>NC_090267.1:420314519-430314519 GCF_040414725.1 Anabrus simplex
AATGACCTATATTGACTTCAGTTGGTAAAACCACTAAGACGTCTTTCTGAGGATGTAAAAAGCCGGGTGGAGAGCGAGTGTCTGCCTTTATAATGAAAACTCCCCAACTTGATGGTGATTGATGGTAGGCAAGAGGGCCTACCGTAACAGTGAAAATTTCCTAACCCAGTCTTCCCATAAGGAAAGGCGTTTGGTGACTTCCCCGTCGCGTTTCCAGGGTAACGTTAATAGCTGTGGAATTTAATACAATCTTACCCACAACGTGTACACTACCTAACCTAGAATTCTGTATACAATGTAGAGTTCCGTAGCGAAGCACGGGTACATCAGCTAGTATTGAAATATGCTTTTAAATACGTTTTTAATGTGAGATAGCCTATGTCACTGTGATATGTTTTCAAGACTATAAACAGGCAGTAAAAAAGAGCAAAGAGGAATTTGGAAAGGGAATCACAATCCAAGGAGAGGAAATCAAATCCCTTGAGATTTTCCGATGATATTGTTACTTTATCTGAGTCTGCAGAGGATCTGGAGAAATTGTTGAATGGAATGGATGGAGTCTCCGGTAAGGAATACAAGATGGAAATTAAATAAGTCCTGAACAAAACTAATGTAGTGCAGTCGAACGAAGTCAGGAGATGCAGGTAATATTAGATTAGGAAATGAAGTCATAAAGGAAGTAGATGAATATTGTTACTTGGGTAGTAAAATAACTAACGATGGTAGAAGTAAGGAGGGCATAAAATGCAGACTAGCACAAGCAAGGAAGGCCTCTGTTAAGGAAATAAAATTTCTCACTTCGGATATTGGTATTGGAATGAGAAAGATGTTATTGAAGATTTTCGTCTGGGGCGTGGCAATATATGGAAGTGAATCATGGACGATACTATTAGTTCAGAAAGAAAGAGAATAGAAGCTTTTGAAATTTGGTATTACGGAAGAATGCTGAAGGTGAGGTGGATAGATCGAATAACGGATAAAGATATAGTGAAACGACTTCGTGAGAGGGGATCGATTTGGATAAATTTGACGAGAAGAGGAGATAGAATGACAGGACACATCTTTAGACACCCAGAACTTGTTCAGTTGGTTTTGAGGGAAGTGTAGGGGGGATGAACGTAAGGGGTAAACCAAGGTATGAATATGGCAAGCAGATTAGAGCAGATGTAGGATGCAGCAGTTACGTAGAAATGAAAATGTTAGCACAGGATAGGGTGGCATGGGAGCTGCATCAAACCAATCTGTTGACTGATAACTCAAAAAACAACAACAGGTGGAAGGCAGTGCATCACCTTGTATCACAAAATTTTATTTAATTTACTGTACATATCTTTTCTATGTTTCTGGAATTATTTTACTTATTAAGTAGATGAAGATATCGCAGAAGAAGGGTCGAAACATGTAGTACGTGACATATTTGTATTTTAATAAGTGAATACATTGTATGTATGTATATCAGGAACCCAGTACTAGAGCTAATACTTCGCTCCAGATTTCCGTAGACACATAAATCAGGAGAAGTGAAGTGGGAAGGCGATATAACCGCCTGAAGAAGGCGGCTTGTGTAGTCACCCTGAACTACCAGCTTCTGACACGCTGTGATAATCTGACAGGCTCTGCTCTGGAGGTTAAAATTAATGTAAACAGACTTAAAACAGCGCGGAGAGGAGACACAAAGCAGATCCAAAGCGAGCCTGTCACATCGCCTCCGTTTACAATAGATGTCCTCCTCTTCTTCTTTCTCAGGGAGTCAATTTTCTCCACCAACCGTCGAGTTCAAGCAACAAGATACGTTCGAAGTTGGTGTTGGTTGAATAAAGTGTGAACGTGGTTTACTGTGGGTAGTGTTGCGGACGTAGAGAGAAGAGATACAGCAAGCTAAAGAAAAGTACAAAATAAGAGGGTGTCTCCTAAAAACGTACAAGTAGTTAGTGGAACGTAAGACCAATAACATCATTCATGTAACATGGGATATGAGGATATTAGATGAACATCCACCGTTAGAATCATATCACCTTTACTTAAAAATCGATATACAGGGTTATTCACCTAACATGTTACACGCAAATAACTTCTAAACCGTTAAAGATATCAGCATTCTGTTTCCATATTCGTACATGGTACGCAATGTCTTGTAAAATAACGTGCTACTTAGTCTCATGGGATGATTAACGACCGAGATATTGATACTAACTCCATAAATGGAACGGCACAAATTTATACAGCTGATTTAGAAGTTCATCTGCGTACAAGTTCAAATATGTAAGTATTTTCAAAATCGGACAATTACTGTTTGAGATATAAGTATGAACAGCATGCGCGGTTTTGCATGCCGCATCAGACGGCGTGAAGTCGGGCAAGGACATATTGAGGCGCAAGCTGCTTCCTGGCTTGATTCCAGCCACAAAACGGATACCAGGCATGTACTGTAAACATAATGTGATGTACCGTAACTTACCCTGGGTGTGCAACGTTATTGTATGACTGGCGAACACACAACGGGGAAGGGAGATTTAAGTTTTATTGTTTTCTTTTGACATGTAATAGGCTACGCTCAGTTTAGCGTTTTTTTCTGACGGATGGAAATGGGAAGGATTTGGAAAGAAAGTTGGCCGTGGCCTATCACAAAGGTATATATCCGGTATTTGCCTGGTGTTGAACATGGGACACCATGAACATCAATGTCAGGTTGGGCGCGGCAGAACTCGAACCTACGCTCTACCGAATGCACGCTACTACAGTCGCGCTGGAGCTTTGCGGAGATTAATTCGTGTAAAATAAAATAAAATAAATAATAGTGTTGCTGCCATCTCACTACGATCAGCTCTGAACATTTGCTTTTCTAGAAGGAGCTCTTCCGGTGTTTTGTGTTATGTTTATTTCTCAACTCATAGAGTAGTATGAACTGTACACTAAAACCAATGACAATTATAGCTCCTTTCAAGGTAAAGTACTTATTATATTCGTTTTAAACACATCAACGCTTTCTGTCCTGTCTTGTGTTCGCCTGTCATACACACTTTGCAAACCCATCACATGTGTATGAGGTGCTTACATGCCTGGTACCCATTCTGATGCTGATGCTGTTCCTTTAAGAACGAAACATGTCATTCTTCGTTTAATAGTGTGTGTTTCTTACAGGAATTCTTCTTATTGATTCGTTATGTCAAACTAAAAAGCACGGACTTATTCGCACTTTTCTTCTCTTCCCAATATCTCGTCATCCTCTCGCTGTGTTCATTGTTATGTTGTTCGCACTCAGTACTTGGAAATACGTATGTTTATTTCTGTCCAAACACCTAGGAATTTGAAATTTGCAACTTATCTTAATGAAGTAGTTTTTTCTCCACTCCAGCAAACAGACAGCAGCAGTAGACAGAAATAAACGTAAATATTTACAAACAACGAGCGTGACTTGATAGAATACTTACTTACATACTTCAAATGCTTTCATTCCCCACCCTGAAGGGGTGGGGCGGGCCACCTAAAGGGTAAGGCCCTCTCTCTGGCCAAGGTTGATAGAATCTGGTGATGTTCTTTTAAGAACGAAACATGTTGTTCTTTGTTTAATACTGTGTATTTTTATTCTTTGTTCAATAGCGTCCTTTTTACGGGTATGCTGTAGTGTAATATTTACACTGAACTTGTGTGTTCGACAGCCTTAAAAGCTTTTAGTTATACCGTGTTTTATAACCCGCAGATTTAAATCCTAACCTAAAAATATTGACCTTGACTGCTCACAACAATGTCTGCTCTTACTATGCTTTCTATAATTTGCTTATTCGTGCCAACCAAATCAGCATTAATGATAAAACACTGAATGATGGTAAAAAATCGTGAAAATTCTGTACCACAGGAATGTCATGTACAGATGGCTGAATGATTAGTATTGACATAACAGCAGCAAATGAAAATTCTGGGAGATAGTGGGTTCGAACCCCACTGTCGGCAGCCCTGAAGATGGTTTTCCGTGGTTTCCCATTTTCACACCAGGCAAATGCTGGGGATGTACCTTAATTACGGCCACGGTCGCTTCCTTCCCAGTCCTAGCCCTTTCCTGTCCCATCGTCTCCACAAGACCTATCTGTGTCGGTGCGACGTAAAGCCAATAACAACAACAAAAAAAAGAAAATTATTGATACCCGAGCGTGGTAAAAACCGGTGCTCGTTAGTCGGGCTTTCGAGTTCGATGTAGGACGAATGTTTTTATTCGTTGTTAATGTACCATTGGGACGCATTTTTTAAAAACAAATCTAAATCATGATCAGTTATATTGCAGATACTACCGGGCGAGTTGGCCGTGCGTGTAGAGGCGTGCGGCTGTGAGCTTGCATCCGGGAGATAGTAGGTTCGAATCCCACTATCGGCAGCCCTGAAAATGGTTTTCCGTGGTTTCCCATTTTCACACCAGGCAAATGCTGGGGCTGTACCTTAATTAAGGCCACGGTCGCTTCCTTCCAACTCCTAGGCCTTTCCTAACCCATCGTCGCCATAAGACCTATCTGTGTCGGTGCGACGTAAAGCCCCTAGCAAAAAAAAAATTGCAGGTATTCTGCTATGTTTATTTCTAAGTTGCTCTTAAAAGAGCTATTTGCATAAATTAATCTATTACCGACAGAGATACATATAGTCCAATTATCTTCTTACTTATTATCCCATACCACACGCTGACGCCTCATTGTACCTGAAATCGAGATCCCCTTATCCAGTGAGGATTTACAACGCTCCAATAATGGATGTTGTGACGATTATCAGTTCCTTTGTAAAATCTGGATTCATCACTAAAGAGAATGTCGGTTAAGAAATCCGTTTACCGAGCCAGTTGGCCGTGCGGTTATGGGCGCGCAGTTGTGAGCTTGCACTCGCGAGATAGTGGGTTCGAACCCCACTATCGGCAGCCCTGAAGATGATTTTCCGTGGTCTCCCACTTTTACACCATGTAACTGCTGGGGCTGTACCTTAATTAAGGCCATGACCTCTTCCTTCCCACTCCTAGGACTTTACTATCCCATTTTCGCCATAAGACCTATCTGATATGAAATGGCGTATGGCTTTTAGTGCCGGGAGTGTCCGAGGACATGTTCGGCTCGCCAGGGGCAGGTCCTTTGACTTGACTCCCGTAGGCGACCTGCACGTCGTGATGAGGATGAAATGATGATGATGAAGACGACACGTACACCCAGCCCCCGTGCCAGCGAAATTAACCAATTATGGTTAAAATTCCCGACCCTGCCGGGAATCGAACCCGAGACCAAGGCCAGCACGCTAACCATTTAGCCATGGAGCCGGACATAAGACCTATCTGTGTCAGTGCGACGTAAAGTCAACTGTAAAAAAGAAAGAAAGAAAAAGAATTCCGCGTCAGCTTCAACTCTTTGCAATATCCATTGCGAAAGTTTTATCCGTTTTTGAAAGTCATCTCCGTGAAATTCCTAGTGTAGTTGTTGATGGTAGGGGTGGAATTTATGGCGGTGCAATATGCGCAGTAAACATACATGGCCGATGTTCAGTTCATTTTTTTTCTATTGGCTTTACGTCGCACCGACACAGATAGGTCTTACGGCGATGATGTGGCAGGAAAGGTCTAGGACTGGGAAGGAAGCGGCCGTGGCCTTAATGAAGGTTCAGCCCCAGCATTTTCCTGGTGTGAAAATGGGAAACCACGGAAAACCATCTTCAGGGCTGCCGACAGTGGGGTTCGAACCTACTATCTCCCGAATACTGGATACTGGCCGCACTTAAGCGACTGCAGCTATCGAGCTCGGTCAGTTCATTTCCAATGGCCGTGAGCTTGTATGTGGGTTGTACCCAATTGCATTTTTAACAGCTTTTTCGTTACTTACATTCGTCGTTATAGCATCCCGAACGGTGGGTAATGTATGAACAGGCCACGTTGCACAAAACCGTCTTTCAAGACGTAGAAATGTATCTCCAGTTGGTAGCCTTCGTTCAGGAAATTGTTCTTGACACAAGCGTACGGCTTCCCGAGAATTCAACCTTGCTTCCCCATACAGTAGTACAATATTCACATAATCATCCAGTGAACACATAATATTTGTGTTTGCGCTAGCCGTACAGTAGATGTTCGCAATTTGCTGGAAAGGTTACGGCGTGCTCTGTTATGTACCCAACTACTGTAGTCGAACATGCGCAGTTGTTTGGTTGAATGGGTTTACAATAAGTGCAGTGCGCTTCATTAGTTGTAGAAAAAGATAGCCCCGAAAGGCCTTGGCCTACCAAGCGACAGCTGCTCAGCCTGACGACCTGCAGATTATGAGGTGTCGTGTGGTCAGCACGACGAATCCTCTCGGCCATTATTCTTGGCTTCCTAGACCGGGAGTTCACTGTAGCCGTTTGCCATATGGAAGTTGCATGCTATAATTGCTTTCTTATGTATGCTTTCTTTGTAAAGGTGAAAAAAATGTCTTTAGAGACATAAGGAAATTAAACCTTAATTACGAATGACTTTACGAGTATAATATAAAGTTGAAAAACGCATAACTACATTCGAACCCAGATTCCCTGCAAACGACCTCATGCTGGTTGCGATTAGTACCATGTAGCCACTCGAGGCGACAAGTAGTACGCCTCGTAACTCTGTACTAATGGCATAATCTACTCTATCGCTTTCGAAACTGTTGTATTTTACAAGTTCTCAACTCGACTGTGCAGACAGGTTTATCTTGCTAAAAACACCACTGTGTGCTAAAGAATCACGTCTCTCTTAAGCCCAGGTAGTTGCATCCATTCTCTATGCGTAGAGATGTACCTGTTACTTGGTTGAACGAGTCCTGCATAATGTTTCAGGTGATATTCACAATGCATTTTTCCATAGTCGGTACTAACGTGGCGATATTTATTATTTCTATTTATTATAACTTACTTAGAAGAATATCTCAGAGTTCGGAAAAGTCATGCCTAAGTAGAGGATACCTAGGCGAGTACGAAATGAAAATTAATAAAAGGCATTACTCAAGAGGGGCTTGAATCCATTCTGCTCCAAGTAGCCTATTCTTGTAAATGTACGACGCATTATTCCACGGAGCTACTTTCAACGCGAATGTTAACCATTTATAACTCTGTATTCACGAGAAGAGCGAAAGTTCTCGCTTCGAAAATTTACTGATGTGTTATAGCCTTATGGCACGGTTTTATACCTTTGTTGAACGCTCCAGCATCAGTGTTTACATGTCACAAACTATCATATCTACTGTGCAGCATTTTCGTGTCATAAAATACTGTAAAAAACAGGTTTCTATCAATTTCGATCTGATTAGACTATACAAAATGGCGAGGAATTGACATGTTCGTACTTGGTCCCAACCTATCACGTTTTCTATGATACAGCGATCACCCTATTATATCAAAAGCAAATGGCCTCTTGGACCAATCAGGTGCGCAGTATTCTGCCGAAAACCATAGGAGTGGGTATGCTTTGTACAATACAGTAACATTTTGAAAAATGACTGGAGTATTGTACTCCGTTCTACATAAGATGGCACAGTGAAACCACTTACTGCCTCACTTACTGCCCCTTGAACAGTTTTTGCATTGTGCGCGGAAGTCTATGTCGGGCTAACTGGGCATAAAATTGCTGTAAGATGTTGCGTAAGATAGAACTAAGCGACATTTAAATCCTAGCTGGTTTCATATGTTCGGGGAAAAATAGGGGCAGCTGTATCATCCGGGATATATAAAAGTAGTAATTACCTCATTAATTCACACTTCCCTTAGCGTGGAAGTTAGCTGGAGGTAGGCCTATTCAGCAGGTGATTTCTACACCTCATCTTACATTTCCTATGAGAATGCATATCTCTAATGTTCTCAGGAAGGGTATTCAACAGCAGGCTTGAACATATATTTTTTAAACTTGCAAGGAAAGTTAATAGCCGTGAATGTTCGGGCAGCCTAATTGCATGCTGTAAATTAGCTTAAAACCCTGAAAATAAGGATTTTTAACCTAGTCACTCAGATGAAGTATAGGCCTAACCTCAAATTTACTTTTTTAAATTCTCTGACAAATAGTAAAAAGGGGAGGAAATAGAGAAGGGAATCATTTTGTACAATCATTTTCTAAAGAATTGGCTCTACGTCGCACCAACACAGATAGGTCTTATGGAGACAGTGAGATAGGAAAAGTTTAGGGTTAGGAAGAAAGCGTCCGTGGCCTAAATTAAGGCACAGCCCCAGCCTTCGCCTGGTGTGAAAGTGGGAAACCACGGAAAAACATCTTCAGAGCTGCCGACAGTGGGGCTCGAATCCATTATCTTCCGAATGCAAGCTCACAGCTGCGCGCACCTCACCGCACGGCCAAATCGCTCGGTGTACCAACATTTATTTTAAAAAATGTGACTCACGAAATCTGACCGCTATTTTATATTAAGAAGGCAGATAGAGAAACATCTACGTAGGACTCTGGAGGTGGTCGAGTGGCTAGCCACTGGTTTCTAACCTAACTGGCCTCAGTCCGAATACCAGGCAATTTATGCACGATTTTTGAAGTAAAAAGCCACGTCCCAGAGGTTTGAATTCCATGTAAAACTGGAGGTATTACTATTACGGGTTTAATAGCCACGTACAAACTACAAGCTTATCTTTCGGTCCATGGAGGAGGAGTAACCACCTTGCTAAGTTGGACAGCTGGGCTGGTTCTAAGTCCGACGAACTTCAGAGAGTTATGGTTGAGTGACATCAAAACTGGTGTCGGACAAACGCAGGTCGGTTACCCCTGCGATCTACGGATGTCGTAGAAGTTTGTATAGAATGCACGATAATTTTTTTCCATGCTTAATATATGGCTAAAAGTCATAACACAGGAGACTTGATTTTTGTAAATTCAAAAAGAGCAGACTTGAACTTGTATTTAACTCCACATGCAACTAATGGGGATATAATAAAGGAGGTGATCTTTAAAACTAATGTTTCAAATTTATCAACTTTTCAACGTTTTAAAATTATATTTACATAAATCTAAATAATTTCAATCGAGTGAGTTCACCGTGCTGTTAGGGTTACGCAGCTGTGAGCGTGTATTCGGGAGACAGTGGGTTTGAACCCCATTGTCGGCAGCTCTAAATATGGTTTTCCATGGTTTCTCATTTTAACACCACCCAAATGCTGGGGCTGTATCTTAATTAAGGCCACGGCTGCTTCCTTCCCACTCCTAGGCATTTCCTGTCCCGTTGTCGCCATAAGGCCTATCTGTGTCAGTGTGACGTAAAGCAAGTTGAAAAAATTCTGATATGACTTCCAACCAAGTCATCTTTAAAACTAATGTTTCAACTTTATCAACTTTTCAACTTTTTAAAATTATATTTACATAAATCTAAATAATTTCAATCGAGTGAGTTCGCTGTGCTGTTAGGGTTACGCAGCTGTGAGCGTGTATTCGGGAGACAGTGGGTTTGAACCCCATTGTCGGCAGCTCTAAATATGATAAATTTCTTAGGTAATTACGGCGGTATTTGAGTAGGTTAAGGCTGGTATCACGGGGACCATTGACATCGCAAATTGTTAAAATATTTTAGTTTCTTTTATATCAAATTCTCCTTACCCGTGATTCCTTGCAAACAATAGTTCGCTGGTATATATCTGTTAGTTCATGGAGTCAAGAGTTTCCGGTACATTCATATACTCAACAATATGGTCATCAGACCTGGTTGACCGGGCAAGTTGGCCGTACGGTTAGGGGCGCACAGCTGTGAACTCGCATCCTGGAGATAGTGGGTTCGAACCCCACTCGCGGCAGCCCTGAAGATAGTTTTCTGTGGTGTCCCTTTTTCTTTAATTAAGGCCACGGCCGCTTCCTTCCCACTCCCAGGCGTTGTCTATCCCGTCGTTGCCGTATGATCTATCTGTGTCGGTGCGACGTAAAGCCAATTGTAAAAAACAAAAAAAAAAAAAGAGAACCTGGTTGAGCCCTTGAAACACAAACCCTTCGATGAGGATAGGTGGCGTCTGTCACGGGAAGTGAATTGTTTATCAGTGTCGTGTGTGAGTTGCAGGAGTGTTAGGGGCAGAACGAACACCCCGGCCATGCACCACTGGACATCAAACACAAACACACCGTTGGTTTCAGTCGGCGTTATGGTCGCGTAGCCTACTTGCTATGGCACGATGTTGTCAAGCTCGGAGGTCGGTGTTCAAATCCTCGCCCTGGCGAAGTATTTGAGTTCGATTGGTGCTCTTAAGCCGGTCTGAAGCCACGTACAGATTTAGCATCACCGCCTCGCAAATCCTATTTGAATTCACCCGCGAAGCGGTATGACTGGCTAACTTCAGCAGCTGATGAAACGACAATGGTGCGACATATCGATTACCTTTTTTCATCCAAATTGTTTATCAGTATGACCAACCCTCTAACGGTCACTTTTATGTAATTAACCTCATTAGCACGTTTGAAGACGTTCCGTTTTCTCGAGAAGTACTCGTCGGATTCGGAAAATAATCACAACTCTGAATTTGCAATGTCCATATCTCTAATTCTAGACATATAAAGACCGGGCGAGTTGGCCGTGCGGTTAGGAGCGCGCAGCTGTGAGTTCGCATCCGGGTGATAGTGGGTTCGAACCCCACTGTCGGCAGCCGTGAGGATGGTTTTCCATGGTTTCCCATTTTTAAACCAGGCGAATGCTGGGGCTGTACCTTAATTAAGGTCACTGTCGATTCCCTCCCGTTCTTAGGCCTTTCCTATCCCATCGTCGCCATAAGACCTATCTGTGTAGGTGCGGCGTAAAGCAACTAGCAAAATAGACATGTAAAGAGTAGTAGCAGTAGTAGTGGTAGTAGTTCCATTTACAAAACATAGTGCAGTTATCTCAGCAGATAATATTAATATCTTTCACACCAGGCGAATGCTGGGGCTGTACCTTAATTAGACCACGGTCACTTCCTTTCCACACCTGGTCCTTTCCTATCCCATCGTCCGCATAAGACCTATCTGTGTCGGTGCGACGTAAAGTAACATGTAAATATATATATTGATACCCAGGAACAGTACTGCAATGTCTATTAGGAGCCCCATAATAGATTCCTTAGGCTGTTTGGCGAAGGCAGTAATGGCGTGGGCTCACCCGGAAGGACGTGCGTTCGATTCCCCGCCAGGAAGTCGAAAAATTTAAGAAACAAAATTTCCACTTTCGGAGGTGCCATACCCCTGGGGTTCAATCAGTTTACACACAAAACGAGTACCAGGTTAATTCTTAGGTGCAAAGGCGGCTGGGCGAAGAGCTAAGCATTCTATCCTACCAAGGGCTGAGGTTACGAATAGTGGAAGTCTTTACCTTCCACCCGTCCAAGGGCCTTCATGACCTGTATGGGGATGCCTTTGCATACAATACATCCATCTAAGAAGGGTTTGCCATACATTTAACGGATTACGAATGATTTGACGTGAACATTATATCTGAATCAGCCTGTAGACTATATATAGGTCCTAGTATTCATTCATTTGCCCTGTTCAACTTGCCGACTGTTTCTCAGGCGATTACATACGAAAGAACAGCCTCTGGAGCCAGTCAGTCAGACGATCCCGTACAGCAGGACACGCATCAGCAGATTCTATTAAAGGACAGAAGTAAAAGCATTCCTGCTCTGACTTTAGATCTTCGACTTTATAGTCTGTAAGACACAAAATAAATAAGAAGGGAGAGAAAGTCATGTTTGCTTTTATAGCCTTGAAGAAGAGTTAACCAGTTGATGTTAAGGCCATTCGAAATACACACTTATCTGTCATAAATACGTCTTTATTTTTCTAAACCTGTGATTATTTTTAGACACTGTATTTCTTTCAAACGGACATAATATGAACGTAAAAAAATAATTATCCAAGAACTATAAATGTCTGTAAAGCGCACGAAGAAGTTACCAAGGAATAATATATACTTTGTAAGCAAATACTGGAGAATGTAACTGAAAAGAAACGTAAATCGTAGCCCATTCGGTCCATTAAGGATGTTTGACTTGCTAAAATGACTGCTATCAAGCTACGCGAGTGTTAAGTTGTCAGCATAATATCTGGCTTCCTCCTTTACAAATCCTGGGAGCTTTTAACTTCAGATTCTTACCTCCCTCTACATCGCAACATTTGTCAAGCCTCTACATTACTAATGCTCGACAGGCCAGGTTGTGAGCTGGACAGTATGCAATGGTATGATGATAAACGGGGTTAAAAGTCAGGTTGCGAGTTTCACAAATAGGATAAGTCCTCTCAGTTTCAATTACTGCGTTGATGGGGGTGAAAGTTCCTTTTGGAGATCATTGTAAGTACCTAGGTGTTAATATATGGAAAGACCTTCATTGGCGTAATCACATAAAAATGATTGTAATTATAGGGTACAGATCTCTGCACATGGTTATGAGAGCATATAGGGGTTGTAGCAACGACGTAAAGGAAAGGGTATATATGCCTCTGGTAAGACCCCAACTAAAGTATGGTTCCGGCGTATGGGACCCTCGCCAAGATTACTTGATTCAAGAACTAGAAAAATCCAAAGGAAAGCAGCTCAATTTGTCATGGGTGATTTCCGACAAAAGAGTAGCATTACACGCATGTTGCAAAGTTCGGGCTGGGAAGACTTCGGGAAAAAGGAGAAGAGTTGCTCGACTAAGTGGTATGTTCCGAGCTGTCAGTGGAGTGATGGCGGGGAATGACATCAGTAGACGAATAATTTTGAGTGGTGTCTTTAAAAGTATGAAAGATCACAATATGAAGATAAAGTTGGAATTCAAGGGGACAAATTGGTGCAAATATTCGTTCATAGGAAGGGGAGTTAGGGATTGGAATAACTCACCAAGGGAGATGTTCAGTGAATTTCCAGTTTCTCTGCAGTCATTTAAGAAAAAATTAAGAAAACAACAGATAGGGAATCTGCCACCTGGGCGACTGCCCTAAAAGCAGAGCAGTACTGATTGATTGATTGATTGATTGATTGATTGATTGATTGATTGATTGATTGATTGATTGATTGATTGATTGATTGATTGATTGATTGTGTGAATATTTCTGTTTCAAACCATTGTCTATCACCTAATGCAATGTTTAACTGTGCGTTGCGACCCCTCAAGATGAGTGATTGTAATAAAGGAGTCACAGCATACTATCATCATCATCATTCGGGCTCAGAAATGGAAGACCTATACATTTCCTAAAAAAACTCATAAAGAGACCTAAAAATATCCAAAAATAGGACCTAAAAATTGATAAAAATGATGTAAAAATGCGATCCAAATTCATTCATAATGTTAGTTTGAATTACATATTTAATTATGGAATTTAATGTTTAAATATGCAATATTATAGTTGTATGCAATATGCAGAGCAAAATATACAAGAAATAGTTCTTCTTTAATTGTATATTTTTATATAAAGTTAAATGTAAAAAAGGTATTTGCAAAATTTAGAATTAAATATTTTTTCCACCTAGAATGACTTCAGCGAGCCCGCAATAGACATCTTGGAGAAATTAGTATAACTGGAATTATGTTTGGGTTATCCACACTAGAGTTATAGAAATTGGAATTTGGGAACCTTACTGTACCCCAGTTGGCTTTGCAGTATATCACACAATAGTCATCTCCAGATTCTTAGGTATAAGGAATCGTCGGTTTTCAGACAGTACATTGTGAAAAAGAGAAACTTCTCCCCGTATCAACGGACGACAGTGGCCCATACTTGAAGCAAGTGAGATCGTCCTCTTCAAAAACATTCGCATCAAAATGTTCTCCCTTCAGTATTTTACTTATCTTGCTCATAATTTGATACCCCTGGTTTATTTCAAGCACTAGTTTCATTTTTCATTTTATTTTCTCACTCTTCAGATATAGATCAAATATATGTTTAATAGAGAAAAGATTTTTAAGAGGTGATGGATGGATTAATGATGATTAGAATTGAGAATGGGCAATAAAGATGTAGTCTGAAGAAGGTGAAGACACAAAAATAGCCGTTAAGGCTTAAATAGGACAAATATAACTCTTCATTTTGCGGCCTGCAATGACCCAGAATGAACATATTGTGTTGGGCCTGGTCTTCGGACACTCGAGAAAGAAAATAATTTTTCCTTAACTTGCGAGCCCCAGTCGTCGTCGTCATCATCATCATCATCATCATCATCATCATCATCATCATCATCATCATCATCATCATCATCATCATCGACATCAGTGTCTTAAGACAATGTCTTGTCTATACAATCATTGTTCTCTCTCCTCAACTCCTCGTTTCCTTTTTCAATAAGAACCATAGTGAAGACTTTGTGCCAAGTCTTGAAGAACATTTTTCCTTAGTCGTCCTCGGCTTTTCTTCTCGCCAATTTTCCCTTCCAGCAAATTGGTAAGAAAGGTAATGTGTCGCAAGATGTGGCCAGTAAATTTATATCTTATTCCCTGTACTGTTATCATCAGTTCTCTCTTCCCTTGAATGTCTTGCAGAACGCCTTTGTTTGTTCTCTGTTCAATCCATTTAATCCTTAGCATTCATCTCCAGACCCCACATCTCAAATGCTTCCAATACTTTCCAATCCTGATGTCTGATTGTACAAGATGCACAGCCATACAATAGCACACTCCATAGAAAGGAAATCACAAATTCCTTTCTAATTCCAAAATCACCGGGCGAGTTGGCCGTGCGGTTAGGGGCGCGCAGCTGTAAACTTGCATCCGGGAGATAGTGGGTTCGAACCACACTGTCGGCAGCCCTGAAGATGGTTTTTCGTGGTTTACCATTTTCACACCAGGCAAATGCTGGAGGTAATAATAATAATAATAATAATAATAAAAATGACAATAATAATAATAACAATAATAAAGGCCACGGCCGCTTCCTTCCCACTCCTAGGTCTTTCCTTTCCCATGTCGGTGCGACATAAAGAAAATTGTAAAAAAAATTACAAAATCTAAATTGCACTGATCAAAAGATTTCTCTTATTTCTAAACCCCTGTTTGGTAAGAGCTATTCGCATTTTGATCTCTTTGCTGCACTTGTTGTCACTGGTGATCACACTAATTAGATAAGGGAAGCTGGTGACTTGTTTCACTATCTTGCCATTAAGCCAGAGATAAAAATTGAAACTGTTACAGATAATCGTAATTTAGATAAGAAATACTCAACAAATATTAGAAAATGATTTTGACGAACTTAATTTTTTTAAAGACCAATTTGGAGATGGTCCTGGGCCATCATCTGTGAATGAAAATTAACATGATCAAATCACAGATCTCAATAATGATTCTTCATTATAAATAGTTTAAGGAATTGTATTTGTCGGAGTTCTGGATACACATTCGCAGGGAATTCCAAACTTTAAGCCAAAAGGCACTGAAAATCTTGATTCTAGTTATGTGAGAATATATTTTTGCTTCGGCTGCAACTAAGTCGTTCAATACTAACGCAAAAGAACTCAAGAGTTGTCATTTCTGATATTGCACCAAGTTTTGATGAAGTTGGATCAGAAAATCACGTTCATCCGTTGCAATGGACAACGATTTATCAATATTTGATTTTCGTAAGAGAGTAATATTCGATAAACGTACTTTAATGTATAGTATAGTGTAGTATTTATTTATGAACAAACAGGCTTCCAGCCCCAATACATGTTCAAAAAGCAATAGGTCTATTGAAAATAATATTAGTAATTATAGTAATAATAATAATAGTAATAACAATATTATTAATAATAAAAATGATGATAATAATAATAATAGTAATAATAATAGGCCTAAATAATAACTAACATATTAACAGTTAGCTGTAGCAGTCACCGACTCATGCTTCCAGCAAACTCATCACGTGTCCTTATGCGCTCCGCACTTTCGTCACATTCATTGTTCCCTGACCTACTCCCGATCAATACCAACGTACTTTAATGTAATGTGTATATTTATGAGCTACGAGTGCTAACACTATTCTTTATTGCAGGAGTAATGTTGTGATGTTTGAACTTAGAGTAAAATACTTGAGAGAGTTTTTTTTTTTTTTTTTTTTTTTTTTTTTTTTTACAATTCGCTTTACGTGGCATCGACACGGATAGGTCTTATGGCGACGATGGGATAGAAAAGGCCTGGGAGTGGGAAGGAAGCAGCCGTGGCGTTAATTAAGGTATAGACCCAGCATTTGTCTGGTGTGAAAGTGGAAAAACACGGAAACCATCTTCAGGGCTGCTGACAGTCTGGGGTTCGAACCCAGTACCTCCCGGATGCAATCTCAAAGCTGCGCGCTCCTAACCGCACGGCCAACTCACCCGGTAAACTAGTAAGTATTATGAGCAATCAAAATAAAGGAAAGTGAATATGTTTTCCTAACAAAATTAGATATGGGAGGGAGACCTGTCTGTACTTTCTATTTTTCACAGGGGCCTCGAGGTAAAATGTTTGGGTCACGATTCAAATATTGTTTTCTCACGTGTCTCCAATCATGTGTTCAATTCACCACATAATAGTACCAAGTGACATTCAAATGTAAACAATTGTTCATACAATGTAGACACACGACGTACAATCGTATTCTAAACGGCAGATGGCAATTCCTTTCACCTTACAGACATGAAAAAAAAAAGGGTGTCTTTATCACAGGGTTGACTTTGTAACTTCAACATAAATTGACACCATATTAACATTTCTTTCTGGCGCCTGAAGACTTCCTGCTTTGGAGGGCGATAGGAAGAATAGAAACGGGACGGTTTCAAGCTGATACGTACACATGGCTTAACCATCTGGTGCCGCGTTTGTTAGAGTCATACTGTACTAGCACTCGCATGGCGGTGTTTACACTACGCTCCAAAGAAGCATATATTTTTCTTAAAAGGAAGCAAGGTTAGAATTATCAAAAAGTTGTAGGAAAAAAAAACCTGTTTCCATATAATATTAAACCACCGAAATGAACAAGAAATGAAGTACCGTATCAAACTAATAAGAAAATATCATCTATATATTGCCAATAATAATAATAATAATAATAATAATAATAATAATAATAATAATAATAATAATAATAATAATTTCGTGTGGCTATTTCTAGCCGAGTGCAGCCCTTGCAAGGCAGACCCTCCGATGAGGGTGGGCGGCATCTGCCATGTGTAGGTAACTGCGTGTTATTGTGGTGGGGGATAGTGTTGTGTGTAGTGTGTGAGTTGCAGGGATGTTGGGGACAGAACAAACACCCAGCCCCCGGGCCACTGGAATCAACCAATGGAGGTTAAAATCCCCGACCCGGCTGGGAATCGAACCCGCGACCCTCTGAACCGAAGGCCAGTACGCTGACCATCCAGCCAACGAGTCGGACATAATAATAATAATAATAATAATAATAATAATAATAATTGTACCGGGCGGTACACCTCCACGCCGCTAATTCAAACTTTGCGCCAGTTGGAACTCCTCTGCTGGAGGAAGTCGGAACTTTATCTACTGTATTAATTTTCAAGTTTCTCAGAAGATGTCACTACTTGGAAATTTTGAAGTTTCTGAACTGGGTCGTTTTCGATGTATTTTTGTTTTACCTGTAGTAAGAAGTGTGAACTTTCTCTTCTAGAAGACACTACTGAAGAACTACAATGGTGCACCCTAGTGCGAAGTGAAAGAACTGTTTTTTGGAGAAATTTTTATTTCAAAAGGTTGTTCCTTGTTAAATTTCTTTCTGTTATTGTTTAAGTTGGCTGTATACCCCTTTCTTTCCCCTTGTTTTGTATTTAGCCAATCCCGAATTTCTTTAATTAATTTATGACCAATCAGGTGTATCTTCCTCAACGGGGATATGCTGCTTAACCCTAGCCAATAAAGTTTTTGTGGTAGGGTGTTCTCATTCCTAAAACGCCTCGAACTTTCCGCGAGAGTATTTAAACTGCTGATTTTCGGGTCTCCAGGCCACTCCAGTAACATCTTTTGGTGTGTAAAGTACATAGCAGGGGGCGGGAAGCGCCTCTTTTTTCGGGCAGCAGTTCAACAACAAGGTAATGGCCGTTTAATAACTTCTTTTCTTGCTAGCTCAGCAGTTTAACTCTCGGGGCGGGTCCGAAGCGTTTCCACCATGTAACTTTTCCCTAAAATGTAAAGACTCTTAGCATCTATTCTCTTTTAAAGCTACATATTGGGATAGAGAGTACTTAACCCTCTCGAGCACCCACTCATATTGCTTTGAGGTGAACTTATTTTCTCAACCGTTTCTTCCAGTCTAGCGTAATGTAAATTGTCTTCTCATATAAGTCACCTCTTTGGTATGGGATTAGCCCTTGCATTAACGGCCTAGTGCCAAGTAGGTTTTAAACAAAATGTATTAGGAGTGCAGATCGCCTCCTCTCAAATTGGTATTTTAGAGGCCATGTAATTAACCGTTTTCTCACTTAATAGGCCTCAGTAGGTTGGGTATTTTACCCCTGTGTTTATGTCCTTAGAGGACAACTTGAAGGTGGAGTTTGATGTGGCCTTTGATAGGCTTAAAGTTTACGAGCGAGTGGCTCTTTCGTGAAAATTGAGTGTTGTATGCCTCGAGGAGGCTTTTCTGTGTAATTTGGAGCAAGTGCTCCTGGGCATGAATGGGGTTTTCTGCCCCTCTGTCAAAACTTATTTTGGAGTAAAGTTGGGCTAATTGCCCAAGAATTGTGAGTTCGGGGCTCGAAGCCCAAATCCGGTAAATACTGTAATTGTACTTTTGTTGCCTTGCTACTCTGTACCTGCCATGCTTGTTATTTCCTGATTTTGAAAAGAAAATATAACCTTGTTAAATTCTAAATTAATTTTAATTTCGTAGCCTGAGACCTGTTCACCCGCGCACTTTTCTTTCACCTCTGCTGTTCCACAGATACCTCGGAACAACAACAACAATAATAATAATAATAATAATAATAATAATAATAATAATAATAATAATAATAATAATAATAATAATAATAATAATAATAATAATAATAATAATAATAACTAAGTTTCGGATGTTAAGGGAAAGTCATATTTCCTTCCTGAGGTCATCCCTAACCATCCCTAACCACCTTTAAAGCAATTCTATGTTGCATATAAATGCATATTTCGGGCATTTTTCTGCTTTGGTTACATTTTACTCATTTGAGTGATATAAGGGCATTTTTGTTTAAATTAAGGAGTCCTTTTTAACACCGAGTTTCAAGCAAAGGATTTCAAACATAGGAGTTCAAAATACTGTAGTAAATGTACTTTTCTTTATTTTCCAGAAACACATATGCAGCATGTTTAAGCGACATAATTCGAAAGAAAAGGAGGTGCTATACTAAGGTACGCCGACAGATACAAAAAAAAATGCTAATACTTCTGTCTTTATTTCCTTTCTATGAAAAATACACTGAGAACTGCGCCTCAGAGCTATGATACTGAATGAATGTATAAAGTATTAGGTACTGTTGCTCTATCACTTTATATGATTGAATGCGTCTGTTGTATTAACGCTTATCACTTTTTGATAGGCTTAAAGTTAAAATGCTTAACTCATATTTGACATACTTTTAGGCATATTTCGTACTTCCTTAGGTCATAAACTTACGAGCCCTAATAATAATAATAATAATAATAATAATAATAATAATAATAATAATAATAATAATAATAATAATAATAATAATAATAATAATAATAATAATAATAATAATTGTACCGGGCGGTACATCTCCACGCCGCTAATTCAAATATTGCGCCAGTTGAAACTCCTCTACAGGAGAAAGTCTGGACTTTAACAAACTGAATTAACTCAACGGTTTCTCGGAAGATGTCACCCCTGTAAATTTTGTAATTTTGAAGTGTTCTGAACTGTGTCTATTTCGAATTGTGTTTGTTTTGCCCTGTATCAAGAAGTGTGGACATTCTCTTCTAGATGTCTCTACAGAGAAAAAACTATGATAACGCACTCTGGTGTAAAGGAATGTAGTCTCCTGAAGAAATATTGTATTCCTAAGTTTTGTTTTTACTAAATTTTGTTCTGTGGTTTGTGGGTTGGCAATATAAATCCTTTCTTTCCGCCTGTTTTGAATTCAGCCAATCCCGAATTTACTAAATTAATTTTCCTCCAATCCTAGGTTTCTTGTTCATGTTGTGTGTAACTTTTGATGTTAGCCAATAAAGGGAAGGGGTGTGGCGCTTTTATTTCATGAAAGGTCTCGAAGCTTCCTTGTGGGTATAAAACTGCTGAGGTTCATGGCTCGTCGCCACTCCATCGACATCTTGCTTAGTGTGTGAATATGTGGCAGGGGGCGGGAAGCGCCTCTTTCTCCGGGCAGCAGTTCTTCAACAAGGTAATGGCCGTTTAATAACTTTATTTCTTGCTAGCTCAGCAGTTTAACCCACGGGGCAGGTTCGAAACTTTTCTCATGTAACCTACCTTTAAAATGTAAAAGACATCTGGTAAAATTTCCGTCTCTTTAACTCAAATTGGGATAGAGAGTGCCTAACCCTCTCTAGCTCCCACTCATATTGTTTTGAGGTGGCTACGTTTTCATAACCGATTTTCTTCTTTTCTGAATGTATTAAAGTTTTCTTATAAGAGTCACCTCCTTAGTATGGGATTAGCCCTTGTGTAAACGGCCTAGTGCCAAGTAGGTTTTAAAGTGTATTAGGAGAGCAAGCTACGCCTCCAGTCAATTTGGTATTTTTGGGCCATCTAATTAACTTGTTCCTTTTCTGAGTAGGCCCAGTAGGTTGGGTACATGATACCCCTGTGTAAATTTGTAAGTTGTGCCTGCAGGCAAGTGATTGTAAAAGTCAAGGATGCCTTAAATAGGCGTGAGTAACTGAGAGCCGGTTCGCTCGTTTGAATTAGGTTTTGTGTGCCTCTAGAAGGCCGGAATGTATTAGGTGAGAGCAAGTGCTCTTTGATTTCAGGGGAATTCTGCCCAAAGTGGTCTGGTTGAATATTGGTAAAGTGGAGCTTGGAGCTCATTAATTATTCACCCGGGGCTTGAACCCCAGCAAATGTAATTTATTAACTTGTTTTCCTGACTTGGTACCTGTTACTCTGTTGTTGTTATTTGTTGATTTTGAAAAGAAAATATAACCTTTGTTAAAGTTTTAAATTAACTTTAATTTGGTAGTTGAGACCTATTCCAGCCCGCACCTTCCTTCACCTCCGCTGTTCCACAGACACCTCGAAACAATAATAATAATAATAATAATAATAATAATAATAATAATAATAATAATAATAATAATAATAATAATAATAATAATAATAATAATCGTATGGCCTGAGCTACCCTGTGCAAGTATTTTAATTTGACGCCATCTGGCTGCTTGGTCGTTAATTTCGACGTAACCCGAATATCTCTTGGGTGTCTATGGATGAGTTTTAATTAATTGGATCTGATGAACAGCAAATGTGTCACTAGGGATCATTTACGTGCCGACATCGTGACACCCGAAATACAGGATCCTGAGAAGGCTGGTGAAACCTGGAATACAAACTGAAAGGAGATGGATATTATACTCAGGTAGGTGACATCCAAAATACGAACTAAAGCGAGACACTACCAATGTGATACGAGCTAAAGGAAGATTCTACGGAGGTGGTGAAATCCTGAACACGGTCTGAAAGAAGATTCCTCCGAGGTTATGACACGCGGAATACGAGCTGAAAGGACATTCCTTCAAGGTTATAACACCCTGAATACGTTATAAAAGAAAATTTCTCCGAGGTTATGTCACCCGGAATACGAGGAGAAAGGAGATTCCTTCGAGGTTATGGTACATGGAATACGAGCTGAAAAGAGATTTCTCCAAGTTTATGACACAGGGACTGCGGTCTGAAAGAAGATTCCTCCGAGGTTATGACACCCCTAAATACGAGCTCAAAGGAGATTTATGGAACACGGAATACGAGCTGAAAGGAGATTCCTTCAAGGTTATGACACATGGAATACGAGCTGAAAGGAGATTTATGGCACATGGAATACGAGCTGAAAGGAGATTCCTCCGAGGTTATGACACATGGAATACGAGCTGAAAGGAGATTCCTCCGAGGTTATGACACCCGGAATACGAGCTGAAAGGAGATTCCTCCGAGGTTATGACACCCTGAATACGGTCTGAAAGAAGATTCCTCCGAGGTTATGACACCCGGAATACGAGCTGAAAGGAGATTCCTCGAGGTTATGACACACGGAATACGAGTTGAAAGGAGATTCCTTCAAGGTTATGACACATGGAATACGAGCTGAAAGGAGATTCCTTCAAGGTTATGACACACGGAATACGAGCTGAAAGGAGATTCCTTCAAGGTTATGACACACGGAATACGAGCTGAAAGGAGATTCCTTCAAGGTTATGACACACGGAATACGAGTTGAAAGGAGATTCCTTCAAGGTTATGACACATGGAATACGAGCTGAAAGGAGATTCCTTCAAGGTTATGACACACGGAATACGAGCTGAAAGGAGATTCCTTCAAGGTTATGACACACGGAATACGAGCTGAAAGGAGATTCCTTCAAGGTTATGACACACGGAATACGAGCTGAAAGGAGATTCCTTCAAGGTTATGACACACGGAATACGAGCTGAAAGGAGATTCCTTCAAGGTTATGACACATGGAATACGAGCAGAAAGGAGATTCCTTCAAGGTTATGACACATGTAATACGAGCTGAAAGGAGATTCCTTCAAGGTTATGACACCCGGAATACGAGCTGAAAGGAGATTCCTTCAAGGTTATGACACCCGGAATACGAGTTGAAAGGAGATTCCTTCAAGGTTATGACACCCGGAATACGAGCTGAAAGGAGATTCCTTCAAGGTTATGACACACGGAATACGAGCTGAAAGGAGATTCCTTCAAGGTTATGACACACGGAATACGAGCTGAAAGGAGATTCCTTCAAGGTTATGACATACGGAATACGAGCTGAAAGGAGATTCCTTCAAGGTTATGACACACGGAATACGAGCTGAAAGGAGATTCCTTCAATGTTATGACACCCGGAATACGAGCTGAAAGGAGATTCCTTCATGGTTATGACACATGGAATACGAGCTGAAAGGAGATTTCTTCAAGGTTATGACACCCGGAATACGAGCTGAAAGGAGATTTCTTCAATGTTATGACACATGGAATACGAGCTGAAGGAAGATTCCTTCAAGGTTATGACACCCGGAATACGAGCTGAAAGGAGATTTCTTCAAGGTTATGACACCCGGAATACGAGCTGAAAGGAGATTTCTTCAAGGTTATGACACATGGAATACGAGCTGAAAGGAGATTCCTTCAAGGTTATGACACCCGGAATACGAGCTGAAAGGAGATTCTTCCAAGGTTATGACACCTGGAATAAGAGCTGGAAGGAGATTCCTTCAAGGTTATGACACACGGAATACGAGCTGAAAGTAGATTCCTCCGAGGTTATGACACACGGAATACGAGCTGAAAGGAGATTCTTCCAAGGTTATGACACCTGGAATACGAGCTGAAAGGAGATTGCTTCAAGGTTATGACACATGGAATACGAGCTGAAAGTAGATTCCTTCAAGGTTATGACACCCGGAATACGAGCTGAAAGGAGATTGCTTCAAGGTTATGACACCCGGAATACGAGCTGAAAGGAGATTGCTTCTAGGTTATGACACCAGGAATACGAGCTGAAAGGAGATTCCTTCAGTGTTATGACACCAGGAATACGAGCTGAAAGTAGATTCCTTCAAGGTTATGACACCTGGAATACGAGCTGAAAGTAGATTCCTTCAAGGTTATGACACCTGGAATACGAGCTGAAAGTAGATTCCTTCAAGGTTATGACACCTGGAATGCACACGTTGAAAGAAGTTTCTTACTAGGTGGGTGATACCTGAAATACAAACAGAAAGAATATTCTTCTAACGCGAGGAACATCCGGATTACAAATGTAAAGGTTTAATAAACCGCAGTTTGTGAAACAAATCAGCAGTATCTGCAGGTAATGCATTCACCACAGACTATGCATGTGTAATTATTTATATATTGAAATTTTAAAATGAACGATGTTCAATATACTGGCAGTGCGTAGTTAATTCACATACAATAGTGTCCACCGTTATATTCTCTTTATTCTTTTCTTCCTGGTGTGAGGGAACATAATCGATAACTTTTAATCAGTATTCATGTATACGAATATTACGGTATGGGTCTGGGTATGTATTTCCACACAAATAATGAGATGTTTAACGAATGCAATTATAATTTTTGTACAAGAACGAAATTGAAAATACTCCATAATTGAAACATTTGTAATACAACTGCGATATTATAATTGCAAAAGACAGAATTTCACGTTCATCAAAAAGCTATACCATACACCTCCAGGAGCGGCAATTTGAACTTTTTCCATGAAATTATACCTTGCTGGCTAGAGAGATTATCGCATAAGAAGAAATCGTCTACCAACAAGTAAATTATACACCTAAATAACACTTCTAGGTGATTCAATTAACCATTGACAGAACACCATATACATTATGCTGTGCTGTTATATGAAAGAGGTGACCCTTCCGAGGATCAGACAAAGCCCCGGTTCTACCATATATTGGTACAGTAAATGGCAGTACCTACAGGTGTAAATACCTTGACACTACGCGTTTCGTACTATTAGCGACGTGCCAACGTTACCTAACTATCAGGAGTAGACAATGATATACAAGGGTAAACTAAACTGATTTTAAGTAAATTCTCGCTCTTGACTGATGTGCTGTCTATCGTCATAAGTGTGAAACTATAGAATTGTGATCGCATTATTTTCCTTTACTTGCATAAGCACAGTATCACCATGATGGTTAAACGGGAGTGTGGTGCGAGTAGCACACCTTCTGAAAGTGGAATGATTCAAGTACCTCGGTGAATGGGTTGAATCCAACAATTCTGAGAAGTTCGCCGTCTTAACACTTGTCAACAAGTTTGAAACAGCCTTGCGACTCACTCAAAACATATACAGTGGAACCTTGGATTGCGAGCATAATTATTTCCGGCAACATGCTCGTAATCCAAATCGCTCGTATATCAAAGCAAATTTTCCCATAAGAAACTATTGATGATTCGTCCACAACACAAGCCCACAAAAACATTTATTCGCATAACATTTACTTCTAAAACAAAATATAACGTAAAACAATTAAACTGCGCTTTACCTTACAATAGAATCATTGTTGGTGTGAGGGAATCTCAGTTGAAGTGAGAGATTCCATTGACTTTTCCCCCTCCTCATCCTCGGACGAGATCTCCATAACCTCCTCCTGTTGTAGACGTAGACTTGTTATAAAATCTCGCGATATCAGCCACTCGCATACCTCGTTCGTGTTTTCCGATCATTTCCTTCTTAAATTCCATTGTAATCATCTCCTTCGTCCGACCGAATTCCTTTTTAGCCTTCTTTTCGTTCACAGGGTCCATCCAACGGAACAGTTATATCACTAATGACAGAAACAAAACATGTACACTCGTACGGTGTTGACTATGCGAGCGAGGCACGCCAACTGAAGTCCAGCGCGGGAAATGATTACACACACTTTGCCAGGAAAGAGAATGGCAGGAGGAGGAGAAAACAAAGGCACAGGGGAGGCGGAAAGGTACGTACACGTGACGCTCGTATTGCGAAACCTCACTCGCTTAGCAAGTTATAATTTATTTAAAATGTTTGCTCGTCTTGCAAAACACTCGTAGACCAAGTTACTCGCAATCCGAGGTTCCAGTGTATAAAAAAATTTCTTCTCTCGAAAAGCAAATATTCAACATTATCAAACTGTAATTAGACCTGAAGCATTATATGCATCAGTATGTTAAACACTTTGAACACACAGCCTGCTTGAAAAACTGGCAATTATGGAAAGGAGGATTATCCGAAACATTCTTGGTCCCAACCTCAAAGATGGCATTTTCAGACTTCGGAGAAACTTAGAAAAGATATCAAGTGTAATCCAGAAAAGAAGGATGACTTTTACGTTCAGCTCTTCAGATTGCCAGCTGAAATAATCTGTAAACGTTTGTTACCCTATTTCAGAAGTCTCAAAACGATCCCTCCTTGGATGGTGGGGATCGACTGAGATCTTTTAAAGTACGTAAACAAAGAAACAGACGTTCAACTCCGAGCACCACACGAACTTCATCAAGAAAAAGTACCAACTCGACTGAAGCATGCCCGTTCTGATGCATGGAAGAAAGCACACTCAGAAGGGATGAAAATCCGGTTGGCCCGCAAGAAGACAACAGTTGAGATCTCGCGGTCCTTAGTAGCCCTAACGATGAAGAAAGACACAATAATAATAATAATAATAATAATAATAATAATAATAATAATAATAATAATAATAATAATAATAATAATAATAATAATAATAATGTCCACCTCTGAGGTGTAGTGGTTAGCGTGATTTGCTGCAACCCACAGAGGCCCGGGTTCGAATCCCGGCTCTGCCAAGAAATTTGAAAGTGGTACGAGGACTGGATTGGGGTCCATTCAGTCTCGAGAGGTCAATTAAGTAGAGAGGGTTTCGATTCCAATCTCAGCCATCCTCAGAGTGGTTTTCCGTGGTTTTAAAGTAAATGCTGGGATGGTACATAACGTAAGGCCACGACAGGTTCCTTCCCCCTTCCTTGTCTTTCCCTTCCAATCTTTCCATCCCCAACACAAGGCCCATGTTCAGTATAGCAGGTGCGTCAGCCTGCGCGAGGTACTGGTCCTCTTTCCCAGTTGTATCCCCGACCTAAACTCTCACGCTTCAGAACACTGCTTTTGAGGCTATAGAGGTCGGATCGCTCGCTGAGTCCGAGGGGTAAACCAACCCTGGAGGTAAACAGATCAAGAAAAAAAATTTTTTTTTTTTTTGCTAGTTGCTTTACGTCGCACCGACACAAACAGGTTTTATGGCGACGATGGGACAGGGAAGGGCTAGGAGTGGGAAGGAAGCGGCCGTGGCCTTAATTAAGGTACAGCCCCAGCATTTTTCTGGTGTGAAAATCGAACCACGGAAAACCATTTTCAGGGCTGCCGACAGTGGGGTTCGAACCTACTATTTCCCGAATACTGGATACTGGCCGCACTTAAGCCACTGCAGCTATCGAGCTCGGTGATCAAGTAAGAAAATAATAATAATAATAATAATAATAACAATAATAACAATGAAGCGATCGAATGTATTTTATCGAACAGGAAGGACTTGCTAGAAAACATCGAGAAAAATATTGAGGAAAATACTAAGGCGTAGGAAAGCGCGACAAGAAATTTGACTGCGACCAAATACAAAATGATATAAAACGACAGAGAAAATATCATTAAAAAAGGTGAGTTTTTATCCACGGACACATCATCAAAAGATGCCACCAAAGAGAACAGCTAAGATAGTTCTGCAATATATGGAAAGCAGGAAGACACATATCAATTGGCTTAAAGGCGTCGAGGAGGAGATTGAGGAAAAGAATAAACCGCAGGATGCAGTATACAGTATAAGAGACATTATTATTGAAAAACCATCATTAAAATTAAGCCAGGAAAATGCTGGGACTATACCCTAATTAAGCTAACGGGCGCTTCCTTCCCACTCCAACTCCTTTCCTCTCCCATCGCCGCCGTAATACCTATCTGTGTCGGTGCGACGTAAAGCAAATTGTAATTTTTGTAAAACTGACGGGATTCCGAGAAACGATCAACCAAGATCGCACGAATAGGAAAGGGACCTGGTCGCAAGAACGGAAAGAAGCCCATTGCGGAAGGATGAAGACATGCTAGGATAATTGAAATAAGAAGAACCAGATATGAATGATGCGTAACGTGGTCCATGGTAGACATTAACGGTAATAATAATAATAATAATAATAATAATAATAATAATAATAATAATAATAATAATAATAATAATAATAATAATAATAATAATAATAATAATATAGTATGACGATACTTCCTGGATCCACACACATTTTAGTACTACTCCAACTAATTTGGGACTGTGTGCTATTTAATCACCGCCTTTTTTACAATTTGCCTTACATCGCACCGACACAGGACGGTCCTATGGCGACGAATGGATAAGAGTGGGAGAGAACCGGCCGTGTCCTTAATTAAGGTACAGGCCCAGCATTTGTCTGGTGTAAACATGGGAAACCACGGAAAACCATCTTCAGGGCTGCCGACAGTGGGGTTAGAACCCACTATTTCCTGAATTCAAGCTCACATCTGCGTGTCCGTAACCGCACAGCCTACATTCTCGGTTTTGATCACCTCCATAAAAAAAAGTAAATGCCAACTTGTGTCCTTATTCGGAGGTAGTGCAGCTTTATTCAGGCACACCCCCAATGGAGTTGAACTGCATGCACCATTTCAAGCACATATCAGCCCTCTTTCCATTCCTACATTTCTGGCAGTGTTGGGAATCGAATCTGGGCCTCCCAGAACTTCAGCTAATAGTGCTAACCGTTACGCTGAGATGGCGGATATAACCTCCTGATTATTTGCAGAAATATATCGAGAGCTTCGGAAAATATCGTGAGATAAGCTGGACCTTGAGTGGTATTTATTTCAACAATTTAGCGAATAAGCTCAAAATTGAAAGGTATTAAGGGTCAAAAGCAAAACAAAGAAAACGATAAGTAATGATAACCACTTCAGAGAACATAACTTCAACGTGGAGATGTACAGTTTAATTTTTCCTTTTATAGTCTTTGGGCCTCAGCCTGCAAATATGTCGGCTGTTAATTAAATCAGAATAACATCTTTACGTGATTGTGTGCTCTGTGATCAAATGTACGCTATAAATTTCTTTCAACCGAGTGAGTTGTCCGTGCGGTTAGGGTCGCGCACCTATGAGCTTGAATTCGAGAGATAGTGGGTTCGAACCCCTCTGTCGGAAGCCCTGAAGATGGTTTTTCGTGCTTTACAATTTTTACACCAGCCAAATGCTGGCCAAAGGCTACGGTCGCTTTCTTTTCATCCTAGCCCTTTCTCATCCCATATTCGACATAAGACTTACCTGTGTCAGTGCGATATGAAGAAAATTGTAAAAAATAAAATTTTTAAAACTCTCTTTCAGTGCGCTGTTCTAATGAATGTACATACAATGAAAACAATAAAATAGTGAATATAGACGGATGTGATTTGTTGAAATTACTGATACTCTTATACCGAACTACTTAATGATTCAATCTAAAAACGTGAATTTATGTCGTTCAGTGAAGATTAGTGTTCCAGTGCCGTGTTATCTGCACAGTGTTCCTATTTCTATTACGTGGACCTTTGAATACTGAGAAGTAGTTTCAGCACTAAAGAAATACCTGGCTGGTAAAATTTTGTCTAATCTTCGAAGTGTCCGATAATTCATTATTTACATAGCCGACATTTATGCTGCTGGTAGCGTTACCCGTAAGCCAGCAAACATAATAAACAACGTTTACATGACGGATGGTAGATCCGACTCATAGTCAAATGTGTGTTCGGATGTGAACCGTACACGAGCAATGTCACTGACATGGAATTTATAAATAGAAAGGCATCAGTTTATTTAGTAAGATAAAGCCATTATATTTGCTGCCAATTTCCTGGTAACATGGATCGCACACCCATAATGCAGTATGACCATACCTCAATAGTGACTCTGCAGAAAAGTGGATAAACACAAGTACCTGTAGCAATTAGTATATATATCGAAGTTAAACTGATTTCTCCAGCGTGAGAAATGATTGTGAGACACACAGAGTATGGAGAACGGATTTTGTACACGTCGAGGTGAAGTGAGAAGACCCCAAGGTGCAGACTGCCGTGAGTGTACGTAAAGTTAGATTATTTACTAATAGTGCAAGAGATCCGAATTTATGCGACGAAGATAGTGCAAATCTGTTGTAGGTTCCATTAAATGTTTACGCTGAGCACAATCGTCATCTAAATTGCTATCTGGATTCACGGCTAAATGGCTAGCGTGCTGGCGTTTGTTCACAGGGGTCCTGGGTTCGATTCCCGAAAGGGTCGGGAATTTTAACCACAATTGGTTAATTTCCCTGGCATCGGGGCTGGGTGTATATGTCGTCTTCATCATCATTTCATCGTCATCACGACGCGCAGGTCGTCTACGGGAGTCAAATCAAATACCTGTATCTGGCGAGCGGAATTTGTCCTCGGACACTCGTGCCACTAAAAGCCATACGCTATTTCGTTTTCATTTTTTCTAAATTACTTATATTTTTACCGGGCGAGTTGGCCGTGCGGTTAGGGGAGCACAGCTGTGAGCTTGCATCTGGGAGGTAGTGGGGTCGAACGTCATTGTCGGCAGCCCTGAAGATGGATTTTCGTGGTTTCCCATTTTCACACCTTAATTAAGGCCACAGCCGCTTCCTTCCAACTCCCAAGCCTTTCCTATCCCATCGTCTCCATATGACCTATCTGTATCGGTGCGACGTAAAACAAATATCAACAATAATAATTTATACTTTATGACTTTATGGAGATTAACTACTACTTGGCGATCACCATGGTGTACTTTCTCCTTTGCGTTTCCCCAACTTGAGCTGCCAACTTGAGATGCCAAACCGTTGAAGGAGGTTCCGCGTCTTCCGTTCATGTCCATATTAACCTTCTATCTTGATTTGTACGATCACTTACATCAGGCTGTTTTTGCCATTTTGGAGGACGTAACCAAAGAAATAGGCCGATTCCTTGTTTTTGTGAGGGTTAAGACTTCATATGATTTCTTGGACCGACATAACACTTTCTCATACATGACTGTGTCTTCCCGTGTAATTTTGAACACCCTGCGGTTCATGAATATTTCAAAAGTCTACAGTCGGTTCAGTGACGAGATTTTCAGCGAAGATATGAAGGTGATTACGGCGGGAAATATTATCGATGTTATTGCATTATATACAGTTTGACCATTCAAATACTTTCATCAATATCGTTTTGCGGGTAATCAGCATGCTGAGAAATTCAGTGCTCTTTTGCTCCTTAGTAAAACGTAGTACACATTTGCCAAATTTGGTTCGTTTGTTATATTTGATGGAACATCGTTTGTGTGGCTATGGAAATGTTCCTTGAGAAAGAAAGAATACGAAGATCTTCCATAGGAGGTATAATCCTACTGGCTTTCTGAGCCCAGCTTGGCAGGTGCGATCATGCCTCAGTCCGATGACATTTGAAGGCGAACGTCAGCCTCGCTTAGATAGACTTATCGGCACGTAAAAGAACTGCGGAAGACAACTCCGGCTTCTTGGAGTCTTCAAAAATTATAAATTAGTGGCGCGAAAAATCATTAGTAACCCTCCTCTTCTTCCTCCTCCTGATAATTTCTCAGTATTCGGGAGATGGTAGGTTCGAACCCCACTCTCGGCAGCCCTGAAAATGGTTTTCCGTGGTTTTCCATTTTCACACCAGGCAAATGCTGGGGCTGTACCTTAATTAAGTCCACGGCCGCTTCCTTCCCACTCCTAGGCCTTCCCTGTCCCATCGTGGCCATATAACCTATCTGTGTCGGTGCGACGTAAAGCAACTAGCAAAAAAAGCTGATCATTTCTCACTTAACTGGGGTCAGCATTTTGAATGGATTTAGCCAAGGATGCCTTACAGACGCAACGCTATGTGGAGGGATGCATTCGCTATTGCGTGTTTCTGTGGTGGTGGTGTGTCCTGTGATTTGTTGTATGTTTTTGAAGAACACAAACACAAGCACCATTCTCCCACGAGCTAGAGAAATTAACCAGATGCGATTAAAATCCTCAGATCAGAAGGGAATAGATCCTGGGGCCTTTGAATGGAAGCTCAGTACTCTGACCATTCGATCAAAGCGCCGGGCGTACCACTGGTACTGTGCTCTAGTAAAGCAAATGAAATGGAATGTTTTACTTTACGAATCCTTTTATGTTATACATAGCCTATCGATAGCGGTACATTGATAGGCAACACGCAGCACGCAGATGTCATGCGATTGCATACACTGAGCAATGTCGATTAAATTATTCGACCTACACATCTCAATACAGATCATATGATCACGTGATTTATTGTTATTGACAGAGATAGGTCTTATGGTGACGATGGGATACGAAAGGGCTAGGGAAAAGCGGCCGTAGCCTTGATTAAGGTACAGCCCTAGCAATTACCTGGTGTGAAATTGGGAATGCAAGCTCACAGCTACGAGGCCAAAACAGCACGGCCAGCTCGCTTGTTTTTTATTTAGGTACTTTTATAATGGTTTAGCGGCGCAATAACTCAGGTAGGTTTGAGGACGATAGGATAGGAAAGGGATATTATTGGGCTAGAGATGGCTATGTGCTTAGCTAAGACGCAGACCCAGCATTTGCCAGGAGAGAAAATGAGATACCATGAAAAACAGTATTTTTCTGTTTTCTTCTTCTTCTTAGTATTATTATTATTACTACTGCTATTAATATATTACAAGAATCTACAACTAGCCAGAATGTGTGAAACATTGAATAGTTGTAGATAACAAAAAATGCGTAATCTTGACCTACAGTACATGTTCTAAAATTTCAACTTGATTATAGTTTAGTGGTCTAACAACAGTGCTCTAATATCTTAATTTGGCTCCGAAAATGAGAACTTTCTTATTATAGATGTCTTTAGTCAATTCGAACGCTCGCTCTAATTTCTGGATGCTGATATTGGTCGCTTCTTGTTCTAGCCCATTCTTTTGGATTACTTCACCCAGGCACTTCAACTTCTTGACTCTTCGAATCTTTCCATGGTCAGTTTACATCCATTCTTGACCATAACTGATGTTCGTCATGTATTTCGTCTTCTCAAAGGAGATTACTAGTCTTACTTTCTCTGCTGTTTCTTTAAGAAAGCTTATCTTTCTAATTACTAAACTGATGCTGTTGGCAAATATGGCTAAGTCATCCGCGAAAGCCAGGCAGTCAATATACACTCCTTTGTGTTTGGTGCCGAAGAGGAACAGATCATCGTTTCCTTCTTTTTGGGTCAGCGATTTGCTTTCCGTCGCACCGATACAAATAGATCTTATGGCAACGATAGGATAGAAAAGGGCTAGGAGTGGGAAGAAAGCGACCGTGGCCGTAATTAATGTGTGAAAATGAAAAGCCACGTAAAACCATCTTCAGCGCTGACGACAGTGGGATCTCCCGGATACAATGTCACAGCTGCGCGACCCTAACCGCACGGCCACTTGCCGGGCCCCTTTCTTTGGTAGAATATCTGTTTGAAAAAGATTGAACTCATTTTCTTTCCTTACTCAACTCATGTTTCAAAGGTTGATAACCCTGCTGCTCGTCCCTTCAAAACGACAATCACCAACAAAAGACCTGAATTTACCTGAACTGAACCCATCACGGAGCTTGCTACATGATCTTTCTTCTCTTACACTCAACGTTAATGAACGGTGACTAATATAGAAAGGGTTATTTCTGCTCAAAAGTACACCTGAGTTCGTATTACGACTAAGCTCTTTGATATTATCCTCAGTCTCCTACTTTGTAATTCACGAAACCGTTGAAGGTACAAGTAATATAAGTCAATCCTTCAAAAGCTGTGTATCATAGAAAGCGTCCCTGTTTCTTCCCCTCGAACCATGACTTTTTGGAAATATAAAGTCACAAGATTAATTTAGACTCTTACCAATATAATAATAATGATAATAATATTTTTTAAAATGTTCGTTCTAATTGCAAACTGCCTTAAGGAGGTTTGGTATGCTCTAGCTCGCGTATGGTAAAATTTGGATTTAAAACAACCAGCTGAAGAACAGGTCTGAATGTCCTGCTTGATTCCTGCAAGACCGATTGTGATTTTCGAAGTCGATTAGTATAAATTTAAATATTAGTTAATGTTACGTTTGACTCCTCGGCTGGATGGTCAGCGTACAGTCTTACGTTTCAGAGAGTCCCGGGTTCATTTTCCGGCCGAGTCGGGGATTTTAACCGCATCTGATAATTTTTTTCTGCCTCGAGGACTGGGTGTTTATGTTCGTCCGAACACTCTCCTCTTCATAATCAGACAACACACCATAAATCACCACAGATACACGCGATAGTGATTATATCCCGCCATATCGACTTGACGTCAGAAAAACATCCGGCCGTAAAACGGGGTCAAACCTATATGTGTCACACAGTCCGCACCCACGACCCCGTAGGCGTGGGGAAAAGGGGAATAATAATAATAAAATTAATAATAATAACTGTACCGGGCGGTACACCTCCACGCCGCTAATTCAAACCTTGCGCCAGTTGAAACTCCCCTACTGGAATAAGTCTGAACTTTGTCTTATGTGTTAATTTTCAAGTTACCCTGAAGATGTCACTACTTGGAAATTTTGAAGTTTCTGAACTGTGTTGTTTTCGACGTATTTTTGTTTTGCTTGTAGTAAGAAGTGTGAACATTCGCTTCTAGAGGACACTACTGAAGAACTACAACGGTGCACCCTAGTGCGAAGTGAAAGAACTGTTTTTTTGGAGAAAATTTAATTTCAAAAGTTTGTTCTTTGCTAAATTTCTTTCCGTCATTGTTTAAGTTGGCAATATTAACCCTTTCTTTCCCCTTGTTTTGAATTTAGCCAATCCCGAATTTCTTTAATTAATTTTCCACCAATAATGTGTTTCTTCTTCATCTTGTGTAGGGGTTTTCTTTATCCACCAATAAAATGATTGTGGGCGGGTGTTTTCCTTCCTGAAACGCCTCGAACTTTCTGCGAGAGTATATAAACTGCTGATTTTAGGGTCTCTGCGCCACTTCAGTAACATATTTCAGTGTGTAAAGTACATAGCAGGGGGCGGGAAGCGCCTCTTCCTTCGGGCAGCAGTTCAACAACAAGGTAATGGCCGATTAATAACTTCTTTTCTTGCTAGCTCAGCAGTTTAACTCTCGGGGCGGGTCCGAAGCTTTTCCACCATGTAACTTTCCCTAAAATGTAAAGAATCTTTGTATTTATTCTATCTTTTAAGCTTCATATTGGGATAGAGAGTGCTTAACCCTCTCGAGCTCCCTCTCATATTGCATTGAGGTGAACTTATTTTCACAACCGTTTCTTCCTTAACGTAATGTAAATTGTTTCCTCCTAAAAGTCACCTCTTTAGTATGGGATTAGCCCTTGCATTAACGGCCTAGTGCCAAGTAGGTTTTAAACAAAGTGTATTAGGAGCGCAAGTTCGCCTCCTCTCAAATTGGTATTTTAGAGGCCATGTAATTAAATTTTCTCACTCAATAGGCCTCAGTAGGTTGGGTATCTTTACCCCTGTGTTTATGTCCTTAGAGGACAACTTGAAGGTGGAGTTTGGTGTGCCCTTTGATAGGCTTAACCTTTGAGAGCAGATCACTCTTTTGAAGTTTGTTTCTGCGCGCCTCGAGGAGGCTTTATGATGTAATTGGGAGCAAGTGCTCCTGGGCTTGATTGGGGTCTTCTGCCCCTTTGTTGAATTCTGTATATCGTAAAGTTGGGCTAATTGCTCAAGAATTGTGTGTCTGGCTCTCGGAGCCCCAAATCCTGTGATTGTACATTCTCGATTAGTGATTTTGCTACTCTGTACCTGCCATTATTGTTATTTCTTGTTTTTTGCTAAGAAAATATAACCTTGTTAAATTTTATATTCACTTTAATTTCGTAGCCTGAGACCTGTTCACCCGCCCCCCGCACCTTCTTTCACCTCTAACTACCACGGAAAACTCCGTAACAATAACAATAATAGCATTAATAATATGGCGTGTCGTCTCCGGAGAAGCCTGGCGCAGGGCTTCCAAGTTGACGTCGTACAGGCGACCTGCGTATCTGTGAGGATGGGCATGTCTGTTAGGTCATCAGCCCAGAGGCTGCTTGGATCCTTAAATATCACCACCAAAGACTTTGCAGTTGGATGGGACCCTATCTTAAATGAAATATAAGCTGAAGACGACACAAAAACCCAGTCCCGGAGCCATAGGAATGAACTAATGGAAGTTAAAATCCCCGACCAAACCGGGATTCGAACTCGGGACCCCTTAAACCAAAGGCCAGCAAGTTAACTCTTCAGCCATTGAGCCGGAAATAATAATAATAATAATAATAATAATAATAATAATAATAATAATAATAATAATAATAATAATAATAATAATAATAATAATAATAATAATTTAATGTAACGCATTGTACAAAAATTGGCGGTAGTATTATAACGGCCGCAGTGTTCTGACGATTTCGTAGACTTAATTACTGAAGATTAAAGTCAAGTATTATGTGGATAATACATTTTATTCAATAGAATGTGGGTGTAACTTCCAATTGAGCGCGCGAGTCAGCACAGCGCCATTTTATAACAGAGTATGCGTATGACGTCACATACTTAGTACAGTTTCAGGGCCTCTCCTTTTATCTGTCACTTGAGGCGTTAATGCCTTTGCTGGCGAGATGTAGTGTTTTCAGTACACTATGTCTTCTGTTACGGGCTGGAATACATTTCTTACTTTCATTGTCCTCTCTCAGTCTCATCCTTGGCTTTGACAATATGAAAGTGACCGAGGTATGAGCGATACTAGTAATATACAATTTCTTATGCAGCCAGTCCCTGTTACGAATGGTGTGAAAATATCGCTCGCAGTGTCGGTTGGTTCACGCATTTCCGTGGGCTTGGCAGACTGATATGTAATAGAAACGTCTGGCTCGATGAGGAAAACAACGGGAAACTACCTCACTCCTCGTTTCCCCAGTACGCCTCTTCAGTGACGCCTAGGCCATCTATGACAGCTGTACCGAGCTCGATAGCTGCAGTCGCTTAAGTGCGGCCAGTATCCAGTATTCTGGAGATAGTAGGTTCGAACCCCACTGGCGGTAGCCCTGAAAATGGTTTTCCGTGGTTTCCCATTTTCACACCAGGCGAATGCTGGGGCTGTACCTTAATTAAGGCCATGGCCGACTCCTTCCCACTCCTAGCCCTTTGCTGTCCCATCGTCGCCATAAGACCCATCTGTGTCGGTGCGACGTAAAGCAACTAGAAAAAAAAAAAAAGACAGCTCTTGGCGGAGCTGTGGAGGATCAAACCAGCCTTCGGGCTGAAAACACACACACTCTCTCTCTCTCTCTCTCTCTCTCTAACCTATGGAGTCGGTACATAACAGAGATAATAGGTTTACAAAAACCACCCTTCAAATTCCCCTTCATCGTACCACTAAATTTAGCAAATCCTTTGTTTGCACTGCATCACGTATCTTTAACGTCTTTAATCTTCACCGTTTCGCAAAGAACACTAACTGTACACAACTAAAGCAGTTCTTAACATCTATCTTTCTTGAGGAGTACGCAAGAGGCTGAGATCAGGCATTCTTGTGTCGAACAATCAGGAATATGTATATTTCGAAGAAAATTGTTTCTCTGCTTTAGCTTTATATTCTTTAAACCCACGCAGTCCAAAATAACAGAAGGGCTTAATGATTTACTTTCTTACTTATTATATAATGTACGTCTTTACTGGATTTGGTATCTGTATTTTAATTTTTTTAAGTTTCTTGTTTAGTTTAATACTTTAATATTATAAAAATGTAGTTACTGTTTTGATAAATCTGCATTGTATTATAAGAAGACGCTACATAAAGGGGCTTTTCAGTCTCAGTGGCATGTAAATCATGATCAATAAATTCAAATTCAAAATTCTCTATCTCTCAACATAATCCTAAGTTAAATACTCTCAGCAATATATGCATTCTACCCAAAAGACTAAAAACGTCTTAACTTTCAATGTACTCTTTGTCGAGGAACGTAAGTCTACGATAAAAGGGTGCGTTTGGCTTTCAAATAAAATCTGGAGTTAAAAGTATACAATATGTGTTTCTCTGTCGTTGTCAGATTTACATACAAGAGACGGGAACAGAGGCGTTAATCCTATTGGTAGTGGTGACTGTTTGTGAACTGCTCATATTTTAGAGCGCATATCGAGAAGGCAGTGAAGTGCGATGTGATCACTCGAGCTCCCCGGAGAGGGTGAGCGATGTGCTACTTGTGAGATCGTCTCGCCATGATGAAAATAGCTGCCTCAAACGACGCGGAGAAGAACATTACTCGCAAAGCCATCTAACGAGACTGATGCCAGATAGAAGTCCGATAGTAGCCTTGAGAATAATGGCGCTTTAGAGCGAACAGGGGTATACAAATTGGGACGGTCACACAGTAGTCCAGCAAGTCTTTGTGAGATGGCGCTTCGGTGAGAACAGGGGTATACAAAGCAGGACGGTCACACTGTTGTCCAATAAATCTTTGTGAATTGGCACTTCGGAGGGAACAGGGATGTACAAAAAGAGACGGTCACACAGTAGTCCAGCAAGTCTTTGTGAGATGGCGCTTCGGTGAGAACAGGGGTATACAAATTGGGACGGTCACACAGTAGTCCAGCAAGTCTTTGTGAGATGGCGCTTCGGTGAGAACAGGGGTATACAAAGTAGGACGGTCACACTGTTGTCCAATAAATCTTTGTGAATTGGCACTTCGGAGGGAACAGGGATGTACAAAAAGAGACGGTCACACAGTAGTGCAGTAAGTCTTTGTTTAGCGACGTTCTAGAGCAAACAGTAGTGAATAAAAGAGGAATAATCTTCGTGTGGTGGAGCTTTATATACAACTGGGGCGTACGAAGTACAAAGTACAGCACAGTATCAAGGCATTGCTGAGTGGCGCTTTAGAATAATAATATTGATAGTGGTTTTACTATACGCCCCACCAAGCACTTTTAGGTATTCAGTGACGCTGAGGTCCATAAATTTTACCCCATGTGGGATTTTGGATCCCTTTGGAAAACAAACATCATCGAGATATGATTTTGCCTTGGAAGTAGACCCTTGTTCCATTCCGTTTATAGCATTGTTTTAAGTTATTTTAGGGGAAGGTGGCTGGGGTTCGGATCCACTGACTGTTTACTGTTCACAATAATTCTTCATCGTCGTGCTTTGATTTCTAGTCAGTAGATGGAATTTGAAATTTCGATAATCGAATATTGCGCTTCATCACGTGCCATTAGGGGCCGATAACCTAGGTCTTAGGCCACTTTAAAGAAAACACATCATCGTGCATACATTTTGTCCCGCAGGAGGTCTTGTCAGCAAATCCACCGACACGAGTCTGACGTATATGGGTACCTTCGAATAGCACCGGACTTTACCGGGATCGAACGTGTCAAATTGGGTTGAGAAGGTCAGTGTTTTCTGCTGTCTGAGCTGACGCTTTAGAGAGAACAGAGGTATATAATAATACATTGTCTCTGTACAGATAAGAGAGGTATACAAACGGGACAGTCACGAAGAGGTCCCACAAACCTTCGTATAGTGGCACATTAGACTTACCATACAAAAAGGGATGGTCACATGGTATTCGTGCTTCTACAGTAGCACTTTAGAGAACAGGGTTGTACAAAAGGAGACAGTCAAGTAGTCCATTAATTAGTTGCACAATGGTGCTTTAGCAAAACTGTTTTACGATAGAGGATGGTAGCACAGTAGCGCAATAAGTCTTTGTACAGCGGTACTCTTGGCAGAATGAAAGTGCGAAGACCGTCATATGGCAGTCCAATATTGGTTTAAATAGCGGTCTCATTAAAGAGAACACCGAGCTCGATAGCTGCAGTCGCTTAAGTGCGGCCAGTATCCAGTATTCGGAAGATAGTAGTTTCGAACCCCACTATCGGCAGCCCTGAAAATGGTTTTCCGTGGTTTCCCATTTTCACACCAGGAAAATGCTGGGGCTGTACCTTAATTAAGGCCACGGCCGCTTCCTTCCCACTCCTAGCCCTTTCTTGTCCCATCTTCGCCATAAGACCTATCTGTGTCGGTGCGACGTAAAGCAACTAGCATTAAAGAGAACAGGTAAGGTAAGGGTTATTCTGCCCGAAGGCAAGTCCGAACCTCCGCAGAGGTGTTCCTGAGCCGGAGTTTACGTGCGGTAGGGTGGCCAGTTCCTTTCCGCTCCTCCATTCCCTTACCCCCCACCAACAGCGCGTGGCAACCCATCCAACTCCTGAACACGCCCAATGTTGCTTAACTTCGGGGATCTCACGGGATTCGGTGTTTCAACACGGCTACGGCCGTTGGCAAAGAGAACAGGGTAGTACAAAAAATAATCTCTGTTCACAACTTGCTCAACGTAGCACTGACACATATAGGTCTTATGGCGACGATGGGAAAGTGTGAAAATGGAAAAAAAGAGTAAAACTATCTTCCGGACTGATGACAGTGGGGTTCGAACCCACTATCTCCCGAATGCAAGCTGACTGCTACGTGACCCAAACCGTGTAGCCACTCGCTCGCCAAGTACAGTGGCAGACTGCTAGTGTTTTAGAGAGGCGACAATGTATAATACAGGAACTTCAGATAATATTACAATAACAATCATTTGACAAGTGGGTTTTAAAAGAACAGGGATGTACAAAGGGGAGTGATCGTAGTAGAACAATGTCAATAATGCTATTGACTTTATGTCTCACGGTTTTCTGAGACACCAAGGTGCCGGAATTTGACTCGCTGGAGTTCGTTTACATGCCAGTAAATCTACCGACACGAGGGTGACGTATTTAAAACCCTTCAAATACCAGAGATCGAACCTGCCAAGTTAGCGTCAGCAGGCCAGCGCCTCAACCGTCTGAGCCACTCAGCCCGGGTAGAACAATGTTACAAGCAAGCAAGCAATTAATCAAGCTTGCAGTTTTACTTGGAATTCGAACCACAGGGTTGTGCGCTCTCATGTGAAAAAATCCCACATGTGGGGTTTAAAATATACAGTAATAAAGGAAATATAGGACAGTGAGGACTTGACCAGTTCTGGATTAGTACTGTGGCGATACTAGTCGGCTCTCACGTCCCTACCAGATGATAAAATATTCTCAACAGGAGCTTATACAATAACATATCTTTTCAGCGTAACGAGTAGAAAAGAAACAGGGGTTAAATATTCGAAACTAATTTACACAAGTAAAATTTTTCTTCCCTGTTTTCGCCCTGTTACATAAGGTCGGAACTACGTGTGGATTTAAAACGGTTCAATTATTTGATGCTTTCAGGACGCCAAGTCTGTGTTGGCTGTGTGCAAATGAACACAGACGCCCAGTCCCCGTCCCAGACGAATTAGCCAGACGTGATGGAAAACTAGTACCTGTCCGAGACCCTCTGAATAGCTTGCTTCAATTTGTTTCAACTTGCTATTTGTTTTTAATACCACATTTACAACCAATTATTTTCTTAGACGATAGAAGATTAAACGGCTAGAACTGGTAGGACCGGGCGAGTTGGCCGTGCGGTTAAAGGCGCGCGGGTGTGAACTTGCATCCGGGAGATAGCGGGTTCGAATTCCACTGTCGGCAGCACAGAAGATGGTTTTCCGTGGTTTCCCATTTTTACACCAGGAAAATGCTAGAGCTGTACCTTAATTATGGCCAAGGCCGTTTTCTTCCAACTCTTTGGCCTTTCCTATCCCATCGTTGCCATAAGACCTATCTGTGTCGGTGCGACGCAAAGCCACTAGCAAAACAAAAGGAGTGGGAGGGTAGCGATCGTAGTAGTATTTATGATACAGCCGCGTCATTTACCTGGTGTGAAAAAGTAAATTCATGTAAGAATATTTTCAGGGTTGTCGACATTTGGATTCTAAACTAGCATCTTCTGAATGTACTGTGTTTTCTGCGGAATTTGGATTAGGTGGCCAAAGTATATTTCATTTTTCAAGAAGTTCGCAGCCTTTATCTTGTCGATGATGATAATAATAATAATAATAATAATAATAATAATAATAATAATAATAATAATAATAATAATAATTGTGTCCGCCTCTGTGGCGTAGTGGTTAGCGTGATTAGCTGCCACCCCCGGAGGTCCGGGTTCGATTCCTGACTCTGCCACGAAATTTGAAAAGTGGTACGAGGGCTGGAACGGGGTCCACTCAGCCTCGGGAGGAGTAGAGGTGGGTTCGATTCCCACCTCAGCCATCCTGGAAGTGGTTTTCCGTGGTTTCCCACTTCTCCTCCAGGCAAATGCCGGGATGGTACCTCACTTGAGGCCACGGCCGCTTCCTTCCCTCTTCCTTGCTTGTCCCATAAAATCTTCCCATACCTCCACGAGGCCCCTGTTCAGCAGAGCAGGTGAGGCCGCCTGGGCGAGATACTGGTCATTCTCTCTAGTTGTATCCCCGACCCAAAATCTGAAGCTCCAGGGCACTACCCTTGAGGCGGTAGAGGTGGGATCCCTCGCTGAGTCCGAGGGAAAAAGCCAACCCTGGAGGGTAAACAGATTAAGATGGAAGAGAGAATAATAATTGTTCCGGGGATATCGTGGAACACAGAGGAGTAAGAAGGTGAATGGGTGGACGGAGAAAAGATGAGAGCATAATTTAAAACACTAACATTTGAAATTTTATTTCTTTGCTTTTTTTCTGAGTTTAAAGTTGATAAATTAAATAATATAAATGAACAACAACATATAACAATTAAATAACGATGAACTCGTCAGCTCAGATAACAGGAATTACTTAAAGTAAAAAAACAAACAAAAAAACAGGTACAATGGAGAATATTATCGACACATTAATTTATAAAGAATGAGCTTTGTCGCTCTAAAATTACCCTGTTTCAACGAGCACTTTTGCTCCAAACACTTACATTGTAGGCTGTAGTAATTAGAGTTTCAAACATTAATATAATCCATCCTCTTCGAGGCACTAATTTTCTTATCCAAATTAACATTAGATCACTTTGAAAACAGTGTTTACTGTCATTTCTGCTCGACAGTCTGATCCACACTTGTCTATAAATGACTAGAATTTAAACAGGGACAATGAATGCCCATTCTAAATGGCCTAAATTTACAAAGAAAAGGTTTAAGAGAATCGGCCTTGAACAAAATGCTAGGAGGCGAAGCACTTGCTCTCCTTTTGAAATACACTTGAAATCCTAGATGGGCTTATGGCTCGAAGTTACAGACGTTAAGCCTATACTAGAAAGGGTGACTAGATGGCGAAATATTAAGTTCCAAAGTGGTTAGAAGATGATGATAATGCTTGTTGTTTAGAGGGGCCTAATATCTAGGTCATCGGCCCCTATGGTACGAAATGAGACGAAATGGAATTACAATTTAAAAGTTCAAATTTCATCCACTGACCCGAATTCAAAAAATGATGATGGGGAATGAATTGATGAATATGAATTTAAAACAAGCAGTGGATAAGACGTGCAATGCCTCACATTCCCAGGAAAAAATGTTACTGACCAATCGACTGCTTCCAAAGCCCAATCCTGAATCGATGATGTTTATCTGAATGGGTCTATATCTATGTCAACGATCCCGCATAATGGCTCTTATCGCTAGTATAGGAGAACCATAATATTTCTCAAGCTGCGGTACTAATCAAAGGTAGCGTAAACTCACGGTGTTCCAAACATTAAGATACTACTCACAGGTACTGTACGTCGTAAATGTAACGCACACGTATGGTGTTTCACACACAATGGCGCCACTCATAGCCAACGCAAACCGATGAGGTTTCTCACCTAGGTGTACTAATCACGGGTGCCGGCATTCCCGTGGTGTTCCTCACATAGTGGGTACTAATCACTGGCAATGCAGACCCACGGTGTCGCTCAAATAGTGGTATAACTCGCAGGCAACGCCCAGACCCGTAGTGTTGCTCAAATGGGTACGACTCACGGGTACTGGAAACCCACACCGAACCGTGCTTGAGTGCTACGAATCACAAAACTATTCAGTACCTAACAGAGTGGTACTACTCGCAAGTAAAAGTGACCCATGGTGTTCCGCGCGTGATGGTACTAATCAAAAGTATTTTCATAGTTCTAATAAAATCAGCCCTTGGTCGCCCCTTTTAGTCGACTCACGACAGGCAGGGGATACCGTGGGTGTATTATTTGTCTGCCTCCCCACCCACGGGGGTGTGTGTTTGGTTCGCGAGAGGTATGTTATTTCCCCCAAGTCCGCCGGCAAGCCGGTTAGGACCCCCCTATCCGCCGCCTGGGACGCGTAGCAGGTTCGTGGAATGCTTAGAAGAATTTAGAGTTTTAGAAAATCCTAGTCACCCCCATACCAAGTTGAATGGGAATTAATAGAGGGTGTCAGTCCTTATTCCCTAAGTTACATGTTTCCCAGCAGGGATTTGAATAGAGTCCTTATACTTGTCTGAAAATTTACATTTAAACGGTGATATTAAACTTGAGAATTTTATATTAAGAAAGAAGTTTGAAACCTTCCCTCAAGTTATCTGCCTGGAGCTATCACATATTTAAAATATGTCTGCCATTACCTTGAGCTGACGTGCCTTCCGATGACGGGCAAGGCCGTCCCTGCCTCCACTTACACATGGAGAGGATCCGACACTTCGAAAAATGAAGATATCGGACATAGGAAGACAAGGGCCACGAAGGGCGTGAAAATGAAAGAATCCCTAGCCCTCGCAAACCTAATAACTTCGGGGTTAGAAAAGAACAAGAGTTGACCAAGAGAGGTCGGATAGGAGGCATGAAAGTAAGGAGCCTGGCACAAGTAATTGGAAGCAGTGCCAGGACTCAGCTAAGGGCCCCGTGATCGCCAACCCACGCTCCATAAAGCTCAGAGCCCCTGGGGCCACACCTTAAGACACCCAGGACTTGTGCAGTTGGTTTTTGAGGGAGAGATTGGACGTTATTTGATTTCACTAACTATAGCCAGCAATTTTAAGTATGGTTTCTCCTGTGAAGTGAGCCATATGTTTGAAGTTCCTATAACATTGGGACTCTGAGTGTACTGAGGGCTACTTATGTAGTCCGCTGGGCAGGGAGACACTCATATCCTGTTCGATGCTTATTTGCCTGCAATTTGTTACGGCTCGCCGATCTACTGTTCCACAATTTGCATCGTGTAAGCTCGTAAACTACCATGCACGCAATCATTTACGGAGATCGATACATTTTCTTTGCAATAAGTTAACACTGCACGTCTACACATGATCATTATATTTCTAATAATAGTAATAATAATAATAATAATAATAATAATAATAATAATAATAATAATAATAATAACACTATAACAATACACACCGAAACTGGAATGTCACCCCGACATTCAGTATCAAAGTATTTCTAGTGCAATTTGTAACAACACCTGTACGAGAGGTGTGAAAAGATCACTGGGCGTGCGGGTGACGGATGTAACAGCTAGGCAAGCAACCCGTTCGGTACAGGAGAGCCAGCCAATGACAGATGACGTAGCCATCGAACATTCCATTATTCCGTTTTCATTACCTCCAGAACCGAATGCGATATGAAAATTCTGATCACATCGTCGTGTAGTCCCTAATAACAAAGGGTAGTATACCTAATTTTATCATAATCGGTGGTGGGATAGCCGAATTATTGAAGGTAGAATATTGTCGAATTTGAAACCACGCTGTCCGGTCTACGGATATAAAACAAGCTTGTTGAGCTAGCATATCAGTATCTGCGCAGGGCACATTCAGCCCAATCAAGAATGATTAAACTGACCGCCACAACTAGTATGCCAAGCTACGGTAGAAGACATCCTCATAAATAGCTTCAATGCCCAAAACGAGGCTGATGAGCTAAAAGCTCACAGTATTGGCCCCGCCGGTACCAATGAGACGGTCCTGCTGGATCAGTATCTGCGTGTATTCCCAACTGCCACGGTGTGCGGGTCAGCTATGGAGACATCTATTCGAGGCCGTTATTCTGTCCGGCAGACTGCCGACGATAGTTGTGTTAAAAAGTACATGTGTTCATGTCTAAATTTCTAAGTGTCGGAGGTGAAAACATTGAACTCTACTTTGTGTGAGGTAGGAGGTGATAGATTATCTCGAGTCGTCAATAGTGAATAAGACTTGTGTTTTGAACTGGAAATGCTCGAGTAATTAACATTCTTTCTTCGAGCTAATAATCGTGAATTATTATTGACTTGCATAAATTATAACATAACTGTAACAGCATTCATTCCGTAAAAACCGTGCTTTAATTCATTTTCATAAGACTGTGCCTCAGTAACTGTATTTATTTCGTAAAATATGTGCTTTATTTCACAAGACTGTGCCTCAATGACGGAGACAGTATCGTAAAAACTGTGCTTTAAATTATTTTCTTAAGACTGTGCCTTAGTGTCAGAAAAGGTTTAAAATTTTGTGAACTGTGATACTCCATTAATTTGAGTTACGTCTACAAGTGTATCGAACGACCATTGTTTCATTTTTTGAACTGTGTTAATTCTGTTTTTCATTACGAACTCTGATGCTCTATTTCAGTTACGTCGACAAGTGCATCGAAAGACTGTCATATTATTTACGTTTAATTTTGTTAATCTCTTTCTTTCATGGTGAACTGTGGAACTTGTATATTCTACGAAGTGTGTTGTGTGATAATGCGTATTCAGTGCAGTGCGGTAGAGAAGTGTCGTGACAGAGATCTCATTGGCATTCTGTGAGATGCCAATACACTTCTTTACTTCCTTCATGGGAACTCAGTGGAATTAAATTCTAAATTAATTGTTCCACATTGCACGCAAAAGATCATCAGGCGTCAGACTCTCGAGTTCGATCCCGATCCTCTCCGGTACATCAAAATCCGTCAACCGCCGTGGGATAACGTGGTGCCATGGTGCTGAGAGGAAATCCACGGTGGGGGGGAAGGAGTCTGTCAACGCGGGACATCGCTGACGCCGACGTCAAGGGACAGCGTCTCTTCCAACCACAGCTTGGACTTTCTAAAATCCATCCTTCACGTCTGTAGAGGGTGATATATTTTTGTCTAAATTGAATAAACAAGGAGTTTAAAAAGAAATTCAAATACCCTTCTCTCTGTAGTTCCCAGCATGCACCGTACACGCCCTGGCGTCAACCCACGCTCTCCGCTGAAGTTAAAGTACGGGCGTTCCGGTTACAATATAAATAAGTAAGACGTGATGGAGAAATTGGAGGCCAAGGAGAGACTTCGAGAAATCTCCTGGGCTCTGTCAAAGACAACAGTGACGGGCCGAGAGGCTCAAGTGGTTGAGCGTTAGTTTTTTTTTTTTTGCTAGTTGTTTTACGTCGCACCGACACAGATAGGTCTTACGGCGACGATGGGACAGGAAAGGGCTAGGAGTGGGAAGGAAGCGGCCGTGGCCTTAGTTAAGGTACAGCCCCAGCATTTGCCTGGTGTGAAAATGGGAAACCACGGAAAACCATCTTCAGGGCTGCCGATAGTGGGATTCGAATCTACTATCTCCCGGATGCAAGCTCACAGCCGCGTGCGAGCGTTAGTTTTCTGAGCCCAAGTTGTCGGATTCAATCTCGGCTCAAGTTATTTGATGATGCTCAAATATGGCAGCTTCATGACGACATATTCACAATATGGAAAATAACTCCTGTTGGACGAAATTCAGGCACTTCGGCACCTCGAAAACAGAAAAGGGGGATCTAAAACTATATTTCGAGTTATTATTATGATGATGATTATTATTATTATTATTATTATTATTATTATTATTATTATTATTATTATTATTGTGTGTATTTTCAGTCTTCAGCCCTAAATCTGGTTGGATCCTCAACAGCTCCGCCATCAGCTGTCATAGATGGCCTAGGCATCACTGAAGAGGCCTACTAGGGAAATGAGGTGTGAGGTAGTTTCCCGTTGCTTTCCTCACCGAGCCAGAAGTTGCTATTACATATCAGTCTGAAAAGTCCACTGAAATGCATGTACCAACCGACACTATGAGCAACATTTTCATACCATTCATAGCAGGGACTGGCTGCAGAAGGAATGACATTACTATTATCGCTCATTCCTCAGTCACTTTCATATTGTCAAAGCCAAGGATAAAGCTGAGACAGATCAATGAAAGTAACAAAGTTGGTCTCGCACATACCAGAAGACATAGTGCACTGTAAACACTAGGTCCTGCCAGCAAAGGCATTCATTATTATTATTATTATTATTATTATTATTATTATTATTATTATTATTATTATTATTATTATTACTATTTACATTATTATCTTTGAATTCTTCAGGAAGAGGAAAACAGATCTGAAACGTTTAGAGAAGTGAGGTTAGACTTGACTAAGGTCGGGGATACGGAAGATGATTAAATAGACAGAAATCGATTTAGACTACTCGTCAAAACTACAGTGATTATATTAAAATGCTGCCACTGTAGTCAAAACGTTCCGTGGTTTCCAGGAGACTGGGGAGACACTAGTGAGAAAAGAAAGCTCATATTCAGAGGAATAGAAGTAGGATGTAGGAGATAGGATGAAAAACTGGCAGAGAACGAAGGCGGAGAGGGCTAAAAGAAATGACAATATTGTCATACGTGATCCACAGATAGCCGAAAAGAAAGCAAATAATAATAATAATAATAATAATAATAATAATAATAATAATAATAATAATAATAATAATAATAATAATAATAATAATAATAATAATAATAATAATAATAATCACCGTTATTATTTAAGACAACAATATAAGGTTGAGCGGTGGCCTTCTGAGTACAACTTCACAGTTTCAATCCTGGTTCAGTCAGGAACCATTTGAAGGTGCTAAAATATGATAGCCTCATGACGGTAGATTTACTGGCACGTTACAGAACTCATGGGGGACAAAATTCGGAAAACCACAACAGTGTAGTTAGTGAGATGTAAAATCAAGAACATTATTTTAAATAGGAAATATTGCTCCATAATTATCGTCAACCTTCTTTGAGGAAAGGGCATCGAAAGGAGAAGAAATAGAATCATGTAGAAAGCTAAGCACGAGGTTTTCTGTTACTGCATTTATATTTGTGCTTTTCAGTCATTTTACATCACAACTTGCGAAAACATACACTGATGGAAAGCAGACGCCCGTATTATTGGTTAAGAGGGTGGTTTGTCTTTGCATGTTGCACTGGAAGCAGTTATCCAAAGGTAAGCACGCTTGAAGGATTTCAGCACAATTTGTACCATGCTGGTTTCGAAAACGTTTACATGGGTTCCGAAGCACACTATCAATTGTGAAGTTCGTCTTTAGTATCGTAGTGTCTTCGTGAATAATAATAATAATAATTTCGTGTGGCTATATCTAGCCGAGTGCAGCCCTTGTAAGGCAGACCCTCCGATGAGGGTGGGCGGCATCTGCCATGTGTAGGTAACTGCGTGTTATTGTGGTGGAGGATAGTGTTATGTGTGGTGTGTGAGTTGCAGGGATGTTGGGGACAACACAAACACCCAGCCCCCGGGCCGCTGGAATTAACCAATGAAGGTTAAAATCCCCGACCCGGCCGGGAATCGAACCCGGGACCCTCTGAACCGAAGGCCAGTACGTTGACCATTCAGCCAACGAGTCGGACTCTTCATGAATAATATATATATACGTACTGTATTTGTCGATATAAGAAATATTAATGTCATCCATAGTTAACAACCGATGTTAACACGCAGGGATAAGAATATTAGATTCATCTAACGAATAGAGAACATTGGGATGATTATTATTTGAGCTTGTAAAACTCTTCATTTTTATCATGATGGATGGTAGAACCTACGCACTGAAGATTTGTAGAAGAGGAGGCCGAACGTCTTCAAATCGAGTACGGTGATATATTTATAGCCAGAAAAATTGTTATTTCATGTGGATAATCACCGCACATTTACGTCTAAGGCTCGGAAGTTGAAGACCTATAATTTGCCTAAAAAGGGTCCAAACAAATGAATAAAATTATACCAAAAAAGACCTAAAACTGGCAAAAAGGACGTAAAATGCGATACAAATTCATTCATAATTTTAGTTTTAATTACATATTTAAACAAGGAATATAATGTTTAAGAATGCAAACATTCTGGTGGTACGTAACATACAGTGTAAAACATATGGCTGAAATAATTCTCAGTGGCAGTATATTTTTTTACATTAATATAATTTGAAAGAGGAATTAAGTGTTTGTTAAAAAGTGCTTGCAGAATTTAGAATGAAATATTCAGCCAACCCACAGTGGACATGCTGGAGAAAGAAATTGAAATTAGTATAACTGGAATCATATTTGCTTTAACCACACTAGGGTTACAGAAATTGGAATTCGGAAACCAGTTAACTTTGCAGTGCATTATGTAGTCATCTCCAGATTCTTTCGTGTAAAGAATCGTCGGTTTTCAGACAGCACGTTGCGAAATACGGAGAAAATTCTCTTCAGATCAACGGATATTACGGATTCATACTTGAAGCAAGTGAGATCTTCCTCTTCAAAAACACTCACATCAAATTGTTCTCCTTTCAATATTTTACTTATCTTGCACATAACCTGATACCTCTGCGTTTTAAGCACTAGTTTCATTTATTTATTTCATTTTCATTTCATTTCCTCTCTTTTCAAATATGGTTTAAATATATGTATTTACTAGAGAAGCCGACCCGTGGTGTTGGGGTAGCGTGCCTGCTCTCGCCCGGAGGAGCCGGATTCGATTCCCGGCCAGGCCAGGGATTTTTCTCTCGACTTAACGGCTGGTTCGAGGTCCACTCAGCCTACGTGATTAGAATTGAGGAGCTAGCTGACGGTGAGATAGCGGCCCCGGTCTCGAAAGCCCAGAATAACGGTCGAGAAGATGCGTCGTGCTGATCATACGGGCCCTCGTATCTGAAGGTCTTCGGGCTGAGCAAGCCAAAGCCCTTTCAAGCTCGTTAAGTGCCGTGGGGTTTGGTCTTAGGGTTTGTTTTATTTACTAGAGAAACGATGTTCATGAGGTGATGGATGAATTAATGATGATTCAAATTGATAATGGGCAGTAAAAACCTAGTTGAAGGAAGGTTAACTTGAAAAAAGCTGTTAAGATCTAAAAAACGACCAATAGGCTAATAAGCTAACAAAAGCCGAAAAAGGAAAAAGGGACAAATAAAATCCACCATTTTCTTGCCTACAATGACCCAGAATGAATACACATAATGTTGGGGCTCGTCTTCGGACACTCGAAAAAAGAAAAAATATTTTTCCTCAACTTCTGAGTCCTACTTACGATATTCCATGATTTATATGCGCAGATGTTGTAGTTCTGTTTTCAGTTGTAGACACGGGACTGGAGTCGACCCGAGCAGATTGTCACAGTATTTTGTTATTATTTTTGTTTCAGGTTGTCAACGTTGTTGATTTTGATTTTATCGAGTGCTTTATCCATTCAGGCTACTAGTTGTTATTATTACTTAGCATTTTAATATGATTAGTTAATTTTGTTTTCCTTTAAACGGAGAAATAATAAGCATATGAAGGGATAAAATTGCGACCACTTAGAGCGAACCTCGTGCAATCAAGCTAATGGAATAGTAAGACCAAATATAAACAATGCAAGGCAGAATAAAATCAGACTTTAATCGAACAACATAATAATGTTCATTTCTGCACTCCAGTAAATTGGAACTTTATCTGATTTATTTTCTAATTTTTATGAGTAGTAATATACATAATTGAGATTATATCTGATATTTGAAAAGTGTTAGGATTAGCGTTTGTATTTTAAACGAGGAAATGTGGTGTTCAACTATCTATTCTGTTAGATGTTACTGTTGGCGAGATATGTGTTTCGGGACTGTCTGTTGTTGAAAGACAATTATACTGAATATTCCTGTTGTTTTTAAGATGATTATTTCAAACTGAGTAAATATGGAAGGCCATTCCAGGTATTTCGTATATCTGTTTTATCATTCAGTTAGGCAGTACGTCCTTACTCATCCTTATTTACATTTCTCGTTCAGTCGACGGAGGTGTATTTAGGTAGCTATTTCAAGAAGAAAAATTCGATCACCTCTGTTTTCACCTTTCTTAGTTTATTATTTTTCCCACGTTTCTCTAATAATACTTTATTATGTAGATTTGACGCTCTACCTATTTTTTCCATTCTCTGCTTAATAACATAACAAGTGTGTAAATTCGTTAATTTTTTATTTTCCACTTGCCTATCAATACATTTTCCTCTGTTTTTCTTCTTTCTTTGGAATATGTATATATGAACAACCTATGACAATGAAGTTCGGTGAATAGTTCTGTACTATCAACATGGATGAACAATGCACGACAGTGACCTTACTGTCCTTCGAAATATTCCCCTCCCATAACTATGCACTGCTGAGATCGGCGATACATGTCCTGAAAACTTTGCAAGAAGGCTTCCTTTGGGATGGTGTTCACAAGCCTCGTCACGTTTCGTTGGATGTCATCCTCAGTGACAATACAGTTCAAGAAATTTGGTGTCCATCCGCCGTTTAGACAAAATCTTGTGAAGCCTCTAAACGTGCCTGCTTCTGATCGTCGGTCAAGTGATGTGGCACAAGACGAGAACACGTCTTCCTCTTCCCTATCTTCTGGGTAACGATTTGTCGCACAGATTCACGGTTAATCTGCAGTTCATCCGATATCATTGGCGCAGTTAATCGCCGATCGTTCGTGATTAATGTCCTCACCTTTTCAATGTTTTCGTCACTAACGGCGGTCACCGATCTTCCGCTACGGGGGTTGTCAGAAACACTTTCCCGGCCTCCTAGAAAACGGGCGAACCACTCGTACACACACTTCAAAGACAGTGCTTGATCTTCATAAACACATACCAGCATCGCATGCGTTTTTTCGGTGCCTTGCCAAGCTTAAAACAAAACTGTACATTGATCTTTTGGTCGTTCATGTTCCGTTTCGCAGCTCAGAACCAACGCACTAAACACGCACTGTTTCAAAGAGATCTTACATGGCACACACAAGATACTCAACTGAACAACGTTGGGAGCAGGTGGTAAAAACCTGCTGCTACGCAGGTGCAGCGTTGTGTGTCGCCAGTGTTTCCGGATCTACCGTTCTGACTTCATACACTGAACTTTATTGTCACAGGTTGTATGTGTATGTATAAGTTAACGTTCATTTGGTGCAGTTGTTGACACGTAAGTTACGGTCGGCCATTGGTTCCCTTATGAAGAGTGAAACTATGCCCAGAGAACGAATACCGGAATAATTTAGGTTTGGATAGAATACCGGTAATACAAAATACTTGTACCCATATATAACGAGAGTTCTAGAAACCACTGTTATTACCGGTAAAATACGTCCAGTACCGGTATTTCCATATATCTAAATAAAGTTTGCATTACTTGTAAAGGCTGCGGGCAAATATAATCGTAAAAATGTATTATCAGCTATTTAATTCATACATTAGAATATACATTACGAAGAAAGAGACTGAAAAAGTTCACGAGCATAGATCACACTAGTGAACCTAGTCGTACCGAACCGAGTCGAAAACAAAACACCAAAAACTAAAAAGATCCTGAATATTAAATATGCAAAATAAATGTTTAATTATAAGTGGAAATGCCTAGTGCCTCTGTTTTCAATTCTTTTTGTGTGCCTTCACAATCACGTCGTGACGGCACGGCTGAATGCCATGTGCATGTATTTTGGTGTGCAATGATAACCAAACAACGCTTACTGCGGATTAGTCCTGATCAGCAAGGTATTCTATTATATCGCTGCATAAGTTCCAGCAATGAGGAAAACGTATGTATTTTAATGACGAAAAGTCTTTAGACACTTGCTTATGTGGATGGAATTAACGTCAACTCGTTTGTGTGTGTGTTGTTCAAATGTACCTCCAAATTCCTCCTATGATTGCCCTAAAAATAAATTAGTCCGTATAAGGCTCGCATTAATATTAATATATTCTCAGCAATTATTCATGGTAGATACAACAGAGCAGAGATTCGTCCGAAGCATTGTCACAGTAAGCCTGTGATGTGTAGGATTCCTTTTTACAGCATTATGCCCATCTGTGGATCGCGATAGAACTTATTTAGCTGACGTTGACTTTTCTTCTCACAAAATATCTTCATCTCGGCACTGAATATTTTCCTCCGTTCTTAAGTAGGCCTACATGATTTATTGGTCCTGGTATTCTTTTTTTCAGCAAAATTATGGTTGTTGTCTGCTTTGTTGCACTTGAGTCGATCTTGAACAATTTATTGTGGGATGCTAATTTCTTGAAGGTCTTTTTCTATTTCACTAAGCCAGTTGTTCTTGACTTTCGTTGAGAGAGAAAGGCTGAGAATACTTTTGGTGAGCCTGTCATTGTTCATTCTGAGAATGTGGCCGTATAACTTTAATCATATTTTCCTGACAAAGCTACCGAGACTTGCGTTTCATCCAGATTCCTTCCCAGTAGACTGGACCAAAGATTTTTCTCAATATTTTCCTCTCCTGTTTCTCTAGGTCTCTAGGTCTGCCTCCAATGATAAACGTTTCCGAGGCGTACAGTGCTTCACGTTTGATAACTGAGTTCTTATGTCTTCATTTTGCGTTCCTGGATAATGATTTTTTGTTATACCTGTTCCAGGTGTGTCTACAGGCCTTCTGTAATTTTCAAATCCTCTCCTTATTTGCTTCACGATTCAAGCCTGATAGCTGAATTACTTCTCCCAGGTACTTGAACTTTTTCACTAGATTAATTTTGCTGAATGTAGTCTTTAGAGGTTTCCCATCTAGAAAACGAGCGGATCCTTCCATGTACTGAGATTTTTCATACGGTATTTGGAGCCCATTTTAGCAGAACTTTCATGAAATTTTTCAAGGGACTGAAATGCTTCTGGTTTGTTGTTAGAAAGAATAGATAGATCATCTGCGAAGGCGAAACACTGCAGATGAAATTTATTTTTGAACAATCGACCAATAGTTATTCCCTTTGTGTCATTATTCTATGTCTTGATACCTCTTTTAAGCACAATAACGGAGATAATAAATCTTCTTGTCGAAGTTTGTGGTAATATCAAAAGGGTCAGAAAGTTCACCTTGAAATTTGCCTTTTCAAGTTGTGCCAATCAGCGTCTTACGAATTAAGTCTCTCGTTTTCTTGTCAACTTTGAATTTTTCTAGAATATGGATTAGTGTGTGTCGGTCTATTGAGTCATAAGATGTCTTGAAGTCTGCAAAAGAGATCACTGTTTGTCTAGTTTTACGGATTTGCAAGATCGTAGGTATTATTATTATTATTATTATTATTATTATTATTATTATTATTATTATTATTATTATTATTATTATTATTATTATTATTATATTATACATCTGGATGTGTTTGATGTTCGCTTATATTCAAAGTACCAGTATACGGAATTTGTTTTCTACCCGTTTTAACTTGCTCGCCACACAATACGTGTTACAACTACAGCCCGTAAGTGTTGCTATATATCCACACTAAGTAAACGAAACATCAGTCTACACAGGTAAGTGCTTACGTCAACGAAGCAATAAGCAGTCGATCGGAAGGGCCATTTCCTCACCCTGTAAACGCAATGACTAAGCCTATCAGATAGTGTTGGCTACTGAGTACGATTCGAAGCAACTGTCCGAATGAATCGAATCGCAGTTACGGCGAGCTCATGGCACACGATTCAGCTGACTCGCAGCAGACAGTTCTGAGTGGTTCACTCACGGATCAGTGGGACACGGAACACGGGGCATTGGCGAGGAGCCGAAATATCGCTGCGGCGAGACATACAATGCCATGGTTTACTGGAATAATCTTGCGCTATAACAGACTCTCGCTCTCAGCTCATTTGAAAATAATACCCACTTGCATTCACTGTTCTCTTCTTACAGGGAGGTTTAAATAATAGTTGGACTTATTTGCAGTGTTGAAAAGGTAGTCAAAACATAATTTCAAAGTATCTAGTAAGTAGGTAGTCTATTAGGTTATTCTATTTATTAGTTTAATGACTCTTAGTATTATAACCTAGTTGAATTATTTCAGCTCAGCTCTCTAGCCAACCCTTTGACTGAGTCATGGCCATGATCACTCCACTCAAAATGAACTGTTTTATATTCGGAATAACGGCTTAATATTCTCTCAGTTCATACGTCGCATCACTGCAGAAGATTTCAAACATCAAATGACGAGATAACCGGTATACGTGGACAGTGAGTGAGGCGACTGACTCAGTAACTTATTTAAAATGATGATGAATCAGAAAACCGTGAGTACAGTGAAATTTCCGAGTTCTTTGAAATAATTTAAGAAAAGACTAGGCAAACAATTGATAACGAATTTGCCACGTGGGTGACAGCCCTAAATGCAGATCATTGATGATTGTGTGTAAAGATAATATTTCATCTAATTCTATATACGTATTTAATGAAGTTTTCACTGTGAAGGAAAGGCTTTGTAACATCAAAACTTGATGCGAAGAGGCGACTGCAGAAGAAACCCCGAAAGCTGGAGGTTGCCTAGGAAAGCTGCTACACAGATGTAATAGGAAGGGTGACTCTAATGTGCCGTGAATCGGATCACTATATCGATTCAGTAACTTGAACGGAATAAAATGAATCGATTCACTAAAATGAATCGAATATCCCATCACTATTTTCAGAACTACTTAAATCTCTTCTTAAGTATTCAGGTTTTACTCTTTTAATCTTGGATTTTTTACTGGTATTATACCAGTATGCATGCCTGCCTCTTACCCGGAGGCCCCGGGTTCTATTCCCGGCCAGGCCAGTGATTTTTACCTGGACCTGAGGGCTGGTTCGAGGTCCATTCAGGCTACGTGATTAGAATTGAGGAGCTATCTGACGGTGAGATAGCGGCCCCGGTCTAGAAAGCCAAGAATAACGGCCGAGAGGATTCGTCGTGGTGACCACACGACACCTCGTAATCTGCAGGCCTCCGGGCTGAGCAGCGGTCGCTTGATAGGCCAAGGCCCTTCAAGGGCTGTAGTGCCATGGGGTTTGGTTTGGTTTATTATACCAGTATATCGATGATGTACGTCTGTACCAGTACACACGTCCTATTACAATATAACACCGTTCTTAAAGATGTATAGTTTCGTATAGTGGTGCTGGAAAATACCGAAATAATATCGGTATTTTGCCGATATTTTCTGTAGCACTGCGGTCTCTGACTGTGTGTATGACTGTGAACGGAGCACACTCGGACAGTTCTGTTTACTACACTCCAGGGTGCAGTCCTCACCAGAGTGGAAGGGAACTCTGAGACTTTGTTCACCGTTCGACCATAAGCCTCAAGGGACTTGAAAGCTGTCCAGCTGGAACACATGCCTTATATATCAACTCGTCAGGAGACCCCCAGTGTCAATTTGCGGGTGACTTATGTTGTTACAAACTTTTCCAATGTTGGGAGTATGTAATGTGTGTAAGACAATGTTTTAAATAATAATAATAATAATAATAATAATAATAATAATAATAATAATAATATCCGAAACCCGCTAGAACATGACGGTCAATGTGGTAAATATTTAGTGAAGGATTTCCATATAAGAAAGTCTTTTTACAATTACATTTTGGCAGTTCTGCAACTTTAAGGACGTCAAATGTTCCCACTTTTGACATTGCAACATATGCCTTGGCTCAAAACTAGCTCAGGTAAATTGTAACCTGCAGGTTTCCACTTGAGATTTATTGATGGTGATACAAAATGCCCAATGAATTGGAAATTGGTTCCACTTAAAGAAAATTGAAGAGTTTTATCTGAGGGAGTTAATCGTCTCGAGGGTATTATAGCTCTCTGCCTATTTTGAATGTGCAATGCAGTGGGCTCCTAGTTTGCTATGCGCATAATGCCAGAAAAATCAGAATCGAAAATTGTCATTTCAGCAGTTTTCTCGTAGTAAAGGTGCAATCCTTTGGGTTTGCATGAAAATAAATTATGACATGGAGATTCGACTCAGTTTCCTAACTAGCGGAGTGGAAGAAGTTCATAGCCTTAGTGTTAAAATTATGAACTACAGAAAAGGACTTTTATATTTCTCCGAGATCACTTCAAACAAGCAAATATATGAAGAGCTATACAGAGACAGTAACACTGCTATTAATAGCTACTTTTCGACTAAGCGACTCTCTGCAATACAATACGGACAGGAACAGCCGACCAGGAAGACGTCCGACTGCGCATGCGTGCTTGCCACCCCTCTCATACACCACAGTGCTCAGCGCTCCCACAGTCCATGTAACCTTTAAGTTCTGACGAGCGCCTTGGCCAGTCAGAATACTACACCTCTCTTCAATGATTTAAAAATATACGGCAAAAAATTTCTGATTTAAAAATACAATGGTTCATGCTGTGGGTTACTGTAGTCACGTCCTAGTTCGTGAACTAAGGCAACGGCGGAGTGGCCTATTAAGTGGTCCTGAGAGTCGGGATACCAGCTGCTATGGAATGGGAGTAGGCATCTCGGTCATATTCTGAGTCATGACCCTCCTTGTTCTCTGGCGGTTAGGACTGTACAATTCACCGGTGGTCCCTAACCCGTTCGAGGAGAGATCCTCACTTGGACTATGTGTAAGTAGGGTATCATCCTGCTTCATGAATTTACCGAGCTCAAAACATTTTAAGCAAGCCTCGGACCTATGGGAGTAACGGAGTCCCACTCCCATTTGACAGGCGAGGGACTCCTTGGAAACAACTTGGCGATCGAAATGGAATTCGATGGGGAGCTATCAATATTAATGGGGCTTAAGGAAGAAAGTAGAACTGGCTGAGTCAGTAAAGATGTATCTGGATGTGTTAGGAGTAAGTGATATTCGGGTAAGGGGAGATAACGAGGAAGAGATGGGAGATTATGTAGGCCCTAGTGTACTTGACGGGCGTTAAGGAGGGGAGGTCGAGTGTGGGGTAGGGCCATTTATCAGGATTACTAATTCACGCAATATAGTTTCTGTTAGGCACGTACATGAGCGAATGATGTGGGTAGATTTGGGAGTTGGAGGAATTAGGACGAGAATTGTCTCAGTGTATTCCCCATGTGTGGGTGCAGATGAGGCTGAAGTTAACAAGTTTCATGAAGCATTGAGTGACATCGTAGTCAGGATGAACAGCAAGGATAGGATAGTGCTAATGTGTGATTTGAATGCGAGAAATGTAAATAGGAATGATACGAAAGGGTGATTGGTAAATGTGGGGAAGATATGAAAGCTAATGGGAATGGGAAGCGTTTGGTGGACTTCCGTGCTAGTATAGGTTTAGCAGTTACGAATACATTATGAAGCATAAGGCTATTCACCGCTACACATGGGAGGCTAGGAGTACCAGATCCATAATAGACTATATCTTAACCGACTTCGAATTCAGGAAGTCTGTTAGGGATGTATGGAATTTTCAGGGATTTTTCGAAGACACAGACCACTATCTGATCTATAGTGAACGTAGTATCTCTAGGCCCAGGACAGAGAAAGTAAAATCTGTCTGATAACGAAAATCTCCAGGACGAGGAAATTAGACAGAAGTACTTGGATATGATTAGTGAGAAGTTTCGAACAGTAGACAGTAAGCAGATACGGAATATAGAAAGAGAACGGGTGGCATACAGGAATGCTGTAGTAGGAAGAGCAAGGGAATACCTAGGAACAACTGTGTGGAAAGATCGGAAAAAGCGAATATCTTAGTGGAATGATGAAGTGAGGGAAGCTTGTAAACGTAAACAGAAGGCATATCAGAAATGGCTCCAAACAAGAACGGATTCAGACAGGGAACTGTACGTAGAGAAAAGAAAAAGAGCGAAACAAATAGTTGTTGAATCCAAAAAGAAGTCTTGGGAAGATTTTGGTTATAACCTGGAAAGGCTAGGTCAAACAGAAGAGAAACCATTCTGGACAGTAATAAAGAATCTTAGCAAGGGAGGGAAAAAGAAATGAACATTTGAAATGGTGAAGTATAGTGGGAAGGCAGGGATGAAATGGATTCGTAGATTAGTAATATTAGCATCGAATGTTGGTAAGGTACCTTCAGATTGGACAAAAGCAATAATTTCAGCTATCTATAAGCAAGGTAATAGGAAGGATTGCAACAACTATCGAGGTATCTCACTGATTAGTATACCAGGCAAAATATTCACTGGCATCTTGGAAGGAACGGTGCGATCAGTCGTTGAGAGGAAGTTGGATGAAAACCAGTGTGGTTTCAGACAACAGAGTGGTTGTCAGGATCAGATTTTCTGTATGCGCTAGGAAATTGAAAAATGCTAGGAGAGGAATAAAAAGTTGAGTTTAGAAAACATATGGCAGGGTACCGAGCGAAAAGATGTTCGCCATACTGAGGGACTATGGAATTAAGGGTAGATTATAAAAATCAATCAAAGGCATTTATGTTGATAACTGGGCTTCAGTAAGAATTGATGGTAGAATGAGTTCTTGGTTCAGGGTATTTACAGGGGTTAGACAAATCTGTAATCCTTCACCTTTGCTGTCCGTAGATTACATGAATAATCTGCTGGAAGGTATAACGTGGCAGGGAAGCATTCAGTTAGTTGGAAATGTAGTAAGCAGTCTGGCCTATGCTGAAGAATTTGTCTTAATGGAAGATTGTGCCGAAATCCTGCAGTCTATCTTGGAACTTGAAAATAGGTTCAATGAGTATGGTATGAAAATTAGCCTTTCGAAGACTAAATTGATGACAGTAGGTAAGAAATTCAACAGAAATGAATGCCAGATTGGTGATAAAAATCTGGAACAGGTAGATCATTTGAACTATTTAGGTTGTGTGTTCTCCCAGGATGGTAATATAATAAGTGAGATTGAATCAAGGTGTAGTAAAGCTAATGCAGTGAGCTCGCTGTTGCGATCAACAGTATTCTGTAAGAAGGAAGTCAGCTCCCAGACGAAACTATCTTTACATAGGTCTGTTTTCAGACCAATTTTGCTTTACGGGAGCGAGAGCTGGGTGGACTCAGGATATCTTATTCATAAGTTAAAAGTAACAGGCATGAAAGTAGCGAGAATGATTGCTGGTACAAACAGGTGGGAACAATGGCAGGAGGTTACTCGGAATGAGGAGATAAAGGCTAAGTTTGGACTGAACTCGATGGATGAAGATGTACGCAAAAACCGGCTTCTGCGGTGGGTCATGTAAAATGAAGGGGGGAGGATAGGTTACCTTAGAGAATAATGGACTCGGTTATGGAGGGTAAGAGTAGCAGAGGTAGATCCAGGCGACGATGGTTAGACTTAGTTTCGAACAGTTCAAAGATAAGAGGTATGGAACCAAACGAGGCCACATAACTAGTTACAAATAGAGGATTGTGGCGGCGGTTCGTAAATTCACAGAGCCTTGCAGACTGAACGCTGAAAGGTACAATGGAGATATAATAATAATAATAATAATAATAATAATAATAATAATAATAATAATAATAATAATAATAATAATAATAATAATAATAATAATAAAACGAGTGGTGTCAGGTGAATGGTAAGGACTTCTCCAGTTCCACCAGCAACTGACATGAACAGTTAGGCTACATCAAGCCTGAGCTCTGTCTTCCAATGGAGAGGTCAAGCAAGGAGAGCAATTGTCTACAATCAGGACCCATCAGAGCAGCCCAGCTGGGATGACCACTTCACGAGCTGTTCTACCAAATTACAGACTCCAGGAGTTCCTCCGACATCAATTAAGTGGAGGGTGAACGCTGAAGACACCATCCTGTCATGCCATTCTTATCCAATGCTCTTTTTCCCATTGCATATATACGAAGGCTAAAATCAACCATGCTGCATTTTATTTTCAACAAAAGTCATTTTAGTTGAATACAAAGAATTATATTTCACATTCTTTCAATGAGAATGCACAAGTTAACCACAGCTTACTCGTACAATAATTTGTAATGTTATAATCTTCTGCACGCACCGTTGACCGTTTAGTTACTAGACGTATGAAAATGGTAGGAATAAACGGGACACTTTAATAGTTACTAGTGGAACCGTGTTTCTCCACAGCATTCGTTGTAAGTACGTCTGATAACTCGCCTTGATATTCCTGTCGTAGTATTATTCTTCTACCTGCCCTTTTCAACAGTTTTGAATAAAAATCCATAGCTTGCTTCCAGTCATTTGACCGGGTACGGAATGGAATGAATGAAGCCCCATCTAGCGGCGAGGATAGGTATTGGGCCGGCTGCCGAAGCCTTTAACACTCGCCTAAGGCAATGATTAATGATGATGATGATGCTTGATCTTTAAAGGGGCCTAACATCGAGGTCATCATCCCCTAATGGTACGAAATGAGACGAAATGGAATAAAAAATGAAAAGTCCAAAATCCTCCACTGACCAGAATTCAAAACGTGAGGACGAAGAATGAATGACCGAGCTTCATAGCTGCAGTCGTTTAAGTGCGGCCCTTTTAGTCGCCTCTTACGACAGGCAAGGGATACCGTGGGTGTATTCTTCGTCTGCGACTCCCACTGACAGGGGGTCAATGATTAATGAATGAGAGATGAAATGAAATAATGCTGGAGAGTGTTGCTGGAATGAATTATAACAGGGGAAACTAGAGTACCTGGAGAAAAACCTGTCCCGCCTCCGCTTTGTCCAGCATACATCTCACATGGAGTGACGGGGATTTGAACCACGGAACTCAGCGATGAGATGCCGGCGCGCTGCTGTTCGAGCCACGGAGGCTCTTTTCAACATTTAATACCGGTATGTAGTTTATAAGCTCCGGGACACTGCCCTTGAGGCGGTAGAGGTGGGATCCCTCGCTGAGTCCGAGGGAAAAGCCGACCCTGGAGGGTAAACAGATGATGATGATGATGATGATGTAGTTTATAACACTTGCTTTACAATATTCTGTGTGCTTCGACCATTCGGCCGTATCTGGATAATATTTTCAAACGATCTTGCCCGTGATAATGCAACATTCAATTGGCCGTGGCTGAATAGTGGTTCGGGTAAGTAAACTTTCCCTGCGCTTCATTAATGTTCATACAAATGGCTAGTCGACCTGATACCTTCCTGTCTGTACGTACGTAGACTGTTTTCCCTTAACAGTATGTATGTTATTGGGAACGGTCTGCCATCTGTTGAGCATATACAGAAGCTGGGGAAGATCAGAGAATCAAAGAGTACCGTATCTAGGAGAGGATAGTATTCTTCACAATTAGCAATCAAAAATGGCTGCATTCAGTCCCATTACTAAGGATGAAAGTCACATATATCAGAATATTAATGAAAGTGTTAGTCGCTTAGCAACCCGCTAAATACACAATGTATTGCGGGCTAGGGTAAGCCTTCGCCTGCAATTATTGGACTGATCATTTCATGATTTGATTTTATGATTACTCAAAATTGGCTGAACTTAGAGACCTATCAATATCTCATGATTCACCGGCAGATAATTTCGGAGAGATAAAACAGAAATGAAGCAGATCGGTCCAGCAAAGCTGTTTTTAGTAAACTCTTTTGAAATATACATTTGGTTTTATGACAAGTTAGGTTGTAATTTCTTTACAAACAAATTATATTTACTACTTCCTGTCCTTTCTCATTTTTATAATCATCTGGCTCCACTCTTGACATATTTGATATAATGTCCTTGCATATTTTCTGTATATTTTCACCTCGACATTATACGTCTATGATGGTGCATATCAGTCCAATGATGGTTGTAATTGATTCTCCATCCCATCTTGCCTTTATGACTACATACAGACAAAGGCAATGTATCTACACTTTTTCTTCCAAAAATATTTTGATAGGCTTAGCTGTGCAACATGGTGCTCGGTCACATATAAAAGTAGTCCCCATAAAGAAACCAGTCCCTACCAGTCTATACTTTTTCCTCAACCATGTACGCAAATCTGTCCCATTCGTCCTAGGCTTTCTCGTAGCAGGAACATCTCAGGTGACTTCTTTAATGTTGAAAGTATTCCTTAGACAAAGTAGGGGTCCCCATACTACGAAAAGCATAAAATTAAGCAATTTCCTCAATTGTGCCTATAATTGAAGAGCTAAAGGGCCCGAAAAGTTTTCAAATCGCGAGACCTGAATAGCTCTATGAAACCAAATAAGCAAATTTTTAAAATCTCTCCTGGCCTAAATGTAGTTCTGGTAAAAACATCCTCGTTTTCTTTTTGATTCAAATCCTAGCCGAATGAACTTACTTAATTCTTTCTGTAATGTGTTCCTCGGTTCAATACCCGCTGGCTTTTTTATTTTTCGAAAAATGTCCACACCGAATGTAGGTATAAGGGCTTAAGTGAAACTCTGCATTGACTCATATTAGCGCTCGTAGTGGTAGAAAATGGCAAACTGATAATCTAATTGATCGGATAACGATGGTTAAGAAAGGTATTGTAATTTTTAGGAATATATAAAGAATATATTCTCATACTGTATCATATTTTATTTACCTAAAATTCGAAGCACATGTCCCTAGGATGTCTTCAACGCTGAGTTGCTTGCCCAAAGGCTAGAACTGTCGATTTTTATTATCTTTGCTCGTTGCTTTACGTCACACCGACACAGACAGATCTTATGGCGACGATGGGATAAGAAAGGCCTAGGAGTTGGAAGGAAGTGGCCGTGGCCTTAATTAAGGTACAGCCCCACGATTTGCCTGGTGTGAAAATGGGAAACCACGGAAAACTATCTTCAGGGCTTCCGACAGTGGGATTCGAACCTACTATCTTCCCGATGCAATCTCACAGCCGCGTGCCCCTGACCGCACGGCCAACTCACCCGGTTTATAAATGTCAGAAACAAGGTTTCGAATACTTAAAAACCACATAGTTTCTAGTATATTGTAATAGAATTTTATACTACTATGAAACGACACAAAATATTTACTTTAACAGTTTGCACATATCTATATATAGCATTTTCGCAATAGCGTCATCTAGCAGAGATGACTGGCAACAGAGTAGACAGAGTACATATTAACAATAGTCAGCGTAATGTTACTGTTGACCAGGGAATCTCAGATCGGCCTGCTTTAACTTCTTCTTCTTCTTTCTCCCGGAATATTTCTCACCGGATACGTTTTTCAACGTTTCCCTTTTCTCAGCTCGGTGATTTTTAGCGCATATGGGGTCTAGAGAATCTTTATGACATATTTTCCGCCTTATTGTTCGAGTTATCGTTCCTACATGTTTTCCTTCATATTTCAATACTCATCTTTTGTATCTACATAACCAAAATGGACGTCGATGCGGAGTTGCAGCTTTTAAAAACTGTCACCACCATTGAGGACTAAACATCATCTCCATATCTGCGATATTCGCCATTGATGGACTTAAATAAAATTCAAAAATTCTTTAATATTTCCGTGATTATACTAGACAGATGTATGAGATAGTCAAGAATTGATTGCGGTTTCTACAATTTTTATTATATAAAGTTAGCGAATAGAACTAATATTTGCAGAGATCTTATTCGATGAAAATATAAGAATCACGAATATCTTCGTTATTATTTCCCGTATGGGAAAAAGGCACGGCACATAAAAGAACGGAAATTACACTACCTGAACAAAAGTATTCGCACACCTATCTGAAACTGCACTTAGATTTTTACCAGTGTCACGTTCCCTGTTAATGGGCATTAATATGGTGGGGTGTGTCCATCCGTCTCCTTTATGACGGCTTTAACTCTGCTGGAGACATTTTCAGTGAGGTGTCTAAATGTCTGTGGAGGGATGGCAGCCCATTCTTCCTCAAGAGCGGGAACCAGAGAAGGTAGTGATATTAGACGCTGGGGTCTGAAAGCGAAGTCGCAGTTCTAACTCATCCCAAAGGGTTCAGGTCAGGAATCTGGGCAGGCCAATTCATTTCAGGGATTTTTTGTCCACAAAGAATTGCATCACACATGCAGCTTTATGACATGGTGCAATGTCATGCTCATTCAAGCAATCAATGTCTTCGAACTGGTCCCCTTGTGTACGCAGCACGCAGTTGCTTAAAATGTGTTCATATTCTTCCGCATTTAGAGTTTTCCTAAGCACAACAAGGGAACCACAACACCACCTGCTCCGTACTTCATTGTTGGCACTACACATGTTTGGAGATAACAATCTTCAGGTATTCGCCAAACCCATTGGGTTGCCATAGGATATAGCGTGATTCATACCTTCAAATCACACTTTTACAGTCCAGTGGCGTCGCTATTTACACCACCTCGAACGTTGCTTAAAATTGACTAGATAAATGTTTGGCTTTTGAGCAACAGCTCGACCATTGTACTCCATTCTTTTTAACACCCAACGCACAGTCATTGTGCTGGCTTGACTGTTGGTAGTACATTTTAACTCATGGGCGATTCCTTCCGCTGATTTCTAGCGGTTTTTTTACAAACTCATTTCCGCAATAAGACTGCCCCCGTTCTTCATTAAATGAGGTCTGCCTGGTCTTGGTTTAGCTGCGGTTGCTGTTTCGCGTTTCCACTTCGCCATTACATCCCCAAAAGACGACTTGGGCAGCTTTAGAAGGGATGGGCTGAAATATCCCTGATGGATTTGTTACTCAGGTGACATCCAATGATTAGTCCATATTCGAAGTCACTGAGCTCTCTTGAACGACCAATTCTGCTGCTACTGCTCCTTTACTGACAACGCAATATTCTTCGCCTCTTATTGGCGAGTCCGCCTCCCGTGACATTTAGGATACAATTCCAATTACATAGGAGTGTCCAGACACTTCTGATCATATTGTGTAGTATATTTCGCATAGATTATATTATGGTCAGTTCCTCTCCCGATAGCTAATGTTAACAGAGAAATTCCATCATTTGGACAACTTTATATTGCTACAATATTGTATAGCATACAGGTAACATATAGCATAATATATTAATTATTGTTAAGCACAATGTGCATATATACAGTACCAGGATACGTAAAACAGATGGTTTTGCTCTGTCCGGTGATATTTGAAGGTGCTCCAATACGTCAGCCTAGTGTCGAACGTTAAAAAACTCCTGCGGGACAAAAATCGGGAATTAAGTTAGTTAGTGAGACTTAAAGAAATAACATAATTAATAATAATAATAATAATAATAATAATAATAATAATAATAATAATAATAATAATAATAATAATAATAATAATAATAATAATAATAATAATCCATGTTAAATTCCTCGAAGAAATCGTATAGACCTGTGGAGTTAACACATCATCATTTTGTAGAGATATGTCCCCTGCTGAGATCTGCTGGCAGTTTGGCCTCGGAAGCGCTCAAACCTTTAAGGCCGACACCCAATTACTTCCACACGTGGAGATAGCCAATGGTATCGAGAGATCGATTCTATTCAGCTGGCTCCAGACAATATCCACCATCTGTCTGCCTCAACTTCCCAGAAATGCAGGTCTGCTGAATAAGTGGACCAAAACATCTTGAATAAATATAACTTTCCTCTATTCAGCCCACTCGTTTCTACTATCGTTGCAGCTAACGTATAGCGGTTGGATTTATTTATTTATTTGATACGGCCGACGGAGGGCCATTTTACACTAACAATATAACAAATTTAAATACGTATAATCAGATAACAATCGGGATACACAACAATATTAGGTATTAAAAATAAATTAACAACAATAACAATGCAACAAGAATAACAACGAACACTGGCAAGGGTCGGATACATAGTTAGCAAAAAGAAGTCATGGGTTTGAAGGACGGAAGAAAATGGAAACTTGGGGAGGAATTCGAAAGAATCTTTTATTTTGAGGTTGAAGGAATACAGTTTATTTAAGAAGTCTCTAACGGAATGTAAGAATGTAGAATGGATTATAAAGGACATATATTTAACACAGCGTGAACCAACTGGCACTGAAACGTTCTAGGATTGTAAAGCAGAAGGCGAGGAGGGTCATTCGCACGCATTCCTACGAGTGCGTTTACATTCTTGGAACTGTGCGATGTTGCCAATTATTATTTGTTCTCACACTTCACTCAAAGTAGAACAGTCTATTAAAAACTATGTTAGCATTCTTTCACACCAAAAATTCTCCCGGGATTGACTTTCTCTACTATTTAGAATGCACTCTGTATACGACCCACAGATTTGATTTGAGTCCAGTACAATCCATATAACCCTATCGGTCCCTATATCTTGTGCTAGTTATAATTAAAACACTGTATTTATTATGCTGTTATAACGGAACAGTTGTCACTTTGTTCCCCTATTGCTCATTCAACATGCTATTTTAACTTCTACTCACATTGATGACGAACCAGAAATCAGAACTGCGGCAAATGGTACAGATTACTATCTTATGCATTCCTGATCTCCATTACTTCGATACAAGGCGTATGAAACGTACGTCCGTGCAGTGAAACCCCACTGCGTTCTTTGTCAGGGGTATTGTATACATACCCGCCGTACAGCAGTGTAGTAATGGTGGTCAGAAAAATTTACGCCACGGCGTTTCATATTCAATCCTGATTTGTTTGGTTAAGTATAGGTACATTTTAAGGCAAAATATATTTCCTGATCGTATGTTACAGGGAGTAAATCTTGACGTAAAATGTGAGCATTGTATCTATTAATTCACTCGTATTAGCAATTCTGGAGCTTAGATGTTTTGAATTCTGTTACATCATACTTCTGCGTGAGTGAATCATTCGGGATTTGGAATGAATTTGTAACTTTTACGAACTGTGATAATGAATAGAATAGTCGTAAACATCAGGAAAATATTCATTATTCTAGAATTTTACAGCAGCTAAAATGGGGAAACATTTGAAAGTATTTTCAAGAATCGTCGACTAGACGTATACTGGGAATTCACTTTCAAATCCGAAATAAAGCACCATTCTATTACTTCCGGAAGCGCCTAGCGGAAGTGGTAAAGACGTGTGTGGTTAATCCGATAGGGCCTAGGTTCATTTCCCTGTCAAGGCGTCGAAGAACGTGGAAACATAACGTCTGTTACTGGTGAGGCATATGGCCACATAAACTGAGACCGAGAGGACAGTATTTGTACTCTGTGCTACGGTAGCTGTCTCAGACGAACTTACGTAGCACGCGGCCACCCTGCATTAAGGGTGTATACAATCTCATATGAAATCTCTCACCTTATAAAACATGCTGGAAGTGTCATCCTCCCTGGGTCATACAGGCATTGTATCTGGTAACCACATTCTGGCTGATACGAGTGAGTTGTGCCACGGTAATATTTCTGATTTCATTCGAAATATTTTCTTTCAGTTCCTACAATGTGTGAGGATTCGTTCGATACACTTCTTCTTTCAGTTTACCCCACAAGCAAAAATCAAACACTGTTACATCTGGAGAACGAGGGAGAAATAGACCAGCACTGATCACTCTGTCTGCAAACACTTCCGAGATTGTAAGAAGGGAATCTTCTGCTGTACGAGAAAGGGATGAGTATTACTGAAACTACCCACGCGATTTTTTTCTTCCGTTAACTAATGGAAGAACCGCGTCAAAATGTGATCTTCGTACCTCTCTGCATTTACTGTTGTCTCGAATAAAGTAGGCCCAGTTATTCGCCTTGCACTAACAGCAGACCAAACACCAATCTTCCTATCATAATCAGGAAGTGCATGAATATTTTCTGCACAGCAATAGCGAGAGTTATGACTGCTCATACGACTATTAAGGGGAAACTAGAACTTTTACATACGGAAATACGGTGTTGCAATGATAAATATCTCACCATGTTAACAGCTGAGATTCAGACTGGTGACTCATGTTTGCGTGATCGAACACGTGCAGGCTGTTTGCGCTATGCGCGCGCCTCCCATAGTGCAGAATCCCAGTCGGAGAGTTAACTTGTTCGATCCCATGCCCGGGTTAAACTCGGATGTCAGCATCTCTCCCGCAGTCCCAAACACAATTTAATTCGGATTTCAAGCACTGCACTCTTCTCCACTTCCGAGTCCAGTCTGACGCTGTAATTTTGTAGTTCATCACATGCTCTGTTCAGACGACGGACAATTCCTAAATTGACTTACCGTATTTTGAGAATAATTATGTGCCTTGTGTTTTTCTTTCACAGGTGTCTTCTGAGATGAGGGCGCAGAAGTGTAAATAAGCATGAAGGAAGATTAGATTTTAGAAATGTTAGAGAATAATGATGAGCCTGAGTTTTATGTGTATAGTGAAGATAAGTTGTAGTAGAACAAGCTGTAAACATTTCTCATGTTCTGGTAAAAGTGCCAACAGAAAACTATTGCTAATGTTGTCGTACCATGACTCTCCAGTAGCTAATACAAGTTATTTTTAGCCTATTTCAACCATCGTGGAAACATCAAGAAAATCTTGTATGGGACATGCATAAGGTTTAAGAAACTTGGGAGTGAAAAGGTTAAAACGCCATTTTGATGGTTTAGTTTATATGAGACACACTGTAGATAAATTCCTTGGCACCGGGCGAGTTGGCCGTGCGGTTAGGGACGCGCGGCTGTGAGCTTGCATCCGGGAGATAGTAGGTTCGAATCCCACTATCGGCAGCCCTGAAGATGGTTTTCCGTGTTTTCCCATTTTTACACCAGGCAAATGCTGGGGCTGTACCTTAATTAAGGCCACGGCCGCTTCCTTCCAACTCCTAGGCCTTTCCTATACCATCGTCGCCATGAGACCTATTTGTGTCGGTGCGACGTAAAGCCCCTAGCAAAAAATCCTTGGAGCAAAAGAGACCAGTTTGAGAGCTTACCACTCCTACAACTTACTGCCGACTATACGGATAGAGAAATCCTTTAACTTTTATTCCTCCACTGCTCTCCAAGGTCGTTTTCTGTACCGTTTTCTTGGAAAGTATTTGAAGGTAAAATCGAGTAAAATAATATACCACATTAAGCATGATTGCAGAAATCGGCTATTCTACAGATTCAAACCCTTTAGCTTTGGCTTCGTTGACCTCGAATTGCACGTGCAAGTGGCATACAGGATAATATACATTCAAAAATGGTCGTTAACAGTTCTTTAGTCAATGACGTTTCGAGACGCTCGGTTTCTTACCTATACCCCAGATATGACATTTTATTTTGGTCTCCCTGGTAGATCGAAAGCTAAAAATGGTAGTATGTGGTACCCCTGAAGTAGGAGGAGGTGAGGGTGGAGATGGCGGCGCGAAAGCCTTTTCTTGGAGGATTTAGCTTTCGGAAATGGAACGTAGCGAGCTGGCTTTGCGCCTCAAGAAATGTGGGATTCGCGTGAATACCTCGAGGGAATGGAATAAATTGATTGGTCTTATAGTTCTTAACGTTCTGTGGCACAGAGGCGACGATATTCATTTGACAGATAGCCAGTTGGGAAATTCACTTGTCACATTCATTCTAAACTATCTGAATGTATGTGCGAGGTCCAAATGTAATAGTAGAGATATGTGGGAGGCATACGAAAAACAACTTACAAAAAAAAAACAAAAAAAAAAAAAAAAAGGCAGGAAAATATTTCACATTGATGGTAGTTGTGATTTTTGTTTTAAGCGTAAGTAAAAGTACATAATCAACAACTCTTTATGCTAATCAGAAAAGAAATTGAAAGAAGTATGAACATTTGAAGAATGAATATAGGTAATCTTCAAAAGCGGCATGAAAATGAAAGGCTAATAATAATAATAATAATAATAATAATAATAATAATAATAATAATAATAATAATAATAATAATAATAATAATAATAATAATAATAATAATAATAATAATAATAATAATAATAATAATAATAATAAAAATTTCACGTCATACTAAATACTTCTAAGATTCTAATGTTAACGTATTCAAAATATTAGAAACATATTTTTGCATTTTTCTAAAGGAGTATTTCAGAAATTTTAGGTTATGCTGTTCATATTTTTGTACGTATATAATTTCAGTATAAGAATCTTGAAAACATTAAATTAATTACACTTGTTCACACTCCATTTAGCTGGAATAAATCAGTGGGAAGCACTGATAAAACATTGATAGGAAATTAGTAAGCCTTTAAAAATTCTCAACATTATTTGAGAAATAGTAATGCATATATGTTTAGCATGCGAAATACTGTCGAAATAGGATTTCTACTTGACGCAAAACAAGAATTTTTATTTTACTTCATTTAAGCTAGCAATATCTTTTTTATCAATTTGTTTTACATCGCATCGATACATACAGCACTTATGGAAACGATTGGATAGGAAAGGGCTAGGAGTGAAAAGTAAGTTTGTGTGGCCTTAATTAAGGTATGAGTGTAAAATTTGAAACCCAAGGAATAAAACCTTCAGGGCTATTAGTGGTTATGTTGGAACCTCCTCTACCAAATACAATCCCACATCTACGTGCAGTTAACTTTTATATGAGTTCATAAAAATACGTCTCAAATAATTAAAAATAATGAGATTATCAATTTTCACACACAATTTGTTTTGGAGACGAAAGTGAATATAAAATATTATATATTTAGACAATAGAAGAACAAATAACCACTGGGTTGTGTGGGCTTGATTGGATTTTCCGCTTTACATGCATAAGATACAATATCACAATTATCTTAACATACACCACCAACGTTAATAAAGTAATCGGCCATCTTGGAAGTAACAAGTAACAGTGAGAGCTGATTAGCTTCCGCTGGAGCTGTACGCTTGTGATCCAGAGCCAGTGTGGACTTGTCTGATTTTTATTACTAGAGTAAATTTTACAATTTCTTCTTAACTCGGGCCTACAGTACCTATATTCAATCCGTTAATGAAGCTTAAAAATGCCATATCCAAATTCCGCTTTCCAATTATGGAAAGGGAAGAATTATCTGCCTTTGTCACTGTACTCCTCATAAACTATTCAGTTAAGATTTATCATCGTGAGGATCCATGTTCAAATACCAGAAAATTCATAAAACTCAGTTGAGTTAAAATCAGTTAACAACGCAGCGATTTTGCTGTAATATCTCCAATTCTACTATACACGCAGGCTGACATGGTGTATAACATCGAGGACATAGTTATTTCCTTAAGACTCTTCGTAACATTTAACTGAAGAATTACAAAGTAATTACAGCGGACTGTTGAATATGCATGATGTTCCATATCTTTCATGAGCAACGCCAATATTTCTCCAGTCTACCCAATTGAATCAAACGGATACACACACAGTCTTACGTTTCTGGTTAATATATTGCTGAAAAACCCTGAAATAATAAAAAATCTTTAAATTCTACATTTCACGATCATGCAGTACTCTCATTCTTGGAACAGTCAATTCTTTCGTTTTGACAAGCCGCAGGTGATAGTATCGTTGGGAGGACCGCAATTCGCCGGACAGCCAAGGCAACCAAGTCATCTAAACAAAAGACCAACGGGGTTTGGAGAAAAGACGTTCAGTCAGTACGAGATTCACTTCTTACGTGTCATGAGAGCACGTGTACATCACACTGTTATCAAACAATGAATGTCAATGAGGTATCATTTTATAACTAATGTTTATGGTAGCGTCAGAGCATATATTTCAACAGAGGAACGTCAACCAGTTCTTTCTGGTGATTTTTTCGTTCTTAAAGTACAATCTCACCACAAATTTCACTCCATATTCCCTCAGCAGACATAAGATTGCCCTTAATGGTCTATCTCTCACTTAATAGGAGGTCCAGTAAAAAAACTGATGTCCAAAATTACCGGTACAGACATTTTCATTTAACGTCATTTAGGTTGCATATGTGTCAATTTAGAAGTTCCATTATGCTCTACCAGATAGCAGGGAAACCTGAACCAGGTTCTCTGATGCGTGCATGAGGATATTATTTCATTTTGTCGGATAAACTCAAAGTTTGCCCTTGCTGGCGAGATCTGGCATTTGCAGTGCACTATGACGTCTTCTGCTAGAGCAAGTTTGTTACGTTCATTCATTTAAATCAGTTTTATCTATGACTTTGACAATATGAATGTGATTGAGGTATGAGGGATACGTATATAACTTGTCTCTGTTATGGTTGACGTGAACATTTTGCCAGACAAATATGTAACAGCACCTTCTGACTCGGCGAGGAAAGCAACGAATAAACTACCTCACTCCTCAGTTCTCTCCCACGCTTCTTCAGTGACGTCCAGGTCATCTATAACCGCTGATGGCAGAGATGTGGACAATCAAGCCATTCTTCGCGCTGAGTTTTTTCATTATCGACATCGTAGAACAAGGAGTGTCGACTTGACTTTTCTCTCTTCATAAATACGATCATCTCTGCTGTATTTGGACCCATTATATTTGGATCCCAAGGCCCCGACATCCTACTACTGATAAAAAGGGTGTTCCGCTACCTTTCGCTGTAAACGTATTTGAGGTAACACAATCATTCATATGTTCCCCAGACAAAAAAGTAGTCATCCCACCAAGAAAGCACAGTAGTCCCTTTATTGTAGATGTATATGGCGTTGCGCTGGTACCACATAGCGCTTTGAAGTGGGTGCGCCCATGAGCACACAGTGAATGAAATTTCCAGATTCTCTGGTGTATCAACGTGAACAGTCCAATGTGTCCATAAAGCACGGCCTCAAGACTGTGGTTGTAAGAAATGGGTCCTAACCCATAGTGAGCAAGAATGAATGTCAGAGTTTGTCGTTGAAAATTAGTTTCAGACCGATAGAAATTACTGAAGTCTGTAAAAACATGTCCATCCCAACAATGTACGGACATTGAGAAGGTAACTGCATGCAATGAACATTTTTGGTGTCGAGTACCGTACGAGATGTCATTTCTCAGAGTGGCGCACAAATCTGTACGTCTTCAATGCGCTGTAGAACACTGACACTAATCTATAGTGGACCAGAAGTGTGACTTTTATATTGAACACTATCCCAGATTTGAATCCCATCGCAAAAATCTGTGGGACTATTCGGAGCAACGGGTGAAATGCTGACATCAATATCTCCGTGTACTTTTCTAAAATTATAGGTTATCTTGATGTACGAGTGGATTTATCTCGACACGGCATACTTGCAATATCTCATGGAGTTCTTTCCTCACCGAATTCAGGTGGTTATGCAGAACAGAGGCGGTGTTTCCTGGTGATAGGTATATTCTCGAGAGGTGATTAATTTTTTTAAAAGAAATAAACACACACGCACACAGTGAAATGAAATTTGATCGCAAGAGTCAAATTAAGGTAGCAACCTTCGTGTTCTGGGCCTGTTCCGGTTCTTAATTTGGAATGAACTCGATTGGCAATCGAATACTTAACGAACTTATTGAAATGCACATAGACCTCATATTTGCACAAATGAAGTTTACTGTTTTGAATATTTATAGGCTCCCAAGCAAACAAAGCATTATGAATGTAACCAGATTACAGTCACCATCAATGGCAGGTCACGTCCGTGTGTCGAAGCCGGAAAGTCTCAAAGGGTAAGTTGGCTTCTGTCACTCTAACATGCGAGCTCACATCAAAGAACACAGGGGAATATCGGCCAGTAATTTAATAAAACAGACGCAGTATACGATAAAACATTTAATAATTTGCTTCCACAAATTCGCAGAGTTGTTCAATAAAACTCAGTTACCAGTATTACATCCGGCTCCATGCCTAAATGGTTAGCGTGCTGGCCTTTGGTCACAGAGGTCCCAGGTTCGATTCCCGGTAGGGTCGGGAATGTTAACCATCATTGGTTAATTTCGCTGGCACGGCGGCTGGCTGTATGTGTCGTCATCATCATCATTTCATCCTCATCACGATGCACAGGTCGCCTACAGGCGCAAACTCGAAAGACCTGCACCTGGCGAGCCGAACATGTCCCCGGACACTTCCGGCACTAAAAGCCATATGCCATTTCATTTCTCATTGTGAGCCATTCTGTCCATTTAAATTTGCTGGGACAGTCTGGTCTCGAAATAATTGCGGAGTTACTCTGTAGTCTGTGTAATGAAAAACGAAAGACTAAACGAACAGACAATGCAGTGGAGAAGGGGTCAGTGTGCCACAGTCGGTAGGCGCTCCTCTATCCGTCGACTTGTAACCGCACGGCCAACTCTCTCGGGTTATCCGACGTCTTATACTGTGTATTGTATGCAGTATTCTCGCAAGGTATTCCACACTCTCGAAGAATTTGCTGAAAGTGTAGGCCTACTTCATTTAAACTATAGGGGCATCTACTATCCGCGATACGTTTAGTAACACTTCGTTTCACGGGGTGAGGGGTACGGAGAGAACTTCAGCAGTTCTGGTAGAATTTCCAACTGAATGCGACTGAAAACTGAATTGAATCGACAGTACGACTGTTAGAATTTTCCAGATCTTTATTATATGAAACGTACAACTGCGTCACACACACACACACACACACACACACACACACACACACACACACACACACACACACACACACACACACATTTTTATTTAGTATCCGTAATTATATCAGTCTAAATAAAATTGACCTGTCTTTTTTTACCACGGCTGCATAGAGATTTGGAAGTGTGAAATGCAGAAAATGTTTTAATCCTCTTAGTCGTGGAAAGAGATTTTTCCGCATATACGGTGACTCTTTCAATCAACTTAGAGAGGGAGAAGAGCAAGTTTTACCTTGTGGGCCCACAAAAGTAATCAACAATAACAGTACATTAATTGGTAGATTTCAATTGTATCAATAAATCAATCAGTCACTATTGATCTGCACTTAGGGTAGCAGACAATTTTTTTTTACAATTCGTTTTACGTCTCACCGACACAGATAGGTCTTATAGCGACGATGGGATAGGGAATGGCTAGGAATGGGAAGGAAGCGGCCGTGGCCTTAATTAAGGTACAGTCCCAGCATTTGTCTGGTGTGAAAACGGGAAACCACAAAAATCTATCCCCAGGATTGCCGACAGTGGGGTTCGAACCCACCATCTCCCGAATACTGGATACTGGACGCACTTAAGCGACTGCAGCTATTGAGCTCGGTAGGTGGCAGATTCCATATCTGTTGTTTTCCTAGCCTTTTCCCAAGTCTTCCCAGCCCAAACTTTGCAACATTTTTGTAACGCTACTTTTTGTCGGAAATCACCCAAAACAAATCGAGCTGCTTTTTTTTATTGTTTCCAGTTCTTGAATCAAGTAATCCTGGTGAGGGTCACGTACTCTGGAACCATATTCTAGCTGGGGTCTTACCAGAGACTTGCATGCTCTCTCCCTTACATCCCCTAAACATCGTCATAACCATGTGCAGAGATCTTTGTCGGAAATCACCCAAAACAAATCGAGCTGCTTTTTTTTATTCTTTCCAGTTCTTGAATCAAGTAATCCTGGTGAGGGTCACGTACTCTGGAACCATATTCTAGCTGGGGTCTTACCAGAGACTTGCATGCTCTCTCCCTTACATCCCCTAAACATCGTCATAACCATGTGCAGAGATCTTTACCCTTTATTCAAAGTCCCATTTATGTGATTACCCCAATGAAGATCTTTCCGTATATTAATACCTAGATACTTACAGTGATCCTTATAGGGAACTGTCACCCCATCAAAGCAGTAATTAAAACTGAGATGACTTTTCCTGTTTGTGAAATGTGTTAAGAAGGAAGCCGTACTTTCCAGTGTCGACTTAGTCAAATCTGACATAAACTTTCCAGTCTGTCAAACACACAAAATTTCAATACAAATTATAACACCATAAACATACCTGTAAAAATACACACACTATTACACAAAGAATGACATGTTTCGTTCTACAAGAACATTCTCAGATTCTATCAATCACTTAAATCATTGCGTAAATATTTACGCCCAACCTGACTTTTAACCCTGTTTATCATCATACCATTGCCTTCTGTCCATCTCACAACATTATCGAGGTCATTTTGTTGTTGAAGATGTGCTCTCTCTCTTCTTTATGTCCTCTCGTCAGCCATACTGCTGCAATTGTACACACATTGACCGGTAAGTTACGAGTAACCAGCTAATATACATAAAATCTGTATTTCCTCTACTTGAAATGGTGCTTCCATGTTCCAATGCCATGTGAATGTGCTTGTATTTAGTCGCAGTACACTGCTATCTGTTAACACTTATATACAAGGGGTAGATATATGACATGATCTTTGCTTTTTTGTGTGCAGTTTATTACGCTGATTTCAAAACACTTCTATCACGTCAGGTTGTGAATATGTTGACAAAGTTTTACTTTTCATGGACCAGCGTTCATCGAAAACTGTTTTCATTGTTTTACGTATTTTTTTTATACAAAGCACAAAATTTTCATTTGCTTCTGCTATATTTTCAGGGATAGTGGACATTATGGTGTCCAGAGGTTGCATAAATTCCCCAGATCTGTTTTACAATGTCTGCTGGTATATAACAGACATGTCCAACAAGTGCTATGCAGTGCATTTTCACTAATCTTAGCTAAAGCCATGGTCATTTGTGCTCTATACAGCAATCGGTGCTCTAGTGAAAACTTCTGTCTGTGAGTTGTTTTCCTTGATACGATGTTAAAAATATGTAATTGGTTGATGTATATCTCAAGAACGGTGTGTGACAGAGACAAATATTTTGCATATTCTGAATCAGCATGTTTCATTTGCCTTAGAACGCTTGTTAGATATGAAAATATCCACCGAAATTATTTTTTCTTTGGTCGATCAGTGTAATTAACACATGGGTACCTTTCATATATTTTAGTACGGAGGATTTCGTGCAGATTGTCTTGAAAGCTGTTGAATACTATGTCTAATAACATTGTCGTGGAATACAGACATTGAAGAATGGCTCACAGAATCTGCTCGCTTGCTGAGAGAACAGATAAATGTGCTCACAAAATTAGGGCGTCACTTGTGTGCTTAATGGAACTTACTTGTAGTTACTTTCACTGCAGTGGTCTAAGAAGTAAGAACTTAATTTGCCGTGAAGTTCTTTCACAGGACATGAGAATAAACTCAAAATGAGCTTCAATTATAACTCCAACTTAGTAAAATTCCTGCGCCATTGAGAGGAAACTAGTGAAACTTGTTACTAGCAAGGAGCCTTCGTGGAAGGCTTGACAAATTTTATTCGTCTTCTTAGCGTTTATTGGAAACTCGGCGCGTCGATAAGTGTATTTCGATCCAAACACCAGAAACGATTGATAACTGAAAGTAATACAAGGGGAGCTGGGACGTTGCGGAGATTATTATTATTATTATTATTATTATTATTATTATTATTATTATTATTATTATTATTATTATTATTTACAATTGGATTTACGTGGTACCAAACCAGATAGGTCTTACGGCAACAAAGGAGAAGATTATTCCGAGTATGGATTCCCCACGAGATGTTCGACATCCACAATTCGACAACACTGATACATGATGTGCAAAACCGAAGTAAATAATTCGTGATGGTTGCCAGCTGTGAGTATATGGCACCAGAGCAGAATAATAATAATAATAATAATAATAATAATAATAATAATAATAATAATAATAATAATAAGTTTATTCCGACGTCTTGTAAGATCCACTTGTTAACACTTTGACTTAAATGTCATACAGTCAGCTGCGTTCAAATCCAGCGCTTACGAGGGAACTGCCATTTCTCCCTAGGACATGCCTTTCCATTGTAGCCAAGTTATGAACTATTTCTCAGGAGTTTTTTTGTAGATGATGGTATTATATAGAATTAGACGGAACGGCCAGAAGGAAGAAGGGATAATATATTAATTTCAGTTACTCTTTCCGGTAAATACGGTCGAAGCCATTTATTGCGACATCGCTTTCAACGGCGTATTGTATATAACGGCGAAATATAACGGTCTCGTCTGAATTCCATATAAACACTTTATTTTAAGAATCACTTACTACGACATCGCTTATTAAGACATAGGCCTATCGTATAAAACGGCGTAATTTTTATCACGGTTTCTGAGAAATGGATCGACTATAATCCTCCCCCCCCCGAAACCCAGTGTCACTAGAGCCCTTCAAGGGCCTTCTCCTACCATGCGACCACTGCTCAGCCAGAAGGTCTTCAGATTACGAGGTGTCATGTGGTCAGCACGACGAATCCTCTCGGCTGTTATTATTGGATTTCTAGGCAGGGTCCGCTATCTCACCGTCAGATAGCTTCTCAATTCTAATCATGGAGGCTGAGTGGACCTCGAGCCAGCCCTCAGGTCCAGGTCAAATCCCTGTCCTAGGCGGGAATCGAACCCGGGGCCTCCGGCTAAGAGGTAGGAACGCTACCCCTAATCCACGGGGCCGGCATCGACTACAACGTCCATTGTTAATGTTGGTGATAAGTAGGGCTCGGAAATTGAGGAATTCTTTTCTTCTCGAGTGTCCGAAGACGAGGCCCAAACTGTCATAGGCCAGAACATGGTGGGTTTTATTTGTCCTCTTTTTATCTTTTTCGGCGCTTTTGGCTTATTGGTCCTTTCACAGTCTTTTTTTTTTAGGTCGTAGCGGCTTTTTCTGAAACTTCACCACCTTTAGACTAAAGTTTTACTGTCTATTCACAATTCAAATCATCATTAGTTCATACATCACTTCTTACACAACCTCTTCTCTATTAAATACATACATATTTGAAAAGAGAGGAATTGAAATGAAAAACTGAAACTAGTGCTTCAAATAAGCCAGGGGTATCAAAATATGTGCAGGATAAGTTAAATATTTAAAGGAGACAATTTTGATGTGTTTTTGATAAGGGAGATCTCACTTGATTCAAGTATTATCTCGTTACATCCGTTGATGTGGAGACAAGTTTCTCGATGTTTTGCAAGGTGCGATCCTTTACACCTAAGAACCTGGCAATCACTATTGTGAGATACTGCAAAGCCAACTGAGGTAAGATGTCCGGATTCCAATTTCTATAACCCTAGGCCTAGTGTGGTTAACCCAAATATGTTTCCAATAATACTATTTTCAATTGTTCTCCACGATATCGATTGCGGGTTCGCTGAATTTATTCTACAACTAGGTAGAAAAAATATTTCATTCTAAATCCTGAAAGTACTTTTTTAACTAACACAGAATTGCTTTTTAAAAATTATGTTGATTTTAAAATATATTTTAGCATTGTATGTTGCATATCGGCAGAATTTTGCCTTTCTAAACACTTTCCGAACTAGAAACGTACAAGACAGTAAGCTCATTGCATGAATGTTTCAGTTATGCAATCGGAAATTTTCCTTCCATCAGATAACATTGTTAAAACCATAGAAATTTCACATTAAATATGTAACTAAAACTGAAATTGTGAATAAAATTTTGGATCGCAATGTTTACACCATTTATGCAAGGTGTTAGATCATTTTTGTACTTTTTAGCTCTTTGTACAGGTCTTTTTAAAGGAAATTTGAAGGTCTTCAACTTTCATACCATAGTGATAATAATGTAAAGCTTATTTTCAAACTCTTATTTTCAGTAGAATGTAAAATTCAAATCAGCCTCTCAGTTAAATAGTCCAGTTAAGCATCGCTGTGAAGAAGTCCTAAAAGAAAGGAAAAGTGTTCAATATTGAAGAAAAATCACACATAAGATGGAGATTACACAATAGGAAAAGAAACGTCAGCACCGCGAAGGGATTGGCTGTATCACATTCAACGCTATCTATGATTTGGAAGGGCAGAGAGAACATCTGTGGTGTAGTGGTTAAGGTGATTAGCTGCCACCCCCGGAGACCGGGTTCGATTCTCGGCTCTGCCACGAAATTTGAAAAAAGGTACGGGCGCTGGAACGGGGTCTACTCAGCCTCGGGAGGTCAATTGAGTAGAGGTGGGTTCGATTCCCATCTCAGCCACCCTGGAAGTGGTTATCCGTGGTTTCCCACTTCTCCTCCCGGGAATTGCCGGAATGGTACCCAACTGAAGTCCACGGCCGCTACCTTCCCTCTTCCTATTCTAGCCCTACAAATCTTCCCATCCCCCCATAGCAGGTGAGGCGGCCTGTATGAGGTACTGGCCCTCCTCCTCAGTTGTATACTCCGACCCAAAATCTCACGCTCCAGGACACTGTCCTTGAAGTGGTAGAGGTGGGATCCTTCGCTAAGTCCGAGAGAAAAACCAATCCTGGATGGTAAACAGATTAAGTAAGTAAGAGAGAGCATCTCATTTATTAGCCAAGACCGTGTGCGACGTTACTGATCAATTTACATTGTTGCTACTTCTTCCCTCACTTATTACTTTATATTTTACTGACACATTATTGCCGTACGTACTGTGTAAGCATTAGTAGAACAGTTCCTGTCAGTCCCACTCCATAAATACTGTATTGCAAATGCAGTACTTATTCCACTTACGTGTTTTGAAGTTTTAAAATTATTCTGTTAATTAACCATATACATATGCAACCTAAAATTTACAGATATGACGTTTTTAGCAACAACAAAATACCGGTTTGTGCAACTATCGCCTATAACTACCGTTAATTTTTGGTCCCTTTTGAGTCGTTAAAACCAATTTCGATTTTATGTACTTTCGTGAGTCTTGATGGGAAATACTTTCAGAAGTAGAAACGTATACGACAGTAAGCACATTGCATGAATAGTTCAGTTGTGCAGTCGGAAATCTTCCTTCCGTCAGGTAACATTGTTAAAACCATAGAAAGGTGACATTAAATTGCAAATTCAACTTTCTTCTAGTCATAATAATAATGTTATTGGCTTTACGTCTGAGACGCCCAGGTGCCGAAATTTAGTCCCGCAGGAGCTCTTTTATGTGTCAGTAAATCTAATAACATGAGAATGACGTATTTGAGCACCTTCAAATATCACCGTACTGAGCCAGGATCGAACCTTCCAAGTTGGGATCAGAACAGCAGCGCCTCAACCGTCTGAGCCACTCAGCCCAGCTTCTTGCAGTCGTTTTTGAAGGTTGATGATAGTATCTATTTTCTATCACGCTGGCTATCTTTTTCCTGTTTTGAGAGGAGTCGAAATATCGTCAGCGTTCGTATTGTGCATTTCGGAGTGTAAATGAATACTATTTTCCGTAAGGATGTAAGGAGATAAGTAGAAAAATGACAAGAATAATGTATATACTAACCTAGCAGCTGAAATAAAAAATGTACGTCTTCTTCCTGGTATTTTGACAATATTTTGGCGGATTTGGCCCAGTTTTACGACCAAATACCCTTCCTGACGCAAACGCAATGAAGAGGGATGTATTCACTATTATGTGTTTGTATGATCGTTGTTAGTGAGACGTGTTGAATGTAAATGAAGATATATGTTAAGGAAAACACAAACACTCACAGTCCGAGGTAGAGAAATGAAACATACGCAGTTAAAATCTCCGACCCAGCCGGGAATGGAATTCGGGGCCGTCTGAACCGAAGGCCTGTCAGGTTATGAGTTTCATTGATGGGAAAAGTCATCATCACCACCACCATCATCATCATCATCATCATCATCTGTTTACCCTCCAGGTTCGGCTTTTCCCTCGGACTCAGCGAGGAATCCCACCTCTACTGCCTCAAGGGCAGTGTCCTGGAGCGTCAGACTCTTGGTCGGGGGATACAACTGGGGAGTATGACCAGTACCTCGCCCAGGCGGCCTCACCTGCTATGGTGAACAGAGGCCTAGTAGGGGGATGGGAAGATTGGAAGGGATAGGCAAGGATGAGGGAAGGAAGCGGCCGTGGCCTTAAGTTAGATACCATCCCGGCATTCGCCTGGAGGTGAAGTGGGAAACCACGGAAAACCGCTTCGAGGATGTCTGAGATGGGAATCGAACCCACTTCTACTCAGTTGACCTCCCGAGGCTGAGCGGACCCCGTTCCAGCCCTCGTACCACTTTTCAAATTTCGTGGCAGAGCCGGGAGTCGAACCCGGACCTCCGGGGGTGGCATCTAATCACGCTAACCACTACACCACAGAGGCGTCGGAATGAAACATACGCAGTTAAAATCTCCGACCCAGCCGGGAATGGAATTCGGGGCCGTTTGAACCGAAGGCCTGTCAGGTTATGAGTTTCACTGATGGGAAAAGTCCCCTCAGTTTCAATTACTGCGTTATTATGGAGATCACTATGAATACCTAGGTGTTAACATAGGGAAATATCTTCATTAAGGTAAACACTCAAGTGGGATTGTAAATAAAGGGCACAGATATCTGCATATGGTTATTAGGGTATTTAGGGGTTGTAGTACGGATGTACAGGAGAAGGCATATAAGTCTCTGGTAAGATCCGCTCCGGAGTATAGTTCCATTATATGGAACCCTCGGCAGAAATATTTTATTCGTGAACTGAAAAATCTAAAGAAACGCTGCTCGCGTTACAAAAATGCTGCAAAGTTTGGGCTGGGAAGACTTGGAAGAAAGGAGACGAGCTGCTCAACTATGTAGTATGTTCCCAGATGTCAGTGGAGAGGTGACGTGGAATGACATTAGTAAATGAATAAGATTGAGTGGTGTGTTGAAAAGTAGGAAAGATCACAAGTACGAAAGTAAACCTGGAATTCAATAGAACAAATTGGGGCAAATATTCAGTCATAAGAAGATGAATTAGGTATAAGAATATATTAACAAGGGAAATGTTCGGTACATTTCCACGTTCTTTGAAACTGTTTAAGAAAATACTAGGTAAACACATGGTAGGGAATATGTTACCTGGGCGACTGCCCAAACGAAATTCAGTTGTAAATGTATAAGAAAACAATGCATTTTGTTAGTTAAAATGTTTATTTTAAGGCTAAACTCATTTGCGTACTTGGTTGGTCCTGTTGAATTGGAACTGACGTTGTTCTAAATTGCCAGCTAATACCACGGTGTCAATTGCATAGTGGATAGTGTTTACCCGCTTACTGTTGATTTTGATTTCTTCATCAACTTCATCAAGGGAGACTCAAAAAATAGAACTGCAGTAAATCTATCGGTATGTGCGATGTTTACTTCACATTCACTGTTAGAAAGTTCAGGAGATACTTCAAAATAATCGCCATGCTTCCTTTTATTGTTCGCAGCTGCAAAATATTTATTTATTTTATTCATTTCACATGTCTAACTTGTGAACCACTCCTTGCACTCCTTGATCGTAGTAAATAACTCTGGACTCGCTTGTCTCGGCAGCACAAAACAAGTACTTTATGCTTCTCAAATTATTTCAAAACAACAAAAGCAGTTAAATTTAAACATACATTATCCCCAGATTAACTATTTACTAGTTTACTGCTACGTTGTATTATCGGAACTTGGTGCAATAGTGATACAATTAGGTTGTCCATGACAAGAACGGTTCGTTTGCTGAAGAGTGGGGAAAATAAACCCCAGTATTCCAGTAGCCAAAAATATGGAAAGATAAGAAAGAGTAAGACGAAGATTATCTAACTCCTAACTGATGACACGACAAGGTTAATTGGATAAGAATGCCAGGCTGAGTGGCTCAGACGGTTGAGGCTAGTTCTGACCCCAACTTGGCAGGTTCGATCCTTGCTCAATGCGATGACATTTGAAGGTGCTAAAATACGTCAGCCTCGTGTCGATAGATTTACTGGCACGTAAATGAACTCCTGCGGAACTAAACTCCGGTACCTCGGCGTCTCCAAAAACCGTAAAAGTAGTTAGTGGGACGTAAAGCAAATAACTATATTAATAGGACAAGAATAATAATATTAGAACGGAAGTTTACAGAGACTTCAGTCATATGCACGTACACATTATATATGTAGAAGCGTAACAAAAGCGGACAAACAAGCTTTATTTTAAGCCATAAGCCAACACTGTATAGGAAATATGATAGGAATATTCTGATTAATATTGAATTCACTATTTCGTTCCTCAGGTACCAGTACAGTACACCATCACAAAACAAAGCACTGTGTTTATTTCTGATTTGTTACCCAAACTACCGGATTTGTTGTAGAATACTTAAATGCTATTTTAATCTCAACCCTAATATTCATTTTTAGTTTAGAGAATGACTAACAGTGTTGTGAACAGTGCAATGAGAAAATTATCACAAATCTAGACATTGCAGTCCTAAAACCTCTATTTTAAATCTGTATCCATTACTGAAAGTCTGGTTTAAAGAGCCAGAACAGATCGTTGGTTCTTCTTCATGCATTATTTCATTCATGAATATTTCCGTGGAATTAAGCCTCGGAATCTGATTACACGCTACACTGACTGCAACTAATCGCACATAATTCTGGAATAAATCATCCAGGTGTCCGTTCGTGGCATGATCAACACGTGAAACGACATTACCACTCCCGCTTTCGGGAACAGACCAGACGGCTGAGATTAGTGTTCACATTTTTGAAAGCGTTCCCTATATGTCACGAGCCACATGCTTCTAGCTCTGAGTAATGAAAATGTTAAAAAAGTGTTTCAAGGGAGAAACATTTCTAGTCTTTCTACCAATAGGGCAAAGGATATTTGTTACATTTTGACGTTATTAAACTATGTTAATAGTGAAGTTCATTTTACATATGCATTCCTTGACCAACCGGATATGTTTACAGAAGGTCGTTCGGGATCTCTGGGGACGACGCTTGAAAAGTAATTAGCTTATCAAAAGCCATTTCCCCATCAATGGTTGTGCTCAGTTGGGAAGCCAGTATTTCTAGCTATGCCTCGACAACGTAATTTCCATTGCCCCAGAATTATTCGAAGAGCTATCCTGTCTATCTTATCCCACTCCTCCTGACAGGCTTTCCAGAGGCCATTGATAGTGCGTGCACCTCTCTTTCCTAAGGCCCTTTTTAGGAGTCCAAATTGAAAAGAAGTCCATGGGTGATCCATTGGGTGCCTTCACCGGAATGTCAGTAAAAGGAAGTGCACGGATTCCAGTTTCCATCTACATTCCGTCTTTGTAAGAACAGACGTGTCGTACCAGAGGTGTGGCTGGATGCTTTATCTTGATGTACGCATATATGATTTTTCAACCTCCCATACAGTGCTGGAATATCTGTGTTGTAAATGGGTGTTAAAACCTCTTGATGATATGATGTAGGGTTCACCTTCACATTATTGGCGAAATGGCGAATGGTCAACTTGCCTTGTAGCAGTATCCAGCGATGATCATGAAACCGCTTGGAAAAATTTCCTGGCATTCTTTACACAAAGTTTGATATTCTATTGTCTCTAGTACGGAAAAAAATGGAGCAGAGTTTGTTACAGTCATTAAGGTACACAAACGCTTCGTCTAATTTTTGCATCTGTCCCCTACCAGATAGCAGTCATACAGCTTTTTTTTGCGTTAGTGCGACGTTCCGAAATGTAACGAGGAAGCAGCTTGTGAACTCGGCGCCTATACCGGTCTTCTAATGCAGGTCCTTTTGGATTATGATGTTAACTGTTAAAACAGACATCCCCAACTTATATGTGATAGTCGTTTGGGGGACAGGCTTACCATATGAGGAAAAGGCCGTCACTTTCCTCACCACTTCTGGTGTACGGCTGGTGGCTGGTGTTGGATTTGTCTGTTTTTTCTCCTCTAGAATTAAGCCCACTCGCCCTTTGCACTTTTATTCAATATAACACTGTTCCCCTTCTTTGATATAAAAAAATCACGCTTCTTTCACATTCCTTGAATTTCAGAATAGCTATATTTAGCCCCCCAGTAAGTCTCAATCCGCTTCGGCACCGTTGCAGCTAATATCACGAAACTCTGCACACACGTTATCAGTACAGATGTGTGTCATCACTCCTCGTTCTGACGTGCCCAAGTTGATAACAGCGCCACCAGTGGCGTTCAAACTCGTCACCAGATGATGTCCGCACATTTCGTACCTCGGACATTCCGTACCACTTGATGTCAGATGGGAATTCCACTTCAACGCCAGCGGACGTAATGAGCCTGATAGACACACTTTAAAAATCAGAAAGAAAAGTAATTTACTACATTTGCTGAATAAAACTTGTATATTATTTTAATAATTGTCTTTTAAACAATACTTATCACTTATGTTTACGGAAATATTATCATTAAGAAGTCGATTTTTGAAGTATAATTCCTGAAACAAAGCAATAGGAATATGCATCGTGTCCGGAAGCAATACCTGACGAGTATAAGGATGGATACTGTTATTATATTACTATTATTGTGGACATTTATAAACTACTGCATTATTTCATTATCTGGAAACCAAAGTGAAAGATTCTGATGAACTGGCCGACATGGGCTTGGGAAACAGGAAGCTACTGAAAAGTAGATTTTGCTGGATCCCTGCGAATGACGAATACGAGATAAGAATTAACACGTGTCAGATCAGTTGCTCCCACCGCAACGTTAACAACAGTAGTGGTCACACCGTGTCTGCTCATCAATTTAGTTTTTCTGTTTTACTCTAGGCGTATTAAATGGCAGAGTAAAATAAATCTCTCTTGGACGTCTATGGCTGATATTTTAAAAAAAATTGTCGTATGAACACCAAATGTGTCACGAGAGATCCTTTTCATGCTGACATCGTACGACATGGAGTGGCGAATAGACTTCTTTCCACCCTTCAAAAGTTGGGATTGGGGGTAATATATTCCATTTTTAATTCTTGGCCGTAAGACTTTTCTCATGATTGTTATTAGTGATTTAAGCACACTGGGGAGCGCTTATGACTAAGTCTTATTGGATGACTACTTTCGTTCCCAATACCCCTTGAGTTCTGCTATTACCTGGCTGAGTGGCTGAGTGGCGCTGGCCTTCTGACCCCAACTTGGCAGGTTCGATCCTGGCTCAGTCCGGTGGTATTTGAAGGTGCTCAAATACGTCAGCCTCGTGTCGGTAGATTTACTGGCACGTAAAAAACTCCTGCGGGACTAAATTCCGGCCCCTCGGTGTTTCCGAAAACCGTAAAAGAGTAGTTAGTGGGACGTAAAATAAATAACATTAATACTATGAGTCCTGCTATTAGTTTTCCTTACTTTTCTGTGAAAGAGGGTTGCAAGATTTAACCATGTTTGGTACAGGAGTCCACGAACTTACCAATTTACAAAATTTAGGGCGGCCTGAGACATCCGTATCAGAAATCCCAGCGGAAGCTAATTGTTTTCTTTCTCTGCTTCATTGAACCACAGTCTTCCAGTCTTGTAGCTTTCGACGAGTGAAAAGCTTTTCTTCGCAAGCCTGCCGTTGTCCATTCGCAGAAGGTTCCCATACAATTTCAGCCCCCTTCGTCGCATGCTCAGAGTTCGCTTTCAGTCAGTAGGTTCCATCCGGCAGCATACTTGGCCCATTAATTTTTCTCAGGATACGTGTTTCAATTATTTCCAGGTCGTCCACGATGCCTTTCCTGTTCATCAGTAAGGTCTCCGCAGCATATACGAACAGTTTTCTAATGGCATATTTTGGCATTCTTCGAAATGCACTTCTTGTATGTTGCGTTGAGTTAGGCACATCTGTCTAAGATGGAGTCCGTCTCTGCCATAGGGGTGGATCCATTCGCCAAGATACCGGAATCGATTGATTTTACCTATCCATTCATATATTTTCGTCAAAGCTGCGTTCCCTGCGTGCTTATTCTCGAACTACTTGGTCATATCGTGTGATGTTTGTAGTCCTGTTTCGTATAGGGATCGAATAGCAACTGCAGCATCCTAAGAGTTGTTGGTTAGGATCGTGATGTCATCTGCGAAGGCCAGGCTTCTGATCTCGATCTTCCGTGTTCCAGCTCCAATGGTAACCAGTTTGAATCCTTTAAATTTTTGTGATGTAAATTGAGCGTTTATGAAGCATAAAGAGCTTCAGGTTTGATCACTGTATAGTAATAACGAATTTTACTGTCCCAGGACAAGCATTTTTGTTACAAACATTATTTGTTTGTTGAAAAGGAATTTGCATTTTTTAAATTCTTGAAGCTTCTGCATTATTTTCATTGGCATTTTCAGTAATACAAGTACTTATAAATTCCCTTACTTTTGTAATTGTATTCATATGATTATTTATTTGAAATTAGCAACCGTTGATGAACGAGAGGCATATAAGACATATTTATGATTACTTGATTTTACCGCACGGAAAATTGACAACATTATTTAAATGATGATACCTGCTGTCATATAATGCAAAGGAGACGGCTTTGGGACTATACCAGTGTCGCACGATAACTGACGGATGACTAGGAACTTCTTGAAGAAATGAGGACATTAGAAAATTGTGCAGGACACTCGGTATTTCTACATATTTTTTAAGACTTTCAGATTGTTCGCTTCAAAATAAATGGTCACTGATTGAGATTTATTCAGCCATTTTCTCGCAATTTTTCTGACCGGAAAAGGGCTTATGAAATTATACGTATATAGTGAACCCAAATGGTTCAGATCATTGGCCTAGAATATTAAAAATTTTAGAAAGTTACGAGAATAATGAAGGGGAGTTACACGAGATGCCGGATATATGCTGCAATCCCGCTTGCTCAAGTCAGTAGTCAGATAATATACGTGTCATGGTCATTCGATTGCACAAGAGAGAAGCAATGGAATCATCCATTCTAGATAGAGAAAGTCTGTGACAGAGTTATTCAAAATTTAAGTTGGTAGGACTTCCGAACAACGAATCAAAGCACAGCGCGCTCGAGGTTGACTAAGAAAAAAATATAGACGCCATCATGAAAGCCTTACTATATTGGTAAAGATCCGCAGGGAGATAGTATAGAAGAAGATTTAGACTTCTACGTACTCGGAAAATTAAGGCGATATATCCTAGTAAATTATTGTAATTCATGAATGTGGCTATTAGAGGCAGGATGTTATGCAACTGATCAGGGGATTTCCTAAGCTCGATGCCACGAGGCAAGCGCAAAAAAGGAACTCACGCTCTGATCCAAGAGGCTCACTCTGCTTTTTGGTTCGGGACGACTCGGACGGAGATGTATGGTGTTCGCCGTGAAACAGAATTTTGAGCATTTCTTAGCCTGATACATACTATATTAAGAACACATAACTGAATCCGCTGGATTCATTTTTATTAGAGAATTGAGAGTATAAATAACCAAGAATTTGAGATATAAAATCTCACGTTATAAACCTGTTCGTTGGGCAATAAGGACCGAAATGGTATCAAGTCGCGGAACGCTTTGCAGTGCCACGTGTCGGAAATCGCGAAGTTTGCAGACAGAGTATTTACTAAATTGTGACAAGAGTGTAATGTGTACTTGTGTATAATTCATGTATATTTTCTGTGTGTATTTTAGTGTAAAAATGCGAGTGATGTGTGCAATGTTGTACCAAACAAGAGTGAAGAAAATGGATGTCGAGGAAGGCATTGATGCACACGTTAACTCTACGGTTAAGATGGTGTGAAACACACAGTAGGGCCTACCTGAGGCCCAAAAATGCTGTACGGCTGACCATGGAACAACGCCGGAATTGATAAGTACCTCCTGATTCATATTATTTCCACATATGCATGAATGGCTGTAGTGTGTGTTGAAATATGATGTTCTGTAACAATAAGAAACGTGTCTTGAGATATGATCTCCTATAAAGCGTGATCTTCTAACATGATATTCGTGTGTGTAAATATATTAATTAGAATAGATGGCAATCAGTACGTGTTTGTAGTCATGGGAATAGGCTAGTGATAGTTTGTGGCATGCTGCATGAATAATTTTAATCGTCGAGAAAGAGTTCATTGACATCATGAAGATATGAACCAGTGACAAGTCGTGCACATTACAGTGGATATTTAGAGTCCGTTTCATCAATACGTAACATGTATTTGACCAGTAAATGAAAATGTGCTCTGAGGGAATAGGTATTCTGTCATATAATTCATTTTTTGATTTAGTTGAGATTAGCTTTGAAGTAAGAACTTCAACATACGAACCGGTGATATTATGGAACGAGATGTTTGAACATAGTGCCGGCAAATGAAGTAAAATGTTTCTCGATATGTTGTGACGAATCTTGGTAAGAATTACACCAGTAGACATGTAGAGTGTGAGATAAATATTGTGTATTGAAAGCGTTGTATGCTCATGAATAATTGATATTATAGCCCAAGGGGATTTCAGTTATATGGAAGATGATTTTTTGAGAAGAACATATGTAGTTAATTAGAACGGAGATATATTAATCTTTGTTGACAGAAAGATTGCCGTGCGTGTGAAATAAATAGTAAATCAGTTGCGCTCACAGATAAGACATTCGTACTGCTATGCGTGTATATTAAAGAGAGATTTAAACTACGTTGATTAGGGTCATAAAATGAAAGAATAAATGTCATTTATTATATAACTCGGATTGAATGATTTAGGAACAGCACACTGAAGTTTAAAGATGTAATAATATTATTCTCGGTATTCCATTGTAAGATAGGAAATTATATGTCACTGTAATGTTGCAACCCAGGTGGTCGGAACTTCGATTCCCGACCAGGTCAATAAACATGATTTTCCTGGTAATTATGAACATGACTGATTTTGTTTTTGTTGCATATGGGATTTGTATTTACTGTGCATTTGACAATGCAAATTTTGATTTGCGGTTGCAACCTTTGTGTTTGATGTTGTGAATTCATTTCATGTGGTTGTTGTGTTTGAGGCAATAAGGTTCTGTCCTACTGCCATAAATTCACTGTAGATTAAGTTTTTGGTGGGAATTAAATTAGTTTAGTTCCCTTCGCTGAAAGGTCATTGCTTATTTTATGTATTAGTGAAACAGCTGATTATGTGTATGTGAAGTAATATCGTAGTGGTAAATTAAAATGTTAACTAGGGTTTATTTGCATCAGGAGTAGCTATCGATCCGGTCGCGTTCCCTGTTAAGTGTATAAAGATGTGAGGAGGAAGACAGTATAAAATAATGATTTAATAATTTTTGGATTTAATGAATGATTTAATAATTGTAATGAGTTAATAATTTTAACATTTAGTATTTTTAACACAGGTAACATTTCGAAACATTTAATAATTTCATAATTTAATAGTTTTGAGAGTATAATGATTCAGTATCTAGTTGAAATGCCTATATTCAGAAATAATTTTATATTTTTCAATGGTTCATGGATAGAAGGAAGAGTGGATACGGAGTAATGAATTCATGTATAAAGGAATGTATTTCGAATTTTGGATGTCAAAGGTCACTCAGAAGAAGGTAATTGATGTAATGGTGGTCAATTATATTACTTTTTATATGATAAAAATGAAGTACAATTTAAAAACCGAGACGTATTAGTTAAAGGAATAAGTTGATTAAATTAATGTCGGTAAATGATAATGAGATGAAATAAGTGTTCAAGTAAGTGAAATATATTTGGATGAATTTGAAATTCATTAACAAGATTGTTGTTTTTCATGGTAATAATTGATGATGGAAGTAAATTGATTGGATATTTAGGCCGACGAATTTTAATAGATAAAGGCACTAATTAGTGGCTTGGAGTGAATAATTGAGTGAAACAAATTTTACATATGAATTAAACCATAATATGGTTATAGTTGACTGGAGGTTATGAGTGACGTATCCATGTACAGTGAAATGTGAGCCGAACTCCTTTATTTTGTGTAGGCATTGTTTCTTTGCCAAAGTTTATCTTTTTATTAATAGATTTGTGTTTTTACAAAAGGTTCCCATTCAGATCTTTTTATTTAATTTATCTTCTCTCTTATCCTTCCTGCTAAATAATTTAACGTTAGTTATATTATTAGAAGGTATCTCTGTGGGTATTACCCGTGTAGCGACCCTGGGATTCATTTTTTCCCATGCCACATTTCAAAGGCTGGAAGGGTAGAGGGTTGAATAGATTATTATTAGCATCATTTATAGTATTATTAACAGGAATATATTGCTGATATGTTTACTAATTCAGAGAACTGCGGAGCTAAGAGTTCAGTCCGTTGGAATTTACATACGTTTCGGTACATATTTTCTTTGGGGCTGTCACATCTCAACACGCATGTAGCTATAACTCTGGGAGGGATTGAACCGATGATTTGAGGCTTAGAAGATCATCTCTGTCGGCTAGATGGAGTTGTACACCATGTTCGGATCAGAGAACCTACATCTACCTTGAGGAATTAGGGTCAAGTGAGGCTTAAGTTATAATAGTGCACAATAGTTTGTGACCCCTGGCGACCAGGACATGGCTGTCCCGTGTAAGCCGCTCTCGCGTCGTATCTACCTTGCATTGTGATGTTATTGCACGTCCATTATCGGCTCAATTTGAGTGCGTCGAGCAGAGATCAATTAAGTGGTCAGGACATAAAGTACCAACCCTTGTATCAAACAACATTTTAATATTCAGTCATTACAGCTGGGTTAATACCCAGGCTTTAACATGAAAGATGGGTAATGAAGTGATCCACAAAAATACTCTATTCTTCGCCAGGGCCACTTCAACATGATGCGTACAGTACAATAGCGTGCTTGAAGCTCATTTGTATAGTGCATGTGTAGGGGGCGATGTATCACAGAGACGCTTCTGTCAGGAATTAAGAGGGCTTTGAGCCAGTCCAGCACACTTGCTTTAATGTTCTCGATGATGACAGCGGACTACTGGACACATGAACGGTTGTGCTGCTTAGAGGGAATGTTCCAAAATCTGAAGCTGTCACCATCTAACAGCAGAAATAATTAATATGAAGTTGAAGAAGATAATATTGTTAATTGTTTAAAAGGAATTGGTACGCTTCACACTAAGCATATAGAATATTATTAGATTTTCATCCCTCGAATATCGACGGAATTTTTTAAGAAAGCAATCAGATCCTGGAGAAAGGACTGTTTTTAGACCGAATTTGCTGTATGGGAGAGGAAGTTGAATGGTCTCAAGGTATCTTACTCATAAGTTTGAAGTAATGGACATGAATGTAGCGAGATTGCTTTTACAAACAGCCGCGAACATTGTCAGGAGGGTACGTAAGTAAGTAAGTAAGTAAGTAAGTAAGTAATATGTTTTATTTATCCTGGCAAAGTTAGGGATGTACTCCCTTTCTTACACTTAACCAGTATTAACCTAGAACACTTAATAATAACTACTGATGACAATAATATGATAATATGGACAATAGTAACAGTAATACCATTAACAAAAGTAACCACACTTTAAAAAAAAGATCATATCGTCTATATAATATAAATCATACGTAAAGTGCAGAATATAATTATGAATAATGAGTACTAAGAATATAATTATGAATAATGAGTACTAAGAATATAATTATGAATAATGAGTACTAAGTATATCATTATGAATAATGAGTACTCTAACAACTACTTAAGATAAAGTTTAGAAAATATATACATTTCTACAGTACACCGAAATATCGCCTTCAGTTGAGAGGTGAAGAGAAGGATTAGTAAGAAGTATAAGAAGAGGAAGAAGAAGAATATATGTGAAAGGAAGAGGGAAATGATGATGAAGAGGCGGTAGGAGTAGGTGTTTTCAGGTCATAATTTGATGATTCATGCATGTTTACCAAGTATTTCGACACAGGCATGTTTAAAAGCTAAGGTGCTGGACATGCCTCTGACGTCCACTGGTAAGAGATTCCATTGTCGGGCTGCGGTAACGGTGAATGATTTCGTGTAGATTGCTGTTCTGTGTACAGGAAGGGATAAACACATGGTGCTGCAGGATCGGGTATTTTTGTTATGGCCTGTGGAGAGGAGCTTCATTCAATCACGGAGATAGGCTGGTTGAGAACTTTTAAGAATAGTATGCAAGAAGCAAAGAGTATGAAGTGTGCGTCGTTCTTGCAGGCGAAGCCACCCGAGCCGTGTGTAAGACGGTGTGACATGGTCAGCGTAACGAAGTCCACAGATAAATCTTACACAGGCATTCTGAGCGCACTGTAATTTCCTTCCCCAGTCTACTCCTAGGTTGTTGTAAACTATGTCGCAATAATCAAAATGAGGTTATGCGAGTGATTCAACAAGAATTTTCTTTTGTTTAAAAGGGAAAGTGAATTTGAATTTACTGAGACAGCGTAGCGTTCCGTATATTTTCCTACACACAGATATAGTTTGGGCAGACCAGGACAGATGTTCGTCAAATATTATGCCAAGATTTCTTACATTTTGGCTATACTGTATGGGAGTATCACTTATGGACAACTGTGGTAACGCTGTTCGATTGAGCTTGCAAAGTAATTTAGGGTAACCAATAATTATTGCCTGGGAATTTGATGGGTTTAATTTTAATCCGTGATTTATGGCCCATATATCTATGGTCATCAAGTCTTCATTCAGGTGACGTAGGTGAGTGTAGGTTTTCGGGTTTGCTGTGTATATATATATATGTAGGTCATGAGCGTATAAGTGGTATTTACAGTGTTTTAATCCGGAAGGGTATTCCGAATGTGGAGGAAGATAGGTTACCTAGAACAATAATGGAGGAATGGAGGAGGATAGGCTACTTAGGACAGTAATGGAGGAATGGAGGGGTATATTTTACGTAGGAGAATAATGGAGGAATGGAGGGGGATAGGCTACTTAAAACAATAATGGAGGAATGGAGGAGGATATGTTACGTTGGAATGAACTTGTCCGTATAAACTCGCACGGGCGTTAGGATCATGTGAGGTGAATGGAGGATGATACGTTACCTAGGAAAATAATGGAGGAATGGAGGAGGATAGGCTACTTAGGACAATAATGGATGAATGGAGGTGGATAGGCTACTTAGGAAAATAATGGATGAATGGAGGAGGATAGGCTACTTAGGAAAATAATGGAGGAATGGAGGAGGATAGGCTACTTAGGACAATAATTTTGGAATGGTGGGAGATATATTACGTATGAGAATAACGGAGGAATGGAGGATAGGTTACTTAGCCTTTATCTCATAATTCCGAGTACCCACCTGCCACTGCTCCCGACTGTTTATATCAGCAATCATTCTCACTACCTTCATGTTTGTTACTTCTAACTTATGAATAAGATATCCTGAGTCCTCCCAGGTTTCATTCCCGTAAAGCAAAGTTGGTCTGATTCAATCTCACCTACTATACTACTATCCCGGAAGAACACACATCCTAAATACTTGAAATTATCTATCTGTTCCAGCTTTGTATACCAAATCTGACATTCATTTCTCTTGGATTTCTTATCTATTGTTCGTACTATACTTATGGCACCTATTTTCAAGTTCCATGATATTAGACTGTAGACTTTCGGCACAATCTGCCATTAAGACCAAGTCGTCAGCATAAGCCAAACTGCTTACTACATTTCCACCTAACTGAATCCCTCCCTGCCATTTTATTCCTTTCAGCAGATGATCCATGTAAACTATAAACAACAAAGGTGAAAGATTACAGCCTTATCTAACTCCTGTAAGGACTTTGAACCACGAACTCATTCTACCATCAACTCTCACTGCAGCCAAATTGTAAAAATAAATGCCTCCGATTTATTTTAATAATCTATCCTTAATCCCCCAGTCCTCCAGTATGGCGAGCATCTTTTCGCTCGGTACTCTCATACGCTTTCTCTAGATCTACGAAACATAACTTAAGCATAACTGTTATTCCTCTCGTAACATTTTTTAATTACCTGTCCCATACGAAAAAGCCTGATCCTGACAGCCGTTCTGTGTACTGAAACCACAATGATTTTCATCCAACTTCCTCCCAACCACTGACCGCAACCCCCTTTCTAAGATGCCAATGAACACTTTGCCTGGTATACTGATCATTCCGTATGTATGTATTATTATTTTTATATTTCCTATTTTCTTCTTTTTCTTCTTCTTATTATTATTATCATCATCACTATTATTGCCTTACTGATTTGTAACCTGGTCTGTATGTATCTGTATGTATGATGGGTATTCAGCCCGAACGCTGGGTTGATCCTACACAGCTCTGCCAACAGCAACATAGTATTATTTTTGTACAATTATATTTTACTTTATGTCTATATTTTTATATTTCACTATTGATAGTGGTTAGGTGTGCGGCCAAACTGTGAGCCCTAACTTCACAATAAATAAATAAATAAATAAATAAATAAATAAATAAATAAATAAATAAATAAATAAATAAATAAATAAATAAATAAATAAATAAATAAATAAATAAATAAATAAATAAATAAATAAATAAATAAATAAATAAATAAATAAATAAATGAATTTAGGTAACAAGTCACTGCTGTTAGTTTGTCCATATTCTTACAGTGAAACAGTATGATCACTGAATTCGAGGGGATTTTCTACGATTTAGCTATCGTTTAACAGTTCTTACATCACTAACTCTGCTCGAATTTGAAGCTAGATAAGATTTCGTCTGTCAGGATATGCACAGTCTTCATCATCATTATCTGAATCTGTTTCATCTTCTGGTAGTCTTATAGAAATATCGAAAAAAGAGGCCGGTATGCCTGAGGGATTGGCTATTTCAGGTTCATTTAGAATCTGCTAGCATTTGGCGTCTTACTCTGCTATGAACCGCAGTCCAATATTAGGAAGATTATATATACGTCCATCATCACCATGATGGAAAGGTAAAAGTGAATTACCGAGCTCGATAGCTGCAGTCGCTTAAGTGCGGCCAGTATCCAGTAATCGGGAGATAGTGAGTTCGAACCCCACTGTCGGCAGCCCTGAAAATGGTTTTCCGTGGTTTCCCATTTTCACACTAGGCAAATGCTGGGGCTTTACCTTAATTAAGGCCACGGCCGATTCCTTCCTATTCCTAGCCCATTCCTATCCCATCGTCGTCATAAGACATATCTGTGTCGGTGCGACGTAAGCAAAAAAAAAAAAAAAAGAAAAAAAAAAGAAAGAAAGAAAAGTGAATCGTAGTTCTCGGGGAAATGCCCAGTTGATCGTTTTCGACCCACACGACATACTGATGAAAATACTACACATTCTAAACAATGTACACGGGTAACAAATCGTTCCTCTATGCTACTCAAGTTTTATCCATCAAACATTGCAAAGTCTGAAATGTTAACTAGCAATACAAGTGATCTTTCTTACATGAATTCCACATCAAGACTCCTGCGTAATTATGTAGAAAATCATATTGTGGTTTAATGAAACAATCTAATTAGAGTTTACAAAGTAACAGATCCATATATGTATGAGAGCAAAATCTGATGGGACGAAAATGGCCCTCCTGGGCATGGATGAGTTGTACTGTATAGAAGAAAAATTTGCGTTACTTACTTTCCCTGGGGTCATTAATCTGTAAAGTGCTGCATTGGTCATTTAATGGCCCCCGTACCTACTTTGTTACCCCTTCTCTCTTATACTTATATTCCTTAGTTCTAGAACATTTTATTTACTTCTTTCCTTGCTACTTTGAAGTGTATGTGCGATTAAAATAAATGTTAAACGAAGAACAAATTGTTTGAATTATGAATCATAAGAAAGCATGACGTACGCCTCTGTGGTGTAGTGGTTAATGTGATTAGCTGCCAGCCCTGGAGGCCCGGGGTTGATTCGCGGCTCTGCCAGGAAATTTGAAAAGTGGTACGAGGGCTAGAACGGGGTCCACTCAGCCTCGGAAGGTCAACTGAGTAGAGGTGATTCGATTCTGACCTCAGTCATCCTCGAAGTGGTTTACCCAATTCTTCCCAGACAAATGCCGGGAAGGTATCTAACTTAAGGCCACGGCCGCTTCCTTCCCTCTTCCTTGTCTATCCCTTCCAATCTTCCCATCATCTCACAAGGCACGTATTCAGCATAGCAGGCGAGGTGACCTGGGCGAGGTACTGGTTTTCCTCCCCTGTTGTACCCCCGACCCAAAGTCTCATGCTCCAGCACACTGCCCTTGAGGAGGTAGATGTGGGATCCCTCGCTGAGTCCGAGGGAAAAACCAACCCTGGAGGGTAAACGGATTACGAAAGAAAGAAGGAAAGAAAGAAAGAAAGAAGGAAAGAAAGAAAGAAAGAAAGAAAGAAAGAAAGAAAGAAAGAAAGAAAGAAAGAAAGCAAGAAAGCATGACATAACTGCGATAATAATGTCATTTGATTTACGTAAAACTAATTACTTTTCGGTTTTCGGAGACGCCCCGGTGCCGAAATTTAGTCCACAGGAGTTATTTTATGTGACAGTAAATCAACCGACTCGGGCCTGACGTACTTGAGCACCTTCAAATACCACCAGTCTGAGCCAGGTTGCGACCTGCCAAGTTAGGGTCAGAAAGACAGCGGCACATCCGTCTGACCCACTAAGCCCGGTGACGTAACTACCGTTCACAATCATAAACAACTCGGTCATTAATTAGGAAACAATTAATAAAAACAGTAAAGAATTGTGTTTCACTTCAAGGAAGTAGTGAATATTTAAGGTAAACTTAAATATTATAAGCAAGTGGCCCGCCTATTCAATACAATATATACTTTATTATATTTAGTACACGTTTCGTCCCCTAAGGGACATCATCAGAAAACAAAATAGATATTAAAATTGGAAAGATGATTGGTACGACATTTAAAATAAGGTCTTGGAAATTTTGTTAAAATTGTAAGTCATATGATCGATAAAAAACAGTTAAATTATAATGGTTTTCCGTGGTTTCCCATTTTCACACCAGGCAAATGCTGGGGCTGTACCTGAATTAAGGACACGGCCGCTTCCTTCCCACTCCTAGCTCTTTCCTGTCCCATCGTCGCCGTAAGACCTATCTGTGTCAGTGCGACGTAAAACAACTAGCAAAAAAAAAAGTTGAATTGTCCATTATACTCTTGATAACATTCTTGGAAAATAACAGTTGTGCTTTATAAAATCTTAAATGATCAATTGTTGTGAATAGCACACTTGATTTATATCTCTTGATGAAAGATTTGTTTCTTTAATTATAAGACTGTGTATGAAGTATTTCAAAAAATTCTAAGAGTATTTGGACAAGTACCGACGTTTTACTGTACATGACATTACATCATCATAACATTTAGAGTAAAACTTCTACTCATTCCTTAACACATCATACAAATGTGAATGTTCAGGTATTTTGTTGTTACTGTCAAACTCCCTCTTCTTCTCCTTTCAATGGAGGATGCCGGGAGCGTCAAAAGGGAATTGCAGACTCTTCCAAATGACTGCTGATTTCCTTTAGTGTGTCCTGGCCTACCTGGCAAAGTAATTCCAGTCAGTGAAGCAGTCGCCGATTCACTTAAGCATTCATGGCGCCAGCGTCGAGACGCTGAGCAAGATAAACACTTGGACTTTACGGGCGTCGTTTCTATTCTAAATTATTCTCCATTTGCCGACACGCTACTTACGTATTCCTTTGCCACGGATTGGATCATATTCCGGAAGGTTTTAGTATGAAAGTTACTTAAGATCTCGGTATTCTGGCGCCTTCCAGCCTTATGGAACACATAATGGTACATTTAGATTTTCGCTGGACTGTTTTCAGCTCTTTCATGAGCAACAAGTACTTAATTCTGCCCGTAATTTAGACTATTTGTGCCGCTATGTTAACAGATCGTTTCTTATGCTTGGAGACTGCTGTAAAGGGTGGGCAGTTAGGAAAGGATTTAGTCTAAAGAAACGAAGAAGTACATTCGGAACTGTGAACAGTGTTCCAATAAATATCTCACACTTGCTCAATAATAATAATAATAATAATAATAATAATAATAATAATAATAATAATAATAATAATAATAATAATAATAATAATAATAATAATAATAATAATAATAATAGAACAAATTTGGAAAACGGAGAAGATCCCGGAAAAATGGAAAGCGGCTCTTACACATCCCTTGCTTAAAGAAAGGTAACAAGCAAGATGTCAACAACTTTAGAAGTAGGCCTATAACTAGACCTGGGATTTTAGGCTCTAAAAAATCAGTTTTAGGCGCATAAAATAGGGTTTTAAAACAAGTAAATAGGCTTTTAAAAGGGAAAAGGCACTTAAAATATGTTTTAAAAATGTGTGGATAGGCAGGAAATAGAATTAAAAATATTACAATATACACTTAAACTGTAACGTGATACTTTTTTACTTGAACAAACGTGGTATCCCTATTTTTTTTTTTTTTTTTTTTTTTTTGCTAATGGCTTTACGTCGCACCGACACAGATAGGTCTTATGCGACGATGGGATAGGAAAGGCTTAGGAGTTAGAAGGAAGCGGCCGTGGCCTTAATTAAGGTACAGCCCCAGCATTTGCCTGGTGTGAAAATGGGAAACCACGGAAAACCATTTTCAGGGCTGCCGATAGTGGGATTCGAACCTACTATCTCCCGGATGCAAGCTCACAGCCGCTATCCCTATTTTTAACCTAAATACACGCAAAATTAAAAAATTTAAAAAGACATTTATTAAATATATTATCATGTGTCGAAAAAAGTTATGGATTATATGATATATCATTTTCAGTACTGATCTAAAACCTTAATACTAAAATCACTGTACACAATTACAGCACTGTAGGCATCCAATAACGGTGTAAACGCGTGTGGAGTATGTGTTTATTATTTGTGAGGAGCATTCCTATAGTACTTTCATTGGTAGTTTGCTTTACAGTACATAACAATAATCTTCTCCAAATTCTTTTGTCTGTTAAAATCATTCTGAAAGCAGAAAAAGAGCGCTCCACACTCACAGATGTTAGAGGGGCATAGGCAAATTTATCTACATTTTTCAATTCAATTTCACTTGGCAAGTCTACCTTTTCCCCATCCATTAGCTGATGCACCCTTTTCAGCAATGAATAACGTGGGTTCTTCTGCATTACACTAGACCACTTGTCTCTTATTTTATCCCCTACCTTGCCCCTAACATTTTGTATGTTAGTCTCAGCTTCCTCAATTACAGAAAATTGCTGTTTGAGACTGTTTCCTTTTTCCTCCATTTTTGTGACGGTGACTGGAAGAAATGAAAAGTTTGCCTGAACATACGCAATGTATCTCTGAACACTGGAAGAGTCATTTAACAGCTCTTTGACAGACGACACACATGCAGAGTTGTCTGTTAAAGGCATATTGTGTATCACAGTCACGATTTCCTCAAGATGTTCTGCATAATTCAGGACAACTTCCATCCAGGAAGCCCAACGGGTGATGATTGGCTGTGGTGGAAGGGGAATAGAGGGGAGTTTCTCTCGAAAGATTACTATTCTTGATGGAGCCTTACAGACCACTTTCTTCATTGTTGAAATGAGAGTATTTACTGCAGGAAACTCGGCCCTAACTGTTTCTGCGAGTCTATGCAAGGCATGGGCCACGTAAGTAACATGAATTAAAGAATGATAGAAAGTTTTGAGGAGTAGTACAGTGCCAATCATATAGGAAGCAGCATCGGAGACAAGGAGAAGGACTTTAGAATCATCAACACTCCCAGGATACAACAATAGCAACCCCTTGTTGATGAGGTATGCAATGCTTTGACTATTGACTATCTCAAGCTGTTTAGAGCAAAGAAGGTGAGCGGTAGATACCTGATTGGGTTCCAGTTTTCCTAGGCCTACTATAAGGTTAGCAATGTACCTGCCCACAGAGTCGGCGGTTTCGTCCACACACAACCATATGCAAGACTCTCCAATATATTCCCTGACTGACAAAATGACCTCATTTTTACAAATATCTAAGTAGCTTTACTTTAATGTAGATGCTGATGGGATGTGCTGCTTGGTGTATTTCTATAAAAATTCTCTGAAAAGCGGATTATGCACAGCATTCCAGCGGATATCTGCTGCAACTAGGGCTCTACACATATCAGCATAGAAACCATTATGGGTTGTAGGAGATACAGTTTGTGTGAGCAGAGTCTGTCTAATGTTACTTTTCATGGCTTCTTTCGCTTTGTGACTGGCAGTATCTGCATGCTGCTGAAGGTGGCATATTTTTCTCATGTGAAATCTAAACCACAATAAAGTGATGTCAATTAGAGACTAAGATGAGGAATAGAAAAGGTGAGCTATTGAATGAAACATGTAATTTTGAACTATTTAAATTAAGCCATTAGTACTCTAAAGTTAATTAAGAACAAGAACACTACAGTCCCCGAAGGTCCTTGGTTTTCAATAACGGTTGCTGCCCAGCTCATGGCCTGCAGATATTGGGTGGCGTGTGGTCAGCACGATACATCCCTCAGCCGTATTGCCTTACCTCCGTGACTCCTGCCCACTGTCGCTTCTCAATTTTCCTCATGGTGCTGGGTTAACACCGTTCCAGACCTCATAGATTTCTAAATTACTGCCGGTACTTGAAATCGAACCCAGGTCGCCTGGACTAGGTCTCTACAATTAGTTAGAGGAGCCAATATCGAAACCTTAGTTTTAGATTAATATGAAATTTAAGATATATGCACATACCTGTTTATTGCAGTACTGGCAGAAAATAATCTTGCCATCAAAAGTCATCCCTGGAAATTGTACAAGCCATTGTTGTATAAGCTCACTCTTAGATGATTTCGTTTTAGGCATGATGAATTATATTCACTTAAACAGATGTTCCTTCACTGGCGACTTGACACAGTATATCCCTTCTTACTACCCGCTCCTTGTTCTTCCCAGATAGTCCTCCCCCTCACCCTGTCACATGACACAGTACGTCCTTTACTACCTGTTGTTGTTCTTCTGAGCTAATCCTCCACCTCCACCCTACACTCAGCATTCCTTTGGTGACAGTTGTCTGGAAAGAGCACATTTCTGTGAAAAACCCACCCTCTGCTGTTCTCGTTCCAGGAATATACATTGTGTGATTGTAAAAATTACAAAAGTTGAATTTTATTTTAAATGTAGAAAATAGGCATTTTGGGCACTAAAATAGTAAAATAGGCTCTAAAGGTCGAAATAGGCATTCGGGCCACTATAAAACTCTGTTAATGTAAGGGATTTATCATGAAACGTCAACATATTTTAAAAAATCATGTTATTTCGTAAGGAACGAAATAGGCATTTGCCTTAAAATCCTAGGTCTACCTATAACTCTTTTGACAGTGGCTTATAAGATATTACTGAGCATAGTAGAAGCAACTCTTGAGGTTTATTTGGGTGAATATGACAGTGGATTTAGAAAGGGAGGATCTGGCTCAGGACAGATATTCAACCTGAAGTGCATAATCCGTCACAGATTAACGAACTCTAAAGACATACGTAAATGTATCATTTACAGAATTTAAAAAGGATTTTGATTCTGTTGATAGGGAAACGCTAGATAAAATAATATGAGATTTCGGAGTTAAAACCAAATTGGCAAACCTAATACGTGAAAACTTCACAGACACCATATCAAAAGTAAAATATCTAAGCCATTCAGAATAAATACAGTTGTACGGCAAGGTGATAGTTTATCTCCACTTCTATTGAATCGTGTCCTGGAGAAAATAGTAAGATTTTGGAATGAAAAATTAAAAGAGAACAAGCTATCACAACAACATGGGAAGAAAGAACAGACGTGTGGAAATAAACTGCGTAACATTTGCAAACGATTTTGCCATACTTTCAGAAAACCTGAAAAAGTAGCCATACAAGTTAATATCTTGGAAGAAACAGCCAACAGAATAGGTTTAAGAATTCCTGTATAAAGAAACAAATTTATGACAAATATAAAAAAAAAATCCTCCAGAATTTCTAATAACATAAATTAGTCTAATAAGGAAGGTAAAGAAATTCTGATATTTTAGAGAAACAATTCAAAAAATGGTTCGGAAAAATCCGCTGTAGAAGAAAGGATAAACAATATGGAAAGAGCATACAATGTTACTAGGGATATCTAGAACAAAAGTATTTATCTAGATACCTCAAAATACAATAGCACAACACAGCAGTCAAAGCGGAATGACTATACGCGAGTGAATAAATTAGAAGCACTAGAAAAAAATATACGGAAAATACTTGCTCCACTAAAAATTCCAGAATTCTGGAAATCAAGAAGTAATGATGAAATATACCAGAACAGAGAAAACATAACAGAAACAATGCGGAAGGGATGATTGTTATTTCTTTGATGTTTGCACAGAGTGGATGACAACAGGTCAATCAAACAGATCTTCAAATATATATGGAAGAAGAAATTAGTGGAATCAGAAGTCAAGAAATATTTGAAAATAAACAACATAAGAGAAGAAGTAGCAACAGAAAGAGAGATTTTAGAAATAAAGTGTTAAAAAAAAGGAAGGACTCAAAGCTCGGGAGGAAAAGAGAACAGGCTCAGAATGGTCCGAAGAGAGGTGAAGAAGAAGGAACAACAAGGGATCAAGCATTAAAATTGGCACGAGGTCCATAGAAGAACCTAACGGAGAAATAATAATAATAATAATAATAATAATAATAATAATAATAATAATAATAATAATAATAAATTGCCGGGCGAGCTGGACGTGCGGTTAGGGGCGCGCAGCTGTGAGCTTGCAACCGAGAGATAGTGGGTTCAAATCCTACTGTCGGCAGCCCTGAGGATGATTTTCCGCGGTTACTCATTTTCACACCAGGCAAATGCTGGGGCTGTACCCTAATTAAGGCCACGGCCGCTTCCTTCCCAATCCTAGGTCTTTCCTATCCAATCATCGCCGTAAGACCATTCTGTGTCGGTGCGACGTAAAGCAAATAGCAAATAATAATAATAATAATAATAATAATAATAATAATAATAATAATAATAATAATAATAATAATAATAATAATAATATATTTTCTGTCAAATTTAGGCCTATATGTTTGGATCCAATTTGGCTGCTTGTGATTTCTGGCTGGGAGAATGCCCCTATTGATGATTTTTTAATTAATTTGTCAAATTTCAACTTTGAATTCAGAGGGATTCGAACTTTGGTCGTCAGTATAGAAAGCCGAGAGCAAATCCGTTCTCTCTTTGTCATACTACACAAGACTAATTCATTTTACTGATCTTCCATTTACATTAAATTCTGATGATATTTCTCTTGAGATTTCCATAACAAGAACAAGGCCTCAACTCAACCATTGACTTGCGCCAGCCTTTTCCCAGCGTGATGCCTGTCCAAAGTCCGTTGGACAGTAAATTTCTTCTCCGGTACAGTTGGTATAAGTTGTGTGAACTTAGGAATCTGTTGGAATTCAGATGTCTTTATTTTCTTACCATAGTTTCATATAGTCACTCAAATACCGGCATTTTTGAAGCGAGTCTGAGAAATAACAAGGCTAGAAGTGTGGTTTTTATCTTACAAATTGAAGTTTACAGCTGCATGTCCCCTTGCTTCACTGCAAATCTCCAATCTGTAAACGAGGTGGGAGTCATTGAATTCAATATGAGTGACGATAAGGATTTCTCGTTCGAAAGTAGCAGATAATCTCGTAGTTTTGCCCCGTAAAACAACAAATCGCCATGGCTTGAGGACTCTGGATGAGGAAAACCTTTCTTAACTACAAGTAAACATTGGAATATATGGTAATCCAGCTGACAGCCACAGTGAAGCAAACGACTGCACTAGTCACCAGCATCACGAAAGAGTGTGTCATACCACAAAAGAACCTGCTGCCACGCTGGGGTGAAACGGTGGTAATTTTACGATTGAAGATCCTACCTTGAATATACTTTAATCTTTTCAACCGGCAAGAAAAAGATTTCCTTCTGAAAAATAACTTTTGAAGCATTTTTCGTCAGACTTCTCGCATTTAAGGGGATAGTCTGGTAAAACAAACACTTTTCCATAATTTTCTCAAATTTTAAACATATAACTTGTGAGTATTATTAAACATAGATACGAACTTACAACTCAAATGATCCAACAGTTTTCGAGAAAATGTTTTGTTCTTTAAAAGGTTTTCGAAAATAATCTTGTTTATAGTAAATTTACTTCAATGTGTTTGAAAAATTGAAGACTGCATCTCATAATATAGTCAACCAGTTTTGCATAAGTGTTTTTGTGTATCCATTGTGGTGACCTTTAAATTCATTTTTAAAAATTTTATACTTTTTATGGAAGTAATTACAACACATATGTATCAATATTCCATTTCGAAATTATTATTTTTTCAAAATGATAAGCAGGACTGTTAGCATTGTTGGTCTAAAATTTCATTCAATTTGGATAATATTCACTACGAAAAATTTCTATTTAAATGTTCGTCATATGATGCCACGCCCACACCTCACGCAGGCTAGTATTTAATTATGTTTTTTCTACATTTTTCTTTCGAATTTCACAAAATACTTTTGTACCATTAAACCACATATATGAATGAATGTCTCCTAATAGTGAAGAGACTAGATCCCGCAGGTTTAGACATGAAATACTACTGCTTAAATGAAAATCGAGGACCTGAATTGCCACTTAAAATCCTGGAAGTGGATGAAGATATTCTAACATTGAAGACAGAGCTGTAAGAGCAACACAGGCGACTTTCGGGATAAAGAAACTGAAATCTACTATCCATAACAACAGACCTGAGACTATTCGACATAAATATTTCTCCTGTTGCCTCATACGGCATGCAGCATATACAGTATGTAACTGCCTCACATACTCGAATCTGAAGCGATTAGAGGGAATTAAAACAGCCTACCTGAAAAGAATGTTCCGCGTATCAAAATACACGCAAAACAGAATAACGTATATCCTGGCAGACAAAACCTTCTTTATAGAAGACCTGATGAAAGCTCATAATCTAATACCAACACCACAAAGCACCAGATTCCTAGAAGACAGACGACAGAAAGCGAGGGACATCAATCCCGGACTCCTCACCATCCCAGCGATGACAAGCAACGAATGGAAAAAGGCCAACTACCAACTGCGCCATTTATATACGAGAGTGGCAGCCCACGGACTACATCACCGAATATGTTCAACCAAGGGATACCACAGCCCTACTAACAGATGTCAGTGCACCATATGTGGAGGACCATGTAACACGTATCATTATCATTGAGTGAAAAGACAGGACATTGACTTTGCCACACTATGCAAATGATGGTAATTTCGTTTAATTAATTAATACCTTGTACAAAATGTGTTTAATAAATGATATTGAAATAGTGCTGGAAGACAGTCCAGGTAGATGAATTAGTAGTACAGCACGCGACGTCGTGTCGGTGAATCAGTTTGGACTATTCGTAGAACAGCGTGCATTACGTATCATCAGCTGATTATTCACTGAAAGTGAATTTTTGCCACTGGTTAACTGGTTCAACGCGTAATGCAGACTTTATTATTAGTGTGTCAGCGACAAACGAGGCTACTTTAACTCGACAAAAGGTGGTTTATGAACACAGTACCCACACATGCCCCGCGGAATATCGCTACTTCGTGTGCCAGGTAAGTTTCAACACCGGTCTTCAATCAATAACTGAATCGGTGTCCGACTCGTTGGCTGAACGGTCAGCGTACTGGCCTTCGGTTCAGAGGGTCCCGGGTTCGATTCCCGGCCGGGTCGGGGATTTTAACCTTAATTGGTTAATTCCAACGGCACGGGGGCTGGGTGTATGTGTTGTCTTCATCATCATTTCATCCTCATCACGACGCGCAGGTCGCCTACGGGAGTCAAATAAAAAGACCTGCACCTGGCGAGCCAAACTCGTCCTGGGATATCCCGGCAATAAAAGCCATACGACATTTCATTTCACTGAATCGGTATCACAGAAAAATCGGTTAATTAAACAAGTAGTTTTATCTGCACGCGACTGTCTCGAAAGTACGTTACTGGAGTTACTGGAGAACGTTTCGCTTCAAACAGACAGAAACACATGCTTTTTACACGACCGTGCACTAACTATTGCAAATCAGTACGAGAGCTTTGGGATTAGACATTTCCTGATTGATTGACAGGAGTGCAGGAACTTGTAAATTGTCCAGTTAGATTGAAACGGTAAGTTACAGGATCCACCACGAACCTCAGTGACATATTAATTATTTTAATTAGAATAGGATTTTTAAAAAAATTTGCTTTACGTCGCAACGACACATACAGATTTTATGGTGACGATGGTAACTTATAGGGAAGGACTAGGACTGGAAATGAAGCGGCCGTGTTCTTAATTCAGGTACAGCCTCAAAATTTTGTTTACAGCCTGATGATTTTAATTAATGTTTAATAGTAAATATTACAATTGGCATCTGATAGTGCGGCTAATAAGGGAAATATGATTTAGGAACTATTACAATACCTCAGTAACATATCGGGTGGACTTTTATGTCTCACTAGATATGATAAATAGGGTATACCGAACGGAAGCAGTCACTGTGGACAACCAATGGGAATGTACTTCGTTGTTGCTGTCGCAGCCTCCGGTCTGTCAGATTTCCAGTACTGTTGAACTGAGTATCTTTCCGCCCGTCTTGGTGCCTGGTCATGATAATGTCTGTATTTTACAGCGTGCCTACTAAGAATCATGGCCAGTCTTCAGTCTGAAGACGACTAGGCTTGTTTCCTTGATTTCATTTTTTACGGATTCATAATATACTGTTTTTTTTTACAATTTGCTTTATGTCACACCGACATAGATAGGTCTTAATGCGACGATGGGACAGGAGAGGTCTAGGAGTGGGAAGGAAACGGGCGTGGCTTTAATTAAGGTACAGTCCCAGCATTTGCCTAGTGTGAAAATGAGAAACCACGCAAAACCATCTTCAGGGCTGCCCACAGTGGGGTTCAAACCCACTCTCTTCCGGATGCAAGCTCACACCTGCGCACCCCTAACCGCAAACCCAACTCGCCCGGTCAAATATACTGTAAGCCAAATTACAGTCACAATTGAGTTTCTGTAATACGCACTTTTATATTCGTATCTCCGTTCAATGGTTCTTTTCTTGACAGTAAATCATTCTGGTTTCATCTTCTTTTAGCTAGTTTGTATATCAACGAGGTTCTTAAGAAATGTTACAGATCTTTTCACGTGGTTATGAGAGTATTTAGGGGTTGTAGTAAGGATGTAAAAGAGAGGGCGTATAAGTCTCTGGTAAGACCGCAGGTAGAGAGTATGGCTCCGGTGTATCGGACCCTCACCAGGATTACTTGATACTAGAACTGGAGAAAATTCAAAGGAAAGCAGCACTATTTGTTCTGGGTGATTTCTGAGAAAGGAGTAGTGTTGCTATAATGTTGCAAACTTTGGGAGGACTTGGGAGTAAGGAGACGAGATGCTTGACTACGTTGTATGTTTCGAGCTGTTAATGGCGAGTTGGCGTGGAGTGACATAAGTAGAAGAATAAACTTGACTGGAGCTTTTAAAAGTAGGAACAGTCACCTTCTCTATCTGGGCATTATCTTTGTAACCAACAATCTTTACATACTGCTGAATGAATACTTCTGCCTTCTGAAGTTCCTCGCATACACACTCCCCTCGTCATTGATGATTCCTGGAATGTCCTTCCTGGAATCTGTTTCTGCCTTCCATTTTTAACTAAAATTTGTATGACTGCCAATTATGCTTGCCGTCATATTAAAACCAAACCCCATGGCACTACAGCCCTTGAAGGGCCTTGGCCTACCAAGCGACCGCTGCTCAGCCCGAAGGCCTGCAGTTTACGAGGTGTCGTGTGGTCAGCACGACGATTCCTCTCGGCCGTTATTCTTGGCTTTCTAGACCGGGGCCGCCATCTCAGCGTCAGATAGCTCCTCCATTCTAATCACGTAGGCTGAGTGGACCGCGAACCAGCCCTCAGGTCCAGGTAAAAATCCCTGGCCTGGCCGGGAATCGAACCCGGGGCCTCCGGATAAGAGGCAGGCACGCTACCCCTACACCACGGGGCCGGCGCCGTCATATTATCCTTAGCTGAATTCTATGCTAGAATCAATTTGTGTACATAACACAAAAACACTTAATAAAACTCTCACAAAATGAATAAAAATGGCTTTCACTTTCCCGGACAGAAAGTAGGAAAGATAATAATATTAAGATGAAGTTGGAATTCAAGAGGACGGATTGGGGCAAATATTCATTGATAGGACGAGCAGAAAGTGATTGGAATAAATTATCAAGGGAAATAGTCGAACAATTTCCATGTTCGTTCAAAATATTTTAGAAAACCTAGGTAAACAATTAAATGCAGATGATTGATTGATTGATTGATTGATTGATTGATTGATTGATTGATAGATAGATAGATAGATAGATAGATAGATAGATAGATAGATAGATAGATAGATAGATAGATAGATAGATAGATAGATAGATTGATTGATTGAAACATCTTCACCTCCTATCATTCCTACTTGAATGTGTTTATTTATTGTGGCTTTTAAGAGCTTCTTTAACACAATAAATGCCATTCATTTCTTTATCCTACCGAGCTCGATAGCTGCAGTCGCTCAATTGCGGCCAGTATCCAGTATTCGGGAGATCGCGGGTTCGAACCCCACTGTCGGCAGCCCTGAAGATGGTTTTCCGTAGTTTCCCATTTTCACACCAGGCAAATGCTGGGGCTGTACCTTAATTAAGGTCACGGCCGCTTCCTTCCCACTCCTAGCCCTTCCCTGTCCCATCGTCGCCATAAGACCTATCTGTGTCGGTGCGACGTAAAGCAAATAAAAAAAAAATCTTTATCCAAAAGTTTCATTCAATGAATTCTGATTCTAAATCTGTAAGGATAACCTCCCTGACGCCAAATAAATAGGAACGTTGACTGCTGTAGTGCATGGGAGACTACTTTCATAGCCGCTTCAATATTTGTCCAATTTTCACCTCACGCGTTAAATACCATTTAAGAAATGGGGAGTTTATCCAGAGTATTATTTTCCATTCACTGATACAATCTGATAGATATTCCAAATAATAGTTCACATAAATGGGTATCAGTAGATCAATTGATTTTCTCTTCTTATTTTGGTCATGTGAATTACAGCCCTTCAAGCATAAGACAATCAACGTCACTAGTCATACGAGTGAAAGTGCTAACTTGTCAACATCATCCTATTCACCTTGATATTTATGATCCAAGATTTACTATCAGCGGAATTATGTAATTAATGCGTTGATTGTACTCGCAGTACCGTATCAGTGTAATTCATCTTGTGACAAACTACAATTAAGTTTGTAACAACACGCGACACGTAAGTGATTCGAAACATTATTCCAGCCAAAGCTGTTGTGTAGGTAAATTCTCTCGTGATCTTGATAGGATCATTGTCAGAGAGTGGAATATTCCCTCTACTTTTCTGAAGATGTCAGTTCTCTATCAGAATTTGATGTTTGATTAAAAGGAATATTATTTCAGATAGTCCAACCGCCTATATTAGGGGTAGCCAAACGTTGTATTTAGTTGCAGACCTACACTGATGAAGATTACAATGCTGGTCGCCAGGATGTCAAGCTGTCAATTAAAAAAATCAAAATTAATTTAAACAATCACAATTAAAGTTAATTACTTCAGGATTACAAGTCCAATGAGAAGCTTTACCTAATCGACATTTGTAAACGTATCTTAGGATAGGTAACCTGGTTAGAAATCAATAAAATATCAACAGTTCTAGTCCTTTGGACAAGCAAGTGAACACTGAAGATGTTCCTTCACGAAATGGGGAAAAGGGAACTTTTAAGACATGAAGGTGAAGTAAACCATAAGATTGCTTACAATGTACACAATATTTATTACATTAATTAAAGGTAAGGGTGTATTCTGCCCGAAGGCAGGTCCGAACCTCCGCAGAGGCGTGCCTGAGCCGGAGTTTACGTACGGTAGGGTGGCCAGTTCCTTTCCGCTCCTCCATTCCCTTACCCCCCCACCAACAGCGCGTGGCAACCCATCCACTCCTTGACCACGCCCAATGTTGCTTAACTTCGGAGATCTCACGGGATCCGGTGTGTCAACATGGCTACGGCCGTTATTAATTATATACAAATAAATACATCTGTTGTCAACTGTATTTGAGTTTCTTCCTTTTCAAACGATTTAGCTTGCCAACGGCCGTAGCCGTGTTGAAACACCGGATCCCGTGTGATCTCCGAGGTTAAGCAACATTGGGCGTGGTCAGGAGTTGGATGGGTTGCCACGCGCTGTTGGTGGGGGGTAAGGGAAAGGAGGAACGGAAAGTAACTGGCCACCCTACCGCACGTGAACTCCGGCTCAGGAAAACCTCTGCGGAGGTTCGGACCTGCCTTCGGGCAGAATAACCCTTACCTTACCTCGAACTCCTCACTAATGATTTCTCTTGGTTGACTAACTCTACCACATATTGTCACATCATATATGACAATTTTCAAATCGAACTGGAGACCTTAGTTTGAAAAAATACAAATATCTGGCTTGCATATTTTTTAAGAAAGGATCAGTCTATTTATTGGAATATTTGAAATGAGCATAGGATAATAATTAAAGCCTCCGTGGCTCAGACGGCAGCATGCCGGCCTCTCACCGCTCGGTACCGTCGTTCAAATCCCTGTTCCTCCATGGTGGACAAAGCGGAGGCGAGACATGCTTTTCTTCAGGTAATCCAGTTTTCCCTGTCATCTTTTATTCCTGAAACTCTCTAATATCATTTCATTTCACCTGTCATCCATTTATCATTGCCCCTGAGGAGTGCGACAGGCTTCTGCAGTCGGTACAATTCCTAACCTCACCGCTAAATGGAGGCTTCATTCACTCCATTACTGACCCCGTTGAATGACTGGAAACAGGCTGTGCATTTTCATGTTAATTGAATAATGATTGTAGAACAAGTTCATTTTCAAAAGTTGCCCTATTTTACGGGTTTTTCGTGAATGACATTTGGGCCGGATAAGATTTCCAAAATTTTCCCTTTCCATTTGATAGATCTCTCCAATGCACGAGTTTTGACACCTTCACCATTTCTCTACTTTCAATACTTTCGTTACAATTGAGTGAAACAGCTTAACTTTACGTTTTTGCTAAAGTGGGGCCCTACAGTTTGTTATCTTAAGAAACAATTTCAACGTTAAAACAACGGATCTTTCCAATTTATACCTCACACAATTTAGTATTTGAAAATTAACTTTCTTCTAATAATAATAATGCTATTTGCTTTACGTCCCACTAACTACTTTTACAGTATTCGGAGACGCCTAACTTTCTTCTTGCTAGACTGTTGTGGTGCCTGTTTGAATCCAGCGCGCCGCACTCGAGTCCTTCCAGAACACGCCAGTCTGTCCCAGCCGATGACAGCGTCTCGTGTGTGCGGCTACCTCACCCTGCAGCTAGTTTAAAAGAAGCCTCTCGCCGACAGACAAGTAGAACGACACCAGCTGGCGAACCCTGCGGCCCGAGCATGCAACAGTCAATTCGGGCACCGTGGGATATAGGCAGAGCCGCATTTAGTCCTGGACCTTACAGGTCTGGGACCAGAACGGCAAATTTATGGGGCGGCAAAAATGAAAATCTGTAATATTTTGAAGACGAGTTTTTAGAATGTGCGTTCCATAGTATTTAAAAGCGACAGCTCCCGACATGAATAACGAAATTTTCATTCCGCTCATGTGAAAGCTGTCGGTACTCTATACACAAAAATGAATGTTTGTTTGTTTGTATGTACGGTATGTCTCTAGCTAATTGCTTTACATCGCACCGACACAGATAGGTTTTATGGCGACGATGGGACAGGGAAGGGCTAGGAGTGGGAAGGAAGAGGCCGTGGCCTTAATTAAGGTACAGCCCCAACATTGGTCTGGTGTGAAAATGGGAAACCGCGGAAAACTATTTTCATGGCTGCCGACAGTGGGGTTCGAACCTACTATCTCCCGAATAGTGGATACTGGCCGCACTTAAGCAACTGCAGATGTCGAGCTCGGTATATGTATGTCTCGAATGGACTTAAAAACTAACGGACCGATTTCGCTGAAAATTTCACAGGTTGTTCTTATTACCCCTGAGAGGGTTTAGCAAGTGGTTTGAAGGAAATCTGATGCGTAGTTCGGCATAGGGGGTGAGAAGGGCAAAAAGAAAACAGAAAAATAAAATAGGGGAAGGTAAGTAAACCGCATGACAAGTCTGATCAACCCGTTGCCCGTTGATTTTGATGCATTTCTTAAAACTTATCTTCTTCTTCTCCTTCTACTACTATAAACGGTATGTAACAATAAAAAGTCCAAGTTTAGTCTCTATGGGATAGGGAGTGAGAAAGAGTGAAGAAAGAAAATGTCGAAAATTACAGATTACGGGTGTATGTGTGTGTATGTTTCAGCATAGCTCTCAACGCATATAACTTAATTTCTGGAAAAAATACTGTAGGAGCAAGAAACCCCTAGCACCCATAAAGGAAGGGATGAAATAAAAAATCCGAAAAATGACCAATATTAGTGGCGAGTTCATAGTCTTTGGGGTAGGTGAGATGAACCGTGACACTCTGGATGCCGTTTGAGTCAAAGTTTATTTCCAATCGGGATGGGGTTAAAAGGGGTGACAGGAATGTCCAAAATGACCAAGATCATGGATGTATGTATGCATATTCCATCATAGCTCTCAACCAAACATGATACTCATACGACTTATTGTTTGGGAAAGAAAACTGTAGGGTAAGACTTCCATATGGACGAGGGTTGAAAGGGAGTGAAATATTAAAATAATAGAAAACGAGCAATATTTAAAGTGAAGAAGATGCATGTTAATAAATACAAATTTTCTTTTGCATTTAATTAAACGGTTAAGAGAAATCTAACGCAGGCGAAGCCGCGGGCACCTGCTAGTAATATTATAAATACTACCGTTATGTTGAAACTCAGCCCCCTAGGTTCTTCGTCCGGAAATCAAGATGACTTCGGGCTGCAACTTATTCAAGCGGACGGAGAATCAACGCCACCTAGAGACAACCGCGTGGCGTTGATTGAATCGGGAATACCGGTAATTTCCCCTAATACCAAGAGTTTCGGAGAAATCCGTGAAAGTAAAAGTCATTTTTATTCATTTTGTGAGAGTTTTATTTAGTGGATGGTCAAAAACGATTGCGGTAAGTGGCGCAAAATTGCCGCAAAATAGCAGAAGATGACGAAAGGCGAATTGTGTCTCAGACAGAAAAATTAGACTTGTTTTTCAAGAAGATCCAAAATGATGGTACCAGCACAGAAAACTTTAATGAGTGTACGCCCAGTTTTAGTTGTGTATCCATTGGTCTGTTTTTGTTGGAACTGGAAGAGAAATCACGAAGACATCTAGTACCAAGAGCAGATATTTTTAAACCAAACGATTACCCTTGCTTTTGGCTTAGATATAATGTTACTAGAGACTGCTGCTAAAAGTGGAGTGAAACAGAATCAGGACAATTTATGTAAATCTACGCGGATGTACCGAGACAATTAGCGATGTTTGACAAAAGTGCTCTTTTAAAGAAAGCTTTTAAATGGAGACATTATGAAACGTGAGTGTCTCTGGTTTATTCATACAGCCAATGATCTGTTTTTGTGCTCCTTTTAAACTTTTCAAGGGACGTCACAATTTTCAACAACTGGATTCAGCGACTGGAAGCACAGAAATCAGCAGTTAACGGAACATGAGAATTTCCATTCTCATCATGATTGTGTGTTAATGTTTAAAAGAACTGTGCAGAGTTGATAGCCGTCTGCTATCTCGGTTTATTTATTTATTTATTTATTTATTTATTTATTTATTTTTTCACTGCGGCCACCGAGGACCACGTTAAGTCTTGTTACATTTGGCGGTGAACTTCTTTCTTTTTTTTTTTCTTTGAGCCCAGAATTACCTCATTCTTTCGGAGTACGGCTGCTTGCGTTCTTCTGTCCAAGGGACACCGTGTCTTCTTTTCGGTTGTTCGTCTCGGTTAAGCACGTTCGTCACAATCTTTTTTCGTAAAAACCTCTGTCAAAGGCGTCTTCCGGTTTGATCTGGAGCACATGAAGGTCTTCTTTGGTTGTTTCTAAACCAAGGCATCAGGGTTTTAGGTTTTGAATCAAATTCGTGAACGATCTACAAGGGGTATTTGGTCAACCTGTTTCCTTCCATTCGTTTGTGGTGACCGTAAAATAATGTCCAACTTTTAGGGATCGAATCTGTAATTTTCTCTATTTTGTCATAGACTTCCTTATTGGATCTTCCTTGGTGGATGTCATTCTTGTTGTTGGATTCAGTGATTACCCTGATTATTCTGAGCTCCTTTTCCTCCAGTTCTTCGAGGAGTTCTTTATTGGCATATAGGGATAAGGTTTCGGATACATTCATAACTACTGGCTTCAGAACCGCTTCATAGTGACGTATTTTGGAAAAGTCATTTTTTTTATCGCAGATTGTGCGTGACGTTTCTTAGGCTATTTCAAGTTTGCGTGTTCGTTCCCTGACGGCTTCCTTGCCCAGTCCATCTTTCATGATGATCTCACCCATGTATTTAAATGTTTCCACTCGCCTGATGTCCCCGTATTTCGTGTGAAGTTTTGTTGGTGCGTCTTTGATATTAGTCATTACATCTGTCATTTTAAAAACGATTTATGAAAGCCAGTTTTTTCGGCTATATCCTCTAACAGTTCGATTTGAATCCTAGCAGTTTCTACGTCGTTATACAGATGTCATCGGCAAAAGCTAGACAGTCTAACATGACTCCCTTGGATTTGTTTCCCACGCTCAGTGGGCTAGTTCGCCAGATCAGAATGATCTTCTCAAGAACGCAGTTGAAAAGCATCGGAGGGAGCTCATCACCTGGTATGACTCCTGTTTTGACCTCAAAGGAATCCGAGAGACATCCTTGGAATTTTATTTTGGATTTTTTATCTGTCAGGGTGGCTTCAATTAATGCCAGCAGTTTCAGATCAACCCAGAATTCATTAAGGATATTTAACAGCACTTCGCTTCTTGAAGTCAAGAAAGACTGATACGTACTGTTCGGACCTTAAAGTAAATTATCTGGTGATCCTTTTGAGGTTATGTATCTGTTCGGATGTAGAAAGACTTTTCCTCAACCCGCATTGAAATTCACCTATATGATGCTCGACTTGGGCTTCAAAACGCTCCAGTAAGGCAAGCGAGAGAATTTTGTAGGTTTGTAGGTTACCGGTAGGTTGTCGATATTTTTTCGCGCTGCCTTTCTTGTGCAATGGATTGATGAGCGCCGTTTTCCAATCTTATTATTATTATTTAATCGTATGAGTGCTTGATATTTTTCCTTGGAGACATTCTATTGTAGTACGTTATTGATTATATAAAAATAATAGTAATTGCAATTTTGTCTTATCATGTTTAGTGAAAAGGTGGGTGGGGGTATTATTTGAGACCAGAGGCGCTGCAGTAATTAAATTCGGACCTGGATATATGGCTTGCTTAGGACATCTATCAAATATTAACAAAAACATTGCTTTTCTTCTATAGACGCTGTCTTCTTCATGTAAAGTTAAGAAAGAACTTAGACTCCTCTCACACGGCTAAGCAGTGTAAGGACAGACTCATAATTTCTCAAGTTTTAAGTACACATTCTTAGTATCGTATACGTATAACAATTGGGATTACTTCTTTTAGTTCAAATTGATGTTATTTTCTGGAAACCATTAGGACTATAGTTGTATCGCAAGTGAGGAGAGACTTGCAAAAAAAAAAAAAAAAAAAAAAAAAAAAAGAAGAAGAAGAAAAACAAATCCCACACTATACGTGATGTGAATTTGTATCTTATTGGGGCACAACATAGACTTTCAATGTCGGACTTACATATCGAAGGTTTCCAGCGACTCAAGGATGACAAAGGGGTAGGATTGAGAAAGTAGCCGCCGTGGTCTTACTTAGAGCTTTCCGAATGAGAAACCATCTTCATGGCTGCCAACGGTGGGATTGGAATAGAGTAGAGTAGCGTAAAGTAAAGTGTATTTTTACACATACTTTAACGGAATCCTACAATTGCAACATACATTTTGAATGGATTGAATGAATGAGTGAAAGCATGAATGAATGAATGAATGAATGGACTGAGCTCCTGTAGAAAAATCAAATAAATAAATTGGACATTGCTCCCAGTGAAATCTATGACGGAAATAGGTACAGAACGTTGATCAGAACATCAAACTATCTCCAGTCACTAACAGAAAAAACAGTACGTCCGGGAGGAGGTCTGAATTGGATTCAGGAGCGAAAAGACATTCACAGTGCAAGAATGAAGGAGTATTGGTCTAAGAAGAAAGCTGATAAAGATAAGAACCACGTGGTCCATAGCAGGCCCAAACGGAACTAAAAATAAATAAATAAATAAATAAATAAATAAATAAATAAATAAATAAATAAATAAATAAATAAATAAATAAATAAAAATCCCCTCTCCCAGTCACGGATAACCACAACTCGAGAGAGAGTTTCGTGAATGAATTGATTGAGATGATTACTGCATGAACTGGCGCATGATGAATCGCGTTCGTGCATGAATGAATGTATAAATACTGTTCTCACCCGGTAACGGATAACCACCAACTGGGGAGAAAGCATTCTTTAAAGAATGAGTGATTTATTGGGTGAATGAGCGAATACCGAATGAATGAATGCACGAATGATTGAGTTAATTAATGAATGGACTCTAAAAAGTAAAGTCCTCTCTCCCAGCAACGGAAAATCACCAACTTGCGAGAGAGTTTCATGAATGATTGTCCTCATACAACAACGGTGGGATTAGAACCTATCATCTTCCGAATGTAAGCTCACAGCTGTGTGACTTTTACCGTGCGGATAATTCGCTCAGTGATAAATGTCTACTACGTCACCAGCATACCTAAGGCTTGATAATAACGTTTGAACATATTTACAGTGAATGAAGGCAGTTGCTGTTAAATGGACTAATTTCAGTTCAAAAACATCAAGTATAATACATGCCAATGTCAAGTTGAAAATTGATGTGTTCATAAAGATGCACACAAGATGCTGTCAGTTGGTATATTTATTTATTTTACCTTAACTTCACATAAACATACACATAACCTAATCAACTGTTATCACAAACAAAATGCACACATCAACAACCCGCCATCTTTAACAAATGTCTACCACTAAGCACTTCCATATGGAGATCGCAACCTTAAAACAATTGACTGCTGACTACCATGTCTGCCTAAACACAGTACGAGGTCACAAGTATACTCCTGTTAAACCATAACTCCAGCTAAGAAATAACTCGTGTGTACCATCAAAACTACCTCTTCATATATATGCCTGGCCAGGATTCTAGAAATAAACATTTTCTCGTAAATTCTAGAGTGATTAAGTGATAATACACAGAATATTCTACCGAGTTCTCGTCTACCAAGTACCATTCTGGGTGTTACAGTGTGTTTCACAATTATGTAGTGGATGAAAAATCATAACAGGTAATAATAAGTTACTTCAGGGCATCATGCCTTTGCTGGCAGGACGTAGTGTTTACAGTGCACTATGTCTTCTGGTATGGGCTAGAGCAATATTGTTACTTTCATTGATCTGTCTCAGCTTTACCTTGGATTTGACAAGATAAAAGTGACTGAGGTATGAGTGATGCTAGTAATGCCATTGCTTATGCAGCCAGTCCCTGTTATGAACGGTGTGAAAATGTTGCTCATAGGATCAGTTGGTGCATGCATTTCAGTGGGCTTGGCAAACTGATATGTAATAGCAACTTCTGGCTCGGTGAGGAAAGCAACGGGAAACTACCTCACTCCTCATTTCCCTAGTACGCCTCTTCAGTGATGCCTAGGCCATTTATGACAGCTGATGGCGGAACTGTTGAGGATCCAACCAGCCTTCGGGCTGAGGACAAAACATACATCAGGGCACGGGTGCTGCTCCGCAGCATTATTTTGGATTATTAGAATGAAAAAACAATGACATTATGTAATAGTTTATAACATTTATTTCACAACACTTCCTTCCAGACAATGTTCGCTGTGCATTGAAATTCCTAAGGAGCATTACAATAGCACCTTCTTTCAAACTCAGCACTCGGGGAGGTAGACCACTCCTCTCAAGGCTGTTCAAAAGTTCAATGGGAAACTGCAAAACTTCACTTTCTTCTTCAGTTACCAATTCGATTAATAAAGGTCAGATGCAATAACCATTTTGAAGTTAGAAGAGAACAACAATTCATCAATAGAGATTAGACGTAAGGTAACGAGTCCAACATAGTTGTTCGGTTAAAACTACAAGAAAACAGAAGTTGACCAATAAAGTTAGAAGTGACCAGAAGAATAGAAATTCAGTGTGAGATTAAAGAGTCGCATATAGTTACAAAGTTAAAATCGGAAGAAACCAAGTGTTGACCAATAGATATCAGGCATAGTTGCGAGTTTGAAGTTAGAAGGGACCAGCGGTGTTTGGAACACTGAATTTTTGATTTTAATATTTCGTACTTATAGATTTGAACTACAGAGACTTTCAGTTGCCTACTGTAATGTTGACATCATCTAGAGATGAAAACTGTGTGTTCAGACCCCAAACAAATTCGTGCTGCACACATGACATGAAAAGGAACCCAGGGCGCACGTCTTATCAGAAGGGAGAATGGACTCTTCCTCCTCATAGACTCAATAGCGTATGACTACCTTCTTTTCCTCCTCCTGAGTTCAAGCTTAATCTAACGGGCACGGATTCAACTCCAAACTTAACCTCAAAGGCCCTGGATTTGACTCTAGGCTTAACCTTACAAGGGGATTTAATGCTGATGGGACTAGGGAGATGATGTAAGGCTTAATACATGTGTGCTTTATTCGTTGGGACATAACTTTAGAATGTTACTTCAAGTTCTTGAAGCTGAGTGGCTGCAGAGTCAAAGATGCTAGCATGTGAACTGATGCGTAACGGCTCTTGGTTTCTGGTGTTTGGAACACTGAATTTTTCATTTTAACAGGTTTTTCCGGACGGGTAGACTGTGGCCCACTAGGTAAAAGAGGTAGCATTTCAGGTACGATGGGAAGTGAATTGGCCTACTTTTCTTTGAGGGCCGTTTAACACGAGCCCGCTACCTACATTTTCTCTGCCATCAACTACCAATGTTTTTGGAGGATGTGCCTCTAGTACAGTATGATACCATGTACTTTCATCAAGACGGAGCTCCACCGCACAATTCAGCAGTCGTCCGCTAGACATTCACGGTCAATTGATCCCCCAGATCACCAGATTTAACACCATTGGACTTCTGTCTGTAAGGCCATTCAAAACAAGTAGTCTACCCATCCGGAAGAACCTGAGAGCCTTCCAAAATATAATTACGGAGGGCTGTAGATCCGTTACACCTTACATGCTCCAGAAAGTCCGAGTCTCAGTTTAACGACGCGCATTAAGCAAGAAGGTCACTATTTCGGGCACATACTGCGTTAGTTAACTTGTGTTTACGTACCTCAAGTCCTTCCACCGGCCATATTGTTCCCATCCATCCCCAACAGCCCTTTTCTGGGCCATAGAAACACCCAGTCGCTGAAAACATTTATCAGAGACAACATGCCAGCGACGAAGGCAACATCTATATAAATAAAATCGTAACGACCGTGTGTCTCTACATTCATTTTGGTGAATTTTTCCTACAGTTGACCGTTCCAGGTGTAATAATGCCCATCTTCACATCTTTTAGTTTTGATGTCTTTGCCTGTTTGTCTGTGTTCTTACAACTTAAAAATTACTGGATATATTTCTACCAACATTCATAATTACAATCCATCTGTCCTTGGACAGTTTTTAGGGGCAGTATTATTTCTACACATCTGAAATGACTGAGGTTTATAGGAAGATCGAGGCAGTGATTTTACACTCCCACAAAATATGCATGGCCAACATTAATGGAAATTATCAGTCTTGATGGAAATCAATTTCTAAGGCGTTTTTCTCATATGCACCTTTTCGATAAAATCAACGGACTGTTTTTCAGTCTAAGCGGAATTTGCCCCAAATCGGGTGCAATTTGTAATTCAGGATTGTGTTACCAGGTGCATATGCCCTCAAGGTATCATTTGGAGTTAGCGTTTGTAGATAGATTATTCCCAATACGTATTCATCGTACAGCGGTAACTAATGGAAATAAGAAATTTTGGATTTTTAATCCAAGTCCCGTGGAAAACTTAACTCATGTCACTTCAGGTTGGGTAAATATGAATAAATAAAGAGCCATTTTACTGTCTTCAGTTGAACGAAAAATATGAGAGGTTATTTTCAACGATGAATTTCATGAGTCGTCCGACACAGCGCCACTCCAGTGGTCAGAGAAACAGCAATACGTAACCAAGAAGCAAGGGGAATTTCGCACAAATTCGGACCAATAAACTCTGTAATCGTCCTAATTCTTTCTCGACTTTGTTCACCTTTATCGTAATTCACGTTACGTTCACGTTTAAGATGTCGTGTTAGTTTGAATTCTGACGCGTAAATTGGCATAAATTCATGAAGAAAATCTGTATTCCATTATAAATTCTCGTGCAAAGAACGAGTACAAATTCTAGTATATAATAACATGTAATAACAATATGTTATTTGATAATCTCTTATTTTTACAGCATTATGGATTGGTATACACTGTGTTTTGTTGTTGTGAATTACTGGTGAGTGGACTGTATAAAGGTTACCATGCATGAGCTGGGCTAATTACAAATCACTCAGATCGAAAATAATTAATCACATGTATGATATATAATGTAAATAATACACTACGTACACATTGGACATTAACATTAACATGCACGTTAATTACCACACTTGTTGTACAAAATGTTTTAATCTACATGGAGGTGGAAGTAGATTTGTGTCTGTCCACATGTCTCGACGCATGACGCACCATGTCTCTCAAACCTAACCGGATGTATTTCACTCCCAGGTAGGTTGCTATGCTGTTAGCAGCAAACGCTGCTGGCTGATGCTGTATTCTATAGTGTGGACAAGTGCACGTAATACATGAACATTGTAACATTTGAACACAGCGTTTAGTTATAAACTGAACTAACAAAGCTCCGTCTGTAATGGTCAGATTCATCACCACCATCAGCCTCATAGTTGTATGTGCCGGTTATATATTTTGGCTTCATTGCTGTCATTCACATTACACGTGCCTGAGACTTCTTCCTAAAAATACCAGCAGAACTTCAACGTTAATGATATGAGAGTATAATCGTGCCATACCCCGAAATTTGATTTAGAACCATGAACTGATATATCACTTCCATATTCTGTCATCCAATGTATTGTGAATATTTGAAGCCAAAACGTTATTGGAAATGCAACTCGCTTTACGTCGTACTGACACAGATAAGTCTTATGGCGACGATGGAACAGGAAGGGGCTAGTAGTGGGAAGGAAGCGGCCGTGGTCTTAAGGTACGGCCACAGCATTTGCCTGATGTGAAAATGGGAAACCATGGAAAACCATCTTCAGGGCTGCCGACAGTGGGGTTTCAACCCACTATCTCCCGAATACTGGACACTGGCCTCACTTAAGCGACTGCAGCTATCGAGCTCGGTTATTGGAAATGAATTCATTCTTCTTCCAGTAGGAACTACCTAAAGTTTAGACCCGACACGATTACAAGTTTATGTAGTGTATAATAAATGTTTTTTTTTTCTATTTGCTTTACGTCGCATTGACACAGGTATGTTTTATGGCGACGATGGGATGGGAAAGGCTTAAGAATGGGAAGGAAGTGGCCGTGGCCTTAATTAAGGTACAGCCCCAGCATTTGCCTGGTGTGAAAATGGGAAACCACGGAAAACCATCTTCAGGGCTACCGACAGTGGGGTTCGAACCCACTATCTCCCGATTACTGGATACTCATAATAAATGTAACAACGATATTTTATTTGATAATCTTTTATTTTCACAACATTGTACATTCATCCATATTATATAGCGACAAACTGAACTACCAGAGCCCCATCTGTGATGGTTAGCTGGTGAAGTTGTGGGGGCCCCCAACACAGCGTGATGACCAACCACACGAAGAGATTCACCAAAAAGTCGAGACGTACGTCAACCTCCAGTTCGGTACGAGACGACGAATATCCCCCAACGGAGGAACAGGGAAGGGAGGTACCACACTGTCGCATACCATGGGAGTAGCTGGGATTGGCCTGAGGTAGCAAGTGGGAGTGTATTCGGCGAGAGTAACTGGGCCGGGACGGTTCCTTGGTCGGGGGAACTCGCCGCCTCGTGCCAGAACTCGCTGTCAACGTGCGTCCCAGAAGTTGCCTCTAGTATCTATGAGATACACTAAGAGAGAGCTTCTGAACCTGAAGGCTCGGCTTGATGGTGAATCTCATTATCGCCTCCGCAAGAAGCATTACTGGGCTATGATCTTATATCTGTTGAATGCGGACCGTACAGGGAATAAGGCTCCACTGCGTCATAACGGGTGAATGTTTGCATTTCCTAAACAACTTAAGGACGATTTGGAGACACCATTTGATCAGATAGTAGAAACAGGGCATCATGTTCCTAACATATTAGTTTCTAAGCTAGACTTGGGTAGGAAATTTCCTGCTGCCTTATGTTGAGCATGTCTAAATGAAATGAGTTGGCGATGCCTTCACTTCCATTGCCATTTTTCTGATATTTACAATGTTGTTATTCTTGTGGGTTTCACCGGGCGAGTTGGCCGTGAGGTCATGGGCGCGCGGCTGTTGAGCTTGCATCCGAGAGATAGTGGGTTCGAATCCCACTCTCGGCAGCCCTGAAGATGGTTTTCCGTGGTTTCCCATTTTCACACCAGAAAAAAATACTGGGGCTATACCTTAATTAAGGCCACGACCGCTTTCTTCCAACTCCTAGGCCTTTCGTATCACATTGTGGCCATAAGACCTATCTGTGTCGGTGCGACGTAAAGCAACTAGCAAAAAAAAAAAAAAAAAAAAAAAAAAAAAAAAAAATCTTGTGGGTGAAATGTATAGCAATTTGATTCTTCTAACTTAAAAGATTTTTAGTCCGTCTAACACATACATTCAAAATATAATATATAACACTATAACATAGCTGTAAAATATAGGCGCTATCAAACAAAGAATGGCATGATTCGTTCTATGAGAACATCACTTTAAATCATATGTAAAATATTGTTTACGTTGGGTAAACTATTCAGTGGTAACGGATTGTTGATGCTGTGAACACGTAATGAATGCATTAGTCCTCTAATGTCACTTTAGTATTTATGGACATTTGTACGTATTTATCTTAGCTGCTGTCATCCTTTACCTTGAGCAACTGTATCTGGGCTGTGTATGGCCGGCAGCGGCTCGGATAAGTATAGAAAAATGTCCAAAATTGACCAAAGTGACAGTAGAGGACAACTGATTATTTGTTCACATCACCACCAATTCAAAAGCATTGACTAGTATACACAACATTAACAGTATTGTGCATATGATTCAAAGTGATGTTCTCATAGAACCCAGCAAGTCATTCTTTGTATAATATTGTGTATTTTTTACAGGTATGTTATAGTGTTAAATACGTTCTGAACTAGTTTGTTCGATAGAATGAAAAGCGTTTATGTTACATTAACAATCCAATTCTTCTTCCTGACTTTTTCCAATTTACTAGGGGCGTCACTTGGTATGATTCTGCCCTAGTTTTATGACCGGATGCCTTTCCTAACACAAACTTTTGTGGAGGAATTTATTCACTATTGCGTGATACTGTGATGGATGGTGGTTTTATGTATTGTATGTAGATAAAGAGAAGTGTTAATACGAATAGAAACATCCAGTCACCATTCCAAGAGGAAAATAAACATTACAAGTTAAAATCCTCAGTCCGACCAGGAATCGAACCCGTGGCTCACTGAACAGAAAGTCACGATTCTGACTATACAGGCAAAGAGCCAGGCAAATGCCCATCAGCTTATCGGACGAATATTTATGCCTTCTCAGTTTGTCTTTAGTTACACCGCATCTGCTCTCCTCAACTTTAGAGCAATATTTTGATATAATTAACCCTATTGTTAAACTGTTTCCTAGGATACGCATTAATAATACAGCATACAATCGTATAAAATATTTAGCATACTATAACGGTATTTCTAAAATTCATCAAAATATTAACCCTCTACTGCATGAATTATTTTTCGTTTTCGTTTGAAGAAAATTTCATGCTTTAATGTTCAACATACGCTCAGTGTATTAGATGTACCAGCAATTCTTAACTGGAGCTAATAGCTTAACACTCATATGTGATGTGGATTGCCATTGTTGAATATATATACGATTTTTTACGATTTTACGCTAAGCTTTTAACATTCAAAGACCGAACATTAACTACCTACTGGCCATGGGTACGTACTGCAAGGCGCAAGTACAACTTGCAGAACCGTAGGTCGGTAATGTCTTTGAGGTTGAGCCAGAGGTACTCCTGAAGCCTGTGGTAATGCGATGGGGAGGGCCCACGTAAAATAAACGGTGGTTGGTTCGCGTGGATGCTGACGGGGTGGAAGGAGTACCTTTGGTTGTAGGGCTGTTTTGTCTTATGTTATGTGTAAAAAAAAACAAGGCATCACTGGGATATGTGTTTAATTGATTGTACAGTTGAAGGTGTGCCGTAAAACTACCTCTGTCTACAATATTTATCCATTTATACAGGTGAAAAATTATTTGTTGCCTAAAGGCAACAGTATGCAGTAGAGGGTTAACCGAATTCGAAAGGCCACTCATGCTACTGTATGTGGGTGTTAACATCAAGGATATTATGCAAAATACGGGATGAATAAATGAACGTGCACAATATACAGAACTATGAGAAACTTCCCGCGGGAGAACAATTATAGTAAAGCGAGGAAAATAAACTCGCTCCAGAATGATGATAAGCAGTAACACGGATTGTGAAAGCATGGATACAGTGCTGGACTCGACCCTTAAGTCGTGGATGTCACTTCCTTTTCGGGAAATTTTCTTAACTGAAACGTTAGTCAGTGAAGCAAATCATTTGAACTCATTGTTCACTTCAAATAATAGGTCCTCATGAGTACCTACATGACTGTTTGAGATCATGAGAGATGGTGTGATTACGTTTCTAAGGGGAAGTATAACTAAATAATCATACCGTCTAAAATCCAATCAGAATAGAAAATTTAGGAAGTCCAATCTTTCAAAGAATGATCCTATTTGTTAAAAAAGGGAAAGGGCATCAATGTTCAGAAAATGTAAGACACTCTATGCCATGTCATGGTAGAAAGGAAACAGGAGTTAATCACAGGATTCACAAGAGGCTGCTGAAGTAAACGAGATCTGTTGGACCAAAAAAAGAGATGACTTGGCGTATAAATTTCTAGAAAACGAAACTCAGATAATTATAGAGTAGGTGAAGCATTATGCCATTCTGTAATTATTAAGAGGATGGTTCCGCAAGGCAGTATTATGGGGTTTTATGTTTTATTAAACAGTACAACTATATCCCTTAAATACCGGGTTACCAAGATAGGTATATTGTTATCAGGGTCCTATCTGGGAGATCCCTCCAAAAATTCATTGTCAACATTTGAAAAACTTTTTTAAATCTTTATTTTCATGAATTATTGACCAGTAGGGACCCGTCGTGGCTTAGGCGGCAGCACGGTGGCCTTTCACCGCTATGTTCCGTGGTTCAAATCCCGGTCAAAGCATCTGAGATTTATGCTGGACAAAGCGGAGGCGGAAACTCAACATAACAAATAAGGTTAGGTCCTTAATTATGACCCCCATTTTGTTTATCGCACGTATGCGAATACCTAACCATGATAAAAAATTAAAAATTGTAATACATGCAATTCGAAAATCGCTTTGTTCATAGCTTGCATTGGTTCAATGTAATAAGTAATTTAGAGTAAATAAAGTGAGTTTAAAGAAAGAGAGGTTTCGATGAACGTATAATATTGGCTCCAAATTTCAGTTAAATAATGAAGGAAATCAATAATAATAATAATAATAATAATAATAATAATAATAATAATAATAATAATAATAATAATAATAATAATAATAATAATAATAATAATAATAATAATTGTACCGGGCGGTACACCTCCACGCCGCTAATTTAAAATGTGCGCCAGCTGAAACTCCTCTGCTGGAGGAAGTCTGAACTTTATCTACGGTATTAATTTTCTACTTTCTCAGAAGATGTCACTACCTGGAAATTTTGGAGTTTTTGAACTGTGTCATTTTCGACGTATTTTTGTTTTGCTTGTAGTAAGAAGTGTGAACTTTCTCTTCTAGAGGACACTACTGAAGATCAACAATAGTGCACCCTAGTGCGGAGTGAAAGAACTGTTTTTTTGGAGAAAATTTAATTTCAAAAGTTTGTTCTTTGCTAAATTTCTTTCAGTCATTGTTTAAGTTGGCAATATTAACCCTTTCTTTCCCCTTGTTTTGAATTTAGCCAATCCCGAATTTCTTAAATTAATTTTCCACCAATAATGTGTTTCTTCTTCATCTTGTGTAGGGGTTTTCGTTATCCACCAATAAAAAGATTGTGGGCGGGTGTTTTCCTTCCTGAAACGCCTCGAACTTTCCGCGAGAGTATATAAACTGCTGATTTGAGGGTCTCTGCGCCACTTCTGTTCCATCTTTCAGTGTGTAAAGTACATAGCAGGGGCTGGGAAGCGCCTCTTTCTTCGGCAGTGGTCAACAACAAGGTAATGGCCGATTAATAACTTCTTTCTTTGCTAGCTCAGCAGTTTAACTCTCGGGGCGGGTCCGAGGTTTTTCCATAATGTAACCTTCCTTAAAATGTATCTATTGTATCTTTAAACTGCATATCGGGATAGAGAGTGCTTAACCCTCTCGAGCTCCCAATCATATTGTTTTGAGGTGAACTTATTTTTCTCAACCTATTCTTCGTTAACGTAAAGCAAATTGTTATTTTCTAAAGTCACCTCTGTAGTATGGGATTAGCCCTTGCTTTAGTGGCCTAGAGCCAGATTAGGTTTTAAAACAAATGCATTAGGAGTGCAGATCGCCTCCTCTCAAATTGTTATTTTAGAGGTCATGTAATTAACCTTCTTCTCATTTAATAGACCTCAGTAGGTTGGGTATTTTACCCCTGTGTATATGTCCTTAGAGGACAGCTTGAAAGTGGAATTAGGTGTGGCCTTTGACAGGCCTGAATTTTGAGAGCAAGTTGCTCTTTTCCCGAAAATTTTGTTTTCTGCGCGCCTTGAGGAGGCCTTACTGTGTATTTTGGAACAAGTGCTCCTAGGCATGAATGGGGTTTTCTGCCCCTCTGTTGAAACTTGTGTTTGGGGTAAAACTGGGCTAATAGCTCAAGAATTGTGAGGCTGGGGCTCGAAGCCCAAATCCTGTACATATTGGAATTGTATTGCCTTGCTACTCTGTACCTGCCATGATTGTTATTTCTTTATTTTGAAAAGAAAATATAACCTTGTTAATTTTACATGCACTATAATTTCGTAGCTTGAGACCCATTCACACCCGCACCTTCTTTCAGGCCTAACTACCACAAAAACACGGTAACAATAATAATAATAATAATAATAATAATAATAATAATAATAATAATAATAATAATAATAATAATAATAATAATAATAATAATGTTATTTGCTTTACGTCCCCACTAACTACTTTTACGGTCTTCGGAGACGCCGTGGTGCAGAATTTAGTCCCGCAGGAGTTCTTTTACGTGCCAGTAAATCTACCGACACGAGGCTGTCGTATTTGAGCACCTTCAAATACCACCGGACTGAGCCAGGATCGAACCTGCCAAGTTGGGGTTAGAAGGCCAGCGCCTTAACCGTCTGAGCCACTCAGCCCGCCAGAAGGAAATCAAGCGGATAGGATGGCCGGACTGACTGACTTTAGTTTTCATAAAAATATTTGATATATAGTTAACATTTATTGTACACTTGTGTAGTCTCACCCCCGAATGAATGCAATGGTGTTTTTCTGGAACAATTCGCGAAAACGCACTGTTGCATTAATGACACGTGTACACTTTTATCCCAGGGAGAGTTCAGGTTGCTTCTAGCCGTTACCATGAAAAACTACAGATTAACCAATATAATAACGCTCTTCAGGACCTGCTCACCTGATGAGCTAAACTGAGCACTGTCCCTGCATTGCAGGAGGCCACAGCCCCTAGGGGATTCATACGGCTAATTTATTTATTTATTTATTTATTTATTTAACATTTATTACAGGTTCTTACGTTAAGTAAATTCATATAAATATCTAACTACAACAAATGACATAACCTCACAAATAATGCGATCGTAAACTAATAATGATACTAAGAAGTGGATGCACATCACAAGTCATAATACTAATAATAATAATCATAATCGTAAAATAATAATAATAATAATAATAATAATAATAATAATAATAATAATAATAATAATAATAATAATAATAATACTTCGAGCTCGATACTTGCATTAATAACCCGTCGGTGAGAGAATATTATTTTCATGTTATATAAATTTATCACACTTACGTCAAAATCCACAACCTATTACCAGTCATTCGACCGAATCAGTAATTGAATGAAGCCACCACCTTGCGGCGAGGATAGGAATTGTGCCGGCTGCCGAAGCCAGTCGCACTCCTCTGGGGCACTGATTAATGAATGAAAGATGAAATGAAATTATATTGGAGAGTGTTGCTGGAATGAAATATAACAGGGAAAACCGGAGTTCCCGGAGAAAAAGCTGTCCCGCCTCCGCCGTGTCCAGCACAAATCTCACACGGAGTGACCGGGATTTGAACCACGGTACCCAGCGGTGAGAGGCAGGCGCTCTGCCGCCGAAGCCACGGAGGCTCAATGTCAAGTTACAGAGCAAATAATGATGGTTAATAAGACACCAATGAGAACCGACTCCACAGCCTACGGATTTCACCTTCGTTCCTGTACCAACTGAGTCCGGACATTTGCGGTCACTGCGATACACTTGTGTCCAATCAGAGAAATTCCCCAGCAGTCAAATGTGATTTGCGGTCAGTGCCGCAGGGGGCGGGGGACATTAGCTTTATCTCGGAGTATTCCCGCTAACTTGCCTGGGCTCCTGCTCGCTCGCTTCAACATCAACATTCTTCTCTCGCGCGAATTATTTAGAGACATAGTTTCAGCCATCATTGTGCACATTACAATGGTTATGTGTACAGATAATATAGGGTAAGTCAACATGGAATCGTCACCTGGGCGTGTCTGAAGGAGAAGAATAAGTCATGTTATGTTTCTGGAAACATACAATTCTACAATTCATAAACAAAATATAAAACATCCCAATATATACTGTGATGAACGTTGGGATTAGATCAGACGACGGGTTTTTGAATAACAATGTCTTAAATTTGACGCATAGATGAAACATTTACAAACGGGTACTTCTTATGTTCCACCTGAGATACAAGTGTTTAATATAATTACAAATCCAAAACCTATCGTAAAATGAAACTTAAAATGAACCGAGGAAAATGATGTATTAATTGACTTTCCTGTAGTCCGTTTGGTTATTTAAAGAACAACCTCCAAACTCAAGTAAATATAATAACTTGATCAACAGTAAATTATATGTTTTAGAATGCTCATTCCCATCACACTTTATACAGAATGTTAATCTAGAACGAGTGATCAGTAAGTCAGTCAGTTAGCGGGGACATCCCGAGATTGATGGGACTTGTTCGTGAAAATGCTCCAATATTCCCTTTTATTCATGGCACTCCTGCTACTGGAGTTTAGAATACACAAACTTATAATTATTATGAAAATTTCACTATATCCTTAGAAGTATTTTAAACCCATAAAAGTTGCGGTTTTCATAAAATATATTTTGTTATAAATTTGTAATGCGTTTTTGTAATATTCAATAAATTTTGTCACTTCATAGGATGGTAACTCAGAATCTATTCAAGATAGAGAGCTGACATTTTGTAAGAAACTTTCAGACAGACATAAAATTTATGTAGGCAATTTTTAAGGTTCTAGGTGAAATATATCCATATTTTTTAAGAACCAACCCCTGAAAAATGTCAGTATTTTTGCTTATTAATATAAAAATTCATACTGTATAATTATCACACTCTAGAAATGCAATGATGGTCTACTATGAAGACCAGATTGTCGTAAATATCTATGAAAAATGTTGTTCTAGTAAAGTTGCTAGTTTCTGAGATACATATACCAACCCATGAATTGACAAAATTGATTGAATATTACAAAAATTCTTTAAAAATGTATACAAAAGTAATCTTTGGGAAATAGCATCTTTTGTGTGTTTAAAATTTTTCTCAAGTTACAGTGAAATTATTATAATAATCATAACCTTGTGCATTCAAAACTTCAATAGCAGGAATACTATGAATATAAACAAATACTGAAGCATTTACTCCGATGTTCACGCACAAGTCCCCTTAAGCTAATGTGGCCCATCCCCTGCTACACTGACCGCAAATCTCCTATGACTGCTGGGCAATTTCTATGAGTGGGCACACGTTTATCTCAGTGACGGCAAATGTCCGGCGACCGCAAATATCCGGTGACCGTAAATTTGTGCTACGGCTATTACGCTTAACCTGCCTTTGTAATGTACGAAAAGTAATCAACAGGACCAAATAGCTCAATGCCCATTTGGAGTATAATACGTTCGTAAAATCTAAATGTTCAGTAATTATACTGGGTATTCTAAGAGAAGTAGAGGGAGAACAAGACGATGACGGTTAGACTCAGTTTCAAACAATTTGAAGATGAGGGCTATAGAACTAAATGAGGCCACGGCACTAGTAGCAAATAGAGGATTGTGGCAACGTTTAGTAAATTCACAGTGGCTTGTAGACTGAACGCTGAAAGACATAACGGTCCATAATGTTGTATGTATGTATGTATGTATGTATGTATGTATGTATGTATGTATGTATGTATGTATGTATGTATACACGTGTGATGTTCCTGCAATATTAGGAAATCTGTTGAGATCTTCAACGTGCAACATTAGAGTTCTAGCTCGACGTACAGCTTCGTGTTTGCTCTTCCGCTTGATGATCTAGTTCTCAAGATGATGAATATTACGTTCTACATATGTAATTATTGAACACGCCCAACTTATCAATGTATTAACTTGTGGCCTTCAGTACTAACACACGAGAAGTTTCAATACATTGACATCGCATACTTACACGTGCTGTAAAATGGGTATACTTTGCATCACTTTTTGTCGGTGGTAAGAAGAAACACTGTTTCAGGAAAGTTACAAGGCCACATGAAAACATGAAACTCATTAAAGGTGGTATGTGGGCAGGTAGGAACACACGTGTGTATAATTTAAAGACCTAATAATTCTATTGTAAGTTTTATTGTAATATAAATACCAATGCAAAGTAACGCATACGAGCCGGTAATTTTGCATCATTGGCAATACAGACGAAACCGGTTACCAGGTGTATACATAAGTCTTTTCCGGTTTCACTACGAGATGACGCCAGCCAACAGTACGCAGCGTATGAATTTGACACATACGTCAGTTTGTTCGTCTGACATTAAGCTACCAACACACACAAGTTGAGTCCTCCAAACACTAGCGTCTGTATTGTATTGCTCAGTGATCATGTCGACGTTTGTGGCTGCAAAAGAACGTTTGCGGTACGCATTGATTTTCTTATTTAATAAAAAGAAAATGCTTGTGGAAAGTCATCGTTTGCTGGTAGACTGATACGATGAACACGTTCCATAGATTATAACATGTGAGACATGGTTTCGACAATTTAAACGCGGTGATTTCAGTGTGAAGGATAACAATAGAATTATCCAATCACATCTAGACTTCTTAGAAATTCTTGAGGTCGCAGCTTCAGAGAGCCCGGAAGTACTAAACAATACGTACATCGAATGTCACAGGCGATTTCAAGCCTTGCCGAGCATTAGGAGAGGACGTGGAGTTATACGGAAGGATACTCGCTCCTAAGCTACTGCGTGCCTTTCCGGAAGACATGTGTCGCCGTTGGCTCATTCACGCCAAAAGACAACACGCAAGAAGGGAATCTCTCGAAACTAATGGAATTCCTTAATGAAGAGGTCGAAGGAGCTATCAACGCACAAAACATACGGGGAGATATTTTTTCTGCAGCACCTCACATACCTACAGCCGCCGCTTTTCAGGTGAACACAAAAGCAAACAATAATGTGAGAAGAAGCAAGCGAGAAACGGCACCGTTTTGTGTATATTGTGAAAATGAAAGGCACTGGGGCCAAGACTGTCAACAAATACAAGACCCCAAGGTTAGAACTGATAAACTTAAGACGGCAAAACGTTTCCTGTGTCTCAGGAAAGGTCACAATAGCGAGGAAATGCATCCTACAACCAGTGTAAGGGTCTCCATTACATATCTATCTGCAGTAAAGCAGACACCCTGCCTTCCTCCGTTGGTAAAATAGAAGTCACCGCTTCTAACTTCACATATATTCAGACTATTCGCACGTGGATTAAGAGGCCGACAGGAAAACTGAAACTTACCCGTTGTGTCCTGGACACCGGCAGTCAGTCTAGCTTTATTTATCATTCTCTGATAGATTCATTGGAACCTTTGAATCACCTTCTAGGAGTTTAACTTCAAAAAAGGAACGTTTCATTTGAAATGATGGGATTTTCGACTAATGCTCGTATTTCAGTTGGTTCTTTCGAAAGTCACAACACCTATTCACCACAACCGACGCCACCATATGACTTAACGGTCCAGGCTTCACTTAACAAACTCAAACTAGCAGATCCGCAAGACAAAGAAGTTCTCATAGGCACAGACCACCACTGGAAGATCATGACTATGAAACAGCCAATGAGACTATCCCATTCTCTTGTTCTACTGCCTACTATATTTGGATACGTCGTTAGCGTAAACAGATCCGGCGTTACAATCAACCAGATAATGGTCCATCATATTTCATTTGCTGTCGATGAAGTCTCCCATGACAGTGTACATCAGTTTTGGGAGTTGGAAACAATCGGCATTAAGGAACATCAAGATTTACATTACACCTACCGTAAGGAAGGTGGAAGGAGAGTTGGCTCGCTGCCTAGGAAAGAGTGCGTTCTCTTTTCCTCCAATTTCACCACAGTAGAAAGCCGATTCCCATCATTAGAAAATAGACTACAAGGGAATGATAAGCTAACGCCCATTTACCATAAACACATGTTAGATTATATACGGAGAGATAAAGTAGAGGCTGTTCCTCACAAAAACTGTTCTGGGGATGTGTTTTACCTACCCCATCCCTTTTTGAAGGAATCCAACGCGAGCACAAAATACAGAGTCTTCTTTGACGCATCCTCCCACGAAATAGACTCTCCATCGCTGAACGACGCCCTGGAAATGGGCCCTAACTTGGTACCGGAAATTCCAGGTACATTGTAGAAATTTAGAAAACACTCCAAGGCAATTGTATGCGACAGCCAACAAGCATTCCTACAATTAACACTCAACGAGAATGATAGAGATCTTACGAGATTTCTATGGTATTGTGTCGAGCGGAGGGAGGACGGAACCTATGACACATCAAATGAGCTGATATCCTATCGCTTTAAACACCTGCCATTTGGAATGGCATATAGTCCACTCCTCCTGTCGGCCATTATAAATGAAACGGCCACACTGAATCGGGACAGATATAGAGTTGAATCAGAGCTAGTTGACAAATCTATGTTTATGGATGACTTCAATGCAAGTGTTAATGATGACTGAACGGTAATCGCTATATATCAGGAACTCACCGCGCTCTTACAACAGATTAAACTCCCACTCTCCAAGTGGGCAACTAACTCGGAACCGTTAAAGACGTTATGGCGCAAGTAAAAGCTGGAGGAAAGAAGAGTGAAGTCCGTTCTTGGAGTAGACTGGAATACTGTTGAAGATTGTCTCTTCACCAACAAGGAGACGATTGCTAGCGATCTTATGCACAAACCAGGAACCAAGAGAAACATTCTTCGTGCCACCGCCCAGTTCTACGATCCTCTTGGACTTTTTGCACTATTAGGAATTGTTGCTAAATTACTGTAATATTTCAGGACACCTGGCATAGAAGTTTAACTTGGGAGGAGCTACTACCTCCGGATATAGCAAAGGATTGGCATTCATGGATTAGCAAACTTCACTTCCTTTCATCTATAAACATTCCCAGATGGATCGGGATGGTGCAGATGGTGGAGTTGTAGGGAAAATTTGTAACTTGGGAGCATCAAATCATATTGTTAAATCGTTGTTGTCTGGTTTTATAAATTGTTTCTCGAGCTCAAGAGCTAACCCTTATCCATACAATTGTTATTTGTTATTCTTTAACAAAGTTTAAATTCTGAAAAGAAAAATTCAAGGAAAGAAATGAAAAATTCAAAATTTACAGTTTTAAATTTAAAAAAAATTGATCTTTTCTGTATCCACCCATTCATGCCCACACCTTATTACACCCCAGTGATCCACAGAATCCCAGGAAATATTATTATTATTTTATTATTATTATTATTATTATTATTATTATTATTATTATTATTATTATTATTATTATTATTGTGCCGTGGGAAGTCTTCCTCGGCCCCTTGTATTTTATTCAGCCTGGCCACGCTCTAATGTTATGTGTAACTTTATATTTGTAACGGTTTTCTTGTACATGTATGTTTATATATTATTTTCTAGCCTGCCTTCCTTCCCTTAATAATGTGTCGTTATTTGATTATTAACCATGGCTCCAGGGGAAGCGGACATTTCCCACTCTGGAAGCGTTTTCCCTCTTCTCATGCCTCCATGTCTTTGGGCTATTCCCCCCGTCGCTCTCGGGGGATCCAATCGTTGTTGACTCGCTCGGCACGTGACCTCGCCCCTTGGGACAAGGTCACGGTTGACCGAACTGAGAGAGAGAGGTTCTGCTTCTCGTGCTTGAATTCGACACACTCGGAGCCGGTGCCGTGTGGAGGTCGAACTAGGTTCCACTGACATGGAGGTAGGAGTTGAAATTTCTAGAGTTCCCCGATGTCGTACCAAGTAAGAAAGGGTATGAGGTGGATGGACTTTCTTAATGCAATTCAAGGTGTTAGGTTTACATAAAAACTCATTTGTAACTATCCTCTGTAAAAGTCTAGGTGATGCGTTTACGTAGAGCTAATGCTCGTTGTTTCTTGTACTGTTTTTCACTTCTGCCGTGGCAGTTTGTTTGATGAGGCACGTCGTACCCCGTGCATGGGGATGTTTAAATTGTGAAGTCCTTGATCATGAATTGTAAAGCCACGGGTAATGTTATTTAAAGTTCCTTATGATGAAGTGGCAAGGTTTTACGCACCTTCGTGTAATGCCAAATAAAGTGTGTATTAATTCGCATCTGTTGGAAACTAGAAGAGTTTCTTCGCAGCTCTAAGAGCTATTCAGATGCTGTTATTGTAATCTCGTGCTTACCTAAAGTGTAATAGTATATTAGATTTTTAGACGCCGGGCTGAGTGGCTGCCAACTTGGCAGGTTCGATCCTGGCTTAGTCCGGTGATATTTGAAGGTGTTCAAATACGACAACCTCGTGTCGGTAGATTTACTGGCACGTAAAAGGACTCCTGCGGGACTAAATTCCGGCACCTCGGCGTCTCCGAAGACCGTAAAAGTAGTTAGTGGGACGTAAAGCAAATAACATTATTATTATTAGACTGTTAGACACGTTATTTTCTAGAATTACCTGTCGGTAATTGGCAATTATATGAAGCGGGTTACCCTCCTCTTTAAGCTTGTATTAACTGTACTTTTAAATTACCTAGGCTGGTTCCCTAGGTTACCTTGTGTGACATTTGTAAATTATGTATTCTACGAGAGTGTTCTCATTATATGTTTGATAAAGAGTCTGACAGGGTTTATGATTAAGGTGCGAAGCAAATGTTTTCATCAAAACAAGGCAAATTTAAATCAGTTATATAATAAAGTTTTGGCACTATGATTCGCGTGATTATCTGTCCAGCCCAATAGGTCCACCACTTCCTTCTCTTCCGCTACGCTCGCCATATGTCGGCAGTATTATTATTATTATTATTATTATTATTATTATTATTATTATTATTATTATTATTAATTATCCGAGACCTTAAAATAAGTCAGACAGCTTCAATTCTCTACTATAATTAGTATTAAGAGAACCTGATAACCAACACCAAAATCAGATATTTTAAATGATTGACATGACAATCTTCTCAGTTTTAACCTTCTGTTCATATTTCAAAGAATACAAAATTAATTTTCGAATGTTAAATTAAATTTTAACTGACTAAGGCTGGTCGAGATCCCGTAATACCGTGCAGTGTGCTACCCAGCCCATTTATATCTCAATTGTGTTCTTCGGCTGCATTTCCACGACCGTTTTTTTAAATTAAACTAAAGGAAGTGGCGAAATAAGACGAAGAAATAATAAATATATATTTCTTTTCAGTTTATCGTTCCTCGACTTGTGAATAATGTTGCACTATGGCGCCAGCCAGTAACAGATCTATTGTATTGCGCATTCCGCCCTTCTTGTGTCTTCACTGTCAAGTTTAATGACGGCACCGCCCCTCCGACTGAACCGGAAGTGGATGCTGTTGTCCAATGACCAGAAGTAACTCTTCTCCAGGATCACAAGTTCGCCAACTCCATAGACCGCGCCCTCAACTCATTTCACCATTTCTTTCATCTCCCTTCCCAGGGAATTGCAAACACAAGCATCGATCACACTCAGAGCTAAAGCCTGTGTCGTAGGGAATTTCACAAGTTTTAGCGTCTCCTAGCTCCAGACGGTTGGATGACTTTCCAAAGGAATTGAGATAGCAAATATCTCTAGGGAAGTATGCAGCTTATTTAACCTGGTTTACCGAGACGAGGCTAAATTTATAAGCGATATGAGAGCATATACAAGGAGAGGAGTTCTTAACCACAATATTGGAGTTGAGATGTCAGATATGTATGTCTTATATGCTGTCAGGTATTCCTACAATCCTGGTTCCTGTCATGTCTAGAAATTGAAGATGGTATATTCAGTCTTCATTTATACAGAGCTGAGTTAATGCTGCTTCACGAGGCTGATAGCCACGCAGTAATGTTTTAAAACTTATGATGCCTGTTTGGCTCCTTGGATTCGTAGTTGACTTCGGTTCGGAGGACCACGGATTCAGTTAATAATAATAATAATAATAATAATAATAATAATAATAATAATAATAATAATAATAATAATAATAATAATAATAATAATAATAATAATAATAATAATAATAATAATAATGGATTTACATCCAAGTAACTACTTTTACGGTTTTCAGAGACGCCGAGGAGTTGGAATCTTGACCAGCAGGAGTTCTTTTACGTGCCAGTAAATCAGTGGCGTATGCTGGGATCAAGACGTGGGCTACCACTAGAATTAGGTTAGCCCTTTTCCATGGTTGGTTTAGTGAACGTCACGCCTTCAGCGTTTTGAGCTGCAGCCAATAGCCAACGGAGTAGCCTGTTGTGTTGTCAAGGCTGATTCACAACCTACTGCCCTGGCCTCTACTACTGCCAATACTCAACACCTGATCAGTGGAGATTGTAGCCTAAGGTTTAGCAAATTAATGTTCGGCTTTGTGGCTAAATGGATAGAATGCTTGCCTTTGGTCCGATGGCACCGGTTCAATTTTCAGAATCAACACCCGCATACTATTAATTCTCCTGACTTGGCGGACTGTGTGTTTGTGACGTCTTTGCCATTCATTTTATCCTCATTAGGTCACCACTAAGCCTATAGAGATGCCATGCACTACTATTATTAAATAAAATCGTTGAGTTTTACAGCGGTTGTACCCATCGTTCACTGGTTAATTAGCTTCCTCGAAAGATCAGTGGTTCGATTTCAACCCACAAAAGAGAACACTAAACCTGTATGATTGCATTTCATTTTAGCAGATCTACCAATCAAAAGAAAACTATATTGTTCCTACAACAGCAGCCCCGCAGCGTCTTCCAACAGGGATGTAGAAGTAAACGGGAGTGAAATACCAGCACTCTGTAATCTATATGATTAAGAAAGAAGTATGATGTGGGGAAGTATATACGATGAGTAACGCATGGTTGATAGGAGTGGTGATCTGACGGACCGAAGCCTAGCACAGATATCACCCCGGTCCCCTCTCCAATCTGATATACAGCGGCAAGCCGCGCGAGATGAGTCGAGAGGAGAAGGACGAGAGTCTGGGCTGCGATATTAGTCTCCGATGCCTTGCGCTCAAAATACGTACGACGTTTCTTCTCACTGCGTTCAAGTATTGTAAATGGAACAATGTGTCAGTTGCTTACATTATAATGCGTTTTAGACGTCCATAATTCTCAATTGAGGTTTGGGCTTCACTGATAGCCTTGGTAGCTCTCAGTATACACCACTGCAGTAAATCTACCTTCAAATACTACCGGACTGAGCCCGGATCGAACCTGCTAAGTTGGGGTCAGAAGGCAAGTGCTTTAGGCTGGACGCACACCTGAAGAGACGAAACTGTCAGCGACAAAACGTCTCGAAACAAAACCATCGGGGACGAAATCTTTTGATTCAGACTGTCAAAGACGTGTCTAGGTGTATCTGGTATTGCCGAGTCGATATGGCATGTGATGAATTTGCTGTTATATTATTATCTATTATGGTCAGACGAGGAAAGGACAGTGTGTCGCAAGTTTTGGGTTCATCCCTTTAACAAAAAAACAAAACAAAAACTGGAACTTTACTATGTTTTTCGGATGAACAACGAGAGGACGATTAGAAATTCATTTCATTGATAGAACTTCAATCAAACTGTTCAGATTTTATGATGGTCATCTTTACATTACATTGGTACTATTTTCAGCCTTCTACACTGATGATGTATTGCAGCAATTGAGATACGTCGCGAATGCGTAAAGCAAAATGTCTCGAGCACTCATGACACGAGACGTATTCCATGTTTCTTCACAGTATCGCTTGAAACGGTCTTTGACAGGCACGACGAGCTACCAGGCCAGTGTACGGCTCATCCATTACAAACCATGTTAACACCCTCGAGTCAGCCTTTGGCTGAAGCTGTCTCGTCTCTTGCAGTGTGCGGCTAGCCTCAACCGTCTGAGCCACTCAGCCCGGCCGGATCGGATATTTTTATCTTTGTCTGGTTAATTCCTCTAACATAGGAGCTGGGTGATTTGTTGAACTGAATACACTACTTCAATTACATTCAACATAATCAAAAGAAAGTTAACCACAGAAACACGTATTAGTGAATACGTTTCTCCACATAGGTTTGAGGTTACAAAAGGTATCCAGCCATAAAAATTTGATAAAGTCATACAAAGTGCCGACTCCATAGAAAAGGCCAGGGATAATAATAATAATAATAATAATAATAATAATAATAATAATAATAATAATAATAATAATAATAATAATAATAATAATAATAATAATAATAATACGAAGAAGAAGAATAAGATGGAAGAAGCATTGATGCTCTTTAATAATTAAGATATTATGTATATTAAAAGCAAGCTTTTAATTTTACATAATTATAACCAAGGGAACTCCAGTTTGACGTGGAATCCGAACCACAGGAACGTGATTTTTCATTTCACAATAATAATGTTATTGTTTTAAGTTCCACTAACTACTTTTTAAGGTTTTCGGAGATGCCGAGGTGCCAGAATTTTGTCCCGAAGCGGTTCTTTTGCGTGCCAGTAAATCTACCGACAAGAGGCTGACGTATTTGAGCGTTTTTCGATACCACCGGATTGAGCCAGGATCGAACCTACCAAGTTGGAGTTAGAAGGCCAGTGCCTCAACCGTCTGGGCCACTCAGCCCGGCTATTTCCATTTCAAAAATCCTATATGCATTATTGGGTATTCGAACCAATTACGCATTGGTGAGAAACCAGGTACGATGCCACTTTTTTTGTGCCAGAATTGTAGGGTCACTTCAACGTAGAAAAGCAAAGTCATCTCCACACAGGCTAAGAGTAAAGGGGTAGAGTTGTTAGCTCTATGCTTGATGACCTTCCTCCTGGGATTAATCTGATACTTAAGTTTGGTGTTAAGTCAGAGTGAACCTCATGGCCATATGCCTCTACGACAATGAAACTCCCATTTCTAAATCTTCAACTTCCTGACAGGGAACCGAACCCATATTCTTCCAGGTGAACCAAGCACTTCCACGTCACCTCTGCTAGGCGATCGAAATTTAATCCCGCAGGAGTTCTTTTACCTGCTAATAAATCTACTGACATGAAGCTGACGTATTTGAGTACCTTCAAACTCCACCGGACTGAGCCAGGATCGAACCTGCCAAGTTGGGGTCAGAACGCCAGCGTCTCAACCGTCTGAGCCACTCAGCCGGACCGACTGTTGTTTAATCTGGTGCTGGATAATATAATAAACAACTGGGAGAAGGAAGCGCCTGGAATAAGTATGGAAAAAGAATGATAAGGGAATCAACATTAAGTGCTTTGCCTTGGCTGACGACCTAGCGATAATTACCCGGACTCGTGAGGAAGCCAGTCATGTCATCGAGAAACGTCACGAAATCGCCATCAAAACTGGCCTCCAAATCTCTTACGGGAAAACACGATACATGGACTCCAAGAACAAAAGCCTGACATCACCTGCAACCAAATACGGCAAGATCACACATAACTTCAAGTACTTAAATGAAATGGGAACATTGGAAGTGAAAAAATAGGTAATATGACACGTGCAGAAAAATTATGTAAATTACCTGGAATATGTACAATAAGAAATCGCTTTCCACAAAACCAAACTCCGACAATACCACACAGTTGTTTTCTCAGAAGCACTGTACGCAACTGAGACGTCATCCTCCATCAACATCAAGGGCAGAGAGGAAATAGAACGCCAGATACTCAGGAAAATCTTTGGACCCAAGATTCAAGATGATATCTGGATGCTCAAAAGCTTCAAAGAACTGTATTCTATGACTGAGCGATTCTCCTCATTTACACGGAATAGGCGTGTGAAATTTTACGGCACATAACACCAATGGACGACTCTCGACTGACCGAAAAATCTTCTTCATCTATAACGGAACCCGAAAAAACGAATTACGCTGGTTGATAGACACTCACAGGAACCTTATAGAAAATAATATAGACCCACTGGAAACTACACACACCGCATTCAGACAGAAAATCAATTCACGTAAGTTCACATCCAAGAACCCCAACAGCCAGGAACTTACAAAAATGTTTGAAGACAAGAGAGAAGACAAGACCATAGTGAAAGGATAAGGAAGTTTTGGGAAGATAAGAACTAGAAGACCAGTTGTACGTGCTACTTAGAGGGCAAATCGCACTATAAATAATAATAACAATAATAATAATAATAATAATAATAATAATAATGTAATCGTAAACATAAAGAGATAAATAATTTTCTCTCGTTTCATTGTGTTGTTCGTGGCGCAACGTAGTACTTAGAGATATTTTTCGACGTAAGGATGGGAAAGAGGTAGGATTAGGAGGGTAATATTCTTGTCCTTAATCAATGTACAAACCTAGCATTTTCTTAGTGTGAAAATAGGAAACAACCCGAGAATTATCTTCAGAGATGCGGATGATAAGGTTCGAACTCACCATCTTCCGAATGGAAATTCACAGCTACGTGACCCAAACCATGTAGCCAAATCGCTCGGTTTCTACCTCTCTCTTTTTTATTTTCTAATAATATGTTGCTGCAAACTGATGAGGAATAATTTTTCTTTTATCTTTCCAAGTTGCAATTTTCCTGATCGTTATTAATTTCTTATTATGGTAGAGATAATCATCAGTTTTTTGCTTTTGTTTTCCTTTTTGCCAGTGGTTTAACGTCGCACTAACACGTTGTAGGTTTCCGGCGACGTATGGATGAGAAAACTACCTTGAGGTCTACCCACGTTGGAATTCGAACACACCATCTCCCGAATGGAAGCTCACAGCTGCGCAACCCTAAACGCACAGCCAACTCGCTCGGTAATTGGCATTATTCTTGGAACTATTAATAGAAGTTCATGCAGCTTTAATATCGCCAGGATACATTAACAATTTTAAAAAGTTCTAAAACAGTAATCATCCTCTTTCCCAAATTTAGGATTGTACATACAGTAAACTATCAGAATTTGTAGTAAGGTATGTTGAGTAAAATCAATGGAGAATTTATAAAGTTCTTTTTTTATGATAGTTTGTGCAATTTGCTTTACGTCGTGGCGACGGTGGGGCAGGAAAGGGCTAGGAACGGGAAGGAAGGGACCGTGGCCTTAGTTATGGTACATCCCCAGCATTTGCCTGGTGTTAAAATGGAAAACCACGGAAAACATCTTCAGGGCTGCCGACAGTGAGGTTTGAACCCACCACCTCCAGAAAGCAAGCTGTGCGACCTTAACAGCACGGTCACCTGCTCGGTAATTAAAAAGAGGCAATATATGGCCCTATAATGATGAGACCTTTAATTACGAACACCCTGTATAGACGGCAACCCTAGGGAAAACATAACTTGTTTCTCGAGTAAAGGTCGTACGTTGCGGTAATGATGCTGCAGTATGTTTGACTACAAATTACAGTAATCAATTTTCAGTTCTAACTTGCCTGCAACTTATAATTATCCGCTGCGCGATATTGAATTAAACCCTACCTAAGAAATAATCGTGGAAGATTTCGATGCGTCATTAAAGAGCGATGGCCTATTCCTTCCAACTTCACTCAGACATAGAGCCGCTCGCTTTTACGAGGATAATGAGGTCGAGAAAGTTACAAGATGCTGTGCGGAAGACTGGTTATAAAGACAAGTCATTACAGTGTCAGGAGGTGAGGTTTTCATGGATTACAAACACATCATTAGGAATTTATTATTTACTAGCTGTAGTACCCGACGCTACCCGAGTAAGTTCTTTTAATGTTCACTTTTAGGATTTGTATCAGCTCTTAATTATGTGTGAAGTGATTTTTTTGCATATTTCCTTATTGTGATGTTGACTGATATTTTACGAGAGTAATTGTTATGTGTTTAAGTTTCTGTTTTAAATTATTTGTTTTCGCGTTAAGATTTGTTCCTTGTGGCAACCCAGATTGTCTAGGATGTAGTTGATCCTTTCAAATAAATAATAACTATATGTGCTTACGCGTCACGCGATTGATATGATCTCCTCACATGACCCCACTACCGAAACCGGTTTATGCGTACAGCTTCCTCTATTGAAATTTTCCTAACATAGCCTTTATTTCCTCATTCTGAGTACCCTCCTGCCATTGTTGCCACCCATTTGTACCAGAAATCATTCTCTCTACTTTCATATCTGTTACTTCTAACTTATGAATAAGATATCCACAGTCCACCCAGCTTTCACTCCCGTACTGCAAAGTTGGTCTGGAAACAGACAGATGTAAAGATAGTTTCATCCGGAAGCTGACTACTTTTTACAGAGTACTGTTGATCGCAAATGCGAGTTTACTGTGTAGCTTTACTGCACCTTGATTCAATCTCACTTACAACACTACCATCCTGGGAGAACACACATCCTAAGTACTTAAAATTAGCTACCTGTTCCTGCTTTGTATCCTAATCTGACATTTATTAACTAACACAAATTGTTTACACAAATAAACCAACACACAACTACACTACTTCGCGTGCTTTCTCTGTTCTTCTTCAACTGCCATTTGGACCGTAGGATATTTTGCGATTAAATTCACTGTACTACCAATGCGGCCGCAGAGTTCACGTGCGCGCTACATTGTATCACAATTCTGAACGTAATACACAGCCCGTACACCCATGGCGGTCTTCGTTCACTATCCTTCAGCGCTCAGCTGCACTGTCCCGTATTCGCCGTCATCTCACACATACAGCACTAATAGCACTCAGTCGACACTGTCATTGACTTATTTGTGCTCCACAACTGTACTCAAAACTAAACGGTCTCAATCGCTAGCGGAACTCAACCTAAACTGAACCACTGAAGCTCGTCCGGCCTGCCTTAAATAGAGAGGTTGGTTCTTCCAGATACTTCGCGCGAGTAGAAGCCCCTGGAGTTCTCTACATAAATGAATGCTGCTCTGGTTATATCTTCGAGCCCTTTCTATTGCCGTCATGGAGGCCTGGTAAGAGATCATTGAGTGGTGCAGAGGGAGCTGGCCTTGTGCGATTGGCTCGACCTTGATTGGTTGCTACAGTGGCGAGAGGATGGCTCCTAACTTGGTGATGTCACTCGCCACTGGAACTAGGTTAACTTGCTTCTCCCAATGCCTTACACTAAAATGTCGGACACCGTCATAATAATAATAATATTATTAATAATAATACTGAGAGAGATGTCCTTGGCTGAATGGTCAGCGTTGAGGCCTTCATTTCACAGAGTCCGAGGTTCGATCCCCGACCGGTCGCGGATGTTAATCACGTCTAATTAATTTTTCTGGGTCGGGACTGGGTATTTGTGTTTGTCCCAACACTCTCTTCTTCATATTTAGACAGCACACCACACTACCAACCATCACACAAACACGCACTAGTTAATACATCCCTCCGCATAGGGTTGCGTCAGGAAGGGCATGCAGCAGTAAAACAAGTCCAATTCCATATGTGGCGACTCAACGGTGTGGGAAAAGCGGTAGATTATTATTATTATTATTATTATTATTATTATTATTATTATTATTATTGTTATTATTATTGTTATTATTATTATTATTTTTGTTGTTGTTATTATTATATTAAAAAGAAAGGAATATACTTAGGAAAATTTTGAAACCCCAGAAGAATAAGGTATCTACCACAATATAGAAAAAATGGTAGACACGGTTAAAAGACTAACATTGCAGTTTTATGGCCTCCACAGAATGAACAACGGCAGACTAAGAAGATTTTTGATTACGTCTCTAAATTAAAACATATTACCGATTGGATGGAAAAGATGTGATGGGATCTACAAAGACTGAAAATCACTGGTGACATTATAATTAACAGGATGGCCCTTCGGCGACAGATCACTTCTGTGGATTTTTCGCTATTGCAAATTCGACGTTAACTTCGGGGAGTGTTATCGGAGGAACAGATGCAGATGCTTAGCCGACGTATGAAGAAGTTCTGCGAACAAAATAAACAGAAAAAGTGTACAATAGTCTTAGGTTCTAAGCGGTCTATAATTGATCAAATTCTTCAATATATATTATTATTTTTACTATTATTATTTGGTCAAATAACTTACCTTTCAACCAATGGAGAATCATTTCTTTTTCCGCGCGTGCCTGAGAGAGAAATTCTGCTGATTATGAAACCCAATCCTATTACCCGTTTGATCGACGACAAGTTGAACTTCAGCACGGATGCCGTAACATTATTATTCAATTGGTTACGAATCGAAGCAGCGGTGAATAAAAACCCTTATTTTGAAACGCTTGGCCAGCCCCGGCACTCCTTGGGGGCAAACACTTGCCGTTCAAACACAGCCGACCTCCAAACTTCCTTCTATTTCATTAATCAATAGCTTTAAAACTTCTCCACTTGCAAGAACAACTATTTTCTCTCTCTTCGAGAGGGTTAATAAATATTATCGTTTGACTTTCAACGCCGAACAATTGAGTTTCATGAGAAAATAGTGAGAACTAGTTAACCTCTTGGGTACCAGCCACTCTTTAGATTTTTTTTACATAAACTGACAAGTCGAAAAAAACCACTATACTCTTTTCATATATTAATACTCAGTGTGGGTAGAAAGTACTGTAAGTCCCTATTGGAATATACTTATAACATTATTAATAATTGGCCTATTTTATTGAAAAATATTTTGTTGTGAAGTTTAATATGGTAGAATGTCTATGCAGTGAAACATACAACTTGAAACTTAAAACTCCACATTTTCGCTAGCGTTCTGCACCTATGGGGAATATTTCTGACTGACTCGAGCAGATACTCTTGTGGTATGTTAGTGAGGACACAACAGAAAGAAGTCACATTGATTGAGGTCGGAACTCCATACTTGTTATTCTTATGAATCACGGCGACACAACCAGCCACGGCGTTGGTAAACTTCGGTGAAGCCAGTCGCGAATGATGCGTGCGTAATGAGATGGGACACCATTGCGCATGAAAATGAGGTCATTGATGTTATCCCAGGCGGAGACAATAGGCAGAATTTCATTTTACAGAATGGCTTGGTACCGTTCTGCATTCATGGCGTCTCGAAGAATGAGCGCACCCAGAACTTACTGTAGTTGAATGTTATGTCACATCACACTTTAACTTTAGAACGGCTTTGAGAGTTTTCCATCGTGACTCCCAAAATCTCGCTGTACTCAGTAGGGACAGTTGTGGCGGTTACAAAACTTCGACGAAAAAATGGCTTCGTTGCTCCAAATGATGTTCCTGAACAACTCGGGCCAGTCCTCATGCCAACCAAATATGATCTCACCATACTCCATTCAATGGTTTCAATCCTCCGGTAATAGCTCTTGATAGGAATGTGGCTTCCACGGATGAAAATTCAATTCTGTATTCAGAACATTCCAAATTGTGTGTTGGGAAAGACCACATTCATAAACGGCTTGTTCTGTTAAATTTTGGGGACTTTTGATGAACATATCTCACACTTTCTTCACAGTTTCTTCTGACCTGGAAATAGAAGGACGAACACTTCTATGAGTATAAGCTTCCATGGCAATTCATAACTGTCTTGGGATCCAAGGTTTTGTGAGGCCCATGCACTGTCCACCGCTATCTCTGCACCTGCACGTCGGAACACCAGACTTCATAACAGGCAGCCATCTGAGCTTTCTCCTGCAAAGTGATGCGACAGTCCATTACACACCACATTCTCCAACTGTGTAGAAATCACGTATTACAATAGGGACTTACTTCCCACCCACCTTGAACATTTAATTCATCTGCTTTTTATATTTGGAACTGACGGTCTGACTAACAAAATCAACACTCTTGAAATTTCTCGAAATTTGTCTCTGTGGGTGTTACTGTAGCCACGTCCTTGTTCGTGAACTATGGGAAACGGTTGAGTGGTCCTGAGTAGTCGCGACACCAGTTGCTATATAATAGGGGTGGGCATCTCGAAAATATTCAAAGTCAGGGCCTTAATTGTGCTCAGGCGGGTAGCACTATACCATACACCGGTGGTCCCTAAAACGTTAGAGGAGAGATTCTCAATGGAACTATATATAAGCAGGGCAGAATGTTTTAAGTAAGTCTCGGGCCTATGGGAGTAACGGAGTCTCACTTCCTTTTGACAGGTTGGGGACTCCCTGGAATCAACTTGGAGAACGAACTTACTTACTTCCTCTTCATGGATTAGGCCAGGGCCTCTCAGGGTGCATGCGCGTGGTGCATGCACTGTGCACGGTGCAAGAGACGACTTGGCTTGGTTGAACAGAGTGCAGAGCCCCCACTCCTCGATTTGAAGCAATAGCGCTTACTCTCTCTTTCCTCACGCCTGTCTCGCTCGCTCCGCCTGTCTCCCTCTGCCCCACTTGCGCCGTAGCGCTCCAAATCCAGGCTGACTTGAGCCGAGAATAGGCGAGTTGAGCCGAGCTTAGCCGAGTAGCCCAGAGACGAAGCGTTGATCCGAGCCATGCCGAGCGGCAGCGATGCACAGTGCACGGAGCTCTTGCGCTTCGATCTGCACGCGTGAGATTTTGGGCGTTTGAGAGGCCCTGGATTAGGCTAATAGCCCGTTCCGACCTCAGATTTCATTCCATCTCTTTATAGGACGACCAACATCTCTTCTTCTCTTCCAGGGCAAATTTTGGGATCATGTTGTTATCCATCCTCAGAACGTAGATTTTCCAATTTATCCTGTTTTGGAATAGTCTTTCATTCACTGAGAATATATTTAATTGTTGTCTTATCGCTTCATTTCGTATTTTGTAATTTAGGGAGTATCCTTTCAATGATCTTAGGAATCTCATTTCAGATGATTGTATTTTGTACCTATAGCTTGTTTTATCTACCCATGTCTCACTTCTATATAACAAAGTTGTGCAGCCATAGTCTTATAGAATTTAATTTGTGTATTATTTCTTACTTTTCCTTTCGGTATTCGGCGAATTGTCCCACACGCGTATTTAAATCGATGAAGCTTGTTATCCTCTTAACGTGAATTGGTGCTCGACCCGTTGAAGATCCATATATTTTAACTGGTAAAAATCCTCACTGTTCTATATTTTCTTTATTATATTTTAAACCCGCTAAACTTTTACATTTGGGATAACCTAGTAAATCAGTTATTAAGCTTATGAAAGCATATGTTTTGAAAACATAAGACAGAAGTTCAATTCTTCTATTAACTTTACTAAATAGAATTCATTAAATAAGCAAAAAAAAAAAAAACCTTTAAACCTAAAAAAATATCAAAAAATTAAGTGACAAGGGTAAATAAGCCTTTCACGCCAAATATATTAACTTATCATAACGAAATCGGGGACCTTGTCATCATCATTAAAAGACATTTCACAACCAAGGTACTTAAAATTTGAGACTTGTTCTACTGGTTGATTGTCAATTACTACCTTCGCTCTGATAGGATACTTTCATTGCCATGCCATAACTTTGGTTTTCATTCTGGATAGAAAAAGATTGTAACTTTTACAAATGGTGTGAACTGATGTATTGATTTCTGGAGTTTATCTTCATCATCCTGCAGGATAAATTGATCATCTGCAAAGAGCATTTATGTATGTATGTATGTATGTATGTATGTGTCTGTATTCAATTTTATTCGGGCCGATGACCTTCGATGTTAGGCCCCTTTAAACAACAAGCATCATCATCATCAATTTTATTCCAGAGTGCACAGTTAGTTTCCAGTTCCTGATTACTTGATCTATATATACATAATGCATTGTGTTGGAGAGAGGCTGCATCCTGCTGTACACCTAGGTTAATTAATATTTCTTCCGTTTTCCTAGCTCTAACACAATTCTCGTCCTTTTGTACAGACTTTGGATAACTTGAATAAGATGTTTAGGGAATCCACGTTTTACCATTATATTCCCCATAACTGTTCTCTATCTACCCTATCAAAAGCCTTTTTATAATCGACAATATCGTCGTAAGTATTACAGTTTAATTTTCTTCTCTTATCCAGTATCTGTTTGAGACTAAATATACTGCATTATCTGTTCAGGATCTACCTTTTCTAAATCCACAGTGTACTTCCAGTAAGAGATTGCGTGCAATAATCTTAAGCCTATTGTTTATTATTTTATCATATATTTTACAGGCAACATTTAATAAAATAATTCCTCGATGGTTAGTGCAAGAACTTCTATTTCCTTTCTTGAAAAGAGATGTTATTTTAGCTTTCCTCCGTTCTTCGAGTGTATTTCTTCTTTTCCAACAAAGATTAATTACATATAACAATCTAAATTTAATAATGATCACACCATATTTAACAACTTCATATTTATATTGTCCATCCCTGGTGCTTTTCTATTTTTGAAGGATTTCATAACAGTGTTATGTTCTTCTATATCTGTTAGGCCAATTCCTTCAACGTCGTTATCTTTATCTTGATCTTCCCGACTCTCTCCATACTCTCCGTTATGCCATAATTCTTAGTAGTGTTGTATCCATAATTCTTCTTCGATTGCATTTATATTGACAGTTGCTCTTTCATCAACGCTTCATTAACTTATACGCCAGCTCTTGCCTAACATGGATTTCATCTTCTATTGAGTTTATTAACCTATCCCCTGATTCCTGCTGTTTTTGTGTTCTTTCTTATTTTGTGGGGTGCGATTCTGTATCATTTTCAAGTATAATATTCGTTTTTGCTGGACAGATTCTGAAATTTTTTATTCCGTATTTTAAGCCCAGTTTTTCCTCCTAAATATCTTCTTCCTTCCAATGGCTTCATCTGCTGACCTCTGATTTGCTGAAGTTATGATTTCCCATTGTTAATAACAGTACTTGTTGGAATCTGAAGTAAATACTGTTGCTGCGGATTTTGATATACATATTTTATTCCATCATCTTGTAGTAAATATGTCTTATAGATTTCTTGGTTTCTCTGTATATTTCTATTCAGCCTTTTCCTCCATTTAGTAAGAATTCTGTTTTTTGCAATGACCAGATAGTGATCTGTGTTTAAGTCCCTGCCTCTATATACTCTGACATCTGTTACAACTGGGCCTAACTTTTTATTGACCATTTAGTCAATAATTGATCACTGTACTCCTACAGTCCATGTAAGAAAAATATTAACGGGACTTATAGAAGAAAGAAAGAAGAACTAGCTGAGTCAGCACGGAGGATTCACCAAGAATTCAATTGCACGCAACATAGTTTCTGTTAGGCACGTAAATGAGTGAATTGTGTGGGTAGATTTAACGGTTGGAGGAATCAGGGCGAAAATGTTTACAGTTCATTGGCCATGCGAGGATGCAGATGAGGTTAACAGGTTTTATGAAGCACTGAGTAACACCGCAGTCGGGGTCAATAGCAGGGATAGGATGGGATAATGTTAATGAATGATTTCAGAGCGGGAGTTGGAAATAAAACCGATGTATATGAGGTGATGCGCAAATATGGGGAAAAAAATGGAAGCTGATCGGAATGGGAAGCGTTTACTGGACTTCTGTGCTAGTCACAAGGATATTCACTGCTACACATGTGAGGTAGGGGAACCAAATCAGTAAGTGACTATACCAGAACCGAATTTGATTTGATGAATTAAGAAAGGGTGGGATTTCCGTGTATTTTTCGATGGTACATACCATTATTCTTTTTATTTGCTACCTGTTTAAAGTCGCACTAACATACTGAATATTTTCGGTGACGGAAGGATCGGAACGGGCTAGGATTGGGAATGTAGGGGCACTGGCCTTAATTAAGGTACATTTGCCTTGTGTGAAAATAGGTATCCACGAAAGACCATTTGCAGAGATGCCGATGATAGGATTCGAACCCACTATCTCCCTAATGGTAGCTCACAGCTGCGCGACCTAACTGTACAACCAACTCGCTCAGTGGACTACTATCTTATCAGTAGTCTGAAGACGGATTTCACTTTCTCTATCCCTGGCCTAGAACGATAAAAATAATTCCGCGTTTTGGATGAGTCAGGTGAACTCAATGTATACTCCAGGGATACACTGAACAGGTGGAAGGGACATTATTTTTTAATTTCGCATTCTCTCTTCTAAGACTGTTTTTATAATTTAAGTTCATAACTAGATTACTTTGTATTTCACAGTAACAATATTGTAGTAGCTGTATATTTTTTATTGCACTATCAACTTTATCTTGTTAGGAATCCTCAAATCTACAGTAAATTGTGTATTTCATTTTATTCTTCTATTTGTATTTTTTTAATATTTCATTAACGCTTAGAATTGAAATTTTTATTTGTATGTTGTGACCATTGTAATTGGGCGAAAGTTCGTTATGTTCATAACTAGGTAATAAATAAATAAATAAATAAATAAATAAATAAATAAATAAATAAATAAATAAATAAATAAATAAATAAATAAATAAATAAATGAATGAATGAATGAATGAATGAATGAATAAATAAATAAATAAATATTTTGAAAACCTTCCCAACGTTGACATCGCGAACAACCGAGCTCATGGGCAGGAGGGCAATGGTTTTAGTGAAATTACGGTTGAGGAAATGAAAAGGATGGTAAATAAAGCTACTACAGCAACACAGGTTGTTAAAGAAATTCTACACACATACATGGCACGATGATGATGACCTCGATGTTCCAAAACTCCTAATATATAAACAACAACAACAACAAAAACAACTTTAAAGAACCATTCGCTAATGAGAGAGCATGAAACAGGTAGTTGACAAAAATCCTGTCTAGTTACTGTACACTTGGTAGGACAAACTAAACAGTAAGGAAATAATAATAATAATAATAATAATAATAATAATAATAATAATAATAATAATAATAATAATAATAATAATAATAATAATAAGCACAGTCAGTATGTTAGCAGCTCTTTAAGGTGCTCAAATACGTTAGCCTCGTGTCGGTAGATTTACTGGCACGTAAAAGAACTCCTGCGGGACTAAATTCCGGCACCTCGGCGTCTCCGAAAACCGTGAAAGGGGAGTTAGTAATACAAATAACATTATTATTATTAGAATGTAGTGAACCATTCTGTTTCATTATTTTACGGATATTGGAATACCTAGGTCTGTAGTCAAGAAAGCTAAACGCCTGGCTGACCTGAGCGTTACTTCAGTACCAAGAGGAGTGAGCGTGAATGCTGTAAAGCTTACGGATATCAACAGACTACTGTCAGCACATTTTAGTCAGTCTTGGAGAACAACAGCTCAAGACGTAGACGTGTACAGACAACTACACTGAAGAAGATGGAAATTGCAACAGCTATAAGGAGTGGTGCTACATTACTGCAATTGCATATGCAGGACGAGTGTTCGGTTGTGATTCGATGATTACACTTTCAGGTCCCTCTGACCGTAAGTTTGGACAATAATCAATACAGGATGTACCCACCACGAGCTGCAATACATTGATGAATTCGTCGAGGCATGGAGTCAATAAGGCCCTGGTCGCTTCCTAAGGAATTGTGGCCCATGCTTGCTGCACTGCACGGGTCAGTTGTTCCAGAGTTTGGGTGGCTGAGGACGGTTGGCCAGTTGTCGACTCATCATGTCTCACACATGCTCAATAGGACTGAGGTCCGGGGATCTGGCGGGCCATTCTAAGTGCGATTCATCATTAAAGACGACCCTATGCCATTCGTCGACCCACGTCGACACGCCTTACACGTCGCTGTTGTGGGGTCAATGGAACACCTGCAGGGACATGGGTTCGTAATCCAGCTGCACGCAGGCGACTACCAACTGTTTGTTGTGTAACGTGGGGTGCCACAGCTGCTCGAATTTGCGCTGGGGTTCCATCCGGGCCATCCGAATGATGCGGCGATCCTCTCTCACAGTTGTCTGTCGCGCTGGGCCTGTGCCAGGTCTACGAGTGTGGGTACCTTCATTTGACCACTGCTGCCATACACGTTGTACCGTAGATGTCTGTCGGCCAACACGTGCAGCGACAGTCCTTAGCGATAATCCAGCCTCACACAGCCCAATTATCCGAGCCCTCTCAAACGGCGACATTTGTTGATAGCGTGCTTTTCTCTGTCGTCGAGGCATGTTTGACGGGGAACACTTCACTGCACAGACTGCAAGTCAACTACGCTACACCAGAGTCCGTATACTGGAGTTGATTCCTCCGCGACCAATCACGTGGGGAGACCTGTAGCAACATTCCAATGGGTCTGAAACTTTGATCGTTTACATACCTATATGGCGTCGTTCCATATCTTGAAAATCAATACAAACGACCAATGCCTTCATGGTGTTGCAATTTCCATCTTCTTAAGTGTAATTGATGTTGTGAATGTCACAGCTACAGAAGATAGTGAGTCACCAGGATGAGAAAATGCAGTGGAGCTGCAGATGCCATGTGCAGTATGATTGATTGTAACAACAAGCTTCCAAATTCGACTGTCTAAAATTATAGTGTTCTGTGAAAACTTGTTTATTGTCCTCGTTAAGTAGTGAATTTTAAGCTTTTATTCAATAAGCACTACCTAAATGGTACAATATGATGATTTAAATAATTGAAGTTATAACTCATTAATCTTTGCCACCTCCCTTCTTATAACCGTTTATTACGTTTCTGTGTTATTCCCAAACATAGTTCTCCAAGGTCTACCCTCTCCTATCAGCATTTTAATACAATTCCCAAACATGGGCTACACCTAAACTTAGTAACTCACAAGTAGTGTTCTTCCAAAACCGGCTATATCCATGCTGTTTTCCCAAAACTGGATACGTGCATAATTAATCACTAAATATCTTCAAAATTACAAAATCCTTGTGTGTGATATTTTTCTGAAATAAATATAAAATAGCAGAAGTTTTTATATAAAAATCTCATTTTTACCTGAAATGGTTTCAAAGTGTGTTTTTTTTCAGTTTCCTGAAATATTTACAAAATGTAACATAGTCAGTTTTGGAATGGGCCGCCTCAAATGAATTATCAATGCATTTAATTAATGCCAAAGCTCCACACAGTGTGCAGCAGTTCATTGCACTGCCTTGATGTAGTAGTCCGGAATATTCAGACAATGTTACAGAATAACATATTTACAGTATTAGTTTATTCATAGCAATATTCAGATATCGATGATGGCTCACCACTTACACGGCAGTTCTAATAAAGAAACTCACATTGTCTGCATCATTTTAGTTGAATAACACCTGGAATTTCCAATCCATTGAAAAATGTTCCAGAGTACATAAGTTTGTGGATCGGTAAGTGCATCAATAAGTCATTTCCATGTTATAACTCATCTTTTACAACTATAAATAGTACATTAATCATGGGAAACGCACAGAAGGAATTCTGATGTTGAGGACTGTTCCATGTACAATTCAGATATGTTAGAAATTAAATGTATTAAAATGCTCATACGAGAGGGTGGACCTTGTTTAGGTTTGTTGGAAATCGATGGTTGGAATAACAAGAGTACTTTAATGTGTGCCATTTAGATATCCATGTATTAAGGGAACTGTAGTATAGTGGAACGAAAAATTCCATTTCCATGAAAGTCAACAAGTTGGAACTGGCCTATCGACTGACAGAGAACACTCATAACAGAAAATGACTGTCACGAAACCCGAAACTGAAACATTACACGTCAGTCACACGACCAGAAGTTTTTTTTTTGCTTTGCTTTACGTCGCACCGACTCAGATAGGTCTTATGGCGACGATGGGACAGGATAGGGCTAGGAGTGGGAAGGAATCGGCCGTGGCCTTAATTAAGGTACAGCCCCAGCATTTGCCTGGTGTGAAAATGGGAAACCACGGAAAACCATTTTCAGGGCTGGCGATAGTGGGGTTCGAACCTACTATCTCCCGAATACTGGATACTGGCCGCACTTAAGCGACTGCAGCTATCGAGCTCGGTACCAGAAGCTTTGTATGCCATGGAGTGTCCTTCAGTGAACCGAAGAGGTCTGATGGAGAAACTGGAAGTCAAAGAGAGGAAAATTCTTAGGAAGATCTCAGGCCCTGTAAAGGAAGATGAAGAATCCCCGTACACGGCACAATTGCGAGCTCTACGAATATGTAGAAAGGCTCTCTGATTGTACTTGGAAAAGGAGAGTAGCTTTCCATGGCCATATAGTAAGACTGCTTCCAAACGGCTGGCCAATTGCCTGCTCATCTTCCTAGCAGAACAAAAAGTTTCGTACCACTTCGCTGACAGAAACTGAGAAGGACATTGAAGAACTGGGAATATCACATCTTCAAGACAGACGGTCTGTACGACATGCCCTGAAAGAAGTCATGGATTTCAGGAAAAACCTCGGAAGTTACGTACCCCTGGACAGATGAAAGAAAGGAGTTACACCAGCAGAATATGCAAGAATGCAGGGCAAAGGTCAAAGCCCAACAGATGAACAAGTGTGTATCAAAGTAGGCCCTTTCGAACTAAGAAGAATTCATATGTGTGTCTTTAATAATGTTTGTTTTCCACATATGTGCACCCTGCAAACAGCTGTAATTAAATACACATTAAATATATTCGACTCATGGTTATAGGAACGTTCTGACATAAATATGTCTTAGAAGTGGGGTCGTTCGAAACATTGTGTAACGAAATGGTGACATGTAACAAAATGAGTGACAGCAGTGTAACCTAGCAACCGCGTGGGCTGTGATGTAATGTATGAATGGATGTTATCTAGCAACCGTGCAGACTATGTCTTATGGCTAGCGGTCATTTGAAATTAACGTCCGACTCGTTGGCTGAACGGTCAGCGTACTGGCCTTCGGTTCAGAGGGTACCGGGTTCGATTCCCGGCCGGGTCGGGGATTTTAACCTTAATTGGTTAATTCCAATGGCACGGGGGCTGGGTGTATGTGTTGTCTTCATCATCATTCCATCCTCATCACGACGCGCAGGTCACCTACGGGTGTCAAATAGAAAGACCTGCAACTGGCGAGCCGAACCCGTCCTGGGATTTCCCGGCACTAAAAGCCATACGTCATTTCATTTCATCTGAAATTAACAAACATTGATGGATAACTATGGCCGAGAAATATATAACACATTTGCGATCATTTGTTTTTTCTATATTTCCATTTCATTTGCTCGAAATAGTTCGTAGACCCATTACTGTCTCCTTTGATATTTACTATTCCTTCTGAAACACACTGCAGACTATACGAGGGAGGAGTTACTTTTCACAAAGTACTCATGACCGGTTTTCCATTGTTTTCCGATTTGCACTTCCGATGTAGTTGCGTGGTTGTACTTCCACTTCAAACAATGGTCATCAACTTGAATTTGTTGCGTAGTTGTACTTCCACTTCAAACAATGGTCACCACCGTCAACAACATAATCCCATTCTCACCCTAAGCAAATGCCAAATCAGTAAGCTACATTAAGGCAATGGACGCCTCCTTCTCAGTCCTCGCCTCTAACAATCCAATTGATGCTAAAAACCTCTCTAAGATAATGTAACGTTAAACACACATCAAATAATAATAATAATAATAATAATAATAATAATAATAATAATAATAATAATAATAATAATAATAATAATAATAATAATTGTACCGGGCGGTACACCTCCACGTCGCTTATTTAAAATTTGCGCCAATTGAAACTCCTCTGCTGGAGGAAGTCTGAACTTTATCTACGGAATTAATTTTCAAGTTTCTCAGAAGATGTCACTACTGGGAAATTTTGTAGTTTCTGAACTGGGTCGTTTTCGACGCATTTTTGTTTCCCTATTGTAAGAAGTGTGAACTTTCTCTTCTAGAGGACACTACTGAAGATCAACAATAGTGCACCCTAGTGCGAAGTGAAAGAACTGTTTTTTGGAGAAAATTTTTATTTCAAAAGTTTGTTTCTTGTTAAATTTCTTTCTGTTATTGTTTAGGTTGGCTGTATACCCCTTTCTTTCCCCTTGTTTTGTATTTAGCCAATCCCGAAATTTTAGAATTAATTTCTAACCAATCAGGTGTATCTTCTCCAAAGGGGATATGTTGCTGTACCCTAGCCAATAAAGTGATTGTGGGCGGGTGTTTTCTTACCTGAAACGCCTCGAACTTTCCGCGAGAGTATATAAACTGCTGATTTTAGGGTCTCTGTGCCACTTCAGTAACATCTTTCAGTGTGTAAAGTACGTAGCAGGGGGCGGGAAGCGCCTCTTCTTTCGGGCAGCAGTTCAACAACAAGGTAATGGCCGATTAATAACTTCTTTTCTTGCTAGCTCAGCAGTTTAACTCTCGGGGCGGGTCCGAAGCGTTTCCACCATGTAACTTTCCCTAAAATGTAAAGACACCTTGTAGTTATTCTATCTTTTAAGCTACATATTGGGATATAGAGTGCTTAACCCTCTCGAGCTCCCACTCATATTGTTTTGAGGTGAACTTATTTTTCATAACCGATTCTTCCTTAACGTAATGTAAATTGTTTCCTTCCTAAGTCACCTCTTTAGTATGGGATTAGCCCTTGCATTAGCGGCCTAGAGCCAGGTTAGGTTTTTAACAAAAGGTATTAGGAGTGCGGATCGCCTCCTCTCAAATTGTTATTTTAGAGGTCATGTAATTAATCTTTTTCTCACTTAATAGACCTCAGTAGGTTGGGTATTTTACCCCTGTGTCTATGTCCTGAAAAGACAACTTGAAGGTGGAGTTTGGTGTGGCCTTTGAGAGGCTTAAAGTTTGAGGGCGAGTGGCTCTTTCTTGAAAATTGAGTGTGGTATGCCTCGAGGAGGCTTTTCTGTGTAATTTGGAGCAAGGGCTCCTGAGCATGAATGGGGTTTTCTGCCCCTCTGGTAAAACTTATTTTGGAGTAAGGTTGGGCTGATTGCCCAAGAATTGTGAAGTCGGGGCGCGAAGCCCAAATCCGGTAAATATTGTAACTATACTTTTGTTGCCTTGCTACTCTGTACCTGCCATGCTTGTTATGTCTTAATTTTGAAAAGAAAATATAACCTTGTTAGATTTTACATTAACTTTAATTTCGTAGTTTGAGACCCGTTCAAGCCCGCACCTTCTTTCACCTCTACCTACCGCAAAAACACGGTAACAATAATAATAATAATAATAATAATAATAATAATAATAATAATAATAATAATAATAATAATAATAATAATAATAATAATAATAACATACATACATATATACATCATCATTATAGACTGTTATGCCTTTCAGCGTTCAGTCTGCAAGCCTCTGTGAATTTACTAAACGTCGCCACAATCCTCGATTTGCAACTAGTGTTGTGGCCTCATTTAGTTCTATACCTTTTATCTGTAAATCGTTAGAAACCGAGACTAAATATCGTCGTCGTCTTGGTCTACCTCTACTTCTCTTACCTTCCATAACAGAGTCCATTATTCTCCTAGGTAACCTATCCTCCTCCATTCGCCTCACATGACCCCACCACCGAAGCCGGTTTATGCGTACAGCTTCATCCATCGAGTTCATTCCTAAATTAGCCTTTATCTCCTCATTCCGACTACCCTCCTGCCATTGTTCCCACCTGTTTGTACCAGCAATCATTCTTGCTACTTTCATATCTGTTACTTCTAACTTACGAACAAGATATCCTGAGTCCACCCAGCTTTCGCTCCCGTAAAGCAAAGTTGGTCTGAAAACAGACCGATGTAAAGATAGTTTCGTCTGGGAGCTAACTTCCTTCTTACAGAATACTGTTGATCGCATAATAATAATAATAATAACGTTATTATTCTGGTGTTAGATGCAAGGAAAGAGTAAACATATTTTGCTTAATAGACCCGAGTAGCATCAATGCCTTTAGATATTCGCTGTATATCCGGCTTCCTTGGCTAGGAGAATATACATCATTTGTGGAGTATCAAATGACCGGCAAACTGATGGAGTGACAAGGCGCTCGTAAGCCTGCCTGTTGAACCGGGGAGAAGCGATAGGATGGCAGAAAGTAATGAGCATGCAGGGGTGACGTTTTGCTATTTATGTGGTGGGAGTCAAAGCGAGTGGGCGGAGGAGCAGAGCACATCTTTGCGACGCTTGTGACGTATGGACGTCCTGTCAAGCCCAGAGCGGACACCGAGCTATCAATGAGCCGTAGGGGCGTCTATCTGCGTCTGGCAGCCGAGTATTTAGCGGCCCAGTAAGCATGACCCAGTTACGACGCTGGAGCAGTCAGTGTCGAACGTAATAAGAAATCTAGCTGTCGTCGTCGTCGTCGTCACTGACGTGTTGACATGTGGATCATACGTGTACACACGTTCGTGGATATTCGTGAACATTAAATTGAAATTACTCTTCCTAATAATTTTCTTGTCACTTGTCTGGCTCCATGGCTAAATGGTTAGCGTGCTAGCTTTTGGTCACAGTGGCCCCGGGTTCAATTCCCTGCAGGGTCGGTAATTTTAACCATAAGTGGTTAATTCCACTGGCACGGGGACTGGGTGTATGTGTGTTCATCATAATTTCATCCTCATCAAGACGCGCAGGTTGCCTACGGGGTCAAATGAAAAGACCTGCATCTGGCGAGCCGAACTTTTCCTCGGACACTCCCGGCACTAAAAGCCACACGCCGTTTCATTTTTTTCTTGTAACTTTTAGATTGGGCATATTCATGGATGTATTTCAAAATTAACCCGTAGGTCTTCAAACTACCACACCACCTCACTTTTTTCTTTTACTTCTTACACCGGCGTTGTCCGTAACAACCTGTGGAATTCATTTTTAGCATCTTGCCCTCTATTTTGTACAGTTTTCAGCATCTTCGAGCAACCAAAGGTATCCGGGATAGCACTATTTCATCCAGGTAGCATTAACACCGCCGGCCCCGTGGTGTAGGGGTAGCGTGCTTGCCTCTTACCCGGAGGCCCCGGGTTCGATTCCCGGCCAGGTCAGGGATTTTTACCTCGACCTGAGGGCTGGTTCGAGGTCCACTCAGCCTACGTGATTAGAATTGAGGAGCTATCTGACGGTGAGATAGCGGCCCCGGAATAGAAAGCCAAGAATAACGGCCGAGAGGATTCGTCGTGCTGACCACACGACACCTCGTAATCTGAGCAGCGGTCGCTTGGTAGGCCAAGGCCCTTCAAGGGCTGTACTGCCATGGGGTTTGGTTTGGTTTGGTTTAGCATTAACACCGGCTCGAGGATCTACGATAACCCCGCCAATACCGTCGAAATCGTTCATTGCGACATCGCTTTTAACAACGTATTGGATATAACGATGGAATCTAACGGTCCGGTATAAATCCTGTATTTAAACGCTGTATTTAAAACATCGCTAACTGTAAGTACGACATATCGTATAAGACGACGTAATTTGATAACATTTTCTTAGAAATATATCGGCTATAACGTCCTATGTTCAATTTTGTTTGTTAATTATTTGGAGATTGTTGACAACAACGTATCGCTTATTAGTGTAGACTCAAAATCAGTCTGTCTGTTAAATAGACAAAGCAAGCATCGCTGTAAAGATGTCGCAAAATAAAAGGAAGGTGTTTAACACTGAAGAAAAGTCACACATAATATAGCAAAGCAAGGACACCTCCGTACAGGCCATGCAGGCCCTTGGAGGAGTGGAAGGTAAAGGCTTCCACCATTGTTAACCGCGGCACGTGATGGGGTAGAGTGGTTAGCTCTACGCCCGTCCGCCTTTGCCCTCAGGAATTAACCTGGTACTCATTTGTGGTGTAGGCTGAGTGAACCTCAGGGCCATATGCACCTCCGGAAGTGGAAATCTTGTTTCTTAAATTTTACGATTTCCTGACGGGGATTCGAACCCACGTCCTTCCGGGCAAACCGAGCACGCCTTTACCACCTCGGCCAGGCAGCCCATTCACACATAATATGGCGATTAGAAAATGGAGAAACAAGTGTTAGCTTCGCGACGGCATTGTGTGTATCACAATGAATGATTTCTAGAATTTGAAAGGAAAGAGAGAAACTACAGTTTATTTTCGAAGAATTTTTTTAAAAAATATAGCATGTCAGGATATGTGAGCACAAAGATATTGAAAATTTTTTACTTAGATGTTTAAGCAGCAAAGAACAAATAATAAATCAATCACTACGGATCTGCAGTTAGGGCATTCGCTCAGGTGGCAGATTCCCTGCCTGTTCATAAATAAATAATGTGCCGAACAATGAACCTATTCTTCAAGCGAAAGCCAATGAAATTCCTCCCACTCCCACTCTACAAATACTGAATCGTAATTTCAGTTAATTTTTTCACGTTTTAACTTAAATCTGTTAATTAATCATGTAAGTGTGCAGCCTAAAAAGTACAGATATGATAATTTTTGCAAAAAAAAAAAAAAAGTAAGCCGTTCTTCGCTGCTATCGGCTAAAACGACCGTTGATTGTCTGTTCCTTCGGAGTCGTTATAATCGATTTCGAATGTAGTTTCTATCCGAGCTAACGAACGTCGGAATTCTCGACAAGTGGCAAATGATCTATTCAACCCACTTTTCTGTCTGTCCTTTGTCAGCGTTGCAACAAATTTAAAATTTATAAACTTACCTATAGTACCGTAGCCGTGTTGAAACACCGAATCCCGAGAGATTTTTGAAGTTAAGCAACATTGGGTGTTGTCAAGATTTGGATGGGTTGCCACGCGCTGTTGGTCGGGGGTAAGGGATTCTAGGAGCGGAAAGGAACTGGCCACCCTACCGTACGTAAAATCCGGCTCAGGCACACCTGTCTTCAGGCAGAATACACCCTTACCCTTTACGAACTCTTATGCTAGCTGTCATGTACTCTTCGTTTACGGGTTAGATTTGTAATCAAATTTATAATCAAAACAGTAATGCCAACAAAAAAACAGAGAACTGCTTAACCAACAGCAATACTCGCTATTACTGTTTGGTACTTCTTTTTTTTTTTTTGTCTAGTGGCTTTACGTCGCACCGACACAGATAGGTCTTATGGCGACGATGGGACAGGAAAGAAAGCGGCCGTGGCCTTAATTAAGGTACATCCCCAGCATTTACCTCGCGTGAAAATGGGAAACCACGGAAAAGCATCTTCAGGGTTGCCCACAGTGGGATTCGAACCAACTATCTCCCGGATGCAAGCTCACAGCTGCGTGGCCTTAACCACACGGCCAACGCGACCAATCAACAATACTCAGTCAGTGTAATGTTATTGTTGATACGTTTTAGGATGTTTTCTTACGAATCGAGGCCTGGTCACTGAAACCCCCACCCTTTTTTTTATTATTCCTTTTTACATCATTCTTCCAGTAATTTTTCCTTCGGGGTTTTCTTCTCATTTCGATAGGCTTCATTATCGCCTTGATCAACAGAGGCTGATAAGCACGCAGTTTGCAACTTATAAAGGCAATCACCGCTACAGTCACCACCACCACGACTGAACAATATTTCTACCCTAGCGATACTCGTCGATACATGGTTACTATGTATCAAATATAACATTTTGGAAAATGGATATTATTAATACTTAATAGACAGAACTAAAACTTGGGTTTGTGAAAATGTGATAATGACTAACCTAGGGTTACCATACATCCGCATTTATGACGCATTTTTGACGTTTAATGTAGCGTCCACGAACATTTTTAGGAGTTCTGCCAATGTCCGCATTGTTTTATTTTTGGGAACTAAGATCTTCTGAATTTTGTTTTCATCTCGTATCGTCAACATAAAGTTCCATATTTTTCATTTCGATCATTGAATTCTTTATTCACTTATAATCGATCTGTTATGCTAGCAAAACAGAAAATGTCTATTTGCATTGCTTACAATCGATGTATCGGTCCTTTATAGCCAGCTCAGAAATAGCTGTGGTAGTTGTCCTTTCTTGCGGTTTTCACCTACCTGTTTATGTTTTTGCGATGCACATGTACATTCGAAGGAATTAGTTTGTTTATCCAGCTGCATCTTCATTCAAATGCAAAAAGTTAATTTTAGACATATGGACTGCAAAAGCTATTTTTAAGTATGTATGTCAACAAAACGAACTATAAAAATGATTCAGTCCAGTGAGAAATATCCATGGGACATGGGCTCTAAAGTGTAGATATATGCGACGTGTGTAATATTTTTTTTTGTATGTTCCTTTTGTAAATATAGCTATTTGACAACATTAAATTTAACTAGTGTTTCATTCGGGGTTCGGAAGACCTAAGAGCGTGTTGATCAATCCCGTTGAAGGTATCCTCATTTTGGGGTTTCAGAATATGATAACCCCATGTCTAACCTCTTCCTTCAACTTAGCGTTTCTCCTAGAGATGGGCACTATCGACTGAAAACCGCTATCGACTAGTCGGGCGATAGTCCCTTCGAACTATCGACTAAATAGTCGAATGTTTTCAGTCGAACAAAAGTATTCATTACTTCCTGTCGAGAAGACTGAACAGTCGAATGATTTCAGTCGAATGGAAGTATTCATATAACGCAAGTAGTCAGTCCATGAAAAACATTCGAATGTTTCCAGTCGAAACTCTCCGTATCAAAAGTGGAGAGTCGTACTTTTACGAATACGACTCATTTTAACGCAATTTACCAATAATTAGAAATCACTTGTATAGACACGCATTAAAATCCGATTTTCGCACTCGTTCGTACACGGGGCTAATAGATAGAGAGATGCCCTTAATACGAACCAACATCATACGAATGGCCTTTCTTGGTGCTAAATGAACAGTGAAACGTAGAAAGACGACAATGAGGATCTATTCCCGAACAATGTTAACAATAATAATATGTAAAACGCGTTCCGCGTTCCTGTCGTACACAATCAAGATATACTGTAGATGAGAACAGCCAAACACAATACTACCGTATTTTCTAGATTATTATTATTATTATTATTATTATTATTATTATTATTATTATTATTATTATTATTATTATTATTATTATTATTATTATAGTTATACCATAGCGTAGCTACGGTTATACCTTATGTATGAATAGAGCTTAACATAATTTACGTAAACAAATATGCAACGAAATAAAGAGCATATAAACGACAAGAGAAAATCGACCATATATCGTGGGTGCATATGAAGTTAACATAATTATATATTACATATCTGAAGTGACCATAAACCGATAGTTCCATTCGCTTCCATGTCGCTGTGACTTGAGCGCGACTGAATTCAGTCGACTTGTTTTGTGCTGACTGGACAGTGAAACGTGGAGAGATGCGTGGCGGGAATGCGACTGAATTCAGTCGACTTGTTTTGTGCTGACTGGACAGTGAAACGTGGAGAGATGCGTGGCGGGAATGCGACTGAATTCAGTCGACTTGTTTTTTAAAGTAGTCGACTGTTACGATAGTTTAAACTATCGACTAGTTCGGTAGTTATCAGTCGATAGTGCCCATCTCTAGTTTCTCCGCAGGTGCAGGGTCTGAACTTCCGATCGACTAACTCAAGTTTAAGATATCATATCGTCGCTGCCGGGACAAAACCTCCTATGTGAAATATTCTTGCTTAGAACTTTGGCCGGTAAGGTTCTGTCATCTAAGGTGCAATACTGTGTGAACGTTGTCAAGGCATTCTCGCTCTTCATAATGTATGTGCTGCGGGTCAGTATATCTTCAAAAATATTATCACATAGGAGGTTTTGTTCCGGCAACGACGATATGCAATGTTTGGAGTCAGATGAACAATCTTCATGTCAACAGCTAGGGTGACTTGCCACTGTTGCCTTGGCCTTCTAAGTGAGCACTGAGCATCGACGGTGAAGTAGTAGGCACCATGGGAGGCGGTGGCATGCGTTGCTCTCAGGATATGGACATACCATCTCACACGTCCTTTCTGTATTTTGTCTTCAATAGGAACAACGTAACATTTTCATGGTATGTAGAGGGCACTTGGTGCGTTTAGTGACCGGTCAGCTCTCGGCCTTTACAACACCACTGGACGGACCCTACTGAGATGGGCCAGCATACACCTATCGCACAGTACTCCTGTGACTGCCCTCCATCCAAGTCATGCTGCATTCAGTCTAGCCCGCACTTCTTGATCGGTACCACCGTCACTCTGCAAGCGGGATCCTAAATATTGGTAGTAGTTTTTTACTAGTGGCTTTACGTCGCACCGACACAGATAAGTCTTATGGCGACGATGGGATAGGAAAGGCCTAGGAGTTGGAAGGAAGCGGCCGTGGCCTTAATTAAGATACAGCCCCAGCATTTGCCTGGTGTGAAAATGGGAAAACCATCTTCAGGGCTGCCGACAGTGGGATTCAAACTCACTATCTCCCGGAAGTAACTTTCGACCATTGATTGTCACGGTAGATGGGCCGAGTTGCAGACCGTATTGGTTTAGGCGTTCACAACTTGTTTCAAAACAGCCCTTAAGTTCATGCTGAAAACATTTCTTGGCAGACAAAGTAGAGGTCCACATACTGCGAAAAAAGTAAAATTTAGCAATTTCCTCAATTGTGCCCAACGTTGAAGGGCTAGAGGACCCAAAAAGATTTAAAATTGTTAGTCCTGGATAGCTCTATCAAAGTACCATTTTTTCTTTCGAAAATCACTTCCGGCCTAAACGCAGTTCCAGAAAAAAACAGCCTAAAGACGCTTTTTCTTTACTAGTCTCCTTTCTGATTCAAATCCTAGCCAAATTAACTTATTTACATAATTATTGTTGTGATCTGTTCCTTGATTCAATACCCTCAGGCGATTTTGGACTAGAGAAATATCCACACCAAATGCAGTTATATGGTTCAGTGAAACTCTGCATTCACTCACATTAGCGTTCGCAGTGGTAGAAAAAGGAAAGCTGCTAATCTAATCGACAGGATAATGATGATTAAGGAAAGGATTGTACGTTTTGGGAATAAATAAATAATATTCTCATACTTTATTATATTTTATGTACCTAAAATTCGTAGCTCATATCCCTAGGATATTTTCAATATTGAGTTGCTTACCTGAAGGGACTGTGGAATTTTTTTTGTAGCTACAAGTAGGATGTTGTAGCCATACAGTACGGTCCAGGAACACTCTCATACAGGACAAGTGAGGTGGTATCCATACCAAGTATGAAGAAAAACGGTAACAGCGCTGATCTCTGATGAACTCCAACACTCAAAGGGAACTCCTAGAAAGGTCTTCAGCGCACCACACTATAGTACATGTATTCTTAGAAAGCACTCGGACCCAGTCGATAAGCAGCACTGGTACGCAGATTAACCGATGCGGAACTCGATCAAACGCTCTCTCTAGGTTGACAAATGCCAGCTGTAATACTTTCCTCGATGCTTCTACAGAAGCATGCGGGCGGCAAAGATTGCATCAGAGGCACTGAAACACTTTACTAAAACGGTCTGGTTGAAGCGTATTGTGACAGGGTCTCTCAGGAGCGCTGGTCAAGAATTCATCACGTGACTCAAGAGGCGCACCAGCCAATAATTGAAGAAACTGCTGGGTCACATTTGCTCCACAATAAGGGCACTGTTATACTTGTCACCCAGTTAGCGAGAGCATAACCATTCATCATGGCAAAGTAGAGGCTAGCCAACCATTTAGCGGCATTGAGGATTTCCGTCAGCTTTCAAGTATGATAATGACTACTATCTCCGTTATTATCCAACTGGGGTAAAAACACATGAAACACAAGAGATCAGTAATACTTTGCACAACTTTTGTTACGTAGAGTGCTTCAATACAGCCAATATTGACGCCAAAATTTGGCATTTAGTGTTTTGGATCCAGTAATATTGCTACGCCTCAGTGTACTAATCGAATAGTATATTGCCTAGTCTCGACCTCCTCAATCCTCTACCATTGATAGAGCACGCCAGTGTTCATGTGTTTACTCTCTACCTCAGGATCCATGGCGTCAGCTCCGAGCCCAAGACTTCACAGCAGGATGGACCGATCCAGATCTCAACAAGGTTCTACAGATTGCCAACTATCTACAGCAGCAGTTTCGACTAACACCCTCTGGCCGAGACAAACTCGACATGGACACCCTTCTGTGGGGCCTATCAGCCTGGCCTCACCTCGACAGAGGCCAACGCTGCTACTTCGCAACAAGCGCCAACCTCTTGTACGTGGCAGTAAACAAGGGGTGGTCCCAAGCAATCCAGCTCGACAACGCCACCGCCGAAACTCTCGCCTGGATTCCCGAGGGTTTCTCCTTTCAACAGACGCCTCACCCAGCACCGGTCAGCCACGGAAGAGGACGAGGACGGGACCGCGGCGCTCGAGGGGCGACGGCCAAAGCGCCTACGTGATAACCAGGAACGGAGGGAAGAACACTCCGCACGAACAAGTTGGCCCGTCTCCACCGTCGCCGGAGAGCTTCCAACGGTCATTGACTGGCCTTCCAGACCCAGAGACCACTCCGGACCTGGTCCGGCCAAAGGTACAACACCAAGAACAGGTTTCTATTTCAACTCATCCTCGGATGAGACTGTATCGTGTGTGAATGTATCATGTTTTCTATTATTTTTCATTTTATGAATTGTCATCTCTTTTATCACGTTATTGTATGCCTTTAGGTCACACTAAACCTTGTAAATATTTACAATTAAAGCACGGATGGGTTTCATCTGAGCCTTCAGAGGGACCCATCGCGGCCTTCCTTCTTCGGCTTGCGGGGTTCACCCTGTGCTGTTCCCACTTACACACGCGCCTCCAGAAGGTCAGTGGGGCAGCTCAGGGACAGTCGGGGCAGTAAAGGGTGCCGCTGTCGTCGTAGGCCGAGTCGTCATCGGCCCCACAGAACGGTGTCGATGTCGTGTTTGTCACGGCCAGAGGGGGTCTGTCTCTATAAGGCTAGACTCGTGGAAACATATCAGCACCACAAACTTCAGCTGGTGTACCCATCTGATTGGACGTTTTCCTCGCGGGTTCCAGCCAACCAATCTTTCCCTCCACCACAAGCTTCTCCAGAGTTCTTGTCCTTCTGGCCATGTGTCCGAAGTACCGGATGTAAGTCTGGGCGATCCACTCAATAAGCCTAGTCAGGATGCCTAGTTCTTTCAGCATGTCGCATTAGTTCGATTTTCAGTCCAAAAAATTCGGAGAATGCGTCGGGAAACTCACACCTCCAAGCTCTCTATTTTCTTTTTATCTGTCTGTTTGATTGTCCATGTTTCTGCTGCAGAGGTGGCAATAGGGAATATGAGGGAGTGAGTCAGTTGCACTTTTGTGTTCTTTGTAACTGTACTGTCTTTCTATGCTCTGTTCAGCCTTGTGGTATTTGTCCTGGTCATGGCCGATATAGAAATGAAATGTCGTATGGCTTTTAGAGCCTGGATATCCCAGAACGGGTTCTACTCGCCCATAGGCGACCTGCGCGATGATATGAGGATGGAATGATGATGAAAAGAACACATACACCCAGACCCCGTGCCACTGGAATTAACCAATTAAGGTTAAAATCCCCGACCCGGCCGTGAATCGAACCCGGGACCCTCTGAATTGAAGGCCAGTACGCTGACCGTTCAGCCAACGAATCGGAAGCCAATATAGATATTTTGGGTTAGTCGATATGCAGTTTCCACATTTTGGCATCTAATTTCATTGGCGTTTGTTTCGAGTCCATATTTCTGAATTGTTTAACCAAGATACTTAAACATCCGCCGCCTAATTATTATTATTATTATTATTATTATTATTATTATTATTATTATTATTATTATTATTATTATTTAAGCTTTCATTCCGTACCTATAAGAGGAACTGCCCCGGCATTCGCCTCAGTAGAGAGAGTGGAAAACATCAGAAAGCCATGCTCAGAACAGCTGACGGGGCTATCATCCCATCGCCTCCCGAATGTAGAGCTGCAAAATCATAGTAAAGCGTGGCCGACAGATACTTTGCTCGGTGAACAAATTTTCAAAACCATTCACTTCCTAATTGGCGCTCTTATGTTTCAGGGCGGTCGGGAACAACGTGAACCAAGTATATGAGCGTTACAGCGTTGGTCATACTGATAAGTAATTTGAAAAAAAAAAAGAAGAAGTCGATATCTCGCGCCATTGTAATTTTATCAGATACTGAGGTTAGCCAATCAGATCGTTTCAAATAGGCTTTACGATGCGGTGTTGCTAAATCTGCACGTGGTTTGGTCGGGCTTGAGAGCCATGCCGAGAAATGAGCATCAAACACTAACACAGAGCGGGTTTCAGCCAGTGTCACCGTAGCGTGCTTGCTATAGGCCAAACCAATCAGCAGGGAGGTCCTTGTTCAAGTCCCTCCCCTGGAAAAGTTTATTTCTTCTATTCGCGCTCTCAAGTCGGTCATAAGACACGTGCAGATTTGGCAACATCGCCTCGCAAAGCCATCTGAAGTCACTCCCGAAGTGATCAGATTGGCTAACAGTAGACAACGGTGCGTGATAACGACGTACATACATACATTATCATTATAGACTGTTATGCCTTTCAGCGTTCAGTCTGTAAGCCTCTGTGAATTTACTAAACGTCGCCACAATCCTCAATTTGCAACTAGTGTTGTGGCCTCATTTAATTCTATACCTCTTATCTTCAAATCGTTAGAAACCGAGTCTAACCATCGCCGTCTTGGACTCGCTCTACTTCTCTTACCCTCCATAGCAGAGTCCATTATTCTCCTAGGTAACCTATCCTCCTCCATTCGCGTCACATGACCCCAGCACCGAAGCCGGTTTATGCGTACAGCTTCATCCATCGAGTTCATTCCTAAATTAGCCTTTATCTGCTCATTCCGAGTACCCTCCTGCCATTGTTCCCACCTGTTTGTACCAGCAATCATTCTTACTACTTTCATGTATGTTACTTCTAACTTATTAATAAGATATCCTGAGTCCACCAAGCTTTCGCTCCCGCAAAGCAAAGTTGGTCTGAAAACAGACCGATGTAAAGATAGTTTCGTCTGGGAGCTGACTTCCTTCTTACAGAATACTGCTGATCGCAACTGCGAGCTCACTGAGTTAGCTTTACTACACCTTGATTCAATCTCACCTACTATATTACCATCCTGGGAGAACACACAACCTAAATACTTGAAATTATCGACCTGTGCTAGCTTTGTATCACCAATCTGACATTCAATTCTGTTGAATTTCTTACCTACTGACATCAATTTAGTCTTCGAGAGGCTAATTTTCATACCATACTCATTGCACCTATTTTCAAGTTCCAAGATATTAGACTGCAGGCTTTCGGCACAGTCTGCCATAACGACGCAACTTTTTCAAATCACTCATCAGTATGACCAACACTATAACGCTCGTGTAGCCATTTCATCTTGTTTGCGACCACCCTGTATGTTGGTACTTCCACTCCATTAATGGTGGTACTTAAATAGTTAGATTAATGGGATGACTATGGTCATAACAAATGAAATATTCATCTTCATTTTGATGCAAGTGGCAATTATTGAAGTTATCATATCTCGATAGTCTGTGTGTTGGAATGTGATCGATCAACGTAGTCCTCGTATATTGTACATGAACACTGACAGCAGCAAATTTCAGTTTTCCATAGTATATCACAGGTACAGTACTCTCCTAATGATGTCGAACACGTAACAGTGTCACCAGTTAGACGATGATTGATGATATAACTCGTCGCCGCCACGTTCTTGGATGTCTCCCATCTCCGTGAAGAATTCACCTGCAGCAAGTTATCGAGCTTCTCAAGACGAATAATCGAACGTGTGAACTGTATATAAGCCGTCTTCTGTGAACTGTTCGATTGCTGTCTAGCTGGGCACAAGCTTACCTTGATATGGTGAGTTTTATTATTAATGAGGGACTTCAAGTAATCTGCTGGAATAATTAATTAAAATAAACCAACCCCGGTAAGACGAAATGTAAAAGAATACTGCACTGATATTAATAAATCGATCCTAGAATGCATTTTAATAACAACAATAATAATAATAATAATAATAATAATAATAATAATAATAATAATAATAATGATAATAATATAGTCTTTCTTTCTTTCTTCGTTTACCCTCCAGGGTTGGTTTTTCCCTCGGACTCAACAAGGAATTCCACCTCTAGCACCTCAAGGGTAGTTTCCTAGAGCGAGAGAATATAGCTCGGGGTATACAACTGGAGCGGAGGAGTAGTAACTCGCCCAGGCCACCTCACCTGCTATTCTGAACAGAGCCTTGTTGGGGGATGGGAAGATTTGAAGAGATAGACAAGGAAGAGGGAAGGAAGTGACCGTGGTCCTCAGTTAGGTACCATCCCGGCATTTACCTGGAGGAGAAGTGAGAAACCATGGAAAACCACTTCATGGATGGCTGACGTGGGAATAGACCCAGCCTCTACTCAGTTGACCTCCCGAGGCTGAGTGGATACCGTTCCAGCCCTCATACCACGTTTCAAATTTCATGGGAGAGACGAAAATCGAACCCCGGCATCCGGGGGGGGGGGCGGGGGAGGGCGCTAATCACACTAACCACTACACCACAGAGGCGGACGCAATATTATGGCCATGGTATATTAGGCTCCGCGTGTACTTCTTCCAGTAAAGATCCCTGAATACCTGCATGTTATTATACAATAGCTTTCCAGAAAAGAAAATGTCTTAAAACATCATTGCTGGGTAATACACTCTGCGTTGTGCAACTGTAGAGCTCAGTACTTTATACCGCGTAGCAATAGATGACTAGGTCCTGCCTGGTCGAGGCGGTAAAGGCGTGCTCTTTTCACCTGAAGGACGTGGGTTCGAATCCTCGTCACGAATTCTAAACATTTAGAAAACGAGATATCCACTTCCGCAGGTGCACATAGCCCTGAAGCTCACTCAGCCTACACCAAAAATGAGTATCAGGTTAATATCCTGGGGACAAAGGCGGCCGGGTGTAGAGCTAACCACTTTACCCCATCAAGTGCCGAGGTTACGGACACTCCTCCAAGGGACTACTTCATGACCAGTACGGAGACGACTTTGCTTTGCTTTTTGTAATAGATGACTGTCATATGCAGGGATCCGAAGGTAAAATACCATCGGTTGGTTGCCAGCACGTTCTTGTACAGTTTTAACTAGTTTTACTTTGGCATTCTCGAAACAACAAAACACGTCTACAGAAAACTCTCTCTCTCTCTCTCTCTCTCTCTCTCTCTCTCCCTCTCTCTCTCTCGCAAGCTCAAAAGTAAATAACATGGAGAGAAAAGGTTAATCTATATCAATGCTAACATCGCACTGTTTACATCGCAGGTTGAAGTGGCATGGCGTTATAAGACATCTTGGATATCTATAAAATTTGCTTTACATCGCACAGACACAGAGAGATCTTACAGATCTTACGGCGACGACGGCACAGAAAAGGGGTAGGAACGTGAAGGATGAGACCGTGGCCATAATTTAAGATACAGTCCCAGTATTTACCTGATGTGAAAATGGGAACCTACGGAAATTTATCTTCACGACTGCCGACAGTGAGGCTGGAACATCTCTCTCGAATGAAAGCTCACAGATGCGCACCCTTAACCGCATGGTCAACTCACTTGGTTTTCGTGGAATCGTCTACCTCATTGGTTGAATGGCCCGCGCCTGGACTTTCGATTCTGAGGGACCTAGGTATGATTCTTCGCCGGTCTTGTAGTTTTGTATTTATGTTAGTATTAACACATCATGGAATCACCATATTCCAACTCCTAGAGAACGTAACAGCTGAGTATATTTCTTCATACACGGCTGCCGTCAGGATGGGTATTCGGCCCTGAAACTGTACCAAATCAACGTGTTGGACCCAACGAAGCTGAAAAATAATATTAAGGAGGAGAATAAAAATAATGGCTATGAAATTATTGGGATTGAGCGTTTTTCATACTAATAAATGAACATTGAATTGTAGCCGCTCATAAATATATGCAGAGGACCGGGCTCCATAGCTGCAGTCGCGTAAGTGCGGTCAGTATCCAGTACTCGGGAGATAGTGAGTTCGGACCCCACTGTCAGCAGCCCTGGAGACGGCTTTCCGTGGTTTTCCATTTTCACACCATGCTGTAGCTTAATTAAGGCCACGGCCGCTTCCATCCCACTCCTAGCCCTTCCCTGCCCCATCGTCGCCGTAAAACCTGTGTGTGTCGATGCGACGTAAAGCAAATTGTAAAAAAAAAAAAAAAAAAAAAAAACATACAGAGGCCAGGATCTTTGGATAAATGGTCAGTGTAGTGGCCTTAGCTGGTATGTTTTTATCCGATCCTAGTTTATTCCTCTACCTCGGGAATTTTATGTTTAAGTATTTGACTTACATATCTTTTCAGGTACATACCACACTACCAGTCACTGGTGAAACCTAATTCATCCTTCTACACAAGGTGGAGCGCCAGGAGTGCCTTTCAGCTGCAAAACTGGGACAAGTACATACGTGAGACACAGATATCACCCGCGAGATGCTAAGATGGAAGCAGAAGAAGAAATCATTAGGAATGAAGGTCTCTTTTACTAATACATAGATTATTAACGTGTAGCGATCTATAATTTAACATACAAAAAAGAAAACCCGTATGAATTAATTAAGCTTTTACAGGCGTACTGGAGACTTTAAACTTGGTACCTGAGAATTTGTTACCTCGAGGATGCCTAGGAGAAAAATTGCTATAAGTCTCCTACGAGGACAAGCTGGGAGGGTGAAGGGTGAGATCGGAATTGGGGTTAAAGCAAAAACGTTTTCACCCAGTGTGAAATTATGTTCGAAAGTTACAGTACATATATTCTTACAGTACTTAGAAATAAAACACATATAATAACATTAATGAAGTAATACCAATATTTTATAAACCTCTAGGTTGGGGACGATGACCTTATATATTAGGACCCTTTAAATAATAAGCATCATCATCATCAACATCATCATCAATAAACCTCTATAAAAACTATACATATGTAAAGCAGAATGTTGTCCGTCTGTCCGTCACAAACCCATGCCGTTCCACCAATCCAATATTTTTTTGTATACTAATCTCTTCAGGCTCGGCAGGTAACCCCGCCTACAACAAATTTTAACAGCCCTCTTCGTTCCCTAGATTTGAGCTCTTTGGCACATTAACATAGGCTAATAGAGGAGAAATACCAAATTTGTCGTACAAGGACGAGACAAATATCATTTTAAGCCTCACGATGCGAAGAACAATCTCGGTAGACCATACGGGCCCGAAACCACGTTTTTAGACTCTAGAACAAATGATTACTAACCCTAAAACACACGCGTATGGGATGGAATCCACCCCAAGTTATTTTATTTCCTAGTGAAATGTACAAATAACTCTCCTGTGCTCTCCCTGCTCTTATATTTTTCTGGCTGGATCCCCGCAGACAGAGTCATTCTTATATAATCTATCTTAAAATCTCCAAATAATACAGTAATTCATATTTTACAATACAATTATATGTGGGGTGGAAAGCACCCCCACGCGTGTGTCTGCGTCCTAAAATTTGGCGCGTGTGCTTGAGGGTTAAGATATTGGCACATAACTAACCCTGCTCTTAGAATCGGATGAAAAAATGACAGGTCGTAACCATGGCAACGTCAGCTCGAGGATTGTACAGTAGAATACAGCCCTGGTGATCGAAGTAGGCACGTACGTGAATGTAGGCTAAATCAAGGAGAGATTCTGCTTCACATATGAGTTCCTGTCTACAAAGGAAAAGCACGGTGGGGAAAGACACCTGTGAGGGATGAAGGCGGGGTGGGTATGGCATATCAAAATAATCGAAAATGTTATTCAATCCCTAGTTCACGGGGTCGTTGAGATGAACAATGATACTCCGCATGTATTACCCCACGTTCAACCCACATCGGCTTGGGTGGGTGGGGGGGTGAGGGTTAGAAGGTATGAAAAATTCCAATATGGCAGAATTTATGGATGTATGTGTTTCAGCATAGCTGTCAACCAAACTTGGTATACATTAAACTTACTATCTGGAAAAACGACTTTCGGGGCAAGAGACCACTAGTACCCCTGAGGGAGGGAGCGAAATATAAAGAAATGACCGAAAACTACCGATGTTAGTGTCGAATCCATTATGTGGTCGCTGATATGAATTGCGACACTCTGGATGCCGTTTAATTCCATGGGGGTTCAGAAGGGGTGAGAAAAAACATTTCCAGAATTACCGAGAGGAGTATTGATTGCATACTTTATGGGGTGCCTAGGCTGATTGGTGGCAGTCCCAGTGACAGTTGGAGTCGTGTACAGTGTACACCCTATCTATAGCACGACGCGTAAATACATACAGTTTTAATAATTTTTATTATTTGCTTGAAAGGACCAACTACTTCGCAGACAATCTGGGGTGCCACAAGGAAGCAGTTTAACGTAAAAATAAATAATCCGAAATTAGAACTTAGAATTACACACATAACAATATTTTTAAATCTACACTTAACAAAATGGAAATTGCAACACCATGAAGGCACTGGTTGTTTGTGTTGATTTTCATGATATGGAACGATGCCATGTAGTTATGTAAACGATCAAAGTTTCAGACCCAATGGATTGTTGTTACAGGTTTCCCCACGTGATTGGTCGCATAGGAATCAACTCCAGTATACGGACTCTGGTGTAGCGTAGTTGACTTGCAGTCTGTGCAAGTGACGACAGAGAAGAGCACGCTATCAACAACTGTCGCCGTTTGAGAGGGCTCGGACAATTGGGCTGTGTGAGGCTGGATTATCTTTAAGGACTGTCGCTGCACGTGTTGGCCGACAGGCATCTACGGTACAATGTGAATGGCATAAGTGGTCAAATGAAGGTACCCACACTCGTAGACCTGGCACAGGCCCAGCGCGACAGACAACTGTGAGAGAGGATCGCCGCATCATTCGGATTGACCGGATGAAACCCCATGCAACAGCAGCGCAAATTGGAGCAGCTGTGGCACCCCAGTTACACAACAAACAGTTGGTAATCACCTGTGTGCAGCTGGCTTACGAACCCGTGTCCCTGCAGAAGATGTTCCATTGACCCCACGACACCGACGTGTAAGGCTGGCCTGGTGTCAATAAATATCGACGTGGGTCGACGAATGGCATAGGGTCGTCTTTAGTAATGAATCGCGCCTCTGTCTTGCCCGCAGTGATCGCCGGAATCGTGTGCGCCGACGTACCGGGGAGAGGGGCCGTCCAGATCTTATTATCAAGAGGCACACAAGGCCAACACCAAGCATTATGGTCTGGGGAGCTATTGGCTTTAATGTGAAATCACAATTAGTGTTTGTTGAGGGCACTAGGACTGCTCGACAGTACGTTGATAGGGTACTCAATCCAGTGGTTGTCCCTATGATGGCGAACATTGCTAATGGGATTTTTCAGCAGGACAAAGCCCGGTTTCACACTGCACGCATCTCCAGAGAAGCTCTCCACGACATAACAACCTTAGAATGGCCCACCAGATCCCCGGACCTCAGTCCTATTGAGCATATGTGGGACATGGGGGTCGAGAACTGGCCAAATGTGCTCAGCCACCCACAACTCTGGAACAACTGACCCGTGCAGTGCAGCAAGCGTGGGCCACAATTCGTCAGGAAGCGATCCAGGGCATTATTGACTTCATGTCTCGACGAATTCGTCAATGTATTCCAGCTCGTAGTGGGCACATCCTATATTGATTGTTGTCCAAACTTATGGTCAGAGGGACCTGAAAGTGTAATCATAGAATCATAACCGAACGCTCGTCCTGCATGTTAAATTGCAGCAGTGTAGCACCACTCCTTCTGGGTGTTGCAATTACCATTTTCTTCAGTGTGGTTCGTAAATTATCAATCAACTTCACAATAAAACATATACAAAAATCCACAATTCTCGCCCTTCAGCCAAGTAACTGAATGTGGAAAAATTCCTAGCGTTATGAGCTACGAATTTGTGGTGCGTAAAATATAATAAAAGGTATGAGAATATACAATTTATTTATTTCTAAAAATGACAATTCTTGTTTTAATCATCGCTACCTGGTCAACTAGATTAACAGTTTGCCTTTCTCTACCACTACGAGCGCTAATGTGAGCCAATACTGGTCTATATACACAGGTCTGGTCATGCTCCCAGAATTATTTGCGGCAGCTGCCATTTTGGGACCAAAGCTCTCTACTTGCTATCGTGTGCGTGTTATTCAGTGCATTGGGATTAAAGTTATTGTGGGTCACTGAGTCGCTTCATATTGTAAAAGTCACTCATATAAAGGGACTAGATTATTTAGATTCCAGAAAGATAAGAGAACAGGCGGGGAAATGGATGCAGAATTGCCGACGTCATAAATGGCAGCCAACAGAACATCCACAGCTGTGAAAGGTTAGTATAAATTTTGTTAGAGAAAAAAGTAATGAACACCGAGTTTATTCTATTTGCTTTGATAAATGTTTGTCTATTAGAGTAGTTTTAATGACAATATCTTGATTATAATATTTTCCCGCAGCTTCATTTTGAGGAATGTCAATTCGAAGTAAAGAGAGCAGATGGAAGAAAGCTGCTGAAGTAGAATGCCATCCCTACACACCTGGACTTTTCGAATCCCCCGGAATCTTTCTCGTCTGTTGGGGAGGCCTGGAACGAAAGAAGGCAGCCTTCAATGTTTTTATATAAAGTTGTGTTTGTCAATTTATTGGGATGGTAATTTCTTGTAATAATCTTTCCTTCCTTTTTCCTTTCATTATCCGTTTACCGTCACAGGTTATTTTTTTTGCTGGGGCTGAGCGAGGGATCCCAATTCTACCGCCTCAAGGGCAGTGCCCTAGAGCGTGAGACTTTGTGTTGGGTTATACAGCTGGGAAGGAGGGCTAGTATCTCGCCCAGGCGGCCTCGCTTGCTATGCTGAACAGGGGCCTTGTGGAGAGTTAGAAGATTGGAAGGGATAGACAAAGATGAGGGAAGGAAGCGGCCGTGGTCGTTAATTAGGTATCATCCCGGTATTCACTTGGGGGAGAAGTGGAAAACAACGAAAAACCACTTCGAGGATGGCTAGGGTGGGAATCGAACACCATCCCCCTACTCAGTTGACCTCCCAAGGCTTGATGGTCCCCGTTCCAGACCTCGTACCACTTTTCAAATTTCATGGCAGAGCCGGGAAACGAACCCGGTCCTCCGGGGGTGGCAGCTAATCACACTACAATAAAGAGATGGAATATCGAGAATTTTTAATTATTTTGTAAATTCATGTAAATCAATGACCTCTCACATTCCTTAACATTTTGACACGGTTTTCTTGATAACAGTAAAGTAAAATTTCCGTAACGTATTCAATCATCCTCATTATATACAATTTAATCAGTATATTATAATAATGTCATTCCTTCATCCCGAGGTTGTGCAGCTCCTTTGTCAAGCAGACTCCCAATGGAGGTGAGCTGTATGTACAGTTTCAAACACATACCAGCCCTCCTGTTATTCTTGCATTTCTGGCAAGACCGGGAATCGAACTTGGTCCCCGAGGAAGGCTTCTAATAACACTAACCGTTACGCTACGGAGGCGGACACACTGTTGTAATGTATTGCAGTTTTCTAATATTTCTATGTTTTCCTATTAGGTCTACTAGCTCAAACAATATTATGATAATTTTGTCATACAGTCTGATTTTAATTCCATTGCAACTGTTCACAATTTATGAAACCCGAGTTCTTATAGATGGCAAAATAGATATGTTATCATTTCTGTCACAATTCGCAGGTTGTAGGAAAGGTATTATTCACATGTAGTGTGAGGCAAATAGAACTAATTGTAACAGCTTGTATGTTCTTAAATGCATTTTTTAAAATCCGAAACTCGCCCAGATGGAACATCGACATGCTGCAAGGATCACCCACACTGAGTCTCAAAATGGTGGCTCCATAAGTAACATTCGTGTCTTGGCCTGTGTATATAGACCTTGATGCAGAGTTTCTCTTAAGACCTTCCCTTCAGTGTAGACATTTTTCAAAAATAAAAAAGCACCTGAGGGTGTTGAACCATGGAACAAATTAGAGAAGGAATTATGTAAATAAGTTAATTTGGCTTGGATTTGAATAAAGAAAAGAAGACGAGTAAAAAAACAACCGATTTTAGGCTGTTTTTCCGGAACTGTATTTAGGCGGAAGCGATTTTCGAAATGTTTATTTTGATAGAGATATCCAATATTCACAATTTAAAACCTTCCCGGGCCCTTTGGCCCTCTAACTTTCGGCACAATTGAGGAAATTGCTTAATTTGACGCGTTTCCTCTATTAAGAAATGTTCTCAATATTAACAGGACAAGAAAAGAAAAACAATCTCTTCTATAATCCCTAGAAGTTAGAGATTTGAATTTTGATAAATTCTATATATATGCCACACTGAAGATATTTTGGCTCTATAGTCGAACAACGGAGTGGACCTGGTATACTAGTTTATTGATAATTTCATTTAATACGGTTTATTCTATTTATCGTTTCATTTAGCGTTGAAGGCTTACCTTAAACATTGCGATTTGTAAGTGTATCGAAAGAACATGGGTAGTGCTGGTAATAAATCAAAGTAATAAAATCTAAGGAAACTGCGCTTGACTCATAATACGGCAAGGAAAAGCCCGAAAGCCCGTGTGTGGCTCTCACAGTAGCTATGCAACCTCCTACACTGCAACGTTAAGCCGGAGGAGGCAGCCGCGGGGCATTGGTGGCGTAATGCAAGTGTACTCGATAGCCAGTTTTATAGTCTGAAACGCAACCATGCAGGAACATTTTTACTATCTACGGTCTTATAATAAAAATTATACGAGGGAAGTGTTTTATGCTGAATATAAAATGCAAAAGAGCGCGTACTCTATTATGGTGAAAGTTTGAATACTATAAAGTTGTATTCTTTATTTCATTATCTTCTTTACGCGCAGCTCAGAGGAAAAATATTGCCAGTAACATGTTACTTTCCAGAAAGGACAAATGGCTATACCAAGAATGAACGAGAAAATAATTTGATGAACTTCATATTAGTTTCGAAACTCCAAAGGACGCTATCAGCCATATAAAATAATAGGTCTTTAAAGTGAATAGCTAGGGACAGCTTATAGGACTACATACGCGCTTCTGCCGTAAGTATGGATATATTCTTTAGTATATGTTAAGAGTAATACGTGATGAGTTACAGATGTAGTCGAGGCTTTGAGTGACTGGTTAATTACCGTCCGATTTTTGATGGTAAGTTTCAGGTCCAAAGGTCGTCTCTTACATGTAACCAAACTATCCTACGGTCATACGAAATATTCGCAAACATTTTGATTTTTATATATAGTACGTTCCAGAAGGTAAAACACTTCGTTCAAAGCCTATGTATTGAACTCATGACCTTTGTGTCCTAAGAATTTTAAGTATGAAAAGTTACTACATTTCTGAACATTTATTGATATCATGGGAGTGACACTTGGCAAAGAGGTAGCTACTTTCCGTCCCACGCTCTGAGATGTGACGTCATCCGCACGTGTCGGCAGTGGAAGGATACAGAAGAAAATTTATGTCGAATAAATATAATTAAATGAAAGAATTAGTGGTGAATGCAATATAACGAGGGTCCTGTATTTATCTATCAGACAATTGGTCTTTAGCAAGACAGATTTGAGACTGCTAAGCCATTTTGGTGGATTATTTCAAAAGGGCGCGCGTGTCTAGCGTCCCCACGCAAGTTGACAGAAAAGTAGTGTCTATAAAATGAGGTCATTTAACCAGTTAAATTAATAAGTATAAATTTAAAATGTTCAGGATCACTACTGCTAGTGAGTTAACAAATATATGGTTACATCCAAAACTCTTTTAAATACGGTTCATTTAAGTCGAAAAAGTTACGCAAATTGTCTTGGAGGCAAAGGGACAATGCCTGGAGAGAGGGGGTAATGGCTATAAATATAGAAGGGACGCCATGTTGAAACCCCTGCATTGTGTTATTGAATCTTGAGCGAGAGAGATAGGCTGTTCTGCAAATCAAGCGACAAAAGGTAGACTAAGTCCGACGAACAGATTTTGGGCCGATGTGGCTAGTGTCTTAAATCCAAATGGATTTAGTTTGATAAAAAGACGGTCAAGATACCGCAGAAGTAGAAAGTTGTAAAATATTTTTGTGTTGTAAAAAGTAATTCGTGCGCGGGCAGTAAATACCATCAGTCGAGTGCGATCAACGGAGACACGTGTGAAGGGTATTTTTTAATGTTTTGTTTCCAGGAAAAATAAATAAATAGTATGATGTACTACCAGAAATGTAAAATGGATAGATAAGCGACGGAAGGTCGCGGGTGAGCCGAAAGATGGAATCCGACGAACCCTAAGGTAGATGCCTTGCCATCTTACCACCTACTATATCTTGTTTTGTGATGTCAAACTTATGTGCATTTGAAATGGCCTTTTTAATGACGAAGTTGGTCACCCATATGTTTTTGGCTAATGTCTGAAATATGACGAAAGGTCATTTGTTTTATTTTCTGCTTGAATAAATTTTTAAAATATTGCGTTTGCCGTGTGACATGCAAAAAGTTATTAGTGAGGGTTTCGAAGTGATATCACGTCCAGAGTAGATCGTCATTTCCGTGAATTTATTGCATATACTTTTGTGATGTCAAATTAAGATATTTCAGCTGACGTATAAATATTTCTGTTTGAATTTGATGGAATTAATGTAAGAAATCCATGGTTATCCATTTTCAATCGAGTGAAAGCGCGCTGTCGGTTTGAGAAATGTAGAGTGGTGAATTTTTTCATGAAGGGAAACGTTATTCTATGTCCATTTAAACTGTGTCTGACTGACGATAAATAGTAGAATTTTGACAGTCATTTTGTGAAATCCAGTTTTGGAAAATACGAGATCATTATGCGAAGTGTTCATTATTAATGTATTTGTGCGTATTCCAGTTTTTTTGTCAGTGAGAGCCGTCGAGTTGAGGCGAGAGTTCAGATTTGTCGTATGAGTTGAGATAGGATATGTGAATCAGGTGATTGGAAGCCTGTAAATGTGCCGGGATATGTATAAGCCCGAGGGAGATTGTGTGTAATGTTTGGGATGGAATGTAGAACTGGAGAATCCACGTCGGTATTAATTTGCGACGTGTACAATTATTGTAGGGGATTTTGAAGTATAATCTATGTGCATTTTGTTGGTCAGAAATATCGTATTTGTTTAATTATGTCGGCGAAGTTAAAGGTTTCATTCTGAGAGGCCAGTCAGGCAAGACGAAACAGATGTGTTCTATCACAGTGGAGTGGGGGTCGTGTCTCAATAGCTGGCCATACACGAAAAGAAAATGTGACAGGCGAGGCCTGTAGTGACGCGTTCCGACAGGCTAGGACTGCTCGTTAGTGAGCGAGATCAGTTCGAGGCGTCATCTGCTACAGGCGAGACCTGTTGTAAGCGCCTCAACGGAAAGACCTCGCCTCATAGATCGCGCCTCTTGTAAGGAAAGCATGGAGTGGACAAAGGCACTGCTAGAGAAATTTATTGAAATGTACAAAGAGCGGCCGTGTCTCTGACAATTAAAACATGATATGTCACAGTGTCGCAATCAAGCGTTCTTCAGTATTCTCCTTTCCTCCTTCTTCAGCTTATAAGCTACAATATCCATAGTAATTACGCTTTCAATTAGACTGTCCTCCAGTAATAGCTACGCAAAACAAGTAATTTTTTTACTAGTGGCTTTACTCCGCACCGACACAGATAGGTCTTATGGCAACGATGGGTTGGGGAAGGGCTAGGAGTTGGAAGGAAGCGGCCGTGACCTTAATTAGGGTACAGCACCAGCATTTGCCTGGAGTGAAAATGGGAAACCACGGAAAACCATTTTCAGGGCTGCCGACTGTGGAATTCGAACCCACTACTCCTTGATGCAAGCTCACAACTGCGCGCCCCAAGCGCATGGCTAACTCGCCTGGTAAACAAGCCATTGTGTATGCGTTGTGTATGTTTGGTCTTCAACTCAAAGGTTGGTTTGATCCTCCACAAATATGCCAATAGCAGTCATAGCCTAGGCATCACTGAAGAAGCGTACTAGGGAAATGAGGAGCAAGGTAGCTTCCCGTTGCTTTCCTCACCGAGTCAGAATTTGCTCGCATATCAGTCTGCCAAGCCCACTGAAAAGCACGCACCAGCTGACCCTATGAGTGATATTTTCATACTATTCATACCAGGGACTGGCTGCATAAAGAATGGCATTAATAGCATCGCTCATATCTCAATCACTTTCATACAGTATTGTCAAAGCAAAGGATAAGCCTGAAACAGATCAAGCATTTAACGTAATAACGAGAAAAATCCATTCATGCTTACTTTTTTTTATTGCTAGTTGCTTTACGTCGCACCGACACAGATAGGTCTTATGGCGACGATAGGATAGGAAAGGCCTAGGAGTTGGAAGAAAGTGGCCGTGGCCTTAATTAATTAATGTACACTCCCTGCATTTGCCTGGTGTGTAAATGGTACACCACGGAAAACCATTTTCAGGGCTGCCGACAGTGGAATTCGAACCCACTATCTCCCGGATGCAAGCTCACAGCCGCGTGCCCCTGACCGCACAACCAACTCTCCTGCTATATGCTTACCTAACAGCATACCATAATCGCTGTGGTCCATTCGCAAATAATTCTCGTAATCGTCCCGTTCATTTTCTCTCAGGTGTTGTGTCAGGCTCATGTGACTAAAGCTGTCTCGCTCTCCTATCCATGATTTCATCCACTTCAAAAGATTTTTCTGTTTGCATGATTTAACATACCGGTATAGCAAAATGCACATTCTATCAGCTGCAACAGCATTTTTTTTTCTTTACACTGTCTGATTCGATGTCCATCGCACAGTTCTAAGTACGGCAGACCCGACCGCAATGGATGAGGCTTGGCCTGCCGAGAACAAAGGGATCATGCCATTAACGGGAGGGTCTGGAATGTTGACAGATTATGTTGCACAACACGACAGGCTTGGTGTCAGAGTTGATGGCGAGCAGCAGGCCGGGTCTCTGAAGGTCGCGCCTGACAGGCGGTCTGTCGGATCTGACCCTAAAGGCGAGGCCTGCGAAAGGATCTGTCCGTGTATGGCCAGCTAATGCCGTCAGTTGATAGGAGTTCGCAGCTCGAGTAACGGGATTTGGGTAGTGTGTTAGAATTGAGATCGCATTTCATGGCAACGGAAATCATTATAACTACGGAATCTAGTTGAAATTTTCATCCGGTAATAACGTATATGTTATCAGATACTGTGAATTTGTTTAACTGAGATTGTAATGTACATTTGAGACCACGAAATTAGAGTATAATGAGCGAGGTTAGCCAATTTCAGGGTTGTCCAAAATATAAAGCGATGGCAATGATGATTGTTCTTTTGTGAGGGGCGCACAAAGCTTCACAGAAATGTTATGACAATATATGACATCGTAATCGGTTTACATTGTATGGCGGTCCGACTCGTTGGCTGAACGGTAAGCGTACTGGCCTTCGATTCAGAGGGTCCCGGGTTCGATTCCCGGCCGGGTCGGGGATTTTAACCTTAATTGGTTAATTCCTACGGCACGGGGGCTGGGTGTATGTGTTGTCTTCATCATCATTTCATCCTCATCACGACGCGCAGGTCGCCTACGGGAGTCAAATAGAAAGACCTGCACCTGGCGAGCCGAACCCGTCCTGGGATATCCCGGCACTAAAAGCCATACGACATTTCATTTCATTGTATGGCGAGTTACTTATGGTTTTGTACTTAATTATCAGGGTTATCCAAGTAGTAATAATGGTTAGTATTAAATTAAATTAAAGTGTGATGTCACGAAACAAGATAAATACTGGAAATAAATGATACAATTTGTTTTCCAGCTACAGGGATAAAGAACCGACGATATACATCCAACATGATTAAAAATGAATTACGTCAAGACTTAAGTAGGGACTTGTGAAAGAAACCATTCGTCCACGGAGATAGAATTTGTTGTTCATTAAGAATTCATTAAATCATTTAAATTTATTTAATTATTAAATTCAGTGGAAACGTATTTTGAAATAACTTTAAATCAAGCGAATAACTTGAAGATGCATTCTGGAAATCTTAGTTTATTTTTCTGGGGAATATGTAAATGTTAACGTAACGATTAAGGGGACATATCCGAAGGTAATGGATTTTACTGCCACAAAGTATTGTGAGCATTGTTGTTGTTGCCTTATTTAACTTTGATTGATTGAGCAGTAAATGTGCTGGGGTTGGTAAAGTGGAAACTTTGGTCATCAACCGATGTAACTTAATTGTGTTTAGCTTTCAGCTTAGAAACTTGGATGGTCATGGGGTCATCAACCTCAGTGACTTAGAGTAGGGCCATATGCCACCGTAGCATCATTTTCCTTGCGGTCATCATCCACAATGACTTTAAAGTAATTTAGAAGTTTAGATATAGGTCCATGACATAGTCGAAGGTCACATCGATTCAATTAAGGGTCCATGCCGTATAACCACTGTGTGGCACACACCGATTGGACCGCCTTAATTATACCCAGAGTTCAGAGTTCATGTTACGAGGACTGGACCATAAGGAATCGTTATGATGGTACATGTAGTCTCACATGGAAGCCGAATTTAAGGATTTCTAGACTTTCTTTTCTTTAATTAATAATTGAGACAGATCTGATGAAATTTTGCTGATAGGTAAGGAAGGTAGGTATCCTTCATAGTGGACTAAAGGGTTCAGTATGCTGTGCTAATACTACTGCTAGGATGCTGGTCGCTTTTATCTCCCATTCACTCAATCCTGTGCAGTCAACTGTTGTAAAATTATGCTCAGCCACCTTAATTTTTAGACGCTCCCAATAAGCCTCTTGAAGCTCAACATGGATGTTTTTGGACTTTACGAAACCTGACAAGGCGTTCTATCTACGTCAATGCTTTCTGGACAATTTTTAAACTACTTATTGTCCTTATACCACGACATTTTGGGAAATAATATTTGCGTGCTCCTTCGCACTCCAGTTTTCTGAAATATTCTCTATTTGACGTTTTGCTGCCATATAATTGTTAAACACTCTGATACGAAACGAAAGAAATCTGAATTGACGTGCTCTCACGCCGGAGTGTAGAGCTGAACTAGTTGATAACCGTGCAGCACGCAGACGTTAGTGCCTCAAAATGGCGGTGCTACTGCATTAACAAATGCTATATCAAGATCAGACTCTTATTCATGAGTGTATTGATTCTTTCCCTTCACAATGAGATACTGAACACTGTCGTTGCATGTCGGGGTTTGGAATGAAATAAATAAAGCCCCATCTATCGGCGAGAATAGGAATTGTGCCGACTGCTGAAGCCTATCGCAATAATCTGGGCAATGTTTAATGACTGACAGATGAAATGAAATGATATTGGAGAGTGTTGCTTGAATGATGAAAATCTATCAAGCCTCCACTTTGTCCAGCATAAATCTCATATGCGGTGAGAGGCCGGCGCGCTTCCGTCTGAGCCACGGAGGATCTTTGTCGTCGCATGTGCTGGCTAGAAATTATTTCGACTTTAATGATTTTTTAAACTTCCGCAATTATAGATGAATTCTACGTCAAACACGTCTGAAAGAACGTAATTCTGCATCAGCAAATGATGTCGAGCCAGCATCACACAGGAACATAATGGAAGGTTGCAAGAGATTCTTTATTCGTGTCAGAGAGAAACGAAATACGTACATACACAATTAAAATCTTAAATTAAATCACACGATGGTAGACCAGTGACGAGCAACATCAACAGCGTTTGGTGCTGCATGGAGAGGATCTTCTTCTGTACAAGATGCCGGGCACAGCATGCAGTCCAGTAAAAGTTTCAAGGTCTAGGTTTCTTCGTAGTCGCAGTTAACGTTGTCGATAGGGAAATGCCATTTCAGGAGATTGCTTTTGGATTTTCGAACTCCATAACGAAGACGGTTGAGTGATCTCCACACAATCCAAATTTGTTCATGCCCAGATGGGAAGCTTTCTGAAGGGCGAGGCCAGGTAAGAGTTGTTCTTAAGTCGAGAAAACCAAAATTAGTTTTCTTGCTGTAACCGATGCAGTTTGCAAGACTGCAGTCGTCTTCAGGAAGCTTTTAGTGGATCTCAATATAGGGGTAGCTGGTACATAACTATATAGCAGGTGGGATTGCTAATGGACCTGTTTATTTCTCTCTGCATTGGCAGATACCTTACGACGAATATCTGGTGGAACTATCCCTGCAAACTGGTGGAATTTCGCAAGAAATGCAGGCCTCAGACAATCTGTAACTAGCCTACATATTTCATTGGACGTTTAGTCAACATTGTTTGCGTGGGTGAATTGGTACCAAACTGGGCAGGCATGTTCTGCTGTACTGTAACATAATGCAAGAGAAATGATGACTTCTAGTGGTGATTCAAGAATCTTTACCAAGTCGCCCAAGGGGATTACTTGAAATTCTGAATGAGTATTGACATTCTGATCGTAACAACGGAATCTCCCGATCCACGAGAAATCTGAACCATAAGGGCGGTGTTTCTCATTCCTCATTTTCTCATTTCTAGTCTATCATGGCCCCAGAATACATTTCAGCACTGAGTGATACAGAATACTATTGCATTTACAAAATTTATATTGTTGATCCCTACAGAAATCTGTATCGAGAAGCATTATTACATGTCCTCTTCTTGATCATGACTGTTCTCTATCTTCCAATCATGACCAGGCTTACAAGTTTACTTCAAGATTGAAAAATAAGAGAAGGGAACGCCTGACTAAATTTATCTATACGAAAAACTCACTACGTTAATTTTTATTTTACGTTCCATATGCCATTTAGAAATATTTAACCACTTTACGATGTAAAGTATTTCACTCACCGAATATGTGTTTGGTAGAGGAGAGGTCAGAAGTTCTCGATGGATGTCTCTGTAACAGAAGAGAGACTATTAGGTCATATCATGTATTAAATAAATAAATAAATAAATAAATAAATAAATAAATAAATAAATAAATAAATAAATAAATTAATTAATACACTGACTGACAGAGCAAATGCAACACCAAGAACGAGTGGTCAGAACTTTATGCCAATTGCAGGGTAGACTGACGTCACTGAGGTATGCTCATGATGTGAAATGCGCCGCTGTGCTGCGCACGTAGCGAACGATAAATGGGACACGGCGTTGGCGAATAGCCCACTTCGTACCGTGATTTCTCAGCCGACAGTCATTGTAGAACGTGTTGTCGTGTGCCACAGGACACGTGTATAGCTAAGACTGCCAGGCCGCCGTCAACGGAGGCATTTCCAGCAGACAGACGACTTTACGAGGGGTATGGTGATCGGGCTGAGAAGGGCAGGTTGGTCGCTTCGTCAAATCGCAGCCGATACCCATAGGGATGTGTCCACGGCGCAGCGCCTGTGGCGAAGATGGTTGGCGCAGGGACATGTGGCACGTGCGAGGGGTCCAGACGCAGCCCGAGTGACGTCAGCACGCGAGGATCGGCGCATCCGCCGCCAAGCGGTGGCACCCCCGCACGCCACGTCAACCGCCATTCTTCAGCATGTGCAAGACACCCTGGCTGTTCCAATATCGACCAGAACAATTTCCCGTCGATTGGTTGAAGGAGGCCTGCACTCCCGGCGTCCGCTCAGAAGACTACCATTGACTCCACAGCATAGACGTGCATGCCTGGCATGGTGCCAGGCTAGAGCGACTTGGATTAGGGAATGGCGGAACGTCGTGTTCTCCGATGAGTCACGCTTCTGTTCTGTCAGTGATAGTCACCGCAGACGAGTGTGGCGTCGGCGTGGAGAAAGGTCAAATCCGGCAGTAACTGTGGAGCGCCCTACCGCTAGACAACGCGGCATCATGGTTTGGGGCGCTATTGCGTATGATTCCACGTCACCTCTAGTGCGTATTCAAGGTAGTCTTCTGAGCGGACGCCGGGAGTGCAGGCCTCCTTCAACCAATCGACGGGAAATTGTTCTGGTCGATATTGGAACAGCCAGGGTGTCTTGCACATGCTGAAGAATGGCGGTTGACGTGGCGTGCGGGGCTGCCACCGCTTGGCGGCGGATGCGCCGATCCTCGCGTGCTGACGTCACTCGGGCTGCGCCTGGACCCCTCGCACGTGCCACATGTCTTTGCGCCAACCATCTTCGCCACAGGCGCTGCACCGTGGACACATCCCTATGGGTATCGGCTGCGATTTGACGAAGCGACCAACCTGCCCTTCTCAGCCCGATCACCATACCCCTCGTAAAGTCGTTTGTCTGCTGGAAATGCCTCCGTTGACGGCGGCCTGGCATTCTTAGCTATACACGTGTCCTGTGGCACACGACAACACGTTCTACAACGACTGTCGGCTGAGAAATCACGGTACGAAGTGGGCCATTCGCCAACGCCGTGTCCCATTTATCGTTCGCTACGTGCGCAGCACAGCGGCGCATTTCACATCATGAGCATACCTCAGTGACGTCAGTCTACCCTGCAATTGGCATAAAGTTCTGACCACTCGTTCTTGGTGTTGCATTTGCTCTGTCAGTCATTGTAAATAAATAAATAAATAAATAAATAAATAAATAAATAAATGGACGAATTTAGTGCGGAAAGACCTACAATACCTAAACATTGATCACGTTGACATTTACAACTGAGATAAATTCATAAAGTTAGTCAAGACATCTGACTCTCTCCAGTCACTAACAACTAAATCACTGCGTCCAGGAGTAGGAATGAAATGGACTCAAGAAAGAAAAGACATCCATAGCGCTAGAATGAAGGAATACTGGGCTAAGAGGGAGAAAAGGGCTCACGAGAGTTAAGAACCACGTGGTTCATCGTAGGCCTAAACGAAGAAGAAGAATAATAAATAAATAAATAAATAAATAAATAAATAAATAAATAAATAAATAAATAAATAAATAAGTTAATTATTATCTCGTTTATAGACAGGAACCGTTTGTCATCTTATTGACTGAATCAATCTTATAATAAAACATATAATTATGTTAAGTAATGATTAATTGTGATTTTACAATCTATGACAGTGAAAGCTTAAATGGCAATAATTAAAGTGATTTGTAAAGAACCGAGCGGACAGGCTTCGGTGTTAACGTGCTATGGCTATGGAGCCGAGCTCTGCATTGGGGAAGCGAGTGGGTTCGAAGTCCACTATCGGCTGTCCTGATAATGGTTAATTGCGGTTTCCCCTTTTCACTTCTAGGTTAATGCCACGACAGTTCGTATTCACAGGCCACAGTCGAATCTTACCATCTCCTTAAGCAATTTCACGCACCATCATTCATTTGATCTTCATAACTCCTCAAAAGAGGAGAACTGAACTGAAGTGAACTGAGGCAAAATTATTGATGACGGGACGTCTCTGTCTGTCTGTCTGTCTATCTGTCAATTATCAGCGTGGAGGCAGGTTGGATCAAAGCCTCAAAACCCGGTGAGGGCGCTATGATAAGATATTCTAGGAAAGATAAAGAGTTAGTTTGCCATTATTTTTCACAATGAACTAGAGAATGTGGAGATTACGGCGTTCTTGAACCTCTGCGGCAATACCACTCAAACCAGTGATACTCTAAATATTATTAGCCGATGTTATACTTACCTATACACCACGCGTACTTGTTAAGTCTCAGCCCGAAGAATGGTTGGCAGGAATTATTCTCCTCCACACCTTTTTTGTTCTAGGTTACTGATTTCTTCACGCGATCCTGCTCCTATGCCTTCCCTGATCTGCTTACTATTGTACCTGTATAGAAGGCCAATTAATTAATTAATTAATCTCTTCTCTTTTATTATTGTTGCTACGCATCTGACAGCCTTGCTGTCCACGATAAATTTTCCATAGCTGATGTCTCCTAATGCATGAACAAATAGCTCACTTTTCTGAGTCATGCAAGTCAGCACTCCAGACGTAGCGTTTAATGAAGCTCATTTTGGTTTGTGCATTTAGACTGATCGACTTAAGCATCAAGCTTTTTTGTTGCCAAAGGTAACATTTACCTGTGTAATTCTCCTTTCAATTCCGTCACAGACAAATATCCACAGTTCTAGTCCTTCAGGCAAGCAACTCAATGTTCAAAACATCCTAGGGGTATAAGCTACGAATTTTTATGTAAATATAATAAAGTATATTTCTTAATCATCGTAAATGAAATGCCGTGTGGCCTCCAGAGTGGCCTGGTGAAGGTCCTTTGATTTGACGCCCGTCGGCGACCTGTGCGTCGTGATGAGGATGAAAGTCGGTACATACATCCCATCCTCGTGCCAGGGGAATTAATCACTTATGGTTAAAATTCCCGACCCTGCCGGGAATCGAACCCGGGACCTCTGTGACCAAAGGCCAGCACGCCAACCACTTCGCCGGACGCAACATCATCGTCGATTAGATTAGTTTGCCTTTTTCTACCACTAATGTCAATACATTGTTTCACTTAAGCACCACTACGAGCGCTAATGTGAGTCAATGCAGAGCTTCATGATTACATTAGATGTGGAATGTTACAAAAAATAAAAAATTCCCGAGGGTATCGAACCAATGAAGACACTGCAGAAAAAATATGTAGGTAAGTTCATTTGGCTAGGATATGAGTCCAAACGAAAACAAGTAAAGAAATAAGCGATTTTAGGCTGTTTTCCCGCAAATGCATTTGAGTTGGAAGTGACTTCCGACATGTGGTTTTTTAGTTTGATAGAGCTATTCATGACTCAAAATTTGACACCTTTCCGGCCCCTTTAGCGCTTCAGTTTTCGGCACAATTGAGGAAATTGCTTACTTTTACGTTTTTCGTTGTATGGGGATCCCTACTTTTACTGCTGAGGAATGTTCTCAACATTAAAATGAGACTGAGACGTCAGTACACACTAAATGTTTCTATGGCCTGTGTCAAGAGACGGATGTAAAAATACTCCATCCACAAACGTATATAAACAATTCTTGGAGTCGAATCACCTTCCTATTCCTGCTTGTTAAAATCCCTTACACCTATAAATACAGAAATGTAACGAGCCATCGCTTCACAGTGGCTCTTTCTTTCAAAAGGAAACCCTAACTCTGCCACTTTTGCATGAAATACCACTGTGGTCGCGTAATTTTGTTATGAAAGGCACTGCATATTCAAATAAAATTTGCCCGGTGGTATTCATGATGTATAAATGCAGTTATAAGCTGTAAAATTTAGTCACAAGAAGCTGCATTCCCATATTTTATCACTACGGAAATTGCTTTAATTTTTATAAATCTCAAGTGAAGGCTCCATATATTTATAACTATGTATAATGTGATAAGGAACTTTTCACATGCCCAGTTGGTACGCCAGCAAAACGATATTCGCACCACACAACGAATTTTGTGTGTTCTCGTCTGTGTCATGTCTTGCGTGTTTGTATAAGGGAGCGAGCGAGAGAAATGTACACATCAGGCGGAAAGGCCAAACGTTCAAATACTCAGCCTGAATAACATACAAACAAAGACAACTTTCATAGGAATCCTATCTGTATAGTCTTTGACTAATTTATGCAGATGAAAATGGGTCGAATGAAATGTTATTTCGTGTACGAGTGTTTAGAATATTATAATGCGAGGAAAGTCTTTTGCGGAAACGAGTTCAATATGGCGCTTCGATATGGCAATACCACTACTACTACAACTACACCTGCTGACCGGCTCCATGGCAGAATGGAGAGCGTAGTCACCTTCGGTTCATAGGTCCCCGGGTTTTTTTCCTGACCGGCTCAGGGATTTTAATCTGAAATGCTTCATTCCCTTGGCTCGGGGATGGAGACTGGACATTTCTGCTGTCCCCAACATCCCTGCAATTTATACACCACACACAACACTATTCTCCACTACAATATAACGCAGTTTTCCAATTCACGGCAGATACCACCCACCCTCGTCGGAGGGTCTGCCTTACAAGGGCTGCGCCGAGCCAACTATCTTCTCCTCAATTCTCAAACCAAAGATTGGTTGCCAGCAATTCGCCTTCTCCACTCTTCTCTGTAATCCGCTAATCTCTTCATTTCCACATATGAACCTGTTCCTACGTCATCTCTGATCTGTCTTGAATATTCCAGTCTAGGTCTTCCTCTTCCTCTTTTACCTTGAATCATTCCTTCCATGACATTAACTATGAAACCATTGTGCCTATAGAGATGGCCAATTAATTGGTCTCTTCTCTTTCTTATTGTTGCCAAAAAGGATCTTTTTTCACCTATTCGTTTAAGAACTTCTTCATTGGTGAGTTTTGCTGTCTATGAGATCTTTTCCATCCTCCTCCAGCACCACATCTCAAATGATTCCAAACGTTTATTATCACCTGAACCATACAAGGCCACACTCTAGACAAAGCACTTAATAAATCTCTTCTTGGTCTCCACATTTAAATTCCTTGATGTAAGTAGTATCCTTTTCTTGTAAAAAGCAATCTTTGCTTGGGAAATTCTGCTCTTTATTTCGAATGAACTTTTGCCATCTGGAGTGATTTTACTTCCTAAGTAGGTAAAGACATTTACTTGCCTTAGTTGCATATCATTAATTCTGATGTCGACTGCAATATGTTGGCGGTTGCATACTATAATTTCGGTCTATTTTGTATTAATTTTCATGTTATATTTATCTCTCAATATCTTATTCATTCTTATTAATGCACTTTGTAGTTTCTCTTCGTTTTCTTCTACGACAACTGTCATCAGCAAATCTTATCATTTTGATTTCTACTCCATTTATCTTTATCCCTTCCATATCCTCTTTACTTTCCTCAATGCCTTTCTCAATATGTAGGTTGAACAGCACTAGTGACAAACTACAACCCTGTCGTACTCCTTTCTTTATATAAGCCTCCCATACATCACCATTTATGTTTATGATGCCTCCTTGGTTGTGACAGAGTTCATATACTATTCGTCTATCACTAAAATCTAGACCAACACTAGTCATAATCTTCAATAACATATTCCAGTTCACATTATCAAAAGCTTTTTCTAAATCCACGAATGCAAACAAATTACATAAAATTAATTTAAATTAAAAGCTACTACTGGCTTCAGCTGCAGACATTTTGACCTGACGCGATTTATGCTGTCTGCTTCTCAGAATTCACAGGATATACAAAAATTACGTCCAATAATCGTAGCCCGTGATAAAGGGGACATGGGCTGTTACGATGAAGATAGGAACCAAACCACAACTCACAAAAGCCATCCATATTCAACTAGCGCATTGCCATTTTAGATGACGTCTGTGATCCAAATATCCCCGAAAGGAGCCTTCATGACGTCCACAAATACAGGGGTTCCGGGGAAGAGAGTTTATTTTGTGAACACTGAGATGAAAGTTGTTTATGTGTGAATTTTATTGCTATATCTAAAAGTAATTCATTTTTAACAAAATATTAATATAATATGCTAACGGTTCATTTAACTTAATTCAATGTAAGGAGAGAAGAGACTCTCAGAATAATTTCTAGTGCAAGTTTCAACTATAAGCGTTAGCCTATGGGCTCATTTCGTACAGAACTATTTTAGACACAAGTTGAGAACAAAAACAATCATATCACTTGCCAAACAGTTTAAGCTGTACTTAAGTAATTACAGAGACGTAAGAATAAGATGAAGCTATAAACATTAAAATGTAGTTTTTCTCACTTGTTTTCCTCTTTGGATTTTAATGAAGAGGAATTACGGATTGGAATAATTTATCGAGAGAGAAGTTTGGTAAATTTCTAACTTTTTTGAAATCATTCAAGAACAGACTAGGTAAAGATCTGTCAGGAAATCTGGCCCCTGGGCGACAGCTGTACATTCAGATCAGTGGTGATTGAATCACAGGATTGTTTCTCGTTGTATCTTTCTTGGGGAAAAATTCGCCTGCAAACACGAAAGTGAGGTGTAATAAAGGAACAACATGTAGTGAAGCATAACATCAATCCTTCACAATTATTCTTCATTATCATTTAGCTGTCTTTGACTTAAAGAACCGAGCAAGTGGCGGTGCGGTTTGGATTGCGTAGATATCAGCTTGCATTCGTGGGATAGTGGGTTTGAACCCCACTTTCGGCAGACCTGAAGATGATTTAACGCAGTTTCCCATTTTCACACAAGGCAATTAAAATCCCCGACCAGAGCGTGAATAGAACCCGGGACCCTCTAATCCAAAGGCTTAAACGTTGACCATTCATTATTTCAGGTAAAGTGTTGGTTCTTTTACAGTCCATTGTAAGTCGCACCGACAGAGATATATCTTATGGCAACGATGGCACAGGAATGGGATGGACGTGGGAAGGAAGCGACCGTGGCCGTAGTTAATGTACAGTGTGTGAAAATGGTGTGCGGCCATTTCTCGGTAAAGTGATAATTTTGTGAATGAACATAATTACTTTGTAATCAGTTATTAGACCTGTGCAAACTTGTGCCAAGACGTATGTGTGACATTCATTTCGAATCCACGGCTGTTTTCTCCAGTGATTAGCACTTAAATTGCACTGGGTTACTAAGCTTCACTTGTCTTTGCGGAAAGTTTGTTTACGAGTGAGTTTAGTATCTAGTAGTTTCAGCTCAAGTCCTCAGAACTACAAGACTCCTTTATGGGAAGTGGATTTTGTTATTACGACTTCGAAATTCTCACAACTACAGAAGCTATTAGCAAATGCAAAGTGTGCATCACTCGATACCCTCATCGTCTGTATGAAGTACTGCTTCTGCCGTATTTACACTCTCTTTAGTAGATGAAGTTCTCTCGTCTGCAAAGTTGCAGCCGCATTTCTTTATCCTGATGAAAACTATTTATGACGAATATTTACGACGAGCAATAATTCTACAACGATAACTGTAAAAGTAATTTTCGAAGCCGACATACTAGCACGAGTATACCAAACTTTTTGTCTCTGAGGACCCCTTAGCATATCCAACGATACCTTAGCCACATAACTTACTGTTACGGCCTCTCTAATACATCAAGATTTTTTCTTCTTACCGTCTGTCATCCGTCGCATTCTACTGCTGCCATTTTCTCTCCATCTGCTTGTTCACCCAGCTGTTCACAAACTGGCCTGTTCCACTCCACTGTTGCTGCTCTGCTACGTATTTTTCTTCGAGTAATTTCTGGACTCACTTCACCACCTATATAAGCGTCCTATTACTTTGTTTCTCCGGGTCAGACATCGAGTGAAAACATCCCTCAGTGGAGAGAGCGGAACATTTCGCCGGCGGCTGGCCCGTTGCGATGTTTTACATTTACATGAAATGCTGCATTGAACATTTTCAGACTGGGTGACAAAATGTTATAACTTCTTCATCTTTCGTGTTTTCCATCAAGACTTGAACACTAAGCGATTGATTATTCTGTGCCTTTATGGCTTTCATTCTAACAGATTCCTTCTGACTGACATCTTAATTAATCTTCTACTTTACATGATAAACTGTATCTGGACAAATGTTGGAAGTGTAGCTACTTCCTGCACTTTTCTTGAGGCCGGAGCGGTCGCTCACACCACGAACTTATAGGGTTTAAGCAGCCTGGAAATATCCCCGTCCCTTTCCTTCCCTCCTCAGTCTGTCTCCTTTTTTCCTTTTTTTTTCACGGTATAAAGTCGTATATTTCTGTCTTGTAACGTGCTCTAACTCTCTTACCCCCTTTTGGGTTTGATATTTGATTTAAGCACTATTGTCAAATTGTATTAATACCTCCACCTTCTTTCTTTATCAGTATCATTTTTAAAAGAAAACAATTTAAATAAAATATATACTAATTGTGGTTTTCCGCCGAATACGGGTCTTGGGCTTTTTCAGAAACTTATTGGTGTTATTCGCAAGAATCTTTTTAATCAAGATCTGTCTCAATTGCATTTTATTGTTAAAAAGGCCGAGCCCTTACTAAAATCTTTGTATTCCTATTTTTGGATTGTTGCACTTTGCCTGTTCTAGTCATTTATGGTTGAAATATAACTTGTTTATATTGATTCCCTTTTCTTTAATTTTGTTTGTTGTATGCTCCCTCCCGTCTGTTCTCTCTCTTTTTTTGACTCTGCACTTACCACGGACGGCCCTCTTGGTCGGCCTGCCGTCGTTCCACTGACTCTGCTGATTGATAAATGTCATGTTTAACACATCAGTTTTTGTGTTGCTGTAACCTAACGAGATTTATGGTTTGGGGTATCAAACATATGCCCTTCCGCGGTCTGACAAGTTCCCACCAGTGAAATGATACCTGTCTGCCTTAGGCGCTGAGCAGCTCAAAATGTATACTGTTTGATGATCCTTTTGTGTCGTGGGTCGATCATTTTTCATTACCTGTGCTGTGATTTACATCGTTTTCGTCATTCCTATGAATATATCATTTATTGAGACCACATACTATTTCCATACGCCACAATACTAATTCATTCAGTAAACAAAAACAGAATTTTGTAATGATGCCCTGTTTGATTTTATTCGTATAATTTAATGTAATTTTATTATAAAATTTAATTTAACTTCAAGATGTTATTTCTTGATGGGTTTAGTGTGAACTTATTTATTAATGAAATAATAAAGTGAGGGTATAAGGGTGTTACTGGAAGAAGATTATGAAAGCGATTTTCAATCAAACATTGACGACGATTCACACAAGGAAGGGAAAGATAATGTTATTCATGTGAAGAACAGAAAGTAAGAGTATTGAAAATTTCGTAAAATGTGTTTTTGTCTTAAATCATGATTAATTTTCATACCAGGGGTGTCCAGTTTCCAAATAGTAGCAAATTCAATCAGATAATTTCAAGCCAAGAGTAGTTATTTTTTAAGAAAAGGTTGGTGATTTTTTTTACTTTAGAATATAGTTTAATATAAAATAATTTCAAATGCTAGACACGAGTGTTTCTTGTCATGAAATATATACTACCATTACACATTTTTACAGCAACTTGTAGAATTTGAAGTACATCTGAAAAAAGTAGCACAAGTTTTTTATTTATAATTTTACCTGCTATTTATAAACCGTCTAAACTATTAAAATAATTAAAACTTGTTGTTGGTTATAATTTAGAATACTATTTTAAGAAATATATGATTTATGAGACTAGGAGCCAAAACTCAAGTCACAACGTAGAGTACCAATTCTGCAGGGTTAACTGGTTGTTCTGTGCGCTGTTTGCAGACCGATGCCACATACAAGATCTGTATTATTTAGAAGCGTGGCAACATCACGTTCATCACATTCCCCACCTCTTATCGCCTGCTGCGGCATGCTTGCAAAGTTCAAACACACTCAAAAATACTAGGGCCGATTTCCCCTACCTGTCGATGCAAAACGTTTTTCACTTTCTGGGTCTATCCTTCTGTATCACACACACGCAAACAATTCCCTAAATTCATTGATCGTAATATTTATAAACATAACTCTCAAAACATCCATTCGTGACCGGCATAAACAAGCATCTGTTACATAATTAACTCTATTAGCTCAGCGCGAGACTCGTGATATTACAAAGCAGGTGAATATTACTGCGCAACACTCTCCAAACCGCCTTCCCGGCTGCCTTGCAATTCTAGTATACAGGCTCTCTCATACAAACCCAAATCGAACGCACACTGTTTGTACTTTACGCTACGGCAGCTGCAGTATTGGAGGCGTGCTCATAGTTCTTGACCTTGCAAGCAGCCTTCACGTGTTCGACCTGGCAAGCATGAGTCGCCAGTCTGAATCCCAGCTGTTAACATGGTGGAACAGTTATCATTGCAAGATCATGTTCTCGTATGTAAATGTTCTGGTTTCATCTTAATGGACGTGTGAACTGTCATGACTCTCGCCACTGGTGTGCAGAAAATCCTAATGGTGTTTATGAAGTCTCTCATTTAAGCATGGAGATTGGTGTTTGGTGTGCTCTTAGTTCAACACGAATAATTGTGCCTATTTTTTTCGTGACGACAGTAAATGCAGAGAGGTACAGAGATGACATTTCGACGCCGTTTTTCCATCAGTTAACGGAAGAAGAATATTTGACTATTGCTATTTGCTTTACGTCACACCGCCACAGATGGGTTACATGGCGACGATGAGATAGGAAAGGGATAGGAGTGGGAAGGAAGCGGCCGTGGCCATAATTAAGGTACAGCCCCAGCATTCGCCTGGTGTGAAAATGGGAAACCACGGGAAACCATCTTCAGGGCTGCCGACAGTGGTATTCGAACCCACTATCTCCCGGATGCAAGCTCACAGCTGCGCGACCCTAACCGCACGGCCAACTCGTCTTGGTGGTTTCAACAAAGTTCAGCCCCTTTTCATACAGCAGATGATTCCCTTCCTACAATCTCGGAGGTGTTTGCAGACGGAGTGATCAGTGCTGTTCCATTGCCCCCTCGTTCTCTAAATCTAACAGTGTGTGATTTTTACTTGAGGGGGTAAACTAAAAGAAAAAGTGTATCGAACAAATCCTCACACATTGGAGAAACTGAAATGAAACATTAAAAATGGAATCTGAAACATAACAGTGGCAGAACTCACTCGCGTCAGACAGAATGTGGTTAGCAGATACAATGCCTGTATAACCCAGGAAGGACGACACTTCCATCATGTTTTATAAGGTAAGATTTCATATAAAATTATATAAACGCTTAAAGCGACATAAGTTCGGCTGAGTATAAACACCGTGCGTTGAGCGTGGGTTGGCGACCACGGGGCCCTCAGCTGAGTCCTGGCATTGCTTCCACTTACTTGTGCCAGGCTCCTCACTTTCATCTATCCTATCCGACCTCCCTTGGTCAACTCTTGTTCTCTTCCGACCCCGACGCTATTAGGTTTGCGAGGGCTAGGGAGTCTTTCATTTTCACGCCCTTCGTGGCCCTTGTCTTTCTTTGGCCGATACCTTCATTTTTCGAAGTGTCGGACCCCTTCCATTTTTTTTTCTCTCTGATTAGCGTTATATAGAGGATGGTTGCCCAGTTGTACTTCCTCTTAAAACAATAATCACCACCACCACCACCTGAGTTTATATGAGAGACATTGCAGTATGGTTTGCGGTATAAATTGTGTTAATAAATTTAAAGAATGTCACGCACTGTTTGTCTCTGGGCTGAGTAGCTCAGACGGTACGGCGCTGGCCTTCTAAGCACAAGTTGGCGAATCGCATCCTGGCTCAGTCCAGTGGTATTTGAAGCTGCTCATATACATCAGGATAAGATTGGTAGATTTACTGGCACTTAAAATAACTCATTCAGGTAAACATTCCGGCACCTCGGTATATCCAAAGCCCATTAAAGTAGTCATAGAGACGTAAAACTATAATAATAATAATAATAATAATAATAATAATAATAATAATAATAATGTATTATTGTTATTATTATTTACACGCATGCTATTTTCCTCCAATGCGACATGAATGGCATAACATTGCTTCACTGAATCACTGGAGGAGTGTCCGACTGAGGGTCCCAAGTTCAAGGGTTTGATCCCCGCTGAGGTAGTCGATATTTCAAGGACGGTTAGAGGGCTTTACACTCCATGTCATTGTTTTTCGTTTGCTAAAGATCTCTTGTGGGACATTCAGTGTTACCCGACAATATTAAACTGACTTTGTCATAGTATTAGTTCTAGGAGAGTTCCGTTTTCAGTGCTAGATTTCTGCACTATCAGAATGTCGAAATAGGTAGCCTTTGTGCCTAGATGGGACCACTTGTGAAGGTCTGCACCACGGTAGCTGAGGTCATATTGCTTGCTTTCTTCCTTGCTTACTCTCAACACACAGCATGGATGTCCGTAAAGCCGGAATTACACCTACCGAGTGATGCACAGGGATAATGCATTCGGCCGAGTGCTCAGTGTGATGAATCCAGTCAGTACTCGGCACATATGCGAGCGAGTAATTCGGGCGAGACAGTGGATGGAAACGTGCCCCAACCGCTCGGCCAGATAAGTACCCCCACCACCTGTTCACTCACCTCGGCGCTTCACTCGATCAGTGTAATCAGCAGACTCCGCATTTTTTGGCAGTAATGGGTTCCAAGAATGCAAACATACTGAAGCAGGTAACAAGTATAGTCTACCCTACACTACGATCTTGTTATGAGTGTCGCATAAACCATGGGGGTACGGCCCAGCGGAAGGCAAGACAGGTTTTCCTCCCGGTTCTCCGGTTTACCCTGTCATCTTTCATTCCAGCAACACTCTTCAATATCATTTAATCTCTCAGTCATTAATTATTGCCCCAGAGGAGTGCGACAGGCTTCGATAGCCGACACAATTCCTATCCTCGCCGCAAGATGGGGTGTTCATTCATTCCATCCCCGACCCGGTCACTGACTGGAAAACAGGTTGTAGGTTTTCATTCATTTTCTATCCTATTAATTCCTAAACATTCGAATTCCAGTAACCAGTCAAGACAATTGCGTTGTCTGGCGCTCTTTGATTCTATTTCTTCAGTAGCCTGTGATTTCGTTTTCGGTGGAAGAGCTGCTCACAAAACAGTGTGCCTTTTGAATTTCAGGAGTTATCGTTTCAAGAAAATATCCAGGTCATAAAACACCAGTGTCATAAAAGATCCATATTCATTGAGATCTTCAGTTTCAAATTCCCTTAACAGGGTTTCAGTTCCTCCTTTTTAAAATCTCATTTTAGTAGCCGGGGTCTCGTCCATAATCATTTTCTATTATTGCTAATTTCATCTCGGATTTCCTCCATTACGGCAGGCATGATCGAGTTGAAATAGTGTTTAATAACTCTTAATTTTCTCATTTTCCTCTTTCGCGGAACCATGTTACTGTACAGTTTAAACATATCAATGCACTGACTCGTCCACTGTCTCTTCCTCATGTGATCTGATCGCATCTACTCCTTAATGTTACTCGGCCGAGCAACAAAGCGAGTGACTCGGCCCAGTACTCGGTAGGTGTAATTCCGACGTAAGTATTGTCATCTGAGGTCTTCGCCGCCGCACCACTTCAGAGTACGGAATGTGGTGGTGGTGGTAGTAGTAGTAGTAGTAGTAGTAGTAGTAGTAGTAGTAGTTCTCTTTGCGGCAGACCTGTCGCGGACCGTACTTTACGCAGACGATATTGTTTTTGGTTGGTGAGTCATGTCAGGAGGTTGAGGCAGTCTTGGAGCGATGGCGGGCAATACAAGAGGCAAATGGATTAAGAATACTTCGCAAGAAGAAAGAGTATATTATGTTCTTCAACTTTGCGCAGCCCGGGAAAGCAGGCCCACACAACACTGTCTTCCTTGCTGGAGAACCACTGATGATGACCGACAAGTTCAAATACTTTGGATCAGTCATCACATCTGATGGTAATATTGACGCAGATGTCAAACACCACATCAGTGCTGGATGAGTGAAAAAGGCGGTCTCTACTGGTGTTGTGTGTGATAAGCGGATGCTAGTCAAATTAAAGGGCAAAGTGTACAAAACCACTGTCCTACCTGCCCTCATGTACGGCTCTGAATGTTCGGTATGGCAGAAAAAGCATGACCAGCGAATGCATGTCACAGATATGCAGATGTTGCGATGGACGTTGGGAGTTACTCTGCATGACAAAGTGCGCAATTAGTATTTGCGAGGATCTTTTAAAATTGTGCCTATCAGCGACAATATGGAAGAAAAATAGCTCCGCTGGTACGGTCACGTCAGATATAATAATAATAATAATAATAATAATAATAATAATAATAATAATAATAATAATAATAATAATAATAATAAACATTATTTTTTGAAACACAGAGAAAAAGGATCGCCCGAATGGGTATGAATGTTTTACTGTATTAACTGAAAGATGTTATTCTTTTGTGACACGTCGTTTGATGAGACTTTGTACTCCTTAAATAACATAGTACACATTTGTCACTCGGGCGGTGGAATGACCTGAATGAACATATTTTATGGTGGAAACCATGAATGGTGATTCTCGTTACTATGTGAGTTTGATCTTGACACGTTCTGTCCATAATGGTGCCAGTAATGTGAAAGTCTTCATCGATCTCTCTTGTCTTTGATTGTCTTCATTCTAATAGGTGTGTACATGATCCTGTAGCTGGCAATGAAAACTTCATCCTAAAGTCCTCTATGTAGAAGTATCCTTTCGCTAGCTGGTAAACTAATCCTGTAGGGGCCATTTTTCCAACACTCAGTGCACATTTCAAGAAACGCGACTTGACACACACTATCCTTTCCAGATCATTGAATATGAGGTGATCCCTAATTATATCTATACCATATATCACAATGGGTGAGATGGGCGTTTGGAATATTTTGAAATCTGTAGTGAGAGATACGGCTGTAACATTTTTGATCTTAATAAATGGCTCTGATGACTTTCGATGACCTCTTTTGTATATGATAGCCAAATGATCTTGCTGAAGTTCGGAGAGTTATACCCAGGTAATTACATTTTTTCACTACAATTAATGGTTCGTTGTATAAGGTGAGGGTGTCTTTAAGAGTAGATTTTCTGCCTTTCCTAAATGTCGTTTAAATTAGTTGTTTCGAAGGGTAATTTCAAAATGATCTTCATTTACCAATTTTTCTAGTTCTATCAATGTCGTTTGTAATTCTAGTTTGTTTGAGGACTCTAATACCATGCCATCTGCATAGAGTAATAGCGTCGTACTTGGGGTGTCCTGAATTATACTGATAACGTCTGCCATGGCGATATTAAATAAAAGTGGACTTAAAGGATCACCCTCCAGAACTCCGTTCATCTGTCTGATCGGACTTGATGCCGTCGTCAATTTCTATAAGGTTGTATGCGAAGATGTGTTCCGAAAGAGTTGTTATCGGACGTAATTCATTTTGAAAACTTTTGATCTTCTCTATTAGTAATATCTGATGTATCGAGTCAAATGATTTCGTGTAATTCACAAATACTGTAAACTATTTCCCTTTGGGTTTTATTAATGCTTCTTCCACTTCATTTAGTAGGTAAGTCCGATTGTGTTGTGCTTCTCCCGGGCAGAAACCCAAATTGGCAAGCTGGAATTTGTGCTATCGATGTTAGTTTCGTCGTGACGTTCTTCATGAATACTTTGAAGATGATGTTCTCCAGTGCAGAATGTCCTTGCCATACAAGAGCCAAAGTGAGGCAGAGGGCGTCCTAAGGCAATATGGAAAGGAACGGCTGAGGATGTCTCGTAGCAAAGTGAAGTGCCATTAGATCTGGACAAACTCTCTCCGAGTCAAACGAGCCGAGCCGTAGTGAGCTCGGGAGTGCCCGGTATATATTAGAGATTGGAGTTGCATATCGTAACATGATACTGTATCCTATTCCATCAGTGTAACCTGTTCCAGAAATATTATGTTTCACCGGAGACCCTAATACAAAAGCAACTGTCTAAGCGAAACCAAGGGAAGGGTATGAGTTTGTAATTTGCTAAACGGATATTGGGAAGCATAGCAGCTCGCTTTAAGGGCGCACTCCGGCGCATGCGCGAGCGATAATTTTGTAACTGTTTAGAGGCAGTACTGATATTCCTACCCTGTTAATTGTTGGCCGGTTACAGGTATTCTTTAGTTATTCGAAGTTCTTTGTATTAGGCTTACAGGTAGTGATACATACAGGAGCGTAGTTCCCCAAAACTGTTACGCGTGATCTTCCCACTTTGTATCTCGTGTTTCACGCCGTATTGTGTGGTCAGACAGCTAAATACCCGATACAATTTACGTGGAAACTCAATTACAGGGACCGGGCGAGTTGGCCGTGCGCGTAGAGGCGTGCGGCTGTGAGCTTGCATCCGGGAGATAGTAGGTTCGAATCCCACTATCGGCAGCCCTGAAGATGGTTTTCCGTGGTTTCCCATTTTCACACCAGGCAAATGCTGGGGCTGTACCTTAATTAAGGCCACGGCTGCTTCCTTCCAACTCCTAGGCCTTTCCTATCCCATCGTCGCTATAAGACCTATCTGTGTCGGTGCGACGTAAAGCCCATAGAAAAAAAAATCAATTCCAGGGAAACGATTTATTAGAAACACGTTGTAAGAATTTGAATAATAATAATAATAATAATAATAATAATAATAATAATATAATTTTAACAATTCATCTGGTTAATGTAGTTCGCATTAATGTACATGACACTGAAGTATCAGGGCCTGAAAAGCCTTCGTAAGCGCCATCACGTGTACCTTTACCTCCTGAAACTTCGTCATCGGCTGCAACCTGCAAGGCACTGCAGCAACAGCTGTAATCATAATTTTTGCCAGTACAGAGGAAGAAGAGTGACATACACAATAAGACGCTGGACAAGTAACTTATACAGTTGTTTACCGCATGTTCCCAAACTTCATCCTATGGAGCACGACGAAGATTTTGGAGACTTTTATATTGGATTTCCAGAGCGAGTTGGCTACACAGAGTTGCGTCACGTAGCTGTTAGCTTGTATTCGAGAGATGGTGGATACTCACCCTATTGTCGCCAGCCCTAGAGATGGTTTTGATTTCCCATGTACACATCAAGCAAATTCTGGGACTGTTCCTCAGTTGAAGGCACGGTCGCTTCCGTCCTAGTCCTGTCCTGTCCTATCCCATCGTCACCATGAGATAAGTCTGTGTCGGTGCGACGTAAAAATAAAAAAAATAAAAGAGTTCTGGATTAAACTCTGCTTTCGTCTTGCCTGATAGAAGGACTGTTTCCTCATCTCTTATACCGGCAGCATCTGAAGTGTAGGATATATGACACTCGTTCAACAATGTCGGGTCCGAGTGTCCGTTTAAACACACATCACCGGGCGAGTTGGCCGTGCGTTTAGGGTCGCGCAGCTATGAGCTTGCATCCGGGAGTTAGTGGGTTCGAACTCCACTGTCGGCAGCTCTGAAGATGGTTTACCGTGGTTTCCCATTTTTACACCAGGCAAATGCTGGGGCTGTACCTTAATAAAGGCCACGGCCGCTTCCTCCCCACTCCTAGGCCTATCCTGTCCCATCGTCGTCATAAGACCTATCTCTGTCGGTGCGACGTAAAGCAAAATAGCAACAAAAGTACAGATCCTTGGAGATACCTAGCAATCACGGCGATTTTTTTTAAATTAATGTTTCAACGTATTAGTTCTGGTAGTGTATATGCATCGCTGCAGATATTTTCCATGAATAGTCAAGAATCTGAGTAACGAGCTGGCGAAAGGGAAAGCGGGAGAGAAGAAAGCTGGACGAAGATATAGTATTGCTATTTGTAAGTACTTACTAAAGTGCGGTTATAGGCTGCAAGACGCAGCAGGTGGAATGGATGTTTCTCCCAAAAGTGGACCAGCAACTTGTATTATGATACTTTTATATCCTAATACTCCAACCTAATACTGTAATGTAACGGATACATAGATACATGATACTAGAAAGTAACAGTCTGTCCCATCCCTAGTACGTATACGTCCAGGAAAGAAGGAGAAGACGACGAATAAGGGTAGGCTTTGGAAGAATATCCATACTCTCTGTCAATGGCCGTAAAATACTGAAGGGTATAGGATTTTGCTAGTATTGAATGTTAGGGAGACGTAAAATTATGCCCTTCTACAAATTTCTACAGAAACGCAGCTTAGACGGAAGAGTACGGAAATTAAATTTTTGATTCCCGGCAGGCAACAAAAATAGCTCACAAATATTAACTCTAAAAGGAGCGGACACTGCAAGGCTAATCCCTGGGTTCCGGTCTTCTTTAAGTGGCCCATCCGTAAGCAGTTCCTCCTGAATTAATATGTAAATTGAAACTCGGGAATTTTAAAATCCTGCATTACTTAACGGATCTTCCTGAAACCTGTTTAAAAATGCATACGACGTTGATTACTAATTAACAAGCATGATGGAGAGACAAGTCCGCGGACACCGCTCTTCATTCATTTTTCAGTGGCAAAAGATAAATAATTCTGTCATGTACAAGGAAGTGCGAGACTTAAAAAAATAAGTTTGAAAGATTATACAGAGAACAAGAATGAGTCATACAGAAGACAAAATAACTGGAGTTCTTCAGTCGTTCAATATATTCACTATATTATATTCTGTCTGAAGGTTCGATTCCTGTCTCTGAAAAAGTAGTGGAGGTGGTGATCATTGTTTTAAGAGGAAACGCAAGTAGGCAACATCCTCTATATAACACTAATCAGAGAGAAAGAATGGATTCAGCACTTCTAAATGAATGTATCGGCCAAAGAAATACATGGGCCATGAAAAAAATGAAATGGCGTATGGCTTTTAGTGCCGGAAGTGTCCGAGGACAAGTTCGGCTCGCCACATGCAGGTCTTTTTGATTTGATACCCGTAGGCGACCTGCCCGTCGTGATGAAGATGAAATGATGATGAAGACAACGCATATACCCAGTCCCGTGTCAGCGAAATTAACTAATTATGGTTAAAATTCCCGAGCCTGCCGGGAATCGAAACCGGGACCCCTGTGAGCAAAGGCCAACACGCTAACCATTTAGCCATGGAGCCGGAGATGGCCCATGAAGGGCGTGAACATGAAAAACTATCCTAGGCCTCGAATGCTCTAATACCGTCAGGTCGGAAAAGAACAAATGTTGGCCAAGAGAGGTTGGATAGAATAGATAAAAGTGAGGAACCTAACAAAAGTAAGTGGAAACAATGCCAGGACTCAGGAAGTACCTTCTATTAGTGAAGTGAATTTCTTATCGTTCTTTCGTTGTTAATCCGAAAACATTGCTGATTTTTATTTGTTAATGGGACGGTTTCCAACGCTTGTGACAAACCGTCCTTTCCTCGTCTAAATATATGAGATAATAATATAAAATTTCAGCCACTTCTCCATCTCACTCACAATGCCAGATAGAAAATAGGCACGTCACTGACTGCCAAAGACAACCTGAAGCGGTTTTGACTCGAGTCGCTTACAGTTTCGTCTCTTCCGGTGTGCGTCCGGTTAGTGCTTTGCCATAACACAATGTAGAGGTCTTTAAACAGACGTGTGGCAGCTGTTGAACTGTCACAGAGTTGACATCCCATGTCTGTTCACACAGAGCTCTCATCAGTGACTATTATTGAAAAGCGCTCAACACAAGACAGGTGTCGAACTGTCGAGGGATTATCTACATATATGGGTATTTCTGTGTTGACAAGTATTGTAAGCAGGCCTTGCAGATGCACGGGATTTGTGTACTAAATAAATGACTTCTATTTACTTACATTCTACAGTATTGCTCATTGTCATCTCCAGTACTCAAACCTAATTTAGTGTTAGCATTGAGAAGCATAATACAGGGGCTTTCAGACGTAGTCGATCTACACTGCTGCTACATTATGAAGCAATCAATTACTGTGTAAAAGTAGTTCAAAGTCTCTTCAAGGTTCTTTCCACCTAAACACCATGTGAATGCCCGGATGAGTGATTACGGTCGATTCTTTCCACAGTCCACCGATGTTAGTAAGTAAAGCACACGCGTCTCGAAATAACATGCTTACAAAGGTTACCAGGCAGTTATTTCAAGGACTAAGTTTACAGAGATACTGAACACAACGTATTTTAACATGAAACGAGAACTATAGAAACCTCCTCAATAATAATAATAATAATAATAATAATAATAATAATAATAATAATAATAATAATAATAATAATAAAGTGAGGCTTATCGTGGTCCCTAGTTGGCCGATTAGCGAAGTTGAATGAATGAATAATAATAATAGTCTTGGCCTACCAAGACGACTGCTGCCCAATCAGGTGGTAGACACTGGAGAATCACGAGGTCACCAACGTCGACACCCCCAGCCTATTGTTTGGTATTCTTGACCGGGTTCGTTGCCTCTTGTAACAGAGAGGTCGTTTGTTTGTCTAATGAGGCTCCAGTGAACAACTTTCTAGCCGTCGGTCCAGAATTACAATCACGGGAATGGTTAGGAATTGCATCCGGTGTCTCCGAGTTAAGGTCGATTCAATCATCTCCGGGGGGGGGGGGGGGTAGGCGCCTTCCGTAACGTGACGGTACCTTCCGTGAAAATAAATTATCGTTGCCTTGAAAAGGAAGTGGTGAGTTTCAATACTTCCGAGGACGGCATTCGCCGTGATGTTCAGTGCTTCTCTGTAACCTGAGCTGGCAAAACATATTCGGTCGTCAACGATATTTTCTGGTTTTCACGGGCGTGATTATTCTCTTCCCACCTCCTCGCTTCTCTGTTTTCTTCTAGTAGTATAGTTACCTGTATACACACGTGCACAGAAATAGTGTCCCGATATAAATAATGCATGACGTCCACCTACCTTCTCGCTTAACGCATTGCTGCAGGTAGAATGCCCGTTACAAGATTGAAATACTCACAGTGGTGGATATATGCAGTAGTATTACACACTGTGCCTTCAACACAGCCCGTTCACCCCATTCTCCTTTTTCCGTACTGGAGTGGCCTTCAACACTCTCCCTTCTTTCCCTCCACTCCTTTTCAGAACTGGAGTGGGTCGGTATTGATTGTTTATGTCGGGATACCATTTCTGTGCATGCGTGCACATTCGAAACGTTTCATACCTCCCGAAATGAAGAACAAATTGCTGACTGAATTACGGAATTTTATATAATTTAGCTGATCCGAAATGCATTGATAGTGGTTTGAAGAAGTGTGTATGGGAAGAAATAGGAGAGAAAGTGGAATCTGAAGGCAGGTAAATGTAAAATTTATTACTTATAAGATTGAGAAAAAGATTCTGTGTGAATAATAGATTCATATTTAATGAAGTTAGAAACACGACATTATGAACAATTATTATAATAACAATATAATCATATAGGTCTATATAATAATATAGTCTAATATTTTAAAAAATGTTAAAAATTGACATTCTGAGAACTTCACGTATGAGCTCTTAGAGAAGGTCTTCGGCCAATCACAAAGTGGCATAATCGATAGCGTTCATCGCATTACTGGTAGATTTACTGCTGTTCAAGGCGGAAACAATTCTGACCATCTTGCGCCCGATTGTTGGGCACTAACTCCGAAAAATTACTTCTTCCGGAGAAACGGGTGGTTTTATGCGAAAAATAAAATGCTAGGTTGTAAGGCGTGACACGATTTTACAAGTTTACTGCCAGGAAAACAGATGGAAGTGAACATTTCTTCAGAGTGGGCCAATAGTAAAATGAGTGCCTTTGGAAGAGAAGACGATGGTATATGCGGACATATGAACAAAGTGTGAAATTCAGGTTTAAGCAGTCAACCGTCAATATCCAAATATGGAAATATCGCTCAAGTAGACAAATTTCAGTATCTAGGTGAGATTATTGAACCAGCAGTGTTAAATCAGCAGGCTAACAAAGGAAAAAATGCAAAACTTCAAAGAGCATAAAACATTACTTGGAAGAGAAACAACAAAAGAACTATCAATAAAGGGAAAATTACATTATAACACAGTATTTAAAACATAAGCATTTTGTGCATCTGAAACTATTATAAATGGTGGCAAATCTCGAATAAAGATGATCAAGAATCAAGAAAAAAAACCCAAGAAAATATTAAGACGAAAATGCGAAAATGGAATTTGGATGAAAAAGAAATCACGTGAAATCTATCAAGTTACAGAAAAAATCACAGATACAACCAGTAAACGGCGATCACAATTTTATGATCACTTACATAGTATGGATAACAACAGGCTGACAAAGAAAATTCTCAACTTAGCCTTATCAATGAAAAGTCACAATAATTGGTTAAAAGAAATTTGTGGAGACCTGAATGAAATTTGCATTAATGAAGAAACCATGCAAGACAGAATAACATTCAGAACCTTAATTCACAAATACAAGTTTTCTGTCAATCCCACCCGACTAAATACACGATGGACTGAACAACTAGTAAAGGAATTCAGCGAGAGTGAAGAGAGATTGGAAAGAAAAGAAGAAAAAGCAAAAAAAGTCCTAATAAGTTCAGACGCATTCCTTAGTTGGGCATAACGAATCAATAATAATAATATTAATAATAATAATAATAATAATAATAATAATAATAATAATAATAATAATAATAATTGTTACGGAGTTATCCGTGGTAGTTAGAGATGAAAGAAGGTGCGGGCGGGAATAGGTCTCAACTTACTAAATTAAAGTTAATTTTAAAACTTTCACAAAGGTTATATTTTCTTTTCAAAATCAACAGATAACAAAAACAGAGTAACAGGTACCAAGTAGCAGGAAAACAAGTTAAGAAATTACAATTGTTACAAGATTTGGGCTTCGAGCCCCAAGATAAATTTCTGAGCTCTCAGCTCACCACCACAATAGCTAAAGGGCAGAAAACCCCTAAGTACGAGGACCACTTGCTCCTCATTACCATGTTAAGATGAAAAGAGCAGACCCGCTCTCAATTTTACAAGCCTATCAAAGGCTACGACAAACTTCATTCCTAACTGCCCTTAAGGCACATACACAGTGAAACACTGGTATCTTGTACCCAACCTACAGGGCCTTCACATGAAGAAAACAAACTCTGGGTTAATTAAATGGTCCAAAAAACCAAATTGACTGGAGGCGTAGCTTGCACTCCTACATGAAACTTCTTAAAACCTAGGGGGCACTCGGCCAGTTATACAGGGGCTAATCCCATACTAGGGAGGTGACTACGTTGGCAAATAAGTTTAAGACTTTACGAAGGAAGAGAAAACGGTCACCTCAAATTCAAAATGAAGGGGGGTTCGAGAGGATGAAGCACTCTCTATCCCCGCTTTACAGATTTGTAATTTATAGATAGACAGAAAAGAATTTACATTTTAAAAGGGTAGTTTACATACTAAAGGTTTCGAATCCTCCCCGAGAGTTAAACTGCTGAGCTAGCTAGAAATGAAGATGTTAACAGGCCATTACCTTGTAGATGAACTGCTGCTTGGAGAAGGAGGCGCTTCCCGCCCCCTGCTATATATGTTCACACACTGCGAAAGATGTTAATGAAGTGGTCCCGAGACCAGAAAATCAGCAGTTTTTATACCCTCGTGGAAAATTCGAGACCTTTCAAGAATGAAAAAGACTTCAACTTTATTGGTAGACAAGGAATTACACATGGAAACCTGAGAAAGAAAGCTATGATTGGAGGAAAATTAATTACAGAAATTACTGATTGGTTAAATTCAAAACTGGCGGAAAGAGAAGGGTTATACTGCCAACCCAAAAAATGACTAAAAGAAATTTAACAAAGAACAAACTTATGAATACCTAATATCTTAAAAAAAAAAAAGAAAGAACAGTTCTTTCACTTCGCACTGGGTGCACAATTATAGTTCTTAAGTAGTGCCATCTAGAAGAGAATGTCCACACTTCTTGCTACAGAGCAAACAAATACAAATCGAAATAGACATAGTTCAGAACACTTCAAAATTTACAGTAGAGACATCTTCCGAGAAACCTTTGATTTAATACAGATTTTAAAGTTCAGAGTTTCTCCTGTAGAGAGGTTTCAACTGGCGCAATATTTGAATTCGCGGCGTGGAGGTGTACCGCCCGGTACAATAATAATAATAATAATAATAATAATAATAATAATAATAATAATAATAATAATAATAATAATAATAATAATAATAATAATAATAATAATAATAATAATAATAATAATAATAATAATAACAGAATATACAGCTAGCTTGTCTCGGTATCTCTTACACGTATGTACTGGATTCGAATTCCGTCTTAAACGAAGACATCACTACTGAGTTAACAACAACAACAACAACAACTCGTGTCCCCGTCGCGAGGTGGTGCAGCTCTTACCAGGAACACTCCCAATGGGGGTGAGCTGCATGTACCATATCAACCACATACCAGTCCTCCTGCCACTCTTAAATATCTGGCTGTACCGAGAATCGAACCCGGGCCCCAGAGGCTGGCAGATAATTACACTAACCGTTACGATACGGAGGCGGACTATACTGAGCTGAGGGCTGAAACACGGTTTACCCAGACTTGTGAAGTCAACTCAGGAGTTACGCTTCCCAGAAGTGGAAGTCCACTTCCTAATTTTTTCTGGTAACTCATACGGGACCGATCCCTCATCCTTCCGCTCACTCAAATGTGACTTTACCACCTCTGCTACTCAGCCCCCTTTCAAGAAATATCAAGCGTAAAGAGAGTCCGTACATTTTGAAGTTATTTCATCCGAGAGATCCTACAATAAAGCAGAATTACTTTCTAATATTTACAAGTATTAAACACACTCACACTCTTATTATGGATAATCAAAGGCAACAACGTAGTCGTCAGTGTCACCTTTCGAATATTTAATCAAGTCCACTTTACCTTCTTCTAGGGAGAGCTTGGGGAGTGGTAAAATTACTCGAGCAATATCGCTTCAATGACCCAGTTCGTGTGTAATGAATAGCAGGGGAAATTTACACCAAATTTTGTGCAGTAGAAGAGTTTCCTAATTCAGGACTGTGGAGGAAGGTGTCATTGAGGGCAATGGACTCTCACTCATGGGCACAATTACTTTGCCTACTCGCTGGCGCCTTTAATTTGGTCGTAAAACCGTCCGCCCTGCCAGGTAATGGGGATCACAAAAGAAGATGCTGTGTCACAACGTCCTCATTACTGTGACGTCACTCCCTCACTCGTTCTAAATAGAGATTTGTTCTTCACACAGGTCCTCATGCAAATACAATGAAATGTGAGAAAATTATACTTGGAAATACAATAACAAAGCGTGTAAGGTTTGAGAAGGACGTCTCGTCATCTTTAGTGAGAGGGCTAGGATTAGGTGAAAAGACGCAAATAGGTAAAGAAGAGGACATACCTATGAAAAAAGGAGGACAATGTAGAAAAAAGGAGGACACATACATTCTCCTTCGAATTTATTCTAATTTTCGCTTACATAAACATTTTCTTTCCCACTTCCATATTATACAGTAAATTCATACAAAATCCCGCCTCTGTGGTGTAGTGGTTAGTGTGATTAGCTGCCACCCCCGGAGGTCGGGTTCGATTCCCGGCTCTGCCACGAAATTTGAAAAGTGGTACGAGGGCTGGAACTGGGTCCACTCAGCATAGGGTTGTCAACTGAGTAGAGGTGGGTTCGATTCCCACCTCAGCCATCTTGGAAGTGGTTTGCCGTGGTTTCCCACTTCTCCTCCAAGCAAATGCCGGGATAGTACCTAACTTAAGGCTACGGCCGCTTCCTTCCCTCTTCCTTGTCTATCCCTTCCAATCTTCCCATCCCCCAGCAAGGCCCCTGTTCAGCATAGTAGGTGAGGCCGCCTGGGCGTGGTAATGGTCATCCTCCCCAGTTGTATCCACCCGACCCAGAGTCTGAAGCTCCAGGACACTGCCCTTGAGGCGGTAGAGATGGGATCCCTCGCTGAGTCCGAGGGAAAAGCCAGCCCTGGAGGGTAAGCAGATTAAGAAAGAAAATTCATACAAAATACAAACAATGAAACTAATTTACACGCCTTGCAGATACTCTTCTGAAGATTCAGTTGTCTTTAACAGTTTTGGCGTGTCTAACATATATAAAAATAAACGCATATAAATTCCATCAGATTATATTGAACCATAAAATGGATTTTCACAGATTCTACTTTGAAACGGTTCCTGTTATCAGTCCATTGTGCTGATATCAATGAAAACACTCTTTCTACATTTACATTGTGCCCATTTTTAGAAAAAAATCATTATGCAAGTTTTAATAATTCTGAACTATAATCAATTTTGCCCATTTCTGACCGCAAGGTAACTTGCTAATTCAGAGTCATTAATACTCTCATTCAGTAATTGCTTGAAATTGCAGAACTGATCAAAATATTCCACATCGGTAACTTGAAAGCTATATAGGGCCTACAGGATGTGTTTTTCAACATAACAATAGTCAGTGTTTTTTTCAGAGCCACCCATTTAAAACATTCTTCTTTCAAATCCAGATGATCACCTGTCAGATGTCGCACGTTAACATAGCAGTGTTCTGGCTGTGTATTGCTGAGAGAAAAGTATACAGTGTACAGAGTGGTAAATAGCATCCATTATCATAATACAAGGAGTGCATAAAATAATTGTATGCACTGTATATCCATTAATCACATTTCTGTACACCGGTACCGATACGATATCAATGATGCCATCGCGTACTGAAGAATACTTTTAAAAACTAAGTAGTAAAAGAGATTACCCCAAAATTAGCGGATTCACTAAAACAAGAGGAAAATTCGGGATTTTTAAATAAGCTACCCGAATCTCGGACAATGTTCCAAAACGGAGGACATGTCCGGATAAAATAGGATGTCTGGTCACCCTAGATGGGGATAAATGTAAGATATTGGGTTGAGATATCAGCTCTGTATACCTCGTGACTGTTAATATTCTCTGAAATGTTGGTAAGTAGGAGACCATTTTGCAAATCGTCGTTGAGCCTGATAAACCGACATGTAGTACATGAAATCTTACGATCGAGAATTCTTTGACAAATGCAGTATTGTATCTGAGATGACAGAATATTTCTGGTCAACTACTTAAGATGAAATGTTTCATATAACGGTGACGATATATGAGGAACAACCAATCAAAACGTGCAATGACCATTAATGCAAATTTTTTAGCAGAAGCGAAAAATACAGTAATAGTTCCTAAATTATTCAATAAAATATAATGCAGTTTACAAAGTTAGTTTCATACTGGGTTACTGAATTAGATGCCATGATGTAAAATATCAATAATTTATCGGGGATTTGAAAAAAATAATTTATATTTTGGACAATATACTTCTTGATTTATTTTATATGTTTGATGCGTTTATTGTATTTTTATCACCATTAGTTCACATTAATTTTAATACGTGAAAATCATAACTTACAAAATTAGACTTTCAATCACTTAAAATTTACAGTACCTACTTACAACAGTATAAAATATCTACCTGAAGGAATTCAACAAAGACTAAAATTACTAGTTCATTACAATAATTTGTTACAGGCAGAATATTATTATCTAGGATAGGTCCATTTTTTTATATTTCTGCACTCCAGGTTCATCATTTAAACAATAATATTAAGTATGTTCCAGACTGATGTGATTCTGCTGTATGGAACCCATACAGCCCATGAAAAAGAACTTGCTATCTTTTCCAATTTTCGCCAAATCTTAAAGTGAACAATTTCTTCACATCTTCATTTTTTTCTCTTCCTTTATCTCGCTTGATAATGGCAGAACAGGTCTGTCAGTTGCAGAGAGCACATTACGTCCCCGTTCTGCTAATGTTGTAAATTTAGAATGATCATCAGAGTGATAACGAATTTCTGTTTTAAATTTTACATCCTGATCACTGGCTCCATTCAATTTTGACTTTTTCAACACTATTATTTTTACTTCACTGATACCATGTAAAATGAAAATATGTGATTGGTGGACATTATACGTTCTGATTCAGTCACCCGAGTAGACAATATACGATTTGTTTTAAGCGCTCACTTCAAAGATATTACTTCAATGTTACAATATACAGATAGGTAAAATTTGAATGTAACAAACTAAATTTTGCCCTGGGGTGGGTATCATAGGTTTTGATTGGTTCCTACTCATACGCAGGTGACACCATGGTATTAGTTGACAATTTAAGAAGCCTTCAATTCCTTTTGAATAGGATCAACGTACTGTAGCAAGCAAGGAGTTCGGTCTTAAAATAAACAAACAGTAAATTAAATTAATTATAATCGGCAAGCAGAAAGCCAACAACGCTATTACCTTCTTCTTAATCTCTTTACCCTCCAGGCTTGGTTTCTCCCTCGGACTCAGCGAGGGACCCCGCCTCTACCGCCTCAAGAGCAGTGTCCTGGAGTTTGAGACATTGGGTCGGGGGATACAACTGGCAAGAATGACCATAAAAGCCCAGGCGGCCTCAACTGCTATGCTGAACAGGGGCGTTGTGGATGATGGGAAGAACGGAAGGGTTAGACAAGGAAGAGGGAAGGAAGCGGCCGTGGCCTTAAGATAGGTACCATCTCGGTATTTGCGTGGATGAGCGGTGGGAAACCACGGAAAACTACTTCGAGGATGGCTGTGGTGGGAATCGAACCCCGCTCTATTCAGCTTACGTCCCGAGCGTGAGTGGACCCCGTTCCAGCTCTCGTACCACTTTTCAAATTTCGTAGCAGAGCCGGGAATCGAACCCGGGCCTCCAGGAGTGGCAGCTAATCACACTAACCACTACACCACAGAGGCGGACAACAATAACGCTATTATACTCATTGAAGGGCGACACTTTTCAAGCACCTAGATTTTTTTCTTTTGTTAGTTGCTTTACGTCGCACTGACACAGATAGGTCTTATGGCGACGATGGGACAGGAAGGGGCTAGGAGTGGGAAGGAAGCGGCCGTGGCCTTAATTAAGGTACAGCCCCAGCATTTGCCTGGTATGAAAATGGAAAACCATCTTCAGGGCTGCTGACAGTGGTGTTCGAACCTACTATCTCCCGAATACTGGGTACTGGCCGCACTTAAGCGACTGCAGCTATCGAGCTCGGTACCTAGATTTCTGGCTAACACAAGAATGAAATTCGCTTGTGCAGTAAAAATCGAAAGGAAAATTGATATTGCAACAGGTGTGTACGTATGAGCGTATGCTGGCAAATGAAATGGCGTATGGCTTTTAGTGCCAGGAGTGTCCGAGGACAAGTTCTGCTCGCCAGATCCAGGTCTTTTGATTTGACACTCTTAGGCGAGTTGCGCGTCGTGATGGGGATGAAATGATCATGGAGACGACACATACACCCAGCCCCGTGCAGCAAAATTAACCAATTAAGGTTAAATTTCCCGACCCTGCCGGGAAACGAACCTGGGCCCCTGTGACCAAAGGCCAACACGCTAACTATTTAGCCGTGGAGCCGGACAGCGTATGCTGGTAGTGGTTGTGATTACTATTTTTAATAATAATAACGTTATTGTTTTTACGTCCCGCTAACTGCATTTTGACGGTTTATCGGAGATGTGCCGAAATTTTGTCCCGCAGGAGTTCTTTTACGTGCCGGTAAATCTACCGACACAAGGCTGATGTATCTGTGCATCTCAAATTACCACAGGACTGAGCCAGGATCGAACCTCTCAAGCAGGGTCAGAAGGCCAGTGCCTCAACGTCTGAGCCACTTAGCCCCGCTGTTACTATATTAAGAGGAAATATACCGAGCATGATAGCCGCACACGCTTAAGTGCCGCCAGTATACGGGAGTTAGTGGGTTCTAATCCCACTGACGCAGCCCTGAAGATGGTTTTCCATTTTTACACTAGGCAAATGCTTTTGCGTGCCTTAATTAAGGCCACTGCCGCTTCCTTCTCATTCCTAGCCCCTTCTTGACCCATCGTCGCCATAGGACCTATCTGTGTCGGTGCGACGTAAAGCAACTTGTAGAAAAGAGAGGAAATACAACTTGTTAAACCATCCTATTTTACATCAGAAAAAAAAAAAAACTTTAATTATTCCGATCCTTCGAAGATCCACAAAGGGCGTAGAAATGAAAGACTCCCTAGACTTCGAAAACCTAAAACTGTTGTGGTCTGAAAGTACCAAGAATTGACCGAGAGATCGGATAGAAACTAGAAACACAATTAAGTGGAAGCACGGTTCATAGTCCCATGCTGAGTGCCCCTAGAGTCCCCGTCTAGTAGCCTCTTACGGACAGTCAGGGAATGCGTGGATGTACTCTGCCGTCTCCTCACATAGTGGGAGGACATGAAAATGAAAAAGTCCTATGGCTTGCAAACCTTATCCCATCGGGAAAAGAAGGAAACAAGAGTTGACCAAGGGAGACTGAACAGGAGAGATGAAAGTGAGGAACCCAGCACAAGTAAGTGGGAACAATACCAGATTCAGCAAAGGACCTTGCGGTTGTCAACCCACGCTCCCTAGTCGAGAGTACCTGGTATCCCTTTCAGTCACCTCTTACGGCAGGTAGGTAATATCGTGAATGTCTTCTACCGTCCCTACCCACTGGGGAATGTGTGGGTGAATTGACGAACACATTTTTTAAACAGCCAAACCCTCACCGTAAATAGAGTAAGAACACCCTGACTAGAAGGGTTACAGCCGGGCTGAGTGGCTCAGACGGTTAAGGCGCTGGCCTTCTGATCCCAACTTGGCAGGTTCGATCCTGGCTCAGTCCGGTGGTATTTGAAGGTGCTCAAATATGACAGCCCCGTGTCGGTAGATTTACTGGCACGTAAAAGAACTCCTGCGGGACTAAATTCCGGCACCTCGGCGTCTCCGAAGACCTTAAAAAGTAGTTAGTGGGACGTAAAACAAATAACGTTATTATTATTATTAGAAGGGTTATAGAAACATTTCTTTGTTCAGTTGGAAATTTGTAGTCGAAGGGTGATAAGGTCTGCTGGAGACCAGTCAGGTGCATTGCAGAGTGCCGCAGGGCTGCCAACCGACACTCCGTGAGCAGCGTCATGATTACAGTTGGTATGCCGGGAGCTTGCCTCCCGTTCGCCTGATTAACTCTTCTTTTACGCGTCCCCGGAGATTTTAGAGGGTCTGGAGCGCACTAACTCTCACTAACATCCGCTCGTATCAAGAAAGAAGCACGCTTCTTGGAGAGCAAGATGCTTAACACTCAACTTAATGTTCATATTAATCTAGGAAAAGATGCGCCTCTGCCAAGGTGGTTAAAATGTGCAGCATCAGCCTGTTAAGTGGCCTACCGTAATCGAACGAAGTTCATCCTTAGGACCTAGATTATAGTTCCAATGTATATTTGTGACAAATAGTAGATTTAAGGAAGTGAATTCGGACTTACGGCGTAGGTAAGTTATATGTTACTTTCGGTAATCAAAGGTGCTGTGTTCTTTTTACATTTTGCTTTACGTAGCATCAACTCAGCTTGTTCGTATGGTGATGGTGGGATAGGAAAGGACTAGGAGTGGGAAGGAATGGACGGTGACGTATAGCCCCAGCATTTGCCTGGTGTCAATATAGGGGTGCATTTCATGATAACAGTAGTTGGACCTCACTGGAATTAACGGTAGAATCAGTTCATGGTTCAAGGTTATTACAAGGGTTAGACAAGGCTGTGATAATATTGTACCTTTGTTGTTCAGAGCGTACATGGAACATCTACTGAAAGATAAAATAGCAGGGAGGGATTTATGTTTTTGCTAGTGGTTTTACGTCGCACCGACACAGATAGGTCTTATGGCGGCGATGGGATAGGAAAGGCCTAGAAGTTGGAAGGAAGCGGCCGTGGCCTAAATTGCGGTACAGTACCAGCATTTGCCGGTGTACTACAGAAAACCATCTTCAGGGCTGCCGACAGTGGGATACGAACCCATTATCTCCCGGATACAACCGAACGGCCAACTCGCCCGGATAGGGAGGGATTTAGTCGGGTGGAAATACAATTGGCCTACGCAGTTTGGCCTTATGCTGGTGACTTGGTCTTAATGGCAGACTGCGCTGACTGCAAGTGCAGCGAATCTTCTTCTCCGTACGTTTTTCCCGCACGTGTAAGGTCGCGGGTGCGAAATGTATGGCACATGTGGATTTGGTCCTGTTTTACGGTCTGATGCCCTTCCTATGTGGTGGGATGTATTCACTATTCCGAGCTTATGTGATGATTGGTAGTGCGGTGTGTTGTGTTGTGTGAATATGAAGAGGAGAGTATTGAGACAAACACAAACACCCAGTTCACGAGCCAGAATAATTAATTAAATGCGATTAAAATCCCTGACCCGGCCGGGAATCGAACCCGAGACCCTCTGAACTGAAGGAGTCAGACCAAGTATACGAATACAGTAGAGTATTTTCAAAACTAAAGTGATGTCTAGCGAGGAAACCTAACACTCTCGAACGTCAGGTCCGGAATACAAAACGTGGAAGCGGTAGATCATTTCATCTATTAAGAATATGTATAACATGGTATTGTTCTTCTTCTTCTCCTACCGAGTGAGTGGCTGTGCGGTTAGGGTCACGTAGCTACCAAGCTTGCATTCGGGAGATAGTAGGTTCGAATCCCACGGTCAGCAGCCATGATGATGATTTTCCGTGGTTTCCCATTTTCACACGGGGCAAATGCTGGAGCTGTACGTTAAGGCCACGGTCGTTTCCTTCCCAATCCTAGGCCTTTCTTATCCCATTGTCGCTGTAAGAGCTATCTAGGTCGGTGGGAAGTAAAACAGATTGTAAAAAAAATTAATTAATCTTCCTCTTCTTTTCCTCCTCCTTCTTCTTCTTCTTCTTCTTCTTCTTCAGGTACCTATGCATTGGTGATCACTCTAGCTGATTTGAAAGGTCCTTCCGAACCTGTATTGAAAAATCCACATTTCTAGCCCTTCAGGTAAGCAACTCATTGCTGAAAACATCCTAGGGATATGAGCTACGAATTTTAGGCCAATATTCTTTATTTATTCTTAAATATTACTATCCTTTTCTTAATCGTTGGTATCCGGTCAATTAGAATAGCTGTTTACCTTTGTCTACCATTACGAGCGCTAATGTGAATCAATCAAGACTTTCTCTCGAGCCCTTATAATTACATTCGATGTGGATATTTAAGAAAAAATCAAAAATGCCTGACGGTATTGAACCAAGGAACACATTACAGAAAGAATTATGTAAATTAGTTCGGCTAGGATTTGAATCAAAGAGATAACGAGTAAAGAAACAAGGGGTTTTATGTGGGTTTTTCAGAACTGAATTTAATCCGGAAGTGCTTTTCGAATTTTTAAAATGTTTTATAGAGCTCTCCAAGACTCAAAATTTGAAACCTTTCCGGGACCTTTCGGCACAATTGTGGAAATTGTTTGATTGTACGTTTTTCGAAGTATGAAGTCCCCTACTTTGTCTGCTAAGGAAAGTTTTCAACATTAATATGTTCAAGATGTTGTTCTTCCAGGTCCTCAATTTGCTTGTCTTCTCGTAGAGAATTCGTAGTATACTAACAAGGAAACCCTTTCATCTGTAAGTTTCCGATTTAATTGAGATTTGGTACAACGACTTCAGTAGGAATGTTTCATTCAGCCATATCAAAATTAGGTGCCTAATCATATATTTTCCACCTGCTTTCGGCAGTCAGAATTTGCTAATTTTAACATCACATAAATATAGGAGTGGGCGGCGGGAAGCAAGTAGAGGCGGCGCGGCCGGCCGCTTCATCTACCACGCTCTCAGTCTTTCTCTCTTACATACACATTAAAAAAAAAAAAAAAAAAAAAAAAAAAAAAAAAAAAAAAAAAAAAAAAAAAGCTAAATTTTGTGTAGCTTGTTTTTGTATGGGACAAAGGGTAAAGATTTTATTAACGTATAAATTCGGGCGCCTACATGACAGTAGCCTCGGTAATTTTTGACACTTCCATCAGGCGAACGAGACGTTGCGGTCCTTTGCTGTACGGGAGTGAGCTCTGGGTGGACCAGGATATCTCATTCATAAGTTAGAAATAACAGGCCCGAAAGTAGCTAGAATGAATGCTGGGACGAATAAGAGGGAACAATGGTGGGAAGGCACTGGGAATGAGGAAAAATAGGCTAATTTAGGAATAATAATAATAATAATAATAATAATAATAATAATAATAATAATAATAATAATAATAATCCGCCTCTGTGGTGTAGTGGTTAGTGTGATTAGCTGCCACCACCGGGGGCCTGAGTTCGATTCCCGGCTCCGCCACGAAATTTCAGAATTCGTACGAGGGCAGGAACGAGGTCCACTCAGGCTCGGGAGGTCAGCTAGTAGAGCGGGGTTCGATTCCCACCACAGCTATCCTCGAAGTAGTTTTTCGTGGTTTCCCACCGCTCATCCAGGCAAATGCCGAGATGGTACCTACCTTAAGGCCACGGTCGCTTCCTTCCCTCTTCCTTATCCATCCCTTACGTTCTTCCCATCCCTCCACAAGGCCCGTATCCAGCCTAGCAGGTGAGGTCGTCTGGGCGAGATACTGGTCTTCCTCCCCAGTTGTATCCCCCGACCGAAATTCTCACGCTCCAGGACACTGGCCCTTGAGGCGATAGAGGTGAGATCCCTCTCTGAGGACGAGGGAAAAACCAACCCTGGAAGGTAAAAAGATTAAGAAAGAAAGGAAGAAAGAAATGATAATAATGATAATGTTATTGGTTTTACGTCCCACTAACTACTTGTACGGATTTCGGAGACGCCAAGATGCCCGCCTTTAGTCGCGCGGGAGTTCCTTTACGTGCCAGTAAATCTACCGACACGAGGCTGACGTATTTGAGTACCTTTAAATACCACCGGACTGAGCCGGGATAGAACCTGCCATGTTGAGGTCAGAAAGCCATCGCCTCAACCGTCTGAGCCACACAGCCTGGCGAGTTAAGAATACACTCTATGCATAAACTGGCTTCAGTAGTGTTGTCACGAGAGCCAAATGGGATATGAGAGGTTACATATGAGAATGGACTTGGCTGTGGAAGGGAAAGGAAACTGCTCACTACATTTCCACCCGACTGAATCCCTCGCTGCTATTTTATACATTTCCGTAAACGATCCATGTAACTATGAACAACAAACGTGGAAGACAAAGGTGACGATGACTAACCTCAGTGTTTGATCATTTAAGTGTGGAACTAAATGAGGATACAGAGCTAGATGTCTTCAGTTGATTCACAAAGTCTTGTAGACTGAACGCTGAAAGGCATAAGAATCTATAATGTAGTTTATGTGATCTGTAATGCTCTACATTTCCTCAAGCGAGGTTAACATTCGTAACGCGTACCAACTGCCAGCTACGTTGACACCTTCTCCATTTTTCATTATCTTGCCTAAGTATTTTATGAAGAAAATAAACACTTCCATGTTTCACACTCTTTGAAAATCAACGGTATGTTTCCAGTCATTCGACAGGGCCAGGAATGGAATGAATGAAGCCACCAACTAGCGGCGAGGATAGGAATTCTCCCGGCTGCGAAGTCTGTCGCATTCTTCTGATGGTAATGATTAATGAATTACAGATGGCAGGAAATGATAATGGAGATTGTTTCTGGAATGAAAGATGACAGGGAAAACCGGAGTGCCCGGAGAAAAACCTGTTCCGCCTCCGCTTTTTCAAGCACAAATCTCAGATGGAGCGACCGGGATTTGAACCACGGAACCCAGCGGTGAGAGGCCGGCGCACTGCCGCCTGAGTCACGGCGGATCCATTTTACAATCCTTCTGTTTGTCAATTTTTTTTTTGCATGTTTTGAATTCTACATTCGATAACAAAAGTAACGCACCTCTGAATACTTTTGGGATCGGATTCTGGCCATCCTTCCATTTGTTATTACATTATGTCCAGCTCAACGGCTAAACGGTTAACGCACTGGCTTTGCTTGCGTGGGCCACACAACCAGCCCGCGAGCAATCTGAATTAGCCTATTAAGGCAAGAGTCCCCTTACCCGGCCGGAAAGCGAACCTTAGACCAATGACCAGCACGCTAACCGTTTAGCAAGAGCGAAAAGCTCCACAACATATGAATACCACCTCTACAAACAGTTATTCTGACAACCAAGCAACAGGCCTACAGGGAATGGTCTGAATACTGCAGAACGTCACAGCTTGCAAGAGGGAAGTACTATGTTAGAATTCAGCCCACCATACCAACGCAACTCTGGTTCAAGAATTGAAAATTAACATGAAGACACCATTCCTCCCTAATAAGAACGTATCTGGGTCATGGTTGATATCCGAGTCATCTCCACAGGATATACTGGAAGTATTGGACACCCCTCAATGCCGACTTGAACCACATGCTACTCCCATGCACGAAGTACTCTCAAACTATCTGTACTCTTCTCTAGTGAAATGAAATACCCCACTGCTAACCTCAATTGTCATTCTCTTATCAAACCTAACCTAACCCCATGGCACTACTAAGCGACCGCTGCTCAACCCTAAGCTCTGCAGATTACTAGGTGTCGTGTGGTCAGCACGACGAATCCTTTCGACCGTTATTCTTGGCTTTCTGACCAGGGCCGCTGTCTCACCGTCAGATAGCTCCTCAGATAGCACCGACCTAGATAGGTCTTACAACGACAATGGGATAGGAAAGCCCTAGGAGTGGGAAGGAAACGACCGTGGCCTTAATTAACGTACAGCTTCAGCATTTGCCCTGTGTGAAAATGGGAAACCACGGAAAATCATCATCATGGCTGCTGACCGTGGGATTCGAACCTACTATCTCCAGAATGCAAGCTTGATAGCTACGTGACCCTAACCGCACAGCCACTTACTCGGTAGGAGAAGAAGAATACCATATTATACATATTCTTAATGGCTGAAATGATTTAGACTGAGTGGACCTCGAACCAGCACTCGTATCCAGGTAAAAATCGCTGACCTGGCTGGGAATCAAACCCGGGGCCTCCGGGTAAGAGGGAGGCACGCTACCCTTACACCACGGGGCCGGCTTCTTATCAAACCTAATTCCACAATTATGCACTGAAATTTGACAATATTGATCAGACTGCAGTATTAGGCCTAAGTTATGATTCTTCTTCAACCACGATGGTATATGAATGTGGGTATGCCCTCTCACTGTGTAAACACTGGCCCCATCGTCTTTCGAGGCCGAACGACATTAGTGTATAATAAAAGATAATAAAAAGTAAGGTAAACACGAGAGAGACAGAGAGTTACACTAAATCGTGCAACTCCCGCGCGAACTGTCGCCGGCAGCGCTGTTCAGACAACTAAGGTTTAAAGTACTCTCCAGAGAGCAGAGTATTCGGGTTCGAGTTCACAGTGAATATTTTAGCTCATTCGCCTCTGATAGCAACTGCTTTACAAAGAGCTGCCTTCTAGGTTATTTCAAAAATACTGCAACAGATGGTTCTCAGAAATATTACATTCTACTGGTGGATGCATCGAATGGGAAAACAAGCATTCGGATAGAAACATTTCATCAACAGTATTTGACTGTAACTTCGGTGAAATAAATAAATAAATAAATAAATAAATAAATAAATAAATAAATAAATAAATAAATAAATAAATAAATAAATAAATAAATAAATAAATAAATAATGACATGTTGTCTCCGAAGAGGCCTGGTACAGGTCTTTGGAATTGACGTCATATAGGCGACCTGTACGTCCATGAGGACGGGGCCCTACCTATGATGGATTCTAGTAATGAAGACGGCACCCAGACCCAGCCCAGAGCCATCAATATTAACCAATTAAGGTTGTAATCTTTGACCCAGCTGGGAATCAAACCCGGAACCCTCTGGACCAAAGGTCAGCACGCTAACCATTTAGCCATGGAGCCGGACGGTGAAATAACTAATTTCAGTGGAAAAAGCTAAACCCCATGGCGCAACAGCACCGAAGGTCTATGGCCCACCAAGCGACCTCTGCTCATCCCGAAGGCCTGCAGATTAAGAGGTGTCGTATGGTCAGCACGACGAATCCTCTCGGCCGTTATACTTGGCTCTCCAGACAGCGGTCGCCGTCCCACCATCAGACAGCTCTTCCACTGTAATCAAGTAGGGTGAATGGACTTCGAACCAGCCCTCAGAACCTGGTAAATTCCCTGACCTGGCCGGGAATCGAACACCGGGCCCCCGGGTAAAAGGCAGGCACGCTACCCTTCCACCAAGTGGACGGCTATTTCAGTGAAGACTAGAAATGAGTTTTTAAATTCCGATTGTTGATTCAACACTAACTCTGATCTTACCATATTGGTAGTTATTTCCTGCCATTCGAACATAATTTAGTAGTGATGTGAAATTGATTGGTGGCTAGCGATGTCGAGAAAACTGGGCAGGAGTTGTTTCGTAGGTAGAACACTGAATATTAAACATTGGAAAACGATTAGCCTTCTTCCTTCCCTGAAACTTTCCAACACAAAGTTTACATTGTGCGAGCTCGAATGGTCGGAAGTTTGATGCAAGTTTCACGGGAAGTAGGCAACAGAATGCGAGCAGCGCGGAGTGCCAAAGTGGCTGCTAGTGATTGGTACGGTGCGTGTTCTCGCCATTCAGATGTAATTAGCCAATCCAGTTAGTACTGAGCCCTTTATTGATCTTCTGCAAATAACACGTCATACTTCCGTTACACCAAGAATTTACCATCTTCGAGAACGCAACAATCAGAATTTTCTCAGTATGTGACATTGATGAAAGAGTGCACTGCTGCATCGCCAGGTGGGTTAAAAGTAATTTTCAGCTCATGTCTCTAAAGAATAAAAGAATCTAAGCGGCAGCGCGCCGGCCTCTCACCACTGGGGTCCGTGGTTCAAATCCCTGTCACTCCATACGAGATTTATGCTGGACAAAGCGCAGGCGGGACAGGATTTTCTCCGGGTACTCCAATTTTCCTTTCCGTCTTTCATTACAGCAACACTCTCCACTATCATTTCATTTCATCTGTCAGTCATTAATCATTGCCCCAGAGGAGTGCGACAGGCTTCGGCAGCCGGCACAATTCCTATCCTCGCCGCTAGATGGGGCTTCATTCATTCCATTCCTGACCACGTCAGTAGAGTATCTAGAAGAAAGCTGGACCAGAGTTTCGATAGAAGAATTCTGGACCAGCGGCAGCCACTGCGCATGCCCCGTGCGCTTCACTCCCTGAAGGGGCCTCTCACTTGGCAAGGCACGTGTGGAATGTTAACTACACATACTGCAAGGTCTTAATGTGAGAGGTAATTAATTCTTGAAAGGTGTGGGGGGCAAGGTGCTGTGACTGGATTTTGCTGGAGTAGCTTTCACTGGCTAAGGGGGTCAACCACATGTAGAATGAGGACAACACACTCAGAGGTCTTTATGTAAGAGGTAATTAATTTTCTTGAAAGGTTACTCTTGTGGGCAAGGTACAGTAACTATGTGGCAACTGGATTTGCTTTAATAGGTCACTTGCTGGTGAAAGCTGAACAGGATGTTAGTTTATGTAAAAAAAAAAAAATGATCCCTCACTCCTCTCTTACTAGAGGGGTGAGGGGGAAACACTAAGGAGTGCTACAGTGCAGCTGTTACTAGGCAAGATCCGCTTTCTAACTTGTTGAAGGTTATCTCTGTCACGAACAGGATGTTTATTGTAGGTTGTAATTTTGAGTGAAGGTGAACTAGTGACAAGTCCAGCCTACTGGTGAGGAGTGAAGGTGGTGGCAGGGAGTATTTAAGGAGCAGAGCACAACATGAAAACTATCATCTAGTGGGAAGAGTTCTCTACTACTACTACTTTTCTTTCCTCTTCAGTAAGTGTAAGTTTATTTAGTTTGTTAATTTTAAAAAAGATATAGCAGTTTCAACAAAATGGATATGTTAATGAAATTAAACAAAATTGCCAAGGCACCACAATTTCATAATAGAAAGTAAAGTGAGTTGCAACTTAACCATCCATTTAAGGTTAAAGCGCTGAGAGCGGTAGAAACAAGATTTGGGAGGAAAATAATCGTTGATATAGAAGGGGAAGATGAGGAGACTGTGAGTGTTTTCCTGCCGGCGCAATTCTCAAAACTTACAGCAGAAGGAATAGAAGAAATAAATTCTTTAAAAAACAACTTGAAAATGATGTACAGAGGCATGGAGAGGGGCTACCATCAAGTGTGCTTCCTACAGTAGAATGTCATCAGTTACGACATCTATTTTAACTAAGTAAGTATGCAGAGAGTATTTTCGTTCTTAATGTAATTTTTTTTTTCGACGTATTCGCATAATTGTTTTGTTAATTGAAAATAGTATGTGGTGTTTCTTTTCAGGTCCGAGGTGGTAATATGATGAAGTGGAAGAAAGTTGAGATTAAACCAGGAACTGAACATCAAGCATATCCAAGCATACAGAGTCGTCGTCTTCAAGTACATCGAGAGGAGGATGTGGTCGCTACTTCACAGCCTGTTGAAGATGAAGCGGGACAACTGAGCGCACAACAAGAACAAGAAGTGAGTGCTAATTGTATTGAACTATGGAACAGAGGGGGTTCTCTTTTTAATTATACAGTATATGTGACGAACCTGAGTAAAGCTTATGAAAGCCAGCAGGAAGTGACAGCTGCTGTAGTGCGATTTCTTTTGAGTGAACTTTCAAGTAATGAACATTTTCTACTATTTCTTGGCTATAATACATTCGAAGAAATTTATAAAATTGAATTTTCCTTTTCGTCACAAAATTCAAATAACATTTCCTATTACCGTAATACATTGCTAGGGAAGCTTCAGGAGGAGTTTCCTAGCGAAGCTGTACACTGTTCACGCGATGCAGAAGGTAGTGACCTAGCTCGATGGTTATACTGTGTAATGACGGATTGCACATTCTTGATAAGTCGTTGCTACAGCAACTGCTGGACTTGTCTTGAGATTGCTGAAAAATTTAGCACCAAATCGTAATTTTTTTTTTTTTGTAGTCATGGAGTATCCTTCGAGCAGCAAACGTAGGAAACTAGACATTAATTTACAGACAGATGAAGATGCGGGTAGAATGCAAACTCATTTTGATAGAGCGTTTGAACGCATTCGCGCGTTTATGAGGGAGGTAAATGGATCAATACTAATTTCATATCGGTTCGAACCTAGCGACGAGCGAGAAGAAGCTCAGTTCAAGCTGATTGAAAATCTTAACGAGCTAGAGGAAATGCGTAATCAGATGTTAGAAATTTATTTTCACGCTCGCGCTGTTAATGGACTAACTTTTCAGATAGAAGATTTGTCTGCTTTCCAGTGTAAACAAATCGAGGAAGCTTTTCGGCGCAGAGTGTACACACTAGCGGTGGTAAATGTTAACAATGATTTCTTACTCCCCGAAGAGTTCCTAGATAAATCTTACGTGTGGTTTAATAAATACGTGAAGGAAGCACTCAAGACACAAGCATTAAAAGTAAATACCGTTCTCTGCACACAACATGTCCTTCACGATAAAATCGATAACAATTATTTTCATTCAAGGAACGCTGAAATTACTGAAGGTACTAATTTAAGAGAATGGTACAACGAACATGTAATGAGACCGATTCTGAAAAAATTATCAGAGTTCGAGGCTCGTGATTCGGGATGGTCTCTGCTACGAATTCGCGAATTGCGGATAAACATTAATAAAAATGTAGGTTTTCACGTGGGCAAGTCGCCAACTAGTCTAACGTTGCCTACAGCAATTCGAAACAAGAAAGCAGTTATTAATCTGCGGAACACACGAGATGCTTGCTTTGCGTGGAGTGTAGTTGCTGGCTTAGTTCCAGCTAAACATCATGTAGATCGCATTTCTTCGTATCCACATTATAATGCAATTTTAAATTTAAAAGACATACCAATCCCGATGGAAATGAGATACATGAGAAAATTTGAAGATCAAAACGAAATCTCCGTGAATGTATTCGGAGCGCAGTATGACGAGAACAACTGGGTGTGCATAGGACGGAATGATGGCAAAAAAGAGTTTACTCTTGTACCATTGTACATTTCACATAAAACGTGTGAAAAGATCGTAGATCTTCTAATGCTTCAGATTGGCGACAGTGAGAAGTATCACTTTTGTTTGATTAAGAATCTTCCACGTCTTGTGCGCTCATCTCTTACGAAGAACCATAATAGAATTTATATTTGCAGACGGTGTTTGTCTTACTTTTCTAATAAGGAAAAATTAGCTTTGCATACTAATAACTGTATACAATTTCCGGTGGGCAAAAGTATAATGCCTTCGGATAGCGAACGGCTAGTGTACTTTACCGAGTATAAGGTTAAAGAGCCAGTGCCTTTTATTGTGTATGCTGACACAGAATGCATACTGAAACCTGTGTCTACTTGTTTTCCAAGTGATGACACCTCACATTCAACTCCAATTCACGAACATGTGCCATACAGCGTAGCATATTATTTACACTGTAGTTTTGACAGAGATTTGTGCTCTTTCAAACTCTATCGAGGTAGTGATTGTGTAAAATGGTTCGTAGATGAGATGTATAACTTGGTGGACACGCTTGCGCCCTATTATTTTGATACGAAACCAATGTTAGCATTAACTGTTGAGCAAGAAAATGAATTTCTTTCGTCTACATTATGTCACATATGTGAGAAGGAAATTGCAGATAATGAAATTAAAGTTCGCGATCATTGTCATTTAACGGGTGTTTACAGGGGATCAGCACATCAATTGTGTAACTTACAGTATCGTAAAATTTCTATCTTGCCGGTAGCATTCCATAATTTGACAGCCTATGATGGTCATTTCATAATTAGAGAACTGCATAGGAAGGGAGGGGATGTTGTGACAAATCACAGAACGAACATTAAACTATTAGCAGTGAACATGGAACGATACAAAGGATTTTCAAACTTTATACGTTATAACCAAAGACAGTGTGTTGAACTAAGATTTATAGACACTTACAACTTTATTCCTTTTTCGCTGGACAAAATGTCGCTATTACTTAGTGACGAGTCAAAGCTTGTAACGAGACGGTATTTCACCGATGATTTACAGTTTAAACTCGCTTCTCGGAAAGGGATATTTCCATACGAATATGTTACTAGTATGGAGGTGTTAGACGACACTAGTTTACCGTCAAGGAGTTCATTCTTTAGCTCTTTAAAGGGTGAAACTGTTTCGGAAGAAAACTACGCGTTTGCTCAGCTTATTTGGAATAAGTTTAACTGTAAATCGTTGGGTGAATATTCTGATCTTTACTTGAAAATCGATACTTTACTCTTGGCCGATGTATTTGAAAACTTTAGATTGAGTGGAAAAGAGACATATGGTATTGATGCCGCTCATTTCTACACGGTACCGTCTATGGCATGGAGTGCTATGAAGAAAATAACAGCTGTCCAGCTAGAATTACTTCAGGATATCGACATGCTGCAGTTTTTCGAACGCTCCATACGCGGTGGTAATGTGCAATGCGTTACGCGGCATGCAGTAGCAAATAACAAGTACATGTTAACATACGATGAGTCCAAACCGGAATCATACATAATGTACTTTGACGTGAACAATTTGTATGGATTCGCTATGCAACAGTTTCTTCCAACGGGCGGCTTTCAATGGGTCGAAAACGTTGAGAATTTAGACATTATGAATGTAGGAGATGAAGCAGATGATGGGTTTATGGTAGAAGTTGATTTAATCTACCCGCTAGAACTTCATGATAAACATGCCGATTATCCATTGTGTCCTGAAAAATCTACGAAACTAATGAGCACTCTTTACAACAAGGAACGGTATGTTCTTCATTATAGGCTATTAAAACAGTGTGTAGAATTAGGTATGAAAGTAGCTCACATTTACAGAGCGATTCAGTTTAATCAGAGCGCATGGTTAAAATGCTACATTGATTTGAACACAGAGAAACGAAAGTTAGCAAAAAATGAGTTCGAGAAAAGTTTCTATAAATTAATGAATAACGCAATTTTTGGTCGTTCATTAATGAACGTAAGGAAGCTGCGCGACGTCAGATGGGTCACACAGTGGAAGGGACGTTATGGTGCTGGTACGTTGATCTCAAGAGCAAACTTCAAACGTCGTATTATAGTAGACGAACAGTGTATGGTTATCGAAATGAAGAAACTTCAAATTCATCACAATCAACCGGTTTACCTCGGTGCTACAATTTTAGATTTGTCAAAAATGAAAATGAACGATTTTCACTACAACGTTATTTTGAGAAACACAGAATCAAACTCACAACTACTCTACACTGACACCGACAGTTTAATATACAATTTTTCATTTGATATATATGAGTTTATGAAGGAAAATTCAGTTTTGTTTGATACAGGAAATTATGATGAAAATAATCCTTTCCAAATTGAAAGAAAAAATTCAGGTGAAATAGGTTTGATGAAGGATGAAAACGGTGGAAGTATTGTTGAAGAATTTGTAGGTTTGAGACCAAAGATGTATGCTATTAAGTTGTGTGAAAAAGAGAAACCTACATGTAAAGCTAAGGGTGTCAAAAAAAATGTTGTCGATCACCTTACAATTGATCAGTATAGACGTTGTCTGTATGAAGGTGAACAAGTGACCAAACTACAAGTGTGCATTACTTCCAATTCTCATTCTGTGTTCACGGTTCGTCAATACAAACTAGCACTCACAGCTAATGATGACAAAAGGTACATCACAGATAACAAAATTAATACATTACCATTTGGACATTACAGTCTTGCAGAGAAAAGAAGTATAACTGATGTATAGCTATCTTGGAAAGTAGGTTTGCTTTTTTTGTGAACACCTCCTCCACTTTGTCATCAGTTTACCCCTCTGTATGTAAAATAATGTAATTTTCTCTGAAGGTGAATATTAAGTAATAAGAGGAGAAGCTCCTATGATTACTTTAATCATTTTTTATTTTAGAGAAACTTTTGTTTCATTCTGTAATTAATGAAAAAAAAATGTAAGCTTATAGAATTTCAAACTAGATAAACATTTCACTCGCTGTTTCTTTTATTCAATGTATTGTACTGTATTTATACTTTTAAAGTACATTGCATACTATTATATTTATTTAATTATGAAAAAAAGGAATCTTATAGAATTACACTCGCTGTTTAAGTACATTGTATACTATTGTACTAACTAGTATTGTACTGTAAGTTAATTTTCTATCATTTATATATTAAAGTGCATTGTAAACCTTTATTTAATCTTTTTTCTTTTTCGAAAAAAATAAAAACTCTACACTAGATGATCAAAAAGTTTGATTTTCTTTCAAACTATCCTGCGCAGCCTCTCCTTTTATTCCTTGTACTCTTAACTAAAGTAGGAGTAGGAGAATGAAAAAAAAGAGAACATATTTCTTTTTTACAATCAAGTTTATTGAATAGGAAACTACAGAGGTTTTTCAAAATATAAACTTCTGATTGAATTTGTAACTGCAACCACGAGGAGAGATCTGCAGAGACTGAATCTTCTACCGCCACCAGAGGAGAGTCCTGCAGAGGGGAAAAAAAGAAAGAAAAATTAGTTGATAGCAGCATAAAACAGAAAAAGCAAGCAACGAAAAAAAAAAGGAAACTAATTTTTTTTCTTTACCTTAATAATTGATGAAATAGTAACTAATATCAAGCTCAGACGTCGTTGTTGTTGTTGTTGTTGATCCCACTATGAGGAGACACCTGCAGAGGAGAAAAAATAAATAAATTAGTTAGAAGCAGAATAAAACCGAAAAAAAACAACCAAGGAAAAAAGGATGGTATTATATCTATATTTTTTTTTCACCTTAATAATTGATGTATTAGTAGCTGATATCAAGCTCGGACGATGTCGTTGTTGTTAGCTCCTGAATCCTGACAAGCCTGGTGTAAGTTCGCCTTCAGATGATCTGGTAGATACTGCCAGAGCGCACTTAACTGATGTTGTTCGTAAATAGATAATATGTTTTCAGGGAAGAAAGCCCACTCAAATTTATTGAATCTGCTCACACCTTCTTTCTTAAATTTGTTTATCACTGAACACACTATTCTCATCACACCATCTGTCGATTTTAGCCAACTATGAACTGCGTGAACGTTGAACATAGCACAGCTGCCTGAATGTCTTGCAACATGTGGTAAATGGCGCGGACAGTCAACAGGGAAACACTCGTTACGCATTGTTCTTAAATCAGGTACACCTTCTATAGTGTTCAAGTCAATTATGCATGTACGAGGATACTCTTGCAGTGCTAATAGACGTAACTCATTAACACAGTTGCACACAACCAGATATTGGTATTGTTGTTCACTGAGAAGATTGAAAAACGACGTAAGCGTGAAATCTAAATTAGGTACACTCATTCCTAATAGAGCAGTAGATAACACATTTGTAGACGAATCTATATTACAACAGGCTATCTCGTAACCTCCAGTAGGTAACCTCTGAATGTCAACTATCACTCCTCTGGGTTTTGCACTCATGGTGTGCTTGATATCGAAGAACTGAAGCAGAGAATCTTCACTCTCTCGTTTATATACACTATTAGCAAGGAAAAAAAAGGAAGAAAAACTCGCGCAAGATTATTGGAAGAAAAATACTTCATTCGTTAGTGGTTTATAATTTATTATGCGATCATGAATAATAATGCAATGCAGAGTAGTGTTGGCTGGAATAGGTTCGTTCGTTTCAATTTCAACGCGAACATCTACAGAAGAAGATTTTATCGATTCAACCTGTTCCATGCAATTAACAACAACAATAGGACAATGCGAGTGAAATTCACTTCGTGATATGTTCGGTTCGGAACGATTATCATCAAGCTGATAGTACGCATTACGAAACTTGATGAACATATCATACAATTCACTGTAGTCACCATTGTTAAAATTAGCTACAGCCTTTTCATAGGGATAAAAGTTTGAATTTAAGAATACGCCAACGGATCGAATATTACAGTGATCGAACAGAGAAGAAGAAACATTAATTTTCTTACGATCGGTTTGGAAAGCAAGCATAAAAACTCTCGGTTTTTCTATTTGTGACGTAGTCATAACAGTCCAATTAATTTTCGTTGAATTTGGAATAGTAGGTAACTCGTGATAACTCCACGATCGAAATGCTACAGGAATAGAAGGATTTTTTTGGATTAACTTTATGCGTTTAACTTCTTCCTCGTCGGACAGTATTAGAGTTGGTAGCTTTATATACATTTTTCGTACTTTGACCTTAGCTGTATCTTCCGCGTTGGCTGAAAACAGTGCACATTTGTCATCTCTAGAACGAATAAAGATAAATTCAAGTTTACAGTTTATGAATGGTTTCCTGTAGTCTTCAAATAATCCACAAAGAAGACTCAGTGGGATAATTGCGTGGAACAGCTTTGTAGTTGCGTGGGCAATATTAGCTTCGTTTGGTGGTGTAGAAATTGATAGAAAATAGCCTGCATTTTGCAGCGCTAACATTTCATTTTTAGAATAAGAGGCGAAAGTTTTTATAGCACTAGTTGTGCCTACACGTCGTGTTCTTTCAATCTCTTTCCCATTCAATTCAATACGCATTTCATCGAAGAGATTTGCTGCAAAGTTTTGATCGGGAACGGCTGTAGCTGATGGTGTATTATCTGCGCTTGATCTAACTATTTCACCTTCGATGTGAACATCAGCTTCAGAGGGTAAAAATATATGTTCTTGGTTGTGTACAGGAACTCGAATTTCATCGTTGTTTTCATATTTCGTGCCAGCATATGGATGATAGCTCCTTACTTCCCGCCTAGCAACTCTGTTGTCAAATATAACTTTGTCCGTTACGTTGAACATATTTCTCCTTGATGTTAGCGTGATTGTACACAAAAAGAGACTAAAGTAGTTTTTGGTAGAGAATTAGAATTTATATGCTTTATCCTAGGGGGGTAGTCGGTAGCATTGTAAAGTGAATTCACACAAAAAGAGAGTGATGTTACCTTGATTACGCACACGAAAAGAGAGTAAAGTAGTTTCTGTAGGAGAAATAGAACTTATAGTAGTCGGTAGCCTAGCGATTGTAAAAAGTCTTTATTGTTTGTGGTTAATTTTTTCTTGTCGCGTACACGATGAGATGGTTTTTTTAGCTTTACTCTATATTTTACTACTCTAGCTGCTTCCTCTTTTAATCCTCGGTTTTTTGACTGGTTGTTGTAAATTACTACCATGATGTTGTTGTTCAACTGTTCCTTACTCGAATGATAGTACATAAGTGTACGCTTTATGTTATATATGATTACTGTATTTTTACTGGACGAATAATTAACTCTACTGTTACATCCTCATTTTGTAAGTCGATTGGGTTTTCGAACTGATCTTCGAGTACAACGGATATATGTTGAATAACACTAGTGTTTACCGGTAAGAAGCTTATAGTTGACGGTTGAACTACGATAGGATAGCCTGCTGGAACAAGCGGTTTAAAATTGTATAACGAATGTGTTTGTTTACCGTTGAGGTAGGAACCGGAACCTAACACGAGATTACAACATACACGAATCGAGTTCACGTTATTAATTTTAATAATCTCTCCTGAAATATGTAATTTATTAGCATCATATTTTCGGCGTGAAAATCCTAACAAATCAGCAATTGAATCGGAAACATCAAAGTCTACGTCTAGGTTGGAGGACATTTTACAGCGAAGATAGGTCTTTTCGTAAGTAATAGTAATAAGTTTACTATCTCCATCTAGAGGGTCATTCTCCTCTTCGAGAATAGGAAAGTTGTTAATTATTGCTTCTTGAACTAGAGCTCCTATTTCCGAAAAAGTGTAACTACCTTCCGGTAATGTGAGTACAGTTGTTTTGTCTCCCTTCATTTTAATACCAATCTGGTTATTTGTGCTATTAACGATTACGTTACCTATTTCATTCAGCTGTGATTCATGGTTAGCATATTTCTCATATACATTTAACAGATAACCTAAGCTAGTGCCAACACTGTTCGGTACATTGAAATCAATGTCAAACGGAGAATGCATAGTAGGTTTGTTGTTAGTAGTCGAGATAAAAAAACTAAGTTTTGGAGTGTACTCCCGCAGAAATAGTTTCACATTTTTAATAGTTAGCAAACTTTCTATTTTTGCAACAAGATCTTCGAATTCATAAATGCCTTCTGCTACACTCAAAAGAATTTTTTTACCATTCAAATATATAGCAAACTTATTATTTTTACTAGTGACATTTCGAATACTATTAGATGTAAATAGTGCGGCAAGACCTATTTCATAGAAAGAAGCTCTATTCAAATAAATCGGAGTTTCTAATACTACATCAATCTTCGAGCCTCTACCCTCGAGTGTAATCCGTCTTTCATACGGCATCGTGCACACTGAACACAAATACTAAGGTCTTGCTTTATTTATACAGTATAAAAATAGTAAACACAGATGACCACAAATTGATGAATTAAAAGTTTGATAAAAATGAAAATTATATCGAATGTAACAGTTTCTTAAATATTCTAATACCTCTTTAGGGGGACGTAAATTACCAAAACTATCGAAGTAGTAGACATACGCACCTCGTTTACTGAACGCAACCCAGTGCGAACCAGATTTACTTATCGGATCTAAATTCAAAATACAACTCTCATTTTTACGAGAAATTTTCGGTAACGTATCTCGCATAAACACACCTCTGAAGTAGGGAATTTTTAAACGATATGCATAACGATACAGATCTATGTTAGTTAATGCTCTGTTCGGCAGACCTTCCATTATCTTTTGTATGCTGGAGGATTTAAGTAAATGCCCTTTCCTTTGTTTCGAGTAGAAAGCCCTTTCCCACTCATCGCTTCTAGCATTCGATTGTGGCGCTTCATTTCTTTTAATTCTTTCTGTGCAGCTTTCGCCTTGTTTACAGCCGATGCTATGCCCGCAGCTCCACTTGCTAGACCGCCCAAGCCCGACAAGGCTGCAAATATCGGAAGGAGTGGAAGAAAACCACCTTTTTTTTTTACAGCATGTTGTCTTTTTTTTGGTTTTACTCGTTCTCTTCGATGTTTTGATTTTCTTCTTCGTCTACCACCACCTACTTTAGTTTTCGCTTTCATAATACCCGTAACTGCTAGTGCAGCTGCTCTTTCTCCTAATGATGCGTCCTGAGAGTTTACACGAGACCAAGCCTTAGAGGCTAAGATTTCATCTGCTTCTTTCCTTCTGTTCTGGTCTTTGTATGTAGCGTAAGCGATATCGTGTTCTTTACATGCCTTATCTAATAGATTTATTCCTTGATCACCACGCTTAAGTCGTTTTTCTAACTTTGTCCCAGGTCCACAGAATTCATAACCTGGTATGTGCAATTCTACTGGTAAATTATCTATAGCTTTATTAAGAACTTTGCCTATTATTCCTCCTTTCCCTACTCGTTTACATGGAGCTGCTACAACGTTGCGTCTTCGACGCAGCATACTCAAATAAGAGCTCCTGCTATCAAGTGTGTTGTTATATACGAATTACATTTTTACACGATGTGCAACTGTTGAGTACTAAAAATGTATGTAAGTTTATTTTTTTTCTTTTTTTTCTGAAAGGTAGAAAGATATATATATATAAGAGAGATATTTTTCTGCTCTCCTCATTTTACAGCGACATGGCGTACATTCCTCGTCCGTTAAATTTAAAATCTGAGGTAGATCGGATAAGGACTTTCGCTAGATGGCGTGTACCGTGGATAGACCCCTTAAGTTTAGCTAAAGCTGGATTTTACTTCACGGGATACCTAGACGCAGTTAAATGTATTTTTTGCGGAATCGAATTATTTTCGTGGGATAAAGATGATGATCCGTTAACAGAACATAGAAAATGGTCGCCTTCTTGTCGGTATATGAGAGGTTGTGAAGTTGGCAACATAGTATTAGATCACTATAACAGGACAGCTCTTCCAGCACTTCTTAATACTACGTGTAGTGTGATGCACGAACCATTTTGGAACTAGATAAGTAAAACAGAAGGTAAAAAAAAAGTTCGTGTTTATTTAGTAATCAACAATAACTTTGAGAAAAAAGAAATCCACTGTGCACTCGATCGTTGAAAATTATCATCATCAAAAGAAAGTGATGGTGAAGACAATAAAACAATCGATATCTTTACCTGTTGCAAATCTGAACGACACAAAACGTTCAGTAGGAAAGAAAAATAAACATAGTAAACTGTTGCCGGACACAATACGCTGTCTCATATGCGGACCATCGAATGCAGGGAAGACTAATGTAATGATTAATTTGTTATTGCAACCGAACGGGTTACGTTTTGAGAATGTGTATGTTTACTCAAAATCATTGTCGCAGAAGAAATATATTGAGCTAGAGAAGCTTTTAAAATCTATTAAAGAAATAAAATGCGAGTTTTACTCTGATCGTGAGCAAGTAATACCGCCAGAAAAAGCTCAAAGAAATTCCGTGTTTATTTTTGACGATGTAGCAAGCGACAAACAGCAGCACATGAAAGACTACTTTAGTAGAGGTCGACACCATATCGTGGATGTTTTTTACTTATGTCAGACCTATTCCTGCATTCCCAAACAACTTATTAGAGACAACGCTAATTTCATTATTCTGTTTAAACAAGATGCAAGAAATCTTCGGCATGTCTACGACGATCACGTGAACACCGATATGAGTTACAACCAGTTCACTGATTTATGTTATCGTTGTTGGTCACAGTCGAAATTCAGCTTTCTCGTTATCGATAAGGATAGCGAAATAAGCAAAGGTCGATATCGAAATGGATTCGATATATTTTATGTGATATAAATACGAGAGTGTATACATTAACGAACTCATTTTCGAATTGTTGAGTAGAGAAAGAACATCACGATGGCATCAAACAACAGAACCAGTAACGTGTATGTAACGCGACCATCATCACGTCATGATATTGCTACTAAATCATATGTAGATGAAAAAATGATGGTTAATACAAATTACGTAACATCAACATCTGACGGAAACTTAAGTATTCATGGTAAACGTTTAAAGAACGTCGGCAATCCTATAAACATGGAGGATGCTTGTAATAAAAATTATGTGTTAAAAACCGTTAAGGACAGTATTAATAAAGAAGAAATACAACGTGACATTTTAGATCTTAAAAATGAAATACATGACATATGTGAACTAGAAGAGGATGCAGTTGATTTTAAGAACAAAAGGCTGAAAGGAATAGCTCCAGCGATGAATGGAAACGAAGCAGTTTCGCTTGACACAATGCGTACGCACACTAACCATGTGCAGAGAAATTTAGAGAAACGAGTTAACGACGTTTCTGCACGCATAGAACATGTTGATTCTCTTTTACGTGATATTGTGGATGATCACCTTCCTGTAACTGACAATATCCTCAACATGAACAACAAGAGAATATCGGGTGTGGCAGATCCTGAAGTGGAACAAGATGCAATTTCGCTTTTATTTTTAGAAAAGCATACAAAAGGTAGACTACTACAAGTGAATGACGATGGATCGATAGATATGCAAAATAAACGAGTAACAAACATCGGCAAACCTATTCATTCGACGGATGCGATTAATAAAGCATACCTGGAAAAACATTCAGCAGCGCGTGAAGAACTCGAAAAACTGAAGAATGAAATAAGCAATCAACAGAAACTAAACGTTGATGGGGGTGGTACTTTGAGTATGGAAAATAAGCGAATTACTAACGTACATAATCCGTTAAATGAGAAAGATGTTGCAAATAAAGTCTTTGTAGAACAGTATGCAGCTGCACGGAGAGAAGTTGACGAGTTAAAACTTGTCGTATCTAAACTTCAGAAAAATTCTCTACCAGTAGAATCTAACGGAGAATTAAATATGAAGAACAAACGAATTACAAATGTTGATTCACCTATCCACGAGCAAGATGTTGTTAACAAACAGTATTTAGAAACGTTTGCAACTGCAAAAGAAGAGTTTGAAGTGATGAAAAAGGAACTGCACAAAAAACCAAGAAAAGCTCTTTTTCAAATTAACAGTCTACCGTCAAATCAGTCACCAATATATATGCTACAAAACTGTCGTCTTATGTATAAGCTTCCCTACACGGGTACACTTACACCGTTAACAAGTACACGTGGTTCTCTGGTATATGCGATGATTAATCACGTGAACAATCCAATCGAATTAGAAGTTCCGCCTAAAAGACCCAGAACAATGGAATACTAACGATCTTCCGCTCCATATACTCTTTGAATATACTATATATGAGTAAAACAATAGACGTTACGCTTCAGTTTAAAAAATGCAGGCGAACATAGTGGAAAAAAGTCGTGTAAAGGATAGACTAGCAAAATTAAGAAAAGATGTAAAAAAAAAATATAACTCCCTTAAAGCAGATATGGCTTTAAACCAACTAAAGTTAGAAGAAACATTTAAACCAATAACTGCACCATTAAATAAACTACAGCAGCTTACAGTTAACTCGAATGGATTAGTTGCAAAGAAAAATCGAAAATTAAATAGTTATATAAGTGATGAGGCAGAAGAAGAATCGGAAGAAGAAGAAGAAGAAGAAACTCTGGACAGAAAGGTTACAACTCTCCTGCAAAATTATCTTAACCCACAATTGAGACACAAAGTTGATAGAATATTCGGGGTTCGAGTAGTTCATGGAGAACACTATTTAGGGAGAAAAAAAGTACTGTTTCGCGATAACAATCTTATAATTGACAATTTTAACTATCCTTTAACTGAAGGTCTCCTTGAATTAATATTTCAGAAAGATCCGGACGCACAGTTGTATGATGATAAGGATCTGTCAGCTTACAGTCATATATTAAATTACACTAACGTGCACAGGAAACAGTATGACGCAGGCAAGCCAATGAGAGGCACGAAATCGCTCAAATTTCAAAAAATTATCAAGCCATTAGTAGAAGATGCAAAAGTGAAAAAAGGAAGGAGCACACCAAAATTTGTAAGTGTACACAAATACAAACGTACAGGAAGAGGATCAAAAGTAGCCAAGTGGAAAAATGAACAAAGAAGGAAGATCGAATTAGTTCACTGGAATGATCCAAACAGTCTAGTGGAGAGATTGAAAAAGTTAATAGCATCTAGAAGTGCTGGTCATTCGTCACACGAAAACGAAATCTTGTCAATCGAAGAAGAACTTCGAAAGTCGAGGTACATCGAATAAATGAACACTGCGCGGTGGGACGAACTTCCGTTCGCAAATATATTTAAAGCGGTTAGATTCTCAAAGGATATTTCAGTAATCTATGAAATTGGATGTGAAGACAGAAGAAGCAACTGGCAACAACTGGCTATAGATCGACTGCGATTCAAGAAACGAATAGACGACACGGAACGAATTCTTTTACCTATACTTTATGAACAATATCAGAGAAGAAATAGCGAAAGAACTCCACGCTCCAGTGCGAAAGAATTTTGAAAGACGGAGCGTTATTAGCCGGGGGAGAGATGATTTACATCAAGCGGATCTTGTTGATATGTCTCTGTTTTCGAAAGTTAATAGTGGATATAAATACATGTTAACTGTTATTGATGTTTATTCAAAGTATGCCTGGGCAGTTCCACTTAAAACAAAAACAGGAAACGAAGTAGTGGAGAATATGGAACGCATCTATTCAAAATGTAAACGCTATCCAAAACATCTGCAAACTGACTGGGGAAAAGAATTTTATAATAAGATTTTTCAACAGTGGATTACAATAAGAAAAATTAAGCACTATTCGACAGGGAGCAGCTTGAAGGCAAGCGTAGTTGAACGCTTCAATCGAACACTGAAGCAGTGGATGTGGAGGAAATTCTCGGCGTGCGGATCATACCACTGGCTTCGCATGCTACCAAAACTATTAGATGAATATAATAATCGAAAACATCGTACGATTGGTATGAAACCTATAGACGTCACAAACAATCTACAACAACTTGCTACTGTGTACAAATTACGGGAAATGAAGAAAAAGAAGTCACCTTATCCACCAAAATTTAAAGTAGGTGACACAGTACGAATAAGTAAAATTAAGCGATATTTTACAAAGGGCTATACTCCTAATTGGAGTAATGAATTATTTACTGTAAGAAAAGTAAAAGAAACATCACCGAGAACTTACTTGCTTCACGACTATCAAAATAAACCAATATTTGGTGCGTTCTATGAACAAGAACTGCAGAAGACAAAACATCCTAAAATATACCTCATTGATAAAATTTTAAAAAGAAAGAACGACAAAGTTTTCGTATCGTGGCTAGGATTCGACGCCACGCATAATTCATGGATTCCGAAGGAATATGTATTCTAAAAAAAAATCAATAGTAAGTACGCTAGTATAATATATTTTTAATTTTTTACTCTAATGTCTGATAGATTTACCATCTTATAGTGTCCTCTCTCTATTGTTGCAGACTTCCCTTGCCCAAGAAACTGTGCTGTTTGTTTTGTTGATGACAACGTTGGACATTACCTCAAGCAAGAAGATATTTCCACCTCAACTCTGCATAATTAATTCGAAACATTTGTGTAACATGTATCTTAATAAAATATAATAAACAAAATTTAACTAAAGATAACCTCTTGTAATTTTTTTAATATTAAATTCCAACCTTTTTCCTACTCCTTTACGTATCTGTGTTAGTGCGACGTAAAAAAAATTATATTTAATTAGTTTATCTTCCTAAGAGCAGAAAAGAAAGCAAGATAAATAAAATATATTTTTGCACTCACCTATAACAGTTCAAATAAATTAAATTCTCCTCCTCCTCCAGGATCACTTCTTAATCTTCTCCTATATAGAAAGAAAAAGTTAATGTAAGATTAAAATCTTTCGCAATCCGACAATAGACGAAGTCTTGAAATTTAGAAAAAAGTTAAAACTCACCAAAAATATCGCCATCACTTCCGTGATCGTCCATTAGCTCTCTTAGTTCTGCTAACATCGCGTTGCACGAAAAGAAACTAAATTTGTGGATAAATAATATATTGAAGTTCGGGCTTTCGCGCCGTAACAAAATACGTGTATGCAGCCTAACGAGAAGCCGAAACTCTTCGTTAGTCATATGCCGAATTCTGTTAACGATCGCTCTTTCAAATGAGCCCTGTACTTCTACTATATTGTTTATCTCACACATTTCCATTAATCTAACTATTTCCCGCAGCGCGAGAAGCTTTTCAAAGAGAGTTTCTTGGACGGACGGCATTTCGAAGGCAGTTTGAAACTGTAACGTACCTACAGCAAGCGATCGCAGTATATATACCTGTTCTAACGGTGATATGTAATTTGAAAAAAAAAAACAACTAGTTTCAAAAAACCTGCCTGGATACAACATCTGCTAGTAAGCTGCGTAGCGATCCGCACTTGAGTTCACGCATCCTCTTTTTTTGTAGCCTTGATGAAACCGTGGTCAAAGCACGACCATGACCAGCAATGACCGCGAAAGAAGTAAGGCGTTAACCGGTTTATGCGAAAGCTGCTTGCAGAAAACATCCGGGATAGATATACACTACAAAGTAATGTTCTGCTTCAAACATATGTCTACAAAATAATAAGTTTACACACAATAAAGTTGCGTCTGGTAATATAATGTGAGATTATGTTACACCTAGCATTAAAATTTTTATATAAAGCAAGTGAATTCGCTCACATCTAGATGAGTACAAGTTCGATCCTCCTCGTTGGCAATCATAAAATTATTCTCTCTAGTTCGCTATTTTAACACTAGGTAACTGCTAACAGAAGTGTACTTTAAAGCTAACTGGAGTATACGCCATGTCAGTGTGACGTAACGTAAACTGTAGCACACTATTTAAAAAAGTGTGTGAATAAATATTAAGGTATTCTCTTTGTTGGCAACAGTGTGTGCGTGTCATCAGTCATGGAGCGACAAGTAAAGAATGAGTTTGGTGAGAAGAGAAACCGTAACATCCAGTGTAAATGTGAACTTTGTACACCAAGTATTAAACCTGATCCTTTACGTACAATATATTTCTCATTAGTAAGTGAGGCTATTACATCATACTATACACATGGCAGTTTACTTCGAATGCCACAACATCTAATTCGCTATTTACCATCTGGGTTTCTCTCAACATATGCCGCTAAAGATTTAGATGAAGCATGGGAGAAACTACCCTACTATGTAAAAGCAAAACTGGAAATAGCAGTTTGCAGCCCGTGTGTCAGACATTATTGCTACAGAGGACAAGACGAGGTTGATGGTTTTGACGGAGCGATTCCAATGATTAAAGACTGTGAAGCATGTAAGAAAGAATTTAATCATGTATTTTGAACTAACAGGTAAATAAAACAGTGTGATGTTCCACTTATTATTCGAGTTGCTTGAATAATTCATCCTAACCTATATATGCATACACATATATTTTTTTTTGTTTTTACACCATCCAAATGCTATAACCTTGAATCCTTTACCAGATTTTATTTTTCTATCCTCAAATCACCAACCTGTGTAGGTGTGACAAATTATAGCTTTCACTCACACACTGTCTCAATTCAGAGGTTGATTAAGAAATAATTCGTAATATTTTATTTAAAAAGAAACCATGCTTTACAGTTTTTCAACCAATATTTCAGCTACGTGGCAGCACGTTCTTTTGTTTTGTTAAAACACTGTCGTGTTTGATGTCTTTGTTCACTGAAGTTCTTTGCTGTTGTTCTTTGCGGTGAATTCACGCACCCCTAACCGATTCATTAGACGATTTATTATTTCATCTTCCGTGCTAAACATATATATTCGATATAATTTTTGATGAGATAGCACATCATGTGTTTGCCTAACTAATTTATTAGTTCAGAGATCATAATGCATTTTTTTTGTGTTAGCCATCTTGGACAAAGATAATAAGAAATCACAGACATGACACTCTCATGTATGAGCTGTTTGACCTCGATGAGTATACACAGTTGCCGACGTATCCAACAAAAATGGCGAGATGTTTTTGTTTTATTCCGTATGTAAAAATTCATACTATCGCGTTCGTAACAACGGAATGTCTTAATCAACCTCTGATTTCAGACTTTATCCGAGTTTTTTTTTTAATTTGTTTTTTACCTAGTACAATGATATTTCATAGATGACATTTATTGATGTAAGGTTAGTAAACAATGCGTGTATCTATCGTCAAGAATTACAGCTAGATGTGCATCCTGTTGAAAAAATAATTAAAGGTAAGTAGTCATGAAAAATATTTTTATTATTTAATTAAACTAAGCACTTTTGTGTTGTCCTTCACTCATCACCAACCAGTTGGCTAGAGTTGTTACTCGCTAACCTTCAGCAGACCAAAGCTGGAGGAGAGGAGCGATTCTTTTTTACAAAAAAAATCTCATATCCTGTTCACCTTTTGGGCAGCAAGTAACCTTGTCAAGCAAATCCAGTTGCTGCAATTATTTAACATGTAGCTGTCTCACCTTGAGCAGTGAGAGAAACTCCACCAAGTAACTTTTAGAAGCAAATCTACTCACAGAACCTTGCCTTTCAAGAAATATTTACCTCTTACATAAAGACCTCTGGGTAAGTGTAGTTAACATTTCCTACATGCACCCTAACAAGTAAAAAGAACTCTGCAAAAAAAAATATATAAATTTAGTACCATATCTAACATGATGATTTTTGTCAAAATGTCTTTCCTGTCACCAACATAAACATTTCAAGAGGTAATCACATAGGCAAGTAGGGTAGAATATTTTTTTTTTTTTTGATAATTGAGCTAAGCACTTTTATTACACTCAATAGAGGATCTTTTTTTTTTTTAATCTCTACTAGAAGAGTGAGGTTAATAGTGAACTTGTTTTGCTCTTACAATACCTTTCAGTAAAAAGATACTCAATTACGCACCAAAACAAGTGATGTCACCTATCACGCCCACCCACCCTAAGCATAGCAGTAGTAAGCTACCGCAAGGAGCGACATTCCACACTTGTGTGTAGCCTTGACAGCGAGAGGCGCCCCCCGCACGTGCCTTGCCAAGTGAGAGGCCCCTTCAGGGAGTGAAGCGCACGGGGCATGCGCAGTGGCTGCCGCTGGTCCAGAATTCTTCTATCGAAACTCTGGTCCAGCTTTCTTCTAGATACTCTACTCACGTCAAATGACTGGAAACAGGCTGTGGATTTTCATTTTCTCTAAAGAACACATTTTCTCAAATGTCCTATCCCGGACGATCCTAGTTTAAAACACGCAATTCGCTAAATTTAATTTCCCTTAGCTTTAGATAACGACTGTTTCAACTGAGGCTCTCTTTTAAATATATATCTCTATAACAAATAAACCACGTTAGCTGAGGAGGGGTGGCCACGGCTCTGCGGTGGTTCTACAGCTCTGCATTTTGGAGACAGAGAGGGGTCGGTCCCCACTGTCGGATGTCGTGAGAATGGTTTTCCGTGATTTTCCATCGAGAAGGTACTAACATTAGGGCCGAGGAAAAAGGAACATACCCAGACGGGAAGTGAGGTGAACCGAGTTTATGGAGTTTTCCATCCCTAAACTCATCTGTCCTTTATTCTAAGTTAGCAAAATATTTACAAAAACATAACTGAAGCTACGTAGAACAATAAACCTCTATTGGCCTCCTACATTCATTACAAGAGAACAGAACGTCTATTACCAAAAGAAATACCAATTACGAAAATGGAACGGCCTTCAACAGGCCCCTGGGCTACGAGCCTAGGACACGCCCACAGCACAGCATACACAGAAGCACAACTCTTACCAATTACACGCCCATTCGCTGCCACAAGCATTAACCTTTCACTCAACATACATTCACGACTTACACACCGATTCTCGCAGCCCAGCAGCCTCGGGTTCGAAAGGAATCCCAAAGTAGATGCTCAGATCGAGCGAAAAATAATAATGATCCACAACCGCTGAACACAAACAACCACCAAGACTACTCTTGAGAAGGAGAGGGGAAGGAACAGGAGGGGAAACAACCAATGTCGAAGCAGAAAAATCACATACGAATAAGATATACTCAAATCAAGGCGCAGGCGCACTTCAAGTTTCTGTAAGCGTCTTTTGAGTCTAACAGAATAATTCCAAGTTTCTTATTATACATTTTTAAAAATAAATGAGAAGCATCTGTGACACCATCCTCCTACATTAACGCGAATGCCAGGACACTTCATATTATAGGTCACGGCCTCCAACCCTCTCACCCTCTGAGTACCTTTCCTTCTCCGGTACAAATCTCCTGGTCTGAGCGACAGCGTCACCGCCTAGGAAGCCCGTATCCCCCTTCAGGGGAGGAATGAAAACATTTAGTAATAGTAGTAGTGATGTAACCATCCTAGGGCGAATACAGAGTGGATCTCAGCCCACAAGTGGCCATGGCTGGTCCGATAACTCTGCACTCCAACTGGTCAGCCGAGCAGAAGAGAGGTGGCCACGGCTCTGCCGTGGCTCTACGCCTCTGTATTCAGGAGACGGAGAGGAGTTGGTTCCCACCGTCGGCTGTCCTGAGAATGGTTTCCCGCGGTTTCACATTTTCCTGCACTAAGGCGAATGCCGGAATGCTTCCTAATATAAGCACGACCGCCAACCCTCTCACCTTCTCCGATACAAATCTCCTGGCTTGGGAGACGGCTTTACCCTCTACGAGACCAGCGGTTCCATACAGGCACAGAATGAAACGTTTTAGTGGTAGTAGTAAGAGCGCCGTTACTTTTCATGCTAAAGTTAAATTGTTATACCAGTTATTTACTGAACAATGAAAAAGAAAAGTTGAAACTGAATTGGAAACCAATTTGTCTTTCAAATTAGTTATGAGCCATAGAAAGCGCGGCCATTAGCCCCTATTGATCAGTAAGGTAATTAAGATGGCCATCAAAAGGAGTGGAACCATGTGAAAGAACAATTACTTGAAGAATGAGGGTAAACGGAATCATGAAAGAGAGTGTTTGAAAACTCGACATCGAATGGTGTATGTAATATGCGACAGCCTACAATGTCCAAGGTCACTATATCTTCTCAACAATAACATTGCAAATTGTTGTTAGGTTTCTTCTGCTGCCATCGTTTTCGCTAGATGGCGTTAGTGCTGCTGTTATACAAAATCTCGAAGGCAAATCTAAAAACGCCCTTTAGCAATTGATGGAATGGGCGGATACAAATGTTCTGAGGCTAAATGAAGAGAGTGTATCTATGATCCTCGGAAGTGGGAATAAATGGGGAAGCTTCTGTATTGGCGACCGGCAAATGAAGTCAGTCAGAAATGTTAAATAATACCTTGGAGTCACGTCACTATTTTATTTTTGAGTGAATGCGCACGAAAAGAAGTTCTTATAATCTGTCAACAGTACAGAATTTCCTTAATGATTCGATTCTCAACTGGCATGGATGTAATCGCTCAGAGAGTTCACCTCATCTCTTGCACCTGTAATTAGAGCCAGGTTCATGGTAGCACTTAGTTTGACGCAGTATATGACGAGAACCGTGCACTGAAAGTGTGGCCAATATGCGTCTCAGCTCAAACCTCCCCGTGACTACTCGTGCTTGGTCATGCACGTTGCTCCCATATGCTGGCTCTCTTTTGTTGATTACAACTCGGGCTTTAGATTCCCTCTAGATAAATTCTGCAGCTCTCGTTATATTATTACAGAAGGTAAATCTTAGTTTGTAATTTGAATCTTAGAAAACGAATTCTTTGAAATATTACGACACATGCCCTTCATTAATAATGATGACAGTACAGAAGAAAAACAAACCCGTCCTGTGTTGTACTGCGTAGATCCCTTTAAAGTACTTGATCTACCAAGAAGACTACTCTCTACGGAGATGATATATGGATGCAGGAGTGTCACGTGGTCAACGTGATCACCTCTTCATCTGTCTAACTTGTTACTTTTACATATGTTAACTGTTCTAACTACTCGTATATTAAAACGAAATCTTTCTTAAAAACTCATTCTATAGTGCGTTTCGAAGTACCTTTTTGTTTTGACTAGTAAATGTACCCGTGCTTTGCTACGGTATTCTACATTGTATACGGGTATCAAGTAAATTACTGTACAGGCACTGAATAAGATTTTTTTTTAATTGCATGTCTCTTAGCGTTATCTATAAACAGCAGGGGGAGGTTCCCATACGTTGCTTCCAATGTAAAGTACGAGTTGCGGAGTTGTGATGATAACAGCAGGCTCACTTGGCTACTACCATTCACAATCGAGTAAGTAAATTTTCATTACCTAATGTGCGGCCAAAGTCGATTTTGGGGAGTTTTAGTTACAATGGCAGGTCCTCTTTCCTACTTCCGGACAGATTAAAGTTGAGGAGTTTGTATTATAATAGTTGGCACCTCCCCTACTGCAAGTCAAAATTGAGTTGTGCTGTTAGCATTATAATGGCAGGCCCCTTTTCTTAATAGCAGTCACACCGAGTTGGTGAGTTTTCATTATAATAGCATGGCCACTATGCCTAATGCCATTCAGATTTTAGATGGGTAAATTTGTTTATAATTGCGGGCACACATGCCTACTCCCAAACCCAATCGATTAGGGGAGTTTTGAACAAAATTGCATGCTCCCTTTACTTTTGCCAAGTCAAATCGAGAAGGGAATTATTAATTACAATGGTCGTCCCTCCTTACTAACGCTAGTAACAAAGGAGTTGGAGAAGGATCGCATTCCTACTGGCAGTCAAAGTCGATGTGGAGAGTAATGATTACAATGGCAGACGCCCTCCTACTGAGAGTCACTGTCGATGTAAAATATTAATTGTAATGGCAAACACACCATTTCCACATCGGTACAAATAGACTTCATTAAATATACAGTATAGATCGACATACGAAGTATATGCAAGTTTGCAATATTGCAAACCTTCATTAATAGATTAACTGCTGCTAAACGGTGTGTCATATCGACAAACGGACTGTACCTTAAGACGCCTCTTTTAGCGGTCTAAATTATTGGTATTAAAATATTTTCACCTGTCTCATATATCTATGGGTAAAATTGAGCTACAACCTCGAATAGTTTGTAATTTAGGTAAGGTTTTCGCACAGTGCATTATTCTCGGGTACGTGGCAGCTAAGAACATAGAATTTCGCTCACGTATGGATGCTGGGTGGGCCGATGTCTGTGCCAAATTAGATGATTGTATATTTCGTATAAGTGATTCGAACTACGAATTATACGTATACAAAGAGCAAACTGTAGGTATAATCGAGAAAAAGAGACAAATCTAACATATAATGAACAGAGGTACGACGAAACATCATAGGACCAAATTGTAGATCACTCCAAATTGAACGGAGATTGTGCAATCCCATTTTGTGATACGACTTACCGTTTAGCCAACAAATACCTCAAGAGAAACGTCTGCACAGTCATTAAAATTGCGTCCAATTTTCGATATTTTTCGAGCTTAAAAGGTGAAAAATTTTAACATTTTGAAATTTTTCCGTCGGTTATAGGTCAAAAGCTATAATTTCGCCAAATTTCAATTTTTTACCTCGACTGGCAGATTGTGCCGCCATCTTGATTTGGAGGAAAGGGGATAAAATTAGGAAGTTCTTGACAATTTCTTAGCCCACGAAACCTATAGGTTGTCGCTTTGGATAAATTATACGACTGGGTTCATAAGCTGAACCCAAAATTTGAATCGCCCAGCGTGCCCCCTTCAGGGAATTTTGAGAAGTTTGATTTTTTAGCGATCCTGGTGTTATCAGCTTCTCGGGTAGCAAGTTTCAAATTTCTGAGATTTCTCGAAGTGCCTCATTAATTCACGTCTATTTTTATTTTTATATCTTTGTATAGATGGTTCCAGACCGACTTTTTTTTCTATATATAACAGATAAGGATGAGCACCCGTTCTTGAGTGAAGTCCGGTGGGAACTGTACTGAAAAATGGTCCTCGTATCTAAATGATGCATATGAGCAAAAGGTTTAGAAATTGATTTCCATTAAGGTAGGTGGATATCCATTAAGTTTGGTTTGTATATTTTGTGGGAGTGCAAAATCACGGTTTCGGTTTCGTATACATCCCCAGTCTCTTCAGGGATTTAGAAACAATATTTGCCCTAAAACCTACCCAAGGACAGGTGTATTCTAAATATGAAGTTTGGTGGAAATATATCCAGTAGTTTTCAAGGTAAAGAAAGACAGAGAAACAAACAGACAAACAAACAGACGAAAAGACACCAAAGCTAGAAAATATGCAGATGATCATTATTACACCTGAAACGGATAACTGTACGAAAATTTCGCTTAAATAGTCAATGTACAGACACGCGGTTGTTACGATTTTATTTATAACGATGATGTACGGAATTATGAATTTAAACTTCACTATGAACATTTTAAATGCGTGTTACGGAGCGAGTTGGTTCACCTAGCTGTGAGCTTTGAGCTTGCGTTCGGGAGATAGTGGTTTCCAACCCCAGAGTCGGTAGCCCTGAAGATGGTTTTCCACAGTTTCCTATTTTCATACCAGGCAAATGCTGGGGATGTACCTTAATTAAGACCACGGTCGATTCCCCTTCCACTCCTAGCCCTTCCTTCTCTCATCGTTGTCGTAAGACCTCTCTGTACCGGTGCGACGTAAAACAGATATTTTAAAAATGTTAATCTGATTATCAATGATCCAAAAATTAAAAAAAATAAGCGCGTTAATAAACCGTTCAAAAGGAATTGATGGTCCTCTAGACTGTCAGCTAGTATCACGATGCCATCACCATAGCAGAGAGACTAAAAATAGACGGGGACTTTTTCACTAAAGAGTAAGGACTTGAAGGAAATAATGTAATGAATCAGAAAATATCGCAGAACGTTTCCTTTTGCTAACACAAAAGAAACAGAAACAGGCCTTTAAAGTAATGAGGGCACGAAGCTATTTTAAACTATCAAGGTCAGTATTTGTTCTGCAGTCCTTTACACAGTATTCGTAACTTGACTATTGTTTGTGGAAATTCTCCACAAAGATTAATGGTACCTTTGTTTCTGTGAACTTTGACCTAACTCTTCATTGAGAGTAAGGAGTGGTTGTAAATAGACTTATTCTGTGCAGATAACCGCACCCAGACCTTTCCGTGTTCAACGAGCATTTGGCTACCTTAAACACTTGTAATGATGCCCATGGAGATATCACACAGCTGGACAGTTACAGCATTACCCGTCACGCAACGAGAAAAACGGAAAAACCCTGAATTATTAAGGTAGTTGAGAGCACTGTTTATTTGCATGAGATGTGCTTAATGTGGTAACAAAACAAGCAGATTATCAGTATATGGTAACGTTAATTGGGGAACAGCGAGAGTTGGGTTCCCTAGAAGAATAAGGGTTAAAGAAATCCTTTCATTTCAACGACAAAGAACACCTGACTGAAGAAGTTCGGACTAGAAAGATGGAAGGGAGGAACTTAGAAAAAGTTAATTTGAGAAAATAATACCAGGCTAAGTCAGGGTTCTACGATTACCAAATACATTTTACAACTTTCGAACCACTAGTAGCATAGAATTTCGTCCATATCTCCAAATATCTCCACGGGAATCATTACCAGTGTTTAAGGTAGGCATTTTAAAGCCAAGTTATTTGGAATACAATTTACCTGTTACGGAAAGATAGTTCGTAATATTAATAAAGCACAATTATTGAGCCATTTAACTGATTTATATTAGAAAAGACGGTTATTCATACAATCTCTATGATACTCAGAGCCGAACAACACGTAAGACAAGAACCACAGAATAAATAAACAAAACAGTAATCAACGTAGTTCCAAAGAGAAACGTTCTGGTAAGTCACATTACTGGTATTACATTACGCTTCCTACAACCACTTCTATTATTAATAATAATAATAATAATAATAATAATAATAATAATAATAATAATAATAATAATAATAATAATAATAATAATAATAATTGACCTCGAAATAATTCGTTTTGGAGTTAGTAAAATCTTTATTGAGGATTTTAATGCACCGAAGTAGACAACACTTCAGCTGGTTCCTCCTCTATTGTAAGCTACCTATCAGATACTTGTGAATATGTTCTATAGGCAATCAAACACGAGGGTGTATATGGAAATTCAGGGTATCAGTAAAGTGTAGTTCAATTTAATGTGGAAGCTTCCCCTACGGAACCACTTTCGGGTCGTCTTCTCTGAATTGCTCCAGTGCTTGAGAGTGCGACTTGACGGAGGCCTATGGAGGCAGGGGCGTGGCCTTCTTGAAGAACATACAGCGCTACAAGGTAATGGCAGAATTTACCTAACATTGCGCGTAGTTTGAGGGTAAGGTTTCAGCCGTTTTTGAATGTAATTTTGTAATCTGGTGGTTTAAATGTAGGATTTTCGGCAAAGTCTTAGGACTCTAGTTCTGTTCCCTATTGGCAAACGCATAATGTAAGGGAAACGCGAGTGGTGACCCTCTGTCGTCTCCCATTCAACCATTCAATTGGGTGACTAAAGTTTTCAACCTCTAAATTTGGTAAATCTTGTCTCGGTTTTAAATTTTCCTCCTTTAGTCGCCCTTTGTAGTATAGGATTAGCTTCAGTATCATTTGGCCTTTAAGCCCACTTAGATTTCCAAAATTTCTAGTGCCGGTATTCCGCCTACATGCCTTTTGCTTATGTCCTGTTATGTGGCACCTTTTCCTTTTTCTCTTAAGGCCGTGTAGTATGCGTAATTATGCCCCTGTTTATTCTGTACTATTCATAAGGTAACTGTTTCTTCGTTTTAGTTCTCTTTGAGAAAAGCGACTAATATGATGGTGCATTCAACAGATATGCTCTTACAGCTTTTCTTACTACCGTCCGGTGCAGCCACATAGCCTGCTCCCAAGGTATAACGCCTAAATAGCAGGGTTCGAACTACACTATAAATGCTAGGGAGCGGCTAGCTGTTTCCCTGCCCCTAGCCCTAAGAGTCTGTTTTACAGCCGGATGCCCTTCTTGACGCAGGTACTAAGATTTTAAATCACAAAAATCTGTTTTACAGCCGGATACCCTTCCTGACGTAGGGACTAAGCTATTTAATCGTAAGAATCTGTTTTACGACCGGAAGACCTTCTTAACACCAAAAGTCTAAGGATCGGGGTTTTAAATTGCAATAATCAGTTTTACGGCTGGATGCTCTTCCTGACGCAAGGACTGGGATTTTAAATCGCAAGAATATGTTTTTCGGCCGGATGCCCTTCTTAACGTAAGGACTGGAATTTTAACTCTCAGTACACGCGACATGAAGTAAGATATATCTGTCGTAGCGGGTTTTATGACCAGATGATCTGGTAAAACCCGGTGCCGGGAAATAGGCTACTCCTGTCTAATAGCATCAAGGAGTCTGCAAAAGGCTTAGCATCACCGTCCGACGGGTGAATCACCATCAACATCATGTACCAGCAAACATTCTCGCTACTTCTATTATGTCTGTTACTTGGGATTTTGTAAGAATCAAAGCTGGAATTGTTAACGACAACGCAAGAATCTGTTTTACAGCTAGATGCCCTTCTTAACGCTAGGACTGGAGATTTTAAATTACAGTATACGTGATAAGAAGTAAGATAAATCTGTCGTAGCGGGTTTTATAACCGGATGCTCTGGTAAAACCCGATGCCGGGAAATAGGCTACTCCTGTAGAATAGCATCAAGGAGTTTGCACAAGGCTTAACGTCCCCATCCGACAGATGAATAACCATCAACATCTTGTACCAGCAATCATTCTCGCTACTTCTATTATGTCTGTTACTTCTAACTTATGAATGAGATATAATATTCAGGAGATATCGAGTTCGAACACCCACTGTCGGCAGCCCTGGAAATAGCAAATGCTAGGGGTGGCTGGCCGCTCCTATCCCTTTCCTGCGCGGTCGTCAGTTTCCCTGACAACGTGTAATTACAAGAAACATAAGGATCTGTTTTATGGCCGGATGCCCTTCCTGATGCTAGGACGGGGGTTTGAATCGTAGTATCCATCATTTTATTTCTATAAGTGTCTCACTTGTTTATGCAAAAACAAGGTAATGTGTATTTTATGCTGAGATAACATGTCACTTCCGTTCACGCTTTCGCAAGCGGTAGCAGAATCTCACAGTATTGCTCCCATTTGGTCTTACAACTTGGAAGGGACAACATGCATACAAAAAATTTATGATTTATTCTTTTTCCTCCTCCCTTTTTTACATGCAAATATCTTAGGTGTAGTATCTCGCAACATTCGTGTCCGTGTGTTTCGAAAAAGAGTGACGTGTATGCATAAATCATGTTCTGGACGATAACCCGTGTTGTGATGTATTTGCAATCACTGAGCGTGTTAGCTACGCAGTATGGTTTTTGATTTTCGCATGACGTGTATACGCATATCAGTGTTCTAGTCGATAACCCGTGTATTTGGAATCACTGAGCGTCTTAGTAATGCGGTATGTGTGACCGAGCGAGTTAGCTACGCAGTATGGTTTTTTCTGGTTTCTGATTTTTGCACAAGACAAGGCAAATAATTTGAAGTTGTATGTTTGGTATGTTCATACGATCGTTTACTGAGTGAGTTGGCTACGCAGTATGTTTTCTTCAGTAGTTTTTGATTTTTGCACTAGGCAAATCATTGAAGCTGTACTTTTGCTATATACATATTATCATTTACTGAGCGAGTAAGCTACGCGATATGTGCACAGCGTGTTTCTATAGTTTTTTATTTTCGTACTAGGTAAAACATTGAAGTTGTACTTTGCTGTATACATATGATCGTTTACTGAGCGAGTTAGCTACGCGATATATGCACAGTGTGTTTCTATAACTTTTGATTTTTACACTAGGCAAATCATTGAAGTTGTACTTTTGCTATATACATATTATCGTTTACTGAGCGACTGGATACGCGATATGTGCACAGTGTGTTTCCTTAGTTTTTGATTTTTCACAATAGGTAAATCATTGTTGTTGTACTTTTGCTGTATACATATTATCGTTTATTGAGCGAGTTGGCTACGCAGTATGTGCATTGACTTATGCCTAAGATCGCGTTGTATGTTCGATAGAGATATGCCTTGACAGAGCAGGTAGAGGAAAAGGAGGTTATAACAACCACTATCTTGCGCAAGCTGTTCAGGATTCTAGTCTTATTATTTTTTCTCTTAGAACAAAGGTATCCCCTGACATGTTGTATCGTGTTCTATCACATGTTGAAGTTAACGACATCGAGTGCAGTGTTCGGTTCAAGTCTTGTTATGTTTCTCTTGTAATCTGATCTTCATAGAACAAAGGTATCCCCTGACATGTTGTAACACATGTCGTATCGAGTACAGTGTTCGATTCTAGTCTTGACCACTTATTTAGTGCTCTGAACACATCAAACAATGCTCTGAACGCATGTTTTTAGCGACATCGAGTACAGTGTTCAATTCTAGTCTTGTTAAGCTACAATCACTTCTTTTGTAATCTGATCTTCTTAGAACAAAGGTATCCCCTGACATGTTCTAAACACATGTTGTATCGAGTACAGTGTTCGATGTGATCAATGTTCTGATCACATGCTGAAGTTAACGACATCTAGTACAGTGTTCGATTCTAGTCTTGTTATGTTTTAATCACTTTTTTTGCGATCTGATGTTCTTAGAACAAAGGTATTCCTTGACATGTTTTAAACACATGGTGTATCGAGTAGTCTGTTCGATTCTAGTCTTGATCACTTATTTCGTGTCCTGAACACATCTATCAATGTTCTAATCACATGTTGAAATTAACAACATCGAGTACAGTGTTCGGTTCTAGTCTTGTTATGTTTCAATTACTTCTTTTGTAATTCGCAAGTCTAAACATGCACAATGATGTTATCGCTGCACACTCATGCCTTGGCGATGCACGTTCGATAAAGCTATGCCTTGACAGAGGAAGAGGAGTTCGAGGAGGAGGAGGCGGTAACAACCGCCGCCATCTTGTGCAGTAGTCTCTAAGCGCTAATTAGTGTCGGGAAGGGCATCTTGTCGTAAACTAAGGATAGTCTCCTTCAAGATGGTAAATGAGAGGTTAGGTTCGTAAATGCAGTAACTTTTTACTGTTTAATGATGATAGCTAACAGAATTTTTCAAAATACCCGCCACCACATTTCAAAGGTATTTGCTAAAGATAGCAGCACGGTGCTCTGTTGATTAAAGATGGCAGCTTGTCAAAAAAGCACATAGAATTTCAAATTGCCGCCACCACATGTTAAAGGTATGCAGCTAAAGATTGCAGCACGATGCTTTGTTGATTAAAGATGGTCTCAGCTGCACGTGGAATTTTTCTCAATTGCCCGCTACTACGATAAAAATAGCAGCACGATGCTCTGTTGATTAAAGATGGCGGATGACAGCCGACGGAATTTTTCAAATTGCTTGCTACCACATGTAGCCGTAAAGATAGCAGCATGGTGCTCTATTGATTAAAGATGGCGGATGACAGCGGTCAAAAACGCATCTAGAATTTTTCAAATTGCCGCAGTGCCCTACGGTTAGCAGCACGATGCTCTCGTGATTAAAGAAGGCGGATATCAGCTATTAAAAAATGCACGTGGATTTCAAATTACCAACCCCATATTTAAAAGATAGTAGCTAAAGAGGGCAGCACTGAGGTTTGCGATGCAAGATGGAGGATGCCAGCTGTCAAAAAAAATCACGTGAAAATTGCCGCCATGGCACTTCAAAGGTAGTTGCTAAAGATGGCAGCACGGTGCTCTGTTGATTAAAGATGGCCGCTTGTCTGAAAAGCACGTGGAATTTTTCAAATTTTTCGCCACCACATTTCAAGGGTAGTAGCTAAAGATGGCAGCACTGAGATTTGCGATGCAAGATGGCGGATGGCACCTGTCAAAAAGCACGTGGATTTTAAATTACCCACCACGCCGATAAAATTTATTACCATAAAGGGGGCAGCACTGAGGTTAGCGATGCAAGATGGCGGATTACAGCTGTCAACGGCACGTATAATTTTTCAAATTGCCCGCCACGATATGCCTATAAGGTTTAGTGCCGTTAAGATGGCAGCACTGAGGTTAACGATGCGTTGTTGTTGTTGAGGTTTTGTGCCGTTGAGATGGCAGCACCGAGGTTAGCGATGCAAGATGGAGGAAGGCAGCCATCAAAAAAGCACATGGCTGTCAAAAAAGCATGTTGCTTTGTTCACAAATTCAAATCCCGCGCTAAGATTCAAATTTCCTTCCCGTGAGTTTTATTGCCCTAAAGATGGCAGGACTGAGGTTTAGCCCCGTCAAGATGGCAGCACTGAGGTTAGCGATTCGTTGTTATTTAAGGATGGCGGATGACAGCTGTCAACAAGCACGTGGCTTTGTTTACAATTTCAAATCTCGCGCCAAAATTGAAATCCCCCGGCAAAATTCAAATTTTCCGCCATATGGAGGAGGCCTCTGTGGAGTGCCGTTGGCGGTTGTGGCGCTAGAACCGTCCAAAAGTATCTACTTGTGTTAAAGTTTCGAAAATTGTGTTAGTGAAGGACTAATTTAATTCAACATCATTACACTTGTTCCATTAAAGAAGACCCTTGGATTATGAAAGTGCTCAAGAGGACCAGAAGAGGATTCGAACCTGTGATCCATGCCAGCGCCATGAGGGTTTAAACGAATTTTTTCCGTCGTTTACAGGCTAAATTTATAATTTTGTCAATTTTGTCAAATTGCTATGTTTTACCTCGTCTGACGAATTGTGTCCGCCGTCTTGATTCGGAGCGTGGTGGCGGGGGTAATAATTAGGATTTTCAGGAAACTGTTAAGCCCATGAAAGGTATAGGTCATCGTTTTCAAAAATATGCCCCACTGTTTGAAGGAAGTGCTACACTTGCTTTCATATGTTGAGTCCCGAATTTCAAAGCGGACGTGGGTTTGATCCTGCCTGCGTTCGATGGCATGTGAAGAGGTGTCACTCTTGGCAACCTGGGAATATGTAAAGCTTGTATGGGTAGATCTACGTGTGAACGCTTGCGGCACAAAATGTTTGGAAACCTTCGCACGCACATAGAGCAGCCTCAGATGCTCTAGATTTTCAATGACAGCTGAACCAGCATCGTTCTCAATACGTCTTCCTAAATCTGAGAACAATCACACCAGCCTGATGTTCATAAGCATTCTCAGACGCCTTAGACGTGGGTGGTGTTTTAGGCTTTGAAGGAATATTTTCCACTGGCAGCTCAGTTTTTATTTGTCATGGAAAGAGGCACCAACTCTCAAAAGTGTCACTACATACCTACTGATTCTAAATAAGTTCCAGTTAACCGTACCGTATACAACTTAATCGTTGAAAACATAGAATGGGAAGAACAAAATGTACGAAAATAATAGTGCATAGTATCACTCAAAGGAAAGAGAGGCCAGGTTTCGGGATTATCAATCACATACATATGGAGAAATTAAGTAAAGAAAGTTAACATTAATTGAAGATAGGATAACAACTGAGGACTGCCGGTTAAGACAGATTTGTAAATACCATGTGGATGTACTGGAATAATGAAATGTCAGTAAAAATTGTGTAGAATGAGTTACGGATTTAAGAAGGTGGTAACAGAGAAGAAATTTAGGCGCAGGGATCCTTAGGTAATAGAATTTGAATATGACCTTTGGTGTCATTACTTAAGCCTACATAGGCAAGGCAGAATCTAGAAATTAAAGCAGAAAATGGAAGGAGAGAAATACAGTAAAAAATATGGCAAATATCAGAAAACATCTTGCGGTGTGGAATAATGGGCCACACTGTTGAAATATTAACAGCACTCTTAGTACTATTCGAAGACGATCAAAACTCCAAACGATATTCCACAAAAATCGCGCAGAATGGCAGCTTGACGTCTCTCCCGCCTTCTACCAACGAACAACCATGAGTTTATAGAATTTATGGCGAAAATGGCATTACGTTACGTTGCCGTGGTAACCAGTATGTTCGTTGTCGGTCTGTAGGGGTGTCAGTCACTTAACGCAGGGCATGAAATGCGCAGAAAATAGTGATTTTCTCCGTCATTTGAAGACTAAGCGAGATTATTTACATATTGTTTGCAGATTTTACAGAAAACAAATTGTGTTTGAGAAAATATCAAGTGACTCGTTTGATCTCCCTATATATTCCAGTTATATGATTTTTAAATCATATGCATATCAAACCCTGCTCGTGGATGAGTTTACTCTAAATTTGAAGTTTGGTCGAGATCTATACAGCCATTTCGCCATTATGGTGGAACAGACAGAAAAACAAAAGGCACGAAAGCACAAAAGCACTCATACGAACTTAAGTTGACCTAAAACGGATATGTATGTTCAGTATTCGGCCCTAAGGCTGGTTGGATCCTCAACAGCTCCACCATCAGGCATCACTGAAGAGGCGTACAAGGGAAATGAGGAGCGAGGTAGTTTCCCGTTGTTTTCTCACCGAGCCAGAAATTGCTATTACATATCAGTTTGCCAAGCCCACTAAAATATATGCACAAATCGACCCTATGAGCGATATATATCTGAAAATTTGGCCAAATAAACGAAATTACAGACAGCAGACCTCCTAAAACATTATTAGGTTACGAAGTATTATTCACGATTTTACAACCCCCGCCAATTTCTTAACTTTCTTTCTTTTCCACCAATATTAAACCATTCTCAGGTTCACCCGAGCTCCTTCCTCTTCGGAGACTATCCTTGTTGTTCATTTTGATTTATTCTGGGACATATCCCTCGCTTCTGCAGATTTCTTTCTCATTATTTTCCTGTTTTCGATGTTTATCTGGACTTCAGAGTTTTTAAAATGATGTAATTCTTTCACCCATGGGACTTGGGATTTTCTGTTCTCGTGGAATGTGAAGATACTCTTTGCTATTCTTTTCGGAAGCATTCTTTAATGCGTCCATAAAAAGCCAGTCTCTTTATCTTCATTGTAGTTAAGATTTTCTCAAACCCTTTGAACTGTTCTTTACTTAGTCTTGGATAAAACTCAGACTTATCAGATGCTACTTTTTAATTCGCAGAATCTTCCTTAGAGACTCCTTCTTTCCCTTTTCTGCTACAGACAGTCCCTTTCCGGATACTATATATGCCGCTTTAAAATATTCTGGTTGACCACTTGCCGGAACTTGTGCTGGTTTGATATGGATTTTATCGTGGTTCTCATCATTATTAAGACTAGAAACTGTAATTAATGTTCTGACAAATGTCCCTGCGGTTTATTCAGCCTATACTAGAAATATACATCAGGTTACAACGTAAGAATTTCGCGGTTTGCTGGATTCCTTCCGCTTCTCACAGTATGTCTTGTAACTTGCATTTTCTCTCCTACAATTCATAAGAGGGAACGGCAGTAACAATATATTATGAGAATGCTTTACATTCCGCCATGACATGTATTTACTCATATTCTCGCGTGTTTTATATATGAGGGCACATAAATAGCGTTTCCCTCCGCTGCCAACAACCCGCCTCCCATCTTCCTCCAGGAAGTGACACAGGGAAACAAACAGACATCAGTGAGTTAACTTCGTAGAATTATTTGGTATCACCATTATGTGTACAGTAGGCTCTATATCAATGTGAAATCATTTTTAATTTTGTCGTTGCACTTCAAATTTTGGTACCGTACTTCATATTTATCTAGGAACACAAAATTCGAAAATAGATTTAGTTGAATTTTAATTTGTTTGTTTGTTTGTTTGCTTTTCATGCTTGTTTGTCATTGCATCACAGGGCAACGGCTTGAAAGATTTTATATTTATTATTTTTTAACTTCCCTAATAATTCTAGGGTTGCTCCTAGGTCAAAGTACAGTGTCTCCCATATAAACTAAGACCGAACACACAAAGCTTGCGAGGTCAAGAATTATGCGCGCGCCTCCCATACTCAACACTATGGCAGCTGCCTCAGTCGACCTTAGGTCGCTTGGGAGAGGTATTAATCCTCCTCCCCAGTTGTATCCCCTGACCCAAAGTCTCACGCTCCAGGACACTGCCCTGGAGGCGGTAGAGGTGGGACCGTCACTGAGTCAGAGGGAAAAACCAACCCTGGTGGGTGAACGGATTAAGGAAGAAAGAAAGAAAGAAAGAAAGAAAGAAAGAAAGAAAGAAAGAAATAATAATAATAATAATAATCATCATAAGGTTCTCGTCACTTAGAATTGGGACATCAGACTCGCGTTGACGGAATCTACTCAAAACTTTAACAACCTGTAGAAATATACTCTCTCGTACATAGTGTACATACTTCTACCTTAGAAAGGCAATTAAATATTCTTTGAGGGAACTACAAAATTCTTTTTCTCCTCACCTCGTTGGAACTTCGTAACCATCTCGTTCCATCCGTTCGGGAACCAAACAGCCAATCAATCTACCAACCAAATCAAACCATCCACGAGGTCCTAACTCCTGTTCATATACACCTTGCTAACACTGAGTGTGTAAAGGAATGTCGTCTACATCAGATAAAGTATGTATACCTGTTTAGTGTACTTATTTATTACCATATATAAGTAAATTTATTATTTATTATTATTACTAGCATATGTACCCGTTCTTTATACGGGAATTGGTAATCGATATCACGATTCCTTCATGAATTTATGCGAAGTTACATGCCTGTATTCAAAGGTTTAATACGGCATGTTAAAGTGATATTCTTCTACGAAAGCACGTGGCTGTAACGTGAAGTACGATAAAGCTGAACGAAGCGGAGGCAGAATGGGGTAGATCACAGAGTTTATTGAACTATACAGTTCCTAGTCCGAAGTTGAACGTTCTCCCTAATTCTCGGTTACATATTGTTGTTCATCTGAAACCGGGAGTGGCACTATGGCTGAGACTCATAAAAGAACTCGACGATCATCTCCCTTATTATCTCTTCTATCGAAAAGAGTAAAATGGCTCTTTAGCTAAACCATTTAACCCGACATGAAATGATATGACAGCCAGTAAAACAGTCCATTAATGATAACTCTCTTGTTATCCTCCTATCGAAAATGTGCGCACACATGAACAGTTTTAAAATCTATTTCTATTAAGGCTGGTAGTTTTCCATTAAGGCTGGCCATGCATATTTTTGGGAGGGTAAAATCACTATTTCGAATTCCTGTAAACCCCCAAACCCATCCGGGATTTGGAAATAACAATTTAGAGTAGTTTTCCGGTTAAAAGAACCCAACAAACGGACGAAAAGACAAGTCGACAAAAAACTTTTTAAAAAGTCCGCTCGAACTTAGACTGAAAAACGGTCCGTTAATGATATCTCTCTTATTAATCCTCGTATAGAAATGATTCACACGTGAAAAAATTTAAGAAATTGTTTTTTATTAAGGCAGGTAGATTTCCATTAAGTTTGGTTGTGTACATTTGGTGGGAGTGTAAAATCATGGTTTCGGTTTCGCATAAACCCCCCAGTCATTTCGGAGATTTAGAAACAATATTAGCTCTAAAAGGTACCCAAGTACAGATGGATTCTAAATTTGAAGCTTGGTAGAAATATATCCAGTAGTTTTCAAGTTATAAGAACTCAGACAAACAAACAGACAGACACTAAACCTAAAAAAATATGCAGATGGTCGTTATTACACCTGAAACGGAAAACTGAATGAAAATTTCGCCAAAATAGTCAATGCACAGACACACGGTCGTAACGATATTATATAGATTATTATTATTATTATTATTATTATTATTATTATTATTATTATTATTATTATTATTATTATTATTATTATTATTATTATTATTATTATTTATTCGTTCATCACAGTGATTATGTATATCTACATTACGGACTCTACTTCTTCTGGTGAAGAGGTTATCTTGAACTTTCAACTGGCCAAGAGAATCACAGGCATGCTCAGCTCTCCTCAACCCAGAATCTTGTTCTGCATTCAGACACAAAAATTTTCCTATGGTTCTGTCCTCTGTTTATTAGTAATTCTGTATGTCATTTTGTTCTCAATAACATTATGCTTTATTTTATTTTACCATTTATTATTATTATTATGGTTTCAAATTTAATTTTTCCACGCGCTCTACTGTCTCACATACATTGCCTTCTGTATTTTATGGAGAAAGAAGCTTCGATGTGATCTAGTGGACAGTGATCTTACATGGTTGCCGGATATTTGCGGTCACTGACATTTGAGGTCAGTGAGATAAACTTGTGCCCACTTACGGAAATTCCCCAGCAAATCACTGCTGCAGGGGGTGGGCCTCATTAGCTTAATCTCGGGATATTCTCGCTAACCTACCTGGGCTCCTGCTCACTCGTTCTAGATTAATATTATGGATAAAGTGTGATGGGAATCAGCATTTTAAAACATGTAATTTACTGTCGACCAAGTTATTTTATGTACTCGAGTTTGGAGGTTGTACATTAAACAACCAGTAGGCCGACAGAAAATCCAATGACGTCATCATCATCTTCCTTGCTTCATTTTGAGTTTCATTTTACGTTAGGTTTTGAATTTGTAATTACATTAATATTTTTATCGCAACGCAAAAAAGTACCAGTTTTTAAATGTCTTTCAACCATTGTCAATTTTAAGACATTGTTACTAAAAAACCCGTCATCTGATCTTATGCAACTTTCAACACAATATACATAGGGATGTTTTATACTATTCTATAAATTTCAGAATTTTATGTTTCTAAAAACATGACATGACTTGTTCTTCTCCTTCAGATACACCCGGGTGACGATTCCATGTTAACTTTCCCTATGCTTTCTATAAAAGTAAATAATGCGCGCGAGAGAAAAATTTTGTTTTCGAAGCGAGGGAACAGGAGCCGAGGCAGGTTAGCGGAGATACCTTGAGATTAAGCAAATGAGGCCCATCCCCTGCTGCATTGACAGCACGTCTCCTGTGATTGCTGGGGAATTTCTGTGAGTGGCCACAAGTATATCTCATTGACCGCAAATTTCCGGACACCAATTTGCGCCAAGTTCCAAGATTCTTTGCTAAAGGCTCACATAATTAGTGGAGCGTTAGTTGTGTTATCTAAAACTTGCAAATTCCAATGAAATAAAGATCCAGTAAGTAAGGGAGGAGTTATTTGAAGTATGTGTTCTTGCAATCCGTCCTAAATATCGCAGAGTCGGAAGAAAACAAAACGTAATGACCTACTATGTCCTAAACTATTAAAATTTTCAACAATAACATTATACTGACTAACATTGTTAACTGAGGTGTTCATTCTCTCTTCTGCTGCGTTTCATCTCCGTTAGATGTTATGACTGATGTAATTACAAGGATTAACCCGCCAACGACTGGTACACCATACCTAGTTACATTATAAATGCATGTAGATGATTCTCACTTTTAAATGAAAACACAATTGTAATCATATTACAAACACAAAACAAGTACAAAAGACGAGTTGATGTTACGCAAAGTTTGTTATAAACCACGCTTGTTTGTAGTCGCAGGTTGAAATTAGCCTCGTCTCTAATCCAGTGTGCAGGATGGCTAGCGGCGGTTCGCAAACCTCACGAGCAGGTAGCAGACACAGTATTTATACCGTAACTGGTAGACGAACAATAACAAAAGTTGGACGTAGAACTTGAAAGGCTCGTCTGCTTAAAAGGTATTTTATGCTGGTTTCGATGCTGCAGTGTTTTAAGACTGCGGGTTAAAGCGGTAAGAAATTCTGTGCTCTTACAATAGAGATCATGATAATGGTTTTGAATGTGATAATTTTGAGCCAAGGATCCAAACATTAGTCTCACTTCATTTTATATCAATGACCTAGTTCTAATATCAATACACTGTGAGTTGAACTCTGGCAACCATATTCGGGACATTTCGATTAATCTATAATTAAAAGAGTTTATTTGAAAACAGCTTTGGCAAACCCGTCCCTCCGTTCTACTGAACCGATTTTCTTCATTCTTGTTTTATTCTCCCCGGAATTACCTGCCGGAGAATCATGAGATATTGATAGGTCTCTGAGTTCATCCACCTTTGAGTAACCATAAAATCAAATCACTAAATGATTACTCCAATAATTGCAGGCGAAGGCTTATCCACACCCGCAATGCATTCTGTACTTATCAGTTTGCTAAGCGACTCACACTTTCATTAATATTCCGATGTATGTGATTTTCATCTTTAGTAGTGTCATTGCATGCAGCCATGTCTGTACTACCTGTCAAGACAGAGAGTATACACTTCTCTGATCACGGAAGAATATTATTGCCTGCTAGAAATTCTTTGATTTTCTAATTTTTCTCAGAGAAAGAATGTCTAAGTACAAACAGACCCCATCATGACATACGCCTTGGACAATATATGAGAACACCTTTCGAAGGATGACCTAGCTACACTAGATAATGTATCTTAAAAATGTTCTCTGCTTGACAAAAATGCTCCTTCGAGACTAACTCATGAGCTATATAGAAGGACTGCGATTATAAATGCCATTACCTCCAACGACACAATACCAAGCTTTACATCGAGAACTGCAAGATAAATAAAGCGAATACATGAATAGATTTTTACCAAGCAGACGGCGTGATGACGTCAGAATGAATTAATTATGTTTACAAACAGGAACATAGCATAACGCGCTTCTTATTAAATGTTCATAAATTCACTGAAAAAGTGGACAAAATAATATGACTATGACAGACATATCGAGAAGAGTTGTCTGACCTATTTACAAAGAATCCTACGGAGCAGCACGGGTCCTCCAGTCGTTTATTAAACTAATTTTATTTCCATTAATTATTCAATTAATTATTTTCTCATGTATATATATATTACATGTTATTCGAGTTTGAGAACCCAGATCACGAGTTGAACTGATTTTCTTCTGTATTACTTGTTCTTGGACGCACTCGTAAAGAGATCGGATATTTGGGTTAGTAACCCGAAGAATGTGACGGCACTGCAGACTTGTGAGTCAAGTTTCTTGGGGGAATTTGTTATGCACTCTAGGCGGAGCCCGAAACATATATATTTAAGTATCCCACCTTGAAATATAACAGTAACAGAGCTCCCATCCACTAGTATTCTTCTTTCATGACAAAGTTTAATACTGCGAGGTAGGTAATATTTAGATTGTCCGAGGATCAAATTACATTTAATAATTTATAACTGTGTGACAGCAATGTCTGGAGATAATTATTCATAAACCTCTACGCTTTATAATTACATTCAAAAGGAATTTACTACCACTCTGTACCCAGCTGTTTCGACAGGTCGCGTGTTAGCTGAACCTTGAGAAACACCATTATCGGACTACAGGCTAATTTACCAATGATGGCGTCAGGGAACGAAGTCATGCACAGCTGAAGATGTAAATTATTACTCACCCCAGTTGAATGCACGAAAATTATCCAGAAAATTCCCGTACCTCAAATCTTGCAATTTATTTAATTTTATCGACAAGAATAACTCAATGAAACATGGGGCTAGCAAGTGGTCACTACGTCATATATAATAATAATAATAATAATAATAATAATAATAATAATAATAATAATAATAATAATAATAATAATGTTTGACGTCCCACTAACTACTTCCATGGTTTTCAGAAACATCGAGGCACGGTTATCCTTTCCCGCAGGGTTTCGCTCATCACAACAGGAAGCAAGCTTCTTCTGAGCGCATTCGAATACCACTGTAGTTACTGGGGATCGAACCCAACAATTTAGACTAAGAAAATCCAGTTCTCTACACCGTCTATCCCGGCTAGAAACAAAATGTTCAGCATCGCTGAGTCATCTGTGATCTTTGCTTGATGAGTACATTATTATTGAATTTGAAATCCTGAATGACATAATGCCGGCCATACATAGTGAGCTTGTCTATTACCCGGAGGTCACGGGTTCGATTTTCGGCCAGATATGGGATTTTTACGTGGATCTGGGGGCTGCTTCAACGTCCACTCATCCTACGTGAAAACAATGTTGGGGCTATTTGACGGTGATATCGTGACTGCTACCAAGAAAGATAAGAATAATGGCCGAGAAAATTCGTTGCGCTGACCACGTATCACCTTATAACCTGCAAGCCTTCGAACTGAGGATTGGTCGCTTGGTAGGCCAAAGCCCATTAGGTAGTTAGTGTAGTGGGTTTCTCCGAATAATGTTATATGTTGTAGTAAAGACTTGCATGTTCACTTAGTTGAGACATCAGTTATGAGAAGCGAAAGATACCATATTATTATTATCAGTATTTGTCCGTATCGGTTTACTAACGACCACGTTGTTTCAGCTGTCTTCTCTGGGCTTTGATCTTTGTCCAGTGCTCCTCCATTCGTTGCCGGGGTTGCTCTTTTTTTTCTTTTTCTCCGTCCACGTCTTTCCCGTATTCAACTTTGGTCTTTCTTGAAAAGTCTGGTGGTCTTTTAGTTTCCTCCAGAGTAGGGTGCGTTCTTGTATCTTCATAAGCGATCCCCATATCCTCCCGTACGTCCATTTCCCCCTCTTGAACCAACTTGACTGAATTTTCTTATCTTTAAAAAAGGTAAAGGTCTGGTTCGATAATTGGATTCATCCTCAGCAAGTGGCCATAAAATGCAATTCTCCTTCTCCCCAAAACATCAGAGATCTTCTGGACATGAATATACACCTTGTGGTTATGCCGACGTCTATATTCATCTTTGTTTTTAATTGGGCCAAGAATTTTCCTTAAAAATCTTTATCTCTTTAATTTCCAGGTTGTATATCAGGCCTTTCTTGTTCATAGCAAGCTACATACAAAGCTTCTGGCCCTATGGCAGTGCAATAATGTTTGAGTTTTGCGTTCAAGGATAAGGAATTTTTGTTGTAAACATCTTTGGTCACTTGATAAGCCATTTTCATTTTATTCATGTTCGACGCAAAAGCTTTTTTTTCCGAGATGTTTGGTTTTATCCACTCACCAATATATCTAAATTTATCTGTCCGTTTGATTGCCCCTGGTTTAAGTTTTTCTCTCTTGGTGCTGTCTTAATGTTAGTTAGGAATTGCATTTTCTTCTTATTATTCCTCTTTATTATTCTTCTTCTTCTTGCGTTCCGGCCTTCTAAGGACCACGTTACAATTTCAATTGTTATTCCTTAGTTGTTCTTTCCTTTTCTTCCAGTATTCTTTTATTGTTTCACTGTGTTTCTTTTTCCTGTCTTCAGTCCACTTTGTGCCTGTTTTCTTTTCCTTCCTCCCTTGGAATCCTTCCATTTGTAAGACTTTCTTCCTAAAAATCTTTCTTTCCAATAATTCTTCTTCTCGTATGTTGTTTCTTTCCAGGTCTTTCATGACTTCTTGAATCCAGGTGGTAATTGATTTCTTTTCCCAAAGGTACTTGAAGATTCGTTTAGTTAGTCTATTGTCATCCATTCTGTAAATGTGTCCAAGAAATAGCAATCTCCATTTTCTTATTGTTTCTGATGTTTCCTACGTTCTGGTAAATCTCATTGTTACTTCTTAATTTCCAAAACTCTGCAATTCTTAGAGGACCTAATATTTTCCTTATAATTCTTCTTTCTAATATTTCTAATTTATCAAGCTTGTAGTTCAGTGCTAGACATTCACTGGCATAAAGGCATTCTGGTTTCACTACTATGCTGTAGTGCTTTATTATAAGTCTTGATAAGCACTTTTTGTTGTAAGTATTCTTAGTGATACCGTACGCTCTTTCCATCTTTTGTATCCTATCCTCTACAGCAGATTTTTCTAAACCATTTTCTTGAATTGTCTCACCCAAATATTTGAATGTCTTTACCTTTCCTATTTGACCAATATCCGTTACTAAAAACTTTGGGGCACTTTTTATATTCGTCAAAAAGTTTGTTTTCTCGGCAGAGATTCTCAAGCCTGTCATGTTGGCTGTCTTTTCAAGGAGATTGACTTGCATTGCTGCATATGTAAGGCTTTCTGAAGGTATGGCAAAGTCATCTGCAAATGCTAGGCAATTTATTGCAACACCTTTGTTCTTCTTCCCCAGCATGAGTGGCAAAATTCTAGATTCTTTCAGTTTTTCATTCCAAATTCTTACAATTTTCTCCATGACACAATTGAAAAGGAGTGGAGATAGACCATCGCCCTGCCTGACACCTGTATTTATTTTGAAAGGTCGAGATACTTCACCCATAAATTTTACTTTCGAGATAGTGTCTGTAAGTGTTTCACGAATTAGGTTTGTCAGTTTAGTTTTAACTCCAAATTCACGGATTACTTTATCTAGGGTTTCCCTATCAACAGAGTCAAAAGCTTTTTTAAAGTCAATAAATGTTACAACTATGCCTTTGGAGTTTATTAATCTGTGTCGAATTATAGATTTCAGGTTGAAAATCTGTTCGGAGCAAGATCTTCCTTCTCTAAATCCACCTTGATATTCACCCAACTGATGCTTGTGATGCTTGTTGTTTAAAGGGTCCTAACATCGAAGGTCATCGGCCCCCACCCAATTGTCTGTCCAGTGTCGATTTTACTCTATTTAGTAGTATTGTTGAGAATATCTTGTAAGCAACTGGCAAGAGAGATATACCTCTGTAGTTGTTGACATCTTGCTTGTTACCCTTCTTGTGTAATGGGTGTATTAGAGCCACTTTCCAATCCTCTGGGATCTTTTCTGTTTCCCAAATTTCTTCAAAGATTATTTGTAGATCTTCTATAATTTTTGGTTCAGCCCATTTTAAAAGTTCAGCTGTTATGGAGTCTTCCCCACTAGCTTTGTTATTTTTAAGATTTTTTAATGCTTCCTTTATTTCTTCCGCTGTTGGAGGTGAATCAGCTTTTAGATTTTCCTGAATTTCAGAAAATTCTAATTTATGATTTAGCTCAGGGCACTTCAGCAGGTGTTCGAAGTGTTTTGCCAGAATATCACAATTCTCAGCATTGTTAAGGCCAATATTACCATTTGCATCTCTGAAGCAAATGCTCCGGGATGATAACCTTTCAGGTTATTCTTAAAGGTCTGATAGAAATTTCGGGAGTTATTTCTTACAAAATTATTCTCAATTTCTACTAGCTGCGATTTTTCAAAATATTATTATTATTATTATTATTATTATTATTATTATTATTATTATTATTATTATTATACATGCATACATTATCATTATAGACTGTTATGCCTTTCAGCGTTCAGTCTGCAAGCCTCTGAGAATTTACTAAACGTCGCCACAATCCTCGATTTGCAACTACTGTAGTGTTGTGGTCTCATTTAGTTCTATACCTCTTATCTTTAAGTCGTTAGAAACAGAGTCTAACCATCGTCGTCTTGGTCTCCCACTACTTCTCTTACCCTCCATAACAGAGTCCATTATTCTCCTAGGTAACCTATCCTCCTCCATTCGCCTCACATGACCCCACCACCGAAGCCGGTTTATGCGTACAGCTTCATCCATCGAGTTTATTCCTAAAATAGCCTTTATCTCCTCATTCCGAGTACCCTCCTGCCATTGTTCCCACCTGCTTGTACCAGCAATCATTCTCGCTACTTTCATGTCTGTTACTTCTAACTTATGAATAAGATATCCTGAGTCCACCCAGCTTTCTCTCCCGTAAAGCAAAATTGGTCTGAAAACAGACCGATGTAAAGATAGTTTCGTCTGGGAGCTGAATTCCTTCTTACAGAATACTGCTGATCGCAACTGCGAGCTCACTGCATTTGCTTTACTACACCTTGATTCAATCTCTCTTACTATATTACCATCCTGGGAGAACACACAACCTAAATACTTGAAATTATCGATCTGTTCTAGCTTTGTATCACCAATCTGACATTCGATTCTGTTGTATTTCTTACCTACTGACATCAATTTAGTCTTCGAGAGGCTAATTTTCATACCATACTCATTGCACCTATTTTCAAGTTCCAAGATATTAGACTGCAGGCTTTCGGCACAGTCTGCCATTAAGACCAAGTCGTCAGCGTAGGCCAAACTGCTTACTACATTTCCACCTAACTGAATCCCTCCCTGCCATTTTATACCTTTCAGCAGATGATCCATGTAAACTACAAACAGCAAAGGTGAAAGATTACAGCCTTGTCTAACTCCTGTAAATACCCTGAACCAAGAACTCATTCTACCATCAATTCTCACTGAAGCCCAATTGTCAACATAAATGCCTTTGATTGATTTTAATAATCTACCTTTAATTCCATAGTCCCCCAGTATGGCGAACATCTTTTCCCTCGGTACCCTGTCATAAGCTTTCTCTAGATCTACGAAACATAAACACAACTGCCTATTCCTCTCGTAGCATTTTTCAATTACCTGGCGCATACTGAAAATCTGATCCTGACAGCCTCTCTGTGGTCTGAAACCACACTGGTTTTCATCCAACTTCCTCTCAACGACTGATCGCACCCTCCCTTCCAGGATGCCAGTGAATACTTTACTAATCAATGAGATACCTCGATAGTTGTTGCAATCCTTCCTGTTCCCTTGCTTATAGATAGGTGCAATTACTGCTTTTGTCCAATCTGAAGGTACCTTACCAACACTCCACGCTAATTTTACGACTCTATGAAGCCATTTAATCCCTGCCTTCCCACTGTACTTCACCATTTCAGGTCTAATTTCATCTATTTCTGCTGCCTTATGACAATGGAGTTTATTTACTATCCTTTCCACTTCCTCAAGCGTAATTTCACCAACATCGTTTTCTCCTCCCCATGAGCTTGGCTGTTTGCATCACCACCATGATGATTTCCTTTTACATTGAGAAGATGTTCAAAATATTCCCTCCACCTGTCCAGTGATTCCCTGGGATCTATTATGAGTTCACCTGAATTACTCAAAACACTGTTCATTTCCTTTTTCCCTCCCTTCCTAAGATTCTTTATTACTGTCCAGAAAGGTCCCTGCTATCTGACCTAGCCTTTCCAGGTTATTACCAAAATCTTCCCATGACTTCTTTTTGTATTCAACAACTATTTGTTTCGCTCTGTTTCTTTCATCTACGTACCAATCCCTGTCTGCCTCGGCCCTTGTTTGGAGCCATTTCTGATAAGCCTTCTTTTTACGTTTACAGGCTGCTCTCACTTCATCATTCCACCAAGATGTTCGCCTTTTCCCATCTTTACACACAGTTGTTCCTAGGCATTCCCTTGCTGTTTCTATTACAGCATCCCTGTATGCCACCCATTCACTTTCTATATCCTGAACCTGCTTACTGTCTACTGTTCGAAACTTCTCACTAATCATATCCATGTACTTCTGTCTAATTTCCTCATCCTGGAGACTTTCTACTCTTATTCGTTTGCAGACAGATTTTACTTTCTCTACCCTAGGCCTAGAGGTACTTAGTTCACTACAGATCAGATAGTGGTCTGTATAATCGAAAAATCCGCGAAAAACTCGTACATTCCTAACAGATTTCCTGAATTCAAAATCTGTGAAGATATAGTCTATTATGGATCTGGTACCCCTAGCCTCCCATGTGTAGCGGTGAATAGCCTTATGCTTGAAGAATGTATTCGTAACAACTAAACCCATACTAGCACAGAAGTCCAGCAAACGCTTCCCATTCCCATTAGCTTCCATATCTTCCCCACAGTTACCAATCACCCTTTCGTATCCTTCAGTTCTATTCCCAACTCTCGCATTGAAATCGCCCATTAGCACTATTCTAACCTTGCTGTTGACCCTGACCACGATGTCACTCAATGCTTCATAAAACGTGTAAACTTCATCCTCATCTGCACCCTCACATGGTGAATACACGGACACAATTCTTGTCCTAATTCCTCCCACTAACAAATCTACCCACATCATTCGCTCATTTACGTGCCTAACAGAAACTATGTTGCGTGCAATGGTATTCCTGATAAAGAGCCCTACCCCAGACTCTGCCCTTCCCTTTCTAAGACCCGTCAAGTACACTTCTTAATCTCCTATCTCTTCCTCATTATCTCACCTTACCCGAATATCACTTACTCCTAGCACATCCAGATGCATCCTCTTTGCTAACTCAGCCAGTTCTACCTTCTTTCTTCCATAAGCCCCATTAATATTGATAGCTCCCCATCGAATTCCATTTCGTTCGCCAAGTTGTTTCCAAGGAGTCCCTCGCCTGTCAAATGGGAGTGGGGCTCCATTACTCCCATAGGTCCGAGGCTTGCTTAAAGTGTTCTGAGCTCGGTAAATTCATGAAGCAGGATGCTGCCCTACTTGCACATAGTCCAAGTGAGGATCTCTCCTCTAACGGTTTATGGACCACCGGTGAATTGTATAGTCCTAGCCGCCTGAGCACAAGGAGGGCCACGACTCAGAATATGTCCGAGATGCCCACTCCCATTCCATAGCAACTGGTATCCCGACTCTCAGGACCACTTACTAGGCCACTCAGCCGTTGCCCATGGTTCACGAACTAGGACGTGTCTACAGTAACCCACAAACATGAACCACTATTATTATTATTATTATTATTATTATTATTATTATATAAATAAGAATATTTGAATGATCTAAATTCATTGCTATCATCGTCTGACGTTGGTGATGTAGTGGTATACGATAGACTATTGAATATCTATGTCACAAAGAACGAAGACCTATCTCTTTACATCGTGCAAGAGAATATATCGAGTTTAAGAACCACTTGGAAGTAGAAAGGGTTAAAGTGGATTCAGATCTTGTAGAAAATGCTTTGAACTTGTGCTATGAAGAGTAATAAGACGTAGCTTTCAAAAAAATACGAAGAAATGGGTTAAAATGTCAAGCTACCTCAGGAATCAGGAATAAAATACATTTTCGTAGGCTATGTACAGCAAGGCACAGACGTAGCATTGTAGTAGCCGAGGGTTTACTAACCGCAACCTCAGCACTTTGTGAGATAAAGAGTTGATATTTAAGCCTGATTAACCTTTTCTCCCAAAAGTTCTGTTGTAGGCTCAGTGAAACAGAGCACGTGATCTCACAGAAGCAGATAGTTTAGGACTTTATTATTCAGACTCAGCTAAATTATTATAAAGTAGAAGTGTTCATTATCTCGTTATCCTATGATTACACATGCTGAATAAGAACATTCGGAAGGGAGTACCATTACTTCCTTTTTTCCTGTACATAGCCACGTATTCGCTGCCCTACTATGGTTTGTCTCTATTCACTGACCTTGCTGCTGTCACGTTATCTGCCCTGAACTTTCACACTTGAAATGTTTGCGTTCTGGCCGCATATGAGCTGACTGGCGCAACCAACTCACTCGGTTGGTAGACATACATAGAAAAAAATGGTTAGCCTGCATACCATGACATGGAGAAGTGCATTAAACCATTGTGTGTACTGATGACCCAAATAGTACCAGACGAATGATCTTGACAGTCTTCTTTGTAGATAGGAGCTTAAAAATATCTTTCCTGTACTGTCAAGGTACAATCCCTTCTCAGTTCTTCGCTACTTTCTTATTATTCCTGAGCAAAGACGCGATGCGTTCACCTTGTGGACGCATTGTAGATTCTGCGGGTTTGTGCAGCGAGGAGATGAACATTAATTATTTGTGGTGTTCTGATTTTCGAGCCCGCGAGGCTTCCTCCTGCTTCCTGGAGCCGGATATTGGTTCATGAATGAAGGATGACAGTTGGTTTCACCTCCATCAGCCGATGCTTCATTACCTCCCACCTGCGCTAATCCACACGGGATCAATGCACCTGACTGTTTCCCTGATCTCGATATGTCTGCCGTCGGCCAAGAACTAATATGGTCAGGATCTCTCTACCATCCCGACAACCTGAGTAATTATACTGCACAGTCTATAATTGCTGGCATAAAGGAATGGAAGGTGAATGTGAATGTAATTATAGTCACTGGCTCATACAGTAGAAATATTACGAATGGATATCGGCTACTTCTGTTGTTTACTGTGAGACAAAAAGACATTCTTGAAGTTTTAAGGCCCTTCCAGCCGCCTGACAGCTAGTACATTCCTTTCTCTTCCATGCGATAGAACAATTTAAGGCAGCCCTGTGCTCGAAACAAACTTTGATCGCACTAAGTCGTAAGTACATATCGAAGAGGTGTTATCTACGGAACAAAAATGGCCAACTGGAAAACAGTGGAATACGAAACAATAACCTTCTGATTTCACGTCGGATGCTCTTACCAACTGAGGTACGGTGGACTTTGTTATATCTGTTCTGTTGGAATGGATCTAAGGCAGTCATGACCTGACTGACAACTCTTCGTTCATGAGAAACAGCTGTCACGAGCGCTAGTCCAGGACGTTATCAGATAGCGCAAACCTGGAGGGGTATACATTACTATACGTTCAAAACTACCGTACTCCTTACAATACATGTATATATTCTTTTATATAAGGATTTGCATAAATAAATGTATTCAACACGGTGTTGCTTCATGGTTACCGTGTTGGCCTTTGGTCACAGGGGCCCCGGTTTCGATTCCGAACAGGGTCGGGAATTTTAACCATAATTGTTTCATTTCTCTGACACGGGGATGGGTTTATGTGTTGTCTTCGTCATCATTTCATCCTCATCACGACGCGCAGGTCGCCTACGGGAATCAAATCAAAAGTCCTGCATATGGCGAGCCGAACTTGTCCACGGACACTCCCGGCACTAGAAGCCATACGCCATTTCCTTTTTTTGTGTGTAAAATATGTCGAACAACATACTTTATAATCACCGTGTACCAGGAAAATAAAGAATTATTTTAAAGGCTGTCCAAAACAATGACGTATAAAATAAAAGGCGTTTATATTTAAGGGGCTTAACATGCTCAAATCTCCCATGAACTTTTATTAAGCAGAATAATGCCGAATACCATGCCACTAGCACATTGCTTCTCTAGCAAAAGTCATGTTTTTATAATCTTAAACAAAAGGATAATTGGGATGGCAAAAGTAGCATCTCTTCAAGCAACCATGTTGATACAGAAGTACACAAACACACACTAAAAATTACTATCGGTATGTTAATCCTTAGAAAATTTGCTTTACGTCGCACCGACACAGAAATGTCTTATGGCGCCGATGGGATAGGAAAGGATTAGGAGTGTGATGGAAGCGGCCGTACAATCCCAGCATTTGCCTGGTGTGAAAATGGGAAACTACGGAAAACCATCCTTAGGGCTACCGACACTGGGGTTCGAATCCACTATCTCCCGGATGCAAGCTCACAGCTGTGCGCCCCTAACCGCACAGCCAACTCGCCCAGAGTCAATACTTATGCCACAGCCTATGTAGATGAATGTTTAAACCATTACTTGTAGACCACACCAGGTAACAGTTGTAAGCGTGCACAGCCCTATGTCAGCAACGTGGGGAAATACAAGCCGACTGAGGGGAAGCGACTTGCGCCCGCGTGCACAGATACAGTATTTGTAGCACGCGCACTGCGCTTACGACGGGCAAGCTTTAACACCCGAGTTCTAAGCTACAGGTCTGGTACCACTGCCATCGCAACTGTAGAATTGACGCAGGTCACCCTTTGTGGGTCAATTCAAGGATATTTTTAAAATTTTCACGGCCGGGTTGAACTCGAAATAAACTCTAAGGGGGGAGACCTAGCTTAACACAGGGAAAATAGGCCAATATTCATTCGATTGTTATATATGCTACAAACGTAGTTGACAAATGCTGTACATAACCCAGTATTGGCATGTTTCAGAGCAATCAGAAGCAACTTCAATAATGTCAAAATTCTAACTACAACATTTCAAAATAAAATGTTCAAAATTTCCCGCCTTTTTAACGGTTTCGTACATAACTTCCTTACTGTTTCACGGATAATTATGAATTTTTTAGAGTTTCCTCCCACAGTGTTGTACTGCAATCTGTACCTCATTCAGATCAATGGGATTGAAATTCGATTTTATATAACATATTTATTTACAAAAATATTAATATTTTCTGGTGTTCGGAATAAAAAACCAACAAAACATCCTAATAACAGTATATGTTAATGATTGAGGTTCATTTTGTAGCTGTAGGTTTGATACACACTTTAAAAAAGGAAAAGTACGAAAATTCTTATAAACTTGGAATTTATAAGGAAATCAGTGATACACTGTTAAAAAGGCGGGAAAGTTTGAACATTTTATTTTAAAATATTAAAATTATTAACATTCTGACATTATTGAAGTTGCTTCCGGTTGCCAGGAAGCATGCCAACACTGAGATATGTGCAGGAATTGTCAAGAACAATTGTAGCATATTTAACAATCGAATGAATATTACCCTTCTTTTTTTCCTTTGTTAAGCTGGGTCTTAACGTTAGGGCGTTTACAGTACATAGGCATATAGTATACATGAAAGAGATGTTAAGTACAGAACAAAACTGGCCAACCGGAAACTTATCAGCAAGGGTCAATGATTTACCTTTAAAGAAACATGAAGTACGCTACCCCTGTAATTAGGAGTTGTGGTTTCGGTAGAGCAATAACACTGCACGTCCGCCTAGTTGTCACCAAAACGGCGATAACTTATAAACCATACGTGCAAATTACATACATTAAAAGATACTTATCACCAGAAAGTAATTGAGGTGTATTAATAACGTGATTCATCTCACAATATAATTTCTGATTATTTACTGCAAGCTATAACACCTGAAAGTCTATAACATATAAGATTATACCGGGCTTTTTTAAATTTTATTTTTTACAGAATCTTTTGATAAGTTACTCAACGGTTTCTCCAAACATAGTTCGGCAGCGTAAGCCAGGAAATCACACGATCCTTCTTTGGTTTCCTTCACTAAAATCACCACTAATTCTTTCCATCTTGTGACACAGTAATCTTTCGTACATACGAACCTACTTCCGTAAATGCTCTACACAAAAGCATACACATTCGCTTGGTGGTTCTCGAAATCGCGCCGAACAAACACAGGGGAATTTATAATATATATGGATATGATGTAATAGTTACTTGTCAGACTCCTTGTCTGAATGGTCAGCGTTGAGGCCTTCGGTTCAGACGATCCCGGATTTGATTCTCGACAAGGTCGGGGATTTTTATTACCTGTACGCCTGATTATTATTCTGGCGCGGGAACTTCATATTCAGACAACACACCACTCAACCAACCACCACAGAAATACGCAATAGTGATTACTTCCCTCCACGTAGGGTTGACGTCAGGAAGACCATCCGGCCGTAAATATGGACCGAATTCTCATGTGCGATGAAGTCTGCACAGTGTGAGAAAAGCGGTAGAAGAAGTATTTAAGTCTTTAAGTGATTGCACGATGATAAGAGATTGTTATCGAGTTCTGAGACTCGTAAATTCTACTTATCTCACGAATCCACACTGAAAAATTAAATTGTAGTGATGTATGGTGATGCATAAAAGAAAAAAATACATGAATTAATGAGAAATTCCATGTACATACCACCTCAGCCATCATCGAAGTGGTTTTCCGTCGTTTTCCACTTCTCTTCCAGGCATATGCTGGTACCTAACTTAAGGCCAAAGCCGCTTCCTTCCCTGTTCCTCTTCCTCTTCCTTCCCTACCCCTTCCGATCTTCCCATCCCCCACAAGGCCCCTGTTCAGCATAACAGGTGAGGCAGCCTGGGCTGCGTACTGGTCCTCATTCCCAGTTGTACCCCCGACCCAAAGTCTCACGCTCCAGGACACTGCCTTTGAGGCGGTAGAGGTGGGATCCTTCGCTGAATATGAGAGAAAAACCAACCCTGGAGGGTAAACTATTAAATAAATAAATAAATAAATAAATAAATAAATAAATAAATAAATAAATAAATAAATAAATAAATAAATAAATAAATAAATAAATAAATAAACAAAATAAATAAATAAATAAATAAATCCAAAAGGAAAGTAATGGAATGTAGTCAACTTATACCAGTAGATTAAGGTAATATTATATTAAGAAATGAAGTTTTAACACTTTCACTCCCGGCCCTTTCCTAGCAACTTCCATTCGTAATGTTTTCTGTGAATATTTTGCACACAATCATTCAGACTCGTGTACCTGTGACGCCTTGGTTTTTTTTACATAACATACGGAAAAACAGCTCTACAACGAAAGGGTAGTACGCATGAATGAATTTGTGTTAGTATGAAAGGGTCGACTGAGATATAGAAGTGATTATTTCGTGATTAGTATTTCAGAGTCAACGTTGCCAGGAGAAATTGATTAAAAATGCAGTGTATCATGGCTATAATTATCTAGTTAGTTTATTAATCACGGATATAGAAATGTAACAATTGTGCAGTTGATAAAGGCAGGTTATTGCAATAATTACCGTATGCAGTTGATAGGAGATGGAAATTAGTATCATTGTGAGTGTTGAGCGTGGTTGAAGTTAGCATGATGACTAAAAAATGCATAGAGTTTTTGTTTGTTAGTTAGTTAGTTAAATCAACGTCATCTGCTGTTAGGCAATGCTATTGAGAGTGCGCACTTGATACTTAATAAGATAGGGATTTTCAGAGAAGCCATTGAGGTAATATGGTGTGAGAACGTGGACAAGCCTTGGGATCACATGTGTGTTATTACAGAGCGTCGTTCTCCAGGTGTATGTGCAGGGGAGTGCCCTGCGAAGTGAACGTATGTGTGATATTGGTAATCGCTGTCAGCTGATGTTATATGCCAGCTGGACCGCGAAGGTCCCAAGGAGTGTCAGATTTGCAGAGGCCTATGTGATGATAATATTAGCACCGCACTACTCACGAGTATAGATTATCGATTTCCATAACCGAGTATTTTAGACCAGGAAATTACTGCAAGAACGTTAGAATTGAGTAGGTTTGTTTAGTTTCTGCAATGATTATCAGCTTTAACGGCATGAATGGAGATCTGCTTAATGTTGAATGAGAGAGTACGTGAGAGTGTATTTGCGATAACTGAGTGACATTATATTCTTGAGGGTCTGTGTGTGTTGATTTGTTTTAATTTGTGTTGTGATTCATTGCTTTGTGAATAATTGTGTATAGTAAATGAAATCCACGTGAGGGTTATAATCCATGTTTATTTGATGTTGCGTGTGTAGTTGATAAGGCAACGATTAGCTCAGGATATACAGTATTGTAGATTAGGTTAAATTGTAGTGTTCTCCTAAAACATCTGCGCGAGGTGGATAGGGACTCATCGAGGATAGGCACATCGTGATGAGAAATAAGCAAATCCTTCGGCTAAGTGATCAAATATACGATGGTTAGTTATGTTCGTAGTTTTGAATGCACATATATATTGAATTTCATACATTTGGGAGATTAATTTGAGTGCAATTCTATTCGTTTTATGTCATGAATTTTGGTCGTAATTATAGTATGTTTTTGTCAAATTAATTGCTTTGATTTTCTTTTGAATAAATATACCAAATGTTGCCATTATTTTAGCATAGCTCCAACCTTATTCATGTCTGTCAGTGGAAGTATATGTTCCCCGAAATCTCAGCCTAGTACAATTAGTTTGACGTTCGCGAGAGGGCGAGAACCGGTCACCCCCGAGATAATGAGCAAAAGTCGGAGCAAAACCAGATTTTGGTGGCATATGGGGACAGTGCGGCATGAGAATAAACAGAAAGAAGGCCAAAATAAAAGGAAAAATTAGATCAATATCAAATATATAGGACATCTGATAGCATCTGGCGGAAAATATACGAGAAAATTAAAAGCCCGGATTTTACAGGTGAAAGGAGCGTTTTTTTTTTCAAAAAATGTCTCTCTTCTAACAGCTAAGAGGTACGAAAACACTTCGTGAAACGTTTTGTGTGGTGTGTTGTAAGCTATGGCTCAGAAACATGGACCTTGCGATAAGTGATGAAACTGAGGGTCTTTGAGATGTGGTGCTGGCATCATTTATTACGAATATCTTGGACTGATAGAGTCACAAACGAAAACGTTCTCAAGAGAGCAGTTGAGACAGGTACCTTGGTTAAAACCTTGAACAAAAGAAGAAATACCTTCGTTTGCCACTTGCTTCGTCATTCCGACTGGTGCACCCCCCTGTTTGAAGGGAAAATAGAAGGTAGATGGACGAAAGGGAGACCTAAAGTGCAACTTATACACAACATTAAAGGCAAGCACACCTATTGCCACTTGAAGATATTGGCCAAAGAACGGAAACGTTTCGAAGACATGCATGTTATCCTCCAACCATAGGGTTGAGGAGAATAATCATAATATGCATACGCCCCTGCAGGAAAGATGTTTTTGAAATATATCCCGTGGACAGTAACTAATTTAAATGTGGTGTTACAGAAGTATGCTGAAAGTCAGATGGTTTCATTGGATTACAAATGAAGACATGTGGGATCGAGTTCGTGAGTCTAGAATGATTTGACCGGAAGGAGAGATAAATTGGTAGGAAATTCAGAATTAGTTCCGTTAGTTTCCTAGGGAAGAGTAGGAGGTAAGAACAGTATGGGTAGACCAAGACGTGGGTAAGACAAACAGATTGGCGTAGATGGAGAATGTAGTAGGCCTAGTTACCAAGAAATGAAAAGGTTAGTACAACATTTTTGAACTCAGTTTTAAGTTTTATGTTATGGATTACTCCGCGAATACTCTTTACGTCTAACATTCTTTAGCCGGAACTACTGTACAGCTCGACGGTTATAAACTTCCTAAAGCTCTTTCCGCCTGGTTTGCCCCATCTCTGGACTTATTTAACGCGGCCCATTATTCATACATACGCTGTAGTGACGGCTAAGTTCAAGTAATTAAGGGTCCCTCTATTATCATGTTTCATTCTATTCCTTTGTATTTAGATACAGCTGATGTTGGGAGTGACAAAGTGTAAGCTGTTAAAATGAAAGGGCTGTGAGTAGGTTGAGCTGTAAAGTGGATTAATGCCCCCTCCTCCGATCCATCTGTGTAATGTCCCCCTCTCAGCTCTGAGGGATAGCTTAACACTGCTGGTTATACTCGTATTTCACTGCCATTCATTGTGGGTGACCACCTGATCAGTCATTAAGTTTAGAATGATAATGTTCTTATTTATGACGAGGATAGGTATTAAGTATTAGGGAATTCCTTGTACTCATTCACCTTCAATAATGTATAATTGAAAATACAGTCGAAACCATTTATTGCGACATCGCTTTTAACGACGTATTGGATATAACGAAAAAGTTTGACGGTCCTGTCTAAATCCTATACAAACACTGTATTTAAAAACATCGCTTAGTACTACATCGCTTATTACGACATATCGTATAAAACGACGCATTTTGATTACATTTTCAGATAAATGTATCGGCTATAACGTCCAATGTTGATTTTCGTTTGTTACATATTTGGAGATTGCTGACAACAATATAGCGCTAATAATAATAATAATAATAATAATAATAATAATAATAATAATAATAATAATAATAATTTCGTGTGGCTATTTCTAGCCGAGTGCAGCCCTTGTAAGGCAGACCCTCCGATGAGGGTGGGCGGCATCTGCCATGTAGGTAACTGCGTGTTAGTGTGGTGGAGGATAGTGTTATGTGTGATGCGAGAGTAACAGGGATGCTAGGGACAGCACAGACACCCAGCCCCCGGGCCACTGGAATTAACCAATGAAGGTTAAAATCCCCGACCCGGCCGGGAATCGAACCCAGGACCCTCTGAACCGAAGGCCAGTACGCTCATCATTCAGCCAACGAGTAATATAGCGCTTATTACTAGAGATTTAAAATGAGTCTGTCTGTTAAATTGTCAAGGCAAGCATCGCTGTGAAGATGTAGCATAAGAAGAAGAAGAAGAAGAAGAAGAAGAAGAAGAAGAAGAAGAAGAAGAAGAAGAAGAAAGCGTTTAATACTGAATAAAAATCGCACATAATATGGCGATTATAAAATGGGGAATCAAATGTCAGTATCGGAAAGGAATTTGGTGTATCACACTGAACGATTTCTACAATAATTTGGATGTACAGAGAGAAAAAAAAACAGTCTCTTTTCGAAGAAAATTCTTAAAAATTTAAGCGGGCCAAATCACCTTAACACAAAGATATTGAAAAATCTTTACTTAGATGGTTTAAGTAGCAAAGAACGAAATAATAATGTGCCGATCTTTAACGGAAAGCCAATGACTAGTACAAGTAAGGAAGACCTTTCTTAAGAAAATAAATTTTCTCACTTCGAACATTGATAGGCCCTATAAGAATTAAAGAGATGTTTTTGAAGACCATCGTCCGAAGCGTGGCATTGTATGGAAGTGAAACATGAACGATAATTAGCTCAGAAAGAAAGAGAATAGAAGCTTTTGAAATGTGGTGCTGGAGAGGAATGCTGAAGGGGAGATGTGTTGATCGATTCACAAACGAAGAAATACTGAATCGAATTGGTGAAAGGAAATCGATTTGGCTTAATGTGACGAGAACAAGACAGAAAATGATAGGACACACTTTAAGACACCCAGTTTGTTTTTGAGAGAAGTGTGGGTAGAAAGAAAGGTAGAAGTAGACCAAGGTATGAATACCACAAGCAGACTAGTGCAGATGTAAAATTTAGTAGTTACATAGAAATGAAAAGTTTAGCACAGGATAGGGTGGCATGGCGAGCTCCATCAAGCCAGTCTATAAACTGATGACTCAAACAATAAAAAGAGAATGTTATACATTTCAGTTTTCGTCTTATACTCGCTGTAATTCTATTCAAGTTACAAGATATTATATAGCAGACTTTCAATACAGTCTTCGGTGTAGCTCAAGCTGCTTAATATATTAAATATAGAACTTTTCTAATCTCCCTAACATTTTATACGTTTGAATGTATTCATGTAATTTTTTAACAGAGACGGTGAAAGATTATAGGTTTCAAACCCCCTGTAACTACCTTGAAACCAAAACTCGTTCTACAATTAATTTTCCTGATTATCTAAGTAAATGCCTTTGATTGTCCATAATGACGTACTGCTCGTTTCTCAGTTTCTAATTACTGACGTCATTTCCCTTGCTACTGTATCAACATCTAGGAAATATATAGCCTTCTATTCCTCTCAGTCCAGTTAATTGACGTATAATGAATATCTCATCCTGTGGTCTGAAACTTCATCTTTGTAAACTGCCTGTGAACACCTTGACTGGTATACTGAGTGGCGAAATAAATCTATAGCTGGAATAATTATAACTAGCATGGATCCTCAGCTTAGCACGCTATTATTAATTCAACCGTTACATGATTTTAAGTCATAGATTTAAAAGCAAAAGACCATTAGGCATATATATAAACACACATAGATTTTGTATAAATTGCATGAATCACATTTTGTAAATTATACTGTTACTTTCAATGCGTAAGATACCGGGTCGGTGTATGGTACAAATAATATTAATATAACATAAAATACCATACAGAAAATAAACCTGTTTTTCCTTATAGAGCTTCCGGAAGTGTCCTTCCATTTGGAGCTGAGATTTATAGTGTGTTTGCCTTTTCAACTCTTGAAAAACCCACGAAGTGTTGACCATGGAACAAGCATCGTTTCCGAAGATCGAGTCCTACAGCTTTAAGCGATTGTCTTTGTGCCTTGTTGATGCACATAGCGACACTCAAAGAAACGGGGAACTGTAGACGTCTAAATTGAAACGGTATATCCAAAGTGATGATTTGAATCTCAGGAATGAATACTACATCACCCGCGGCATGTCCGTTCATGATGGTGTCTTCAATAATATTCGTATCACTTTCTTGCTGATGATGATGATGCTTGTTGTTTAAAGGGGCCTAACATCGTGTTCCGTTCACATTTCTGAGAAGGATGATCGGTGCCACAATCTTCAGCTCCAGGATGTTCGAGGGTACTCCCGGTAACTCCAAGTTTTTCAAAAGCTCTGTCTTGTAGTTGACAGCCTCATTTGTATCACATGTCCCGTCAATAGACCTGTATATTTGCAGAACACCGAGTATTTCATGTAAAAGTTGCTTGATTGCTCTTTGAGACAGCCATGCGTGAAAATTTTAAGTGAATGAAATGAACATCGGGTAGTTCTTTAGCTTTACGCATAAAATAAATAATTAAAACGGTCAAAAGTAATAAAATAATTAATGAAGGCATGTCTTGACTGTAAAAATATTAATTTAAGATTACGCCTCTCTTAACAGTTTCAAATCTCTGATTGCCATAGATTTGGCTAGGAATCGCACACATACACACAGAAAAAACAGTTCCGGGTATTACCTGGGCCTACTGAATATAGCTCCTTGTGTCGGGGACCGAAAATGGCTTCATACTCATTGACTTAAATGGCTCCTATCTTATGTACGTTGCCTAGCATTTAATCGGACGATTTGGAATACTTTGGAACGAACAGCACCTTTTAACTCCCTCTGGTTTAAGATTTTGAGTTTTGTGTTAGCGTTCTATAAATAATAATAATAATAATAATAATAATAATAATAATAATAATAATAATAATAATAATAATAATAATAATATGCCTTTGACTGGTGATTGCCCGGCTGCGCATTATACGTGAACGCTGCCTATTTGCCGGTGGAGTGGCTCAGATGGTAAAGCACTGGCTTTCTGAACCCAATGTGTCGGGTTCGAATCTAGCTCTGTACATTGGTATTTGAGAATGCTAAGGTGTAGATGTATCGACACGTAAAGTAACTCCAGTCGGACAAACTTTCGGCATGTCGCTGTCTTCATAAACTGTAGGAATAATTATTGTGACCTAAATTATTATTATTATTATTATTATTATTATTATTATTATTATTAATAATATTATTATTATTATTATTATTATTATTAATAATAATATTATTATTATTATTATTAACGGTTTGGAGAGACGTCCAGGTTCGGGAAAGTGATTGAAATACCGGTATATTTAACATGCCACTAACGCCATGGACGTGCATTTCTCACACTTCAACATTCGAAAGTACGTTTCTGGGATTCAGTTCTGGAACGTGAGTGCAGGAAGCAAATATAAGGCAACAAAAGCTCGCACGAAGAAATTTTATGCCACAGGGATATATAAGGATAAACACTAACAGCGCACTGATGGGCTTTACTAAGGAACAAAAGTCACCATTCTTCCTCATGCACGTGTTCCAGTGGTACACCAAGACGTCGATGCCGGCATGCAAGGTATCAGCGTTCTGTCCCCGTAGCCACGTCATGACGACATGCTGAACGGCCGTATCGTCGTTGAATCGCTTACCATTCAGGTGCTCCGTCAATGGTTTGATGAGATGGATATACTGTAACTCTGGGCCAGATCGATGCTTTAGGGAGGATGGTCCAGTACCTCCAACAGAAAGTGCCGTATCAATTCAGGCAGGCTGGCACGACGTCTGTTGAGAGAAGTCCGCGTGGTGTTCCGCGAACTGTTACCCACAAGCACTTCAGTGTGTCACAATAACTCTAGTGAGGAAATTATCCATCTACACCATCCTTCCTATAGCTCCGATATGGCAACCAGAGATTTCCTCTCTTCGGACCCTTGAAGAAGCACCTGGGTGGTAAGTGATTTAACCAAGATATGTCGTTCAGCATGCCGTCTTGACGTGGCTTCAGTGACTGGACGCAGATTTCTTCGACGCAGGCATCGATAGACCCTACCTTGGTGCACCGTTCAAACAAGTGCTTGGACAAAAATAGTAATTGTGTTTAATACTAATGCGTACCAATGCCCCACAATTGTATATCTTATATCTGCCTTTAAAATAAAGTTTCTCCGTAGGAGACATATCTACCTCATTACCTGACGCACCTTTGCTCTCTATCATCAGTTCATAGACTGGTTTGATGCAGCCATCCATGCCATCCTACCCTGTGCTTACCTTTTCATTTCTACGTAAATTCTGCATGCTATATCTGCTTTAATCTGCTTGTCATATTCATACCTTGGTCTACCCCTATCGTTCATACCACCTACACTTTCCCTCAAACATCAACTGAACAATTCCTGGGTGTCAAGATATGTCATATCATTCTGTCTCTTCTTCTCGTGAAATTTAGCCACAACGATCTCCTCTCACCAACTCGATTCAGTATCTCTTCATTCGTCATACGATATAACCATCTCCCCTTCAGTGTTCTTCAGTAGCTCCACATTTCAAAAGCTTCTATTCTCTGTCTTTGTGAACTACTTATCGTCCATGTTTCACTTCCATACATTGCCAAGCTCCAGACAAAGTCTTCAAAAATATCTTTCTAATTCCTATATCAATGTTCGAAGTGAGCATATTTCTTTACTTGAGAAAGGCATACCTTGCTTGTGTTAGTCTGCATTTTGTGTCCTTTCTTCTGCTATCTTTAGTTATTTTACTACCCATGTTACAGTATTCATCTACTTCCTAAAAACTTAATTTCCTAATACACTGACTGACAGTGACAATGCAACACCAAGGAGGAGTGGTTCGAAAGGGATGAAAGTTGGGAAAAAAAACAGAGACGGCACGGACGAATAATTGATGTTTATTTCAAACCGATATGCAGGTTACACAATGCGCATGGCATCGACTCTGTAGGATGTAGGACCACCGCGAGCGGCGATGCACGTAGAAACACGTCGAGGTACAGAGTCAATAAGAGTGCGGATGGTGTCCTGAGGGATGGTTCTCCATTCTCTGTCAACCATTTGCCACAGTTGGTCATCCGTACGAGGCTGGGGCAGAGTTTGCAAACGGCGTCCAATGAGATCCCACACGTGTTCGATTGGTGAGAGATCCGGAGAGTACGCTGGCCACGGAAGCATCTGTACACCTCGTAGAGCCTGTTGGGAGATGCGAGCAGTGTGTGGGCGGGCATTATCCTGCTGAAACAGAGCATTGGGCAGCCCCTGAAGGTACGGGAGTGCCACCGGCCGCAGCACATGCTGCACGTAGCGGTGGGCATTTAACGTGCCTTGAATACGCACTAGAGGTGACGTGGAATCATACGCAATAGCGCCCCAAACCATGATGCCGCGTTGTCTAGCGGTAGGGCGCTCCACAGTTACTGCCGGATTTGACCTTTCTCCACGCCGACGCCACACTCGTCTGCGGTGACTATCACTGACAGAACAGAAGCGTGACTCATCGGAGAACACGACGTTCCGCCATTCCCTCATCCAAGTCGCTCTAGCCCGGCACCATGCCAGGCGTGCACGTCTATGCTGTGGAGTCAATGGTAGTCTTCTGAGCGGACGCCGGGAGTGCAGGCCTCCTTCAACCAATCGACGAGAAATTGTTCTTGTCGATTTGGAACAGCCAGGGTGTCTTGCACATGCTGAAGAATGGCGGTTGACGTGGCATGCGGGGCTGCCACCGCTTGGCGGCGGATGCGCCGATCCTCGCGTGCTGACGTCACTCGGGCTGCGCCTGGACCCCTCGCACGTGCCACATGTCCCTGCGCCAACCATCTTCGCCACAGGCGCTGCACCGTGGACACATCCCTATGGGTATCGGCTGCGATTTGACGAAGCGACCAACCTGCCCTTCTCAGCCCGATCACCATACCCCTCGTAAAGTCGTCTGTCTGCTGGAAATGCCTCCGTTGACGGCCGCCTGGCATTCTTAGCTATACACGTGTCCTGTGGCACACGACAACACGTTCTACAATGACTGTCGGCTGAGAAATCACGGTACGAAGTGGGCCATTCGCCAACGCCGTGTCCCATTTATCGTTCGCTACGTGCGCAGCACAGCGGCGCATTTCACATCATGAGCATACCTCAGTGACGTCAGTCTACCCTGCAATTGGCATAATGTTCTGACCACTCCTTCTTGGTGTTGCATTTGCTGTGTCAGTCAGTGTATAATGTTCTCTCCCTCACCTAACTTCGTTCGACTGCACTTCTTTACGTTTGTTTTGAACTTATTCGTTCTTGCACTCCTTCCCCAACATTCCGCCCATACCATTCAGCAATTTCTCCAGATCGTTTGCAGATCAAGCAAAGGCTTATTTATATTCGAAAACCTAATTTTCGACGTTATGCTAGACATTGGTGTGAAGATTGGAGGAAGCACTGTAAACAGGTTGAGATATGCTGATGATACAACCCTGTTGGCAGAAACAGAAGGAGAACTACAGCTTTTAATTTTCCACCTCAAAGATGAAAGTGAAATAATGGACCTCTATCTCAATGAGTGAGTGGGGAACAGTTTGTCTAAAGCGAAATGGGGAGGAGATAGAAAGTGTGGAGGATTTCATCATCTTGGGAGCCAAAATCAGACAATGTGGAGATTGCGGTCTTTAAATTAAAAGACGGATTTCGCTTGGACGAATCGCTATGGTGACTATGTCCCCGATCTGGAAGAGCAGTGGTATCAGTTTGGCTACCAGGTACGGATTAGTCAGTGCTGATATATTTCCACTGTTCATGTATGGATGCGAGAGCTGGATGTTGAAACAGGTAGAAAAGAGGAAGATAGACGCTTTTGAGCTCTGGTGTTGGCGAAGACTCTTACGAATACCATAGACTCTTACGAATACCATAGACTGCAAATAAGGCAGTTTTAGATAGCATCAAGCATGTAGCTGAGACTAGCATACTTCGGCCACATTGTGCGATCAGATGCATTGGGAAAAGTAATCATACTAGGAATGTTCAGCGGTACAAGAAGACCAAGTCGTCAGAGGATTCGTTGGTTAGAAACCATTAGAACAGACACCATCATCACCCTGTAACAACTAAATGAGACAGTGTGGAACAGGAGAATCTGGAGAGCGCTAATTTATAGAATCGCCGATGGTCGGATTCGACTGAACGGATGACAATCTTCATCAACATAACTGACGCAATGCTGAAATATCCTTGATCTTGATAGCACTCGCTGGTATGGACCTAGAAGGTCAGGTCTTAATCGACAGTGCTATGTAGTCTAATATTTCTATAATAATATAGATTGATGTTAAAACAACATAACTTTTCATTATAACCCTATTGACGTACGCGGAGCCTTCCCTCCATTATACAGTCCGAGTTGCTGTTTACTATGTTGCTTTTACTGTTTGTGCATTATATCCAATATTAAACACATTAATATCATATAATACTTGTTCATGTTAACAGCGCTATTTTCAAATCTACATCACTACTCCCTACCTACCTGAATGATGACAATGCTTGTTGTTTAAAGGGGCCTAACATCAAGGTATCGGCCCCTAATGGTGCGGAATGAGACGCAAGTTAATGGCAATTTAAATTCCCAAAATGCATCCACTGATCAGAATTCAAAACTTGATGATGAAGAATGGATGGATGAAGATGAATTTAAAATTATCAGCGGATCCAACTCACAATATTGAAAGTAAAAAGCAATTCTAAAATCAATCCACTGACTAGAATTTAAAAAGACGACGATGAATAATGATTATGAACTTAAAACAATCAGTGGATCCGATCTGCAACGCTCCACCTTCCAAGAAACTAACTTAAAACAATGCTGTATACTGACAAAGTGGCTGCTTCTAAAGCACAATCCTGGATCGATGATGCATGTTGTCTAAAATGGTCCAAAATCCAAGTCAGCGGCCCCTCATAATGGTGCTTATGTCTGGTAAGTAGAAATATGTTTTTTTCATGAAGCGGTACTAATCACAAGTAACGTAGACTCACGGTGTTCCTCATACTATGGCACTACTCAAAGGTAATGTACTACGGACAGGTAACTCAGACTTATGGTGTTTCTAACATAATGGCGCTACTCATAGGCAACGCAAACCCATCCGGTTCGTCACGTGGTGGCACCAATCACAGGGACCCGTACTATCCGGTAGTGTTCCTGACATAGTGGGTACTAATCACAGGCAACGCAGGCCCATGATGTCCATAACCAGATGATGAAACACCCCAGCGAGAATAGCCTCTTTTCATCTCTTTGAGGTGTTCAGTCGAATCTGGGCAGAGGGTGAGCCTCCGTCATAATGGCGAATACTATACACGGGTACTGTAAACCCATAGTGATCCACCCACTGACCCATGGTATTCTTCACTTAGTGGCACTAATCGCAAGAAAAGTCGACTCATGGTGTTCCTCGCGTGATGGTACTATTCACACATAATCTCATGGTTCAAAATACAGCATCCCTTGGTCTATCCACTTAGTCGCCCCTTAAGACAGGCAGGGGAAACCGTGGGTGTATTCTTCGTCTGCGTCCGCCACTCACAGGAGGTACCTACCAGAAAACGGGAAATCTGGATCTTTACATCAGGTCAATCATATCACTTTCATTTTTCATGAAAGGCTAGGATCATTGATTTGCTTCCTATTTCAAAGTTCAACAAGTACGACAAGGACACAAATATGCAAATTAAATTGAACCAAGTCTATGGTGAGGTTTTGTTTGAATGTCTGGATACATCTAAGGTGTAAATTATTATTAACTAATACGACAGAAGAATGATAATAGAGTGTAGCTTACGCTTTAAATTATGTGTGACCATTCTACGAAAATTCTAATTCCAGAGATCTAAAATAAACACCATCATCATCACCATCATATCCAGTTTCCACCTGTTGGCCAGGTCTGCTTGGAACATAAGCCTCCCTATCTCCTCTTGTCTTCCCACCACTTCTCTTTCGTCACTCCCGCCCAGTCCTCTCCTCTTCTCTGTATACACTCTTCCACACCTTTTATTCCCCTCTATCTTTGTCTTCCTCCCGGTTGTTTTCCTGTTAACTCCATTTCATGCATCCTCCTCGGAATTCTTTCCTCTGCCATTCTCTTGATGTGTCCAAACCATGGAAGTCTAGATGCCTCTATTCTGTTCTCTAGTGGCTCTTCCTTTATTACTATATCTCTAACCTTCTCATTTCTCATCTTATCCATTCTTGTCACTCCTATCATGCTTCTCAGAAGTTTCATTTCACTTGCTTGTATCCCAGTCACGCCTCTCTGCCTCACTACCCAAGTTTCTGCTGCATACGTCAGAATAGGTATATAGTGCGTCCTTGTATCACTCTTTTGCTTCTCTGAGGGACATCCTTGCTCCAGACCAGCCCTGGCTTCTGACACTTTTCAGGAACGCTCCTGCTTGTCTTCCACGCTCGATTATGTCCTTATAATTTCTTCCACATACCTCTACGATACTTCTCAGCTACTTAAAACTCTCTACCTTCCTAAGCTGTTCCCTCCAAGCATTATCCCTCCCGCAGGTCTCTCCTATCTATTTGTGATAACTAGAGTCCGGATTATTAGGTACTGATAGGTTAGAATGCAAACTTACCCTACACTGTACAACGGTTATACTATGAGATTTGCATAGATATTAGGGGTAGAGCCTATAGAACTCCTTGAATTTATACTACTCTTCCTACATTTTGGTACAACGGGTTGCATCACACTTCCTACAATCGAAATTACTTTGCATTCTAACATATTACCACCTAAAACTCCGAGGTATAGTGATCACTATCTCGCTTTTTTGGAATAAAATTTCATTCCATATTGTTCCACCTCATCTACCGACGCATCTAACTGTTCCTGAATATACCCTTCCTTTTCTCCCCAGACTAAGTCATCTGCGAACATGATCACTTTCATTTATCCTTCCCCAATTTTCTTTGCCACTTTTGTAATTAGCTCGTCCATTACTACAATGAAGAGCAAAGGTGACAGGGCACTTCCTTGTCATAATCCATTTCTTTGCTCAAACCACTCAGTTCTCTCTCCGCCTACCTTCACACAACTGACACTCCCACGGTACATCTCCCTCACTCTTTCTATTGTCTGCTTCTCGACACATTTCTTTTGTAAGGCTTCCCATACCTGTTTCTCTACACACGATCATATTCTTTCTCAAAGTCCAAGAAGGTCATCATAGATCTAAATATATATTTTTAAAAATAGCACAACTGCCCCGAAGGGCCATGGCCTACCAAGCGACCACTGCACAGCCCGAAGGACTGCATATTATGAGGTGTCGTGTGGTCAGCACGACGAATCCTCTCGGCCGTTTTTCTTGGCTTTCTACACCGGGATATAAATATATATTTACGATTTGCTCCATGTCACACCGACACAGACTGGATAGGACGATTGGATAGGAGAGGGCTAGGAATGGGGAGGAATCGACACAGCCAAACGCAGTTTCATGCAAAAATCTTCGATAGATTTTGAATTAGCATAAAAAGAACTCCTTGAAATATGAAAGTATTGAAAAATAAAACCAAACCAAACCCCATGGCACTACAGCCCTTGAAGGGCCTTGGCCTACCAAGGGACCACTGCTCAGCCCGAAGGCCTGCAGATTACGAAGTGCCGTGTGGTCAGCACGACGAATCCTCTCGGCCGTTGTTCCTGGCTTTCAAGACCGGGGCCGCTATATCACTGTCAGATAGCTCCTCAATTCAAATCACGTAGGCAGAGTGGACCTCGAACCGGCCCTCAGGTCCAGGTAAAAATCCTTGACCTGGCCGGGAATCAAACCCGGGGCCTCCGGGTAAGAGGCAGGCACGCTACCCCTACACCACGGAGCTGAGTTACAAAGATATTGTTACTCCGTATGTTTTATTTTATTACTTTAATTTAATTCAGGATGACCCAATACAGGCACACACACATATATACACACACAATTCTAATTAACAATGGCCCGCCTCACGTACTAATGGCTGTCCCTCTTCCTTGCGGCACAGTAGGCGGTCCGGTCTGTTGCTATACCTGCGGACGCTTAATCCTTACTTTCACTTCCCCAAGTCCAGTCACCTCATACAGCAGCTGTGTGTAGACCGCTGAATATGAACACAGTGCCACGGGACACTCAACACACGATGACTTCGTTGGTTCGACTCCAGAGTCAGTCCAGTAATTCACACATTCACATGCAGTGAACAACCAAACAGCAACAGATCAACAGTATTCGACAGCAGGATGATACAACAGCAAATATGAATACAGGTCTATTTACCTTCACATTCACGATTGAGGCTTCCCTCGCTGATTCGCGGCGAACCTCAATCCACAGAAATACACAAATACACAGTCTTCCATTCCGTCGCTTCCAGCCCACCTACTCATTGTATTCTCCGACACTACAACACCAGCTCCGGATTAAGACCTCGGTTTTTTTACTAATTTATTGAAAAATATCATACAACTATTTCAAAACTTTTTTTGCTAGTTGTTTTACGTCGCACCGGCACAGATAGGTGTTACGGCGACGATGGGACAGGAAAGAGCTAGGAGTGGGAAGGAAGCGGCCACGGCCTTAATTAAGGTACAGCCCCAGCATTTGCCTGGTGTGAAAATGGAAAACCATTTTCAGGGCTGCCGACAGTGGGGTTCGAACCTACTATCTCCCGAATACCGGATACTGGCCGCACTTAAGCGACTGCAGCTATCGAGCTCGGTCTACTTCAAAACAAGCAAACTCTAGGTACATTTATACTTAAAAAAGTTACACAAACTTCGTATTGTTTTTTTAACAAAAAATTAAAACAAGTTTACGATAATTCCGCAAAATGAATGTTGATAAGTTTGCATCTAAACAAATTAAAATTTAACACAGAAAAACATCAAGTTGTTCACAGCAGAAAAAAAAAAAATAATCACTTTTTCCTTTTGCACACTAGTAGCAAACGACGTTATTCCTGTCATCATCATTATCCAAATCATTTAACAGTACACAGTTATACTAACTGAGCCTCCGTGGCTCAGCCGGCAGCGCGTCGGCCTCACACCGCTGCATACCGTGGTTCACATCCCGGTCACTCCATGTGAGATGTGTGCTGGACAAAGTGGAGGCGGGACAGGTTTTTCTCCGGGTACTCCGGTTTTCCCTGTCATCTTTCATTCCAGCAACACTCTCCATTCTCATTTAATAGCGTCTATCAGTCATTAATATATCACTTTGAGAGTGGCGATCCCATCGTACTAACAGCCTATATATACTTCATTCATTACATCCTTGACCCGGTCAATGACTGGAAAACAGGTTGTAGGTTTTCATTTTCATTTTCAGTTATACTAACACAAAACACTTCAAGTTAACATAAAGTTGGCAGATGTTACAACAGGAAATCACTCAGAATTTAAAAAGATGTGTTCCAAAAGCTTCTTGTAGACACTTCTGTCTGACCATCTTCCAGGGTTCTTTCCTGAGATGATAAAGAAATCCGGGTAACGTCACACTTGTATGCTGAGGGTACGCCTTGATATTGTAGTGAATGGCTCCAGCTGTTATCCATATGCAAGCGTTTCCACTCTCGTTCTGTGCGTGATTTAGTTCCAGATTCAGTATCTCCCTCACTCTGTCACTGGTTGTTGTTGTCCCTGATATCCTGTAGATAGCGTTGAGTGTCCATCTCCAAACTAGTGCTGCATTGCCGCTTGTGGTAACTTGTCGGTGGGACACTAGCGACGGCCTCAGCCCAGCCACCGAACCCCAATACACTAAGTCTGTCAGTGACTACACCACAGAGTCCAGCACTGATCCCGAGTCCAGCTCCACCACGGATCATAACACTGCCTACAGTTCCACCACGGAGCCCAACTCCGACAGACTGTCTGCAGCTAGCCTTTCCTTTTCATAGCTCTGGTGATGGGTACCAGAAGATACAAAAGATGGCTAGAGGCGGAACATTCCCGTTGAACCTCCAAGAAACTCAAAGGTAGGCCAGCCGACGATAACAATACACGGAAATACCAGCCATGCCCTCCAAGCCGGCTGGAAACTCCCCGAGCGGGTAATTCGCTAGTCCCTTCCGAAAGTGGCTACCACAGACCTGGCACGTAACAATATGACAACGTAGGACGTAGCAGTAGAGCCTTCGTGGCTCAGACGGCAGCGCGTCGGCCTCTCACCGCTGGACACCGTGGTTCAAATCCCAGTCATTCCATGTGAGATTTGTGCTGGACAAAGCGGGACAGGTTTTTCTCCGCGTACTCCGGTTTTCCCTGTCATCTTTCATTCCAGCAACACTCTCCATTCTCATTTCGTAGCATCTATCATTCATTAATGTATCACTTTGGGAGTGGCGACCCCATCGTAATAATAGTCTATATATGATTCATTCATTACATCCCTGACCCAGTCAATTACTGGAAAACGGGTTGTAGGTTTTCATTTTTTTTTCAGGACGTAGCAGTGACATTTACAGGTAAAGTATGGAAGGTAACTTATCCACCAAATTAACACAAATAATAGATCTTGGGCAGAGGATCACTGTGTCGTAAGAATCAGGTCTGTAGCATGCACCGTTCTGGAGGAAATTAATGTTTTGTGAATTGCAAGAACTGCAATGCAGCGGCTAACCACTGATGAGGCTGCCGGGGTAGGTAGGCAAGTGTTTAATCCGGTTGCTGCGTACTGTTGTCCCAGACGGTCGAGCGTCCCCGGTCAACAAGAATAACAACATGGATATTCTCTTTCCAGGGGAACGACTAGCACTAGATTTGTGGCAGCACAGGGAATAACTTAACAAACATTCGGTAACTATTCTACAATATTATAGTAAGCGTAACTTGCCCTATTCCAATGATGATGATTCCTTCCCGTTATTTGTATCCTGAAGGTGGAGAGCTAAGCCAGCGCAAATCACATTTCAGTCATTGTATAGGAGAGAGCATTTTTGCTGCATTATGACTTAGGTAACAAATGTTAATCATTGTTATTGATAAATGTTGTGTAATTTTGATCACTGAACACATTCACTCATATAATTTACACATAAAATAGTTATTATTATTTTATTGCCAAAAAGCTTAAATGACAGTGGATTTACGTTTATATGGCTCCAAGTTTCATAAAATGTGACATAGATTGGTTTAGCTCTCACGTACACATTTACAGGTTTTTGATGTATTATTAGTTCGGTTAGAATATTTTTCCCTACAGTCTTCCAGTAATAATATCTCAAATTTGTCCTTGTTTAGAGTGCGGTGAGTTAATTTTTAGCAACTATAAAACAATCAACTTGGAAATTACGTCTTCGTGCGGGTTCAATGACATAGCTCCCTGCGGCGACCCGAGGCGTCCAATTACGAATGGAGAAGATGCTGTCACGTCTATACAAGAGAGAGCTAAATAAAATAGTCTCTAGCCCATTTCGTTTCATTTATCTGGAATAATTATCAAAGTAGAGAAAAAGCAAAGCTTTCAACTTCTTGCATAAACGTGAGCGTCACTAAGTATCACTCTTTTAATTTCAAAGTGCTCAAAGAAATGTAACTAATAAAAAAAATACACGCTTGCTCATTTTGTTCAATGTAAGCAATGCTAAAAGAAGACCAAATAAGTATATTGAAGTAGAGCGACAAATAGCTACGTGTTGTGATAAAACATATATCAAACCCAAGCGCCGTATTAATTACATCATATTATTATTATTATTATTATTATTATTATTATTATTATTATTATTGTTATTATCATTATCATTCGTTCGTAATCTGTTTTCCCTCCAGGGTCGGTTTATCCCTCGAACTCAGCGAGGGATCCCATCTCTACAGCCTCAAAGGCAGTGTCCTGGAGCGCCAGACTCTGGGTCTGGGGATACAACTGGGGAGGATGACCAATACCTCGCCCAGGCGGCCTCACCTGCCATACTGAACAGGGGCCTTGTGGGTGGATGGGAAGTTTGGAAGGGATAGACAAGGAACAGGGAAGGAAGCGGCCGTGGTCTTAAGTTAGGTACCATCCCGGCATTTGCCTGGATGAGAAGTGGGAAACCACGGAAAACCACTTCCAGGATGGCTGAGGAGGGAATTGAACCCCCCCCCCCCCCCTCTACTCAGTTGACCTCCCGATGCTGAGTGGACCCCGTTCCAGCCCTCGTACCACTTTTCAAATTTCGTGGCAGAGCCGGGAATCGAACCCGGGCCTCTGGGGGTGGCAGCTAATCACACTAACCCCTACACCACAGAGGCGGACATCATCATTATCACTATTTTAAATTTTCATTTCGGCTGTCTGTGGACCACGTTTGTTAATCTTTGCTGTATTTTTTAGCTTTCTCCTATTTCCTTCTTCTGCTCTTCAGCCTAAAATAGGACTTCCCTATTCTCACTAGCGTTTCCCTAGTCTCCTGGAAACCAAAGAATTTTTGACGTGTTGTCTAAATTGATTTCTGTCCATGATATAATCTTACGGAACCCCCATCTTCGTCAAGTCCAACTTCAATTTTCGAAAGCATTTCAGCTCTGTCTTCCTTTCCTGAATTATTATTATTATTATTATTATTATTATTATTATTATTATTATTGTTACGGAGCTTTCCATGGTAGGTAGAGGTGAAAGAAGGTGCGGGTGTGAATAGGTTTCCAACTACGGAATTAAAGTTAAATGTAAAAATTTAACAAGGTTATATTTTCTTTTCAAAATAAGGAGATAACAAGCATGGCAGGTACAAAGTAGCAAGTCAAAAGGGTAGTTACAATATTTACAGAATTAGGGCTTCGCGCCCTGACTTCACAATGCTTGGGCAATCAGCTCAGTTTTACCCCAAACACAAGTTTCAACAGAGGGGCAGAAAACCCCATTCATGCCTAGGAGCCCTTGCTCCAAATTACACTGAAAAGCCTCCACGAGGCATACAACACTCAATTTTCAAAAAGAGCCACTCGCTCTCAACTTTAAGCCTCTCAAAGGCCACACCAAACTCCACCTTCAAGTTGTCCTCACTGGACATAGACACAGGGGTAAAATACCCAACCTACTGAGGTCTATTGAATGAAAAGGGGTAATTACATGACCTCCAAACTAACAATTTGAGAGGAGGCGATCTGCACTCCTAATACACTTTGTTTTTAAAACCTAATTTGGCTCTAGGCCACTGATGCAAGGGCTAATCCCATACTACGGAGGTGACTTTAGAAAAGAAACAAATTTACATAATGTTAACGAAGAATAGGTTGAGAAAAATAAGTTCACCTCAAAACATTATGATTGGGAGCTCGAGAGGGTTAAGCACTCTCTATCCCGATATGCAGTTCAAAAGATGAAATAGATACAAGTTTCTTTACATTTTAAGGAAGGTTACATAATGGAAAAAGCTTCGGACCCGCCCCGAGAGTTAAACTGCTGAGCTAGCAAAGAAAGAAGTTATTAATTGGCCATTACCTTGTTGTTGACCGCCGCCGAAGAAAGAGGCGCTTCCCGCCCCCTGCTATGTACTTTACACACTGAAAGATGGAACAGAAGTGGCTCAGAGACCCTAAAATCAGCAGTTTATATACTCTCGCGGAAGGTTCTAGGCGTTAGGGGAATGAGAACACCCGCCCACAATCACTTTATTGGAGAATAAAGAGAAACCCCTACACAAGATGAAGAAGAAACACATTATTGGTGGAAAATTAAGTTAAGAAATTCGGGATTGGCTAGATTTAAAACAAGGGGAAAGAAAGGGTTAATATTGCCAACTTAAACAATGACTGAAAGAAATTTAACAAGGAACAAACTTTTGAAATTAAATTTTCTCCAAAGAACAGTTCTTTTTCTTCGCACTAGGGTGCACTATTGTAGTTCTTCAGTAGTGTCCTCTAGAAGAGAAAGTTCACACTTCTTACTTCAAGCAAAACAAAAACACATCAAAAATGACAGTTCTAAAATTTCAAAACTTACAGGTAGTGACATCTTCTGAGAAAGTAGAAAATTAATACCGTCAATAAAGTTCAGACTTCCTCCAGCAGAGGAGTTTCAACTGGCGCACCTTTTGAATTAGCGGCGTGGAGGTGTACCGCCCGGTACAATTATTATTATTATTATTATTATTATTATTATTATTATTATTATTATTATTATTATTATTAGTATTATTGCGGGAATACCGTGGTTTACAGAGGTGTAAGAACGTGCGGGTATGAATGGGTGGATAGGGAAAAGATCAAATTTTAATTTAAAACTCTAAATTTCGAAATGTTATTCCTTTCCTTGATTTTTGGTTTCTTTTCAGATTTAAATTTTAAACTACAACAAATCACAGTTGGAATTGGAACTTAGATGAACAAAGTAAAATAACAATTGGAAGATGATGTCAGCTCGTGAGCTCGAGTGATGATAACAGAAAAGCCTAGGGCAATCAAGCAACCACGATTTTACAGCGTGAGCTTGAAGCTCCCCAGTTCCAATTTTCACAAGAGCAACCATTGCTCCATTCAATAACACCTCTAGGAGACTGAGTTCCCAAAATTTACTACATTAAAAGAGCGTCTTTTACTCCACACAATTGCTTTCTAGGAGACTATTCTTCAAATTTTACAAGATCCAAGCATCTCAAAGGTACAGTTTAACGTTTACAAAAATACAGTACAACCAGATTCCACTCTCTTACTCGCTCGACAGTCTATATTACATTAACTAGGAAAGTGAATAATAATAGTTAACAGAGGCAGTAAGTGCCCATTCTACCTGATCTTAGTAAAAAAAAAAAAAAAAAAAAAAAAAAAAAAGAGGTTAAAATATTGTTGACCGGAAATCAAAATGTTAAGAGGCGAAAACGTGCACGCCATTGTCATTCACTTGAAAATACCTAAAATCCTATGTGGGCTGAAGGCCCCAAGTTACAGAGGCTACGCCTATTCTACAGAGGATACTAGATGGAGAGAAAGATGTAAATTACAAAAGGAAGAGATAAATGTTAAAGTTTACGAAACCATAGTCATCTCAATACCAAGTTGAAGGGGAATAAAAGAGAGTTCGTACTCTTATAGATTAAGGTCTTAAACCAGATTGAAAAATTACATTTCAAGATTACATTAAGAAAGAATTTTGAAACCTTCCCCCAGAATTAGCTTTCTGAGACTATTACATTATTGAAAGATGTCTGCCATTACCTTGAGCTGGAGGGTCTTCCGGAGATGGGCGAGGCGTGTCCCCTGCCTCCTCTATGAACTCACTCTGCCGCTGGACTGGAGCGATCGTAAGACGACATGGCCCGAAAGGCCCCAGCTTTTATAGTGGATAGGAAGGTTCCAGAATTTGCTGGGCCGAAGTCCTGAACATACCGCCAAATTCTGTTGGTTGATTAAATACATTTCAAGCATTCCTAAATGGTTAACATTTTAAGCCGACGGGAAGAGATAGATGTGCTGATAACCTTAGAACACCAACAAACAATTTACAAACAATTGAGTATTACCAACTAATGACCGCAAAATTTCTCTTGAAAATTAATTGTCCATCCTATCACCAGAAGGAGCATAAAAATCGACTGCCAGTGGAGAGTTAAAAGGTTGCTGCATTCCCAAACACCAAATAACTGAGAGGAGTGTTCGACCACGTCCTGTCTTGTAAGCGGTATGGCTTTAAGAAGAAATAAGGATTCAGCGCTAAAAACAGCATACGTGGTAGTCACGAGTTATACTAGCTGCCTATGTGGATCAGTGGTAGAGTGTCGACCTCCGGATCCCAAGAGAGCGGGTTCAAACCCGGCAGAGGTAGTCGGGTTTTTGAAGGGCGGAAAAAAAGTCCATTCGACACTCCATGTCGTACTATGTCGGCATGTAAAAGATCTCTGGTGACACATTCGGTGTTTACCCGACAGAATTCATTAAATCTCAGCCATTGACACCCAAGAGAGTTTCGGTTTACTCGGTCTGCCATCTAGTGGGCCTACAGTAAAACGAATCGTCGAAACTGACGAGCAAACAGCCAGATGGCGCCAAATTGAAAGGTCTGCACAGATAGCTGAGGTCATATGATTACTATTTACCAGTTATACTTGGGGAGCTCTACCAGAAACACTGTGTACATCGGCGGCTGAAGGTGCAGCTCCTGTATAGGGCAAACCACGTACATGTTGTCATTCTATAAATAAAACAGTCCAAATTATCACAGATTGCCTTAAATCGATACTTCAGAAACGATATCCCGTTGTTTGGAATCACGTACCCCTCCCTACTCCAATGGACAGAATCATGGCCCACAATAAAATCGTACTTCCTCTCCCATCACCTCCGAATAGAGGTCATCGCCCACAGATTTTCTTCCCCTCCCCTCCCCTCACCACGGAATAGAGTTTATCGCCCACAGATTTTCTTCCCCTCCCCTCACCTCGGAACAGAATTCATCGTCCACAGATTTTCTTCCCCTCCCCTCACCACGGAATAGAGTTTATCGCCCACAGATTTTCTTCCCCTCCCCTCACCTCGGAACAGAATTCATCGTCCACAGATTTTCTTCCCCTCCCCTCACCTCGGAACAGAATTCATCGTCCACAGATTTTCTTCCCCTCCCCTCACCGCGGAATAGAGTTCACCGCCCACAGATTTTCTTCCCCTCCCCTCACCACGGAACAGAATTCATCGTCCACAGATTTTCTTCCCCTCCCCTCACCACGGAATAGAGTTCACCGCCCACAGATTTTCTTCCACTCCCCTCTCCTCGGAACAGAATTCATCGTCCACAGATTTTCTTCCCCTCCCCTCTCCTCGGAACAGAATTCATCGTCCACAGATTTTCTTCCACTCCCCTCTCCTCGGAACAGAATTCATCGCCCACAGATTTTCTTCCACTCCCCTCTCCTCGGAACAGAATTCATCGTCCACAGATTTTCTTCCCCTCCCCTCACCACGGAATAGAGTTTATCGCCCACAGATTTTCTTCCCCTCCCCTCTCCTCGGAACAGAATTCATCGCCCACAGATTTTCTTCCACTCCCCTCTCCTCGGAACAGAATTCATCGTCCACAGATTTTCTTCCCCTCCCCTCCCCTCACCTCGGAATAGAGTTTATCGCCCACAGATTTTCTTCCCCTCCCCTCTCCTCGGAACAGAATTCATCGTACACAGATTTTCTTGCCCTCCCCTCACCACGGAATAGAGTTTATCACCCACAGATTTTCTTCCCCTCCCCTCACCACGGAATAGAGTTTATCGCCCACAGATTTTCTTCCCCTCCCCTCACCTCGGAAGAGAGTTTATCACCCACAGATTTTCTTCCCCTCCCCTCACCACGGAATAGAGTTTATCACCCACAGATTTTCTTCCCCTCCTCTCCCCTCACCACGGAATAGAGTTTATCACCCACAGATTTTCTTCCCCTCCCCTCACCACGGAATAGAGTTTATCACCCACAGATTTTCTTCCCCTCCCCTCTGCTTGGAATAGAGTTCATCGCCCACAGATTTTCTTCCCCTCCCCTCTGCTTGGAATAGAGTTTATCACCCACAGATTTTCTTCCCCTCCCCTCTGCTTGGAATAGAGTTCATCGCCCACAGATTTTCTTCCCCTCCCCTCTGCTTGGAATAGAGTTTATCACCCACAGATTTTCTTCCTCTCCCATCACCTCCGAATAGAGGTCATCGCCCACAGATTTTCTTCCCCTCCCCTCACCACGGAATAGAGTTCATCGCCCACAGATTTTCTTCCCCTCCCCTCTGCTTGGAATAGAGTTCATCGCCCAGAGATTTTCTTCCCCTCCCCTCTGCTTGGAATAGAGTTCATCGCCCACAGATTTTCTTCCACTCCCCTCTGCTTGGAATAGAGTTTATCACCCACAGATTTTCTTCCCCTCCCCTCTGCTTGGAATAGAGTTCATCGTCCACAGATTTTCTTCCCCTCCCCTCCCCTCACCACGGAATAGAGTTTATCGCCCACAGATTTTCTTCCCCTCCCCTCTGCTTGGAATAGAGTTCATCGCCCACAGATTTTCTTCCCCTCCCCTCTGCTTGGAATAGAGTTTATCACCCACAGATTTTCTTCCTCTCCCATCACCTCCGAATAGAGGTCATCGCCCACAGATTTTCTTCCACTCCCCTCTCCTCGGAACAGAATTCATCGTCCACAGATTTTCTTCCCCTCCCCTCCCCTCACCACGGAATAGAGTTTATCGCCCACAGATTTTCTTCCCCTCCCCTCTCCTCGGAACAGAATTCATCGCCCACAGATTTTCTTCCCCTCCCCTCTGCTTGGAATAGAGTTTATCACCCACAGATTTTCTTCCTCTCCCATCACCTCCGAATAGAGGTCATCGCCCACAGATTTTCTTCCCCTCCCCTCACCACGGAATAGAGTTTATCACCCACAGATTTTCTTCCCCTCCTCTCCCCTCACCACGGAATAGAGTTTATCACCCACAGATTTTCTTCCCCTCCCCTCACCACGGAATAGAGTTTATCACCCACAGATTTTCTTCCCCTCCCCTCTGCTTGGAATAGAGTTCATCGCCCACAGATTTTCTTCCCCTCCCCTCTGCTTGGAATAGAGTTTATCACCCACAGATTTTCTTCCCCTCCCCTCTGCTTGGAATAGAGTTCATCGCCCACAGATTTTCTTCCCCTCCCCTCTGCTTGGAATAGAGTTTATCACCCACAGATTTTCTTCCTCTCCCATCACCTCCGAATAGAGGTCATCGCCCACAGATTTTCTTCCCCTCCCCTCACCACGGAATAGAGTTCATCGCCCACAGATTTTCTTCCCCTCCCCTCTGCTTGGAATAGAGTTCATCGCCCAGAGATTTTCTTCCCCTCCCCTCTGCTTGGAATAGAGTTCATCGCCCACAGATTTTCTTCCACTCCCCTCTGCTTGGAATAGAGTTTATCACCCACAGATTTTCTTCCCCTCCCCTCTGCTTGGAATAGAGTTCATCGTCCACAGATTTTCTTCCCCTCCCCTCCCCTCACCACGGAATAGAGTTTATCGCCCACAGATTTTCTTCCCCTCCCCTCTGCTTGGAATAGAGTTCATCGCCCACAGATTTTCTTCCCCTCCCCTCTGCTTGGAATAGAGTTTATCACCCACAGATTTTCTTCCTCTCCCATCACCTCCGAATAGAGGTCATCGCCCACAGATTTTCTTCCACTCCCCTCTCCTCGGAACAGAATTCATCGTCCACAGATTTTCTTCCCCTCCCCTCCCCTCACCACGGAATAGAGTTTATCGCCCACAGATTTTCTTCCCCTCCCCTCTCCTCGGAACAGAATTCATCGCCCACAGATTTTCTTCCCCTCCCCTCTCCTCGGAATAGAGTTCATCGCCCACAGATTTTCTTCCCCTCCCCTCTGCTTGGAATAGAGTTCATCGTCCACAGATTTTCTTCCCCTCCCCTCCCCTCACCACGGAATAGAGTTTATCGCCCACAGATTTTCTTCCCCTCCCCTCTCCTCGGAACAGAATTCATCGCCCACAGATTTTCTTCCCCTCCCCTCTGCTTGGAATAGAGTTCATCGCCCAGAGATTTTCTTCCCCTCCCCTCTGCTTGGAATAGAGTTCATCGCCCACAGATTTTCTTCCACTCCCCTCTGCTTGGAATAGAGTTCATCGCCCAGAGATTTTCTTCCCCTCCCCTCTCCTCGGAACAGAATTCATCACCCACAGATTTTCTTCCCCTCCCCTCTGCTTGGAATAGAGTTCATCGCCCAGAGATTTTCTTCCCCTCCCCTCTGCTTGGAATAGAGTTCATCGCCCACAGATTTTCTTCCCCTCCCCTCTGCTTGGAATAGAGTTCATCGCCCACAGATTTTCTTCCCCTCCCCTCTGCTTGGAATAGAGTTTATCACCCACAGATTTTCTTCCTCTCCCATCACCTCCGAATAGAGGTCATCGCCCACAGATTTTCTTCCACTCCCCTCTCCTCGGAACAGAATTCATCGTCCACAGATTTTCTTCCCCTCCCCTCCCCTCACCACGGAATAGAGTTTATCGCCCACAGATTTTCTTCCCCTCCCCTCTCCTCGGAACAGAATTCATCGCCCACAGATTTTCTTCCCCTCCCCTCTCCTCGGAATAGAGTTCATCGCCCACAGATTTTCTTCCCCTCCCCTCTGCTTGGAATAGAGTTCATCGTCCACAGATTTTCTTCCCCTCCCCTCCCCTCACCACGGAATAGAGTTTATCGCCCACAGATTTTCTTCCCCTCCCCTCTCCTCGGAACAGAATTCATCGCCCACAGATTTTCTTCCCCTCCCCTCTGCTTGGAATAGAGTTCATCGCCCAGAGATTTTCTTCCCCTCCCCTCTGCTTGGAATAGAGTTCATCGCCCACAGATTTTCTTCCACTCCCCTCTGCTTGGAATAGAGTTCATCGCCCAGAGATTATCTTCCCCTCCCCTCTCCTCGGAACAGAATTCATCACCCACAGATTTTCTTCCCCTCCCCTCTGCTTGGAATAGAGTTCATCGCCCACAGATTTTCTTCCCCTCCCCTCTGCTTGGAATAGAGTTCATCGCCCACAGATTTTCTTCCCCTCCCCTCTGCTTGGAATAGAGTTCATCACCCACAGATTTTCTTCCCCTCCCCTCTGCTTGGAATAGAGTTCATCGTCCACAGATTTTCTTCCCCTCCCCACTGCTTGGAATAGAGTTCATCGCCCACAGATTTTCTTCCCCTCCCCTCTGCTTGGAATAGAGTTCATCGCCCACAGATTTTCTTCCCCTCCCCTCTGCTTGGAATAGAGTTCATCGCCCACAGATTTTCTTCCCCTCCCCACTGCTTGGAATAGAGTTCATCGCCCAGAGATTTTCTTCCCCTCCCCTCTCCTCGGAACAGAATTCATCGTCCACAGATTTTCTTCCACTCCCCTCTCCTCGGAACAGAATTCATCGCCCACAGATTTTCTTCCACTCCCCTCTCCTCGGAACAGAATTCATCGTCCACAGATTTTCTTCCCCTCCCCTCACCACGGAATAGAGTTTATCGCCCACAGATTTTCTTCCCCTCCCCTCTCCTCGGAACAGAATTCATCGCCCACAGATTTTCTTCCACTCCCCTCTCCTCGGAACAGAATTCATCGTCCACAGATTTTCTTCCCCTCCCCTCCCCTCACCACGGAATAGAGTTTATCGCCCACAGATTTTCTTCCCCTCCCCTCTCCTCGGAACAGAATTCATCGTACACAGATTTTCTTGCCCTCCCCTCACCACGGAATAGAGTTTATCACCCACAGATTTTCTTCCCCTCCCCTCACCACGGAATAGAGTTTATCGCCCACAGATTTTCTTCCCCTCCCCTCACCTCGGAACAGAATTCATCGTCCACAGATTTTCTTCCCCTACCCTCACCACGGAAGAGAGTTTATCACCCACAGATTTTCTTCCCCTCCCCTCACCACGGAATAGAGTTTATCGCCCACAGATTTTCTTCCCCTCCCCTCACCTCGGAACAGAATTCATCGTCCACAGATTTTCTTGCCCTCCCCTCACCACGGAATAGAGTTTATCACCCACAGATTTTCTTCCCCTCCCCTCACCACGGAATAGAGTTTATCACCCACAGATTTTCTTCCCCTCCCCTCACCTCGGAAGAGAGTTTATCACCCACAGATTTTCTTCCCCTCCCCTCACCACGGAATAGAGTTTATCACCCACAGATTTTCTTCCCCTCCCCTCACTACGGAATAGAGTTTATCACCCACAGATTTTCTTCCCCTCCCCTCCCCTCACCACGGAATAGAGTTTATCGCCCACAGATTTTCTTCCCCTCCCCTCTCCTCGGAACAGAATTCATCGTACACAGATTTTCTTGCCCTCCCCTCACCACGGAATAGAGTTTATCACCCACAGATTTTCTTTCCCTCCCCTCACCACGGAATAGAGTTTATCGCCCACAGATTTTCTTCCCCTCCCCTCACCTCGGAAGAGAGTTTATCACCCACAGATTTTCTTCCCCTCCCCTCACCACGGAATAGAGTTTATCACCCACAGATTTTCTTCCCCTCCTCTCCCCTCACCACGGAATAGAGTTTATCACCCACAGATTTTCTTCCCCTCCCCTCACCACGGAATAGAGTTTATCACCCACAGATTTTCTTCCCCTCCCCTCTGCTTGGAATAGAGTTCATCGCCCACAGATTTTCTTCCCCTCCCCTCTGCTTGGAATAGAGTTTATCACCCACAGATTTTCTTCCCCTCCCCTCTGCTTGGAATAGAGTTCATCGCCCACAGATTTTCTTCCCCTCCCCTCTGCTTGGAATAGAGTTTATCACCCACAGATTTTCTTCCTCTCCCATCACCTCCGAATAGAGGTCATCGCCCACAGATTTTCTTCCCCTCCCCTCACCACGGAATAGAGTTCATCGCCCACAGATTTTCTTCCCCTCCCCTCTGCTTGGAATAGAGTTCATCGCCCAGAGATTTTCTTCCCCTCCCCTCTGCTTGGAATAGAGTTCATCGCCCACAGATTTTCTTCCACTCCCCTCTGCTTGGAATAGAGTTTATCACCCACAGATTTTCTTCCCCTCCCCTCTGCTTGGAATAGAGTTCATCGTCCACAGATTTTCTTCCCCTCCCCTCCCCTCACCACGGAATAGAGTTTATCGCCCACAGATTTTCTTCCCCTCCCCTCTGCTTGGAATAGAGTTCATCGCCCACAGATTTTCTTCCCCTCCCCTCTGCTTGGAATAGAGTTTATCACCCACAGATTTTCTTCCTCTCCCATCACCTCCGAATAGAGGTCATCGCCCACAGATTTTCTTCCACTCCCCTCTCCTCGGAACAGAATTCATCGTCCACAGATTTTCTTCCCCTCCCCTCCCCTCACCACGGAATAGAGTTTATCGCCCACAGATTTTCTTCCCCTCCCCTCTCCTCGGAACAGAATTCATCGCCCACAGATTTTCTTCCCCTCCCCTCTCCTCGGAATAGAGTTCATCGCCCACAGATTTTCTTCCCCTCCCCTCTGCTTGGAATAGAGTTCATCGTCCACAGATTTTCTTCCCCTCCCCTCCCCTCACCACGGAATAGAGTTTATCGCCCACAGATTTTCTTCCCCTCCCCTCTCCTCGGAACAGAATTCATCGCCCACAGATTTTCTTCCCCTCCCCTCTGCTTGGAATAGAGTTCATCGCCCAGAGATTTTCTTCCCCTCCCCTCTGCTTGGAATAGAGTTCATCGCCCACAGATTTTCTTCCACTCCCCTCTGCTTGGAATAGAGTTCATCGCCCAGAGATTTTCTTCCCCTCCCCTCTCCTCGGAACAGAATTCATCACCCACAGATTTTCTTCCCCTCCCCTCTGCTTGGAATAGAGTTCATCGCCCACAGATTTTCTTCCCCTCCCCTCTGCTTGGAATAGAGTTCATCGCCCACAGATTTTCTTCCCCTCCCCTCTGCTTGGAATAGAGTTCATCACCCACAGATTTTCTTCCCCTCCCCTCTGCTTGGAATAGAGTTCATCGTCCACAGATTTTCTTCCCCTCCCCACTGCTTGGAATAGAGTTCATCGCCCACAGATTTTCTTCCCCTCCCCTCTGCTTGGAATAGAGTTCATCGCCCACAGATTTTCTTCCCCTCCCCTCTGCTTGGAATAGAGTTCATCGCCCACAGATTTTCTTCCCCTCCCCACTGCTTGGAATAGAGTTCATCGCCCAGAGATTTTCTTCCCCTCCCCTCTCCTCGGAACAGAATTCATCGTCCACAGATTTTCTTCCACTCCCCTCTCCTCGGAACAGAATTCATCGCCCACAGATTTTCTTCCACTCCCCTCTCCTCGGAACAGAATTCATCGTCCACATATTTTCTTCCCCTCCCCTCACCACGGAATAGAGTTTATCGCCCACAGATTTTCTTCCCCTCCCCTCTCCTCGGAACAGAATTCATCGCCCACAGATTTTCTTCCACTCCCCTCTCCTCGGAACAGAATTCATCGTCCACAGATTTTCTTCCCCTCCCCTCCCCTCACCACGGAATAGAGTTTATCGCCCACAGATTTTCTTCCCCTCCCCTCTCCTCGGAACAGAATTCATCGTACACAGATTTTCTTGCCCTCCCCTCACCACGGAATAGAGTTTATCACCCACAGATTTTCTTCCCCTCCCCTCACCACGGAATAGAGTTTATCGCCCACAGATTTTCTTCCCCTCCCCTCACCACGGAACAGAATTCATCGTCCACAGATTTTCTTCCCCTACCCTCACCACGGAAGAGAGTTTATCACCCACAGATTTTCTTCCCCTCCCCTCACCACGGAATAGAGTTTATCGCCCACAGATTTTCTTCCCCTCCCCTCACCTCGGAACAGAATTCATCGTCCACAGATTTTCTTGCCCTCCCCTCACCACGGAATAGAGTTTATCACCCACAGATTTTCTTCCCCTCCCCTCACCACGGAATAGAGTTTATCACCCACAGATTTTCTTCCCCTCCCCTCACCTCGGAAGAGAGTTTATCACCCACAGATTTTCTTCCCCTCCCCTCACCACGGAATAGAGTTTATCACCCACAGATTTTCTTCCCCTCCCCTCACTACGGAATAGAGTTTATCACCCACAGATTTTCTTCCCCTCCCCTCTGCTTGGAATAGAGTTTATCACCCACAGATTTTCTTCCCCTCCCCTCTGCTTGGAATAGAGTTTATCGCCCACAGATTTTCTTCCCCTCCCCTCACCACGGAATAGAGTTTATCACCCACAGATTTTCTTCCCCTCCCCTCTGCTTGGAATAGAGTTCATCGTCCACAGATTTTCTTCCCTCCCCTCTCCTCGGAACAGAATTCATCGTCCACAGATTTTCTTCCCCTCCCCTCTGCTTGGAATAGAGTTCATCGCCCAGAGATTTTCTTCCCCTCCCCTCTGCTTGGAATAGAGTTCATCGTCCACAGATTTTCTTCCCCTCCCCTCTGCTTGGAATAGAGTTTATCACCCACAGATTTTCTTCCACTCCCCTCTGCTTGGAATAGAGTTTATCACCCACAGATTTTCTTCCCCTCCCCTCTGCTTGGAATAGAGTTCATCACCCACAGATTTTCTTCCCCTCCCCTCTGCTTGGAATAGAGTTCATCGTCCACAGATTTTCTTCCCCTCCCCTCTGCTTGGAATAGAGTTCATCACCCACAGATTTTCTTCCCCTCCCCTCTGCTTGGAATAGAGTTCATCGTCCACAGATTTTCTTCCCCTCCCCTCTGCTTGGAATAGAGTTTATCACCCACAGATTTTCTTCCCCTCCCCTCTGCTTGGAATAGAGTTCATCGCCCACAGATTTTCTTCCCCTCCCCTCTGCTTGGAATAGAGTTCATCGCCCACAGATTTTCTTCCCCTCCCCTCTGCTTGGAATAGAGTTTATCACCCACAGATTTTCTTCCCCTCCCCTCTGCTTGGAATAGAGTTCATCGCCCACAGATTTTCTTCCCCTCCCCTCTGCTTGGAATAGAGTTTATCACCCACAGATTTTCTTCCCCTCCCCTCTGCTTGGAATAGAGTTCATCGTCCACAGATTTTCTTCCACTCCCCTCTCCTCGGAACAGAATTCATCGTCCACAGATTTTCTTCCCCTCCCCTCTCCTCTCCACGGAATAGAGTTCAATCCCCACAGATTTTCTTCCCCTCTCTTCTCCTATAGACAGAATCATGGCCCACAACACACTCGCACTTCCCCTCCCCTATCCTCGGAACAGAGTTCATCGCCCACAGATTTTCTTCCCCTTCCCTCTCCTCGGTAGAGAGTTCAATACCCACATATTTTTTTTCACTCCCTTCTCCTATAGACAGAATCATGGCCCACAACACACTCGTACTTCCCCTCCCCTATCCTTGGAACAGAGTTCATCGCCCACACATTTCTTCCCCTCCCCTCTCCTCGGAATAGAGTTCAATCTCCACGGATTTTCTTCCCCTCCATTTTCCAATGGACATAACCATGGCCCACGACACACTTGTACTTCCCTACCCTACCCTCGGAACAGAGTTCATCACCCAGAGATTTTCTTCTCCTTCCGTCTCCTCGGAACAGAGTTAATTGCCCAGGGATTGTCTTCCCCACCACTCTCTGTGGAACAGAGTTCATCTCCCACAGATTTTCTTCCCCATCCCTCTCCTCGGAACAGAGTTCATCGCCCACATATTTTATTTTAGTACTACTAATGACGTTCGGCCCGTTCGGCCTCGGAAGACCATGTGGTCAGCATTTACACAGTGTATAGATCTTTATGGTTGGAAAAGAATCATAACTTATAAATTAATACTACAACCTGATAAATACTGGCAAATTACAGCCCATAATAATGTGGAGTTAAGGTTTGATAACAGGATGACAATTTAAGTTGGCAGTGGGGTATTTAACTTCAGTAGAAAAAGTATAGATGGTTCTGCTGTTGGGAGTTGTTCTTACATGACAGTAGGATTTCTCCAGGGTCTTCTGGGCAGTGAGAGGTGTCTGCGACCTTTATCCTGTATAGATGAAACGGATAGAATACATGACAGAGACGCATTCTTATTAAAGGTTCCATTTCTTGAACAAGATTTGCGATCAGATGGTGGACTCAGTTTTACCATAGTACTTTCCTCTTGCAAGCTGTGACATTTTCCAGTATACGGACCATTCCATATAGGCCCGTTATTTGATTGTGAGCAGCAAATCAGAAAATGGTAATTGTTTGTAAAGGCGGTGTTCAGATGTTATGCTTTCTTTCGCTAGCTGGTCTACTATTTTGTTCATTGTTATACCAGCGAGGCCTTTAATCCATAGGAGATGTACATCCTTAGCTGCTTTCTGGGCGGTATGTGTCTAATACATACTGATGAGTAGACAGATCCCAACGAGAATTTTGTAGCTTTTGAAGGGCACATTGTGAGTAATAATGTATTAGAATCTTATGGAAGTCGCGAATACCCTAGCTAATGGCTGAAAGGGTAGCTAAAATTTCTGCAGTAACGATAGACGTCTCTTGAGGCAAGGATTACTTTCTTGATATAACACAGAAGAACACGCCTGTTTTGGTCTTGGATCCGTCAGTATAAATATGAACAAAATAGGGCCATGTGCCCGCAGAATTTTCCACTGAACCCTCTGGTTATCTACCAAGATTCGCCAACGCCACGACTGCAGTCCGGAAACAGTTGATTAGCAGCTTAAATAAGTACAGAAATATTTCTATCAGGTAATACAGTGACAGTTAAATACTACTACAATCATTATTTGTCATTACTTGTTCATAATATCACAAACTCTCAATCACCGAAAAATTTGCCCAACGTAAACAATATTTTACATGATTTAAAGTGATTAGATAGAATCTGACGATTTTCTTGTAGAACGAAACTTGCATTCTTTGTTTAATAATGTGTATTCTTCACATGTATGTTATGTGCTTTATAATGAGTGTTTTCAACAGACTGGAAACCTTTAAAGTTATATTCAGTCAACACTGAAAAATATGGTTTCCTTCTTAACAAAATACATACTTGCCTTGGAAAGTATGTATTACGCATGCAAGCGACGTAGCCGGCTCGTCAAAGTTCACGTTTGATAATCATACTCTATTTCCGGTACTCGTGGTATTGCCTCTTTGAAGACATGGATGAATACTGGGGATTTGAAATGATGTACATTAGGTTATGTTTAATTTGGTATTGTATGATTATGTTTTACACACGCTCTTTGGAACTACCAGCTCTCTCACAAGATAAGTGACTTAATCGTAAGATTCTGGTCAACCTCAGTAGATACATGTGAAATTCTCTAGAAACATAATGTTAAATACCTACATATTGAAATCTCTCAACATAATTTGTAACCTGTGGTCACAAAGTTAAAGGTGTGTAAAAGGCCAGTTTGTTTAAAGTTTCTCTAATTTGCTTGCTATTTTGTTAGTTTCTTTGCTTCATTGATTACTTTGTTACTTATTTTCATGACACAAGCCTTATTCATAACCAGTTCTTTTTGTATATATCCTATCTTCTTTAATAAGTTGTATCATTAGCTCTTTGCTTGTTTCATTGATTACTCTTTCTTCATTGTACTCTTTGTTTATTTACTTCGACGCATACTTTGTATATGTTTACTCATATTTTATTGTTGTACTTCTTTATTTTGACTCATTCATTTACGTTTTGCTTGTTTTTTAAAGGGGCCTAACATCGAGGTCATCGCCCCCATTTACTTTTTGATTGTCTGTTTGTTGTTTATCTTGTTCCACTTTAACGTGTTCCAATTCTTCCTTTCTCTGCTTACCTTTTTTTCTTGTTCCGTGCCCTCGCTCAAATGAATTTACACTTGTTTAATTTTTAGTTTTAAAGGTCTTCGATTAATTTTTTAATATAATATTACTTGATTTACGTCCCATTAACTACTTTCATGGTCTTCGGAGAAGCCGAGGTGCCGAAATTTAGTTCTTTAGGAGTTCTTTTACGTGTCAGTAAATGTACCGACACGAGACTGACGTATTTCAGCACCTTCAAATACCACCTAACTGAAGCCAGGAACGAACATGCCAAGTTGGGGTCAGAAGGCCAGCGTCTCAACCGTCTGAGCCATTTAGCCCAGCAGGTCTTCGTTCATTGTAATGTTTGTTGTTTGCTTGATTACATGACTGCATCAGTAAAGTTACTTCTTTTCTTCCTTTCCTTCTCTCTTTTCCTGTTTCTGGTACATCCATTTTATTTGCTTCATTAATACTTCGTATATTATTCACTTCTTGTACTTTTTGCCTTATGAATTGTCGCTTGCTTGATTAAGACATCTGTTCTTACTTCTTATTTATTTCATCCTTTGATTATTTCTTGTTTTGTGATATTCTGGTAAATTGTTTGTGTTGTTGGGTTCTTTCATTTCGTTAATACTCTCAGCTTGTTTTCTTGATTGATAAATAATCTATTTCTTTGCTTGCGTGGTTTCATGATTACATGCCAGGTGTTTATTTCGCTTGCATGCTTGTTCACTTTATCGTTTATATTCCCTTTCATCCACTATTGTTTGTTCGATGTCATAATTGGTTCATTGATCGCAAAACTTTTGCTTGCTTGCTTAATTGCTTGCTTGATTGACTGATTATTTATTTGATTTCTTGCTAGTTTGTTTGGTCCATAGCATGATATTTGTTTCTTTATTTATATGTAATTTATCTGTGACATTTTTATCAAATTTGATATACTGATATTAGTACAAATAAGAACTCTACATTACTAGCATAACATTAGCACTCCACGTGTTGTACTGGAGTTCTCAGTAACTGAAGATATTTGGAACTAGCGAGTTACCTTCTTACATGGAATAACGCGTAGTAACAAAGCTGGAAACCATGAGCTTCACTTTCTCCACCGGCGAGTTTCGAGTGGGAGAAATTTGCAACCTAGCCGGAGAGTGAGTGAGCCAGACTAAAGTTCTATTGACTTTAACCTACGCAAGATTCATGAACCGTGTTAGTGATGCATCCTCCGGGTCACAATCAGAATTCCCTCCTAAGTTCAATTCAATTGTAAACATGAGCCCGGGTCACCTTTGTAGATAACTGTGGAAAGTTTATTGCCCGAAGCACTGCGCAGCTGATGAAGGCAATGTAACTATGATCCTCTACGTTAAATATGAACCATAAGTAAGTTTACCACAATTCGTAAGTTACAGTGAATACTCGTAAGTTTCTCTGCGTTAAGGTCACGGAGTACCTGCATAGTTTGACATATAATTAAAATGTGTAGGACTAATGTTCATGAGCTGTTAAAGTGTCGGTATCATCCTGATGATCGTAAATCATCCTTAGACTACCGTCAAATTTAAATGGAAAAGTCTTATATGAAGGAATGACCCATTCCTCAATATCTTAGACTGAACCCTCAACATTCTATTCATTCTAGGAAAGAATAATCCTCACAACATTTTGAAACAAAGTTTAAATTCCAAGCAGTATACATAAGTGTTGGTAATAATAATAATAATAATAATAATAATAATAATAATAATAATAGGGAAGGGACTAGATGAAGTTTTAACAGTCAACCTCTAATCACAAAAAATGGAAACATTGCTCAAGTAGACAAAATATAATTATCTGGGTGAAATTATTGAACCAGGAGGGTTAAATCAGCAAGCTAACAAAAAAAAAAAATTGCATAATTTCAAAGGTCATACAACATTACTTGGAACTGATACAATATATTTTTTTTGGCTATTTGCTTTACGTCGCACCGACACAGATATGTCTTACGGCGACGATGGGATAGGAAAGGCCTAGGAATTGGAAGGAAGCGGCCGTGGCCTTAAGTAAGGTACAGCCCCGGCATTTGCCTGGTGTGAAAATGGGAAACCACGGAAAACCATCTTGGGGATGCCGACAGTGGGGCTCGAACCCACAATCTCCCGATTACTGGATACTGGCCGCACTTAAGCGACCGCAGCTATCGAGCTCGGTACTGATACAATAAACGCACTATATAAGATAAGGAAAATTACACCATTATAACACACCAGTTAAAATATAAGCACTTTATGCATCTTAAATTTTTATAATTGGTGGAAAATATCCAATAAAGATGATCGAAAAACATGAAAGAAAAATCCTCAGGAAAGTCCAAAATGCGAAAATTGTATTTGGATGAAAAATAAGTCACATGAAATCTATCAAGTTACAGAAAAAGTCACAGGTATATTCACGAAACGGCGATTGCAATTTTATAGTCACTTATATAGAATGAATAATAACTGGCTCACAAGGAAAATGTTAAACTTAGCCTTATCTATGAAAAATTACAGTAATTGGCTAAGAGAAATCATTGAATACTTAAATGAAATTGACATTAATGCAGAAACCATCCACGAAACTTAATTCACGCATACAAATTTTCTGTAAAGCCCACCCGAATAAATACAGGATGGACTGAACAACGTAGAAAGGAACACATCGAGAGGATGAAGGGATACTGGGAAGTGAAGAAGAAAAACCAAATATGTGCCAATAAGTTCGAACGTGCTCCTTTGTTGGGCATAACGAATCAGGAATAATAATATTTTTGGCTTTACGTCTCACTAGCTACTTTTACGGTTTACGGAGACGCCGAGGAGCAGGAATTCAATCTCGCAGGAGTTCTATTACTTGCCAGTAAATCTACCAACACAACGCTGACGTATTTGAGCACCTTCAAATACCACCGGACTGAGCCAGGATCGAACCTGCCAAGTTGGGGTCAGAAGGCCAGCGCTTCAACCGTCAGCCCAGTGAAGAGTCGATAAAAGCTACATGATATTTTCCTGCCAGAGCTATATTAAAAGTCTACTTTCAACAACGTACATCTATGTAACAACATAATGATGCCTACATTCATTCCGTAATTGATTGCAGAAGCTCTCTGAATACTATTTCCTAGGAGTGGATTGGTAATTGAAATTGATGGAATAATTCACACTCAATTGATGTAACTACCTGTGATTTTTTCGCTAAACAATGAAACAAAAGTGTACTCAACAAATAGTCCAAAGGACATGGACAGAAGAAATTGTACGTAAAAAGAAGGGAAACAAATTTCGATGTGAGACTCAATATAAAGAATGTGTCAGATCAGTAGCGATGACCAGTAAGTGAATTTTGTTTACACAGTTATCTGTTACAATATGTAAACTCATCATGGTGTACCTTGCCTAGTATATATCTATAATTTGAACGTGTAACATAATATTGGGAGAAAACCGCAATGCGAACGCTCACGCTTTTTACATCAAAAGAAAGATCTCCATCACAGGATTACTGTATGTATGTATGTACGTTCAGTCTTCAGCCCTAAGGCTGGTTGGATCCTCAACAGCTCTGCCGTCAGCTGTCATAGATGGCCTAGGCATCACTGAAGAGGCGTACTAGGGAAATGAAGAGTGAGGTAGTTTCCCGTTGCTTTCCTCACCGAGCCAGAAGTTGCTATTACAATCAGTCTGCCAAGCCCAATGAAATGAACGCACCAACCGATCCTATGAGCAACATTTTCACACCATTCATAGCAGGGACTGGCTGCATAAGGAATGGCATTACTAGCATCGCTCATACCTCAGTCACTTTCACATTGTCAAATTCAAGGATAAGACAGAGACAGATCAATGAAAGTAACAAAATTGCTCTAGCCCATACCAGAAGACATAGTGCACTGTAAACACTAGGTCCTGCCAGCAAAGGCATACAGGATTACTATAAAAGCATTATTCATTAATCTTGGAAATATTTCTTAGCAGAGAAGATAGGGATCCCCATACTACTCAAAACGTAAAATTAAGCAACTTTCTCAATTGTGCCGAAAGTTGAAGCGTTAAAAGTTTCAAATTGTGAGTCTTGGATAGCTCCATCAAACTCAAAAACAAATATCGAAAACTCACTGCCGGCCTAAATGCAGTTCCTGAAAAATCGCTTGTTTCTTTACTTGTTTCCTTTTTTTATTCAAATCCTTTCCAAATTAACTTCTTTACATTATTACTTGTGTAATGTGTTCCTTGGTAAAAAAAAAACTGTCTACACCGAATGTAGTTATAAAGGCTTAAGTGAAACTCTGCATTGAGTAAGATTTGCAGTGGTGCTTACGTGGAACAATGTGTTGACTCCCACTAGCCTTCGTAGCGATAGAAAAAGTAAAACTACTAATCTAATCGACCGGATAATGATGAAATGTAATGAAATGGCGTATGGCTTTTGGTGCCGCGAGTGTCCGAGGACAAGTTTGGCTCGCCAGGTGCAGGTCTTTTGATTTGACTCCCGTAGGCGACCTGCGCGTCATGATAGGGATGAAATGATGATGAAGACGACACATACACCCAGCCCCCGTGTCAGCGAAATTAACCAATGATGGTTAAAATTTCCGACCCTGTCGGGAATCGAACCCGGGACCCTTGTGACCAAAGGCCAGCACGCTAACCATTTAACCATGGAGCCGGACACCGGATAATGATAATTAAGGATATGATTGAATTTTTTAGGAATAAATAATACATTCTCATACTTTATTATCTTTTATTTACCTAAAATTCGTAGCTCATATCCCTAGAATCTTTTCAACATTGAGTTGTTTACCTGAAGGGTGAGAAAGAACATACGATGAGTAACGCATGCTTGATAGCAGTGGTGATGTTACGGGCCGAAGCCTAGCACAGCTATCCCCCCGGTAACCGGCCCTGCCTTGCTCCTATCCGATGAAGGGACGAGAGTCTGGGGTGCAATATCAGTCTCCGATGCCTTGCTCTCAGAAATACGTGCTACGTTTTTTCTCACTGCTTTCAAGTTTTGTAAATGGAACAATGTATCAGATGCTTACATCATAATGTGCTTTAGAGTACTGGCAATCTCATCTGCGTACCTCAGACTGATCATCAGCCTACCGTTAACTTTTACTCATCTTCCGCTTTTTGAAGAGCAGCTTGAAGATCTGCTCAGACTACAGATTAAACAGCAGGGGAGATAATACACACGCCTTTGACACAGTTAGCCCCGGGTTACTACTGCTGAAACTCCGTAGTCTCAACTTTAATATGACATCTCTTAAACTTTTTAGCTCCTACCTCACTGACCGTCGGCAGCGAGTATCAGTGGGAACAATGTACTCAGGGTGGCACAACAAGTCAATAGGTGTCCCGCAGGGGTCGGTTTTGGGCCCACTTTTATTTGTTGTTAGTGTGAACGACATAGGGGACGCATTGAAATATAGCAAGTACCATATCTATGCAGATGATCTTCAGATTTATTATCACTCATATCTACAAGACATAGATGTAGCCATTGACAGAGTAAATGTTGACTTACGACGACTGAATGACTATGCGAAAAATAACAGCATGTTAATAAATCCTAACAAAACTCAGGCTATTATATTTGGTACCAAAAGAAACCTTAACTTATTAAAAAGTAGACATGTACCCCCAATTATTTTAAATAATACTGTCGTGCCCTATTGTACGTCAGTAAGAAACTTTGGCGTTATAATGACTGAGACACTAAATTGGACTGAACAAGTGACAAATACATGCCGTAAAGTGCAGAAATCCCTTTTTCCTCTCAAACGCTACTCTACTATATTTCCAAAACATCTCAAAATACAACTGGTAAAATCCCTAATCTTACCAATCCTAGACTACTGCGACACTGTACTTACGGACATATCTCATGACAGTAACAAGATGCTTGAACGGAGTTTAAACACCTGTATTTGATTCATATTTAAGCTGCGATATGGTTCTCACATTTCACCTTATTACAGGGAGTTGTCATGGCTTCGTGTTCATGAGCGTCGCAGTCTCCACATGTTGTCCCTTCTTCATGGAGTTCTAAACACAGGTGTACCGAATTTACTCTCTTCAAAATGTAATTACCTATCCTCCTATCACAACCACGATACACGATCTGGCTCCTGTTTAACAATATCTCTCAGTCACTCCAGGACCTACAACCGCTCCTTTGTAGTCACTGCCGCGAGGCTATGGAATACCCTACCTGCTACCATTAGGGATTTGCGTTTTCGTAGGAGATTTAAGTTGGATTGCCGAAATCACTTTCTGAATACTTCTAGCTGACTTTTCGATGTGTGTAGTTTGAATGAGTGCGTGAATGAGCACATTTTCATAAAAAGTAGAATTATATTCGTTAGTTATAGGTTTTTACTGGGTTTACGTCTCTTATTATCACTAGTGTTAGTTTTATATTTATTATCATGTACATTTACATTGTCGTGTTGTACATTCTATAATGGTTTTTTTACAATCTCCACATTTTCTATTAGTACTATATTATTTTTTAAATGTTGTATTTAAATATTATACTGTATGTATGTTAATTATTTTAAATATTGTGGTTAAGTGTAAGAGAGGGCCTTGAGCCCTAACTTCGCCACGAATAAAGACGAATTACTTACTACTTACTTACTTACTCTTCGTTTGGGCTCATGTCTCCGACTGGTGAGCACAGATGCAATGAACAAGAACCAAATGAGCACAGCACAGTTCTACATGTGAAAAAAGCCTTTATTGGATCGTTTACCGGCATTAGTTTTATGTCCATTGGAACATATTTGGAGCTTTTAATAACAGAAAGACAAATTATAGCAGTAATGTATTTACATCGCTATTTAACAGTTTTATGGCATTGCCTATCGTAATTAACTCAGTTGTTATGCATGCAATTCACTGGTATTAACGAAATTCACCGAAAAATGAGATGTACTCTATTAAAATTGATAGATTATTCTAGTATTCATAAATGTCACATTCATGTGTGTTCATTTAATTGCTCTATTACTTATTTCCCTATGCCGTTGTAACATGAAGCCACGCTACCTTTCTGTATGTGCATAGCAAAGAATATAGGTTTAGGTGAAACCTGAGGTCGTTGATAATGTCTTAGGTTCATCATATCATCTACTAAAGGCAATACCTTGTCGCTGTAGCCACATCCGACGATCTTCTGCTGGCCTCTTCATGTTGCTATATGAACCACATGCCAGTTAACCGACGGAGTTCCTCACGTATGACACCCTTGTTTGTCCTCTGGTTCTCTTTCTCAGTACTTTACCCTCAATGGTGCTTTGGGGAAGAGATTCATGTCTTAGTACGTGTACAAGGAACTTCGTTTTCCTATTCTTTGTTGTATTTAACAAACATCGACACTCTTTTACATTCTTTAATATGAGGTCATTTGTTTGTATCCATCCAACTTGTTGTAATTCTTCCCCAATCCACATTTCTGCAGTCTCAAGTTTTATTTTTGTTCATGTATACTAATATTATAAAGAGTAAAAATTTGTTTGTTTGTAACGAATAGACGCAAAAACTACTGAACGATTTTAAAAATTACTCAACCTATAGAAAGCTACATTATCAATGAGTAACATGGGCTGTATTTTATTTTCAAAACAATTCGAGGTATGGGGCACGGGGGTTGATATAAAAAAATAGGCTAATATAGGCAAAATATCGAATTTGTCGTATAAGGACGAGACAAAGCTCAATTTCATCCTCTTGACGCAAGGAACAAAACTCGGTAAGCCCTATGGGCCCGGAAACCATGTTTTAAGGCCCTAAAAACCAACCGTTACGGAGATATTGGCACCAAACTACCCCTGCTCTAGGAATCGGATAAAGTAATGCACTGCCGTAACCATGGCAACGTCATCTCCAGGATTCTACAGCAGCGAAATTATCTACAACTAGCAAATGTACCCGTGCTTCGCTACGGTATTCTACATTGTATTCGAATAACGAAGTAAATACTCTACATGTAGTAAATAAGATTGTCTTAAAATGGCATGTCTCTTAGCGTTATCCGAGAAACAGCACGGGGAGTTCCCAATACGGTGTTTCCAATGTAAAGTGCTTGTTACGGATTTGTGATGATAACGGCAGGCTCACTTGCCTGCTGCCATCCACAATCGAGCTGGAAAGTCTTCATTATAATTGCAGGCCCCATCGCCTACTGCGCGGTCATAATCGATTTGGGGAATTTTCGTTACAGTGGCAGGCCCCCTTTCCTACTTCCAGACTGGTTACAGTTGGGGAGTTTTCATTAGAATGACAGGCAACTTCCCTACCACCAGTCGAAATTGAGTTGTGCAGTTATCATTATAACGACAGGCCCCTTTTCCCACAGCCAGGCAGCTTACTACCAGTCACACCAAGCTGGTGAGTTTCCATCAAAATAGCAGGCCACTATGCCTAATGCCAGTCACATTTTAAATTGATACATTTGTTTATAAGGGCGGGCACCCTTGCCTACAGCCAAACACAATCGGGCAGGGGATATTTAAGCAACACTGCATGCTCCCTTGCCTTCTGCAAGTCAAATCGAGAAGTGAATTATTCATTACAATGGTAGGCCTTGCTTACTAACGCCAGTTACACAGGTGTTGGAGAAGGACCCCATTCCTACTGCCAGTCAAAGTCGGTGTGGGGAGTACTGATTACAATAGCAGACACACCCTTTTTCGATCGTTACAAAACGACATCAGTGAATATATATAGATCGACATACGAAAGTATATGCATGCTTACAATATTGCAGACCTTCATTTACAGATTAACTGCTGCTAAACTGTACGTCATGTCGACAAAGAATTGTACAATAAGACGCCGGATTTAGCGGCATAAATGGCTGATCCTATGATATCTCATCTATTCATGGGTCAGATTGAGTTAGAAACGTTGAATAGGGTAAACTTTTGTAGGATTATCTCACATTGCATTACTTTTCAGATAATTATGTGACAGCTACATACATAGCTCTTGGATCACACGTGGCTACTGAGTGGGCCAATTTTCGTGTAGAAGTTTGATGATTCTATCTTTCTTATACGTGACTGAAAGTATGCATTACGCATGTGAAAAGTCCAAATTTACTTAATATCGAGAAATAGAGAAAAATCAAAAATAAAAGGGATACAGATACGACAAAAAGTCAAAAGACCAAGGTTGTAGATCACTCCAAATTGAACGGAGATTGTGCCATCCGTTATGTGATAGGACTTCCCGAAGGTCTGTACAATCATTAAAATTGCCTCCGTATTTCGATATTCTTCGGGGATAAAAAGTGAAAAATTTAAAGATCTTGGAAATGTTCTGTCCGTTACAGCCTAAAACGTATAATTTTGCCAAATATCAGTTTTCTTGTTCGTAGATTTTGGGCGAGAAGGGTTAAAATTTGGACTTTCGGGAAACTAAACAAAAAAATTTGCAGTTGGTCATTATTACCCCTTAAACGCGTAGCTGTACTAAAATTTCGCCAAAATAGTCAATGTACAGGCACACAGTAGTTACGATTTTATTTCTACAGATAGATACGGAATATCCTCCACGTACAACAACTTTTGGTCTATGTCTGCTAGACTTAACCTGCAAAACCGACCATTCATGATATCTCCCTTATTAATCTTCCTGTCGAAAAAATGCACATGAAGAAAAGGTTTAGAAATGGATTTCCAACAAATTTGGTCGATTTCCAGTCAGGTTGATCTTGTACTGTATACATTGTGGAAGAGTAAATTCACCATTTCGGTGCCCTATAAACCGCCAGTCCATTCCGGGAACAGGAAATGTTATTGACTTTTAAAATATACCTTTGGAAAGGTGGATGCTAAATATAAAGTTTGGTTCAAATATCTTCAATATTTTTCAAGCTGTAAGAAATACGTTCAACACGCTCCCGTTCTTAAGTTAAGTCCGGTGGGACTTGTACCGAAAAATGGCCTGTTAATGATATCTCCCTTACAAATCCTCTTATCGAAATGATGCACATGAGAAAAAAAGATTTAGAAATTAATTTCCATTAAGCCAGGTAGATTTATATTAAGTTTGATTGTGTATATCTTGAGGGAGTGCAAAATCACGGTTTCGGTTTCGTATAAACCCCTAGTCAATTCATGGATTTAGAAACAATATTTGCCCTAAAGCCTACCCAAGGACAGGTGTATTCTAAATATGAATTTTGGTGGAAATATATCGAGTAGTTTCCAAGTTATAGACAAACAGACAAACAGACACCAAAGCTAAAAATATGCAGATGGTCATTATTAGACCTGAAACGGAAAACTGTACAGAAATGTCGCCAAAATAGTCAATTTACACACACTCTAGAAGTGCAGGCCTTTATTTCGAGAGTTACTGCTTTGAAACTCTGCAACATATCTACAAACGGACTTCACCATGAGACGCCTCTTTCAGTGTTCTACATGGTTGGTCCCATGACATCTTCTCGTATCTCCTATATTTATGGGTTAGAGTGAGTTAGAATCATTGAATCACTTGTACAGTTTTCGCATACTACTTTATATTTGTGATACTCATGTGACAGCTAGAAAAATAAAATTTGGCTATCACAATGCCACTGGTCATGTCAATGTGCGTGACGAATGTCATAATTCTATATTTCCTATAAGTGTGCTAAATGTTAACATATACGTGTGAAAGTACAACATTAACTTGAAATCGAAAAATACAGCTCTGTTTAACGTATAAGGGATAGAAATACGACAAAAAGTCATAGAACCAAAGTTGTAGATCTCTCCAAAATGAAACGTGATTGTGCTTCCTGATTTGTGATATGACTTACCGATTAGCCACCAATTATCCCGAAACGAAGGTCTGCGACGTCGTTGAAATTGCATCCATATTTCGATATTTTCCGGGGCCAAAAGCTATACATTTGCATAGCTTAGAATATTTCCTCAAAGGAAAGAGTGCCAAGCTTTCGGGATTAGCACTCGCATACATACGGAGTAAGTAAGGAAGAAAATAATTCAATAAAGAAAGTTGAAATTAATATAAAGTGGATTAAAACTCAGGACAGCCGGATGACGACAAATATGTAAATACCAAGTGAATGTATTGGAAAATCAAATGCCCCTCAATAAATTATGCTGGTGTGAGTTATGGATATAAGAAAGAGGTAACAGAGGAGAAATTTAGGCGCAGGCATTCTTAGGTCAACAGATAAGAAGATGACTAATGTTATTACATAAGCCATTCGAGGACGGTTATAAACTCCAACCAGGAAAGACATTGAAGAAATTGAGAAGAATCCTCGGTCCAAAGAAATGTACTGACACATATCGATTACGCAGTAACAAATAAATATATAAAACATGCAGTAGGATTTCAGATGTCATTCGAAAGTAAAGAGTTAAATTTTTTGGACATATTTCAAGAATGCCTGATGACAGACTTGCCAAGAAAATCTTTAACCACTTCAATAAACCCAATAGGAAAGGCAGCTCTTATGAAAAATGGTTTGTTAACACGAAGAAGAATTTGCAAGAAATGAACATCACACATCAAGACATCCACAATAGAACCACCTTCAGAAAAAAGTTACACACATTTAAGGGTTTCCTAGAGCCAGAAACAGCGACCAAAGAGAAACAACAATGGACGGCTGAAAGAAAAGAAGCCGCAAGCAGGAGGATGAAGGAGTACTGGCGCCAGAGAAAGTTTAAGTCATGAGGAGTTATTTACGTGGTCCACAGCTGGCCAAAATCGATAAAAGAAGAAAAGAAAGAAGCTCAAGATAAAGAAATTAAGATACACGTTTGGAAACAAATTATTATTATTTAAAAATTCTTAATACAAATTAACGTATACAGGATGGCCCAAAATTGCGTTAATATTTGACGAGGCAACACTTCACGAAATATGGAAGGTAGAGAGGTAATTACTGACTCACATGATTGGAATGCCATGGGATTTATTGACACCAAAATAAAGAACAGAAAATGACCAACAGGTGGCGCTTCATGCGATACACAAGAAATAATTAGCATAACAGTCGAGATTTAGCAAAGATGATGTTCTTCATAACTCATGCTTTTGCGTGTCGGCTATCATTCATCAACAATACCTGTAGTCGGGGGACAATGTTGTGAACAGCACTGTACAGCATATCCGGACGTATGGTGAGAATTTGCTATCAGATGTTGTCTCTTAGCATCCCCAACGAGGTCGGACGGTCGCGGTAGACTTGCGACTTCTTGTGTACTTTATTTTGGTGTCAATTAAACCCTATGTTATACCAATCATGTGTGTCAATTATTACGTCTCTACCTCCATTATTTCGTGAAGTATTGCCTCCTTAAATGTGAATGCACTTTTGGCTCACCCTGTATATTGTCCACCTGTTCAATACAATAAAATGTTACTACTAAAATTAAATGGTCTGTCTAAACATTATATCTAAGGACATGTTCCGATCTGTGTTAAGGTCATCTTCAGCTTCCTGTACAAGACGTAAGACATACATATAAAAGAGTAGTACATGAGAATAAAGATAACAGGAGAGAGAAATTAACAGCTTACAACAAACACTGAAATTTATTTAAAATATTTATATTCACCAGTCTTCCTCTGATTAAAATTAGTATTGATTTGACTAGAAATGAGTTAAGAGTTGAACAGAAATTGGTTGGCTGAAGGAGTGTCGTTGATATCAGGTGGACTGTTTTCGGAAACGCCGATGTGCCGGAATTTAGTCCCGCAGGAGTTATCTTGCGTGCCAATAAATCTACCGACACGAGGGTGACGTTTCTGAGCACCTTCAAAAACCACCGGACTGAGCCAGGATCGAATCTGCCAAGTTGGGGTCAGAAGGCCAGCATCCCAACCATCTGAGCCATTCAGCCCGACTAAATAATCCTTAACTCAAGCCCTATTTAATATCCATGTTACGTTTTTACGCCAATAGTTGTAGATTGTGTAGGCTACCGAAATCCTCCTCTTATATAATATTATAGTACCTCATAAATCAAAGTACGCATACCTACGTTATCATTATCATCATTTTCCGACTCGTTGGCTGAATGGTCAGCGTACTGGCCTTCGGTTCCGAGGATCTCGGGTTCGATTCCCGGCCGTATAGGAGATTTTAACCTTCATTGTTTAATTAAACCAATGACTCGGGGGATGGGTGTTTGTGTTATCCCTAACATCCCTACAACTCACACACCACACATAACACTATCCTCCACCACAATAAAACGGAGATACCTACGCATGGCAGATGCCGCCAACCCTCATCGGAGGGTCTGCCTTACAAGGGCTGGACCCGGCTATTCTTTATTACAGTCACGAGCGAGACATCGGGAAGTGCGGACGTGTGAATGAGCTGAGGTGCGCAATATGGGAATAACGATACAGCAATACAGGCTAAGAATTGGAAGATGGCATGGTGCAAGGCAGTGTTGGAAGGAAGGTTGAGTTGAGAGAGGAAGAGAAATTAGTGGTTATAAAGGACTGTTGGAGATTATGTTGTGTGCGACGGTTATTGCGACGCTGCTGGTGGTAGGAGGTATAGAAAAAAATCCGGGTCCAAACCAGGGACCGTTCGGCTGGGAGGAGCTTGAAGAGATCAAGAGAGTGGTGAAGGAAGCAAGCAAAGGAGAAGAAATTAAGGAAATGATGCAGGAACACCAGACAACCCAAATGAAGGAGATGAAGGACTTAAAAAGTTTTATAAAAGAAGAAATTGGAGGTGTAAATGACAAGTTAGCGGAGATAGAAGATGAGGTAGGGAGCTTGAAAAAGAAGGTGGTGGTACTGGAAGAGGAATTAACAGCAATGAAGAGAGAAGTGAGGTTAGCGAGGAACGAATCAGCAAGAAAAAATGTGTTTGTGTATGGTGTACCTGAGGAAGGAACAGAATCAAAAGTGGAATTAGTATTGAAAGTGGTGGACATAGTTTCGAACAAAATGAAGATAAACTTTTCTGAAGTTGATATAGATGATATATATAGAGTGGGAAGGAACAAGGGACATAGGCCGGTGAAGTTAAGATTAATATCAACCCTGATGGCTGATATACTTCTGAGGAATGCTGGAAATTTGAAAGGATCGAACATTTATTTGAAGGCTGAGATAGAGAAAGAAGACAGGATGCGGTCGGATGTTTATAAGCGGCATATGTGGCGTGCTAGAGCGCAGGGGTTGCGAGTCAAGATAGTGGGGAGGTGTCTGGTTACTTCAGGCAGAAATTGGTCGCGATCGTGGACACAGGAGGAACTGCTGAGGATGGAAAAATGTGGGGAGGAAATGAGTTGCAGAAATCGAGAGCAGGGCGACATCAGTACGGAGAAGGAAGAGAGAAGAGGGGACTGCGGTGTCAGTGGGCAGGTAGCGAAGACAGCAGAGTGCTTGGTGAGTCAGAACAGCCCAGGAAGGAGTGAATCAACAAGTAGGACACTAGACCGAAGTGAAGTGGATACAGGTAGTGAAGAGGTGACGGGAAGGGAAAGGAGTCAGGGTAGTGACTCAACCTCCCCGAATAGGAAAAATGCAGAAATAAACCTGGAGAGAAAGCAGGCGTTAAATAAGGCGAGATCCTTAAGTTTAAAAGATCTATGGGGTGGGAAAAAAGTCTCTGGCACGGAAAAGGGGAAGGATGGGGGTGAGAAGAAAGAGAGGGATGGGGTGGAGCCAAAACGAAGAATCACGAGAAGTAAGGGGGGAAGTGGTGAAATGCAGAAGTATAGGGAGGGAGGGGGAGGAAATAAATAACTAGATATGGTGATAGGGATGCTGAATATTGAGGGGTTGATGGGGAAGTTAGGGAATAAGGAAATTGTGGAATTAGGGAAAGATTTTGAGATTATTGCTCTAGTAGAGACGTGGTTAGGGAAGGGGGTTGAAGTTACATGGGACGGTTATAGAGTAGTTAACGTGTTAAGGACAAAAATAGGGAAGAGGGGCCGAAACGCAGGGGGCATAGTAGTTTTAATAAGAAATGAGATAGCTGAATGGGTGGAGACGTTACAGACTAGGGTAGAAGGGGTAGTGTGGTTGAGAGTAAAAATGGGGAAGGGGGCAGCTGAAGCAATTTGTCTGGCACTGCTTTATAACCATCCGAGCGATTCAGTGTATGCAAATAAACATTTTTTTGACGAACTGATTGAAGAAATAAACAAAATTAAAGGAATGTATGTAGAAGATGGGATGATTTTAGTGGGGGATTGGAATGCGAGAGTGAGCAATAGAGTACCGGTATACGGGAAAGAAGTAAAAGTAGACGGGGTACTGCAAAGGAAGAGTAAGGATAATGTTGTAAATAGTTATGGAGAAAGGTTATTAGAGTTATGTGCTCTAGAACATTTATTTATTTTAAATGGGTGGATGAAGGGGGATAGTGTGGGAGATTTGACGTATATTACAACAAATGGAGGGAGTGTGGTGGACATAGGAATAAGCTCAGGGATAGCGTTAAGGAGAATAATAAGTTTTGAGGTGTTAGAATATGGGTTGACAGAACATATGCCTATCAAAATAAAATTGAGAACCTTGGTCGCTGATGAGAAGGGAAAGATGGAGGAAAGTAAGGAGAGGTATAGGAATGGAGGATGGAAGTATGTATGGGATGATAATACTAAAGAGAAATTAAGACGGCATTTGAAAGAGGAGGGAGATATATTAAGGGTAGGAATTGAAAGGGCGGTAGAAGGGAATGATATGGATAACGTGCTAACATTAATTGAACTCCCTGTATGGAGGGTGGGGAAGAAAGTGAGGAGAAGGGTAGAGGGAAAAAAGAATAAAATGAATGGATGGTTTGATGAAGACTGTAGGAGAAAACGTGAGGTTGTAATGAGAGCCCTAGCGGAGTTTAGGAAGGAGGGTGTGCAAGAAAGAAGGAAGGAATATTGTAAATTGAGAAGGGAATATAAGGAGGTATTGAGTGAGAAGAAAAGAGGATGGAAGGAGGCGGAAGCTGAAAAAATAAATATATATTGTAGAGAGAAGAAATTTGAGAGGATTTGGGAGTCAATAAACAAGATCAGAAGAACGAAACCGGAGGGGAAGGGGGATAAAATAGGAGAAAACGAGTGGGTTAGGCATTTTAAAAGGCTTTTAGAAGGGGAGAGGAAATTGGGTAGAGAAATGGACAAGTCACAAATTGGAAGGGAACTGGAAGTAGGCATTACAATATTGGATGGGGAGATAACAAGGCAGGAGGTAATTACAGTATTAAAAAATGCTAGACCCAAGGCTGCAGGAGGTGTGAATGGTATTTCCAATAGTGTATGGAAAGAGGTAGGGGCAAATGAACCGATGTTGAGAGGGATTGTGAAATTCTTTAATAGGTTGCTGGAAACGGGGAAATTTCCTAGAGAATGGAGGAAGGGGGTATTATGCCCTATTTATAAAAATAAAGGAGCTAGTAGTGATCCAAACAACTATTCTTTATTATCATCATTGTCATCATCACCATCGCCATCATGATCATCATCTAGAGAACTTAAGAAGTAAAATGTACATTTATTTGGTATATATGGGGCTGATGACCAAGATGTTAGGCCCCTTTAAACAACAAGCAATACATCATCATCATCATCTATTTGGTATATTAATTATAGTCTATTAGAAATGTTAAACTACCTACAGGAGGATAGGAATTAGTTTCAGGTTGCATTTATTAGTTAAGGGAAAGACAGGAATAAGTATCCCTAACTTGCGTCCGGCCACGCGGTGTAGGGCGCAACTCGTTCACCTGTCACTCGGCGGCCCCAGGTTCGATTCCCGGCTGGGTCAGGGCTTTTTCATTTTAAATTATTAATATCCCTGGCGTGGGGACTGGGTGTTTGGGGCGTCCTTAACGTTCCTTTCCTCACATCCAACACTCTATACTTACTCCATTCCAATTACACGCAGGTTCATATCACATGGTGCAAGTAGGGGCAAAATATCTCTATAAGTCGATGCCCCGAACAAATAGGATTAAAAAAAAATCCCTAACTTGACAGTCAAAATACATTATCTATAAAATTAAGTAACGTAAAATAACGACTGATATCCGATTCCTCTCAGCTCTCTGATCTCGGGTTGTGTAAAAAATCTGACGAGACTCGGTGGTCCTGAAATCCACACACACCCCTCCGGTTGTAAGCCGCTGGAGCGATAAGACACCGACACAGTTCCCAGTCCGTGCCAGTCAGTTAGTTCACATAGGAGCACACGGGGCTGCTTTGTAACTCCAGTTCCTACAAATCTCCAACGTCGTTGAGATATTCAGTCAACACATACGTGTTTTCAACACGCAATGGAAGAAATATGTGAGTTGTTTAAGGGAAGCGGGCGCACTCTCGGTTTGACGGCAGCTATTAGTCTTCTGTTTGTGAGAGGCAGCAACGAACTGGATATGCACGCCTTTCAGTATCACGTGAATTTGCCTTGTTCATGCCACGAGCTCTGGTACACTACACGTAAACCTTGGATGATGCTGAATCTCCTCAGTCCGCAATGTCAGTAAGTGATATATTTCCAGAAGCATTCCTTTGATTAATGAAGTGGGTTCATCGGTCATTGTATGTATGTATGTATGTATGTATGTATGTATGTATGTATGTATGTATGTCCAAACCTTGCCCATTTTCTCTACTGGGTCGGGTATGAATTAGATGAATCTTCGTAACGAGTTTTTTTACGATCGGATCCACTTCCTGATTCTAACCTCATCAGAGGAGTTAACGAAATGAAATGAATAGACGTGATATACCATGAAACCTGGTTCAGGTGCATATCCTACTCCTGTGGAATAGCACAAAAGGATCTGCTCCAAGTTTTACGTCCCCATCCGACGGACGAATCACCATCAACAGCGTCATATGTTCTCACCCCATATGAGCAATGAGGAGGGGTTTGGAATTAAATCCAGGCTATTGGCTCGCAATCCTACCCTACCGGAAAACATGCTGATTATGAATATTTTTTCGACCGATGGGACTGGAACCGGTTAATCTTGGTGTCAGACCATACAGACTTAGCGATCATGCCCACCAGTCGGACTGAGTGTAACGTTCATTAATCTGTAATTTCGTTTGTTTTGCCAATTTTTCAGATATTTAACCGTTTTAGGTCAACTCAAGACCGAATCAGTGGTTTTTATTTTTCGTATCTCTTTGTCTGTTTGTTCCACCATCACAGCGAAACGGCTGGATAGATCTCGACCAAACTTCATATTTAGAGTATACTCATCCCAGGAAATGTTTTCATATGCATATGATTTAAAAATATCTCAATAGATGGGGGTTTATAGGAAAACCAGAACAGTTCTCTTTTCCATTTTCTCTTATATTACTAATTTTATGTAAAATCCGTGAACTATATGTGAAACGTCCATTCATTATAAACAACTTTTGTTATGTATATAATTTCGTTTACTCTTTAAATGACGGAAGATTTTCTGCGGGTCTCATGCTCTGGATTGAGTGACCGACGTACCGTCAACGAAACTACGTGTTACCATGGCAACGTCTCTAACTGCTTGCCAGCAGGGAACTAATGGACTGCCATTTTCGTCATAATTCCTGTAAACTCTTGGTTGTTCCTTTGGTAGAAACAAGAGAGACGCCATTCGGCCATTCTGCGAGATATTGGCGGAATACCGTTGGAGGTTACAATCGTCCTCGAATAGCATTAAGGGGCATTGTTAATATTTGAACAGTACCGCGGTGTGTAGCCCATTATTTCACACCTAAGTTGCTTTCTGTCATTTGCTATAATTTTCGCTGTAGTTATATTCTACATCTGTTTTACGCTTTAATTTCTTGCCTCTGCATTGCCACTTTAGGCTTAAGTAACAGCACCACAAGTCATCTTCTTAGCTGTTTACCTAAGAATACCTGCGCCTAAATTTCTTCTTTCTTACTGCCTTCTCATATCCATAACTCATGCCGTCTCATTTTACTTAGGGGCATTTTATTTTCCAATACATCAACTTGGTATTTACATAATTGTCCAATGCGGCTGTCCTCAGTTATAATCCTATTTTCTCTTAATTTCAACCGCCTTAACGGTATTACTTTCTTTCTAAATTACTCCGTATGTATGCGAGTGATAATCTCAAAACCTTGACACTCCTTTCTTTCAGGAAATATCTCAAGCTCTTCAAATGTATTACTTTTGGCCCCGGAAAATATAGGAATATGGATGCAAATTTTGATGACTGTGTGGACCTTAGTTTCGGATTAATTTGTGGCTAAACGGTAAGTCGAATTACAAAACTGATAACACAATCGCCGTTCAATTTGGCGAGATCTAAAATTTTGATCATATGATTTATTATCGTATCTCGATTGTTGATATGTTAGATGGCGCTGCATTTCTCGATTGCAATCAAATTCTCCAAATCGACTGTGACTGGCATTAGGAAAATGGGCCTATCTTTGTAATGAAACCTCTCCATCTCTACTGTGAATGGCAGTTGTCAGGTTATCAACAAAACTTCCCCAATACCTACCTTACATCGGAAACACCGGCCTCCCTATTTTGTTTCTCGGATATCGCTAGGAGACATGCAATTTAATATAATCTTACTGCCTTTATACTAATTTACGGAGAAATCCGTATACAATGTAGAATACCGTAGCGAAGCACGGGTACATGTGTTAGTTGAGGATAAAATTTCAGTAAAAAATTAATAAATTAATAAATAATTAATTAACGCATGTTGTTATTCCACAGCACAGAAGACAAGGATTTGAGGGGATGACTTCGTCGTGATCCATAACCGGAATTTATACATAATTCTGAAGCCTTTAGATTTATACCTATCAATAAAATATCATCATTTTAATGCCACTGAATAATAATAATAATAATAATAATAATAATAATAATAATAATAATAATAATAATAATCGTGGTTTCCCATTTTCACACCAGGCAAATGCTGGGGCTGTACTTTAATTAAGGCCACGGCCGCTTCCTTCCCACTCCTAGCCCTTTCCTGTCCCATCGTCGCCGTAAGACCTATCTGTGTCGGTGCGACGTAAAGCAACTAGCATAATAATAATAATAATAATAATAATAATAATAATAATAATAATAATAATAATAATCCTCACCATATGCAGTTTCTAGTTGTTGACCAGTTCTGCTACGAGCAGAAGTCTCGTCTTGTCTTCCCACCACTTCTCTCGTCACTCTTGCCCAGTACTTTCCTCTTCTCTGTACACACTCTACCACTCCTTTTATCACCTGGCTCTTGGTCTTCCTCTTGGTCGTTTTCCTTTTACCCGCATTTCGTGCATCGTCCTTGGTATCCTTTCCGCTGTCATTCTCTTCATGTGTCCATGCCGTCTAAGCCTAGATACCTCTATCCTGTTCTGTAGTGAATCTTTTAATATATTTCTAATCTTATCATTTCTCACCGTATCCGTTCTTGTCACTCCTATCCTGCTTCTCAGAAATTTCATTTCACTTACTTTTATCCCAGTCGCGGCTCTCTGCCTCATTACTCAAGCTTCTGCTGCATACGTCAGAATAGGTATATAATACGTCCTGATTATCACTCTTTTGCTTCTCTGAGGGACATCCTTTCTCCAAACCAGGCTTCTGATACTTTTCATGAACGTTCCTGCTTGTCTTGCACGCTCGATTATTTCCTTATCATTTCTTTCTCATTTCTCTACTATACTTCCCAGGTACTTGAAACTCTCTACCTTCCTCAGCTGTTCTCCTCCAAGCATTATCCCTCTCCTAGGTCTCCCCTTCTTTTCCAGTTGTGACCACTGTTTCGCTCTTTTTGGCATTAAATTTCATTCTACATTGTTCCACCTCATAATAATAATAATAATAATAATAATAATAATAATAATAATAATAATAATAATAATAATAATAAGCTATAAGTGTAAAATCCGACACTATTCGGAAAAGGACGATCGCTTTCTGCAATCACCTGGCACGAATCAGTTCAGATAGACTGACTATTTGGACCTCCTCGCCTACATCCACGATAACAAAACCAAAGGAGAGAATTCTCCGTCTCAAAACTTGTTCAAGTTTCCGGTTGGAGTGATTGAGGAAATGTTTAAAACCTAATTGATTATGGGGCTTATAACACCTGTAAAATAAGTCATTATATAGACAAGAAAATAATTTTTTCTTCAATTCCTTTGCACACTGTCAGGAATGTGACAGTCTGGCTGTGCATTCACAGTGCGTAATGATCAGAATTTTCTTTTCTTTTTTTTACAATTTGCTTTACGACGCACCGACACAGATGGGTTTTATGGCGACGATGGGATAGGAAAGGCCTATAAGTGAGAAGGAAGGGGCCTTGGTCTTAATTAAGGTACAGCCCCAGCATTTGCCTGGTGTGAAAAAGGGAAGCCACGGAAAACCATCCTTAGGGCTGTCGACTGTGGTGTTCGAATCCACTATCTCCAGGATGCAAGCTCACAGCTGCGCGTACTGCCAACTCGCCTGGTAATGATCAGACCATGAATTTTTAGGTACTAAGAGGCCAAAATGCAAATTAATTTGATTAGTAGGAAGCGTCGTCTAGTCCGTTCCCCCACAATATAGCGCGAGTAACATACGCTCTAGGGGTTTTGATAGAGCTAAGGTTTATGCAAAACTCATAGCATAACAGGTGTGTATGCTGGAGTATGCTTGATACCCGCTTCATTAAGATTGCATGCCAACCTCTTGAAAACTTACAGCCTGTTTCCACTCATTTGACCAGGTCAGGAATGGAATTAATGAAGCCCCATCTAGCGGTGGGGATAGGAACTGTCCCGGCTGTCGAAGCTTGTCGCATTCCTCTGGGGCAATGGTTAATGACTGACAGGTGAAATGAAATGAAATGAAATGAAATGATGTGATGATGTTGATGATGTTTGTTGTATAAAAGGCTCTAACAGTTAGGTCATTGGCTCCTAATGGTACGAGGTGCCACGAAATAACCGATAATTAAAACTTCATTATGTATCCACTGACTAAAACATAAAACGAATGATGAAAAAATTACCATGAATCCAAAACAATCACTGGATCCAATTCGCAATGCTTTCATTTCTGAAATGACGCTTGTTACAAAAAAGGGGTCCAAAATCTCGGTCACCGGTCCCTCAATGACCGGTAAAGCAGAACCATGGTATAACTGCTATATAGGTACTAATCGCAGGTAATGAAGACTCATGGTGTTCCCCGCATGGTGATACTAATCACAGGTAATGAAGACTCATGGTGTTCCCCGCATGGTGATACTAATCACAGGTAATGCTGACCCATGGCATGTCGCACATAATGGCATCACTAGCAAGCAACAGACATCCATGATGTTCCTCATATAAGGGCATCACTAGCAAGCAACACAGCCCATGCTGCTCTTCGCACAGTGAGACTATTCACGCGCGCCGGTATTCCTCACATAGCAGAACTAATCACAGGTCACGTATACTCTTGTTGGCGCTTACCTAGTGGTACTAATCATAAACAATGCAAACCCACTGCGTATCACGCATTATGGTACCACCCACAGGCAACACAGACCCATGGTGTACCTCACTTAATGGTACTACTCTCAGACAACGCATAGCCTGTTCCTCACATAGAGGTATTGATCAGGGACAAAAGCCAGATCCGTGGTTTTCCTCACATAGTGGCACTAATCAGAGGCAACGTAGACCCGTGGTATTCTTCATATAGTGGTACTACTCAAAAGTAACGTAGATCCATTCTGAACTGGCGTCAGTCTAAGATTGGAGTTATTTCTTTTGTAGATCCTAATTCCTAATTTATTTTATGTTTCTGTTTTTCTAATTTTTAATTCATTTTTAGATATTAAGTATTTTAGGTCATAAGTCCACTTCGAACCTGAAAAAGTCTACTTTTTAAATTAATTTTTAGATATTACAGTAAGTATATTTAAACTTGAAAAAGTATTAATGTGCTGTAAATTCTGTTTGCTACTCTACTTGTTAATAATGTTGTATATTTTTATTTTTAGATATTAAGTTCTTTCTAACAATTGTTATTTTTAATAATTAATGCATAATAACTAAGCCACCTGTAATTGGAGAAACATCTCTGTTGGTGGTATGAAATAAATAAATAAAATATGAAATAAATAAACACAGGAGAACTGACACATACCAGCGCAGCGTACGGCACCTTTTCTCGCATGGACATTAGTCCGCGCATCCGAGTGTTGCACTCCCTCCCCCCTTCGCCGCGGTGGGACCACACGATGCTACTAACCCCAGACAACGCCCAGACCCGTGATGTTCCTCGCATAAGGGTACTGCTACTAGGTAACGTAGATCCACGGTGTTCCTCGCATGGTGGTACTAATCACAAGTAACGTCGACCCATGGTGTTCATCACGTAATGGTACTAATCTCAAGTAGTCGCATGGGTCTAATTTCATCATCCCTTGGTCGCTCCTTTTATTCACCTCTTACGACAAGCAGGGGATACAGTGGGAGTATCCTTCTTCTGCGTATCCCACCCACAGGTTGTAAAATGAAATGACAATGGAAAGTAGTGCTGCCTAAGAAACCGAATGCCAATAATGATGGAACTGTTAGATGTCCAGACTGTCAATATGGGGTGTTGTCTTCCAGTCGGTGATTTTTCCTCAGCAAAACTTAAAGTAGTCGGAGGTATTTTTAAAGCTGATAGCATTTTTAACGACGGTAAACACATTTATTTAAATCGATGTGGAGGAACAACGGGAAACTAGTTATTGGGTGGCCGGGAGTAGAACTGTAACCCATTCTCCCTTCATTTGAGATACCTGTGGCTAGCTTTGCTGTCAGAACGGATAATCGAGCCACTAGCAACCTGATAAGGATCTGAAATCTGAGAGTCTAGCGTTTTGGACTGCGGCATGGACTGCAAGAGAGAAACGAAGCTCATTAATAACGAATAATGAATGTAGGAATATTGGTCAAGGGTTAAAAACCATGGAAGAAAACAGCTGAAATGATCTAGTTCATGGCTGGAAGAATAATAAATAAATAAATAAATAAATAAATAAATAAATAAATAAATAAATAAATAAATAAATAAATAAATACATTTTAATTGTAAGAAATTTAGAGAAACCGAGGTGGTGGAATTTTTCGCCGCAGGCGTTTTTTCATGTCACGAGGCTGGCGTGTTTAAGTACCTACAAATTCCACCTGACTAAGCTGGGATCGAACCCATCAATTTGGACTCCGAAAGTCAGTGCAGCTATCGTCTGAGACACTCAGCCTGGTAACGACAATTAGTAATTCCACGTACGACTAACTGACATTAACAGTATAGCCTACTCTGGCAGCAAAACATCTGCTTAAAATTGTGTGATGAGTTGTAATCAGAATGGTTATCATATGATTTGATGGGCGAAAATGCAAATATGCCTCTTTCATACATAATAGGAATTAAAACAGAAAGAAAATACCATACAACATGACTATAGTATGGTGGTGGTGATGGTGGTGGTGGTGATGGTGATGATGATACGATTCTAGGACAAACAAAGGAATTGCATGAACGGATATATTGGACACAGACGAAGAAAACCGAACAAATACAGACTCGGCCGGATTTTCCATACTCGGTTCTGGTATACAACACTGCTTCGCGGAACCGTTTGATGGTTTGCCAGTATTCCTGGGCGTCAGACTACTTCATTTGACTTATGTTCTGCATACTCTGCCATGCAGGCGCACCACCGTCAGGTTTGAGATCTTGGGCATCCTGGGATGCGAATGTCACACTTACTTCTAATCTATAGTAATATATAAAGAGGGGCTCTAAGTATGTTTATATGTATGTAATGGGTAACTTCAGAAACTAGGGGACCAACTTTAAAATTTCTTTTACTATTCGAAAGATAATATTTCGGGTAACATAGGCTATGTATCATCCCGGAATACCGAATGGTTCCTGCGAGAACCGTGAATCAATGAAAACTGGCAGCAATAATGTCTGGAATTGTGTATGTTAGCCTGTCTGTATTTCTACGTAAAAAACTGTTTGATGGAGCTAAAATTTGGCGAGTTTATGGCTGTTTCTAAACACATGGGCTACTTTCTATCATGCTATTTAAGTGCACCGTGTAGCGATAGAAAATGTGATGCAAGTTCGAGGAACACGTACGCTTGGGACCCTTAAAACGGAATATGCTGCCTAAACATTTAGTCCTATTGAACAAACGACGCAGGCGCGTGTACATCAGCTGATATTACGCAATATAAAGAATTCTTTCTTTTGTGTGTTCACCAGGTTGAGCGGCTCAGACGATAGAACTGCTGGCCTTAGGAGCTAAATTTGTCGAGTTCGATCCCGTCTCAGTTCGGTGACAATTAAATGTCAGCCTCGTGTGAGTAGATATGCCGGGGCGTAAAAAAACCCTTGTGGTACAAAATTTCGGCACCTCGTGTCCCCTAAACCGTAAACGTTAAATAAAAACATTAAGATTAGCATCATCAACATCACCATTTTGTGTGTGTTCGATATGTGTACACGGATCACATGTTTAAAAGACCCTGTTTCTTTATAAGGCTGGCCCCGCGGTGTTGGGGTAGCGTACCTGCCTCTTACCCGGAGGACCCGGGTTTGATTCCCTGCCAGTCAGGGATTTTTACGTGGATCTGAAGATAATCTACAGGCCTTCGGACTGAGCAGCGGTTGCTTGGTAGGCCATGGCCCTTGAGGGCTGTTGCGCCGTGGTTTTCTTTTTGTCTTCCTAGGAGTAACGTTCCACTAATATCGAAGATTTTTGGTGACGCAAGGATGGGAAAGGGCGAGGACTGAGAAGGTAGCGATCGTAGACTTCATTAAAGGTACAGACCAAGCGTTCACCTCGTGTCAAATTGGGAAACCACGGAGAATCCTCAGGGCTGCGACGGTAGGATTCTAACCTTTTGTTTTTGCTATTTGCTTTACGTCGCACCGACACAGATAGGTCTTATGACGACGATGGGACAATGGGAAGGAAGTGGCCGTAGCCTTATATAAGGTACAGTCCCAGCATTTGTCTGGTGTGAAAATGGGAAACCAGGGCTGCCGACAGTGGGGTTAGAACCCACTATCTCCCGGATACGAGCTCACCAGCTCCTTAACCCCATGGCCAACTCACCCGGTAGGGTTCGAACCCATCACCTCTGTAGTGTAAGCTCAGAGCTATGAGTTCCAAACAGCGGAAGTACTTTTTTCTTCTTTTCAGGCAGGATTTACCCCTCAACATTTGTCTCCATGGTTTGAAATCACCCGGTACACAATGCAGATTGAAAAGAAAGGTTATCTGCGACATTCAGAGTACCTAATGGTAAAAACTGACAAATGTCATTTTAATTATCCCTATCGATATAATTTAATTAAGAACTTTATTTTGTTTAAAGTAATTAAGTTGACACCTTAAATAAAATAAAGTTCTTTACCTATTCGTTCTCAGTGCAAACTATGAGAGGTATTGATTGCATCTGACAGTACTGGTTGTTGTGCAGTTCACAGCTAGTGACTGACCACATCCTGTCAGCAAAGGTGGATTGTGGTTGTCTGATACACAAGGTGAGCGAGTGAGGTTCACCAAGCAATTATGTTCGTTTGGTCTGCGAACTTATCCTTTGATCCTCCCTGCCGACGTCCGAAAGCGACGTTCAACTGTGAGACATACGTAATGACAATCTGTCACCCGTTTGAAATCGCACAGCTTATTTCGCAATATTCTGTGCACGAATGAGCACCATTCCCCGAAAGGGAATATCACCATATAATATGTAGTTCTCATTTGACACTTCTTGGTGCACATGCAGATGCATGGTTTTGTATATGTACCCGTAATGAGACTCCCAATCTCAGGAGATCAGGATAATATTTTAAAACATGCATAGAGGATATAACAAAATTGAGAAAAATAACATAAAGTTAAAAATGACTATTTATTCACCATAGACATCCCTGGACAGATCAAAAAATGAATGGTAATGGAAATGATTATTAAATATTAAATTTACCACTGAAACTCAAAACTATCAACGTTTTACTCATCATGTTTCTCGTGATTCGAATCACTGACTACACACGGTAGAATTTTGAAAGTGGAAAGATTCAAACACGTTAGTGAATGGATTGAATCCAACAAGTCTGTGAAGTTCACCTTCTTAACACGTGTCACCAAGTTTGAAACAGCCTTCAGACTCACTCAAAACATATATATACCAAAAATCTCTCTCTTTCTGAATACCAAAATTAGACATTATCAAACTGTAATTGGACCTGAATCATTATATGCAACAGGATGATTAACAGTTCGAACACGCCTCCTTAGAAAATCGGCAATTAGGGAAAGGAAGATTATCCGAAACTTTCTTGGTCCTAAACTCAGAGATGGTATTTACAGACTTCGGAGCAACTTAGAGACGTACACCCACACCGAAAAGATATCAAGCTCTATACGGATAAAGAAGGATAACCTTTTACTCTCACCTCTTAAGACTGCCAGCTGAAAGAATCTGTGAACTTCTGTTATCCTACTTCAGAAGTCTGAAAACGATTGATTCCTCAATGGTTGGTTGAGATCGATAAGGATCTTTTAAAGTATGGAATCACAGAAACAGACAATCAACTCCAAACACCATTAAAACACTAACTTAGAGAGAATCATCAAGAAGAACTTCCAGCTTGACTGAAGCATGTCCATTCTAAGGCATGGGAGAAAGCATGCTCCGAAAGGATGAAAACCTGGTGGGCCCACAAGAAGACTAACAGTTGAGATCTCGCGGTTCTTTGTGGCCCTAACGATGAATCATAATAATAACAATAATAATAATAATAAAGTATCGGAAAGTAAAGAGGTCAGGTAAATATAAATATATCAGTGAATAGATACAGCTGAATGGGCTTGATAAATAAGCAAACAAGGGAATGGACAGAAATTTGGAGTTACCCTATAGAATTTTTTTACAAGTTGCTTTACGTCACACCGACACGGATAGGTCTTATGGCTACGATGGGACAGGAAAGGGCTAGGAGTGAGAAGACAGCTTGCGTGGCCTTAATTAAGGTACAGCTCCAGCATTTATCTCGTGTGGAAATGGGAAACCACGGAAAAGTATCTTCGGGGCTGCCAACAGTGTGGTTCGAATCCACTAGCTCCCTAATACTGGATACTGGTCGCACTCAAGCGACTGCAGCTATCGAGCTCGGTGCCTATAGATTTGTACAGAATAAATACAATATAAGAACGATATCTTACAGAGCAAATCAGAAACTATACCACGGTTATAAAGCCAGAGGATTTTACAGTTCAGAATGTCTAATACTGAATAATAAAGGTAAATGGGCAAGATAGAGGGGAAAGAAAGAAAATTCTTGAGGAAGATATTGGTACCCAAAATAAAAAGTATGATATATGGAGGAATAGGAAAAGTGAAGATCTATACAGACTGACAGACAAAGAAGATCACAGACACCATACGAAAGAGGAGACTGAAGATGTATGGGCACCTCACAAGAGTCGACTAACAAAAAATATATTTACATCATCAGATTAAAAACAACTACTGAATGGAATCGAGGGCGTTGGTATCACTCCAAAAGAAATCTAAATCAGAGGTATGTTTCGAGCTAAAGTTGATAAATTCAAGGGATTAGAGGAAAAACATAATGAAAAGTCCAAGAACAAGTGGGCAGAGGCGAGTAAGAGGAACCACAGTGAAATGATGAAGAAGTTCTGGCAGAAGAAACAAGGACTAACCAACAAGTCAATTGTTTACCGTAGTCCAAAGTAGGCCAAAATGGAAATAATAATAATAATAATAATAATAATAATAATAATAATAATAATAATAATAATAATAATAATAATAATAATAATAATAGTCGTATTTTTTACCTAGTTGATTACGGGCCTTCTGAAGTCGTGCACGTTTGGTAGAATTATGGTTTGAATTGCCAACAATTTTGCCTGTATTGTAAAAATCGTTTACTTGACCCAGAATCGAACTCAGAATAATGGTCCTGGCGTTACCCATTATGAAGTGGAGAAACTAAGAACCGTGATAGAGACCAACTACAGAATAATGGAGTATATAGGATTAGTCTCCAGGCTACTAGAACCGTAGCCTATACAAGTTTCATGTGTGAGGTGGTGATGTCACTCGAGGTAACGCAAGTCTTACTCTTCTCCTTCACCTCTGGGATCTCGTGTCTTACGCGTCGAAAGTGAATTTCCCAGCCAAGATCACTTGCGAGATCTTTGAAGCCGATTGCATCGAGCCATGACAGAAATAGCTACTAGTGGCTTGTACAGCATATTCTAAAAATAATTCCAAAGTACCTGAGTGAAACCATTGTCGATAATTACCATTTAGTAGTTTCCCTTGACATTCTTTGTGTTCAGTTTCACTCAGATCTCCGCGTGTATGAAGATGTTCTCTAGCAGACATGGTAGTAAATTGATTTATACATTGAACCGTCATTGCATTTTCCTGCATAGGAGGCTTGTAGTGGTGTCTCAACGGTGTACTAGCAGCCATCATCTTGGAAAGGTGTGGGCATCCAACTGGTTATTTTATTGCAATTTGCTTTACGTCGCACCGACACAGATAGTTCTTATTGCGACGATGGGACAGGAAAGAGCTAGGAACGGGAAGGAAGCGCGTGGCCTTAATTAAGGTAAACCCCAGCATTCGCCTGGTGTGAAAATGGTAAAACACGGAAAACCATTTTCAGGGCTGCCGACAGTGGTGCTTAAACCCACTATCTCCCAATTGCAAGCTCACAGCTGCGCGGCCTCACCACACGGCTAATTTGCCCGGTAATCCAACTGATGAGCCCTCTGCTACACTGGGACGAAACGCTGGGAATTTCACGATTGAAAAGGCCTAAAGACTTTAAAGGCCTTTAACATTTTCAACCGATGAACTTAACTTATGGTTTCCGTCTGGCAATTTAATTTTTGTTGTATATTGTTATGTAGCGAAGGTAAGTCCGTAAGTTCACGGCAACTAAGGTTCAAGCCACAACTCTTTTGAAGAAAACACGAATATTAGGAAGTCATATAGGAAAATCGGGCATCGTATAGAAGCTACTACCGGGCGAGTTGGCCGTGCGCGTAGAGGCGCGCGGCTGTGGGCTTGCATCCGGAAGATAGTAGGTTCGAATCCCACTATCGGCAGCCCTGAAAATGGTTTTCCGTGGTTTTCCATTTTCACACCAGACAAATGCTGGGGCTGTACCTTAATTAAGGCCACGGCCGCTTCCTTCCAACTCCTAGGCCTTTCCTATCCCATCGTCGCCATAAGACCTATCTGTGTCGGTGCGACGTAAAGCCCCTAGCAAAAAAAAAAAAAAAAAAAAAAAATTGAAGCTACTATTTTTCCGAGCTCCTACAGTCTGCACGCTTTAAAATGAGGGGTCGTTCATTGAAATCTGTTCAGCTTTCTTCACACTACAGGAAAACGGCTTGCAAATTACATAATTACATATGTAGACTAGGGATGGCCTTATCAGTTATCTTTGGTTAACAATTACAAATGTAAAGGTTATCGAAAAATACTCGTTAACAATAACTGTTAAAAAAGGTTAAAAATAAATACTACTACAGTAGGGGTCCGTTATTAAAGGGGGGCCGATGACCTATATATTAGGCCCCTATAAACACCAAGCATCATCGTTACTAAAGGCATCCAATATTCAATGTACTAGGGAAATATTAGTGCCAACTCTATGGTGTAGGGAACGCGTACCTGTCCCTTGCCCAGAGACTCCAGGTTCGATTACTGGCCAAATCAGGGATTTTGATATGGATCTGAGGCCTAGTTCAGGGTCCACGTGATAACAATCAAGTTACTGGTTTTGCGTCCCACTAACTCCTACTGTTTTCAGAGATGTTGAGGTGCCGGAGTATTGTCCTACGTGAATTCTTTAATGTGCAAGTAAATCTAGGAATACGAGGCTGACGTAATTGAGCACCTTCAAATACCACTGGAATGAACTGGGATCGAACACGCTAACTTGAGCTCAGAAGGCCAGCGCTCTACCACCTGAGCCACTCAGCCCGGCCTACGTGATATCGTTTAAGGAGCTACAGTATCTGATGATGAGATAGCGGCCTCGGTCAAGAAAGCTAAGAATAACAGCTGAGAGGATTCGTCACGCTGACCATACATCGCCTCATAAACTACAGGTCTTCGGACTGAACAGTGGTTGCGTGATACGCCTAAAGCCTTTCGCGGCCGATAACGATAATCTTGGTGATGATATTTGCAGACAATTAGAGTATACAGTACATAAAATAATAAATATAATAATAATAAAGTAATAATAAATAAAATAATAAAAGATATTTTTATATGAACTTCCAACAGATAAAAATTCATAACTTCTAGAATACTTGGCCTAATCCAATGAAATTAGGATGGTTTATGTCCTAGGAGCTCAGAAAAAACAGGTCTAGTGGCACAATTTTAGGTTCTAGTTGACATTTCATGATTTCTTTGTGTGGTCTCAAACTTTTGACTGGTACTGTACTCAACTACTGTAGGCCTAATGCATGTGGACGAAATACTGGTTTATTGTTTGGAACAGACACTCCTCATATGTTGTAATTACTGGTTTGTGCTTTATGTGGAATCTCAAAACGTGAGTTAGTCTTACATGGGACGTTAAAGTTTAACGAAGCGTCTTGATTTACTCAAGGAAGGTACATCAGGCAGGATGAAAATTTCAAGTAATTTTCTGAGAAGGATGTACTTCGTGGGTAGCTCTTTTACGGCTCACTAGCAGTCGAATAACAAAACCTTGAAGCCATTCTTCTTACGTTTCTTCTGATGGTTTGCTCTGAAAACATTTTCTCCCTCACTCATAACTTATCCTGAATACAGCCATTTCATCCCGTCCCCTCTATCGAGTTGACATTACAGCCCTTTAAGGACCGCCCACTTCTACTCCACCCTAGCAGTTGACACTGGGGTGGAACACAAGGAAAAACATAAAATGAGTCTATAAACATTCTATGAACTGTAAACTTTAGGAGACATCTTAATGACCTTTATTTCATGTCATGTGAGAGTTGATAAAACCTTAAATTATGAAAATATACTGAATTACAGTATACGCCACGTCACTGTGAAGGTATGAGGTAAAAGCTTAATGTTGTATAGAGGGCAGTCAGATTGAAACCGAACACCCTCCACAAGGTGACATTGGGATGGTTTTATTCAAAAGTAATTACAAAAAGTGATAATACATGTATCCCACCGGGAGACAAGACGATCAATTCCAATTTCGTAGAAAGACGTACGTCGCTGACGAATCCACAACCGCACACACTATTGCACTTCCTCGTCCGAATGAAACGGACGTCTACGAATGTCTTTCTTCCTCCGGTTTTCCCGGGTACGGCCATCAATCCACCCTATCACATCAGGAGCAGCTCGTTGGGCCTGCCCCGGGCGCGCGTCGTCTTGCAGTGATGTGCGGCCTTCTCGTAATCTACTAAGCCAATCGTGCACACTCTTCATGGACATGCAGTGTTCACCATACACAACACACATACGTCGATGAGTTTCGAGTATTGCAGCACCCTCAGACACCAGAAAATAAACCAAACTTCTCTACACTTTCCTTTGCTTGTCCCCATTTCTACAGCCGGACGAACACTAGACCAATCCGCGCACCAACAAAGACATTCTGTAACACAAGAACTGCGTGCACCTGTGAGTTGTCACTATGCAAGTATCGATGCGTAACAAGAGTGTACCTTTCGCGCGGAATATGTGTTATGGCGGATGTTCGGTTTTCATTTGACTGTCCCTTACATATCAGTTGAATCAATTATAGCCACATTAAAACGATTATACTGTTCATTGACCATGTGTGATATGTGTATTTGACTTCGAGATACATTTTTGAGTTGATCTCAGTGGGGAAGTAGAGGTTAGTTCTTCTCCTTATGTTCCTAATATGGAGCGATCAAGATCGAGGACGGCAATAGAAGCGAACAATGAATCAGCGTTCATACTCGACGTCTTCGTCCGGCAGTGATACCCCTAGTAAGCAGGCAGATTTGCATGATACTTGTGATCCCTGATATATAAGCCCTTTCTAATGTTATTCACACAACGAATCCGTAGTTGCACAGACCCTGTGGGTTATATTCATGAAGAAAAGTGGGATGGACCGTAAATTATTGGTACATTTTCCTCTCCAGAAAAGCTCGCCTCAGTTCTAAATTCATATATTTGGTATCAGTCAAATGAAATCTGCAAGTATTTACAGCAGTGCTGTCATGTTCTGCTGTTTTTTTTTTCCGGCGTTCTACCTCCACACAACGTTATAGCTATGGGACTACTCCCCGATTACCTACGTTAAATTCAGATTATGTCATCGGATCTAGACTCTACTTCCTGGATGTTCTTAGCGTTTCCAGTGCTGTATGTCATGAACTTGCCCTGTATCTCCCCTATCTAACTTGCCTACTGGCTGTGCTTGCCTTCTGAGTTGAGGCGTTCTTCGTCTGTTGGAGCACGGCCGACTGGACCCCTCGCTGGCTAGCTAGAGCGGCGCATCAAGTCGGCCGTGTTTGGAGTGAGGGGAACATCTTTGCGCTACCCTGGTGTAAATTTTCGCCTCTCTATGGGACCCTAATATTCGACCATGAGGTATTGTAAAATTCACATTTGTACACTTCGCACGACTACATTTTCGTGTAGTTGCACTCGATCATTATCGATAAGAAAGCAGGTGGATCTCTAATTGGAGCTTATGTGCATATGAACACTTTTTTTGTCAATACGCTCGAAAACGTTTTGTACTTCTATGAGGTTAACGTTTTACTACTTCAAGATCTCTTACACTGTGGACTGGTATCCTCGTTCTATTGGGTTTTGTGCGTATGTGCTACATTGAGTATTTTCTTAAACATGTCAATCGGAATATCTCATTTCTTGAACTTGTCATTCGCAATATCGCATAGCTTCTAGTCAGGTCTATTGTACACCCGGACTGAAATTCAATACGTTGTTCTCTGATTGACTCTCCTATAGAATTGTTTTTACTATTTCCCTAATGTTTCTTATTTCTCGTTGTTCACATAGTATGGAAACATCTGTCCTATCTCATGTACGTCTTTGTTCATTCTAGTCAGATATAACCCAAGTCATATTTATGCAAATGATCTCTGTAAAATCTATTGTGAAATGTGTTTTAATCTTCCCAGATTTTGATGCCGTACTATTCCTAACCTGATGTGTCTCGTGTTGAATACATCTAGATGTTCATTCTTAGTTTACATGTCTTGCTGACTTTAGTGCCGTTGTGTATTTCCGTAACTACTCGTACTTACAGCAATTTCAATCTTCCCCTTTTGTACCATCCACCATCCACGGTTAACTGCTCTTTGCCCAGTATTTGTCTATACCGCTTCCACTATTTATATTCGTTGCCCAGCATTTGATATACGTCGCTTCCACGAAGTATACTGTCCCTAAGTTTATTTTTATTTATTCATTCTGACACCAATACATGTTCGCCAAAGAACACAGAATAGCTTACAAGTTCTTTGAAAACATAATTGAATTGTTAGTTTCGGAAAAGAAATATCATGCATTCAAAACTATGATTTTTTGAATGCTGCCGGGAGTAAATTAAATAAGCCTAATGTGTTTTCCATAAAAATGGTTCCGCATTAATGCCACTGAGAATTTTGTCGTGAATTTTTCTGTCCAGTCTGTATAATTTCCACCATTCGACAAAATTTCTGGGGATGGACCGTTTAGCATTCAGAATCAGTCCTCTTGCTCGTGTGTACCCGACGCTGTAAGCTCTCTATTGTAGGTGAATATATATCCTGTTTCGATTTATCTACGACATCTGGCTGGGAGAGCGAGTCTTCAAACCTTATTGTAGGGTCATTGATTTCTGCTTTGTTTTGTGTCCGTTTGAGAGCAGTTATATCAATGTGTCAGTTATTTCCACTTTCTGCTACACAGTGGACTTATTCATGAACCTGAAGGCATTTTTCTTTGAGACTGCTCGCTAATAAAGATCTGACGGTATCATGACGCTTAATACGAAGTAGCTCTCCCCGATGGCATCTTCCGAGTAGGGTTTCATACTTACTGCGGTGCTTACAGTGGCCTGTGCTCGTAGAACGTCCAGGTGTAAAAACTTACCCGCCATAGCTATAGAAGGAATATTAGACAGAACCTAAATAGTCTCAACTGGAAATCGCTGAAGAGAATGAACTTCATAAAAACAATCCGTTTTGGTAAAATTATCCAGTTTTTAGGTCTGTGATGTGGGGCTGACCCAATAGTTGATTCCAGCGATATATGGAAATTTCCCTCTAGCGTCTCTCTTGTCCCTAAGTTATTGAGTTTTAATCTTAGATTTTATAGAAGAAAACGCGTTAGTGTATTCGTTAACTTAGAAATCAGTGACGAAGTCGCTCAAGAATATTTTACCATAAACCGTTTTGTCTCTTTGAAATGCTCTTTGTTCCCTTGTAAAATACATATATGCCACAATTTGTTTTAAACTTTATAAACCACATAGTTCAAATACATAAATATAAAAATAATATACATATCTTCACTTATAAGTTTTTCTGCTCTTTCTTCCTTGCTATTTAAATGTCAGTTGAAAGTAATTCACGAAGCGAGGGTGACTAAACCATGTCTCCCCTGTTAAGTTCCGTACAGGTCGGGTGAGTCAGCAGGACCCGCTTGCGTCGAGACTTGGTGTTACGAGCTCGCTGTACTTGCCCCCCCGAGCGGGTTCAGCGGGAGCAGAAGGGATTTTTGTTCATCTCTATACGGCAGTATTTGAGGGCGCTGAAATGTGAAATCTCAGATTCATTTGATTGCAGCACATGAAATAACTCTTGCGCGACAACCTTATACAACATAACGTCTAGGAAAATATATAGCAAACATTGAGGGACAGCAAGCAAATGACGTAATTATATATTTTCAGTTTGAATGTATTTGAAACCATCAGCCAGCGCTATTGTTGAGCAAGCATAGTAGGCTCTCCGACCTGGATTTAATTCTCGGTCCTGTCAAGAACGATGAGAATGGTATTATCTAACCCTCCTTCCATTACTATAGAATGCAGGACAGATGAAATGGTGTAAAAGAACTCTCTTGAACATGCCAATTAATCTGATACAGGTTTCTGGCATTTGAATGCTCTTACTTCATAACTGGAGAGTCCAGCAATTCTGAACATCGAAGGCGAGGAGGTGCACTTAGTCTGAGTTAACGTAACCGAGTACAGAAATGGGTTAAACTCCCGCAGGGGACGTGGCATCTGAGTGTTTCTTTTGTTTCCTTTCTTCTTTACCTAGCGGTTCATAATAGCGCATTAACAAATTGAAGGTTTCAATGTTGAAAAAATTTCTTCTTTTTTTTTCTTTCTTGCTATTTGCTTTACGTTGCACTGACACATATACGTCTTATGACAACGATGGGGCAGGAAATGCCTAGGAGTGGGAAGGAAGCAGCCGTGGTCTTAATTAAGGCATAGTCCCAACATTTGCCTGGTGTGAAAATGGGAAACCACGGAAAACCGTATTCAGTGCTGCAGTCTTAGCAGACAAAGTAGGGGTCCTCATACGACGAAAAAACGCATAAAATTAAACAGTTTCCTCAATTCTGCCGAAATTTGAAGGGCTAAAGGGCCCGGAAAGATTTTAATTTGTGAGCCTCTATCAAATTAAAAAAGTTCGAAAATCACTTCTGGCCTAAATGCAGTTCCGGAAAACAGCCTAAAATAGATAAACAGCTTATTTCAAATTAACTTATTTGCATAACACTGTCCGACTCGTTGGCTGAATGGTCAGCGTACTGGCCTTCGGTTCAGAGGGTCCCGGGTTCGATTCCCGGCCGGGTCGGGGATTTTCACCTTCATTCCAATGGCCCCGGGGCTGGGTGTTTGTGCTGTCCCCAGCATCCCTGCAACTCACACACCACACATAACACTATCTTCCACCACATTAACACGCGGTTACCTACATATGGCAGATGGCGCCCACCCTCATCGGAGGGCTGCCTTACAAGGGCTGCACTCGGCTAGAAATGGCCACATGCATTTATTACTATTACACAATACTTTCGGTAATGTGTTCCTTGGTTCATTTAGGCATTTTTATGTTTTTGAAAATGTCCATACCGAATGCACTGACTCGCATTAACGCTGGTAGTGGTGCTTAAGTGAAAGAATCCATTGACTCACATTAGCGGTCGTAGTGGTAGAATAAAGGCAAACTGCTAATCTAATCGATCGGATAACGATGATTATGAAAATGATTGTAATTTTTTAGGAATAAATAAAGAATATATTCTCATACTTCATTATATTTTATTGCCTAAAATTCGTAATTCATATCCCGAAGATATTTTTAGCATTGAGTTACTTCCATGAATGGCTATAACTTTGTGGATTTTTTGACCACGGAAGTATGAGAAAGGGCTGGGATTGGGAAGGTAGCAGCTATGTCCTTAATTAAAGTACAGCCTCGGTATTTGCCTGGTGTGAAGATGAGAAACCACGGAAGATCACTTTCAGGGCAATCGGCGGTGGGATTAAACCCTACCATCACCCGAATGGAAGACAGCCGAGTAACATAGTCATAGACCTTTAACTACAGCGACCACACTTCGAATCCTGTCCAAGTATATTGGATCTTTGAATTAAAACCCACGTCCCTGTGGTCTACCTACCACGAAAACCTTGAGAGCTACGATCACCATATCAACGGTCACGTAAACAGAGCAAGTTTCTATTTTACATCGTTCTCTTCTCTGTCCTAGAAGATCCACTCCAATTTGAAAACCACGTTCACCCCAGGCCAGTAATGAAAGTATCTTCGTGAGCTAGAAATTAAAACAGCTTCGTAGTGAAATATTAACCTTTTCATTGTGCGCAAAAAGCATGGCCAAGGCATGTACAGAAGCACTATGTTATGCAATTTGGCGAGTTTAGTAGGTATGGTCTTGGACACCACTCTTAAGTAAATCGTTTGATTTCCTTTTGTCAGCAGCATGTTTTCTGACATGTAGGGTTAACGATACAGACCCGCAAAACTGTCGTGCTGCACCGGTTATCTAAACTGCAACGTCACGGCGCTACAAGTTGCGCGAATCAAGTCTAACACTTGGCCAGTTTTCTACTTTTACAGTTTGCTTTACGTCGCACCGACACAAATAAATCTTATGGCGACCATGGAATAGGAACGGGCTTGGAGTGGGAAGGAAGCAGCCGTGGTCTTAATTAAGGTACAGCTCCAGCATTTGCCGGGTGTGAAAATGGGAAACAATGGAAAACCATCTTCAGGGCAGCCGACAGTGGGGCCAGAATCCACTATCTTCCGAACGCAAGTTCACAGCTGCATGACCCTAACCATACGGCCAACTCGCTTGGGACTTGCGCTACTTACTATTACAGAAACTCCCCAGATCAATATACATTATTTAATTCTTAAATACATATGAACAATTCGCAGTCCACATTATGTCCGGGTTTTCTTCGTGTGTCTATTTCAAGCCGAGTGCAGCCCTTGTAAGGCAGACCCTCCGATGAGGGTGGGCGGCATCAGCCATGTGTAGGTAAGTGCCTGTTATTGTGGTTGAGGATAGTGTTATGTGTGGTGTGTGAGTTGCAGGGTTGTTGGGGACAGCAAAAACACCCAGCCCCCGAGCCAATTGTATTATCCAATGAAGGTTAAAATCTCCTACCGGCCGGGAATCGAACCCGGTACCCTCTAAACCGAAGGCCAATACGCTGACCTTTTAGCCAACGAGTCGGGCATTATGTCTGGTAACATAGACCCTGCAGAAATGAAAAAATCTGAAATAAACAACCACAATCCTCAGAATGGGTTTCCTTTTCTACCCGTACTCAACTAACAATTCTCTCATTGGCGACACTCTTACAAATATCCTACATTGGCAGCACCATACAGACAAGTAAACACCATCAAAGTACCAGTGTAACAATAGTTATCCCTACTTAAGGCAGTCACGAAAGAAGGGTAGAGGTTTTTTTATGTATTTTTGAGTAGAGACCTGTGAAACTTATTGAAATTCATCGACGAATGATGATTCATTGCGGTGATGCATGTTTCATACAGTAGCAACATGACAATGATCGGTGCCATATCAACCGTGCTACAGTTACGAATATCCAAGACCTGTATTCTGAATGTCTTTCACACCCACCATATTCACCAGACCTTGCCCTTACTTATTAGGACACGTTTGGACCTCAAGTAGGCACTGGAAAGAAGGACAAAATCAGTTCGGATGAAGATGAAGGAAGAAGATGATGCACGGTTGGCTGTACAGACAACCGAAGGATTATTTTTCTACAAGAATAATTGGACTTCGTAAGCGTTAGAGGATTTGCATAGAGCTTAACGGAGACTACGGAGAAAAATGGTGGACTTGAGTACCACTTCTGCTCAATAAAGTAAATTGAAAAAAAGTATATAATATTTTGATGTAATGTCTTCGTCTACTGTAACCGGAAATTCACAAAGGAATATATCATAGAATGGAAACTATTCTGTGACCTGGTTCCCTTGCGTACACGTCCCAAACCACAGCCCAATAATAAGATCTGTATATTCCGGTGGAACACATAGGAACACCTGTGTGACTCACGTTGTGCAGCCCGAACACGCGCGTTTAAACGCGGCATGTGAGGCAGTGTCGCTTGACAGCACCAAGATTGATTGTGCACCTGTGTTTTGTGTATCGCGCCAGGAAATGATACAGAACATGGAGTGATGCACGCGGCATGATGAATGGCTCTTAATGAGACAATAAGTACCAGTCTCCATCTCACTGGCTTGCGAATCACAGCGAAGACAACTCTATACACGGAGTAAACTCTCCAAAACTAAAGACTTGGAGGTATTGGTGGTGTATAGAAGAGTTTCTGAAGTGAGGTTACTAGTAAAACTAAAGCACCAGGAAGGACTTTCTATGATTAAACAAAGCTTACTTTGAAATGGGCCACTATACACCAGTTTCATAATTAAATATAATGTCATATTGGAGTCGTTAATCCCTATCATTAGTTGGAAGAAATATTTCTCACTTACCACATTTACTCAAAATTATATCTCAATAAAAATTTCGCTGCTACATGTATTATAGAAGCTATTCGACCCCTCAGTTGAATGGTCAGAGTTCAGGCTTTCGTTTCAGAGGGTCTCGGGTTTGATTCTCGGCCTGGTTGGGGATTTTAATCGCGTGTGATTAATTCTTCTTCCTCGGGAACCGATTGCTTGTAATTGTCTCAACACTCTCCTATTCATTTTCAGACAACACACCACACTACGCAATAGCTAGTACATCCCTCCAAATAAGTTTGGCGTCAGGAAGGGCATCCGGACGTAAAAGAGGCCCAAATCCACATGTTCGACACAGATGGCATCGGCGACCCCGCAAGTTGTGGTAAAAGCGGCAGAAGGAGAGGAAATGTGCTCTAGAGGCCCATTTTTGTATATAATCTGGAACATATGGCAGAGTTTGAATTATGCAATCCTCGGTTATTCTAAAGGAATAGGACTGTAAATCTTAATTATTACTCATGTTACTAATGATGTGAACGAAACGAATTTGTCTCGTTAACAGGGAGGAACTTTAAGGCAACACTTACTCATTTCCTTAGCATAACACGTGTATTGCATAGTTTTGTCGGTTTTTGTAATAAAGAAAACATGTAAATTTCCAGGGAAATTCATTTTTTATTGAAAATATTGGCCATCGGCTTCTAAACACTTCACCAATCTTTCGGGAAAGTCAAGCTGAAAAATTGCTTGTCTTTTGCGGCAAACCAGTCGTCGAGCCATTTTCCAACTTCGTCGAAGTTGCTGAAATGCTGCTCTGCGAGCGCGTGCCCCATTGATACGAAGAGATGATAGATGACGCCAGGTCGGGGCAGTACGGTGGGTGCGGAAGGATGTCCCATCCAAGCGATTTCAAGGTGTCTTTCACTGGTTTTGCTGTGTGAGACGGCGCTTGTCATGTCTTCTGGCCCATTTCGGCCGTCTTTCGATCAATGCGTGATTTAAATCAATCATTTGTCGGCGATAGCGTTGTGCATTAACGGTTTTGCCGGGCTTCGGGGTCTTCGCATTTTTGTGGTCTACCAAAGCAGGCATTGCCTTTCACATTGAAATCACCACATTTAAATTGTCTAAATCATGTTTCACATATTCACATCGATTGAGCGTGTTCACCATATGTTTCTACCAGAAAACGATGACTTTACACATCCTTTTCTTTTGATTATATAAGAAAATCAATGCGTACCGCAAAAGTTCTTTTTCAGGCACAAACGTCGACATGATCATATAACGATACAACACAGACACTAGTGTTTGGCGGACTCAACTTGTTTATTGTACCTTTTGAATTTGCCAATAAAAATGAGAGGGTGTGTCCGGATTTAGTCCAGAACCCTCCCGAACCGTCCCCTCGGATACATAAACTGCGGCTTTTTCAGGCTACCTTGTCTTTTGATCGCCGTATTTCTGAGTGTGTGTGTGTTAAGGCAGGAGGCAGGGCGCCTCATTCTACGCCAGGCAGTTTAACGGCCAAGGTAATGGCCACCAGTCATATCTCTCTGTAGCTACCTCCGCAGACTTGCACGAGGGGAAGGTTCTAATTTCTAGCTATGTAACCTCCTGTTTTCTAGAATGTAAACATTATTTCGGCTAATGTAAAAATTTCATAAAGACTTTAATCGTAAATCGGGGATAGAGAGTGCTTTACCCTCTCGAGTTCCCCTTCAATTTATCTTGAGTTGACTACGATTTTGTAACCGTTTTTCTCCTGTAAATTTCCAGGTAAGCTGTTCATTCTAGTCACCTTAGTAGTTTGGGATTAGCCTCAGTATCACCGGGCCGCGAACCCACTTAGGGTTTTATACTTAATTTTCTAGGAGCGCAAGTGGACGCCTCCATACATTTTGTGTTTGGGTCAGTAATTTAACATGTTCTTCTTTCCACGAAGGCCCAGTAGTTTAGGTAATAGGTACCATGTGTACAAATTGTAAATGTTAAGTTGGGCCTTGAGAGGCCGGAAAGTGTTAGATTTTGTGTAATGTTGCCTTGAGTAGGCTGTAAGAAATTGGGAGCGCGGTCTCCTTGGAGATCATGTAAGCTCTTTTGTAAAATTGCTAAAGTTACTTTAACATTGAGGGGTGCCTCTGGAAGGCTGTAATATTTGTATCGGTTGGCGCAAGGAGCTCTGTTTTGGGAGATTTCCCTACTTGTCTACGTAAACGCTAACTGGCGATGTTGTAAAGTTGAAAATTAGGGGTTTGAAGCCCAAAAGTGTTAAATTCTTTATTCTTGGGTTTCTACTTTTATATCAAAAGTGACATTTTACCTGATACATTGTTGTTAAGTTTGCGATTTGAAAATAAATATAACTTTCATTTTTAAAGTTTTAAGTTAATCTTTGATATAGTAGATAGACCCATTCCACCCATCACCTTCTTTCACCTCTTTCTGCTCCGCGAAAACACGGTAATAATAATAATAATAATAATAATAATAATAATAATAATAATAATAATAATATTTCTATGTATGACTAACTAGTTTCACAGTTATCGGGGGCGCCAGTGTGCCGATATTTACTCTTTTATTCCGCTAAACCTACGAACAAGGGGCCAGTGTATTTCACTCCTTCAGATACCACCGGACTGTGCTGACATTCAAGCCACTAACTTGGAATCAGGAGAGCATATTAAAATCTAGACCACTCAGCTCGGCAATGTAACGATGTATGGTGCTCATAACGTAGTATAGACAATACAAAAAATGTAATTTTATTGGCTTTAGTCATAAAACATTCCTATGAATGCTCAGTATGAAATATAAAGTATGCGCGATATTGTACAGAATAAAAGGGGTACTTCTTTTTACATTTAGCAAAGTCACCGTAAACAACATGTTTAGAGTTAATATAATCACGAAAGGTCCAAATCATCATTCATAAAATTAAAGTAACCAAACTGCATTACATCTGGCTAGTTTCAAGGGTAATTGGGATTACGCGTTTCTACACTGTAAAATAGTAATGCCTTCAACTGAACTGTAAATTATGTTTTCATATACCCGTCTGAGTGGATCTGCTCCGTCGGACCGTTTTTCAGATATCCTCATAATTTGCTAAATGACTTTCACTGAAAATACATAGGTTGCTATTTATCTTATTTAATATCTGGAGATAAATTTGACATTAACATCTGTTCCTACTCATGAATCTGAAGGCTTATTTACTTTTTAAGTAATTTATCTCTTTTGATAACATTTAAAATAGCAATCCAATCTAAAACACCCCAGTTCCCAAATTTTACGTTTGTTAAGAAGGAAACCGTACTTTCTGCCACCTAGTCAGTAATTTAAAAGTTTTCAGTATGTCGAAGATAATATAAATATTACACTGTAACATGCCTGTTAAATCACACTATTGAAAAAGGAATAACAATCATTATAATAACATATTACAAGAACTCTCTAATTAAAAAAGGAATACTGATAAAAACCCTTGCGTAATTGAATTGCAATACGAGAAATAATAATAATGTTAACAATAATATCGAAAACAACCAGAATGTCCATACATTTAAAAATTTCTCCCTATTCGCCCTACTTAATAACATATGGACAACATTCACACTTTTTGCATTACCACTTAAAGAATCCCACAGGAGGTAATCTCTTACTTAAAAATCTGAAATGTGGGTTAAGCTATTCTTGCCTGTATTAACTTCTCTGAATTTACGCACCGTGTTCGCCACTCTAGACGATCTTTAAGATGACCATTTAACACTAAAAATAATATCTTATGGTACAAGCAACTGTGTAATAAAAAAAGAGCTACTGATATAATAGGCAGACCATTAAATGATCATTAATAACCCCTGTATAGTTCTTTTAAACGAATTGTAATACGAGAAATAATACTAGCAACAACAATGATAATCCTGAGAGTACACTCGGAGTAAAGTATCTGAAAGGGAAGTGCAGCGTGTCATTCACCTCAGCAGGATGGGAACGGGGGGGGGGGGGGTCTGCGTGACGCAGTGGAGGGTCAGGGGACTGGCAGCCGTTTTCGATACGAGACAATGAAAGAGTAACGGTGTTTTAAACGGCTCGCATTGTATGCTGGAGGGGAGACAAAGCGGGACTTCAGTAACATAAGTTCCAAATTTCAAATTCCTAGGTGTTTAGAGAGAAATGAACATAAATATTTGCAAATATTGTGTGTGACTTCACAGAATCTGATAATATTCTTTTAAGTACGTTTGAATATTAATTTCCAGAAGTCTATACAGAGTTTCCTACGATATCTGGAAAATAGGTCTACCTAGAATACTCTTTTGTGCATGTGCCTGCATGAGCGCATATGACAACTCCAACCCCCAGTGGCGGATAACCACCAACCAGTGGGGGAGTCTCTTATCCTGCCAGCAGCTGAAGAGATCATGCTGTCACCTCATACCCATATCTCAGCAGTTTTCCCAGCTCGTATAACTACTTTATTAGCTAAGAGCGCCCATGCACGCACAATAGCCTACTCCCCCAGCTACGGATTACCGCTAGCTGTGGGTACAGCCCTGTCTCTCTCAGTATCTGAGTGATTGTGCATATAACTTTTATCACCTATCACTACAATCACCCTCCTTCCATACATTACTACACATATTTCTAACTACAGCTAAGTACTTATTTACATTACTAGGTTTATTCCGTTCTTCGTCTATCTTATAATTTTATGATCGTTTCCTTTCTGGCTTAATAATAATAGTTCACTATTACACAAACAAGTTTCTTCTAATCACTATAGTTTCTCTACGTACTTTAAGGAGATGAAATTCTTCTCTCATTCTCCCACACAACACACATCCTATATTGTACTTTTCCCTTGTCCATCCCTTGCTTTTGTAAATTCTGTCAACCACCATATCAGACTTCTCTCTTCTATTTACATTCTCTATCCTCATATTCGTATCGTGGTTTATCACATTAAATACCGAGAGGGTCGCCTTGCTCCTGCACTCAGACTATTAACAACTGTCTTTGAATATCCTTGACCTTTCGTACGATTCTCTTCCATAATGTTGCCTCTCCTCTTACCATGTCTACTGTATCTCCCAATAGTTACCAAATTCCAACTTCTCTATGATACTTTTAACCATACCTAACTAATAATCTCCGTTGTTGGTGTTGGTATGCCCTCTTCATGGGGAGACACCCTCTCCTCTTTTGATCTTTAACCAATAAACCAATAACTCATAATACTCTCTTTAAATGTCTACTTGAATATTCTCATCAAATATTATTCTTGCACCACAATTTACAGTATAGTATGGCACCCCCATGTTCTTTTAAGTACGAAATAAATCATTATTTGTTTAATAGTGTGTTTCTTTTATATATTAGAGTGTAGTATTTATATTGGACTTGTGTGTTCAACAGACTCAAAAGCGTTTAAATTTTAGTTTGCATTTTATTTCCTGTATCTTTTCGACAGATTCCATCTGATGACTCAGTATTTATTTTTCTATTTGTTTTTACGCCGGGACCGCCATGGACAGGTCTTACAGTGAGGACGGGACAGGAAAGGGCGGGATTGAGAAGAATGTGAGGGTGCACATTTCCTCGTTCGAAAATTAGAAATCACGGACAACCACTTTAAGGGCTGGCGATAAGAGGGTTCTCAGCCTTCATTTCACGAATGCAAGCTAATAACAACGTGATGCTAACCGCGTAACCAAATCACTCTGTGACTCAATAGGTGATTCACACATAGTTCACCAATGGACACCATTACATTACATTCATTATGGATAGTGCTTCAAAAAATATTCATTAGTATAGTTTCAAGGGCCGCGAAAGATCAATACGGTCAAGAAAAGGTGTTTGAACCTCCTAGTTGTTCATGGCATATTTACAATATTTTCTCACTTGGAACGTCAGAGCAATGTTAAGGAAACATTGATACGATTACAGTAGAACCTTATTAATCAGGACAAACTGGGGCTCTAGGTTGTGCGAATTAATGAAACTGTGGATTAAATAAAATAACTTATGAAATGAACCAAGATACACATTTAAATACGTAAAAAGAACGAGTACACTACAGTATTTTAAATTTAAGAATTACAAATATTATTTAGTACTCGTATACAAGATATCATGCAATACACTATTAGGCCCTACAAAATACAGAATAAGTAGTGCAGAACAGAATTAGAATATGGCAATCAAGGCACACCTTCATTGACCTCACTTGACACGCTCAGTGTTTTGAAGAAACTGCTGATCTTTTGTTGTCTTCCTCTGACAATAATTTCTTTAATAATTAATTTACGCAGATGCCTCATACATTTGTAATATGCAGAGGTGTTTTCATAGTTGTTATATTCAACGTATTTCATGACAAAGTTTAGATGGTATTTAATTTCACCAAGGTTTAGCTTAGGGTTAATAATATCACCTGCTTCATCCTGGTCATATTCATCAGTTGCAGCGATCACACTTTCTACGATCTCCCTCTGCGTAGTTTACAACAGTGCGCTCGTAACTCAGCTTTATACTGGCAATTGCATTTATGTATTATTATTATGAAACTGCTGTCCGGGTTAAGTCCGGTCTAATGGAATCCAGATTAATGAGATTCTACTGTATATCGTATTTGGTACTCTGACGGTTAACAATTAAGAGAAGTGCACACAGTTATACCAACCGGTGCGTTAACATTCCACAGGTCGTAAAGATTTATAATACGACATATCCACAGTGTAAGTTACAAAATCCGTCCCCCTTTAGCTGCAGCCTTGATGGGCCTTGGTCTACTCAGTGACCGCTGCTCCGCACCAAAGTCATCAGATTACCTGTGTTTTCCACTGCCGAGTACTGTGCTCCTGTTCTGTTGAATAGCCCTCACACTAACCTCATAGATACACGGCTCAACACCACGATGCCTCTCATCACCGGCACAATAAAGTCTACCTACACCTACATATTGTCTACCTATCCTCAGCCATTTCTCCCCACCAGATCTTCGACGTAAAAAGTTCCACATCTGGGGGTTCAAGAAAGTAATGAGTAATCCCAAGCGATATCGCTGATGTCAATCGGAATCGTCTATGGTCTCGAAATTCACCAATAAGAACTGAAATGGAATTGAAGAATACCAACTTCAATATAACTAAAGAATGGCAGGGAAGACGAGATACTAAGTCTGAGTCAACTCTGCCACAAATTGGTTCGTCACTGCCATCTGGATTTGAGATTCCTCGTAAAACCTGGACTACCCTTAACAGGATACGATCGTGACACAGCAACTGCGCAGATATTCACTACAAATGGAAAAGAATTCCCAAACCTAACTGCGATTGTGGTGCCACTAAGCAGACCATCCACCATTTTATCATCAAGTATCAAAAAAGAATGTACATTGGCAACATCAGTGATTTTGCTTATGTGTTTCCAGAGACAATTAGTTGCATAAAAGAACCTTGATATAAAGATATAGTTTGCTTTCCAAAATCATATACGTATGTATCGAACTTGAAAAGCCACATGTCAAATAAATAAAACTCTGAGGAGTGGTCAACACAATAAATCTTCTCGGCCGTTATTTCGGGCTCTCTAAATCGAGGCCTCTATATCACTGTCATACAGGTTGAGTAGAACCCAAATCAGCCCTCAGAACCAGACCTGGCAGAGAATCGAACCCGGGACCTCTAGGAAGAGGCAGGATCGCTATCCATAGATGGAGAGACGAGCAATATTAACAACTTTTGAGTGTTATTCCTAACAGGAGCATCTGGAAATTTGAACCCCATAGGCATTCAAACGTCAATCCCTCACTCTACGGACAGGCGTGTTATCGGGTTCCAATATAGCAGTAGCACAAAAGAGAGATATATTCAGTTCTTTGACGTTGATATGGCCTGTCTTCTGAGACATTCGCTGGGTAAGGGCTGAATTAATAGAAAACAACTTGACGATAACCAGACTGCTCTACGTCGAGCAATGCGAGGAATGTCAGACTTTTTATAATATTGGAACTCACAAGACAGCTTCTCGTAGAATATCCGTCTCGTTTGTTAGCCGTCGTAAAGGAATCACTCAGCTTACTCGTCTGAAGAGCGATTCGGGATCGTATCCAAAGGAAAGTCTTTCTCTTCGGCCGGGCTGGTTGGCTCAGGCGATTGAGGCGGTGGCCTTCCGACCCCTAAATGGCAGGTTCATTCCTGGCTCAGCCTGGTGGTATTTGATGGTGCTCAAATACGTCAGCCTCATGTCGGTAGATTCACTGGAACGCGAAAGATCTCCTGCGGGACTAAATTCAGGCATCTCGGTGTCTCCGTAAACCGTAAAAGTAGTCAGTGGTTCTTATAACCAATAAAATTATTATTTTTTCATTTCGTGTTAGAATTACGGCCAGTTTAACAGAAACTGTTCACTGAAGCCATATTTAAATTAAAGCGCGATTTGTCTATGCGGTAAGAGTTGAGTAGATGAAAGCTTGCATTAGGGAGATGGTGGTTTCGAGCCCATCTCCCAGCATTCCTCAGGATAGTTTGCTCTAGTTTTCCATTCTCACCTCAGGAAATATTCGGAACTGCGTATCAGTTACGATTCTTAAATTATAGTTCTTTCTAACTCCGAAGTCATCAAGAATCTATCTGCGTTAACACAATGTTAGAAAGGTAGTAAGAAACATTGACAACGATTTGCAAGCTTCTGTACGGTATTCAATAAACAAATGTATTTTTAGGTGTGTTATAGGATGCGTAAGAAATCTATTCAAAGTATAACCGAACTTTGAATATAACTATTTAGAGCGCTTACCTCCAGCCTAGTTAGCTTTATTGCCTTCGAAATACTTATCCCAACGCCACGCCGTTTCCACCTATGGAAGGTAGATTGGGTGGAAAGTCGCAGTTTCGCCTGTGATTTCTGTTTGATCTTTTCAACTGAACGTAAACGTCCTCCTTGCAGGATTAAATTCAGTTTGGGAAATAGCCCTTCAGGCAAGCAACTCGATGATGAAAACATCCTAAAGGTATGAACTACGAAATTTAGGTAACTTAAATAAAATATAATAAGTTTGTTGTTGATTGAGTCAAGGCACGAGAATATATTCTTTATTTATTCCAAATATTTAAAATCCTTTCCTTAATAATCCTGCCTTTGCTGGAGAGATGTAGTGTTTACAGTGCACTGTGTCTTCTGGTATGGGCTAGAATAAATTTGTTACTTTCATTGACCTGTCTCACTCTCATCCTTGGCTTTAACAATATGAAGGTGATCGAGGTATCAGCGATGATAGTAATACCATTCCTTATGCAGCCAGTCCCTGTTATGAATGGTGTGAAGGTATCACTCATAGGGTCGGTTGGTTCATGCATTTCAGTGGGCTTGGCAGACTGATATGTAATAGCAACTTCTGACTCCGTGACGAAAGCCTCTTCAGGGACGCCTAGGCCATCTATGACAGCTGCTGGTGGAACTGTGGAGTATCAAACGAGCCTTCGGCATGAATACCCAACATACATACCGTAATAATCGAAGTATGCAGTACGTTCATGCACGATCTTTACGTTCACAGAAACCCGGTTCATCACTGAATCTTATTATTGGTGCATTTGTAATTCAATTTGTTGCTTTCTCCACCTTTCCAAACGCAAAGCACACTAAACGTTTCTTACGATTTGCCGTCATGAAGCCATATCCGGTCGATTAGATTAGCAGATTGCCTTTTCTACCACGACGAGCGCTAGTGTGTATCAATGAAGATGACACGCGGTAGACTGATGATTGTTCACTGGAAACTCAACCACATCCGGTCGATTAGATTAGCAGATTGCCTTTTCAACCACTACGAGCGCTAGTGTGTATCAATGAAGATGACACGCGGTAGACTGATGATTGTTCACTGGAAACTCAACCACATCCAGTCGATTAGATTAGCAGATTGCCTTTTCAACCACTACGAGCGCTAGTGTGTATCAATGAAGATGACACGCGGTAGACTGATGATTGTTCACTGGAAACTCAACCACATCCAGTCGATTAGATTAGCAGATTGCCTTTTCTATCACTACGAGCGCTAGTGTGTATCAATGAAGATGACACGCGGTAGACTGATGATTGAACACCGGAAACTCAACCATATCCGGTCGATTAGATTAGCAGATTGCCTTTTCTACCACGACGAGCGCTAGTGTGTATCAATGAAGATGACACGCGGTAGACTGATGATTGTTCACTGGAAACTCAACCACATCCAGTCGATTAGATTAGCAGATTGCCTTTTCAACCACTACGAGCGCTAGTGTGTATCAATGAAGATGACACGCGGTAGACTGATGATTGTTCACAGGAAACTCAACCATATCCAGTCGATTAGATTAGGAGTTTGCCTTTTCTACCACTACGAGCGCTAGTGTGTATCAATGAAGATGACACGTGGTAGACTGATGATTGTACACCGGAAACTCAACCATATCCGGTCGATTAGATTAGCAGATTGCCTTTTCTACCACGACGAGCGCTAGTGTGTATCAATGAAGATGACACGCGTTAGACTGATGATTGTTCACTGGAAACTCAACCACACCCAGTCGATTAGATTAGCAGATTGCCTTTTCAACCACTACGAGCGCTAGTGTGTATCAATGAAGATGACACGCGGTAGACTGATGATTGTTCACTGGAAACTCAACCATATCCGGTCGATTAGATTAGCAGATTGCCTTTTCTACCACGTCGAGCGCTAGTGTGTATCAATGAAAATGACACGTGGTAGACTGATGATTGTTCACTTGAAACTCAACCATATCCGGTTGATTAGATTAGGAGTTTGCCTTTTTCTGCCACTACGAGCGCTAATGTGAGTCAATGCATTGTTTCACATAAGCACCACTACGAGCGCTAATGTGAGTCAATGCAGAGTTTCACTTAGGCCTTTATATATACATTAGTTTTGGACATTTTTTTAAAGTTCAAAAAATCCCATGAGTGTTCTAAACAAAGGAACACATTACAGAAATAATTATGTAAATGAGTTAATTTGGTTAGGATTTGAATCAGAATGAAGACGAGTAAAGAAACAAGCGTTTTTCGGCTGTTCTTCCGGAAGAGCATTTAGGCCGGAAGCGATTTTCAAAATTTGTATTTTTAGTTTGAGAGATATCCAGGACTCACAATTTGAAATCTTTTTCAGGCCTTTTAGCCCTTCAACTTTCGGCACTGTTGAGGAAACTGCTCTATTTTATATTTTAGTAAAACATGACCCCTACATTGTCTGCTAACAAATATTTTCAAAATTAAAACGACTTTCAGGGGTAGTTCAAGTGAGGAGCGTGGATGGATAGGAAAGCACATCTTCCTTCATATTCCTAAAAAAAATTACGAATCAACGTTGTGTGAGCTAACGCGTTTCTATGGTTCCAAGAGTTTTATACCGAGCTCGATAGCTGCAGACGCTTAAGTGCGGCCAGTATCCAGTATTCGGGAGATAGTAGGTTCGAACCCTACTGTCGGCAGCCCTGAAAATGGTTTTCCGTGGTTTCCCATTTTCACACCAGGCAAATGCTGGGGCTGTACCTTAATTAAGGCCACGGCCGATTCCTTCGAACGCCTAGGCCTATCCTATCCCATCGTTGCCATAAGACCTATCTGTGTCGGTGCAACGTAAAGACCCTAACAAAAAAAGAGTTTTATCTTCACAATTCGGATCTTTTCCTCGTGACATTTTATCTCAGCGCCTCAAGATTTCGAGGTAATACCAGTGGTTCACAGTTTGACCTGTATGAACTCATGGTGCGCAACACACTTGATGCCAAAAAGGGCCGTTAGGAAAACGATGCCGTACGATTTGACCTACCGTGCAACTCTGGGCAATTTCTTTAAACACAGCTGTGAATCTTTGTAAACATTCCTCAGTTTGTAACAGAAGTGAATCTGCATACGCTGCTTGCAATATTAAGGCGTATTGAAAATCACTACACGTAGTGGGTGATAACTGTTTCCGAAATGAGCAGCAAATAGTTAAACTGGAAGGGCACAACTATACTACGCCACTGACCTGAACCCGCCATGACTTCGCATTTACGTGGTATAAGTTTTTTTTATTTTCGAATAGCATTATTTTCTGCATTTGTTGCCCATACGGAGGACAAGACATTAGGTCATCAACATAAAGCTGTCGGATAAATAGCAGGGGCAAGGAAATAAAATCCTGAACATTAATAAGCAATATATAACTAATATTGAAATAATCCTTAAAAATTTTAAAACAATGAAAAACTGTAAACTTGATGCATAATGAGATAAATGAAATTTGAGTTTAAAATAATATGTATGTGAAAATTAATTACACCAATTACCAGGGACAAATTTGTGTATTGCGGTAGATACAGTAAAACATTGAGGGGTCTGCGTTACAAACTATGTTCCGCAGGAGAGCGGTGCAATTCAGCTGGAGGCTCTACAATTAGCGGAGAATGTTATGTGGTATCACACCATCGATCTATTGTGGTAGTAGTCGACTACAGTGTACTACTAACGTCGGTTAAGCGTACAAATTATGTTAATATTATTTTTGAAGAGAGTGGCCAACCTCAGAGATGGATACGGTGCCAATATCCGGCATCAAAAGAATCGAAAAATGAAATATCAGTTAGACTTTTGAGAGAAAACACGAGTTTCATAAAATATAACTCGTTTTCAGTACCAGTTCTGGATTAAATCGGGCTTTTAAGACTAAATCCCTTTCCTACCACCAAGCGTTCTCACTTTAAATCGCTCAGGTTAGCATTTGGAGGAACCGGCCCCGCGTTGTACCTCTTGCCCGGAGGCCCAGGGTTCGATTCTCGGCCAGGTCAGAGGTTTTTACATGCATCTTCTTTTTTTTTTGCTAGGGGCTTTACGTCGCACCGACACAGATAGGTCTTATGGCGACGATGGGATAGGATAGGCCTAGGCGTTGGAAGCAATCGGCCGTGGCCTGGTGTGAAAATGGGAAACCACGGAAAACTATCTTCAGGGTTGCCGAGAGTGGGGTTGGAACCTACTATCTCCCGAATACTTGATACCGGCCGCACTCAAGCGACTGCAGCTATCGAGCTCGGTTTTACCTATATCTGCGGGCTGGTTCAAGGTCCACTCGGCCTACGTGACAACAATTGAGGTGGTATCTGACGGTGAGATAGCTTCCCCGGTCTAGAAAGCCAAGAAAAACGGCCGAGAGGATCCGTCGTGCTGACTACATGACACCTCGTAATCTGTAGGCTTTTGGACTGAGTAGCGGTCGCTTGGTAGGACATGGTCCTTCGGGACTGTTGCACCATGAGGTTTGGTTTGTTTAACATTTGGAGAGTCTAGAGCACACAATACATATAAATACCACCATCATCATTGTTATCAACCTCATCTTAGCGTTTATTCCACAATGGAGCTGGGTCCACAGTTTTGTAAGCTAATCTCCACTCAGTTCAACTGAGTACTTCGTTTGGAAAAAGATGAATATAGCACATGCCTTCTTGAAGGCGATCAAGCCTGCGTTTCCTGGGATGACCATGAGGTCGATTTTCAGAATGCGAGGTACCGTCTTTACAATAGATGTACTTTCTCTACATATTACGTGGCCATTCCACCGAAGTTGGATCTCACGCATCTTGTCTACGATCGGGGCAACTCCCACGATCTTCCGGATTTCTATGTTGGTGACATGATCTAACCGGGTCGGGCCAAGTGACCAGCGAAGCATGCGCACCTCGATGACATGCAGTGCTTGCACGTGCTTGACTGTTGATGGCCAGCATACAGAGTGACTGGGCGAACAAAAGTCCTGTGAACCTTGGACTTCTGGTGGATTGGTATCCGACGACCGCAGAGAACACCAGTAGCTTGCCGCCACTTCATCCAGGCCGCATTCGCTCCTGCACGGGCGTCTGACATAGTGTCACACTCGGTGTCGACTAAAGAACCAAGATACTTAAACTGTTCTCCTGAATGGTTCCATCCGTCTGCGGACACATACCCAGTTTTCTGATATTCTGATATTCTTCCATTCCACTTCTAGTTGTAATAAAATGTTTTAATGTGTATACAACAAATAATTTTAAGACATTCAGCAATTTAACAGATTGTAAATGTATTTATATAGAGAATAACTAAAGGCGTTGTATTTTAAATATTAGAATAAGATTTTAAATTTTCAAACAAAATAAATAGTCATATTATTTTCAGTAAGACGACGTAATATATAAACGCTTCATATTTAAGAAGTTTTTTAAAGTTTGTTATGGACAAATTTGTTAATGGCAAACCATAAGTGTAAGTTCTAGAACGATGTTATCAATTTAACCTTGTAAGAAAATTTATAGCTGATGATGTTCAAATATGAACGAAACATGTCCTATGTTTTAACAATTAGGAATAAAATAAGGATGAGGTCCTAATTTTATAATTGCTTTTAATGCATTGTCCGGCCCCGTGGTGTAGGGGTAGCGTGCCTTCCTCTCACCCGGAGGCCCCGGGTTCGATTCCCGGCTAGGTCAGGGATTTTTACCTGGACCTGAGGGCTGGTTCGAGGTCCACTTAGCCTATGTGATTAGAATTGAGGAGCTATCTGACGGTGAGATAGCGGCCCCGGTCTAGAACGCCAAGAGTAACGGCCGAGAGGATTCGTCGTGCTGACCACACGACACCTCGTAATCTGCAAGCCTTCGGGCTGAGCAGCGGTCGCTTTGTAGACCAAGGCCCTTCAAGGGCTGTAGTGCCATGGGGTTTGGTTTGGTTTGGTTTGGTTTTAATGTATTGAATAGGTGGAAATCAAAGTTTTATTGTTTTTCTTTTATACCTGCCGATGGTGTGTACATGTACGAACTTACATTGATATCCGACCACTTCTTCTGGGTGCTCCATTTTTTTTTTTTTTTTTTTTTTTTTTTGGCAGGCAATTGATTTCTCTAGGCATTGGAGTCTTCGTACAATATCGTAATATTTCCTGCTTTTCGTTCCACAGTAGAATGTCCTTTGTCCAATTCACGACTTAGTGTCTGATTACAAAATCAATACTTCCTATTTTCTAAGTGTACTGTATAGCAGTATGTTTCCAATATCGGCATTCCCTTTAACAATAACAATAACAATAACAGCCACGCTGCAAAGCTCAGCCAGATTGCACACAACCTTTTCGATAATACTTAAGTACTGCTTGCTTATGCTGATGTGCATTCATCTGTCATGCAACCTCTGTGTGGTGTCGTCCGTTCCTGACAGAGCTTTCACCACAACCCATTGCTCTCAACTTGGCTGCAACTAGATCTAAACCCTTTGCCTTATATTAGGTCTGGGGTGTTGAAGAAAACGCGAGATATTCCGAAACAAGGGGTATCATAGAGTTCATGGATTCATCGACAATATTTTCAGAAGGGCTGAAAAGTAGATAGAAATACATTACACCTTTCAAGACGATTCCAAAAGGAGATCCCCGCGTAGCATATTAGTGGAAGACGGGAAGCAACAACTGAGGGCTAAAATTACCAAATCGACAATAAAGATGGAGAGAGATTTTAATCAAACTTATCAACTGCACAGCAAGATTAATAATAAAAAGAACAATACTATTACTGATACTATTACTTGCTTTACATCGCATCGGCACAAAGAGGTCATATGACGACGACGGGATAGGGATGAGCTAGGAGTGTGCAGAAAGCGGCCATGGCCTTAATTAAGGTACAGTCCGAGCATTTTCCTTCTGTGAGTACTACTAAATCAACCTAATCCCATGGCAATGGAGCCCTGAAGGGCCTTCGTCTACCAAGCGACCGCTGCTCAGCCCGAAGGCCTGCAGATTACGAGGTGTCGTGTTGTCAACACGACGAATTCTCTCGGCCGTTATTCTTGGCTTTCTAGACCGGGGCCGCTAACTCACCGTTAGATAGCTCCTCAATTGCAATCACGTAGGCTGAGTGGATCTCGAGCCAGCCCTCAGATCCAGGTAAAAATCCCTCACCTGGCCGGGAATCGAACCTGGGGCCTCCGGGTAAGAGGCAGGCACGCTACCCCTAAACCACGGGGCTGGCATGTGACTATTATTAATAATAATTAAAATATTGTTTTTTCTTCCCACTAAGTACGTTTACGGTTTCTAGAAATGCCGATGTGCCATAATTATGCTCTGCAGGAGTTCCTTTTGCGTGCCGATAAACCTATCGATGCAAAGCTGGCGTATTTTAGCATTTTAGAATACGAGTGGGTCCGCCTCTGCGGCGTAGTGGTTAGTGTGATTAGCTGCCACCCCCGGAGGCCCGGGTTCGATTCCCGGCTCTGCCACGAAATTTTTGAAAAGTGGTACGAGGGCTGGAACGGGGTCCACTCAGCTTCGGGAGGTCAACTGAGTAGAGGAGGGTTCGATTCCCACCGCAGCTACCCTGGAAGTGATTTTTCGTGGTTCCCACTTTTCCCGCAGTCAAATTCCGGGATGGTACCTAAGGTCACGGCCGCTTCCTTCCCTCTTCCTTGTCTATCGCTTCCAAACTTCCCATCCCCCCCGCAAGGCCCCTGTTCAGCATAGCAGGTGAGCCGCCAGGGCGAGGTACTGGTCATCCCCCCAGTTTTATCCCCCGACCCAGAGTAACTCCAGGACACCGCCCTTGATGCAGTAGAGGTGGGATCCCTCACTGAGCCCGAGGGAAAAACCGACCCTGGAGGTTAAAGAGATGAAGAAGTAGAAGGAGAAGAAGAAGAAGAATACGAGTGGTCTCAGCTCCTCCTTGAGCTTTGTAAGCTAATAATCGACCACTCAGCCTGGCTGGCATAATCCACACCTTCATCTACCTACAACATACGATACCACAGAAACACGTAAACGATGAACCACATGGGTCTGGCGTCGGAAAGAACATTCGTAAATCTAGGCGCTGGAGTGCGCTTACACCAGAAAAATATACTTTAGAAACAACTTACAGAAATACCTTTCACTGACGAGTTATTGCACAATTGACAATTATTCGATTTGCAGGAGGAACTAAGTAGATACAACTTCTGTAGAAATGAAACCTTTGTCATATATCCTAGTGGAATATTCCAGTCGAGCAATAATGCAGAAGAAACGAATTCATACGAATACTTGTTGATGTGTTTACGTCATTTTAAACATGAATCCATAGCAACACCTCCCCCACCCCATCGCAACATTGACTCTAGCAGCGATAAGAAAACAGAGGTAAATTCAAACCTTTATAGCTCCTTTCGCTTATTTTCTTATGTGCGCCGCATATCACACCCTTGACCCCACTAAGGCGTGAGAATACCGGTGACGAAACAAAGAAAGAAAGAAAGAAAGAAAGAAAGAAAGAAAGAAAGAAAGAAAGAAAGAAAGAAAGAAAGAAAGGAGAAAATTAAATAAAAAGAAAAGAAAGAAAATAAAGGAGAGAGGAGAATTTTGTTTCAAGGACTCGTAGCTATAACTACTTTTGTCCAGTTCTTACTACGTATAACAAATAGAATTAAATTAATTGGAAGATCTAATTTATCAGTCCTGAGAGTTCATACGTAAACTGAAAGGTAATTATGTGATAGCCGAGTGGCATTATCACTGGCTTCTTGCCAATATGGTCGCAGTTCAAATCCTGAGCAGTGCACATGTAATATTTGAAATAGAAAATCACGTTCCTGTAGTTCGGATTCCACACATAACTAGAGGTCCCACGGTCGACCATGTAAGACCACAAGCTTTCCTTTCTTGAATGAAAGTGGATGAAATTATATGGAAGGACATGCTACTGAACTGATTAAAAAAATGCATCGATTGCCGAGTGAAGTAAGCCTTAATTTGTTCATACGAAGTATCAAAAAATCCATAGTTAAGCCCTGCAGGCAAGCAACTCCACGTTCAAAACATCCTAGGGATATTAGCTAGGAATTTTAGGTAAATAACATGTAATTAATTATGAGAATATATTCTTTATTTCTTCCTCAAAATTACAATCCTTTCTTTAATCATCGATATGGTTATCCGGCCGATTGGATTAGCAGTTTGCCTTTCTCTAAATCTATGAGCACTAATATGAGTCAATGCATTGTTTCACTTAAGCACCACTGCGAGCGCTAATGTGAGTCATTGCAGAGTTTCACTTAAGCCCTTAGAATTACATTCGGTGTGGCCATTTTTCAAAAAATCAAAAATACCTTAGGGTATTGAACCAAAGAATACATTACAGTTACAGAAATAATGATTTAAATAAGGTAATTTGGATAGGATTTTAATCAAAAAGAAAACGGGTAAAGAAAGAAAGGTTTTTAAGATGTTTTTCCGGAATTACCTTTAGGCCGGAAGTGATTTTCGATTTTTTTTGGTTCGATAGAGCAATCCAAGACACAAGTTGAAACCCTCCCTGGCCCTCAAGCCCATTAACTTTCGGCACAATTGAGGAAATTGCTTAATTTCACGTTTTTCGAAGTACGGGGACTCCTACTTTGTGTTTTCAACATTAAAAATCTATGTTGAACAATGCAGAAATCTGCGTTTTTTCCGGTACAGTAAAGAACGATCGGTGACCTCAGAGAAATCGACATGTGAGTAGACGAGTTCCATGAAGGGGATATACATTGCGTGTACTACTCTCAGCTAGCCTGCTGCATAATGCAGACGCCCGAAATGTGAAGAGTTCGAGCCCGCTATTTGTAAAGACATACTGAATAAACGATGTCCCTGTCACCGCCTGTTGGTTGTTTAGATGTATTACAGTCACGCTAGAGATAGATTTCACACCCGAGTCAAGGCGCCTAAACCAGAAAAATGTATTTTATAAGGAACTAGCAGAAATACCTTTCACTGACGAGTTATTGAACAGTTGACAGTCATTCGGTTTGCAGGAGAAGCAAAGTATATACCACTTCTATAGAAATGCAAGCCTTTGTGAAATCAATCAATCAATCAATCAATCAATCAATCAATCAATCAATCAATCAATCAATCAATCAATCAATCAATCAATCAATCAATCAATCAATCAATCAATCAATCAATCAATCAATCAATCAATCAATCAATCAATCAATCAATCAATCAATCAATCAATCAATCAATCAATCAATCAATCAATCAATCAATCAATCAATCAATCAATCAATCAATCAATCAATCAATCAATCAATCAATCAATCAATCAATCAATCAATCAATCAATCAATCAATCAATCAATCAATCACTGATCTGCATTTAGGGCAGTCGCCCAGGTAAAAGATTCCCTACCTGTTGTTTTCCTAGCCTTTTCTTAAATGAGTCCGAGAGAAAAACCAACCCTGGAGGGTAAACAGATCAAGAATAAGAAGAAGAAGAAGAAGAAAAATACGATTTATCGCATTTTATCACATTCATTCATTCAGGTTTACTCACTCTACAGTAAAAGTAAGGTGGGGGTGTATTCTGCCCGAAGGCAGGTCCGAACCTCCGCAGACGTGTGCCTTAGCCGGAGTTTACGTACGGTAGGGTGGCCAGTTCCTTTCCGCTCCTCCATTCCCTAACCCCCACCAACAGCGCGTGGCAACCCATCTAAATCTTGACCACGCCCAATGTTGCTTAACTTCGGAGATCACACGGGATCCGATGTTCAACACGTCTACGGCCATTGGCACCCTACTGTAATATTAAGAATAAATGACTGAAGTATTTATTTCTAACGTTTCTCAAGTTCTGACACGAAATTAACAAGCACGCATCAGTCCTCACTGAAAGACCCTCTATTCAAGATAAATCACCTCTAAATCTAATTTCATTTACGCATAAACAAAACAATGCATATTAGGCCTTACCCTTCTCTGAAAAAAATTTTTTTTTTACTCGTCTCCTCCGTGTTTAGGTTACCATAACAACTGAACAGCATTTCCATGCCACCACGAATGCTTGTCGTTGAATTAATTAATGTTATTTGTTTTACGTCCCACTAACTATTCTTTTAAGGTTTTCGGAGACGCCGAGGTGCCGGAATTTAGTCCCGCAGGAGTTTTTTTACGTGCCAGTAAATCTACCGACACGAGGCTGACGTATTTGAGCACCTTCAAATACCACCGGATTGAGCCAGGATCGAACCTGCCAAGTTGGGGCCAGAAGGCCAGCGCCTTAACCGTCTGAGCCACTCAGCCCGGCGCTCGTCATTGAAGCTCGTAAAAAATCAGGAATATCGCCATTATCGCAGCTCGAACGGTACAAATGTTTAGGAACTTATCAGAAACTGGATATTATACAATAATATGATGTACAGCGTTTAGATGGAACCAGTATTTACGGTGATATTTCTAAATTTTCGAAAACTATAATTACCGTTAATGTCTCCGTCGCACGATGAAAACGCGGCAGGCTGAGTGGCTCAGACGATTGAGGCGGTGACGTTCTGATCCTTACTTGTTAGGTTCGATCCTGGCTCAGCATGGCGGTATTTGGAGATGCTCAAATAGGTCAGCCTCGTGTCGGTAGATTTACTGACACGTAAAATAACTTCTGCGGGACTAAATTATAGCATCTGGGCGTCTCCAAAACACCGTAGAAGTAATTAGTGGGACGTAAAGCAAATAACATTATTATTAGATAAAACGTATTAAGTATTACATATATTTTGAACAACTCTCATTATGTATGATTTTTCAGTGCAACTAATTTTACGAGGTGTATGCAGAAGTCTTTTCCGGTTTCATTAAGAGATGGCGCCAGCGAACAGTACACAGCGTATGAATTTGACACATACGTCAGTTTGTTCCTCTAACATTAACCTACCAACACACAAGAGTTGAGTCCGCGTTTGTGTTGTATCGTTCAGTGATCATATCGACGTTTGTGCCAGACATTTACGGCACACATTGCTTTGCTTATTTAATCAAAAGAAAAAACTGTGGAAATCCATCGTTTGCTGGTAGAAATATTTGGCGAACACGCTCAATCGATTAGAATATAAGGGGTTTGGTTTCGACAATTTAAACGTGGTAAACTCAATTTGAAAGACAGTGCGCACCCTGGATGATGACCCAACTCAAACTCAACAGCAATTGGCACATGCATTAAATGTGTCACAAGAAACAATCAGCAGACGTTTACAAGCAATGGGGAAGATCATTGAACTCAGTAAATGGGTCCCACACGAATTGAATGAACGGCAAATGGAAAATCGCAAAGTAACTTACGAAATACTGCTTCAACGCCACGAAAAAAAATCATTTCTGTACCGAATTGTGATGACGAAAAATGGTTTTGTTTTGAAAATCCGAAGCGGAGAAAATCGTGGCTGTTACCTGGCGAATCCGATCCTTCAATACCAAGGCCAAATCGCTTCGGCAAGAAAGCCATGATTTGTGTCTGGTGGGACCAGAGTGGTATTGTGTATTATGAAGACTTGAAGCCCGGAGAAACCGTTAATGCACAACGCTATCGCCAACAAGAGATTAATTTAAATCACGCATTGATCGATAGACGACCGGAATGGGCCAGAAGACATGGCAAAGTGATTTTGTTACACGACAATGCCCCGTCTCACACAGCAAAACCAGTGAAAGACACCTTGAAATCGCTTGCATGGGACATTCTTCCGCACCGGCCGTACTGCCCCGATTTGGCGCCATCTATCACCTCTTCGCACCAATGTGACACGCGCTCGCAGAGCAGCACTTCAGCAATTTCGACGAAGTTGGAAATTGGCTCGGCGAATGGTGTGCCGCAAAAGACAAGCAGTTTTTCTGGCATGGTATTCATAACTTACCTGAAAAATGGGCGAAGTGTGTAGAAGCCGTTGGTTAAAAATTTGAACAAACAAAAAAATGAATTTCCCTTGAAAAGCGCGTGTTTTCTTTATCGAGGAAACCGGTAAAAACGTATGCATACACCTGGTACATGCTTACATTTTCGTTATGGACTGTTGCGCCTTTTAGCTTTCAGTCTGCAAGCCTCTGTGAATTCACTAAACACCTCCACATTCCTCTATTCGTAAGTTGTGTTGTGGCCTCGTTTAATGCCATACCTGCTATCTTTAAACCACTCGAAACTGAGTCCAAGTTTTTGTCTTCTTGTACTTCTCTTACCCTCGTCTGTAGTCCCCCAGGAAGAGAATTGACTGTACCTAGTCATAATCTCCAACCCAGTCTGGAATCGAACCTGGAGCCCTTCGAACTGAAAGCCAGTGCGCTGACCATTCAGCCAAGCAGCCGCACACTGTATATTTCACAATAACCATTCGAAATTGCATGTCATTAATATTGCGTCACCCAGGTTGGTCACCATGATGACTGGCATGAGGTTACCATCAAATTTCAGTCGTTTATTTTTGTAGTGAGTAATGTAATATGCCACCTTTAGTTGTACTTCCTCCCCGGTGATCTACCGTCCATATATGAATCACACCGCGTAACCTGGTGACCTCATGGCCCACTCCCTGTGACCCGCAGCGCACGGTGCGGTCGATATGCAGCCTCACCCAGGAGTGAGGGCGGGCGTGTGCGATGACTCCTGTGTTCCTTTCACCCACCAACCTCGGTGATAAACCTTCTGTAGCCTTCTGTAGTTTAGTAATAAACAGAGCTCGTCTCCAAGTTCTCCTCCTCTGCGGACACAAAATCTTGTTTAATACGCGTTCATTGAACGTAGAATATTTCAAAGGCACAATCTGTACGTACAGTACTTTGGTCCCTTAGAAGACGTTACAACCTGCCAAAAGCGCAATTATTCTCATTGGAGTGTTATAGAAATAATACAATATGTTATGCTTATTATATTAATTCGAGTAATCAAAAAGTTTGATGTAACATTTTCTTTTCTCTCCTGGATTTTTTTCTAATTTATTGGGGTCCGCACTTGTTATAGATTTGGCCCTGTTTTACGGTCGGATGTTCTTCCTTATGCCAACTCTATGTGAAAGTATGTATTCACTATTAAGTGTTTCTGTGGTGGTTGGTAGTATGGTGTGTCATATGTAGATTATGAGAAGGGTATTAAAATGAACATAAACACACAGCCTCGGGCTTCATTAATTATACGCAATTAAATCCCCCAAATTGTTTGGGAATCGAACGCAGGTCCCATGAACCGAAGTTTGATTATTATTCTTATTTGCTTTATTTTCACTAAATACTTTTGCGTTTTTCGGAGAGGTGCCGAAGTTTAGTCCCGCAGGAGTTCTTTAATGTACCAGTAAATCTACCGACACGAGGCTGACCACCAGACTGAGCCAGGATCGAACCTGCCAAGTTGGGGTCAGAAGACCAGCGCTTCAAACGTCTGAACAGAAGGTCAGTACACTCATCATTAAACTATTTTCAGTTTTTTTTTTCGCTAGTGTTTGACGTCACACTAAGAGTACCAAGGTCATTTTGGCGACACTGGCAGAGGAAAAAAAAATGAACCGGGATTGGGAAGGTAGTAATTAAGGTACAGCTCCAGTAGTTGCCAGGTGTGCAAATGAGAAACCAGGTAAAGCCGTCTTCAGGTTGCCAACGGTGGGATTCGTACCCACCATCTCCGGAATGCAAGCTCAAGCTACGCGAATCTCGGTGTAGTTATTTCTATTCCTGCTATTTCTGTTACACGAAAAGTCACTTTTAACATCATTTTACTTTAGTTTCATTTAATTAAATTGCTTAATAATAATAATAATAATAATAATAATAATAATAATAATAATATTTCAAATGGATCTGTATTACGATAATTAATCAAATATATCTTCATCGCAGGACCTATCTCGTGCTTTGTGCTGCGATATGAATATATTTTTTTTTGCTAGTTGCTTTACGTCACGCCGACTTCATGGCGACGATGGGACAGGGAAGGGCTGGGAGTGGGAAGGAAGCGGCCGTGGCCTTAATTAAGGCACAGCCCCAGCATTTGCCTGGTCTGAAAATGGGAAACCACGGAAAACCATTTTCAGGGCTGCCGACAGTGGGGTTCGAACCTACTGTCTCCCCAATACTGGATACTGGCCGCACTTAGATATGAATTTAAACAATTGTAAACACCAAATTCGTGGACCAAATTCTCACTTTTTTCCTTAGACACTTCACTTCGTCCCTTACCTATTCTCTCTTCCGTTGCCTGGCCTCGAAGCTGATAGTTATGCAACTCAGGATATTTTGATTTCTTCATCGTGTTTTCACGTCGCACTTTTAGAGTTTTTTGGAGATGTATATTTGCCGGAAGTTTGTCATATCTAAGCACATTGAAATATCGCCGGACTAAACCATGTTCGAACGTCCCAACTAGCGCTAAAACTGCCAGCGCTCTTCTATTTGATTGTGAGCCCGGTATAGCACGAATTTGTGGTTCACGATTTGTTTATTCATAATATAGCACCGAACACGAGACAGTTCATAGTGTGAGTGAGGATCCTTTACGATCAGAATGCTTATTTGGAAGCGACCGTTCGGTGGCTGATTACTAATCAGTTACGTTCGGGACCAGCCACCCACTCTCATGCAACCTCGCAACCTTTTACGAAGTCTACTTATTAACCGTCCAGTCATGAGATGATGACCTCATGCAACCTTTGGCACCTGCAGTTACTAAATATTAGAGCTACCTGACGACAGCCTATGTAACCCTTAACCAACTCTATAAACACTAAGCTTATACACAAAGGTTACAACCTTATTCTTTCTCCCGTTTTAATACTGAAGGTAATGATTTTTTAAAAGCTATTTTCTAAGGGTTTGGTTATATTCAGTGTTGCTAACTATACAGTTTAGAGATCCTACTTGCCGATACGACACCTTACAGTTACTGCTAATCTTGCATATAGGCACTACGTAGTCATGATTCTTTCGTGACTTGCGAGATGATATGTATTGCCACTGCCGCGCTATGAAAATCACTAGTGTTATAAGTAAAGTGTACTTTCTTTTCATGTAGGATTCTCAGTCTGTTTGGGTAATATCATGTAAGTAGAATTGCAGCATGTTCGAATAATCCATTTAATAACGTAGTTGGTCTTAAATGACGAATATAGTATTTGATACGGACTTAAACCGTCCAATTCGTATGTATAGAATTAATTAAGGTGTTTAAGAAGCAAGAAAAATTTGCAAGAACTTATTCGAAAAGGAATGCAACGTTACCTGTTCTATAAAGATCACTTAATTTGAAATGGACGGAGATTTCACTATCAACCTAATCTAATATAACCTTGTTTTGTCGCGACTTTTGGTACGGTTTGCAGATTTAACCTTTGCATATTGTTATTGACTTACGGCCATATGTTCATGTAATATATTTGCTTGTGTGTATAATTACAGCGTGGTTTAACTTCAGACCGACAAGTAATAGGCCTAGGAAATTTCAAGAAGGGAGCTGAATTATTTACACCAGCCAAACACTAAAGAATATGGTTATAGTAATGCGCAAATCAGAATAAAGCCAGAAATATACATCATTAAATTTAGTGAGGGTGAGAGTTGTGTTTATTTTCTTAATTCCTCACTGAGCTTGGAAACCGACTTAGTTATTAATCTTTTGAATGATCATATACTTGGGTAAGGGGACCTCCATTACTTACTCTTGTATTGAGGTTAGTTTGTTGATGGTTATGTCTCGTGATTTCAATATGTAACTACCAAGTTGGAAGCAGTGAAGAACGATTAAAGAAAGATAATACGGCGGCAATATTTGCTTTTTAGTGTATAAACTTATGTGCCGAGTAAAAATCGAACTGTGTGTAAATTTTTACCAACTCCAGCTACTAATCAGTTGAGCTGTGTGAGGATGTCCGCATGCAAACTTTTACTAACCCTATTTACTGCTGCTTGGTGTTTTAAAGGGCCTAACATCGAAGGTGATCGGTCCACCCCTATTTACCAACTGTAGTTACTGACCAGTCCACCCTCATTCAGCATTTTATTAACTCTACTTAGTAACGATTCGAGCAGTATTAAGACATCCTAATTCGGAAAGGCTTCATTAAGATTGCGTAATGAATGTTTGAATGTTATAACACATTGTTGAATATTGGTTATTCGTTTTCTATTAGTGGTAGTGTGGTTTCTTTGTCATGATAATTTTATACTAAGAACGTGAACAACGAGAAAGATGTCTTCATCGCTCTAGCAATGAATAAACCAAATGTATGCATAAATAAAGTTTTACAATATTATTAGAAATAATTCACACCCTGCGTTCAGAGTATTCGTTCGACATTAGTCCCCCTGAAATAAAATGGGAGGTAATAATTAATAATGATAATAATAATAATAATAATAATAATAATAATAATAATAATAATAATAATAATAATAATAAAAGATAATGGCTTACCTTCCACCTATGATTTCTGCAGTTTTCGGAGTCGCTGAGGTGCCTGTGTCCCTAAGGAGTTTTTTACGTGCCAGAAAATCTAGCGACGCAAGTCTTACGTATTTGAGCTAGTTCATATAGGCGTACCGTTGAACTAGTCCGGATCGAACCCGGCAACTTTGGCTAGGAACGCCAGCGCTCTACCGTGTGAGCTAGTCAGCTCGGTAACATCGGTAATAAGTCATTACCGATCGCTATCTTAAAAATCGCCAGACCATGGGAGTATCAATATCGGTTGTTGACGAATCGTCATCCCATTGGCTGATGGTGATGTACCCTACAGACTTATTTTCCTTATACACTGCTAATTAACATTCGTAATAATCATATGGCTTCAGCTGCTGTGTGCAGATTTGACCAAATCTAGACTGCCAGTGTGTCAATTTCTGAATTCCGTTTACTCTATCAGATGGCAGAAAAACGGATCTCTGCTGGGCGATCAGTAGCTGATTTTAATTAATTTTGTCGGGTAACACCAAATGTGTCACAAGATTCTTTTGTATGCCAACATCATACAAAAATGATGTCCGGAATGGACATTTTCCACACTTCGAAACTCCGACTACATCTCCCAGGTTTGAACCCTTGATCTTGGAAACCTGAGGTCAACGATGTTTAAATAATTTTCTATTGTTTCTGAACTCAATCCTCGTTTGCAAATCATATTGGTATTACTCATTAAAGGCACTAATAAAGCAAGACAACATAATTATAAAATCTTCACAGCTCGCCCCAATTCCTTCTCGAGTTCCATTACCGATTTCTCTAGAGAAAAAGTACTCGCAGTCCGTATCAAAGCAACATGACTTTAAATTCAAGAAGCATAACTTGTATTGACCGAGATACGAACCACGTCTGCCGTTGAGAAATGCCAGCGAAGACGTTATTCAGGCGTTAAAGATCTTGCACCAGAACGTTCTCTCATTGCACAAAGAGAAGCCCCAACGCTGAATAAGCTGCATTTCAGTTCAAACCGAGTTAAAAGAGGCAATGAAATCAATGAGAAGGTAACTGCAATGCTTGGCTGGGTTTGGAAGAAATGGAGCGAACTGAAATGAATTAGATCCTGTTAGAAAAATCGCCAACTTGCTTTCGTCTTGTGGGTTGAAGTTTCCACTACATTGCTTGCATTGTATAGCTACGTTCTTATAATATCTTATAAAGGCCTCCCTGAAATGAAGAATACAACTTAACAACAGGATATTCTGTGGGTAATGAAAAATAAAGGACAAAGTAAAAAAAAAGTCCTGCGTATAAAGGCATTGTCTCTACAACATGGCGATCAGCTACTGAAGATCCTAACAAAAAATAAAAATCTTCTTTTGTGAAAGGGAAAGAAATACTTTAAAAATTCTAAATACGAGATTCTAGTTTATATTGTTTGAAAGTAAGTATTCATCAAATAATTATCAACCAAACCCATGTCACATTCAGCCCGTTATGAGCTCTCTCCTGCAGAAACTGCTACCTACTACGCTGGGGAGCTCAGATGGAGACGGTATAGCGCTGGTTTTCTGAGCCCAGCTGGCCGATGGGAAATCCTGCGAGACAAATTACTGGCACCTCGGCTTCTCCAGAAATCGTAACTGTAGTTAGTGCGATGAAATTGCTAGTAGCTTTACGTCGCACCGACACAGACAGGTCTTATGGCGACGATGGCATAGGAAAGTACTAGGAGTTGGAAGGAAGCAGCCGAGGCCTTAATTAAGGTACAGCCCCAGTATTTGCCTGATGTGAAAATGGGAAACCACGGAAAACCATCTTCAGGGCTGCCGACAGCGGGATTCGAACCCACTGTTTGTCGGATGCAAGCTAACAGCTGCGTGCCCCTAAACCCACGACCAACTTATTATTATGATTATCATCATCATCATCATCACACAAAATAATATTACAAGTTCTGTAAACACAGCCTCGGAAACAGCTAGGGCGTTCCGCAGGAGTGGCGCGCAAGGGTTCCGCCCGCCCTTTGTGAGAAATGAGCAAAGGCTACCGTGAATGTTGGATCTATGACTGCGAAAGAAAGAGAGACTGTGGACTTAATGATGTGAAGAAGAATGGGAATTCTTTGTGTTCAGGAAACTAGGTGGAAGGGTAATAAACCAAGAGACCGTGGAAGTTGCTTAAAGTTGCTGTACAACGGATCAAATAGTGCAGGAAGAAATTGTGTCGGCATTATTCTCTCCAAAGACATGGTCACCTGCGTTATTCGTGTACACAGAGGAAGTGAACGAATAATGTGTGTGAAGTTGTGTCTTGGGGAAGAGTTCACCATTGTAAATGCCTACGGTCCACAGTTGGCTGTGAGGAGGATAAAAGATATGCCTTCTGGAGGGACCTGGAACAGGGACTTCCCTGTATATCAGCTGATGAAAAGATATTTCTTGGTGGAGACCTGAATGGACATATTGTCACCAATGTGGAAGGGGAAGCATTGAGGAGATTACATGTAGGTTGGGGACTTGATACGAGAAATGAAGAGGGTGAGAGAGTGCTGAGTTTTGCCCCGGTATTGGATCTAGCGATTTGTAATACCTTCTTCCAGAAAACCAAGAGACACCTAGTGACATAAAAAAGTGGATGAAGAGACGAATAGATTTTCTCTTATGCAGACGAATGCATCTTAAGGAGGTTAAGAATTTTAAAGTCAGCATGGGGGAAGTTGTGGCACCCCAATACAGGGAGCTGGTACTTGACTAAGAATGCACGGGTGTGAAGAAAACAGTAGTAAGAAAAATTATTCCAAGAATAAAATGGTGGAGGTTAAAATATACAAATTTGAGATGTGAATTCAAGGATAAGGTTCTGCAAGAAATACAGTTAGTGGGCAAGTTGGTGTGGCAATTTTGGGCGAGACATCTGGAAAAGGTGCTCCATTGGATAAAGAAACATGGTGGTGGGATGAGGAGGTACATGATGCCATCAAAGAAAAAAGGAAAGCCAAAAAGAGATTGGATGAATGAGAAACTGTTGATGACAGAGAATAATAAAAACAGGCAAATAAAGCCTCAAAAAGAGCGGTATGGAAAGCAAAGGCACTGCATGGAGTGATGTCTGCGAAGAACGAGATATAACGAAAGGGGATGAAAAGCTCGTCAGAATTGCTAAGACACGCGATAGAGCATAAAAAGATCTCAAACACACCAGGCAGATGAAAAAATGAACAAGGCATAGTCATTCGAGATGAAGAACATATTAAGAATAGATGGAAGCAATATTTTGGAAAGCTTTTTTTTAAGGATGGTATCCAAAATTTAAATTATCTGCTGGCATATGTAGGGCGGAAACTGTAACTGCTATGAGCAAAATGGAATGTGGAAAAGGAACCGGTCCCGATGAAATTCCTATGGGGACCAGGAAGTGCCTGGGGGAAGAGGGAGTCTATTTCAACAGATATTTCAAGAAGAAACAATGTCCAAGGAATGGAGATAGAGTAACTCAATTTTTATTTATAAGGGGAAGGGGGACATTCAGGATTGCAAGAATTACAGAATAATTAAACTCATTCGCACACTATGAAGAACTAGGAAAAGTTACTGAAGGTAGGCTTGGGAAAGAAACGGCAATAGGGGAAGAAGAGTTCGGATTTATGTCAGGGAAAGGAACTACTGATGCTAGTTTTGCTCTTAGGTAGTTTATGGAAAAGCACAGAGAAAAGCGGAAAGAACTATATTCGGTGCTCCTAAACTTAGAAAAGACTTATGATCGGATGCCTCATCAGAAAGTATGGAGATACATTAGATGCAAGGGAGTATCAGAAAAGTATATTTGCCTTGTTTAGGACATGTACCAAGGAGCAAAGACACAAGTTGGAAGCAGTGTAGAATAGACGGAGGCCATAACAGTCCATGTTGGTCTTCATCAAGGATTTGCACGGAGTCCCTATATTTTTGATCTTAATTGATGTTCTATCAGAAAATCCAAGAGAACCAGCTCTTTGGTGTATGCTATTTGCAGATAATATTTGCAGTATGCAGCACAAATCGAGAACAGCTTGAACGTGGACAAGAATGCTGGAGAAGAGCTCTAGAGGAAAGCGGTCTTAAAATCAACTGGAATAAGACTGAATACATGTGCCTGGGAGGAACTCGGAATGGAACTGCCTGCTCCAGGCAAGAAAAAGTTTCAAAATCTTAGTATCCACTATGGCTGCCGATGGTAATTTAGAAATAGAATTCAGGTTGCCTGGTCTAACTGGAAAAGGTTGTCTGATGTCCTCTGTGACAATAGACTATATATCCAAACAAAGGGGAAAGCCTATACATGTGCGGCGAGACCTGCAATGCTATAAGGTGGAGACACGTGACCATCAGTGCAGTCACAATGTACGCGGATGGGAGTATCTGAAATGATGTTACTGAAATGAATGCGTGGGGTTACGAGGAACTACCACATCAAGAACGCTTTTATACGAGGCAGCGTTATAGAGACTGAAATATCTAGGAAGATCCAAGAAAGACGATTGATCTGGTATGGCCACATTAAGCACAGGGATGAAAATTATGTGGGAAGGAGAATGTTTGACATGGAGGTGTAAGGTAGAAGGGAGAGATGTAGACCCGAAGAAAGATGGATCGCTTGTGTGGGGGAGGATCTCAGAGGAAATGCTGTTTGGGACCGGAGGAAATGGAAACGACTTGTCAGAAACGTCGACAACACATGAACGGGAAAATACGAAGAAGAAGAAGTATCGTCACTTGGATTCGACCGGCTAATGGCCACGTTATTTACGCTGTTTCCTTCCATGATATTTAGCCTTTTCCCACTATTCCAAATTCGTATTCAGTCCACGTTTTACGTGTTTCTCTGGAAACGATGGTTGCCTCCGAGTTTCTTTCGAAGAGGATCACGCTTCAGGATGTCATCAAGTGTACGCCTACCTTTTGGATAAGGAAATCAAATGAGACTGGTTCGCGGAGGTGGAAAAGAAGGTACCGGAAGAGGGGGCAAAGATCCGATTCGACAATCCGTCAGATCACATTCATATCAGGTGACCACAGAAAGGGATTTTCCTTTTTCGAATGGTCTCAGTTGTCTTTTCCACTTGTGGCTATAGCTCATGATTGTGCCTTTTAAGTATTCAAAACATGTTTTATAGTGGTTTACCGTCGCACTAACACATCCAAGGTTTTCGGCGACTCTACGATGGGAAAGAGCCAGGATTGGGAAGGAAGCGACCTGCTGTTTTTTCGAAGGACTTTAACTTCTTTCTTCGAAAGAACAAAGTCAAGGTCAGAATTTATCAGCACTTTCACATTCTGGCAATCCTGTTGTGCTTTCAGTGCGATGGCAGCGAGATCAATTTGGCACTCACCAAGATTAGACTTCGGGGAAGTCCATGGTTTTTATTTCCTGGATAGATGTTTGAAAGCAGTCAATTTCAGAACCAAGTTAAACGCCGTACGAACGATTCTCCGCACCAATTAGTTCTCCGATAGGCTGGGCAGTTTCTGGCAATATTCTGAAATTTTCTATTTTAGCCAAGCTGGGCACTGAAGTCTCCTACCAGGGTAATTGTATTTTTTTTAAATTTTATAGAGGTTGTCTTCGAACTCTTTCCAAAAGTGATCTGTCCTTTTTGGGCCCTACTTGTTTGTCTCGTTAATTGGAGCATGGGTATTCACAATGGTGCATATTGTATATACACTGCGCAAATAAAGGCGCCGAGGCTCGGCTGTTAGCGGAAGTAAAGTTTGTGACCGAATCTAGAATCTTTCTGCTTACAATCAAGCATGTACCGAGATGCAGTACGGATTTCAGTACACGTTTGCCCATTTTATCTTTAAAGATCCTGTAAACTTCTGACTCAAAAGCATGTTTATCTGTAAACTACGTTTTTTAAATCGCTACGATTAGTATTTCATGCTAAGACAAGTTGTTATTGAGATGCTGAAGATAACTAACCTTAAGAAGAGAGTTCATGTCGGAAGTCGCAAAGAAGTTTCGCTGTTTGTGTCTGATGTCTTTTTGTAGGAAGCTCCAACATCTCCAGGCATGTTGGTGCAGTTTCACCATAATCTGAACGCTAGCATGCGTTGTAACCGTACAATTGGTTACAGATTTCTCTTGGCTTTCACTGTAATAATAATAATAATAATAATAATAATAATAATAATAATAATAATAATAATAATAATAATAATAATAATAATAATAATAATAAATTATATTCATTATATTTTATATTCGGAGATTCATCATTCTGATTGTATTATTAATTAGGAATCACGTATCTCATTCCATCTAATCAATAAAATAAGATAAATATTCTGATAAGTTATCAACTGTAATAAGTGGTTCCTAGATGAGAATTATAAGCCCGTTCGGCCATTAAGAGATTTGAAAATATCTCAGAAAAGAATATTGGTAACATCTATTCACTTTTCACTTCCATGTCTTGTCTAAGATCGTATACCAAAGTTATTTATTAAATTAATATTCACGGAGATTTTAAGAAAGAATTTAAGTGAAAAATTATATCTTAACTTCAAACACTTCGAAATTCAGCACATCAGCTCCCTTTTTTAACACAACTGAAATACCTTCACTTCTAATAGATTGTTCATTTTGAAATTATTCGTTCATTTTAGTAATTAAAAGAAATTCTTGACATTATTTATTCTCATATCCTGAAACCTCAATAATAATAATAATAATAATAATAATAATAATAATAATAATAATAATAATAATAATAATAATAATAATAATAATAATAATAATAATAATAATAATAATAAAAATAATAATAATAATAATAATAGTAGTAGTAGTAATAATGTTATTGGCTTTACGTCCCACTAAGTACGTTTACGGTTTTCGGAGAAGCCGAGGTAACGGAATTTAGTACCGCAGGAGTTCTTTTATGTGCCAGTAAATCTACCGACACGAGGTCGACGTATTTGAGCACCTTCAAATACCACCGGACTACCACTCAGCCCGGCTGGAAAAATTCATCTTAAAAGTTTCCTTGCTGCATTTTCAAGACATTTCAAAATTGTTTTTATTCAAGTCAAAACTGGAATTTAAATATATATGTAATATGTAGGCTGGATTCACTACTTTTTCTCTACCAAGGCAATCACACGAGAATTTGAGGTAAATGTATTTAGCCACCAAGAGCTTCCCTGATACAAATTTAATCGTTATTGCTCATGTAAACCAAAATATACCTGCAGTAATCTGTTATGAGGGTTACAAAGTATTTGTACACATGTTTTCACTAGGTCACTTTAGGCATCTAAGATCCTATAATCAGCAACGTTGATGCAGTAGGAAGACAATCGTTATATCCGGCAGTCAGTGAATGCCTATGATGATGATGATCATGATCTTGACGACGGTATAGGCAAGTCTAGTTTCATCTATTCTCCGGATTTGTTACCGTTGAGGTAATATTTCCATGTTTGCTGTAATTACAACAGAGAAAATATTGATGAAAATGTTAAGTGGCTTGTTGTTTATATAGAATCAATGAATATTCAAGATAAACTTAAATATTATAACTAAGCGGTCCGCCTATTCAATACAATATATAATTTATTATATGTAGTACATGTTTAGTTCCCTAAGTGACATCATCAGCTAATAATAAATTAACATTAATATATCAGAAATAAATATTATAAAAATTGGAAAGACATATTAAAATTTTTGATATTTAAAATAAGATCTTCGAAATTTTGTTAAAATTGTATGTCATAAGACAGATAAAACAGTTAAATTATCTATATTTCTCTTGTTGATTTTCTTGGAAAATACCAGTTTTGCTTAAAAAATCTTAAAATATCATTTGTTGTAAATAGCACACTTGATTTGTATCTCTTGGTGAAAGATTTGTTGAAACTTAATAAGCATTAGGTGGTATAATAAATTTAAATGCTTCAGAATTTAAAGTCAGCTCGGGGCCGTGATGGTAAAGTTCTGTGTGGTAATGGATATAATTTTATCTGAAATAAAATTTCAGTTTCAACAAATCTTTCACCAAGAGATACAAATCAAGTGTGCTATTTACAACAAATGATATTTTAAGATTTTATAAGCAAAACTGGTATTTTCCAAGAATATAAACAAGAGAAATATGGACAATTTAACTGTTTTATCTGTCTTATGACTTACAATTTTAACAAAATTTCGAAGATCTTATTTTAAATGTCAAAAATTTTAATGTGTCTTTCCAATTTTAATAATATTATATTTCTGATATATTAATGTTAATTTATTATTAGCTGATGATATCCGTTAGGGGACGAAACATGTACTAGCTATAATAAATTATACTGTTTATTGTATTGAATAGGCAGACCGCTTAGTTATAATATTTAAGTTTATCTTGAATATTCATTGATTGATTATAATCAATACGGGATTAGTATTACTTGAAATGAAGCTGTTAAAGCTTATCACTTGTAATGTTTATACAGAAGAAAATCGCTGGTTTCTGTTCCGAGACACATATTAACTTGAGTCGGAACATCGCGGAATCATGCATGTTATTGCTATATGCAAGTGAGATGAATTTCAATATTTTCTAGCCGAACAGGTGGATGTGTATTACACACAATAGGGCACATAGCTACGTTACTAAACGTAGATAAAAGAGAAGCTGCCGAATATTCTGTTCCCTGCATGCCTGCTGCAGGAGGTTCACGACAAGAAACGAAATTCCACTGAAATAACAGCGGGAAACAAAATTAAATTCCGCCACTCCCGGAGCAAGGCCTCGCGCTGTGAAATAACTGGTGAAGTGCTGACAACGGTTACACGTCCCGTGCCATCCGCGGCGTTCTCATCCTACAGTTCAGTGTTCTAGTATAGTAGTCTTCACTGAAAGATGCACTCTACTCACTTACAAAGTGGCATAATACAGGCACCACTCCTTTGGATAATTGCTCGGCTCTCGTAACGTGCAAATGTAGTAAGAGTAAGCCAACTCAGGATATGAACTGTGGAGGACGTGACAGCTGAGAGGCATTGTTACTGACTTCTCACCAAAGCAGCTACACTTCGACTCCTGACCAATTCATGTGGTAGCTTTAACACTAAGTGTCACGTCCCTGTGGTTCAAAATCGACGTAAAACTGGAAGAGACATATTTATGATCAACAGTCACATAGAACTACTAGCTTAATTTTCCATTAATTCTAACATTTTCAGCTCCTCTATAATACAAATATTATTTTTAAACTAAATGTACTTCTAACACTGTTGTCAGTGTGCTCCACGGAGTTCGATAACTGCAGTCGCTTAAGTGCGGCCAGTATCCAGTATTCGGGAGAGAGCGGTTTGGAACCCCACTGTCGGCAGCCATGAAAATTGTCTTCCGTGGTTTCCCATTTTCGCACCAGGAAAATGCTGGGGCTGTACCTTAATTAAGTCCACGGTCGCTTCCTTCTCACTCCTTGCCCTTTCCTATCCCATTGTCGCCATAAAATCTATCTGTGTCGGTGCGACGTAAAGCAAATTGTAGGGAAAAAAGTGATCCACGAACATAGAAACATTTTCTTAGGTTTAATTTAAATTTAAATTAAGATGCCGGCATATGAATGCACTGCAGAGTTTCGATGAAAGCCATATCTTCAAAATATCTTTGTATCTTTGTATCTTAGCCATATTCAAGTCATTCAAATTTATTTTATATGTAATATATATTTATATAATTACTATTTGCTTTACACCACACCGACACAGATAGGTCCTAAGGAGACGATGAGATAGGAAATGAGCTAGGAGTTGGTAGGATACGGCTGTGGTCTTAATTAAGGTACAGCCCCACCATTTGCCTGATGTGAAAATGGAAAACCACGGAAAACCATATTCAGGGCTGCGGATAGTAGGGTTTGAACCCACTATCTCCCGAATGCAAACTGATAGCTACTAGACCAAAACTGCACAGCCACTTGCTCGGTTATAATAATAACAATAATAATAATGATAATAATAATAATAATAATAATAATCATAATAATAATTATTTGCTGATAAGGCTACGAAGACTGAATTTCTCACAGAGAATGCTTCACCATTTCATTCCAAGAAAATTTCCCTTAATAAAAGTTGCTAGTATAGTGTAGCCCTTCTAAGGCAGACCCTCCGACGAGTGTAGGTAGCATCTGCCGTCCATATTAAACGGTGTGTTACTGTGCGGAAGGAATGTTTTATGTGCGATATATGAATTGCAGGGATGTTGGGGGCAGCGCCAACATGCAGTACCCAAATTATGGTAATTAAAATCGCCAATGATGGTGGAGATCGAACCCAGGAACCCAAGAACTATTCAGTCAAGGAAATTGACAGTTCAGCACTCATATTCTGACCCATATTTCGAAGGCTTCGAGCCTTTATCTGTCTTCTTTAGTTAACGTCCACTATTCATAACAACATTGCAGCTCGCTCCAGATAATAATACAAAATAATCATTAAAAATAATCCGCCTCTGTGTGATTAGCTGCCAGCCCCGGAAGTCTGGGTTCGATTCCCGGCCCTGCCACGTAATTTGAAAAGTGCTACGAGGGCTGGAACTGGGTTCACTCAGTCTCGGTGGTCAACTGAGTAGAGGAGGGTTCGATTCCCACCTCAGGCATCCTTGAAGTGGTTTTTCATGGTTGTCCACTTCTCCTCCAGGCAAATTTTGGGACGTTACATAACTTAAGGCCACGGCCGCTTCCTTCCCTATTCCTTGTCTATCCCTTCCAAACTTCCTATCCCCCCACAAGGTCCCTGTTCAGCATAACTCGTGAGATCACCTGGGTGAGGTACTGGCCCTCCTCACCAGTTGTATTCCTCCGACCCAAAGTCCAACGCACCGGGAGACTGCCCTTGAGGTGCTAGAGGTGGGATCCCTCTCTGTGTCCGTAGGAAAAACCAACCCCAGAGGATAAACGGATTAAGAAAGAAAAGAAAGAAAGAAAGAAAGAAAGAAAGAAAAAGAAAGAAAGAAAGAAAGAAAGAAAGAAAGATTATTAAAGTATACAGAAATGGCGAGATATATACGGAAATTCATCCTGTAATCACCCTCTCAATACATCTATCACATACAGTATAATTGGTGTCATTTCCAGGATTCTGAACAGTTCTTTAGCCACACTCTGTCTATACATCCATCCGCTTCAAATAGTCTGTTCTTCTGAACGCCTGCCTTATTACGAAGGCGTTCCTAGGTTGTTTGCCTTTTCTTTGCTAGTTGATCGTGGGTTCGAGCCCCACTGTCGGCAGCCCTGAAGATGGTTTTCCGTGGTTTCCCATTTTCACACCAGGCAAATGCTGGGGCTGTACCTTAACTAAGGCCACAGCCGCTTCCTTCCAACTCCTAGGCCTTTCCTCTCCCATCGTCGCCATAAGACCTATCTGTGTCGGTGCGACGTAAAACAACTAGCAAAAATAATAATAATAATAATAATAATAATAATAATAATAATAATAATAATAATAATAATAATAATAATAATAATAATAATAATAATAATAATAATTGTTACGGAGATATCCGTGGTAGTTAGAGGTGAAAGAAGGTGCGGGCGGGAATAGGTCTCAACTTACAAAATTAAAGTTAATTTTAAAACTTTAACAAAGGTTATATTTTCTTTTCAAAATCAACAGGTAACAACAACAGTGTAACAGGTACCAAGTAGCAGGAAAACAAGTTAAGAAATTACAATTGTTACAAGATTTGGGCTTCGAGCCCCAAGATAAATTTCTGAGTTCTCACCTCACCACTACAATAGCTAAAGGGCAGAAAACCCCTAAGTACGAGGAGCACTTGCTCCTAATTACAATGTTAAGAGAAAAAGAGCAGACCCGCTCTCAATTTTACAAGCCTATCAAAGGCTACAATAACCTTCATTCCTAACTGCCCTTAAGGCACACATACCGTGAAACAGGGGTATCTTGTACCCAACCTACAGGGCCTTCACATGAAGAAAACAAACTCTGGGTTAATTAAATGGCCTAAAAAACCAAATTGACTGGAGGCGTAGCTTGCACTCCTACATGAAACTTCTTAAAACCTAGGGGGCACTCGGCCAGTTATACAGGGGCTAATCCCATACTAGGGAGGTGACTAGTTGGCAAATAAGTTTAAGACTTTAAGAAGGAAGAGAAAAACGGTTACGAAAACATAGTCACCTCAAATTCAAAATGAAGGGGAGTTCGAGAGGGTGAAGCACTCTCTATCTCCGCTTTACAGATTTGTAATTTATAGGTAGACAGAAAAGAATTTATATTTTAAAAGGGTAGTTTACATACTAAAGGTTTCGAACCTTCCCCGAGAGTTAAACTGCTGAGCTAGCAAGAAATAAAGTTATTAAACGGCCATTACCTTGTGGATGAACTGCTGCCCGAAGAAAGAGGCGCTTCCCGCCCCCTGCTACATAATCACACACTAAGCAAGATGTCGATGAAGTGGCCCGGAGACAAGAAAATCAGCAGTTTTTATACCCTCGTGGAAAATTCGAGACCTTTCAAGAATGAAAAAGACACACCCCTTCAACTTTATTGGTAGACTAGGAATTACACATGGAAACCTGAGGAAGAAAGATATGATTCGAGGAAAATTACTTACAGAAATTACTGATTGGTTAAATTCAAAACTGGCGGAAAGAGAAGGGTTATACTGCCAACCCAAAAAATGACTGAAAGAAATTTAACAAAGAACAAACTTATGAATACCAAATTTCTTCAACAAAAAAACAGTTCCTTCACTTCGCACTAGGGTGCACAATTATAGTTCTTATGTAGTGCCATCTAGAAGAGAATGTCCACACTTCTTGCTACAGAGCAAACAAATACAAATTGAAATAGGCATAGTTCAGAACACTTCAAAATTTACCGTAGAGACATCTTCCGAGAAAACTTTGATTTAATACAGATTTTAAAGTTCAGAGTTTCTCCTGTAGAGGGGTTTCAACTGGCGCAATATTTGAATTCGCGGCGTGGAGGTGTACCGCCCGGTACAATAATAATAATAATAATAATAATAATAATAATAATAATAATAATAATAATAATAATAATAATAATGAAAATAATAATAGAAATAACAACTATCGCGAATGAGACCCCCCCCCCCTTTGAATAATCCATAAATGCTTGTGACATTACGGTTGAGAACACAGGTCACTTTATGCATAACCAACGCATGTTCATTAACTATTGGACTTCCATCAGGCTAAGATCTGCATTTGTTCGTTGCAGCCAGGAATCAAAATTTGTTAAGTATTTAATTAATCCAGCGAGTCAGATAGCTGTAACTTCACTCTACGCTGACTCAGAGAAATACATTATTTTATGAGGAAGGAGGTAAAGGTTTGATAGAGTTACTCTCCTGTCTAATTACATGAATACAGAGGCTTCAGAAGTGTGAAATTACATCACGAAAATGAGTGCTTAAACAAACTTATCTCGGAATTGTGCTGTTTACTTTCGACTGACAATGCGTGCGATGAAAGAGTATGTAAGTACACTCAAATATTTGAGTAACAGTTTGTGTAAATTTGCGTAATGTGTTTTGAAGTGGAAACGTTGTAGTTCTAGCAGCCATTAATGTGATTACTCTAAGGGCTAGCATTAAATGAGTCATTCTGATTACGGGACGTCCTCGTTGAACTTTACGCTAATAATAAGGCTCGGAGAGTATCTTTAAAACAATATAAACCGAACTATAAACTTTTCAGTTCACCCTTTTTGAGAACTTTCACAAAAATTTCGAAAAATTATGCATGCTCCCTTTTATATCGTATGATACCCGATTTTTTTGTTAGTTGCTTTACGTCACACCGACACAGATAGGTCTTATGGCGACGATGGGACAGGAAAGGCCTATAAATGGGAAGGAAGCGGCCGTGACCCTGATTAATGCACAGCGTTATTATTATTATTATTATTATTATTATTATTATTATTATTATTATTATTATTAATTCCCATTTGCCTGGTGTGAAAATGGGAAACCACGGAAAACCATCTTCAGGGCTGCCGACAGTTGGGTTCGAACTTACTATCTCCCGGATGCGAGCTCACCGCTGCGCGCCCCCAACCGCACGGCCAACTCGCTCGGTCCCGACATTTTTCATGCTCTCATGCAGTGGCCGGCATGTTTCGTTCTTTGAGACGTCATGCTTCCGAGTGCTGGGCTGCGAAGCTCTGACAGAAGACAAGCTCTGACAAAATTCCCAGTATTGTAATCATAACTACGAGACCTACAGCATTGTCTGGAATCCTAACCACAGGGACCTAACTCTTCGCTCCACTTTCAAGGAACATTTTCTCACTAACTACTCAATATAGAGGGTGGAGGATGGGTAAGGATTTACAGAACCATTTTTGTGGTCTAAATTTCGCTTGAACAAAGCTATTTTTCAATACGTCAAGAAGGCTGGTTAAATTGTAAGAAAAATATAGCATTTTGAATTAAAACGGGCGTATAATGCATATAATGCTGACCGCAAGTAGTTTAGAAAGGCTACCGTAAGAATAAAATACAGTACATTTTTATGTACATGGCCAGGATATCGTGATTTTTTGCGGTTTCGACGTAATTAACAGAATTTCTTATCATGATTGAGTTATGCAGTCTTAACATACTCGATATATAAATATCAGCGGCCTGTTTCAGTTCTCCTTAACATTTGTACCTCGAGCCGTCATTTCTAATTTATAGACAGCTCACAAGGCCAAACACTGGTTGTAGTGATATCAAACGGGGTTGGTTGTAGTTCTGGGGATTAAGACATCAGTCTTCGTAATGCATTGCCACAATTTGCCTTGAGAATATTTCATTTAGTCATGCTGGTATTATTCTGTTATACGGCGTTAGGCATGGACACTAACTGAGACCATGTGCAAGAGATTGCAAGCATTTAAAATGTGGACGTACCGAAAGATTCTGATGATACCTTGGACAGCTAAAATGACCAATATAGACGTTTTACACTGTATGAACAAAGAACCAGAAATTCTCACTACCATCAAGAGAAGGAAGCTAGAATACTTTGGTCATATGATGCGGAACTCTACAGTAAATAACACCTTCTGCAAGTAATACTCCAAGGGAAAATTAATGGAAAACGTGGTCCGGGGAGAAGGAGGACGTCATGGCTCGGCAACTTGAGTCAGTGGTTTGGGGTGACAAAGCTTACTCTGTTCAGAACAGCAATGAACAAACAACAGATCATGCTACTGATCGCCAACGTTCTGCGATGACATGGCACATGAAGAAGAAGAAGAAGGTATTATTATTGTTATGTATGCAAATAATCCCATTAAGACTACGCAAAGTACTTAGACGCATGCATTTGCCTTCTTTATGCCCATATCTCTTTCATTTTTTTACTTTGGTCCTCCTTTCTGACCTCAGACCAGGTTGTTCCAGTCTTCTTCTTTAATCCTTCCTCTTAGTCAACTTGCCTTTTGTGAATTTTGGATCTGAATATTACCCTGTTTTGGACATTTGATGGTGTAATTCCTGCCTGTTTGAAATCGGTTTTTATTTCGCCAATCCATTTCATTGGGTCTGTTTTAGCTTTACTCCTGCTTTCATATATTTCGACTATTTGCTTGGTAAGTCTGTCTGGATGCATTCTTTTAATATGTCCATAGAATCCTAACCTGAGTTTTCTAATGTTACTGTCAATATTTGTGCATTGTCTGATTTCCTTTCTGCCTCTAAGTTGGTATTTTCCGTCGGTGAGTACTGAGCCTAGAATTTTACTTATGATTTTGAGTTCCTTTTTGTCAATGTTTTCAATGTATGCTTTCCTGTTCAAAATTAGCGTCGCTGATCAATAAAGACATTCTGGTTTAATTAATGTGTTGTAATGTATTGGTTTTGTGTGCTTGGAAATACATTTCTTGTTATAGATATTTTGGGTTAGTCGATGTGGAGTTTCCATCTTTTGGTATCTAATTTCATTGGCTTTTGTTTCGAGTCCATTTTCCTGAATTGTTTAACCAAGATACTTAAATTGTGATACTCATATAATTTTGCCACATTTTTCTTCATGAATTTTGGTACTTGTTTGTTCCTAGTTATGTATTATGTGTTTTCAAAAGGTGTCTGTAGACCGACTCTTTCCGCAATTTCTTTCAGGAGTTCAATCTGATTTTGGGCTGCTGAAATTTCCCGGGTTAATATTGTTAGGTCATCCGCAAATGCTAGACAATCTCTCATTAGTTTTCTGCTGCCTAAAGTGGTTGGTGAATTTTGAGGACCAATTTCTGTTTGCGCCATTCTTGTATCACTTTTTCAAGGACGCAATTGACGAGTAAAGGTGAGAGTCTATCTCAATGTCTTACTCCTGTTTTGATTTCAAAGGGATCTGGGGTTTCCCCCCATGATTTTTACCTTGGACTTCGTGTCCGTCAGTGTTTGCTTTATGATTGCAAGTCTTTTCATGTCTAAGCCTTGTTCTTTCGTTATTTAGAAGAGTGATTGGCAATCAACTGAATCATACGCTTTTCTGAAATCGACAAATGTGCAGATTAATGTTTTTGCTACAAATTCTGTAATGTCTTTAAGTTCAAGATTTGCTCTGGACACGATCTATCTAGTCTGAATCCTGCCTGATATTATCCGATTTGTGGTTCTAGTTGTAATTTGATATGTAACCGATACTCGTGAGATTCATCAGTAGTTGTCTACATCCGTTCTTATTGTATTAAAATGATAGAAAATTGAGAGGATAGAGTGGCTTTTTATAATTCTAAAATGTTCAAAATCATCAATTCCAACGAACGTAAAAAGCTTTTCGGAAGTGTCTCAAAATTAAGTTGGCCGAACTTTGTGAAGTGAGTTCCGCGCTGCTGAAGCTCCAACCGAGTGGTGGAAAATGAGTTGAAACTCGTGGATGCAGATACAAATCATCATGGTGCGGTTGACATCGCCTTGAAAATATCTACGTACATTTCGAATGTAATCTTCTTCTTCTTCTTCTTTGGCGTTTATCCCGCCTGGTGTCTCCATTTACTTCGATCTCGGGCCATGCCATGATGGAGAATTGCAGCCTTGAGGTCGTTGTGCACTGAATCGGCTCATTGCCGTCTTGGTCGTCCCTTGGGCGTCTTTTCAGCGATTTCCAATGAATACGCTGGCTTTGCTAGTATATTGTCTTCTGCACGCAATACATGCCCAGATCAGCGTTGATGGCTTTCCCGCATTTTCTTCTGGATCGATGCAACGTCAAAACGTTTCCTAATAAAATCATTTGAAATGTGACTCAGATCTAGTAACGCCAGCTGTCCCCGTCTCCATGACGCTTCATCGCTGTTCTACTCCCTTTGTAACTGACCAACAGTCGATGCTGCAGAGAGCGACAGGACGAATACCAGTTCGGTACATCTTACATTTCACATGATCCTTCAACCGATTGTCAACGATAAAATGTCAAGTTCATAACTACTTGGTACTATACTTCGACACCACCTATCACGTGGTACGTATTCTACGTCAAAACTTGAGGCCGTGACCCTGACACAGCCCTGTTCGAAATTTTTTAAAATTCCTTTGCTAACAATTTAACGTCACACTATTTCAGATGAGTTTCGGGAGTGACAGGGCAGAAATCAGTTTGTCTTTATTTAAGGCACACCCCCAGCGTGGTGTGAAAATGGAAAATCATGGGAAACAATCTTAAAGGTTACCGACAACGGGGTTCGAATCGACTATGTCCAGAATGGAACCTTACAGCCACGTGGCACGTACCACGCAGCCAACTTACTTGTTTGGAAAATTAGTGCAGGAACCCATCCACTAAATCAGAAGTCATCAAGTAGTTGTTCTAGGGAGGAAGCACTACCCTTTCCCCTCTGGACGGCTGGCTGCCGCGTGAGAAGACAGTAGTGGACAGGCCGGTTGCATACCGGGCGGCACTTGCAGTAATGGCACAGAGAGAATGCTAGCATATGAATAATAACAATAACAATAATAATAATAATAATAATAATAATAATAATAATAATAATAATAATAATAATAATAATAATAAGAGGAAGAAGAAGAAAATAAGGTCGACCTCCAAGAAATGAACATCACGGGTGACATCATTGAAGATCGTGGAGCTTTTAGCACAATAGTAGCCAAGCAAAAATTCGTGGAGGAATCGAAAGAGAAAACTGTTAGGAAATGGTCCACTGAACGCAAGATGCAACACAGTGCATTCATGAAACGATTTTGGGAGGATAAGAAAGCGAAAAACATCAGGCCAACGAACAAGTTTAGACGCGCTCTTTGAATGGGCATAACGAAGAAATAATAATAATAATAATAATAATAATAATAATAATAATAATAATAATAATAATAATAATAATAATAATAATAATAATAATAATAATCTATCATAAATATCATGAATTAAAAATACAAATATCATAAAATATATTTTTTTTGCTATTTGCTTTACGTCGCACCGACACAAATAAGAATTATGGCGACGATGGGATAGGAAAGGCCTAGGAATTCGAAGGAAGTGGCCGCGGCCTTAATTAAGGTACATCCCCAGCATTTGCCTGGTGTAAAAATGGGAAACCACGGAAAACCATCTTCAGAGCTGCCGACAGTGGGATTCGAACCCACTACCTCCCGTTACTGGATACTGACCGCACTTAAGCGACTGCAGCTATCGAGCTCGGCAATATCATAAAATATAAATATAAATATAAATATAAATATAAATATAAATATAAATATAAATATAAATATAAATATAAATACCATAACTCGTAAATATCTGTCAAGTTTGTCAATAATGTAAGTGTATGAAGCGTATATGCGTATGTACTAAATAATACTTCTTCCATGTGCATTGTGCCGAAGAAGCTCATAAACCCAATTATACTATTGTGAATTATATAATAATAATAATAATAATAATAATAATAATAATAATAATAATAATAATAATAATAATAATAATAGGGCCGATGACATTCGATGTTAGGCCCCTTAAAATAATAATAATAATAATAATAATAATAATAATAATAATAATAATAATAATAATAATAATATTTAAGTACAGTACATCCTCAAATGAAAAGCAACTACTAAATTTGCAGGAGAAAAAAGAAAAGACATGGAGGAAGTTGGCATCAATCCAAAAGGAACCTTTAATTGAGATATGCTTCGAGCTAAAACTGATAAATTCCAGGGGTTCCAAGAAAATCAAAATGGAATGTCCAATAACATATGGTCATATGAGAGGAAGAGGAACGACAGCAAAACGATGAGTTTCTTGGAGAAGAAAAGAGGACTAACCAGCAAGTCAATTGTTTACCGTGGTACAAAATAGGCCAAAATCGAAGAAATAATAATAACAATAATAATATTAGTATAATTCATTTGGAGTATTGATCATGCGGAAGGTACAGGACACACATTACAAATTATAACAGGCAAGAAAATTATTGAAATTGACATAATATAGCTTCACAGCCATAACAAATCCGGTAGGAATTTGTTTAGTTGTTCTGCTTGGTGTCAGTTCGATATTTTACTCTCGAACGACTGTGTGATTGAAGGGAGTATTGTATTCGTTCAAAAATTCGACATCCGATTTTTGATGGATTTTATGACCACTAGACTCAGAAAAAAAATATTTCTGAACATACCTGTGAGTTCAGACGTTGTGGCCAAATGGGCCACAGATCTCGTCTAAAACATAACGGACAGTTCTGAACTAAAGAATAAATTTCAGAAGCAGCACGTACATGTTTTCGCATTGTGCGACCGCAGTAAGAACTACAGGATTCGGAAACGGTGGCAAGCGACGACCTGTTAAGCCGAAGGTATGTCTGAAGGAACATTTTGTACCGTGAACTGGTCTTTTCAAGCAGCTGGACATTACAACTAAACGGGTGTTCTTGCAAAAGGTTCCAATATTTACAGAGGGGGAAGCACCCAACATAGGTTCTATAAACATTGGTCCTATGTGCTCGGAGATATGGTCCGCTATCACTACTATCAATGATCACGATATTCCAGTAACATACGGAGGGTCGTATGCAGTAAAAGGGAATGAAATATTTACTTCCTTTCAAGGTCAGAAAACTGTTGGTTCAACAGTTAACAATGCCTCTGTTTCACTACTAGACGTCGTGTAGCGCAGACTAAGTGACACCCTTCTCTAATAGACTTCAGAGAGCTCAGAATGATTGCGTCCGCTTTATAATGAACATTCCAAAGTTTCGTCATACAACTCCTGCATTCCGTGAGCTAAATTGGCCTAAACTAAACCACTGCCGTAGCTACTATTCGTTGCCTCTACTCCACAAAGTAATATAAAACCGAACACCCTCATATCTAACAGATTCTTTCCAGTTGTTCTCAACAATTCATAACATGCTGACCAGAGCTGCAGCTAAGCTAATGCTCAAAGTAAACTCATGTACATAAAAACCAGAAACCCTTGAAAGACTTGAGATGGGAAATTCATATTCCCAGGACATTTGCATTAGTATGTTCTGAAGAAATGATTAGCATTTGAATCATATCGGTCCTCAGGTTCAAGGTCCACATTGATATCTCGGCGCACCACCACCCACAGGTTAAATGTGCCTGCGGCTCTTGTTGTCGCTATAAACCAAAGGTAAAGGATCAGTGTGACCTGATCAGATGTTCAGGATGCCTCGCAGACGTATGCGAGAACCGTACCGCCAAATGAGTGAGTTTGAAAGAGGGCGCATTATTGGCATGAGAGAACGTGATGCATCCATCCGAAAATTTGCTGCTCGTGTGGGACGAAGTATGTCGGTAGTGCAACGGGTGTGTACAGAATGGTTCACAGAAGGCCGTAGAACACGACGAGATGGGCCTGGTCGCACCATCTACACCACCCCCGAGAAGACCGACACCTCATCCGAATGGCACTGCAGCGCAAATCTGCGCCCTCCTCGACTCTGGCGCAACAGTGAAACAGTGTAACACATCGTACACTATCAGGAGTCCGTCGTTGTTTATTGCGGTCTGGGTTAATGGCTCGTTCTCCAATTCTCCACCTAATTTTAACTAACGTGCATAAATATGGTAGCCTGCAATGGTGTATGGAACGACCTCACTGGGGACGAATCCAGGTTCTGTTTGTTCGAAAATGATGGCCGCATTTGGTTAGCCACGGTCAAGGGGAGAAGCATCACATTGACTGCAATCGCACAAGACATACAGCGCCAACTCAAGGCCTTATGGTGCGGGGTGCTATTGGGTACAACGGCAATCACAGCTGATGCGTGTCCAGGGAACAGTGACCAGTTTAATGTACGTGAATAACATCCTGCGACCCTTAGCCATGCCCTTTCTGCACGACACCCCAGACGCCATATTTCAGCAGGACAAAGCGCGACCACATGTTGCTGCACGAATACATGCCTTCTTGTTGTCAAGGATGTCAGACTGTTGCCCTGGCCCATCCGATCACCGGTCTTGTCGCCAATCGAAGATACGTGGGATATGGTAAAACGACGGGTGCGGCGCTGTGACCCAATGCCAACCACCAAAGATGAACTGTGGAACCAGGTGAATGTAGCATGGGTGGCTGTACCCCAGGACGCCATTCGCGCCTTACATGCGTCGATGCCATCACGCATGGAACAAGTTATCAGTGCCCATGGAGGACCCAGTGTCTACAGGACACATCCTGAAAGTAGGTGACTGAAATACTAATCGTTCCTGCAGAACATATTAATGAACATGTCCTATGAATATGAACGGCCTATCTATAGTCTTTCAAGGTATTCTGTTTTTTATGAACATGAGTATACGAAATCACAGGGTCGCACTCTACAATAATTCTTTTGTTATCAGCACAGTCCGAGCATGTAATTCGTTGCCCAGTGACGTAAGGGACACTCGATCTGAACCGGTATTTAGAAGGAAATGTTGATAGCGGTACTTGGACGGATAGGGTTGAATGTAAATACATGAATTCTGATTTCCTGTTTTGTTATTTCATTCCGTGTTTCACTATGTTTTACTAAATTTTTATTTATTGATGCAATAGGACATTTTTTCTGGTATATTTTAGATTTCTTTTTCTTTCCCTTATTGTGTTTTATAACTACTGTATGTGTGCAGTTTAGTATTATAGTGTGTGTGTTTATGTGTGTGTAATATGTGTAGTATATTGTTGAACTGTACGTGAATTATAAGACACAGTCTGGCAGAACAGCAGGCTTGATAGCCTGAGTCACGCCATGTAAATAAAGGCATAAATAATAAAATAATAATAATAATAATAATAATAATAATAATAATAATAAAATACGTTCCGACCTGAAGATTGGTCGTAACGACTGCAAATGTTGTACAGGCATGATGAGGCACCGACCCATTTCCGTATTATGGTTAGGCGACCCCTAACGCGGGTCTTCCATGAGCGATGGACGATGGCTGGGTCAGAGAGGACCTTGGCTTGCCCGTTCGCCTGACCTTAACCATGTGGTGTGTTGGCTTTGGAGACTTATAAAGACCATGGTATATGTCTTCCTCATAAATGGCGTGGATACACAACGAGAACGGGTGTTCAATGCCTGTGATGCAATCCGGCAACAGCCAGAGGTGTTCCAAGGTATGGGTGATTCCATGTGACGTGATTGCAATGGATGGCGGTCACATGTTGTGAAGGGAAGATCAAGGAAATGGTGATTATTGATGGTAATGGTGGCGGTCCGTAACTCCGGAGATATTGGGTTTGCGACTAATGTTTATAGGACTCTGTAAATATTGCAACTTTTTTCAAGGACACCCTGTATTTTCGAATAGCCCGCGGGCAGGGGGGATTTAACTATACTACAAATTTAAGAACATATTTTGGATACTTAAATACATATTTTCCACATTTTGGCACACAAATGCATATTTTTGAAAAGTTATGCATGCATTAGAGATATAACCATCTATCGTTAAAGAGTTTTGTGATGTAATCTGTAGTAGATGACATTGTTAAAGTTCAAAGCTATCACTGAAGTGTTGCATCAAAACATTAACCACCGACAAAGTGGCTGCGTGGTTTGGGTCACGTAGCTATCAGCTTAAATTCGGGAGACGGTGGGTTCGAACTCCACTGTCGGCAGCTCTGAAGATGGTTTCCGTGTTTTCCCATTTTCATACCAGGTGAAGCTGGGGCTGTATCTTAATTAAGGTCACGGTCGTTTCTTTCCCACTTCTAGTTATTTCCTATCCCAGTGACGCCATCGTCGTGACGTAAAGAAAATTGTAAAATAAAGAAGAAAAAAACATTATTCTGAATGAAAGTTTCAAGTTAGAGGTTAGATTTCTGTCTTCATTTTAATTGTCCTGATCTCCTTTATTCTGATAATATTTGACGTTTTTTTCCTACAACCTGTATACAGTACGAGTCATTATAAGGTCGTATCATGCACTACTGTGACTGATGTTAGTCCTATTCAGCACACTCTGATGCACATTTCCTGTCTTCAAAATAACTCTACCCTAGATAGGAGACTTCGACTTATTTACGTAGCGTTCCATTACACTTTCAGAGTCTTACATCCCAACAGAGAATTACAGGACTTCGTCATTGCCTTCCCTGAGGGAAGTCGCTTGCGAGACCTCAGTAAGGGTCGATAGTTCTGCTTGCTGCCATGTAAATCACAAAGTGCCCTACTTCCAATCCATTGCGTAAATCCTTCAGCCCGCCGAGGCGAAAACTCATTAAATAGTAAAACCGGCAGTGATAGGAGCTGACACAAAAGCAAGGAGAAACATGTAATTTTATGTGACGACTGTGGAAGAGATTGGAATGTACGAAGTACACTCTGGCACGCCAGCCCAATAAACATCGTCAAAAATGATCTCTAGCCTTAGGTTTCTTTACGCCAGAACCTGTGCCCGAAATTAGACGTTCTAACACCAATTTTATCTACACGAAACTATGAACGCTATATTCAAAGTAAAAAAGAAAGGAATCAATGTGTGGAAAAGCCGAGTTGCAAACAGTGGAGTTTTCAAAGGTGAAATTATGATAACATGTTTTAAGATCTATTTTAACATTTTCGCATTTCTTGAGGCCGAAACTTCATGGTGATTTGGGCTAGTTTTACGGCCGGATGCACTTCTTGACGCCAAACTAACCTGGAAGGATGTATTCACTATTACTCCTTTGGAAATTGGTAGTGTAGTGCGTTGGGTGTAGATAAAGGGATATATATGTATCCAGACGAACAAAACACTCGATTCCTGAGTCGGAAGAATGAACTATAGCAATTAAGATGACCACTGAACCGAAGGTCACTACGATGAACATTAAATAGAGGAGATGGGCTTCAGATTTAGTTTAGTGTATGTCACTGTATATAACCTGGCATGGTAGACGTACAGTGGCCTTGAAGCGACACAAACCACAGTACAGAAGCCGTGGTTTTAAGACGTCAGCTATGACGGACAGGGCATGTAATACGGATGGCCGATAATTGCATTCAACGGGAAGTGTTTTACATTGAATTAACAATTGCTTAACATTATTTGCGAGGTGCGAGGAAGCGATTTAAGGACGTAATAAAATTAAGGCTCTGGAAATTGAAACTGAATACTTTCCACAAATACTGTATTTGTGTGTAATTCCGTCAAATTAATTGATGTCACAGTCCTTATCTTCTTTACACTTGTCCTTACCGGTGCATAGTTATATAGCTAATAATAATAATAATAATAATAATAATAATAATAATAATAATAATAATAATAATAATAATAATAATAATAATAATAATAATAATGTTATTGATTTTATGTCACGCTAACCACTTTCTCTTTGACGGTTTGCAGAGACACCGAGGTGCCGGAATTTTGTCCCGCAGGAGTTCTTTTACGTGTCAGTAAATTTACAGACACGAGGATGATGTATTTGAGCACCTTCAAATACCACCGGACTGAGCCAGGTTTCAACCTGCCAACTTGGGCTCAGAAGGCCAGCGCTGTACTACCTGAACTACTCAGCCCAGCAAATAAAACATTAAGGTAATGCTCCTCACTTGCACGGTGTGAAAATGAGGAATTAAGGGAAAAAGAATGTTGACCGTGAAGTTCGAGCGCTCTGCCTGCTGAATGCAATCTTACAGCTCCACGAGGTGTACTGCGTAGCCAACACACTCGTTTCATTATTATTATTAATATTATTATTAATGTTCGGATGTTAAGGAAGAGTCATATTTCTTTCCGAAGGTCATTTTACCCGAAATCTGAGGGGAAAAAAACCTGTGAACGATGTGTCCCTGACCCCGTTTAAAGCAATTTTATGTTGCATATAAATTTATATTTCGGACATTTTTATTCTTTTGCTCATATTTTGCTCATTTTAGCGATACAAGGTCATATTCGGTTAGATTTTGAACATTTTTGTTTAAATTGAGTCATCGTTTTTAGCAAGGTACATATTATCTGTGTCAAATTTCAAACCCAGGATTTCCAAATACTGCAGTAGATGTATTTTTATTTTCCGAAAAGATAGGGAGAAGGTTTAGAAGACCTGATTCCGGGAAAGTGATGCTGTACATACATACGTCTACAGATACCGAAATACAGACTAAAACTTCGTTTCTTATTTTTTTAAAGTATTTTTTATGAAAATGGAGTGAGAAATGCGCCTTAGAAATGAATGAATATATATAAAGTTTTAACGTTGGTACTACTGTTGCTCTGTCAGTTCGGTCGATTAAGTTTGTCTGCTGTATTATCGCTAATCATTTTTTTTTTGCTATTGGCTTTACGTCGCACCGACACAGATATGTCTTATGGCGACGATGGGATAGGAAAGGCCTAGGAATGGGAAGGAAGCTGCCGTGGCCATAATTAAGGTACAGCATTTGCCTGGTGAGAAAATTGGAAACCACGGAAAACCATCTTCAGGAGGTTCGAACCCACTATCTCCCGATTACTGGATACTGACCGCACTTAAGCGACTGCAGCTATCGAACTCGGTTAATTACTTTTAGCACGTTTAATGTTAGTAATACTCTAATACGTGATATCCATCCCTAAAATACTTAAGTCATATTTTACCTTATTTTAGGCCATCGTTAGCTAGTTTTAGGGAATATTTTGTAGATTTTTAGGTCAAAATCTTACGAATCCTAACTATTATTATTATGTCCGCCTCCGCAGCGTAACGGGTTCGATTCCCGGTACTGCCAGAAATTTAAGAATGACAGGAGGGCTGGTATGTGGTTGAAATAGTACACACAGCTCACCTCCAATGGGGTGTGTCTGAAAATAACTGCACCACCTTGGGATGAGGACACGAGTTTGGGGGGCACCCGGGTAGAATTTGCCACACGAAATTAAAATGTATTGTTAGTATTATTATCATCATCATCATCATCTTATGGTTTTAATTTCTTCATTTCACAAATGAAGCTATAAATAATGACGATAAATATGATAATAATGAGATTGTACATTCTGCTGTGCGACAGAGAGTTGATAGAACAACCACAGGACATTATAAAATATCCAGGAACTCTGTATAATATTTCCAGAGTGGAGAGGGAGCAGCATATTGAAACAACGATTGATAGTGTGCGGGCAGCATAATGCACCTGGGCCAGGCGAGGCCATGGGGACGGATGGAGTTGACTAAATTACCCAACTAATCCCACAAAATGACCCACTCAAATTGATGACCAAATGTTGTTTGCATGTGACCTCCGCTACAACTATGTTGTACAATACTACTTTGCGCTGTATGTTCGTCAAAATTATCAAACGCACCTCTGACAGATGTGCAGATGGAGATATAAATTGGACACTACCATGCATCTTCAAATTAGAACATGAAGTTTAAAAATAATGGCGATACAAATACAATGGAACAATTTAAAACGCAATGAGTTCTCTGAAATGACCCGAAAACATGAAATAGAGATATTGACAGTTGAAGTTTTGAGGTTATTTATTTAGCGTATGATGAGTACAATAATATTTATTTATTTATCGTATGGTTTACAATCACATCACAATAAAAGTATTTTAAAATTATTTTCACATCTGAACACATTAAGTCAAAATGTCAGATTGGTATCTCTAATATAATTTACACCGTTTTCAGTAGCCATCAAGAACTCGGCTGGATCTCCTGAGAAGCCTGATACAGGGCATTCTTGGATAATATGCTGAACAGTTTGTCTTTCAGCACCACAACTACACTCGGGAGATGGAATTTCCTTCCAGTTATAAAGGGAGTCTGCACATCTACCACAATTAGTTCTGATTCGGTTTAGAGTACACCAAATTTTTCTGGCGATCTCAAAACCTGGTGGCTTAGATGTGATGCATGGCATAGCCTGCTGTTCTGGTGTTGCAGAGGTTTTCCATAATTGCTTCCAGCTGTCAATCATGTTGAAATTACTTTCAGCAAACTTACTTGCAGTATTCAATGGAGGGTGGCGAGAGCGAAGTATCTTCCTGTTAATAACATGGAGGTCAAGATGTACAGGAAGAGAAGTATTGTTGCACATATTATTGTACACGTTGATAAGTGCTTGTTCTCTTCTCACGGATGGAGGTGGTATGTGACTTAATGATGGCAGCCAGTATGTTGGAGTACATCTGCTTGTCCCTGATATTAAACGCATGGTTTGGTTGAGCTGAGTATCAACAACCTTAACATGAGCGCTGTTTATCCAGATTGGAGCACAATATTCAGCCACGGGATAAACTAGTCCAAGGGCAGAAGTCCGAAGTGTAGAAGCTGTTGACCCCCACGTAGTGCCGCACAGTTTCTGCAGGATATTATTTCTGGTTCTGAGTTTGGTGGCAGTTCTGCTAAGATGTTCTTTGAAACTTAGAGTCCTATCTAGAATGAATCCTAGAAATTGTGGATACTTGGTATGTGAGAGTAATCTGCCATCAAAGCGAACATTCAGTTCTCTATTCGCTTGTTTATTGTTGAGATGGAACGAAGCAACTATATGTACAATATGTACAACTACCATCTCAAGTTCATAACTAAAGTCCCACGTCAAAAATTGAGAGCTAGAAAAGAGGTTCACTTGAGACTCAGTGTAAGTCCTCTATAGAGCCTCTATATGCACGCTAAGGACACCCAAATGCAATGTCTTCTCCTCTTCTCCGCAGTCACACTGTGGTGTTGTCTTCCATCCCCATTTGAAGAAAGTTGAAAATAAATTGTACAGAGACGGGGTACAGTTCTTAAATTATTAAAAAATATAAACGAAGTAATAGAGAAGATAATGATATAAATTGTTATCACTTTTCGTTCCTAAAAAACTAAAAGACTCATCCAGTGTTGCCAATCCATAAATATTTTCTCCGCTAAATTTTAGTTGAAAATCCGCTAAATTCCGCTAAATTTCAAACTGAAGCACAATAGCATATACCAGCTGTTTTAATAAAAGAAATTAACTCAACAGAACAGGAGTCCATCATCTTCTCCTCCCCGCACAATATGCTCTGAAGCAGATGTGCCGGGTTGAGGTCCTGTGGTTTCATAAGAAGCCTCATGGTACTATTCTTTTTCAAAATATACGCTGGCAGTTCACAGCAGCAAAGCACATATGGATATGTTAAAATCTATTTCGGAAGTTATTTTCACTTTCATTACTGCTTTCATTGTTTTTGATGAGTGCGGAAAGAAATAATGTCAAAACATTTCGAATTCATATTGCACAGCTAATAGATGCAACGTCCGTGTTTGGGATCTTTGGGAAGCTGAACCAACTAGTATTTTAAAGTTTAATTATTTAACCACTCTTTACGAAATGTCTGACTCGTTTTTAACGTTTTATTTCGACAGATTGACGTACTAAAATTAACCTAATCTCAAAAGAAATACGATATGAAACACGACACTACCCGGCTCATCAAGAATACAGTAACGATTGCAACAAATTCTGACTGAGGCTATGGATCAGAGCTGGTCTAGGAAACGAGTCGCAGTATGCAGTATAAGTTCAGTACAACGGAATTAACTAGACAATTATACCGTAGTAGGGTCTATATAATTTTTTACTTCTGGTAATGAAATGTTATATTGTTACCACTGAAAATCGCTAAAAGAAGTTCGAAAATCCGTCAAAAAATCCGCTGTCCGCTAAATGGAAAATTTATCCGCTGTTCCATTTTAAAATCCGCCAAATTTGGAGGAAAATCCGCTGAGTTGGCAACACTGAACTCATACGAACTAGGACGCCGATGGTATTGGGTTTGCGAATCCTAGGGAGTCTTTAATTTTCGCACCATCCGTGGCCCTTGTCTTTCTTTGGCCGATATCTTCATATTTCGAAGTGTCGGATGCCTTCCATTTTTTCTCTCTGATTAGCGTTACATAGAGGATGGTTGCCTAGTTGTACTTCTCCTAGAACAGTAGTCACAACTACCACTAGGACGACAGAGTTATCGGGTTCTTGAATAAGAATACAGAATTCAATTTATCATTTGAAACACATACATTACCAAAAAATAGCATTTGTCCAGTCCGTCCAGCCGTTCTACTGGACCGATTTGCTTCGTTTTTTTGTTCTCTCCGAAATTACCTGCCAGCGAAGCATCAGATATTGATAGGTCTTTGAGTTCAGTCAACTTTTGGTGAATCTAAAATCAGTTCACTGAAATGACCACTCCAGTAATTGCAGGCGAATGCTTACCCTGGCCCGCAAGACATTCTGTACTTAGCGGGTTCCTGAGCGATAAAAATTCTTCATTAATATTCTTTTATAATACAATAATGTGATTTTCATCCTTAGTGATGTGATTGCATCCAGCCATGCTTACTACTGTAAAGCCAGAGAGTATACACTTTCTCTGATCATGGAATAATACTATTCTCTGCTAGATACTCTGATTCTCTGTTCTCCAACTTCTAAATATACCCAAGAGATGACAGAACGTACCTAATAACTTACCTGCTGCTAAGAGAAAACAGTCGACCTACGCACAGACGGAAAGGTATCAAGTTGATCAGCCTGCTGTATGACCATTAATAAAGTGCAGGGACAAACTCTTGAAAAAGTGGGTATCTATTTACCTGAACCAGTATTCAGTGACGGTCCATTGTGTGTTGCACTATCAAGCTAGGGCAAGATCGTTTCAAAATGTTAAGATCCAGATTGCTACTCTCTGTCGGAGGTTGCAGAGTGAACTTCGGCTGGTCCGACGGCTCTGCACTCCGACCGACCAACCGAACTGAGTAGGGGTGGCCACGGCTCTGCATTTGGGAGACGGAGAGGGGCTGGTCCCCACCGTCGCCTGTCCTGAGAATGGTTTCCCATGGTTTTCCATTCTCCTGGGATAAGGTAAATGCCGGGACAGTTCCTAATATAGGTCTCGGCGGCCAACACCCCCACCTTCTCCGCACATCTCCTGGCCTGAGAGACGGCGTCACCGTCTAGGAGACCTGCACCCCCGCTTCAGGGGAGGTATGAAATCATTTTAGTAGTTGCCACTCTGCTTCGTTTCAACATGCCCCGGGGGGAACTAGGGACCTGACGTCACACACAGAAATAAAACCTGATGTAGATTCGAGCCGTAGCTCCATGGTGCATGTGGGTTTGACAACCCAGCAGTCTACTCAGAGAGCTGCGACGGCGGGTACGGGCGAGCGGGATGATGCACGTTTCTCTATTACATTTCGACAGTGACAGTGCTGCCAGTTTCTTGTTTTTGACTTGTTTTCCAACAGCACCAGATCCGATTTGGCTATAGAAACGTTTGTCTTGCAATGGGATGAGGAATTGCATGCCGACCTCCGAATGGGACATTTTTTGTTCACCCCGTATAATAACCACCCTACCACTCAGTGCACAGTAAAACATCCTGTACGCAGTCATTCCAGCCAACAGCACTCTACATCCAGTTGCTCCAACACCCGTCGACCTCCCCTGTGTCACACCAGTGGAGGCAATCATCTAGCATATTCACGCCGTTGCAGACGCCACCCTGCACCTCCCCGAAACCGACCTGAGCTCATAGCTACTATTCGAACCTTCGATATGCCCCCACCACCCACGCGTTCCCTCTCCCCACCACGTACAGTTGAAGATCTCCGCTTCGTAACAATTTCCCTACTGAATATACACTCCTACCACAGATCGTTAGTCCTTACTGATCTACAAGCCGCGGCGAATCAAACATTCAACCACTCACTCGGACGTTAACTCCCACCCCAGTTTCACACATCATGAAACTCTCGTCTAAAATCACTCCCCATTTTCTAACTGCAGTATATAAGCTCCATTTTTCATACATATCTTCACGTATCTCCTTTAAAAATAAAGGAACATTTTGTTTTGTATTTGGAAAAGCCACGTAAGAGGCGGGGGTAAAAAGGAATGAAAACGGGGTTGAATTGTTTTTATTAGAATAATGATATCTCAAAAACTGCAGATGTTACAGCGGTGATAATTGGAATTTGGAGTCTCTTTTAAAAATAAAGAAATAAAGAAGTACGTACGTGGGTTTCAGAAGGCCACTCAGCCCGTTAGAAAAGACATAACTGAGGGGATTAAATGAAAGTGAATCTCTTTAATTCAGAAATGCAAGTTACAATAATCATCAGAAATCACATGCAAAACGGGAATGGAATATTGGACCACGATGAATGAGACTTAAATCGAAGAAACAACGCGGCCATTGTGTCAAGTCAATGATTATCTTGGGTGTTCTCTGCAACTTTAACCTTCTTCTATGAGGCATTTGCTTTTTCCTTATTGTGGCGGATATAATACATTCTCGCCATTAACATGAACGCATTATTCATGTGTTTCTGAAGTCTAATATACCATGACGTGTTATGCGCAGAAACCTAAGCTTAATATATTCCATCTTCCACATGATCTTACCATGTAATCAAAGGGAAGGTGAAGTCCTAGCAAATGACTGTGATACACTCGTATTGTAACACCCGTGGGCTATAAGGCTAGCTAAATTATTTGTATATCCTCCCATTATTCAGTTCTTTGACGTGATTTATCGATGTATATATAGAATACTTGGACAGTCACACAGTTATTACGCCCTTCAAACACCGAGTAAGGCGTAATTTTGGTTGTGTTGCTATTGATTATGCCATTTGTGCAGTTATGGGAAAAGTGATTTATTCAGACAAATACAAATTCCTGAAGATTTAGTTCTGCAGTGTTGCAGTGCCTGTGGGGCGATAGAAATTAAATGGCGCATGGCTTTCAATGCCGGAAGTATCCGAGGACAAGTTCGGCTCGCCAGGTGCAGGTCTTTTGATTTGACGCCAGTAGCCGACCTGCTCGTCGTGATGAAGACGACACACACGCCCACCCTCGTGCCAAAGGAATTAACCCGGGACCCCTGTGACCAAAGGGCAGCACACTAACCATTTAGCCGTGGAGCCGGATAACATTCTTGAACAGAGTATAAATAAATAAATAAATAAATAAATAAATAAATAAATAAATAAATAAATAAATAAATAAATAAATAAATAAATAAATAAATAAATAAATAAATAAATAAATAAATAAATAAATAAATAAATAAATAAATAAATAAATAAATAAATAAATAAATAAATAAATAAATAAATAAATAAATAAATAAATAAATAAATAAATAAATAAATAAATAAATAAATAAATAAATAAATAAATAAATAAATAAATAAATAAATAAATAAATAAATAAATAAATAAATAAATAAATAAATAAATAAATAAATAAATAAATAAATAAATAAATAAATAAATAAATAAATAAATAAATAAATAAATAAATAAATAAATAAATAAATAAATAAATAAATAAATAAATAAATAAATAAATAAATAAATAAATAAATAAATAAATAAATAAATAAATAAATAAATAAATAAATAAATAAATAAATAAATACATACATACATACATACATACATACATAAATAAATAAATAAATAAGTAAATAAATAAATAAATAAATAAATAAATAAATAAATACAGGGAAGGTAAAACATCAATGAAAGCTCAAGACTAGGGCAGAACCAAGTCAGGATGGACAGATATTAGAGAAAAAAGTGAGGGAATCTGTCCATTAATAAAAATAAATAAGGGTGGGGACAGGTGAGAGACTGCCACGCTCGTTTTTCATAACAACGTTGCTCGGTGCAAGTATAACTTCGAGTGAAATTAAATACACTTTGTATTGAATTTAATACAGTTTTATTTTCACGTGCCCTATAATAACTACATTGAGAGATCGTTGTGGGTAATTGGCATGTCAATAAATAAATTTTAAAATTAAATAAGCCAAGAAATCTCTATGACATTGTGTTCCTTCCTTTCGGTCATGCTTGTGCTCGGGGACTCAGCAATTTCGCTACACTCCGTGACTATGAGACACTATACACACGGAGCTACTCGTTAGAAATATAATTGGTCTGTGACTGGGCAGGTAAATTTGTTAGTAACTGAATACTGACTCGGACGCACACACGAGACTAGTGTACTGACGGATTTTTCCAAATTAGTCACAAATTTCGGTGAGGACTCGCTATAATCGCGGCCACCAAATTACGAGGGTCAGCGAAATTAAGCTGTTACCAAGGTTACTGTATGTAGCAAGTGGTGAAGACATGTTTAATATTGAACGCATCATTTTGGAGCGCGAGGCAGTTTGTTCTCTCCCAAGCTCCTGATGTTACCTCCTACAATATTGCAAAACAAATTATACTACAAGCTTCAGGAAAGACGTGATTTCAGCGGTATATATACTTTTCCACATAAACAAATTTAAATAATTATTAAGAATAAACACTTGAACAATTATATCTAAAAGCGTAAAATCATGTATCGAAATTTTCATTAGCGGACACGTTTTAGTTTTTTCAGCCAATTAAATGTTGTCTGCGGGAAAAATATAGAAAATCGTCCAAATTAATTTTATTATCTGAAACATGTTTCCACGGGTCATTTCTTTTCCTGGAAAATGGTTCCAAAAGTGGCCGTATAATGCCGCTAGCCGTGTTCGTTCGGGTCGCACGCGCCAGCGCAGCACACAGGAAACAGTAAATACTTTCGGATTACGTATTAATCCGTATCCGTTTTATTTAAATATGTGTTTATGGTTTATAGTGTAACTTTACATATTTGAATACTATATATTGGACTGTAAAATATCGAAAAGAGAACTGTTTTATAGAATACGTGGACCTGGAGCGGACTGGCTCCAACTAGACAGCACTGTACGTTCAGCGTTGCCAATCGGTGCTAAGAGATAAGCGACTCTCGAACATCTGTCGCTTCGCCATTCCCATATCACACAACAGCGCAGTTTTTCTGACCTACCTAATTCAGTGGCCGCAAGTTTAGATCGCTTGCTAGAATGTCAACAACCCATATCTTGAAAAGAACATCCACTGCAGATTACTTGTAGCAGAAAAGGAGTTCGAACAAACAGGTGCTCAATTATTACTTTCTATCGTACGACCAAAAACAGTTATATTGACTTGGTGCAGCTTATTGCGCTTGCCATTCACCATTATAAAAACGCACTTCATCACTGGAAGCTGAGAAACTACGCTCAATGGCGACTAGCTTGGTGAGTCATCTGGAAATGATCAGAAACGTATTACTAACGGATTACTAACCGGTAACACTGTGTATGACATTTCACTGAGTTCCACAGTGACTCAGGAGAAACTCGAGTTACCAATCAGTTGCTAACGAGCGGCTCCGTGTATTGTGGATCTAAGGGTTACCAAAGCAAAATGCTCCGTACTACTACTACTACTACTACTACTACTACTACTACTACTACTACTACCACTCTACAATCCTTTATCTTTACGGCTGTTATGTTTTGATATTATTTATTGCGAGCCAACTTATCTACTGTAGGTCGGTGAGGGTGCGGGTGGGATCGCGCTTATCTCTATGGATTAGCTACTGACTTTCCAGACGGAAGAATGAGGTTCGAATCTCGGTCGATCGTGGGTTGAGAATTCCATCTCAAAATTTACCTAGCGTCAGCGAGAACGTTGGTCCTTGAACGTACCTTTCCGTCCACCAAAATGGCCTCATTCTTCGATCCACATGACGTACACTGGTTGTCCGGTTACGGTGGGGGTTTCTTGTCCACGAAAAACTGTCCACGCTAATTTCATATAGACCTCCATCACAAAACACATCCATGTTTAAAATTCACTTCAAGAAATGACATTCACGCGACTGTCTATAGACAGCGCGTACTGAATATGCAGTCCGATAATAATTAGCCGTATTGTAGTGACTATGGTGTACCTTGTAGAGGTAAGAGTTAGCAATGTTGCTTTGGTAGAACAATGTCTTTGATTTAGTGAAAGAATGTTATAGTTTCTCCTAGAAAATAAGAGAAGAGTTGTTGAGTCTTGCATGAAGTGAGACCTTTTCCATTTTGTGGTTAAGTTGTCGAAAAAAGAAATAAAAGTAAAGTTAATCGATTATTTACTTTTATATTGTAATATATCGTTTATCCTGTTGTAAATTGATGGTGCCTTTAACTGTGCTACATATATTTATGCTTGCGAATTAATTACATTGTTTACAATACAACACAGGGCAATATCAAATTGATCGCTATGTACAGATCATGTGAAATGTATATGAGTAACCTATAAGTGTTGATTGACAATAGCTGCCGTACACATTTGCATTTATACTTCACCTAGATCATTTGAGTCATAATGCACATGTTCTTTGAAAGTGTTGGGTGAATACATACTAGTAATATATACACTTCGAGAGCACGACTATTATTGCACTGAGCTGCACCACTCCTTGACCAGAAAGAAAAAAAATAACCGCTAACATCACGTCAGCCTCTTAATCACGTTGGCTTTTCAATTACGTCGCGGTCACCAATCATCGCGTATGCAGTTTCATTACCGTAAATTATTTCCACTACGTCCGACTCGTTGGCTGAACGGTCAGCGTACTGGCCTTCGGTTCAGAGGGTCCCGGATTCGATTCCCGGCCAGGTCGGGGATTTCAACCTTAATTGGTTAATTCCTACGGCACAGGGGCTGGGTGTATGTGTTGTCTTCATCATCATTTCATCCTCATCACGACGCGCAGGTCACCTACGGGAATCAAATAGAAAGACCTGCATCTGGCGAGCCGAACCCGTCCTGGGATATCCCGGCACTAAAAGCCATACGACATTTCATTTCATTTCCACTACTATTATCATAAGGAAAAGATCTCACTTCAGCAAGACTCAACAACTCTTTTCCTATTTTCTAGGAGAAACTATGATATTGTTTTACTAAACAAAGACATTGTTCCGCCAAAACTGTATTGCCAACTCTTTCCTCTACAACCTAGAGTAATCCTATCAAAGAGTTCGTTTCTGTGTTTTCTCAACACGTTTGCATGATATCATTCACAACAAGTGTCCCAGGTGTTATTTGTCACTTTCTAAATATAGTGGAACTACGCAAGTGTATTGGCAAAGTGTTTATTGGACTAATGCATGTTAAATAGTTAATAGAAATATTTCATGTCAAATGAGTAGAGCCAAAAATCTGACACTGATTGCTCTGTACTAGAGGCCGCTCAAGTAGATGTTGAAAACATGTCTTAGCAGACAAAGCAGGAGTCCCCATACTACGAAAAACGTTAAACAATTTCCTATATTGTGTCGAAAGTTGGAGGGCAAACTGGCCGGGAAAGATTTAATTGTGAGTCTTGGATAGCTCTATCAAACAAACAAAAATAAAATAAAAAATAAAATAATAATACATTCTGAATACCACTTCAGGCCTAAATGAAGTTTCGGAAAAGCAGACTAAAATTATTTGTTTCTCTACTCATTTTCTTATTTATTCAAATCCTAGTCAAATTAACTTATTTACAGAATTCTTTCTTTAATGTGTTTAATGTGTTTTTTCAATACTCTCTGGAAGTTTTTGATTTTGGAAAGTTGTCAACACCGAATGCAGTTATAAAGGCTCAAGTGAAACTGAGCGTTGACTCACATTAGCGCTCGTAGTGGCAGAAGAAAGCAAACTGCTAATCTAATCGACCGGATAGCGATGATTAAGAAAAGGGTTGTAATTTCTAGGAATAAATAAATAATATATTCTCATACTTTATCAAATTTTATTTACCTAAAATTCGTAGCTCATATCCCTAGGACTGGCCGTTGCCATTTCTTGATGGATGCAGTACTTTTGTATCCGCCTCTTGGCACAGGCCAGAGGAAACTGTAGCTTCCACCGAAGTCCCAGTCTCATTCATGGCTGTGGCAATATGGAAGTTGCTGGGGTATGGGTGGTGCTGAGTGATGACATTCAAAGCACAACTAGTGTCTGAGTGTTATGAAAGGTGATGCTCATAGGGTCAGTCGTGCTGCAGTGGCACATTCTGGTCCAGTGAGGAAAGCAATGGCAAACTCCCTCATTCCTCATCTTGCCTAGTACGCCTCATCTGGGCTCTGCCATTCGTTTTTGTGGTTTCCTTATAACTGCATAGCCTTTGGTGGTGCTATTTGAGGATAGAACCAGACTCTGAGCTGATGACCTAACAGCCAAAGACCGACATCCCTAGGATGATTTCAATACTGAGTTGCTTGCCCGAAAGGCTCGAGCTGTGGGTCTTTTGTATGACGGGAAATGTACTTCGTATGTAGAACTTACTGACAAACGATACCACGGGATAAAACATGATGAACCGAGCGACATGGCCATGCAGTAAGTGGCGGGCAGCTGTGAGCTTGCAATCAGGAGAAAATGGGTTCGAACCCTACCGTTGGCAGCTCTAATAATGGGTTTCCGTGGTTTCCCATTTTCACACCAGGCAAATGCTAGGGCTGTACACTAATTAAGGCCAAGACCGCTTCCTTCCAACTCCTAGCCTTCTCCTATCTCATCGTCGTCAAAAGACCTATCTGTGTCTGTGCGACGTTAAGAAAAATGTAAAAAAAAAAAAAAAGGAAAAAAATCCTTTTGTTATTTGTTTTATGTTTCACTACTTATTTCTCGGTTTTCGCAGACCACAAGGTGCTAGACTGCTGTGCCACACGAGTTCTGTTGCGTGTCGGTAAATCTATCAACACAAACCCGGCACATTTAAGCACTTTCAAATACGAACGGACCGAGCCGGGATCGAGCCCATCAAACTGGGCTCGGAAAGACAGTGTACTGCCGTCTGAGCCACACCGAGCTCGATAGCTGCAGTCGCTTAAGTGCGGCCAGTGTCCAGTAATCGGGAGTTAGTGGGTTGGAACACCACTGTCGGCAGCTCTGAAGATGGTTTTCCGTGGTTTTCCATTTTCACACCAGGCCTTAATTAAGGCCACGGCCGCTTCCTTCCCATTTCTGGGCCTTTCCTATCCCATTGTCAAGTTAAGACGTATCTGAGTCGGTGCGACGTAAAGCAAATAGAAAAGAAAAATTGCGGCTGAGCCACTGAGCCACTGAGCCAAGCAATATGGTGATTCCGGGGGAAGACAACGTTGAGAATATCTTATTTTACTGCAAGAACTGGAGATTACTGCCACCGAAAGAAGCAGCAACCCAATACTACTTTGACTTCACCACTGGACTGCCAGTTTGAGTGTGAATGGATCTCCTGTTATAGCCTACATCGCACACGTTTAAAATACATTCTAGTAAGCACTGTAATATTAAGAAGTGGATTTTATTTGATTAATTCATACTCCATCAGAGTGTAAGAGAGAGTATGGAACAGTTTTAATCACCGAGATGTGGATTGCGTTTAAACATTGCAGTAAAGTAGAATATATCTGCTGTTGACTATTGGTTGTAATTACTGGGAAGTTTGTGCTCTTCTCAATAGCAGCGCCTGCTAAGTTTGGGGTGTAAATGTTTGGTATTCACGGTATTTGCACAAACATGCACATACTAAATGCGTGGAGTGCCTGAGGAAACTCCCTAATCCTTGGGGGATTCCAGCCAAGTGAAGCGATTCCGTTCTCTTACCAAACACTTTGAGAGGGATTCTACGTTCTTCCTTACTGGCTAAGAGACATTGGCCAGACCGTGTCAGCAGCGTTAAGCTCCCATCTCAAGTAAATTCCGCGCCGGTAGAATTGCAAAGATAGAAGAGAGCTCGGAGGTAAAGAGATAATAATTAGATTATATCCTCACCTCATTGCGTAAGGACACAAAGGTACTTATCATGAAACCTGTCTTTAGCGACAAGTGACGATTCCAAGAAAAAATAGTTTTTAGAGACGTGGTCTGTTGAAATGGGCATTTAAAACTAACTTTTAGTAATACAGCACTAATAGGGCCATCTGTAATAAGTATATGATTTAGACGCATTGTATGTAACTACAACTACGTTGGTTGCCATTTAAAATTTTACATTCTACTAGACTTGAATTTCTTTCTTTCTTTCTTTCTTTCCTTCTTTCTTAATCCGTTTACCGTCCAGGGTTAGTTTCTTCCTCGGACTCAGCGATGGATACTCCCTCTACCGCATCAGGGGCAGTGTCCTGGAGAGTGAGACTTTTGGTTTGGGATACAACTGGGCAGGAGAACCAGTACGTCGCCCAAGCGGCCTCACCTGCTGTGCTGAACAGGGGTCTTGTGGTGATGGGAAGATTGGAAGGGATAGACAATGAAGAGGGAAGGAAGCGGCCTCGGCCTTAAGTTACGTACCATCCCGGTATTTACCTGGAGGAGAAGTGGGAAACCACGGATAACCACTTCGAGAATTACTGAGGTGGGAATCGAAACCGCTCTGTTCAGCTGACATCCCGAGGCTGAGTGTAGCCCGTTCCAGCCCTCGTACCACTTTTCAAATTTCGTAGCAGGGCCGGTAATCGAACCGAAGACTCCGGGGGGTGCCAGCTAATCACACTAACCACTACACCACTACATAAATTAATTATAATAATATGAAATATCCGTAATTTGGGCGCTGCTGTTCACCAAAATGGGTTCCTAGAATTTAGCTAGATAATGATTTCTCTTCTCTCCTTGGAGTGTACAGTTGAAAAAAAAATGAAAACACAAACGAACAAAAAACGTGGCAGCTCTTTTGAACTTAACTGTAGGTTCATTTTGGGTCCCTTCACTCCGTTCGGAGACAGGCCATCCTGCATGTTATTGTGCCACGTCTGACGTGCCCTTATATCTATACAGTACTTACATTGGACCAGTTCTGTACGTTAATATTGTGGCGTAGTGGTAAGGAGTTGGACTGGTATTAGGGAGGCCGTACGTTCGAACACAACCTATTGCTTGTCATTTTTTAAGGGAGAGAAAATAGAAATACTTCTCTTTAATGACTGTATTAATAAATAACACCAGGTTCATGAATTCATTACTTCATGTCTTTATAATGACATTGTCCGCTCTGTGGTGTAGTAGTTAGTGTGATTACTTGCCACGCTCGGAGGCCCGGTTCGATTCCCGGCTCTGCCACAAAATATGAAAAGTTGTACGAGGACTGGAACGGGGTTAACTCAGCTTCGGGACGTCAAATGAGTAGAGGGGGTTCGATTCCCACTTCAGCCATCCAAAAAGTGGCTATCCTACTTGCTACTTCTCCTCCAGGCAAATGGCGGGATGGTACCTAACCAAAGGTCACGGCCGCTTCCTTCCCTCTTTCTCATCTATCCCTTGGTTATTTTCCCATCCCCCCTTCCACAAGGGCAGCTGAGACCGCTTGTGCGAGTTACTGGTTCTCCTTCTCAGTTGTATCCCCGGCCAAAAGTCTCACCCTTCAGGACACTGCCCTTGAGGTGGTAGAGATGTGATCCCTCCCTGAGGCTGAGGGAAAAACCAACCCTGGGCGGTAAATTGATTTAATAATAATAATAATAATAATAATAATAATAATAATAATAATAATAATAATATTTGACTTAAAATAGAAAGAATGAAAGATTTTATGCCGATGAAAAATATATTTTGTAGCCTAAACAATAACCTTAGTGACATCTGTCTTTGAAAATTCAAAGAATTAAAAGTTAAAAAAAAAACACGATTCACTGTTTAGTCCAGCTTTCTGACTACTCGATGTCATCTTGCAGTAGACTGGTCTTTTCAAATAATTACTGTTTTCAGACAGGGCATCCCAGGTATCTTGGAAGCGCTTTCACAAATCGTCAGAACGTCTTGGAGGGGGAGTGGACCGCATATTCTCGATCAGGTTCTATTCAGGAGAGTGGCGAGGCTAATCCGTCAATTGGATATCCTGTCTGCCCGCAAACCAGTCTCGAATCAATTGAGATGTGTGGGATAGAATTATTAATCTGCTGAAAATGGATTTCACCAGGATACAACAACATGATAAAAAGAACCATATAATGAACCAGAAACCGTTCATATATAGGTCTATGCTGGTTCAATTTTCTGCGAATGCAATGGATTGTGCCCACTCCATGGACAGAAATCCACCCCTCAATACGACACAGGCACTCGACCACTGCGGGCTCGAATGGTGGCGTATATGTGGTCGAATCGGGTGCCAGGAGTACGATATACCTAAGTGAGTCCTTCTTTCACAGTAGAAAAGATGACTTAAAGGAGAATATTACCCTTTTCCAACCCCAGTCACAATTTTCCACTGCAAAGACTGAACACTCATCTAATGTAGGCCTATATGCTTTTTACCATGCTGTTGTATATCCCTAGGAATGATACTTCGAGATCGCATATTGGCGGCTCTTAAACGATTTCTCACCTTCCTGGTCGTGGCCAGGAAAATTAAAAACTTCCTTCAAAATAGCAGCATTGTGAAAAGTATTCCTTTCAACCTCTGCCACTAATCTCTCATCCTGTTGTGGTGTTGAAAGTTTACTTCTACCACTCCCAGCTTTCCGGGCAAAAATACCCGAACGTCTAAGATTTTGCATCCATCTCCAAACTGTCATCTCTGAAACGTCTAAACGCCTAGCTTCTTGGAATACCGAAAACCAGGTTCAATCACACGGTCTAATTATTACACTTTTTTTGTTCTTTCACCACTTTGTGGAGCTAGTCAAACAATCAATTGCAATTTTTCACACAGAAGCGGCGTCGTTGGTTATGTCATAGACTTTTAGCCTCTAGCTACGTTTTAGAACAACGGAAAAGTATTCACAATGCAAAAAAATATAAATTTTATAATTAAAAATTGAGAGCCTCCGTGGCTCAGACGGCAGCGCGTCGGCCTCTCACCGCTGGATACCGTGGTTCAAATCCCGGTCACTCCATGTGAGATTTGTGCTGGACAAAGCGGAGGCGGGACAGGTTTTTCTCCGGGTACTCCGGTTTTCCCTGTCATCTGTCATTCCAGCAACACTCTCCATTATCATTTCATAGCATCTATCAGTCATTAATATATCACTTTGAGAGTGGCGACCCCATCGTACTAACAGCCAATATATGCTTCATTCATTACATTTCTGACCCGGTCAATGACTGGAAAACAGGTTGTAGGGTTTCATTTTTCAATTAAAAATTGATAATATAACTTACGTATAGTCTTATTAATTAATATATTATTTGAAGACATAAATTCCAGAGATTTATAAGAAATTGTACTGTGGTTAATAATCTCGACAGCACAGACGTAATTTTTTTTAAAGACCTGCATTGAGAGTAACTAATTCCAAAACATGATTCCCTAATCATTGATTTGGTTATAAGTAAAGAAATACTACTGCGACAGCAGCTGCTACTACAATAAAAAATAATTATTAAAAAATGAAAATCCACAGCCTCTTTCTAGTTTCGACAGGGTCAAGAATGGAATGACGAAACCAACATACAGCGGCGAGGATAGGAACTGTGCCAGCTGCCGAAGCCTGTTGCAATCCTCTGCGGCAAAGACGAATGACTGACAGATATTGGAGAGTGTTGCTAGAATGAAAGATGACCAGGAAAACCGGAGTAGCTGGAGAAAAACTTGTCCAACCTCTGCTTGGTCCACCACAAAATTCACTTGGAGCGACCGGGATTTGAACTACGGAACCCAGTGGTGAGAGACCGGCACGCTGCCGCCTGACCCACGGAGGCTCTATAATATTATTGTCATAAAATAAACCTATTTGTATAGTTACAAACATGGTTTTCACGACCCTAGATCTTAAAATGTCGGGAATAGAACCAGCTTTTGCTGTAGAATTATTAAATAATCAGAAACTAAATGAATGTTACGTTATACAGTTTCTTAAAATGCGTTAAACTGCAACAGATTCGTTTAGGACAGTTGGAAGAACGTCAGAATTTAGATTGAAACGTCTCAGGTTTAAATCCTCGTCGGTCCTTTTAATTGTATTCCGTTACATTTAATAATTAAAAAAAAAACATTACCATTATTCACCTGAATTATTCCCGGAACTAACATTTTTATTATTTATTTTTCTGAAATTCCGCGTCTGTGGTCAAGTGGTTGGTGTGATTAGCTGCCACACCCGGAAGCCCGGGTTCGATTTCCGAATTTCTCACGAAAGGACTGAAAGGATGCATTCATTGTCTTTACCCCTCCGTATGTCGTAAGAGGCTGCTATGGGAGGAACAATCAAAGAATCAGTATTCGCACAATGATATATAGAACTCTGAAGGAAAATAAGTTCAAATACATTTCATCAAAATTCCATTTATTATCCCCATCCCGTAATTGTAACACTAGATCTGGCACTTCCCTCGCTATTACCGCCAACCACTCTTCAATGTATAATACTGTAGATCCTTTGTTGTGGCTGGGTCACGACCTTGGAATTCATTTCCACCTGCTGTCAGGAACTCTAAGTCGACATCAAAATTGAAAACTGCATGCAGAGATTACCTGTTGAATATCGCTGATTATTTCGTGTGATTTGTGACGTCTGATAGATTGCGTGATTATGGCAGGTAGGCTAGTAACATTGCTATTTTACTGTCACTGTTGTTTCGTATATAGGTTATTAATATATTTTTATTGTTATAGTGGGCGGACCCAGAGAAAAATGGACCGACCTGGTGAAGAAAGATGTCGAGGAGACAGAACAAGATTGGGATAAGATCAAGAGAGAACAGTGGTTCATTGAGAGACAAAGAAGGGGATTCGTACACCACATTCGGGCAACTGGAGATGATGATGCGTGTAACTGTACATAATATTTAGCTTTTAACTCATGTAGGCCTACATACATCACTGTTTAGGTCATATTTGTATTTCCGTTACTTTATTATGTGTTGTGTTTTGTTTATGCACTGCTTATATTTTTCAGTTTGTATGTAACTTTTTTAATTACGACTTTCTTTTTCACTTTTATGCTCCGGATTTCTTTAATTTTATTTGTTGAGCTTTGCTTTCATTCTTCATTATATTTATTTATACAGCGGAAGCAGCTGAATAACGCCGAATTAAAAAGATCCGATCTACGTACAATATATATGAATGATATATAAATACACTGGCGGAAGAAAATCTCCAAGCTCCAATAACGGATTGTGCTAGATTAACGTTAGTAGGCGTGTTTATACAATGAAAGATGACGTTGATTCAAGTTTTCCGAAAATCACATTAGTGTGGCGCTAGTAGCGGCCCTACGACGTTGTCTATCAGGTTTGCTTTAAATACGGGCTGTACAGTGCGAGGGCGATATTTACCTGTGAGATTGGACGGAGTGACTGTGGGTGGAGCAAGAATGCCTTTACGACGACGAAGAGGCCAGTATCAACAGCTCACTGCGGTTGAACGAGGCCGTATAATAGGGCTACGTGAATGTGGATTTTCCTTTCGGCAGGAATCTCTCCACTGTGTATGCGTGCTGGCAGCAGTGGTCAGGAGAAGGTACGCTCGCAAGAAGCCCGGGCTCCGGACGTCCCCGTGGCACTACCGAGTAGTAATGGGACATTCGATTCATTTTACTGAATCGATTCATTTGATTCCGTTCACGTTACTGAATCGATACAGTGATCCGATTCACGGCACATTAGTCACCGGTCCTACTGCATCTGTGTAGTATGTACTGGTAAGACAGCAGCAGCAGCAGCATTCATTGTTCGCTGCTGCCATCTGGTCTTCATACTATGAACTCCTTTCTTAGAAGAAATGCTAGTCACTCTAATACATCGAAGGTTTCCGGCGACGCAGGTTGGGAAAGGTCTACATTAGGAAGGTAGCAGCCATGGCCTTAATTAAGGTACAGTCCCAGCATTTCCTGGTGTGAAAATGGGGAAACTATGGAAAACCATTTAACGGCTGCCGACGATGGGATTCGAACCCACCATCCCCCGAATGCAAGCGCATAGCTACGCGATACTAACCGCACATCCAACTCGCTCAGTCATTTTTGAAAATATGTATTTTTCTATCAGCTGGGGATTTTTTAAATCGTCATATTTTGTATAGGCTACCCGAGATGTATAGTAACCCGCTGGTTTTCCGATTCAACATACTGTTGGTTAAGTTATTGCATCAGTCGGCTCACTTACTGTCCACATATGATTGAAGTCTTCTGCAACGATGTGACATATGAACTGAGAGAATAGTGAGCAGTCCTTCCCAATATAAAACAAGTACTTTTGAGTGGTCATGAGCATGACTCATAGTCATAGGGCAGGCTAGAGTCGAGTTTAATTGTCAAATGTCAACTAAGTTATAATATTAAGATTCATTAAAGTAATAAATAGTATAACCTAATAGCCAACCAGCTTACTAGCTACTACAGAATTATGTTTTGACTACCTTTTAAAACACTGCAAATAAATCCAACTATTATTTAAACCTCCCTGTAAGCAGAGGACAGTGAATGCAAGTGGGTATTACTTTCAAATGAGCTGAGCTCGAGAGTCCATTGCAGCATACGATTCTTTCAGTATACCATGGCTCTGTATGTATTGCTTCAGAGGATGTTCGGCTCTCCGCCAATGTCCAGTGTACCGATAATGAACCGTGTGTGTGTCTCACTGATCCGCGACTGCGTACGATTCTTTCGGTGTGCCATAGCTCACTGTACGTATATGTCTCGCTGCAGCGGAAGCTCGGCTCTCCGCCAGTGTCCAGTGTGCCGATAAGGAGCCGTGTGTATCTTGTGTCTCACTGAGCCGTGCTCGTTCACGATTCTTTCGGTGTGCCATGGCTCACTGTACGTCTCGCTGCAGCGGAAGCTCGGCTCTCCGCCGGTGTCCAGTGTGCCGATAAGGAGCCGTGCGTATCTTGAGTCTCACTGAGCCGTACTCGTTCACGATTCTTTCGATGTGCTATGATTCATTGTCTCGCTGCAGCGGCAGCTCGGCTCCCCGTCAACATCCAGTGAGTGCGCCACTCAGCACTGTCCGCTGGGAGTAAGCTGAATCGTGTGCCGTGAGCTCGCCGTTCCTGTGAATCGATTCACTCGGAAACTTGAATGAATCGGTACACTGCTTCGAGTCATTCATTCAGTAGCCAGCACTACTGCCGAGAGGGAGGACCGCAGTATTCGGCGTACGGCAGTGGCGCAGCGGACTGCGTCTCCAACAGCAATTCGAGCGACAATTCGTACCGCAGTGACGCAAGTAACTATTAGAAATCGGTAACTTGAAGGACAGCTCTGAGCCAGACGCCCTGCAGCGTGTATTCCACTTACCCCAAACCACCGCCGCCTGCGACTTCAGCGGTATCAAGCTAGAGCTCATTGGAGGATGGAGTGGAGGTCCGTTGTGTTTTTCGATGAAAGCCAGTTCTGTCAGTGATGTCGGTGTGTTGGTTAGAAGGAGGCCGGGTGAACGCCTGCATTCCACCTGTCTGCGGTGTCGACACACTGGACCTACAGTACACCATGAGTTCTGGTCTGGGGAGCAATTTCTTATGACAGAAGAAGCACTCTCGTGGTTATCCCACGCACCCTGACTGCAGATATGTACGCCCGTCTTGTGATTCAACCTATTGTGCTGCCATTCATGACCAGGATTCCTGGGGTGTTTTCAACAGGATAAGGCACACCCCCATGCCACTGTTGTAACCCAACGTGCTCTACAGAGTGTCGACATGTTGCCTTGGCCTGCTCGATCACCCGATCTGTTCCCAATCGAGTAAGTATGGAACATCATTGGACGAAAATTTCAGCGTCATCCACAACCAGCATTAACCGTCCAAGTGGAACTCCATCCAATAAGCTAACATCCGACACCTGTTCGACACAATGCATGCACATTTACATACCTGCATTCAACAGTCAGGCGATTACACCGGTTATTAATGGACCAGCATGGCACATTTGCGATAGCTTTCCTCGCGTGGATATTAACCTGTAGTCTTATACCTTTAAATCAATTAAATATGTTACCTCGAGAAATATATTGGTAAAATTTCCGTATTCTACATTCCTTATGTCATGGTGTTTGGATATTTCTTTCCGGCAATGTATTTACAAAGTACAAACATACACACAATAAAAACTGTACAACATATACAGGGTGTTAGGTGTATACGTGCAGATATTTCTTGTAACAATCGAGAATGATGTGTAGAACCAATATATATCAATTTTTTAATAATCGTCGGAAGTTACTTTCGTGAGCAGAGGGATATGATGTTTTTAGAGTAGTTAATACACCTCTCTGTTGTGAAAGGATAGCTTTGCTCTGTTTATGTATATGGGTAGCCTGTCCACAATAACAGCTGAAGGCTGGTGCTACTGGATCATGACAAGTTACGTACCACTCTTGTTAAACCGGTTTTGTTCATGTGTTTGGGCAGCCTGTCCACGATAACAGCTGAAGGCTGGTGCTACTTGTTCATGACAAGTTACGCACCATTCTTGTCAAACCGGTTTTGTTTACGAGTATGTGCATCCTGTCCAAGATAACAGCTGAAGGCTGGTGCTACTGGTTCGTAATATGTCACATAACATTCTTCCCAAAACAGTTTTGTTTATTTACGATCAGCCTGTCCACGATAAATTTTTAGCATTTTGTTTCCATTTCAAGATCTTCAGGAAGCCTCCGTGGCTCAGGCGGCAACGCGTCGGCCTCTCTCCGCTGGATACCGCGGTTCAAATCCCGGTCACTCCATGTGAGATTTGTGCTGGACAAAGCGGAGGCGGTACAGCTTCCTCCGGGTACTCCGGTTTTCCCTGTCATCTTTCATTTCAGCAACACTCTTCATTAACATTTAATTTCATCTGTCGGTCATTAATGAAATTAAATGGCGTACGACGTTTAGTGGCGGGAGTGCCCAAGGACAATTTCGAATCGCCGGGTGCAGGTCATTGCCCCAGAGGAGTGCGACAGGCTTCGGCAGCCGGCACATTTCCTATCCTCGCAGCTAGATGTGGCTTCAATCATTCCATTTCTGACCAGGTCGAATGTCTGGAAAGAGGCTGTGGATTTCCATTTTCAAGATCTTCAGACTCCCTTGGTCATCGATCTCGGTTAATGGAGATGTATCGAATAGCCGGTGTTAATGTGGGCTCTGTTGCTGTTAGGTCCTTTAGGGGATTGGGATATTTGTGGTTATCAGTCCCATGCTCTAGTGAGTGTGAAAATGGCCTGATCATCTGTGTCGGTACGGGGTCTGTAAGATTGTGTGGTATTATAATTATTCGAGAGTGGAGTTAGGATAAGTACTCCAGGACATGAATATGCTACTATCCCGCTTTGTATTGCATAAATGGAGAATGAACAAGGCAAAATCATGCTGGCGTATACGTAAAGAACTTTCGTTGCGTCAAAAAAATATTTGAGATAGGATATAAAAATAGGTAGTATTGAAAGTGAACTATTAAAGCACATCGAACGTTTTGTTTCAACCGGATAATGTACACGTTATTAAACTACATAAATTAACGTACCTACAGTTCATCCTTCCTAACGAAAAGATCATGTATAATGGTAGAATAAAAAATCATTAACTGATTGCTGCTTTTGCAGGGCTTATTTACCGCATCAAAATTCAAGTTTAGGGTCTGAGTGGCTTAGACGGTTCAAGCATTGGCATCCTGGCCCTTACTTGGCAGGCTTAATCCTAGCTCAGTCTGGCGGTATTTTAACCTTCTCAAATACGTCAGATAAGGATGTAAGGGAGAGAGCATATTTGTCTCTGGTGAGACCCCAACTAGAGTATGGTTCCAGTGTATGGGACCTTTATCAGGATAACTTGATTCAGGAACTGGAAAATATCGAAAGAAAAGCAGCTCGATTTGTTCTGGGCGATTTCCGACAAAAGAGTAGCGTTACAAAAATGTTACAAAGTTTGGGCTGGGAAGACTTGGGAGAAAGGAGACGAGCTGCTCGACTAAGTGGTATGTTCCGAGCTGTCAGTGGAGAGCTGCTATTTGCTTTACGTCGCACCGACACAGATATGCCTTATGGCGACGATGGGAAAGGAAAGGCGCAGGAAGTGGAAGGAAGCGGCCGTGGCCTTAATTAAGGTACAGCTCCGGCATTTGCCTGGTGTGAAAATGGGAAACCATGGAAAATCATCTTCAGTGCTGCCGACAGTGGGGCTCGAACCCACTATCTCCCGATTACTGGATACTGGCCGCACTTAAGCGACTGCAGCTAACGAGCTCGGTAGTGGAGAGATGGCTTGGGAGGACAGCAGTAGACGAATAAGTTTGGATGGTGTCTTTAAAAGTAGGAAAGATCACAATATGATGATAAAGTTGGAATTCAAGAGGACAAATTAGGGCAAATATTCGTTTATAGGAAGGGGAGTTAGGGATTGGAATAACTTAGCAAGGGAGATGTTCAAAAAATTTCCAATTTACTTGCAATCATTTAAGAAAAAGGCTAGGAAAACAACAGATAGGGAATCTACCACCAGGGCGACTGCCATAAATACAGATCAGTAGTGATTGAGTGATTCCTATCAATAGACTTACTGGCGCGTTGAAGAATACATGTGGGGCAAGATTCCGGCACCTCGGAGTCTCCGAAAACCGTAAAAAGTAGTGGGACGTAAGCAAATATCGTTATTATTATTATTATTATTATTATTATTATTATTATTATTATTATTATTATTAAAATAAAAGGTATCCGTCACACTCAAACTTTGTAGCTCTTAATTTGTCACAATACATGAAAAAGAAAATAGTGAACTGTCAAGAACTCCGAATTTTTATCCGAATTGTTAATCATAACTCTACCGGGCGAGTTGGCCGTGAGGTTAGCAGCGCGTAGCTGTGAGCTCGCATCCGGGAGATAGTGGGTTCGAACCCCACTATCGGCAGCCCTGAAGATGGTTTTCCGTGGTTTCCCATTTTCACACCAGGCAAATGCTGGCCACGCCCACTTCCTTCCCCTTCCTAGGCATTTTCTATCCCGTCGTCGCCATAAGACCTATTTGTCTCGGTGCAACGTAAAACAAATAGCGAAAAAAATTAACTCTGAATACGGCTCCGAAATTACTAGAACATGTACCTCAAAGTCACCATTCCGTTCCCTTATAGGAGGTGCTCGAAATGTCGTCCGTTAACTGGACGACAGACGTCCATGTGGTGACAGCATAAATCCCTCACCCACCTCCATGTCAGCTCTCACAGTTACGATGGCATCCCCAATACGTCGTCTTACAGTAAATTCATCGGCATTTCCACTTGGTACACCAAGTCTTTGAGGTGCGCCCAGAAATAAAAAATCTAGTGGATCGAACTCGGGTGATCTCGGTTGGCAGCTGACGAGACTATACCGACAAACCCACCGATTGGGGAAACGGTGTTCTAGTGATCGACGAGCGTACCTACTGAGGTGAGGAGGTACCCCGTCGTGCATGAGCGACATCCGCTTTCGTATCTGTAGTGGAACGTCGTCCAGAGGCTCTGGCAGAGACAACTGCATAAATTGGAGATAACTAGAGCCAGTCAGTTGCGCAGGCAGCTCCAATGGTCCAAGAAGCAGATCTCCTGAATTTACAGCCTTAATATTTTTAGAAAACCTATGCTGGAAATAACCTTGGTGAATGGCATGAGGGTCTTCTTGCGCTCATGTAGGGGCATTGTGAAAAATAATTATACCCCACCCCACTGGTAAAGGATGCCTCATCTGTAACCAACTCACTGTGCGGAACGTCTGCGTTACGTTCACATTGTTACAAGAATCAGGTACAGAATTCAGCTCTTGGTAGGTAATCCGCTTCTTGGAGATACTAATTTTTTTTTTTTTACAATTGCCTATCCCATCGTCTTACTGCGACGATGGGATAGGAAAGGAATGCGAAAGAAGCAACCTTGGCCTTAATTAAGATAGAGCCCCACTATTTGTCTGGTGTGAAAATGGTAAACCACGGAAAACCATGTTCAGGGCTGCTGGCAGTGGGGTTCGAATCCCCTGTTTCCCGAATGCAAGCTGATAACTACGTGACCCAAACCATGCGGCTACTTGCCCAGTGAGATGCTGAACTTCGTGGTAGTGCTGTGGGTACAACAGCTGTTCACGGAATGTACGATGAGCAGTCTAGTTAGATGTAACTACTTGTCTTGCCAAGCTCCTTTGGCTATAGTCGGTCCCGCTTGGACAAGTTTTCTTCTTCCCGCCGAAGATCCAAGGGATCGCGTTGCAATCCACGGCACTCGATCTGAGAATGAAGCGAGCCAGATTCTCGGAGCCTTTGGTACACATCGGCGAACGTTCGGCTATTGGAAATACGGCAGTTTGGAAATCTTCGTATGTACAGCTTCCTCGCCGCATGTGCAGTTTCTCCAGCTGTCTGTAAACGAGGTGAATATCAGCTAATTCGGCACATGTAAATGTTTCCGTTATGTAATCAATTGGCTGCAGTGATGTTAACCCAAGACTGCGGGACAGGCAGCAACAACTTGCGAACAGTGACAGTGGGGCAGGTAGCGTGGAGCCTACATCCAGTGTCGCATTCACTTGTTTACTCACTACTGCTGAATATAACGTCACTCGGATTGCTTACATAAGAGCTGCGTAAACTCATTTCCTCATCTGATTGGTATACGTAGATTTAACAATGTCTTGACATTCAAACGTATTAGGTTCGATACGGCTCAGCCCGGTGATATTTGAAGGTGCTCAAGTACGTCAGCCTCGCATCAGTAGATTTGTTGCAACTTGCTTTACATCGCGCCGACGCAGATAGGTCATATGGCGACGATGGGACATGGATGGGCTAGGAGTGGGAAGGAAGCGGTCGTGGCCTTAATTAAGGTACAGCCCCAGCATTTGCCTGGTGTGAAAATGGGAAACCACGGAAAACCAAGCACTTAAGCGACTGCAGTTATCGAAATCGGTATCAGTAGATTTAGTAGGAGCCTTCCAACTCCTAGGCCTTTCCTATCCCATCGTCGCATTAAGACCTATCTGTGTCGGTGCGACGTAAAGTCCCTAACAAAAAAAAATTAGTAGCATGTAAAAGACGTCATGTGAGGCAATATTCTGGCACCTCGGTGTCTCCGAAAATCGTAAAAGTAGTTAGTGGGACGCAAAACCTATTATTATTATTATTATTATTATTATTATTATTCTAGTTGCTTTACGTCGCACCGACACAGATAGCTCTTATGGCGACGATAGGATAGGAAAGGGCTAGGAGTGGGAAGGAAGCGGCCGTGGCCTTAATTAAGGTAGAGCGCCAGCATTTGCCTGGTGTGACAATGGGAAACCATGGAAAACCATTTTCAGGGCTGCCGACTGTGGGGTTCGAAACTACTATCTCTCGAATACTGGATACTGGCCGCATTTAAGCGACTGCAGCTATCGAGCTCGGTATTTATTATTATTATTATTATTATTATTATTATTATTATTATTATTATTATTATTATTATTATTATTATTATTATTATTATTATTACGAAAGCTAGACCGGTTTACGAGTACAGCATGGCCCGCACGTGGGCCATCACCCCTCTTCCCCAGCGACAAGGGGAGGAGTACACCAACATGCGTTTGCCTGCGATAGCAAACAGGTTCAACAACTCCCTTACTCTGCAACTGTAGTTGAGCACGTGACTCAACGACACGAGGACAGTATGACATAACCAGCGTTTCCTACTACGGCAATTCAAAACACATTAGCTCCTAAAATATTTGGCTCATTTATAAGGAAACTAATAGGACAAGGTAAAATGTGCATAGTATGTGTTGTGAGATGTACTTTTCTCTACCGACTAGCGAAATATCTGTACGTATACACCTAACACCCTGTATAATGCACATTTATAAATGACAAAAACAAAGTAAAATGCATTTAAATACAAGAGAAGAAACAGGGAAGAACAAGAAGGAAAATTAAGTTATATGTGAAATATCATGACAGAAGGAAGGAAACGATACGAAGAAATCTAGGTGCTTGTTGGTAGATAAGATATTAAACATTGCTGGAATACGTGCAGAGAAGGGCCTTTGGGTTAGAGAAAGCCGGGAGTAAGGAATATGGAATAGGGTCTTAATTCTGATGCTACGGGACGGGACGTGGAGGGAGAATAAGAAAACTAATTCTGGAAAACTAAATAAACCATTAGCTGCTTTGTATAGCAGCTTTAGACCGGCTACTTTCCTCCGAGCAGAAAGAGTTTTGAGTTTAATTTCCCAAGCACTTGGTTAGTGCTTAAATTGCGACAGGCAAGGACCCTGGCTCTGACGATCGCACAGAAAGATTGTCCACGGTCCAGGTGGCTGAGATACGAAGAATCAGAAACGAACCAGATAGGACAGGCGTATTCAACAATCGGTTCTTCATATCAGTTATTTAGCTTAGTAATCTTTGATTTTATAATTTAATAGTAAAATTATTTTATTATTTACAGTCATAAATTCGAAAGAATTAAAAGAAAATATTCTGTAGTTAACAATCTCGAATTCAGAGCCGCAATTTGTTTTTTAAACACCTGCATTGAGAGTAACTGTATCCACAGAATGATCCCTTAATCAAGGATTTGGTTATAAGTTGAGAAATACTACTGCGGCAGCAGCTGTTACTAGAATTAGAAATAATATTATATACAGTACTTTGTTATATCTTGTAATTTACGTGGTTAAGTGTAAGAGGGGGCCACGAGCCATAACTTCTCCAATGCGTAAGTCAAATAAAAAAAAGGAAAATAGTCGTCTAATCCCCAAAATATATTCATGATTATATGCTTTTCTGTGTAGTGGAGGAATTCCTTATATAATTGTTTGGATAACTAAACGATCGCCAGTAGAATGAATAAACAAGCAACAGAGACAGGCAGAGGTTGTGCTGGAGAAATACTACTACTACTACTACTACTACTACTAAATGTTTTCATTCCTCCCCTGAAGGGGGAGGCGGGCCTCTTAGACGGTGACGCCGTCTCTCAGGCCGGGAGATTTGTTACGGTGAAGGAGATGTGCGGAGAAGGTGAGAGGGTGGGCGGCTGTGGCCTATACTAAGAACTGTCCCAGCATTCGCCTTAGTGAAGAAGAATGGAAAGCCACGGAAAACCATTCGCAGGACAGCCGACGTTTGGGGCCAGCCGTGAGGTCCAGCGCTGTATCGTCTCCCGAATGCAGAGGCGTAGAGTCACGGTAGAGCCGTGGCCACCTCTCCTCTGCTCGGTTGGCCGGTCAGAGTACAGAGCTCTTGGACCACGTACAAGCCATGGCCTCTTAAGGGACTAAACCCAAGGGCCGAAACCCACTCTGCATCTACCGACCTGGGGAAGTAGACAGGCAGATAATGTCGTGCTACTAAATATAGGTGACACAGCCAATGGTGTTCGCTCCTTTTCTTCCTAGACGTGTCAGTGTTCTCTAGTTAATGCATGACACAGCGAGCAGATGGTCATTATCTTGAAAGCAAATGAGGCGCCGTAGAGAAGTCAAGTTGTAACGAGCGTGTGAGAAAGGAACGTCACTGCACTGATGAAGCTATTTAGAATTGTTAGGAATAACTTTTGTCACAAATGGGGAATATGAAACACTTGCATGAAGCCTTCATTAAATGGAGGATTCTTCCACCAGAGTCATATTTTGAAATATTTTGTGCATTTGTAAGAAACACAATTGCAAACTGTTCTCAATCTCAACTCTACTCTTATTAAGACAATCTAGAATGCAATACAATATTACTCTGATGAAGTTTATTAAACATCACAAATGTTATTATATCAATACAAGATACCGTCAGGGACAAATACACCTTAGATCTTTATTTTACTTTAAAACACTCATTAATAACGAATGAAAAAGAAAGAAGAAAGACTTCTATGCAACTGAAGCCATCCGTGATCTGGTGAAAGGCTATAGCCCTCACCCTCAGAGAATACCGTACTTTGTTAAATGTGTTGTATTATGTAGTCATACAACACAAATGTATCAAAGCAGCGTCTGTATTTAAGAAACAGTTACGTCACAGCTGTACATAAGGGTTGTGTTTGATAAACCAGTATGTTACTTCGAGATACATGACCCAGAATATTAACACGTAAGGTCTAGTCGATTATACATTAGGAGGAAATTAGCATTGACTATTTCTGTGTATGCTAGTACTCTTACGGCTGAACGATAAATAAATAAATAAATAAATAAATAAATAAATAAATAAATAAATAAATAAATAAATAAATAAATAAATAAATAAATAAATCCCTTGAAATATACAGTTAGTGAGCACTATCATGGGGAGCTAAGATAAGATTCGACACTACCAGACAGTTTTAAGACGAGAAGTTTTCTATGCATCAGAAACACTGAGCTTGAGAAACGAAACCTCAAAACGAGAAATTGAGAAAGTAGACCGAAGGACAGGAACAAAGATATTAGGACCCATTAAAAAAGGAAGGAACACGGAAGCTCAGAAAGAATGAAGAAGTGCATAACAAGGTGGGAAAAGTAACGGAGGTTATCAGGAAAATGAGGCTGACTTTCTTCGGTCATTTCCGCATATAGGCCCTGATACCGTCAGGTCGGGAGGTGAACAAGAGTTAACGAAGGAAAAAAAATAACCATGGCGCAAGAACCCTGAAGGCCCATGGCCTACAAAGGGACCGCTGTTCAGTCCGAAGACCTGCATATTACGAGGTGCCATGTGGTCAGCACGAAGGCACAGCCAGGCGGGATGAAATCGATGAGACTGGTGCAAGTAACTGGAAGCAATGACAGGCCATGTAAGGGACTCCTTGAACGTCAACCCCTAATCTTACGTGCAAATCCCTGTGGGTATTCAATTTTTATCGTCTCTTACGACATGCTGGAAATACCGTAGATATATCCTATCGTTTCCATGCACTGGAAGGACCAAAATATTTTTCTGGAGTTGTAATAGTGTCATTGGAATCCTGCACGTTCGTCAGCTCCTGCATCACTGATGCAAGTTATTTCACTACAGTTGCATTGTCGTTTAATTTCGTCCAAATTTGGCATCAACGTCAAAGTGAGATAATCCACAGTATTGGTATGCTACCATTCTTTCGCGAGCAATGTCGGAAACTTGCTAGTTCAGTTAGCGTACCCATTTCCGTTGTATAATACACAAGCCGTCTCTGCACACGATGTGGGGACAAACACACTTCCACTACGTAGTAAAAATATCTAGGACGGCTAGGATGACGGTGATGAGACTCCAGTTTGAATATGAAATGAAATATTTATTTCAGTTGTATGCCCCACGAAAGAGTTGCATAGATGGAAATCTAGAGGACCTTTTAGAGGAAGAGGAGAGACAGATAGAATATAAGGAAGCGATATTGATGGGAGATCTAAATGCACAAGTTGGAATGGAAAGGACAAGTAGAGGAAGATGTTGTAGGGTCCTTTGGATATGGAAATATAAATCCAGAAGGCGAGTTGCTCGTGGATTTTTGCATGAGGAACCAAATGATTGTTGGAAACACCTAGTTTAGGGAGAAGAACAGTCCGAAGATTACAAGGTATGGTTGGGGAGACAGACGAACAAACACCATGATTGGTTACATAATCATAAAGAACACCGGAAGAACCTTTTAGATGTTACAGCTATGCCTGAAGAAGCCTTTGGTGAAGATCATAAAGTTGTGATAGGAAAATTGAAAGTGGGAACGATCGAAAAACACATTAATAAGAGACAAAAGAAATAAAGTATGGAAGTTGAAGGAGAAAAGCATACAAAAAACTTTCAAGGGGAAATAATACCCTTGGTACCCAGGACGGAGATGGGGAATGTTGAAGATGAATGGAAAGCACTGGTTGGATGTGCAGAAAAGGTATGTTGTAGAACATCAGGAGATGTGAAAGACAAAGAGGCACACTGCTGGAATGATACGGTAAAGATTAATGTGAAGGAAAAGAAAATGGCATGGAAAGCATGGAAAACATCTAAGACTGAAGAAAGTAGAAGAAAATATTTGGAGGCAAAGAATTTGACCAAGAAAGTAGTGGAGGAGGAAAAGGGTAAAAGCTGGCCATATTCACGCAGATATTGAAAGATGATGTGCAGGGCAGCAAGAAATTACTGTATGGTATCTTAAGAAACAAAAAGAGAGATCAAGTAAACACCAGATTTTTGAAGGATGAAGGCGGCATAATATTAAAAATCCGGAAGAAATAAGAAATAGATGGAGAGAGTATTTTCAGAAGCTGCTGAACACAAGAACTAATGACAGTCATTCAATGGACAACCAGGAAAGGCAATTAGTTGATGAAGAAATGGATAAAGAAATTACAATCAATGAAATTGAGAGAGTAGTAAGAAAGATTAAGAATGAAAAAATAATGCTGGAATAGATTAAACTTCAGTGGAGATGATAAAGGCAGCTGGAGCTGTAGGCCTGTAGTGGACATATCGAGTTCTCACGATTGTCTGGGAGGATAAGGAGGTCCCTGAGAATTGGAAAAAAGGAATAATCATCCCATTTTTCAAGAAGAACTGCAGGGGAATTACTCTGATACCCCATGTTGCTAAGATAATGGAGAGGATACTGCAAAGTAGGATAAGGTTGAGGGTTGAAAATCAGATACAGGAAAATCAGTTTGATTTCAGAAGTGGAAGGTCAACAATAGAGCCCATTTTCATTATGAGACAACTAATGGCAAAGCAATGGGAGTATGGGAATGATATGGTGATGACATTCATTGACATTGAAAAAGCATATGACAGTGTCCCCGGGAATAAAGTTTGGGACAATCTGGTGCAAAACGAAATTGAACAGGGATTAATAGAAATGATCATGGCAATACACAAGGAATGTTGTAGTTGCGTACAAACACAAGTTGGCAGGACAAGTTGGTTCAAAATAACTAGTGGGCTGAGACAGGGAAGTGTTCTATAGCCAATCCTGTTTAAAATAGTAATGGATGACATCATGAGAACAGCAAAAGCAACATATGGAGGAAGAGAAATGAACGTCATGTTATTTGCAGATGATACTGTGATTTGGGGGGAAGAGGACATGAAGGTTCAAGAACAGTTGGATGTGGTGAATGGGAAAATCGAAGAGTGTGGATAGAAAATTAGTGTAGCAAAGGGTAAAACTCTTTTTATGACTAGAGGGGAGAAAGAAGGGAAAGGTCAGATTAGACTTGCAGACAATCCCCTGGAAGTAGTGGAGACTTACAAACACCTGGGGAGTGAATTAATGGAGAATGCTCGCCTGGATGCTGAGAATAGTAAGAGGATTAAAGCAGGAAGCTGTTTCTATCATAGTGTAAGAAACATGTTATGGGACAAAGATGTTCCAATGGAATCAAAGGAAACTATGTACAAGATGTATTTCGTACCCATAACAACTTACGGAGCAGAAACTTGGACAATGACCAAGAATGATTAGAGTCAAATACAGGCAGCCGAAATGAAGTTACTTATAAGTATGATACAGAAGAGTAGAAGAGAGAAAATAAGGAATGAGAAAACCCGGGAAGAAATTTGAGTGGAAAAAATGAATGATAGAATAAGAGCCGACTAGGATGGTTTGGGCACATAAAGCGAATGAGTGATGAAAGAATGCAAAAAAAAAGGATGGAGAGGACGTGGACGACCACGAGTGAGATGGAAGGACACAATCCAACGCAGTATTATAGAAAGAAATCTTGACTGGGACACAGTGTTGGAGGAGGAGTGGTGGAAAGACCGAATAAAGTGGAGAGGAACCATATTTTCCACTACCCGGCTACAGCTGGATACAGGGAAATGATGATTATGATGATGATGATGATGATGAGTAAGAATGTCTGGGTTCTATTCTTAAACTGATTTCCGTAATCTTGAGGAACGAATATGATGTGCACCTAACCTTGTAATTATCCTCCCATGATTGGCGATTTCTGTACATATCGGGTTGACCGTGTACCGGTATATATTTTCTGATGATACAGTTTTATCATGAAGGCTGACCGAAAATCATTACTCTGATGTTGTCTGATGCTAGTTAACGTAGATTAGGTTATGTGTGTAACTTGTAAATAACTGTTAATTTGTGTTTCCAATATGTTCGGGTAACTTCTAGGCGTGCTTGTGCTGATTGATTACAACTCTTGAGCACTGACTTAACGAGGACATCTGTGTATTAATAATATAACATTCTGGGTATCTTGTGATAATAAGATAGTGTGGTGACAAAAGTAGAATTATCTGGAAACATAACGGGATATATTGTACATATAAACGGAGGCACAGTTCAGGGAGTTAGTGATGTGAGCGAAGTGAAGAGAGTCAAACCAGCTGTGTATCGATACTGTTTGACGGATTAGATGTGAATTATGTGTGCATGTGTGACAATAGATGATGAATAATTAAAAATATACGAGTATTAATTGATAGTAGTGGTTTTATTTTAATAGATGGATGTATTACGAGATAGTGTTTTGTGTATTATGGAAAACGAGATCTCTAAATTAGTTCGGTTTCGTTTGATTATCACAGATGGAATCACCGAGGCAAATTTCCCAAATATCATCCATATTCACAACGTAATATCATGTTTGTAGTATAGAATGCGTAATAATATGTAACAAATACAACAGTCTAACCGCATATACAAAATGAGATTAGACATTTGCAACCCTTGTGAGAATCAATCAATCAATCAATCAATCAATCAATCAATCAATCAATCAATCAATCAATCAATCAATCAATCAATCAATCAATCAATCAATCAATCAATCAATCAATCAATCAATCAATCAATCAATCAATCAATCAATCAATCAATCAATCAATCAATCAATCAATCAATCAATCAATCAATCAATGACGACATTTGCATTTACAGCTGTCGCCAGGGTGGCAGATTCCCTAACACTTCTTTACCTAGTCTGTTCAAAGAAGTCCGAAATTTATCAAACATCCCTCGATGAACTATTCCAATCCCTAATTTCTTTCACATAATCGAATATTCGCCCCAGTTTGTCAGTTTAAATTCAAAACTTTACACTTTGCAATATTTCCTACTCTCAGCAATTGGAATCATCTTCTTTATCTACACCTGTGGGGTCACGGGTGCGAACTGTGTCGCACATGTGGAGTTGGCCCTGTTTTACGTCCGGATGCCCTTCCTGACGATCCCTACTTGGAGAAATGCACTCACTATTGCGTATTGGTGGTTGGTAGTGTCCTGTTGTCTAAATTTGAAGAGGAGGTTGTTGGGCAAAGACCAGTCCTCGAGTCAGAAGAATTAATCACACGAGATTAAAATCCCCGACACGAACGGGAATCAAACCCAGGACGCTCTGAACCGAAGTCCTCAACGCTCACCTTCCAGCTAAAGAATCGGGCACTGTCATCAATTGGAACGGCTCATATACAATCAGATACCACATACTCTGAGTGTAAGGAGATATCTTAACATGTCTCTCCAAAATTAAATATTATAAAAATGTAGTTAGTGTGTTAATAAACGTGTATTGTATTATATGAAGACGCTACATAACGGCTTTTCAATTTCAGTGACATGTACATTATCATTAAATTAAATTCAATTCAAAATAAATCACGTCTCATATGAATAATTCTTAACCAAATAAACAAAGTGCAGTGTTTAAAAATAAAGTTTGTATAGCAACTAACACCTACTGGCTTGTTCACAACAATCAATTGTGTGATTTCTTTCGTTTTTCTGATGATTTTACGTTTGACTAACGCATATAAGGATTTTGGGCCATGATGAGAGAGGAGAAGTTTAGGACTAGGAAGATATTGGCCGTGACAATAACTAAGGCATATAAATGTGAAACCATACCAAATCATTTTCAGAACAGCCGGTGTTGAGGTTCGAAGCCCTCCTACGTAGCTGAGTCACTCGGTGCATCATAAACTGAGTATCAGTACGACTTATCAGGTACAAGTATGTAAATATAACTGAAGCAGCTATCAGTTTACCTGACTCCTACCTGTGATGTACCATTGCTAGAGGTTGGCACACGCACGGTTTCTTAGATTAAACTCAAATTTGGATTCAAACTGAAGTGACCCAACTTTGATATCGTTATTGGTTTTCCGAAAGCTCCGCGAAAGGGCGTGATCCATTCTTGAAGCTCCTTAAAGTGTTTAGAGTAAATTATAGGAGTCACTTGATTCACTTTTTGTTTGACTTGTTTGACAGATGAACAACTCGTTCAGAATTGTTGCGCATGCAGGCTTCTGGTCCACGCGTATGGAAACGTTCCGTAAGAACAGTCGAAACCGGTTATAACGACACCGAAGGGACCGCCAATTAACGGTCGTTATATGCGAGAGACGCACAAACCGGTATTTCATTTTGATGTTAAAAATGTCATACTAGTAAGTTTTAGGCTGCTCACTTTCATGGTTAATTAACAAAATAAAATTCAAACTTCAAAAATCATAAGTGAAATTAGTATTGTATTTGCAATGCAGTATTCGCGGAGTGGGACGGTGAGAAATTTTTCTTCTAACGTTTACACAGTACGTACAGGAATAATCTTCTTCTTCTACTAACGTATTTCCCACACCTGTGGGGTCGCGCGTACGAACTGTATCGCACATGGGATTTTGGCCCTGTTTTATGGCCGGATGTCCTTCCTGACCCCAACCCTATATGGAGGGATGTAATCACTATTGCGTGTTCCTGTGGTTGTTGGTAGTGTAATGTGTTGTCTGAATATGAAAAGGAAAGTGTTGGGATAAACACATACACCCAGTCCCCGAGCCAGAAGAGTTAATCAGACGCGATTAAAATCCCCGACCCGGCCAGGAATCGAACCCTGGACCCTCTGAACCGAAGGCCACGACGCGGACCATTCAGCCAAGAGTCGGACCGTACAGCAATAATATGCCAACAAAATATAAAATAATAAGTGAGGAAAGATATAGCAACAGTGTAAATTGATCAGTAACTTCGCACACGGTCTTGGTTGATAAGTGAGATGTTCTCTCTGTCCATCCAAATCGTAGAAATCATCGAGTGTGGTACACCCATTTCCTTTGCAATGTGACGTTTGTTTCCTTGTTTTGTAACCGCCATATTATTTGCGACTTATCTTTCCCTTTATTTTGCGACATCTTGACAGCCTTGACTACTTACAAGACAGGCTGATCTGATATTTCAAACTGGTAACAAGAAGAGTTTAAAATTAGCTTTTTATTGTTGTCAGCATTCCCCAAACGCGTAGCGAACAAAAGTCAACATTGGACGTTATAGGCGATACATGAATGTGTTAATTTTATACTGTACCAGGAAAAGTTTTTGGGTAAAGGGCATGAGTAGGACCTCAGGGAGTGGAACTTGGTTTTGGAGCCGATACAGAGTAGGATAGACTCGCAGAGCGAATAATAGATGGTTAAAATTTTTTTTTCAAAACAATTTATTAATTTTTCACCCTGCAATATGATTATTGGATTCAAATCTGGCATTGAAATTAAAAGTTTGAACGTAATCTTCCTGAATAAATATCACTGATTCCAAAGTCTTTCATATGTGAGAATATGAGGTATTGAATTACCACCTAAAGTCTTTCTAAACCTAAGCACACACTTGTAATTGTAAGTTGATATGAGAAATTAAATTTGTGTTGAAAGTTTTCAGTTTTCAGTTTGTAAACCTTGATATATATAGCACACTTGGAAAGCCTAAAGTCTTTCTGTGAGAAAAAATGAAATTTGAAATTAAATTAATCACTTCTGAGAAATTATGAGAACTCTGAAATATTTGTTCACACGCGACACTGAAGTTTCCACTGTTCAAAATTAATGAAAAAAAATTTTAGTCAGTTTGTTACTACTCACTTACGGAAAGAAATGTTGCTACAAAATGTCGAAGGATGGGCATCTGGAATGTTCCGTGGAGAATCAGGATCGGCGATGTTCCCTTAACACACCATGTTGACGTTCCCGATGAGGTGATGACGGCTGGAACTGGATCATGTAGAATTGCAGCTTGTTAGGGTGATTTTTCGCACACGAAAAATTCACTTAGTGCGAGTAGTTATCACTGACACTGTCATTTACTGTTGAACACTATTTATGGCGTAATTGAATTTCAAGACGTTAAATAAAGAATCACAGTCCTTCCTGTATGAAATACTATTTAAAGTCGTTACTGAAACGTTCATAAATACACAGTTCACACTTGAAAAGGCAAGTCGATAATCACAGTCTTTGAACACAGTCATTAAGTCACTAAGGATTATTTTCTGCTTATCTTGTTATTATAACGTCATATTACCTCAGAAAAAGTTCTTAGTTTCCACTCAAATTACTACTCTAAGTCGTATACTGATGTGGCGTGAATAAAGAAATACAGTTCAATATTCGAAAAGAAATGAGTTCTGGTGATTCTACACATTAGTTTCTGTAGAAGTTCAATATCATTTGAAGTAACCTAAGTCTACACGTAATGACATATTCTGTGAACGTTAAATAGTTGATATTTGCACTTCAATAAGTTCACTCGTATTATATTCTTAAATGTCTTTAGGATTAGACTGTAGTCGCGACGCGATGTACTAAACACAGTGCGACGTCTTTTATAACTCTGTCGGCGATATAACTTCGTGTTCCGGAAATGCGACGGCAAGTACTTTCACCGTGACTGCGCGAACATACTGTACGCGGGTCGGTCTCTCCTCTGTCTCACTCACACACAGCTGTATACTCGTCCTTGTACTGGCCTGCTTGCTGGCTGGCCTTGACATACTGTATATAGATACCAGCGCTGGGAGGGGTAGCATCTCTTGGCCATGTGACCGTGAGTGCGTAATTTCTTTAGACTTTAAATTATTATAACTCAACAACCATGGGATGAATTAATTCGAAATTCACAGGGATTAACTTTTATGACGCCCGCTACGATTCAGCGTTTGTCCCGTTGAAATTGGTTAAGGCGTTGAAAAGCTGACAAAAGAAAATTCTTTTCGAGAAATATCTCTAGGGGAGGTGAGCTTCGAGCGACAGGTGACGTCACTTGACTCCGCCTAGTGCACTCGAGGGATCTGGCACATACTGGAACATTCTTTACATAGATGTTCGTACGTCAGTCGGATCTTTTATGCTGGAATAACGTTTCTTTCGATTAATATGGACCAGGACCTAGGCTTTCCTGGTACAATACGATATGTCGTAATAGGCGATGTCGTAATAAGCGATTTTTTAAAATACAGTGTTTATATGTGATTTAGAGGAAATCGTTAGATTTCGCCGTTATATCCAATACGACAATAGAAGTGATGTTGCAATAAACGGTTTCGAATGTATATGTAAAATAAGATAAGAGTGTATTCTGCCCGAAGGCAGGTCCGATCCTCCGCAGAGGTGTGCCTGAGCCGGAGTTTACGTGAGGTAGGGTGGCCAGCTGCTTTCCGCTCCTCCAATCCCTTACCCTCACCAACAGCGCGCGGCAACCCATCCAAATCTTAACCACGCCCAATGTTGCTTAACTTCGGAGATCTCACAGAATCCAGTGTTTCAATACGGCTAGGGCGTTGGCGATTGTATATATCAGAGGTAGTTATTCGACAAATCTCTTTCCTATGTAAATTACTCAATGGAAAAACGACGCGACTCTCTCTATTTCGTTTAGCAACTAGAAGACGTAGCTGCTAATCACAGGATTATGCAGAAATTCCAGGTACATTGTTGGTAGAGAGAGAATTGTTGTTGAGCATAAACACTTAACAGCCAGACAAGCCTGGGGTTGGCACAGGAGTCTACTTCACCAAGCAGCTATCAATTTCCAAGCTATAAAGTATTAAGCTTTGTGAACTTCAAGATTTTTCTGTGAAACTTTCTTACTGGATTTTTTCTCTCTCAAACTCCTCTTCAACTGTTCCAACTTTGTTTTTCCATTGCTTTTAAGCTTCGACTGCGTCGCTTGATGCTCTGCCCTTTTTTTTTAATTTTTTTTTTTTTTTTTGCCTTCATTTCTCCCTCTCATGCGCTTCTCTGGGACCAGACAGGAAGGAAGGAATAAAAGACTGGGAGTTGTGAGCAAGAATCTTCGGAGTCGTCCGCTAACTTCTGCAAGTGGGCTGTTGAGGATGGCCCGGTGTATGAGGACTCCCCACCGAGCAGCCGGGTGATACAGTGGCTAGCTCATTACCCTCCCGGAAGAAACTAAACTTCCGTCTTTCATTTCCGCATTTACCAGCTAATGGTGCATGGAAATATGGAAATGCAGACGACTATACTGCATAATTGAGCTATAAATCAAAACAATGCCGTCCTCGGAAAAGGAATGTTTCTTGGACCAATTGGTCTCACGGTCTAGATGACTTTCTATGGACGTTATACAGAAGTTGTAGAATAAGTAAGGCAAGAAAGAAAGAAAATAAGATGTAAGAAAATTGTTGTTATAATTTTAGTATAACTATTACAGCCTGATGCAGCCATAGTTAAGCAGAACTTTGGATGAGGGTAGGTGGCGTCTGCCACCTGTGGGAAACTGCGTGTTATTGTGGTGGAAGATAGTGCTGGTGTAGTTGAGGATATTGTTGTGTGTGTTGCAGTAACGTTGTGGAAAGCGTAGACACAAAATACCTGAGCTAATATTATTAACCATTTTCGCTTAAAATCTCCAGACTCAGCCGGAAATCGAATCCGTGGCCTCGAGGATCGAATGTCACTAAGCCATGGGGTCAAGCGTCGTTACGGGTATGTGCACAGCATATAAATGATATTTCGAAAGGTAAATAAAAACTTAATTGTATCCATTGCGAATAATAGAATATTCAAATTTTTAAGCCGCTTCAATCGTGAGGTATTACCATTGTTTCGCTCCAGTATTCCAGCTGGCGAAAGGCAGGCATTTATAGAAGTGGAGTAACTTATCTCCTCTTGTTTGCTGTCCGAGCAGTGTCCTACAGAGAAGGTGTCTCAACGGCGTACAAGCAGCCAGTGCCTTGGAATGATGTGGCAATCCAACTAAGAGGCCCGTTGCCACGCTGGGGCGAAACGCTGGTAATTTCGCGACTTAATTATGCCTCGTATAAATCTTACCTCGTACTACTGATAGGAGTGTGTTCATTGGCAATCCTACAGGACTGTACATATTTACTTTCACCACACCGTACCATACCCCATGGTCCAACAGCCCCCAAGGGCCTTGGCCTACCAAGCGACCACTGCTCAGCCCAGAGGCCTGCAGATTACGAAGTGTAATGTGGTCAGCACGAGGAATTCTCTCGAGCGTTATTCTTGGCTTTCCATATTGGGGCCTCCATCTGCATCAGATAGCTCCTCAATTGTAATCAGGTTCGAATCCCACTATCGGCAGCCCTGAAGATGGTTGTCCGTGGTTTCCTATTTTCACACCAGGCAAATGCTGGGCTGTACCTTAATTAAGGCCACGGCCGCTTCCTTCCAACTCCTAGGCCTTTCCTATCCCATCGTCGCCATAAGACCTATCTGTGTCGGTGCGACGTAAAGCCCCTAGCAAAAAAAGAAAAATAGCAATTGTAATCACACCCTCAGCCCTCAGATCCAGGTAAAAATCCATGACCTGGCCGGGAATTGAACCTGCGTCCTGCGGTAAGAGGCAGACACGCTATACCTACATCATGGGAATGATTTTATTTAATTTTATAGCAAACTACGATAAAAATGGTGACTTTTTCATTCAGTCATTGCCATTGGCTGATATTTATAACTGAATGGTGCCACTCCTATAATTCATACATATAAGAATGACTGCTAACTGTGACTAATTAATTGGCTCTTGATTATTCACCGTTGACTATTTAACCCAATGAATTGTCTCAACGCGCCAGGCTTGTCCTGACCAATTGATCGTCACTAAGAGACATCTCATCAATAGCTGTTACCGTGACTGACGGACGTGTAAGCTACAAACTAATCAGCCAGCAACAAATGAGCGTCGAGCTGCGGGAGTCTGCGGTATGAATAGTACAGGTTTGCCTCATTGCAATAGAATGCTTGCGAATCATAGCAATATTAGCTTTCTCCGTAGAGTATCGGCCTCCAGATACCGGGATCGTTGGATAAGGACGGCAGAGGTAGTTGGAATTTTAAAGAACGGAGAAAAGTATATTCGGCTCTGCATGCCATACGATGTCCTCCACCGTAGCATAATGGTTAGCACTATTGACTGCCGTCCTTGGGGACGCGGGTTCGATTTCTCGGTACTGCCAAAATTTTATGATTGGCAGGAAGGCTGGTATTTGCAGCCCACCTCCATTGGGGGTGTGACTGAAAGGTCTGCACCACCTTGGGATAAAGACATGAATTTTGTCCACCTCCGTAGCGTAACAGTTAGCGCTATTAGCTGCCGCTCATGGAGAACCGGGTTTGATCTCCGGTACTGCCAAACATTTAAGATTGGCAGGAGGACTAGTATGTGATTAAAATTGTACATGCATCTCACATTCTTTGGGGATGTGTCTGTAAGGACTCCACCACCTCCGGATGAGGACACGAGTTGACTTTCTTTCTTTCTTTCTTTCTTTCTTTCTTAATCCGTTTACCTTGCAGGGTTGGTTTTCCATCGATTCAGCGAGAGATTCCACTTCTATCGCCTCAAGGGCAGTGTTCTGGAACGTGAGACTTTGGGTTGGGGGACAACTGATGAGTACTTCGACCTGGCGGCCTCACCTGCTATGCTGAAGAGGGGCCTTGTGGGGGATGGGAGGATCGGAAGGGACAGACAAGGCATAGGGGAGGAGTTGGCCGTGGCCTTAAGTTAGGTAACACCCCGGCATTTGACTGGAGAGGAATTGGGAAACCACGGAAAACCATTTCGAGGATGTCTGAAGAGGGAATAGAACCTCCCTCTACTCAGTTTACCTCCCGAGGCTGAGTGGGCCCCGTTCCAGCACTCGTACCAATTTTCAAATTTCGTGGCAGAGCCGAGAATCGAACCCGGTCATCCGGGGGGTGGCAGCTAATCACACTAACCACTACACCACACAGGCGGATCATGAGTTTACATAAAGCCAACTGTATAAAAAGTAAAAGAACTCCTGAGGGACTAAATCCCGGCACCTCGGCATCTCCGAAAACCGTAAAGTAGTTGGTCGGACGTAAAGCCATAATAATAATAATAATAATAATAATAATAATAATAATAATAATAATAATAATAATAATAATAAATAAATAAATTAATTAAATAATAATAATAATAATAATAATAATAATAATAATAATAATAATAATAATAATAATAATAATAAGATGACTGTATTTTCGTCCACTTCCACACCTCTAACCCCGAAATAACGAAGAAAACATCTAACCTCTGCTTCTCTTACCTTCCGTGGCCGAGTCCATTATTCTCCTAGAAAAGCAAACCTCTAACATTCGCCTTATTTAACCTCTCCGTTGAAGCTATACACTACATCCAATGAGTTCATTCCTAGCATAGATTTTTTTTTTTTTGCTAGGGGCTTTACGTCGCACCGACACAGATAGGTCTTATGGCGACGATGGGATAGGAAAGGCCTAGGAGTTGGAAGGAAGCGGCCGTGGCCTTAATTAAGGTACAGCCCCAGCATTTGCCTGGTGTGAAAATGGGAAACCACGGAAAACCATTTTCAGGGCTGCCGATAGTGGGATTCGAACCTACTATCTCCCGGATGCAAGCTCACAGCCGCGCGCCTCTACGCGCACGGCCAACTCGCCCGGTCTAGCATAGATTTATCTCCTATGGACACGTGTTTTACCACAAATTTTCGTCACTAATTTCATATTTGTTACTTCCAACTTATGAATAAGATATCCTAACTCCACATAACTTTCACTCCCATAGAGTAAATGTGGTATGTAGCCTACAGTGTGTTTCCCTAAGCGGTTGTCGGGCACGTACGCCCAATCTCCTCGTATGTTACAGAATACCGTTGATTGCAACCGAAAACTCACAAGTTTACATTTGACACACCTTCGCTTGATTTCACTTACTACTGTATTTACCATATATGACTAAAATTGATCAGCAACACATTCACACTGATTGATTTGTTCATTGAGATGTGCTCTGTCATTTGCGATGTCACTCACCTTCGCTAGACGACGGTTATTTATTTCAATATTGCCTTCTACAGAGCTCTGCTTCCCTTAAAGAAGGCAGTGTATATTACACAGGGTGGTCAGAAACTATGTGAACGGGCTAGAAGAGCGTTAGAGGGTTAGTCATACTGATAAAAATAATTAAAAAAGTAACTCGATATCACAGGGAAAACTCCTAATTTTGATCGTCTATTAAAAATATAAATTTGCCGTCAACGCTTAATTGTTGTCACGGCCTGCTTGATACACGTCCGTTTTTGCGGGAAATGAGAAAGTATATAACGGAACAACAATTAAGACGTGGCTCCAAAATATATTTTATTAACAGACCATCACAAATCGTTGTTTTTTCTGAAAATTTCGAAGAAATACATGACGCTCTCATTCACGGTCACAATTTTCCCAGTTTTTAGGCTACACATTTGATAGGTGTTTACGAAGTTGGTTGTTACACCATATTTCAGATGTCTTAGTGTCACCTTTTTCTTTTAAGATTGGTATTTTTTTTACTATATTAAAACTTTAAGAATCCTGTAACTTTCTATTTTCCAACCAAAATCCATGTTGCTTTCTTATATTTGGTTCACGAAGCCTGCTCATTCTCTGTGGTTTCCACTGATAATAATTTAAAATAAGTGCATTACTAATATTTTACAGAAAGAAGGAAAAAGTCGCTTAATGAGCGGTGTCCTTATTGTTTTGACCAACACTCTGAGTCATAGGACCTCCATTGCTGAGCTTTGAGGATAGCAATTCAGAAGAGAAGAGAAGAGACACCGAAACCACAGCCAACATAGAAAACTTGGACCTAGATGCAAATATCGTGGTGACCTGTTAACGACCATGAAGAAACTTCATAAATCAGATACAAGTAAAGTACGAGACAAAAAATCATGAATTGACATTGGAAATTCAGTATCCGCAGTCGGCATATATGATATATCCACTCATTCATATACTTGGAGCTTGGAGCTATTCTCTCCTTAGAGCTTGAGGGATATTCTACAACCTTTAACTGGTCCCGATATTATTATTTCTATTTGAATTGTGGTCAGTACTATGTATTATAATCATACTAGTGGCCAAAATCACATGAAGGGCGGCCGTGTAGTATGACCTCTGAGCATTGCGGCTAGCTGCAGCATTCTCTCACAGACACCAGTGTCGTGAAGATGGCAACACATCGCGAATTAACCGACTTTGAACGTGGGATGATCATCAGCGCACGGCGCATGGGTCATAGCACTGCGGAAATTACACGCGAATTCGGGTTTCCGAGGTCAACAGTGTCGAGAGTGGACCTTCAATATCGCAGATCGAATGTTAACCAGCCGCGTAAACCGCCGCACGGGATGATGACAGGTGTTTAACGAACGGACATCGCGTCGCCTTCGCAGTACCATACTAGACACTAGACGGGCTACTGTGAGTCACATCACCGCCCAGTTGAATGTTGGCAGTCAGGAACCTATTTCTGCCAGAACAACTGCACCGCACAGGCTTCGCCAGCCAACGACCAACTGGTGTCCCTTTGCTGACACCTCGACACAGAGCTCAACGACGTGCATGGGCCCGCGAACATCGGCAATGGACCATGGAACAGTGGCGGCGTGTGGTATGGTCCGATGAATCCCGGTTCCAGTTGTATCGAGCTGATGGACACGTGAGAGTGTGTGGCGTACGCCTCATGAAGCTATGGATCCTTCGTGTCAACATTGTTGTGTCCAGGCGGGAGGTGGCTCAGTTCTGGTCTGGGCAGCGTTCTCAATTAGGCCCCATTATCCGGCTGCAGGGAGTTCACATTATGGGGACATTTTTTCCGACCATCTGCATCCCTCGCCTTCAAGTAATCTGATGGAGATGCCACGTTTCAACAGTACATTTCGCCATGTCGCCACTTTGTAATGGGACGCAGGTGGTTGGATGAGCACTCCAGTGAAGTAACGACCATGGATTGGCTCTCCAGATCCCCAGATCGTAATCCAGTCGAGCATTTATGGTATGCTTTCGATGCTAGTCTATGCTATATGAACCCCGCACCAACTACACAAGACAAATTGTGGGTAGCAGTGCAAGAAGTGTGGGTCCAGATCAATCCAGAACGATTCCAGCACCTTGTAGCGTCGACACCTCGCCGTAGTGCTGCTCGAGGAGGAGCAACTCGTTATTAACACCACACTCAGTGTCTTCCCATAACTTTTGACCACTCGGTGTAAATGATTTATTGAATTTTGATGCTGATCACAATTCTAATGTGAAGAAACATGTTGTTTATGAACGGGAAACACTCAGCTAAAGTGATTCTGGACAGCTGTTCTCTATATATCTGTCTACGATGGGTACAAAGTCTACACTTTCATAAAGTGAAATCTCGTTGGCTGCCAGTAACTGATGCAAAGTGCAGGAACTACAACTATTAATATGGTATTCCCCCACCAGTGCATATCCGTCAATTAATATGCCAGTATGCGTGTGCAATATTTGCTCTTTCCAGGTCACGAGTTGAATTAATGTTAGATGCATAGAGATGGATAATGCTGCATTAATTCTAGGGCATGACCTTACGAGGGAAAATAACTGAATCGCATAATTTACTAGGTTGGCAAATGTATTATAAATTTGGGAAGGAAATGGCTGATAAACGGTTTGTTATGCATTGCATTGCATTGCAAGCCTCGGTTCTCTTATTAACACTTACGAATTACTGCATTTGGCTATATAGAACAAACATGTTTGGTTCAATAATAGTTAATTCAGATAAACACTAGCGCTATTTGCCTCTAGTGATGTCCATACCTAACCGCATACCGAGTAACATGATATTAGGCGGAGGTCATTCTAGATAACAGCACCTATGTATACTTAAAGAGTGGTATATTAAAGCTATACTATCCTACTTCGAACGGAGCTAACAACAATGAAAATTACGCAATTGTTGGAATTGTTGGAATGCCGGAAGGAATTGTGTTGAGGCATTTTTGATTTTCTCCTTCCAGGTCAGTTGAATTGATGTTAGATGCATACATATAGGTAATGGTGCATTAATAATGGTGAACTGCTATTTGTTTTACGTAAATCCGATACAGACAGTTCCTTTGGCGGAAATAGGGAAAGCCAGCGTAGGACTAGTACGACAAAGAAAGCGACAGAGGCCTTAGTTAAGGTGCAGTATCAGCATTTGCCTGGTGTGAGAATGCCCTTGCGGCAAGCAACTCAATGTTAAAAACATCCTAAGGAGATGAGCAACGAATTTTAGGTAAATAAAATATAATAAAGTATGTTGATATATTCTTTATTTTTTCTGAAAAATTACAGTCGCTTTCTTAATCACCGTTATCCAGTCGATTATATTCACAGTTTGCTTTTTTCTACCACTACGAGCGCTAATTTAAGTAAATGCAGAGTTTCACTTAAGCCATTATAACTACTTTCGGTGCGGACATTTTTGAAAAACTCAAAAAAGCCTGAGGGTATTGAATCAAGGAACACATTATATAAAATATTATGTAAATAAGTTAATTTGGCTAGGATTTGAATAAAAATAAACGAGTAAATAAACAGGCGATTTTAGGCTATTTTTCCCGAACTGCACATAGAACGGAAATGATTTTCGAAATTTATTTTTCAGTTCGATAGAGCTGTCCAAGGCGCGCAATATGGAACTTCATCTTTCGGCACAATTGAGGCAATCGCTTAATTTTATGTCTTTCGCAGTCCCCCTGCTTTGTCTGCTAAGAAATGTTTTCAACAATAAAATGTCTCTGTAATGTCGACAGCGGGGTTCAAACACACCATCTCCTGAATTCGAACGTGATTATGACTTGCAACATTGAGAGACAGATAAAATAATGTATGTAGATGACCTAGTTTCAATACTCTTCTGAAGAGTAGCATTTATAAACATACCCGACATTATCTTGGGGTAATTCTAGAAAACAGTAATTTTCTATTACGACAGTGAAATCTGTCTAAACCGAATTGTCCTAATTCGTTTGGGATTAACAACAACGAAAAACTGTGCGATAGAAGAACATTTGGTCAAACAAGAATATTAAACATGTTGGAGTACCTCAAGAAAGTGCAATAGGCCCTCTTTTATTTCATTTGCTGATACAGGTGCTTGTCATGTTCAGATTCGTTGGAGAAACATGAATGAAAATGACCCAGTTAAAGCTTATGTTGATGAGTAACATATCCAAACGAACATGACCCTGAGGTCATCCTAGACAACACCATCTGCCTTTTACGATAGAGCAGACTCATTCTTTTTTCCCTGTGCATTTTTTAAGAATATCCTTTACGTCGCACCGAACAGATATGTCGTATGGCGACGATGGGATAGGAAAGGCCTAGGAGGGGGAAGGAAGCGGCCGTGGCCTTAAGGTACAACACCAGCATTTGCCTGGTGTGAAAATGGGAAACCACGGAAAACCATCTTCAAGGCTGCTGACTGTCGGTTTCGAATCTACTATCTCCCGGATGCAAGCTCACAGCTGTGCGCCCCTAACCACATGCCCAACTCGCTCGGGGCAGTCTGATTCAACTATGCCAAACTTCGAATGGAGTTAACAAATAGCACCATTTAGCCTGACAGAAAACTGTTGGAATGTCTCAAGTAAGTGTATTAAGCCCTGTTTTATTTGATTTATACTATACATTTATTATTTGTCCCGCAAGAGATCTTTTAATTATCGGTGAATGTAGTGACTTGAGAATTGCGCAGCATTTTCCAACACTGCGTGACCGACCAGAGATCGAACTCACAACTTGAGCTCAGAAGGCAAGCACTCTGCCGTCTGAGCTAATCAAATATGCATTATTTAATTTATTGATTCAATATATTCGTTAAAACAGCTTGCCGCATTGAGATTAATTAGGATATGTGTACAGATAACTTGGTCTTGACTGCTCCCATCCAGCAAGATCTTAGTATTAAACAATGACAGACAGAGTTTGGCATGAGAAAGCAAAATTCATGCAATCTGGGAGAAAGGAGGACTTCTTGTGACCACTAAAGTAGGGGACATTTTCAAAAATGGTAAATAACTCCATGCACCTTTAACACTAGTGGGACAAATGACGAGAAAATAGATACTTAGGCAGTAAATGGAGATCTTATTTTAACTGGCAATATTAGGGACCGTTGCCCGTGTCTTACACTTACTCAGTGAATAAAACTTAGAAAACTGAAATAAACTACTACACTGTGCTATCATTTCTCTTTTGACAATTCGACTTGCATCGCACTGACACAGGTAGGTCTTACGGTAACGATACTCTGCTATCTTACTGTAAGCCTACATCAAGTATCTAATGTAAGCCTACTACAAAATAAAAACCTAAAATTTTAGGGGATCTGCCGTCTATAATTTCATTTATTTTTCCAATTTTTCAGATATTTATCCCTTTTCGGTCAACTCCAGACCGTATCAGTGGTTTTCAGCTTTCGTGCCTGTTTGTCTATCTGTCTGTCTGTCTGTCTGTCTGTCTGTCTGTTTTATTTTGTTTGTTTGTTTATTTGTTTGTCCATTCCAACATCACGGCGAAACGCCTGTATAGATCTCGACCAAACTATACATTTAGAGTATACTCATCTAGAATCACGTTTTGACATGCATATGATTTAAAAATCACGGAACAGACTGGCGGTTTATAGGGAGATCAAACGAGTTAATTGATATTTTCGCATATACTACCGAATTTCTCTAAAATCTGTAGACTATATGTGAAACGTCCCTTCATTTCAAGTAATTTTTCTTATCTTCATAATTTCACTTACTCTTCAAATGATGGATACAATTACTATTTTCTGCGGGTTTCATATTCTACATTGAGTGACCTGCAACGAACGTACCATTTCCATGGCAACGGCTCTGGCACTTGCCAGCAGGGAAGTAACGGAATGCCACTTTTGTCATTATTACTGTAAACTCGTGGTTGTTCGTTGGGTACAAGATAAGAGAGGTGTCAAGCTGCCATTCTGCGGGATATCTGGAGGTTACAATCGTCTCCGAATAGCACTAAGGGTGGCTGTTATTATTTCAATAGTATCGCGGAGTGTAGCCCATTATTTCACACCGTAGCATGTTTTCTGGCATTTGCTATAATTTGTACCGTATTCCTCTTCTACATCCGTTTTCTGTTTTCATCTCTACCCCTGACTTCCTTCTTTAGGCTTAAGCAACAAAACAATAAGTCAACTTCTAATATAAGAATCCCTGCGCCTCCGCTTCCTTAAATGCGCAACTCTTATTATCACAATGTTTTGCGGGACATTTCATTTCTCCAATACATCAACTTGGTATTTACATATTATCCTATCTTCAATTAATGTCAAATTTATTAACTGCATTATTTTCTTTCTTAATTTCTCCGTATGTATGCTAGTGCTAATCACGAAAACTGAACTCTCTTCACTTTGAGTAATACTACGCATAATTTATTTTCTGCGTTTTTTCCTTCGCGGACAGTGATTTCGCAGATTAATTGCATAATGTACCTACCGTTAACTGGAACTTATCTATAGTCAATAGGTAGGTTGTGACAGCAACTAAAAAACGAGCCGCCCTCGGAAAATCTTCTTTCAGCGATTAAAAACACCAGTCCATGTCTACGGATTCTGAAAATGCTTTTTAATATGAGGTCGGTTTGATTGTTGTCAGATTTAGGAAGACATTTGGGGAAGGATGCTGATAGCAGGCCAGGTTAGGCTCACACAAAAAACGTCACTGAAAATCTAGGGAGTCTGAGTCTACTTTTAATAACGTTGCTTTACGTCCCAAGGTTTCCGGAGACATCGAGGAGCCGAATATTTTATTCCGCAAGAGTTCATTTATCTACAGGTAGATCTAGCGACAACAGCTTTGCAGATTTCCAGTTTCGCACGAGCGACACCTCTTCACATTCAGTCGAAATGAGGCAGGATAAAATCCACTACCAATTTTGAAATGAGGAGTTCAGCATAAGAACGCAATTATGTGCATTTCTTTCACCCAGTGGCGTATATTTTTCCAAAGCGATGACCTATAGTTTTCATGGGATTTACAGTTTCGTGAAAGTCTTAATATTTACGCCCTCTACTCAAACCAAGTTGGCGGAAGCTATCTGCAGGCGAGTTAGGGAAAATTAGGCAAAATTATAGCTTTTATCCTGTAACCGACGGAAAAATTCCAAGATGTTCAAATGTATAACTTTTCAGCCCGGGAAAATATCGAAATATCGAAGCAATTTTAATGACGGTGCAGACCTATGTTTCGAGGTAATAGGTGGCTAAACGGTAAGTCATATCGCAAAGCGGATAACACAATTGTTGCCGAATTTGGAGTGATCTACAACTTTGTTCTTATGGCGTTTTGTCATAACTCGATCCCGTTAGATAGAGCTGTATATCTCGATTTTAGGTGCATTTTGTAATGTTTACAAGTATATTTTATAGTTTTGCACACTTATAAATATTAATCAACAAATTCGGCACGCAGATTGGCACAAACAGTGGCCACTTACGAGCCAAAAGTTATGAATCTACCTATCACATAAGTATGCGAAAAATAAAACAATGTTTGAAAACGGTAACCAAATTTCACCCTATTCGAAGTTTCTTACTCAATCGAACACATAAATGAAGGAGATACAATAAATGTCATAAAGCGAGCCATGTAGACCACTAAAATAGCGACTGTTGGCGCAATCCATTTGTCAGTTTGATGTACCGTTTAGCAGCAGTAAATTTCGAAATGAAGGTCTGCACTTACAAAACGTGCCCATATATATAAATGACGTTGTAGGGGATCCGCAGTCCGGCCCCGTGGTGTAGTGGGCAACGCGTCCGCATGTCACCCGGCGGCCCCGGGTACGATTCCCGGCCGGGTCAGGGTTTTTTAATTGTAAGTGATTAATATCCCTGGCCTAGGTGTTTGTGTCGTCATTAATGTTCCTTTCCTCACATTCAACACTTTACATTTCCGCAATTCCAATTACATGCAGGTTCATATCATATGGTGCAAGTAGGGGCAAAATATATATATAGATCGACGCCCCGAACAAACAGCATTTAAAAAAAGAGGGGATCCACAATTGTAATGAAAACTCCCCTCATCGACTGTGACTGGCAGTAGGAAAAGAGGCCTGCCATTATAACGGAAACGAGCCAACTCCACTGTAACTGAGGACTGCCATTGTAATGAAAAATCCTCTTCTCGATTTGACTGGCAGTAGGCAAGGGAGCATGAAATGTCGGTCAAAACTTCTCTAACCTATTGCGTCCGTCAGTAAGTAAGGGTACCCGCAAAATAAACCCCATGGCACTACAGCCCTTGAAGGCCCTTGGCCTACCGAGCGACCACTGCTCAGCCCGAAGACCTGCAGATTACATGGTGGCGCGTGGTCAGCACGGCGAATCCTCTCGGCCGTTTTTCTTGGCTTTCTGGACCGGGGCTGCTATCTCACCGTCAGATAGATCCTTAATTCTAATCACGTAGGCTGAGTGGATCTCGAACCAGCCCTCAGGTAAAGGTAAAAAAGGGTACCCACCATTATAAACAAAATTCCCCAACTAGATTATGAATGGAAGTAGGCGAAATGGTCTGCTCTTGTACTCGAAACTCCCGTACTCAAATTTGACTGGCAGTAGGAAAGATGACTTGCTGTTTAATGAGCCTGACTTTGACTGGTAGCAGGAAAGTGTGCCTCTCATTATAATGAAGACACTCCAATTTTATCATAACTGGTAATGCGCAAGGGGGCCTGCTATTATAATGAAAGCACGCCAACTTGATTGTGACTGTTGTGATAAGCACACCCGCCCACCACAGCAGTCACACCAACAAATCCCGTCATTATTAAAACTCACCCCCCTACCCTACACCACTCAAATCCAAACTCACAAACCAACCCCACCATTGAACTTCTCAAATACCTCCTCACACTGCTAACCAGTTCTAATTAATTCCAATCCCCTCTTCCCCCAGAAACACTGCATGCCCTAACACACCACAAAGCATCCCACTAGCACATGCCTATTCTCCATACCGAAGTCGTAAACTAAGCCACCGCCATATTTCAATTTCAAACGCTCCACTGTCGTTTTCCTTTACGTTATGAAATACTGGAATTTCACCAAATTAAATCACAAGTCTACGCGCCCAGTAAGGGCCTCTTCGAGCGGCAGCAATCGCACTGCGAGTCTCAGGCTCTTGATTGTGACTGGCAGTATGCAAGGAGGCCTGCCATTATAACCGAAACTCCCAAACTAGATTGTGACTAGCGGTAGGCAAGTGTGCCTGCCAATATAATCAAAACCTCTGAATGCGATTATGATTGGCCTTAGGAGAAGAGACCTACCATTACAATGGAAACTTCCCCACTCGATTGTGAATGGCAGTAGGCAAGTGAGCCTGCCTTTGTAGTAGAAACTTCCGAACTCGATTGTGAATTGCAGTAAGAAACGTGCTCTTCCATTAACTTATCATTAAAATTCCCCAACACGTACCTTACCCCAGAAGCAACGTATGGGGTCCTCCCTTGGTGTTTTTTTGGATAACGCTGAGGCATTCAATTTAATAAAATCTTACACATTGCGCGTACAGTCCTTTACGTAGAAATCCGTATACAGTGTAGAATACTCTAGCGAAGCACGGGTATATTTGCTAATAATAATAATATCACCATCACCATCATCATCATTATCATCGATTCCGAAGATTCATCGTCGATAACCTCGAGGGTGACTTTCCATAGATTCTCATTTTCACCACAGGCAAATGTCAGTGTCACATCCATTACCTTCTCAGCTGTAGGCATAGTGCTTTCTTACCCGAGTGCCACCGGAAACCTCTCTGCTTTAGTATAAAATGAAACACGAAGCACCGGGCGAGCTGCCTAAGACGGCTAGACAGTACAGTTAGTTGGACGGTGGTCTGGAACTCTCACTCGCGAACTTACGCTATGAGACGGCCATCCAGTACACTTCGCTGGACAGTGACCTGATAGTTTCGCTCGTGATCTGTGATATGAGAAAGCCAGCCACCTCCCTCACTTCTCGTCTTCAACAGTCTTGCCCTCACCTAACACAGAACGATTCTCTGACATTCCACAAGCGACCAGCTGTTACAGCATTGATCAGCTGGTAATTAGTACCACTCCACAATCTGCATATATGCCTGATTTACATGTTGAGGCCTTTCCTATTTACATACATACCCTCAAATAAAAATATACACTGGATTATTCAGATATGATTTGATGAACACATTATCTCTACGCAGGATTATTGTTGAACCGGAGATGTAATAATGGATTTGTATGGATTGTCCTATCAAAAGTAATTATATATTTTATTACAAAAATATATGCAATATACGAAGTATAACTGGGTCTGTCGTAAACAAGGTAAGGTTTACCAGAACACAACTTATTTATTTGCTTCACATATAAATTTACAGGAATGAACATAAAATTGTCTTGAAGCAAAGTAGCTAATTAAGCTTGAGAGAGTTTCTGTCACTATACACTATGTACACTTTGAATGTATTTACAATAGCTTCTATCTTGAAAAGATAGTTCGTAGGAATGTTCAGTTCGTGATAGTCGAAAACTATCAGTTTCACTAGCATTGATTAGCTAATGGAGTTCCTTCTGACTTGAAGTATCTGAGTTCATGAGCTTGCACTGAAAGTAAGCTAAGTTCACAATTAGAGAATCTAATGTGTGTGTCGGAGCCTGAGTGAGATAGGGGATGTGTAGAGTACAGCATCGGGGCTCGACTGGAATGAAGGAACGGGAAATTGGAGCAGTGACCTGAGGTGAAACCTCATACTACCAGAATTCAGTCCACCTGGTCGAGACACATTTTTAAGAGGAGTAGCCTCCGTGTTCGACGTACAGAGTATTCTGGAGCAGGACACCGGGGAGAATCCTGGAGAGTGACAGGCAGGGAGCTCCTTTTATAGTGCACTCGACGGTACAGGCACGCGCACTGAAGGCTGCGCGTCGAGTCTCGAAATATACACGCTGGCGTGCGTAAGGCTGGCAAGCGCTGAGCGGAGAGAGCGGAGGACATACAACAGGGTCGATAGAAAGTCTTTCTGCATTGACTTTTCTAACAGTGTAGCTGGACCATGACTGAGTGGGCGTCGGCTTATCGGTGATATTTGGAGTTCTGCAATGTGGAAATGTAAAAGGATTGGTCCTAACCGTCGGCTGTTCTGAGAATGGTTCCCCGAGGTTTTCCATTCTCTCGAACTAGTGTGAATGCCGGGACAGTTCCTATTTTAGACCACCCCCACCTTACCATAGGCTATTTTTTTGGGGCGTCGACCCATGTGGATCTTTTACCCCTACTGGCAACATATTGTATGAACCTGTGTGTAATTGGAATGGTGGTAGTGTGGAATGTTGTGTGTGATGAAAGGAAGATTAACGACGTCACAAACACCCAGTCCCCAGGCCAGGGATATTAATCATTATAATTAATCCACCTGACCCGGCCGGGAATCGAACCCGGGGCCTCCGGGAGGCAGGCGGACGCGTTGCCCCTACGCCGCGAGGACGGACTCCGAATATCATACTACTGCCACAAATCTCCCTGGTCTGAGAGACGGCGTTACCGTCTAGGAGGCCGCCGTACCCTGTCCGGTTACAGAATGAAAAGTTTTATCCATCCCATCATCCTCCGATTGTCACGGCACTGGTACCGTTGATCACAACATAGCTCTCTAATCAAATGTCACCGGGCGAGTTGGCCATGCGGTTAGGGGCGCACAGCTGTGAGCTCACATCCGGGAGATAGTGGGTTCGAACCCCACAGTCAGCGGCCCTGAAGATGGTTTTCCGTGGTTTCCCAATTTCACACCAGGCAAATTGTGGGGCTGTACCTCAATTAAGGCCTTATCCGCTTCTTTCTCACCCCTAAGCCTTTCCTGTCCCATCGTCGCCATAAGACCTATCTGTGTAGTTTATGTATTTAGCGTATGACATTAAAAATAAAAACACACAATCACAAATTAAATATACTGTACACTATGTAGGTTACAATTTCACCATCAAGCTCTGCAAATAGTCTATACAAAAAGGATTTGGGTCATGAAAGTCTTTTGGGCTACCCTGATAAGCGCTCAGTGGGCACTGTTCCACTATATGACAAACTGTTTGCTTAGGGGCACCGCAGCTACTGTACATTCCGAGGAGGGAATTTTGCCCCATTTATAGATGATTCCTGCCCGTGGTGCCCCTGCTAAGGAAGATAGAAAATATTTTCCATTACCGAATTGGACGTCAGCATTCAACAGCCAGATAATCCTAGTGATCTCCTCGCTTAAAACACATTACAATGACAAATTTGTGTAGGTAAAACAAATTGTAAAAAAGGAAACCAAATGATAACCACAACTCTCACATAAATCAGCCAATAGGAATATACTGATGCAAAGGACACTTATTATTTCAGGCTAAAAACATTATACTACGAATACTCACCCTACCAGAAATAAGTCAGTAAGAAACAATACCTTCAACGATACTCCAAGATTAAGAGAAAGTTTCCCAACCTACACACATAAATCGAAAAATTCAAAAACGAAACTAGCAGAAGAGTTCACTTCGAGCATTGGTACCGTTTCAGGAGCTCCATCGTGGACTCGAATGAAAGGAAATATGTTCCCACATTCCTATCTACAATCTCTAAAGGGGATAAGGGCTGTCTAATGACAGATGTTTTCAGTAGACCCGGAGGAGTGTTTTATTTGGAAAGCCTTATATACAGTGCGTTAGAAATAACTCTCCGCAGCGAGCATTACTGCTGTGGCCTATCCGAGTGCACAGTTCGTATGGCAGAAGTCCCTGCTCAGGGTGAGATGCGAGCAGACAGTTTGAGAGACTGCGCTACAAAGAGAATCGAGAGATTAAAAACACAACAGTATTATGACCATCGTATTACACAAATATAGACAAACAATGCCAATAACAAATCAACTTGAATAGGAGTGAACTGTAAGGCTAATGATTGTTGTACAATTACCAGGTTCACAGCCACAGTTGAAAATGTTTACCACGAAGTATAGGGCAAACCATTTGCACTTATTAAGTTATCAGAAACACCGATGTTTCAGAACGCACTAAGTTCACAAATCGTGACTATGTGCTGGCCAGAACCCTCGTGAAATTATCCGTTACACTAATCACTTTAAAATTGCATGGGACGTTTGGAGGTATGAACTGTGGCTCATAATTTCTATCTCATTCATCTTGAGGATGGTTGCGTAGTTGAACTTCCTCTTAAGACTATGATCACCACCAACACCACCATCTGTGTCATTCTGTTCCACAATGAACAGATGGAAGATTTCATTACAGTAAAGTAACGAGTCTACCGTGCTGTTAAAAAAATATTGGCCCAGTAATTCATGAGATAGCAATCTACACGCCAATCTTTTGAGAAAGAAGTTGTGTTTCACGAATTGCATGTAAATGTTCAGATGTCCAGAGTCAGGTATTTTGACTGGTTATACAATTTGACATGTCACAGTTTGAGAAACGGGCTATCGAGATTTGCAGAAATTACGCAAAACCGCTGCCGAAAAGTTTGAAATGATGCAGCAGGTTTACGGTGAGGACGCATTGAGTCGCAGTGTTGTGTTTAGGTGGCACCAATGTTTTATGCAAGGAGGGGACAGTTTAGAAAATGATGTGCGTACTGAAATGAAATGAAATGGCGTATGGCTTTTAGTGCCGGGAGTGTCCGAGGACAAGTTCGGCTCGCCAGATGCAGGTCTTTCGATTTGACACCCGTAGGTGACCTGCGCGTCGTAATGAGGATGAAATGATGATGAAGACGACACATACACCCAGTCCCCGTGCCAGGGAAATTAACCAATTAAGGTTAAAATTCCCGACCCTGCCGGGAATCGAACCCGGGACTCCTGTGGCCAAAGGCCAGCACGCTAACCATTTAGCCATGGAGCCGGACATGTGCGTACTGATCGGCCACAAACAGTTCGAACGGAATACAAGATCCAAAAATTTGTAACGTTGGTGCGTTCTAACCGCTCCCAATCGGTAGACGATCTCGCGGCAGCAATAAGGTTCAGGCATGGTACTTGCCACAAAATTCTGACGGATGACCTCAACATGTCTCGCGTTACCCACCACAGTGAGCGACGAATCCTATCGCAAGACCAACGTGATGATGGCATGACGATTTGTGGTGAAGTCATCAGAAGTGCTGACGATGATCCGAATTTTCTCAACCGGATAATAAACTAGAGACGAAACATGGTGTTTCCTTTCCGCTGTGCTTCCAGCAGCTATACCAACGTTGGAAAACGTGCATGACGGCCAAAGACTATTTTGAGGGTGGATGTGGTTCTGTGTAGGTGTACGCTGTGTAATGCGGCATCGTGTGCAACAAACAGAGTCGTGTGGTTGCCTATCCTCCGGGCGTCAAGTCTCAGAACCTAATGACTGTACTACGTATTAATACATATTTGAGTCATCATGTATTCCAAAGTAAAATGTAGTACTGTAAACTTGTTCATTTAAATGATACAGCTTCATTATTGTCAGCATAATTGCATCAATTACATCGGAGTTTAAATGTTTGACTATCACATAGTGTCGTGCGGGAGCGGTCTCGATTAGCGGGGAATCCCATCCGAGCATTTGAATCCGCGGGACGTCAAGAACCCGTATGGCACTCCACAGCAACCGAGTGGTAATTCCCAGTGTTAAATGATTATGAACGAGCAGTAGAACATTAGTTTAAAATACTCTGTTATGCACTTTTCGTTATTATAACACTAGAATAGTTTATTGCAGTTAATGTTTACCTGTCTGATATTACTGTTAATGCTCCGAGGGGAATAAATTGAAATGTCATCATACTATTTCTTTAAGTAGAATTCCTCGCCTGGCTATTCTTTCCTGCCACCCGGCTGACAAAAACTTCCGGGTAGAACGATAAGTGCTGCTAGATGCAACCGTATAGCAATTCATCTACATACAAATTGTAAAAACAAACTGTTCCGTCGTGATCTGAACTTTTGACCATTTCCGTGCAGAATAACATTAAACTAGATATATAATTATTATGTTTATGTTTTTGTGAGGAGTCTGCGGGGCCCCTTGAAGTTCTGATCCCGCCTGCATTGCAAGCCCTACGCTCAATAGGGATGGTTTTAGCATGAGTAAAGGACAGAGTGCGTGATGGAAAATGGTAGTCAAGAACCTGAACACGGTCTCTTGCTCCAGATCCATGTGATCTGCACCTCTGGCACCTAAACCATCGGTGTGTTTCAGCAGATTTAATGTCCTGTCACGTGGCTAACTAAACCCCATTTCAGAGCTCTCATGCAAGGAACTGAGTTCTACTATCCGCAATTTAACCAGTACATTCCCTTGATGATTTACTCATGTGTTACACTTACAGTTTCTGCTACTGTACCCACACCAGCGTTGTGTGATGTATGTTTATGCCCTAGGTTATCCCTGCTCATGCGCGGAACATTTCCCACCCATTCTGGAGAATATGGAAAAAGTACATCTAATTTTCTCTGCAAAGGGGTGGGGGGGGTACATCCTCTTCTGAAGTTCGGTGAGTATATATCAATTCTTCAGAAATCTTCAGAAATAAGATCATTGTTCTAAATCACTGACGATGTGACAACGTGGAATAAGGTAGTAATGCCGATAACCATAAGTCTAACAGATTCTCGATTATAATACGATATCGATAGCTCTTTGGAAGAATGGTTATCCAAAGAACCGATCCAGTGTCAAAACTGGTGTATTCTGTGCTTTATGTCATAGATCATAAATGCCATTTTCAATATGCATGTTGCCAAACATGTTATAATTCTTAATTATATAGTACATTTGGATTTACTATTCAATTTCCTCAATTTTATGTTATTCACTTTCTGTAAGTAACATACAAGAACAATGTTTTCATTTTAAATTTTCAGTATTTTCAGTATTATCTTATATGTGAATTTTCCACGGTCTGTTTAGTTATTTAGTTTTTGTTAGGGGTTGAACTGTATTGTTGTTTACAGAACATTCCGTAGAGTTTGTTGACGTTTCGAATTATACAATTTGTGCAGAAATAAGTATATAAAGTAATTTATTTAACTTCCCGGTGTTTCGTTTTCATTTACCAGGTAATTTGTACCGATATCTCAGAAATATGTATTTTTAAATTTTGTTTGCTAACTGCTTAACGTCGCACTAACCAATCGAAGGTTTTAGGCGACTGGATGATGGAAAAGTGGGAGACCACGGTAAATCATCATCAAGAGTGCCGACGATGGGATTTGAACCTACTATCTCCCGAATGCAAGCTTACAGTTTAGCGACCCTAACCACACGGCCAACTTGTTCAGTCTCAAAAATATCAGAAGAATCTTATATATCAGATCGCTTTGCGGGCGAATTCAAATGGGCTAAGAAAGGCCGTGTCGCTAAATCTGGACGTGGCTTGGTTGAGTTTGAGAGCCATGCCGAGAAATGAACATCAAACACTAACATAACGTGGGTTTCAACCAATGCTACTATAGCGAGCTTGCTTTGGGCCGAGCCTATCAGCAGGAAGGTCCTTGTTCAAGTCCCTCCCCTGGAAGAGTTTATTTCTTCTATTGGCCCTCTCAAGCCGGTCATAAGCCACGTGCAGTTTAGCAACACCACCTCACATATCCCATCAGAAATCGCCACGAAGCGGTCTGATTGGCTAACTTCAGCGGCTGATAAAATTTCAACGGTGCGAGATATCTAATTATTTTTCCAATTATTTATCAGTATGACGACACTCTAACGGTGATATATCCGATTCACGTTGTTTCCGAACATTCTATGTAGTGCATTTTTTCTGAAAAGAAAAGGGCTAGTAATTCTCATGCAGCTGCTATTACAGCAACTTCCACACTTCGCCACCATCCACCATCCACCATCCACTCCTTTCTCTCACAGATATATTTTTAAAAATATCTGATCCTCTTCAAAAAATGTATTTTTGTGTTTTATAGGACTAAAAGTAGATTTGACAATTTCTATATCTTCAGCCTCCCTGCTAATTATTTTACTCGTTCTAAACAATGATTGCACTCATTTAATTTAGTAGATTTGTTCATAATTCTTGTGAACACCTGAATGTTGCAGAGCGGATATAAAACTTACAGTCTGACAATGGAAACAATCGGAAACTGAACAACTTCGTTTTTTCCCGGCTAAGTTACCTACCAATCAAGGCTATAAAATATGTAAGTATCGTACCAACTTGCGAGAATTGTATGTCCATTCTTTGTACCGTTTCCTTACAGAGTCGGGAAGTATAACGAGCTGTGGTCGCGCGCTCTGTTTTTGGGGCATGAATCAAATGTCGAGCTCAGCTCGCAATTACGCAGTGCCTCGCTTATCTTCGTATATTAGACCCCCTTTGCAATATAGTTCCTAACAGTCCACACCGTAGGGAACTACAGGCCTGTATTGTTGATAAACAATGATGCCTGTATTTCTGTGTGACACTGGAATTGTTAAATAACAGTGTATTTTCATCGGTACTCAGTTTCATAATGCAGTAGAACCGGTTTCGCGTGAATCACAACGAACAATTGGAAGCACTTGTAGGTATTGTTTTAGATGGAGATTATGGCAATAATGATGTTTTAGAAAATGAATCCGAGTTTGAGGATAGTGATAGAAAGAGTGAAAGTTACTGAAGTGAGCAGAGCATTGAAGAAAGTGAGAGTGAAAGTGCAGCGCCAGGTTATTCCAGACGCGTGCGGACGGTGAAACAAAAGAACCGTAGTGATTGGAAATTGGATAAAAGGACGATAATTCTCTATACATCCATTTCGTAGATACAACGGTGTTTCATAAATAATAATAATGTTATTTGATTTACGCCCCACTAACTACTTTTTACGGTTTTCGGGGACGCCGAAGTACCGGAATTTTGTTCCGCAGGAGTTCTTTTACGTGCCAGTAAATCTACCGAAACAAGGCTGACGTATTTGAGCACCTTCAAATATCACAAGACTGAGCCAGGATCGAACTTGCCAAGTTGGGGTTAAGAGACCAGCGCCTCAACCGTTTGAGCCACTCAGCCCGGCATAGCGGTGTTTGAGAAATACGAAAAATAAATAGTCGTCCACCGTTCGAAATTGCGATTTTTAAGAGTAAGTGGATCCCCTCTTTTGGAAATGATTTCAAATGAAACATTTGTACCACAGCCAGCAGTCACTCAAGGAATGAAGAATGGGTAAGTCATAACTCATAATCTTCAAAGGCATTAATACGAAATGTGATTGAATTATCTGCATTCGTTTTTATTTTATGAATATACGGTCGGGCAAATTAAATCTGATTTCACAGTCAGCAATGTGGCCATTTATTGTGACTTGAATGGGTGAAGTGAGGAGAATCTTCGTAGAGAGTTTTATGACCGGATGCCCTTCCTGACGCTAGCCTCACCAGATGAGTTAATGAGATGAAATGAATGCCATGATATTTGATAGTAGAAAGGAAAAGGGTGATACCCGGTGCCGGCACATAGCCTACTCCTGCAATCTAGTGCTTAAAATTTGTATACCCTCTCCTACCCTGCTGGACAACATTCTGATGGTGAAAATTATTTCGACCAACGGTACTCGAACCGGTTAACCACGATGTCGGACCTTATAGACTTGACGCCTTAATGTTCATGGCGACAAGGCAGGCTTCTTACCAGAAAATGGAAAATTCAGTTCGTGAACACAAGACCATCTGCTGGAATATTCATAACAAATTTTGCTGTCAATTTTATTGTAGTTTCTTTTTTTAAACTTGAGATGAAAGTACTGCAATATATAGACTATTAATAGGTTGCCATGAATGCCTCAAATGGCAGAATTGTCACTAGCACATAAAAGAATTCCAGCGGAACAAAATTCAGTCACCCTATCGTCTCTGAAACTCGTAATAGCAGTAATAGTATGTAAAGTCTATATTATTATTATTATTATTATTATTATTATTATTATTATTATTATTGCTGCTGCTAGTTGCTTTAAATCGCACCGACACAGATAGGTCTTATGGCGATGATGGGTCAGGGAAGGCCTAGGAGGAAAGGAAGTGTCCGTCGCCTCAATTAATTGACCGATGTGAAAATGGGAAACCACGGAAAGCCATCTTCAGGGCTGCCGACAGTGGGGTTCCATCCCACTATCTCCCGGATGAGTGCTCACAGCTGCGCGCTCTTAACGGCACGGCCAACTCTCCCGGTATTATTATTATTATTATTATTATTATTATTATTATTATTATTACTATTATTTTGTTATTATTACACTATTGGTGTCCTACATGTTTATTTAATTTAGAATTTTTTTATTTACTCTAAGTTTTTCCTTGGTCTAAGAGTTTTTGTGTTATGTATTATTATTTAGAACATCATAATGTTGCATTGCATTTGCAGCATTCCAGTGTAATTTAAAATCTATTAAAAATGATTGGACGCTAACCACATTTAGGGATGTTATTGGAAAAGGAGTGGAAGAGATGAAATTAACTTCAACATATTAATATATTAACATTTATGTTTTCAAGGCACGTTCGTGTAGACATGATATGGGCTTTTGGGCTTAAGGCGTGTCAAGGAAACTCTTTATGTTTCGCAGAGAAATTTGATCTGCGCCTTCAGAAGAAAATATCGACTGTTCCAGAGGATGTAGGTATGAATTTGAGGTTGTTTTACCGTTGGAACTGTAGTGGTACGCTCTTTCGTTGATATTAATACATTGATAATAGTATTATGCGTGGTATAATGATTTTAAGTAAAAGTGCATTAAAAGTAAGAACATGAGAGACCTTCAAAGTCCTGTTCCTTAATGAAACGCTCTACAGTTATTTATATTATTGGTGAAACTCAAACTTTGTATCTTTAGTAGTTAACATGTATTTTAGAATCGTATCCTGAATACAGGTTCCTTTTATTTCTGGGTCCTATTATCTGGTACACGGACAGGTTGTAAACTTATTGCTGCAGCATGATCAAGCATAATAAATGTACAGTATTTGAGGTGAGAAAACAGAGGTAACTAAGATGATATGTCAACTGTTGGTGGTTACAAACCAGAGTCATGGCCATGCATCAGACGATTCCTCACACGTTCTGTTTGCGTGGTTACGGTACAGGGAGCTCGTACCGCTGTTAATTAAAGGATCCACAAGATAATCTGTTTGGACAGAGGAGCCACAATAACACCTGCAATAATTGAAATTACCTGCATCCGCCTAATTAATTGTAACTAAATCAGGAGGCAAATTGACTGTGACAATTCACAGAACGGATGACACACAGAAAGATTGATTGTGTTCTAAATATAGACCAGGCAAAACGATGGGCAGGAATAATTTAATTCGCTTTAGATACACCCAGATTGTCAGTCAGAATGAGTTTAACGTCAAAAGGAATAAGAGAACTGCCCCTCAAGCGAGAGGATTGTAATTAATTTCTCTCATTTACTGGTTACAGACATGTTTTAAAATCGCCTGATAATATGAGACTTTTTCTTTTAAAATGAGGTAAGTCCTGAAAAAACGTTATTAACCCTCAAACTGTCTTGTGACTTGTTTTGTTTCGTAAATGGTGTCGTGAAGTAGAAAGTGGTACCATTTCAATATGGTGGTGAAGAGTACTTTATTTTCGTCACTCACTTTTATAATATCTTTTAATTTGCATGTTTTGTCAGAGATGAAATATTAATATAATAGAAAATAATAGCAAAATTACAAATCACACTCTTCATATAAATGAACTGAAATGTGGCACAAGCTGAAATATTATTATAGTGAAAAACTATAGATATATAAGTTCATGGATTACTATGAATATATTTGGCATAATTTGCATTTGTTTATCATTCCTAGGTATAGAGTGATTTAAAAACATCTAATATTTAAACCGGAATAGAAATATATACAACTTCCTGGGGTCACTAGTTGCACCGCCTGAAATTTACGGCCAAAATCGGAGAAAACAGACGACTCTACAATGCATCCACTTGGCGTATGTGTTGACCTTCAACTGCCAGAGAGATGCAGACAATGGCTAAAAGTAGGATGGCAATCAAAGAAAGTTGTACGGGGTATAGTTTCACTGCATCGTAAATGGAAAAGAAAAAGACTTGTCCAAGAAAACTGCATCAGAAGTATGGATGATGATGACTATGATAATCACTATTTTAAGAGACTGATCTTCAAGGTCGTCCTCGAAATATGAGACATGGGACTGGTATTGATCAAGGAAGATTCGGCATGAATTATTATTATTATTATTATTATTATACTTACCTACAGAAACATGGCAGATAACAGACCAGATATCACTGTACACTGGTGTCCGGCTCCATGGCTAAATGGTTAGCGTGCTGGCCTTTGGTCACAGGGGTCCCGGGTTCGATTCCCGGCAGGGTCGGGAATTTAAACCATCATTGGTTAATTTCTCTGGCACGGGGGCTGGGTGTATGTGTCATCTTAAACATCATTTCATCCTCATCATGACGTGCAGGGCGCCTAAGGGCATCAAATCAAAAGACCTGCACCTGGCGAGCCGAACATGTCCTCGGACACTCCCGGCATTAAAAGCCATACGCCATTTCATTTTTCTACACTGGTGGCCATAATTCTGGAAGATTTTTGGATTCGCATAGTATTATCACAACATGTTTATTTATTAGCAGATGAACAACATTTAAAAGCCCGTTAGTAAATGTGAAGCTAATTTTGGTATCTAATAAAGGTAATTTATCGTTAAATCTCTGGTATTTACAAAATAATCAATATAAGAAAAGGGGGAATTAATTTTGGTGTATTTTATTAACCGAAGCAAATATGTTCATGTATTGAACGCTTAACAAATTTTTGAAATTGTTGTTGTTTGTTTTCGTAACTATATTTTGTACATTTTTTTTTTTTTTTTTACTTCTGACGGAAATTTCATCAGCGTTGAGTGTGTATTTTGTCATTCTGAGTTATGTTTCTCTCCAGGTACCATTGTTATTGTTAACAAGTTAATTTCAGTTTTAAAATTATCAAAAGGAATCAAGCTTGTATTTGTACGACTGTTAATATTGTGATCACAGTCATGGGACCCAAGTTTTACGTGAAATACGAATCGCAGAGACGTAATTTTAATTTCAACAATATTTCATGCACTGGTCGGGATTTGAAATGCAGCCACCGTGGTGAGCGGCTAGTGACAACATTCTCAAAATTCCTCTTGAAAAGAATGTTCATAACGAACATGCATTCACCCTTCGTGAAGAAGACACGTACAAGATTTTCAGACGGTAATTCCACAAAGATCTGTCATTACCTTACAATGAAGTGAATACAAACGTTATCACATAATAACTTGCCGAACATCGCATGAATCTGCACAGTTATAAGGTTTCAAAAGTGCTTCGTTTAAAATAAGTTTAACTTATTTCGATCAATAACGAATTATTTTATGTTTTTAATAATCTCTTCGGAACTACTTCAAATTTGTAAAAAAAAAATAAATGCTTGAAGAATGAAAATGATTGAATTTCTTACCAAGTTTCCAGAATTTTGGCCACCAGTGTATGGGACCACACTGCCTAACCTGTATGGAAAGTCAATTTTTAAGTACTTTGTTCCAGAGATAGTCAACCATTATATCAAATGACAATACAGAAATATCAAAATGGTATTGATCAGTGGCGAGAAAAATTAATTAACGTACTATGATTGGAGCAACAGGTGCATAATAATATGAAACAGTTCTTGAAGAATCCTCAACTGTTTATATATGCATTCGTGATATTCGGATACTTGCAGTTCTCATGAGAAAATTCCACAAGTTGGACTACTTCTTCGAAAAAAATTGTTATATTTAAGTGTAATTTTCCTTGAGGACAATTTTGCGAGTGTTTTAACGTTGCAGTGTTGCAGATGGGAGGAGAAAGAGCTAGGGATGGGAAGGAAGCAACAGTGGCTTTAATAAAAGAATAACCCCAGCTTTCTCCAGCTCTTGCGGAAAATAATTTTCAGGGAGGCCGATGAAGTGTTTTGAACCCTCCATCCCCTGAATGGCCAAGTTCTATTGGTGGACTTGATGAGTAGTTATCCGTGTATAATACGCTTCTAAGAAAGTACCAGTTAACAAGTTTTTGAATCAGGAAGTAACAATAATTTCGTATTTCTGTTTTAGCCTGGTGGACCCCTCGCAATTCAGACCCTCCGATGTCATATGTAGGAAACTGGGTATTAATTTGGTTGAAGGACAGTGTTATATGAGGTGTGTTAACTGTGAAACATGCAGGGATTTGGAGAAAGCAGAAGCACTCAATCACCGAGCGGAGAAAATTGACTTTTGATTAGAATTCCTAGACTTGGCTCAGAATTGAACAATAGTAATAAAGAACGAAAGCTAAGGCGCTGACCCACTTAACCCTGGAGCCTGACCACACAAAAATTTAAAATAGTTGATCTAATTCTGAAATTAGAGTAGGGGTGGCTTAGGAACTAGAATAAGTGAGTCAGAAGGTACCAAACCCCAACTATCACGATACTCTACTAAAGGGAGAGTTCATTCCAAGCACCTAGGTGGCACCCCCAACCAAGATAGTGAAATCTGTAATCAATCTTTGAAGTTTATTATGCTTCTTTCAGTGAAGTTCAGCATGTTCAGGGGTTTGGAGAAAGCAGAAGCACTCAATCACCGAGTGGAGAAAATTGACTTTTGATTAGAATTCCTAGACTTGGCTCAGAATTGAACAATAGTAATAAAGAACGAAAGCTAAGGCGCTGACCCACTTAACCCTGGAGCTACTACTACTACTACTACTACTACTACTACTACTACTACTACTACTACTCACGTTTATTGGGTATCCGAGTAATGTGACACAGAACAACTTAAGCAACAGTGTGCCTTCTTTATCACAGGAAATGTATGCTACTGTATTACTTACTTACGGACGTCGTAGGAGCAAGTTATATTTACTATTCGTTAATTTTCTGGAGTGGTTGCTGATGGGTCAATCCACCTCATTCATCCTCTCACAAGAATTAGATTGAGGGAGACATATATTTCATCCACCCCCGCCCTTACCTTTGCGTGCTCCGAAGTACTTCACGTATGAATCTGTTATTTTTCTCTTCCACAATCTCCAGTCGCATCTTTTCTTCTTTTCGTTTTGGCCATCTGAAGACCATGTGAATCCGTATCAGCTTCGTTTCGCCCGACTCTTTGGATGACTGGTCGGCGTCGTGGCCTTCGGTTCAGAGAGTCCCGGGTTCGATTCCAGGTCGGATCGTGGATTTTAACCTTCATTGGTTAATTCCAATGGCCCGGGGGCTGGGTGTTTGTGCTGTCCACAACATCCCTGCAACTCAAACACCGCAAATAACACGATCCTCCAACACAATAACACGCAGTTACCTACACATGGCAGATGCCGCCCACCTTTCTCGGAGAGTCTGATTACAAGGGCTGCACCCGGCTAGAAATAGCCACACGAAATTATTATTAATATTCGTTCCTTCTGGTCTCTTTCCTTGTCCAATATTCTTTCATTCTCATACCTTGGAATCTTCTTCGCTCTTCTCTCCATGATGATTTTGTTCTGGGCCTATTTCTGTCCTGAAAAGCTATGCTATACTGATTTTTTAAATTTAAAAGTTACCTTATTGTACATTTTTGGTTCCTGTATTCCCATTTCTTCTAGTTTCCTTTGTACCTCTTGGATCCAGCGTGCTTTGGTTCTCTTGTTATCAAGAAACGGTGTTATTTGCAGTGCTAACCTCTCCTGGTCCATTCTCGGGATGTGTCCAAAGAACACGATCCTTCTTTTCCGAATAATTTCCCAAATTTTCTTTACTTTGGTATCAGGGGCGTACGCGGAAATTATTTTCGGGGGATATGAAATATTAAAATTCAAGGAATTCTATAAAATATGTTGGGTGCATATTGTAAAATTAGAAACATTAAATTAAAACTTTGAAAATAACACAATTATTTAAGAAAGACATATTTGTATTCATGTTGATGATCACAATAGCAGACGTCTCCTGGGTATCTTGGTCAGCTCATGGGTTATATTTTCTACGGTCTCATCTTCCTCTTTGGTTATAACTTACTAAAAAGAGCTAACTCATTCAATATTTCCTGTGCAGCCATATTCTGTAAATAATTTTCTAAATACACTGACTGACAGAGCAAATGCAACACCAAGAAGGAGTGGTTCGAAAGGTATGAAAGTTGGGGGAAAAAACAGAGACGGCATGGACGAATAATTGATGTTTATTTCAAACCGATATGCAGGTTACACAATGCACACGGCATCGACTCAGTAGGATGTAGGACCACCGCGAGCAGCGATGCACGCAGAAACACGTCGAGGTACAGAGTCAATAAGAGTGCGGATGGTGTCCTGAGGGATGGTTCTCCATTATCTGTCAACCATTTGCCACAGTTGGTCGTCCTTACGAGGCTGGGGCAGAGTTTGCAAACGGCGTCCAGTGAGATCCCACACGTGTTCGATTGGTGAGAGATCCGGAAAGTACGCTGGCCACGGAAGCATCTGTACACCTCGTAGAGCCTGTTGGGAGATGCGAGCAGTGTGTGGGCGGGCATTATCCTGCTGAAACAGAGCTTTGGGCAGCCCCTGAAGGTACGGGAGTGCCACCGGCCGCAGCATATGCTGCACGTAGCGGTGGGCATTTAACGTGCCTTGAATACGCACTAGAGGTGACGTGGAATCATACGCAATAGCGCCCCAAACCATGATGCCGCGTTGTCTAGCGGTAGGGCGCTCCACAGTTACTGCCGGATTTGACCTTTCTCCACGCCGACGCCACACTCGTCTGCGGTGACTATCACTGACAGAACAGAAGCGTGACTCATCGGAGAACACGACGTTCCGCCATTCCCTCATCCAAGTCGCTCTAGCCAAGCACCATGCCAGGCGTGCACGTCTATGCTGTGGAGTCAATGGTAGTCTTCTGAGCGGACGCCGGGAGTGCAGGCCTCCTTCAACCAATCAACGGGAAATTGTTCTGGTCGATATTGGAACAGCCAGGGTGTCTTGCACATGCTGAAGAATGGCGGTTGACGTGGCGTGCGGGGCTGCCACCGCTTGGCGGCGGATGCGCCGATCCTCGCGTGCTGACGTCACTCGGGCTGCGCCTGGACCCCTCGCACGTGCCACATGTCCCTGCGCCAACCATCTTCGCCACAGGCGCTGCACCGTGGACACATCCCTATGGGTATCAGCTGCGATTTGACGAAGCGACCAACCTGCCCTTCTCAGCCCGATCACCACACCCCTCGTAAAGTCGTCTGTCTGCTGGAAATGCCTCCGTTGACGGCGGCCTGGCATTCTTAGCTATACACGTGTCCTGTGGCACACGACAACACGTTCTACAATGACTGTCGGCTGAGAAATCACGGTACGAAGTGGGCCATTCGCCAAAGCCGTGTCCCATTTATCGTTCGCTACGTGCGCAGCACAGCGGCGCATTTCACATCATGAGCATACCTCAGTGACGTCAGTCTACCCTCCAATTGGCATAAAGTTCTGACCACTCCTTCTTGGTGTTGCATTTGCTCTGTCAGTAAGTGTACTTCAGGGATGAAAAAGAACGTTCTGATGTGACTGTGGCTACTGGTAAGACAGCAAACAGTTTAATTGCTCGATGTATTGTTGGGAAAATATCACTGTCGCGAAATGTTAAGTGCAGAAATGAAGTCCACTGGTTCTTGATGATTGATCTAGAAGAAGAGCTTATGTATACTTATTTATTACTGCAAGTATCAACACATTGTTGGCAAATACGCAGTTCAAATTAAAAGCAAAACAACGAGCTACCTAAAATCTTATTTTATATGGTTTAGTAAATTCTCAGAGTCTTGCAGACTGAACGCTGAAAGGCATAACAGTCTACAATGATAATGTATGTGTATGTATGTATATGGTTGCCACAATTAATCACAAGCTCGTAACTTCAAAATTTTAAGGGTGATTTATCCCCTAATCACACCCTCTGTGTACGCCCCTGCTTGCTATGCAGTTCTTGATTCGCTCGTCTTCTAAACTGACCGTCCTTTGTTCTCCGCGGTCCCAGTATCTTCCCGAAAATCTTTCGATCCAACTTTTCGTATCTCTTAAGTACTCTTCTTAACAGGTTAAGAGTTTCTGTCGCACATGCAATAGAGACCGTAACAAAAGGTTATACTTATGGAAGACTGTATGCGGGAAGACCAAGCAAGTTTTCTTTCGAACATGATTTATAAAAACCTTAAGAAGAGAAATACAGGCTGCTTAAGAACATGCTTGGTGTGGGACGGATCAGTTTATCATCGGAGTGCTCCCTGAAAATTAGGCACTTTTATGTTCTACCTAAACGGAGTGATCAGATGATTATCACAGTTGTTATCTTCTTCAGCCACGTCCACCCCATTTTATTCTGCCTCGTAGGACAGGTGGTATCAGGCTGTATCTGCAATTTCGGAAAATGTGGTTTTTTCAACATTGCCGGGCTGAGTGGCTCAGACGGTTAAGGCGCTGGCCTTCTGACACCAACTTGGCAGGTTCGATCCTGGCTAAGTCCGGTGGTATTTGAAGGTGCTCAAGTACGTCAGCCTCGTGTCGGTAGATTTACTGGCACGTAAAAGAACTCCTGCGGGACTAAATTCCGGCACCTCGGCGTCTCCGAAAACCGGAAAGGAGTAGTTAGTGGGACTTAAAACAAATAACATTATTATTATTATTATTATTATTATTATTATTATTATTATGATGATTATTATTATTATTATTATTATTATTATTATTATTATTTTTCTAGGTTTTGTGAAGTTTAGGACTTGCATGTTTTTCCAGCAGGATGTTGGAGACTCCTTTATTCACAATCCAAGGATTAGTTGGAAATAATTATTCCCTTCCATTTCCTTCTGTTCTCTCTTTGTCTCTTCATTCCTTCATGCGAGCCTGCTCCTGTGCCTTCTCCGAAATGTCTCCCTTACCCCAGTGTACGTCTTCCTCTCCTGCTCTATATTATTACTTCTATTATGTTAAATTACTATGGGACAAATGAATCTGCAGAGGTGGCCAATTGTTTGATCTCTTATTTTCCTCATTGTTAGCAGCAGAGATATATTTTTACCACTTATTCTAAGAATTTTCCCATTTTTTAGATTAGCTATCCATGAGATCACTTATATCCTCCTCTGGCACCACATCTGAAACGTCCCTATATGTCAACTATCGTACTCAAATATGTTTCTGGGTCCTACAGGGCCACACTCCAGACTTGCCATATGAATCTTCTTTTTGTCTCTATATTCAAAATCCTCTACGTTAGCAACACCCGTTTCTTACCTTTACCTGTGTAATTATGCTTCTTTTGTCAGCTGAACATTACCATCTGAAGTGATTTTGCTTTTCAAAACTTTTTTTACAATTGCCTTTACGTCCCACCGACACAGATAGGATTTATGGGGACAATGGGGTAGGATGGAACTAGCAGTGGGAAGGAAGAGGCCGTAGCCTTAATTAAGGTACAGCCCTAGCATTTTCGTGGTGTGAAAAAGGTAAACCATCCATCTTCAGGGCTTCCGACAACGGGGTGCGAACCCACACCGATCAAATCAGTACACAGTTCGCCATCTGCATTAGAGTCGTTATTATCGTAGCCTCTTCTGCTCGTCAGGATTGTCTCCCGTATTGTACTCTTAGCACATGTAGTGTGCAGAACAGACGGAAGTATCAGACCGATTTTTGCTTTAACTTTTGACCGCCGGCCGCAATGGTGTAGTCGATACGGCGTTAGTCTACTAATCCCAAGCTAACAGTTCAAACCCGACTGTGGTCAATGGCTTTTAAGAGTGTTTAAAGGTCACACTCTATGTCGTTGTCTTCCGGTATGTTAAAGAACTGCTGCGGGACGAAATTCCGACAGCCCGGCGTCTGTTAAGAACGGACGGACGTTAAGCAACTTAGATTATTGATAACTTTTGACTTGAACGTTTCCGGACTACGGCTCCTGATCTGAAATTGATCCATTTATAGTCCTCCATCATCACGGATACATCCTATATAAAACTGAACGTGTATGTTTGTCTCGAATTGAGTCGAAAACAACTGGACCGATTTCGCTGAAAATTTCACAGTTTGTTCTTATTATTCCTGAGAGAGTTCAGGGAGTTGTTTGAACGAAATACAATTGATATTCTTTTATGATGAGTAATTTTATATAATTAATTAATTAAAAAGCCACACCAAGATTTGGATCGACCTTGTTGGACAAACTGCCGCTAGGCCACAGTGACTTATTCTGTATCATGATAGTCCGGTATTGCGTATAGAGGAGGATGGGAACACGCCGCCATGTTTTATGAAGTACCTTCCTTGCTAGGAGGCTCATAGCCGTGGCTGTATATAGACGGATGGGGACACGCCGTCATGTTTTATGAAATACCTTTCCACATCTACTAAACCACTGGAGCAATTTCAACCAAACTTGGTACATTTATGACTTAATATCTGGAGACAATCACTGTGTGGGTAAACTACTCCTAGCGCCCCTAGGTTAGGGAGTGGGAAGGGGTGGCATATAAAATAATCGAAAATAGTGCCGAATCCGTAGTGTTCAGGGTCGCTAGGATAAAATGTGACACTCTGGATGCGGTGAAGTCGATGTCCAGCCTCAATATGAATGGGATTTACAAGGGGTGAAAAAGAAAATTTCGAAAATGATCGAAATTACGGATGAGTGTTTGTACGTTCCAGCACAGCTCTCAATTAAACTTTGTACACATACGACTTTCTGTATAGAAACAATACTGTGAGGGTGATACACCCCTAGAAGAGGGGTTGATATGTAAAAATAAGAAAAAAAATGACCGATATCAGTGTCGAATCCATGGATTTCGAGGTCGCTGAAATTAGATGTGAAACTGCGAATGCCCTTTAAGTCCAAGTTCAGCCTTCATCGGCATGAGAGTTGAGAAGGGGTGAAAATTATGAGCAAAATGACCGATATTTGTGTTGATTCTACAGTTTTCGGTATCCCCAGCCTAATTAGTGATAGTCCTAGTGACAGTTGGAATAATTTACGTCATAGCCGCTGTGCGAGGCGTAAATACATACAATTATAACTTACTTTTGTTATTTGTATGAAAGGATCAGCTACTTCCCTGAAAATCTGGGCTGCTACAAGGAAATAGTGTAACGCGAAATTATAATCTTTAACAAAAACTTTAAATTGAAAGCATAACAATATCACTAAATTTACAAATGGGTCCGTAAACTATCAATCAACGTCAATTGGCTTCTTCTTGTGGGGCCATGTGAAAAGCCTTTTGTGTGAGACATCTGCCGAGACTGAAGAGGATCTCTTGGCAAGAATTCTCGCTGACTTCGACACTGTTCAAACGACACCGGGGATATTCGAAAGGTTACGACATAACGTTCTGCGACGATGCCATCTATTGAAGAATTTGTTGTAAATGGATCACCTTGTTAAACTTCTGCAGATAAACGGACCTAAATGAGTAGAATTTTGGTTAAATTTGGACTCGATCGTTACCGGAATACGGTCTCTTATCTCAAATTGATAAATTGTCTATTCTCCATCATTCCTGAAAATTTGTAACATCATTACGGGTACACCCTGTATATTTAGAACGTTTTATTTTTCTAGGCTGAATTTATTACTGTGGTTAAATACAAACCAGTTGATAAGTAGCTCATCTGACTCGAACTGTTTTTAATAAGGTACTACTTTTTGCTTCAGAATCATTTTAAGGGCACTTTACTTTACAGACTATGCTATATACTAACAGTAGAAATATAATATCAGCAGAAATTGTTACATCCCTTTTCATACCAACAGAATAAAATAATTCAATTGAATTACACATTTTTCAAAATAAAATGAAACTCCATAATAACTGTCAAAATCATTTAGTGAAATGGTTGACTTTGCATATTATATGGAAGTTTGTTATAGGCCTAATCTGCTGAATACTGATAGGAGCTTGTAATTCAAATCCCCTATAAACTGTTGTAAAGCGGTATTCAATATTATCTTCTTAGGTATGGAAATATTGGCACACGAACACAGTTATCTTGATGTAGAAAAATATAATACTGTTCTTCTCATTCACTATGAAAATGATTAGTTTTTCCACGTTTAGAAGCACTCATTATTTAAAAAATAATAATCAATATGCACAATCACTATATTACACAGTAAAAATTATTGTGCACAGCAGCGAAGAAAATTAAATTTCTCGTTGTGACTTGTAGCCTAATGCACACTAAAGGCAAATAGTTGTCTTAAGAATGGCCAAGAATTTCGAGAAGTGAAAACCAGCTTGAGAAGTTGTGGTGATCGACAAGTCGATAGCAATCGATGGACTAAGCAGAGTATGGCATCACTGCCAATGAACCCAAAACTGCACGAAACAATACGACCTTACAGATGAGTTTCAGAAGTTTTTCTCGCCTCCATTCCTGACGTTTATTTCCTTTTCACCTACGTTAGTCCTCTCTCTCTCATATATTACTATTCGTACATTAATCATCCGGTGTGTATTACAATGGGACCTTAATCGTTTTCCTATATCCTTTTCTCCCCCTCTCTCTGCTCTTATCTCCTTTGTTTCACCATAGCGGATCGTTCCACCTCCTCCTATACCCCATTTACACGCATCTGTTTCCAACCCCTTCACCTTCTAATATCTCTACTCTAGGTTTATGTCATATATCCACCATGTTAAATCCCGTAACTCTCCTGTCATACTTCATGCCTTTCCTCACATTTAAGCCCTGCTAATCACCTTTCATCGGAGATGGTACCCGGTTTGCTAAAGTTATACACGTTTACCTCAACATATATCGATCCTGTTTCATAATTACTCTAACAGGTTAGGAGGTCTCGTCTTCAAAGTCAAGAGTTCGAATAACGTCAAGGTCAATATATATAGAAAATGACGGCAGTCAATAGATTCACCAAGGTATTAAAGGACTTCTTCACAGGACAAAATTAAAAACCTCCATTGTAACATAGGACTGACGATTTAAATGACACAAATGCTATTTTTCCATGTTAATCGTTTGATTCCTTCGCTGAATGGTCAATGTACAGATATTCATCAGCCTCGGTTCGATTCCCACCAGGTCAATTCTTTAACTAAATGTAGTTCATTTCCCTGGCTCGAGGAATGGGTATTCGTGTTCATCTTAATACACTTCTGTTCATCTACATACAACACACCACACTACCAATCATCTCGCAAGAGTGAATACATCCCACCACATAACCTTGACCGGGCGAGTTGGCCGTGCGGTTAGAGGCGCACAGCTGTGAGCTTGCGACCGGGAGACAGTGGGTTCGAACCCAACTGTTGGCGGCCCAGAACATGGTTTTCCGTGGTTTCCCATTTTCACACCAAGTAAATGCTGGGGATGTACCTTAATTAAAGCCACGGCCGAATCCTTCCCACTCCTAGGCTTTTCCAATTACTGGGCGAGTTGGCCGTGCGCGTAGAGGCGCGCGGCTGTGAGCTTGCATCCGGGAGATAGTAGGTTCGAATACTACTATCGGCAGCCCTGAAAATGGTTTTCCGTGGTTTCCCATTTTCACACCAGGCAAATGCTGGGGCTGTACCTTAATTAAGGCCACGGCCGCTTCCTCCCAACTCCTAGGCCTTTCCTCTCCCATCGTCGCCATAAGACCTATCTGTGTCGATGCGACGTAAAGCCCCTAGCAAAAAAAAAAAAAAAAAAAAAAAAAAAAAAAAGCTTTTCCAATTCCATCGTCACCATGAAACCTACATGTGTCGGTGTGAGGTAAAATAAACTGTAAAGAAATACATAACGTTGGCGTCGGAAAGGGCATCCAACCGTAGATCTGGGCTGAGACCACGTCAATATCCGACCCCAGTAACTTTTTGAAAAGCTTCAGGAAGAAGTATAAAATTAATTGATGATATTCAGGCTCAGTTTGGGACCTAACTGCGAGTGTAAGGATGGTTTTCCTTTCTACTGCAGTTCTCTGTACCCAATGAAATTCTTACTCAAAATTGCAAAATTTCGAACCCGAAACACTAGATTATTATTATTATTATTATTATTATTATTATTATTATTATTATTATTATTATTAGAGCATGAAAAGGCTTGAAATAAGAAGTAGGTAAAAAGCGATGGGATATTAAAAGAGAAGAGCGAAACATTCGTATCAGCGTAAGGACGAAAACAGCATCTTAAAGGGGAAACACTGGCAGGAGAAGCGCAAATATTGGTTCAAGCCACAGGAGACAAGCGATCCACGATCTTCGATTGAATCTGAAATGAAGAGGAAAATACTTTGATATTACAACCTCTTGTTATCGTGTGTATCTAAGCTTCCCAGAGCAAATATCTTACAAAAATAAGCTCGATTCCATTTCGTTTCTTTAGTAAATAGTGTTCACGTTTAATGTTCCATTTCAAATTAGTTCTTGTGCGCTTCAAAAAATAAATAGGAGATAAAAGCTCCATTCTCAGCTGATAAGTAGGTTGATTTCTTACTATTTTCGTATTTCTTTAGGCTCTTGAAAATTATGGTCATTAGTCACTTTTATTTACGCGTGTACGTTACTCTAGTGTGTGGGAGATGTGCCTCACTCGTCCTAATAATAATAATACTAATAATAATAATAATAATAAGAAGAAGAAGAATTTTATTTTTATGACTAACTACTTTTACGGTTTTCGAAGATCTCGACGTCCCGTGATTTTGTATTGCAGTAGTTCTTTTACGTCCCAGTAAATTTACCTACACTAAGTTGGCGTACATGAGCACTTTCAAATACCACCGAAGGTAACCAGGGTCGAACCCCTCAACTTGAGCTCAGAAGACCAGCACTTGTATCATCTGAGGTACTCATCCAGAATCTGATTGATCGAATATTTAATTCAATTTGGTTTTACGTCCAAACAACTCCTTCTAGAACTCTTGGAGACGGCATCTTCTTCTTTTCTTCTCCTTTGGCGTAACCTCTCTTTCTCCCTGTTCTTATTCCAAATTGTTTTTTACGACACAGATAGGTCTTAAGGCGATTATGGCCTTAATTAAGGTACAGCCCCAGCCTGGTGTGAATATGGGAAACCATGAAAAACCATCTTCAGGGCTGCTGATTCGAACCCACTAGCTCCCGGATGCAAGCTCACAGCCGCGCGCCTCTAACCGCATGGCCAACTCGCCCGGTAGTCATACTTTAAACCAAGACTGCAGTTTCTCGCCATTTTAATAAGTTTTTTTAAAAAAATCCTTGAAATTTTCCAGTAATTTGACCTTTTCACCCACTTGCAATATTGAAATATATATATATTCGAAGTATTTTTGAATAAATCCGTACGACTGTATTTTAGGTGGAAGCTAAAGAATGGAGTTTGGTTTTACACTATCTAGCAGATATAATCACGGATATAGGTTGGGGTTAGTTTTAATTAGCTGTGGTGCACATACATTGGGCTTTGTAGCGTACAGTTGTATTCTTACTTACCTAGCGGCACGCAACTTCACTGGAACGCCTACAAAACAGACAAAAAGAAAAAAGAGGAAATTAGAATTAAACTCAAAACACGAGGAAGACAAAGTTAGTAACTACCAGAAAACAATAAAAAGGAGGTACATGTACAGTTCAGACTTAACTACATGACATACTTGCAGGTCACTCGCAATTAAGCATCGGCAACAAATGTTTTTCATTCATCCATTGGTTTTGGTCAGATGTGGACCATACAACTACCGTAGCAACAAGACATAGGAAAAATATAATACACTGTATATAACATAATGTATATAAGATTGTTGTTAAATACAAGGATATACGATATGTTAATAATTGCTGAAAACTGCAATCAGACCTAGGCAGGATAGCTCTGCGGTACTGGAATCAGTACAAACATTGACAAATTTAAGTAGGCCTACATTGGAATAAATAGATTACGAACTCCAAAGTGTTTGAGTATAAACCTGAAAACAAAATTCTCAATCAAGATACGCATACATTAATAGTCACATTTCATATAAAGTAGACTGCAATCGTAAGTCCAAATGACGACGTATTTACAGTACGATTATCCAAGAAACGCCATAGTAAATCTAAATTAAGTCCTTAGTGAAACAGTAGAAATATTACCACATAGCGGTTATTCTAGGCGAAATTCAGTAGACATTAATATATTTTATTTCAATTCAATATCAGTATAGAGACTTTCTAGCCTTAATTATACATTTAATACATTTATTAAGAGACTAGCTGTAGTACTCAGCGTTGCCCGGAGAGTTTCTGAATATTTCCCTTTAAGATTTGCATTACCAGTTAGTTATGAGTGAAGTGAATTTTTATAGAATCCTTTTTTCAGTTGCAGATTGATATGTTACGATCTATAATGCAGTTTTAGAATTATTTGCATGTGTTTGATTTCAAGTTTTAGATTATTTAATTTTCGAGCAAAACTTCGTCCTTATAGAAGCTCGAATCGACTGGGAAGTATTTGATCCTGTAAAAAATTAATAAGTGCTTATTATATGTATTTAGCCGTCGCACTATAGATACGATGTACAGGATTTCAACTGTCAATGAGACTGTCCACCTCTCGCCCCCCACCCATAAGAGATAAAATATCTGGATTGTCACCGTTCATCTCAGTGACTCCGAAAACTGTTGATTCGACACTGTTTTCGGTTATTTTTATATCTCACTCCCCTCTCACCCTCACCCCCAAAGGGGGCTGAACATAAACTTTAAAAAATTCGGAGTGACACTATTCATTTCAGTGACGACGGAAGCTATGGATTCGATACTATTCTAGATTAATTTTATACCACCCCCTCGCCCCCTTCCCTATAAAGGTACTAGGGGTTACTTAACCCCATGCAGTTTGTCTCCTGATACTAATTGATAAGTGTACCAAGTTTGGTGAAATTGCTCCAGTGGTTTAGGAGGAGATGTATCATTTACACACCCACACACCCACGCACACACATACATCTATTTTTATATAGTGAGAAGAATAAGATAAGAGTTTTATATATAGTTTTTCGATTAATTTTATATCACACCCCCCACTTGGACTTCCAGAGTATTACTATTCATCTCAGGCACCCTGAAATCTATGGATTCGAAACTGTTTTTAATTATTTCTATATCTCACCCCCATTCACTCCCCACCTTAAAGGAGGCTGAATTTGGACTTTAAAAAATTCTGGAGTATTACTTTTCTACTCTGCAACCCCGAAAACTATGAATCCGACACTATTCTCGATTATTTTTATAATTAACCCCCTGACCCCCTCCCTTAAGGGCGCTAGGGATGGCTTACCCCCACAGTGCTCGTCTCCCGATAGTAAGTAATACGTGTACCAAGTTTGGTTGAAATCGCTCCAGTGGTTTAGGAGGAAAGGTGTCATTTACTCACACACACACATACACACACATCCATCTTTATATCATATAGTAAGATAAGATTTTTATACTTCACCCCCTTTCCATCCCGCCCAAAGGAGTCCAATGAGTGCCTTACACAACAGTATATTTTTTCCAGATAGTAAGTCTTATGTGTACCAATTTTGGTTGGCAGCTATGCCCAAACGTACATGCATAATCTCGCTGCTCTAGAATCCTGGAGCTGACGTTGCCATGGTTACGGCAGTTCATTTCTTTTATCCGATTCCTAGAGCAGGGGTAGTGTGGTGCCAATATATCCATAACGGTTGGTTTTACGGCCTTAAAACATGGTTTTCGGGCCCTAGAGCTCACCGAGTTTTGTTCTTTGCGTGAAGAGGATTAAATTGAGCTTTGTCTCTTCCTTATATGACAAATTCGATATTTTGCCTATATTACCCTATTATTACATATCTCGCCCCCAGTGCCCCCCGCCTCGAATTGTTTTGAAAATAAAATACAGCCCATGTTACTCACTGGCTATGTAGCTTTCTATAGGTGAAGACATTTAAATAATCGGTTCAGTAGTTTTTGAGTCTATTCGTTACAAACAAACATACAAAATTTTCCTCTTTATAATATTAGTATAGATATAGATACAAGTAAAATTAATGTAACCAGTTAAATTTGACTACTAAGTATCAAAAGCATTTTTTATAACTTTGTAAAGTGTTTTGGCTATAAGCATACGTTTTTACTCGAATATTGTATTGTTCATCTCAGCGGTAGTTAGTTTGTTGACATAAACTTAATTTTTGAGATACCCACAAATGCTTCTAAAATCAGGGTATAATTTGCAATAACGCACTACTGAATTGCAAAGATAAATTTCATTAAGATTCTTTCGCTGTTTGGTGCTTACTTAAATCTTGCTATTTTATCCAGTGACCTTTGGAAGATTGCAAACGGAAAATAATAATATTAATGAACTATTCTCGTCGCTAGATGTGGGCTTCATTAATTTCATTCGTGACCCGGTCAAATGACAGGAAACAAGCTGTGGATTTTTTTTCAATATTAATGAAACGGAGTTGGGTGAAGATAAATTTGGCTTCAGAAGAATTGTAGGAGCACGAGAAGAAATCCTGACTTTACGTCTGATCTTAGAGGATCGAATTAAGAAGGACAAGCTCACGTACATGGCGTTCCTCAATCTAGAAAAAGCATTCGATAACGTTCATTGGACCAAGCTACTTGGGATTCTGAAGATGATCGGGATCAGATACAGAGAACGAAAAATTATCTACAATCTGTAAAAATATCAGTCTGCAGTGATAAAAAATAAGGGCTCTGAAAAAGAAGCAGCACTCCAGGAAGGATTGAGGCAAGGCTGCAGTTTGTTCTCCCTCCTTTCCAATATTTTATACAGAACAGACAGTAACGGGAATAAAAAAGGAATGTGGAAAGGGAATCACAATCCCAGGAGCGAAAATCAAAGCCCTGAGATATGAATACTGATATAAGAATTAGAATGACGTCTTTGACGACTTTCGTCTGGTACGTGGTATTGTATGGAGGGGAAGCTTGGCCAATAACTAGCTCAGAAATAAAGAGAATAGAAGCTTTTTAAAATGTGGTGCTACAGAAGAATGCTGGAGGTGAATGACGAATGAAGAGATACTGAACCAAATTGGTGATAGGAGATCTGCCCCCGATGAACTCGTTTCCCAGCTTCATCAAAAGTGCGGGCTTCAGCACTCATTGCCGGGACATTTGACAGATCTCCTAGCTAGATGTGGGAAGTGTAAGATAAAGAGAAAGTCAGAAAAATACCAGAAAAGGACAGAATCAGAAAATAAATAAGAATAACAAATAATGTATATTCTCGTAAAGAAACTACAGACAAAACTGAAGAGATTGCTGCAAGAACCCTGTAACCCTGGTTACGGATTTTCCCCTGCGTCATCGGCATCCTCGTATTTCCTACCATATACGTATAAGATTTTAAAATTCTACTTTTAATCTCTTGAGCCAGTTCGACGTACACTGTACGTCCAGTACTGGCTCATAGGCTCTTCAAGGTACAATGCAACTTTGGTTAACCGAACTAGAGAGAGAGAGAGAGAGAGAGAGAAAGTGTGTGTGTCTGTGTGTGTGGGGGGGGGGGGAGGCGGAGGGGGGTGGTGCTGTTTTGGATAATAGTTTTTTTTTCGGTAAAGCCATGAACATGTATTACTATTTTTATCTAGTTACAGTTTGTAATTCTGAAAATGTTTGAATCAAACTAGTTCAGTACTCTCTTTATAGGCTACATTTATGTTCTTTATTAAAGTTATAATTACATTTTAGGATTAAAGTATATCGGTATATACATAGTATCAATTGCTTATTAAAAACTGAGTAATTTTAGTTTTCTGCTTTCGTCCCTCCCAACGTTTTGAGCAGCAATGGGGTTAATTTTAATTAGCAATCTTTTCATTAGAAAGATGTCAGCCGTCGTTGTCGCACTGAATTGTTCAACAAATCTTAGGGCAGCCTAAAATGAAAACACCTCATGTACGTACTATGGTTTGTGTGTTGCTTTAAAAGACGAAGTATTAATGTACAACATTTTGGTAATGATACTCCTTTGTCGGAAATCACCCAGAACAATTCAAACTGCTTTTCTTGGGATTTTTTCAGTTCTCGAATAAAGTAATCTTGGTCATGCGTGACTTTCGGGCTACCATGTTAAGCGTATTATTATTAGAATAATATTGTTTTCTATTAGATGAATGAGTCTACTTTTAATTTGTTGTCTTTTGCTAGTTTTTTTGTCGCCCTAATACCTAGAAGGTTTTCGACTAGGATTAAATTAGGGTACATTTGACTGGCATGAAAATGGGAACTACGGAAAACCATCTTGAGGACTGCCTACGGTAGGATTCCAGCCCAACATCTCCCGAATGCAGGCTCACGTTTACGTGAACCTAACCACACGGCCAACTCGCTCGATATATTTTATTTTGAGGAGCTTTGGAAAGGTAAATTAAAATCTTTGTTAATTTACTCAAACTTAAAAGGCACACAAAATTCAAGAGCAGACTTGAAAATGAATAGTATTTTGATTTATATGCCTTACACAACAGTGCAGAAAGGTATTCATAATAATGTTCGAGTTAGAAGCAGAATATTTAATATGTAGAAGGTATTTTGTGCGCAATGTAAATAGGTCAGAAGTGGAGTCACGTACCGGGGGAAGTCTAGCATGGGAATAACAACGCCGTATACAATGTAAGACTAAAAACTACAGCGTTAATTAAATCTCCGTGTAGCATAATAATACCGGTGATTGTTCACTATATGAATGCTAAAGACATAAACTGAGGTAATTACGGCATTTTAACGTCGTGCAGACAAGAAAGTTAAGGGAAGCATGAAGTACTGCTAAGTAGTGTAATTGTTTTAAAGTTCAGAGAGAAGTCGTCGTTTCCTTCCACAGTTCGACTGTTTTCTCAAGGAAAATGGAACATAACCAAGCAGCACTAAACAGAAATTATTATCAGAACAGAATTACGTTTCTCAGTTTGCTTAAGCTATAGCCTAGGGACTTTCAAACTGCGGTGCATTTACCGCCAGTCGTACGCGAACATTCATAGCAGAAACATTAAATAAAATGTGGTATGAATTTAAAAGTGCACCGTAACTGCAAGTAACTTATGTTGAAAATGTTCATGAAAATTTGCAGAAATTATGCTCCTTTACAGGTCCTACGCTGGGGTTGGTAACAGAATGGAATTCTCATTATTGCTGGAATCAAGTCACATCCCATTTTACGTTTGCCAAGAACAACTTCTGGATTTTCAGTGAGCTTCTTATCCTCATTATGAAACAGTGCTCAGTTTACAAAAGAATTTTAGAGTATAATAATAATAATAATAATAATAATAATAATAATAATAATAATAATAATAATAATAATAATAAAATGTGGACCACTAAAATTAAGCACCTAAAATTAAACTACAGCGTGTCTCTGACATAGCCAGGGCGGAGGGTGAGGGGTGGCATGTTGGAAGGTCAAAGGACTGACTAACCAGCTGGACTCACGCCAACGACAGCGTACCGGTATTGCAACAAGTCGTAATCTATGCTAGAGTGGAGAGAAGAGAGGATTTCATTCAAGTAAGTTCTAAATTTCAAATCTTTAAGGATTTAAACAGGAACAAACGTAAACGTTTATACATTTCTAAATATCTTGTGTGTGATTTCATAAAAACTGATGATGTACTTTCGAGAACGAAACATGTCATTCTTTGTTTCTTTTTCAAATGTAATTCAGTTTTATTTTTCGGGTATTTAATAAATGTATTCAAAAATAGTTTCGAAAGACTGAAGAACCTAACATTTGTAAATTAACTGAGTAGAAATAAAAAAATAGATGGATCCATATATCACAAATCTTAATCAACTGTACATGTCTTTCCGTTTCGTAGTTATTAATCATAAACTAAATCATATACAGTCGAAGCTCGATTTTCGAACCTCCGTTAATCGACTTTTCAGTATCTCGAAGTAATATCACCTTGCTTGCCGTCTGTCCTATTATTCACGTGCAATTATAACCCTCTTATCCGAAATTCCATTAGGCATACACGAATTTCCTCAAGGGAAACGTTTCCTCCCCAGAAAATGAGAATATTCTGTACCTGGCTTGTTGTACAACATTAAGTGTGCAATACAGTGTTGTTGTTCCATAGCCCTCTCCTGTACCTGGCGTTACGTACAGTGGTTTTGATGATGATGATGATGATGATGATGATGATGATAATGATGATGCTTGATGTTTAAAGGGTCCGAAGTTCTAGGTGATCAACCCCTAATGGTATGAAGTGGAAAGAAATGTAATGATAATTACGATTTTAAGATGTATACACTGATAGGAATTTAGAACAAATGATGATGAATTGAAACTAATCAATGGATCTAATTCGCAATGGCTTATTATCTTGTAAAATGATGGAGAAAATAGATTAGGGTGGCATAAGGCATTGCCTTGAAGTCCAATCATATATATCACTCAAGTTAAAAGTTAAAAAACACTTTAAAACACAAAGCAAACTAAACCTGAGTCAACAGAATAAAACGAAGTTAACAATAAAATCAAATTAAAAGCAGATAAAAAACTCACTTTTATACACGATAAAACAGGCCACTATCCCTCTTGAGGGAGATGGTCCTCGGCAGTGGTTTTTTCTTCAATCCTACATACAGAGCCAGTTGAATGTAAATGATTTTGTTTACGAGTAAAAAACAGACGAAACTACCGAATTTTTTTCGGAAAGGTATTAACAAAGGTGTGATTCATGTTTCTCTATTGAATGTATTCTGTCTTCAACAAGCTGCTATAATAAGAACTGCAATTTAAATGATAACGTACTTCGAGGTTTTTTTTTATTGTTACATAACACTGTATAGCTTTCCAGATCGTAGATAAATTTATGATTCGGTTATATATGCTCAAAATCGAGAATTCTCTATATGTCAACATTTCGATAGCTCGAAATAATATTTAACTCGCGAAGTGCTTCGAGATATAGAGGTTCGAGTGTACCTCATATAACTTTTACCTGTTCCGCCTCGGATATTCTAGTGAGGTTCACCTACTGACATATTTTCCCTCATATTCCATATTTCTAATGTAACGGTACCTCAGTCATTGGGATTCGAATCTTAATTTCCGGGACTATTTCGTTACTCTAAGGTTCGAATGTATATAGCTGGTTTTTATACACGTTGTCAGGTGATGATGATAATGATAATGATGATGATGATGATTGCTTAAAGGGGCCTAACAACGAATTATCAATATCTAAGCCAAAATGACTAATGATATTAACGTCATGGGAATTTGAATTCGAAAGTTCTCTTTTGGTGAGTGTGTTACTGTCTTCAGCTAAGGGGATTAACTGATGACAAAATCACATTTAGCTTCATTTTGTTCAATTGACTGTGTACAGAAACATCGACTGAACATTGTTTGAATTCTTCCGCTTATGCTTCCAGGTTTTTGTATGGTATTGCAGTTAATTTTGGAAACCCAGTTATATTAACACAATATACCTGTGTTGTGCACAAAACATTTTAGATAAGATGTACAATATTATAGGGAAGGATCCGCCTTTCAATACTCCGTAGTTCAACACATTTAGAGTGTCATCATCAGCCAATTAGCGAAAATCTTAACAATAACTAACATATTAAACATAGGCAAAATATTAACATTGTATCACATCGTGGCAATTCAGTTAATGTTCAAAACACAATAATCACAGTCAAGAGAGTAAACAGAACATCACTATCTTGCGCCGAAAACAAATATATTTGAAGTTCATAAGCAGATCAAGTATGCACTTATGTAAAGTCGTTGCTAGGCAGGTCTTGTAGGCATTTGCTTTCCGGCCGAAGGGTAAAAGGTGACGTGAATGAAGTCTTAGGGAAACAGTGTAGGATTTAATTTCGTCAAAATCAAAGTGGATATATAGGTTTTAAAATAATTTAAAACGTTAAAAAAGAATAAAGCCAAATAAAAATATATTAAAAATGGGAAGAAATAATGAAAGAAATACGAGGTTCAACTCGAAACAACTTGCCGTAGTAATTGATAAAGAAATGATAAATAGAGAAAGGGGGTGGGGGACGTTTAGTAGAGGGTGGTGATGGTGGTTATTGTTATTAGAGGAAATACAATTGGGCAACAATCCTTTATATAACACTAATTCGAGGAAAAAAAGAGGAAGAGAACCGACACTTCGAAAAATGAAGATATCGGTTAAAGGAAGACAAGGGCCACGAAGGTGGATCCTTCCCTATAATATTGTACATCTTATTTTCTCTATTCAATACGGAACAATCATGAAATTTTTAACTTAAAAAAAACATTTTAGACTCACCAACGTACAGCGGCGATTACCTTTGTGCTACGTGAATAAGAAACTCCTGAAATTCATATTCCTACGCAGATACATAAATAAACAAATATTAAGTGAGATTCTCCCTGGTACCATTCACAGTTGGTAGAATCAGACATTACGCTTTCCGCACAGTGAACGATAATGATTCTATGGACAATGAGAGGATAGAGCGGAGCCCTGCGAGGCTTCCGGCATACCTACCTGTTCATTATTCATCGCAATGCTACACAGTGTGTGAAATGTAGCGGCCTGCGGCAGTCCACGGCAATGATAGCTTGCTATGTTTCACTTAACCCACCCTGAGGGTTCGAATTAAGTAATCAACTGTATCTGATTTCCACTGCGGACCTACTCCCTGTTCGAACTAACAGTTCACTTGGTTATCCCATTCGTGTTTCCATATTGCGTCCTCGTAGTCGGATGTTTCTGTATGAGTGCCAGCCACATGATAAAATGCTACCAAGGAATAGAAGAGCAAAATAAATCATAATAACTCGTTAATTCCAAATGGTATGGTTCAAAGTGCACTAGAAATGTATTATCAAAAACGTTAATTTTGAAACATCAAATCAAACTTTGTTGTATTGAATTATGCAAACTCTAGTCCATGATTCACGCATTTGCCTTTTTTCTTCTTTCGACAAACTGGTTTGATCATTTTTCCGGAGAACAGCTACTAAGATTTATCACTTGGTATGTAGGACTGTTTTACTTTTACTAAAAACGTTTTCTTAACTTCTCTGTGTGGAGGACAGACTGCATCCAAAGTAACCATTGCCTGTTGTGGAGGCGACTTACCGTGACCACAACAACCCCCTTACCTCAAGGAATCTAGGGCTGATAATCATATTACTTTGCTCCTTAAAACAACAAACACCAAAACCAAACCCAAACCCCATGGCACTACAGCCCTTGAAGGGCCTTGGCCGACCAAGCGACCGCTGCTCAGCCCGAAGGCCTGCAGATTACGAGGTGTTGTGTGGTCAGCACGACGAATCCTCTCGGCCGTTATTCTTGGCTTTCTAGACCGGGGCCGCCATCTCACCGTCAGATAGCTCCTCAATTCTAATCACGTAGGCTGAGTGGACCTCGAACCAGCCCTCAGGTCCAGGTAAAAATCCCTGACCTGGCCGGGAATCGAATCCGGGGCCTCCGGGTAAGAGGCAGGCACGCTACCCCTACACCACGGGGCCGGCACAACAAACACCACAAGCACAATTTAATATTTCTCTAATTAAAAGCGTCTATTGCCAACCAAGGAGCCGAATCTTCTTCCGTGGCAAACTTCATATGTTCAACGTGGTATGGCCGTTGGCTATTTTGTGTGTTGGTATGTAAAATCGGGTTTCAGAAAAGACCAATCAACATATAATTCAATTGAATGCCTCAAAATCTATCTTCAGGAAGCGCTTGGTCACAAAGGAATTTCATTCATTTAATAGAGAGAAACTCGTGGATAAACTGTGAACCACGCTAGGCAAATTAAAATATGTACCTCAGAAAGGCAAATAAGAGAAGAGAGATCGACAACACAACCTCCACATATACTGGAATTGAGCGAACGAGCAGTGTTATACGAAGTGATCTTTTGAGTCCAAACCGTTTCAAAATTGTTTGTTACACATGACGTGACACAAGCAGCTAAAACGTAAGGAGTTCAAGTCTACATTCATGCTGTTAATACGGTTTGTTATCGCTTTCCAAGCACGCACTGCAAGAAGCTTTCTACAAACTGGTGGCTTGAACCCAAGATCACGACCTATTACTTAATAGCATCAAAACTGTGACCATTTAAATGCGTGGCACTTCAGAACTATGAAAGCACTTTGACCCTACACGTTAAGGAGAGACCACTAGCAGCGGTGGTACTCATTTACAACGTACAACACCTACCAAGTTGTCTCTGAGGACAGTAACAGATCAAGGTAGAGTCAGTGATTGCCTACGACTTTCAGCTAATGAGAGAAGTACAATATGAATGACAGCGAGAAAATCAAGACAATATTTCTGAAATGGGTGCTGTGTGTATACCATATAGGCTATTGTATGAACTATGCAGGGAACCGATGCTTTTGGAAGATCTACGAGACAGACGGCTTCCAACACAACATTTGTCGCACACATTATTTCTACATTCCGAATGTGGACTGCTGTGTTCACTCCGTGAAAAATCATGTAATTGATATCATATGGGAAGGGATAAGAAGAGAAACGTGTCTCTTACAATTCTGGAATGACTAACTCTTGGTACATTAATTGTTATTAATAATCCGTTAAAATTCGTAAGATCATTGGCTGCAATTAGGAAATTATGAGTAATTCTTACGTACTTCTGCCAGTCTCCTTGTTTTCATCCATCTTATCGTTTTGCTTTGGACACATCTTTTTCTCTTGCGACCCTGACGATGTTCGTTTGCGGATCTATCGGAGTCTATTAAAATCAAATATATCATGGCCCCTTCGGAATTGCACATCTTATTCTCTTTATACTATGAATGAAGTTAAGAGAATATCATCTCTTTTATTTAACTGTAAAAAATAAATATTCAACATCACGATCAATATATCGTTGACCTTTGATGTGTTGCTTATGGTATGTTTTCTGAATAATGAAGCTTCTTGATCAGCATTGCCACTAAAATGTTACCATAAAGCAGGCAGAAATATTTCGTAAACAAGTTCACTGAAAAACTTTACATTTCATATTTCATATAATATCTCAAGAAACTATTATGAAGACTCTCTCTTAATATCTTTGCTTCAAAACGGAAGAAAAGTGTAAAATTCCGCCAAAATTATTTATTTTGAGCTGGCTGATAAACGCATATTATTATTATTTAACTTTACGTAGGCCATACAGAAATGTATGGCCCTATGAAACACTTCTCTGCATTTCCTCCTGAAGTTTAACACTCTACACGTGAATGTATACTCTTGGAATATGGCCTTATTTTTTTGGAAAAACGTGCTACATGCATCAGCTGCATAGACTCTGTGTTTTATGGGTTGCATTCTGTCAGTAATACTGTTATTTTACATCCTTAAGGCTCCCTCTTTGGTCTGTCGATCTCGACGTTACGAGTTCAAAACCGAGAGGGGTAGACGGGCTGTGAGTGGTAAATAAAATCCGTTAAGCACTTCATGTTGTTTGACAATTTAGTATTCACAGAAAAACAAAATTCAGAAATGTTTTAAAGTCTCCAGTGGTAATTCAGCTTGTCTACAATCTGGTACTATAAAAGGTAACAGATATTTTTTATTATTTATTAATGCTTTTTTTTCAGTTGCGAAGTTAGGGCTCGAGGCCCTCTCTTCCACTTAACCACATAATAATAATAATCAAATACTGAGATACTTAAAATAGTGAAAACTACAAAAATTAATAGAATTGAGAATAAATTTAATTAAATTACAAAGTTAATGCTAAAACTAATTAATATTAAAACATCTTAATAATTATTAATCCTCAGGCGCTCACACATTCATACTTCAACCATTCAGTCAGCTGTCCTCAGCAGGTAATCTAGGCAGGTGACCTTAAATCTTTGTAAAGAGCTAGTTTCTCTGACCTGAGCCGGCAGGGAATTCCATAATCTGACGCCGGTCACTACAAACGATCTATTAATTTTATTTGTGCGGTGCACTGGAATAGAAAGAGAGGATCTGGAACGTGTATTTATGTTGTGAAATTATGATAAAAAGGTGAATTTAGAAGAAATATACAGTGGCTGACTTTCAGCTAATAGTCTACACCATCGTTAAAATGTGTAGCTGCCAACGTTTATCAGGCTTCAGCCATGAGAGAGCCTTATAGTATGGGGTGATATAAACATCGTACCCGGTATTGTAAATAAATCGCAGGCCGGAATTCAGTGCATGTTTAAGTTTAAGTGTTTCTTCTCTCGTCATATCAACTAGAACAACGTCACAATAATCAAGAATAGGGAGAACCAGTGTCTGTATTAGTTTGGCCTTTAGCTCAAATGGAAATATATCCCTTTGCCGTTTAAGAGGGTGAAGCGCTCCAAAAATCTTTTTACAGATTTTTTTCGTGTGATCAGACCATTTCATTAATAATTACGCCCAGATTTTAAATAAATAAATAAATAAATAAATAAATAAATAAATAAATAAATAAATAAATAAATAAATAAATAAATAAATAAACATATTTAGACGGGCCGGAAGCATAAATGGAGCCACAGAAAACTCTCGATTATCCCAATTAATGAGATCCTAGACTGCATGGATAACCGGAAAATCGAATAAAACAAAATACACGCGTTCTTATCGAAAACTACGCACTTACGGTATCTACAAAACACGCTACTTGTTACATTTGAAAGCCGGCTGTATTACTTACATGTAACTCACCAGAAACTGACAACTTATTTACAAAGTTTACAATTATTAACACACTGTATTTCGCACTACTTGCTTTCAGTTCATTTTTTGGGAAATAATCGTCCATTTTTTTCTGTTTCTGTTTTTAATAATAATGTTATTGTTCTATATAATTCTATAAACGTTACTTTGCGATTATGACTTTCTCTTTGGTCTCTTCACAACCAACAACATCAGTTTCCAAGAGTTTGGACAGTAGATAGTACAAATCATATTGAATCATAACAGCGCGCAAGTAAAGTAAAATGTCACGGAACCGCGTGATGTGATTTCGTTGTATCTGATTATACTCGAATGAGAAAGTAAAAATCATAAATAGTGGACCTTAATATTGACATAAGAGTCTAAATTAGCTAGAATATAATCACTGATGTAATTTAAAGAAAGTATAATCATTTTTTTAAAATTTACTTTAAACAGACAGGTAATATGTGAAAGAGCTCCACTGAAGAATCGGAAAAATATTGATGGTATTTTTATGGGCAGGCAGTAATGATTAATTCTGCAACGAAAAGAATAGAAACATAATATTGAGTCTAATAATTTTCACACCTATGTATGTACAGATAATCCGCACCCGGATAATCGAGACTTTTCTGTATATCAAAATGCTTGCACACGATATACAACTACTTCAAGTTTCGAATGAGAGATGAAAAAGATTGATAAATAAAAGCTCAACGTTTTAGAAAGAAAGGACGGTGAAATATATCATCTCAGTACATGATCCATGTACACTGCTGCATCTGTAACATATTGCGTAATGTATAATAAAATATAAATTTTAATGAATGGTTTCTATTAAACCGGAAAGTGGAATTGTATACAAATGGTATTCTGCTTGTGGAGTAATATTTATGTAATAATTGAATATACAATTCAAATGTGCCATGAATATCGTAATAAGTGTATCCCATACATCACAGAACACAGGGAGATCCTGCAATGTGAAACAAAGACACGTGAAACAGTAAACATAAACAGGGTTGTTTGTTCTTTTTGCAGCAAACGTTTCTTCAAGTGAGAGCTTATTTTGTAATCTCACCAGAGGACTGGACAATTCAGATCACTACTGACTCGAAATTCGTTCTGCTCAGGATGAGTGTAATGAGTTTTACCAAGTGGGCTGCCCTACCCTTCAGATGGGGAATTAAATTACTGAAATTAAATCTGAATTCCTTCCTCCACACCGAAATGTTCCTTTTGCTCAGATTCACAACTGATGCCACTCTGCTATTTGAATACTCCACCCAGCATTTCAAAACACTCCGTAAACCCATCCTATACAGCCCCCTCCATAATCCTCTGAAATATCCCTCATTTACCTGTATTCCTCTTCGTTAATGTCTTTCTCCGACGGAACTCCCAGACCGGCCTCCTTGTGAACCCTGGCCGGGCTGAGTGGCTCAGACGATTAAGGCGCTGGCCTTCTGACCCCAGCTTGGCAGGTTCTATCCTGGCTCAGTCCGGTGGTATTTGAAGGTGCTCAAGTATGTCAGCTTTGTGTCGGTAGATTTACGGGATGCAGAAGAACTCCCGCAGGACTAAATTCCGGCAACTCGCCGGCTCCGTAAACCGTAAAAGTAGTTAGTGGGACGTAAGGAATGTAACGTTATTTATTATTGTCCTTATCCCTGAAAGTGCCGAGTGATTTTTACCTAAATATCAGTCAATTTACTTTTGCATTGAAAATTTACTTTTTACAAATTTAAGCAAGCTTAGACAGAAAAAAATAGAGATGCAGCACACCGTATTACACAGAAATCTTTATTTAACATGCTCATAAATACGTATTAGATCATTTACTTACTTACTCGTGAGTATCAGGCGATCAAAATTTTGGAAAACTAAATTTTATATTTTACATATTTCCAAGTTCACCATTAATAATAAATGATACTAATTTTGAAAAATCACTAAATACAAGATACGCAAAAGTTATTCTAGTTTAAAAATACTAAGTTCTCAAAGTTAACCACAAAAATAAATGAAAAAGAATTGAAAGTTCTGAGCTGCACACAGTTCCGTTAACCGCCAAGCACTACTAGGAGTCATTCTCGGAGATTTTCTTTTCTGCCAGGCCTCATAGGTCTCCAGAAGTGCTGCCCACCACAGTTGCATTTCAAAATAAACAATATAAAAATAAACTCAATAATCGGTCGAAAGATATCGGAAGGAATTCACAGAGACTAACAGCAACAGCGAGTGAGCGCGAAGTTGCATAGCAACTGAAACCACAGGGGGATGAGAACAGAGCAGCTGACTTTACACCTGCCCTGAGCTTGAGTGAGTCATTTTCGGCTAGTGAGGAATACGTGGTCCGCCTCTGTGGTGTAGTGGTTAGCGTGATTAGCTGCCACCCCCGGAGGTCCGGGTTCGATTCCCGGCTCTGCCACGAAATTTGAAAAGTGGTATGAGGGCTGGAACGGGGTCCACTCAGCCTCGGGAGGTCAACTGAGTAGAGGTGGGTTCGATTCCCACCTCAGCCATCCTGGAAGTGGTTTTCCGTGGTTTCCCACTTCTCCTCCAGGCGAATGCCGGGATGGTACCTAACATAAGGCCACGGCCGCTTCTTTCCCTCTTCCTTGCCTATCCCTTCCAATCTTCCCATCCCTCCACAAGGCCCCTGTTCAGCATAGCAGGTGAGGCCGCCTGGGCGAGGTACTGGTCATTCTCCCCAGTTGTATCCCCGTCCAAGAGTCTGAAGCTCCAGGACACTGCCCTTGAGGCGGTAGAGGTGGGATCCCTCGCTGTGTCCGAGGGAAAAGCCGACCCTGGAGGGTAAACAGATGATGATGATGATGATGATGAGGAATACGTGATGAAAAAATTGGCGATTTGTATTCAATGTATGACTTATTATAATAACACAAGCGCGACGTTCGCCAGTTCTAGAGTTAAGAAAAGAGCATTTCACAGATCCTCCGTTACATAACTTTCATCAGTAACTGTATTCACAATCCACGACATTCCTATTTATCTTTCAATTTATTAATATTTACACACTAGCATCGTTCTGTGAAAATGTGTGCTAGGGTCAACAGTCCAGAGTGGTTTAATTTCTACGTAACTTCTACAGCTCCTGTAACTGTCCTACGCAGTGTATGAATTTGACATATACGTCAGTTTGTTCTTCTGATATTAACCTATCAACACACACAAGTCGAGTCCGCCAAACACTAGAGTCTGTGTTGCATAGTTCAGTGAACAGGTCGACGTTTGTGCCTGAAAAATAACATTTGAGACACGCATTGCTTTTCTTATTTAACAAAAAACAAAAAGCTGTGGAAAGTCATCGGTTGCTGGTTGAATAATAATAATATTAATAATAATAATGTTATTTGTTTTACGTCCCACCAACTACTCTTTTACGGTTTTCGGAGACGCCAAGGTGCCGGAATTTAGTCCCGCAGGAGTTCTTTTACGTGCCAGTAAATATACCGACACGAGGCTGACGTTTTTGAGCACCTTCAAATACCATCGGACTGAGCCAGGATCGAACCTGCCAAGCGCCTTAACCGTCTGAGCCATTCAGCCCGGCGTTGCTGGTTGAAGCATATGGTGAATACGCTCCATAATTTAGAACATATGAGACATGGTTTCAACAATTCAAACGTGGCAATGTCAATGTGAAAGACAGTGTGCGCCCTGGTAGACCACAGAAATGCGAAAACGAGCAATTGTAGGGGTTACTGAATGATGACACAACTCACAGTCAACAGGTATTGGCACAAGCATTAAATGTGTTACAAGAAACAATAAGCAGACGTTTACGAGCAATAGGGAAGAAAGTAAACTCGGTAGATGGGTCCCACACGATTTGAATGAACGGCAAATGGAAAATCGCGAAGTCACTTGCGAAATTCTGCTTCAACGCCACGTAAGAAAACCATGTCTGTATCAAATTGTGATGGGTGAAGAAAAATGGGTCCGCCTCTGTGGTGTAGTGGTTAGCGTGATTAGCTGCCACCCCCGGAGGCCCGGGTTCGATTCCCGGCTCTGCCACGAAATTTGAAAAGTGGTACGAGGGCTGGAACGGGGTCCACTCAGCCTCGGGAGGTCAACTGAGTAGAGGTGGGTTCGATTCCCACCTCAGCCATCCTGGAAGTGGTTTTCCGTGGTTTCCCACTTCTCCTCCAGGCGAATGCCGGGATGGTACCTAACTTAAGGCCACGGCCGCTTCCTTCCCTCTTCCTTGCCTATCCCTTCCAATCTTCCCATCCCTCCACAAGGCCCCTGTTCAGCATAGCAGATGAGGCCGCCTGGGCGAGGTACTGGTCATACTCCCCAGTTGTATCCCCCGACCAAGAGTCTGAAGCTCCAGGACACTGCCCTTGAGGTGGTAGAGGTGGGATCCCTCGCTAAGTCCGAGGGAAAAACCGAACCTGGAGGGTAAACAGATGATGATGATGATGATGATGATGATGATGAAAAATGGATTTATTTCGAAAACGTGAAGCGGACAAAATCGTGGCTGTCACCTAGCGAAGCCGGCCCTTCAACACCAAGGCCAAATCACTTCGGCAAGAAGACCATGTTTTGTGTCTGGTGAGACCAGAGCGGTATTGTGTATTATGAACTTTTGAAGCCCGGTGAAACAGTTAATGCACAACGCTGTCTCCAACAAATGATTCATTTAAATTACGTATTGATCGAAAGACGACCGAAATGGGGTGATTTTGTTATAAGGCAATACGCCGTCTCACACAGAAAAACCAGTGGAAGACACATTGAAATCGCTTGTATGGGACATCCTTCCGCACCCGCAGCAGAAAAAAAAAAAAAACCTACTGCCCCGACGTGGAGCAATCTGACTATTACCCCTTCGCATCAATAGGGCACGTCCTCGCAGAGCAGCATTTCAGCAATATCGAGGAAGTTGGAAAAAGCCTCGATGAATTGTTTGCCACAAAATACAAGCAGTTCTTCTGGCATGCTATTTATAACTTATCTAAAAGATGGGCGAAGCGTGCAGAAGCCGATGGCCAATATTTTGAATAAACGAAAAATTAATTTCTCTAGAAAGTTACGTGTTTTCTTTACCACAAAACTGGCAAAAACTTACGCATCTGGTATGGAAGTGAAATATGGACAATAACTGACTCAGAGAGAAAGAGAATGGAAGCTTTTGAAATGTGGTGTTACAGAAGATTGGTGAAGTTGAGATGGGTAGATCGAATCACGAATGAAGATATATTGAATCAAATTCGTGATAGGAGATCGATTTGCCTAAATTTGAGGAGAAGGGACCCGGGACAAGAAAAGGGTCAAATCCAGTTATAGTGGCAATCCCATTTAACTTTATAAAAGCCAGGAAGAATAACATACACACCACCTCTGGGAATTGTGGTGTGAGAAGCCATAGCTCCCATACCTATTAAATTTGTACGAAGAATGAAGAACATAAAAATGTCATTGGTTTTAAAACCTACCAATAATTTTACGGTTTTCTAAGACAGTTGTTCCGGAGTCTTTGCACACAGGATTACTTTTACGTGCCAGTAAATCTGTCGACGTGAGGCTGACATTATTTAGGGAACTTTAGATATAACCAGATCGAACCATGATCGAACCCACCACCTTGGGCTCAGAATGCAAGCTCTCTGCCCCATTTGAGCCACTCTTTCAGGTTATAATAATAATAATAATAATAATAATAATAATAATAATAATAATAATAATAATAATAATAATAATAATAATAATAATAATAATAAATAAAATTAATTATTATTAATAATTATTATTAATGATCAATTATTTATTATTATTATTATTATTATTATTATTATTATTATTATTATTATTATTATTATTATTATTATTATTATTATTATTATTATTATTATTATTATTCGTTCAGCACGCATGCATATTACATGGTACATTCTCATAAACATAAACATAGGGATCAAAAATTATTACCATATTTAAATATACCAACTGCTCTTTTGTAAATCACACTTGAACTTTCTTAAGGAACTCCCGCAAAATTCAGCAGGTGATGAGAATTATGGATTTCTAGATGTTTGTAAAGACAAATGGACAGCTGAGACTGTTTTAAGGATTGCTCCAGGTGTTTATCGACTATTCCAATTGCTCCATGTTGCTCCAATTATAAGTAGAACGATGGTTGCATGATCCAATTGTTTCGTGATATTTAAAGTGTTGTGCTAATACTGAATATTTCCGTATTATTATTATTATTATTATTATTATTATTATTATTATTATTATTATTATTATTATTATTATCATTATTATTATTATTATTATTATTTCATTAACTAACAGACTTCTTATGTGGTACTTGCTTAAGAGAATATATAAATATAAAGTAGGCTATTTTATACATCATCGGACGAGTTGGCCGTGCATTTAGGTTCGCGCTGCTGTCATCTTGCATCCGGGAGATAGTGGGTTCGAACCACACTGTCGGCAGCCCTGAAGATGGCTTTATGTGGTTTCCCATTTTTACACCAGGCAAATGCTGGGGCTGTACCTTAATTAAGGCCACGGCCGCTTCCTTCCCACTCCTAGGCCTTTTCTGTCCCATCGTCGCCATAAGACCTATCTGTGTCGGTGCGACGTAAAGCAAATGGCAAAAAAAAAAAAAAAAAAAAAAAATACATCATCCATGATTTTTAAAAATTAACTTTTGCATGATTCTGCAAGTGTTGATAAGAAAACCGCAAAACATTGAGATGTTTCCGATGATAGATGATCATCTGAATATTTGTGAAAGATTGTTTCGGAGTGATATGCAACTGTCTTGTTGCTCTGATCACAACTTGTATGAAGAGAAGAAAAAAAGAAAGACACAGACGAACAAGTCCAACCAAATAACATTCAGAATTACTATTAACGTAAATAAATGTCGCAAGTTGTTTGAGGAACTCTTACATCACTGTCGGAGTCGGATAGTGACGCCATAAATAAATTATGGCTGCTATGGAAACAACAATCATTAGCTGTTCCACAGGAAACCTCGCCTCTAAATTAGACAAAGAACATGACCAGAGAAGAAGCATCTCGTGCACTGTGACAGGTATATACCACCAAATCTGCTCCATCTGGTTCCATGGCTAAATAGTTAGCGTTCTGGCCTTTGGTCACAGGGGTCCCGGGTTTGACTCCAGGCAGGGTTGCGAATTTTAACCATCATTGGATAATTCTTCTGACACGGGGGTTGAGTGTATGCGACATCATCATTTCATCCTCATCACGATGCGCAGTTTGCCTACGGGCGTCAAATAAAGAGACTTCCTGGCGAGCCAAGCATGTCCTCAGAACCTTCCAACACTTTCGTTATTTCATTACCACCCATCCCCGTCGGCGCCGGTGTCTAGAAATTGAGGAGAAAGTTACTTCATCCACTTACCATTGATCTTCAATATACTGATGGGATATGACTGTATTATTATTATTATTATTATTATTATTATTATTATTATTATTATTATTATTATTATTATTATTATTATTTTGCTAGTTGTTTTACGTCGCACCGGCACAGATAGGTCTTGTGGCGACGATGGGACAGGGAAGGGCTAGGAGTGGGAAGGAAGCGGCCGTGGCCTTAATTAAGGTACAGCCCCAGCATTTGCCTGGTGTGAAAATGGGAAACCACGGAAAACCATTTTCAGGGCTGCCGACAGTGGGGTTCGAACCTACTATCTCCCGAATACTGGATACTGGCCGCACTTAAGCGACTGCAGCTATCGAGCTCAGTATTATTATTATTATTATTATTATTATTATTATTATTAAAAATAATCTCTTTTCAATATGCTCTGCATTATGTCACTGAGAATATTTTTTCCTGTTTTGTACGAGCACCTAATATAAACGGCAACGTACTTTTTCAGGCGTCCGAACTTCCGACTGTTGAAGTAGACGCTCAGCGCTGCTACAAGGTATAAGTTTCTCGAGACATTCCGAAGTGGATCGATGTCTTCTATAAAGAAAGGAATTACTTTCTGACTTTGATGACCCAATCCTCTTTGTGTTCCTTTTAGTCCTTCTTTCAGCGGGAAGAAAGCCTGGCTTGTAATATTTGATGTGACTGGTTCACGGTCTCGAAAGACAAACACTCGTTTGGCAGCGGAATAGCATGTTAAGTGACCCATTTACCTTTTCAAGTCTTCCCCCTGTCTATTGCGTGGATTTTATCAAAAGGAGAGAGAATGTTCTTAGATAGAAACAGAAAAGATCTCAACATTATAGTTGAATGTAAAACAGTCATGATATGAAATTTGTAGTGAGTTTACTTTTAAAGCTGCCCAAAGCGGATTGTGATTCTTTTGAGAAGTCTTACCTGGAGCGTAATTTGTATACGTGTTATAAACGCGTTTATAAAAGAACAGCAACACAGAAGCATGAGGCATGTTCTTAGCAGAATGTAGTGAATACATAGAGCGTATTAGTGTGGAAAATGAGGACTATTTCAATGAACAGTGAGTGTTCAAAGAGCAGAAACTTGGAAATGCATGAATGTGTGATTCATGAGTGTAGGAGTGGGTAGAAAGGAAGGTAAAGGCTTCCACCACCCGTAACCTCAGGACCACTGCAGTGGCGGTTCGTGACATTTTACTTTGGCAGGACTGAGATGCCATCTCATCCCCTCCCAATTGGTCAAGTTTTCACTGACCAACACCACGATACCTTTAGATGAATAATAATCCGATGACACTGGCTGAATATAAATTTACTTGCACTATAACATTAATTAACAACACTACAATAGCATTTATGCACACACATTATCGGGCCAACCAGCTAAAGCTATCCCGACTACTATGGCACTGTACTGTTTCACTGATCACAATCACAAGTGATAATAACAACATTCATGAAAACAAATAATCAGTGCACTTCAAAATTTCTCTCTCCTTGCTCCAATTTCAATGCATGAGAACGTATTTAACAATTTCACCACCCTACAAATAGTACGGTAACGTTGTGGTTACATTTTGAATTTTTATTTTAGCTTCATAGCCTCCTGAGACCCGGGACTTGGATTTTTGCAAGATTTCACTTAAACTAGGTTCTGGGGTTAAGGAAAGAGTTAAAGCATATTCTGATTTTTTCTGCACTGATAGTTCTCACTAGTTTCCACAGATGTCACCATGTGCTAGAAATGCAGCAAGTGACAATACAAGAGGCCACATCATGCCTCAAACCTAAGGTATAGTATACTATACCGGGGGTCTCAGGAGGATAGAACTGAATTTTTTAAATACTCGGAATAATGAAATTCACTGTTTTGTAAAATGTTTTGGAATCAATCTCTAACAACATTTAATGTTAGACACGGAAGAAAAGCCTAGGTACGTTGTTAAATGGTTGGCGATGTTGCTGAGGGCTCCGCCGTTCAGCTCTTACACCCGCCTGCACTGACGAGCCCACATCGTCCTTCCAGGCTCCTCCCACACCCCGCATTCTTGCTAACTCTAGGGACCTACTGAAGGCTCTGCCGACAGACCGTACACCCGCCTGCAATCTTCCTTCCCCTGACAACCCCATATTGTCTTTCCAGGTTCCTCCCGCACCCCGCATACTTGAAAAGTCTGGGGACCTAATTGAGGGCTATCCTGCCACAGTCCGAGTGCCTCAAGACCATAGAGAAAACATCGTGTTTGCTGGACAGCAGCCTCGGTCTCAAAGCTTATGCCAATTCCTTGAAAATAGAAAAGAAAAATGTTTACAGCCGAAATAATAAGGAAAACATTGTATAACTGAATAGCACACGACAAAAGTTCTACTTCGCTATATTTGTCAATTTCTTTATGTACAACTCTGACTCGGTGAGGAAAGCAACGGGAAACTACCTCACAACTCATTTCCATAGTACGCCTCTTCAGTGATGCCTAGGCCATCTATGACAGCTGGTGGCAGAGCTGTTGAGGATCCCACCAGCGGCATCGCTGACGGACTGAACATACATACAATCAGTTACAGACTGAAATAACATAAAATATTTTTGAAAATCGGTGGGACGGCGCCCAAAAGCCCTTCATGCAGGAACCGCCACTGGACCACTGATAGTGGGACACAGCGGTTATTTGCACGCCTGACGTCTCCAGGAATGAACTACGTATTCGTTTCCGGGTGAACATAAGGGTCATATCCCTTTCCAGAAGTGAAATTCCTGATAAAAAGAACACGCATTTACCCTCTCGACAAGGCTTTGTATATCTTCCACCTTGTCTTACACAAAAATTCCGAATAGTGTCAAAAGTGAGGGAACAGACCGGCCATGCATCAGTGAATAGATCTGAAACATTTGAGCAAGACAAACTGGAGAACATCACGCGGTTCTTTCAGCATTTGTAACTTCCACCCAGAATGACTACCGTCTAAACAATATACATACCCCGCGATCCCGATTAATTGAATTATTCGTAAGATATACTTGGGTAATCAAAGAATAAGTTATTGAAGACTGCTCAGTGCTCGATGCTAGGACTTACAGCGAGTTTGCAGAGCTATCTTGTATTAAGAATCTTGCAAAAGCTGGAAGTTAATGTTGGACATATTATAATGGTATACAAGATGTAGGTGCAATTTTCAGAGACCTTAAATTCTGGCGAAAATGAAAGGTAAGACGATACTACGCGGTCACATAGATATAAGGAAACTCGGATCTCAAATGGTGTACTTAAAAACGATAAATGAAATGGCGTATGGCTTTTAGTGCCGGGAGTGTCCGAGGACATGTTCGGCTCGCCAGGTGCAGGTCTTTTGAAATGACACCTGTAGGCGACCTGCGCGGCTTGATGAGGATGAAATGATGATGAAGACGATACACACACCCAGTCCCCGTGCTAGAGAAATTAACCAGTTAAGGTTAAAATTCCCGACCCTGCCGGGAATCGAACCCGGGACCCCTGTGACCGAAGGTCAGCACGATAACCATTTAACCATGGAGCCGTACCTTAAAAATGATGAAAGTAGATTAAACATATATAGACCTACAAATAAAATTATAATTTAGTCTATATGCTTCAAATTTTTAACTGGGATTAGGTATGCAAAAGTCAAAAGTAGATTCAGAACAATGTTTGTTTGTTTGTTTGTTTGTTAAGACATCACGGAGGAAAAGCTTAACAGAATCTGTCAAAATTCAGTATGTAAGTTGAGTGATAGCCGAGTTTCTCATTGGCATATATATTATTATTTTTGTTTTTTGCTAGTGCTTTAATATCGTACTAATACATCGAAGGGTTTCGGTGACACAAAAATGGGAAAGGTTCAGAATTAGGGAGTTAGCGGTCGTGGCCTTCATTAGAGTACAGCCCCATTCATTTGCCACGCGAGAAAATTGAAAACCATGGAAAACCATCTTTCAGGGCTGCCGACGGTGGCATTAGAGCCCACAACCTACCGAATGCCACCTCACAGCCACGCGACGCTATCCACACGGCCAACTCGTTCGGTATATGAATAAAATAAACGTTTTGTCTGTACACTGCTCAGAATGGTATCGGTCGTGTCCATATTAAGAAGGAAATGCAATATTTTGCTTCTTCCGTCATCTCTGACTGTCTGTCTGTATGCACACCACTCGAAAATAGCAGAACAAAATTTAATGAAAATCGGTATGTAAAATTGAGGAATAAGGCACTATAATTTAAGCCATAAATAATGTTATTCGCTCTGAGTGATACGGTAGTTTAGGGTAAGGCCTAAAATTTAATTCTGAAATATTCAATGTTATTAGAGATATTATCAATATATACCATACAACAAAAGTTATAGGCAACATAATTTCCGATCATTTATGTCTCATACAGTTTTTTTTTTTGCTAGCGGCTTTACGTCGCACCGACACAGATAGATCTTATGGCGACGATCATACAGTTTTACAGTAGCGACTATGATGCCGGAGATATTCATGAATTTTGAATTTTTTTTTGCTTAGTCCACATTAACACCGAGTCATGGGATAATAGGTGACAGAATTAAATAAAACACCGGCATGTAAATGCACTTTAGGCTACAAATGATGTTATTCACCCTTGGGGAAAAGGTAGTGTAGGGGAAGACCGAAGATTTAATTTACCAGGCGAGTTGGCCGTGCGGTTAGGGGCGCGCGGCTATGAACTTACATCCGGGAGATAGTGGGTTCGAATCCCATTGTCGGCAGCCCTGAAGATGGTTTTCAGTGGTTTCCATTAATTAAGGCCACGGCCGCTTCCTTCGCATTCATAGGCCTTTCCCATCCTATCGCCGCCATAAGACCTATCTGTGTAGGTGCGACGTAAAGCCACTAGCAAAACGAAAGGTTTAATTCTAAAATATCTCTTTTACTAGTGGTGCTATCGATATATAATGCATAACAAAAGTTATAGACAATATAATTTCTGATCATTTTTTGTCGTATACAGTTTCACCGTGTTGGCTGATAACAGATATATTCTTGAAATCAGACTTTTGTTGCTTAACCCATATCAGGACCGATCATCGCTGACATGGACATATTGAGTGTTAACTAGCAATGGTGGTGGTTTTTGTAGTGGCTGTCTGAAGGTGAAAATCCACGTTGTCACCACCCCATATCGACAAGGAAGATTGTGAAGATGACAATGAGAAAAGAATCCTGAAGTAACGATCGCTTAAAAAAGAGGGAGTCGTGAAAGGAAGGAGGAGGACCCGCTTTACATTGCTTGCCTAATACCACAGAGTCAGAAGAAAACTAAATATGGAGGCCTACAATACCGAAAGCCTATAAAATTGATCAATAATTTTACCAGTACACTGACTACTCTTTGTTGTGCTTTGTCTCTTCTGCTGCCATTCGTCTCCTATTACTACTGTGCGTTGCTGCTGCGTATCGCGTGAGTTAAGGGAGTTACCTAACCGAGTAGATCGAGACTCCCTGAATACTGGCGGGAATTAGCATGGTATCCTCTGGTTGCTACATTCTGATAACTACTGGTATGTGACCAGTGGCGTCGTGTGCTTAAAATCTATGGGTGTTCATACAGTGCTGACAGTGGATAAAAAAATTCTGATGAATAGGCCTAAGTTGTTCCTCGGTTGGTCAGTACGTTAACAGGAACTCAGTTAGCCTATATTATGTCGCTTCTTTGGTTCATTAAACAATATTTTGTTTTACGTGCGACTGTTGACAGCGCCATGCGGTTAGTCAATTAACCACTCCGGCGTAACAGCTCTGTGCATTAACCACTGCCACGGACTACACCATACGTGCTGCCATCTTGGGGATTCGGAAACAACTTTTAGATAAGGCATTGGAAGGGGGTCAGCGGGCAGAGCTGTGATCACACAGTAAACTGTGATCATATTCGCCACACTTACAACATTGCCCCTTCAAGCTCTAGCTATGCAATACGCCCAACGTTTGTAGTTCAAAGCGGGGTTGTGATCGGCTGGCGTGGCGCGTGATTCAAATGGAAACGGAAAGTGAATCGACACTTACAACTTCGTAAATATATTTGCAACGTAAGGAAATCTTGTTCTCATCACACAAAATTGGATAAATTTCAAAATTATTGGGATTACCATGGTGTTCACGTGCTCGTGTGATCCTCAAGACGAGACGCCCCTGTATGTAACACACTGGTTCATTCCACATTTATACTTTCATTCTTGATGCGAATCGGAATTTTTTTTCTCCATTTACCTCAACCACCAACATGGCCGACTTGATTACAGTTTTCACAAATTTCCAAATATTTCTGGAAAAATCAATCCTATTTAAACAGTACATCTAACGACAATACAGAACTGTTTTATAAAAATTTACGTTTCTTTCATGCCTCAAACATTTCTACCTCTTGGGTTATAATAATGTGAAAACGAGCAAATCTCACAATTAAATGTCATATAGTAGAGCAAGTGTCGTCCTTCAAAGACTTGGGCACTATGCTGAACGACTAACGTGTTTGAGAAATAAGATAAAAAATTGAGATCTCAGTCTGCAGCTACGAGTCCGCATGCTCCGTTGCTACATATTCCCTATTCTTCTATATGGATGTGAAAGCTGGACCCTGGATCCAAGCACTGAAATACGTTTAGATGCCTTTGAAATGTACCTGTATCGCCGTCTCTTGCGCATACTTTGGATACTGAAAGTTTCAAATGTCGAGATCCTTCATCGGGTGAATAATAATAATAATAATAATAATAATAATAATAATAATAATAATAATAATAATAATAATAATGGCTCTACGTCCCACTAACTACTTTTACGGTTTTCTGAGACGCTGAGGTACCGGAATTTAGTCGCGGAGGAGTTTTTTAAGTGCAATTAAATCTACCGACTCGAGGCTGACGTATTTGTGCACCGTCAAATACCGCCGGACTAAGCCAGGATCGAAGCTGCCAAGTTGGGGTCAGAAGGCCAGCGCCTAAACCGTCTGAGCCACTCAGCTCGGCTCGGATGAAAAAGCAAAATCTGTTACTTATTAATTATGAAGCAAATGAAAACACAATACTTAAGACATGTTATGAAGGACGAGCGGTATCAATTATTACAGCTAATTATTGAAGGCAAGAAACAAGGGAAACGGTCCGTTGGGAGACGGAGAAATTCATGACTGAAGGATATTCTAAGATGGCACAGATGTACATCTGAAGATGCTTCTCATGTTGCATTGTTAAGATTGCCAACCTCTGTATGGAGACGGCGTCTTAAGAAGAAGGATAACCTTCATTCATCAGATGCCACGGCAATCAACTAGTTAATAATAATGGTGATTGTTAAAACAAGCTGCAAATCTGCTCGGTCGTTAGCTACTATTGATCAGGAAGATAATAATATGAAATAAAATAGCGTGCTGCACCCATCATTTTCTCTACAAGGGTGCAGTATGGCTTTTAGTGCCGGGATGTGTCAAGGAATTCGGGTCGCCAGGTGCAGGTCTTTTTGATTTGACGCCCGTAGGTAACCTGCGCGTTGTGATTAGGATTAAATTATGATGAAGACGACACAGTCACCCGCTGCCTGTGCCAAGGGGAATTACACAATTATGGTTAAAATTCCGACCCTGCCGGGAATTGAACCCGGGACCCCTGTGACCAAAGGCCAGCGCGCTAACCATTTAGCCATGGAGCCGGACAAGAAGATAATGATGACTAGGCAAAGGATATTTAGGCACGAATAGGTTAGAATGTTTAACCACGGCGCAAGTTTCTCCTAGCCCACTCTACGGTTCTACAGTCAGATTTGCATAAATAAAGCGGAGGGCCCATATTCAGCACTCTAGCAGATTTGGACTTGTAGAAAAGAATATTTCGGATAACATATATATTACTGACTATATTCTCCACTTACGGGCAAGTTACATTGAAACTGTTATAACGTGAGGTAGTCAATATTTGACATATACACTACAAAAACTAAACTACCAAAATTACGTTCGTAATTTCGTCAAGAAATTTTAGGAAAGTACAATTAATTTTAATATATTTTTCCTTTCCAACCCTACGAAAGCCAACGGCCGTAGCCGTGTTCAAACACCGGATCCCGTGAGATCTCCGAAGTTAAGCAACATTGGGCGTGGTCAGGAGTTGGATGGGTTGCCACGCGCTGTTGGTGGGGGTAAGGGAATGGATGAGCGGAAAGGAACTGGTTACCCTACCGCACATAATCTCCGGCTCAGGAACACCTCTGCGGAGGTTCGGACCTGCCTTCGGGCAGAGTAACCCTTACCTTACCTACCCTACGAAATACTTTCCCTATAATGAATAACTTGAAGATCACGTATGAATGAAGTTTTCTTCGTATTCTTTGTAACATAGTCTTGCTGTTAAATGCTTAACTTGCACGTTTGTAACCTTTATCTTGTTCCTCACTCCCTTAATAGCCTTCATCGTAGTTTCCTTAACCCACAGCTTGCGTTTCCCCATCTGAAAATAATAACAAACTTCATAAATAAAAAATAAAATGAAGGGGGACGAAATTATGGACATTGCGTGATTTACTATTATGGCCGCTAGAGTAACTCATGCCAATGACCTCACTGTAGCGATTACATGCCAGGAACTACACCACACGACTGAAATGCAGTCCAGTATTTCATACACATGTCGGTGCTCACTCTAAGAACAACAGGCTCTTAATTTGAATGCTGTACCAACTCAGTTCAGCATAAAAAATAAATCCTCCTTGTGCAGGAGGACTAAACGTGGTACACATAAACAACTCTCACAAAAAAACAACGGGATGAGTCTACACGTGTTCGCACGACTAAAGATTAGGTACCAACCGTGCAAAGTGGAAATCCCTAGGGGGTGAAATCAGGCGTGGGGACGGAATTTGGCTGCCCTACCTTATTAGGGATCTGAACTATCAGAACCCCTAAAATTTATGCAACTCACCTACATAAATGTAGAGCGGCTAGATGATACTTGCGCCTTATTCAAATACGTTTGCATTTTAAAATTTTAGTCCCTAAAAGTCCTCTCCCTAATGACGAACATCGAAATTTGAAGCAAATCGTGGAGGAACGATCTCTAGGCAAATTAATCATAAAGGGAAAGGAGGGAGGATTCGAAAGCGTAGGCTCCGAATGACCTATATCACTGAGCCGGAAGGATACAAAATATCATGTCTAGGGATCGGAAGTTTAAGACCTATAAATTGCCTTAAAATACCTACAAAAAACCTAACAATATCCAGAAAAGGACCTAAAAACTGTCAAAAATTACGCAAAAATGCGAACCAATTTTTTCATAGTTTTAATTCCTTGTGTAATAAATAAATATAATGTTTTAAAATGGAAAGTTCTGATGATGGTACATACTGTGCAAAAATATGAGTGAAGTACTTCTTTCTTCACACCTCATATATATTTGCATTAACATAATTTGAAAAAATAAATCAGTTTTTGTTAAAAATGTACGCCCACTTGCAGAATTCAGAACGGAATGTTTTTCCACCTATAATGAATTCAGGGAGTTCGCAATGGACATCCTGGAAAAAGAAGTTTTAATTAGTATAAGTGGAATAATATTTTGCTTAACCTCTCTATGGTTAAAGGAATTGGGTTTGCAATATGTCACAGTAGTCATCTCCTGATTCTTGGGTGTAAAGGATCGTCGGTTTTCAGACAGCACGTTGCAAAACATGGAGAAATATCTCTCCACATCAACGGGGGTTAAGGGTTCATACTTGAAGCAAGTAAGATCTTCCTCTTAAAAAACACTAACATCAAACTTTTATCCTTTCTATATTTTACTTATCTTGCACATAATTTGATAGCCCTGTTTTTTTATTTTTCAAGCATTAGTTTTATTTAATTTTCTCTCTTACTTCAGAAAAGTTCAAGAGGTGATGAGTGAACTAATGATGATTCGAATTGAAAATTGGCAGTTCAAATGTAATCGAAAGAAGTTGAAGTTTCAAAAGAAGTCGTTAAAGTCTAAAAATAGGGACCTCGAAGCCATAAACGTCGAAAAAGGCAAAAAAGGACGTATGAACTCCACCACTTTCTGGCCTAAAATGACCCAGAATGAACATATATTATGTTGGGCCTCATCTTCGAACACTCGAGAAATAAGGTTTTTTTCTAATCTTCCAAGCCCTAATGATGACTTACTTCGCGCGAATCCTCTTATCAACAATAGAATTGCATTGGCTGGCTATTGTTGTTAGTTTCGATGTGCTTTGTCTCTTCTGCTGCCACCCATCTCCGCTAATTCCATTACTGCTGTAGTTACAAAAACTAACCCTTCAACAGCAGCTAGGGAACAATATGTTTCTAATTATCTCTTATTAACGTGCGGCTGATCGTTTTTAATATCCACCCTCTAAGTAAAATACATGTAATTTCTTACAAGTTGCTTACGTCGCACCGACAGAGATAGGTCTTATGGCGACAATGGGACAGGAAAGGACTAGGAAGGAAGCGGCTGAATGGAATAGGAAAGGACTAGGAAGGAAGCTGCCGTGGCTTTAATGCGTCAGATCGAATAAAATGTGCTTGGTGTGAAAATGGGATACCACGGAACACCATCTTCACGGCTGCCTACAGTGGGGTTCGAACCCACTATCTCCTGAAAATTGGATACTTGCCACACTTAAGCGACTGCGACTGTCGAGCTCGGTCTAAGTAAAATAACTGGATGTTCTTACTCTAGGTTACCACTATTACATGCCGATACTGGCAAAGGTCAGAAGGATGTGCTGTCGTTTGAGCATGTCTCCAGAGAACGTATATTCCGTGGCTCATTAAGAATTTCTTTCCATTATTGACTAAACATTGAATGAGTGAACATCAGACGTTCAGTAATTTTATTCGATCTGACGCAGCTGTTTTTCTAGCAGCAAAAAGAAGATAAAGTTTACTTTGAAAAACAAATGAGAGGAAGAAAGTGAATTTAATAAAAAGAAGAATCTTCTTTAAAAAAAATTCTCTTCTCAAATATGGAAGAGGAATGAGTTACGTAACTCCTCGACTAAAGTTATTAGAATTCCTTCCGCTGATGACATTATTTCTTTGGACATTTTTATATACTAATATGTAAGCCTGACTTCGACAGTCAAAATTAGAATGTAAAATGTAATTGGAAAATTGAAATGAACATGTTAATGTTTCTATCTTACTGAAAAGGTACACTTCCCATACGACATAGTCTGCATGTCCATTGTACAAAATCGTGCAGGTAATATGAAATTTACTTATGAACTTTATTAAGTATGGTTGCAGATGGGAGTTGTAATTGACATCTATGGATCTGCGAACTCCTGACCGAGCTCGATAGCTGCAGTCGCTTAAGTGCGGCCAGTATCCAGTATTCCGGAGATAGTAGGTTCGAACCCCACCGTCGGCAGCCCTGAAAATGGTTTTCCGTGGTTTTCCATTTTCACACCAGGCAAATGCTGGGGCTGTATCTTAATTAAGGCCACGGTCGCTTCCTTCCCATTCCTAGGCCTTTCCTGCCCATCGTCGCCATAAGACCTGTCTGTACTGGTCCGAATTCCAGATATTGGCATCCGGGATCTCTTTCTTTTCCTGCAATTCATTAATGAATGTTACAAACTTTTTAGCCACTTCGTGTCGTACTTATTCGTCTGTTTTAAACGTTTTACTGACTAGTTTGGTTACTTTTCGGAACCGAATTTTCAAACGCCTTTTAAGGTTTTTCAAGTATTAGTTGCTTTAGAGATAGTGTTTGGGGCAATACAACTCTCTACCCTCACCAACCCAACGCTCAATGTCCGATTTTGGCATATAAATAACGCATCCTTGCTTTAGTGAATTCTTCTTTCACATAAGCTCGAACCATTGAACATTTCCTAATTTCTCCATTGTGTTCAACGTGGTTGACGATTCCATAAATTTGTCTCCGAGTCTTCTTACACTTCCGTACGGCGTACATAGGTTCTCGTTCCTTTATTTTTTGATACATGTCCAACAATGATTCGGAATCATAATTTTCCACTGACTTACAGGGTCTTCCTCGGCCATCACAAGACTTGTTATCTTCGTTAAACTCATCTCCACCGGGCGAGTTGGTCGTGCGGTTAGGAGCGCGCAGCTGTGAGCTCGCATCCGGGAGATTGTGGGTTCGAACCCCACTGTCGGCAGCCCTGAAGATGGTTTTCCGTGGTTTCCCATTTTCACACCAGGCAAATGCGGGGGCTGTACCTTAATTAAGCCACGGCCGCTTCCTTCCCATTCCTAGGCCTTTCCTGCCCATCGTCGCCATAAGACCTGTCTGTGTCGGTGCGACGTAAAGCAACTAGCAAGAAAAAACTCATCTCCGTGTTTGCTTTTTTCGGTGTTGTTGTCCCCTCCTCTTCGTCTTCTGAATCAACGAAAACGGCTTCCTCCTCCTGAATAAATTCGCATCTTCCCTCCAAAATTGCATCAAACGTTGTCTTTGTTTGTGTATATATGATTTGCTCTTCTTCAGAAAGCACTGTAGCTTCCTGAATATCAACACCGTAGGCATAATAAGATCTGCAATAATGTTGCAAGCGGCCATAACAAAGTAAAGAATCCAATGCGATCTCCTGTATATGGAATAGCCATCAGTCGTGGAGAACTTGACCGAATAGAATAGGACTCGCCGTCTCATATACACAATTGTTGGCAGCCGTATATGGAGGATAACCGGAGGAGCGGAGAGGGAAGGCGAGGCAGGGCAGCCGCTGGCCGTGAGCGCTGACGTGTGCCAGCATATACTGTACAATTCAGGGCGCGCACGCCAATTTTGAACTCCCAAATGCTCCCTTAAAAGAGATGCGAAAAATTAGACTTCCACTACCTGTTTCAGCTTAAAAAGACCTTCACGAATATGCAAAAATCAAATCGAAATTCGCCGTCCGACTTCGTACCGTTCCCTCGTCAGTCCGGTGGTATTTGAACATGCTCAAATACGTCAGCCTAGTGCCACTAGATTTACTGGCACGTAAACGAACTCATGCGGGACAAAATTCTAGCTCCTGTTTAACCGGAAAAATCACATTTACCATAATTAGAAAGGACTGGCTTCGTCAAAGGGATATGCATCGTATAATAAATTTTCACCTACGATAACGCCTTCCAAACACCACAAGCTATTGAAATTGATTTTATGATTTTATTATGCAATAAGTAATGTGTACAAGCTCACTCACAAGCTTGCTTATGTGGGATTCACTGAAATGTAATTGTGACTGGTAAATAAATAAATAAATAAATAAAATGACACATACCGCTGTTGCGCCTGCCAAAACCACTATAATATTTTTAGAGAAGTACTGACCCGCAGCACATATATTATTAACAGCCAGTATAACTTGACAATATTCATACAATATTGAACCTTAGATGACAAAACTTTGTTCGCATATGTGGTGTACTGGTTAGTGCGATTAGATGCCATCCCGGGAGGCTGTGGTTCGATTCCCGGCTCTGCCACGAGATTTGAAAAGGTGTACAAGGGCTGGAACCGGATCCACTCAGCCTAGGGTTGTCAATTGAGTAGAGGAGGTTCGATTCCCTCCTCAGCCATCCTTGAAGTGGTTTTACGCTGTTTCCCTCTTCTTCTCCAGGCAAATTCCGAGGTGTTACCTACCTTAACGCCACGTCCGTTTCCTTCCCTCTTCCCTGCCTATCCCTTCCGAACTTCCCATCCCCTCACCAGGCCCCTGTTCATCATAGCAGGTGATGCCACCTCGGCGAGGTACTGGTCCTCCTCCCCAGTTCCTCCCGACCCGAAGTCTCACACTATAGGTCACTGTCCTTGAGGTGGGATCGCTTGCTGAGTCCGAGGAAAATCTAACCCTGGAGGTCAAACGAATTGATTAAATAAATAAAGAAAGAAAGAAGAAAGAAAGAAAGGAAGGAAGGAAGGAAGGAAGGAAGGAAGGAAGGAAGGAAGGAAGGAAGGAAGGAAGGAAGGAAGTAGGAAAGAATGAAAGATGACAGAACCTTACTAGCCAAAGTTCTAAGCTGAAATATTTCACATAGCGATTTTTGCAGGTGTACGACGATATGTTCATTGGGAGTTTTATTATTGTTTATGGGTGCCGATTACTTCCCACATTTCTGGGCCAACCTGTAGTGTATATTTCTACAGTATATAGATGTCTTAAGATATTTGTTTTCTCGGATTATTTTCCACTTGGGTATTGCCTTTCTTGCCTGTGGATGTACAAATTAAACAATCCACGTTTTTGGTTTTCAAAGAGAGAACATTGAATAAAAACCTTTCTCTTAATGGACGTACGCTTTCAACTATCAAGGATGTAATCATTCTGCAGTAAATAAATAAAGTAAGGCAAATGGAGAAGTAGTCCAACATTAAAAAATATGGAGGTTTTTAATATCTTCTCTTTAGTCCTGATATAATGTTTCCTTGTACGGAACACGAATATACGAAGAAATGCATGTCATTTTCTAAAAACAAAGTAATCTTCTAAATGGTTGGATGAAACAGGTGGTAAATACTTCATGATTAGAGTAATGTGTTTTCTTGTAGTTATCTTAAAAGGATTAGCGATAATGAATTATTAACAACTTAAAGTAGTTCCACAACGTTCTTAATGTTGAATACATTTAATGCATAAGTTTATCGTCCGCAAAGTCTGTACGTACACTTCTTGATGCTTCATGACAGATCTCATGTCTCAGCGCATTCTCCTGAAAATTGTTAAATACTGAATTTCTGAATACAACTCAAACGGGGACTGGGTCCGATCCGGACGACCGAAAATTCAGATAACCCGAAAAATCGTTAATGCCATAAATCAAAAGGTTTATCGTTGAAGGAACAAAACCGTGTATCTGATCTTGCTCATCTTATCCATTATTTTCTTTAAGTCTAGTCATGCCTCCCAGTCACATGTAATTATGCAGTCCATCAGAACATTTTTCGTTGTGATCATTTTCCTAACCATATATTTAAAGGAAAATGAACCTTACATACATTGTACTGTAGGAGTGCATAAATACGTCACGGGAATATACAGGATGGTTGGAAACATCGTGAAACGGATACGTATATGAGCATTAGAGTGCTGGTCATACTGACATATCATTTGAAAATATAATGTTATATCTCGTGCCGTTGCGATTTTATCAGTTGCTGAAGTTAGCAAATCAGATCGCTTCGCGAGCGAGTTCAAATGGACTTTGAGAGGCGGTGCTGCTAAATCTTCACGTGGATGAAGCCTGACTTGAGAACTCCAGTCGAAAAAATTTGCAAGGGGGGAGATTTGAACACGTACCTCCAAGATTAGGAGATTGCGCCATAGTAGTAAGTACGTTACAGTGTTTAAAACTCGCACTGTTCTTGTGCTTGGCACCGGTAGCTGTTAGGCGATCGGTCATTTACGAAACTTTGGCATCAGTGCAGTGGACTTGGACTCGCATTGCAACACAAGCTTAGTCAGTGTCGACATCGCCATGCAATGGCTCGAAATGTTTAATGACACGGTGAGGAAATCTTTCACTATAAAACCTACGTACCGAGTTAGGTAGCTGCAGTCGTTTAAGTGCGGCCAGTATCCAGTATTCGGGAGATAGTTGTTTGGAACCCCACTGTCGGCAGCGCTGAAAATAGATTTGTGTTTTCCCGTTTCACACCAGGCAAATACTAGGGCTGTAACTTGATTAAGGCCACGGCCGCTTTCTTCCCACTCCTATCCCTTCCCTGTCCCACCGTCTCCATAAGACCTACCTGTGTCGGTGCGACGTAGAACCACTTGTAAAAAGTTCCTACGTGCCTCGGGTTCGTTTTGCTGAGCAGCGCCACAAGCTAAATGCATATAAGCAAACTACTATTAGAGACTAGCCAGCGAACCCTCTCTGAAGATAAAATGCATGGCTACATCACAAAATAAATTTACTTCTGAAATTAATAACTACATATCGTCGCTGCCGGGACAAAACCTCCTATGTGAAATATTTTAGTTTAGAACTTTGGCCGGTAAGGTTCTGTCATCTAAGGTGCAATATTGTGTGAATATTGTCAAGGCATTCTCTCTCTTCATAACGTATGTGCTGCGGGTCAGTATATCGCCAAAAATATTATCACATAGGAGGTTTTGTCCCGTCAACGACGATATATTGCCTCGAAAATAAGTGATTCCGTTTCCACATTAAGTCCGATGCTTTTAAAATCCTTTTTAATCATATATCAATACGTTTTACCAAGTGTAATGGCTGAGGAAGTTATATATTCAAGGAAGAAACATGTATTAGAAAGGTGAACGAAATAGAATTACTGTATATTCTATTCAATACCAAAAAAGTGCAATTTGTAAACTTTAACGTTATTAATAAAAAAATAAGTTAAAGGTTATAAGAATCTGATTGGTATTGAATAAGGTGGAACCACAATCATTTCCTTTCGAGAATTGGTGTCAATATGGAACAGCAAATATGAGATTACGTGAACCGAGTATATGAGCGTTAGAGTGTTGGTCTTACTGATAGGAAATCTAAAAAAAATACGTCATCCTCTCGCGCTGATGGTCATTTGATCAGCTGCTGAATTTAGTCGGGAGATAGTGGGTTCGAACCCCATTGTCGGCAGCCCTGAAGATGGTTTTCCGTGTTTTCCCATTTTCACACCAGGTACAGCCCCAGCATTTGCCTGGTGTGAAAATGGGAAACCACGGAAAACCATTTTCAGGGCTGCCGACAGTGGGGTTCGAACCTACTATCTCCCGAATACTAGATACTGGCCGCACTTACGCGACTGCAGCTATCGAGCTCGGTGTGTACAATAATTAAGGCCACGGCCGCTTCCTTCCCATTCTTAGGCCTTCCCTGTCCCATCGTCGCCATAAGACCTATCTGTGTCGGGGAGACGTAAAGCAATTCGCAAAAAAAAAAAAAAAAAAAAAAAAAAAAAAAAAAAAAAAGTCAAACTCATCGCTTCGCGGTCAAATTCAAATGGGCTTTACGAGACGGTGTTGCAAAATCTGCATGTGGCTTGATCAGGCTTGAGAGCTACGCCGAAATTTCAGCACGAAACACTAACACAGAGCGGGTTTCAGCCAATGCCACCGTAGCGTGCTTGGTACGAGGCGAGCCTGTCAGCAAGTAGGTTCTTGTTCAGTTCCACCCCTGGAGAAGTTTATTTCTTCTATTGGCACTCTCAAGCCAGTCACAAACCACGAGCAGATTTAGCAACGTCTTGCAAAGCCCACCTTAAGTCGCCCAGCAAGCGAACTGATTGGATAACTTCAGCAGCTGATAAAATAACCATGGCGCGAGATATCTAATTGAAGTATACCTTTTCAATTATCAATCAGTATGACCAATGCCTTCACGCTCATATATCCGGTTCACGTTCTTTCCAACCACCACCAGGTGGTTCACCAGCCTCTTAATTTTTGGACATAGGCAACCCAAATAACTCGTATAACCTAAAGATACTTATAATTTAGTTTTATGAACACCAAATAACTTGAAATTTTTCCTTATGGTTGATAAGGCACTCCGCTACCCATGTGTCGTCACAGTAAATTGACCCATGGATCTAGCAAACGAGAAAGTACTTGCACAATTCCGCGCCAAATAGTAAGGACCATTCTGCAAAAATGTGATTTATTGCGCCTTGAAATAAAACAGGCACCCGTAATACGATTGAATTAATATATTACACCACGTATCCTGTAATATAAAGCAGTTAAATGAACACTGTGCATTATCACTGAAGACTCTGACACGGATGTTAACTTTCGAGGTGGAACGGCTATACTTAAGTATTAAACCTCTAACAAATATCATGTACCGTATGTTGATTTCGTGGCCGGATCGGTTAAGGGCTGGTGCACAAGGTGTGCGAGTACCTCCAGCGTAGTAGTTAGAATCAAGAATAACGCATATTTGTTGAACGACGATGTGCTCCATTTTAGTGGGAATACAATAATATTTTTTTGTATTGGCTTTGAGGGATGCGCTATGATTTGCCGTCTTTCCTTTAAAAATGGACGGGGGAAGGATTTGAAAAGGAATCGGTCTTGCTCTTTTTCTAAGGCACCGTCCAGGCATTTGCCTGGTGGTGAAAATGAGAAACCAAAGAAAACCATTTTCAGGACGGCCAGAATGGGATTCTAATCCACAATTTCCCGAGTCCAACACACACAAATTGTAACCCACACCTACTAGGTCACATCACAGCACTTATTCATTTCCTGAAGATGTATTCCTATGAAGAAAGCGTTGAGTTGTTGCTAATTTATAGACAAAGTACGGTCGAATTAATATGTATGCCACGTGCTCCGTAATGGTAAAAAGTTGAATAAACACTGTGAAGCATTGTTGAAGACTTTGACATGTGTATTAACTTTCGATGTCGAACGGCCATACTTAAGTAATAATCCTTTAGCGAACATATTGTATGTTGTATTTGTGGCTCAGTCGATTAAGTTCCGGTGACACAACGTGTCTGAAAACCGGTAATGCAGTGGTCCACTTCCAACCTTATGCATGTTTCTTTTGCCCGACAGATCGTGCCCCATTTAACGGGAACACAATGATTATGCACACTTACCAAGTCACATCACAGCACGTATTCATTCACTCACGATGTATTCCAGTGACGAGTACGTTGATATGTTGCTCATTTATGGGGAAATAAGGCAGAATGCAGTCCAGCCGCAACGTCTCTATCACGAGCGTTTTTCTGACAGAAGGCTAACGGCTACTAATATGTTCCGAAACCCTGAACGAAGATTGCGGTCAACTGGTACGCTTGGAAGTGTAACTTCCACTTGCAGTTGCACCAGCAACTCCGCGGACGTGATTTCGACGCTACAGTAATATTTTGACAATGGGCATTATACAGAGTGACCGTTAATGCAGTCTTTTTGTCAGGAGCCCTGTTTTCAGACGAATAACAATGGCGTCGTGAATGGGCACAATATGCACTACTGGAGCGCGGAGAACCCCATTGGGAAAGACAGGGCCCGTTTCAAAAGCAGCAGGGAGTAAATGTCTGGTTTGGAATCTTGGGTTACTTTCTCATAGGACTATATTTCTTCGACGGACATCATTTTCTTCTAAATGAACTCCCACAGTTGCTGGAGAGCGTGCTACTGTGCGAGTGATTACGAATATGGTTGCAACAGGACGGGGCTCCACCTCAAGCATCAGTAGTCGTCCGGAACCGTCTTGATGATTCATATCCAAATAAATGGGGGCTGATCCGTCCACTGGCCCGCCAGATCACCCGATCTAACGCCACTTAACTTCTTCCTGTGGGGTCAATTAAAGCAGGTAGTGTATGTACAGGAGCCTGAAAATCTTGGTCACCTTCGACAACTAATCACCGGGGCATTCCAATCTGTTACACCTGATTTGTTACAAAGTGCAAGAATGTCTTTAAAACGTCGTGCAGAAATCTGCATAAACGAAGGTGGTCAACATTTCGAACATTTGTTACACTGAATATGCAGGTTACCCTACTTCCCACCTACAGATTATCATGTCGTAGTCCAACCTGGCTACGTAATATCGGGTAAAATGTCCCTTTTCAGGGCCGAATAAAATTTCACCCTTTGGAACCGGATACCATGCGGCCATATTACAGTCACTGTAAACGGCGTTAATCGAAAAAAAAAGGTGTAACAGCATGTGAATCGAACCTGTACCAGACAGCTTGGCTGATACAACAGGATTGATGTGTGATTTATCCACGTTAGCTACCGCCAGCCGCTGTAGTCATTATAAACAGTTCCTGTCCAAACGTAAGATAGTGTCATTCGCAGTTGTGATTGTTTTACACATACATTATAGTTTATATAATATGAATTAAACTGCCGCTAATTATTTTACCATATTTCCGAGCATTACATAAACGATATAGTTGTACTAAGGCTATGAAGAGCCGGTACTAATATTTTTCGGATGACTATGCTATATGCGTTAGCTGGGTTACCTACCTCTGAAAATATAAGAGGCTGCTGAACCACCCGATATGTATATTGCTTCAAAACATGCAGATTAACTTACGTGCATTATTTTATGTCACGTCTGAAAAATCTCAGAACAAGAGGGTATAATCATTTCTCATTAGATCATCGGAACGTTGTAGATCTGCCAATGAATTGGATAGCAATTATAACACGTCTCTATATATACTTAATTTTGATGTAAATTTGAAGCATTTTATCGGAATATAAACGTTGGTTGTGGAGTGCGGGTGATGGCTGTTATGGATTCACATCCTAGTTTTATCTCCGAGTGAAATACTGATACGATCATGTACAGGCAGAGATAATAATCGAATTCAAATTGCCAAACCTTCCACAGGATTTCGATCCGGAGACAACTGTTGAATTGGAAATTTATAATATTATGAATTGAACTAATATTTCTGGCTGGAGCAAGGAATTCGGGAATGATGAATTATATCCAAGATTCAAAGCACTTCAAGCGTTATCCATGAAGAAGTATTATTTCTGTGTATAGGCTTATTACAAACGAAATGGAGAATCAGATTTTCAATTTGCTTGCCTTTACTACCGCAAATTCGTTTCGTCCTATCAAATTTAGAAGAAGAGAAATACTGTACTTTCATATTATGTCATTCAAGAATAGACTTTTTCTAACAGCGTTCAGTAAGGGGATTTATCGGGTTTCACTAACATAAATGGTTCTTTATATTTTATCCAACACATTCCATACTATACTTAACGTCAAAATTTGTTGTCTTTTCTTGTCCCATTTCACTTCTAGAATATGAACTACTATATTTCAATTATTTACATCTTAAGTAATTCTAATTGATTTTCCGTCCCATAAATTATTTTTACACTTTTCGAATACTCCCAGGTAGCTGAATTTTATCGCACATGAGTTATTTTACATTCTAGTTAATTTACCAACATGAAAATGGAATTTTTAGCACCTTCGAAAACCAGGATCGAACCCACAAGCCTCAGTTCTGCAATCTACCATCTGTACTACTAATCCTGGCAGGCCGCTGAAGTGATCGATCCTCTCAACTCCAGGCTTTTTACAGGCTATTTAATTTTCACCCCGTCTCAGCACCCTCTCAATGGAGGCTGAACGTGGGCTTAAACGGTACCTAGAGCGCCACAGTTCATCACAGTGACACATTAACTATGGATTCGACATTAAAATCGGTTATTTTTCACTATTTTTACGTGTCATTCTCTCCCATAGTACACTGACTGACAGAGCAAATGCAACACCAAGAAGGAGTGGTCAGAACTTTATGCCAATTGCAGGGTAGACTGACGTGACTGAGGTATGCTCATGATGTGAAATGCGCCGCTGTGCTGCGCACGTAGCGAACGATAAATGGGACACGGCGTTGGCGAATGGCCCACTTCGTACCGTGATTTCTCAGCCGACAGTCATTGTAGAACGTGTTGTCGTGTGCCACAGGACACGTGTATAGCTAAGAATGCCAGGCCGCCGTCAACGGAGGCATTTCCAGCAGACAGACGACTTTATGAGGGGTATGGTGATCGGGCTGAGAAGGGCAGGTTGGTCGCTTCGTCAAATCGCAGCCGATACCCATAGGGATGTGTCCACGGTGCAGCGCCTGTGGCGAAGATGGTTGGCGCAGGGACATGTGGCACGTGCGAGGGGTCCAGGCGCAGCCCGAGTGACGTCAGCACGCGAGGATCGGCGCATCCGCCGCCAAGCGGTGGCAGCCCCGCACGCCACGTCAAACGCCATTCTTCAGCATGTGCAAGACACCCTGGCTGTTCCAATATCGACCAGAACAATTTCCCGTCGATTGGTTGAAGGAGGCCTGCACTCCCGGCGTCCGCTCAGAAGACTACCATTGACTCCACAGCATAGACGTGCACGCCTGGCATGGTGCCGGGCTAGAGCGACTTGGATGAGGGAATGGCGGAACGTCGTGTTCTCCGATGAGTCACGCTTCTGTTCTGTCAGTGATAGTCACCGCAGACGAGTGTGGCGTCGGCGTGGAGAAAGGTCAAATCCGGCAGTAACTGTGGAGCGCCCTACCGCTAGACAACGCGGCAAATTGGTTTGGGGCGCTATTGCGTATGATTCCACGTCACCTCTAGTGCGTATTCAAGGCACGTTAAATGCCCACCGCTACGTGCAGCATGTGCTGCGGCCGGTGGCATTCCCGTACCTTCAGGGGCTGACCAATGCTCTGTTTCAGCAGGATAATGCCCGCCCACACACTGCTCGCATCTCCCAACAGGCTCTACGAGGTGTACAGATGCTTCCGTGGCCAGCGTACTCTCCGGATCTCTCACCAATCGAACACGTGTGGGATCTCATTGGACGCCGTTTGCAAACTCTGCCCCAGCCTCGTACGGACGACCAACTGTGGCAAATGGTTGACAGAGAATGGAGAACCATCCCTCAGGACACCATCCGCACTCTTATTGACTCTGTACCTCGACGTGTTTCTGCGTGCATCGCCGCTCGCGGTGGTCCTACATCCTACTGAGTCGATGCCGTGCGCATTGTGTAACCTGCTTATCGGTTTGAAATAAACATCAATTATTCGTCCGTGCCGTCTCTGTTTTTTCCCCAACTTTCATCCCTTTCGAACCACTCCTTCTTGGTGTTGCATTTGCTCTGTCAGTCAGTGTATTTGTTACTTTTTTCTTCCAGCAAGTAATTCATGTGTGTACCATGTTTGGTTGAGAGCTATGCTGGAACGTACATACAATACACATTTCCATAATCTTGATCATTTTGGGTGTTTTATGTCTCATCACTTCTCACTAGTATTTGGACTTAGATGACATACGGAATGTCACTGTTCATCCCAACGACCCCGAAAACTATGGGTTCGGAAATAATATTGCTCGTTTTCAAATATTCATACATGTCATCTCCTTCCAGTATTTTTTTTCCTAGTTAGGAAGGTTGAGAGATATGCCAGAAAACACACATACTGCATACATCCATACTCTCGGCCATTCTGGGCATTAATTTTTATTCTCAACCCCCATGCCTATAGAGATTGAACTTTGACTTAAACGATAACCGGAGTGTCACTATTCATCTCAGCAACACCGATAAATATGGATTCGCAAATATAGGTCGTTTTCGATTGCTTTTACAATTTTGGTTACAATTTACTTCACGTTCCACCGACACAGATAAGTCTTATGGTGGCGATGGAATAGGAAAGGCCTAGGAGTGGGAAAAAAGCGGCCGTAGCCTTAATTAAGGTGCAGCTATGCTGGAAAATTCATATATATATCCATAATCTTGATTATTTCAGGTTTTCGGCTGGTGTGAAAATGGGAAACCACAGAAAATCATTTTCAGGGCTGCCGACAGTGGAGTTCGGACCCACTATATCCCGCTATATTATTATTCTTACTACTTTTCTTCCCCTGATCTCTTTCCAATTACTAGGGGATGGGAACTATTAATAAAGACTGTTTTTACGACCAGATGCTTTTTTTGACGCCAAACCTATGTGGAGGGTTGTCTTCGATATTAAGTATTTCTATGGTTGTTGGCAGTGCAGTGGGTTTGTTTAAAGTTGTGTATTAACACAGACAAAAGCAACTATCCCAGAGGAATTAAGCCGAAACAGTTAAACTACTTAAAGGAATCTTGCTCGGAGACCTCTGAATCAAGGGCTGCGAAATCATTTTATACAAATAGCTTACTTTAACACAAACATGTATTATTATTATTATTATTATTATTATTATTATTATTATTGTTGTTGTTTCAAACGAAGTACAATTAGACACCCATAGTTTCAATTATTATTATTAATAATAAATAATTATTATTAATAATTTCGTTTAAAACATTAATCGCCCTGGACGTCATCACAATTACAATAATATTTGTCTATCGTCTAAGGTAATTGAGTATTATACGTATTTAAAGTTCTGTTTGACCGGAAAATATGTTTTAGAAGAAAATGTGGATCTGAGCACAAAATTTCTTGAAAATATGGCATCTAGAGCAGTTAGTACAGCGTACATCCCTCGAGGACGTAAAGCAGGGCAGGGCGCGTGGTACTGCAGGTTCACCGTAATTAAATGAAATGGCTGCGCGCTCCGCTAGCGAAATGTTGGTCCTCTGGCTGAATTTACAGGGACTGGCTCTCTCTCCTTTATGTGTGTTTCTACTTCCAGCCCACTAAGTTACAGTAAATTATTTAAGTATTCCACGTAGAAAGAGAATGCATATTTTAACAGAACGCCCCCACATTGCCGGTTATTCTACAATCTCGGCTTGATATGGAGTTGTTCAACATGTGATGAGTAACCTGGATTTCTTAATGTTACTCTATGTATATATGTATTGCCTTTATTTGAGTTCACTTAAGTTAATTTTCCACATAGTTGTAGTTTTGATTTAGGTGATAATCTTGTAGTTGTAGTAGGTACTTCTTACTATCAGTTGTCATAATTTAACTTTCAAATTGGCAGCATTAAGCAACCAGAAAATAAATATCTCTAATTTCAGCTTCCTTTCACCACTGTCCCAGACAGGTCATTAGCCCGTCGTGCCAGCCCCCTCGAAGAATACCGCTAACCGTCTCAAATACATCCTTGCGCCCTACCCTACTTCCCCACAAATAACACATGTTAATACAGAGAGCATTGTCCCACATTTCTCAGAATTCTCCGAAATATTTTCAACCTCTAATCTGCATGCTATAATGATTTTAGAGTCATGGCTGCGTCAGTCTATCCCTTCAGCACTAGTTAAAATGAATGGATGCACTTTAATTAGGAACGATAGAGAGGGAAAGCTTGGAGGCGGAGTCGGAATATTCATACGTGACGATTTGAAATACAAGGTAATATTTAAATCGCCAAGTGAATACTCTCACAGACCGGAGTTCTTGTTCGTAGAAATTGAAATTCGTGGTACGAAGTGTTTACTCGGTGTAGTGTATCGCCCACCGAAGACCAGAAACACAACGGATCTAGAGGAAGTGCTACAGGATTTAATGTCCAGGTATGAACATATGACTTTAACGGGATATTTTAACACTGACCTGACAAATGAAACTACTGAAACTAGGGGACTAACATGCATGTTTGAATCCATTAATATGACAATTCTGCCCTTACAACCCACACACCATGTTGCAACCTCGCACACACTCCTTGACCTAATCGTTGCAAACAATAAATACCGTATATTGTCACATGGACAGATGCCTTTGCCAGGCCTTTCCCGCCATGATATGATTTAGACTGCATACTCTTTGAAGTGTCCAAAATACAAGCCAAAGATAATCACATACAGAGATTTCAAAAATTTGAACAAAGAAGCCCTCATTGAGGACGCTCTGTTCACACCATGGCACACAATTTAATATATAAAGGACATTGACGCGAAAGTATCTCATTTTAATGAACTTCTCTTAACGTTTTGCGACAGACATGCACCATTACGTACTGCTCGAGTAAAGCGACGCTCTAATCCTCGGCTCAATCAAGAAATTCGTGATCAAATGAAAGATAGAGACGCAGCCTATAGTTACTATGTGAAACATCCAGCACAGGACAGTTTTGAGAAATATAAAAGACTCCGAAATAAAACACCGCAGATGACAAAAAACGCTAAAATACGCTATTCGTACGAAGTTTTAAGTACACATAACTCTGCTGTTGTATGGAAAACTCTCTGCTATATGGGTCTAAATAAAACAAAGAAAAAGAATAGTAACTGCAATGTTCTTTTGGCCGATGTGAATGATTACTTTAGCTCAAGAAACGTCCAGACGAACGGAAATACCAAGAGAGCCAATATTGACAGAATATCTTCAAAGAGAAAGCATGGTGGAGACACATTCTACTTCTCTCATGTGACACCAGATGATGTAAAGAGCCCCCTCAGAGACATAAAATCAGGGTCTACTGGATACTACGGAATACACCTGTCCCTTCTAAGAAAAATTATAGATATTATTCTTCCTACAATAACGCACATTATTAACACCTCTCTCATGACGGGAATTTTTCCTGAGAACTGGAAAAATGCCATCATCCGACCCTTGGCGAAAAATAGTACCCCTATAACCCTTGACGACTACCGCCCTGTTAGTATCCTCTCTGCACTAGGAAAAGTACTGGAAAAACTAGTACACAAACAAATGACAGACTATCTCTTACATCATAACTTACTCGACAGATATCAATCAGGGTTTAGATCGAATTACAGTACCAACACAAAATTAGTAAAAGTAACTAACGACATTCAGCTAGCAATGGATAACGGACAAATGACAATTCTAATTCTTCTCGACCTTACAAAGGCATTTGACTGCGTAGACAAAGACATTTTACTAGCAAAATTAGAAATGATGAAATTTTCTAATAATGTATTATGCTGGGTACGTTCCTATCTCAGTGGACGTAAAAAATGTGTGTCAGTGGGAGACAATACGTCTAGATGGCTAAATACTGAGATGGGGGTAGCACACCGCTTCTGTTCTCCCTATACATGAATAACCTATCAGAACAACTGACGAACTGTAAATTTCACTTATACGCAGACGACATACAATTGTGTATTCATACCAAGCCGAATGACATACAAGAAGCAACCATGAAATTAAACGAAGACCTATTTAACATTAACGAATGGACTAGTAGACATTGCCTTAAGTTAAACCCATTAAAATCACAAGTCATCATAATAGGATCTAAAAAAGCGCATGCCAAGTTAGAAAGTATCAATATACAGGTTATCAAGATCAATGAAACACCTATAACACTACAGGACTCCGTTAAGAACCTTGGTATAATTTTTAATAAGTATTTAAGTTGGTCAGAGCACGTAACAAAAATTTGTCAACGTGTATTCGGTTCATTACACTCACTATACAAACTGAGGGCTTTCTACCTATCAAAACCAGAAAACTGCTTGTTCAAGGACTAATACTGCCAATATTTGATTATGGTGACGTAGTCTATAATAACATAAGTTGTTCACATGGTTCTAAAATTAAACGGGTGCATAATGCCTGCATTCAATTCATTCTAAATGTTTCGCTCCATTCCCACATCAGCCCATTGCTCTATCAGCTGTCCTGGTTAAGATTATGTGATAGACGTAAGTACCATGCTGTTTCTCTTCTGCACGAACTACTGCGAACAGGTAAACCCAATTACCTGAGAATAGATTTTAGCTACCTCTCTCCCTCAGGTCATCTCCTCTCAAGGTCATCAATACGATCACTGCTGTCCATCCCCACTCACCACAATAGTATGTATAACAACTCATTTCTACCGGGACCATACGTTCCTGGAATTCTCTCCCGACTGAAATTAGAGACATAAGTAACCTAAGGCTATTAAGAAGAATGTGCTGGGAATTTTACCTACATTCAGAATAATTTATTCTAACAAGCTCCCTCAAATGTTAGGTTAAGTCAAATGAATAAAATGTAAATGTAAGATTAGCAGCATTATAGTTGGCAATTTTCGAGGTATATTTTTAATAATAGTAAATACGATAAATTCATTTCAAAATGTTAAAAAATTATGATACTTTACATTTCAGTTAAATTACATTTCGCGTTAATTACATTAAACTTATGTTTAATTTTAAGTAGTTATAATGTTCAATACATTATGTTTATTCAGGTGTACAATTATATGGTTTGGCATAATAGCAGGCTTCATAGCCTGAGGCCCGCCATGTACAGAAAGACATTAATAAATAAATAAAATAATTTAAACTTTCATGCCCACTATACCATTGACCGCAGTCCAGTTCCTCAGCCAAATGGTCAACGTAGCGGTCTTCCTCTTCGACGTTCCTGAGTTCGACGTCCAGATATGATTTTTTTACCTCCTGTTTCAATAATAATAATAATAATAATAATAATAATAATAATAATAATAATAATAATAATAATAATAATACCGGTAATATCATTGGATTTAGTTAACATTAATTTTCTTTTACAGTTTTCGGAGTCGCCTCAGTGCCGAAATTTTGTCCCAGATGTACTCCGTTACGTGCAAGTAAATCTATCGACACGAAGCTGACGTACCTTCAAATACGGGATCGAACTTCACAACCTGAGCTCAGAAGGCCAACGATTTATCGTCTTAGTTACTCAGTTCCACCTCCGTTGCTCTAGCTTGGGGACTTTCTGTTAATCTTTGTACACACACAGTGCACTACACACTGCCAACCTTTACATAAACATGTAGACCATATATCTGAATACATTCCACCACGAATGATTGGCGTCGGGAAGGGCAACTAACCGTGAAACCAAGTAAAATCGACATGTGCAACATTTATAGTACCCAGGATCCCACCAGTGTTGGAAAAGCAGTGAAGAAGGAGGCTAAATTACTGCACACACTGATCATTGGGTCTACAAGAAGCACTAAATTATCTAACTTGTTCTCGTTCCTCCTTATTCTTAATCCTGTCCTTCTCCATGGCTAAGTGGTTAGCATGATGGCGTTTGGTTCTAGGGATCTCGGGTTCGATTCCCGACAGAGCCGAAAATTTTAACCTTAATTAGTTTATTCCGATGTTCCAGCGGCTGGGTATGTGCCGTATTGAACATTATAAACAGCGATATGATTCTGATGATATGTCTTTTAATTTGTTCATAATAGACAATGATAACTTGTTTGAAAATCCTAATCATAGTTCCCATATTGTAGAAATGCTAAATTATTATGTCATTTTTGTCATTTTTTTTTGTCATTTTGCATTTTTAGTTTCGTCCCCATAAGACCTATCTGTGTTGGTGCGACGTAAAACAACTAGCAAAAATAAATATGTATTTTTAGGTAATTTTACAAAATTATACGCCATTATTTTGTCATTTTATTGAATTCATTAATGTTATACTTTTTGAATCATTTTCTTACATGTTTGAGGATAATGAAGATAATAAGACACGAATAAGTTATAATGTAAACTTATTTGAACATTATTATTATTATTATTATTATTATTATTATTATTATTATTATTATTATTATTATCTATATAAATAAAATTGTAGGGGGTCCGCTGTCTGTAATTTCTTTTGTTTTGCCAATTTTTCAGATATTTATCCGTTTTAGGTCAACTCAAGACCGAATCGGTGGTTTTTACGTTTCGTGTCTGTTTGTTTGTCTGTTTGTCTGTCTGTTTGTCTGTTCCACCATCACGTCGAAACGGCTGGAGAGATCTCAACCAAACTTCATATTTAGAGTATACTCATCCAGGGGAAGGTTTCGATATGCATATCATTTTAAAATCTTTGAATACACGGGGGGTTTATAGGAAAACCAGAATGGTTTTTCCACCATCACTTCGAAACGGCTGGATAGATCTGAACCAAGCTTCATATTTAGAGTATACTCATCCCGGCAAAGGTTTTGATATGCATATCATTTTATAATCTTTGAATAAACGGGGGGTTTATAGGAAAACCAGAATGGTTTTTCCACCATCACGTCGAAACGGCTGGATAGATCTCAACCAAACTTCATATTTAGAGTATACCCATCCCGGGGAAGGTTTCGATATGCATATCATTTTAAAATCTTTGAATAGACGGGAGTTTATAGGAAAACCAGAATGGTTTTTCCACCATCACGTCGAAACGGCTGGATAGATCTCAACCAAACTTCATATTTAGAGTATACTCATACCGGAGAACGTTTCAATATGCATATCATTTTAAATTCTTTGAATAGACTGGTTTTCTTCCATTTTCTCTTATACTATTGATTTTCTGTAAACTTCGTTTACCGTACGTGAAACGTCTCTTCATTATAAACAACTTTCGTTATGTTTATAATTTACCTTACTCTTCACATGACGGAGAAATTTACAATTTTCCGCTGGTATCATGCTCTGCATTGAGTGACCGACAGACCGACAACGAACCTACAGGTTACCATGGCAACGTCTCTGACTGCATGCCAGCAGGGAAGTAACGTATTGCCATTTTCCTCATCATGCTTTTAAATTCGTGGTTGTTCCTTGGATAGAAGGCAAGAGAGGCGTCAATCGGCCTATCTGCGGTATATTGGCGGAATATCGTTGGATGTTATAACCGCCCTCGAATAGATTAAGTAATAACACCATTAGTCATCTTCTTATTATTTCTTTACCTAGGAATCACTGGACCTAAATTTCTCCTCTGCTACCGCTTTATTATATCCATAACTCACATTAGCATAATTTATTGAGGGGCATTTGATTTTCCAATACATTAACTTGGCATTTACATATTTGTCGTTATCCGGCTTTCCTCAGTTATAATCCATTTCTATTACTTTCAACTTTCTTAACTGTATTATTCTCTTCCTTAATTACGCCGTATGTACGCGAGTGCTACAAACTACTGGATGTATATCCACCAAGACTCATACTTAGAATACACCTGTCCCTGATAGGTTTTAGGGCAAATATTGTTTCTAAATCCCTGAACTGATTGGGGGTTTATACGAAACCGAAACAGTGATTTGCACTTCCACAAAACATACACAACCAAACTTAATGGAAATCTACCTACCTTAATAGAAATTAATTTCTGAAACTTTTTTCTCATGTGCATCATTTTGATACGAGGATTTATAAGGGAGATATCATTAACGGACCGTTTTTCTGTACAAGTCCCATCGGACTTAACTCACGAGCGGGTGCGTGTAAAGCGTATTCCATACAACTTGAAAACTACTGAAGACATTCGAACCAAAATTTATATTTAGCATTCACCTGTCCAAAGGTAGGTTTTAAACGTAAATAACATTTCATGTTCCGGAATGGACTGGCGGTTTATAGGGAACCGAAATGGTGATTTTACTCTTCCAAAATATATAGAGAACAAGACCAACCTGACTGGAAATCGACCAAACGTGATTGAATTCCACCTCTAAACCTTTTTTTCATGTGCATTTTTTCGTCAGGAGGATTAATAAGGGAGATATCATGAATGGTCAGTTTTGCGGGTTAAGTCCAGCGGACATAGCCGAAAAGGTGTTTTACATGGAGCAGATTCCTTATCTATATAAATCAAATTGTAACGACTGTGTGCCTCTACACTGACTATTTTGGCGAAATTTTCGTACAGCTTTCCGTTTAAGGGGTAATAATGACCATCTGCATAATTTTTGGTTTAGTTTCCTGAAAGTCCTAATTTTTACCCGCCTCGCCCAAAATCCAGATTTCGGCATAATCTGCCAGAAGAAAAAGATGATAATTGAAATTTGACAAAATTATACGTTTTAGCCTGTAACGAACGGAAAACATCCAAGATCATTAAATTTTTCACTTTTTATCCCCGAAGAATATCGAAATATGTAGGCAATTTTAATGACGGTGCAGACCTTCGGAAATTCCTATCACATAACAGATTGCACAATCTCCGTTCAATTTGGAATGATCTACAACCTTGGTGTTATGACTTTTTGCCGTATCTGTATCCTTTTTACGTTTGATTTTTCTCTATCAATCGATGTTAAGTCAATTTGGAATATTCACATGCATAATTCATACTTTCGATTACTTATATGAAATACAGAATCATCAAACTCTTCACGAAAATTGGCCCACCCAGTAGCCATATGTGAGCCAAATGCTATGTATATAGCTGTCACATAATTATCTGAAAAGTAATGTAATGTGAGATAATCTTACAAACACGTTACCCTGTTCCACGTTTCTAACCCAATCTGACCCAAGAATAGATGTCATATCATAGGACGAGCCATTTAGGCCACTAAATCCGGCGTGTCTTATGGTATAATCCTTTGTCGATATGACGTACGTTTAGTAGCAGTTAATCTGTAAATGAAGGTTTTCAATATTGTAAACACGCATATACTTTCGTATGTCGATCTATATATATTCACTGATGTCGATTTGTAGCGATCGAGAAAGGGTGGGTCTGCTATTGTAATCAGTACTCCCCACACGCACTTTGACTGGCAGTATGAAAGGGTTCCTTCTCCAACTCCTGTGTAACTGTCATTAGTAAGGAAGGCCTACAATAGTAATGAATAGTTCCCTTCTCGATTTGACTTGCAGAAGGCAAGTGAGCATGCAGTTTTGTTTAAAACTGCCCTACCCGAGTGTGTTTGGCAGTAGGCAAGGGTGCCCGCCATTATAAAGAAATGTCCTCATCTAAAATGTGACTGGCATTAAGCATAGTGGCCTTCTATTTTGATGGAAACTCGCCAACTTGGTGTGACTGGCAGTAAGCTGGCTGGAAGTAGGAAAATGGGCCTGACATTATAATGATAACTGCACAACTCAATTTCGAGTGATAGTAGGGTAATTGCCTGCCATTATAATAAAAACTGTAATCTGTCTGGAAGTAGGAAAGGGGGCTGCCATTTTAACGAAAACTCCCCAAATCGATTCTGTCCGCGTAGAAGGCAATGGGGCCTGTGATTCTAATGTAAACTTCCCAACTCGATTGTGAATGCCAGTAGGCAAGTGAGCCTGCCGTTATATCACAAATCCGTAACAAACACTTTACATTGGAAACGACGTACGGGGACCTCCCCATGCTCTTTCTCGGATAATGCTAAGAGACATGCAATTTTAAAACAATCTTATTTACTGCATGTACACTATTTACTTCGATATCCGAATACAATGTAGAATACCGTAGCGAAGCACGGGTACATTCGCTAGTTATTATTATTATTATTATTATTATTATTATTATTATTATGACTTGTGAGTTATGGCTATGAAGTGTTTACATCGATTTACATTATTTTTACTATTGTTATTATTTACGTAGCCTTTGGTTGTGGTACCATACACAACCATTAACCCGACTCAAGGGAGATAGGGCCACCTTCCCTATTCCCCACTTGAGTAACTCCTGCCTGGCGCATCCACGTTGCGGGGGTGGGCATCCTCTACTCCAGTAGGCCGGTGTAAAAGGATGGCTAAGTTCAGGTGGGGACCCAGTCCCACGGGGTATAACGTGGAACCCTTGCCCAGGGTTACGGGTGAAGACCTTAACGACGGATCCAGCAGAGAAGGAGACCTTCGGAATGGTGGAAAAGGCGGATGAGGCAACCCATCCTCACTGGGGTTAATTAGTTGAGGACGTAAGACGGGGTAGATGGGACTCCTTAGTCGTGGTGAAGACAACCTGTCTAGGAGTAGGATGCTCCAAAATCAATGTCCCCAGCCAGTGGATAGGGTTGAGCGTGGGGTTAACGGCCTCACCTTGTAAAAAAAGCATTGTTCAGAAGACTTCTACGAGAAAACCAGATGGAAATCGAAGACGACAAAAGCTTAGGAAAAGGACACGAGTAAGGAAAGCGGATATAAACATGGCGACATGGAATGTAAGAACAATGTTGAAACCGGGAAAAATGCAAGAAATTGTAAATGAAACAAAAAGATTTGGATACGACTTAGTAGCGATTCAGGAAATAAGATGGAAAGGGCAAGGATGTATTGAAAAAAAAGATTATAACCTCTATTACAGTGGGCCGGAAGAAAGAACAGGACAGTTCTGTACGGGATTTATAGTACATGGGAAATTGAAGAAGAGTGTAATAGGATTTGAACCGATCTCAGATAGAATATGTAAGCTTCGGATTAAGGGGAAGTTTAGGAACATAACTGTTATATCAGCACATGCACCAATTGAAGATGCGGATGAGGAAAGGAAGGAACAATTTTATGATGAGTTAATACAAACCGTTGAAGAGGGACCAAGATATGACATGACTATTATTTTAGAAGATTTTAATGCCAAAGTGGGAAAGGAAGAGTGTATGAGACCAATAGCCGGGAAATATACACTACATGAAGAATCAAATGAGAATGGTTTTTACTAGGGACAGTTTGCAACTACGAGTGGTCTTATAATTCAAAGCACCTGCTTTGATCATAAGAAAATACATAAAGGGACGTGGAAGATGCCAGGAAGCAATGTGGTAAATCAAATAGATCATGTACTAGTAACAACGAGGCATGCAGCATCGATTATTGACGTAAGGACATGCAGAGGGCCAAACTGTGATTCTGATCATTATTTAGTAAAAGCAATAGTGAGGCAAAAATTGGCAATAGGACAGAGGAGACAACCTACGGAAAGAAAGAAATGGAATTTGGAAAAACTACAACAACCAGAAGGAAAACAAGAATTCCAGTCAAAAATGAATACTACTTTACAGACGATTGGACAAGTTTCTGGAATAGAGGAAAGGTGGGCAAAAGTTCAAAAGTGCATACAAAAAGCGGCACAAGAAACACTGGGTATAGCCAAAAAGAAAAGAAATATTTGGTTCGATATGGAGTGTGAGGAAGCGATTGGAAAGAAGAATGCAGCAAGAGCAAAAATGTTACAGAGAGATACAAGGTCAAATAGGGAAAATTATGAGAAATGCAGACGTGAAGCTAATAACATCTGTAAGAAGAAGAAAAGAGAGATGATTAAGAAGAAACTAGAGAGTATAGAGACACAAAGGTTACAGAAGAGGACAAAGGAATTCTATAATGAAATTAATTATTTCAGGAAAGGGTATAAGCCAAGATTGAATGGCTGTAAGAATAAAGAAGGTAAGCTATTACAGAATGAAGAGGAAATAAGTGAAAGATGGACCGAATATTTCCGAGAGCTCCTTAACAAGGAAAGAGAAGATGTGGAAGAAAGTGAACGGCATATGAAGCAGAATGGACCAGAACAATGGATAAATGCCCCCACATTGAAAGATGTAGAAAATGCTATTGCAAAATTAAATAACCATAAAGCAGCAGGAGAAGACGGAATAACAAGTGAACTGATTAAAAATAGTAGCAAAGATATGCTAGGAGAGATACATGAACTGATTATTATTTGGGAGGAAGAACGGATACCTGATGAGTGGAATACAGGAATAATTTTCCCAATATATAAGAAGGGAAATAAATATGAATGCACTAATTATAGGGGAATCACACTACTGAATATCATCTATAAAGTATTTTAAAATATCCTATTACAATATCTGACTCCATATGCTAAAGAAAGATTGGATGAAGTACAGTGTGGCTTCAGGCGAAATAGGAGCACAGTAGATCAAATATTCGTGGTACGTCAAACGATGGAAAAATGCTATGAGCATAATATAGATCTACATATGTTGTTTGTAGATTTTAGACAAGCATTTGACAGTATATACAAGGATAAGCTATATGAATACATGGAGACAATAGGAATACCACAGAAACTGATTAGGATGTTCAGAATCACTTTAGGAGAAGTAAGGGCAAAGGTGATGGTGGATGGAAGAATTGGAAATGAGTTTGCTCTTAATACAGGAGTCAGACAAGGTGATACACTCTCAGCTACTTTGTTTAATCTGGCAATTAACCAAGTCCTTGAAAAAATAATGGATACAGGATATATTGTATATAAATCTAAACAAATTTGTGCATATGCAGATGATGTAGTGTTAATGGCCAGGAATGATAGATATTTGAAGGAAATGTTTCTTGAAATGGAGGAAGCAGGAAAACGGATGGGATTAGAGGTGAATGACAGTAAATCTAAGTATATGCATGTGACTGTTATAGAGGGCAGAAGAAGTCAAGATAATCTGACAATAAACGGACATAATTTTGAGAATGTACGAAGTTTTGAGTATTTGGGAACCATGTTGACAAATAATAATAGAATAAGCGAGGAGAATAATAGCTGGAAACATGGCCTATTATGCTTATTTATTCGTATCAGAAGCATACATTTTACATTGCATAATGGTACTTAATGACATACATATCAAATAGTGTCTGCCCAAAATTTTGCCAAATCACGGGCATTAGGTGTTGCAGCCATCAAGTCCTCTATTGTGCATCTTAAAGGACACTTACTACAGTTCATGAAATGGGCTGTGGTTTGGTCTTCACCACATTCGCATTGCCTGGATGTGCCAGGAAAGCCCCACTTTACCATATTGGTTCTTGATCTACCAACCCCAGTGCGAAGCCTGTTCAGCGATTTCCACGTAGACCAATGTTCCTCGTGTCCTGGGGGGAGATGTTCAATTGGTAGCATCCAATCAGCAAGTTGAGGATTTCTAGTTCTCCATAATCTCAACCGTGTGGATTGGGCAGATTCGTTTAAATCTTCGGTTGTATTCAGGAAACTCCTCCTAGACCTCAATCTTCGGTGGGCAGGTTCATATCCATTTAATGGGTGTGCACATGAGGCAAGTGCTTTAGTTCTCTCATTCATGGATGCAACTTCTCTTCTTATATCTGGTGGGGCGATTCCAGCCAAACAGTAGATTCTATCTCGTGGAGTTGGTCTCAAGCAGCCAGTAATGAGTCGACATGTTTCATTTAGAGAAATGTCAACTTGTTTAGCATGACTTGATCTGTACCAAACAGGGCAAGCGTACTCTGCAGCGGAGTAACACAGAGCCAGGGCTGTAGTTCTCAACGTCTTTGGATGTGTACCCCAATTGGTTCCAGACAACTTGCGAAGGATGTTGTTTCTAGCCGACACTTTCTGCTTGATGTTCATGCAGTGTTGTTTGTAGGTGAGAGCACGATCCAATGTTACACCTAGATATTTAGGTGTTGGGCAGTGATCTAGTTGAGTATCTTCCCATACTACCTGCAATTTCCTTGACGCCTGTCTGTTCTTTAAATGGAAGGCACATACCTGAGTTTTAGATGGGTTAGGCTTCAATTGATTTCCTCTGTAGTAGTAGGATAGTTCAGAAAGAGCCTCTGATAACTTTTCTTCTACAACCTCAAAGCAGTTTGCTTGAGTAGCAATAGCTCGATCATCCGCATATATGAAACTTCTGGTGCCAACTGGAAGAGGTTGGTCATTCGTATAGATATTAAAGAGCATAGGGGCGAGAACACTGCCTTGTGGCAGACCATTCTTTTGTTTCCTCCATCGACTTTTCTGATCCTGAAATTCAACGAAGAACCTACGATTTTGGAGAAGATTGCAAATTACTTGATTCATCTTGTAATCTTTTGTCATGTTGTATAATTTGCGCAACAGTATACGATGATTAACTGTATCATATGCAACAGATAAGTCGATAAAAGCCACCCCTGTGATTTTATGATTTTCATATCCATCTTCGATATACTGTGTCAGATGGAGGACCTGTGAAGTACAACTTTTTCCTTTACGGAATCCTGCTTGCTCTGGAATAAGAAGTGGTTCAATGATTACAGTAAGTCTTTCCAGGATCATCCGTTCTAAGATCTTGTACAGATGACACAACAGTGAGATAGGTCTGTAATTTTTTGGATCATTTGGGTCTTTTCCTGGTTTGAGAATTGCGATTACTCTGGATTTCCTCCACACACGTGGTAATTTGCAGGTGTTTATACAATTGTTGTACAGTTCCAGTAACCATTGTTTAGCAACAGGTCCAAATTGCTTAATTTGCTCAACACATATTTCATCTAGGCCGGCAGCCTTACCATTCTTACACTGATTTATTGCTCTGTTCAGCTCAGATAAAGTAAAAGGTTTAGTGAGTGTATCTGTCTCCTGGTCATAATCCCTCTCAATTCCTTTATTCTGAAGCCGACATGGATTTGATGGTTGTCCATTTCGTAGAAGTTGATGTGCTATTTGGTTTGCTGTGACACTGGAATGTGTTGAAGTTTTATTAGGATCACTACTGAGTCGTCTAAGTAATCGCCAAGCTTTTTGACTACTTCTACCCATGTCAATCTCTTCCATCAACCTTGACCACTGTGCCCGTTTTACTTCAGAAATAGAAGAGATTACTTGTTGTCCCATTGTGATGGTGTCATTGCTGAAAGGGTTTTCTTCGAAGAGTTTATGATACTCTGTTAAGAGGGCAGAGGTTTCTTGAGTTAGACCTTGTATGTAGTTTGTTCTACATCCTCTAGGGATTGTAGCTCTAGAACACTCCCTGATGATATTATTAAACTGTTCATACGCTTCTGGAATTGGATTGAGTGGTTTGATCTTCTCTTCCAGTAAGTTGGTGAATCTTTCCCAGTTAGCTTTCTTAAAATTATATCTCCTTTTAAAATAGACCTCTTGAGGTCTAATGGCAGCTACCAGTTGACACATTATTGGGCGATGCTGTGTATTCGGAATAGGAGCACATACAGATTTAACACACTGATGTGCTATCTTTTCGCTCACAAATATTAAGTCTGGATTATAACCCCGCTTCCATCTACCACTGTTAAAAGAAGAAGGGAGCTTGCTATCAGGGATAAGAGACGGATGGTGTTCCTCAGCCCATTCTAAAACATTCTCACCACTCTCGTTGTCTTGTTCGTAACCCCAAATACTGCTGTGGCTGTTGAAGTCACCAATGAAGAAAGATACCTTCCAATCATCGAGATTGTTAGGTGGCATGAATGAGAATGTTACATTAGGAGGTTTATAGATGGAAACTATAACCGAATTGCTCAATTCCACTGCGATCAATTCTATATCATTTTCTTCTGTAATTGATGTGGAGAGAATCTGGAGATCTGGCTTGACGAAGACTGCACTACCATATCGTCCATGCGGTCTCTCTGCTGCCAATTTCATACCTGGTATTCTAGGACGTGGTTGGTGTACATCCCTGTGAGTTTCTTGTACACATATTACATCACAGTTTGTTGTTTGGCAAAGTTCTTGTAAGAGCTGTTGTTTACAAGTTGACATACCTTCTATGTTTATAGATATGATGGTCATTTTCGGTTCTGAAAAGAACCTTTCCCGACTTATGAATGTCATTATATAATAGTTGATGTTACTTCTGGATTGGAAAGATCAGCCGGTGTTAACACCTCACCGTTGCCCAGGGAACGCCCGAATGTAAATCATACACTCTTCGGGGAGGCTCTTTCCGTGTCCCCGCCTATTATGCTAATCTTACATTATTTAAATCTCGTCTATTGTCTAAACCTACAAAATTCAAAATATACAAGACCCTTATTAGACCTGTAGTGACATATGGCTCAGAAGCCTGGAACCTTTTATCTGATGACGCAAATAAGTTAAAGATATTTGAAAGAAAGATTATTAGACGAATATATGGCCCAATTCAAGACCAGAATGGTTGGAAGATAAGGACGAATGCTGAAATACAAAACATACTAGACCAGGAGGATATAGTTAGATTTATTAAGGCACAGAGACTGCGATGGCTTGGCCATGTGGAAAGAATGGAGGAAGATCGAATGCCAAGAAAAGTAGTTAAATCCCGAGTAGACAAAAGACGGCGACAAGGAAGGCCCCGTAATAGATGGAGTGATGAAGTTGAAGCTGACTTGAGGGCAATGAACATCCGCCCATGGAGACCAGCCGCTCAGGATTGAAGTAGATGGCGGAATATCGTAGAAGAGGCCAAGGCTCACACTGGGCTGTAGCGCCGGATAAGTAAGTAAGTAAGTAAGTATTATTTACGTAGTTTTGTCCAGATTTTATTTGGTGTAAATCACGATCATATTATTTGTGAGGTTATGTCATGAAACATCTGCTGTATACAGGGTGTTAGGTGTATACCTGCAGATATTTCTTCTAGCAATAGAGAACGATGTGACGAACCACTATATATCAAACTTTTAGTAATCCTCGGAAGTTATTTTCGAGAGCAAAAAGATACGATGTTTTTAGAATAGGTAGTATGACTTGTTCTTGTGAATGAATAGCTTCGCATTGAGAACAGGCGAGTCACGCGCCATTCGTGCCAAACTGGTTTCTGTTTATGTTTACAAGCAAGTGTGCTACTGTAACAGCTGAACGCTGCCAATGTATTGCACGAGATGTTACGTAACATACTTGTCAAACTGGTTTTATGTTTAAGAGCCACTGAGCTATGATAACAGCTGAAGGTGACTACTACAGTAGTGTATGCCATATTACGTTACATTCTCGCCAGACTGGGTTCGTTGTTGTCAGTATTTAGTTTCCGTCTTAGGGGCTTCAGACAACCCTGGTCATCGGTTTCGGACCCTGAAGATGTACCGAATTCTCAGCGTTAATACTGGTTCATTTGCTGTTTTGTCATTTAGGGGGTTGGGATATCTGTGGTCATCAGCCCCGTGGTCTAGTGAGTATGGAAATGACCTGAAAACCTGTATCGGTGCGGGACCAGTACGACTGATATAATTATTGGTTGGGATAAGCGCGCCAGGACGTGAAATACGGTACGATCCCCGTTGTGCATTGCGTAAAGGTAGAAGAAAGATGGCAGTTCCTTACGCCAACGAAAACAGTCATGGGATGCCCAAATGAGTAGCATCGGAATTGAATTGTCGAAACACATCGAACGTTTAGTTTCAAATGAATAATGGACATGTTATACAACTAAATAAATTAAACGTACCTATATTTCGTACCTCCTTCCGGGCTGAGTGGCTCAGACGGTTGAGGTGCAGGCCTTTTGACTCCAACTTCTGGCCCAGTCCGGTGGTATTTGAAGGTGCTCAAATACACGTCAGCCTCGTGTCGGCAGATTTTCTGGTACATAAAAAGAACTCGTGCGGGACTAAATTCGGGCACCTCAGCGTCTCAGAAAACCGTAGAAGTAGTTTTTTGCTATTTTGCTTTACGTCGCACCGACACAGATAGGTCTTTTTGCTAGGGGCTTTACGTCGCACCGACACAGATAGGTCTTATGGCGACGATGGGATGGGAAAGGCCTAGGAGTTGGAAGGAAGCGGCCGTGGCCTTAATTAAAGTACAGCCCCAGCATTTGCCTGGTATGAAAATGGGAAACCACGGAAAACCATCTTCAGGGCTGCCGACAGTGGGGCTCGAACCCACTATCTCCCGATTACTGGATACTGGCAACACTTAAGCGACTGCAGCTATCGAGCTCGGTGTAGTTAGTGGGACGTAAAGCAATTATTATTATTATTATTATTATTATTATTATTATTATTATTATTATTATTATTATTATTATTATTATTATTATTATTATCAGGTACCGTAATTAAAAGCTGAAATACGTGGGAGAAAATAGTAAAATACGCGTGGTTTAAGAGGAAACAAGATGAAATGTATGTCACGTGAGTTAGCATCGGACGCAGTAGTTACCTACAGATTACTATGCTTAAGACGAGAACCAGGTCAAGCTCGTGGGGATGAGTCGGCTGTAATCTCGTACTGGGTATAAACGTCAAACATACACATCAACAAATCTAAGAAACATAATCAAGGTTACGCGTTAGAGAGATGTAGCTATTAACCTGAACGCCAGGCCGACGGTCGCTTTCATGAGTACAGATGAGTTATCAAATTATACACAATCCACAGATATCGAAGGTATCTAAGAAGATTCCGCCACAACTATATTACATTTTACTATGATGGTGCTAATAACAAATCGCAGCAGCTATTGGCTTTACGTCGCACCTACACAGATAGGCCTTATGGCGACGATGGGACTGGAAAGGCTAGGACAGGGAAGGAAGCGGCCGTGGCCTTAATTAAGGTATAGCCCCAGCATTTTCCTGGTGTAAAAATGGGAAACCACGGAAAACCGTCTTCTGGGCTGCCGAGAGAGGGGTTCGAGCCCACTATCTCACGAATAATGGACACTGGCCACGCTGAAATGAAATGTCGTATGGCTTTTAGTGCCGGGAGTGTCCGAGGACAAGTTCGGCTCGCCAGAAGCAGGTCTTTCGATTTGACACTCGTAGGCGACCTGCGTGTCGTAATGAGAATGAATTGATGATGAGACAACACACACACCCAGCCCCCGTGCCGGCAAAATTAACCTATGATGGTTAGAATTCGCGACCCCGCTGCGTATCGAACCCGGGACCCCTGTGATCAAGGACCAGCACGCTAACCATTTAGCCAAGGAGCCGGCCTGAAAGCCGGTGATGTTGTGGTACATAAGCACCTGTATCCACGACCTGCGCGTCGTGATGAGAATGAAATGATGATGAAGATGGCATATACACCCAGTTCCCGTGCCAGCAAAATTAACCAATTAAGGTTAAACTCCCGACCCTGCCGGGAATCGAACCCGGGACCCCTGTGGCCAAAGGCCAGCACGCTAACCATTTAGCCATGGAGCCGGACTTAAGCGATTGCAGCTATCGAGTTCGGTAAATCGCAACAGATTACGCTACTGCGTGTTAAGATGATGTCGGTAGAATAAGACATAAGGCTGCAGTAGAAGAAGTGGCAGAAGAAGGTAACGAGAGCCACATGGTCAAGCAGTACAGAGCCGAACAAAGCGCACATTAGTGACACAGACATAAGAGTGGCGTGGTCGTAGGAACTGCAGTCGCATGAGTAACACTCTGTTGTAGAAAAATAACTACCATACAGTACGGGCTCCGTAATTCCAGGTGGACGGTAACAAGACTATCTCGAATAGAAAAGTACGGATTTACGAACGTACACGAAAACGCCTGTGAACAACAAAATGTACCTATGTTAAACATTACAGTACAACAGTTTAGAAAACAAAAACATACAGATTGCCTTACACTAAAAGAAATTTTAATTTTTCTTTTGTAAATTAACAAAACACTCTAGGCAACCTTCTTAAGTTAAATGTTAACTTATACTTCCTATTTCAGTAATGATGAATATAAAACAATTATTTTATTGAATATTTATACGTGATGATGATGATGATGACGACGACGACGATGATGATGGATTGCTGTCTTAATGTCATCGGCCCTTAAAATCAAAGTGTCCTCTGTTTTAACTCGTAGTGAATAAAAAACAAAATATAAATTGCTCGAAGCCTTTCCCGATAGATTCATGAAGGGCGACCCGTGTTCTGTTCTGCCACACGATACACTAGCAGCATATCATGGTATTCGTGGTATTCATACACTGGCATTATTCAAGTAATACTACTGATTCTACTACTACGACGTAACTCGCGTACTAGTACAGACGATAATTCGCATCTCTGACAGCTGTTATTCAGGTCAAGGTCAGACAGACCGGTTTCATGTAGGGGCGGGGAACCCGTCCAGCCACATCCCCTTCCCTAGGTACAGCAGACAACGGAATCGGCACGAGACACGTTTAGTGCTTTTGTCGAACTGCTTACGTGGAATATTTTCCCACAGTGCGATTTCAATATCATGGTCTTTTGGGAGTGCAACTCGCCGTATGCAGAAACATCCCGCGTTGACGTCTATGTAAATAAAGTTTATTACGTCAACGAAAGAATGCATGGGATATGATTTCCAAGTGAGTAGTATCGGAACTGAAATGTCAAAACACATCGAACGTTTTACTTCATACAAGTAAGGGACATGTTATGAACATAAATGAATTAGACGTACCTTCCTTTCGTGCTTCCAACCGAAGAGAACTTTAAATGTAAATGAAAGCCTTCTAGCTTACTGCTGATTTTGCAGTGCCTATTAAACGTATCAAAATAAACGTTGCCAGGCTGAGTGGCTCAGACTGTTCAAGCACTGGTTTCATGAACTTAGCAGGCTCGATCCTGGCTCAGTCCGCTGGTATTTCAAGGTGCTCAAATACGACCGCTTCTGATCGGTAGATTACAGGCACGTTAAAGAATACCTGTGGGCAAAATTCCGACACCGCGCGTCTCCATTGGCACGTAAAGATGTATTATTATGATTATTATTATTATTATTATTATTATTATTATTATTATTATTATTATTATTATTATTACTGGGCGAGTTGGCCGTGCGATTAGGAGCGCGCAGCTGTCAGCTTGCATCCGTTGAAAAGCCAGTAACAATATTATTATAAAAACTGTGTTAGTCTATTGTTACTAACTATTATGAAAATAAAAGTTAATCGCCCCACTCAAACATCGTAGCTCGTAATCTGTCAGAAAACACTAAAGAAAATAGTGAACTTTTAACAGGTCCGAATTATTATTAATATTATAATTGCAGACATGTCTCCGAAATTACCGAAACATGTACTTACAAATTGTTTTACGTCGCACCGACACAAATAGGTCTTACGGCAACGATGGGAGAGAAAAGGGATACAAGTGGGAAGGAAGCGTTCGAAGTCTAATAAAGGTACAGTCCCAGCATTTCCCTGATGTGAAAATGGGAAACTACGAAAAACCATCTTCCTGGCTGCCGACAGTGGAGTTCGAACCCACTATCACTAGAATACAAGCTCACAGCTGCGCGCCCCTAACCGCACGATCAACTTACTCTAAGCTCCAATGGCGGTCTGAGTAGCTCGGACGATAGAGCGCTGGTCTTCTGATCCCACCTTGGCAGGTTCGATGGCGGCTCAGTTCGGTGGTATTTGAAGGTGCTGAAATACGCCTGTCTCGTGTCTGTGGATTTACTTGCATTTAAAAAAGTACTGCGGTACAAAATTCTGGCACTTCAGCGTCTCCGAAAACCGTGAAAATTAGTTAGTGAAACGTTAAGATATTAGTAGTAGTAGTAGTAGTAGTAGTAGTAGTAGTAGTAGTAGTCGTAACATTATTATTACGGAAGTTTTAATTAAACGGGTCCGTTACATTACCTATCGGCACTTACTGTCCAGTAATTAGCCTTCTGTCCACCTCTGTGGTATAGTGGTTAGTGTGATTAGTTGCCACCCCCCAGAGGCCCGTGTTCCATTCCCAGCTCCGCCACGAAATTTGAAAAGTGATACGAGGGCTGGAACGGGGTCCATTAAGCCTCGGGAGGTCAAATGAGTAGAGGTGGTTCGATTCCCACCTCAGCCATCCTGAAAGTGGTTTCCCGTAGTTTTCCACTTCTCCAGGCAAATGCCGGGATGGTACCTAACTTAAGGCCACGGCCGCTTCCTTCCCTCTTCCTTGTCTATCCCTTCCAATCTCCCCATTCCCCCGCAAGGCCCCTGATCAGCATAGAAGGTGAGGCCGCCTGGGCGGGGTACTGGTCATTCTCCCCAGTTGTATCCCCCGACCCAATGTCTCACGCTCCAGGACACTGCCCTTGAGGCGGTAGAGGTGAGTCCGGAAACCAACCCTGGAGGGTAAACAGATTAGGAAAAAGAAGAATAAGCCTTCTATTAGAAATGCCCGGCGGCAATTCCACAGTAGACCGAGCTCGATAGCTGCAGTCGCTTAAGTGCGGCCAGTATCCAGTATTCGGTAGATAGTAGGTTCGAACACCACTGTCGGCGGCCCTGAAGATGGTTTTCCGTGGTTTTCCATTTTCACACCAGGCAAATGCTGGGGCTGTACCTTAATTAAGGCCACGGCCGCTTCCTTCCCACTCCTAGCCCTTTCCTGTCCCATCGTCGCCATAAGACCTATCTGTCTCGGTGCGACGTAAAGTAACTAGCAAAGCAAATCCACAGTAGCTATTTTTCCTTCGAGCAATGTTCACGCATATTTGCAGCTACGGTTTTTGAAATCTGTCTCATTAATAACAGTATGACTGAATACTTACAACCTTTTCTTTCAGTGTCCACCGTCCTTTCACTGACCTGAAAAGTTTATGAATAAGCATAGAAAACTCGCATTGTCTATTGTCAGAAATTCATCGTGGACTGTCGCAATAAGAGCACAGAAATGTTGCGCTCATTTTTAATTTACTTATTAACTATTTCCTTTCATTTTGTCAGCTGGGATCACTGAGTAATGCCATTGACGTCTTAAAAATCACACACAACTACACAATACTTGATTCGCATGTATGTGCTGGTACGTATCTTCGAGGTCACTGTAAGAATTCTGTGTACATTTCACACAGAGTACCCTAGACCGCTTTTCGAGTACAGCAAGTGGCTTGGCACGTGAGTCATCCTCTCCTACTTGCCAAGGCTTTAGGGGAAGTGCACAACAACATGCGTTGGCCTGCGATAAGAAACAGGTTCAACAAGCCCTATACTCTGCTACTGTGCTTCCACTACGCGTGGACAGAATGACGTAACCGGCATATCCTGCTACGGCCGTTCAAAACACATTAGGTCCTGAAATATTTGGCTCAATTATGGGCAAACTAATAGGACAAGGTAAAAAGTACATAGCATATATTGTGAGATGTATTTTTCTTTGCCGTCTAGCTTAATATCTGCACGTATACCCCTAACACCCTGTATATATTAATATGAGTTTATTTAATATAAGAACACATAATTAATAATATATAATTTATTATTACCTGTATATGTAATGTATAATCCAATGTAACCTTGTGCAGCACACTGTAATATCCACAATAATGTATCTTTGGCACTAGACAATTATAGAAAATACTATACATTGCAACTAGGCTCTTGGAAACTCTCAAATTTACGAGAAAATATGTTGTGCCATATTCTTCTAGAAGCCTCTGCAGGCAACGTATATAAAGAGGCAGTCTTGATGGTACAGTGGAGCTGTTTTGATGAGAATTGTGTGTAAGTCTTGTTAGTCAAGTGTTTGAAGTCAAGTATGTAAACTGGTTTTGTTGGGTTGGTAGATGACATGCATCTGTTGCAGTCTCTTTATTCTTTGTAGTAGCGTTTTGTTTATCAAGGTGGCAGTTCATTAGTGCATGCGTGTGGAAGATGTAAATACAATTTGTAAATAGCGTACACAACTGACAGCATTTTGTGTGCGTCTTTGTGGATACATCACTGTTCTGTAGTGAAATTTGTATAAAATATTAGCGACTTGAACTATCAGAAGCCTTAAACGGATACAAATCATCTGTAGAGCGGCTAGATTACACTTGCGCTTTGTTCAAATATGTTTGCATTTTAACCTATAATTTCCATCTCTAGATATTACGCGTGTGGTATGGGATATTATCGCCATTTTTATTGAGGATGAATAAAGCGACTCGAGAATCTTGATGAGAAAAGTTTCGCTCTTGAAATAATGATCAGTTTAGTTAAAAGAGCCACAGACTAATTAAAATGCTTTCATGGTGATTCTGGTACGCCAGTGTTGGACAAACTGAAACGTGTCCTTGACAATAATTCGGGCTTTAAGGTTTTGTGCTCCATATCTCTGGGTGTTGATGAGTTAATATTTTTAGCATTACCGGAATTGAAGAGGAACTTATATCTAGTGTTTTAGGGAATTTCAAGTATGCTCTCATCGCATCTGTAGACGATGAAAGGAGCTTCTCAAAGTACAAAAATGTGCTGGCCAATAACCGTCGTTCTTTTTCTAGGGAGAATCTGCGAATTGTAACCGTCATCTACTATAATGCGGAACGAGATGAGACTGTATGCCACAGTGCACATTTGTCATTTATACTCTATTTCAATAACGCATTCGATTATCTAATAGCAAAATTTTCGTTCTTGTTTTTGTTTTGTTCTTCTAATCTTCCAGACTAAACGAATCACATAACAAGAAGGAGATTCTTGAAAAAAAAAATGAATTGGCAGTATTAAACAATGGGCTGAAGGGTTAACTAGAATTTTTGCGCATCCTCATCAAAGAATGAAATTCGATTAGGTATCCATCCCTTTTGCATTTGTTTCTGTGTTAAAATTATGTCAACAATCTAAATATAGGCTATACCAACTCGATTATATTGATAATAAAATGTCATTTAAAATGTACATGAAGTTTTTCGGATCATTTTACTAGATATTGCCGTCATTTTTAGATCATTTTTAAAAATTTTAAGTCATCAAAATCCTGGACCTGTTTATAAGTCATCGCAGACCTACAGACGTGTAGGTTGGCTATAAGCGTCAACTCGAAAGACCTGCATCAGGCCTCCACGGATGCCATACGACATTATTATTATTATTATTATTATTATTATTATTGTTATTATTATTATTATTATTATTATTATTATTATTATTATTATTATTATTATTATTTGCTAGTTTTTACGTCGCACCGACACACATAGGTCTTATGGCGACGATGGGACAGGGAAGGGCTAGGAGTGGGAAGGAAGCGGCCGTGGCCTTAATTAAGGTACAGCCCCAGCATTTGCCTGGTGTGAAAATGGGAAACCACGGAAAACCATTTTCAGGGCTGCCGACAGTGGGGTTCGAACCTACTATCTCCCGAATACTGGACACTGGCCGCACTTAAGCGACTGCAGCTATCGAGCTCGGTATGATTATTATTATTATGATTTTTATTGTTATTATTGATGACTCTGTACTCACTAATATTAAAACCTTCTTGGCTCGTTTTCTTTGTCTACATCCAGAAAATTTGGTACATGCCAGAATGAGTGTGACCACCATAAATCTCGGTGACCACAAGATTCTAATCTCTCCGTTACTTGTACCAGTCTCATCACGTTTTCTTTCCGATCATAGTGTTTTCGTTTTTATGTCCCATTAACTAATTTTTCGGTTTTCAGGGAGATCAAGGTGCCGAAATTGTCTCTCCCAGGAGTTCTTTTATGTGTCAGTAAATCTACCGACATGAGGTTGGCGTATTTGAACACCATCAAATACCACCGGACTGAGCCTGGATCGAACCTAACAACCTGGACTCAGAAAGCCAGCACTGAGCCACTCAGCCCGGCAGCCGACATAGACTATTTCAATAATGGGAAACTGTAGAATACGGCGGAGTGTGTAATTCTGCATCACTCATATAAAGGTACTCATAATTTCATGATGTATGTTATGAGATCATATACTTAGTAGATATTAACATAGGACTTGATATTGCCCTATGAAAGTTGGGAATATTACACATTTTAGCTCGCAGCTAATTGCTTAATGTTTGTAAAAGTCTGTCTGATGGCAGCTGGAGTCGTCATAACTCGTCGCACATGGAACACTTCACGTAACAGAGCATTCAAACAATCAATAAAGTTTAGTTTAACACAGTGTTGCCCATTCTGAACGCACACGTCTATGTTCATTACGTCTTGAGGCAAGCCTTCTTTATGCCCCTATTAGCCGCAGTTACGGCGTCACGCGGGTTATATCGGGGTTATGTGTTTCTCATGAATGGTCTCGAGTGGCACGTAAATTCCCACCGATATAATAGCACTGCAGTCGCACGCGAATACTTTGAGTCATAACCAAAGGACTATTATTTATAACGTATGTTGCCTAACTCTTCTCTCCTCGCTTGGAGGATTCTTAAGGTACACTGCAGACTGCTTTCGTTTGCGATTAGCGTGGAATATTACAAATAGTTGCTCCTGAGTACTAAGCTGTCATAATGCTGCTTTCTTGGTGCTAATTTCGTAGAAAGGAGAGTATCAGATAATATTGGTAGATTCGTTTGGCTGTTCGCTTTCCGTTCCGAAGATCGTAGCTTCTAATGAAATGAAATGGCGTGTGGCTTTTTAGTGCCGGGATTGTCCGGTGAACAAGTTCGGATTTCCAGGTGCAGGTCTTTGGATTTGACGCCCGTAGGCCACCTGCGCGTGGTGATGAGGATGAAATGATGATGAAGACGACACACACACCCGGCCCTCGTGCCAGCGAAATTAACCAATTTTGGTTAAAATTTTCGACTCTGTCGGGAATCGAACCGGGACCCCTGTGACCAAAGGCCAGCATGCTAACCATTTAGGCATGGAGCCGGGGGTAGGTTCTGATGTTGGAGCCATTTAGGAGACTTTTCCAATGTCTGACTGAATGCATGAATAGAATACTTTTCTATCCGAATCACGGACGACCAGTGAATAGGGTGAGTATTGATTTATTGCAGTCAATAATGTAAGAGAGGATCTGTCATCCGTTTTTTCCTAAACCGTTTGGTTAATCGGCAGGGGAACTGGTTCATTTCTCTTATGTCCTGTGACGTAGTGAACTGAATTCGCAAAAGAACGTTAGCGGGGAAAAGTATTAATTAATATTAGCATTCAAAATTACCAAGGAAAGTGTATGAGGTACGCAGAATTCATCTGAATCTCTTCTAGCGAACGGAGTACAGACATCAGCGCGTGACTGAGGAGTACGGTATCGGTATTTTATCACATGTGCTGTGTAGTTGTCAAGCAATACAGTAGAGTGCATTAAGGGACTCAAGACTTGTTCGGGTGCGGATTGGACAAGCGGGGCATCGAGAAGGAGATCTTTAAGTAATTTCCTGTAAGATGTTTTTGCTAGTGGCTTTACGTCGCAACGACACAGACAGGTCTTATGGTGACGATGGGATAGGAAAGGCCTAGGAATTGGAAGGAAGCGGACGTGGCCTTAATTAAGGTACATCCCCAGTATTTGCCTGGTGTGAAAATGGGAAACCACGGAAAACCATCTCCAGGGCTGCTGACAGTGGAATTCTAACCCACTATCTCCCGGATGCAAGCTTACAGCGGCGCGCCTCTAACCGCACGGCCAACTCGCCCGGTCCTGTAAGTTTTTGCGTTTTTACGTCGGGTGAAACACATCACAAAAATGAAATAAAAGAAAATAATTATATACACGACAGACTACGTACGATATATGAACAATTAAGGGAAATCACTAAGGATATTTCCTCAATGGCCTAAGGACTCTTGAGTCGAGCTGTAAAGACCCGGCCTGTTACGTCAGGAAATCTAAATAACACGCAAAATATGTTCGGTATCAACACTGGTGTATATTACTCCATGGCTAAATGGTTAGCGTGCTGGCCTTTGGTCACAGGGGTCCCGGGTTCGGCTGGGTTCGGAATTTGAACCGTCATTGGTTAATTTCGCTGGCACGGGGGCTGGATGTATGTAACATCATCATATCATCCTCATCATTACGCGCAGGTCGCCTACGGGAGTCGAATCTAAAGACCTGCACCTGGCAATCCGAACATGTCCTCGGACACTCGGCACTAAAGGCCATACGCCATTTCGTTGCCACAAGACGTGTTTCCTACGATTACTTTTATTACATAACTTATGCTACGTGGGTATGCCATTTCAGTCATTATCCTGCAGTGTGACAAACTTTGGCATGAACGAAATGTACTCTGTTGGGCGATATTCTTCATAAAAGCATTGCATTGTACTCACCCGAAACCGTAAGGAGTTTTACTACTGGGATTTAAGTTTTGTACGCCAGTCGGTTCAGGACTCTTAGAACAGGGATGGTGAACCTATAACACGAGTGCCACTAGCTGACACAAGGACACAATTTCTGTGACACGTCATACAATATGCTAAGATACTTGATCTTTTCTAACATGTAATACATATGTCGGAAATCTAGCAACATAGCATATTTTAATATTATGCTTAAGTAAAGAAGTGTGGATCAATATAAGTTTTTACAAATTGTATTACGTTAAAGCAAAAATATACCTTATTCTTAAAATTTACCTGCTTTTAAAATTTAATTTTCAGTGACGTTTGCAATATAAAATCATGTAATGCAATCTAATACCTAAATTAAGTCAGATGATTGGTTCCATGATGACTTTAAAGGAAAATAACTGATGGCACAGTAGATAGCAAAAAGTAATAAACAAGGCCTTAACAGACACGCTAGTCGGTAAAGGTTTGCCATCCCTGCCTTAGAGTATGATAATTAGAATAAAGACGCTGGGTTATCCGGGCATGAAGATCAGATGCTGCTCTGTGTTACACTGCCACTACCAGCAAGGTTGCACGTGAGCAAGTTACACGTCAGTGTGCTACGGTAGCGCACCGGCCAAGGTTATCAAGGAATAGAGCGTTGCCGGCCACACGCAGCACAGGCTAACACAGAAGTTATTCTCGAATGAAATGGATTTTCTGGTGAACTTTCACTAGGAGGAAATGAAATTCGCTAGAGGTAGATTTTTGTTTCAGAACATTATGTCCTCTTACAGTTTCCGTAACTTATTTTCAGACAACTTGTATTTGTGTCTTGAGTTTCCGAGATATTTTAAGAAACACATGATAAAACGTGACAATCTGGAGAAAGTATTTCCTAACATGTCTCAAGCAGAAGAAATGTACCTACACCAAGTCATTCACCACGCGTACATCAAGGCAAAGAAAACATGGAAAGGGGAGGGTTTGGAAACACTACTTCAGTTTGCCGCTTCAGCACAGAATTCCTCCCACGTGTGTTCTGTATTTTTATGCAAGACAAATTCCAAAAGTGAAATCACCACAATGTGTAATTTTTAAATCAGCTAGTGAATGACTTATGAAAAGACGTTTTTATGATAGGTGGGCGTCTTTCATTTTGAAAAATTTTCAGTAAATTAAGATATAATTATTTACTGTTTTATTTTTTGTAACCTTTTTTCAATAAATATTAATATTGATCATTTTCAGGGATACTTTTAGGTAATCAACATCTGCCCTTATTAATGAGCTATATGAGCCGCGAGTTGCATTTGTTTATTGTTTGAATGCAATAAGAACAACACGTCTTGTTCTCCAGTAACCAGATTTCAAAGTTTAGTAAAATTCTTCGCAACTCTTCCGTTCAAGGAACTAGGCTGTAAATCTATACTCATCCCAACTTCACAAATCTGTCCTCCAACACAAATGAGCTTATATTTTTAAGAAGTTTACCACTGAAAACTTCTGAAGAAATTGTTAAATTAAGAAACCGTGGGGTGTTTCGCAACTTTCTCTCTCAGCGAATTATGTATGCCGCGGTACAGAAGCAAGGCGATACGGACTGATTATTAAATTACGTAAATGATATCTTATTCTTTCTATTCCTTCCCCGTACTTTACAGAACGGCTATCAAAACAAACTCTGTCGCACATTTACTTCATTAAGGGCGTTGGAGTACTAGACTACAGCTGCCCAGTTCGATGGCTATCAGATATTTGAGTGTTGCGCAATCAGCGCTAGGTCATCTATAACCACATTCCTTTTCTTAAAGGGGTCTTCTCCCTCTTGTACCACACAGCTCCTCAGCTCGGGATCTCAGGCTGAGTGAAATCCGTTCCAGTCTTCAGTCTAGGATTAAAATAATTTCGCGATTTTGGAATGGAACCAGGAACCATCGGATAACAGATAAGCCCACACCACGCGACTGATTAACAAATTTACACTTTATAAAGTATTCTGAAAGAATGTGCTTCGAAGCTTTCTTGAATAACTTAGGGATAGCTTTAGAACTTAGCCCTAAAATAGTTATTTAACGTGCATGATCCAGCGAAATAATTATGTTGCATTTAAACATCCCCTAATTCACTGATCTCAACCGCAATCGAACCCATCATCTTAGGAAAAGGAGGCCGAGGGATAATCTAGTGTGTCACTGTATTCGATGAAACAACACGTTTGAGAAAGAGTATAGCATAATGAGGAGAAGCAATGTCTCATTTCTTAAGGGTCTCGTGGTTTACGAGACACATCTCACAACTCGTGATTCCTTCCATGACAATTTAGCTCAAGGTTCCAACGACCATTCCGCTGCAAGAATATCAGGAACTTCTATCAATAAACAGCTGTCTACCGAGGGAGTTGGCCGTGCGGTTAGGATCACGTAACTGTGAATTTGCATTCAGGAGGCAGTGGGTTTGAATCCCACCGTCGGCAGCCCTGTACATGATTTCAACTTACTTTCAATTTTTTTTCTGCATTTTTAACGTCGCATGAACACATTGAAGAATTTCGGCGACGGAAAGATGAGAAAGGGCTAGCATATGGAATGTAGCGGCCGTGCCCTTGATTAAGGTACAGCCCCAGCATTTGCCTGGTGTGAAAATGGGAGTGGAATTGAACCCGTAAAATAAGGGCGAAAGATTTTACATAAACCCCTACAAAGTATCGGCATTCAAGGTGTTAATAAAGGTACTTCCTTTTTTAGAAAAAGCTGCGCGACTAATATACTGTGCATCTGCCGTAATTATTGGATGATAAAATTTGGTAAATTGCTTTTGAAAGCAGCGTAAATTACCTGACGTGAGTATGTAACTGCACTTCGACACTCATGAGATTCGCAGATTATTTATGTTAATTTTGTTTATGGCATGCTGTCGATATTCTCAAATGCTCGAAGAAAAAACTTCTAGATTAAAGAAATTAAAGAAGAAACTTTGGAGGATTTATTCTTGATAGGAAATTAGGTGAATTCCTTCAAAATGAATAAACTGAACAGAATCATGCACAAGAGGGTCTGTTCGTACTTACTTCTTATTCTTAGAATACATTGAATTCCCACACAGTTTATTCTATACAATGACTAATTTAATTTTTTGTGGCTATTTCTAGCCGAGTGCAGACCTTGTAAGGCAGACCCTCTGACGAGGGTGGGCGGCATCTGCCATGTGTAAGTAACTGTGTGTTAATGTGGTGGAGGATAATGTTATGTGTGGTGTGTGAGTTGCAGAGATGTTGGGGACAGCACAAACACCCAGCCCCCGGGCCACTGGAATTAACCAATGAAGGTTAAAACCCCCGACCCGGCCGGGAATCGAACCCGGGACCGTCTGAACCGAAGGCCAGCACGCTGACCATTCAGCCAACAAGTCGGACTATACAATGATAAAAAAAGGATAAAGGAAACATGACCTTCAGTATCCAGAGGGTCAAAGAGTATAGACACCAACCCTGCAACTCGGAATTTCCATCCGAATTCAACTGAGGAAAAGTGAAATAATGTAGTTTTGCTTGGTTTAAATTCCATTCTTTATTTTGAAGAACGTTGTGAGTGTATTCATGCAAAAAACCTATTTCCCGTTTTTTAAGAATTTCGATGTTTCATGACACTTGACGCTCAAGAGGTAAGTTCCGCAGCATAACTGTGATTTACAATGTGGTGAGGGCTTCATTTTGAGGCACTTGGACCTCTCCTTTTGAGGCACTTTGACCGCTGATTTTATCTGAAACGATATTATCTCACAGGCCACATTTGAAACTGGATGAACATTGCGAGATAGAGGTTGGTTCCTATCCTCGGTTGAATAAATTGTCCTGATCCACATTATCACGGTCAGTGATAATTCTACGAACATTTTTACACACTTAAAGAATGTACGAAATATGCCTTTTGGAAAAATGTAACTAGTAATTTTCATCTAGTTTAACATTGTAATTAAAACAACACAACATTGATATTTGCACAACATTACTTTTTTTGCTAGTGGCTTTACGTCGCACCGACACAGATAGGTCTTATGGCGACGATGGGATAGGAAAGGCCTAGGAGTTGGAAGGAAGCGGCCGTGGACTTAATTAGGGTACAGCCCCAGCATTTGCCTGGTGTGAAAATGGGAAACCACGGAAAACCATCTTCAGGGCTGCCGATAGTGGGATTCGAACCTACTATCTCCCGGATGCAAACTCACAGCCTCGCGCCTCTACGCGCACGGCCAACTCGCCCGGTACAACATTATTTGGAAATTGGGCTCTTCAAAGGGGTCGTGATTAGCTCAGTGGCGTGTCTGTGATCTTCCCAATTAGTCTGAGATTAGAATCCCGGTCGATCGTGGGCTGAGGGCTTTCGACATTAAAGCCCCGGTCAAAATCAAAATGAGCAAGCGTGGCTCTGGTGTAAGATGAAGAATGTTTGTCCGGCTACTTGGCTGGAAGGTAAGCGAACTGGCGTTCGGATGAGAGGGCCCTGCGTTTGTCTCCCGGCTGGGTTGGAGACAATTCCTAGGGCCTGCGTTCTGGTTATATATGTGTTTACCCATACATTCCTTTCCATATTAACACAACACACCATACCACAAACGACCTCAGGTACACTAAATATATCCCTCCACATAGGGTTGACATCAGAAAGGGCATCTGGCCGTAAAACCAGGCTAGATCCACAGTTCACACCAGCGTTCCCATCAGGATGGAAATGTCCTCTCCTGAAGCATCTTCCATTTTTCGGGAAAGGCTCTCGGATTGCTCAGTATAAAGCAGTCGAATAAATTACTACCAGTTCTCAGATTTACAAATTATTATACAGGGTGGTCAGAAACAACGTGAGCCGGGTATATCAGAGTTGGAGAGTTGGATACACTGATAAATAATTTGAAAACATGTTTCGTTACCTCGCGGAGTTGTCACCGTTTTCAGGTGCTGAAGTTAGCCAATCCGATCACCTCGCTGGCGAATTGAAGTGGGCTTTGCGAGCCGCTGTTGCTAATCTGCACGTATCATAAGACCGGTTTGAGAGCGCCACTGGAAGGAAAAATCTTCGCCAGGGAAAGGATTTGGACACGGATCTCCAAAGTGACAAGATCGTGCGATAGCAAATATGCTACCGGATGAAAACCACGGCGTATTTGTATTTGACGCTGATTCCTCGACATGGCTCTCACTTAATTTAGACCAAAACTGCGAATTAGCAGGTTATTTTACAACCAAGACTTACCTGATTACCATCCCCTGGTGGTGGAGTTGGCACCAAAACTTGGTGTAATAATGGTGAAAAATTGGCGCGAATTTTTATCGCTGAAAGTGTCGTGTAATTGTTATGCTAATTTGGTTAAAAAGTGACAATAGATGCACATATTTAAGACAGCAATGAAAAATTCACCAAACACACCACCAAGAGAAGAGAAGTGACATTTTATGCCATTGTTACACCAGAAATGAAGTGCATTAATAAGGCAATTTCTGCACCAAATTCGCGCCAAAAATACACCGGAGTTTTTCTTTCAACCTTCTTTATTGCCAACACCACTGTTGAACCACATTTGCTTCAAAAATATTCCAAAGTTACACCTAGGATTTGGGTGAATTTGTGGGATCACCTTGGTGTCATTTTAGTGCAAAATTTGTGCAATTTCCTTGGTACGTATCCCACAAATATAACGTTTAACAATTGGTGGATTTTTCGTTTAAAGTTGGGGTATTTTATGGTATCTTTCGAACCAAGCATTGTGGTACATTTGTGGAGTAACCTTCATGGCACTTTGTCTTCAAAATTAATGCATATTCTTTCATATTTATCCCCCAAAAATTATAATACAAACTTGATATGAACTTGGTAACAACAACAACTTCTCTGCTGCGCACTTAGACACGCCCTACCTTGATTTTTTCTCCTTTTAAACAACATAAGTTTGTATTCCTATTGGCATTTAAATTTATTTAATCTTCACTTTTTTATTTTCAATTAATTTGTTGGTTCCGGGATCCCTGCAGCCCTGAATGTGTATCACACTTTACTGTATATATTTTCCTCTTCCTTTTAGTTTATATGAACTTCAGTGTGATTTATGAATCAGAGATTTGCTGGCGACTGTTCGACTCACCTCAAGTTGGTTTACTCTTCCAATATATATGTTTAACACGCTGTAAGTTAAAATTTCGTGGTCAGATGCTCTCTTATTAAAGTGAGAAATACTTCCACAAATATACTGTATATAGCCTACACATAAAAAAAAAACAGTTCAAAGATACCTCGAGGCAGGATTCAAAAGCTTTGCGCGAAAGAAGTTTGAAATTCGTTAAAAGTGCACAGTGTTCTTGGTTAGAGGAGGAACTTGCTGTTTTATATTCTATTAACGGGGAAGAAACTTTTCCTTCCTCTCCGCGAAGATCCCGTGACACGGCAGATGAAACCGGTCACCGCATTAAAACTTAAAATAAACTTTGGCGCTACCTTTAGCGAACACAGACTCGGGGTGAGCCATGAATTTGAAACCGCACAACACTCAAAAGGAGTGGAGGATCCTACAAATATTAACGCAAATAGGCTGCAGTTGGTTGTATTGTCAGAAAATATTATGTTCAAAGGCCTTCAAAGTGGAAAGTATTTTTAATTTTTTGACTTTAATTGGATATTCGACTGTAATGTTCTGAACGAAAGATACAATTTAGCAAATTTTAGAGATTGGCTGCCTGGCCGAGACAATAACGACGGGCTCGATATACCTCAAATGACGTATATTCGATTACCCCTCAGAAAGTACATAAAATATAAAGGGAAGTCTTGAAATTATGTAGAGGTACATAGCCTTCGAATTCGCCCAGCCCACACACCATTATCATGTTAAGTAATGTGGGAAAAAGACGGCCGAGTGTAGTGCTAGCCATCGATGTTAGAGATTGAGAAAGTCTGGACATCTACTCCAAGAAGGGGCCCAAAGAGGTCTATGTTGATATGGCGTTTTTAGAGATATAAATTATTACAGGAAATAATGGACTGGAAATTTAGGCTTAATAATAATAATAATAATAATAATAATAATAATAATAATAATAATAATAATAATAATCCGTACCCGGTCAGTTTGCGTGGGGGTCTAGCTCTGAACTGAGTAGGAGTTAGGCATAACTCTATGTAAGACGCTGGGGTGGGGGCCCTCAACCCCGACTCGGCGCGTCCCAATGGCTGATAGGAAAAGTTCCTGTAGATATGTAGGACAGGTGCGAATAAGGCGTAGCCAAATAAGCACCCGCGGATCAACTGAGGGAACAAGGAAAATGGTCAACGGCCTCGACGGCAGAAGAGGATTCATCCCGATGGCGAAGTGGGCGGAAGAACTGACTGAAATCCACTTCGCGTTTGACTTGCAGCAAGCGGAAAAGTGGTCAGCGTCTGTTCACCAGAGGTGCGGCTGGAAATGTATGTTCTGGAACTATCCACTCCAGTCCTATGAAACTGGACTACGGTCCAATACTTGGATAATCAAGTACCATGAGGCGTGGCAGGAAACAAATTTGTACCCCAGGTGGTAACCAATCCACTGCTGACATTAGCAGCACAACCAGACTATCGGATTCTGGGGAGTCTGGCTGGACACGCAAACAGAGGGAGTCGGAGACCTCTGGCCAACTTCGCCCAAACAGCAAAACATTTTTCGGAACACTGAACATAAATTCTCTCTTGCGGGCAGGGAAGTTGTACGAACTAGAGCAAACCCTAAATGATCAAAAAATAGAAATACTGGCACTCCAAGAAACGAGGCTGACTGACGAACACGCAATGGATTTCGGGAACTACAGAGTCTTCAAAAGTAAAACAGACGAACAGATTCTCAAAAACACACCCTATTTAGGAGTTGCTTTTGCAGTCAAGAAGAGCATACTTAACTCAGTAACAGGTGTGAAATGTGTAAACAATAGGCTAATGACAATAACCCTAAAGTGTGCAAACAAATCATACACACTGATCAATGCACATATGCCAGTCAATGAAGACAATAAAACACATCGCGAGAAGGTAGACAAATCCTGGGAAATACTAGAAGAAACAGCATCAAAAATTCCTCAAAACCACGTCAAAATTCTGTTAGGAGATTTCAACGCTCAGCTAGGCAAGGAAAGGAAATACAGGAAAACAGTTGGAAAATTCCCAGCACATAAATGGACGAACCAAAATGGACGGAGATTAGTCGAATTCTGCAGGGCATTCAACCTTAAAGTCATGTCGACTCACTTCAGGAAGAAACCTTCTAAACAAATGACATGGAGATCACCCAACTCCCTCTTGGGCGAGTTTCAAATTGACCACGTGGCAATTTCATACCCAAACCACAGAGAAATTATGAATGTACAAGTAAGGAAAGGTGCAAACATAGACTCAGACCACTATCTGACAAGAGTCAAACTACAGTTGATACCCCAAAGGTTCAGAAGAAGGAAGCAAATAATTCCGAAATTTGATACTAGTCGGAATTAGAGAAAAAGCAGTCCAACAATTGGCAGCAACTCAGGACCAAACTAATTGAAACAGAACAATGATTCCTCTGCAGAAAAGAAAGAAACACCCTTGGTGGAACGCAGACTGTGAACAAGCCATCCAATCCCGCCAGAATGCATACAATAAGTGGAACAGCAAAAAGACCGATAAGAATCACAAAATGTTTTTGGCAGTCAGGAAAGAGGCAGCGAAATTAATCCGACAGACCAAAAGGAAATTCGAGAAAGATCAACTACTAGAAATTGAAAAGGACTTCGAAAAAACCACACACGAAATTTCTACAAGAACTTCAAAACAAAACTAACAGGGTATCAGCCACAAAATCTTTGCTTTAAGAAAGTAAATGGGCAATTTGAACTGAACAATCAAGAAAACTGCAGCGAACTTGCAAGGTATTTTGAAGAACTGCTTAACTGCCCAGAGCCAACACAAAGATTTCCACCGCAGGAACCTGACTTCACAAACCCGAATTCAGTACCACCGGATGAAGAAGAAATTACCAGACAGATAAAACGACTTAAAATTAATAAATCTGCAGGTGAGGATGGGATTATAGCAGAAATTCTCAAATCAGCAGGCCCAAATACTATACTATAAAAGAATTCACCGGTATCATCCAAGAGATTTGGGAAACAGAACAAATTCCAGATGATTGGAAAAGTGCACTAATTCATCCTTTACATAAGAAAGGAGACAGAACAGACATAAATAACTACAGACGAATCTCATTGGTATCTGTTGCCTACAAAATTTTATCTCAGTGCCTTCTCGATAGAGCCCAACAGCAACTAGAACCAAAAATTGGAGAATATCAAGCAGGTTTCAGACCAGGCCGTTCATGTCCAGAGCAAATTTTGAACCTAAAGTTAATCCTAAGGCATCAGAGAATTTGTAGCAAAAATGTAGTTTGTACCTTTGTTGATTTCAAAACGGCCTATGATTCACTTGATCATCAATCACTGTTTCAGATTTTAAAATAACAGGGTCTAGATCGGAAAACACTCGCAATTGTAAAAGAGACATTGACAGACACAAAATCTAAGGTTAAATTCATGGGGGAAATCTCAAACCCTTTTCCGATCAAAACAGGAGTAAGACAGGGAGATGGGCTCTCTCCACCACTCTTCAACTGCGTCCTTGAAAAGGTAATACAGGAATGGCGCAAACAGAAGTCTGTTCTCAAGATTGACCAACCAATCACTCTTGGTAGGGGAAAATTAGCAGTAGACTGCCTGGCATTTGCGGACGATCTGGCAATCTTAACTTGTGACGTTTCAACAGCCATAAACCAGATCGAACTCCTGAAAGAAACAGCGGAAAAAGTCGGCCTCCAAATATCGTTTGAAAAAACTGAATATATGACCTGCAGCAAAGAAGCCCCTAAATTCATAGAGACAAAATATGGCAAAATAAATCGGGACCAGCAATTCAAATATCTCGGTGAAATAATTCAGGAGAATGGAATAGAAACAAAAGCCAACGATGTTAGGTGCCAAAAAATGGAAACTGCATATAGACTCACCCAAAATATCTATAACCAAAAGTGTCTCTCCAAGCATGCAAAACTAAGACACTATAATACAGTAATACAACCAGAATGCCTCTATGGATCAGAGACACTAATTTTCAACAGGAAAACTGATCTAGAAAATATTCAGAAAAAGGAACGCAAGATCATTAGAAAAATTTTAGGCCCAAAACTTGTAGATGAACAGTACCGCCTTAGAGGGAAACAGGAAATCAAACAATTTTCTAACATTCACAGCGACATCAGAAAACGCAGATTAAGATTCTTTGGACATATAAAAAGGATGAACCTAGAGAGACTTACCAAGCAAATAGTTGAATTTTATGAAAACCGAAGTAAAGCCAAAACGGACACAATAAAATGGATTGGCGAAATTAAAACAGATCTCAAACTGGCAGGAATTACACCTGAAGACATCCAAAGCCGGGTTATCTTCAGAGCCAAAGTTCATAAGTGGCAAGTTGACCAAGAGGAGGAACCAAGGAAGAAGATCGGAACAACATGGTCTCAAGAGAGAAAAGAAGCACATAGCAAACGAATGAAGGAAGTGTGAGCACAAAGAAAGGCAAATGCCTGTCTCTAAGTACTTTGCGTAGTCCTAATGGGCTCATTCGCAAATAATAATAATAATAATAATAATAATAATAATAATAATAATAATAATAATAATAATAATAGATATTTATGACCTAAAGAAGTATAAAATATGCAAACAAATATGCCCTGAAACCTAACTAAACATGACCTATAAAAGGGTAAAATATGACGAGAATTTTAGGGATACGTAGCAAGTATTAGATTATTACTAACTTTGAACGTGCCAGAAAGTTAATGAGCGATAATATAGCAGACACACTTAATCATGCAAACTGACAGAGCTACTGTTGGTAGGCTTATGTAAGAACTTTATATGTTCGTTCAGTGGCAAAGCCCTGAGGCGCAGTTCCAGTTCTATTCTCCTAAACGGGGACTGAAAAACTGAAATATTAGCGTACTTTTGATATCTGTCGGCGTACGTTCGTACAGCAACACGTTCTTGGAATCACATCTTCTAAACCTGCTACGTATTGAACCCAAACGGTTCATATCATTGGCATATAATATTATGAATGGTATAAAATCAAGGAATAATGAAGTAGAGTTACACGAGATGCCGGATATATATTGTAATCCCGCTTGCTCAAGTCAGTAGTCAGATAGTACACCTGTCAGGGTCATTAGATTGCACAAGAGAGAAGCAATGGAATTTTCCATTATAGAGAGAGAAAATGTGTGACAGAGCTTCTTAAAAATTAAGTTGGTAGGACTTCTGAACAACGAATCAAAGCGCAGCGCGATCGAAGATGTGTAAATAAAATATGGACGCCAACGTGAAAGCCCCACTATACTGGTAAAATTCCGCAGGGAGATAGTGTTGAAGAAGATTCACACTTCTACGTAGTCGGAAAATTAAGGCGATATATCCTGGCAAATTGTCGTGATTTACAAATGTATCCACTAAAGGCAGGATGTTACGCAACTTATCAGGGGATTTCCAAGACCCTACGCAACGAGGTAAGCGTACGGAAGGAAGCTACGTGGTCCAGGAGGAGGCTCACTCTGCTATTGGCTTCGGAACGGCGTGGACGTAGATGTGTGGCGTTCGCCGTGGAACGAAAAATTGAGGATTTCTTAGCCTAATACATACTATATTGAGAACGCATAACCGAATCTGCTGGATTTATTATTATCAGAGAATTTGGGGTATAAATTGGTAAAATTTTCGAGATATAACGTATCACGTGTATAAACCTGTTTCGTCGGGTAGTAAGGACCGAAGTAGCGTAAAATCGCGGGACGCTTTGCAGTTGCACGGGGTGGAAATCGCGGAGTTTTCAGAGACGGAGTATTTACTAAACTGTGACAAGATTGAAATGTGTAATTGTGTATAATTTATGTATATTTTTCATTGTGTATTTTAGTTTAAACATGTGAGTGATATCGTGTGATGTCGTACAAAGTACGGGTCGAGAAAATGGACATCCAGAGAGGCATTCATGTACACAGTAATACTACCGTTATGATGGAGGGAACGAAATCATGCGGGCCGATCTGAAGGCCTTAATGCTGTATGGCTGACATGGAACGACGCCGGATTCGATAAGTACCTCTTGATTTATATTATTTCATATATGCATGTCAGCAGTAGTTAAGTTTGTAAGTAATTTCCTTGCATGAAATGATTAAGTTCAATTTTTATTTTTCAATGTAGCAAGGGTTAGCTAGATATAGGAAGCAAAATTCAATACTGATGCCTTGGGGAAGTGAATATGTGTTAATAAGAGACGTGTGTTGAGATATGATCTTCTATAACAATAACAAACGTGTGTTGAGTTATGATCTTTGATAAAACTATGACGTGTGATCTTCAAATATGATTCTCGTGTGTGTAAATATATTAATTGGAACAGATGGCATTCAGTACGTGTTTATAATCATTGGGATATGTTAGTGATAGTTTATGGCATGTTGCATGGATAACTGTAATCGTCGAGAGAGTTCATTGATATCATGAAGAAGATATGAACCAGTGACCAGTCATGCGTATTACAGTGGATATTTAGAATTTGTTTCATCAAAAAGTAAAGTGTACTTGACAAGTAAATGAAAATGTGCTGTGAGGGAATATATATTCTGTCATATATTTTATTTTTGTGATTTAGTTGAGCTTAGTTTGGAGTAGAACCTGTAACATTCAAACGTCAGTCGCAATTTTATGTATATTTTCAATAATTCATGGATAGAAGATAGATTGGGGCTAATGACCTTTGATGTTAGGCCCCTTTAAACAAAATGCATCATCAAGCAAGCAAACAGAAGGAAGATTGGATACGAATTGAAGAGTTCATGTGTAGGGGAATGTAATTCAAATTTTTGTATTTCAAAAAAGGTAACTCAAGTGAAGATGATAGATGTAATATTTGTCAACTATATATTTTTTTGGAACACGGTACTAATCAACTATAATAAAACCCGAGATGTATTAATAAAAGGAACAAGTTGATTAAATTAATGACGGCATATGATAATGCCATGTAATAAGAGTTCAATTAAGTGAGATGTGTTTGAATGAATTTGGAATTTAGTAACAGGATTGTTGTTTTTCATGGTAATAATTTATGATGGAAGTAAACTGATTTGATACTTAGGCCAACTTATGAATTTTAGTAGAGAAAGGCATTAGTGAGTGATTTGGAATGAACAATTGAGTGAATTAAAGAAAGTTTACACATGAATTAAACTATGATTATAGATGACCAGATGTTATGAGTGACGTATCCATGTACAGCGAAATACTAGCAAAATTATTTTATTTGTGGATGGATTTTCTTCTTACTTTGCCGAAGTTTATCTTTTTATTTTAATAAATTTGTTTCAACTAAAGGTTCTCATTCAGATTTTTAAATTTAATTTATCTTCTCTCTTATCCTTCCTGCTTAATAATTTAAGGTTAGTTATATTATTTGAAGATATCTCTGTGGGTATTACCCGTTTAGCGACCCTGGGGTTATTTTTGCCGGTACCACATTTGAAAAGATGGAAGCGTAGAGTGTTGGCTATCTGTTTCAAGAAAAAGAAAGAAAAATACATCTGCTACACTATTTTGAAACCCTTTGTTTGAAACTCGACGCAGATAACATATAAGTTACTTTGATAAAAAAGATGCCTCATTTTAAATAAAATGCTCAAATTTATCCACATATGGCCTTATATCTCTAGAAGGGGCTGAAATCAGGCATTCTAGTGTCTAACAATCAGAAATATGTATATTTCTAAGAAAATTGTTTCTGTTTTAGCTTTATGTTCTTTAGATTCTTGTAGTCTAAAATAATACATAAGTTTAATGATGTACTTTCTTACTTCTTATATAATTTTATTGGATTTGGTATCGGTATTTTAATTTTTAAATTTAATGTTTAATTTAATATTTTAATATTATAGAATGTAGTTAGTGTGTTCATAAACCTGTATTGTATTATATGAAGGCGCTACATAAAGGGGATTTCCATCCTCAGTGGCTTGTCAATCATCATCATCAATAAATTCAAATTCAATTCAATAAAATAACCAAAATATGACCAAAACAATAAACATTTATATGCAACATAAATTGCTTTGAACCAGGTCAGGGACCCGTCGTTCATAGTTAATTTTAAGATTTCGGGTAAAATTAATTCGTGAAAAAATTAGACAATAATAATAATAATAATAATAATAATAATAATAATAATAATAATAATAATAATAATAATAATAATAATTTAGACCTCCCTCGGTTATTGCACGATTTATCCGGAAATTATTTCGATCTTAAACATTCATGATTTTGTAACGCTCACCAGTCGATTCTGAAATTATGGACCTAAGGTGAAGTTCTCGCATTTAAAACTATTTCAAATGCCATGCACCCCCGTTGGGATCAAAGTTGGTTTCTTGGGAAGAGAAAAAACAATTACTAATAGACCTACCTTTGTTTCTACAGCTCTAGTAGGTGAGTTTCATGATATTAATTTTGTTTGTTTGTTTGTTTGTTTGTTTGTTTGTTTGTTTGTTTGTTTGTTTGTTTGTTTGTTTGTTTGTAGTTTAAGATCCATGTTTTTTTTAACACGGTATGTCAAAAAAATTGATTTCTGGTTTAAATTCCAATATGGTATATTTTGCAACGAAGAGCATGATGGTAGAGCTCGGTATGATTCTAGTATCCGTAGAATACGCTGCTCGCAAAATATTCCGGAGGCAACCGAGTGATTTGTTCTCTTAACTTGCTGAATAATATGAATACGATTTGTTCCTTGTTTTTACTACCGGTACATTCACAAATATATGCCACTTCAATTTAAAGGTCATTGAAATTATAAAAATTCAGCGAGCTCACCGAATTTTAAAAGCGTCTTCCGAAATATCAAGTTCTTTGAGATATCAGGTTCAACCTTAATACCGTATATTTGACAAGCTGATTTGAATTTTCACTGATAATTTGAAAGTATGTCGTGAAAAGTAAATGGTACAGTAAAACCCACAGGGTTAGGATCTAGAAAAGGAGAAATATTGATTACACCTCATTCAGCCACGAGAATTGTAAATGTGTTGATGAATATGTAGTCTATTAGGTTCAAAGGAACATAAAATTCCATCGGACAAAAATCACAGTCAAAGGACGTAACGAACCTTTACATTTTAATTAGAATTCAATTATAATTTTGAAGCGTTGAATATCAAAATATAGTACATGGCCTTTTTAATTACCATCCCATATCACCTCCCCACCGGGAGTGTGAGAAAATTCAAATAATGTTTTGCACTTCGCTGCACATTCATGAAGGGGATGAAAGAATGACTTCCTCATTGTTAACGTTCATAGTCTCTTATTTCACCATTTCGAGTTTGATCGTTGGTGAGTGATAAAAAATATTCTTGCCTTCAACTGTTAGACACGCCTTGGTAATTTGTCTGTTTTAACACTGATTGAAATTATTTGTTATTCATATTTCTGTACCCGAGAGCCAAACCAACGTGTCACATTTTATGAAAACGTAAGTCCACTGTCATTTTATTTGTATGGTAATAAAATAATAATTAACCATGTTATGTGTAAAATGATATTAGCGAATGTGTTCAGTGATAAAAATTATACAAAATATATCCAGAACAATCATGAACATTTATTGCCTAATGTTCTCCAAATGAAGATTGTCCTCTCTCCTGTAAAAAGACTAAAGTGTGACTTACGTTGGTTTAGCTCTCAGGTACAGAATGTACATGTATTTAGTTGGTAGTTTCTCGTTGCTTTCCTCACCAATCCAGACGTTGCTATTAGATATTAGTCTGTCAAGCCCACTGAAATGCATGCATCAACCGACCCTATGAGCAACACTTTCACACCATTCATAGCAGGCACTGACTGCATAAGGAATGACATTACTAGCATCACTTATACCTCAGTAACTTTCATACTGAGACGGGTCGATAAAAATAACAAAATTTCTTCAGCCTATACCAGAAGATATAGTGCACTGTAACACTAGGTCCCACCAGCAAAGGAATAATAATAATAATAATAATAATAATAATAATAATAATAATAATAATAATAATAATAATAATAATAATAATAATAATAATAATAATAATAATAATAATAATAATAATAATAATTGTTTGGTCACGTAGCTGTCAGTTTGCATTCGGGAGATAGTGGGCTCGAACCCCACTGTAGGAAGATGTGTAATATGCACAGAGAAAACCACCGTGGCGCTACAGCCCCGAAGAACCTTTGCCTACCAAGCGACCGCTGCTCAGACTGGAGGCCTGCAGATTACGAGATGCCTTGTGATCTGCACAACGAGTCTCCTCTTGACCGTTATTTTTGGCTTTTTAGACCGCGGATTGTAGTAGTAGTAGTAGTAGCAAACCTCATGATGCTAGAGCACCGTCAGATGGCTCCTCAATCGTAATCACGTAAGCTAAGTTGACCTCGAATCAGCCATCAGATCCAGATCGAAGTTAAAATTCCTGAACTGGCCGGGAATCGAACTCGAGGTCTTCGGGTAAGATTCAGGCGCGTTCCCCCTACACCGCGGGGCCGGGCCTGCCCTATCCCATCGTCGTCGCCGTAAGACCTGTCTCTATAAGAGCTAACTAACATACCTCCAATAACAAACAACAACAAGAAGAAGAAGGAAACGAAGAAGAATGGAAAAGGCGAAAGAGAATTAGAAAGAGGAGAATTAGGTTCTTTCATCACATCATGACGACGTAACTAAACGAATAATCAAGCAGGTATACAAAAATAAGAGTGAAAACCAGTGGATGCAAGTGATACAGAAATATACTGTATGGTAGAGATAGGAGTAACAGAAGCCATGATATATGATACAAAGACTTCCATAGGATTTATATGTAACTTATATGTAACTTCAAAAGTTCCGAGAAGAATGAAAGGAGGAAAAGAAATAATGTAGATGGAGAGAGTAGGGAACACAAATGTGAAAATGATAAATATCTATTACAAAATAAGAATATGAACGCAGTTGCTACTTTTATGTACTCCTGAAATGGCCTTAATCGAGTGAAGAGGAAAAAGAAGAAATATTATATTAAAAATAGAATAGATAGTATGATAGACAGCAATCTTGTGTAATACATTTCAAGATGGTAGGTTATAATAAGCCCAAGTACATTTTTGTGTAAAGAGATATGTTAGTATAGATGGATTATTGGAAATGAGTATTCTTCTGACAACTTAGAATTTGATTTTTAAATACTCTGAGGAAATTCAGGACGTGATCAGGAAAAAAGTACCCTTTTGTTGGAACAGTTAGTAACATAAATCAGTCAAGCAATAAAATACCATAACACAGCTACAAACATGTTATATTGAGAGCAGTCATATATCCATTTACTCACGATAAATGATGACTGTAACAAATTTTGTTTCGACGTCATCAGTAAACAACGTATGAAAACGTTCATTTAAATTCCAGATAAACTACAATCTACAAGTTAAACTTGACCAAGTTATCTCTTTACGTGATCTACCTGACATTAACACGAACAAGAAATCCGACAATACACATTAATAACAATGTAGTGAAGTGCTTGATGTTGATGACCAGATAAATTCCCCATCTACGTTCATCAGACAGCCTGAGTCAGTACTTTTAGAAGGGTGACTAGTTCTCTTCAGCTCCTTCACCAGCGAATACCATTAGCGGTCATCTGTGTTTTCTTCCTTATGTGATTTTAAGACATCACGCATTGCATTTTTTTTTTTTTTTTTGCTAGTTGCTTTACGTCGCACCAACACAGATAGGTCTTACGGCGACGATAACATTGCAATTTAGTCTAAACCAGGGTTATTCAACCTTTTCATGTACAGAGACGCACCTGACTATGGAAGTGTGGGAGTCGTTTGATAATAATAATTGTTCCGGGGTATCTGTAGAACGCAGAGAGGTGAAAGAAGGTGTGGGCTTGAATGGGTCTAACTACAACATCAAGAATTGAATTCAAAGTTTAAATTGTCTTTTAGAATTTCAAACATAACAAATTTCTTCACTGAGTGAACAATAACAAATTTGTGGACTAAAATACAGAACCAAAGAAAAGGGCATTTAACAATTGTGGGCTTCATGCCCTCTGATTTACAAGTATTGAGATTCAGGCTCCAAATTTACAATTTTCGCAAATATTTCGTTGATCAGATAAGGAGAGATGTCTCCCAAATACAAGAGCACTTGCTCCAAAGTTTACAATCTTTAGCCTTCCAGAGGCACCCCTCACTATTACCAAAACTTATGAAAGAGCATACATGCTCTCAATTTCTTACCGCCTACTCAAGGCAACATTACGTCAAAATCTTACACTCTCTGGTCTCACAAGGCAGGATTTACAAATGGAAATAGTTTTACACAGTGGTATCTAGTACCCAACCCAGCCTTTGCGGAAAAAGAACAGGTTATTTGACTGGCACGAACACAAATCGAATGGAGGCGTACACTTGCGCTCCAAGATAGTGAAATATTAAAACCCTAACAGGACCCTATGATACCGGGGCTAATCCCAAGCTACTGAGGTGCCTCGAATGAAAGATAATACATTACAGGAAAGAAACAGTTATGAAATCTTAGTCACCTCAAACCAAGTTGAAGGGGAGCTCGAGAGGGTAACACAACCTCTATCTCCGATTTACAGTTAAGGAATTTATGAAATTTTACATTAGTCGAACGAAAATTTACATTTAGAAAAGGTTTGTAACATAGTTAAAAATTTAGACCTTCCCCTCAGATAAGTCTGCGGAGGTAGCTACAGAAAATTGAGTCTGTTGGTCATTACCTGGCTAAAGTTCTGCCTGCCGAAGAATGTGGCGTCCCGCCTCCTGCCTTAACACACACACACACACACACACACACACACACACACACACACACACACACACACACACACACACTCTGAAAGACGACGATCAATGAGACAAGGTAGCCAGAGCAGCCGCAGTTTATATACCCTCAGGGAAGGTTCGAGAGAATTCTGGACTAGTCAGGACGCACCCTCTCAATTTTATTGGCAGACACAAAATTTACACCCAAAGAACCAAAACGAAGCCTGTGATAGGCAGAAAAATAATTACAGAAAATTCCAATTGGCTAACTTCAAAACTGGCGGACTGAGAAATAAGTGTTACAAACCTTGAAATATATCAGAAAAACAAATGTAAATTAATTTATTAAAGAAAACCCATGAACACAAAATTTCTTTCAAAAACAACTTCCTTTACCTTGCACCAGAGTGCATGACCATATTTTCTTGGTAGTGACATGTGTGGAAAAGCGTCCAAACTTCTTGATGTACAGCAAAAACAAAATCAAAAGCAATCCAATCAGTTTAGGAAACTTCAAAATAACACAATTACTTCAAATTCCAGTAGTGACACCTTCTGATTAAAGTTCCAACTTCCTGTAGTAGCAATTTCACGTTTTGATCGATAGAGTAGTTCATAAGGCGCTTCTTTTGAATGTGCGGCGTTGAGGTGTACCTCCCGCTACAGACATCCCCCCCCCCTCCAAAGGTCCTTCCTTGGGGTAACGCAGAAGGATTTTGAGAGAAATTTTTTTTTCATAGTAACTCTTTTATAAATCTTTCCCCAAAGTTGATTTGTAGACAAATATATAAATCCAGATTTACAGTGTCCTTGTGGTCGTAGAAGTTAAATACATACTGATAGGCTCGACGGTAAGAGCTGCTGCCGCTGCCGATACACAGGTGAGGTCGCCCGGACCTCGCAAGTATCCTCAGATACACCACTCCCGCTACTATGAGTACTATGAGAAGGATAGTCGAGGTAATGGTCACCCCAGATCAGATGTAGATGTGCAGTCCCGAGATGGGTTGGCGGTATTGATACCGCACCTTTATTTTGCCAGAGGGATGGAGCACCAGCGCACCGTCCACAAGGAGTCTTCACTAGAGTGGAGTGGGCACTTACCCCACTCCGGTATCTCTCAGCAGATGTGGAACGACGGCCGCTGACGGCCGAGGGGGTACAGAAACAATAACTGGGCGACAGAGAAGTGTTGCAGGAGTTTTGAGAGTACGATATTTATTGGTGTGAGGCAGAGGTGCGGGCGGAGTTGAAGGTGAGTGTGTTCCTATAATGCGTGGATGCAGGAGACGGGGCTTGGTAATGGCCACCAGGGAATTGACGACATGAGTAATCAGAGGGTTATACAGGCGTATAAATCACTTCCGATTGACCAAGGCATCCATGGAATCGCATCGACCCCACTGAAATGCAGACACTCTTCTCTGCTGCTGGATCAAAAACTGATGAAAGAAAAATAATCTGTATTGCTAACTTGGAATAAAGAGTAGACTGAAAAGGCCACTGGTGAATGGACATCGATTTCTGACCCTACGCAATGAGCGTTCGGATTTTATCTTCCGCACTAAACACAGTGCGTAATTCTAGACAGTGCGACACATCACCTTCAGATGCCCACACAGAGATTATTGACGACTTTCTGAATGTCAACCAGTGTGGTAACGTTGGGGCTTCCAATGCAGGCGAGCCCGTGTCTTAAGGGGCCCGTAGCCTTCCCCAAATTAACTAACTAAAAGGTGACGTCGCGTGATGTGTGTGTAGAATGGGCCAAATATATTTGTTTTTACATTGCGTATGTAGAGTAATTCTCGAATGTTTGCATCTGTCTGAAAATTGTTCTTGTGTTTAACCTAAGACAGCTGTCTGTCGTAAAATTTTGAAACAGCCATCTAACTTCGCATAAATTCATGAAGGAATCGTGATACCAATTCCCGCGCGAAGAATGGGTACATATGCTAGTTTATTAAAATAGATAAGAAGACGTATGAGCATGTTGATAGGAGCAGACATTCATTTCAACACCTACTGCTGCTAAACGGTACGTCATATCAACAAACCGAGTACACCATTTAGTGCTCTACATAATTGGTCCTACGACATTTTCTCATATCTCCCGTATTTACACGTTACACTGAGTTATAAAATTAGAACACTGTAAAATATGTGTACAGTTTTCGCATATTCCTTTATTTTTCCAGTACATATGCAGTAGGTGGAATCATAAAATTTGGCTGACATATGGCCAGTGTCCGTACCAATGTGTGTGACGAATTTTATGATTCTATCTTTCCTATAAGTGTGGCAGACTACGAGATAATTGTGTAAAAAATGACCGAATTTACGCCAAGTCTTTATTAAAGAAACAGTGAAAATTGGTACAAACATATCATATTTTACGTATAATTATTACTGTTGTTTTTTCCGCATGAAATGTAATTTTCGAAATTGAAACGTACGAAATTCTATGGCCCAAGAGGGATTCTGTGAACTCAGCCTCCTCAGCATCGAATGTGTCATACATGAATATAATAAAATCAATGCCTTTACATCTTAGAAAGTTCATTGCATGGTCCAGTTTCTTTGGAATCAACTGAGAATACACAAAAGATAGAAACGTACATTAATTTACGTTATATTTCAATCCCTAGAAAATATTTAGCTTTCAAAAGATAAGCTATTAACAACTCCACAGTTCAGGCAAGCAACTCAATGTTGAAAACATCCTAGGGATATAACCTAGGAATTTTAGGTAAATAATATTGTATAAGAATATATTTTTTATTTATTCCTAAAAATTACATTTTTCTCAATCATCGTAATCCGGTCGATTGGATTAGTAGTTTGCCTTTTACTACCACTACGAGCGCTAATGTGAGTCAATGCATTGTTTCACCTAAGCACCATTACGAGCGCTATATGAGCCAATGCAGAGTTCCACTTAATCCCTTATCACTACATTCGGTGTGGACATTTTTCAAGAAATAAGAAAAACGCCTGAGGGTATTGAGCCAAGGAACACATTTCAGAAAGAATTTTGTACCAAACTAAAACAAACCAAACCAAACCAAACCCCATGGCACTACAGGCCTTAAAGGGCCTTGGCCTACCAAGCGAACGCTGCTCAGCTCGAAGGCTTGCAGATTACGAGGTGTCGTGTGGTCAGCACGACGAATCCTGTCGGCCGTTATTTTTGGCTTTCTAGACCGGGGCCACCATCTCACCGTCAGATAGCTCCTCAATTCTAATCACGTAGTCTGAGTGGACGTCGAACCAGCCCTCAAGTCCAGGTAAAAATCCCTGACCTGGCCGGGAATCGAACCCGGGGCCTCCGGGTAAGAGGCAAGTACGCTACCCCTACACCACGGAGCCGGCGAAAGAATTTTATAAATAAATTAGTTTGGCTAGGATTTGAATAAAAAGGAAAACGAGTACAGGAACAAGCGATTTTAGGCTGTGTTTCCGGAAATGCATTTAGGCCGGAAGTGAGTTTGCGAGATTCTCTCTTGTTTATTTTGATAGAGCCACCCAAGACTCGCAATCTGAAACCTTTTCGGGCCCTTTAGCCCTTCAACTTTCGGCACAATTGAGGAAATTGCTTAATTTTACGTTTTTTCGTAGTATCTGGACACGTGCCTTGTCTGTTAAGACAAGTTTTCACCATTAAAATTAATTAGTTAGATTTCATTCAAGTATCTGCGATAGTTGAATTTATATGTGTTATTGATAGAACGTATACAATTTTTGTTTTCTGCAGGCGGGTCCGTATTATGTTCGTTACACCTCTGGCGGCAACAACGGCTGTACAGTAGATACAACAACTCCAGTCTATTTAACGTTTTTCACGTGTTAATTTGCTTCATTTCTGTTGTTTGTATTTTTATTTCTCTTTCCCATATTATAATATCTCCATTTCTATATTTTGTTTTTATGCCACTTTTTTGGTAACTTATTCATTGTGTTTCATCATGTTATTTCTTCCTTAATTTGTGAGCGGCTTTACTTATACTACAAGCTAAATAAGTAAATACTAGCCTAAGCCCGTCAAAACATGACGTTCACTGGGGGTAAATATTTAGTGAAGGATTTATATATTATGTTAGACATTGTTTGTACACTCTTGACATTGCAACATATGCCATGGCTGAAACCTGCACGTTATTGTGTTTCCTCTTTATCTTTATTGATTGTGATACGAAGTGCCAAGCTAATTTGGAAATTGGCGCCACTTAAAAGAAAATGTAAGTGTTTTATCTGAAGGATGTAAATTAACTCGAGGGATTACAGATCTCTGCCATTCTGAATGTACAGTGCACTGATCGACCGTTGGAAAGTAAAATGTCCATGCAACTAACAAAACACGAAGCTCTAAATTGAAGCACTTCTGAATTAAGCATATACATTTTTCCAGTGGACACGTGACCATCGATAAAAATGAATTATTGACATTTTTGTTTTGTTGGGGCACGTCAGAAAATTTCATTAATATAAATGAAAGTTGCTGCTGGCTTCTATGAGCACAATGTCAGCCAAATCAGATTTGAAAATTGGCACATTAGTAATTTGCTCGTAGAAAAGGTACAATCCTTCGGGTTTCCCTGGCAGTAAATTATGACACGGAGGATAGATTGACTTTCCTGACTACCGGAGTAGAAGGAGTTCACAGCTTTAGTGTTAAAATTCCGAACTGGAGAAAAAGACTTCTACATTTCTCCGACATCACTTGAAGCTAGCAAATACAGAAAGAGCTACGAAGAGACAGAAACATTGCGCCACATAACTTCTCGACTAAAGCGACTCTTTGCAAATGCAAAATAGCACTGACAGCTGGCGTCCGGCTGTGCTTGTATGCTTGCCCTCTTCCACCTCTCCTCTTGCATCGTATGCCTCAGCGCTACCACAGTCCAGGTGGTCTGTGAGTACTGGCGAGCGTTTCGGCGAATCAGAATGCCACATTCTTCTTCTTTTAAAGACACTGTACAAATCTACAGGCCAACAGCTTTCATCAGCATGCTTTACGATGTCAATTGGTTCAGCCATTTTCTCAAATTCGATGTACCAAAAATCATCCTAGCGTGTTAAATATGTAGATGTAAGGGAGGCTCGAAAGGTAGATCTACACCATTTACAAAATGTGGAATATCGGTGTAAAACAGAAAGGAATCTACGAACATGACCTAGCAACATTTTAAATTTAGAACCAAATATCTGGGAAAATTTATCATTGCATGTCTGTATCATAAAATTGCACACAACGAACTTTACTTTCTCACTTGAACGGTTCACACAGTATCGTGTGTGATAGAATCTATAACAAACAATGTACAGTCACAAAGTTAAAGATACTTGGCAACCTCACGACTGAACATAAAACCCGAAGAATGAAATAATCATTGGGCCAATGACGTGTTACGCTAAAGAAAGGCACGAAATTTCTCAATTTGCAATGATGGGCGAATAGTTGTGAATAAAGCGGCAAGTAGGATACAGAGCAAGTCAATATGGTGTAAGAACATTCGGAGTCCTTGTCTACGCATATTTAAACTTACGGAATATGAAAAAGAAGAAATCCTAGTGACATTTTAATTTACATTTCCAAAATGTTGTATAGTCCTAAACAATTCAGAACTGGCAGTCAGTGAAATCATAAGTCATTTGTGGATACAGTGATCACAGACTCCTGACATTCCCAGGCATGGACTTACGTAGGGTTTCATTCTAAATTATTACACGTTATCATTCGAAAGTTGCCACCTTAACACCTTGACGGGACACTTCAGTTTCTAGGTAACATTCTGAATCACCCGCTATAGCCTATTAACGGCCTTAGCCTGCTTAGATGTCTACAGAACTGTCCAACCAGACGACAGACATATATTGGAGTGCTATGTGGTTAACGTGACAACATTCGCTGCTGTATTGGTCGCATTTCGCAACGGAGTCGAATGCCCTGCATGTCACACAGATCCTCCTCATTTTGGGCTCACGGGATTGAATAAACCCCACTGGACTGGCCGGAAACACAATCCGGCGCTACCCTTACACCCCTACTTTGAGAGTGTCCTATTACTATATTACTATATTGCTATTTAATGTTTTAAAAGGAAAGAAAGTCATCTAATTTTTATTTTTGTACTTCTCCCAGTTACGTGCGGTCGGATCTACCTGCAGATTGAACCCAGATTTACGATTGGATGTCTTTCTTGCCGCTTAACCTATGTGGAGAGATATTTTCATTATTGCATGATTTTATGATGGTTGGATGTACGATGTACAGTTGGAAATAAAAGTCTAAATACACTTCAAAATTTCATGTAAGTGTAATCAAAAAAGAACGTTTTAGTTATCTGCACTTACAAAATACAATGATAGACTTGTTGATACTTTATCGCATTAATTACTGAGTGTAAATCTGAAAACCATATATCGCTCATTTATGAAACAAAATAAATGTTCAGGAACAAAAGTGAAAATAAACACACAATTTTTTCACTCTCATATTAGGTGCAGTGTATTTTGTTTCCACTTTTTGCAACTACCAAAGTTCCCAAACTCAGGGGCATTGATTCCACTGGGTTTCTGATGACTTCTGGTGATTTTTTCCATTATGTTCTTATGGAAAGTTTGTTTTTGCTAGCTGCTTTACGTCGCACCGACACAGATAAGTCATATTGCGACGATGGAACAGGAAAGGGCTAGGAGTGGGAAGGAAGCGGTCGTGGCCTTAATTAAGGTACAGCTCAAACATTTGCCTGGTGTGAAAATGGGAAACTACGGAAAACCATTTTCAGGGCTGCCGACAGTGGGGTTCGAACCTACTATCTCCCGAATACTGGATACTGGCCGCACTTAAGCGGCTGCAGCTATCGAGCTTGGTATGGCAAGTTTTAAATCGTCCTTCCTCTTGATGGAATATTTCCTAATCCACCTATGGAGTTCTTCCCAAAGGTGTTCAGTAGAGTCAATGCCGGGGATCAAGAGGTAAATGAAATTGCTTGGTAACATTTTGAAGCAACAATGTTTTCACAATTGCAACGGTATGTTTAGGGTCATCTTGTTGAATGACCCTGTCATTTCTTAGTCCTGGCTTTTCAATAGAGATTATCCTCTAGTATAACATATGCAGATACATCTATTTATTGTTCTTTTTTAATTTTCAATAAGCACTAAAGTGTCTACCCCAGCACCAGAAATGCAATCCCAAACAAGAATGTTCCCAACTCCATGTTTCACTAATGGAACAAGATTTTCCTTTTGGAGGCTCTCATTAAGTTCTCCATACTTTGTGCTTTTACTCACTCTGAAATAAAGGACAGAAGTATTAACTGCTTGATAAGTCAAAAAACTCAGCATGCAGCAAGCGTTGTGGGCGTATGTAGAATTTTTTCCGGACTGTATGTAAATGAAGATGTGTATCTAAACGAACCCAAAACACCCAGTCACCACGCTGAAGGAATTAACCACAGATGGCTAAAATCATTGGTCTACCCAGGAATTGAACCCGAAGCCCTCTGAACTGAAGGCCACTATAATAATAATTCAGTCAAGGAGCGGAACAATAAGAGAAGAAAGTAATGAGATCAATATATCTTTCCCAATTTTAGAATCATTCTAATTCGGTCGAACCCTCGAGCCTAATAGTCCTATATTCATAATTCTTAGACTGTGATAGTAAGAAACAGTGAAATAAAATCTAAGTGGTAGACACCGAGTCGAAGTGGAAGGAAGTCTCGGTCTGTATCTTACTTCTTAATCTGTTTTCCCTCCAGGGTCGGTTTTTCCCTCGGACTCAGCGAGGGATCCCACCTCTACCGCCTCAAGGGCAGTGTCCTGGAGCTTCACACTCTGGGTCGGGGGATGAAACTGGGGAGGATGACCAGTACATCGCTCAGGCGGTCTCACCTGCTATGCTGAACAGGGCCCTTGTGGAAGGATGGGAAGATTGGATGGGACAGACAAGGAAGAGGGAAGGAAGCGGCCGTGGCCTTAATTTAGGTACCATCCCGGCATTTGCTTGGAGGGGATGTGGGAAACCACGGAAAACCACTTCCAGGATGGCTGAGGTGGGAATCGAACCCACATCTACTCAGTTGACCTCCCGAGGCGGAGTGGACCCCGTTCCAGCCCTCGTACCACTTTTCAAATTTCGTGACAGACCCGGGAATCGAACCCGGACCTCCGGGGGTGGCAGCTAATCACGCTAACCACTGCACCATAGAGGCGGACCAGTATCTTACTACCAAATATAAAACACTCTATCCCCAGTTTCCTCAAAGTTTTTAAAAAGATAAAACGAAGGACATAAATCCTTTTCCTTCCGGGATATCCGAGTTACTCGAAGTACGAGTACCCTGAGAATATCGCTTGTTTACCTACTCCTCGATTACTGGGGTCTGACCCCGAATTAGTGAGCCAGCTCATGTTCTAATTGGTGTCGTGTGATGTGATTAACACAGTATGATTGGTACCTCAGGAGAGTTCTAGCCGGCTGGTTTACTATCGAGTGAGTCAAAAGGGCGGAGATTTGATGGCTAGCCAATAACTCAATAACAAAACAACATATTTCTTCACACACACAAGGAAATATAGCGGCGGTAATAAAAGTTTAAGGAAATCGCTAATGGGTATACTAATAACAAGTTAATAATTATAGCTGTTTAGGATTTTTCGTTGACGAAATTACCCGCTTTTATGCCCCAAAGAATGCATGTTCTCAAAGGAGACTTTCTGTGGTGTCTCAAGGGCGCACGAGCCACCAGCACCTGGGAGAGGTGTGTAATTCCAATCGATGAGCCCGCTTCTATACTGGGGAGAAATTCTGGTAATTTTACAACTGAAGAAGTGTAAGAAATTAGAATAATTTCAATTATTGCTGATATTATATTCACAATCGGTGAAATTAAATTACGGTGCCATTTTGGGAACTTAAGTAATAAGTTGTAATCTGCTGTGGAGTAGTATGAACACAACAGTAGTAGCGATCATATACTACTCACTCACAGGATGCGTTGAGCACAATCAACGACAAGTGTCCGACTCTATGGCTGAATTCTTAGCGTGTTGGCCTTTGGTTCAAGTGGCCCCGGGTTCGATTCCCGGCCGGGTCAGTTATTTTAACATTAATTGGTTATTTTCACTGGCCCTGGGGCTGGGTGTGTGAGTCTTCCTTACAAAAAATACAAGGGAAACAAAGAAATGATTAGAAAAATAAGAAAAAATATCAGTAAAAAAATCTAAAATATTTTTAAACATCACAATGTCAACCCAAGAGCTGCTATTATAAGATCTAGAACACAGCAGTGCCCCAACGTCTGTCTTTCCTGGATCCGAGAACACACCGGTTCTCCTCGAAATGAAAAGGGAGCCATCCTCTTAAAAGCAGCCTCCTCATCCAACAAATCCCCCCCCCCCAAACCATGCAAAAGCCCAAATCAAAACACATCTAATAAGACACTGGAGCAACCTCTGGACATCAAGTATAAAAAGGCCTGTCACAAGAGAATTATTTTTCTCCGACATATACAGCCAAATCCAGTGCAAAACATTGGTGCCTGAATTCATTCTCAGTGAGTTCCTCTCCTGGCATGGAAAGTTTAAGTTCTATATTGAACGCTTCACATTCAACATTGTAGGCGATTACTTTTGCTCTTCACGAACGGTGGACCATTTACTGCTCGACTGTGTCATGTTTTGAATACAAGATTCGAACTTGAATGTCACCTGAGCAGTTGTAATGTGTAACTTTTAAAGCCATTATTCCAACTGTTTAGGAAATCCTGCAACAACAAACATTTCCTTAAGTTCATTCAACACATATTCAAAGATTTAGTTTCCTAATTTCGTATCAATGACCAATAATAGAAAAAAGACTGATCAAAATTATAACCCTAATATACTCATGTACAATATGGTTCAAACTGTCGGGATATAAATAAATAAATAAATAAATAAATAAATAAATAAATAAATAAATAAATAAATAAATAAATAAATAAGTAAATAAATAAATAAATAAATAAATAAATAAATAAAGTTTCTTGTTCTGAAAGTTGTACATTAGTACCTCCCCATCTACGTTGTGGTGCGGATATATTTATTTAGCGTTTGGCAATTACAAATCACAGAAGAAAAGATATTGGTGTTTCAAAAACACGTATTATATCCGTGATATAATCGCCCTAGCTTACACAAGTTTCCACTTACACTGACTCCAATGTAAGTGAATTTCCACGCCCTGTTGAAGAAAATGCCGCTTAGCTATTATAAAATATCTGTTCTCCTTTCGAGTTATTGAGAAGGTAACGGTATAGAAGTGGATCATTTAGATGTCGACAACATAAGACATGGAGTTCCAAATGGACTTACTTCCGCGCTTCAAAAATTCAACTATCTCTGCAAAGTTTCAACCACCGATCTTGTGATCCAGAGCCCGACATCAGACCACTGATCCAGAGAGGAATAATAACAACAATAATAAATACGCAGTTCACAAAAGTTTCATGCTGTTTGGTTGTGTGGATTCAATTCCACATATTTGGTGTTAAGAGCACTTTAAATAGTATTGGAGGATATAAAACTGAAATACTCTTCGACACTCGACTATAACCGGTATGAGTGGCTCAGATGCTAGTGCGCTGGCATTCTGAGTTCAAGTGTGTTTGATCCCGGCTCAGTCCGGTGGTACTTGAAGGTACTAGAATACGTCAGTCTCGTGTTAGTAGATTTACTAGCAAGTAAAAGAACTCTTGTGGGATAAAAATTGTCATATCCCGGTGCCACCAAGAAACCTACTCTTCAAAACATCACGAAGGTTGAGAAATGTCTCTCATTTGCTGCAGAGAAGCGTTTGAAATATTTAAATGACACGTCCGCTTAGAGAAATTCAACGTGCCTACTGAGATTAAGGCTGTTGAACACGTCTGTTTAAAACATACAGTAAATCTGTCCCTTAAAATATTGTTCATTCCAAAGCGTGTCCGATTAATAAGGGTTTCCATTAGGATAGCTCCTACTGTATTTTCTGTAATATCAATATATTGAACTAGCGTAGGACGTATGGGACGAACGGAGTCCCACATCCATTAAGCACTATATAGAACGGACTTCCTCGAAAATGAACTAGCGATTTACTCAGAATTCACATCAATAAGAGCTGTGGAATGAGTGGTAGTAAAAGCAGCAATCAATGAACTGTTTTAACCAGCAAGTGTCGTAAGGTTAGATGTGCTCTATATTAGCTTGTTAGTTTAAGCAGAAAACAGGGGAGTAACGAATTTGGTACGGACAGCCAAGATACAAGTTCTGACCCCTCAAAAAATGTAAAGACATATGAATATCTTAAAGTAAATTTAATTAAAACTTGTAGAAATAATGCAATATACATCAATTTATATGAATAAAGAGATTATTCATTATTGTATGATTATTATTAAATAATGTGTGACAGGTTTCATTCGACTACCACCGTGGTTTAGCAGCTAAGCTGCTGAACTGCCAACCATGAACCACTTGGTTGCTCGTAGTTACAAATTCAAATCTCCCGCCAAAATTCAAATTTCCTGCAAAAATTCAATTTTCCCACGCTATGACGTCAGCATCACGTGACCCTCTCCGCAGCCTCTGATTGGCTCGTATTTGGGAGCCCCATAGCTCCTCTACTAACCGGTATGAGTGGCTCAGATGATAACTTCAGAACTGTAACCGATACCAAAGTCTCGTTTATAATAATTTAATCGATTACAACACAGAAAAATAAAACTTACGAAAAAAAATGAATTAAAAAAAGGGTTCAAATAAAGTTTGAAGAATATCACACCACACAACTAATAAGCCCAATATTAACTTCACGCAAATAGGGCTCCTTCGAAATTGAGTCCACTGATTGTTACTACACCAACTTCTAATTGGTTGTCGAACTGTTGTGGGATAAATATATGAAAACAGTTAAATATGTTCTGCCAAATTTGTGCATTATACGACCTTAGGTGCACTACACAGCAAGAAAGTATTTTAAAATTTGTTTATAGCTGTGACGTGTTACACTCAACACAGTAAACTGCTGATATATTCAACGAACTGACAATTCCCCTACGTACAGATTGTAAAAAAGAATGTACTATTTCGAATGATTATGCAAAATCGCCCTTATCATTTCCGTGCAGAGTGACATTATGGTGTGTGTCTGAGTCATCAGTCTAGAGACTGGTTTGATGCAGCTTTCAATAACATCCTACCATGTGCTAAACTTTTCATTTCTGCATAACTACTACATCCTACATCTAATCTGTCATATTCGTACCTACTGTTCTTACCACCTACACTTCCCTCAAAAACCATCTGTGAAAGTCCTGGGTGTCTTAAGATGTGTCGTATCTCTTCTTCTGGTCAAATTTGGCCAAATCTCTCTCTTCTCACCAATTCGATTCAGTATTACTTCATTCGTGATTGTATCTACCCATCTCACCTACAGGATTCTTCTGCAACATCACATTTCAAAAGCTTCTATTCTCTTTCTTTCTGAACTACTTATCGTCCATGTTTCATTTTCGTACAATGCCACGCTCCAGACGAACGTCTTGAAAAACAACTTTCTAATTCCTTTATCAATGCTCGAGGTGAAAAAAATCTTTTCCTTAGAAAGGTCTTTCTTGCCTGTGCTAGTCTGCACCTTATGTCCTCCTTACTTCTACCATCATTAGTTATTTTACTATCCAAGTAACAATATTCATCTACTTCCTTTAAGACTTTCTTTCCTAATCTAATATTTCCTGCATCACCTGACTTTGCTCGATCGCATTCCATTTTTTTAGTTTTGGACTATTTTATTTTCATCTTGTATTCCTTCTCCAAGACTCTGTCCATACCATTCAGCACTCCATATCTTTTGCAGAGTCAGATAAAATAACAATATCATCGGTAAATCGCAGGGTTTTGATTTTCTCTCCGACGTTGATTCCCTTTCCGAATTCTTCTTTGATTTCCTTTATCACCTTTTCTATGTAAACACTGAAAAGGAGAGAGACAAATTGCAGCCTTGCCTCACTCTATTCAGGATTGCTGCTTCTTTTTCAAAGCCCTCGATTCTTATCACTGCAGACTCATTTTTGCACAGATTATAGATAATTCTCCTTTCTCGGTGTCGGATCCCGACCACCATCAGAACCTCCGTTTGCTTGGTTCAATCAACATTATCGAATGCCTTTTCTAGATCTACGAACGCCATGCACGTGGGTCTTGATTTGGTCCTGTAAAATCAGACGTAATGCCAGGATTGCTTCATACATTTCTTCTGAAGCCAAATTGATCTTCTCCCATCAATGGGGTAGGTATACATTACTTTAAATTTTCCGCGAGGAGACAGTTGGGCTCCTTAAAGACCAAGGCCCGCTTGCATTACAGGCCCTGCAGGTCCTAATATTACGCCCCTGGTGGGACATGGAGGAATTGGCTGCGTAGTCCCAGAGAATATTAAGGATGTCAATGTTGCTTCAAGGAAATTGTTAAAATAAAGGGATACTGGAGTCTAAAAATCAGTATTATGCATTGGAATAAAGGCCTATTGACACATCTCCGGGACTAACGGTGTTTTCAGTTTCCATATCCATCCTTTCCGATATTAACTTACCACGTCTGTTCTCACACTTCATTTCCGTGCAGGTAACTCGGTAATCAGTTGTCCGATGATAATGCTAGCTATAATATTGAATTAAGAGGAGCAAGAAAGGAACACACAGTAGGTTCAACTTGTATGAACGTGCAGGGGAGTAGAAGGAGAAATTTCTACATTATAAGGGCTTGATGGATAATGAAATAAAACGAGCCGAAATACATTCAGCATGCTACTGAAGACGGTGTTATTGGTTTTGCGTCCCATTAACTACTTTTACGGTTTTCGAAGACGCCAAAATGCCGGAATTTTGTCCCGCAGAAGTTACTTAAAGTGCCATTAAATCTATCAATACGACGCTGTAGTATTTGAGCACCTTCAAAAACCACTGGACTGAGCCAGGACCGATTCTAGCTCGGCTGTTGAAGAAGAAGGAACGTTGTTGCAATAAAAGGTAATTTCTGCCAACCTGTTATCATACCGAAGGAAATACTGGCAGCATGCGAACCGTATTTTTAAATTAATTACGTTAAATTAAGGAATAAACTTAATTGAAATGAATAATATCCATGTCTTGAGAAGTTTTAATTGTAACGTGAATGTACAAAAGACTAATAATTTGAAAGAAAAAATTACAAGTGAACGAAAAATGTACGCGAAAAAAAGGAAAAAGAAAAGTATTTGAAACAACAGGGTGATGTGCGTAAAGTTATGTATATTCTAGGATGCTGAAGTACCTGTCGCATTACCGAGCTGAATTCCTATCGAAATCTTGCCAATCATAAGCATATAATTACAGAAATCGATGAAAACAGAGAAAGCAGAAATCACGTCCGCAAAAACAAGAAAATAACGCTGAAGAGTGAAAAACATTTGCTGACACTAATTACGGAGAAGCCCTGAGCGTGATAGTAAATGCCATCGTTCGAAGTATTGGAATCCAACACTTCGTTTACAAGACGACGATATAAACACGGAAGATGCCGCCACATCATGGATGACGTCATCACGTCCAGAATATATGTGAATCGACCTTTACAGGTCTTTCCATGAAGAGACAACAAGTGTTTTCAATTATAGCGATCTCAGTGTTGGAGTATCCATCTCATAACCCAAAGATCACTCGATTTATCCTGGGCGAGGCAGTCGATGTTTGGAGATAGGGTCTTTGATGATGCACTTAGTAGGCTTTGCTGAAGCGGCTCACTAGGGAAATGAGAAGCGAGGTGGTTTCCCGTTGCTTTCTTCACTGAGACGCACGTAGCTATTACATATCAGTCTCCAAGCCCACTGAAATTCAAGCACCAACCGACCCAATGACTGACATTTTCACAACGGGTACTGGCTGCATAAGGAATGAAATTACTAGAATCTCCCATACCTGTCACTTTCTCATTGTCGACACCTAGAATTAGACAGATAGAGTTTAGTGAACGTAAAGCCCCTTATCACCACATCACCTACAAAGATATGAGCTCTAAACTCTTTGTTGTTATGGAGGCTGTTATCATTCTTGATTTCTTCATGCATATGTCACAAGATTCACTACACATATCCCAGTTGAATGCAAAAGAGGCTCAGCTATAGGCCAATAAACTAATTATTATTATTATTATTATTATTATTATTATTATTATTATTATTATTATTATTATTATTATTATTATTATCCTTTAACAGTAACAATAATAATAATAATAATGTTAAAAGTAATGATTACAACTAAACAGACAGTAAGTATTTCTTACGCTGCCTTTTTGGATGAGGAGCCCGAAGTCGGCCTTAGGTTCAGAGGACCCCGGGTTCAATTCACGGTCTGATCAAGGAGTTTAGCCACGCCTGGTTAATTCCTATGATTTAGGGACTATGGAATTTTATTCGCCTGAAACGAACAAGTTGATTTTATCACATATATTCCTAATTAACACAAAATTATACATACGAGTGTATGTCTACCACTCAATCCCGTTTCCTGATACAGTGTCGGGGATGTGAAGAGATGAAAACAAGTCTCAGTTGAGGAGCTAATGAAGATGAAATGATTAATACTGAATGAAATATTGGGTAAGGATGTAGAAATAATCGGCTGTGGACTTTGAGGAGTAAGTGTCCTAGCATTTGCCTGGAAGTGAAATTGGAAAACCACAGAAGGACATCCGACAACGAGGTTCGAACACACTCGTCTTCCGAATGAAGAGCTTGGCACTATAGCCGTGGCGCGTTAACAAACACGGCCACCCCACTAGGTAAAAAAATTACATATACTTATAAATATATAAAAATTACTTTCGTTGAGTTGTATCAAAAAACGTAAATGGAGGCTGGCTACAAGGGCTGTCTGGCCGAGCCGGTAAATGTGTGCTTGGATCACCCGGAAGGACGTGGTTCCGATTCCCCATTAGGATGTAGAAATATTTCAGAAACGAGATTTGCAATTCCGGATGTGCACATGGTCCTGAGGTTTACTCAGCTTACACCAAAAATGAGTACCACGTTAATTCCTGTGGATAAAGTGCGGAGATTCTACCCCTCTACGGGAGATCTACAGAGATTATTTGAGTTCTTGCCGGACGTTACACGATATAAAGGGTTTACTCCATAAACCTCACAACTCATCGAATTATCCTGCGCCACTTTGGAATGAAAATTGTAACGTATAAAACATTTTTGTGACTACCTCTAACATTTTCAATTGACATTTCCGTTTCTTTACTTATTTGTTTATTTAATTAATTATTTTATTCATTTTAAGAGAAATTTCTTCTAATACATCAGCAGTTTTTCAGCTCGTGATGAAGTAATATTTCGTCAGATTGGAATGAACTGTAATTCAAAGGAATGATTTCCATCAAAAGTAAATGTTCCTTCCATGATTTCACCCCTATGATCACACAAGTGGGAGCTTGTCTCGATAAATAACACGATCTTATGACGGTACCCCTTATTCATGAATTACATCAGCGGATCAAAAGCAGATGGAGAAGTGGTTTTCTCCCACAACTTATATCCATGAGGGAGGAGTCTAAAAGAAACAATTTCACAAGTTGTTTTTCTGTCGGGAAGGAGAACTTCATGTAATCAATATCGTGAGTTGAACTCCGTATCACTTCTCAGCGCTCTCAGTGGAGTTTAGAAAGGAGATTGCTTGTCGCAGAGCCGAACTGCGAAAAGATTACCAGAATCACAGCGACAACACGTCTCTTGGGGAAAACAAACACGTATCGCGCAGCCTGAAGTGGGTATGTACTCGATAGCATAAACAAGACATCGATTACCGGGTTATCATAAAAAATTACCACCCTTTGCTTCGTGAAATAGTTCTGTACAGATCTTACGAATTATTTATAAGTGACTGCCTCTTAATGTTAGATTGAAGTGTATAGTGCGTAATATTTGATATTTACGAATAACCCCCAACCTCCAAAGATCATGGCATGTGTGATACGCATAGTCCGTCATGTTGGCATCGAATAATTGCGTTTTCAATTGATTTTCTTCTTCTCTGTAATATATACAGGGCGTTTAATTTAAGACTTCACACTTATGGTCAGACCGCGAAATCCCCAAGCCAGCGCCATATGGCTTGTGTCAAGCTTGGCCTGATAAGTCTTGACAGCTGACGCAGCAGATACTTAGCTCTGTCGCTCAGTTCGCTAGTAATTATTGGACATTCTTAAGGTGTGTTATAAGCTCATTATCGCGATAGTCAAATACATTACACCGCAGAGAATTTATTTGCACAAGGAGGAGAAACCAATTAAAAGATGCCTTCAAAAATTCCGTATACATTTTCGCGGTTTGACAGTACTATCAAAATGTTACATGTAACAATTCGTTCATATGTGGCGTAGTACTAGTCCCGTAACTAATAATTTAAAAAACCGGGCGAGTTCACCGTGCGGTTATGGGCGCGCAGCTGTGAGCTTGCATCCGGGAGATAGTGGATTCGAACCCCACTGTCGGCAGCCCTGAAGATGGTTTTCCGTTGTTTCCCATTTTCACACCAGGCAAATGTTAGAGCTATACCATAATTAAGACCACGGCCACTTACTCCCACTCCTAGGCCTTTCCTATCCCATCGCCGCCAGAAGACCTATATGTGTCGGTGCGATGTAAACCCACGTATAAAAACTAATTTCAAAGAAACAGCGAAAGAGAACAGCTCCCTTACAGGAGAGGTTAGAAGATAGAGGATATACGGACAAGACTGCATAATAAAATTCAGTCCACGTAAGTCATTTCGGTGAGTAGGTCAGGAAACTGGTATATCACATTCGTCAGCACGTAATGCAACAACATTTTTGCATTTACAATCTTAATGGTCTCATTCATGGATAACATAACGCCTACAGATTTCATTGCAAGAATAAAGGAATAGGTTATTTAATAGTGTTCACGACAGTATAGTGGATCCAAACATTATTTATTTATTTATTTGCCCTGAGTTTGTATATAACTGATGAGTTCAGTTGCGCTCAGTTGCTATAGACGTAATTGTGCAGTTTCTTTGAGGCGACAACGTTCGCTCGCCATTGTGGGCACTGCGCACGGTGTCTTCGCTTTCCTGTGCTATTATTCCTCGCTACGAAGTCTTAAATTATACTCCTTGTATCTTCCTGAATATTCTTGCGAAAACTATGTTAATACTCCCCTTTCCTTTAAAGTATTGTTTTGTAAATGTCGCTAAGTCCTAGTCTGTCATACGTATTTTACTCATTTTCAATTAATTTCACTTAAACTCATCGTTTCCAAGGTAATTTAACAACAGATATAGAAGATACTTACATGAAATGTTGAGTGTTAGTGTATACCATATACATGAACAACATGCTATTGACTCCTTTTTCCAACATAGGTAATTTAGAATTTTAAATATCGTCAGTAGCCTAATGCAAAATTTAATAAAATTGATAAAGAAAATATTTTCTGGAACACATCTGACAGATTCTAGAGTATTTTGATGATAGTATATATATTTAAATAATTTCAACAAACGAACCATGTAAATATTCAATGAAATGAAGTATTTATACGACAGACACAATTTACCTGCAAGAAACTAGTATACAAATTTGATAAATTATTGATACCCCGTTTAATAATCTGAATAATATTTCATGGATGTATACATTCAGAAGTATGTTTCAGTGGCACTTGTAGTTGACAATTATAAATTTATGATTTTCTTTTTGCCATTATTTTAACGTCGTACCTCTCAGACAGGTTTTGGCGAGGATAGGATAGGAGAGGGCTAGGACTGGGAAGGAAATGGCTGAGGCCTTAGTTAAGGTACAAGCCTAGCATTTACCAGGCAATAAAGTGGGATACCACAGGAAAACTATTCAGGGGTGCTGGTAGTGGATATCGAACCTACTGTCTGAGGAATGCAAGCTATAATCTACGCGGTCCGTACGTGCAGGTAACTCGCTTGGTATAACCATTTGAAATTCACTCATTTAAGTTAGTAAAACTGTATCTAAAACCCCTCCCCCACTCCCACCTTACGCGCTTTGACCAGCCAAGACTCCCGCTGACCAGCCAGATTGTCTGCAAAAAATGAAAGTGACAAGTGGATATGGTGGCAACAACCCCAGCCAAACTGCTTGATATTCCTGACCAGGATATGTCTCGCAAGTAGCGTTGCTGAAATATTTATCTATCTTACTTTCATATCGTTCAACATGAACATTATTAAACATAAAACTTACATACAAAATGCATTATTATTATTATTATTATTATTATTATTATTATTATTATTATTATTATTATTATTATTATTATTATTATTATTCCGTTAGGCTTTTTTAGGGACCACGTGCCAATTCCATTACTTCATCCTATACTCCTTCATCTTCACACTAGATGTCCTTTTCCTCTCCTCAAACCATTCTGAGCCTATTTTCTTTCCCTACCGGCCTTGGAATCTTTCTATTTTAACACTTTCTTTTTAAATATCTCTCTCTCTGCTGCTTATCCTTCTTCTTCCTTTTCTTCTTGTATATTGTTTCTTTACAAATCTTTCTCTATTTCAAGAATCCAGGTTGTTGACTTATCTTTCCAAAGAAGATTGGAGATTTGTTTGATCAACCTGTTGTCATCCATTCTGTATATGTGTCCAAAATACATTAATCGCCTCTTCCGTATCGGTTATTAATTTCCTATGTTCCGATATATTTCATCATTATTTCTTGATTTCCAGAGTTCTGTAGTTCTTAGTGGACCGTGTACTTTCCGTATAATTCAAATTCAAATGTATTCAGTTTGAAATTCAGTACTAGACATTCACTCCCGTATAGGCACATTCCGGTTTGACTACTGTGGTGTAATGTTGTCTTTCGACGTTTTTAGAGAAACAGTTATTATTATTATTATTATTATTATTATTATTATTATTATTATTATTATTATTATTATATTTCCTAGCTGACCCGCCCCGGCTTCACACGGGTGGTCTTACATATTAAATATCTGCCGTATATACTAAGTTACGTGATTCTCTATCGGGGGCCAATCCAAACACATTTCCTTTGGAAGTAACACGTGACAGGGCTGCAGAGTTTACTATGAGAAAAACATTCAATGCTCAGGTCTAGACCTGTAATAATTAGAGTTTGGCCCTGTGCTTTATTAATGGTCATACTAAAACATACTTTTGCTGTAAACTGGAGTCTTTTAAACTAAAGTGGTAGGTCGGTGGGTATAATTGGTATTCGCAGGATCAAAACCGTTTCACAGGCTCCACACCTAGCGAGGATCGTGCACTCAAGTAGAACTTCTCTTAACGATTTGATTAGCAATATTGTGCCATTGCATAATATTGGTGTGGTTAGGTTGCGGAGCATCAGTTTGTGAAGGGTAGCTCGTGGAGGAGTCAAAGAATTTAAAAATTCAGTTATGTAATATACCGCCTCTTCTATATCCAAGACTGTATCAACTGAATGGTTAGAATGTTCAGCAATGGATTACGATTCTACTATAGATTACAAAATTACGTGTTCTAATCATATTATGATATTGTTGTGCATGTCAGGTGCGATCTCTGAGCATACGCTGTTCTCTATCAACAGACCCTTCTCTATCGCTTTGCGACCTATGTCTTTCACAATCTAGGGATAATGGTTTCGTTCTAGGAAAGTTCCCCTATCTCTCCGCAAAGACTTGTTTGCCCTTTTAGTCTATAAACGGTCTTCTCTCTCATCATAACTTTCATTATTTCGTAGTATTTTCAGTGTTATATCCTATATTAGCACGTCCTTGATGATGATGCTTGTTGTTTAAAGGCGCCTAACATGTAAGGTCATCGTCCCCCAATGGTACGAGACGGACAACATGATACGAAAATTAAAATATTCAAATGTATCCACTGACTAGAATTTAAAACAAATGATTGTGAATGTAAAATAATCAGTGTATCTAATTCGCAATGCCTTATTTTCGGTAAAATGATAGATTGTGGTGGAATAAGACATTGCCTTAAAATGCATTAATATATAATGTAAATTACTATTTTTTAAAACACATCAAATATATAAACACAAACTAAAACCGAGTCAAATTAAGAAAACGTAGTGAACAATAATACAAAGACTAATACGAAACGCTACGTTTATATGCGATAAAACAAACCACTATCCCCAATAAAACGGATGACGAGGTCTGCTGACTGCTCATCGTTTCGCAGGATGAGGGAGATGGTACTCGGGAGTTTTAGACTACGGTGCAGATCGAGCAGGTACACATACTCAGTAAGGAAGTGTACCACGGCAAGATGATCGCCGCAAGTACATACCGGAGGAGGTTCTCCTTTCAGTAAATAGGAGTGCTTTACTATACCGTGGCCGATCCGAAGACAACAACATAATACCACTGATTCCCTCCGAGAAGCCCGAAGGGAAGTCCTCCATACCTTTGTTGCACTTTATATTGCTCTCAGCTTATTTTGAAGTTAAGTGGCCTGCTATTCCATCTCTCAATGGGACATAATGAAAGGTCTGAGCTGAGAGCGAATATCACTTGCTGGAACCTTATAAGTCAACGGGGGCAATGTAACAGCTTCCTTGGCAGCCTTATCAGCTAACTCGTTTGCCTCTACACCCATGTGGCTTGGGAGCCACATAAACGTGATTATGGTGCCGACATCGGAACACCCGGCCAGCAGGTCCTGGATCCACTACACTAGAGGATGCCGAGTAATTCATGTCGTCGCTGGAAAGGTAAAAGGTTGTATTCCACAAAGCACTTCCTATCAATTATTCTCCTTAAGACTGCTCACGCCTCCCAGCCACGTATGGATATGCAGTCCATCAGAACAAATTTTGTTGTGTTCATTTTCCTATGCCCACGTGTAAAGGAAAATGAACCTTACAGTACCGTACTGTAGGAATGTACGTTTGCATTACGTATTTACGCACTCCTAGTGTACAATGCATGTAAGGTTCATTTTCGTTTAATCGTCGACATAGGAAAACGAACACAACGGACATTGTTCTGATGGACTGCGTATCCATATGTGGCTGGGAGGCGTGACCAGTCTTAAGGAGAATAATTTATAGAAAGAGCTTTGTGGAATACAACCTTTTACCTTTCCAGCGACGATGTATCAATAGACTGTAGCGAGCTCAAGGAGTCGGTACACAGCAGAAAGTGTCGGCGCTCATCGGACAGTGCGTACCGCAGAGCTTCACAGATAGCATAGAGCTCTGCTGTGTACACACTACAGGTTTCCGGGAGAGCAAAAGCAAACCTATCATTATCGACAACGAACGCACAGCCCACTTTCGTTTCTGACCTCGAACCATCCGTGTAAACGACGACTGAATCTAGATGGTGTCATAAAACTTGCGCGGAGTAAAACTTGCGCCGTGGTCATTAATCATTCTAGGATATCATTAGCGAGAGATCTTGTTTGTCTGGGAATTCCACAGGGAAGTTTCGTGTTTCAGAATGTGACAGTGTCCAATTTTCCAGCCACTTGCTAGACTTGGTTTGTTAACTATTGTCAAATCATTCAAGTAATACTTAAGCGGCTGTTTGAAATTCAACGGAGATCGTCTCAATAAGACATAATGAAACAACGCTGATCGAATGAACATTTGCGACGGAAAACTTTAAATTTCAACGTAATACATGTTAAATTTAATATTCTGAAAAATGTATGGCGAAGTTACGAATGTTTACAATACTTCTGTAAATTTCAGTTATTGTTAAGATTAAAAAAGCTTCTCCATGACGCTGATGGTGGAACGTAGGCCTCCCATCACAGCTTCGGGGGTTCAATGTCCGATTACTTTAGGTAGCCTTTAATCTGGACAAGGCTGGCGTTCACAATATTATTTCTGGTTTCTTCATCTTTATATCAGAATCACTGTTTGAAACAATTTCATTTGTCATTTATTCATCTTTTATACCCCAGGGAATGCGACAGGCCTCGCCAGGGCACACAATTTCCTTTCCTTGGTTCATTATTGACCCCTATCACTTCATAAGGGGTGCATGTCGAGGGAAACGTTGGGTGAGGCAGTTTTTTTTCTGTTTTCACTGGTCATTCTTTATTCAACAAATTTGATATCATTTCATTTCATTTCATTTCATTTGCCATACATTAATATTTGTCCAGAATTCAAGTCAGACCTCGCATTCGGGAGCATTTTCTACCTCTAGCGGTATTCCATTCTTCATTCATTCTATTCCTGACCCTGTCAGTTAGCTACAAACAGGCAGTGGATATTCTTCATAAGTCTGAAAGGTTGATTCCATGTTTCGACACTTGGTTTGTAAATAAAGTCAAACTACATAGTTATACACTTTTCACACACTGATATAAATACGATGCAGGTCTTCTAAATGTGCAAGAAACCAACATTGATAGAGTGAATAAGATTTCATATATATTCATTTCAAAATCTCAGTACTACATATATTCAAACTGAGCCCTTCCCGCGTGCAAGTACGACACAGTTATAATATCCCGACAGCCAGATGTAATATGAGGGTATTTCTTCATATAAAAAATATACCTAATTCTTCTTCGCTAGTATTAACGTGAATTCAGAGAAAAAGGTAGGGACCGCACGCGACAAACACCGATGAATGTCTCCATTCTATCGCATTCAAGAGTAAATTCATCATTGACCTATTAACTCCGCCGCAAATCGTATGCTACAAATTATGACTAAAAGAAAATGATGGGAAAACACATTTATTAAATTAAGCAAAACTTAAAGAATTGAGAACTCATATTACTAATAACTTCCATAATCGATTATTAAATTCAATATTAATTCATAATATTTTACATTTAGGTCAGCGCTGGAGTACTAACAAAAATAAAATAATAAAATGAATTCACTATTTCTGAAATTAACTCTAGGTTCATCATTCATAATCACGTTGAAAATTAAATCAATTATTCAAGTCAATCATTGTACCATAATCACTTTGCAGTTTAAAATGGAATATCTCCTTACAATTGATAAAATCTAAAATCTTGCTATCTGAATTCATTTTCGAAGTTTTTCTCTGGCAAAGAAATGTATTACGATGACTGACGTGCTAAGGTTTCCATTCCTATTGCCTTCTAAATTACGGCTCCAAATTTATTATCTTATCATATAAAATTACTACCTGAATTATAAATCAACACTCAAACTATAAAATAATCTATCTCACTATTCTACCTAAATAATTCTTAATTTATTGCTATACGGCTCAATATGCATCCATTCGCTAAGCTAATTTTTAATATATCATATATGCAAGTAATTCCATAAGTATTTACGTTATGATATCTCGGTACTATTTATAATCGTTGCTTCTAATATCTATATTGGTTTAACACATCTTTCTCTTCACATATGTTACGAGAACACGTCATAATATATATATATATATAATTTTAATATTAACAACTGTACTTGACGTTACGCAAACCCTCTAATCTCAATTATACGTATACATCCACCATTCATACCTCATTTTGTGTCACTCCCACGGTGTATCTCTTTCCTTGTTCTTCCATCGTCTAACTGATCCAATATATGCATATTTTCGCATCTACCATTCATATATACGTCTTATAATCACCGTAACACACATTATCATACACACAAAAAAATTCATATATCTTCTTGCATCACTATAAAACCTTCAATTAACTCCATTTCATCTTTCTCAATACCATTTTTCATCATTCATAACCTCTTCCATAATAAACGCAATTACTAAGACGCATCATTCTTCTTTACGTAAATACTCCTTTAAATAGATCAATTCTCTTCAATATTACGATGCATAACCTTAAATATTGCGTTTGTGCATTTAACAACATTACTTTACAAGGAATAACTCGACTATATCTTTCACTTCCTCTCATGCGATCCACCTGTGACGTAATCATTGACTGAATAGTTTCGCGAGATCCGTAGATATTATTCATCATACGATAATCTTTGCACACAGCTGTTAGATAGCTTTTCTTCCTACGCGTATTTTCAATTACCATGGTAATTCACTTATTTCATACTCCACGAGATATCAATCTAATTATACACTAACTCTAATATAGTATTAGCAGATTAAATGTAACGCACTTCACTTCACTGTTTCACTTGCACTCTTAAATATTTCGCACTTAGAATACTCTATACTAATGCATATGCCTAGCTAAACTAAGAATTATAATACTTATGGCAAACAATTAGCTCGTCTTTCATCATATCAGCTGTCAGTTGCTCTCCTCCTCGTCGTCACATCGCTGGTTCATTGGCCATGGTTCGAGGCTCGGTTGGATTACTCATCTCATCTTAGGTAGGGCCAGCTGGTTGGATCATATCTCCCTCCAGGTTGGTCCATCTGGATGTTTAGCAAGTCATCTTCTTCTCGGAATAACTGCCAATATAATCAAATAATATCGACAAGTAAACCTTCATTTTAAAATTTTCTTAGAGTAATATTTCTTTTTTTAAATATTCTATTAGTCTTCTCTTGCGTTTTAGTTAACAAGTTCCCTAAATTTGCGTAAAATCGTCTCGTCTTATAAAAATATTCAATTTTAAAATTATTTGTTTTCTGAAAATATTATTCCTTCCTCGATTCTTCTTCTGACGGGGTGATTCTTTCCTATACTTTTCTTCTTTTACGACTTCCAATTAATGATTTCCGATGTATCGCTAATCTTGCGCCTCGGGTCTATCAGTGTACGTATTTAAATGAATTCTCGTATATCACGCTGTCTCTATATTTTTCACAATGATTCTGCAAATATCCTGCCGTCTTCTCTTAATTTATAATAGTTATTCTTCAAAACTTCCGCCGTAATCTTGACTATTTCCCTTCTTCGATGCAGCAACAGTTTGCTTCCTCTCGTCTCGAGTTCAGTTTTTCAAGTATATCTTTTTAATAATATCTATTATTTTGCTTGTTTTTTGAAACAATTCCCCTAACATTGCTCTGTTCTGTACCTCCTTTGAAAGGTAGTTGTTCCAAGTTATCATGGCCTCCTATTGTATTCACATGTCAAGACTTTCTTGTATACTCTCTTGGGCCTGAGTGGTCTATACATTTCCTGGACGCCATCTTGGAACAGTCCGAAAATGAAACGGGCACACCACCATTCGCTGGGCCTGGAAATAAGCCCCTGTGGTGCAGCGCAGGTAGCAGTTGGTTAAGACAGCTGTCAAACCACTTCTGCTCCCGGCGGGAAATCTGCACGGCGCAAATTTTAGTCGGCGCAACTTTTACAGAACCATCTGGATACCGACCAACAACGGACAGGAAGTGCGACCGATAAATAGAGGAGTCCGTGTTTTCCTTCAGGCCAGTGTGTAGATCCGGCGTTTCCGAAGACCGTAAAAGTAGTTAGTGGGACGTAAAACAAATAACATTATTATTAGTGTGTAGATCCAGAATTATTTTAGGTCGTCGTATTATCCACTGAGGTACCCCACTTGGTTGTCTGACAAGATAGGGAACGGAAGGTACATCAGACAATCCTTGACTGCTATCCAAGCGTATTCCAACCGGCCGCGTTGCTCGACGATAAGCAGCGTTGCAGTTTTAACTGCCCCAGGTGTGGCTCCCACGATAATTTGCTATCGAAAAGGAGCCCAAGAAATCGGTGTCTACTACGGGAAGAGCGACATTCCCTAAATAAAGCTCAGGATGCGAGTGAAGATTGCACTTCCGGCACAAGTGCACAACAGAGGTCTTTGCGGTTGAAAACCGAAAACCGAAAGCCAAAAGTCCACTGTTCCACTCTTCTAAGAGCCTGCTCTAATTGTCGCTCTGTAACTGCCATATTATGCGAGCTATAATGCAAAGCAAAATCGTCCACATATAGCGACGGTATTGTTGCTGAACCAGCAGCAGCGGCAATAGCGTTTATGGCAATCGCGAGCTTAGTGATACTAAGTGATACTAAGGACCGATCCCTGCGCGACTCCATGGGCGAGGTGTTTTGATAACCGTTGCTCTGTCATTGGCGCGGGTCCACTAGCTGTAGTCCGCTGACCTACTATCGCCACGTCATTTCCCACGTCCAAACACGTCGTAATAAATGATGGAGTGAAGACCAAGGTAAGTTCCAGAATTTTGTTCCGAAATATTAAATAGAGATAAAAAATATTATTTCTTTATACAGGGTGAATCCGTGATGATTTTACAAACTTTCAGGGCTGATAGAGGACGGCAAATGGATCAATTTGAGATAAGGAACCAAATTCCGGACACGGTCGAGTCAAAAGTTAAGCAAAATTCTGCTCATTTAAATCCGTTTACATGCTCAAGTTACACAAGCTGCTCCATTTATAACAAATGTTCCAAATGGAGTCACCTCCCCCCCCCCCTGCGTCAATTAAGGCTTGACATCGTCGCACAAAGTTCTGTCGTACCCGTTCGAATTTCGCCGGTGTCGTTTGAACAGCATCGCAGGCAGCGAGAATTCTTGCCAAGAGATCCTCTTCAGTCTCGACAGGTGACACATACACAAGGCTTTTCACATGGCCCCACAAGAAGAAATCAAGTGAGATGAGATCAGGTGAGCGAGCGGAGCTCAGAGATGTACTACCCATGTTGGAACCACATCCCTTGACGAACGGACGTTGAAAACTTGAATTTTTAATAACTTTTGACTCGAACGTTTCTGGACTACAGTTCGTCATTTCAAATTGATCCATTTGCCGTCTTCCATCATCCCTAAAAATTGTAACATCATCATGGATACACCCTGTATTTGAGAGGGGGGGGACCCAGCTTAACAAAGGAAAAAGATGGCTTAATATTCATTCGATTATTAAATATGCTACAATTGTTGTTGACAATTGCTGCACATATCCCAGTATTGGCATGCTTCCTGGCGACCAGAAGCAAGTTTAATAATGTCAGAATTTCAATTATTTTAATATTTTAAAATAAAATGTTCAAAATTTCCCGCCTTTATAACAATATATCACTGTTTCCCTTATAAATTCCAAGTTTATAAGAATTTCCTTATTTTTCCTTTTTTAAAGTGTGTATCAAAGCTCCAGCTACAAAATGAACCTCAATCAGTAAGATCGACTGCGATTTGGATTTTTTGTCGCGTTTTTATTCCGAGCACCAGAAAATATTTATAGTTTTTTAAATAAAAATGTTATATAAAATATAATTTAAATCCTATTGATCTGAACGAGGTACAAATTATAGTACAACACTATGGGAGGAAACTCTGAAAAATTCATAATTATGTGTGAATCAGTAAGAGGGTTATGAAGGAAACCGTGATATATTGTTAAGAAGGCGGGAAATTTTGAACATTTTATTTGAAAATGTTATAATTAGAATTTTGACATTTCAAATTGATCCATTTGCCGTCCTACATCATCCCTAAAAGATTGTAACATCATCACGGATACACCCTGTGGTGGGGAGACCCAGCATAACAAAGGGAAAAAAAATAGGTTAATATTCTGATTGCTCTGAAGCATGCCAATACTGGGGTATGTGCAGCATTTCTCAACAACGTTTGTAGCATATATAACAATCGAATGAATATTGGCCTATCTTCCCCGTGTTAAGCTAGGTCCCCCCCCCTTGAGCGTGACTTGATAGAATCTGATGGTGTTCTTTTGAGAATGAAACATGTCATTATTTGTTTAATAGTGTGTACCTTTCATCCCTTGTTTAATTATGCGCTTTTACACGTATGTTGTAATATAATATTTATCATGTGTGTTCAACAGACTGAAAATCTTTTAAGTTACACTTAACTGAGTAGAGGAGTGTGACAGGATACGGCAGCCGGCACAATTCCTATCCTCACCGCTAGATGGGGCTTCATTCATTCCATTCCTGACCCGGTCGAATGGCTGGAAACGGGGCTGTAGATTTTCATCGCTATGAAAAGAAACATGTAGGCTACGTTTTGTCTGAAACTTCCTTCTTAACAAACAGCTCAAAATAAAAGAAAAATGTATGAACAAGTAGTCTACTACAGAAAGTTGGAGAGGACAGAAAGCGAATAACAGAAATGGGAGCGCAAAAATTCCATTTTTAGGACGTATCATCAGAAAACACCATGACAATGTACAACGTTGAGGGCAATATACAAGAGAAAAAGAGAAGAGGTAGTCGTAGGAAACCCTGCCTGACGGATATAGAAAGAAAAACGGAATGCAAGAATCACGCCATATTGAGGAGGATACTTCTTGATGATAAACAAGAATGAGTCTATGAGTCTTTAGAACTTGATAACTCTTTAGTGTCAGTGTCGTTCAAATTTCTGACTAGTACAGAAAGTAGTTACAAATAAAATATAAATTGCACAGTTCAAGGTGAACGAATCATTACAAACCCCCATTATCTTCACGGTAGAATTGAAAAAGTAGTGCACTGCCTTCCGTTTGGCAGAGTTTAATTTACTCGGCATGCACGCAATTTCACCCGAACCACGCTGCCTCTTTGCTGCAGATTACTACACTGTCAGGTGGGGAAATGAAGGAATTAAACATTCAGTGTTAGGCTTAAAAGAAACATGGTTCTACTTTAAGAGAACGGATCTAACAAATAATGAACGCCTGAACATAGGAATGTTCATTATGGGTCAGAACTGAACAATTCCCGAAAGTACCATTTCCTTCACACACGACTCATTTATAAGAATTTAGAGTCACATTCTCTGTATTACTAAGTAACTAACTACATTTCTATCGTAGAAGCAGTATTTACAAATTAAGGAAACCAAATAAAATATTAAATACATTGTCATTTTATTCAACGACTCTTTTTCAGATTTCCTTTGGGTCAGCCGAGTACTCAGACTCAACTGAAGACTTGGCCGTAGATTTAAGACCACATAATATTCAATCTCTCATGGGATGGTCCTAATTAAAATTCTACTAGAATCTGCCGGGATTCGAACCCAAGACTCTGGGTATCGAGACTAGTGATTAAATCACTGACATCATATTCACTTTTCAACACCATTCTAATAACGCCAGATATTGGTGCAATTTAATCAGAGTCTGAACTGAGAAACTCTAGTTAGGAGGAATTTTGGAGCTACTGTTCCACACTTCAGTAGATTTTTCCGGGTGACAAGGAAGAAAAAATATAACAACCTTTATTTAGAAAATTCCACTTTCATTTCTTGGATTTGTATTTTATCTTACCATAAATTTCTCAAATGTTCATTACTTGACTCTGTTTTACCATACATTTTTCGAACACGCTGCTACCACGCAGGAGTCCAGAGCTACACTAACTGTTCATGGCACGGCGACTTTAGTAACTCAAGAAGGCGGCGCTCTAACATCACCTGATGACGTCATACCGACATCTAATTCTGACTGATACGTACATCAGTCCTCCTCCTTTGGAATTACTTACTGAACAAGGTCATTCGTACGGCCCAAGCACGGCTCAGAAACTACAGAAATATTCTACGTCAAAATTCCACATGTTTTGGATTCGAACCGCGGACGCCTTGGTGAGAAGCCAGCGAGGAAGTCATTCTGATATCACAACTCTTCACGTGGAGAAGGATAGATTACCTAGGAGATTAATGAACTCGACCATGGAGGGTAAGAGAAGCAGAGGAAGAACAATAAGACCATGCGCAGAGTCAGGTTTTAGATATTTAAGTGTTGTAGAAATAAGCGAGGGCACAAAGGTAGTTACAAATAGGATAGTGGAAGCGTGTAGTTGCTATACAGAAGCGTATGAAAAAACTGAGTACAGAAAAGGATCTTCTCGTCTTCTAGGTGGGAAACCTTTAAAGACTAAATTCGGCACAATTATTGAAGTGAATAAGTTCAAGTACTTACAGCAGAAGAAATAATTTAGCCATCAGGCTTGAATCGTCAAGCAAATAAGGAGAGGATCTCAGGAGGTCTACAGACTCACCTGGAACATATATTACAAAAGAATCAAAATCCAGGAATGCAAAATCCATACATTACAACTCAGTTATCAAACCTGAAGCACTATACGCTTCGGGAACCACGATCATTGGAGGCAGATCACTTATTAAAGTCAGAAACAGGAGAGGAAAACAATGAGGAAACTCTTTGGTCTAGTCTACTCAGAGGGAATCTGGATGAAACGGAAGTCTCAGGAGCTTTGTTAGCATTCTGAAGAGATCACCGACACCATCAGGAAAGAGGCGATTAAATTTCTATGGCCACATTCTCAGAATGAACAATGGCAGGCTCACAAAGAGGTTTCTCAACCTTGCTCTCTCAATGAAAGACAAGAACAAACGGCTTATTGAAATAGAAAAAGACCTTCAGGAAATTGGCATCCCACAGGATATTATTCAAGATCAACTCCAATTCCAAAAAGCATTCAACAATCATAATTTTGCTGAGAAAATGAAAACCAGGGCTAATAAATCATGGAATGAAGGACGGAGAAAATTTTAGTGCCCAGATGAAGAGGTTTTTGGAGAAGAAAATATCAACATCAGCTAAAAAAAGTGAAATCGCGCTCCACAGATGGGCATAATGCTGTAAAATATTAATCGTATGGTCTCAGCTACCATGTGCTGACATCTCAATTTCAAACCACCTGGCTGCCTGCCCGTCAATCTCGACTTTCCGTTCTAAGCTAGGCTTAATAGATGACAGAGTCTATGACTGAGTTTTTAATGAATTTCAGAAGCCGACATCGTACGACATGGATAGTCGCATGGACTTTCTTCCACCCTTCAACAATCCGACTACGTCTGCCGTGTTTGAACCTGCTATCTTGGGATCCGAAACCGACACACAACCACTGATATACCGAAGCAGTTTTGCCTTACGGGCTGAACGCTGAGAGAGATAACAGACTATAATATTGAACTATGATTGCATGTATGTGTGTGTACTTCATTTCCTACGTACGTGTGTGTGTGGTCATTTTCTCCTTCCACGATAAACAGTAAATTGCTTACTTATGCCAAAGAACAATGGAAGTCGCCCGTTTGAAATTGTTCGATAACGTAAACCTTACACTAGTAATGATTCCCAATGCTCTTTGTATACAATCTGTGTTTTCCGCGCTGCGGTATGATTAGTGCATTTTAGAGAGATGTTTGTTTTGTAGAGTTCCGTACCTAATTATACATTCATGATGTTTGCCGGAGCATTCTAATCAAGCTAGGACAGATCGATTACGGAATAGACTTTGTCACTTGTCACCGCAGAATAAAATATAGAGAGTAATAATGATATTGGTTTATGGTCAGGAAAAGTCCATACTCCTTACAATTCATGGAGAGGAAATTTTGGAATGAATATTAATTCTCCGAGGACCAAATGCATGGTCATCTCACAGTCTCCATAGATTCTACAGTTCATTATACATATCGCTACAATCGAACAATATCATACCCTATAAGTTACCCATAAATGTTCGATCTGCATTGACACCAATTACGTATGATTTGATTTTAAGTGGTCCACCTATTCAATACAAAACACACGTGAATAAAACTATATCTTAGTGTCAGTTATATCCTCATTCCTTATTTTTGTACTAGTTTCGATCTTTTTTGTCCTCATCAACAATCTTTGTGCATAAAATATTAAACACCTGAATATTCCTGAAACATGAATCCTGGATAAAATAAACACACATAGAACACATTAGAACACTCCAGATAAGTCTGTGTAATGATCTTGATAGTGACTATCAGATCGGCAGTCATAATTGCAAACTATAACAGTCTTGATTTAACATCGGTGTGTATAACACGTTTCCTAATTGAAGCTTGTAACTTGTGGTAATCATCAAAACCGAGCTGTATGACCATGAATGAGTGGAACATCCGTAAAATAGATCCTTACAGGCCAATAAATCTGTGGAGGCGATTGGCAACGGATCATGTATTTGAAACCAGAAACGATGTCCCCCTCACTGGTAGCTTCAAGGGAACTTCCACCACACAGCGGGTCATGTCAAATCCAGCCTGTCTTGTTAAATTAAGACTGTTAAATTATTTTATCTAGGGTTCATAATTTTAGACAGATTCCGGTGTCTAGTGTCTTTATGTACCAATGATTATGACGGCTGATGATGACCAAAATGGTCGAAACTAGTATCGAAATAAAAAATTAGGATAGAACTGACACTATAATATAATTGTATTCACATGTGTTTGTATTGAATAGCTGGATCACTTAAAACCAAATTTTACACTTGAACAAATTAAAACATTTTCCTATTTAAGCCAAAAATTTAATGAGAATCTTAGGTTCATTACGGAAATTAAGAGCGGGTTTCCTCATGCAAAGATTCATCTTATGCAGAAAAATAGACTTCTGTATGTTAACACCCTTAACCTCCATCTTAGTGTAAGGATCCTATATAATTTCGTTATTTCTTCTGGGCCGTACTACTGTAGGCATAAAAACCCAGGACTGGAAATAAAGTTGATATCACATGCCTGCATTATATTCGAACGTGATTATTCCAAACATTTCTTAATATTTTTATTATTTGTTTTATCTCATATCGACACAGGCAGGCCTTTTGGCGATTATGCGATAGAACACGGCTGTCCCGCAGGAGTTCTACCGTGCAATAAATATATCACTATTAACTGATATATATGAGCACCTTAAAATACGGCCTGAATAGGCTGTATTCAATCGGACCAATTTAGCTCAACGATTGCCTGATGTCAAAATAGGAAATCAAGGAAAACTATCTTCAGGGTTGCTGGTAGTGAGGATAGAATTCACCATCCCCGAAAGCAAGCTCACAGCTACGTTACCCAACAGCGTATCAAAATTGATCGGTAAAATGCTTATAAGTTGCGCAGACAGATAACATGACAAATGTTGAGGTATTGGGCAGTTACGCAAGGGAGATCTCTACTTAAATGAATGTGCAAATAACACCTTACATGGAGAGGTCACACTTATTGCCAATCTCTGTTGACGATCACCATTGTTGAGGCCGGGCGTAGAGCTAACCACTCTACCCCATCACGTGCCGAGGTTAACAATGGTGGAAGCCTTTACCTTCCACTCCTCCAAGGGCCTTCATTGCTTGTACGGAGGTGGCTTTGATTTTTTATATTATTAAGCAAATTAATTAAATCTTATTCCGAACTTGTATACGACTTCATCTAGAAATCTGTATACAGTGTAGAATTCCGTAGCGAAGCAAGGGTAAACAAGCTAATACAGTAATATTTTTCGTTTTTACTTCAATAATAGGGAGATATCTGGAGATAAGGAGCCTGAAAATACGTGAAGGATAGGGTTAATACAACGCGATCTTTATATTTCTCCATATGATTCTGCAGTGCGGACAGTATAAAAATGGAGGGTGAAAAATATCTCTTCCAGACTGGAATTCGTATAGCCACTGATATAAACTAAAAAGCACACATATAAAAAGCGTACAAGTATTGCAGTTCCAATGGCTGATTAGAAAACAAGTGCATATTTCCGTTAATTACCTATCTGGTCACAAAAACCATACCAAGTTGCAATTAGTCATAATTGCTTTCACTTCGCTCGATTTTTGGAAACTCTATACCAATTAAATCCAGTTATTACAATCCTGTTGTGCGGTTTAACATTGATCATTTTTAATAACCAATTTCCGCTAATTCAGGTACAATTATGGTGCGGCCAATCCGATTAGTGACGTCGTGACTGTAAGCTTTTAGTGTGTGGGGGTTCCCAATGATTTTTCCCCATTTGGTTTGATTTCACACTTTATTCTCAAAAAATGACCTGTTATTTCGTAGAGTACACGAAGGGCTGGAAAGCTGTTAAGGGTTAAAGCGATCAAGTGCCTAGAATGTCAGTATGTCAAAATTTATCATCTTGTTGAAAGGTATTTATTGATAGGATGGTGAAGAGAACATGTGACAGTGTAGTGTTGACGCAAGGAATAGCGAAACTCAATAGCTTCCTTGCCCTTCACTTGTCCAGCACAAATACACGCACGAGGTTTCAGAACGTACATGCATGCACAGAAATGGTGTCGAAATATAAACAAAGCATGGCGTCTCCCTACCTCCTCGCTTAACGCACAGCTGCAGGTAGACAGCCCGCTAAAAGACTCTTGTGACTGAAATGGGCACAGTGGTGGACGTATAGCAATACACACACTGTGCTTTCAGCACTTCTTGTTCACTACCTTTCCCTCCTTTTCTGTACTGAAGTGTCATTCAACCCTACCCCTTCACACCCTTCCCTTCTTTTTCTTTCTAGTGACTTTACGTCGTACCGACACAGACAGATCTTATGGCGACGATGGGATAGGAAATGGATAGTAGTGGGAAGGAAGCGGCCGTGGCCTTAATCCAGGTACTGACCCAGCATTTGCCTGGTGTGAAAATGGGAAACCGCGGAAAAACATCTTCAGGGCTGCCGACAGTGGGATTCGAACCCACTATCCCCCGGATGTAACCCCACAGCTGCGCGCCCCTAACCGCACGGCCAGCTCGCCCGCTTCCCTCCTTCTCAGTACTTGAGTGGGACAGTGCTGACTTTTAGATCGCGACACCATTTCTGTGCATGCGTTTACAAGACATATGTCCCATTTGGACCACGACTATCACATCACAATAAAATATAAAAGCACATTTTTATGTGGTAAACAGTGTGGTATTAATACTGTATTTGATGTCACTTTTTGATGTTCCTCCCTTGTTGTTCAAAGAGGCCTAATCTAGGTCACCGACCCACTTTTTGTTGTAAAATATGTCCATAAAGTAGGTATCGTACTTAGACCGTTGACCGTAACAAAAATATTAAATACCGTCGGCAGCGCTGAAGATGGTTTTCCGTGTTTTACCATTTACATACCAGGCAAATGCGGTTGCCGAAGATTTGCGATCAAGGAGATTTGTTATCACCGGACTAACGTAAGATATACTTGTACCCACTCACACAATTTACCAGCACTCACATGAGATTTGCGGTCACTCCATCAAGAGGTAGGCCTCATTAGCTTAATCTCGGGGAGCGGATCTCTGTGGCTCACTGCTATTCCTGAAGCGACGCACTGTTTTTTCCTCGGCCGGGTGACCACTCATCTCTATCTTATCGCCTCGCCGAGCCCAAGAAAGCAAAATAGGCTGGCACCGCGAAGGAGGTCGGCCTTCCCATCGTGCGCTTTACCTGCGTCGCTCGTTCTGTCCCTCGTGAGCTGACAAACGACACCATCGCCACGGCCCTCAGTCGATCCGGAGTCTCTTCTGCTCTTCGACTTCTCAACAGCTCCAACTTCCAACCGTCTGCCGATGTCCTGCTTTCCTGCCGCACATCTTCTGATGTCTCTACTCTTCTGCAAAATGGCGCCCGTATCGGCGATTTCGACTACTACGTAGAACCCACTCGGAGAGTCTTCGTGCACAGCTTCTGGATGACGAATCGCCTTTACCTATCACCGCCGCTAGCCATACCGCGACATCATCACTTCCCCACCCTTCAACCCCGCCAAACGTGTCCTGCACACCTACTACTACTCCTACTACTGCCATCACCACCTTCGCCCATACCTCCTCCCCGTCCCTAGTTACTACGACTATGTCTCATCACTCCTCTCTCATGACGTCATCTCTTCCTTTCCTTCCCTCCACTCATCTTCCCGTAACTTTGAATACTGTACTTCCATTATCCACCGAGGGACATACATCTCCAAGTCCGGCTGAGAACTTGGACACACCACCATCTAACGGCACTTCTCCCTACAGCTGCGTAGTCTGTGGTGTGGACCCCAGCATAACACCAGCTACCATCATCCAGGACCTTCGCTGGACAGGGATTCCCGTGCAACGCGTCTTCCGGATATTCAACGAGGATGGTCCAACCTATCTCATACGTATTCATCTGCCTACGCTGGAGGATACAGAACGCCTCATTGCGAACGGAATCAACCTCCATGGCCGACACCATAGAATCGAACCCTCCCGCTCACCTCCTCGCACTTCTCCCCATCCCCCACCACATCGTAGTCGTCCCCGGCCTACCCCACCTATCTCCCCACCTAATTTTTCATTTCCCTCTTTTCCACCTTCCCCTAGTTTCTTCACACCCCCACCGTCCTTTGACATCCTTCGCCTCATCCTTACCTCCCTGGTTCACTTCTCCTCCTTCTACCATACCATAGCTCTTTCCCTCTAACTTAGTCTAAAACCATTACGCTTATTGTCATTGCTATTTGTAGTTATGTCTTGTTGCACGCTTTTCCTCATCCCCGTCACCTCTCCTGGCCAGAGAGAGGGCGTAACCCTCTAGGTGGCCCGGCTCACCCCTTCAGGGTGGGGAATGAAAACTTTTCACGCACGCACGCTTAATCTCGGGGTATCCCCACTAACCTGCCTGGGCTCCTGCTCACTCGCTTCGACAACAGCATTCATCTCTGGAGCGCATTAATTACAGAAACAATGTCTTAAAATTAACGCATCGTTGAAACCCGCTTAAAACGCCACTTTTTGCGTTCAACCTGTAATAAAAAATATGAAAATATAAATTACACATTGCAAACCTACTGTACATGGCTAACGTGAAATGAAACGAGAAAAATGAAGGTGTGGTTGAATTTTCTGTAAGCCTATTGCTTATTTCATGAACAACCTCCAAACTCGAGTACACATAATATTTTGGCCGATTAGGCTGATGACCGCACTTTCCGGAAGCAGATACCTCTCGCACCTAGGCCGACACAACCCAAGCACAAACCCATCTCAGTGACCGCAAATGTCCGTGATTTTGTGGTGACCGTAAGCCTCCATGAACGCAAATGTCCGAACACCACAAATGCTGGGACCGTTCCTTAATTAAGTCCATGGCCGCTACCTTACAAACTCTAGCCCCCTCTCGCATCCTTCCGTCGCCGAAAAGTCTTCGATGTGAGACATTCAACCAGTAGAAAAAAATTAAAGTTTTCAAATCGAAGTAATTTCTAGAAAACACGTGTAAGGTCATAGTTTCATACCTAATTTTGAAGAGGAAGAACACATGTATCTAACAACAAAAGTATGGCTTCGGTGTAACGTCATCGGGTGTTGCAATACGGCTGCCACCTTCAGTTACTAAAATCTCCCTTCCGCGTGGCTAAAAATTACTGTAGAGTAGCTCTGGACTCCTACGTATTGGTACGTCATGTAAGGCGTCGTATTGTTTTTCTCTGTGGGTTCTATGCGACTATGACGGGAAGAAAATCAATTAGTTAACATTGGAGAAAATGATGGTGAGAAGAAGAGTGAATTTTTTTCGTAAATTGCCACCATGACATACAGACAATAAATAATCGAAAACACGTTCGAGAGAATAATCGAGCGGTTTGTCAGAATTTCAAAAAATTCAAAATTACTAATTAAAAGAGTCAAATGGCTTATCGACAGCGCCTCAAAATGAACGTGACCAAGCGACATGAGACGAGCCCCGCATTGCACACTGGGATTAAACTCCGATAACCAAGAATGAGTTAGACGAAAAATGTGTAACTTCCAAAATCGGACCGAATATATTGGGATTATGAATTTAATAATTCAGGACAAATATTTCAGACTCCCTACGGGAATCAAACTCCGTATCATCTGATGGTCTAGCAGACATTATTTTTTGTAAAAATGATCAAGTCTCTCATAGTGTAATGGAACTGTCTGAGGCTCCAAGTGGCCTGTGGGCTGGGAAATAAATGTCGGTGGATGCAGAGTGGGTTTCGGCCCTTGGGTTTCGTCCCTTAAGAGGCCACGGCTTGCCCGTGGTCCAACAGCTCTGTACTCTGACCGGCCAACCGAGCAGAGGAAAGTTGGCCACGGCTCTACCGTGGCTGTACGCCTCTGCATTCGTGAGAGGGGCTTGGGGCACAGTGCCGGACTTCACGCCTGGCCCCACCCGTCGGCTGTCCTGAGAATGGATTTTCGTGGTTTTCCATTCTCCTGCACTAAGGCGAATGCCGGGACAGTTCGTAGTATAGGCCACGGCCGCCTACCTCCTCACCTTCTCCACATATCTCCTTCACCGTAACAAATCTCCCTGCCTGAGAGACGGCGTCACCGTCTAAGAGGCCCGCCAACCCCTTCGGGGAAGAATGAAAACATTTAGTAGTAGTAGTTTTTTTTTTTTTTTTTTTTTTTTGCTAGGGGCTTTACGTCGCACCGACACAGATAGGTCTTATGGCGGCGATGGGATAGGAAAGGCCTAGGAGTTGGAAGGAAGCGGCCGTGGCCTTAATTAAGGTACAGCCCCAGCATTTGCCTGGTGTGAAAATGGGAAACCACGGAAAACCATCTTCAGGGCTGCCGATAGTGGGATTCGAACCTACTATCTCCCGGATGCAAGCTCACAGCCGCGCGCCTCTACGCGCACGGCCAACTCGCCCGGTAGTAGTAGTAGTAGTAGTAGTAGTAGTAGTAGTAGTAAATAAACAGAGCACGAAACGAAGAGCTCGGAACCCACCTTCCCCCATCTCCGTCACCGAATCAAATGGGCCCAACCCAGCCACCGACTGTTTCAAAGCTCTAAATCCGCCGAATCTTCTGGTCAGAGGGAAGGCGCTACCTCCTAATTGGGCCGCCTCTCCCCTTTGTAGAGGGGAATTAAAACGTTTCCTAGGTCCTAGGCCTCCTCCAACGGAGCAGAGGAGTGGAGGCCACGACTGATCCGAGAGGCACTAGTACGGACCTCGACGGTTCTGAGAATAGATTTCCGTGGTTTCCCGATTCTCCTGCACTAAGATGAATGCCGGGGCAGCTCCTAGTATAGACCAAGGCCGAAAACTCCCTCACCTTCTCCTAACATCTCCTTCACTTTATCAAATCTCCCTGGTCTGAGAGAGGGCGTTACTGATTTGGAGGCCCATCGTCCACTTCAGGAAAGGAATGCAGAGTAGGTTCCCACCTACAAGTCGCCAAGGCTGATTTTATACATACTGGTGATTACAGTGTTTTATATTTCGAGGAAGTTCTTCTGTAAAATGTTTTCTGAGTTGACAGCTGGGGGATAGAATGTAAGTACGTTGTTGTTAGGGCCAAAATTATGCGACAAAAGATACTTTTGGGGGGCCGAGTTAATAAAATTCCCTCTTCAGAGCTGGGAGCACTGAAGTGATTGTTTCATTCATATACGTCTGCAAACTGTTCAAATGAGTGAGCAGAGAGATATCTTTAGAGGCGAGGTTACCGGGCGAGTTAGCCGTGCAGTTAGGGGCGCGCAACTTTGAGGTTGCATCCGGGAGATAGTGGGTTCGAATCCCACTGTTGGCAGCCCTGAAGATGGTTTCCCGTAGTTTCCTATTTTCTTACCAGGCAAATGCTGGGGCTGTACCTTAATAAAGACCACGGCCGCTTTCTTCCATCTCCTAGCCCTTTCCTATCCCATCCTTGCCATGAGACCTATCTGTGTCGCTGCAACGTAAAGCCACTAGAAAAAAATCGGCGAGCTTTACTTACATCACGTGATTCTAAGACGGTAGAATTGAAACTATGATCACTAGGGTTTGGAAGTTTATTACCTAAAGAAGTACAAAATATTCAAGCAAATATGCCCTAAAACTAGCTAAATATGACATAATAAGATAAAATATGACTTCAACATTTTAGGGATAGTTAGCAAGTATTAGAGTATTACTAACAATGAAAATGCTAAAAAAATGATTAGCGATAATACAGCAAAAACATTTAATCATTAAAACTAACAGAGCTACAGTAGGTGCGCTAAAACTTTATACAATCATCCAGTATCAGCTCTGAGGAGCAGTTCTCACTCGACTTTCCTAAAAATGTACGAAAACGAACTTTAACATGCTATTTAGTATCTGTCGGCGTACGTTCGTACAGTACATCCCTTTTTTCGGATAAAAAAGTAATGAAAATACATCTGCTACATTCTTTTGAAACCCAGTGTTATCCTTTGTTTGATACTCGACGCAGATAACTTGTATCTACCTTGTTAAAAACGACGCCTCAATTTGAACAAAAATACTCAAAATATGACCAAATATGACCTTATATCACTAAAATGAGAAAATATGATCAAAATAATAAAAATAACCAAAATATGGATTTACATGCGACAAAAAATTGCTTTAAACAGAGTCATGGATCCATTATTCACATTTTTTTTCTGATTTCGGTTAACATAACCTCAGGAAAGAAATATGACTTTTCGTTAACATGCGAACCTTAGTGATCACCCTCGGTACTTCCTAATCGTTTCAATCAAGTGTCTCTAAATGCAGTCAATTTCAATCAGATTGCATCTGAGAGACGTACTAATACATACAACGATGTGTATAGTAGTACATACAATCGTGTAAGAATGCGATGGGTAGTAATTTATACCGATTCTTTTTGTGTTCATTATTAACAGTCGTTGTCAGGGGAAAACACCAATCGGCACTACAAACGAATTGTTCGCCAAGAATTTTTATGCTATGCTGGAGTGGAGAAAAGTAAGGACTTCATTCAGATAATTTCCAAGCTTGAATTACTGAATAATTTAAACAGAATTTGAACATTAATGTTCATATACTTCTAAATATTTTAAATTTTCATTTGATAAAATTTGATGATGATCTTTCAAGGCGAAACATGCCATTCTATTTCAATAATGTTGTTTCTTTTTCAGTTATATTTCTCTTACCATGTGACTCTTTTGTCATACACTTTATATATTTATGTATTCGTAAATTAGTTTCGACAGCCTGGAGAGTTTAACAGCTATAAATTAACTGAGTTGAAAATGAAAACACAGCGCTACGGCAGCTGCCTCAGTCAAACTTACGTCGCGCGCGGCCACCCTGCTTTAAGCGTATATAAAATCTTATATGGAATATTACCTTATAAAAGATGCTGGAAGTATCGTCTTTCCAGGGTAATGCAGGCATTACATCTCATAACCACATTCTGGTTGACGCGAGTGAGTTGTGCCACTGTAATGTTTCTGATTTCATTCGTAATGTTTTCTATCAGTTCCTTCAATGTGTGTAGATTTGTTCGATACACTTTTTCTTTCAGTTTACCTCACAAGTAAAAAATCACACATTGTTAGATCTGGAGAATGAGGGGGAAATAGACCAGCACTGATCACTCTGTCTGCAAACACTTCCGAGATTGCTGTATGAGTAGGGGCTGAATCTTGTTGAAACCACCCACGCGATTTTTCTTCTTCCGTTAACTGATGGGAAAACGGCATCCAAATGTGGCCATAGTACCTATCTGCATTTACTGTCCTCTCGAAAATAAATAAGCATAATTATACGTCTTGCACTAACAGCGCACCAAGCACCGATCTTTCTATCATAATAAGGGTCTACATAAACACCCTTAGGATTTTCTGCACACCGGTAGCGAGGGTTACTGCTGTTCGCAGGACCATTAAGATGAAACCAGAACTTTTACATAGGAAAATGCGGTGTTGCTATGATAACTGTCTCACCATGTTAACAGCTGAGATTCAGACTGGCGACTCATGCTTGCCAGGGCTAACATGTACAGGCTACTTGCAAGGTCAAGAATAATGCGCGCGCCTCCTATACTGCAGCTACCGTAGCGCAGAGTATTAACACCGTGAGTTCAGTCTGGGTTTATGAGAGAGAATCTGTACTTATATCGCGGCTAAGGGTATCTGGTCATGAAAGTCGATTATATTTTTACTTACTCGTGCAGGTCTCTATTGCGTCTGACTGGACTTGTCGTCCTACTGAAGCTGTTTAACGTATCTACCAGAATCCTGAGGGCCTCACATTTTTTGTTCTTGTTTCCTTAAAACTAGTCAGCTTGCCCCTTTACGTGACTATCGATTGGAATTCACGGGGAGATACTCCTCCTCCTGTGATTCTTATTCTTCATCTATTTCCTACTACTTGCAGCCGCACGGCAACATATGCGAGTTAAGTCCAGTTTTACGACCAGATGTCTTTCGTATCTCCAACCCCATGTGGAGTGATGTACGAACTATAGTGCAGTCCTGAGATGGTTGGTACTGTGATTTTCTGTGTATACGTAAAGTTGCGTATTGAGAAGAACACAAGCAACCAGCCCCCGAGACAGACAAATTAACCAGATATGGTTAAAACCCTGACCCGGCACTTTTTGTACGTGGTAACCAAAACGAAGAGACGCGCGGTTTCATTTCAATAATCGCACATATATTGACCAGAAGCTCGACCTAAGCAATTTTGTTAGGGGTACGACGTATTGAAGCATTAGCTTGTCAATACACGGATGCAGAGCAACTGCAGTCATCTGCTTACTGGCCTCCTATATTACGTAGCAGGTTGAGCGTTAATTTTTACGCCAATCTGTTTTCAGTATTGGAATTATTACATTCTTCGATTATCGGAAAGTCCATATTTTTTTCATTTAATTTATCGACATATCGCACTTTGAAGAATTTCACAGTTTGTCGTCATCCACGCAGTTCGACTAGCGTTTTTTTTTTCTTCTTCGCTTGACTGTCTCTCTCGTGATGGACACATAAGCGTACTGGCGTCGTAGCGGTAGGCAAAAAGGTTTGTTACAGAGCGAACGATTTGCTTTGAGGGAAATTATACGTACCCCAAGGAAGCTGATCGTGCCAAAGGTTGAGAAATAATTAGATTGCTCTTTGGTGAACTAGATCTATCACAAAGTCTTCAATTAATTTCTTCCTCTGTTTTGGATTTCATATCTCGGGTGTAAATGAATATCTGTCTAAATATTTTAGGGAATTCAATCTCGATTGTAGACCACTATATGCAAGATGAAAGGGAATGCATCCTGATCGCATGGAATAGCAGAGAAGGATAATTTCAAGACGTACGTGATAACCATGTTTATTTTTCGGATATACTGTAGGTATCGCGATGATGATGATGATGACGATAATAATAATAGCGTGTGGCTTCCGGAGGGGCCTGGTGCAGGTCTTTCCATCATAGACGGCCTGTATGATTGACTTGTAATGTTGAAGACATTGCACACTCCCAGCCCCAAATCAGACGAATTGACCGATTAATTTTAAAATCCCCGACGCGGCCGGGTATCGAACCCGGAAAACTCTCAAACGAAGGCCTCATGCTGACCATTCAGTCAAGGTGTCGGACGGTTTTGCGATGCTACGTTGTAAAACACAATGAAAAAAATGGCATTTGGCTTTTAGTGCCGGGAGTGTCCGAGGATATGTTCAGCTCGCCAGGTGCAGGTCTTTTGACTTGACTCCAGTGGGCGACCTGCGCTTCGTGATGAGGATGAAATTATGATCAAGACGACACATACACCCAGCCTCCGTGCCGGAGAAATTAATCAATGATCGTTCAATTCCCGACCCTGCCGGGAATCGAACCCGGGACCCCTGTGACCAAAGGCCATCCCGCTAACCATTTAGCCGTGGAGTCGGACGTAAAACACAATAATTTTATCTAAGGTAACAGAATACATATGACACGCGCTGCAGTCCAGAGTCTTGCTTATGTACGCTGTCAGTTACTCTAGTTCCAAGAGCAAGCGGCCTGCTGTGATAAACACAACACATGTGGATGAAGGTGAGAGTAGTAGAATGAATCACAATCAGCACAGGAACTGGTTATGTAACTTGATGTTTACGATCACTTGCTGTGTGTTACAGACACCAGTGCCAAGGTTGGTTGACGGTCACCCGTGTTCGGTGAGTACGAATGTGTTTACAACATCCGTCACGCGTGCGACGTAAAACACGACGAAAGACATTCACATTTGTCCTTTTGTATAATAAGAGGATGTTGAAAGATATGTATAATACATTAAAACTTGTAAGTTTGAGAAGATCAACCTTTCCTTTTTATGGTCACTTTTTGATATCTCTTGGTGTGAAAGATGCGTTATATGTAAAATGCCAATTCGAAAATTACCCCAATGCAAAGGGATCTTAAAGTTCATGATAAGTAAATGAAATAACAGTATACAATTATGCAAAGTTTTTTTGTGACATTCAACACCTGATGTGAATTTTACAAATTCTACGCATTTTTACAAATAGCAAACGTGTATAAAAGAAAACGAAAGTCCAAATGGCATGTGTATGTCGGTTAGATCATTATCCCAGAGGCTGATTGGATACTCAAATAGCACCACCAAAGTCTATGCCTCTCAGGTCCTCCAGGCCCGTACCTTCTACTTACATACATACCACTGGAGAACTCTTGAGAACTGATTAATTTATTCGAAACTATGCAGTTATAGGAAAACAACAAAAAAACCAATGGCAGCACCAGGCGTACTAGTCAAGACGAGGTGTGAGGTAGTTTGCCATTGCTTTCCTCACTGGGCCAGACAGTGTTATTGTAGCACGACTAACCCTATGAGCAACACCTTTCACAATACTCAGGACCACCTGTTCAGTTGTGTACAGAAATATAATTTGATAAAATATGGTACAGCTGTCAACTATTACAAGTAATGAATTTCATCTTGGTTCGTAGTAGTTTCATAGACCCTGAGTCAGCTTTCTCCCTTTCGATGAGCTGAATCTTACACTTGTCGATTCCGAATTCCATGCAATGTCACTCTAAAACTATTCGCTAGATGCAGATACATTCATCGTTATTAATTTCAGGTCCATTTAATGAAATATTTATGATAATTTGATATTCCGAAAGAGAAATTTGACACCATCTTGTTTCAAAGTTGGAAACATTTTTTAGCAGACAAAGTAGGGGCCCCACACTACGAAAAACGTAAAATTAAGCAATTTCCTCAATTGTGCCGAAAGTTGAAGGGCTAAAGGACCCGGAAAGGTTCCAATTTCTGAGTCTTGGACAGGTCTATCAAACTAAAAAACAAATTTCGAAAATCACTTCCGACGTAAATACAGTTTCGGAAAAAACAGCCTATAATCCCTTGTTTCTTTACTCATATTCTTTCCGATTCAAACCTTAGCCAAATTAACTTATTTATATAATCCTTTCTGAATTGTATTGTTTGATTCAATACCCTCAGGGTTTTTTGAAAAATGTCCTCACTAAATGTACTTATAAGATCTTAAGTGAAACTCCGCATTGACTCACATTAGCGCTCGTAGTGGTGCATAAGTGAAACTCCGCATTGACTCACATTAGCGCTCGTAGTGGTGCTTAAGTGAAACTGTATTGCTCACGTTAGCGCTTGTAGTGGTGCTTAAGTGAAACTGTATTGACTCACATTAGCGCTCGTAGTGGTGCTTAAGTGAAACTGTTTTGACTCACATTAGCGCTCGTAGTGGTGCTTAAGTGAAACTGTATTGCTCACGTTAGCGCTCGTAGTGGTGCTTAAGTGAAACTGTATTGACTCACATTAGCGCTCGTAGTGGTGCTTAAGTGAAACTGTATTGCTCACGTTAGCGCTCGTCGTGGTGCTTAAGTGAAACTGTATTGACTCACATTAGCGCTCGTAGTGGTGCTTAAGTGAAACTGTATTGACTCACCCCGTGGACTCACGTTAGTGCTCGTAGTGCTGCTTAAGTGAAACTGTATTGATTCACATTAGCGCTCGTAGTGGTAAAAAAAGGCAAACTCCTAATCTAATCGACTGGATAACGATGACTGAGAAAATGATTGTAATTTTTAAGGAATAAACAATATATTTTCATATTTTATCGTATTTACCTCAAATTCGTAGCTCATATCTCTAGAATGTTTTCAACAATGAGTTGCTTCTTTGAAGTGGATTTTTATTCTTCTTTCTCTATTATGATATAATTTCTTAGAATATTTCGTTGCCATACTTATATCTCAGAAAGGAATACGTCGTAGGTGGAAGTTAACGATGTCGGTGGATAAGGAAATAGGGAAGATTTATTTAAATTGCACAGCTTACGCGGGTTACTCTTTATACTCCACTTCTCTTCCCATATCAATGTTCATCCTGGCAAATTCCCTAAACCACTTGTAATTATGGCAAGCTCAGTCAAAATCGGGATGGCGTGTTTGTGAACCGTAATTCCAACAATCGGCCTGAAGCAGGTCCTAAAATATTTTTAACGACCTTATCTGTGCGTGCTGTAAAAATGAAGTGTAAAGTGTACCTAGGAGGGGTTACTGGGAGTTAGAACTCTCCCCCACCCCAAGGATTTTTTATAAAATAAAATAAAGGGAAACTGACAATAAACAAGTGAAAGTAGATTCTTTGAACATTTATGGAGACATAATTGTAAAACCAACAGATCTTATGAACATATATATTCTAAAGAATCCTAGAAAATTGGATTTTAGGTTGCAATCTGAACACACCAATCGCCGTAAAACTATTCAATGTTATCGTATTGTTTTTGTTCTGTATTTTGGTATAAGATTTTGTAGTGAACCGGAACTGAAGTCTGAATATCAACATAATTTACTTGTATCAGTGCCCTTATATTGACACTCACGCATTTGCGCACCAAACACGCACAAGCGCCTTCATTATGTTCTGTGATCAGTTCTTAAGAACTATACACACCCTCCCCTCCCCCAATCGGCCAATCCTGGCTACGCTACTGGTATAAAGTAATATGATATACACACCAACATTTGAAAATATAAGTGAAACGTTGTGGCAGAAGTTTCATAATGTCGACATATTTGGCCGAAAAAAGGTAGAAATCAAGAAAAGTGGAAACTACGATCAGATCTCGTTGGGATAAATCCAACGGTAGCCATATCACTCCAGGGTAAACTGTCATGGCCTACAGAGAAACCTCTGACTTCATAACTTATAATTTTCATAATTTCTGTGTTCATTTCCCATTTTCAGTAGCTTTTAAGCAGTGTTTAATGTGTTTTTCTTCCGCCTCCGTAGTGTAACGGTTAGTGTTATTAGCTGCCGTCCTCGGGGGTCCGGGTTCGATTCCCGGTACTGCCAGAAATTTAAGAATGGCAGGAGGGCTGGCATGTGGTTAAAATGGTACATGCAGCTCACCTACATTGGGGGTGTGCCTGAAAAGAGCTGCACCACCTCGGGATGAGGAAACGAATTTACTTTCTATGTGTTTTTCACAAAATTGCAGAACAAAAACACAGTTTTTATAGTGTTACATAATGGACATGTAAATGGTATTCCTAATTTATGAAGACTCATCCAAAAGAGGAATGTAATTTATAATACAGAGCTTTATCATATTTTAAAGTATGTGTTGTATAATTCTTACGTTTATCTGTGTAGCTGAAGATGGTCTTAGTAACAGACTGAAACTAGTCCTACTGTAAATGAGATACAATAAAATTTTACAACACTATTTCTAAGTTTTGATTGGGTGGAGTTGCCCGAAATCAAGTTAAAGCTCTGAAACTGGGAATGAGCTGAAGAGTGCGCGCCGGAATAACACGTTCTTCATGGTCATCTCTCTAGTATTCTTTTTCTTTGAACTATGGACAGAGTGCCTTCATATTTTGACCTATTATCGTTATTCCTACAGTCATATTCCTGAACATAGTCCACCTGGCTCCTTTAAAGAAACATTTTGTACCTTAAGATTTAAAACAATACAACTATCAGACTCATTAAGACGACACTTAAAAGTGCTAGGCCGGCTCTCTCGCCTCCGTCCGCGCTCCCACGGCAGAGGACGACGGAAATTACTCGACTATCAATCTGGAGTCTTCTATCTCGTGAGGTTCCTGGATACATCTAGCATCCGCACTATTCTGGAAGGCCCAGAGCAGGTATATAAGGAGACGAGTAACTTGGAGTGTCAGTCAGAAAGAGAGTTAGACAGAGTTAGTGAGTGTGTGAGAAGCGAGATTGAGTTCGCTGGCGTGAGTTAGCGAAGAGCGCAGTCAGTGATAGCCTGGCTGAGATGTCAACCTTCACTTTCAGGTTCAATCCTACTTAAAACTCGTCCGCGTGAAATGGCCCAAAATATGACCTCTCATAAACTATCACAATTAGCAGATTACCTTTTTGACTGTGATGACGTATTCCTACTACCACCGTGATAAACGTTATCTTAAAATGAACGTCGTCAAACTCCTTGTCAAGAAACAAATCGAAGTCGTCAGTTTGAGAATCAATATCTTTCTATGTTGCAATTATATTCAAAGAGTCCAAATGCTTAATTTTTTGCTCATGTCGAAGGGCTTGAAAGATAATAATAAGACACCATGAAAAATCGATTTCATTGAAGAAAACTAGGTAGTAAGTTGATAAGGTGCTCACGATGGTACCTTAGACTTGTATGTAGGGAAGGAATCGAAAATATGTAACCCGTTGCGTGGAAAGGGACATAAAGTCGGGTTTCTAATTCTTGAGATTTTTTGTGGTTCTAAAATTGACATACGATAACGAGCATTTTAAAGAAGAGTTCATGCTTCTAGGCGCAGTACTTCATAAGATAGTAATTATTGCCTGTTACTAAAAAGAAAACTGTGTTTTCAGAGAAACGCAATTACACCCTTGCTAATTTTCTTACCAACTGTACAAAGTGTTTATGACATCAAGAGCTTAACTGCTGAGTAAATTATACGGTCACTCATATAAACTAAGACCGTCGAAGCGGTATTTTTACTTTCCGATACGTAAGCTACAGGTAAAAATTACCCAGGGCGAAATTGGAATGTATATATCAGGAAGCTCCTCAGTAGATCTCAGGAGAATGAGTATTCAGACTAGAAATAACGTTTTTAGACTGGCCGCGAATCGAACTCCGTGCCTTCGAGCAAGAATCAGGTACGATGAACCTACATCAAGAGGCTGGATGATGAAAATAATAATAATAATAATAATAATAATAATAATAATAATAATAATAATAAAATTACGAGTATTAACTCAGAAGGAGACATTTCACTTTCAAATAAAGAGCTGTGTACTGTATTCTTCTGGCCTCCCTTCTCATTACTTTCGAGTAAATTGATACCGTTCTTCCATGAGTTAATGGAAGAAGAAAAGTCGCGTGGGTGGTTTCAACAAGATTCATCCCCTGCTCATGCAGCAGAAGAGTCCCTCCTTACAATCTCAAAGTGTTCGCAGACAGAGTGATCAATGCTTGTTAAGCAGTGTTAGGTTAGAATGCAAACCTACTGAAGCGTGTAAGAAGTATACTCCTGCCAGCACGATGATTATGGTACGAGGTTTGCTTTTAAACATAAGGGGTACGGCCCATAAGAATCCCTACAATTTATGTTAGTCTCACTACACTAAGGAAGAACGGGCTAGTCGACACTTCCTAATAACTATTTTAACCTATTACTGCCCAAAATTCCCGGGACTACTCATGATGCCACTTTGACTGCAACTAGGCAACATTGAACATAATGCTCTCAAACCAAACCGGTCACTGGCTCACTCGGGAAAGCAATGGTAACTATCTCTCTTTGCAAGTTTCCTAGTAATCTCGTCGGAGCGCTACTATGTTTTTTCACTTATCCACAGGTCCTTCACTGAAGCTCTGTAAAGGTTCAAGCTGACGACTTAACAACTAACATTAGCGATTTACGGGTAATGAGTGACGATTGAGAGAAATGAGCAAGCATCACACATACTGTACATTAACGAAATAATTATGGGTTATGAGTGGTTAGTTATTATTAACCATTAATTGGCTGAGGTTAAAAGAGCTACTAGCCAGACAAAATGTTTAACGTGATTGAATGTTCCCCCATGTTTCAATAAATCCCTGCTAATCGAAACAAAGTGACTGTCAAAAAGGAATGGAAACCAGTACATATCCATAGCGTGGGAACAGAACTACATTCCAGGTCTAACAACATAAAAATATTAGTCCAGGATCCCAAAGATACAGTTCAAGATAGGGTCCGCCAGAAGTTTTACAGTGTGACTCCTATTACTGCAGAGAACGGTGAGTTGGCAGTCAAGTGATTTGGCTACTGATTTTTCCTAGATTTCCCATTAAAAATTTAGGCACCTGGTGGGATCGTATACATGTGTACAGAACATTTATCCCTTTCCCGTGGATCGCAATTGCCACAATGTTTCCCATTTTACTTAACTAACACTTAACTCCATCCAACTCTTCCAGCTTCTCTATATGACTGGCTTGAAGTATATCCAGAGAAACAAATGTGAACCATTTTTTTTACAGTTGGCTTTACGTTGCACTGTCACTGTCTTATGGCGACGATGGGACAGGGAAGTGCCAGGAGTGGGAAGAAGCGTCCTTGGCCTAAATTAAGGTACAGCATTTGCCTGGTGTGAAAATGGGAAACCACGGAAAACCATTTTCGGGACTGTCGACAGTGGGTTTCGAGCCCACTATCTCCCGCATACTGGACTACAGCTATCAAGCTCGGTCAAATGTGAAACAATGATGAACGACGTTGCATTCAGTGTAAAAGGATGAGTGTGTCAGAAACAGCCTTTCTTAATAAAAATTAGCTATGATTGGAGTAAATAAGAAGAGATGGGCTACCCCATTGTGATATGATTGGAGACTCAAACTTGTAGAGAGAGTGTTGATGAATGTTCATCTTTTGTGGAGAGTTAAGTAACTTATCAATGATGTTACTAGAGGAGGGAGAAAGTTGAGACTGTACATTGCACGGCTGTTAAGCATTCCATTATCAACATTTGTGGGACCCAGTTTTTTTGCTCAACTCAATGCCAATACCACCTCCTTCCAAAATCCAACCTATCATTTCCGAATAATAATAATAATGATGTTATTGGCTTTACGTCCCAGTAACCACTTTTTCAGTTTTTGGAGACGCCGAGGTGCCGGAATTTTGTCCTGCAGGATGCCTTCTATGTGTCAGTAAATCAACCGACATGAGGCTGACGTATTTGAGCACCTTCGAATACCACCGGACTGAGCCAGGATCGAAACTGCCAGCTGCTCTACCATCTGATCTACTCAGACCGGCACTTTCTGAATTATACGCCGGGCTGACTGACTCAGGTGGCAGAAGCGCAGGCTTCTACGCTCCAGTAGGCGGGCTCGGTCTGGCTCATATACAACAGCCTCGTGTCCGTACGCAAAATAATTTCTTTGGGACAAAATTCCGTCACCTTGTCGTCTCCGATTTTTTTAACAATCTGTCTTACATCGCACCGACACAGACGATGTGAGAAGAAAGGGATAGGAGTGAGAATGAATCGACCGTGGCCTTGATTAATGTACATTCCCGTCATTTACCTGGTGTGAAAATGCGAAATCACGGAATAGTACATTATTATTATTATTATTATTATTATTATTATTATTATTATTATTATTATTATTATTATTATTATTATTATTATTGTAGTGTCCTCCGCCTTGCAGCTATGCAACCCGCTCTCGATCTCAGCTCCGAGAATGTGCTCAGTGTATCCAGCTAGCGCGCTGACTCATGGCGTGTGACGTCAGCCAGCCCGTATAAATAGGAGACGAACTCAGAAGCAGTAGGCAATCAGCTTTTCCCAGCGATCGGCTGTACGCCGTAAGTCAGACACGGAGGTACCCCTCTTAAAACGTGGGCTTAATAGGCGGACTGAACTCTGATCGGGAGGTCTCACCACTGGACTCACTACCGCCTCCCTATTTCCGCCTTCCTGGTAGCTTCACCCCACTTCTAGCATTCTGCTACTCAGAAAAGACTTGCATTACATTCCAGCAAGCCTTTCAAGACATTAGATAGCCATCAGCTATCAGGGACATTTATATGTGCGTTACACTCTTCATTATCAGTGCAGATCATTGTGTATATAGTAGTGTGAACTTGTATAAATGTACATAATACTCAGTTCCACATCAAGCCTACTCATTATAACATTTAGCATGCTTCATGTAGAGGCAAGTCGACAGACAATTTATTTCTATTATTTTTTGAAAGATCTCACCAAAATAAGCTATTTAGTTGTGTTATACATTGTTTGCTTCTTGTATATTATTATTATTATTATTATTATTATTATTATTATTATTATTATTATTATTATTATTATTATTACAGTTGGGGCCGTGATTAGCTCAGTGGATTATCTGGTAGGTTTCCACCTGGAAAGCCGAAGTTCGATTCTCGGTAAATGGTGGGCTGCGATTTTCATCTACAAAAATCATGTTGCGTCGGGAAGGGCAATTGTCCTTAACCGCGGCCTGAACGAAAATGAGCCTGGGCAGTTCCAGTGACACGAAAAGTACGTGTAAGTCTTTTCCTGCCCCTTGGCTGAATGATCATCGTTGTGGTGGAGATAGTGGAGGTGAATTTTGTTTAAAGAGGAAGTACGACTAGGTAACCATCCTCATCGGTTCAGAGGATTCCGGGGTTGGTTCTCGGATGAGTTGGCGACATTAATGGTGTCTTGTTAATTCCTCTGACTCGGATCCTTGGTGTTTATGTTTGTCCCAACACAGTCCCTCTTGATATTCATGTATGGCACTACAAAATCAACCACCGTAAGAGCACGCGATAGTAAGTGCATCCCTCCGTATAAGGTTTGCGTCAAGAAGGCCACCCGGCCGTAAAATAGGGCCTAATCTATATGGCTACACAGTCCGCACTTGCAATCCTACAAGGGCGTGAGAAAGGTGGCGGATTAATTCTATTATTATTATAGCGAATTACAATGCGATACGACAGGTTAGACTACTACGTTTACATTATCCTTTCTCCAACGTTAATTATTATATCCAAGTCGCTTGGTCCTGCTTCGTATGGTTAGTGCCTTGCGTGGATACACAAATTATTAACCGACCTGGTTCACATCCGCACTTCTTTCATCCGCAACCGCTGCCGCATCCGCGAATGGTTATCCGCACCCACGATTGTTTATCCGCGGATATTGTAAATATTTAACTACAGTATATTACACCCAAGGCACTGAAACGGATAGATCTGTTAACATAATACGAGTACAATAGGCCTGATACCCAGCAACAGACCCTCTACAATCACAGTTTTATGAGGGATTTTCTCTTGCGACAACTACCGACGTATTGACCTTCCTTCCATTAATTGCGAACAGTTGCCATTTGGGCTAAGGACAGATTTACGACTTTAGGTTCTAAAGGCTCTTTATATATATCGCCATTCTCCCATACTACTGCCAAGGGACGCCGAAACACAAGCAAACATAAGAGTGTACCTGAGTGATAATCAATAAACTTGTTTATTTAGAAATCATCAGCAAAATTATCCGCACTGACATATATTTTGCATCCGCCAAGGCACTAACTTCGCGGATATCCATGCAGGTCTCTATCTTTGGTTTCTTTCCATAGGAATCTCTTTGAAAAATTCAACCGAAGCCCAATATCAAAGAGTTACGGGAACCCTTTCTGCATTTATTTAGTTGGACAGCGCTGTCATTCACTGTCATGGGAATCAAAGTGTTCATTTGTGCGTGAAATGAACACAAGAATCAAATAATTCGAATGAAAAGCCAAATTAATTCGAAATTAAATTGTATCAATTTAAAACATCAGTGTCTCAATGGAGAAAAAAGAGAGAGGGTTTTGTTAAAAATTGACACTGCGCAGAGATAAAACAGTCACATGCGATGCACTTTCAACAGCTTCGATAACTTTTTAAAGTGTTCTGCATAGAATAAAGAAGACAAACTTAGAAGGAAGTAATACTGGTGTCAACATCCGTGGTGAAGATGACTACTCGTCCTCCTGTTGCTAAGGTAGAAGGTTCGAATTCGTCTGTCGGACTGAGTGGCTCAGATGGTTGAGGCGCTAGCCCTCTGACCTCAACTTGGCAGGTTCGATCCTGGCCCAGTCCCGTGATATTTGAAGGTGCTCAAATACGTCAGCCTCGTGTCGGTAGATTTACAGACACGTGAAAGAATTCCTGCGAGTCTAAATTCCGGCACCTCGGCGTCTCCCAAAACCGTAAAGAAGTAGTTAGTGCGACGAAAGCACAATATTATTATTATTATGATTATTATTACGAATTCGCCTGGGGACGGTGGTATTTGAGGGCGTTTAAATGTGGCGATCCCGCGCCGCTGGTTCCCAGCATGTTAAAAAACTCCTACAGGTTTTGACACCCCTCCGTCTGTTAAGATCACGTGCTGTTTGAACAGAAATTGAGGGCTGATTGGTAGGAGGAGGTAGATCAGAAACTCAGGGTAACAAGTTAAATGACAATATTGATGGGGGCTGTCATCTTATTTTTATAAGCTGCAAAAGGACCGGAACTGGCACCTTTTCCTACCCTTTGCCCAGTCACTAAGGGTCGACACTCTATGTGGATTAAGCCCAGTTCAAAGACCGGATATATTTTCTCACGCCCACCCTATGGAGAGTGATGTATTCGATATTGCATACACCTGCGGTGTTTGGTAATATGGTGTGTTACAAATGTACGAAAATGTATATTAAAGTGAAAGCACACATCCATCCCTCCAGCGGAATCAACAAACCGGTCTTGTCGAAAATTTGCGGCCCTGCCGAGAATCGAGCCCAAAGCCCTCTGATCCGAAGGCCACTATGCTGACCATTCAGCCAAGGAGGTGGGCTATCTCATTACCACAAAGCCTGAACAATAGTTCCGTGAAAACGATGCTCATCGTATGTAAAGTCCACCAATCACATTTCCTACACTTTTTTTTCATATAATTTATGATTTTTAGCCAGAACTAATACGAGGTCGCTCATATAAACTCAGACCGAATGCACGCTGTTTGTAATCTGCGCTACGGCGGCGGCCTCATTCGAACATCGGGCGAGGCCACCCTGCTTTAAACGTTTATACAATCTTCTATGAAATCGTACCTTATAAACGCTACTGGAAGTGTCGTCCTTCCTGTGTTATACAGGCATTGTATCTGCTAACAACATTCTGACTCACGCGAGACAGTTCTGCCACTGTAATATTTCATATCTAATTCTTAATGTTTTCTTTCAGTTAATCCAGTGTGTGAGGATTTGTTCTATACATTTTTTTCTGTTTACCCCACAAATAAAAATTACACACTGTCAGATCTGGAGAACGAGAGGGAAATAGACCAGCACTGATCACTCTGTCTGCAAACACTTCCAAGATTTTAAGAAGGGTATCTTCTGCTGGATGAGCAGGGGCTGAATCTTGTTGAAACTACTCACGCGATTTTTCTTCTTCCGTTAACTGATGGAAGAACGGTGTCAAAATGACATCTTGGTACCTCTCTGAATTTATTGTAGTCTCGAAAAAAATAGGCCCAATTATTCGTCTTGCACTAACAGCACACCAAACACCAATCTACCTACTATAACCAGGAACTTCATAAACACCATTAAATTTTCTGCACACTAATAGTGAGAGTTATGACTGTTCACACGACCATTAACATGAAAACAGAACTTTAACATACGAGAATACGGTGTTGCAATGATAACTGTCTCATCATGTTAACAGCTGAGATTCAGACTGGCGACTCATGCTTGCCAGGTCGAACACGTGCAGGCTGCTTGCAAAGTCAAGATCTACGCGCTCGCCTCCCATACTGCAGCTACTGTAGCCCAGAGTGCAAACGCCGTGCGTTCGGTCTGGATTTATGAGTGACCCTATATTTGAGGAGTATATGGACGTTCGTGAAATACATAATCATCGAGAGTTATTCATCGGACGATAAGAACACTAAAGTGCGAAAAATACTACAGATCGTAAATGAAATTTAACACTACTCTTGTTCTGTACGTTTTTTCGATACGACTAATATTAAAGGAGATATTATAAATTTCCAGTTCTCAGATCACCGCTCAAACATTGCTACGCCGCTGTACACTGATAAATAATATATAGCCTAGTGTATAATAACCTAACTATCCCACTACTTAAATGCTGACTTTCGAAAATTTCTGTCAAGCAGTTATCCACGGACAGACAAAATTTGAAAGGAATCCATTTTCAACTTTTGTACAACTGTTCAACAGAAACGCAAATTTTGAAATGCATAGACAAAATCATAAAATTACGTAATGATTGGTAATAAAATTAGTCATGCACACTCATAATCATCATGCATTATTTGTCCCCATGATGAGCCTTCTGCAAATCTATATATACAAAAGCAAGTTGGTCTGGAACGATGTGTATATAAATATTTAAAAATGAAAATAGACGTGAATTAATGAGGCACTCCCAGAAATCTGAGGAATTTAAAACTTGTTACGGGAGAAGCTGATAACCCCAGGATCCCTAGAAAAATCAAAAATTCTCAATATTCCCTGAAGGGAGCACGCTGGGGGGGCCTCAAATTTTGGGATCAGCATAAGAACGCAGTCGTGTAATTTATCTAAAGCGACAACCTATAGGTTTCGTGGGCTTAACAATTTTTCAGGAATTTCCTAATTTTTATCCCCCGTTCCCTTAAATCAAGATGGCGGAACAACCTGCCAGACGAGGTAGAAAATTGAAATTTGGCGAAATTATAGCTTTTAGCCTCTAACCGACGTAAAAATTCCAAGAAGTACAAATTTTTCACTTTTTATCCCCAAAAATATCGAAATATGGAGGCAATTTTAATGAATGCCCAGGCATTACTTTTGAGATATTTTTTGGCTAAACAGCAAGTCGTATTACAAAACGGATGGCACGGATGGAGTGATCTACAAGTTTCGTCCTGTGAATTTTTGTCGACTCTCCCTCCCTTATACGTTACATTTGGCTGTACTTCTTGATTGTTCGTAAATTTGGTGATTATTACAAGTATATTTCATTGTTTGACACACTTATAGGATAGGCTCATCGAGTTTGGTGCACACATTGGCACTATCAGAGGCCATATGTGGACAAAATTTCATGATCCTATCTTATACTTAAGTATGCATGAAATAATGTAAAGCGTTAAAAATGTACTCAAATTTTACCATATTCAAAGTTTCGAACTCAATTCATCCCATAAATATGGAAGATAAGAGAAAACGTTTCAAAACCTAACATGTAGATGGATAAACGTGGCATCTAATGGTGCAAACCGTTTGTTAATATAATGTAACGTTTAGGAGTAGTGAATCTCGAAGTGGAGGTCTGCACTAATAAACGTGCTTTGCACATCTGCCATCTATGTAAATCAAATAATAAGTACCGTGTGCCTGTACATTGACTGTTTTGGCGAAATTTCCGTACAGTTATCCTTTTCACATGTAATAATGACCATCTGAATACTTTTTTAGCTTTGGTGTCTGTTTGTTTGTTTGTTTGTTTGTCTATAACTTAAAAACTGCTGGATATATTTCTACCAAACTTCATATTTCGAATTCACCTGTCCTTGGTTAGGTTTTAGAGCCAATATTTTTCTAAATCGCTGAATTCACTGGGGGTTTATACGAAACCGAAACCGTGATTTTGCACTCCCACAAAATATACACAACCAAACTTAATGGAAATCCACCTCGCTTAATGCAAATCAATTTCTAAACCTTTTTTTTCTCACATGCATCATTTCGATACGATGATTAATAAGGGAGATAGCATTAAGGGATCGTTTTTCGGTTTAAGTCCCACCGGACTTAATTCAAGAGCGGGTGCGTGTAAAGCGTGTTTCTTATAACTTGTAAACTACTGGATATATGTCAACCAAACTTCATACTTATCATCCACCTGTCCAAAGGTAGTTTTTGAGGTCCATGCCATTTTAAATTCCCGGAAAGGACTGTGGGTTTATTGGGAACCGAAATAGTGATTTCTACTTTCCCACAATATATACAAGACTAACCTGACTGGAAATCGACCAACCTTGATGGATAATCATTTCGAAATTTTTTTCCTCATGTGCATTTTTTCGATAGGAAGATTAATAGTGGAGATATCATGAACGGTTGGTTTTGCTGGCTATGTACAGCGGACATAGCCCAAAAGATGTTGTACGTAGAGCATATTACAATAGCAGACGCCCTCCTGCTGAGAATCATTATCGATAAAATCGTAACGACCGCGTGTCGGTACATTGACTATTTTGGAGAAAGTTTCGTACAGTTATCCGTTTCAAGTGTAATAATGACAATCTGCATATTTGTTAGCATTAGTTTCCTGAAAGTCCACATTTTTAACCCCTCCCTCAAAGCAAGATTGAGGGACAGTCTGCCAGACGAGCTAGAAAATTGAAATGTGGTAAAATTATAACTTTTAGCCTGTAACAGACGGAAAATTTTCAAGCTGTTCAAATTGTTTACATTTTACCCCCGAAAAATATCGAAATAGAGACGCAATTTGTATTTGTTGACTAAACGGTAAGTCGTATCACAGAACGGATGGCACAATCTCCGTTAAAATAAGAGTGATTTACATCTTTGGTCCTATGACGTTTCGTTATATCACTATTCCTTATGTGTTAGATTCGTCTGTTTTTCTCGATTATACCTACATTTTGCTCTTTGTAAACGTATAATTCGTAGTTCGAATCACTTATACGAAATATGGAAACATCGAATTCTGCACGAACATCGGCCCACCCATTATCCATACGTGAGCCAAATTCTATGTTTGTAGCTGTCATATTAGTACCCGAGAGTAATGCACTGTGAGAAAACCTTACCCAAATTTCACCCTATTCAACGTGTGTAACTCAATTTCACCCATAAATGGATGAGACAGGAGAAACTATATCGAAACCAGCCATTTAGATCGCTAAATGAGGCGTCTTACGGTACAATCCCTTTGTCGATATGATGTATCGTTTAGCAGCAGTTGACCTGTAAATGAAGGTTTGTAATATTGTAAACATGCATATACTTCGTATATCGATCTATATACTGTATATTCACTGAGGTCGATTTGTAGCGATGTGGAAATTGTGTGTTTGCCACTATAATTAATATTTAAATCGATAATGATTCTCAGCAGGAGGGCGTCTGCTATTGTAATCATTACTGTCCACATCGAATTTGACTCGCAGTAGGAATGTGATCCTTCTCCAACTCCTTTGTTACTAGCATTAGTAAGGAGGGACTACCATTGTAATTAAAAATTCCCTTCTCGATTTGACTGGCAGAAGTCAAGAGAGCACGCAATTTTGTTAAGAACTCCTCTAACCGATTGTGTTTGGGAGTAGGCATGTGTGCCCGCCATTATAAACAAATTTAACCATCTAAAATGTGACTGGAAGTAGCCATAGTGGCCTTGCTATTATAATGCAAACTCACTAACTCGGTGTGACTGTCATTAAGAAAAGGGGCCTGTCATTATAATGATAACAGCACAACTCAGTTTTGACTGGCAGTAGGGAAGGTGCCTGCTATTATAATAAAATCTCCTCAACTGTAATCTGTCTGGAAGTAGGAAAGGGCGCCTGCCATTGTAACGAAAACTCCCCAAAATCGACTGTGGCCACGCATTAGGTTATGGGGCCTCCCATTATAATGAAAATTTACCTACTCGATTGTGAATGGTAGTAGCCAAGTGAGGCTGCTGTTATCACAACTCCGCAACTCGCACTTTACATTGGAAACAACGTATGGGAACCTTCCCTTGCTTTTTCTGGATAACGCTAAGAGACATGTAATTTTAAAAAATCTTATTCACTGCATGTACAGTAATTTACTTGATATCCGTATACAATGTAGAATACCGTAGCGAAGCACGGGTACATTTGCTAGTTAATCTATATTGGGCTGCTCTTTTAGCTTCTTCGTAATTTATTAGACCATTACAACTAAACATGTTTTCATAAATGTGTTTCTTGGTCCCCCCACGAAGGCGTTTTCAAGGTATGTTACCCACAAGTACTGCCATGTCGCAATCTGTGTCTCAGCCTAACATCATCTTTCATGAATTTTATTGATTAGCTCTCGCTTCTCGTTAGCATGCTCGAGTACATCTACATCATCTTCTCCACCAGCATACTTCTTCCCAAACATCGCCAACACAATATCTCAAAGGCTTCTGGTTTTCTTATGTACACTGTTGATGTTAATTCTCGAGTTTTAACTTTTTTCGAAAAATGCATGGTATCGTTTTGTCATTAATTGCCTTCATATGGACGTATGTTCAGATACTTTGGTGATTTAATCTGTAGCCTGACTCCCTCCATCAACATAAAGAAAGATAAGTTGAGTATGTCCGCCACTGATCTAAGCCCTATTGCAGGCTGTGGTGGTCAGCAATTACCATCATATCGCTCTTCTATCAGCACTGCATTGCATTACCGAAGAGGCCATGAATGAGTAATGTTGTGTAATGTGATCTAGTGCCACTAATGAAAGACTTGGTAGAATCCCAGCAATCACTCGACCAGCTAATCCAATTACCCCACATCGTGTCTGGTAATAGAGGAAGCTCCTGGGTCCTTAAAAGGATCCATTAGGTAATATCGCGTTTAGATCTCTTTATATTACGGAAAGATTTCAATTAAGCCATACATTTCCGGTCCATCGAAGAGAGAAATACTCCCTATTGACTGGGTTAGATTCAGAGAAGCCAAATGGTTCGCGCAATTCACAGGCTCTCAGCGAAGCGAGGCGGCACCTATTGGAAGGTTAAGGAAGTAGGGACGAGGAATAAATGAAGTTCTGATTGTATCGAACTCTTTCGCTGATTAACGTTTACAATATACCTGCTTTCATATTATATACTGCACAGATTGGTAGAGAATGAAAGGGCAAGTTAAAGACAAGTTCATACTAAGAAACAAAGCTAACGCAATTTGTAAATCTAATTTTTTTACCCTTATTGGCATCAACTTAACTAAGGCTCAGGTTGAAGGAAGAATCCCACCTTCCAATACTTATTTGCTTTTGATGGCTAATTTATGTAATTACAAACATATTCCAGCTAAAAGTTTAATTGAATGACTAAAAAAGGTACATGTTTCGTTCCTCTGATTTGGAATATCTTCAGCTAAAAACGTGTATAAAGGTACAAAAAATGGTACATATAAAATTAAAAAAACACTTATGATGATATAATATCTTCCTTCGTATTGAGTTAAAATACTCAGCGAGTTAATGTTCAAATTTGTAATAAAATCTGTGTGCGTACAGGATCCTAGAGAGCGATCTTCTTTCTTCAAAATGCTGGAGAAGTTGCTATAGTATTTTAGTATGTACTCTAAATAACTTTTGTATGACGATAGACTTAAATTTAAAATACGATGAACGGGAGAAACTCCTTAAGAAAATCCAAAATTGAGGTAAAATATTGATAGGAAGTTTTGAGGTGTTTAAGGGAGTCTCCCGACCGGTCCCACTGATGACTAAGGGGAAGTAAAAGACTTTGAATCGTGTCATTATATGCAAGTGAAACATGGAAAATAAGAAACAGTATGATAGGACACATCTGGTTCGGTTAGTTTTTGAGGGGGAAGAGTAAGGGGCAAGAACGGTAAGGGGAGACTAAGGCATGAATATTAAGAACATGTTAGAGTAAGCGTAGAAATGAAAACGTTAGCACAGGATAGGGTAGCATGGATTACTGCATCACACCAGTCTATGTACCGATGACCCAACCAACAGCAAAGAATAGATGAAGCCTGCTTTCACCGCAAATATATGTTTATTGTTTTTATTTAACTTCAGGGCTAATGATCAATATTGCCGAACTGCATTTGTTACGATGATGATGATGATGATGATGATGATGATTGTTGTTGTTTAAATGGGCCTAGCAGTTAGGTCCTCAGCCCCTCAAGGCACGAGGTGCAACGAAATTAAAATTAAAACTTCAGTGTGTATCCACTGACTAGAATCTAAAAGGAATGATGACAAAAATGATCGTGAAACAAAAACAATCGATGGATCTAATTCATAATGCCGTAATTACTTGGATGATGCTTATTATATAAAGGGGTCCAAAATCCAGGTCACCGGCCCACATAATGGTACTAATCACTGGTGATGCCGAACCACGGTGTTCCTCCTTTAGTGGTACTGTAGATCCATGGTATGTCAAATACAATGGCACCATTCACAGGTAACACAAACCCATTGTGTTTCGTGCATAAGGGCACTACTCACAAGCAGCGCAAACCCATGGTGCTCCTCACATAGTGGGACTAATCACGGGCGCCGGTATTTCCATGGTGTTCCTCACTTAGTAGAACTAATCACAGGCCTCATATACACTTGGTGTCGCTCACATAGTGGTACTAATTATAGGGAATGTACACCCACGGTGTATGACACGTTATCGTAACGCCCAAAGGGAACACAAAACCATGATGTTCCTCATATAATGGTGCTACTGTCAGGTAACGCAGACCCATGGTTTTCCTCCCAAAGCGGTACTATTCACGGGCGCCACCTAAATCAGTGGTGTTTCTTCCATAGTGGTACTAACCAGATGTAACGTAGACCCGTGGTGTTGTCCTTATAGTGGTACTACTGGTAGGTAACGCAAACCGATTCTGAACACAGGGGAACCGACACATTCCAGCATACGGCACCTTTTCTCGCATGGACATTAGTCCGCACAGCAGTGTGTCTCCACCCCCCACCCCCCGCATTCGTTGGGATACACACGACGGTACCAACAACAGGCAACGCCCAGACCTGTGGTGTTCCTCACATAAGGGCACGACTCCTTGGTAACGTAGATCCATGGTGTTTCTCATATGGTGGTACTAATCGCAAGTCACGTCGACCCACGGCGTTCCTCACGTAATAGTACTAATCACAAGTAGTCTCACGTTTCTAATTTCAACATCCGTTGGTCTCCCCTTTTAGTCGCCTCTTGCGGCAGGCAGGGGATACCATGGGTGTATTCTTAGTGTGTGTGTGTGTGTGTGTGTGTGTGTGTGTGTGTGTGTGTGTGTGTGTGTCCCACCCATAGCGGGTATTTCTTACTATGGTGGTAGCATTCTGCTATCATGACTGGCGTGCAACTTGCGCAGTACAGGCAAATGTGCAGCCTGCCAAATAGTTTTTTGGCAAGTAAACTTACTTTGGGTTTTACATTGTTCATTTACTTTCCTACCGTTCAGCATTTCCATATTCCTTTCTTCATAATTGGAGTTTCTTTCTCATTCTGATTCCCACTGAGCAGTTCCTCCATTCCTTCTATACAGCTTACAATGTCGGGGTCAATAAACAACCAGAGTAGAATTTATAACTGCCTCCTTTCAAAAATGAAAAATACCAACGACGGAATTATAAATAACAGTTTGATGGTGCACTAATGTTGCATACAACTGCTAGTATAATGATAAATGACAAAAGTGGGGAACAATAAGCATACAATAAGTAAAGCACTGCATAGAAGTTTGATGGAACTTCTTTTAGGATCCCACTTTTAAACAGTCAGCACAGAAAATAATAAGCATTACCATAGAAAATAACGAATAAGTAATTCAATACACCCAGAGTTTTTAAGTAGAATATCTGACAAGAGCATACGTACAGAATGAAATATGCATGAATTCAACATTCAAAATTATTATAATTTTAGTTTTAACATAGTCTAAGAACATCTCTATGTATCCTGTGAGGATTAAATCAATGTTTAACATTTCAGGCTTACACGTCAACCATACGGACTTTTTAACTACAAAGAACATTGAGAAATTGATCCAGGGTAAATTTCCAATACAATCCTTGATTTCTCTCATATGGGTAGTGTGTTCAAGCAGTGATGACTTTTTTATTTCCTACTCTTCAATATACCTTTTGGGAAGATGCCAGCAAATCATTCACTTCCTTAGGCTCGAAGGTACCGAAATTTGAACTACTCCCATGTTATTTTTATTTTCTCTATAATATACTAAAAACAATATTTCAGCATAATCATGCAAGTTCAGTTTAGACTTCCTGCAGCTTAAACTGTGTGACAATTGGGTGTGAACATTTTTCTACAAGTTGCTTACGTCGCACTTGGTCTTATGGCGATAATGGGAGAGGAAGGTGCTAGAAGTGGGAAAGAAGCGGTCGTGACCATAATTAAGGTACATCCCTAGCATTTTTCTGGTGTGAAAATGGGAAGCCACTGAAAACCACCTTCATGGCTGCCGACAGTGGGGTTCAAACGCGCTATCTTCTGCATACTGGATACTGGCCGCACTTAAGCGAATTGTGAACGTGAGATGATTACTGAAAATGATGACTGTAAAGTCAAGGGCACAAAGAACTGATATTGAGTGATATGTTGAGTGCATCGATATGTTTATAAGTGTTTGAAACGTAGAATATCTACCATATTGTGATTTTCTCTCTTTATTTTTGTACCAAGGTACTTATAATTTCAGTACTATCTGCGTGTGATTTTTTTTTATTCAGTGCGTTGCCGATGACATAGTTAACTCACGAACACTACTCTGACAACATAGACATTTTGGTTGATATGTAACAGGAGATAGCTTGTGTGTTATTCAGTATTGTGTAGGAAGATATATTACAAATTTACGTGATTTGTTATTCTAGGGGGAGAAACTTCCAAGATGTGTACATTCTTTCATTTTTAGTGTATATTGTAAATTATGGATTTAACAAGGATCATATCGTATATTTTGTATATTAGCAAGATTGTAAGTACATTTAATTTTAATTTCATCAATATTTACATAAGGTATGAAAATGTAAGTAGGATTGCATTGAACAAACTTGATATTTTAACAAAAGTCGCAGCGGGGTCGAAAATTTTGGATCACTAATATGAAATGGAATATATAAGAAAAATGGAATGTATGGTCACACTCGTAGTTCTAATTATTTGAGAGACTTGAAATGATAATAACTCCACCAGCGATTTAAAAGACTGACAAGTAAAGAGTATTAAATAACACTTTTGTCGATCCCAGAATTTGTTTCCCGTTTCAACTCCGAACCCATAACGAGATGGTATCTAACCTGTAAGTTATGGCCGTTTCCTTTCCATAACATTCTAACCCCTGATGGGTACGAATACACATACCAGTACAGACACAACAGCAACAAAGTTTGTCGCAAGTATTTCATACAGTCTGGATGAGTAGCTCATGTGGTATAGGTTCGATCCTGGCTCAGTCTGGTGGTTCTTGAAGGTGCTCAAATACGTCAGCCTCGTGTCGGCCACGAACCTACTACGCTGCGTAGCAGGGGGAGAAGCGATACTCCCACGTGGCGCGTCCCAGGTAACGGAAACGGGGGTTTTAACCGGCTTGCCGGCGGACTTGAGCGAAATAAAATAGCTCTCGCGGACCAAACACACATTTTCCCTGTGGATGGGGGACGCAGGCGAAGAATACGCACACGGTATCCCTGACCTGTCGTAAGAGGGACTAAGAGGGGCGACCAAGGGATGATCGAATTACAACCATGACACTACTTGTAATTAGTACCACCACGCGGGGAATATCATGGGTCGCCTTTACTTTTGCGTAGTACCACTATATTAGGTACACAGTATGTTTGTGATTAGCAGCGAATGTGTGTGAATCAGGGTGTGTTTTACAGTACCTGTGATTAGTACCACTATATGAGCTACACCATAGGTCTGCCTTGCCTTTGATTAGTACCCACTATGCGAGGAACACCACGGGATAGTACGAGGCCCTGTGATAAATACACCTATGTGAAGAACACCATAGGTTCGCGTTGACTGTAAATGGCGCCACAATGTGAGAAAAGCCATAGGTCTGTGTTACATGTGCACATTACATTACCTGTGAGTAGTACCATAATTTGTGGAATACCGCGAGTCTATCCTACTTTTGATTAGTACCGCAACATGGCAACTACCATGGTTCTACTTTCCTAGCGATAAGTACCATTATGAGAGGCCGATGACCTTGATTTTAGACTCCTTTACACTACAAGCATTACCAATTCAGTACTGTGCTTTACAAGCACTCCCTGGATAAGTACTACTATTGTTTAACGCAAGAGTCTGAGAATGTGGGACATTGCGGGTCGGATCCACTGATTGTTTTAAACTCATATCGATCCATTCATTCTTTGTCATCGCGTTTTGAATTCTGGTCAGCAGATGATTTTGGACTTTTCAATTATCATTACATTCCGTCCCATTTTGTACCATTAGGGACCGATGATCTAGATATTCGGCCCCTTTAAACAACAAGCATCATCATCATCATCATCATCATCATCATCATCATCATCATCATCATCATCATCATCATCATCTTTCGTGTCGGTAGTTAGACGGGCACGTAGAACTCCTGAGGGACAAAATTACTCCGCCTAGGCGTCTCCGAAAACCATAAAGATGTAGTAAGTAGAACGCAAAACTAAGAACATTACTGTATTAGACTTCATAGACTCAGTAAGTAGACAAGCGGCTAGTGGTCATGATATTCCAGGTCCGGAGGACAAGGAGGACAAAGATCAACTCTTCGTATATTATCACGACCTAACCACTTGCAAAATGATTGGTGGTGATGGTGATTATCGTTCTATGGGCAAGTACATCTAAGGAACCACCTCCTCTTAACTCTAATTAGAAGGGAAAAATGAAGATGTACGATCCTTCGCAGAGTGACGGCATTGCCAAAAGAAAGAATAGGGCCAAAACAGGCATAAAAGTTAGGCTCCAGAAGCCCAGCAAATTTAATACGGCCAAGGCCCGGAGGATTGATAAAGGGAAGTCAGAAAGGAAATTTGAAAACATCGAGGGTTGTACGAGTAAAAGCAGAAGTAATGCCAAATTTAACAAAACCCTACGGATATCAATCCACGCTCCTACATACAGAGAGCCATTGAAGTGTCACCGCTCAGACGACAGATAGAAAGTAATGTGGATTTCACCCATCCATAAGAGAAGATGAAAACTGAAGAACAATTTAGAAATGTTTATATGAATAATGTTTTCCTAGAGTTTTAAATATTATTATTATTGTAATTATAATTATTATTATTATTATTATTATTATTATTATTATTATTATTATTATTAATGATAATAATAGGAATGGCAATTTCATTTTAAGGGGAGAACAATAGGATAATGAACCAATTTTAAAATTATTCCTAAGAGAAGGAGGAAGATGGCTGACATTCTGAAGAATATGGTAAAAAGTAGGAGAAAGGGCATGCGAAGTGTGAAAACGAAAGCCTCTATTGGACTCGCGAAAAGAATATATCGGGATGCAAAGAGAACAAGAATTGACCAAAGACAGTCTGATATTAAAAACAGGAAATCAAACAATACACAATGGACAGCAATACGACAATTAATGAAGTTGGTGACTAGAGCTTGTCTCACTCTTCTGGCATGCTGTGAATTGTAGGGTATGATGATGATGATGATGATGATGATGATAAATTCAGTTAAGATAATATGTTTTATTTATCACTAGCAAATGTACCCGTGCTTCGCTACGGTATTCTACAATGTATACCGATATCGAAGTAAATTGCTGTACATGAAGTGAATAAGAAATTTGTAATTGCATGTCTCTTGGCGTTATCCGAGAAAAGGCATAGGGAGGTCCGCAGACGCTGTTTCCAATGTAAAGTTTTAGTTGCAGAGTTGTGATGATAACGACAGGTCCACTTGTCTGCCGCAATTCACTATGCGGAACGTCAGTCACATTTTGATGGGTAAATTTGTTTATAGTCGGGGGTACCTATACTTAATGATAAAGAGAATCAGGTAAAAGAGTTATAAAAAAAGCACGCTCCCTTGCCTTCTCCTAGTCAAATCAAGAAGGGAATTATACATTACAATGGTACACAGGCGTTGGAGAAGGACCTCATTCCAAGAGCAGACGCCCTCCTGCTGACAGTTACTATTGATTTGTAAAGTATTAATTACAATATAAGACACACCCCCTTCTAGATCGCTACAAATCGACTTAAATTAATAAATGTAGATCGACATACGGAAGTATATGCATGTTCACCTTCATTTGCAGAATAACTGCTGCTAAATGGTGCATTCATATTGAAAACGGATTATATGAAAAGACGACTCTGGCCTCCTTTAGCGATTTAAATGGCTGGCCCTATGATATTTCCTCGTATCTCATCTATTTAAAGGCAAGATTATTTTAGAAACGTTGAATAGGTTGAAATTTGTGTAAGGTTTTCACACAGTGAATTACTTTTCAGATACTTATGCGACAGCTTCAAACATAGAATTTGGCTGGGTGGGCCAATATTCGTTTAGAATTTGATGATCCCATCTTTCCTATAAGTGAATCAAACCATCAATTATAAGTGTACAAAGTGCAAAATTTAGGTAAATCCATAAATAGAGTCAAATTTAACATAAGATACGACGAAATGTCATAGGACCAAAGTTGTAGATCACTCCAAATGCAATCCGTTTTGTGATACGACTTACCGTTTAGCCACCAAATACCCCGAAAGGAAGGTCTGCACCGTCATTAAAATTGCTTCCATATTTCGATATTTTACGGAAATAAAAAATAAAATGTTTAAACATCTCGTAAATTTTCCGTCGGTTACAGGCTAAAAGCTATAATTTTGCGAAATTCCAATTTTCTAACTCGTCTGGGAGATTGTTCTGCCATCTTGATATGGGGGAGGGGGTAAAAAAATTAGGACTTCCAGAAAACTTTTAAGCCCATGAAACCTATAGGTTATCGTTCTGGATAAATATCACCGACTGTGTTCTTATGTAGATTTTAAAATCCCAACGTGTCCCTCTCAGAGAAATTTGAGAATTTTAGATTTTTCTAGGGATCCTGAACTCATCAGGTTGTCTGATACCAAGTTTTTTCTAGGATGCCTAGAATGGTCTCATTTATTCACGTCTGTTTTCATTTTTATGCCTTAATTTATATTTATATATAGTACAATATATACAGATTGCGCCAAACTGACTTCTATTTATTAATATGGATTATATATTTCACCCGCTTCCGTAGTGGTTCTAGGGGCGTCTTACTCCCACAGTATGTTTTCCAGGTAGTAAGTCATACTTGAAAGTCATACTGGAACTTACACACGTCTATTACCTTGGGCATTTTTGACAATTTATTTTTTCACCGTTTCTCACCCTCTATGACAAAGGGGGATGAAGTTGGACTTTAAAAATCCGGAATGATACCATTAATCTCAGCGACCAGGAAAACTATGGATTAGGCAGTAAATTCGATTATTATTATTATTATTATTATTATTATTATTATTATTATTATTATTATTATTATTATTATATCACTCTCCTCCCCCCTGAGTTTTAAAAATGCGGAGTGTTACTATTCACCTGAGCGACCCCGAAGCTATGGCTTCGACAATATTTTCGATTATTTTAAAGTCTGAATCCCCCTCACCCCCCACCAGAAAGGGAGATGAACGTGGACTTGTAAAATGTCCGGGGTCTCACCATTCATCTCAGCGACCCCGACAACTATGGATTCAACATTATTGTTTATTTTTATATATCACTCTCCAATTGCCACCCACCACGAAGGGGGATTAACTTAAAAAAAAACCGAACTGCCATTATTCATCTTAGCGACCCCGAAAAGTATGGATTCGACACTACTTTCGATGATTTTTATATCTCAGCCACCTCGCCCCCCCCTCACCTACCCCCTCGCCCCTAAGTGTTCCTGAGGTGTCCTACCCCAACGTGGTTTGTCCCCTGATATTGAAATTTCGAAGTGTACAATTCACCTCGGCGACCCCGAAAACTATGTATTCGACACTATTTTCGATTAATTTTATATATCACTCCCCCCCTCGCCCCCGATCCCAAAGGGGGATGAACTTGGACTTATAAAATAACCGGAGTCTCCCTATTCATCTCAGCGACCCCGACAACTATGGATTCGACACTATTTTCGATTATTTTTATATATCACTCTCCCATCGCCCCCTTCCACGAAGTGGGCTGAACATAGACTTAAGAAAATAACGGAGTGTGACTATTCATCTCAGCGACCACGAAAAGTATGTATTCAACACTACTTTTTATGATTTTTGTATCTGAGCCCCTTTGCCCCCCCCTGCCCCTAAGGTTTCTTGGGGTGTACTACCCCCACGTGGTTTGTCTCCTGATACTAAAAATCCGGAGTGTCACTGTTCATATCAGCGAAAACTGTGGATTCGACACTATTTTCTATTATATTTATATATTACTCCCCCATCACCCCCACCCCGAAAGGGGCTGAACTTAGACATTTGAAAATTCCCCAGTGTCACTATTCGTTTCAGCGAGCCCGAAAAGTATGTATTCGACACTACTTTCGATGATTTTAATATCTCACCACCTAGCCCCCCCCCCCCTCCTAAGGATTACTGGGCTGTCTTACCCCCACGTGGTTTGACTCCTGATACTAAAAATCCGGAGTGTACAATTCACCTCGGCGACCCCGAAAACTATGTATTCGACACCATTTTCGTTTAATTTTTTACATTACTCCCCCCACCCGAAAGGGGGCTGAACTTGGACTTTAAAAAATCCAGAGTGTCACTATTCAACTCAGCGACCACGAAAAGTATGGGTTTGACACTATTTTCGTTAATTTGTATATCTGACCCCCTCACCCCCCGCCCCTAAGGGTTCCTGTGCTGTCTTACCCACGTGGTTTATCTCCTGATACTAAAAATCCGAAGTGTACAATTCACCTCGGCGAAAGCGAAAACTATGTATTCGACACTATTTTCGTTTATTTTTAAATATCACTCCGCCCCTCGCCCCCACCCCAGAGGGTCTGAACGTGGACTTTAAAAAATCCGGAGAGTCACTATTCATCTCAGCGACCCCGAAAAGTATGGATTCGACACTATTTTCATTCATTTGTATATCTGACTCCCCTTGCCCCCCCAGAGTAATGTTTCCTGGACTGTCTTACCCCCACGTGGTTTGTCTCCTGATACTAAAAATCCGGAGTGTACAATTCACCTCGACGACACCGAAAACTATGTATTCGACATTATTTTCGTTTAATTTTATATATCAGTAGCCCCTCGCCCCCCACCCAAATGGGAGCAGTAATTAGATTTTTTAAAACTCGGGAGGGTCACTATTCACCTCAGCGACCCCCAAAACTATGGATTCGACACTATTTTCGATTAATTTTTACCTGACCCCCTAACCCCCATCCCTAAGGGGGATAGAGGTGGCTTACCCCCACAGTGCTTGTCTCCAGATAGCAAATAATAAGTTTCAAAATTTGATTGAAATTGCTCCAGTGGTTTAGGAGGAGATGTGTCATTTACACACATACATCCTTCATCAGTCCCCCCTCGCCCCCCACCAAAATGGGAGCAGAAATTTGACTTTTAAAAATCGGGAGTGTCACTATTTACCTCAGCGACCCCAAAACTATGGATTCAACACTATTTTCGATTATTTCTTTACCTGACCCCCCTAACCCCCACCCCTAAGGGGGATAAAGGTGACTTACCCCCACAGTGCTCGTCTCAAGATAGCAAATAATAGGTGTTAAAAATTTGATTGAAATTGCTCCAGTGGTTTAGGAGGAGTTGTGTCATTTACACACATAGATCCATCATCAGTCCTCCTTCGCCCCCCACCCAAATGGGAGCAGAAATTTGACTTTTTAAAATCGGGAGTGTCACTATTCACCTCAGCGACCCCAAAGACTATGGATTCAACACTATTTTCGATTATTTCTTTACCTGACCACCCTAACCCCCACCCCTAAGGGGGCTAGAGGTGGCTTACCCCCGCAGTGCTCGTATCCAGATAGCAAATAATAAGTTTAAAAATTTGATTGAAATTGCTCCAGTGGTTTAGGAGGAGATGTGTCATTTACACGCATACATCCGTCATCAGTCCCCCCTCGCCCCCCACCCAAATGGGAGCAGATTTTTAACTTTTAAAAAATCGGGAGTGTCACTATTCACCTCAGCGACCCCAAAACTATGGATTCGACACCATTTTCGATTATTTTTTACCTGACCCCACTAACCCCACACTTCTAACGGGGGCTAGAGGCGGCTTACCCCCACAGTGCTCGTCTCCGGATAGCAAATAATAAGTGTTCAAAATTTGATTGAAATTGCTCCAGTGGTTTAGGAGGAGATGTGTCATTTACACGCATACATCCGTCATCAGTCCCCCCTCGCCCCCACCCAAATGGGAGCAGAATTTTGACTTTTAAAAAATCGGGAGTGTCACTATTCACCTCAGTGACTCTAAAAACTATGGATTCGACACCATTTTCGATTATTTTTTAGCTGACCCCCCTAACCCCTTCACTCCTAAGGGGGGCTAGAGGTGGCTTACCCCCACAGTGCTCGTCTCCGGATAACAAATAAGTGTTCAAAATTTGATTGAAATTGCTCCAGTGGTTTAGGAGGAGTTGTGTCATTTACATACAAACATACAAACATTCATTTTTATATATATAGATGGCAAGATTAGGTATGTGCTCCCTTTCTCTCACTTAACCAAATTTAACCTAGAACACTCTTTAATAATAACTACTACTTTTAATTGACGCAAATTGTTTAACAATAATGGTAAACGTATTAATGAAATAAACAAACCTAGTGATATCAAGGAAGAATCATATATAAAAAGTCGTATTATAGAAGTATGCAAAAACACATAAGTACGGTACACAAAAATATATGAATATTAACTCATGTATATACTAATTAAAACAACGTTTCAAAAAACATAAGTTTCAAGAAGTTACCGAAATATCGCCATCAATTGAGATATGAAGATGAGGAATAGTACAAATGATAATAAAATGATCTGTGAAACGAAGAGGTAAATGATGATGAAGGGGAAATAAGAGGTGCTTTGAGGTCACTTACCAAAGAGTTGGCAAATAAATGAAAATGTAAATAACTAGAAAAAGATCCAAAAAAAGCAGCTAGATTTGTTCTGGGTGATTTCCGACAAAAGAAAAAAATCTTAGTGTAGGTCCTATACACTTTCTGTTAGCTTGTTGTTGGTTCTGAAAAGAACCTTTTGTACGATGTTTTTCATTTTCATGTTTGATAGCCAGGAGATCACAAGGATAGTCTGCGTGATCGCTATTGCTCGTTTAGCACTACCCGGGGGATCACGTGTAGGGCAATTTAAGGTTGTACCTACGGACGTGAGCAATTTCGGAAGATTCAGACCAATAAACAACTACCTAGTCATGGTGACGTTGCCGATCTAAATGCGATACGATACGATACCTATCTGCACAGCAGAGAACCTCGTAGCTAACAAATTAAATCTGGCTGAGAGATGGTCTCATGATTAGAAACTGTTTACCCCTCCAGAGAGTTCATCAATGCCCTGCATAACTGAGAAGGTGCCAGGGCTTATTCAACCTAGAAAGATCTGGTCGAAATGGAATAGAATTCGGACTAATCACGGTGTATGTGGGGATCTCCTGTACAAGTGGAGGAAAATACCTTCACCATGTTGAGAGTGTGGCGCAGTAAGACAGACTGTTAGGCCCTTGGTTCAAGAAGGCCCGCAAACATTCTACAGTGGCGAATTAAAAGACTTCTTCCTAGGGACATCACAAGCACTTCAATACATATAGAATATAAATAATTAGCATGCGTGCCATACGATAAATAAAAAAATAAATAAATCTGACAAATAGTAGCGTTACGAAAATGTTGCAAAGTTTGGTCTGGGAAGACTTGACAAAAAAGAAGACAAGCTGCTCGACTAAGTGGTATGTTCCAACCAGTCAGTAGAGAGCTGGCATGGAATGACATTAGTGGAGGAATAAGTTTGAGTGGTATTTTTAAATAGGAAAGATCACAATATGAAGATAAAGCTGGAACTCAAGAGAAGAAATTGAGACAAATATTCATTTATAGGAAGAGGAGTCAGGATTGGAATAATTTACAAAGGAAGATGTTCGATAAATTTCAAAATTCTTTGAGGAAAGTCTAGGAAGACAATACATAGTACGGAATCTGCCACCTGAGCGACTGCCCTAAATGCAGATCTGGATTGATTGATTGATTGATTGATTGATTGATTGATTGATTGATTGATTGATTGATTGATTGATTGATTGATTTTCAGTGACGGTGGGACGGGAAAAGTCTTGGACTGAGAAGGAAGCGGCCTTGGCCTTAATCAAGGTTTTAATTATAAAGATCCCCCAAAACAGAAAGTAGATGGATTTTATCGCCCTCCCCTCTGCTTTCCTTTTTGCTGAGTACGAGCCTAGATTGATCCCATTTTCACTTTCTTAATCATTATTAGTGTAAGACCAACACGTGTAATGAAGGTGGCGACTCTACTCCTTCACCTTGCGAATTGCTCGTTACATTTAACTTGGTTTCTCCCCTGCTCGCGTGATATCGACCACACACGAGCCAGCAGTCGGATTAATACTCTGACTCTCCACGAGGAGTGAGCTGAACTTCTGGAAGTGTTTTCTCTTCCTTGGAGCACGGAAAGGAAACAAATCGCCGGAGTTTACTCGGGAAGAGGCCTACCTCCACGTAGAACAGAAAAAAAGAACATTTGCTGAAGCAGACTTAGAATTGCTTTTTTTTTCGGAATAAAAATTATATTAAAAAAGAAACGATGTCTGGCTGTTATAGTTATCCAAATAACGAAGTTTTATCTTTGGTACGAGCCAGATCAAATTTGTTACTTTCATTTACTACCTCAGTCCCATCCTTGGCACTAACGGTATGGAAGTGACTGAGGTATGAGCGATGTTGTAATGTCACTGCTTATGCAGCCAGTGCTTGTTATGAATGGTCGCATGCGTTCGGATGGTGCGTGCAATGATGATGATGAAGTTTGTTTAAAGAGGCTTAACATTTAGGTCATCGGTCCCTATTGGTACGAAATGAGACGAAATGTAATGACAATTTAAAATTCCGAATTCCAAATTTCCTTGGTCGCCCCTATAGGTGACCTCTTACAACAGGCAGTGGATACCGTGGGTGTACTCTTCGCCTCCTTCCTCCACAGAAAGGGAGTGGTGCGTGCAATTCAGTTGGCTTGACAGAGACTGAAACGAAATAGCAACTTCTGGCAACGAGATGATGAAGAATAAATTAATACGAATGAAAAATAATCAGCGGATCCAACTCACAATATTAAAAGTCAAAAATAATTCCAAAATCAATCCACTGACTAGAATTCAAAATGACGGCGTTGAACAATGATTACGAACTTAAAACAATCAGTGGATCCACCCACAATGATCCACATTTCCAGAAACCAACTTAGAACAGTGGTGTATATAATGACCAAATCCTCAGTCGATGATGCTTGTTGACTAAAGGGGTCCAAAATACAGGTAAACGGCCTCTCATAATGATACTTATCGCTAGTAAAGTAGAGCCATACTATTTCGCATTTAAGGGTACTAATCACAAGTAACATAGATTCACGGTGTTCCTTATATTGTGGTACTACTCACAGGTAATACACTACGCACAAGTAACGGAGATCTATGGTGTTTCTCACATAATGGCGCAACTCGTAGGCAACGCACACCCATGGTGATCCTCACATAGTGGTAATAATCACAGGGCTGTACTATCCCGTGGTGTTCCTCACAAAGTGGGTACTAATCACAGGCAACGCCCAGACCCGTGGTGTTCCTCGATGCCCATAACCAGATGCTGAAACACCCCAGCGAGTATAGCCTCTTTTTTATCTCCTTCGGGTGTTGTAACCGAACCTGGACATGGGGTGAGATTCCGTCATATTGGTGGATACTACACACGAAAGCACAGGTAATCTCATGGTTCAAACATCAGCATCCCTTGGTCGTCCCTTTTAGTAGCCTCTTAGGACAGGCAAGGAATACCGTGGGTGTATTCTTCGTCTACGTCCCCCACCCATAGAGGGTGGTGAGTGCTTTTCAGTGGACTTGGCAGAGAATGAAATGAAATAGCAACTCTGGCTCGGTAACAAAAGCAACGGGGAACTACCTCACTCGCCATTTCCCAAGAATGAATTTTCATTTACGTCTAGGCCGTCTATGACAGCTGATGATGAAGCTGTTTAGGAGCAAACCAACCTTCAGGCTGAATACCCAGTAACACGAAGAACTATCTTTGATTGCCTCATGGTTTCACAAAGAAAACACAACCACTATATTTCTCACTGAAGCCCTATCATGGCGTTAACAGCAAGATAATAATTTAGTGAATACTGTTTACAAGACAAATTATCTTTGTTTTTCTTGTTTTCTCCCTGAAAGACAAAATTCAGACACTTAGACATGCCTTAAAATCTTTAGCATGTCAATTGAAGGGGTGTTAAATATAATTGTTATCTTCTGTCCAGAATTTTAGTTCTAGTCTGAGCGCTCGAAGAAGATTCACTCAGCCCCATGTGAACAACTGAGGAGCTATTGATAAGAGAAGCAGTGCACCCAGTCATGAAAGCCATTCAGTGCGGCTGACCGCGAGACACTCCAGTATCTATAGGTCATCTAGATGGACAACGGTCGTCTTAACGGGCCTTGAGCCGATACCTAGTCAGTGCTACGGATGTGTTTTTTTGTTTGTTTTGTCATATTAAGTGCACAAAACTTCACAGCTTACTGTAGACGCAATTTTGGTATCATCAAGAGCTGTCTAGTCTTCAGTTCATCTAGAAGGACGTGAGTTCGAAATGAAATGTGCAGAGATGAGATTTCCACGCCTGGAGAGGCACGTGTCTCTGAAGTTCACTCAGCCTATCCCAGAACGTGAGTACCAGGTTAATTCCGGTTTACCTCCTGCTCCTTCAAGGGCCTTCGTAGCCTGTACGGAGATCACTTTTGTTTGCAATTCTTCACTGAATATTGATAGCCTGGGAACTATTTATATAATTTAATATTACGTTATGAAAAAAACTATTTTCGATATGCCGATATACTGTACGTCATGCCGGTCATGGAGGTCTCGGGTTCGATTCTCGGCAAGGTCAGGGAATTTTACCTGGAACTCACCGTTAAGTAATTCTGCCAAACAAAATGTAATCTTTAATCCGCGAGTGGTCGCTAAATGAGATTTTCTCTCACATTATTTGTTAATGTGATATTACTTCACAGTGTTGAAAAGGAGGTGACTGTTCCCTCTTCTAGCTGAGTTTATAACTGTCATGAGTACAGCGATTCACATTTGAAGGGTAAGCACCCCCTCCCCTAGTCAGAACAAAGGTTCCTATATGACCGAGCGCACTGCGTAAGAGTTTCTCTCATCGCGCGACCAATGGCGTTGGTGTTATGTTGAAGTGGAGCGGAAAACTTACTCCTGTTGCACGCGTTAGTATTTATATTATGAGCAATTCATGTTTTTGAAAATGTTATTGTGTTCAGAAACCTTGCTTTTTACGTAAATATTACTAGATATAATGCATGTGTGAGATTTTTTTTTACAACTCCAGGACGGAAGTTATTTATATGTACATTGCATATGTTATTTTAAGTAGCAATTCGTGTCTTTAATAAACAGCTAATCATTTCATATTTATGTTCGGCTCCATGGCTAAATGGTTAGCGTGCTGGCCTTTGGCCACAGGGGTCCCGGGTTCGATTCCCGGCAGGGTAGGGAATTTTAACAATAATTGGTTAATTTCACTAGCACGGGGGCTAGTAGTCTTCATCATCATTTCATCCTCATCACAATGCGCAGGTCGCCTTCGGCAGTCAAATCAAAAAACCTGCACCTGGCGAGCCGAACTTGTCCTCGGACACTCCCGACACTAAAAGCCACACGCCATTTCATCTTCTTTATTTCATGTTTATCTAAAATATATAAGGTAGAGCTTGCGTTTGATTTCAGTGGTAAATTTCAGCCTTACGCCCCACAAAACTGAAAAATGTCATATTTATTTTGATGCGAGAGGAAGTCTCACGCGCGACCACTCACGTTACATTTTGGCTAGCGACCACTCGCGGGTTCAATATATTTTTCACGGCAATTTCGTGGTATGTAGACCTGGCTTTTCTGAGCGTTAATCAAACTCATCACATTGCTGGAATGGCTGTCCTCTTGCGGTTTCCATGGCGGCGCCCTCTAAATCCTACCACTCACTCGGAGACAGGAGGAGCGGCGTCCGTTTGTCACCCGGCAGCATGACGTTGACAAGTACCGAGCATTCAGCGCTCGTTGTTCATTGTTTCATATGACACTGTAACAATACTGCGCCACTCATTACTAATAAAACTGAGTCAGTGTCAGCGGAATACAATTCTAGCACTATCAATTGGCCGTATTGGCAGCAATATGAATTTGCGAACATATTAACTTCGAGAGACACTATATTACAGTTGTTGCCATTCGTAATACCAAAATATACGAAGGGGAATGAATATTATTCTCCCATTCGTTCTACATTTGTCGTAAACTAACTGTGGTATCCGGCGCTCTCCAAATAGTTTTTTGAATGTTTAATTTCAAGATTGGTATTACCTGTTAATTATGTGTAATCAAATTTAGAATTCCTTATTGAGACGTTGATTGATATTCTACGAAATATTATGTAGTTTTAGAATTATAATATGTCTTTGTCTTAAAGTTTCATACTAGAATACCCGTGCTGTGCCGCAGTATCCGTTGTAAGTAGGTCAGATAACGTGTCTTGATATGAAACTGCTCCATCCGCCGTTTCTGAATGTCTACTTTCAGGATTTTTCTTCTTAATCTGTTTACCATCCAGGGTTGGTTTTTTCCTCAGACTCAGCGAGGGATCCCACCTCTACCACCTCAAGGTCAGTGTCCTGGAGCGTCAGACATCGGGTCGGGGATACAACTAGGGAGGAGGACCAGTATCGCCCAGGCGAACAAGGGCCTTGTGGGGGATGAGACGATTGGAAAGGATAGACATGGAAGAGGGAAGGAAGCGGCCGTGGCCTTAATTTAGGTACCATCCCGGCATTTGCCTGGAGAAGAAGTGAGAAACCACGGAAAACCACTTCGAGGATGGCTGAGGTGGGAATCGAACCCACCTCTACTCAGTTGACCTCCCGAGGCTGCGGGTACCCCGTTCCAGTCCCCCAACCACTTTTCAAATTTCGTAGCAGAGCCGGGAATCGAACCCGGGCCTCCGGGGGTGACAGCTAATCACGCTAACCATTACACCACAGAGGCGGACCTTTAGGATTTTTATTACCTCTTAATTATGTGTGAAGCGAATTTATGTAGATTTCTTTATTGTGACGTTTAATTGATATTTTACGAACATTTTGATGGTTTTAGTGTTATTTTTCTGTGTTTTATTTTAAGATTTAATTTTAGACTTTTTTGTTCCGCGTGTAGCTTTGTCCTTAGTGTAGCCCAAATTGTCTGGGTAGTAGATGATCCTTTCAAATAAATAAATAAATAAATAAATAAATAAATAAATAAATAAATAAATAAATAAATAAATAAATAAATAAATAAATAAATAAATAAATAATAACGTCGCTTGCTTTACGTACCATTAACTACTTTTACGGTTTTCAGAGACGCCGAGGTGCCGGAATTTAGTCCCACAGGAGTTTTACATGCCAGTAAATTTACCGACACAAGGATGACGTATTCGAGCACCTTCAAATACCACCGGACTGAGCCAGGATCGATCCTACCAAGTTGGGGTGAGAAGGCCAACGCCTCAACCGTCCGAGGCACTCAGCCCGGCAATAACAAAAATAAGTGATAATAGTATGTATTTACGCGTCGCTCTATAGCCATGATGTATATGATTCCTAATACCAATAATAATAATAATAATAATAATAATAATAATAATAATAATAATAATAATAATAATAGTAATAATAATTTCGTGTGGCTATTTCTAGCCTAGCGCAGCCTTTGTAAGGCGGCCCCTCCGATGAGGGTGGGCGGGATCTTCCATGGAAAGGTAGCTGCGCTTTATTGTGGTGGAGGATAGTGTTATGAGTAGTGTGTGAGTAGTGCCTGCCCGGCTGGGAATCGAACCAACCCAGGACCCTCTGAACCGAAGGCCAGTACGCTGACCATTGAGCAAAACATAATAATAATAATAATAATAATAATAATAATAATAATAATAATAATAATAATAATAATAATAATAATGTTATTATCTTTACGTCCAACTAACTACTTTTATGGTCTTCGGAGTCGCCGAGGTGCCGGAATTTAGTCACGTCACGCAGGAGTTCTTTTAAGTCTAGTAAGTCTACTGACATCTGTATGACGTATTTGAGCGCCTTCAAATACGACCGGACTGAGCCAGGATCGAACCTGCCAATTTGGCGTCAGAAGGCCAGCGCCTCAACCGTGTGAGCCACACATTCCGGGCCAACTGTCAATGAAACTGTCACCAATCAGCCTAGCGAGCCCACAAACTGGGGATTCAAGACTACTCTTGATCATTGGACCTTGTACTTAAATCTCATCCGATGTGTCACAATTTACTTCACTGACCCCGAAAATAATGGATTCAACACTATATAGTTCGTTTTCGGTTATTTTTACATGTCACTCCCTCTCCACTCCACCCCTGGTGAACTAGGTGTATCCTACACGCCATATTTCCTCTAGAGCGTATTAAGTCACATGTGCAGGAAGTTTGGTTGTAAATTGCAGGTTTGCCTATGGTCGACATTTTTAATCGTTTAGCTTCGCCGATATCATTACTTAAAGATGCTCCTTAACTGTGTGCAACCCGCTAAGTACAGAATGTATAGCGGGCTAGGGTAAGTCTTCACCTGCTGTTTTGGAGTGGTCATTTAGTGACTTGATTTTACGATTACTCAAAGTTTAATGAATGTAAGAGACCTACCAATGCCTCATGATTCACCGGCAGATAATTCCGAGGAGAATTAAACAATAATGTAGCAAATCGGACTGGTCAAAACTGTTTTAAGTGTTTTTAATATATAGATAATTTATTTTTCGCCTAAAATGTTGTCCTTGTGGAAGCCCAATTTAGTGGATTCTTTCCAAAAAAAGTAAAAAAGGTGATAATTGTACGCATATACGCGTCGCACTATAGATATGACGATTCCAACTGTCATTATGACTGTCACCAATCAACCCAGTGACCCTGATAGCCGTGGATTCAACATAAATCTCCGTAATTTTAAACATTTTTATTTTCACACCATCTCATCCCCTGTGGAAATTCAGGCTGAATTTGGAAGAACGGCATCCAGAGTGCCACTGTTCATCTCATCGACCCTATCATACAGAATAAGAAAACCAATAATAGCCTACACATTGTATATTTCACTCAAAAAATAAGTTATTATTCATTAAAAAGACATCCAGTCGTGTACCGTGCAAGGTATAAGCAATAATCGAGAATTAATTAATCTTGATTTTATGCTATTTGTTCGGGGTGTCGATCCTTGTGGATCTTCTGTCTCTATTGGCACAATATTGTATGAACCTGCGTGTTATTGGAATGGGGGGGAAGTGTGGTGTGTTGCTTGTGTGGAAAAGAATATTAAGTACGACACAAACACCCAGTCCCCAGGACAGGGATATTAATCATTACAATTAAACACCCCTGACCCTGCCCGGAATCGAACCCGGGGCCGCTGGGTGACAGGCGGTCGCGTTGCCCCCTTCACCGTGGGGCCGGACAGAATTCATCTTAGACCTACCTTTGTGTTGGCAATTCCAGGTTATGTTCGATCATCGCCAGTGTCGAAGCTTTAGATAACCTAAACTGTGTTTCAAAATCAGTGTTGTCGTAGTTCTCAAAGTAAGTAGGGCGTTCCTTTTATCCATCTAGGAAGTTTTATTGCATAATCTTGGTTATATTCCTCGTCGCCGTGATTTTCTCTCTTTCAGTTAAATATTCCAGGCGTCTACGAGCTGCCATCTTGAAAGGCTTTTATTATAGATTTCTTGTTTTATCGACCAACCTTTCTCCGATAAAATTTTAAACTGAGATAATGCCCGTTATCCCGGATAATGTTGTTATTGAATACAAATGTAACTATTATTTCGGTTTTCCTAGCTTTGAACGGAGAAGGAGTTTTTACTCGCGTTGGTATTGTACTGAACGTAACTTGTTACTTTCCTAGCATTCGAGTTGTATAGTTCATCCAGTCGTGTACCGTGCAAGGTATTGCCGGTTCGATCCCAGGTCAGTCCCATGTTAATTCAAACTATTCAAATATGCCAGCCTTATGACGGTAGATTTCTTGCCAAGAAGAAGAACTCCATCGGAGACAAAAATTTCGGCACCTTGGCGCCTCCAAAAGCAGTATAAAAGTAGTTAGTGGGACACAGAACCAATATTATCACTCTTATTATTTTCCTAGCATAATATAACTGCGCAAATTTATAGGCAAAGTGAGAATTGGGCAAATGTAGGCCACATAAAATATTATTACAAGCAATTTTATAACGGATAACCATAGCACCGGATGAGGCACAGTGTGTTATTTTGGCAATGTAAATGGAAAAAATCCAGCAACTAAAATAACCCTTAATTTTGTTGTTTCAGGAGAAGTTGAGATAATAAAGTACAATTTTGAAAAAGTATTCAAGATAGATATTTTTAAGGCCTGCTGTCATTTCTTGATGGATGCAGTACTTTTGCATCCATCTCTTGGCACAGGCCAGAGCAAAGTGTAGCTTCCACTGAAGTCCCAGTCTCACCCATGGGTGTGACAATATGGAAGCTGCTGGGCTGTGGATCGTGCTGAGTAATGGCATTCAGAGCACAACCAGTGCGTCTGAGTGTTATGAAAGGAGTTGCTCGTAGGGTCAGTCGTGCTACAATAGCACTGCCTGGCCCAGTGATGAAAGCAATGGCAAACTACCTCACTCCTCGTCTTGCCTAGTACGCCTCATTTAGGTACTACAATGGGTTTTTGTGGTTTTCCTATAACTGCATAGCCTTTGGTGGTGCTATTTGAGGATCCAACCAGCCTCTGGGTTGATGACCTAACAGACAGACAGACAGATATTTTTGAAGTACTAAACTACATTCTCAGCTATGAAAGAACTGCAGGTAGCGATCGTCAAAAATACAAACGAGATATGTAGTACATTTACCTACAACTTTGCAAAAGCATACAATTGCAGTAATCAAAAAAGTAATAAAGACACACAATCAACCATGACTTTTGAGCCATACTTCAAAAAGGGCCTTACGAAAAACGTAGGGGAAGAATAGTAGTGCGCATCTGTGCGCAATATATTTTTGTTTTGGGAACTATAAATCTATATACATATATCTATATAATTGCAACGTAAAATGAGGTTAAATACTATTTTGAGTCCTTAGATGAACTTGAAAACTGAGTAAGTTAATAAACTAAATGAAAGTTACTTACCTTTTCAAAAGACCTCTACGTGTCGAGGGAAGGTAATTTAAAAATTTAAAACGCACTACAGATAAGTAATAGCTGTGTATACAACGTCCATTAGTTAAACTACGCTAAAAATAATATTTGCAGTTGCAAGTTGTAGGGAGTTTTGACGTTCAGTTCTGCAGCTTCTCTGACCTTGAAGGCAGTAGACCTCTGATCTCAGACACACTACACATTTTACTTTCAGGGTATAACATGCAGCAATAAGTTGCGCGTTGTTGGAAAGTTGATTTTATCCCACCTAGATTGCCAAAATAATACACTGTGGAAGATAGACTGTACAAAGTTTGACGCTGTTCCTTCCGTACAAGTGTTTGCTCAGTTTTTCAGTCATAAAATGTACATTCTTTACCAGCCGTTCAATGTTTCCATTGCTTTACGTCGCACCGACTCATGAGATGTTAGAATAGAACTGGGCTAGTATACAGCCACAGCATTTTCCTGGCGTGAAAATGGGTAACCACGGAGAACCATCTTCAGAGCTTCTGACAGTGGGGTTCAAGCCCATAATTTCCCGAATGTAAGCCAACAGCTACAGGCCAAAACCGCGCAGGCAACTCGCTCAGCACCAGTCGTTCTATGAAATGTTTCTGCTCCAGTGAGATGCCTAAACTTACCAGAGAGGTTTTATTTCCAACACATCGTATCAGGTAAATTAGCTTTACTTTTGATTATCTAAAGCTGGTCCCGCAGTTTAGGGATAGCAAGTCAGATTCTAAGCCGGAGGATCCAGGTTAAATTCCCGGAGAGATGAGTGGTTTATCCCTTCATCTGACGGCTGGTTGGAGCTGTACGACGGAGAGAGAGCGCGACCAGTCAGAAATAACCGCCAGGAGGATTCGTCGTACTGACCAGCGGGTCATCTCATTATCTGTAGACCTTTGGTTGGTAAGCCAAGGCCTGTCAAGGCTCTAGCACCACAGAGTTTTTAATTTCTGATCGTCAAGACATGAACCATGAGTCTCCCTGAGGTGATGTTTGTCAGTGTCATTGTGTCATAACTAGGGCGATGAAATGAAATCTCGTATGGCTTTTAGTGCCGGGATATCCCTGGACGGGTTCGGCTTGCCAGGTGCAGGTCTTTCAATTTGACTCCCGTAGGCGAACCTGCGCGTCGTGATGAGGATGAAATGATGATGAACACAACACATACACCCAGTCCCCGTGCCATTGGAATTAACCAATTAAGGTTAAAATCCCCAACCCGGCCGGGAATCGAACCCAGGACCCTCTGAACCGAAGGCCAGTACGCTGACCGTTCAGCCAACGAGTCGGACTAGGGCGATGATTAATGGGCACCAAAAGACTCAAAATAGGCAGGCCAATACGCACATAAAATCGCAAAATAGGCACTAAAATGGATAAAAATAGGCACTGAAAACTAACCCGAATATACCATCTCCTTAACATTGGAAATTACTCAGCATATGTGAATCATGCCACTTCGTTCTCAGCTGAAGGTTTTACGCCAAGGAACAAGTGGTCAGCAAAATCAGGAAAAGGTAAAATTAATACAGTTATTGAAGACACTGTTATCTCTTCCTGACAGTAATTATGTCAGTTACATTTTATTCAAATGAATCATATCAGGCATCTTACAATGGTCAATCAGATATTGTTTTAACTTTTGAACAGCAAACCTCTGCCTGTTGTCAGCTAATATATTTTTAATATTTTTATGAGGTCAGGAAACAATTATGTACGAGCAGCTAGTTGTGCTGGGGTGAAAGCTGGTACTGCTGCCACGTCTTTCCCTTCGAGAACAGCAGCAATGGCCAAAGCAACCTTCCAGCCTGGATTCCACTGCATTATGATGTAAAATTTGGCTCTGATTTCTTCTCCTATCACTCCATTAAGGTTAGCGATGGTCCCCTTCACCTCACGAACAATCCATTCAGCCTTTACACAAGGTAATTCTGTCTCTTCCAGCTGCTTTATTTTGAAAGGTAGCAGTTCAAACTCGGAAGAAATATACGCGAGACTGCTGAAAATCTTAGGCTTGGCCAGTGCAGGGCATAGATTCAAGGACAGATCGCTCCAAGCAGAATAAGAGGATAGAAAGATCGCTGTAGTTCTTTAATCACATTTAAGTGCATGTATTTGGTAGCTAACTGCAAAGAATGCAGGCTTTCAGCAGCTATCTGGTAAGGAAAACTTAATGGGCACCAGAAGACTCAAAATAGGCAGGCCAATACGCACATAAAATCGCAAACTAGGCACTAAAATGGATAAAAATAGGCACTGAAAACTAACCCGAATATACCATCTCCTTAACATTGGAAATTACTCAGCATATGTGAATCATGCCACTTCGTTCTCAGCTGAAGGTTTTACGCCAAGGAACAAGTGGTCAGCAAAATCAGGAAAAGATATTTGTGGAAAAATACGATTCAAAGACTTAATATTCGTCGTTTTAGGCACTTGGCATGCAAATATCTTCAAAGGAGACAATAATGCACGAAATAGGCGTTTATTGGGATTATAAAACCAATGTATTTTCTTCACAAATCGATTGAAACCGATTTTAGACTTATGAGCCTAAAATTTTGGGTTGAGGATAAAAATAGGCATTGATGACGAAATCCTCGCCTTAGTGATAACACGTTCAGCTAAAATCAATGAGCAAAACTAAAGGCACGCTGAGAAAATACTGTAGTAGAGTGTGTATTGTGTTGCTGAGGAGAGTCCGCTGTGCAGAGGTAGATGTTTACTTTCCGCAGTCAATTAACTGCTAAGCGAGAGCTCAGTCTGTAAAAGATGACTCCTATTTGTTGTCTCTTCCAAGCAGCGGAACAAAAACAACACGGAGAGGCGTGAACCATCCTCCTCCTTCCCCCAAACTTTCCGGTCTCGACTGTGTGCCGGGAAGCGATATTGTGTCAGCCGTGGCTTAAACTTCTCCAAAGATTGCTTTCTGATCATCCCAGTCTCTTGGGGTCACACTTAATAGAATCTTTACGGTAATGATTTCAGTATGGCCTCTCATTATTAAAGGAAATGAAACGCACGCGCTAACATTCGCAAGGAACACTTGTGGAGTGTATATAAACGCTCATAATGTGACAACTGCCGCGCAAACAGTCCTTACAGATACCCCACATTCGGAGAACTGAGAAAGGGCGTAACTAATATAATACAGGCCCGCCTGTCAAGTAAAAATTCGGGATCCCTCAATTGAAATGTAAATCCTACACGCAACTACTATAAATTTAATTACGGCAGGTAGATAATGTGCAATATACTGTATTGTCGAATGATATTAACAGAGTTATTCACTCTCCTTCTTTCATATTTTTTTCTACCACTTTTTCCCTTACCTGTGGGGTCGCGGGTGCGAACTGTGTCGCACATGTGGATTTGGCCCTGTTTTACGGCCGGTTTCCCTTCCTGACGCAAAACCATATATGGAGGGATGTAATGGCTATTGTGTGTTTCTGTGTTGGTTGGTAGTGTAGTGTGTTGTTTGAATATGAAGAGGAAATTGTTGGAACAAATACAAACATCCAGTTCCTGGACCAGAAGAATTAATCAGAGGCGATTAAAATCCCCGACCCGGTCGGGAATCGAACCCGGGACCCTCTGAACCGAAGACCACAACTCTGAACATTCAGCCAATGAGTCGGACAAAGGAGATATTCACTATCGTATGATTATTATAAATAATGTTAATATGATAGCATATTAGCTATGCTGCTAAACCATACACCGATAACTAGTTGTTCATATTTAAAACTGATTACATTTTTCAGTAGCTACGAAACTACTGTATACACTGTAATCGATATCAAAGTTTCAGTTATAATAATTTACTCGATTACAACATAGACAAATATAAGAACAAAATTAAATCAAAAAATGTTCAAATAAAGTTTGAAAAATATCAAACAGCACAACTGATACGTCTTCGCTCACAGATAGCTCATTCGAAACTGAACTGACTGAGCGTTACTACACCTACTTCTTATTAGCACTTTATATTGTTGTCCAATAAATATGCGATAAAAGTTAAATGTTCAGAGAACCGGGCGAGTTAGCCGTGCGGTTAGGGGCGCGCAGCTGTGCGCTTGCATCCGGGAGATAGTGGGTTCGAATTCCACTCTCGGCAACCCTGAAGATGGTTTTCCGTGCTTCCCATTTTCACACCAGGCAAATGCTGGGGATGTACCTTAATTAAGGCCACGGCCACTTCCTTCCCACTCCCAGCCCTTTCCTATTCTATCGTCGCCATAAGACCTGCCTGTGTTGGTGCGACATAAAGCCACTAGCAACGAAAGACAAAAAATGTTCAGATAAATTTGCGCATAATACGATCCCAGGTGCATTACACATCCACGGAGTATCATTATGTAACTATACGATATCTTGGTCTCAATTTTATTGCTATAATTATTTTTAATCATTTAGAGCAGGTCTTTTATGAAGAGCGTGCCACAGTACTGGGAGAGACGGCAAGGTGAAGCATTGTTTACAGCTGTGCTATAATAACTGCTGTGTAGAGGCGCGCGGCTGTGAGCTTGCATCCGGGAGATAGTAGCTTCGAATCCCACTATCGGCAGCCCTGAAAATGGTTTTCCGTGGTTTCCCATTTTCACACCAGGCAAATGCTGGGGCTGTACCTTAATTAAGGCCACGGCCGCTTCCTTCCAACTCCTAGGCCTTTCCTATCCCATCGTCGCCATAAGACCTATCTATGTCGGTGCGACGTAAAGCCCCTAGCAAAAAAAAAAAAAACTGCTGGTAGATGTCAGATCCTGTACGTAAAAATTGTAAAATAAATTACATTGAGTGATTCTACAAAACTTCCCGGACTATGTCCGTGCAGAATGACATTGAGCTAGATATATATTTCATTTTAATTTTTGCGAGGAGTCTATGGGGCCCCTTAAAGGCACAGTGCAGGCCCTGCAGGAACTGACGCTGTTTTCACAAGTAATTGGACGTCCAGACTGTAATGGAAAAGCAACTGCTTGTCTCATCCTCTTTGATGACTGCAGTCTTGCCACTTTACGACCGACGCAGAGGAATCAGCCAGTCTGAAAAGGAAGGTGGCAGCAAACCAACAGTATCTTAAACTCAGATAGTCGTTGCAATCACTAACAGTTTTAAAGAGGAAAAAACTTTGTCTTCGTTCACTAAAGGGAGTTGAATTTTGCAATCTCTCATATCATCCCTCGAGAATGGAGACTTCGAATGTAACAAAAAATTGATTTTACAGGAGAGCGAAAAAATCCACAGTAATAGTCTCTTAGGCAAGCAACTCACTGTTGAAAACATCCTAGGGATATGAGCTACGAAATTTAGGCAAATGAAATATAATGAAGTATGAGAATATGTTATTCATTTATTAATAAAAATGACAATCCTTTCCTTAATCATCGTTATCCGGTCGATTAAATTAGCAGTTTACCTTTCTCCACCGCTATGAGTGCTAATGTGACTCAATGCAGAGTTTCGCCTAAGCCCTTAGAACTACATTCTTGGGCCGATGACCTTCGATGTTAGGCTCCTTTAAACAACAAGCATCATCATCATCAGAACTACATTCAATGTGGACATTTTTCAAAAAACAGAAACATGCGTAAAGATATTGAAGGAAGGAACACATTTCAGAAATAATTATGTAAATAAGTTAATTTGGCTGGGATTTGAATCAAAAAGAAAACGACTAAAGAAGCAAGCAATTTTAGGCTACATTTCCTGAGATGCATTTAGGCCGGAAGTGATTTTCGAAATTTACTTTTTTAATTTAATGTGTTGGTGGTGGTGATTATTGTTTTACGAGGAAGTACAACTGGGCAACCATCCTCTATATAACACTAATCAGAGAGAAAAATGGAAGGAGTCCGGCGCTTCGAAAAGTGAAGGTATCGGCCAAAGAAAGACAAGGGCCATGAAGGGCGTAAAAATGAATGACTCCCTAGGCCTCCATACGTAGTTTGATAGAACTATCCAAGACTCGCAATTTGAAATATTTCCGGGATCTTTAGCCTTTCAATTTTTGGCATAATTGAGGAAATTGCTTAATTTTACGTTTTTCTTAGTATGGTGAATCCTACTTTGTCTGCTAAGAAATGTTGTTGAACACTGGAAACGAAATTGTACCAATTACAAATTAAGAATGAAATGTAATAATAATTCTATTAATTAGTACGAAAAACTTTTATTGTATCTTTCACACGCGATGTATCTGGAGACAAGTGTCTTAACTAGGGGCGGATGTTGTTGACATAAAATTTCTCTGAAAATGATCAATGAAATGCCGTTAAATTTATGGGAAAATGCTATAAAATAAGTGCAAATAACATTAAAATATTTTACCAAACTCAGTTCTGATGACTGTGTAACAATAGTTCTACAAGTAATATATCCCTGTTCTATTTACTGCACAGGTTTTGTTTTCAGAAAAATAATGATCTCTCAATTGACTTGGAAGTGTATGCAGGGAGGTAGGAAACAACGTGTACCTAGTATATGAGGGTTACAGCGTTCGTCATACTGATAAGTAATTTGAAAATATTGCGTCGATATCTCGAGCCGTTGGCATTTTATCAGCTACTGAAGTTGGCCAATCAGATCGCTACGCGGGTTAATTCAAATGGGATTTACAAGGTCCGGGTTCGATTCCCGGCTCTGCCACGATATTTGAAAAAGTGGTACAACGAATAAAACGGGGTACACTCAGCCTCGGGGAGGTTAACTGAGTAGTGGGGAGGTTCTATTTCTACCTCAGTCATCCTCGAAGTGGTTTTCCGTGGTTTCTCACTTCTCCTCCAGGCAAATGCCGGGATGGTACCTAACTTAAGGACACGGCCGCTTCCTTCCCTCCTCCATACCTATCCTCTCCGATCTTCCCATCCCCCCACAAGGCCCCATTCCAGCATAGTAGGTGAGGCCGCCTGGTAGACGTACTGGCCCTCCGTCCCAGTTGTGTCCCCGACCCAAAGTATCATGCTCCACGACACTGCCCTTGAGGCGGTAGAGGTGGGATCCATCACTGAGTCCAACGGAAAAACCAACCCTGCAGGGTAAACTTACTAAGAAAAGGAAGAAGAGAAGAAAGTAACATTATACTGATATTTTAACGAATGCTACTCGAAATATTTTCAAGAGTGTTCATTTATTTGTGATATAAACCTCCAGCTTAAATCTATAAAACAACAGCATAGTGAAACGCCCATAACAGGAGCAGGTATAGGTATTTATACAATGAATAAAATATGTGGAATGCCTACAAGATAGCCCGTATTGAGGCAAAGACGATCTAGCTACAACACAAACAGCACATTTTGCAAACAAAATGCAAAACTAGACACGCGTTCGGGTGAGCGGTAATTATACCGACTCACCAAAGCGAGGGATCGCAAAAGACAAGACAGCCAGCGCTTCTATGACATCAACGATGAAACGGGAAAGTTATAGGTTGATCTTAAGAAGGCAAGAGAGCGCTGGCGTAGCTACTTCGAGAATATGTCAACTGAGGTATTTCTCCATCCTTCAATCCCAGTCACTGTTGCTGTGGAAGGACGTGTCAGAGACAATGATATCGTAGAGGTCAACGCTGATTTAAAAGAAATGAACCCGGGGAAACCTACTGGCCCAGACGATCTTCCAGCAGAACTCTGGTACTCTCAACAGTGAGATGCGACAGAATGGTTACCACGACTCTTCAAGCAGATCATTAAAGGGGGTGGAAGACTGAGCGATTGTCAACGCAGCATCGCCATAACCATCTTCAAAATCAAGAAGGCCCCAGCTGCTTGTGTTGATTATCGACCGATCCGATTTTTGTGTCACGCGATGAAAGTATTCGAACGGGTTCTTGATAAAAGGATACGTGAGATCGTTGAGCTTTACAGAAACCAAGCTGGATTTTTGAAGAATTGTGGCACAACCTATGCAATCCACGCTGCATGGCTCCTGGTTGAAAAGCATCTTGAGAAAAACGAGCCGATCCATCTAGCTTTCCTGGACCTTGAGAAGGCCTTTGATCACGTACTGCATGACCTCATATGGCTAGCACTGCGAGAGCATGGAATACCAAAATACCTTGTCAACTTGGTTCGGAACTATGTTCATACCGCCGCAGGGGCATTCGGCGACTTTCCCATCACCGACAGCTTTTACCAAGGTTCAGCACTGTCACCAGTGTTGTTCATTCTAGTGATGGACACTGTAACAGCAGATAAGCACCGTTCTTTGCCATGGACGTTTCTCTACGCAGACGATGACATGTTGGCCTCTGAGACCCAGGTTGATCTGCAACGCCAAACCCAAGAATGGAGCGATCAGCTGGCGCAACACGGCCTGCGCCTAAATAAAAAGAAGACTGAATATATGACGTCAGATCCATAAGCAATCGGAACCATTCAAGTAGACGGTAAGGATCTGCCGCGAGTGACAAGATTCAATTATCTTTGCTTCAGATCACCGATGATGGCCGACTTGTCAAAGAGGTCAATGCAACGATATCCGCAATCTGGATGAAATGGAGAACAATAACCGGCGTCACTTGCGACCGGAGGATGATTGATAATCTCAAATCAGAAATCAATCATACCGTCATCCCACCTGTTGCGCTGTATGGTTGAGAATGTTAGCCGACTACGACTGAGTCAGAGCGTCGACTGGGTGTCATGGAGACTAAGATGCTGAGGTGGACAGCTGGCGTCACTAAACAGGATCGCATCTCCAAAGAATCCATCAGGGAGAGTTTTAGCGTTGAACCGATTCAAGAAAAAAATACGCGAGAGTCGTCTAAGATTGTTTGGACATGTACTATGGGCAGACGCTGACACTATCGCGAAGACGGGTTACATGTTAGAAGTCGCCGGTAGGAGACCAAAAAGACGACCAAAACAGCGATGGGCCGATACCCTTCACAAATATCTGAAGAGTATTAATCGCAACGCTGACATGGCCCAGGACAGAACTAAATGGAGACAACGAATCCATGCAGCGGACCCCGCCTGCAGACAGGACAAACGCTGATGAAGAAAGAAGAATAAAATATGTGAATTGCCACAAATGCAGGCCTATAGTTGACCCAAGAAAAGAAAACAGGCGTGACATTTCGAAGTTTTATTATACTTTTCAGACTCATTTGTAATGTTGACTAAAATGGCAAGATCAGGAAGCCATTGCGTGCGTTCTTACCTCGCCACAGCCACACTGGCAGAGAGTGGGTGGGGGTGTGCTAACCCTGGACAGTGTCAGGGCTCCTTAGCTCACATATGCTGAGTTGGGATTGTCCTCAGTAAGTCGGTCATGTCCTTAAATATAAGCTAGAACAAGGCCGTAACCAGAATTTTTTTCGGATTGGGTTCGGATTTCGGGGAGAGGGGAAACTTGCGAAAACATTTAGTAACAAAAATTTTTACTTTCAAATAGATTTGTTGAAATTTGTTTTACGTGTACCGACACACATAGTTCTTCAGGCGACGATGGGATAGGAAAGTAGGAAAGGCCTATGAGTGGGAAGAAAGTGGCCGTGGCCTTAATTAAGATACACCCCGAGCATTTACCTGATGTGAAAATTCAAATATATTTTACAGAAAGAAAAGTTTGAAATAGTTTTAGAGCAGTACCTTTTACAACTTACCGAGTGAAGTAGAAAGTTAAATTCATAGTGACCTGGTGGGCAGAACACGCTTTAACAGGTGCGTGATTGCGACACAAAGATTTGTTTAAAAATTCAGGTAACAATAATATGTTTCACTGTAAGATTCAAAAATATATATTTAGAGAATTGATTCATTTTTAAAAAATCTTCTAGAGGCTCGATAACTAGAAAATGTTTTTGTATATTTATTGATATTGATCTTTATAGTGCAAATTGTATTAAGAACAAAAAAATACTATAACTCACCAAAATTATTTTTTTAGTAAATTTGCTAACTACATTCATAGAGAAACATTTAAAGATGACATCGATTTTATAGGTTAAATTAAATTGTTTATTTTGCAAATTCTTGTTTTTATAATATTTCTAATTTATTGTAAGCTATTTCATACCCCGTACATGCTGTGTAAATACGGCAAGTTGACTTTAACTTCGGTAAAGGTTTGAATTCCCCTAACCACCCCAACCCCCTGGCTACGGCCTAGAGCTAGATAAAACATGTTGTTTCTTACCAGTCTTAATTAAATTTTAGGCCAGGGGCGTAACGCTAGAGCCTGCAAAGGGCCCCTTATACTCCTGGCAAGAAAACATAAAAATAATATACACTCATGATCATAAAACCAGACCACCATGAAAGACTAGAGATAGGAAGTTCATATTCATAGGACATGTGCATTCGTATGTTCTGAAGAGACGGTTATCATTTGAACTATGACGGCCCTCAGGTTCAAGGTCCACATCGATATCTCGGTGCACCACCACCGACTGGTAAAATGTGCCTGCTGCTCTCGTTGTCGCTATAAACCGAAGACAATGGTTCAGTGTGACTTGATCAGACGTGCAGGATGCCTCGCAGACTCATGCGAGAACCGTACCGTCAAATGAGTGAGTTTGAAAGAGGGCGCATTACTGGCATAAGAGAACGTGATTCATCCATCCAGGAAATTGCTGCTCGTGTGGGACGAACTGTGTCGGCAGTGCAACGGGTGAGTACAGAATGGTTTACAGAAGGACGCAGAACACGACGAGATGGGTCTGGTCGCTACAACCAGACCACTACTCGAGAAGATCAACACCTCATCCGAATGGCATTGCTGGACAGATCTGCGTCCTCCTCGGCTAGGGCGCAAAAGTGGAACATTGTAACACATCGTACACTATAAGGATTGACAGTCCATCGGTGTTTATTACGGTCTGGGTTACCGGCGCATCGTTCACTTTTCTGCCCACCTTTGACTAATGTGCATAAACATGCTAGACTGCAATGGTGTATGGAACGACATCACTGGGGACAGGAATGGTAGCAGATAATGTTTTCGGACGAATCCAGGTTCTGTTTGTTTGAAAATGATGGCCACATTTTGGTTCGCCGTAGACAGGAGGAGAGGCATCATATTGACTGTATTCACACAAGACATACAGCGCCAACTTAAGGCCTTATAGTGTGGGGTGCTGTTGGGTACAACCACAAATCACAGTTGGTGCGTGTCCAGGGCACTGTGAACAGTTTGACCTACGTGAATGATATCCTTCAACCCGTAGCCATACACTTTTTGCATGACACTCCAGACCCCATATTTCAGCAGGACATTGCGCGACCACATGTTGCTGCACGAACACGTGCCTTCTTGTTGTCACAGGATGCCAGACTGTTGCCATAGCCCAACCGATCACCGGACTTGTCGCCATTCAAAAATGTGTGGGATATGGTTACACGACGGGTGCGGCGCTGTGACCCAATGCCAACCACCAAAGATGATATGTTGAACCAGATGAATGCAGCATGTATGGCCATACCGGAGGACGCCATTATACGCGTCGATGCAATCACGCATGGAACAAGCTATCAGTGCCCATCGAGGACCCAGTGCCTACTAGGCAACAGGACACATGCTGAGCCAAGGTGACAAATGCTAATCGTTTCTGCAGAACACACTTATGAACACGTCCTGTGAAAATGAGCTTCGTATCTCTAGTCATTCAAGGTGTTCTGTTTCTTATGAACACGAGTATATATATCTAGCCTAATATCACCCTGCACGGAAATGGCCAAACGATCAGATCACGACGAAATAGTTTGTTTTTACAACTTGTATGTTCAGGAATTGACATTCGGTTGCAGCTAGCAGCAATGTGTTGAATGTAACACAGCGCAGCTGCAAATGATGCTTCCCTTGCCGTCTCTCACAACACCGGGACACGCTCCTCACTCAAGACCCCCTTCAAATTATTTAAAGTCGATTACAGCAATGTAAAGTGATACCAAAATATAATATTTTAGTCAGAAAATGATACCTTCTTGATGTATAGTGTACCTGAATTCGTATTATGCACAAAATTTGCTTAATATGTAACATTTTTCACATATTGATGATGATGATGATGATGATGATGCTTGTTGTTTAAAGGGGCCTAACATCTAGGTCATTGGCTCCTAGGTGTACGACATGAGACGAAATGGAATGAATAATTAAAAGTAAAAAAATCCTCTACTGACCAGAATATAAAACGTGAGGACGAAGAATGAATGGATGGATATGAATTTAAAACAATCAATGGATTCGACCCGCAATACCTCACATTCACAGAAACTGACGTAAAACAGTAGTATTACTGACCAAGGGACTGCGTCTATAGCATAATACTGAATCGATGATGCTTTTAGTCTAAAGGGGTCCAAAATCCACGTCATCGGCCCCTCGTAATGGTACTTATCGTTAGGAGAGTAGAACCATGCTATTTGTCATGTTGCGGTACTAACCAAAAGTAGCGTAGACTCGCGGCATTCCACACAGTATGGCACTACTCACAGGTAATGAAATTCGCACATGGAATACAGGCCTATGGTGTTTCGCACATTGCGGCGCCATTTACAGGCAACGCAAACCTATAGTGTTCATCACATACGTGTACTAACCACAGGGATTCGCACTTTCCCGTGGTATTCCTCATATAGTGGGTACTAATCATAGGCAAGCCAGAACCATGGTGTCGCTCCTAAAGTGGTACTAATCACAGGTACTGTAGAAGCCGGTAGCGCACTCTGTTACTACTAATAAGAAACCTATTGTGTACCTAACACAGTGGTACTTCACGCATGTAAAAATGACCCATGGTGATCCCCGCGTAGTGGTACTAATCACAAGTAATTTCAAGGTTCTAATACAATCACCCCTTGGTCGCGCCTTTTAGTCGCCTCTTATGACAGGCAGGGGATACTGTGGACGTATTCTTCGTCTGCGTCCCCCACCCACAGGTGTATGATCCGTGAGATGGATTTTATTTCCCTCAAGTCCGCCGGCAAGCCGGTTAGGACCCCCTATCCGCCACCTGGGACGCGCCACGTGGGAGTATCCCCTCTCTTCTGCTACGCCAGCGTAGTAGGTTCGTATTTTTCACATATTTATTCGACAACAATGCATAATTCTAACAGTCCGACTCGTTGACTGAGTGGTCAGCGTACTGGCCTTCGGTTCAGAGGGTCCCGGGTTCGATTCCCGGCCTTTTCGGGGATTTTAATCGCTCCGGATTAATTCTTCAGGCTCGGGGACTGGGTGTTTGTGTCCGTCCCAACACTCTCCTCTACATATTCACACAACACTCTACATTACCAACCACCACAGAAACACGCAATAGTGATTACATCCCTCCATATGGGGTTGGCGTCAGGAAGGGCACCCGGTCGTCAAACAGGGCCAAATCCACATGTGCGACGTAGATCGCACCCGAAGACCCTACACGTGCGGTAGGAAAAGAAAAATGCATAATTCCAACAATCACTTTGAGTAGTAACAATCTGTCAACTCAGTTTCGAACGAGCTTCCTTTGATCGAATGACACAACATGGTGGTTGTCATGGGGTAAATATATCATGATCAGTTGTGCGGTTTGATATTTTTTTAAATTTATTTGAAAGATTCTTGATTTAATTTTGTTCGTACAAATTTCTGGGTTGTAATCGAATACATTATTAAAACGATGACTTCAGTATCGGATACAGAGTGTACAGTAGTTGTGTAGTTACTGAAAAATGAAACCAATTTTATGTAAGAATATCTAAGTGTTGTACGGTTGCGTTGGTAGTTCAGCTGCTTAGCCGTAAAACCATGCAGACATTCAAATAATACCTATTAAAACATTATTTTTAATATTCTTACACTAATGAATAATCCCCACGTTCATATAATTTGACAATATATTGCGATAGTTCTACTTGCTGTAATTACGTTTATGTTAGTTATTCATGGGATTTACATTTGATTTGAGGGAGCCCATATCACATTCGTTACCTCTCTGTCTTCGGCAATGATAATTTGGAAGCGACTAAAGCCTTATTTACATGACACCAGTCGGCATACTAGCTTACGTTACCAGCGTCTGATAACGTATAAACAGCTGGGTCTAGTCGCTGAACAAACCAGCGTGCCAAGCTGCCCAAGTCAATAAAATCAAACATGTTTGAATTAATCCCTCATCCGCAAACTCACGCCAGTGACAGGCCCCGTGTAAACACCCCGAGGAATTACATTTAATATGCAGGATTTGGAGACGCGTGGATGTACTGATAACATTTGAAAATTAGTTTCAGAAGCTAGAACAGCTTTTGTAATTTCTAACTTCACTCCTGCGGGCAACGCTTCGCACATAACAGTGTCAGAACATATAATAACACTGGTCTACTCTCAAAATCTATCCGAGTTAAAATAGTTAATTTCTATTAATTATGGTGTCAAACAAACTAATATGATATTTTAAACCTTTACTCAGCTCTAATTCTCTTGAAAAACAGGAATTCATTTTATGAAAGGGGGAAATTTTGTAATGCTGTTATTTTTTCTTGCTACAATAATATCGGTTTTCAACACTGAGTCAACCATACATTGTTCCTAGAGAAGTCATTTCGTTTACATAAATGTCCTTTTTTGTGCTTTAAGAAATCTAGCTGCTGTTATTTCTCAGTAATTTTCTATGTTTGAAGTTACATTTTCAATGGTAGGTTTGAAATGTGCATAAGCACAAACCTGTATTTATCTTCATGGGTGCAAATGACATATTCTTAATCTACGTTTTCTTAACCTAATTTTGTTATTTGGTTTATATTTAAGATAAATTCGACTTGAAGATGCCACGTAAATGTGTTAACAGTCTGAGTAACTTTTGCTATGCGTACGGTGAGGTGAACTTTGCATCTCAGAAACGTGGATTATTTCCATAATAAAAGCAGCATATTACCATTACTTCGACTGTAAAAACATCAGTAGGCCTATAAATATTGGCCACCAAACATTCGCTGTAATATTCATGTGTAGTAAATATCCGTAATTGATTAAACTAAAGAGTACTGTAAATGCCTTTAACCGTTCCTATGTCCGGCTCCATTGCCTTTGGCCAGAGAGATCCCGGGTTCGATTCCTGATATGGTCGAGAATTTTAACCATCATTGGTTAATTCCACTGCCACGGGGGCGGGATGTACGTGTCGCCTTCGTCACTATTTTATCCTCATCTCGATGCGCAGGACGAATCAAAAGACCTGCAGAGGACGAGCCGAACTCTTCCTCGGGCACTCGCGGCTCTAAAAGCGATACGCCATTTCATGTTTACCGTTCCCATGACATGATGAGAACCTTCAAATCACGTCGGTGATCATTATTTTTGCATGGTGCCTCCTCTTCAACATGGAATGTCAAGAAAGAAAAGGTGGACCATAACAAATTCAAATACGACATCAGCTACACGATCAGTACCACACGCGGATAGTCTGCATGTTCCTAAGAATTTTTATAACAATTTTAACCTCAAAATTTTATTGCGTGGCTGAAGATGCCTTAAATTTATGGCGAAACATTGTTTTTTTAACTATTGAATAGGTGGACGCGCAAGGGAATTCTTTCGCTCATTGGAAGAGCTATGAACATGTTAAATTGCTTCTTGAAAAAAAAAATGATGAAGTCCATCAACGGCAGATATGAGGCTATCTTAATGTTACTGCCTTCATACTAGGAATGCAGTTAGGATATAGGCTACCAAGTATTGCTGCTTTCTTTGCAAGTGGATCAGTCGTAACAGGAAACACACTACAACGAAAAATCTGACCTCAAAGGGAAATGATGGAGCCTTTAAAAATATACAGTACACTGCCGCAGTTGCTCGTGATGAAATCGTATTGTCGACCTTACGCATAAGGTTAGGACTTACGAAGAATGTAGTGAAAGTGATGAATCATAAAGGAGAAGCTTTGAAGTATGTAAAGACAGCATTTCCATATCTCAGTGATACTAAGATCAAAGAGGAAATTAATTTATTTACAAAACTGCCTCCCAATGAATGTAGCCCCAAGGAACCCGCATGGCAATAACAAAATAATCATTACAATTATAGCCTAATTACGAGTGCAATATTAAAATATAATATGATATAAAATTTCAAACAACGCCTATGGGTGTGGATCAGAATTTGATAACTCTTCTTTAGGACTATGGCGAATTTTCACGTACGGAATTCGGAATGTAATTCTTTTTCGAAATTCCCAAAAAACCGAGGTATAGCACCTTGTGCTCCTACTAGGAGTCCTATTACATCGACGCATTTGAGCTTATATGTGTCTTTGAAATAATTAACAGTAGGTTCATAGGTAACTTTCTTTTCTTTATCCACCTCCTCAGCTTGTTGAAGACCAACCTCGAATCGGACAGAAGGGTCAATTATTATGCCATGTCTAGAGGTGTTAGAATATGCAATAATATTAATAATATAAACTTTTCTTTTCTGAGGAAACGCATGGGATTTCTTCTTGCACTTGCCACCCTTTTTGACGCAAAGCATCAGTGATATTAGACCTCGCCATGTGATGGCGTGAATTACGAACGTAGTAATGTTCCTCTATCACAAAATCCTAAGATATGTTCACGTGATTGTTTCTTCGTGCCATGTCTGCATCGAGTACCTTCTAAGGATCTGCATGGAAATGTCCGGACAGCCGCCATATTTACGTGCATTTTAAGGAAGGTGATCCATTCAGATGTGGATATTCAGCTTTGTTTGAAATCCACTTGCCCAAGTTTCAAATTCGCGAGTTCCTAGATGTTTACGAAGCTCCTTAAATGATGTTTTCGGCAAAACTACATGTTGAGTAAGAACTGTTTAACGATGAAACCTTTAATAGACCGGGCGAGTTGGCCGTGCGGTTAGGGCGCGCAGCTGAGAGCTTGCATCCGGGAGATAGTGGGTTCGAACGCCACTGTCGGCAGCCCTGAAGATGGTTTTCCGTGGTTTCCCTATTTTCACACCAGGCAAATGCTGGGGCTGTACCTTAATTAAAGCCACGGCCGCTTCCTTCCCATTCATAGGCCTTTCCTCTCCCATCGTCGCCATAAAACCTATCTGTGTCCGTGCGACGTAAAACAAATAGCAAAATAACCTTTAATAGAGTCATTGAATGGAAAGAAAAAACAGCTAGTAAGCCTGCTTGTTAACAATTTCTTGGGAAATCAATGAGCTGAAAATTACAATCCAGCTGTTAATGAACTTCCGAGTACGTACCAAGAGATAGGTTGTAATATGTCGCTGAAGATCCACTTTTTGCACTAACATCTGACTTCTTTCCAAGCAATTGTGGAGCTCTTAGTGACGAGCATGGAGATCGCTTACATCAAGACATTTCAGCAATGGAATGAAGGTGACAGGTCAAGTAGAACTCGCCTATGCTTTCAGACTATTGCTGGAATGTCATGAAAGTCGCCCCAGAATCAGACTACAAAAGAAACAGAAACTTTCTAGTATAGTAGGCAGTCGCGAGCATCGTACTTTCCAACTATAAATGTCCAGCATGCATAAATGATGAATGGGATATCTACTGATTTTCACATTGGGACTACTACCAGCAGGCAGATCACGTCAGAATATGAAGAGATAACAACCGGACGGTCACTCGCAGTATGTTCTCCAGCGTTATCCGTCTAATGCAACCCTTTGCATGACTAAACCTCGCTTTCGACCGCGTAGTACTAGGCTGGTGTACGGTTCAGCAGCACTACATTTACTGTCTGGATTTCGGCAATGGCTAGTATATTCAGAAACTACGAAGACACATACATTGTTGTAATCTATGGAGAATCTGTTCAGAATGCAGTCGAAGCTCGCAGATGGTACGCACATGAGTTTCGAAACAGACGTCCGCCTTCTATACACGTATTTCTATACAGTGAAATGTTTACATGAGTATACATTAATATGTTATTAAATTTTATTTTCTGCATCTTTGGCGTATTTACAAATACATCCTGTTATGGAACGTGTGCAGTAAAATGACTGGTATTTGTTTCACAGCATCCGAAATACAGCAGGTTGTAGCGCTCCTTCGAAAACAAGTGAATAGGCATCCCATGTATCACTATTGCATGCGGGCATTTGTAAGTAGAAAATACGGCGCTCGCGGGTCCCCTGGTATAGTTAAAAACGTAAGAACCCAAAGGGAAGAGTTCCATACATAAGTGTATATAAACGTACAAAAATTTCTTCAGACCAAGAGATAATAAAATATTTATGGTGTCAATCTTGTTCTTCGACTCCCATTTGATTGGATTTGACTATTCGAGTAAAGGATAGAGGCAACTTAAATTTTTTGTAGACCAGTGTAATTGACATCATTAATAATTTCGCGAATAGGGCTGATGTAAACCTCATCACAGTTTTGTATTCCTGAGGGAGGATCTTGATAATACAACTCTCTTACAATACGTGCAGAAGTTCACAGAATTTCTTTACGCAGATAGTCTCTTACCCATATTCTCAATTCCTTCATCCTTCTCCTTGCGTTCAACAATTACGATAACTTATCATACAACACCAAAGTGAATGATCTTATTCTATTTTGAATTGAATACTCTTCCCTCATCGGGGCATTTTGACAAGATGGACGCCTGCTCGTCCTTCTTCGACTGCTCTTGATGTCATTAGCAACATGCGAAAGGCGATGCTTAGTGTCAATGAACGCTAATCGCATATCCAGCTACAATCCCACTCGATAACATCATGCAAATTAGGCATAAGCTATCACCTCTACTGGTAAAGCCAGTCTTTGTGCAGCCAGTTATTGTAATGATTGGTGTGGAAATAAAACTTGCATGTTTGCTGGTGTATACGTTTCACTGAATTTGGCAAGCCGAAGTATAAGAGTACATTCCTATACAGTCGGTAAAACAACGGAAATCTACTTCACTCCCTAGTAAGCCTCTTCATTGAAACCCAAGCTTGGAATAACACCTGATATAAATGAAAAGCAACAGAAACAACCTCCATAACTTTCCATGACTCTGAACTTAATAAATAATTTAGGAACCACTGGATTATTTAGTAAATTCACTAATAAGTATTTATTTATCTTCAACCTACAATATTTTTTATGTTACTATCATATTTTGAGAATTTCAATTATGTTTAATGCTGAGTATTGTTTTAAGGACTCAGGATACGTAACCCATATCAATATTCAAGAAGTAATTAATATAAACGGATCAATTACGTAAAATTAATTAATCATACTCTGCAGATTGTAATCAGCAGAAATAATAGGAGATTTCCTAGCTTTTGTTTACTGCCACCCTAGTAATTCAGCATATGCAAATAAATATCTTTTTGAAGAGTTATTGGTGGATATTGGTAGGATAAGGGGAATGTATCCAGGTGAGGAGGATATGTTGCTATTTGGGGATTGGAACGCGAGAATAGGAGAACAGAGCCCAGTTTATAGTAGGGAGGATGGAATGTGTTTGTTGGAAAGTAGAAGGAGTGAGGACAAAATTACAAATAGTTATGGAGAGAAGCTCCTAGAGATGTGTGCTGTGGGAAATTTGTATATTCTGAATGGGTGGATAGAGGGTGACAGGACGGGGAAATTGACATATGTTACGGAGAAGGGGGGTAGTGTGATAGATATGGTTTTAAGTTCGGAAGGGATGATTGAGGAAGTTGTAAGTATGGAAATAGGAGATTGGATTGAATCACACCATTTCCCGGTGAGGGTTATGCTGAAAAGGGAGGAAGAGAAGTGTACAATGAAGGAAGATGAGACAAAGGATAAACGAGGGAGTGGTTATAATAAGTATAAATGGACAGAGAAGGTGGGTCGGGATTGGAATAGGGTAGTAAAGGAGGAGCTACATCTTCTGAAATATGGGTGGGAAGGGGCGTTAGAAGAGAATAATACTGATAAAGCCTTGGAATTGTTGCTACATCCAATAAAGATGATAGCGCAGAAGGTGAAAGCTAGAAAAGGAAATAAGAAAGAAGGAGAAGAATGGTTTAATAGGGAGTGTGAAGGATTGCGGAGGAAGGTGATGGACGCGTTAGGAGAATATAGAAGGAAAGGTGGGAGCCAAGAAAGGAAGTTTTTCTGTAGATTGAGGAAGGAGTATAAAAAGAAAATCTCTGAGACAAAAAAGACGTGGTTAGAGGAACAAATGGAAGCCATAAATAATGACTGCAAGACTAACAATTTTGAGAGAGTTTGGGATAAGATTAATAGAATTATTAAGGGTGGAAGGAATATAGAGAGAACGAGTATTGAGGAAGTGCAATGGGTCAGGCACTTTGATGAATTACTAGGAAAAAAGGGGGGTGATAGATGGAGAGGTTCGGGAGAAGAAGTAATTTGGAGGAATAGGGGAGTGGCAATTTATGACCTGGATAAAGAAATCACAAGAGAGGAAATCCGGAGAGTGATAAGCAGAGCCAGAGCGAAGTCGGCCGGGGGGTGTAATGGTATAAATAACAAGTTTTGGAAGGAAATTAGTAAAAATGAGATAATGATAGAGGGCATGGTTAAACTATTCAATAGGATATTTGAGGGAGGAAATTACCCTAAGGAATGGGAAACAGGAATTATATGCCCTATATACAAGGGGAAGGGTAGTAGGAACAATGTGAACAGTTATAGAGGTATATCTCTGTTGGATTCTTTGAGTAAAATATATACTGGGGTGCTAGCGAACAGAATAAGCGGGTGGGCGGAAGAAAATGAAATTTTGACAGATTACCAAGGGGGATTTAGGAAAAAGAAAAGAACAGTGGATAATATAATGATAGTAAAGACTATTTTAGAAAAGTATAAGAATATGGCTAGAAGTACGGTTTATGTAGCAGCAATAGATTTTGAGAAAGCTTTTGACAAGGTGAATAGAGAGGCCCTACTAGAGAAATTAGGTAGGTTAGGGATTTCGGAGAAGATGTTGAGGGCAGTGGAAGGAATATATAGGGACGTCAGGTTTTGTGTAAAATTGGGAGAAGGGAGAATGAGTGGACCATTAGAGTCCAAGGTGGGTTTAAAACAAGGATGCAAGTTATCGCTAATACTGTTTATTTTATTTATCAACGATATTTAAGAGGGGTTTGGGGCAGAAAATTGGGCTGTACCAGTAATTAATGGTTTGGAAGTACCAGGACTGATATTTGCGGATGATGTGTTATTGATGACGCTAACTTCAGAGGCGATGAATAGGGCCTTAGAGTCAGTGATGCTATTTGCGAGGAAATGGGGATTGAAAATTAATGGAAATAAGTCTAAAATATTGGTAGTACAGGTGGACAAAAGAAGAAAGATAGAAGGGAATTGGGTAATTCAGGGAGAAAGATTGGAACAGGTAAGGAAGTTGGAATATCTAGGAGTTATTTTTAATGATAAAGGAACTTGGAGTGACCAGATCAAAAGAGTGAAATATAGAGGATTGGCAGCCTTAGCCTCAGTCAGAAATTTGCTACTCAAGTACCCGGGGATCAGTTATAAAACACTGAGACTCGTGTTCAGGTCGGTAATCGTTGGGAGGGTATTATACGGAGCAGAAGTTTGGGGGCTGGATGAGAAAAGAGAGGAACTAAGAAGGATTGTTAGTAGTTTTGCTAAGTTAGTGATGGGCTTACCGAGGTGTACAGCAAATGTAGGGGCGGAATTAATGTGTGGGGAGGATTTGGAATCAGAGGGTGTGAAAAGAATAGTTAGATACTGGATGAATTTAAAAAGACAGGAAGGTGGGAGAGTATTACAGGCAGCATATGTACAGCAATTTAAGAGCATGTATAAGGGTGGATGGTTAGAAAAAATAAAGGGATATTTGGAGAGGATAGGATTAGGTCACCTGTGGGGGGAGGTTTGGTCAAAGACAGAAGTGAGAGGGATGAATATACTGGAAAGGAGAATTAGAGATATCCATAGGCAGAAATTATTGGGGGAAAGCAGACTAAGAAATTCGCTGACTGTTTTGACGAAAATAGAGGAGATAGCAGGGTTGAATATTAGATACGTCGATAGGTCAAAACGATATGGGATGATGTGGTGGCTTTTAGGTTTGCCAAGGAATACAGGCTGGTTACAGGGGAGGGATAAGACAAGGTGTGTACTTTGTGGAGATGTGAATGATGAGTTTCACTTGCTAAGAGACTGTGAGGTAACGAGGGGGTTAAGACATGGATTATTGAGTGCCGAGCATCGGGAAATATTGGGGAGAGGGGATGAGAACGCAATACTGAGATGGATTATTAAACAATGGGAAAAAGGGGGTGAATTGAACAGGTATTTTTATGCGACAAAAAAGGCCTGCGAGAGTAAAATGAAGGAGAGTGAGTTAGAGGGTGTGCAGGGGAATAGGGGGGTGGAATAGTTATCTGTATAAGGGAAGGGGATAGTATGTTAAAATTCTAATGGATTAGGGAATATAGGGACTGAGTACTTAGTTAGGTGGAGTTGGGTAAGAGGACAGGATTGCATGGTCTGTTTGTTTTAAAGTTAGCTGGAATGCAAGTGCTGAAATGCTGAGTGTTGTTGTTTGATTATTGATCAGGTGTAGGTCAGTAACAAGAATGTGACGCAAGTACAGAGCATAATAAGGACACTGGATGAACACTGAGTGAGTGAACTGCTTCAGCTAATGACTGCTAATTATTCTTATTATTATTATCCTTATTATTATTATTATTATTATTATTATCCATTTTATTATTATTATTTATTATTCATTTTATCGTTATTATTATTATTATTATTATTATTATTATTATTATTATTATTATTATTATTATTATTGCATGTGAACATGTATAGGGGCGAAGTCGCCTGTTATGTTCAATAAATGTATGTATATGTAAAAATAGGAGATTTCACCACTTCAGTAATCAGGTAAACTCATTCCGCTACCGATTCCTTTTATTGAAAGGTCTGGCTAACATATTGACATTAGTTATTGGAAATCGACTACGACGGTGCGTCCAAGCTAATTCTTGTTCATGGAAGTTTAATGAGACAATTAAGGCAATCCTCTTCCACCTGATGAGCCCAAGTTTACAAATTGAAATGTAAATGTATAGGCGTTTCCTCTGAGTATGATGACGCATAAAAAGAGAATAATGCATTTTAGTTTCATATCTGGATTGTTGTTTTGTGCTGTTAATGCATGTTGATTTAAAAGGAAAAGCGACCACATTAAAAACCTTTCCTAATACTAACTTATGCAGGGCGAGTCCATAACATTCACCATAAATATCTCCAGATCTCATATCAATATTTTCCATTCTTTAATGGGGCTCTTAAAACAATATTCTCCCCTTTTCTGTGGGATTATTAATAACAGAGATATCATTACTTTTAAAATTAGCCTATGCACTAAATTGCTCAATCCAGAAATTCATTTTTATCAATTTTTAACGCACAACTATTCCTTTGGTAGTAAATCAGTACCTATTCTAAATTATAGCCTGCCGAGCTGAGTTGATCGGACGGCTGAGGCGCTGGTCTTCTGACCCTAACTTGGCAGGTTTGAACTTGTCTCGATTCGGTGGAACTTGAAGGTGCTCAAATACGTCAGCCACGTATCGGTAGATTTAATTACACGTAAAGACACTCCTGCGGGACAAAATTCTGGTACCTCGGCGTCTCCGAAAACCGTAAAAGTAGTTACTGGGACGTACGGAAAATAAAATTAGTTATTATATAATTTATAGCTTTCCAAACGTGGCGCGTATCTTGGACGTTACTCAGTAGTAGTATTTACGTACAGTGATGTGTGATGCATATAAAAACAGTTCGAATGTGATTAGAGCACTTTCACTGCAACAGTGGCTAACTAGGAACTTGACAGAAAGTTACAAAAACTGGACGATATTAGTTTTTAGGAAACATTTATAGAGTCTGACATGTACTGCTGGATGAACACAGTATGAAAACCGTGGACGTAGCGAGATAGAAGGATATGAGTTACATACATGCACATACGAGACTGCTTCGTGTTTGGGAGCTAGCGGTGCAACCTCTGATTGAAATACATAGTGAATTTGGGGCTTTTGGAATCCACTTTAAATAACTCATGAATAGGGCACGGATTCTTCTATAATTACATATTCCACTCCTTTATTTGCAAACAACTGGAAAGGAAAAATGTCGGCGAACATTGGTTGTGATATGGTTATAGGCTACCGGTGTTTTATTTTACATATTTTTACATATTCTTAGTAATACTGTAATATTTTTACATATTATCTGAAGCATATAACATTAAAAAGGACAAATTAGGAGTCCCCGTACTAGAAAAACGTAAAATTAAGCAATTTCCTTAATTGTGCCGAAAGTTGAAGGGCTAAAGGGACTGGAAAGGATTCAAATTGTGAGTTTTGGACAGCTCTATCAAACTTTAAAAAATTCGAAAATCACCTCCGGCTGAAATGTACTTCAGGAATAACACCCTAAAATCGCATGCTTCATTACTCGTATTTCTTGTTTACTCAAACCCTAGCCAGATTAACTTATTAACATAATTCTCTCTGTAATGTGTTTCTTGGTTCAATATCCTCAGGCGTTTATTTTTTTTATTTTTTGAAGAACTTCCACACTGGATGTAGTTATAAGGAATTAAGTGAAACTCTGCATTGACTCACATTAGCGCTCGTGGTGGTAGAAAAAGGTAAACTGCTAATATAATCGACGGAATAACAATGATTAAGGAAAGGATTGTAATTCTTAGGAATAAATAAAGAATATATTCTCACACTTTACTATATTTTACTAGCAGTTACCTGCGGCTTCGCTCGCGTGGATATCGTAATTTGATAAAAGTAATCGTTCCTCGGTAGTGTACTAAGACATTATTTTAAAATCTCTAAAGTATAAAAACTCACCAAAAATTTGAGTTACATTTATACCAGAAACTCTTAGTAAACAACGTTTGTGGTATTGCCTTTTTGACCGTGCGACACAGAACTGTACAAGTGAGAAACAGGCTTTTCTCAAGTCGAGAAAAGAAACACATGTTTCTTTATTTTTAAAGGAGATTCCAAATACCTATTTTTACGCCTGTACCATCTTCAGATTCTTGAGATATAAGTATCGCCAACCCTCACCCCCACCTAAGTGGCTTTTCGAAAAAAAAACATACATGCGTTACTTTATTTTTAAAGGATATTCAAAATACCAATTTTCACGTCTGTAACATCATCAGTTTTTTAGATATAAGCATCCTCATAAAAATATTCAACTAATTTTTCAATTCTTTTTCACCACCGTTAAGTGCTTATTACAAATACACAAAAATACGTGTTCCTGTATATTTAAAGGACTTTCCAAATACCATGTTTCACGTCTGTAACATGTTTACATATACTGTAGATATATTGGTATTCATTTTAAAAATTAACCCGCTTTTTGCAATTTTTCCCAGCCCCTTAAATGGATTTTCCAAAAATAATTAATGCGGTTTATTTATTTTTAAAGGAGATTCCAAATACCAACTTTCACGTCTGTAACATCTTCACTTTTTGAGATATAAGTATCCTCATACAAATAATTCAACCCCTTTATCAGTCCTTCCCCCACCCCTACCCGCACCTAAGTGGATTTTCCTAAAATAATACATGTTTATTTATTCTTAAAGACGTACTAAGCACTGTTTTTGTGGTCTTTATTCAATATTAAATGGTCACGCACCCACTCAGATTTGAATGCTCTAAATTGTTTTTCAGCTTGTTGCTAGACCTATTTTATCACTATCGAAACTTGAGTTTCGTGTTCACGATTTAAATTTACACTGGCAAATGAGATGAAATTCTGCTACAAAGAATTGCCAATCTACAATTCACAAAAGTAAGAATGTTACAAAACAGTAAACAAGGGTGCATGAAGCGGCTACCACTATTCTGTTTTAAATACATGCTTCTTAACTATTCCTTTATTTTTATTTTTCTCAGTGTCGTCATCACCACCGTTAGAGCAAAGTTAGGGATGTTTACTTTGCTCACTCCATAAACATCAAGATGTGTCCACTGTTGTGAGACGAGGTGAAGCTTTAAAATGTACAAGACAGTGAGAATGTGTAGTCTACTGCTACGTCCATATAGCATGGGGCCATAATACACTGCCTTATAAAAATGTGAAGCACCCGGAAGGGGAGGAAGAAACGAAATGGATATTTACGTGTTGAGAGTGTACAGTATGTGATGTTATTCAAGTGATTACAAAATCGATTCACATTTACAAAGAACTTGGCAGCACGAGCCCGCTTAACAGTATGTTGTTGAAACCCTTCCGGTTTTAAATGCATTGTATCACCTCCTGAAGCATGCTGGCCCACAAGTGTTGTAACTGGTCCTTGATATCCTGGACACTGGCACCGCGACGGAGTTGACACTTGGCCTGGTCTCATGCATGCTCTGTCGGGGACAGATCTGGGGATCTTGCTGGCCACGACAGTACCTCACCATCACGCAGATAGTTCGTAGGGACTCGTGCCATGTGTGGACGAGCATTGTCCTGTTGCAAAATGACACCACGATACTGTCACATGAGAGGCAACACATGAGGACGCAGGAGGTCCTTGACGTACCGTTGTGTCGTCAGTGTTTCCTCAATCAGTCCCAGCCGTGTCCTGAAGTCATACCCGATAGTTTCCCACACCATGACGCCAGGGGTAACACTGCTGTGCCTATCCGAAACATTGGAAGAATGAGACCACTCCCCAGGTCGTCGCCATAGTCGCGGACGATGCTCATCCCGAGTAGTGCAGAACCGCTAACCATAGCTGAAGACAATGCGACGCTAATCACCAGAAGTCCATGCTTCCCATCTCGGCACCACTCCAAACGCAGCTGTTTGTGTTGTGGTGTTAACGGCAGCCTGCGCATTGGACGGTAATTCCCTAGTCCGGCTGCTGCTAGTCTCCGACCAGTGGTGCGGGATGACATAGATTATTGCAGGCAGTCCATTACTTGTTCTCGGACGGCAGGCGGAGATGTGCAGGGGTTACGCAATACGGCAATCATCCCTTGTGGTGGTCAGACGGGGTCGACCGGAACCTTGATGACGAGTTTGCCTGCCCTCACGTTCCCATGCTGTCCAACATCGGGCCACTGTCACGTCCCAGTGCCTACAAATCTGGATATTGCACGATTCAACCAGCCGGACAAATAGAGACCCAAAATGAGGCCCCTTTCAAACTCTCCCAGGTGCTGATAACGCTGTCTCACACGAGTACGCGGCATCTATGTGTCCTTCAAAGGGTTCACTCTACATCTGACTCTGTTCACGTCCCTTATACACCCTAACAGGCCTGGTAACAAAACCAATGCACTCTGGTGGCCGTTCTACTTGTCACAGAGAATTTGAAACTCTAACCAATTACGTACCCGCTGATCATGTGTACGTGTACGAAGTTATATTGGCATCCGACGATTTCGTCTGGGTGCTTCACCTTGTTTGTGTATATCACTTCACGGGCCAACACTGATCTCGTCCACTCATTCGGCTGGTTTACGCTCTCGTACGGAGTCCAAATGCATTTGAATAGCGCCGTTCAGTTCTATACATCGCTGAAGCATTAGGTTTACCCATCGTAAGGAAATACAGATGAAACGGGTTAGAACGACTCCGAAGGGACCACCAATGAACGTTTGTTATAGGTGATAGCCACGCAAATAGGTGTGTTTGTTTTTGCACACTTACATGGTTGATTAAAAGAATAAAGTTTAAACTTCAAAAAACCTAAGTGAAATAAGTACTATATTTGTAATTCAGTATTAGTGTAGTAGGACTGAGAGGAATTTTTCTCGTGATGTTTACATAGTACATACAGCAATAACATGTCAGCAAAATATAAAATAATAAGTGTGGATAGAAGTAGCAACAATGTAAATTGATCAAGAATATCTTGGCTGATAAACGAGATATTCCCTCTGCCCTTCCAAATCCTAGAAATCGTTGAGTGTAACATACCGAATCAATTCCTTCGCCCAATTAAACGTTTGTTTCTCCATTTTGAGTTGCCATTTTATGTGTGATTTTCTTCACTGTTAAACATGTTCTCTATCTTTTGCGACAGCTCCATAGCGATGCTTGGCTTCGCTATTTAGGAGGCAGACTGATTTGAAATATATGATCTTCTGAAAGCATGCGTTTAAAAATAAGCTTTAAATTGTTTCGAGCAATCCCCCAAACGCGTAACAAACAATAATCAACATTGGGTGTTATAGTCGATACATTTCTCCGAAAATGTGATAAAAATACGCAGTTTTATATGATATGTTGTAATAAAATGCAATGTTTATATACGATTTCGCAGTTATATCCAATCCGTCGTTAAAAGCGATGTTGACTGCAAATTGAAGGATATTTTAGTTGGAAATTAAAATAAAACATTCACTAGTTAGTGGAATAATCTCGAATGAAACATTGTATGTGTGATTAATATTAAATAAGGTAGTTATCGCATTAGAGGTGAAAGCCATGTAATCAAAGGGTAAGCTGAGATAATTAGCTTTGTTATTAATTACCTGAGAGCTCGCAGCAAACCCCACCTCAGCGTCTGAAACAAGAAGAGGAATCATTAGTTCAGTGACTTCACAACAACACATATTCAACATACATAGAAAGTCATGTTTCACTGTTCCTTCAAAATATTGTATCGGAGGTTGTGAATGACTTTATATTTGAGGATTACATATATAGAGACAAATAGGGTCATTTGTCAAATGAATTTTGCTTTTACAATGAATTACTACACTGTGTGCATCAGAGCTATACCGGAAAAGAAAAAGGCCGGGAAGATGCTCTTCTTCTTGTGTTAAGGGCGATGGTGTAATCGGATTGGTGGAGAAACATTTTTTTTTCGAGAAAATGACGTGAGTTTGTTACTTCCGGGCGCGCGATTCAAATTTAAGAACTCGCCACATTTGCTATGCGGGATCACAAGCCGCTGCCGTGCTTCAGGTAAAAGAAGAGGAGGGAGGGGAAGAGCGGTGTATGACGGAGACAGAGATAATGCTCCGCGCGTATGCACAAGTTTCCTCGTTCGACTCCCACACGTTTGTCCTTGTCTCTTACAGGCAATATCCACAATTCGTTTATTAAATAGTCATAACTCCACATACAGCACAAGACCACACTGTAATTATGACACACTTGTCAGCCAAGAAATGCACCAGATCGTTTCTCCTCTCGTCTGTTGGTCGCAGTGAGGTTCTTCATTATTTAACATGCTTTAAGATGCCACTCTGCCGCCCCACGATTGTGTATTCCTTCACTCACAACATTGTAAATGGAATGAAATACTGAACGAAGGATCAGTACGCCCAATGGTTTGAATATAGTAGATGTTCAGTTTGGCCCCTTCGAACTCTGTTCAGGATGTGTACTGTGTCGCGAATGTCCTGGAAAGCTGCCTGAATTCCTGCAGGAAACGCTTTACACTGTCTATTGGGGCTGGGGAGCGATTATGCCAAATGAACGACAAACTTGTGCATTCACACATTAACATTAACTCTGTCTCCCTTTCCTTTCCTTTCCTTTCCTTTCCTTTCCTTTCCTTTCCTTTCCTTTCCTTTCCTTTCCTTTCCTTTCCTTTCCTTTCCTTTCCTTTCGTGTCATTTCCTTTCCTTTGACCCACAACAGCAGGCAGCGGCTGGCTCTCTTGGCATAGCAAGTACGGCAAGTTCGTCAGTTTAAATCCCGCGCCGGGAATTAATAAAGTAGCCTCATTTTCACGAGAAGAATAATTGAAGGGTTGGATGCAAGAACCAGGCATCTCCACTTTTCGTCAAAATGAACATTTTCAAATATATCGAATGTAAACAAATAGGCGCACATTTCTATGCAAGAACCATGCAACTCCAATGACTTCTATTGGCGATACAAAGGAAAAGGAGCCACATGGAGATAGCATTCATCATAATTTTAATGCAAGAATAAGACAGCTCCAGGAGCTCCCTGGTTCTTCTATCGATTTTAGTTCAGTGCATCGTCACTGGTACCGAAGCTTCGGAATAGTAGAAGAAAACGGAAGAGAGAAAGACTGTATGTTCCTAATGACTATGTGAACCTCATAAAAGGGTCAAGCTCAAAATTTGTTGTCAAACAAATTGAGAGAGACAGCTTTCTAGACTATAAAGGTACTTTTGAAGAATCATTCAAGAAGAATGTTAATGGTTTAGGTAAAGATAAGTTCTCCATTTCAAAATATCAGTTGTTTATTCATGGTGAAGAATTTTGTGGAACTGTCAAATATTCAGTGAATCCATCAGGTTTTTCTCTACAAGAGTTTCCTCTCTTGAAAAAGAACAGTACTCCAAAGTTTCCTCACGCGAGTCAGAAACTGTATTCAGGAGCCCTGCACATCAAGGAAGCAAAATTTTGGGATGTAATGGCACTGGCCGAACGCTATGTACCTCCCACTGACAAGTGGTATTACAACAACATAACCAGCCAATCAAGAGAAAATAATGTGAACACCTCATCTGGAAGTGAATAACAAGTGTCATACTGTAATAGTGAATACAAGGTTCTTAAAATTTCTGTGACTTATTACGAAGTGTTTGTATATTGAAATACTGTGATTTATTTTGCAAAAAAAAAAACAGTTTTTGGTAAGTAAAACCACAGAAATAATTGAATTAAGCATTTTCTATGCAAGAACCAGGTGGCTCCAAAATTAATTTATTGCTATAAAAGACAAGAAAATTGAAAATTCTGCTACAATACAGACTAAATGTATCAAGGAGGTCATAATTAACATACTGACAGAAATAATTATTTATACCATCATTCATACTTATTTTATACAGTTTTTCTTTGCTCCCGAAAAGTTAGAAAAAATGGAGCTGCCTGATTCTTGCATCCAACCCTTCAATTTTAACCGCCCATCCGACTGCACGATCGTTCTTAAAATAAAATGAACAGCACCCATGATATATTTGTCGGTATAGTTCGGATACAGTCTGTATAGGGACAATGAGAGTCATTTGGATAATGAAAATTGCTTTTAAAATGAATTACTATACACTCTTTACTTACTAGCGATAACTAAGTTAAGGAAATGTCATATTTCATTTCTGAGCTCATTTTACACGAAATCTTAAAAGTAAGTGTGAATGACGGATCCCTGACCCCGTTTAAAGCATTTTTATGTTACATATAAATGCATATTTCGGCCATTTTTCTTGTTTTGATCACATTTTTCTCATTGTCAAGGTATAGTCTATATTTGGTTATAATTTCAGCAGTTTTGTACGTGTTCACTGCGTCGAGTTTCAGGCACAGGATTTCCACATAGTGTAGTAGATGTGCGCTACCGTTTTGTCATTTCCCGAAACAGACAGGTAGCAGGTTTAGAAGATCTGATTCCAAGGAGCTACTTTACCGACGTCTTTTAGCACACATTTCCGGACAGCTTAGATTGCTAGACGATACGCGTGAGCTCACGGAATGTGACGATAGCGTGTTTCCGCCTTGGAATCACTCCAGTAAATATATTTAGCTCAGAAACAATTAGCAAACAAGTAAATTCCCTGTAATCTCACGCCCAGTTCTTCCTTAAAGTGCCTATTCCCCATTCGCTACAAAAGAATTTCAACAGATTGGCCTCAATATACTTCGTGCTAGGCAGTATCTTATAACTTAAGCAGACAGACACCATAATGCATACTAATATTTCATTTTTTGGATTTATTTAGTTAACTCGAGAGAGAACTGCACCTCAAGTTTTAACGTACTCCTGCTCTCTGTCAGTTCCAATGATTAAATGTGGCTGGTGTATTATCGCTTAAGACGTTTGATGCTAGTAATACTGAAATACTTGCTACATACCCCTGAAATTCATGTCATATTTTATCGTATTTTAGATCATATTAGATCATTTTTATGCAGCAAGCACAACCTATAGCATTGTAAGCCGTAGTTTTAAGCAGTGGAAATACTTAAGCTGTGTGTGAATTTGTATATGATGATGATGATGATGAATTTAGAATGTTAAACTAGTAGTACATCTTGTAATATTTTCTTTCCATGGAATTAGTTGTTGTGCTGTAGTAGTAGTAGTAGTTGCTGTTGTTGTTGGGTAACTATGTTTTAACTTTACTTTATTATCACACTACTGTGCATCATTTCGACAGGAGGATTAATAAGGGAGATATCATGAACGGTCGGTTTTGCAAGCTAAGACAAGCGGACATAGTCCAAAAGGTGTTGTACGTAGAGCAGATTCCTTATCTATCTATATAAATACAATCGTAACCACCATGTATCTATACATTTGCTAATTTGGCGAAATTTTCGCACAGCTACCGGTTTAACGGGTAATAATGTCCAACTACATATTTTTTAGCTTTACTTTCCTGAAAGTCCTAATTTTCACCCCGCTCCCCAAAAATAAAGACTGCAGCACAATCTGCCAGACGATCTAGAAGAATTTTTTATTTTTTTTGCTAGTTGCTTTACGTCGCGCCGACACAGATAGGTCTTATGGTGACGATGGTACAGGGACAGCCTAGAAATGGGACGGAAGCGGCCATGGCCTTACTTAAGGTACAGCCCCAGCATTTGCCTGGTGTGAAAATGGGAAACCACGGAAAACCATCTTCAGGGCTGCCGCCAGTGGGATTCGAACCCACTATCTCACGGATGCGAGCTCACAGCCGCCCCCCCTAACCACACGGCCAACTCGCCCGGTAGCTAGAAGATTGAAATTGGGAAAAATTGAACGTTTCAGCCTGTAACCGACGGAGGACTTCTAAGATCTTTAAATTTTTCATTTTTATCCCCGAAGAATATCGAGATATGGAGGCAATTTTAATGAAGGTGCAGACTTTCGTTTTGAGGTATTTCGTGGCTAAACGGTAAGTCCTATCACAAAACCGATGGCAGAACCTCGGTTCAATTTCGAGTGATCTACAACTTTGGTCCTACGACATTTTGTCGTATCTCTATCACTTATACGTTTGATTTGCCTCTATTTCTCAAGTGTAAGTAAATTTTGCACTTTTACACGCGTAATTCATACTTTGAATCACTTACAGTAAACATAGAATCATCAAATGTTATGCTTGTAGCTGTAACTTAATATTATCCGGAATTAGTGAACTCTGAGACAATCTTACCCAAATTTCATCCTATTCAACGTTTCTAACTCAACCTGACCCAAGAATAGATGAGATACGAGAAAATATCATAACAGCAGCCATTTAAACCGCTAAACACGGCGTCTTATGGTACAATTTGTTTGTCGATATGACGTACCACATGACAATAATAATTAAAATTAAAATTATAATTACAATAATAAAATATAATAACACTAGCAGATGTACCCGTGCTTCGCTACGGTATTCTACATTGTATACGGATATCGAAGTAAAGTACCGAACATGAAAAGAATAAGAATTTTTAAATTGCATGTCTCTTGGCGTAAATCCGAGTAAAAGCTTAGGGAGGTCCGCAGACGTTGTTTCCAATGTAAAGTGCGAGTTGCGGAGTTGTGGTGATAACGACAGGTCCACTTGTCTACCGCAATTCACTATGCGTAACCTCAGTCACATTTTGATGGGTAAATTTGTTTATAATCGGGGGCACCCTTGCAAGGAGGCACCTATACCCAATGATAAAGAGAATAAGGTAAATGAGTTTCTGCTAATCAAATCGAGAATGGAATTATTCATTACAATGGCACCCAGGCGTTGGAGGAGAACCCCATTCCTACTGCCAGTTAAAGTCGGTGTGGGGAGTACTGATTACAACAGCAAACGCCCTCCTGCTGACAGTCACAATTGATTTGTAAAGTATTAATTACAATTGCACACACCCCCCTTCTAGAACGCTACAAATCGACTTAAATGAATAAATGTAGATCGGCATACGGAAGTATATGCATGTTCACCTTCATTTACAGAATAACTGCTGCTAAACGGTGCATCATATCGAGAAACGGATTGTACGAAAAGACGCCTCTGGCCTTATTTAGCGATCTAAATGGCTGGACCTATGATATTTCCTCGTATCTCATCTATTTAAAGGGAAAATTGTTTTAGAAACGTTGAATAGGGTGAAATTTATGTAAGGTTTTCACCCAGTAAATTACTTTTCAGGTACTTATGCAACAGGTTCAAACATAGAATTTGGCTCACATATGGCTACTGGGTGGGCCAATATTCGTGTAGAATTTGATTATCCCATCTTTCCTTTAAGTGAATCAAACCATCTATTATACGTGTACAAAGCGCAAAATTTACGTAAATCCAGAAATAGAGCCAAATTTAACGTATAAGGGATAGATTACGACAAAAAGCCATAGGGCCAAAGTTGTAGATCACTCCAAATTGAACGGAGATTTTGCCATCCGTTTTTTGATATGGCTTACCGTTTAGCCATCAAATACCTCGAAACCCCCTAAGGGTTCCTGGGCTGCCTTACCCCCACGTAGTTTGTTTCCTGTTTCTAAAAATCCGGAGTGTATAATTCAGCTCGGCGACCCCGAAAACTATGTATTCGGCACTATTTTCGTTTAATTTAATATATCATTCCCCCTCGCCCCCCACCCCAAAGGAGGCTTAACTTGGACTTTAAAAAATTCGGCGTGTCACTATTCATCTCAGCGACCCCGAAAAGTATGAATTCGACACTATTTTCGTTAATTTGTATATCTGACACCCCTCGCATCCCCGCCCCTAATGGTTCCTCGCTATTCATCTCAGCGACCCTGACAACCATGGATTCAACACTATTTTCGATTATTTTTAGATATCACTCTCCCATCGCCTCCCACCACGAAGGGGGCTGAACTTGGACTTTAGAAATTCCAAATTGTCACTATTCATCTCAGCGACCACGATAAGTATGGATTCAACACTACTTTCGATTATTTTTCTATCTCAACCCTCTCGCCCCCACTGCCCCCAAGGGTTACTGGGGTGTATTACCCCCACGTGGTTTGTCTCCTGATACTAAAAATCGGGAGTGTCATTATTCATCTCAGCGACCCCGAAAACTGTGGGTTCTACACATTTTTCGATTATTTTTATGCATTAACCCCCCTGACCCCCACTCCTAAGGGAGCTACGGATGGCTACAGTGCTCGTCTCCAGATAGTAAGTCATAAGTGTACCAAGTTTGGTTGAAATTGCTCCAGTGGTTGAGGAGGAGGTGTGTCATTTACACACACACACACACACACACACACACACACACACACACACACATTTTTATATATAGATGGTATAAATTTCACACAAAACCTAGAGGTGTGGATTGATATGGTGATTTAGAATTTGACAACTCTTCCTTAGTACTACGGTGACTATCTCATCTCGTACGGAAGTTTGAATATGATATTTTTTCGAAATTCCTCAAAAACAGCACCTCGTGGTCCTATGGGTAGTCCTATTACATCAACGCATTATTGAACATATACCTGTCTGAAATAATTAACGGTAGGTTCATAGATAGATTTCTTTCCTCTATCCACCTCCTCGGCTTGTTGAAGCCCAACCTTGCATCGGACAGAAAGGTCAATAATTATGCCATTCCTAGAGGTGTTGAATATGCAATAATATCAACTCTTCTAGCAGATCCGAGGAAACGTATGGGATTTCTTCGTGCACTTCCCATCCTTTCTGTCTCAAAGCATTAGCGATCTTAGACCTCGCCATATGATGGCGTGAATTACTTTGTAATGTTTCTCTATAACTACAGCGTCTGCATCGGTTACTGTCTACGGATCTGCCTGGAATGGTCCGGACAGCCGCCACGTTTGCGTTCATTTCAAGGCAGGTAATCCAGCTAGTTAACTTACGTAACTTAATGTGAGACCTTTGAGGCTACCTGCATTGGGGGGCAGTTTTCTAAATTAAATAAAATCGTGTGAAATGGCAAGCATAGACAATAAACCGCTAATATTTGGAGTTCAATCTTGAAGAAATAATGTTGGAACTGATTTTCCTAAACATAAACTCAGGATATTCTCTTTCGAGGTTCTACGGAGAATTTTCAAGATGATTTTCTGCAAGTCAACCACCCGATGGCTCCGGTTACTGTTAGGTGTTAAAAACGACTTTCATTTCCTCCTTCAGCTTCCTCGGTAATTACAGAAGACCATAAAAAAACTAACGACCCAATTATAACTTTAAACCAGGAGTTCGGAAGATAACACACACTGAAAAAAATAGGAGTAAAAGAAGAGGTCATGCACTGAAACATAAAAGTTCAACAGCACCCGCAGGAGAACGGCTAGGCGACAGTCAGGATTCTATGCTGAAAGAGGTCACTCTTTTTTTTATCGCTAGTGGTATAACTCTGAATGTTAGCGGTCATGGCCTTAAATATATTACAGCCCATTCATTTTCCTGGCGTCAAAATGGGAAACCACGGCCACATTCAGGGCTGCCGACGCACACTGGGGTCACTGAAAGGAAAAGCTGGAAAAGTGCAAAAATCATATCGCGGAATTATTTGTAAAACGTTCCATTTTCAATAAGTTGAAGACCATATGCAGCATATCCCGATAAGGAAATGATGCAACAAGTAGACTACTGTACTCCTCGCTGCGCATATCTTGAGTGGCACGTCACACTCACGTGATTCATTGGGTAGTTGATAAGGGGAGAGAGTGCTGTGGTTTTCAAGTTGTTAGCATTCGTTCTGTGTTCACGTAGGAAATAGTAACCGCAATGAAATCGTCACCTGGAGGTATGCAGTTTAATATTACACTATGTTCAAGTTGTTTATTTATGGAAAAGACGTCGAAAGTATTAGAGAGATTAACTGTGTATTTCGTAAGGATTACATTACTATGATTTCAGTTAGCTTGCGGGCACGTCTGGGCTAGAAATTTAACTTTTTATGAAACTCAAGTTAGTCATGTTGTGAGAATATTAATAAAAGTTTGTTAATATTTGCGTAATTCTCTTTCCTTAAGGCCTGTTTCGGCCAATTATTTTTGAATATTGTTCTATATTTTTTCAAAATATGGCTGTTTTGATATTTTCTTAACAAGAGTGACCATGTATGAAGTAACAAGATATTCAGGGAAGGAAAAAGAAGATAAATTATGCGTCTTGAAGGAATATGTTAAACAACGTACTAAACTCACAGAAAATCTAACTTCTGATTTAAATAAGAGGTTTGAAGTTATACTACAAACGATATCCAGTGGACAGATCATAGCAGCTAGCAAGTTTAGATCATATGCTTTGGATACGGCTAAATTATTTACAGAAGAGTACCCTTTGTACCCGATGCCACCAACCGTTCACAAAATCTTGATTCACGGTCCTGAAGCAATTTCCAGTGCTCTGTTTCCTATTGAACAATTAAGTGAAGAAGTACAAGATGCCAGCGATAAAGTGTTCAAGAGAGATAGAGAACGTTTTACAAGAAAAATGTGCCGAGGGAAGACGAATCAAGATGTGGTTAATAGGCTCTTGATGGTATCTGATCCATACATTTCAAGCATGGAAGAATTACGCATTACAAGAAAGACATATTTTGAAAAAAATATTTTAGATATGTAGCTGCTACCGAACATTAACTCTGGTTGCGAAAATGAGCCAAGTAGTAATAGCTCAGATTCTGACTAAAAACATCTATATAAAGCCTTAATTAGGTATGTCTGTCTGTCTGTCTGTCTGTCTGTCTGTCAGGTCAACAGCCCAAAGGCTGGTTGGATCCTCAAATAGCACCATCAAAGGTTATGCGGTTATAAGGAAACCCCAAAAACCAATGGCAGCAACAAAATGAGGCGTACTAGGCAAGATGAGGAGTGAGGTAGTTTGCCATTGCTTTCCTCACTGGGTCAGAAAGTACTATTGCAGCACGACTGACCCTGTGAGCAGCACCTTTCATAACACTCAGATGCACTAGTTGTGCTCTGAATGTCATTACTCAGCACTACCCATACCCCAGCAGCTTCCATATTGTCACAGCCATGGATGTTGACTGGGACTTCCGTGCAAGCCATACTTTACTCTGGCCTGTGTCAAGAGATGGTTGCAAAAATACTGTATCCATCAAGAAATGACAGCAGGCAGATTAGGTATGTATAATAAAATAAACGCATAATTCTTGCCGAATGTTCTTTCGATCACATTACTGCTATACAGCCTGAACGCAAATTCAACCGCATGGACGACTCACAAGGTCGAGGCCATTATTAAGGACAATTGAAATCCTCCTTCTTCCCATTGTCAAATCACCAACTTTTTGTCCCTGTAGCTCAGAAACATCGTAAGCTATAGACTTTGAAATATTTACGTATGTTTCTACCATCTTTTATACCTGTAATTACCCTAAGTTAAAATTAATCCATTGGTTTGGTTTGATCTTGAAAATATAAGGGCCATTCAAAAAAGAAACGAGCCGGAGGCTATAAAATGAAGACCTGTACCGTTAGTTCAAAAGTATTGCCCAACACTGTTTAGGTACTTGTCCCACTGTGACACAAGGCGGTGAATGGCTTTCTCGTAAAATTCCTGACCGGCTGATGTCGTCGTCCGAGGTAAATCGTTTGCCTCTTAGAGCCTTTTTTTTTTAGCTCGCCTTGGATATGTTGGGTCGCGGTGACCCTGCATGCTTCCACTGGAGACTTTGTCGTTTTGACTCGGGTTCGAAGTGACGACACCATGTCTCGTCTCAAGCGATCACTCGTGACAGCAAGTCAACCCCTTCCTTGCCATAGCGCAGCAGAAGTTCAAGAGAGAGGTCCATTCGACATACTTCTTACGCTGCTTGAATACTGTGAGGCACCCAATGGGAGCAATTTTAACGAAATTTCTATTTATCCTTAACTAGCCCCCTGGCTCGTGCGAGAGACCGCCTGTTTCTGAGCTAGTCGGAGGAACTTAGATTTCTCTCTGATTGACACTTGGTTGAATTTGCGTTCAGGCTGTATAGCAGTAATGCGATCGAAAGACAACCACAATTCCTGCGAGAGAGTGTTTTTTTTTTTTTGCTAGGGTCTTTACGTCGCACCGACACAGATAGGTCTTATGGCGACGATGGGATGGGAAAGGCCTAGGAGTTGGAAGGAAGCGGCCGTTGCCTTAATTAAGGTACAGCCCCAGCATTTGCCTGGTGTGAAAATGGAAAACCACGGAAAACCATCTTCAGGGCTGCCGATAGTGGGATTCGAACCTACTATCTCCCGGATGCAAGCTCACAGCCGCGCGCCTCCACGCGCAATGAAGCAACTCTCGGGAGACTGAATCCAGTTCCTTATGAGTGTAATGCACTCTCTCGATCACAAGAGCCTTGCTAGCGCGTTGATGTATTCTCCTGGCCTTCGGAGTATTTAACGTGTGCTTCAGATTCACACAGCTGAGAATGGTGTTATAGTCCCGGCATCTCAGTAGAAAGCATAAAGAAGAAGGAATAGATTACTCCTTCTCCTTAATTTGCTATATTTTGAAGCCGTCTTAAAAGTATCATCCCCATAGAAGTTTTTAATGTTGCCATTGATGCTTTTAAGGGCCGTACTTATAGACATGATATAGGCTTTTGGGCTTATTCCGTGTCAAGAAAATAAGGTGAAGTTTTTTAAGTCGCAGAGAACTTTGCTCTGCGTCATCAAAAGAAAATCTTGACTGTTCACGAGAAAGAATTTCACCTTACCTTCTTAACACGGCATAAGCCCAAAAGCTTTGTTTTTAAGTTTTTATGTATCCTGTCTATTTTATGTAGCTATGTAAGGAAGTATGTATTCAGATTTTATGGGATATGCATGTGGACTCGCGGGTCGATGAAAGCCCCGATAAGGCCAATATATCACGAAGGAAGCTCTGAATATCTGGAAATAATATTACGGTTCAGTTTTTGGAAGCTTGGCATGTGTCGGATATGTTTCTAAGGAAACGTATAAATTTATTGTTGCCACAAAAACGTATTTATGTATGAGAAAATGGTAGCTTGTAATACATACCATACATAGTAATCACTGATCATTGAGCGTGATGCACCACCTCCAGCAGTGAGATAGAAACACTACTACAGTATTTGATATCCTTAATGGAATATGTGTCCAGAACATAATGTGAGGGCAGGAGTTTCACAGCCCAATTCAACAATCCTCCGGTAGGAAACAATATAATATACGAGAGAAACTCATTTTTTTCCCTTACGACCTTAATTTTTAATTTTAATTTTAATCTTAATCATAATTTTAAGATCTGGTGGGAAATGATGGGATTAGGAGAAGCCTTCATTCTGCTCTATAGTCGCAACACATTCGGTGCACAGTCAACAATATGACACTAGAGGAGTATACCATTGTTGAACAAGTCGCTTACTGTGCAGTCCGCATTAAGTGAATATATGAAAGGTAAGAATTGTTTTCGCTATTCCCCGTTCACCCAGCACGCGTCCGTAAGGATTCCGGGGGCAATCAAGCGTGCTGACTCTCTGGATGGTTGCCACGGGTGATGGCGGGGAGGGGCCATCACTACGGGGAAGCCTACTGCGATCGCAGCTGGTACTCCCTCGCTGTACTTGTTAATATCGTCGGGGTGACAGTCGAACTCGACACGAGGTACTGCTCCTCAGAACAGGGGTTTTCTCTGTTTGGGGATTCAGTCCCGAGTGTCGGATACGACTGAAACTTCGGGGATATTAACAAATACGCGGGATGAGGTGCGCGTCCGAAAGGATTTCGGGGGCGACATAGCGCATCGACTTACTGGATGGTCGCCACGGGTGATGGCGGGGAGGGGCCATCACCTCTACAGGAACTTCCTGCGTTAGGCCAAGGAGGCAAGACACCCTCATCGTATTTGGTGATATGAACTTAGAAGTTCAACCCGCTATCTGACAAGAAAGAAGAAACTTGCGGTGAATCGACAACATGCTGCATGTTCAGTTGATGTGAAGAGCTTCAATTGTAAAATTTTGGTACCAATGGATGATCATAAAATCTATGTATGGATAATTTTGTCTATCCTTATGATATTCGCTAAATAAAATTCAAATTCACTGTTCTTAACTGCAGTATTCCTTAATATTCAATCAAATAAAGAAGGCTAAATATATTTACACTGATGGGTTATTGAAAATCTCACAACCATAGTGTTAACGGGAGATTTAAGATAATACCCATCTCCCATAATTTCGGATACCATAGAGGCGAGAGAGGGTATTGATTATTTTAATCTTAATTTTCGATACATGCAGTTTACAAAACTGAATATAGTATAATTGAAAAACATGCACTAAAATCACAAATAAAAAATAACTTGTCCGGAAAATATGAATCAAAATTTAATATTTGTATGTAATTTAGAAATTAAACAGAGAAAGAATGGCCTGAAAAGTGTGTTAGAAATATTATTGTAATAAATGAAACTTCTCGGACAAGCTATCGAGGAAACATGACACCCGCCCCAAGGAGGTCATCACAGTAGTTATGCTCAGTCCCTCCATAAGTTCGACACCTGAAATGAATATTAATATTGACTATCGAAAGAAAAACAAAAGCATGCAGACTAATACAACTATGACGATAAACTAATTATATGCTATAGCCATATAAGTGCGGTCAGTATCCAGTATTCGGGAGATAGTAGGTTCGAACCCCACTGTCGGCAGCCCTGAAAATGGTTTTCCGGCCGCTTCCTTCCCACTCCTGGCCCTTCCCTGTCCCATCGTCGCCATAAGACCTATCTGTGTCGGTGCGACGTAAAGCAACTAGCAGTAGCTATATCCATAATCAACGTACCTGACTGCCCTACTCTTCAAAGGAGTTATATATTCTAGTTGCCTTAGGTATAGTTCTGTTAGTAACAAGCATGTATAACTTCTGTTCCTTCCACCAATTTACTACTCCACATTCCCCCAATTATGATGAAACATTTTTTATTTCTTCCCGAATGCATTCACTCTCTGTTCAATTACTTTACAATCCTATACAGCTGAAATCGTTACCAATTTTTCTCATATCCCCCTCATTACTTCCCTTGTCTCTAAGCAATATTTTATAAGGTGTACCCATCCTATTTCTTCATAACATATTAAACATTTATTTTCATCGCTATTTTGTCTGTATGCTTTATTTTTGTATAAGCCCATTAACCACCATATTATGCCCGTCAATTCCTTATTTGTTATATTATCTACGTTTATCCTCATTATCCCAATTAAATTAAATTTCCCCTAGTGACTTCTTATTTTTACACTGTGAAGCAATTTGTTGCTCTTCAATATCATTAAATCTTAGAACTATTCTTTTACATATTCTTAGCTGCTCTATACAATCAATTTCTCAGTAGTATCCAATTCCTATCGTTTCCAAAATGTTCCGTACCCCATCCACCCAGTGTCCTTGTTTCTGATATTTCATTTACTGTAGGTAGGCCTTTTGTAACACTTCGCCACCTGATCCCATCTTCAGCCTCAGCCAATATTTATCTTTTTAACAATATACTAGAGGGACTGTGCTCCATCGCAGCATTCGTTATAAACAGGTCAGATAAAATGTCTTGATACGCTTGTCATATTCGTATTGTTTTTCCTGCCCTTTTCAATGGTTTTAAGAACATTTAATAAGAAGTGCGTTATGGTATGCGCAGTTCGTAGTCAGAATTAATCTCTTCTTACGTCATCATGCTGTCGGTCTGGTAAAAATATCTCCATATATTCGCTTTTTACATCCTGCAGTTCTTGATGTAAAGCTTGGTATTGTGTTGAAGGATAATCGCAGTTCTTCTGTATAGAACAGTTATCTTGTGAGCTCATAGGTTAGTCTAGGAGGAGCGTTTTTTGCCAGGCAGAGAACTTATTTAAGATACACAGCTCTCACTCTTTCTACAGTATTGTAGCTGGGTTATCCTTCGATAGGTGTTCCCAGATAATGTCTAAGGCGTATGTGTTGATGGGGTCTGTTTGTACGTAGACGTTTTTCTCTTAGCAGCATGTAAGTTATTAGGAACGCTCTGCGATCTTTTGAATATATTGAAAGCTGGGGAGTTAGAGAATCAAATAGTATCTAGCAGGGAACAGTAATCTTCCTTGACGGAGGAACTGTATACTCTCTGGCATAAAAGGTTGTACCGTAATCAAACATGGCTCCATGCGATGTCATTACGAAGGAAGAAAAACACATATATCAGAATATTAGCAAATGCACCCGTGCTTTGCTACGGTATTCTACATTGTATACGGATTTCTCCGTAAATTACTGTAAATGCAGTGAGTAAGAATATATTAAATTGCACCTACAAACGGACTTCACCATCAGACGACTCGTTCAGTGTTCTACATGGTTGGTCCTAGGATATTTTCTCGTATCTCTTATAATTATGGGTTAGATTCTGTTAGTCGTTAAATGGGGTGAAATTTAGTACAGTTTTCACATGCTACTTTGTTTGATAGTCATGTGACCCTGAAATAAAAAAAATCTGAACATATGGCCACTGGTCATGTCGATGTGCGTGCCCAATGTCATGATGCATCTTTCCTATAGGTATGCCAAACGATAACATACACGTGTAAAAAGTATAACTTGAACGCGAGAAATGCAGTACTATTTAAGGAATAATGGATAGAGATACGACAAAATTTCATAGGCCCAAAGTTGTAGATCTCTCCAAATTGAAATGCCATCTTTTGTGATACGACTTACGGTTTAGCCACCGATTATTCCGAAAGGAAGGTCTACACCGTCGTTAAAATTGCATCCATATTCCGATATTTTTCGGGGCCAAAAGTTATACATTCGCATAACTTAGAATATTTCCTCAAAGAAAAGAGTGTCCAGCTTTCGGGATTAGCACTCGCATACATACGGAGTAATTGAGGAAGAAAATAACACGGTTGAGAAATTTGAAATTAATAGAAAATAGGATCATAACTGAGGACAGCGGGATGAATAAAATATGTAAATTCCAAGTGAATGTATTGGAAAATCAAATGCCCCTCAATAAATTATGCTAGTATGAGTTATGGATATAAGAACGCGGTAACAGAGGAGAAATATAGGCGCAGGGATAAGAAGATGACTAATGCTATTATTACTTAAGCTATTCGAGGACGGTTATAACTTCAACGATATTCCGCCAACATCCTGCAGAATGTCCGATTGACGGCTCTCTTGCTTTCTACTCAATGAACAACAACGAATTAACAGGAATTATGACCAAATGGCAATGTGTTACTTCCCTGCTGGCATGCAGTCAGAGACGTTGCCATGGTAACTTGTAGGTTCATTGTCTGTCTGTCTGTCTGTCTGTCTGTCGGTCACTCAATAAAGAGCATGATACCCGCAGAAAATAGTAAATTTCTCCGTCATTTGAAAGTATGGTAAACTATGAACATAAAAAATTGTTTATAATGAAGGGGCGTTTCACTTAAAGTTCAGGGAGTTTACAGAAAATCAATAGTATAAGAGAAAATGGAGGAAAACCGTTCTGGTTTTCCTATAAACCCCTGTCTATTCAAAGATCATCAATCGATATGCATAACCAAATCGTAACCGGGATGAGTATACACTAAATATGACGTTTGGATGAGATCTATCCAGCCGTTTCGCCGTGATGTTGGAACAAAGAGACTAACAGACAAACGGACCGACACGAAAAATAAAAACCACCGATTCCGTCTTGAGTTGACCTAAAACGGATAAATACCTGAAAAATAGGCAAAACAAATGAAATTACAGACAGCGGACCCCCTACAACTTTATTTATATAGATAAGCATGGAGACGTCTAGCAGTGCAGACCTTTATTTTGAGAGTTACTGCTTTGAAACTGTACGACATATCTACAAACGGACTTCACCATCAGACGACTCGTTCAGTGTTCTACATGGCAGGTCTCATGACATCTTCTCGTATCTACTATGTTTATGGTTTGATTGAGATAGAGTCATTGAATGGGGTTAAATTTTGTACAGACTACTTTATATTTTTGATACTCATGTGACAGCTAGAAGCATAAAATTTGGCTATCACATGGCCACTGGTCATGTCAATGTGCGTGGCGAATGTCATGATTCTATCCTTCCTATAAGTGTGCCAAACGATAACATATACGTGTAAAAGTATAAAATTAACTTGAAAAGAGAAATACAGCTCTATTTAACGTATAAGGGACAGAAATACGACAAAAGGTCATAGGACCAAAGTTGTAGACCTCTCCAAAATGAAACGCGATTGTGCTTTCTGATACGACTTACCGATTAGCCACCAATTATCCCGAAACGAAGGTCTGCACCGTCGATAAAATTGCATCCATAATTCGATATATTCCTGGGCCAAATTTATATATACCTCCAAGGATATTCCGCCAATATTCCGCAGAATGGCCGATTGACGGCTCTCTTGCCTTCTACCCAAGAAACAACCACGAATTTCAGGCATGGTGAGGAAAATGGCAATACGTTACTTCCCTGCTGGCATGCAGTCAGAGACGTTGCCATGGTAACTTGTAGGTTCGTTGTCGGTCTGTCGGTCACTCAATGCAGAGCATGATACCCGCAGAAAATAATTAATTTCTCCGTCTTTTGAAGAGTAAGGTAAATTATGAACATAAGGAAAGTTGTTTAAAGTGAAGATGCGTTTCAAATACGGTCCACGGAGCTTACAGAAAATCAATAGTATAATTGAAAATGGAGGGAAACCGTTCTGATTTTCCTATAAACACCCCGTCTATTCAAAGATTTTAAAATGATACGTATATCAGAACCTTCCTCGGGAACAGTATAATCTAAATATGAAGTTTGGTTGAGATATATCCAGTCGTTTCACCGTGATGGTGGAACAAACAGAAAGACAAACAAACAGACACGAAAAATAAAACTACCGATTCCATCTTGAGTTGACCTAAAACGGAAAAATATGTAAAAAAAAAATTGGCATAACAAACGAAATTACAGACAGCGGACCCCCTACAAATTTATTTATATAGATGAAGGCGTGAATACTTCTGACTCACTTGGAAGTCTGCGGCAATGACTGCTACCGTAACTGGCCGGTCTTGTATAACGAGAGCATCCACTTGCTGGACAATGGCATCGAAAATGCGGTGTGGCATTTCAGACTGTGCATCATCGGCCAAGGACATCCGTACTTCTCCCGATCGCTTGTGCCACGCCTTGACACTTGCAATGGACATGCAGTATTCTCCATACACTTGCGCCATTCTTCGATGAACTTTTGTTCCCCTCACTCCATCTGCTATCAGGAAACGCTCGACACCCCTTTGCTCTTCTTTTGAAGCCTCCATTTAATTGTTGTCAGCACGACTGGGTGCAATCGACGATCAACGAGTGCGCCCTTGCTCGCTCTGTCATCACGTGGTGTGCGCCCATGTTCCTCCAGCGGCGAGTTTAGGACCTCAGCGCTCTTATAGGGACCGCACCTTCTTCCGCAGGCAATTGCATTACGATTCTTTCAGCGGGTTTTATTTTATAGCCTTTGGCTCCGTTCTTTTTCAATGGCTCTCATATCTTTATGCTATAGGTCCTGTGGCCTTTCACTTGGTCCCATCCATCTCCTGAATTTCACTACAGTACCAGTTTCACCATAAGTCGTCTTTCTGGTGAGCCACACGGCCGGTCCACTGCCTTATTTTCAACGCGGATATTCCTTCCAGGATGTCATTAACCTTTTGTGGATGCATATCGAACGCAGGGCCTCCAGGTAAGAGGCAGTTACGCTATCCTTCCGCGATGGGACTGGTTGGCCCATATATGTATGATATGCTTTCCGCCTGCATTCCTGTGCTCCTGTTTGTTGTGAAGTATGTCGAAGGGATATTTTGAAGGATCATCTAATTGATGACCATTTCTTCTAATGCTTCTTTTGTTATAACACTACGCTGATCATAAATCATAAATAAAACATGTTATTTGGTATTCATGTACAGCTAAACTTTGTTATGACGACATCGGTTTCAGTGAAAACTCATCTACAACGTCATTTTTTTCTGTGGTGCGGGCATATTCTTCATAAGAAATGTGTTTTTCTAACCTTTGCTTAATACGACAAACGTATATGCTTCTACGTCGCATATAACGCCATTTACAAACCTCATTTGGAATAATATTTCCTAACAACTAAAGTATTTTCAGAAATATTTTGTTGAAATCTGGCAACCTGGCAAATTCTTTCCTGTCCCCTTTTGTCACAGACCTCAATAAAAGTGAGTGATTTTTAAAAATTGTATTATATCAGTAAGAATAATCTTGGTCAAAAATTAGGGGAAAACTGATAACACAATGCTTTTAAAAATGCTACAATTTTTGTCGTTTTAAAATTACTTACTTAATCTGTTTACCCTCCAGGGTCGGCTGTTCCTTCGGAATCAGGAAGGGATCCCACCTCTACCGCCTCAAGAGCAGTGTTCTGGAGCGTGAGACATTGGGTCGGTGGGTACAACTGGGGAGGGGGACCAGTACCTCGCCAAGGCGGCCTCACCTGCTAAGCTGAGCAGGGGCCTTGTGTGGGATGGGAAGTTTGGAATGGATTGCCAAGAAACTGGGAAGGAAGCGACTGTGGCTTTAAGTTATGTACCATCCCGGAATTTGCCTGGAGGAGAAGTCGGAAACCACGGAAAAGCACGTAGAGGATGTCTGAGGAGGAAATCGAACCCCCCTCTACTCAGTTGACTTCCCGAGTCTGAGTGAACCCCGTTCCAGCCCTCATACCACTTTTCAAATTTCGTGGCAGAGCCGGAAATCGAACCCGGGCCTCCGTTGGTGGCAGCTAATCACACTAACCACTACACCACAGAGTCGGACCGTTTTAAAATTACAGCTAAAAATGTAGCTTTCTTATTGGTCACCGTAGTAATACCAAAGTCAACGAGTCCGATCATAAATGTCAAGCAATACTTTTGAGGCTTAGCTGACGTTACCACGCCACACTACTATACTGCGGACCACTTAACCGGCCAGCATTCGTCTTAGGAGGTTTTCTGTCTTCAGGTGACAAGTTTTCGACAGTGACATATATTTTAGTTTCGGTTTATTTTCAGAAACCTTTGACAAGAAGATGGGACAGTGCAAAGTGACTTCAAATTTTCATGTATACGACTGTACACAAACGCAGTCTACAGCTACATACTCTATAGCACACCTCACAGCGTACTACTTAATAAATTTATGTGCTGGTGACAAGAATAATTGAGGCCATGGCTCTGCGCTCTGGAGATAACTAACCTCTCTACCTCGAGACCTCTACAGGAGACAAGGGTGCGCATCACCTAATTACACACAGCACCAGCCAGTTTACTGCAGCATGTATGAAATATCACGTCCAGAAACAGCAATGGGGTCACTTGCACACACTATAACGGAGGATTCATCCCGTACCTGTCATGCCATGACTGACAATACTTTGTAAATGATTTCATTCGTGTTCATGTTACTAGCCTTCTATACTACTGATTTAGAATCCAGTTCTTCTTCTTCTTCTTCTTCTTCTTCTGCTCCTTTTCCCAGTTACCTGGGGTCGGCATTACATGTGCCGGGATAGCGTGCCGGCCCCTTGCCCGAAGGCCCTGAGTAGGATTCCCGGTCACGTCAAGGATTTTTACGGGTATCTGAGAGCTGGTTCGAGGTCCACTCAGCCTACGTGATTACAATTGAGGCTCTCTCCCCAGATGGTGGCCATCCGTGACTGAGTGAAAAGAGTTTAATTAATTTATGCACGAACACAATTCAATCATCAAATCATTAACTCCCCAATTCATATAGTCACTATTTCATTCTTCCATTCATTCAAAATGTCTGTTGCGATCGTAGGAATACATCTTAGGGAGGGTAAGATACGAGTTTGTCCTACACAGTTTAATTCTGTTAACGACTAGGACAAAGTAAATACTTTAAAGAAAAAATACAATTTAGATACTGGATTGAAATAGTTGATACGCTTAGTTCTGTCCTTTTTTTACAATTCTCTTCACGTCGCATCGACACAGATAGGTCTTACGTCGACGATGGGGCGGGAGAGGCCTAGGGGTGGGAAGGAAGTGGCCGTGGACTTAATTACGGTACAGCCCGAGCATTTGCCTGGTGTGAAAATGGGGAACCACGGAAAACCATCTTCAGGGCTGCCGACAGTGGGGCTCGAACCCATGTCTCTCGGGTGCAAGCTCAGAGCACGACCACCTCGCACGGTGCTTGACATGTTATTGCCGTACGTGCAGTGTAAAGTTTAGAAGAAAAATTCCTGTCGGTCCTACTCCACAAATACTGTATTGCAAATACAGTACTTTTTTCATTTGAGTTTTTTGAAGTTTTCACTTTATTCTGTTACTTAACCATGTAAGTGTGCAACCTAAAACTTAGATATGACATATTTAGCAATAAAAGAAAGACCGTATTGTGCGACTATCCCCTATAACGACCTTTTAGTGGCGGTCCCTTCTTAGTCGTTATAATCGGTTTCGACCCTATATCTATATAAAAGCAAGTCGGTCTGGAGCGATGTATATATAAATATTTTAAAATGAAAATAGACGTGAATTAATGAGGTACTTCCAGAAATCTCAGAAATTTGAAAGTTGGTACGAGAGAAGCTGATAACTCCAGAATCCATACAAAAATCGAACATTCTCAAATTTCCCTGAACGGGGCACGCTGGGGGGCCTCAAATTTTGGGCTCAGTATAAGAACACAGTCGTATAATTTATCCGAAGCGACAACCTATAGGTTTCGTGGGCTTACAAATTTTCAGGAATTTCCGATTTTTTATCCCCGTCCCTCCAAATCAAGATGGCGGTACAATCTGCCAAACGAGGTAGAAAATTGAAATTATGCAAAATTATAGCTTTTAGCCTGTAACCGACGGAAAAATTCCAAGATGTTCAATTTTTTCACTTTTTACCCCCCAAACTATCGAAATATGGAGGCAATTTTAATGACCCCGCAGACATTCCTTTCGAGGCATTTGTTGGCTAAACGGTAAGTCGTATCACAAAATGGATGGCACACTTTCTCCTCTTGAGGCATTTGTTGGCTAAACGGTAAGTCGTATCACAAAACGGATGGCACAAACTCCGTTCAATTTGGAGTGATCTACAACTTTGGTCCTATGACTTTGTCGTATCTCTCTCCCTTGTACGTTAGATTTGGCCTTATTTCTGGATTGTTCGTAAATTTGGTGATTTTTTCAAGTATATGTCATTGTTTGACACACTTATAGAAAAGATAGGGCATAAAGGTTTTGTACGCATATTGGTACGATTAAAGGCCATATGTGGACCAAATTTCATGATTGTAGCTTATCCGTAAGTATGCAGAAAACAATGTAAGACGTTAAATGTGTACCCAAATTTCACCCTATTCTAATATTCGAACTGTATTTACTCCCGAAATATGGGAGATACGAGGAAATAGTCTGGAACCAAACACGTGGAGCGATAAAAGAGGCGTCGGATGGTGCAAACCGTTTGTTAATATCATGTACCGTTTAGGTGCAGTGAATCTCGAAGTGGAGGTCTGTACTTTTAAACGTGCTCGTGCTTATCCGTCATCTATCTATATAAATAAAATTGTAGGGGGTCCGCTGTCTGTAATTTCTTTTGTTTTGCCAATTTTTCAGATATTTATCCGTTTTAGGTCAACTCAAGACCGAATCGGTGGTTTTTACGTTTCGTGTCTGTTTGTTTGTCTGTTTGTCTGTTTGTCTGTCTGTCTGTTTGTCTGTTTGTCTGTTCCACCATCACGTCGAAACGGCTGGATAGATCTCAACCAAACTTCATATTTAGAGTATACTCATCCCGGGGAAGGTTTCGATATGCATATCGTTTTAAAATCTTTGAATACACGAGGGGTTTATAGGAAAACCAGAATGGTTTTTCCACCATCACGTCGAAACGGCTGGATAGATCTCAACCAAACTTCATATTTAGAGTATACTCATCCCGGGGAAGGTTTTGATATGAATATCATTTTAAAATATTTGAATAGACGGGGGTTTATAGGAAAACCTGAATGGTTTTTCCACCATCACTTCGAAACGGCTGGATATATCTCAACCAAACTTCATATTTAGAGTATACTCATCCCGGGGAAGGCTTCCATATGCATATCATTTTGAAAGCTTTGAATAGACGGGGGGTTTATAGGAAAATCAGAATGGTTTTCCACCATTTTCTCTTATACTATTGATTTTCTGTAAACTTCGTTTACCATACGTGAAACGTCTCTTCATTATAAACAACTTTCGTTATGTTCATAATTTACCTTACTCTTCACATGACGGAGAAATTTACAATTTTCCGCTGGTATCATGCTCTGCATTGAGTGACCGACAGACCGACAACGAACCTACAGGTTACCACGGCAACGTCTCTGACTGCATGCCAGCAGGGAAGTAACGTATTGCCATTTTCCTCATCATGCTTTAAAATTCGTGGTTGTTCCTTGGGTAGAAGGCAAGAGAGGCGTCAATCGGCCTATCTGCGGGATATTGGCGGAATATCGTTGGATGTTATAACCGCCCTCGAATAGATTAAGTAATAACACCATTAGTCATCTTCTTATTATTTGTTTACCTAAGAATCACTGAACCTAAATGTATCCTCTGTTACCGCTTTATTATATCCATAACTCACACTAACATAATTTATTGAGGGGCATTTGATTTTCCAATACATTAACTTGGCATTTACATATTTGTCGTTATCCGGCTGTCCTCAGTTATAATCCATTTTCTATTACTTTCAACTTTCTTAACTGTATTATTTTCTTCCTTAATTACGCCGTATGTACGCGAGTGCTACAAACTACTGGATGTATTTCCACCAAGACTCATATTTAGAATACACCTGTCCTTGATAGGTTTTAGGGCAAATATTGTTTCTAAATCCCTGAACTGACTGGGGGTTTATACGAAACCGAAACAGTGATTTTGCACTTCCACAAAATATACACAACCAAAATGGAAATCTACCTAACTTGGTAGAAATTAATTTCTAAACCTTTTTTCTCATGTGAATCATTTCGATAGGAGGATTAATAAGGGAGATATCATTAACGGACCGTTTTTCTGTTCAAGTCCAATCGGACTTCACTCACGAGCGGGTGCGTGTAAAGCGTATTCCTTACAACTTGAAAACTACTGAAGACATTCGAACCAAAATTTATATTTAGCATCCACCTGTCCAAAGAGAGGTTTTAAACGTAAATAACATTTCATGTTCCGGAATGGACTGGCGGTTTATAGGGAACACAAATGGTGATTTTACTCTTCCACAATATATACAGAACAAGACCAACCTGACTGGAAATCGACCAAACGTGATGGAATTCCACCTCTAAACCTTTTTTTCATGTACATTTTTTCGTCACGAGGATTAATAAGGGAGATATCACGAATGGTCACTTTTGCAGGTTAAGTCCAGCGGACATAGCCCAAAAGGTGTTTTACATGGAGCAGATTCCTTATCTATATAAATCAAATCGTAACGACTGTGTGCCTCTACACTGACTATTTTGGCGAAATTTTCGTACAGCTTTCCGTTTAAGGGGTAATAATGACCATCTCCATAATTTTTGGTTTAGTTTCCTGAAAGTCCTAATATTTACCCGCCTCACCCAAAATCCAGATTGCGGCATAATCTGCCAGAAGAAAAAGAAGATAATTGAACGGAAAATATCCTAAATCATTAAATATCCTAAATCATTAAATTTTTCACTTTTTATCCCCGAAGAATATCGAAATATGCAGGCAATTTTAATGATGGTGCACACCTTCGGAAATTCCTATCACATAACGGATTGCACAATCTCCGTTCAATTTGGAATGATCTACAACCTTGGTATTATGACTTTTTGCCGTATATGTATCCCTTTTACGTTTTATTTTTGTCTATTAATCGACGTTAAGTCAATTTGGAATTTTCACATGCATAATTCATACTTTCATTTACTTATATGAAATACAGAATCATCAAACTCTTCACGAAAATTGGCCCACCCAGTAGCCATATGTGAGCCAAATGCTATGTATGTATCCGAAAAGTAATGTAATGTGAGATAATCTTACAAAACCTTTACCCTGTTCCACGTTTCTAACTCAATCTGACCCAAGAATAGATGACATATCATAGGACCAGCCATTTAGGCCACTAAATCCGGCGTGTCTTATGGTATAATCCTTTGTCGATATGACGTACGTTTAGTAGCAGTTAATCTGTAAATGAAGGTCTTCAATATTGTAAACACGCATATACTTTCCTATGTCGACCTATATATATATATATTCACTGATGTCGATTTTTAGCGATCGAGAAAGGATGGGTCTGATATTGTAATCAGTACTCCCCACACCGACCTTGACTGGCAGTAGGAAAGGGTTCCTTCTCCAACTCCTGTGTAACTGTCATTAGTAAGGAAGGCCTACAATTGTAATGCATAGTTCCCTTCTCGATTTGACTTGCAGAAGGCAAGTGAGCATGCAGTTTTGTTTAAAACTCCCCTACCCGATTGTGTTTGGCAGTAGGCAAGGGTGCCCGCCATTATAAAGAAATGTCCTCATCTAAAATGTGACTGGCATTACTCATAGTGGCCTGCTATTTTGATGGAAACTCACCAACTTGGTGTGACTGGCAGTAAGCTGGCTGGCAGTAGGAAAATGGGCCTGGCATTATAATGATAACTGCACAACTCAATTTCGAGTGATAGTAGGGTAATTGCCTACCATTATAATAGAAACTCCTCAACTGTAATCTGTCTGGAAGTAGGAAAGGGAGGCTGCCATTTTAACGAAAACTCCCCAAATCGATTGTGACCACGCAGTAGGCAATGGGGCCTGCAATTATAATGAAAACTTCCCAACTCGATTGTGAATGGCAGTAGGCAAGTGAGCCTGCCGTTATATCACAAATCCGTAACAACCACATTACATTGGAAGCACCGTATTGGGAACCTCCCCATGCTCTTTCTCGGATAACGCTAAGAGACATGCAATTTTAAAACAATCTTATTTACTGCATGTACACTATTTACTTCGATATTCGAATACAATGTAGAATACCGTAGCGAAGCACGGGTACATTCGCTAGTATATATATATTATATAAAAGCAAGTGGGTCTGGAGCGATGTATATATTAATATTTAAAAAAGAAAATAGACATGAATTAATGAGGAACTTCCAGAAATCTCACAAATTTGAAACTTGGTACGGCAGAAGCCGATAGCTCCAGGATTCCTAGAAAAATGGAAAAATTCTCAAATTTCCCTGAAGGGGGCACGCTGGAGGTTCTCAAATTTTGGGCTCATTATAAGAACGCAGTCGTATAATTTATCCAAAGCAACAACCTATAGGTTTCGTGGGCTTAAAAATTTTCAGGAATTTTCGAACTTTTATCTCCCGTCCCCCAAAATCAAGATGGAGGCACAATCTGCCAGACGAGGTAGAAAATTGAAATTTGGCGATATATAGCTTTTAGCCTGTAACCGACGGAATAATTCCAAGATGATCAAATTTTTCACTTTTTATCCCCCAAAATATCGAATTATGGAGGCAATTTTAATGACTCCGCAGACATTCCTTTTGAGGTATTTGTTGGCTAAACAGTAAGTTGTATCACAAGACAGATGGCACAATCTCGGTTAAATTGGGAGTGATCTGCAACTTTGATCCTATGACTTTTTGTCGTATCCCTATCCCTTATACGTTAATTTAGCTCTCTTTCCGGACTTACATAAATTTTGCACTTTGAACACGTGTAATTGATGGTTTCATTCACTTATAGGAAAGAGGGGATCATCAATTTCTACACGAATATTGGCTCATCCAGTGGTTATATGTGAGCCAAATTCTATGTAGGTACCTGTCGCATAAGTATCTGAAAAGTAATTCACTGTGTGAAAACCTTACACAAATTTCACCCTATTCAATGTTTCTAAAACAATCTCACATTCTAATAGATGAGATACGAGGAAATATCATAGGGCCAGGCATTTAGATCGCTAAATGAGGCCAGAGGCGTCTTTTCGTACACACCGTTTTTCGATATGAAGCACCGTTTAGCAGCAGTTGTTCTGTAAATTAAGGTGAACATGCATATACTTCCGCATGTCGATCTACATTTATTAATTTAAGTCGATTTGTAGCGATCTAGAAGGGGTGTGTCTGACATTGTAATTAATACTTTACAAACCAATAGTGACTGTCAGCAAGAGGGCGTCTGCTGTTGTAAACAGTACTCCCCACTTCGACTTTAACTGGCAGTAGGAATGGGGTCCTCCTCCAACGCCTGTGTACCATTCTCGATTTGACTAGCAGAAGGCAAGGGAGCGTGCATTTTTTTCAAAACTCTTTTTTCCTGATTCTCTTTATCATTAGGTATAGGTGCCCCCTTGCAAGGGTGCTCCCGATTATAAACAAATTTACCCATCAAAATGTGACTGACGTTACGCATAGTGAATTGCGTTAGACAAGTGGATCTGTCGTTATCATCACAACTTCGCGACACGCACTTTACATTGGAAACAACGTCTGGGGACGTCCCTATGCTTTTACTCGGATTTACGCCAAGAGACATGCAATTTAAAATTTCTTATTCAATTCATATACAGTAATTTACTTCGATATCCGTATACACTGTAGTATACCGTAGCGAAGCACGGGTACATTTGCTAGTACTCTATATTTGCTAGTGGTTTGAAAGTCGCACCAACTCGGGTTTATCGGTGTATAAAAGTAGTGTTGGCCACTGAATGTACGTTTCGAAGCAGTGTATCGATTCATTCAACTGTAGTGTCTCACTGATCCGTGAGTGAACCACTCAGCACTATCTGGCGCGAGCCATCTGTGTCGTGGCCCATGAACTCTTCGGTGCTGGGATTCGATTCAGTCGGACAGATGAATGAATCGATACACTGCTTCGAATCATACACTCAGTAGCCAACACTAACACACATACACACGATTCATTATTGGAAGACTGGAAAGTGGTGGTGAACCGAACTTCATCTGCGAGCGAGACAAAGAGCCATGGCTCACTAAAAGAATCAATCTTGCGAACTCTCGTTCTCAGCTCATTTTAAAATATTATATTCACTCAGAGTGCGAAATTCCGGGGGCCGGAGTTTCCCCACCGACGATTTATCTCAAAGGTTCCTCCCCACTAAAATGGCCCGTGAGGGTGGGTGACTTCCATTATAAAATTTTAAGTAAAATATTAAAATGCTTTTATTGTGCATATTTTCAGAAAAACATCAGCAATATTACAGATAATATATAAATAATAGGATGACTGCCATACATTGAGCAATAAAACAACGTAGCAGTGGCAACTCGTCACCTGCAGCCTATTGTTCACGTTTCATTCTGGCAAGTCCATCTGAAACCCGGGCAAAAACATAACTTACTTGAAGCCGTACTCTCTCGTCATCGTCCTAAGTAGCTCGAGCTTACACCACTCCTGTACTTCCTGAAGAGGGTGTATTTCCAATGGGACAATATTAACTTAAGGAGTGTACAAACGGAAAGACTTTCCAATGTTTATCATTCTTTTTAATAACAACAGAATTCAAACAAAAGACGGGAGGGGGGGTTAAGTTACTTACTGGGGAATTATTTGTTTAGTTTTCTTTTTCTTTTTATTTCTTCTTTTTTTTTTTGCATTTTGCTTTACGTTGCACCGACACAGATAGATCGTATGGCGAAGATGGGATATGAAAGGCCTAGGAGAGAGAAGGAAGCGGCCATGGCCGTAATTAAGGTACAGCCCCATCATTTGCGTGATGTTAAAATGGGAAAGCACGGGAAACCATACTTAGGGATGCTGACAATGGGGTTCGAACCCACTATCTCCCGGCTGCAAGCTCACAGCTGCATGCCCCTAATCGCACCTCCAACTCGCCCGGTGAGGAATTATATACCTCCTCCCCCGCCGGGTAATGCCTGAAATAAAAACTAGTAGTTAATTCCCCACCACCACCACCATTACCACCTCCACCTATATTTCTTTCTGATTTCACACCCTGCACTCAACTGGATTTCCACTTACAGAAAGGTATAAACAATATCAGGATTAATTTGCAGTGTGTTAAAAGCAGTCAAATTACAACTCCAAGGTAGTTAGTAAGTAGATAGGCTGATAGGTTCTTCTATTTGTTAATGAATCTTGGTATTACAACTTAGTTGACATTCGATAACTGATTCAACTCAACTCTCTAGCCTACGCTATGAGTCATGTTTATGGCCACTTCAAAATAGGTTTTATATTGGGAAGAACTCAATCTCTCAATTCGTACATCGCCTCATTCCACAAGACTTCAATCATCGAATCACGACATCGCCGGTGGCAAGTGGACAGATATTGTTATATCTAATTCTGTACACGTATTTCATTGAGTTATCGCTGAGGGGGAAAGGGTTCGTAACATCGACATTTGATGCGAAGAGAGGTGGCTGCAGCAGAAATCTGAATCTGAAGGTTGGACGATACGCATAGGAAAGCAGTTCAATGAAGATCAGTTGCGAGCAGTCAAATTGAATGTTGTTGGTGCTACCTTCCAGTACACACAGGTGCAATAGGAACGGTGGTTATCCACTGTCGCGTGTCGGATTACTGTACCAAGTCAGAAACGTGAACGGAATCAAATGAATCGATTCAATAAGATAAATCAAGTATCCCTTCACTGTAGCAAAGTGCTTTGACTCGGAAGGAAGCGCCCGAGGCCTTATAAAGATTATGATGATGCTTGTTGTTTTAAGTAGCCTAACATCTTGTTCATCGGCCCCTAATGATATGAAATGAGTCGAATTTGTAATGGCAATTTTAAATTCCAAAATTCATCCACTGGCCAGAGTTCATAACTTGATGATGAATAATGAACGGATGAATATAAGATAATCATTGGATCCAACTCACAATATTTAAAGTCAAGAAGACGACGATGAACAATTATTACGAACTTCATCGGTGGATCTGACCAGCATTGCCCAACTTTCCACTAAAAATAATGGTATGTGATTATACTGACTAAAGAGCTGCTTCCAAAGCACAATCCTCAGTCAATGATGCTTGTTGTCTGTAGGGGTCCAAAGTACAGGTCAAGAGCCACTTATCGCTAGCAAAATAGAACCATGGTATTTTCCATGGAGCGGTTTAATCACGTGCACGGTGTTCCTCACACTGTGGTACTATTCACAGGTATTGTACTGCGCACAGGTAACGCAGACCATTGGTGTTCCTCACATAATGGCGCCTCTCATAGGCAATGTAAACCCATGGTGTTCCTCACATACTGATACTAACCACAGGGACCCGTACTATCTCGTGGAGTTCCTCACGTAGTGGGTACTATTCAAAAGGCAACGCAGAGCCATAAGGTCGCTCATCTAGTGGTACTAAGCACGGACAATGTTCAGACCCGTGGTGTTCCACGAAACGCGGACCCATGATGTTCACAACTAGATGATGAAACACCCCAGCGATTGTAGCCACTTTTTTCCTCCTTAGGGTGCTCCAATCGAACCTGGACATACGGGAGCGTCCGTCATTGTGGCGGATACTATACACGGATACGGTAAACCCATAGTGATCCACCCACAGACCCACAGTATTCCTCACATAGTGGTATTAATCGCGGTACCGGGCAAATTGGCCGTGCGGTTGGGATCGCGCAGCTGTGAGCTTGCATCCGGGAGATAGTGGGTTCGAACCCCACTGTCGGCAGCCCTGAAGATGGTTTTCCGTGGTTTCCCATTTTGCACCAGGCAAATGCTGGGGCTGTGCCTTAATTAAGGCCATGGCCGCTTCCTTCACACTCCTAGGCCTTTCCTGTCCCATCGTCGCCAGAAGACATATCTGTGTCGGTGCGACGTAAAGCAAATAGCAAAAAAAAAGTACTACTCGTAAGAAAAGTCGACTCATGGTGTTCCTCGTGCGATGGTACTAATCATGGTTCAAAATTCAGCATCCCTTGGTCGCCCCTTTAAGCCGCCTCTTACGACAGGCAGGGGGATACCGTGGGTGTATATTTCGTCTGCGTGCACCACGCGCAGGATGTCCTTAATAAAGATACAAAACCTCCGTATTCACCAGGCATGAAAATGGAAAACCACGGAATGCATATTAAAGAATGACAATAGTGTGGTTCGAACCCACATCTCCCAAATGCAAGCCTGAACCGCGCAGCCAATTCGCTCGGAATGAAATACATCGACAGCTGCTCTACAACAATGGTCATGCTTCCACTGCCTTAGGACTTACATATTTAGAAAACTACAATTATCAGCATAAATGATATGTGATTGTGTAATTAGGAACCTAGATTCACCTAACTACACTATTGTAACCTTAGGTCTCAAAATGAGCTCACAGAAAAAGACTCGTCACAAAACTAATCAGTTTCCAAGATATATGAATATTTCTGGAGCACGATTTCTGTTTAAATATCTATTTTTGATCGCGATTGCTCTTTAGTGGGACGACAGCTACGTATGAAAAATGCCAGAAACGAGATTACAGACAGAGGAAGGGGAGACTTTGAGCGCGGCATGTAGTGTAGGAGAGGGTTTAATCTAAAAGGAAACATTTAAAATATGCAAGACCGGCTGACGACTTTCGAAGGTCAGATTGGAAACTAGTTCAGAGCCTGTAATTGGGCTCTGCAATATTTAAAACTCCTCCGGGAAACGGGGGTTGCTCTCTAAGTGCTTTTCGTTTGATCCAACATGAAAGGAGTTTTGCAATACGGTTTAAACACATTTTTATAAAAAGACGAAAGTAGAACTAGTTGAAAATCAATTACTTATCCACTGGAGGCAGAATTAACTCATAACAGCACTAGTTCTCAAACATATTAATATTTGTTTCTTGGTATTTAATTCTTCAATAAAGCTCAAAATGACTTCGTGAACGAGCTACAGAATAACTTAATGAAACTTAATTAAGAGGACAAGGTGGCTTCAAAAATATTCAATTTGTTTGTGTTTGAATAAAAGGTTACTTATTAGAAAAAATATTCACTCACATCTATGACATTTTATCAACCCGGCTCTGGTGGTTGAGACTCCGGCATTTTGACCCCAACTTGGCAGATTCAATCCTACCTCAGTCCGGTGGTAACTGAAGGTGCTGAAATACGTCAGCCTCTTGTCGGTAAATTTACTGGCACGTAAAAGAACTCCTGGTGGACAAAATGTCAAAACATTGGTGTCTCCGAAAATCGTAAAAGTAGTTAGTGGGACATAAAATAAATAACTATATTATTATTACTATTATTATTATTCTTGTTGTTGTTACCGTGTTTTGGTGGTAGGTAGAGGTGTAAGAAGGTGCGGGCGTGAATGGGTCTCAAACTACGGAATCAAAGTTAATGTAAAAGTTAACAAGGTTATATTTCCTTTTCAATATTAAGTAATAACAAAGAACAGGTACTTAGTAGCCGAAACACAATTTGAAATGTACAATTACAGGGATTACAGAGTTTGGGCTTCGAGCCCTGAGTTCACAATTTTTGAGCAACTAGCCCAACTTTCCGATATACAAATTTTAACAAAGGGGCAGAAGACCCCAATCAAACCCTGGAGCCCTTGCTCCAAATTACACAGTAAAGCCTCCTCGAGGCATACAACACTCCGTTTCCAAAAGAGCTACACGCTCCTTAATTTAAGCCTCTCCTAGGCCACACCAAACTCCACCTTCAAGTTGTCCTCAACGGACATAAACACAGGGGTAAAATACCCAATCTACTGAGGTCTATTAAATGAAAAGCAGGTTAATTAAATGACCTCTAAAACAATTTGAGAGGAGGCGAACTTGCACTCCTAGTACACTTGGTTTTTAAGACCTACTTTGGCTCTTAGGCCACTGATGCAAGGGCTAATCCCATACTACAGAGGTGACGTAATAGCAATTTACATTACATTACGGAAGAATAGGTTGAGAGAATAAGTTCACCTCAAGACGATGTGAGTGGGAGCTCGAGAGGGTTAAGCACTCTCTATCCCGATATGTCGTTTTAAAATAGAATAGATACCAGTTGTTTTTACATTTTAGGAAAAGGTTACATGGTTGAACGCTTAGAACCCGCCCCGAAAGTTAAACTGCTGAGCAAGAAAAGAAAGAATTTATTAATCGGCCATTACCTTATTGTTGACCGCCGCCGAGGAAAGAGGCGCTTCCCGCCTCCTGCTATGTACTTAATACACTGAAAGATGGAACAGAAGTGGCCCGGAGACCCTAAAATCAGCAGTTTATATACTCTCGCGGAAGTTTCTAGGCGTTAGGGGAATGAAAACACCCGCCCACAATGTTTTTATTGGATAGGACCCCGCAACAGATACAAGTTGGGGGAAGATACACCAGATTGGTCAGAAATTACTGAAAGAAATTCGGGATTGGATAAATCTAAAACAATGGGAAAAAGAGGGGTATACAGCCAACTTAAACAATAACAGAAAGAAATTTAACAAGAAACAAACTTTTGAAATAAAAATTTCTCCAACAAAATAGTTCTTTGACTCCGCACTAGGGTGCGCTATTGTTGATCTTCAGTAGTGTCCTCTAGAAGAGAAAGTTCACACTTCTTACTTCAAGCGAAACAAAAACACATCAAAAGTGACACAGTTCAAAAACTCAAAATTTTCCACGTGGTGACATCTTCTGAGAAAGTAGAGAATTAATAGAGTAGATAAAGTTCAACCTTCCTCCAGAAGAGGAGTTTCAACTGGCGCAACTTTTAAATAAACGGTGTAGAGGTGTACCGCCCGGTACAGACCTCCCCCCCCAAAAGTTCCTCCAGGGGTGACACAGGAAATCAGTTTGAAACAAAGTCCAAGTAATGATGTTGATACGAAGATAGATAGCAGAAGCATTTACAAGATTTCTTAATTCAGTTTCAAAATGTTGTTGTTGCAGGTGAATGAAAGTCTTTAAGTTTGTAGAATTTGAATTTCTGAAGATAAACTTTTAATACTTAGAAGTGAAGAAAATTTTTTTGCACGGTCCACCAAATATTGCTGTTGAATTCCCAAATGTAGTTATCTCTTATAGTAACTGTCCATGTAGTTGATGTAGATTGAGTCGGATGGCCAGACCGTCCGTTGCAGCTTGCGTCCAACGGAGGCCGCTCGGACCCCTCAAGTACCCTGAGATACCGCTCGCCCGCACAATGAGGGGAGCAGAGGTGTTGAAGCACGCCGCGCCCGCGGTGAACATATACAGGCTGCGGGCAAGTAGCAGGTCGTGCGCCGCACGTCAGCCTTGGCCGGGAGGAGAGCTCCGGCTCGCCGTGCGCATGTCGTCCTCGCTGGAGAGGAGGGGGCCCATCCCCCTCCCCAGTCGCTGCACGGCGCTGCGCGGCTGCGGGGGCGCTGAAACATTAAAGCTAGGCGGCAGAATTGTGTTGGACTATCATCTTCTTTGAGGGTACAGGCTTGTGGAGAGGTTGAGGGGCCAGCGGCGTGTAGATATCCATGGCATTTACTATTATGAAGCCACAGTGTAAGGTGGAGCAGGAGACGGGAGCGTGGTAATGGCCGTGGCAAGAACAGGATGGCAGTTTAACGGATCGGGGTGGGTTTTACAAAAGGCTTACATCTAAAACCAAAATATTATAGAAGGGGCAGAATGCCTTAAAAGTGAAACTCAAAAAAAAAATATAACCTTCATATCCTTTCAAAATAATATGAAGCAAGTTAACACAGAAATTACACCGGTTTCACCTGGGACAGATGAACTCTAAATATCCTCTCGGTGGCTGGATTACTTAGCAATAAGGTAACCGGCGTAAGAAAATCGAGAATGATACAAGGCCCATGAAATCTGGGGGCAAGCTTGCCCGCGGGAACAAAATTTTTGACCATAACCTGGTCACCTACCTTCAAAGTGGTGGGTCTCCGTCCACGATCATACCTTTCCCTAACCTTTTCATGAGATACTTTAAGATTAGCTTTAGCCTTCTTCCAAAGATCTTTAATGTTGTCCGGATCTATTGTCTCGGGCAGAATGTCATTCAGAGACCAGAGGTTAGAGAGCGGCGTGTTGGGAACGAACTTAAACATCAAAGAAGCTGGAGTAAATTTGTGTGATTCATGAACCGCCGAATTCAAAGCAAAAGCTAACCAATGCAGGGACGTGTCCCACCTAGAATGATCTTCATGATGATAGGCAATAAGTGCGGACCTGAGATTACGGTTAACCCGTTCAGCCAGAGATGGTTGAGGGTAATAAGCGGAAGTAGTTACATGAGAGATGGACAAGTCAAAACAGAATTTACGAAATAAATTAGATGTAAAAGCCTTAGCATTATCAGATACAATGTATTGGCACGGACCAAAAGAAGCAAAAATAGAATTTAGGCAAGTAATAGTTGACTGAGCGGTAGCCAGCTTAGTCGGAAATAACCAGGAAAATCTTGTAAAACCATCTACACACACAAAGATGAACTTGTTGGCATTACCCTTTGACTGGGGGAAGGGTCCCACATAATCAATATACAGGCGTTCCATGGGGCGCGACGCTTGATGAGAAGACAAAAGGCCTACTTTAGTGGACATGGTGGGTTTACTGATCAAACAAGATTTACAAGCTTTTACAAGTTCCCGAATTTCACCGTCCATACCTTTCCATATGAACATTTCACGAATCTTTTCACGAGTTTTAAAGATTCCAAGATGCCCCCCCAATGGGCTCTCATGATAGTATTTGAAGATCATAGGTACAAGAACCGCTGGAACAACAACTTTCATCAACTTATCATGCCTCGAAGGGCAACATAGAACACCATTCCTCAGAACATAAGGGACAGCATGTTCCCCAGAAGAAAGGGTTTCCATTATCGGAGCCAGCGTCGGATCTTCACGTTGGTATTTCTCAATATCCCTAAAAAGCATGGGAGCATCAGTTAAGATGGCATTAACACCAGATAGTATGGACTCGGAAGGTGATGAACTGTCGACCGGTTCGTGGGTCTCTACGTCGTTATGAAACATACGGCTGAGTCCATCAGCAACAACATTTTCGGTACCTCTGATATGTCTAACATCAAACTGGAAGGCGGAAATACGAATAGCCCAGCGGGCTATACGACCGGTACGACGCGGCCTACCTAAGACCCAGCTTAAGGCTTGATTATCTGTCTCCAGGTCGAATTTAACGTGTTCCAGATAGAGACGGAACTTTTCTAAGGCAAATAAGACTGCCAAACCTTCGAGCTCATAGATGGAATACTTGGCTTCTTGAGCCGACAATGTCCTAGACGCATAGGCGATGGGTCGCCTCCCTAGTTCAGTCTCTTGAAGAAGGACTGCAGCTACTGCTGACGACGACGCGTTGGTTTGGACGATGAATTTCTTCGAGAAATCAGGCATAGCAAGTACAGGGGCATTACAAAGAGCTAGTTTAAGGTCTTCAAAAGCGGCTTGTTGAGAAGGTCCCCACTCGAATTTGATGCCTTTCCTACGAAGAAGGTTTAAGGGCGCCGCTCTATTAGCAAAGTTAGGAATGAACTTTCTGAAGAAATTCACCATACCAATGAACCTGGCGATACCTTTAATGTCCTTGGGAGGTTTAAAATCACGGATGGCCTGTGTTCTAGAATGATCAACTGCTACACCACCGGGTGACACAATATGCCCTAGGAAAGACATAGAGGGCTTAGCGAAGGCAACCTTGGACAACTTAACAGTTAACCCAGCCTTACGAAGGCGATCGAGAACTTCTCGCAGATGATCTAGGTGTTCTTCAAAAGTCTCTGAAAATACTACGACATCATCTAAGTAGTGATATAAGTACTCGAATTTGATGTCGGAGAAGACCCTATCTAGTAGCCTAGTGAGCACAGCTGCCCCCGTGGGGAGCCCGAAAGGCACGCGGTTGTATTCGTATAAATTCCAGTCCGTGGCAAACGCTGTAAGGTGTTTAGACTCTTCGGCAAGGGGAATTTGATTATAGGCCTGATTTAAGTCCAAGATGGTGAAGAACTTGGCCTTACGAAACCATGAAAAACAAGAATGAAGGTCGGGAAGGGGCACAGATTGTAACACCACCTTCCGATTGAGAGCCCTGTAATCAATGACAGGCCTGAAACCTCCTTGGGGTTTCGGTACTAGAAAAATAGGCGAAGAATACGCGGACTTAGAGGGCCTAATAATACCGTCCTTGAACATCTGATCGATGATTTCCTTCAGAGCCTTCATTTTAGGTGGAGATAGCCTATACGGTGGAAAACGGACAGGAATCGAATCCGTAACCTCAATTTTGTATTCAATAAGGTCAGTAACACCAAGAGTATCAGAGAACACCTCGGGAAACGACTGACACAGTTTGCGAATACTATCAGCCTGCTTCTCAGGTAGATGTCTAAGGTCTAACAACATCTCATCCTGGATAGGCGACATAGAAGAACATGACACGGAATTACACTTTAATAGTGGGATTTTACAACTAGAAGCAAATTTGAATGTGCACGACCTAGACTGGAGATCGAGCACAAGACCAGTGTGAGAAATAAAGTCAGCTCCCAATATAATGGGGCAAGACAATTGCTTGGCCACAAACAATTTAACTTTCCATGTAAACTTAAAAACACGAATTTTGACCAGTAAGGAACCTAGAATTTCTAATGGAGATGAATTAGCCGAAACGTATTGAACAGGAGAAGAGACATAGTCAGGAAGTTTACAAACCGTTTTCAATTTAGAATACCATTCAGCCGCAATAACCGAACAAACACTACCTGAATCTAAGAGAGCTGTTATAGGCTCGTTATTTACCTCAATCTTAAGAAAAGGAACAGGTGCGGGGGTATCCGCCGCAATCCTAAGACATTCTTTAGGGCATTCAAAAGATGAACTTGAAGGCTGATCGTTCTCTGCATTTACAATCTGTTTACTAGGGGCTGAGTCTCGGGAAGATGGGTTAGTCGACTCAGCCGAAGCCACTAGTCACTTTTTATTATTGGCATAGGTGGAATTTGCACCAGAATTTGAGCAGGAGGGGGTGCTATTTGAGTTTGGGCAATTTTTGGCGATATGTGAGAAGGCCCCACACTTAAAACAGCCTTGTGATGAGCCAGCTCCATTATTTGCCCTACTAGACTTGATCAGAGGACACTTATTGCGCAGATGGTCAGGCGACCCGCAAGCATAACATTTACGAGGGGTAACTGATCGGCGAGGTGGAGGCCGAGTATTACTAAAAGAAGGCGGGGGTTCTTTTGCTACACGCAAAGAATCGGCGTATCTAACTCCTTCCGCTGAGACGGCCAACGCTTCAAGTTCAGAGAAAGTTTGCGGGCACGCCGCAAAACACAAGTATGACCTATAAGATGGTGAAATGCCTTCCACAATAGCTTGTACAATTTGATCCTCAGGGAAGTGAAGAGCAAACACCCTAGTATAAAACTTAATATCTTGGATGAAGTCTGCCAGGTTTTCATCCAAGCGCTGTACCCGATAATAGTATTTCTGAATAAGAGATGACCTCGCGCGGGCAGGAATAAAATTTGCAAGCAGATGTGCATGGAAATCTTCGATAGATGACTGTTCAGCTATGGCTCTTACTATTTTATCTGAGAGAACACCAATAGCATAAGGATAGATTATTTGTAAAATTTGACAAGGGGAAAGCGAAAATACGAGGGCATGATCCTGAAATTCAACTAAAAACCTTAAGATAGAAATAACTTCACTGGTGGTGTTGACCGAAAACTTAGAGATACCTCTTAGCAACATTGCCAATGGATGAGGCAAGCTGCTAAACCCGGGTGACATAGTAGGTAAAGGTTTCACTGGCAAGGAAGTCAATTCAGAACGGATGTTACTCAATGATGCACGACGTTCAGATTCGTTGTCCAATGGGGCAGGGATAGTTTGAGCAGCAACGGTTATCCTATTAACTTCTCCCTTGGGAGGCGCTTCCTGACTACCTGGATTCACTATGGTGGGTTGATCAGATTTGGGAGGAACTTCCCCAGTTAACAATTGAGTGACCTTATTAGATAATTCGGAAATATTTTCCAGGAGCGTACTAGCTTCCTTCCTCTGAACATCATTCAGTTTTAGAGACAACAGATCGTTAACCCTATTCGAAAAATGATATAGCCTGCCTTGCACACGCTTAATTTGATTAGGAGACGGATCATTTTCATCAAAAAAACTAACTACGGAAGCTAGCCCAGTAATATTCTCCGTGATCGTGGAAAGAGAGTCGTCAATTTCTTTCTCTCCCAAATTGGGGATGGAAATGGGCAAATCAAGGGACTCTCTAAGCTTGTTAGTGTCTATTGCAACCGTGCCTCCAGATTGAACGTTTCTGATAGTTAACTCATATATCAACTCCTCTTTGCGCAAATAGTTAAGGAGGAGAACATCGCGAGGGCGGGGCATGATGACAGAACAATTTTGGAAAACTCAAAATGCCAGCAACTGAGAAAATGGTTAGAGTTCGGATCAAAACAATGTCTCGCCGTCAAAAGGGGCTAAATTGAGACCCATTCAACCACGCTCTGCTACCACTTGTTACCGTGTTTTGGTGGTAGGTAGAGGTGTAAGAAGGTGCGGGCGTGAATGGGTCTCAAACTACGGAATCAAAGTTAATGTAAAAGTTAACAAGGTTATATTTCCTTTTCAATATTAAGTAATAACAAAGAACAGGTACTTAGTAGCCGAAACACAATTTGAAATGTACAATTACAGGGATTACAGAGTTTGGGCTTCGAGCCCTGAGTTCACAATTTTTGAGCAACTAGCCCAACTTTCCGATATACAAATTTTAACAAAGGGGCAGAAGACCCCAATCAAACCCTGGAGCCCTTGCTCCAAATTACACAGTAAAGCCTCCTCGAGGCATACAACACTCCGTTTCCAAAAGAGCTACACGCTCCTTAATTTAAGCCTCTCCTAGGCCACACCAAACTCCACCTTCAAGTTGTCCTCAACGGACATAAACACAGGGGTAAAATACCCAATCTACTGAGGTCTATTAAATGAAAAGCAGGTTAATTAAATGACCTCTAAAACAATTTGAGAGGAGGCGAACTTGCACTCCTAGTACACTTGGTTTTTAAGACCTACTTTGGCTCTTAGGCCACTGATGCAAGGGCTAATCCCATACTACAGAGGTGACGTAATAGCAATTTACATTACATTACGGAAGAATAGGTTGAGAGAATAAGTTCACCTCAAGACGATGTGAGTGGGAGCTCGAGAGGGTTAAGCACTCTCTATCCCGATATGTCGTTTTAAAATAGAATAGATACCAGTTGTTTTTACATTTTAGGAAAAGGTTACATGGTTGAACGCTTAGAACCCGCCCCGAAAGTTAAACTGCTGAGCAAGAAAAGAAAGAATTTATTAATCGGCCATTACCTTATTGTTGACCGCCGCCGAGGAAAGAGGCGCTTCCCGCCTCCTGCTATGTACTTAATACACTGAAAGATGGAACAGAAGTGGCCCGGAGACCCTAAAATCAGCAGTTTATATACTCTCGCGGAAGTTTCTAGGCATTAGGGGAATGAAAACACCCGCCCACAATGTTTTTATTGGATAGGACCCCGCAACAGATACAAGTTGGGGGAAGATACACCAGATTGGTCAGAAATTACTAAAAGAAATTCGGGATTGGATAAATCTAAAACAATGGGAAAAAGAGGGGTATACAGCCAACTTAAACAATAACAGAAAGAAATTTAACAAGAAACAAACTTTTGAAATAAAAATTTCTCCAACAAAATAGTTCTTTGACTCCGCACTAGGGTGCGCTATTGTTGATCTTCAGTAGTGTCCTCTAGAAGAGAAAGTTCACACTTATTACTTCAAGCGAAACAAAAACACATCAAAAGTGACACAGTTCAAAAACTCAAAATTTTTCACGTGGTGACATCTTCTGAGAAAGTAGAGAATTAATAGAGTAGATAAAGTTCAACCTTCCTCCAGAAGAGGAGTTTCAACTGGCGCAACTTTTAAATAAACGGTGTAGAGGTGTACCGCCCGGTACAGTTGTTGTTGTTCCGGGGTTATCTGTAAAACGCAGACAGGTGAAAGAATGTGTGGACTGAATGGGTCTATCGACGAAAGACAAAGATTAATTAAAAATTTTAAAATAAAGTTTATATTTCTTTTCAGATCTCAAACTTAACACAATTCTTCACTTAGTGAAGAAAATTCAATGTATCAGGTACAATGACAATTTTGATACCAGTATAGAAAACTCCAGAATAGGGAATTTAACAGTTTTGGGCTTCAAGCTCCAAATTTACAAATTTACAATGTCGCCAAAGTAGCGTTTAATTAGACATAACATTCCAGAGCACATTGCTCCAACCCTTACAATTTACGGCCTTCCAAAGGCACCACTAAATATTACACAAAAATCAGAAAAGAGTTTACATGCTCTCCGAATTCAACAAAGGAGACTGGCTCCCAATTTCTTACAGCCTACACAAGGCAACTTTACACAAAACCTTATAATCTCTGAGCTCTCTAGGCACAATCTACCACTTTCAATTTAGTTAATACAGGGGTATCTAGTACCTATACTACTCGGCCTTCGTGAAAAAGAAGAACAGGTTAACATTACTGGCCCAAACTCAAAATGTATGGAGGCGTACACTTGCGCTCCTTGAAAACCAAGTTTTAAAACCCTACTTGGGCTCGCGGCCCGATGATACAGAGGCTAATCTCAAGCTACTGAAAGAAAGGTTAATTAATGCTTTACAGAAACAGAAACGGTTACAAAATCGTAGTCACCTCAAGATAAATGGAAGGGGAACTCGAGAGGGTAACGCACTCTCTATCCACGATTTACAGTTTAAGTCTTATGAAATTTTACATGAGAAGAATTAGTTTACATTCTTAGGACGGATGGTTATATAGTTAGAAATTAGACATTTCCCCTCGGTTAAGTGTGCGGAGATAGCTACAGAGATATAAAACTGGTGGCCATTACCTGGGCTGATGTTCTGCCTACCGAAAGATGAGGCACCTCGCCACCTGTCTTAACATACACACTCAGCAATTCGACGATCAATAAGACAAGGTAGCTTGAAAAAGCCGCGGCTTATGTACCCGAGAGGAGGGTTCGAGAAATCTATGGACTAAATCTGGACACACCCTCTCATTTTATTGGCAGAATAAAAGGCTACACGAAGCCTCTGATGTGCTGAAAAATAATTACAGAAAATTTGTGATTGGCCAGACTCAAACGATGGCGGGAAGAGAATGAAGTACTGCAATCCTTGAAGTGCCAAAATAAATGCAAGGCAATTTAGTTGCGAAAACCTATAAACACAAAACTTCTTCAAATCAGTAATTATTCCACCTTGCACCAGAGTGCATGACCGCAGTTTTTATAGTAGAGACATCTCTGGTGGAGAAAAGTTCAAACTTCTTGATGTACGCCAAACCAAGAAAAGGAACTCCAGTCAGTATAGGAAACTTTAAAATAACATATTCAATAGTGACATCTGAATAATCCCAACTTTATGTATTAGCAGTTTCACGAGTTGTTCGAAATGACGTGGGTTCCATTCTCTGTCAGGAAGTCAGAAAATTTCGAATCAAAACTTCCGTTTCTGGCGAAGCAAAGAGACCCAATTTGCACAAGTTTGGCTGGTTACGTAACTCAAATCATAAATAATTTTCTGGAAAAGAATGCAGAAGGTGTATTGGTATTCATTCTCAAGGCAAACATGTTTTTATTTTATTCTCACACTGAAACACTATATGACATCAAAATCAGCATTTGGAAGACCAAAGTGATGTCAACAAGGAAGAAATCTAAGATGATTCTATGCCAGTTCGAGAATAAGAAATTTTTTTATTTTTTTACAATCTGGTTTGCGTTGCCATCGCACGGTCACAGATAGTTTCTTCTGGCGACGATGGGATAGGAAAGGGCTAGGAGGCCGCAGAGCTAAATGCAAATTGAATATTTTTAAATCACCGAAGCTAGTGGGCTGAACTCTTAAAAGGCATAAAGGTCTATAATGTAGATTACATTTTATTTATTATTATTATTATTATTATTATTATTATTATTATTATTATTATTATTATTATTATTATTATTATTATGTGCGTATGGACCCAATGGATCACGCAAAGCTCTAACAATTCTGTTTTCTGAGTTGCCAAACAGCTCTCATCCTTTCTCCGTGGATCTTTTTTCGTTCTTCTGTCCACTTTGCTCCAGTCTTCTTTTTCACTTCGTTCTCTGGTTGCACTTTCCATCCATTAATTTTTTTCCTGTAGAGGTTTCTGTCCGCGATGTCATTTGAGTTAATCTGGTTTTTTTTTTCAGATCCTTCTTCACTTCCAGTACCCATGGAATATTTTTTAGATGTTCCTTGTAGGTGAGAATCTTGTGTGTCAGTCTACTTGCCGGCAGTCTACGAACGTGCCCATAAAATTTCAGACGTCTTTTGCGGATGTCTGCTGCAATGTTGGAAAGCCCTTCTGTCACTTTACGTGACCTCAGTCTATATCCATCTTCTGTTTTTATTCATTTATTTATTTATTTATTTATTTATTTATTTATTTATTTATTTATTTATTTATTTATTTATTTATTTATTTATTTATTTATTTATTTATTTATTTATTTATTTATTTATTTATTTATTTATTTATTTATTTATTTATTTATTTATTTATTTATGAGATAAAGTGCTTGATAAGAAAAATGCTAGAAATATAAGTTTCACACGTACATTTCTCCTATGTAAATGTGCTCAAATGTGCTCTCTACGTAGCAAGTCTCAAAACAAACAAGGCCTGGTTCTAGTGAAAAGATTTTGAAGGATAAGTTGGTGAGTGTGTGGCTAGATGTAGCGTGAGATTTTGTACAAGGGCTGCTCGTCTTAACTGGAAAAATTTGCTCCAAGGACCAGGAAATACTACTTTATCGACGTCAAAATGCCAAAGATTTACTAAAAGGATAATTACTGTCGTTGACGCGCGCTATTCTTGGAATATACATGTGCCAGAGGAGTCCCGATGTACGAGCACAACAGGAGACCGCGATGTTGGAACTTATTGGAAATTCCAGTGCAAAGGGTTGATTCTGAGAGTAGAGGTGTTCAGTCATAGATTTAATTACGCAGCGCACAATAGCGATTACATAATTGACTGCTTAAATAACTATTTAGTTGTCAATGTAGAAAACATAAAATTGAATACCAGCAAGCGCGCTGACAAGTTTTTAATAAAGAATATTATAAATATGTCTGCGTGCACTGGTAGTGGCTTGGTTGCTCATTCGTTCTTGAGAATACTCAGTGATGGGCAACAACGAATTTTCGCGTAGTTAATTGTATACCGCCAGCACAATCCTTTATTTGTAATTAATTCTGTGGTCTGCTGTAGTTCTATACCACTTATATTTAAATTGTTAGAAACTGAGTCTAACCATCGTCATCTTGGTCTCCCTCTACTTCTCTTACAAGAGTCTATAGCCGGGCTGAGTGGCTCAGACGGTTGAGGCGCTGGCCTTCTGACCCCCATCTTGGCAGGTTCGATCCAGGCTTCGTCCGGTGGTATTTGAAGGTGCTTAAATACGTCAGCCTCGTGTCGATAGATTTACTGAAACATAAAAGAAATCCTATAGGACGAAATTCCGGCACCTGGGCGTCTCCGAAAACCATTAAAAAGTAGCTAGTCGGACGTAACCCAACGAATATTATTTATAGAGTCCATTATGCTCTTAAGTAACCTATCCTCCTCCATTCGTCTCACCGTGTTAAAAAATTAAATCTATATAAACGAAGTTGCTTTTTAAAAAAGGGCAACTTTGTTGTAGGGAGTCCGCTGTTTGTAATTGCGTTCATTTCGCCAATTTTTCAGATATTTATCCATTTTAGGACAACTCAAGAATGCATCAGTGGTTTTTAGCTTTTGTGTCTGTCCGTCTGTTCCACCATTACGGCGAAACAGTTGGATAGATCTCGACCAAACTTCATATTTAGAGTATAATCATCCACGAGCAGTTTCAAATAAGCATATGAATTATATATCACTGAATAGACTGGCGTTCATAGGAAGACCAGAACATTTTTTCAAAATTTTCTCATATTATTGATTTTATGCAAATTCCGTAGACTATATGTGAAACGTACCTTCATTTTAAACAACCTTTGTTACGTACATAATTTCGCTTACTCTTCAAATTACGGAGAAAATTACTTTTTTCTGCGGGTTTCATGCACCGACCGACAACGAAGCTACCGGTTACCATGGCAACGTCTCTGGCTGCTTACCAGCAGGGAAGTAATGTAAGACCGTTTTCGTCATTCGTGAAAATTCGTGGTTGTTCGTTGGGTAGAAGGCAAGAGAGATGCCAAGCTGCCATTCTGAGGTGTATTTCTCTCTTTATAATGAAAAACCCCTTCCCCAATGAGATTGGCATCAGGCAAGTGAGCGTGCAATTATAGTAGAAATTACCGAACTCGATTTTGAATAGCAGTAGGAAAAGTGGCCTGCCATTATCATTAAAACTTCCCAACGCGCACCGTACATCGGAAGCAACGTATGCGGCCCTCCTTATGGTGTTTCTCGGATGACGCTAAGAGACATGAAATTTAATATAATCTCTCTCACTGTCTATGGCCAACGGCCGTAGTCGTGTTGAAACACCGGATCCTGTGAGATCTCCGAAGTTAAGCAACATTGGGGTTGGTCAGGATTTGGATAGGTTGCCACGCGCTGTTGGTGGGGGTAAGGGAATGGAGGAGCGGAAAGGAACTGACCGCCCTACCGCACGTAAACTCCGGCTCAGGACACCTGTGCGGAGGTTCGGACCTGCCTTCGGGCAGAATACGCCCTTACCCCTTACGGTACGTTCACTGTCTACGTCACCTGTCTCGACGTAGAAATCCGTATACAGTGTAGAATACTATAGCGAACCACGAGTACATTTCCTAGTATACTATATTATTTTTGCATTCAAACTCTTTGAGCCGCAGTCTCCCAATACGCGGCTGTGGTATTATCAGAATAGCATATTTACGTCCTATTGATTGTACGACCTGTAATCAACAATATTACTGAACATGATTGTTTTGTTGTTTGCCATTTGCTTTACGTCACACCGACACAGTGCATGTTTCTGTGCACTATTTTGATGAATACATAAAAACAAGCCTACGTATTTGCGATAAAATGAATGTGGTAGAATTTCCTGATATTCTTGTACAGGGTGGGCAATATTAAACTGGCCCGAAAATTACTTTCAATTGGCTGACGCGGGACTGGACCCTGTAAATTAACATCACAGAAGATGCTCGAAATGGCCACCGTTAACGTCGATGCAGCGCTGTGTCCGATTAATAAAAAACCGTGAGTCAGTCGTAGTAGCAGGGGTGGCAGCAATATCGTTTTAAATGTTCTGCTGTAATTCTTTCAGTGTATGAGGATTCTTGGAGTACACTTGACTCTTCAATTTGCCCCACAGGTAAAAATCACACAGAGAGATCAGGCGATCGAGGTGGCCAGTTGATTTCACTGTCTCTGAAGATTTCTTATTTTACAAGTTGCTTTAATGAAAGATGACAGGGAAAACCGGAGCAGTCTGAGAAACAACTGCCCGTCTTCACTTTGTCTAGCACAAATCTCACATGGTGTGACCAGGATTTTAACCCAGGAATCCAGCGTTGAGAGGCCGGCGCACTGCCTCCTAAGCCACAGAGGCTTGTACTTTCTGGTGTTATTATTAATAAAAATAATGTTATTGCTTTTACGTCTCACTACCTACTCTATAACTTCTGGAGACGCCGATACACCGGAATTTTGTGCCGCAGGAGTTCTTTTACGTGCCAATAAATCTATTAACACGAGGTTGGCGTGTTTGAGCACCTTCAAATACCACCAGACTGAGCCAGGATCGAACCTGCCTAGTTTGCGTCAGAAGGCCAGCGCCTCAACCGTCCGAGCCATTCAATCCGGCTCTAGTGTTATTAATGAGAATGTGTAAAGGCTTTTGAAAATAACCAAGCAAGTAAATTCGTAGTACTATATGGCAGTTAATATCGTAATCAGAAACCATGGGACTACAGTTTTAAGTGGAATCCAAACCACAGGAACGTGAATTTCGGTTTCAAAAATCCTCCATTCATGTGCTGGAATTCAAACCGCGACTGCATTGACGGGAAGCTGTCCGCTGTCAGCAAATTCAATTCTCCAAACTGTTGGAATATTTATCTGTTTCAGGCCTACTCCAGGCTAGATCAGTAGTTCTTCTACGATTTCGTGTTTGCTCTGCCGGACTTAGTGGCTTAGTCGGGAGAGGCCAACTCGCCGTTCGATCCCCGTGCAATGCGCTGGTACTCTAAGGTCTCGAATACATCATCCTCGTGTCTGACAGCCAAATTCTTCGCACATATTGATAATAATGAATCTGAATTAGAATTAACGTGGTCCATCAGGAAAGGGGCAGAAACATATTTTGTAGGCCCAGAACCTGTATGCGGGATTTCCTGTGGACAAGCCCGACACTACATAAGAAAATGGGTACAGAAGAAAGAAATGGAGAACTGGAAAAATACTCAAGGATGCAGGCTTGCAAAGGAACTGATAAAAGAACCAAACAAGAAGCATACTAAAGAACTGTTGAAACTCAGCCGAGAAAATATAAGATGGGTAGTAGGACTGTTGACAGGACACTGCCATCTGAAAAAACACCTACATAGAATTGGAGTAATAAGAGAAAATGCAATGAAGCAGAGGAATCAGCTGAACACATTTTTTTCGAATGTGAGGCGCTGGGTAGAATCAGACTCTCCACTCTAGGACTACCAGGTGAAGAGAGAGAAAAATCCAAGAACACCCTATAAGAACAACCTGCAGCTTTGTGAAGGGAGCTTGTATATCTAGGTGGGAATGAAGAAAACACATGGTAGCAAAAAATCTTAGAGGTCGACGCTACTTAGGAACTTATATTTAGAGGACCCATGAAGAAAAGAAGAAGAAGAAGAAGAAGAAGAAAGTGGTCCATAATTGACACAAATAATAGAATAAGAAGAATGGAAAGACGAATTTCAATTTCCTTCATATTACATGTGCTGGTGAAGTAATCTTATAAAAAACATTCTAGGGTGTCCGTTGTCTATAATGTCATTAATTTTGCCAAATTTTTATATATTTATCCGTTTCAGGTCAATGCAAGATCGTATCGGTAGCTTTTATCCTTTCATGACTGTTTGTTTGTTTGTTTGTTTGTTTGTTTGTTTGTTCCACCATCACGGGTAAACGGCCGAATAGATCTCAACCAAACTTCATATTTAGCGTTTACTCGTCTAGAAGCGAGTTTTGATGTGCATACACCATCATTTAAGAATCACTGAATAGACTGGGGGTTTATAGGAAGACTAAGAAAGTTATTTTCAATTTTCTCTTACACTATTGGTTATATCTCAGCCAAACTTCACATTTAGAGTCTACTCATCCAAGCGCAGGTTTCTATATGCATACCACTTAAAAATCACTGAACAGACTTGGGGTTTATCCGAAGACGAGAACACTGTTTTTCGATTTTCTTTTACACTACTGATTATATATAGAATCTGTAGACTACCGTATATGTGAAACACCCCTTCATTTTAAATAACTTTTGTTATGTACATCATTTCGCTTACTCTTCAAATGACGGAAAAATTACTATTTTCTACAGGCTTCATGCTGTGCTGCCAGTTACGGACGCCCTCGAAGATCTACAGTTATTTGAAAGATCCATAACAGGAGAAAATCAGAGGATGCATCATATTTCTCTTGGCTTTAATATTACCCCCACCTAATATATATGAACACTGAGGTAACATGAGGTGGAACTTTTCTCTTTGGTGCCTGTCTGTTTGTATATTCCCAAAAGTGGAAAACTGCTGGATGTAATTCAATCAAGCTACGTTTTTGGATTCTACTCAGTCAGGATTTTTTATCAAGTGTATATGATGTCATGGTATTCACCTGGAGTTGGTATTTAAAGGAAGATTATTCCCAAATATTTTCGTTAACATTAGATCTATCAAAAGTCTGTATACAACATACGTTTAAGAATATGCTATTTCCGTTCCTTTATGCCAAGTACGTATTTACCGTACGGCGGATAATAACGCAGAAGATTAAGAATAATTGAATTTTTAGTCAAAGTTCCATTGGACATGTCGTGCATGTAACTTCAAAGTGGGCAACGGGAGAAACTAAAGAGCCATTTTACTTTGCGATAGGACAGATATTAAGAGAGGTATCTTGAATATCATAGCGCCATGGCAATGGTCACAGATACAATATGCAACCTGAGAATCATGGAGAATTTCCAACAACTTCGGACCAGGTACTGTACCGTAAAATAATTTCGGAAATCGTCATCATTCTCTCTGGACTTTTTTCAGCTTCATGATTATTTCACGTTTCTGTTACGCGCTTTCGAACGAACATGTAATTTTAACATGTCGCGTTAAATGTGTGAATAGAGCCATGTTACTCCTCATGAATTCCTGAAGGTAACATGTAATCCACTGAAAATTTCCGTGCGAAAATACCGTTAAGGTACGCAAGCTACAGTACTTCAGCCATATAATGAGAAGAGGGCGATGTCTTCTTCTGCAAGTAATCATTCAAGGGAAGATTGACGGGAAAGTGAGCCGCGGTAGAAGGCGAATTTCTCGGTTGGACAACCTGAAATATTGGTTTAATTTTCGTAGTTGCAGTGAACTATTCCGCACTGCTAGATCTAAGGGTCAAATTGCTGTGATGAGGAGACGCCATACGAAAAATAGCCGCAATCGAAGCCGCCAACTTGAGCTCAGAAGGCGACAGTTCTACCAACTCAGACACTCAGGCCGGCGAATAAATTACATTCTGTATTACATAACATATTTTTCTTCAGGATTTTCCTAATTCAACCCACCTCCGTGAACGACGGGTGGGGTAAACCATCTTGTGTCGTTAGATTTACTGACACGTGAATTAACTCCTGCGGAACCACGGCGTCTCCAAAAACCGTAAAAAGTAGTTAGTGCTCGGTTGATTGCAACTATCCTGCACTGGATGACATTTCAGAATTGTTCAGTAACGTGAAGATTCCAAGACGCAGTGCTAACATTACGCAAGAGGAAAACAGTTCTACTGCGGAGTGAATGTCAATTGTCTTGAAACACGCTAGCCGGATGTAATCCCTACCAGATGAGTGTGTTCCATGTCACAAGAGAGAGCGTGTATCACACCACATTGCGATGACGCTCCTGGGACCGCCCTTCATTATCATATCACAGGGAGCTCCCGAACACAATCAGAGAGACCATCAGGTTGTACCAGTGCTGTCAGCGTAAGAATTCGAAATGTCACTGTTCAGTAGAGCAGCAACGTAAGTACAGTAGAAGAACGAAAAATAATACAAATGAGAAAAAATTACTCTTTAAATTTTTTTTTCTAGGGGCTTTACGTCGCGCCGACACAGATAGGTCTTATGGCGACGATGGGATAGGAAAGGCCTAGGAGTTGGAAGGAAGCGGTCGTGGCCTTAATTAAGGTACAGCCCCAGCATTTGCCTGGTGTGAAAATGGGAAACCACGGAAAAACATTTTCAGGGCTGCCGATAGTGGGATTCGAACCTACTATCCCCCGGATGTAAGCTCACAGCCGCGCGCCCCTACGCGCACGGCCAACTCGCCCGGTAAATTACTCTTTAACAAACTTATCGTGTAATAATAATAATAATAATAATAATAATAATAATAATAATAATAATAATAATAATCATCATGATAATCGTACCATTCACTCCCTGAGGACTATTAACGATTATCTCCCGAGTGCATCTGTGTTGCCGATTAGAGGTTTGGAGATGGCTATAGAGGCCAATAGCTGTAGAACCACAAGCTTTGCCGTAATGCTGGCATATCTATTCTATAACACGCCTTGTTATAGAACAAGGTTGTCATCTGCGCGCAAATGATCAAAGTGGTTTTGTAGAATCAGTCGATTTTTTTTTTTTTTTTTTTTTTTTTACAGTTTGTAAGCAGCGGAATTGCCAGTTGATTGCATCTAGCTGAAGTTTATTGTACGTGAGTGTAACACAGTACAGCCGTAAACAATGCCTGCCTTTGCTGTGTCTCGCAACACCGCTACACGGTCCTCACAGAACACCTGAGCCAAATTATTAAAAAAAAAAGAATTAAAGCAAAGAAAATATCGTATTTTAGTTAGAGACCCTCCTTGGAGGCAGCTCTACCCAGGGAGTGGCGCCCCTGCCTATGCGAGTCCCAGAGCACGCTGACCCGGTGTGTAGTATCTGGTAAGGGTCCCAGCTCAGGGTTACGAGTGAAGACCTCAACGACATCAACGGCGGAGAGGGTGACCTTCGGTACGGCGGAGATGTTGGAAGAGGCAGCCCTGTACATGGGGATTAATACGTGTACAACACACAAAGGGCACGACGGTTCCACATGTTAGTGGCGGTACCCCGACAGCGTCTGTTCCCCATGTTAGGGGCGGCTGAATCACAACTCACCAACACGTCTGGCAAGCGTGGTGTTTTATTGCCGAACACCTTCCACAAACTCCTATGACTTCGAATTTTCAAACGAAACTACCCCAGGTGAGTAGAGTGAAAGACTCAGAATCTCACACTGACAATACGTCAGTCTGCCTCAAGGATTCTGGGGGAGGCACAAATTCGAAAAGAACGACTAAAAAAGTAAGAATAGCCACATACAACATAAGAACTATGAGACTAGCTGAAGACCTTGAAAGGCTAGAACAAGAACTGCATGACATAAAATGGGATATTCTGGGTATTTGTGAGACTCGCCTTCAAGGAGAAAAAGCTGAGACCCTTCCATCAGGTCATGTCATCTTACGTAATAACGGGGATGCTTCTACACATGGGGTTGCTATTCTTGTCAATAAAAATATCAAAGAATTCATACACAAGATGATTTGTGTCTCTTTCAGAGTGATATACAGGATGTTAGGTGTATACGTGCAGATATTAAGCTAGTCGGCTAAGAAAAATACATCTCATAATATATGCTATGTACTTTTTACCTTGTCCTATTAGTTTGCCCATAACTGAGCCAAATATTTCAGGACCTAATGTGTTTTGAACGGCCATAGCAGGATACGCCGGTGATGTCATTCTGTCCACACGTAGCGGAAGTACAGTAGCCGAGTATAGGGCTTGTTGAACCTGTTTCTTATCGCAGGCCAACACATGTTGTTGTGCACTTCCCCTGAAGGCTTGGCAAGTAGAAGAGGATGATTCACGTGCCAGGTCACTTGCTGTACGCGAAAACCGGTGTAGGGTACTCTGTGTGAAAAGTACACAGAATCCTTACAGTGACGTCGAAGATCCGTACAAGCACGTACGTGCGAATCAAGTGTTGTGTATTTGTGTGCGATTTTTAAGACGTCAATGGCATTACTCAGTGATCCAAGCTGACAAAATGAAAGGAAATGGTTAATAAGTAAATGAAATATGGGCGCAACATTTCTGTGCTGTTATTGCGACAGTCTACGATGAATTTCTGGCAATAGATAATGCGGGTTGTCTATGATTATTCATAAACTTTTTAGGTCATTGAAAGGACGGTGGACACTGAAAGAAAAGGCTATAAGTATTCAGTGAAATTTTTATTAATGAGACAAATGTCAAAAACCGTAGTTGCATCATCGTGAACATTGCTCGAAGGAAAAAGATCTACTGTGGAATTGCCGCCGGGCATTTCTAATAGAAGGCTTATTCTTCTTTTTCCTAATTTGTTTACCTTCCAGGGTTGGTTTTTCATGGGACTCAGCAAGGGATCCTACCTCTACCGCCTCAAGGGTAGTGTCCTGGAGCGTGAGACATTGGATTGGGGATACAACTGGGGAGAATGACCAGTACCTCACCCAGGCGGCCTCACCTGCTATGCTGAACAGGGGCCTTGCGGGGGTATGGGAAGATTAGAAAGGATAGACAAGGAAGAGGGAAGGAAGCGGCCGTGGCCTTAAGTTAGATACCATCCCGGCATTTGCCTGGAGAAGGGGGGAACTACGGGAAACAACTTTCAGGATGGCTGAGGTGGGAATCGGACCACCTCTACTCATTTGACCTCCCGAGGCTAAGTGGACCCCGTTCCAGCCCTCGTACCACTTTTCAAATTTCTTGTCAGAGCTGGAAATCGAACCCGAGCTTCGGGGGTGGCAGCTAATCACACTAACCACTGCACCACAGAGGCGGACGGAAGGCTTATTACTGAACAGTAAGTACCGATAGGTAAAATGATGACTGTAATGGACCCGTTTAATTAGAACTTCGGTAAAAATAATATTACTACTACTACTACTAATAATAATAATAATAATAATAATAATATCTTTACGTTACGTTTCACGGTTTTTGGAGACGCTGAAATGCCAGAATTTTTTGATCGCAGTATTTTTTAATGCAAATACATCCACAGACACGAGACTGACGTATTTGAGCACCTTCAAATACCACCGGACTGAGCCAAGACCAAGCCTCCCAAGTTGGGTTCAGAAGGCCAGCACTTTACGCAGTGCTGCACCAATCATCTTGCCGGGCTGAGTGGCTCAGACGGTTGAGGCACTGGCCTTCTGAGTCCAGTCTTGACAAGGTGCTCAAATACGTCAGCCTTGTGTCAGTAGATTTACTGGTACGTGAAGAACTCCTATGGTACTAAATTCCTGCAAATCCGCGTCTCCGAAAACCGTGAAAAGTAGTTAGTGGGACGTAAAGCCAATGACATTATTATCATCATCTTACCTGCACAGTTCATAGGGGTATCTTACCTGGAGTTCCTCATAGGTACGTTATTAGAGCTTTCAGAGGACGCTCCGTTTCGACTACGCCGAAACATGTGGTTTTTACACGATGGTCCACCACCTGATATAAGCCGCTTACTGCGTGATCATTTGGATCAGTCCTTTGGTCTATGGCGAATAGGACGACATGGACCCATCAATTGGCCCGCCAGATCTCCAATGGATATTACGGAAGACTGGATTCGGAGAAGTGATTTTCTTTTGTTAGTTGCTTTACGTCGCACCAACACAGAGAGGTCTTATGGCGACAATCGGACAAGGAAGGCCTAGGAATGGTAAGAAAGTGGTCGTGGCCTTAATTAAGGTTCAACCCCCGCAATGCCTGGTGTGAACTTGGGAAACCACGGAAAACCATCTTCAGGGCTGCCGACATTGGGGTTCGAAGCCCCAATCTCCCGGATGCGAGCTCACAGCTGTGCGTCTCTAACCGCACGGCCAACTCGCCCGGTAATAATAATAATAATAATAATAATAATAATAATAATAATAATAATACTTTTTGCTGCCGGGCAGAGTGGCTCAGACGGTTGAGGCGCTGGCCTTCTGACCCCAACTTGGCAGGCTCGATCTTGGCTCAGTCCGATGGTATTGGAAGATGCTCAAATAAGTCAGCCTCGTGTCGGTAGATTTACTGGCGCGTAAAAAGAACTCCTGCGAGACTAAATTACAGCACCTCAGCGCCTCCAAAAACAGTAAGAGTAGTTAGTGGGACGTAAAGCAAATAACATTACCGGTATTATTATCAACAAGTCATTAGGAGCTGAAAGGCAGGGAAGAAAATAGTAAAATATGCGTGGTGTAGGAGGAAACAAGATGAAATGTACTTCACCCGTGCCTACATCGCTCGCAGTAGTTTACTACAGGATAGTATGCGTAAGTCCAGAACCAGGTCTCTTTGCGATGAGTCAGGTGTATCTTCGTATTGTGGTTAGCACTAGAGGACAAAGTGTGACAAACAGGTTTTGTGTATAAACATCAAACATACACACGCAATGTACCCAAACCAGTACAGTGTAGAATGAAGGACTGCCATGCTGTGTTCAAGGTCAATATCTAGCGTTTTAACAAGCACGTCTTCCGTGTGTTGTGTTCAGCTTGCGCCACGTACAAGGCAATCGCGAACTGAAACTCTAGATTTATAATTTTTGTTACCGGTACTTCAATTTTTCTGCTCGGATTTGTGAGAATATCGAACTATCGAGACTCAAAATACTACATCGATTGAGAACTGAACTCCCAACTCAATACGCTGCAGAAATGGTGTAACATCTGACATACCAATGTGAAACACGTAGCAATTGTTCAAGTGACCACCCTGGACTACTCTGCAGGCTTCACTTCTCCGTACCCGGCGAGTTGGCCATGCGGTTAGGAGCGCACAGCTGTGAGCTCGCATCCGGGAGAGTGGGGCTTCGAACCCCAATGTCGGCGTTGCACCGATACAGATAGGTTTTATGGCGACAGATATAAGGACTAGGATCGGGAAGGAAGCAACCGTGGTCTTAATTAAGGTACAGCCCTAGCATTTGCCTGGTGTGAACATGAAAAACCACGGAAAATCATCTTTAAAGCTGCCGACAGAGGGATTCGAACCCAGTACATCCCGATTATTGGATACTGTTCGAACTTTAGCGACTGCTACTATCAAGCTCGGTGATGATTTAAGAGTGGATTTCTGCCGCTGGTTAATTGATCAAGCACTCAATCCAGAATTTCTGTCAAGTGTATTAGTGACACATGAGGCAATTTTTATAGAAGTGTTTAATATTTAGTATACCAAGGCAACCTCTAGCACCGGCTCTCAATTAATATCTGGATGGATGCAGTGGGAAGTCTGTCTCTTTGACCAATCGTCTTTTTATTAGCGTTATTTTGCTTTACGTCCCACATACTATTTATACCGTTTTCTGAGACGCTGAGGTGACGAAATGTCATATCGCAGGAGTTCATTTACGTGCCAGTATTTCTACGACACGAGACTGACGTATGTGTGCCCCATCAAATATCATCAGACTGAACCAAGATTGAAACTGCCAAGTTGGAGGTCGGAAGATAAGGACCTCAACGGTCTCAGACACTCAGACCGGTACCAATCACCTTACTTGCATAAATTTGATCGGTGTAGCTTTCCTTATGGTGACGATGGGACGGGAAAGGGCTAGTATCGGAAAGGAAGCGATCGTGGCATTCATGACGTTACAGCCCCAGCATTTGCCTGGTGTGAACATGGAAAACCACGGTAAACCACCTTTAGGGCTGCTGACAGAGGGGTTGGAACCCACTATATCCCACTCATGAGCTGTGGAATATCCCCATTCAATAGTTTCCAGCACCGGTTCTAATTAATATCAGGATGGGTGTAGTTGGAGGTCGGTTACATCTTTTTAGTAATGTTATCTTGCTCCTGTACAGTAGATACAGTACGTTACTGGAGCTTTCAGAGGACGTGTCGCTTCGACTACGCCGAACCACGTGGATTTTACACGATGGTGCAGACATTTCCTCAACGGTAGACAGGACGATGTGGAACTATCAATTGGCCAGCCCTTATTCCAGTGGATTGTTATGCCTAGGGGGACATGAGAAACAAAGTATACCGAACTGAGGTAACCACTTCGGATGACCTCCGTGAACGTATGTTTAAGCACCAGAGGATATTCTGAACCACAGTGGTGTCTTGGCTCGAATGACAAGTTGCTTTACGTCGCACCGACACAGATAGGTATTATAGCGATGACGGAGCAGGTAAGGGTTAGGAGTGGGAAGGAAGCAACCATGGCCTTAATTAAGGTACAGCCCCAGCATTTGCCTCGTGTGAAAATGGGAAACCACGGAAAACCATCTTCAGGGCTACCGACAGTGGGGTACGAACCCACTATCTCCCGAATACTGGATACTGGTAGCACTTAAGCGACTGCAGCTATCGAGCTCGGTGTACCAGTAAATATACCGACACGAGGCTGGCGTATTTGAGCACCTTCAAATACCACTGCACGGGGCCAGGTTCGAACATGCGAAGTTGGAGTCAAAAGGCTGGCACCTCAACCGTTTTAGCCACTCAACCAGACAGGAAGCACGAAATGTAGGTACGTTTAATTTACTTAGTTGTATAATATGTCCATTTTTCGTTTGAAACAAAACGTTCGATGTGCTTCGATAATTCAATTCTGATTCTACTCATATGGATATCCTATGCCATGCATTTGTTCGTTGGCGCAAGGAACTGTCTTCCTTCTTCTACCTTTACGCAATGCACAACGGGGATCGTACCGCATTTCACGTCCCGGCGTGCGTATCCCAACCAATAATTATATCACACACTCGTACAGGTCGCGCACCGACACAGGTTTTCAGGTCATTTCCATACTCACTAGACCACAGGGCTGACGACCACAGATATCCCTATCCCCTAAAGGACGTAACAGCAAATGAACCAGTATTAACGCTGAGAATTCAATACATCTCCAGGGTCCGAAACCGATAACTAGTGTTGTCTGAAACCCCTAAGACGGAAACTAAATACTAACAACAACAAACCACCGAGCTCGATAGCTGCAGTCGCTTAAGTGCGGCCAGTGTCCAGTATTCGGGAGATAGTAGGTTCGAACCCCACTGTCGGCAGCCCTGAAAATGGTTTTCCGTGGTTTCCCATTTTCACACCAGGCAAATGCTGGGGCTGTACCTTAATTAAGGCCACGGCCGCTTCCTTCCCACTCCTAGCCCTTCCCTGTCCCATCGTCGCCATAAGACCTATCTGTGTCGGTGCGACGTAAAACAACTAGCAAAAAAAAAACAACAACAAACCAGTCTGGCGATAATGTAACGTAACATGTTGTAGACTGGTAGCCTTCAGCTGTTACCGTAGGTCAGTTGCTCGTAAACATAAAACCAGTTTGGCAAGTATATTACGTAACATCTCGTGGCATTGATTAGGGAGCGCTCAGCTGTCACAGTAGCTGCTCTTAACATAAACAGAACAGAAACCAGTTTGGCAGGGATGGCGCGTGACTTGCCTGTTATCAAAGGAAAGCTATTCATTCACAAGAACAAGGCATGCTACCTATTCTAAAAACATCGTACCCCTTTGCTCTCGAAAATAACTTCCGAGGATTACTAAAAGTTTGATATATAGTGGTTCGTCACATCGTTCTCTATTGCTACAATAAATATCTGCACGTATACACCTAACACCCTGTATATCGTCCTCAAATTGAATAGTAAATTCTCCATACAAGTCATACATGTCTATGCTCCAACGAGTACTTCTGACGAAGAGGCAGTGGAACAGCTGTATGAAGATATCACCAAAGCGAAAAATTCAGAAAAGACACAACTCTGTATCATCATTGGAGACTTCAATGCAAAAGTGGGTCAAAAGGAAATCGGAGACCCAGAGAACATTGGTACATATGGACTAGGCGATCGAAACGAAAGAGGAGAAAGATTGCTAGAATATCTCACAGCCGAAAATCTCTATTGCATGAATACTTTCTTTAAAAAGCCCATCCAACGAAAATGGACATGGAAGAGCCCCGATGGACAAACCAAGAATGAGATAGATTTTATCCTGACCAACAAGAAGAAATATTGTACAGATGTTACTGTTCTCAATAGATTTGATACAGGAAGCGACCATAGGCTAGTTCGAGCAACCTTTACATTTGACCTCAAACTTGAACGGTCCAAAATGACAAGGGGGTACACTTTTCCAAGAGTAGAGGACTTAGAAGCACATCAATCATCATTCCAACAAGCTCTTACCAAAAAACTTAACCCAACAGAAGATTTGAAATACTTGGACGTGAACGAACTTAATGAGAAAATTACAGTCAGTATTCAAAATGCAGCAAAGGAGATCCCATTGAAGAAAACTAATAAGAAGAGCCGACTTTCACTCAATACCATGCAGCTCATTAAGGACAGGAAGGCAATGGACAGGGATACAGCAGAATACAAAAATCTTAACAAGACCATTCGCAAGGAAATAAGAAAAGATCTAAGGAAATTTAATAATAACATGATCATACAGACAATTGAAGAAAATAAAAACATGAAGATTTTAAAGAACAGCATGTCTACAGGAAGACCAAAAATTACAAAACTTAAGAACCAAAATGGAGAAATAGTCACAGATAGGCAAAAGATTACTGAAGTTATTAGAGATTTCTACTACAAGCTGTATACATCAACCATTAATAAACCATCCAGTGATGAACAACTAGCTCAGAATTATACACATGAAGTAACACCGGAAGTAACCACTGCTGAGATTGAAAGTGCTCTTAAACAACTAAGGAATAAAAAATCCCCTGGGGAGGATAAAATAACGAATGAAATGCTGAAATTAGGTGGAAAAGATCTGCTAGAAGCCGTGAGAATACTCATGAACAAGTGTATTAACTCTGGAAGAATACCAGAAAATTGGAAAAATGCTGAAGTGATACTTCTCTTCAAGAAAGGTGATAAGGAAAATTTAGAGAACTATCGTCCTGTGAGTTTGTTATCACACCTTTATAAGCTCCTGACTAAAATTGTAACCAACCGCCTCACAAGAGAACTGGACTTTTATCAACCTGCCGAGCAAGCGGGATTTCGTAAAGGCTTCTCAACTGTTGAACACATCCAGACTATTCGTCTTCTTCTGGAGAAAACCACTGAGTACAACATCAAGATTCATCTGGCCTTCATTGATTATAAAAAAGCTTTTGACTCAGTGGAGATCTGGGCAATCATGAAGGCACTTCAAAATGCCATGATAAACTCAAGGTATATAAAGCTTCTGGAAAACATTTATGATCAAGCAACAATGGTAGTCAGAGTGGACGAAGACCTCATCACCAATAAAATCCCAGTTGGCAAAGGAGTTCGACAAGGTGACACAATCTCTCCAAAGCTGTTTACCCTTGCCTTGGAAGATGTATTCAAAACCCTTCATTGGGATAATAAAGGAATAAAAATCAACGGGGTATATTTGAACCACCTGCGTTTTGCCGATGACATTGTGCTCATAAGTGAAAATCTAGATGAGCTAGAAAGCATGATCCAAGAATTAAAAACTGCTTCTGCTAAGATTGGTTTGGAAATGAACATTAATAAAACGAAAATACTAAGCCCAGAGAGTCGACCACTTAAAACGGGAAACCAATATATAGAAGCTGTCGATGAGTACATCTATCTTGGACACAAGATGAAACTTGGAAAAGACAACCAACGTGCAGAAATTCCTCGCAGAATAGGTATGAGTTGGACTGCATTCCGAAAACTAAGATCCATCCTCACTAACAAGGATGTTCCAATTAACCTGAAGACCAAGGTTTATAATACGTGCGTGCTGCCAGTTACAACTTACGGTCTGGAAACGATGACTCTGACGAAGGAAAGTGCTCGCAAGCTTCAGCGAACACAACGAGCCATGGAGCGACAGATGCTAGGGATCAGCCTTAGGGATAAGATCCGTTCAGAGGACATCAGGAGAAGAACTAATGTAACAGACATCCTAGAGATAGTAGCAAAACTAAAATGGCAATGGGTAGGACACGTAGCTCGACAAGACTACAACAGGTGGACCTCTAGGATTGTTCACTGGAGACCATGGGGACACAAGAGAGGCATTGGAAGACCCCTGAAGAGATGGCTCGACGACATAAAGCTGTTGGCTGGAACACGCTGGTTCCAAGTGGCTCAAGACCGAAGACGATGGAAGCACATGGAAGAGGCCTATATCCAGCAGTGGATTGAAATAGGCTAGAAAAGAAGAAGAAGAAGAATGATAATTTGTTGGTTTGTAGCGCACCTGAGATCGTAATATGCACATTGTTGGCAGGCGGGCCCGAATCACATTTTTTACGCCCCTGACTTCGGTATAGAAATTGCAAGTGATAGGAAGAACCGGTTGATTTGGAAAATACGAATAAATGAAGGAAAGTTGTAAGTACCGACAAATTATTGGACTGGCTGGTAAATGCAATTGTTTTCCTGGTAAAATACGATCGCCATAAAGCCTATCTGTGTCAGTGCGACGTAAGAAATACATTCCTCATGAGTCATATTATTATCAGCCTACGATATAGATAGATAGATAGATAGATAGATAGATAGATAGATAGATAGATAGATGTCTTTATTGGTGTAGTTAAGGCCATTAGGCCTTCCTTTACACTAAACAAATTGTTATACATTACGATCAAAATTATCACTACCGCAATACTAAATGAAGCACAGTTAAACACAATCAAAACATTTTGTAACATAAACAAAAATTCCACCCGAGTGAGACATACATATTTACAATATTATTATCATTAATAATAATAATAATAATAATAATAATAATAATAATAATAATAATAATAATAATAATGAAAAATGAAAAATGAAATGGCAAATAGCTTTTAGTGCCGGGGGTGTCCGAGGACAAGTTTGGCTCGCCAGATTCAGGTCTTTTTATTTGACTCCCGTAGGCGACCTGCGCGTCGTAATGAGGGTGAAATGATGATGAAGACGACACACACCCAGCCCCCATGCCAGCAGAATTAACTATTTATGGTTAAAATTCCCGACCTTACTGTGAATCGAACCCGGGACCCCTGTGACCAAAGGCCAGCACGCTATCCATTCAGCCGCGGTGCCGAATATAATAATAATAATAATAATAATAATTGTACCGGGCGGTACACCTCCACGCCGCTAATTTAAAAATTGCGCCAGGTGAAACTCCTCTGCTGGAGGAAGTCTGAACTTTATCTACGCTGTTAATTCTTTACCTTCTCAGAAGATGTCACCACGTGGAAAATTTTGAGTTTTTGAACTGTGTCATTTTTTATGTGTTTTTGTTTCGCTTGAAGTAAGAAGTGTAAACTTTCTCTCCTAGAGGACACTACTGAAGATCAACAATAGTGCACCCTAGTGCGGAGTCAAAGAACTATTTTGTTGGAGAAATTTCTATTTCAAATGTTTGTTTCTTGTTAAATTTCCTTCTGTTATTGTTTAAGTTGGCTGTATACCCCTCTTTTCCCCTTGTTTTAGGGTTATCCAATCCCGAATTTCTTTTAGTAATTTCCGACCAATCCGATGTATTTTCCCCCAACTTGGATATGTTTCTGTACCCTAGCCAATAAAATTATTGTGGGCGGGCGTTTTCATTCCCCTAACGCCTAGAACCTTCCGCGAGAGGATATAAACTGCTGATTTTTGGGTCTCTGCGCCACTTCTGATCCATCTTTCAGTGTGTAAAGTACATAGCAGGGGGCGGGAAGCGCCTCTTTCTTCGGCAGCGGTCAACAACAAGGTAATGGCCGATTTATAACTTCTTTCTTTGCTAGCTCAGCAGTTTAACTTTCGGGGCGGGTTCTAAGCGTTCAACCATGTAACCTTTTCCTAAAATGTAACTACTCTTTTCATATATTCTCTTTTAAAGCTTCATACTGGGATAGAGAGTGCTAACCCTCTCGAGCTCCCACTCATATTGTTGGGAGGTGAACTTAGTTTTCTCAACCTATTCTTCGTTAACGTAAAACAAATTGTTCTCTTCTTAAGTCACCTCTTTAGTATGGGATTAGCCCTTGTATTAACGGCCTAGGGCCAAGTAGGTCTTAAGCAAAGTGTATTGGGAGTGCAAGTGCGCCTCCTCTCAAATTGTATTTTAGAGGTCATGCATTAACCTTCTTGTCATTTAACAGACCTCAGTAGGTTGGGTATTTTACCCCTGTGTATATGTCCTTGGAGGACAGCTTAAAGGTGGAGTTCGGAGTGGCCTATGATAGGCTTGTATTTTAGGGGGAAGTTGCCCTTTCTTGAAAATTGTGTTTCTGCCTCAAGGAGGCTTTTGGGTGTAATTGGAAGCAAATGTTTCTGGCATGTTTGGGGGTTTTCGGCCCCTTTGTTGTATGGTGTTCATTGTAAGGTTGGGCTCATTGCTCAAGAATTATGTTTCTGACTTTTGAAGCCCCAAATGGGGTACCTATGTAAATGTATTTTTCAATCGTGTTTCGGCTACTAAGTACCTGTTCTATTTGTTGTTACCTAATTTTGAAAAGAAAATATAACCTTGTTAAATTTTAAAATTAATTTCACTTTAGTAGCTTGAGACCTATTCACCACCCAGCACCTTCTTTCATGCATAACTACCACAAAAACACGGTAACAAGTGGTAGCAGAGCGTGGTTGAATGGGTCTCAATTTAGCCCCTTTTGACGGCTACACATTGTTTTGATCCGAACTCTAACCATTTTCTCAGTTGCTGGAATTTTTTGACTTTTTCAAAATTGTTCTGTCATCATGCCAGGCCCTCGCGATGTTCTCCATCTTAATTATTTGCGCAAAGAGAAGTTGATCTATGAATTAACTATCAGAAATGTGCAATCTGGAGGCACGGTTGCAGTAGACACTAACAAGCTTAGAGAGTCCCTAGATTTGCCCATTTCCATCCCCAATTTGGGAGAGAAAGAAATTGACGACTCTCTTTCCACGATCACGGAGAATATTACTGGGCTAGCTTCTGTAGTTAGTTTTTTTGATGAAAATGATCCTTCTCCCAATCAAATTAAGCGTGTACAAGCTAGGCTATATCACTTTTCAAATAGAGTTAACGATCTGTTGTCTCTAAAGTTGAATGACGTTCAGAAGAAGGAAGCTAGTACGCTGCTTGAAAATATGTCTGAATTATCTAGCAAGGTCACTCAATTGTTAACTGGGGAAGTTCCTCCCAAATCTGATCAACCCACCATAGTGAATGTAGGTAGCGAGGAAGCACCTCCTAAGGGAGAAGTAAATAGGAAAACCATTGCTGCCCAAACTATCTCTGCCCCATTGGACAACGAGCCTGAACGCCGTGCATCGTTGAGTAACATCCGTTCTGAATTAACTTCCTTGCCATTGAAACCTTTACCTGCTATGTCACCCGGGTTTAGCAGCTTGCCTCATCCATTGGCAATGTTGCTCAGAGGTATCTCTAAGTTTTCGGTTAATACCACCAGTGAAGTAATTTCATTTTTAAGATTTCTGGTTGAATTTCAGGATCAAGCCCTTGTGTTTTCTCTTTCTCCATGTCAAATTTTGCAAATTATCTATCCGTATGCTATTGGTATTCTCTCTGATAAAATCGTAAGAGCCATTGCCGAGCAATCATCTATTGAGGATTTCCATGCCCATTTGCTAGCTAACTTCATCCCGGCTAGGGCCAGGTCCTCCCTTATTCAGAAGTACTATTACCGTGTACAGCGCTTGGATGAAAACTTGGCAGACTTCATCCAAGATATTAAGTTTTATACTAGGGTGTTTGCCCTTCATTTTCCTGAAGATCAGATTGTACAGGCTATTGTGGAAGGCATTTCACCATCTTATAGGTCATACTTGTGTTTCGCGGCGTGCCCGCAAACTTTCTCTGAACTTGAAGCGTTGGCCGTCTCAGCGAAAGGAGTTAGATACGCCGATTCTTTGCGTGTAGCGAAAGAACCCCCGCCTTCCTTTAGTAACACTCGGCCTCCACTTCGCCGACCAGTCACACCCCGTAAATGTTATGCTTGCGGGTCGCCTGACCATCTTCGCAATAAATGTCCATGGGTCAAAACTAGTAGGGCAAATAATGGAGCTGGTTCAGCACAAGGCTGTTTTAAATGTGGGGCTTTCTCACATATCGCCAAGAATTGCCCAAACACGAATAGCACCCCCTCCTGCTCAACTTCTGGTGCAAATCCTACCTATGCCAATAATAAAAAGTGACTAGTGGCTTCGGCTGAGTCAACTAATCCATCTTCCCGAGACTCAGCCCCTGGTAAACAGGTTGTAAATTTAGAGAACGAGCAATTTTCAAATTTATCTTTTGAAGGTCCCAAAGAGTGTCTTAGGATTGCGGCGGATTCCCCCGCACCGGTTCCTTTTCTTAAGATTGAGTTAAATAACGAGCCTATTACAGCTCTCTTAGACTCAGGCAGTGTTTGTTCGATTATTTCGGCTGAATGGTATTCTAAATTGAAATCTGTTTGTAAACTACCTGACTATGTCTCATCTCCTGTGCAATATGTTTCGGCTAATTCATCCCCATTAGAAATTCTAGGTTCCTTATTGGTCAAAATTCGTATTTTTAAATTCACTTGGAGAGTTAAATTGTTTGTGGCCAAGCTCTTGTCTTGCCCCATTATATTGGGAGCGGACTTTATTTCTCACACTGGTCTTGTGCTCGATCTTCAGAGTAGGTCTTGCACTTTCAAATTTGCCTCTAATTGTAGCATTCCTCTATTAATGTGTAAATCTGCATCATGTTCTTCTATTTCGCCTACCCAGGATGAGATGTTGTTAGACCTTAGACATCTACCTGAGGAGCAGGCGGATTGTATTCGCAAATTGTGTCAGTCGTTTCCCGAGGTGTTCTCTGATACTCTTGGTGTTACTGACCTGATCGAATACAAAATTGAGGTCACGGATTCGATTCCTGTTCGTTTTCCACCGTATAGGCTATCTCCACCTAAAATGAAGGCTCTGAAAGAAATTATCGATCAGATGTTGAAGGATGGTATTATTAGGCCCTCTAAGTCGGCGTATTCTTCGCCTATTTTTCTAGTTCCGAAACCCCAAGGAGGCTTCAGGCCTGTCATTGATTATAGGGCTCTCAATCGGAAGGTGGTGTTGCAATCTGTGCCCCTTCCTGACCTTCATTCTTGTTTTTCATGGTTTCGTAAGGCCACGTTCTTTACTATCTTGGACTTAAATCAGGCCTACAATCAAATTCCCCTTGCCGAAGAGTCTAAAAACCTTACAGCGTTTGCCACGGACTGGAATTTATATGAATACAACCGCGTGCCTTTCGGGCTCCCCACGGGAGCAGCTGTACTCGCTAGGCTACTAGATAGGGTCTTCTCCGACATCAAATTTGAGTACTTATATCACTACTTGGATGATGTCGTCGTATTTTCCGAGACTTTTGAAGAACATCTAGATCATCTGCGAGAAGTTCTCGATCGCCTTCGTAAGGCTGGGTTAACTGTTAAGTTGTCCAAGGTTGCCTTCGCTAAGCCCTCTATGTCCTTCCTAGGGCATATTGTGTCACCTGATGGTGTAGCAGTCGATCATTCTAGAACCCAGGCCATCCGTGATTTCAACCCTCCCAAGGACATTAAAGGTATCGCCAGGTTCATTGGTATGGTGAATTTCTTCAGGAAGTTTATTCCTAACTTCGCTAATAGAGCGGCGCCCTTAAACCTTCTTCGTAGGAAAGGCATCAAATTCGAGTGGGGACCTTCTCAACAAGCCGCTTTTGAAGACCTTAAATTAGCACTTTGTAATGCCCCTGTACTTGCTATGCCTGATTTCTCGAAGAAATTCATCGTCCAAAACGACGCGTCGTCGTCAGCGGTAGCTGCAGTCCTTCTTCAAGAGACTGAACTAGGGAGGCGCCCCATCGCCTATGCGTCTAGGACATTGTCGGCTCAAGAAGCCAAGTATTCCATCTATGAGCTCGAAGGTTTGGCAGTCTTATTCGCCTTAGAGAAGTTCCGTCTCTATCTGGAACATGTCAAATTCGACCTGGAGACAGATAATCAAGCCCTAAGCTGGGTCTTAGGTAGGCCGCGTCGTACTGGTCGTATAGCCCGTTGGGCCATCCGTATTTCTGCCTTCCAATTTGATGTCAGGCATATCAGAGGTACCGAAAATGTTGTTGCTGATGGACTCAGCCGTATGTTTTCTAACGACGTCGAGACCCAGGAACCGGTCGACAGTTCATCACCACCCGAGTCCATACTATCTGGTGTTAATGCCATCTTAACAGATGCTCCCATGCTTTTTAGGGATATTGAGAAATACCAACGTGAAGATCCGACGCTGGCTCCGATAATGGAAACCCTTTCTTCTGGGGAACATGTCGTCCCTTATGTTCTGAGGAATGGTGTTCTATGTTGCCCTTCGAGGCATGATAAGATGATGAAGGTTGTTGTTCCAGCGGTTCTTGTACCTATGATCTTCAAGTATTATCATGAGATCCCATTAGGAGGGCATCTTGGTATCTTTAAAACTCGTGAAAAGATTCGTGAAATGTTCATCTGGAAAGGTATGGACGGTGAAATCCGTGAACTAGTAAAGGCTTGTAAATCCTGTTTGATTAGTAAACCAACCATGTCCACCAAGGTAGGCCTCTTGTCTTCGCATCAAGCATCGCGCCCCATGGAACGCCTGTATATTGATTATGTAGGACCCTTCCCCCAGTCGAAGGGAAATGCCAACAAATTCATCTTTGTATGTGTAGATGGTTTTACCAGATTTTCCTGGTTATTTCCGACTAGGCTGGCTACCGCTCAGTCCACCATTACTTGCCTAAATTCTATTTTTGCTTCTTTTGGTCCGTGCCAATATATTGTATCTGATAATGCTAAGGCTTTTACATCTAATTTCGTAAATTCTGTTTTGACTTATCCATCTCTCATGTAACTACTTCTGCTTATTACCCTCAACCATCTCTGGCTGAACGGGTTAATCGTAATCTCAGGTCCGCACTGATTGCCTATCATCATGATGATCATTCCAGGTGGGACACGTCCCTGCATTGGTTAGCTTTTGCTTTGAATTCAGCGGTTCATGAATCACATAAATTCACTCCAGCTTCTTTGATGTTCAAGTTTGTTCCCAACTCGCCGCTCTCTAACCTCTGGTCTCTGAGTGACATTCTACCCGAGACAATAGATCCGGATAATATTAAAGATCTTTGGAAGAAGGCTAAAGCCAATCTTAAAGTGTCTCACGAAAAGGTCAGGGAAAGGTATGATAGTGGACGGAGACCCACCACTTTGAATGTATGTGACCAGGTAATGGTCAAGAATTTTGTTCCCGCGGGCAAGCTTGCCCCCAGATTTCATGGGCCATGCATCATTCTCGATTTTCTTACGCCAGTTACGTTGTTAGTAAGCAATCCAGCCACCGAGAGGATATTTAGGGTTCACCTGTCACAGGTGAAACCAGTGTAAATTTTGTGTCAACTTGCTTCATATAATTTGAAAGGAATATGAAGGTTATATTTTTTTTTTTTGAGTTCAACTTTTAAGGCTTTCTGCCCCTTCTATAATACTTTGTCTTATATGTAAGCCTCTTGTAAAACCTTCCCCGATCCGTTAAACTGCCATTCTGTCCTTGCCTCGGCCATTACCACGCTCCCGTCTCCTGCTTCAATACACACTGTGGCTTGATTTGAGTAAATGCCATGGATATCTGCACGCCGCTGACCCCTCAACCTCCTCACCAAGTCTGTGCCCTTAAAAAAAAAGATGATGGTCCAACACAATTCTGCCGCCAAGCTTTAATGTTTCAGTGCCCCCGCAGCCGCGCGGCGCCGTGCAGCAACTGGAGCAGAGGACGGGCCCCCTCGGCCCCAGCGAGGACGACGTGTGCACGGCGAGCCGGAGCTCTCCTCCCGGCCAAGGCTGATGTGCGGCGCACGACCTGCTACTTGCCCGCAGCCTGTATATGTTCACCGCGTGCGCGGCGTGCTTCAACACCTCTGCTCCCCTCATAGTGCGGGCGAGCGGTATCTCAGGGTACTTGAGGGGTCCGAGCGGCCTCCTTTGGACGCAAGCCGCAACGGCCGGTCTGGCCATCCCACTTCATCACCATCTACTACATGAACAGTTACTATAAGTAATGACTACACTTGGGAATTCAACTGCAATATTTGGTGGACTTTGAAATTTTTTTTCCTTCACTTTCAAGTATAAAAAGTTATCTTCAGAAATTCAACTTCTACAAATATAAAGACTTTACTTCATCTGCAACAACAAAATTTTGAAACTGAATCAAACCAAATTAAGAAATCTTATAAATGCTTCTGCAATCAATCTTCATATCCACAGCATAACTTGGACCTTGTTTCAAACAGATTTCATGTGTCACCCCTGGAGGAACTTTTGGGGGGGGAGGTCTGTACCGGGCGGTACACCTCCACGCCGCTAATTTAAAAATTGCGCCAGGTGAAACTCCTCTGCTGGAGGAAGTCTGAACTTTATCTACGCTGTTAATTCTTTACCTTCTCAGAAGATGTCACCACGTGGAAAATTTTGAGTTTTTGAACTGTGTCATTTTTGATGTGTTTTTGTTTCGCTTGAAGTAAGAAGTGTAAACTTTCTCTCCTAGAGGACACTACTGAAGATCAACAATAGTGCACCCTAGTGCGGAGTCAAAGAACTATTTTGTTGGAGAAATTTCTATTTCAAATGTTTGTTTCTTGTTAAATTTCCTTCTGTTATTGTTTAAGTTGGCTGTATACCCCTCTTTTCCCCTTGTTTTAGGGTTATCCAATCCCGAATTTCTTTTAGTAATTTCCGACCAATCCGATGTATTTTCCCCCAACTTGGATATGTTTCTGTACCCTAGCCAATAAAATTATTGTGGGCGGGTGTTTTCATTCCCCTAACGCCTAGAACCTTCCGCGAGAGGATATAAACTGCTGATTTTTGGGTCTCTGCGCCACTTCTGATCCATCTTTCAGTGTGTAAAGTACATAGCAGGGGGCGGGAAGCGCCTCTTTCTTCGGCAGCGGTCAACAACAAGGTAATGGCCGATTTATAACTTCTTTCTTTGCTAGCTCAGCAGTTTAACTTTCGGGGCGGGTTCTAAGCGTTCAACCATGTAACCTTTTCCTAAAATGTAACTACTCTTTTCATATATTCTCTTTTAAAGCTTCATACTGGGATAGAGAGTGCTAACCCTCTCGAGCTCCCACTCATATTGTTGGGAGGTGAACTTAGTTTTCTCAACCTATTCTTCGTTAACGTAAAACAAATTGTTCTCTTCTTAAGTCACCTCTTTAGTATGGGATTAGCCCTTGTATTAACGGCCTAGGGCCAAGTAGGTCTTAAGCAAAGTGTATTGGGAGTGCAAGTGCGCCTCCTCTCAAATTGTATTTTAGAGGTCATGCATTAACCTTCTTGTCATTTAACAGACCTCAGTAGGTTGGGTATTTTACCCCTGTGTATATGTCCTTGGAGGACAGCTTAAAGGTGGAGTTCGGAGTGGCCTATGATAGGCTTGTATTTTAGGGGGAAGTTGCCCTTTCTTGAAAATTGTGTTTCTGCCTCAAGGAGGCTTTTGGGTGTAATTGGAAGCAAATGTTTCTGGCATGTTTGGGGGTTTTCGGCCCCTTTGTTGTATGGTGTTCATTGTAAGGTTGGGCTCATTGCTCAAGAATTATGTTTCTGACTTTTGAAGCCCCAAATGGGGTACCTATGTAAATGTATTTTTCAATCGTGTTTCGGCTACTAAGTACCTGTTCTATTTGTTGTTACCTGATTTTGAAAAGAAAATATAACCTTGTTAAATTTTAAAATTAATTTCACTTTAGTAGCTTGAGACCTATTCACCACCCAGCACCTTCTTTCATGCATAACTACCACAAAAACACGGTAACAATAATAATAATAATAATGTTCATGGCAGAAATTTCGGAAGCCTTCCAGATACACACAGGTGTCCGACAAGGAGACGGGGTCTCACCAATCTTGTTCAACATGGTGTTAGATAAAATTATCAAGCAGTGGGAGGAACAAAGTTAAAGGAATACAACTGGAAAGAAGACGTGAAACAAAAACCATCATAAAATGTCTGGCATTTACAGATTAATTTAATTTCGTGTGGCTATTTCTAGCCGAGTGCAGCCCTTGTAAGGCAGACCCTTCGATGAGGGTGGGCGGCATCTCAAATATGTACGTAACTGCGTGTTGTTGTGGTGGAGGATAGTGTTATGTGTGATGTGTGTGTTGCAGGGATATTGGGGACAGCACAAACACCCAGCCCCCGTGCTACTGCAATTAACCAATGAAGGTTAAAATACCCGACCCGGCCGGGAATCGAACCCGGGACCTCTGAACCGAAGGCCAGTACTCAGTGCATTCAGCCAACGAGTCGGACGGCATTTGCAGATGGCATAGCCTTACTCAACAACTATACACAGGAGGCAAAGGAATCACTGGAACGCTTTCATGAAATACCCTTTGTAGCTGCCAAAACAGGTCTACAGATATCTTACGGGAAGACCGAATACATGGAACGGCAGAACAACAATGTTCACACCATGCATACTGTATTTGGATCCATTAACAGAATCGAAAAATTTAAATATTTAGGGGAATACATGCAAATAGGAGGATGAAACAAGGCGTCTAACATAGAACGAAAGGAAAAACTCCAGAAAACATAAAAACTTTTTTTTTTTTGCTATTTGTTTTACGTCGCACCGACACAGATAGGTCTTTGGCGACGATGAGATAGGAAAGGCCTACGAAGTGGAAGGAAGCGGCCGTGGCCTTAATTAAGGTACAGCCCCGGCATTTGCCTGGTGTGAAAATGGGAAACCACGGAAAACCATCTTCAGGGCTGCCGACAGTGGGGCTCAAACCCACTATCTCCCGATTAGTGGATACTGCCCGCACTTAAGCGACTGCAGCTATCGAGCTCGGTGCAACAAACATTAAAGAAAAACTAACATGCTCACATTATAATAAGTAAAGCATATCAAGACAGGCCAAACTTAGACACTACAAAACAGTCGTATTACCAGATGCATTCTATGCATCAGAAACGACCACCATTGGAGAATCTGGCATCAGGCATCACAGAGACAAAAAAAAGAACGTAAAATTCTCAGAAAATATTTGGACCAATAAACAGAGATGGCATATGGACAAAACAACCTACCGAAAAGCTGTACCAGCACACTGACAGACTGACAGACGTGATCAGGAAACGCAGACTAACTTTATATGGGCACATACAGAAAATGGACAACAACAAACTTACAAAGAAAACCTTTGATGTAGTAAACAGTTCAAGCAAGAAAACAAATTGGTATCATGAAATAGAGAAAGACTTAAGGCAGGTGGAGATCAACAGGCAAATGATAGGAGACAGAAAAGAATTCAAAAGTCATTGTAAATGACAAGAGGACAGAAACAATGTGGGCAGAATAAAGGAAACAGGAACACAGCCAAAGGATGAAGAGATTTTGGGAAGAGAAGAGGAAGAAGTGAAAACTGTGTTATCATGAGATATTCGAGTTCAAACACTGTCCAAAAGCGCAAACATGATATGAATAATAATAATAATAATAATAATAATAATAATAATAATAATAATAATAATAATAATAATAATAATAATAGCTAACGATAATAATGCAATAGCACGATCAATGAAAGATCAGATATGCACAGTGCATTCGCTTCCTGCTGTACCACTTAACACTACTTTAAATAACTGTGTGATTGGTATTCGACGGTTCATGAATGCTGAGTTTGCGATTACGCTCTTGCATCCCGCCGTAAGGTATCCAGTGGATTTTAATCAATTATATATTTACTTAATCATGCTGGTCTATAATACATACATTTTAATGTTCTTTAGGAACAAATTTATAGATGCTTCATTTTCGAATTAAATGTGACTAACAAGAAGGTTATGACGTAACTCACAGAATTTTCAGTTTTCATTGTGCCTTCTCCTCAATGATTCAAATAGCCTTACAGCAATCCGCTTTAGTTGGCTTCCCAGGACCGTGTTAGTCACTATTTTATGTTTTTGACTCAGCCACTTACCGCAAAGGAGACTTCGGATATAATAATGAATTTCAACTTTTCCCATCTAATTTGAAAGCTTTAATTAAAATATATACATAACAGTGTGTATATTCAATATTAACAACAGTGTTAACTTGAAGAGAAAGCTTTTAGTTTGCTCGCCATCTCCGAAAATATACACACGCTTTGTTCTCAAAGGATATGCTGCGGGCGTAAAATTCAATCTGAAACTAATTTAGCACGGTACCCCTCCTACCTGCCAACATTGTTAACAAGGTGAAAGTTATGGTGCTTCGTTCAGGAGCTACGAATAGCATGGTGTTCATTGACGGTGTGCGTTTGCTAATTTATGCTACTGAATTGCTGCTATAATGAGTAAACAGCTTTTCCATTGGGCAGCACATTCCCCAGCAGTACCAGACTTTAGGAAACCACACACAAAAAGCTAAGCTAAGCTACGCTATGCTACGCAACCCAACGAAAATAATAGCTCCAATGAAGTTGCATTGAATAGCACATACAGCCTGCTGTGCAAAGCTACGGTAACCTAAGCAATGCCAAGCTTAATTTTACAGATCGCCAAGAAGTCGATTTTCATAGGTGTAGCTAGCATGCGCACAATCACTTTTTTTGCCCGTCATATACCAAACAGTCGTGTCATGTGTGTGGCTTTCGTGAATTACCTCAATACAGTAGCTATTATATTGCTTAATAGTTTCTGTGCTTGTTAATTATCATGGAAGGCAGACGAAAGGAAGAGATACAAAATTGTATTTATCGAACTAATAGAAAGATATTTAACCATAAAAGACAACTATTGGCAAGAAATAAATGAGACTTTGGAAATTGATTGTACGTATTATTTGTTGCTTTTACATACATTTCTACGCTACATTCTATAATATGGGTACTTAATATTCATTTTTATATCAACCTTAGTAATTGAGAGAAGTTCATGAAATTGTTCCTAATTTAGACGAAAGTAATTTTTAATTCTTCATCATTTCCATGCAATACATGAATCAAATGATAGAATTCGCCATGAATTATTGTCCTTCCAATTTCACGTGTACAGAATCTTCTATTTTTTCTGTTTCTTTCCCTTTGTTCATCTTCGACGGCGGCGGTCATTAAAATAAATCTCCTCTTCAATCCATCTTTAAACGGCTGCCTAGCATAGTTTAGCTTAACTTGTTATTCATGACATAGCACAACATAGCTTGGCACTGCTTAGCACAGAGTACCTTAGCTTATCTTAGCTTTCTATGTGTGGTGGCCTTTATGATCGTCAGTTTGTGGGTTTAATCAGAGAGCATGGAGCCGATTCTGGAAGGATTATCTTTCTATATCATAATCGTTGATCTGATGAACTACTCTGATGGCGCGGCGTACTCTGCCATCAAAATGAATTCACCATAAACCATCCAGTAGAATTTGGCTTTACTGCTAGACAATAGTCTAGCTAGAAACTTTAAACTGGTAAACGCTTTGGCCCGTCAAGGTTAGTTTTTACTTTAATTTAAAATAAAATCGCACTAATACATTTAGGTTTCCAATTAGGCTAGGATGGATAATAATGTTATTTGCTTTTTACATTCCACTAACTACTTTTGCGGTTTCTTGGAGACGCCGAGGAGCCGGAATTTTGTCCCTCAGGAGTTCATTTACGTGCTAGTAAATTTACCAACACAAGGCTGACGTATTTGAGCACCTTCAAATACTACCGGACTGAGCCAAGATCGAACCTGCCAAGTTGGGCTCAGAAGACTGGCGCTGTAGCGTCCGAGCTACTCAGTCCTGCGGCTACTATGAGAAAAGGCTAGTAATGAGATAGAATAGACCGCGACCGCTATTCAGGTACAACCACGGTATGGCCTGATGTGAATATAAGGAAGCACGGAAAAAAGAAACGTTTCCCTTTGCGTAAGGCTAATGTCTTTCAATAAATGATGATGCTTGTTGTTTGAAGGGGCCTAACATCGAAGGTCATCGGCCCATACTCTCAATAAATGAACCTCACTATTAATGTAATGTTGGATTTAAATGATGCCTGTTACTCTCGGGAACTATATGCTTCATCAAGCAGAAATCCTGGGGACAAATTCAAGTCGTAGTCCTGAATCAGACTTTATCAGATGACTTCACATAGAGAGTGCCTTTATACAGGTTTCAATCTACCCTAACAAGAAGAGGTTCTGATCTGAATATTTCATGCACAGAATAAAGATGACGGAAGTTGTCATTAATGCGATAAAATTGGCGCTCGTCTGTGCGAAGTCACGACTTTTCCAGAGGACGAAGACTCATAGATGAATCTGCAAAAGATATTCTATATAAGTCCTTTCTGTGTCGATACACAATTATGCAGACACACGCAAAGCTAAGGCTTAAATTGAATCTATTAATAAAAAATGTTTGCTCACGCATCAATGCTGAAAAGCTATTAAAGAATCTGTCAAGACGCCTTCACGAGTTCGACAAAAAGAGCGCTTAACACACACAGCAAGGAAGTGACATATAACAGGAAGTGAAGTTCGAAGTTTATGGAGAACATTATGAGTAATTGTAACTTTTAAACGTTAAGGGGAGTGAGGACTGAATTTTGTAATGTTTACTGTTTTTATCCACATTTTACCAAATTTAGTTATTGTATTTTGGTATAAATAAACACATATTTTACCAAATTAGAGGTGTGTAGCTGTATTGGTTGAAGTGTTATTTCATATTTTATACTTCAGAAGTAGTCCCGTTAAGAAAGTCACTTGTGGAACAGTTTTCGTTTTAACAATCTCACCAAGTTAAAACAAATTCAGATATGAATTGCATCACAAGGAGGATTTTGTACAGAGCAAAATATTGAAAAAATAATTGCAAGCAAGAAAAAAAGCAAAAGAATATCTGCTCATTTCAGAACCGCCCCGCACCATATGTCTCCTTTCAGAGCTCCTGATTCTTTATTTCTTGGATATTTTCTTCCATTTCTGAAGTAATCTCATTTTCTCTTGATAACGGCTTCTCTTCCTTCCCTCAGTCGCAAGGTCATAAGTATGACATAATGTGCTGCTTCAGAGCGTGTCGTAAGTTTTAAATACAGGGTGACCGAAAAGTTCGTTAACATCTGATGAGGCAGTATTTCATGGAATATTGGAGGTAGAGAGGTGATAACTGACACACATGATTGGCATGACATGGGGGGTTTATCGACATCAAAATAAAGTAAACAAAATGACAACCAGATGGCGCTTCATATGATAAACAAGCAATAATTAGCATAACAATCGAGGGTTAGCAAAGATGATGTTCTTTATAACTAGAGTTCGGAAGTATATGACCCAAAAAAGTACAAAATATGCAAGCAAATATGCACTTAAAATAACTAAATATGACCTAAAAAGGTATAATATGACCTAAAAACTATCAAATATGATAAATTTTAGGAATAGGCAGAAAGTATTAGAGTATTACTAACATTAATCGTCTTAAGTACCAAAACGCAATCAGTGGTAATACACCACTTAAATATATTGTATCAACTGGAGTGATCCTATTCATAGACGGAAAAACAATATCACCACATTCCGTGAGCTCATGCGTATAGTGTCGCAATCTAGCATGTCTAGAAAGATGTACTAAAAGCCGTCCGCAGAGCAGCTCCCTCTTGGAAGCAGGTCTTCTAAGTCTGCTACCTAACTGTTTCTGGAAAATAAAGAAAAATACATGTACTACACTATTTGGAAATCGTCTGTTTCCAACTCGACGCAGATAACACGTACCTTGTTAACGACGCCTCAATTTAAACAAAAATGCTGAAATATTACTTTATATCACTGAAATGAGCAAAATATGGCCAAAACAAAAAAGTGGCCGAAATATGCATTTATATGCAATATCAAATTGCTAACGGGGTCAGGGACCAGCCATTCAACACTTATTTTTCAGATTTTGGATAAAATGAGCTCAGAAAAGAAATATGTAATTTACTTAACGACTGAACCTTAATGATGAGTGCGTCAGAGCTTTCGCTTTTATACCGAGAGAGATTCCGAGTATCCTCCTGTCATCTTTCCCTCCTCTTTGTACCAGCTAACATTCTCGCTCCTTTTCACGTCCATTACTTCCAACTTATCAATACGATATCCTGATTCCACCAAGCTTTCTTTTCCATATTGCAAAGTAGGTCGTAAAACAGGCCGATAAATATATAATTTTGTCCGAGAAAATTCTTTCTTACAGAATATTTCTCACCTGACCTCACTTTATGCTAATGTTGATACCATATCCGCCGAACATATCTTCAAGCTCTATACGTAATAGTAAATGTACGCGGTATATTAGAAAGGTACATAAAACATCATAAAGAGTCGAAAGATTCTCAAAGGAATTCATTCTGTCAATTTTTCATAAAGTTAATCTGATTGGCCTTTGAACGCAATGATGCCTACAACATCCTGCAATATAATTTTTTAAAATACTTCAGGCAATGCTCTCTGACCTTTCTGTACATTGTGTCACCTAGGCGACCTCTGCTTCCGCGATTGTCAGCTAGATGGTCGTAAATTGATTTATACATAATTGACAATGTGGACGGAAGTTTACCGCACAGGTCCATTAGTCATTATCTACGCCTATATGCGCCTCAAGATAATCAATGGCACGGTGCAGTCTGGACTGGAGTAGGTTTCCAAACTTATTAGTTGGTTGCCAACCATTTTCAAGGAGATACTCGGGTTGGTACCGAAGCTACCAAACGATCAGTCCCTAAAAAAATAATTTGCTTCCTATTTTTAACAGACTGAGTACTGCATACTGCGTGTGAACTTGCATGATGCAGGAGCTTACGTGCATTAAGGTTAAACCATTGAAACATAAAATATCTGAATTAATCATTGTTACTCTGTTAGGGCGTGTCTCCTAGATCAGCCATTCCCAAACTGTGGTCCGCGGACGTACACACGTACAATTCACAGACCTTTATACTAAATTTAGTAACTATGTCTTCACCGTTGTATAACTGACATCCAGTATATGTAACTCTTAACTTGTCCGACCCCGCGGTGTAGGGGGCAACGCGTCCGCCTGTCACCTGGTGGCCCCAGGTTCGATTCCTGGCCGGGTCAGGGGTTTTTAATTGCAATAAATAATATCCCTGGCCTGGGGACTGGGTGTTTGTGACTTCCTTAATCTTCCTTTCCTCACACACAACATTCCACACTACCGCCATTCCAATTACACGCAGGTTCATCCAACATGGTGCATGGCAAAAGATCCACAAGGGTCGACACCCCAAACAAATGGCATTAATACAAAAGTCTTAACTTGCCCGATAGATAGTGCAAGTTAGCAGCGGAAAAAGAAGATATACTATAAGACAGTGTAAGTGATGTAATAGTGAGACACTTGATTGCTAGTAACCACACCCAGACCATATTTTCAGTCTGTGGTCAGCAAAATCTTCTTTGAAACTGAACATGAGCTGCCCTCGCTTTAGAAAGATCAAATAGCCTAAGTATCTTGGCAGAGACGAAGCGAAAATTAAATTCAAATGCAGTATGATATGGGTGGAGAATCACATAGACTAGCATGTTTAGCTTCAGGAAGTTCCGGAAGTTCAGGAAGTTCCACGTCTCTGATCGACTTCTGGATCCATGACTCCTATGCCCTTCTATTTCTAGAAAGTAAATATAGCGTTTAATGTCTTTCATGACAACATACCTGTGCGATTGTTCCTTTTCTGCTCTCATAAAAATGAAAACGAAGTACAGAAACAGAGCTAATGCAGAAGCTGTTCTTCTGTTCGAGTGGCTACGCGTGTAAAACGCCTGGTTATTGGAAACATCAGTCCCATTGAATCAACCACCGCAACAAGTGATTTTTTTTAAAGAAAGTTTCCAGATCCATGCTGTTGTGATAATTAGCCAATTTTCATAATGCTTTATAATTTATGTGCATTTATTAAGTATCTTTAATTAAATGAAGTTAAATTAAATTTTCAGAGAAAGTAAATATTAGTTCTAAATTATAGTAATAAAAACAAACATGATAACATTACAAAATTCTGTTTTTTTTACGGAATGCAGTAGTATGTTCTGTGGTTAAGGGGTCCATGAACATGCATGTGATATGATCAGGGCGCCTTAGAGATAAAAAGTTTGGGAAACCCTGTTCTTTAACACAAATCAGAAGGCTACTTTTTTCTATTTGCTTTACGTCACAGCGACACATATATCTTATGGCGACGATGGGATAGGAAAGGCCTAGGAATTGGAAGGAAGCGGCCGTGGCCTTAATCAAGGTACAGCCCCGGCATTTTCCTGGTGTATAAATGGGAAACCACGGAAAACCATCTTCAGGGCTGTCGACAGTGGGGATCGAACCCAGTATCTCCCGATTACTCTGTGTTTTCACTTACAGTCGAAATCGATTTTTGCTAAAAATGTCATGTTTGTAAGTTTTCGTGTCCACACTTACGTGGTTATTCAAGAGAATTAAGTTAAAACTAAAAAAAAAAAAACGTAAATGAAAAAAGTATAGTACAGTATTTGTGGGTACGACTACGAGGGATTTCATTGGCTTTCGCTTGAAGAATACTGTAGGCCCATTGATCGGCACATTATTTATCCTTTACTCTTTAAGCATCAAAATAAAAATTCTTCAATATCTTTGTGCCCAAATGATCTGGCTCATTTGATTCTTTATAATTTTTCTTCGAAAAGAGAGTTATTTTCTCTCTGTCCTTCCAAATTGTAGAAATCGTTCAGTGTGATACACACATTTCCTTCCCGACGCTGACATTGGTTTCCTCATTTTCAAATTGCCCTATTTTGTGTTACTTTTCTACAATATTAAACACTTTGTCCGCCTCTGTGGTGTAGTGGTTAGCGTGATTAGCTGCCGCCCCCGGAGGCCCGGGTTCGATTCCCGGCTCTGCCACGAAATTTGAAAAGTGGTATGAGGGCTGGAACGGGGTCCACTCAGCCTCGGGAGGTCAACTGAGTAGAGGTGGGTTCGATTCCCACCTCAGCCATCCTGGAAGTGGTTTTCCGTGGTTTCCCACTTCTCCTCCAGGCGAATGCCGGGATGGTACCTAACATAAGGCCACGGCCGCTTCCTTCCCTCTTCCTTGCCTGTCCCTTCAAATCTTCCCATCCCACCACAAGGCCCCTGTTCAGCATAGCAGGTGAGGCCGCCTGGGCGAGGTACTGGTCATTCTCCCCAGTTGTATCCCCGACCAAGAGTCTGAAGCTCCAGGACACTGCCCTTGGGTGGTAGAGGTGGGATCCCTCGCTGTGTCCGAGGGAAAAGCCAACCCTGGAGGGTAAACAGATGATGATGATGATGATGATTAAACACTTTTCTTTTCTCTTGAATCGTCTTCACAGCGATGCTTGCCTCAACTATTTAACATACCTATTTAAAATCTTCAATAATACGTGTTACATTGTTGTCAGCAATCCCCAAATACGTAACAAACAAAAATCAACATTGGACGTTACAGTCGATAAATTTATCTGAAAATGTGATCAAAATATGTAATTTTATGTGATGTGTCGTAATAAGCGAGCAGCCTCCGAGGCTCAGGCGGAAGCACGCCGGCCTCTCACCGCTGGGTTCCGTGGTTCAAATCCCGGTCAGTCCATGTGAGATTTGTGCTGGACAAAGCGGAGGCGGGACAGGTTTTTCTCCGGGCACTCCGGTTTTCCCTGTCATCTTTCATTCCAGCAACACTCTCCAATTTTATTTCATTTCATTAATCATTCATTAATCATTGCCCCAGAGGAGTGCGACAGGCCTCAGCAGCCGGCACAATTCCCATCCTCGCCGCTGGAAGGGGGCTTCATTCATTCCATTCCTGACCCGGTCAAATGACTTGGAACAGGTTGCGGATTTTCATTTCATTTTCATGTCATAATAAGCGACGTTGTAATAAGTGGTTTTTCAAATACTGTGTAGGATTTAGACGGGACAGTTAGCGATGTCACTATAAAAGGTTTCGACTCTATTTCTAACATCTATTCAACGTGACGTATTCTCCGAGCAAAAGACCTTCAGTCGTGGCTTCGACGTAGACCCCACATACGTCTTTGGTTTAAAAAACCCTTAAGAGATGTATTTAATCCCATCTCCGTTCGTATGTTTGTCTTTGTAAATATATTCCTAGAGGAAGGAATGAGCGATGAGTACACACTGAAACTCAAGGGATTGCTCCATGCGTAATATGTCACGAGATAGACTTCTCTCTCTAATAAACACAAATATTTGCTACGCAAGCACAACTCTTGCAATTCACCTCATTCATCGTCTAAGTCCCATAAAGGAGTTTCTAGAATTCCTCCCGTGCAAGTTAGAAACTCTGATTCAACACATTCAAAAGGGGAGGGGGATTATGGTATGTGTCGCTGGAACCTTGTACACGCTCTCGAAACAAGGATCATTTACTCACTGATGGGGTGAGCAGAAGTAATTTAGTAGTGGGTAAACTACCTGGGGCAGTCCAAAGCTCTAATTATGGGGGTGACAAGTACATATCTAGGCAGTCAATAAAGTTCAACCCCCTGGAGGGTGCTAATTGCTAACACGCAAGAGATTTATATGAAGGAAAGGAAGAAGGATGAGGAGCAGTTAACGAACTGCCCCTGCTGTTGACACTAGCACTTTGTCAATACGAAGTGCAGACATCGGGAAAAGCATTTCAATACCGTTCATATCCGTCATACTCCGCTGGGGACACGCCCTTTCTACACTGGTAGTCGATACAATCAGCTATGAGTGAAGTTCAGTAGGAAAAAATATCATATAAATGGTTATGTAGAACGATTGATATATCTCACTTCCCTGCATCATTTGGCAAAGAAATGACAATTTTCAGGAAATACTGACAATCTATAGCACACTATTAGCATATAGGTCTGGTCGCACAACTTTGTTTTTTATTTTACAATTTGCACCGACTCAGATAGGCTAGGTCTTATGGCGACGATGGGAAAGGAAAGGCCTAGGAGTAAGAAGTAAGTGACCGTGTTCTTAATGAAGGTACAGCCCAAGCATTTGCCTGGTTGAAAATAGGGAAAGACGGAAAACTAAATCAACTTCAGGGTTGCCGACAGTGGGGATCGAACCCACTATCTCGTACAACCATTCAGAGTGAATAAATAATCATATTACTATTTACACAACAACAACAAAACAATACTATTAATAACAATAATAATAGAATACACAGTTCAAAACAAACATCAAGACAGCTCGCAGAAATCTACAGGTCAATCAGGGCAAAATAAAATGAGCACAGATATTCAAATACCTAGGCGAGTAGATAGAGCCTAATATTTCTGAGAAAGAGGCATTCAAGTCAAGAATCAACAATATGGGAATGGCCTACCATCTCACCAAAGATATCTATGACTAACGGTAAATGTATTTCAAATCCAAGCTTAGACATTACTGTACAGTAACTAGACCTGAAACTCTACATGGCGCAGAATACCTCTCAATGAATAAGAAAAGTCTGGCAGAACAACTAGAAGCCAAAGAAAGAAAGATTCTAAGGAAGATCTTGGGCCCAGTAAAGGAAAATGGATGATATGGGAGAAGGCACAATCATGAACTATATCTGCATATGGGTAACAGACACTACTAGGAAAAGAAGGCTTTCTTTCTATGGTCACTTAATGCGAATGAGATCAGAAAGATTGTCCACTCGAATCTTTGCCTACTTCCTGAATATGAAAACTAAAGGGGTCTAGTGGTTCACCGCGGTCGAAAAGGATTTACAAGAAGTGGGGATCTGACGTGATGGCATTGTTTCTGACAACCCCCGTAGCGGAAGACCGGCGTCCGCCGTCAGTGACGAAAAAATTGAGAAGGTGAGGACATTAATCACGAACGATTGGCGATTAACTGTGCGAATGATAGCGGATGAACTGCAGATTAACCTGGATTGATTGATTGATTGATTCATTGATTGATTGATTGATTGATTGATTGATTGATTGATTGATTGATTGATTGATTGATTGATTGATTGATTGATTGATTGATTGATTGATTGATTGATTGATTGTAGACTTTTATGTCGATAACATATCTGCTGGGGGGGGGGGGTAAATTCAATTATGGTTTTTGTAAAGGATTAAAGACTCACTTCATCAAGGAAATGTTATTATGAAATCTTTCTCTTGCAACTACTATCAATATGATGGTCCTGCAGTTCACAGCAGTGCAAGGAACAAATCTATGTATGTTTAAATCTCATTAATATATGCCGTTTTAAATCTAATTTCGTGTGGCTATTTCTAGCCTGGAGCAACCCTTGTAAGGCAGACACTCAGATGTGGGTGGACGACATCTGCCGTGTCCGTGAAACTGCATGTTATTATAGAGGAGGATAGTGGTGTGTGTGATCGTGTGAATTCCACGAAGTAGAAACACTGATAAGGGAATTAACCATTTAAAGTTGAAAATCACCGACCCGACTGGGAATCGAACCTGGAGCTCTCGGAACCGATGAGATCTACACTGACCATTCAGCCAAGGAGTCAGAGAATATATGCCCTTGAACATTGTGTTTTGCTCATACCATACCAGAGGAGTTCCAGGTCATATTTTAATATCACACGAGTATTTTTTTTTTTTTTACAATTTGTTTTACGTCGCACCGACACAGACAGGTCTTACGGCGACGATGGAACAGGAATGGGCTAGGAGTGGGAAGGATTTTTCTTTTTTTGCTAGGGGCTTTACGTCGCACCGACACAGATAGGTCTTATGGCGACGATGGGATAGGAAAGGCCTAGGAGTTGGAAGGAAGCGGCCGTGGCCTTAATGAAGGTACAGCCCCAACATTTTCCTGGTGTGAATATGGGAAACCACGGAAAACCATCTTCAGGGCTGCCGATAGTGGGATTCGAACCTACTATCTCCCGGATGCAAGCTCACAGCCGCGCGCCTCTACGCGCACGGCCAACTCGCCCGGTGAGTGGGAAGGAAGCGGCTGTGGTGTAAAAATGGGAAAACACGGAAAACCATATTCAGAGCTGCCGGCAGTGGGGTTCGAACCCACTACCTCCCGAATACTGGATACTGGCCGCACTTAAGCGACTGCAGCTATCGAGCTCGGTAACACCAGTATAAACCAGAGATGAATTGGAAATATAGTGATGGCAATGAACCACTACACAGGTATTATACTTTGATGGATTGAAGTCAGAAAATTTCTAGACTGCCTCCTGAAGGCTATCCTTAGGGTACAATCATGGCAGAAGTAGCTCAATGGCGCTCGCCGGGAGCCTACGTTTAGTTCTTAGCTAGCAGTTCAACTGCAATTAGGCCTACACACTGACGAGGTGTATTGCCATGAGGAGTTATTTCCGGACGTTTTTCATCAGCAGTAATCGGCTTCTGTGCCCCGTAGAGACCGCTAGCGGCGGATGAGCCGTAAGCAACGTATAACCCTGAGTACCCCAAAGTAACCATGGAATACAAAACAGTAAACTTCCATTTAACACAGCAATATTTTCAATTGCGTCTCGTTTAATCACCGATTCTTCTTCGAGGGATGGGAAAGAATTTCCTACTAGTATCAAATATTGCAGAAATGAAGTGTAAATGAAGTTTAGAATTTCAGATCTAAGAACTTCGTTATTTAAATCATATTATCCCACCTTCCAACATGTATATTGCGAGCATCTGTGAGAAATAGGCCTATTCCTAGGAGGGCAGGGAATTATTTAATTTGTTTAGATACAAAAGACATTTTGTTTACTTGAGTTTCTTAAACGCCTGCCTGGTGAAGATATTTTTAAAAGATAATTTTCAACCCGACATTGAATAACAACATTACATAAATTTGACTAAATTATCTATACACATACAAAAAAAATGCCTGGTTGCTGCCAGTATTCACGCGGGCTGATATCGAGAACCAATGAACGGAGTTTGATGCGGTTTCCGTCGTTGTATTCAAATTAATGGTACACGAGTTGTATGTCTAAATCCAGTAGATTTCCAAACTGCATGCAAGGGTATCTTGCTGGTAAATTTATCAGACCGAGCGAGTTAGCCAGCAACACTCTCCAATATCATTTCATTCAGTCTGTCAGTCATTAATCATAACCCCAGAGGAGTGCGACAGGCTTCGGCAGTCGGCACAATTCCTATCCTCGCTACAAGATTGGGGTCTTCATTCACTCCATTCTTGACTCAGTTGAAACTGGAAACAGGATGTGGATTTTCATTACTATTATTGTTGTCCGTCTCTGTGGAGTAGTGGTTAGGGTGATTAGCTGCCGCCCCCGGAGACCTGGGTTCGATTCCCACCTCAGCCATCCTCGAAGTGGTTTTCCGTGGTTTACCACTTCTCCTCCAAACAAATGTCGGGATGGTACCTAACTTAAGGCCGCGGCCGCTTCGTTACTCTTCCATCTCTATCCCTACCAATCTTCCCTTCCCTGCAGAAGGCCTGTGTTCAGCATAGTAGGTGAGGCCACCTGGGCGAGGTACTGGTCCTCGTTCCCATTTGTACAGCCCGACCCAAAGTCTCACGCTCCAGGACACTGCTTTTGAGGCGGTAGAAATGGGATCCATCGCTGAGTTCCAGAGAAAAACCAACCTTGGAGCGTAAACAGATTAAGAAATAAAGATTAATATTATTATTAATAAGGAAGTTTCCTGTTCTTTTAGATTTCGTGAGACTGTTGATATAGTGATCATTTTAACAAGGACTTTCCACTTCAAAAATCCCACGTGCCTGCCCCGGCTACCGTGGTAGGAAGGCAGCGACATTCGGCTATCACGTTCTCGTTGGTAATCTATAATAATGTTATTTGCTTTACGGCCACAGTAACCCGCTTTTACGGTTTTCGGAGACGCCAAGGTGCCAGAATTTAGTCCCGCAGGTATTCTTTTACGTGCCAGTAAATCTACCGACACGAGGTTGACGTATGTGAGCACTTTCGAATACCACCGAACTGAGCCAGGATCAAACCTGCCAAGTTGAGGTGAGAAGGCCAGCGCCTCAACAGTCTGAACCTTTCAACCCGTCGTTGTCCGACTCGTTGTATGAATGGTCAGCGTACTGGCGTTCGGTTCAGAGGGTTCCGGGTTCGATTCCCGGCCGGGTCGGGGATTTTAACCTTAATTGGTTAATTCTAATGGCTCGGGGGCTGGGTGTTTGTGCTTTCCTGCAACTCACACACCATAGATAACACTATCCTCCACTACAATTACACGCAGTTACCTACACATGGCAGATGCCACCCACGCTCATCGGAGGGTCTGCCTTACAAGGGCTGCACCTGGCTAGAAATAGCCACACGAAATTAAAATTAAAACCCGGCGTAGGTAATCTGGGGAAGACAGAAATGTTACTGTCCGCCCGGGAATGGTGGCTCTTTCCTTCACGGTCCTTGCACTACCTAAATAAAAGCATCTCACGTCACACACAAAACTAATTAATCTGGCCCGGGGCTAGACACATTTCAACCGTGTGATGGAAGACTTGAAGTTCATGTTGGACTCTTCCAGCTTCCATCACATGAGCCAATAATAGCACGACGGAGCTGGCGTGGAGAATACAGTTTCTTGATGATGTTCCTTCCATCGCATCGCATCACATCTGCGGCTTCTTCTACATTACCGCAAGTGCCAGAAGCTTCGCCTCGCCTCGTTCACTCGCCATGTCACAACCGGACGTCGTAACCTCACTGAAATGACAGTTGAAAAACGTTCAGCGTGTTCTTATCTTTATGAGGTCGCCATGCTGGTGAAGCGAGGAGAAAGAATGAGTCCAGGAGAGATTCAATGTTACCGACACACTGATGAAAAATTCCCCGAATCATATTCCATATATTCCAATTTTCTCCATGGCTAAATGGTTAGCGTGCTGGCCTTTGGTCACAGGGGTCCAGGGTTAAATTCCCGGCAGGGTCGGGAATTTCAACCATCATTGATTAATTTCGCTGGCACGGGGGCTGGGTGTATGTGTCGTCTTCATCATCATTTCATACTCCTCACGATGCGCAGGTCGCCTACGGGCGCCAAAACGAAAGATCTGCACCTGGAGAGCCGAACATGTCCTCGGACACTCCCCGCACTAAAAGCCAAACGCCATTTCATTTTTATTTCAAATCGACGGCTCAAGAGTTTTAGGCCTATGTCTAAATCAAGTAAATTTCCAAACTCCATGCAAGGGTTTCTTGCTGGAATATTCGAATAGTGAAACTTCACTGGGCCGAGCGAGTTAGCCGTGCAGTTAGGGAGATAGTGGGTTCGAACCCTGAAGATCTTATTCCGTGGTTTCTCATTTTCACAACGCGCAAAAACTGAGGGTCTACCACAGTTAAGGCCACGGCCGATACCTTCCCATTCCTAGCCCTTTCCTATTCTAACGCCACCGTAAAACCTGTGTCCGTGAGACATAAAGCACATTGTTAAAAGGAAAAAGTGAAAACTTCAGCGGTGTAGATATACAGCTACCAAGTGGAATTTCAGAAAGAATATTTCACTCTGGAGATGACGAATTTCACACGCTTCCATTGATATAATAATAATAATAATAATAATAATAATAATAATAATAATAATAATAATAATAGTAATAATAATAATAATAAAGTTGGCCTACAAATTTTCTTTGAAAAGACCAAGTTCTTCTGATCAAAACTTGTCATCCAAAATTTGAACACGACATATGGGCAAATCAACCGAGTACCACACTTCAAGTACTTGGGAGAAATACTTGAACGAACGGGAGGCGAGAAGGCTGCCCAGAAAATTCGCCTACAAAAATTTCGGAAAGCCTACGGAAGGGTTCACAACATATACAATAAAAAGTGCTTGTCCCGCCACGCAAAGATCAGACACTATAATACAGTAATCAAGCCCGAAATCTTATATGCCAGTGAGACCCTTACACTAAATGGGAAAGGTGACCTAGAAAACATTTTAAAAGAAGAAAGAAGAATCCTGAGGAAAATTCTCAACCCCCGAAATACAGAAGATGGATATTGACTGAGGTCACGCAAAGTGACAGAAGAGCTTTCCAACATTGCAGCAGACATCCGCAAAAGATGTCTGAAATTTTATGGGTACGTCCGCAGACTGCCGGCAAGTAGACAGACATACAAGATTCTCACCTACATAGAACATCTAAAAAATATTCCATGGGTACTGGAAGTGAAGAAGGATCTGGAAAAAGCCCATATGAACTCAACTGACACCGCGGACAGAAACCTCTACAGGAAAAAAATTAATGGATGGAAAGTGCAACCAGAGAACGAAGTGAAAAAGAAGAATGGAGCAAAGTGGACAGCAGAACGAAAAAGGATCCACGGAGAAAGGATGAGAGCTGTTTGGCAACTCAGAAAACAGAATCGTTAGAGCTTTGCGTGATCCATTGGGTCCATACGCACATAATAAATAATAATAATAATAATAATAATAATAATAATAATAATAATAATAATAATAATAGCTACAGTAGGTAAATTACAACTTTATACATTCATTCAGTATCCTATCCTTGAGGCGCAGTTCTCATTATGTTTTCCTAAGTAGGATAATAACAAAAAATGAAGAATTAGCATGCGTTTGGATATCTGTCGGCGTACGTTCGTACGGCATCTCATTCGCGGGATTCATGTATGTCTTCTAAACCTGCTACCTATCTCTTTCTGAAAAACAACGAAAAATACATCTACTACAGTATTTTGAAATCATCTGCTTGAAGTCCGACTCGCTGGCTGACCGGTCTTCGGTTCAGAGGGTCCCGGCTTCGATTCCAGGCCGGGTCGGGGATTTTAATCTTAATTGGTGAATTCCAATGGCAAGGGGGCTGGATGTATGTGTTGTCTTGATCATCATTTCATCCTCATCACGACGCGCAGGTCGCCTACGGGGGTCAAATTGAAAGATCTGCACCTGGCGAGCCGAAACCGGCACTAAAAAAGCCACACGACATTTCATTATCTGCTTGAAAATTGACGCAGGTAACACGTACCCTGTAAAAAATAACGCCTTAAATTAAACGAAACTGATCAAAATATAACCAAATATGACCTTACATCACTAAAATGAAAAAACATAACCAATGCAATAAAAATGACCAAAATACACATCAATATACAACATAAAATTCCTTTAAACGGGGTTAGGGACCCGTCATTCACAGTTATATTTCAGGTTTCGGGTAAAATGACCTCAGAAATTAAATATGACTTTTCCGTAATATCTGAACTATTATTATTATTATTATTATTATTATTATTATTATTATTATTATTATTATTATTATTATTATTATTATTATTATTATCATTATTATTGTTACCGAGTTTTAGCGGTAGGTAGAGGTGAAAGAAGGTGCGGGTGTGAATGGATCTCAAGCTACGAAATTATAGTGCCTGTAAGGTAAATTTAAAATTTAATACGGTTATATTTTCTTTTCAAAATAAATAAGTAACAAGCATGGCAGGTACACAATAGAAAGTCAAATAAGGTAGTTACAATATTTACAGAATTTGGGCTTCGCGCCCCGAGTTCACAATGCTTGGGCAATCAGCTCAGTTTTACCCCAAACACAAGTTTTAACAGAGGGGCAGAAAACCCCATTCATACCTAGGAGCCCTTGCTCCAAATTACACTGAAAAGCCTCCTCGAGGCATACAACATACAATTTTCAAAAGAGCCACTCGCTCTCAAATTTAAGCCTCTCCCAGGCCACACCAAACTTCACCTTCAAGCTGTCCTCAACGGACATAAACAGGGGTAAAATACCCAATCTACTGAGGTCTATTAAACGAAAAGAATGTTAATTAAATGACCTCTAAAATAACAATTTGAGAGGAGGCGAACTTGCACTCCTAATACACTAGATTAAGACATACTTGGCGCTAGGCCGTTAATACAAGGGCTAATCCCATACTACCGAGGTGACTTTAGAAAAGAGCAATTTGATTTACATTATCGAAGAATAGGTTAAGAAAATAAGTTCACCTCAAGACAATGTGAGTGGGAGCTCGAGAGGGTTAGCACTCTCTATCCCAATATGCAGCTTAAAATAGAATAGAAGAAAAGATCGTTACATTTTAGGAAAAGGTTACATGGAGGAACGCTTCGCACCCGCCCCGAGAGTTAAACTGCTGAGCTAGCAAAGAAAGAATTTATTAATCGGCCATTACCTTATTGTTGACCGCTGCCGGAGAAAGAGGCGCTTCCCGCCTCCTGCTATGTACTTAATACACTGAAAGATGGATCAGAAGTGGCCCGGAGACCCAAAAATCAGCAGTTTATATCCTCTCGCGGAAGGTTCTAGGTGTTAGGGGAAAGAAAACACCCTCCCACAAACTTTTTATTGGCTAGGGTATAGAAACATATTCAAGTTGGGGGAAGATACCTATGATTGGTCAGAAATTAATACCAGAAATTCGGGATTGGTCAAATGCAAAACAAGGGGAAAGAGAGGGGTATACAGCCAACTTAAACAATAACAGAAAGAAATTTAACAAAGAACAAACTTTTGAAATAAAATTTTCTCCAAAGAACAGTTATTTTTCTTCCCACTAGGGTGCACTATTTTAGTTTTTCAGTGGTGTCCTCTAGAAGAGAAAGTTCACACTTCTTACTTCAAGTAAAACAAAAGTACGTCGAAAATGACACAGTTCACAAACTCAAAAATTTCCCGGTGGTGACATCTTCTGAGAAACTAGAAAATTAATAGGGTAAATAAAGTTCAGACTTCCTCCAGCAGAGGAGTTTCCACAGGCGCACATTTTAAATTAGCGGAGTGGAGGTGTACCGCCCGGTACAGACCTCCCCCCCCAAAAGTTCCTCCAGGGATTTCACATGAAGTCAGTTTGAAACAAGTTCCAAGTTATGATGCGAATATGAAGATAGATTGCAGAAGCATTTATGAGATTTTCTTAATTTGGTTTGTTTCAGTTTCAAAATTTTGTTGTTGCAAGTGAAGTAAAGTCTTTCTGTTTGTAGTAGTGAATTCTGAGGATAAACTTTTAATACTTAAAAGTGGAGAAAAATTTTGCAATGTCCACCAAATATTGCTGTTGAATTCCCATGAAACGGTATTAAGGTTGAACAGGAATGTCTATGTAGTTGATGTAGGCTAAGTTGGATGGCCAGACCGGCCGTTACAGCTTGCGTCCAAAGGAAGCCGCTCGGACCCCTCAAGTACCCTGAGATACCGCTCGCCCGCAGTATGAGGGGAGCAGAGGTGTTGAAGCACGCCGCACCCGCGGTGAACATATACAGGCTGCGGGCAAGTAGCAGGTCGTGCGCCGCACATCAGCCTTGGCCGGGAGGAGAGCTCCGGCTCGCCGTGCACATGTCGTCCTCGCTGGGGCCGAGGGGCCCGTCCTCGAACCCAGCCGCGGCACAGCGCCGCGCGGCTGCGGGGGCACTGAAACATTAAAGCTAGGCGGCAGAATTGTGTTGGACCATCATGTTTCTTTTGAGGGCACAGGCATGTAGAGAGATTGAGGGGCCAGCGGCGTGCAGATATCCATGGCATTTCATCTAAGCCAGCCACTGTGTGTAGTGGAGCAGGAGACGGGAGCGTGGTAATGGCCGTGACAAGGACAGGATGGCAGTTTAACAATCGGGGGAGGTTTACAAGAAATGCTTACATATAAAATAAAATAGAAGGAGCAGAATGCCTTAAGAGTGGAACTCAAAAAAAAAATATATAACCATCATATTCCTATCAAATTATATGAAGCAAGTTGACACAAAATTTACACCGGTTTCACCTGGGACAGGTGAACCCTAAATATCCTCTCGGTGGCTGGATTGCTTACTAACAATGTAACCGGAGTAAGAAAATCGAGAATGATGCATGGCCCATGAAATCTGGGGGCAAGCTTGGCCGCGGGAACAAAATTCTTGACCATAACCTGGTCACCTACCTTCAAAGGGGTGGGTCTCCGTCCACGATCATACCTTTCCCTAACCTTTTCATGAGACACTTTAAGATTGGCTTTAGCCTTCTTCCAAAGATCTTTAATGTTGTCCGGATCTATTGTCTCGGGTAGAATGTCACTCAGAGACCAGAGGTTAGAGAGCGGCGTGTTGGGAACAAACTTGAACATCAAAGAAGCTGGAGTAAACTTGTGAGATTCATGAACCGCCGAATTCAAAGCAAAAGCTATCCAATGCAGGGACGTGTCCCACCTGGAAGGATCTTCATGATGATAGGCAATAAGTGCGGACCTGAGATTACGGTTAACCCGTTCAGCCAGAGATGGTTGAGGGTAATAAGCCGAAGTAGTTACATGAGAGATGGACAAGTCAAAACAGAATTTACGAAATAAATTAGATGTAAAAGCCTTAGCATTATCAGATACCATATATTGGCACGGACCAAAAGAAGCAAAAATAGAATTTAAGCAAGTAATGGTGGACTGAGCGGTAGCCAGCTTAGTCGGAAATAACCAAGAAAATCTGGTAAAACCATCTACACACACAAAGATGAACTTGTTGGCATTACCCTTTGACTGGGGGAAGGGTCCTACATAATCGATATACAGGCGTTCCATGGGGCGCGACGCTTGCTGAGAAGACAAGAGGCCTACCTTGGTGGACATGGTCGGTTTACTAAGCAAACAGGATTTACAAGCCTTTACTAGTTCACGGATTTCACCGTCCATACCTTTCCAGATGAACATGTCACGAATCTTTTCACGAGTTTTAAAGATACCAAGATGCCCTCTTAATGGGGTCTCATGATAATACTTGAAGATCATAGGTACAAGAACCGCTGGAACAACAACTTTCATCATCTTATCATGCCTCGAAGGGCAACATAGAACCCCATTCCTCAGAACATAAGGGACAACATATTCCCCAGAAGAAAGGGTTTCCATTATCGGAGCCAGCGTCGGATCTTCACGTTGGTATTTCTCGATATCCCTAAAAAGCATGGGAGCATCTGTTAGGATGGCATTAACCTCAGATAGTATGGACTCGGAAGGTGATGAACTGTCGACCGGTTCGTGGGTCTCGACGTCGTTAGAAAACATACGGCTGAGTCCATCAGCAACAACATTTTCGATACCTCTGATATGTCTAACATCAAATTGGAAAGCAGAAATACGGATGGCCCAACGGGCTATACGACCAGTACGACGCGGTCTACCTAAGACCCAGCTTAAGGCTTGATTATCTGTCTCCAGGTCGAATTTGACATGTTCCAGATAGAGACGGAACTTCTCTAAGGCGAATAAGACTGCCAAACCTTCGAGCTCATAGATGGAGTACTTTGCTTCTTGAGCCGAGAGAGTCCTAGATGCATAGGCGATGGGGCGCCTCCCTAGTTCAGTCTCTTGGAGAAGGACTGCAGCTACCGCCGACGACGACGCGTCGGTTTGGACGATGAATTTCTTCGAGAAATCAGGCATAGCAAGTACAGGGTCATTACAGAGAGCTAATTTAAGGTCTTCAAAAGCGGCTTGTTGAGAAGGTCCCCTCTCGAATTTGATGCCTTTCCTACGAAGAAGGTTTAAGGGCGCCGCTCTATTAGCGAAGTTAGGAATAAACTTCCTGAAGAAATTCACCATACCAATGAACCTGGCGATACCTTTAATGTCCTTGGGAGGTTTAAAATCACGGATGGCCTGTGTTCTAGAATGATCGACTGCTACACCATCGGGTGACACAATATGCCCTAGGAATGACATAGAGGGCTTAGCAAAGGCAACCTTGGACAACTTAACAGTTAACCCAGCCTTACGAAGGCGATCGAGAACTTCTCGCAGATGATCTAGATGTTCTTCAAAAGTCTCTGAAAATACGACGACATCATCTAAGTAGTGATATAAGTACTCGAATTTGATGTCGGAGAAGACCCTATCTAGTAGCCTAGTGAGCACAGCTGCCCCCGTGGGGAGCCCGAAAGGCACGCGGTTGTATTCATATAAATTCCAGTCCGTGGCAAACGCTGTAAGATGTTTAGACTCTTCGGCAAGGGGAATTTGATTATAGGCCTGATTCAAGTCCAAGATGGTGAAGAACTTGGCCTTACGAAACCATGAAAAACAAGAATGAAGGTCAGGAAGGGGCACAGATTGCAACACCACCTTCCGATTGAGAGCCCTATAATCAATGACAGGCCTGAAGCCTCCTTGGGGTTTCGGAACTAGAAAAATAGGCGAAGAATACGCCGACTTAGATTGCCTAATAATACCGTCCTTCAACATCTGATCGATGATTTCTTTTAGAGCCTTCATTTTAGGTGGAGATAGCCTATACGGTGGAAAACGGACAGGAATCGAATCCGTGACCTCAATTTTGTATTCAATAAGGTCAGTAACACCAAGAGTATCAGAGAACACCTCGGGAAACGACTGACACAGTTTGCGAATACTATCAGCCTGCTCCTCAGGTAGATGTCTAAGGTCTAACAACATCTCATCCTGGGTAGGCGAAATAGACGAACATGACACAGAATTACACTTTAATAGTGGGATTTTACAATTAGAAGCAAATTTGAATGTGCACGACCTAGACTGGAGATCGAGCACAAGACCAGTGTGAGAAATAAAGTCAGCTCCCAATATAATGGGGCAAGACAATTGCTTGGCCACAAACAATTTAACTTTCCATGTAAACTTAAAAATACGAATTTTGACCAGTAAGGAACCTGGAATTTCTAATTTAGATGAATTAGCCGATACGTATTGAAACAGGAGAAGAGACATATTCAGGAAGTTTACAAACCGTTTTCAATTTAGAATACCATTCAGCCGAAATAATCGAACAAACACTGCCTGAATCTAAGAGAGCCGTTATAGGCTCGTTATTTAACTCAATCTTAAGAAAAGGAACAGGTGCGGGGGTATCCGCCGCAATCCTAAGACATTCTTTGGGACCTTCAAAAGATGAATTTGAAAATTGCTCGTTCCCTGAAGTTACAACCTGTTTACCCGGGGCTGAGTCTCGGGAAGGTGGATTATACGACTCAGCCGAAGGCACTAGTCACTTTTTATTATTGGCATAGGTGGAATTTGCACCAGAAGTTGAGCAGGAGGGGGTGCTATTTGAGTTTGGGCAATTCTTGGCGATATGTGAGAAGGCCCCACACTTAAAACAGCCTTGTGATGACCCGGCTACATTCCTTGTCCCACTTGACTTGATCAGAGGACACTTGTTGCGCAGATGGTCAGGCGACCCGCAAGCGTAACATTTACGGGGATTGACTGGTCGGCGAGGTGGAGGCCGAGTGTTACTAAAAGAAGGCGGGGGTTCTTTCGCGACACGCAAGGAATCGGCGTATCTAACTCCTTCCGCTGAGACGGCCAATGCTTCAAGTTCAGAGAAACTTTGCGGGCACGCCGCGAAACACAAATATGACCTATAGGGAGGTGAAATTCCCTCTACAATAGCCTGTACAATCTGATCTTCAGGAAAATGAAGGGCAAACACCCTAGTATAAAACTTAATGTCCTGTATGAAATCAGCCAAGTTTTCATCCAAGCGCTGTACACGATAATAGTACTTCTGAATAAGGGAGGACCTGGCCCTAGCTGGGATGAAATTAGCTAGCAAATGGGCATGGAAATCCTCTATAGATGATTGCTCGGCAATGGCTCTTACGATTTTATCTGAGAGAATACCAATAGCATACGGATAGATAATTTGCAAAATTTGACATGGAGAAAGAGAAAACACAAGGGCATGATCCTGAAATTCAACTAGAAATCTTAAAAATGAAATTACATCACTGGTGGTATTAACAGAAAATTTAGAAATACCTCTGAGCAACATTGCCAAAGGATGAGGCAAGCTGCTAAACCCGGGTGACATAGTAGGTAAAGGTTTCAATGGCAAGGAAGTTAATTCAGAACGGATGTTACTCAATGATGCACGACGTTCAGATTCGTTGTCCAATGGGGCAGGGATAGTTTGAGCAGCAACGGTTATCCTATTAACTTCTCCCTTGGGAGGCGCTTCCTCACTACCTGCATTCACTATGGTGGGTTGATCAGATTTGGGAGGAACTTCCCCAGTTAACAATAGAGTGACCTTACTAGATAATTCGGAAATATTTTCCAGGAGCGTACTAACTTCCTTCCTCTGAACGTCATTCAGTTTTAGAGACAACAGATCGTTAACCCTATTCGAAAAATGATATAGCCTGCCTTGCACACGCTTAATTTGATTAGGAGACGGATCATTTTCATCAAAAAAACTAACTACAGAAGCTAGCCCAGTAATATTCTCGACGATCGTGGAAAGAGAGTCATCAATTTCTTTCTCTCCCAAATTGGGGATGGAAATGGGCAAATCAAGGGACTCTCTAAGCTTGTTAGTGTCTACTGCAACCGTGCCTCCAGATTGCACATTTCTGATAGTTAATTCATAGATCAACTCCTCTTTGCGCAAATAATTAAGATGGAGAACATCGCGAGGGCCTGGCATGATGACAGAACAATTTTGAAAAAGTCAAAAAATTCCAGCAACTGAGAAAATGGTTAGAGTTCGGATCAAAACAATGTGTAGCCGTCAAAAGGGGCTAAATTGAGACCCATTCAACCACGCTCTGCTACCATCTGTTACCGAGTTTTAGCGGTAGGTAGAGGTGAAAGAAGGTGCGGGTGTGAATGGATCTCATGCTACGAAATTATAGTGCCTGTAAGGTAAATTTAAAATTTAATACGGTTATATTTTCTTTTCAAAATAAATAAGTAACAAGCATGGCAGGTACACAATAGAAAGTCAAATAAGGTAGTTACAATATTTACAGAATTTTGGCTTCGCGCTCCGAGTTCACAATGCTTGGGCAATCAGCTCAGTTTTACCCCAAACACAAGTTTTAACAGAGGGGCAGAAAACCCCATTCATACCTAGGAGCCCTTGCTCCAAATTACACTGAAAAGCCTCCTCGAGGCATACAACATACAATTTTCAAAAGAGCCACTCGCTCTCAAATTTAAGCCTCTCCCAGGCCACACCAAACTTCACCTTCAAGCTGTCCTCAACGGACATAAACAGGGGTAAAATACCCAATCTACTGAGGTCTATTAAACGAAAAGAATGTTAATTAAATGACCTCTAAAATAACAATTTGAGAGGAGGCGAACTTGCACTCCTAATACACTAGATTAAGACATACTTGGCGCTAGGCCGTTAATACAAGGGCTAATCCCATACTACCGAGGTGACTTTAGAAAAGAGCAATTTGATTTACATTATCGAAGAATAGGTTAAGAAAATAAGTTCACCTCAAGACAATGTGAGTGGGAGCTCGAGAGGGTTAGCACTCTCTATCCCAATATGCAGCTTAAAATAGAATAGAAGAAAAGATCGTTACATTTTAGGAAAAGGTTACATGGAGGAACGCTTCGCACCCGCCCCGAGAGTTAAACTGCTGAGCTAGCAAAGAAAGAATTTATTAATCGGCCATTACCTTATTGTTGACCGCTGCCGGAGAAAGAGGCGCTTCCCGGCTCCTGCTATGTACTTAATACACTGAAAGATGGATCAGAAGTGGCCCGGAGACCCAAAAATCAGCAGTTTATATCCTCTCGCGGAAGGTTCTAGGTGTTAGGGGAAAGAAAACACCCTCCCACAAACTTTTTATTGGCTAGGGTATAGAAACATATTCAAGTTGGGGGAAGATACCTATGATTGGTCAGAAATTAATACCAGAAATTCGGGATTGGTCAAATGCAAAACAAGGGGAAAGAGAGGGGTATACAGCCAACTTAAACAATAACAGAAAGAAATTTAACAAAGAACAAACTTTTGAAATAAAATTTTCTCCAAAGAACAGTTATTTTTCTTCCCACTAGGGTGCACTATTGTAGTTTTTCAGTGGTGTCCTCTAGAAGAGAAAGTTCACACTTCTTACTTCAAGTAAAACAAAAGTACGTCGAAAATGACACAGTTCACAAACTCAAAAATTTCCCGGTGGTGACATCTTCTGAGAAACTAGAAAATTAATAGGGTAAATAAAGTTCAGACTTCCTCCAGCAGAGGAGTTTCCACCGCACATTTTAAATTAGCGGAGTGGAGGTGTACCGCCCGGTACAATTATTATTATGCCAACGGCCGTAGCCGTGTTGAAACACCGGATTCCGTGAGATCTCAGAAGTTAATCAACATTGGGCGTGGTCAAGATTTGGATGGGTTGCCACGCGCTGTTGGTGTTGGGTAAGGGAATGGAGGAGCGGAAAGGAACTGGCCACCCTACCGTACGTAAACTCCGGCTCAGGCACACCTCTTCAGAGGTTCGGACCTGCCTTCTGGCAGAATACACCCTTGCATTGTCTTATTATTATTATTATTATTATTATTATTATTATTATTATTATTATTAATGTCCCTTAAACTGCTATGTATTTAAATAGATGCTAGGAAATATTGATCCACAGGAGTTCTTTAATGTACTGGAAGCCAAGTCATGGCGCTACCGCATTTAAATACCCTGCAGTTCTAGTCTGTATCGATATTATTATCTTACGAAGAGAGAGATAAGTTAAGGAAAAAATGGAATTAGCGGCATCCTTTCTAAGATCAGAGAATAATGCTTAAAATGTTTCAACTCACAAGCATGACTTGTTAGCTAAGGTCTCTTTAAATCCTCCGAGATTTAGTGACTTTTGTCCCAAATTGGCAACTGTGGAGAGTTTGAGGTTCGCTGTGGGAATGGACGGGGCTGAGGTTTCTGCGGTGTTGTAAAGGGCAGTCCCCTAGCCAGTGAGACCTAGCCGTTTCGTTGCTGTTTCAATTTGAAGCGCCATTTGGTGTACGAGCGGTCTGGAAACAAGGGAACACTCCGGCAGCGAAACTGGCCATGTCCTTAGCGAATCCCATTACAATGATGCTCAGCATAGTGGCGGGTGTAGTATTAGCTGTCACGGTAAATGAAATCTAGAGGATTCCAAATATTCGAAACCGAGAGAGAGCTAATAAGATATTCAGTAAACATGCCGCTTGATGCAGACTGTATTCCAGAGTACACCCTACAACGTTCTTCCCACAGACTAGCAGAGAACCTATTTACAAATGTCGGAGAAAGTATTTATTCGTTTTGCAGAATTATGTGGGGGATTATAAAAGGCCATACCAGATATGTAACATTGAGAGCAGTGGCTGTTCGTGACATTTTACTATGGCAGGGCTGTGCCGCCATCTCTTTGCCCTCCTCAATCGGTCGAGTTTTCACTGACCAGCACCACGATACTTTTAGATGAATAACAATAATAATAATAATAATAATAATAATAATAATAATAATAATAATAATAATAATAATAATAATAATAATAATCCGATGGCACTAGCTGAATAGAAATATGCTTGCATTGCAGCATTAATTAATGAATTAACTACACTACAGTGGCATTTATGCACACACATTAATAGGCTAACAGCTAATGCAGTCCCGACTATTATGGAACTGCACTGTTTCACTGATCACACTCACAAGTTATAATAACAACAGTCATGAAAGTAAATAAACAGTGCACTCCCGAATTTCTCTCTCCTTGCTCAAATTTCAAAGCATGACAAAGTTTTTAACAATTTTATCACACTACAAATAGTGCCGTCACGTTATGGTTACATTTTGAATCTTTATTTTAGCTTCTTTATAGAACTGAATTGTTTAAATGATCACTATAATGGAATTAATTGTTTTGTAAAATGTTTTGGAAATAATCTCTAATAACAGTTAATATAAGACGTGAGGGGAAAAGCCTAGGTACATTGCAAAGTGTTGGCGATGTGCTGAGGGCTGCGCCGTTCAGCACTCACACGCGCCTGGGCTCTTCCTTCCCCTGATAAGCCCACATCGTTCTTCCAGGCTCCCCCCGCACCCCGCACACTTGCAAAGTGTGGGACCAGCTCAGGGCTGTGCTGCCACAGTCCGAAAGCCTCACGACTAAAGAGAAAACATCGGGCGTGCTGGACAGCGGCCATAGTCTGAAAGCCTCACGACTAAAGAGAAAACATCGGGCGTGCTGGACAGCGGCCACAGTCTGAAAGCCTCACGACTAAAGAGAAAACATCGGGCGTGCTGGACAGCGGCCACAGTCTGAAAGCCTCACGACTAAAGAGAAAACATCGGGCGTGCTGGACAGCGGCCACAGTCTGAAAGCCTCACGACTAAAGAGAAAACATCGGGCGTGCTGGACAGCAGCCACAGTCTGAAAGCCGTTGCAATTTTCTTGAAAATAGAAAAGCAAAATATTTGCAGCCGAAATAATAAAGATAACATTGTATAACTGAACAGCACACCACTATAAGTTCGACGTCGCTACATTTGCCCATATATTTATGTAATCAATTACAGAGTGAAATAACGTTAAACGTTTTTGAAAAGACGGTGGAGCGGCGCCCAAAAGACGTTCATGCACGAACCGCCACTGCTTGAGAGAACGATCTACCGTTTCTCCGCATACTCTTAGAACTTCTTAATATCATTTTCATGCCCTAAATTTAGGTTTTTAATGCTTTCAAGTTTTAAAAATGGAAAAAGTTATACTTATATAGCTACATTTTTCAGGGAAATACCAAGTCGAGGCAGTAAAGGTCTTCCCAGTTCACCCAGAATGACATTGTTTCGATTCCCTGTCAGGTAGCCGGAAAACGTATAAACAAGCTTTGCTAAATATTTCATCTCTGTGCATTTATTATATCTTACAATTACTCTAATATGCTTTTCGTTATATTCCTGTTTTGGCCTCGCTCTACCACATTTTTAACTTGCTGTATTTACTTCAAAATCTAACTGAAAAAGTCCTCGGTGTCTGATGAAGTTTTCTGTCGTGTACTTTACCTCTTCTTTTTTTCTTATCGAAATTCCTCAAATCGTGCTCCTACTCGATTCAGTAGGCTTTCATTTGTGATCCATGTCGAGAAATTTTCGGGCACATGCTCTTTATATCTCTATTAGTTATCTAGCAAAATATTGGTAATAAGACGGTCATTTGTGATCCGAACAAGTTTAAAACAATTAAATTAAAAATTATCTCAAAACTTAGACAGTGATCATAATGACCATTGCTACTCATTACGATACAAGTTGGTTAAAACAACGATCACTATGACATATTCTAAATATAAGACTTCAGGTAATCGGCTTCAACTTGCAAACGGTGTACACGGGCCAAATTTCCGTTAGAATTATCACGAGCCAACAGCATGACGGATGTTAAATACTTCACAATTTCCCACGGACCACGAAATCGGGAAGCGAATATCACAGGCTGACGATCGGCCTTAGAACTCGCAGGATAATTTCTAATTACGACTGAATCTCCAATCTTGAAATCACCAGCTTAACGACACCTGTTATAATAACGCTCCACAGGAAAATCTTAGGTCCGGTAAAGGAAGGATGAAGAATTCCGTAGACGGTACAATTCCGAGCTCTACGAACACATAGAGAGGCTCTCTTATTGTACTACGAAAAGGAGAATAGCCTTCTATGGCCATATAGTAAGACCCCCTTCCAAAAGAGTGACCAATCGCCTGTTCATCTTCTGGCAGAACAAGATCCGCACCACTTGGCTGACAGAAACTGAAATGGACATTAGAGAACTGGGGATATCAAATCTTCAAGATAGACAGTGTGTAGGACGCTCCCTGAAGGAAGTCCATGGATTTCAGGAAAAAACCGAAAGAAAAGTACCCCGTAAACATATAAAGGAAAGGAGTTACACCGGTATAAAATGCACTAATACTGCGCAAAGATCAAAGCCCAACAGATGAACAAACGTGATCCAAATTAGGCCCATTCGAACCAAAAAGAAGAACGCTATACGAGGATGAGAAGGTAGAAGTTTACGGCGGACTTCAGCCCAAGTTTCACGAATACAAAAAGGGTCTATAACCTCTGACCAAAGGTCATTAAATGAACAGATATTGGCTAGGGGCAAGTTACGCCAGAACACAAATATTAGCTTGGCAGACGATTGCCCATACAATTCATGCTTGATGGAATTAAATGCCAACGGCAACTATTGCAGAGCAGAATCCCGTCGAGAATTTCCTTTCAAATGATATGCAATCAATGCAGATCTCAAACTGTGATTAAACGTTCCGCATACGGGGGAGTTGGAGCGTGCGGAGTAGTAGTAACGTGTGTTATTCCTAACATAAAGAGGAACTTCTTGAATTCGTGAGAAGTAAACACTGAAGCACTGCCATATGCTAGTGTACTGCAAGTTCCAATTGTTTATAAAAAAATTCTAATAAAAGACAGTACCTTTGGTTGTGGTATCACGGGTGGAAAATAACCGAAGAAAACTGGAAAATGCATCAACACAAATCAGTATATGTATTTACTTAACTAGAATGAGCAGCAGATCTACATGACCCACGAAAAAGCTTCTCTAGACGATAACAGAAGCTCATTGGGCCTAACCTCCCCACTGCGTTTAAATTGAAAATATATCCGGCGGCCGAATTAATGATGAACCTAGAATGTGGAAGGAAATCTGCTCCTAGAATGACACCCACGATAATCTCTTAACCACCATGAAACTGAATTTTATCTAAACTTTTCGAGAATTCCTAAACCATCCAGATTCACATGCGTAGAAGAAACAGGGTCTAGTTCATTAACCCCACTACCTAACCTTCAGCAATTCATACAGTTTAGAATCTATTAAGGGTATTTTCCCAGAATCAATTAGGGCGGACGTAGGTACCTTATTCAAATCCACATTAAATACGGCAATTTAGGTGAGGTGATGGTGATTATTATTATTATTATAGAGGAAGTATAAATGAATGGCGTATGGCTTTTAATGCCGGGAGTATCCGAGGACAAGTTCGGCTCGCCAGATGCAGGTCTTTTTGATTTAACGCCCGTAGGCGACCTGCGTGTCGTGATGAAGATGAAATGATGATGAAGAAAACATACACCCAGCCCCCGTGCCAGAGAAATTAACCAATTAAGGCTAAAATTCCCGACCCTGCCGGAAATCGAAGCCGGGACCCCTGTGACCAAAGGCCAGCACTCAAAAAAATTTAGCCATGGAGCCGGACAGATGAAGTACAACTTGGCAACCATCCTCTACGGAACAGTCATAATAGGAGTACGATTCCAGTCTCTCAAATAATCAGGAGAGACCGATGAACTTTGCTTAAATGAACTAGAATGACAAGAATAAATTTCAGATTCAGGCTGAATTGACGGATGATGATGATGGTGGTTGTGGTAGTGTTTGTTGTTTAAAGGGGCCTAACTGCTAGGCCATCGGCTCCTGATGGTACGAGGTGTAATGAAATGAAACCGTAATTACAACTTCAGTATATATCCACTGACGAATGATGATGAAAAATTTACCATGAATCCGAAACAATCAGTGGATCCGTTTCACAATGCCTTCTTGTCTGAGATGATGCTTGTTGTAAAAAGGGGTCCAAAATCCAGGTCACCGGCCCCTCATAATAGTACAAATCACGGGTAAAGCAGAGCCATGGTGTTCCTCGCATGGTGGTACTAATCACAGGACATACAGACACATGGTATTGAACCATACGGTTCATGGGACAATTGTATTAATTTTAGTATTGGATATTAGTATCACACAAGGCCACTCATGAAGCCATTGTCTTACAGTATATGTCATAAAGGAGTCCAGAAGAAGCGTTCTTGTGTGAAGTGAGCGAGAGCGTCATTATGAGAAATCTCCAGAAACTCATTAAAAGGAGTTATGTCCCAAGCCAAGACTCTTGATGAAGATTGGGGACGCTTCCCAGATCCCGGCAAAACTTATATTAGGAGGGAAGAAAGAATTAAATTAATATCTTTGGTTACGGAAGAGTTGCATTGGATTTGAGACAAGAATTGCAACCTGCATAATTTCTGCTTTATTTTGATATGCATTAGGGCTGCATTCATAAATGCATTCGTTAAGTAGAGCTCATGATGTACTGTGTGCGGGAAAAACTTCGCGGGCGCGCGTATATTGCACGCGACCAAGCAGCGTGATGACGCTATACGGGATTATAAAATAAGGCCGCCTGGCATATCAGACTCATTCTTGGACCAGAAGGCCGCTTGAACGAGTCGTCATACTGCGTGTTGGTACTGAGAACAACGCTTTGTCTTCGAGCTGCACCTACTACTTGGACTGCTATATCTGCGAGGAAGTAAGTAATCAACTTGAATATTCAGTTGAATTTAAGATTTTACCTGTGAGAATATGCTAGGGGGAGATGAGGTACTGCTTATAAGAGACTAATGAACTAGTAGCTTCATATTTCTGTGAGGTCAAGATATGACTGACGAACTGCTAGAATTAAAATTGGCTCAGGAATGTAATTCAAAACGACATGTTGTCCGAGTGAAGGGATGATATAACAGTGACCTAAAGTAGTGAAGAAACTGTGTACCAGGTTTAAAACTCTGAACGAGACTTGGTCAATGTGACGTGTGAGACACAGTAGTGGAAACAGGCATCGAGTTGGGACAGTCTGTAAGGAATGAATTTGTTTTCAGTTACCCCAGCATCAAGTCAGAACGAGTGTTTAACATCATCATTGCGAGGAAGCCACAACCAGGAGCTGAAGCCAACACGACAACGGGCATCGATCCAGGAACGTTGGGAGCACCTGATCAGCGCGACGCCGAAGGGGACACCTTCCAACTACAGAGGGAGCTGTACGAAGGCGCCACACAAGAAAGAATGTCTCCAAGTGGTCAACAGTATCTGATGCCAGCGCCACGGTCTATCATGATGTGGTAAATTCAGTGGTCCACAGGGAGGGCCGCTCCGTTATGTCATCGATAACATAAGGTCAGAGCTTTCCAATTCTGTTTCAAGCATGTCATTTAAATTTAGATAGGAATATGGGGGCCGTCAGTCAACAGATTAGATATGGTAGGAATATTTTCCTTGTAATTAAGAGCTAGGCCTCAAGCTCGAACCCCGTACATTAAGGTAGATGATATTTTGTAGATTCCTTGTTAGCGTGTGTATTTCATTTCGATTGTATTATTTTAACATACGTGTTATTTTCATGGGTCAGGTCGAACTCCTTTGGTCATAGTAGATTAGTCTAACAGACAGGCACTTTTTATTGTATCGCATTTAGGCATTTGTTTCTGCAGACGTAGATACGTATAGTTGAGACCAGCGTAACCCGTAACTCACCCAGCTTCACTAATAGAGCGAGCGAGTCCGAATATTTGAGAGATATGAGCCCATGAGAGGCAGAAGTAAGATTTGCGATTGATATGAGAGAGCCCAGCACAGTTGAGAGTATCTTGGATGTATTGGAGAGGCCTAGTATGGCCATGTGACTATTGCTGAATGATTAGTGTTTTTGTAGCACCAAGGTTGAGCCCATGAGAGGCGGAAGTAAGATTTGCGATACTGCTGGTGATATTGAGACGAGGGCAGATAGCCCAGGCGTATTTAAAAGAGGGCTTTTAGCAGCAGATTACGTGAGGTGTTTCTTTTGAAAGGCGAGATTTTTAGCCTGCCGCCCAGATGAGCTCATAAATTAGGGGGACTGTCGCTAGTGAAGTGGTGGAGGGTGAAGGTCGTTGAGCTTGACGTCACAGGCTTGAGAATTGGTTTTTGCCGTCTGCAGCTTGTCAAGTGTGCGAAGGGGAGGAGGACCTTGATGTTTTGAAAGCAGGGAGAGATCTTTTTTATGTCCTATTTGTTCTACGTTAATTTTTAACACGGGCCCGTTTGAGATTGACACTCGTGGATATTCTAGTTATGTTCATTTTATAGTGTTTGCATATGAATCTTATACGCCTTACTCGTCATGGGACTAGGGTTCGTGACCGAGTCAGGTCATTGTACATTTTGTGGTGATATTTGTTTGCACCGGGGTTCGATGGTACGAGGCATAGTAAATTTTATGGGAATCACTGTTTGATGTGTTATCTCTGCAGATATCCGTTTTCTAGAGTTCGTTACTTACACTATTGTAACATGCTTGTTACAGAACAGCTGTTTTCGTGAAGGCAGTGAACTGGTTGTCATCGGCTCAGCGTTATGTTACCCTATCATAATGGAAGCTCTTTCATTTGTAAATAATTCAATTTTATGTAATAAATCCCTATTTGTTAAACTTTGAATGCAGCGATGTTTTCTGTTAGATATTTTATTTTATTTTAATTTAGCCGATTCTTACCTGATTAGTCACATATCCTCGTGTTTATCTTTTGTTGCCCCGTTATACCCATGTTATCCCTGAGAAGAACGCTTATCCGGCTGAGTGAAGAGGAATATGTTCAGGTAAGACTATGTGCACCAGCTCACGTCTGTGAGAGTTCTTTCACTACTGTACTCTGGGTTCGAGACCGTCTTTCGCCTGGCCGGAACTTCAGAGTCCAGTACGGCACAGTATGTCCCACATAATGGCACTACTCGTAAGCAAGGCAGACCCACGGCGTTCCTCTCATAGTGGGACTAATCACGGGAGCCGGTATTCCCGTGGTGTTCCTCACATTGTGGAACTAATCATATGCCACGTATACTCTTGGTGTCACTCACCTGGTGGTGCTAATCATAGACAATACAAACCCATGGCGTATCACATATGGTACCACCCACTGGCAACAAAGACCCGTGATGTTCCTCACATAATGGTACTACTACCAGGCAACGCAGACTCATGGTGTTCCTCACATGGTGGTACTAATATAAATTACAGATATACACAGAAAAACAACTTAGTGTTTTATCTCCAGAACGTAAAGCAGGGACAGTTGCGCTAGCAGATGAGGGTCTATCGATATTGCGGATAGAGTTCTGAGTAACACCTAGTTCTCTAACTCAAACGAATGAAGGCCAAATAGGACCTATACTTATGTATCAAGCTTTCAACAATGGACCTCATAATCTCGCGTTCCGAATGAAAAAGATGGAAGCCTAACACATTTTAATTTCTTTAACATGTTCAGAGACCGATTCATTACGTCTGTGGACACGGAAGGAATAACGCTGCACTAAAGAAGATAGTTCTCTGCTAGGAATACATTTTCGTAACAGTTTAGCATGGAGATCCCCAATAGTATCATGCTCAGAAATAGCCACAACTATACGACTGGCTAATATTCCAGATCATGGCCTCTCAAACGCCCAAAATATCACGCATGCAAACTGCGGCGCAGAGTTCCTGTGCACAGCGCATCGGTCCCACTCGGCTCGGCTCGGACCAACGCTTCGTCTCTGGGCTACTCGGCTCAACTCGGCTCGGATTTGGAGCGCTACGGAGCAATCGAGGAAGAGGTAGACAGGGAGAGTGAGTGAGACAGTCGTGGGGAAAGAGAGAGACAGCGCTATTGCTTCAAATCGAGGAGTGGGGGACTGCACTCTGGTCAACCAAGCGAAGTCGTCTTTTGCACCGTGCACAGTGCATGTACCAGGTGCATGCACCCTGAGAGGTCCTATTCCAGATGGATGTGGAAAAATTATGTGAAAAATCAGATCATCCTGGACACCACACAGAGTACTGTGCTCGAGAAATTCAACCAGAGTGGGCAGAAAATCAATAATCTGGTTGATGGCGTCAATAGAATATGTCTTCGTGTTTTTAATAAGTGGCTGAAGCGGAGGAGGTAGCTTCGTGAAATTAACAGCTAATGAAACAATTCCACTGGCAATTATATCAGCGCCAGAGTTAATGATCTGATCAGCCAGTGGTTTCTAAACCTCCTGATTACTAACTTCCACACGCTTATATTCATTTCTTTTTTTTTTTTTTTTTGCTTCACGTCGCACTGGCACAGATGTTATGGCGACGATGGGACAGTAAATGCCTAGGTATAGGAAAGAAGCGGCCGTGGCCTTAATTAAGGTACAGCCCCAGCATTTGCCTAGTGTGAAAATGGGAAACTACAAAAAAACATTTTCAGGGCTGCCGACAGTGGGATTCGAACCCTCTAACTCCCGGATGCGAGCTCACAGCTCCGTACTGCTAACCGCACGGCCAACTCGCCCGGCATTCATCATTAATGTACTGAAGTTTATGACCCAAAGAAGTACAAAATATATAAGCAAAAATGCCCTAAAAACCAGCTAAACATGACAAAAAAAAAGGTAAAATATGACTTACGGAATTTAGCGACAGGTAGCAATTTTTGGCCCCGCGGTGTAGGGGGCAACGCGTCCGCCTATCACCCGGCGGCCCCGGGTTCGATTCCCGGCCGGGGCAGGGGGTTTTTGATAGTAATTGATTAATATCCCTGGCCTGGGGACAGGGTGTTTGTATCGTCCTTAACATTCCTTGCCTAACATTCTACACTTCCTCAATTCCACTTATACGCAGGTTATTCTCAAATGGTGCAAGTAGTGGCATAAGATCTCATTAGGTCGACGCCACGAACAAATATCATTTAAAAAATTTACGAACATTAAATGTCTTAAGTACCAAAAAAATTATTAGTAATAATAGAGCAGAGAGATTAAATCATGCAAACTAACAGACCTACAGTACGTTAAAGCTGGCAATATGCATTCACGTTAAATCGATATACTGCCGCTTTGCAAAAAGGAAGTTGTTCCGTCATTGGGCCTAGTGAAGATCTCTTCTTCACCGAACTTTTTTACATAATTTCTGAATCTTACCTCCTCATTGCACTTCATGTCAGGTGTGAAAGGATTCATTGTAGTACTAGAAATGTGAGTAATCTGTTGACATTCTTTGCTTGTGACAGGGAAAGAGGGCTGTAACTGGAACCATCAAGGATGAAATGTAAGAGAGAAATCACGGAATTTCCTTGCTTGCTCGTTACCTCTTAGCTACATACTGTATATCTACTTCGATGAGATGTCCACATAGCAGTTCTTTCTCGGAATCTGGATTTCTAACGTTGCTACCTGCCTGTTCCGGAGAAATAAAAATGTACAATATTTGGAAATTCTGTGCTCAAAACTCGATGTAGATTTATTGTACATTGTTAAAAAGATTTAAGATTTGAGTAAAAATGTTCAGAATATAACCAAATATGGCCTTAAATAATTAAAACCTGCAAAATATGACCGAAACAATGAAAACGGGCACCGAGCTCGATAGTTGCAGTCGCTAAGTGTGGAGAGTATCCAGTATTCCGGAGATAGTGGGTTTGAGCCCCACTGTCGGCAGCCCTGATGATGTTTTTCCGTGGTTTCCAATTATCACACCAGGCAAATGCAGGAGTTGTACCTTAAATAAGGCCATGGCCGCTTCCTTCCCTCTTCTATCCCTTTCCTGTCCCATCGTCGCCAAAAGACCTAACTGTGTCGGTGCGACGTAAAGGAACTGCAAAAAAAAAATGAAAACGGCCGAAATATTCATTTCTAGGCAACATAAAATTGCTTTAAACCGAGTCAGGTACCCATCATCACACTTATTTTTCATATTTCTGATAAAATAAGCTCAGGAAAGAAACATAACATTTCCTTAACATCCGAACCGAAGTGGAAGACTATCTTCCACCCTCAAATAGACTTAATTTTCATCATACGACATGACTAACAAAGTTCTCTGTACATCAACCATACAATTAACAAATAACAACCGGATCAGACACTGTTCCTATAAAGCAGAAAGCGAGCGTTAATGCGACGGATTTTCTTAAGGGTGACATCATCTTGATCTCGATTAAACTCATCCAGCGTGGACTATATGTGTGACAGTGAAACACCTATACGATCTAGTGGGCTTTCGAGAACAATTGGAGGTTGGCAGGTCAATGGAGTAACTGGATTTCTTGACAAGGAAAGAAGTAATCTAACGTTATCCTCTAATGTGACAGCAGGTGAATACTCTTCATACTGAGTTCATAAATCAGCTCCTCAGTTCGTAACTATTCGAGACCATTTCGGTCGCGTTCCTTATCCCCATTAATCATAGAACTGCCGAACGTCACGCTTGCAACGCAATATGCCAACGTCGAATGCGCGACGCATAGTACATGCATTCGCTTCATTAGCTATAACATAATTTATCTTTCACTTATGTTCTTATAAAAAGTAAGGCATTGAAGACAAAGCTTCAATTTCTTTCATCACAAATTCCTCACTAGCCGAAAGTGACTCAGTCAGGGTCAGGGTAGGTGTAAAGTCAGCTGTCCTTTCTCAACCTCCGGTGGTCCCAGTTGATATACAACTTCGCGCTCGCTCGCCATTGCTGTTAGTTTCTGTGAATAACTTTGGTTATTTTCCGGCCGATTATTCAGTTTGTGGGGTGCAGCACTTCTGGAGCCCATGAGGCCTGGCACGAACAAAAAAACTCTTCGAGTAGTGCTCGGCGGCTGACGGAACTGTGTGCGACTCAGAATTTTTCATTCTTATTTGCTCTTTCTACATTTCCTCTTAATCTGCTTACCCTCCAGGGTTGGCTTTTCCCTCGGACTCAGAGAGGGATTCCACCTCTACCGCCTCAAGGGCAGTGTCCTGGAGCGTGAGACATTAGGTTGGGGATACAACTGGGGAGTATGGCCAGTACCTCGCCCAGGCGACCTCACCTGCTATGCTGCACAGGGGCCTTGGTGGGGGGTGGGAAGATTGGAACGGATAAACAAGGGAGAGGGAAGGATGTGGCCGTGGCCTTAAGTTAGGTACCATTCCGGCATTTGCCTGGAGGAGAAGTGGGAAACCACGGAAAACCACTTCCAGCTCTCGTACCACTTTTCAAATTTCGTGGCAAAGCCGGGAATCGAACCCGGGCCTGCAGGTGTGTCAGCTAATCACACTAACCACTACACCACAGAGGCGCTCGTTTTCTAAATTTACCTTTGAAATGTTAACATTTTAAAAAACTACAAGAAATTTTACGTGTTTTATATAGTATCTTCTAAAAATGAGCTTTTTCATCATTAATGATGAACCTGAAAATATGAAAAAAAAAATTAGTTTCCAAAATTTTGATCGCTTGATAACCACCAGATGAGTAAGCAAATCATCTAATACTTATATGAACATGTCAAATAAAGTTTTCTTAGTAATATGCTGTACTACATGTCTAACTTTTCTCCAACTAAGAGTGCTTAAAGAATAAATGTGCAATGTATAAGTAAATGGCCTGGCAATGAGGGAAAATCACTTTAGAGTTAACTGTGTCAGCTGACACGTGCACATTCTCGCAACGATCAGTCAAGTTTGCACGTTACTACAAATGTGTTGAATTAATTAGCCAATACTCAACTTAAGCCGGCCACAGAGGAGCGATCAATTTGGCCCGAGTCCATTTAGATCGAGTCCATTTGGCAGCGGTCAAAATTAGGTAGACACACACGAACGCTCCGCGCCGAGCCCAGCTCCAGGCAGCTGTGATTATCTGCTTGTGAAGTTCACTGGTTCTGAACATGGACGAAGAATTCATCACCTTAGCAGCCGCTGCTGTGGTTGTGTGCATGAAGGACAAGAAATCCGAGGAGAAAATGGCAAAAGGAGTGGTTGGCTAAAAGAAAGAAATTTACTCATGTCAATTTGTTGAATCAGCTTTCATTCGAGCCTTCAGATTGGCGAAATTACTTGAGAATGGATGAAACAAGGGATACAAATATGAGACAAGCTATCAGCCCTCACGAGAGACTGACTGCTACTCTCCGCTACTTAGCGTCTGGATGTACCTATGAGGAACTGAAATTCGTTACTGCAATATCGCCTCAGGCTTTGGGAACTATAATACAAGAGACATGTAGAGCGATTCTAAGATGTCTGCAAGGATGCATGAAGGTAAGTAAAAGTTTATTTCTAATTCAGTAGCAAAAATATACGTACGCCTACGAAAATGTAGTTGTTCAGTCATATAGTAGTGTACAGGGTAAATTATTTTCTAAATAATGATACAGTAATAGCAGACTTACTTTTATTTATCTATTTATTTATTTATTTATTTACAAAATATGAAGCGAAATCTGAAAAAATGCAAGTAATGCTTCCCGTCGATCGCCCCAAGGCAGTGGGGGAACTGCCATCTATCCTCAAATCGGCGGGCGATCGTTCTCCATTCTTCTTTAGTATGAGGCATCTGAAAAAGGAAACATGAACAATAAAATATTACAATGTGATGAATAAAATATAACGTATATCATCAACTTTTGTATAAATGGATTATTATTGTAAGAAGATATTTGTTTTGTAGTTGGTTACTTTTATTTCATGATTTATTTATTTATTTATTTATTTCATTTTTTCATTTCATTTTTTCCAGAGCAATGATGGAGATTCGGCAGATAATGATGATCACATGAGCACTGGGAGTCAATGTTCAGCATCATCCAGATCATCTCGTTCTTTCAAGCGACCCCTTCCAAGAGTGGATCAAGTTTTAGAGAAAATATCTAATCGAATGGACCAGCCTGTCACCATTCCCACACCAACTGAAAAAACAAGGCAACCTCATGATGCGTTTGGGGAATATGTTGCCGAAAACATGCGGTCCATTTCGGCTTCGATGACACCTTTTTGCCAAAAACTCATAAATGACGCTATTTTTTATGCTGAAATGGGAGTGTTAAACGCCACTTCCAGAATCGTCACCGATGAAGGGCGTCTGCCTGCCTCTTCCTCAGGAAGCCAGGATCCCATAATGAGGGCGTACTTCGATGCTGCAGAGCCGTATCCATAAATATTTCAATACAATAAATTCTTCTGTAGACTTTTCGAATTAGTAGTACTGTTGTTTCTTCTCCTTTGACCCGAGGTTTTTCATTTCATATATTACTTGCATTTTTTCAGATTTCGCCCCCCCTCCTGGAAGTGGATCTTATTTTTGTAACTACAAATATTTTCAGCTCAGCATCCCTCATCCAGAGCCTTGTTCTGGCAGTGTGACTAGTTTACCATATGTTTTCGTTGGGGATGGGGCGTTTGCTTTGAGGAGCGATTTTTTGAAGCCCTATGGTGAAAAAACATTAACAAGGGATCGCAGAATTTACAAGTACCGTATATCGAGGGCTAGGAGAATCGTGGAAAACATTTTTGGGATCATGGCTAATCGTTTCAGGATCTTTCACAGCAGTATAAATTTATCGTTGGATCGAATAGATGTTGTAGTATTGACGTGTTGCGTCTTCTTCGGAAAACCTGCCCGACTTATACCATGGAGGAAATGGAGTTCGAAGAAGGGATATCACCAACCGAGACGCTGACGCCGCTACAAACTACCGCATCGCGGAATGCACCTGCATCTGCGAAGCTCGTTCGAGAGTTATTCAAAGAGTACTTCGTTGGTGATGGTGAAATGCCTTGGCAAGATGAAAGAATATGAAATGCCATGTTAATCACAAACTTACATAATATGTGCATTAACTTGTTTCCCTCGTGTGCAGAAGACCTGTTTTATTTCTATGCACTTAATGTTTAAAAATAATTAATATTGGGGATGTGGTTGATTATGAATGGTTTGACATGAGAAGTTACAAATAAAATGTATTACTCAACTATAGTCACTTATTGTAAATTTACCTCATCTTCCCCAAATGGCATATCATCCAACACCGACGTTACCGAATGACTTCTTCGTGGTATGTCTTGATCTTTCAGGAAGCTCAGTTGGTCGTGGTACCAGAGTTTAGGAACGTGTACACTAGACGGTTCTGTCCCTGTGGTCTGAGATGCCTTTATCTGAAAGTCAAATGTAAGATATACCAATTGAGGAATTCAATACAACATTCTTTTATATTACGTAGCCGGTTGAAAATGTGTTAACAATACACACATATACTACCATACACATCCGTTTAGTATTTAATAATAATAATAATAATAATAATAATAATAATAATAATAATAATAATAATAATAATTGCGGCACTTACCTTCCTCAGCTCTTTGTTGTACGACCCCCGCATAGAAGAAAGTTTCTTTAGCACCGTTTCCCGGTTCGCTTCAGGATCTTTCGTTTTAAATAATTGCACAAGTTGGTCAAGAGCGTTATTGCGTTTCACTTTGTCGTGATAATCTGCATGAGTCACTTGCCACAGGCAAGGATGATTGCGATAACTCTCAATCATCTCAAGTACGAAATCGCGCCCGCTAATAGTACCAGACATTTTGTGAGATATGTGTTGACGACAAGGAGTCTCTTTCAATACTGACAGCAATTTGGAGCGGGGATTCCACACACACGGTGAGGCCAACAGATGGCTCGAGTCCAATCGGACCCGCGATTCCCCACACACGGGAAGTCCAATTGATGGCTCGGTGGCTCGGCGCGGTGGACTTTGGATCGGGCGGAAATCCAGCTGTGCCTGCCGAGCCACGCCGATTCATCTAGGATTCCCCACACACGATAGGTTTCTGGAACGGCACCAGGCCAATTGGACTGATGGATCGCTCGTCTGTGGCTGGCTTTACAGATGACGACCACGTTACATGTGCGGGGTAGTGGTAGACTGGTGATGAAGAGGTGATTGATAGACGTGAATCGATAACGGAAGGAACAACCTTTCTTTCAGTAGGCACGTAAAATTGAAAATGGTACAATCTTTACAACAAACTTCAGAAACTTCAGTATAAATAACCAAACTTTCAATAACGTAATTGCAAAGTTCGGAAAAAACGCAACTGTAACAAACATAAATGATGCAATCACAGGTGCTCAATACGGGGCTTAAGGAGTAAAAATAAGAGAGAGGGGGAGGGATAACATTTATCCACTCTTAATGTTGAAGAGCAAAGATAATCAGAACAGAAAATGTACTTTTAAAATGTTCACAAGCAACATTTACCAGGAGGAGCATACTAAAAATAAAACCGGGCGAGTTGGCCGTGCATGTAGAGGCGCGCGGCTGTGAGCTTGCATCCGGGAGATAGTAGGTTCGAATCCCACTATCGGCAGCCCTGAAAATGGTTTTCCGTGGTTTCCCATTTTCACACCAGGCAAATGCTGGGGCTGTACCTTAATTAAGGCCACGGCCGCTTCCTTCCAACTCCTAGGCCTTTCCTATCCCATCGTCGCCATAAGACCTATCTGTGTCGGTGCGACGTAAAGCCCCTAGCAAAAAAATAAAAAAATAAAGATAAATACCGAGCTCGATAGCTGCAGTCGCTTAAGTGCGGCCAGTATCCAGTATTCGGGAGATAGGTGGTTCGAACCCCACTGTTGGCAGCCCTGAAGATGGTTTTCCGTGGTTTCCCATTTTCACACCAGGCAAATGCTGGGGCTGTACCTTAATTAAGGCCACGGCCGCTTCCTTCCCAGTCCTAGCCCTTTCCTTTCCCATCGTCGCCATAAGACCTATCTGTGTCGGTGCGACGTAAAGCCAATAGCAAAAAAAAAGTTAAAGAAAAATAAAGATAAAGTATTGACTGATTTAAGTATAGCGCCCGACCGATGTAGAAAAAACATTGAACATTGCATTGTTGTGGATTATTTCTTCTTAATTCGTTTATTACCCTCCAGGGATGGTTTTTTCTCGGACTCTGCGAGGGATCCCACCTCTACCGCCTCTATGCTGAACAGGGGGCTTTTTGGGGGGAAGGGATAGACAAGGAAGAGGCAAGGAAACAGCCGTGGCCGTAAGTAAGGTACCTTCCCGGCATTTGTCTGGAAGTGGGAAACCACGGAAAACCACTTAGAGGATAACTGAGGTGGGAATCGCAACCGCCTATACTCACTTGAACTCCCGAGGCTGAGTGGATTACGTTCCAGTCCTCGTACCAATTTTCAAATTTCGTGGCAGAGCCGGGATTCGAACTCGTACTTCCGGGGATGGCAACTATACACACTAAGCACTACACCACAGAGCGGGGACTGTTGTGGATGACATTACTTATAAATAGAAAAAAAAGAAAAGATTTTGAAATATTTCTGGATACTGGATCATCATTTCACAGCGTGAAGAATAATATCTATGCTGCATGTGAAAACTTGTTGAATTTGGTAATAAATATTTTAGCAAAAGTACCGTATCTAATTGTTATTGGATGAACGGGCAACAGGACGAAATGACATTGTCCTGGGAGAGAAGGGGTTGGGTATTTCACTTTGGATAAAGTGGTTGTAGGGAAAAAGGGTGCGGGAGAAAAGATTAGTTTGTGAGTGTGTGTTTCAAGCAGAGTTCCTAGAGAAAAATGGCCGTGAATCACCCATGCTCCTAAGTTGAGTGCTCCTGAGGAATATACCTCTTTGTCGCCTCTTACGACAGGCTAAATATAACGTGGGTATATTCTACGCTCCCGCCCACCGGGCGGGATGGGGGGCGGGGGAGACGTGGAAAACGATGAATATCTTTACAAGTCAATTACTTATAATAATGTTATTGGTTTGGCGATCGTACGAGACGACGAGGGGCTCCAGAATGTTGTCCCGCATGAGTTTTCTTTCGTGCCAGTAAATATACCGACAAGGGTATGACACATCCGAGTATCTAGCCAATGAACTGAGTTGGGATCAAATCCGTTAACTTGGACTTAGAAAGTCGGCGTTGCTACTGCCAACTAGCGATACCTAATTTGCAAACATCAGAACTATATTTAAGCGGGTCCGAATTTTTGGATGAATTGTCAGCGTTGAGGCCTTCGCTTCAATTCCCGATCGTTGGTGGTGTTGGTGATTATTTTTTAAGATGAAGTACAACTAGGCAACCATCCTCTATATGACACAATTCAGAGAGAAAAAATCGAAGGGATCCGACACTTCAAAATATGAATGTATCGGCCAACGAAAGAGAAAGGCCACGAAGGGCGTGAAAATGAAAGTCTCCCTAGGCCTCCAATGCTCCAATACTGTCGAGGTTGGAATAAAAAACAAGAGGATCTCGGCATAAGTAAGTGGAAGCAATGCCAGGACTCAGCTAAGGGCTCCGAGGTCGCCAACCCACGCTCCAAAATTCAGAGCCCCTGTGGTCCTTTTAGTCGCCTCTTACGACAGGCAGGGCGGGATACCGTGGGTGTTATTCTACCGCCCCCACCCATACGGGACGGGAATTTTAATCACGTCTGAATTCTTCTTCTGGCTCGGGCACTGAGTACTTCCGTTTGTCCCAACATTCTTGTCTTCATATTCAGACAACACTCCTCACTACGTATCACCACAGAAACACGCAATAGTGGATACATCCCTAAGATAGGGTTGGCGTCGGAAAGAGCATCCGGCAGTAAAACAAGACCAAATCCATACGTGCAACAAAGTCCGCATCCGCAACCCCGTAGCTATGGGAAAGAAGAAGAAGAAAAATGATGTGATTGCTACGTACTTCCAGAAGAAGAAGCTTGAATAAAGACTTTTCTTGTGAGTGTAAGGAATGCCATTCCCTTGAGCATGTTAATAACGACACCAACTATTGGGGCACAGGTTGTGTATGTGATGTTCATCTGTAGGTAACATGTGATCTCGTCAGACCTAACCTCCATTACCTATCCCCAGAATTTAACAGAGCACGCACATGCTTCTTACACACTTTTTAAACACTTTTCGTGATAGTGGCATGAATTAAATGAATTTAAATAAACAGAAAGAGTTATTGAAAGAGCTCAAGCAAATATAAGAAGGAAGTAATCACACTTTGTGAACAAAGATTACGATTGTCTATTGTTTCCAAGGAGAGTATCCAACAGTCACAGATTATATACAAGACAAAGAGAATATAACTTACTTTATAGCCTTGTTGTTTCCAAAGTAAATTTGCTTGAAGAAAGTGCTCAGCACCACTGATTATATGACTAATACTGAAGTCTCTGCGCCAAGTGGGTGTTGCAGGATAAATACGTTGGGGATTTCATTATTTTATTGCAATTAAGATGCGACTTGGATTATGGAGCTTCGGGAAATTACCGTCAATGAGTAGTAGTAATAAATAGAAAATAATTCGAAAAATGATATTTTTAGGCAATTTCATCACATCCCCCTTAAGACTCAATTATGTAGAATGGATACTGTTATGGACTGTATTTCATGAACATTGTGTATAGTGATAATCACTTCGCGTAACGGTAATAATCAGGAGTAACTTATGACATTTAAGCTGCGCATATATTAGTTTCTGCTTCCATGGTTGCTTTCCCACTTTAAAGTCTGCGTATGTGAGATACAGGAGCAGTTTATACAAAGTGAAGGAAGGCGCGTGCATGTGGACAGCCAGATATATGGCTTATACTAATACCATCAGCACACTATTGGTGCAGTGAGATACTGCAGCCAGGTGTGGAGAAGGCCCGAGGGGATTAGTGATACCGGTAACAGTACACTCTAGCACAGGGAGAAAAAATGAATAAGCGGCACCTTTTTGTTCTTACGGCCACTGAATCTATAGGTTAAAAGATACAATTTGATGTTCTCGGACATGCACAGTATAATTTACTATCGTAGGATACCTGCTTTAAAATTGAACGGGTGAGATTATAAAGAGAAAGATTCAATTCGCAGTAGTTTTCGCTAAACTAAAAAAAATACTACAAAACTATTGCTCAGATTGAAAAACGTACAATTACATATTTGTTTGTAAGTATATTAGTCACCATACTGTAGTATATATTACCAAGGAGGCCCTAGTATTAGTATTGTGCCTCCTGGCTCAATTTAAAGTCAATGGAATCAGTTCCTTCTTTATATCACTGCGTTTAGAAACGCGAAGAGTCTACAAAAAGTTAATCTAATTTAGAAATTTATTTTTAATCAGTATTATCGTTTTTTACACCCATCAATATTTTGTAAATTATTCGTAACGTGGTAAGTCTCCGTGGCACAGGCGGTAGCAAGCCGGCCTGTCACCACTGGCTTCCGTGTTTCAAATCCTGGACACTCCATGTGAGATTAGTTCTGGATAAAGTGGAGGCGGGACAGGTTTTCCTCCGGGTACTCCGGTTTTCCGTAACATATTTCATTCCAGCAACACTCTCCAGTATCATTTCAATTCATCTGTTAGTCATTAATCATTGCCCCAGAGGAGTGCGACAGGCTTCGGCAGCCGGCACAATTCCTATTCTCGCTGCTAGATGGGGGCTTCATTCAATCCATTCCTGACTCGGTCGAATGACTGAAAACAGGCTGTGGATTTTCATTTCATTTATAATGTAAAACAATATTTTTAGTAGGCTATACTGTTTATTTTATACAAAGAATGTCTAGTAGGTTTTCGTAACACTAGTCACTGTCATTATCGCCCGGAGCACATGTTGTTGGACAACTTAAAATGTTCTCATAAAACTGTTTGTGCTGATCAGGTATATAGTGCGTAACTTTCATGATGTCATCTAGTTTTCCCTTCAAGGGAACTTTTCCGCCATATATATTTTGTGAAGGAAGGCTCATATTTCCTCCTCTAAACTGTTAAAATATTTCAGTAAGAAGGCCGTCATTTAACTCCTTAGCTGCAACATATCCTTGTTCCTTTATTTTTAAAGTTAGGTATTTGTACTTATTTTCAATGATTCTTTAAAGCCTTTAGTAAACTCATAGGCATCTTTTTAAACAAGAACAGGCCACAATTTTTTTTAGTCCTTAATTTCTTCATTGCTACTGTGCAGACACAAAATAAAGGGGCCATTTTTTTTTTTTACCTCCATGATCACAATGTTCTAAGTGCTGATTCATTTCCTGTTTTCATTTGAAGCACGTGCCATGCCAGCTGATCACAACAACGCTGTGAACTACAAAGCTGGGCGTATTGCATAACTAGAGCTTGAAGGGGCAATGCTGTAGGTATGGCGAATATGAGCACAATTCCTGTGTGATCACAGTCCACTGGCTCGCTTCCAGTGCCTTCTCCTAAAGTTATTCTCAAATCCTAAAGCTGGCAGCTTGTATGGTGTTGTCCGTGGCCGTGGGTAAGTCACAGGGCTGCTACCACGGAGTGGTTAATTGACCAGCCGCAAGGCGCTGTTCTTTTCAGTCGCAGGTTTGTTTGTCCAATCCTTGCCCAGTTTCTCTACGGGGTCGGGAATGAGGTGAGATGAATCTGTCGTGGCAGGTTTTTATGACCAGATGCCCTTCCTTACATCAACGTCATCAGAGGATTTAATAAGATGAAATGAATGACGTGAAATATGATAGTGGGAGGGGAGAGGGTGAAACGCCGGTTCCGGCACATAGCCTACTCCTGTCAAATAGCACCAAGGGGTCTGCTCAAGTCTTAACGTCACCATCCGACGGATGAATCATTAGTCTATCAATAGCGCCATATGCCCTCACTCAATATGAGTCCGCTTCCGTAGTATAACAGCAGTATTAGCTGCCGTCCTTGAGGGCCTGAGTTCGATTATCGGTACCGCCAGAAATTTAAGAATGGCAGGAGGGTTGGTATGTGGTTGAAATGGTACATGCAGCTCACTTCCAACGGGGATGTTCCTAGAAAGAGCTGCATTACCTCGGGATGAGGACACGAGTTTACCACTCCTTATGAGCACTGCGGAGAGGTTCGAATTTAATCCAGGCTTTTGGCACGCAATCTAGTGATAAGAAATTGTATACCACCACCTCTCCTACCCTACCGGTTAACATTCTGATGGTGAAAATTTCTTCGACCAACGGGACTCAAACCGGCTGACCACGGTGTCAGGCCGTTTACACTTCAACGCCTTACCGATTACGGCCACCAGGTGGGTTCTCTTGTTTGTCGCACGTATAGTACAATAATTGCTTAATGAATCAAAGAGGCTTTTAGCTTACTACTTCCTTACAAAATAGATTTGTACTTTCAGCATTTGTAGTTGAAATTGTAAATTATTAATTACAATTCCTACAAATATGTTGGCAGCCATTCAGTAAGATGGGTGTACATAGTCCTCTAAGTCCAGGAACCTACTACGCTGGTGTAGCAGGGTGAGAGGCGATACTTCCATGTGGCGCGTCCCAGGTGGCGGATAGGGGATCCTAACCGGCTTGCTGGCGGACTTGAGGGAAATAAAACACATCTCGTTGACTAAACACACAAACCCCTGTGGGTGGAGGACGCAGACGAAGAACACACACACGGTATCCCCTGCTTGTCGTAAGAGGCCACTAAAAGGGGCGACCGGTTGAGGCTGGTGCTCACAAATACTCCAGCCTCATATTGTTAGATTTATTGGCACGTAAAAAGAAATCCTGTGGGGGCCAAGATGTTGGCAACTCGTCATCCCTGTAAACCGTAAAAAAAAGTTGTTAATAAGACAATTCCAGTCTTTTACAATTCGCTTTACGTCTTACCGAAACAGAGTCTTATGGTGACGATCGGATAGGAAAGGGTTAGGAGTGAGAAGGAAGCCCCAGCATTTGCATGAAGTGAAAATGGGAAACCACGGAAAACCATCTTCAGGGCTGCCGACAGTAGTGTTCGAACCCACTATCGGCCGATTGCAAGCTAACAACTGTACGCACCTCACCGCACGGCCAAATGTCTGGGCCATAAAACCAGTAATATTGGCACAGACTTAATCGTTTTATACAATAATACAAGTTATATCTTAACGGATTGGAAGAGAAGGCACTTCCTTAATTGTACGTCTAATCCCATTGAGAAACAAATTGAGGTAACCGAATTGCGGTAGACAGTTCTGTATATCTCGGTAAGTGACCTGGATGTCCCTCAGTCCAGTGAAACACTTTACCTGTTCGATTTATTTGACCGTAAACCAGGGCCCAGACGGCAAGAAATAAAAAGCAAGACATACACACGCGAAGAAGGAAGAAATATAGAGAGCACAGCACTTGGGGAAGATATATAAATGTAGGAGGTAAAAAGTCTACGGCATGTTGCTACCGGGCCAGAGAATAAACTTGAAGACTGACTTTCTCGCCCTCTGTGGCGGAGAGAAGCAACTGGTGTAACGTTTTATAAAGTAGAACACGGCGCGTTACACGTTTTCTACTCCTCTTGGACATGAGGTCATTCAATAGCTCACTCAGACGGTGAAAGACCTGTGTGTCCCAGTTAAAATGTCTACCGGGAGAGAAGGGTACACGCGATATTTATACTGATGATTGCAGGCCCATAATTACCGAGATATACAGACCTGTCTACCGCAATTCGATTACCTCAATTCGTTTCTCAGTGGGGTTAGATGATCAATTAAAGATATGCCTTCTCTTACATACCTCTCCGAACGCTACTCAATTAGTTACTGAAATGTGTCAGTTGTAACAGACATTCTTACGACGTAACAGAAACAACGCCTTACTCATCAACCCACGAAAGACCCAAAGCATAATAATTGGACACAGAAAATCTCTATGTGCTCTAAATAATAATCAAAATCCTCCTCCAATTACCATTGATAATACTGAAGTGCCATACTCCAAGATAGTTACAAACCTTGGGATCACCTGAAATTTTTTTTTACAAATTGTTTTATGTCGCACCGACACAGATAGGACTTATGGCGACGATAGGATAGGAAAGGCTTAGGAGTGAGAAGGAAGCGTCCGTGGCCTTAATTAAGGGACAGCCCCAGCATTTGCCTCGTGTGAAAATGGGAAACCACGGAAACCATCTCCAGGGCTGCCGGATGCAAGCTCACAGCTGCGGGCCCCTAACCGCACGACCAACTCATCCGGTAGCTTAAATGATACTCTGACCTGGAATGAACATATAACTACTGTTTGCAGAAAGGTGCATGCATCCCTTTACCCCTTAAAACGTCATAAAAATGTTCTCCCAATGGACATTAAATTAAAACTCATACAGACATTTCTATTTCCAATCTTTGACTGGTGTAACAGTGTACTGATTGACCTAACCTGTGAACAAGCAGCACACCTACAACGTGTGCAGAACTCTCGCATTCGATATGTCTTCCAGCTCCGACATGATGCTCATATAACACCATACTGCAAAAAAGTTGGGATGATTATGTTTAAACAACCCATAAAATGACCATCGTCTAACAGTTGTTTTCTGCGAAGAACCCCATCTATCTATTGTCCAATTTTAGGTTTCTTTCTTCATTCCGCGTAACTGACACTCGTTAAGGATCACTACTTGAAATAGCACCGCATCGAGCAAATACCTAAAGCAATACGATCTCGGAAGATATTAAAAAGTCTTGCACGTTTTAGACATTTAAAACAGCCTATCGTAAATTCTTCAAGAGTACATACAGTTGACTCGAATGCATGTAAGAGTGAAGGACGTGTGAATGAAACCAAATATTACGTGTTAGATTGAAATATCTTAGGCTATCCCATTTTCTTTTTTACTCTTCTAATTTAAGACTATGCACTGTTCCTAGAAATAGATAACATAGTAACATGGTTTTTAGTTAACTCAGTTTATAACATAGTAATATTCAGTTAATTCCTATCTGCTTCATATTATAATAAGTTTTCCAGTATATATATTCTTCAGGTATTAATTTGATTTCTGTTATTGTCCACTCTCTATTTATCCCATCATTTTTCATCGATAGCAAACTTAATTTAATTGTATTATTGTTGCTCCTTATCTGAATTCCTCGTCTTTTCTCATAGACTGTAATTGAGTAGGCCTACCGTTATTCAGTATTTTAAATTAATGCTGTAAAAGTCTAAAAATTGTATGTGGTCAAATCGATGACCAAGAGCCTTAACTTCGCCACTTTATAAATAAATAAATAAATAAATAAATAAATAAATAAATAAATAAATAAATAAAAAATCCTAAATACACAAATTAAGAAACGTGGCCCAGGTACAGTAATCAATGACTGTCATTTCTGCCTACGGACGCATTTGAATACCAAACATTACTCCACCGAGCTTGGTCGGTGCAGTCGCTTAAGTTCGGGCAGTGTGAAGTATTCAAGATTCGAGAGATAGTGGGTTTGAGCCCCACTGTCGGCAGCCCTGAAGATGGTTTTCCGTCGTTTCCCATTTTCACGCCAGGCTTATGCTGGGGCTGTACCTTAATTAAGGCCACGGCCGCTTTCTCCCCACTCGTGGCCCTTTCCTATCCCATCGTCATTATGAAACCTATCTGTGTCGATGCGACGTAAAACAACTCGAGTAACAGATCGAGTAATTTTCAATTTATTTTCAGAATATTACGCATAATTGTTGACAAATGGACTTTTTAGAACCTGAATTGTCAGACTAGTTCCATTTCTACCCCATGAGTTAATCACGTATTTACCAATCAACATTAATCTCGAGCAGTATTAACATGTCAATTATCAGTGATGCTGATGTTGCTTGTTGTTTAAAAAGACCTAGGTCATCGGCCCGTCAATGATCAGTGGCAATGGAATTTTCAAGGGCGGAAAATAGTCCTTTCCATACTCCATACCGTACAATGTCTGCATGTAAAAGCTCTGCTGTCACATTTGGCGTTTAACCGACCAATTTAAAAAAAACTCGGATGTAGATTGCCAAATAGAGTTCCAGATTCTCTGTCATCTGGTGGAGTAAGATGGAACGTTTGAACTTGAACTGACACAGGAAGATTATTATTATTATTATTATTATTATTATTATTATTATTATTATTATTATTATTATTATTATTATTTCCTAGCGTTTAGTACCGCATTGGTGCAGGGTCCGATTTAAAAATGCCATCCTCCACTTCCTGCGGCCAGGGGCGTCAGCTCCCACGTGATGACTAGAAGACGCATGTCTTGATGCAGTCGAGCCGTCGCACCTTGGAACGACCTCGAGATCGAGAAGCTCCAGGATCAAATTGGTGGGCTGTATGTATCACTGCAGGGCTTTGGAAGACATGGCCATACCATCTAAATCGTGCTTCTCGCATCTTCTCTGGGATAGGCGCCACTCCCAATCGCCTTCAGGCATCTTTATTTCTGACAAGGTCCAATCTTGTAAGACCCACGTACTAACGTAACATTTTCATCTCCATACCGTGTAGAACTTGTTCATGCTTCCATAGAATGCAACTGGTCGGGCCATAGATTTGCCTATTTTTCCTATCAGACGGGTTTCTTGTCACATAGCACACCGGTGAGATGCCACTTCAAGCATATAACATTTACTCGTGTTCGGGTGTCTGGTAATGTCTTTCCGTCTGAGGTGATGAGTGATCCAAGGTATTTAAATTGTTTGGCTTTAACTAGGTCTTGCCCGTCGGTGCGAATACTGTGTGTTGGAGTAGGCTTCGACGTAAATGACAGGATCAAGGAAGAAAACGGGTTTTTTTTTGTTTGTTTGGCCTACGAATTATGCTGAGATCCAAAGCCCTTTCATGTCGAACAAAGATCAAGGTCTTAAGTGACTAACAAGTCAACTAGGAAAGCAGTTACGCAGTTGAAAAATCAATCAGTAACTAAGAAGTCACTTAAGGTAACTGTCACTGAACTAACAATTCAGTCAACGCGTGACTTAGTCAGTAAACAAACAAATAATCTGCTTATTTATTTATTTATTTATTTATTTATTTATTTATTTATTTATTTATTTATTTATTTAAACATCGCCTTTTACAGAGGTTGCCACCAATTACAAAAGCCAGTACCGGTACATAGTACATACATAGAACATTTATAGACCAGATAAAATGGTTAGAAAGTTTGAAGAAACATAAAAGAGAACAGAATAAAACAATATAAACAAATTATAAGTTCATTAATTAATATTATGAGTGAAAAGAACTACCCAAAACCAAACCAAACCCCATGGCACTACAACCCTTGAAGGCCTTGGCCTACCAAGCGACCGCTGCTCAGCCCGAAGACCTGCAGATTACGAGGTGACGTGTGGTCAGCACAACGAATCATCTCGGCCGTTATTCTTGTCTTTCTAGACCGGGGCCGCTATCGCACCATCAGCTAGTTCCTCAATTCTAATCACGTACGTTGAGTGGACCTCGAACCGGCCCTCAGGTCCAGGTAAAATTCTATGACCTGGCCGGGAATCTAACCCGGGGCTTCCGGGTGAGAGGCAGGCACGCTACCCCTATACCACAGGGCCCGCGAAAGGAATATAGTTACTCAATTACTTTTCCATGGTACAATTGCCTGCCTCCGTGAAAATGAATCAAACGCTTGCCTGGTAATGTCCACTTGTGTTCTCTTCCTCATTCTCTGTGTACTACGGTTGTAATACGATCAAAGTGAACAAGTCTTAAGTAAACTGAATGATACCTGAAATGGCTCTTTCCTAAAGTTACGTGCGGGAGTTTAAGTGAGCCATTACTATTGATCGAGGAACCTGTTGGTAAATAGTCGTTCTGCGACATAGTCGTAAGAAAGAATGAGCTTGCCTTTACGTCCAATATCACGGTTATTTTCACCTGAACACGCCTTCTGACTCACAAACTTACTTATTGTCTCTCATATACGGAACGAAGGAAATGTCTTTTATCTGAAACGTAATGGGAAAGAGTGTCATTTTGTGGCAGAGAAAGATAACGGACATTACATAAAATAAAATGATTACATGTTGTTATTATCTTGTTTCTATTTCGAGAAAAAGAATCCATGTGGCAGACACAGCTCATGAAGAGTCCTGGTCTACCAAGACGATTGCTTTCCATGCAAATGACTGCAGGTATTGAAATATACACGTGGTCAGCGTAATATTCCTCGATAAATCAGAGCACACACACACCCAGACTAACAATTAGTCAGCGTTCATTTTTGATTAGTTTGTCCGACTCGCTGGCTGAATGGTCAGCGTACTGCCCTTCGGTTCAGGGGGTCCCGGGTTCGATTCTCAGCCGGGTCGGGGATTTTAATCACTTCTGAATAATTTTTCCGTTTCGGGGACTGGATGTTTGTGTATGTCCTAACATTTCCCACTTCATATTCAGACACACCACACTACCAAGCACTACAGAAACACGCACTAGTGATTACATCCCTTCGTAGGGTGGGCGTCAGGAAGGGCATTCGGCCGTAAAACAGGGCCATATCCACATGTACGACGCAGTTCGCACCCGCTACCCCACAGACATGGGAAAAGTGGTAAAAAAGAAAAGGTTAATAGTTGATTAGTTTGCTGGGAGGCGATAGTTGACTGATATCATTGGCCTGTCACTAAGGTGGATGGGGTTCGAATCCCCGTGAATGGGGGGTGAAATTTATGTAATACAGAATTACGTCCTTGTGGTTCAGATTTCACGTAAAACTCGAGTTTCCGTCACTATGATCACGATATCAGCAGACATGTAAACCTATAGAATTACATTTTTAGTTTTGGGGGCGTGTGGCAGAGGCAGGTAACATTTGCAAGTTGCTATAAGACTCTGCACGCCTTACAAAAGTACAGCTGTTCACTTCCAGTGGAGATATTGTAGTAGCTGTTGTAGCCGTACTTGAACATTCTCGTGTTTGAGTGTCGAGATTTGATATCACCGTCATTTAAGGACTGAGAGGTTTAGTTGTTCTTTATACAAAAGGATGACAATTCCAAATGTTTGTTATGCGGCCATATAGTCGCTGAGCAGCAGGAGTTTTGTGTTTTTTTTTTTTTTTTTTTTTTTTTACAATTTGCTTTAAGTCGCACCGACACAGATAGGTCTTACGGCGACGAATGGACGGGAAAGGGCTAGGAGTGGGAAAGAAGTGGCCTTGGCCTTAATTAATGTACAGCCCTGCATTTGCCTGGTGTGAAAATGGAAAACAACGGAAAACCACCTTCAGGGCTGCCGACAGTGGGGTTCGAACGCACTATCTCCCGAATACTGGATACTGGTTGCACTTAAGCGACTGCAGCTATCGGGCTCAGTTGGCGCCAGTTTAATTCCGTGGATGTTTTCCTTCAGTTACAAAATTAAGGAATATAAGTTGAGTGCAAATTTAACAGACAACGCTCTCCGAAGAATCTTGCGTTTGTCTGTATGCAGAAATTTTGTTCCAGACTTTTAATGTATAGTTACTTCGATTAATAATTACGAAATCATGTGTATATTGGGTAACGACGTTGTAACATAGTAATACTTTCCAGTGGTCTTACCCAGCATTGTTCTCTTATTTAATGAAGGAAGTTTGGTAGAAAAATGAAAACAGAATAGGGAAGAAAAACATTTTGAGTAAGACCATATAGATGGATTAAAAATGGCGGTAGTGTATCACTAATTTAACGGCCGCATGGTTATGAGGGTTTCGTAGAATTATTTATTAGATTGTTATTGCTGTTTCATTTTCACATAGAAACGCCTGTTACGCTCTTTTCCTTTCATTTCTTTTATTCTTTCATCATTCACTTTTCTCGTTTAAATTCTTACTTTTGCACGTTTTTGGCGAATCTTAAATACATTTTCCTTTTCCATTATGAAATTTGTTATTCTGTACAACTAACCACGATGTATTCAGAACTGAGCCCGCTAGTATTATAACAGAGTATACGTGTGACGTCACATATTTAGCACAAATTTTGCCTTAATTTGTAGCGCTATTTGACGGGAACTAAGTTTCAGATTTTCAATTTTTATTTTTCAACAGGTAGCCTTCTCTTTTGTCTGCCAACTGAGATATAAACATATTCATAATTTAAATACTCTCGGTGATATGCTCGTTCTACCCAAAAACTAAACGCATCTTAAACATTTTATTTCCATGTTCCCGTCGTCGAGGAAACTAAGTCTACGTTTATTATTATTATTATTATTATTATTATTATTATTATTATTATTATTATTATTATTATCATGTCCGACTCGTTGGCTGAACGGTCAGCTTACTTGGCCTTCGGTTCAGAGGGTCCCGGGTTCGATTCCCGGCCTGGTCGGGGATTTTAACCTTAATTGGTTAATTCCAATGGCACGGGGGCTGGGTGTATGTGTTGTCTTCATCATCATTTCATCCTCATCACGACATGTAGGTTGCCTACGGGCGTCAAATAGAAAGACTTGCACCTGGCGAGCTGAACCCGTCCTGGGATATACCGGCACTAAAAGCCATACGACATTTCATTATTACACTGACTGACAGTGTAACGTTCCAGACGTCACAGTGTAATTATGTTAATTTTATTATATGTAATTAATTCAGGAATTTAACGTCATGATATTTATCTTGGTATGTAATTGTATTATAATTCATGGTTGATCATTTGCTCACTATCATTTCATTACTTTGTAACTACGACTTGTAAACGAGGGCTGAATATCCTAGTATTCACTTAGATTCTTGCGACATTCGTTTAAATTTAACTTGCAGTAGATTTCCTCTATCTTGCCACATCACCGAGGAAGAAGGAAGGACAAATTTAGACATCAAATTCAGGGAAAAGCGAGCACGTGTTCAAGCGTTATAACGACAGCTACCGTATTTCGACCAGAATAATTCAAACTGATCACCGCCTATATTTTCAAAGGAGCGTCATGTTGCCATGGATACTGAGTGAAAGGGCTAATAGAAGAACAGTTGATATCATGGTTAAGACCCATCAACTCTAATACCTGGAGTGGGGAGAGACGTGTCAACTGATTGGACCACGTGTAGCGACCTGTAATTAGAGCCAGAGAAGGTTATAAAAGGGCGTGTTGGAGCTCTTGGCTTCATTCTTCTTGATTCTTCTTGATTCTGCATTCATTATTATTATTCTTCTGGATTCTTGATTCTTCGATCTTGTATATCGCTGTAGGTCTGTGAACTTGTCTTATGGTTGTTGTACCATAGTGGACTAGTGTGATAGTTTATCACTTCAACATTAATTACTTCATTACCACGACGTGGTACTTAGGAATTTCTGAATGAGGGGTGTATAGCCACTCTCATCAGGAAGTACGTACAGCTCGGCTACTAGACAATAGGTAGTATTAAACTAGATAGAAATGAAACTTCAGGGACCATTTTCAGTAAAGTTAGAAGGATTAATAATTGTGTATCCTCTCCACATAACCCAAGGAGGTTTTTCTAACTATGACTTAGGGCTCATCTCCAATATATGGGATAGAGCATAATAGGGAGTGTTAGTGTTGAAGCCATCTTCCAGTTAATGGTAGGTGCACTTAGCAAGGCAGGAATGGTAATGAGCTGCAGATGAAGATATCTCAAAGACGACCGGTGATGTTCCAGCTACAAGGATGGAAGCTTTCCAAGGACCAGCAGAACAAGACTACATGGTGAGCAAGCGAGTTAAAAATATTGCAAGTTTTCGCGAAGTAGAGTCATTCAACTTTTTGTTAAATTCATTTCCTATTTTAAATTCAGTTCTCGTTAAACCGTCGTCATCTATATTCAATATAATAAATAGTATTTTTCTAGTTCACTTTAATCAATCTGCCTTAATTAGCCTTTTGATTTCTAATTCTCCGGCTTAATGATTAGTGCACTATCACCCCACCCCTGTGATAAGAGTCCGTCCAAGCTTGATTATAAATTTTTATCTTTAAGTCATCAACTTAAAGATTGGCGCCCTTAGCTTGCATGGTTGCATTTCTCGTTCAATGATTGTTCTCCAAGAGGGGAAGTCACAACAGAGCAAATGCAACACCAAGAAGGAGTGGTCAGAACTTTATGCCAATTGCAGGGTAGACTGACGTCACTGAGGTATGCTCATGATGTGAAATGCGCCGCTGTGCTGCGCACGTAGCGAACGATAAATGGGACACGGCGTTGGCGAATGGCCCACTTCGTACCGTGATTTCTCAGCCGACAGTCATTGTAGAACGTGTTGTCGTGTGCCACAGGACACGTGTATAGATAAGAATGCCAAGCCGCCGTCAACGGAGGCATTTCCAGCAGACAGACGACTTTACGAGGGGTATGGTGATCGGGCTGAGAAGGGCAGGTTGGTCGCTTCGGCAAATCGCAGCCGATACCCATAGGGATGTGTCCACGGTGCAGCGCCTGTGGCGAAGATGGTTGGCGCAGGGACATGTGGCACGTGCGAGGGGTCCAGGCGCAGCCCGAGTGACGTCAGCACGCGAGGATCGGCGCATCCGCCGCCAAGCGGTGGCAGCCCCGCACGCCACGTCAACCGCCATTCTTCAGCATGTGCAAGACACCCTGGCTGTTCCAATATCGACCAGAACAATTTCCCGGCGATTGGTTGAAGGAGGCCTGCACTCCCGGCGTCCGCTCAGAAGACTACCATTGACTCCACAGCATAGACGTGCACGCCTGGCATGGTGCCGGGCTAGAGCGACTTGGATGAGGGAGTGGCGGAACGTCGTGTTCTCCGATGAGTCACGCTTCTGTTCTGTCAGTGATAGTCACCGCAGACGAGTGCGGCGTCGGCGTGGAGAAAGGTCAAATCCGGCAGTAACTGTGGAGCGCCCTACCGCTAGACAACGCGGCATCATGGTTTGGGGCGCTATTGCGTATGATTCCACGTCACCTCTAGTGCGTATTCAAGGCACGTTAAATGCCCACCGCTACGTGCAGCATGTGCTGCGGCCGGTGGCACTCCCGTACCTTCAGGGGCTGCCCAATGCTCTGTTTCAGCAGGATAATGCCCGCCCACACACTGCTCGCATCTCCCAACAGGCTCTACGAGGTGTACAGATGCTTCCGTGGCCAGCGTACTCTCCGGATCTCTCACCAATCGAACACGTGTGGGATCTCATTGGACGCCGTTTGCAAACTCTGCCCCAGCCTCGTACGGACGACCAACTGTGGCAAATGGTTGACAGAGAATGGAGAACCATCCCTCAGGACACCATCCGCACTCTTATTGACTCTGTTCCTCGACGTGTTTCTGCGTGCATCGCGGCTCGCGGTGGTCCTACATCCTACTGAGTCGATGCCGTGCGCATTGTGTAACCTGCATATCGGTTTGAAATAAACATCAATTATTCGTCCGTGCCGTCTCTGTTTTTTTTCCCCAACTTTCATCTCTTTCGAACCACTCCTTCTTGGTGTTGCATTTGCTCTGTCAGTCAGTGTATTATTATTATTATTATTATTATTATTATTATTATTATTATTATTATTATTATTATTATTACCCGTGAGATTTAATCCTCAGCATTCCCGCATTCGCTTTCTGTGAACCTCCTTTCATTCATCAGTCCACTTCTTGCCCGTTTTCAACTTTGGCTTTCTTTGAAACTCTGGTATGCTGGAAATTTCGTCTGGAGAGAAACACGATCCTGGATGTCTTCATGTGTGATCCCTATTTCTCAAAGGGCATTTTGAATTTCGCTGAAGCAGGCCCATTTGTTTTCTTGTTTCCGAAGTAGGATCAGTTCCGGTTGCTCAATCTCAATGAGCTCATACATGTTATGCAGCCATAAAAATTTATCCTTCTTTTCCGAATCGTGTCTGGTATCCTGTCCACATACAGGTTCAATTCTTTGTTATGCCATCTCCTGTACTCAATATTTTCTCTGATTGGTCCTAGGATCTTTCCCAGGATTTTTCTTTCTGTGGATTCTACCTTCTCTGTCAGACCATTCCTATCCAGTGCAAGGCATTCTGATGCATATAGGGCCTCTGAACAATAATGCGTAAGCTTGGCGTTGATGGGCACTGGTTGTAAATATGTCAAGATAGCGAGTATGCCACATCTATCTTGTTTATCCTTGATGCGAATGATTCTTTATGAGGGTTTATAGGAACTATTCACTCGCCTAAGTAAGTTTACTTAAGTATTTCATCCGTTTTCTTTTCCCCTGTTCCACAGGTAAGTCTCTAGGAGACTGCTTGACATTAGTTACGAACTCCATTTTTCAAAGGAGATCTAGCATGTTCATTTGTTTTACAGTGGTATCTAAGGAATCAGAAAATATCGCAAGAGCATCTGCAAAATATAGGCAATCTATTATCAGATCGGTGTTCTTGTATTCTATACTAAATTCAATCTCGACCTCTACCATGCATATCCATTATTAACTTAAAAATATCAGAAATTTATTAATCTTATTGTCTATGTTACATCATTCATAGTAATTTAATTTTTAAGCAGGTGATGTTCTATGAGATTAATACGACGAATCCCTCTGTTTACGAGAAGGATCGTAGTGAGTAAACAATGCGTAGGATGCCAAATTGTTGAAGTGAGACTGATCCGACTCATGAGTAAACTTTCTCATGCAGAGTTCCCTGTTTCCGCTGACCTTCCATTCATAACTCCTCAGCTTGTTAAATGGTGAGTCTGGTAATAGAAGTTTGAACTTTGAGTAGTTTTCGTTCGATTAAGTGCCAAAATGATTGAAGTAGCCTAGGATGTTATGTGTTTGGTGTAAAGGAGTCTACGTAATGTTATTACGTGTTCTGTGCAGGAATGAAAAAAATTAACGCGCTGCGTGTAGAAGAAATCAGGAGTTTTATTAAGCGATGTGCTATTCCAGTCTATAAGTGCATCGTGGATTTGTATGTGAGTGAAAGCCCTGTCTCTAGCCTGTTTTATGAAGGGGTCTACGTATTTTGTATTTGACTACGAGGGCTGTAAATAAAGTATGGCAATATTGATAGAACGCAATATTTAACGAACTAACAAGTGCATTCCTTCAATGTAGTCACCCACAAAGTGTATTACCTTTTGCCAAATGTCGGGAAGCCGTTGTGGACCGTTGGCAAAGCGTTCTCTGTTGATGACAGTGATGAAGCGCCCTACTGCATGGAGTACAGATGCCACCTCAGGAAATGGAGAAAAAAGGGTTGGGAGACGGAGAGAAGTGGTCGTGGACTTAATTAAAGTATAGCCCCGGCATTTTCTCGGCATCAAAATGGGAAACCATGGGAAATCATCTTCCGGTCTGCCAGCAGTGGGGTTCGAACCCACTATCTCCCGAATGCAAGCTCACAGCTGCGCGACCCTAACCGAACGGTCACATCGCACGGTGGGTGTGATAAACAGGTGATATAATCACTGACTCGCTTCTCAACAATGCGCCGGTGTTTCGAATCTCGGCCAATTCTTGTTAATTAAGTTACGTAAACCTGGAAGTGTTATGGATATAAGCACAGTCACATAGAATTACAAGCTTGACTGACTGATGCAAGAATAGCTACGACCTGACAACTGATATAACAGTAATGATATGGAGAAAATATTTAAGATAAATATTATAAACAAGTGGTCCGTTCATCCAATACATTATATAATTTATTATAATTAGTACATGTTTCGTCCCCTAAAGGACATCAACAGCTATAATAAATTAACATTAATATATCAGAATACATATTATTAAAATTGGCAAGACATACAATCTTATAATTTAGAATAGAATACCAGAACACCGATCTGATAATAGATTGCTTATATTTTGCAGATGCTCTTGCGATATTTTCTGATTCCTTAGATACCACTGTAAAACAAATGAACATGCTAGATCTCCTTTGAAAAATGGAGTTCGTAACTAATGTCAAGCAGTCTCCTAGACTTTTTGTTAAAATTATAAGTCATATGATGATTTATTTTAAATGTCCTACCATACATCAATGTTGTTTAATATGTCTTGCAATTTTAATATGTATTTTGTATTCTGATATATTAATGTTAATTTATTTTAGCTGACGAAACATGTACTAATTATAATAAATTATATAATGTATCGAATGGACGAACCACTTGTTTATAATATTTAAGTTTATCTTAAATATTTACTATTTGATATATAGTCAATACGGGATTATTATAATTATAATTATTATTAGAAATGAAGCTGTTAAAAGCTTGTTACATGTAATGACGTGGCTCAAGACTGTAGCGTTTGTCGGAGACATACTTGATTCATTGATCTGCTTCACTGTTGAGCTCAGATTAGCCGCTGCCACTGTCGGGAATTAACCTTCGGTTCACCGAACGTTACAACTTCCCTACGCCATTGCCGAGTTTTCCACACCAGGTCCAATTACAGAGGTAAAGGTAAGCACACAACTTATGATGTAAAAATTATACCGAATTTTGTCTGTAAAGGACTGAAATAATTCCACGAGAAATGCCATATAATGCAACTTTAAAGTAGTGTATATATATGCAATTATTCCGACATGCACATCACCAACTAACCAGTTTTATTTGAGTCAACACCGTGATAATCTCTTGTATAAATGATACAGTTTTTGAATGTATATTTTACTATGATCTATGGTGCGACTACCAACAGACAATAGCATTTAACGTCACCCTTATTTTGCACTAGTGCAGTTCTTAATACAGCTACGCCTAAATTATTTTCAATTTTCATTAATCTTGTTTTTTCCTGTGGCTATTTCCAGCCGAGTGCAGCCCTTGTAAGGCAGACCCTCCGGTGGAGGTGGGCGGCATCTGCCATGTGTAGGTAACTGCGTGTTATTGTGGTGCAGGATAGTGTTTTGTGTAGTGTGTGAGTAGCAAGGATGTTGGGGACAGCACAAGCACCCAGTCCCCGAGCCAAGGGAATTAACCATTTAAGGTTAAATCTCAGACCCGGCCGGGAAGAGAACCCGGGACCCCCTGGATCAAAAGTCAACACGCTAGCCATTTATCCATGGAGTCCAACATTAATTTCTGATCTACTGGAATCCGAAATCCACTTGACCATTATCAGATGTCTAATGTTTGGACTTTTAAATGTGTATATTAGTGTATGTTCTGTGTTTGTAGTTTCAACTCACGAGGTTTTTAACCTCTTTTGTTTATAGACAATGGCCTTCCAAATCCAATATTTATGATGAATAGGTAAGGATGGCCGCTATGTAACGGTTGAAACTAGTGCTATTTGAAAGTAAAACTATGTATTGATTAGTTGGAAGAATAAAATAAAGCTTGTAAAAATTAGTATATATATTAAGTGAATGGATCTCTCCGTTTAATACGCAGTATCCCCTCATCTCGCTAATGCATATGTTGGTTATCTAAACTCACTGTACAATCCTGGATTTCATCTTCCAGTCAGGACTTGTTTCATTGGCAGCAGCCACAAATAAATAATTGAGTTGGAATAAAACTGCACATAAAAATACATCCCAGTGGACGGGAGCGGGCGGATGTAGAAAAATAAATGTCTAGAAACACGGCATGGAGGTGAGATCCGATATTGAACAAATCGCTTTCCGTTCATTGGCTGCGCCGCAGTTTCCTGCTTGCGTTCCATTAAACGGGAGGGTCTATTTATAATATAGAAAATCATGGTTTTGTAGAGCACTAGCTGTCATTTATCTCAACGATCCGCTAACTCGTAATATAATCACTGGGATATCTATCTTCGAGTTCCGGTGGAGCTGTTCTCGTTTATTGTACGGTTCTCACTGTTTTGATTCTGAAACCACTTTATAGGTCCGTTTGTGATATTTTCAGTTATTAAGTATTAATAAAGAACATGGTGACACAGTCGTTTGTTTGTATTCCTTCTGCTGACAATTTATCAGACTCAACTCAGCTGTGGCCAGTGGCATTTGGAAAACAAAGAAAGAAAATCCACAGCCCTTCTGGCAAGCAACTCAAAATTGAAAACATCCTAGGGATATGAGCTACGAATTTTAGGTACATAAAATATAATTAAGTACGAGAACATATTCTTTATTTATTCCTAGAAATTACAATCCTTTTCTTAATAATCATTATCCGGTCGACTAGATTAGCACTTTGCCTTTTTCTACCACGACGAGCGCTAATGTGATTCAATTCACAGTTTCACTTAAGCCCTTTTAATTACATTCGATGTGTGCAATTTTCAAAACATAAAAAAATGCCTGAGGGTATTGAACCAAGGAACACATTACAGAAAAAATTATGTAAATAAGTTGATTTGGCTAGGATTTAAATAAAAAATGAAATCGAGTAAAGAAACAAGTGATTTTAGCCTGATTTTGCGGAACTGTATTCAGGCCGGAAGTGATTTTCGATTTATTTTTTTGTTTCAACACTCACAATTTGAAACCTTCTAGGGCCTTGTATCCCTTCAGCTTTCGGCACAGTTGAGGAAATTGCTTAATTTTATGTTTTTCGTAGTATGGAGACCCCCTAATTTGTCTGCAAAAAAAGGGTTTTCAACGTTAAAAATCCGACTACCTGGTGTATATTAAAATTTATCGCTATTGAAGGGATATTTAAGATCTCTTATATAAAACTCAACGTCTGTCTTTCGTTATGTATTGGTGTTCGGTTAAAAATCGACAACAAGTTATGCTGCATATGCCGAACCGAACTGAGCATAGATGAAATCATACTTTTACGTAGTAATAAGCTGGTGTGAAAGATTACGTTTTTACTTTATAGGTCCCCTAATTTGCAGCGGTTATTGTTAAGGATGATTGCAGAATGTTTAGGGTTATAAAAACGGCGTGCCCCTGGGTTTATGTAAATCCTATTACCTGACCGTACAGCGGGGTGTTGAACAATTGTTTACTGGCTAAATAAGTTTGCAATCTAACTGGTTACAGGTTACTTCATAATAATGAGGACCCTATTCATCACCATCGGCCCGTGACAGTTAGGTTCTGTTGTATGACAGATTATTAGATTTGATGAGAGGGTCAATGGACAGAAGCCCGTTGCACAACGATGTTGAATGTGCAGATCCCCATCGCTTGAAAGTTATTGCTGTATGATTTACCATGTTGCTAAATTATAGATTAGTTAATCCATACTACAAAAATATCTGGGAGATTATACATTTAATACCAATTATGAATTTATGGACTGATTCAAATGCCTCTCCCGAAATGACATGGAGGATGATAACGCACGTATTTAATTGATTTGTACCATACATGAAATAAGTATAAAATATATGAACTTACGATTATTCTTCTGCTCTCTCCTCGAATTAGTATTGAATATTAAACTCTATTACAGAGAATACTAATAACCATTAAGGAACCTAAACTCACTCAATCGAAGTGTACAATAACTCAAGTCGATTCAACACATACACACATGAGCAGAATGGAAGCTGGGGATATAAAACTTTACCCATTAATCGTATAACGAGCTTGGATGCATAATAGTGCTTAACGTGGTGTGAAATTACTGTTCCAGGGCGAGGATGTCGCAGTTTTATTCATAACACACGTAAACGAGACTACAATTAAATTATCTTCTACAACTGAGATATTTCTACGAATAGGGCGGGAAGTAATTTTGAGTCTTCGAAATAATGATTCCCAGAGAATGCAGCCTACACAGCTTCATGAGGGTAAATGATTCATTCTATTCCCCTAAAGTGCAGCGGAACCTCGATATCTCGAATCACTGCGGGAACTAAATTTTATTTCGAGTTATCGAAATTTCTCGATATATAGAATATCGTTTTTGAGCATGTATAGCATATAATTGAATCATTTGTATCTGCAGGATTATAATGAATACATTATTTTTAAGAGTGTTTGAAAATATACAAACAAACTCTATTTTACGGCATCACTTTAATTATAACACTTATTACAGTAACTTTTTAGATGAAAGGATACGGTACATACTGTAATAATAATAATAATGTTATTTTTTACGTCCCACTAACTACTTTTACGGTCTTCGGAGACGCCGAGGTGCCAGAATTTAGTCCCGCAGGAGTTCTTTTACGTGCCAGTAAATCTACCGACACGAGGCTGTCGTATTTGAGCACCTTCAAATACCACCGGACTGAGCCAGGATCGAACCTGCCAAGTTGGGGTTAGAAGGCCAGCGTCTTAACCGTCTGAGCCACCCAGCCCGGCAGGTACATACCGTAGTGACACATGAAACATATCTCGGTTAACACCTATGGAAAAAAATCTCTTAGTCTATTCTATTTGTTACTGTTAACCTTTCCTACCTTCACGTTGAAACTTCTCGTCAATACCACGCAGCTGAGATTCATAAATGGAGCTTTTCACCTGCGACTTCGGGGGTTGCTTTCGTACGTGATCGTACGCCCGAGAAACAGCGAGGCTTCGCCGATTTTCCGATCACTAGAAGTTTTTGTTTTTCGGTTCCCATCATATTAGCTCCCTGAATCACTGTAAACCTTTCTTTACTTGCTAACTGTCCCTCACAAACCACAAATGCCGTATTACATAGTTGATGTACAAAATTCAAGTTACAGAGTATTTTTTGCTTCAAGGGGCGAAATGTTTGCCTTGAGAAATCGAGAAATTCATGTAACTGAATTTCGAGTAATAGAGAAATAAATGCACGTGAAGAATAGGGCAAACGGCCGGGAAATTTAAGTTACTTCGAGATACTGAAAATTCGGGTAATCGAGGTTCGAGATATCGAGATTCATCTGTATATGATACCACTCTTCTCGGAAGCTCAGATATTATCATCATCATCATCATCATCATCATCATCATCATCATCATCTGTTTACCCTTCAGGTCGGCTTTTCCCTCGGACTCAGCGAGGGATCCCACCTCTACCGCCTCAAGGGCAGTGTCCTAGAGCTTCAGACTCTTGGTCGGGGGATACAACTGGGGAGTATGACCAGTACCTCGCCCAGGCGGCCTCACCTGCTATGGTGAACAGGGGCCTTGTAGGGGGATGGGAAGATTGGAAGGGATAGACAAGGAAGAGGGAAGAAAGCGGCCGTGGCCTTAAGTTAGTTACCATCCCGGCATTCGCCTGGAGGTGAAGTGGGAAACCACGGAAAACCACTTCGAGGATGGCTGAGGTGGGAATCGAACCCACCTCTACTCAATTGACCTCCCGAGGCTGAGTGGACCCCGTTACAGCCCTCGTACCACTTTAAAATTTTCGTGGCAGTGCCGGGAATCGAACCCGGACCTCCGGGGGTGGCAGCTAATCACGCTAACCAGTACACCACAGAGGCGGACCTTAATTATTATTATTATTATTATTATTATTATTATTATTATTAGTTTGTTTGTTCTTAAAAAGACCTAACTGTACGTTATCGGTTCCTAATGGTATGAGGTTGCAACAAAATGAAATTATAATTAAAGCTTCAAAATGTATCCACTGACTAGAATCTAAAAAGGATGACAATAAAAAATGACCAGGGATCCAAATGAATCAGTGGGTCCAATTCACTATGCCTTATTTTCTGGGATGATGCTTGTATTCCAAAGGGGTCCAGTATCAGGTCACCGGTTTCTCATAATAGAACAAATCACTGGTAAAGCAAAACCATGGTGTCCCTTCTATAGTGGTACTAATCGCAGGTAACGTAGCCTCATGGTGTTCCTCGCATGGTGGTACTAATCACAGGTAATGTACACCCATGGTATCTCACGCATAATGACAGCACTCACCGGAACCACACCCATGGTATTCCTCACATAAGGGTACGACTCACAAGCAATGCAGAATCATGGTGTTTCTCATATAGTGGGACTAACCACGGGCGTCAGCTAGATCCGTGGTGTTCCTCACATTGTAGTACTAATGACAGGCTACGTATACTCATGGTGTTGTTCACACAGTGGTACTAATCATAGGCAATATAGACCCGAGGTGTATCGCACATTATGGTACCACCCACAGGCAGTGTTGCCAACTTAGCGGATTTTCCGCTAAATTTGGCGGAATTAGAAGACTGTCGGCGGAGAAAAATATCATTTAGCGGACAGCGGAATTTTTGGCGGAATTCTAGATTTATTATAGAGGAATTTAGTGTTTTATCAATTTTACGTTTAAAAAAAATTGTACTCCAGTCTGTCTCCAAGCTATTCCGTATTTTTTATCAGGAGTTAGTAATCACATGAGAAAAACGTGTTATTTGGATATGATGTTATGAGATCATGGTATCATAAATTTGTAATGAGTGGGGAAAGGGTACTTATCTCTTAGTTGACGAATGACGACAGATAATGAAAGTGTGAGAGAGTAGCATTTATGTTTATGCTATGAAGGAAGGCCGTTTAATGAACTGGCCTGTTTTGTGTGTGCCCTTGAGGTAGGGGATTCACCTAGTTTGCACCCGGCACTAAATCGCCTACAAGTTTTGCTAGCTGCTTTACGTCGCACCGACACAGATAGGTCTTATGGCGACGATGGGAGAGGAAAGGCCTAGGAATGGGAAGGAAGCGGCCGTGGCCTTAATTAAGGTACAGCCCCAGCATTTTCCTGGTTTAAAAATGGGAAACCACGGAAAACCATCTTCAGGGCTGCCGACAGTGGAGTTCGAACCTATTATCTCCCGAATACTGGATACTGGCCGCACTTAAGCGACTGCAGCTATCGAGCTCGGTCCTACAACTTTCAGATCGCCGGCTCGCAGGCAGGGGGGTTAATCCCAGTGAAACCCAAAACAGGTCAGTGCAGACATTTACTTTTATTATTATTATTATTATTATTATTATTATTATTATTATTATTATTATTATTATTATTATTATTGCTCATTGTTTGAGATCGGATTTCTTGGCCGAATTTTAGCGGATTTCTAGTAGTATTTAGCGGATCTTGTCCGCCTCTGTGGTGTAGTGGTTAGCGTGATTAGCTGCCACCCCCGGAGGCCCGGGTTCGATTCCCGGCTCTGCCACGAAATTTGAAAAGTGGTATGAGGGCTGGAACGGGGTCCACTCAGCCTCGGGAGGTCAACTGAGTAGAGGTGGGTTCGATTCCCACCTCAGCCATCCTGGAAGTGGTTTTCCGTGGTTTCCCACTTCTCCTCCAGGCAAATGCCGGGATGGTACCTAACATAAGGCCACGGCCGCTTCCTTCCCTCTTCCTTGCCTATCCCTTCCAATCTTCCCATCCCTCCACAAGGCCCCTGTTCAGCATAGCAGGTGAGGCCGCCTGGGCGAGGTACTGGTCATTCTCCCCAGTTGTATCCCCGACCAAGAGTCTGAAGCTCCAGGACACTGCCCTTGAGGCGGTAGAGGTGGGATCCCTCGCTGTGTCCGAGGGAAAAGCCGACCCTGGAGGGTAAACAGATGATGATGATGATGATTTAGCGGATCTTGAAAATATAAGTTGGCAACACTGCCCACAGGAACCATAGGCCCATGGTGTTCCTCACATAATGGTGCTACTCATAGGTAACGCAAATCCATTCTGAACACAGTGGAACCAACCTATTCTGCACCTACTCCCGCTAGACACAAGTCTGTGCAGCCGAGCGCCCGCTCCCCCGCCCCGGTGGTATGCACACGATGGTACTAACCACATGCAACGCCTGACCCGTTCTGCTCTTCACATAATGGTACTGCTTCTAGGTAACTCATGGTGTTCCTCACATGGAGGTACTAATCGCAAGTAACGTCGACCCATGTTTTTCCTCACGTTGTGGTGCTAATCACAAGTAGTCTCATGGTTCTAATTCCACAATCCCTTGGTCGCGCATTTTAGTCACCTCTGCGACCCCCATCCACAGGGTGAAACTCAGATTTCATTTCTCTCTCTGTGGATCAGTAATGTATCAGCCTCCAGATCACAGTCACGGGTTCAAACCCGGCAAATGTCGGTCTGTTAGGTCATCAGCCCAGAGGCTGATTTGATCCTCAAATAGTACCACCAAAGGCTATGCAGTTATAGGGAAACTGCAAAAACCAATGGCAGAGCCCAAATGAGGCGTACTAGGCAAGATGAGGAGTGAGGTAGTTTTCCCTTGCTTTCCTCACTGGACCAGAAGGTGCCAAAGCAGCACGACTGATCCTATGAGCAACACCTTTCATGACACTCAGACACTAGTTGTGCCCCAAATGTCATTACTCAGCACCACCCATACCCCAGCAGCTTCCATATTGTCACAGCCATGGATGAGACTGGGACTACGGTGGAAGCTGCACTTTGCTCTGGCCTGTGCCAAGAGACGGATACAAAAATACTGCATCCATCAAGAAATGGCAACAGGCAGAACCCGGCAAATACAGTAGGATTTTTGAAGGACGGAAGGAAGTCTGTTCGTCACTCCATATAGTACGATATCCGAATGTAAAAGACCTCATGTGATACATTACGTGTTTAGCCGATGACTGTAATCAAAACTCAGGCATGATCCCTCAACAGATTACCCGGTCATCTGAAAGAGTATTTTTTTTTTTTTTTTTTTTTGCTAGTTGCGACAGATAATGAAACTGTGAGAGAGTAGCATTTATGTTTATGCTATGAAGGAAGGCCGTTTAATGAACTGGCCTGTTTTGTGTGTGCCCTTGAGGTAGGGGATTCACCTAGTTTGCACCCGGCACTAAATTGCCTACAAGTTTTGCTAGCTGCTTTACGTCGCGCCGACACAGATAGGTCTCATGGCGACGATGGGACAGGAAAGGCCTAGGAATGGGAAGGAAGCGGCCGTGACCTTAATTAAGGTACAGCCCCAGCATTTGCCTGGTGTGAAAATGGAAAACCACGGAACCATCTTCAGGGCTGCCGACAGTGGGGATCGAACCCACTATCTCCCGAATACTGGATACTGGCCGCACTTAAGCGACTGCAGCTATCCAGCTCGGTACCTCGAAAATGAAATGTATTGAAATATGGTCTTACAGGAAGTTGCCGAAGGATACGTGGCATACGCTAAATAAATGTATAAATGAAATGGAAACAATGGCACAAAATGTTGATGCTGCAGCGTCTTTTGAAATAAGAAGGTAACCAAGCAAGCATGTAGTTTTAGGTCATTAGTATTATCATCATAGTGCAAGGTTCATGTTTTCATTTCTAAAATCCTATATTCGTTTTCCGGAATTTAAACTGTGGTCGCCTTTATCAACAAGCCAGTGAATATACCATCCGTCTACCACAACCCCTACTTTTAGGACTGATATTAGCTACCAAAGGAAAGAAAAGGAAAAATCACAATCGCTCGAAGAATGTAGATATAAGGTAGATATAGGAATGAATAGATAGAAATGAGAGGCACATCAAGCCTCGAATAATCAGTCAGTGATGGCACTCGCCATGCAGTTCAAGGAAGGGAGATGACAGGCTCAGTTCTGACCCCGTGGTTATCAACAACTTGTGTGTGCTCCTTGGCTGAATGGTCAGCATTGAGGTATTCGGTTCCGAGAGTCCCCGGTTCGATTCCCGGTAGGTATATTAATCATTTCTGCGTAATTTCTCTGACTCGAGGAATATGTGTTTGCGTTTGAACCGACACTCTCCTCTTCCTATGTAGCAGCACACTACACTGCCAACCACAAAAGAAAACAATGAATGCATTCCGCTACGTGCGATTTGCGTCAGGAAGGGCACCCAGCCTTGAAACTGGCTCCAGTCCACATATGCGGCAGAAGAAGGAGGTGGAGAAGATAGCGCATACACCTTGTATCATATTTGGATAATACGAGTACGTTACGATTGAGATGTTCACGGAATTTCAGAAAGGTAACATAACCTTATCACTTTAGCGGTTGTTGCGTACAATATTTTATTAATTTTAAGTTAAATATTTAATCATAAATAGTTCTGCCATGTCGTGACGCAAATCATCCATGTTTGACTGATGCAGCGATGTTTTTTGTCTTAGTGTATGTTGCTAGAACAGAATGATATAGGCCTAAGAGGTACGTACAGTACATTGAGTTATGTGGTGATGTAACATCAAAATTAATATTATTTGAAGCAGTAAACAGTCCACTAAGCTACCAGAATCGCAAACATGGCCTGTCGTTCATGAATTAATGAGGGTAATTAAATTTACGATATACAGTATTATAGCGATATACGGTACATCTGTTGGAAATGGATTAACCTCTACATTACTCAATATGATGATGGCGGAAGACTACTTGAGCTGGGAATAGAGAGACGCCATTTTTTCTGTAGATGGGTACGGGACCACAGTGCTGCCATCAGGCGGAAAAACAATTCAACAAGGTGACGTATTCTCTGATTCATAATCTCTCTGACTACGTTACTGTGAATGGAGTACAACCAATCAGCGATGATTTCCAATGAAATTCTGCGAAAAGTGTCATTTCCCGTTCTCCTTCTAGTATGGAAAGAAGATGATTACGTCATAGCATGAAATAGAATGTATTACTGTCATCAAGTAGGGTAACGCTTTTACCAGCCAAAGAACCCTTACCCCTCACCCCCTCCCGTGATGTGGGGATATACATGCTGGCACTGAACTATGTAGGGAGAAGATAGTTGTTGTTGAGTTATCAGTTAGTAGACTGGTTTGATGCAGCTCTCTATGCCAGCCTACCCTATGCTAACATTTTCATTTCTACGTAATTATCGCATCCTACACCTGCTATAATTTGCTTGTCATATGCATACCTTGGCCTATCCCTACCGTTCTTACCACCTACACTTCCCCCCAAAACCGACTGAATAAGTCCTGTGTGTCCTGAGATCACTCTCTCTTCTTGTCAAATTTAGCCAAATCGATCTCATCTCACCATTTCGATTCAATGTGTGCACATTAATGATTCAATCTATCCATCTCACCTTCAGCATTATTCTGTAACACTAAATTTCAAAAGCTTATATTCTCCTTCCTTCTGACCTAGTTATCGTCCATGTTTCACTTCCATACAATGCCACGCTCCAGACGAAAGTCTTCAGAAATATCTTTCCAATTCCTATAAAAATGTTTTAGAAAAATATGTATTGTTTTGGGGAAGTATGGTGTCACTGAGCTATCTTCTGAGGAGTGGGACTACAACTGACTTTCCTTTAGCACGTTTGGAATTTTCGTGGAGGAGCAGAACATGTACGGGTCATCGAATCAGAGAGAAGGGAATATTGCCCGCCATTGGCAGCATTGTGACTGCTCATTGGTTTAGACGTTCCAATTAATCTGCAACCAGACCTCAGATTCGCATTTAACGCATCACTTGATAATTAGCACCGCACTGTTTCTGGATGAGTTGGCCTCCTAGATTACTTGCCTGTGTACTATCTGGAACCATAAGAGGCACAAGAGGGCTCAAACCATGTTATTACGGGGCGTGCTTTCTAAGTATGGTCCGTTTGAAAATAACTACACAACGAAAAAGGTTTTTCATACACAACGTTTATTTTAAGAATCTACATACATTACTTTTCACCATAGCCGCGAGGTTTGTTTGAGCACTTATCAACCTTACAAATAAGTTTTCAATACCCTCTTCATAGACACTTGCCGCCTGCTCTGATAACTAACAGTTCTTGATCTTGCGCTGGGACAGAGTCTGTTTGGCGTTCACCTTTACAGGCGAATGCTCTGTAACTTCGATTCGGGCGTGATATTCGAAACCCATGTTTCGTCTTCCGTTACGCTCTGACCCAACATGTCGTCACCTTTTTCGGTCTAACGATTCAGAAACGTCATTGAACACTCAAATATGTGAACAAAAGATTCGACTGTAAAGGCGAAGGCCAGAATGTATCTGTCTCAGCGCAAGATCAAGATCAACTCTTGGTTATCGGAGCAGGCGGCAAGTGTCTATGAAGAGAACTTAGTTGTAGGGTATGATAAGTGTTTAAACAAACTTGGCGGCTATGTTGAAAAAGAGTAAAGTATGTACAATCTGCAAATAGATGTGGGGTTTGAAAATCGTCTTTCGTTGTGTAGTTATTTTCAAACGGCCTTACTTAAAAACACGCCCCGTAAATACGTTATCTTAGAAATTATGCATCAAAGCGTCAATCATATATTCTGTTAACTTTCCGACTGCAAGTTCAGTAGCCATAAGGTTACAAGATGTGAAGCCAAACAGCAGCATTAATCATGCACGTTGTTTCTCTAGTTTTGTGACGGAATTGAAGCAGAAAGCCTAAAATATTGGCGCTCGTTGCAGTCAGTAATTTATACCTTGTTTTATGCGACGTCAGCCCCTCTGGAAGTAATGACTACGAATCAGAATTTTTACCGAGTAATTGATTAGAATAGGAAGTTGTTTGGTGACGTGTCGTATAGTCCACTGTTCTGTTGTGAGGGAAAAATCCTGGCAAGCAACTCATTGTTGAAAACATTCCAGGAACATGAGTTACGAACTTTAGGTAAATAAAATGTACGAAAGTATGAGAATATATTGCCATTGATGATTTCACGGCCCGTACTTGTAGATATGATATAGGCATTTGGGCTTATGCCGTGTCAAGAAAATAATTCTTTTAGTTTCGCAGAGGAATGTGCTCTGCGTCATCAGAAGAAAATCTCGAGTGTCCACGAGAAGGGCTTCTTAAACAATGAGCTTTTGAATTTAGACGTTATAATCCAAGTGGAAATGGTACGTTCATTCGTCACCAGATGGCTCTCCGGACGCGGTACAGTGCTAGCGTTCGAAGGGAAAGCTGACGGAACCACTATAATCAATCTAAGAGGGTCACATAACATGTGTACGTAACATATGACATTAGCAGGTGTTTGACATTGACAGAAGCCGGGAATGAAACATCTGGCGATGTGGAACGTATGATTTTGGAAAACACCGAGACAAAATAACAATAGTGAAGGGACTGGGAAGGGAACTACCTACGTAAATCCTTATCCATCGTTATCCGGTCGATTAGATTAGCAGTTTGCCTTTTTCTACCACTACGAGTGCTAATGTAAGTCAATGCATTGTTTCATTTAAGCACCACGATGAGCACTGATGTGAGTCAACGCAGAGTTTCAATTAAGCCCTTATAACTATATTCAATGTGGTTATTTTTCAAAATATCAAAAACGCCTGAGTATATTGAACCAAGGAAAACATTTCAGAAAGAATTATGTTTATAAGTTAATTTAGCTAGGATTTTAATAAAAAAGAAAATGAGTAAAGAAACAAGCGATTTTAGGCTGGTTTTCCGAAACTGCATTCAGGCCGGAAGTGAGTTTCGAAATTTGTTTCTTTAGTTGGATAGTGCTGTCAAAGACTCACAGTTTCATAATTTATCTGGCCCTTTTGCCCTTACTTTGTCTACTAAGAAAAATTTCGAACATTAAAAATCCTTAAATTGCGTGGATTCCAATAGAATCCTTTTCCAGCCCGACTTCTTATCTTGTCAATAACAACATACAGGTGAATACTTAATTTTTCATGACCGCATTGTAGTTGAAATATGATAGCTTATTAGATCGTGTTCAATACATACAGTACATAAGCACAGAACAAAAATGGCCAACCGGACATTAGTGGTGTTCGAACCCAGATTTCGGTCCGATGCTCAACCGTTTGAGCAAAGGTGGTCTAAAAGCCTCAAAGTTTATTTCAAGTACAACTTGGTCATAAAAAATAAATATTCTGTTGAATTGGCTCACAGTGTCCGACTTCTTGGCTAAATGGCCAGCAGTGAGGCCTTAGGCTCAATGGGTCCCGGGTTCGATTCCCAGCCGGGTCGTGGACATTAATTGCATTTGATTCATTCCTTCTCGGCCCGGGACTGGTGGTTTGTCCTAACATTCTCCTCTTCATACTCACACAACACACTAGACTACCAACCGTCACAAAAACACGTAATGCTGAATACACCCCCCGCATCCTCACATAGGGTTGGCGTCAGGAAAGTCATCCGGCCGTAAAGCATGGCCAAAACCACATGTACGTCACAGTTCGCACCTGCGACACGACACGTATGGCAAAAGCGGTAAAAGAAGAAGAAGAATTGGCTCACAGTGGGCAACACGCAAGCACTCGGCAGTAGTAGCTCAGACCCTTCCCAACACAACAAATACGATCTAGGCCACCTTAGCTCAAACGGTACAGCATCCGACGCCAAATTCGAAGGTTGTGGGTTTGCAGCCCATTGGTGTTCGGTTGGCCATTTCTATTCTGTACTTAACATCTCTTCGTCTTGTACTACAGGCCTACGTACTGAATACGACCTGATAGGCTAAGAGTTAATTTCGAGTACCTAATCCGAGATAAAATAGGAAGTACGAAGTAAAAATCTGAACTATATAGACTAAGTTATAACTGTATGTATGTATATTATGTGCAAGGCGTCCGCCCGAATCCTTTTCCTTCCATGGAATTGTTCGTTGTACTCTTTTTGTTTTTGTTGTTGAAGTCATAGTGTGAAATTTTGAAATATTTAAGCCACGTGTGAATTTGCATAAGATGATCCTGGATTTAGAATGTAAAGTAGTAGTATTTTGGTATTATTTTCTTTCCATGGAATTGCTTGTTGTAATTTTGTTGTTTTTTGTTGTTTTGTTGTTGTTGTAAGCCAGTGTAAATTTTTGAAATACCTAAGGTACGTGTGAATTTGTATAGATGATCCTGGATTTCTAATGTTAAACTAGTAGTATTTCTTGTAATATTTTCTTTCCATGTAATTGCTTGTTGTACTCTTGTTGTAGATGTTGCTGTTGTTGGGTAATTATGCTTTGAATTTATTAAATCACAACTGTAAGTGATCATTGCCACCGGGATATTTCCCAATTGCGATGTATTTGATAATAATAATAATAATAATAGTAATAATAATAATAATAATAATAATAATAATAATAATAATAATAATAATTGTACCGGTTGGTACACCTCTATGCCGCACATTTGAATTTTCCGCCTTAAAATACCTCCCTACTGAAGAAAACCCGGAACTTTAACAACTGAACTAACTCTACTGTTTATCAGAAGATTTCATTGTGTGATTTTGATTTGCTTTTGTTTTTCATTGATCAAGAAGTGTGGACATTCTCTAACAGAGGTCTCTACCAAAAACTATGAATATGCACTCTAGTGTGAAGGAATGAACTTTCTTGAAGAAATTTTGTATTCATAAGTTTTGTCTTTACTAAATTTTGTTCTTTTATTTGAGGGTTGGCAATATTAAGCTTTCTTCCCGCCTGTTTTGAATTTAACCAATCCTAAATTTCTGTAATTAATTTCCCAACAATAAGGTGTTTCTTCATCGCCTTGTGTATAAATTTTTGCTGTCAAGCAATAAAAATTGAGTGGGTGTGTCTACTCATTCCTGAAAGGTCTTGAATTTTCCACGAGGGTATAAAAACTGCTCATTTCTTTGTCTTCGGGCCACTCGAATAACATTTTGCTCAGTGTGTGAATATGTAGCAGGGGGCGGGAAGCGCCTCGTTCTTCAGGCAGCAGCTCTTCAACAAGGTAATGGCCTTTTAACATCTTTATTCCTTGCTAGCTCAGCAGTTTCACTCACGGGGAAGGCTCGAAACCTTTAATATGTAACCTATATCTTTAAATATGTAAGCCTTTTCAATCTTTGTAAATACTCCACTTAACTGGAACTGTAATTCGGGGATAGAGAGTGCTTTACCCTCTCGAGCTCCCCTTCATTTTTGGAAATTGAGGTGAATACGTTTTCGTAACCGTTTTTCTCTTCCTTCTTAATGTGTTAAATTTATTTCGCAGACTAGTCACATCCATAGACTGGGATTAGCCCCTGCATTATCGGCCTTGCTCGACATAGGTTTTAACAAACTTTAGTGTAGGAGTGCAAGTACTCGCCTCCATTCATCCTTGTGTTTGGGCCATTTAATTAACCTTTAATTTGCTATTCAGGCCTCGTAGGTTGGGTACTAGATACCCCCGTGTCCCGGTAATGAAGGGGTTTTCTGCCCTTTGGTTGTGAGCTCAGGCTTTGGGGCTCGTAGCCCAGAATTTGTAAAGTTGCATTGTACCTGATTGTTCTTTGTTATTTCACCTAGTGAGAATTGTTAACCGTTGTTATCTGTTGAAAATATAACCTTTATTTAAATTTTAAATTCATCTTTAAGACTTGTAGTTAGACCCATTCCAGCCCGCGCCTTCTTTCACTTCTGCCTTCCACGGATAACTCCGTAACAATAATAATAATAATAATAATAATAATAATAATAATAATAATAATAATAATAATAATAATAATAATAATAATAATAATAACAAAATAGTCAGTGTCAAGACCTTTGAATCAGGGGTCTCTAGTTCGATTCCTGGCCTGGTCTATTATTTTAACCACTTCTGATTAATTTCTCTGACTCGCGAACTGGGTGTTGTGTTTGTGCCAACACACATCTCATCATCACCGAACATTATCAAATACCACAGAAACACGCAAAGCTGAATACATCCCTCCACATAAAGTTGGCGTCAGGAGAGCCGTAAAAACATGCCGAGTCCACATGGTTGCGGAGAGGGTGGTAAGGCCAATTAGAACCCCTACAATACGCAACACTCTTTTGATAACCGTGGAGCGGGATGCATGATACTTGCTACTCGGTAAACAAGTTTGCATCCTAATCTACCGTATTTACCATGTGATTTTGGCTTTCGCAGATTTCTGCACCCCAGTTTTGAAGAATCTATGTTATATCTTTTTCAAGTCATTTTGCACTTTTAGATAGTTTGGATTAATTGAGAGAATAAATATAATACACTTATTAGTAACGATCGGTATAACTCAACAATGAATTATTGTTGCTGAAAATTGATTTTTATTAAAATGTTTACAACATTCACAAAGCAAAGCCATAGAAGCACAAAGCAGATTTCCCAGTAAGAGAAACAATGACAAAAAACAAGTTTGTAATCAGGCACCGAACGCCGACCTTGTTATCCAACTGTTGATATTTTCGAGAGTGTTTTCCATGTGACGAAAATAACCATAGTGATTTGCTGGAGACATCCGGTGAATGCATCAGTTATACGCCTGTATTTCAAAGTTCGCGTGATTATCTGTGTGGAGAAATACGGGTACTGAGCTGCGGATATAGAATTTGGCGTTTTAGAAGCACATCTTCTATACCGATGAGAAGAAAAGAGTTGATAGTAGCCACGAAGGGGTGCTCTCCGTTTCGGAGATCAAAAGATGTAAAATTTACGGACGGCATCTCTTTTCTTGACCGGGTAGCCTCTGGCACTGATAACTCAACAGCAGAGCAGTCCGAGCCGGAGACTAGCGATGACAACAATTAAATCATAAACATCATAATCATCATGACACATCTATTCACTCTTATCTGAGGGTCGTGACCCAACTGGCTTGGCTGGTTACATCTCTGCTGTAGATTCGCCATCCCGGACGATCTTCGGTTTTCTTCATGGCACATTGCAAAGATAAGCCGCTGATAGATGTCCTATCCATCTCATTGCAGACATTCCCCGTGGTGTACTGCCCTCAACCTTCCCTTCGTTGGTTATCCTCTCCAGATTTCAGCCAGGTCATTTCACGTTGTGTCCGAAGAACTGCAGTATTCTTCGACTCGGTCTCCAGAATAAAAACGTTTTAAAATCTTAAGCTCATGAAGAATGGAAACATTGCGGTAAACGTAGGATTCTACGTTAGAACCACACATCAAAGTGTTCTGTCCAAAGCCTTAACGGCCCAGAACTCACAAGCATATGAGAGAACAGAGAATACAAGGCTTTCATCAAAACGGATCTTTGTATTATTAGTAATTCTCGTGTTCTTCCAGACCTTAAGTAATTTAATCATAAGTACTCGTGCCAGAAAAATCCTTCTTTTTATATATTTCTCGGAACTTCCCATATCAGTGAGAATTTACCCATGGTATGCGATGTAGTGCACTCCTTCAAACGACCTGAGAGCTCGACTCGTGCTGCTCTATCAATCACCATTAGTTTGGACTTACTGAGGTTGAGCTCCAGTCCAAAGTCAAGACTCACTTTGCTCACTCTTGTTAACATACTTGATAGCACTTTCTCACTGCTAGCAAACAGGATTTTTATAATCCCCTTAACGTGACAATTCCACACTGTACGCAAAATTGAGATAAAAGCTGAGGTGTTCTTACACGTTTCATGTTACCGAGCATGCGAGAGTGCCAATGATACTTTTGAGTTTTTGATCAAATGAAAAACGTATTAAATACCTTGGAGTTAATTTCATTGATGAGATTGTATTTGACGAGGCAACTGTTATTGCTGACTTAACGACAAACATTACGAAGTTATGCACCTTTGCTTTGCTGAAACGGGAACAAAAGTTATCCATCATCATTCTGGATATATGACCCGGTCTTATATACTCTGTTCAATGTGATCTATTAATTAAAATCAAAAATAGCTTTCTAGAAGATGTAGATAATCTGTTAAAAGGCGCAGTCAAAGAAATTCTTGGTCTCCCTCATGACTGTCCAGGTGAAGCGATCTACGCTCCAAAGCATTTCCGAGCCAGGTGGGAAGCTCCTGTACAAAACCTAAATATCTACAACATTCTTATTCGTATTACGGACGATCATTTCACGCAATCATAGAGTTTCGGGCAGAAGAATCAGTACTGGTGAAGTTACATATTGATGATACTAATAATCCATTGACTGGTCTGCGAATTCGTAAAGTACTACAAGAACAATACTTCCGCACAAGGTCACTACGCTCTTTAAGAGTAAAACGCGTTGACGTTTATGAGACTACCCTAAAGCAAACTTATGGATAAGTAACAGGAAAGGACCGTATGAGTGGGCAAATGCCTTCAAAATGTCGGGCAACATCACGGTGGTTCGAGCAGTTCCTGGTAGATGTCCTGGCAACATCCGCTGCCCTCATCCAGACTATGGTGAGAACGAAACTTTCAGTCATGTGTTAGGATACTGCCGCAAAGGAGAGTTGCTCAGGAACACCCGTCGTCACAGAGTGAGAGCAACCTAGGCCTCTGGAAATAAGAGCGTTCAAAGGGAGAGTTTATGAAAAAGTACACTGTATCTCTTCCCCGGGGTCTAACAGAAGAGCAGATATTTGTTGCCATCCACCAGTGGACTCGAAAGCTTTTATTCTTGATCTAACCATCCGGTGCGAAAGACACTTACCGCAGGCCAAGGAAGCTGGCCAGAAAAAAGAAGAGCATTTATGAACCATGAAACCCAAATCTGAGTGAGAGACGTAACATTCACCCAGAAAACTGGTCCCTGATGGTTCTGCTATTTGGAAGCAGAGGCAGTGTACTTAAGCATACGTGGGAAATATTGAAAAAGTTTGGAATTCAGTACAAGACTGTGCAAAAAATTATAGATTCTATGACAATTTCAAATTATCACTTATACTACACCTAAATCATAAATCATCTAGTATTTCCTTTCTGCACAATAATTTTGATTGTTTCTGTTACCGTCGCCTAAATTGTTACAATTCAGGATCCTTGTGGTCACTCACTCTTCGTGAACTGATGTCTTTTGAAAAATATATATGTTTGATCAATTAAGTGTGTTGCAATAATGTGGATTGTTATAACATATAATGTAACGTCCTTTTTCGTCACATAATTAACACCTTGGGCGCCACAGCGGACAACGGTGACTATTTTTGGATTTCCTGTTAGGCCGCGCCGGACATGGTTGTCCACTTACACACGGAAAAGGTGTAAGTATTACAGAGCAACATTTAAAAAAAAAATTGGCGCCCAATGTGTTAACTCGCCCTTTTTTCAAACGGGTCATATTCCAAAAATGTACGAAATATTCACGAATATATACGGCATCACTGCGTAAGAATCCGGGTAAATAAAAATAGGGGCGTGACATCTCTTTCACTCTATATCTTTGTAAGAGGCGATGAAACAAAATTTTACGAAAATTAATTTCTTTAAAGAGTAGACCTATAGCATCGATACGATAAATTAATCTGATGAGTAACATACAGGGGAATAGCCAAAATGAAGCCTTCACACCCAGATCACGGTACAGGTAGTTGACAGTTTCATCCCTGAGTATTCTCGTTAGCGTTAAGCATACAGTAAGAGGACATTGAGATTCTAACAGTGTGACTGATTCCTCCCGCTCATCTGATGTGCTTCAACAGCACGTCACGCGCCGCGACATTCATTTGTCACGCTTTAATTAAAGCAGGCTCTAGGTTTAGCTCTGGAGTTACGACTATTGATTTCAATTAGGTGTGTGTGTGTGTGTATGTCTGCTTATTTGGTGTGAAAGCCCTTGTCAGCCTGCCATAGGAATTATCACAACCGTTAAGCATGCATGATAATACTTTATCACTTTAAATTAAGGCAGTTCCTTCATTTAAAAATAATTTAAAATTCCTTAATTTATTGATATTTAAGGTAACAAGTTGTAATCTACACTACAGTCGTCGTTCATCTGGTTGACGAAGCTCTCTTTGTTCCCATATTCGCTTCCAGATTCTTCATCTCCGCATCTCCAAATCAAATGATAACTTTGCACTATATACATACAGTTTCCGTATATTATTTATTTACAGGTACATGAGGCATTGGATGTCCGAGTCGTAATCAAAGGAAGGAATTCATCATGAAGAGGTGTCAACGTCTTTGGCCTTCCTCTGCTCACATTTCCACAATCTCCCTAATTGCATCAGAGAACTGGAAACATGTAGAGTGCCAGTCATTGGTCGTTCTACATTATTGAATGCTGCACTCTTAAGGCGATCGACGGGTTCGTACGTGCAGCATTCAGAACAAAGATGTTAGGCTGTTTCGGGACAAAATCCTGGCTACAGGACCATTTAATCTTCAGTGGCTGTTCATCGAGGAGAGAAGACCACTGCGAATCTGCCTTGGTAACCAGCAGCAGTTGCAAGAATGAAATTTTCACTAATAACATCCTGCTACGTGGAAATAAATTTCTCCATGTACAAGTGGCTGCTTAGGGGCGACCGGGAGAAATTCATTCATGACGGAGAACAAAGAAAAATATAGGTGGGGTTTGGCTTAAAAATGGCAAGTACTTGTTTAGAACAAATGGTATCTTAAAATTCAACATTGTTACTGATTGTGCTGGGAAAAATATGTTGTACATAAATTGCACGTAAGATGATATTTTCAAATAAAACTAAAATTAGTAATTATTAATTTATCATAAACGCCTAAAATTCCTAAAGTGGAGTTTATAAAGTCCTAAGAGCACCGTAAAATCCAATCCGGTTTATATTCTTTTATTTAAAAATAAAAAAAACATAAACCATACTAATAACGGGAAGTCAAAGTGATAGTGATAGTGCTATAAATTAAATTTAGCAACGAAGTGAATACAACCTGAGAAGAACAATATTAAGGAAAGTCGTTAATTTAAATCGAATTCTCGAATTATTTAGAACTGACAAAAATAAATATAAAATAAAACAAAAATCCAAATAAGGCCAAAATTTAATTAAACTGAAATGGAGTCAAAATGAAAACAAAATAAATAAAAAGCCAACTAAAACCGAATCCAAATTATACAAACTGATACTAACAACGAAGTAAAACGAAAATACAAAGCAAATATAAATACACGTTAATCCAGAAACAAAGCAAAACGAAATGAAATTTAACATAGAAAATGAAGTCAAACCGGGCAAATTATATTACACTTCCAACAGAGAAAAATGAATAAAACGAAAAAAAAAGAGAACGGGACACGATGAAACAAAACAACAATGAAACAACATTTAATTCGACAAAGAAAAATCGAAGTATATCTGAACATATTAGTATTTTTTTATCGAGTATTTACCGTACCGGTATGTTTATAGTACTGTGATATTTAACAGATGCCTAGGTCTTGAATGTGAGACAGTATAATTTTGAACGAGCACTTTACCGCACTCTTCCTATGAAACTGCTCATTCAACAAAGAGTTAATACGCTGGTGACATGATCTAAAAGCATATTACTGACCATCACTAGTTACTCATGTTCCATTAACGGCTTCAGGCAGGTCGTAATGGGATGCAATAGTGAACTTAGAGGTACTTAATCTTCCTATGACAAGGGAGCTTGAGAGGTAGCTGATGATGTAGCTATTAACATTATCGATGACAAACATTTCAGGATTGAATTGAGGATCGTGCATCACTCTAATGCGCTGTTCTGAATTCAAGAGAGACGCACGTGGATCTGAATAACACTCTCTCGTAAGTGAGATTAGTCCATGCAGAAAAAAACTTTCTAGAATCCCAGTGGCTCACATATCCAAAAGCCTGTGATACAACAATAGCACCAGAGACATGCCCAATATTGCTTCCACATACTTGGGTATATTCCTTTCTGTTTTCTTTTATGATCGATCTTTCTTCCAGTAGTATTGGGAAGAGGAGGTGGTTTTTGTGAGGCCCCGGAAGTCTTTCATTTTTCTGCCGTTCATTGAACTAATATTTCTCTGTCAACTTTCTTAACTCTTTTAGCTTTTATAACAATTATTCTCCCCCTTCCATTTATTTTTTCTTTGACTCTTAACTTTCGTTCACTTTCCTTCCTTACCTTTATCTTCAATTTATTCTAGATATTTTCCGTTCCCCTCCTACTCAACCAATTGCTCTCACTCTTACTCTTCCACTGGTTCTTACTCTTTCGCTTTCGCTTTCTCTTTCTCTTTCTCTCTCTCTCTCTCTCTCGCTCTCTCTTTCTTCCTCCCTCTTAATTTATTTTTAAACCTCTTCCACTGACTTTCTTCCCCTCATATTTGACTTCTATTTTCTGTCCCTCCTGGGCACATGCAAAAGCTATTTAACCTACTCGAATTGCTGCCACTGCCTTGATTACATTCTACGACGTCCCGACTACTGCCCTACTGTCTGACACCCGCGCATTCCAAAATTAAACTCATGCCAGTGTTTGCGTTCCAAACGGTCGTCGAAATATTCATCCGGTTTGCTGATAAACGTATTTCCACAATGGTTTCACTCCTGAATCTGCAGTTTATTTAAGCCCACAGCGCTCGAAACCCAGTGCTTCCAGTATCATCTAAGGGAGCTGATTTTCTATCAGGGTTTCTTCTCTTATCCTTTGGAGTACCAATTCCAGACACTACAAGGCAGCTGCTTACCAGAGTTCCGTCAGCTGCCATTTTCAGAGATCCTGCAATACAATATGGGCCAGAACAACCTCTACCCTTATTCTCAATACCAATTAATTACGACAGCTCCATGAGTTACCATGCAGATTTCATTAACCAAGATCACTTGACCAAACGAGCTGGCTAGGCGGAATAGGTTAAGTATCTGTGAGCTTGCATTTGGGAGATTTTGCATTCAAACCCCGTTTTCGGTACCATTAAATATTGTATTCTGTGGTTACCCATTTTCGCTCCAGGAAAATTATGGCGATGTACCTTAATTACCTTAATTAAGGCCAAAGCACAAAAGAGGAAAATCGCGGAATAGGTTAAGTATCTGTGAGCTTGCATTTGGGAGATTTTGCATTCAAACCCCGTTTTCGGTACCATTAAATATTGTATTCTGTGGTTACCAATTTTCGCTCCAGGAAAATTATGGCGATGTACCTTAATTACCTTAATTACCTTAATTAAGGCCAAAGCACAAAAGAGGAAAACCGCTCAGAAGTGACCATAGGCAGTGCATTGTGAATGTGTTCAATAAACTAAGTGAACAAAACCCAGGTTTATTCGTTTATTCAGAAGTTCAAATCTTCGCACTGTTGTCGTATACGATGTGCAGCCCTGTACGTCCGAACACCAGACATTGACAGGGTGGAGGTCGGTACTACACGCTCAGCGAATTACAACTCTCACATCGGTGGACGCGTGGACATACCATGTTTACATGAGGATTAAAGTCTCGTGAAAAGACATATGGCCTCCTCGGTTCCCGATTTAACCCCGTGCGATGTTTATCTCCAGGGAAGATTGAAAGAGAAAGTGCACAAAACAAATCCACACAATTTAGATGAACGTCGAAATAACATTCGCCAAGAAATTGCTGCCTTTTCTCAGAGGGAACTGCAGAGGGTAATGAACAATTTCCTAAGCAGATGCCAGAAATGCTTGAACAAAGAAGGGTGACAGTTTCAAGATCTTCTGGCGTGATATATGTGAGTACTTTTATTTGTTGTTTGTTTGTTTGTTTGTTTGTTTGTTTGTTTGTTTGTTTGTTTGTTTGTTTGTTTGTTTGTTTGTTAGAAATACTGTAGCTTAGGCGACAATGTATTTACTGCGATCTTCCTGTCACGCACGAACCTCCCGTGTGCAGGCTGCGCTGCCGGGCTGCGGAATCGGTTCCGCTTTATGTTGCTCACCCTGTGTACTTCATGAATGTAGACTTTTGTTGCTTAGTCCTTAATAAAGCCGAGCATTGCTGACATGAAATGTTATTTAATAGTGTTGTAACTGGTGACGATTTTTGTCATTATTATCTTAAGGAGTAAAACTGCGTCGCCATCGATCCGTATCGACAAGGAAAGTATGAAGATGACATTAAAAATGAGAAAAATCGTAAATGAGCGATCGCTTGAAGAAAAGGAGAAGAGGGAGTCCTGAAACAAGGACTCCCTTTACATTATATGCTTTAATATCCAGAGTCGGAAGAAAACTAAATATCGAAAACTCATACAACTGATTAACATTACATTGGCCATTGTTGTGATGTGACTTGCCTCTTGAGCTGCCACTCACCTCCGACAGAGGTGCGCTGCGCCCCGAATAAAACAGCTTGCCTGAATATTGGCGCAAAGTAGCTGGGTAACACTGTACATGCTATCTGATTGTCCCGCCAACGACGCGTACTAAAGCTAGTTAATAATTAAAATAACAACTATGACAAAATGAAACAACACAGTACCACAGTGCTAATAGCAAAGAATTAGAGATTAAAAATAGTGATTAAACACTACATATAGAGTGTAAACCATGGCAATATAAATTGAACATTCTTCTTCTTCTGTTCTCTATTATTCTTCTTTCACCGCTATTCCCACACCCTGGCAGGGTAGCGGGTGAGAATTGTGTTGTATAGGAGGACTTCGCTAAGTTCCATGCCCGGATGCCCTTCCTCATGCCAACCATATATGAAGGGTTGCATTCACAATTACACGTGTGTGTGGTATGTGATAGAGTAATGTGTAGAATGAGCATGAAGAGGAGTGTGCAGGGACAAATACAAGAACCCAGTCCCCGAGGCAGAGGGATTAATCGGACGCGATTAAAATATCCCTAGTGGCCCTACTTCGAACACAGGACCCTCCGAACCAAATGCTGATTATTCAGTCAAGGAGCCGATAATAATAATAATAATAATAATAATAATAATAATAATAATAATGTAAATTCGAGTGAAATGCATGCATCTCATTTACCACAAACATCAACCCTTCTGTCAATATTAAATTTCTGTCAGTGCCGGGAATTGAACTCCTGCCTTCAAGGACGGCAGCTATTGACTTTAACTGTTACACTACGGACGTGGGAAAGAGTAATTCTGAAAACAAGACATTTCTGTATAAACCTTACGTGGCAAGCGCAGGGTGATCGAAAACAACATGAACCGGGTATTTAAGCGTTAGAGTGTTGGTCATACTGATATATAATCTATATATATAAAATAAGAGTTTTGTCTGTACATTGCTCAGAATTTGAAAAGAATGGTATTTCTGTATCGGTCATGTCCACAGTAACCAGGAAATGCACTTTTTACTTTTCCGTAATTTCTGTCTGTCTGTCTGTCTGTCTGTCTGTCTGTCTGTCTGTCTGTCTGTCTGTATGTACACGCATCACTAGAAAACAGCCAAAAAGAATTTAATGAAAATCGGTAGACAAAGTCGGGTGGTGAGCCGCTACAATCTAGGCTATAAATAATTTTATTCACGCAGAGTGAAATGGTAGTTTAGGGGAAGGCCTAAAATTCAATTCTCAAATATTTATATTATTAGTGGTCATATCGATAAATACTACATAATTAAAGTGATATAGAATTAAATTTATGATCATTTACGTCTTATGAATTTTTACCGTACCCGCTATGATAACATATTCATGAATTTGGATTTTTGTTGCTAAGTCCATATCAACGCCGAGCCCCGACAAAATGGGTAAACTGAGTTTAATGAAAATCGGTATATAGAGTCGGGGAATAAGAAACTATAAAGCTATAATATAATAATTTCGTGTGGCTATTTCTAGCCTAGTGCAGCCCTTGTAAGGCAGACCCTCCGATGAGGGTGGGCGGCATCTGCCGTGTGTAGGTAACTGCGTGTTATTGTGGTGGAGGATAGTGTTATGTGTGGTGTGTGAGTTGCAGGGATGTTGGGGACAGCACAAACACCCAGTCCCCGGGCCATTGGAATTAACCAATGTAGGTTAAAATCCCCGACCCGGCCGGGAATCGAACCCGGGACCCTCTGAACCGAAGGCCAGTACGCTGACTATTCAGCCAACGAGTCGGACTACTATAAAGCTATAAACAATGTTATTCACCCTGGGTGAAATGGTAGTTTAGGGGAAGGCACCTAAAATTTAATTTTTAAATACCTATGTTCTTGGTCCTATGGAAAAGTACTACATAACAGAAGTAATAGGGAATACAATTTCCGATCATTTATGTTTTATTCAGTTTTACCGTACCGACTATGATAAGAGTGGTATTTCAGAACCGGAAGACAATTAATAATGTGAAGGTCTACAATATCGAAAGCGCGTAACATTGATCAACAATAACATTACACTGGCCGTTGTTTGTTGTAATGTTCTTTGCCTCTTATACTGACATTCAACTCCGATATAATTATGGGATTACTGCTGCGTACCGAGTATAATAGCCTAACTGAATATTGGCGGGAAATAGCTGAGGCGTTAGATAACTTTCTTCTTTAGCATGCCAATCTTCTGGTTCATACATTTTCTGATACTGCTGGTACGTAACACTCTTGTTCATCATAGTGTGCCAGCTATTCGATACCTACTCCGACGCGCTGTTTTGAATGAGCAGTGTGCGCACTTAAGTCAGAGGCTCAGTTAGTAGCCCCATGGCACTAAAGCCCTTGAAGAGCCTTGGCCTACCAAGCGACCGCTGCCCAGCCCGAAGGCCTGCAGATGACGAGGTGTCGTGTGGCCAGCACGACGAATCATCTCGGTCGTTATTCTTGACTTCCTTGATCGGGGCCGCTATCTGACCGTCAGATAGCTCCTCAGTTCTAATCACGTAGGCTGAGTGGACCTCGAATCAGTCCTCAGGTCCAGGTAAAGATCCCTGACCTGGCTGGGAATCGAACCCGGGGCCTCCGGGTAAGAGGCAGGCACGCTACCCCTACATCACGTGGTCGGCCAATAGTAGTATGAACTGGTCTAGAATTACAATTTAGGCCTATTCCAAATTATAGTACCACAATTCACTAAATAACTCAAAATTCAACCCCGAAATGAGCCGTTTCTTAAGAAAAGCTTCTTTCTCTTCACTTTTATTAAATCTACATTAATTTTATTCCAAATTAGCAGCGAAGATGTGGTTTCTTCTCTGGCTTGGAGGAAAAATTGCCTCCACGTCAGATAGTTATTTCCCTCGCCAGTGTAGTGAATTCAGATTTTCCGACTCATCGGGTACTCCCAAGAAACAGATAAGTAAACGGGCATAGTTTTTGCCCTGGGACTATCCACTATTCGAATTCCCCCGCCGAAGAAAAGACGAAGATTGTTCACGGATCACGGATGTCTGCGTTTTGGTCATTCCAGCTCTGTAGCTTTGGACTGTTGGTTCGGCAGCATAGTACTGTTCGTTAAAAGTGAGAAAATGTGTGGTTTTTCATTTGATCGAGTATTTCATATGAAAGCATTGCTTTGAATCGCGCCATTCCAACTGACGTCATTGTAATGACCCATGTTCATTTCAGTTGGGAAAACCACTAAGAGAGTCCTTCTGAGTATCTATAAAGGCAGACTGAGAGTGAGTGTCTGCCATTATAATGAAAACTCCCCAACCTGATTGTGACTGACGGTAGGCAAGCTGGCCTACCATTACAATGAAAATTCCTTAATCCAGTCTTCATATGAGAAAAGAAGTTGGTGACTTCCCCGTCGTGTTTCTGGGCAACGTTAAGAGTTATGTAACTTAATATAATCTTGCTCACGACGTTTACACTACCTAACCTAGAATTCTGTATAAAATTTTGAATTCCGTAGCGAAGCACGGGTACATCAGCTAGTTTTAGAAAATAATTCGATCTCTCGAGCCGTTGTCATTTTATTGGCTGCTTAAGTTTGATCGCTTCGCGAGCGAATTAAAATGGGCTTTGCGAGACGGTTTTGCTAAATATCTTTAGATCAGCTTGAGAGCATCAGTCCAAGGAAAAATTTCGCCACGGAAGGGATTTGAACATGGACCTCCGGAATGACAGCATCATACCATATCAAGTACGCCACGGCTCTCAAGGCGGTCTTAAGACACGTGCATGTTATTTCCGATCACCCTGTATATTCGCAGATTTTAAGAAATATGCTTGCTTACTCACTAATACTTCACTCATCATCAACGTCAGATGGATGAATTTAGCAAGTTATTTCTGCAATATAATATCTTAAATTTCTGACGGGAACGCAAATATTTAATGTTGCTGGGCGGGTATTCTACACCCCACAAGGAGAGATTGTGAGCTGTGATGTGACTTACAGGTACAGTTAGAGAGGAGACAGGTCGTGTATTGTCGTTATGGTAGGAGGAAATGTAATTAAACTTTAAAGGAACGTAATTCAATAAACATGAATTCATAATTCTTTGTAGAAGGTAAAATCATGAAATTACGAAGCTGACGAACACCAGGCAATGACAACATCCTGTAATATGGTGATACGTGCTGCTTAAATATGAATCTAACGCAGATACTTAAACTCCGTTCAAGCATCTTACTGTTCTCTTTTGATATATCCGTAAGTACAGTGTTGCAGTATTCCAGAAGTGGTAAGATTACGGGTTGTATTTGCTGTACTTTAAAATGTCTTGGAAATATAATAAAGAAGCGTTTGGGGGAAAAGGAATGTTTGAATAAATTGGAACTAAACTCGCGGAAAAAGAATACCACAGGAACTAACTCACCCTGTGAATTAGCCTTACGTGACTGTAAGGCATCCTTGCCACCGAGAGAGCTGGCGCGCCTCTGTGAGCTTGCATTCGGGAGATAGTGGGTTCGAACCCCACTGTCGGCAGCCCTGAAGATGGTTTTCCGTGGTTTCCCATTTTCACGCCAAACAAATCCTGACTGCAGCTGTACCTTAGTTAGGGTCACGGCCGCTTCCTTCCTACTCCTCGACCTTTCCTATCCCATTGTCGCCATAAGACCTATATGTGTCGGTGCGACGTAAAGCGACTTGCAAAGCAAACAAATCCTTGCTTTTTAGAGATTCTATGGACTTGCCTATTTTCTACTGTTTCATCTATTCATTGCACTTGTCACACACTGTGAGAGTTCTTTCTCTCATACTTATTCTATTCTTTAATGGGTTCTTATTTCATCATGATAAATATACCGTAAGAAAATTTTCCAACTCTTTGTGTGGTAACAGATTACCGGCAGAAGGATGGCACCCTTGGCTCAAATGTATTGTAACTAAAGCTGTTTCATTATTCATGAACGTAATTTACTGAGCTGTGTACATGAGAAGTGTTCACTTAATATTTATGTTTCAAACTTTCCAACTCGTTATCTTTGGAGAATAATACATCACGTAATGGAAACTATATTTTGATAATGCAGTGTTCCCAACCAACTGTCCATATCTGAATTAATGTGATGAAGATCTATGCTAATGCCATTTTCCGAACGAGAAGGGCTTTAAGGCTGCTATCATCACACCCTGGGGCACACAGCGAGCCGTATCTATTTTCTGTCGTCGACAAGAAACAACTCTGAGAGAGCCCGTATTTTTTGTTCCTCTCAGCTCATTTCCATAAGAATGGCAATTTCTGAGAGTATCCACTTTGGTAGCGAGTCTTACTCTGTTCATTACACACCCATAGGAAATGGGGAAGGGGGTGTAGTAACGGGACATTAGAGTGATAGGATGTATATCAGCTCCTTCAAGGTTCCAATTTCTATAATATCCCGTGTTTATGATGTGAGAATGACTGAAGAATGACTGACGCACAGTAGTCATTATCTCCTCATTGTCAATCTAGAGCAGACATGTGCAGACTTAGCTCGCTAGAACAGCCCACGAGCAGCCACTTGCCAGTGCGCCAGCGATGACATGCGGGCTGGCAACAACAAAAACTCGTGCTTCCTCGCTAAAATCTTGAATTCATCGATTCACAGTCCATCTTGATAGGCTTACTCATTCATCCTGTTTTATCAGATTTGGACTTAAAGATTCCGCCCCCTTTTTAAACAATCCTTGATCACATCTCCAGCTGATGAACTTAATCGTTTTGCCAATAGAAGAGAAATTCGGCAGAAGAGTCATTGTTTATATTTACAATTTCATTGCTCTGAAAGTAAACAGAGTGGCGTAAACTTAACTTACCCATACTTCAAATAATTCTTCTGTGTGGAAATTTCAGGTTTTAGTTTCTTTAATAATAATATTTACGAGCCATCTAGCAATGTGCTAATAATGCGTGACAGAATGACATCGTCGTAGTTACTGCATATTCAGTTCTTAACCATATTTCACTGGTTAATATTATTAGGTATAAATTAATCATAAAACTCTATAACATGTCAAATAATATCTACCTCCTGGTTGATCATTTCCTCCTTTAGTCGCTTTATTAGTGCTAGACGATCTTCACCTTTATGTCGATCGTAATCCTTACTATTATAAGCGATATAATGTCGTTTCAGATTTAATTTCTTCAATTGGTTCAATATTTTACGACAAATTAAACATTTTGTCAAAGCTTGAGCGTACATAAATAAGTACAATACTTCCCATTCATGTCGAAACGATAACGAAGTCGGGAATTTCCACTTTAAACCTTCCGCAGTAAGCTCCATTATGGTGACTGAGATTAGCTACGCGTACAACCTACAGATATACAGTGCACGACATTGCAGCTGACTGTGACGTCACAGCTCTGTGCCAATGCAATGTACCCACTGCCAGTTATCCAGCATTTGCACATCACTGGTCTAGAAGGAGAAATAAAGGAAGCATCGCCTTCAATGGAAGCACAGAAATTGCTGAAAGGCAGTACAACACTCCGTCTTCTGTGCTGAGAAATTACTTCTACTGAAGCGTATTGTTTACTTCAAAATTAAAAGCAGTTTAGATTCATGCTGGGATGGATGAGGACACTACAGACCAAGATGAGCCCTAAATGTGAACCACGGATAGATAAAATCTGAATACGGAAAAAAATTACCAAAAAATCTGGCTGCCTTATACGGGCCATGTAGTTGTAATCTTGAATTTGACAGAAGATGAGTTCAAATCCCACTATCGGTAGCCTTGAAGATAGTTTTCCATGGTTTCCTACTTTCGCACTAAGCAGATATTTGGGCTGTACGGGAGTTGAAGTTATAGCTTCATTTGTCCTATTCATAGCCCTTTTCTATCTTATTATCTAATAAGGGCTCCCTCCCCAGTTGCTGGTTAAATTATCCGTGACAGAGGGGGACATTCTTCTTTTCTCGCATGCATGAATTCAGTTCATCCATACATCCACTTATCCATACACACTGGAATTATATCACCTTATATGCTGGAGTACCTTTTTTTTTTTTTTGCTAGGGGCTTTACGTCGCACCGACACAGATAGGTCTTATGGCGACGATGGGATAGGAAAGGCCTAGGAGTTGGAAGGAAGCGGCCGTGGCCTTAATTAAGGTACAGCCCCAGCATTTGCCTGGTGTGAAAATGGGAAACCACGGAAAACCATTTTCAGGGCTGCCGATAGTGGGATTCGAACCTACTATCTCCCGGATGCAAGCTCACAGCCGCGCGCCTCTACGCGCACGGCCAACTCGCCCGGTGCTGGAGTACCATAGACGTAGGCTGAGGGCATTCATTCATTGGTGGATCCATTCATTCATCAATTCACCAAGTCATTCATCCAGTAATAAGGACTCTCCCCCAAGTTGGTGGTTACCCGTGCCTGGGAGAGACGTTTAAATTCAGATCAGTCATGTATTCATTCATGCACTCATTCATCTTTCATCCATCCTCACTGGAGTGTTCTCACCTTATCTGCAAGAGATCCGTGGGCGTAGGCCTAGAGCATTCAATTGATCCAATGACTCATTTAACTCTACATTCTCCCTCCTCAGTTAGTCGCTATCCGTGACTGGGAGAGAGGAGTGTATATCCATTCGTCGTGCATGAGAAGCTCACCCAGGCAAGTAGTTATCCATTCATTCATTCATTCATTCATTCGAATAATGTTATTGGCTTTACGTCACACTAACTCATACATACATACATACATTTATTGAACATAACAGGCGACTTCGCCCCTATACATGTTCACATGCAATAATAATAATAATAATAATAATAATAATAATAATAATAATAATAATAATAATAATAATAATAATAATAATAATAATAATAATAATAATAATAATAATAACGATAAAATGAATAATAAATAATAATAATAAAATGGATAATAATAATAATAATAATAATAATAATAATAATAATAAGGATAATAATAATAAGAATAATTAGCAGTCATTAGCTGAAGCAGTTCACTCACTCAGTGTTCATCCAGTGTCCTTATTATGCTCTGTACTTGCGTCGCATTCTTGTTACTGACCTACACCTGATCAATAATCAAACAACAACACTCAGCATTTCAGCACTTGCATTCCAGCTAACTTTAAAACAAACAGACCATGCAATCCTGTCCTCTTACCCAACTCCACCTAACTAAGTACTCAGTCCCTATATTCCCTAATCCATTAGAATTTTAACATACTATCCCCTTCCCTTATACAGATAACTATTCCACCCCCCTATTCCCCTGCCCACCCTCTAACTCACTCTCCTTCATTTTACTCTCGCAGGCCTTTTTTGTCACACAAAAATACCTGTTCAATTCACCCCCTTTTTCCCATTGTTTAATAATCCATCTCAGTATTGCGTTCTCATCCCCTCTCCCCAATATTTCCCGATGCTCGGCACTCAATAATCCATGTCTTAACCCCCTCGTTACCTCACAGTCTCTTAGCAAGTGAAACTCATCATTCACATCTCCACAAAGTACACACCTTGTCTTATCCCTCCCCTGTAACCAGCCTGTATTCCTTGGCAAACCTAAAAGCCACCACATCATCCCATATCGTTTTGACCTATCGACGTATCTAATATTCAACCCTGCTATCTCCTCTATTTTCGTCAAAACAGTCAGCGAATTTCTTAGTCTGCTTTCCCCCAATAATTTCTGCCTATGGATATCTCTAATTCTCCTTTCCAGTATATTCATCCCTCTCACTTCTGTCTTTGACCAAACCTCCCCCCACAGGTGTCCTAATCCTATCCTCTCCAAATATCCCTTTATTTTTTCTAACCATCCACCCTTATACATGCTCTTAAATTGCTGTACATATGCTGCCTGTAATACTCTCCCACCTTCCTGTCTTTTTAAATTCATCCAGTATCTAACTATTCTTTTCACACCCTCTGATTCCAAATCCTCCCCACACATTAATTCCGCCCCTACATTTGCTGTACACCTCGGTAAGCCCATCACTAACTTAGCAAAACTACTAACAATCCTTCTTAGTTCCTCTCTTTTCTCATCCAGCCCCCAAACTTCTGCTCCGTATAATACCCTCCCAACGATTACCGACCTGAACACGAGTCTCAGTGTTTTATAACTGATCCCCGGGTACTTGAGTAGCAAATTTCTGACTGAGGCTAAGGCTGCCAATCCTCTATATTTCACTCTTTTGATCTGGTCACTCCAAGTTCCTTTATCATTAAAAATAACTCCTAGATATTCCAACTTCCTTACCTGTTCCAATCTTTCTCCCTGAATTACCCAATTCCCTTCTATCTTTCTTCTTTTGTCCACCTGTACTACCAATATTTTAGACTTATTTCCATTAATTTTCAATCCCCATTTCCTCGCAAATAGCATCACTGACTCTAAGGCCCTATTCATCGCCCCTGAAGTTAGCGTCATCAATAACACATCATCCGCAAATATCAGTCCTGGTACTTCCAAACCATTAATTACTGGTACAGCCCAATTTTCTGCCCCAAACCCCTCTAAAATATCGTTGATAAATAAAATAAACAGTATTGGCGATAACTTGCATCCTTGTTTTAAACCCACCTTGGACTCTAATGGTCCACTCATTCTCCCTTCTCCCAATTTTACACAAAACCTGACGTCCCTATATATTCCTTCCACTGCCCTCAACATCTTCTCCGAAATCCCTAACCTACCTAATTTCTCTAGTAGGGCCTCTCTATTCACCTTGTCAAAAGCTTTCTCAAAATCTATTGCTGCTACATAAACCGTACTTCTAGCCATATTCTTATACTTTTCTAAAATAGTCTTTACTATCATTATATTATCTACTGTTCTTTTCTTTTTCCTAAATCCCCCTTGGTAATCTGTCAAAATTTCATTTTCTTCCGCCCACCCGCTTATTCTGTTCGCTAGCACCCCAGTATATATTTTACTCAAAGAATCCAACAGAGATATACCTCTATAACTGTTCACATTGTTCCTACTACCCTTCCCCTTGTATATAGGGCATATAATTCCTGTTTCCCATTCCTTAGGGTAATTTCCTCCCTCAAATATCCTATTGAATAGTTTAACCATGCCCTCTATCATTATCTCATTTTTACTAATTTCCTTCCAAAACTTGTTATTTATACCATTACACCCCCCGGCCGACTTCGCTCTGGCTCTGCTTATCACTCTCCGGATTTCCTCTCTTGTGATTTCTTTATCCAGGTCATAAATTGCCACTCCCCTATTCCTCCAAATTACTTCTTCTCCCGAACCTCTCCATCTATCACCCCCCTTTTTTCCTAGTAATTCATCAAAGTGCCTGACCCATTGCACTTCCTCAATACTCGTTCTCTCTATATTCCTTCCACCCTTAATAATTCTATTAATCTTATCCCAAACTCTCTCAAAATTGTTTGTCTTGCAGTCATTATTTATGGCTTCCATTTGCTCCTCTAACCACGTCTTTTTTGTCTCAGAGATTTTCTTTTTATACTCCTTCCTCAATCTACAGAAAAACTCCCTTTCTTGGCTCCCACCTTTCCTTCTATATTCTCCTAACGCGTCCATCACCTTCCTCCGCAATCCTTCACACTCCCTATTAAACCATTCTTCTCCCTCTTTCTTATTTCCTTTTCTAGCTTTCACCTTCTGCGCTATCATCTTTATTGGATGTAGCAACAATTCCAAGGCTTTATCAGTATTATTCTCTTCTAACGCCCCTTCCCACCCATATTTCAGAAGATGTAGCTCCTCCTTTACTACCCTATTCCAATCCCGGCCCACCTTCTCTGTCCATTTATACTTATTATAACCACTCCCTCGTTTATCATTTGTCTCATCTTCCTTCATTGTACACTTCTCTTCCTCCCTTTTCAGCATAAACCTCACCGGGAAATGGTGTGATTCAATCCAATCTCCTATTTCCATACTTACAACTTCCTCAATCATCCCTTCCGAACTTAAAACCATATCTATCACACTACCCCCCTTCTCCGTAACATATGTCAATTTCCCCGTCCTGTCACCCTCTATCCACCCATTCAGAATATACAAATTTCCCACAGCACACATCTCTAGGAGCTTCTCTCCATAACCATTTGTAATTTTGTCCTCACTCCTTCTACCTTCCAACAAACACATTCCATCCTCCCTACTATAAACTGGGCTCTGTTCTCCTATTCTCGCGTTCCAATCCCCAAATAACAACATATCCTCCTCACCTGGATACATTCCCCTTATCCTACCAATATCCACCAATAACGCTTCAAAAAAATATTTATTTGCATATGCTGCATTACTAGGGTGGCAGTAAACAAAAGCTAGATTTATTTTCTTCCTCCTTCCCTCACTCCCTCCCAAATTCAATCTCAGCCATATGGTTTCCATCATATCGGTCTCTATATCCTCTACTCTTTCACTAATTTCTTCCCTAATTAGAACTATCATCCCTCCTGGTGCTCGTCCCTTATTCCTCTCTTTTCTTCTATATTTATATTTTATCTCAAACCCCTTCCATGAAATCTCCCTCCCTGTTTCCAACCACGTCTCCAAGAGTGCCACAACATCAAAACTTTCAATTACTTCCCGAACTTTCTTGTTTCCTAATTTGTTCCTTAGTCCCTCAATATTCACACATCCTATCTTCCAATATAGTTATAACTTTCCCTCCCTCCCTTCTAGGTCTCCCCCTCTATTCTTACTTCTAGTATTTATCGACCTCTCTTCCTCTGTATCCTCCATCCCTTTACGTACTTTTCCCCATATGTCTTTTAAGCTCTTACTTCTGACTTTACTCCTAATTTTTTTACCTTCTTGTCGATCTGTCTCCTCTTGACCTTTCTTGTTCACTACACCACTGCACCCTGCTCTCACCCCTTCTTGCTGCTCACCCCCACTCACCCCCTCACTATTTTGGACTTCTGAATCCACCTTCCTTTGTCCTTTCTTGCTCACTGCACCTCTACACTCTACTCTCCCAGTTTCTTGCTGCTCACTCTCACCGTCCACTTCACTATCTTGATCTTCTGTCTCCCGGCTGCACTGCCCATTCTCTTCCGAGATGCTCTGCTCTCCTGCCACGTCCCTCCTCCTCTTCTTTTCTTCTTTCTTCTTCCCATCTTGCCTTGTCCTCTCACCACCCTCAACCCTCTCGTTTTCGTCCATTTCCTTTAGCTTCGTCACTGAATGAACTCTAACCCATCGCCCGTTTGTCACCTCCAACCTCAGACCTCTTATTCGGGCCTTTAGCCCCTGGTTCCTCGCTCTCCATAGGTGCCTATTCAAGATCTTCATATTTTCACTTCCTTCTCTTCCCATGTCTCCTTTCACCCCTATTTTCAGCCCTTGTAAATTCTTGCTGTTACCTAACACAGTTTCTGCCATTAAGGTTGAGAACAATTTAACCCTAATTGGCCTCCGACCTTTGATTTTACCAACTCTCTCTACATCATCTATGTCTATCTCACTAAAGTTTATCTTCATTGCATCACGTATAACTTCCACCACCTTATATATCAGCTCAATCTTGCTCTCTCTCGCCCCTTCCTCAACTCCATATATAAATATGGCTTTTTTCAATCTCTCCTGCCTGTACCCCTCCACTTCTATCTTCATCTTCCTCACCTCCTCTTTCAGATGTTTCACTTCCCCTCTCAATAACTCGATTTCTTTCTCGTTATTGACCACTCTCCTGCTCGATTCCTCTGTCTTCGTTTCAAGCCATTTCTTCATGTTCCCTATCTCCTTTCTCTGCTCCTCCATCATGTCCTTTATTTCCTGCACCTTATCCCATTGACACTTTTCCTGCATAACTTCACTTACAACCACCCTGAGTGCGGCCAAATCCTCCGTACTATATTTTCCACTGGTATTTGGGCCTGGGTTTACTTCCACCCCCCCAATAACCAGTAGCACTGCTATCACTGTCACCACCAGCACCGCTTCACTCATTTTCAATCCGTCCGTACTTATCACCAATCCACTCCTGGTCTCCTTCTTCTGCCTTGCCTGCCATTTCCCAATAGCGGCCCGGTACTGTTCAATGCCGACCATGTTTACAGCACGCACTTCACTACGCAACCTCTCTCCTCGACCGCTCGAGCTAGACTGTACGTCACACTAACTACTTTTACGGTTTTCGGAGACGCAGAGGTGCCAGAATTTAGTCCCTCAGGAGTTATTTTACTTGCCAGTAAATCTACCGACACGAGGCTGACGTATCTGAGCACCTTCAAATACCACCGGACTGAGCCAGAATCAAACCTGCCAAGTGGGAGTCAGAAGGCCAGCGCCTCAACCGTCTGAGCCACTCAACCCGGCAAATTAATTCGCACAGTCACTCAGTTAATTCACAATGTCTATTATAAGCTAAGGAGAAATCTCTACGGACACGTAAAAAAATAAATACTCGTACTAACAAATAATAAGGGTAAGATACATGTTTTCATAGACTATAAAATATTGTTTATGTCTAGAGCAAAATTACATATTTAAAAAACTAAAATTTAGAGATTAGGTGTAAATAGTAATTAGGTGAAAGTTTAATTTTTAAGGTAGTAGTAAATAAATTTAAATGTATAAAGAAAAGTATTCATGTATCAAAATGATATGAATTGTAACAAATGATCACACTCTTCTCAGCGCTATGCGATCCGGAACTATGGGATGGGAGTGTTCTATTCTATTGTCGCCGAAAACCCGATCGTGTTAGTGTGCCGTTCAACAACTAGAAACGAAAACCTGGACGGATATTTCATTTTAGGTCACATCACTGGGCATATATTTAGTGTTTGTCTACAGAATATTCTCACAATTACTGTCAATAAGATCTAAATCAACGATTTTACGTTCGTTGACTACATTACAGTATAAATGATTTTAAAAAACATGCACTTAAAAACTAGAATATTTTTACAACCTGCTTTACTGTACGTCGCACCTTATGGCGACGATGGTATAGAAAAGGGTTAGGAGTTAAAGGGAAGTGGCCGTGGTATTATTAAGGTAGAGGCGCAGCATTTACCTAGCGTGAAAATGGGAAACCACGGAAAACCCATCCCACTGTCTCCCGAATGCAAACTCACAGCTACTCGACCCTAACATTACGGTCAACTTGCTCGATAAAACTATAAAATAGAAATATTTACACTTAAGTACTGCATCTACAGACGAAACAATTTATAGCGACATCGCTTTTAACGTCGTATTGGATAAAACGGCGAAAGCTAATGGTCCCATCTGAATTCCATATAAAGACAGTATTTAAAAATCGCTTATTATGACATATCGTATAAGACGACATATTTTGATCACATTTTCGGAGAAATGTATCGGCTATTACGTCCAATGTTGGTTTTTTGTTACGTATTTGGGGTTTGCTGACAACAATGTACCGCTTAGTACTACAGATTTTAATTCAGTCTATCTGTTAAACAGTCAAGGCAAACATCGCTGTGAAAGAAAAGAAAAAGGAAAAATGCTGAAGAAATGACAAGGAAATGGGAAACGAACGTCAGCATCACGAAGGAATAGTGTGTATCATAGAACGATTTCTACAGTTTTGAAGGCCGGACAGAAAACAAGTTCTTTTCGAGAAGAATCTTTCAAAATCAAGCGGGTCATATCATCCGAACACAAAGATATTGCTTAAACTTAACTTAGATAGTTTAAGCAGCAGCGAAACGAATAATTTTCCGATCAATGGACCTGTTCTTCAAGCGAACGCCAATGAAATTTCTCACAGTCTCACTCTACAAATACAGTGTTTTGAAGTTTTAACTGTATTCTTGTAATTATCCATGTAAGTGTGCAGCCTAAAACTAACAGATATGACATTTTAACAACAACAACAACAACAACCGGTTTGTGCGACTATCGGCTATAACGACCTTGCTTGGCGGTCTCTTCGGGGTCGCTATAAACTATTTTACCGATTTTACGGTTTTTAAATAAACTAGTGTTCATCCAATTACAGAAAATATATCGAAAATACTTCCAGAAGCTCCAATAGGAACAGTACTCGCTTCGGCCGTACACATACTAAAAAAACCAATAGGAACAAATTCACGATGCAACAAGCCATTAAGGCTCAGTCTTCCAGGTAGCTGTATATACTGGAGTGCCAATTGGTCAGTACGACGGCATCCTCAGCCAAATGGCTTGGCATCGTAACATACAGCACTTCAGTTGGACTCACGAGGCTGATTGAACTTCAGTCTATATATATTACCTCAAAAGATAGAGAACAGTGGTCAAGGATGTGAGGACACTTCTGTTTATCTCTGTTTATCTTTCGGCTAGACTGGGCACTTCCGTGTCTCTTCCAGCGCCTTGGAGCACATTGAGATCAACCGCACAACAGGTCCGTGTGGTGTAATGCATATGTAAACTCGTCACGGCGCAGCATTCAGTTCCGCTGAAGAGCCACTACATTCATTCAGCGTCGCTCGCAGTTCTCACAGGCACGCTAATGTGCATACACTAATGAAAGTAATAAAAGTGGTTCTTCTATATCCCACAGCATATAAATTTTACAGAGAGTCCACTTAAATCCAACAAGTCAGAAGATTAGCTATTAACAATCAATGCAAAGCGACTATAATGATTAAATTTGTTGAGATGCACTTCCTAAATTTTTCAGTAGAAAAATATTAATTGGCTGAGTGAGATTATAAAGGTGAATTCCAAAATTATATGTATACACCAACATAAGACTATTAATATACCACATTTATTCATTTTATGAAAGAGGTTAATCATTTTACATTGTTAGGTGGACGTGATGGTAACATGTGAAGAGCTGTGTATTAATACTATTAAAATGACAGTTTTTCTAAACGTATTTTTATTTGTTGCTGCTGTTCTGTAACTTTAAGTCATCTTTGATAGATACATATACTGGTGTCATGAATTATTTTTTAGCATTTTTTGGGAAAATGTGAATATTATGATGTTATGAAATATTAGTGATGGTTGCTTTGGTACTATAAACAAGTAATTCATATTCTTTGTAAGTTTAAATTTTCTTTTACTAGTTTTTGTGTATGAGAGTGAATTGTAGTGAAGTGATAGAATTTTTTAATCTTTAGGATGCCATTAATTGGTTTTCTTGTATGGTTTTTGAATATATTAATTGGTTGTACCCAGAGGAGTGCGACAGGCTTCGACAGCCCGCACAATTCGTATCCTCGCCACTAACTGGGGGCTTAAGTCATTTCATTCCTGACCCGGTCGAATGACTGGAAACAGGCTGTGGATTTACAGTTGGTTGGGCAAACAAATAATTCCTGTGATGGTGTTATACATCTTATGAAATGAATCGTTTCATGTGGTTCTTTTTGTGTTTATTGTGTTGGCCCTAATACAAAGGTGATACAAGTAATTATCATCGAGAGTCCGACTCGTTTGCTGAATGGTCAGCGTACTGGCCTTCGGTTCAGAGGGTGCCGGGTTCAATTCCCGGCCGGGTCGGGGATTTTAACCTTCATTGGTTAATTCCAGTGGCTCGGGGGCTGTTCCCTACATCCCTGCAACTCACACACCACACATAACACTATCCTCCACCACAATAACACGCAGTTACCTACACCCGGCAGATGCCGTCCACCCTCATCGGAGGGTCTGCCTTACAAGGGCTGAAATCGGCTAGAAATAGCCACACAAAATCATCATCAATATATTGATCTTTCAAATTTCCATATAGAAGTTGTAGAATGTACACTATATATTATGTTATTATATAAAAACTGGAGTAGTCACGACAGGCCCAGCAAGTCGGATATAGGCAGAAAGTTGCTTGTAAGAAACTGAAAAACAATAATAATAATAATAATAATAATGTTTTTATTCCGCACTAACTATTTAACGGATTTCGGAAACGCCGAGATGTCCTGCAAGAGATACTTTGGGCGTCGATAAATCTACAGACACAAGGCTAGCGTATTTCAGAACCTGCAAATACCACCGGACTGATTCGGGATCGAACCCACCAGCTTGGATTCGGGCCATCTGAGCCACTAAGCCTGGCAATTATTTCTCTCTAAGATTACATTATATTAGAACTTAACGTAGCTTTTACTACACCGTTTGTTTAGCTGATATAAATATCAGGTGAGCTATTTCATCAGGATTTCATCTTCTGTGGCCATTACAAGGTTCGCTAATTTTCACCAAGTTAGTGTGCAAAATTTGCCACTGACGTGCATCGCTGAAGGAAGATTTGTACGTCATCGAGGTGCTCTCCATCGGCTGTAACAGGAAATTAATGATCGGGTCTGAGCTGATTAGCACCACGCCATTGATTAGCTGCAAGCACACATATTGCAGCAGATAGTGTTCAAGCTGAAAACATCGTCATTGATCGTGCTGTAACACTGTCCTGAGGGCCATTAACTGCACCATACATTTTGTAATCAATTGTATATATAAAGAAAACATTAACTTCCACCGCATTACAGGAGCAAAATTCTGACAGAGGTGATTCTTACTTTATTAAGGTGTAAAAAGAAGATCTGTCAGGTCTGAACAACATAAGTTAAAGGTGGTTTTGATCCCTCAAGGAATCACAGTGTGGTAGAAACACGAATGTCCGCCTAAATTAGGAAAAAAGGCCCCTTTGGCTTCATAAAACCTGTCGGAAAGGAAACTAATCTTCAGGGCTGCCGAGGTTCGAAATGGAGGAGGGATCATCAATTAATTTTCGCGATTCGACACACTTCATCAGCAAGCATGCAAGCTTGTAGATATGACTGATGGTATTTAGATGATAGCCACGGATACTCCAGCTTTACACTGAATACAAATATCTAGGATCTGACTTTATGGTTCAAAATTCCCACATCACTTAGCCGGGATGTGATACGCGACCGTTATTGCAGGAAACCAGTACAGTAAGTCACTCTGTTACCATACCCTGAGTTACGGGAAAGGCAAATCAGGTTTTAAGCGATACTGGCTACTGCACACACGTCAATATAAATGAAACTGAAGTGTTTGTCTCATTGCCTTGTTTCTTCTTTATTAATTCAGTATAGAAAAATGGCCTCTTTTATTTACATGAAATTTCGTATTTATAATTATGTTAGTTCACATTAAAAGAAAGCCTACATATTGTTTTGTAAATTATTACATTATAGGATCTACAGGAACGTCAAGTTACCAGAGTTGACCAAATGCAATTCATTCCACCAAAGGACCAAGAAAACTACAATTGTAGGCTAATGTGAGTCAATGCAGAGTTTCACTTAAGCCCTTTTTACTACATTCAGTGAGGACTTTTTGGAAAGATCAGGAAACACCTGAGGATATTAAACCAAGGAACACATTAGAGAAATAATTATGAATATAAGTTAACTTGGTTAGGATTTAGTACAAAAAAGAAAACGAGTTAAGAAACAAGTGATTTTAGGCTGTTTTCCCGAACTGCATTTAAGCCAAAAATGATTTTCCGAATTTGTATTTTATTTTGATAGAGCTATCCAAGATACACAATTTGAAATCTTTTCGGGACCTTTAGCCCTTCAACTTTCGGCGCACCTTGCCTGCTAAGAAATATTTTCGACATTAAAATATTCCCGCCATATTCACCGGCTCGGTGGCCGAACTTGACTGCTTGTTCTGTTCTCGGTACACTTTGTTCATGGAGTATGCATTGTTCCGCAGTGGGATCCTATATTCTATTAAAGTGGTTTCTTTTTTAGTTTATTAGTTTCGTTATCATTGGATCGTTGGTTTTTCTGTTTTGCACTGAAGTGATTTTCGAACTCAAACCAAATTTCAGCAAAACTCGGGATTAAAGTTTCTACATAAGTAACTAGCAACAGGTCTGATGAAGATGAGTTCAACAGGCACATTAACCCACAAAGAAATATCTAGGTGCCGCTCTGTAAATACGCTATCCTTCAGACAGCGATTATTCAACATAAGACAAAAAGTGTTAGCATGAATAATCAAAACTCATGGCTCAAAATCCCCGAAAGGCCATGGCTTACAAAGCGACCGCTGCTCAGCCCGATGGCCTGCAGATTACAAGGCGTTGTGTAGTCGGAACGATGAATCCCCTCGGCCATAATACTTGGCTTTCTAGACCGGGGCCGCTATGTCACCGTCAGATAGCTGCTCAATTGTAATCACATTGACCGAGTGAACCTCGTAGCATCCCTCGGATCCAGGTAAAAATCCCTGACCTGAAAATGGTTTTCCGTGGTTTCCCCATTTTCACACCAGGCAAATGCTGAGGCTGTACCTTAATTAAGGCCACGGCCGCTTCCTTCCAACTCCGAGGCCTCTCCTATCCCATCGTCGCAATAAGACCTATCTGTGTCGGCGCGACGTAAAGCCCCTAGCAAAAAAAAAAAAATCCCTGACATATCTGAAAATGGAACGCGGAACCTCCAGGTAAGGGAAAGGCAAGCTACCCCCTACACTGCAGGGCCAGCTTGCCATGAATAATATCTGGTAACTGGAATGATTTAAGGGAGAATTTTTAAGCCCTGTGCGTAGAATGGCCAACCTTCCGGCATTTGCCGGACATGTCCTCCTTTTTAATGCTTCTCCTCTTTCCGGCAGGCATTTATTATTTGCTATTAAATGTCCGGCTTCTTGCATATTGTGTTCTTAGTTATTCAGTTTCCTATTGTTTTCTCTGTTGCAAAGCATTTTTTTGAACTTCCTGTGTCTCAGTCCATATTCTGAATACCCCTGTCAGAATACGTCATTTATTTGTACATTCGATTATTCGATGCGCATGCTCTCGGATTTCTTCAGTGTTGAAATATTGCAATGGAATAAAAGTTCCAACAATCCATTCATGTTCTCTCTCCCCACCCAGACGGGTATACACCAAAGCAAGTTGTTATGATAATATAAAAAAAGGCCTCTTAAAGTCAAACAGTTTCTTAAATCCGTAACTGAAAATGGCTTTGAAATAGAATGCATTGCATTTATAGAATATGTTTTTTTAAATGAAACGTGCATTCAGTATCTATTAAAGTGGAGTAACCATATGCTGGAAGAATTTCAGTGTTTCCAATGCATGAAACATCGTAGTATGAAAGACATTCAGTTTGAAGATGTTCTTTCTTTTCTCAGGTATTTGAAATCTAAAGGTGTGGAGATAGACGATTCTAAACGTTTTGATAAATTTTGCAATGTTTGCAATTACACTAGGAGTTCCGAAATTGATACATACAACATTAGATAAGCAGTGGTGTGAGTTTTTCAAACGTAGCCCTGACATTGGAACATTTAGTGGGCTTCTCAAAATTTATCAGTTTTATTTCGCTATTCCAGGTTGCAATGCAACCGTTGGAAGATTGTTTTCGATTATTAATACACAGTGACCAGAAGAAAGAAAACGTTTGCTGACCGAGTCACTTAAATGTATTTTAATGGTGAAGTACAATTTCAAAAACATGCCATGTGGAGAATTTTTCAATTACTTATTACAAGAAAACAAGTTATCTTTGCTGTCAAAATTGGGTGCAATCGACAATAATCAGCAAAAAATAGCTACAAATTCAGCGTCTTCATCAACATAATAGTAATAAGTTATGTAATTCTAAACTTCATATTTGAAAGTAAAAATTCCCTTTGTCTTCCATTTTTATGAAAATTTCTTCTTTTATTAATAGTCCGTGAGAATCTACCATCTAGCCGGCATTTCTCCCCCTAATACCGCATCTTCCGAGAAGCAATGGCTTTGAAGGAGCAGCTTAAGGTACAAGTTTCATGCATGGAACAGCCGTAGCCGATCATCAGAAGATTTCGAGAGTTGGGGTGTGGAAGAGCAGCTCTCCACATCTCTAAATGAAACCATCTGAGAAACCTACCTTGTCAACGTAACTTGACCTGCGTGGAGGACACTCAACAGCCTTCACACAGGTGTCTCTAGATCAAAGGCTCCTCTGCTGAAATTGCAGTTCTCAATAGCATCTGCTGAATGTGGGTGTGGTGTGGTCCCGACTACACATCACCTGTACCAGTGGATATATTCTCCAGCCGGTGTACACTGGAAGATTTGACGGCTGACACTGTAGCAATTGATATTACACGCCACTGGAAAAGACGTGTTTGTTTCCATCATGCCACCAATTTTAATGTTCTTTTTTTTTTTTTTTGCTAGTGCCGTTACGTCGCACCGACACAGACAGATCTTTTGGCGCCGATGGGACGATGGCCTAGGAGTTGGAAGGAAGCGACAGTGGCCTATAGCCCCAGCATTTGCCTGGTGTGAAAATGGGAAACCACGGAAAACCAACTTCAGGGATGCCGACAGTGGAATTCGAACCCACTACCTCTAGAATGCAAGCTCACAGCCACGCGCCCCTAACCGCACGGCCAAATCGCCCAGTTTAATGTTCATATTGATTATAAATATTGTTATTTATTTATTATTCATTTATTCTTCCTCAAACGACTGAGGCTGCCAAACCGACAAAGAATTTCATACAATATAAATTTAGTACAGTTTTAAAAAGCAATCATTCTGTTGTTTATGAACAGAAAACAAAGCAGAAGCAGATAATTTACTTTAATTGGTTTAATTAAGTGGATGGAGAAAAGAGATGATGCCTCAAGATCGCTGTATGGTCAGCACTGATGCCTTCGGTTCAGAGGGCCCCGGGTTCGACTCACGGCCGGACCGGGTATTTTAACCGCCTCTGATTAATTCTTCTGGCTCTGGGACTGGGTGTTTGTATGTTTCCCAACACTTTGGTCTTTATATTCAAACAACGCACTACACTACCAACTACCACATAAATACGCAATAGTGATTACAACCCTCCATAGAGGGTTGGCGTCAGGAAGGGCATCCAGCTGTAGAACAGGGCAAAATCCACCTGTGTGACACAGTTCGCACCAGTGACCCCACATATGTGTGGGGAAAGTAGTAGTAGTAGAAGAAGAAGAAGAAGAAGAAGAAGCAGAAGAAGAGTACGTTGGTTAGTAGATTAGGTTGCGATACCATTGACTTGACGAATAATATTCTTCCGACATTCTCAACCACACAAATCTCCTGATTTTCGTTACAATAATGATATTCGGTGAATTTTACCTTTAACTTTCCTTTTCCTTCTAGTGGTTTAATATCGCACTAGCTCATAGAGGTCTTCTATTACGATGGAACAACGCTTGGGCTAGCAAGAAAGTGACAGTCGTTCTACCAGGTGTATGCATAAGATTTTGCCAATTTCCGTGCTGACGAAACTCGTAATTTTCAAGGGAAATACATTTTTTATTTATTCAGAATATTGACCATGGGCTTCTACACAATTCGCCCACACACTGAATACTATGTCAGAAAAACTGCTTTTGCGGCAAACCATTCGTCGAACCATTTTCCAACTTATTCGAAATTGCTGGAGTGTTTCTCTGTGAGCGCGTGCCCCATTGATGCGAAGAGGTGATGTTCAGATTGCGCCAGGTCGGGGCAGTACGGCGGGTGCGGGAGGATGTCCCATCCAAGCGATCTTTCACTGGTTTTGCTCTGTGAGACAGCACATTGTCGTGTAACAAAATCACATAGCCATGACTGCTGGCCCATTCCGATCGTCTTTCGATCAATTCTTATTCTTATTCTTCTTATTCTTGTGTTCCGGCCTTCTAAGGACCACGTTACAATTTCAATTGTTTCTCCTTAGTTGTTCTTTCCTTTTCTTCCAGTATTCTTTCATTGTTTCACTGTGTTTCTTTTTCCTGTCTTCAGTCCACTGTGTGCCTGTTTACTTTTCCTTCCTCCCTTCGAATCCTTCCATTTGTAAGACTTTCTTCCTAAAAATCTTTCTTTCCAATAATTCTTCTTCTCGTATGTTGTTCCTTTCCAGGTCTTAATCTTTTGATGGCGATAGCGTTGTGCACTGCCGGGCTTCGCCTGCAATTGTTCGTCTTCGCACTTTTGTGGTCTACCAGAGCGCGCACTGTCTTTCGCACTGAAATCACCAAGATTAAATTGTCGAAACCATGTCTCACATGTCCTAATCGATTGAGCGTATTCACCATATGTTTCTACCAGCAAACGATGACCTTCCACAGACTTTTCCTTCTGATTAAATAAAAGCAACGCGTGCCGCAAATGTCAGGCACAAACGTCGACATGATCACTGAACAATACAACACAGACGCTAATGTTTGGCGGACTCAACTTGTGTGTTGACGAACAAACTGACGTATATGTCAAATTCATACGCTGCGTACTGTTCGCTGGCGCCATCTATTAGTGAAACCGAAAAATACTTATGCATACATCTGGTAATTACGGTACACTCCAGTATTTGACTGGTAGTTTGTAATGGCGTGTGGCCTCCGAAGAGGCCTGATGGAGGTCATCCGAGTTAACGCCGTACATAGGACCTGCGCGTCTATGAGGATGAGGCTCTACCTAGGATGAATACTAAAGACTGCAGCCACTACCAACCCCCATGCCAGTGGAGTTAATTAATGAAAGTTAAAATCCACGACCCTTCCAGTAATCGGACCCGGACCATGGGGCCGGATATTTGCCTGGTGTGAAAAAGGGAAATCAAGGAAAACTATTTTCAGATCTGCTGATATTTGGGTTAGAACCAATCATCTTCCGAATTCAAACATTCAGCTATGAGACCTGTGAAACGTACCCACATCGCTCTGTGCTGCGATTTGATTCCAAATCTTGGTCGGAGTTCAAAAAAATTAACTAAACTGAGCCACGTGACTAGCCTCGTCAAATGTCCGATTTTTGGATTCTGGTGAGAATCGCAACCAATCCTACTTTATTTCTTACGGATGTACTGGAAGTGGAACACTTCGTGAAAGAGATCGTGGTTCATACTTTGCAACTTCATCCACCTCAATCACTTCGAAAAGCTATCCATAGCCTCTGTGTTCGTTATGCGTACAATCTGCATTCCAATGTTACTGCATGTTACATTCAATACTCGATACAATACTCGTACACAAAGGCTTCCTATCAGAATTCCCATCTTATTAACGGACGCTGTATTGGACTGCGCCTGGATCGAGGAACGCTGGTTCGCTATATTTATTGGCACAATTATCCAAAAGAGGATAGCAGAATATTGCTTCGAGAATTTTCCTATGCGAGAGATGTTCGTCTTTTAAACTTATGTTGCGATGTTACATAATTAGAGTATAAGACCGTTGACTTCTTTAATAACATATAACCTGCATATCCAGACTTGCGTTCATTTTTGTGGCAAGATACGTTTCATTATGTGCTATAGTTTTGACAAGGTTTCCAGCTAAATATCAAAGAGTGTGTTTGAAGTTATGATTTTGCCTGACATTTTACAGGATGAGTAGACATTCCAGTTTCCGCTCGACAATAGATCTAGGACGTTACGCGTATCATAGGAGTATACTGATGAGTAGACATCCTCATTTTACGCTCGACGATAGCTTGAGGAAGGTGTGTGTGTGTGTGTGTGTATAGATGTTATTGTTAGGGTGTGTAGACACTATGTAGGCTTGACGATAGATTTAGGGTGTCGTCTGTATATACTGAAGTCTTAGGTTAGGTGTTTTTGCGAAGTGACTTGAACGATAGTAGTGCCTGCAGTAGCGTATGTAATGAGAAGAGTGTTAGCAAAGTAATATTGAGGCTATGTTTCGGCAGAGCCCTTACCAGCTGGAAGGTGTTTACATAAGATTATGGAACCACTAGTGGCATAAACGTGAGGGTTGTCTAGCATTGGATACTGAGCTAACGGTGATTGATTATTTACTGCTGTTTGTCACGCGCGATTTAGTTCATTGAACTTTAGTACTTTAGGTTATTTCCGGACAATTATTTTTTCGTTCAGACGTCCGATTGCTTCGATAGTGTGCGTGTTGACACTTAGCTTACTTATGTGAGACTTGAGTTACGAATGCGGTTTCGATTCGTCAGCTGGGAATATATTTTATTTTCAATTTTCGTTCTTTCATTTTTATAATAGTTGACTGTCGTCTATCAATAACTTGTAGTTAGCTTATTGGGAAAAACATAAGTAGATGGATCAGTAATGGTAGTCATCAGTTGTAAATTGGAAAGATTTCCGTAGATCGTTTTGGTATTCTTGTAGTTTATTTTATCGTGTGGACTTGTAAGTTCATTGAACTTAACGTATCCGTTTATAACCTGAAAGTTGGTTTTATAAGTATTTTTCAAGTGATTTACCACATTTTCTTTAACTTCGGTGTTTAGCATTTCTTGTAATTGCATGATGGATAAGTGTTTCCTGCATTTCGCAGTTTTATTCCTTCAGAACGACGTAACGTATGATCCTCTCGGATCGAGTTGTTGTTGGTTCCTTCTGAACAGCTGTTTTGGGTCATGCATGTCTCAGCATCGGGATTATTCTATAACTTAAGGGTGTCACGAGATGACAATACATGGTGGAATTTTATTTTAATTACGACTGCTGCTGTTAATTTGTAGTGAACCTATTCAAAGCAACTGATAGTCAATTTGGTTCGATTAAGGGTCCATTCGGTGGGTATTCCCATATCCGACCGGGTATTTGACCTGTGGATAACCTTAATTAAATGTAAATCTTGAATTCTACTTGTTGAAGGTCAGATTTTCCACGGATCATGTGGGTTAATTCTCAGTTAACGTTTGGATTAATGGGTGCCCGATTTTCAGGTTTTATTTTCGTTTTGCTAGTTTTCGCTGTCCACTAATCTGTAATATTTCTACTTTCCTCCGAAGAACGTTCTTCGATGGATGTAACTGATAAAACTTACGCAATGCAATGTGACTGCGTTGAAACGTTAAATGATTAAATTCTTTTCGCTGAATGATTTTATAACATAATTCCTTTTTGCATTTTGATAGTTCAATAAAAGTTAGTGAGCACATATTTTCTCCTCATTTCAAGTAGTTAGGCTCTCTTCTGAACCCCATCGATTGGTTAAGATCGGGACCGAAATATTCCCCGCTACGAACCCAAGATTTAAGATTTCGATATTGCTCTACTGCAGCAGCTGTGGCCGACAAACAATGGAATGGTAAGTTCAAGGGTTCAATGTATAACCATTTTTAGCCTTATCCATAATATTCCTGAATTTCTACAAGTCCATATTTTGCTAAGGGGACGAAAACTAGGCTCCCTATCTTACTCTTCATGAAGATATCTTTCTTTCTCATCAGAAATTAACTTTCCAGAAGCAAACCATAATTTTAATTTCAATGACAAGCTATTTCTAGCTGGTTATTTCGGGTTTGAAATGTTCTAAAGAGTTTGAAAGCTTTGTTGTTTCTACTGCTATCGTCATAATCAGAGAGCTACATTGATATTTCTGAAATACGTCGAGCGTATTCTCAGAAAGCAATGAAAAGTGTCAAGCTTGAATATTCTTTCTATTATTGCAAATGAATACCTTATTTCTGAATGTCTGTGTTCCATGATATTAGTTGTAAGAGTGTACTTATTGCTATGAACTATTGCAGAAGAGTCTGCTTTAAAGAGATGCTCACCGCAGGCTAGTCTCACTTGTATTGTAGCTAACAAAGAGGAGAAAGAATATTCCCTTTCACGCAAGTATTGTGTGCTCCGTTACAGAGCTTCGTGATTTTCTGCCCCTAACTACACACAATACAGTGTGGGCCTGTTTATCAGTATGCTACATTTCGATATGACAATGGCAAAATATAAAAGGAGACCATGCAGAGGTAATTAATATAATCGAAGCCATCGAGTCAAATCATCAAACGCATACAAATAAAATGTATGTGCTTAACACTACACGATCAAAAGTGTTCAGACTCCTACCCGATACGGTCCTCTAAGTGTACCTTGGATATACTGCCCAGTAGTGGACATTGGTGTGGAGATGATCAAGCCTTGATCATGATTACAGCTGAAACTCAGTGGGGACGCGGCTGTGTGCTTGCATTCTGGAGATAGTGGGTTCGAATCCAACTGTCGGCAGCCCTGAAGGTAGTTTTCCGTGGTTTCCCATTTTCATATTTAGCAAATGCTTGGGATGTACCTTAATTAAGGCCACGGCCGCTTCCTTCCAACCGAGCTCGATAGCTGCAGTCGCTTAGTGCGGCCAGTATCCAGTATTCGGGAGATAGTAGGTTCGAATCCCACTGTCGGCAGCCCTGAAGATGGTTTTCCGTGGTTTCCCATTTTCACATCAGGCAAATGCTGGGGCTGTACCTTAATTAAGGCCATCGCCGCTTCCTTCCCACTCCTATCCCTTTCCTGTCCCATCGTCGCCATAAGACATATCTGAAGCAACTAGCTAGCTTCCTTCCAACTCCTCGGCCTTTCCTATTCCATCGTTGCCATAACCTATCGGTGTAGGTGCGACGTAAAACCATTAGCAAAAAAAGAAACTCAGCGAGGAAGATTCTCTACCAGGTGTCGGAACGTCTTCGCGGGACTGGCAGACCATTCTTAATGCAGCGCTCTAGCAAGCGTCGCTTGTTAGGGCGCTCACACACGAGCGTTTCGTTGTCGTTGTTGTCAACTACAAAAATACTCTTCCTTTTTCCCGGCCCGTTCAATATATTCACATTTTGCGGTCCGGCCGGCTTCACTGCGTATGAAGTAATTTCGTTCGGCAAGTGGAACTTCGGTCATTCACAGTATGAATTCTGAAGAGGAGGCTGAACTACTTTGCTCATACAACGACGCAGAAAAGGGAGAAACATCCACAGTTGTAGCCCTTTAGGCAAGCAACTCAATGTTTAAAACATCCTAGGGATATGAGCTACAAATTTTAAGTAAATAAAATATGATAAAGTTTAAGAATATATTTTAATAATAATAATAATAATAATAATAATAATAATAATAATAATAATAATAATAATAATAATGTTATTTGCATTACGTCCCACTAACAACTTTTACGATTTTCGGAGACGCCGATGTGCCGCAATTTAGTCCCGCAGGAGTTCTTTAACGTTCCAGTAAATCTACCGACACGAGGCTGGCGTATTTGAGCACCTTCAAATACCACCGGACTGAGCCAGGATCGAACCTGCCACTTGAGAATATATGATTTATTTATTCCTGAAAAGACAATCCTTTTCTTAATCATAGTTATCCGATCGATTAGATTAGCAGTTTACCTTTTCCTACAACTACGAGCGCTAACGATCAGTGCATTGTTTCACTTAAGCACCACTACGAGCGCTAATGTGAGTCAATACAGACTTTCACGTAAGTCCTTATAACTACATTCGGCGTGGATATTTTTCAGAAAAATCCAATAATACCTGAGGATATTGAACAATGGAACTCATTAAAGACAGATTTATATAAAGAAGTTAATTTGGCTAGGATTTGAATGAAAAAGAAAACAAGTAAAGAAACAAGACATATTAGGCTCTTTTCCCGGAACTACATTTAGGCCGGAAGTGATTTTCGACATTTGTTTTTTAATTTGATAGCGCTACCCAGGACTCAAAATGTGAAACCCTTCCGGGCCCTTTAGCCCTTCAGCTTTCGGCAGAATTGATGAAATTGCTTAATTTTACGTTTTTCGTAGTATGGGGACCCATACTTTGTTTGTTAAGAAACTTTCTCAACATTAAAATCCCTGACCAGGCCGGGCATCTAACAGGGGACCTCCGGGTAAAAGACAGGTACGTTAACCCTATAATACGGGACCGGCAACTATTTTCTTTCATAAAGGATCACTTTTCACAATCTTAAAGCTATCGGCAGGACTAGACGACATCTTGTAGAAACATCTCTGATAAGGACATCCGTTGAGGCAAGTGGAACCATTTCATTCGTCAAAGCAAACCAGAAAGTTCTGTGTTAAACAACATTCGATAAGCTGAAAAACAAAATGAATATCCCTTTACGGGTACACTGTTACACCCGCAGGATATATAATGTGTTCCAGTAATGTCTAAGATGAAACTGATGTTTCCCCCGTAACCTTCAACCATAAACTCAATGGATTGAAGGGTTTTGATCACTGGCTGATGTGCTCAATAAAGGTCGTATTACGTAAAAAGCTTCATCTCAGCTCAGATGAATAGCTAGTGCAATTGATCCTCTCCTGCAGCCCTAACAGGTTCATTAGTCAGCGGATAAAGGTGATGTGCCAGGCACTTACACTCTGCGGAGACTCAGGATTCCTACACGGCAGATTCTTATTTGTAACTATACCTAAGACGGCAGAATGTCTTCAGTAGATAAGTTGATTCATGAGTACTGTATGGTGCTTTGGCAGTGTTCACCTGTAGGTGGCAAAGAGTGTAGACATAGATAAATAATCAAAGGGGCAGAATGTAACAGCATGAGTTCACCAATAAAATTACAACAAGGACCGAAAACTTAATTAAAGGGGCAATGTGAATTTATTACCCATAATCATACAGAGTTTCCTCCTCGTAGATTACATTATTTTTAAAATACACACAAACCACATCCTATAAAAGGGAATCTGCTTAATCTAGTCTTGTTCTACTGCGCTTACACTTGCCTGGGTTTCATCTCCCTCTACCCCTCCCTCCGTGGCTCTCCGAAGACTTTGTGAGGCAACACTATCCTTCTCCCTTCCCCTCAACCTTCATGGAAGACCAGTACATGAAGAGAGTAACCTAAGAGTACTTCCGTGAAACGGGACTTCATCTGGATATACAGTACAGATAGCCACTATGAACCCGACGACACGTCCTTCCCCTAATCATATCGGGATGCAGACACCCACGCACGCGTACCACCTGAAGCTACCCTGCTCGAAAAACCTGGAGCTAGGAGGTTACTCTATCAACACTGTGCTGAGCTGGTGTGTCCCTTATCTATTATACCACGTAATTGTCTTTTAGCCTAACTATACAGAACTTTCTCACATCAACAAATCTGCTTGTATTGCTATTCGTCTTCCATTCCTTCATCAAATAACACATAAGTCTATGATCGTACCCTTCCTGGGCAAGCAAGGATAACTCACACTCGTTCAGGAATTTCTTTTGCACTTTTTGCGTTTTCTTGTCTGATCCTTTCGTCCAACCCTTATTCATATAAATGCCCATCAACCACCAAATCAGACCCCTAATTGTTTTCCAATTTACATTTTCTATCTTTAATTTTTTGTCTTACTCTATTAAATATCGAGAGGAACCATTTTCTCCTGCATTCTATCTCTGCATATGTATCCCTTACCCTTTCTTCCATTACATTCCAATACAGAACGTTTCTGTTGACCCAATATTTCCCCCAATAGTCCCCTAGTTCCATCCACTCAAGGATGCTTCCCAACATGCCCACCCAGTACATTCCATCCTTACTTAAAATCTGTCATACGGCAGAAAATTATGAAAGTCAATTTTGATATGAATCTGCCACACCTACTAAAAGACTGCAAAGAAACTAGAAAATCAGTGGAAAATATATAGATGGGAAAGGAACAGGTGAAATTGCAAATAAGCATGACATTTGTACTCGTGCTGTGTTAGTAAACATAAAATGAGAGGAACGAGGGTGAACGGCAAAGCTATGTAATATTATCAAAGGAATGTGGGAAAAGATTTTTTTTTTGTTATTTATTTTACGTCGCACCGACACAGATATATCTTATGGCGACGATGGGACAGGAAAGACCTAGGGATGGGAAGGAAACATCCGTGGCCTTAGTTAAGGTACAACCCCAGCATTTGCCTGGTGTGAAAGTGGGAAACCACGGAAAACCATCTTCGGGGCTGCCGACAGTGGTGTTCGAACCCACTATCTCCCGAATACTGGATACTGGCCGCACTTGAGCGACTGCAGCTACCGAGCTCGGTAGAAAAGAAATCTAAGGGAGGTGAAACCAGATAAAGTGCACTGCATATAGCTAGTTCATCTACTGTCGTGGAAAAAAAAATATAGATACCCGAGTTAATACGTTAACAAAAATTTCATCCTTTGTCCCACATAGATACAAGCTACACCAAAATTTAGCTTATTTTATTCTACGTTTAATTATGTGGAGTAGAATTTTATGTCTTACCCAGTTAAAATGTTAACGTAGGTTGAACAAAACAAAATGTGCCGGTATTTTTTCCGTTTCCAACCGAGCACACAATTTGAAAATTCATAACTTTAAATGTATTGATCTGATCGTTACCAAACATGAATACAGGTTAAAGTTACTTGTTGTTGATCGGTACAGCAAGTTATTATTTCATATATTTTTGTGAAATGAGTTAGATAGCTCTATTAAACTAAAAACAAATATAAAAAATCACTTCCGGTCTAAATGCACTTCAGAAAAAGTCTAAAATCGCTTGTTTCTTTACTCGTTTTCTTTTTAATAAATAATAATGTTATTTGCTTTACGTCCCACTAACTATTCTTTTACGGTTTTCGGAGACGCCGAGGTGCCGGAATTTAGTACCGCTGGAGTTCTTTTACGTGCCAGTAAATGTACCTACACGAGGCTGACGTATTTGAGTACCTTCAAATACCACCGGACTGAGCCAGGATCGAACCTGCCAAGTTTGGGTCAGAAGGCCAGCGCCTCAACTGTCTGAGCCACTCAGCCCGGCCGTTTTCTTTCTTATGCAAATCCTAGCCAAATTAACTTATTTGGATAATTTTTCTGTAATGTGTTCCTTGATTCAATGCTCTCAGATATTTTTGTATTTTTGAAAAATGTCCACACCGTATGTAGATATAAGGCCTTAAGTGAAACTCTGCACTGTGACACATTAGCGCTCGTAGCGGTAGAGAAAGGCAAACTCCTAATCTAAGCAACCGGATAACGATGACCAAGAAAAGTATTGTAACATTTAGGAATAAGCATATATACTCATATTTTATTATGTTTTATTGACCGAAAATTCGTGGCTCATATCCCTATGATGTTTTCAACATTTAGTTTCTTGCTTGAAGGGCTAGAACTGTGGATTTTTGTGTGTTTTCAGCACACAGTCAGTACAAACGCAGAAAAGTACAACGAAAAAGCTCTTTAACTTCGCCTCCTCCGTTTGATTAAAATGGCAGGCCTGGCAACCTGTGGATCGTGCTTGCTTGCTCTGCCCGGATGTTGAGCCTCCGGTACTCCTCAACTCCAGGATTTATCCTCACCAATCACGACAAGGTCTCCTCTCATATCAGTTGGGCTTCACACAAGGGACTTAACAGACTTCAGTTCCTTATTACAGAACATGAAGTCAGTGTGGCAAAACACACTCAACTTGCATTAGAAAAACAAAAGCAAAAGCAAATATCATCAGTCAGAACGGTAGACGTGGGAAAAATATTAATTCTAAAATCTGCTGGTGAGTGAGACAGCTACATCACTAGTGCATCATGGTTGTCACACTAAGACGCTACGGTACGCCTCATCCAACAGAAAATTCTTCTCCCTCTAGTCATCTCGAAATTCTTTGCAGAACACTACACTCTTCAATACGTCATCACATATTGTTCTAGTGCGACACCATTCCAAACGGTGACAACGATTCCAACTCCACTGGTTTAATGACTGCTCATCTCCATCCACCATTCATCTAATAGACCTGAGAATGTAATCATTTGTTCAGAACAACTACCAGGCTGCCAGATTTAAATGTTTTTAAATTTACAAATGCTAATCAACTCCTTCATACCTTTAAATCTCCTCCTGGCAATTTTGATGTCCCTCAACCCCCGTTTGTGATATGAGTTGTAGCAGATAGTATTTGGTATAAGTATTCAGTTCCCGAGAGTTCATAGCATACTTTACTTCATTTCAGTGTCTCCATATCCATATACGTTAAATTCCATGAAACATTAAATTATCTATTGTGCATATCGATGGCTTAGTTAGAATACCACTTCTCTCCCAATGCTCTTCCTATCCATTATTTCCCTTAAGATTGGTCACGCCTCCCAGCCACATTTGGATATGTAGTCCATCAGAACAATTTTTGTTGTATTCATTATCCGCTACCGATGTGTAAAGGAAAATGAACCTTACCGTATCGTATGTATGTTTGCGTGACGTATTTACGAACTCCTAGAGTAAATTTATTTAAGGTTCGTCCTTTAAAGAGCAACATGTGGTAAGTTACATGCTGCTGAGGTAAAAGAGCTGAGATGGGCCGGAAGAATTTTTCTATTGAACGAAGTGAGAAACGACCATATTCTTGGGAGTTTCAATGTCAGGTCCTTTACTGATGAATTTTTGAAAGAGGGTTAAGATTGTACCGGCATGTTGCGAAAATTCCAGAACAAAACATAATTTGTATAGTAATGGAAGTCAGAACTCAGCCAAGACAGCGAAGGAGATTCCGTCACACCTGGATGTCCATCACAAACCAAGACCTTAGGGAATCCCAACTAAATCCAATATTAACCTGAGACAGAATGAGGTGACGATTTCATACTAGCAGAACCAACGCCAAATGCGACAAAGGACATGAGAAAGGAAATGAAGAAGAGGAAGCGAGGACTAGGAATATGTCTGAACAATAACTACATTATTGCATTATTGATCACTCGTTTTGGTCCATTAACGAGATCATGATTTCGTTTACACATAAAATATATTTGTAGTCTTGAATTTTCAATAAACTTATTTGGATGTCCTTATTCATCATATCAATAAATTTACCTCATTGATCCACCACTACGGTATTTACGTAATTTAATGTACCTCGTATCATTACGGGATATATATCATGCACACGCAAAGCAACGGCACACATACAAAGCCTTCTCGGTAAAAGGCATAAAATAGCTCTGATTGCACTGTTGCACGCCAAGACAAAGCAAGTTATAAAAAGTAAGAATACCTTCAGCGTCACCGACTACGATTGTGAAGGAACTCCACATGAAATGTCGTATGGCCTTTTTAGTGCCGGGATACCCCAGAAAGGGTTCGGCTCGCCAGGTGCAGGTCTTTCTATTTGACTCCCGTAGGCGACCTGCGTGTCATGATGAGGATGAAATGATGATGAATACAACGCATACACCCAGCCCCCGTGCCATTGGAATTAACCAACTAAGGTTAAAAACCCTGAGCCGGCCGTGAATCGAACCCGGGACCCTCTCAACCGAACGCCAGTACGCTGACCGTTCAGCCAACGAGTCGGACAGAACTCCACATGGTAAGTTATCAAGTAATAAAACTAGATTGTTCTACAGGGTCTCTCATATAGACTAAGACCGTTCAAGCGGCGTTTTTCCTCTTCTATACATAAGCTGCAGTATTGGAGGCACACTCATAGTTCTTGACCTTGCAAGCAGCGTTCGACTTTGCAGACATTGGTGCGAATCTTGAATGGTTACCGAATAAATCACTCACAAAATTTGCACAAGTGAGGGTTTCTACTAGAGGACCCGCGCTGCTCCGCAGGATTCATTATAAATAGGTCAAATAACCTGTCTTGATATGAAATTGATTGATGATTGTTGTTTAAAGGGGCTTAACATCGAGGTCATCGGCCCCTAATGGTACGAAATGAGACGAAATGGAATGACATATTAAAAGTCTAAAATTCTCCACTGACCAGAATTCAAAGCGTGAGAATGAAGAATGAATGGATGGACATGAATTTAAAACAATCAGTGGATGCAACCCGCAATGCCTCACATTCACATTAACTGACGTGACACAATAGCATTACGGACTAAGGGACTACTGCTATAGCATAACACTGAATCAATTATGCGTGCAGTCAAACGGGGGTCCAAAATCGAAGTTATCGGCCCCTCATAACGGTACTGATCGCTAGGAAAGTAGAACCATGGTATTTGTCCTGTTGCGGTACTAATCAAAAGTAGCAGAGACTTACGGTATTCCACACATTATTGTACTACTCAGAGCTTATGATATTCGACATATAATACAGACCTATGTTTTTCTCACTTTTGCGGCGCCATTTACAGGCAACGCAAACCTATGGTCTTCATCATATACGAGTACTAACCACAGGAACCTTCCACTATCCCGTGGTGTTCTTCATATAGTGAGTACTAATCATAGGCAAGGCAGAACCATGGTCCTGCTCATATGGTGGTACTAATCACAGGTACTGCAAAAGCCGACCTGTGTGCTACTAATCACAAACCAATTTCGTACCTAATATAGTGGTACTACGCACAAGTAAAAGCGACGCTTGGTGTTCTCCGCGTGGTGGTACTAATCACAAGTAGTTTCATGGTTCTAATACAATCATCCCTTGGTCGCCCCTATTAGTCGCCTCTCACGACAGGCAGGGGATAACGTGGGTGTATTATTCGTCTGCCTCCCCCACCCACAGGGGGGGGGTGTTTGGTCCGCGAGAGGTATTTTGTTTCCCTCAAGTCCGCCGGCAAGCCGGTGAGGACCCACCTATCCGCCACCTGGGACGCGCCACGTGGGAGTATCACCTCTCCCCCTGCTACGCCTGCGTAGCAGGTTCGTAGGATATGAAATTGCTCCATTCGTTGGCCTCGTTCTTCTTTGAAAACGTGTCTTTTAGGATTTATATTATAATGATTATGTCAAGTGATTTTTTTATTTTGAATTTGGTCGATATTTTGGGAACTTTTTGTACTTCCAGAATTATTACTGTGTGTTTAATTTAAAGATTTATTTACTTTTTAAGTTCTTGAAATTTTAGATTGTTTCGTGTGGAAGTTTAATTTAATTTATTTAATCGCCAGTTTAAAACAGGGTAGTAAACCCGAATTACAGTAAACCTGAAAATCTCCAAAGTACTTACTAAATTACACTGACACAAGTCTTAGATCTTAATAACTAAACGTACAATTCTTAATAACTAAATCATTCATTAAATTACATTGATCCAAGTCTTAGATCTTAATAATTAAAGATAAACTTCTTAAAAACTAAATTATTCAGTACCTACAATAACTTTTTGATAGCTTTCAGCGTGATGTCAATTCTTAGTGTCGTGGCAGTGTAGCTGCAAAAGGTTGCTGCAGCCCATATTGTCTGCGAATTGCATGATCCTTTCAGATAAGCAATAAAAATAATTTAAGTGATGTGTGTAATTGCTTACGCGTTTCGCTGCAATGGATATGATGTACACGATTCCAACTGTCATTGGTATTGTAACCAATTAGCCTAATGAACCCTCACACGTTAGAGAAACTGAAAGAAAACATTACGAACGAAATCAGAACTTACTCGCGTCAGCCAGAATGTAGTTACCAGATAGAGTGACTATATAACCAAGGAAGGACGACACTTCCATCTTTTATAAGGCACGATTTCATATAAGATTGTGTACACGTTTAAAGCAGGGCGGACGACGTAAAGCCCCTAGCAAAAAAAAAAAATAAAAAAAAAAGCAGGGCGGCCACGCGCGACATAATTTCGGCTGAGGGAGCTGCCGTAGCGCAGAGTACAAACACCGTGTGTTCGGTACTAGTTTATATGAGAGACCCTGTGCGGCAGTTTAAAATAGGGAACTGGCACATTCTAAATAAATTTACTTTTATTTGCCAGTCCCATGATGTAGGGGTAACGGGTCTTCCTCCTATCTGGAGGCAATGTGTACGAGCCTCGTCGGTTCAGGGCTTATAATTCTGGCCAGAGGTATGAAACGGAGTTCAGACAGTTTCATGAGAGAAATTGCCGAGCTGTCTGAAACGACAGGTTAAAGACCCGGTCGCGATCACGAAACAATAGGCTGAGGATGTGAATCTGACTGCATTACAATCTAGCATCTACAAGCTATGTGGATTGGCAGCAAAAGCCGTTAATGAGCTATTGCAGCGTCAACAGGTTTGTTCGTTTGTTTTTTGTTTGAGTGTTTGTTTGTTTGTTTGTTTGTTTGTTTTGTTTGTTTGAAAGTCGCTAAAGTGGTAGATACCCTACCTAGTCCACAATGTCATAAAATTTGGGAATGTATCGAACATCCCACGTAGTAAATCATTCTATTCCTTAACTCCACTTCCTATAACCGAATATTTGCCCCAGTCAATCCTATTGAATTCCGACTTCACAATGTGATCTTTCCTACCTTTAAAAACACCACTTAAACTCATTCGTCTACTAATGACATTCCACGCCATCTCTCCAATGACAGCTCGGGAACATACTGCTTAATCAGTCGAGCAGCTCGACCCCGAGTTATTCTGTCGCGATACCGGAACTGCGCATAGTACAGGAGCGAATGGATCAAATGGGATTCAATCCGAGACCTCCAGGGTAAAGGTTGTAAGGGAAGCTACTGTAAGCGAGCCGAAGACTCGAGTGCAGTAATACAGTGACTTAAGTGATAGTGAAGATAATAATAATATTCATGAGTGGTTCATAAATTAATTTCAGTATATTGAGAATAAAACTTCAGAGAGTAGCATTTAGTAGAGACAGGCCCCAGTGGTGAAGCGAGTTAGTGTGTGTTCACTAACTAAACGGATAAGACAATTTGTTATTGCGTGGGAAATTTTAGAGGGCCTCGACCAAGGGGAAAATTCACAGAAATTCACAGACTGAAGTTACGTAGACCTCAAGGTTTAGGAGCCGGGTGATGTCATGTGATAGATAAACTTCTTTGAGAACATTCTGGAGTGGAAAGCTAGGTACATGTGTACTGAGAAGTCTGCTTATACCGAACGAATGAGAACTCAGTAAACTAGTCATGTGAGGGAAATGAGTCACCCTCCGGTAATAGATGGGATTGTTCTGGAACATCGGGAGAGAGAACGAAACTAAGCAGCAGCCTTGCCACGCATCCTTGGTTTGAGTCTTAGGTCGTGGGTCTTGAATTCTTGAGTTAGTCTTGGAGAGTTGTTCGTTCGTGATGCCGGCTAGCAGGCTCACAGGGTAGTACTAAGACAGTATATTGAGAATCCACAAAAGAATCACTAAAGGGACTATAGCCTCAGTCCACGGGTGTAATAAGTGTCACTGCAAGTGAGAGTGTCCGAGTACAGTGCTCCAGACTTTAATTCAGGGGGAGAGAGTTCCGTGTTCGAGCCCAGAGAACAACAGTGAAGAATCCAGAGGAGCCCACCAGCGAGAATCAAGAGAGAAGAAGGAAGAAACCTTCGACATCCCAGCAGAGTATCTAATAATTAATAGACATTAAAGACTAGAGAGGAAACTTAAGGTGTTTTAAAGTTAAAGAATAACTTACGTGCTTTTAGGGTGTCAAAGACCCAAGAACTGCAAATCAATTACTATTAAAGAGGTGAACATCCGTAAGACAGTTGAGAAGGTGTAAAGTGTTATAGGGTACTATTGTAAATGCGATTAATCTCAGTTTTAATAATAAGTAGAGTAAGTTTCAAAAGATCTCAGTGTATTATCTTAAGTCGAGGTCAATCTGATATTCAAACTCAATTGCCTAGCCTGTCCATTCCCTAGGATACATTTCTGCCTAAAGCTAAATACCGTATGCTGTGAAACAAAGTACACTGGAATGTTATTGCGTTGGTACAGTACGTGTTCAAAATGAGCACCGTTGCGTGCCACACATTGTTATTAACTTTTATAAACATTATTGAACATGTTGATGAACAAAGGCTGCTGAAAGGACTCAAAAATAACAATTTTTGGGAATATTAGTAGGTCTTTCAAATTGGTTCTCTCAAAATGCTACCTATACAGGGTCTCTCTTTTAAACCCAGACTGAACGCACGGTGTTTGCACTCTGCGCTACAGCAGCTGCCTCAGCCCAACTTACGTCGCGCGCGCGGCCACCCTGCATTAAGCCTGTATACAATCTTATATGAAATCTTACCTTATAAAAGATGGTCGAAGGGTCATCCTTTGTGATGAAACCGTTCACGACATCGTCAGGAGCATGTCGTAACATCCTGTGAATATAATATGCCGTTCTATGATAAATAGTGTCATAATTAGCATGGTTTACGCAATATGGGGCGCGAGTGGCTCTCTGCTGGCTGGCAGAACTAGGGTCTCATTACGCGCACTTAGAGAAAACAGGGCTTGCGCCAGCCAGTACTTGAAAAACGCTCCCTTTCTGTTGGAGAGAGGAGAGGAAGGCACGCTGCACGTGATCGGTGATTCAAGTCAAAGGGAGGTGCTTATTCCGTCGTAACAACCCGTAAACAGTAACTCTCTGTAAATTTCCCTGCAAATCCACTGATACCAACTTACAGCCTTAAGTTGTTGTTAATAATAATAAAAGAAATTGTGAAATACGTAACGGATATTTATGAATAAGGACTCGTGTGAATCCGAGAATTTTATACGGATTTGTGATATCAAGATATGTTCTGCATAATTTATGTATCATTAACTACGCATTTTATAAGGGTGCAGCAATTTGCAAACAGATGCCAAGGGTCTGACCGTAAGATAGAAAGCCAGGATTTCCCACGGCATGGCGTCTCTAACAAAAAGTTACCTGATGATGCTTTGGAGATTGTGAATGAACATACGATGCGATCAGAATGAAATTTGACCAGTGGAAAGAAGAATATTTGAGCTATCATTTGATACCTCAAACAACGTTGAGAAGCCAGTATTAGCGGACCGATGTTTAGGGACTAGGCGTGGGTTACCCCTCGCTCCCACCAGCGCCAGGCCAGTTCGTGTATAAAGGAAAGGAGCTTTGAAGCCATTTAAGCAGTCTTTATTCAGTATTTGCTAAGTCTTATACGCAGTTTTGTTCAGTTTAGTCTTAATGCAGTGTATCCATCATAGTGTTCGCTGTGCAGATATTTGTACACACTTATCCATAAAGCACGATGTTAGTTATCGACCTGTGTAAATTAGTTATTCAAGTGCTACGGAGTTATGAATTATTCACTCATTGAGAGGTTTTAATATCATATGTGAAGCTATATAGGCTCAGTGACACGAATACTATTTGCCTAATATTGAGCCGTGAGCCAGTCGGCGACGTTTATCATGTACGGATTGATATGTACATAATATAATTGAGTGTAGAATCGGACAATGAAAGTGAAGTGCCGTAGAAATGCGTATAACGTCACGATAGTAGAGTCAGGAAGTAAACTTGGTGAGGAGAAGTAGCGGCTTATGTGTGATAATAATAATTATTGAACGGGCAGCGTCTGCTGAATACCATAAAAACACTGAGTAACATGTCCTACGTGTAACAAGTGCCGTGAATTAGGTTTGGTTTGGTTTGGTTAGCACGCCGAGTGTTATACTAGTTAAACTTCGTGCATCCAGAGACAGTGTTCAGGTGAACGTGTGATGCTTCAGTACTGTACCACGAACAATTAGGCATGAGGTTTGTGAAAGGGGTTTCAGGTTCTTATGGAGCGGCACAGAGAGGGGTATGCGAAATGATGGTTGAAAACATTTATTCTTTTCATTGAATTTGAAAGGTTGATTCCCTATCATTTTTCTTGGATATTTCTATGCTGAAAATGGCTAGCTTTAGTTGAAGTTATCGAAAGTAAAGTATTTATCATGCACATAGGCTTGTCAAAATGACAAACTTTTCTCCAAGTCTTTGGAATGAAAATGGATTATATCTTAACGAATTCCTCTGATAATGTCTCTCTTGTAATACGTTCATTTAGTGAACGGATATTAAAAAAATATTTTATCACTTGTAACATGAATTCTGTTGAGTTTTTAGCACTTGACACGCAAATATATGCTTAGAGTTTACCTAAATTTAACACCGATATTCGCAAAATTGTGAAAGTAGAAAATAAAGTTTGTCTTGTAAAGTTCGATTTTGACCTTTAAACAATTGCGTTAGACCCAAATGATTATAGTTCAAGTTTATAGTGTTCGTCGAGCTACCCACCACAAAATCACTGATTTTACTGTTCCACAAATGAAAAGTTAGTCTGGTGGAACTACGAAGTTCTTAAAGCACTTATATAACAGGTATTACTGGAACACTGGACTGGATTGGAGAATATGTAGTTCAGCGAACCACACGTTGAGTTCCCTGTAGTCGGATGTCCACCAACGTACCACCTTTGATTCCCTCGTCGAATCACGATCCGATGTCCCTCGTCCCCCGTAGACAGGAGTAGATAATTGCGATAGGCACTCGTCAGGATTTATCGTATCCAAAATGTACTTGTAGAACACGAAAAAGTCCAACTGACTATCTTTACTTTCGGAAGTGTTCTATTTTAATATGGCACATTATTTAGTAAAGTGCACACGAGTGGTGTATTTCATCACAGGTAGCATATTTCGAGATTCTTGTACTAGAAACCATTTGTCCGTAATACGCCTACGTCTATCGTCCGTAACCAATATAACTCAGATATCACAGTCTATTTATAGCACAGTTCAATTGTCCGTTAATCACGTCACTCAGAAATTACAGTCTGTTGAAACCATAGTTCATTAGGAATAATTATGAGTGTCCTTACTTGGGAACGGAATCAAATTTATAAGTAGTGTCAATAGGAACAGAGTTTGTTAACGAAATTGTATTTCACAAATGTCGTTGCAAAAATCTAATTTCACTTCATGTAATTGTAAAATGTCTGCACGCAATGATAGAGTCTACTCATGAAGAAAAATTGTATGTCTCGTAATATTTCGAAGTATTAACACACGACAATGAAGTCCATTCATGACTACAAGAGTCTCTAAAATTCATAGTTCGAATGTGGAAGAAAGAAAGAAAGAAAGAAAGAAAGAAAGAAAGAAAGAAAGAAAGAAAGAGTGTAACTCAACGTCTCACACTCGCCACAAATGTATCACCATACCACAGTCTTTAAACACACACATTAAAGTGCGATTGTCACAGTCTATTTTAGAAGGCTATGTAGTCTGTAATCTGCTAAGACGTGTTCTTAATTCACACGTGATTGTTAGTATTAATAAGCTTTGGGTAACTTCTTGTCACTGACGTCTGGTTAGAGACACGAAGTTGATAACTATAACCATCATAAGTCACTGTGTTATTAAAAAGTTTCTAAGTGTCGTAGCACTCATTGAATTTAAAAATATTCGATCGAAAAATGTCTATTTGTCGTATCACTCAATGAATTCACACAAGTCTGTTTCGAAGATCCTTCGCGTACCGTACTAATTTCGAGTGCCGAGTATAAATTCATTCTCACCAGCCTGCATACGCTACAGCTGTGAGTGCTGAACTTGAACTACTACTGACCCTGGCAATGCGGCTCTCCCTTTATATCCACTAGCATTTCTATCTCCTTGAATATCCTCCAATTCCATGGGTCGATTTTCACCACGTTTACAGGGGTTTACGTTTAAACTATGGGCTGTAAGGTAATCTAGTTTTTAAAATGAAATTCCAACGGGTTTAAATTTTTGAAAATTTTCTGGCGATTTCTTGAACCCCACGCCTTGTTCACGTGCCATTACGTCATCAGTGACGTAGAACACGTGATATGTACTGCATGTTGAATGCTTGGCCGTGCCGTGCTGTTGAGAACCTAAACTCCGGCCACCCCGTTACAAAAATTGCACTTCATAATTTATGTTCCAGGTGACCAATGGTTCCCGGTACAGTACCTAGCTGATTGTTAGTAATTGTGATATGTAAATGAGAGGAAATAGGTAACAAGCTACAGGACAATATCGTTACTTGGCTAGTACACTCGAGCCTATGAGAGATTCTATTCGTATCGAGGTGGCATACAATTAACATAGCTGTAACCGAATAATTTCCTCGTTTACACGTATGAACGAGCGAGATCGTCACGTCCAGGAGGAATCTACAAGCTGTTTGCCTGTATCTCATCCCAGCGCATCAGAGAACTTCTAGACCCTCCGCCGCGAGTGAAGATCCAGACAGCATGAACGTGACCCAGAAGCAGACCCGATTTTTATTGACCTGAAAGTTATATCGTCCCTTAACTGAAAATAGTTCAATTTATGCATGTAAATAAATTATAGTATAGGTAACTGCCACATGCTCTTTCATACAGATTGTAGTTTCTTAGTTTATTATATAAGGAATTTTTCTTCTATGGTTGGGAAACCAGTCATTTATTTAGATCCGGGAAAATCTAATGCATGATATAGTAATAAGATCCCAGAATTGATTAAGTGTGAAGTATCGTAATGAGAGGCGTTAGTGTTCATTAGATTGTTTCCAGCTACCATCCGTTCATAAGTTAATATGAGTCGTCTTAGATACTTACATTATTCATTTTATACTTCACATGTAATTTAGGAGATTCTCCCCAATCTATAGTTTTAATGCTGCTGATCAAGATGTTGGAGACACGACAGCGGGGAGCAAACCATGAGTTATTTAGATCGCGTGTGGTACAGTTAATTACAATTTCTCGAAGGATAAAGACTATGAAAAAAGTTGTAGGGGGTCCGCTGTGTGTAATTTCATTTGTTTTGCCAATTTTTCAGATATTTATACGTTTTAGGTAACATCAAGACTGAATCGGTAGTTTTTATTTTTCGTGTCTCTTTGTCTGTTTGTCTGTTTGTTAGATCATCACAGCAAAACGGCTGGATAGATCTCGACCAAACGTCATATTAGTGTATACTCATCCCGGCGAAGGTTTTGATATACATATCGTTTCAAAATCTTTCAATAGAAAAATAGGAAAATCAGAACAGTTTTCCGGCATTTTCTCTTATTCTATTGATTTTCCGTAAACTCCGTGAACTTTATGTGAAACGCCCCTTCATTATAAACAAATTTTGTTATGTCTAAAATTTACCTTACTCTTCAAATGACGGAGAAAATGACTATTTTCTGCGGTTATCATGCTCAGCATTGAGTGACCGACAGAAGGACAACGAACCTACAGGTTACCATGGCAACGTCTCTGACTGCCAGCAGGGAAGTAACGCATTGCCATTTTCTTCATAATTCCTGTAAATTCGTGGTTGTTCCTTGAGTAGAAAGCAAGAGAGGCGTCAATCGGCCATTCTGCGGGATATTGGCGGAATATCGTTGGAGGTTATAACCGTCCTCGAATAGCTTAAGTAATAACACAATTAGACATCATCTTATCTGTTTACCTAAGAATCCCTGCACCTAAATTTCTCTTCTGTCACCGCTTTCTTTTATCCATAACTCATACCAGCATAATTTATTGCGGGGCATTTGATTTTCCAACACATTCACTTGGTATTTACATATTTGTACTCATCCCGCTGTCCTCAGTTATAATTCTATTTGCTATTAATTTCAACTTTCTCAGCTGTATTACCTTATTCCTTAATTGCTCAGTATGTATGCGAATGCTAATCCCGAAACCTGGACATAATTTTCTTTGAGGAAATACAACTTTCAAACTATGCAAATTTATTGGCCTCGGAAAATATCAGAATACGGATGCAATTTTAACGACGGTGCAGACTTTCCTTTCGGAATAATTGGTGGCTAAACCGTAAGTCGTATCACAAAATATCGCGTTTTAATTTGGAAACATCTACAACTTTGGGCCTATGACTTTTTGTCGTATCTCTATCCCTTTTCGTTAAATAATACTGCATTTCTAGAGTTCAACTTTTGTACTTTTTACACGTATATGTTATCGTTTGTTACACTTATAGGAAAGATGCAGTCATGACATTGGGCACGCACATTGACATGACCAGTGGCCATATGTCGCAAAATTTTATGATTGCAGGGTCACATGAATATCAAAGAATAAAGTGGTAAGTGAAATCTGTACCAAATTTCACCCCATTCAATGACTAACTGAATCTAACCCATAAATATAGGAGATACGAGAAAATGTCATAGGATCAACTATGTAGAACACTGAACGAGTCGTCTGATGGTGAAGTCCGTTTGTAGATGCAATTTAATATAGTTTTACTCACTGCCTTTACAGTAATTTACGGAGAAATCCGTATACAATATAGAATACCATAGCGAAGCACGGGTACATTTACTAGTCTTCTATATAAGTATGCATGTGTTTGAGATATCGGAATATGAACGGGAGTTATCTCACATGCCAAAGTCCGGTAGGCTGAATCGTAATAGAAATGTGAATCTCCCAAATGAACGAGACTGAATAAAAGCCAGATTATGCTATGAGGCTGATAGAAGCCGGATGATTAAAAGAACAGAGACATTCTTTTATGAGAATAATAATAATAATAGTAATAATGATAATAAATAGCAGTAGTGGAAATCGCCGTTGTGTTTGGGGAATGAAAGTAAAAGTGGCCACCACCTGGGAGCGCCGGGAGGATTTATGGCCTCTTGTCTGAAGAAGGGACGACTGAAGGAAGTTTGCCATACCTCTACTTTAGGCGAGCTGTTCTTTCTGTTTGACCACGATGTAACATTCACTTGCAAAATCAAAGATTACCACCGTCGTTAGGGAATCAATATTTCACGAGATGAGAGAATTACTCCCAATTTTTCTCTTTATTTAATAAAATAGATATATTGAATTTCAGGAAATGCACCCCGGATATCTTAGGAGCGCGGGTTCGATCCTATGCGGCAGTGATGACTAAAGTCACTGTTAATGATCATGGATAGATCATACCTTCCATACGCTTTTGTATATGTAACATGTAGTATTCCCTGTGTTTCTCTTTCAGATGATTGTTTTTGTTCATGTTGTATATTGTGGTATGGTATTGTTTATCGAATGTGTTCCCCCTTACGTTGTTTGGAATCTATCTTGTTAAATAGTGTTTATTAATATCCTGATGAAACAAGAGTTGTGCGACAGTTTAGTAATTTTAAATATATTCAGATAGGATTTAATAGTCTAATGTTTTGATATGACTTTCATGTGTTTCGGAGGTGTGCTTACCATAGCTTTGTTTAGCGTCTCAATCACAATGTATCATGACACCATGAACCATAAATTTTGTGAAATATGGAACCATAATACAGGAATAATGAACAGTTGCGAGAGGTGCCTTTTTTATTATGTGTAATTGTTCATTAAACAATGTGTAATTATATTATAATGAGTGTTAACGAGTTTCAATTGATTAGAAGAAAGGCACCTCTTCGTATCGTAAGGTGAAAATCAAAATGCGATTCAGATATGGACTGAAAGACATTTAATTCACATCATAAATCTAATACATATTTTCCAGTAAAAACATCTATGGCACATCTTCTCGTATAGATTTTAATGTGTGCTTTCTCAGTTCACTAAAGATTGTGTTTAAAAGTATGGAACACCAATCTTCTAATTTAGTAGTGGAGTTGTGTTCCTCTTATATTTAAATTCCCCTACCTTATAGATATTTAATTTAGTGTTCATTTATCCGAACAGACCATCGACCCGTTTGCTCTCGAGCTTAGTCGTGGATAGTACGAAGTAGGGGTGATGGAACTTCATTGCCGGGGTTGTTCCCGTAAGTCTCATCTAACATATTCCATCCAGCCATCATGTTTATGACTTAAATAAATTATTCACTGGAGCCCTGAACCGGTGCAATAATTAGAGAATTCATAAACACCATTAGCATTTTCTGCACACCAATAATGAGAGTTAAGACTGTTCACACGACCGCTAAGATCAAACCAGGCCTCATCCGAAAAGAACATAAGTTGTGAATCGAATAAATAACGATTTAATGATTCACGATACCATCATTGGTATCAGCAGGTTTTAAACAATGGACCTGTTTAAACCTGTACGATTTGATGCGTAACAGCCTTGTAGCGCTGTGTGAAGAAGAAACCGAAACCCCCTACTTGTTGTGCTAATTTTGTGAGTGACTGTTCAAATTTCGCGCCGATGTCATTAACTTCTCCTCTGTTAAAACTGTTCGTGTGCGCGCATGTTATTTTTATTGAGCACTGAACCAGTAGCTTCAAATTTATTTACAATTACGTGAATCTATGATTATGAAGGTGTCGAGCCGACTCGTACTTAAAATGAATTTTACATACGAAAATAGGGTGTTGCAATGATAACTATCTCACGATGTTAACAGCCGAGATTCAGACTGGATATTGACGTTAGTTCGAACACGTGCACGCTTCTTGCAAGGTGAAGCTCTATGCGCGCGCCTCCCGTACAGCTGCTTAGGGCTCGGAGAGTAGAAACGCTGCCGGACGGTCAGGGTTTATAGGAGATACCTGTTTAGGAATCCGGGGTCGTGAGTCCGGGGAGCAGGAAGGGTCCAGGAATGGAGTTCCTTGTAAAGATAGGCGATCTCCAAAGTGTTGTTGAAAAAGGGTAAGTGACTCCCCCAGCGGTGTGAGTTGCAGCTCAATCTTGCTGCATCCATTGTCGTTAGAACGGTAATATTTCGGCGTGACAAAATTGGTGCAAATGTCGCACAAAATAATGAACTCCCTGAACACTATCTTTACCACTATTTCCGGATTCTATGCCGCATCAACGACGAAGCAATGGTCCAACATTCCATCACCGGGCACGGCGCCTCCACTCACTGAGTAGTGGATTCTGCGTAACGACATCAGTCCATCAAAACCCTTAAAAACGAGTTGTTTGCCGGTTGATGTCAGAGTGAATATGACTTGCACCTGAAACAATATGTTGTTGCAGAAGAAATCATGATCTTGTATTCGGGAGAACCCCACTGTCGGCAGTGCTGAAGGCGTTTTCCGTGGTTTTCTATCTTCATACCAGACAAAAGGCAAATGCTTGGCGTGCCTTAAATTAAAACCACGGTCGCTTCCTTCCCGTTCCTCACCCTTTCCAATCCCATTGTCACTGTAAGAGTCAATGTGACGTAAAGCAAATTGTAAAAAATCTGGATCCTCATAGGACATTCAAAACATGTAGCTGAAATACTGCAATTGGGCTCGCTCATCGCTTTCTCTTTGTTGCTGAGCAATTTGAACGCGGTATGCAAATCCATCCGGCTCTTTATAAACACGCTGAAAATACTCATCGATCAAACCGAGCTTCAGTTATATTCGTCGTAGACTACGCATCACCTAGCTGATTTTAGCTATATAGATACATTCATTCACTAAGTTTTCCAACACTGTATCTACCTACTGGTATGGGATCGAAGACACCTCCAGCCAATTCGTGAAGTAGTGTTGACGATTATACAACGATTTCCCACGTCACTTGCAGGGAATGGTCCCCCCACATCAACATAAACTCTCAAGGGGCGTGCCCACATTGTACGTCTTCTTTCGACCTTTACGTCTCCAACTTGGTTGCGCACTCGTTGCATTTCATGCAGAAATTTTCCATGCCCACTCTGTATCCCACCCAGTTAAAACTTTCTCACACTTTATCCAGGATTTTCTTGGTCCCGAAATGCTCCATCATGAACTTTCTTCATGACATCCACTCAGCAAATCCCGCTGGACATCCATCTGCTCCCGGACGTCTTTCCGTCACTACTTTCTTATAGGAGCTTCAACAATCTATCCCTGTCACCATTAAATCCCATTGTGCGCAGAACGACTTACGCATGGGGCTGAGGTTACTGACGTGGATCAATCCAGACCTCACAGTGCAAGTACTCTTCCACTCAAGTCAGCAATTCAATGCTATCATCGAACCACGGCACTTCCCTCAGACGGTACCGTTCCAGTTACTTTCGAAATCCACGGTGGTCCTTCGCTAGGGATCTTCATGTTCGCCCTACCCATTTGAGTAGAACTTGCAGTCCTCTGAACAAGGTCTTCAGGATAGAGCTCCCGTGTTTGAATGAAGGTGACCATTGCGGTATTAAATCACATTGTTATACTGCTGCAGCCACTTCTGTCATCGTGAGGGTTGTACTTTCGGGTTCTTGAAATTTAGAAGCCACCTCGAAGGAGCCTTTTTTTGCCAGGCAGAGAACTTTAAGATACATGGCCTTTCTAGTGTAGTTAGGTTATTCTTTGATAGGTGTTCCCACATAATGTCTAAGGCGTATGTCATGATGAGATCGGCTTGTTCGTAGACTCTTCTCTCTCAGGAGCAAGTAAGTTATTAGGAACGCTCCGCCATCTACTGAAAATATTTGGCAGCTCTGAAAGGTTAGAGTATTTAGCAGGGAATAGTATTCTTCCGTGATCAGAAGTATATACTCTCTGGCTTGACAGGTAGTAAATAAACATGGCTGCATGCAATGGCATTAATAAGGATGTAAATCACTTACCGTACATCAGAATATTAATGAAAGTATTGGTCGCTTAGCAACCTGCTGAGTACTGAATGTATTGCGGGTTAGGTTGAGCCTTCGCCTGCAATTATTGGAGCGATCATTTAATGATTAGATTTTATGATTACTCGAAGTTATCTGAACTTAGAGACCTATCTATGTCCCATGATTCACCAGCAGGTAATTTCGGAGAGAATAAAATAGAAATGAAGCAAATCGTTCCAGTAGAACGGATGGACGGATTTACCAAATCTGTTTTCAGTAATCTATTTTAATACATATTTTGGCTTTACGCCCCACTAACTACTTTTGCGGTTTTCGAAGATGTCGAGGTGCCTGAATTTAGTCCTGCTGGAGTTACTTTACGTGCTAATAAATCTACGAATACGAGGCTGGCGTATCTGAGCACCTTCAAATACCATCGGACAGAGCCAGGATCGAACCTGAGAAGTTGGGGTCAGAAGACCAGCGCCTTAACCGTCTGAAACACTAAACCGGCATTAAGGGTTCTACTGAAGGATTTAGATTTAGAAGGAATAGTGCATCAACAGTCTTTAAACTTGTACAGTGGTCATGGAAAGTCCTTGGAATATGATTTCTTCCCTCGTGCAGTGCTTGAGTTCACCGGTCTCGTTACGTATCGATTTGTTGTCGGCTCTTGTGTAAAATATTGTTTCTGACTGTGATTGTAGTTTTCTTTAACTCCGGAAATTGCAACCGTTTCGTAATTTCCGCACGGCCTACATTAATAACACTAGAAAGAGCCACCTGCTGGGAGACACCGGTACTACAATTGCAGAAAGGATCAAAGGAAAGGAATCCAATCGCTACGAATGTATAATGGCGTGTGAAAATAAATTGTGTAATGGATTAAAGAGCAGCGGAGCAGATTAAAGGGAAGAGAGGGTAACTAAATTGCATTACAAACTGAAGTACACAGTTCACTGCACCTCACACCAACACAATGGATACCAACTCTGTTCCATTTTCAGTGAAAGAATATTTTTGGATGTATACGCCTTTAAATATAAACACAAATGTCAGTACTAATTTTCACTACTACAAACCCATAACACTAAGAAGCAGGAACGTAATAATAATAATAATAATAATAATAATAATAATAATAATAATAATAATAATAATAATAATAATAATAATAATAATCAATAAAGCTTATGATTCAAAAGAGCGACAGACTCTATTCAACATACTTGAGGACAGAAAAACAAGGAAATTGATCAAGCAAACTCGAACAGGCACAACAGCGAAAGTTATAATTTTAGGATGAATTTCAGTGCCATTCGAAATTACAACAGGGGTCAGACAAGGCGATGGATTATCACCTCCATTATTCATTCTAGTTCTGGAAAAAGTGGTTCGAGAATGGGAAAATAACACTAAAGGGATCAATATTGGTAGACTTCTAAAAAACAAAATTCACCTTGACTGCCTCGCCTTTGCAGATGACTTAGCAATCCACTCCAACAACAAACAACAAGCATTCCAGTCTATAGAAAAATTTCGTGAAATAGCGACAGGAACAGGTCTGTAAATTTCATTTGAAAAGACGAAGTATATGGAAGGTGAAAATTCAGGATATAGCAACCATCCTCTAATCAATAGATAAATTCAAATACATAGGCGAAATTATCCAGACAAACGGGATAAATCAGCAAGCAAACAAAGAATTACAAAATTACAAAAAGCATACACAATTATCTGGAGCAGATACAACAAAAAATCTATATCCCAAAACGAAGAATTTCGACACTGCAACACAGTTGTCAAACCAGAAGCCCTTCATGCATCAGGAACTCTGACAATTGGTGGCAGATCATAAATAAAAACATCGAAAAACAAGAGAGGAAAGTTCTCGAGAATTCTAGGATCTAAATGCGAAAATGGTATTTGGATGAAACGGAAATCACATGAAATCTACTGTATGTAGTAAACGAAAAATTCACAGACATCATTAGAAAAAGAAGATTACAATTGTATGGTCACCTGATTAGGATGGATAACATTGGGCTAACAAAGAACATACTAAATCTCGCAGTATCTCTAAAAAAATCATAAGAACTGGATCTCAGAATTAAACAAAATATCTTCGGGAAATTGGTATATATGAAGAAATCTTGCAAGACTGAAAAAATCAGTAATCTCATGAACACAAATTTTCTGATCAACCTAAAAGACAAGTTACAGGATGGACGGAAGAACGCATAAAGAAGCACAGCGTAAGAATGACGAGATTTTGGAAAGACAAGAAGAAACGTTGTGCTAAATAAGTTCACACGCGCTCCTTATTTGGGCATAACAAATCAAAAAATAATAACTAGAGGACATATGCTACTCTGCAGCATTCGTTATAAATGGGTCAGATAACGTGTCTCGATATGAAGCTGCTCCGAGCGCTACCCGGTTAGTTTTTGTATGTCTACTTTTAGGGTCTTTATTTCCTCTCAATTATGTGTCAAGTGAATTTTTGTAGATTTTTTTGTAATGGTGATTGATGTTTTACGAACTGCAGTATTCTGTAGTTTTAAAGTTGTTGTTGTTGTTGTTGTTGTTGTTGTTGTTGTTGTTGTTAAACGCTTCTGCACATGGAGCTTTATTTTTGTTGCAGCCCACATCGTCTGAGAAGTGGTTGTTCCCTTCAAATTAATATTTAAAAATAACTAATAACTGAATATGCATATTTACTCGTCACCCTGTAGATATGATATTCATGATTCCACCTGACAATGATGCTGTCAGCCTAGTGAACCCGAAAACTGTGGATTCAACACTAATCTCGATCACTTTGGACATTTTAAACCTCTTTGAACACATTCCCTCACGCCAATGGAGGTTGAACTTGGACTTAAATGGCATCCAGAGTGTGGCAATTCATCTCGGTGACCCCGAAAGGTATGGATTCGACAGTAATATTGGTCGTTCTTGATGATTTTTACATTCTAATCTCCTCCATCTCCCACAGTATTTTGCTTCAGATAGTTAATAATAAGCCTATGTGTACCGCTAGAACATACTTACACAATCTACGAAATCTCGGTGATTTTTAACATTTTCTTTTTCACCCCTCCTTATCCCCCATGGTGAAGGTGGTATCCGAAGTGTCGCTATTTATTTCAGTGACCACGAAAACTATGTAGTCAATACTATAATAATAATAATAATAATAATAATAATAATAATAATAATAATAATAATAATAATAATAATAATAATAATAATAATAATAATAATAATAATAATAATAATAATAATACCGAGCTCGATAGCTGCAGTCGTTTAAGTGCGGCCAGTATCCAGTATTCGGGAGATAGTTGGTTCGAACCCCACTGTCGGCAGCCCTGAAAATGGTTTTCCGTGGTTTCCCATTTTCACACCAGGCAAATGCTGGGGCTGTACCTAATTAAGGCCACGGCCGCTTCCTTCCCACTGCTAGCCCTTTCCTGTCCCATCGTCGCCATAAGACCTATCTGTGTCGGTGCGACGTAAAGCAACTAGCAAATAATAATAATAATAATAATAATAATAATAATAATAATAATAATAATAATAATAATAATAATAATAATAATAATAATAATAATAAAATAATTTCGTGTGGCTATTTCCAGCCGAGTGCAGCCCTTGTAAGGCAGACCCTATGATGAAGGTGGACAGCATCTGCTATGTGTAGGTAACTGCGTGTTGTTGTGGTGGAGGATAGTGTTATATGTTATTATATGTGGTGTGTGAGTTGCCGGGTTGTTGGGAAGAACACAAGCACGCAGCCCCCGTGCCATTGGAATTAACCAGTGAAGATTAAAATCCCCCACCAGGCCGGGAATCGAACCCTGGACCCTCTGGATCAAAGGCCAGTACGGTAACCATTTAGCCATAGAGCCGGACTAATCAGTACTAATATAGGTCGATTTCGACTATTTTTACATGTCACTCCCACCTGGGGATGCTAGGTTTTCCTTACTCCGACAGTGTTTCTCTCCAGATAGTAATAACTCACGTGTGTATCAAGTTTGGTTGAAACTCCAAGTTTGCCTAGCGTCGTAGTCATTTTTAATCGTATAACTTCGCCGATATCATTACGGAAATACATTAATATATATATATTTTTAACTGTGTGAAACCTGCTAAATATGGAAGCAATTGCGGGCCAGGGTAAGTCTTCGCCTTCAATTACTGGAGTGGTCATTTAGTGATTTGATTTTAGGATGACTCAAAGTTGGCTGAAGTTAGATACCTATCAATTTCTGATAATTCACCGGCAGGTAATTCTGGAGAGAGTAAACCTAAACTGAAGCAAGTCGGTCCAGTGCCAAAAAAAATCTGTTTTCAGTAAACTTACTATGTAGTCAATACTATAATAGTAAACAAAGTGAACCGGGTACACCAGCGTTAGAGGGTTGGTCACGTTGATAAATCATTTGGAAAAAATAATTCGATATCTCACACCATTGTAATTTTACCAGCTGCTAGAAATAGCCAATCATCATTTCGCGGCGAATTCAAGTGGGCTTCACGCGACAGTGCTGAAAAATCTTTCGTGGCTTAAAACCGGAATCAGTCGAAGAATAAAACTTCGTCAGGGGAGAAGTTTGAAGATAGATCTCCGAGCTGACAGGATCGCGCCAAAGGAAGTGAAATGTGGTGTGGCCTCCGGAGATGCCTGGTACAGGTCTTTTAATTTGACACCCGTAGGCGACCTGCGCGTCGTTATGAGCATGAAATTATGATGGGCACGGCACATACACCCAGTCCCCGTGCCAGGGAAATTAACCAATTATGATTAAAATTCCCGACCCTGCCGGGAATCGAACCCCGGATCCCTGTGACCAAAGGCCAGCACGCTAAGCACTTAGCTATTGAGCCAGACGCCAAAGCAAGTACGCTATGGTGACAGGGCTGAAACCAACTGTGTGTTTGTGTTTGATGTTGATTTCTTGGCATGCCTCTTAAGCCGTTCTTAAGTCGCGTGTAAATTTAGCAACAGTGCCAGGCAAAGTCCATTTGAATTCACCCGTGAAGTGATCTGATTGGCTAACTTAAGCAGCTGATAAAATGGCAATGGTGCGAGATAACGAATTATTTCTTTCAAATTATTTATCAGCATAACCAATTCTCTAACGCTCATATAACCGGTTCACTTTGTTTCTGACCATCCTGTATATAGATGATAATAATAATAATAATACACACACACCACTACACAGTGCACCAGTCACGATTTGGTGCACTATGTTCGGTCGTGGAATATTGGGCCCTTTGGCCTTTGCTGGCAAGATGTAGTGTTTACAGTACACTATGTCTTCTGGTATGGGCTAGAATAAAATTGTTACATTCATTGGCCTGTCTCAGTCTAATACTCGGCTTTGACAATATGAAAGTGGCTGAGGTATGAGTGACGCTAGTAATGCCATTCCTTATGCAGCCAGTCCTTGCTATGAATGGTGTGAAAATGTTGCTCATAGGGTCGGTTGGTGCACGCATTTCAGTGGGCTTGGCAGACAGATGTGCAATAGCAACTTCGCGCTCATTGAGGAAAGCAACGGGAAACTCTACCTCACTCCTCATCTATGAAAGCTAATGGTGAACCTGTTGAGGATCCAACCAGCCTTCGGGATGAATACCCAACATACATACATTTCGTTGAGGATGCTGCATAGAATCCAACAACAGTAGACCAGGTAGTACACAAGACCCTCATTATTACCCGATTCGTGAGGGATTTGCGCCCAAAACTTACCACTCCAACGACAATAGATGCACAGAAATAGAGCTACCACCCACGCCGCGGTGGGTGTTACTTGCCCTCCTGCAAAAACACATTTGAAATCGCCCAATTGCTCGTGAAACTCCGTTCCCGTATCTTTCCCGCTCTCCGGATGTTAAAAAAATTAATTCAAGCCAGCCGTTCCCAAACTGTGATCCGCGGACTCGGTGTGTGTGTGTGGGGGGATGGGGGGGACGACGACGATAATCCAAGGGGTCTGCAATAATTATGCAAGTTATACGTATTTAAAGATCGAAATTGTGTTGTACACACCCAATTCATGGACCATTATTCTAAATTTAGGAACATACGTCTGCACTGTCGTATAACTTATACACAGTAGGCCTATAGGTAATTCTTGGCCCATTAACGATACAAGTTAGCAGTATCTTATCAAGACCGTGTTTCACAGCTCCACGTCTCTGATCGACTTTTGGATCCATGACATTCCTATACCCTACAATTTCCAGAAAAGAGTCCAACTCATTGGCTGAATGGTCAGCGTACTGGCCTTCGGTTCACAGGGTCCCTGGGTCGATTCCCGGCCGGGTCGTGGATTTTAACCTTAATTGGTTAATTCCAATGGCACGGGGGCTGGGTGTGTGTGTGTTGTCTTCATCATCATTTCATCCTCATCACGACGCGCAGGTCACCTACAGGTGTCAAATAGAAAGACCTGCACCTGGCGAGCCGAACTTGTCCTGCTATATCCCGGCACTAAAAGCCGTACGACATTTCATTTCATTTTCCAGAAAGGAATTGATGCGTTTAATGATTTCTTTTTTGTGAAAACATGCCTGTGTGAGTGTATCTTTTCTGATCTCACACAAATGAAAATGAAGTACAGAAACGGACTAATGTAGAGGCTGATCTTAGGTTCAGGTGACTACGCTTGTAAACCGCTTGATCTTCAGAAAAAGGCACTGTCCCGTTGATCCAACAACAGCAACAAGTGAATTTTCTCAAGAAATTTTCCAGACCCAGACGGTTGTATTTAATAACCAAGTGCCACAATGTTTTATAATTTCTATGCACTTTTAAGTGTGTCTATGTAAATTAAGTTAAAAGAAAGTAAATATCTGTCCTAACTTACACGAATACAATAAAACATGGTGACATTACAAACTTCTGATTTTTTTTTATTTCTCTCACTGAATTCAGTATTATGTACTGTGGCTAGTGGATCCTTGGACTTGTTGCGATATGCTAGGGGGCCTCAGGCACAAACAGTTTGGGAAACCATGAGTTCAAGCCATTGTTCGTCAACATGTTCAATAACCTTCAGAAACGTTATGAAAAATATGTGGCACGTAATGGTACAAATTTGGAACGCATACTGTACCAATGCAACCGCCCAGATAGTAGGGCGCATGCGTTCTGAGTTCGATCCTGACTAAGTCGCGTGGTATTTAACCCTGCAGTTTAGGGCCCTTACACACGGGCGTTTTCCTGTCGTCGTCGTTGTCGACGTTGCCAACTTTCACTCCAGTACAGCAAAGTTGGTCTGAAAAGAGACCGACGTAAATTAACTTTAATCTGAGAGATCGTTTCCTTTTTCCGGTTGCTGGGTTCCATCCCGACTCGGTCGGTGCTAATGTATTTACAATTATAACATATTATAATACAATTTATTATTATTATTATTATTATTATTATTATTATTATTATTATTATTATTATTATGACAATGTTTGAGGCTTTAAGATGTCTGATAACGAACTATTGTCTGGCCCCAAGGTTAAATGGTTAGCGTGCTGGCCTTTGGTCCAGAGGGACCCGGGTTCGATTCCCGGCCGGGTCGAAGATTTTAACCCTCATTGGTTAATTCCGATTGCTCGCGGCTGGGTGTGTGTGCCGTCTCATCATAAGAATTCATCGTAGGAAGGCCCAATCCTCACGGACGCGCAGGTCGCCTATACGGCATACAAGTAGTAGTAGTAGTAGTGGTAGTACTGTAGTAGTAGTAGTAGTAGTAGTAGTAGTAGTAGTAGTAGTAGTAGTAGTAGTAGTGCAGTACAACCTCATTAATCCGCACTAATTGGGACGCTATGTTGTCCGAATCCGGATTAAACAAAATAATTTATGAAATGAGCCAAGGTACATGTTTAAACAATCTGTTCAGCAAAAAGAACTTGTACAGTACAGTATTTTTAAATTTAAGAAATACAAAGCTTATCTAGTATACAAGATTTAATGCAACACAGTATTAGGCTCTACAAAATACAGAATTAGAATAGGCACACCTTCATTGTCCACACTTCACACGCTTATTGGTATGAAGAAATTGCTCATCTTTTGTTGTCTCCCTTTGACATCAATATCTAATTAACTTACGCAGATGCCTTAAATTTCAATAATATGCAGATATGTTTTCATCGTTGTTATCATAAACGCATTTAACGACAATTTTTATATGGTCTTTAATTTCACTAAGTTTTGGCTTAGGGTTAATAAGGTCACTTGCTTAATCCTGGTGTCCGGCGCTATGACTAAATGGTTAGCGCGCTGGCCTTTGGTCACAGGGGATCCGGGTTCGATTCCGGGCAGTGTCGGGAATTTTAACCAAAATTGGTTAAATTCTTAGGCACGGGGGCTGGGTGTATGTGTCGTCTTCATCATCATTTCATCCTCGTCACGACGCGTAGGTCGCCTACGGGCGTGAAATCAAAAGACCTTTATTTGGCGAGTCGAACTTGTCCTCGGACACTCCCGGCACTAAAAGCCATATGACCGGGCGAGTTGGCCGTGTGCGTTGAGGCACGTGGCTGTGAGCTTGCATCCGGGAGATAGTAGGTTCGAATCCCACTATCGGCAGCCCTGAAGATGGTTTTCCGTGGGTTCCCATTTTCACACCAGGCAAATGCTGGGGCTGTACCGTAATTCATGCCACGGCCGCTTCCTTCCAACTCCTAGGCCTTTCCTATCCCATCGTCGCCATAAGACCTATCTGTGTCGGAGCGACGTAAAGCCCCTAGCAAAAAAAAAGCCATATGCCATTTCATTTCATTTCATTTTGTTCATATTTATCTGTTTCAGACCTTTTTTTGCAGTGATCACACTTTCAACGATCTCCTCCTCTGTTAAAATGTGATAACCTGGATCATCTTCATCTGGTTCTAGCCATAACTCAGTGTCTTCTAGTGCTGTTGAATTTTTACCACCTTGGTGGAGGGTATTGTGAAAATCCTCTTGTTTCCAATCTAGCCGTATCTACTGTAGTTCAATTTCTTCATTTATTAAAAGTTTCTTCGACGAGTTAATCAAAGATGATGGTTTCATATCATTGACAGCAGACGCGAAATTGGAAATCATGGATCTGAAATATTGTCATTGCATTTATGTACTGTTATTAAACGGCTGTCCGGATAAGCGAAGTCCGGACTAATAAGGTTCTACTGTAGTAGTAGTATGACGATGTTTGTTACTTTAAGATGTCTGATATCGAGCTTATTGACCGTCAATCCTTAATATTTCTTAAAAGTTCTTTACACGCTTTTTAGTCTTGGGAACGTCACTCAGAAATACTCACTGTAAGATGGAAACATACACCAGATCACAATTGTGTGTGATGTAAATGCCACGGCCGGATATCGATTAGGCAACGCCTGGTCTCCAGGGACGAAGAGCGACGGGCCTGGCCCCAGGTGTTTGAGCACCACTCTCGCCATATCCGTCATTGGCTGCCTGTCTCTACAGGTTTCTGAACTACAAGTACTATAAGGTACTCTCAATGGATGAGAGAAAGATGTAAAGGATGTAAGAAGCCCATAAAACGTTTTGGTATTATGAGCTTTATTTTCCCGCAATGGCTTTTAGTTGTGTTTCAGAACGTACCTCTTCAAGGTGCTTCGGAGGAGCGTGCCTTTCAATATTAGACACGACGCGTTGAAATATCTCAAAAACACGTCGGGATCACATTACAGTCGCAATCTGTTATAACGACCCCGAAGGGACCGCTAACAGCTGCACAAAGTGTTTTTTTTTTTTCTTTTCTTGAAAAATCATATCTGTAAGTTTTAGGTTTCACACTTATATGATTAATTAAAAGAATTAAGGTCAAAGTTAACTGAAATACGTGCTTATTTATTTATTTATTTATTTATTTATTTATTTATTTATTTATTTATTTATTTATTTATTTATTTATTTATTTATTTATTTATTCGTATGGTGGTTTTATACAATATATACATAAGGCAAAATCAAACATTAAAGTCCATCCTTCTCATTCATTCAGATAAACCGGGTGTGAGAGCGAACAAATCATCAGGATTGCCAGGGTACGAATGAAGTGGTCATCGTTGGACAAGATGCTCAATCGTTTGTTCTTCCAGGTTACAATCGCACATTAGTGAACTGATCCAACCCCACTTGTACCTGAAATAATTGCAACCACCATATCCATGTGCATACGGCACCAGACGTTCCTCGGTAGGTCAAAACCGTTTGGATCCTTTGTAGTATCAAGATGGTGGGACACTTGTTCCCAATGTTTTTGTTGACCTCTCATGCTTCCAGCTATCTTTTAGGTCAAATCCATCCGCATTGAGTTGCCCTTCAGTGACACTTGCTGGTCTTCTTGATTGCAGTCGCTGCTGTGATAGATGGCAGAATTCTTGGTGCAGTGGCAAAGCGGGTGACGCAAATATTTTCTTAGCTTCCTTTAGTAGAGCTTGATTCCGCCTTAAAAGCGAGGTGGAGAGATGTGACTCAGCACAGGTAACCAGTGACATGAAGTTGATTTGATGGTACCAGTAATGCAGCGCACTGTATCGTTCAACCTTGTGTCTACCATCTTCACACTTTCCAACCAGACAAGAGCAAGGCTGATGCCGGTTAAACGTAGACAATCAGCAGAGACACGACAATCAGAGGGGATTGAACGTTACTCACGTCCGTAGGTATTACCTCAAATCACCCTACACGTGACTCCCGGGAGGTGCTAAACGAGTAACAGCGTTGAAGGTTACATACAACTTGCCCAGAAATACGTACTGTATTTACAGTACAGTACGTATTTACAGTACAGTACAGTATTTGTAGGTTAGGACTGCGAGGAATTTCGGTGGTTTTCACCTGCAGAGTAGGTCCATTGATCGGCGCATTATTTGTTCTTTGCTGCTTAAACCATATAAGTTAAGATTTTTCAATATCTTCGGGCTCAGATGATTTGGCTTGCTTGGATTTTTGAGATTACCCTCACCGAGCTCGATAGCTGCAGTCGCTTAAGAGCGGCCGGTATCCAGTATTCGGGAGATAGTGGGTTCGAATCCCACTGTCGGCACCCCTGAAGATGGTTTTCCGTGCTTCCCCATTTTCAAACCAGGCAAATGCTGGAGCTGGGCATTAATTAAGGCCACGGCCGCTTTCATCCCACGCCTGACCCTTTCCTATCCCATCGTCGCAAAAAGTCCTATCTGTGACGGTGCGACGTAAAACAACTTGTAAAAAATATATTACTCTTCGAAAAGAGACTTATTTTCTCTCTGTCCTTCTAAATTGTAGAAATCGTTCAGTATGATACACCCAAATCCTTCCCCATTTTCTAATCGCCATATTGTGCGTGACTTTTCTTCATTATTAAAAACTTTCCTTGTCTTTTGCATTGTGTTACAGCGATGCTTACCTTGACTGTTTAACAGCCAGACTGACTTGAAATCCACATTAATAAGCGTTACATTGTTTTCAGCAACCCCCAAATATGTAACAAAACAAAAATCAACATTGGACGTTATAGCCGATACATTTATCCGAAAATTTGATCAAAATACGCCGGGCGAGTTGGCCGTACGATTAGGGGCGCGCAGCTGAGCTTGCATTCGGGAGACAGTGGGTTCGAATCCCACTGTCGGCAGCCCTGAAGATGGTTTTCCGTGGTTTCCCGTTTTCACACCAGACAAATGCAGGGACTGTAACTTTATCAAGGCCACGCCCGTTTTCTTCCCACTCCTAGGCCTCTCTATTCCATTGTCACCATAAGACCTATCTGTGTCGGTGCGACGTAAAGTAGATGGAAAAAAAAATCAAATTACATCGTTTTATACGATATGGCGTAATAAGCGACATCGTACTAAGCGACTTTTTAATTACAGTGTTTATATAGGACTTAGACGGGACCATTAGGTTTCGCCGTTATAACCAGTACGTCGTTAAAAGCGATGTCGCTATAAACGGTTTCGACCATATTATGTCATTTCAAACTGAATTTTCATATGACGACACACATTCAATGGGCTAGATGTAATGCTAGGCTTTTTTCTTTCACACCCCTGTCGGAATTGTATTAGTTAACATATTCCTGGTCTAGCATGCACCCGCTAGCGTAAATTTCATTTTTTCGAACTGTGAATCATATAAATCCTACCTTGTATTACTTGTAGGAGTATGATGTGTTCATTGCCAAAGGTAGCGATCCACCAACCCGCCCTAGAAGTATATCTAGGTATTTACATGCAAAACCAAATATTATAACTCTGTACCCGGTGAATAAGCTGATAAGTCATAAAATTCTATCGATCGAACTTCGCGTAATACTGGAGGATCACGATTGTGATCACGAAGTCTTCTAAAGGAGCAAGTGGCAAGCCGCAGAAGAAGCCACCTTAGCTACACCTTAGCTTGATGATGCTTGTTGTTTAAAGGGGCCTAACATCGAGGTCATCGGCCCCTTCCTTCTTCTTTTCCTACCGCTTTTCCCACATCTGTGGGGTCGCGGGTGCGATCTGTGTCGCACATGTGGATTTGGCCCTGTTTTACGGTCGGATGCCCTACCTGACGCCAACCCTATATGGAGGGATGTAATCACTATTGCGTGTTTCTGTGGTGGTTGGTAGTGTAGCGTGTTGTATGAATATGAAGAGGAGAGTGTTGGGACGGACACAAACACCCAGTCCCCGAGCCAGAAGAATTAATCAGAAGCGATTAAAATCCCCAACCCGGCCGGGAATCGAACCCGGGACCCTCTGAACCGAAGGTCAGTACGCTGACCATTCAGCCAACGATGGTACGAAATGAAATAACAAGAAATTCAAATTCATCCACTGACCAAAATAAAATAAAAAATGTCATGAAGAATGAATGGATGGACATGAACCCTACAAAAAACAAAACAAACAAACAAACAAAAACAGTGGATCAGACTCAAAAAGAAGGTAGTTAATTATAGTATTGCTGACCAAGGGACTATTTATAAAGCACAATGATGCTTGACCACAAAATTGACCATGACATTCTCCTAAACAAATTAAATATGCTTGGATTATCTTACCCACTACTACGTCTTTTCAGCTCCTACCTAAGAGATAGAAAGCAGTATGTAATATATAAAAGAAACTCGTCCAGAGAATACCCTGTAAATTCAGGAATAGTCCAGGGCTCTAATCTTGGGCCGTGGATGTTCCTGATGCTAATCAATGACTTACCTGAACGAATAAAATTCTCGGACTCTCTTTTATTCGCCGATGACTTTAAAGTATTCAAATCGATTGTCACCATTAACGACTGCGAACTTCTCCAGGCTGACTTAAGTAACTTACTGCAATGGACGACTGAAAATCAACTATATCTAAATGTAGAGAAATGTGTATCCATGTCGTTCACTCGAAATAAAACGTGTATTTCCTTTAACTATAAACTAGGTTACGATGACCTGAAACCAGTAAATGAGGTTAAAGACCTCGGGATATTATTAGACCGAGAACTCACCTTCACTCCACATATACAGAAGGCAGTTGCTGAGTCATACAGGACATTAGGATTTGTGATGAGGAATGTCAAATCCTTTAAACTCCTAAAAACCTGTATACACCTCTACAGCTCTCTCGTCAGGCCCAAGGTAGAATACGCAAGCGTTATATGGAATCCAGCAAACAAAATATACATTGCACAGATCGAAAAAATCCAAAAGAGATATTTAAAATACTTACATTTAAAAAAAAAACGGTAATTATACACACATAGCATACAACGAACTTCTCCTAAATTTTGAAATAGAAAGCTTGGAACTGAGGAGGAAAAAGGATGACATGAAGTTTATGAACAAAACTGTAAACTCTATTATTGACAACCCTGACTTTTTATGCATCTTGAACTTCCACGTGCCCCGCTTTAATGCGAGGACAAATGTAACTTTTCATAATAAAAATGTCAGAACAACCGCTCACAAAAATTCCCCACTCTACAGGCTATGCAATGTCTACAACAGTGCAGTTCAGAAAAATAATTCTTTAGACTTCTGTGTACCTCTAGGCCTGTTTTTACAACAATTCACCATCTCCGTGAAAACTCTGTAATGCTGAACCAAAAAATGTATTATAAACATTCTACATTAAGCCCTATCCCACAAATGTTAGAACTAAAAACTAAAAACAAATAATAGTTTAAATATGAAATTACGATTTTTTATTTATTTTTTTATATTTTTTCCTCTTTCATGTAAAGATTAAATTAGATAAGATGTTAAATACTATTCCTTACTCATTGTAAATATAATATTAGAATAGTTTAGATATTATGATATTAGACTGATTGAAACAAAAAAAGTGTAAACATTTGCCACTGTAATTGGGATTAGAAATCCTGTAGTGCGCAGTAAATAAATAAATAAAATAAATAAATGTCTGAAGGGGTGCTAAATTCACGTCTAAGGCCCAACAGAATGGTACATGTCACGAGTAGAGTAGAACCATGGTATTTGTCATTTTGGGGTACTGATCAAAAGTAGCGAAGACTCACAGTGGTACACACAAGATGGTACTACTCACAAGTATTGCAATTCGTACAGGGAACGCAGACCTATGGTGTTTCTCACACAATGGCGCCACTCATAGCCAACGCAGACCGATAAGGTTTCTCACCTAGGTGTACTAGTCACGGGCGCCGGTATTCCCGTGGTGTTCCTCACATAGTGGGTACCAATCACAGGCAACGCTGACCCACTGTGACGCTCATATAGCGGTACAACTCACAGGCTACGCCCAGGCCCGCGGTGTTGCTCACATGGGTACAACGCACGGGTACTGGAATCCACCAGGCCAGGCTTTTTACTGCAACTAATCACAAACTTATTTCGTACCACTTTAGTGATACTACTCGCAAGTACATGCAACCCATGGTGTTCCCCGCATGATGGTACGAATCAAGAGTAGTTTCATGGTTCTAATTCAATCATCCCTTGGTGGCCCCTTGTAGTCGCCTCTTACGACAGGCAGGGGACACGGCGGGTGTATTCTACATGTGCGTCCCCCACCCGCAGGGTGTAGTGTGTTTGGTCCGCGAAAGGTATTTTATTTCCCTCAAGTCCGCCGGCAAGCCGGTTAGGACCCTCCTATCCGCCACCTGCGACGCGCCACGTGGGAGTATCCCTCTCCCCCTGCTACGCCTGCGTAGCAGATTCGTGGAAAGTGAGGAGCTTGATCAAGGGCGTAACGTTAGGACCTACAGGGCCTCCAATGCAGGCGGGCGCGGGTCTTAAAGGGGCATCGCGATGTCCTCACGAAATAATAAAAATACGATATAACTTATCTAGCGTAATGTCACTCTGCACCGAAATTATGAGGGCGATTTTGTACAATTAGTCGAAATAGGTTGGTTTTTCTTACGTAGAGGAATTGCCACTGGATTGCATCTAGCAGCAGTTTATTGTGTTGAGTGTAACACGGCGCTGCTGCCGTCCCTCCGAACACCGCGACACGCTCATCAGGAAAGACCTCCACCAAATTATTTTAAAATAATTACAGCATGAAAATTGATGCCAAAATATCACATTTATTTACAAAAATATACTTTCTTGCTGTGTAGTGGACTTGAGATTGTATTATCTTCAAATTTGGCAGAACACTTTACTTTTGTCACACATTTATTTGACAACAATGTGCAATGCCAATAAGAAATTTGTATAGTAACAATCAGTCAACTCATTTTGGAATGAATGCTGTGCGAGAATTTAGTAATAGTAATACAATCAATTAAACACATATCCCAGTGATGCCTTGTTTTTTTTTTACATAACATAAGACAAAACAGCCCTACAACCAAAGGTACTCCTTCCACCCCGTCAACATCCACGCGAACCAACCACCGTTCATTTTACGTGGGCCCTCCCCATCACATTACCACAGGCTTCAGGAGTATCTCTGGCTCAACCTCAAAGACATTACCGACCTACGGTTCTGCAAGTTGTACTTGCGGCTTGCAGTACGTACCCATGGCCAGTAGGTAGTAATGTTCGATCTTTGAATGTTAAAAGCTAAGCGTAAAATCGTGAAAAATCGTATATATATTCAACAATGGCAATACACATCACATATGAGTGTTAAGCTATTAGCCCCAGTTAAGAATTAATCAAATGGATTTCGTTAATGCTTCTAAAAGATTGATTATATATCAATACCCAGGCAGAGGCACCTGTTAGTAACTGAAAGAGAACGCGAGATATAGGAACGATTTCGGGCAATGGGTAAACGAGCAGACATCATTGACACCAAATAATTAAGAATTAAACACACAGCAAAAGACAGCGAAACGAGGAGTGTCTGTTCGAAAGGTGTTACTTTCACCTGAAGAAAAATGTGAGAAAAGGGCAAGAAACGTAAAATAAAAGGCTCATGTAAATTGCCCATGATTGGGTTTGGTTCAGCTTTTAATGAATTAAGATCTTTCTGATCTGGACTGCTCGTGGCATTCGATAATATTCTGTTTTTCATGGGGATGAAACACTAATTTATGTTTTGGAAATGGAAATAGCACATTTTGAACAAACACTCCTCAATTATTTTCTTGGAATTTTCTCGGTTATTTGGGGCTTGTATTACCTGTAGATTATGTCCAGTTTTTTAGCCCTTCCTGACGCTAACACACCCATTGAAGGAAAATAATTTCACCAGAGGAGTGATATGAACACCGAGCTGACAAGATCGCACACAAGCAAGCACGCTACTGCAGCGCTGCCAACCGTACGATCTGGATCGAACATGTACGATAATTTCATGCTGTGTACTATCCTACGATCCATCCCGCGGATTGTACACCTGTTGTACGACCCTATGACGTATCGTAAATTTTGTGTGTTTTTCTCTTCAAAATACCTAGATTTTTGTTCCTTCTCTTATTCGTGCCGGTTATGTTCTGTCATAAATGACAAGCTGGAGAGAGAGAGAGAGAGAGGGGCTTTTTGAATAATAGGATTCCCAAAGAAAATTTACCTACAGCGAGTTCTTTCCTTTCTGTACTGTAATCAGTAGATCATAGCATTTGCCTTCAGCAGATTGACTATGACTGGAGGAAATTACCCTTTGTCAACATCAACGATAATATTAAAGCTTGCTATGAAGTTTGGGCTAAGTTACAGGAGGTGAAAACCATGTTGAGTGAATGTGATTTTTCCGTACTTCCAGAATTTTCACTCTGTTTTGCCACTCCCTCACTCGAATGCTGATTATGAAAGAATATTCAGCAAAATTAATCTCCTTAAAGTAAAAAACAGGAATAGGATAATAACTTCTACAGTCAATGGATGCTTGCTGGTCAGTTAGTGGTAGTCTAAGTATCACAAACCGTCGGAGAACATGTTCAGAAGGATGACTAAAGCACAGTTGTATAATCAACGAGCAAGCTTTAGTATTGGAACTTCAGAAACTTCTGCTGTGAATGCGCCTAGAGGTTCTATAGAAGATGATCATAATGGCGATGATAATGATGACAGGTAAGGCACTTCAGTGACTTTATATGTCATGTTGACTACTTCTTTACAAATTGCCGAATTCTTGAGTAATCTAAATAACATTTATTTTCGTATCCTTGGCACTGTTTCTTTCGTATTAGCAAATGACTTATTTTACGTCCTAACCTGTTTAAATGTGGCGTGGCGGCAGTGGGACACTTAGCTATCGTGTTATAGGTAATCCGCGGAACGCACCATTTTACGCGCGGCTCGAACCAGTCGTGCTCGACTTTCCAGATACCTATCTCATCAAGAATCGAACCAATCAGCTTCCTAAGAAGCAAGCTGCTGCTTAAATGAGCTATTGCGTCTGTAAAGAGACTTAAATAGCGAACATTTTCATGATTATTTAAGTTTTACGATCCTCTCTTGAAAAAATCGATATTTTTGGGATTATTGTAGGATCTTGGTCATTTCAAAGGTTGGCAACGCTAAGAAGCAAGCTGCTGCGTAAGTCAGCTGTTGCATCTGTAATGAGACTTAAATAGCGAACATTTTCATGGTTATTAAAGTTGCACGATCCTCTCTTGAAAAAAACGATCTATTTGGGGTTATTGTACGATCTTGATCATCTCAAATGTTGGCAACACTGCGCTACGGTGACACCGGCTGAAACTCACGTTATGTTTGTTTTTGATGCTAATTTCTCGCCATGGCTCTCAAGCTGTTCTAAGCCACGTGTAAAATTAGCATCACCGCCTCGCAGAGCCTACTTGAATTCACCCGGAAGCGATCCGATTAGCTAAGTTCAACAGCTGAACAAATGACAAGAGCGAGAGATACCGAATTATTTTCTTAAAATTATGTATCAGTATGACCAACCCTCGACACTGATATAAAAACATTAAATGTTTAATACTCCCTCCTGAAAACTGATGTTTTGAGAATTGCATAATAAATATTTTATTTGTAGCCGCTCCGTTCCTTCAACGCAAATGTAATCGGCGTGACTGTCTAAGCCAGGTGACACAAAGAAGGAAATACAGAAAAAGGATAGGAATTGATAGGAGGGCTCACTGGGAGAGGTCGTACGTGTCAGGTACTCAGAAAGCTTTCTTCTGTCGAGTGAAATGTGTATAAAAGAGATGGGACTGGTGGCAGGAGATCCTCTTTACGCAGTCACACGCTGGAACAGCATGCAAAAATGAGAAAAGGAAAAAGATGTCTGCGACCCGAGCTGTGTATTGTCGTCAGGGAGCTTGGAGTCTTCTCTTCTCTCTTAACACCTACAAGGCTGATGGGCGTAGTAGACAGCAATTTTTACAGTAAAACTTGACAGTTGAGTGGTCAGCAGCACAATAAAATATCAGTGACACGAACGGATAATGACATTGTAAGTGTAAATTGTAATTTTGATATATACAGTTGAATTGCTCATTTTTTCTTTCTTCCTCTTTCTTTCTTAATCTGCTTACCCTCCAGGGTTGGCTTTTCCCTCGGACTCAGCGAGGGATCCCACCTCTACCGCCTCAAGGGCGGATGATACAACAGGGGAGGATGACCAATACCTCGCCCAGGCGGCCTCACCTGCTGTACTGAACAGGGGCCTTGCGGGGGGGGGATGGGAAGATTGGAAGGGATAGAAAAGGAAGAGGGAAGGAAGCGGCCGTGCCCATTTAGTTAGGTACCATCCCGGCATTTGCCTGGAGGGGGAGTGGGAAACCACGGAAAACCACTTCCAGGATGGCTAAGGTGGGAATCGAACCCACCTCTACTCATTTGACCTCCCGAGACTGAGTGGACCCCGTTCCAGCCCTCATACCACTTTTCAAATTTCGTGGCAGAGCCGGGAATCGAATCCGGGCCTCCGAGGGTGGCAGCTAATCACACTAACCACTACACCACAGACGCGGCGTTGTTCACTTTTACCGGTCATTTTACGTAACTTTCAATTTTTATTTAAAAAGTTATGTATTGAACGTGAGAAATAAACATACATTGTCATAAAAAAATATAACTACCAATGAAAGTTAAATGAAAACTTTAAACATGTAACATATGCTTAAAATTGGCAGAATTAAGAGAAACTATCCGAGAAATGTATTTCAAACCAGCCGAGCTGTGTAGTTCAAACGGTTGAGGCGCTGGTCTTCTGACCCCAACCTGGCAGGTTCGAACCTTGCTCACTCCATGTTACTTGAAGGTACTCAAATACGTCAGCGTCGTGTCGGTAGATTTACTGGCAGATAAAAGAACTCCTGCGGGAAAAAATTCGGGCACCTCGGCGTCTCCGAAAACCGTAAAAATGTAGGTAATGGGGCATTATTATTTATTTCAAACCAAATGAAATATATTTGAATTATAAAAACGTGCGTTTTAATGTTGAATGTCTAGTCTAAAATTGCTCACAATGTCTTCAGACATTTCTATTCTTCTGGCATTTTACTATTTCATTTGTACTTGTGCTTAATAAATTCACTCCGCTTTTTCTTAGCCGAAACGCCATGCAAGCTTACCCCCATCCCCTCCTTTCTGAGTAATTTGAGCCACTTTGATGTCAAAGTAACTTGTCACTAGTGGCAAAATATCTTCTTAGGTCGACGCTCGGAATAAATAGCATTTAAACAATTAAAAAACCAGCCGCTAGCCTGGATGTGTAGCTCACACGGTAATAACACTGGCCTTTTGAGTCCAAGTTGACGGGTTGGATCAATTTAAGTTTATTTTAAAGTGGGCATTCATAGAAGCAAGAACACGTTAGGTTATTCTTGCTATGTTTGATGAAGGATGTATGTTTTTAAGATGAAACATTGCTGACCCTAATAGAAGCATTTACCCAAAAAGTTATGAAACGCTGAGTATGTCTGAAATTCGCTAGATATTAGTAACGTAAGCTGACTAAAAAGTTATTGCCAGTAACATATGCTTCACAAGCAAACTTAAGGTTGACGTTGGTTTGTAAGAAATGTAGATATCAAAATGGACAAAACAGGAAACTCTCAACAGGAAAACAAACAGCAATAGTTTAAACACAGCATATTTGTGCGTATTGATACTGTGTACAGTGTTATTTAAGCATATAAAACACACTCGAAGTATTTTTGTCATATTGTATCATTTTAATTAGCCCGGGCGAGTTAGCCGTGCGGTTAGGGGCGCGCGGCTGTGAGCTTGCATCCGGGAGATACTGGGTTCGAACCCCACTGTCGGCCGCCCTGAAGATAGTTTTCCATGGCTTCCCATTTTCAGCTGGGGCTGTACCTTGATTAAGCCCACGACCGCTTCTTTCCCAATCCTAGGCTTTCGCTATCCCTTCGTCGCCATAAAACCTATCTGTGTCGGTGTGACGTAAAGCCAATTGCATTTTAATTACAACACTTAGCGAAGTAACTAATTGAAGACAAAATACAGTATATACTGTCGAGGAACATGAACCTCCGTTAATATCAGGTAAAAAAATCAGTTTCTTTTTTCTGTTTGTTTCTCTTAAGCTTGTTTTCTTTCGTATAGTTTTCAACAGCAGTTATTACTGTAAAAAGTCCGATCACTTACATTCGACTGAAACCGTATCTAGGATCGAAGAACAGACACTGCACTTAACGGCTGGTGCAGTAGAGGATTCTTTCAGCTTGAACTGCTATGGTCAGCGCACCACGGGTATACAGAATAAGCCACCATATACACATACAAGTATGTCAAGGAACAATGAAACGCAAACCTTAAATGCTGTATTGCACAGTTAAAATTGTGCAAAGCAATGATCAAAGCAAGGGGAGGTTACCTTGTATCAAGTGGAATCCAGAAAGTGATCTCTATTTTCATTAAATAATTTCTAATTAAAAAATGCTCAACTTTCTTAACCACAATTTTCCAATAAATCCTGAAAATTAGAGGTGTTCAAAACATTTGCTAGGTTCATTTAATACCCAGACGGCAGCGGAGTGAGGATAACGTCACGCCTTCCCTGCATAGCAATTATGCTGGTATGAAATAAACTCCAGAGAGGCTGACTGTTATTGAACATTCGGTAAGCAAGGGAATTTTTAAAGCTTTTCTGTTTTTTGTTAATTAAAAACAATATTACCAGGGCACTTCATGTGGAATTATCATTCAAACTATTTGAATCCTTCTTTATGTTGATTGAGCAAAATCTTCTAATAATATGACGTTTCAAATGCTAGACACATTTTAATATTTATAGCCTAGAGAGAAACCCATTTTCAAACATCTCTGAAAAGTTTCGAACACGATTCAGATTATCTTTATACCTACATTCCTCTATTGTATGTAAAATAAAAGTAGAATACCTTTACTTTACAAAAATAATAGCTGTATTGAAAACATCTAAGGACCCAACAAAAGTTGAGAGTTACCGGCCAATAGCACTACTCAGTGTTACAATGAAGCTTATGGAAAGGCTGATATATAACAGGATTTTTGCGACAATAAACCAGCATATTCCAGTCGAGCAAGCTGGATTTAGACCTGGACGAGGATGTGAAGAACAGGTTTTAGCACTAGTTACCCATATTGAAAATGGATTTGAGAACAAAATGGTAAGCACGGCCGTCTTCTTAGATCTGACAGCTGCATATGACACCGTGTGGCAAGATAAGCTCCTTCTCAAATTTACCAGCATCATCCCTTGTCTGAAACTCTCCACATTACTCAGTAACATGCTGAGTAATAGGTACTTCCAGATTTTTTCCGAAGACTCCAGAAGTAAAGTACATAAGATAAATGGCGGACTCCCTCAGGGCTCTGTATTGGCCCCTCTTCTATTCAACCTGTACACACATGACCTTCCTGTAACTAAATCCAGAAAATTCATCTACGCAGATGACATCGCATTGGTTGCCCAACATCAACGCTTCGATGAGTCTGAGTCGACGCTTACATCAGACTTAAAGATTCTAGACAGTTACTTTTATCACAACAACCTTAGACCAAACCCCAAGAAAACTGTTGTGTCTACCTTCCATTTGCGGAATAGAAGTGCTGGGTACAAACCAACCATACCATTCAAAGGAGAGAATCTACAGTATTGTAGTAACCCAAAATACCTGGGAGTCACCCTGGACAGGTCCTTGACCTACAAGAATCACCTCTATAATGTGTCAGCCAAGATCAAGACCAGAAATAACATCCTCCAAAAGCTGGCAGGTACATCCTGGGGTGCTAATGCCCAAGTCCTGAGATCCACTGCTCTTGCACTCTCTTATTCCGTCGCTGAATATTGCTGCTCTACCTGGCTTAACAGTGCTCACACTGGATTAGTAGACAGCCAGCTGAACCAAGCAATGCGTATCATTACAGGATGCATCCGACCAACTAACACACACTGGCTTCCCACCCTAAGCCACATACCACCTCCATCCCTAAGAAGATCACAGTCACTGCTTAACTTGTGGAAGAAAATTGAAAACAATCCTCACCTTCCTATTCATTCTGACATAGCAGCTTCCCCAGCTAAACGACTGAAATCCAGACACCCTTCTTGGCGTACTGCAATGAATTTACAGGACACCTCCTTTAATGTATCGGACGCCTGGAAAGAACAATGGCAACAGCAATCCGCATTACCACATCACCACATCATTGAGAATCCATGCAAGTGCCCAGATGGTTTTTCCCTTCCCAGACGGCAGTGGAGGATGCTAAATCGAATTAGGACCGGCCAAGGTAGATGTGGAGCCACTCTCTTCAAATGGGGATGGAAGACATCACCGCAATGTGACTGCGGACAAGGGGAACAGACAGTGGAACACCTTGCATTTGAGTGTCCTTTGCGTAGTTACAGAGGCTCTATTGAGGTCTAAAACTGTGTCTCAAACGAAGCTCTTCTCTGGCTATTAAATTTTGACATGGAACTTTAGTTACGAGCTTGAGATGGTAGTTGTATATATTGTAAATAATATTGTATTCATCATACGCTAAATAAAATAACTACTAATAACATTATTATTTGAAGTAAAAATTAATAATTTGAAGTATTATTTAGGGAATAATTATTCCCGCCATTTTTGGTTACCAACTAAGCAACTGTTCTGCTCAGTCACTTGTGAGCACGTTCTTTTCCAGCTGCCATTGCATCGATATGCGCATTGTATAGGAACTATACATTACTTAACATAACGCGAAGAATCGTTCATGGTTCATGGGAAGGAAACTAATCAATTCGGGTTATGAAGCAAACAATCAAAGGTCATCAAGGTATAACAGTCGCTATAAATAGCAGGCAAGGTCGTTAAAAGGTAATTGGACAGACAAAGAGGAAATATGAAATGCTATTACTTGGCAATCGATAGTTTATCGCAACCTGATGAAAACACTCATGCAACTACTCAATAATTAACCTCAAAACGATCTGCCTGGTGAATAAACAACGTCAATGTTAAGGATGAACCTCCAATTTTTGTGGTAAAAATTCAATATTTGAATTCAGTTTTCTTCTGTAGATTTATATTTTTCAGCCCGCAGTTACTTGCACACCTTCAATAAATTTGACATGAAGGTCTAAAATTCTGGAAGAAATTTGGAAGTTATTTATGACATCGGCACGTTTTTCTGAAATGCATGATTTCGAAAGTCATGTATATTTAATTTAATTTCACACAATGTGCGGAAGAAGTGCGGGACATAATCTTAAATCTTAAGCACTTTAATATAATTTCGTCAGAGACATTTCTCTGTGCTTACATGTCATTATGTGATACCTGTCACATGGGTTACCACAAAGTTTGCATACGCATAGTTCGTCCAGTTGATGGTAGATATCTGTCGTGTACATACGGTGGTGAAAACCATGAACTGCAAAGCGTATCATGATGTGGTGTCTCAATGCATAATTGGCTTTTATCCATTCTCTATCGATCGTTGTACCTGTAGCGTAAAATTCAGAAAATATCTCCTCTCTTTTTCCTTGCATTTCCCGGAGTAGACTGTGGTATGCTTCTGTTGATGACTAGAATAGGTCCATGTAGAATGATTCTATGACGAGTACATATGCTATGCGTGAAGGTTTATTATTTGAAATGCAGTAAAAAAGGCCTTTTTTTACAGACATCTTGCTTTTATTTTTTATATTTCTTTGAAGTTATTTTTGAGTTGGTCCCAGATTTATGTCAAACCATATGTCACTATTGGGATGATTTTTAACTTAAAAATTTTTAACGCAGAAATTAATGACAACTTTCGTAAATTTGGTATGCTGTCCACAGTTAATAAAGCATCTAAAACTCCCTCCCGAACATAGATACTGTAAACATTTCCCTCAGGACTAAGATCATATCCATGCTAAAATCAGGGTAAGCGGCAGGTTGTCCTGAAAACTATCGTCCAGTTGCTTTGATGAGTGTTTGCTATAAACTCCTGGAGAGGCTTGTATACAACAAGATTATCCCTCCGATGTTCAGTATCCTTCCAGTCGAACAGGCAGATTTTAGACCCAGGTGTTAAGACCAGGTTCTTGCTTTAACAATCCATATTGAGGCAGGTTTTGAAAGGAAATTGAAGAGTGCTGTGTTAATAGACCTCACAGCTGCATACGATACGGTATGGAGAGAAGGTTTCATGTAAAAGGTAATCTAACTTACTGGCTGTAAAACAATCTAGGAGCTCAGAAACACCATGCTATCGAACAGGGTGATCCAGGTGCTCTGTAATTGGGCCGCCTCAAGGATCTATGTTTTCCCTTTTGTTATTCGATCTGTATATTGCAGATATCCCTCCTACTACCTCCCGTAAATTTGCTTATGCTTATCATAAGCAATGGGTTTATTAGTCTACTCGACAGCAGAGTACTGTTCTTCTGTATGGTTGAAGAGTCCACATGTTACGCTGTTCGACGCAGTCCTGAATCAGAACTGAATCAGAGGCGTGTGTGGCCTCCGGAAAGGTCTAGTATTAGGTCTTTCGATTTGACGATAGGCGACATTCGCGTCTGCGAGGATGTGGCCCTAGCTAAGATAGAATCTCAATCTGAAGACGTCACAGACACCCAGTCCCCAGCCATAAGAATTAACACATGAAAGTTAAAATCCCCGACATGTCCGTAAACAGAACCCGAGATCCCCTGGAGCCATAGAATACCATCAAAATCTGGTCCACACCATCACAGAGACACTCCATGTTTGGTTGAAGAGTTGACATATTACGCTGTTCGACATAGTCCTGAATCAGAACTGAATCAGAGGCGTGTGGCCTCCGGAGAGGTCTAGTATTAGGTCTTTCGATTTGACGATAGGCGACCTTCGCGTCTGCGAGGATGGGGCCCTAGCTAAGATAGAATCTTAATCTGAAGACGTCACAGACATCCAGTTCCCAGCCATAAGAATTAACTCATGAAAGTTAAAATCCCCGACATGACCGTGAACTGAACCCGAGATCCCCTGGACCAAAGACCAGCATGCTATTTATGCATAGAGCCACAGAATACCATCAATATCTGGTCCACACCATCACAGAGACACTCCATGTTTAACGGTAGGAGGAAGTAGGCAGTCCGACTCATACATTTCTTTGGTTGTCCGGCATACATAAATCCGACCTGTTGTAGGGAACGAGGTGAAGGAGAACTCATCTGACTCATCATTCGTTCATGTTGGATGGTCTCGGCACCATTTGCGTCCCGCGCAAACGCTGTCTTGGTGGTGATCAGAGTTTTGCAAATTGCCACCGGCTGCACCAGTTTGAGCACATCTGTCCCACAGTAATTACAAGAACAGATTGTTCGAGGTGCTGATTGAGTTCTGACGTATTAGCGGTACATTTCTGTGTGACAATCCTCTTCATTGCTCGTTGATGCCAATTACTGATGTTGTTCGTCCAAATTTACAGTACACCGATTACCTTTTGCAATGAGTTGTGTTTGTTAACTCTGTACACCTTCAAGTTTCTTCTTTTAAAGGGTCACGTTTCTAGATGTCATAATGTAAGCTCCCCAATTATTATAAATCCTTTTCCAACTCGCTGAACCAAACCCCTTTAATTTTCTAATTCAGAAAATAGGCAAAGATTCGAGTGGATAATCTTTCTGCTTTCATTCGTGTGAGGTGACCATAGAAAGAAATCCTACTTTTCCTAATAGTGCCTGTTACTTTCTCCATGTGCAGATACAGTAGGTTCATGATTGTGCATTCTTCTACATTCTCAATTTTCCTCTATTGGGCCCAGAATCTTCCTTAGAATCTTCCTTTCTTTGGCTTCTACTTTTTCTGCCAGACCTTTATTATTCATTGATAGACATTGTGCTGCATATAGAGCTTCAGGTCGAATTACTGCACATTAAAGTCTAAGGTTGCATATGAAAGATATTGCCCGTTTGTTAAAGATATCTTTGGTGAGGTGGTAGGCTACTTCCATCTTGTTGATCCTTGATCTGAATGCCTGTTTCTCAGAAATATTAGGTTCTATCCATTCACCTAGGTATTTGAATGTCTCTTCCCGTTTAATTTGCCCTGATTAACTTGTAGATTGTTATCATTATTTTGCATCGCGCATGAATATAACGCAAATGGATTATAACTAAATAAAGACGTTTACAACAAAAAGTCCATATCCTTGAACACAAAAGTCAGACATTATTGCACTGTCAGAAGACCAGAGGCTTTGTATGCAGCGGAGTGCCTTGCTGTGAACATGAAAAGCCTGATAGAAAAATTGAAATTTAAAGAAAAAGAGAGAAAGAAAGAAAGAAAGAAAGAAAGAAAGAAGGAAAGAAAGAAAGAATGATTTTAAAGAAAATTCCTGGCCCAATTAAAGACAAAGATGAATATAGATGTCAGCATAACCATGAGATTTATATTCATGTCCAGAAGATCTCTGATGTCTTGCGGAGAGGAGAATTGCATTTTATGGCCACTTGTTAAGAATGAAACCTACACGAGTAACGAACCAGATATTCACCTATTTTAAAGGTAAGAAGATCCAGCCAAGTTGGTTCAAGGAGGTGGAAAGGGACCTACATGAGATGGGGATCACTTATGAAGATAAACAGGAACGCAACCCACTCAGGAGGAAACTAAAACACCAGGGTTTTCAAGAAAGGCCAAAGTTGTAGACGGGAAAGACGCGGACGGAGGAAAGAAAAGAGGAACACCGGCAACGAATGAAGAAGCACTGGGCAAAGATCAAATTACAGAGAATACAGCTGAAATAACGTAGTCTTTAGTAGGCAGATACAAAGAATTATTATTATTATTATTATTATTATTATTATTATTATTATTATTATTATTATTATTATTATTATTATTATTATTATTATTATTGATGATGATGATGATGCTTGTTGTTTTAAGGGGCCTAACATCGAAGGTCATCGGCCCCATTATGATTATTATTATTATTATTATTATTATCATCATCATCATCATTATTATTATTAGAGTCTGATAGGAACCCCTGGGTCACTTCCTGATTCTACCAAGTGAGGAACATTCATAAGAAGCATGCAAGGCTCTACGAATGACGGTAATATGAAAACTCGTACCGTTAATATGAAAAGAAGAAAGAAGTGAGAAGATATTCTTTGCCCATATTTATGTATTTATTCATTCTTTTAATTTTATCAGAGGGAACTCCAATGAGAATGATTATTAAATGCTTATTAGAAGTTCAAGATCCTCAACTGGTAACCGCATATCTTTCTTCCTTGAGCAAATTAATATCTGGTAACCCATATTACTATTGTTTCTGCCGGAGAACAGCCCGACCAAGTTTCAAGGTAAAAGGCGAAACCTTTGATGTGAGCCGCATGGCCAAGAGCTTTCTGCGGTTGTGGGTGGGAGAGGGTTAGCGCTAACTTGCGCAGGCAGCAGCTCCCGAGGGAATGGCCAGGAACACAAGATAAGCTCTGGCCAGGAAACTATAGTATTTCTGCCCGTTCAACTGACCTAGGATGGCCCTTTAGGACGCACAGACTTCAGAGGAAACTTTTTCTTCCCTTTAGGAGCTTTGTGAAACGATTTTACAAGTGATTGCCAGTGGCAGTTAATGAATTCTGTGTAGGATTGGGACTGGCTGTTATTTAAACAAACTTTTAACGCACAAATAATTATTAAATAGAAACATTTGAGATTATTATACAGTATAATAATAATAATAATAATAATAATAATAATAATAATAATAATAATAATAATAATAATAATAATAATAATAATAACATTCCTCTGCATATTCTAGTATATATGCGGTCTTTGTACACATCTTGATGGGTAATAATAATAATAATAATAATAATAATATAAGCCGGGCTGAGTAGCTGAGAGGGTAGAAGCGCTACCTTTTGGGTCCAAGTTTGTGGGTTCTATGCCGGCTGAGTATAGTGGTATTTGTAGGTGCTCAAATATGCCTGCCTCGTGTCGGTAGATTTGCTGGTACGTGAAAGGATTCCTGCGGGACAACATTGTTGTACCTCGGGGTTTTTGAAAACCGTAAAAAAATCACTTAGTGGATAGCAAAACTGTTATTATTAATATTATTATTTTTAGAAAGATGATCATGGCAAATTCTGACTCCAAAGATTAAAAATGAGAAGAGAGAATCAGATCCAATAAAGAACTGTATATCACAGAATAGAAGGAATTGTTGAAAGGGGAGAGAAGAGTGTTGTTCTGTGAACCCTTAATGACGAATGACAGGAATTTGCTGACAAGAGGAATCTGAGTTCCTTAAACGATGGGAAACGGATTAAAACTCATTCGGGAAGTCAGAGTTGATTTAGTCAAGTTTGATGTGAAAGATACAACAGACAGAGCTGGATTTAGCCCAATTCCTGTTGTGATTTCCAAATGTAGATATCTGAATTTGGTGTGTTTTTTCTTTCTTTTGTGAATTGTTTGGAATCCCAACAGCATTGGTGACTAAGTGCATTGGCCCTTCACCTATGATGGTGGCTGGTTGAATTGAATACTTTGTGTTTCAGAGTGAGTATTTTATCCCCAAATCTTTATTTAGATACTATTTCATACCACATAGTCGAGCGTCTCGTCTTCTTTGTTCCAAGTCTTCCCCGCCCAAATTTTGCGAAATTTTCGTAACACTAGCGTACTCCTTTTTCAGAAATCACCCAAAACAATGTGTTCTACTTTCCTTTGGACCTTCTCCAGTTATCGTAGTACAGTAGTCCTACTGGGGTGTCTCATACCACTGGAACCATACTATAATAAGTGGGGTCTTATCAGAGACTTATATGCCCTCTCCATTACATCCATACCACAACCACAAAATACGCTAATAACCTTGTGAAGAGATCTTTAACCTTTCTTAACAACCTCTGTAATATAATTATTCGATGAAGATAATTCCTTACAGTAACACCTAGGTACTTACAGCGGTCCCCATTAGGTACTATCAAAAAGTAATTAGAACTGAGAGGACTTTTCCTCTTGGTGCAGATTACAACCTGACATTTCATCCCGTTTGCCATCATACCATTGCCCACTGCCCACCTCACAACATTGTGTAGGTCCCCCTGAAGTCACTCACAATCCTGCATTCTTAATTATGGACGGACATTCCTTCAATTTGCCTTATACATGTTGTATATACGTTAAGAACAAGAGAGAAATTCTAACAGACTATGCAAGCATTTCTACACACGGCTGGCTGAAACAGATACTGAAGTCTCGTTTTATTAGACAACAGTGGAACTGATACTAGTAACTCTCCACCGTATTCCAATTTGTATGGAAATGAAACGAAACAGTTGAATGTACTCAAATTTACGGGAACGATAAACAATCTGGTAACAACCTTTACAGCGTAGGTGCTGTTAAAATTATTAATTGTAAGAATCAATTTAAAAAATTACGCCCTATTGGAATGTGGATCAATATTTACGTTGAAAGGATTGAAAGGAAATCAATTTTTTCCTAATATTGTAATGAAGGGAGGTCGCTCTGAACACTTTCACGCAACGATGAACTGTAAAAGCATATCTAACACTTATAATACCTGTCGCCCTGTATTTCAGGCAGTCGAATTCTGTCAAGTTTGCATGGAAGTACATACAGGGTCTGTTCGAATCCCCGCCAGGAAGTCGCAAAATTTAAGAAAAGAGATTTCCACTTCTGGAGGTGCACATGACCCTGAGGTTCACTCAGCCTACACCAAAAATGAGTACCAGGTTAATTCCTGGGGGCAAAGGCGGCCGGGGGTAGAGCTAACCACTCAACCCCATCAAGTGCCGAGGTTACGGATAGTGGAAGCCTTTACCTTTCACACCTCCAAGGGCCTTCATGGCCTGTACATAGATGACTTTGCTTTGACTTTACTTTTTACATACAGGGTCTCTCCTATAAATCGAGACCGTCCAGCGGTCTTTCTACCCTAAGCAGTTGTACGGGAGGTGTGTGCACGTGTTCGTCCTTGCATCAATAGCCAGTCTGAATCACAGCTGTTAACATGGTGAGACCGTTATCATAGCAACCCCGTATTTTCGTAAAAGTTATTTTAAATAAGAGACGGGTACGGGATGCATTTGATCAGAAATTTCCTGGTGAAGTGCCACCTTTATGAGCACAGTTTTAACAGTGGAAAATCTAGATGACACTGGCGCGAAACTTGAACGGTCACCGAATGAATCACTCACAAAATTAGCTCAACAAGTAGGGGTTTCGGTTTCTTCTGCAGACAGAGCTACACATCTAACCGCACAGGTTTACACGGGACCATTAGTTAAAACCTGCTGATCCAGCCACAAGTGTGAGATATTGTGAGTGGCATCTTGCATCATTGAATAGTCGTTTATTCGACCAAAAGATTTAGTTATTTTTGGATGAGGCCTGCTTTGATCTTAATGGTCGTGTGAACAGTCATAACTCTTACTACTGGTGTACATAAAATCCTAACGGTGCTTATGAACTCCCTCATTATGAAGAACGACACTCTCAGCATCTTTTATAAGGTAGGTATCCACGCTTAAAGCAGGGCAGCCGTGCGCTACATAGGTTGGGCTGAGGCAGCTGTTGTAGCTCAGAGTACAAACACCGTGCGCTCAGTCTGACTTTATACGAGAGACCCTGTAATTCTGTATTAAATTAGTGGTACACAGTCCATTTTGTAGATATTCGGCCAAGGGAGGGACAGAATTATTAATTTTCTATTTTGGAAAATAAGCTTCCATTTTAAAGTGAGATTTCAGTCATAAGTTAAGAGAACAACAATTTCATGTAGCAATCGAACCACTCAGACTCACAATATCATAAAAATTAACCGGTAGCTAATCACTCTAACCCACCGAGTACCGATATTACGGGCAGTGGAAACCCTCTTACTCTCCACCGCTCCAAGGGCTTTCATGACCTATGTGTAGATTACTTTGTTTTGCTTTAGCTTAAACTGGTTAGTGAACAAGTAAAAAGTAAAATAACAATAATGAAAAGTATTTCATAAACAATGCTACAGAAATGCGAGTGCTACCTTACGGTGACGAAAGGACCTGTCGGAGTGCAGGAGGGCTTCTCCACTAAATGTGTAAAACAGTTCTCGCACATTTTCAAGAAAATCAAGCTATAAATCCTAGGTGCTGCCAATGATAAACAGCAAGGTGCTTAGAAGGACGTGAGATGTCTTCAGTCTGGAGAGGATAAGGCAGATAATCTTAATGTACAGCTATCATAAACAGGTTCATTTCCCCTTTCATCACCTCCTTAGAGCATCCTCCACGTGGAGTACGAGTGCTGATTAAATTAAACTAATTAAGCAGCAACGATGTTCCCAATGATCCAGGTGAGGTCCCTCAGGTCTTTAACTCTGTTAGCCCACCGACACAGGTTCGTAGGATGAATAGCTGACTGTGGCACGTATAGGGTGGAGCAGAAATCATTCATAAGTTTGAAACATAAATGTATAATACTGTCGTTTTGAAAGAAATCACAATGTCTATGCGACAAACATTAAATGAATGCATACAACAGTCGAATCCGTTTATTGCGACATCGCTTTTAACGATGTACTGGATATAACGGCGAAATCTGACGGTCCTGTTTAAATCCTATGGAAACACCGCGTTTAAAAAATCGCTCAGTACGATATCGCTTATTGCGACATGTCGTACAAAACGGCGTATTTGTTCCACATTTTCGTAGAAATACGTCGAATATATCGTCTAATGTGCATTTTTGTTTGTTACACGTTTGGGGATTGATGACAACAATGCAAAGCTTCTTGTATTCAGTAGATTGTAGATTTCAGATCTGTCTGTCTGTTAACTTGTCAGAGCAAGCATCGCTGTGAAGATGTGGTAAAAGAAAGGGAAAGTGTTTAAAATTGAAGAAAAGTCATAAGTAAATTACAAAATAGGGAAATAAACGTCACATTGCGAAGGAAATGGGTGTATCACACTTAACGATTTCTACGTTCAATTTGGATGGGACAGAAGGAACATCTCATTTATCAGCCAAGACCATGTGTGATCAGCATACATTGTTGCTACTTCATTCCTCACTTATTATTTCATATATTTTAATAATAATAATAATAATAATAATGTCCGACTCGTTGGCTGAATGGTCAGCGTACTGGACTTCGGTTCAGAGGGTCCCGGGTTCGATTCCCGGCCGGGTCAGGGATTTTAACCTTAATTGGTTAATTCCAATGGCCCTGGGGCTAGGTTTTTGTGATGTCCTCAACATCCCTGCAACTCGCACACCACACATAACACTATCCTCCACCACAATGACACGCAGTTTCCTACACATGGCAGATGCCGCCCAGCCTCATTGGAGGATCTGCCTTACAAGGGCTGCACTCGGCTAGAAATAGCCACACGAAATTATTAAATAATAATAATAATAATAATAATAATAATAATAATAATAATAATAATAATAATAATAATAATAATAATAATAATAATAATAATGTTATTGGCTTTACGTTCCACTAACTACTTTTACGGATTCCGGAGACTATATATTTTGCTGACATATTATTGCTGTACGTACAGTGTAAACATTAGAAGAAAAGTTCCTGTCGGTACCACTCCACAAATACTGTATTACAAATACAGAACTTATTCCAATCATTCCCTTTTTTTTTTTTTTTTTTTTTTTTTGTGAAGTTTAAACTTTATTCGGTTAATAATTAACAACGCAAGTGTGCAGCATACAACATAGAGATATGACACTTTTAGCAATAACGAAATAGACCAGTTTGTGCGACTACCGTCTATAACGACCGTTAAATGACGGTTCTTTCGGAGTCCTTATAACCGGTTTCGACTGTATTTAAAAAAAATGCTCTCATATGATGTCCATTTGCTTCGTCAGAGAATTATTCATCCATAACTTTATCAACAGTTTCTGGCTATAATTTATCAATTTCCAATCTATTTTGTTTGAGTTCCTGAACGATTGCTAGCTTGTTGATGCAGGCACATTTTGAAATATCACCCCCCCCCCTCCTTTCCCACAACAAAAAATGATGAGAAAAGCAAACGGAACGGTCAGATCTAGGAATGGCAGAATAATGGACTGTTGCGTACAAACTGAACTCCAATAAGTTTCATCACGTTCTTCCTGATTTTCCCAAGTATTCTTCAGAGCAGTGGTATACAAAGTGCGATACGCGTATCATTAGCGCTACGCGGGGTCGTCTCAAGGGGTATGGAAATTTATCGTAGCTTTTAACTCTTTTCAGTGAGCAGTTCTCAAAAGAGTTGAACCACCTCATTTTCAATAAAATCGGGTTTTGAATGAGTATGTTTACTACTACACAGAGTCACATTTCCGAGCTATTCATTCTAAAATATGTGTCAGTTTCTAGCTCCCAATGACCAGGTATGTAAAAACGCTTACTTCTGCTGCATTGCTCCATTTAACAATTTTTGTTTCGAAATCCACCCATTCACTTCAATTTTTTCACTGGTAATGTATATAATACAATAGTAACGGTTGCGTTAGTAATATTCGTATACATATCATTGCTAAACAATGTAAAGCTCGTAATTCGACTCACGAGAAAACTACGTTTCTCCATCTGTCTCGTATCACAAAACTGATGGCACAATCTCAGTTCAATTTGGAGCAATCTACAACTTTGGTCCTATGACGTTTGGTCGTATCGCTATTCCTTATATGTTAGATTTGTCTCTATTTCTCTATTATACCTACATTTTGCTCTTTGTACAAGTATAATTCGTAGTTCGAATCACTTATACGAAAGATAGAATCATTAATTCTTCACGAACATAGACCCACCCAGTATCCATACGTGAACCAAATTCTATATTTGCAGCTGTCACATTAGTACCCAAAAGTAATGCACTGTGAGAAAACGTTACCCAAATTTCACCCTATTCAACGTTTTTAACTCAATTTTACCCATAAATATATGAGAAAGGGGAAAATATCTTAAGACCAGCCATTTAGACCGCTGAATGAGGCGTCTTATAGTACAGTCTTTAGTCGATATGATGTATAGTTTAGCAGCAGTTAATCTGTAAATGGAGGTTTGCAATATTGTAAACATGCATATACTTCGTATTGTCCCCTTCAAATTAGGCCTACAATAAGTATTTATTGTGCCTGCGAGTGCAAGGCTATTATTTCATTAGCACGGGCGATATTTTTCCAATCCTGTGTTGTAGAGACGTTCTCATTCGTACAGGACCGGTCCTACCAGCAAGGGAGCAGTGTATTGATTTTTTTTATCGAGCTGTCAGTTGTCCCACGTGACCCACTGAGAGTAGTCAAGGTCGCCCCGATCTGAATTACGCATGTCTAAGTCTTCAAATGAAAGGTACTTTCCAGAATTGTAATGGCCTATCGGGTGCAAGACGACGGCCAATTACGAACCACTGTGGTGACACGCCCTCATTGTGAAGTGCTTTTAAATACCCCAGTTTCCAGGAGAAACGCTCTCTTATTCTCGTACTCTTACTTACGGATTTTTCTCACGCTCTTACTTACGACGCAAATACTCCGTCATTGGACTTAAAATATTTTTATTCGGCAGTGCAAATCAACTACCTTCATTAACACCTTAGTCAACGAGTCTGGCAGATTTTCACAGGCAAAGTTACGCATCATTCATCTTTAAAACTCATCGCGTGTTTGTGCAAAATATCTTCTCAAATTGCTTGTTAGTTTCAGCTTCTACTGTGTTAGAAGAAAGAAGATCGCCACGTGTTTGTTCGAGTGCGTCAAGATGTTTCTACACTTTGAAGAGAAGACCTACCACGACTCTGCATTGAACATCACAGCTACTATGGTGTGTTAAAATGTAGGCGACTTCTGACATGGGAAGATAGCGACGGGAGGAGATAATTCACTACATGTAAACCAGAGATTCCAGATCACCGGCAGAGATCCAGTTTCATCATTCATTTAAGTACCATTTTCTAATGTTTATCTGTTCATCTTTGTGGTAATAATGCTTACTTATTCATTAGTGGTAATATTTCTTCTAGTCTTGCAGAAGTCTTGATTATTTTCATCCTTCCTTCACATGGGATATGGTTGTATTGTCATGTGTATGTGAGTGATTATTGGTCTCTATTAGAATAGCTACAACGTGCCTGTGTCTTCCACGTTATTCTAGCTGTCCCATTTAATAGTCTAGTGTGATTTAAAAATCATTGTCCTCATCGATAATTAATAAATTTGAGAATTTTTTTCGAAAGTCGTGTGGGACAGATTAACGGCATGTTTTGTTACGCCGGATTTCTATAAAATTGTATGATTTAAGGCGTGTTAGTGTCATCTGGCATATTGCCGAACCCTAGTTTACGCGAATTTGTGATCTAGCACATCTAATAATAATAATAAGAAGAATAAGAATAAGAAAAATAATAATACATTTTCACCTCGGGTTAAATGAATGAATAAGGGTCATGAGTTTAAATATTGCTTGATCTTGTGTGTAAGATGTTAATGTGTGCTCGATTAGGAGGAATATGAGCATGGAATATGGTCGAATCTTTATGGATCATTTACTGTATTTTATTGACTTGTGAATGAATCATTTACTGTATTTTTATTGACTTTTGGATTCATTTATTGAATTTATTTGAAGAATACGTGTTGTATAAGGCGTAATTTCTTCAAGTGTGAGCACGAGTTAATTGATAGGCATGGAGTTGAGTAATAATAATGTTGTGACTCATGAACCATGAAAGCGAATGCTAATATTTGACCTGTACCATGTGCGTTTCTGTAGACGACACTTTTTCCAGATATTAACCGCCGATATTATCGTGACCAACGTTGTAAAATTTTACCATCTTTGACCAAGTGGTCATCCAGACTTCATCAAATTTCTGAGAGCCGTGAATGGATTATTCTTTACCCGATACCGTCATCGAGAGAATTCTGATGCCTAGTATGAAAGTCAAAATATAATATTCAAAGTCTAGAATTCGTTGTAAATAATGTAAATAATTCTCGTGTGCCTTAGTGTAAATGCTGTGTATGTGGTAGTAATTTCAGTGAATTGTGATATGTTTTTTTGGACTGTGGTTGTGACCCGGCCACGTGTTCGTTACGTTTGGTCCTGGTTATCAGCATCGTTGTTTGAGCTGATTTAACTTTTTAAGAGTTGAAGCTTTAGTAAATTTTATTTTGAAATTAAGTTGAGAAAAGTTCAGAATATCATACAGAAATGAATAAGAAAGAATTTCAGTGGACGAGGATCACTATTATTGTAAAACTTACAATGCTAAAAATCCTCAAGATGTCAGATGTTAAAGATTGACATCATTTTTTTGTTAAATCGAATATTAAAGAATGTTTCATGGTAATAATTATTATACAAGCACAATTTTGTGAAATTAAGTCAGATAGAGACTTCTTTGAGTAATGTTTCCGATAAAAAAATTTGTTTATTTTTCCAATTTAATGGATATCAAGTTTAATTCAATTCTCTAAAGGAGTAAAGTTTTCATTTAAGGAAATGAATGTTAACACAAGTGGATCTGATATTTTAGACGCTTAAAACTAGCATGAGACAGATAGATTTTTGGGATTGAATCCTTTTCAACTTGTAAATATTAACGACTTTGCGAGAGGAGATCCTTCCTTAGAGAGTATACTTTTTCTTGTGTTTCGTTAGAAGTAGGCTAATATCCATCTGTATATTTGCAGAATTATTGACGTCAAAGCTATTTGGAGGAATTAAATGCTGTATTCGAATGAACCGGCAGAGAAGACCCAAAAATTGGAACTTCCGTCAAGATTTGTTTAAATTTAATTTGTTATTGTTTAAGTGCTAGTTGATAATAAATGTCAGAAACCAGTTGTACGATATTTTTGTATTATTGTCGCTAGTCCTTGTCTCTTTCCCTGCCCTCAAAATAAGCAAAGCCAGGCAACGAACGGTCCACCCGTGAGACTCTTGTTCTCCGGCTGAGCATGCCCGGTAAAAAGGAGACAGTATGTCGATCTATATATATTCATTGAAGTCGATTTGTAGCGATTTAGAAATGGTGTGTTTGCCATTATAATTAATATTTCACATCGACAGTGACTCTCAGCAGGAGGGCGTCTGCTATTGTAATCAATAGGCCTACTGTCCACATCGACTTTGACTGGCAGTAGGAACGGAATCCTCCTCCAACTCCTTTGTAACTAGCATTAGTAAGGAGGGACTACCATTGTAATTAATAATTCCCTTCTCTATTTGATTGGCAGAAGTCCAGGGAACATGCAATTTTCTTCAAAACTCCACTAACCGATTGTGTTTGGGAGTAGTAGGCAAGTGTGCCCGCCATTGTGAACAAAGTTACCCATCTACAATGTGACTGGTATTAGGCATAGTGGCTTTGCTTTTATAACGGAAACAAAAATCGGTGGGAATGTCATTACAAAAAGGGGCCTGTCATTGTAATGATAACAGCACAACTCAATTTTGACTGGCAGTAGGGAAGGTGTCTGCTATTATAATAAAAATTCCTCAAATGTAATCCGTCTGGAAGTAGGAAAAGATGCCTGCCATTGTAACGAAAACTCCCCAAATCGATTGTGATCGCGCAGTAGGTAATGCGGCCTCCCATAATAGTGAAAACTTATCTACTCGATTCTGAATGGCAATAGGCAAGTTAGTCTGTCGTTATCATTACAACTCCACAACTCGCACTTTACATTGGAAACAACGTATAAGAACCTCCTCCTTCTGTTACTGGATAACTCTGAGAGACAAGCAATTACGAAAACCCTATTCACTGCATGGATAGTATTTTACTTCGATATCCATATACAATGTAGAATACCATAGCGAAGCAGGGGTAAATTTGCTAGTTGTTATTGGAGAACGGGGTGGTGTAGTGGCTTAGCTGCTTGCCTGTTATCTCGGTTTGATTCCTCGTGTAATGTCAGGAAGAGCACGCGAGCTTAAACCCCCGGCCACAACTCTCTCATGCCTCAGGTGGTTGTGATGATTATTGTTTTAAGAAGAATTACAACTAGGCAACCATTTCATGTCTGATTGCGTGCAGGGACTCTGAGCAAGCGGGATAATCTGGATATGATGATTATAGTTAATATTAAAGTAAATAAATAAATACTGGATTAAAGCCACTATATTTATTTATTGGCCTTCATCAGGGCAAATTACCTTTTCTTGATGTGCTAGTGTAAAAGAAGAATGATGGTACACTAGGTCATGCAATGTACAAGAAACCTACATATTCTGAAATATACCTTCATAAGTCCTCACATCACCACCCGTGCCAAAAAGCAGCTCTCCTTCGAACGTTATTTACTAGGGTGAATAACGTTGCAGATGCTGATAACCGCTCAAGTGCATTCAGAGAACTGACAACATCCATGAAGAAAAATGGCTATACGTCAGGAGACATAGCACGAACTGTGAAGATCAAGGAGCCTAACAGGGATAGTACCAACCAGGACTACAGTAAAAATAAGAAAGTATTCCTTCCTTATGTGGCAGGTATAACTGGCAGAATAGGGCGCATTCTTAGGAAGCACAATATAATTACAGGCCGGAAGCTCATATCCCTGTTTCGACCATTCAAAGGAAAACCACATCTTGAAACACCGGGCGTGTATGAAGTTCCATGTGGTTGTGGTTGCTCATAAATTGGCATAACGAAAAGACTTGTCAGCACTAGGGTGAAAGAACACATTAGGTCGGTAAAGAATGTCGCCTCTTTCATTCTCCACGGAGAATGCCATAAGCCAGTCTGCCATAGCAGAACATTTCTACAGTACATACCATGAAATACTCTTTGACCAGGCGAAGGTCATCGCGCCTGTAAAAGACTTCTATGCTCGACTGGTAAGAGAAGCCACAGAGATAGAGCTGCGCCCAAATAACATCAACAGGGAAGACGGCTTCAAGTTATCAAATACATGGAGACCTGTACTGCAGAAATACATGCATAACACCACCATGGAACAGCGAGACGCACTCACGAAACTGTCTACAGAGGGCGGTGAATCACAGCACGACGATCCTTGAGTCCAGTTAGTGAGATAAGCCGTGGATAGTACGGTCATGACTTCCACGTTTCTTTGAATTTCCTTGCTCAGTGTCGGAAGCAGAACTTAACATGCTCTGATGAAGGCCAATGCAATTTGGCTGAAAGCTTGGCTTCATTAAATATCCAGTATTTATTTATTTATTTATTTATTTATTTATTTATTTATTTTATTTATTTCGGTAATACTATGAGACACGAAAACCTACATTCATTACTATAGTTTATATTACTTGGCATCTAGCAACAATAATTTGTTATTTTTGTTATTATCACAATATACTCACACTTTGGAGGTACGAAGGTAAAACAGTTGGATTTTTGGAGTGCGCCAAGCAAAATCTTCGAATACCACTGCTTTAGATGACAGTAACGTCATGTGTAAATACAAAATGTATGAGTAATTTCAACTCACGCTTGCGCCACCATGTACATCCATGGCGACCCAAAGCTGAGATCTTCACATTCCACACACTTAATTGTGATCTCAAACAATAATTGACGTCCTATCGTTCATAAATATCCATTCCTTTCCTGATATCAGCGTATACCTTATAGTTTCTAGAATAGCCTACTGACAGTAGTGGAAAGGAATCGTGATGTAGCAAAGCCAACGTAGTGAACTCGCAGTTGCGGTCAACAGCATTCTCTAAAAAATAAATGAGCTCCCGGACAAAATTACCTTTGTATGGTCTGCTTTCAGAACGAATTTACTATATAGGAGTGAATGCTGACTGGGCTTAGGATATCTTAATCATATGTTGGAAGTGGCAGATATCAAGGTGAGTGAAGAAGAGAATTATTGTTGGTACAAACTGGAAGGAAAAATGGCAGGGTGGGCACCGTAAGTGGGCCATGAGAGACCCCCTATCCTTGAACTGACGATATGAGCGCTGAAAGAGCCGAAAACAGCTGACTTCTAATAGTTTGTTCTGTAAAGGCTAGATGGTGATATGCTGAATCGAGGAGCAAGCAAAGCCACAGCACTGCACCTGGCTGAGTACATTTTTTTACTCAAAAAATCGTACAATTTGTTTGTTGTTCATTGTTTATGCTCTATTCCTAAATAAGCTTTCATGTTGACCTGCAGTATTCCTTTCTTTGTTATTGTACCGGAGGTTCACCTTCCCCGGCCAGTTAAACGGCGCGCTTTCTGTAAGGCCATTTGTGCAAAGAAACTTGAACTGGTGTACTACAAGGATACTTTGGCCTTCAACTCTTAGATGTCTCTATCATTGGTTTAATTGCTTCCTCTAGCGGGACGAAATATATTTCTCAAAGGAATGTTCATTTTTTCAGTTGGCAAACCTTAGGCTTTGAGGATTGTTTTGTTTATGTATGAAAGTTGTCAACACTTCAGCTGGTTCCTTCTTCAATAGTAATCAACCTATCAGAAACTTGTAAAAATTTTCTTTAGCCAATTATAATTGGGGGTGTGTACTGGAATCCAGCCTATCAGTAAAGAGTCCTGGAAGTTTCCCCTTAAAAGTGCTATAAAAGCAGCGCTCTTTGCGGCCGTATTGTCTGAATTGCTCCAGTATGAGGAGGGTGAATTGGCGTGAACCAGGAGGCAGGGGCGCGGCCTGCGTGAGGAAGGCCCATTCACTCAAGATAATGGCAGAATTTTCATAGACATGTGATCGCTCCTGCAGATAGTTTGAGGGGAAGGTTTCAACCTGTTTTATTTAATGTAAATGTCTAAATTTGGTCGTTTAAATGTATAATTTTCGGCAAGTCTGAAGACTATTTTATTCCCTATTGGAAAATATGTACTATAAGAGAACAAGGAGTGGTTACCCTCTGTTGTTTCCCATTCAACTTGGCATGGTGTGACAAAAGTTTCAAACCTATAAATTTCTTAATACTTATTTGGCATTAATATTTCTCATTTAGTCACCTCGAGGTAGTATAGGCTTAGTCTCTGTATTTTTGGGTCATAAGCCCACTTAGGGTTTTAGCTATTTCTATAAGGACAGCAAGTGGTTCGTCTTCTAGCCTTTTGTTTATGGCCAGTTATGTTCACCCTTTTCTTTTTACACCAAGGCCACTTAGTATGGGCAATCATGCCCACGTAAACTCATTGGCGTGTGTAGAGTTTTTCTGGGGTTAGTTCCACTTGGGAACAGTGAAACATATAACCGTTGAGCGATAGATAAGCCCACATCGGGGTAACGATATGTAAATACTTTAATTAAGGACAACCGATAGGTTCTGAGCGCGCCCTAAGAACACTGATGCCTCTACGAGGCTTGAATATGATATAGTTGGAGCGCAGACTCTTATGAAGTGCATTTTCTTGGAGCAGTTGTTGCTCTTATAAAATTTTGTACCTGGCAAGAGCAATTCCGCTCTTCTCTGTGTAAAGTAACATTTGTAATTCTCTCGAGTTTTTATTTTGTTAGAGCTGTCGAGCTCATTATATGGTTATTATTCATTCAGATTTTCTATTTCTCCAACTTTAAACTCAGAAAAAAGGAAAGAAATAATATTTTAATTTTTTTTTTTTTTTTGTGTTAAGTTCTGGTCTAGTTAATTCCTTGTCCACCCATTTCCTCCAGGTGCTGCTTATCCCTCTGTGATCCATGGAAAATCCGTAACAGTTTTAACTTGAGCACTTTAGAAAGAATTAATGTATTAACGTTTTCGTATTAGTAGAGTCCCATTCCACCACTGCTGTCTTTAACGTCACCCACAAGGTCAAGACATCTACTGAGGAAGAATGGCAGCTCTGCGTTGGGTGCACCATTGCCGCAACTCGTGCTGACAGAACGAATGAAACACCCGCCTCCTTGCCCCTCTCATACAATCTGATAACACCGCAGATTGCAAGCCCTCTCACCCGCATCTTCCTCTGGCCTGTACCCTCTCTTGCAAGGTACGCATTAGTCTTCTCAAAAAGTGTCCCGGAGAATAATGATAAAAAAATAAGAGGTGCAGAAATGCATGAGGCCACAGAGCAAATTCCTAATACAGGACTGCGGAGGAGTAGTCTACATTTGACACAGGTTTGCAAACTGAACGCCGAAAGGCATAACAGATGCATACTATCTGATCGAATGTATCCGAACACTCCTGTCCACTAGTAAACGACAACAAATGATGCATGGTGCCAGTATAAAGAGAGGCAGGGACGTTTGTACTGCTCAGGGCAATTACGGAACAGCAGCATGGGTAGGTCGGTCAGGTGAGCTTAGTGACAGTCAACGTAATGTAATCACAGGTTGCCATATAAGCAAAAAATCTGCAAAGGTCACTTCAAACCTCTCAAATTTACCCAAATAGACTGGCAGTGATGTAACAGGAAAGCGAAAACGTGAAAATACAACCACAGCACAAACACGATCTGGTCGGCTACATATACCGACGCCCAGGGACTAACGAACATCAAAGAGAGAGATGAGAGAAAATCATCGCTTGTCTGTTGAAAGACTCGACAGGGAATTTCAAGTGATTCGCAAAGTGCAGCCAGTCCTATAACTGCGCGTTGGGAATTAAAGGGTGTCCTGGTCATAAAAATAATACCCCAGTCAATAAAAAGCGCATCCTGGTGACGCCACTAGACACTGGAACAGTGTCCGGCTCCATGGATAAATGGTTAGCGTGCTGGCCTTTGGTCACAGGGTTCCCGGGTTCGATTCCCGGCAGGGCTTGGAATTTTAACCATCATTGGTTAATTTCGATGGCACGGGGGCTGGGCGTATTTGTCGTCTTCATCATCATTGCATCATCATCACGACGAGCAGGACACCTACGGGCGTCATATCAAAAAGACTTACACCTGGCGAACCGAACGTGTCTTCGGGCACTCCCCGCACTACAAGCCATACACCATTTCATTTTCCTGGTACAGTGTAAGTAAGCAATTTGAAGTGATAAATTACGTTATAAACTGTGGCATTTTTTTACAACTTGCTTTAAGTCACACCGACACAGGGACAAGAAAGGGCTAGGAGTGGAAAGGAAGTGGCCGTGGCCGTGGCCTTAAGGCACAGTCCCAGCTTTTAGCCTAGTGTAAAAATTGGAAACCACGGAAACCCATCTTCAGGGCTGCCAACAGTGAAGTTCGAACCCACTATCTGCTGACTCATCTCTTCTTGGAGTTGCACTTTTCATTTCTTGTAGAGTTAATACAGCATGAATATGGAATAGATATGGAAGTATATTCAGAAGGATACTGGGAATTTCGTTGTTTTGTCTTTGAAAGAAAGCCATCTTCATTGTAGGCGTAAAAGAGGCCCTTGGAGAAATGGAAGTTAAAGGTTTTTACTACTCATAACCATGCCAGTAAATGGAGTAAAGTGGTTAGCTCTATGCTCGGCCACATTTGCCCCCACATCTTTGGATCGCGTATATCCTGATGCCCACTTCTGGTATAGGTTGAGTGAACTCCATGAATGGGAATAGAACCCACGTCCCTCTGGATGAATCTAACACACCTTTATGATGAATTTTTTTTTTTTAAATTTGATTTCAATATAGGCACCTGAGCCAAAGCTCCTTCTGGTGCTATACAGCTTTATTCAATGACGGCTATATTCACGATGTAATTACAAAATAAAATAGAGTAAATATACAATGTAACATTATGTAACATGCCTTTGCTGGCAGAATGTAGTGTTTACAGTGCACTATGTCTTCTGGTATGGGCTAGAATAAATTTGTTACTTTCATTGACCTGTCTCAGTTTCATCTTTGGCTTTGACAATGTGAAAGTGACCGAGGTATGAGCGATTCTAGCAACACCGATCCTTATGCAGCCAGTCCCTGTTATGAATGGTGCGAAAAATCGCTCATAGGGTCGGTTGGTGCATACATTTCAGTGGGCTTGGCAGACTGATATGTAATAGCAACTTCTGACTAAGTGAGGAAGGCAACGGGAAGCTATCTCACTCTTCATTTACCTAGTATGCCTCTTCAGTGACACCTAGGCTATCTATGACAGCTGTTGGTGGAGCTGTAGGGGATCAAACCAGCCTTTGGGCTGAATACCTAACATACAACATAGTACAGGACAAAGCTTCATGAATATAATTACCCTACTACTTTAACTGTTTAGTTACATTACTCTTGAAAATTAGATAAAGTTGGTGAATTACCTATATATTTTGGAAGTGAGTTATGCATAGTTACAGAAAAAATCCATAGAGAATTTTGACCATAACTAGTAGAATGAATCTGACTGTAGTGAAATGCTATAAATAATTCTTGTTGCATAATTATGAATCTGCGAGTTGGTAGTTATTGACGTGTTTGAGCGTACTAATTAATTTTAAATTTTATATATCATAATTATAGAAGCCTTTAGGTGGAGATTTGGAAGTGATAATATATTACAATGCTTGTACAAATCTTTAGTCGGTGTCAGAATAGACAGTTTGAAAATTATTTTTTGTGTTCTCTTCCCAAGGACTCCTATCTTTCAATAATTCTTTATTACAGCATGGCCAGACATGTATCATATAAGAGATGTGGCTTTCAATAAGAGCGTAGTAAATACCCATCAACAAGCCACGAGATAATTTATATCTCAATCTACCAAGGATACCAATCAAAGGGATAATGTTATTACAAATAGTCTCTACGTGATTACTCCACATAGATTTTCAACTATAATCAGTCCTAATAATTTAGTATTCTGCACACTCATTACTCTATGATTGCAGAACAACAGATTTATATCCAAATTTAAAGGATATAAACATTTGTGAAAAATGATGTAGTTTGTTTTTGTTAGGTTAATAGTCAATTGGTTGGCATATGTTTCAAGTTTAATTTCCCAATAGGAGGGAACATCCTTCAATAAAGAGGTAAATGCTACAGTATCTTACATTTGAACCTTCTATGTATTTATTTATTTATTTATTTATTTATTTATTTATTTATTTATTTATTTATTTATTTATTTATTTATTTATTTGCCAAGGCACCCAAGCTAAAGCTCACTGTGGTGCAGTACATTCTAATATTATCATGTCTACAGAGTATTTATGAAGTAAATTAATACAGTCCAGTAATATAAGTTTGTTACATCAAATCAGTTAACAATAATTTTGCTTACACGAATAGATCTAAGTACTACATATCACACATAAGTTACGTTAGTATCATAAAATATTAATATATCACAGAAATATAATCATATGTATATATTTCGTTTGATATAATTGAATTACAAAACGGTGTTGTCCACTTTCGTTTACCTCGCGCCTATAAAGGTAAAATATTAATTTCACACGAAGTGTTGCTTTTAAAAAATAACCTCAGACACTGGACACAAGGTAACATTAGCCTCACCTGTTACCTACAATAGACCGAGCGAGTTGGCTGTGCGGTTAGGGTCGCGTAGCTGAAGCTACCATTCAGAAGATGGTGGGCTCTAATCCTACCGTTGACAGCCCTGAAGATGATTTCCGTGGTTTCCCATGTTCACACATTAATTAGGGCTACGGCCGCTACCTTTTCCGTCCTTGCATTACCGAAAACGTTCCATGTGTTAGTGCCCCGTCAAAAGATTAGAAAGAAACCTCTAGAGTTGAAGAAATCGAACTTACTATTTGCTTTATGTCACACGGACACAGATAAGCCTTATGGAGACGATGGGACAGGAAAACGCTAGGAGTGGGAAGGAAGCGGCCGTGGCCTTAATTAAGGTACAGCCCCAGCATTTGCCGGGTATGGACATGGGAAACCATGAAAAACCATCTTCAGGACTCCCTACGGTGGGGTTCGGACTCAGTATCTCCCGAATGCAAGCTGACAGCTGCGTGCTCGTAACCGCACGGCCAGCTCGCTTGGTGAAATTAAACATCATTCCATCTCTCTACCCATTCATTCCCCTTCCTCGTGGTCTAAATAAATTAACGGAAGATTACGACATTTACGTACGTACGTATTAGAAGACGACCTAGCAATGAAACAACGCGGTGAGGCACAGAAGCAGATAAAAGCCCCAACCCTCACGCTGTCACTCTCACGAAGTTACATTGATGGATCTGTAGTAGGGCAGTGGCTACAGTATTTCACCGATATACTTCCCATGAGAGATATTCTTGTCATTTGAACGACCAAGCTCTGAACCACTGCACACAGATTCTCATTTGCTTTTCTTTACTCCCCCATTAGGCCTGTTGTGATCACGTTCGAAATTATAATTACACATTTTCTGGTTTCTCACTTAATCTGTCACAATTATCAATGCGTGAATCATATGAAATATATCTAAAATTCAATGCAATGAATAGTTTTATCAAACGTTTGGTGATAGTCGTGATATTCCTGGTGACATTCTTTCTTTCTTTCCTTTTCAATCCGTTTACTCTCCTGGGTTGAATTTTACTTCGGACTCAGCGAGGGATCCCACCTCTACCGTCTCAAGGTCGGTGTCCTGGAGCGTGAGACTTTGGGTCGGGTGAATACAATTTGGGAGGAGCGCCAGTACAGGGGCCTTGTGGAGAGATGGGAAGATCGGAAGAGTTGGACCAGGAAGAGGGAAGGAAGCGGTTGTGGCCTTAAGTTAAGTTAAGTGGAAAAGAAGTGGGAAACCACAGAAATCAACTTCGATGATGGCTGAGGTGAGAATCGAAACCCCTCTACTCAGTTGGCCTATCACGACTGAGGGGTGCCCCTTCCAGTCCTTGTACCCCTTTTCAAATTTCGTGGCAGAGCCTGGAATCGAACCAGGGCCTTCGTGGATGGCAGCTAATTACACTAACCACTACGCCATAGATGCGGACTCTTGGTGACATACTCGCCAATAACTTGGTAACAGTATGAAGAACTACTCCGTTACTGCCCAGAACATATTATTCCACAATGGATTCCTTTGGATCAGATAAAGACATGAGTTTGATCCCGAATATTGTAGCGAAGATGGGCATAACTGCTTAATGAAATTGAACACCCAGATGAAATACGAGCCGAGTATATTGTTTGAACGTGTGGTGTTCTTTGGAATTTACGATGAGAGGAATGAACCAATGCCCACTTGGCACTTGGTACTAAATTGGCATACTCCTAAAATTCATTCAGACGGGGATAATAACTAATTGCAGGAAGCTAGGCCTACTGAATCAACACGGACCAAGTGAGTTGGCCGTGCGGTTAGGGTCGCGCAGCTGTGAGCTTGCATTGGAGAGACTGGGCTGTACGTTAATTAAGCCCACGGCCACTACCTTCATAATCTCAGCCATTCCCCATCCTTTTATGTGTTAGTGTGACGTTAAACAAGAAGCAAAAAGTAATAAGCAATAAAACGGTCTGCCTCACCTTTCCGAATACAAGACTAAAAGACATAGGAAGTACTGTGCAAAACTTCCCTACGTCGAACTCTAAGTTTTTAGGAAAATTTATTCTTTCTTTTAATATAGTTAATGCCCGTGATATAATTGCTTCTGAGGAAACTGTACCTACGACAAACTTACACAGTAACATTAGCTCATTTCCTTAGAGCGACTGTACAATATCGGTTGATGAGTTGACAAGAAAAACATTTCGAATACCCTGCTTCTTATTGAAAAATTAAACCCTTTCTTGTATATTAGAACAAAGTGTCTTTGTTTGTACGGCACTGTAACACATTCAATCTATCTATCTCTCTATGTATCGTATGGCTTTTACTGCCGGGGGTGTTCGAGGGCGTGTTCGGCTTGCCTGGCAAAGGTTTTTATATTTGACTCTCATGGGCAACCTGCGCGTCTGGATGTGGGATGATGATAACAGTGTGGTAGGAAGAGGGTGAAACCGGGGGCCGCCACATATATGAACACTACGGAGAGGTTTGGAATTTATGTATGCTTTTTGTGTAAAGGGGCCTAACATCGAGGTCATCGGCCCCTAATGGTACGAAATGGTATGACAAATTAAAAGTCCAAAATTCTCCACTGACCAGAATTCAAAACGTGAGGACGAAGAATGAATGGATGGATATGAATTTAAAACAATGGATGCGACCCACAATGCTTTACTTTCACAGAAACTGACGTAAAACAATAGTATTACTGACAAAGGGACTGCTGCTATAGCATAACACTGAATTGATGATGCTTGCAGTCTAAAGGGGGTTGAAAATACAAGTTATCGGCCCCTCATAACGGTACTTATCGCTAGGAAAGTAGAACCATGGTATCTGTCATGCTGCGGTACTAATCAAAAGTAGCAGAGACTCGCGGTATTCCACACATTATGGTACTACTCACAGGTTATGAAATTCGACATATAATACAGACCTATGTTTTTCTCACACTGCGGCGCCATTTACAGGCAACGCAACCCTATGTTGTTCATCACATAAGAGTACTAACCACAGAGACCTGCACTATCCGTTGTGTTCCTCGTATAGTGGGTACTAATCATAGGCAAGGCAGAACCATGGTAGCTATCATCACATGGTCCCGCTCATACGGTGGTACTAATCACAGGTACTGCAAAAGCCGACAGCACGGTGCACCTGTGTGCTACTAATCGCAAACCAATTTGGTACCTAATATAGTGGTACTACGCGCAAGTAAAAGCGACTCATGATGTTCTCTGCGTGGTGGTCCTAATCACAAGTAGTTTCATGGTTGCAAGACAATCATCCCTTGGTCCCCCTTTTAGTCGCATCTTACGACAGGCTGGTGATACCGTGGGTGTATTCTTCGTCTGCGTCCCCCACCCACAGGGGTTGTGTGTTTGGTCCGCGAGAGGTATTTTATTTCTCTCAAGTCCGCCGGCAAGCTGGTTAGGACCCCCCTATCCGCCACCTTGGACGCGCCACGTGGGAGTATCACCTCTTCCCCTGCTACGCCAGCGTAGCAGGTTCGTGGGGTTTGGAATTCAATCCAAGCTTTTATCACGCAATCTAGTGATTAGAAATTGTATACCACCACCTCTCCTACCCTGCCGGCCAATATTCTAATGGTGAAATTCTTCGACCAACGGGACTCGAACCGGCAAACCTCAGCTTCAGACCATATAGACTTCAACGTCTTAACGGTATGACAACAGGGTGCGCTATAAATTCAGTAATTAAAACCTGAAAATTATTCTGAAAATAAGATTAAACCACTGTCTTCAATTAATGGAATAACCAGTCGGATAAATTCCCCCATTACTCCTGGAAATTCTCCGAGAACGCTGTGAAATGAAAGGCGCTACACTGACCAACTATGCAAGGAATCGTGCAAACAAAATATCCACTTTATTTGACAAAACACTTCATTTTGTGCTGAAGAACGTAGTAGTAAACTCTTACTATTCACCTTTACTCTTGTACACAGATGGTTTTCGACCTAATGGAATTCATTTTCTTCGACATTTTCACTGCTATCAGGAATGACTTTCACCAAACTGGAAAATTATGCATATACCATCCCAAGCAATGGCTCACTTCAAGTTGATGGAGAGTCCGTAACGAAGACCACAAGCTTCAGGTATCTAGCCCACAGCGATGGTGGGATACATGATGAAGTGCGAAGTAGGATAAAGGCAGCATGGATGAGATGGAAGGAAGTCACAGACGTGCTCTGCGACAGAAGGATGCTACTACATCTGAAGTCCAAAATACACTGCATGATAGCACGTCCTATTCCCTTATACGGTGTTGAATGTCGACCAGCTGACAAAGCTACAGAGCACCAATTACACACCACGGAATGCGTATGCTCCGTTGGTCGATGGGCATCACATTCATGTGTCATGTCAAAAATGACACCGTCCGCCACCCATCACAGAGAAGGAACGGAAAATGAGTAACAAGAACTCGGGCGAGAATTTTTCAAACCTTATTGGCATCGTTGTTCAAACATCGTCTTTTGTATACTTGTTTCATGTGCTGTTTTAATATTTACGTTTTGCACATCTGATCGGGAAGTTAAGGGGAATGCGCTAACTATACGCTGCCTGGCTGCTGGCGCAGCTCGTTACAGCCTGGTTTGTTCACGTCCGCTGCTTCGCTCCTCCCTACCTCTCCGCCACACCCCGACACTCCCGCGGCACTTCTAATTTTACGACTATTTATTTATTCAATTTTGGCGTTCAAACTTGCGCTGGGCACATGCAGTTTTCACCTTAGCGTTCTACTGCCTCCCACGAATATTCCTACCAAATTTCAATCGAATCCGAGTGTAACACATGTACGTGTTCCCTCGTAAGTGTATGAGGTCATCGGTCATGATGTTGCGAGTTTCCTTGATGCAGCAACAACACAAGAAAAATGAACATATCAAACTCCCAACAATATTCTTGGAGGCTTGTCTGAACATAACGATCAGCAAATAAAACGAAGCAATTTATTATCTCAAATATGCTGTCAAAAGAAACAAAATATATGACCCAAAATCATTACGAAATGTAAAAAAAAAATTCAGTGTAATTTTTTTGAGAATAGAAATAAAGTACATATGGCAGGCGAGCGGCAGCAGACAATAACCAATTTACAACTGTCAAAACAAATCCGTATGTGGTGAGGACTGGTAGTGGGTCGGGGTGGGGGACATGTATCCTGCGTATGTCACCACCATCTGGTCCCGTCAGCTTGCCTTAAGTGCAATACGATACTGCATACACGGGGCGTCCAGAGCGTTTACATGGCTCTTCTTTAAAGCTGACCAACCGCGACCATTGTAGGGATCCGTCATCCATTGCAAAATTTTCACATCAGATGTGAAAATACTGCTCAGCTTCACTCATATTTAGGACAAGAGGTGAAAGAGATGACCTAATCGCGAAGTCAAATGGAACAATAAATGGGAAAATAAAAAACAGTAGTACCGTAGTTCAAGAAAGTCCTCCATCCAGTACCATTACGAGATCCGAACCTCTCGTTGCTCGAGTCTTGCGCATGCTCGTATTGCCTAACTGTAGGGTTACCATGTGTTATTTTTCACAAACTGGGACACTTTGAATTTTCAAACGTTATGACATTTTTTAATTTTTTACTAGTTGTTTTACGTCGCACCGACACAGATAGGTCTTATAGGGACGATGGAACAGGAAAGGGCTAAGATTAGGAAGTGGCCATGTCCTTAATTAACGTACAGCCCCAGCATTTGCCTGGTGTGAAAATGGAAAACCACGGAAATTAGTGGAATGCTGGATACTGGCCGCACTACAAATTTTATTAATCATCATTACATTATCATCAGGTGAAATATTTAATTTTTAAATAAACACTCTAACTCAACCAATACCAAAGATTACACCCATAGTTTTGGAAAGATAAACAAACTTCGCAACTAAGTCGTGGTTCTCGTGTGAATTAAAACTGATGAGAATTTGTTTACTTCTCCTGACGTAGAGTTCTTTCCAGATCCTCAATTTCGAAGACCTATCTGCATATCACTGATTCACATTTAGTTCGTGCAACGGCGTCTCCGAAAACCTTAAAAAAAAAGTAGTTAGTGGGACGTAAAACAAATAACATTATTAGTTCGTGCAAGACTAAATTTCGCGTCAAGCAGTTGCGATATCAGTTCCGAACTACAGTCAGCTGATTTTTACCTGAAATCATGAGAGGCTGTGTAGTAAGCAAAAGTTGCTTCTCTAGCAGCCATTGCAAATTCCTTATTCTGAGGACCCGTGCTCTTGAAATACGAGGTTATATTCGAACTAGGTGCTTCTTTCTAATACAGCAGATTTGGGCGTCGCACTCTGTACATAGTCTACGATATCAGATTGACTTCCATGTGCCACAGAAAAAATATGCGTTACTGTGCTTTCTTGATTACACAGTGTTTTCTAAACAGGTAATTCTTTCCGAAGCTCATCCGTAAATTTACAATTCCGTTTCGGCATTTTGGAAATCAAGTATAAACACTAGAACAAGAGATAGACAACATTCGCCGAACAACACAGAAAAAATTTAACCAAATGGAGGGGTTACTTACGTCATTATATTATGTTTTCCGGTAGCTGAACGACGTATATCGCGTAAAGAATCACTGTGTTCTTGATCACTGGTAGTGCACATTGAACAACATATAATCTTATAGATTTTAGCTAGTCAATATTAAAGGTGAACGTCACAAGATCATTTACAAAGAAGGAAACAGTGTGTATTATTTTCTAGCAGTGGTTTCCATAAAAACTGGGCAAAACTATGAACCGAGTGGGATACCGGGGTAGAGCTTCCAAACCGGCATAGTCCCGGCTAAACCGGGACGAATGGTATCCCTGTACCTAAGTCTTCCATTCCGCCATATCTTCTGCATCTTTGTTACATGACTGAAAGTTGTTCTTTGTAGTTTCGATGTACACAGAGCAGCGACTGCAAAATTACAAAGAATGGTATTTGGGAAACCTTGTGATTACTGCAACTAGAAAAACATTTCACATGCACTAAAGGAAGATTCGTGAGCCAATGAAGAGTGTACGCTAAATTTCCCTTTTCCCTTTTCTGGCCGTTTTGTCAATTATTTGGTGTAGGGTACCATTGTAAATTAAGGCCAGTTCTATGGCCGGATACCTTTCCAGGCCCCAAACTTACGTGGAAGGTCTTATTAAGTGTTGCGTGCTTCTGTGGTGGTTAGTAGCGTCAGACGTTGTAAATAAATGAAGATGTGTAGTAAGGCAATTACAGAGACACAGTCCCCGAACTAGGGGAATTAACCAAATGCGGTTAAAATATTCGGCCCAACCTGGAATCCAATCCTGGACGAATGGTCACCATACCGACCATTTAGCTAAGGATTCGGACGAACAGTGTATGCTAAATATTTGGGAATATAAAAAAAAAAGTTGTTTTGTTCTGCGAATATCTCCCCAAAAACATTAGTGTGTATATAGCTATGAGGGAGGAATAAATAGGCCTAAAGGACTGCTAATATATTGATAATATTTCTCACTTTGTCCGAAAATGGTCACTGAAGAGAAAAGCTATGAAGAAACATTTTCTTGTACGCAACGCTAGACAAAATAATATTTTCTTCAGCGCTTGTCCCTTCTGCTGGCGGGGTCCACTACATGGATTCGTTGTCTCGGTTTAGTTCTGCCATGGGCTATGTCAGGTTGGAAACTGATGCTCTTCAGATCTTTGTGAAGAGTATCGGCCCATCGCCCGTTTTGGTCGTCCTTTTGGCCTCCTACCGGCGACTTCTAACACGTATCCCGTCTTGGCGATAATGTCGGCGTCTGCCATTAGTATATGTCAAAACCATCGCAGACGACTCTCCTGTATTTTTTCTTGAATCGGTGCAACGCCAAATATCTCCCTGATGGATTCCTTGGAGGTGCGATCCAGTTTAGTGACGCCAGCTGTCCACCTCAGCATCTTAGTCTCCATGACGCCCAGTCGACGCTCTGTCTCGGTCATAGTCGGCTAATATTCGCAACCATACAGCGCAACAGGTCGGATGGCAGTACGATAGATTTCTAATTTGAGATTATCCTTTATCCTCCGGTCGCAAGTGACGCTGGTTATTGCTCTCCACTACATCCAGACTGCCGATATCCTTGCAATGACCTCTTCGACAAGTCGGCCTTCATGAGTGACCGTGGAGCCAAGATACTTGAATCTTGCCACTCGCGGCAGGTCCTCACCGTCTACCTGAATGGTTCCGATTGCTTGTGAATCTGACGTTATATATTCAGTCTTCTTTTTTATTTAGGCGCAGGCCGTATTGCGCCAGCCGATCGCTCCATTCTTGAGTTTGGCGTTGCAGATCAACCTTGGTCCCAGAGGCCAACGTGACATCGTCTGCGTAGAGAAGCGTCTATGACAAAGAACGGTGCAGGTCTGCTGTTACAGTGTCCGTCAGTAGAATGAACAAGAGCGGTGACCAGTGACAGCGCTTAAGCTTGACGGTGATGGGAACATAATAATAATAATAATAATAATAATAATAATAATAATAATAATAATAATAATAATAATAAAGTCACCTCCGTACAGGCCATGAAGGCCCTTGGAGGAGTGGAAGGTAAAGGCTTTCACCATTGCTAACCGCGGCACGTAATGGGGTAGAGTGGTTAGTTGTACGCCCGGCCGCCTTTGCCCTCAGAAATTAACCTGGTACTCATTTTTGGTGTAGGCTGAGTGAACCTCGGGGCCATATGCATCTCCGGAAATGTAAATATCGTTTCTTAAATTTTACGACTTCCTGACGGGGATTCGAACCCACGTCCTTCCGGGCGAACCAAGCACGCCTTTACCGCCTCGGCCAGGCAGCCCCTAATAATAATAATAATAATAATAATAATAATAATAATAATAAAGATTTTACATTACAATAACTACATCTACAGGTTTCGGTGGCGCCATGATATCGGAATTTCGTTCAATTGGAGTTCTCTTTAGTGCCATTAAGCCTACCGACAAAAAGCTGGCGTATTCAAGCATCTTTAAAAACCACTGGAATAAGCCGGGTTCAAACCCGCCAACTCGAGCTCAGGAGATCACTCTAACGTTTGAAATACTCAACATGCTTCTGAAGCAGCAAATAAGAGCGTGGGGGGTGGGGGGCTCTATTGAAGACACGGTTATTCTACCTCCGTCTCGGATCATGTCATCTTCACATCCCCGCAGAATTCTTTAACAGATACACAATTTTTTTCAGATACAGGTAATTAACACGGATTCCACTAAGACAGAGGTGCTCACGTTGGCATTTTCTCCCGCGGGCGCCGAGCACTGTAAGTGGGCGGACTGGCAGGCGGTGAGCGCAGCGTATGCTATTCAATCACACCGATGTTTTAGCGGCTACGTCACAGGCCGTGAAGGTTGGGCGAATTTCTTCCCACTCACTCTCGATCACTGCTGGTATACCAGAGTTTGAAATGGTGGTAGAAAGTAATGAAATAAAGAGGACAGAAATCCACGTCATTTTCAGTTTACGTTATAAGAAAACAGTTCTTTATGTTCATTGCAGTTTATGCATTTTGATCGCATGCAATAAAAAGTTAGGCCTACAACCTCAGGTATTTTTATAATGTACGTAATGAATTACAATTTTTACTATTACATTTTAAGAGGTGGATAAGCTGTTGCTTGCGGTTGTTTGGGTTTAAATTACCTGATAAACTCACCAACAATCCAATCAACCTTACCGGGAATAACATCAATGTGGTTATTTATTTGAAGGCGTACTGTACATCTACCTAGTAGATATATTTACGTTGTTTGTACTTTAATCTTGGATAGTAAATATCTATGTCCTCAAACGTGATGAAACTCCTTCTCGCTATTTAGAGGCCAGCTATTATCACCGAACGCCTGCTAAATTTTAAATACTGTTTTCAGAAATTCAGTGAACAAAGAAAGTCACCCAACACTACAACACTTGCAAAATAATTGTTACATTATGTAATTATATTAATTTTTGCTTAATGAATAACAGGAATTTTACTTTTTTAAGTGAAGATACTGTCATACCCATGCAAGGAAATTTAAATCGTAGCTTGTACGCTTAAACCTTTGTAGTTGATAACAGAAAAGTTACAACGTGTCAGTTTTTATTTCAATGAATAAGTATAAGAAAATCAAGCGCAGTATAAATCAAACCAGAATATCTTGAAAAGGTCAGGTTTTTTTGGTTGCGATTATAGAGCTTTATTTTAAATAATGTATCCCAGGCAGCACTTCGCTGACCGGGCGAGTTGGCCGTGCGGATAGGAGCGCGTGGCTGTGAGCTTGCATCCGGGAGATAGTGGGTTCGAATCCCACTGTCGGCAGCCCTGAAGATGGTTTTCCGTGGTTTCCCATTTTCACACCAGGCAAATGCTGGGGCTGTACCTTAATTAAGGCCACGGCCGCTTCCTTCCAACTTCTAGTCCTTTCCTATCCCACCGTCGCCATAAGACCTATCTGTGTCGGTGTGACGTAAAGCCACTAGCAAAGCACTTCGCTGACTAGTGGAGGAGAGCTTCGTAATCACAATCGAACGTCAATGCTGCCTAGTTTTCCTGCAAAGTGTGTTCGCTCTATTGTATCACTGTGATGTATGCTTGTTACGTAAGCTGCCCGCATTTACGTCACGCCAGTCCGGCCGCGCTGGGCTAGCCTCAACTGATGCCCAGCTGAGCACCTCTGATCTAAGATAACCGTAAGATGTTTTAGATCGAATGTTCAATATAGCCAATGCCACAGAATTCTTGTTAAGTTTCGTCTATAATTCAGAGTGATTGGCATGGTAACAAAAAATTAATTCTTAAGAAGCAGATCCCAGATGTAAATCACAGCCATGGCACTAAGAAGCCTTGGCAACCGCACTACCACCACTACGTTACAAACATGTAGAATAAATGGGCGAATACGAATCCATACAGTTAACTAACTAAAATTCTCAGTTTATGTACAGTACAAGGTCTCCCATATAAACAAAGACCTTGGAAGCGGTGTTTTTACTCTAGGATTCGTAAGTTGCAGTATGGGAGGCGCGCGCATAACTCTTGACCTTGCAAGGAGCCTGTGCATGTTCGATCTGGCAAGCATGAGTTGCCAGTCTGAATCTCAGCTGTTAACATGGTTAGACATTCATTTTTTTTACAAGTTGCACTATGTCGCACCAACACAGATAGCTCTTATGGCGACAATGGGACAGGAAAGGGCTAGAAATGGGAAGGAAGCGGCCGTGGCCTTAATTAAAGTACAGACCAAGCATTTGCTTGGTGTGAAAATGGAAACCACGGAAAACCATCTTCAGGGCTGGCGACAGTGGGATGACAAGTCATCATTGCATCACCGTATTTTCGTATTTAAAAGTTCTGGTTCCATCTTAATGGTCGTGTGAACAGTCATAACTCTCGCTATTTGTGTGCAGAAAATCCTAACGGTGTTTATCAACACCTCCTAGATAATAAGGCCTCACAACAGCGCTGTGACCTCACGCTACGGAGGCGATCGCAATCCAAAGAAACGCAAAGCATGGTCACGCACAAACATGATTTTAATACTTTTAGCTTGTGGAATAACTTATTTACCAACAAATAAAGTTTAAATTTTAAAGGACATTGAATTATATTGCCGTTATTACCGTATCTTAGAGACTCTGTCATTAAAGATAAACAACACACTGTTTTAAATCACGGCAGCATTTACAATGTTAACTTACTCCAGGCTGACACAGAACTGAAATTCACAAACATATTTCAATTGAAATAGGCACTGAATAGACAGTAAATGATTTTAAAATAAAAAGAAAACGCATAAAATTAGTTTAGGCCTAACATGTAGACTGTACTACAAAAATATGATACACTAACTTCACATTTATTTACAAACTTCCATTTTGGGAAAATTTAGAAAGATACTGAGTTAATAATATTAAGGAAGAGCAGAAAAACATTCACCTGGTCTGTAGGTAGGCCTAGGTCCAAATTATAACATATTGGCATTAAAGTTAATAAGATATACATCATCATATATCAAGCATGCTAGTAATGCAAAATGACTTCGATACTTTTGCCTATTACATGAGTACTGTACACACCTACTTTGAGAAAATTACAGACTTTCTTGAATTTGTACAATGTTTTGTGGATACATTAGTTTTGTTCCTGCAGTAGTTATTTATTAGAATAGTTGTACACTTCCAAATAATGTTGTAATACAAATATTCTGAAGTGTGCTCAATACATTCATTCCTGTCGTCTATACATTCATCAGCTGAGAGAACAATTTGCAGGGTCACATCACTAACATACTTCTTATGGTTATTTAAGCTAAGGAATTTTCTCTCACTTTCTGGCCTCAACATCTTTTTTATGATGACATATGTGTATGTAACTAAGTGTACAGCTGTTTCTGCAGGATGTTTCAAATTGCCCCTATTGAGGCTGTCAATAACATTATGATGACTATTTCTAACAGTAACATCTTTCAAAACTAAGAAATCTGCACAGTAAGTACAATTTAATTTCTTGAGAAGAGAATGACAACAATAACCTGCTATGTATGTTAAAACACTTGCAACACCAGATGTGCTGTCAAGATCTGAGTCTGTTACATTGAGCTCGCCTGTAAATGTTTGAAATGAGGAAACTGCACAATAATCATGATCTAACAGTATATCTTCATCAACAATATCATTTACAACAATTTTCCTACCATTAGAAATGGGCAGTTCAATTGAATTCCAGATTCTTATTTTTTTTTCTCTATTTCAAACACCTGTCTAACAGAAACATGGTATTGGCCACCTGCAAGTTGCCTGTATTCACCAAATCGTGCCTCTAATGCATCTGTCTGAAACTTTCCAGGAAGAAAATATGACCATTTCAGTACTTCAGAACAAAACTCTGTTAGCTGTATAAGGCAGCGAGTTGTTTGAGTAAGACTAGAGTTTGAGTTTGACTAGACAATTTGCCACATTTCAGACCTAGATTATCCCAGTGATCTAACCACTGAACAAACTTCATTAAAAAACCCTTCCGTTCATCACCAGGTTTGTTGGTGAGAGGCTGTTGAAATTTATCATTAAGTCTTACACCTTTGAAAGGGGTCTTTACATTAACAATCTGCCAGCAGGTAGTGATTACTTTTACAAATTCAGCTGTGCCCTCATATGATGTTATATTGTGCTTTTCTCCTACAACTAGTAAAGCATTTACTATATGGTCATTAAACAACTGACACACATATTTCACATTTTGTCTTTCAAAACTTGAAGGCCATAGAGCTTTGACAGTTAAACCATACCCATGCTTTACAAGATCATTCCCTTCAGCCTCAAACAAGTCCCTTATAGCTTTGAAAGATGCAACTTTAACTTTAGAAAAATCATCAAAGTCAGGATACACAAATTAAAAACCATTAGTTTTCTGGTTGAGCCAATTATTTCTGATGCATTTAAATAAATGCACAGTGTCAATGAGATAAAAAAGAGACTTGTTAGGATTTCCAGGATTACAATACTCAGTTTTAAGTTGAGGTGGATTTGAAAATTTTGACATTGCTTTGGTGTTGAGAGCATTATTATCAGTCACAACAGCCAGAACATTAAATCCCATAGATTCCAAACCAACAATAACCTTTGACATGATACTGTGTAAATCATCACCTGTTAACTTGGACACAGGGAGAATATGAACTACTTCCTCCTTTGATGATAAAATGCTCTGGATCATAAATACATGTGCTGATGTAGCAACATTGGTAGTGTTAGCACATGAGCCTACAATGTTCCCTCCCTTGAAGTCCATGTATGGTTTAATGTGAATTTCATCTACCATCAATGTTACATATTTGTCATTCTGTTGAAAACCTTGAACTTTCTGTTTTATATATTCCAGAAAATATGTAGGGTTCTGTTCTAATATTGGGTTACCATTCAGACTGGAACATACTCTTTTCAAAGTATTAACATGTGGTAAAATTAAATTACTTCTATGTCTCATAAATTTGTAAGCATGAGGAGAAATCAGTTGGAAGATTGAACAAATAACAAGAAAATCATTATCATACTCCCTTTTTTTTTAGGAACTAAGGAAAGTTTTAACTGTGATTTTATTAAATTAAACGTGGGGTCATCTTCCTCAGTGATCAATTCACCCACTAGGCCTAGAATTAACTTATTTGTTGTATCTTTCTGTCCACTGTTACACTCATTCCCTGTAATGTACCTATGGAATTTTGTAACTAAAGAATGTACTTCATTTGTGTTGGTAATTTTGTCTACATTAGAAAATTTACACTGCAATAAAACCCCTTTAGAATACACTTTTGAGGTCATGTCCTCTTCAATTATTATATATGCTATGCAATGTGGTTGCTTTAATGTATCCATGTACAGAAAAATTACTTGCATTTCCTTCACAACAGTACACCAACCATCAGGTAACATCAACATGTTTATTTTATTTTTCAGTTGTGTTAGATTGTGGACTGAAATTCTGTCTGTGTATGAGGCATGACTGTTGATACTATCTTCAATTGCTCTGCTTATTGATTCCTTCTCTATTCTACTTCTCTTTTTGTCCGGTTCTTCTCTTGAACTGGTAGAATGTGAAGATAAATATGATGGACAGTTGGGAAAGATACATGGGACTGCATTCTCTGACAGTCGTGGACTTGGAAGAGGAGCAGTTAAAGTTTTTCCTGTCTTTGAATCAGTAGCAGTTACTTCCCACAAGACATCACTGGCTTTGAAATGTCTGTGGCATACCGATAAAATAAGATACCACTGTGAGCCAACTTCATGCATTTACAGAGTGAATAGGCCTACATATGTAGGCATGTCGTTTAATGTGTATAATAAATCTAATTCGGGTAATAATAATAATGTATCCCTTGATTGTAAGCTAACATAACCTCATATCTTACGAGAGTAAACATACCTACATATCACCAGTTGCTGCGTGTAGTTTAATACCTAATAGGCCTATGTGCATTATGATTATGTGAGAATGTAAAAGTAACAGTTACTCACCACCGAGTATTTAGTAACTCTGTAATCTTGTCTTGGAATTGCACGTAACCATCATTGCTGCACAACCTCATCTTTCGGGAACTTAAACACATGGACTTTGTTATCATTATCGTACGGTAATTTCCCTTGTAGTTGGGCACACAACACTTTAGCACCATTGTACACAACGATTCGCAACTGGTACAATTAAAATAATTAAAACACTTCTACATAATTTCACCGACACATGACCACACTCATTGCTTTCTTAACACTGAGAAGGTTCAAGCTTGCCTCCCGGTAGTGACGTCACGGTAGACATGCGGAACAGTTGTGAGGCCTTATTATCTAGGAGGTGTTGTGTTTATGAAGTCCCTCATGATAAGGAAGATTGGTGTTTGGCGTGCTGTTAGTGCAAGACGAATAACTGGGCCTATTTTATTCGAGACGACAGCAAATGCAGAGAGGGACAAAGATGGCTTTTTGACGCCATTCTTCCATCAGTTAACGGAAGAAGAAAAATTGCGTCGATAGTTTCAACTAGATTCAGCCCCTGCTCATACAGCGGAAGATAGAGTTCGGTACATTTTTTCCTGTTGTCCGGAGGTAAATGAAAGTATGTTTCAAGAAAATGTACGTATACAGAACGTCTCTTCGGAAATTAACCTTCCAATTAACGCACAGCCGTTGTAAAATAAGTCCAAAAATTCCAAGAAATATTATCTGGGTCCCGCGGTCGTTCAATCGTTTTCAGCTTTTTTCTAAAACACGAATCATACCAAGACTTGAACAAATTTAGCGATAATACCGGGCTTCAGTATTATCAGAGAATCGATAAAATCACAAAAATATGCATAGTTATGCATTTAGTTACCATATTTATGAAGTGTTTTTGCAGCTATTAACACCTCGGAGCGTGAATCCCAGTCAGGATAGTGAGAAATTCCCAACTCTGCTGCTCCTTGCCCGGAGAAGCTGAGTTTAAATCATTCAGGGCAGTTAAGGTGCGCTAATGTGGTCACTGTGAAGTGCTTATAATAGCACGTTATGACCTCGACTCAACCACTAATGCGGCTTAGATACACCCCGTGTACGTGTGTATCCGTGGCTGACCTGACTGAAAAATGTATGTTCTTCCTTGTTGGATATCGGCCCACCGAGGACCAGAAATTCATTACTAAACCTTGTGACTACCGTGGGATTCATAGCTTATTATATCGTATAGGTAAAACATGTAAATAGACTCACGTAGAATTTCAATTGCTCGCTTGCGTGTATATTTGTACGTTTGTAGAGTTATGTACCTGTACAATCCCACTCGTTTTACCCATCCGGTTTGAATTTTGTCCTCCCTGTCTATTTCTATGTCTCTAATTTTTTAATCATTTACAGTATTCCTTTCGTTCATTGTCCACTGCTTCCTTCTTTCAATCCTTGCTTCTTTCTTTTCCTCAGTATACTTTCAATATCTTATTTATTGAGTTATTCTCCTCCGTAGCCTAACTTTTAGCACGATTAGCTGCCGTCTTCGGAGGCCCGGGTTCGATTCCCGCAACTGCCAGAAATTTCAGAATGGCAGGAGGGCTGGTATGTGGCTAAAATGGTACATGCAGCTCACCTCAATTGAGGGTGTGCTTTAAAAGAGCTGCAACACCTCGGGTGAGGGCACGAGTTTACTTTTGTCCGGCTTCGTGACTGAACGGTTAGCATGCTGGCGTTTGGACCAACGGGTCCCAGGTTCTATTCTCGGCCAGGTCAGGGATTTTAACTCTCATAAGTCAATTCCTACGTCCCTGGGACAGGGTGTTCGTGCCATCTTCTGCATTAGAAGGAAAATCCACAGCCTGCTTCCAGTCATTCGACCGAGTCAGGAATGGAATGAATGAAGCCCCCCTCTAGCTGCTAGTATAGAAATCGTGATGGCTGCCGAAGCCTGTCGCACTCCTCTGGGGCAATGATTAATGACCGACAAATGAAATTATATTAGTGTGTGTTGCTGTAATGAATGATGACAGGGAAATCCGGAGTACCCAGAGAAAAACCTGTCCCGCCTCCGCATCGTCTAGCACAAATCTCATATGGAGTGACCGGGATTTGTACCACGGAATCAAGCGGTGAAAGGCCAGCGCGCTGAGCCACGGAGGGTCTATTCTTCAGCATTAGAATTCATCTCAGATAGGGCCTCATCCTCACAGACACGCAGGTCGCCTATACGGCGTCTCCTCGATAGACCTGCACCAGGCCTCTTTGGAGGCCACATGCTCCGAATCGTGCAGTTCCTTGGTTGAGTTGTCGGCGTTAGGGCCTACGTTTCAGAATTTCCCGGATTCAATCCCCGGCCGGGTCTGGGATTTTAACCATAGATTTTAACTGACTCGGGGTCTGGGCGTTTATGTTTTCCCAACACGCTTCTCCTAATATATACAACATATCACACTATGAACTGGCATGAAAATACGCAATAGCGCATAAAATCCTCCACACTGAATTGGCGCAGGAAGACGCACCGGACGTACAAGGGAACCAAGTCCACGTGTGACAGAGTTCAAACCCGCGAACTCACAAGGTGTGTCGTATATCTGCACCTATTTTTCTTTCGTACTTTTCATATCCGGCTCAGTATGATGTTGGTTGGCGGTATTAGCTGTCGTCCTTGGACTATTACCTTTAAGTATCTTAGTATCTAAGTGAAACTTCAGTATCTCTTTACTACCAGGGCTGCAAGTAAATTAGTGGCTATATTGATAGCACGCAATATTTAACTAACTAACAAGTACAATTGCATTAAATTCGTTCAATGCAGTCACTGATAAGTCTATTACCTTTCTCCAAATGCCGGGAAGCTGTTGGGGACCGTTGGCAAGGCGGTCACTGTTGATGACAGCGAAGGAGTGCCATACTGCGCGGAGTAAGGATGCCACGTCAGAAAACCGACGGTCACGGAGGGGTTCCTTCAACTTCGAAATGAGGTCGAAGTCACAACAAGGATTCATGTCTGGTGAGTACGAAGGGTGTTCCAAGACCTCCCAATGCCAGCGTTGCAATAAGAGCTTGACACTGTTGGTGGCGTTGTCATGCAACACAATGAGGCGACTGTCTCGCGGTAAACGTGGAAGTTCGCGCCGCATAGCCGGACGCAGATGTCATTCCAGAAATCGGCAATAGTAGTAGTAAGTAGTGTACTAAAGTATTTGGTATAGGCCACGGCCGCAAACCTCGTCACCTTCTCCGAGCATATTCTTCACCGTAACAAATCTCCTGGCCTGACGGCGTTATCGACTAAGAGGCCTGGCTCCCCCCCCCCCCCTCATTTTAGTAGTAATAGTAGTGTTTGTGAAGAGGAGCATATATTGTGTAGAATGTATGATTAGAAATATTTTGCAGGAAAAGAGAAGTTTTATTATGGTAGAAATATTAAATGGCAGTGATGAACGATGATATAGCACCTACGTAGAATATATCATGAGGCCAGAGATATATATAACATTTATTTATGTTACCTGTCAACATGTTAATATAGTATTTCACATTCCAATCATAGGTACATATAGTTTCAAAACCATAATAAGAGTTTTCATCTTCAGTCTATCATCTCTGTATTCTTCTATGTGCAGTATCAGCGCACGGATGAGTTTTGAAACTAATAACAGAGCTTGACAAAATTGTAAGAATATAAAATTGCAAATCGAATATTCACGTCCTGGCTCTGAGAAAGATCACAGAATCAACTCTTCTGCCTCCAGTATACGTAAAGCAACATCCAAAACATGAACAAACACAATACACATAAACCACAGACCATGACAGTCGTTCGAGAAGCGGAAAGTAAAGTTTTCCATTATTCGTAACCTCGCTAGTATGTGAGATAGAGTGGTTAGCCCCATGTCCGGTGGTATCTACACATTGTAACCAAGGTGGTACGCGTTTCTGGTGGAGGCTGGAGCCCTTGTGCCTTATTTCTAAATGTTTCGACTTGCTTACTTCCTTTCGGGTGAACCGAACACACCTTCACCCCATCGGCTAGGCAGTACCCTATACACGACCACGTGGCAGCAAATTACGATATTAGTAATACATTCTAATGGACTTACTGAAATGTATTACAGTGGAACATCGATATCTCGAATCACCTCGAGAGCTAAATTTTATTTCGAGTTATCGACATTTCGAGATACAGAGAACACAGTTTTTGAGCATTTATAGCACATAACTGAATCATATGTATCTACGGGCTTATAATGAATACATTATTTTTAACAGAATTAAAAATTATACGAACTATTTTACGGCATCGCTTTAATTATAACTCCTATTATAGTAACTTTTTAGAAGACAGGATACAGTACATACAGTAGTGAAACAAGAAGCATACCTCCGTTAACATTTTTGGAAAAAATCCGTTAGTGTCTTCTGCTTGTTACAGTTAACTTTTCGTCCGTTCACATTCAAACTTCGTCAGTACCACGCAGCCGAGAATCTTAAATGGAGCTTGTCATTCGCAACTTTTTTTTTTTTTGTACGTGACTGGTAATTAATTCACACCCAAGAAATAGCAGGTTTCGCCGATTTTCCGATCACTAGAAGTTTTAGTTTCTCGGTTCCCGTCATATTGGCTTCCAGCATCACTGTAAACTTTTCTTTACTTGTTAACTGTCCCTCACAAACCACAAATGCCGTATTGCACAGATAATGTTGCACAAAAGTCGAGTTACAGAGTATTTTTTTCTTCAAGGGAGGAAATGTTTGCTTCGAGAAATCGAGAAATTCGTGTAACCGAATTTCGAGTAATAGAGAAATAAATACACGTGAAGAATAGGACAAACGACCGGGAAATTCAGGTCTAAGTTACTTCGAGATACTGAAAATTCGAGTAATGGAGGTTCGAGATATCGAGGTTCGATTGTATTTAATTGCTCCTGTGTATGTGTAGAGAGAAATAAAACTTAGTGCACCTAAACGAATACAATATATTCAGAACGTGTGCACCGTTAGTAATTAAGCTCACCGGACAAAAAAAAAAAAAAAAAAAAAAAAAAAAAAGAGTCACCCTGATGTGCACGCACAGGTGATGTTTTCAAGCGAACCGTGTACCAGGTGTTGCATAAGAGTTTGCCAGTTTTTGTGCTAAAGGAAACACGTAATTTTCAAGGGAAATTTGTTTTAAATTCAAAATATTGGCCATCGGCTTCTACACACTTCGCCCATCTTTCAGGTACGTTATGAATACCATGCGAGAAAAACTGCTTGTATTTTGCGGCAAACCATTCGTGGAGCCATTGTCCAACTTCCTCGAAATTGCTGAAGTGCTGCTTTGCGAGCGCGTGCCCCGTTGATACGAAGAGATGATAGATGGCGCCAGGTCGGGGTAGTACGGCGGGTGCGGAAGGATGTCCCATCCAAGCGATTTCAAGGTGTCTTTCACTGGTTTTGCTGTGTGAGACGGCGCATTGTCGTGTAACAAAGTCACTTTGCCATGTCTTCTGGCCCATTCCGATCGTCTTTCGATCAATGAGTGATTTAAATTAATCATTTGTTGGCGATAGCGTTGTGCGGGAAGAGCTGAGAGCAGCTGACTTCTAATAGTTTGTGCTGTAAAGACTAGTTGGCGACATGCGGAGTCAAAGCACAAGCAAAGCCACAGCAATGTACCAGACTGAATATATGATGTTTACGCAATATAATCGCACAGTTCGTTTGTCGTTCACTGTTTACGCTGTATTCCTAAACAAGCTTTTATGTTGACCTGCAGTATTTGTGTGAGTATTCTCCAGGAAGTAGTCAAAGGAGTATTTAGTTAGTATGTGTCAAAATAATTATTTTCTTTCCCATGCATAACACAATGAAATTAATTTAGTCAACTTATTTTGTTTCTTTACTGCAATCTAATACACTGAGTAGGGCGACACATTAGGCGCAATAATAGGCCTACTGTTAAAAGTTTCATATGTTTAATAGGAGTTAGGCCTACCCGATGAGTTTGAAATCTCAATTCACTACACTGGCGGGGGAAAAAACTATCTGACTTGGAGCAAATTTTTCCTCCAAACCAGAGGAAAAAAAACCCTCTTCGCTGCTAATATGGAATCAAATGAATGTATAATAATAATAATAATAATAATTAAATGAATGTATAATTTAATAGAAGTGAAGAGGAAGAAGCTTTTCTTAAGAAACAGTTCCTTTCAGGGTTCCATTTTGAGTTATTTGGTGAATTGTGGTGCTATAATTCGGAATAGTACGAAATTGTAATTCATTTTTGCAAGCTGCTTTACGTCGCGCCGACACAGGTAGGTCTTATGGCGACGATGGGACAGGAAAGGCCTAGGAATGGGAAGGAAGCGGCCGTGGCCTTAATTAAGGTACAGCCTTAGCATTTGCCTGGTGTGAAAATGGGAAACACCGAGCTCGATAGCTGCAGTCGCTTAATTGCGGCCAGTATCCAGTATTCGGGAGATAGTAGGTTCGAATCCCACTGTCGGCAGCCCTGAAAATGGTTTTCCGTGGTTTCCCATTTTTACACCAGGCAAATGCTGGGGCTGTACCTTAATTAAGGCCACGGCCGCTTCCTTCCCACTCCTAGCTCTTTCCTGTCCCATCGTCGCCATGAGGCCTATCTGTGTCGGTGCGACCAGTGGGAAACCACGGAAAACCATCTTCAGGGCTGCCGACAGTGGGATTCGAACCTACTATCTCCCGAATACTGGATACTGGCCGCACTTAAGCGACTGCAGCTATCGAGCTCGGTAATTGTAATTCTAGACCAGGTCATAAGTGAGCCTATGCCATTATTGCACACTGATTATTTCAAACAGCGCGTCAGAGTAGGGATCGAGTAGCTGGAATACTATGACGAACCAGTGTGTTACGTACCAGTAGTATCAGAAAATGTATTAACCAGAGGAATGGCATGCTATAGACGGAAGTTACCTAACTCCCCAGCTATTTCCCGCCAATATTGAGGCAGGCTGTTATACTCGGTACGCAGCAATAATCCCAAATATCGAAGATGAGCTGCAGCATAAGAAACGAAGAATATCACAACAAACACTGGTCAACATAGACCTAATGATGTTATTGATCAATTTTATGACCGTTCGATATTGTCGGCTTTCACATTTAGTTTTCTTCCGACTCTGAAATACCACTTTGTATCGTAGACGGTACGATGAAACAGAATAAAACATAAATGATCAGAAATTGTTTTCTTTATAAATTTTTGTTCATGTTATATTAAGAATGGAACATTCCACAAAATATAAATTTCATGTTTCTGTATTGACACCTAAACTAATATTGTTTAAACTACTATAACAATGATTTATTTTTGAAGAGTATCCTCCTTATTCAATACATTATGGTAAATGTGAATTAAAAAACTTGAATTTCATATACGTCACATCTATACATGTTTCGATGCTAATTGGATCATCTTCAGTACATTGCTAAAATGGACATTACGTATTGTCGCTAAAAACTTTTAAAACAGAAGTAAGAATTATATCATGAATATTAACATGATCTTATTAAAAAAGTTTATGCTCTCTTTTTTTTTTGCTAGTTGCTTTACGTCGCACGGACACAGATAGGTCTTATGGCGACGATGGGACAGGAAAGGCCTAGGAATGTGAAGGAAGCGGACGTGGCCTTAATTAAGGTACATCTCCAGCATTTTCCTGGCGTGAAAATGGGAAAACACGGAAAACCATGTTCAGGGCTGCCGACAGTGGGGTTCGAACCCACTATCTCCCGGATGCGAGCTCACAGCTGCGCTTATGCTCTTTTAATGTCATGGTTTAAAATCTTCAGTGGGCACTGTTATCCACTCGTCCTGATATCCTCTTGATGTGAAATCCAGAATGTCTGGAGAGCAGTTCAGTTTCTCAATAAACATATTAATTATCTAAAATAACGTCCGACTCGTTGGCTGAATGGTCAGCGTACTGGCCTTCGGTTCAGAGGGTCCCGGGTTCGATTCCCGGCCGGGTCGGGGATTTTAAGCGTAATTGGTTAATTCCAATGGCCCGGGGGCTGGGTGTTTGTGCTGTCCCCAACATCCCTGCAACTCACACACCACACATAACACACTATCCTCCACCACAATAACACGCAGTTACCTACACATGGCAGATGCCGTCCACCCTCATCGGAGGGTCTACCTTACAAGGGCTGCACTCGGCTAGAAATAGCCATACGAAATTAATTTTAATTAATTAATCTAAAATAACAGCGAAGGCTTTGTCATAAAATATACAGGTATTAAAAACAATGTTATTGTCTCGTATCATACCCATAAGTAATAATAAAAGGAATATACGAACATTTTTTGTAAATTTAGTGCATTAATCCTGCTACCTATTATGGTTAGTCCACACCGAAGTTAACAAACAATGTTAACGAAACAAAGTTAATACATAATGTTAATGAAAACTTTTCCCAATATGTTAATAAACGTTTGCTACCAAACTTCATCAACATTGTGTCCACACCAAAATAGCTGTTTGTGAGGTTACAATGGATGGGGTGCGGAAGAAGAAAATACTTACAGCTGCAGCTTTCATTATTTTAGCGAGTACAATCAGAGGAAAGCGTAGATGCAAAGTGTGGCAAATAAAAATATTGGAAAAGCGTTTAGAATTAAATTTGGAGAGAATACTAATGCCAGAACTTCTAGTTTGGAAGCAGACTGTCCCACAAATGGGATAATTCTGGTACGATTCAATTAGTGCCATGACCTTTTCATTTTACCACTCCGTGCAATATATGAGACGCTTGCGATTCGATAGTCCATTTTGAGAAATGAAACAGCATCGCATTCCGCGCTGTGAATTTGCGTCCTTGCGCATGTGCAAACCGAAATGTTCACGAAAACACGAAAAGTTTCTTCCACAAAAGTGAAAGATATTTTGTTTATCAGCATGATCGAAAAGTTAATGAACACACTATTTTGTTTATTAACATCCAAAAATGTTCATAAACATTGTTTATTAACAGTGTTTATTACCAAAATTAACGAAAACATCTTGGTGTGGAAGCACTTTTACATAGAATTCCTGGCCCTACTTATCAAACATCCCTCCCTAGAACAATGTTCTATAGTATCCTCTGGAAACAGAAAGGGAACATTTCCAGCAACGGCGTCTCCTTGACATATTGTTGACAGCTAGGAATCAGGAGCGAGTTTCCCCTACTGCTCCTTTTTCTTCCAGGTAGTGTGATTTCCAATTCCATCAATGTGTGCGTGCTCAGGGAGACGAACGATGAGCGCGCGTGCGAGGGCGAATGAGATATCAAACTGAATCAATCAGTAATGTGTTATTGTAGATGCGTGACTGCCACATCCATCACGAAATAAAATATAGACCTAAAGCTATACAATGTCAATAGAGTTAAATATCAAGCAGGAATTGATTTGAAGAATGGAACTGACCCTCATGGTACAGGGATAGTAACGGAGCAAGCGGTCTTGTATTATACCAGGCATGTGCAGGTCACAAGTTGACTGAGAAACAGCTGTTCCGAGCGCTAGCTCAGGACGTTATAAGATAGCGCAAGCCTGGAGTGGTGTACCGGTACATTAAACGTTCACAACTGCGATACTCCGTGCAATAAATGCATATATTCTTTCATATAAGGGAGTATAATTTAAGACTTCGCACTTTGATCACAGAGCGCGGGAATCTCCAAGCCAGCGCCACATGGTCTGTGTCAAGGTGGACCTGATAAGAAGTATTTACAGCTGATTCAGCAGATACTTATCTCTCTCGCTCAGTTCGCTTGTAACTATTGGACTTTCAAGGTGTGTTATAAGGTTATCGCGGTGGCTGAGTACACTACAGCGTAGAGAATATTTCTGGCAAAGTGTTATTTGCACAAGGGGAAAAAAAAACCAGTTAAAAGGTGCCTTCGAAAATTACGCAGATAGTTTCTCGGTTCTACAGTACCCTCAAAACATTACATGCAAGAATTCGTTCGCAAGTGGCATAGTACTGGTTCCGTAAGTAATAAGAAAAAATAACGAAGGAGAACAGCTCTAACACAATAGAGGTTAGACGATATAAAGGTAATACTGAAAGTCAGTCCGCATAACTTGCTTCGGAGAGTAGCTCAGAGAACGGGTATTTCACATTCGTCAACACGTAATATAACAACGTTATTACATTTATTATCTTGCAAGTATCATTCAGACCATAACATACCGCCTACAGATTTCATTGCAAGAATAAAATTTTGTACTTGTCTAATGAGTAGTGTTCACTACAGTATCGTGGATACGAACTTTATTTATGTATTTACTTGTCCTGAGCATGTACAGTATATAACTGGTGAGATCAGTTTCGTTTAATTTCTATGGACGCACGATTACGACCGCTCGCTGTCACCGCTTCCCTGCTCACCTATGACTCGGTACTCCACTACGAAGTCTTAAATTATACTCCATGTTTAACTAAATGAACTACTTGATATTTAAAGAGGACTTCTGTAGGTTTGACGAAATGTTCGATTTTGATAAGATACTACAGATGATAGTTAGGACCACCCTTCGGTGTTGAAAGGAGAGCTCTGCAGTCCTCACCAAGGCTGTGTCGTGTGGTGTTAAATGGAGACATCTGCTGTAGTTGTGTATAATATCAGCATTGTTTTGGCATTATTTCATTAGATTGAACTGCTGTGATTCGAACTGCTTTCTGTGTTTCAATGATTCTTGCACCAATATTGCACTTCATTTTCGTATTACTATTAAGTTGGGCATTATTGCTTCAGTGCTCATACTGAGAATTGGATTTATTCCTTTCAGAAGCAATAACATTGCATTTTGCAATTACTGTATTTGTGAGTTTTTAGTGGAAGTTGGCATTCAAAGTTCACTCCATTTGCAAACATAACAAAAATAACTTTTTCATAATCTATGAATTGTATTTTACAGTCATCATGAACTGGCAGAAGTAGACTGACATTTTCCATCACTTAGACAGATTTTTTCCTTCTCGTGTAAAATTTATAAATGTTCAGAAGTCCCCTTTTAACATCAAGTGATTCAAATGAGTATAATACGGCGTTTTCATAAAATGTGCCCAGCAACATGCTTTGTAATCATCGTATACCAGGAAAATAAAGAACTTTTTTAAACGTCGGCATTAGCAATGAAGTACAAAGGGGCTTAACATGCTCAACTCTTCTATAAACAATTATAAATGAGAATAATACCGAATATTATGCCGCTACCCTATTGCTTCCCTAGGAAAACTTCATTTTTTAATAAATTTAATCAAAAGAAAGTGGGCTATGATAAAAGTAGCAACTCTTCAAGCATCCATGTTGATACAGAAGTATACAGACACTAACAAAATAATGTGCCAGTCCTGAATGTTTCAATCGTTACTTGTAGACCAAAACACGTAACTGGAGCCTGACACCGATAGACGTGCACAGCCCTGAGTCAGCAACGTGGGGAAGTACAAGCCGAGTGAGGGGAAGAGACTTGCGCCCTAGTGCACAGGTATTTCTAGTACGGGCACTGTGCTTACGGAGCTCAGGGATTAATAATAATAATAATAATAATAATAATAATAATAATAATAATAGCTTTACGTCGCACTAACTACTTTTACGGTTTTCGAAGACGCCGAGGTGCCGGAATTTAATCCCGCAGCGTGCCAGTAAATCTACCGACAGGAAGCTGACGTATGTGAGCACCTTAAAATACCACCGGACTGGTTCAGGTTCGAACCTGCCAAGTTAGGGTCAGAAGGCCAGCGATTCAACCGACAGAGCCACTCAGCCCGGCGCGGGCAGGGTTTGGCACCCGTGCATTATACTCAGCGCTCTGGGTAAAATCCAGCCAGCCAGGTTGAGTATTCCCGATGGTAAAGCTTCAGTTCAGTCCAGTGATATATGCAGGTACCCAGATACGTCGGTCTCGTCAGGAACATTTACCGGCACGAATAATAACTCCAGTGGAGCAGATTTTCCCACACTTTGACATCTCCAGCAAAGGTAAAAGTAGTTGTTTCTTACCTGTTAAACACCATACTGACCTCTAAAGGACTTTGGTGACGATTGGAGAGAAAAAGGACCAGGATTGCGAAATCGCCCGTAGTCTTAATGAGGGTGAAATGAAATGACGTATGGCTTTTAGTGCCGGGAGTGTCCGAGGACATGTTCGGCTCGCCAGGTGCAGGTCTTTTGATTTGACTCCCGTAGGCGACCTGCGCGTCATGATGAGGATGGAATGATGACGAAGACGACACATACACCCAGCCCTCATGCCGGCGAAATTAACCAATTAAGGTTAAAATTCCCGACCCTGCCGGGAATTGAACCCGGGACCCCTGTGACCAAAGGCCAGCACGCTAATCATTTAGCCATGGAGCCGGACTTAATGAAGGTATAACGCCGGCCGTCATATGAAGACTGGTCAAGTCCAAAAAGTAAAATTTTAGAGGAGACACTTCAAAATGTGCATGAATATCAAATCAAATTGTTCACACAAAATGTATGTAATTATCGCGAAATGTGCGTAGATACCAACGTTTCTGCGCTTGTTTTGTACACAGATAATTTTTAAAATGCGACTCAACTGTTTCATGACCTGAAAAGATCTTTAAATACAGAGGCCACTCCCCACTCATGCTAAAATGGTAATTATTTGTCCATTACTTGAAAACAGAACCATAAAACCGATTTTGCAAATGTGAAAGTCTTATACATACTTGAAAACTTACACGTATACACATATAAAATTAGTTTTATTTCCATGTTACAGGTACTAGAAACAAAGGATTTATTTAAACGACACTAAAATGATAAATGTAACCTGACTAGGTTTCTACGTCTTGCTGTTGTTACGGCCTTAGTCTGATTCCCTTACATCATTATTTTCTTGTTCTGCAGTGCTGCATGAGTTAGGGCTAATTGTATGTTATACCATGTTGTCACTTTGGCATATGTTGTGAATTTTGCACATCTTTAAATTTAGTTATCTTAACTGGCATTGGACTATGGTAGCAATTCACATGTCAACAAACAACACGTACAATTTCACACGTGTAACGGGCAGTCATATTCGTATTGTCCATCACATCTGACACATAAGTAATGTTACTGCTATCTTGCAAGAGGGTTTCAGAGCAAGATTAAGTCAAGTCCGACTTCAGCCAGTTCTTTAATGCATATTCGTGATGCAATTAAGTCCTCCTCTACGGCAGAGACGTTACTTAAATGAGAAAGTGTCTAATTCTTATATCAAATGTGTGGCATCCATTTCTCTACCCAGTACACATTAAAAAATAGCTGGACCTGACCGGTTTTTGTACCGAGGTTTTCATTTTGTCTGCACAATCTACCCACAACCAGCTCTATCTGAGTCATCTATATCTGGAGTCCCACCATCAATCCACAACCGGTGGTGTGGTGCCATATCCATGACTGTGTAAGAACCCACGTACCGGGTGAGTTGTCCGTGTGGTCAGGGGCACGTTGCATGGCTCCAACCTGCTATAGGTGTATGGCATGCATACTTCCTGTTTGTGAGGTCACACTGTCTGTCGCAAGCAAACGGTATTGATAGAAACGTCTCACCGATCTCTGTAGAGCAAGCGAATCAAGAAGGAATAAAACCAGTTTCGTTTACAAGGACGTCTTATAAAAACCATTACCATAAATTAAAAATGATTCACGTGCGAAGACAAGGTGATTCACTTCTTCTTCTTCTTCTTCTTCTTCTCTTTTCTACTTCCGGTTCTCCCACACCTACGAGGTCACGAGTGTGAAACATGTATCACACGAATATGTGGCCCAGCTGTACGGTCGGTTGCCCTTCCTGGCGCCAGTCGTATATGGAGGGACGTAACCACTAACCCTGGTGGTTGGTAGTGTAGTGAGTGTGCTGTCTGAATATGAAGATGGACGTGTTGGAACAAACAAAAATACCCAATCTCCGAGTCAAAAGTTAAAAATTAAATTCCATTATCCGGTCTGTAGTCGAATCCGGGCCCTCTGAACCGAAGCCCTCAACACTGATCACTCAGCCAAGGAGTCGGACGGTGATTCACTAGTTCATAATAAATAAAATACAGTTGTATTACTTAGAAATTAAGAAATTGGAATTACTTTAGGAGGGGAACAGACATGGTTCACTCCAGTGACATTAAAACGGAACTGACCACGACTAACTATATCTTTCACCACACCATCCATAACAAACAGAACACCTTGAAAGACTAGAAATAGGAAGTTCATATTCATAAGACATGTTAATTAGTATGTTCTGCAGAAATCATTAGCATTTCAGTCACCTAGGTTCAGCATGTGCCCTGATGCCTATTTTTTTTTGCTAGGGGCTTTACGTCGCACCGACACAGATAGGTCTTATGGCGACGATGGGATAGGATAGGCCTAGGAGTTGGAAGGAAGCGGCCGTGGCCTTAATTAAGGTACAGCCCCAGCATTTGCCTGGTGTGAAAATGGGAAACCACGGAAAACCATTTTCAGGGCTGCCGACAGTGGGATTCGAACCCCCTATCTCCCGGATGCAAGCTCACAGCCGCGCGCCTCTTCGCGCATGGCCAACTCGCCCGGTCCTGATGCTTATTAGGCACTGGGTCCTCCGTGGGCACTGATAACTTGTTCCATGCCTGGTGGCATCGACGCGTATAAGGCGCGAAAGGCATTCAGGGGTATAGCCATCCATGCTTCATTCACCTGGTTCCACAGTCCATCTTTGGTGGTTGGCATCACAGCGCTGCACCCGTCGTTTCACCATATCCAACACATTTTCGATTGGCGACAAGTCCGGTGATCAGGCTGGCCAGGGCAACGGCCTGACATTCTGTGACAACAAAAAGGCACGTGTTCGTACAGCAAAATGTGGTCGCGCATTGTCCTGCTCATATGGCGTCTGGGGTGTTGTGCAGATAGGGTATGCTACGGGTTGCAGGATGTATTTCACGTGGGTCAAACTGGTCACGCACCAACTGTGATTTGCGGTTGTACGCAATAGCACCCCACACCCCCACACCATTAGGCCTTGAGTTGGCGCTGTATGTCTTGTGGGAATGCAGTCAATGTGATGCCTCTCCCCCTGCCTGCGGCGAATCAAAATGCGTAGTGTTGCGCCAAAGCCGAGGATGACGCAGATATGTCCTGCAATGCTATTCGGATGAGGTGTCGATCTCCTCGGGGAGGGGGGGGAGGGGGGTGCGACCAGACCCATCTCGTCGTGTTCTACGGCTTTCTGTGAACCATTCCGTACACATCCATTGCACTGGCGACACACTTCGTCCCACACGAGCAGCAATTTCCCAGATGGATGCATCATGTTCTCTCATGCCAATAATGAGCCCTCTTTCAAACTCACTCATTTGACGGTAAGGTTCTTGCATACGTCTGCGAGGCATCCTGCACGTATGCTCAAGTCACACTGATCCATTACCTTCGGTTTATAGCGACAACGAGAGTCGCATGCACATTTTACCAGTCGATGGAGGTGCGCTGAGATATCGATGTGGACCTTGAACCTGAGGGCCGACATGATTTAAATGATAATCATTTCTGTATAATATACTAGTGCACATGTCCTGTGTATATGAACTTCTTATCTCTAGTCCTTCAAGGTGTTGTGATTTTTATGAACATGAGTGTATGTTACGTGGTGACGTCAACCACAGACAACTTTCCTAACGATCACTTCTAATAGTTTGGGGTCTGCAATCTGCTGCTAATGGGGCTCTTAAGCGGGGACACGGGCGATGAAACACGGACAAAATTGCGTACGTTCTTACAGAGCAATTTTGTGACTTCGTTATAGCCAATGAGCGCTACGGTGCGTGCGAGTTTAACGCTCTGCTCGGTGGATGGACACAGCACCACAAGTCTTGCCCTGAAGAACATTCCTTTTTAAGGTTATGTTCATCTGCTATTCACTTGTATCAGACAAGATTATCAACGTAGATAAAAGTTAGAACATTAAATTTCATGGCTTCTATAAACTGCCCTTACGATATAATACTTAACAGCACGATGGTGCTCTACAAGACAAACTTGTTTGGTGATATAGTTAAGAGGTGTTGTCGAACTGGTCCGATGGTTATAGGAATTTGGAGATCAAACAATTAGTAGGGTCGAACTTGTTCGTCGGTTAGCACAGGGTGTGGGGTCGAAATGATCCGACGCTAGAATATCAAAACCAAGGATCGAAGGTACCTTGTCATCCGGTCATATATTATACCAACTCTTCGAATAAAATGACACAGGACAATATAGTAAATATAGGCTATGTGGTGGCCTTTCGGACTCGTCAAATAGCGTATATGTAGCGGCCTTTAGGTTAGGTGATATTAGGTTCGGTTCGGTAACGTTAGGTTAGGTTAGATTAGGTTTTACGGAGCTCGATAGCTGCAGTCGCTTAAGCGCGGCCAGTATCCAGTATTCGGGAGATAGTATGTTCGAACCCCACTGTCGACAGCCCTGAAAATGGTTTTCCGTGGTTTCCCATTTTCACACCAGGCAAATGCTGGGGCTGTACATTAATTAAGGCGACGGCCGCTTCCATCCCACTCCAAGCCCTTTCCTGTCCCATCGTCGCCAAAATACCTATCTGTGTCGGTGCGACGTAAAGCAACTAGCAAAAAAAAAAAAAGGTTTAGGTTAGAATCGCCACTTTTGACACGACTGAGACACAAACATAAGGATAGGAAGCTTCCACCTAATCAATACGTTATTTTGTCTTATTAATGTACAGGACCGGTTTCGACCCCTTTAGAGGTCATCCTCAGATGGTCATATAATCTAATGTTAACGTAACATATAATTAAAACATCATTAAATTCAATGAAGAATGTCACTTGATATGAATAAAAATGTCATAGTATCAATTTGTAGTTTCTTCCTCATGGCTTAAAATAATCGTCGAGTTAAATGATCTGATTCTGAGACTTAAATTCCACTATTTTATACATGGATAACATATATTTGGTTAAAATACAACGTTCTTGGACTTAGAATGTTCAATGTGTACTTGCAGTCTACACGGTTTCCCAGCACAGTTATAAGCTTTAATGTGGATTGCATGAATGCCATGGAACAAATCTCAAGCTGAAGAATATTGTACCTAACAGATAAAGATTTATTCACATGTAGGTTGGTGAAGTTTTATATCACAAATGCAGACATTGAACTTTGACGATTATTTTAAACTTAAGTGTAAACACTAATAATCACATCATATAACTTTTCTTACTGGATCCAGCAATGTTTTATACTCACACTCGTGTTAAGAGTAGACAAAGTTGGTTATAAAAGTGTAACCAAGCACCATAAGAACGAAAATACGCGAACGTCGTATGAACTTACCTGTGTAACAACATATGTTTTATCAACTCAGTTCTAAAGTTTTAGTGTGGACTGCAAGTACACATTGAACATTCTAAGTCCAAAAACGTATTTTAACCAAATATAAGTTATCCATGTATGGAATAGTGGAATTTAAGTCTCAAATTCAGGTCATTTAACTCGACGATTGTTTTAAAGCCATGAGGAAGAAACTATAAATTGATACTATAACATTTTTATTCATATCAAGTGACATTCTTCATTGAATTTCGTGATGTTTTAATTATGTGTTACGGTAACATTAGATCATATGATCAGCTGAGGATGACCTCTAAAGGGGTCGAAACCGGTCCTGTACATTAACAAGACAAAATAAAGTATCGATTAGGTGGAAGCTTCCTATCCTTATATTTGTTAATATCAAATATCAATACGGACATGTAACTAATAGATTATGACGACTGAGTCATGTCACCGGTTGCATATTTAAATCCCTCAAAAACGTCTAACTTAAAGCCCCTCTCACTTAACAATGGAAATATTGTACACTTATACTAGTACTACACTGCACTGAGATTGTCTAAGAACTGACACTGAGTGTAGAAAAGGAAGGCAGTTGTCGAGTGGTGGGGTTTAGTTTAGGTAAGGTTAGGTTAGTATACCCATCAGGGCATTCCTGCCTGTACCTGCCAAATACCCGTCGGACCAGTTCAACCGCGACCTTTCGTTATGGAAGAAATATATCTTTAGAATGTGCGTCGGCCCAGTTCGGTACAACTAATATTTAAGACTTTGAAATCAAAACACTGAAAGAACAAACCTGACTGGGGTCATAAAATAGTAGCCGAGGCACCCATCTTCTATGCTGAATGTTTTGGACTCCAATCCCGACGAAGTTCATTGTCACCTAAAGAGTGTTTAAATGCGACAGACCATATCAGTGGCTTTAAGAGCTGCCTAGCTGAGTTGGGGAACCCGTGCTCAGTTCCCCCCAAGGAAAATGGGTCTGATTCCACGTCAGAAAATTAAAGAAGGCATGTGTACCTCTACAGGAGCACGTGCGCTCTGAGGCTCACTCAGACTACACCAGCAGATGAGTACCAGGTTAATTCCTGTGTGGTGGTGGTGCTGATTAGTGTTTTAAGAGGAAGTACATCTTTGCAACCATCCTCTTTATAACACAAATCAGAGGGAAAATATTGAAGGTGTCCGACACTTAGAAAAATGAAGGCATCGGCCAAGGAAAGACAAGGGACATGAAGGGCGTGAAAATGGAAGACTCCCTAGGATTCGCAAACCTAAAACCGTCAACCGTTGAGTTCAGCAAGGATAGCCTGGCACAAGTAAATGGAAGCAATGGCAGGACTCAGCTAAGTGCTTCTTAGTCACCAAGCCACTTTCCAAAATTAAGAGCTCCTGGGGCCCCTTTTAGTCGCCTCTTATGACAGGCAGGAGCTACCGTGGGTGTTATTCTACCACCCCCACCCACAGGGGGTTTAATTCCCGGGGGCAAAGGCGGCCGGATATGTAGCTAACAGCTCTATCCTACTTAGTGCCGACGTTACGGATAATGGAAGCCTTTACTTTCCACTTCTCCAAAAGCCTTCATAGCCTGCAATGAACTGTCTCGATTCCGGACCAGGTTAGGATTTTTTACCTGGATATGAGAGCTGGTTCGAGGTCGACTCAGAATATGTATTGCAATTGAGGAGCTATCCGATTGTGAGGCAGCGGCCCTGGTCTAGAAAGCCAAGAATAACGGCCGAGATATTTCGTCGTGCTGACCACACGACTCCTCGTAATCTGTAGGCCTTCGAACTGAGCAGCGGTTACTTGATGGACCATGACCTTTCGGGGATGCTGCGCCATGGAATTTAATTTGGTTTCATGAACCTGTTCTCAGGGTTTTATTTCTGTTCTCTTAATTCTTTTAAAATCCATATTAATAAAATAAATAAATAAAATAAATAAATAAAATAAAATATTTTCTTCCTGACTTTCTGCATCAAAGGAATGTCTTGAATTACGGACTGAAAGTAGTTCTTCTAATACCCTGTTGTTTACTGCTATTACCTACATACAGATAACCACAAACAGGATACAACATCGACTATGCTAAGTGGGGAAACCTGTTACCGTGAATTGTAACGTGTATTTAGCACATCGTTACTTAGATGAACGAGAAGATTCCAAGAGTGATAAATTCTATCTACGAAGCTATGAATTGTGGTCACGTGACAGGCAACAAGACTAAGTAGAGTAGACTAGTGCTCCGTGAGTAAGGGCAGCTGGAACGTAGTAATCTCTCAAGAGTAGGGAAAAACGGGCACAGACGGACAGAACTCTATTTCACTTGTTAACGCAGCGTCCGTCTCCACTGCCTGGGGTCTCGCCTGACACTTCCATTAGCACAGCCGGCTCCCATTGGGCGTTATAGCCCGTTGTATGTATCGCCAAGCATACGCAATCAGAACGCCAAGTTCATACACGTCAGTAACATAGGGCACCACTGTGCATGTACATTGTACTGTTACCCACTCTGATAAAGAAAAAAAAAACTTTGCGTTTGTCGACATGTGACAGAACAGACACAACAAAAGACATATTTTTACAATTTTATTTTAGCTATAACAAATGATTGCAACATTACGGACCATAGCAGCTTTCCTCGTTAGTATCCTGTTCATAACAGATGTTCTCTGGTCTTTTAGGCCGTGACCCAATGGAGTTTGAAGCTATACACCGAAAAATTGACTTCTGAAAGACTCCACTGTTTCAGATTACTATGTAGGTCAGTAGTACATTGCAACTGTATCCATTCACTTCTACTGTACACTAGAAACGAAGCACTCCTTCGACAGTCCGCAAGTTTCTTTCGAATAGAGTTCAGCTCTAGACCATATAGCATTTGGTCATGAATTGGCTGACTTTGGTTTCCGGCTCCTAAAGGGGAAAGTTCGACAATCTGCGTTGTCTTAAAATATAAATACATACATACATACATACATACATACATACATACATACATACATACATACATACATACATACATACATACATACATACATACATACATACATACATCAATCAATCAATCAATCAATCAATCAATCAATCAATCAATCAATAAATAAATAATGACTCTCACCTTTACTCTTCAACTGAGTCGTTGAAAAAGTGATACAAGAAAGGCGCAAACAGAAATTGGTCCTCAAAATTCACCAACCAATCACTTCAGGCAGCATTTTTGGACGACCTAGCAATGTTAACCAGAGACATTTCAACAGCCCAAAATTAGATTGAACTTCTGAAATAACTTGCGTTGAAGTTAGCCTTCAGATATCTTTTGATAAGACCAAATACATGACCTGCAAGAAACAAACATCAACATTCACGGAGACAAAATATGGCATTTTTAAACGAGTATCACAATTTCAGTATCTTGATGAAAAATTCAGGAAAATGGACTCGAAAAAAAAAAAAACATTGAAAAAGGGTGCCAGAAGATGGAAACTCCATATCGACTAACCCAAAATATCTGTAACAAAGAATATCTTCAGACACACAAAACTAAGACATTACAATACAGTCGTTAAACCAGAATCTCTTTATGGATCAGAGACGCTAATTTTGAACAGGAAAGGAGATAATCAAAACACTGTGAAGAAAGGAACGCAAAATCATAAGAAAAATTCTAGTCCCAAAACTCACCGACGGACAATACCAACTTAGAGGCAGACAGAAAATCAAACAATACACAAATATTCACAGTGACATAAGAAAACGCAGGCCAAGATTCTATGGACATATTAAAAGAATGCATCCAAACAGACTTGCGAAACAAATAGTCGAATTATATTAAAACAGGAGTAAAACTAAAACAGACACAATGAAATGGATTGGCGAATTCAAGACCGATTTGAAAAGGCAGGGACTACACCAGCAGATGTCCAAAAGAGGGAGGGTAATCTTCAGATCCAAAATTCACAAATGGCAAGTTGACCATGAGGAAAGACCACAGAAGAAGATTGGAACAACCTGGTCTGAAGACAAAAAGGAAAACGACAGTAAAAGTATGAAAGAAATATGGGCACAAAGTAAGGCAAATGCACGCAATGGGCTTATTCGCATATATATAATAATAAACTTTATTGAACTTTTCCCAGGTATTTTTGTGAACACTGGAGCCACCCAGGGTCATTTTGCTTTTGCCAAACGGTGTAAGGCCGAATGTCTTCCAGAAGCCACATGATTTTTCAAGTGAAAATTCCAACTCTGGATCGAACGACATTCGAACCTCAGCCATCCGGGTTGAAATCCAGCAGCTAAGCCACTGCGTTAATCACGCCCTCATAATAATCCTCTATCTTCAGCTAATTTGTGCAGGCATTTTGATATGACATATTTAGGCAGCCTGCGTGTCATTTTCGATGATCTGTTTTACTTACTCGCCGATACGTTAGACAAACGAATCTCTGTTTGTATTATCTGTAGCTGAGTTTTAATTTATTTTGTCGAGTAAACACCAAATGTGTCACCAGATACCCTCTATATGCTGATATCGTTCTTCAAAAATCCGACTAACTCTGCCGAGTTTGAACAAGTGATCCTGCGATCCAGAGGCTAACACTCTGCTACACACCCTTAGAGAAAGCTTCCTCTTGGGTAAATATGTAGTAACGGTCTGGGTGTGCCGAATACTTTGTCTTACTTGCAGCTTGTTTGAAAATTTTCAGTCTAATAGAACAGAATAGAATAATCCCTTCCCGCAGTTTCGGATCACCTCAAAATTGGAAAGGGAGTAATGATATGTTATAATTCAAAATGTATTTTGATACATTCATTGTTACTATTTATCTATTACTACATTAAATATGTTACTGTTAAACTTATTAACTATTTCGAACAAATTTCAAAATTGTAGTTGTTTTAGTTTATTTATGCCAACGGCCGTAGGCGTGTTGAAACACCGGATCTCGTGAGATCTCCAAAGTTAAGCAACATTGGGCGTGGTCAGGAGTTGGATGGGTTGCCACGCGCTGTTGGTGGGTAAGGGAATGAAGGAGCGGAAAGGAGCTGGCCACCCTACCGCACGTAAACTCCGGCTCAGGATCACCTCTGGGGAAGTTCGGACCTGCCTTCGGGCAGAATAACTCTTACCTTACCTAGTTTATTTATCCATTTACTTTTGTCGTAGACGTTAACAGATTTATATAGTCTAGGACAAAGATGTATCTTACCCTCCCTAAGTAGAATTAGTGCTTACTTTTGTGTCACAAGACTTTATACATTCATACTATAACATACATTTTGTACGAAGTGAATGAATGAATGACTACATGAATTGGTAAATGAATTATTTCGTGATTGAATTGTGTTGGCTGAATGAATAAACACTCTTCCCACCACGTCACGGATAGCCACCAACTTTGGATAGTGTATTTGTTAATGAATGAGTGTTGATTGGATGAATGAATAAGCGAATGAATGAAATTAATATTGATTGAATGTTCTCAGCTTATCGATGCAGAACCCAGCAGAAAACATTCCATTTTGTATGAATGTTTGAGTGAACGAACGAATGGTTTGAGTTCCTGTTGAAACAAAATCCTCTCTCGCCGTCACGGATAACCACCAACTAGGAAGAGTGTTTGATGAATGAATAAATGAATGAATGAGTGAATGACTTAATGAATTGGCGAATGAATTATTTCATGATTGAATTGTGTTCATGCATGATGAGGGAATGAACATTCTTTACACCCAGTCACGGATAGGAACCTAAAAATTGGGGTGAGAAGATTCATTAATGAATGGGTGGATTGACAGAATGAAAGAGTGAATGAATGAATGAAATTAATTGAATACATACCGTGAGCCTACCGCTGTGGGACCTGGCCGTTAAGGAGAGAACATTCCATTCTATATGACTGACTGACTGACTGACTGACTGACTGACTGACTGACTTATCGAATGAATGATTTTCAATGCAATACCTTCGAACTTCAAAATTCACTGACTGACAGAGCAAATGCAACACCAAGAAGGAGTGGTCAGAACTTTATGCCAATTACAGGGTATACTGACGTCACTGAGGTATGCTCATGATGTGAAATGCGCCGCTGTGCTGCGCATGTAGCGAACGATAAATGGGACACGGCGTTGGCGAATGGCCCACTTCGTACCGTGATTTCTCAGCCGACAGTCATTGTAGAACGTGTTGTCGTGTGCCACAGGACACGTGTATAGCTAAGAATGCCAGGCCGCCGTCAACGGAGGCATTTCCAGCAGACAGACGACTTTACGAGGGGTATGGTGATCGGGCTGAGAAGGGCAGGTTGGTCGCTTCGTCAAATCGCAGCCGATACCCATAGGGATGTGTCCACGGTGCAGCGCCTGTGGCGAAGATGGTTGGCGCAGGGACATGTGGCACGTGCGAGGGGTCCAGGCGCAGCCCGAGTGACGTCAGCACGCGAGGATCGGCGCATCCGCCGCCAAGCGGTGGCAGCCCCGCACGCCACGTCAACCGCCATTCTTCCATTCTTCAGCATGTGCAAGACACCCTGGCTGTTCCAATATCGACCAGAACAATTTCCCGTCGATTGGTTGAAGGAGGCCTGCACTCCCGGCGTCCGCTCAGAAGACTACCATTGACTCCACAGCATAGACGTGCACGCCTGGCATGGTGCCGGGCTAGAGCGACTTGGATGAGGGAATGGCGGAACGTCGTGTTCTCCGATGAGTCACGCTTCTGTTCTGTCAGTGATAGTCACCGCAGACGAGTGTGGCGTCGGCGTGGAGAAAGGTCAAATCCGGCAGTAACTGTGGAGCACCCTACCGCTAGACAACGCGGCATCATGGTTTGGGGCGCTATTGCGTATGATTCCACGTCACCTCTAGTGCGTATTCAAGGCACGTTAAATGCCCACCGCTACGTGCAGCATGTGCTGCGGCCGGTGGCACTCCCGTACCTTCAGGGGCTGCCCAATGCTCTGTTTCAGCAGGATAATGCCCGCCCACACACTGCTCGCATCTCCCAACAGGCTCTACGAGGTGTACAGATGCTTCCGTGGCCAGCGTACTCTCCGGATCTCTCACCAATCGAACACGTGTGGGATCTCATTGGACGCCGTTTGCAAACTCTGCCCCAGCCTCGTACGGACGACCAACTGTGGCAAATGGTTGACAGAGAATGGAGAACCATCCCTCAGGACACCATCCGCACTCTTATTGACTCTGTACCTCGACGTGTTTCTGCGTGCATCGCCGCTCGCGGTGGTCCTACATCCTACTGAGTCAATGCCGTGCGCATTGTGTAACATGCATATCGGTTTGAAATAAACATCAATTATTCTTCCGTGCCGACTCTGTGTTTTTCCCAACCTTCGTCCCTTTCGAACCACTCCTCCTTGGTGTTGCATTTGCTCTGTCAGTCAGTGTAAATACAGAGAGTATTTGCAGCATTTTCAAGTGTCGGAACATTTTGGTTAGAAAGAAACGTCAAACCTGGAAAATGAGGGCTCATATCAAGTACTTTAGAATATTCTACCAGCACAGTGAAAAGAATAGTGAAATCGATTGAAGTTTAAGTAAAGATAATGCATGAACTCGCATTTGTGATCAACGATATTCTGTAAGAAAAAAGTGAGCTCTCGAACGAGACTGCTTGTAGACCGACTTTGCTGCCCAGAGATGCAAAAGTGTGGAGTCAGAATATGTTATTCAAAAATGCAAAGCAGCAGAGAGGAATGTGTGTATACTACATATACGAAAACAATAGGGCGAATTTAGAACGGAATCTGCATCGACCGCTCAGTGGCTAAAAACGTTTCGGTGAAAGGAACCAATGTATCACCAAGACTGATCGATTAACTAAGCAGTCGTAGTTGTAGCCGCTCTACTGTTCCTTGTGACAGAGCCGGACGACAAAGCACCGGACGTGAAGATGCAGTAGTTCCTAGCATGGCCGAGTACAACCATACCTTCGTATCTGTATATATAAGAGTTCTGTCTGTACATGGCTCAGAATTTTTTTAAAAAAGTATTCCGTATCGGTCGTGTTTACGTTAACAAGGAAATACACTTTATAATTTTCCGTTATCTCTGTCTATCTGTCGCCGGGCTGAGTGGCGCAGACGGTAGAGACGCTGGCCTTCTGACCCCAACTTGGCAGGTTCGATCCTGGCTCAGTCCGGTGGTATTTGAAGATGCTCATGTACGTCAGCCTCGTGTTGGTAGATTTACTGGCACGTTAAATAACTCCTGCGGGACTAAATTCCGGCACTTTGGCGTCTCTGAAAACCGTAGAAGTAGTCAGTGGGACGTTAAGCCAATCACATTATTATTGCCTGTTTGTACGCGCAACACGAGAAAATGGCTGAAGAGCATTGAATGAAGATCGCTATGTAATGTCGGGGAACGAGGCACTATAATCTAGCCTATAAATAATTTTATTCATGCTGAGTGAAATGGTGGTTTAGGGGAAGGCCTAAAATTTAATTCCCACATATCTATAGTATGCCGTTAGTGGTCCTATTGACAAATACTACGTAACTAAAGTTATATATAATTTAATTTCCGATTATTTAAGCCTTATTCACTTTTCCCAAACTCGCTATAATAACAGAGATACTCATGAATTTCGATTTCAGCTAAGTCCATTTCGACGCCGAACCACGAGAAAATTTGGCGAACGGAACGTAATGAAAATCGGTATGTAAAGTATGGGAATAAGGTACTACAGTTTAGGCTGTAAATAATCTTATTCACGCTAGAAGAAATGATAGTTTAGGGGAAGGCGCCCGAAATTTAGAATTTAGACTTAGTCGTTTTCAGCACCGAGCGTTGTTAACATCGAACTATTGTTCAAACGTGTTAATTTGTGATGGTTTTTATCATAATTGTGTTAAGGTGTAAAACCTCGCACTCATCGGTCCATATCGACAAGGATTATTGTGAAGATGATTATAAAAACGGAGAAACAGTCGTAAAGGAACGATCACTTGAAGAATAAGACAAGAGGAAGTGACGACCTAATATCACAGAATCGGAAGAAAGACTAAATGTGAAGGCCTACAATATTGAAAGCTCATAAAACTGATCAACAATAATATTACAATGACCATTGTTTATTATGATGTGCGGTGTCCCTTCTGCTGCCCCTCATCTCCGATAGATGGGATTTATTGTTGCGTCTCGAGTAAAACAGCCTTCCTGAATATTGGCGGAAAGTAACTGGAGAGTTTAGGGGCAAAAGATCTTCATGGGTCACCGCCCCGAACAAATAGCTTTAAAAAACTGGGGAGTTTTATAACTTTGCACATGCTGCATGACAGTCCCGTCAACGACGGGTATTACAGCGAGTTTTAAAGAAGTATAGTTGTAGCAATTACCTCGTTAACGACAGGCACGCTTTTGAAGCCTAGCTGGCTGCCTGTGTTTACATTCATTGACCGCGGGGTGCCAGACTTTCTCCAACTCAAGACACAGCGTTAACAACTCTCCATTTTTAGCCTCTGAGTGGGAGCAGCGAGACTGGACAGAACTGCGTGAAGGTGTGCAACTTTGGAGACATGACAAGTGAGCCGGCTTCAGGACCGGCACGCTTTTTAAGTACTCCACGTGGATTGTCACTGACAAAGCAAGCATGCTATTGGTCAAGAGCCATTTGCTATTGATCGACTGTTGACAGTCGCCGATCGTTAACGAGGACATTGGAAAAACTATAACAGACATTAAGGTAGTAATAAGAATGGTTTCAAAAATAGGTGGGAACAATAGCAGGAGAACACTGGCAATGAGGAGATAAAAGGTGATGGGAATAAACTCGTTGGGTAAAGCAGTGCATATGAATCGGCTTTGGCGTGGGACCGTGTGAGGCGAAAGGAGGTAGACAGGTTACCTAGGAGAATGATGGACTCTGCAATAGAGATTAAAAGAAAGGAAACGCAGGAAGTAAACTCGATGAGGATGCTCAGCATCAGTTTTTAATTAATTCTGGGCAAGAGGTGCAGAACTATAAGAACTGTAGTAATGGTCGTAAACAAAGCCTTGTGGAGGCGTTTAATGGATTCACACACGCTTGTTGACTGAACGTTCTAATGGAGATGTATGTGTGCTATTATTATTATTATTATTATTATTATTATTATTATTATTATTATTATTATTATTATTATTTATTTATTTATTTAGTTTATTACGACCCATGAAGGATCACATAAAGCAAATTATAACCGTTGTTATTTTTCTTAATCTTCCAGAATTCTTTCATAATGTCGCTATATTCACTTCGACGTTTGTCATTCTATTTTCTCCTAGATCTTCTGAAGCAACTTCCGAAGTGTAGATCTTATGTCTGAAAATTTTGCGGTCTTCGATATCTGTAGGTGTGATGTTAGCGTTACTGAGGTAAATTTGGACTTGCTTGATCCAAACCGTTGTCGTCTTTAATGTTTGTGAGTACATCAATATTTTCTTTGTTAGTCGGTTGTTATCTAGCCTCATAATGTGTCCATAAAATTTCAATTATCGTTTACGGAAATCTGTTTCAATGTTTGAGTATTTATCTGTGAGCTTGTGCGATTGTAGACATATCCTTCATCTGTAAGTTTTGGTCCAACGATTTGTCGCATGATTATCCTTTCAGCTTTCTTGATATTATCGAGATCCCCTTTATAATTGAGGTTTAAGGACTCACTGGCATAGAGTGTTTCAGGTTTGACGACCGTCGTGTAATGTCGAATTTTTGTGTTAATGCTCATGCATTTTTTGTTGTAGATGTTCGCGGTTTCCCTATATGCTTTCCCCATTTTGAGATCACCAGCTTTTTGTGCTATTCTTTCTGTACCTGTAGGTTAAATGATTTCACCTAAATATTTGAAATAATTACCCTCGTTTATTGTGCCATATTTTGTTACCAACGTTTGTGGTTCAATGTGTTTTGTAGCCATGAATTCAGTTTTTGTGAACGAGATTTTGTAAACCAACTTTCCTAGCATATTATTTGGGGACTTCAAATCATCAGCAAAGGCTAAGCAAGTAACATTGATATTATTCTGTTTTCTTGCTAACACGACAGGTTTGCAGATGTTGGGATTTTTCAATTATTTTTTTCCATTCTTTGATGATCTTATCAAGAACGATGTTGAACAGAAACGGACAGAGTCCGTCACCCTTCCGTACACCCGTTTTAATGGGAAAAGGTTAAGAGATCTCTGCAATGAATTTGACCTTGGAAATTGTGTCCATTAGAGTTTGTTGGATGAGTCGTCTTGTCTTCGGATCGAGATTGTTTTCTTCGGGTGTATTAAAAAGAGATTGTCGATCAATGGAGTCAAAAGCCTTCCGGAAGTCAAGAAATGTACAGATGGTTTGGAGGTTTCGCGTGGCTCGAAGTTTCAAGGTGTATTTCAGATTGAAGATTTGTTTGACGGCTGATCTGTTTGGTCTGAAGCCACCTTGATATTCACCGATGAGGGGCTCCAGTGTTCTTCTGTACGTTGTAAAAGACAGGTGAAGATAATTGTATAGGCGATGGGTAATATGGAAATACCTCTGTAGTTATTTACATCAGATTTATCTCTTTTTTATGGAATGGGTGAATGAGTGCACATATCCATTCGTCCACTAGTTCTTCTCTTCGCCAAATGTCTTGATTGATCTGTGTGATTTCCTGTAGTGATCGTGGTCCTAAATTTTTCAATAGTTCTGCGATGATTCCGTCTGCTCCTGATGTCTTTCCGGCCTTGATTTTTTTATTTGGTGATGGATTTCTTCTTGCCTTAGTGGCTTATATTCGGGTCTTATGTGTTCCGGCAGTGTGTATGAATCGCTCAGGTGGTTCAAGGCAATTGAGGAGATCAGAAAGATAATGTGCTAGTTCTTCACAGTTTTCTTGGTTAGTGAGTGCGAGACTTCCGTCTTGTTCCTTGAAGGTCAAATTTAGCGGTACGTAACCTTTAATTGTGTTCTAGGTACTGGTCCCCCTTCCCAGTTGTATCCGCTAACCAAATGTCTCACCCTCCAGGACACTGCCTTTGAGGTGGTAGACGTGGGATCCCTCGCTGAGTCCGAGGAAAAACCAACCCTGAAGGGTAGAGAGATTAAGAAAGAAGGAAAGAAAGAAAGAAAGAAAGAAAGAAAGAAAGAAAGAAAGAAAGAAAGAAAGAAAGAAAGAAAGAAAGAAGAATTATGATACATCCAATATAACACTAAAGCTGTAAAAAATATAAATATGAAACAAGAATTATATTTTTTTGTGGAATAAAATATGTGTGCAAATATTCGTTTATAGGAGGAGGAATAATTAGGGATTGGGATAGTTTATCAAGGGAGATGTTGAATTTTCAACTTCTTTGAGGAACATACTAGGTAAAGCACTTCTCGGAAATCTGGCAGCTGGGCGATAGTCCGAAATGCAGATTAATGGTGATTGATTAATTGATTGCAAAGTTGTTATTATCCTGAGAACGTTTGGTATCATGAGTGCTCAACAACAACAACAACAACAACAACAGCAACGGAGCCATTGAATTCCGTAAAACGGTTTTTCATCCATCGATGAATTATCAATGAAACTGCTATTAAGTGCAATACACTTCCATCATTAAATAGTTGATAATATTTTAGAACCCATTCAAGTCACAATAAATGGCCACATTGTTGGCTGTGGAATCGGATTTAATTTGCTCGCCCGTAGTTTGTGCGTACCTGTCACACAAACACATGCATAAATTAAAAACTAATGCAGATAATTCACTCAAATTTCGCATTCATGCCATTGAGGGTTATGACTTACCCATTCTTCAATGCTCAAGTGACTGCTGGTTGTGGTGCAATAATGTTTCATTTGAAATAATTTCATCTCCTCTAAAATCATTGCAATTTCGGACAGTGGACGACTATACATTTTTGTAAGCATTTCTGAATCACCGTTGTATCTACAAAATGGATATATATCAGGATTATTGTCTTTTTTCCCCCCGACTTCCAATCAGTACGGTTCTTTTGTGTCACCGGCTGCGCGCGTTTGGAAGAAACTGGCGCAGCACTTCCTTACTTTCTTCAATGCTCTGCTCACTTCAGTAACTTTTACTGTTTCTATCACTATCCTCGAACTCGGATTCATTTTCTAAAACGTCATTATTGGCATAATCGCCATCAAAAAAACAATGACTAAAAGTGCTTTCAATCGCTCGTCGTGATTACCCGTTCTACTGCATACAGATGAAAATAAACTGTTGTTCAACAATTCCACTGTCACACAGAAATACAGAGAGCATTGTTTACCAACAGTTCACGCTTCTAGTTCCTAACAGTGTGTATTATTAGAAATTATATTGCAAAGGGAATGTAATACCGTATACGAAGTGAAGCGCTGCGTCGGTGCGAGCTGAGCTCGTCATTTGTTTCATGTGCTAAGACACCACGTGAGACCACAGCTCGCCATAACGAGAATGGGTACCTCACAGATCAGATGGAGCAGTATTTAATACAACAATATATGCTTCTAAAAATCACAAGAAAAATGATACTTGCTGAACACACTAAGAAATTAAACAAGCAGAGGAATCGTACTTCTTTCTTTATTGTGAAGTAGAGCAACGCTATTATCAATACCTCACAAATGTGCATGCTCTTGTACGCCGAGATGTCTGCATCAAAATGTATTACGAAGAGGAAATTAAGAAGATGAAGGATTTGCAGTCTATGAAATTATGGTTTCCTTCCAGGAACCTTATTTTTGATAAGATGTAGGATAGTTCCATTAATTCCAATTCATAATACTCGTAGCAATAAGAGATTGTAAAACAGTTTTATTGACGGTAGCGAAGCGAACAGACTAAGATATCTACGAATTAAAATTAAGATGATATTTCTCATGACAAAACTAAGTGAAAACTGTGTTTTAACAGTAAATGCGACTGACAGTGACTATGTAATAATGGCTTATGTAAGCAGTGATAAATAACGCTACTCAATGAAAAATACTTCCCTGAAAATAACAATGACCACAGTTTAAATACATGACTAATTATAATCAATTAGGTCACGTTACTCACCAGACTGCGAAGTGCTGGACGGGATCCACTTGATTAGTAGGGAACAATCTGAAAGAAGAGAATTATTTTTATCATTACAAGGAATTACACTGCGTTAAAGGCCACCGCACATAGAAAGCTAAGAGAAGCTACACTAAGCTACGCTATGCTAGAGAATGCGAAGCTATGCTGTGCTATATCACGAATAAAAAGCTACGCTCTGCTAGAGAATGCGAAGCTATGTCGTGCTATATCACGAATAAAAAGCTACGCTCTGCAAGAGAATGCGAAGCTATGTCGTGCTATATCACGAATAAAAAGCGACGCTCTGCTAGAGAATGCGAGGCTATGTCGTGCTATATCACCAATAAAAAGCTACGCTATGCTAGAGAATGCGAAGCTATGCTGTGCTATATCACGAATAAGAAGCTACGCTCTGCTAGAGAATGCGAAGCTATGCTGTGCTATATCACGAATAAAAAGCTACGCTATGCTAGAGAATGCGAAGCTATGCTGTGCTATATCACGAATAAAAAGCTACACTAGGCAGCCGTTTAAAGATGGAGGAATAACTGAAGAAGAGGCGCTTTTATCGGCCGCTGTCGAGGAAAGATGAAGAACAAGAAAGAAACAGAAAGAGAAGAAGATTCTATATAGGACTACGTGAAATTGGAAGTGAATAATTCATAGTGGATTCCATCATTTGAATCAAGCATGGCATGAAAATGAAAAAATAATATTTTCATCTAAATCAGGAACACTTTCATGAACTTCTCTCTAATACTGAGGATGATATTAGAAGAATGGTATGAAGAACCCAAATTATAGAATGTAGAGTAAACATATATGTAAAACCAATAAATGATACGTACAATCAATTTCCAGAGTTTCATTTATTTCTTGCCAACATTTGTCTTTCATGGCCATATCTCGTTAATAATTTGACAGACAAGTATATTTTTGTATCACTTCAATCAGTCGTTTATCCTCTGTTCTGCCTTCCATCATAATTAACAAGCACAGAAACAATTAAGCAACATGACAGGTGCTGTATTGAGGTAATTCACGAAAGCCAAACACTTGAAACGACTGTTTGCTAGATGCCGGGCACAGAAGTGATGGTGCGCATGCGCTATGGAAATCGCCTCCTTGGCCATCTGTAAAATTTAGCTTGGCATTGCTTAGGTAAGCGTAACTTACCATAGTAGTCTGTGTGTGCCATTCCATATAACTTAATTAGAGCGAAATTTTTCGTTGGGTTGCGTAGCATAGCTTAGCTTACCGTTTTGTGTGTGATGGCCTTAAGGCTAGTATTGCAATATCCAATAAATTTGTCAAACATCTTTTGTAAAACATATTTTATTAAATATGTGAGAGTGTGAGCCACCGTGGTTCAGGCGGCAGCGCGCCGCCTCTCACCGCTGGGTTCCATGGTTCAAATCCCGGTCACTCCACATGAGATTTGTGTTGGAAAAAGCGGAGGCGAAAACACGTTTTCCTCCAGGTACTGCGGTTTTCATCTGTCATTCATCAATCATTGCCCCAGAGGAGTGCGACGGGCTTCGGCAGCCACCACATTTTCTATCCCGTCGCTAGATGGGGGCTTCATTCATTCCATTCCTGACCCGGTCGAATGAGTGGAAACAGGCTGTGGATTTTCATATGACAGTGTAATGGAGAAATATTTTATAAGTGACCTTATATAAAATGTCTTTGATAAAGGGTATAAGCATCGTGCTATTTTTTTTGCGAAAGATTTCACTTGTTAAATCCAAAATGGCGGATCGTAAGTTCAGTTGGGATGCTGCTACAAAACACTGTTTATTTCCTAGTATGAAATCTTGAGCAACACAAGACACCAGGGATATAAAAATAGAAATTTAAGACAGCAAGCGTATTTAAACATACGATAAATACTATGAAGGAAGGAACACAGTTTTGGACGTGAAAAAGAAATTGTACAGATTACGTAGCCAGTATTTAGCTGAAAAACTGAAATGGAGTATGATGTTTATATAATACGTTATATGTTTTCCATTTATTTAATTTTGAGTATTGTAAGCGACTTATTATTGTAAGGTGGCATGTAAGATAACCTAACACATGTGGGTTTTAAACTTGTTGTATGAACAAACGGACAGATGTAGAATTTGTGGTTTAATTTAAAACATACCGGTACATGTTATGATCATTTCTGTCATTAAAAGACAAGTAAGACATAATAGTACGGTAGCCAGTCATGTGCGCAACTGTCCTTCATCAATTTCTGCTGAACTATGATAAAATATTTTATGAAGTGTAATGGTGCAATGGCTGTAAGTTATAATCTTTTATACAAGTTAACATGCACACAATGTTTTACACAATTGTCCGGTGACCTTTAGAAGTATCTTGCATTCAATTTAACGTGTTTTTCAACCTTGCCTATAATAATAGACTTACCTAAATAAGTGAATCGTGTAAGAGCCATAAAACCACGTGGGAAACTGTCCCAACTGTGAGAAAGAAGGTATCCGCGCCCCTTGGTATTGACGTCAAGGTAAGTATTCGCCCGAGTGTGATCACTACCAGTGAGATGGACATATGCTTCATACATGGTGTCGGTAGATTTACTGGCACGTAAAAGAACTCCTGCGGGACTAAATTCTGACACCTCGGCGTCTCCGGAAACCGCAAAAGTAGTTAGTGGTACGTAAAAGCCATTATTATTATTATTATTATTATTATTATTATTATTATTATTATTATTATTATTATTATTATTATTATTATTATTATTATACTGTATATCCACTGTGACGACTGTCTTCCACTTTCACCCCACCAGGTGCGTTCCACTTTAGGCGTGTACGAAAAACAGCAAGGGAGAGGGTCATGAAGTACTCTTTCCAGAAACGGTTGATTTTCGGCACCATTTCACGACACTCCTGCACTGAACGGTCGCCCACCACGTGACAGTAGCGTTACGGAATTGGTCGGGTATAAACTGAACGACCTCTTATGACCTGAATACAGCCTGCTCCGCAATGTAAGGATGAAACCGTGAATGGTACACACTATTCCTATATCAGAGCTTCAGCCTAGCGAGTAACATTAATCATGTCGATCCAGATTTCTGGTTAGGTAACTCTCGAATTCAAAGTAATTAGTTACTCCCAGCGTTACCTAGAGGTAAGATGGATGAGTAAGCAAGTAGAGAGCTTAAAATGCATCAGCGGGCACTAAATTTACAGATAATGAATTATTCTCATACATTCCTTGACTCTAGCCAGTTGAGCTTCCTGCTAGGATTGCTCTTTATACAGAGTGACAGAAAAGTCCGTTAACAATTGACGAGGCAATTATTCACGGAATATTGGAGTTAGAGGGATAATAATTGACATACATGATAGGCATGGCAAGGGGTTTTATTGACACGAATATACATTATACAAAATGACAAAAAAGATTGCGCTTCATACGATACACGATCAATAATTAGCATAAAAATCAAGGTTGAGAAAAGATGATGTTCTCTACAACACATGCTCAACATATCGGCCGTCATTCATCATCAGTACCTGTAGTCCAGAGGCAATGTTGTGAACAGCACTGTACAGCATGTCCGTAGGTATGGTGAGAAATTGCCGTCGGACGTTGTATTTTAGCATCCCTTGTGAGGTCGGATGATCGCGATAGACTTGCGACTTCAGGTAACGCCGTAACCAATAATCACATGGATCGAGGTCAGGAGACTGGGGAGGCCAAGAATGACGGAAGTGGCGCCTGAGCACGCGATCCTCACCAAACGATGTGCGCAAGAGATTTTTCACACGTGTAGTAGTAAGGGGTGGAGCACCATCCTGCATAAACGTCAAACCTTCCAGCAGGTGTTTCTCGGCTAGGCTAGGGATGATACGATTCTCTAACATATCGGCGTACTTCGCGGCATCACTGACGCGTTGCTGTCCAGGGCGATAAGTTAGCCTATTTCTGCACTCGTGGTTGGTGTAAATAAACCCCCATACCATGCCAATCATGCGTGTCAATTATTACCTCTCTACCTCCAATATTCCGTGAAGTATTGCCTCGTCAAATGTTAACGAACTTTAGTGTCACTCTGTACATTAGGTATACAGGATGAATCGAAATTCGCGCACTCGGGCGTCGCAGCGTTGAAGAGTGGCAATCTGGCAACACTGCAACCACATATAGGGTATCCACCTCTGTCAGTACATATTAATCGTGCTGTACAGTTGGTCCAGTGGTTAGAGTTTTGGGTTAGCATGCAGGAGAGGTCGAGGGGTCGATCCTGGGTTGAGGCGAATGTTTTTTTATTTCGTAAATGTAGTCCAGGTTGTAAGGTATCTGGCATCGTAATCGTCAACAGCGAATACATTTTACGCCCACAACGTGGAAAAGGCGTCCTTCAAAGCTGACCAATGAAAATGATTGTTCGTCCATTTCTAGGATCTTAGTATGCAAGTGCAAATGGTTTCTAGAAGACCCGCTGCAATCGCTGTTGGCGATTAAGATGCCAGGTACCATACCACCTGGACTACATTTACGAAATAAAAAGCATACGCCTCAACCCAGGATTGACCCCTCGACCTCCTGCATCCTAACCCAAAACTCTATCCAGTGCACCAACTGTACAGCAGGATTAATATGTGCTGACAGAGGTAGTTACCCTACATGTGGTTACAGTGTTGCCAGATTGCCACTCTTCATCGTCATTCTTCTGCCGAATATACTCGCAGGACGAACTTTTGTGAGAGACATTTTTTTCATTGCTGGCATGTGAGGAGTCGCACTGCGACGCCCGAGCGCGTGAATTTCGGTTCATTCTGTATATTACTCCTGCTGACCTTTTTTCTCCTTTTCGTAGCAAACCGCTAGATGTAAAGGGGCTCTCGCACACATAGTGCTTCATACTTGCAAAGTGCAACAAGGTAACATGATTTGCACCGCCAGTCCACCATCCATAAGAGAAAATCCACTTAGGATAGCTACCCTAATACTAGAAAAACCACGGAAGTTCGGCCTACTGATTAATCCGAAAGGACAATAAGAAAATACATTTTATAAACTTTCATCGGAACATTTTTTAAATGTTGCGATATTTATTACATTTCGAGTAGCTACCCCAACCCCACCCCGCGATGGCTTCTATTTATTCAAATACATTTTAAGTTATAGGCCTACACATGATTTTGTACTACAGAGTGACACTAACATCCGTTAACATTTGACGAGTCAATACTTCACAGAATTTTGAAGCTAGAGAGGTAATAATTGACACATTTGATTGGCATGATATGGGGTTTTATTGACACCAAAATAAAGTACACAAAATGACCAACAGATTGCACTGGACAGCAACACGTCCGATACAAATGGCCACACGTACCCGACATGACACTGGGTTTTATTGACACTGACAACGAGTGCACAGTCAGATCAACAGACGGCGCTGGACTGCAACACGTCAGTGATGCCGCCTGAGACCCATGTACGGTGTAAAAGGAGCTGTCATGAGAGATGCCTGCAATCGCGGCATGTCATGCTTGGCGTCTGCAGTCTCCTAACCTCAATCAGTGTGATTATTGGTTCGAGGGTTACCCGAAGTCCGCGATCGTCCGACCTCATTACGGATTCTAAAAGACAACATCCGACGGCAAATTCTGACTATACCTACGGATATGCTGTACAGTGTTGATCACAACACTGTCCCTCGATTACAGGTAGTGCTGAGCATGTATTATAAAGAAAATCCTCTTTGCTAAACTTCGATTGTTATGCTAATTATTGCTTGTGTATCGTATGAAGCGTCATCTGTTAGTAATTTTTTGTACTTTATTTTGATTTCAATAAAATCCCATGCCATGCCAATCATGTGCGTCAATTATTTGGAGTGAATCCTTCAAATCGTACTTGACATTTCTTGCGGAACATTAGTAAGGAGTCGAAACCTTTTTAAAATATTCACGGAAAAATTTGTGAATGTTCCGCGCACCAAACAACTTAACAGTAACTTCCCAGTTATTAGTTTTATACTTGTGTCTCAAGTCAAGAAAGCAAGACCCACAGTGCCTTTTCTTTTCTGTACCAACATCTTTGGACTACTCTCCATCTCGCTCAGATTGGACTGTTGGGTGGATAACGACGCCTTTGTTAGATTTCCTATCAATGACTGCAATATCTGCTCGTTTAATGGAACCTTCAGCTGACGTACAGGTTACTTCTTCATAAACTTTGAAGTGGTTTGTATTTCTAAAGCAGTCAGCTATCCTTCTTCTTAGTCTACGTTACTTTATTTCTATGTTCATTATCATTTTACTGAAAAAAGTTTAAAAACATTTTGAAATTGTGGTAGAATGAAATTCCGTTTAAATATCATTCCACAAAAAAATTAGAAACCGACCTTGGCCAGAAATAAAATTGTTACGAGCTCAAGCGACCGTCAGTCTTGTCTCAGCCATTTCGGTAATACCTGCATGGGAATGACTAAGTCAGCTCGGGGAACTTCCCAGCCCGCCCGAGGACATGCCACGGCCCATCCTCTGTTGTTCCCTTCATCTAGTTTCTCCATGAGATTTCTGAAGATACGACATGAAAGTTCGATCTCCAGCCGAACCCTGTATGTTCTAGTGGCTCAACATCGAGGTGTAAATACAAGGCCCCTTCGAGGGAGCTGCCGTTGTGGTGTCGGAAAGACCAGTCTGTGGGAGGGCTGGAGACGACAGAACGGACGACTGTACTGTGTGTTCGTGTATTTCTGTGGACTGAGGCTCGGCGTGCGTCAGCGAGGGAAGCCGCTATCGCAAGTGTGAAGGTAAATTGGCCTGTTTTAATGTTCGCTGTTGTGAGTATCGTCCTAGTGTTGATAATGTTGAGCTGTTTAGTTGTTCACTGCATGTGACTGTGTGAATTACTGAACTGTTTGTGGAATCGAACCAACGAACAGTCATTGTGTGCCGAGTGGTCCGTAGCCCTGTGTTCAGATGCAGTTGTCTACACACAGCTATTGTGTGTGGTGTCTGGATTTGGGGAAGTGAAAGTAAGGATTAAGCGTCCACAGGTATAGCAACGGGCTGGACCGCCTACTGTGCCATAAGGGAAAGAGAGAGAGAGACAAGTAAATAGACAGCAATTAGTGTGTGTAGCCATTCATGGTTAATTAGAATTGTGTGGGTATATACGTGTGTGTTTGTGTGCATTTATTGGGTCACCCTGAAATAAACAACAAAACGAAAAATGTATTTAGAGGATGATAAGACATTTAAACTCGTATCGAGGTGATGCAGCTCTTTTTAGGCATATTCCCATTAGAGACATGTATCATTTTAACCACACACCAGTTCTCCAGCAATTCTTAACTGTCTGTCTGTAACGAGAATGGAATTCGGGCCTCCAAGGACGGCGGATAAGAACACTTAACATTACATTATCGAGACAGATATGTTGATGATGGCATACGTTTTGTGGAGAGGATACATAAAGGGAATTTTGTCTTCATTAATATTACTGTTCATGTTACTATTTTGCAAGAAATTAAGACTCCAAGAACAGTCGGGTAATCTAACAGTATGCAATAAATAAACTTGCACTTTGTGCAACTAGTTACTGAAGTAGCTACAAGATAGCATATACACTGACTGACAGAGCAAATGCAACACCAAGAGGGAGTGGTTCGAAAGGGATGAAAGTTGGGGAAAAAACAGAGACGGCAAGGACGAATAATTGATGTTTATTTCAAACCGATATGCAGGTTACACAATGCGCACGGCATCGACTCAGTAGGATGTAGGACCACCGCGAGCGGCGATGCACGCAGAAACACGTCGAGGTACAGAATCAATAAGAGTGCGGATGGTGTCCTGAGGGATGGTTCTCCATTCTCTGTCAACCATTTGCCACAGCTGGTCGTCCGTACGAGGCTGGGGCAGAGTTTGCAAACGGCGTCCAAAGAGATCCCACACGTGTTCGATTGGTGAGAGATCCGGAGAGTACGCTGGCCACGGAAGCATCTGTACACCTTGTAGAGCCTGTTGGGAGATGCGAGCAGTGTGTGGGCGGGCATTATTCTGCTGAAACAGAGCATTGGGCAGCCCCTGAAGGTACGGGAGTGCCACCGGCCGCAGCACATGCTGCACGTAGCGGTGGGCATTTAACGTGCCTTGAATACGCACTAGAGGTGACGTGGAATCGTACGCAATAGCGCCCCAAACCATGATGCCGCGTTGTCTAGCGGTAGGGCGCTCCACAGTTACTGCCGGATTTGACCTTTCTCCACGCCGACGCCACACTCGTCTGCGGTGACTATCACTGACAGAACAGAAGCGTGACTCATCGGAGAACACGACGTTCCGCCATTCCCTCATCCAAGTCGCTCTAGCCCGGCACCATGCCAGGCGTGCACGTCTATGCTGTGGAGTCAATGGTAGTCTTCTGAGCGGACGCCGGGAGTGCAGGCCTCCTTCAACCAATCGACGGGAAATTGTTCTGGTCGATATTGGAACAGCCAGGGTGTCTTGCACATGCTGAAGAATGGCGGTTGACGTGGCGTGCGGGGCTGCCACCGCTTGGCGGCGGATGCGCCGATCCTCGCGTGCTGACGTCACTCGGGCTGCGCCTGGACCCCTCGCACGTGTCACATGTCCCTGCGCCAACCATCTTCGCCACAGGCGCTGCACCGTGGACACATCCCTATGGGTATCGGCTGCGATTTGACGAAGCGACTAACCTGCCCTTCTCAGCCCGATCGCCATACCCCTCGTAAAGTCGTCTGTCTGCTGGAAATGCCTCCGTTGACGGCGGCCTGGCATTCTTAGCTATACACGTGCCCTGTGGCACACGACAACACGTTCTACAATGACTGTCGGCTGAGAAATCACGGTACGAAGTGGGCCATTCGCCAACGCCGTGTCCCATTTATCGTTCGCTACGTGCGCAGCACAGCGGCGCATTTCACATCATGAGCATACCTCAGTGACGTCAGTCTACCCTGCAATTGGCATAACGTTCTGACCACTCCTTCTTGGTGTTGCATTTGCTCTGTCAGTCAGTGTATATTCAATTTTTTCTTTTCGAATTCCCAGATACTTCCTATCTCAGTGCAAAAGGGGAAGATGAGACGGGGATCAAGATATACGTGTAAAACTGTTAACGTAACTCTGTGTATTGTTCCTCACTTCAACTTTTACCGTCCCGCAATAAACATTGGAAAGTTATTTATACAGAATTACGATAGTATGACAGATAATATGTTTATGACAGATAATATATTTTTTACTGCATTTTATTCATTACAACACCTGAGTACAGTCACTGAAAATTTTTGATGATAATCGTTCACAAAATATGCACTGCTGGAAAGCATTTCAGAGAATTTGCATTTATTTTTAAACAGCAACATATAAATTCGGGCTTTTAATATAGGTTTCTTAAAAGTCTAATTAACATTGTGAATAATTTTGGAAATTATAGTTCTCCATAACCTATGCTTTTTTTGCGATTTGCTTTACGTCATACCGACACAGATAGGTCTTATGGCAAGGATGGGACAGGAAAGACCTGGGAATGGGAAGAAAGCGGCCGTCGAATTAAGGTACAGCCCCAGCATTTTCCTGGTGTGAAAATGGGAAACCACGGGAAACCATCTTCAAGGCTGCCGACAATGGGGCTCCTAACCACACGACCAACTCGCCCGGTCCATGACCTATGTTCATATCAAATTTTAGTATTAAGCAGTAGAAATGGACATTTATTTTTTTAAACTAACGTGATTAATTGACGAGAGGAATGGAAGACGTGGGATGCTTTCAGTCTTGGAACAAGAGAAGGGTCATGAAAGGTAGAAAAACATGACTCCCTATATCGTAAAATGCCTTCAGGGATGAAAGAGAACAATATGAAAGGCAGGAGCCTGCCGCAAGGTACTGGAAGCAACGCCAGACGCATATAAGGTCATACAGTCACCACGCAACGGTTTTAGTTGGGTGAAAGGTCGTGCTGGAACTGTTGGAAATGAGAGGGCGGACATGTTAGTAAGATCCTCAGCTCTATAGAAAAAAGATTTCAGCTTCTCCACGTGTCCCGTATTTCATTTGAAGAAGATATTAAGAAGTGAATTGGAAGAGAGTTGAAACTCTTTATCGACAAGTAGCATGAAGGGACATGTCACACGGGAGTTTTTCTTTTCCATTAACCATTAATTTCAATGTTCTTCGAACTCACTTTTATACACAGTTTAATACTGGATATGGTAAATTTAAAACTTATTTTTAACTGTTTAAAATGCCAATCAGAACAGACAGTAGAACATTTAATTTTCTATTGTCCACTGTATGCTATCAAAAGGAACAATTTGTTAGGACACCTGAGTTAATGCAAAGTAAACATTTCCCCGCCAGTTTCTGAAATATTTGTGAAAAGGTGTTGCACTTCAGCTTTTATCTGTTTCTTAGGCAATGTTTTTAACTAATTTTAATATTCTTTGCAGTATTTTGTTCTACTAGGTAATGCATTAATAACATTTAATATTGTATTCTTATAAACTATAGATATCCCTAACATTCTTTTAAGTAAAATAGGGCTACCTTCCTTGGAGAACAAGTAATAATAATAATAAAAAGAAGAAGAACAACAATAATAATAATTTGCGGACACGTGCGAGAAATCTCGCATCTTCATAAACCACACTTTCCCGAATAGGTTTGCTGGTTGTCTGCACCGTCTCTCAGTAATTGCACTGAATGACTTCTTTCGGGGCATATCAACAAACCTGGAATGTAATAAATCCATTGTTTAGACGAATGAGTTAAAATCATTTGTGTGTTGAGTCCATTGATTGACAGCTTTGCATTAACATTCACCGGTTATACGATATGAGTACTCAAACCATTGTTTTACAATGTCTCAAATTCATGCGAAATGACAGAAGAAAAACCTGTAAAAGAACTAACGTTTAATAGTTGAAAGGAATAGACGACAACTGATAATTACAGCATGTTATAATGACATAAAACAGGCGCCCCAGCGGCCAAACGATGGTGCGCATTTTCCTACAGCAACAGTATTTGCAAATCGCACACTTCGTACATTTTTAAAGTCATTTTAAAAGAAAATATCGGTATTTATGAAATTACAGTGCAATTCGACACTGGTAATGTCTATTCTATGTCTTTTGAATGCTCATTTGTCACAATCCGTTACTTGTGAGCGCCGCAAAAGGGACCGATACTTTGGTTGTTGTGACATTAAAGGGAACTACTGTGAATACAGATGTGATTTTAAAATTAGTGTAGATCAGAGGTGCTCAGTCTGGACATTCCGTCCCGAGGCCGCCCAACACTGTAAGTGGGCGGGCAGGCAGGCGATGAGCGCAGCGTATGCTATTCAACCACAGTGGCGTTGTGGCTACATCACAGGCCGTGAAGGTTGGGCAAAGTTCTCCCACTCACTCTCGATCACTGCAGCGATAACCGATTTTGAAATGGTGTCAGAAAATAAAGAAAGAGGGCAGAAACCCACGTCATTTCAATTTACGCTGTAAGAAATAAGTTATTTACGTTCAATTCAGTTTATGTATTTTGACCGCATACAATAAAGAGTTAGGCCTACAACCTCAAATATGTTTATAATGTACATTATGCATTACAATTTTCACTATTGAATTTTAAGAGGTGTTTTGAAACATTTCTAATATAATACGGAGTTAAGGTGGTTAAGCTGTTTGCTTGTGGTTGTTTGGATTTAAATTATTTGGTAAACTCATCAACAATCCAATCATGCTTACTGCGAATAACATCAGTTAGGTTATTTATTTGAAGGCATACTGTACATCTATCAGGTAGATATATTTAAATTGTTGTTGTACTTTAATCTCGGATAGTAAATATTTATGTCCTCACTCGTGATGAATCTCCCTCTCGCCATTTAGAGGCTAAATATTATCATTGGATGCCTGTTAAATTTTAAATACTGTTTTCAGAAACTCTAGGAACAGAGAAAGTCACACAACACTACAACACTGTGCAAAATAAAGCAGTAAACTTGTTGAATTATGTAATTATATTACTTTTTGCTAAATGAATAACAGGAATTTTACTTTCTTTTTAAAATGGAAATACTGTCATGTCCATTGAAGGAACTGTAAATCGTAACTTGTACGCTCAAACCCTGTACCTTCGTGGATTGTAACAAAAATATTATAACGTGTCGGTTTTCTTTGACTGAATAAATTTAATAAAACTGATGTTTATATGGAGCGCAGTATACATTTACTTCACGCAGGTCCGGCCGCATTGGGCTAGCCTCAACGGGCGCCCAGCTGAGCACTTCTGGTAAAGATCCTCGTAAAGTTTCGTTTACCAATTATAATTCGCAATTTGCTTTACGTTCCACCGACACAGACAGTTCTTTGGCGACGATGGGATAGGAAAGTGCTAGGACTGGGAAAGAAGCGACCGTGGTTTTAATCAAATTTCATCGTCAGAATTTTGCCTAGTGTGAAAATGGGAAACAACAGGAAGCTATCTTCAGAGCTGCCGACAGTGGGGTTGGAACCCACTACCTTCCGAATGCATGCTAACAGCTACGTGATCTAAACCGCACAGCTACTCGCTCAGTGTTAAAATACTATCAGAATCAATGGCGTGTGGCTACCTGAAAGGTCTGGTGCAGGTCTTTCAAGTTGACATCCTATAGGCGACCTGCGTGTTTGGGAGGATGAGGCCCTACCTACAAGGAATTCTAATGCTGAAGACAGTGCACGCACCCAAACCACGAGCCATCTGAATTAACTTTTTTTTTGCTAGTTGTTTTACGTCGCACCGACACAGATAGGTCTTATGGCGACGATGGGACAGGGAAGGGCTAGGAGTGGGAAGGAAGCAGCCGTGGCCTTAATTAAGGTACAGCCCCAGCATTTGCCTGGTGTGAAAATGGGAAACCACGGAAAACCATTTTCAGGGCTGCCGACAGTGGGGTTCGAACCTACTATCTCCCGAATACTGGATACTGGCCACACTTAAGCGACTGCAGCTATCGAGCTCGGTATCTGAATTAACCAATGAAGGTCAAAACACCCGACGCGGCCGGGATCAAACCCGGAACCCTTGGACCAAGGGCCAGCACGATAGCCATTTAACCATGCACTGGACACTAGCAGAAATAAAGTCGTATGGATGTAGAGTACGGAAAAAGACAATACGTTTGAATTTCCATCAAAAAGAGGAGAAGCGCAACAGCACATTAGGATCTTCGCCGGACGGTACTGGAGAGCTACGTTGCCAGTGTGACAACATCCTCAGCCACATTGCTTAACTTACTTGACCAAGCCCATTTCCTCTCGTACCAGACAATACCTCAGTTGCTCTCACGGGGCTGAGCGAGCTCTGTTCCAGCCCTCAGGCAAAAATTACAATATCTGGACTTGTCGCTTCACTGATACGCATTTCTAAATGTTTCTGCTACAAGGGATAATACTACTGATTCTTGTTAACTACTGTAAAGTGCCCTGAATCCACATCTGTGCTCAGATTTTCTGTATCACATCAGGGTTTTTCTAATTTTGAAAAGAAAATTGAATACATCAAAATTGGCAAAGTTCATCATTAAAATATATACATATAATTTAATAAGAAAATATATATCTCAGTTGACTGCTTAGGTATAGGGGGATATCGAATCCAAGTCTGTATTCATATTTTCTCTATCTTGCCCAGTTTTATGTCATTTTTAGAAATAAGAACGAAACACTTCAAAATTTGAACACGAATTTCAATAACGTAAAATTAGGTATATTAATTTTAAAAACTTATTTTAACACCGGGATATAAAATTCGAGTGTATAGAATTAATTATATTTCATTGAATTATATTCATAAAAAGTACTTACAGCCAATCAGATGTTCAATTTTTCGGTGGATATATTGCGCCGTTTTGATGTTCTGCTGTGACTTTCAGATGAACTCCTTTTTTAGCACCAGCAATAATCCGCTGACATTGCTTCATTCCACGTATCCCGCTATCTTATTGCTATCGTTTTAATATCTTAATTAAATCTTTCATGGAATGGCATTCATACAAAATATGTAGAAATTATTTGAGTTTTTCTTCAAGTCCCCTTGCAATTTTAAGCAAGAAAAAAATAATCATAGGATACTTTGTAAATACCTGAAATAAATAAATATTAATAAAGAATTTAGTGATTCCAATGTGTCTAAATTATCATCTCTAACGCAATAATAATAGTATAATTGATACAAGGATATGTATTAATTTCAGTATTTAGACAATTTAATGTGTTTCAAAACAAGATTTTTCTTAAAATGGACGTGATGAAATAAAACTACCCAGAGAGGTGACTTAAAAATAAAACAGTTTCTCTGTAGCAAAATGGTTGCATATCAGTGTTATCGATCCCGAGGACCCGGTTACAAGGCAGCCATGCTATACTTACACCGATGGTGCCTTAAATCTTACAGCCTACATCATAACTGAGTCCCACGTTAATTCCTCGAGGTAAAAGTGACCAGACGTAGAGTTAGAGCCTAAGTTTCAAATATGGGAAGCTTCTAGGAGGGTTCCGAGGCATGTACTGAGATGACTTTATTCTTTCTTTACTTTATATCCGCTGGCCGAGTGATTCAGTCAGTAGAGCGCTGATATTCTGAGTTTTAGGTTCGAATCTGCCTCTATCTGGTGGTATTTCAAGGTGGTCAATTATTCATGTTGGTAGATTTACTGCACCTTAAGAACTCCTGCGGGATAAAATTTCGGCACCTCGACGTTTTCAATCAAGCACCATGGAACTATTTGGTGGGTTATAAGTCCAATAGCAAAGGAAATTAAAATTATCACGATGTAAGAAAATAAAACTCCTATTGAACAAAGTTCCAGAACCTCGACGTTTCTGAAAGCCGATAAAGTAGCTGTGGGATTTAAAAAAAACGAATAACATAAGGAATGAACAGCGACAATAAAATGATGACGATCAAACTTTATGACAGAATAACGCAGGAGTGTATGATGTCGCAGAACTATCTACGACTTGGATTTCAGTTAGACATATTGTTCGTAGAGATTTGCAGCCTGAACATTTGTATATAAATCAACGTATGTATGTACAGGCTACCAGAGCTGGTGGTTTGATTCCCCGTTAAGAAGTCCAAAAAAGAATTATAATTTTCTTTCTTTCTGGAGAGGCATATGGGCCTGGGTTTCGTTCAGCTTACACAATTTCACTTTCTGAATGACCAAGTAATTTGGCCGTGTGGTTAGGGTCGCACAGTTCTGAGTTGCATTCGGGAGTTAGTGGGTTCGAAACCCATTGTGGGCAGCTCTGAAGACGGTTTCCCGTGATTTCTCATTTTCACACCAAGCAAATCCTTGGCTGTACCTACATTAAGGCCACGATCATCACTTTCCCACTCTTAACCCTTTCCTATTCCATCGTCGTCATAAGACTTATCTGTGTCGGTGCGACGGTTATGAAATTGTAAAAAAAAGGGAAAAAAAAGAACCTTCCTGGGGGGAAAGGTGACCAGGACCACTTACAGTAGAGGAAGGTTTACAGATAGTGAAAGCCTTAATTTTCCACCACTCTTCAAGATGTATTCATGGCCAATACGGAGATGGTTTTCCCTTTTATTTACGTATGTATGTTTGTAATGAAACTCCACTGTTAGAAAAACACGCCAAAATTACACACGTTCTGAAGCAGTGAACATCATAAATGAATGCAATATATTTTATTGAAACATAAATACGTTTGATAATGTGATACGAAATATTTTGTCACATAATATTTCCGACTATGTTTATGACGTCGTTTACAGTCTTTTCACAGCTGTTGTCCATTATTCGGCTGGCTGCGGCTATTCTAGTGAACCAATCGCAGCTGGTGTGTAAACACTGTGCTGGAGAGCTGTTACATGCTGCACAGAGAACATTTCTACCTGATAAACGCAAGTTCATTCACTATTCTTCAAACTACGTACATTAACGTGTCAGGGCATCATCATATCATCAACGTACATCCCTATCGTAACTGTTTTATTTTTAGAAGTTTGATTCATCAAATAAACAATTGGATAAAATTCCTGATGCTGAAAGAGAATTAGCTTATTTGCAGATCATCTGAAAATTCACGTCAATAATGAAGTCATATAGCTATATTTAACTACATCATTATTATTACTATCATCATCATCATCATCTCAGGCAGCGATTAACATCTTTGAAATATATTTCTGAACATTTTTTTGTGGAACGTAAGGGGAAAATAGACAAGAACCGGTGCTGAAAGAAAAGTAATATTAAAGGCGAGATACGAGAATCGATCACAGAGTAAGAAAAACACTAAATCGAGTTGCTGACAGGAAATTAATTCGTAAATTTATAAAATTTATTGTAAAATTTGTTCAATTCGTTTAAGGAAATTCGCACATTTGTAAGGGGAGTCCAAGATATTAATAAGAAAAAAACATTAATGTAGATATGAAATATACGGAGATGAAGAGGTTAGCTCAAGATAAGGCAACAACAAGAACTGCATCAAATTCATCAATTAACTATTAACACTTACTATAATTATTAATGATGATAATAATAACAACAATAAATTTGACTCCACGGGCAAGGGGTAGCGTGCCTGTCTGTTACCCGGAGATCCCAGGTTCTATTCCCGGCCAGGTCAGATATTTTTACCTGGACTTGAGGGTTGGTTCTAGGTTTACTCAGACTACGCGATTACAGTGAGGAGCTATCTGACGGTGAGATTGCGACCCCGGTATAGAAAATAAAGAATTAAGGTCGAGTGGATTCATCGCATGGACCATGCATCACCTCGTAATCTGCAAGACTTCAGGCTGAGCATTGGCTGTTTGGCAGTCCAAGAGAGCCATTAGGATATGTCCCCAGCTATACTGAGCGGACCTTTTGATCTGACGCCGTTTAGGTTGCCTTGGTGTTACTTTTCGACGTACCTTTTTATGTACAAAGTGGAAGAGAAACCGAAACACTATCGGGCTACCTATTGCTGAGTTTTAATTGTTTTTTCTCTTTCTTAATGTTGAAATCACTTCTTAGCAGACGAAGTAGGGGTTCCCATACTATGGAATTCGTAAAATTAAGCAATTTCCTCAACTGTGCCGAAAACTGAAGAGCTAGAGGGAAGGATTTCAAATCTGAGTCTGGGATATCTCTATCAAACTTTAAAAAAATATTGAAAATAAATACCGGCATAAATGTAGTTCCAGGAAAACAGCTTAAAACGCTTGTTCCTTTTCCCGTTTTCTTTCTGATCCAAATCCTAGCCACGTTAACTTATTTACATAATTCTTCAACGCGTTCTTTTCTTGAAAGATTTCCACACTGAACGTAGTTATAAGGGCATAAGTAAAACTCTGCACTGACTCACATTAACACTCGTAGTGGTAAAGAAGAGCAAACTGCTAATCTAATCGACCAGATAATAATGATTAAGAAAACGATTACAAAATTTGGAATAAATAAAGAATATATTCTCATACTTTAATATATTTTATGTACCTAGAATTCGTAGTTCATATTCCTAGGATATTTTCAACATTTAGATGCTTGCCTGTGCATTTTTCTTAGTGTTTTAACGTCACACTAAAGGAGACAGATATTCGGTGACGCTAGGATGAAAAAAGATTAGGGCTGGAAAGGAAGCCACCGTGGGTGGCTCTAAGGTACTTGGTTTGAAAATGGGGGTAACTATAGAAAAATATTCAGTGCTGTCGAGGATAATGTTCGAATCCACCATTTTCAGACTTCAATCTTGCAGGAACACGATTTGTACCGCGTAGGTAACACGCGCGGCAGTTTTGATCAATTTCGTTGAGTAAACACCGAAGGTGTCAAGATCTTTCACATGCAGACATCTTATGACATTGAGTATCGAACAGATAATAATAATAATAATAATAATAATAATAATAATAATAATAATAATAATAATAATAATGACGGCGTGTGGCCTCCGGACGGAGAGGCCTGGTGCTGGTCTTTCCAGTTGACGCCGCATAGGCGACCTGCCCGTCTATGAGCATGGGGCCTTACCTAAGATGTGGTCTAATGCTGAAGACGGAAAAAAACCAGTCCCCGAGCCATGGAAATTTACTAATGAAAGTTAAAATCCCCTGGCCGACCGGGAGCCCTTGGACCAAAGGCCAGCATGCTAATGATTTAACCGGGCGAGTTGGCCGTGCGCGTAGAGGCGCGCGTCTGTGAGCTTGCATCCGGGAGATAGTAGGTTCGAATCCCACTATCGGCAGCCCTGAAGATGGTTTTCCGTGGTTTCCCATTTTCACACCAGGCAAATGCTGGGGCTGTACCTTAATTAAGGCCACGGCCGCTTCCTCTCAACTCCTAGGCCTTTCCCATCCCATCGTCGCCATAAGACCTCTCTGTGTCGGTGCGACGTAAAGCCCCTAGCAAAAAAAGCTAATGATTTAGCCATGGAGCAGGACAAAGGTGAACTCGTGTTCTCATTCCCAGGTGGGGCAGCTCCATTCAGGCAGATCCGCAATGGAGGTGAGCTGCATGAACCATTCCAAGCACATACAAGCCCTCCTGCCATTTTTAAATTTACGGCAGTACCGGGAATCGAACATGGGCCCCGAGGCCAGCAGCTAATAATACCAACCGTTGCGCTACGGAGGAGGACATCGAACAGATAAAATATCCGTCCTTCAAAATTCGAACTCTCTCTCTCTCTCTCTCGCGGGTTTCAACCTGCGGTCTTGGGATTCGAGGCCGACACTCAGCCATTGATCCACAGGGTTGATACATGACAGAGGGCTTTGCCTCAGCTACCTGTGGAAGATGCTCTACAGTAATTAATTTACTATTTAATGAAGCAATCAGTCGGTTATCTCCATCCGCTACGTGTTGATGACTGCCGTTGCGCAGAGAACTCAATACATTTGTTTTATTCATGGAGACGTCCATCAGCACCAGGTGCAGTGTCCTGGAAACGCTGATTGATATGCTGAGTAAATGTAGGCAGATTCAGGAAGAATATTGCGTTGTGAGATAAATGACATACAAGAGAAGCAGTGGTGAGTGACATAATCATGATACATACGGGTTTAATGGAGATATTCTCTCCACCACACTGGAATGAAACAAGGTTTCCCAGTAACAAATACATTATTTGTTGCATATTGGTCAACTCAGGAAGTCTTGCTAGTCGCTTAATTGTACTGTAGTGCTCGTCACGTGAGGATAGACATTAAAAGGCAAATGTTGCCGCCTTATTCTCTCTTTTTCTTTAATGGCTCATCACTGCTGCCAACTTGACTACTTACATATTGAAATCACTAGACATAACCATCAACAAACTAACCTCCCTTACCAATTAATTACTAATCGATCTCGGTAATTGAGGAAAAACACACACACACACACACACACACACACACACACACACACACACACACACACACACACACACACACACACACACACACACACACACACACTCTCTCTCTCTCACTCAATTTAATGTTATATATTTCTGTCTTTATTTTTATATACTCATTACTATAACCGTATTCTTCAGTGTTTACCTTGTGTAAATAATTCAGTTTCTTTCTTTAAATTTGCCAGACTGAAGAGAACCCACGCTGTAATATTACACAAAAGCAAATATACGAAGGTTGGAACTTAAATTGTGGCAACTATTTATTTACAACAGATACAAAAGAGTTACATGTTAGCAACCTTTACTGTCCTTCAGTGCAGTCACCAGCGTTGTGTATAACCCGTTGCCAGCGATGTGGAAGTCGTAGTATACCGTTAGCAGAGCCTGTTCTGTTGATGGTGCGAATGGAGCGGTCTCTGCAACAGTTCTGAGCTCATAAATCGTCTGGTTTCGATCACTGTCCAGTAACGCGGCAAGAACATGCACTTCTTCTTCACTGACGCTCGTAGGACGACCTGCCCGATGAATGTCCGCCACAGTTTGCCGACCATCGTTGAAGGCTTTTACCCAACCTGCCACTGTTCTGTAAGGCAATGCAGATTCCCCGCCAAGCCTCTTGAAGACCTTATGACACTGTTGGGCTGTACGACCTCTGGCACATTCAATCTTGATCCAACTCCGTTGTTCCTGTTTGGAAAACATAGTGACAACGTTACGTTAGACCGCTAGCTCACAAGTGACTGTGTTTCTCTCGCTTGTGCGCACGCAGGTGATGTGGGAAGGGCGAGTCCATTTGCTCTGAGGTAAGGTAAGTATGTAACCAACGTGTGTTATCAGCGACAATATTAGATTCCGTTGCATAGCGTCTCCACAGCAGTGTTGCCTCTATTTAAGTTCCAACCCTCGTATTATACGAACATATATGCAAATATGCCTTAAGTCATTAAGTATACACAAAGGCTAAGTCTGCAAACCGTACCAAAGTCATGACAAGACAAGGTTAGGTTAAGTTAGGCTGATAACGAAATTTCCTTCCATTTGAACTGAACTGATCTTAATAGAGGAAGTAATGTTGCCTTCCTTTTTCGGAGGAGTTCTTGCAGATTTTTCTTGCTTCTTGGACATCCTAATCGAATTCTATACGTATGTAAGTACTGGATGAAATTAGACCGTAAACAATAAAACTACGTTACTAAATGGATAATTCTCGCAAATCACGGGATAAACCATGACTGTACAGTGCCAGCATGACAGATTAACAGTAAAACGTCGTATCGGCAAGTAGGGAACCTAAACTGTATGGTTAGCGACACTGAATCAAACCCAACAACAAGAAAATACCTGAGAAACACTACCTTCAGTACTAGGATGGGAGAAAGAGTAAGGTTGCACCGTTAGCGTATAGGCTTAAGTGCCAAGGAGTGCACATCCTTACACCAGATCTGCAAACGTCGCATATTTTATTAATTGATACAGACACATACCGAGCGAAATGGCCGTGCAGTTAGGGTCGCGTAGCTATGAGCTTGCATTCGGGAGATGGTAAGTTCAAATTCCACCGTCGGCAGTCTTGAAGATATTTTTCCGTGGTTTCCCATTTTCTCGCCAGGCAAATGCTCGGATTGTAGTTTAGTTAAGACCACGATCGCTACTTTCGCACGCTTGCGTCGCCGATAACTTTCATTGTGTTGGTACGACATTAAACCACTAGCAAAATAATTGGCAGTAGGCTGTCATTAGTGCAACGACCGCAGAGTTTTGAGTGTTTCGTACAGGGGAGTAACGCTAGGGCCTGCAGGACCTGCAATGCAGGTGGGCCTGGGCCTTGAACGGGCTATCTATAGCTTTATATCACTCTGCACGGAAAGGAAATGATCAGGGCGGTTTTGTAGAATCAGTCGAAAGGGGGCTCTTTTTTCTACAATTTGTAAGTAGAGGAATTGCCATTTGGTTGCATTTAGCAGCAGTTTATTGTATTGAATGTAACACATCGCATATCTCGCAACATCGCGACACGTTTCTCACAAAAGACCTATTCCAAATTATTAAAAAAATACTACAGCAATGAAGATTGATACCAAAAACACTTATTTTAGAAAATGGTCCTTTGTTGGTGTGTAGTCCACCTGAGACGTATTATGCACCAATTTTGTTGAACATTAGACTATTGTCACACATTTATTCGACAACAGTACTGAATGCCAATAATAAGTTTGTGTAGTAACAATCAACAATCAACTCAATTTAAAACAAGCTCTCTGCCCGAAGTTAGTACTAGACCTGATTTATCAGTTGCGCGGTTTGATATTTTTCGAACTTCATTAGAACAGTTCTTGCTCAATTTTGTTCGTATATTTTTTCTGTTGTAATCGAATACACTGCTATAAGCAAGAATATGGTTTTGTAGTTATTGTGGAAGGAAACTATGAGTACGAAGACCTAAGTGGTGCATGGTTGGCAGTTCTCTACTTCCAATATTCTGTGAAGTATTGCCTCATCAAACGTTAACGGGCTTTAGGGGTCACCCTGTATACTCTCGGACAACTCTGTGAGAGCTATCTGCTGGTCAGACTGCAACCAGTTTATTATTTTATTTATATCGTGTCAGAAGCAGAGTTACAAAGGTATATATAAAGATGTTCAAAAATGTCTATAAAAAGCTGAGAAAAATAAACTGTGCGCCAAAGGTTCAGACTGGTGAACGAGAAACTGGTGAGTTCGAGTTCATCCCTTGTCGTGTCAAGCAGCTCTTTCTTCGTCCATTTGCCAGGGCAGAGATGGCATTCTAGCAGATGAGCTGTAGTCTACACGTCACCACAGCCACACACAACAGAATCCACGAAATATCCTCACTTTTGCAGATTAATCTTGCACCTAGTAACACCAGAGTGCAGAAGTTGTCACTAGAAAGAAAAACGGCTCAGAGAATTCGTCGTGCTGACCATGCATCACCTCGTAACCTGCAGGCCTTTGGGCGGAGCAGCGATCGCTTGGCAGGCCACGGCCCATCAGGGCTGCAGCGCCATGTGATTATTATTATTATTATTATTATTATTATTATTATTATTATTATTATTATTATTATTATTATAATATTCGCCTCTGTGTTTTTTTTTTTGCTAGTTGCTTAGCGTCGCACCGACACAGATAAGTCTTATGGCGACGATGGGACAGGGAAAGGCTAGGAGTGGAAAGGAAGCGGCCGTGGCATTTGCATTTGCCTGGTGTGAAAATGGGAAACCACGGAAAACCATTTTCAGGGCTGCCGACAGTGGGGTTCGAACCTACTATCTCCCGAATACTGGATACTGGCCGCACTTAAGCGACTGCAGCTATCGAGCTCGGTCCTCTGTGGTTTAGTGGTTTGTGTGATTAGCTGCCAATCCTGGAGACCCGATTCGATTCCCGGCTCTGCCATGAAATTCGTAAAGTTGTTCGAGGGATGGAACGGGGTCCACTCAGCCTCGTGAGGTAGAGTGGATTCCCTCCTCAGCTGGCCTCGAAGTGGTTTTCCGTCGTTTCCCACTTCTCCTCCAGGCAAATGGTACCTAAGTTCAGACCATATACGCTTCCTTTCCTCTTCCTTGTCTATCCCTTCCAATCTTCCCATCTCCTCGACCAAATTACGGGAGCATGGGTGTTGTGGCTAGGTGAACTACCCCATTTCATAATTCGGAGACGACAGGCATGACATAGTGAAAGTACTGCTGATATGAGCTCTTAGTAATTATGTGAGGAAATTATTTATCTATATGTTTTTGTGACTCTAGATTTTCGATCTTCGAATTGCAGACCGGGAGAGCAGTAACAGTTATTTAGGCTATACTGTAAGGGAGGTACAGAGGATTTTCTATTCCAGGACGAGTTCATGCTATCTAATATCTTCTTGGTAGTTATGAAACAATAGGAAGTTGCCATGACTGTAGAGACATCTTCCATAGATTAAATGAAGGCTATGTTAAAGAAAAACATATTTCATGGCCTTCTGAATTTGTTGCTAAATCATAATTTATTAATTATCGTACTGTCCTATGTAGGCTAATTAACTTATTTCAATAACAACAACCAAATAAAAATAAAATTCACTTACATCCGTAACACATCATGGATACTGCAGTAGAAGTGGGAAAATTTCATTAAATGTCATTATTCACTAATAAGTGAGTAGGGCCTGCCTGGCCGAGGTGGTAAAGGTCCCCGTCAGGAAGTCGAAACATTTAAGAAACGAGATTTCCACTACCGGAGGTGCATATTGTCTTGAGGTTCACTCAGCCTACACAAAAAATGAATACCATGTTAATTCCTGTGGGCAAAGGTGGCCGGCCATAGAGCTAACAATTCTATTCCATCAAGTACCGAGCTTACGTATAGTGGAAACATTTACCTTCCACCCACTACAGGGGTCTTCATGGCCTGTACGGATAATAGCTAATGTCCAATTATTTCTCATTTACGATATATCATTATTGCTCATCAGAGAAAACACCTCAGCATATCAATCCGCTATAAGAATGACAATTTAAGTTTACGAAGATGAACAGGGAGTTGCCTATTTTCTTATATTGAAGAAAGCACTCGCTTGAAATGCTAGGCAAACAATTTCTAAGATTGTTCCAATATTTCGTTTTCCGAATTGTTTTATAATTTAGGTCAACACAATTACCAGACGCTTCGTAACTTTTTATTGCCTTCAATGCGAGATACATTTCCGGCAAATTCAATTTCAGCTACGCGGCCATTTCTTAAGAGCTATTAGATGCGTTTCTGGCGGAAGCATCTAATTCCACAATACGACAAAATGAAGTTACGAAAATGGAAAGAGGAAGTATTCTTCCAAGGACTTCTCTATTGCCTTATTCTGTTAACAGTCCCGAAAACCTGGACTGCCGACTTAAACTCACAATAACATTTCACTATACTGCACAGTATTTATGTGCTTGTACAAGCTATGATCTGCGTTGAAAATAGAAGAGAAAATTATTATGAGGTCATCCTATCTTTGAGTTTAACCTGTAATAGTCTTTAAGGTCATAGCTTCCAGCCAGTAATCCATTTGTTTTCCCAGCCTGCTTTACGTCGCTCCGACACAGATAAGTCTTATGGCGACGAGAGGAAAGGCCTAGAAGTGGGTAGGAAACGGCCGTGGAATTAATTAAGGCACAGCCCCAGCATTCGCCTGGTGTGAAAACGGGAAACCACTGAAAACCATCTTAAGGGCTGCCGACAGCGGAGTTCGAACCCACTATCTCTCGGATACAAGCTCACAGGTGCGTGGCACTAACCGCATGGCGAACTCGCCCAGTGTCATCCATTTTAACCCCAGGAATACCAACGGTGGGGGGTGGGGGGTGTACTTTGTACCCACCACCTGTGTTTTCTTCCTCCATTTCTTTTAATATTTGAAATAAAAGGCTGTGAATTGTATTTACTGTTACTAACATTGATGCCGAGTGGTGTAATTGGTTTGCTATTTGTTGACCGTCTGAAGGAGATACAGAGGCATTCGAATATGAGCGGATATGAATTACGTCCTCGGTATATGACGCAACAAATTTCTAATTTTTTATTGGCCACCTTTCTCCTAACTTACAATATAGCTATCCAGACTGAGTAAAATTTAAATAGTTTCTTTGTTGTGGAACTCATTGTTGACTGCTACTAGGCATTATTAACTTGACATAAAGTGCATAGTTCTGTGACTACTCCAAGAAGCATTCACAATGAGTAGGGTAATTTGCACTTGATGGACGCTGAAATATTCTCCGAGCTAGCTAGTTCGTCTGAAGATGATGACAGTGATATAAAACTTTAAGTGAAAATGAAGATGGGACTGTAGATATAAACTGCGTGAATGAAGATAGAAGCGATAGTTCCTACTCAGAAAGTGAAGATATTCTTTCATATGACAATGAACGTTCTACAGACAGTGACATTTCTAGGCTCAGGATGTGACAAAAGTGTTTATACTACAGAACCACCTCGAGGGACTGGACAAAAAGTAGAACATTATTAATGCCCAGTTTCTAGGAGTCCATGATGTTTATTATTGGATATGTTCACAAGTTGTACAGTGAGAAGGACTCACTCCAGAAGAGATGGGCATTACAATCGGTCAATCTCAGGCTCTACATCAGTTTTCATGTCTACTAAATTTGGAGCAGCTCACCCATGCAATCAGCTCCAACGGTGTAATTCTTTATCCTTTGCTGGGTCCCCGAAATACAGTGGTACAGAAATATTCCTGGTCGCCTCATCAATATTCAGAGATTGCATCATACCTTCACCGCGATGATCCCACTTCATTTGCACCTTCTCCACCGACATTATTCTGCGTACCAGACAACAACTCACTGACTCACGGCGATCCTCAGTCCACAAAATTACACAAACGCACAGCACTCTCAGGCAGCACAAAGTCTTCCGTTGCGCATGTCGCATGCAGTCTACCTACTCGCATGATACTCTGACACACAAACAACAGCTCATCGTTCAGACCTCGGTGGGACACTAGCGACAGCCAACACCTCTGTCGCCCTCAGCCGAACCACCAAACCTCAACACACATAGCTCACACTGACACTACCATGGAGCCTAGCACTCACTAACTCAGAGTCCAGCCCCAACACTGACTGGCTGACCGACCGCGGCTAGCCTCCCTTTTTATAGCTCGGGTGATGTGAACCAGAATATTCGCGAGGTGGCTAGAGGCGGAACATTCTCGTTGGATATCCAAGACTCTCACAGGTAAGTCAGCTGACGAGAACAATACACGGAAATGCCAGCCATGCCCTCCAGACCGGCTGGGAGCTGCCCGGCGATCTAACTCACTAGTCCCTTCCAGGAAGTACTGACGGAGGCTATGAAAGGACTAGCACGTAACAGTATGTAGTATAGTGTTGTGGTTGTGTATAAATATGATAATATTGAGACAAAGACCTACTTCCTGATTAAGAGGATTTAACTAGACGCGATTGAAGTACCTGACCCAGCACTGAACCGAAACCGGGGCCGTCTGAACTTAAGACCTAGACGCTGACCGCTCAGCCAAGGAAACGGATTTTTTTACGACTTGTTTTACGTGGCGCAGACACAGATAGGTCTTATGGCGATGATGGGATAGGAAAGGGCTACGAGTGGGAAGGAATCGGCCGTGGCCTTTATTACCCCAGCATTTGCCTGGTGTGAAAATGGGATGCAAGCTCACAGATGCGTGCACCTAACCCCACGGCCAACTCGCCCGGTAAGGAAACGGACTTAGCAGATTTCGATAACCCAATCTATAAACAACTTAATTGGGGAGTACTCTTACAATCTCATCTAAATAATTTACTATACGTCCACCGAATCCTAAAACCGCCTAGGGGTATATGACATAGAGAATCAAGAGTTAGACTATTCATGGATAGACGAATATATTTTTGCATTGTTTATTCAATATTCTAGGAAATCGCAACCATCCAGTGCAGTGAAGTTCCAGTGGGAAAACCAAGGAGAACATAGTCACAGATAAGACATTGTTTCAGAGTGAACGCTGGGGTGTCATAAAACAGAACAGACACAGGAGACCGAGGAGAAAAGAACTCCCAAGATTTTACACTTGATGTAAGATCTTCTACTCATTTCATCTGCTGACGTTTCTTTACTGCGTGCCGTGCTCGTCTTACATTCTTTCAGAAGAGTCTTCGCGTCTCGGAACGAGTTTGGCATAATGAAGGAGACCACGGTAACAAAGCTTCGTCTCTATTTCAGCAGAAGAATCAAGGAGAGAGTAAAGGCAAATTGGGTAGAGTGCTATATCGTCTAACACAAGCACTACAGCTCAATTACACTTCATAACGTATTAATTACATGTCGTCACTCTAAGTGCACTGAACATGTTACAGACACTATAAACAAACGAAACAGTCTGGAAGATTATGCAAAGCTATTAAAATGAAGTACATTTAAATATCTCGCACAATAACCTTTACTGATGATGGAACAACGCTTCTCTCATAAAAAACTGCGCAGGAGATACTTTCTTACTTACTCTCAAACGTTGATAGGTAATACAGTGCTCACAATGGGAAGTGCAACATTTTTAAATTTGCAATGGAGAATACGGGAAAGAGGTTGAAACCTGAAATAATGATAAGATTTCCCGATTCCCCTGGATTTGATTTCTTCTTCTTCTTTTAATGTTGAAATCATTTCTTAGCTGACAAAGTAAGGATCCCCGTACTAAGAAAAACGTAAAATTAAGCGACCTCCTGAATTGTGCCGAACGTTGAAGTACTAAAGGGCCTGTAAAAGGTAAGGGTGTATTCTGCCCGAAGTCAGGTTCGAACCTCTGCAGAGGTGTGCCTGAGCCGGAGTTTACGTACGGTAGGGTGGCCAGTTCCTTTCCGCTCCTCCATTCCCTTACCCCCACCAACAGCGCGTGGCTACCCATCCAAATCTTGACCACGCCCAATGTTGCTTAACTTCGGAGATCTCACGGGATCCGGTGTTTCAACACGGCTACGGCCGTCCTATGGTATCCATCACATAAGGGCCTGGAAAGGTTTCAAATTGTGAGTCTTGGATAGCTCTATCAAAGTAAAGAAATCGTCGCCATAAGACATATCTGTGTCGGTGCGACGTCAAGCCCCTATCAAAAAAAAAAAAAGAGGTAAAGAAACAGATTTCGAAAATTACTTTCGGCCTAAATGCAGTTCAGGAAGAATGCCTAACATCGCTTGTTTATTTACTCGTCTCCTTATGTATTCAAATCATATCCAAATTAACTTATTCATATAATTATTTCTGTAATGTGTTCCTTGGTTCAATACCCTCAGGCGTTTCTCGATTTTTGAAAAAAAAAATCCACACCGAATGTAGTTATAATGGCTTAAATAAAACTCTGCATTGACTCACATTAGCGCTCGTACGTACTGTATATGTTCAGTCGGTAGCCCTAAGGCTGGTTGGATCCTCAACAGCGCCGCCATCAGCTATCATAGATGATGATGATGATGATGATGATGATGATGATGATGATGATGATGATGATGATGATGATTGTTGTTTAAAGGGGCCTAACATCGAGGTCATTGGCCCCTAATGGTATGAAATGAGAAATTGAATGACAAATTAAAAATCTAAAATTCTCCACTGACCAGAATTCAAGGCGTGAGAACGAAGAATGAACGGCTGGACATGAATTTAAAACAATCAGTGGATGCAATCCGCAATGCTTTACATTCACAGAAATTGACGTAAAAGAGTAGGATTACTGACCAAGGGACTGCTGCTATAGCATAACACAAACGATGATGCTTGCAGTCTAAAGGGGGTCCAAAATCCAAGTTATCGGCCCCTCATAACGGTAGTGATCGCTAGGAAAGTAGAACCATGGTATTTGTCCTGTTCCGGTACTAATCAAAAGTAGCAGAGACTTGCGGTATTCCACACATTATTGTACTACTCACAGGTTATGAAATTCGACATATAATACAGACCTATGTTTTTCTCACTTTGCGGCGCCATTTACAGGCAACGCAAACCTATGGTGTCCATCACATAAGAGTACTAACCACAGGGACCTTCCCCTATCCCGTGGTGTTCCTCATATAGTGGGTACTAATCACAGGCAAGGCAGAACCATGGTAGCTATCATCCCATGGTCCCGCTCATATGGTGGTACTAATCACAGGTACTGCAAAAGCCGACCGCACGGTGCTCCTGTGTGCTACTAATCACAAACCTATTTCGTACCTAATATAGTGGTACTACGCGCAAATAAAAGCGACCCATGATGCTCTGGGCATGGTGGTACTAATCACAAGTAGTTCCATGGTTCCAAGACAATCATCACTTCGTCGCCCCTTTTAGTCGCCTCTTACGACAGGCAGGGGATACCGTGAGTGTATTCTTCGTCGGTGTCCCCCACCCACAGGGGCGCTGTCATAGATGGTCTAGGCATCACTCAAGAGACGTAGTAGGGAAATGAGGAGTGAGGTAGTTTCCCGTTGCTTTCCTCACGAGCCAGAATTTAAATGACATATCAGTCAGCCAAGCCCACTAAAACGCATGCATCAACCGGCCCTATGAGCAACATTTTCACACCATTCATAACAGGGACTGGCTGCTTATGGAATGGCATTACTAGCATCACTCATACCTCAGTCACTTTTACATTGTGAAAGCCAAAGATAAGACTGAGACAGGTCAATGAAAGTATCAAAATTCCTCTACCGGGCGAGTTGGCCGTGCGCGTAGAGGCGCGCGGCTGTGAGCTTGCATCCGGGAGATAGTAGGTTCGAATCCCACTATCGGCAGCCCTGAAGATGGTTTTCCGTGGTTTCCCATTTTCACACCAGGCAAATGCTGGGGCTGTACCTTAATTAAGGCCACGGCCGCTTCCTTCCAACTCCTAAGCCTTTCCTATCCCATCGTCGCCATAAGACCTATCTGTGTCGGTGCGACGTAAAGCCCCTAGCAAAAAAAAAAAAAAAAATTCCTCTAGCCAGTACCAGAAGACATAGTGCACTGTAAACACTAGGTCCCGCTGTAGTGATAGAAAAGGGCAAACTGCTAATCTAATCGACCAGATAATGATTCTCATACTTTAATACATTATACAACCTGTTGTGACTTCCCCGCTCGGAGAACCATCATCAAATGAGAAATGCAACCAAGCAAGCAAAGGGCGCCAATCTTTAAGTTGAGGACTTAAAGATAAAATTTATATTCAAGCTTGGACAGACTCTTATCACAGGGGTGAGGTGATAGTACACTAATCATTAAGCAGGAGAATTAGAAATCAAAAGGCTAATTAAGGCAGATTAAAGTAAACTAGAAAAATACTATTTATTATATTTAATATGAATGACGACGGTTTAACGAGAACTGAATTTAAATTAGAAAATGAATTTAATAAAAAATTGAATGACTCTACTTCGCGAAAACTTGCAATATCTTTAACTCGCTTGCTCACCATGTCGTCTTGTTCTGCTGGTCCTTGGAAAGCTTCCATCCTTGTAGCGGGAACATCACCGTTCGTCTTGGATATCTCTTCATCTGCAGCTCAGTACCATTCCTGCCTTGCCAATTGCACCCACCACTAATTGGAAGATGACTTCAAAACTAACACTCCCTATTATGCTTTATCCCATATATTGGAGATAAGCCCTAAGTCATAGTTAGAAGAACCACCTTGGGTTATATGGAGAGGATACTCAATTAAGAATCCTTCCAACTTTACTGAAAATGTTCTCTGAAGTTTCATTTCTATCTAGATTAAAACTATCTATTGACTTAGACTGGTTCAAACCGGTCTTATAGCCGTGCTGTACGTACTTCCTCATGAGAGTGGCTATACCCCTCATTCAGAATTTCTAAGTATCGAGACGCAGAATCAAGTAGAAAATCAAGTAGAAGTCTCGTAGAAGATCGTAGAATAATGTAGAGAGACTCGCAGAAGCGAATAAGACGTTGTAGAGAGACTCGCAGAAGCGAATAAGACGTTGTAGAGAGCTCCTCCAGGAGCTCCAACACGCCCTCTTATAACCTTCTCTCGCGCTAATTACAGGCCGCTACACGTGGTCCAATCAGATGACACTTCTCTCCCCACTCCAGAAATTAGAGTTGACGGGCCATATCCATGATATCAACTGTTCTTCTATTCGTCCTTTCACTCAGTATCCATGGCAACATGACGCTCCTTTGAAAATATAGGCGTTGATCAGTTCGAATAATTCTGGTCGAAATACGGTAGCTTACGTTAGGACGCGTGAACACGTGCTCGCATTTCTCAGAACTTGTTGTCTAAATTTGTCCTCCCTTCCTCCTCGGTGATGTGGCAAGATAACTGAAATCTACTGCAAGTTAATTTTAACCGACTGTCGCAAGAATCTAAGTGAATATTAGGATATTCAGCCCTCGTTTATAAGTCGTAGTTACAAAGTAATGAAATGATAGTGAGCAAATGATTAAACATGAATTATAATACAATTACATACCAAAATAAATATCATGACGTTAAATTCCTGAATTAATTACACATAATAAAATTAACATAATTACACTGTAACGTCTGGAACGTTACATACGCCCCCATGAGTTCTTAACAAATATTACATGAGTTGAGAACTCACACACTTACTCCCACATTGACTTGAAATACCTCTATTACCTGCCCATAACGAGCGACATTATTTTCATACACTTAATTATATCTCACTCTTTCCATATCTCGCTTAGACTGCTTCCCATTGCGACTGTCTGTTATTTCAGTTCATCTTGAGGTTTAGATGCTAAATTATGCCCATCATGAGCAACTTTTCACTTTTGTAAGAAAAAACAAGATTATTCTAGAGAATATAACATAATATATACAATTCAGATTACAAACTCTGCCGAGTGTCTATCTGTCCTTTTCCTCCCCATCTCTCCGACATTCTTTGCTAGATAGCAGTAACACGTTCTCTTCCAATCTTTTACATTAAAAAATTGAAAACATATGATACAAACAATTTACACTTTTATCACTCTTTCGAATGTTTCAACCTTATCTTGAAGCAGGATGCAATACACTTCACACAAATACACACGTGATTTAAGCTCACGGTAAAACTATTGCAAGTTAGAAATGCACATACGGGAAAATTAATTATTTGCCGTCGTCAGCTTTAATTAGCCTTCTGTAACATCTCAGAAAACAAATATATAAAATTTCATGGCCTCACATACGGAAAACAGATGATCTATCGTTAATGAACGAGCGTAAATCTACCGCTACACACAAAACATCTCCCTTGTTTACAAACACAACTAGGAAATACCACCACAATTGAGACGTAAACACATACCGCTCGTAGTCTGACATAACAAGTAGCAACTTCCCCGAGTTACTGACCTATATCTCACAATCCGGTTCAGCCACCTCACACGACAGGTATCTCCTCAAACTACTAATGTTGTATGAACCATTCATTACGCTCTCGCCATCCGCTAACTTGTAAGCACAGGGTCCTAGTTTTCTATGTACTTTATACGGGCCTTGATATAAAAGAAAAAATTTCTTTGTTACCTTATCCTCACTATTTGACAACATAGGAACTCTCACCAAAACCATATCACCTACCTCAAAGTTATCCAGTACCTTACGTTTTTGTTGCCTTTTACGTTTATCTCCAGATTTAATCAGGTTCTCCCGTGCCAGTCGGACGAAAAATTCAGCATTACGAGGGGGTTCCTCAGGCAAACCTAACACTCTCACTACGCTCTCGTATTCAATACACAGACGTATTGATTTATCACACTTAGGCACGACAATTAAGGGATTAACATATTGACTGTTTGATAATTCAATCACATCGTCTGCTAACATAGCTTGAATTTGATCCTCTACGGCTTTTGCATATTTGTGTGGTATCGGATATCGCGTTCCGCTGAATGGAGTCTTATCCAGCACAGAAAAAGAATGTTCATACAGATGGGTAACACCAGGTTTCTCGGAGAAAATCTCCACGTGTTCACATAACACTTCAAATAACTTGTCCTTCTGGATTTCATTTAACTCATTTCTACTTACGGCTTCTTTCAAGCCACATATTTTATCCTCATTAATCCACAACTGACACAACTTCAGGCCCTCTCTAGCCTCTTCATTTACTTTAGAAACCTCTCTCATTCTCCACACTGTACTAACTTCCGTTTTCCTCTGAATTTCCTCCTCAAACTTGACCTTAATATCCTCATTATTCCACCTCAAATTTAGCACTAGATCATTGTAATTTAACTGAGCCAATTTTAACGTTAACCAGTCAGATCCCAAGATAAGATCAAATATTAAATGCGGAATTACCAAACATATCTGAACGCTAATAAAATTATTAATACTGATCGGGACAGCTACTTGTTTACAAATTTGCTTAGACCTCTTTCCAACAGCCGTAATGATGAAAGTAGACTTAACAGGCATTTCCTCCAACTGAATACCCTGTTTCACTAATGACTCATACCACTGAGAACTAATACATGATATTTGGCTACCAGAATCAATCAAAACTTTAACCCACGCCCCCCAAACTTTCAATTTAACAACGGGATTGACTACTTTATTACTTGAATCTTCATTATTCTGCTCGGGTTCATACAACAAATCTTCCCTAACATCTAGGTCATATGGTAACACTTTCATGGCAAGACACTTCGCTACTTTCGTACGAGGCTGGAATTCTGACCTAACATTACAGCCTCTAGTTAGTTTAAAGGTTCCCTTTGTGTATTGACGTTGGACTCATTAGTACATTGCTCTGGCCTCCGTTGGGAATTTCCTGTCCTATATTCAGCTGCTCCTCTCCTGCTGTTCTGCTGAGGTCTGAACTGATTGCGAGCTTCGTAATTCTGTGTACTACCGTTAGGTCTCATTCCGTTGTGATGACTAAAGTTCTGAATATTCTCCGTTCTACTTCTAAGGTTACCTAATGCATCAAAACTGCCTAGTAGGTTCTCCATCTCCTGAATAGTTCCAACTTTTTGCATGCAGGCTGCTTCTCTCACCCTGTCCGGAAAATGTCTTAAAAGTAGTCTTACTACATCAGACCCTTCGGTTATACCATCTAAGTTCTGACAAATCATGACATGTGCCAGGAAGTACTCGGTCATAGTAACTCCCTCATGCTGTTTGTACCTCCCAAATACCACCCTTTCTCTCTCCCTAGCTTGTATCGCTTCATTCCAGAATTTCTCTCTAAATTTATTTCTGAATTCTTTCAGGTTCGTCATCGTCTGCCTATATACCATGAACCAAGACCGAGTTTCTCCTACAAAAGCATGGTCAATATTTTCCATAACGTCTTCCCAGTCCATAGACCCTTCCTCTAGACGCTTTTCAAACCGTTTCTCTATCATCTTAAGGAAATCTAGCGGGTTTGTTTGTTTCCCATTAAATTTAGGTAGTTCAATTTCCCTAATGTAGCTATTTCCTAGACATTGCCTTCCCGTGAAAACCTGTTTATCCTTTGCCACCTGTTTTAACTTATTTTCTGCTTTCTCCATCCGGCATTCTACATCTCTGTCTCTCCTATCAATTTCTCTCTCCAAATTAACCTGCTTCTCTTTCAATGTCCTAATTTCAATCTTATTCTCTTCAGCTATCGCAAACCTTTCTTCCCTTGCCCGGGTCTCATCTTCTATTCTAAGCTTTACCGTGTCAATCTCTTGTTGGACGTGGTCTTTAAATACCCGTATTTCCCCTCTTTGAGTCTCAACTCTCTTATCAATACTAGTGACGTGCCTCATTACTTCCTCCCTAGTAGAGTTGTTTTCCTTCCCCATTAATTCCAGGAATTCACTTCTCTGTTCCGCAAACTTTTCTTCTACCTTTTTCCCTTGCCGTACATATTCACTTTCCTGGTCCTCTAATCGCTTATTAAAATGTTCATTTTTTAACACCAGATCGCGTAACTGCCTACTGTGTTCGTCCATTCTCCGATTCGCTTCCTCCTTATTTTCCCTCATCTCCCTACTTAATTCAGCTTTAGTTTGCTCTAACTGTTCTTTAAGTTCATATTTAATACTCTCAATTTTAGTGTTATTTTGTTCTACATCTGTTTTAATTTGTTCCAATTCACTTTTAAGCTCAGATTTAGTGTCCTCTATCTTACTTAACATTAACTGCATCATTCCCATTAACTGATCATTATTATTACTTTCATTGTTAGTGTTTACTTCCGCTTCGCCCCCCATCCTACTATCATCTGACTCCATACTGACTTCTTTCTGCTTGCCTTCACTCTCCATACTACTTACACTTCTATCTTCAATTTCCTCTACAAGACTACACAACTCTTCCTCTGAACTCACTACGTTATTGCCTTTTATCGCCCGTCCACTGCGCAACATCCTCTCCTCTTTCGTCTGATCAGCCATGACCCTTCCCACAATCAAACACTCTTAATGAAACGTGGATATCCAAATTTTGCCCATAATACGAATTCTGATATTGTTACTGTTATTAACTGCTCCGTACTTAATGATTTTCTCGCCACACGTTGGAGCGGCATTTATGTGACTTCCCCGCTCGGAGAACCATCATCAAATGAGAAATGCAACCAAGCAAGCAAAGGGCGCCAATCTTTAAGTTGAGGACTTAAAGATAAAATTTATATTCAAGCTTGGACAGACTCTTATCACAGGGGTGAGGTGATAGTACACTAATCATTAAGCAGGAGAATTAGAAATCAAAAGGCTAATTAAGGCAGATTAAAGTAAACTAGAAAAATACTATTTATTATATTTAATATGAATGACGACGGTTTAACGAGAACTGAATTTAAATTAGAAAATGAATTTAATAAAAAATTGAATGACTCTACTTCGCGAAAACTTGCAATATCTTTAACTCGCTTGCTCACCATGTCGTCTTGTTCTGCTGGTCCTTGGAAAGCTTCCATCCTTGTAGCGGGAACATCACCGTTCGTCTTGGATATCTCTTCATCTGCAGCTCAGTACCATTCCTGCCTTGCCAATTGCACCCACCACTAATTGGAAGATGACTTCAAAACTAACACTCCCTATTATGCTTTATCCCATATATTGGAGATAAGCCCTAAGTCATAGTTAGAAGAACCACCTTGGGTTATATGGAGAGGATACTCAATTAAGAATCCTTCCAACTTTACTGAAAATGTTCTCTGAAGTTTCATTTCTATCTAGATTAAAACTATCTATTGACTTAGACTGGTTCAAACCGGTCTTATAGCCGTGCTGTACGTACTTCCTCATGAGAGTGGCTATACCCCTCATTCAGAATTTCTAAGTATCGAGACGCAGAATCAAGTAGAAAATCAAGTAGAAGTCTCGTAGAAGATCGTAGAATAATGTAGAGAGACTCGCAGAAGCGAATAAGACGTTGTAGAGAGACTCGCAGAAGCGAATAAGACGTTGTAGAGAGCTCCTCCAGGAGCTCCAACACGCCCTCTTATAACCTTCTCTCGCGCTAATTACAGGCCGCTACACGTGGTCCAATCAGATGACACTTCTCTCCCCACTCCAGAAATTAGAGTTGACGGGCCATATCCATGATATCAACTGTTCTTCTATTCGTCCTTTCACTCAGTATCCATGGCAACATGACGCTCCTTTGAAAATATAGGCGTTGATCAGTTCGAATAATTCTGGTCGAAATACGGTAGCTTACGTTAGGACGCGTGAACACGTGCTCGCATTTCTCAGAACTTGTTGTCTAAATTTGTCCTCCCTTCCTCCTCGGTGATGTGGCAAGATAACTGAAATCTACTGCAAGTTAATTTTAACCGACTGTCGCAAGAATCTAAGTGAATATTAGGATATTCAGCCCTCGTTTATAAGTCGTAGTTACAAAGTAATGAAATGATAGTGAGCAAATGATTAAACATGAATTATAATACAATTACATACCAAAATAAATATCATGACGTTAAATTCCTGAATTAATTACACATAATAAAATTAACATAATTACACTGTAACGTCTGGAACGTTACACTGTGACAATAAAATTCGGTGAATAGTCCTGTACTATCAACAAAGATGAACAATGCACGACAGTGACCTTACTGTCCTTCGAAATAGACCCCTCCCATAACTATGCACTGATGAGATCGGCGATACATGTCCTGGAAACTTTCCAAGAAGGCTTCCTTTGGGATGGTGTTCAAAAGCCTCGTCACGTTTCGTTGGATGTCAGGAATATCGTCAAATCTCTCTCATTTCAAAGCGAGTTTGATTCGTGACTTTTCCGCTCTGACCTTTTTCCAACGCCATTCCATTCTTTACCGTTTCGTTTCATGGTCGTACCTGAGACACCAGGTTTCATCTTCAGTGACAATACAGTTCAAGAAATTTGGTGTCGCATCCGCCGTTTCGACAAAATCCTGTGAAGCCTCTAAACGTGCCTGCTTCTGATCGTCAGTCAAGTGATGTGGCATAAGACGAGAACACTTTTTCCTCTTTCGTAACATTTGGGTAACGATTTGTCGCACGGATTCACGGTTAATCTCCAGTTCATCCGCTTTCATGCGCACAGTTAATCGCTGATCGTTCGTGATTAATGTCCTCACCTTCCCAATGTTTTCGCCATTGACGGCTGTTGCCGGTCTCCCGCTACCGAGGTTGTCAGAAACACTTTCCCGGCCTCCTCGAAAACGGGCGAACCACTCGTACACACACTTCAAGGACAGTGCTTGATCTTCATAAACACCTACCAGCATCTTATGCGTTTCTTTTGGTGCCTTGCCAATCTTAAAACAAAACTCTACATTGATCTTTTGGTCGTTCATGTTCCTGTTCGCAGTTCAGAACCAACGTACTAAACACGCACTGGTGTCGAACAGGTCTTATACGGCACACACAAGATGCTCAACTGAACAACGTTGGGAGCAGGTGGTCAAAAACTGCTGCTACGCAGGTGCAGCGTTGTGTGTTGCCAGTGTTTCCGGATCGACCGTTCTGACTGCATTCACCGAACTTTATTGTCACAGGTTGTATCTACCTAAAATTCGTAGCTCATACCCCCATGATGTTTTCAACGTTGAGTTGCTTGCCTGAAGGGCTAGAACTGTGGATTTTCCCTTACATTTTCCCAGTTATCTGGTGTCGGTACTGATGTGGATTAAGCCTGGTGAGTAAAGATTAGATAATTTTTAGCTTGGTAAGATGACTCGGAATATTCAGTTACGATCTGTAAGTCGTTAAAGATTAGTTTGTTTGCTAGTGGTTTTACGTCGCACCGACACAGATAGGGCTTATTGTGACAATGGGATAGTATAGGGCTAGGAGTTGGAAGGAAGCGGACGTGGCCCTAATTAAGGTACAGCCCCAGCATTTGCCTGTTGTGAAAATGGCAAACACACGGGAAACCATCTTCAGGGCCGCCGACAATGGGATTCGAACCCACTATCTCCAGGATGCAACCGTTCTCAGACCTGGGGGTTGAACGAATCATCCTTTTACAAGATGATAAGAAATCTCCTGGATGGGATGGCATATCTGCTAATATAATTAAGAACATTCACTTATGCTTCCCACAAATGTGTGTTGTTCTATTTAACAAATGCCTCGCTCTACATTTCTTTCCTAATTCCTGAAAACTTGCAATTGTTAAAATAATTCCCAAAGGTAATTTCTTAGCATTAGGCACAGTTAAATCATTCAGACTTATTTGTCTCCTTCCAATACTAGGGAAAAACTGACAATTGATCGAGTTATGTATCACATGTATCATCATGGTTCCTTAAAACAAAAAAAGCAATATGGTTTCACACCTCAAAAATCCACTGAATGCTCTGTATGCGGTTGATTGGATCAAAAACATCTTCAATATTAAGAAGGTAACTATATTGATATCTTTGGATATAACAGGTGCTTTTGACAATGCCTGGTGGCCTAAAACATAATCTCAGTTGAAAGATAAAATATACCCAAAGAATTTGTGTAGATTAATACAAGCTTACTTCAATAATCGAAAAGCGAAACTTCGGATTGGAACCGCGATCTCTGAACGAAGTATTAGCAAGGGATGCCCGCAAGGATCAGCATGCAGCCCTGGTTTTTGGAACATCTTACAGTATATGACGAACTTCTAAAATTACCTCTTCCAACGGAGTGTAATGTTATTGCTTATGCAGATGCCCTTCTTTAAGTTGAATCTGATAATATACAGAATTTAAATTATCTAGCAAATTCAGCTTTGCGCACCGTATCTCAGTCGGGCTCTCTAAACAAAAACTAAAGCCATGTTTGTCCCAAGGAGAAGAAAAGTTAAAAAAACCCAACATTGTTATGAATAATCACAGAATAACACTAGATGATCAACTTCTATATTTATGTGCTGTGCTTGATAAACGGTTGACTTTCAGGGCACATCTAAATAGATTAAAATTGAAATTAAGCAAACTTTTACAAGGACTTGCGAATGCTTGTAGACCTTCTTGGGGACTTAACTCTGAGGTTTTACGAATAACTTAATATATCATACAGCTTTTGTACCTTTAATTCTGTACTGTGTGTCCGCTTTCCGTAGTACACTGGAAAAGAAATGGACTCAGGACAAGCTGTTGCAAATTCAAAGAGGGTTTGCTCTAAGAATTTCTCGTGCATGTCACACTTCATCTACTGATGCAACACTTGTAATTGCTGGAATAGAACCAATGTTTTTAACAGGAATTGGCGAAGCCGAGCTGTCGTTACTGAAGAAAAAGAGAGTATCACCTTTGCCAATTTTCAACATTTTTTTAGAGCATAAGTGTCACTTTTTGGAATCTGCTCATCCAAGTCAATTCAAGAAACGTATGCGTAAAGATTGCTATAACACACATGACTGTATCATATACACTGATGGCTCCCGCATACCAACTTCTGATGGAACTGACAGTGTTGGCTGTGCATTTGTAGTCTATGAGAACAATGCTGAAATATTTGCAGCTTAGTGTAAACTTTCTCCCAACTGCTCAATTTTTCAGGCAGAACTTTACGGCCTTAAAGTGTGCGTTGCAATGGTGCAAAACTAACAACAAAAGAGCATGAATCTTCAGTAATTCACAAGCTGTACTAAACTCAGTAAACGATAAATATGACTTAAATCCAATAGCTGTCAATATCAGAGCAATAGTTCAGGAGTGTTCGCACATCTGTTTATCTTGGATTAGAGGTCACACTGGGTTTACTGGTAATGAAAAAGCAGACTCATTAGCTAAATCAGCTGCTACGTCTGTTTTGGATACTGCATATCACAAATCTCCAATATGTTATGTTTAAGGACAAATCATGCAATATACTCTACATCGCTGGAATATTTAATAAACATGCAGTTTTAAAGGATCTGTTACGCGAGAAATATTTATCCGGAAGTTCAAAATCGACTATTATGTAAAGCATTAGGGCCGAACTTTGTTTTAACTCAATTTTTAACTAGTCATGGAAAATTTAAATCATATTTAGAACGCTTTAAACTTAATGTTTCAGGCGGCTCCTTATGCTTTTGTGGATCAGTTAAGACAGTGCATCATTTGATGTTTGAGTGTCCAGTGTTTGAAATGGGAAGATATGTTATGCAATGTCACCTGAATGGTCGTAACCTGGAATTTTCTAAACCACTGTGTAATGTACTCAAGAGACAATGTTGTTATGTGCAGTTTCTCACATTCATTATCAACATTTTTTGTGAACTAAATTGATAAGAACTGCTCTTTGTTGTGACTTTAAACTATAACCCTAATATACCTATGGTAAAATAGGGTTCCTGTATTGTTCTTGGATACTAAATCTTACTACTATATATAAAAATGGATGTGTGTGTGTAAATGACATATCTCCTCCTAAACCACTGGAGCAATTTCAACCAAACTTGGTACGCTTGTCACTTACTATCTGGAGACGAGCACTGTGGGCGTAAGCCATCCGTAGCTCCCATAGGGGTGGGGGGCAAGGGGGTTAATGTATAAAAATAATCAAAAAATGTGTCGAATCCACAGTTTACGGGGTCGCTGAATAATGACACTCCCGATTTTTTAAAAGTCAAAGTTCAGCTCCCTTTTGGGTGGGGGCGAGGGGGAGTGATACATAAACTAAAATAGTGTCGAATACATAGTTTTCGGGGTCGCCGAGGTGAATTGTACACTCCGGATTTTTAGTATCAGGAGAAAAACCACGTGGGGATAAGACAGCCCAGGAACCCTTAAGGCGAGGGGGGGGGGGGGCGATGGGGTGAGATATTAAAATCATCAAAAGTAGTGTCGAATCTATACTTTTCGGGCTCGCTGAAATGAATAGTGACACTCCGGAATTTTTTAATGTCCAAGTTCAGCCCCCTATGGGGTGGGGTCGATAGGGGAGTAATATATAAAAATAATAGAAAATAGTGTCGGTATCAGGAGAAAAACCACGTGGGGGTAATACACCGCAGGAACCCTTAGGGACAGGGGGGAGGGGGCTGAGATATAAAAATCATCGAAAGTAGTGTTGAATCCATACTTTTCGTGGTCGCTGAGATGAATAGTGACAGTCCGGAATTTTTTAAATTCCAAGTTCAGCCCCCTTCGTGGTAGGGGGGGGGGCTATGAGAGAGTGATATATAAAATTAATCGAAAATAGTGTCGAATCCATAGTTGTCAGGGTCGCTGAGATGAATAGTGAGATTCCGGATATTTTATAAGTCCATGTTCACCCTACTTTGGGGAGGGGGCCGAGGGGGGAATGATATATAAAATTAATCGAAAAATGGTGTCGAATACTTAGCTTTTGGTGGTCGCCGAGGTGAATTGTACACTTCGAATTTTTAGTATCAGGAGACAAACCACGAAGGGGTAGGACACCCCAGGAACCCTTAAAGGCGGGGGAGGGGGGGGGCGAGGGGCTGAGATATAAAAATCATCGAACGTAGTGTTGAATCCATTCTTTTCGTGTCGCTGAGATGAATAGTGACACTCGGGATATTTTTAATGTTCAGCCCCCTTCGTGGTGGGAGGGGGGGGGCAATGGGAGAGTGATATGTACAAATAAACGAAAATAGTGATGAATCCATAATTTTTCGGGTCGCTGAGATGAATAGTAACATGTAAATGTAAATTAGGCCAGAGGCGTCTTTTCGTACAATCCGTTTTTTTTAATATGATGCACCGTTTACCAGCAGTTATTCTGTAAATGAAGGTGAACATGCATATACTTCCGTATGTCGATCTACATTTATTCATTTAAGTCGATTTGTATCGATCTAGAAGGGGCGTGTCTGACATTGTAATTAATACTTTACAAATCAATAGTGATTGTCAGCAGGAGGGTGTCTGCTGTTGTAATCAGTAGTCCCCACACCGACTTTAACTGGCAGTAGGAATGGGGTCCTCCTCCAACGTCTGTGTACCATTGTAATGAATAATTCCCTTCTCAATTTGACTAGCAGAAGGCAAGGGAGCGTGCATTTTTTCAAAACTCTTTTACCTGAAATGTTAAAAGTATTATTGTAATCTCCTAGATGTTTAGTTTTTAATCTTATTCATATATCCTCAGTAGGAAAATGTATCTTACGCTTCTTATGTATTCCTTTATTTGATTTTGTATGTTAGATGATACATTTAAGTTAAAGTGGCAGTTAGTTACAGCCAAAGGGACCTCTGGTCCTACTTGTACTTAACTTTAAATAAATATATTTCTATTTCTATTTATCATTAGGTATAGGTGCCCCCTTGCAAGGGTGCCCCCGATTATAAACAAATTTACCCATCAAAACGTGACTGACGTTACGCATAGTGAATTGCGTTAGACAAGTGGACCTGTCGTTATCATCACAACTCCGCAACTCGCACTTTACATTTGAAAGAACGTCTGCGGACCCAGCTATGCTTTTTCTCAGATTAACTCCAAGAGACATGCAATTTAAAAATTCTTATTCTCTTCATGTACAGTAATTTACTTCTATATCGGTTTACAATATAGAGTACCGTCGCGAAGCACGGGTACATTTGCTAGTGAATAAATAAATAAATTTATTAAATAAATAACCTCACAGCTGCGCGCCGCTAACCGCACGGCAAACTCGCCCGGTTTACAGATTAGTACACGTCTCTGACATTGTGACCACCATTCCCGATATCCGTAGTTACCTATCACTGTCACGACAGACGGTGGAGCCACAAGATGAGGTGCTCCATACTCATGTAATGCTTTCCAGAGAGTAACCGCATCTCCATTGAGGAAGAGAATGTATGATGAATAATAATTGTGTAATTTTCTATTTCCGTCCATGCTGACGTGAGGTATTTGCATCACCATGTAATAGAGTGTACGACAGTTAGTTTCTCAAACCATTCAGACACAGAATGAATTTGACAGGTTGACAGGGGGATCTCTCTATCTCAGGAATTGAATAATGGAAATCATAAACCTTTTAACTCCAGCAAACCAAATCTTACAGAAGGGACACCAATCTATTTTATGGTCATGTTTCCAATTACATCATCTTGATATTTTTAAATTGCAGTACTACCTTATTATAAAGAAATTATTAATATCAAAATAACGACACTTGGATAGATTTTTACTTAAAAGATTACTATATTTACCTGAAATTAGGAGGTTTTCGATTTCTATAGCGCCTTAATAAACTGCAAACATTAAAACACCCTTAGTGGACGTCTACTTCACTGTACATGACCAAGTAATAACACATTGTACTATTTGAAAATCAATAAAAGACTTAGCCAAGAAGCCGAAACCTCCACACAGCTTCTTCACCGATTCAAACCTACCCACCCACCTGCTAACTCCTTCAAATCTCCAAACCCGCCGAATCTCCTGGCCAGAGAGAAGACGTTACCTTCTAGTTAGCCCATCCCTTCCCTTTGGGGAGGGGAATGACAACCTTTCCTAGGTCCTACGTTCTGTACATATACATTACTTGTTTATTGTCTGACATTCAGTGTACACCAAAGTTATACACCCACATCTGCCTGAGGTAGAATTCATCACAAACGTTTGTAATGGGAACAGGGAGATTTCGCTGAAAGTCGAAATTTATAATTTTTGTGTCATTCTCATCTTTTGTTGGCATGCGATAGTGCTGACAACTAGTGGTATAATATTTATGGAGAGCAGAAACTCGCTAAACCCACGGAATAATTTGATTAGTGATTTCCACACAATAATAAACAGCTTGTAGCTGGCTAGTTATAGTATCTTCGGATTCGGGTGATTTAAACCATACATGGATAGCAGGTTACGTTTGCAAAATTGTTCCACCATAACTTGAAAAATGACAAAAAGCGGAGTAAGTGGCTTTTTATTTCCATGAAATGGAAATGACGGATGCTTTTTAGTGCCGGGAGTGTCCAAGGACGTTCGGCTCGCTAGGTGCAGGTATTTTGATTTGACTCCCTTAGGCGTCCTGCACTTCGTAATGAGGATGAAATGATGATGAAGTCGACACATACACCCAATTCCCGTGCCAACGAAATTAATCAATGCCGCGTATCGAACCCGGTACCCCTGTGATCAAAGGCCGGCACGCTAACCATTTAGTTATAGAGCCGGAAAATATTTCCATGATTCAATTATGTATGGGTTAATACGATTTTTTCCGAGCTTATTAAATACTATTCTTTAAGTTTACTTTGATAATCTATGCTAAGATGGTTCAAAAGTTTGCGCAGAGGCTGAAGTACAGAAACTTTCGAAAAGGACTAAACACTGCGTCAGGATTTCAGGAATGACACAGTGGACAATTTATTTTATTTACTTTCAAACGCTATTTACATTCCTGAACAATGCACAGAACTGGCAATCAATGAAGTGATACTCTTTTGTGCACAGAGTGAAGTTAGGCACTAGACAATGAATGTTGTTCACAAAAGCTGTACGAACTGTCACGCATTACATTCAATGCAGGCATTGCATAGGCGTAGTAAACTCTAATGGTGGAAAGCATACGATGTAATGGGGACACTGGATTGTATAAAGGCGAGCAGATCGTCAGTTATCAATCGTTTAGGGATTTTGCAAAAGTAAAATAAATTGCCTATAATGTCCTTCCTGAGATTCCAGGCGAATGCGTACTGAGGCGGGAAGTCGAGTTTCTGAAATTTCTATTTTTACGAAATAAGCGATGAGTTATTCACAACAATCATTATTTTATTGCACATTACTCTACTGAAAGTTCTAGCATAATACAGGATAATTACATACGCCTTCCCCTTAACTAAATTTCAATCAGCGAAAATCGAATTATTTATAGCCTAGATTGTAGCGCATCATTCCCGACTTTACATACCGATTTTCATTAAGTTCTCTTCAGCCATTTTCTCATGATACCCGTACAGACAGACAGACAGACAGACAGACAGACAGACAGACAGACAGACAGACAGACAGACAGACAGACAGACAGACAGACAGACAGACAGACAGACAGACAGACAGACAGACAGACAGACAGACAGACAGGCAGACAGACAGACAGACAGACAGACAGACAGACAGACAGACAGACAGACAGACAGACAGACAGACAGACACGACGGAAAATTAAAAAGCGCATTTCTTTGTTACTGTGGACAAGACCGAGTTTATAAATTCTGGGCAATGTACAGGCAAAACTTATTTTATATAAATACACATTTTATATAAATAGATTGATATTACATAGCAAGTTTGAAGCTTTACGTAACTTCTGAAGTCATGATAATAGCCAGGCGTTTTTTGAGTATATGTATGTGTATTTTCAGTTTTATTTTACGAAGTCCATTGTAAGTAGTAAAAAGTAATGACTGAAGAAATTCTATTCTGCCTGCCATTGATCTTGGTATCCTGAGGCCGACACTCTACGACAGATTATCAAACTAAGCATATATAACATCACATTTAACTTCTTGACAACTGAACAAACTTCTTAAACTATTACAGTTTGCTAGTGCAGTAGACACTCCAAAAATGCCATAAACGACTGTAAGCATTCGCTGTTCAATCAGACAGAAGAGGGTCCGTGACCGACCGTATTTACCTCAGGATTATTGCCCCTGCCCCGGCACAGACCATAGCGATAATACGTCAAGACGGCTTTGTATATGGTCTCTACGGGAACTTACTGCTCGGCGTTTATGACTCATACTTTTAAATTTATTTCAACGTTGGATTTATAGCAACCATAAATAGAGATTCGTTCTCAAAGGAGAGCAACTACTAATCTTTTATGTACTATCCTGGTTACTCTCACTCTCTAGATTCTCACTTATCAAAACAGAGTGATGGGTCAGAATTCACGTAGCTTAGAGTTGCATGTTCTTGACTTCAACAGTGAATAACTGTTTGGGATTACTTTTCTATTATGTACAGCCTACGTAAGATCACTAAATTTCCGTGGATGGTTTACAATGAGAACTTCGACTGATAAATTGAATTTCGTCAATGCATAATAATAACAATAATAATAATAATAATAATAATAATAATAATAATAATAATAATAATAATAATAATAATAATAATAATAATAATTGTACTGGAAGTATAGTGGAGCTAAGAGGTTGAAGAAGCGTAAGTGTTAAATGGGATGGCAACAAGAAACAATAGCATACCAAAAACATCGGTAAAAGTGTGATATATTTTAAAATTCCCTAATTTTCTATCTTTTTGAAATAATAAATACATACGAATATCAAACCCAATCTAATAGACAGATAAAGGTGAATCCAAGGTCTCAGGTATCGAAATCACGTTAGTAGAGGTAGAATATATTGCACAAAATATGATCACTAGGCTCAATACGTTTTACAAGGTTCAGGGATTCGAAATTACGTAGTTCAGGTTTAACGCCACCCAATATATTATCGTCTTGATGTTCTAAGAACGCAGTTGTCCATTTGACATGTTTCACTTACGCTTACACCGCCTGCAAGATAGAGCATAACATTAAGGTACATTCGTTACTAATGGGAGATGATGTTATACCAAAGGGATCAGGAGATCCCCAAAAGGAGCAGAAATCTCCTGCAGTCTGGCCACAAAATTTAGAAAAGGAGCAATACCAAGATAACATTTACCATAAAGCAAGGGAGTCCAAGAGCCGGAAATCCTCAAAAGTTTAGAGTTACCTACTCGGGAATAAGGCCCGAAAACGCAGAGGCTAGCCCATATTAAAAGTGATTTAGTTAGGAAAAGAGAAACGCCAAAAGAAAAAAAAATATAAGTTTGGAAGGTACATTCCTTAGTTATCAAAATTTAAATTGTAAGAAAGCATAACGAGAGTACCACACTCGGGCTTCCTTGTATTTTACTACTAACATGTGCCCGCAGCTTCGCCCGCTTCTTTTAATTCAACCGCGTTAGATGTTTGTGAACCGTTTGTTTAAAAGCAAAAGAAAAATATACATTTTTTTGCAATTTGCTTTACGTCGCACCGACACAGATAGGTCTTATGGCGAAGATGGGACAGGAAAGGGCTAGGAATGGGAAGGAAGTGGCCGTGGCCTTACTTAAGGTACAGCCCCAGCATTTGCTTCGTGTGAAAATGGGAAACCACGGAAAACCATCTTCAGGGCTGCCGACAGTGGGGTTCGAACCTACTATCTCCCGAATACTGGATACTGGCCGCACTTAAGCGACTGCAGCTCATGAGCTCGGTATATATACATTTATTAACACACATTGTTATTGCATGAAGTGTATGAAATACATTATTTTATTTTTAATTATATTGTTACTTTTAATGCTTAAGATACCGTATTGGTGGATGGTACAAATGTTATTAAAACAACATGAAAGGTAATCTTCTATAATAATAACAGGAAGTGTCTGTCTGTCTGTCTGTCTGTCTGTCTGTCTGTCTGTCTGTCTGTCTGTCTGTCTGTCTGTCTGTCTGTCTGTCTGTCTGTCTGTCTGTCTGTCTGTCTGTCTGTTTCCCTTGATAATATCATCCTAACAGTTTTATCATGTATTTCCACACATCCAGCGAAGTGAAATTTAAGTGAAAACATTGTTATTTGATTAAGTGAAATTTCTCTCTTTTACTGTGGGGCTATCCATCTATTCCAGTAGAATATGTAATTTTAGTGCCGGGCTGAGTAGCTCAGACGGTATAGAGTGCAGGCCTTCTGAGCCCAACTTGGCAGGTAATTACAAAGCTATTTAAAAGAATTACACGTTAGGTCTTCCCCTGAAATGCCATTTCACTTAGCGCGAATAAAATTATTTATAGCTTAGATTCTAGTGCCACATTTCCGGACTTAATATACCAATTTTCATTAAATTTTCTTCAGCTAACTCTCCCCCTTATCTTATTTTTCAAGAGATCTTTCCATTACGATATTTTTTGTTATTTTGTTAAATCATCTTCTCAATTTTCCTTGTCGAAATGGACCGATGGCCATGCGGTTTTTACACTTTAAAACAATCATTGCCAGTGAACACGACTGAACCATATTTCCATGTCAGCAATGCTCGGCGTTGATATAATCTGAGCAACAGAAGTTTTTTTTTTTCTTTTGCAAGTTGCTTTACGTCGCACCGACACAGATATGTATTATGGCGACGATGGGATAGGAAAGGCCAAGGAATGGGAAGGAAGCGGTCGTGGCCTTAATTAAGGTACAACCCCAGCATTTGCCTGATGTAAAAATGGGAAACCACGGAAAACCATCTTCAGGGCTGCTGGCAGTGGGGTTCGAACCCACTATCTCCCGATTACTGGATACTGGCCGCACCTAAGCGACTGCAGCTATCGAGCTAGGTCAATGGAAGTCTGCCGGTGAACACGACTGAATCATATTTCCATGTTAGCAACGCTCAACCTTAATATAGACTAAGCAACATAAGTCTAAATTCATGAATTCTATTATCATAGTCGGTACGGTAAAACTGTAAAGGACTTAAGTGCTCGGAAATTGTTTTATTTATACATTTTGCTATGGAGTTCAGTAGTATAAGTCGACGGTTCGGCGGCCTCCACATCCACCGGCCCTCCGCAGAGGCCTCCTCCTCCTCCTTCTCTTCCTCCTCCTCCTCAGGCTCTCGGGAGAGGCATCCTAGTCCTCCTCCTACACAGGCTCTCGGGAGAGGCCTCCTCCTCACCGACCTCGCTGGCTAAGAGTGCGAGCCTAACCTCACATCCGCCATCTTGGAGGGGCTTAACCTAACTTTTTAATACGTAATTAAGCTAGCCTAACCTCGGTTTTATGTCCGGATGCCCTTCCTGATGCCTAAGAGCGCGAACCTCACATACGCCATCTTGGAGGGGCTTAACCTTTTTATACGTATGAGAGCTAGTCTAACCTCATGGAAGGGCCTAACCTCAGTTTTACCCCCGGATGCCCTTCCTGATGCCTAAGAGCGCGAACCTCACCTCACACACGCCATCTTGGAGGGGCTTAACCTAACGTTTTATACGTAAGAGAGCTAGCCTAACCTCATGGAGGGGCCTAACCTCAGTTTTACGGCCGGATGCCCTTACTGACGCCCAAGTGAGTGAGCTTAACACCACATCCGCTATCTTATAGGGCTTAGCCTAACTTTCGACGCACAAGACAGCAAGTCTAAATTCACAGAAGAGCCTAACCTCAGTTTTACGGCCAGATGCCCTTCCCGACGCCAGCGAGGTCGGTGAGGAGGAGGCCTCTCCCGAGAGCCTGTGGAGGAGGAGGAAGAGGAGGAGGAGGCCTCTGCGGGGGCCCGGTGGAGATGGAGGCCGCCGAACCATCCACTTATACTACTTAGTTCAGTACTTTTCGACAGTTCAATACCCATTTTCTGCATGTCATCCTCTCTCCAGAGAGTAAGTCGCCTGTGTACCAACTTTGTTTGGGAGCTATGCTTGGGCATACACGCATACACCCATATGCTTGTTCATACTGGACATTGAGACTGGGGCTGAACTATTACTTAAACGGCTTCCAGATTGTCACAGTTCAGGGGCCTTAAAAACTATGGATTTGACATTAATATCGGGTGCTACGGGTGTCTTGTCCCTACAGTCGTTATAATTTTCTCAGATAGTAAGTCGTATGTGATCCAAGTTTGGATGAGAGCTATGGTGGAACATACAGTACATACTTTCATCGATAATCTCGATCATTTTGGATATATTCTTTCACACCCCTTCTCATCATCGTGCCAATGGAGATGATCTTGGACTTAAATTGTATCTGGAGTGTGACTATTTACCTCAGCGACCCCAAAAACTATGGATCTACCCCCTTTCCATCCCCGCCCAAAGGTGTCCTATGAGTGTCTTACACAACAGTATATTTTTTCCAGATTAGTAAGTCATATGTGTACCAATTTTGGTTGGCATCTATGCCCAAACGTACATGCATAACCTCGCTGGTGTAGAATCCCGGAGCTGACGTTGCCATGGTTACGGAAGTTCATTTATTTATCCGATTCCTAGAGCAGGGGTAGTGTGGTGCCAATATCTCCATAACGGTTTGTTTTAGAGTCTTAAAATGTGATTTTCAATCAATCAATCAATCAATCAATCAATCAATCAATCAATCAATCAATCAATCAATCAATCAATCAATCAATCAATCAATCAATCAATCAATCAATCAATCAATCAATCAATCAATCAATCAATCAATCAATCAATCAATCAATCAATCAATCAATCAATCAATCAATCAATCAATCAATATATCAATATATCAATATATCACATAGCCATAATAAGAGTATGAATGTGTAGGCGAGAGAGCTACGAATTAATTCAGCTGTGCACAGACTTGTACTTTAAAATCGAAGCAGGCAATACCACGTCCATTAACTCCAATGAAACAGTGGAAACTGGCACGAACTTTCATTCGCATTAAAAGGAATGGTGGTGGAACATTGAATTAGATGTGACCCCAGTACAACGGCACGGAAACAAGTGTCGGTTCACACGAGGACCGCACCCATACACACGATCTGCAAATGAAATAAGACGCCTCACACGTTCTGTGGCATGCTACGTAGATATTGAATTACCCACCAATACCTGACATGACATGGGCTGTCTATTGAGCTCCTCCGTATCATGACAGCGTCAGACATGAGAGAAGAGAGAATGCACGCCAATGCGGCATCCAACAAAAAGTCAGAGTGTTTCATCGGGCGGCTGTCTACCCGTGGTAGCTCATCTCACAGAACTGGAGTTCGGTTCCCCATCAAGGAAGTCTAGACTTGCCTATTCAAAGTTCTGACTGACTGTTCGTAAATCTTCCATTCAGTGGCTGCTTAGATTCTCAAATAGCACCACCGTGTCACCATAATACGGCGTACAAAGCATTATGAGGAATGAGGTAGTTTTCCCTTGCTTTCCTTATTGGGTCAGAAAGTTCTATTACTGCAAGATCGGCCCTATGAGTAGTAGCACCTTTCATACATCTAGATACCCTTGTCGTAGTCTAAATATCATTATTCAACACCAACACCTCTCACGTTCTAAACTAACACAGCCATAACTGATATTGAGACTTCCGTGGAAGCTACATTTTACTCTGACCTGTGCCAAAATACATGCACAAATATTGAATTCATCGGGAAATAGTAACAGGCAAAATTCAAAGATAAGGCTAGACAATTTGCACAACTATTCACTAATATCAACAGACTTCACAAAAACATTCACACAAAGATATGAATCGAACAGATCAATCATCTTATTCGAGCTGAAAAGAAAAATCACAACAACCATTAAAATACATTGATGACATGCAGAAATCTCAACATATCTGACATCTTGAACCATAACGCTTCAAAGCAGCAAAACAAAAAAAAAAAAAAAAAAACACAACACAATACAATACAATACAACACAACACTTAGATTTCCGAGTCTTGTTGCAAAGACTCGACAGCACACATTTCTCTATAAATAATTTCAGTGAATAAATCACAGCAAAATGTACCTGGCAGTTGCTAATAATTTTGAGCACATATTCATTCGGAACACGGCGCTCTGATTAGAAGACCATAACAATACCAACTGACTGTCACGCACCCTACAAGCTAAACTCAATCATTCCTGAATAAATATCGATTAGGAATATTCTTGAGGATATTTGATGCCAAGTATGACCACAGAAAAATGCTATGTAGTGCACTTAAAAAAGGCCATTTCTTAGCTCTTCTGCTATCTCCCGAATACTGGATACTGGCCGCACTTAAGCGACTGCAACTACCGAGCTTGGTCGACAGGAATCCATTCCCTCAATAGATATTCCAAGGTACAATGAGTATCTAATCCATCATTTAGGTATACTGATTTCGTCTGGTCAGCGTAATGTTTTACACAATAGAAAAATTAACCATAATACTGTGTTATTTTTATAAATAAAAATATATTGATTACTGTCAATGAAATCTTCTACGCTGCAAAAACAATCCTTTGATTTGGAGGCAAGGAACACTTCACAGGTGTTTCTGACGGCTTCAAAATTATCAAATCCTCCTCCTTGAGAAGATAATGCTGGAACAAACTATTGTCAGAAATCTGAGCTCTATTTCGGAAGAGGAGACAATCATGTTCCACCTAATACCTGGATTTTCTGTTGGATTAATTTTGTCCAATTCCCCATGTTTAGAGGCACTGTCCTTCTGCAGTACAACGTGCTTCCTATTTATTAAAGTTGCTTTATAACTCTTAACAAGTTCACAAATCAAATTTAATTGCTTGTTAAAAAGCTGAGGCTTAACTTAATTGCATGGTCTCATGGAACCAATTCAATTTGAACAGTGTCCTTTGAAAATACACCTTTTGCCCCAAACGACTTTGCCAACCTACTTGTTATGTTTCTTTCCCGCGAGGTACCCACTACTTTCTATTTTCAGTATAACGCAAGAAAATATCGTTTTCCTTCCCAGGTTATAATGCATATCTACAACCGGTCACAAGACGTAAAGCCAGTTGTAAAATCATGATAATCTGTTTAGTTACTATCTTGGTTTGGGTTCTGTTGTTGACTGAGGCTATCACTGTTAGCCTACACCTACACTGGACACAGAACCTGGCCACCTTGTGTAGAGGAACGTCTTATAAAACCTGCTGTCAAAGAAGTTTCCATAAATTACCATGAGATATGTATTGTGAAAGAAAGTTTAACATTTTCGAATGAAGCGGATTCCTTCCAGTGAATGAAATGGAAAAGGAGCAAGCATGCGAAGTTGTTGTATGTCGTTTCAAGTATGAATGTAAAAGTGGCTCGGCTAAAGTAACATACAGGTGTCATGTGGACGGGACCATTAAGTCAGGAGTGAATATGAGCGTAATCAGAAAGTACTTGCGAGTAGTAAAATAACCGAAAATTGATGTTAACTTTGTACCTGGAGAAGTACCTCTTTCTGATTGGGCGAAGCATCTAGGCCACTAAGAAGAGTTAGATCGCATATCGATGTCGGAAAGAAAGTACTTTCCGAGGAAGACGCAATGAAGATACCTGTCGATAGAATCCTTGACAATAATAGAGATACCAATATAAATGGTCCGTTATTGGACATTATAAATTTTCCAATGTCCAATAACGGACCATTTATATTGGTATTATAAATTTACTCATTCAGGACAAATGTTTCAGATTCCCTATGGGAATCAACATCTATATCATCTGATGGCCAAGCAGGCATCAATTTTTGATAATGAGACAAAGTCTCTTAGTGCATTGGCACTGCCGGTGGCTCCAGTTAGCCTGGGCAGTGGCCTCCACGGTATGCACTAGCCAGCGTATTGGTGGGTGTGCTAGGTGCCAACTGATGAGCCCACCCTGGCACACGAGGGCGAAACGCTGGCAACCAAGAATGAGTTAGCTGGAAAATTTATAATGTCCAATAACGGACCATTTATATTGGTATTATAAATTTACTCATTCAGGACAAATGTTTCAGATTCCCTAAGGGAATCAACATCTATATCAAATAATAGAGATTCCATTGGTGAAACATACATTGAGCGCAGAAAGAATCTACTTCATGTTGAACAAAAATATAATTTAAAGTCTCAAGATGTGCTCCTTAAGAATGACTGTACGAATGTCCAACAATATCTTCATTAAAAAGAAGACCTTTGAGCAGGGCCTCTCAAACGCCCAAAATCTCACGCGTGCAAATCGAGGCGCAGAGACTCCGTACACTGTGCATCGGTCCGACTCAGCTCAACTCGGCTTGACTCGGATGGTGTAGTGTGCTGAGAGCGACGAAGCGTTCAAGGATATACGGCATGTTTATCAGTGAAATAGATAAGCGCAAGGCAACAACGTAATAATCGAACAACCTGTTTCGAAGAATGCAAAGACTTCCGAAAGTCCATTTCAACCGAACTGGGAACTTTCGTATTTTCTTAGTCAGTCGTGACGATAAAGTCAAATGCTTAATCCGTGGGACAATAATTATGTGATAAGTTAATCAAAAACATCTATTTTCCAATACAAAGGCTCGGCTCAAATTTTACGAGAATTTGTCGAAGGAAGATTTTCCTACGCTGCATCGAGAAGCAACTAAGCTTATTTCTATGTTTGGTTACACATGCATGTGTGAAAGATATTTTTCCTCTTTTGACTTGTGCGAAAAGTAGATTGCGTGCGAGTAGGCCTATTTCTGGTTGTAATTTACAGAAGGCTCTCAGAATTGCCGTCAGCCGGTCCCTTCTTCCAGGCATAACTGGTATCATTGCAAAGATAAAGGAAAATAAGAGCTAGAGAAGATAAATTGTCTGCTCAAACCAAATTGAAAGAAGAGTGTTTTAACACCGGTAACATTGTCCCATACAACCGTGTCACCGTTCACCGCACATAAACATTTCACAGTGAGGGGAGCATCAGCGGGGAAGGTGGAGAAGGCGAAGACAGGCCGAATGGGTGAGACAGGTGTATGGGAAGTGGAGGGGGGGTTTGCACTCTTGTCAACCTAGTGAAGTGGTCTCCTGCACCTTGCACCGTGCAGTGCACGGGCGCATGCACCCTGAGAGGCCCTGACATAGAGACATAGTACGCCTTTACAAGGGTCAAATCGTGACTTCCATAAGCTACCCTGAATTAAAACCAGAGGATTTCGTTCCGATTATTATGAACGATGTACGACAAGAAATGTTGTGACGATACGACTACACGTTCATTTCTGTTGACAGCACACATGGATTAAATAAATATGCCTTTTAATAACCAGCCTCCTAGTCATAAAAAAAAACAAGTGCCAAGGATTTCCATGAGAGTTCATGGCACCATGAGTCGTCGGAGAGTCCCGAGGGTAATTGATTACGGCTGCACCTCATCATACCTAAACGAAGTTATTTATCTCTATAACTGAATTACCTTAACCAATATGATGCTCTTTTAATACCATCCCAAGCACTCTTCACCTTCTATCTTCAAATTTTTTCATCAAAGAATGTGAGAATAATACAAATTGCGATTTTGCCCTTGAATAATTCCAAGTAAAATTTCACGAACATCTGCAGTACATGTAACTAATACAGATATACTTCAAACCCCTTAGAGAACTCGTCAAAATAATACCGGTAACAAATACATGCTAATTGTTTCCGAGGGAGACAAATCGAAGTAAAAGCCATACAAAAGTACTCTCCAGCGAACCTAACAATATTACATCGACTCATGTTAACAGCTGGAATACGCATCCTCATGTGTGAACATAACAGTAGAGAGAACTAAATCACCGGGCGAGTTGGCCGTGGGGTTACGGGCGCGCAGCTGTGAGTTTGCATTCGGGAGATAGTGGGTTAGAGTCCCACTGTCGGCACCCCTGAAGATTGTTTTCCGTGGTTTCCCATTTCACAGCAGGCAAATGCTGGGGTGGTACCTTAATTAAGACCGCGGCCGCTTCCTTCCCACTCCTAGCCCTTTCCTATCCCATTGTCGCCATAAGACCTGTCTGTGTTGGGGCGACGTAAAGCCACTAGCAACAAAAAAATCAGAAGGGAAAGACGATGAGTTTCATCTTCTCAAATACACTGAGTGGCCAAAAGTCATGGGAAGACACTGAATGTGATGTTAATAACGAGTTGTTCCTCCACGAGCCCGCGAAATGGCAGCAGTATACGGCGAAGCATCGATTCGGCAAGGTGATGGAATCGTTCTGGAGCGATCTGGACCCACGCATCTCGCACTGCTACCCACAATTGGTCTTGTGTATTTGGCGCGGGGTTCATGGAGCGTACGCAAGCTCAACAGCATCACATAAATGTTCGATTGAATTAAGATCGGGGGATCTGGAGGGCCAATTCATGGTCTTCACTTCACTGGAGTGCTCCTGCAACCAACCGTGTGCCACCACAGGGCGGTGACATGGCGTATTATCCTATTGAAACATGGCATCTCCATCAGGGTACTCTAGGGCAAGAAAGGGATGCAGATGGTCTGAAAGAATGTCCATATAACGTGCACGTGTCTGCTCTTCCTGCAACCGGACAATGGGGCCTAATTGCGACCATGAGTACGCCGTCCAGACCAGAACTGACCCACGTCCCGCCTGGGCACAAACTTGTTGACACGCAGGATCGTCATCATCATTAGACACTATCGCGCGTCCATCAGGTCGATACAATTGGAACCTATTCATCGGCCCATACCACACGCCGTCACAGTTCCATGGTCCATTGCCGATGTTCGCGGGCTCAAGCACGTCGTTGAACGCTGTGTCGAGGTGTCAGCAAAGGGACACGAGATGGTGGTCGGCTGGTGAAGCTGCCTCCTTACAGTCGTGGTAGAAATGGGTTCCTGACTTCCAGCATTCAATTGGGCGGTAACTCAAAGTAGCCGGTTGAGCGCCCAGTATGGTTCCGCGGAGGCGACGTGATGTCCGTTCGTTAAACAACTGTGGTCTTTTCTGTGCGGCGATTTACGCGGGCGGTAACATTTTCTCTGCGATATTGAAGACCCACCATTGACACTGTTAACGTCGGAAACCCGAATTGGCGTGTAATCTCCGCAATGCTATGACCCATGCGCCGTGCGCCGATGATCATCCCACGTTGAAACTCGGTTGAATCGCGACATGGTGCCATCCTCGCGACACTGTTGTCTGTGACAGACTGCTCTGCTATGCCGCAGCCAGCCGCAACTCTTAGGCTGATGACACACGGAGCGGTTTTCGTCGAGTCGGCGGCCGCCTGTGATTGATACACAGAACGGTTTTTGCCGACTGTGACGAAACCACTGCCTGCTCAATCTGCACCTAAAATGACTGCTTATAAGCAGTCATCGGGTGCATATCGAGCTGGCAGTGGACAAAACACATTAGCGAGCGCGACATTAGGTGAGGAAGTTAGCTAACATTATATAATAATAAATTATTGGTCTTATTCCAACAGTCTCCTTACTCTATATGTCCTTTTACGTGTATATTATTGAATTTCGAAGATACTTCATGATATCTAATACAAGAATACCTACCAATGATGCAATCGCCGCGTAAATTCAGCCACGGCCGACTGGATCTATCGCTAGAGCGACGCATCGAGTCGGCCGTGATTCAGCTGAATGTATTAAATCAATGGCGCTAGAGCGCGCCCAAAGTCTTCAAACCGCTCGCTGCACCGCCAGCTAAACGACAGGCCGAGTCGGCAAATCTGCCGCCTGTCGGCGAGCACCGCTGTGCCTGTTTCATCCCATCTGATACAATAGAAACATACGCCGACTCGGCGGCCGACTCGGCGAGAACCGCTCCGTGTGTCATCAGCCTTAGGGGTCATACAAGGCATATTTTCTGATGGGACACCCCTTCCCATGACTTTTGGCCTCTCATTATAAGAAGGATATACTGTGATGGGTAGAGAGAGGAAAGATGAATGGAAAGCTAGAAAATGAAACAGTCGGTAAGCCTCGTCAAATTTACATTGTAAGGTTTGGAAAAGATGATGGTTTGATCGTAAAATCCAGAAATAAAAGATGACGGGGAGAGTCTGGCGCAAAAAATAGTCGCAATGTCAGACGCAGCTCAGATTAAATAACTGTCCGACATATTCTAGGAGTTCATGTGCAATATTTAAGTTGCAAATTCTAGGAGACTGTGATGCGTGAAATGAAGGTTACCACCTGATAGATCAGACTGTGTAGGTAATCCTGAGTTAATAGCCTTCTCCAGAGATGTCAACAATTGGGGTAATGGGCATTACGGAGCCACAGCTATGTGACCCACAATTAGCGGACTACCGCGACAGACAGCATGACAGCACATGACGTGAAGAGCCAACAGCACCTCACTATCTAGAAATACAATACAACTATTAAGAAAATATTTTCTGTACAACATTGTAAGTTATGTGCAGTGAGCCAATAAAAGGTTTTGTCTTCTTCCTGGTCTTCCTGGTAAAGATAAAACTTCTCCAAACTTTGATACTACCAACACGTGACATTTACGACATTGTCCTCGTTGATGCGAGCCGTGAACAAAGTACGAAACTTCAACGAGCATTGAACTCTGGTCTTCGATTTGCTTTTAAATTGAGTTTCGATGCTCACATAACCTGTTCCTTACAGGTATCTCCTGGCTGAAACCCGAAAGGCGACGGAAGTTTCACATACTTTCGTTGATTTATCGAACTCTGAAGGAAAATCTACCCAAATAATTTCTTCGAAATTCCATTTATTACCTTATTCTATAATTTTAACACTAGATCTGGCACTTTCCTTGCTATTCCCATCAACCTCTCTGCAATGTATAATAGATCCTTCGTTGTAGCTGGGTCACGACCGTGAAATCCACTTCCAGTTGCTGTCAGGAACTCTTAAGTAAATATCAAAATTTAAAACTGCATGCAGAGATTACCTGATGAATACCGCTCTGTGTTTAGTGTGATTTGTGACGTATGATAGGTTGTGTGATTATGGTAGTTAGGCTAGTAACGTTGCCATTTTACTGTACAACTGAAGAACACTGTTGTTCTTATAAATAATACTAGGTGATGTACCTGTGCTTCGCTACGGGATTCTCAGACTGACTAACTTTGTGTCTTTCTTAACTGAAGTCAACGTAGGTCATTACAGAAACCTCAATAGGAAAGTAACGATTAAAAGCAATGTTATCATATAAAATACTCGATCAAATGAAAAACCGCACATTTTCTCACTTTTAACAAATAGTATTACGGTGCCGATCTAACAGTCCAAAGTTCCAGAGCTGTAATGACCAGGACACAGACACCCGTGAACACTCCTCTGCCATTATTCCGTTAAATATGCACACTGCTCATTCCAATCAGCGCCTCACAGTAGGGATTGAATAGCTCGAATGCTATGATGAACCGGTGTGTTACGTACCAATAGTATCAGAAAATGTATGAACCAGAGGAACGCCATGCTAAAGAAGAATGTTATCTAACTCGCCAGCTACTTCTCGTCAATATACAGACAGACTGTTACACTCGATACGACCGAGTGAGTTGGCTGTGTAGTTAGGGGCGCGCAGCTGTGAGCTTGCATCCGGGACATAGTGTATTCGAACCCCACTGTCGGCAGCCATGAAGATGGTATTCCGTGGTTTCCAATTTTCACACCAGGCCAAAGCAGCTTCCTTCGCACTCCTAGCCCTTTCCTCTCCCATCGACGCCATAAGACATATCTGTGTCGGTGCGACGTAAGGCAAATTTAAAAAGTACTCTGTACGCAGCAGTAATCCTATCTATCGGAGATGATTGGCAACAGAAGACACAAAGCACATCACAACAAACAATGGTCAATGTAATGTTATTGTTGATAAATGTGGTGGGCTCTCTATATTGCAGGCCTTCACATTTAGTTTTCTTTCGACTCTGTGATATTACGGCGTCTTAAAAAGTCATTTATAGTGTAGACTGTAGTTCATTATTCTCCAAATATACATATCGACTTTATTACATCCTGTTTACCAATTTTCTCGTGACTCGGTGCTGATATGGACTTGGTAACAAAAATTCAAATTCATTAATATCTCTGTGATCATAGCCGGTACGGTAACAATATATGACATAAATTATCGGAAATTTAATACTATATAACTTTAGTTATGTAGTATTTATGTATACGATACATAAATATTTGAGAATAAAATTTTAGGCCTTCCCCTCAACTACCATTTCCCTATGCGTGAATAAAATTATTTATGGCCTAGATTATAGCGACTTATTCCCCGACTTTGCATACCGATTTGCATTAAGATACGACCAATAATAACATAAATATTTGAGAATTAAATTTTAGGCCTTCCCCTAAACTACCATTTCAGTCAGACCTAGATTGTAGAAACTTATTGCCGGACTTTGCATACCGATTTTCATCAAATTCCCTTTAGCCATTTTCTCGTGATGCGTGTACATACATACATACATACAGACATACAGAAAAGACGGAAAAGTAAAAAGTGCATTTCCTTGTTAATGTGGACACGACTGATACAGAAATGCCATCCTTTCTAAATTCTGAGCAATGTACAGACAGAACTCTTATTTTATATATATAGATTAAGATAATTTTTATTGTTATCAAGTAAATGTACATAGATCACTGTTCATGGCCATACTTGTATTTCAGTTACTTTATTATGTATCGTGTTTCGTTTAAGCATTGCTTATATTTTTTAGTTTGTATGTAACTTTTTTATTATGACTTTTAATCATTCTTTTTTACTTTAACATCTAGATTTCTTCTTATCTTAATTTGTTGAGCTTTGCTTTCATTTATCATTCAATATTCTCTATATGTAGTAAAAAAACATTAACTTAGTTATCCTTGATTTTATAATGAAATAGTACATTTCTTCTACGTATGTTTTATCTCGTAATTTACGTGAGTAGGTGTGAGGGAGCGGCCACGAGCCCTAACTTCACCACCGCTAAATTCAAATAAATAAATAAATAAATAAATAAATAAATAAATAAATAAATAAATAAATAAATAAATAAATAAATAAATAAATAAATAAATAAATAAATAAATAAATAAATAAATAAATAAATAAATAAATAAATAAATAAATAAATAAATAAATAAATAAATAAATAAATAAATAAATAAATAAATAAATAAATAAATAAATAAATAAATAAATAAATAAATAAATAAATAAATAAATAAATAAATAAATAAATAAATAAATAAACAAGTAAATAAATAAATAAATAAATAAATAAATAAATAAATAAATAAATAAACTTCCTGAAGTGATCACTTCCCATGGATTTCGCCCAGGTTTATGGCCAGATGTCAACGTTATGTGGTGAGATGCCCTAGCTATTTCGTACTTCTGTGGTGGCTGGTTGTGTGGTGAGTTGTGTGCACAGGAATAAATGTGTATTAAAACGAAAACAAACATCTCGTCCTCGAGTTATGCGGATTAATTAAACGCAGTTGAAAAACACTACCCGGCTGGGAATCGACCCCGTGCGCCCTCTAATCCGAAGTCCGCTACGCTGAACATTCGGCTAAGAAGTCGAACAGTGGATCATTAAGAGGATACATCATCTGGGCTGAGTGGTTCCGACGGTTGAGGCGCTGGTCTTCTGACCATAATTTGATATGTCCGATCCTGGCTCTGTCTGTAGATATTTGAAGTTACTCAAATATGTCAGGCTCGTGTCGGTAGACTTACTGGCACGTACAAGAACTCCTGCGGGACAGAAATTCGGCACCTCGGTGTTTCCGAAAACCATCAAGAGTAGATAGTGTGGCGTAACACGGTAACATTAATCAGTAGAACATCCACCTTATATATAAGACATGATCAAAATGTTTCCGTTTGAGGGCGTTGCTGCAGCGGACATGCAACGTAGCACGACTCCGTTGCGGGTATACAGGCTGAAGCGAAATTCGCGCACTCGGGCGTCGCAGCGCGACTCCTCACATGCCAGCAATAAAAAAAATGTCTCTCACAAAAGTTCGTCCTGCGAGTATATTCGGGAGAAAAAGGACGTTGAAGAGTGGCAATCTGGCAACACTGTAACCACATGTAGGGTAACTACCTCTGTCAGCACACAACAGTCGCGCTGTACTGTTAGTGCAGTGGATAAAATTCTGGGTTAGCATGCAGGAGGTCGAGGGTGTCGATCCTGGTTTGAGGCGTATGTTTTTTTTATTTCGTAAATGTAGTCCAGGTGGTATGGTTTCTGGCATCTTAATCGTCAACAGTGATTGCAGCGCGTCCTCTAGAAACCATTTGCACCTACATACTACGATCCTAGAAATGGACGAACATTTTTTCCATTGGTCAGGTTTGAAAGATGCCCTTTCCACGACGTGGGCGTGAATTTGTTCGCACCTCTTCATCTACTAGATGCGTTACAACGTGTTCAGCTTTACTATAGTTTGTAAATGTAGGATACATGTGACCTAAGACACGTTGCCTTACTGTATTAGAGTATGTAGTGTCCGATGGAAATTAGCAAATAAAAAAGTGCGCCTCAACCCAGGATCGAACGCTTGAGCTCTTGCATGCTAACCCAAAACTCTATCCACTGCACCAACTGTACAGCACGACTGGTATGTGCTGACAGAGGTAGTTACCCCACATGTGGTTACAGTGTTGCCAGATTGCCACTTTTCAACGTTATGTTTCTGCCGGATATACTCGCAGGACGAACTTTTGTGAGAGACATTTTTTTATTGCTGTCATGTGAGGAATCGCGCTGCGACGCCCGAGTGCGCGAATTTCGCTTCACACTGTATAAGTACGGACATAGTTTGGCAGTCGTGCCGTGCCGAGGTGCGTGCGTTAAAGGCGGTCACGTGAACTATGACGACCTTATTACTAAATGTGTCCGAACAGGACCAATGTGGTGTTATTGGTTGGCGAAGGACAAATACCGGTGGACACCCATCGGAGGATAAGACTGTGTATGGGGCAACATGTTTGACGAAAACCACCGGTGTGGAATGCTGCACCAAGTTCCGTGTGGGTCGCGTTTCGATACAAGACGCCGGTTGATCTAGGAGGCCAGCCTGATCCATTAAGGACAACAACGGCGATTAGAGCGGACCGACGCGTAACCAAGCAATTATCGCGCCTTCGATCCCCGAAAAAGAGTCTTGAAGTGTCGACGCTTCCTGTCGGACGATGACGTGCATTAGGAGGTTAAGAACTTCTTCACGGAGCAGGACGCTGTGTTTTACCGCACGGGGATCTTCAACCTTGTGCGTCGGCGCGATGAGTGCCTCAGTGCTCATGGCGATTTCGCCTGATTGGCATCCCGATTCTGGACTGCACGGCCGTCGAACGGAAATCTTTTTGATCGCCCCTTATATAATCAGATTTGTTAGAGATATTGACATTCTGATCACATACTCTTATATGATATTAAGGGGATTGTAAAACCATATGCTCGCACTTTTCGTGGGATAAATAATAATAATAATAATAATAATAATAATAATAATAATAATAATAATAATAATAATTTCGTGTGGCTATTTCTAGCCGAGTGCAGCCCTTGTTTTTTTTGCTATTTGCTTTACGTCGCACTGACACAGATAGGTCTTATAGCGACGATGGTATAGGAAAGGCTTAGGCCGTGGCCTTAATTATGGTACAGCCCCGGCATTTGCCTGGTGTGAAAATGGGAAACCACTCAGCCCTTGTAAGGCAGACCCTCCGATGAGTGTAGGCGGCATCTGCCATGTGTAGGTAACTGCGTGTTATTGTGGTGGAGGATAGTGTTATGTGTGGTGTGTCAGTTGCAGGGATGTTGGGGACAGCACAAACACCCAGCCCCCGGGCAACTGGAATTAACCAATGAAGGTTAAAATCCCCGACCCGACCGAGAATCGAAACCGGGACCCTCTGAACAAAAGGACAGTACGCTGACCATTCAGCCAACGAGTCGGAATAATAATAATAATAATAATAATAATAATAATAATAATAATAATAATAATAATAATAATAATAATAATAATAATAATAATAATAATAGAGATATCGATACGAACTTCACTTTTAAAAAAAGGCAAGTATACAGGTTTAAATCACCGGGACAGCAATGGTAAGTTAGCAAAAATCAGCATTATACCTGTTTCTATCGTACAATCAATCGTTTGGATTACAAACCAAACCCTATCAAGCGTGGTGCTAGTGTTGTGTATTACTCAGACGTGAAGCCTCCTTCAGCCTACACAGTATGCATACTCATTTTCTCCAGTAGGACTTTTCGAACGCTTTAAATGCTTCCATGCGGTCGTAATTGCGTAACAGAACAATTAACTAACGATTTTGATTGCTTTCATGTTCCGCGCGAACTCATATTGTACAAACTGTATAACTGCCTCTCCACTTTTCAGTTAGTAGTCATTACAATGAACGCGTCCTAATCGTGCAGACCATCGAACTGTATTTATCTCCAATGGTGCGTCGAATCGAAATGGGCGTAACATTCTATTGCTGTGCAAAACGATACATGGATTTGCTCAAACTTATGTATAATGCCAGCCATGAGACTTAAATGTTGGGAAGTCTGGACTTATCCAAAGCTTCGTGTTGGAAAGAACTATACTCGCAACACACTCAACACTTTACTGAACTAATGAGCTTACCGAACTGTCCATGCTATCTAATCACTACGAACAGAACTGGTCTGGACAAAAGTTAGCAGCTCGGAAACAAGTGACTCACTTATTGCTACAATGTTGCAACATGCACTAGTTCTCAGCACATGTTTATTTAAGGAGGGAGAGTGGGAAAGCCCTCTCATGAAAATGTTAATTTGACAGAAAATATATCTCAATATCGAAGGAACTTCTTCTGTGAATCTGTCTTGAGACAGGTATCAACTGGACGGCCTCCATGATTCTCTGTCCTGATCATCTTGCTTCAGTTGTTCATAGCTTCTCCCTTGCTTGACATCTGTTAACATTCTAAACCTTCTTCTTCCCCTTCCTTTTCTTTCATATATTTTGCCTTACATCACCCTCTTTTGAAGACAATTTCTACGTAGTATGTGACCTAACCAGGATATTTTCCTCTTCCTTATCATTTTCATCAGGTGTATCTTCTCTCCTACTTTTCTTAGCACTTCATCATTTCTCACTTCTCACTGTCCAATTAACTTTTTTCATTCTTCTCCACAACCATATTGCTAAACTTTCCAAATAACTTGCTTCTTTCTACTCCACAAAACACTTTTGCGAACCTCTTTCTTAAATCAATAGGGATTGCCTTAGATGTCGAAAGCCCTCTCACCTTTCCGAAGGCTTCTTTTCCCATAGATATTCTGCTTCTCATTTCTTCTGTACAGATTACATTCCATGTCAACCAACTATTAAGGTTAAAGTTTTAATATTTTTACTATTGATAACAGTTCCTCCTATTTCGGGAGGAAAAATATGTAACTCTTACAGACATTTTGACACTGAATTCAAATCTTGTTTTAGTTTTCGTACATCAGGGATAGATTAAGATCAATCCGATTTTTAATTTCGTTTAATATTTTAGTCAGACATATGGACATAAATTCAATTAAGAGAGCCTATAAACATTAGAAGAGTAACAGAAGACGATAGTTGAAGTGCTCATTTATTGTTCTCACTTTTTAAGTCATTCACGGGAATGTTTATAAATGCTTTAAAAAGTGGAAAATATGAACAGAAATTTTCCACCACAAACTTCCATGTCTTATTATTTTGTTCCTTTTTGTATTGAACATACTTCTTGTCCCGAATTACACTCCACCAATAATCGGCTAACATTTTGGGCATACATTTCCCCTCATACCGTTTCTCCATGGGAGCTATGACTATCTCCCTGGAAAGAAGTCTAAATGCCATTCCATTAAACGTACTTTAAGGACATATTTCATCCTAAATCTTTATAAGCTATGATCATTTCCTTCAAAGGCTCTTTTTTTAAATTAGAATTTGTTTTACGTCGTACCGACACAGATGGGTCGTATGGCGACGATGAGAGAGTAAAGGCCTGGGAGTGGAAAGGAAGCGGTCGTGGCCTTAATTGAGGTACAGTCCTAGCATTTGCCTGGTGTGATAATGGGAAACCACGGGAAATCATCTTCAGGGCTGCCGACAGTGGGGTTCGAACCCACTATCTCCCGGATACGAGCTCTCAGCTGCGCGGCTCTAATCGCACAGCCAATTCGCCCGATCACACAAACTCTTTATGATCTCTTCTACTTCCAATAAAGTTTTGTGTATCTTTCTTGAAACATACACAAGTTTGATTTTCTTTGTCAGACATACAGACATATCGAAAAGAAATTTTTAAAAAATATTCACAGAAATACTCACTTGGCATTTCTGAAGAATCCAAATAAAGGCATTTGAAACTGGTATAAATCGTTGCATTTTCACCGTGATTTTGAGATTAACATGCTGCACTACCTGAAAAATAGCATAAATTTCTGAAAAAAGAATCAGAAATAGTAAAGTTAATGTTGCTAAGTATTTCATTTTTTTTATGCAAGTACCTTATTTGCCACAAACAATGATACCACATATGATACCGGGCGAGTTAGCCATGCGGTTAGAAGCGCGCAGCTGTGAGCTTGCATCCGGAAGATAGTGGGTTCGAACCCCGCTTTCGGCAGCCCTGAAGATGCTCTTCCGTGGTTTCCCACTTTCATACCAGGCTAATGCTGTGGTTGTTACTTGATTAAGGCCACGCCGTTTCCTTCCCATTCCTGGGCCTTTCCTATCCCATCGTCACCGTAAGACCTATCTGTCGGTGCGACGTAAAACAAATAGCAAGAAAAAACACATCTTATGGCATGTATATGTATATATGTTCTGATTAATGGAATAGCGCAATTATGATTTCAGATTTGAATTTAGCGACGTAAATACCTTTAGAATTACCTACATATTTTCATCCCAGAAATGTCCGACTCATTGGCTGAATGGTCAGCGTACTGGCCTTCGGTTCAGAGGGTCCCGGGTTCGATTCCCGGTCGGGTCGGGGATTTTAACCTACATTGGTTAATTCCAATGGCCCGGGGGCTGGGTGTTTGTGCTGTCCCCAACATTCCTGCAACTCACACACCACACATAACACTGTCCTCCACCACAATAACACGCAGTTACCTACACATGGCAGATGCCGCCCACCCTCACTCGGCTAGAAATAGCCACACGAAATTTAAAAAATCCCTGAAATATAACCTTTGTAGAACAGTGTAATTACAACCGTACCCTAGGTGCTGAACTAGAATGAAGAGCTGAACATTTATTATTTTTTTAATGTTCCATTTTTTTATCAAAAATGTCATTAAATTTGTTCTAAATTAGAAACGAATCAAGATAAATACTTTTTCTAGTTCAGTAGTTGCATTAAGGCATCAAATAACTGTCCGGGAAAAGGATCTCCTTAGCTTGTATACTTCATGAGACAATGGGTCAGACATGTGAAATAGTCAATTTTCAGAAACTGAGTTCTTCCTCTACTGCTCTTTCTTTTTCTGAATTCTATGCTAACATTGAGAGTTCCATAGATGAATTCATTTCAAAATTGTAAGGCCAATAAGTAAAGTCTAACTATTTAATGATCCACTGTAAGCTGACAGCTTTCTCAGTTTCTTCAATCTTGAGCGCAAAGAAGAGTATATTTCCTTCTAGATATTTTCTCTTACATTCCGCAGTTTTGGTGGAAAATTACAAAAGTCTTCGGGTGAACATGCATTATGTATCATGAAGTTAGAGGGGAATCATTACAGAAGACGTCTAACAGACGGTTCTTCAAACATCCGCCACTAGCAACAAAATTAATTTATAAAAACTTACTAACCCTCGTAAATCATATTGATAGCCTTCATCTGTCAAATGAATGGGTATGCAACGACACTGTATTTGAAGACTACATCATCGCATATTTTTCTTCAAAAAAATTAAGGTATGGGGGCCAATCTCCATCTACGCACTTAATTTTGAACACTTGGGATTTCCAGTTTGCACGGTTGGTACCTGATATTTAGCCGCGCGCACACGCGTAGCCCATTTCCGTTGTCTTGTTGTGAGAGTTAGTTTTGTGCACTACGTAAAGATTCCGTATACAAAGTGGATTCATTTTTCATGCTGAGCTAAGTTAGTGCAGCCTTAAAATTAAGAGCCTGTTATTCCTAAAGTGAGCACTAATACGCGCATGAAATAATGAACTGCATTTCAGTCGTATGGTGTAGTTCCTGACGTGTAATCGCTGCAGTGTGGTGGTTGGCGTGAGTTACTGTAGCGGACATTATAAGAAGTCATGGAATGTTCGTAATTTCTTCCCCCTTACAGGACCTACTTTCGTACCACACACATAATCACCAGTGGTCTACAGTGGGTATTTGTGGCTGCAAGGTGAAATATACGAACACACACGTCTATTTTTATATATAGTCTGTCACTTCCAATCCCCACATCTCAACCATGACCATAGCTACATACACACAACCACTACAGTGCACGACGTGGGACTTAAGCCTACTGCCAGACACAATCACCAGTGGTCCGCGAAGGGTAGTTGTGGCTGCAAAGTGAAATATACGAAAATACACGTCTATTTTATATACAGTCGGTCATTTTCAACCCCCACATCTCCCACACCACTATAGCTACCGACACGAAATCATCATAGTGCACGATGGGAGATTCGATGCTACTACCACACACAAACACCATTGGTCTGAGACGGGTAGTTGTGGCTGAAAATTGAAATATACGAACACATGCTTCTATTTTTATAGGTTAGATGGCCACCTTCGACCCCTATATCTACCATACCACCATAGTTACCGATACGCAACCATCATAGCGCACGATGGGAATCTCGAGGCTACTGCCACACACAAACACCAGCGGTCTGTGGTGGTTAGTTTTGTCTGCAAGGTGAACTATACGGATACACACATCTATTTATATATATAACATATCAAATTCTTGTAAGGACGGAAGAAGTACACGTTCACATGCGCAATTTCCATAGATCTGTTCCATTTTCAAATGCACATCGACAGGAGTGCACTGTTCGGTTAGCTGCTTATCTCTGTTTGTACTCTATGAATCAGCGATCAGTATAATGTCATTACTTGTCACACTGGAGAAGAATACTTCCTTCATGAAGTCATCCAAACAGTCTATAAGGCACTACTAGTGCGTGGTAGCTGCATTCGAACCACTAATTTCAAAGACCTGTTCATTGTCAGCTGGTCTTAACGTCCTGTCGCAATGGGCCTCTTTATAGAAGACGCAAGCAAAAGGCTAATTAATATACAAATGAACGAACTGTTAAACATACTGGTAAAAAAGCAGACAAACAAACAAACAATTTAATAATCTTCGATTTTATTTGAAGTTTTTAACTCTAGCAATACTCTTTGAACTAACCCTAAGCCGTGAAAATGTAGTTTCTTTTTCACTAAAATTCGATGTTTCTCGTAAAGAAGTTACACGACCAGGCTTCTGAGTTGGAACTGGCCTTAGATTGTCATTCTACCTGTAACTTTAATTATTTTGTGTTACCGCGTGCTGCTACGGTAACACGCAGCACTCGCTTGATATTTTATTATTGGTGTATTAACGTGATAAGTGAATGAGTGAGTGAGACAAGGTTGCAGTTTTTTCATTGTTTATATAGAAGAAGCAGTTAAGGAAATCAAAGAGGAATTTGGGAAGGGAATCACAATCCAAGGAGAGGAAATTAAAATCGTTTTATTTGCTGATGATATTGTTAATTTATCTGAGACTCCAGAAGATATGGATAAACTGTTGAATGGTATGGACAGAGCCTTGGGTAGAGAGTAAAATGTAAAAATAAATAATTTCAAACCAAACGTAATGGAGTGCGGTCGAACGAAGTCAGGTGATGAAGGAAATAGGCCCTATTAGATTAGGAAATGAAGTGTCAAAGGAAGTAGATTAATATTGTTTTCGGGAAAGTGAAATAACTAACGATGGAAGAAGTATGAAGGACATAATATGTAGACTAGCACAAGCAAGGAAGGCCTTCCTTAAGAAATTTGCTCACTTCGAACAGTGATATAGGAATTAGAAAGATGTTTTTGAAGATATCCGTCTGGAGCGTGGCATTGCATGGAAGAGAATTAGCTCGGAAAAAAGTATAGAAGCTTTTGACATGTGGTGTTGCAGAAGAACGCTGAAGGTGAGGTGAGCAGATCGAAACACTAATGAAAATATACTGAATTCAATTGGTGAGAGGAGACCGTTGTGGCTGAATTTGACGAGGAGAAGGAGACACATCGTAAGACACCCAGGCCTAATGAAGTTGGTTTTGAGGGAAGTGTAGGCGGTAAGAACGGTAGAGGTAGACCAAGGTATGAATATGACAAGAGGATTAGAGCAGATGTAGGACGCAGCAGTTACGTAGAAATGAAAATGTTAGCACAGGACAGTGTGGCGTGAAGAGCTGCATCAAACCAGTCTATGGACTGATGACTATGTGATAAAGCTGCAAAATTTACCAATCTCCATTCGTCGTTAAATCCAAATTAATATTACGTGATTATGCACCAGAACTGAAAATAATCATAGCGCTGCAGAAGTATGGTGGTAAATGTGTTGATTGTTGTTTTAATAGGCGGAAAAATGTACCAGCCTCGTAGCAGTACTGTAGCAGATACAGAGCGGTCATCATCTACTTCAAATCGGAAGAATGTGTGCATTGTGAGCACAATTTGCTATCACCAATTAGCACTCAACATAGGTTATCTGACAGTCATGACGGCTGCACTAATCGCTCCTGTTACCTGCATGTCGCGCCTCCCATCTGTCAATTATCCCCCGCAGGGACAGTGACATTTCCCAGCTAATAGCATGACATGTGCCAGTCAATGTGCTGACGGAAATTCGTGTCCCTCTATGAATTCGAGACCGCTAACACCTGCTTCAATACTCCAGTAACGATTGATAAGAATCTGGCCTTATTATTGAATTTAGTCCACCGGGTTATTAACATGGATATGTTTCTGAGTTGCGCGTCTATCTAAAATTTGCATCAGCAAGTTTGGACAGAAAACAGACACCATGGTAACAAGGCAACCAGTGTTCATCATCTTTCAATACTAAGATAAGATGGTAGGCCCTATACCGACAATGTTAAATTAAACAAAATCATGCCCCGTTTTCTCATTAACTAGTGAACAGATTTGTCTGAAATGTTCACTGTAAAATTAAAAGATATTTGTAAAAGTTACTCATCCTAAATGGCTGTGGCAATGTAATTCAGAAGATATTTATAAATTAACCAACAAGATACCCGTGCTTCGCTACAGTATTATACTGAAATTTATAACTGAATGCTTATCGTTTTATATATAATCCGCCGAAATTCGCGATCTGACTTGTTTTCTGAGAGAATCCTCCAAAATTCGCTATCTGACTCGTTTTCTGAGAGATTACGACAAAGTTCCTCCCACTTTTTCAATATTTCCAGCAATCGATGTCGTACGTCCCGGGCTAGCTCCAGGTATTACGCCCGGTCAGTTCGGTCGCCAAATCTTTGCCACCTTTTCCTATAAGCAATTTTAATATGGATCAAATCCTTGAGGAAATCCGTCGTGGTGTCTTGGGGGCCTTGGCGGTACTGAACCCGCGGCCGGACTGCATTCGTAGTCATTACCCGGCCAGGACCCGTTTCCAGCGCGGTCCGCATATTTTGACGAAGGTCCGGAACATTATTATTATTATTATTATTATTATTATTATTATTATTATTATTATTATTATTATTATTATTATTATTCTGTACTCCGCAGAAAGATGCAAGACCGCTACCTGGCGGTTAATTACATCTGCTGCCATTGTCATTGCTGACAATGTGGCCAGTACTATTGTCGCGCGTGGGCAATTGCCATGACAGTAGCATAGGTTGATTCCAGGTGATCTGAGGAATTAATTCAAGTGGAAACTGAAGTAGAGGACCAAGAGTAAGTCGTGGATTCTGTTAAGGATAATATGATCGACATGGAAGAAGCAATTATTCTGACGGACGCTAAAGTCACGAAGTTACGGAAGGAAACGCAGGAATATTTTGTTAAAACTGCTAGCGAATTTAGTGACCGGTTATTGCAGTTGAGAGATAACGTTCATGGGGAGGTTAAGATGGAAGACCAGGTCAAAGAAGAAATATTCGAGAATTGAAAGGAAATATCGGTGGAACTAAATGGAATTCAGGCCGATCTTAATGCCGAAGGAAGCGAAGCAACCTAGCGGATCAGTGAATGGAGACACAAATGTCACAAGACTGAAGTGAAGGTGGATATCCATGAAGAGCTAATGAAAGAGATGTAAAAAGAGATATGGCAAATCAAAGGATGAAAAGGAGATGTGGAAAGTTTGAAACTACAGTAGACCAAAGGTGAACTGCTGGTGAGATCGATTATGAACAAGCATAATGTCATGGAGCAGACAGGGAGTCGTTCTACAGGTGTAGGCTTGGGAAATGAAGTGGATTATACTCGTTTACCTGAAACCACAAAACAGCCATTTGAAGAACGAACTTCGACACCATAAGTCATGGACCCAATTCCGTACTTTGAATTTATGAGGTTGTCAGAAGGGAAGCCAATAAAGTTTACAGGTGGACCCGAAATAACGCCAAGAAGTTTCCTTAAAGAGATAACAGAGTATATTCAGGATCACTGAATTCACCCTGATAGGCAATTAAGGAAAGTGGAAAGTTTTCTTGACGGGCAGCCATTGATCTGGTTCAAAGCATTCAAGTACTGTTTTGACTATTATAAAGGATTCGGAACAGCGTTTTTGCAAAAGTACTGGGGACTGGAAGTTCAACAAGGCCTTAGAATTGAGATTTATTCACGCAAATACAACGTACAGTATCTAAAAGATATGTTGATTTCTTCAGTGGGCAGCTACTGAAACTTCGTGAATTGGACAGTCTTCCGCCGGAATAAGAATTAATAGCATCAGTTGAAAGACAATTGCCAGTATATGTACAGAGGACACTGATAGCCACTAACGTAAAGACAACTGTAGAGGCAGAGGTATTGCTAAGGCAACTGGATCAGACATTGAACGTATGCCATCCAAGAAATAGGAATATTGAGGTAGTCAATACAGTTGATTTAACTAAGGATGAATGGACATCTGAAAGGAAGACGCAGGGAACCAACACTTACGATAATAGAAATTATGAAAATCAGAACACAGAGTATTATGGGGGATTCCAAGGCAAAATAGGAGGGGCAGTCTTTTGGAAGAGGAAGAATGAATGATAGGGGTCGTGGACCTAACTACAATCCGAGTTACGGATAAAATAGAGGGCAGGTATACAGATATGGTTACGGAAGATTTGAGGACATGAGACGACATTACCCACCGTATAACAGACCAGGTGATGGAGGAAGCAGACCAAGAAGGGAAGAAGATTTCCAAGCACGAAGAAATGAGTCAAGGAAATATGTTAAGGAATTGGCCAAGAAAGGAGTATCGTCAGACCAATGAAAAATGCAATTCAGCAAGGGGATAGAGATAGGAGACATGGAGCTGAAAGTTATGAGTACCAGGCTCAGAGACAGAGAGAAGAACCCAGGGGTTTGAATATGAACACTCCGGGGTTTTCAACAGAAGGAAAGCTCGGATATGGTAGCCGAAGATGATCCTGAAATGCATCTTGAAGAAAGAGGAGGAGACGATGAAATAGAAGATGATGAAGAAGGAGAAGAAGAAAATCCCATACTCAGTTACGATGCCATGGAAGAGATACCCAAAAAAGGACAGAATGAAAATGGAAGTTCAGATGGAGAATGTGCATGTGAGGACTTGATCAAATCGAAAGGTATGTTGAAGGAAGTAGCCATTAAATTAACATAGGATAATGATCGTCTGATAGAGAAAAATAAGAACTTGAGAACGTGGATTAATGATAGAGTTGCAGGATCAGTGGCCAATGGCGAGTTGGGAACATACGTATTTGGAAAAATTACTTGGCAGCAATTTTCCCAAAAAGAAAGTGGGGGGAAAAATGAACCCAATCGATTCATGCTATTGGCATATGATTGTCAAAATTGAATAGATGTAATATTATATGAGGCAAAGTCTGTATGGGAAGCAGGACATACAGTGGCGGTCAAAATAATAGAGCCACCTCTATTGACGGGATTAAGAACTAGGATATATATCAGCTCACAAAATCTCCACCAGTGCCGTGTTGTCAGTCCGTTTTAGACAACATCAGGGAAGACGTCGCTGCTATCTGTAGTCGTGCGAAAGAAAGCGTTTGAGCTAAACGTGCGAAAAGAGGCATAAAGGTAAGAATCTTATGGGTCAAAATAATAGAGCCGATTTACAGAAGTCCCGTTCAAATTGATTTTTTGCAGTTGTTTTGGGGGCTAGCGATATTATTTGTCAACAAACCTCCACTCAATATTATTTTGTATGTAAATTAACGTTTGGTTTTGTTTACATTCTTCTAGATGGGCAGAGCAAAGCATACAAGTGATGATGAGCATATAGTAATGTTCCGGATGTTCAAAAGTGGGATGTCCATGAATCAAATATCCAAAGATTTACACGTTTCGCGAAAACAAGTCCAGAACGCCATTACACTGGCAAAACAAACAAAGCCACCGGTGGAGAACAGGGGGCAACATCGTGTAACTACACCTCGCGTAGACAGACTCATCACTAGGGAAGTAAAGAAAAACCCATTTTTGTCAACACCACGACTGGAAGCCATTTTGTTTAGCGACAAAAATGATGTTCAACCATCAAACTCAACGATTCAAAGACAACTGAGATCCACAAAATTGAATTGGCGCATTGCGAGACAGAAGCCACATGTTTCAAAAGCTAATGTTCAGAAAAGGTTGGCCTTCGCCCGGAGAAATGAACAAAAACCTAATATTTGGTGGAAGAACATCCTTTGGTCCGATGAATCCAAGTATAATAGGTTTGCCTCAGATGGAAAAGTCTATGTGCGCCGCCCACCAAACCAGGAATTTAATCCCAAGTACACTTTAAAAACTGTGAAATACGGTGGCGGAAGTGTTACGGTATGGGGATGTTTTTCATGGTACGGCGTTGGTCCAATACACCGTATCAACGGCATAATGAACGCACAAATGTACAAAGACATCTTGGCAAATGTGATGCTGCCTTATGCTGAAGAGGAAATGCTGCTGAAATGGAAATTTCAGCACGATAACGATCCAAACCATACTGCAAGGATCATAAGGCAGTTTTTTCAAGATCACCATATCGAAGTATTAGTGTGGCCACCTCAATCCCCTGACGCATCACCCATTGAGATCTTATGGGAGATCATAGACAAGAGAATTGACCACTCAAAAGCTACATCTTTAGATAAATTTTGGGAAGAAATCCAGAGAGCCTGGTATATTATCAGCAGCGACGAATGCAGGCATTTAGTCGACTCTATGGGTAAGAGGTGCAGGGAAATCCTCAAAAATAAGTGTTATCCCACGAAGTACTAATGCACTCCTATAGAAAAATGACTGTTCCTGTAAATTTCATAAGACAGAGATCAAGTACAAAATATTTGTGTCAATTGGCACTATTTTTTTGACCCTGTGGTCTGGTATTCTTTTGAATATTATTGATTAGTTTGAGTTGTGTTATCTATATAACTGACTGTGGTACAATGTGACCCTGTTGTAATGGTTCCTGTACAACGTAAAATTTTGTTTCCATCATAGTACAAACATGTCTAGTAATAAATTTGCCCTTTCTTCCAAACCTTTGCCAGGTGGCTCTATTATTTTGACCACCACTGTATGTTGTAATTCAGCTTGCTAAAATTACAACTCCAACAGTGCACTTGTCAAGGTCGGAGGATGTTGGAATATACCACTCTAGAGAGAGAAGTGTGAGACCAATATTAGACTGAGATATCAAAATTAAGTTTGCATAACTTTCGAATCAGCGAATCACAAGATAGCGCGCGAGGAGAGAAGAGAAGAAGTGACAACGACACCAATATGAACGCGCAGCGATATTAGCTTAAATCCACCAGAAGATATTATCAAAGATAAATGAGGCTTTCTCATAATTAGAAAAATGAATTTGAAATATCCTGGCAAACATTTTAAATTAAATATGTGGCTACTGGAAGCAGGATATGACGAAATTCGTCAGGGGATTCCCCAGACGTTGTACCACGAGGAACGCGGACGGAAGGACGCCAAGCGGTGAAGCGGACACTCACTACTTTCTTAACTTTGGAACGGTTCGGACGTGTATGTGATCGTCGCCGGAACAACGTGGACCTGAGCATTTATCACACAGAGAAATAAGAACAGGCTTAATGTAGAACTTAATCCACTGGTATTACTCCCATAAGGGAACTAATTATATTCAAACTGTCCTAGATTTGAAGTGTTAAATATAAAGTGCCGATGGACTTGTTCGTCAAGCAGCAATACGGGTGGCTGTAAATGAAGTTGCGGGGCACGTCGGGGTGTAGTTCGCCGTTGAGTCGCGGATTCTTGCTGAAATAAAATACTAATTAAACTATTCGGGGAATTGTGGGTGTGTGGAAAGATTGTATTTTTATGTATAATTTGTGCTATAATTAACTTGTGTTTTACTTTTGTATGCTCACTGTATCAAATGAGTGCGGACACGTGTGTACCGATTGTGCCGTACGTAAACTGAGTGAAGAACATGGACTTAAAGAGGATAATTTTTACTGACGGTAGTGTCTCCGTCATGATGGAGTGGGCACCACATTGGAGGGCCGACCTGATGGTCGAGATGGTGCATGGCTGAACATGGAACGAACCGGACTAGATGAGAACATCTGATTTTATTTGATTCACATATGCATGATCAGCTAGCCACGTAAATTTGTAAATAATAATTTCTTGCATGTGATGGTTAAGTATCGTTTGATTTTAAACGTAGCAAGGGTCAGCTAGGGTTAGATAGTACTAATGCATTGGGAGTGTATATTTTGTATATATGATCTGGGTGTGTTAATGCTATTGTGATCATTAAAATATTTTCTTAAGCGAGTATTGCGTTATACGATTTTATGAAATGATATAAGCGTGTGGAATTGATCTTCTGAAATATTATTCGTGTGTGTTAATATTTTAATAAGGGTAGATGGCATTTAGTACATTTTTAATAGTTCTTGGGGCATGTTAGCTGTAGTAATGGCATGTGCATGAATATTCATAATCTTCGAGAAAAATTCATTGATATTGTGCTGCGGATATGAACCAGCGACCATCTACGAACATTACAGTGAATATTTAGTGTTTTGTTTATCGATACGCGATTTGGTTTTGTCAGGCTAATATGTGCTGTGAGTTACTTTATATATTTCTTTTATACTTCATCATGATATTTATTTTTGAGCCTAGTTTGAGATAGGATACTTTACCACTCAAAACGCTTGTGAAGGTAATGAACCAATGATAATATGGAACGAGATACCGTTAAGAATATTGAAGAAACGTAAATGAAGTGTTCTCGATGAATAATAATGTGAATCCTGACGAGATTTTAACCAGTGGATATTGTGACCGTATCGGTAATACACATAACTAATTATATATTGGTTTATGTAGTGGAAGCTTTTGTCAAGCTCCTTTGTCCAGGTTAACGTCAAGTTGCATGAGATTGCACAACACCTCCGACTTGGTGGTGCAAACACGAGTACGTCATAGCTGGAAGAATCTCCAGAACGGGAGCGAACTATGGAAAATAATAAGGAAGGAAAATATATAGTAATAACTCTGCCCACTAAAAATGGCCGAAACACGGTAATGCAACATGCAAGCTTGATGTGTATTGTAGGATTTCGAGATAAGCTTATTAATTATTAAGGGAAACCTCGGCATGTCATATGTTTTCAAAGTAGACCTCTGAGAAAATCCTAATTATTTATAAAATTTTCAACGGGTGGAAAATTACGCCACTCGAAAATTATATAAACACCAGTAGCGTACCCACGCTACTAAGAACGCAGTCTGCGGACGGGAGATTCCCGAAAAGGCATCGTTTTGATATAAAATGTTAGATAAACCGCCGATCGATTTGTTTCCCGACATAACCAAATTACTTAAAAGTCTGAGTCACACATTTGACGGCATCGCCGATATCTCACACAAGTCGTAGAACCACTGATAGGTAAAATGTGATGCAGACTGTTCGCCGTCTATTGTTCGTATAGGGGTGAAATTACATAAGGGACCGCCATGTTGAGAAGGTATTACTTGACGTGAAATATCGGAGGCAGGCACACGGTCCGCTGGTGTCCTTTCCTTATGTTTATACGGGAGCGCTAATATACATTTTGCCAATGTGCTGTGTAAAAAAATAATTCCAAGTAACAGAGAAAGTTAAAGTACTGAAAATATTTGAAAATTTTACTAAACGTGACAGGTATATTGCCAAAAATTTCATCGCGGAAACTGTGTAAAGGTTTCGAAAATTGTGTTAGTAATGATGTAATTTAATTCAACGTCATTAGATTTGTTCCAGTAAAGAAGACCCTTGGATTATGAAGGTGCTCAAGAGGACCAGAATAGGATTAGATCCTGTGAACCCCGCCAGCGTCCTGAAGGGTTAAACGACGTCAGAGGGCCTTTCCAAATTCCGAAGCATGGATTTCTCGACATGATGATGATTACATTAATATCTTTGTAAATTACGGGGTTATTTTATGCAAATATGTAGATCACGTAAGATAGGTTAGTAATTGTGAAATGCATGTACATTAAATTAGGGAGAGACTTTTGAGTGATCTTCATATTGTTTCAAGTAATGTTTATTTAGATGGGAACGTAAATTCTGTAATATGGGATACATTTTCGAGCCTATAAAATCTTAATTTCAAGTAGAGAATGTGCATGAATTTCGTGATGAAATATCTAAAAGGTTGAGAGTGCTTTTGATTGAGAGGGTAAAATATAGTTTTGTTTTATTGATGATTTAAAACAGTTCATTTTTGTGGGTTGCTGTAGTCACGTCCTAGTTCGTGAACCATGGGCAACGGCTGAGTGGTCTAGTAAGTGGTCCTGAGAGTCAGGATACCAGTTGCTAACGAATGGGAGTGGACATCTCGGACATATTCTGAGTCGTGGCCCTCCTTGAGCTCAGGCGGCTAGGACTATACAATTCACCGGTGGTCCATAACCCGTTAGAGGAGAGATCCTCACTTGGACTATGTGCAAGTAGGGTAGCATTCTGCTTCATGAATTTACCGAACTCAGAACATTTTAAGCAAGCCTCGGACTTATGGGACTCCTTGGAAACAACTTGGCGAACGAAATGGAATTCGATGGGGAGCTATCAATATTAATGGGGCTTATGGAAGAAAGAAAGTAGAACTGGCTGAGTCAGCAAAAGGGAAGCATCTGGATGTGCTAGGAGTAAGTGATATTCGGGTAAGGGGATATAACGAGGAAGAGATAGGAGATTATAAAGTTTACTTGACGGGTGTTAGAAAGAGAAGGGCAGAGTCTGGGGTAGGGCTCTTTATCAGGAATACCAATGCACGCAATATAGTTTCTGATAGGCACGTAAATGAGCGAATGATGTGGGTAGATTTGTCAGATGGAGGAATTAAGACAATAATTGTGTCCGTGTATTCACCATGTGAGGGTGCAGATGAGGATGAAGTTGACAAGTTTTATGAAGCATTGAGTCAACAGCAAGGATAGAATAGTGTTAATGGGCGATTTCAATGCGAGAGTTGGGAATAGAACTGAAGGATATGAAAGGGTGATTGGTAAATGTGGGGAAGATATGGAAGCTAATGGGAATGGGAAGCGTTTGCTGGACTTCTGTGCTAGTATGGGTTTAGCTGTTACGAATACATTCTTCAAGCATAAGGCTATTCACCGCTACACATGAGAGGCTAGGGGTACCAGATCCATAATAGACTATATCTTAACAGACTTCGAATTCAGGAAATCTGTTAGGAATGTACGAGTTTTCCGTGGATTTTTCGATGATACAGACCACTATCTGATCTGTAGTGAACTAAGTATCTCTAGGCCTAGGGTAGAGAAAGTGAAATCTGTCTGCAAACGAATAAGGGTAGAAAATATCCAGGACGAGGAAATTAGACAGAAGTACATGGATATGATTAGTGAGAATTTTCGAACAGTAGACAGTAAGCAGGTTCAGGATATAGAAAGTGAATGGGTGGCATACAGGGATGCTGTAGTAGAAACAGCAAGGGAATGCCTAGGAACACCTGTGTGTAAAGATGGGAAAAGGCGAACATCTTGGTGGAATGATGAAGTGAGAGCAGCTTGTAAACGTAAAAGAAGGCTAATCAGTAATGGCTCCAAACAAGGGCCGAGGCAGACAGGGATTTGTACGTAGATGAAAGAAACAGAGCGAAACAAACAGTTGTTGAATCCAAAAAGAAGTCGTGGGAAGATTTTGGTAACAACCTGGAAAGGCTAGGTCAGGCAGCAGGGAAACCTTTCTGGACAGTAATAAAGAATCTTAGGAAGGGGGATGAAAAGGAAATGAACAGTGTTTTGAGTAATTCAGGTGAACTCATAATAGATCCCAGGGAATCACTGGAGAGTTTTTTTTTAATTTCGTATGGCTATTACTAGCCGAGTGCAGCCCTTGTAAGGCAGACCCTCCGATGAGTGTGGGCGGCATCTGCAATGTGTAGGTAACTGCGTGTTATTGTGGTGGAGGATAGTGTTGTGTGTGGTGTGTGAGTTGCAGGGATGTTGGGGACAGCATAAACACCCAGCCCCCGGGCCACTGGAATGAACCAATGAAGGTTAAAATCCCCGACCCGGCCGGGAATCGAACCCGGGACCCTCTGCACCGAAGGCCAGTACGCTGACCATTCAGCCTATGAGTCGGACATACTGGAGAGATGGAGGGAATATTTTGAACATCTTCTCAATGTACTGTAAAAGGAAATCATCCCGGTGGTGTTGCGAACGGCCAAGGTCATGGGAAGGAGGAAAATGAAGTTGGTGAAATTATGCTTGAGGAAGTGGAAAGGATGGTACATAAACTCCATTGTCATAATGCAGCAGGAATAGATGAAATTAGACCTGAAATGGTGAAGTATAGTGGGAAGGCAGGGATGAAATGGCTTCATAGAGTGGTAAAATTAGCATGGAGTGTTGGTAAGGTACCTTCAGATTGGACAAAAGCGGTAATTGCACCTATCTATAAGCAAGGGAACAGGAAGGATTGCAACAACTATCGAGGTATCTCATTGAATAGTATACCAGGCAAAGTATTCACTGGCATCTTGGAAGGGAGGGTGCGATCAGTAGTTGAGAGGCAGTTGGATGAAAACCAGTGTAGTTTCAGACCACAGAGAGGCTGTCAGGATCAGATTTTCAATATGCGCCAGGTAATTGAAAAATGCTACGAGAGGAATAGGCATATGACAGGGTACCGAGGGAAAAGATGATCGCCATACTGGGGGACTATGGAATTGAAGGTAGATCATTAAAATCAATCAAAGGCATTTATGTTGACAATTGGGCTTCAGTGAGAATTGATGGTAGAATGAGTTCTTGGTTCAGGGTACTTACAGGGGTTAGACAAGGCTGTGATCTTTCACCTTTACCGGGCGAGTTGGCCGTGCGCGTAGAGGCGCGCGGCTGTGACCTTGCATCCGGGAGATAGTAGGTTCGAATCCCACTATCGGCATCCCTGAAAATGGTTTTCCGTGGTTTCCTATTTTCTCACCAGGCAAATGCTGGGGCTGTACCTTAATTAAGGCCACGGCCGCTTCCTTCCAACTCCTAGACCTTTCCTATCCCTTCGTCGCCATAAGACCTATCTGTGTCGGTGCGACGTAAAGCCCCTAGCAAAAAAAAAAAAAACTCTCACCTTTACTGTTCGTAGTTTACATGGATCATCTGCTGAAAGGTATAAAATGGCATGGAGGAATTCAGTTAGGTGGAAATGTAGTAAGCAGTCTGGCCTATGCTGACGACTTGGTCTTAATGGCAGATTGTGCCGAAAGCCTGCAGTCTAATGTCTTGGAACTTGAAAATAGGTGCAATGAGTATGGTATGAAAATTAGCCTCTCGAAGACTAAATTGATGTCAGTGGGGGTAAGAAATTCAACAGAATTGAATGTCGGATTGGTGATACAAAGCTAGAACAGATCGATAATTTCAAGTATTTAGGTTGTGTGTTCTCCCAGGATGGTAATATAGTAAGTGAGATTGAATCAAGGTGTCGTGAGTGAGCTCGCAGTTGCGATCAACAGTATTCTGTAAGAAGGAAGTGAGCTTTCAGACGAAACTATCTTTACATCGATCTGTTTTCAGACCAACTTTGCTTTACGGGAGCGAAAGCTGGGTGGACTCAGGATATCTTATTCATAAGTTGGAAGTAACATACATGAAAGTAGCAAGAATGATTGCTGGTACAAACAGGTGGGAACAATGGCAGGAGGGTACTCGAAATGAGGAGATAAAGGCTAATTTAGGAATGAACTCGATGGATGAAGCTGTACGCATAAACTGGCTTCGGTGGTGGGGTCATGTGTGGCGAATGGAGGAGGTTAGGTTACCTAAGAGAATAATGGACTCTGCTATGGAGGGTAAGAAAAGTAGAGATAGACCAAGACGACGATGGTTGGACTCGGTTTCTAACCATTTAAAGATACGAGGTATAGAACTAAATGAGGCCACAACACTTGTTGCAAATCGAGGATTGTGGCGACGTTTAGTAAATTCACAGAGGCTTGCAGACTGAACGCGGAAAGGCATAACAGTCTATAATGATAATATATGTATGTATGTTAAAACAGTAAAATAAAATGTATATTTTTTCTTTATATGGAATATTCATAACATATATTGGTAATGCATTACGATAGTGTCTTCAAAATGCCAGTATTGGCGTAATAATCATGGGCATAGAAAGACACTCTGGCTTTAAAATAAATTTGCATGAGTAGAATATAGAGATGGCTGTACTAATTTGTGTATTTGTGACAACCCTAGACACGAACGGACGTCCTTCCAATTTAGGTAGAGTTTTCCTTACATATCAAGAAGTAGAGGATTTTCTTTAAAATTAGAATGTTATGGATATGTTTAGATCCATTTGAGACTTTTCTGTCTGAGTTCAAATTTGTAGGAAAATCATAGGCTTATTTTTCTGTGCGGTCGGCTAGATATGATCCCGGATATTCCACGTGTATGGATGTGACACTAAAAAATTAATAGTGGCTTATGTGAGTTATAGAGTCGTAAGTAGGCAGAGTATTACTAAGCCAATGAATCTTTTGAATATGAGAAGAGGATATTGTTGAAGTGATATATATTTACCACGATGTTTTCTCAGGGAGACTGCTGTCTCGCCTTGAGTGTGTTTGAAGTGACGGATCTCCGGCCAGCCATTACAAGGTATGGCTCTGCGATGAGTGATTTATGGCTTAAAACGGTGTGCCGTCCCTGGTGAGAAGGGTTCTATCAAGAGTATTGCTCCAAGCCTGTGCACTAAATCGGGAAGCTAAAGGTTCACAAATAAACAATCGCATAAGGAAGAATTCCTTTTAACGCTTTAATGATTATTTCTGTAAAGAAATCGAATAACTGCAACGCCAGTATTATATTGTTTGTTGATCTTATAAATAACTGAGATAGGATTTACAGAGACCTATTTGTCGGTGGCATCTTGGAGATCACCGGTTCTAAGTCCAAGGCAAACCCTGAATTTTCAGTCACACACAAAAATTTTGTTTCATAAATACAGCCAGTCGCATGTATTTACTGTTTACCCTTATGTTTGTAGCGTGTGTACATAATTTATTGTTGAACGTGTTCTTTGAGGGCTATTTCATGTTTGATATTGAATTCTAGAACGGATTCTGTCCCGTGATTTTGTTATCGGGCTCATTGCGATGTGGGTTCGATTCCGGAGCCAACATCTGTTTCATTTTATAATTGGTTGTGATGTGGTCTAATAACTTTAGCTTATTATTTTAGTTTATAAATTAGGAATGGAGTTAATTAGTTGGGCGAGCACTCAAAGTTATCTCCGATTCTGAATAAATCGTATGTTTCTTTTAATAATGAAAATTACTTAGATGAGAACCGTCGTATTTACAAAGATATTCCTGTACTTAAAACATTTCAAATTAACATTGTTTAAATGATCAAGGTTTATTCATCGTTTTGTCATAAAGAATGGAAACGATCAACATGATAATATTTTTTATCAAATATAAAGAATTTTTCAAATTCTCAATGAACGGAGTCATATCTCCGAATTTGTATTTAGTCTATCAGACATTGTACATTATATTTTACTGCAGTATTATTCAGGGTTACGTTCAATTATATTTGTGTTTATCAAGGTATATTTAAATAGGTTTTTTAATTCTTCTTTGCTAATCATTTGCCGTAGAAATGCATCCTAGATTTCCTACGTTCATTTATGCCTTTAAGTTAGTTTAGTGTTTTATTTAGATGTTATGCGCGAACGCAGCGTGGCCCTGGTAGGCCGCAGGTTTGATTCTATGTAACGGAGGAAGTGCAGTTGATCTTTGCACGGTCGAAAGCGATTTTGTTTACCCATCACTTTGAAGTTTACTTTCCTTCGCTTTCTAGATGAGGTGGCATTTGACACCCGACTGAAAAGGTCCTATAACATCGAACGCCTTGCCGTATGGTGCTGTATGGCGTTGCCCGGTTCTGGGGGCAATGATGCTGTCTTATAGTTCTATGGGGCAATGGCGTGGGTTGTATGGTTGCAATATGTTGATTGTTGGAAGACATTGTGTATTTTGAAATGCAGAATACAAGGAACAGTTGAGATTATGAGCCCAGTGAAGGCTGAATTATATGGAGTACTATATGGGAGATTATATGAGTTGCCGAAAACATGGAGATATTAGTGTGTTGACAGTGCTGAAGGCGCGAAGGAAATAGATGGGTTATATTCCCAGATGAGATTTCACCACTGCTCTGCGTTTCGTGTTAAAGAATAAACTCCGTTGAAATAGGGTCATCAAAGGATAGTTACGATGTCATATATTATTTAATTCAGAATGAGCAATTAGGTAACTGCACATAGATATTTAAAGATTTGACGTCATTTGTAATATTTTAATAAAAGATAGGGATTTTCAGGTCACTGTAATGTAACATCTTGACGGACGTCACTTCGACTCTTGGCAACGCAAATTCTGATTTGTGGTTGGAATGATTTTTGATTTGTGGATGTAACTCTAGGTGGTTGTCATGTTTGAAGCAGGGGTTCTATTCCCGCTGCAGTAAACTCAGTGTAGATATAAGCTTTTGGGGGACTTTGCATTATTCGTAGGGTCCTTCGCTACAAGTTTGTGTTGATTTAGTTTGAAATATAAAACAGCTGATTATGTACAGTGGCTCAAAAAAGTATTGGTCTACCCATAGCCGTGGTATGAACGGAACAGTATAGTACAAATAATGGTACATATGTCTGACTCGTTGGCTGAACGGTCAGTGTACTGGCCTTGAGTTCAGAGGGGCCTGGGTTCGATTCCCGGCCGGGTCGGTGATTTTAATCTTAATTGGTTAATTACAGTGGCACGGGGCCTGGGTGTATGTGTTATCTTCATCATCATTTCATCCTCATCACGACGCGCAGGCCGCCTACGGAACTCAAATAGAAAGACCTGCACCTGGAGAGCCGAACCCGTCGTGGGATATCCCAGCACTAAAAACCATACGACATTTCATTTCATGGTACATATAATGGAATTACACGTATGTAGATATGCAGGACAGTCAAGTACATCAGTAGGATGAATTTGGATCCAAGGAGATTCACGCTGTTTGCAAACGGATCAGTAATACAACGGCGTGCGTCATTACACGCCAAAGAAGTATTGGTCTAGTAAACAATATCATCGTGACATCGTGCTGCCTGCCGCAACTCGGGCTCATTGTGTCTGTGCTGTCACGTTGGAAGGTAATGTTCAGCATTGTTTCCGCGTTCAGCTAGCAATGGAACGGAAAATGAAAGGAACAACTGTGGAAGAAAGGATTTCAGTGTGACTATTTCAAAAAGGTAAATCTTTCAAGGACATAAGTGAAATTAATGGAGGAACTGTTACAACTGTTAACAATATTGTGTACAGGTACAAAAGAACAAAGACAATGGAAAATAGACCAAGAAGTGGCCGTCCCTTGAAGTTATCAGTACAAGAAAAACGGCAAATTGTGCGTGAAGTGGCCCAAAACCTCAACTAAGTGCACCGAAGATAGCTACTGCGTTACAGCAAGATGTAGAAGTACAAGCGTCATCTGAAACCATCCGCAATGTGCTACGCGAAAGAAGATATGTGAGCAGAACAGCCCGTAAAATACCGTACAGCAGTAAGGCTAACAGGAATAAGATGTTTGCATGCGCTAAGGAGCACAAACATTACAGCTATTGGAAAACAGCCGTTTTTACCGATGAGAGTAAATTTACCCTCTGCAGGTCAGAAAGACGAGTGACTCTGTGGAGGAAAACGAATTCTGAACTTGAAGGGAAGAATCTGACAGCTACTGTGAAACATGGAGGTGGTTCCCTTGATGGTGTGGGGTTGCATGAGTGCGAATGGTGTAGGTGAATTACACTTTACTGAAGGGACTATGGAACACAAACCATACATGAACATCGTCAAGACACATCCTCCATCAAATGCAGAAAAAATGGGACTCCCAGCAAAGTATACGTTTACGCAAGATAACGACCCCAAACACACAGCCCTGAACACGAAGGTGTGACTGTTATATAATACACCGCGCTGGATGGAAACTCCACTACAATCTCCCGTCATCAACCCCATCGTGAATTTGTGGCACTATTTGGAGCAAAACGAGAGAAAGCATGCAATATCACACAAAGCTGACCTGAAAGAAGCCCTACTCACCAAATGGATTAACGTACCAAAGGAAACTACGGAAACCTTGGTACGATCGATGCCAAATAGGTTAGATGATATTATAAAGAGGAAAGGAGGACATACCAAGAACTTAAACGTTCACTAAGCATCAAGAAACTGCGTTATGTTAATTCAGACCAATACCTTTTTGGTGGCAAGTGAAAAAGATTGTTTTAAGTAATGGATTTTTAGTTATATGGACTTGGAAGAATTATGTTTTTACAATGCACATGTTTCACAAGATGATAAATAATCAAGAATTCTAGTATATGCCAATTTTTATCATCATTCCATTCGAGTCCTCGTCCTCACATGTAGCAAATCTCGACAGACCAATACTTTTTTTGAGCCACTGTATGTGTGGAATTATTAATTTTTCTTGTTTTATATCAGATGATATTACGTAGTAGTCGCGACCATGACCTTAATTAAGGTACTGTACCAGCATTTGCCTGGTGTGAAATTGGGAAACCACGGAAAATCATCTTCAGAGGTGCCGACAGTGGGGTTCGAACCCACTATCTCCTGATTACTGGATAAGATGAATTCTCGATTATAGCTTGTGCGGTACACGAATGAATTACTTGTTAATGAAGAATTAAGGAATACTGCCTAATTCTTGAGTGTTCGCCTCGTCAGGATCGCGCTGATGATCGATCATTCTCATCACTGTATCGTTTTGACACACTAGTCTTCCTGCACACTGGGATTCCTTCTGTTTTAAACATGCCAATGTCACCAAACTTCATTGACTCCCGCGTAAATGTCTGTAAGGGTATCCATTATAAAGCACAAGGCTTGCCTCCATTCATCTCAGTAAACTCCATGGCGTAAGTAAGTACGCAGATAACAACAAAAGCTACATCAACGATGGAGTAAGCCCTAATTAGTTTCGACTCAGTTAATTTATAAATGGCCGGGCTGAGTGGCTCAAACGGTTGATTCGCTGGCCTTCTGACCCATCTTAGCAGGTTCTATCCTGGCTCAGTCCGGTGGTATTTGATGGTGCTCAAATACATCTTTCTCGTGTCGGTAGATTTACTGGCACGTAAAAGAACTCCTGCGGGACAAAATTCTGGCACCTCGGCGTCTCCGAAAACCTGAAAAATGTGGTTAGTGGGACGTAAAGCCAAGAACATAATTATTATTATTATTATTATTATTATTATTATTATTATTATTATTATTAGAGGAGAGTCGTATAATATGGAATACCATTTACTTTTGGCAGTATAACTTCTTACCGAAATCAGTTATGAAATATAAGTAAATATGGTTTGAAAATTCAAATAATTAGCCAAGATTCTCTATATTTTTATATTGTAAATTTTTAATGTCTTCACGTCAAAATTATTTCTTTCAAAACGTTGCACTTGGTGGGTAATACGGAATAGTCGGCTAATATGGAATAGTAGGGTAAATAATATGTAAATTAAAATACAACTTCAATAAATTCATTGAGTTATATTTAAGGAACGTTCTTACAGGTGGACGTACAGAAATTTTAAAAATCGAAAGAATAAAATTGGTAATTAACTTAAATGATAATCTGTATACACTAATTATTATTATTATTATTATTATTATTATTATTATTATTATTATTATTATTATTATTATTTACAGTCACTTGTTCATTCAGTGACAAAAATCACAGATGCAGAAACTGAGATCTATAGGTAATTAACTGTTATAATATACCAGGATTAATGCAATTAATTTTAATTAATTTTAAATGTCATTTTACTTTGAAACTAAAACAGTATTCCATATATCCTGACACACCATGTTTGAATTAAAGGATTCGTCATGCCCTAAACTTTGCACAACCAGGAAGTTACACTGGTGTAGCAATATAAGCAACTCTTGTACAATATGTAACATTGGATTTCCCAGGACTAAACTCAGTTTTGGTAATTAAGACAAGCTTTAAAAGAATTAACTGCAAAAGCTTTTCAAATATGAAAAACAAATATTCATGCTCCACGCACTAACCTCACTCACGAGCATGTAGAAACTGAATACAGAGCATCATGAGGATATTTACCGTAATTCGATGAGTTTCCACGTGAGAGCAGTACCTTACAGGCAAGATATTGTGGTATTCCTTATTGCCCGACTATTCCATATTACCCGATTCCCCTCTATTATTATTATTATTATTATTATTATTATTATTATTATTATTAATTTATAACTGTTAGGTTCTTCAGGCTGCCGAAACCAAATTTTTAGTTATACATTTATACATTATCTGAAAAAGAAAAAATGGTAATCGTATTATATTTGAACAACAAACAAACATAATTAAAATAGAATGACATGCTTCGTTCTTTAAGGAATCATCAGATTCTATCAAGATCTGTTTAATCACTTATGTATGTACTTGAAATCTGGAACTTATCTTCATAGAGTCCTGGAGAAAACAGGAATTCACTAAGATAATAATGTGATTTGCATTACGTCACACTAACTACTTTTAAGGTTTTCGGAGACGCCGCGGTGCCGGAATTTAGTCCTGCAAGAGTTCTTTACGTTCTGGTAAATCTACCGACACGAGGCTGGCGTATTTGAGCACCTTCAGATACATAATACCCCTCTGTGTCGATGCGACGTAAAAAGCAAATATGAATCCCAGGTTTAACTCCCGTCCAGGTCAGAGATTTAACTTGGATCTGAGTGTTGGCTCGAGGTTCACTTAGGCCAAAGGCGGGCGCGATTCGGTGTCTGGACAGTTCCCCACACTGACACTTCCACACACTGCAAAGTATAGTGACATTTCCCCACAGCCCCCTTGGACGCGGCTACCTGATTAATGACTTAGAAATAATCTCGAGTGACAATTCCACACACATGTCCCCACTACCTCCCTCACTCTTTGCATTTATTTTATTTTGATGGAAATTACACTACATCAATGATATTTTCGAGACCGCATTAGTAAAGAAGTACCTAGACCGAGCGCGTTTCTTCACTCCAAAAAGGCATATGTTAACTAAAGGTCAGTGGGGCGAGCTTCGCCAATTCGCGAGGGTGAAATCGCTGCGCTCGTTCACACCAGTTAAATAAAATGCACATTTGGTTTAAACATTTTAATATACATGATATATTTTAAAGTACAGTTTGGGCGGTTATAAGTAGCCGTTTTCGAGATAAGCCGGACACACTCACACACACACACACGCACGTACGCGCGCACGCACAATTGCTTTATTACTATGGATATATTATTGTTAATACAGTATAGACTAATAATTATATATTATTTTTTATTTGGGGCGGCGGGTGGTAGTTTGGGGGGGGGGGAGGTAGCGCTGTGCCCTTGCGATTTGGAAATTTGTGTGGAATTGTCAGTCGAGATTATTTCTGAGTAATTAATCAGGTAGCCGCGACCAAGGGCTGTGGGGAAGTGCCAGTACTTTTGGCAGTGTGTGGAATTGTTAGTGTGGGGAACTGTCATGTAATCGCGAGATTCGGCTCCATCTGGAGTCCTAATTAGCAGTCCCCCTGCTGCATGGACATTGGAAAACCCTGACAGGACAGGCTTCTGATCATTTTAAAATGATCGCAAATGGGACACGAACTAGTCTTTCTTCGCATTACTTATTTTCTTCTCTAATGGGAGTGATCGTGACTTCGGGGGTTGCTTTCGTACGTGACAGGTAATTAATTCACACACGAAAAACAGCGAGGCTTCGCCGATTTTCCGATCATTAGAAGTTTTAGTTTATGAGTTGTGGTCATTTTAGCACCCAAGATCACTGTAGGCCTATACCTTTCTTTGCATGCTAACTTTTCCTCACTAATCCCAAACGCCGTATTGCACAGTTAATGTTTCATAGAATTCGAGTTACTAGCATTTTTTGCTTCAAGGGAGGAAATGTTTGCTTGGAGAAATCGAGAAATCCGTGTAACCGAATTTCGATTAATAGAGAAATAAATAAACGTGAAGAATAGGATGAACGGCCGGGAAATTTAAGATACTACGAGATAGTAAAAATTTGAGTATGGAGGTTCGAGATACAGAGGTTCGACTGTCATTATACTAGTAAATTAAAGTAAATTATATTTCAGTGATTTGTTCAAAAAATTTGTTAAATGTTGTCGACATGACCCGTCCATGATTGGCATTTGAGAAACCTGGCAACTCAAGGTGAGACAGAGTTTTTCACCGCTAGTCTACACATGCTGCCTGCTGTCATTTCTTGATGGATACAGTACTTTTGCATCCATCTCTTGGCATAGGCCAGAGTAAAGTGTAGCTTCCACCGAAGTCCCAGTCTCATCCATGGCTGTGACAATATGGAAGTTGCTGAGGTATGGGTAGTGCTGAGTAATGACATTCAGAGCACGACTAGTGCATCTGAGTGTTATGGAAGGTGCTGCTCATAGGGTCAGTCGTGCTGCAATAGTACTTTCTGACCCAGTGAGGAAAGCAATGGCAAACTACCTCACTCCTCATCTTGCCTAGTACGCCTCATTTTGGTGCTGCCATTGGTTTTTGGGGTTTCCTTATAACCGCATAACCTTTGGTGGTGCTATTTAAGGATCCAACCAGCCTCTGGGATGATGACCAGACAGACAGACAGACAGACAGACAGACAGACAGACAGACAGACAGACAGACAGACAGACAGACAGACAGACAGACAGACAGACAGACAGACAGACAGACAGACAGACAGACAGACAGACAGTCTACACATGAGTACGTAGCTCGTGTACAATACGGACTGCATGTGCTCCCAAATTCACAACATTTCATAGCAATCGTAAAAATAACGATAAATAAATAATTCAAACTGAACTGGAAGTAACACAACGTTCTTCTTCTCCTCCTCCTTCTTTTTATTCTCCTTCTTCTTCTCCTTCTTCTTCTTCTTCTTCTCCTCATTCTTCTTCTTCTCCTTCTCCTCCTTCTTCTTCTTCTTCTTCTCTTTCTACTGCTTTTATCACAACTTGTGGGGTCGCGGGTGCGAACTGTGTCGCACTTGAGAATTTTTCCTGTTTTACGGACGGATGCCCTTACTGACGCAACCCTACGTGAAGGAATGTAATCACTATTGCGTGTTCCTGTGGTGATTGGTAGTGTGGCGTGTTGTGTTCTGCGAATATGAAGAGGAGAGTTTTGGGACAAACAAAAACAACCAGTCCCCGAGCCAGAAAATTAATCACACGCGATTAAAATCCTCAACCCGGCCTGGAATCGAACCCGGAGCCCTCTGAAGGCCTCAACGCTGACCATTCAGTCAAGGAGTCGGATGAACTGTAAACAACACAATGAGTCCATAAAATCTTTTAAAAATAAACCCTGTAAAATTCGCTTTTAAAATATTTCTGAGGTAAATAAGCAAAGATGTATTCCAAGTAACTCTACAGAGAGATAAATGTACACGTTTGGACAATCCAGTTCATGCTTTTGTAGTCTGTAATGAGACGAAACAGTGTCCGTGAATTACCCTGTATATCAATGGCTTACTTCTAAAACCTCGTATATCCCAATGCTCTTCCTATCCATAATATTCCTTGAGACTTGTCACGCCTCCCGGCCAAATATTTCTATGCAGTCCATCAGAATCATTTTCGTTGTGTTCATTTTCCTGTGTTAATGTGTAAAGGAAAGTAGACATTACCATGCCGTATTGTACGGATATTGTATGCAAGTGAATTCACTCTTTCCTACAGTATAATGTATTTAAGGTTTATTTTCCTTTACACATCTTCTTCTTCTTAATCTGTTTACCGTCCAAGGTTGGCTTTTCCCTCGGACTCGGCGAGGGATCCCCCTCTACCACCTCAAGGACAATGACCTGGAGTGTAAGACTCTGGGTCTGGGATACAACCGGTGATGATGATGAGTACCTCGCCCAGACAGCCTCACCTGCTATGCTGAACAGGGGCCTTGTGGGGGGATGGAAAGATTGGAAGAGATAGACAAGGAAGAGATAGACAAGGAAGTGGGAAGGAAGTGGCCATGGCCTTAAGTTTGGTACTATCCCGGCATTTGCCTGGAGGAGAAGTGGGAAAACACGGAAAACCACTCCTTTGATTGCTGAGGAGGGAATCGAACCCCCCTCTACTCAGTTGACCTCACGAGGAGCCTTTACACACCACCACAGGAAAATGAGCTAAAGAAAATGATTATGATGGGCTGCATATCCATATCTGGCTGGTAGGCGTGAACAGTGTTAAGGAATATAATGGACATGAAGAGCATTGGGACATACAAGGTTTTAGAAGTAAGCCATCGATATCTTGAAATGAGTCCGTTGACACTCCCATTGGTCCGCCCCTGTGGTGTAGTGGTTAGTGTGATTAGCTACCACCCCCAGATGCCCGGGTTCGATTCCCGGCTCTGCCATGAAATTTGAACGGGGTCCACTGAGCCTCGGGAAGTCATCCTGGAAGTAGTTTTCCGTGGTTTCCCACTTCTCCTCCAGCCAAATGCCGGGATGATACCTAACTTTTTTTTTGCTTTTTTGCTACGGGCTTTACGTCGCACCGACACAGATGGGTCTTATGGCGACGATGGGATAGGAAAGGCCTAGGAGTTGGAAGGAAGCAGCCGTGGCCCTAATTAAGGTACAGCCCCAGCATTTGCCTGGTGTGAAAATGGGAAACCACGGAAAACCATTTTCAGGGCTGCCGATAGTGGGATTCGAACCTACTATCTCCCGGATGCAAGCTCACAGCCGCGCGCCTCTACGCGCACGGCCAACTCGCCCGGTGATACCTAACTTAAGGCCACGGCCACTTCCTTCCCTCTTCCTTGTCTATCAGTTCCAATCTTCACATCAGTATAGCAGGTGAGGCCGCCTGGGCGAGGTACTGGTTGTCCTCCCCAGTTGTATCCCCGACCCAGAGTCTGAAGCTCCAGGACACTGCCAATGAGGCGGTAGAGGTGGGATCCCTCGCTGACTCCGAGGGAAAAACCGACCCTGGAGGGTAAACAGACAAAGGGAAAGAAGAAGAAGAAGAAGAAGAAGAAGAAGAAGAAGAAGAAGAAGAAGAAGAAGAAGAAGAAGAAGAAGAAGAAGACACTCCCAATGTCGAGGTTCGGGATATTCACCTAGCGTATATTAGAAATGTTCGTTTCTCATTAGGGAAAGTAAATTTGTGCCTTAGGGATGCATATTATACGAGATATGAGTGTTCGAGGGATAATAATATATTCATGGCTATCTCGAACGATGGCCGATCCTCGTGTTATATCGATTAGTATCGATCTGGGGGCTCTGTAACACGCTGTTAACATTATCGACAATTCATCAAGCGGCGCCAGGCTTGACGCCGTCATTATGAGTACCACTCTATCACAGGATACAATCCTCTTTACAAGAATTTGCTAAATACTGTATATTAAAATAAAAACTTGACCAGTAATGTTTAGTGAGCATTTCTCCTTGTAACTAACTAATACAGAGCATTGACACAAATTACCCATAACAATATTGGAGCTTTCGGAACATACTTACTCCGCATAAATTACGGCATTGAAAATAGATTTCTTCTGCAGTTGACTGCTGAAAGTTTAGAAGGTTAGATACGTCTTCTCAAGATCACAATTCAATCCCGGAGATGGGAATACAATTTTGAATACGTGAAACATCTATAACGCGTGAATAAACCTTGGTGTCTACTTTATGTATCCGCTCTCAATGATGTGAACCGTCTAATAATGGTCTGCATTTAGTTATGGTATTAGAAAGTCTGGTAGGTGAATTGGTTAGGCTGATGACTTTGCAGGGAGAATGGAACATCATAGCATTACGTGAAAATCACTCAACCCCTCCCCCCTGCAATGGCGAATGTACCTCATTATGGATTTCTAACACAAGAGCTCCTTACGCGAATAGCCTAAATGCATTGGGATACACGTAATCAACGTGACGATATCCTCAACCATATTGCTCAGCTTCCTTTGGCCGGATACGCTGCCACTCATACCAAATATCTCACGAGAGTGAGTAAACTCCATTTACAGCCCTTAGACCAGAATTAACCCTAGACGAGCTGGAATTCAAGACCCTCCCGACAGAACAGGGCTAGTGAAAGTCACTAGGATGGCATTAAATTAAATATTTGCAGACAAGGTCTCACAAGTAGTAGTAGTAGTAATTGAAACTTCTAGTGTCCTGTATTTTCCGAAGTTTCCCTTGGTAGTAGCAGTACAATGTGTCCCGCTCCCAGCGGGGCCGGCGCTCAATATTCACATGCACGCTCTCAGCGATATATTCATAACCTCATGTTTACTCACAGCATTGCCACGAGGTGGTCAGTTACTCGAGTTTGTGTGTCGTGGGAAGCCGTGAAGCCGTGCAGTGATACGTTTGTTGCAAGAGCACGTGTCGTTGGATTACAGCATAATTAATTAGATTATTTACATTATTATACCTTTGAAATTCCAGTGATATTCACGCCTTTTATGTACGACACAAACCGAGTCATGAACAGTAGAGAGGTCATGTACAGGAGAGATTTCCCGGGGTTCCAGTTCCAGGTAGAGAAACAGTTAGAAGTCTTGTGAATAAATTAAGAACAACGGGATCACCAAATGTTGTAATTACTAAACCGAAACAAAGGGTTCAATCGGAAGAAGAAATCGATGACATTAACCATGGATGAACTTAGAAACAATATAACAACAGCAATTAGGACAATTACGCAACGGGAACTTTCGCGTGTGAATAGCAATTTCATTTGAAGATGCCAGGAATGTTTGAATGCTGAATGACACCATTTTTAACACCGCCTGTAGGAAATTCATTGTCGTAATGTACGTTGTAATTGTAGGATAAGTTTATAAGAATTGTGGCACAAAAAAAAGCATTAGATAAACTTAGGAAGGGGACGATACATGCTGTGCTGCACTATATAACAGTGTCAACATCTAGGACTAAATATAGGTTATTGGGTACATGATGATGATGATAATGATGATGATGCTTGTTATTTAAAGGAGCCTAACACCTAGGTCATCGGCCCCTAATGGTACGAAATGAGGCGAAATGTTATAATTTAAAAATCTAGAATCCTCTACTGATCAGATTCGAAAACGTGAGGACGAAGAATGAATAGATGGATATGAAGTTAAAACAAACAGTGGATACGACCCGCAATAACCCACATTCCCAGAAACTAGCGTTAAATAATAGTATTACTGACCAAGGGAGTGCGTCTACAGCACAATATTGAATCGGTAATGCTTGTAGGCGAAACGGATCCAAAATCCAGGTAGGAAAATAGAACCATGCTATTTGTCACGTTGCGGTACTAATCAAAAGTGGCGTACACTCGCGGTATTCCACACATTATGGTACTACTCACAGGTAATGAAATTCGCGCACGTAACACAGACCTATGATGTTTCCAACTGCCGTTTTTCTTCTAAGATTAAGATTATTATTATTATTATTATTATTATTATTATTATTATTATTATTATTATTATTATTATTAATAGTAGCAGTAGCGAAGCACTAGTTGGATGTGCAGAAAAGGTATGTGGTAGAACATCACGAAATGTGAAAGACAAAGAGACACACTGGTGAAATGATAGGGTAAAGATTAAAGTGATGGAAAAGAAAATGGCATGGAAAGCATGGAAAGCCTCTAAGACTGAAGAAAGTAAAAGAAAATTTGTGGAGGCAAAGAATTTATCCAAGAAATTGAGAGATGATATGCAAGGCAGCAATAAATTATTGACCGGGCGAGTTGGCCGTGCGCGTAGAGGCGCGCGGCTGTGAGCTTGCATCCGGGAGATAGTAGGTTCGAATCCCACTATCGGCAGCCCTGAAGATGGTTTTCCGTGGTTTCCCATTTTCACACCAGGCAAATGCTGGGGCTGTACCTTAATTAAGGCCACGGCCGCTTCCTTCCAACTCCTAGGCCTTTCCTATCCCATCGTCGCCATAAGACCTATCTGTGTCGGTGCGACGTAAAGCCCCTAGCAAAAATAAATAAATTATTGTATGGTATCTTAAGAAACAAAAAGAGAGATCAACTAAACACCAGTTTTGTGAAGGACGAAGGTGGCATAGTATTAACAAAGCCAGAAGAAATACAAAATAGATGGAGAGAGTATTTTCAGAAGTTGCTGAACATAAGAACTGATGACAGTCATTCAATGGACGACCAGGAAAGGCAATTAGTTGATGAAGAAATGGATGAGGAAATTACAATGAATGAAATTAAAATGGCAGTAAGAAAGATGAAGAATGGGAAAAAGTGCTGGGATAGATGAAATTTCAGTGGAGATGATAAAGACATTTGGAGCTGTAGGCCTGTAGTAGACATATCGGGTTCTCAGAAATGTCTGGGAGAATAAGGACGTTCGTGAAGATTAGCAAAAAGGAATAATCATCCCAATATTCAAGAAAGGCGATAATGAAGTTTTGAAGAACTACAGGAGAATTACTCTAACATCTCATGTTGCTGAGAGGATACTGGAATGTAGAATAAGGTTGAGGGTTGAGAATCAGACACAGGAAAATCAGTTTGGTTTCAGAAGTGGAAGGTCAACAATAGAGCCCATTTTCATTATGAGACAACTAATGGAAAAGCAATGGGAGTACGGGAATGACATGGTGATGACATTCATTCACACTGAAAAGGCATATGGCATTGTGACCAGGACTAAAGTTTGGGACAGTCTGGTGTAAAAAGGAATTGGACAGGGATTAATAAAAATGATCATGGCAATGTTGCGTGCAAACACAAGTTGGCAGGACAAGTTGGTTCGAAATAACTAGTGGGCTGAGACAGGGAAGTGTTCTATCACCAAACATGTTTAAAATAGTAATGGATGACATCATGAGAACAGCAAAAGCAGCATATGGAGGAAGAGAAATGAACATGCTATTTGCAGATGATATTGTGATTTGTGGAGAAGACGTCATGAAGGTTCAAAATCAGTTTGAATGTGGTGAATGGGAAGATCGAAGAATGTGCATTGAAAATAAGTGTAGAAAAGAGTAAAACTCTTGTTATGACTGGAGGGAAGAAAGAAGGGAAAGGTCAGATTAGACTTGCAGACAAGCACCTGCAAGTAGTGGAAAGGTTCAAATACACAGGGAGTGAATTAATGGAGAATGATCGACTGGATGCTAAGATTAGTAAGATGATGCAAGCTGGAAGTTGTTTCTATCATAGTGTACGAAACATGCTATGGGACAAATATGTGCCAAAGGAAGCAAAGGAAACTACACTGACTTAGCAAATGTCATGGGATAGTCACCTAATAGCGTGTGGGGCGGTCTTGCAAACTGCAGTGAGACGCCGTGGAAGTGAGTCGACAAGTCCCTGGTAGTCCTCTGGACGCAGCTGACACCAAATCGTTTGCAGAGCGGCTGCCAATGCTGGTCTGTTCGTGGGTGCAGGATCCATGGCACGGAGCCTGCGTTCCAGGACATCCCAGATATTCTCGATAGGGTTCATATCGGGGCTCCTGGGTGGCCATGGCAGTCATTGGACCTCCTCTGCATGTTCCTGGAACCATTCCCGGGCGACGTGGGAGCGATGTGGCGGCGCGTTATCATTTTGAAACACCGCAGAACCGTCTGAGCGTTGGAAGGCCAAAAATGGGTGGAGATGGTCTCCGAGCAGCTCAACATACCGCGTACCATTCGTAGTCCCTTCCAGAACAACTAGGGGGCCCATTCCATATCAGAAAAATGCACCCTAGATCATAACAGACACCAGCGCCCTGGACCACACCTTCGAGGCAGGCGGGATCGATCCATCGCTTCATGTGGTCTGCGCCATACACGGTGCCTCCCATCCGCATGGTGCAGTTGAAATCGTGATTCGTCCGACCATATCACGATACGCCATTGTTCCAGTGTCCATCCCAGGTGACTGGCGACAAATGCGCGTCGTCATACCCAAAGACGTTGGGTTAACAGTGGCACCCGTGTGCGGCGCCGGCTTCCATACCCCATAGAATCCATGATCATACGGATTGTCCACTGGGAGACGTGTCTTGCACGGCCTGTGTTGAATTGAGCCGTGATTTGTTGCACGGTTGCCCGTCTGTCACTATTGACAATCCGTCTCAGATGTAGCCGGTCACGGTCATCGAGGGTGGCTGGACTGCCGGTCGTTCGTCTGTTGTGAACGGTGACACCCGCTTTCAACCATTCACGATACACCCTGGACACGGTGATCGTGTGAATCCGAATTCCCGCACCACTTCCAAAATGGCACTTCCCACCCGTCGGGCACCGACCACCATATCCCGTTCGAACGGTGTCAGCTCACGACGACGTTCCATGTTACACCTGTCACATGCACAGCCACTGCTCACAAGGTCTCCTATACAACTGCCGCTGGCACAGGGGACGTGTGGTGCGCAGGCAACACACCTGCGCATCAGTGCACCGCTATCCCATGACATTTGCTCAGTCAGTGTATGTAAAAGATATATTACGTACCCATAACAACTTACGGAGCAGAAACTTGGACAGTGAAAAAGAAGGATGACAGTCGAATACAGGCAGCAGAAATGAAGCTCTTGAAGACTATGGTACAGAAGAGTAGAAGAGAAAAATTAAGGAATTAGAAAATCCGGTAAGAAATTGGAGTGGAGAAAATGAATTATAGAATAGAGAAGAGCCGACTAAGATGGTTTGGGCAAATAAAGCGAATGAGTGACGAAAGAATGCCAAGAAAGGTAATGGAAATGCAAATGAAAGAAAGGAGAGACCGTGGACGACCAAGATTGAGAAGGAAGGATATAATCCATCGCAGTATTATAGAATGAAACCTGGACTGGGACGCAGTGTTGGAGGAGGAGTGTTAGAAAGGCCGAAGAAAGTGGAGAGGAACCATATTTCCCCTACTCGGCTACAGCTGGATAAAGGGAAATTATGATGATGATGATGATGTTGATGATGATGATGATAATGATGATGATGATGATGATGATGATGAGTAGCGAATTCTCGCAATATTGGAAGACGTTAAGCAAATAACTCAAAATTTATTTTGTGGGTTCTTCTTGTTTTTCCAATCAGTTTTCATTCTTTCCGATAAGGCTTGTTTACGTTCTGCTGACCACTCTGGTCTGAACTGTTTATGTTGTGGTTGCTCTGATGCAACTTTCCAGTTGTTTACTTTGTGCCCAAAATGTCTTTTGAGGTTCTTTCATTATGCCAGGGTGTTGAGTTCTTAAGCGAGGTTATATAATTTATTATCCTTTTTGTCAATAGCTTTTCTGGTAATCTAGTCAGATGGCCGAATAATTTATTTCGTCTTTTCCTAGTTTCAATTTCGATGTTTGAGAACTTTTCTGTTGTTTTCAATGATTGTAACCTGTAACCTTCTTGGGTGTATCTTGCTCCTAAGATTTTCTTACCGGGCGAGTTGGGCGTGCGCGTAGAGGCGCGCGGCTGTGAGCTTGCATCCGGGAGATAGTAGGTTCGAATCCCACTATCGGCAGCCCTGAAAATGGTTTTCCGTGGTTTCCCATTTTCACACCAGGCAAATGCTGGGGCTGTACCTTAATTAAGGCCACGGCCGTCTTTCTTCCAACTCCTAGGCCTTTCCTATCCCATCGTCGCCATAAGACCTATCTGTGTCGGCGCGACGTAAAGCCCATAGCAAAAAAAAAGAAAAAAAAGATTTTCCTAATGATCTTCCTCTCTCCTTTTTGATTTCTTGAAGTTCTTATTTTCTGTTTAGTGACAATGTTTCACTTGCGTAAAGGACTGTTGGTTTTACGACTGAATTTTAATACCGAATTTTTGTATGTCTTGACATGGATTTTTTGTTGTAGATGTTTTGTACTAACCCTAATGCTCCGTTAATTTTTTGGAGACGAGCTTCTTGAGATATCTTTTCAAAGCCTGTCGGATCGATAAAATCTCCGAGGTATTTAAAGTAAGGGACTCTGTCAATTGTACCACATTTTGTTCTCAGGCACTTGATATCTATCCTTGAACAAAATAATTTAGTTCTCTTAAATGTTATCTGTGGTTCCACATTCTCTGCACTTTCTTTAAGTATTTCGGGGTGTTTAACGGCAGTCTCCTCATTCTATGTTAGTATTTCCAGATCATATGCAAAAGCGTATGTACAGGTTATCTTTGGAAAGCCCAGTCGGATTGGATTACAAAACTCAGATTTACTGCTTTCTTTCTCCCATCCTTCCATAACGTCGTCTAGGACGACGATGAACAGAATAGGAGAGCTTCTATCACCCTTTAAACGCCTGTTTAAATGTCGAAGTGTCTTGAGGTTTCCCCATAAATTTCACTTTAGATTCCGTCCCAGTCAGTGTTTGTTTTATAAGTTCTTGAGTTTTGGAATTTAGTCCCCTCTTCTAGTATTTGTAACAGTGATGGCCTGTCGATCTAATCGTAAACCTTTTTGAAATCTACAAATGTTCATACGACGGGCTCTTGTCTGAAAGCTCGCATTTTGAGGTTAAAAAATTTGTTCGGGGCATGACCTATTTGATCTGAATCCTGCTTGACATTCAGCTAATTTGGGTTCTAATTGCTTTTGTGTTCTTTGCAAGAGACATGCTTATCAAATTTTGTAGATGACAGTTACAAAAGATATCCCTCTATAACTATTTACATCTGATTCGTCACCTTTTTTATGTAGTGGATGGATTAGAGCGATCTTCCAATCATCCGGAAGCTTTTAAGTTTGCCAAATGTTTTGAATTACTGGTACCATTTCTTTGAGTTAATTTGAGCCTAAATTTTTCAAACGTTCAGCTACAATTCCGTCCTCCCCTGATGCTTTGTTGTTTTTAAGTTTCTTGATGTGTGAATATATTTCTTCTTGTGTTGGTTTTGACGAATTTTCTAGTGTGATTTCTGACTGTATTTTCGGGTATCTCTCTGTAGGTTCTGGACAATTTAAAACCTGTGAAAATTACGTGGCTAGTTCCTGGCAATTTTCTTTATTTGTTAAGGCCAGTTTACCATCTTATTTCCGAAAGCAAAGGTTCTGTGGAGAAACCCTTTAATTTGGTTCGCGAAGATCTTGTAAAAATTTTGTATGTTGTAATTCTTGAAATCGTCTTCAATGGACTTAAGTTGATCATTGACGTATTTCCGTTTATTTTGTCTTAGAATCTTACATGCTTGTTTTCTAAATTCGAAAAATTTCTTCTGTGCTTCTTCTGATTTGTTGCAATTGCAGGTTTGAAATGCCTTTTTCCTTTCTTCTAGTGCGCTCTCACATTCTTGATTCCACCAAGAGTGTTTTGGTTTTTGTGAAGAAGGGTGAGATCTTTAGCCGTTTTGATGATCTTAGTTTGAAATTTCTCCCAGTTCTCTGCAGGTTGTTCTTCTCATTCTTCTATTATTTTGGAGTCTTTGATTTTGTGTAGATCAAATTTAGGATCACCGGCGTTTTCCTTTTGAATTTTCTTTTGGGTGTGAATTTAATTTTGATCCTAGTAAAATAATGATGCGAATCGATGTTAGTACCTCTGCGAACTTGCACATCGTGAATTTCCTTTTGGTAATCGTACCATATTGCCACATGATCAAACTGAAATTCTCCTAAATGGTAGATGGGTGATCGCCATGTCTTTTGTTTTTGGGATTTTTTTGGAGCGTAACTGACATCATTTTCAAATTTTTCTTGGCGCAAGCCAATGAGACGTGTGCCTTTCTAATTGGTGAACCTGTGTGCCGGATAGTCTCCCACTGTCTTCTTGTACTTGCGTTCCCTGCCAATTTGTACATTTAAATCATCGAGTAGAATTTTCACATCTTTTGGGATTTTGGGCATCTCTGTTTCAAGTTCTCCCCAAAATCTTTCCGTTTTTTCGGGCTCTAATTTTTTTTTGCTACTTGCTTTACGTCGCACCGACATAGAAACGTCTCATGGCGACGATGGGACAGGAAAGGGCTAGAAGGGGGAAGGAAGCGGCCGTGGTCTTAATTAAGGTACAGCCCCAGCATTTGCCTGGTGTGAAAATGGGAAACCACGGAAAACCATTTTCAGGGCTGCCGGCAGTGGGGTTCGAACCTACTATCTCCCGAATACTGGATACTGGCCGCACTTAAGCGACTGCAGCTATCGAGCTCGGTTTGGGGGGCTCTTATTTATTGTCATTATTTGTTGCTGCATGGACATTAAAACAAAGGTGTAGCTTTTGTTGGTGTGTTTGATTCTTAAAGTCATAAATTTATCGTTGACGTGTTTCACTTCTTTTACGAATTCTAGAACTGTTTTTTGTCTACAATGAGGGCCATGCCAAATAGCGCTGCTCCATTGCAAATTTTCTTGTTCGTTCCACTTTTGAAGACTGTGTCATTATTGTAGTCTATCGTTTCTGAATCTGTGAAACGTGTTCCTTGCAGGGCCAGAATTTGCAATTTCTGCTTCATAAGTTTTGTTGTGAGATGCTATAATTTTCCTGTTTGAATCAGTGTATGAATGTCCAAAGTGCCAATGTGAGTGTGTGTTTTCCGTGGAAGTTTACCAGAGCACTCCGACTTGCTCTGTCGTAGAAGTCCAAGCTCCCCAGAATCCGAATGCTAGGTTGCCACTTTAGCGTGGGTGGATCGTCCATCTGGCGTAATGTTGTCTTTACTTATACGAGTCATGATTGCTTGTAATCAATCTTCTATCTTTTGCTAGTGGTGTAGAACCAAGTTTGGTTAGTTCTTGGAATACCAAGCTCGATAGCTGCAGTCGCTTAAGTGCGGCCAGTATCCAGTATTCGGGAGATAGTAGGTTCGAACCCCACTGTCGGCAGCGCTGAAAATGGTTTTCCGTGGTTTCCCATTTTTACACCAGGCAAATGCTGGGGCTGTACCTTAATTAAGGCCACGGCCGCTTCTTTCCCACTCCTATCCCTTCCCTGTCCCATTGTCGCCATAAGATCTATCTGTGTCGGTGCGACGTAAAGCAACTGGCAAAAAAAAAAAAAAAAAAAAAGTTCTTGGAATATGTTTACAGGCGCACCTCTGGTGAACAGACGCTGATCACATTGCCACTTGTTATAAATCAGACGCGAAGTGGTTTTGAATCGGTTTTTCCGCCGTCTCTGCCATTGGGATACAGCCTCTTCTGTCACCGAGGCCGCTGTCAGTTTTTCTTTTAACCTCAGGTGATTCGCGAGTGCTTATTTGGCTAAGTATTATTCACAACTGTTCTGCATATCTACAGGAACTTCCCCTATCAACCATTGAGATGCGCCGTGTCTGAGTTTAGGTGCCTTCACCCCAATATCTCACGCAGTTTTGTGCTTAGCTCTTACTCAGTTCGGAGCGAACCCCCACGCAAACTAACTCTCTGGGTACGGTTATTATTATTATTATTATTATTATTATTATTATTATTATTATTATTATTATTATTATTATTATTAAGCTCATGAGGCTATCAGAGCCGAAAGAAACACTTTGCAGGTTTGGATGATATGTGCCATTCTATTTGTAACAATGCCGGGCTGAGTGGCTCAGACGGTTGCGGCGCTGGCCTTCCGACCCCAACATGGCAGGTTCGATCCTGGCTTAGTCCGGTGGTATTTGAAGGTGCTCAAATACGCCAGCATCGTGTCGGTATATTTACCGACACATAATAGAACTTCTGCGGGACCAAATTCCAGCACCCTGGCGTCTCCGAGAACCGTAAAAGCAGCTGGTGGCACGTAAAGCAAATAATATTATTATTCGTAATACTGTTTTCATTTCTGCTTCTTTTGTTAACGCTAAGTTGGGCTAGAACTGAATTAGGCCTAGTAGTAGCTGATACTTTAATTCCCGTCTCGAAAAGGGATCGGTTGAAAATTTTATATCCTTGAGTGCAAACACTACCGAAAGGACAAAACATACTATAGTAGGTATTTATTGGATGGGTTGGACTGGCCGCGCGTGACAACGCGCTACAGCTAAGAAGCCAAGCTCTGGATTCGGGAGACAATTGGGTTCGAAACCCATAGTCGGCTGTCCTCAGAATGGTTTTCTGTGGTTTCCCATTTTAACTTCCAGGCAAATACCGCGATATTTCCTATATGTAGGCCACAGCCGAATCCTTCCACCTCATTACCCAGTTTCGTTCACCATCATTCATTTCATCTTCGTTAGCTCCTCAACTGATGTTGGTGTCAGGAAGTGCATCTGACCGTAAAACGTACTATATAATTTCATATCAGCTCATCCTCGACCGTGTATCAGGAAACGGGTATAAGGGGTAGACATACAGAGGTGTGACATTATTAGACTCAACATTAATTTTTTTCCTATTCACACTGTCACATTACGTAGTACATATCTGCCCATAAAAATCCTTTTGTGCTGTAGTGGTGCTCCTTTACTTTTTACTTGTTGTCTGTTTCAAGTAATTTATAGAAGGCAAGTTACATTTTCTTTTAATTAAGTTATATCATTGACGATGTTTAGTCATTAGACTCCTTTATCAATATTAAATTCAAATATTGAGGATTTTTAATATCTGTTTTGAGTGTATTTAGACAAAATGGAATTACGTGAAGTGGCTGTGTGTTATTTTGTTTTACTTGAGCCCTGGTATAAATCGCTGTGCTTTGTACTATTTACTACCCATTCTCTTATAACCAGATATTGTAGGATTAGCATCAGACCAAACAGAAATAATTTATTTCAATATAACATTTAAAATATATGAATAATAGAGTATTTCAGAAAGTTAAGTTGGATTAATATTTTACTGAAAGATACGGATTTCCATGGAACAAATTAAAGGACAAGTGAGGGGAAAAGCTAAAACTACGGCAATCCCATTTTTTTGTCTTCTCCTTTGAGTCTAATCATTTTCACGCTTCTGTACATTTATTGGCTGGGTAATGCACGAAAGTTAATCAACAGTATGCCAAGAAAAGAGCGAATATTTTTTTAGAATGGGTTTAGATTATAGCATTTCCTACAAAGTACTCTATGGGCTGCTTGTAACTTTCTTAACGTAATAGAAATACGGAAATTTATTGATAAAGTTTGAACAGGTCAAGTTATCAGAGCAAAAGAAGTAATATTTCGTTACGTAAGACTATAGTACGAGACGATGCATACGAAGTTTATCACTGATTCTTCCATGCAATAATTCGTTTAGTCTTTTTCATCAGGAGATGTAAAACTCGGGCATTCGTCTTATATAGATACGGAAAACGATACAAAATATATTGAGGCACAACACTTGAGCCCTTTCAAAGCCATATTGTAATTTTTTTTTTACAATGTTCTTTATGTCACACTAACACAGATAGGTCTTATGAGGACGATGGGATAGGAAACGCCTAGCAATGGGAAGGAAGCGGCCGTGACCTGAATTAAGGTATTGCCCCAGCATTTATCTGGTGTAAAAATGAGAAACCACTGAAAACCATATCCAGGGCTGTCGACAGTGGGGTCCGAACGCACTATCTCCCGGATGCAAGCTCACAGCTACACGCTCCTTACCGCACGGTCAATTCCCTCTGTCGTATTTTAATCAGAATACATAAAAACATCAAATGAATTCCTCAAATTTGATGTCATAATTTGTTAAAGTGACCGTTTTCTCGATGTGAAGGAAAAGTTAGTTTTAAGAGCTGTGTAATACCATTTCCATCGTTTCCTGCCTTTTTCTGTCCGCGAGAATCTCGTTCCGGTTATTCTATCGTCGCGCACCGTCAAGGCAAGGGCAGTGATTTCCCTCACTCTTTGCTGGTGCAGGCTTCTTTATCGAGTATTACGGTATGAATGAGATGATGACCTATTTTGCGTTTGAATATATCCAGACAGGTAAGGCAAATGCTTCTTTTATAAAAATAGATCTCTGTTTTATAGAAAATGATCAGAATTTATTCACGATTACTTTGGTATATTCACTATTATTTCTACATGTAAGGGCCTTAATTTATCATGATCAACATGCCTAGCGTAGGGTGAAAACCTAAGTTTTGCTGTGCTAGAGTGAGACCTTCCCATGCAAAACTTAGCGTTCCACACAGTAACGTCATTTGATTAGTTCGTGTTCAAAACAGAGAGATTTACGATAACGTAAGTGCAAAAGAACTACATAGAACGACAAAGCTAACTGTATTTTAGTATCGCTGACATCTGCCATCAAATCTGTTAAAAGAACCGGTATGAAATAATTAATAGAACAGAGTTATGCAAAACCAATGGCTTATTCGTGATGCATCTACTACTGTTCAGCTGTTCAAACATCAAGATACGTGTGTGGAATATCAATGAAATGATTAAAACAGAAGGAAATTGGACAATATGAACAACCGACTACAGCGATATTTCAATGTTATCCATTATTCATTATTCAGTTCAGTACCGAACCCATAAAAATTAAGTTTGCCAGAGGTAATACGAAGTTGTGAACGTATTAACCGTCTTATGGCTGTGAGACCTGGGCAGTGAATTGATTTTTCAAACGAAAATTAAGAACAGTCCAAAGAAGCATGGAAAAGTCTATGCTCAAATTTACAATAAAAGATAGAAAGAGGACTGTTGACATAAGAGCAGTTAATAAGGTTAGTGGCATCATCAGCAGGGTGTCCCGGTCGTGATGGTAGTGACGATTATTGTTTTAATGGGAAGTACAACCAGGCAAACATCCTTTATACAACACTAATCAGAGAGAAAAAATGGAAGGGATTCGATACTTCGAAGAATGAGGATATCAGCTAAAGAAGGACAAGAACCACGAGGAGCGTGAAAATGAAAGACTCCCTAGACCTCGAATGCTCTAATAGCGTCGGTGTTTGAAAAAAACAAGTGCTGACCAAGGGAGGTCGGATAGGATACATGATAGTGAGGAAATTGAGGCACAATTAATTAGAAACAATGCCAGGACTCGGCTAGAGAAACCCGTAGTCGCCACCAATGCTCTCATGTTGAGAGCACTTGGGACCCCTTTAAGTCGCCTCTTACGACAGGCAGGGCATAAAGTGGGTATTATTCTATCAATGGAGCCCAAGAGATAGACAGAGACCAAGAGGAAGACCAACAGATGGTTGGGATAAGGGCATCGAAAAGATCGCAGGAGTAAACTGGCAAAACACTGCTCCAGGTCTGGAGCAGAGTATGCGCTCTGACGAAAGGTACAGCCTAGCAGCTGCATGCACGGCTCTCAGTTACAACTAGCGAAGGAGCGCGTATCGAAACAAAGTCAAAATTTTATTATTATTATTGTGCCTAATGTCCTACCCTATTCAGTGTATCAGATTGCGGTGAAGAAACGAAATAAATTTAATTTCATTGGGTTATGCGTAGGAAACAAAATTAACTATGTTTACATGTGATGACTAAATACTCCTCTGACTACTGTGAGTACTCATAAATACAGCAGGCAAATACAAAATCTTGTTTAGGAATACGGTATAAACAATGAACGAGAAACGAACTGTACGATTTTATTGGATAAACATAATATACTCAGCCAGGTACATTGCTGTGGCTTTGCTTGGGCCTTGACTCCGCATATCACCATCTAGTCATCACAGCACGAACTATTACAAGTCACCTGCACTCGGCTCTTCCAGCGCTCATGCCGTTAGCTCAAGGGGGCGGGGCTTTCTTAATGCTCACCTATTGCTATGTAAGAATAATTAAGCATCTATCTGACGGTGAGTCAAGGGCTACCGACGTCCTCTCGTAATCTGCAGGCCCTCAGACTGAGCAGCGGTCACCTTGTAGGCCAAGGACCATTATGCCTGTAGTGCTATGGGATTGGTGTATTCGAAATGTCTGTGACAATTTCTTTCTTCGTTTCAGCAGCACTTGTACTCCGGGAATTAGAAGGGTATTTATCTTGACAAGCACCTCTTCTTTTAACATACACTACCAAGAACCACAGTGAGCCTCCGTGTCTCGGATGGCAGCGTGCCGGCCTCTCACCGCTGGATACCCTGGTTCAAATCCCGGTCATTCCATGTGAGATTTGCGCTGGACAAAGCGGAGGCGGGACAGCTTTTTCTCCGGGTACTCCGGTTTTCCCTGTCATCTTTCATTCTAGCAACACTCACCATTCTCATTTCATAGCATCTCTCAGTCACTAACAAATCACTTTGAGAGTGGCGACCCCATCGTACTAATAGCCTATATATGATTCATTCATTACATCCCTGAGCCGGTCAATGACTAGAACACAGGTTGTAGGTTTTCATTATCAAGCACCACAGTAACACGTCGTAGCCGAATACGAACCTCAACATAGAACATCGGAGAAATCCAATACGACGTTCGAACACTCCAGGCATTGCGCGTTATTGGATGGCAACCTTGTTTCACACGCTGCCGAGGTACTGCAATGTCCGTAACGGCGTACTTGACAGCCAACTTAATCCTGAATACAAACTCTTCCCCCATTGCAGCTAATAATTAAAATAGGCGTTGTAAGAAACGATCGACTGCAGGCCATAGATTCAAAGCGATGACTATCCATCCTCCGATTACTTTCCATATGTTTGGGAACACCGTGTATATTAGACGGGAGTATCATTGTCGCGGCGTCTTAGATGCTGACTTAAGCTAGGCGCGCACTAGCGATTTGTGGTCACTGCGACAGATAAATCGCTGTCGAAGTATTTTATTCTTATGTGCGCACTACGGCTGATAAATCGTCGATTGTTTGCAGTTGCACGATGGATAATGCAGTAACTTACCGAAATTTGTTTACCCTAAGTTTTGACAAATAAATCATTGTTGATTTTATCATTTTTAAATTCTGCTCAAGTGGAGTCTATGGCCTTCTTCAGAACATTTGGAAAGTTTCTTCTGAAGAATATATCTTTCAAATAATGTTAAAGCATGGTTGTTGATCTCCTACGTCAATTATTTGAGCATCTAATGATGCACATAATTAATTGCATTAACTTTTCAGTGTTGCAGTCGTGCTAATTACTTGTAGTGCCCCAAGATATTAGAAATATCTCCCCCGATAACAATTATTATTGTTGGATCTTATTTATTGCTTTTACATTTTAATACGCTGATAACCCGTCGATATCCGCCTCCGAAGCGTAACGGTTAGTGTTATTAGCTACCGTCGTTGGGGTCCCGGGTTCGATTCCCGGTACTGCCAGAAATTTAAGAATGGCGGGAGGGCTGGTATGTGGTTGGAATGGTACATGCAGCTCACCTCCAATGGGGGTGTGCCTGAAAAGAGCTGCACCACCTCGGGATTAGGACACGAGTTTAGTCCGACTCGTTGGCTGAATGGTCAGCGTACTGGCCTTCGGTTCAGAGGGTCCCGGGTTCGATTCCCGGCCGGGTCAGGGATTTTAACCTTAATTGGTTAATTCCAGTGGCCCGGGGGCTGGGCGTTTGTGCTGTCCCCAACATCCCTGCAACTCACACACCACACATAACACTATCCTCCACCACAATAACATGCAGTTACCTACACATGGCAGATGCCGCCCACCCTCATCGGAGGGTATGCCTTACAAGGGCTGCACTCGGCTAGAAATAGCCACACGAAATTTAAAAAACCGTCGGTTATCATTTTTATTGGTTTTATTTTCTTGTATCCAAAAAGTTTTGTTCGGACCGGTACTTATAACAAATAGAATAACTTTATCCTAATAGAATGTGCCTGACAAAGTCATTACGCCCATCATCGTTGAAACACCACCGTAGTAAAGGTAAAAGTTAAAATAATGAAATAAAGGTATCAAAGCACACCTTAAATTTTTATTTTCTACCCTGGAAGATTCGGCAAAGGCGTGCTAGGTTCACCCGGAAGGACGTGGGTTTGATTGCCCGTTAAAAAGCCGAAAAATTTAAGGAACTAGATTTTCACTTTTGGAGATGCACATGACGCTGAGGTTCACTCAGCCTACACAAAAAATGAGTACCAGGTTAATTCCCGGGTTAAAGGTGACCGGGCGTAAACTTGAACACATTACCCCACCAACTGCCAATGTTACGGTTGGTGGAGGCATTTACCTTCCACACCTCTAAGGTCCTTCATGGTCTGTATAGAGATGACTTTGCTTTACTTTACCTCCGAAGATTCATTACAATTTCAACAGACATGTAAACATAATTTCCTTCTCCCCGAAGTTTTTCTTTTGTGTTGCGATCACTATATCCTTTATTTTAAAGAGCTTGTATTTTCCGATCTCCAATATCAATCTGTCGGTATCAAGCACACTATTTATAAGGTCGTCAACACAGTTTGTTTCGTTGTCAGATATTTCCAGCGCTATTCTAAAATCCATGCAGTCAGACAGTGAAGACAATAATTGTCCAATACTCTAATTATTGCCTCAACTGCGATTGAATGGTCGCTTGCGCGCGCAGAATCATTCCTTTCTATGCGGCTCATTCTGAGACCGCGACAGTCGCGTCGCTAAAAAAAAAGAGTCTGATTTCATCTTTTCAATCGCTGCGATTATACGTTCACATGCATGCACGTTCTTATTTGTAGCAATTTGTATCATTTTTGCGGCGAAACAATCGCGCTATTATAAATCTTAAGTACGCGCCTAGCCTTAAGTCTCTGACTTTCTATTTTGAAATATTAGCAAGTCTGGAATAGAATTATCACGCGAAACATCCTGTAGTTTTAGAAAGTGCATTAACCTTACAATTACGGACAAAATCTAAATTGAGTCAACATGGTTCTTAGGAACATACAAATAACTGAGATAACCTCAAAGTTATCTTATAAAAATATTTTAGGCAAGTTTGTATGAGTGGCACGATGCTAAGATCTTTGCTACCCTTTTCCTACGTGCATACACTTTCCTTAATTTCGACCTTTCACAGCCCATATTATAACAAATATAAGCTAGACATATTTTGTGCTCCTCAAAACATACAATCTGAATGGCCGAATGTCATGGAAAGACACTGAATGCGATGTTAATAACGAGTTGCTGCTCCGCGAACCCTCTAATCGGCAACAGTATGGTGAGGCATCGACTCTGCAAGGTGTTGGAATCCTCTGGAGGGATCTGGACCCACGTACCTAGCACAGCTACCGACAATTGGTCTTGTGTACTTGGTGCAGGGTTCATGGAGCGTACACAAGCATCGAGAGTATCACATAAATGCTCGACTGTATTAAGATCGGGGGATCTGGAGGGCCAGTCCCTGGTCGTAACATCACTGGAGTGCTCCTCCAACCACCTGCGTACCACCACTGAGCGGTGACACGGCGCATTATCCTGTTGAAACATTGCATCTCAATCAGGGCACTCTAGGGCCACAAAGGGATGCAGATGGTCTGAAAGAATGTCCACATAACATGCACCTGACAGCGCTCCCTGCAGCTGGACAATGGTGCCTAACTGCGACGAAGAGAACGCCGCCCAGACCAGAACTGAGCCACCTCCCGCTGGACACAACCTTGTTGACACACATAGGATCCGAAGCTTCATGGATCATACGCCACACTCTCACGCGCACATCAGCTGGATACAACTGGAACCGCGATTCATCGGACCATTCCACACGCCACCACTATCCCATTGTCCATTGCCGATGTTCGCCACCCCATGCACGTCGTTGAGCTCTGTGTCGAGTTGTCAGGAAAGGGACACGAGTTGGTCATCGGATGGTGAAGCCATGCGGTGCAGCTGCCTCCTTACAGTCCTGGTAGAAATGGGTTGCTGACTCGCAACATTCAACTGGGCGGTGATCTGACTCACAGTATGGTTCTGCGGAGGCGACGTGACGTCCGTTGGTTAAACAACTGTTGTCTTCCCGTGCGGCGGTTTACGGGGGTGGTAACATTATCTCTGCGATGTTGAAGATCCACCCTCGATAATGTTGACGTCGGAAACGTGAATTCGCGTGTAATGTCCACAAAGCTATGACCTATGCGACGTCCGCCGATGATCATCCCACGTTCTTTGTCGGTTACTCGCTACTTGTTGCCCTCTTCCGACACTAGTGTCTGTGACAAACTGCTCAGCTACGCCGAGGGTAGTCTCAACGCCCAGGGGACATACAGGGCACATTTTCTAATGGGACACCCCTTCCAGCGATTTTTGGCCACTCAGTGTATATTGGTCCTGATAAAATTTCAGTGATGAATTACTAGTCCATCGTATATTTTTGTGATGCCAAGCGTATTCAATACTTTTCATTGACCAGTTAGAAATGTTAATTAAATTTTATTTCAGGGAACAAGACGAAGCAGCAGCCTCAAGGCAAGAGAGAGGAGGGAAGTGTTAGAGGACGTTAGAAGAAGAGTGCTTTCCTTCTCGGCTCATAAGAACAATGGCCAATTACTCTCCATTGAGCTGAAGACGGGGTGATAACGAGCCTATTGACGAAGTTGCACAAGACGTGTTGTTACTTTCCTTGGTCCCCACTTGTCCAGTACTTCAGCTATGGTTCTATCTTCACATGTTACGAATATTGTCGCCTCCATCAGCGTAGCCTACATTATTTAGTACTTTGTCAGAGTCTCTTTTTCCAACCCCTTGTTGAAGGGTTAGCGTGCCTGCCTCTTCTCCTGGCCAGTCCAAACATTTCAGATCTGAACTGAAGGCTGGAACGGGATTAACTCAGACTTTTGAAACCAACCGAGGAGATATCTAATATGAGAAACAGCGTGCAACTGACGATATTGCCACGTAGACGATCTGGATCTCTAATAACCGCAGATCATCTGAGTATAGCTGAGGCCACATAGAACGTTACGCTATGTTTACTACGCACGCTACGTACGAGATGTATACCACGTTTCTTTGTCACCTTATTTATTTTATTTCTCACAAATTACAAGGTATGAAACTAACAAACAAAAGTAACACAACAAGCAAACCACAACCATCACTCAGTCTCTTGTTACAGTGGAATGGTCACTTGTCACAAGTCCTTTTGTCCCTTGAAAACAAGAAAACCCACAAAAATTTACATTATCTTCCAGAAAATATTCATTTAAACAGAAGGAAATAAGACCATTGGCACAAAAAGCACCATACCAAAAACGCATTGTGTGAAAAAACACAGCACTGTTCACTGCACGACCATTCGAATGTTATAATTAAACCCTCTTTAGTTCCATGACGTGATCTTTCTCTGTTGATGGCACACGTTTCAATAATTTTTGTTTGGCATCTTTTGGAATTACGGTGAACATGTTCAGGTGCCACCGTTCGTTTTCCTGGACATAATAGAAATGAAATGCCGTATGGCTTTTAGTGCCGGGAGTGTCCGAGGACATGTTTGACTCGCCAGGTGCAGGTATTTTGATGTGACTCCCGTCGGCGACCTGCGCGTCGTCATGAGGATGAAATGATGATAAACGCGACACATACAGCGAAATTAACCAATGACGATTAAAATTCCCGACCCTACCGGGAATCGAACCTGGGACTCCTTTGACTAAAGGCCAGCACGCTAACCATTTAGCCGGACTGGACATGATAGAGATACTCTTGACAAGCCAAGTTAGCGCAAATGTCAAGTGCTGCGTACCGAAACGTAGCTTTAAAGCTGTTCTGTAAGCATTAGGATTAGATTATGCTGTCATCCGTCTCAGCACAGAACAAATACATTTCCAGACAACTTTGACACTTCCATAGCTAGTAATTTTATGCCTCTTTGTGTCCACCTTCAGACATTTTTACAGAGTGGGAATAGGGCAGTGATATGACGGAATTATTTATCTTCTGTTGGAATAATTTCGTTAATAGCTTTATATGCGGCTACGTTCGCACGTGGTGACATAGAAGCTATGTTTTGTACGAGATTGGCCGAGATGTTGGCTGATAATCTGTCGTGGGTGAGAAATGATGGCTCCGACGACGAGCTATTGTTACTTTCCGTATGTAAGCGTAAAAAGAAGTGGGCGCATAGCGTGAATTTACAGGGAACTAAGTTTGGCGAATTTCATCATTTGATAAAGCAGTTTTATAATTATGACATTAAATGTAAAGAATCATTTTGAGAGCCATTTTAAATAAGTGAATACTGCGCTAAATGAGAGGCATACCACGAGTTGTAAGTAGAAAATGACTGACGAGGAATATTCGCGCAATGATACCTCGCAGCTATATAGTCCAGGACGCATGCATATCCAGCGCGACGTTTTCCAAATATAGCCGAGGATAATACACTCCGCGACGACGTAGCGAAAAGAACGAACATAGCGTTCGGGATATTGTCAACAAAGGAAGCAATTTTTCTGTTCGCGTACGTAACATTCTGTGTAGCCGCACGTTAGTCCTGGCAAGCCTAATAAACTGGACTGTATGCGCACTGGATTTTTTTTAGTAGGAACTATACTACCGGCGCTGTGGTGTAGGGTTAGCGTGCCTGCCCCTTACCCGGAGGCCCCGGGTTCGATTCCCGGCCAGGTCAGGGATTTTTACCTGGACCTGAGGGCTGGTTCGAGGTCCACTCAGCCTTGGTGATTAGAACTGAGGAACTATCTGACGGTGAGATAGCGGCCCCGGTCTAGAAAGCCAAGAATAACGGCCGAGATGATTCGTCGTTTTGACCCCACGACACCTCGTAATCTGCAGGCCTTCGCGCTGAGCAGCGGTCGCTTGTTAGGCCAAGGCCCTTCAAGTGCTGTAGTGCCATGGGGTTGGTTGGTTAGGAACTATAATATTGTTCGTGTCACAACGAATCATTTACTTAACTTTCAAAGAATTATTCACTCAAGGATATTTATATTAATGTACCATTCGCCCCTCATATTTTTCTGAACTATAACCCGTGTTTCGCAAAGATGCGCTGAAGCCCTACCCGTACGTTCAAGCTGATACCTCTTCTCAGGGTACCATCAGTGCTACGAAATTAAAGTTAATGTAAAATTTAACAAGGTTATATTCTCTTTCCAAAATTCAGAAATAACACGAAAGACAGGTACAGAGTAGCAAGGCAATAAAAGTACAATTACAATATTTACAGGATTTGGGCTTCGAGCACCAACCTCATAATTCTTGAGCAATTAGCCCAGTTTTACCCCAAACACAAGTTTCAACAGAGGGGCAGAAAACCCCATTCATGCCTAGGAGCACTTGCTCCAAATTACACAGTAAGGCCTCCTTGAGGCGCGCAGAAAACAAAATTTTCAAGAAAAAGCAACTTGCTCTCAAATTTTAGGCCTGTCAAATGCCACACCTAATTCCACCTTCAAGCTGTCCTCTAAGGACATATACACAGGGGTAAAATACCCAACCTACTGAGGTCTATTAAATGAGAAGAAGGTTAATTACATGACCTCTAAAATAACAATTTGAGAGGAGGCGATCTGTACTCCTAATGCATTTGTTTTAAAAACTAATCTGGCTCTAGGCCACTAATGCAAGGGCTAATCCCATACTACTGAGGTGACTTTAGAAAAGAACAATTTACATTACATTAAGGATGAATCGGTTGTGAGAAATAAGTTCACCTCAAAACAAAATGAGTGGGAGCTCGAGAGGGTTAAGCACTCTCTATCCCAATATGTAGCTTTAAAAGATAATAGATGCTAAGAGTAGTTACATTTTAGGAAAAGGTTACGATGATGATGATGATGATGCTTGTTGTTTAAAGGGGCCTAACATCGAGGTCATCGGCCCCTAATGGCACGAAATGAAACGACAAAGTAAAAGTTCAAAATCATCCACTGACCAAAATAAAAAATGTCATGAAGAATGAATGAACGAATGAATGAATGAATGAACATGAATTTAAAACAATCAGTGGATCCGATTCAAAAAACTATCATAGTTAATAGTATTACTGACCAAGGGACCACTTCCAAAGCACAATCCTGAATCGAGGATGCTTGGTGTCTAAATGGGTCTAAAATGCAGGTCAAAGGCCCCTCAGAGTGATACTTATAGCTAGTAATGTAGAACCATGGTATCTGTCCTGTTGCGGTACTAATCAAAAGTAGCAGAGACTTGCGGTATTCAACACATTAGTGTACTACTCAGAGGTTATGAAATTCGACGTATAATACAGACCTATGTTTTTCCCACTTTGCGGCGCCATTTACAGGCAACGCAAACCTATGGTGTTCATCACATAAGAGTACTAACCACACGGACCTCTCCCTATCCCGTGGTGTTCCTCATATAGTGGGTACTAATCATAGGCAAGGCAGAACCATGGTAGCTATCATCCCATGGTCCTGCTCATATGGTGGTACTAATCACAGGTACTGCAAAAGCCGACCGCGCGGTGCTCCTGTGTGCTACTAATCATCAACCTATTTCGTAGCTAATATAGTGGTACTACGCACAAGTAAAAGCGACCCCTGGTGTTCTCCGCGTGGTGGTACTAATCACATGTAGTTTCATGGTTCGAATCCAATCATCCCTTGGTCGCCCCTTTTAGTCGCCTCGCACAACAGGCAGGGGATACCGTGGGTGTATTATTCGTCTGCCTCCCCCACCCACAGGGGGTGTGTGTTTGGTCCGCGAGAGGTATTTTATTTCCCTCAAGTCCGCCGGCAAGCCGGTTAGGACCCCCCTATCCGCCACCTGGGACGCGCCACGTGGGAGTATCACCTCTCCCCCTGCTACGCCTGCGTAGCAGGTTCGTGGGGAAAAGGTTACATGGTAGAAACGCTTCGGACCCGCCCCGAGAGTTAAACTGCTGAGCTAGCAAGAAAAGAAGATATTAAAAGGCCATTACCTTGGTGTAGAACTGCTCCCCGAAGAAAGAGGCGCTTCCCGCCCCCTGCTATGTACTTTACACACTGAACGATGGTACTGAAGTGGCGCAGAGACCCTAAAATCAGCAGTTTATATACTCTCGCGGAAAGTTCGAGGCGTTTTTGGAATGAGAACACCCTCCCACAAGGATTTTATTGGTTCACCAAGAAACCCCCTACACAATACGAAGAAGAAACATATTACTGGTTGAAAATAAATTCGAGAAATTCGGGATTGGCTAAATTCAAAACAAGGGGAAAGAAAGGGTTAATATTGCCAACTTAAACAATGACTGAAAGAAATTTAGCAAAGAACAAACTTTTGAAATTAAATTTTCTCCAAAAAACAGTTCTTTCACTTCGCACTAGGGTGCACCGTTGTAGTTCTTCAGTAGTGTCCTCTAGAAGAGAATGTTCACACTTCTTACTACAAGCAAAACAAAATTACATCGAAAACAACACAGTTCAGAAACTTCAAAATTTCCAAGTAGTGGCATCTTCAGGGTAACTTGAAAATTAATACATAAGACAAAGTTCAGATTTCTCCCGGTAGGGGAGTTTCAACTGGCGCAAAGTTTAAATAAGCGGCGTGGAGGTGTACCGCCCGGTACAGACCTCCCCCACCAAAAGTTCCTCCAAGGGGGTAACACGGAAGAACATACACTTTTGTTTGAAAACAAGGTCCATGTTATGATGTTGCTATGGAGATTAATTGCAGAAGCATTTATCAAAATTGTTGAAATTTGCTTTGATCCAGTTTCAAAAATTCTCGTAGTAACTGCTGAAGTAATGTCTTTATGTTTGTAGAAGTTGAATTCAGAAGAAAAACTTTCACTACTTGAAAGTGAAGAAAAATTTTCAAAGTCCACCAAATATTGCTGTTGAATTCCCAAGTGTAGTAATTGCTGATAGTAAATGTCCATGTAGTTGATTAAATATTTCGATGTTGATTAAGTTGGATGGCCAGACCGGCCGTTGCAGCTTGCGTCCCAAGGCGGTCGCTCGGACCCCTCAAGTACCCTGAGATACCGCTCGCCCGCACTATGAGGGGAGCAGTGGTGTTGAAGCACGCCGCGCCCGCGGTGAACATATACAGGCTGCGGGCAAGTAGCAGGTCGTGCGCCGCACATCAGCCTTGGCCGGGAGGAGGGCTCCGGCTCGCCGTACACTGGTCGACCTCGCTGGAGGAGAGGGGGCCCTTCCTCTATTCCAGTAGCGGTACGGCGCCGCGCGGCTGCGGGGGCACTGAAACATTAAAGCTAGGCGGCAGAATTTTGTTGGACCATCATCTCTTTTTTTTTGAGGGCACAGGCTTGTGGAGAGGTTGAGGGGCCAGCGGCGTGCAGATATCCATGGCATTTTATATAAGTAAGCCACTGTGTGTAGTGGAGCAGGGGACGGGAGCGTGGTAATGGCCGTGGCAAGGACAGAATGGCAGTTTAACGGTTCGGGTAAGGTTTTACAAAACGCTTACATATAAAACAAAATATTATAGAAGGGGCAGAATGCCTTAAAAGTGAAAACTCAAAAAAATATAACCTTCATATTCCTTTGAAAATAATATGAAGCAAGTTAACACAGAAATTACACCGGTTTCACCTGTGACAGGTGAACGCTAAATATCCTCTCGGTGGCTGGATTACTTAATAACAACGTAACCGGCGTAAGGAAATCGAGAATGATACACGGCCCATGAAATCTGGGGGCAAGCTTGCCCGCGGGAACAAAGTTCTTGACCATCACCTGGTCACCTACCTTCAAATTGGTGGGTCTCCGTCCACGATCATATCTTTCCCTAACCTTTTTATGAGACACTTTAAGATTGGCTTTCGCCTTCTTCCAAAGATCTTTAATATTGTCCGGGTCTATTGTCTCGGGTAGAATGTCACTCAGAGACCAGAGGTTAGAGAGCGGCGTGTTGGGAACAAACTTGAACATCAAAGACGCTGGAGTAAATTTATGTGATTCATGAACCGCCGAATTCAAAGCAAAAGCTAACCAATGCAGGGACGTGTCCCATCTAGAATGATCTTCATGATGATAGGCAATAAGCGCGGACCTGAGATTACGATTAACCCGTTCAGCCAGAGATGGTTGAGGGTAATAAGCAGAAGTCGTCACATGAGATATGGATAGGTCAAAGCAGAATTTACGAAATAAATTAGATGTGAAAGCCTTAGCATTATCAGATACAATATATTGACACGGACCGAAAGAAGCAAAGATAGAAATTAGACAAGTAATGGTGGACGGAGCGGTAGCCAGCTTAGTCGGAAATAACCAGGAAAATCTTGTAAAACCATCTATGCATACAAAGATGAACTTGTTGGCATTTCCCTTCGACTGGGGGAAGGGTCCTACATAATCAATATACAGGCGTTCCATGGGGCGCGACGCTTGATGAGAAGACAAAAGGCCTACCTTGGTGGACATGGTTGGTTTACGAAGCAAACAGGATTTACAAGCCTTTACTAGTTCACGGATTTCACCGTCCATACCCTTACAGATGAACATTTCACGAATCTTCTCACGAGTTTTAAAGATGCCTAGATGCCCTCCTAATGGGGTCTCATGATAATACTTGAAGATCATAGGTACAAGAACAGCTGGAACGACAACTTTCATCATCTTATCATGCCTCGATGGGCAACATAAAACACCATTCCTCAAAACATAAGGGACGACATGTTCCCCAGAAGAAAGGGTTTCCATTATCGGAGCCAGCGTCGGATCTTCCCGTTGGTATTTTTCGATATCCCTAAAGAGCATGGGAGCATCTGTTAAGATGGCATTAACACCAGATAGCATGGACTCGGGAGGAGATGAACTATCGACCGGTTCATGGTTCTCAACGTCGTTGGAAAACATACGGCTGAGTCCATCAGCGACAACATTTTCGGTACCTCTGATATGCCTGACATCGAATTGGAAGGCAGAGATTCGGATGGCCCAACGGGCTATACGACCAGTACGACGCGGCCTACCTAAGACCCAGCTTAAGGCTTGATTATCTGTCTCCAGGTCGAATTTGACGTGTTCCAGATGGAGGCGGAACTTTTCTAAGGCAAATAAGACTGCCAAACCTTCGAGCTCATATATAGAATACTTGGCTTCTTGAGCCGATAGAGTCCTAGATGCATAGGCGATGGGTCGCCTCCCTAGTTCAGTCTCTTGAAGAAGGACTGCAGCTACCGCCGACGACGACGCGTCGGTTTGGACGATGAATTTCTTCGAGAAATCAGGCATAGCAAGTACAGGGGCATTACAGAGAGCTAATTTAAGATCTTCAAACGCGGCTTGTTGAGAAGGTCCCCACTCAAATTTGATGCCTTTCCTACGAAGAAGGTTTAAGGGCGCCGCTCTATTAGCGAAGTTAGGAATAAACTTCCTGAAGAAATTCACCATACCAATGAACCTGGCGATACCTTTAATGTCCTTGGGAGGTCTAAAATCACGGATGGCCTGTGTTCTAGAATGATCGACGGCAACACCATCAGGTGACACAATATGCCCTAGGAATGACATAGAGGGCTTAGCAAAGGCAACCTTGGACAACTTGACAGTTAACCCAGCCTTACGAAGGCGATTGAGAACTTCTCGCAGATGATCTAGATGTTCTTCAAAGGTCTCCGAAAATACGACGACATCATCCAAGTAGTGATACAAGTATTCAAATTTGATGTCGGGGAAGACCCTATCTAGCAGCCTAGTGAGTACAGCTGCTCCCGTGGGGAGCCCGAAAGGCACGCGGTTGTATTCATACAAATTCCAATCCGTGGCAAACGCTGTAAGATATTTAGACTCTTCGGCGAGGGGAATTTGATTGTAGGCCTGATTCAAATCCAAGATGGTGAAGAACTTGGCCTTACGGAACCATGAAAAACAAGAATGAAGGTCGGGAAGGGGCACAGATTTTAACACCACCTTCCGATTGAGAGCCCTATAATCAATGACAGGCCTGAAGCCCCCTTGGGGTTTCGGGACTAGAAAAATAGGCGAAGAATACGCCGACTTAGAGGGCCTAATAATACCATCCTTCAACATCTGATCGATGATTTCTTTCAGAGCCTTCATTTTAGGTGGAGATAGCCTATAAGGTGGAAATCGGACAGGAATCGAATCCGTGACCTCAATTTTGTTTTCGATAAGGTCAGTAACACCAAGAGTATCAGAGAACACCTCTGGAAACGACTGACACAACTTACGAATACTATCAGCCTGCTCCTCAGGTAGATGTCTAAGGTCTAACAACATCTCATCCTGGGTAGGCGAAATAGATGAACATGACGCAGAATTACATTTTAATAAGGGGATTTTACAATTGGAAGCAAATTTGAAAGTGCACGACCTACTCTGAAGATCGAGCACAAGACTAGTGTGAGAAATAAAGTCGGCTCCCAATATGATGGGGCAAGACAAGTGCTTAGCCACAAACAATTTGATTTTCCATGTAAATTTAAAAATACGAATTTTGACATTTACAGAACCGAGAATTTCTAATGGAGATGAATTAGCCGAAACATATTGAACAGTAGATGAACCATAGTCAGGTAGTTTACAAACAGATTTCAATTTTGAATACCATTGATCCGAAATAATTGAACAAACACTGCCTGAATCTAATAAAGCTGTTATTGGTTCATTATTTAACTCAATTTTAAGAAAAGGAACCGGTGCGGGGTATCCGCCGCAATCCTAAGACATTCTTTGGGGCATTCGAAAGATGAATTTGAAGATAGAACATTCCCTGAATTTTCGACCTGTTTACCAGGGGCTGAGCCTCGGGAAGAGGGATTAGTCGACTCAGCCGAAGCCACTAGTCATTTTTTATTAGTGACATTGGTGGAAGTTGCACCAGAGGTTGAGCAGGAGGGGGTCCTATTTGAATTTGGGCAATTTTTGGCGATATGTGAGAAAGCCCCACAGTTAAAACAGCCTTTTGATGAACCAGCTCCATTATTTGCCCTACTAGTTTTGACCAATGGACATTTATTGCGAAGATGGTCGGGCGACCCGCAAGCATAACATTTACGGGGTGTGACTGGTCGGCGAGGTGCAGGCCGAGTATTACTAAACGAAGGAGGGGGTTCTTTCGCGACACGCAAGGAATCGGCGTATCTAACTCCTTCCGCTGAGACGGCCAATGCTTCAAGTTCAGAGAAGGTTTGCGGGCACGCCGCGAAACACAAATATGACCTATAGGATGGTGAAATTCCTTCTACAATAGCCTGTACAATCTGATCTTCAGGAAAATGAAGAGCAAAAACCCTAGTATAAAACTTAATGTCTTGTATGAAATCAGCCAGATTTTCATCCAACCTCTGTACTCGATAATAGTACTTCTGAATCAGAGATGACCTTGCCCTAGCCGGGATGAAGTTAGCTAGCAAGTGGGCGTGGAAGTCTTCAATATATGATTGCTCGGCAATGGCCCTTACTATTTTGTCTGAGAGAATACCTATTGCATAGGGATAGATGATTTGCAAAATCTGACATGGAGAAAGAGAAAAACAAGGGCATGATCCTGAAATTCAACTAAAAAACTTAAAAAAGAAATAACTTCACTGGTAGTGTTAACCGAAAACTTCGAGATACCTCTGAGCAACATTGCCAATGGATGAGGCAAGCTGCTGAACCCAGGTGACATAGTAGGTAAAGGTTTCAGTGGCAAAGAAGTTAATTCAGAACGTACATTATTCAACGATGCACGGCGTTCAGACTCGTTGTCCAATGGGGCAGAGATCGTTTGAGCTCCAACGGTTATCCTATTGACTTCTCCCTTAGGAGGCTCTTCCTCACCACCTACATTCACCGTGGTGGGTTGATCGATTTTGGGAGGAACTTCCCCAGTTAACAATTGAGTTACCTTATTAGATAATTCAACTTGTCAACTTTAGAGACAACAGATCGTTAACTCTATTTGAAAAATGAAATAGCCTGGCTTGCACACGCTTAATTTGATTAGGAGAAGGATCATTTTCGTCAAAAAACTAACTACAGATGCTAGCCCAGTAATATTCTCGATGATCGTGGAAAGAGAGTCGTCAATTTCTTTGTCTCCCAAAGTGGGGATGGAAATGGGCAAATCAAGGGACTCTCTAAGCTTGTTTGTGTCTACTGCAACCGTGCCTCCAGATTGCACATTTCTAATAGTTAATTCGTAGATCAACTCCTCCTTGCGCAAATAGTTAAGATGGAGAACATCGCGAGGGCCGGGCATGATGACAGAACAATTTTGAAACAGAAAAAAACAAAAATTCCAGCAACTGAGAAAATTATTAGAGTTCGAATCAAAACAATGTTTAGCCGTCAAAAGGGGCTAAATTGAGACCCATTCAACCACGCTCTGCTACCACTTGTTCCCGGTTTTTTGTGGTAGGTAGAGGTGAAAGAAGGTGCGGGTGTGAACGGGTCTCAAACTACGAAATTAAAGTTAATGTAAAATTTAACAAGGTTATATTCTCTTTCCAAAATTCAGAAATAACACGAAAGACAGGTACAGAGTAGCAAGGCAATAAAAGTACAATTACAATATTTACAGGATTTGGGCTACGAGCCCCAACCTCATAATTCTTGAGCAATTAGCCCAGTTTTACCCCAAACACAAGTTTCAACAGAGGGGCAGAAAACCCCATTCATGCCTAGGAGCACTTGCTCCAAATTACACAGTAAGGCCTCCTTGAGGCGCGCAGAAAACAAAATTTTCAAGAAAAAGCAACTTGCTCTCAAATTTTAGGCCTGTCAAAGGCCACACCTAATTCCACCTTCAAGCTGTCCTCTAAGGACATATACACAGGGGTAAAATACCCAACCTACTGAGGTCTATTAAATGAGAAGAAGGTTAATTACATGACCTCTAAAATAACAATTTGAGAGGAGGCGATCTGTACTCCTAATGCATTTGTTTTAAAAACTAATCTGGCTCTAGGCCACTAATGCAAGGGCTAATCCCATACTACTGAGGTGACTTTAGAAAAGAACAATTTACATTACATTAAGGATGAATCGGTTGTGAGAAATAAGTTCACCTCAAAACAAAATGAGTGGGAGCTCGAGAGGGTTAAGCACACTCTATCCCAATAAGTAGCTTTAAAAGATAATAGATGCTAAGAGTAGTTACATTTTAGGAAAAGGTTACATGGTAGAAACGCTTCGAACCCGCCCCGAGAGTTAAACTGCTGAGCTAGCAAGAAAAGAAGATATTAAAAGGCCATTACCTTGGTGTAGAACTGCTCCCCGAAGAAAGAGGCGCTTCCCGCCCCCTGCTATGTACTTTACACACTGAACGATGGTACTGAAGTGGCGCAGAGACCCTAAAATCAGCAGTTTATATACTCTCGCGGAAAGTTCGAGGCGTTTTTGGAATGAGAACACCCTCCCACAAGGATTTTATTGGTTCACCAAGAAACCTCCTACACAATACGAAGAAGAAACATATTATTGGTTGAAAATAAATTCGAGAAATTCGGGATTGGCTAAATTCAAAACAAGGAGAAAGAAAGGGTTAATATTGCCAACTTAAACAATGACTGAAAGAAATTTAGCAAAGAATAAACTTTTGAAATTAAATTTTCTCCAAAAAAACAGTTCTTTCACTTCGCACTAGGGTGCACCGTTGTAGTTCTTCAGTAGTGTCCTCTAGAAGAGAATGTTCACACTTCTTACCACAAGCAAAACAAAATTACATCGAAAACAACACAGTTCAGAAACTTCAAAATTTCCAAGTAGTGGCATCTTCAGGGTAACTTGAAAATTAATACATAAGACAAAGTTCAGATTTCTCCCGGTAGGGGAGTTTCAACTGGCGCAAAGTTTAAATAAGCGGCGTGGAGGTGTACCGCCCGGTACAATTATTATTATTATTATTATTATTATTATTATTATTATTATTATTATTATTATTATTATTAATGAGGCCACGATACAGATAGATGTGAAACAAGGTTGTATCCTCACTTCAAAACTTTTTAATATATACTAAGATGGTGGTGGAGGTGGTGGTGGTGGTGATATTTGTTTTAAGAGAAAGTACAACTAGGCAACTATCTTCGTTATAACACTAACCAGAGAGAAAAATGGAGGGGATCCGACTCTTCTAACAATGAAGGTATCGGCCAAAGCAAGACATGGGCCACGAAAGGCGTGAAAGTGAAAGACTCTCTAGAATTCGCAAACCTAATACTTTCGAGTCGGAAATGAACAAGAGTTGACCAAGGAAGGTCGGATAGGACAGATGAAAATGAGGTGCTTGGCCTAAGTAGGAGGAATCCCAGGACTCAGTTGAGGGGCCCGGTGGTCGCCAACCCAAGCTCCCAAGTTCAGAGCTCCTGGGGATCAATAACGGTCGCCAACCTTCTGTGATGAAACAGAATCATAATGAAAATGTTAATACGATTCTTCTTCATCTTCTTATTATTATTATTTACCGTATAAAGGCTATACTAATAATAATATGTGAACTCTACCCTTAGTCGTAGATGTAGTATATCGCCAAAGAATTACTTGAAAGCCTTGTTCCTGCATAGCAAGTGAAAGTAAATGTTCTCACTCCGGTGAGGTATATTCAATTTTGTGTGTACAACAAAGTGACATGTAGAACACAATGGATGTTACGTCATATCCCTGCGGAAGGTCTGCGGCTCAGTAGAGGCTGATAACAGCTCCACACTCTCGCAGTATAGATCAATAGTCTTGCTGCGTATACTGCCCAAGCTACAGTACATAAAAACTGGACTGCTTTACCCTTGATATACGGGGTCAGAGGAAATTATTTGCAGTGTGGTTGGTACCCGCATACCGTACCACAGAACTACTTACAGTTTGAGGGGTTTCAATAATAATAATAATAATAATAATAATAATAATAATAATAATAATAATATTAATAATAATAATAATAGAGTTGCGGAGGCGAAGGACCTAACTGATGAGAAAACGAGGAGGAATAGAGTATTCTCGACAGAAGAACGAGCACGAGCAAGCCAACGGATGAAGGAATATTGGCGAAAGAGGAAGGAGAAAGAACTTCAGAAAGCAATGAAGTTGCGTAATCGTAGCCCATAGATGGCTGAAACGAAAATAATAATAATAATAATAATAATAATAATAATAATAATAATAATAATAATAGACGGGCTAAGTGGCTCAGACGGTTGAGGCACTCGCCTTCTGACCCCAACTTGGTAGGTTCGATTCTAGGTCAGTCCGGTGCTATTTGGAGATGCTCAAACACGTCAGCTGACACGTAAAAGAACTCCTGTGGGACAAAATACCGGGAACTCGGCGTCTCCGAAAACCGCCAAAATGGATAGTGAGACTTAAAAACAATAATAATAATTATACAAATAATAATAACACAAGTAATAATAAATGTCGAGTTTTAATTGTGTCATAATAATGCATAAAACATTGTATAAAGAATGCCAGGAAAGTTTTCAGTGCGTTTCATGATCATCGCTGGATACTGCTACAGTGGCAAGTTAACCATTCACTCTTGCTGGCAAGATGTAGTGGTTACAGTGCGCTATATCTTCTGGAATGGGCTAGCGCAATTTATTCCTTTCACTGACCTGCCTCAGTCTCATACTTGGCTTTGACTATATGAAAGTGACCGAAGTATGAGCGATGCAACCAGTCCCTGTTATGAATGGTGTGAAAATATCGCTCATAGAGTCGGTTGGTGCATGCATTTCAGTGGACTTGGCAGACTGATATGCAACAGCAACTTCTGGCTCGGTGAGGAAAGCAACGGGAAAACTACCTCACTCCTCATTTACCTAGTATGCCTCATCAGTGACGTCTAGACTGTCTATGATAGCGTTTGTTGGAGCTGTGGAGGATCAAACCAGCCTTCGGGCTGAATACCCAACATACTACAACTAACCATTCACCGTGTCGCTAATATTGTAAAGGTGACTCTACATACCATCAGCAAGAGATTTTAACACCCTTTACAACACAGATATCCCAGCACTGTATGGGAGGGCGAAAAATCACGTTTGGGTACTTCAAGATTAAGCAGCCAGTCACACACACACACACTCGTCTGCTCGTAGAGAGGATGGAGATGGAAACTGGAATCCACGCAATTCCTTTTACTAACATCCCTGCGAAGGCACCCGATGGGTCACCCACGGACTTCTGTGCGTTTGGACTCCTAAAAAAGCCCTTAGGAAATAGACATCCACGCAGTATCACTGGACTCTGGAAAGCCTGTCAGGAGGAGTGGGATAAGATAGACATGATAACTGTGCGAAAAAGTCTGCTGCAATGGAAATAACGCTGTCTGGCTATTGCTAGAAACGCGGGCCTTCCAACAAAGTATGATCGTTGGTGGAGACATGGCTTTTCATAAGATAATTACTCTTCAAATATTGTCCCCAGAGATCCCGAACGACCTTTTGTATGTTATATACGGGTATAAAGATTTAAGTGCTGACGCTTTTTGTGATACCAAACTCTCGGATAGAATGGACAAACGAATAACATGGAACTTAAAGTAGCAGGAAATATCTATCATACAATCCAGCGATTCATTCTCTGGAACATCAACCTCAGTTCCTTAAACTAGTGTGAAATGATTGCTCATAGATATTATTGATTTTGTTCTATGGTACAACATGGAACTTAAAATAGCAAGGACTGTCTATGATACAATCTACCATTTATTCTCTGGAAAATGCTCTAAGATACAACATAGCAATTTATTATCTTTGACACTCAGGTGCCATGACCGAACTTCAGAGAGATTACAGAGGTACCCGGCTAAACTGTTTGTTGGTGCAGGTCGTATGGCCTTTATTCATGACTACTCGGAATGCGCATCATATTTTCATAATTTATATCATTTGTAAATTAATAAATCAACCGATTGTAACCAGATTAACTTCTAAATTTCATTCTAACATATGTAACTTTCAAATCAATCCTACAATTATATTCTCTTGACAATGTCTTCATCACAGCCGTACATTGGAGCAATTGGAAAATCTGCTCTGAAACTTTCATCTCAACTCCATCATTAGGAAATCATAACCACAGGGTCTCTCTTGTAAAATCGGACCGAAAGCATGTTTTTTTCACTCTGCGCTACGACAGCTGCCTCAGCCGAACGTCGGCCGACCTGCTTTAAGCGTGTATACAATCTTGTATGAGATCTTACCTTATAAAAGATGCTGGAAGTGTCGTCCTACCCGGGCCATACACGAATTGTATCTGGTAACTACAGGGTCTTTATTTATGGTTGGAAGGGGGTTTATCGCTCGAACTTGGCCGCCGATCACAGGTTGCTACCGGCCACTAGCGCGCGCCGTTTCCGGCACTCGGCAGTTGTTGAGAGCTGAACTCCGAGATAGTAGGGTGTTCAATGAAGCTACTGCGTACTGTATGTCGTATTGTATAGTATTTTATTGTGATCGTGTATAGTGCTGTAATGTATGTGAAATATTCATTACGTGAACGTGTATATCTGCATAATACTTGCATTAAGTGCAGAAAATCGTGCGCTAGGACAAGACAAAAGTTTCGAGCGACATTTCCAGGGAGACCCAATAGGACAATAAAACAACTGGCCAAGAGATTCAAACCTACAGGTTCAGTAAACAAGAAAAATAGACGTAAAGGTTGTTATCTCTTTACTGAAGCGTGTTTGGTACGAGGATCATAAGTAAAAAATCTGTGGCCCCCTCGTAGCCTAGATTTAACGGCATGTGATTTTTATTTTTGGGAAATATTAAAAAATGTAGTTTATAGGAACAACCCTCACACAATAGATGAACTGAAAGACACTATACGAGTTGCAATTACATCCATTAGTGCTGAAGAACTTGGTAGAGTAACCGAAAACTTCATTAGGAGATGCCGATTATTTTGGCAGCGCAAGAGGAACATTTTCAGCATAAACTGTAAAAATGGTGAGTAAAATGCATGATGAATGCGTGATAATGCATGATAATTATTTTTTAGCATAAACTGTAAGCATGTGTGAGTAAAATGCATGATAACGATTTAGAGCACCGTATTCTGCCGTACATACACACGCGCGGTAGCCGGCAACTGAACCGTCACTGACGGCCAAGGTCGAGCGAGAAAGTCCCTTCAAAGCCAACATTCTGGCTGATACGAGTGAGTTCTGCTATTGTAATGTTTCTGAATTCATTCGTAATGTTTTCTTTCAACTCCTCCAATGTGTGAGGATATGGTAGATACACTTTTTCTTTCAGTTTATTCCACAAGTAAAAATCACACATTAGTAGATTTAGAGGACGAGGGGGAAATAGACCAGCACTGGTTACTCTGCCTGCAAACACTTCCAATATTGTAAGAAAGGAATCTTCTGCTATATAAGGAGGGGCTGAATCTTGTTGAGACCATCCACGCGATTTTTCTTGTTCCGTTAACTGATGGAAGAACGGTGTCAAAATGTCATCTTAGTACCTCTCTGCATTTACTGTAGTCTCGAAAGGAAATAGGCACAATTATTCGTCTTGCACTAAGAGCACACCAAACACCAATCTTCCTATCATAATGACGGACTATTCTGAACACCATTAATGAGAGTTATGACTGTTCATACGACCTTTAATATGAAACTAAAACTTTTAAATACTGTACAAAAATACGGTATTGCAATGATAACTGTCTCACCATGTTAGCAGCTGAGATTCAGACTGGCGACTCATGCTTGCCAGGTCAAACACGTGCAGACTGCTTACAAGGTCATGAACTGCAGCTGCCATAGCCCAGAGCACAAAACACCGTACGTTCGGTTCGGCTTTATAAAAGCAAACCTGTACATGTTTCCCTCATGTAACTTAATCCAGTGTTGGAACTTTGAGAAATTCACAAATTTACGCTTCCAAAAGTGTGACACGTAATATTGTTTATCCAGCGGCAATTGATTGATAATTTCACAGTTTAAAATCATAAAACTACAAATCGATATCCATAATGCGCAATAATTTCAGAAAGACACCAAACTACAGAAAAACAAATGTAATTCTATTTCTATTTGTGATATATTTTCAAGTGTTTGTTTATATAATATCACATTCTATTACAAAAGATAATGCGTATAATTCCATTACCTCGAAACTTTGTAACATGAAGAGCGTGATACATTGTGGGCAGAGCCCGCGGGTAACTGTAAATAAGCCAGTAAAATGGAGATTGGCGTATATGTAAAGGCCTGTAAGAAAATAAACTATTAAACCTCCATGAGGAGTTTGGCGATCCACGCAGCCAGCTGTAATATTTCCATTCATTGTACTGAGCCATTAATATGTGAATTTACAGGGATATCCTTTTAGATATTCAATGTAATGCTTCCCCGTTGCCTTCTGTATCCTAATACCGTTGACCAAAATTTGGTTTCTCCGCCTTAAGGGATAATTTCTTGCACCCAGGACAATAGAGTCCCCCAACCTGTACCTGTTCATCTGCTCTCAGGGAGAATGTTGGCACTTGGTATACGGGATTTGCATTATACCGGGAGATATTCCGTCCTTAATGTAGTTTGCGCGCCTTGAAGATGGCTAAGTATGGTCAGAAGGTGTAGATAAACAATACAAACTACGTGGCCTAGGCAACGTAGAACGTGAAGAGTAGAGTCCTCATTTATTTCTAAATGCAGGCTGCATGGTCGTCCTAGGCTGAACGCCACAAGTAGTATTTAAAAAGAATATCATGGTTTACATGGCTGTGGTTTTAAAGCAACTGTTCTCAACCTGAGGTGGTGGGGTGGGGGGGGCGCCCCACTAGGCAAGCGTTGAAGAATTACAGGGGAGGCGTGTTGAGCGATGAAAAACACACGGAATAGTTTGCTGAACAGTAAAAACCTGTGACAAAGAAAAGAACTTAGTACAAAAACTTATCTTCGTCACTTCTAAATCGTACACGTAGAAAAAAGATTTTCCGAAAATTATTATACTTTATAGTAATGTTGGGACAAGTAATTCGTATTTATGAATTGTGTAATGAAACGCGTAAAAAATTTATAAGAAAACCATTTTTTATAATGAAGTATAATAAAATTTATTGCATTTTTATAATTTTTACACAAAGTTTTCTATGTAGATAAGAAATGTGGTTTTTCCTGCTAGTTGTTTTACGTCGCACCGACACAGATAGGTCTTATGGCGACGACGGGAAAAGGAAGGGCTAGGAATGGGAGGGAAGCGGCCGTGGCCTTAATTAAGGTACAACACCAGCATTAGCCTGGTGTGAAAATGAGAAACCACGGAAAAACTTTTTCAGGGCTCCCGAATACTGCATACTGGCCGCACTTAAGCGACTGGAGCTATCGAGCTCGGTGATGAGAAATGTAATAAAATGACAAAAAAAATGGAAATACAGTAATACATCAACTGATAAATATGAATATATGAACAATTTATAGGGACTAATTTTGAAATTTTTCTAAATTGTATTGTGCAGTTTCCATCAATATATCTACGTGAATCTCAGTTTTCTACGCTGGTTTACATCAAATCAAAATACCCAGCACAGCTAACTGTTGAAAGTGATTTGAGGTGTGCACTGTCACAGTTGGAACCAAACATTAAAAACATTAACCTTTAATTCTGTCCTTACAAAATCAAATCAAATGATGCAGTTTGAAATGTTAATTGCAGTGAATGTATAATCTACACCTGATCTTATTCAAGGCCTGCTGCAGAAAAAAGAAAGACGTTTTATAGATGTGTGTTTCAGCTCAGCCTTCACAATAACTTCATAATAGGCTACCAAGCATTCTTTTCAGTTGAAGGAAAAGGAACAAATCGCATGCTGATATATGAGAAGAATATCGGGGTGATACACATCGGTAGAAAGTTGTCATGAAGTCATTGTAGCTGGCTGGAAGGTTACATGCCGGATGCGACCAAGCCAAAATCGTGCCGCTAGCGACCTAGTGGATTAAGCATCGTGCCGCATGCGACCAACAATTTGGTTAAAGCGTCTTTACCTCAATTTTGGATTCCCTGGTATAGCTTAATCAGGCATTGAAACATTATATGGATACGATCTTTCAGAGCCCCACATTGGCCTAGAAATAAGTTCTCAGGTATTACCACGAGGAGATTTGAGGTTGGGCTTTTAATAGCCGCTGGAGTTTTCTCTCTTTTTTGCGTTTTTTGAAATATTTTCAGCAAAAAAGCTTCTTCAACATAGATTTACAACACTTTTTGTAATTTTTCTGAAAAACTGGTTTGCCAACAAATATTAACAATACTGTACTTGTCTTTTAAAATTTTTCATCAAGGCTGCTTTGTAAATTGTTCTTGTGACGTAATAGAGACCAAGATTACAAAAGTAATCCAGAGTGCGCAGTTATCGTTTATTGGTGAAACATGCTAGGCATATTAGAGGTCTCCGTGGAGGGTACAAGGATAAGGTAACATACAGGTCACAACCGTCATTGTTACAGATTATGTGATCGCTAGCCGTACCGGTCGCATGTAGCAAAACACTGGCTGGAAGGCTGTGACGGATGATCTACTCGACTGTAGAACATAGGACTAAGTAGATAAGAGCTTAGGACAAATCTAAGCTTTGAACAACAACAAACAGAGTACCTAAAACCATACTTGTCATGATTCTTGCTTATTCCAGAGTTTTCCTTTTCACAATCCACACACTGTAGCCTACGTCTTGGAAGAGTTTGGAATCATAAATACGTTTTAGGTATGCATTTCATCTCAGTCGTCTACGATTCCTTCGACATGGTTCTCTCTGCTATCGATACATTGCTGTCAACAGTCCAAAAGGTTTTGACTGTAGTGTTTCTCAGTTTGTCTCAGCTTCGTAAAACTCAAGTAGCCTACCACCTAGCACTCAAGTTCAATTAGGGAAAGAGAAATAAATCGCACGGCGACACACCAGGAGAATACAGCAAGTCCAGCTTGAATGTATAACATAATAAAAATCAGTATCTTGAGAAGTAATAGAGATAATCATTGGCGATTTGGTTCTACAAGTAGAGAAAGCCAAAGTGACCTTTTACACACGTAATGCAAGTCAATATGCGCACCATTAGTTATGCGAAAGACGTAGAATCTGTATCTCATTCTCCTCCGCCCCGAGATGCATGCTTGGTGTTGGGCCTGACATCGAAAGCTATCTACCAATTTCGCAAAGACGTGTGTGCCATGATATGTATGTGATAAAATCGTCACTTAGTCGCAGTTGATACTCCAGCTGTAAACGGTGTAGTACAAGCGTATCAGCTAGCTAGCGGGACGTGTGCCGTGCTCCGCACAGCTACCTAATCTTCAAAGTCGAGAGGCGAATGGGACACCGAGACCTATCTCGCAAAGTTCACAAGTTAAATGCAGCATTCGAGCAGCTACCACAAGTGTTACGTCTGCAATGTTACAAAATATACGGGGAGAGGTGGAATATATTTTTTCGTCTGTCGCGCCATTAACGCTATGCATTTCGAGGTGTATGAGATATGTAAAAAAAATATTTTGAGTTTCTCTATTTGTAGAAACAAACCGCCAATAATTATCTCTATTACTTATAAAGATATTAATTGTTATGTTATTATACATTCAATCTGAACAATCTGTATGGAGGAAAGAATGCAGGAAGAAGTTGGCATGAGGACATTGCAGCTGGCCAGAAGGCTGGATTAATACATAACGGAATAACGTCTATCAGTCAGCAATGCATAGATCGCAAGAAAAAACTATAGTATATTGAATTAGAAGGGTCATTAGCCACTTACTCTTTTACAGGTTGCTGGTCAAATAATTTACTACCCCTGAAATGAAATGAAATGTCGTATGGCTTTTAGTGCCGGGATATCCCAGGACGGGCTCGGCTCGCCAGGTGCAGGTCTTTCTATTTGACACCCATAGGTGACCTGCGCGTCATGATGAGGATGAAATGATGATGTAGACAACACATACACCCAGCCCCCGTGCCATTGGAATTAACCAATTAAGGTTAAAATCCCCGACCCGGCCGGGAATCGAACCCGTGACCCTCTGAACCTAAGGCCAGTACGCTGACCGTTCAACCAACGAGTCGGCACTACCCCTATTATGTTATAATTTACATCGCTAAGATCAATTCAATGAGACGAAAGGTATCGCCCTGCCGGTGTGCCATGATTCAATGGCAATGATATGGAGAATTTAGGGTTCTATTCTCCGTTTTTGAAACTTGATTACGCGAGCCTTCACACATAATATTTAGCATCTGGAAAGGTGAACACTTTTTTTTTTTTTTTTTTTTTTTTTGCTGGTTGTTTTACGTCGCACCTACACAGATAGGTCTTACGGCGACGATGGGACAGGAAAGGGCTAGCAGTAGGAAGGAAGTGGCCGTGGCCTTAATTAAGGTACAGCCCCAGCATTTGCCTGGGGTGAAAATGGGAAACCAAGGAAAACCATTTTCAGGGCTGCCGACAGTGGGGTTCGAACCTACTATCTCCCGAATACTGGATACTGGCAGCATTTAAGCGACTGCAGCTATCGAGCTCGGTGGTGAACACTTTAAAACACACCTGTTAGACATATTCTGTACAGTTCTAACGGTGCATGGAGATATTATGTTCCATATTTTGAAGTATTTTGGAAAAGAACACTCATTTTAGATGATGTGTGTAATAAATAACATACAGACGTGTGCAAATTATTAGAATAAATGATAAATCTAACAGTAATTCACTTTTAAAGTATAATTATAATAATTTATCAATATACAATGACCTCTTTAGTACTTTGTGTGCATTCCCTTGTTTTTTTATAACCATTTGGATCCTCTTTGACATGATTGACACAAGGTCCTTGCACATTTTCTGAATTTCTTCATCTCGATGCCATATATCTATGATGTTTTCAATGAGACCAATTCTGGTTATTGTTCTTTTCCTCAGTCTTGACTTCACAATTCCCCATAAATTTTCAATTGGGTTGCAGTCTAGGCTATTATCAGGCCAAGGCAATGTCTTTATACTGTTTTCCTTCGAAGAATTTCTTAACAGACTTGGCCTTATGGCATGGTGCTCCGTCATGCATAAAAATGCAATCTCCATCAGGAAACTAATCCCTGATCTGAGGCAGCAGGCGGGTTCGAAGCACCTTCTTGTACTGATCCTGCTCCATCGTGCCCTCAACAATGTATAATCTGCCACATCCATGAACTGACATGCAACTCCATACCATCACTGAAGTTGGATGTTTAACTTTCTGTGTGGTACAGTTTGATGAAAACGCCTCATGAGGGGTCGTTCTCACATATTGGCTGCTTTCCTCGGACACAGAAAATATGGACTCATCAGAAAAGATTACCTGCAAGATATTAAGCACTTATTGGAATGGCTTTTTCAACAGAATGTTTTGAAAATATAAGAAAATAAATCAGTAGAGCTCTGACTGAATTTTTGAAAAAATCCACTTAAGCCATGAGGATGAAGTTACTTCTTAGCAAACAGTAAATTATGGGATATATCATGTTGCTTACCTTTTCCCAATTGTCCTTAAGCTCATTATGCATTGGTTTTGCCCATTCCAGTCGTTTCTTAGCCATGGTAGGTGTTATTTTGGCTTTATTTCTCGGCTTTCTTGCAAGAAGTCCTGCAGCACAAAGACTGCTTCTGACAAGTGATGGAGATATTTCAACTCCATAGTTCTTTATTTGATTGCTCAAGTCCTTACTGGTGCTTCTTCGATTCATCTTAGCCATTTGAATCAATTTTCGTTGCATATGGGGGCTCATTATCGGTTTTCGACCACATTTCCCCTTACGTTTGACTGCACGGTTTTCCCCTGATTTCAATGCAGAGCTGATTCACTAACCGATACTTGCAAAAGATTCAATTTCCTAGCAATATCTTGTTGGGAATATCTACCTTCCTTTAATAAACATTCAGTCAATGCCAATTTATGGGGAGAAAGATCTGTTTTCTTAACCATCACCTCACTTTTGCAAAAAGATACAACTTCAGTTCACCACTTCAAAAACTCACTAGGAAACAAATCCAAAACCCAACTTTATCCCAAACTTGGATTATACAGACATATATAAATAATATAAAACACTTCTAGGCTTCAATTCTGGCATAGGAACTCAACACTGCACTAGAAAAAGCTATGGAAACCACATTCAACAATTGCCACAACATCAGCTGATTCAATAAAGTGTTAGAAACCTCTACAGAGAGGGAAATAATTGTCCCTCAGATATCCCAAAGGGCCATCAGTGGACTGCATGAACCAAAGAATACATAAACAGGTTGAAACATACTTTTACATTCATATGTATAAAGGTTTTTGTACTAAATGAGGGAAGAAACACAAAATTCATGCATTATTCTAATAATTTGCACACGTCTGTACCTCAAACCTTCCGTCATTTCTAATTAATACTATCAAGACTTATTTTTCTATACTGATGGTAAATTATTTTCCTGCTAATCATACAGCGGCTACTACAGTTTAACTAACCTCATAACATATTGTGTTACCACTTCTATGTGTAAGAGAGTAAATATAATTTTTATTATGACTTTATAGAATTTACAAAGATAAGTTTATATTATTTAAACACGTTGCCATTTTTCTGCTCTACCAAGTGTTTTCACTATTTTATTTTTTACAGTGGGAGTTTATTCATAACTAGGACTCGAAAGTTGAAGACCTATAAATTACATAAAAACAAACAATGGAAAAGACCTAACAATATAAAAATAAGGACCTAAAACTGGAAAAAGAGGCGTAAAAGTGCAATCCAAATTAATTGATAGTTTTAATTACACATTTAATGAAGTAATATAACGTTTAAAAATGCAAAATTCTGGTGGCATGCGATATACAGAGTAAAAATGTGACTGAAATACATCTTTCAGATGGCAAATATTTTTTGAATTAACACGCGGGAGGTCGCGCTCGCGGCAGTTTATCGCACTTTTTAAATATTTGTTAATAATTTCGTTGCTAGCCGCTGTAGAGCTTAGGGCGCTCGTTTCATCCTTCCCCTCCCTCTCTCTCACCTGACGTTGATTATCGTCAGTCTATTGCCTGCTGCGTTCCGGAGTAGTTTAAGTTTTCTTTCACTCTCGCATCTGCGGCGGCAAGTTGCCTTCATGCGACCCCTCGCGTAGTGCATTCTTACACGACTGCATTTCCAAGAAAGTTTCTTAAGTAAAGTTCACGAGGTTTATGGTGGCTTTCAGTGAAGTGTGATGCTGTAGTTTTATCTTGAATTGTGATCAAATCATTCAATGAAATGTACAAATACAAACGTTGAGGCAATTTGCTCACGTGTGACCTCTCGCGCTCTTTAGGAACTCACATAATTTTACTAAATTTTGCGAAAAATTCATTAATTTTTTACATTAAGAAAATATTGTTGTCCGCCTCTGTGGTGTAGTGGTTAGTGTGATTAGCTGCCACCCCCGGAGGCCCGGGTTCGATTCCCGGCTCTGCCACGAAATTTGAAAAGTGGCATGAGGGCTGGAACGGGGTCCACTCAGCCTCGGGAGGTCAACTGAGTAGAGGAGGGTTCGATTCCCACCTCAGCCATACTGGAAGTGGTTTTCCGTGGTTTCCCACTTCTCCTCCAGGCGAATGCCGGGATGGTACCTAACTTAAGGCCACGGCCGCTTCCTTCCCTCTTCCTTGCCTATCCCTTCCAATCTTCCCATCCCTCCACAAGGCCCCTGTTCAGCATAGCAGGTGAGGCCGCCTGGGCGAGGTACTGGTCATTTTCCCCAGTTGTATCCCCGACCAAGAGTCTGAAGCTCCAGGACACTGCCCTTGTGGCGGTAGAGGTGGGATCCCTCGCTGTGTCCGAGGGAAAAGCCGACCCTGGAGGGTAAACAGATGATGATGATGATGAAGAAAATATTGTTACTGGGAAATTATATTAGTACTAGTTGAAAGGCAGTTAAACAGAGTACATATTTTTATTTTTATCAGAGCATTCACTGCAAAAGGAAAATAGCAGCTCATTAAAATATTAAGTGTGAGCAATTTGCCTTCACCAACGGCCCTAGCCGTGTTGAAACACCAGATCCCGTGAGATCTCCGAAGTTAAGCAACATTGGGCGTGGTCAGGATTTGGATGGGTTGCCACGCGCTGTTGGTGGGGGTAAGGGAATGGAGGAGCGGAAAGGAACTGGCCACACTACCGCACGTAAACTCCGGCTCAGGAACACCTCTGCGGAGGTTCGGACCTGCCTTCGGGCAGAATAACCCTTACCTTAATTTGCCTTCGCGCGACCTCTGGCGTTCTAAATCGGGCGCGACCTCTCACGTATGAACATAATTGTAAAAGGAATTTCTTGTTTGTAAAAAAAAGTACTTGCAGAATTTAGAATTTGTTCACCTACAATGAATTCAGCGAACCTGCAATGGACATCCTCTAGAAGGAAAATTAAAATGAGTATAACTGGAATCGTATTTGGCTTAACCGGACTAGGGTGACAGAAATTGGAATTCGGAAACCTTACTTCACTTGGCTTTGCAGTACATATATAACAATAGTCATCACGTGGTTCATAGCTGTAAAGGATCGTCGGTTTTCGGACAGCACGTTGCGAAACATCGAGATATTTCTCTCAACACAGCGGATGTTAAGTGTTCATACTTGGAGCAAGTGAGATTTTCCTCTTCAAAGACACCCACATCAAAATTTTCACCTTTCAATATCTCAATTATCTTCACCCCTGATTTTTCAAGCACTAAGTTTAATTTTTTCTCATTTAACTTCATATCATCTTCTCTCATTTAAAGTATAGTTAAAATATAGGTATTTACTAGAGAAAAGTTGCTTAAGAGGTGATGGATGAACTAAAGATGCTTAGAATTAAGAGTGGGCAGTAAAAATGTAGTTGAAAAAAGGTGAAGTTGCAAAAACGCCGTTGAGACCTAAAATTGCAAAAAAAAAAAAAAAACAATAAACCAAAAAAAGCCGAAAAGGCAAAAAAGAAAAATATAAAACCCACAATTTTCTGGCTTACAATGACCCAGAATGAACGTCTTCAGACACTACAGATAGGAAAGAATGGATTCTTCCTCAACATCCGAGCTCTATTCATAACTATGTTTGTAATTTTGTGCCATATTGTTAAGTGTTCTTTACTAGATATAGTAAGGTTCCATCAGTTGCATTTTGAATTACAAAATTAACAATACCTTAAAATGATCAGGTTTGTTTCCCCAGGTAAACTTCCCATCTGGAAAATATAATAATATCATTGTCAATTGATGAATAAAATTATTATAAATAGTTTTGAAAGTTGTTGATTTTAGCTCGAATTTCACCAGGATTGCACAGTACTCATTTCAGGACGCCCATCCAGAGTTTCCTTTAAGCTGAAAATACTTCTCTGTCTTGAAGTCTTTCTCTCTTCCCCTCACTCTCGAGACGCACAAACAGGCATTTCTCCTTCCGCTCCTAACGTTGACTTGTTCTCCTATTGTTACCTCTCCGCCCAGTCTGTTGCCAGAGAGGGAAACTCGATAGACCGTTGAAAGCAGGTTAACCTCAGGCAGTAACCAATATGTGATGGAGCCATCTACCACAGCTGGGCCTCTGATACAAATCCTCACAACAAAACAACGCAATATTGAAAATACTGTATTTATGATCAGAAAGTCAGAACTGAAAGTATTACTAAGAACTCAACCGTCTAGAATATATAGGTGCTTCAATGTATTAATATATAAGAGAAATTATTCATTCTTTGTAGGGGATTTTCATTAAACGTTTTCATAACAACCTTGTTTTTAGGATGTCAAGGTGAATACAACGAGGCGGTGTTCATACTTTTCTTCCCTTCTGGTGTACTCTTTAATTTCACATTTTCCCTTGGACCTGAAACAAGTACTACACCTGGCTCTTATAGAGATTGCCAATCATTATTTATTTATTTATTTATTTATTTATTTATTTATTTATTTATTTATTTATTTATTTATTTATTTACTTGTTTATTAATTAATTAATTAATTAATTAATTTATTTATTCTATTGTTTCAAAGGTCCTATGAGCTAATGATCGTATTGGGGCAGAATATTAAAGAGCTGTCACGGTTACAATATTAAAGAAAAATTTATAATACAGAACTGACAAAACTTTATAATAATTTAAATCTAAAATAAAACGTTTTTCAAGGATACAATTGTTATTTAAATTTTTATATAAACAGAACCGTATAGCTCGAAATGAATCCTATTGATTTATACAGAATAAATCCAAGAAGATTAAATTTTGTCCATAAATTTTCTTAATAATTCTTTTGAATGTATTGAAATTCTGACAAACTTTTATCGAGTCTGGAATTTAATTAAATGCTATTATAGCCCTATACAAAACACCATTATTTCCATACTTCACTGTATACATTCTAGGGACATGTAAGTTTCCACATTGCCGTGCTGCATGATCGTGAATAGACGAATTTCTGATAAACTGAGGTTTATTTTATTTAAATCTTGAAGGCAAGTATTACCAAGGAGTGTTCTTTTTTTTTCTATTTGCTTTACTTCGCACCGACACAGATATGTCTTATGGCGACGATGGGATAGGAAAGGCCTAGGAATTGGAAGGAAGCGGCCGTGGCCTTCATTAAGGTACAGCCCCGGCATTTGCCTGGTGTGAAAATGGGAAACCACGGAAAACCATCTTCAGGGCTGCCGACAGTGGGGCTCGAACCCACTACCTCCCGATTACTGGATACTGGCCGCACTTAAGCGACTGCAGCTACCGAGCTCGGTAAAAGGAGTGTTCAATAGACAACCTAACCGGAGGAATGCCTGTTGATGAGTATATTATCTGTCGGTGCATTAAACATGGAAAACTACAGTACAAAGAGCTCTCAGCGCTTTATTTTGAAGAATTTGAAGTTCTGCTATTTGAATTTGTGTGAAGCAACTCCAAAAAACATTAGTGCATTGTAGACGGCTATGAATTAAAGCAAAGTAAACACAATTTAAGTTATAATCAGGATTATTCCACGTAGTCTGTTCAATACACCCATAGTAGGTATTACAGTACTTTACACTTAATACAGCTTCAAACTCTATGAATTGGAAGCTAAGTACGAGTAGTTAAATATAATCACTTCAAACTCTTGGCTACCTTTGCCTTTTGCATATTCAGGGCAAGTACCGCAAAGGTCATCGTCAGACAGTTCCCAAACGCCCACAGATATCCCATCAACTTCAAACGAAAGAATAATCAGATATTAAAACAGATAGGAAACGTGTAACTATTATATCATACCTCAACTCTCCCTCCACAATATTGCCCATAATTTCTGCATTTACTCCCTCATATTATACACCTTAAGGTTGAATTAAAAAAAATATTTGCTAGGTGTTACTTATGACTAGAGCTTGGGAGTTGAGGATAAATCCCCTTTTTTTGCTCAAGTGTCCGAAGACGAGTCCCGTTATAGTATATGTTCATTCTGGGTCATTGTAGGTCAGAAAATGGTGGGTGTTATTTGTCCTGTTTGCTTGTTTTGGCATTTCTTGTATTTTAGCATTTTTAGGCTTTTATCAGATTTTTTGCAACTTACATTCTTTCTACTACATGTTTACTGCCCATTCCCAATTCGAATCATCATTAGTTCATCCATCGCCTCTTAGAAATATATTCTCTACCAAATATATATATTGTATTTGAACCATATCTGAAAAGAGAGAGTATGAAATTAAAATGAAGTGAAAAGAAAGAAATGCAACTAATGCTTAAAAATCTCAGGGGTACCAAGTTATGTGCAAGGTAAGTGAAATATTGAAAGGAGAAGATGTTGATGTGTGTGTGTTTTTGAAGGGGAAGATCTCGCTTGCTTCAAGTATGAATACTTAACATCCGCTAATGTGGAGAGGGATTTTCTCGATGTTTGGCAACGTACTCTCTAAAACTGACGATCCCTTTACACCTAAGAGCCTGGAGATGACTCTTGTGACATACTGGAAAGCCAACTGAGGTAAGGTTTCGGAATTCGAATTTCTGTAACCCTAGCGTGGTTAAGCCACACATGATTCCAATTATACCAATTTCAATATCCTTCTCCAGGATGTCTATTGCTGATTGGCTAATTCATTCTCGGTGGAAAAGTATTTCATTCTAAATTCTGCAAACATGAAATTCTTTTTTCCTAATTATTTTAATCCAAAACTTTTTGTACTGAATGTTGCATACCACCACAATTTTTTATTTAAAAATATATTTCATCATTAAATATGTAATTAAAACTAAAATTATGATTGAATTTGGATCGCATTCTTACGTCCTTTCTGCCAGTTTTTATGCCCTCTTTTGGATTTTTTGTCCTTTTATAGATCTTTTTTATGCAATGTTTAGGTATTCAGCACTACTTATGACATAAGAGGAACCTCTGTAAAAAATAAACTCTGGTCATTTAGATGGTTCCAATGATATCATAATGAATGAGACAATGGGTTAGTGGGTAGCATCTTACATGTATGTAGGCCTATATACTATCTCATTCAGGTTGATGCGTAACTTTTGTTGGTAATTTTCGTTAACTGATCAATAACTATATAAGCTGACGAGCGAAAAAAGTGACTGCCTTCCGAACTCGAACTTGAAATCTATGCTCCCCGGAAAGATGTGTTAACTCAAATAGGACTCTCAACGCTCAGATCTAAAAATTTTCTTGCATCAGGAGTATGCATGCTTGTACATATTTACATTTCTTTTTACAGAAAATTAGCTGTGCAAATGGAGAAACATGCACATTCCATAACTACTTGAAGTATGGCAGAAACTGTTTGTTATATTGCTATAACTAGAACTCCTGAACCTGAGATGTCTAGCACGTTATGACTGCAAACATTTCGGACGCGCACCGTACTTTCATAAGCCTTGAGTTAGGGGTGGCGAGTGATAGCGAAATGCCGTAATTCACTCCAGTTACACACCCCAGAAAGTTTTTTGACGATTATCATTGGAAGCTTCGAAAATCCCATTGTAAGTGTAGTTCGTGCACCTAATGTCTATAGCAATATTCCAAACGTGCTGTTGTGGAAGGTACTTCAAATGTTAGTGAATCTGGCACTAAGCTACATGAACTAATGTGCTTTATACCGGTCAGACATGACTTCAGGCAGGATTCTGTTACTCGTTTTCAAATTCCTGATTTCCACTACTACTGTTACTACTACTACTACTCTTACATTAAGGTACGCATCTGTGGTGTAGTGGTTATTGTGATTAGTTGACACTCCCGGAGGCCGGCGTTTGATCCGAGCTCTGCCACGAAATTTGAAAAGTGGTACGAGGGCTGGAACGGGGTCCACTCAGCCTCGAGATGTCCACTGAGAAGAGGTAGGTCCGATTCCCACCTCAGCCATCCTCGAAGTGGTTTTCCGTGATTTCCGACTTCTCCTCCAGGCAAATGCATGGGATGGTACCTAAATTAAGGCCACCGCCGCTTCATTCCCTCTTCATTGTCTATCACTCCCAATCTTCCCATCCCCCCCCACAAGGTCCCTGTTCAGCATAGCAGGTAAGGCCGCCTGGGCGAGGTATTGTTCCTCCTCCCCAGTTTTATCCCCGACACAAAGTCTCACGCTCCAGGATACTGCCCTTGAGGTTATGAAGGTGAGATCCCTCGCTGATTCTGAGGTAAAAACCAACCCTGGAGGGTAAACAGATTAAGAAAGAAAGTTAGAAATAAAGAATTACAGTAAACCAAACAAACAATCCCATAACAATACAGCCCTGCTGGACCTTGCTCTACGAAGCGATCACTGCGCAGCCCTAAGCCCTACAGATTACGAGGTGGCACGAGGTCAGCGTAACAAATTCCTTCGGTCGTGAATATTGTCCTCCTAGCCCGGGACCACGAACACACAATCAGACCGTTTCTCAAGTATTCTGAAGTAGGTTGAGTAGACCTCGAACCATCCCTCAGATTCAGACTAAGATCCCTGACTGGTCAGGCAAACAGGTAAGAGAGGCAGGCTCACTACCGCTAGATCGTGTGGTCATTGAATAATAATAATAATAATAATAATAATAATAATAATAATAATAATAATAATAATAATAATAGTACTTAGGTGAAATTATTGGGAACGCTGGAAGCGAAAAAAATAGCAAATAAAACACGCGCAGAAAAATTACGCAAAGCCTACACAATCACTTGGAATATGTACAATAAGTAATCGCTTTCCACCAAAGTCAAACTCCGTCACTACCACACAGTTGTTCTTACAGAAGCACTCCACCCAATGGAGACGCCAGCCTTAACCATCAACATCAAGTTCATAGAGAAAATAGAACGGCAGATACTCAGAAAGTTACTTGGACCCATGATTCAAGACTGTATCTGGATGCGTAAAAGCTCAGAAGAACTGTGTTCTATGACTGAGCGATTCTCCTCAGTTGCACGGAAGAGGCGTATGCATTTTTACGGACACACAGCATGAATGCACTACTCTAGACTAACCAAAAGTATCTTTTTAATCATTAACAGACCCCGAAAAACCAAATTACGCTGGTTGGTAGACACACAAAGCGACCTTGCAGAAAATAATATCGAGCCACTGGCAACTACACGGACCACATTCAGAAAGATAATAAGTTAACATAAGTTCACATCCGACAACCCAACAGCCAGGAACTTAAAACTAAAAAATGCTTGGACACAAGATGGAAGACAAGCCCATAGTGAAAAGATGAGGAAGTTTTGGGAAGATAAGAACAACAAAGGTTTCAGACCCTCTGAGGATGACTGACTAGTTGTACTTCATCTTAATACAATAATCACCAACTTACAGACCTAGTGAACTGGTCCCATCTATGCAGCTTGCCTACCAATTTCAGCATTCCGCTTGTACTACTATCAACATGGAAAGCTGATTATTGTGGACGGTTCCTCTGCTGAGGTAATTTAATGTTAACGGGTGACACGCAGTGCACCGCCAGTGATCTTTAATATGCCTATAACAGTGACATGGAATGCCAATATTTTCGACAGCCCTATAAAAATCTGTACCTCGGCTCTACCCACATCAAACCCGTGAACTTGAGATCATGTGATGGACACACTACCACTAAACCACCGAGCGAACATCAGGTATATATATATATATATTTTTTTTTGCTATGGGCTTTACGTCGCGCCGACACAGATAGGACATATGGCAACGATGGGATAGGAAAGGCCTGGAAGTTGGAAGGAAGCGGCCGTGGCCTTAATTAAGGTACAGCCCCAGCATTTGCCTGGTGTGAAAATGGGAAACCACGGAAAACCATTTTCAGGGCTGCCGATAGTGGGATTCGAACCTACTATCTCCCGGATGCAAGCTCACAGCCGCGCGCCTCTACGCGCACGGCTAACTCGCCCGGTATCAGGTATATAGAACCCTTACATTGATACTTACATGGTTCTAGTTAACAGGCATCGGGAAACTTCACGTTTCGCGAACACCTTACTTCTCGTCCTCAGAAGAGAAACTTGACAAAACACGACTGTAAATATAGATCGAGTTTCTAAGCATGCGGATAAATATATTCGCGTAATATTGACGTTCCCTACTGTTTGCTTTATTGCACGACAAAAACCATATGGTATACAGGTTGTATCCGTGATGATGTTAGCAGACTTTCAGGTATGGTGGAGGATGGCAAATGGATCAATTCGAGATGAGGAACCGTAGTCCGGATAAGATCGAGTGAAAAGTCATTAATAATCTAAGATGATTAACGTCCGTCCGTTCAAACGACACCAGGGATATTCGAACGGGTACGACAGAACTCTGTGTGACGACTGACGCAGGAGGACACCATTTCCAACATCTATATATATAAAAGCAAGTCGGGCTGGAGCGATGTATATATAAATATTTAAAAATGAAAAAAGACGTGAATTAATGAGGCACTTCCGGAAATCTCAGAAATTTGAAACTTGGTACGAGGGAAACTGATGACCCCAGGATCCCTAGAAAAATCGGAAATTCTCAAAATTCCCTGAAGGGGGCACGCTGGGGGGGCTCAAATTTTGGGCTCAGTATAAGAACACAGTCGTATAGTATATCCAAAACGATAACCTATAGGTTTCGTGGGCTTAAAAATTTTCGGGAATTTCCTCATTTTTATCCCCCATCCCCCCAAATCAAGATGGCGGCACAACCTGCGAGACGAGGTAGACAATTGAAATTTGGTGAAATTATAGCTTTTGGTCTCTAACCGACGGGAAAATTCCAAGATGTTCAAATTTTTCACTTTTTACCCCCAAGGATATCGAAATATGGAGGCAATTTTAATGACTGTGCAGACATTCCTTTTGAGCTATTTTTTGGCTAAACGGTAAGTCGTATCACAAAACGGATGGCACAATGTCACTTCAATTCGGAGTGATGTACAACTTTGGTCCTGTGACATTTTGTCGTATCTCTCTCCCTTATACGTTAAATTTGGCCGTATTTCTGGATTGTTCGTAAATTTGGTGATTTTTACAAGTATATTTTATTGTTTGACACACTTATAAGAATGATAGGATCATCACGTTGTGTGCGCGCATTGGCACGATTAAGGGACATATGTGTACCAAATTTCATGATTCTAGCTTATACATAAGTAGGCAAAATGTAATGTAAAATGTTAAAAATGCACCCAAATTTCACCCTATTAAAACTTTGAACTCAATTTACCCCCTTAATATGGGAGATACGAGGAAATGGTTTAGATACAAACATGTAGAGCGATAAATGAGGCGTCTGATGGCGCAAACCGTTTCTTAATATCATAAACCGTTTAGGAGATATGAATCTCGAAGTGGAAGTCTGCACTTTTCAACGTGCTCATGCTTATCCGTCATCTATCTTCTATATATATAAAAGCAAGTCGGGCTGGAGCGATGTATATATAAATATTTAAAAATGAAAAAAGACGTGAATTAATGAGGCACTTCCAGAAATCTCAGAAATTTGAAACTTGGTACGAGGGAAACTGATGACCCCAGGATCCCTAGAAAAATCGGAAATTCTCAAAATTCCCTGAAGGGGGCACGCTGGGGGGCTCAAATTTTGGGCTCAGTATAAGAACACAGTTGTATAGTATATCCAAAACGATAACCTATAGGTTTCGTGGGCTTAAAAATTTTCGGGAATTTCCTCATTTTTATCCCCCATCCCCCCAAATCAAGATGGCGGCACAACCTGCGAGACGAGGTAGACAATTGAAATTTGGTGAAATTATAGCTTTTGGTCTCTAACCGACGGGAAAATTCCAAGATGTTCAAATTTTTCACTTTTTACCCCCAAGGATATCGAAATATGGAGGCAATTTTAATGACTGTGCAGACATTCCTTTTGAGCTATTTTTTGGCTAAACGGTAAGTCGTATCACAAAACGGATGGCACAATGTCGCTTCAATTCGGAGTGATCTACAACTTTGATCCTGTGACATTTTGTCGTATCTCTCTCCCTTATACGTTAAATTTGGCCGTATTTCTGGATTGTTCGTAAATTTGGTGATTTTTACAAGTATATTTTATTGTTTGACACACTTATAAGAATGATAGGATCATCACGTTGTGTGCGCACATTGGCACGATTAAAGGACATATGTGTACCAAATTTCATGATTCTAGCTTATACATAAGTAGGCAAAATGTAATGTAAAATGTTAAAAATGCACCCAAATTTCACCCTATTAAAACTTTGAACTCAATTTACCCCCTTAATATGGGAGATACGAGGAAATGGTTTAGATACAAACATGTAGAGCGATAAATGAGGCGTCTGATGGCGCAAACCGTTTCTTAATATCATAAACCGTTTAGGAGATATGAATCTCGAAGTGGAAGTCTGCACTTTTCAACGTGCTCATGCTTATCCGTCATCTATCTATATATATAAAAGCAAGTCGGGCTGGAGCGATGTATATATAAATATTTAAAAATGAAAAAAGACGTGAATTAATGAGGCACTTCCAGAAATCTCAGAAATTTGAAACTTGGTACGAGGGAAACTGATGACCCCAGGATCCCTAGAAAAATCGGAAATTCTCAAAATTCCCTGAAGGGGGCACGCTGGGGGGCTCAAATTTTGGGCTCAGTATAAGAACACAGTCGTATAGTATATCCAAAACGATAACCTATAGGTTTCGTGGGCTTAAAAATTTTCGGGAATTTCCTCATTTTTATCCCCCATCCCCCCAAATCAAGATGGCGGCACAACCTGCGAGACGAGGTAGACAATTGAAATTTGGTGAAATTATAGCTTTTGGTCTCTAACCGACGGGAAAATTCCAAGATGTTCAAATTTTTCACTTTTTACCCCCAAGGATATCGAAATATGGAGGCAATTTTAATGACTGTGCAGACATTCCTTTTGAGCTATTTTTTGGCTAAACGGTAAGTCGTATCACAAAACGGATGGCACAATGTCACTTCAATTCGGAGTGATGTACAACTTTGGTCCTGTGACATTTTGTCGTATCTCTCTCCCTTATACGTTAAATTTGGCCGTATTTCTGGATTGTTCGTAAATTTGGTGATTTTTACAAGTATATTTTATTGTTTGACACACTTATAAGAATGATAGGATCATCACGTTGTGTGCGCGCATTGGCACGATTAAGGGACATATGTGTACCAAATTTCATGATTCTAGCTTATACATAAGTAGGCAAAATGTAATGTAAAATGTTAAAAATGCACCCAAATTTCACCCTATTAAAACTTTGAACTCAATTTACCCCCTTAATATGGGAGATACGAGGAAATGGTTTAGATACAAACATGTAGAGCGATAAATGAGGCGTCTGATGGCGCAAACCGTTTCTTAATATCATAAACCGTTTAGGAGATATGAATCTCGAAGTGGAAGTCTGCACTTTTCAACGTGCTCATGCTTATCCGTCATCTATCTTCTATATATATAAAAGCAAGTCGGGCTGGAGCGATGTATATATAAATATTTAAAAATGAAAAAAGACGTGAATTAATGAGGCACTTCCAGAAATCTCAGAAATTTGAAACTTGGTACGAGGGAAACTGATGACCCCAGGATCCCTAGAAAAATCGGAAATTCTCAAAATTCCCTGAAGGGGGCACGCTGGGGGGGCTCAAATTTTGGGCTCAGTATAAGAACACAGTTGTATAGTATATCCAAAACGATAACCTATAGGTTTCGTGGGCTTAAAAATTTTCGGGAATTTCCTCATTTTTATCCCCCATCCCCCCAAATCAAGATGGCGGCACAACCTGCGAGACGAGGTAGACAATTGAAATTTGGTGAAATTATAGCTTTTGGTCTCTAACCGACGGGAAAATTCCAAGATGTTCAAATTTTTCACTTTTTACCCCCAAGGATATCGAAATATGGAGGCAATTTTAATGACTGTGCAGACATTCCTTTTGAGCTATTTTTTGGCTAAACGGTAAGTCGTATCACAAAACGGATGGCACAATGTCACTTCAATTCGGAGTGATGTACAACTTTGGTCCTGTGACATTTTGTCGTATCTCTCTCCCTTATACGTTAAATTTGGCCGTATTTCTGGATTGTTCGTAAATTTGGTGATTTTTACAAGTATATTTTATTGTTTGACACACTTATAAGAATGATAGGATCATCACGTTGTGTGCGCGCATTGGCACGATTAAGGGACATATGTGTACCAAATTTCATGATTCTAGCTTATACATAAGTAGGCAAAATGTAATGTAAAATGTTAAAAATGCACCCAAATTTCACCCTATTAAAACTTTGAACTCAATTTACCCCCTTAATATGGGAGATACGAGGAAATGGTTTAGATACACACATGTAGAGCGATAAATGAGGCGTCTGATGGCGCAAACCGTTTCTTAATATCATAAACCGTTTAGGAGATATGAATCTCGAAGTGGAAGTCTGCACTTTTCAACGTGCTCATGCTTATCCGTCATCTATCTTCTATATATATAAAAGCAAGTCGGGCTGGAGCGATGTATATATAAATATTTAAAAATGAAAAAAGACGTGAATTAATGAGGCACTTCCAGAAATCTCAGAAATTTGAAACTTGGTACGAGGGAAACTGATGACCCCAGGATCCCTAGAAAAATCGGAAATTCTCAAAATTCCCTGAAGGGGGCACGCTGGGGGGGGCTCAAATTTTGGGCTCAGTATAAGAACACAGTTGTATAGTATATCCAAAACGATAACCTATAGGTTTCGTGGGCTTAAAAATTTTCGGGAATTTCCTCATTTTTATCCCCCATCCCCCCAAATCAAGATGGCGGCACAACCTGCGAGACGAGGTAGACAATTGAAATTTGGTGAAATTATAGCTTTTGGTCTCTAACCGACGGGAAAATTCCAAGATGTTCAAATTTTTCACTTTTTACCCCCAAGGATATCGAAATATGGAGGCAATTTTAATGACTGTGCAGACATTCCTTTTGAGCTATTTTTTGGCTAAACGGTAAGTCGTATCACAAAACGGATGGCACAATGTCGCTTCAATTCGGAGTGATCTACAACTTTGGTCCTGTGACATTTTGTCGTATCTCTCTCCCTTATACGTTAAATTTGGCCGTATTTCTGGATTGTTCGTAAATTTGGTGATTTTTACAAGTATATTTTATTGTTTGACACACTTATAAGAATGATAGGATCATCACGTTGTGTGCGCACATTGGCACGATTAAAGGACATATGTGTACCAAATTTCATGATTCTAGCTTATACATAAGTAGGCAAAATGTAATGTAAAATGTTAAAAATGCACCCAAATTTCACCCTATTCAAACTTTGAACTCAATTTACCCCCTTAATATGGGAGATACGAGGAAATGGTTTAGATACAAACATATAGAGCGATAAATGAGGCGTCTGATGGCGCAAACCGTTTCTTAATATCATAAACCTTTTAGGAGATATGAATCTCGAAGTGGAAGTCTGCACTGTTCAATGTGCTCATGCTTATCCGTCATCTACATAAATAAAATCGTAACGACCGTGTGTCTGTACATTGATTATTTTGGCGAAATTTCGGTACAGTTATCCGTTTCAGGTGTAAAAATGACCATCTGCATCATTTTTAGCTTTAGTGTCTGTTTGTCTGTTTGTTTGTCTGTTTGTCTGTTTGTCTGTCCTTCTATAACTTGAAAACTACTGGATATATTTCCACCAAACTTCATATTTAGAATCCATCTGTCCTTGGGTAGGTTTTAGCGCAAACTGTGTGTCTGTACACTGATTATTTTGGCGAAATTTCCGTACAGTTATCCGTTTCAGGTGTAATAATGACCATCTGCATCATTTTTAGCTTTGGTGTCTGTTTGTCTGTTAGTCTTTTTGTCTGTTTGTCTGTCCTTCTATAACTTGAAAACTACTAAATATATATTTCCACCAAACTTCATATTTAGAATCCACCTCTCCTTGGGTAGGTTTTAGCGCAAATATCGTTTTTAAATCCCTGAACTGGGTGGGGATTTTTACGAAACCGAAACCGTGATTTTGCACTCCCTCAAAGTATACACAACCGAACTTAATGGAAATCAACCTGCCTTAATGAAAATTAATTTTTAAACCTTTTTTTCTCATGTGCATCATTTCGATAACAGGATTTAGTAAGGGAGATATTAACGGACCGTTTTTCGGTACAAATCCCAGCGGACTTAACGCAAGAGCGTGTGCGTGTAAAGCGTACTTCTTACAACTTGAAAACTAACAAGATATTTGAACCAAATTTTATATATAGCATCCATCTGTCCAAGGGTAGGTTTCCTTGGTGTCTGTTAGTTAGTTAGTTAGTTTGTTTGTTTCTTTGTTTGTTTGTTTGTTTGTTTGGTCTGTTTGTCTTTCTCTAACTTGAAAACTACTGGATATATTTCCACCAAACTTCATATTTAGAATCCACCTATCCTTTGGGGAGGTTTTAGGGCAAATATTGTTTCTAAATCCCTGAACTAATTGGGGGTTTATACGAAACCGAAACCGTGATTTTGCACTCCCTCAAAATACACACAACCAAACTTAATGGAAATCTACCTGCCTTAATGGAAATTAATTTCTAAACCTTTTCTTCTCATGTGCATCATTTCAATCACTTACAGGAAAGATAGTATGATCAAACTCTACACGAACATTGGCCCACCCAGTACCCATATGTGAGCCAAATGCTATGTCACATAATTATCCGAAAAGTAATGCAATGTAAGATAATCTCACACAAATTTCAACCTATTCAACGTTTCTGATTCAATCTGACCCACGAATAGATTAGATGCGAGAAAATATCATAGGACCAGCCATTTAGATCGCTAAATACTGCGCCTTACGGTACAATCCTTTGTCGAGATGACGTACCGTTTAGCAACAGTTAATCTGTAAATGAAGGTCTGCAATATTGTAAACATTCATATACTTTCGTATGTCCATCTGCATATATTCATTGATGTCGATTTGTAGCGATCGAGAAAGGATGTGTCTGCTATTGTAATCAGTACTCCCTACACCGACTTTGACTGCTGGCAGTAGGAATGGGGTCCTTCTCCAACTCCTGTGTAACTGGCATTAGTAAGGAGGGCCTACCATTTTAATGAATAATTCACTTTTCCATTTGTCTTGCAGAAGGCAAGGGATCATGCAGTTTTGTTCGAAAGTCCCCTACTCTATTGTGTTTGGCTCTAGGCCAGGGTGCCCGCCATTATAAACAAATGTTCCAATCTAAAATTTGACTAGCATTAGGCATAGTGGCCTGCTATTTTCATGGAAACTCACTAATTCCGTGTGACTGGCAGTAAGCTGGCTAGCAGCAGTAAAAAGGGACTGTCATTATAATGATAACTGCACAACTCAATTTTGACTGGTGGTAGGGAAGTTGCCTGGTATTATAATAAAAACTCCTCAACTGTAACCTGTCTGAAAGTAGGAAATGGGTCTGCCATTGTAACTAAAACTCCCCAAATCGATTGTGATCGCGCAGTAGGCATTGGGGCCTGCAATTATAATGTAAACTTGCCAACTCGATTGTGAATGACAGTAGGCAAGTGAGCCTGGCGTTATCATCACAACTCCGCAACCCTCACTTTACATTGGAAACAACGTATGTGGACCTCCCCATGCTATTTCTCGGATAAGGCTAAGAGACATGCAATTTTAAAACAATCTCATTTGCTGCACGCACAGTATTTACGTCGATATCCGTATACAATGTAGAATACCGTAGCGAAGCACGGGTACATTTGCTAGTTTATTATAAATGGAGCAGCTTGTGGGACTTGTGTATGTAAACGGATTAAAATTAGTAGAATTTTGCTTAACTTTTGATTCGATCGTTTCCGGAATATGGTTTCTTATCCCAAATTCATCCATTTGCCGCCCTGAATGTTTGTAACATCATCATGGATACAACCTGTATATCTAGAAAACGTTATTTCGGCTAAACCATGCCCGTCCTCTATAGCTCGGCTAGGCAGCACGCGAAACGTGCTACGCCCGGTTGCATACTGAGTAAGGGAGGAGCGATGCACAACGTCGCATGAGATCCAGTTGAGTTTCGCTGCGTTAAACTTGCTACTGATATTACTGTAAAGCGCACTTCCCATGTTGTTTACACGACTCGTGTAATAGAAATGGTCGAGAGGAAGACGATGACTATGTGTGGAAATCTTGTGGAAAGCGAATTTAGCCAGGTATGTACACAAGAGAATTTCATTGAATCAATGGGCTTCTAGGTGAAAGCAAGCCTGTAATCTCGTGCATACGTACTAAGCTCTCCCGCGTTCTTGCTCCCGCTATGCTCTACATATGTGGTAATGTCCCATCAGGTTAGTGCGCGAGGTGGAATTGGTTGTGGCTGTGTTATTAGACTCAGAGTGCTGTCATGAGCAGTACGCGGTTTCCTTGAACTTGAAAAGAGAGCATGAACGCAAATAGCTAGGTGTACATAGCCAAGCCAGAAGGTCACGTCAGGAAATTGCGTGTCACCGCGTCTATGTGTGTGTGTGTTACTGAGCAGTGTCGTGCTTGTAAGGTAAATAAGCACGCAAGTAATGTGGAAAATTGAATTGGTCAGGTGTCTGGGAATTACATCAGTATTATGAATCACGACGGGTCATCGAACCACAAACAGTTTAATATAAAACATTTAATTCACCCTGCTTTATAATATCAGCGGAACTCTTTGTTCGGTTTCGACGTTGGTCAAATGTCTCTTATCTTAACGTTATAATAATAATAATAATAATAATAATAATAATAATAATAATAATAATAATAATAATAATAATAATAATAATAATAATGGCGTATTGCCTCCGGAGAAGCCTAGTGCGGGTCGTTTTCTCGTAGACGGCCTATTAGGCAACCTACATGTCTGTGAAGATAAGGGTCCTACCTAGGATGATTTTAATGCCAAATACGCCACACATACCCAGCCCCCGAGCCATTGTAATTAACTAATTAAGATTAAATCCCAGACCTGGCCGGGAATCGAACTCGGGACCCTCTGCACCAAAGGCCAGCACGCTAACCATTTTATCTTACACGGTTCGATTACTGATAATAATAATAATAATAATAATAATAATAATAATAATAATAATAATAATAATAATAATAATAATAATAATATCGGGCGAGTTGGCCGTGCGGTTAGGAGCGCGCAGCTGTGAGCTCGCATCCGAGAGAGAGTGGGTTCGAACCCCACTGTCGGCAGCCCTGAAGATGGTTTTCCGTGGTTTCCCATTTCCACAACAGCCAAATGCTGGGGCTGTACCTTAATTGAGGCCACGGCCGCTTCTTTCCCATTTCTAGGCCTTTCCTGTCCCATCGTCGCCATAAGACGTATCTGTGTAGGTGCGACGTATTTCAAAATAGCATAATAATAATAATAATAATAATAATAATAATAATAATAATGATAATATACCATTAACTATTACGATTTTCATAGACATAAAGATACCTGAATATTGCCATGCAGGTGTTTTTATGTGCTAGTAAATCTACTCACTTGCGGCTGGTATATTTAAGCACCTTGAAATACTGCCAGACAGATCCGGGATCGAACCCACCAACTACAGCTAAGATGTCCAACGCTCTACCATCTGAAACAATCAACCTGGCATGTCCATTGATTTCTTGGTAGAATGAAGAATTTAACGGTACGCTCAAGGTATCTTAATTGAGAAATAACAGGCATGAAGGTAGCGAGAATCACTGCTGATGTGAACAGGTGAGGACAACGGCAAGGGGATACTCATAAAGAAGATATAAGGGCTATTACAAAAATGTGCATGTGACGAACCAGCTGCAGAAGTGAAATCACGCGGTGCGAGGCGGATGGAAGAGGATAACTTCCTAGGAGAATACTCGAATCACCCATAGAGATTAAGAGAAGCAAATGAAGGCCAAAGCGACGTTAGTCATATTCAGATTTAATCATTCAAAGATAAGAGGCGTTAAAAAATGATATGAAGAATTTTTCGCCGTCATACATTTATAAAGGTCTGGAGAGCGTGTGATGAAATTTACTGGAAAGAAATCTAATGGATTATCAAACGTTACTGTTTTAGTTACACAGATTTCACAAGGTTTGAAACTCATTCCTGCAGGCCTACAGGTTCTTTTGAACGAGTGAGTGGCTGCGATATTTGTGTCAGCTTGAATTCGGGATACAGTGCGCTCGAACTCCACCGTCGGCAGCGCTGAAGATGGTTTTCCGTGGTTACCCATTTTCATACCAGGCAAATCCTGGGGCTATACCTTAATTACGGCCATGGTCGCTTCATTCCCACTCTTAGCCCTTTCCTATCCCATCGTCGCCACTAGATTTATCTGTCTCGGCCAGGCTTCCCCTGTCCCCGTAATCCGAGTTTTTTTTTTTTTTGCTAGGGGCTTTACGTCGCACCGACACAGATAGGTCTTATGGGGACGATGGGATAGGAAAGGCCTAGGAGTTGGAAGGAAGCGGCCGTGGCCTTATTAAGGTACAACCCCAGCATTTGCCTGGTGTGAAAATGGGAAACCACGGAAAACCATCTTCAGGGCTGCCGATAGTGGGATTCGAACCTACTGTCTCCCGGATGCAAGCTCACAGCCGCGCGCCTCTACGCGCATAATCCGAGTTTAGATGAACTTTTGGTAATCATAATTATTTACATTAAAAAGCCGAGATGAATGGCTCAGATGGTAGAACACGGGATTTCTGAGTCCTAATTGGTGAGTTAGAGAACCCACGTTTGATTCCCGCCTCGTCCTTGTGTTCTAATTCTGGACGTAGTGTTGGAACGCAGTTCCATCATCTTCTTGATGTCAAGTGGGAAACTCCCGATACGAGAAGAAGGGAAACCGATCAAGAAAGCCAAACAATATGGCTTATCACATGGCACTCCAATATTCACATGTCATATGGGTGGGCAGGTCGTTGCAGGTCCAAGCCTCGTTATAATTTTGTGAATATCATTGGTTCGGTTAAGTTACTTTTTTGATAATATGCGAAGAAGCTTTGCTTTATATTCTAGTATTAGAAATGATTAGATAATAGGGAAAAAATATGCGGGGATTTTTTTAATATTTCAGGGTGGATGGCAAACAATCTGTTCCTGCATCTTGTTGTTTCACCGCTGATAACACTAAGCTCTGAACCGCGCTGTCCTTTACCCCTACAGCGCGAACCTCACGCATTTGTTTTTGCTCATCCTCCAAGATTATCCGAGAGGAGAAACGTGTTCGAATGTAGTTTACTACCAATTAACAATAACACAAATGTTCACCAGTCCGCATATCACACTGTATATAAGACAAAGTAATAAACAATCATTTAATGGAGAGTTTTGATCTCGTAATAGAATTTTTTTTTGCTAGTTGCTTTACGTCGCACCGACACAGATAGGTCTTATGGCGACGATGGGGCAGGAAAGGGCTAGGAGTGGGAATGAAGCGGCCGTGGCCTTAATTAAGGTACAGCCCCAGCGTAATAGAATTCATTACTGGGTTAAAGCTCTATTCTACCTTATACCTATATATGAAACATGGAAAAAATATGTTCTAAATTGCTCATATTTTCCGGTAGGTTACCACTAAGTTGTCCGGATCCACGGCTAAATGGTTAGCGGGCTGGACGTTGGTCACAGGGGTCCCGGGTTCGATTCCCGGAAGGGTTGGGAATTTTAACCATCATTGGTTAATTTCGCTGGCACGGGGGTTGGGTATATGTGCTGTATTCAATATCATTTCATCCTCATCACGACGCGCAGGTCGCCTACGGGTGTCATATCAAAAGCCCCGCATCTGGCGAGCCGAACATTCCTCGGACACTCCCGGCACTGAAAGCCATACGTCATTTCATTTCATTTTACCACTAAGTTATAACTAAGGTTCGGAAGTTAACGAAATGTTATATTTCTTTTCTGAGCTAATTTTACCCGAAATCGGAAAAATAAGTGTGAATGATGGGTTCCTAAGCCTGTTTAAAGCTATCTGATGTTACATATAAATGCATATTTCGGTCATTTTTATTGTTTTGGTCATATTTTTCTCATTTGAATGATATACGGTAGTATTTGGTTATAATTTCAGCATTTTTGTTTAAATCGAGGAGTCGTTAACAAGTGACGTGTTAACGGCGTCGACTTTCAGAGATAGAATTTCCAAAACGTGTAGTATATATATTGTTCATTCTTTTCCCGGAATATACAGGTAGCAGGTTTAACAGATCTGATTCCAAGAAGGAGTTACTTAACAAACGTCTTTTAGCACACTTTTTCGGACAGGTTAGGTTGGCAAGACGATACGCGTGAGCTCACGGAATGTGACGATAGTGTATTTCCGCCTTCGAATCACTCTAGTAGATAGCTCAGAAGCAATTTACTTTCCTGAGTTAATTCCTTTCACTCCTGTGTGGGACATACGGCACATGTTAGAGCTCTCCATCTGATCCTGCTCATTGCCATCTTCTTGATGTTAGTCCGGGAATACCTAATGGCTGTCACCTGTCATGTCCTGCGCCAGGTCGCCCTAGGTCTGCCTCTCCGCCTTGCTCCTTGAGGGTTCCATTCCAGCGCCTGCCGTGGAATATGATATGGACCTCTTCTCAAAGTGTGTCCGATCCATCTCCATTTCTTTTATTTTATGATTGCCTCAGCTTTACGTTGTTTGGTGCGCTGCTACAGTTCTTAGTTTGAGATAACTTCCGTCCAGCGTACTCCCACTACAGTCATCAAGCATTTATTAATGAAGGTTTTGACTCTTGTTGTAATCTCTACTGCCATTTTCCACGTCTCACACCCATTAAATAGAACTGATTTCACGTTTGAGTCAAAGACCCTAAGTTTTGTTTTCAATGATATTTCACAAGATCTCCACACCGATCAAGCTGAGCGAAGGCTCGTTTCCTTTCTTAGTCCTATTAATGACATCCTCTGTCGCCCCTCCATTCTAGGAAACAATACCAGAAGCAATTAGAAAAAAGTAACTTTCATGTTATTTCTCCCAGTTCTCCCTTGAAGTGTCCAGTTACAACTCCATTCCCTTTTCGCTACCAAAGAATTTCAACAGTTTGGCCTCAAAAAACCTTCTTTTAGGCAGCGTCTTCTACCTTCGCGACAGATACCATGAATCACGCTAATACTTAGTTTCTTGGATTTATTTAGGAAAACTGAGCGAGAACTGCACCTCAAGGCTATGACACTGAATGAATGTTGAAAGTTTTAACGTACTGTAGCTACTCTGTCTGTTTGTGTAATTACATTTGTCTGAGGTATCGCTGATCACGTTTGTTACTTAAGACGATTAACGTTAGTAATACTCAAATACTATTCATGTCATATTTTAGGTCATATTTTATCGTTTTTAAACAAACGTCTTTTAGCACACATTTCCGGACAGGTTAGGTTGGCAGACGATACACGCGAGTTCACGAAACGTGATGATAGTGTATTTCCGCCTTCGAATATTTGCTTGTATATTTTGAACTTCTTTAGGTCATAATTTTCCGAACCCTAATGATGAATTTGACAAGAGCCCATAGATTGTAATTCAGTATGCATGTGTGTTACTATGATCATATGCTTTCAACCTTAGTTATAATGTTTGCTTGCATGAGGTACATATTTATTAAAAATATAATACTGGTATCGGAGGAAGTAATATAATAGAGTAACCATAAAATACGCCATTTATGTACGTACCAAAAACAAAGAAATGTTTATTATATGTAACAGTAAGAAACGGCAATTTGTATATTATAAAATGTGAAGTACATGCCCCATATCATTTGAGAAGTCTTGCACTGTTATGTATTTATGAAAACGAGGCATGAAAGCTTAGTCGACGTATTTATCTAATATGGTTTAATTATTGGAACGATATCTCAAAAGCCTTAGGAGCCAAACATTTATGTCGAACATTTTCCACGTGGAAAAGCAGGAGTAAATTTTCTAAAGAAGATGAAAATGAAGGATGACTGATGATCAAGATTTTGTTAGCTATGTGGTAACACAGCAAATTTCCATAGGTTTTTCTGGTAACTGTTGAATGGGAAACAGTTCGGACTAGAAAGGTAGTGGTCATGGCCTTAACCCTAGAAGTGCCGAGTGTTTTTTTCCCTAAATGGCAGGCTATATACTTGTGCACTGCACATTTATGCTCTAAACAATTTTAAGCACGCTTAGTTAGAGAAACGTTGGACATACAGCACACCATATTAATCAGAGAACTTTATTTAACCCGCACATATAAGTTTTAGATAATGTACTTACTTATCTGATGATTATCATGCGATCAACTTGACTTGACTTATTTCCTGTATCTTGTAAGTGGAGCACAGGGCATCAATGAACTTCCGCCACCGGACTCTGTTCTGCGCCATCGTCCTGATCTCTGTCCAGGTCTTCCTTCCTTTCTCCATCCCTTCTGTTACTACAGTCCTCCTCCATGTGTTCCTTGGTCTGCCTCTTCTCCTGCTACCTTGTGGGTTCCATTCCAGGGCTTGTCTTGCTATGTTGTATTTATCTCGCCGTAATGTATGCACGATCCATTTCCGTTTCCTACGACGCATCTCAATATCAATGGTTGTTTGATCGTTTTTTTCCACAGTTCTTCATTGGAGATTACTTGTGGCCACCATATCCTCAGGATATTCCTCAAACTTTTGTTCACAAATGTTTGAAGTCTGCTAATCAGTTGTTTGTTAGTCTTCCATGTTGCACACTCATAGAGCAGTACCAACTTGACATTTGTATTGAAGATGCGTAGTTTGGTATAGGTGTTAAGTTCCCTTGATTTCCAGATTGGTCTCAACATTGCAAATGCTCCTTCAGCCTTATTTATTCTACACTGACTGACAGTGACAATGCAACATCAAGGAGGAGTGGTTCGAAAGGGATGAAAGTTGGGGGGAAAACAGACGGCACGCATGAATAATTGATGTTTATTTCAAACCGATATGCAGGTTACACAATGCGCACGGCATCGACTCAGTAGGATGTAGGACCACCGCGAGCGGCGATGCACGCAGAAACACGTCGAGGTACAGAGTCAATAAGAGTGCGGATGGTGTCCTGAGGGATGGTTCTCCATTCTCTGTCAACCATTTGCCACAGTTGGTCGTCCGTACGAGGCTGGGGCAGAGTTTGCAAACGGCGTCCAATGAGATCCCACACGTGTTCGATTGGTGAGAGATCCGGAGAGTACGCTGGCCACGGAAGCATCTGTACACCTCGTAGAGCCTGTTGGGAGATGCGAGCAGTGTGTGGGCGGGCATTATCCTGCTGAAACAGAGCATTGGGCAGCCCCTGAAGGTACGGGAGTGCCACCGGCCGCAGCACATGCTGCACGTAGCGGTGGCCATTTAACGTGCCTTGAATACGCACTAGAGGTGACGTGGAATCATACGCAATAGCGCCCCAAACCATGATGCCGCGTTGTCTAGCCGTAGGGCGCTCCACAGTTACTGCCGGATTTGACCTTTCTCCACGCCGACGCCACACTCGTCTGCGGTGACTATCACTGACAGAACAGAAGCGTGACTCATCGGAGAACACGACGTTCCGCCATTCCCTCATCCAAGTCGCTCTAGCCCGGCACCATGCCAGGCGTGCACGTCTATGCTGTGGAGTCAATGGTAGTCTTCTGAGCGGACGCCGGGAGTGCAGGCCTCCTTCAACCAATCGACGGGAAATTGTTCTGGTCGATATTGGAACAGCCAGGGTGTCTTGCACATGCTGAAGAATGGCGGTTGACGTGGCGTGCGGGGCTGCCACCGCTTGGCGGCGGATGCGCCGATCCTCGCGTGCTGACGTCACTCGGGCTGCGCCTGGACCCCTCGCACGTGCCACATGTCCCTGCGCCAACCATCTTCGCCACAGGCGCTGCACCGTGGACACATCCCTATGGGTATCGGCTGCGATTTGACGAAGCGACCAACCTGCCCTTCTCAGCCCGATCACCATACCCCTCGTAAAGTCGTCTGTCTGCTGGAAATGCCTCCGTTGACGGCGGCCTGGCATTCTTAGCTATACACGTGTCCTGTGGCACACGACAACACGTTCTACAATGATTGTCGGCTGAGAAATCACGGTACGAAGTGGGCCATTCGCCAACGCCGTGTCCCATTTTTCGTTCGCTACGTGCGCAGCACAGCGGCGCATTTCACATCATGTGCATACCTCAGTGACGTCAGTCTACCCTGCAATTGGCATAAAGTTCTGACCACTCCTTCTTGGTGTTGCATTTGCTCTATCAGTCAGTGTATTTCCTATATCCTCTGTAGTTCCTCCCTCAAGGGTGACTATACTTCCCAGGTAGCAAAACTGATTGACTTGCTCGATCGCTTGGTTTCCTAAAAATAATAGTGCCTTGTTTCGGTTATTATAGCGCATTTCCTTGGTTTCCTTTCCATTTACCTCCAAACCCACCTCTGATGCTTCAGTTTTTAAATCATTCAGCTTTGCTTCCATATCCTTAAAATTGTTGACTAGCAAACACAAGTCATCCGCAAAGTCCAAGTCCTCCAATCTGCCTGTCAGTCCCCATTGAATTCCTCTTTGGCGATTAATTGCCTTCTTCATCACGAGATCCAGCACCATCAGAAATAGTATAGGTTTGCGATCAAAGTTTTGGAAAACGAAATAAGTTTGTTTTTCTTACTTTCAACTTCACCATTAATACTAAAATACACTAATTTTAAAATTCACTACATACAAAAAACACGCAAAATTGATTCCAGTTTTGAAAAGTATATTTTTTTTAAAGGTAAACACAGAAATAAAAAAGGAATTAAAACTTCCAAGTTGCACACAATTCTGTCAGCCGCCGAGCACTGCTCGGAGTCATTCTCGGAGAGTTTTCTTTTCATGCCAGGCTTTTTACTTTCATATTTCCTATCTGAACTTCCCTGTTGGACTCTTCTTCTCTTTCGACTTCGACATTATTAGGTTTGAGAGGCGCACGATGTCTTTAATTTTCATGCCCTTTGTTTCCCTTCGCTTTCTTTCGTCGTTTTCTTAATTTTTAGGAGAGTAGGACTTCCTTCACTTTTCTTGTGATTACTGATTTGAGAAAAAGGTTGCCCAGTTGCATTTCTTTCTAAAAATAGTGATCACCACCATTGCCCATGTGCTAGAAACATAATCATGTTAAAATAAAGAACCAACTCGTTCAGATCTTCAATGTTAAGCAACATGGGGAGAGATTCACATTTTGCGTGTTGTTGGTTAGAGGAGGAGGTGGAAGAGGAGCAGGAGGAGGAGGAGGAGGGTACTGTAGTAGTTCCCTATTTCAGCTGCGAGCAGTAGGTCACCTCGTATGTTACGGTAAGACACTACATGGTATAAATTTGCCCAACAAGAATGACGGAGGAATCCTCGCACTCCGTACTACACGCACTACTCAGGACACATTTGAATCAGTAAGGGAGGATTTTGATGACACGATCGTCAGCCAATGAGTTCGACTCGTTGGCTGAATTGCCAGTGTTGAGGCCATTGGTTCAGAGGGTCCCGGATTAGATTTCGGCCGGGTTGGGGATTATAATCGCGTGTGATTAATTATTCTGTCTCGGGGACAGGGTATTTGTGTTTGTCCCAATACTTTCGTCTTCATATTCAAACAACACACTACACGAAAACCACTACAGAAATACCCAACACTGATTGCATCCCTTCATATAGGGTTTGTGTCAGGAAGGGCATCCGGCAGTAAAACAGGACCAAGTCCATATGTGCGACTAGGTTCGCATTTGTGACCCCACAGATGTGGGAAAAGTGGTAGAAGAAGAGAAAGAAGGTCGTTACCCAAAGAGTAAAAACCAGTGGGAGAAATGTCTCCATTTTATCAGCTGTCAGGCGTAGACTTTCCCAGTGCATGCCGGATACAGCAGCAGATGAATTCCAAAAATTACTCTCGGTATTTATTCCAATGTAATTTCAGGATAGCTGGGCTTTGGTAGTCAGCTCTGTGAAATCAGGATATAATCTGTCAGGATTATAGTACTGACAGATGGTTAAAGACAAATGTGTGCATTTATAACACGTAAGAAAGACTGAAAAGAATCATAACGGTATTTCTGAAACGATTTAACAAGACCAGAACGAGAAAGGCATGGACCGGCTTAGTTACTGTCAAAGACCGTGGATTGCTAGAATACCTACATAAGTAGAAATACACTGACTGACAGAGCAAATGCAACACCAAGAAGGAGTGGTCAGAACTTTATGCCAATTGCAGGGTAGACTGACGTCACTGAGGTATGCTCATGATGTGAAATGCGCCGCTGTGCTGCGCACGTAACGAACGATAAATGGGACACGGCGTTGGCGAATGGCCCACTTCGTACCGTGATTTCTCAGCCGACAGTCATTGTAGAACGTGTTGTCGTGTGCCACAGGACACGTGTATAGCTAAGAATGCCAGGCCGCCGTCAACGGAGGCATTTCCAGCAGACAGACGACTTTACGAGGGGTATGGTGATCGGGCTGAGAAGGGCAGGTTGGTCGCTTCGTCAAATCGCAGCCGATACCCATAGGGATGTGTCCACGGTGCAGCGCCTGTGGCGAAGATGGTTGGCGCAGGGACATGTGGCACGTGCGAGGGGTCCAGGCGCAGCCCGAGTGACGTCAGCACGCGAGGATCGGCGCATCCGCCGCCAAGCGGTGGCAGCCCCGCACGCCACGTCAACCGCCATTCTTCAGCATGTGCAAGACACCCTGGCTGTTCCAATATCGACCAGAACAATTTCCCGTCGATTGGTTAAAGGAGGCCTGCACTCCCGGCGTCCGCTCAGAAGACTACCATTGACTCCACAGCATAGACGTGCACGCCTGGCATGGTGCCGGGCTAGAGCGACTTGGATGAGGGAATGGCGGAACGTCGTGTTCTCCGATGAGTCACGCTTCTGTTCTGTCAGTGATAGTCACCGCAGACGAGTGTGGCGTCGGCGTGGAGAAAGGTCAAATCCGGCAGTAACTGTGGAGCGCCCTACCGCTAGACAATGCGCCATAATGGTTTGGGGCGCTATTGCGTATGATTCCACGTCACCTCTAGTGCGTATTCAAGGCACGTTAAATGCCCACCGCTACGTGCAGCATGTGCTGCGGCCGGTGGCACTCCCGTACCTTCAGGGGCTTCCCAATGCTCTGTTTCAGCAGGATAATGCCCGCCCACACACTGCTCGCATCTCCCAACAGGCTCTACGAGGTGTACAGATGCTTCCGTGGCCAGCGTACTCTCCGGATCTCTCACCAATCGAACACGTGTGGGATCTCATTGGACGCCGTTTGCAAACTCTGCCCCAGCCTCGTACGGACGACCAACTGTGGCAAATGGTTGACAGAGAATGGAGAACCATCCCTCAGGACACCATCCGCACTCTTATTGACTCTGTACCTCGACGTGTTTCTGCGTGCATCGCCGCTCGCGTTGTTCCTACATCCTACTGAGTTGATGCCGTGCGCATTGTGTAACCTGCATATCGGTTTGAAATAAACATCAATTATTCGTCCGTGCCGTCTCTGTTTTTCCCCAACTTTCGTCCCTTTCGAACCACTCCTTCTTGGTGTTGCATTTGCTCTGTCAGTCAGTGTACACGACGTAGAAACTGCGCCGACTGAGCAATTTTAGGGAGTTTTCATTCCCCACCCTAAACGTGTTGGGCGGGCCACCTAGAGGGTTACGCCCTCTGTCTGCCCAAGAATGCGGTCAGGTTGCGGAGAAGTGACGGAGGAAGGAGGTAGGTTAAGCATTGGAAATACTTAAGTTGCGTGTACATTTACATATGATTATGCTGGATTTAGAATGTTAAAATAGTAGTATTTCTGGTAATATTTACTTTCCATGGAATTGCTCTTATTGTAGTTGTTGTTGGGTAGTAATATTTTAATTTGCATTATCACACTACTGTAAGTAACCATTGCCACCGGGATATTTCCCAATTGCGATGTCATAATGATAAAAATAATAACAATAACAATAACAATATTTTTCTTCCTCTAAATCTAGCTCTAACCCTCAAAATCCGCAACAATTGGTTATCAGAAATTAATGAAGATCTACAAGAAATGGGTATTGAGGACGAAACCATTCAAGACATAATGAAATTTAGAAGCTTAGTAAACAAACATAAATTTGCAGAGAAACCAAGAAGAAAAGTACAGGCTGGACAGAAACACGAAGAATGGAACACAGTGAAAAAATGAAGAGATATTGGGAAGAAAAGAAGAAGAAACATTGTGCAAAATAAGTTCAAACGCGCTCACAGTTGGGCACAACAAATCAAAAAAAAAAATTCTTCCTCTGCATGTTAGGTATGTGTTCTGAAAGTTTGGCCGCACCTTATTGTAACATCCTTCCTTAGCTATAAAATGGTAACAAAACACAACATTTTAAGATAAACTTATCAAGTAAATAATAATCTGCATTAATTTGCATCGGCGCCACCTCCGAAAGAAAGCTACAGTAAAGTTTTGCAGGAAAAGAAAAGTAGTAATTTATCTTACTTCCGGAATACGGACATGAAGACCAGAAAAATTGCTTATTGTTCCTTTGCTTACGAAAAGCGAAGACAGGTGTTTTATATCTAGAATGAAACGTAAAGTATGGTACAATGTCGTCAAACAAAAGAACAGTAGTTTTCATTAATCTTTCATTCACTTCTGAAATTCATTGTGTTAAAATATAATCTCCCAAGTTGATTGTTGCATAATTAGCAGATGCATGCAGTTTTATAATTCTAGAGTACGATTTCACGATTATTAACACAATCAGTGCTGTTTTATTCACTGTGAAAGTGACGTACACGGTGTGTTTTGTCTATCGGTAACTTACCGACATATTTTTACCAACATTGACGTGGCAGGAACTTAATACTGGTGTATTCACACTATCCAAGAAGTTTTCGGCACTGTACAATAAAACAGTTTGATTCGTCTTGCCAATTATTTATATCCATACCTCTCATAATAATTCCTTTTGGATAAGTGTTATATTTGTATATCCTGTCCGTTGTTTTCATTTATCTATTTCTCTTATTTTATTGTTTTGTTCTTAGGTTTCAGTTCGATCATATTTGGCGGTTCAGAGCAGTACTATCGTGACTAGCACTTTCGGATTCAATACTGACAACGGTTAGTCTTAATACTGATATCTCGCATACACGAACTTTCAGTTTTCTTTGATGTAAAATGTCAAAAAGTCTATTTTCTATAGTATTGCTTTGAATCGTAGTAATATCCACTGAAATTCCTGAGATTTAGAACATGCTGTCATCTATATCAATAAAGTTATAGAGGGTCCGCTGTCTGTAATTTCGTTCATTTTTCCGATTTTCATATATTTATCCGTTTTAGGTCAACAGAGGACCACATCAGTTGTGTCTGTTTGACTGTCTGTTTGCTCCACCATCACGGCAAAACGACTGAATACATCTCGATCAAACTTCATATTTAGAGTATACTCATCCAGGATCAGGTTTTGATATGCATAAAGTTCGAAAATTACGGAGAAGTCTGGGGTTTTATAGGGGGGTCAAACGAAATACTTGATATTTTCTCATACACTATTCATTTTCTGTAAAATTTGTCGGTTATATATGAAACGTCCGTTCATTTTAAACATTTTTTGTTATCTCCATAATTTCGCTTATTTTTCAAATGACGAAGAAAATGACTATTTACTGCGAGTTTCGTGCTCTGCGTTGAGTGACGGACACCTTCGCAGACTGACAACGCACCTACCACTTACCGTGGCAATGTCTCTGGCTGCTTGCCAGCAGGGAAGTGTCGTAATGCCATTTTTGACATCATTCCTGTAAACTCCTAGTTGTTCATTAGGTAGAAGGTGAGAGAAACGTCAAGCTGCCATTCTGCTGGATATTTGCGAAATAGCGTTGGAGGTTACAATCGTCTTCTAAGGGTAAAAGCAAAGCAAAGTCATCTCCGTACAGGCCATGAGGGCCCTTGGAGGGGTGGAAGGTAAAGGTTCCCACTATCCGTAACCTCGGCACATGATGGGATAGAGTGGTTAGCTCCACGCCCGGCCGCCTTTGTCCCAGGAATTAACGTGGTACTCATTTTTGGTGTAGGCTGAGGGACCCTCATGGCCATGTGCACCTCCGGAAGTGGAAATCTCGTTTCTTAAATTTCACGACTTTCTGACGGGAATTCGAACCTACGTCCTTCCGGGCGAACCGAGCACGCCTTTACCGCCTCGGCCGGACAGCCCCTTATCACTAAGGATGGCTGTTAATATTTCAAGATTACCGCGGATTAGAGCCCGTTATTTTACATCGTAAGGTGTTGCTACAATTTTTAATGTATATTTCTCCTACTTACGTTTTCTCCTTTAATTACTTGCCTCTGCCTTCTTTTTAGGTTAGTAATAAGACCATAAATCATATTTTTTTCTGCTTACCTAAGAATCCCTGCACCTAAATTTCCCCTCTGTTGCTGCTTCTTAAATCCGTAACTCATATCATCACAATTTATTGAGGGGCATTTCATTCTTCCAATACATCGACTTGGTGTTTACATATTTGTCAGTTTTCTCAACTGTATTAATTTCTTTCTTTATGTCTCCATATGAGTGCGAGTGACAGTCCCGAAACCTGGGCACTCTTTTCTTTGAGGAACAATTCGAAGCTGTTCAAATATGTAACTTTTAGGCCCCGAAAATTATCAAAATATGGAGACAATTTTAATGACCTTGCAAACCTACGCTTCGGGGTTATTGGTGGCTGAACGTCAAGTCGTATAAATGTATACAACTTCAGTCCAATTACTTTTTGTCGTGTCTCGATCCCTTATACATTAGATAGAGGTACGTTTCTCGATTATAATCAAAACTCTCCAACTCGATTGTGACTGGCATTAGGAAAGGGGCCTGTCAATTTAATGAAAACTCCCCAACTTAATTATGAATGGCAGTAGCAAGTAAGCCTGCCTTTATAATAGAAACTCCCAAACTAGATTGTGAATGGCAGTAGGAAACATGGGCTACCATTATGACCAAAACTTTCCAACGCGCACCTTACATCGAAAACAACGTATAGGGACCTACCCGAGGTGTTTTACACATAACGCAGAGAGACATGCTATTTAATATAATCTTACTCACTGCGTGTTCAGGAATTTACGTAGACATCTGTATACCATATAGAATACCGTGTTGAAGCGCGGGTACACTTGCTAGTCATAACTTATATGCCTGGAAACACGGTGTGCTAATGTGATAGATGAATATATCGTGTTTTTGAAACAGTTTTTAATACAATTTCTATTAGCTTATATGATTTTCAGTATATCGAACATGAATAAAACCCTTAGAACACTATAAATACCTGTAGAAAATAAATAATTATTATAAGAATGAGTTTTCGTTCTACACGAACCTACCCAGATTCTAGCAAATCACCTTTAATAATGCATGCGCAAGTACAAAATTGCTTACTTTGCGTAAACCGCTTCAGTGATTGTAAATAGATTATATTGTAGCAGAAATGAAATATTATTAATCTAGAGACCATTTTTGTGGCGTATAAACAACATTGAGACATTTTGTGTACTGAAGGTTATATAAACTCCAACACGATATATAGTAAGCTATGTATATGGTGGTCGGAAGCAATGTAAACTACGCGTATAAGCGTTAAAGGGAAGGTCCTACTGATAAATAACTTTAATAAAAATAGTTCAGTATGTCGTGCCGTTGTTATTTTATCAGCGCAGAAGTCAGCCAATCAGATAGCTTTCCGAGCGTATTCAAATGGGCTGTGCGGGGTGATGTTGCTACTCTGAATAAAGCTTAAGATGTACTTGAGAACCACGTCGAGAAATCAGTAACAACAAACACACAAAAATCTGTTTCAGCTGGTGTCATCGTAGCGTACCTGCTACGGGTGCGATCCTGTCACTAGGAGGTCCGTGTTCAAATTCCTCCTCTGGCGAAGTTTCTTTCTTCGATTGGTGCTCTCAAGTTTGTCCCAGAGGGGAGTTCTTCCATGTGTCACAGAAACCTACGGTGCGCATCTGGCGTATTTGAGCACCTACCAAACCCACTAGAATGGTGCGCGCCTGGCGTCTTTGAATACCTTTCAAACTCAACAGAATGAGCCTGGATCGACCACAATGACTTGGGATCTAAAGGCCAGCACACTACCATCTAAGCCGCAGAGCACGGCTTGACAATTTAATATACACAGGTCTAGGCCTAATTGAACTCTAGTGTTAGCCTGTGCATGCCAGTGCTATGGATGAATGCTGGAAATAAAAATAACACATCACGCTCACAATATACAGTATATACAAGTAAATAACTTTCTGGAATCTACAATTTAATCTGCAAGCTTTCAACATAATGTAAATCATTTTCATGTACAGGAATATATGTCAATATCATACACAAAACATTATATGTTTTCAATGATAACAATGCTGAGTTTCAATGATTTCGGTTGGAGAAAAGATTGAGGAACTTGTATATCCAGAGCCGCATTTGCATGACCCCTATGGGCCCGACACCATGGTGGCAAAAATGGAAAAGCTCTGACTGTTTGAAAACGAGCTTTTAGAATACGCGCATTTTCGTGGTATTCTAAAACGAAAGCTCCCGACATAAAAAAAATAGAATTCCCTTTCCGATTATCCAAAAGCTGCCTGTTATAATATTATAAATATCACCACAATGTTGTAACACAGCCCCCTTGGTTCTGCGTACGGCTATCAAGATGACTTCCGGCTGCAATTTATTCAAACAGGCGGCGAATCAACGCCACCTGGAAACAACCGCGTGCTTCCTGTAAAAGTTTTTGAGGGACATCCCAATTTGCAACAACTGGCTTCAGTGATTGGAAGCATGAAAATTAGCAGCAACCACTTCATAGACTTTGGGAAGTACATTTGCACTACTTGTGGTATTCCATTCTAAGTAGATCCGTGCGTACGGAGTTTCGTGGAGAGTAAGGCAGATATTTACATCTCATAGTAGTTTGCAATGTAAAAAAGAATTATAATTCATCTTTTCTACTTTCTTAACATAATATAATCTTCTTATTTGCACCTCACACAGCATAAATGAAAATATATTTCAGTTTTGTAGTTTTAAAACTTATTTTTGCATCCGTTGAATAAAGTAAGCAATTATTAGAATGTGACTCAAAATTGTTCATGGGAAGAATACTTCCAAGCAGGTTATTTGGGTACTCAACAGGAAAAAGTGTTTTTAAATAATACTCCTTATTTAATTTCCAATTCCCAGTCCAGAAAATATTTAAATGAAAATCTCTTACAGTGCACCAAAAATGTGTCCACGGGAAACCTTCTAACCACTTCTAGTTTATTTTATTGTGTGCACGCGAAATATCCCTCCCATTTGTGACATTGCTTGAGCTGATGTACAATCATTTCATACAACAAGGCCGTTCAACTGAGGAGGAGGAGGAGGATTGTGCACGATGGCTGCTGTACATTGCTCTTATGGGACTAACTGTGGGGAGGGCTCTGCTGTCTCCTCATTGAGGAGTAAGGTTGAGTAGTATGGGTAGTATACATTAGTCTTATGGTACTAACTCTGTGTTGTTATGCTAAGGGTACCATGGGGTCTCGCCACTTGTAACCAAAGATTTATTGGTTTTATGATAATAGTTTACGCAGACGACGTAGGATGGCTACTAACCCGCTCTGGTATACGCCGTACTTTATGCTCAACTAAACTGCATGACAAGGAAAAAGATACATTTGCACTACTTGTGATATTCCATTCTAAGTAGATCCGTGCTTGTGGAGTTCTGTGGAAAGTAAGGCAGATATTTACATCTCATAGTAAAATTTTCAGTTCCAAAAAAGAATTATAATTTATCGTTCTATACTTTTTAACAGAATATAATCTACTTATTTGCATCATGCACAATCTTACTCTAAAAAATTCAGTTTTATATAATTTTAAAATTTATCTTTGCATCCGTTCAGTAAAATAAGCTGTTATTGGAATGTGATTCAAAATGGGCCATTGGAAGAATACTTCCCAGAAGATTAATGCGTTACTCAACAGGAAAAAGGTGTGTTTAAATAATACTCCTTATTTACATTCCCATTCCCTGTCCAGAAAAGAAAATCTCTTACACTGCACCATAGAATGGCCTGTGAAAGGGTGCTTACGTGTTAATGTTTAAAATAAGGGGTAGCGAATTGTGCAGAATTGACAGGCGTTTGCTCTTTCAGTTGAATTATTATTATTATTATTATTATTATTATTATTATTATTATTATTATTATTTAAAAGTATTAATGTTCGCTAGATTACCTCGGAGGCATTATACTGTATTAGTTTATTCATTATATAGGTCTACAAATAATAATAATTGCAAATTTGTCTTATCAAATTTAAGGAAGGGGGCGCAAAATGATTTGGGCCCAGACGCGTTGTGGTAGATAAATTCGGCCCTGTACATAATGAAATCAAATATGCATTATCAATAAGGTCCTTAAACAATTAAAAAAATACCAAAAGAACTGCAACCTTTCACCTGCTGGATAGAGTCTTAAAACCAAATGTTTTTTAGCGGATTGAGAGACCATGTGGTACTTTAGAAACACAAACAGAGCGTGATGCACTATACACATGAGGAGAATACCACATCTTGCATTGTACACAGAACGGAGTAACAAATTCAAAGCTGTCGATACCAAAGCCTATGAGTGACGCGTTGTTAAGCACCCATCCTTGGCTGTGGTGTGGTAATTATCAGTCGGACTTAACGTCACACAATCAAACGGTGGGATTACGGACTGACTGACAGGCAGTGGTCTGATAATCAGCCGCTTGTAGTAGAAAGAGAATGAATATCAGTTACGAGAGAGAGAAGACGTATTCAGGAGCTCTACCAGTAGAGTAGACTAACGTACATTCATAGCCATGATGGTTATAAGGTTAGCGTGCTGGTCCTAGGTCACAGAGGTCTCTGGTTCGATTCCCGGCAGGGTCGGGAATTTTAGTATAATTGGTTAATTCCGCTGCCACGGTGGATGAGTGTATGTGACGTCCTGATCATCATTTCATATTCATCACTACGCGTTGGTCACCTAAGGCGTCAAATCGAAAGACTTGCACCTGGCGAACCGAACATGTCCTCAGACACTCCCGGCTCTAAAAGCCATACGGTATTTCATAGCCATGATTATGTAGTTATTCCAGGGGTGAAATTCGACGGACCAGCCACGGACTTCTCTCCAGGCTTTACTAAGGTCCTATATAATATTTTTCCTCCACATCCGGCAAGCAGGATTGACTGCTCGGTCAATGACACACTTGACTGTGCCAATCCGTCCCCGAGGCCTTATTCCAGGATGAAGATCATAAGCATTTCGCTATGTCTCCTCATCTACAGACAACGTGATCAAACAACTGCAGTTTGAGTGAAACTAAAGTTGTCCATGCACGTAATTCTAGGTGACTCCCATGGAAGACCTGCGCGTCTAAACGTGTGTTGTTAATGATGATAATAATATAGCACATAGCCTGTACCAAAACTTATGTTAAAATAATGGTGCTCTTATGTATTTTAGAACACTGCCGAAGTGCCTATGATGCTTTTGAGTTTTGACCATTTTAAAAAGTATATGAACTATAAAAATAAAGTCCATTTGTAAAATTTATAGTGTAGCGTGTATCGTCTCCCACGAAATTTACGCATCCATTTTTCAAGACGCATACTTTACTTCAAGAAGTGCGAAAAATACGCGAGTAAATACCGCATAAAATAATAATAATAATAATAATAATAATAATAATAATAATAATAGGACGAATCAGAGAAGATTGTAAATACAGGAAACGGCATGATAATGATCTGTACCTGCAGGTGGAAGGAATGACGACCGGGCGAGTTGGCCGTGAGGTTAAGGCGCGCAGCTGTGAGTTTGCATCTGGGAGATACTGGGTTCGAGCCCCACTGTCAGCGGCCTGAAGATGTATTTGCGTCATTTCTCTTTTTCATACAAGTCTAATGCTGGGGATGTACCTTAATTAAGGCCAGGGCAGCTTCCTTCCCATTCCTAGGCCTTTCCTACCCCATTGTCGCCATAAGACCTATTTACAAATTAAAAAAGTACGGACACCTTTCGGAAACGGAGCATTAATTTTTATGGCCACAAACCACGCATGAGCTCGCAGAGATTGACCAAACGGATCTTCCCTACTTCGTAAACAAGAAAACCAAGGGAACCTGGTTCACCGAAGGTAAAAAAAACCTTCAAGATATCCAGGAACGTGTCCCTCTCCAGAAGAAAGTTCGAGCATACCAGCGATTCCAAGAAAAGTCGAAGTTGAAACCAGGCAAGTAGTCGACTGATGAATGAAAGCAGACTCACAGAAAGCGAATGCGAGAATACTGGGAAAGAACTGAAGCTGAAGGATGCAAACGTTTGAAATAGCGTGGTCCATAGCCGGCCTAAACGAAGCATAATAATAATAATAATAATAATAATAATAATAATAATAATAATAATAATAATAATAATAATAATAATAATAATAATAATAATAATAATGCAGCCGAAACCCTGTCTCTAAATGCCAACAAAGGGCTCCTTGAGGAACTGGAGGAAAAAGAACGCAAAATTGTGAGAGGAATCTTGGGATCAAAGTACAGAAATGGAATCCATCAAAAGAGATCCAACGAGGAAGTCTACAGCAAAATAGAGAAAATTACCGACACAATCAGAAAAATACGGGCACGATTTTACGATCATCTGGAAAGAATGGACGGAAGAAAGTTAACTAAAGAAATCTTTCACTTTTTTTAAATTCAAACCCCAAAACCACAATTCCCTGGTTTACAAATACCAAAGAAGACCTGCAAATGCTACATATCTCAGCTGAATATGCCCTTAACAGAGATATCTTCCGCAGGAAAATATTGACGAACGGGCTAAACCTAGACCGAAGAGAAGGCCCACTCACAATGAATGAGGGAAATTTGGGCTCTAAAGAAGGCCAAGTTCAGAGTCAAATGCAACAAGACTTAACGTGGTCCTTGATGGCCCCAGCGAATTATATAATAATAATAATAATAATAATAATAATAATAATAATAATAATAATAATAATAATAATAATAATAATAATAATAATAATAATTTTATATATTATCACCATTAAAATAATGTACACATAAAGAGACAGACAACTGTAGGATGAAGCTCAAAATTATTATTTATTTAAAACGAGTAATTCTTCTTACAGCGGGCTTTCAAACAAGAAATGAGAGGTTAAAAGTAACTAACACAATTTTGTTTTAATTATTTTCCATCCAAGAGATATGTTCCTTCCTTATTGTTTATGTAAATGTTAAAGCAATTTACTTGTCTCCTGGAAGTGGATTCACCAAGCCGGCGAGAGGAACAGAGGAACATTACTGCCACAGGGGCTTAAAGGTTAGACAGGGACACTGGTATCTAGCTCCCAACTTCTGCTAACAATCACGGCGCCGTCCATTATTCATTATTCCAATATACTGGGAGAGCAGATGGTGCATTTGGCGAGACTTCGGTTCGAGGCTGGCAGGAGAATAAAATTGAGATAGACGAGAAAATTCTATTTCACTTCACACAGCATATACTTTCGCGCATCTGGTTATAGTGAGAGAAAGAAGTCTACAGAGAAGCACTGCTCATCTGCCCTTCATCAGGAAATACCACAACGAACGAAAAAAAGTATTGACGGAGCAAGCTGGCCGTGCAGTTATGGGAGCGCAGCTGTCGGCTTGCATTCAGGTGAAAGTGGGTTCGAACCCCACTGACGGCAGCCATGAAGATGATTTTCCACGGTGTCCCATTTTCACATCAGACAAATGCCGGGGCTGTACCTTAATTAAGGCCTGTCCTATCCCTTTCCTATCCCATCGTCGTCATAAAACCTGTCTGTGTCGATGCAAGTAAAACAAACAGCAATAAAAAATAGTATTAATATATTCTAAGGCAACAAGTTTGGTTGTGTTTAAGAAGTTAGCGATCGGCTGAGGTTTGCAAGTGATTAAAGATGCTAGGCATTTGCCTGTTCGTTTCAGTTCATGTACATTCCCATCTCACAAGAAGAAATTTCACGGTGACAACAAATACCATATACGGTAGTTTCACAAACACTAGCTTTTTCATTTTAATCCATATTCTACGAAAGTTTAATTTCAGAAATGTGCCGGTTTCGCTAAAACAAATGAACTCGACGCCAAAATGAAAAGCTGTATATTACGAGTTGTTTAACAACGAAAATTACAAAGTAAAAGAGTTCTCCTTCACCTTGTAAAATTTTAGGCACCATTTCTAAAATGATGAAACTGAAGCAAGGTGATCTCCGTAAAGGTTATAACTCCATTGGACAAGTGGAAGAAAAAATGAAAACGACCCTCTACAAAAGTAGAATCCACATTCCTGAAGGGGAGTCGAAACAAGATTCTCAAAAAAGAATCATGATTTATTACTTGGTGGAGGCAGCCTACCGACCTAGTGAAGAAATTAATGAAACGCCATTGGACTTCAAAATTAAGCAAACTACTGGAATCTTTGTTCCTTTTCAGTATATATGCACAGAATTCGAACCCTTGAATGCCCAGCTTACAGTCCAGACCTCAATCCCACGGAACATCTGTGGGATATGCTTGGCCGAAATGCCCGGCGTCGCCACTTTGACACCCTCAACGAAATGCGGGCAGTGCTGCTGGAAGAGTGGGCGCTCATCTTCCGACAAACGATCCAGGGCCTTCTAGCTAGCTGGAGGCCGTAATAATCGCCAGAGGTGGTAACAACCGATACTAAGGCTAGATAAGTGTAGGATGTCATCAAGAAAACTTTCAGTGGTATGTTCGTAAGTTTGCACAGTGTAATGCGATGTTAATTTAAGGTTATGATATTTTCAGAAATTACAGCGTCTAAAAACTGTTTGGATAAACTAAAAAAAAGAACTACAATAATCAGTATGAAGTATGCAGAGCAACGGTTAACTTAATTTCATAATAATATGTTGTAGGAATGAAGAAAAAGATATTGCGTAAGATAAATAAATGCAGTTTTTGTTCTTAAATAAAATTTAAAATTAAATTGAATTAAAGTGAGTTAACGTCGCACTAACACATCGAAGGTTTTCGGAGGCGCAAGGATGGAGAAGGGGGTAAGGTTTAGAAGGAAGCGACCGAACCCTTCATTAAGGAACAACCTCAAAATTAGCTTAGTGTGAAAATGTGGAAACTACGGAAAACGATTTTCAGGGAAGTCGGTGGTGGGATTCGAACCCACTACCTTCAGAATGCAAGCTGACAGCTACGCAACCCTACACGCACGGCCAAATCGCTCGGTGGTAGATATCTTATGACGTACCAAATGTTTAATAATAAGGTAGAAATACTATATATATATATATATATATATAATACGTTTATTTGTTTGTTTAATATAGATGGCTATACATTTTGTGGTTAAATTGTATGTATGTATGAAAATAAGGTTACGTTTTAAGAAAGAATCCCACCTTCCAATACTTATTTGCTCTTTATGCCTAGTTTATGTAATCACAAACATATTCCAGCTTCAAGTCTAGTTAGATGACTAAAAGTACATGTTCTGTTCCCGTGATTTGGAACATCTTCAGCTGAAAAGGGTGCATTAAAAATTGGCATATATGAATTAAAAACACTCATGATGATGAGATAAAATATTCTTTCATGTTGAGTTAAGACACTCAACACGTCAAAGTTCAAATTTGTAATAAAATATGTGTGCGTAGGCCTAAGAGATCCTAGAAAGTGATCTTACTTCAAATTGCTGGAGAATTTGCTATAGTTTTATAGTATGTGCTCTAAAAAAATTTGGGATGACGATAGACTTAAATTTAAAATACGATGACCGCGGGAAACTCTTTAAGGAAACCGAAGTTGAGGTTAAATCTTGATATAAAGTTTAGATGTTTAAGGGAGTCTTCCGGCCGGTCCCGCTATATTCTCTTACCTTAGGTCGTCAGCTGACTACGTACAAAGTGCTAAGTCCAAAGCAGAGGAACGAAACATGACGTACTTTTTTAGTCATTTAACTAGACTTTAGGCTGGAATATGTTTTTAATTATATAAACTAGCCATAAAAACAAACGAACACCGGGCGAGTTGGCCGTGCGCGTAGAGCCGCGCGGCTGTGCGCTTGCATCCGGGAGATAGTAGGTTCGAATCCCACTATCGGCAGCCCTGAAGATGGTTTTCCGTGGTTTCCCATTTTCACACCAGGCAAATGCTGGGGCTGTACCTTAATCAAGGCCACGGCCGCTTCCTTCCAACTCCTAGGCCTTTCCCATCCCATCGTCGCCATAAGACCTATCTGTGTCGGCGCGACGTAAAGCCCCTAGCAAAAAAAAAAAAAATACGAATATTGGAAAGTGGGATTCTTCCTTCAATTTTAACCTTAGTTCAGTTGATGCTAATACGGGATACGGGATAAAAATGATATTTATAAGTTGTATGTATGCATGTACGGGTAGGCCTACATACTTACTTTGCTAGAATAAATAACACCTTATGGTTCTAACTCTCTCCTAGACTTCGAAAACCTACTCCCAGATACAAGCGAAGAGGCCCGGATAAAGACGGAAATCCAAACTTAATTCTTCTAAACCAAAAGGCAGAAGAGTCGTGTTAAGATAATATTTTGTCTTATCTACTTTTCTGTGTTTGTGCTATTAACGTCTTACAAACTTCTGACGATAAAGCATAAAAATTGAAGTTTTTTAATTTCTCGGAGACGAGTTTACGACTGAAAGAACAAAGCTGGCTTAGAGGAGTGGAGAAAACTTGTTTGAGAACTCCAAAGAGGATTGTGTCTTATAATGCTGCAGGGAAGGCATGGAGGAGGAGCTGTATCGTACATCACTGCCCAGACACGAACACTACATCACGTGGTGATATACAGCTTCCAGATGGACCTTCCCAATTAACGCAAACCACCAAGTATTCACACATCCTGCCTGTCGTTCGCTTCGTCACCCAAATTTATCGCATTCGCATTAAAACCGGAACATCCGCACTAAATGAGAGCCATTTTTTATTCCGATTCACCTCGGGAAATTAACGAATGAGAAGGATTTACGATGAGTTGAAGTACTTGCCAACGAGCGGTGTGTAGGTACACTGTGACCTGACAAGATCCTGGCATTCTGGCAACTAGAGGTGTGATGGTGTGAAATTACTGTCTGCAAGTCTTTCACTGTTGATTAGTTGTCATGATCACTAACTCCACACTAACACAAGAAGACTTTCACTTTATCTGTAATAAGTGAGGTACATCTAGGGCAACCAGTTGCATACATACAGAAAAAGAGGACAAAACTATTCAAAAAAGGAGAACATTGCCAGAAAAAAGAGTAGATAATTTTCTTTCCATTATGTACATTCAAAAAAATTGAAACAACGAAACTAATTTACACATCCTGATGATAATTTTCTGAAGACCCAATTGCCTTTAGGGGTTTTGGCTTGTCTGACATATAATATGATTCACATGTAAATTTCTTGAAATACTTTGCCCTTTTCTGACTACAGGGTAACCTGTTAAATTCAGGGTCATTACCACTCTCATTTAGGAATCGTTTGAAATTGCAGCACTGGTCGAAATATTTCACATCGTTAATTTGAAACGATGTACACATCTTACAAATACTATTTTTTAAACATTATATTAATGCATATCACTTTCCAGCGCCATCCATTTTAAAGTATTCGTAGCATGATTCTTACAACAACCTATTCCATGTAAATACTAACTTCAGCTTCTTTATCAAAACCTTCTTTTCTAGCAATTTCTTATCTTCTCTTTAACTTCGAGGCAAATGAAATGAAATGGCGTATGGCTTTTAGTGCCGGGAGTGTCCGAGGACAAGTTCGACTCGCCAGATGCAGGTATTTTGATTTGACACCCGTAGGTGACCTGCGCGTCGTGATGAGGATGAAATGATTCGAGGCAAATGATCTTCCCTTGCAATTTGTTTTGAAGGACCTGGCAAATGGTATCCAGGATTTCCATTATTTCAAGAATAGAATTTTGTCTTCTGTTCTGTTTGCATGATATGTGCATGAAATACATACATCAATGAATGTATGCCATAATTAGGCTTCACCCAATCTGTTTTCAGTTTTCAAAAACATGAACTAATATTTTTGGTGACTGACATTCAGTTAAGAAATAATGATTTGTACCATAACATCCATAATCATATTTCTTTATATCGATACGATATCGATGATGCCGAGGCTAATGAAAGTTGTTTTACGTCGTATCGACACAGATAGATCTTATGGTGACGATGGGATAAGAAAGGGCTAGGAGTGGGAAGGAAGCGGCCGCCGCCTGATTAAGGCTCTGGCATTTGCCTGGTGTGAAAATGGGAAACTAAGGAAAACCATCTTCAAAGCTGTCATCAGTACGGTTTGAATCCCCTATCTCCCGAATGCAAACTCAAATTTGCGCAACCGTAACCGCTCGGCCAACTCGAAAAGCGGGGTTCGAAACCGTCATATTCTGAACGCAAACTCACAGCTATACGACTTATACTTCGTAGCCATACGTTTCCTACTACGAGGTCATATCAGTGATCAATTAACAGTCCGACGGTAACAGCGATAGTTTAAGTATCCCGTCAGGCTCGGATTTAGCGTACTTACCGATCTAAACACAGGATAATATTTTTCATTATTTCTTTCTTTTTAATCCATTTACGGTCCATGGTTGGATCTTCCCTCGGAATCTCCGAGGAATCCCACCTCTGCCGCCTCAAGGGCAGAGTCCTGAAGCGTGAGACTCTGGGTCGGTGGAATACAAATTGGATGGAGGACCGGTACATCGTCCATGCGACCGCAACGGCTATGCTGAATAGGGGTCTTGGTGGGTATGGGAGGATTGGAAGGGATAGACAAAGAAGGGGGAAGGAAGCGGCAGTGGACTTAGGTTAGGTACCATCCCTACATACCGTACTACGTCAGAACTGAAAGCATAGCCATACTGCTCCAAGCTGGACACGTCTATCGACATCAGCAGGAGCAAGGAATAGGTACCACTGCTATCTGCGTTATATTCGCATTACTTGTGGGAATATAGTGTGAACTCAAGTCCTCAAAGCCTCCTTAGACTTACATGAGGTACTCCTGCACAAACATCAACGCCTTGGCTTCACGTGTACACAACCCAAAACACAGAACCCGTACTCGCTCCGTTTTTATCTCTAGCGGAAATCAACGATAATGAGTTGTGATGATGATGATGATGATGATGATGATGTTTGCTGTTTAAAGGGGCCTAACATCTAGATCATAAATGCTGGTGCTGTGCCTTAATTAAGGCCACGCCCACTTCCTTCCTTCCTTCCTTCCTTCCTTCCTTCCTTCCTTCCTTCCTTCCTTCCTTCCTTCCTTCCCTGTCCCATCGTCGCCATAAGACCTATCTGTGTCGGTGCGACGTAAAGCAAACTAGCAAAAGCAACTTGCATCTAGGTCATCGGCTCCCAATGGTACGAAATGTAATGATAATTTAAAAGTTCAAAATTATCCACTGACCAGAATAAAAGACATGATGAAGGTGAATGGATAGATATGAATTGAATACATTCAGTGGATCCGACTCAGAAACTACCATAAAAAATAGTATTACTGAACAAGGGACCGCTTCTAAATCAAAATCCTGAATCGAGGATGCTTATTTTCTAAAGGGGTCCAAAGTCCAGGTCAGCGTCCGCTCATAATGGTACTGGTCGCTAGTAAAGTGGAACCATGGTACTTGTCATGTTGGGGTACTAATCAAAAGTAGCGAAGACTCACGGTGTTCCACACATGATGGTACTACTCACAAGTATTGCACGTCGCACAGGTAATGCAGACCTATGGTGTTTGTCACATATTGGCACCACTCATAGTTAAAGCAAACCCACTGTGTTCCTCACCCAGGTGTACTAATCATGGCCGCCGATATTCTCTTGGTATTCCTCATATAGTGGTACTAATCACAGGTACTGGAAACCCACAGTGAACCACTCTCTGCTGCTACTAATCACAAACCTATTGTGTACATAACAACATAGTGGTACTACTCGCAAGTAAAGGCGACCCATGGTGTTCCCAGCATGATGGTACTAATCACAAGTAGTTTTATGGTTCTAATACAATCATACCTTGGTCGCCCCTTTTAGTCGCCTCTCACGAAAGGCAAGGGGTACCGTGGGAGTATTCTTCGTCTGCGTCACCCACCCACAGGGGATAGACAGAGAGAAAAAAAAAAGAAAAAAGAAGGGAGCGGGGAAATAAAAGACACCCTAGGCCTCGAGTGCGCTAATACCGTCGGTGTTGGAAAAGAACGAGAGTTGACCATGGGAGGTCGGACAGGATGGATGGATAGACAGATAGATGGATGGATAGACAGATGAATGTAACGATCCTGGTACAAGTAAGTGGAAGCAACGCCAGGACTCAGCTAAGGGGCCCGTAGTCGCCAACTCAAGTTGAGAGCCGCCTCTTACGACAGGCTTGGGATACCGTGGGTGTATTCTTCATCTGTGTCCCCTACCCACAGGGGGTGTTAATGAGTTGTTGATTTTTTCCTAGTTGCTTTACATCGCGCCGACACAGATAGGTCTTATGGCGACGATGGGACAGGAAAGGCCTAGAAATTGGAAGGAGGTGGCCGTGGCCTTAATTGAGGTAAAACCCCAGCATTTTCCTGGTGTGAAAATGGGAAACCATGGAAAACTAACTTCAGGGCTGCCGACAGTGGAATTCAAACCCACTATCTCCCGGATGCGAGCTGACAGCTGTGCGCTACTAACCGCACGGCCAGCTCGCCCGGTAGTTGTTGAATTTAAACACCGTCCAATTTCAACATCCAGCAAGGTAGAACCCACTAACCTGGGAACTGAAGGAAGAAGATGAACCAACTGTTTTACTGAGGTCAGTGTTATACAGTATTATCTACAGGTTTGTACTCTGTGCTACGACAGCTGCCTCAGCCCTGCTTTAAGAGTGTACACAATCTTATATGAAATGTTACCTTGTAAAAGATGATGGATGTGTCGTCTTTCATGGGTGATACGGGCATTGTAACTGGTAACCACATTCTGGCTGACGCGAGTGAGATCTGCCACTGTCATGTTTTTGATTTCATTCGTCATGTTTTCTTTCAATTCTTCCAATGTGCGAGGATTTGTTCCATACACTTTTTTCTTTTCAGCTTGCCCCACAAGTAAAAATCACACACTGTTAGATCTGGAGAACCAGCACTGATCACTGTCTGCATATACTTCCGAGATTGTAAGAAGGGAATCTTCTGCTGCATGAGAAGGTGCTGAATCTTGTTAAAACCACCCAAGCGATTTTTCGTCCTCCGTTAACTGATCGAAGAACGGCGTCAAAATGTAATTTTGGTACATCTCTGTATTTACTGTCGTCTCGAAGAAAATAGGCCCAATTATTGGTCTTGCACTAACAGCACAGTGAACACCAATCCACCTATCATAATGAGGGACTTCAGGAATACCATTAGAATTTTCTGCACACAAATAGCGAGAGTTGTGACTGTACACACGACCACTAAGCTGAAGCTAGAACATTTACATACGCAAATGCGGTGTTGCAATTATAACTCGCACACCATGTTAACAGCTGAGATTCAGAATGGCGACCGATGCTTGCCAGGTCGAACACGTGCAGGCTGCTTGCAAGGTCAAGAACTATGCGCGAGCTGTCGTAGCGCAGAGTACCAACACCGTGCGTTCGGTCTGAGATTACAAGAGAGACCCTGTACTTAGCATGTTGTGTTGTTAGGGTCACTGGTTTCATATCCGCCCTATTCTCTGTTAACATTTTCATTTCTACGCAACCACTACCTCCTACATTTATTCTAATTGGTTTATCATATTCATAACTAAGTCTACCTCTACCGTTCTTACCGCCTACACTTACTGTACCTCAAAAACTAACTGAACAAGTCTAGTGTCTCCCAAGACGTGTCCAATCATTCTATCTCTTCTCGTAGTCAAATTTCACAAAACCGTTCTCCTTTCAACGGTCAGATTTAGTATCTCTTCATTCGTGATTCGATCTTCCCATTTCACCATTCTTCTGTAACACCGCATTTCAAAAGATTTTATACTCTTTATTTATAAGCTAGTTCTTTTTACAACTTGCTTTACGTGGCACTGATACAGATAGGTGTTATGGCGACAATGGGACAGGAAGGGGCTAGGAACATGAAGGAAGCGGCCGTGGCCTTAATTAAGGTACAGCCCCAGCGTTTGCCTGTTGTGAAGATTGGAAACCACGGAAAACCATCTTCAGAGCTGCCGACAGTGGGATTTGAACCCACTATCGCCCGAATACTGGATACTGGTCGCACTTAAGCGACTGCAGCTATCGAGCTCGGTGAGCTAGCTATGATCAATGTTTCACTTCTGTTTCCTATTTTCAAATATATTTTCCATATTATGATAATACCGTTGCATGTCCGACGCTCTAGAATAGGGTTTTCCAAATGGCGGCCCGCGAAGTCATATTTTGCGGCCAGCGAGGGCTTTAAAATTATTTTATAGTTCGTTAAAAATGCAGTCACTTTTACAGCCTTTATAGACCCAAGTCATAACTAATTCATTCCTTGATATTATTTCCTGTTTTTAAGTATTCACTTGGTCTGATCAGATTATTTTTGTTTTTAAAAATCCAAAATTGGGCGGAAAATGAGCTCTCACAAATACCAGTGCTAGGTCTGAACCATTATAAAAATGTCTATGGGATCCATACCAATTCTTGAATTCCACGCCAACAACACTGTGGACATTTTATGCAACGCAGCATGCATTGCAATGAATACTAAGAAATGCTTTAATTGCCATTGGTGTAAGAAGCGGTTTAAATTCTTCTTTCTTCTCTCATTGGTAGTACTGACTGGTACACAGTGTTGCACACTCGAATAAGTATTCGGGGGAGTACGTCTGGACGTACATTACTGGGATTTTAGGCTCTTACAACTGTATATCATTGTCCCCTTCACACTACTCCCTCTAAATTGTCCTTCTTTAAGTTTTATTTTGACTACATTATTAATTTCAGTTTGTATTTAGGTACTTTTTTGTCCTGGATATAATGTATGTATGTATGTATGTATGTATGTATGTATGTATGTATGCATGTATGTATGTATGTATGTATGTATGTATGTTTAGTCATCAGCCCGAAGGCTGGTTGGATCCTCAACAGCTCCGCCATCAGCTGTCATAAATGGCCTAAACATCACTGAAGAGGCGTACTAGGGAAATGAGGAGTGAGTTAGTTTCCCGTTGCTTTCCTCACCGAGCCAGAATTTGCTATTACATATCAGTCTGCCAAGCCCACTGAAATGCATGCACCAACCGACCCTATGAGCAACAGTTTCTCACCATTCATAGTAGGGACTGGCTGCAAAAGGAATGACATTACTAGCATCGCTCTTACCTCAGTCACTTTCATATTGTCAAAGCCAAGTATAAGACAGAGACAGATCAATGAAAGTAACAACATTGCTCTAGCCTATACCAGAAGACATAGTGCACTGTAAACACTAGGTCCCGCCAGCAAAGGCACCCTGGATATATAATAGCGTTTATTTTAAATTTCACTTTTATGAAATTTTAAAATAGTGCCTTAAGCAATTCAAATTATTAAACCTTTTCAATTGAACTATGCATATTATTTCATACTGGTACCTCTTTTCAATTTGCGGAATCTTACGAAAATTGGCGTATTATTAAATTGAGGCCTGTGATCATGTGGTTTCCAATGTGGCCGTCAAACCCTTACAAGTTGAAAACCCCTGCTCTGGAAGAAAATCTTCAAAAGCCCATTTATAATTCCTACAATTGAATCGTGCAGTCGAGTAAGGAACTGCAGTAAGTCAGATTTTGCTACTTCTCAGGAGAGCAAAAAAACTGATTTTCTTCGACACGCTTCAATGAATAGTTCCCATTATTTTATATAATATTTAGATCAGTGATAGATATGTAACGGAGGCAACAGGAAAATGTTCAAGAAAAAATCATAAATTTTATGACCGTTTGAACTTTTTTGACTTAGTTCCTTTCTACAATGACACCGAAAAAAATTTGGGGGTTGGGAAAAAATCTTTCATAAGAACTATAACAAACTTTGTTATATATTAAACATAGCATAATACAATACATAGGCACTGTTTACAGTTTTTCCAACAGAAAAAAACAGAGAAAAGAAGATCGAAGTTGTAAATTAATTTCTTTTCTCCTTCTAAACTCAAATGGTTATTTCTTCGATCGAATGTCAACGTTCTGTAATTTAAAAATGATATTTAATTTGTTCCTATACATTTTAGGAGACGCTGAATTGCCGCGGTTATATCCAAGAGCAAATTGTCGAATTTAAATATCCGTAAATGGTACCGTTTTTAGCATACACTGAACCCGGTGACCTTGGAATAGAAAGGACTACGACAAACCGACTGTTCCACTGAGATGGGAATTCTATAATCCATTTTGACCTAAATAATTTGTCCCTTTATTAAGGTGTACAGCACATTGGAATTTCGATATATCGAATCACCACAGGAGCTAAATATTATACCGAGTTATCGAAATTTCGAGATATAGAAATACCGTTTTTCAGCATATACAGCGCATAATTTAATCATATGTATCTGCGGGCTTATACCGAATACAGTATTTTTACAGTATTTAAAAATATCCAACAAACTCATATTTTACGCCATAGCTTTAATTATGACAATTTTTAAAGTAACATTTTAGAAGATATAATGTAGTACATACAGTACCAAACCAAACCCCATGGCACTACAGCCCTTGGAGGGCCTTGGCCTACCAAGCGACCGCTGCTCAGCCCGAAAGTCTGCAGATTACGAGGTGTCATGTGGTCAGCACGACGAATCCTCTCGGCCGTTATTCTTGGCTTTCTAGACCGGGGCCGCCATCTCACAGTCAGATAGCTCCTCAATTCTAATCACGTAGGCTGAGTGGACCTCGAACCAGCCCTCAGGTCCAGGTAAAAATCCCTGACCTGGCCGGGAATCGAACCCGGGGCCTCCGGGTAAGAGGCAGGCAGCTACCCCTACACCACGGGGCCGGCAGTACATACAGTAGGTAAACAAAAATACACCTGTTAACGTCTTTTGGAAAAATAATCCTTAGTTTCTTCTGTTTTTTACTGTTAACCTCCTTTTTTAACACAAACTTCTCAACAACATTTATTGCTGTGAGGGACACTGTAATTTATATTCTAATGACTCTGTATGTAGGTTCAAAACCACGAAGCCAAGATTCGTAAATGGAGCTTGTCATCCACGACTTCCGGGGTTGCTATCGTACGTGACCGGTAATTAATTCACACCCGATAAACAACGAGGCTTTGCCGATTTTCCGATCACTAGAAGTTTGTTTTTCGGTTTCCGTCATAGTAGCTCCCTGAATCACTGTAGCCCTTTCTTTAGTTGTTAACTGTTTCTTTCAAAAAACAAATGCTGCATTGCACAGTCATTGTACAAAATTCGAGTTACAGAGTATTTTTTGCTTCAGTGCAGGAAAAGTTTGCTTCAAGAAATCGAGAATTTCGAGTAATAGAGAAATACAGTGCTGGCAAAAAGGACACCTGTCAAAAGCAGATAATCATCTACAAGCCTTAAACATTGTGCTAACATACATTTTTTGGCACTGGAGCTGAAAGTACAGCAGAAATGCTAGCCATTAATAAAAACCAGAGGTCTCTAGCTCCACCCATTCCCAATTTAAGGTAATTTTTGTAAGTTAAGGTGTGCTTAAAAAAGTCATATATTTATAACAAAATATATACGGTAACAACTTGAAAACGGTTTGAGTCAGTTTTCTGAATTTTGTTATACAAGCAGGTGTACCAGGTAGAAATCAACCAGTTATTACTAAAAGTCATTTAAAAATGTGTATTAAAGTTTTAGGGGTGTTGAATGTTTGCTGAATTTTATGAGAAAGAGATAAAATGTAGGAAGAAGAAAAATAATTTTGAATTATTTTATTTTCACTATGATGGCCATGTAGCTAGCCATCTTCCTAACATCTCTCCTTGGGTCACTGCAGTGTGCTAGAAAGTCTTTGGCTACATGGCCATCATATGGAGGGAAATTCAAAATTATTATTCTTCTTCCCATATTTTATCTCTTTTTCATAACATTCAGCAAACATTCAACGCCTCTAAAATTTTAATACACAATTTTTTAAATGACTTTTAGTGTTAACGGCTCGATTTCTACCTGGTACACCTGCTTGTATAACAAAATCCAGAAAACTGGCTCAAATCGTTTTCAAGTTATTATTTATTTTGTTATAAATATGTGGCTTTTTAAAGCATGCCTTAACTTACAAAACTACCTTAAATTCGGAATGGGTGGAGCTAAAGACCTCTGGTTTTCATTAATGGGTGGAATTTCTGCTGTGATTTCAGCTCCAGTGCCAAAAAATGTATGTTAGGACAATGTTTAAGGCCTGTAGATGATTATCTGCTTTTGACAGGTGTCCTTAAAATTTTGCCAGCACTGTAAATACACGTGACGAATAGGACAAACTGCCGGGAAAAAGACGTTACTTCTAGATACTGAAAATTCTAGTAATGGAGGTTAGAGATGTGGAGGTTAGACTGTAACTTCGTTATAGTCTTATAAAATATCAGAAGGTCAGCAAATGCTTCAGTCAGAATTTGTACTCAAAAGTTCAGGAATAAATGCCGTATAGAGAAGTAAACTGAGCGAGATGCGAAGAAAGAAGACTGACATCGGATATCTCATATGAAGAAATATGTCAAGAAAGTTGAGATATATCACAAAGGAGTTTCTCAAACGGTATTATCATAATATACAAAATATATTCGAAAATAGAAAAGAAGATTCTACTGACATCAAAGGCATTCTCGTTGGGATTGACTTCCAGATGTACTTCTGAGGAAAGATGAAGCTTTGTCGGACCGTGAAAGCAAGCATAGGAACGTTTGAAATGTGACACTGGTGTAGGATTATTACAAAGACATCTTTTGTTGAATGGCGAGGTGTAGGAGAAGAGAGAAACAGCAGCGTGATCGATCGCTTGAGATGACACCCGGATTAATCCATAGACGACTATACGAAGTGCAAAGACATGGTTCCACGTAAAATTGTATTACTGTTTAAGATTTAAAATCACGCGTGCTTTAATGGACAGAATTAACTCGCTTAATTCGGTGTCATATTTCCGAAGTAGCAACATAATTTTATGTTTATAAATACGAAGGATTCAATTCAAATTGCAACTATGTCCTTTTAAGGGAACCGAGAAGTGTGAAACGACTGGGAAGTGTAAAACGATAGAAAAATGTAACTTCCGATGTTTAGTTACATATCTCGGAAACTGAAAGAGATATTTCCTTGAATGTTCTATTGATATATCCAGAATGCATTCTTCATTATTTGGGTAGGATATAAACCTTATATATTTAATATTTAGTGTCAGAAAGAACATTATAAAAATACAATTTAAAAATATTGTTAAAAATTCCCTCAACTAATGTACCTTTTTCTGACTCAAACCAGACCCAAGAAATTTCGCATGCATAATATTTAAACCTTTTCTGAGCCGCCGAAATAAAATTATTTCCCTATTGTTTACAGGGGTTGAGAATATTGTTTTTCTATATCCTAGATGAAAACTGAAATCTTCTGTAAAATTTTCAGTGCTCTTCATGCTGGCCTCCATGAACTAATCTATATATCTGATTAAATTTACTTCCACAATCAGATCCATATAGAGTCTAAGAGAATACCCTATTTTAAATACAACGATATAATACTTTCTGAGGAAAAGGTACACAGAATTTCAAAAAATATGACTTATGAAAAATCCAAAGGAATGTTTGACTGGTAGCTGGCATCCAATGATATTCAGCTTGCAGAGTTATGTTTAAACCTAATTTTATTGCCTAAAATACAACTTGAGCACAATAATTGATACACCAAATTCTACAGGAAAGGTTGGAGATTTTTTTAAGTTCAAAAACGAAATGTGACATGTATGAGCCTATCACAATTCCCAGTTCCCTTCCATTTTAACAAATTTTTGCCTCGCCCACGAGTGTTTGTTATTTTCTCTTGTCATCAATGTGTTCCTCCATTGATATCCTGAAGATGTGCAGCTCGATTCACCCAGAGGTCTAGCGCCACCTGACTGTCCAATGAATGCTTAGTGGAGTTAGCTATCGTTTCGTAGAATACGTCCAATTCATCCCATATGTCTGCTCTGCATTTCATCAGAGTCATTGTAGGTCGTTCGTATATTCTGATTGCTGCGTAGTTTCAAGGCGATGCTTTCCATCAAATGTCGTAAGTTTTTCCTGAGAACTGAAACATACTGTGTATGGTCAGGTTTTATAGGTATTAAAACAGTTAATATACGCAGGCATCATCATTGTCATCATCATCTACTAAAGGCAATACCTTGTCGCTGTAGCCACATCTGACGATCTTCTGCTAGCCTCTCCATGTTACTATATGAACCACATGCCAGTTCACCGACGGAGTTCCTGATGTACGATATCCTTGGTCGTCCCCTGGGTCTATACTTTCAATGATAGTTTGTAGAAGAGAGTCATGTCTCAGAACGTGTCCAAGGAACTTTGTTTTCTTCTTTGTCGTATCTAATAAAGATCGATCTTCTTTTACGTTCTTTAACACAAGGTTATTTGTTTTTTATTCATCCAACTGTTTTTCGTAATTCTTCTCCAAAACCACATTTCTGCAGCCTCAAGTTTTGTTTCTTCCTGTTTCCCCTAATGTCCAGGTTTCGCATCCATACAGTACCACACTCCAAAGAAAGATCTTGAGAAATGGTTTTCTGGTCTCCAAACTGAGATGGTTGTTTAGCAATATGATTTTCTTATTTTGGAAGTCTTGTTTTGGTACCACTATACTTATCTTGATTTCTGAAAGGGACCTGTTATCAAAGGTAATTAAACTACCCAAATAGGAGATTTATGTGACTCGGTGTGTTATTTTATTTTTTCTACCTGTAGGCTTTTTATCTACTATGATAAATTTTGTTTCCTTTAAATATAATTTTTTTGGCATATAGGCACTAAAAATAGCTAAAATATACACGTAAATAGGCATTGTCTTGTTAATAGGCAACCAAATAGGCACGAAAAAAGTACTTATAATTCAATACTACATTCAATGACTTCCCCTTAGTCCACCGCTTTTTCCATACCTGTGGGGTTGCGGGTTTGAACTGTCTCGCCCTTTCTCGGCCGGATGCCCTTCCTGGCGCCAACCCTGTGTGGAGGGACGTAATTACTATTGTGTATTTCTCTCGGATCGGTAGTGTCGTTGGTGTCTAAATATGAAGAAGATAATTTTGGAAAAACAAAAATTCACAGATCCCGAGCCAGAAGAATTAATCAGACGCGATTAAAATCCCCGGCAAAGCCTGAAATAGAACCAGGGACTTTCTGAACTGAAGGCCTCAACGCTGACCATTCGTGAAGGAGTCGGACAGTACAGTGACCATGGAAGGAATTTACAACTAACACATTTTCAATATTTTCAAGTAACAGTCATGTTCAGTTGTTATGAAGAAAGGTTATTTTTTTACAGTTGGCTTTACGTCGCACCGACACAGATAGGCCTTATGGCATCGAAGGGACAGGAAAGGGCTAGGAATCGAAAGGAAGCGGCCGTGGCCTTAATTAAGGTACAGCCCCAACAATTTCCAGGTGTAAAAATGGGAAACAACGGAAAACCATCTTCTGTGCTGCCGATGGCTGGGTTCGAACACACTATCTCCCGAATACTGGATACAGGCCGCACTTGAGCGACTGCAGCTATCGATCTCGGTGAAGAAATTTTTTTTAATTGTGACAAGTATATTTCAAAAACACATCACATCAAGTGGCACTTTTACTATCCCTTTCCACCCTGGATTTGTTTGCAGGAACCTATCAAACTTTTCTCTAATAGCGGCTACTTTTCCAGATGTTTGCTTAAGAATTCACTTAACTACTTTCACAATCCTAATGGACGTAAACTTCCACCTGTTTGATGCTATTTCTTTGCTTTAAGTCAATTAAGTACTTGTAGAATATGTTTCATTCTTTAGGAACACCTTCAGCTAGATAACACTGCTTAGGTGAGATTACATAGAATTATCTTCTTCTCAAAAAATCATCTTGAAATAGTACCGTTATTATGCTTAAGAAAACTAATTTTAAAAGATAAAAGTAAATTAAAATAGGTGGGGATGGTTCAATAGTGTGGTGAAGTGGGAAGAGAAGATGGACCTGATAATGTTCTAATCTAATCTAATTTCAAATAATTTCCTATTAACTTAAATAGATGTTAAAAACTCTTAGTATATAACACTTTTGTTCATATGTGGTGTGTGTGTTTTTCTTAGTTGTTCAATTTAAAAGAAGTTTTTGCAAAATATCTTTTCGTGTCGAAGTTACGTCTTAATTATTTAAAATGTTTTCATCAGCTGCTCTTCATTTCTGAAGTGAGTATTGTCGTTTAATTTAACTAGGTGAAATTTGTTCTTTTGAATTTATTAGGGGTCCTCTGAAGTTTATTCCTGTCTTATTGATGTTATAAAAAAGTTTGTCCAAAGTCTGCAATGAAACAAAAATGGAGGATTGTTTTGTATTAACGAGTGCTAAAATCCGCTCAAGAGAATATATTTAAATAGATGGTGTCTCACCTTCATATGTCGACAAACTACTGTGTCCTTTTAGGGATCTAGCAGAAGCTGATGCGGCTTTCTGTCTAGTAAAATAACGATGTGGATGCTCTGAAGCTTGTTCCTCCCCCGGGGAAGGCAAACAAAGTGCTATATAGGCTTACTAACAACTTTTAACACCTACTGTATTTAAGTGGATAGGAAATTGTTTTAAATTAGGTTAGTTTAGGAAATGATCAGATCCATCTTCCCTTCCCACTTCATCGCAAAATTCAAACCAACCCACCTATTTTCATTATTTTTATCTTTTTAAATTAGTTTTATTTTAAGCATGACAATGGTACTATTTTAAGACTGTTTTACGAGAAGAAGATAATGTAATTTCACCTAAACAATGTCCTGTAGCTGAAGATGTTTCTAGGGAATGAAACATGCTCTACAAAGAATTAATTTGCTCAAAACAAATATATAGTTTCAAACATACGGGGGTTTATTCTTATTGATTGAATGCAAATAGGATTCGATAAGGGAAATTAAGCTGATGTCTTGCAAATCTTGATGGTTCTCACAATGAGAAGGCCACTTTTCTTTTCTTTTCTTTTCTTTTCTTTTCTTTTCTTTTCTTTTCTTTTCTTTTCTTTTTATTTTTTATTTTACAAGTTGCTTTACGTCGTTGGCGACTGTGGAATAGGAAACGGCTGATGTCTTAATTAAGATACAGCCCCGGCATTTGCCTGCTGTGAAAATGGGAACACTGAAAACCATCTTCAGGGCTGCCGACAGTTGGATTCGAACCCACAATCTCCCGAATGCAGCTCACAGCTTCGCGCCCCTAACCGCACAGCCAACTCACTCGGTCATGCTACTTCTCTCCAACTCTTTGATGGCTCCCGGTAGCTTACTGAAGTTGCCTTCAAGAACGCAAAATCTGATCGAACCGATGGGCAGGACATGTCTTTCTTAACTTGTCTTATATAGACATCATTCTCATCGTCCATGGCTTAAATTATACAGCGATACAACAAAACAACTTGCCACGATAGATAAATGAATAGGCCCATAAATGCTGCAACGAAATGTGATCGTAATCCTCAGTTACAAAGAGATAAAAGGGACTTCTTCCTTCAAGCTTGGCAGAAGACTACCCTTCCATTGGTAGTGAAGTTATGATCTCCAGTGATCCATTGCTTCAGCCAGTGTGATTTGGATGATTTTTCTTTAGGCAATGCCAGATTCTTCAAAGTGGCCGAAGATCTAGATGTTAGGCCCCTTTAAACAACACTCATCATAACTTCTTAAAAATTGATCTAAACACGCTCTCAGGACAAAGCGTCCAGCACTTTACAACGAGACGGAGGTAGGAAATATGGATGTGTACAACATAGTTCGAAGTTGATCGGTTCTCACATTTATCATCTTAGGAGGTAGGAGAAGTGGAAGGCTTCGTGGTCAAATTGTACCTTGTTTGTCGTGAAGTAAATTCCCCAAGTGCTATTTTCGGAGAGTTGTGAGAAATCTCCTTAGTGGGGTAAACAGGTGTTTAGAAACGTGAAAATAATTCTGTAGAACACACCAGCTAGAATGTAATGGAATGGAAGGAAATCGGATACTTTGAAAGGCTGACAAAAGGCATTAATCAGGCAATTATACTCGAAACAGGAACGAACCCCTGAAATAGGCATTTATAGGAAGAATAAAACCAACACATTCTTGATGAAAAAAAGACCTTAAAGTTATTTATATTTTAAAAGCCTACGTTTACTTATATAGGCAAAAAAAAGGCAAATACTCATTCCCAGTTATGAGTGATTCGCAGTTTAGTTAAATCCCAATTTTCAGGACCATGAAGTGGTACTGCCAGGACAATTGCATATCATGCATTTTGATTTATAGACTATTTTTAAATAGTTTTGTAATAGTACATTAACACCTGTTGACATTTGTTTCTGCCATTCTTCTTCTTCTTCCTATCCCCAGTTGTAATGTTATTGGATCTCCTGTAATAAGATTGTTTTTATTTTGAGAGTAATAATAATAATAATAATAATAATAATGTTAGTTGCTTTACGTCCCACTTTCTTTTAAGGTTTTCGGAGACGCCGAGGTGCCGGAATTTTATCCCGAAGGAGTTCTTTTACGTGCCAGTAGATCTACTGACACGAGGCTGACGTATTTGAGCACCTTCAAATACCACCGGACTAAGCCAGGATCGAACCTGCCAAGTTGGGGTCAGAAGGCCAGCGCCTCAACCGTCTGAGCCACTCAGCCCGGCACTCTGACAGTAATGTTTGGTGTTCTATATATGTCCTAGCGGTATGCATCAGCTTTGCTTTTGTTTCGTTAACCCGAAGTACAAAGCAGCTGGGTTGATTATTTATCTGCCAGACGTAGGGTATCTTTTAGGGTACACCGGAGCAGTTTGAATATTGGGGCATGTTATAAAAACTAGAGACGCCAGTTTGCCGGTGTAAGTTAGCAGAGATGAGGGTATTGTGCTTAACATATGATTAGAGTTCCCAGGAATATCTGTGGACGTATTTACATTAACGAAGGTAAATACTGAGAGCTTCTTTTTCTGTAGTTTATAAGATTACGTTTTGCTTCCTTAAGCTTTTATGAAATCCGCTTAAAAGCAATGGAGTTAACGTAACCTATCTATGGTTTCCGCATCCATACGCTATCGCCACGCCGGATAATGAGCATTTTGTTGATTTCTTATTTACTACGTTCCGATGTTTTCATGTCGCCGCGCAAGGCAATTTGAATAAGTTATTACGGGGTAATCATTAAAGTTTTATTCGCAGCCTATGGCCATATACATAACGTGTTTAGTGACACAATGAACTACACAGGTGTTCAGATACATGTGCACATATTTAATCTGTGTTTAGTTTAATCAGAGAAAACTTTAGTTTCTTGCATCTGAGAGCATGGTATCTGTCTGCCGATGACACCATATAGGTATAAACTGTATAAAGTGTGAATGCGGTATATGATACTTCTTGTGATGAAATCCACATATGTCACGTATGGCTAAACGAGTTGCAAATGAGTGTCTCAATTTGTATTCACTATTTGTCCACTCTGACGTTGTTAGACGATCAGTAACATAAAAGTCGTCCCATATTTCGTATTTCTTCTGCTTCGTTTCATTCAATAGTTCCCCATAGGGCGGCGTTATTTGATTCCGTAGGTCTTCAATAAAGAACTTATCTTCATATATCAAACGTGATGGAGGGAATTTGCTAGTTGCTTTACGTCGCACCGACACAGATAGGTCTTATGGCGACGATCGGATAGGAAAGACCTAGGAGTTGGAAGGAAGCGGCAGTGGCCTTAATTTAAGTAGAGCCCAAGCATTTGTCTCGTGTGAAAATGGGAAACCACGGAAAACCATCTTCAGGGCTGCCGACAGTGGTATTCGAAACCACTGTCTCCCGGATGCAAGCTCACAGCCGCGTGCCGCTGACCGCACGGCCAACTCGCCCGGTGGAGCAAATTTGGACACACCCAACACTCATTTCAAGTATGTAATTTGGATTATGACATCATGGACTAGTACGTTTATTGTGCTAATTTAATACACATTTTAAGGCTTCAGGCTCGTAACTGTCGAGACTTACAATGCTACCACCGAAGATATTAATTTCCCTTTCTCAGGACATAACTCTCAAACTTATGTTTTCAGGATTCCCTCTACAACTCAAGAACCTAACGTTGTTCAGCTTCCTGCAATCCAAAAATCTTTCTAAGTCTGGAAAATGTTAACAAGAAAGCAACTCCTACCCGAGCCAAGCCCAAACGTTGTCATTCAAGTTCACCTAAAAATATCGCCGCTTTTAGGAAGAAACGTCGGCTGAGAACGAGGAATTCTTTTCATAAATCGAATAACTGCAAGAAAACTCTAATAAAAAACATTGATGAAGATGATCTCGTCAAGAAAGCGCCTGTTACGAAATAGCAGTCAATGGAACTGCCATCTCCTAAAGACCAAGTTCAACTGATGAATGGAGGTGTAGAAAATGACAGAATATTTAGGTTTTGTAATCTGAGCTATTTTTCAAAGTTATCTGTAAAAAAAAAAAAGTTCGAGTGGATTCGATGCCAGTGCTGCAGATCGTGGTATCACGAGTGATACGCTGGAGCTAAAGCAAAGAACAGCTCACTTGTGGTCGTGCTTGAGATGATGTGTAATTTGAATTATTTGTAATTATTCTGATTTATGTTCAACGTGACCTCCAATATTCAATTTAGCATGTTAATAAGTACTGATAGCTACAGAATTGTATTATTATTGTAATTATTGCTCGATTACAGTGTTATTCAAATTACCCCACGATATATCTAAATTGGCCTATTAAAATTCCCTTGTCAAATTTGGAGAGGTAAATCGATAGTGGCATTACGTCTCTGTATTTAGCATTGTTTGTTTCATAAATTGGGTAAATATTGCATAAGAATGCGAATATCATGCATCATTTTCATCAGAAGGAATAACATATTACTTTTCAAAACAGTGATAAAAATTGTTGAAATTATACTGACAGATAGTAATGCTATGTCATAAGCATAGGACCGCTACTTCTTCTTGGTGCCTTATCCGTTGCGGACGTCGGCAATCATCATGGAGACGCAATCATTTGATACGGCAGCGCTGAGGAGCTTCTCGGACGTCATGTCGCACAATCTGCAAGGGTTATCCAACCAACAATTCCTCTTCCTAGGTCCTCTTCTCCCGTTGATCATTCCTTGCAAGAAGAGCCGCAGGCACTTGGACTCGTTTTGCACTGTATATCCTAGATAACCCATAGGTCCACATTACCAAATTTATTATTGATCGTAAAAAAGCAAGATGTTTTAGTGTTACTTTTGGCTTTGCGTATCATAACGACCTCGAAGTTCATAACTTATTCGTCAATAGATTGACACCTTCACTATACCCTCCTGTATCTTCCATACTTTCAGTAACTCAAAATCGATTGTGTTCAAGTGTACTTTTTTAGTTTTTCGGTTTTATTCCGATGAGGAAGTGCAAGAGTGGGTGCGGTTGTACATGCGTCATGGACCTACCTCTTCCTTCAAAACTGAAATTGATCGTCTCATCTCCCAGTGGGATAAATGTATCAACGTTTTTAGTAACTACTTTTGAATAAAACCTTTCCATGGTCACGTTGTAGTGGGTGTTCGGTTTTCGTTTGACTACTCGTTATATTTAATTTGACGATAATACATAAATAATATTGATAGAAAAGTCCTTCATTATTATCCACTAGCAAGATACCCGTGCTTCGCTACGGTATTATAATGAAATTCATAATTGAATACTTAACGTTTTATATATATAATCCGCCGAAATTCGCGATCTAAACTCGTTCTCTGAGAGATTCCGCCAAAATTCGTAATCTGACTCGTTTTCTGAGAGATTACATCAAAGTTCCTCCCATTTTTCAATCTTTCTTTCCAGCAATCGATTTCGTACTTCGTGGTCTAGGTCCAGGTATTCCACCCGGCCAGTTGGGTCACTAAATCTTTGCCATCTTTTCCTATAAGCATATTAATATGGATCAAATCCTTGAGGAGATCCGGCTTGGTGTCGTCTTGGGTGCCATGGCAGTACCGAACCCGCGGCCGGACTGCAATCGTAGTCATTACCCGGCCAGGACCCGTTTCCAGCGCGGTTCACACATTTTGACGACGATCCAGAACATTATTATTATTATTATTATTATTATTATTATTATTATTATTATTATTATTATTATTATTATTATTATTATTAGGGTGGGCGATATTAGTTGAATTTAGGTTATTATTATTATTATTATTATTATTATTATTATTATTATTATTATTATTATTATTATTATTATTATTATTATTATTATTATTGACGGTCTGTAATCCACAGCAAGATGCAAGACCGTTACTTGGCGGTAAAGCACATCCTCTGCCATTGTCATTGCTGACAATGCGACCAGCACCATCGTCGCTCGTAGGCAAGTAAGCGAGATTTCTGGCTACACGAATGATATACTTCCGTGAATTATTGCCCTTATTATGGAGGTGAACAATTGCACGGTCAATATCAGTCATATCGTTTATTTCAAATGTGATTACATTTTTATTTATATGCCAGGAAAATCTACTAAAATCTAACTTTATGTACTCCAAAGAAAAGATGGTTCTTGAGAACGAACCCAGGAAAGATTAAAAATGATCAGTTTGTGATCAGAATAAGTACATTATGAACAGTAAAATCAATTGGTTTCATCTCTTTTTTCACTCCACTGCCGTTAAGTTGATTTACCCCCTCCCCAAAAAAGGCGTGTTTCCTTATGTTTAAAGGAGATACCAAATACCAATGTTCACGTCTGTTACCTTCAGTTCTGAGATACAAGTATCCCCACAAAAAGAATTCACTTTTCTTCATTTCCTTTCACACTGCCCTTCCCCCTGGTGGATTTCACGTAAAAAATACTTGTCTCTTTAATAGTAAAGGATCTCCTAAATTCCAGTTATCACGACTCTAACATCTTCAGTTTTTGAGATGTGTGTACATATAAAAGGAATTCAACTCATTTTCACCCCCGCCTCCAAAATGATTTCGCCCAAAAACGCTTTTTTCTTTGTTTTTAAAGAATATCCAAATATCAATTTTTACGTCTGTAACAACTTTAGTTTCTATTAGACGTAAGTATCCTCATACAATTATTTCAGTTAATTTTTCAATTTTTCACCTCCGCCCCCCCCCCCAATCATTGGATTTTCCGAGAATACGTGTTTGTTTAATTTTAAAGCAGATTCCAAATACCAATTTTCACGTCTGCAAAATCTTTCGTTTTTGAGATAATAGTATCCTCATACAAATAATTCAACTAATTTTTCAATTTCCCTCCTCCCTTCATGTGGATTTCCGAAAACAAAAAATACGTATTCCTTTATTTTTGAAGGAAATTCCAAATACCAAATTTCACGTCTGTAACATCTTCAGCTTTTGAGATCTCAGTATCCTAATAAAAAGAATTCAACCCCATTTTCAGTCACTTTTACTCCTCCAGCCAAGTGGTTTATCAGAAAACAAAAAATACATGTTTCTTTATTTTCAACAGATATTAGAAATACTACTTTTCACTTCGGTAAAATGTTAAGTTTTTGAGATACACTGTAGAAATGCTCATTTTAAAATTTAACCCCCTTTTTAGCTCCCCTTAAGTAGAGTTTCCAAAAACAAGTCACCTATGTTTCCTTACTTTTACAGGAGATTCCAAATACCAGTTTTTACGTCTGTAACATTTTGGGTTTCTGAGATATACCGTAGATATAGTCTTTCTAAAAATTCACCTCAATTTGTCACTCCTGTTTAACCCCCATTAATTAGATTTTCCAAAAACAAAAACAAAATACGTGTTTCTTTATTTTCAAAGGAGATCCCAAATACCAATTTTCAGGTCTGTAATATCTTCTGTTTTGAGATATAAGTATCCTCATTTAAGGCATTCAACCACTTTTTCATCTTTTTTCACCCCTCCTATTGGGAATTTCCGAAAACAAAAAATTGTTGTTTAGTTATTTTAAAAGGGGATTCTAAATACCTATTTTTACATCTGTACATTTTAAAATTTTTGAGACATAGATACACTCATTTGAAAAATTCACCCCCCTTTTCAACCCTCCACTATTTGGAAAAAAAAAGTTTCTTTATTTTTAAAGGAGATCCCGAGCACTAATTTTCAGCCTGTAATATATTCACTTTCTGAGATATAAGTATCCTCATTAAAGGTATTCAACCCTTTTTTCACCCCTTTTCACCCCTCCTATTGGAATTTTCTGAAAAAAAATACGTGTTTCTTTATTTTTAATGCAGATTATAAATGCCAATTTTTTCATCTGTAAACTTTCAAAGTCTTGAGATATAGATACACTCATTTTAAAATTTACCCCCCTTTTCACCCTCCCATTAATTGGATTTTCCATAAACAAAAAATACGTGTTTCTTTATTTCTAAAAGAGATCCAAAGTACCAATTTTCAGGTCTGTAATATCTTCAGTTTCTGAGATATAAGTACCGGTATCCTGATTAAAGGCATTCAACTACTTTATCACCATTTCCCCCCCTCCCATTGGCATTTTCCGAAAACAAAAAGATACGTGTTTCCCTATTTTTAAAGAAGATTCTAAATACCAATTTTTAAATCTGTAAACTTTCAAAGTTTTGAAATATAGATACACTCATTTTAAAATTTCACCCCTTAGCGACGTAATATCCAAAAATCCTCTCTTAGCGAGCACCTACATCTTAATATGAATATATCCCCAAAGTTCTATTTCTTTATGTTCAGTAGTTTTGGCTCGGCGATGATGAATCAGTCAGTCAGTCAGTCAGTCAGTCAGTCAGTCAGTCAGTCAGTCAGGACAAGTTATTTTATATATATAGGTATTAGGAGCATCCGATAGTGACCTGGTTAAGGGTGTGCGCCTGTATTTCAGAAATTATCCAATTCTACTATGACGATCGATGAATTATAAATCAGACGGCTGTCAGCTGCCACTGAGGACGTGGCGTTAACATGTAACCTGGACTGAGTATCCGCACACACGTGCTACAGATTTTTGTAGCGAGAAATGAGACATATCCTGGCAAACCATGGCTATGTTAACAGGACAGTACCAGCAATAGTGATGCTGATGGTCTCCTGACAGCTATGTTACAGCTATGTTACTCTTTCGAAGTCCGTGAAATACATCTCTTTGTATTTATCTAATATGAACAATGTATGAGGATGGAAATTGTAGAGAAAGTTTTACTCCTGTTTTAACTGATGATCAGAGACGTTTTGGGAACGTAATAAGTTAATAAATTATTTTTAATGAACTAACTTCGTTTCGAAATAAATTACTCACTTTTGGCAGCCCTGAAGATAGTTTTCCGTGGTTTCCATTTTTTTTTGCTAGTTGCTTTACGTCGCACCGACACAGATAGGTCTTATGGCGACGATGAGACAGGGAAGGGCTAGGAGTGGGAAGGAAGCGGCCGTGGCCTTAATTAAGGTATTAAGGTACAGCCCCAGCATTTGCCTGGTGTGAAAATGGGAAACCACGGAAAACCATCTTCAGGGCTGCCGATAGTGGGGTTCGAACCTACTATCTCCCGAATACTGGATACTGGCCGCACTTAAGCGACTGCAGCTATCGAGCTCGGTGGTTTTCCATTTTCTTGCCAGGCAAATGCTGGGGCTGTACCTTAATTAATGCAACGGCCGATTCCATCCCACTCATAGCCCTTCACTGTCACATCATTGCCATAACAACTATTTGTGTCGGTGCGACCTGCAACATCTTGTATAAGCAAAAATTATCATCGGAGGTTCATCAATTTTTATGACTGAAATGCTGCGATATTTTGACCTAAAATCGAATTTTCAAATTTAACCTTAAAAATTCCCCCAATTCTTCCTCTTTCAAATTACATTATCAGTTTTTCCCTAACGCCATTTTTAAAGCCAGACTTAAAGAGTAGCGGTTCGTCGTATGTAGAGTAAGCCCACACCCCTTACTCGCACGCTGTCAGACAAAATTAGCTTCAAAGTTCTCTCCGTCTACCATTTCAATAATTTCGATGGAATATATTTACCGCAGTGCGTAAGAGGAGAAAGGCATCTGACGGAGTAATTTGTAGTCGAGGGTACTTTTAGTTTGGTTCTTAACACTTTCAACTGCTTTTATCTACCTCAAAAAATGTTCATCTCTTTGCCATGCATAAAATGCTCCTTGCGACAGAGTTCTTATCAGATTCACCTACATTTTTTGTTTGAATATGTACAGGAATTAAAAGTAGTTCTGCATTTTATTATCATTTGATTATTACTTACTTAGTTGTACTCCTGAAATGGCACGAGACTAGTTTTTTGCCTACTGAGTGAATAATGAAACATTTAAAAATATATCTCCAATAGTTTCTACCTGACCGCAAAACACGGAGTTGTTCTTAAATATGTAAGTAATTATGACAAGTCTGAAAAATTATAACCCCCAAAAAATTAACTGTGCCACAAGGAGCATTTTCCATGTAACTTATAAAAATATAAATTACCTGTCAATAACTTTGCAACCAATTAACTATTATAAACTCAAAGTTTTTGTGTGGGGCTATATCTTACCGATGTGTGCTTACGTTTTAAATTTAGTTTTGATAAGTGGTAAACTGTATAAGTTTAAAATTTCAGTCATGACTCTCCTTAAAACAAGATTTCACAGTGTTCTGCGTTTCATCTTTCGTTCGCCTCTACTTCATCACTTTTTGAATGAATGAAAACCTACAGCCTGTTTTCCAGTCATTGACCGGGTCAGGGATGCGCTGAATGACGTCCCCATCTTGAGGCGAGGATAGGGATTGTGCCGGCTGCAGGAGCCTGTCGCACTCATCTGGGGCAATGATTAACGCCTGACAGATGAAATGAAATGATATTGGAGAGTGTAGTTGAAATGAAAGATCACAGGGAAAACAGGAGTACCCGGAGAAAAACCTGTCCCGCCTCCGCTTTGTCCAGCACAAATTTCACATCGAGTAACGGGGATTTGAACCACGGAACCAAGCGGTGAGAGGCCGACGCGCTGCTGCCTGGGCCACGGAGGCTCCAGTTAGTGTCACTATTCCCTTTAAATTTACTTTCACTGATTTAAGAGTATCAAGTCAACACTTGTGCACCGGTGCCAATTCGAGACTATGTGCCACGTATCAAACAGCGTTCCCAAACGCAAATCGTAGATGATTAGAACATAACGAAAGTGCAGCAGGGTAAACAATAAGCCTGCCAGGCTGAGTGGCTCAGACGGTTAAGGCGCTGGCCTTCTCACCCCAACTTGGCAGGTTCGATCCTGGCTCAGTCCGGTGGTATTTGAAGGTGCTCAAATACAACAGCCTCGTGTCGGTAGATTTACAGGCACGTAAAAGAACTCCTGCGGGACTAAATTCCGACACCTCGGCGTCTCCGAAGACCGTAAAAGTAGTTAGTGGGACGTAAAGCAAATAAAATTATTATTATTATTATTATTATTATTATTATTATTATTATTATTTTTATTATTATTATTATTATTATTAAACAACTAGCTGATGTACCCGTGCTTCGCTACGGGATTCTCAGAAAGACTGACTTTGTGGTTTTCCTAACTGAAATCAACATAGGTCATTACAAAAACGTAAGTATGAATGTAGCGATTAAAAACAATGCTATCATATAAAATACTCGATCAAATGGAAAGTCGCACGTTTTATCACTTTTAACGAACCGTGCTGAGGTTAGATTGCGGTGCCAATCTAATAGTCCAAAGTTCCAGAGCTGGGATGACCAGGCTGCAGATTGCCATGAACACTCATCTGCCATTATTCTGCTAAATATGCACACTGTTCATTCCAATCAGTGCCTCAGAGTAGGGATTGAATAGCCCGAATGCTATGATGATCCAGTGTGCTACGTACCAGCAGTATCAGAAAATTTATAAACCAGGGGAATGGCATGCTAAAGAAGAAAGTTATCTAACTCCCCAGCTACTTCCCATCAATATTCAGGCAGGCTGTTACACTCTGTACGACTGGGCGAGTTGACCGTGCGGTTAGCGGTGCGCAGCTGTGGGCTTGCATCCGAGAGATAGTGGATTCGAAACCCATTGTCGGCAGTGCTGAAGATGGTATTCTATGGTTTCCCACTTTCACACCAGTCAAACAATGGGCCTGTACCTTAATTAAGGCCTAAGTCAATCCTAGCCCTTTCCTATCCCATCATCGCCATAAAACCTATCTATATCGGTGCGACGTAAATCAAATAAAAAGTACTCTGTACGCAGCAGTAATCATATCTACCGGAGATGGGGGGCAACAGAAGACACAAAGCACATCACGGCAAACAATGGTCAATGTAATGGTATTGTTGATCAATGTTATGAGCTTTCTATATTCTAGGCCTTCACATTTAGTTTTCTTTCGACTCTGTGATTTGTAAAATATTTTATACCGTAAACTGTAGTTTCTTATTCTCCGACTTTACATACCGATTTTCATTAAATACTGTTTACCCATTTGCTCGTTACTCGGCGCTGATATGGACTTAGTAACAAAAATCCAAATTCATGAATATATTTGTAATGATAGCCAGTACGGTAACAATGTATAAGACATGAATAATAGGAAATTGAATACTATATAACCTTAGTTATGTAGCATTCATCGCTTAAACCTCTAATAAGAAATATTTGAGAATTACATTTTTGGCCTTCCCCTAAACTACCATTTCACTCAGCGTGAATAAAATAATTTACAGCCCAGACTGTAGCGACTTATTTCCTGACTTTGCATACCGATTTTCATCAAGATGGGACTACTAATAACAATATTTGAGAATTAAATTTGAGGCCTTACCCTAAACTACCATTTTGCTCAGTGTGAATACAATTATTGATAGCCTAGATTGTATGAACTTATTCCCCAACTTTGCATACCCATTTTCTTCAAAATACGACCACTAATAACATAAATAGTTGAGAATTCAATTTTAGGCCTTCCCCTAAACTACCATTTCACTCAGCGTGAGTAAAATGATTTATAGCCTAGATTGGAGAGGCTCATCCCCGACTTCACATACCGATTTTCATTAGACCACTAATAAGATAAACAGTTGAAAATTCAATTTTAGTCCTTCCCCTAAACTACCATTTCACTCAGCGTGAGTAACATTATTTATAACCTAGATTGTAGAGGCTCATCCCCCGACTTCACATACCGATTTTCATTAAATTCTCTCCAGCCGTTTTCTCGTGATGCGTGTACATACATACATACAGACAGATAGACAGACAGACAGAAATTACGGAAAAGCAAAAAGTGCATTTTCTTGTTACTATGGACATGGCCGATACAGAAATACCATTATTTTCAAATTCTGAGCAATGTACAGACAAAACTCTTATTATATATATATAGATTACATTTCAGGCCTTCCCCTAAACTACCATTCCACTCAGTATGAATAACATTATTGATAGCCTAAATTATAGCGACCTATTCCCCGACTTTGTATACCAATTTTCGTGAAGATACGACCACTAATAAAATAAATATTTGACAATTACATTTTAGGTCTTCCCGTAAACTACCATTTTTCTCAGCGTGTATAGCCTATATTGTAGCGACTTATTTCCCATCTTTGTCTAGCGATTTTCATTAAGACACGACCACTAATAACAAATATTTGAGAATTAAATTTCAGGCCTTCCCCTAAACTACCATTTCACTCAGCGTGATTAAAATAATTTATAGCCTAGATTGTAGCGGTTCATCAACCGACTTTACGTTCCGATTTTCATTAAATTCTCTTCAGCCGTTTTCTCGTGATGCGTGTACATACATACATACATACATACATACATACAGACAGACAGACAGACAGACAGACAGACAGACAGACAGACAGACAGACAGAAATTACGGAAAAGTAAAAAATGCATTTTCTTGTTACTGTGGACATGACCGATACAGAAATAGCATTATTTTCTAATTCTGAGCAATGTACAGACAAAACTCTTATTTTATATATATAGATGAGCCAGGGATGTCAAGGTCACGAACTTACTAACTGGTCTGCGTGCATGAGGAACAGCTGTTATGAGCCGTAACCCAAGACGTTATCAGATAGTGCATGCCTGGAAGGGTGTACAATACACGTTCATAATACTCCATACGCATTCTTTCACACAGCCTAAGAACATGGCGTTTGCATAAAATGCGCGAAACAATATGTTTTGTATTCACTACATATCAGGAAAGGAAATACAGTCGAGCTCGGTTATAACGATATCCAACGGACCTAAAAAATGGTGTCGTTATAAATGAGTGTCGTAGTAACCGAGATTCGTAATATCAGTCTACCGAGGTGGAAAATTTAAAATACAGTAACATAAACTTAATTAGGCTTCACCCACGTTGCTCCGTTCAGGTTTACGTAGCTGTTTAACTTTCGAACCATTCTCTTCAAATGCAGCAACAATTTTATCCTTGCTCTTTCAAATCGTTTCGACTGTGGAATTAAAGAGGCAAAAGTCACGACACACGTCAGCTTTTTAAAATTCCATTCTCAGTTTGGTGAGTCACTTTAATTTTTCCTTCCGATGTTAAAACATTTCTCTTAGTAGTCATACTGCATTGAAGTGCGTGTACTTGCGGAAAATCCCAGTCGAAATTAACCGCACGTAGGTGCCGTTAATACTGCAAGAATTCGGGCGGGTTGTAATAGTGGGGAATCTGCCTGCATTCTCGAGCTCTATGACAAACGGGGGCAGGAAAGAAATTGCCAGGGTGCAAGATTTCAACAAAATATTTCTTAAAATACTTTGGTTCTTAGAAAATCGTATTTTAAACTGAGGTTGAAAATGACGTTATATGCAAGGTTATATACGTTTGTCGCATTAAGCAAGGCTGAAAAACACATTTCTTATGATGAAAATATCCGTACCACGGAAAATATGACGTTATAGACGATTTGTCGCTAAAACCGATGTCGTTATAACGAAGTTCAACTGCAATTACATTACAAGGTTGCCATAAGCAATGAAGTACAAAATGTAAGGTATTTACTTTTTTAAGAGTTTAACGTGCTAAGCTCTCCTATGAACAATTATTTCGAATACTATTCCTCTACTATATCGCTTCTGTAGCGGAACGTCATGCTTTTATGAACTATTCTATTCATATACTCACAGACTGGACACCATTAGAAAATTTGGCTATTAAGGCTCTCCTGCGATGCCTTTGTAGTCACGAGAATGATACACTTCCTAGTGGCTCCCCACATGTAACTTCTTACATATGGTGTGTAGTTTACACACTAGGCAATATGCTTCTCCGTCATGATCACGACTTAAGGAAAGGAATAACAACTCCTCGTTGTACACTGAAGATGTCTTCCGTTTACCCTCTGTGTTCCCACTCGTCATGTTTCAACTTTTACTTATAGAGGAAAACAGATTACTGGAGCCTGTTATCGGTAGGCTTGCACAGCCCTGAATCAGCAACGTGGGAAAGTACAAGCCGACTGATGGGAAGAGACGGACGCTGGGCTTATGGCGGAGAATGTTTGAGACCCGTGCAATGCGCTGATGTACGCGCATACACAGAAATGGTGTCCCGACATAAACAATCAACACTTCCGAATTCCAGTACCGAAAATGAGGGAAAGTGAGTGAACGGGTAGTGTTGAGGGTGCAGTGTGTGTGTATTTCTATACAACCGCTACTGTGCCCATTTCAGTTACAACAGACTTTTAGCAGGCTCTCTACCTGCAACAATGCGTTAAGCGAGGAGGTGGGAGACGTCATGCAAGTTTTATATCGGGGCACCTATTCTGTGCATGCATGTACAACCATTTGCTTAGGAAAAAAACAGGACGGCCTGAGTTCCTGGAAGGAAGCTGGAAGCCAGCAGTCAATCACATCCTGCACCCTGCTGACTTAACGAGTTCTAAGTGATCCTTGTTTGGTGTGGAGGGGTTGTCAAACCACTTCTTTTCCATACTCCCTTCAGTCTTTACCCTTCCTTCGTGTCGAGTGCTGTAGAAGATTTGGCAACTCCGGCTACAGTAGACGTAGTAATAAATCCTATAAGCTGCTAATAGACTTGGACTACGTCTGGAGAGCAGTGGTGTGAGGCGAGGTCGTCTTGTTTTGTCCCCAAGTATACCCTCCACACTCACTTTGGTTCTCGAAGTGGAATGCTTGTCGCCGTTACGCCACTTCTCTTATTCGCATGAGATCCAATTACGGTAGTTTTGCAAACCATCTCTATCGGAGAGGAGTCCTAGACTCGCCTTACTGTTGCTGTGCCCGCCAAGAAATCACTGATCTCGATCACATCTTCTTCTCGTGCCAACATTATCATGTGCAGCAGAAAACTCAATATCAACGTTACTTACTATCAGCTTTGAACTCCCACTTAACATAGAGTGTATTTTATCATCCCAGCAACCAGAGGTGTATGAAGCAATTGCCAAGCTCATAAAAAACACAGATTTAAGAATACAGTGTCCGCAATGCTATAATATCAGCACAAAATAACTTTACCGAATACAGTTGCAGTTTTTATACTTTTATTTTTGCTGTGCGTGTGCTTTAACGACCGAGAATCATTAAAACTATGAGATCCAAGAACACTATCATAGAATACTTCATACGTGTGTATGTTTTGCAAGTTAAAATTTACTATATATTCTTTTCATTCCAGTGTATCTGTTTGGTTTGTTACCTAAGCCAATAAATAAATAAAAAACTCTTGTGCAGTGAAACTGTCATGTTCCTCCTCTTCCAAGAAGTATTTCCATTATAACAGTCGGAAGTTTCATCTCGGTATAAACTAGTTTAGTTGAATCACAACAATAAAACTGGAGAGAAGTAAGTCAGGTAAGGTCGGAAACTCTCCGAGGACTGACTGGGTAGAATGTCGCACCGGAGTGTGGCGAGGAAAGAAGAGGTTCATGTATCTTGCAAGACCTTTCAGCCAGGCCGCAATCAACTGGAGGGAAACTTAAGTTAGGGAACTGAGTTTAAAGTTAGAGGAGCATAACCGCTGTCAAGAAAAGTATAATACGCTTCCACGAAATGTCCGTGAATATAACGTCCAAAGAATGTATAAGAAGTGAATCGAGAAAATGTAACAGACCACAAAAACATTTGGCATGAGATAATATTGTAATTACTAAATAGAAGAAAATGGATAATTCATATTTCAAGTGAAGGGCGCTGGCGCATTCGTCTAGCCACTCGGATCCGAACCTGACCGTCCTGCTTCGAACTTCAGCTGATTCGTGTGGGATTTTCAATGGGACCAGTATGTGGTGACAGCGATGTCATCCGGCCTTTTAACCAGCCGGACAAGTTACAAGCAACACTGTTCCAACACAAACGTAGGAACGTGACTTTTATTTTCTGCTTGTGGGTTAATATCACACTAACATAGGCTTTCGGTGACTCTGGCAAGGAAACCGGCGCGAATGCTATTGTAATACATACATAATCGATTTTGGCCAACTATGTTATTTATTTCTTTACGATTTGCTTTCACCTCCTCCCCAGTTGTATCCCCCGACCTAAAGTCTCGCGCTCCAGCACACTGCCCTTGAGGCGGTAGAGGTGGGATCCCTCGCGGAGTCAGTGGGAAAAACGTACCATGGAGGGTAAACAGTTTAAAAAAGAAAGAAAGAAAGAAAGACGATTTGCTTTACGTCGCGCTGACACAGATAGGTCTTATGGCGACGGTGGGACAAGAAAGGCCTAGGAGTGGGAAAGAAGCGGCCGTGGCCTTAATTCAGGTGCATCCCCAGTATATGCCTGGTATGAAAATAGGAAAGCACGGAAAACCATCTTCAGGGCTGCCGATAGTGGGGTTCGAACCCACTATCTCTCGGATCCAAGCTCAGCTGCGCGCCCCTAACCGCACGGCCAACTCGCCCGTGAATAACTCTTCATGATTTCAGTCCACTATGGCGCCAGTATTCCTTCATTTCCTTTATTACAGCTTCTTTTTTATCATCCGTCCAATGTTATTTCTTCTTGGTCGCTGTTTGTGGCTTTAGGAACCTCTCAAATGTGTGTATCTTGTTCCCGGAAGAGGTTCTGTTGTGGATGTCTTGATCCACGATGTTCGTTTCTTGCAGACATTCTTGGTGGTAACAAACGAGTTGTCATAATAGTTCCTACTGGGTTTATTGAAATTGTTAAAGATTTTCATAGTGGATCTGCTGTCGGACAGTCTTGAAATAGGTCCCAAGTCCTACTGCATGTTTTATTTACTGCGTAATCGGTACGTATCGGCACAATGTTTTGTCCGAGAATTATTCTTAAATTGTTTCTTTCCTTCTTCTCCGTTTATAATGTCTTTTCTGTTGTTAATCCTTGGTATTCTGAAGCTTACAGGTACTCTGGTAGGATTAATATCGGGTAGTGCCGTAGTTTAGTTCTAATCAGTGGAGACTCCTGACTTCTGTCTTACGGGATGTAACCGTAAAAAACAATAATGAAAACATCGACGCAAACAGACGGTCATTCCAAACAGATTTCTCAAGAGAAAACAACAAACAGGGCCGACAGAAAAGTTTATTTAAAAACTCGCATCCACCAATCCAATGGTCTGTTTCATAAACATTTCTGTTGTAATGAAGAACACACGACTTAAGTTGTGTGGTTACATTCATAGTTGAACGCGGTTGTCCTTCATTTATAATTCTGCTTTTCTCCTTAAAATAAAGCATATTAAATGTTTCTCTTAATAATCGTTCGATTACACAATGGTTACAATAATTCAATTCGAATTGCGCGATAGAAACGCGCGACCCTGGCGCTCCTACACCCATGCCTGCTGAACTACTTTCTGATCGGTGTCATGTCATTTCAAAATCGCATCATTCCCATATTTTCTTTGTTTGATATTTACACTAAAAGCACACGAAACTAAATTATTTATAATACTACAACACACATTTGTAATATATCATCATTTATAGCACAAGAAAAGAACCGCTCACAACCAAGTATTTCACGAAATAACAAATAAATCCCAGCCACGCGCTATAACTAGTAGAATTCAAACTTGCACCGCCCTCTTGACGGATGTGACTGTTCTTTCCGCATTCCAACCCCACGGAAGAGATCAACAACCAACACGGGTTCAATTCTCGTGCTGCCATCTCTGAAGTAGTTTAGCAATAATTAGTAACAGTCTCTAACCAGCCACGCTCGGTACTTCCATCTCTGATTATCTAAAACTGTGAGTTTGAATTTTATATAAATAATTTCCATGAAAATATGAGCAATGAATATTTATTTTTCGTTGAAAATAAAGGGACGTAACACAGCAATCGCATTTATGGGAAATTCACCACTGGTTCTAATAGAAATCGCATTCTTGTTGTACGTGTTTATTCGTAAGATGGAAAGCAAGTTTCATTTTTCTGGCTCTCTCGCGATTTTCTTCTTTATCGAGCCCGTTAGGCTGTAGTATTTCATTAAGGTACTTCAAGTTAACAACTGTATTGTAATATATATAAAATTCCAAATGTGATAAAAGTGACGTATTTATTTATTTATTTATTTATTTATTTATTTATTTATTTATTTATTTATTTATTTATTTATTTATTTATTTATTTATTTATTTATTTATTTATTTATTTATTTTTCATGTCGAAAGTACAAAACATGAACTATAAAAACATAACAAAAAGAAGCAAAAAATGGACATGTACACAAATATGTGTTCATGAAGTGAATTCAAACAGTTCCCGCCCAAAACTTTAGCCACTTCGACAGCACTTGAATTAGCTTAAGTCAAATCATACATTGTACATCTGGATGGGAACAACGGACAACATAAGGGATGTTGTGCCTTGGTCGGAAAATGCCACTTATACAAGTTGGTCCTTGTTCTTGCTAATTCAGCTTGCAGTCTGTTCAGGGACTTCCAGATTTGCCACTTGTCTGTGTGGCCAGGAGGTAGTTGCAAAAGCAAGAGTTGCCATGCGGAAGGAAAGAACTAGTAATTTGTCTGAATGGATGGACGGAAGGAAGCTAATTACTGTACGTGGTGCCCCTACATATGTACTTGGATTATATTTTCCAGTACTGAACTGAGCATCAGCATTCCAGAAGTACAGTTGAATACGACACCGTAAACCACAGAATGCTGTTACATAAACTCTATAAAAATAAGATGAAATTTATAAATGTATTTCAATGTTTGTGAGTGTCCTCTTTGTGTGCATGATAGAATTTCAAATACTAGTGAAGGGAGAACTGGCCATTGGGCCAGTAAACCACGCCCTGTGCGTGCAGTGTGGTGGGCAGCGAACCCAGCCTCTCCCGCTGGACTAGTCGCATTACCGATCGATGTGACATCAAAGATCTGCTTTGGACATTAACGAATTCTAGAATGGAATGGATCTGTCCCACGCTAACGCCGCGCGTCGTATCGTTTTGTTCACGTGAGTTCTCGAAACGTGGAGACGGATATCAAACCTCGAGATATGTTCTAATAGATTCAACTCAGTAGCAGATTTCAGCATGGGGTTGGAAAATTGTGATAATACTACCACCTACGGCTCGCGACAGAATTATTATTATTATTATTATTATTATTATTATTATTATTATTATTATTATTATTATTATTATTATTATTAGTATTATTATTGCGATCAGGGTTGCTTCAATGCAGGGCATTTTGAAAAGGTCAAATAAATCAGATATATTGTCATATTTTTCACTTACCGGTAATTGTCTACTTACCATTACTTACAGTTTAAAATGTTCCTTTGGTCTACAGACGTACAATAAATTTATGACTTCAACCCATCTGAAAATATTGCTATAATCATCTAGGCTATTTGTATTAAAAAGTAAATTTGACTTGTTCAATCCATCCGACAATCTTGCTGCGCATGTTAGGGCTTTTTTATTACATTTGGTAAAACACAAGTTCATAAAATTGACAAAATGAATTTTTTTTGTAAAAATCAATAGGATTGATGTTTGTATAATATGAAGTTACCACATAAAATATCATTAGTCCAAAATGAATAGCAGACTAAGATTAGGTCTCAATATATTTAAAAGATATTATTATAAATTCCATATCATATTATAGAGCTACATAACCGAGCTGAACGGCTATACATGTGTTAACACGTTACAACATTGGTGCCGAGCTTGCACTCAGGAGATGAGAGAGGTTCGAACCCCACCGTCAGCTATCCTGAGAATGATTTTCTGTAGGTTCTCACTTTGACTTGCAGCAAATACTACGGAAGTTCCTATTTATAGAGTACAACTTATATCTTTCATCTCCTTACCAAATTTTTTCGCCATCATTCATTCTATCTTCATTAGCTCCCCAACTGAGCTTGGCGTCAGGAAGGGCATCCGGCCAAAAAACATGCCATATCAATTTATCCCACTTCATCCCCGTTCCCGTATCAAGAAACGGTACTACCTAGGTCGATAGTTGCAGTCGCTTACGTCGACCAGTTTCCAGCATTCGGGAGATAGTGGGTTCAAACCCCACTGACGGCAACCCTGAAAATGGTTTTTCGTGGTTTCCCATTTTCACACTAAGCAAATACTGAGGCTATATCTTAATTAAGGCCACGGCCGCTTCCTTCCCACTCCTAGCCCTTTCCTGTCCCACCGTCACCGTAAGACCTATCTGCGTTGGTGCGACGTAAAGCAACGTGTAAAAAAGGAAACGGTACTAAGTGGTAGGCATACATATCCATAGGGCTACATATCCATTGTCAAATTACGTGTTATTGGGTGTTCATTTAGAAATATCATTCCTAAAATATTTTTCTATCCATAATTTATTTCTTAGCTGAGAATGCATTACAGAAAAAATAGAAAAACTGTATTGCAACCCTGAAAATAGTTTCTCGTGGTTTCCCATTTTCACACTAAGCAAATATTGAGGCTATATCTTAATTAAGGCCACGGCCGATTCCTTCCCACTCCTAGCCCTTTCCTGCCCCACCGTCGCCATAAGACCTATCTGCGTCGGTGCGACACAAAGCAATACAGTCATCAATTAAAAAATTGGATCCTTTTTCAGATATTCCTGTCTCAGTGCCAACTATTGCAAAAAAATAACCTCCACCCATCATAACCCTTATAGTGTTCACAAAGTCAGAAGGGCGAGACACCGCTGTCAAAACACCTGTTACGATATCACAGCCATGAGTGACTTTCTATGCTGTTGAACGCGTGCAGCGTTGCCGTGCAGCACTGCAACGTTTGTTCTCCACAGCATTAGACAGTCAGCCCACCACGGAGCCATGGGCTCTAGGAACTATTGGTCATTGAATGTTCACAACTCTGTATAACAAGTCCATAATATCGCACATTGGTACTTCACTTCTTGACCTTTTGTGAATTTTACCCCCATGATTAAATCTTGATGATCACATACACAACATTAGTAACAATAAGAAAGAAGTGTTAAATGTGTTTTTGAAAGAGAACGCACAAGATTCATAGCAAACTAGCTGATATACCCGTGCTTCGCTACGGAGTTGTAAGTTACATTGTATACAGAACTCTAGGTTGGGTAGTGTACACGTGAGATTGTGTTGATCGAATAGCTCTTAATGCTACCCTAGAAACGCGACGGGGAAGTCACGTAACATTTTAAATGTGAAGACTGTGTTAGGGAATATTCATTGTAATGGTAGGCCCTCTAGCCTACCTTCAGTCACAATCAAGTTCGGGAATTTTCATTATGATAACAGACTCTCACTCTCCACCTGCCTTTTTACATGCTCAGAAAGTCTGCCTAAGTGGTTTTCCCAATGGAAATCAACATAGGTCAATACAATGACTTCAGTGGAAATGTCGCGATTGAAAGCAATGCTATCATATGAAATACTCGATCAAATGAAAAACCACACATTTTCTCACTTTTAACGAACAGTGCCGATCTGACAGTCTAAAATTCCAGAGCTGGAATTACCAGGCCGCAGACACCCGCGAGCCGTGAACACACTCATTTTCGGTGGAGAAGAGGGGGGGGGGGTGAAGAATCCCAGAGAAAAGACTATGCCCTTCTAATCATCTGTTTTCTAGAAGTACCCGATGAGTTGGAAAATCTCAATTCACGACACTGGCGGGGGGAAATCTGACTTCGAGTCAATTTTTTTCTCCAATCCAGAGCAGAAAACCCCTCTTTGCTGAAATTGGAATAAAATGAATGTAGAATTTAATAAGAGTCAAGAGGAAGAAGCTTTGCTTATGAAACGGCTCATTTCAGAGTAGAATTTTGAGTCATTTAGTGAATTGTGATGCTATAATTTGGAATAGGCCTAATTTGTAATTCTAGACCAGGTCATACTACTACTACTACTACTACTACTACTACTACTACTACTACTAAGTGAGCCTCTGTCTTAAGTGTGCACACTGCTCATTCAAAACAGCGCGTCGGAGTAGGGATCAAATAGCTGGAATACTATGATGAACCCGTGTGCTACGTACCAGCAATACCAGAAAATGTATGAACCAGAGGAATGGCAAGCTACAGAAGGAAGTTTCCTAACTCCCCAGCTATTTCCCGCCAATATTTAGTCAGGCTGTTATACTCGGTACGTAACAGTAATCCCATCTATCGGAGTTGAGTGGCAGCACAAAAGACAAAGAACATCACAAGAAACAATGGTCAGTGTAATGTTATTATTGATCAATGTTATGCGTTTTCGATATTGCAGCCCTTCACATTTTGTTTTCTTCCGACTCTGACATACCACACTTATCATAGTCGGTACGGCAAAACTGAATAAAACATAAATGATCGGAAATTGTATTCTCCATAACATTTGTTATGTAGTATTTTTCGATAGGACCAATAACATAGTTATTTAAAAATTAAATTTTAGGCGCCTTCCCCTAAACAACAATTTTATCCAGGATGAATAAAATTGTTTTTATCTTCGACTGCTGTTACGTATTTCCGGACTCTATATACCGATTTTCATTATATTCTGTTAACCCATTTTCTCGTGCTCGGAGTTGATATGGACTTAGCAACAAAAATACAAATTCATGAATATCTCTGTTATCATAGTCTGTACGGTAAGAATGTATAAGGCATAAATAATCAGAAATTTAATTCTATATAACTTTAGTTGTGTAGTATTTACCGATAAGACCACTAATAATATAAATATTTGAGAATTAAATTTTAGGCCTTTCCGTAAACTACCATTTCACTCATCGCGAATAAAATGATTTATAGCCTAGATTGTAGTGGCTCTTCCACCGACTTTAAATACCAATTTTTATTAAATCCTCTTCAGACGTTTTCTCTCCGTGGACAGACAGACAGACAGACAGACAGACAGACAGACAGACAGACAGACAGACAGACAGACAGACAGACAGACAGACAGACAGACAGACAGACAGACAGACAGACAGACAGACAGACATTACGGAAAAATAAAAAGTGCATATTCTTGTTACTGTGGATACGACCGATACAGATACCACTCTTTTCATATTCTGAGCAATGTACATACAAAATTTTTATTTTCTATATACAGATATTGAAACCTGTGGGTGTAATTCTGGTGATATTCAAAGTAACAGTTGCACAATTATCAGATATCGATTACTTTTGAAAACACTGTGTGATAAATTTGGGTGAAGAAATACAATTCTAGATATGACCAAGCTACAACTAATGTCCATTTCTTAATAAGTACTTCTGCACTAATGTACGATGATCTCCGAAGGCACAGGCCTTTTTCTGCTAAAATTATTTTTTCCCAGACATTATCGTTTCATCCTGTATTAATAGTGAAATAAAATGACTTGTGTAGAACCTTCGTAATATTGACATTGCTATTATTTCCATTTGTCGTAACTAGCGGTATTTTTGCATTTAACCTTCCGAATGCGATCGTCTAAACGGTACATTACTATCGAGATATGGCGTCTCATGAATGTCGCTGAACTAGAAAACATTGTTACGAATAAAACAGCATCTGCTTTATTACGCTATTTATTTGAAAATGACCAAATGGCCCAACCATGAATGCTAATGGCTGTCTATTTACAAGTCTCTCTTCTGTATGCACAGCAGGGAGTCCCAGCTCGTTGGAGTTACCTAAGCGTGCTTTAATCCTGATCAAAGGCTCGCCTTACTTTCAAATCTGAAAGTCCAGCTACCTCACACAGCAACTACGTGCAGAGAGCTAGATTTGAACACAGGGCTACTCACCTTCCGACACACGGTGACTGTTCCTTGGTTCGACTCCAGACATAGTCCAGTTATTCACACAGTTCTAATTACACTCACAATAACTGCTTCCATCGCTGACTTACGGCGATCCTCAGTCCACAGAAGCACACACACACACACACACACACACACACACACACACACACACACACACACACACACACACACACACACACACACACACACACACACAAATCTAAGGCAGTACAAAGTCGTCTTCTGTCCCATACGCCGTCTTCTGTTCAGCTACTCACTCGACGCTCCGACGCAACAACAGCCACAACTCCCCGTTCTGACCTCGGTGGAACACTAGGGACAGCCAATACCTCTGTCGCCCTCAGCCCAGTCACTGAACACCAACACACTGACTCTAACACTGACTCCACCTCCGAGTCCCACACTGACTCTTAATGCTAACTCCACCAAGGAACCGAACACTCACTGAATGTCCGCAGCTAGACTCCCTTCGATGATATGTACCAGAATATTCGCGAAGAGAGGGAACATTCTCGTTGTACCACCCAGAACCCGATACCGTTCTGAATCCTCCGTGCGGTGTTTGGTGCCATGCCTTACAAGCAGCCTTGTTTGTCCTGACTGCCTGCTGCACATCGTCATTCCATAAAACACGTCTGCTTGTCAATAAGGCATCGATGTGGTTTGGTGACACCTAGGGTGGATGTAGCACAGATCATAATGGATTCAGTCAGTGCATTCCAACTGCGATCTACTGATGCCATTGTAGAATTTGAGATCGGCGATTCCAATGCTGCTTTTAAGGTAGCTCGATATCCATTTAATACGCTCAATTTTGGTAGTGGACGTCACAGATATATAATCTATACTGACTGTAGTATCAAGTACAAGTAGTCGTTTTGAGGAGCAACGCTGTCATGTGGGATCGCTTCTGTATCCTTGACTGTCGCAAGGTCCCTTCGCCTCGTCATCCAGTAGTCGATTAGGGACAATTGGGTTTTACTATAGTAAGCCATAAGGTGTGAATTTTGCCTTCGTTTCCTACAGACATATCCCACGCTTCAGGATTCGAATACTATAATTGTTTCGCCAACCGTATCCATGGCCTCCAAGATTTTATTTTTATGTTTTGCCATACGTCGCACTAACACAGATAGGTCTAGTGGCGATGATCGGATAGGACAGGGTTAGGAGTGGTAAAGAACTGCCCGTAACCTTAATTAATGTATAGCCCCAGCACTTGCCTGGTGTGAAAATGGGAAACGACGTAAAGCGATTTTCAGGGCTGCCCACAGTGGGGTTCAAACCCGATATCTCCCGAATGCAAGCTCGTAGCTGGGCGACCTGCATGAACAGCATATCCATTAAGACGCCCACCAATGCAAAGATTTTCACGATAATCAAGAGCTCGCTCCAATTGTCCACTTCCATCAAGGCTGTCACAAATCGAATTAAGTTCGTCCCTAAGTTCACCTTTATTGAGATTGGGTGATCATTGAAGCACGTTGATTCAGAAACGACGTCACGCATCTATTGTATTACTGTTATACCTACACCATTTGCTCTTTTCTTACCACTGTAGATTAACTTGTTGCCTTCTTCGAAGTGTCGTGACATTTCGACGGCCTATTTGGTTACCTGAATGCAAGCTGTGTCCACATGCCGTTGTTTCGAATACGGGGTCAGTTCTCGGCTCTGACCTGACATTTTACCTACGATAACAGTGGCTAGTCTGATCCAATTTGAAGTTTTTCGGTCTAGCATCTTTAGCCGACGTCGACCATGTGTCGGTGGCCATCGTCCACTGTTCACATCGATCGGGCGAAAACGATGCGTGGGGCTCAGAAGAAATACTCTACCATTTACATTTGAATGGAGAGGAGTCAACTGAATATTGATACGACGAAAAGGAAAAGGAACGTCAACCAACGTGTCACTCCACCTGTCGTCAAGGACATCCTTATACCTAATGCGAGGATTTTCTTGAGTTCCCCCATAACATGAGAACACACACGTTTTTCGGCCGCTTCTAACATGGAGTAAAGACGCTGCATGGTGGTTTTCAGTGGCATTTCCTCCAAGCGAAGGGCTACCACCCTCCCAAAGGAGCTCATCCATCTAAGGCCCTTGTTTCCTCGGGGTCATACAGGGTGTTAGATTATTTTTCGTCGCCCAGCACTCGGCATACAGGCACTGCTTGTACAGTAGCAGGACGAATCTGGTCAGACAGTCAAATATTATTATTATTATTATTATTATTATTATTATTATTATTATTATTATTATTATTATTATTATTACATTCAATTTGTCACTGGGAAAGGAATAAAACATATAAACACTGGTCTCTTCTGTTCCTAAGAAGAGTTATTCCCGACTGTTTCAGTACTAATAACAATGACTGTAAACCACATCAACTGTTGTGCGTGAAACTGAAACATGTTAAAACTTGCACTTAATAATAATAATAATAATATATTTAAATTTTTAGGACAAATTTCAGAGCCATTCGAAATTACAACTGGGATCAGACAAGGCGATGGATTGTCACCACTACTATTCAATCTAGTTCTGGAGAAAGTGTTTCGAGAATGAAAAAATTAAACTAAATGGATCAATATTGGTAGACTTCTCAAAAACATTCACTTTGATTGTCTCGCTTTTACAGATGACTTGGCAATCCTCTCCAACAACAAACAAGAAGCACTCCAGTCCGTAGAAAAACTACATGAAATAGCGGAAAGAACAGGTCTGCAAATTTCATATGAAAAGATGAAGTATATGGAAGGTACAAAATCAGAATTTAACAACGATCCTCTAATCACCTATAAGAGAAAATCTCCCAAGCTGATAAATTCAAATACCTAGGCGAAATTATACAACCAAACGGGATAAATCAGCAAACAAAGAAATAATTATAAAATTACAAAAAGCATACACAACTGTCTGGAGCAGATACAACAAAAAAAATCTATATCAATACACGCAAAATTACAACACTACAACACAGCTGTCAAACCAGAAGCCGTTTATACATCAGAAACTCTGGTATTTGGTGGCGGATCACAAATATAAAACATCGAAAAAGAAGAGAGGAAAATTCACAGGAAAATTTTAGGACCTATATGCGAAAATAGTATTTGGTTGAAATGGAAATCATAGGAAATCTATCAAATAATAGAAAAAACACAGACATCCTTAAAAAAGAGAAGATTTTCTATGGTCACCTGATTAGGATGGATAACAATAGGCTAAGAAAGTAGTACTAAACCTCGCAGTATCTCTAAAAAATCACAACTGGCTTACAGAAATAAACAAAGATCTTCAGGAAATTGGTGTGAAGAAACCTGGCAAGACAAAAAAAAGGAAATCAAACACAAATTTGCTGATCAAACTAAGAGACAAGCTACAGGAAGGAGGAAGGACGCATAAAGAAGCACAGCGAAAGAACGAAGAGATTTTGATAAGACAAGAAGAAACGTTGTGCTAAATAAGTTCACGCGCGCTCCTTACTTGGGCATAACGAATCAAATAATAATAATAATAATAATAATAATAATAATAATAATAATAATAATAATAATAATAATAATAATAATAATAATAATAATACAAAACGAATCATATCTCATAAGACAGGAAGTGTTAACCTTCATCCACTGCCGTGGCGAGAGGACTCATCTTCGAGCTATGAACACAGACTTGGGGCAAATTGAGAGAAAAAACCACCAGTAGCCGTTTTTGATAACGCTGGTCTAAACAATGTCAATACACTGGAAAGTATCTCTCCCAACGGTAGTTTTTTTTTTGCTAGTTGCTTTACGTCGCACTGACACAGATAGGTCTTATGGCGATGATGGGACAGGGAAGGGCTAGGAGTGGGAAGGAAGTGGCCGTGGCCTTAATTAAGGTACAGCCACAGCATTCGCCTGGTGTGAAAATGGGAAACCACGGAAAACCATCTTCAGGGCTGCCGACAGCGGGGTTCGAACCTACTATCTCCCGAATACTGGATACTGGCCGCACTTAAGCGACTGCAGCTATCGAGCTCGATAACGGTAGATTTAGTGAGCGTAATTGGCGATCTACAGCTAACTCTGAGTCCTTGCGAGACAGATAATAAAAGACGAATAATAGGTACACAATGAAAAGTTTCCTCAAACACGGAAACATAGTACTTCCTCTTAGAACACTGCAAGTTAAAGCCAACTGAAGAACACCAACATGTCTTTGAGCTATTGAGGTCCACGACACATACCAACACTACATACCACACTAACAGTACAGCCTTTCATCATTTGTTCTTAACACACGAGGGGCTATGGATTAGCCTTATTATTTCCTTTACACTGCAATAAGTTAACTGTAATTATGCTCTCGCGTGCAACTGAAGAATGCAAAAGTGTTCTTCTAATACCTAGAGATGCATACATTATTAATAAAAATGATTTATCTTTTAACTACAATGATTTATCTTCTTATTCGATATATCTATATAATTCAGTTTTATGCCATACGCTCAAAGAATATTTATCAGTAGGGAAATACGCTTTATGCTGAAGAACATATACGGTCGAGTGATTATCGAGCTAGATTCGTGCAACAGACCTGCTCCGTGGAGGAGGGGGATGGAAAACTAACACGGAATCTCAATATTCATATACTGCGATATTAATAGACACATACTGTACAGTACTTCTCATAGCCTCGATTGAAGAGAAATTGTTGAAATCATAGCCTCTGTTCCCCTCGCATTTTATTCATTTACTAAACTTTTTCTCACTTCCATTCGCTGCTGCATCTGCAACGCAAACACGAATTGCCTAGCTTAAAACTACAATATTATTTCCTTATTATTCTTCCTTTACATTTCATTTTTTCTTGTAATCTACGCACCGCCAATAAGTCAGTTGAATTTTTCGGTATAGTTCACAATATACAGATGTCTTGTTGGCTGAACTCCATAGGTGTAGAACAATATTATCACCAGTTCAACATGGAACACTACTTGTCACCAGGTTTCGACTGTAGCAGTGAACTCCAAAGGCATATAACTTTCTTTTTACCGGCTGGATCTTTTCCTCCCCTGCTTCTGAATTCCAGCCTTCCTTGGTTCTCCGTGCAAGTGTCACTGTTTGACATACCCATGCTTAGTAATTTCCTGGAATGTTTTAATAATAATAATGTTATTTGCTTTACGTCCCACTAACTACTTTTACGGTCTTCGGTGACGCCGAGGTGTCGGAATTTAGTCCCGTAGGAGATCTTTCACGTGCCGGTAAATCTACCGACACGGGGCTGTCGTATTTGAGCAACTTCAAATACCACCGGACTCAGCCAGGATCGAACCTGCCAAGTCGGGGTTAGAAGGCCAGCGCCTTAACCGTCTGAGCCACTCAGCCCGGCCTTGGAATGTTTGGCTTTCCGTGCGAATGTCAACGCATTTCATCTCTGTGCAAGTGTCTCTCCATGCAAGTGTCATAACTTCCTCTGTTGGTAGGGGTAACATGTTACTCGGGGCTTTGAGTTCATTTCCTGACTAGTCCAAGGATTTTAATCCCGGTCCCGAACTGAGTGGTAAAAATGGGGTTCGTTCAGCCTCGTGCGATCAACTGAGGAGCTACCCAGTATGAGAGGCATTGGGATCTGTCTTCAAGGCCATGCAATAGGGTGAGAATGTCGTCACCCTCACTAAACACTTAAATATATGCAATTTGGCAGGCCATGGTCCTTAAAAGGGCTAAAGATTATATTACTTAAAATGTCTCAATCAATTTCAGCCAAGGTATGTGGCCATAAAATCCATAATCCATAGCAGGCTAAGATGCTTACATCGGTATGTAAGGGAAACCTGATAAACAAACTGAATGCTTAGTGGCCATAAATATTTCTAAATCTCTTCTTTTTTTTTTTCACTCACACATCCATGTTTCGAACAATGTTGACAAAGGGCTAGGTCTGGAAAGATAATGATTGTAGCCTTAACTGAGGTTCCTGTTGAAACCTTCTTCACAGGAGTCGAATATGGGGTTCAATCCACACCATTTTAAAAATTTAAACATGGGTCGACCACTATTTGTACCACGTATTCATGATGATGATCATTATTATTATTATTATTATTATTATTATTATTATTAGACCATTATTACGATAATTATTATAAACTTAGTATTGCCCTATGTATATCAATAAAAGAAAAGCGAAACAGGGACGAATTTGGTCCCCCTCAAAGATGTATGATGGTGCCACAATCCTACTTATATTTATATACCAATACTGTACATTTTATAAACGGAGTAGGCAAGCGTCTCCTTTTAGTCACTCTAAGACACAAGTGACCTAAAATAGAATAATTACACTACGGTAACGTCGAGGGATCGATGGATCGGCATTTTTCCTACATTCAAAATCACTTCATACACGTATGATGATTCGGAATATAGTCAGTGATGCATTGATTTAAGACTATGTAAATGAACGGTCGTAAACGCTATTTCAAAAAGTATAATTACCAGAGAAACATTCCCACACTAGGAAGTTGCACGCCATATTCTAATCAGCATTAATTTATTGCTCTGAATCGCATTAAGAGAGTAGCAAGTTAATCGAATAACGGAAAGTCTTCAAAACCAGGGATAGATGCTATGGTTCTCAACACTGTAGGCTGGTGTATCACTAAATCAAAATTGATGATGATGATTATAATAATAATTATTATCATTATTAGGCCATTATTATGAATTTATTATTTTTCTGTGCAAATCAATTAAAAAAGCGACGAATTGGGCGCAATAATGGTGCGACATTTTCAATGAAACATTTAGTGAGTCATAAAACTAACAAGATCCAATAAAAAAATTGCTTTTTAAAAAATAATTTCCATTGTTATAGGTTTTTAGAGACACTATGGTGTCGGAAATCTATCCCGAAGGGGTTATTTAACGTGTCGGAAGCCACCGATACAAATTTTCTACATTTGAACACGTTCAACTGCTACCAACCTCAACCAAAATCAAACCAGCTCCCTCAGGAACAGTATTCTTTTTTAACAAGTTGCTTTACGTCACACCGACACAGATAGGTCTTATGGCGACGATGGGATCGGAAAGGGCTAAGAGTGGGAAGGAAGCGGCCGTGGCCTTACTTACGTTACAGCCCCAGCATTTGCCTGGGGTGAAAATGGGGAAACCTCGGAAAACCATCTTTAGGGCTGCCGACAGTGAGGTTAGAACCCACTATCTCCCGAATACTGGATACTGGCCGCACTTAAGCGACTGCAGCTATCGAGCTCGGTCCCTAGTGTTCTGTTTCTGTCCTTTTGTTTTGAATGATGCAGTAACTCAGGCAGGATTTCAGCGACAGTATTAGGTATGAGAGAAAGAGTTACGACAGGGAAGGGAGGAGCGGTGCCCTAGGTTAAAGCACAGCCCCAGCTCTTTTCTGGTGATGAAATGGTAAACTACAGTAAGCCATCTTCAGGAATGCTGATTTAATAATTCGAAACCATTATCTCCAGAATGCAAGCTCGCAGTTACACACGTCTCCTGTTCGGTTGGTTGGCCTTAGTTTGTCCTTTTATTGCCATTAAGTAAGAAATAACTTTGGTTGGTTCGATTCCCACTGTCAGCAGCTCTGATCATCCACGTTTTCCCATTTCCGCACTAGGCAATTGCCGGGGCACTGCCTTAACTAAAGTCACGGACTTTTCCTTTGCACTCCTAGCTCTATGAACTGAATTATTGGGTAAGGGGATGGAAGGAATGCCTACGAATAGGAACCGTCTCGGTATTTGCCTGGAAGTGAAATTCGGAAACCACGGGAAAACATTCTCAGGACACAAGACAGTCGGTTGAAACACACGCGTCTCCCGAATGCAGAGTTTGGCTCCATAGCCGCAGCGCGTTAACATGCCTTGCCACTCCGTTCGGTAATAATAATAATAATAATAATAATAATAATAATAATAATAATAATAATAATAATAATAATAATAATAATCATATGGCGTTAACTACCGTGCGCAGGTCTTTTACACAGGCGAGAAAAAATCCAAACACCATGAAGGGGTTATGCTAGATTAACGAACGTTGGTAGCATTGTTTATACATGTGAAAGATGACGTCGATTCAAATTTCTCGCAAATTGCACTAGCGTGGCGCGAGTAGCGGCCCCATGACGTTGCACATCAGGTTTATTTTACATAAGGGTTGTACTGTGCGAGATCGTTAGTTAACTGTATTAGACGGAGTGACTCCGACTGGGTCAAGAATGCCTTTACGACGACGACGACGACGACGAGGCCTGTATCGACATCTCACTGCGGTTGAACGAGGACCTATAATAGGGCTACGTGAAGGTGGATGTTTCTTCCGCGATATTGCAGAATGACTTGGCATGAATGTCTCCACTGTGCATACGTGCTGGCAGCAGCGGTCACGACAAGGTACGCTTGCAAGAAGACCGGGCTCCGGACGTCCCAGTGGCATCACCGAGAGGGAGGGCCGCCGTATTCGGCGTATGGCTGTGGTGCAGCGGACTGCGCCTACAGCAGCAATTCGAGCGGTAGTTGGCACCACAGTGACGCAACGAACTGTTCGAAATAGGTTACTTGAAGGACAGCTCCGAGCCAGAGGCCGTGTGGCGTGCATTCCACTTACTCCAAATCAAAGCCATCTCCTACTTAAATGGTGTCAAGAGAAAGTTCATTGGAGGATGGAGTTGAGGTCCGTTGTGTTTTCCGATGACAGCCAGTTCTGCCTTCATGCCGGTGATGGCCGTGTGTTGGTTGGGAGGAGGCTAGGTGAGCACCTGCATTCCTCCTGTCAGCGGCTTCGACACACTGGATCTACCGGGAGTTCTGGTCTGGGGAGCAATTTCTTATGACAGCAGGAGCACTCTCGTGGTTATCCCACGCTCTCTGAATGCAAATGCGTACGCCGTATGGTGATTCGGCCTGTTATGCAGCCATTCATGAACAGCATTCCCGAGGGTGTTTTGCAACAGGACAATGCACGCCCCCATGCCGCTGTTGTAACCCAAAGTGCTCTACACTGTGTCGACATGTTACCTTGGTCTGTTCGATCCCGCGGTCTCTCCCCAGTCGTGCACAAATGCAACATCATTCGACGACAACTCCAGTGCCATCCACAAGCGGCATTAAACGTCCTTGTATTGACCAACCAAGTGCAACAACCATGGAACTACATCTTACAAGCTGACATCCGGCACCTGTATGACACAATGCACGCACGTATTCATGCCTGCATTCAACAGTCAGGCGATTACACTGGTTATTAATGGACCAGGATGACATATTTGCGAAGACTTTTCTCGCGCTGATATTAACCTGTAGGTTTGTACCTTTAATAAATTAAATATGTTAATTCGACGAATATATTGCCAAAATTTCCGGATTCTACGTTCCTTATTCATGGTGTTTTGATATTTTTTTTCCGCCAGTGTCTTGTAATTTGACGCCATCTGGCTGCATGTCCAATAATTTTGACGTTCCTGTTTACTCTACGCTACTAAACGGCAAAGTAAACCGAATCTCTCTTGTGCGTCTATGGCTGAGTTTTAATTAATTTTGTCGGTTAAACACGAAATGTGTCACAAGAGATCTTTTACATGACGACATCGTACGACATGGAGTGTCGTACGGATTTTTTTCCTCCCTTCAAAAATCCGACTACCTATGCTGGGTTTGAACCCGTCATCTTAGGGGCAGCACTCTGCCACTGAAGTGTTTTCATAACTCTACACAATCGCTTGGACTCGCAAAACCTGCTCGACTTTGGCGGAGCCGCGTGTAACAGCTACATATTAATGAATCCATTCAATAAATGAAATTACGAAGGTATATGATATAGTTAATGGCAGACATGGAAATCTGGTGTCAATACATTCAGCCCCAAGTCCAATATCGGTCACGGCCACTTTGGTATTTAGGAACTATACAATAAATCTGACACACCGGATATATCCCATAATTTGATTAATATTGTACTACATATGAGGAAAATCCCTCCAATGCTGTTAAGTCTATAAAATGAAGCAGATTATCTCGTGCACCACGCACACACAGAATAACTAATTCGGTGTTAATATCGGCAAGTATGCATAAAGCCGGTCAACTGAATAGAGTGAAGTTTATTGCTGAACTAATTGAAGGCTTTCAATGATTCTGGTTTAAACACTGACCCATGGTTATAACGCATGTATTGAGTTAAATAATGACCATTTACGCCACTACTCAACGCCTGGACATATATGACGTTTCCCCGGCCTTAAACACAGTTCGTCGATTTTTTTACTCTCCCGTAAAAAAAGAGAGAGAGAGACAAGGAAATAGGGAAGAGAGATATTCAATTCTGACACCTTTCCTGCTGATTACCATGAGGAGGGTGTTAAAGCAGATGGAATTAGAAACTGACATCAACGAATAGTTTGAAGCAAGCAAGTGACACCGTAGCAGTTCATCTCTATGGGCAACTGAATTGTGGCCAAGGGTTGAATTGAATCGAAACAACCTACGCGTCATTGTACCGTTTCGTAACGGAGTAAACAGACTCGTTCCCTTTTGTGAAGAAGTTAAATCTTAATTTCGTGCGGCTATTTCTAACCGAGTGCAGCCCTTTTAAGGCAGATCCTCCGATGAGTGCGGGCGGCATCTGCCATGTGTAGGTGACAGCGTGTTATTGTGGTGGAGGATAGTGTTATGTGTGGTGTGTGAGGAATGAACCAATGAAGGTTAAAATCCCCGACCCGGCCGGGAATCGAACCCGAGACCTTCTGAACCGAAGGCTAGTACGCTGACCATTCAGCCAACGAGTCGGACCAGTGAAGAAGTAACCGGATTCGTTCAGTGTCGTAAATACGATTCATGTATTCTCGTTACAATTTAAAGGAATGTCCTAACAGCTAACGACGCGACAAATAATTCTACTTATTAAAAATGGAATATCGCTGAATGGTCAGCGTACAGGCCTTCTGTTCAGATGGTCCTGGGTTCAATCCTCGGCCGTGCCGAGGATTTTAATAGCGTATGGTTAATTCTTGTTTCCAGCCGGCATACCCTCGCAACGGTAATGGAGTAGACCGTCCAACCAGCAGTGACTCAGCGCTAATAGTGTAGTAAGGGGGATTGATAAACAATGGGTGCTGAATCAGCATTTTCCCACGAGGCCATTGACCCCTGGCAAGGTCATTGACCCGTATTACAACGTGCTATTGTTTACAAACAAGAGCACGTGTCGTTTTCGGGGGCGCGGAATTTGAAAAAGAGTGCAAGGCTAACCTCACACCGACGCCACCTTGGAGGGGCCTAGTTTCACGGCCAGATGCCCTTCCCGACGTCAGCTTGCTAGATGCCCTTCCCGATACCATCTTGGAGGGACCTAACCTTACAGGGCCTAGTTTTACGGTCAGATGTCCTTTCCGACACCATTTTGATAGATGCCCTTCTTGACGCTATCTTGCAGAGACCTAACCTCACTTTTACAGCCAGATGCCTTCCCGACGCCATCTTGCTACATGCCCTTCCCGCCGTCATCTCATTTGCTTGGTGTGAAAAAGGAAACCCGTGGAACGCTATCTTGCCAGACGCCCGTCCCGACGACATTTTGGAGGGACCTAACCTTACATAGCGTAGTTTTGCGGCTAGATGCCCTTCCCGACGCCATCTTGATAGATGCCTTTCCCGGCACCATCTTGGATGGGCCTAACCTCACAGAGCCCTAGTTTTACGGCGAGATGCTCTTCCCAACGTCATCTTGCCAGATCCCCTTTCCGACACCATCTTGGAGGCTTTTCGTCTCCATCCGATGGACAAATAACTATGATCACACCTCCTCTTCCTTTTACCTAAAACGCATCTCTACTTAGTTGTATTTTAGGATTTTTTAACACCAAATCATGACACACCACACACACAATTGTATATACTTACTCTGTTACGCTGAATAGTTCGGACGGCGCTGGCCTTTTTCGTCGCAAAAAACTGCTTCATTCCTGTTTTCAGCTGTACCTATCCTAGTCGCAATTTTGTTAATGACATGATTTTTAGGCTTTACGTTCCCATCCGACAGACTACTTAGTTGTGCAGTCTGCACATTGCTTTTCGTCACTGTCTGACGGACGCTATTTTGGAGGGGGCCTGGCCCAGTTCTACGCTTTACGTCTCCATCCAACGGACAAATAACGTGACGTTACAGCGTAACCTGCCTCCTCCTTATGAACAAGTCTAAACATGACGACAGAGCTCAAGTAAACTGTGCAGGTTCTATCCCGTCACAGAGCACCAGAAATGCATTGTGCTGTGACCTCTTAAGACGGCGACATGACTGACAAATTTTTGAATGCATATATATTTTCGTGTTTAGAACATACATGGTCTGTTGTTATCTTACCTTGCTCATAAATTTTCAAATATACATGTATTTTGTAATAAAGAGTAATGATATGAAGAGTCAGCATACAATTCCCTTGTGTTCTGAACAGAAAAAATCTTACCTTCATTATAAATATATGCTAGGCGAATGAGGATGGCGCGGTGAGGGAGGGAAATAAGCAATCGAAATTGACACGCAGCCAACATAGATTTTGTTAAGGCATCGAAATTGACATGCAGACAACCTAGAAGCAGCAATGATGTCATTCTCGAACCCATACTGTATCTTCTAAATACGAACTTACGACTGTTTGTCCCACTCAGTATAAAACGAAACAATCGAAATTAACATGCAGACAACGTAGATTGTGTCGAGACACAATTACATAGTCACTGTGCGTGAATAAAAATCTTTATCACAGGCAGGGATTCGAACCCTGAAGAGGAAAACAACGGGAAACTACCACACTCCTTATTTCTGCGAGCTGGTCACACATGTACATATATATCAACACTGCTCGCAAAATTGACACATAGCCAACCTAGATTGTGTTAAGGCATAAAAATTGACATGCATGCAACCTCGAGGCAGACAATGATGTTATTCTCGAACTTACTATCTTCCAAATACGAACTTACAACTGTATGTCTCACTCAATATAAAACAAAACAACAGAAATTTACACACAGGCAACCTAGATTGTGAAGAAACACAATCATATAGCCGGTTAGGACCCCCCTATCCGCCACCTGGAGTGCGGCATGTGTAAGTATCACTTCCCCCCCTGTTACGACAGCGTAGTATGTTCGTGGGCCGCGTGTTTTGTATAGTGTATGAGTTTCAGGGATGTTGGAGACAGCAGAGTTCCCCTGTATAACCAGTCCTCTGAGCCAAGGAAATTAACCATTTAAGATTTAAGATTACAATCTCCGACCTAGCTGGGAATCGAGCGCGAGGCCGTCTGAGCCCACGACTCTTAACGCTCAGCCCAAGAGCCGGATGGATATTCTAGAAAATATTGTTGCAAAATATAAGGTTCGTTTATGCTATTGTCCCGAATTTTTAGAATTTCAAGACTTCATTTCATCTTTATTTTGTAAATACAGTAGAAACTCGTTAATCCTGTCTAACTGGGGCGATAAGTTGACCGGATTAAGGGAAGTCCGGATTAACTAAAAAACTCACAAGATCAGTAAAAACTGCTTTAAAATTCCGTTTACAGAAACTAAACACTTCTATTGTGGTAAATTTAAAGGGAATAGGCCTAAACAAATTATTCGTTATGTTATAGTAGCTTGAGAATCTGGAAAGCCACTCTGATCACGCTGAAGATATATGCATAACTTTACCAGTATTTCTGCAGCAGCAGTTCCTCTGAATGCCAGTCCATTAAAAGGTACATTTGTAAATCACTTGTAAACGAGCATCATATTTTAGCACAAACACACACAGTTCACTTTAGTTTTTAATATCAGAGACAGTTTGGTTTGTAATTCTGCACTTACCACATTAGCATGAACCGTTTTCAAGTTCTATTAATGCTCATTTTTCGCGAAAAGAAAGATCCTTGTGTTTGTGGTTCGGTTCAGAAAAGGGCTTACTGAATTTCATAATGATAACACGTTAAAATTACGTTTAAGACAACAGCTTAATACAGTAACTAACTGCAGTGTGTAGTAGAGATGGGAATATCGTATGTTTGAAACTATCGGCAGACTACCGATTGTGAAGCGCGTCTATCGAATGAAAACATTCGATACTTTTCATTCGGTTTGATATCGGTTATAGAGTAGTAATATAGGTTTTGTACTGCGGTAGTACTAGTAACTAGTAATAAGTCATTTGCTAGTAACTACCGAAATGTGGATTGTTGTATTATACTATCGAATTTTATAGCGTGTTTCTTTTATTGGTAGTGATATAAGCGGAAGTATTGAGACTAGAAGCAAACGTTACACAACGTTCGAGTGAAGTGATTAGAAAATTAAATACCTACGTTGGTCTATAAAATAATACAAAATGTCCCGATTAAAGTAATTGTGGTCATTAGTTTCATCTCTAACCACAAGTTAATGAATGTAAGAGCGTCTGTTCATAAAATAACAAATGCCAGGTAATTTTAGACGAAGGTTAGGTTCACACATTATTGTAATGACATCATATATTAAAGTAATGTGAATACATCAAATTAAACTAAATAAAAAAGCAACATTTTTTCTTAGGACCAAGTAATAGTGCAAAGCGAACATTAATTTTAAATAATTCCATTTTTTAAGGTTAATGATCGAGGTTAATGGTTAGTATACGGAAAGTATTTATAAAAATTATAACATGATTATCTATTGATAAAGTGCACAATAATAAAATTGCATTTATCAATATATATTCATTTACAATTAATGACTGACTTCACTCCATAACGAAGGAGGAGGGCGATTTCAGCGCTTACTAGTGGAAATTAAAATTTGCGATCCGAATGAAAAACCGAATACAAAGGAAAACAATCGGTTATAACGGTAGCTGACGATTATCGAATAATTCGGTAGGTTTTCATTCAATAGTTCCGTCACTAGTCTGTAGCCTATACACAGCAATGGGAGCTCTTATGTGATGTATACATAGCCACATTTAGCCATGGGCCTTGTCGGCCGGGGACCAGGGCGGAAAAAATGAAAACGTCTACTACCTACTAAATGTTTTCATTCTTCCCCTGAAGGGGGAGGCGGGCCTCTTAGACGGCGACGCCGTCGCACAGGCCAGCAAATTTGTATCGGAGAAGGAAATGTGCAGAGAAGGTGAGAGGGTTGACGGCCGTAGCCTAAACTAGGAACTGTCTCGGCATTTGCGTTAGTACAGAAGAATGGAAAACCATGGAAAACCATGGGAAACCACAGAATACCATTCTCAGGACAGCCGACGGTGGGCACCAGCCCCTCTCCCTCTCCCGAATACAGAGGCGTAGAGCCACGGTGGAGCCGTGGCCACCCTTCCTCTGCTCGGGTGGCTGCTCGGACTTCAGAGCTGTCGGTCCACGGACGAGCTGTGGCCACGTGTGGGCCGAGATCCACTCTGCATCCCTCTACCAGTTCGAAAATGAATTTGTAGAATGCGCGCACTTTCGTAGTACTGAAAAGCGAAAGTTACCGACATGAATAACGGAATTTTCGTTCTCCTTATGTGAAAGCTGTCGACGATAATATTATAAATACAATAATAATAATAATAATAATAATAATAATAATAATAATAATAATAATAATAATAATAATAATAATAATAATAATAATAATAATAATAATAATAATAATAATAATACCGTGTGCAGACATTATAATTTGACGCCATCTGGCTGTATTCTCGTCAATTTCGACTTTCCGCTTTACTCTAGGCCTAATAGATGGCAGACAGAGTAAACCGAAACACTCTTGAGATTTAATTAATTATGTCGGGTAAATACCTAATGTGTCACCAGAGATCTTTTACATACCGACATTGTACGACATGGGTTGCCGAATGGACTTTTTTCTGCCCTTCAAAAACCCGACTACTTCTGCCGGATCTGAACCTGGATCCGGAGGCCAACACTCTACCACTGATCCATAGAGGCAGCTGATACCACCAGAATGTAGAAATACAGCCCCCCTCGGTTCTTCATACAGGTATCAAGATTAATTCGGGCTGCAACTTAAGTCAAGCCGGCGGTGAAACGCCGCCACCTTGAGACAACCACGTGGTGTTGATTGAATCGAGAAGGCTCTTAATGCCAAGAAGTGCGTGAAAGTTAAAGCCAGTTTTATTCATTTTGTGAGAGTGTTATAAAGTGTTTTTTGTGTTGCGTACCCAACATGGATGCTCGGAAATGATTACGGCAAGTGGCACAAATGATCCCACATTAGCAGAAAAGAAGAATTGCTCTCTCTAACACAAAAATGAGACTTGTTTTTAAAACGGATCCAAACTATAACTCAAACAACTTCCTAACATGCAATGACGAAAATAAAAGTGATGCTACCGGCATTAAAAACTTTGATAAATGCACGCCCACTTTTAGATGCGTTTCTGTTCGTTTGCTGTTGGAACTGTAAGTAAAATTTATTTTTTTTGTTTGCTAGGGGCTTTACGTCGCACCGACACAGATAGGTCTTATGGCGATGATAGGATAGTAAAGATCTAGGAGTTGGAAGGAAGCGGCCGTGGCCTTAATTAAGGTACAGCCCCAGCATTTGCCTGGTGTGAAAATGGGAAACCACGGAAAACCATCTTCAGGGCTGCCGATAGTGGGATTCGAACCTACTATCTCCCGGATGCAAGCTCACAGCCGCGCGCCTCTACGCGCACGGCCAACTCGCCCGGTAGTAAAATTTATGAAGACGATCTTGTACCAAGAGAAGGTACTTTTAAACCAAACAATTACCCTTATTTTTGGCTTATGAACAATGTTACTAGAGACTACTATGCTAAAAGTGAAGTAAAACAGAATCAGGACAATTTCTGTAATTCTCTGCGGATGTATCCAGACAATTAGCGATTTTTGACAACGTGCTGTTTGAAAGAAAACTTTCAAATGGAGACGTTTTGAAACGTGAATATTTGGTTTATTCGTGCAACCAATGATTTCACTCTGCGCTCTTGTAAACGTTTTGGTGGGACATGCCAAATTGCATCAAGTGGCGTCAATGATTGGAAGCACGGAAATCAGCGGTTAACGGAACACGAGAGTTTCTACTCTCATCGTGATTACGTGTTAATTATTAAAATACGGAGTAGTGAATTGTTCACAGTTGACAGCCGTCTGCCTTCTCAGTTGGATTATTATTAATTTATTATTATTATTATTATTATTATTATTATGTAATTACATTAATGTTTGATATTTTATCTTGGAGGCATTCTACCGTATTACTTTATTCATGATATAAAACTAATACTAATACTGCAATTTTGTCTTATCAAATAAAGGAAAGGGGCGCAAAATTATATGGGCACAGGGGCATTGTAGTAGTTAAATTCGGCCCCGGATGTATGCGGTTGTTGAATTCCACCGAATTTCAAAATTTTTCATCCTCCGTTTTCTAAGGGATTTTTTTCTTGGGTCTGGATTATGCGAATTCGGGCTTATCGGGGTACGGATTAACGAAGTTTTTCTTAGTTCCACTCGCTTGAGTAACTAAAATGATGTGCATATCCAGCAATAATATTTTCATCAGTAATATTCAGGGAAACACCAGTCATATCTGCCGACTACCAACGCAGTAGAGACGTATAGCACTATTTCATTACATAAACGATGGTATGAAAGCATTTTAATTAGAGAATGCTTTGACTATGAACTAAATCAATCATCCAATATTTCGCTTTTTTATGACCGCGTTAAAAGCTGAAATTCATGAGGTATTAACGGAATTGTTCCATTGGAGAATATCGCTCTTGTAATTACAGTTGTGCTGTTTATGAATTATTTACACCATTAACGTATTAAATTAATTACTTGTTTCGGAATTAATTATCGTAGCTCAGGATTAGTATGCAGGCAAGCAGGGAGGCTCCTACAGTACAGGACAAATTAGTGATAAAACTGGAACACATCTAACCGAAATTATATTCGTTCAATACTTGTAATGCCTTATACTGGAGTAAAAATAAAGGTGGTATTGACGCATGAAAGTTGGTTCGCGTCCTAAAGTGTAGAGGGACGTAGACAAAACTGAGTGTACCGAGCGAGTTGACCGTGCGGTTAGGGGCACGCTGCTGTGAGCTTGTATCCGCAAGATAGGAGGTTTGGTCCACACTGTCGGCAGTCCTCAATATGGTTTTCCGTGGTTTCCCATTTTCACACCAGGCTGTACCTTAATTTAGGCCGTGGCCGCTTCCTTCCCATTCCTAGGCCCTTCCTATCCCATCGTCTCCATAAGGCCTACCTGTGTCGGTGCGACGTAAAACAAATACAAAGAAAAATACTGAGTGAAATTTATCCCATTTAAATTCAATTGCGTACTGAAATTTTTAGGTGAAATTTACGAGTTGTTGGTGTTGATTATGATTCGTTTCAGATATGAGGGACAACATCTGCCACAATCCCCATATACAACAGCTGTGTTCATCGAATATGTCTCAAAGCCCAAGTCGTAGTGGTGTCCATAACTGAACTGAACGAATCTGAAATTATGAACTGACATAGGTTTTTTAAAATTTCAAATGATTGACTTTTTTGATATCCTTTACTGACAATGTTCAAGTAAGAGAGATCATTGACTTACCATGGAGAGTTACTGTCCGGAAAACGCAAATACGTACAGAATGGTATCAGCTTATAAAAGAAACAACAAAGTCCTTGGGTCATGATACTCAGTCACGAGTGGAACGACTGGAGGGAGGGAGAAAGAGGGAGAGAGAGAGAGAGAGAGAGAGAGATACTGACAATGTAACCTTCCATTCAATGAGCATTCTTTTTTTACTTGTCATGCTACTCAAGTACATTTTTTCAAAAACCCAGAAATATATCACTTATAAAATTTATATACATGGCTTATGACAACAGAACCTTCAATGGCCTGAAAATTTTCTTTATATTTCAATTAGTCTACTGTGATTTAATTTTAGAATTTATTATTCATGCTTTGCCATAAAGATGTCACTTGATGAGACATATATTAGACATATCAGAGAAAACTTCCCTTCAAATTTGCATCACCTAATGTAGAAACAGGGTGCCCATTTTCATTAAAATACTAAAAATGAGTCTCGAAAATAGTCAATTACTCTGCAATGAAAGTTGTCAAACTTAGAAAGCAAGAAAGAAGAGGAGGAACAACAAGGGAGGTGCGGAGGATCGTGAAAAAGAGGAAGATGTGATGTTCAAACTTCCTTCCTCATAAACTTTTCACTGGCAAATTGACCTAATTGCTTCACTCAGCAAAGATAAACTCTGTAGTTGTGTTTTATTTTCTTGAACAATTGCTAAATATTGCCGACCTGATTTACCCAATTTAGAGTTTAAGCTTAATGAAATGTAGATCATGTCATTATTTTCACAAGAAATGGTTACTAAACATACACAAACTAAACTTAACACTAGGAACCAAGAAACCGCCATTGCCTTCTATTACACGGATCGGTGCATTCTTATCGAATTAATAAAATCTCGATAGTACACTCATCTTGAATCTGATACATACCAGACTGTCTGCATTTTTCTGTTGGAGCTGCCGCGACGAGTGGCTCAGACGGTTGAGGCGCTGGCCTTCTGACCCCAACTTGCGAGGTTCAATTCTGGTTCAGTCCAGTGGTGTTTGAAGGTACTCAAATACGTCAGCCTCGTGTCGGTAGATTTAGTGGCAGGTAAAAGAACTCCTGCGGAACAAAATTCCGGCACATCGGCGTCTCCGAAAGACCGAAAAGGGGTTAGTGGGACGGAAAGTAACATTATTATTATTATTATTATTATTATTATTATTATTATTATTTATTATTATTATTATTATTATTATTGAAGATGATGCTTATTGTTTAAAGGGGCCTAACATCGAGGTCATCGGCCCCTAATGGTACGAAATGAGACGAAATGTTATGGCAAATTAAAAGTCCAAAATCCTCCACTGAACAGAATTCAAAGCGGAAAGACGAAGAATGAATTGATGGATGGATATGAATTTAGAACGATCAGTGGAACTGACCCACAGTGCCTCATATGCACAGAAGCTGGCACAAAACAATTGTAGGCCTATAAGTGTCCAAGGGACTGCATCTATAGCACGATGCTGAATCGTTATGCCTGTAGTCAGTACGGGTCCAAAATCCAGGTCATCGGCCCCTCATAATGGTACTTATCACTAGGAAAGTAGACCCATGCTATTTGTCATTTGGCGGTACTAATCCAAAGTAGCGTAGACTCGCGGTATTCTACACATTATGGTAGGCCTACTATTCACAGGTAGTGTAATGCGCACATGTAACACAGACCTGTGTTGTTTCGCACATTGCGGTGCTATTTACAGGCCTATGGCGATCCACACATAAGTGGACCAACTTGTACAGGGACGCGAACTATCCCATTGTATTCCTCACATAGTAGGAACCAAGCATAGGCAAGGCAGAATCATGGTGTTGCTCATCCCATGGTGTTGCTCATATAGGGGATACGGATCATAGGTACTGTAAGACCCTCATCCAGATTCACACACTGTCACTACAAATCACAAACCTATTGCTTACCTAACACAGTGATACTACGCGCAAGTGAATGCGACCCATGGTGTTCCCTGCGTGATGGTACTAATTACAAATAGTCTGATGGTTCTAATTTGATCATCCCTTGGTCGCCCCTTTTAGTTGCCTCTTACGACAGGCAGGGAATACCGCGGGTGTATTCTACATGTGCGTTCCCCACCGCAGTGGGCATTTTATTATTATTATTATTATTATTATTATTATTATTATTATTATTATTATTATTATTGTACCGGGCGGTACACCTCCACGCCGCTAATTTAAAATGTGCGCCAATTGAAACTCCTCTGCTGGAGGAAGTCTGAACTTTATTGACGGTATTAATTTTCTACTTTCTCAGAAGATGTCATCACGTGGAAAATTTTGAGTTTTTGAACTGTGTCATTTTGGTGTGGTTTTGTTTCGCTTGAAGTAAGAAGTGTGAACTTTCTCTTCTAGAGGACACTACTGAAGATCAACAATAGTGCAACCTAGTGCGGAGTCAAAGAACTATTTTGTTGGAGAAATTTTTATTTCAAATGTTTGTTCTTTGCTAAATTTCTTTCAGTCATTGGTTAAGTTGGCAATATTAACCCCTTCTTTCCCCTTGTTTTAAATCTAGCCTATCCCGAATTTCTTGAATTAATTTTCCACCAATTATGTGTTTCTTCTTAGTATTGTGTAGGGGGTTTATTGATCTACCAATAAAATCCTCGTGGGAGGGTGTTTTCATTCCCCTAACGCCTAGAACCTTCTGCGAGAGTATTTAAACTGCTGATTTTAGGGTCTCCGAGCCACTTCTGTTCCATCTTTCAGTGTATTAAGTACATAGCAGGAGGCGGGAAGCGCCTCTTTCTTCGGCAGCGGTCAACAACAAGGTAATGGCCGATTAATAACTTCTTTCTTTGCTTGCTCAGCAGTTTAACTCTCGGGGCGGGTGCGAAGCGTTCCACCATGTAACCTTTTCCTAAATGTAACTACTCTTTTCATATATTCTCTTTTAAAGCTACATTCTGGGATAGAGAGTGCTAACCCTCTCGAGCTCCCACTCATATTGTTTTGAGGTGAACTTATTTTTCTCAACCTATTCTTCGTTAACGTAAAACAAATTGTTTATTTCTAAAGTCACCTCTGTAGTATGGGATTAGCCCTGGCATTAGTGGCCTAGAGCCAGATTAGGTTTTAAAAACAAGTGTATTAGGAGTGCAAGATCGCCTCCTCTCAAATTGTTATTTTAGAGGTCATGTAATTGCCCCTTTTCATTTAATAGACCTCAGTAGGTTGGGTATTTTACCCCTGTGTCTATGTCCAGTGAGGACAACTTGAAGGTGGAGTTTGGTGTGGCCTGGGAGAGGCTTAAATTTTGAGAGCGTGTGGCTCTTTTGAAAATTGAGTGTTGTATGCCTCGTGGAGGCTTTTCTGTGTAATTTGGAGCAAGGGCTCCTAGGTATGAATGGGGTTTTCTGCCCCTCTGTTAAAACTCGTGTTTGGGGTAAAACTGAGCTGATTGCCCAAGCAGTGTAAAATCAGGGCGCGAAGCCCAATTCCTGTAAATATTGTAACTACCCTTTTTGATTTGCTACTTTGTACCTGCCATGCTTGTTATTTCTGTGTTTTGAAAAGAAAATATAACCTTGTTAAATTTTAAATTAATTTTGCTTTCGTAGCTGGAGACCTATTCACACCCGCACCTTCTTTCACCTCTACATACCACAGAAAACTCAGTAACAAGTGGTAGCAGAGCGTGGTTGAATGGGTCTCAATTTAGCCCCTTTTGACGGCTAAACCTTGTTTTGATCCGAACTCTAACCATTTTCTCAGTCGCTGGAATTTTTTGACTTTTCAAAATTGTTCTGTCATCATGCCCGGCCCTCGCGATGTTCTCCATCTTAACTATTTGCGCAAGGAGGAGTTGATTTACGAATTGACTATTAGAAATGTACAATCTGGAGGTACGGTTGCAGTAGACACAAACAAGCTTAGAGAATCCCTAGATTTGCCCATTTCCATCCCCAATTTGGGAGAGAAAGAAATTGACGACTCTCTTTCCACGATCACGGAGAATATTACTGGGCTAGCTTCGGTAGTTAGTTTTTTTGATGAAAATGATCCTTCTCCGAATCAAATTAAGCGTGTGCAAGCTAGGCTGTTTTATTTTTCAAATAGAGTTAACGATCTGTTGTCTCTAAAGTTGAATGACGTTCAGAAGAAGGAAGCTAGTACGCTCCTGGAAAATATGTCTGAATTATCTAGTAAGGTCACTCAATTGTTAACTGGGGAAGTTCCTCCCAAAACTGATCAACCCGCCACGATGAATGCTGGGAGCGTGGAAGAGCCTCCTAAGGGAGAAGTCAATAGGAAAACCATCGCTGCTCAAACTATCTCTGCCCCATTGGACAACGAGTCTGAACGCCGTGCATCGTTGAGTAACATCCGTTCTGAATTAACTTCCTTGCCATTGAAACCTTTACCGACTATGTCACCAGGGTTTAGCAGCTTGCCTCATCCATTGGCAATGTTGCTCAGAGGTATCTCTAAGTTTTCCGTTAATACCACCAGTGACGTAATTTCATTTTTAAGATTTCTAGTTGAATTTCAGGATCATGCCCTTGTGTTTTCTCTTTCTCCATGTCAAATTTTGCAAATTATCTATCCTTATGCAATTGGTATTCTCTCTGACAAAATAGTAAGAGCCATAGCCGAACAGTCATCTATTGAAGATTTTCATGCACACCTGCTTGCAAATTTTATTCCCGCCCGCGCCAGGTCATCTCTGATTCAGAAGTACTATTATCGTGTACAGCGCTTGGATGAAAACTTGGCTGATTTCATACAGGACATTAAGTTTTATACTAGGGTGTTTGCCCTTCATTTTCCTGAAGATCAGATTGTACAGGCTATTGTAGAGGGAATTTCACCTCCCTATAGGTCATATTTGTGTTTCGCGGCGTGCCCGCAAACTTTCTCTGAACTTGAAGCATTGGCCGTCTCAGCGGAAGGAGTTAGATACGCCGATTCTTTGCGTGTCGCGAAAGAACCCCCGCCTTCCTTTAGTAATACTCGGCCTCCACCTCGCCGACCGGTCAATCCCCGTAAATGTTATGCTTGCGGGTCGCCTGACCATCTGCGCAACAAGTGTCCACTGATCAAGTCAAGTGGGACAAGGAATGGAGCCGGGTCAGCACAAGGCTGTCTTAAATGTGGGGCTTTCTCACATATTGCCAAGAATTGTCCCAATTCGAATAGCACCCCCTCCTGCTCAACTTCTGGTGCAAATTCCACCTATGCCAATAATAAAAAGTGACTAGTGGCTTCGGCTGAGTCGACTAATCCATCTTCCCGAGACTCAGCCCCTGGTAAACAGGTTGTAAATTCAGGGAACGAGCAATTTTCAAATTCATCTTTTGAAGGTCCCAAAGAGTGTCTTAGGATTGCGGCGGATTCCCCCGCACCGGTCCCCTTTCTCAAAATTGAGTTAAATAACGAGCCTATAACAGCTCTCTTAGATTCAGGTAGTGTTTGTTCTATTATTTCGGCTGATTGGTATTCAAAATTGAAATCTGTTTGTAAGCTTCCTAACTATTGTTTGTCGGCGATCAAATACGTTTCGGGTAATTCCTCACCATTAGAAATTCTCGGTTCCCTATATGTCAAAATTCGTATTTTTAAATTCACATGGAAAGTTAAATTGTTTGTGGCCAAGCACTTGTCTTGCCCCATTATATTGGGAGCGGACTTTATTTCTCACACTGGTCTCGTGCTCGATCTTCAGAGTAGGTCTTGCACTTTCAAATTTGCCTCTAATTGTAATATCCCTCTATTAAAGTGTAATTCTGCATCATGTTCTTCTATTTCGCCTACCCAGGATGAGATGTTGTTAGACCTTAGACATCTACCTGAGGAGCAGGCTGATAATATTCGCAAATTGTGTCAGTCGTTTCCCGAGGTGTTCTCTGATACTCTTGGTGTTACTGACCTTATTGAATACAAAATTGAGGTCACGGATTCGATTCCTGTCCGTTTTCCACCGTATAGGCTATCTCCACCTAAAATGAAGGCTCTAAAAGAAATCATCGATCAGATGTTGAAGGACGGTATTATTAGGCCCTCTAAGTCAGCGTAATCTTCGCCTATTTATTTAGTCCCGAAACCCCAAGGAGGCTTCAGGCCTGTAATTGATTACAGGGCTCTCAATCGGAAGGTGGTGTTACAATCTGTGCCCCTTCCTGACCTTCATTCTTGTTTTTCATGGTTTCGAAAGGCCAAGTTCTTTACTATCTTGGACTTGAATCAGGCCTATAATCAAATTCCCCTTGCCGAAGAGTCTAAACATCTTACAGCGTTTGCCACGGACTGGAATTTATACGAATACAACCGCGTGCCTTTCGGGCTCCCCACGGGAGCAGCTGTACTCACTAGGCTACTAGATAGGGTCTTCTCCGACATCAAATTTGAGTACTTATATCACTACTTGGATGATGTCGTCGTATTTTCAGAGACTTTTGAAGAACATCTAGATCATCTGCGAGAAGTTCTCGATCGCCTTCGTAAGGCTGGGTTAACTGTTAAGTTGTCCAAGGTTGCCTTTGCTAAGCCCTCTATGTCTTTCCTAGGGCATATTGTGTCACCTGATGGTGTAGCAGTCGATCATTCTAGAACACAGGCCATCCGTGATTTTAAACCTCCCAAGGACATTAAAGGTATCGCCAGGTTCATTGGTATGGTGAATTTCTTCAGGAAGTTTATTCCTAACTTCGCTAATAGAGCGGCGCCCTTAAACCTTCTTCGTAGGAAAGGCATCAAATTCGAGTGGGGACCTTCTCAACAAGCCGCTTTTGAAGACCTTAAATTAGCTCTTTGTAATGCCCCTGTTCTTGCTATGCCTGATTTCTCGAAGAAATTCATCGTACAAACCGACGCATCGTCGTCAGCGGTAGCTGCAGTCCTTCTTCAAGAGACTGAACTAGGGAGGCGACCCATCGCCTATGCGTCTAGGACATTGTCGGCTCAAGAAGCCAAGTACTCCATGTATGAGCTCGAAGGTTTGGCAGTCTTATTCGCCTTAGAGAAATTCCGTCTCTATCTGGAACATGTCAAATTCGACCTGGAGACAGATAATCAAGCCTTAATCTGGGTCTTAGGTAGGCCGCGTCGTACTGGTCGTATAGCCCGCTGGGCCATTCGTATTTCCGCCTTCCAGTTTGATGTTAGACATATCAGAGGTACCGAAAATGTTGTTGCTGATGGACTCAGCCGTATGTTTTCTAACGACGTCGAGACCCACGAACCGGTCGACAGTTCATCACCTTCCGAGTCCATACTATCTGAGGTTAATGCCATCCTAACAGTTGCTCCCATGCTCTTTAGGGATATCGAGAAATACCAACGTGAAGATCCGACGCTGGCTCCGATAATGGAAACCATTTCTTCTGGGGAACATGTTGTCCCTTATGTTCTGAGGAATGGTGTTCTATGTTGCCCTTCGAGGCATGATAAGATGATGAAAGTTGTTGTTCCAGCGGTTCTTGTACCTATGATCTTCAAGTATTGTCATGAGACCCCATTAGGAGGGCATCTGGGAATCTTTAAAACTCGTGAGAAGATTCGTGAAATGTTCATCTGGAAAGGCATGGACGGTGAAATCCGTGAACTAGTAAAAGCTTGTAAATCTTGTTTGCTCAGTAAACCCACCATGTCCACCAAGGTAGGCCTTTTGTCTTCCCATCAAGCGTCGTGTCCCATGGAACGCCTGTATATTGATTATGTAGGACCCTTCCCCCAGTCTAAGGGAAATGCTAACAAGTTTATCTTTGTATGCGTGGATGGCTTTACTAGATTTTCCTGGTTATTTCCGACTAAGCTGGCTACCGATCAGTCCACCATTACTTGCCTAAATTCTATTTTCGCCTCTTTTGGTCCGTGCCAATATATTGTGTCTGATAATGCTAAGGCGTTCACATCAAATCTTTTTCGTAAATTCTGTTTTGACTTATCCATCTCTCATGTAACTACTTCGGCTTATTACCCTCAACCATCTCTGGCTGAACGGGTTAATCGTAATCTCAGGTCCGCAGTTATTGCCTATCATCATGAAGATCATTCTAGGTGGGACACGTCCCTGCATTGGTTAGCTTTTGCTTTGAATTCGGCGGTTCATGAATCTCATAAGTTCACTCCAGCTTCCTTGATGTTCAAGTTTGTTCCCAACACGCCGCTCTCTAACCTCTGGTCTCTGAGTGACATTCTACCCGAGACAATAGATCCGGATAATATTAAAGATCTTTGGAAGAAGGCAAAAGCCAATCTTATGGTATCTCATGAAAAGGTTACGGAAAGGTATGATCGTGGACGGAGAACCCACCCCTTTGAAGGTAGGTGACCAAGTTATGGTCAAGAATTTTGTTCCCGCGGGCAAGCTTGCCCCCAGATTTCATGGGCCATGCATCATTCTCGATTTTCTTACGCCGGTTACATTGTTAGTAAGCAATCCAGCCACCGAGAGGATATTTAGGGTTCACCTGTCCCAGGTGAAACCGGTGTAAATTTTGTGTCAACTTGCTTCATATAATTTGATAGGAATATGAAGGTTATATTTTTTTTGAGTTCCACTCTTAAGGCATTCTGCTCCTTCTATTTTATTTTATATGTAAGCATTTCTGTGAAACCTCCCCCGATTTGTTAAACTGCCATCCTGTCCTTGCCACGGCCATTACCACGCTCCCGTCTCCTGCTCCACTACACGCAGTGGCTGGCTTAGATGAAATGCCATGGATATCTGCACGCCGCTGGCCCCTCAATCTCTCTACAAGCCTGTGCCCTCAAAAAAATGATAATTGTCCAACAATTCTGCCGCCTAGCTTAAATGTTTCAGTGCCCCTGCAGCCGCGCGGCGCTGTGCCGCGGCTGGGTTCGAGGACGGGCCCCCTCGGCCCCAGCGAGGACGACATGTGCACGGCGAGCCGGAGCTCTCCTCCCGGCCTAGGCTGATGTGCGGCGCACGACCTGCTACATGCCCGCAGCCTGTATATGTTCACCGTGGGCGCGGCGTGTTTCAACAACTCTGCTCCCCCTCATAGTGCGGGCGAGCGGTATCTCAGGGTACTTGAGGGGCCCGAGCGGCCTCCTTTGGACGCAAGCTGCAACGGCCGGTCTGGCCATCCAACTTCATTAACCTCAACTACATGAACAGTTACTATAAGCAATGACTACACTTGGGAATTCAACAGCAATATTTGGTGGACATTGCAAAATTTTTCATCACTTTTAAGTATTAAAAGTTTATCTTCGGAATTCTACTTCTACAAACTTAAAGACTATACTTCACCTGCAACAACAAAATTTTGAAACTGAATCAAACCAAATTAAGAAAATCTTATAAATTTTTTTTGGCAATTAATCTCCATATCTACATCAAAACTTGGACCTGGTTTTCAAACAAATTTCATATATCACCCCTGGTGGAACTTTTGGGGGGCGGGGAGGTCTGTACCGGGCGGTACACCTCCACGCCGCTAATTTAAAATGTGCGCCAATTGAAACTCCTCTGCTGGAGGAAGTCTGAACTTTATTGACGGTATTAATTTTCTACTTTCTCAGAAGATGTCACCACGTGGAAAATTTTGAGTTTTTGAACTGTGTCATTTTGGTGTGGCTTTGTTTCGCTTGAAGTAAGAAGTGTGAACTTTCTCTTCTAGAGGACACTACTGAAGATCAACAATAGTGCAACCTAGTGCGGAGTCAAAGAACTATTTTGTTGGAGAAATTTTTATTTCAAATGTTTGTTCTTTGCTAAATTTCTTTCAGTCATTGGTTAAGTTGGCAATATTAACCCCTTCTTTCCCCTTGTTTTAAATCTAGCCTATCCCGAATTTCTTGAATTAATTTTCCACCAATTATGTGTTTCTTCTTAGTATTGTGTAGGGGGTTTATTGATCTACCAATAAAATCCTCGTGGGAGGGTGTTTTCATTCCCCTAACGCCTAGAACCTTCTGCGAGAGTATTTAAACTGCTGATTTTAGGGTCTCCGAGCCACTTCTGTTCCATCTTTCAGTGTATTAAGTACATAGCAGGAGGCGGGAAGCGCCTCTTTCTTCGGCAGCGGTCAACAACAAGGTAATGGCCGATTAATAACTTCTTTCTTTGCTTGCTCAGCAGTTTAACTCTCGGGGCGGGTGCGAAGCGTTCCACCATGTAACCTTTTCCTAAATGTAACTACTCTTTTCATATATTCTCTTTTAAAGCTACATTCTGGGATAGAGAGTGCTAACCCTCTCGAGCTCCCACTCTTATTGTTTTGAGGTGAACTTATTTTTCTCAACCTATTCTTCGTTAACGTAAAACAAATTGTTTATTTCTAAAGTCACCTCTGTAGTATGGGATTAGCCCTGGCATTAGTGGCCTAGAGCCAGATTAGGTTTTAAAAACAAGTGTATTAGGAGTGCAAGATCGCCTCCTCTCAAATTGTTATTTTAGAGGTCATGTAATTGCCCCTTTTCATTTAATAGACCTCAGTAGGTTGGGTATTTTACCCCTGTGTCTATGTCCAGTGAGGACAACTTGAAGGTGGAGTTTGGTGTGGCCTGGGAGAGGCTTAAATTTTGAGAGCGTGTGGCTCTTTTGAAAATTGAGTGTTGTATGCCTCGTGGAGGCTTTTCTGTGTAATTTGGAGCAAGGGCTCTTAGGTATGAATGGGGTTTTCTGCCCCTCTGTTAAAACTCGTGTTTGGGGTAAAACTGAGCTGATTGCCCAAGCAGTGTAAAATCAGGGCGCGAAGCCCAATTCCTGTAAATATTGTAACTACCCTTTTTGATTTGCTACTTTGTACCTGCCATGCTTGTTATTTCTGTGTTTTGAAAAGAAAATATAACCTTGTTAAATTTTAAATTAATTTTGCTTTCGTAGCTGGAGACCTATTCACACCCGCACCTTCTTTCACCTCTACATACCACGGAAAACTCAGTAACAATTATTATTATTATTATTATTATTATTATTATTATTATTATTATTATTATTATCGGTTAGATCTGTAGGGCCCACACAGGAAATAACATTGATAAAACAGTGGCTCCTTCACAAAGCTTGAATCTTATATTAATTAACCAACGAATAATTTTGTTTCAAGTATAATGTTTTTGGAATAAAGATAAAGATATAAAGATTTTAAAACAACGGCTTTTTCAAACCTTTCCTCCATTTTATGTACCCTTAACGGGAAATGTAACCTGCAGAGGCTGGCAGTTTGGGAGATCAGGTGCCCATGCTGAATTTCAGCTTGAGAAAAATCTCTTCCTGTCATCCCACGTGTCTGACATACATTGGTCAATACGGCTCTTCTTCCTTTCTCACCGCCAGACTGAGTGGTTCAGACGATAGAGCGCTGGGTTAGATAATAGCAGTCTGGTAGTATTTTAAGGTTTCAAATACGCTAGCCTTGTGTCTGCACATTTACCACTATGTAGAAGAATGGTACAGAATTTCCAGAAATTCGGAGTCTCTTAAAATCTCGAAACCATTTATTATTTCATGTCAGTTTAAAGTAATACAAGCAGTTTTTCTGCAACTTTGGAATAGGAAGGGGTCATAAGTGACCGGGCACTTCATTAAAGTATTAATAATTTCCTGTGACAATTACAGCCGCATGCAAACTTTGTACGGCATATCCTCCAATGCTCTGTATGGGAAGCTATATTTCGGTCCGCTGGAGGATAGAAGCTGTGTGCTTTGGATTAGTTTCAGAAATGTAAAGTACAGCAAAAATACCCAGTCCCCGAGCCAAGGAAATTTATTGGTTACAAATAAAATCCCAAGAACCAGCCAGGAATCTAACCAGGAGCCCCAAGTCTCCGGACAATTAAGGCTCTTTTGTTAGGTCAATATCTAAGAAAATATTTTTTTGAAGACTGCGAAACTTTGCTCCCCTCTTAACATTTGTTAGCACATATCCGCAATGTGAACGATCTGTCTCCCTTATATCAGCAACAGGAACGTAAGTAGCAATAAATAATATTTTAAAATTTCACATTTCTGCCACAATTTAGGTACAATTCTCATAAAATATCTGGATGTATGAGTCATGATTATTTTTGTATATCTCAATAACACTAGTACCTACAACAAAGACAAGTGTATCCAAAGAATTTGTCACCAAACTTAGCTCTCGAAACCAAAATAATGTTTTCTCTAACATCTGGAAGTGGTTATTGCCATTTTCCGCTAAAATAATCTTTTTGCAAGTCTTCGTTGTAGCTTTTTGTCAAAAAAGGAACTGGACTGTGTTTGATTTCTGGAACTCTTAAGATTCCAGAGAAATGTGCACACAAAAATATTAAAAATTGTAACTTTCAGTAATACTGCAAGTTGTCTGACAGCTGAAGGAAAAAGAAAAGAAGGCAAAGGGATCCCACAATGTTCCGAAGTTACGGATAGTAGAAGCTTTTATTTTACAACCGTCCAACGGCCTTCATGGCCTGTAGGGAGATGACTTTGCCTAAACATTTGCAAGAACATACATATGCTATATGTTATAGGATTTTTGGAGACCTTAACCATCTGTGGATGGGGGATGTAGAATAACACCCACGGTATCCTCTGCCTGTCGTAAGAGGTGACAAAAGGAGGCTGCAGGGGCTCTTAATTTGAGAGAGTGGAGTGGTGACCACGGGATCCTTAGCTGAGTCTTGGCGTTACTTCCACTCATTTGTACCAGGCTCCTTACTTTTATCTATCCCATCCGACCTCCTTTGGTCAACACCTCTTATTTTCCGAGCCCGACAGTATTACAGCATTGGAGGCCCGGAGGGACTTCCATGTTCACGCCCTTGGTGATTCTTTTATTTCTTTGCCGATGCCTTCATTTGTCGAATTGTCCGACCCGCTCCATTTTTTCCCTCTGATCAGTGTTAATACAGGATGGTTGCCTAGTTGTACTCCCAGCTAAGACAATAATTACCACCACTATCAAGGACCATACTCTATTCAAAGAAGAGAAAACCACATCGTGAATATGTGACGACTATTCCCGTCCAAATAAAGATTTCTTACAGATACCGACATTCTGTTTTCATTTTCTGAAGATGCATTAAGGGGTTCGTGAAGTAATATGCTCCCCTTTCCCTCAGGCTTAATAAAGGAAATATTAATAACAATAATGGAATTTGAAACTTGTTTTATGGAAGATAAATTCAGTGGTGCATATCGTCGTTGCCGGGACAAAACCTCCTATGTGATAATATATTTGAAGATATACTGACCCGCAGCACATAAATTATGAAGAGCGAGAATGCCTTGACAGTATTCACACAATATTGTACCTTAGATGGCAGAACCTTACCGACCAAAGTTCTAAGCTAAAATATTTCACATAGGAGGTTTTGTTCCGGCAGCGACGATGTGCTAGTACTGTATAATCATTCCTTTGGAAGCGAATCGGTATTCCAGACTAAAATTTGTCGACCGCAGCCACGCCCTATATCTCTGTAAGATGCGTCACAGTCGCTCATTAATGTGACGCCTGTCGATGCCGCTGCTGTGCTTGTATGGTTGTTTCACACAAACAAGTGACTTTCTTGCAGCTTGTTAACCATCAAGAAACCTAATTACTGAGTCGTGCGACTTTTATTCAACAGTGACGAATGATGATAAGAATGTGACGTGACTTTCTCTAATCGGCCAAGACTCCATAAATATTACAAATCACAAATACAATTATTTCTTCAAGAAACTATAAGAGGAAAACTTTAATCAAATTCTCCTCCCAAAAAGAGAAACTAAGTAGATTAAAACACAATACTGATAACATGAATGTAAGAGAGTGGCGTCCCAAAATGCAAAGAATAAGCTGTATACGAATGGGATGCAAGAAAAAAAGAATTGTAGTTGACTGTTTAGCTTTGCGGATAACACTGTGGTTCTGTCAGAGTCAACAGGGAGGCACGGAACCAAATTGCCGAACTCCAGGAAGAGCAAGTAAGGCAGGTCTACGGATCTCCTTCGAGAAGACACAATGCATGACTAAGATCAAAACAGCACCCAGACGGATGATAGTTGAGAGAGAAAGGATTCAAAAAGTGGAGAAATTCAAATATCTGGGAGAGTGGATAGACAATAAGCTGTCAGAAAGAAAGGCACCGTTGTCGAGAATCAACTAGATAAAAAGGTAAATTCGTGTACTCGTCCCGAAGTGGTGCGGCTCTTTTCAATGGAGGTGAGATGAACCCACCATCCCTCCTGCCATTTTTTAATCTGTGGCAGTACCGGGAATCGAACCCGGGACCTCGAAGACGGCAGCTAGTAGTGCCAAGCATTACGGTACGGAGGCGGACATGCCAAGATGAATTTGGCATATAAACAAACTATAAACATTTACAACAAGATGAATATCCTGATCAATGCAAAACTCCGGCACTACCTGACAGTGATCCGCCCGGAGACTTTATATGCAGCTGAATGTTTGAACCTGATAAAAAGAGTATTTTGATGGAGAAGTTGGAATTAGTGGAGAGAAATATTCCGAGGAAGATACTGGGACCCCAAAAAACAGAGGATGGGTCATACAGAAAGAAAGGAAACCAAGAATTATATCTCAAGATGGAAAAGATCGTCCGCCTCTGTGGTGTAGTTCTTAGTGTGATTAGCTGCCACCCCCGGAGGCCCGAGTTCGATTCCCGGCTCTGCCATGAAATTTGAAAAGTGGTACGAGGACTCGAAACGGGGTCCACTCAGCCTCGGGCGGTCAACTGAGTAGATGAGGGTTCGATTCCCACCTCAGCCATCCTCGAAGTGGTTTTCCGTGGTTTCCCACTTCTCCTTCAGGCAAATTCCGGGAGTGTACCTAACTTAAAGTTACGGCCGCTTCCTTCCCTTTTCCTTGTCTCTCCCTTCCAATCTTCCCATCTCTCCGCAAGGCCCCTGTTCAGCATAGTAGGTGAGGCCACCTGGGCGAAGTACTGGTCATCCTCCCCAGTTGTGTCCCCCGACCCAGAGTCTGAAGCTCCAAGACACTGCCCTTCAGGCGGTAGAGGTGTGATACCTCGCTGGGTCCAAGGAAAAAGCCAACCCTGGACGGTAAACAGATTAGGAAGAAGAATAATGTCGAATTTATTCTGACTATGGACTCAGGTGGAATATGGAATGTTATCTAGGATAAGACTAACTCCGGATTTTACTCAAAATCCGAGCTACTATCGAATCCATTTTCATAGGAGCAGATGAGTAATTCAATTAGATTTACTTATCGCGAAACTAAAATTTTAAAATTTTATCTCATTTATGTAATAAATACAACGTGGAATATAAACGCTACTGGGCAGTAAAATGAACTAGTCACACCTAATCTAGACAGAGAATACAGATAGTGTTATAACGCTCAATATTTGAAAAGTCCAGAACCAGTGAAGTCAAACTGCATCATATCTGCATTGGTAATTCGCTGGACTCAGACATTTTAAACTTCACACTTCGTATTCTGCATAGAAACGAGGAGTTCATTTTTGTTAGTAATGGCTTGTTTTAAATATTCGTTGAAAGTAGCGGAAACATACGAAACAGGCTACAGGCAAATGATTATACATATGGAAAACTAGTTAATTCATGCATGGAAAAAAGTTCATGATGTGTGGCATTATAGTGCAAATGATGTACGGTAGAATGTTGATATTCACAAAGCTTATCCCACTATTAAATATCACACAGAGAAGTGAGGCTGGTTGAAGCTTACAGTAGTTAACCAATGCTGGTAGTTTTCCAACGTTTGGTTTACATGAGGATTATTCACCGCTCGAATTAATCGCGAGAAAAATTTAGCAGTATTTTTTCTTAATTTATTGCTTGCGACATGATTTATATTATAATATTCCAGTACTTTTGCGTACATCCTAAATTAAAAATAATAATTACTCAATGTATCCTAACTAATGTAATGATAACTTCCTGAAACTAATTTAATTTGACCTAATATAGCTTGTTATTATGCAATTAGGCTCACGATGAATTCGTGCAAAATAGTATTATTTTAATATATGTATACTGTAGGATTGTACGTTATCTGATAATCGCCGTGAAATTTTAAAAATGTATTCTCAAGTTTGTTTTAAAATCAAAAGCATTACTTTTCCAAGAAAACTGTACGTAGGTTGTACATAAAGTGGTTAATTTTCATGGATGGATGTTCTAACCTAGTTATTTAATATCACAAATAATTAGATTTTAAATTCGGGCGCAGCACATGACATTCTGTATAGAAGAACAAAGGATTATCAATCTGTGAATCAATATTTTGTAAATGAACTGAACTGCCTCTTTCTGTCTTCGGGCTTCTAAACTCTTCATTTATGAATTGAGGAGACTTGACATCATAGCACACAAGGAATCAGAGGGTGTGGGATATACTGTATAATAGACCCCACATTTTGATTCGAAATCTCCACAGACCAGCCAGAAGACGTTGATAGAGAAAAGAAGAAGATCTATGAACCGATCATAAATTAATATAAAGGTAAATCTGGATTGAAGGACTTTAAAATTATGCGATTAATGATAGGAGCACGAGTGACTATTCTTCGGTTCACTGTGAACTTCTTTTTTGGCTATTTGTTTTACGCCGCACTGACACAGATAAGTCTTTTGGCGACGATGGGATAGGAAAGGCCTAGGAAGTGGAAGGAAACGGCCGTGGCCTTAATTAAGGTACAGCCCCGGCAATTTGCCTGGTGTGAAAATGGGAAACCACGGAAAACCATCTTCAGGGCTGCCGACAGTGGGGCTCGAACACACTACTGTATCTCCCGATTACTGGATACTGGCAGCACTTAAGCGACTGCAGCTATCGAGCTTGGTACTGTGAATTGTATTAAGCAGTTTAATTTAGATACTATCGAATTTCAAACTATTTCTTTGTTAGCTTTAGGAGGCTACAATTCATTGTTCAGAAATCACTGGCACGTGCTATAAGTTTTGTAGTTTAAAGAAATTATAACAATAATGTAATCAACAAAATTATTATAAGGCAAAATTATAATTTCATTCCTTTCGTTATGCTTTGTCCATTGTGGCGACCTTCAACTGAGGGAAGTTTTGTAACTAAATAATATATAGCAAGTTTTTATGACTCGTTACCACTTTTACAGGTACATAAGCACTCCCTGTTTTCACATTCCTCAAAAATGTGTTTTAATAACCATCCCATTTTTATTTACCTTTCACCATTTTTTAAACCCCCCTCACGCCTGTCTCATAAACCATATCGTGCTGTCTAATTATTATACGTTTACAGCATTCGTTTCTATCGCACGTATTTTGAACCATGACGAAAAATCAGCTTCGTATTTATTGATCCCGCATATCACTTCACTTACTCTATAGAGCTCATCTAGTTTTACTGGCACCACGTCCTGAGTATATTCTTCCATCTAACTGGTTCCATCACTTTCTGATGCAGCTTTAGTTCTCAGATTAACTTACATTACAATTTCTTGGTCATGCTTCCTGTCAATCTTATTACCTTTCCAATAGACACCAGAAGGAAAAAAAACAACAAAAAAAACCAGAAACTCTATCGCGTAATCTATGGCTTCCTTGGGCAATCTTGGGTTCTGTGGAGGCCAAACACCGACCTTTAGTAGGAACTATAAAATGTTCTCTAAACACCTACAACAGGGCCTCTCAGGGTGCATCCGCGTGGTGCATGCACTGTGCACGGTGCAAAAGACGACTTGGCTTGGTTGACCAGAGTGCAGACCCCCCACTCCTCGATTTGGAGCAATAGCGCTAACTCTCTCTTTCCTCACGCCTCTCTCGCTCGCTCCGCTTGTCTCCCTCTCCCCCACTTGCGCCGTAGCGCTCCAAATCCGGGCTGAGTTGAGCCGAGTATAGCCGAGTACAGCCGAGCATAGCCGAGTAGCCCAGAGACGAAGCGTTGATCCGAGCCATACCGAGCGGCACCGATGCACAGTGCACGGAGCTCTTGCGCCTCGCTCTGCACGCGTGAGATTTTGGGCGTTTGAGAGGCCCTGACCTACAAGCTGAAGCACTGGTTTTTGGAGACCAGACGGTGCAACTCTAACTGCTGCCCATACATGATGCAATTTCACTAAATTTTCTAACATCTGCGGATACTTATATTATTTAATTTATAATAATAATAATAATAATAATAATAATAATAATAATAATAATAATAATAATAATAATAATAATAATAAGCTGCGATTATAAATACGATGTAGCATTGCAAATTTCCGTACGCAACATCAAGCAACGCAAACCCTGCATGATTAACCATACATGGCAAGCCACATCGTATACCTTAAATGCTGTGCCTGTCAAACACGGATTGAGGCTAATTTCCCTAGGTACTCATACACAAAAGTACATAAACACGCTAACGTTCACAACTTACATATACAGCTAAAACACAATTCAAAAGACAGACACAAAAACGCATTTGCAGTTAAGCAACATCGGGAGTGGTTACCCACTGGTTGGGTGACCAAACGTCCGCATTTTTACTGTTTACTAAGTACTAACAAACTGCACAAAACTACATGAGAAAAAACATACAAAACACATTAAACTCATTACAGACCGATAGAGGAGCGCGGAATAGCGCACCGGTATCGGTAGGACACTAACCATCTATCTCTTCGGAGATAGGTGGGACATACAGATCCCTGGGCGAATATTAATTATTCAATCAAGAGTAGGGCGTGATTCAGATATAATGCAGTGCCGATGTTAACACAGCTGTACTGAAGGGTAGGTAGCTGAACTTTCTTAAAGCATAGGAAATTTCATGTTTATGGGCACATTCGATTCCTTCCATCCAATGAATGCCCTATGAAGAATAGACTGACAGCACTTTGAACTGCTCTCTTGTTAACAAGAAAGCACTCAAATACATCAAATATCTCGAACTTTTGCGCCTGATGCTGTTCTTTCCGTTTATTTTTGAAGTATTCAACGAAGTTAAATGAAATTAATTACTTCTGTACAAGTAATTACAGTGTTGTTTGCTCCACTTCCGAGTTCCATATCATATGTCGCTGAACAGTACTTCGTTAATGAAAATGTTGCACCATTCTTAACGTGCTCCCTTGCAATTATTACTCTCACATTTAATTCGCCTTAACAGTGCTAATAAAACACGTTATGTAATCAGCATGGCCTTTTACTTGGTTCAGGAATAATATTCAGTTGAGGCGTTCTAGTAATGGTATATAAAAGTTAACGCAAAATGTCCGCTAGTAATTAAAATCCTAATCCAGTCTTCGAGCACAAGTCAAAAAGCCTTGTGGAATACAAGCTACATCCGTAACATTACACTTGACCAGAGTATGTCCGACTCGTTGGCTGAACGGTCAGCGTACTGGCCTTCGGTTCAGAGGGCTCCGGGTTCGATTCTTAAGTCTCTGGCGGTACCGGGAATCGAACTCAGATCCCCGAGGACGGCAGCTAATAACACTAATCGTTACGCTACGGATCTAGTGATCGAGTGTGACTGGGAGAACTTTGCCCAACCTTCACGGCCTGTTACGTAGCCACAATAGCATACGCTGCGCTCGTTGCCTGCCTGCCCGCCCTCTTACAGTGCTGGGTGCCCGCGGTACAGAATGCCCAGCGTGAACACCTCTGATGTGGAGACTGAGAAGAGGGATGAAACGAGACAGCTAAGTAATTATTGGGCTGTTCACTGATGTTATCAGCAGTACTGAAGTCCAATTTATCATTCCGACTTCAGTGTGGGCGTAACTGCACGTGCAGTTAGTTCATTAATAATAAATTTGTACACATGTATTAAAGGTGAACGTTTCCCAGCAGACACTCTTAAATGCCAACGATGTGCCACTTTGCAACCCTTCAGCAAAGGATGTGAAGCCGAACATACTCTGGTCGTATGGCTTTTAGTGCCGGGATATCCCAGGACGGGTTTGGCTCGCCAGGTGCAGGTCTTTCTGTTTGACTCCCGTAGGGGACCTGCGTGTCGAGATGAGGATGAAATGATGATGAAGACAACACATACACCCAGCCCCCGTGCCACTGGAATTAACCAATTAAGGTTAAAATCCCCGACCCGGTCGGAAATCGAACCCACGAAATATGTGGTCTATTATACAGTATATCCCACACCCTCTTCCCTTTGAGAAAATATTCTAAGCTATACAAATGTATAACTTTCGGCCCCGGAAAATATAGAAATATGGATGCAATTTTAACGACGGTGCACACCTTCGTTTCGGGATAATTGGTGGCTAATCTGTAAGTCTTACCACAAATCAGAAAGCACAATCGCATTTCATTTTGCAGAGATCTACAACTTTGATCCTATGACGTTTTATCGTATTTCTATTCCTTATACGTTAAATAGAGCTGTATTTCTGGATTTCAAGTTAATTTTGTACTTTCACACGTATATGTTAACATTAATTTGGCACACTTATAGGAAAGATAGAATCATAACATTCGGCACGCACATTGGCATGACCAGAGGCAATGTGATAGCCAAATTTTATGATTCTATCTGTCACATGAGTATCACAAATATAAAGTAGTATGCGAAAACTGTACAAAATTTCACACCCAATGATTCTAACTCAATCTAAACCATAAATATAGGAGATACGAGAAAATGTCATGGGACCAACCATGTAGAACACTGAAAGAGGCGTCTGATGGTGAGGTCCGATTGCAGATATGTCGCAGAGTTTCAAAGCAGTAACTCTCGAAATAAAGATCTGCACTTCTAGAGTGTGTCTGTACATTGACTATTTTGGCGACATTTCTGTACAGTTATCCCTTTTCAGGTGTAATAATGACCATCTGCATATTTTTAGCTTAGGTGTATGTTTTTCTGTTTGTCTGTCTGTCTGTTTGTCTATAACTTGGAAACTACTGGATATATTTCCACCAAACTTGATATTTAGAATCCACCTGTCCTTGGGTAGGTTTCAGGGCAAATATTGTTTCTAAATCCATGAAATGACTAGGGGGCTTATACGAAACCGAAACCGTGATTTTGCACTCCCACAAAATATACACAACCAAACTTAATAGAAATCTACCTGCCTTAATGGAAACATTAACCGGACTTAACAAGAACGGGCACGTGTTGAGTGTATTTCTTACAACTTGAAAACTATTGAAGATATTTGAACCAAACTTTATATCTAGCATCCACCTTTCCAAAGGTAGATTTTAAAGGTCAATAACATTTCCTGTTCCTGGAATGGACTGGCGGTTTATAGGGAACCGAAATGGTGAATTTACTCTTCCACAATATATACAGCACATGACCAACCTGACTGGAAATCGACCAAATTTGTTGGAAATCCATTTCTAAAACTTTCTTCATGTATATTTTTCGACAGAAAGATAACTAAGGGAACTATCATGAATGGTCGGTTTTGCAGGGTAAGTCCAGGAGACATAGACCAAAAGGTGTACGTGGAGCAGATTCCTTATCTATATAAGTAAAATCCTAACGACTGTTTGCCTGTACATTGACTATTTTAGCGAAATTTTCGCACAGCTACGCGTTTAAGTGGTAATAATAACAACCATCTGCATAATTTTTTGGCTTCGTTTCCTGAAAGTCCTAATTTAACCCTCCTCGCCCAAAATCCACATTGCGGCATAATCTGCCAGACGAACATGAAAACAGAAATTTGGCAAAATTATACGTTTTAGCCTGTAACGGGCAGAACATTTCCAAGAGCTTTAAATTTTTCACTTTTTTCCCCGAAGAATATCGAAATATGGAGGCAATTTCAATGATGGTGCAGATCTTCGCGAAGTCCTATCACATAAGGGAAGGCACAATCTCCGTTAAATTTGGAGTGATCTACAACCTTGGTCTTATGACTTTTTGTTGTATCTGTATCCCTTTTACGTTTGATTTTTGTCTATATCTCGATGTTAAGTAAATTTGGACTTTTCACATGCATAATTCATACATTCAATCAAGATGTTCATATTTTTCACTTTTTACCCCCAAGGATATCGAAATATGGAGGCAATTTTAATGACTGTGCAGACATTCCTTTTGAGCTATTTTTTGGCTAAACGGTAAGTCGTATCACAAAACGGATGGTACAATGTCACTTCAATTCGGAGTGATCTACAACTTTGGTCCTGTGACATTTTGTCGTATCTCTCTCCCTTATACGTTAAATTTGGCCGTATTTCTGGATTGTTCGTAAATTTGGTGATTTTTACAAGTATATTTTATTGTTTGACACACTTATAAGAATGATAGGATCATCACGTTGTGTGCGCACATTGGCACGATTAGGGGACATATGTGTACCAAATTTCATGATTCTAGCTTATACATAAGTAGGCAAAATGTAATGTAAAATGTTAAAAATGCACCCAAATTTCACCCTATTCAAAATTTGAACTCAATTTACCCCCTTAATATGGGAGATACGAGGAAATGGTTTAGAAACAAACATGTAGAACGATAAATGAGGCGTCTGATGCCGCAAACCGTTTCTTAATATCATAAACCGTTTAGGAGATATGAATCTCGAAGTGGAAGTCTGCACTTTTCAACGTGCTCATGCTTATCCGTCATCTATATAAATAAAATCGTAACGACCGTGTGTCAGTACATTGATTATTTTGGCGAAATTTCGGTACAGTTATCCGTTTCAGGTGTAATAATGACCATCTGCATCATTTTTAGCTTTGGTGTCTGTTTGTCTGTTTGTTTGTCTGTTTGTCTGTCTTTCTATAACTTGAAAACTACTGGATATATTTCCACCAAACTTCATATTTAGAATCCACCTGTCCTTGGGTAGGTTTTAGCGCAAACTGTGTGTCTGTACACTGATTATTTTGGCGAAATTTCCGTACAGTTATCCGTTTCAGGTGTAATAATGACCATCTGCATCATTTTTAGCTTTGGTGTCTGTTTGTCTGTTTGTTTGTCTGTTAGTCTCTTTGTCTGTTTGTCTGTCCTTCTATAACTTGAAAACTACTAAATATATATTTCCACCAAACTTCATATTTAGAATCCACCTCTCCTTGGGTAGGTTTTAGCGCAAATATCGTTTCTAAATCCCTGAACTGAGCGGGGAATTTTACGAAACCGAAACCGTGATTTTGCACTCCCTCAAAGTATACACAACCGAACTTAATGGAAATCAACCTGCCTTAATGAAAATTAATTTTTAACCCTTTTTTTCTCATGTGCATCATTTCGATAACAGGATTTAGTAAGGGAGATATCATTAACGGACCGTTTTTCGGTACAAATCCCAGCGGACTTAACGCAACAGCGGGTGCGTGTAAAGCGTACTTCTTACAACTTGAAAACTAACAAGATGTTTGAACCAAATTTTATATATAGCATCCATCTGTCCAAGGGTAGGTTTCCTTGGTGTCAGTTAGTTAGTAAGTTTGTTCGTTTCTTTGTTTGTTTGTTTGTTTGTTTGTTTGGTCTGTTTGTCTTTCTCTAACTTGAAAACTACTGGATATATATCCACCAAACTTCATATTTAGAATCAACCTATCCTTTGGGGAGGTATTAGGGCAAATATTGTTTCTAAATCCCTGAACTAATTGGGGGTTTATACGAAACCGAAACCGTGATTTTGCACTCCCTCAAAATACACACAACCAAACTTAATGGAAATCTACCTGCCTTAATGGAAATTAATTTCTAAACCTTTTCTTCTCATGTGCATCATTTCAATCACTTACAGGAAAGATAGTATGATCAAACTCTACACGAACATTGGCCCACCCAGTACCCATATGTGAGCCAAATGCTATGTCACATAATTATCCGAAAAGTAATGCAATGTAAGATAATCTTACACAAATTTCAACCTATTCAACGTTTCTGATTCAATCTGACCCATGAATAGATTAGATGCAAGAAAATATCATAGGACCAGCCATTTAGATCGCTAAATACTGCGCCTTACGGTACAATCCTTTGTCGATATGACGTACCGTTTAGCAGCAGTTAATCTGTAAATGAAGGTCTGCAATATTGTAAACATTCATATACTTTCGTATGTCCATCTGTATATATTCATTGATGTCGATTTGTAGCGATCGAGAAAGGATGTGTCTGCTATTGTAATCAGTACTCCCTACACCGACTTTGACTGCTGACAGTAGGAATGGGGTCCTTCTCCAACTCCTGTGTAACTGGCATTAGTAAGGAGGGCCTACCATTTTAATGAATAATTCACTTTTCGATTTGTCTTGCAGAAGGCAAGGGATCATGCAGTTTTGTTCGAAGGTCCCCTACTCTATTGGGTTTGGCTCTAGGCCAGGGTGCCCGCCATTATAAACAAATGTTCCAATCTAAAATTTGACTAGCATTAGGCATAGTGGCCTGCTATTTTCATGGAAACTCACTAATTCCGTGTGACTGGCAGTAAGCTGGCTAGCAGCAGTAAAAATGGACTGTCATTATAATGATAACTGCACAACTCAATTTTGACTGGTGGTAGGGAAGTTGCCTGGTATTATAATAAAAACTCCTCAACTGTAACCTGTCTGAAAGTAGGAAATGGGTCTGCCATTGTAACTAAAACTCCCCAAATCGATTGTGACCGCGCAGTAGGCATTGGGGCCTGAAATTATAATGTAAACTTGCCAACTCGATTGTGAATTGCAGTAGGCAAGTGAGCCTGGCGTTATCATCACAACTACGCAACCCTCACTTTACATTCGAAACAACGTATGTGGACCTCCCCATGCTATTTCGCGGATAAGGCTAAGAGACATGCAATTTTAAAACAATCTCATTTGCTGCACGCACAGTATTTACGTCGATATCCGTATACAATGTAGAATACCGTAGCGAAGCACGGGTACATTTGCTAGTAGTGAATATTTTCTTCCACATAGGGTTGACATTAGGAAAGGCACCTGGCCATAAACAACACTAAATTGATGCTAATAGCCGACACCCAGGTAACTGAGAAAAGGCCAGGCAGATTATTATTATCTTTATTATTATTCCCATGGCTGAACGGTCAGTGTCTTGGCTACCGATCCTCGGGGTCCCGGATTTGATTGCCTGGATTTTATTTTAAACTTGAACGTTAATTTCCCTGTCTCGAGGATTTGGGAGTTGTCCTATTCATGGCTGACGTTGCCGAGAAGAATGAACGCACCACTCCTGAGGTAAGAACCGATAGTGGTGCGTATATTAGAAAGTCAAGGCAAGAACCAACAGGACCCGCCCGCCGCAGAGGAGACCAGTTCCACGGGTACAGTATCCAAGCGTGGTTTTGACCCACCCTGTATTGTGTAAGTACCTTTAAAACCTGTTTAGTACAAATAGTAGGGACGTGGCCACTCGACAGATGCCAAATTGTTCTTGATTCCCGGAGACTTATTGTTTGTTATTTAACGTGTACTTCATCTCTGAATTGTGGGAAAAATGACTAAGAGCAAATGCAGAATTTAAGCGACAGTGTAAATCTGGTCTGGGATTAGTATCGACACATTGCATTTTAGGATATATGACGTCATTTTATCCATCGACAGTATAATATGAAAGGATGCGAAGTGTTCAGAAAGATGGGGTTAAATGCTGGATTTAACATGGCGACGTGATGGACAAGAAACGTATTAGAGCTACCGATAGGGCGATTAGGAGCATGAATATGTCGGCAGGACAGACGAGAAAAAGTACACAGAGAAAACTAGCTGTGGAGTTCACAGAAGATGAAGATATCCTATCACACGCAGCTGGAATCTACTAAAAGGAAATCTCAAATTTGTAGCAAGTGAAAAGATTTTAGCCGTACTGGGGGATTATGGGATAAACGGTACATTATTAAAAGCAATCATAGGCTGTAGCTTATACAAGTTGTGCAAAATATAACTTCGAACTTTTACGTGATAAGCACTTTTACAATAAATAACTGAGAATTTCTGATTATTACATTCTTCACAAACTTCCAAATATTTCCGGATATATTTGTTTCATATACCGAATGGTATAGACAATAAAACTCAACAGTTTATGTCATTCTTCTTTTTCCGCACTTGTGATCACAGAGGTACTCACGAATTTTGACTTTTAATGCTACGTCCATCAAGCCCAAACATAGCTTACAAGGAAGGTGGTTATAGTGGAGGTGGTGGTTATTACTGTTTTAAGAGGAAGAACAACCAAGCAACTATCCTCTACTAACTCTAATCAAAGGGAAACAATGGAAAAGTTCCGAGACTTCGAAAAATGAAACTTATCAGCCGAAGAAAGACTAGGGCCACGAATGTCGTGAAAATGAAAGACCCCCCTAGGGCTCGAATGCTCTAATACCATCCGGGTCGGCATAGAACAATAGTTGGCCAAGGAAGATCGAATAGGATAGACTAAAGGGAGGAGCCTGGCACAGGTAAGTGGAAGCAGTGACGGGACCCAGCTAATGGCCCCGTGATCGCCAACTCACGCTTCCACGTTAAGAACGCCTGGGGCCTCTTCCAGTCACCTCTTACAACAGGCAGGGGATACCGTGTGTGTTTTTCTATCACTCCCAACCACAGGGGTATTACTGTACAAGGAAGTATTGTTCAATCTTCACGGTAATATAATTTCGTGTGGCTATTTCTAGCCGAGTGCAGCCCTTGTAAGGCAGACCCTCCGATGAGGGTGGGCGGCATCTGCCATGTGTAGGTAACTGCGTGTTATTGTGGTGGAGGATAGTGTTATGTGTGGTGTGTGAGTTGCAGGGATGTTGAGGACAGCACAAACACCCAGCCCCCGGGCCATTAGAATTAACCAATGAAGGGTAAAATCCCTGACCCGGCCGGGAATCGCACCCGGGACCCTCTGAACCGAAGGCCAGTACGCTGACCATTCAGCCAACGAGTAATCTTTACGATGATAAGTTAAGTAACGATTATGGTCGTCGGTGAAGTGCTATATTATGTGTTGATAATGAATGTGATGTTCTTTAATGTCCTAAGGTCATAAAACTGATTAACCGTAACATTATACTGACTGCTGTTAACTGGGCTGAACTCTATCGCTAAGGCTACCACTCACCTCCGCTAGATGGCATAAATTAAAAGCTGACCATCAACGACGGGTTCAACAGATATTTATCAGTAAATTAATTAATTTTCGTTTTGGTGCTTTATATTCATAATGCATTCAAAACAACACAGGTTTTAACTAATAACTATAAGAATTTAATCTGGTTTATTTAGGATCTCTCTTTGATCTCACATTAGTATCTATAAAATGAATATGTTTTGATTTTAAAACGAGTCGCCATCCTTTGTGTAGTCAATCATACTAATTACAGCCATGAACAATATAATTTAAGTAGTACTTGTACATGATCCGATAGGCCTACAAATTAACTGGCCAGGAATTTCAGTATATGAGGAGAATTCGTGATATTAATGGTAAAAATATAATATGCAATATTTTGCAATGTTTCCCACCGTTAACTCCCACGTCTTGTAGGGCCGCAGATGTGATGTGTATCGCAAATGTGAAATTGGTCCATTTGACAGCCAGATGCCCTTCCTGATGCCAACCTTATGTGGATGTATGTATGTGGGGGTTGACTGTGTGAACGGTTCTGTGTAAATGATGCACTTATTGAGAAATATATCCACAGTTCTAGCCCTCCATGCCAGCAACTCAATGTTGAAAAGATTCTAGGGATATGAGCTACGAATTTTAGGCAAATAAATATAATAAAGCATGAGAATATATACTTTACCTATATATATAAAACAAGTCGGTCTGAGTGATATATTGAACCCATAATTCTACGGTGAGAAAAATTTTTATTTTTCGCAAATATTTATTTGGTATTCAGAAACTACTGTATGTTTGAGGGCAGCCATTTTGCGCTCCCAAGAGCCCGATGTTGCGTGGGGAGGTTCTTCCTTACGGCGAGCTCGTGAATTGCCGGGACACGTCGGCGGGGCTCGAGTGCCCGACAATTCTTTAAATTAATGGAATTCTGCACAACGAGGGATTTTGATAATATAGTAAATGAAGAAATAAATAAGCAAAATTATTCATACACCCTCTGTGAAGGTAGTGACACCAGGGAAAATTTTAGATGCAGTTAAGCCCAAGTACATGTTAGCGTGAGATCAGCGAGCTAGTTACACGTGCCAAGGTCATGGGCAGAAGAAAACGCGCGAAACGCACGGGCAGAAACAATTTATTTCTCCTGTTGTGAGTGTAGAAAAATTATAAAATTAACATCGAACATAAGTGCAAGTCTGTCCGGAGTTCTGGGACAAGTCTTATCAAAATTGGTCTATTAGAAGCAAATTTGGCAGATTTCACAACCAAGCCTCATAGAGGGGATAGCGTCCTTCCGGAAATTATAAAAGAAACCCCCCACCGTAGATTTTTCAGTGTCGATCTGGAACTTGAAGCCGCGGGAGCTTGTGCCCGTCGTCATTAGAAATTCGCGCCAGATTGAACGACAATAATTCAATACATGTTCGTGGCTAAGGTCCATATATTTAGTTAAGAAGAAAAGTGATTGGAGAAGCTGTGAACGTTTGCAGACGAACTGGGAAGGTGTAGGCTGGTTGAAAAATACACAGCAGATTTTATTTTTATCATTTCGTGTACTCTTGTAAGTGAAGAAGGTCTGGGGGAAGCGATTCAAAATAGTTCTACTCCCTTATCGGCCGAACACCTGTTCTTCTTGAAACAACGGGGAGAGAAACCACTCTGGAAAACGCATCAGACAGTTATAGTCGACTGCAGAACGAGGGAAGTTCGTGGTGCAAGTTACAGAGAAAGTGCATTATTTATATGGTAATTTTAATCTCGTGTGTGTGAAGGGTAGTGTTTGGATGAGTGAGTTTTTAAAAATGAAAATGTTATCTGTGAAAATGAGTGGCTAAGTACGAGGTTGCTGGTGATGATGTAATCAGAATGCTGAGAATGTCACCAATGTGCAGGTCTGTCTATTTTATATTATGTTGTAGTTAGTTAGTTAGTTACTGTCTGTCCTAAACAAAATTTCCAGATGATTGTCGGGTGATATTCGTAATTATCAGGCGAAAGGCGTTGTAAATTTTGGTCAGCGTGTGAAAATTTCAGTGTGTAAAGTTCATGTCAAGAACGGTAAATGCGACGCTTAAAATTTTGTGTTGAGATGAGATATCATTCAAAGTGCGGATTTGTGAACGTTATAAGTGTAAATTTGTCGTGGCGAATATCGTAATTTCAGGTGTCAGTTGCATTCAGAAAGGTTGGTCAATAATAATAATAATAATAATAATAATAATAATAATAATAATAATAATAATGTTTACCGCGGGATAAGGAAATTCCTCTCTGTTAAATTACATTTAACCAGTTATTTTTACAAGGATCGTAAGCATATTTAAATAATGTCAATAAAATTTGTTAGAGTCACAGTCATTAATGGGAAGGAAATTTTGAGACATCGTGTATACTTGAATTGCGAAAGGTCGATGTGTGCTCTTGGATTCTTGAGGTCCGAAAGTCTTAATAATAGTAAAGTAAGAGATGTGTTTAATAATGGTTGTCGTTTTCACCAGGGGATCGATGTATGAAAAAGGATCTTGAAGGAAAAGGAATTGAGAGCGATGAATTGATATGTGTGTGGAGACGAGATAGACGGAAGTAATACCGCTGGAAAGCGAGGAGAAAGAGTGTTGAGACAAGCTGTATTTTTGTAGAGGAAGTATTTAGGAACAGGCTGTGTGAGGCAGGCTGTATTGTTTTCCGCAATCAATCCGAATTTGAGATGACTATGATGTGAAGCATTGTGAAATTTATAGAAAGATTCCAAGTGAAAACGACTCTTGTAAAATGTTACAGTCTGGGTAGTACACATCCAGTGATCTATGTTGCGTAAAGCCCGCATGGATGATAAGAGAATGAACGATCTCCAGGATCAAAGAGTACTTTGGACACACGGTTGGGTTATATTTAATTTGTTCACTGGAGAGGTCATGGATAAGATGGTTGGAATTGATGATAGGCGATCTGAGAATTTCGAATGCGGTGGTGATGATTATTATTTTGAAGGCATCCACTAAAAGGGTACACGTGTGTCGGGAATTCTCATTTGCTTCCCTAACACGTCAGTGCACAGGCTGAGATTGTGTTCGAGGTGGAGAACCGTTCGTCACGTCTATTTATTTTTGAGTTCACATATTATAATGAGGTAGACACTTACTGTATTTTTCGAGAGGTAGACACTTGCTGTATTTCGACTTGCATTCATTTGATAATAGAGACGTTGGTTCCGTCATGTGGTATTTGTCTGACCAAATTTAGTGTTGAATATCAGAGGTTGTTTGAAAATTGCGGTTCGCCTGATATGTTAAGGGAGACGTAGTACGACCCACTTTGACGCCCGACGATAGATCTGGGATGGTAGCTGTACACACTGTCAAGTCTCAGTTTAGATGTGTTTCTTTTGTTTCTTTTGTGAAGTGGCCTGGAGGAAGGTAGCGGTTACAGTACGATATGATTTGTTGTAGAGGGTCTATGCGAAGCTCTCATTGAGATAACGGGAATGCTATCAGACGAGTTGAGGGCTGTCCAAGTGTGGGACATCGACCCGATCTAGATTAAATAATTTTACTGTGTTTCTTCGTGCGTGTTAAGCTGTATGACTTCGAGATGTTAATTTATTTTTACGGACTTTATTGTTTCCTCGTCTTGACGTCCGTTTTCGTTGATAGTGTGCATATTGACACTCTGTGTTTTAGAATGAGACTTGAGTTGCGAATGCGGTTTCGATTCGTCAGCCAGTAATTTATATTATTTTCATCTTGTCGTATTTTCATTCTTATTCATGGTTAGAGTAAGTAAGTAATCACTTTACCAGTAGTGTGTTGGGACAGACAGTAAATAGAGAGATCTGTACTGGTAGCATTGTTTTTCAAGGGAAAGAATTCCTTAAATTGTAGTAAATTTTAGCGTGGACTGGTAATTTTATTAAGCATAACAAACCCATTTCTAACCTGAAAATCGGTTCGATAATAATATTTTCAAGTGACTTTTCACTTTTTGATTAACTTCAGTGTTTGGCATTTCTTCTAAATGCATGATTAGTAAGTGTTTCCTGCATTTCGCAGTTTTGTTCCTTTAGAACGACTTAACGTAAGATCCTCCCGGATCATGTTGTTGTTGGTTCCTTCCGAACAGCTGTTTGGGGTGATGCACGTTTAGCATCAGGATTACCTTATCACTTAAGGGTGTCATGAATGACAAATACATGGTGGAATTTTATTTCAATTGTGAATGATGCCATTAACTTGTAGTGAACACCATGCTTTCCCATAATATTTCGCAACCTATCCAAAGCAACTGATAGTCAGTTTGGTTCGATTAAGGGTCCATTCGGCGGATGTTCCGTATCCGTGAAGGGTATTTGACTGGTGGATAACCTTAATTAAGAGAAAATCAGGCGTTCTACTTGCTGAAAGTCAGATTTTCCACGGATCGTGTGGATTAACTCTCAGTTCTTGTTTGGAATAATAGGTGCCCGGTTTTCAGGTCTTCCCTTTTTCAGTTTTTCAGTTTCGCTGTCCACTAACATATTAGCTTCTCCGAAGCAACTCTTCGACATTGGAAGAAACGAAGTGACGTGATGTAATGTGACTGTGTTTGGAACTTTTCAAAAATCAATAATTCAATTTTTTTATATTTTGTGGCAAGAATGCATATTAAATTAACGATGTTATCGTGCTCTTTCAGTTTAATAAAAGTTAGTAAGCACATTTTTGCTCCTCATTTCAAGTAGTTAGGCTCTCTTCTGAACCCCATCGTTTGGTTAAGATCGTGACCGAATTTATTCCCGCAACGACCCAAGATTTAAGAGTTCTAAATTGTTCTACTGTAGCAGCCGTGGCCGACCAACGATGGAATGGTAAGTTCAAGGGTTCAATATATATATATATAAATATTAAATTTTGATTCATATTTTTTACCTATATATTGAACCATACTGTTCATGGACGAAGAGTATCGATTTTAGTATTGAGATTGGGATTACATGAGACCACCCACGAAGTCATTGTCTTATAGCATATTTCATAAAAGAGTCCAGAAGACGCGTTCTTGTGTGAAGAGAGCTGGAGCGTTATTATGAGAAATCTCCAGAACCTCATTAAAGGGAGTTATGTCCCAAGCCAAGCCTCTTAATGAAGATTGGGGACGCTTCCCGGATCCCGGCAAAACTGACATTAGGAGGGAAGAAAGAATTAAATTAATATCTTTGGTTACGGAAGAGTTGCATTGGATTTGAGACAAGAAATGCAACCTGCATAATTTCTGCTTAATTTTGATATGCATTAGGGCTGCAATCATAAATGCATTCATTAAATAGAGTACTTGGCGGGAGTTGCGCGGGAGAACGGCGAGTCGCGGGCGCGCGTATCCTGCACGCGATCAAGTGGCGTGGTTACGCTAACTGATTATAAAAGTGAGGCCGCCTGGCATATCAGTCTCATTCTTTGACCGGAAGGCTGCTTGAACGAGTCGTCATACTGCGTGTTAGTACTGAGAACAACGCTTTGTCTTCGAGCTGCACATACTACTAGTACTACTGTATCTGCAAGGAAGTAAGTAATCAACTTGAATATTCAGCTGAATTCTTGATTTTACCTGTGAGGATATGCTATGGGGAGAAGAGGTACTGCCTGTAAGAGACTAATAAACTAGTAGCTTCATATTTCTGTGAGGTGAAGTTGTAACAGTACGAAATGCTAAAATAAAATCTAGGCTCAGGGTAATTCAAGCACTACATGTTGTCCGAGTGAAGGGATGAAATAACAGTGACTAAGAGTAGTGAAGAAACTATTGTGTACCAGGTTTAGAATTCTGAACAAGACTTGGTCAATGTAACGTGTGAGACACGATAGTAGTGGAAACAGGCATCGAGTTTGGACAGTCTGTAATGAATGAATTTGTTTTCAGTAAACCCAGCATCAAGTCAGGACGAGTTTTGACATCATCATTGCGAGGAAGCCACAACCGGAGCTGAAGCCAACACGACAACGGGCATCGATCCAGGAACGTTGGGAGCATCTGATCAGCGCGACGTCGAAGGGGACATCTTCCAACCAACTAGGGAGCTGTACGAAGAAGTCACACAAGAAAGAATGTCTCCAAGCGGTCAACAGTATCTGATGCAAGCGTCGCAGTCTGTCATGATGTGGTAAATTCAGTGGTCCACAGGGAGGGCCGCTCCGTCATGTCATCAATAACATAAGGTCAGAGCTTTCCAATTCTGTTTCAAGCATGTCATTTAAATTTAGATAGGAATAGGGGGACCGTCAGTCAACAGATTAGTTATGGTAGGAAAATTCTTAGTAATGAAGAGCTAGGCCTCAAGCTCGAACCCCGTACATTAGGGTAGATGATTGTTTGTAGATTCCTTGTTGGTGTGTTTATATTTCCTTTGATTGTATTATATTAGCGCACGTGTTGTCTTTATGGGTCAGATCGAACTCCCTTGGTCAGAGGAGGTTAGTCTAACAGGCAGGCACTTTTTATTGTATCGCATTTAGGCATTTGTTTCTGCAGACGTAGACTGTATAGTTGTGACCAGGATATAACCCCGTAATCCACCTAGCTTCACTGACAGGGCGAGCAAGTCCGAATATTTGAGAGATATGAGCATTATGCAGACAGCTGACTGTATGTATTGATATGAGAAAGCCCAGCACAGTTAGAGAGTGTATTTGATGTATTGGAGATGCCTTAGTATGGCCATGTGACTATCACTTAGTGATTTGTGTTTTTGTATTATCAAGGTTGAGCCCATGGGAGGCGGAAGTAAGATATATTATAGTGCTGGTGATATTGAGATAAGGGCGGATAGCCCAGGTATATTTAAAAGAGTGCTTTAGCAGTCAGATTACGTACGGTGTTTTTGAGAGGCGAGATTTCTTAGCCTGCAGCCCAGCTGAGCTCGTAAATTATGTGGACTGTCGCTTGTGAAGTGGTCGGAGGGTGAGGGTGTTGTGCCTGACGTCACAGTCTTGAAACTGGGTGATATTGCCGTCTGCAGCATGTCGAGTGTGTAAGGGGAAGAGACTACCTTGATGTTTTGAAAGCCGGGAGAGTTTTTTAATGTTCTATTTGCTCTACATTCATTTTAAACTGGCCCGTTTGATATTGACACCCTTGGATATGTTTGTTGTGTTCTTTTATATTGTTTGCATATGAATATTATACGCCTTACTCTTCATGGGACTAGGGTTCGTGACCGAGTCAGGACACTGTACATTATGTGGTGATATTTGTTTGCACCGGGGTTCGATGATACGAGGCATAGTAAATTTTATGGGAATTACTGTTTGATGTGTATTTCAGCAGATATTCGTTTTTCTAGTATTCGTTACTTACACAATTGTAACATGCTTGTTACAGCACAGCTGTTTTCGTGAAGGCAGTGAACTGGTTGTCATCGGCTCAACATTATCTTGACCCAAGCATTTTGAAAAGCTCTTACATTTGTAAATAATTTAAATTTTATGTAATAAATCCCTGTTTGTTAAACTTTGAATGCAGCGATGTTTTCCGTTAGATATTTTTTATTTTAATTTAGCCGATTCTTACCTGATTTGTCACATGTCGTAGTGTTATCTTTATGTTGCCCATTGATCCCCATGGTATCCCTGAGAAGAGCGCTTGTATCCGGCTGAGTATGGACGTGTGTTCAGGTAAGACTATGTGCACCAGCTCACGTTTGTGAGAGTTCTTTCACTACTGTACCTTGGGTTCGAGACCGGCTTTCGCCTGGCCGGAACCTCAGAGTCCAGTAGGGCACAATATATATATATATATTGCACCATCCCGCGTCCAGGTTGACTACACGAGTTTCCAGACTAGCTCTTGATAATACTTTCATCTGCCGAATATTCTTGGGTTGTGAGTTCCGCGTGAGAAAGAAACACCGACGGCCTACGGTAAATACCAACCTACGTAGATGAACGTCTTCAACACGCTATTAGTCGGTTACCGTATATTTTTGATACCAAAATTTATCGCAAAAATCAGATTATCGTGGCTTGCCAAGAACATCGTACATGACATCATCATGATCGCAACGAAAATCAGTCATTCCAAGCTTATACCTAGTACCTATTCTAAGTAGACATTGAAAGAATTCAATATTACTCTACTCAACTTTTATTCATAAATTGATTTATGGATGAATTGGAATAAACGTTGATTACCTTGAAAATCATTTATACAGTATAGCAGGTTTCCTATTCAATCAGTTTCTCCATAAATATATTGATGTTGTCTTGAAGAAATAGGTTTGGGAAAACCTCTGATAAATAAATAAAATAATGAACTTAGGCCTTATTCATCTGACTCATAATCTTAGCCTATCGAAAAATTGTATTATAACTAAGTAGTTTCCAAGGAATTCAAATGAAAGGAAAAATAATTAAATTACATAATAAGTAAAATTACTCAACATAATTGAAAAAGTTGGATAATTGCAATAATTATAATTATTATAATGTTTGTAATGAATGAATTATTTGGATGCATCCGAAAGTTCTAAGTAAAATAAACTATATTCCTACTATATACAATTCAAATTAAAGTTCAATTGGAAAATGAGGAAAACGCAAAGAAAATGGCCAATAATTAATCACTCAATTAATTAATTAATTAATTAATTAAGATCTGGAATCTCTGAATATCAAGCTAAGTTGCTTCTCGAAATCATCAAAATTCAATTGCCTGAATTAAATTCGCATACAATTACAGAAATGTATATCACTCGGTTGAAAACAGTTCATCTCAATGTCCACGCGCAGTAGAAAAATCGTGTGAAAGGATTACTGTCTGATCCTTAGGTATTTACTCTATTCGAAGTTTCAATTTGTTCAATGTTTCATATTTTGCACCAACTAGCCTCCATATAAGCAAAACTAAGTCCACTTTAAGTCGTAAGCATCTTCAAATTATTTCCATCGTAAGGATTACATTGCTAAATTATTCAATTATTCCTTTAATTCATGGTTAAATTTCAGCTAAAGTGCGTATATGACTTACCATAACATTTCCAAGTATATTACGATTAATATTCCAACGAAATACCATGTGTGGAAAAACTGACACATAGGAAGACTCTATCCTCATCTAAAATCCACATATGAAAGTCTAAGTTACCAGTGATGTCTAATATTGCTCCAAAAGAAAATAAATAAATCGTAAGCTGACTTGCCGTAAGTGAGAATATATGAAAACATTCGTAGTTATGTCAGTGAAGGTCTAAATGTTTACGTAAGTGATCTCTCGGCTCTTCGAAGATCCTACTTATTCAATTAATTCTTTAGTGATGGCATTAAGATCGTATCCTAAACTGTATCATATATATATATTAGGGAATAAAATAGCAATCAGAAACAGTACGTTTCACCTCCGACACCTTAGCATGTGCAACCCACACGTACTACCATTTCTCGAAGAAATACTATGACCGACACCTTAAATAACAGTAACTATCACCATCAAAATACACTAGCAATTCATATGCTAACTATATTCATTATTTAACACTTCCATTATCGCGTAGCATTTATAATTGAAGCACTCATTCCATCAAAACACAACATATGTACTATCACCTGCACATATATATATTCATTACCATTACTGTCATAGTATCAAATAAATAGTACACTGTAACCTTAAAATTGTGCCATCAAATTTCCTTGTAATACTCCCTAAATACGATCTTTACGCTTGCTCTTAGTCAAAACCATCATGCATATAAATATTAGGTTCCTCATAATACTCTAATATTTCACTGACAACAAATTATGAAAAATATCAATCACTTCTCCACTCTCATATTGACAGATTTACGAACGGCATTTCACTGGTGCTTTAACGCCTATGTTTGGAATTTACGGTAACTTTGGATGAATACCTATTTCCTTGTGAACACACACACGTATATTAATTACGCACACAAAATGTTACTACATATATTATACATTAACCCAAAGAATAAGGTTTTCTACTTACGATACGACTTAAATCGGGACTTATCTTTGCTTATTGGATCTGGCTTCCATCTCGCTGTTGATCGTCATGGGATGGTAGGTCTTGCTCCCTGGTTCGGCTTAAGTAACAAGGAATCATCTCGTCATCACAGCTGACTACTATCCTCCTGGATCATCCATCTCGTCAAGCGTTACCATAGCCAGAGTAGTCCTCGCCTCAGCTTCTTAGAACATCATGACGGCCTCCATTGCATCAAGGACAGAATAATACAAGGCATTAGTGGATTTACACATGGTAATCTGCTTAGTAATGCTAATGTGGTCAGTATATTTGTTTTCTGTTCCGCTTAATTTGCCTATAAGACTCTAAATATCATCTTGTTTCAAACTGCCTTGCTCGCCGAAACGTTATGAATTTTATGTGCTTTAAGGATTGCACTCTGTTCCGTCTACTTCAGTTCTCTTGATGTTATGCAGTATCGGGCAAATAAAATGTTCCGAGCCCAACCGTGACGTAGTGAAGCTCCAACTTGACGTTTCTTATCAGCTGGTCTCTTATCTCACGTATATATCAATTACAGCTGGAGTTCGGCGGGTTATCGTGGACTTGATCTTATCTCTAACAGTAGACTAAACTCTCCAATTATTACTGGGTTTCTTTACGCGATTCCGTCTTTCTTGGTGTAGTGCTCAATTAAGAATCCTTTCCTCTAATGGAAGATTTTTTTTCAATAATGGATTTAAATAATCCGCTCTCGTCATTCTTTCGCACTGCCTTCTAAAAAAAAAAAATTCCTTCTGTGATTGCCGGTTGAATTTATCATCTCTTCAGTTCATACAGCTGTTAATTGTTTTTATTCTGACCCGCTAATAGCCGAAGCGCCATTTTTGTTCCAAATATAGTAACTATAGAACGGTGAAATGGCACAATATATAGGTATAAAAATGAAAATAGACGTGAATTAATGAGGCACTTGCAGAAATCTCTCTCCCTTATACGTTAGATTTGGCCTATTTCTGGATTGTTCATGAATTTGGTCATTTTTACACGTATATTTAATTGTTTGACACACTTATAGGAAATATAGTATCATCAAGTTTGGTGAGCACATTGGCACGATCAAAGGCCGTATGTGGACCAAATTTTATAATGTAAAGGGTTCAAAATTTACCCAAATTTCACCCTATTCAAGTTTTCTAACTCAGTTTATCCCCTAAATATGGGAGATGAAGAAATGGTTTAGAAACAAACATGTAGAACGATAAAGGAGGCATCTAATGGTACAAACCATTTGTTAATATCATGTACCGTTTAGGATTAGGGAATCCTGAAGTGGAGATCTGCAGTTTTAAACGTTCTCACGCTTATCCGTCATCTATCTATCTATCTATATATATAAGCATGTCGGTGTGGAGTGATATATATATATAAGGTATAAAAATGAAAATAGACGTAAACTAATGAGGCACTTGCAGAAATCTCAGAAATTTGAAACTTCGTACCGGAGAAGCTGATGACCCCAGGATCTCTAGAAAAAGAGGAAATTCTCAAAATTCCCTGAAGGGGCACGCTGGGGTGCTTCAAATTTTGGGCTCAGCATAAGAACGCAGTCGTATAATTTATCCAAAGCGACAACCTATACGTTTCGTGGGCTTAAACATGTTCAGGTATTTCCTCATTTTTATCCCCCATCCCTCCAAATCAAGATGGCGGCACAACCTGCCAGACGAGGTAGAAAACTTGAAATTTGGCGAGATTAAAGCTTTTAGCCTCTAATCAACGGAAACATTCCAAGATGTTCAAATTTTTCACTTTTTAACCCCAAATATATCGAAATATTGAGTCATTTTAATGACTATCTAGACATTCCTTTGGAGAAATTTTTTGGCTAAACGGTAAGTCGGATCATAAAACGGATGGCACAATCTCAGTTCAATTCGGAGTGATCTACAGCTTTGGTACTATGACTTTTTGTCGTATCTCTCTCCCTTATAGGTTAGATTTGGTCGTATTTCTGGATTGTTCGTAAATTTGGTCATTTTTACATGTATATTTAATTGTTTGACACACTTGCAGGAAACATAGGATCATCGAGTTTGGTGTGCACATTGGCACGATTAAAGGCCGTATGTGGACCAAATTTCATGATTCTAGCTTATACATAAGTATGCAAACAATAATATAAAGCGTTCAAAATTTTCCAAATTTCACCCTATTCAAAATTTCTAACTCAATTTACCCTCTAAATATGGGAGATGTGAGGAAATGATTTAGAAACAAGCATGTAGAACGATAAAGGAGGCGTCTGATGGTGCAAACCGTTTGTTAATATCATGTACCGTTTAGGAGTAGTGAATCACGAATTGGAGACTTCCACTTTTAAAAGGGCTCATGTTTATCCGTCATCTATATATATAAAAGCAAGTCGGTCTGGAGCGATGTACATATATATATATATATAAAGGTATAAAAATGAAAACAGACGTGAATTAAAGAGGCACATGCAGAATCAGAAATTTGAAACTTCGTACCGGAGAAGCTGATGACTCTAGGATCTCTAGAAAAGTCGAAAATTCTCAAAATTCCCTGAAGGGGCACGCTGGGGGCTTCGAATTTTGGGCTCAGTATAACAACGCAGTCGTATAATTTATCCAAAGCGACAACCTATGGGTTTTGTGGGCTTAAAAATGTTCAGAAATTTCCTAATTTGTATCCCCCTCCCCCCAAATAGAGAAGGCGGCACAACCTGCCAGACGAGATAGAAAATGGAAATTTGGCGAAATTGTAGATTTTAGCCTCTAACCGACGGAAAAATTCCAAGATGCTCAAAGTTTTTACTTTTTACCCCCAAATATATCGAAATGTTTAGGCATTTTTAATGACTGCAGACATTTCTTTGGAGGTATTTGTGGGCTAAACGCTAAGTCGTATCATAAAACGGATGGCACAATCTCATTCAATTTAGAGTAATCTACAACTTTATTCCTGTGACCTTTTTGTCGTATCTCTCTCCCTCATACGTTAAATTGGGCTCTCTTTCTGGATTGTACCTAAAGTTTGCACCTTGTACACGTATAATTGATGGTTTGAATCACTGCCAAATTCTGTTTTACGCTGTCGCGTTAGTATCTGAAAAGTAAATCAATATGTGAAAAGCTTACACCAATTTCACCCTATTCAACTTTTCTAAAACCATCTTACCTTTAAATAGATGAGGTACTTGAACATATCATAGGGCCAGCCATTTAGAAAGCTAAATATGCCCAGAGACGTCTTTTCGTACAATCCGTTTTTCGATATGACCTATCGTTTAACAGCAGTTATTCTGTAAATGAAGATAAACATACATCTATATTTACTCACTGAAGTCTATTTGAAGTGATCTAGAAAGGATTTATCTGCCATTGTTATTAAATACTTTGCAAATCGATGGTGACTGTCAGAAGGAGGGCGTCTGCTATTGTAATTAGTCCTCCCCACATCGACTTTGACTGGCAGTAAGAATGGGGTCGTCCTCCAACGCCTGTGCACCATTGTAATGAATAATTCCCTTCTCGATTCGACTAGCAGAAGACAAAGGAGCGTGCATTTTTTTCAAAACTCTTTTACCCAATTTTTTTTCAGGAGGTAAGAGTGCCTCCCATTATAAACAAATTTACCCATCTAAAATGTGACTGACGTTAGGCATAGTGGCCTGCTATTATAATGGAAACTCATCGACTCGGTGAGACTGGCAGTAAGTTGACTGGCATTAGAAAATGCATCTGCCATTACAATAATAAGAACACAACTTTATTTTGAATGGCAGTAGGGAAGGTCCTTTCAAATATAATAAAAGTTCCTCAACTGTAATCTATCTGAAAGTAGGAAATGGGGTCTGCCATTGTAATGAAACCTCCCTAAATCGATTCTGGCCGCGCACTAGGAAATGGTGCCTGCCGTTAAATGAAAATTACCAACTTCTTTGTGAATTGCAGTAGACAAGTGGACCTGCTGTTATCATCGCAATTCCGTAAGTCGCACTTTACATTGGAAACAAAGTCTGTGGACTTCACAATGCTGTTTCTCTGATAACGCCGAAGAGACATGCAATTTACATAATGTTTTTCACTTCATGTACAGTAATTTACTTCGATATCCGTATACAATGTGGATTACCGTAGCGAAACACGGGTACATTTCCTAGTATTCTGATATATGTGATATTCATTCTAAGTAAAGTCACTGCATGGAGCCATACCTGATTATTGCCTGTGAAGCCACAGAATATACATTTCCTCTGATCAAGGAAGATTACTCTTCCCTGCTAGGTACTCATTCAATCTCTAACCTTCCCCAGCTTTAAAGCATATTCAAGAGATGGCAGAGCGTTCCTTATAACTTAATGCTGCTAAGAGAAAAAAGTTTTTCGTACAAACAGACCCCATCATGACATACGCCTTAAGACATTATCTGGGAACACCTATCGAAGGATAACCTACAACTACACTAGAAAGAGTGAGAACATTTTATTCTCTGCCTGACAAAAAACGCTCCTGCTAGACTAACCTATGAGCTCACAAGACAACCATTCTATATAGAAGAACTGCCTTCCACGACACAATACCAGGTGCATCAAGAACTGCAGGATGAAAAAAGCGAATGTATGGAGAGATTTTTACCAAACCGACGGCATAATGACGTAATAAGTGATTAATTCTGACTGCGAACTGCGGCATAGCATAACGCGCTTCTTATTAAATGTTCCTGAAACCATTGAAAATAGCAGGCAAAACAACATGGATACGACAGGCGTATGAAGACGATTTATCTGACCTATTTATAACGAATGCTGCGATGCAGCACGGTCCCTCTAGTATATTGTTAAAAAATAATCAAATATTGTCTGAGACTGAAGTTGGGATCAGGTGGCGAAGTGTTACAGAAGTCCTACCAACACAACATGAAATATCAGAACCAAGGACACTGAGTGGATAGGGTCCACAACATTTGGAAACGATAGGAATTGGAGACTACTGAGAAATGGATTGTATAGAGCAGGGGAATGTGGAGTAGTAAACTGATAGAAGGAAGAGAAGTTATACATGCTTGTTACTAACAGAATTGTACCTAAGGCAACTAGAAAATATAACTCCTTTGAAGAGTAGACCATTTAGGTAATTAGATTATAGATATAGCATATAATTCGTTTATCGTCGTAGTTCTATGATCTGCACGTTTTTTGTTCTTCCTTCGATAGTCAATACTAATATTCATTTCAGGAGTCGGATATATGGAAGAGTGAGGATAACTACTGTGATGACCACTTTGAGGCGGGTGTTATGTTTCCTTGATAGCATGTTCGAGAAGTTTCATTTCTTGCAATAATATCTCTAACACTTTCCAGGCCGTTCTTTCTCTGTTCAGTTTCTAAATTACTTACAAATATTAAATTTTGATTCATGATATTTTCCGGACACGTTATTGTTTGTAATTTTACTGCATGATTTCAATTATACTATATTCAGTCTTGTAAACTGCATGTATCGTAAATTAAGACTGAAATAATCAGTTCTCTCTCCCGGATATATGTTTTCCGAAATTATGGGAGATCTACTGTTAACAGTATGGTTGTGAGTTTTCCTATAACCCATCAGTGTAAATATATACAGCCTTCTTTATTTGATTCAGTATTAAAAAATACTGCAGTTAAGAACAGTGATGTTGAATTTTATTTACCGAATATCATAGGGATAGACAAAATTATCAATACATAGATTTTATTACCATCCATTGACAACAAAATTTTATAATTGAAGCTCTTCACATCAACTGAACATGCGTCATTTTGTCGATTCACCGCACGTTTCGTCTTTCTTGCCAGATAGTGGCTAGAACTTCTCCTAAGTCCATACCACCAAATACGTTGAGGGTGTCTAGTCTCTTTGACTCAACCCAGGAAGCTTTCGTAGAGGTGATGGCCCCTCCCCGCCATCACCCGTGGCGACCATCCAGTAAGTCGATGCGCTTTGTCGCCCCCGGAATCCTTTCGGACGCGCACCTCATCCCGCGTATTTGTTAATATCCCCGAAGTTTCAGTCGTTTCCGACACTCGGGACTGAATCCCCAAACAGAGGAAACCCCTGTTTTGAGGAGCAGTGACCTCGTGTCGAGTTCGACTGTCACCCCGACGATGTTAACAAGTACAGCGGAGGAGTACCAGCTACGATCGCAGCAGGCTTCCCCGTAGTGATGGCCCCTCCCCGCCATCACCCGTGGCAACCATCCAGAGGGTCAGCACGCTTGATTGCCCCCGGAATCCTTACGGACGCGTGCTGGGTGAACGGGGAATAGCGGAAACCTTTCTTAGCCTTCTTATATTAACTGAATGCGGACTGCACAGTAAGCGACTTGTTCAACAATGGTATGTTTCTGTCATGTCTTATTGTTGACTTGCACCGAATGTGTTGCGATTATGGAGCACAATGAAGGCTTCTCCTAATCCCATTATTTCCTACGAGAACTTAAAATTATAGGTATATTACACTAAGGAATAAGGTCGTAAGAAAATAGAAAGTTTCTCTCGTATATTATATTGTTTCCTTCCGGAGGATTGTTGAACTGGGCTGTGAAACTTCTCCCCTCACATTCTGTTCTCGACACTTATTCCTTTAAGGATATCAACACTCCTGGACATGGTGCATCACGCTCAGTGATCAGTGATTACTATGCATCGCAAGCATTACAACCTGCCATTTTCTTATACATTAATACGTTTTTGTGGCAATAATAAGTTTGTATGTTTCCTTAGAAACAAGTCCGACATGTCATGCTTCCAAAAACTGAACCGTAATATTATTTCCAGTTACTGTATTTTCCGATCTTATACGTTCCAGGCGTATATACCACACAAGCGTCCGTCTACAGTCCATGATGGTAAAGGTGTCAAGTTTATATGGTCTGACACCGTGGTTAGCCGGTTCGAAACCCATTGGTCGGCAGGGTAGGATAAGTGGTGGCATACAATTTATAATCACTAGATTGAATGATAAAAGCCTGGATTAATTTCCAAATCTCCCTGCAGTGTTTTGTGTTGAGGGTGTTTGACGTTGTTGATGGAGATCCATTCGTCGGTTGAGGATGTAAAGTCTAGAGAAGGCTCCCTGGTGTTATTCGACAGGAGTAGACTATGTGCCGACATTAGCTTTCACCTTCTCCCTACCACATTATCATCATCCCACACAGAGACGCGCAGGCCGCTCGTGGGTGTCAAAAACACCTGCACCAGGCGAACCGAACATACCCTCGGACATTCTGGCACTAAAAACCATATGATAAATAACACAAATAACCGATTGAGGAATAATAATAATAATAATAATAATAATAATAATAATAATAATAATCGAGATATTCGCGACAATTAGACACATTTTTCACAAACTTCCATGTATCACCATATATTAGATCCAGCGACAGCGAGCATCGTGGATGTAAAAATACTGTTCAGAAATGCTAACTGGCAATGATGTTGACTGTTGTGATTTTATATGGTGAAAAATTACATGCTCATCGGCTCCTACTGGTCAGAGAGATAATGAAGATTACCATCAAAATGAGAAGTAAATGCGTTTGGAGATTCCACTGGAGGTGTTGTAATTTCTTCATAAAACTTTGGGAGTCCGTAATGATGAGAGAGGAATCGAAACGCTTGTTTTGGCAAAAACGAAGCGCAGCACATATAGCTAAAATTTCCATTGTATAAATAGAGGTTTCAGGCGGTAGTTTGAAGTTACCACATTCTCCCGTTTGTTGGCGTTAATATGCATATCCCAACGAGTCTTCAAATTTGGAACCATCCGTGAAGATATAAGTACTACTGGGCAACATGGAGCGAATCAGAGCCGGAATGTTCTGTTGTTCTGCGTACGAGATTTTATGGTGAGATATCTAGGTAGATAGTATATCGGAAGTCGACGTGAAGAACACTGAAAGCTGGCTTCAAATCCGGACATGGTTCGTGTATTAAGAGTTCGTGAGAAAATAGTTTTCAGTTCGTTGTAGCAGCGTGCCAGAAGCTGTGGCTTGTATCATGAGCGTCATCCATGTCTCTCCTCGATAACGGTCAATCGTTGAAGTGGAATACGAATGGAATGCTGTGAAATAGCTGAACGTTGTAACGGAAATTTCTTGCCTATCACTTTTCGGCGCATTTGCAAATATAATTCTCCAGCTCCTATTAAGAGAGCATTTGTTGGCGTGGATCTCATAGCATCCAAACAGATGCGGATCGCCCGAAATTGTATGGTGTCGAGTATCTTCGTCACGTATTCAGGAGCATTCCCATACAAAAAACTCCCATAATCGATCACGGAGCGTATCATGGAACGATACAGAGTCAAAAGTATAACAGGATCAGTTCCACACCAGGTACGTGTCACAAAGCGGAGAATATTAATCGCTCGTTCAATTTTTGGAAGAATGTGAGCAATATGGCAACTCTAAGTTAGTCGACTATCAAAGTGCATACCCAATAGGAGTAATGATGATTTCACTGGAAATGCGAATGGTCCTAAATGGATATCACCAAGGTGAGGTAAAAGTCATCACAGTAGATTTCGATGGAGACAATGCAAGACCGTTATTATGGAACCATTTTTCCAGATCGCAGGCCACATAATGTAAACGAAGAGATGTAACCTCGAAGCTAGACATGTCATCATCGAAAGTAACGCCTAGTACTTATATTGATGAAATGAATGGTATGTTTGTATTATACAACCTTATAGATGGAATCTCTGGTCGATTGACCTTCGCGAGTAGTCCAAGGATGATGGCTTCAATTCTTGCTCTCCTTAACCTAAGACCACATCCCAAAGAAGAAAAGATAGGCTGTTTTTCTGGAACTGCTACTAGGCCGGAAGTGATTCTTCGAAATTTGCTTTTTCTTAGTTTCATAGAGCTATCCAAGACTAACCATTTGAAGTCTTTCCGGGTCCTTTAGCCCTTCAAAGTTTGGCAATTTTGCTTAATTTTACGTTTTCCGTAGTATGGGGACTCCTACTTTTTCTGATAAGAAAATATTTCAGCATTAACGACGAGAATTTCTGGACAGGTAGAGAATTGAACACAAGTTCCTGCAAACAGAAGGACACTAAGCTCGCCATTCAGCTAAGGATACACAGAAAAATATAACTTACTGAAGGTAGCTGGAAATTTACATCACTCCCCACAGATTCTTTTAAAATTCTGAAAGTTTAAGTGCAAAATGTAATAATATTATTATTTCTGTTTCGTCCCACTAACTACTTTTATAATTTTCGGAGACGCCGAAGTGCCGGAATTTAGTCTCCTGGGGGCTATTTTACGTGCCAGTAAATCTACCGACATGAAGCTGACGTATTTGAGCAACTTCAAATACTACCGGACTTAGCCAGGATCTAACATGCCAAGTTGGCGTCAGAAGGCCAGCGCCTCAACCGTCTAAGCCAATCAGCCCGGCAAGCGTAAAAAGTATTACCAACATCATGAATTAAATCGGATCCCCCAGGCTATGAATGTGTTTGCTTAAGGGGAGTAATGACCGAAATTTTCAACTTGTACAATTTCCCACTTACCAGAAACAACTTAAAACGCAAGCCCATATTAATAAGACACAGCATCAAGCAACATTTGGAGTTTATTAGTTAATAGGTTGCAAAGGATTTTTATTTTTATACGTTGAGTGGAAAATGCTCTTTGCGGCAAAGTTTCAATTTTTGTAGGATATAATTTGGCACACTTGTCAAAAATACTCATATATTTATGAAAAATCCCGGATTTTGCCGTCATGTGTACATAAACTATTGGAAATATTTTTAAAAATCTTTCATTATTCATTTGATAGGCAAAAATCTTGTTTCATGCTATTTCAGAAGTAAAAATATGAACGCAATATTCATCTGATAATAAAATGAATAACTACTTTCAATATTCGAACATTTTCTGAAAATTTCAGGTGAATCCGATATTTGTCGCAAGGGACATTTTATGCATGGCACAGAGATCAAAATATTTTAAGACTAGCTGATGTACCCGTGCTTCGCTATGGGATTGGATTCTCAGAGAGACTGACCTTGTGGTTTTCCTAACTGAAGTCAACATAGGTCATTACAAAAACTTCGGTAAGAAAGTAGCGATTAAAAGCAATGTCATCATATAAAATACTCGACCAAATGAAAAACCGCACATTTTCTCACTTTTAACGAACAGGGCTACGCTGCCGATCTAACAGTCCAAAGTTCCAGAGCTGGAATGTTCAAAGTCGCAGATAGCCGTGATCCGTGAACACCCTTCGTCTTTTTTCGGCAGGGAGGGGGCGAATAGTGGAGACTCCCACGGTATAAACTATGCCCTTCTACTAATCTGTTTCCTAGAAATACCTGATGAGTCGGAAAATCTTAATTCATTACACTGGCGGCGGAAATATCTATCTGACTTGGAGACAATTTTTTCCTCCAAGCAAAGGAGAAACTCACTCATCACTGATAATATGGAATAAAATGAATGCAGAATTGAATAAAAGTAACGAGGAAGAAGCTTTAATTAAGAAACGGCTCTTTTCAGGGTTGAATTTTGAGTTATTTAGTGAACTGTGGTGCTATAATTTGGAATAGGCCTAAATTGTTATACTACTACTACTACTACTACTACTACTACTACTACTACTACTACTACTACTACTACTACTACGTGAGTCTCTGCCTTAAATATGCACACTGCTCATTCGAAACAGCGCGTCAGATTAGGGATCGCATAGCTGGAATAACATGATGAACCTGTGTGTTACGTACCAGCTGTATCAGAAAATGCATGAACCAGAGGAATGACATGCTAAGGAAGAAAGTTTTCTAACTCCCCAGCTATTTCCCGCTAATGTCCGACTCGTTGGCTGAACGGTCAGCGTACTGGCCTTCGGTTCAGGGAGTCCCGGGTTCTATTCCCAGCCGGGTCGGGGAGTTTAACCTTAATTGGTTAATTCCAATGGCACGGGGGCTGGGTGTATGTGATGTCTTCATTTCATCCTCATCAAGACGCGCAGGTCGCCTACGGGTGTCAAATAGAAAGACCTGCACCTGGCAAGCCGAACCCGTCCTGGGATCTCCCGGCACTAAAAGCCATACGACATTTCATTTCATTTCCCGCTAATATTCAGTCAGGCTGTTATACTCTGTACGCAGCAGTAATCCCATCTATCGGAGTTGAGAGGCAGCATAAGAGACAAAGAACATCACATCAAACAAACAATGGTCATTGTAATGTTACTGCTGATCAATGCTATGCGCTTTTGATATTGTAGGTCTTCACGTTTAGTTTTCTTCCGACTCTGAAATACCACTCTTACCATGGTCGGTACGGTAAAACTGATTAAAACATAAATGATCGGAAATTGTATTCCCTATAACTTTTGTTATATAATACTTGTCGATAGGCCCAATAACATAGGTATTTAGGCTCCTTCCCCTAAACTACAATTCCATCCAGGGTGAATAAATTTGTTTATGGTTTAGATTGTTGTTTCTCATTCCCCGATTCTATATAACGATTTTCATTATATTCTGTTAACCCATTTTCTTGTGGCTCGGCGTTGATATGGACTTAGTGACAAAATTACAATTTCATGAATATCTGTGTTATCACAGTCGGTACGGTAAAATGTATTAGACATAAATGGTCGGAAATTTAATTCTATTTAACTTTGGTTATGTAGTATTTATCGATACGATCACTAATAATTTAAATATTTGAAAATTAAATTTTAGGCCTTCCCTAAACTACCATTTCGCTCAATGTGAATAGATTTATTCATAGCCTAGATTGTAGTGACTCATTCCTCGGCTCTGAATACCAATTTTAATTACGATAGGACCACTAATAACATAAATATTTGAAATTAACTTTTATTCCTTCCCCTAAACTACCATTTCTATCAGCGTAAATAAAATTATTTTGGCCTGGATTTTAGCTGCTTATTCCCCTACTTTAGATACCGATTTTCTTTAAATTGTCTTTAGCCGTTTTCTAGTGATGCGTGTACAGACAGACAGACAGACAGACAGACAGACAGACAGACAGACAGACAGACAGACAGACAGACAGACAGACAGACAGACAGACATTACGGACAAGTAAAAAGTGCATTTCCTTTTTACTGTGGACATGACCGATACAGAAATACCATTCTTTTCAAATTCTGAGCAATGTACAGACAAAACTCTTATATTATATATATAGATAAATGAAACCAATTGAAAGTTTTAAGTAGCATTTATTGCTTTAAAACTGCCCTGGACTGTAATACTCCCTTAGATGCCCTTCTCCTCTCACACACTGCGTAGGCCTACTACAAGGTGAACATATTCCAGGGGGATTATAGAAATGGTAGACCGAAAGAATTTCGAAGCTAATTTTGTCTGACAGCGTAGGAGAAAGGCTTGCTCTATTTACGCCGAACCGCTACCCTTTAAATCTGACGTTTAGAACTTTAAAAACGGCGTTAGAGAAATACTAATAACGGGATTTGAAACAGGAGCTACGGGATTATTTAAGGTTAAAACTGAAAATTCGATTTTTTGGTCAAAAAATGGCAACATTTCAATCATGACTCCCGTTCATTCATAACAAGCACACTTCCATTTACTTGAGATTGAATAGCAGTGTCTGGTGTGATTTGCAAGACTATTGCAATACTGACGTGTGTATAGTACCTCAAAAATTACCTCATGATATTCTACGTTCCTGGCATTTAATATTTTATCAGACCGTTTAAGGGGAGTCGGAAAGCCCTACCTTGATAATGTTAATTTGACAGAAAAGATGCCCCGTTATCTCAGGAAGTATTAAGTTTAGAGCTTTGATATTTTTCCTACTTATATTTACATTTTTATAAGTACTGAACCAGGATGGAATGGTTGGAGCAAACGATTGTAAAGTTGTGAATTTGTTTAATAAGTTCCAATTTTTTTTATAAAAATGTCATTAAAAATATGTGTAGATCTGAAACTATACAAGTGAAGTGCTTTGATATGGTTCAGTAGCTGCATCATGGCACAAGGTGACTCTCTGCAAACAATGTAGTGTAGTTTCTGAGATAATGGGTCAAACATGTGGAAAAAATAATTTTTCAGAATATGATTTCAAAGTAAAACAGAATGTTCACTCGCACATTTACTCACAACAGTGCATAAAATGCAACTCTATTTAATCGAAACTATTGAAATGTTTGTTTTGGCAGTGCCGGAAACCTCTGCGCATAACATTCAGGAACATAACAGTGAAAACCACAGCCTTCTAGATTAAAAGGTTCCAGATATTTATATTTTCAAAAAGAAATATGTCTAAGTTGCCCAATTTGACACTTATGCATTGATATGTTTAAATATTTCTTTAGAATGCTTGCATGTGTCGTATTCAAATTAGTTATACACCATTTTATTCAGCAGAGTTCAAATAATTGAATGAGGCAACATTTGGAAAAAGCCATATTAATTAATTTTATTGATTTCCGACTCCCCTTAATTATTATCAAAGTATTATTCACCTGCCTTGCAGACAAAAACCCTATAAAACATTATATCTGTAGGTTCAATTGTTCCTGAGAAAAGTGTGCCTACCAAGAACTAGGCACTTGTTTTTCTTTTGAGCGACGGTATGTATGATGATTCCTCAGCCAGAGACTTTCTGGCAGCTCCTCCAATGGCTGTCCAAAGGTTTCCGGTCCTGGCCGGACGGTCGCATGCAGGCGAGCTGAGGGGGAAAGCAAAGGTGTTACCCACGTTGTGCATTTTTGTAGGGCGAAGAACTGATTCTAAGGCAGCCCTTTCCAGGCAACTCCGTATGCATGCAGTGGCCGATTGTCTGTACACAGTGCAGTGAATTTCATTACATTACAGTTGTAAAACGTAAGAGATGCTTCTTTAGAAAACTGTGTTTGCATTGCGTACATTAGTTAGTTTATTTCACCACGGAAATGACAACGAATAACTCCCGTTTGGAGAAAGAGTTTTTATGTAAGACAAATATGTAAAAACCGAGTAATTCAGAGAGAAGTATAGACAATTTGAGGACCTATTTCCTGGCATTCCAGTCCCAAATAGGGAGATTGTAAGATGTCTTCTTAATAAATTAGCAAGCGCAATTCCTAAGCATCAACGATGGATGCTAATTGACGTGAGAAAAATCACTGAAATTAGTATATCATTCCAACACTACCCAATAATAATAATAATAATAATAATAATAATAATAATAATAATAATAATAATAATAATAATAATAATAAATGCTATCACATGTTGCACAGCAAGTGAGTGATCCAAACACGTCAGTTCTTTCGGCTACTAAACTTTTACATTTGATAGCGCACATCGTCCATGAATTACGACCTCTGGAGGATGCTAAAAAAAGTCCATATCAGTAACTGGAATTTACATGGCATTACGATCGGCATTCATTATTTTCCAATGACACATGATTTCAAGCAAGGGGTCATGTTGCTTCACAAAATAATAGATACTCGAGCACAGAAAGTCCACGATTAATTCATAAAGTTCCGTTGTACGTTGTTACAGGTGGCGTACTGTGCGCTGGAACATCGCAACGAATAATAGATCCTATATGTTTTAACGATACGGTAAATTCAAGAGACGAACCGCAGACGTACACTAGCACAATATTTTCAATTGTTGTCAAATTATGAGAGAGAGAGAGCAGGAGAGAGATATTGGTTAATTCCAACAAGATTTTACAAGAGCTCGTATTGCTGTTGGATACCGTGGACAATATAATGGATGTTTTAATAATAATAATAATAATAATAATAATAATAATAATAATAATAATAATAATAATAATAATAATATTTGCTTTACGTGCCACTAACTACTTTTTCGGTCTTCTGAGACGCCGAGGTGCCGGAATTTAGTCCCGCAGGAGTTCTTTTACTTGCCAGTAAATCTACCGACACGAAGCTGACGTATTTGAGCACCTTCAAATACCACCGTACTGAGCCAGGATCGAATCTGCCAAGTTGGGGTCAGAAGGCCAGCACCTCAATCGTCTGAGCCACTCAGCCCGCCAATGGATGTTTTAATAATAGGATCACATCTATAGGTTTATGCACCCCTCGTTCCCGTAATCTTGCAGTGTGTGACTTTTATTTGTTAAGAAACCTAAAGATCACAGAAAAATCCTCGCACTGTAGACGAACGTAAAGACAATATGAGGCATGCAGAGCAGAAGTGGTGTAAATCCAAAATTAGCAAATTTGTGATAATTGCATGTCTGTACACAACAAGGTGTCTTCTTTTCACAGGCAAATTTAAGAGAGTCCATACTCCTCCCTTTTTCTCACAGGGTGCAGCATTTTCCTACTGCCGTTATATTTCCCTCCTTTTCTAATAATAATAATAATAATAATAATAATAATAATAATAATAATAATAATAATAATAACAATAATAATGTTATTGGCTTGCTGTCCCACTAAATATTTTTACGGTTTTTAGGAGACGCTGAGGTGCTAAAATTTAGTTCCGCAGGAGTTCTTTTACGTGCCAGTGAATCTACCGACACGAGGCTGACGTATTTGAGCAACTCCAGATACCACCGGACTGAGCCAGGATTGAACCTGCCAAGTTGGGGTCAGAAGGCCAGCGCCTCTACCGTCTGAGCCACTCAGCCCGGCCCTCCTTTCGTCAGTGCCGTAGTTAAGCGAGTCCATGCTATTATGAAAGATGGATTTAAACAGTGAAGATACTGATATTGAACGTTCTGAACAGGCAGAATATGAAACGGAGAATCTGTATAAAACTAGAAGACAATTAACAGAACAGAAGACAAATAATGTGATGGATTTTTTACCTTTTGTTTCTCCAATTCGACATCCTTTCTTCAAAGGTTTGTCTCCGATTGTAAACAAATTAGGACAAAAACACCATGCAAGTAATAGTGAACAAGATGATGGTGATGATGAACACCTATTAAGCAATGTATTCTCATTTCTAGTTGAGATGAAATATCAAACTTTGAAGTACTGTAATTTTCAGTGCAGAACCATTGTAATTCCATTTAATTGTAATGTTTTGCAATAATTTCATAATAATATATCAGAAATAAAGCTGTGTAGTTCATTTTTACAAACACCTGTTTTTCTCCAAATCATGTTTTTGGACCCTCACCACTTCTGCTCTACACGCCTCATAATAGAACAGAAATCAGGAGAATTACAAAAGCAGAACTAAAGCCTGTGAATGGAAATTTCATCAAGATATACCAGAAATATGAGAATAAAGAGGATATCACTTTAAACATCGTCTGTGACAAGGATAGTACTTTACAGTGCATGCTGCGAAGATGAATTCATAAGTCATTAAAACTATTTTCTATCTTCCGAAAAAATGGCAACACTTCTGAAAGTGTTTGTAAGAATTAGAGCACTTGCGCGCAATTTGGTAAGTCCGAGGAACCATGGTGCTAACAGGCTGAGTCTCAAATGTCTCTGGATTGAAACGTTAGAATTGTATTATGCAGGATATATATGTCAGAGGTCTGACTAAAAGACCTACCAAATCAGAAAGATTGAAAAGAGGGAAGTTTGCTCTGATTTCCTAAGTTTCGGAAGATTCATCGTGAATTTTTAATGTTATTATAAGCCAGGTGCACATCTTGCTGTGGATTAACAACTATTCGCCAGTAAAATCGTTAGCCATATCTTCAGTTAATTGGTTCAGAAATTTGATGGAGTTGGGTGAAAGTGTGGAGGTGTTTTTCTTGGAAGGAACTTTGTCTTTTCGTAATACTGCAGAGCACACTGACGATGGTAAAATAAAATAATTTTGTCCAGCTCCTTTATTTCCTTGCAACTACACAGATAGGTATTATGGTAATGATGGGACAGGAAAAGGTTTAGAGTGGGAAGGAATCATGAAATCATCAATTTACCACTTCATGCAGTCACCCAATGATTGTGCGTTGTAACGGTAGGATAACTCCATAAGACTTGTGACACAAATCTAAGCACTTTTAAGCTATGAAAGGGGAAGATACATGTTGTCCTAGAATATATAACATCGTTAACGTCTAAGACAATATAGATTATGTTTAGTGTAGTAATAGTCAAACAGTTATAAGAAGGAGAATGCAATGCATGTATCGAACTTAATGAATTGCAATAAACGAATGCTCTCTCTCTCCATTTTCTGGCGATCCGAATCTAGGAGATGGGGATGGGAAGGAATCGATCTTGTCTTCAATTAATGTACATCCCCAGCATCACCCTGGTGTGAAAATGGGAAACCACAAAAACCAACTTCAGGACTGCCGCCAGTGGGGTTCGAATACACAATCTCCCAAATGCAAGCTGACAACTCTACGTGATCCAAACGCGCAGCCTCTCGCTCGATGTTTCTTTTTTTTAACTGTAAAAGACCGACCACGGCCATAGCCGTGTTGAAACACCGGATCCTGTGAGATCTCCGAAGTTAAGCAACATTGGGCGGGGTCAAGATATGAATGGTTTGCCCCGCGCTGTTGGTGGGGGGTAAGGGAATGGAGGAGCGGAAAGGAGCTTGCCACCCTTCCATTCGTAAACTCCGGCTCAGGCACACCTCTGCGGAGGTTCGCACCTGCCTTCGGGCATAATACACCCTTACCTTCCACTGCAAAAGACTGGAGACCATCGCCGTTTCAGCATGTGGTGCTCCCTGGCCTACTACAAAGCGGAGTCTGTTCGTGAGTATTTCTTGCAAGTTCCACAGGTAGACTGGCCAGCGCCCAATCTCACCCTACACCCTATCGAACAGCTCTGGGATGAACTGGAATGACGCCTTCGCTTCCGAACCAACACCCGCTAATCCCGAAGACTTTCCAACATCTGGTAGACAGGAGGCCAAAGGTGGACCGTTCTCATATCGTATTAATGTTCACTACTTGGCAGTATATCCCACGAACACTTAGAACAGACCAAGCACGTGGCTATGCGGTTAGGATGACGTAGCTGTCAGCTTGCATTCGGTAGATAGTGGGTTGGAACCCCACTGTCGGCAGCCCTGAAGATGGTTTTCCATGGTTTCCAATTTTCACACTAGGCAAATTCTAGGGCTCTACCTTAATTAAAGCCACGGTCGCTTCCTTCCCACTCCTAGCCCTTTCCTATCCCATCTTCGCAGTAAGGCCTATTTGTGTCGGTACGACATAAGACAAATCGTAAACACATAGAACACAGTTTCGAGTAGGTGTTCTGATACTTTCGATCAGACAATCGATGCGTGTGAACATATCATGTAAGGTGGGCCTTCGCATTTTTCTTGTCGCTCATCGAACGATCCTGGGGAGTAGTGTATGTACTGTACTTAACATAATCATTCTAAATTTACCGTAAGGTCCCATGCCTAGGATCATAGAATAATAACGTATGTATGTTGAGTGCTGAGCATGAAGGCTGATTTGGACCTCAACGTCTCAGCCATCAGTCGTTAGGCGTTCCATGAATCACTAAGGAGGCATACTAGGGAAATGAGGAGTGAGGTTGTTTCACGTCCCTTTCCTCATTGAGCCAGCAGTTGCTATTGCATATCGGCCTGCAAAACACGCTGAAATACATGCACCAAACGATCCTATCAGCAACATGTTTACACCATTCATAACAGGGACTGGCTGCATACGGAATGGCTTTACTAACATCATTTTCATGTTGTCAAAGCCAAAGATGATCTGAGTCAGGTCAATGAAAGTAACAAATTTGTTCTAGCCTACATCAGAAGACATAGTGCACAGTAAACACTATAGTATAATCGGAAATAATTCAGCAAGACTTACAATCAGACGTGGAATGCAATCATCCCCATGAAACTCACCTGAAACAAAAGAGAATAGCATTGGTTACATTCAATAAAACAAGTTTCTTGTATAGTTCACTCATACGTAAATATAGTATAGAGGGATAGAGGTGAACGTTCACCGTTCATATTGAGAATTAATTCAAGAAGCCATGATTTCTAGTTTGGTTTAAAATATCTGAAATAACATTTGTGGGAAATCATGAATATTTACTTGAAAACTTGTGAAAATTTGTGAACCGTAAACGAAAACACGAATTTTTTTCCTAGGGGCATTACGTCGCACCGACACAGTTAGGTCTTATGGCGACGATGGGATAGGAAAGGCCTAGGAGTTGGAAGGAAGCGGCCGTGGCCTTAATTAAGGTACAGCCCTGGTGTGAAAATGGGAAACCACGGAAAACCATCTTCAGGGCTGCCGATAGTGGGATTCGAACCTACTATCTCCCGGATGCAAGTTCACAGCCGCGCGCCTCTACGCGCACGGCCAACTAAAACACGAATTAAAGTACGGGTGAAAAGGAAATGAAGAAGCCTAAAATATCCTGGGCTGAGCGTAAGAAGAGACTGCACACAACGTAAGGAGATTGAGCGCTACAACCGAGTACATCTGCTGCTCCCCTCTAACTTATTGGTGGGTACGTACGCCCGAAGGTACTCCAGATGTAATACGTAAACGAATCAAATCCAACAAGAATGAAAATCGTGTGATTTGACATCATTCGCAAAATGGGGAGCCCAGACAAAAAGGAGAAGAGAAAGGAGGAAGGAAACGAGGAAAGAAAGAAAGAAAGAAAGAAAAAGAAAGAAAGAAAGAGAAAGGAAGAAGGAAAGAAAAAATATTGCGTAAACAAAACGAACATCACCTCGCAGTACGTGCTGTCAATTTGCGGTGTCGATTCATTCTAATTTTATCACATCATTCCATTTCACCACAATGTGGTGAATGTACAACATTCGGATTTATAATTGCTGCCACTTTTTATTCAATCACGCTTCTATTAGGAATCAGATATTTTCAGATATCTCCTTGTTGACTTTCACATTTCAGGATAATACATATCCCGTGTTCACAAGAATGATATCATCTTTCAAATGGTGAAAGGAATTTAAAAGTTGGTTCAGTAGTTTCTCGTATCAACCCTCACATAAAACAAAAGCACAGTCTCTCTAAATATATTAGTATAGATTCATTCCTTTCATGCCTTTGTTAGTGGCGAAGTTAGGACTCTCGGCCCTTTCTTTCACTAAAACAAAAATTATCGTGACATAATGTCCAAGTTAGTAGATAATACTGTACAGGACCTCTTGTATAAACTCAGAGCGAACGCACGGTGTTGGTACTCTGCGCTACGGCAGCTGCCTCAGCCGAACTTATATTGCGCGCGGCCGCCCTGCTTTAAGTGTGTATACAATTTTATATGAAATCTTACCTTATAAAATATGATAAAATTGTCATTCTTCCGAGGTTATACAGGCATTGTATCTGGTAACTACATTCTCGCTGACACGAATGTTCTGTCACTGTAAACTTCCTGATTTCATTCGTAATGTTTCGTTTCAGTTCCTCCAATGTGTGAGGATCAGTTTACCCCACAAGTAGAAATCACACCATGTTAGACCTTGAGAACGAGGGGGAAATAGACCAGCACTGATCACTCTGTCTGCAAACATTTCCGAGATTGTAAGAAGGGAATCTTCTGCTGTATGAGCAGGGGCTGAATCTTGTTGAAACCACCCTCGCGAGTTTTCTTTTTCCGGTAACTGATGGAAGAACGGCATCGAAATACCATCTTGTTACCTCTCTCGAAAAAAAATAGGTCCAATTATTCGCCTTGCACTAACAGAACACCAAACACCAATCTTCCTATTATAATGAGGAAATTCATAAACACACTTAGAATTTTCCGCACACCAACAGCGAGAGTGATGACTGTTCACATGACCATTAAGATGAAACCAGAACTTTTACATACGAAAGTACGCTGTTGCAATGATAACTGTATCTCCTTGTTCACAGCTAAGATATTAGACTGGCGACTGATGCTTGCCAGGTCGAACACGTGCAAGCTGTTTGCAACGTCAAGAACTATGCGCGCGCCTCCCATACTGAAACTTACGGATCGGAGAGTAAACATACATCTTTGACGGTCTTAATTTCTATTAGATACTCTGTATTTCTACAATTACAGTAGTAGTATTATGAAAATATGAATGATGATGAGTCGTCTCTATGTATAATTTAACCTAATGACAGTCCTACAGCATACATACTCTCATGTTTTTTGCTACGGGCTTTACGTTGCACCGACACAGATAGGTCTTATGGCGACGATGGGATAGGAAAGGCCTAGGAGTTGGAAGGAAGCGGCCGTCCCCTTAATTAAGATACAGCCCCAGCATTTGCCTGGTGTGAAAATTGGAAACCACGCAAAACCATCTTCGGGCCTGCCGACAGTGGGATTCGAACCCACGATCTCCTGGATGCAAGTTCACAGCCGCGCGCCTCTACGCGCACACTCTCAAATCTAACAGTCAGACAAGCCGTTGACGTATGTTAGGGGAAAGCGTGGTAAGACCGCTTAAATTAGGCTACTAAAGTGCTACTTCTGATACTGTCAGGGAGATAATTCCATAGTCTTGCACGAGACACCACAAAGGAGCCACTATATACTAACGTGTGGTTAAGGGGTATCGTAAAGAGGGAAGTCGAAAGGGTATTCTCATTGAAAGAGGAGAGAAAGCTAAAATTGGACGATAGGTATTCAGGTGCACAGTAAATTCGTTCATCAGTTGAAAGGTCGGCGTTTTATGAATTTTCATATTTCAGCTAGAAAATTTCTTATAATTATTGTCCGTGCAGCCAAATTCAAAGAAAATGTTAATGCACTAGTTAATTGCGTTCTGAAATTTCGTAGTTTTGTTCCACCACTCATTGACTAGTACAATATCCCAGTAAATAAATAGTGAAAACCAATTGTTTGAATTATTTATATTTTCATATTATGTGGAAGACTGGATTATTTAAATTTGAAACGATGAAGAGATGCCTATACCCTTCCGTAGACATATGTTATGTAATCATTCCAATTTACTGTGTCAATCATAATGACACCTAGATTTCACAGACGTTTGGAAAGATACGGCTTAACAACAGAGCGTCAGATTAGGTAAAAATGTGAGTTTAGTGCGTTTAAAAGCTTTATAGTGGTTTAATGGACCTCTTTTTACATTCAAATACCATTGTTCGAATATCTTTATCATTTACAGAGAGCATTTACAGAGAACCATACTGTAAAATCCAGTGTTTTCCTATTTAGATAATTGAGTTCTTCGACAATACTGACCTATTTTAACATTTTTATTTGGAGACCTAGAAGTAAGGGATTTCCATAGCCTTGCACGAGACACTAAAGAGTGATTAATGGGTATCCGAAAGGGAGAAACCGATATGGTGTTATGCTTACTGAAAGAGCAGAGAAAGCTAAAATTTGAGCATATGTGTTTTCTTCGTAAAGAAATTATATTTGTCATTAAAACGAGAATCTTAAAAGAAGGAACCTGGATATAAGGCATAAGAAAGTGGACGTTAGCTCTCAGTTAGCAGGTGAATACCATTATTATTTGAACCTCGCAGCTATGAAATAGAATTCTAGGTTCCAACATCCATTTTCATAATGAAAATATAAATATAAACCCATAACAGTCTACAAGGGAATTACGCAGAACACGATCGATAGTAACTATACGATTGTGTAATTAAAATCCTTGAACAAAAGCGTTCTCATAATGTTGATACAACCTGTCGAACTGCTACATACGCACATTCATAACTAATTGATTCGTTTGAAAGCTGTAGAATTCAATAGCAGCCCTTCAGGCGCCACAGTGATGTATGGTTCAGCTGGGTTCTTCACCCAGTTCTGCCTGGTATGAGGGCTGACATAACATGAATTACGTGGGCACATCTAGCGTAAGTGTTTAAAGAAACGAGAGGTGGCCGCGAGGTTAGGATTGGGCACCTGAACACTTGCATTTGGGAGCTGGTAGGTTTGTGATATTTCATCTGACTGTGAAAACGATCTCGAGAAGCTGCTAAGTGGTAAGGACAGAGTCTTGGGGAAGCAGTAAAAGATGAAAATAAATAAGCCCAAAACCAAATTAATTGATTACCGGGCGAGTTGGCCGTGCGCGTAGAGGCGCGCGGCTGTGAGCTTGCATCCGGGAGATAGTAGGTTCGAATCCCACTATCGGCAGCCCTGAAAATGTTTTTCCGTGGTTTCCCATTTTCACACCAGGCAAATGCTGGGGCTGTACCTTAATTAAGGCCACGGCCGCTTCCTTCTAACTCCTAGGCTTTTCCTATCCCACCGTCGCCATAAGACCTATCTGTGTCGGTGCGACGTAAAGCCCCCAGCAAAAAAAAAAAAAAAAAAATTAATGGATTACAGTCGAAGAAAGTCACGCGATGCAGGAAATATTAGATTACGAAATGAAGTCTTAAAGGGAGTAGATGGATATTGTTACTTGGGTAGTGAAATAACTAACGACGGTAAAAGTGAGGAGGACATAAAGGACAGACTAGCACAAGGAAGGCCTGTTTTAACCAAATAAATTTGTTCACCTCGAAGGTTGATAAGGAATTAGAAAAATGTTTTTGAAGACTTTCGTCTGGAGCGTAGCATTACATGGAAGTGAAACATTGACGACAATTAGCTCAGAAAGAAAGAGAATAGAAGCCTTTGAAATGTGGTGTTCCAGAAGAACACTGAAGGTGACATAGGTAGATCGATTTACGAATGAAGGCATACTGGATCGAATTGGTGAGAGGAGAACGATTTGGTAACATTTGAAGAGAAGAAGAGTTCGTTTTTGAGGGAAGTGTAGGCGGTAAGAACGGTAGAGGTAGAGCAAGTTATCAATATGACAAGCCGATTAGAGCAGCTGCAGGATGCAGAAATGGAAAGGTTAGCACAGGATAGGGTAACATGGAGAGCTGCGTCAAACCATTTTATGGACTGATGACTCAAACAACACCACAGGATCGAATCCCATCGTTGGCAACATTGAAGATGGTTTTCCGTGGTTTCCCATTTCCACACTAGGCAATGCTACAGCTCTACCTTCATTAAGGCCACGGCCCACGGCCGCTACCTTCCTCACCCTTATGTCAGTCAGCCCTTTCTTATTCGTTGTGACACATTCCGCAACGTATATGACTTCTGGCTGTATGACACTGTAGTAACGCCTCAGCTTCACACTGAGGGATATTGACGGCTTGTTGTAGACACCTGTAGTTAGGTGGTGCATCATTTCCACTTCGTTATTCCTGTTTGTTTCCATGCTTTCTTCCTGCAAGACAGAAATGCTACGTTTTTCATGGTAAGAGGAACGAGAAGTGAGAGGATACATGTGTTCGAACCTTAGTGCCGGTAAAAGAAGGTACGGTGGAAATAGTTTACTATTTCTCCAATAATAATAATAATAATAATAATAATAATAATAATAATAATAATAATAATAATAATAATAATAATAATAATAATAATAATAGAAATTCAAATACCTATGCGAGTGGATAGCACCTATTATTTCTGGGAAAGAGGCATTCAAATCAAGAATTAACCGGATGGAAATGGCCTACTACCTCACCAAAGATACCTATAACGAACGGTCAGTATCTTTTAAATCCAAGTTTAGACATTACTGTACAGTAATTCGACCTGAAGCTCTATGTGTAACACAATGCCTCTCAATGAATAAGAAAGGCCCGACATAACAACTAGAAGCCAAAGAAATAATATTTGTTATCGAAACAAGAATCGTAAAAGAAGGTACCTGGATATAAGGCATAAGAACGAGACGTTAGTACTCAGTTTGCAGGTGAATACCATTCTTGTTTAATACTCGCAGTTTTTAATGAAGATCTTGGGCTCAGTAAAGGAAAATGAAGAATATGGGTGGAGACACAATCATGAACTATATCTACATATGGAGAAAATAACAGACTCTATTAGGAAAATAAATTTACATCTATGGTCACATAACTAGAATGCGACCAGAAATATTATCCACTCGAATCTTTGCCTACTTTCTGAATAAGAAAACTAAAGGGGTGTGATTAGTGTGTTCGAACAAAACTTATAATGAAGACAGGCAAGACGTGGACCGGAGAACGGAAGGAAGATCACCGAAAAGGGATACGGGAGTAATGGGCGAGTGTTAAGGCTGAAGGCAGAAAACGGTTGAAATAGGGTAGTCCATAGCTGTCTGAAACAAAAGTAATTATTATTATTATTATTATTATTATTATTATTATTATTATTATTATTATGAAATGGCGTATGGCCTTTAATGCCGGGAGTGTCCGAGGACAAGTTAGGCTCGCCAGATGCAGGTCTTTTGATTTGACTCCCGTAGGTGACCTGCGCGCCGTGATGGGGATGAAATGATGATGAAGACGACACATACACCCAAGTCCCCGTGTCAGTGGGATCAACCAATTATGGTTAAAATTCCCGACCTTGCCGTACATCGAACCCGGGTCCTCTGTGACCAAAGGCCAGCACACTAAGCAGTAATCGATGGAGCTGAAAATAATAATAATAATAATAATAATAATAATAATAATAATAATAATAATAATAATAATAATAATAATAATAATAATAATAATAATAATAATCGCCGAAGAGAGATACGATATACTCTGTCATCTAGAAACCCTAAAGCAAAATGGCTAGTCGAAATTTAAATTGACAGTGTCAAATTAAAATGTCTGCACATGGTAGCTGAGGAGGCCATACGATTATTATTATTATTATTATTATTATTATTATTATTATTATTATTATTATTATTATTATTATTATTATTATTTCTATTATTAACAACATATTCTGTAAATACTTTTTGATTTCCTGGCAGATGACCTCGTTATTCAACATTTTCAATGTCTTTTAATATTCTATTTCATTCGCTTTAATTTAGGTATCCGCCCCTCTATCCATCCCATCATCGTCGGAAACATATTTGAGTATGTGCGTCGTAAAATCACGGGCATAAAGAGAAAAAAACATCGCACGGAGTAACTGAATTGATTGACGGAGATCCTAAGATCTTGGACAAAGATTTCTATGTACTACGCACAGTGTAATGGAACTGTAACACAATATAGTTAGTTTCTTCCTTCTATTCTCAAACGTACGCTCAATAATATATAATTTTCAATTTTCCCCCTTAACTTAGATCAATAAACTTCGCCACTCTATGCTAAGTCGGCCTGTATAAGATATGGCTGATTGTAATTCGAAAAGAGAGGTACAAAACTTTTACGCCTCTAAAATTCATCCAGTTCTCAATTCACACTGCTACATTTCGTGCTGGTTTTAAAGAGAGAAGTCGGCTGCACGCGCCCCCACCCCCCACTCCCTGAGGAGCAGGTTGATGTCCTTACGAACAATAGACAGAGAGACTAAGCCGTGAGAAATGTTGAGTCATCAGGCAGGCAGGATCTTCATAAGTCAAGTGCTCAAAGCTCCCCCAGACGCATATGCTCTCACTAACAGGGTTACAGGCTAAGAGCTCTCCTGGGACACTTGGAACCGAACGTTCGCGACCAACAAACAACAGCCCCAAATTCGGAGACTTCCGTGGATGGTCCAAAGCCTTCATTTCACATTATTATACAGCATTCGCTGCGTACGTTATGATTTGACTCACAAACATTTTATTTCATTAAGTTAATCAGTGATTTAACCCTGGAACAGTATAGTGAGGCACTCAATGTCCCGTATATGGTAATTTTCGTTCCCGGATTACGGTATGCTGGCACGTCTGATAAACGTCCACATTTTGTGACTTTTATTTGACCTCGACTGTCTTTCTGTCAATGTATGTACAGGTTGACTCAAAAGTTCGTTTAACATTTGACAAGGAAATACTTCACGGAAAATTGGAATTAGAGAGGTAATGAGTGACACACATAATTGGCATGACGTGGGGTTTTATTGACCCCAAAATAAAGTAAATAAATCTTCACCAACAGTTCCTCTTCTGGTAACGTCAACGATTGCAGGCGCATCTGACGCCCTCTCTCACGACAGAACTTTTTATACCGTACACGGGTCTCATGCGGCATCACTGACGTGTTGTTGTCCATCGCCATCTGTGGGTCTGTTTGCGCACTCTTTGTTGGTGTCAAGAATATGTGGCCGTTTGTACCTGAGGTGTTGCTGTCCAGCGCCATCTATTTGTAATCACCTCTATCATCATAATTTATACAGCATTATATAGCAAGTTCTCAATATTCTACTGAATGTAGAATGAGTCTGCAAAGGAAAGTTTCGTCGAGATTTATTACTCATAATAATTATCATTTCTAATTCTATATCTCAGGCAATGGATCAAGATCCACATAGTCTTACTCGCTTTTAGAACATCGGAGTAACTTTGTAACCACAGTTATTATAACACTACCTCAGCATTCCTTAGCGCTTTCCTATATTAATTTTGATAACGAACGACTGAATCCTAAATTTCTAGTTGATTATAAAAACTTCTAAAGAATGTACAAATGATAAGAAAGCTTATACCTTTTCGGCTGCAATAATGTCACAGAAATTGTGTAGAATCTTACCCAGTTCTACCGGTCTCCACAAAAATTTTAAATAATAATAAGGCTAAGATTGTATGGATATATTCAAAGAATGCTACCAGACGGACTTACCAAACAAATAGTCGAATTCTATGAAAACAGGAGTAAATCCAAAACAAACACAATGAAATGGATTGGTGAAATCAAAACCGATTTGAAACAGGCAGAAATTACAAAAGCAGTTGTCCAAAACAGGGTAATATTCATATACAAAATTCACAAATGGCAAGTTGTCCAAGAGGAATGAACAAAGACGAAGACTTGAACAAGCTGGTCTGAAGATAGAAAGGAAGCCTGCAGTAAAAGAATGAAAAAAATGCTTTGCGTAGTCTTATGGGCTTATTTGCATACTACTACTACTACTACTACTACTACTACTACTACTACTACTACTACTACTACTACTACTACTACTACTACTACTACTACTACTACTACTACTACTACTACTACTACTACTACTACTACTACTACTACTACTACTACTACTACTACTACTACTACTACTACTACTACTACTACTACTACTACTACTACTACTACTACTACTACTACTACTACTACTACTACTACTACTACTACTACTACTACTACTACTACTACTACTACTACTACTACTACTACTACTACTACTACTACTACTACTACTACTACTACTACTACTACTACTACTACTACTACTACTACTACTACTACTACTACTACTACTACTACTACTACTACTACTACTACTACTACTACTACTACTACTACTACTACTACTACTACTACTACTACTACTACTACTACTACTACTACTACTACTACTACTACTACTACTACTACTACTAATAATAATAATAATAATAATAATAATAATAATCTATATAAATAAAATCGTAACGACCGTGTGTCTGTATATTGATTATTTTGGTGAAATTTCCGTACAGTTATCCGTTTCAGGTGTAATAATGACCATCTGCATCATTTTTAGCTTTGGTGTCTGTCTGTTTGTCTGTTTGTCCTTCTATAACTTGAAAACTACTGGATATATTTCCACCAAACTTCATATTTAGAATCCACCTGTCCTTGGGTAGGTTTTAGGGCAAATATTGTTTCTAAATCCCTGAACTAATTGGGGGTTTACACGAAACCGAAACCGTGATTTTGCACTCCCTCATAATATACACAACCAAACTTAATGGAAATCTACCTGCCTTAATGGAAATGAATTTTTAAACAATTTTTTTTCTCATGTGCTTCATTTCGATACCAGGATTAATAACGGAGATATCATTAACGGACCGTTCTTCGGTACAAGTCCCACCGGACTTAACGCAAGAGCGGCTGCGCGTAAAGCGTATTTCTTACAACTTGAAAACTACTGAGATATTTGAACCAAACTTTATATTTAGCATCCACCATTCCAAGGGTAGTGTACCGGGCGGTACACCTCCACGCCGCTAGTTTAAAAATGTGCGCCACTTGAAACTCCTCTGCTGGAGGAAGTCTGAACTTTATCTACGGTATTAATTTTCTACTTTATCAGAAGATGTCACTACCTGGAAATTTTGGAGTTTTTGAACTGTGTCATTTTCGACGTATTTTTGTTTTGCTTGTAGTAAGAAGTGTGAACTTTCTCTCCTAGAGGACACTACTGAAAAACTACAATGGTGCACCCTAGTGCGACGTGAAAGAACTATTTTTTTGGAGAAATTTTTATTTCAAAAGTTTGTTTCTTGTTAAATTTCTTTCTGTTATTGTTTAAGTTGGCTGTATACCCCTCTCTTTCCCCTTGTTTTGTATTTAGCCAATCCCGAATTTCTTTTATTAATTTCTGACCAATCGGATGTATCTTCCCCCAACTTGAATATGTTGCTGTATCCTACCCAATAAAGAGTTTGTGGGAGGGTGTTCTCATTCCCCTAACGCCTCGAACTTTCCGCGAGAGTATATAAACTGCTGATTTTAGGGTCTCCGGGCCACTTCTGTTCCATCTTTTCGTGCGTAAAGTACATAGCAGGGGGCGGGAAGCGCCTCTTTCTTCGGCGGCAGTTTAACTCTCGGGGCGGGTCCGAAGTTTTTCCATTATGTAACCTTCCTTAAATGTAAAGGAACTTGTATCTATTCTATCTTTTAAACTACATATAGGGATAGAGAGTGCTTAACCCTCTCGAGCTCCCACTCATATTGTTTTGAGGTGAACTTGTTTTCTCAACCTATTCTTCCTTAACATTATGTAAATTTGTCAATTTCTAAAGTCACCTCTTTAGTATGGGATTAGCCCTTGCATCAGTGGCCTAGAGCCAAATTAGGTTTTGAAACAAATACATTAGGAGTGCAAATCGCCTCCTCTCAAATTGTTGATTTAGAGGTCATGTAATTAACCTTCTTGTCATTTAACAGACCTCAGTAGGTTGGGTATTTTACCCCTGTGTATATGTCCTGAGAGGACAGCTTGAAAGTAGAATTAGGTGTGGCCTTTGACAGGCCTGAATTTTGAGAGCAAGTTGCTCTTTTCCCGAAAATTTTGTTTTCTGCGCGCCTCAAGGAGGCCTTACTGTGTATTTTGGAGCAAGTGCTCCTAGGTATGAATGGGGTTCTCCCCTCTCTGTTGACACTTGTGTTTGGGGTAAAACTGAGCTGATTGCTCAAGGATTGTGATCGCGGGGCTCGAAGCCCAAATCCTGTAAATACTGTAATTGTACTTTTGTTGCCTTGCTACTCTGTACCTGCCATATTTGTTATTTCTTGATTTTAAAAGGAAAATATAGCCTTGTTAATTTTTAAATTCACTTTAATTTCGTAGCCTGAGACCTATTCACCACCCCTCACCTTCTTTCACCTCTAACTACCACGGAAAACTCCGTAACAGGTAGGTTTTAAGGTTTATACCATTTCAAATTCCCGGAATGGACTGGGGTGTTATAGGGGACCGAAATGGTGATTTTTACTCTCCCACAATATATAAAGTACAAGACCAATCTGACTGGATATCGATCAAACTGTCTGAAAATCCAATTCTAATTTCTTTTTCTCATATGCATTTTTCAACTGGAGGATTAATAAGGGAGATAACATGAAAGTTCGGTTTTCAGGCTAAGTCTAGCGGACATAGCCCAAAAGGTGTTATACGTGAAGCAGATTCCTTATCTATCTAGATAAGTCATATCGTAACGACCGTGTGTCTGTGCATTGACTATTTTGGCGAAATTTTCGTACAGCTTTCCGTTTAAGGGTTATAATGACGACCAGCATATTTTTTAGCTATAGTTTCCTTGAAGTCCTAAATTTCCCCCCCCCCCCCCGTGGCCCAAAATCAAGATTGCCTCACAATCTGCCACACGAGCTGAAAAATTGAAATTAAGCAAATTTATACGTTTTAGCCGGTAACCTACGGAAAACTTCCAAGATCTTTAAATATTTCACTTTTTATGCCTAATAATATGGAAATATAGGCAATTTAATGACTGTGCAGACCTTCGTTTCGAGGAATTTCGCGGCTAATCAGTAAGTCCTATCACAGAACGGATGGCACGATCTCCGTTCAATTTCGAGTGATCTACAACTTTGGTCTTGTGATATTTTGTCGTCTCTCTCCCTCCCTCTCCCTTATAGGGTAGATTTGGCTATATATTTCGATGGTTCGTAAATTTTGCGCTTTTTACACGTGTATTACTTAGTTTGACACACTTATAGGAAAGGTAGAGTCATCGAATTTGGCACGCACATTGACACGATCAGTAGCTATATGCGAACCCAATTTCATGATACTAGCTTTCACATAAGTATGTGAAAAATAATTTCAATGATGAAAATGTACCCAAATTTCACCCCATTCAAATAGCGTAACTCAATCGAACCCATAAATATGTGAGATACGAGAAAATGTTTTAACACCAAACATGTAGAGCGATAAAAGGGACGTCTGAGGGTGCAAACCGTTTGTTGGTATGATGTACCGTTTAGGAGCAGTAAATCTCGAAATGAAGCTTTGCACTTTCAAACGTGCCCATGCTTATCTGTCATCTATATAAATATAATCGCAACGACCGTCTGTCTATACATTGGCTATTTTGGCGGAATTTCCATACAGTTATCCGTTTCAGTTGTAATAATGACCATCTGCATATTTCTTTACTTTGGTGTCTGTTTGTCGGTTTGATTGTATGAGTTTTTATAACTTGAAAACTACTGAATATATTTCTACCAAACTTGATATTTAGAATCCACCTGTCCTTGTGTAGGTTATAGGGCCAATATTATTTCTGAATACCTAAATTTACTGGGGGTTTATCCGAAGCCGGAACCATGATTTTATACTTCCTCAAAATATGCACATCCGAAATTAATCGAAATCTACAATCCTTAATGGAAACCCATTTCTAAAACTTTTGTTCTCATGTGAATTTTTCGACAGGAGGATTAAGTGAGATATCATGAACGGTTGGTTTTGCAGGTTATGTCCAGCGGACGTAGCCAAAATGTGTTGTACGTGGAGCAGATTCTTTATCTATCTATATAAATAAAATCGTAACGACTGTGTGTGCCTTACATTGACTATTTTCGTGAAATTTTCGTACAGATACCCGTTTGAGGGGTAATAATGATCGTCTGTATGTTTTTGGTTTAATTTCTGAAAGTCATAATTTTTACCCCCTCACCCAAAATCCAGATTGCAGCATAATCTGCCAGACAAGCAAGTAAATTGAAATTTGGCAAAATTATACGTTTCAGCCTGTAACGAACGAAAAACTTCACAGCTCTTTAATTTTTCATTTTTTATCCCCGAAGGATATCGAAATATGGAATCAATTTTAATGATGGTGCAGACCTTCGTTTCGAGGTATTTCGTGGGATAAACGGGAAGTCCTATCACATAACGGATGGCACAATCTTCGTTAAATTAGGAGTGATCTTCAACCTTGGTCTTATGACTTTTTGTCGCATGTGTATCGCTTATACGATAGATTCGTCTCTATTTCTCGATTTTAAGTAAATTTGGACTCTTTACCTATATAATGCATACTTTCAATCATTTACAGGAAAGATAGTATGATCAAACTGTACATGAATATTGGCCCACCCAGTACCCATATGTGAGCCACATGCTATGTCACATAATTATCCGAAAAGTAATACAATGTAAGATAATCTTACACAAATTTCAACCTATTCGACGTTTCTGACTCGATCTGACCCATGAATAGATGAGATGCGAGAAAATATCATAGGACCGGCCATTTACATCGCTAAATACTGCGCCTTACGGTACAATCCTTTGTCGATATGACGTACCGTTTAGCAGCAGTTAATCTGTAAATGAAGGTCTGCAATATTGTAAACATTCATATACTTTCGTATGTCCATCTATATATATTCATCGATGTCGATTTGTAGCGATCGAGAAAGGGTGTGTCTTCTATTGTAGTCAGTACTCCATACACCGACTTTGACTGCTGGCAGTAGGAATGGGGTCCTTCTCCAACTCCTGTGTAACTGGCATTGGTAAGGAGGGCCTACCATTTTAATGAATAATTCACTTCTCGGTTTGTCTTGCAGAAGGCAAGGGATCATGCAGTTTTGTTCGAAAGTCCCCTACCCTGTTGTGTTTGGCTCTAGGCCAGGGTGCCCGCCGTTATAAACAAATGTTCCAGTCTAATATTTGACTAGCATTGGGCATAGTGGCCTGCTATTTTCATGGAAACTCACTAATTCTGTGTGACTGGCAGTAAGGTGGTTGGCAGCAGTAAAAAGGGCCTGTCATTATAATGATAACTGCACAACCTAATTTTGAGAGGTGGTAGGGAAGTTGCCTGTTATTATAACAAAAACTCCTCAACTGGAATCTTTCTGAAAGTAGGAAATGGGTCTGCCATTGTAATTAAAACTCCCCAAATGGATTGTGACCGCGCAGAAAGGCCTGCAATTATAATGTAAACTTGCCAACTCGATTGTGAATGGCAATAGGCAAGTGAGCCTGCCGTTATCACTACAACTCCGCAACCCTCACTTTACATTGGAAACAACATCCCCATGCTATTTCTCGGATAAGGCTAAGAGACATGCAATTTTAAAACAATCTCATCTACTGCACGCACAGTATACAATCCGTATACAATGTAGAATACCGTAGCGAAGCACGGGTACATTTGCTAGTAATAAATATATATATTGCGAGGTAACATTAGCAACATAGTTCACCAATTACAGAAACTTCGAATTAGAATATTATTGTGAACTCTTGGAATGTGTATCTCGTCCCAAATTTCACTCAAGGTTAAGAGTTATACGATACTGCAAAATTACCGGAAACGTTTCCACACAAGATCTCCGAAAAGAGATTGACAAATCCTGATAAATCTATGATTATTTGGAGATGTTGAAAAGAGGTTAGGTGAACTTTATCCAAGCAAATTTTAAACTACAAAGTCGACCAGAACAATGAAAACGCAATGCTTATCTACTGAAGTGAATCACCAGAAGCTAAATAACTACACCATTATTTTGAAACAACTCGTAAATGTCACAGCCACAGTTTTCCAATCGTATCACAACTGATCTCTCTTTGCTGTATTGTTTACCCAGAATGTGTGCCTGTAACTCGTGTCATAGAAGCCAGTAAATTGAATATTATGAATCAGCTAAAGTCTTCGTGCGGAAAATGATCGTTACAAGTGACAAAGCAATTTCACTGTGGAAATCAATAGAAAGCAAACATAACACTTCGGCAAACAAACAGTTTGACATACATTACAGTTCTCTGAAGCGTACCGTACAGTAGAAATGAAGACGTGAGAGGTTAATAGCCAATTCATATTGGACAGGTCCTTTCTACCCCCAGGTAGACCGACCTCAGAAATGTACACAGTTCAAAAAATTAGGGGAACATATTTTTGAACGTACGCCATGCTCTACAAAACCTCACACCCAGGTATCTTCGATGGGCTTAACCTAACTTTTGACGCACAATACAGCAAGCCTAACCTCATGGAAGGACCTAAACCCAGTTTTACGGCTGGATGCCCTTCCCGACGCCAATTGCACAAGATGGCGGCTATACATGGCTCCTTATGAGACACCGCCTAACCTCACACCCGCTATCTTAGAGGGGCTTAACCTAACTTTTAACGCACAAGACAGCATGCCTAACCTCATGGAGGGGTTTAATCTCAGTTGTACGTCCGGTTTCCCTTCCCGACGTCAATTGCACAAGATGGCCGCTATACATGACTCCTTATGAGATGCCTTAAGGGTGCTTGCGCAAGAACTTTTGACACGCAAGACAGCTAGCCTAACCTTATGAAAGGACCTAACCTCAGTTTTACGGCCGTATGCCCTTCTCGACACCAGTTGCACAAGATGGCTGTTATACATTACTCCTTATGAGACGTCTTAAGGGTGCTTGCGCAAGATGGTGGCTGCAAGATGGCTGCTATAGATAGGCTCTTATGAGACTCCCTTGGGATGCTTGCGCAAGATGGCGGCTACAATATCGCGGCTATACATGGCTCCTTATGAGACACCTTACGGGTGCTTGCACAAGATGGCTTGAGACGCCCAATGGATGCTTGCGCAAGATGGCGGACACAAGATGGCGGCTTTACACGGCTCCTTATGATACACCTTAAGGGTGCTTGCCCAAGATGACTGTTGCTCTTATCAAGAACGCTAGCTTAGAGGCTAACGTACCGTGCTGGTTCGATTCATTAAATTTGGGGCATAAATGTTAGGCTGAATGTATAATAAATATCAAAAACGGAGCGTCGTAGAGCAAAACGGACAACATTTTTCTGCCTAAAACGTAGGTTCGCAGTATCAGGAACATGATAGCATAAGAAAGAAAAAAGTCTAATGATGAGATCAACGGTTCGGTTCCTAGTTAGGCCCTTTGGCATTTGGTATGTTTTAGCTTGTTTTGAAGCAAGTTTTCGGGCTTGGTATGGTAGAGAGTATAACATGCTGTGCTGGTTCGATTCATTAAATTTGGGGCTTAAATGCAAAATGTTAAATATCTCAAAAACGGTGCTTTGTAGAGCAAAACGGACAAAATTTTTCTGCCTAATACTCAGGTTCGCAGTATTAGGAACATGATAGCATAAGAAAAAGTAGTCTAATGATGAGAGCAATGGTTCGGTTCCTACTTAGGCCCTTTGGCATTGACAGCTATCTAAATCTACAAGATGGCGGCTATGGATAGCTTCTTATGAGACTGCTTAAGGGTGCTTGAACAATATGGCTGCTGCTCTTATAAGGCGCCCTAGGGATGCTTCGCAAGATGGCGGGCACAAAATGGTGGCTATACACGGATCCTTATGAGACTGCTTTAGGGTGCTTGCACAAGATGGCTGCTGCTCTTATGAGACTCCATACGGATGCTTGCGCAAGATGGTAGCGACAAGATGGCGGCTATACACAGCTCCTTATGAGACGGCCTAGGGGTGCTCGCACAAGATGGTGGCGGCTCTTATGAAGAAAGCTAGGTTAGAGGTTACTGCGCAAGATGGCGGCTGCTGTCATGCATGTGGTAGACGGAAATTTGAAATTCCACGTGCTCTTCAAAGCCACGTTCTTTTTGACAGCTATCTGACGGTGAAATGGTGGCCCCGGTCTCGAAAGCCCAGAATAACGGCCGAGAGGATGCGTCGTGCTGACCACCTTCACAAAAGTGAAAAATCCTGTAAAATGCATTAACCAAAAAGTAAAACACAACACAGAGAGTAATGCAACAACCCTCAGACGAAACACTCACACCTTTATCACACCTTTATTAATTTTTTCTGCCGGTGTACTGTACAGAACGTAACGAATGCAGAACAGTTCCCTTACGGGTATTGTTCACTGTAATACACATGCAAAGCTCAATGGGGCAACATATAAAACGAAATACTAGATATCGGAAGTTCATATTCACAGGACATGTTCATTAGTATGTTCTGCAGAAAGGATTAGCATTTCAGGCACCTAGGTTCAGCATGTGTCCTGTTGCCTAGTAGGCACTGGGTCCTACATGGGCACTGATTACTTCTTTCATGCACGATGGCATCGTCGGGTATAAGGCACAAATGGCGTCCTGGGATATAGCCATCCATGCTGCATTCACCTGGTTCCACAGTTCATCTTTGGTGGTTGGCATTGGGTAACAGGGCTGTAACCGTCTTTTCACCATATCCAACACATTTTCGATTGGCGACATGTCCGGTGATCGGGCGGGCCAGGGGAACAGTCTGGCATCCTGTGACAACAAGAAGGCACGTGTTCGTGCAGTAATATGTGGTCGCGCATTGTCCTGCTGAACCGAACCCCTCCCTTGCCAAGAACAATACCCCAACATATACACACACATCGGGAGATTATGAGGCGTGGATCGCGACTACGAAATGCCAGATAAACAGCCTTGAACTGGAAACATCCCTCATTACCGATGTAAATAAATATGGTATTAATACTACTAACAATGAAATTCTAATCAAGATTAATGAGGGTTTATTGGTATAATGAAATTAAAAAAGATGCAAAGAAAATGAGGCAAACACTTCAAAAATATAAATAACCAAAGGATACATACATGAACAGTGTCTGTTGATTTGATGTGATAACATCATTTCGTGAGCAAGGCATTTTTCAACTCCAAGACAAAATTACACTTACAACGGGCTCACCGCTTTAAAAGTAATCTCATTTCATTATCTGCCAATGCAAATATAATCCACACGGGACAATTAGATCGTGCCTTCCGCGAGATTACAATCATCCTTCACATACGCGTCTTTAAACTCCACCATCTTCAGAACAATTACCATACAACGATAAGCTCCCACGCATTATGGAGTAGAAGAAGACCCGAGCAGATAATACAAAGGAATGTAGGTATCGTCATGGCATAGAAGGGGAACATCTCTGGACCAAAGAAGCAATGATCAAAGCACAAAGAGAAACACAGGCCAGAGCATAGCCTAAATATAAGGAAAACAAACATGGTGGCGTCGCGGGCAAGCCAGCGACCAAGATAGCCACAAAGCTAACATAAATAACACCGCACCACCAACAAACATAAGGTACAGAAATAAGATAAAAATGATAATTGAGCCGAGCGATACGTGGTCCTATCACTCCCCTCACTCGGCAACACACACACAAACATCCAGACATTGCCGGTATCGGCAATAGTATGAGCTCAACTCCAGTTAACGGTCGAGATCGAATTCAAATACTATGACTCTCACGGTCATCGACAAAGGCTTCATACACCTCAGAAGCAGCGTGCAAGGCTCAGACAATTCAGCAGTGGGATCACTGATGATCCCGTTGTCATATATAAACTCATCAGGTTACGCACCTCGTACGACACGAATGGAACTTCACGCCGACACGGGAGCGTGCGTTCTTTTGACGGCGTAACACTTTAGAATGCAGTACACATCATTAATATCAATCAGAAAACCAGCTATCAACATAACTCAATCACAATAAAAACAACAAGCACGCAGCCCATTCACATAAAAACAACAATCACTCAGCCCATTCACGCAGCAGAGCAGAAGGATGCGTATCAATCAGCTATGAATAAAAGCGAAGAAATCCACAAGAGAACCGTAGAACCAATTTAAAAAACAAGAATTACCATACCTAAAATATTAGCCGTCAACATTAAAGGAAGGACGGTAGTACAGGCTACGTTTGAACCGATTAAAAACCCATCTGTAGCTTAAAAATGCCACTCGGATCAGTGTGGGTGCCATTTTATATTATTCTATCTATAAACAATGCAAAGATTCGATCTAAAGTGTTCACAACCGAGAGAGCTGCCCTCTCTTGTGCAATCTTGGAAATAGTTAAGTCAATCAACGAGAAGCCCAGAAAAGGCCATCAGCAATGAAAGAAAGGTAACTTTTATGAAGCTGCCATTCAAGCACGGCTCACTGCTGAAATGTAGCGTCTGGGGTGTCGTGCTGAAAGGGTATGCCTTCGGGTCGCAGGATGTCATTCACGTAGGTCAAACTGTTCACAGTGGCTTGGACATGCACCAACTGTAATTTGTAGTTTTAACCAATAGTACCCCCACCATAAAGCCTTGAGTTGGCGCTGTATGTCTTATATGTATGCAGTCAATGTGCCGACTCTCCCCCTGTCTGCGGCGAACCAAAATGCGGCCATCATTTTCAAACAAACACAATCCGGATTCGTCCGAAAACGCTATCTGCTGCCATTCCTGTCCCCAACGACGTCGTTCCATACACCATGGCAGTCTAGCATGTTTATGCACATTAGTCAAAGGTAGGCGGAGAAGTGGACGACGCGCCGGTAACACAGAACGAAATAAACGGCGACGGACTGTCACACCTGATAGTGTACGATGTGTTACACTGTTCCACTGTTGCGCCAGAGCCGAGGAGGACGCAGATCTGCTCTGCAATGCCATTCGGATGAGGTGTTGATCTTCTCTGGGAGGTGGTCTGGGTGGTGCGACCAGACTCATCTCGACGTGTTGTATGGGCTTCTTTGAACAATTCTGTACACACTCGTTGCACTGCCGACGCACTTCGTCGCACACGAGCAGCAATTTCACGGATTGATGTATCACGTTCTCTCATGCCAATAATGCGCCTATTTTCAAACTCACCCATTTGACGGTATGGTTCTCGCATACGTCTGCGAGGCATCCTGCACGTCTGCTCAAGTCACACTGATCCATTACCTTCGGTTTATAGCGATAACGAGAGACGCAGGCACATTTTACCAGTCGGTGGTGGTGCGTCGATATATCGATCTGGGCCTTGAACCCGAGGGCCGGCATGCTTCAAATGCTAATCATTTCTTCAGAACATACTAATGCATATGTGCTGTGAATATTAATTTCCTATCTCTAGTCTTCCAAGGTGTTCTGGTTTTCTGAACTCGAGGAGCCACCTTTTTTTTTCTAGGGGCTTTACGTCGCACCGACACAGATAGGTCTTATGGCGACGATAGGATAGGAAAGGCCTAGGAGTTGGAAGGAAGCGGCCGTGGCCTTAATTAAGGTACAGCCCCAGCATTTGCCTGGTGTGAAAATGGGAAACTACGGAAAACCATTTTTAGGGTTGCCGATAGTGGGATTCGAACCTACTATCTCCCGGATGCAAGCTCACAGCCGCGCGCCTCTACGCGCACGGCCAACTCGCCCGGTTAGGAGCCACCGGAGACGACGGATCCCTTATATTAATATACACAGAAGGTATCCCTGAACAACCTCCGAAAGTTTGTCGATAGAGTTCAGGTTCACCCTGTATAACCGATAACCTGTTCCCACAAGAAGTGTAGTGTTGTCAATCAACAACATTGTCCATTCCCGACCTCAGAGCAGAATATTTACGTATTTACTCAGATTGACAACTGTAGCGCAGCGTATTTGCGATGTAAAAGCAATACATTAAACTAGTGAAATGGAGTTCTTAAAATATTACTTTACTAAAAATTCCTGAGTATTCGTGAACAGTATTGGAATATCAACACTAAAATGCATGCTTTTAATGTTTGAATATGTTTACATCCTTGGTCCAAGCTGCAGATATTCAAGTGCGTAAAAAAGAAACATTTTTCAGAGGGATACATTTTGGCGTCTAGTAACGCCGGTAGTACTTGACAAAACGCAAAACATACTGCGTAATTAGTTCTTTAAGAATATAACATAGACACAAGGCCTAATGGTTTTAACATTTGCAATCGATAAAAATAAATTATGGTTTCCTCTGGGAACTTAATTTTTGATTTTTTAAATCCTCGGCTATTCAACGAGATATACTTTTTTTAAATAAGTTGGGCTATCTTAAATATGAAAATATATGAGTTGGCGTGTACCGAAAGTCACACGATTATAAATGTCCGAAAATTACATAGAAGTGTCGGACCCAGTTGCCGGATGAATTTAACGGCACGTAGGGGAACACGCATGGGACATGTAAATCCATAAACAGCCTGACAAAAATATTGAAGCACTCAGAAGGGGAGGAGTAAAAGAAATGAAACCTTATGTGTTGAGGGGATTTGTGTTGTTTTTTCAGTGATTACAAAATCGAATCAAATTTACAAAGAACTTGGCAGTACGAGCCCACTTACGACTATGACGTTACACCCCATCTGGTCTGGATGCATGTACTGATTCAGTTAAAAAGGGTGCCACAAAGCCGTTGTATCCTCTCCTAAAGCAAATTGGTCAGCAACTGTAACTAGTCCTTGAGATCCTGGATAATGGCACTGGGACGGAGTTGGCGTAACTTATATTATTTTTGTCATGCATTCTTCTTCTTCTTCTTCTTCTTCTTCTTCTGCGTGAATAGGTCACTTAGGACCACGCGGAATCAACATTTATTGATCTTTCCTCCTTGCCGAATAGTTATTAATTTTCATCGATTGTTGTAATTTCTGTTCCTCCGACCAAGTACGTCGTGTTGGTTTCTTCCCGTCTTTCTCAAATCCCTGTGTGTTCCTGGTTACATTTCCATCGTGCACATTTTGGTTACCATATTTCACTAAGGCCTTTCTCTGCTTGCTTATACCATTTTGATCTCGTACGTTTGATTTGCAAAAAAATGTGAAATTGATAAGTGTATAGTTATTCATTCTTTCCAAATGGCTTATAAATTGAATTCGTTGCAGTACCATTGCATTAGTAAGTTTAGGTATTTACAACTACTACTACTCATAATAGGGGCTGCCTGGCCGAGGCGGTAAAGCCGTGCTCGGTTCGCCCGGAAGGACGTGGGTTCGAATCCCCGTCAGGAAGTCGTAAAATTTAAGAAACGAGGTTTCCATTTCCAGAGGTGCATAAAGCCCTGAGGTTCACTCAGCCTATACCAAAATTGAGTACCAGGTTAATTCCAGGGGGCAAAGGCGGCCGGGCGTAGAGCTAACCACTCTACCCTATCACGAGCCGAGGTTAACAATGGTGGAAGTCTTTACCTTCCAGGGGCCTTCATGGCCTGTACGGAGGTGACTTTGCTTTTTTACTACTACTACTACTACTACTACTACTACTACTACTACTAATAATAATAATAATAATAATAATAATAATAATAATAATAATAATAACTAGAGGACCCGCGCTGCTCCGCAGCATTCGTTAAAATAGGTCGGATAACTCGTCTTGATATACCTGTCGTAGTCATATTGTTTTGCTTGCCTTTTCAATGGTTCTATAAAAATGTAATAAGAAGCGCGTTCTGTTATGCGGCAGTTCGTAGTCAGAATTCATCCATTCTGACGTCATCATGTCGTCTATTTGGTAAAAAAAATCTATATATTCGCTCCTTTATCCTGCAGTTCTTGATATAAAAATTGGTATTGTGTCGGTATTTTAAATCGCAGTTCTTCTATATCGAACGGTTATCTTGTCTTGTCGGGATCCATGGCTAAATGGTTAGCGTGCTGGCCTTTGGTCACAAGGATCCCGGGTTCGATTCCAGGGAATTTTAACCATCATTGGTTAATTTCGCTGGCACGGGGATGGGTGTATGTGTTGTCTTCATCATCATTTCATCCTCATCACGACGCGCAGGTCGCCTACGGGAGTCAAATCGAAAGACCTGCACCTGGCGAGCCGAACATGTCCTCAGACACTCCTGGCACTAAAAAGCCATACGCCGTTTCATTTCATAGATTAGTGGCCAAGGAGCGTGTCTTGCGAGGCAGAGAAAATTTTTAAGATTCATGACCTTCACTCCTTCAAGTGTAGCTAGGTTATCCTTCGGTAGATGTTCCCAGATAATGTCTAACGTGTCATGATGGGGTCTGTTTGTACTTAGACATTTTTCTCATAGCAGGATGTAAGTTATTAGGAACTACCTGCCATCAGTAGGACATATTTTGGGAGTTGGGAAAGGTTAGAGAATCAAACAGGATCTAGCAGGGAATATATACTTTCTTGATCAGAGGAAGTGTATACTCTCTGCCTTGACAGGTAGTAATGAAACATGGCTGCATGCAGTCACATTACTAAGAATGAAAATTACATATCAGAATATTAATGGCAGTGTTAGTCGCTTAGCAACCTGCTAAGCACAGAATCTATGCGGGTTAGGGTAAGCCTTCGCCTGCAATTGTTTTGATTTTATGATTACTCAAAGTTGACTGAATTTCGATACCTATCAATGTCTCGGAAACAAAAATGTAACAAATCGGTCCAGTAGAAGAGAAGACGGATTTGCCAAAGCTGTTTTAAGTAAACTCTTAATATATGGATAGTACATGTTGGAAACCTCTGTGAAGGTACTGGATTATGGCTGTTTGTCAGAGTGACGCTAGGCGCAAGACGTACATAGGTTACGCTTGACTTTGCGTGTCATATGGGACGCTCCAATAAATCTCAGGTAGAGTGGAGCCCATTCTAGAATTCAAACCTCAAGACAAGGCAAGCTGGGCGCACAATCGATAAGGCAGCACGGTACTTGACCCACTTTTGACGCTCTGCAGGTCACAGGAATCATGTGCAGCAGACGATACATTCCCGAACATGCACTTCTCGTTGACTCAACAAGCACTTACTGCGTTAATGCATATCTACACAAAATCTGCTTCAATTTACTCAAGAAAATCTACTATATTCCAAGAGAATTTCAAAATCGCCCAAAATTTCTTAGCTTACTCAAAGTATGACTGTGGTCCATAAAGCCGCCTGCCTTTTTTGGGGTTTTGCACAAGGGTTTAGAACCACATGTTTATCAAAGTTAAAATTTCAGCACGGGATCAATCGGAAATTGACCTCCAGTCATATGAGTAGATAGGGCCTAAGCCATCCTGATAATCTCAACCCACTCATAAGTTACCAGAATACATCAAATAAATAAATAAATAAATAAATAAATAAATAAATAAATAAATAAATAAATAAATAAATAAAAAGAAACTGAGGAAAAAGTCGGCCTTGAGATATATTTTGAAAACACTTGCAACAACCACCAAAATTCATGGAGACAAAATATAGCAAAATTAGACGGGTATCAAAATTTAAGTATCTTGGTGATATCATTCAGGAAAATGGACTCGAAACAAAAGCCAAGGAAATGAGATGCCAAAAGATGGAAACTGCATATCGACTAACCCAAAATATCTAGAACAAAAAATGTATCTCGAAGCACACAAAACTAAGACATTACAATACAGTCATAAAACCAGAATATATTTATGGATCAGAGACATTAATTTTGAACAGGAAATCAGACATTGAAAACTGTGTAAAAAGGAACGCAAATTCATAAGAAAAATTCTATGCCCAAGATGGACAGTATCAACTTAGAGGCAGATAGGAAATCAAATAACACACAAATATTCACAGTGACATTAGAAAACGCAGGCTAAAATTCTATGGTCATATTAAAAGAATGCATCCAGACGGACTTACCAAACAAATATTCGAATTCTACTAAAACACGAGTAAAGCTAAAACAGATGCAATGAAATGGATTGGCGAATTCAAAACCGAATTTAAATAAGCAAGAATTACACCAGCAGACAGGGTAATCTTCAGATTCAAAATTCAAAATGGCATGTTGACCGAGAGGGAAGACCAGAGGAGAATACTGGAAGAACGTGGTCTGAGGAAAGAAGGGAAGTCCACAGTAAAAGAAAGAAAGAAAGAAATGTGGGCACAAAGCAAGGCAAATGCACGCTTCTAAGTATTATGCGTAGTCTTAATGGGCTTATTCGCATATATATATACCGGGTGGTCTACCAGCCCCTTGCGGTCTAATTGTATGTATCCCTATTCTGAGAGACATCGGTTCCTCCCCCTAAAAAGGAGTAAACCGGGCGATTTGGCCGTGCGGTTAGGAGCGCGCAGCTGTGAGCTTGCATCCGGGAGATAGTGGGTTAGAATCCCACTGTCAGCAGTCCATTCCTAGGCCTTTCCTATCCCATCGTCGCCGTAACACCTATCTGTGTCGGTGCGACGTAAATCAAATAGCAAAGAAAGAAAAGTAAACCGGGTAATATAACGAGATGTGTGTTTACCGGCTAGAAGACTGCAGTAATCGTGAGTGCCACAATTAACTCATTATGGGTACATCGAATGAAACCGTAAAACGAGTACAGATACGCAGAACATGTACTTTAAAACATGAGATAGACGCACAGACCCGGAGCACAGAACTGTATAGGCGGGAAGTGGGCGTCGAAGTTTAAGTGTCGCAGTAGTTCACATGGCTAGCGGGCGGAGAAATATGTGATGGTGGACAGTGCTCGAAGATGGAGGTTCGAATCCCACATAAGAATATTTTTTTAACAGCCAGTTGCCTGGAAATTGGTAAGGTTACATACTTGATAGCTTCCAAGGACTGATTTGTTTATTTGATCCTGTAAATGACCGTATGCGTCGTTGCATTGGGTATGGTGCTGGGCTGGGCGAGGAAGAGTAGATGGTCTGTTTCACATTAGTGTACGTGGCTTATAATCCTTGATTGCCATTCTAAGAATTTGTTGTTGATTTCAGAAAGCCATTGACTGAATATGGATAGCTCGGGCTTTATCTTGTGATGTTAAGAAACAAGGTATTCATAAAAACAGGAGACAGTAATCAAGGAGAATTCTACCACAACTCTTGCTAATGCTCTTGTACAGCCCTGGACGCACGGCGGAATTATTCTGTTAATCTACTCCTTAAGCTGGCTATTAATCAAGAGCTCGTATAAAAGTACGGATAGCTTGGAGCAAAGGGTAATTACATGGTCACATGATCACAAGTAGCAAATTACTTTAAAACTGAACCTGTGTGCAGGCCGACTGCTGTGTTTAGTGACCGCGTAACCAACCAACTCCAGTCCCGTGGATAAAATAATGGCGCAGGTTATCTGAGATGAAAGGACCAGAAAGAAATTTCCGTACAGTAATACGAAGGCAATACCCTGTTCTAGCAGTTCCCGCCGCTCCACCTGCGTTGCACCCTGACTTAATTCTATTTTAATAAAGTTGATAACGATAGTGAACAAGATCAATGGTAACTTACCCCTGATCACACTTTCTGTCAAATCTTCGTTCCGATTTCGATCCTAGCTGAGGTCGGCTCCATTTGAAGGTATTTAAATGTGACAATTTCGTGTGATTTTCTTTCGGGGTGTTAATAATCGCATGCATGTCAGTGTCTTTATCATTCACGAGCAATTGAAAGCACGTTATTATTATTATTATTATTATTATTATTATTATTATTATTATTATTATTATTATTATTATTATTATTATTGTTATTATTATTATCATCATCATCATCATCATCTGTTTACCCTCCAGGTTCGGCTTTTCCCTCAGACTCAGCGAGGGATCCCACCTCTACCGCCTCAAGGGCAGTGTCCTGGAGCTTCAGACTCTTGGTCGGGGGATACAACTGGGGAGTATGACCAGTACCTCGCCCAGGCGGCCTCACCTGCTATGGTGAACAGGGGCCTTGTAGGGGGATGGGAAGATTGGAAGGGATGGACAAGGAAGAGGGAAGGAAGCGGCCGTGGCCTTAAGTTAGGTACCATCCCGGCATTCGCCTGGAGGTGAAGTGGGAAACCACGGAAAACCACTTCGAGGATGGCTGAGGTGGGAATCGAACCCACCTCTACTCAGTTGACCTCCCGAGGCTGAGTGGACCCCGTTCCAGCCCTCGTACCACTTTTCAAATTTCGTGGCAGAGCCGGGAATCGAACCCGGACCTCCGGGGGTGGCAGCTAATCACGCTAACCACTACACCACAGAGGCGGACTATTATTATTATTATTATTATTATTATTATTATTATTATTATTATTATTATTATTATTATTAGTCCGGTGCATTATATTAGCCTTATCCTAGTTCGTTATAAGGGTGACGGCTAAGTTGACTAGTAAGTGATCTAGCGAGTCGGTATATCAGTTGTTATGGGAAGAATAAGAGTGGGCATTTCCAACGTGTTATTACGGTCAGTGGCCCTCTTTGTACTCAGGAGGCTAGGATTATATAGCCCAGCAAATGCTTCTAAACCGTTAGACGATAAATCCTCACATTTTACGACACAGGCATTTACGGAAGACGCTCGAACCCATGAGTGATATTCTTACACAATTCGTAACAGGGATTGGCTGCATTAAGGAATAGTATTACTAGCATCGCTCATACCTCAGTCACTTTCATAATGTCAAAGCCAAGGATGAGATAGGTCAATGAAAGTAACAAATTTATTCTAGCTTGTACCAGAAGATTTAATGCACTATAAACACTACATCTCGCCAGTAAAGGTATATTATTCTTATTCTTATTCTTATTCTTATTCTTATTCTTACTCTTATTCTTATTCTTATTCTTCTTATTATTAATTTGAGTGACCTACTATATTCTGAAAACAGACCGACGATAAAAGCAGCTCTAAAAGTTGTGAAGTTTTGTCAATTTCGGCAATTTTATGAATAAAAAGAATAAGAATGTTATACATCCCACTAACTACTTTTTCGGTTTACGGAGTCGCTGAGGGGCCTCAATTTAGTCCAGAAGGAGTTCTTTTACGTACCAGTAAAACTATCGATACGAGACTGACGTATTTGAGCACCTTCAAATACCACCGGACTGAACCAGGATCAAACTAGCCAGGTTGGGGTCAGAAAGCCAGCGCTTCAAACGTCTAAGCCACTCCGCCCGGCTGAATAACAAGAAAGGACATCTCTATTCACATTACCGTTTTCCTTTTGCATCCCTTTAATTATGTTGACTTCATCTCGAGTGAACATATGGTCTGAATTGGAAAATGTTCCACTTCACAACACCGTGTGTGAAATCTACAGCAGAGCTCTTAATGGGAATTAAATCTAACGTGAACCCTTTCTAACGCAGCCATCTCATTTAAATACTGTGGCATGCCCTTTGCTGGGTGGGTGCCGGGAATTGTTCGATATGAAGCTTATAATTTCTAAGAAATTGCTGCTGGTGAGTTAACACCTCATCTCCACCCTGCGAACCCACCGCAATCTCTGTTCCTCAAAGTTCCTTCCAGTGCACATGTAAAAGAGTGATACCGTACCTCTGGCAAGAACAAGCCATTCTCCATGTTGGGCATTTCGAGGATATATTTCACAGAACCGGGAAATTCTGTGTAACGCAATCATGATGAATAAAATACAGTCACTATGGATCCCGGTTTCAGAATCGAGAAATATGTGTAGTGATAATACACTATACAAGCTATAGATACTATATTTCAACAGCCATAGAAATCAAAACTGATATGAAACAAAGTAAGCTTAACAATGACCAAGAAGAAAATACGAAAATATATCTTTCAAATTCTTTTGAATCTATATAAATAGAGTTTTAGGAGGTCCGCTGTCTATAATTTCGGTTGTTTTGCCAACTTTTCAGATATTTATTCGTTTTATGTCAACTGAAAGGTCGCATTAGTGATTTTTAGCTTTCGCGTCTCTTTGTCCGTCCGTTCCACCATGACGGCGAAACGGCTGGATAGATCTCGACCAAACTTCATATTTAGAGTATAATCATCCAGGACTATTTGTGTTCGATTTTTTTTTTTTTTGCTTTTACGTCGCACCAACTCAGATAGGTCTTATGGCGACGATGGGACAGGTAAGGGCTAGGAGTGGGAAGGAAGCGGCCGTGGCCTTAATTAAGGTACAGCCCCAGCACTTGCCTGGTGTGAAAATGGGAAACCACGGAGAACCATTTTCAGTGTTAGATTTCCTCATGATACTGACACGTAAATTGGCCAGAAGATCACTTAGGGTATCCTTGGGTTAAACCTACGGACGTGAGCAACACTGGTCCTTTTAAGGACTCACATTTCAAAAGAATTGGACCTAGTATCCACATGTTACAGATAAATGTGGAAGGCATAAGCAGAGCAAATGGAGAGTACTTGTCTAAAATTGCTCTAGGAAACCACATTGACGTAACTGTCATTCAGGAAACGCATAAACAGAAGATATCGGCCACGTAAACTCTCGAGGAAAAATTCCAGGTTATGATCTCGTAGGGGTAACATATCACAAAGTGCATGGTATAGCTACATTTGTTCACAATACTATAGAGAATGCCTATCTGATTTCTACTAACACCAACGACGACATCCAGACCGTTGTCATAGATGTAAGTGGAACAAATGACATAACTGTTTACAAACCACCTGCCGTTCAGTGGCATCCTTCTGTAGTCCCAATTTACCCACATCCATCTGTTTATCTTGGTGATTTCATAGTCATCACACCGTATGGAAACATAGTGTTAATGACGACAATGGCGAGGCTCTGGTCACCTGGGCTGATGCACATTGCATGCATATTATTTTTGACGCGAAAGACTTGTCTACTTTTAGATCAGCTTTATGTAAACGTGACTACGGCCCTGATTAATACTTTGCATCAACGGATGATAATTGTCTGCCCCTACCAACATCACCTACGTGCCTTTCCTCAGAGACAACCCAGACCAGTCATTATGGAAACGAGTGCGAAAGTGCCCATTATCACTTCTACTCCACGACCGCGATGAAACTTCCAAAAGGCAAACTGGCCTGCATTTTCTGAGAACCTTGACAAATATCTGGGTTGGATTCCACCTGTTAGTTAAAATTATAAAAGATTTGTGGGCGCAGTGACCAGTATAGCAAAGAAGTTTATTCCTAGAGGTTTTAGGAAGGAGTATATTCCCGGATGGAATGAAGTCAGCGAAAAATTATACGAAGACTTCCTCACAACTGGTGACCATGAAATATCAAATGAACTACTGCACAGCCTTGATGCCTCCAGGACAGAAATGAATTGAAACCGTCGAGAATATCGACTTCAAACACTCAAGCAGTAAAGCTTGGTCACTTCTTCGAAAACTGGGAGGTGGAAATAAAATATTACATGATAACAGCACCATTAGTCCAGATACTATATCCTCACATATGGTGTCAATATCAAAAGCACCCAAGCAAAGAGATTACACCATAAAGATAAAACAATAGCTTAAAGTCTCAAAAGCAAAGTGGCAGGTGGATAATGATGTATCTTGCCCATTCACATCAGAGGACATTTCAAAGGCACTAAAAGATGTTAAACTAGGTAAAACTCCAGGCTTTGGTGGTATCCACCAAGAATTCCTACTCCACTGTGGAAAATATGCCAAAGTATGGCTTGCATGCTTCTTCTCTGATATTCTGCAAACAGGGAACACACCTCCTGCACTCAACAGGACAAAGGTTATCGCTATATAGAAACCAGGTAAACCAAATGACTTACAGCAAAGCTACAGACCTATTGCGCTACTCATCAAAGTGTATAAGCTACTGGAAAGACTTCTGTACAACAGGATAAGCTCTATAATTCTTAAAAAAATACCTATGGAACAAGCTGGATTTTGACCAAATCGTAGTTGTGTCGATCAAGTACTATCACTGACCACCCACATGAATCCGGATCCCAGAAAAGACTTAAGACATCAGTTGCATTCATTGACCTGACATCTGCTTACGATACTGTCTGGAGGCATGGCATGATCTATAAACTCCTACGCACAATACCTTATATAAGAATAGCCAGACTTGTGGATAACATGTTAAGGAATCGCAGATTCCAAGTAATTTTGGGAAACACCATCAGTAATAGGAATAAACTTGACAATGGGCTGCCTCAAGGCTCTGTCTCGGCCCCACTTCTTTACAGCCTCTATATCTCTGACATGCCTGCAACCATTTCAAGAAAGTTTTGCTATGCAGATGACTTGGCAATTGCTATTCAGGACAAACAGATCGAAAATACAGAACATACCCTAACTACTGATTTATGCATTCTTGAAGAATACTTCCGAAAATGGAGGCTGAAGCCAAACCCAAACAAAACTATAGTGGCATGTTTCCACTTATGCAATAAGCTAGCTAATCGTGAACTAAAAGTGTACCTGGGTAAAAATCGCTTGACCCACAGCAATGAATCAAACTATCTGGGGATCACATTAGATAAAACTCTCTCCTTTAATAAACACCTGAAGAAGACGGCTGAAAAACTGGAGTCTAGAAACAACATACTTCAGAAACTGTGTGGCACTACATGGGGTTCGTCAGCCGACACTTTAAGAACCACTGCCCTCAGTTTGGTCTACTCAACACCTGAGTACTGTTCTCCAGTTTGGCTCAATAGCAGCTATACCAAACTTGTCGATGCGCAATTGTATCAGGCAATGAGAATTATATCTGGCACAGTAAAATCAACACCTACATTCTGGTTACCAGCACTGAGTCACATTCCACCAGCGGAACTCAAACGCAAACACGCCTTACTCCGGGAGTATAAGAAGATAAATGCAAACGACCAGCTACCAATACACCAGGACATCATTGCTGCTGAAGCCAGACGTTTACGTTCGCGGAACCTCTCCATCCAGACAGCGAGACACCTGGTGAACAATAATTTCAACCTCTTGCAAACCTGGAAAGAAGAATTGGTAAAAATCATTCCATGTCAGCTGCAAGACGTCACAAGCACCGCAACACCACCAAGTGGCTTTCACCTACCCTGGAAAACGTGGTCAACGCTGAACAGTATAATAACAAACCATGGCAGATATGCAGATCTTCTCTACGAGTGGGGACATATACCTTCACCAGAATGCAGTTGTGGTGCTCCCAGACAGACGATACGGCACATAGTGAATGACTGCCAGAAGCATTCCTATAGTGGCAACGTCAGTGGCTTCATGGAAGCAGGTCCAGCTGCAATAGACATCATTAAAAATTTGAAATTAAAACTGTAAATAATATAAATACGTATTTCATGTTTGACTAATGTTGATATGTACAGCCAAATGCTAAATAATAAATAATACTCATCCAGGAGCAGGTTTATATATACATATGATTTAAAAATCACTGAATAGACTGGGTGTTTATAGGAATACCAGAACAGGATATTTTCAATTTTCTCTTATACCATTGATTTTCTGTAAAATCCATAGTCTATAATTAAACATCCCTTTATTTCAAACAACTTTTGTTATGTACACAATTTCGCTTACTCTTCAAATGACGGACAAATATTACTGTTTTCTGCATTGGATGACGGACACACTCGCAGATCGACAACGTACCTACCAGTTACAATGGCAACGTCTCTGGCTGCTTGCCGGCAGGGAAGAAACTAAATGCTATTTTCGTCATTATTCCTGTAAACTCGAGGTTGTTTCTTTGGTAGAAGGCGAGAGAGACGTCAAGCTGCCATTCTGTGGATAATTGTGGAATACCGCTACAGGTTACAATCGTCTTAAAATAGCACTAAGGGTGGCTGTTAATATTTCAACAGTACCACGGAGTGTAACACCGTAAGGAGTTTTCTGGTATATACGAAAATGTTTACTGTATTCCTCTTCTACTTTCTGCTTTAATTTTGCGCCTCTGCCTTGCCTCTTTAGGATTAAATATAACACCATAAGTGTTCATCTTATCTCCTTATCTGATAATCCCTGCGCATACATTGCTCATCTGTTACCACTTTCTTAAATCCGTTACTCATATCGTCACAATTTAGTTAGGGACATTTCATTTTTCCAATACATCCACTTGCAATTTACATCTTTGTCCTATCTGATTGTCCGCAGCGATTATCCTATTTTCAATTAACGTCGGTTTTTTAACTGTATCATTTTCTTCCTTGATTTCTCCGTATGTATGTGAGTGCTAATCCCGAAAAATAGACACCTTTTCCTTTTGAGAAAAAATTCCAAGCTGTTCAATTGTGTAACATTTTATCTCACAAAAATATCGAAATATGGAAGCAATTTTAATGACGGTGCATATAATCGTTACGGCGTCATTGGTGGCTCAACGGTAAGTCGTATCACAAAACAGATAGCACAACAGGTGCTCAGTTTGGAGAGGTCTTTGGTCCTTTGGTACACGTTAGATAAAGCTGCATTTCTCGATTATAATCAAATCTCCCCCACTCGATTGTGGATGACATGAGGAAAATGAGCCTGTTTTCATAATGAAAACTCCCGATCTCGATTGTGAATGGCAGTAGGAAACGTGGCCTACCATTATTACTGAAGTCCGCAACGCGCAACGTACGCCGGAAACAACGTCTGGGGTCCTCCCCATGGTGTTTCTCGAAGAGCGCTAAGAGACATGCAATTTAATCTTACTTACTGCGTGTGCAGTAACCGGTATATCTAAAGTATATGCAAAAAAAAACTTAACATGTTACACACATGAAACTTGGTATTTGGGAAGTCCTTTAAAAGTACAGGAACATGTATTCTTTTTGTATTCCGAAAAGGCACTTAACGGGGGTGAAAAGAAGTGAATAATGAGTTGAATATCATAAAATAATGATGCTTATATCAAAAAATCTGAAGATTTAATAGACGTGAAAATTGCTACTTGGAATCTCCTTTAAACATAAAGAAATGTTTTTTTCGGAAAATCCACTTAGGTGGGGATAGGGTGGGGGTGGGGGAAGGACTTGTAAAGGGGTTGAATTCATTTTTATGGTGATACTTATATCTCAAAAACTGAAGATGTTACAGACGCGGAAATAGGCATTTGGAATCTCTCTTAAAAATAAAGAGACATGTGGTTTTTTTCCGACTCGTACAGTTCTACGTCCCATGGTCATCTTAGTCCCAAAAGGCAATACCAGAAACGTTGTTTACCAAGAGTTTCTGGGGTAAGTGAAACTCAAGTTTTTGGTGAGTTTTTATACTTTAGGGATTTTCAGATAACATTTTAGCAGGCCTACAGTACCGAGGAACGATTACTTTTATCAAATTACGAAATCCACACGAGCGGAGCCGCGGGTTACTCCTAGTAATAGTATAATTGATGTAACGATGTTTATATTAATTTCAGTATTTAGGCATTTTCATGAATTTCATTTTTTTTAATTGGACGTGGTAAAACGAAACTACACATGGGTTTTGTAAATACAGTATCCATAAGGGGAAACTGAAAAATATAAACAGTTTCTCTGTAGTAAAATGGTTGAATATCATTGTTATCGGCCTGTTTCAGTTTCTTATTTCATACCATATAATCAATATTCTTACATTTTTCCTCAACTAACATCGCCTGATCTCTGATAGAGGATTGTGAAGGCGATTAGTATATTTACAGAGGCTTGTAGACTGAATATGTATGATGTAACATCACTTTGGTATTGTTAATGCTAATTCTCACAACATTACTCTTTTCTAACTTCTGCAACCACTTTTAATCAAGAATTCATTCTGCCATTAATCTTTCTCACTGTGGCTCAATTGCTAGCACCAGAAATAAGTTAATTTCTATGGGAGGTAAAGACTAAACACTCTACCTCACTTAGTGCTGAAGTTACGGGTAGCGGAAGCGGAAACCTTTACCTTGGTCGGTCGGTCGGTCGGTTGGTTACGTTCTGGGATATGCACGACTTATTCAGCTTTGGAAAGAGGCGCATCAGTATGAAAATCAGATTAGGATGGATGTAGGATGTGCTAGTAATACTCAGGATAGGACTTCAAACCAGATGCGTTAATGGTATCTACCCATACTTTTTTTGAAAGTTTAATTATTACTTCAGGCCTGGTGATGACCATACAGTCAGCATAAATACGTGTTCTAAAACACGGTAAAATACAAAAAATTCAAAATAACAGATATACAGGATGGTTGGAAACAACATGAACCGAGTATAAGAGCGTTACAACGTTGGTCATACTGATAAGTAATTTGAAAAAAATTACGTCAATATCTCGCACCGTTGCCATTTTATCACCTGCTGAAGTTGACCAATCAGATCGCTTCACGGGCCAAATCAAATGGGCTGTACGAGACGGTGTTGCTAAATCTGCAGGTGGCTTGGTCGGGCTAGAGAGCCATGCCGAGCAATGAGCATCAAATACTAACACACTGTGGGCAGCCAATGCCACCACAACATGCTTGCTATGGGCCAAGCCTGTCCTTGTTCAAGTCTCTCCCCTGGAGAAGTTTATTTCTTTTATTGGTGCTCTTGTTGTTGACGGGGTAATATGAGAGATGGTCTTACAGTGTATTATAAACAGTCATGTATTCTTAAACAAATTCTGGATACCAAAGTAGGAAAGTTGGTATTCTGGGTGCTAGTGATTCATTTAATTCTACTATTGTCTCTAGAAGTGTTCGTTGCTGAGAAGTAAATCGGTTAGACTACAAAAATATATGTTCTGGACTCACCAAAGACTCTGTCACATAAGCGGCAAACTTGTCCATGATTACAGGGGTGAGCACGCAGAGCTGGACTTATTCACAACTAGGGACTTGCAGGTTGAATCTGGAGGGCAGAGTGGTTTATAGGGGAAGTAAGTATGTAGATTAATTGGAAGAGTGGTGTGCAATAGATTACGATAATATGGAATGGAGAACTCCATCAGACCAGTACAATGATTGATGCTAAAAAATGAAATACTGGGGAAACCAATTTCCCAGAGGCGACCTTAAATCGATAACTTATGGGAACATTGCAATTTCTACCGCACAGTCAACACAGTGGAATATATTGGACTGATTGGCAGTTCAAAGGACTGTTATTTTCCTTACTCTTTGCTCATTGCTATGCGCTTTGCAGGCCTTACGTATTTTCATTATTCATGTGGGTGTTGTAATCGAAGGCCATTCCCCCAAGAAGAAGAAAAACTGTAATAAAAACGCTGTGTTCAGGGCTTGCTCTCAGAGCTGCTATAACTGACGATATCATCTGGTTCTCGGAGGAATACGACCGCAATACTTCCCCCATCGTACCGCTGGGAGCTACATCGATGGGTGGAATATGGGGACACGATAAAATAAAGACGACGTCATATAATATTTATTAGTTATTGATCATATACGAGCTCTTCCAAGGCATATTGCCTTTATCTACGCATGTATAAAATTGAACAACTTGATGTTTTTCGATAACGTCTCTTTTTTGTTTAAGGTCATAGCCAAATATTGAGTATATTTATGATTTCGTAGTGGATGAAAACCATTGAAGCATCGCGTGCTGTTAGCCTTCCTTAGAAACTTACGTACCGATCCGCCAATACACGTTGATTTGACAGCGCATTAACTGGATTTTTTCTTTTTGCTTTACGTCGCTCCATAATAGATAGGTCTTATGGCGACGATGAGATAGGAAAGGTCTTGAGGTGAGAAGAAAGTGGCCGTGGCCTTAATTAAAAAAACCTTCTTGAAGCCTGGCTGACAGTGCGGTTCGAACCCACTATCTTCGGGATAGAAGCTCTCAGCTGCGCACCCCTAACTGCACGGCCAACTTCTCCGGTTAATTGGAACATAATATAATTATTTCATGACTAACATTTAGTCCGCCTCTGTGATATAGTGGTTAGTGTGTTTAGCTGCTACCCCCGTAGGTACGGGTTCGATTCCTGGCTCTGCCACGAAATTTGAAAAGTGGTACGAGGGCTGGAATGGGGTCCACTCGGCCTCAGGAGGTCAGTTGAGTAGAAGTAGGTTCGATTCCCACCTCAGACATCCTCGAAGTGGTTTTCCGTGGTTTACCCACTTCTACTCTAGGCAAATGCCGGGATGGTACCTAACTTAAGGCCACGGTCGCTTCCTTCCCTCTTCCTTGCCTGTCCTTTCCAATCTTTCCATCCCTCCACAAAGCCCCTGTTCAGCATAGCAGGCGAGGTCACCTGGGCGAGGTACTGGTCATCATCCCCAGTTGTATCCCCCGACCTAAAATCTTGCACTCCAGGACACTGCCCTTGAGGCGGTAGAGATGGGATCCCTCGCTGAGTCCGAGGGAAAAACCAAACCGGGAGGACAAACAGATTAAGGAGAAGAAGAAGACTAAGATTTATATTCACTGATATCTCGTGATATTTATTACTTCTTATTTAGACTTATTTATTTTGTTACTTATTGTATTGCCTTGTTTCGCTTGCCGTTCTTAAGGCTTTTCTTAAGGTCTTTTCTTACACTAAACCGAGGTTAACAACTACGGAACATGAAACTGATACAATAATTAAAGTAACTAGAAAATGGTTTTAAGAAACTAACAGCTAACGTAACGGATTACGAATAATAATAATAATAATAATAATAATAATAATAATAATAATAATAATAATAATAATAAATAATGAATAGGTCAGATAACGTGTACTGATCAGAAATTGCTCCATGTGCTGCCTGGGTACCTTTTTGAATGTTTAATTTTAGGATGTGGATTAACTTGTTATTAGGTCACCACGAAGCCTATACTGATCCCATGCTCCATTATCAATATTATTATTATTATTATTATTATTATTATTATTATTATTATTATTATTATTATTATTAATATTATTATTACTGTATTATTAGTTACGCTAAAATTTTAAATTTTACAGCATTAGCAGTGGTCGTACTGGTTAATTAGCTTCCTCGAGAGATCAGTGGTGATGTCTGACCCACGATCACGGGTTCTATTCCAACCCACAAAAAAGAACAGTAAACCTGAAAGACTGCACTTCATTTTATCAGATTAACCTACAAAAGAAAAAGTATATTACTCCTATAACAGTAGCCCTGCAGTGTTTTCCTAAAAGGATGTTGAAGTAAATGGGAGCGAAATACCAGTACCCTAGCATCTATATAGTTAAGTCAGAAGTATGAGGTGAGGAAGTATATAAGATGAGTAACGCGTGGTTGTTCGTTAGTTCCCGCACCCTCGGACATTCAGTGGCAAGCCGCACGGGGTGCGAAGGGAGAGCGACGCAGCGCTTGGGCTGCAATATCGCTGTCCAATGCCTTGTTCTCAGAAATAAGTGCTCTGTTTCTTTCTCATTGCTTTCAAGTTCTGTATATGGAAGAGTGTATCAGATGCTTACATCATAATGTGCTGTAGATTTCTATTCTCATTTGATGTTTGGGCCATGTTGGTAGCCCTCAGTATATGCAACTGATACAAACCACTGTTAGCTAAATTCGCTCCACGTTTGGGCGATAATTGTAATTATTCAAGAGACTCACCTCGCTGTTGGAGGATAATTTTAATAATTTAAAATCTTACCTCTAATAATAATTTCCACCCGAGTTCACCAAGAATGCCGACGCCAGACTTGAACCAAGAGGAAGATATATATTTCGAACATTTCATTTAAGGTAATGCCAGCAGAGTGCCAAATTTGTTGATGATGATGATGATGATTTTAATTTTAGGATGTGGAATACTTGTTATTAGGTCACCACGAAGCCTATACTGATCCCATGCTCCATTATTATTATTATTATTATTATTATTATTATTATTATTATTATTATTATTATTATTATATAGGTATATATTTTGAACATTTCATTTAAGGTAATGCCAGCAGTGTGTCAATTTTTTATGATGATGATGATGATGATGTTTGTTGTTTAAAGGAGCCTAACAGATAGGTCATCGGCCCTCAAAAGTTTTAATAATAGCCTTATTGCGAAACAGGAGGTTATAAACGAAAGATGCCATGTCGGCATAAGTTCTTCTCTATACATTTATTCTTGATATATATAGTCTCGTGGAAATGAGAGACATAGCTATTGGCTTCTCAAAAAGAAGGCCGCGGTTCGAATTCTGGTCAAAGCATATAATATTTTATAAATTAACCCCTGTGGTTCAGATGCCTTATAAACCCAGTGGTCCCATAGCTATTACCACGATATCAACTTCACTTAAAACCTGAAAGCATCATATTTTTATTACGGTATAGGCTACTGTATCGCGGGCCTGTAAGCGTTCTGTGGACTTATGTTGGGCTGAACTTCATGCTTGAAAGTGGTGTAAACAGCGAACACGCAGACAATAGTATTTGTACTCTAGAATAGGATCCCTGGTCTGACAGGCAGTCCAGTTCCAGTGATTAACACTTCTTGTTACTCCCACAACAACAGATCAATGGAAACTTGAAAATCCGCCTACTGAATGTTAGCCAGTACGGGATTCCTACTCCATGGATCAAGTGCTCAATTACTGACATTTCTCCATATCCTGTAATCCCGAAATAATTGACGGAATAATGAGAGGGTAAATTGGATACTCGGTTGTTTGGTCACACCCTTAGTTTATAAATACATATTTTGCAACAGTCCTCAAATGCAATCAAAAGGGATTCTGGAACAAAATATAATGCATACATACTGATAGCAGAATAACGGTGGCTGCAGTATGGCGGACATAAAATGCAGGACAGCACAAAGCAAGGAAGGTCTTTCTTGAAAAAATAAATCGCGCACATTAAGCATAGATGTGTGTATTTCATTCTGTGTGCCATTAAGTTTTAATACATTTCATTTTGTTGATGCATTAGGGCAATTTTCTTTATTCCGGGTTCTTTCTTTCCTTTGATGTGTTTATAACAATCTGTACAGTTTAATATTAGAGAGTATTCGGGAGATAGTAGGTTCGAACCCCACTGTCGGCAGCCCTGAAAATGGTTTTCCGTCGTTTCCCATTTTCACACCAGGCAAATGCTGGGGCTGTACCTCAATTAAGGCCACGGCCGATTCCTTCCCCCTCCTAAGCCCTTTCCAGTCCTAACGTCGCCATAAGACCTATCCCCCACCCCGCCACTTTTATGGGCTGATTCACTAAGGCGTAGATATGACAAACAGATGTTGAATGCAGTAGCTACGTAAAGCAAGTAGCAAAAAGGATTATAATAATAAAATAATGTTGAATATATCGTTAAACTGTAAGTTATGTACAGTATGTTATAAGACGTGGTTTGGCAGAATAGCAGGCTTTATAGCCTAAGTCATGCCACGTAAGTAAAGGAATAATAATAATAATAATAATAATAATAATAATAATAATAATAATAATAATAATAATAATAATAATAATAATGAAAGGCAGGTGTATTAAACTGTACAGAGCTTTGCATCTCTCTAAGAAGATTTACAAGTCGAAATCACTTTCCCTTCGCTCAAACGTCGACACTATGAAACCGTAGTAAGACCTTCAGTACAGTATGCCTCATAATGCTTGAACAAAAGGGGGAACACAGGAATGTGGAACTGAAAGAACGAAAGATCCTTAGAAAAATCATTGGCTCCATTAAAGGAGGAGGTGAATATATAGTTAAGCAAAACAACAAGCTTTACCAACATTTAGAGAGCATAACATCAGCCGTGGGAAAGAAGAGACTGATCTTCTACGGACACACAGTCAGAATGGACAAGAAAGGACTGACCTTAAGAATCTTCTACACCCTTTCTAGAGGGAAGGGGACAAACGCTAAATGGACGAAACTGGTTCGAAAACACGTAACATTTAAAAAAAAAAATCCCAAAGATATATTCAACATTAATGAATTTAGAATGATGATCAGAACATCCGACACTCTCCAGTCAGTGACAGCTAAAACACTGCGTCCTGGAGTGAGAGTGAAATGGACTCAGGAGGGGAAAGCAACCCACAGTGCAAAGATGAACGAATACTGGGCTATGAAGAAAGCTCACCTGAGTAAGGAACAACGTGGTCCAAGGGAACACAAAGAAACAAGAAGAAGAAATGTTGAACATTTGGGGGTGGGGGAGGAGTGGCATAGTATGGAAATGAAACATGGAAAGTAACTAGTGCAGAAAGAAGGAGCATGGGGGGCTTTTGAAGTGTGCTACTAAAGAGGAACGCTGAAGGTGAGAAGGAAATTTTGGAACTCAAATAAAGAGATGGTGAGAGGAGAATGACTTGACGAAATTCGACTAAAAGAAGAAATAGACTGAAAGGACACGTCTTGAGACATCCATGACTAGTTCAGATAGTGTTTGAGGGAAGTAAAAGGGATGCATATATATATATATATATATATATATATATATATATATATATATATATATATATATATATAACCCCCGACCGCCATACCCCTCAAACCCGGGTACAACTTTTGTCTGTAAATTCTCCCCCACCACCACCACCACCACCACCCACACCACCCCGCCACTTTTATGGGCTGATTCACTAAGGCGTAGATATGACAAACAGATGTTGAATGTAGTAGCTACGTTGAAATGAAAAGGTTAACACAGGGTAGAGTTGCACAGAAACTTGAATCAAGCCAGTCTATAGACCAGTAGCGGCGATTAGCGGGGGGCGAGGTGTGGCAGTCGCCTCCTCCCCCCACCCCACTAGCCTACACTTTGCTGAGAAAACATACCTTAATTCTATTTTAACCGACTGAAACTAGGAATTACAGAATTATTCAAAGAAAAGTAATTTGTACAAACCCTGTTGACTTATAAGCTAATTCTATCCTTTGTTTTATTTATTTACTAACACAATTTATTAGCAGAAATACCGCATAAAATATAGTTTGTTGCGGATAACCGATTTGTATAGCGCCCCAGCAAGTAGTGGATACTTTGCATGCAAAGAGAATGAACTTGCATCTGCTGTGAGGAAGGGTAGTAGGGGTATATTTTTGCCAAAGTCATAGACACTGAGGTATGGTTCACCAGCTTGCCGCGCGCATTCTTCAGTTTGGCAGTCTCTTTAGTGCCTGTTAATTTCTTAGTTTGTAGTAAAATACTAAATGATTTTTAATTGTATATTCACGCCGTACTTCTGTTTAGTTGCAATAAATGTGTAATATCGTTCTTTGATGAACGCATTATTGCATAATTTTAGTCACCGTCGATTCATGTCCAGCTCTGTGGTGTAGTGGTTAGTGTGATTATCTGCCAGCCCTAGAGGCCCGGATTCGATTCCCGGCTCTACCACGAAATTTGAAAAGTGGTACGAGGGCTGGAACGGGGTCCCACCTCAGCCATCCTGGAAGTGGTTTTCCGTGGTTTCCAACTTCTCCTCCAGGAAAATCCTGGCATGGTACCTAACTTAAGGCCACGGCCGCTTCCTTCCCTCTTCCTTGTCTACCCCTTCCAATCTTCCCACCTCCCACCAAAGCCCTTGTTCAGCATAGCAGATGAGGCCGCCTGGGCGAGGTACTGGTCATCCTCCCAGTTGTATACCCCGACCCAATGCCTCGTGCTCCAGGACACTGCCTTTGAGGCGGTAGAGGTGGGATCCCTCGCTGTGTTCGAGGGGAAATCAACCCTGGAGGGCAAGAAGAAGAAGAAGAAGAAGAAGAAGAAGAAGAAGAAGAAGAAGAAGAATAAGAAGAAGACCGTCAACTGCCAGCCTTTACCTCTGTCGAAATTTGTTCAGAGAGCATAAAAATCTTACCATTCTGTAGCCTTTTTTCTTCAGTATTGATGTAGGCCTGTATATATCCCCCACCCCCCCGTACGCTATATCCCACAAACACGGGTACTTTTTATTGTCGCCGGGCTGAGTGGATCAGACGGTTGAGACGCTGGCCTTCTGACCCCAACTTGGCAGGTTCGATCCTGGCTCAGTCCGGTGGTATTTGAAGGTGCTCAAATACGTCAGCCTCGTGTCGGTAGATTTACTGGCACGTAAAAGAACTCCTGCGGGACAAAATTCCGGCACCTCGGCGTTTCCGAAAACCGTAAAAGAGTAGTTAGTGGGCCGTAAAGCAAATAGCATTATTATTTTTTTATTGTCTGTTTATTTTTTTGTCCCCCTCCCCACATTTAATTCCCAATCACCGCTACTGCTATGGACTGATGACCCAGGCAACAACAGACACAAAATTTAAAACAGTGACATAGAAAATAGCTGGCCTTAAACTCCGGATAAAATAGAAAATAAGCCAGATAGCCCTAGCGACCACACAACTACTTGGAATAAGTTGAAGAAACTTCTGTACAATACAGTAGATGACTTCAATTTCTTCACCTTTCCTTAGTCTTCCACTGAAAATTCACAACTTAACAGACTTCATCTTCGACTTCGGGGGGAGTGTTATCCTAAAATCACCGGACGAGCAGCCGTGTGGTTAGGGGCGCGCAACTATGAGCTTGCATCCGCGAGATAGTGGATTCGAACTCCACTATCGGCAGCCCTAAAGATGCTTTTCCATGGTTTCCCATTTTCGCACCTTAATTAAGGCCACGGCCGCTTCCTTCACACTCCTGGGCCTTTCCCATCCCATCGTCATCATAAGACCTATCAGTGTCGGTGTGACTTAAAACAAACTGTAGATAACGTAAAATCGGTTTCCACAAATCCATACTCGCTGCAAATCTAAAAGAACAGGTGGGTTTTCAAGAAGAACAAAATAGTCATTTCGACACAGCAGATAATATGAAAGTTGTCATCAACAACGTCGTTCGTGTGTTTTTCTTTGCCAGGTGCTCTTCTACAAAGACTCTCTGTGTCATTTTGCTCTATGTGAGGGAAGTTCAATTTGCATTGCTTCCCACGCTGGTGAATGTAAAGAACACAGACGCTATGTTAGTGAAATTAATATTCTGTTGTGTAAATACTACGATATTCAAGAGTCGAGCAGAAATGAAGCGTTTCTATAACAAATTTACCTAGAGTAAATGGATGTGTACAAAGAGTCGACTACTCTGCTGTAACACGATAGATTCAGTTAAAGAAAATGACAGGAATCGTAGATATTCGTTCGTTCTTTCGTAATCTGTTTACCCTCCAGGATCGGGTTTTCCCTCGAACTCAGCGACGGATCCCACCTCTACCGCCTCAAGAGCAGTGTCCTGAAGCTTCAGACTTTGGGTCGGGGGATACAACTGGGGAGCATGACCAGTACCTCGCCCAGGGGGCCTCACCTGCTATGCTGAACAGGGACCTAGTGGAGGGATGGGAAGATTGAATGGGACAGGCAAGGAAGAAGGAAGGAAGCGGCCGTGGCCTTAAGTTAGGTACCATCCTGGCATTTGCCCGGAGGAGAAGTGGGAAACCACGGAAAACCACTTCCAGGATGGCTGAGGTGGGAATCGAACCCACCTCTACTCAGTTGACCTCCCGAGGCTGAGTGGACCCCGTTCCAGCCCTCGTACCACTTTTCAAATTTCGTGGCAGAGCCGTGAATTGAACCCGGACCTCCGGGGCTGGCAGCTAATCACGCTAACCACTGCACCACAGAGGCGAACATCTTAGACATTACTGTATATTAATCACAGTCAAACCTCCATGGCTCAGACGGCAGCCCGTCGGTCTCTCACCGCTGGATACCGTGGTTCAAATCCCGGTCCCTCCATGTGAGATTTGTGCTGGACAAAGCAGAGGCGGAGCAGGTATTTCTCCGGGTACTCCAGCAACACTCTCTATTATCGTTTCATTGCATTTATCAGACATTAATAATCACCTTGAGAGTGGCGACCCCATTGTAATTATAGCCTATATATGACCCGGTCAAAGACTGGATAACAGGTTGTAGGTTTTCATTTTTCAATTTGATTTCTTGCTAGTAAATGGGGTTTTCGTACAACCGAATAGTACGTAGCAAGTACGTACACGGATATTTAAGAACATAATAACTGCCTGCTGTCATTTCTTGATGAATTTAGTACTTATGCATACATCTCTTGGCACAGGCCAGAGCAAATTGTAGCTTCCACTGAAGTCCCAGTCTCATCGATGGCTGTGACAATATGGAAGCTGCTGGGGTATGGGTGGTGCTGACTAATGACATTAGAGCACATTCTGAGCCTCTGAGGGCCATTTTCTCCAAATCGAGTTAAACCTGGTATAAATTAAACCCGTTTAACTTTAGTACCTAGTTTAAAGTTGCGTCCATTTTCTCCACCAATTTCTGACACTCGTTTAGTTTAAACGGGCGAGCTGTCGTTGGCGCTAACGTTGGCTGCACTGAAGGAATAGTCGAAGGCATGGTCGATTGGAATTGGCCAATCAGAGCCAAGTAATTCAATGACCGACATTTTTGTAATAATATCAGCTGTTTGTGGCGAATTAATGCTATCGTACGTAGTGAATAAAGAACAAATTCGGCGGGATATTAGCTTTACTGATAAATAAATTGTTTACATTTGTGCGAAGTGTTGTGTCATATAATTCTACCTATGGCTGTCTACAATTTATTGGAACGCACTTTTATTTCTTATTTTTCTCTGTCATGCTTTACCATAAACAAGTACCGTGGGCCTAATACGTGTCTTTTGATGTCTGTATTGTCTTACGGAACACACGGGAACGTTGAAATATTAAAATCCTGGTCTTTCAGCAATAGGCCTACGGTATTCCTTTCCTCAGAAAATCAACATTTATGTGAATTTCAAGTAAACAAATTCCAAGCATGCTCGGGATCTATCTCCTATCAAAATCCATCGCCCTCGGCCGGGATCAATCTCACAAACCTTGGATCCAGCAGACAGACCACTGAGGATGTATTATTTGGAGATGTATTACTTGATTCCATATTCGTTTATAACATAACCAAGTTCGCGATATGTCGTACTGTATGCATAATACTCTTCTCCCTATAGCATTAATATTTCTATTGCTGGTATGCTGGCAATAGATACGATGAAACATTCTTAACTATAATCTATTCTATTACAAGTTTACTAGCAAGCATGAAATACTTTATTGTTTTTCTGATCCTATAAATATATAATCTAGCGATTAGAAATTGTATACCACCGCCTCTCCTACCGTGCCGGTCAACATTCTGATGGTAAAAATATTTTCGACAAATTAGATTCGAACCGCCTTGTCACGGATTCGGGCGATGCTGACTTCACGCTTTAGCGACCACAGCCGCAGGTACCGATGAAGAGCGGACGTATTACACGACTTATGTAGGAATATTTTTATGCTTCACATTACAGTATTCATACCACGAACAGTATTTTACAGTATATAATATAAGGGGACTGCAATTTAAGGTCTGTGGTCCCCGTTGTTAATGAAAAAAATGCCTGCTGCATCATATCTTAAAGCAACCAGAATCATTGCTTCTAGCGAAATAGCATTATTTCGTGCAGTTGACGTTTTAAATGAATCCTTCTTCGATACTAGACAATCCTTGCTGTTCGCTTATGAATTATAAATCCATCAAAGAACTCCGTTACATCCGATTTTCCAAGATTGTAAACTTTTGTTGGAACGCGGCTTCTTAACCTCTCTTGCACATCAAAATTATTTCCTATTTAACCAAAGACTTCAATAAATTCTCCCATTTTTCTAATGCTAATACTAGGTTTTAATTTTAGTACGTTTTTCGTTAAAGTGCTGCAGTACTGGTAGTCAAAACTAACCCTTCTATTAAGAAAATCACAGATACGTTAATAAAATGTCAAGAAAGTTGAATATAAACAGCAGTTTAAACCAACAATATAGAAGGTTTAACTCTGAGCCAGGTTTAAACTTGATACAAAGTTTAAACCAATATGGGGAAAATGAATGTTAGTTTAAACTCAGACTTAAACCAGATTAAAATAAACCTAGTTTAAACTCATTTGGGGAAAACGGCCCTGAGTGTTTTAAGGGTGTTGCTCATAGGGTTAGTCATGCTACAATAGCACCTTCTGCTCAAGTGATGAGAGCAATGGCAAAGTAACTCACTCCTCGTCTTGCCTATTAGGCCTCATTTTAGTGCTGTCATAGGTTTTTGTGGTTTTCCTATAGCTGCATAGCCTTTGATGGTGCAATCTGAGGATTCAAACAGCCTCTGGGCTGATGACCTAACAGACAGACATATTTTGAAACAGAGTACAGAATTCTGAAAAGTGGTACATTGTTAAAGAGAAATGCCAACTGGGGAGCAAAAGATGAGGGCTGTATACGAACAGCGATTTAGGTTGGCAGTGAAATGTCTTAAACGTCCCACCCTCTCCAGCGTCAACCCACTTCCCACTCTTACATGCTAGATCATTCCATGTTAAGAAAACAGTATTGCTCCTATGGACCTACAAGGTTCATTTTCTTTTTCCGGATTTATTCACGCTGGTCACAGAGAGAAGCAGTAAGGGTGGGTGGAGTTAAGTGCTACAGTAATCGTCACGTAGGGCTAATCAGTAAAGGCAAATATCGCCCCCCTATTCTCATGGCTCATCACTGCTGCCAACTTGACTGGTTACATATTGAAATTACGAGACATAACCATCAACAAACTAATCTCAATTTATCAATATTTGAGGTTCCTTACCCAAGTAATTGATAAATAAATGATCAGTCAAGATATTCATAATTAAGTCGGTTTTCAAGCTTAATGAGGAAGTAATAATAATAATAATAATAATAATAATAATAATAATAATAATAATAATAATAATAATAATAATAATAATAATAATTTCCTTACGTCCCACTAACTACTTTTACGGTTTTCGGAGACATCGAGGTGCCGCAATTTAGTCCCACAGAAGTTCTTTTACATGCCAGTGAATCTACCGACACGAGGCTGATGTATTTGAATACCTTCAAATACCACCGGACTGAGGCAGGATCGAACCTACCAAGTTGGAGTCGAAAGGCCAGCGCCACCACTCAGCGCGACTAATGAGGATTTTTTTTTTTTTTTTCGCTATTTCTAGTTGCTTTACGTCACAGCGACACAGAGAGGTCTTATGGCGACGATGGGACAGGAAAGGCTTATGAATGGGAAGGAAGTGGCCGTGGCCTTACTTAATGTACATCCACAGCATTTGCCTGGTGTGAAAATGGGAAACCATAAAAAAACATCTTCAGGGCTGCCGACAGTGGGGTACGTACGTACAATCTCCCGGATGCGAGCTCACAGCTGCGCGCCGCTAACGGCACGGCCATAATGAAGAATTAAGTGAATACACTCTCTCTCTAAACCTCAATTTAAGGTTATATATTTCTGTCTTTATTTTGATATACGCTATACTACAACAATATTCTTGGGCGTTTGCTTGGTGTAAATAATTCAGCTCCCTCCTTAAAATTTCCTATTACTTGTTCGACTTACGTGAAACCACTCTGTAATAATACCCAAACCCCATGGCACTACAGACCTTGAAGGGCCTACCCAGCGACCGCTGCTCAGCCCGAAGGCCTGCAGATTACGAGATGTCGCGTGGTCAGCACGACGAATCCTCTCGGCTTTCTGGACCGGGGCCGCTATCTCACCGTCAGATAGCTCCTCAATTCTAATCACGTAGGCTGAGTGTACGTCGTACCAGCCCTCAGGTCCAGGTATAAATCCTCAACCCGGCCGGGAATTGACCCCGGGGCCTCCGGGTAAGAGGCAGGCACGCTACCCCTAAACCACGGGGTCGGCCTGTAATAATACAGGCAAGTAAATATATTGCATGTACATATGCCGGAAGTCAATAAAAATACACAAATACTAAAGTCTGCAAACCGTACCAAAGTCGACACTTGACAAGGTTAGGTTAAGTTATGTTGATAACGAAATTTCCTTCCATTTGAAATGAACTGATCTTTATAGAGGAGGCAATGTTGCTTTCCTTTTCAGGTTTTTCTTGCTTCTTCAGATATCCTAACCGAATTCTATACGTAAGTATAGAATGAAATAAGACCATAATTCGTAAAATGCTGCGTTCGTCATTTCACACCAACTTTGTTCATAAATGAATTATTCGAACATGGCACAATTCTACTCACCTGGTATTATACAAACAGATTTTCAATTCCACAGAAAAAGAAAATATGCTTTAATCATACCCGCTGGTGTAACATTGGTGATTTTAAGAATACGTTTTTAATTTTTTATTATTGTTTGCTTTACGTCGTACCGACACAGATAGGTCTTATAGCGACGATGGGATAGGAGAGGCCTAGGAGTGGGAAGGAAGTGGCCGTGCCCTAATTAAGGTATAGCCCCAGCACTTTCCTAGTGTGAAAATGGGAAACCACGGAAAACTATTTTCAGGGCTGCCGACAGTGGGGTTCGAACCCACTCTCTCCCGGATGCAAGATCACAGCCGCGCGCCCCTAACCGCACGGACAACTCTCCAGGTTTTAAGAATACGGCAGTGGCAATACGTTATTCTCGCAAGTCACGAGATAAACCATGACTGTTTCGTGCCAATGTGCCAGTATGGCAGTAATTGTAAGATGTCGTATCGGCAAGTAGGGCCCCTGAACTGTAGGGTTAGCGACACTGGGTCGAGCCCACAATTAGAAAATGATTATAAATCACTACATTCAGTATTAACAGGGGAGAAAGAATAAGGTTGTACCCTTGGTGTGCCAGGGAGTACAGTTAGGTACGTAGATGTGGAAATCTTGCGAAAGGAAGAACACTATTACGATGTACAGGTATGGGCCAGATTTTCAACAGGCAAGTATAATGTATGTTCTATGAAGTAGACTTACAATGCCCGGGGCATAATTCATTACAACTATTTAATTTTTGCAAGAATGAGGGTATACCAGACAAATGAAAATATGCAGATAGGAGTGGGAAGCGTAATGTTCTGTGGAATGTATAAATAATGCCGATTAGGTTTACCAGGAGTAGAGAAAAAAAGCCCTTAGTATAGCCCCCTAGATTGTCCATAACACATTGAAGCGATGGGAGGGACGTCGGATACCAATCACCTCACCATGTGTGAATTTGGCAATCTCATGTTTCACAGCGATGGTAATGTCCTGTCGTAGCCCAAGCCGTCCCTCAGGCAATGGTTATTTCTTTTTTGGGATGAGATCAAAATAGCACGGAGACGGATCCCGTGAGTATGGCGGGTGTCCCAGTACTTCCCAAACCCCCGCTCAAATTGCCTCCGTACAACTTCTGCTGCAAGCGATCTGGTGTTGTTGTGGAAAATGTTGACATTGTTTCGGCACGTATCTCAAGTAGTGCCCATATTCTGTCCATGCCCATGCACTGGGTAATTACTGCACGTGGCAAGTCAGTTCAAACATCAAAAGGTCCTCCGAACCGTTGCACATCGCTGCTTTTTCATGTCGTTGCTGAAATGTTACTGCTCATCTCGCAAAGATCAGTACAGAAGGGCATTAATCCTCACAACTTCCACAACCTCTCTGTGGCTTTCTTCGCCAATGCAACCTCGGTGAACGGCAAGTTTGATGTACACACGCTGTTCTTGCCTCTTCATATCCAGTCTGCATGGAGTCAGACTTTGCAATCTCACCACCCTTTGCGTGGTACCTGTCCAACGCATCGCCATCTCGTGCTGTGTCCACGAACTACGAGTGTCATGCTTTCTGGGTATATGACCAAAGTATGGCAGCACCGTGAAATTGTAAGGGGAAAACAATAGTTGCCATAACGTAGGCCCCAACACTCGTATTTAAACTAAAGAATGCAATTTATGACTCCGAAATGTGTACTTCATCTTTTAAGATGAATCTTCGTAATTAGTTAAATCATTACTCTATGTGAGGTGCTCAGCTGTGCACCCGCTGAGGCTAGCCCAGTGCGGCCGGGCTGGTCTGACGTAAATGTGGGCTGCTTACGTAGCATGCATACGTCACAATGAAGCAGGAGAGCGAACACACTTGGCAGGGAAGTTCGATTGTGATTACGAAGCTCTTCTCCACTACTCAGCGAAATGCTTATTCGGGCACAGTATTAAAAATTAAAAATACATAAAGCGCTATAATCGCAAGAAAATAAAACATTTTCAATATATTCTGGTCTGATTTATACTACCCATGAAAAAAAAAACTTAATTTTATACCTTATATTTATAAATTCAAAGAAAACGAGCACGTTATAATGTTTGTGTTACAATTTACAAAGATACAGCACCTCTTAAAGATACGCACCTCTTAAAATATAATATTGAAAACTGTAATTTATTATGTATAGTACGAAAATATTTGGGGTTGTTGGCCTAACTCTTTATTGTATCCGGTCATAGTACATAATATGCAATAAATATAACTCATTTCTTACAACGTAAATAGCAAATGACGTGGATTTCTTTCCTCTTTATTTCATTATTTCCTGCCTCCCATTTCGAACTATGGTATCGCCGCAGTTATCGTGAGTGACTGGGAGAACTTCCCTCAACCGTTACGGCCTATAACATAACTACAACGTCACTGCGTCTGAAAAGTATACGTTCGTCGCTTGCCTGCCCGCCCGCTTATAAAGCTGTGTACCCGCGGGACGAAATGCACAGCGTGAGCACCTTCGCTCTATATCATGTAGGTTTGTCACATTTTCATTGAATATTTTGATGAAAACTAAAAAAATTTAATTGGTTTTAACTCTCACTAATTACTTTTACAGACTGCGTATTTACACGATTCATTTACTGAAATTATTTAAACACTGATATGATATACTCTGGAATGTCTTCAATATTTCTTCAGAAAATCGTGCATATTTTTATTATGTAAACCTCATATGAAACTGTAAGCTGTGGAAAATGAGCAACACACGACAGGATGTAACGTAGTATGTACGCACAGCCTACTTGAACATACATAAACATAAATGTTTGAATTAGTGTACCGATTTTTTAAAGGTACCATGTTAAACAGGAAATCACATTTTAAAGGAAACATCATATAAATGAGAAAGAACAATTTAAACCCATAAATTTTGACTATACCTTTTATGATTTTGTATAGAAAGCAAACCCAACTTCACACAAGCTGTTCATGTTACCAGGAAGATTCTGGAAGACTTGCTAACCTATATTAAATTCTCTAAAATTTAATTTCTTACTTAGATTTGATCCATGAGTATTTATTACCATGCCGTTAATCAAAATTTAAGTTCTAACTTGCGTTTCAGCGACTGTCTTCCTCCACCCACTTTAATTATCCTTTTGAAGTTGCTTTTGACGCGTCGTCTCTTGTTCGCGGCTCACACCTTACTGCCTCGCCTGTCTTCTTGTGTGATGTCTCAGTTGTGTTATAATTAGTTAATTTTCTTATTGGTTATTTCTTACCACGTCACTCCGTTTCGTCAATGGCAACTTCATTAGCTATTGGTTCCAGATGACGTAATGTACCTTTCCGCGCTCTCGTTTCTTCTCCGCCGTTCTGATTGGCTCGAAGATTATTTATTTACATTTTTATACAGATATTCATTTAAGGCCTACGTTTTTTCCTGAGTTGCACATGTATTTTTCTACTTCTGTTGGGTAATTCTAGTCTTAAGTCTTTCTCAGTTCTACTTTTTGTATGTTATTCGCCTCGCTTTTTCGCATAAAAGGGCCCTCATCTCGGCTCACGTTGCTCTTGCTCCCTAGAAAAACCACACGACGGAACTTTTCTTCTCAGACCTATGTACTTCGTCCAGCAATATGCTGTCTATTTGATATAAACCAAGCGCTGGCACTCTGCGCTTCGTACAAGCATTTTGTTTCCTCTGCTCTACGATGGTCAAGGACATTTCTCTGTAACAGCTCCTCGATAAGTACCGAGGACTTTTGACATTCTGAATTCTTGAAGTAAAATTCATCTTCAAGGTAGGAAGCCTAGCTCTTTGGACAACTAAAAATGGGTTTGATACCTACACTTACTGTGTGTTGCAGAAATCTCTTAATTTAAAATAAACATGAAGAATTCTAGTGGCAATTAATTGCTTACAACATAATGGTTTAAAGGATTTTTAAAATAACTTATTGTGGCAATTTGCCATTTTCTTGTTGTATTTATACTTATACAGCATTAATGTGTAGAGGCTATGCCTATTTATTTTCTTGAGTACTCACTACGGTTAAATTTTGCAACCCAGTGTTGCCTCTTGCTTTTAACTATCGTCTTTGCCAACCTATAGCTTAAATTTAGTGTTAATATTCCTTTTTCCATCAAATTTCTGTTCTTTTTTAAATTTTCATTAACTAAATTTTGGTATATTTAATGTTAACCTAGCAACTTAGTGTTGCATTTCAATATCAGAAATCGGTCTTATATTTATTATGAAAAGTCTAATCACGGATCTGTGGACTTCAGCTCAAGGTCGAGCGCATTTCCCAATTTTTCTTTCTTTTTCATGCATTTTTTTAAGTAACTCAATATCTTGTTTTTTACACGTTGCCTTACGTCGCACCGACACAGATAGTTTTTACGGTGACGATGGGATAGGATTAGGCTAGGAATCAGAAGAAACAGACTGTGGACCTAATAATGGCACAGCCCCTGCATTTTCCTGGTGTGAAATTGGGAAACAACGGAAAATCATCTTCAGAGCTGTCGACAGTGGGGTTATAACCCACTATCTCCCGAATGCAAGCTCACAGCTTCGCGCCCCAAACCGCACGGCCAACTGGCTCGGTAAATTATTGAATAAAATTGTAAACCTTTGTTATATCTGTGGTTCTAAGCTTCTTCATCCTTTCATCAACTAATCATTTCTTTCTCTATGTATAATGCATTCTTTACCCCAAGGGATTTTTGGTCAAACCTATCCAAAACTCCTTCAAAAGCTATGAAGGCCTATGGAGGAATGAGAAGTGAAGGCCTCAACTTTTCTCAACCTCGGCACTTTGATAGCGAAGTTAGCCCTACGCACAGCCACCTTTTCTCCCTAATACCACCTGACTGAACCAGGATCGAACTTGCCAAACTGGGGTAAGATATGAAAGTTCTGAGTGAACCTCTGGAGGTATTTTTTTATTTTTTACTTCCAGAATAGAACCCATATCCTCCCGACGGTTCTGCAGTGAGCTTTGCAAATATATTAGCTATCTGAACTATCAGAACACCCAAAATTTATGTAACTCACCGGCAAAACTGTAGAGCGTGTAGATTACTCTTGCGCGTTTTTCAAATACGTTTGCATTCTTACCTACCCGTGCCTTTAATTCCCATCTCTAAGTTATACCATGCAAATGTATTAATATAAGTGCCTGAAAGAACAGAAGGTTTGATTCAAACTATTTTAGGGTTTTGACTTCCACAGGGTGAATAATTACCAAAATCGTCTCCGCCCCGCCTACACGTAAAGTGACAGTAACAGCGTTTAATTAGAACAACTGAAAGCGTGCGGTACCGTATTGCAGTAATATTCGAATTGTTCTCTTATAAAAGTAGTCCATAATTTTTATGAAGTGCTTGTTCCCTTGTAACAAAGCTGTGTAGAAAATTCGGTAAATATTGATATCGTAAGAAAATAGAGACAATGTTGTCAAACTTTCACGTTAATACAGAAATATTAATTACAGTAGGTATTTTCTGGATCTGAAAGTGTATTACGTCCCACTAACTACGTTCACGATTTGCGGAGACGCCGAGACACCGGAATTTAGTCCCGCATGAGTTCATTTACGTGCCAGTAGATCTATCCGCATGAGGCTGACGTACTTGAGCACCTTAGTATACCACCTGACTGAACCAGGATCGAACTTGCCAAACTGGGGTGAGATATGAAAGTTCTTCTCAATGGTGTGCTTTTGAAAAATTTCGGGGTAAGACAATATTTTTTAATAGAGCAGAAGAGTTCATGATTTATTGTTTAAGATGTTTTATTTGTGCTTCCAGATGATCTGTACTGGAGATAGAGTTCACTATCGTGATGACTTTGAAATCCAAGTAATTTGTGCTTCGATGGAACTGAAGGCTAGGGGTAGCAACTAAAGAGAAAGTGTAACACGTGTAATTTTAATGATTGTATAAGAGACGGTGTGTTATTATAAGTTGAAATGTTAGTCAAAGAAAAATGCAACAACTCCAAAACTTCAGTCAAGGAAACTATTTTCAAGCGCTAAAATAAAGTTCGGTGAGGCTTAATATAGTAAGCGTAAGGAATTGCTGAATATATTCGATATTTCAGAAGTAATATGCTATTTATTTTAAAACCCAACTTATAAATAGCAAATTAATTATTAATGTACTAGTCGGATTTCGTTCTTTTTATTTTACTCTTCCCACAAAAACTGATATAAGATTATAGGTGCTAGGTAAGGGTTATTCTGCCCGGAGGCAGGTCCGAACCTCCACAGAGGTGTTCCCGAGCCGGAGTTTACGTGCGGTAGGGTGGTCAGTTTCTTTCCGCTCCTGCATTCCCTTACCCCAGTAGTATAATAGACGGGTTCGGCGGCCTCCTCCTCCTCCGGCTCTCGGAAGAGGCCTCCTCCTCAGCCAGTGGCCTCCTCCTCCTCCTCAGCCAGTGGCCTCCCAGTGGCCACCTCCTCCTCCTCCTCAGCCAGTGGCCTCCTCCACCTCAGCCAGAGGCCTCTTCCAGTGCTGCCAACTTAACCTAACTAGCGCGAGATAAACAAAGCCACGTGCTTTTTGACAGACAACAACGCACCGCTAACCTCAGTACTGCCATCTTGACGGGCCTAAACCTCAGTAGTGCCAACTTAACCTCACAAGCGCGAGGTAAACAAAGCCACGTGCTTTTTGACAGCCACGTGCTTTTTGACAGATTTGTAAACAAAGCCACGTGCTTTTTGACAGACAACAACGCATCGCAAACCTCAGTACTACCATCTTGACGGGCCTAAACCCCAGTAGTGCCAACTTAACCTAACTAGCATGAGGTAAACAAAGCCACGTGTTTTTTGACAGCCACGTGCTTTTTGACAGATTTGTAAACAAAGCCACGTGCTTTTTGACAGACAACAACGCATCGCAAACCTCAGTACTGCTATCTTGATGGACCTAAACCTTAGTGGTACCAACTTAACCTCACTAGCGCGAGGTAAACAAAGCCACGTGCTTTTTGACAGCTACGTGCTGTTTTGACAGCTGTCATCCGCCATCTTTAAACCACAAAGCACTGTGCTGCCCTCTATATCGCAGTAGCTGCAAAATTCGTCACCTGTCATCGACAGTGCTGCCATCTTGACGGGTCTAAACCTTAGTGCTACCAACTTAACCTAACTAGCGCGAGGTAAACAAAGCCACGTGCAGCTGTCATCCGCCATCTTTGAGCACAGTGCTGCCCTCTTTAGCTACTTACCTTTGAAATGTGGTGGCGGATAATTTGAAAAATGCTTTTTGACAGCAGCCATCTTGCATCGCAAACCTCAGTGCTGCCCTCTTTAGCTAGATACCTGTGGTAGCAGACAATTCCACGTGACAGCAGCCATCTTTAATCAAGAGAGCACCGTGCTGCCCTCTATGTAGTGGCGGCAAATTGAAAAATTCCACGTGCTCTTGTTGGGAAACAAAGCCACGTGCTTTTTTGACAGCTGTCATCCGCCATCTTTAATCAATAGAGCACCATGCTGCTATCATGCGGGCAATTTCATCACCTATCACCCGCCATCTTTAATCTACAGAACACCGTGCTGCCCTCTTTATGGCTACTACCTTAAGCATGTAGTAGCGGGCAATTTGAAAAGTTCTGTTAGCTATCATCCGCCATCTTTAATCAAGAGAGCACCGTGCTGCCATCTTTAGCTAGATACCTTTGAAATGTGGTGGCGGCAAATTGAAAAATTCCACATGCTCTTGTTTGGAAACAAACTCACGTGCTTTTTGACAGCTACCATCCGCCATCTTTAATCAACAGAGCATAGTGCTGCCCTCTTTAGTTTGAAATGTGGTGGCGGTAAATTCCACATGCTCTTGTTTGGTAAACATAGCCACGTGCTTTTTTGACAGCTATCATCCGCCATCTTTGAGCACCGTGCTGCCCTCTTTATCGCAGTAGATGTAAATTCGTCACCTGTCATACGCAGTGCTGCTATCTTTAGCTAGATACCTTTGAAATGTGGTGGTGGATAATTTAAAAAGAAAAATTCTACAGCAGTCCTCTCTCGACGCTAATTGCATAAGATGGCGGCTATACATGACTCCTTAAGGGTGCTTACGCAAGATGGCTGCTATACACAGGTTCTTATGAGACGCCCTTGGGATGCTTGCGCAAGATGGTGGTTATACAAGGCTCCTTATGAGACACCCTAGTGATGCTTGCGCAAGATGGCGGTTGCTCTTATGAGGCAGCTTAAGGGTCCTTGCACAAGATGGCTAGAGACGCCCTAAGGATGCTTGCGCAAGATGGCGGACACAAGATGGCGGCTATACACGTCTCCTTATGAGACGCCTTAAGGGTGCTTGCGCAAGATGGCTGCTGCTCTTAGCTTAGAGGCTAACGTGTCGTGCTAGTTCGATTCATTAAATTTAGGGCTTAAATGCAAAATGTTAAATATCTCGAAAGCAGTGCACCGTAGAGCAAAACGGACAAAATTTTTCTGCCTAATACCTAGGTTCGCAGTATGAGGAACAAGAAAATCATAGTCTAATGATGGGATCAACGGTTCGGTTCCTACTTAGGCCCTTTGGCATTTGCTCTGTTTTAGCTTGTATTGAAGCGAGTCTTCGTAACATGATCAGGTTTAGCTATGGTAGGGAGTATAACGTGCCGTGCAGGTTCGATTCATTAAATTTGGAGGCTTAAATGCAAAATGTTAAATATCTCGAAAACGGACAAAATTTTTCCGCCTAATACGTAGGTTCGTAGTATCAGGAACAAGAAAAAACATAGTCTATTGATGAGATCAACGGTTCGATTCTTACTTAAGCCCTTTGGCATTGGCAGCTATCTATTTCTACAAGATGGTGGCTGCTCTTATGAGACACAAGATGGCTTGAGACGTCCTAGGGATGCTTACGCAAGATGGCGGACACAAAATGGTGACTATACATAGCTCCTTATGAGACGGCCTAGGGGTGCTCGCACAAGATGGCGGCTACTCTGATGAAGAAAGCTAGCTTAGAGGCTACTGCGCAAGATAACAGCTGCTGTTATGCATGCGGTGGAGGGCAATTTGAAATTCTATGTGCTTAATCAACAGAGCACCCTGCTGCCCTCTTTAGCTGAAATGTGGTGGTGGATAATTTGAAAAATTCTTTTGACAGCTATCATCTTTAAAAACAACGGCGACTATACATAGGCTGTTAAGGCCTTATCATTCTCCTCCTCCTCCTCCTCCTCCTCCTCCACCTCCTTCTCTACCTCCTCCTCCGCCTCTTATGTCAAGGCATAGCTTTATATCGAACAAGTTTAAACCTGCATCGCGAAGGCAAGCGTGTGCAGCGATAACATTATTGTGCATGTTTAGACTTTCGAAACATAAGAAGAGTAGAATCAAACGCTGTACTCGATACGACATGTGATCAGAACATTGATTGATGCGTTCAGAAAAACAAAATAAGTGATCAAGACTAGAATCGAACAATGTACTCAATACATCATGTGTTTAGAATATGTCAGGGGATACGCTTGTTCTAAGAAGATCAGATTGAAACATAACAAGACTAGAATAGAACACTGTAATCGATGTTGTTAACTTCAACATGTGATCAGAACATTGATTGATGTGTTCAGAACACAAAATAAGTGATCATGACTAGAATCGAACACTGTACTCGATACAACATGTGATCAGAACATTGATCGATGTGTTCAGAACACGAAATAAGTGATCAAGACTAGAATCGAACACTGTACTCAATACAACATGTGTTTAGAACATGTTAGGGGGTACCCTTGTTCTAAGAAGATCAGAATGAAACATAACAAGACTAGAATCGAACACTGTAATCGATGTTGTTAACCTCAACATATGATCAGAACATTGTTTGATGTGTTCAGAGCAAAAGTACAATTTTGATGATTTGCGCAGCTAACTCGCTCGGTAAACGATATAGCCAAAGTATAACTTCAAATTATTTACCTTCCATCATTCGTCTTGTGTGTAAAAATCAGTCGAACAAGTTATCGCATAAACATGGCTGAAAAAAAAAATCGTGATAGGGTATGGAACCTAGGGGTTACATCTTGTCAGAAGAGCAAAAAGGATGAAAGGACTCTTCCTCCTCCTTACCGCACATTCCTTGGCTAAAGGGCTAATGGGCTAAAGGGCTAAAGGGCTAATGGGCTAAAGGTGCAACAACCTCGTCGATCGCTATCAGCAAGAACGCTTGTACTTTGTAGAAAATTAATCTTTATTTGTAAATGGTTTCATGTTCAGAACAAGGAATGGAAAATCCCCGAGGTGCGATGAGTTACGTTTTTCGAACTAGTGTTTGGAACACTGAACTTTTCAAGATGATAGCAGAGAGTTTAGCAATGTTCTGTTGTTGGATTTTAAATTCCGCGCTACAACATGCATAAGGTGGTAGCCTTGAGGTTTACCGCCGTAAAGATGGCAAGAGTGAGGTTAACAATGTTCTGTTGTTGGATTTTAAATTCTACGCTATAACATGCATAAGGTGGCAGCCTTGAGGTTTACCGCCGTAAAGATGGCAAGAGTGAGGTTAGCAATGTTCCGTTGTTGGATTTTAAATTCCGCGCTATAACATGCATAAGGTGGCAGCCTTGAGGTTTACCGCCGTAAAGATGGCAGCAGTGAGGTTAGCGACGCTCTATTGTCCTCCAAAGTGAGGTTAGGGTTCGTCAAGAAGACAGCTGTCAGAAAAAAGCACGTGGCTATGTTTACCAAGCAAGAGCACGTGGCCGTGACGTCACGGTCACGTAATCAATCCTTAGCTCGACGTCGTTAAGAGCAGTATTAGGGTTAGCTATGCTTAAAAGTCTTGGGAACAGAGCAGCAGTATGAATTGCTATGTTTCAAAGCGTGTACACATGACCTATCGATTTTACATGCATCGACCATCGAACTAAACTTCATCCGCTAGATCGTGCTGCTATCTTAGCATAACCTATACCCATAAAATTAAAGTACAATGAATAGCCATGTTTCAAAGCGTGTACACATCACCTATCGATTTTGCACACATCGACTCTCGAACTAAACTTCTTCCGCTAGATTGTGCTGCTATCTTAGCATAACCTATACGCGTGACCTTAAGGTACAAAGAATAGCCATGTTTCAAAGCGTGTACACATTACCTATCGACTTTGCATGCAACAAATATCGTACTAAACTTCTTCCGCTAGGTTGTGCTATCTTAGCATAACTTATACACATGAACTTAAAGTACAAAGAATAGCCATGTTTCAAAGCGTGTACACATTACTTATTGATTTTGCATGCATCAAATATCGTACTAAATTTCTTCCGCTAGATTGTGCTGCTATCTTAGCATAACCTATACCCATGAACTTAAAGTATAATGAATAGTCATGTTTCAAAGCGTGTACACATCAACTATCGAATTTGCATGTATCGACTCTCGTACTAAACTTCTGCAGGTAGATTGTGCTGCTATCTCAGCATAACTAAGACGCATGAACTTAAAGAACAAAGAAGAGCTATGTCTCAAAACGTGTACACATTACCTATCGATTTTGCAAGCATCGACAATCGTACTAAACTTCTTCCGCTAGATTGTGCTGCTATCTTAGCGTAACCTATACGCATGACCTTAAGGTACAAAGAATAGCCATGTTTCAAAGCGTGTACACATTACCTATCGACTTTGCATGCAACAAATATCGTACTAAACATCTTCCGCTAGGTTGTGCTGCTATCTTAGCATAACTTATACACATGAACTTAAAGTACGAAGAATAGCCATGTTTCAAAGCGTGTACACATTACTTATTGATTTTGCATTCATCGAATCTCGTACTAAATTTCTTCCGCTAGATTGTGCTGCTATCTTAGCATAACCTATACCCATGAACTTAAAGTACAATGAATAGTCATGTTTTAAAGCGTGTACGCATCAACTATCGATTTTGCATGTATCGACTCTCGTGCAAAACTTCTTCAGGTAGATTGTGCTGCTATCTTAGCATAACTAAGACGCATGAACTTAAAGTACAAAGAATAGCCTTGTTTCAAAGCGTGTACACATTACCTAATGATTTTGCAAGCATCGACTCTCGTACTAAACTTCTTCCACTAGATTGTGCTAAAATCGTGTAAGTGTGCTGCTATCTTAGCATAACCTATCGATTTTACATGCATCGACTATCGCAAGCATAACTAAGACGCATGAACTTAAAGTACAAAGAATAGCCTTGTTTCAAAGCGTGTACAGATCACCCTGAACTTCTTCCGCCAGATTGTGCTGCTATCTTAGCATAACCTATACGTATGACTTTAAGGTACAAAGAATAGCCATGTTTCAAAGCGTGTACACATTACCTATCGACTTTACATGTATTGACTCTCGTACAAAACTTCTTCCGCTAGGTTGTGCTGCTATCTTAGCATAACTCATACACATGAACTTAAAGTACAAAGAATAGCTATGTTTCAAAGTGTGTACACATCACCTATCGATTTTGCATGCATCGAATCTCGTACTAAACTTCTTCCGCTAGATTGTGCTGGTATCTTAGCATAACTTATACCCATGAACTTAAAGTACGAAGAATAGCCATGCTTCAAAGCGTGTACACGTCACCTATCGATTTTTCATGTCTCATACTAAACTTCTTGCGCTAGATTGTGCTGCTATCTTAGCATAACCTGTACGCATGAACTTAAAGTACAAAGAATAGCCTTGTTTCAAAGCGTTTACACATTACCTAATGATTTTGCACGAAACGACTATCATACTAAACTTTTTCCACTAGATTGTGCTAAAATCATGTAAGTGTGCTGCTATCTTAGCATAACCTATCGATTTTACATGCATCGACTATCGTACTAGACTTCTTCCGCTAGAGCATGTAGCAATCGCTTTTGTGTATCCCAAACCCATGTGCACGAACTTAAAGCATAAAGATGAGCTATGTTCTAAAGCGTGTACACATCACCTATCGATAATGTATGCATCGACTGTCGTACTAAACTTCTCCTGCCAGAGCGTACGACTATCGCTTGTGTGTGCACGAAATTAAAGCATAAAGAATAGCAATGTATAAAAATCTTGTAAACAAAGCAGCAGCATTACGTATAGTCAAGTTTAAATGCGTGCACACATCATGTATCCATGATGCACATAGTACTAAACTTATTCCACTAGAATGTACAAAGTTCGCATGTGTTTGTGCTGCTATCTTAGCATAGCCTATGTGAATGAACTTAAAGCATAAAGAATAGTGATGTATAAAAATCTTGTGAACATAGCAGAATGTTTACTACGTAGTTGTAGACATTAAACTTTGCATGCTGAGGCGGCATACTACGTGACCGTGACGTCACGACCACGTGCTCTTGCTTGGTAAACATAGCCACGTGCTTTTTTCTGACAGCTGTCTTCTTGACGAACCCTAACCTCACTTTGGAGGACAATAGAGCGTCGCTAACCTCACTGCTGCCATCTTTACGGCGGTAAACCTCAAGGCTGCCACCTTATGCATGTTATAGCGCGGAATTTAAAATCCAACAACGGAACATTGCTAACCTCACTCTTGCCATCTTTACGGCGGTAAACCTCAAGGCTGCCACCTTATGCATGTTATAGCGTAGAATTTAAAATCCAACAACAGAACATTGTTAACCTCACTCTTGCCATCTTTACGGCGGTAAACCTCAAGGCTACCACCTTATGCATGTTGTAGCGCGGAATTTAAAATCCAACAACAGAACATTGCTAAACTCTCTGCTATCATCTTGAAAAGTTCAGTGTTCCAAACACTAGTTCGAAAAACGTAACTCATCGCACCTCGGGGATTTTCCATTCCTTGTTCTGAACATGAAACCATTTACAAATAAAGATTAATTTTCTACAAAGTACAAGCGTTCTTGCTGATAGCGATCGACGAGGTTGTTGCACCTTTAGCCCATTAGCCCTTTAGCCCTTTAGCCCATTAGCCCTTTAGCCAAGGAATGTGCGGTAAGGAGGAGGAAGAGTCCTTTCATCCTTTTTGCTCTTCTGACAAGATGTAACCCCTAGGTTCCATACCCTATCACGATTTTTTTTTTCAGCCATGTTTATGCGATAACTTGTTCGACTGATTTTTACACACAAGACGAATGATGGAAGGTAAATAATTTGAAGTTATACTTTGGCTATATCGTTTACCGAGCGAGTTAGCTGCGCAAATCATCAAAATTGTACTTTTGCTCTGAACACATCAAACAATGTTCTGATCATATGTTGAGGTTAACAACATCGATTACAGTGTTCGATTCTAGTCTTGTTATGTTTCATTCTGATCTTCTTAGAACAAGGGTACCCCCTAACATGTTCTAAACACATGTTGTATTGAGTACAGTGTTCGATTCTAGTCTTGATCACTTATTTCGTGTTCTGAACACATCGATCAATGTTCTGATCACATGTTGTATCGAGTACAGTGTTCGATTCTAGTCATGATCACTTATTTTGTGTTCTGAACACATCAATCAATGTTCTGATCACATGTTGAAGTTAACAACATCGATTACAGTGTTCTATTCTAGTCTTGTTATGTTTCAATCTGATCTTCTTAGAACAAGCGTATCCCCTGACATATTCTAAACACATGATGTATTGAGTACATTGTTCGATTCTAGTCTTGATCACTTATTTTGTTTTTCTGAACGCATCAATCAATGTTCTGATCACATGTCGTATCGAGTACAGCGTTTGATTCTACTCTTCTTATGTTTCGAAAGTCTAAACATGCACAATAATGTTATCGCTGCACACGCTTGCCTTCGCGATGCAGGTTTAAACTTGTTCGATATAAAGCTATGCCTTGACATAAGAGGCGGAGGAGGAGGTAGAGAAGGAGGTGGAGGAGGAGGAGGAGGAGGAGGAGGAGAATGATAAGGCCTTAACAGCCTATGTATAGTCGCCGTTGTTTTTAAAGATGATAGCTGTCAAAAGAATTTTTCAAATTATCCACCACCACATTTCAGCTAAAGAGGGCAGCAGGGTGCTCTGTTGATTAAGCACATAGAATTTCAAATTGCCCTCCACCGCATGCATAACAGCAGCTGTTATCTTGCGCAGTAGCCTCTAAGCTAGCTTTCTTCATCAGAGTAGCCGCCATCTTGTGCGAGCACCCCTAGGCCGTCTCATAAGGAGCTATGTATAGTCACCATTTTGTGTCCGCCATCTTGCGTAAGCATCCCTAGGACGTCTCAAGCCATCTTGTGTCTCATAAGAGCAGCCACCATCTTGTAGAAATAGATAGCTGCCAATGCCAAAGGGCTTAAGTAAGAATCGAACCGTTGATCTCATCAATAGACTATGTTTTTTCTTGTTCCTGATGCTACGAACCTACGTATTAGGCGGAAAAATTTTGTCCGTTTTCGAGATATTTAACATTTTGCATTTAAGCCTCCAAATTTAATGAATCGAACCTGCACGGCACGTTATACTCCCTACCATAGCTAAACCTGATCATGTTACGAAGACTCGCTTCAATACAAGCTAAAACAGAGCAAATGCCAAAGGGCCTAAGTAGGAACCGAACCGTTGATCCCATCATTAGACTATGATTTTCTTGTTCCTCATACTGCGAACCTAGGTATTAGGCAGAAAAATTTTGTCCGTTTTGCTCTACGGTGCACTGCTTTCGAGATATTTAACATTTTGCATTTAAGCCCTAAATTTAATGAATCGAACTAGCACGACACGTTAGCCTCTAAGCTAAGAGCAGCAGCCATCTTGCGCAAGCACCCTTAAGGCGTCTCATAAGGAGACGTGTATAGCCGCCATCTTGTGTCCGCCATCTTGCGCAAGCATCCTTAGGGCGTCTCTAGCCATCTTGTGCAAGGACCCTTAAGCTGCCTCATAAGAGCAACCGCCATCTTGCGCAAGCATCACTAGGGTGTCTCATAAGGAGCCTTGTATAACCACCATCTTGCGCAAGCATCCCAAGGGCGTCTCATAAGAACCTGTGTATAGCAGCCATCTTGCGTAAGCACCCTTAAGGAGTCATGTATAGCCGCCATCTTATGCAATTAGCGTCGAGAGAGGACTGCTGTAGAATTTTTCTTTTTAAATTATCCACCACCACATTTCAAAGGTATCTAGCTAAAGATAGCAGCACTGCGTATGACAGGTGACGAATTTACATCTACTGCGATAAAGAGGGCAGCACGGTGCTCAAAGATGGCGGATGATAGCTGTCAAAAAAGCACGTGGCTATGTTTACCAAACAAGAGCATGTGGAATTTGCCGCCACCACATTTCAAACTAAAGAGGGCAGCACTATGCTCTGTTGATTAAAGATGGCGGATGGTAGCTGTCAAAAAGCACGTGAGTTTGTTTCCAAACAAGAGCATGTGGAATTTTTCAATTTGCCGCCACCACATTTCAAAGGTATCTAGCTAAAGATGGCAGCACGGTGCTCTCTTGATTAAAGATGGCGGATGATAGCTAACAGAACTTTTCAAATTGCCCGCTACTACATGCTTAAGGTAGTAGCCATAAAGAGGGCAGCACGGTGTTCTGTAGATTAAAGATGGCGGGTGATAGGTGATGAAATTGCCCGCATGATAGCAGCATGGTGCTCTATTGATTAAAGATGGCGGATGACAGCTGTCAAAAAAGCACGTGGCTTTGTTTCCCAACAAGAGCACGTGGAATTTTTCAATTTGCCGCCACTACATAGAGGGCAGCACGGTGCTCTCTTGATTAAAGATGGCTGCTGTCACGTGGAATTGTCTGCTACCACAGGTATCTAGCTAAAGAGGGCAGCACTGAGGTTTGCGATGCAAGATGGCTGCTGTCAAAAAGCATTTTTCAAATTATCCGCCACCACATTTCAAAGGTAAGTAGCTAAAGAGGGCAGCACTGTGCTCAAAGATGGCGGATGACAGCTGCACGTGGCTTTGTTTACCTCGCGCTAGTTAGGTTAAGTTGGTAGCACTAAGGTTTAGACCCGTCAAGATGGCAGCACTGTCGATGACAGGTGACGAATTTTGCAGCTACTGCGATATAGAGGGCAGCACAGTGCTTTGTGGTTTAAAGATGGCGGATGACAGCTGTCAAAACAGCACGTAGCTGTCAAAAAGCACGTGGCTTTGTTTACCTCGCGCTAGTGAGGTTAAGTTGGTACCACTAAGGTTTAGGTCCATCAAGATAGCAGTACTGAGGTTTGCGATGCGTTGTTGTCTGTCAAAAAGCACGTGGCTTTGTTTACAAATCTGTCAAAAAGCACGTGGCTGTCAAAAAACACGTGGCTTTGTTTACCTCATGCTAGTTAGGTTAAGTTGGCACTACTGGGGTTTAGGCCCGTCAAGATGGTAGTACTGAGGTTTGCGATGCGTTGTTGTCTGTCAAAAAGCACGTGGCTTTGTTTACAAATCTGTCAAAAAGCACGTGGCTGTCAAAAAGCACGTGGCTTTGTTTACCTCGCGCTTGTGAGGTTAAGTTGGCACTACTGAGGTTTAGGCCCGTCAAGATGGCAGTACTGAGGTTAGCGGTGCGTTGTTGTCTGTCAAAAAGCACGTGGCTTTGTTTATCTCGCGCTAGTTAGGTTAAGTTGGCAGCACTGGAAGAGGCCTCTGGCTGAGGTGGAGGAGGCCACTGGCTGAGGAGGAGGAGGAGGTGGCCACTGGGAGGCCACTGGCTGAGGAGGAGGAGGAGGCCACTGGCTGAGGAGGAGGCCTCTTCCGAGAGCCGGAGGAGGAGGAGGCGGCCGAACCCGTCTATTATACTACTTACCCCCCACCAACAGCGCGTGGCAACCCATCCAACTTCTGACCACGCCCAATGTTGTTTAACTTCGGAGATCTCATGGGATCCAGTGTTTCAACACGGGTACGGCCGTTGGCTATACGATTGTTATGACTTACAATTTGCTTTACGTCGCACCGACACAGATAGATCTTTTAGCGACGATGGGGTAGGAAAGGGATAGGAGTGGGAGGGAAGCGGCCATAGTCTAAATTCTAGGGAAACTTATTGCTGATTTGTTCTTCCTGTCCTTTTCCTATGTTTTCGGTTCAGTACTTCCTCTAGATTTGGCCCAGCTCTACGGGTGGATTTTCTTTCTGACGCCAATCCTATGTGGACGGATGTAGTCACTATTGCGTGTGTCTGTGGTTCTTGGTAAGGTGGTGTGGAGTGTTTTGTGTAGATGAGGAGGTCTGTAATGAGACGAACATAAATACCCTGTCCCAAAGTAAGAAGAAACAAACGCAGTTAATATCGCTGCCCCGGCAGGAATGCAAACCCGGACTCTCTGATACGAAGGCCAGTACGCTGACCATTCAGCCAAGGAGCCGGACTGCTTAATACTTTATGACCACGCAATTAATAGATTGCCTCATTAAAATTTAGCGCAAAAGTTTCAAGAACGTGATTTGGTAAATATTCAAGAATTAGTACGAAATTTCAAGTAGGTTATATTTAGAGAAAAATATCGCATAAATAATTTATTAAGTCAAACAATTTATGCACACACATTCACATGAACGGATCTGAAAGTAATTTATCGACGGCAGCAAAGAAAGGTAAGATGTTACTTTTCATCGGATACATCCTTAGTTTCTTTTTTTTTTTTTGAAACTAGTAAATTACTCTCAGAAAGGAGAGCTGATAAAAATAATTTGGGTTATTATACCTCTCATTCCTGTCCCGGAATTATATCATCTTTCCAGGAGCTGTTAACAGTTCGGGATGCACAATTGTCCAGGATTTGGTTAGGAATACACAAATCATGAATACCCTACTTAACTGTATAGGCAAACCTGCAGTTTTTAAATGTTTCCTTTAGAAAATAATTCTGACTGCACCGTGGACTGATCTCTATCAGGATCATGTGACAATAATATGTCGCAGAGAATTTTGCTGAATCCATTTATCGATATCAGTTTGTAATGTCCAAATTATTGCATTTAAGGGGCAGAACGACAGGTATAGCAGACAATCAAGTTTTCTTGGGCACTCGGATCCCTACTAATCACTTGTTAATGTTTGGTCAACTTCGTATGCAGACATAACGACAATGAAATACAAAATGCACAGGGCATTCACCACCTCGATATTGTACCGGGAAATAGTTATGGAGCCAGAGCATGGGAATGATCTCAGGTAGTGTGCGGTTGCGATTGGAGTCGGTACAGAGAAGAATGATTCCGTAGGGCGAATAATAGATGGTAATTAAAATTTTTGACAATATTTGTTGATGATCTCAAGCTAATCACCCTGCTTCCCCTTCATCGAAATTAAATTTCCAATTGATCTTTTCAGAATAAAATTGAGTAAATGAAATACATGCGCTGATACATCCACTCGATGTTAATAATGTTCAGAATAAATATAAGTTTTCTAAGATCTCAATACACCCTAAAGTTCATCTGGGATCTCTCATATAAACTCAAATTCAAAATAACACTCTGATCATAGAACTTCATTCAACCACTTGTTGATTTACCAAGATTTTAAACTGCAAATTAAATCCATCACTTGTGGTAAAAACCTAAAGTCTTTCTAAAATTATTAAACATAATATTAATTTTCACTTGCTTTAGCCATCCTATAGTTCAAATTAAATATTTTCAATCACTTGCTGAAGAAATCCTACAGTTGATCTTAGCAAATTATAGAAGATTGTTAAATAGTGCACTTGTTTTATGACAAGCTCTACAGTTCATCTAGTTATTGCGAAATGATTTCAGTTTACACAACTTCGAAGAGAAACCTAAAGTTCATTGAAATATGACTTGAAGTCTTGTTGGATGACTTCCTATAATTTCTACAAGCAGAATTCACACGATTAAAAATTACGAAGCACTTTTCGTTTGATCAACGCAGCACTGTTGAATGATTGAGTGCATTATTAAAAGGTCAGTTATTGTCTAAGTGTAATTACTCACTTGAGAAAAGGTAAAATGCACCTGTGTTCTGCTCATGAGAATGGATGAACTTCAGCTCTGCATTTGGGTGACTGGAGCTTCTGCAGCAAACAGCCTGGACTCGAACTCTGCACCAGCAGGATACCACGTTCCATCCCACGACGACACCACGTTTAATCCCTCGTATGTACCACGATTACTCCCTCGCTGGATACCCTCGAAGACACCACGAATAATCCCACGTTGGATATGACGTTCTACGTAGTGTGATATTACGGCACTTCGCCAAGATTTCCGGTTGTTTTTAAAAGAAATTTTGAATTACGGGAAAGTTCCATTGGCACTATACAGTGAGTTGGAGGACTATTAATTATCATTAACGAGTTGCATTTCACAGTGAAATAAGTCCTAAGGCACAGTTTGTACACACACTCTTGCACTATGGCATTAAATACGTGACTTGGAATAGCACAGTCTATGTCACAGTTCGAGCTATAAGTCAAGTTACTGTAGTAATAAAATGATTTCGCTTCTGCAGTTGAAAGCACAGTCTTTCACCGCACAGTTTATAAGACATGAAATGAGACACTAGCACAGTTCATAATAATCACAGATTATGTCGAAATTCAGTATAAGAATAACTATCACAGTCCGTTAAATACTCAAATAAATGTAATAAATATAACTTATAGAACAGTCTCTTGAATCCTAATATTCACTGCTTAAGTGGTTTCTATTAATGAGTTCTCATAACAGAGTTCGTATGACCTAATGTCATCATAAAATGCCCTTAATATTCAGTTATTTTCTTATGACACTAATGGAATGTTCAAGAAAAAACAAGAAATTTAGCCACACCCAGTCCTCTTAATTACTGAATATTTGAGTGGAATAGTACTTCAAATAGTTCACAATAGGAATTGTATACGAGAAATGCGTCTCAAAACTAATGAAATTGTCATTAATTGAAGGTTTGATTTATCACGCACAATTTCCTATTACGCTTGTCCTTGTAAATTATCACTACAGACTTCAAATATATGGGGAATTAACACAGTCCATAATAATGTCGAATGGTAAATTAAACACTGGTATTCTCAGTTCTACCTAACTGCACAGTCTATATCGCAAGATCACTTGTTCAAGAAATTCGTAACTCTTATACGACCAAACTCGGTTTGATAGAACTTTATAACATCTCACACGTCCACGATGCGGTTGAAACTTCACTTACTACGATTTCGCACAAATTCAAAGTTTTAGAACATGACTTACACATCTCTCGCGAGGCACGACGGAGCAGTATGACTTCTAGGCATGATCGAGTTGTAGATTTCAACTGACTATACCCTTGAGTCGTTGACCTATTTACATTCTGCTGGGAGCGAGCTTACTGGGTCAGGCGATATAGGGGTGGTTATGCAATCCAAACTTCCACTCGTCATATCATCTAAACTACTAGGTGGATTGATCTCAAAATATTGATCATTGTACATCTGAAATGTGGGATACATGCTGGTGTTTGTCCTATTTTTATTTGTCGAGTCGTTTAGCAGTTATAAAAATCATTTCTAGACGTTTCCATGGGGAGGTGAATTACATTGTAACCCCTTCAGATCTACGCCTGCCATCCGAGAACAAGTAATGGACTCCCTGCAACATTCTATACCATCCAGTAGCATTATTCGGAGACTACAGTAGTTGCAGCCGAACTGGGGAATTACCGTCCCATTCGTATGCTGCCGTTAACACCACAAAACAAATGACTGCGTTTGGAGAGATGCCATGAATCATGGACTGTTGATGAATGGTGTCGCATTATATTCAGCAATGAATCGTGGTACTGCGCTACTCTGGATGACCATCGCCTGTCAGTATGGCGGCAATTTGGGGAGATATTCCAATCTTCCAGTGTTTTGGAAAGGCACAGTGGTGTTACTACTAGCATCGTGGTGTGGTGAGCCAATCGGGCCACTTCAGGTCACGGCTGGTAGTGATTGAGGGAACTCTGACTGCACAAGTGTTCGTCATGGACGTACTGCGTCCTCATGTGTTACCTTTCATGCGACGGTATCGTGGTGCCATTTTTCAACAGGACAATGCTCGTCCACACACGGCATGTGTCTCTATGAATTGTCTGCGTGATGTTAAGGTGTTTGTGTGGTCAGCAAGATCGCCATATCGGTCCTGGATAGAACATGTGTGGGACAAGCTCGGATGTCAACTCCGTCCCAGTGCCAGCATCCAGGATATCAAAGACCAGTTACCAAAGTTGTGGGCCAGCTTGCCTCAGGGGAGCATACAACGACTTTGACACCCTTCCCAACCAAATCAGTGCATGCATGCAGGCTAGATGGGGTGTAACTTCATACTGATTAGTGAGCTCGTTCTGTCAAGTTCTTCGTAGATTTGACTAGATTTTTGAAATAACATCACATACCCTTTCAACACGTGAAGTTTCATTTCGTATTCTCCTCCGCTGCTGGCAGCTTCACCTTTCTTTGGGCTATCTTTTAAGTAGCGGAACTTGATTTCTATTCCTTTATATGTATGAAGTATATATGTTCTGTGTGTTTGCATGTCAAAAGGAAATACTGTTCAGACTGATTTCGATTTACTATTTGACTCCATTACTTGTTTCACACGTTTTGATTGCTTATACTAAGGAAACGAACGCCAAAGTGGCACTCTTCTTTCCACACTACCACCACTTGCCCATAAAATTCAGTGCCCAAGGAACCTCGTGAGCGCAATCACTGGATGGGCATAACGTGTATAGGAATATGATACTGTATAGGCTTTAGGGCTTAGGCCGTGTCAAGAAAATGAGGGGACATTTTTTACTTTTCGCAGAGAACTGTGTTCTGCGTCATCAGAAGAAATCTCGACTGTCCACGAGAAAGGCTTTTTAAATAATGACTCTTTAAATTTAGACGTTATAGTAGAAGTGGAAATGGCACGTTCATTCGCCAGCAGATGGCTCCCAGGACGCGGCACAGCGCTAGCCTTCCAAGCGGAAACTGACCGAACCATCAGAATCAGTCTAAGAGGTTCATATTACATGTGTACATAACATATGACATCGACAGGTGTGTGACATTGACACAAGCCTGCAATGAAACATCTTGCGATGAGGAACGCGTGAATTTGGAAAACACCGAAACGAAATAACAATGGTGAAGGGACAGGGAAGGGAACTACCTACGTAAATTCTTAATGGCTGGCAACCAGGTATTACCGGCTATCAATTAAGTAATTAAGCCAATTGCGTTTTTTCACAAAAGATACGCTCTGAGCAGTATTTTTCACAGCAGTTTACTACCTGGCAATTAGTGGCCGGGACTCCGCGGTCGATCAATGCAGAGCTGATAAGACACTGCAAAGTAAATGCATGCGAGACCAAGCCTGTGGCCGGGCATAGTGGCTCAGATGTTGAAGCACTGGCCTTCAGATCCCAAGTTGGTGTGTTAACCCTTTATAGGTTGCTGGTAAATATATTTACCACTTGGGTTGCCATAGAAACTGTTCAGATGGGAATACCCTAAGTGGCCGTAACTGTCTGCTTTCTAGTCTAGTAACGCTTTCTGGTAAGAATATTTACCACTTTTTTGAAACTCGCGCTTCACGGCTATTTGAATCGTTCCACTTCCAAAAGTGGTACATATGTTTACCAGAGAGCGCCACTTGAACTTCACTCGTGTAGGCATTGTGTTGACCATAAAACACAGCTCATTTTAAGCGAGATACTGGATTTTCCTGAATTATATAAGGATACAATATGTATTTTTGAATATTTTGATCATTTTGTTAACATAGACTACATATTTTGTGGTTAACTTTGAAAGATTTTATCAAAATAATCATTGGTCTACACATGAAGTACCAAGAAAGGCGAAATAATGTGCTCGTTTTGCATATTGATAGCGTGCTCATTTTCAATGCAATTGGTGATATAAATATCGGAAACAGACTTCAGAGCTTCTAGTTACATTTTTTACATGTGCCTCTTCCTAAAATATTGTGGCCAGCATGTTATATTCACTAATATGAAAACATGTAGCAAGACTGTGAGGTCGTGGATGTAACATTTTATCAGTCACAGGATGTATTAGCTTCCCAGATTATGAAAACTGGATTAATACCCAAAGAACACTTCATGTGTATTTCAGAAAAACATAAATTTAGTCAATCCGTATGATATTCAGTTCCTCTGAGTTCAGGGGCGTATACAGAAAATAATAATAATAATAATAATAATAATAATAGTAATAATAAATACATTTTTAGGGTAATTATGGATGTAAGAATAGACTGCCACATGCAGTGGCTAACACCAGGGCTTCCCATAGGGGAGGGGTGACAAATCAGACATTTATTGGGGGGATATATCACAAAATTCCCCTCTCTCCCCCAGGCACTTACCTGCCTGAATGCATGCTATTTTGTAAGATATTCTTATACTAACTTAGAAATTAATTTTAGACGATGGCTTGTTTTGAATCGTATTTTTTGTAAGGGGAACTATGTGCCTTAGTTCTATTAAAAATAATAAATAGAAGATGTAAAACAGAAATGTAGCCTATGTTCTTAGGTCAGTCTTTTCTGCCCATGACCCCATGATTCTAGCGCAATTTCTAGAGCCAGTGTGACATTTATAATTATATTCTCGTTCAATGCTTTCCATCTGCATTTTACACCTATTATTTGCAAAATACTGTGGAATGTTGTCATATAAGCAAAATGGTAAATGTATTTACCAGTGCACACTCAGTGGGAAAGAAATCCTAAATGCTCTCTGGTAAAAATACTTACCACCCCATATCACATAATCAAACAATGTACTGACTCAAATTTTGGTCAGAATCTAAACAGTAGTCCCTAATGACATGGTATTTAATCAAATAAGTAATATATTTTGTTCCCCAGGGTTTTGCCCTATAAAGTGTTAAATCCCGGCTCAGGCTAATGATGTTTGAAAGTATCTGAAGAATTGCCAGCTCGTAAAGGAACTCCTGCGGGAGAAAATTCTGGTATCGCGGGGTCTCCGAACACCGTAAAACCAATCTCATTCATTATTATTTATATGGGCGTGTGTCCTGAATATGAGGTTGATAAGACAAAGTAGCACTGCAAGATTAAAGAAAGCTAACCCTAAATGTATTCTAAATAATACACTAATATGAAGAACTAGAACAACTCTGAGTGAAATGAATGTTACCCAGTCTTGGCACATTCTTTTTCTTCTTCTTACTATTATTTGCGAACTGACCTCTTAGGATCACACTACAATTTAAGTTTTTTCTTCTCTGAAGTTTACTCTTCCTCCAGTACTCCTTCATGTGGACGCTATGCTGTTTCTTCTGTTCATCCATCTTCCCGTCTTTGCAGTTCCTTCGACTTGAAACCCTTCCAAATTTTGCATCATGGTCCGAAATATTTTCTTGTCCAACATCTGAACTTCCTGGATGTTGGACTTCTCTAGTTATTCAGAAACTTCCTTAATCCATGCCGTCGTTGCCATCTTGTTCCACAGGTAGTCGAATAACTCTTTGGATGGTCTGGTTTTGTCCATTCTGTACAAATGTAGAAATAATAACCTCCTCTTTTTCGTGGTCTCTGAAATTTTCTCCACATTTTTGCAGACTTAATATTGTTGTTCCGAAGTTTCCACTCGGTTCCAGTCTGGATTAGGCCCAAGATATTCTGTATTCTTCTTCTTTCTAGGATCTCCAGTTTCTCCAACTGGTAATTCGTCGAGAGGCATTCGCTGGCATACAGGTATCCTGTTTTACTACACTTTTGTAATGCCTTATTTTGGCATTCCATAAGATTCATTTCTTGTTGTAGATATTTTTAGTTAGTCTGTAAGCTCTCTCCATTTTTGAGATACGATCATCTACAGCAGCTTTCTCTAGTCCGTTCTCTTGTATGATTTCACCGAGATATTTGAACGTTTTAACCCTCTGAATCAGCCCAATCTCTGTTTCAAGGAATTGTGGTCCATGGTTGTCAATCATCATGACCTATTTATTTATTTATTTATTTATTTATTTATTTATTTATTACCGATTGCGGTTCACTTCCCGAGGAAGCAGAACAATGTTTTCGCGAAATATAAAGTTTCTCTTGTATTTCGTCTCGTTTCATATAGGTTAAACCCATTAGTAGAAATGCATTTATTTCTGCTTCCCCCATTTAGAGGCTGCCAATAAAACAAAGCTGAAGTCAAAATGCCCGCACTAGTCATCAGCAGCAGATCGCGTTCTTGTTGCTCTAATTCCACTAAACCGAGTGAGTTGGTCGTGCGATTAAGGTCGCGCAACAGTGAGCTTGCATTAGGGAGATAATGGTTTCGAACCCCACTGTCGGCAGCCCTGAAAATAGTTTTCCGTGGTTTCCCATTTTCACACCAAGTAAATGCTGGGAATATAACTTAAATAAGACCACGGTCGCTTCCTTCCCACTCCTAGAACTTTCCTCTTCCATCGTTGCCATAAGATACATCTGTGTTGGTGCAACGTACACCAAATAATAATAATAATAATAATAATAATAATAATAATAATAATAATAATAATAATAATAATAATAATAATAATAATGTGGCCCTTTCTGGCAGTGAACACTTGATGTAATTTTCATATTTTTGCTCATAAGAATATGATTGTGAAGATTCTGAAAGATAGAATTTTAGGACTCATATTTTATCTCTCCATTACCCTTTAACAATATTAGGGCCCTAGGTTCCTTTTACTTGCTTACCTGAAAGGCTTCATTTTAAATATTTACGTGTCATCGACTCGAATGGCTATTAGTTTTTGCTCAATCACGTTGTTTACTTTAACCCAGCACGTCTTCCACCTCATGAAATGTTAAACATTGCCCGGAGATGTGTCTGTTTCGTCAAGTGTTTACTGAACACACAAAACGCTCACGCTGGAATCGACTAGTCTCAACGTAGGAAGTTTATCGACACGAGAGAAAATAAACTCGTGCCGCAGTAGCGAACATTCTTTTACTTCAGACACAAACTTTGGTTATGAACTTCTATCAAACCACAGGCAAAGGTCAAGCATTGAAACTTAGTCATACTGTCAAGCACCAAGAGACAATAACTCCAGCGATAAAGCTCTTTACATCAGGATGTTAAATGATTGTGTGAAAAGTAATTCTGAAATTTCTAACAGTTACGTTGTTAGTGGGACGTAAAGCCAATAACATTATTATTATTATTATTATTATTATTATTATTATTATTATTATTATTATTATTATTATTATTATTATTATTATTATTATTGTGAGATTAGACGAAATATCATCGAGAATTTTATTATAATAAGAATATAGTGTCAAAATGCAATAGAACTGATTATTTTTAAAAGGGGATTTATCATGAAGCGTAAAATGTTCAGCAACCTAAGAAATTAAGATATAGCAGGGCTGAGTGGAGCCTCCGTAGCTCAAGCGGCAGCGCGCCGGCCTCTCACCGCTGGGTTCCGTGGTTCAAATCCCGGTCACTCCATGTGAGATTTGTGCTGGACAAAGCGGAGGCGGGACCGGTTTTCCTCCGGATACTACGGTTTTCCCTGTCATCTTTCATTCCAGCAACACTCTCCAGTATCACTTCATTTCATCTGTCAGTCATTAATCATTACCCCAGAGGAGTGCGACAGGCCTCAGCAGCTGGCACAATTCCTACCCTCGCCGCTAGATGGGGGCTTCATTCATTCCATTCCTGACCCGGTCGAATGACTGGAAACAGACTGTGTATTTTCATTTTTCTGGGCTGAGTGGCTCAGAAGGTTGAGGCGCTAGCTTTTTGACCCCAACTTGACAGGTTCGATACTGGTTCAGCCCAGTAGAATTTGAAGGTGCTCAGATACGTCAGCCTCGTAGCGGTAGATTTTTGTATTTGTGTTTGTGTTTATTCTTGAACATAACAGGCTTTCAGCCCAAATACATGTTCACAATTAAAACAACTTACAAAAAAGGAAAAAGGAAAAACACGAGACTCTTTGGGTATGCCATGAGATCCATCAGATACTCCGGTAACGTGACACTCCCTAGGGAGGATCACCACAGCAGTCATCCTAAGTCCCTACATACCACGTCCATCGACCCCACTGGATACAAAATAAATAAAATAAATAAACAAATAACAAAAAAGAAACTGTATTGGTAGATTTATTGGCACGTAAAATAACTCCTGCGGGACAAACACCCAGCACCCCGGCGTGTCCGAAAACCGTAACATTAGTTGGTGGGACGGAAAATCAATAACATTATTATACATTTCGTTCGAACGTTCTATGATATTCTAATTACATGTGACATCACTGTTTCTTCGTAACATAACTACATTAAAGTACTGTTGTTATTCCAAATATCGATTTCCAGCTTCCCATATCCCACATCGATTAATATGGTACGCGAAACAAACCTCGAGCTTCCAAAGCAGCACTCACAGCACTCCAAAATGGCAAGCACGAGTTTTCAGAGTGACGCTAATTTCGAGTCAATAGCACCGACAGTAATTGTGGCAGAAGCGTTGGATTTTATTACCAGTTTACTGCTGCAGATGTCAAGGAAGGTGTATGAAAAGTTCTTTTCTCAGTTTGTTTACTGGTGGAAAACTTAGTTCATTTCCTATGCTTTAACGTGTCTTTGTTTGAGGTTAAAATCCCAAAACCACAACTCTTTTCCATGCAGTTGAACTAGTTAGGAACACTCACGGTCAATATGCATCATGTTTGCCATCAGTCACAATAATCGAGATGAAGCCCAATGGTTACCGTTTCATTATCAATAACGAAACACGGCAAGATGTGTTGCAGAAACTCAAAACGTAGACATTTAATTATGACCTTATGCATCTTGACGATAATGACATTTATTAAAACGCGATTATCTCTACGAAACGCCATTGTAGTCTCGTTGTACAATATACTGTCACACACTTTATCTTATTATTAGCAATGTGCAAACGTGATTTTAGTCACATATTAACATTATCAATATATATATATATATATACTGTATATATATGATTTGCTTTACGTCGCACCGACACAGATAGGTCTTATGGCGACGATGGTATAGGAAAGACCTAGGAATGGTAAGGAAGCGGCCGTCGCCTGAATTAGGGTACAGCCCCAGCATTTGCCTGGTGTGAAAATGGGAAACCACGTAAAACCATCTTCACAGCTGCCGACAGTGGGGTTCGAACTCACTATCTCTCGATTACTGGATACTGGCCGCATTTAAGCGACTGCAGCTATCGAGCTAGGCGCTTAGCCTATTTATCAAAATTAACTTCAATTCTACGTTTTTCTTCAAAGCGAATCAGAAAGGTAAATATAGGCTACATATCAAATTGCAAAATTAATTTCATTTATTGCCAACCATGGTTTAGGGTGCAGAAAAGTCTTCGTAGCCTTGGTCATGCCAAGAAACAATGCAATCGGGTTGAGCAGCTCAGACGGTGAAGCTCAAGGTGGTGGGTTCGATCCTAGCTAAGACTGGTGGTATTTGGTGGAGCTCAAATAGACCAGCCTCGTGTCAGTAGGTTCACTGGAATGTAAGGGAATTCATGTGAGACAAATTTGCGGCAACTTGGCATCTCCTAAAACTTAATAGTAGGTAGTTGAACGTAAGTCCAATTACATAATAATAATAATAATAATAATAATAATAATAATAATAATAATAATAATAATAATAATAATAATAATAATAATAATAATAATCGTAGATAAATAAATAAATTAATTAAAAAATAAATAAGTAAATGAATGCTTACCGTACGTAAATAAATATAATGACATACATAAGCTAACTTTAGTAAATGATGATTATCAGTCTTGCAAAATTCTGTAAATAATTACGCTCAAATGGATTGGTATTTCTGTGTGTTTCAGGGAGAAATTCGTAAAAATGTTCTGCATAGTAATTTGAAACACTGTCAATCAAAGGGCTCCAGCTGTGTACGATCTGACTCTCAGAACACCCAGAAGACTTCGTCGCTTATGAAGTAACTGACAACTAGTCTCTATCCACCCACCACGTCATGTCACCTGTCATCCAGCACGACAACGGAAACTTCATTTTATAATTGCCCTGCTCTCAAGGATAAAGAAAGCACCCTTTATTCACGTCACACAGAGTGCTCGTGTAATATTCAAGAATAATCCATTTAGGAACTTTGTTCCGTACAAAAGGTGACTTGTCTAGGGAAACAATTTCTTAACAAAATTAAACTGGCGATGGTGTGTTTCTTAACTTGACTCCGGGGGATCATTATATAGGGTAAGGAGGTATCGACCTGATGCTATCTCCTCAATGCCATATGGTAACAGCACAGTATCAGCAATGCTAATATTTTATAATCATCTGCCTCACGCTAGCTGCGCTGTTACGTTGATTAAACAGAAATACGGGAGTTCATTTACGGTACAGTACGCCTCGCAAAGAAAGTGCACACAAGCATTTCTTTCAATATTTATTTGATAGTTGTGTTCGTTCTGCTACGTTAGTTCAACACTATGGTACAAAGACACATTGACATTAATAGCCCATTTATTACTAATGTGAATTCAACTGAGTTCCAACTGATGAACTACAGAAATAGAGAAAATATATTTTCTTCATGTACTGTACAAGATGAAGAGCGATCAGACCGTTTTCAAATTAAAATAAAAAATATATTCACTTTCGTAGTGTAAGTTAGGCGCATTTTTGTATTTTCAACTGATTTGTATACTTGTTACCACGGAGGAATACAGACGCGGTTTTGGTATACTGTAGGCTACCTACACATTGCCATATCAGGCCACTTGCATTCTTTTAAATTTTGGAGTAATTTGGCAGCACCACTATGCCAAAATTACATTCAACATATATTCAGACAAATATGCCCTGATTCAGATAACAGATCACAGAAAATAACCAATGAACTTTATGCATTCTGTGGCTAATGCTTCAGAGTTGCCTTACTGTCCACTCCGCTCTTTAACGACACGAGTACGCGATTGGGCCTTCAGTGTTGAGTTTCTGTCAGCTCCATGCTCTAAAAATGGGAGATCAATGACCGAGTCTCACAACGTCACTTCACTATCAGTTCTATATTCTAATAATATGAGGTTGTCTGACTGTGAGCTTCACTGTTTAATAATAGGCCATGATTGAACCTCCCTTGTTACCTCTCAGTCTGTAATGATAGGAGGGCGTGATTGAGCATTCATTGTTACCTCTTTGTCAGCTCCACTCTTTAATAATAAGAGGACGTGATTGGGCCTCCAATGTTACCTCTATATCAGTTTCATTCTTTAATAATGGAAGGGCGTTATGAAGCTTTCAATGTTACCTCACTAACAGCTGCAATCTTTAATAATAGTGTAAGGAGGGCGTTATTGATCCTTCAGTGTTACCTCAGTGTCAGCTCCATTATTTACAAATAAGAGGGCAGGATTGAGCCTTCAATGTTACCTCGCTATCAGTTCCACACTTTAACAATACGAGGGCGTGATTGAGCCTTCAATGTTACCTCAGAGTCAGCTCCATTATTTAATAATAGGAGGGCACGATTGAGCCTTCAATGTTACCTCACTATCAGTTCCACACTTTAGCAATGCGAGGGCGTGATTGTGCCTTCAATGTTACCTCAGAGTCAGCTCCATTATTTAATAATGGGTGGTGTGATTGAGCCTTCAGTGTTACCTCTGAGTCAGCTCCATTGTTTAATAATAGGAGATCGTGATTGAGTCTTTAATATTACCTCACTATCAGCTCAACACTTTATTAATAGGAGGGCGTGATTAAGCCTTCAATGTTACCTCTGAGTCAGCTCCATTGTTTAATAATAGGAGAACGTGATTGAGCCTTTAATGTTATCTCACTATCAGTTCCACACTTTACTAATAGGAGGGCGTGATTGAGCCTTGAGTGTTACCTCAGTGTCAGCTCCATTATTTAATAATAGGTGAATGTGATTGAGCCTCAAATGTTACCTCACTAGCAGTTCCACACTTTAGTAATAGGAGGGCGTGATTGAGCCTTCAATGTTACCTCACTAGCAGTTCCACACTTTAGTAATAGGAGGGCGTGATTGAGCCTCCAATGTTACCTCACTATCAGTTCCACACTTTAGCAATACGAGGGCGTGATTGAGCCTTCAATGTTACCTCAGTGTCAGCTCAATTATTTAATAATACGAGAGTGTGATTGAGCCTCCAGTGTTACCTCACTGTCAGCTCCACTTATCATAATAGGAGAACGTGATTGAGCCTCCAATGTTACCTCACTATCAGTTCCACACTTTAGTAATAGGAGGGCGTGATTGAGCCTCCAATGTTACCTCACTATCAGTTCCACACTTTAGCAATACGAGGGCGTGATTGAGCCTCCAATGTTACCTCACTAGCAGTTCCACACTTTAGTAATACGAGGGCGTGATTGAGCCTTCAATGTTACCTCAGAGTCAGCTCCATTATTTAATAATAGGAGGGCGTGATTGAGCCTCCAATGTTACCTCACTATCAGTTCCACACTTTAGTAATAGGAGGGCGTGATTGAGCCTTCAATGTTACCTCACTGTCAGCTCCACTTATAATAAGAGGAGAACGTGATTGAGCCTCCAATGTTACCTCACTGTCAGCTCCACTTATCATAATAGGAGAACGTGATTGAGCCTCCAATGTTACCTCACTATCAGTTCCACTCTTTAATAATAGGAGGGCGTGATTGAGCCTTGAATGAACCTCACTGTCAGAACCACTCTTTAATAATAGAAGGGCACGATTGAGCCTTCAATGTTGCCTCACTATCACATCCAATCTTTAATAATAATGATGACGATGATGATGATATTTGTTGCTTAATGGGGCCTAACAGCTAGGTCATCGGCCCCTAATGGTTCGAAATGGAATGAAAAGACATGATAATTAAAATATTAAAGTATGTCCACTGACCAGAGTTTCAAATTATGATGAAAAATAATTATGAGATTAAATCAATCAGTGGATTTCATTTTCACTGCCTTATTTTCTAATAAGATAATAGAAAATACAGATTACAATGGAATAAGCCATTGCCTTAAAGTACAGAGATATATATCAATCAAATTAGAAGTTAAAATAACACATCTATACTAATATTATAAAGAGGAAAATTTGTTTGTTTGCAACGAATAGACTCAAAAACTACTGAACCGATTTTAAAAATTTCTTCACTTACAGACAGCTACATTGCCAGTGAGTAACATGGGCTTAATTTTATTTTTGAAACAATTCAAGGTGGGGGGCACGGGGGAGAGATATAAAAATAATAAGATAATATAGACAAAATATCGAATTTGTCGTATAAGAACGAGACAAAGCTCAATTTAATCCTCTTGACGCAAAGAACAAAACTCGGTATGCCCTGCGGGCCCGAAAACCATGTTTTAAGGCCCTAAAACCAACCGTTACGGAGATATTGGCACCACACTACCCCTGTTATAGGAATCGGATAAAAGAAATGAACTGCCGTAACCATGGCAACGTCAGCTCCAGGATTCTAGAGCAGCGAGATTACGTATGTGCGTTTGGGCGTAGCTGCCAACCAATATTGGTACATTAAGACTTAATCTCTGGAAAAAATATACTGTTGTGTAAGGCACTCATAGGACTCCTTTGGGCGGGGATGGAAAGGGGGTGAAGTATAAAAGTCTTACTACATATAAAAATGGATGTATGTGTGTTTGTGTGTAAATGACACATCTCATCCTAAACCATTGGAGCAATTTCAACCAAACTTGGTACACATATTACTTACTATTGGAAGACAAGCACTATGGGGGTAAACCATTCCTAGCGCCCTTAAGGGAGTGGGGTCGGGAGGGTAGTTATAAAAATAATCGAGAATAGTGTCGAATTCGTATTTTTCGGGGTCGCTGAGTTGAAAAGTAATACTCCAGATTTTTTAAAAGTCCAATTTCATCCCCTTTTAGGTGGGGAGCGAAGGGAGGGTGAGATATAGAAATAATTAAAACAGTTACGAATTCATAGATTTCAGGGTCTCTGAGATGAATATTAATACTCCTGATTTTTTGCAAGTCCATGTGAGGGGCGAAGGGGAGATATAAAAATAATCGAAAAATTATATATAAAATCTTATCTTATTCTTCTTAATATATACAAAAATGGATGTATGTGTGTGCGTGGCTGTGTGTGTGGGTGTGTAAATGACACATCTCCTCCTAAATAACCGGAGCAATTTCGCCAAACTTGGTACACTTATCAAGTAGTATCAGAAGACAAACCGCGTGGGGGGATAAGACACCCCTAGCACCCTTATGGGCAGGGGGCGAGGAGTGTGGTATAAAATAATCTAGAATATTATCCAATCCATAGTTTTCGTGGTCGCTGAAATGAATAGTGACACTCCAAATTTTTTAAAGTTCATGTTCAGCCCCCTTTGGGGTGTGGGTGAGGAGGGAGTGAGATACAAAAATAATCGAATACAGTGTTGAATCTACAGTTTTCTGGGTCACTGAGATGAATGGTGACGATCCAGATTTTTTATCTCTTAGGGGTGGGGGGCGAGAGGGGTACAGTCTCATTGACAGTTGAAATCCTGTACATCGTATCTATAGTGCGATGGCAAAATACATATAGTTATCACTTATTAATTTTTGCCAGTATCAAATATTTCCTGATCGATTCGAGCTTCCATGAGGACGAAGTTTTACTCGAAAAATTAAATAATCTAAAATTTGAAATCAAACACATCTAAATAAATCTAAAACTACGTAATAGATTCTATAAAAATTCACATCACACATAACTAACTGGCAATACAAATCTTAAAGGTAAATATTCAGAAACTATCCGGGCAACGCCGAGTACTACAGCTAGTTAAAATATACAAACACGAACTAAAATAGAGTCAAAGGGACAAAGGCGTAATTAAAAAATACTCTAATACAAAATACGCATTTACACGCGATAAGAAAAGGCCACTATCCCTCATAAAACGGATGACGAGGTCTGCTGACTGCTCGTCGTTTCGTAGGATGAGGGAAATTGCACTTGGAAGTTTTAGACGACAGCGCAGATCGGCGAGGTCCACGCACTCCGTACCACGGTTAGATGACCACCGCAAGCACACACCGGGGGGCGTACACCCTTCAGTAGGTGTGTATTACTATGCTGTGACCGATCCCAAGACGACATAATACCACTGCTTCTCTCTGAGAAGCCCGAAGCGAAGCATTCCATACCTTCGTAGATCCATTTATAGCTTTCAGCTTATTTGGGGAAGGGGGGTTCTGCCACTTCATCTCCCCATGGGACACAGCAAAATGTCTCTGCTGAGAGCGAATATCACTGGATGGAACCCTGTAAGGCAACGAGGGCAATGTAACAGCCTCCTTGGCAGCATTTTCAGCTAATTCGTTTCCCTCTACACCCATGCGGCTTACGAGCCACATAAAAGTAACTCTTGTGCCGGCATCTGAACACCCGGCCAGCAGGTCCTGGATCCGCTGTACCAGAGTGTGCGGACGGAAACGTGTACCTATCCGCTTCTGCCCTCGAAACATCCGTGAAAACAAGACCGAATCGGGGTACCAGTCAACAACGGACAGGAAGAGTCTCCGAAAAATCGAGGGGTCCATGTTCTCCTTCGGGCCAGTGTGCAAATCTAGAATGTTTTCGGGTCGTCGTATTATTCAAGGAGGTACCCTACTTGGTCGTCAGAGGAGAGAAGGAACCGAAGGTACATCAAATAATCTGTAACTGCTATTCAAGTGTATTCCAACCGGCCGCGTTGGTCGAGGGTAAGCAACGTACAGCCGACGAATTCCATTGTAGAACACGCACGGATAGCTTGGGTGAAGTGGCATCTGCCAAAAATTTGCCGCATATGACAGAAGCATTTGCTGGCGCATCAGGTGTAAAGGCGGCACACTAGTTTTTCAGTGAGCAGGCTAACAATGAGGTTTGTACAAAAAGCTCCCGTTGCCAACATGACCCCGCTGTGGTAAATGGTGTTCAGTTTGGCTAGGACGCTTTGCCTTGCTGATCCATATGCTGCACTGCCGTAGTCTAACCTGTATTAAATATGTGCCCTATAAAATCGTAGGAGCACCGTGCGGTCCTCCCCCCCCCCAAGCAGTGCCGCTACTAAACTTGAAGATATTAAGCTTCTAGCGCATTTCGCTTTTAACTGCCGTACGTGTCGCACCCACGATAATTTGCTGCCGAAAAGGGGCCCAAGAAATCGTTAATTGTCAACTACGGGAAAAGCGACAATCCCTAAATCAAGCTTAGGATGGGAGTGAAGAACACGCTCCCGGAAAAAGTGCACAACAGAGGTCTTTGCGGTTGAAAACGGAAAGCCATGTTCTAAGGTCCACTGTTCCACTCTCCTAATTGCTTGCTGTAATTGTCACTCGGCGATGGCCATATTTTGCGAGGTATAATGCAGCGAAAAATCGTCTACATATAGCGACGGTATTACTGCTGAACCAAACCAAACCAAACCAAACCAAACCAAACCAAACCAAACCAAACCAAACCAAACCAAACCAAACCCCATGGCACTACAACTCTGGAAGGATCTCGAACTAGCCCTCAGCTCCAGGTAAAATCCCTGACCTGGCCGGGAATCAAACCCGGGGACTTTGGGTAAGAGGTAGGCACGCTACCCCAACACCACGGGGCCGGCACTGCTGAACCAACAACAGCAACAATACCGTTTAAGGCAATCGCGAACAGAGTGACACTGAGAACCGATCCCTGTGGGACTCCATTTTCCTGAACGTGGAATTGCGAATATACCCTACCTATTAGGACACGGAAAATTTGGAGTGACAAAAAATTCGCAATAAATACCGGCAAGTTACCTCGGAAATTCCAATGATGCAGGACTGATAGGATGCTGTATCGCCATGTGGTGACATAGGCCTTTTCTAAGTCAGAGAAAACAGCCACCAAATGCTGTTTGCGGAGAAAAGCGTCCTGGATAGAACTCTCTGATCGTACCAAGTGGTCAGTGGTCCAGCGAGCGGCTCGAAAACCACATTGGTACTCTGACAAAAGTTCCCTTTTCTCAAGGCCCCACGCAAGTCGGCGATTCACCATCCTCTCAAACAGCTTGTACAGAAAGATAATTAGGCAAATAGGTCTGTAACTTCCAGTATATGTAGGATTTTGTCAGGCTTGAGGAAAGGAATTACTATACCCTCTGTGACGGAAACTCACCCTCTATCCAGATTCGGTTGAGCACCCCAGGGAGATAGAAAAGACTATCCACAATGAGGCGTTTCACAACATTTGGTTATAGAGATTATCTGGCCCGGGAGACGTGTCCCCACAAAGCGCCAAAACGGTGCGGAGTTCCCACTCCGTAAAACGCATGGTCTTTTTGCTATTATATAGGTCTTATGGCAACGATGGGATAGGAGAGACCTAGGAATGGGAAGGAAGCAGCCGTGGTCTTCACTAAGATACAGCCCCAACATTTGCCTGGTGTGAAAATGGGAACCACGGAAATACATCTTCAGGGCTGCCGACAGTTGGGTTAGTACCCACTATCTCCCGGATGCAAGCCCACTGCTACGCGTTCCTAACCGCACGGCCAACTCGTCTGGTAAAAAGCATGTTATAGTCCTCTGTAGCTTCAGTGGCGAAACTAAGATGATGACGTTCTGTCTCCCACTGCAGAGGAAAGACGTCACGATGGTAGTTCCAGGAACAAGGTATATCTGCAAAATGGTTTGCAAGATTGTTAGCAACCGAGGGTACATCAGTCACGATGCGACCTGCAATGGAAATTCCAGGTACTGAGGATGGTCCTTGCACTCCGGAAATACGCCGAAGTTTACTCCATACTTGAGATGACTCCCTAACGCGGATTTTTCAAATGTTGCAAGTTGCCCAGGGTAGGCTGTCTACGGTAGAGTTTATGAGCGCGAAGTCGTTCTCTTATAGCTGCTGCAATTTTTTCGTTCCACCAAGGAACGATTTTTCATCGAGGAGTTCCTGAAAAGAATGGAATGGACTCATCAGCAGCAGCAAGAATAACTTGTGTTATATAAGCTATATCGTCGTCTACACCCCGGCTGTTCGCATAATTGAAGACAGCTAATGATGTAAACCTTGGCCAATCAGCACGTTTAAGAATCCATCGTGGAGGAACTTCGATGGATTACTGATTCAACAAATTAAGAATAATAGGGAAATGGTCACTGTCACCAGAGATCATCAGATGCATTCCATTGAATCAGGGGAACGGGTGCTCTGCTGCAGAGACTAGTGTCAATGCGCGTGTAAGTGCCGTACGCTGCGCTGAAATGCGTTTCTTCCCCTGTATTCAAAATGCTTAAATCCAACTCTCGTATTAATCTCTCCAGCTCCCTACCTCTAGGGCAAGTCATTGTAGAGCCCCATAAAGGATTGTGGGCGTTAGAATCATCCAAGAAGAGGAATGGAGGTGGGAGCTGATCTATAAGATCAATTACGTCATTGACGTTAAGCAGCTAGTCTGGTGGAAAATAAACGTAACACAATGTTTCTATGACAGGTATCGGTCCTTGTACCCAAACTGCTTCACGTGGGGTCCTTAGAGAATCCTCTTCGCTGTAGGAGTCAGAGCGGACGAAAATACCAACTCCACCAGAAGCCCGGTAGGAATAATGTCTTTCTCTCGTGTATAGTCGAAAATTTCTCAAGACCTATGATGACCTGGTCTGAGATTGGTTTCTTGAATACAGGCTACAGTATACTCGCCGCGAAATGACCAATTAACTGGCGCAGCTCAATAAGATGCCTGTCATAACCATCACAATTACAATGAAACAGCTCCATAGTATGAACTTCTGAGATTTAAGTTTTTTTTTTTTTTTTTTTTTTTGCTAGTTGCTTTACGTCGCACCGACACAGGTAGGTCTCATGGCGACGATGGGAGAGGAAAGGCCTAGGAATGGGAAGGAAGTGGCCTTGGCCTTAATTAAGGTACAGCCCCAGAATTTGCCTGGTGTGAAAATGGCAAACGATGGAAAACCATCTTCAGGGCTGCCGACAGTGGGGTTCGAACCCACTACCTCCCGGATGCGAGTTCACAGCTGCGTGCTACAATTCGCCCGGTAGGTTTAAGTTTGAAGCAACGAGATTCTATTTAACCTACACTCACATCCCCATCCCAAGATGGAGATAAATGCTCCATGTGCATCACCTCGTCTGGTGACGCCTTCGACGTATTCCGGGGGCGGGTTTCCTTCTTACGGGTGGAGCGCGCAGGTTTTCCAAGCGGAAAATCTGCTGGCGCAGATTCAGACCTCACGGGTGGAGGGCGTGAGACCCGATTAGTAGGAGAGGTGGAAGGACGCCTTGTAAGGGTGTTTTTCTTTCCCGCCTTCGATTCTTCTTTAGACAGGCTGGGAAGAAAATTCCGAGCCCTGGTCGACGATGCCGCCTCCACCGCCTTAGGCGCGGCTTTCGTCGACCTCCTGAGGTAAGGAGAAGTTGTTTTCTTCCCCTGCCGTGCCGGCGTAGGTCTCTTAACCAGCACAGATTTGTTTGTGGTCGAACGCTGGGATGAACCGGCCTTCGAGCTTTTTCTCTTTGCGGCGTTACTCACAGGAGCAGCTGCCACATTGGGCGCAGCGATCTTCTGAGAAAGTGTTTCAGCTGTAAATGACGAACCTGGGAGAGACTGTGCTATCATGCTGAAGTCTAGTGTCTTGACCGGTTCATACAAAGATTTGAACTTACGGTGCGCTTCCTGGTAGGAAAGACCATCCAAGGGCTTGATCTCCTGAATCTTCTTCTTACTCAGGTATACGGGACAGTTCCGATCTCGAGGGGAATGAAGACCAGGGCAGTTAGCGCACCTGTATGGAGTTGTGTACTCTTCCGTGCCTTGTGTTTCTCTTCCACACGTACAGACGTTCACATTAATGGTGTCCCGACACATGGTGTACCACACATAGATGGATTCCAACAACGAGATGTCCGAATCTTTGGTACTGATAGCACCTCATGGGAGGCGGGATGTACGGCCTCACATCGCAACGTTAGGTTGTAACCTTGACTTTCTATGGCATTACTGGCAATTTGAGGAGACTATGAACGCCCCAGTGGCAACGTCTTCACCGTTGACTTCGCGCGTTATGTGCCGGACGTGTGTCACTCTTTAATAATAGAAAGACATGGTTGAGCCTTCAACGTTACTTCTAATAGCTTACCCTCCCGAATTAGAGAATTTACGAAATTTTGTATTTTCTAAACCGAAGCAAGGAAGTACTTTCCTGAGCAGTACTTTAAAGCTATCGTGACATAGCTTAGTATATCTTACGATAGAATTGTGTGAAACAGTAAATTAGATGATGTGCATCACTATTTGCCTTAAACTTATATGTGTTTTAAACATTATCTACATGTGTGGCTGATATGATTGCAGTATTTATCACCTAGTACTGTAAACCTGACTATTTAAAGGTAAGTCACTTCTCTGAGTACGTAGCTCATTGCGACCTTCAGAATGTAAATAGATATTTTAATAAAAATCTGTAACCGGCCAATACGTAACAGCAAAAATGTCAGTACTGCCTCTAAGCTGTTACAAAATGATCAGTGGCACCTGCGCAGCAGTGCGCGCGACGAGCTCTGTGCTTCCTTAAGGACCCTAATATCCGTTAGCCAATTGGATACTCTCTTCTCTTCATGGCTTCGCCCAGACAGTTACTTTTGTATTAGGTTCTATGATGGAACATATTTCTATAGCATCTTAGTGTGCTGGAACAGGATACATCATCATGTTACGATATTTAAATCCCATCCCTACTACTTAGCAGTGTTGTTCTGATCAGTGTTTGGGCTTACGAATGGCAAAAAGTGATTCAGTTTTGTTTCTTTGTTACTCTTCATGCGAAAATGTCAAGATAAAACGTAACGAAAATCAGTATTTTAATTGAAAGGAGATAGCTAAACACCGGTTTTAAATTACTTATAACAGCGATTAGTGGTAATTTAGAATTTTAGAAGGTCTAAGAGCCGGCCTCGTGGTTTAGGAGTAGCGTGCCTGTCTCTTACCCGGAGGCACCGGGTTCGATTCCCGGCCAGGTCAGGGATTTTTACCTGAATCTGAAGGCTAGTTCGAGGTCCACTCAGCCTATGTGATTAGAATTGAGGAGCTATCTAACAGTGAGGTAGCGGCACCGGTCTCGGATTCGTCGAGAGGATTCGTCGTGCTGACTACACGACACCTCGTAATCTGCAGGACTTCGGGCTGAGCAGCAGTCACTTAGTAGGCTAAGGCCCTTCAAGGGCTGTAGAGCCATGGGGTTAGTTTGGCTAAGTTAGTTTTAGAAGGTCTAAGCAAAAATGTTTCTTCCGAAAAAGTACTGGTGGAATCAAAATAAATGAAAACGTGGAAAGACACAATTATCAATGTTACTTCCTTCTGAAGAATTCTGCTATTTATTATAGTTCAAGCTACAGTAATTCCTTTCGTTTCATTTTATTCTACGTCCTGTTTTGTTATGTTCTATTTTGCTTCGTCCTGATTTGTATTAATCTGTTTCTTTGTTTTGCTCGGTTCTATTTTGTTTCACAATATATTGCATTGCTCTGTTTCATTTTGGTCTATTTTTCCGCTTTGTTCGGTTCATTTTCAATTTGTTTGCCCTCTTCTGCTTTGTCCTGTTTAGTGTTGTTCTACCAGCAAAAGTACCCGTCGTTGACGAGACAGTTACTTATCATGTGCATGATTATACGAGGGTGAGTCAATAAATAAGTCGCAAACATGTGTGTGCCTTATACCATTTGAAATTACACGCGCAAGGTTTGCCAGCAGATGACAGCATATGTATGCTTGTCGTACGACATCTCGCAAGCACTCCATCAGTCAGTGGCTGTTAGTGCACGATGGCACATGTGTTGCATGACTGTACAAGAAAAGACCAGCGGGCAGTGGTGCGTTTCTCGTGGACCAAAGGAATATCCACAGAAGAAGTGCATCGCGAAATTCATCCCGTCTATGGTGAAAATTGTTTCTCACGTAAAGCTGTGTTCAACTGGATCCAGAAGTTGAATCATGGAAGGAAAAGCTTGAGAGATGGGGAGTGTCCTGGTCGTCCTGCGGAGGCGTCAACTGCAACCACATTGCAGCGTGTGGATCAACTCCTTGGAACATCCACCGTAGAGTCCTGATTTAACCCCAGTGATTTTCATCTGTTTGGGCCCCTAAAAATCATTTGGGTGGCCCTCATTTTGATACAGATGATGCCTAATCTATTAGGTTACACGTTGGCTGTGACAGCAACCAAAGGACTTCTTTGCTGCTGGATTTCAGGGACTTGTAAAGAGATGGGATAAGTGCCTGAATGTACAGGGCAAATATGCGGAAAAGTGAAATAAATGACAGAAAGTTACTTGGATTATTTTTGCCTCAATTCAGTTTTGCGACTTCTTTATTGACTCACCCACGTATTTTGTCCTCATAGTCTAGAACACATATGTGAGTTGTTCTACTCGGCACGCAGCAGTAATTCCATCTATCGGAGATGAGTGGCAGGAGAAGGAACAATGCATATTACAATAAACAATAGTCAATGTAAAGTTATTGTTGATCAATTGTATGGACTTTTGATATTGTAGGCCTTCACATCCAGCCCCTGTGGGTGGATGCGGTAGAATAACACCCACGGTATACTGTACCCTGTCAGGCGTAAGAAGCGAAGGGGCTCTCAACTTAGAGAGTGGGTTGGCGACCACTGGGCCCTTTGCTGAGTCCTGGCTTTGCTTCCACTACTTGTGCCAGGCCCCTCACTTTCATCTATCCTATCCGACCTCCCTTGGTCAACTCTTGTTCTTTTCCGACCCCGACGCTATTAGGATTCCGTGGGCTAAGGAGTCTTTCATTTTCACGCCCTTCGTAGCCCTTGACTTCCTTTGGCCGATACCTTCATTTTCGAAGTGTCGGATCCCTTCTATATTTTCTCTCCTATTGGTGTTATATAGAGGATGGTTGCCTAGTTGTACTTCCTCTTGAAACAATAATCACCACCACCACTTCGCATCCAGTTTCCTTCTGACTGCGATATTCGGGCATCCAGTGTAAAGAGAATCATTGTTCCTTCTTTCATGACGTTCCTTCAATACTTTTTTCTCATTTCGATAGTCATCTTCACAATTTTTTTTGCCGATATGGGCTGATGAGCATACGGGTTTTTACCTTAAGGCAATCATGACAGTAGCACCACCATCACCAGTTAACCCGACTGAATAAGATTTCCATGTTACGATGCTCGGCGTTGACATGGAGTAAGAAACTTAAGTCTAAATTCATGAACATATCTGTTATCATGGCTGGTACGGCAAAAGTGTATAAGACCTAAGTGATCGTAAATTGTATTCTCTATAACTTTTGTTATGTAGTGTTTACCGAGTGGACCAATCGTCTTATTCTTCTTTTTCTACCACTTTTCCTACATCTGTGGGGTCGTGGGTGCGAACTGCGTTGCACACGTGGATTTGGCCCTGTTTTACGGCAGGATGGCCTTACTGACGCAACCCTATCTGGAGGGATGTAATCACTATTGCGTGTTTCTGTAACGGTCGGTAGTGTGGTACGTTGCCTGAATATGAAGAAATGAGTGTTAGGACGGACACAAACACCCAGTCCTGGCTGGGAATCGAACCCGGGACACTCTGAACTGAAGGCCAGTACGCTGATCATTCATGCAACGAGTCAGACCGATAGGACCAATAAAAACAAAGATATTTGAGAAATAAATTTAAGGTATTCCACTAAACTAACATTTCACTCAGGGCGAATAATATTACTCATATCCCAGACTGTAGTGCCTTGTTCTTCAATTCCGCATATCGATTTTCATTATGTTCTGTTCGTTCAATCGCGATGCACATACATACATACATACATACATACATACAGAGATGAAGAAAAAAAACCATTTCTTTCTTACTGTGGACACGACCGATATAGAAATACCATTCTCTTTTAATTCTGAGCAATGCACAGACAAAACTCTTATTTTGTATATATAGATGTGTAGTTTAGTTTACATTTGTTTTATTTGTTTTGTTTTGAGGCAGTCTGAGTGGCTCAGATGGTAGAAGCGCTGGCCTTCTGAGCCCAAGTTGATGGCTTCGATCCTGGTTCTGACTGGTCGTATTTATAGGTGGTCAAGTACGTCATTCTTGTGTCCGTTGACTTACCGGCATGTGAAAGAACTCCTGCGGGACAAAATTCCTCCACCTCAGCGTCTCCACAAACCGTAAAAGGTAGTTCGTGGAGCAGAAAAGAGTAGTAGTAGTAGTAGTAGTAGTAGTAGTAGTAGTAGTAGTAGTAGTAGTAGTAGTAGTAGTAGTAGTAGTAGTAGTAGTAGTAGTAGTAGTAGTAGTAGTAGTAGTAGTAGTAGTAGTAGTAGTAGTAGTAGTAGTAGTAGTAGTAGTAGTAGTAGTAGTAGTAGTAGTAGTAGTAGTAGTAGTAGTAGTAGTAGTAGTAGTAGTAGTAGTAGTAGTAGTAGTAGTAGTAGTAGTAGTAGTAGTAGTAGTAGTAGTAGTAGTAGTAGTAGTAGTAGTAGTAGTAGTAGTAGTAGTAGTAGTAGTAGTAGTAGTAGTAGTAGTAGTAGTAGTAGTAGTAGTAGTAGTAGTAGTAGTAGTAGTAGTAGTAGTAGTAGTAGTAGTAGTAGTAGTAGTAGTAGTAGTAGTAGTAGTAGTAGTAGTAGTAGTAGTAGTAGTAGTAGTAGTAGTAGTAGTAGTAGTAGTAGTCCGTACATTTTTGATATTTGCACATTTGGTCATTCGCTGTCTGTGACAAGGTCAGCAAGACAACCGAGGGTAATGACAAGGTCAGCAAGACAACCGAGGGTAATTTTCTTCCTAGAAGTTGTTTTGCTAATGCACTTACGGTTGAAAGAAGAGGAGGAAAACTATTTCAGTACTCAAATTCCTTGTAAGATTGTACGGTGACAAGTAAGTGTATTGTGAAATCCATTGCATACTATTTAGTTCTTGATAAAATCTTTGCATGTCGTGTAATTTGGACCGTTGAATTAATTGTAGTAATTACGTTTCTTTGTAGTTTTACTGGTGATTATATAATAACTTGTTTTATAACTTCAGGCTGCCGTGCGGTTAGAGCTGTGAGCTTGCCCCACTGTCGGCAGCCCTGAAGGTGGTTTTCCATCGTTTCCTATATTCAAACCAGGCAAATGCTGGGGCTGTACTTTAATTAAGGCAACGGCCGCTTCCTTCCCACTCCTAGGCCCTCCTCTCCCATCGTCACCGTAAGACCTATCTGCATCGACGCGACATAAAACAAAATAGACCGGTCTCGTTGTATAGGGGTAGCGTATCTGCCTCTTAACCGGAGGCCCCGTGTTCGATTCCTGACTATATCAGGCATTTTTACCAGGATCTGAGGGCTGGTTCGACGTCCACTCAGACTACGTGATTACATATGAGGAGCTATCTGATGGCATTGTATGTGACAAGTATTATAATGACGATTGGATTCAGTGCAATAGTTGCAGAAAGTGGGCCCATGAAAACTGCTAGAAAGTTCAGGATGAATTCCTTTATCATTGTCCTACATGCAAAAAGTGATGACCACAATTTATAGTGTCGTATTTTATAGCTCAATTCGTTAAATATCTTATAAACTGTTTATATTTACCAGTACAAATTACATCACCTGGTCCAAGTTCCACGTCATCGGTTCGAATTGCACGATAACAAGTTTCAGAATAAATATTACATTTAAACAAATCCCAAGGATTATATCAACATTTATTTTCACCAAGTCATTTGATACGTTGTACTGATTATCGCGTATAAAATTTGAAAAAATTTCATTAATGTCAGTGGAGTTATGGACGTTTAAAATCTAGTGGTCCAAATTACACGAACTTCCCTTAGTAGTAGTAGTAGTAGTAATAGTAGTAGTAAAATGATAAGTAAATGGCGTATGGCTTTTAGTGCCGGGAGATCCCAGGAGGGTTCGGCTCGCCAGGTGTAAGTCTTTTGATTTGACTCCCGTAGGCGACCTGCGCGTCGTGATGAGGATGAAATAATGATGAATGCAACACATACACCCAGCCTCCGTGCCAGGGAAATTAACCAATGATGGTTTAAATTCCCGACCCTGCCGGGAATCGAACCCGAGGACCCTGTGACCAAAGGCCAGGACGCTAACAATTTAGCCATGGAGCCGGACAGTAGTAGTAGTAATAGCAGTAGTATTAGTAGTATTAGTAGTAGTAGTAGTAGTAGTAGTAGTAGTAGTAGACTATTATTGCCGGGCTGAGTGGCTCAGACGGTTGAGGCACTGGCCTTCTGACCCCAACTTGGCAGGTTCGATCCTGGCTCAGTCTGGTGATATTTGAAGATGCTCAAATACGTCAGCCTCGTGTCGATAGATTTACTGGAACGTAAAATAACTCCTGCGGGACAAAATTCCGGCACCTCGGCGTCTCCCAAAACCATAAAAGTAGTTAGTGGCATGTAAAACAAATAACATTAAAAATAAGACTATTATATAATTTTGTTCTGTTTCGTAATAAAAGGATATTCTTTCATTGCTTTGGTTTCACATACTAACGCGCACATTTGTAGACCGATGGTTACACCAGAGAAAATCAATCTGACAACATTTCACGAAAAATGGGTTTGTTTTGGGTTGTTATTTCTGTTTGCTTTGTAGACAACTTCGCCATCATGTGTAATCGATCGTTAAATTTAGGTCCTCTTGTGATCAACGATTCATTTTAAATAGTTTGTTTGTAGCAGGTGATAAGATTCCCTTGCTACGCCGTTCACCCTCAAAGTAAACCGTGCCACTGAGACGAATAATACAAACAAACAAACAGGATCGATGAGAAATGCTAATGGAGTAACGAAGTATGTCATTAATTTCCCGATGTCAAGCAAGGAGAATGTTTGATTGCAGCGGAAAAAGCTTTCTTTAGTGGTTTATGTCTATATATGCCCTCATCTATAATGGAGTATTTTCGAAGTGTTCTTCAAAAGTTACTTCATTTACTCCTTTCACAAATGAAACTCATTTTCCTGACCTAATTTCTAATTTTCTGCTTTCTCAGAATCAAACCTGGCACGAATAAATTTTATTTTTAATGTATTTTCTTATTTCGTGTGGCTATTTATAGCCGAGTTCAGCCCTTGTAAGGCAGGCCCTCCAATGACGGTGGGCGGCATCTGCCATGTGTAGGTCATTGCATGTTATTGTGGTGGAGGATAGCGTTATGTGAGGTGTGCGAGTTGCAGGGATGTTGGGGACAGCACAAATACTCAGCCTCCGGGCCGTTAGAATTAACCAATGAAGGTTAAAAAACCCGACCCGGCCGGGAATCGAACCAGGAACCCTCTGAACCGAAGGTCAGTAGGCTGACCAGTCAGCCAACGAGTCGGACATTTTAAATGCTGAAAATGCGACGTAAAGCCAATAGCAAAAATAAAATAAAAATGGAATTACTGTCATTCCCATCCAAAGAATTGTAAACTGTAGCTTATACGCTTAAACCCTGTACCTTTGTAGATTGTAATACAAACAATATAACGTGTCAGTTTTCTTTGAATGAATAATTATAAACAAACTATTTATATCGAGCGCAGTCTAATCAAACCAGAATATCTTGGAAAGGTCAGTTGTTTGTTATTCGATTATAGAGTTTTCTTTCAAATAATGTACCCCAATCAACACTTCGCTGTCATAGTGTAGGAGAGCTTCGTAATCACAATCGAACGTCAGTGCTACCTCGCTTTCCTGCAAAGTGTGTCTACTCTCCCGCATTTACGTCCGCCCAGCTCGGCCGCACTGGGGTAGACTCAATAAGCGCAATGCTGAGCACCTCTGGGTTATAGAGCTGTCATTACAACAGTAATGCCACCTAGTGGAGATGAGTGACAGCATTAGAGACAAAACATTTCCGCTGGACAAAATTTCATGGAAGTTTGAACATTCGCAGAGGAATCTGTCACATGCCTGCTTTATTTCAAAATGTTGAAATGAAAATATATTATTTGCGGAATTATTGGAAAATAATTCCCGTAACTGTTTTAAATGAGACGATGTATGTTTCTTTCTCCCCTAATAATGACAAAACTACTGAAATAATTGAAATTAAATTAGGTAAGGATATATCTCAAATAATTAGTTCACCTATTCGCATTTCTTAATAATTAACCTTTTCAATAAGGCAGTCATTTATATGTACAGGGCATCTCTTATATACCCAGACCGAGCGAATGGTGTTTGTATTCTGCGCTACAGCAGCTTCCTCAGCCCAACTTACGACGCGAGGCCGCCCTGCATTAAGTGTGTATACGATCTTATATGAAATATTACCTTGTAAAAGGTGCTGGAAGTGTCATCCTTCATAATGAGGGACTTCATAAACACCATTAGGATTTTATGACTTTTCGTACGACCATTAAGATGAAACCAGGACTCATCCGAAAAGAATACAAGCCGTGGGTCAAATAAACGATCATTAAATGATGCAAGATATCACTCACAATATCTCACTCTTGTGGCAGGATCAGCAGGTTTTAAACAATGAGCCCGTCTAAACCTGTACGGTTTGATGTGTAACAGCTTTGTAGATCTGTGTGCGGAAGAAACCACTCGCTACTTTGCTTTGAGTTGCACCGACACAGATAGGTCTTATGGCGACTATGGGATAGGAAAGGCCTAGGAATGGGGAGGAAGCGGCCGTGGCCTTAATTAAGGTACAGCCCCCCAGCATTTGCCTGGTGTGAAAATCTTCAGGGCTGCCGACAGTGGGATTCGAACCCACTATCTCCCGGATGCAAATTCACAGCTGCACGCTCCTAACCGCACGGCCAACTCGCCCAGTGGGAAGAAACCGAAACACCTACTGGTTGTGCTAATTTTGTGAGAGATTTATTCGGTGACCGTTCAACATTCGTAACAATGTCATCTAGCTTTTTCTCTGTTCGAACTGCTTGTGTGCGTGCATGTTCTTTTTTTATGTTATTGAGCGCTGAGCCAGTAGTTTCAAATTTATTTACAAATTACTTGAATCTGTGATCGTGAATATGGCACTTCATACTTCACCAGGAAATTCCCGTCGAGCCGAGTCGTACCGTACTTAAAATAACTTTTACATACGAGAATGCGGTGTTGCAATGATAACTGTCTCACCATGTAACAGCTGAGATTCGGAGTGGCGACTGATGCTTGCAAGGTCGAGCACGTACACGTTCCTTGCAAGGTCAAGAATTATAGGCGCGCCTCCCGTACAGCTGCTTAGGTCTCGGAGAGTAGAAAGGCCGCTGGACGGTCTGGGTTTATAAGACAGACCCTGTAGGTATTTACTGAACGTACGTATGTTTTATCCAATACACCAAAACAACGGGCAAGTGATTTGTCGTATTACAAAATAAAGCCAGACAAGTGGATATGAAATTCAGTTTTCTGAAAATTGTTCATACACATTTGCTTTGAATCTGCAATATTTATCCAGGAAATTATACTTTTACGTGTTAAGACGCACATTTCAGGACACTCGTTTGTCGAGCGCTATAGCCGGCAAATACAAGTAAGGCTCTGGACCAAGGTTGCCATTGACGTCATTCCAAAAACTTCCAAACTGACCTAAAATCACGCCAAAAGCACGGAAATTGACCAAGCTCCCTTAAAAGAAACTATCGATATTCTTCTTAAGGTGACTCCTTTCTCTGCCGTAAAAACTATTTGTAGCGGCACTATTTCTTTGCACACGTGACTCAATTATCATATAACACAGTGCAATAATGTAATACTGCCAGTAAAACTATATTGTGTAGACATCATTTGGAAATATATGACTTAAAATATTGGATTTTTCAACCAAAGTAGTTTAATAGTGTTATTGGTTTTGCGTCTCACAACCAAAGTAGACTTCTGCCTCGTTGTTAATAGCAATGTTCAGTAATTTTCAGAGAAATGTAATAGAGTAGCAACGTACATGTACTCTAGAATTGACTTTAATTCAATAATGACATTTCTTCATCCTCGTCGTCATCGCTGCCATTACGACCAACAGGATCAACGGCTGAAGTAGCCTGTAAGTAGCTGTAGTCACATTGTTTTTTTTTTTTTTTTTTTTTTTTTTTGCTAGTTGCTTTACGTCGCTCCGGTACAGATAGGTCTTATGGCAACGATGGGACAGGATAGGTCTAGGAGTGGGAAGGAAGCGGCCGTGGCCTTAATTAAGGTGTGAAATGGGAAACCACGGAAAACCATTTTCAGGTCTGCCGACAGTGGGGTTCGAACCCACTATCACCGGATGCAAGCTCACGGCTGCGCGCCCCTAAACGCATGGCCAACTCGCCCGGTTCTAGTCATATTAGCGACACCTTATGACATATTTTCAGGAAGTTCATAATCACGGCAGCAATTTCCAATTATCTTAAGGCAGTACGGCCAGTCAGAATAGCATTATTAATCGTATTCCCTATCCTATTTCTAAGACCCTTCTTCACTAAATTTAGCAGACTAAATACCCTGTCTACTTCAGCATTTGACCAAGGCAGTGCAAGATTACAAAGATGACAAAGTTCATTGAAAGGATTTTCACCAATTACACCTTTATACTGTGATATGTCAGTCGAAAATGCTGCAGTATTGTTAAGCTTCCTAAAATCAATAAAAGTTAATTTACTCCACTGAAGTTCAATCTTCGACGTGTATTCAGGAAAAAATACATTTGTTCAGAAACAGGGGACTATTCTGTAAGCACTTTTGGAAAGTTTTCTGGTGCTAGGAGAGAAATCTGACTCAAAACTTTAAGCTTTCATGGCAGGTGCTGTTTCAGCTGTGATACAATAGTTACTCAGAAACTCACACATCTTTCTCTCGGCCCACCTTCTATTCCTGGTGCTACTACTCCCGAATTGTTTAGTTCATCCTATTACTTTGCTGCCTCGTAACCCAAATATGGCTTAGGATGAAGAAAATTTGGTATGTTTTCCCTTAGCAAATCTGCTGTACGTCCGAAGATGACGACTCTCTTGACCAAGTGCAGAGCATTACTGCCCTTTGCAAAGATGGAATGCCCGGGATTTATTTGGCAACCGAATCGCTGCTGCTGGAGTCATTTCCGGTACTGGTACTGGTGTCTGAATCGCTATCAATCTCACCACTTATTCTAAACATCAGCTGTCCTTGTATATTATCCAGCAAAGCATTTATCTCGCAGTTTATCAACATGCTTACAAGTCTTCTTCCACTCTTCTGCTGTTATACTGGTAAATGTCCGACTCGTTGGCTGAATGGTCAGCGTACTGGCCTTCGGTTCAGAGGGTCCCGGGTTCGATTACCGACCGGGTCGGAGATTTTAACATTAATTGGTTAATTCCAATGGCTCGGGGGCTGGGTGGTTGTGGCGTATTCAACATTAGAAATCATCCTAGGTAGGGCCCTCATCTTCACAGACATGCAGGGCGCCTAATAGGCCGTCTACTAGGAAAAGACCTGCACCAGGCCTCTCCGGAGGCCATACGCCATTATTATTACTGGTAAATGATTCCCTGGTAATAATTCCTACGTCTGCATGTTATTGGCTTACGTTTCAACTGAGCGTCTTTCTTTTTTACACTATTCCAGATGTATTCTGTTGCATTTAAATCTCAGTGATACGGGGGTAACTTTGCGACAGTATACACTGCAGATTTTAAAAGCTTGTCCACAACGAACGTCCGGGTCGATTTCTTATGCCGTACAATATCAACATGAAGAATATAAGACCAAGTGTGAGGACTCAGCCATTATAGCATGGTAGTTTGCGGTCCTGCCACTGCAAGCAATGCACGCAATTATATTCAACACGTGCTCCAGTAGTTCCGGCAAGCTGGGTATAGAAAAGTGTGGGAGACATTACTGCTCGAGATATTTCAGCGAATAAGTTGTATTTTCTTTGCTTTTAGTTCTTAAACTCAGTTCATTGTGTATTGTGTACTTCATGCATGTATCTTATGTGGCTTGATTAATTTAATAGTCAAGCCAGGCACAAAATTTGAGAGTAGTTGATGATATGCGATTCTTTTTCACCTCCGAAGGATAGAGATTAATTTGAAAAATGGGCCAGAGCTATTCCACGGAAGGATACTGAGTTAACGCGTAATAGCAAAATTTTTCACATTCATTTCTCTGATGATTTGATAGTAAAATCAGTTAATTTTATAGTGAATGATGAAAAAGTTATTATCTCTCGTGTGAGATAAAAATAACATCCAGGTGCAGTGCCTCACATTTTCCCTAATTTGCCGAAATATCTTTTAAGTGATATTAAGTTCCATGATACTCCCGATAGGAGAAAGAACCTAGACATCATCAGGAAAAGAAGAAGACGGGAGTGCAGCAGCGAATGGAGAATTAAAAAGTCACTCTAATGTTGATCAAAATTTGGGACATTCTAAAGTACTTTCTGACGCCAAAAAGTCAATATTATCGCTCAAAAGGCGCATAAAAATGTTTACTATTATCTGAAGTGCCGAGTTTCCTCCAGAACGAAGGAAATTCGGCGATATTTAAAATCTCAAACAACCGCCAAATTTTCACGCAAGTTTTCTAAAGTCCAGTAACCGACAAATTGAGTTAGTAAGTAGAGTATTACCTTTAAATAGTTAATGGGTGTTTGTTTTAATATGCTGGGAGTTATGTGCTATTTATCTGTATATGTACACTCCAGTAACCTGTGCTTTCCGCAACATGTGAAGGTCGTTGCTCGTATTTCCATGTCTGATTTTTTCATTGTACCCTGACGTAGTATTTTAATTGTAATCTCTCACTGTTTTTAAAAGACAGTACAGGATACATACTTATCAGTTACGAAGTAATACGTTTCCTCTGATATCAATCCTAAGACCAGCTGATCGGTACTGTGGAGCTTGCCCACTCGAGCGCTACCTGGCAAGGCGCGCTTGAACTAGAGTAGTCCACACACCTGTTCTTATATTCGTGAAGATATCGAGTATGTCGTAACTCGTACTTTCTAGATCTGATGGAAAATCTATGTTATTTTGAGAGAGTCACGTCTTTATTACCTTCTTTCTGCTGTTGAAAGTGGACGTTTTGTTTATTTTCTGACTGTGATACGGTATGTTCTCCATAACAGCAATAGTGGCCTCAGGAATATCCAGCGGAAGCTGGGTCTGGAGCCATTCAATGCAGTTTTGACTATTCTTCTCATCATGATAGTACCTGATTTTATCTTTGAGTTGAACATGAACAGTGCTCCATGAACAAAACCTCCCACACTGCCAGCGTGAACAATATTCCGCCTTTGCCGGGCACTATCACATGTTAAAACACTGGCAATGTTGTCTTCCTGCCAAAACCTTTTGACGGTATAAGTCGGGTGAATGTAAGTTGCATCGAGATATATGACTGATCTTTTTTTTCCTCCTAATCTGTAATTTGCCTACTTAGTTTTCAGGTAACACTTCATTCCTTAGGAATTTTTGTTCTGACATTTTAAATTCGAAAACGATGGAATGCAATGTTTGTCTAATATTCTCCTAGCCTCCTTCGTACTCAATGTTAGAGGGGAATCGGGTAATATGGAATAGTCGGGCAAAAAGGAATACCACAATATCTTGCCTGTAAGGTACTGCTCTCACGTGGAAACTCGTCGAATTACGGTCAATGTTCTCATGATGCTTTGTATTCAGTTTCGACATGCTCGTGAGTGCGGTTAGTGCGTGGAGCAAGAATATTTGTTTTTCATATTTGAAAAGCGTTTGCAGGTAATTCTTTTAAAGCTTGTATTAATTACCAAAACAGAGTTTAATCCTGGGAAATCCAATGTTACATATTGTACAAGAGTTGCTTATATTGCTACACCAGTGTAACTTCCTTGTTGTGCAAAGTTTAGGGCATGACGAATCTTTTAATTCAAACATGGTGTGTCGGGATATATGGAATACTGTTTTAGTTTCAAAGTAAAATGACGTTTAAAATTAAAATTAATTGCATTAATCCTGGTATATTATAACATTTAATTACCTATCGATCTCAGTTACTTCATCTGTGACTTTTGTCACTGAATGAACAAGTGACTGTAAAAAGAAAACTCTGAATAATTAGTATATACAGATTATCATTTAAGTTAATTACCAATTTTATTCTTTCGATTTTTAAAATTTCTGTACGTCCACCTGTAAGAACATTCCTTAAATATAACTGAATGAATTTATTGAAGTTGTATTTTAATTTACATATTATTTACCCTACTATTCCACATTAGCCGACTATTCCGTATTACCCACCAAGTGCAACTTTTTGAAAGAAATAATTTTGACGTGAAGACATTAACAATTTACAATTTAAAAATATAGAGAATCTTGGCTAATTATTTGAATTTTCAAACCATATTTATTTATATTTCATAACTGATTTCGGTAAGAAGTTATACTGCCAAAAGTAAACGGTATTCCATATTATAAGACTCTCCTCTATTTTGCAGCACCGCTTGCAAGTATGTAATACATGAAAGCACTGCCTGACAATAATTCGTGTTGGCTGGTGCTGCGCAATGGTGTGGAAGACACACCCATCGCGGGAACAAATAACAGTGGATCTTAAACAGGGGAAGGACAAATTGCTCCCACAAAATTATCGGCCCATTAGCTTCTTATCAAATCTATCTAAAATTTTGAGAGACCTATTCTCAACAGGCTCAATTCCCACCTACGAGTCCACAATGTACTGAGACCGGAACAATTTGGATTCCGTTCGAAACGAGGGGCGTCCCCTCTCGTTCAGCATGCCACAAGGTCTTTCAATATAAGACGTACCTTGACAGAGATCTTCTTTGATGTTGAGAAATCTTTTGACAACACCGTCTGGCACAACTTCTCAGCAAATACTGTACATGCTCCAAATTATCCAGTTAAATTCATCCACTCCTACTTCCTACGAAGGTAAGAAACCCACCCATCGGTCACTAAAAGCCGGTGTACCACAGAGTGGAACACAATATTCAGCCCTGTACAGCATATATGTGAACGATCTACCTATATCTCTAGGCGCACGGATACAGCAGTATGCGGACCACAGAGCCGCTTATAAATAAAAGAAACTGGAACCGTAATATCATCGCGCTGATGTAGATTTGAATTAACAGATTTTTGGGACTGGTGTAAATGTAAAACATTGAAAATCAATGGTCCATAAACGCAGGCAAACCCATTCATTTGGCGCAGATGTAAACCCGGTCATCTTGTAATTAATAATACTGTTGTTCAGTAAGCTAGTTCTGTAAAAAATTTAGGCCTAATAATGGGTAGAAAATAACATGGAGACATAATACGGACCAGGCTATGCAACGAGCATCAGCCAGGGTAGCTTGTCTTATACCACAGCAAATTAATTAATATGCCTCTTCCTCGATAAAGAGAAATATGTGTCTAGCACACATTCCGCTGTATGCTTGTGAGCCCTGCGGCTATTTATCCAAAATTCCTTTAAATCGTCTCCAGGTATTTCATAACAAACTACAACGTCGCATGACAAAAGTTCCATTTTAGAGATCCAATAAGAAGATAGGTACGCGCAGACTTGTGTATTTCGACTATTTGATCTCAAATAAATAAAATTATTACATGACAAATTCTAGAATCCTTTCTACACAGTCAATAGTTCAATGCAACTTTTTGCTAAAACGTGTTATAACGAACCACGAAGTCTAATACCCGTTTCAAATTTAGAGGTCCTTTGCTATCTTATAGCGCGTAATAATATTTCTTGTTCTTCTCCGTGGTGCCGTGGTAGTGTGTGCAACCCCCGGAAGCATGGGTTCGATTCCCAGTTCTGTCACGTAATATGAAAAGTGGCACGAAGACTGGAATCAAGTCCACTCAACGTCGGGAGGTAAACTAAGTAAACGAGTGTTAGATACAAAACTCAGCCATCCTCGAAGTGGTATTCCGTGCTTTCCTCACTTCTTCTCCAGGTAAACGCCGGGGAAGTACCTAACTTAAGGCAACAGCCGCTTCCTTCCCTATTACTTTTCTATCCCTTCCAATCATCCCGGATTAAGAAAGAAATAATATTTCCTTCGGACTTTTCCAAATTAAACTCCAAATACCACCAACAAGAATTAGAAATTGTTTCTTAGAAAATTCATTACTGAAATTAGCGAAGAAGGGCTTTCATCTCTGATTTGGTAGGTCCTAAACCTCCAAGAACGATTGTTGTTTTATTCCCCCCACCCCCCCACCCTGCCAGTGCAAGTATAAAATGCACTGAAGCTTAGAATCTCCGTTTTACGTTACAACCTGTCGTAATATATACAGATTTTGAATCGAAAAGTTAAGAGAAGTTTGATTATTATACAATGCTCGTTGGTCATCTATCAGTACGGCATCGTTTATATTGTTACGAGAAAACAGCGTCCGGTTCATTACTCTAATTTATTTCAGGATGGCCCAATAAATACACACACACAAACACACACACACACACACACAAAATCACACACATACACCCACAAACACACACACGCATGCACACACAATTCTATTGAACATAGAATGAGCACACTCACTAATTGCTGTCTACTTACAAGTCTCCGTTCTTTACACACAGCAGCGCGTCTCGGCTCATTTATATTACCTGACAGGGCTATAATTCAATTCACATCCTCGCCTTACTTTCAGTTCTCGCAGTCCATTCACCCCACGCAGCTACTGCGTGCAGACAGCTAAGTTTGAACACAGGCTACTGGCCACGCAACACACGAAGGCTGTTCCTTGGTTCGACTTCAAAGGCAGTCCAGTAATTCACACAGTCAAACACAGCGAACAACTAAACACTGACAACTATACAGCAACAGCTCAACGGTGTTACACAGCAGGACAATACTCTTCACAACAACGACCATTGACACTGCTCCAATCTCCTCGACCGCAAACATCCGGCAACCTTTCTGAGGAATGCGTGCATGACATTCCCTACGGAACTCCCTTCATGTAACAGTGATGGAGTACGATACCCAGTAGTTTTTTACAAATAAAGAAAAGGAAGAAAGAAAGCACACTCAGCCACTGTTCTCCACATCTTTAAAACATACAATAAACCTGAGAACAATCGAAATGTAGGCCAGCTTGTGATCATTTTTAATCCATATAAATAAAGTTGTAGGGGGTCCACTGTCTTTAATTTCGTGTGTTTTGCCAATTTTTCAGATATTTATCCGCTTTAGGACAACTCAAGACCGAATCGGTGTTTTTTATTTTTCGTGTCTATTTGTTTGTTCCACCAACACGGCGAAACGGCTGGATATATCTCAACCAAACTTCACATTTAGAGTATACTCATCCCAAGAAATATTTCTATATGCATACACATTTTAAAATATTTGAAAAGACGGGGAGTTAAAAGGAAAGCCAGAACGGTTTTGCTCCATTTTCTTTTATAGTATTGATTTTCTGTAAACTGCGTAGACTGTAAAACCTTTCTTCATTATAAATAACTTTCGTTATGTTCATAATTTACCTTACTCTTCAAATGACGGAGAAATTTGCTATTATCTTCGGGTATCATGGTCTGCATTGAGTGACCGACAGACCGACAACGAACCTACAGGTTACCATGGCAACGTCTGACTGCTTGCTAGAAGGGAAGTAATGTACTGCCATTTTCCTCAAGATTCTTTTAAATTCGTGGTTGTTCCTTGGGTACAAAGCAAGAGAGACGTCAATCGGCCTTTCTCCAGGATATTGGCGGAATATCGTTGGAAGTTATAGCCGTCCTCGAATAGCTTAAGTAACAACACCATCAGTCATCTTCTTATCTGCTTACCTAAGAATCCTTGCGCCTAAATTTATCCTCTGTTACCGCTTTCTTATATCCATTAAATTTATTGAAGGGCATTTGATTTTCCAATACATTCACTTGGTATTTACAGATTTGTCGTCATCCGGCTGTCATCAGTTATAATCCATTTTCTGTTAATTTCAACTTTCTTAATTGTATTATTTTCTTCCTTAATTACTCCGTTTGTACGCGAGTGCTAATCCCGAAAACTGGACACACATTTTTTTGAGGAAATATTCTAAGCTATTAAAATTTATAACTTTTGGCCCAGGAAAATATCGAAATATGGATGCAGTTTTAACGACGGTGCAGACTTCGTTTCGGGATAATTAGTGGCTAATCGTTAAGTCGTATCACAAATCAGAAAGTACCATCGCCTTTCATTTTGGAGAGATCTACAACTTTGGTCCTATGAATTTTTGTAGTATTTCTATCACTTGTACGTTATATCGATTTGTATTTCTCAATTTCAAGTTAATTTTGTACTTTTACATGTATTGTACCATTATATTGAGCTGCGAGAATGGATATTTAACGCAGTAAAAATTTTGCAGTAGGACGCCGCTTGTGAGGGCGTGATGCTATACAGAGCGCGGGAATCGAGAAGGTGATTTCCCGAGGCAAGGTGTGGTCATGTGTGACGAAGAAAGAATATGTGAGGAAGAGAGAAAGAGAGATGGGATTTTGTCTAGGGGAGAGACCTGCCATCTTAACAGAGATTTTTAGCGGGAGCAGACAGGCCCACCACATTACGGAAATTGTGTCGTAATTCCCGTAATTGAAGGCGTTTCAGGAAAATAAAAAGGTGGAAATGATGGCCAGAATTTTACTAAACTATAGATACCTCTAGGTTTATTAACATATGATTAGATCAATAAATATGTACCAAGCAGAACCACCGTGGGAAGCTCTGTAGTGGCCACATTCCAGACTCAAGTTGTTTCTCGGGACTTTCCCTGGCGTCCTTTGGTGTGTTGCCTCATATAAAAGCTGAGTGATATGGGGGGAGATCATCCAGTTGAAGGTCATATTGCTGCCAGCACGTGTCGCACGTCTGCCTAGATTGCGCCAGAAACCCTTTGTTTAGAACAAAGACAGTGTGTAATTATTACAGTGCGATATCTTTGAGCCAGTGGATAGGTGACTTATAGAGTTACAGGTGGTGGATTTGTAAGTGGCGCGATGTTCAGATACCTATCAATGAGATCGTGTGTACTTAGTGGTATCAGTAACAATAGAAAGCCGTACTTGTAGACTCGGATAAATAGCGGTGTGGGCGAAGCTCTCGAGGTGCCGAGGAAGTGTGGACAATAGGCTAAGGAAGTCTATATTTATCCTCTGATAGACTGTTGAATCCAAGTTAAGCGGGCATAAAAACACAATAACCGAGTGGATAGTCTCTAGAGCAGAAAATAGTTTGTGGTACAGTGCACAAGTTAACAAGTATGCAGTTATACGAGAATGGAGGACGAGGAGTGTGGATTGCAAAGTGTTAGCGCTGTGTGCTAGCTCAACCTAAATAAAAGTCCAGAATGTTGCGTTGTATTTAAAGTGAATATTTCATTGTAGTAAGAAGTCGAGATATTCCGAGGGGAGTGAGCGGCAAGAACTTCAGAACGTGGTTCGAAGACGCTACTTTGAACGAGGCATCCCTCAAGAAGAAGACAGCACCATGAACCAGCGGGGCAGGAAGACCGGACTCCAACAATCGAACCTGGCTGAGACCTCTACCGTGATGGGCTAAATCATGCTAGCCTACCCGGAGGGAGAGAGGAGGAGATCGATCAAAAATGAGATAAGTGGACCATGAATTACTAGACATATGGTAGAGTCAAGGTGTCACGCAGAGATAGTAGAATTAAACGTGTAAATATTAATACAGGATTTGATTCTGGCCCATCAGGCTGCATATTAAGATTGTTTGATACATCTGAGAGTAAGAGTAGTTAGATTTGTTTAATTTTCATCTTCATGTGAAGCAGACAATGAGGTAATTTTGTTATCGCGGCAAGAGGTAGTGTGCCTAGTGATACGTATTTGTTTGAGTACGATAGACCGGATATTTTCATTTGGGTCGGTCGTTAAATACATTTTACTTGTAGGATTAGGATCACTAGGTGTAATTCCCATTATATTCCAAGGGAAGGGCAGACATATCTGCGTGATGTTAGGGGTGCATGCTAATCGTATTTCGATTATAGGCATGGCTCTATTTATGCTACTTAGATGAACGTGATCTGTAACGCTGGTGGAGACATTAGTATTATTGGACTCTGTGCGACTCTGCCAGACAGGGCTTGAACCACAGACCTTAGGTGACTGTGACCTCGTCGTAAATTTGACGGTATTTGATTTATCGGGGTGTAGTACGATCGTAGACTTTTGATGTTATAATTGGGGCCTGTGCTTGTTTGTCAGTGAAATCGGATACATAGTGTAAGATGTATTTCCTCACTTATTTTTGTGGCTATTTTGCTTTGTCAAGCGTAGATAAATAAAAGCCCCTGTATGAAGTTAGCTCTGGGAGCTCGAGAACCGTGATACTGGGTCACAGCCTGTCGGTGTGTTTACAATTTTTTTTGCTTAGGGCGAGTCCCTCATGGCTAGACGAAGCAGGTCAATGCTCGGCCCGCACTCTGGGGGTAGCACAGCCATCTTAGTGTAGCCCGCGGGAAGGTCATCTTTCCTTTGAAACAGAGATGTTTTCTGGGGACACTGTTACCTCATTCATTCGAACGTTTATCTCCTTTCCTTTATTTTGTTGTTGTTTCTGCATTTCTTATGGTCGCATATTTACCCTTAAGTTATCTCGCACGATATAATTATTGTAAGAGTCCATCTGTTGACACAAAGTTATGCCTGGTGGACGTGGGTTCACGTCCGTGTAAATAGGAAATTGAGAGCGCTGGAGTAGGTTTATCTGAGATTATTTTTATTACTTATTGTGCTGCTAATTTTTGTGTATATAAATATCCCGGTATGGGAGGAAACTTCATAATAGCGGTAATCTCTGCGGGTATCCTTAATTCTACCATTATATCATTTTATGTCGCAGGCATAGGGATGTAGTTTCCATGTGGAGAACACATCCGTTTTTTTTTCTTGGTTCACAGATCGACAAACTTCAGCGTAACGTCATCATCCAGATTGTTTGTATTTTCTTTGTTTTCCTTTAATTTGTAGATGTGAGCCTTTGGCGCACTTATTTTGGCACTATAGGTGCAATCCTTGTAAGTAACTTGTGTTGTGAATACAAACTTATGCTCAAAATTCTGATCACAGCGAAAGTGTTCCTCATTTCGTAGTTTAACGTAGTATATGAGTTCCCCATGATCCTCTCGTCATAAGAACCCAAATTATCGACCATTTCTGCCGACTGCAGCTGAGCTGGTGCCCGTATGCAAGAACAGAAGAGCAGGTAGGTATCATCCTGCAGTATTAATGTGCCCTGTAGGGTATAGTATATGTTATCATTTGGCACACATATATGAAAGATAGAATCACGACATTCTGCATGCAAATCGACATGACCAGTCGCCATGTGATAGCCAAATTGTATGATTCTAGTTGTCACATTAGTATCAAAAATAAAAAAGTAGTATTTGAAAACTGTACAAAATGTGACCCCATTCATTGACTAACTCAATCTAACCCATAAATATAGGAGATACGAGAAGATGTCAATAGGACCAACCATGTAGAACACTCAAAGAGGCTTCTGATGGTGAAGTCCGTTTGTAGATATGTCGTGCAGTTTCAAAGCAGTAACTCTCAAAATACAGGTATGCACTTCTAGAGTGTGTCTGTACATTAACTATTTTGGTGATATTTCCGTACAGTTATCCATTTCACGTGTAATAATGACCATCTGTATATTTTTAGCTTTGGTGTCTGTCCGTTTGTCTATAACTTCGAAACTACTGGATATATTTCCACCAAACTTCATATTTAGAATACGCCTGTCCTTGGGTAGTTTTAGGGCAAGTATTTTTTCTAAATCCCTGAACTGACTGGAAGTTTATATTAAACAGATACAGTGATTTTGCACTCCCACAAAATATACACAACTAAACTTAATGGAATTCTACCTGCCTTAATCGAAATTAATTTCTAAACATTTTTTATCATGTAGATCATTTACATACGAGGATTAATGAGGGAGATATCATTAATGGAGTGTTTTTCGGTACAAGTGTAAAGCGTATTTCTTAAAACTTGAAATCTACTGCAAATATCTGAGCCAAACTTTATATTTAGCATCCACCTGTCCAAAGGTAGGTTTTAAAGATCAATAACATTTCATATTCCCGGAATGGACTGGCGGTTTATAGGGAACCGAAATGGTGATTTTACTCTTCCACAATACATACAGTACAAGAACAACCTGACTGGAAATCGACCAAACTTGATGGAAATCCATTTCTAAAACTTTTTCATGTGCATTTATTCGACATGAGGATTAACAAGGGAGATATCATGAACGGTCGATTTTGCAGGTTAAGTCCAGCGGACATAGCCCAAAAGTGTACCTGGAGCAGTTTCCTTATCTCTGTACATGAATAAGATCGTAACGACTGTGTACCTGTACATTGACTATTTTGGCGAAATTTTCGTACAGCTACCCGCTTAACAGGTAATAATGACCATCTGCACATTTTTTGGTTTAGTTTCCTGAAAGTTCTTGTTTTTTACCCTCCTTGCCCCAAAATCCAAATTGCGGCATAATCTGCCAGACGAACAAGAAATTTGAAATTTGGCAAAATTATACGTTTTGGCCTGTAACGGACGGAAAACTTCCAAGAACTTTAAATTTTTCACTTTTTATCCCCGAAGAATATCGAAATATGGAGGTAATTTTAATGATGGCGCAGACCTTCGGGGAGTCTTATCACTTAACGAATGGCACAATTTCCGTTCAATTTGGAGTGATCTACAACATTGGTCTTATGACATTTTGTCGTATCTGTATCCCCTTTAAGTTTGATTTTTCTCTATTTATCGTTGTTAAGTAAATTTGGGCTTTTCACATACATAATTCATACTTTCAATCACTTATACGAAAGATAGAATCATCAAACTCTACACGAAAATTGGACCACCCAGTAGCCACACGTGAGCCAAATGCTATGTATGTAGCTATCACATAGTTATCCGAAAAGTAATGCAATGTGAGATAATCTTACACAAATTTTACCCAGTTCAACATTTCTAACTCAATCTGACCCATGAATAGATGAGATGTCATTGGACCAGACGTTTAGGCGGCGAAATCTGGCGTCTTATGATACAATCCTTTGTCGATATAACGTACCGTTTAGCAGCAGTTTTAATCTATAAATGCAGGTCTGCAATATTGTAAACATGCATATACTTTCGTGTGTCAGTCTATATACATATTCACTGGTGTCAATTTGTAGCGATCAAGAAAAGGTGTGTCTGCTATTGTAATCAGTACTCCCCACACTGACTTTTACTGGCAGTAGTAATGGGGTCCTTCTCCAACTCCTGTTTAACTGGCATTAGTAAGGAAGGTCTACTATTGTAATGAATAGTTCACTTCTTGATATGACTTGCAGAAGGCAAGGGAGCAGGCAGTTTTGTTTAAAACTCCCCTACCGAATTGTGTTTGGCTCTAGGCGAGGGTGCCCGCCATTATAAACAAATGAACCCATCTAAAATGTGACTGACATTAGGCATAGTGGCCTTCTATTTTGATGGAAACTCACCAACTTGGTGTGACTGGCAGTAAGTTGGCTAGCGGTAGGAAAAGTCACCTGTCATTATAATGATAACTGCACAACTCAATTTCGACTGGTAGTAGGGAAGCTGCCTTCCATTAAAATAAAAACTCCTCAACTGTAATCTGTCTGGAAGTAGGAAAGGGGGCCTGCTATTGTAACGAAAACTCCCCAAATCGATTGTGACCGTGCAGTATGCAATGGGGCCTGCAATTATAATGTAAACTTCCCAACTCGATTGTGAATGGCAGTAGGCAGGTGAGCCTGCCGTTATCATCACAACCCGTAACAAGCACTTTACATTGGAAACAACGTATGGGGACCTCCCCATGCTGTTACTCGGATAACGCTAAGGGACATGCAATTTTAAAACAATCTTATTTACTGAATGTACAGTATTTACTTCGATATTCGAATACAATGTAGAATACCGTAGCGAAGCACGGGTACATTTGCTAGTTTAAATTAATTTGGTCGGTGGTCAGCTGAATGTTACGGCTTCCGAAAAATAATAGTAGTGTTATTGATTTTACGTTTCACTACTTACGTTTACGGTTTACAGAGAAGCTGAGGAGCCGGTATTTTTTCCGACAGCAGTTTATTTACGTGCCGGGAAATTTACGGATACGCTTCTGGCGTATCTGCGGACCGGACTAACCCGGCATCGAATACGTTGACTTGGCCTGTCTAAGCACAAACACGTCATACTGTATGTTGCTGACCTCAGCAGCTGGTCCAATCACAGTTGAGGTCGGTAGCATTTTAAGGATATTTAAATGAAGCTCGGAATATTTTACTTCAAAAATGCCTGTGAACAACTTTCGGAGTAAATTATAGCACCGTGGCGGTTTTTTATTTTATTTTTTTATTATTTTTGTCAAGTGAACTTCCGCTAAACAAATTTCCACAGTTTGATTTCGCATTAACACAGATGGGGTGTAGACCACGCTGAGATAGAATAAACTACAACTGGTAAGAGAGTGGCCATGCTTTATTTAAGGTACAACCTCAGAAATTGTCTGGTATTAAAATGGGAAAACAAGGAAACCATCTTCAGATCTAAGGGTGGCCAAGTTTGAGCCCATCATAACCCGAAGTCGGTGTTAAGCACACGTGCCATTTATAATCAAGACATGTACCTGTATTATCAGAATGCTATTGTAATAAAATTTCGAAACTAGGTCGTATCCTTCCACTGTACAGTAGAAAGCGTTAACATTACAGCAATAGTTGATAAAGTAGTTTAAGTGTTTAGCGAGTGAAGTTTATCTGATTATGTTGCCAGCTGTTCCGTCGAGACTTGCGTGTTTATAATTATAATTGTAATAAACATGTGTCTCAGGTGGGAAACCACTTCATGGAACATTTAAGTAACCTGTGAAAGTGTACGTGATTATGTTGTAAATTATCACACTACACTATTGGAAATGCGATATTTTAACCCTCTAATGCATGAAATACTTTTCCTTTGCGTTTGGTGAGCTTTAAACTTCAACTAGCGTTTAGTGTCTTATATTTACCAACAACTGGGGCTAATACCTTAACACTCGTGTGTGATGTGGTTTGCCATAATGGAGTATATATACGATTTTTCACGATTTTACGCTAAGCTTTTAACATTCAAAGACCGAATCTTACAGCCTACTGGCCACGGGTACGTATTCCAAGGCGTAAGAATATTTGCACGACCATAGATCTGTAATGATTTTGAGGTTGAGCCAGAGGTAATCCTGAAGCCTGTGGTAATGTTATGCGGAGGTCCCATGGAGAATAAGCGGTGGTTGGTACTTGTGGATGTTGACGGGGTGGAAGGAGTACCTGGCATATGTGTTTGATTGACTGTACAGTTGAAGGTGTACCGTAAAAAAATCCTCTGTCTACAATCTGTTTTCACTTATAGAGGTGAAAGGAGATATCTGATAAGTTGCCTCATGGCAACTCTATGGAGTGGAGGGTTAAGCTGGTTGTCCGCTTGCTAAGTCTACAGACATACAGTGAGTCAAAGTGAAACTCATACACTAGAGGAGAGCTTGTTTATTTGGATTCAACAACAAAAAGTACATAGTACTTTATTTTAGTCTTGGTTCTGGTTTAACAAATACACATTTCTCTACTAAGGTACAAAGTAAATCAACTCCTATTTCTTATACTTAGAAAGAAAATTAAAACATTATTCTTAAACATGCATGAAACAGGTCAAAGTAAAACACATACACCTTCAAGTAGTTCCTGAACTATCTCTAATAACACAAAGTTTTTAACAGTCAATACTTTGTAGGATACCCTTTAGTACTTTTCATGGCTCTTAAACTGTTAGGTATAGATTGTACTAACTTTTCGCCATAAGATGGATCTATTTTCGTTCATTCTTCACATGAAGCCATTTCCAGATCATATTTGTTCGAAATCTGGTGTTTTATTATCGCTACTTCCAAGTAACGCCATGTATTTCCTATCACATTTAAGTGGTGACTATGGAGGCGTCTCGAGTTTACTTTGGGCAATTATGCAGCAGCCACATCCGTACTATATGTGCTTTGTGCTTCGGGTCGTTATCTTGGTAATACTTAAATCGATCAAGTATTCCAAGATTTTGAGCACTAGGTCGTAAATTTTCCTTCAGTATATTTAAATACACATGTTTATTCATGATCTCATCAATAAAATTCATTTCTCCTGGTCCACCAGCTGACATGAACCGCAGACAGTTACGCTACCTCCACCATGTTTGATACTTGGGCGTAGTTTGCTAGGTTTCAACTCCTCATTTGGTTTTCTCCAGGCATTTATCTTTCCATATGATCCGAAGAGATTATATTTGCTTTCATTTGCAGAAATAACGGTCTTCCAGAAGTCAAAATCTTTTTCTACATACCCCTTAACGAAGCTCAACGTTTTCTTCCTATTAATCTTGCTAACAAATGTTTAATTCCTAGCTATTCGTCCATGCCTGTTACATTTCCTTAGGATAAGTCGAATAGTTTCCGAATGTGTTCTCTTATTAGTATGTTCCTCAGCCATCACAGCCAGTTTCGGAGCACTAATCGCTTGATTTTCTTCACTTGTCTTACTATCCAACGTTCCTCCCTGAGGTTGAACATTTTTCTCCCACTCACTTTGTGTTTATTTTCAATGCTACGTGTACTTTTAAATTTATTTATGAGGCATTGTACAGTTGCATGACTCCTGATTACAAGTTTACCAATTTCTCTAAATGTTTTTCCTCTCTTATAGTGACAAATCATCAGTTCTCTTTCTTCTTACGAAGATTGTCCTCTTTGACGCTCCATGATAGCACCGGAGCTTGTCCGTACTTTACAACTTTCCACAACAAAGTGAATGTGGTGTCGAAACACAGACATACAGCATTTATACTGCCCTTTTATCTGCCCATATAGCATTGTATGTGTTTCATTTTGACGTGCTGTAGCAACATATAGGAAAAAACCTGTTATATCTTGCTAAATTAAGGGATACGCTAACTAGCCTGTGGTGACTTAATAATTCAGGACATGCCTTTATTTTTCCACACATAAAATGCGAACACAAATTATTGTCCGCATTTCTATTCATAAACACATACAAGTTACAGCGGTGTATGCGTTTCACTTTGACTCACTGTAGGCTGGGTGCATCCTAAGAAAGCACCACAAGAGGTTTTCCGTACATGAGAAAGTGCAAATACCGATTGCAGCCCTATAATGAGGCGTACAAGGCATAATGAAGTAGTTTACCACTGCTTCCTTTACTGTGCCAGAAACTGCTTGTTGCTTGTTGTTTAAATGGGGCCTAACATCTAGGTCATAGGCCCCCAGAAAGTGCTATTGGAGAAAACTCGCCCTATGAGCACCTCTGATAACACTAGTAGTGCTCAGCAGCCCCTATATAGTCACGGTTACAGCACATAGAGTGTGAAATGTATTATTTTCTTTTTTTTCTGTACAGTACATAGAATGTGAATTTTGGCTTAGGCTGGACATTGTTATTTTTCTCTTTAACGGATCAAATAGGTATTCTTACTGTAGATCTGGAGAAAAATAATAAATCAATAAATAAATAAATATAGTCACGGTCATGAATGAGTACCTCCTACGGTGGAAGCTAATTTTGCTCTGGCCTGTGCCAGGAGACAGATTACAAAATTCTGCTTCCATCAAGAAATTTAATTTAATTTATTGCTTGCTTGCTACAGGATTCTCGTCCCAGTTACAGCCGCATTCTTTGTGATACAAAGTGAAATTCCAAATAATTATTACTTAATACTACCTAGCCTAACTTAATTAAATCTTAACTAAACTAATCTTAATCTAATCCTATACTGAGAATTTCAACGACTTTCCAGATATTCTGGATTCCCACAAGGACAAAGTTTAACTGAATAAAAAATATCCGAATTAAATCTGAACAATTAAAAAACAATGTATTCTTCTTTAATATTTTTTTGTATTACCAAATGTTATTGTTTTTTTGGCTAATTGCTTTACGTTGCACCGACACAGATAGGTCTTATGGCGACGATGGGATAGGAAAGGCCTAGGAGTTGGAAGGAAGCGGCCGTAGCCTTTATTCAGGTACAGCACCAGTATTTGCCTTGTGTGAAAATGGGAAACCAGGGAAAACCATTTTCAGGGCTGCCAACAATGGGATTCGAACCCACTATCTCCCGGATGCAAGCTCACAGCCGCGCGCCCCTAACCGCACGGCCAACTCGCCCGGTACACATTGGTTGTTAGCACATTAACGGCAATATAAAGGGAACTACAGTACTGTGAATACAGATTTGATTTTAAAATTTACAATGATCCTCGTAAAGTGGCGATTACCAAAAGATTGATTCTGGACTTCTGTAAGCTGTATCTGTTCCAGAAATTCATATCAAACTTACCTATAGTGCCACGTGCCCCTACCATTGAACCCAAGAACCGGATATTTTAAGATACATTTTTGCAATTATGAGTGAATTTCTGGGTAACTGTATAGTGTTATGTTACGCTGTATGTAAGAAAATATTGTAAATTATTTTCTGTTAATTTCTATGGGATTACATTCAGTTATGACTCAGGTGGTAGCGCGCCGGCTTCTCACCACTGGTTTCAAATCCTTGTCACTCCATGTGAGATTTGCGCAGGACAAAGCGGCGGCTGCACAGGTTTTTCTCCGGATACTCCAGTTTTCCCTGTAATTCTTTATTCCATAAACACTCTCCAATATCACTTCATCCGCCCGTCATCATTAATTGCCCCAGAGAGGTGCGACAGGCTTCAGCAGCCGGTACAATTCCTATCCCCGCCGAGAGATGGGGGCTTCATTCATTTCATTCCTGACTCAGTCGAATGACTGATAACAGGCTGTTGATTTTCATTTCCATACTTTCAACTATTACATTCAGATATTTGTAAATAATGTTCAGTTCTGATGTACCTTTTTGTTTGTACTTTTTTCTTCTTTTACTGCCATGAATTAGATTCTTTTGATGTAATTCCTGGTAACATTTTGTTTTCATGTGTTATTTTCGTTACGCAATTTTTCGTGGCAATTTTTTTTCAATAGAATTTCGTTTATACACTGCTGCAGTCAGGCGCAGAAGTATTTGCTGTTACCAACATATCTGCTAACTGCAATGTATTGATAATAGTAATAGTATTAATAGTAATAAATGCTTGGACGCGTTCTTGCAATATCCTTGTTTTTTAATTAGTCTTCATGAAGACGTTAAAACCCCTTGAAAACTGTCGTATTATTTTTTAAACCCTCAGATATAAAAACAGAAGATGATCACCACCTTTTTACCAGAAAAGGCACCAAGGGAATAAGTAGACCAAGAATAAAACCTTGGATATTCGAAAGTGAACCAACATGCAGTCCTCAGCTGTGGCTGCGTCAAATTTAGAAGTCAATTAGCTAAAGACTAGTGCAGGGAATTCAATAACAATATTAATGTTCAATCAATACTCTTCACGATAGGAGAGGGTAAATCTCCATCCCCTAAGGCGATCGCAAATGACAGTGGCAGCTGCAGTTGGAAGGCGTGGAGTTGCAGGGCCGTAAACACGGAGCGCCTGTCGTTCCTAGTATGGGTGTTTTTTGTGTAGTCGCAGTCAGCTGGACTGTGCCTGCATTGTGTGTTCCCATTCTTCGGAATGGGACAGGAAGAAGTAATTTCAAACTTTATCCGGGCTCTGTGCTTGAAAGGATGTTTCTCAGTTTTCTAGTCTTCAAGAAATTTTGCCTAAATTCATTCCTCACAATCAGATAAAACCTCCGGGATGAATAGCGCAGACGGTGGAGTGCTGGCCCTCTGAGATTACGATCGTGGATTCGTTCCCGGCTGAGTCATGCGATGTTTGAAAAGCATCTTCAAATATCCTATGAGACAAAATTTCAGACCTCAGCGTCAGATAAAGTAGTACAGGACGTAAAACAAATATTATTATAATTATTATCATCATTATTATTATTATCATCATCAACAACAGATACGTTGTTGTAGGAGTCATCAACCCATAGACTGCTTTGATGCAGCATCCCCGCCACTCTATCCTGTTCTAACATTTCCATTTCCACAGAACTACTACTATATCCCACATCTGCTCTAATCTGGTTGTCATATTCGTACCTTGGTCTATCCCCACCATTCTTACCATCTACACTTCTCTCAAAAACCAGCTGTAAAAGTCCTGGGTGTCTATAAAGTGTGTCATATCATTCTATCCCTTCTTCCGGTCAAATTTAGCCAAATCGATCTTCTCTCACCAATTTGAGTCTGTATCTTTTCATTCGTGATCCTATCTAACCATCTCACCTTCAGCATTCTTATGTAACACCGCATTTCAAAAGCTTCTATCCTCTTTCTTTTTGAGCTAGTTGTCGTCCCACTTCCATACAATGCCACGTTCCAGACGAAAGACTTCAAAAACATCTTTCTAATTCCTATATCAATGTTTGAGGTGAACACTTAAGAAAGGCCTTCGTTGCTTGTGCTGGTCTTCATTTTACTGTATGTCCTCCTTACTTCTACCATCATTATTAACAAGTAACTATACTTATATACCTCCATTATTTCCTAATCTAATATTTCCTGCATCACCTGACTTTGTTCGACCGCACTCCATTACTTTCCTTTTAGACTTTCATCTTGTACTCCTTACCCAAGACTCCGTCAATACCATTCAGCAATTTCTTCAGATCGTTTACAGAGTGATATAAAATAACAAGATCATCGGCAAATCTCAGGGTTTTGATTTCCTCTCCTTGGACTTTGATTCCCTTTTTAAATTCTCTTTGATTTCCTTTGTCGCTTATTCTCTGTAAATATTGAAAAGGACAGGGAACGAACTGCAGCCTTTCCTCACTCCTTTCTGGACTGCTTCCTCTTTTTTAAAGCCCTCGATTATTATAGTTGCATACTGATTTTTGTACAGATACAGTTAAATGAAATATCAAACAATAATCAAAATAGTAACAATTACTATTTACTTTACTTCTAACACATTTAGACAATGTCATAGTGACGCAAACAGTGTGAACATTTTCTGATGCAGAATTACAAAATGTTTTCTCAGCGCAAGTGTACTGCACGAGTCTGAAAGATAATACACCCCTAAGGGAGGGGGGTGAAATGTAAAAATCTGAAACTGAGCGGTATTAGTGGCGAATCCATAGTCTTTGGTGGAGTTGAGATGAAGTGTGACACTCTCGATACCGTTGAAGTCTAACTTACTGACATCAATTTCGTCCTAGAAAGGCTAATTTTCATACCATTTTCATTTCATTATGGAAATGAATTGCTTTTAAGTCGAATATCGTATGTGGGTCAGCGCCGAGGTACTGTGAGATACTCTACAGCAGGCCTGTCCAACGCGCGACCGCGGGCGCCATGGCAACCCTGGTATAATTTTTTAGCGCCCTTCAAGCGCAGATTTAATTGTACCAACACAGCTGAAATTTTCGGCATATTTTTGAACATACTAATAATGTTGAAATTTCTTCTCTTCATAGTTTTAGCAGTACTCATTCTACAGCCCACACTCTCTGATATTTCAGGTGCTGTGTGCTTTTGAAGTACACCATGTGTTATGGCAACTCTGTACATTACAATACCTGCTTTTTGTTGAGTGGTAGAGAAAGGCTGGAGGATGAAGTGTATATGTTGACACTTATTTCCCAGTTAGAACACCTTTCAGGAAACAATCGCACTGTGAATGTTTCATAAAACCTTCCTTTTCAACATTCACGAAGCATCTGCTGTTCACGGCCACGGGACAGTTTCAAGGAATCATCAGTACAATTTGGAAGGATTTTTTAAAATTTGCTTTACGTCGCACCGACACAGAGAGGTTTTATGGCGACGATGGGACAGGAAAGGCCTAGGAGTGGGAAGGAAGCGGCCGTGGCCTTAATTAAGGAACATCCCCAGCATTTGCCTGGTGTGAATATAGGAAACTACGGAAAATCATCTTGAGAGCTGCCGACAGTGGGGTTCGAACCCACTATCTCCCGGATGCAAGCTCATAGCTGCGCGCCCCTAACCGCACGGCCAACTCACCCGGTAATTGGGATTGTATCGTGACCAGAAGCAGTGTACTATTTATCTTTGAGTGCATTTTATTTGCCCTTCTCGAACTTACATTTAAACATTATTTATATTCAGTGAAGAATTGCATTTTTAGGACTGCAATTTTCTTTTGTATTGACTGCGAAAATTATGGATCAGTTATTAATTCGCATTATTATTTTATACTGCGATTCTAATCATGTCTAAATGTTTACGAATCTATAATTTTAATAGTGAATGTCAGGAGCAATACTGTTCCTTAACTTACAGCGAACAGTGACGCCTGATTTCACACTAAATACCTAGGTACGATACGTTTAAAAATATTCATTCAATGTTAGCCTACATGTTTCTGTATTATTGTTATTACTATCATCATCATCATCATCACCACCATCATCACACGGCGCCCACGCCTCCTTAGTCAAGTCAGGTGCGCCTCAGTACACGATAAGTTTGGGCCACCTAGCACTTCACGATTTGAAAATTACCGTGGTATTTTAAAACGTATCCATAAGTTAAATGTGACTCTTCCATTGCCAATTGTATACCTTGCGCAGTAACTAGTCTCAAGTATCTGGTGCGGTAAATAACCTCCATAGGCACTGGTATGAAAGATTAACAGCGGAGCCCATTACTCACGGTCGCACCAGCAGCTTGTGAATCACAGTGTTGGGTGCAGGCATTTGTCAAGTGGACCGTTGTAGGAGTCCATGACGAAGGTCCGTGCAAACACCATCCATCTTAACCACTCTATACACAACAGAATTCTACCACTCCACCACGTATTCACCTCTCACTAAGGTCAGCTTGTTCGGACTGTTCACTAGTTAGCCTATGAATAACTGCTCTTTTCGGTATATTGCTCCCGTACTGACTGCAGGTCGACAGTAACTTCCAGAGAATCGCAATAATTGCACTAGTTCACACCTCTACCATTGAGAATGGAACACTTATTAGAGTCAAAGTTTATAATTTTCATGTTCCGTATTGATGACAATATAAATATTGTAGACAAATGAGGGAACAGGTAAGTTGGAAGCTGTACGGAAGAAGTAAGAAGCAGAATATTTATGGAAAAGAAGATTTCGGAAAGGTGAGAGGGCTTTCTACATATAAGAGAATCCCTATTGATTTAATAAAGAGGTTCGCAAAGTGTTTTTTTGTGGAGTTTGGTGTCATATGGAGCTGAAATATGGACATTACGAAAGAAAGGAACAAAGTATTTTGAAAGTTTTAAAATTTGGTTGTGGAGAAGAATGGAAAAAGTGAAGTGGACAAATAAAGTGAGAAATGTAGAGTTCTAATAAAAGTAGGGGAGAATAGATACCGTATGAAAACGACAAGGAAGAGGAAAGTATCCTGATTAGGTCACATACTACATACCAGGTGTATGCATAAGTTTTTTCCGGTTTCACTAAGGGATGGCTCCAGCGAACAGTACGCAGCGTATGAATTTGACACATACGTCAGTCTGTTCGTCTGACATTAAACTACCAAAACACACAAGTTGAGTCCACCAAACATTAGCGTCTGGGTTGTATCGTTCCGTGATCATGTCGACGTTTGTGCCTGAAAAATAACATTTTCGGCACGCATTGCTTTTCTTATTAAGTCAAACGAAAAAGACTGAGGAAAGTCATCGTTTGCTGGTATAAACATATGGTGAACACGCTGCATCGATTAGGACATGTGAGACATGGTTTCGACAATTTAAACGTGGTGATTTCAATGTGAAAGTCAGTGCGCGCTCTGGTAGACCACAAAAGTGCGAAGACGAGCAATTGCAGGCGTTACTGGATGATGACACAACTCAAAGTAAACAGAAATTGGCACAAGCATTAAATATGCCACAAGAAACAATCAGCAGACGTTTACGAACATTGGGGAGGATCACTGAATTCGGTAAATGGGTCTCACACGATTTGAACGAACAGCAAATGAAAACTTGCAAAGTAACTTGTAAAATTCTGCTTCAACGCCGCGAAAGAAAATCATTTCTGTACCGAATTGTGACAGGTGACGAAAAATGGATTTATTTTGGAAGCCCGAAGCGGAGAACATCGTCGCTATCACCTGGCTAAGCCGATATTTCAACACCAAGGCTAAATCGCTTCGGACCAGAGTAGCAATGTGCATTATGAACTCTTCAAGCTCGGCGAAATAATCAATGTACAACGTTATCGCCAAAAATGATTGATTAATTCCACGCATTGATCGAAAATAAATGGCAAAGTGATTTTGTTACAATGCGCCGTCTCACACAGAAAAACCAGTGGAAGACAATGTGAAATCGCTTGGGTGGCACATCCTTCCGCACCCGCCGTGCTCCTCCGACCTGGCGCCATCTGACTATCACCTCTTCGCATCTGCTCTCAGAGCAGCACTTCAGCAATTTCAGGAAAGTTGGAAAATGGTTCGACGAATGGTTTTCCACAAAATACAAGCAGTTTTTCTGGCATGGTATTCATAACTTGTCTGAAAGATGGGCGAAGTGTGTAGAAGCGGATGGTCATTTTATTTGAATAAAAAGTGAACTTCCGTTGAAAATGATGTGTTTTCTTTACCATAAACCCGGTAAAATCTTGTGCATACACCTGTAGAAACTGAATTCAACAGAGGGTGATGGAGGGAAAAATATATGGGGAAAAAAGGAATAGGAAGAAGAAAGTTTCGAATGTTAACAGATGTCAGACAAGGGAGAAGTTATGAACAACTGAAACAAGTTGCTCAGGACAGAGAATCACGGCGGATGTCCAGTTGATACCTGTCTCAAGACAGATTTACAGTAGAAAAACACAAAAGAGGTAATCCACCTAATCAATACAATACAAAATTATTACTTCAAATTATTTTAATCTTGGTACTAGTTTCGGCCTATTGATATTAGGCCATCACCAACCCTAAGGTCTTTAACACTTAAAGAAACAATTGGCCACACATATAACAAAAAACATAATACTTGAAAGTTGTTTTAATTCAATATTCAATATCCACTAAAATATGTCACTGTCTTGAGGATATAACACAACATTTGAAAATTCTTGTGATCTACTGGTATACTTCAATGAACATAAATCACTGTCATGAAGATATATAAATAATTTGTGGAACACTTGCATAAAATTAATTCTTTGTTTGGAGCCATTTCTGATACTCCTTCCTTTTGTGTTTATAAGCTGCCCTCACTCCATCAAGACGTTCGCTACTTCTTCTTTACACACAGCTGTTCTTAGGCGTTCCCTTGCTGTTTCTTCTACAGCATCCTTGTATGCCTACCATACCTGCTTACGGTCTATTAATGTTTAGAATTTTTCCCTAATTGTAAATATGCACTGCTAATTTCCTTACCCTGGAGATTTTCTACCCTTATTCGTCTGCAGACAGATTTCACTTTCTCTATCCTAGGCCTAGAGATACTTAGAACACCACATAGGCTATCATATAGTGGTTTGTATCATCAAAAGTTCCCCGGAATACCCGCATATTCGTAACATAATTCCTGAATTCAAAGATGGTTATGATATAGTCTATTATGGATCTAATGTGTAGTGATGAATAGCCTTATGATAGAAGAATACATTCGTAACTGCCAATCCTATAGTAACACAGAAGTCCACTAAACGCTCCCCATTTTAAATAATAATAATAATAATAATAATAATGGCTTTACGTCCCAATAACTACTTTTACGGTTTTCAGAGACGCCGAGGTGCCTAAATTTAGTCCACAGGACTTATTTTACGTGCTAGTAAAACTACCAACAGGAGGCTGACGTAATAAATTGTGCACGAGCCAGGATCGAACCTGCCAAGTTGGGGTCAACCGCCTGTACTGTCACTCAGCCCGGCCCTCCCATTCCTATCAGCTTCCATATCTTCCCCATATTTACCGACCACCCTGTCATATACTTCAGACCTACTTTCAAGTTACGCATTGAAATCGAGCATTAGCACTTTCCTATTCTCGCTGCTGACCTTATCTACGCTGTTATTTAGTGCTTCATAAGACTTGTCAACTTCAACTTGCTTAAAACGTTCTGATTGTGCGTGGTAAAAAATCTGTGTAGCAAATCCTACCTTTCTTATACATAGTCCTAGTTGGAATCTCTCCTTCAACGTGTTAGGGATCACTGGTGGACTGTATAGTCCTTGCCGCCTGAGCAGGAGGGGTCCAAGACTCAGAATACCTGGCGAGTTGGATATGCGGTTAGGACCGCGCAGCTGTGACCTTGCATCCGGGAGATAGTGGGTTCGGACGCTACTATCGGCAGCCCTGAAGATGTTCTTCTGTGGTTTCCCCATTTTCACACCAGGCAAATGCTGGGGCTGTACCTTAATTAAGACCACGGCCGCTTTCTTCCCACTCCTAGGCCGTTCCTATCCCATCGCCGCATAAGACCTGTCTGTGTCGGTGTGACGTAAAGCAACTTGTAGAACAAAGATAAAGACTCAGAATATGTCCGAGATGCCCACTCCTATTCAGCATCAACTGATGTCTGGACTCTCACGACATTTTACTTTGCCTCTGGCCTTCGTTTACGGCCTAGGATGTGACTATGAAAACCAACAATTAGTAGCAGTAGTAGTAATAGTAGTACCATCAAAAGATGTAATACGGTTATTATCTTTATTTTGAAGGTTATTTCTTTATTATTTCCTAATAATAGTACATTGTTATTGGTTTTATGTAATTGCTTACTTCGTTCACTGTAAGAGAAGGCTACATAGCCTCAGCTACGCCACGTACTTCAAATAAAAATAAATATATAATCTTGTGATAGACATTGACAATCCTATGAATGATGAAATTATACGGACGATAAAGAAGTGAATGTATGTATTTTTAATTGTCATGAAGCGTCATTATATTAAAGGAAACTATGTGTTACTGCCAGATAAGATAATGCTTAATATCATTCTTCCAACAATTTTACATATTAAATTGGAATTAATAGGAAATACAGCACTCACATCCTACTAAAATGCACGATAACAATAGGTATAAACAGAGAGTATTACTCAGCGAAGCTACCGTTTTAAACAAACGGGAGAGTGCAGGCCATTGATTTGCAGTCCACGGTGAAATGACATTTTCACTAATTGCAACATTCGAAGTTAGAATGGAATAAAACAGAATACCGTACTATTCTCTCCCTGGCTGTGTACTAGGATTGAATGCTGACTTTTTTCACAATAAATAGTTATCAATAAAGACAATGTATGTATTTTTCATATATTATTAAAAGCTATTATTTTAATCCTTAGAGAATGGCATAGCTAATTCGAAATATACATTAAACATGAACTGCGTGAATCGAAGCATGATTACATACGTCACAAGTGGTTTAAACATCATAACCGGCGTTAGTTGTACTTCCGGCTTCGCATTCCGTCCTTCATTTCAGGTTGTTCGATCCCCGACTGGACGATGGATTTTAGCCACGTCTGAAAAAATTTCTCCGGATTGGAGACTAGGTGTCTTAATACAGATATTTATTTGCATACAACATTGCCAACCACGACTGAAACAAGTTATGGTTCATTTCATCATGTTGTTTGAGCTTTCAGTCCATAGACTAGTTTGATGCAGCCCTCCATGTCACCCTATGCTGTGCTAGGTCTAAGCTTTTCATTTGCACGTAACTGTTCCATCCTACATCTGCTCTTATCTGCTTGTCATCTTCGTACCTTGGTCCACCACTATCGTTCTTACCACCAAAAGTACCCTCAAGAAACAACTGCACAAGTCCGGAGTGTCTTACGATGCTCCTTGTCATTATATTTCTTCTTCTGATCAAATTTAGCCAAATCAATCTCCTCTCACCAATCTGATTCAGTAACTCATCATTCGCGATTCGATCTTCCATCTTACCTTCAACATTCTTCTCTAAAACCACATTTCAAAAGTTCCTATTCTCTTTCTTTCTGAGCTAGTCATCGTCCATGTTATACCTCCGTACAATTCCACGCTTGAAAATCATCTTTGTAATCTTTGTAATTCCTACATCAATGTTGGAAGTGAGAAAAATCCTTTTCTTTAGAAAGTTCGCCCTTGCTTGCGCTGATCTGCATTTTATGTCCACCTTACTTCTACCATCATTAGTTATTTTACGACCCAAGTAACAATATCCATCTACTTTCTTTAAGACTTCATTTCCTAATCTAATATTACCTGCATCACCTTACTTCGTTCGACTGCACTCCATTATTTTTGTTTTGGACTTACATAATCTTGTACTTTTTACCGAAGACTTCGTCCATACTATTCAGCAATTTCTCCATATCTTCTGCTGTTTCAGATAAAGTACATCATATTTACACACACGATTGTCGTCGGGATGGTCTTCCGGCCTTAAATCTGGACTAAATTCACACGTAGGAGACAGACTGCAACAGACAACCCGCCAGGGTCTTAGAAAAGCGGAGTGAAAATAAGCAAAAATGACATTAGTTGTTCTGCGTTTGGGTGCGTTGCGGAATTATGCCTCTTCCCTTCCTCTGAAATATTTACGTTCGTAAAGTTATATTTAGCGTTACATGTGTAAGTTGGTCAAAGTATCATCATTTGATTCTCTTATTATATTATTTTTCCTTCTACTTTTAATAAGTTAGCAACACTTAAAAATTATATATTAAATGTACGAAATCATAACGTTCTGAACATATGAAACAGAAGTTTTAATCATCTATTAATTGATTAAAGAAATCTCTTCAAATACTGTAGTTGGTTGCAGCTGCGGAATAGAAAAACGAAAATATCCTGCATCATAGAACTATACCAACCTTGGAATGGTAAATATTCAGGGATATGACAGGAACGATGATTTGAAGCACAAAAAAGAAAGTCATATGGACATATGACCTACTGTATTCCGAGTGATTTCTGTGATAGAACACATTTAATGTACATTTGTTTTTGGACTAGAAGCGCGCACGTTTGTATCTTACCCACCCAAACACACTGACTTACTGAAATGGGTACAAGTTTTACGCATGTAATGTTCGCTATACACGTGTTCGTGGGATACTTATACGTGCAGAAAGTCGCCATGTGCTGGTGGTAGGACTGCGCTGCACCATTTCAACAATGCGTTGGTGTTACTGCATACGCTGTTGAACTACACATTCAGAAGATAAATGGGAACTTGGAAGAGTATTTGTTACACGTAATGTGTTGCAAACTCTGGTAAACACTCTACGATAAGGAATTCCACGTGCCGCAAAGCGCCGACGGTATTCGTCGACATCAGGCGGAGCAACACCATCGCAGACACTGTAAACATACATCATGTCTGCAAATTCTTCATTAGTGTAGATGTGTGGCATTTTAGCGAGCGCGTGTTCAAACCCAGTTAACCAATACTTCTCTGTGATACACTCCCAGTCCATCGCACTACTTCACTCACAAGACATCAACGGGCTAGTTTAATGGCAGAAAGGCATCCCGAGCAAAGAGGTTGAAAGCAACGAGGTAGGTTGGGCTAGAACAAAACGTCAAAGAGGTTCGGTGGGTAAGAAGAATTCGTGCGTGCCACTAGCTCAAAAATGAATGCACATTAAATGTGTTCTATCTTGGTAACCATTCGGTAATGGCCATTATGCTCAAATGCTTCAAATAAGCGTTCCTGTCATATCCCCGAATACTGACCATTCCTCATGGATAGTAATCGTCACGTAGACTATACACTAAAAGGCAAAATCGCCGCCTTATTCTCTTTTATTTAATGGCTCGTCACTGCTGCCAACTTGACTACTTACATATTGATATCACGAGACGTAACACTCAACAAACTATCCTCAATGTATCAATAATGGAGGTTCCCTTAATCAAGTAAATAATAATGAATGATCAATCAAGATATTCATTATTCTGTTTTCAAGCTTAATAAGCAATTAAGGAAATACACATACACTCTCTCTCTCAACCTCACTCCGTTTGATGTTATACATTTCTACCTTTATTCTGATTTATGCTTTACTATAACCGTATTCGACGGTGTTTGCTTTATGTAAATAATTCAGCTCCCTTCTTGAAACTTGCGATTATTTGTCGGACTGACGAGAAAACACTCTGTAGCAATACACACAAGCAAATATATTACATGTGCATATGCCGTAAGTCAATAAGAATACACAAGGTCCATGCCTGCAAACCGTACCGAAGTAGTGACAAAACAAGGTCCGGCTAAGTTTGGTTGATAACGAAATTTCCTCCTATTGGAACTGAATAGATCTTTATAGACGAGGTAAATTTGCTTTCCTTTAAGGACGAATTCGTGCACATTTTTCTTCCTTCTTAACCATCCTAATCGAATTCTATACGTAAGTATTAGACGAAATAAGACCGTAATAAATGAAATGCTGGGTTCGTCACTTCACACCAACTACGTTATTAAACATGCCATAGTTCCAGTTACCTGGCATTACCCAAATAGAATTACAATTCCACAGAAGAAATATGCTTTAATTATACCCGCAAAATGTAACACTAGAGATTTTAACAATACGGCCGTGGCACTACGTAATTTTCGCAAATCACGGAATAAACCATGACAGTATAGTGCCAACGTGCCAGATTAACAGCAACTGTAAGGATCGGTATTATAATGAAGGTTTAAACTGAAGATTGAGTTGAACGGTAACTTAAGTTTAAACCGATGTTGAGTCTTATAACGGGCGACCTAAGTTAAACTGAGGTGAAGTATTAATTATACGATCTAGGTAGCAGTAGTTGCGAGAAAATATGACTGTCAATAATGTTTTGCAGTGACTTGCAAGAAAAGATGACTATCGATAGTGTTTTGTTTACTTCTTTTTGGTAAAATGGCGGATAAAAGCAATAAACGTTGTCCTAATTTTACTTGTAAGGAAGTAGAATTGCTGGTGCAATTAATACAGAAATATGTATATAGTCCCTGAAACAGTGGCCTTATGAATTCCTCCGAAATCTCCCATTTTAATAAACATACCGCAATGCTGTTAGTAGCTGACTGAGGGGTTCTCTACAGTATAATTTCTGAAATATAAGGAACATACCTTATTTTCTAAAATTTACACTTTTGATATTCAAACAGTTCAAAAAGTCATTTTTACATTCTTACCTTTTCGTTGAATATTTTGATGATGATGATAATGCTTGTTGTTTAGAGGGGCCTAACATCTAGGTCATTGACCCATGTTGCATGCTTTATTCTAGCACCAATTTGCTGAAATAGGGTTATGTTAGTCTGTTTTGTAAGCCTAAACATATTTTAAATCTATTTTTCATTCCATATATGAAAGTGACGTCCCCTTGCTCGGAAAACTCGTAGTGCCCGTGGTCGTTCAATAATTTAAACCACTTTGTCGTCATCGCTTAGTATTTCTTCAAACACATCAAAAATATCTTCGAGATCAATTCGTTCTGCCATGTTGTAAGGTTATGTATTCTTAAACTTCAGTATAAATGGTAGATGAGTTGCAGTAAAATTAAACCTAGTTCAACTTTAGATTAAGATTTATAATACACGACTAACAGATAAATCGAAGTTTAAACTCAACCAACAGTTTAAACCTCTATTATAATACCGGCCCTAAGACGTCTTAACGGCAATCAGGGTCCTTAAGCTGTATAGTTAGCAAGACTGAATCGAACCCAACAGTTAGAAAATAACTTAAAATCACTACCTTGAGTATTAAGTGGGGAGAAAAGTAAGGCTGTTCCCTTAGTGTATAGGCATACGTGCCAAGGAGTATATATACAGTCGTTTGGGACTTAATAGTGACACATAAAAAGGACAAATTGTTGTTCATTCAAATTTAAGAAGATGATGATGATGATGCTTGTTGTTGAAAGGGGCCGAACATCTAGGTTATCGGCCGCCCTTTAAGAAAATTAATGTATAGCATACTGCGTTCATTTGTTTAACCTTCTTTTTCCTAGCCTGATCCAAGATAGTTCGAGTCAGCACTAGGCCAAATGTATATTTAGCCCAGTTATACGGCCGGATGCCTCTCCTCACACTAATTGTATGTGGAGGAATGTTTTCAATATTGTGTGATAAGTTACCGTATATGTAAATATTTATTAATACAAACAAAATGGCCCAGCCTCCGAGGTATAAGTGTTAGCACAATCCGGCTAAAATCCCCGCCCCGGTCAAGAACCCAACCCAGGACTATCTGAATAGAAGGCCACTGAGCTGACCGTTCACCCAAGGATTCGGAGCGTGTTTATATATTCATTGAGGTGCTCAGATAACAAGTGACTCCAGACAATTGAGGTTAGTAATTCCGATACCACCCACATCAAAAAGTATATGACACCAGTACGTAATATCCTGTTTGTACGAAATTTCGCCTCAACTGGATCAGTCAATTAAAAGTTAAGTTCTTATAACCAAATAAATACAGGGCGGTCGGAAAAAACGTGAAGCGGGTTGTCATTTTATCAGCTGCTTATGTTAGCCAATCTGATCGCTTCGCGGGCGATTTCAGATGGGCTTGGCGAAGTGGTGTTGCTATATCTGTACGTGGCTATGACCGGCTTGAGAGGGCCAATAGAAGAAATAAACTACTCCAGGGGAGGGACTTGAACAAGGTCCTCCCTGCTGATAGGCTCGGCCCACAGCAAGCTCCCTACGGTGGCATTGGTTGAAACCCACGTTATGTTAGTGTTTGATGCTGATTTCTCGGCATGGCTCGCAAGTCCAACCGAGCCACACGCAAATTTGGCAACAACGCCTTGTAAACCTCATTTGATTTCGCTCGCGAAGCGATCTGTTTGGTTAACTTTGGCAGCTGATACAATTATAACGGCGCGAGATGTTGACGTATTTTTTTTTCAAATTACCCATCAGTATACTTTGTTTCCGATCACCTGTATATAGGGACATATACCGGGTAAAAAATAGTATTTGAGAATAAAAAATACACTGTATACAATTACATATCAGTCAAGAGTATGGCTATGGACTTCACTTTAAAGTTTGAAATAAACGTTTCCGTATAATCTATTACAAATTTAGTTGAAGTAATTGATCAAGACTTACGTTAAGAAATGATAGAACTAGCTTCAGCAGCGTGCTTACCTGAAACAAGAGAGAAAACCATTAAGACACTGAGAAAACCGTGATTTTCACATGGCAATGCATATGCACCAGTCAATCTTACTACAAGGTTCCAAATGAAGCTTTGTTCGTGTTGTAAGTGTAACGCAGATATCTCTCGAACCTTAGCACAAAGAAATCATATGCTCGCGTTCGAGTTTATAGCTCAAGAACTGAAGATCCGATCCTAATGGCTGAGGTATCGTCTAGAGAGAGGAGAGAAAATATGATACTCGTTGGTCCTCAGTTAAGAAAACGGGGTGCGAGGGGTCTTCAGGAATGTGGTTGTAGTGGTGGTGGTACATGATTTGCCTTGAGATTAAAAACTCCGAAACCAAAAGACACAAGAAGACGGTTAAGATTTCCAACGATAAATAATAATCTTTGTTTTACATCCCACTAACCAGTTTTGACTCATAAGTGGCGAAATAATGGCCCGCAGGATTTCTTTCAGGTGCCAGTAATTCTGCCGACATGAGGCTGATGTATTTGAGCGCCTTTAGTTGTACAAAACACACCTGACGTCTTATACTTTATTAATAATATGACTGGAATCCATAAACAATAACATGGCAAGGGAGAGACCCAAAGTTTAAGTTAGAAATATCTTCAAAATTTGACGTCTTGACAGTCTAAATATCAAGAACGGGACTCAAAAGAAAGTGACGGTGACCTTACAGCAACAGAATATCCCTGGCGCGAAAATCGGATACCACGGAAAACCATTTTTACGTCTGACGATAGTTGGAAATCGACCTCACCATCTCCCGAATGGAAGCTACATGGTCTCAACCGTGCGGTCATCTAGATTAGTGACGTCAAAATTGACACAAAGCTAAAATGGTAACTGGGGCCATAGAATTATTATATAATGCCCGGGATTGACCTACATAAAGTATTTCTTAAATAAAATACTTCATAAATAATTTATTAAGTATTAGCGAGTGTATTTTCTGCGCTCATACTAATAGCCTCGCAGGAGCAAGTAGTCAACCCGCACAACGCTAACTTCGTCATCACACAGCCAGCGCGGTGTCAAGGACAGGTTGCGTCATACGATCTGGAAACATCCGAGCAAAATATGTTCTATATCCTAAACCAATTGAGGTATCGATTCAGAAACAACGGCATCCTATAGTGCACATTTCAAAAGTCTCCTCGTGTTAATTTCTCCAAAATTCATCAAGGGATTACGGAGATATTCAAGATTTTATAAATTATTACGTCAGAGCTAGATCTGTATAAAAGGCCGTAACTCTTCGTCCAGTCACTTCACTTCACACCGGCAACACGATGATGTTGGTTCGCCGCATGATACGAAGTTAGCCTGCAGGGCAAGGTTATGCCTAAGTGACGTGCGGGTTGTGGAACATAGAATAATTCCGGCGTTACGGTACTTATAAACCTCCAGTAAGTTGATGATGATGATTATGATGATGATGCTTGGTATTTAAAGGGGCCTATCATCTAAGGTCATCGGCCCCTCAGTAAGTTGAACCTCGTTGAGTTATTTATAAATATTGAAGAAGTTGATTCTAAAACTAAGATTTACGTGTACACTAGAAGCCATAATAGTGATTATTCCAAGTGAACTCGAAACTTTAACAACACGATGTGAATAACAGAATATTCAGAGACCTTACTTTTCGTGTTTCATAATTCATTTAGACATTACATCAAATGCGGTAGCGAAAGTGATAAGTTGTTTTTCCTTCGATCAGACTTTTCACAATTATAAATGCTTCGCATAGAATGCAGTAGTTAGGAATGGTAGTGATTTTCCAAGTGATTTACAATACACAAATAGACACAAGTATATTCATGTAAGATGCACATGAAATTTCCAAGTGAACTGTACTTCTAGTAGGTCGCTACAAACATTCATTTTCTTTTATTGTTAATAATTCTAAGAGTACAGTTATTCCATCAGACGTTCTAATTCTCGACGTGAATAGAAATAAACTGTAATGTGATGAGATCGAATGAACAGTGCAAATTTTAGTTTGGTAGGAAGACTTTATGCAAGTGATACAAGTCAAACTTAATTTCCTTTTTTCCTGTGGAAAGCCACCACAAGTTTCTCAAGTGCAACTTATTTTTCAAATTTTACGTTTTGGATTCTAAGTTAGAACCGAGTCAACTATTACAATTCACAAAGTGCTGTGGTTTATGTGAATCATTCCGATACTCGGAGGTCAGTTAAATGTGGACACTAGCGTAACTTAATCAGTGAGCGGCTACCCTGTGCCGGGACCTTCAAGAATCAACGACGAACTCATTGCTGTCTAAAAGGAATTGTGGTTCTATGGTTTGGTTGCTGCCTACAAGGGATCGTGTTTCCATGTCTTGGTCGCTGTCCGTCAAGGAGGATCTCGGAAACAGCTTCACTGTAACCTGCACAATTGTAAGGTGAACCTTTTGTGAATAAATTCAATTTAAAGAATTTGGAACTCATTGTAGTTAGGATCTCTCTCGGGCCGATGGCCGTATATGTTAGGCCCCTTTAAACAACAATAACCTTCATAATCATCATCATCATCATCATCATCATCATCATCATCATCAGGACCTCTTCCTTTACCCACCTCCAGGTCTACGCCTAGTGTGCCTTGTGATTAAGATATCAATACTCTCCAAATATCTAGTCGTGCCTTATTATCAAATAATTTCCTGGTACAACATTTCCGTGGCTCAGGCGGCAGCGCGTCGGCCGCTCACCGCTGGATACCGTGGCTCAAATCCCGGTCACTCCATGTGAGATTTGTGCTGGAAAAAGCGGAGGCGAGACAGGTTTTTCTACGGGCACTCCGGTTTTCTCTCTCATCATTCATTCCAGCAACACTCTCCATTATCATTTCATAGCATCTATCAGTCATTAATAAATCACTTTGAGAGTGGCGACCCCATCATACTAATAGCCTATATATGATTCATTCATTACATTTCCGATCCGGTCAAAGACTGGAAAACAGGTTGTAGGTTTTCATGTTCAATATATAGATATGAGAATAAGCTCATAGGAACTATGCAAAATACTCAGAGGCATGCAAATGCCTTCATTAGTGCTCGCATTTCTATTACTGTAGGCTATCATTCTGTCTTCAGACCAGGTTCTTCCAGTATCCTTCTTTGGTCTTCAATCTTGGTCAACTTGCTATTTGTGAATTGTGGATCTGAAGATTACCCTGTTTTGGACTTGGCGTAATCCTATCTGTTTTGATTTCGTCAATCCACTTCATCGTGTCTGTTTTGGCTTTAGTCCTGTTTTCATAGAATTCGACTATTTGTTTGGTAATTCTTTCTGGATGCATTCTTTTAATATGTCCATAGAATCTTAGCCTGCGCTTTACATTGTCAGTGTGAATATTTGTGTATTGTCTGATTTCCTGTCTACTTATAAATCGGTATTGTTCGTCTGTGAGTGTTGGGCCTAGCATTTTCGTTACGATTTTGCGTTCCTTGTTCTCAATGCTTTCAATGTTTGCTTTCCTGTTCAAAATCAGCGTTTCTGACACATAAAGACATTCTGGTTTCATGACTGTATTGTAATGTCTTAGTTTTGAGTGCTTGAAAATACATGTTTGTTACTACCATTATTATTATTATTATTATTATTATTATTATTATTATTATTATTATTATTATTATTATTATTATTATTATTTTAAACAATTAATATCCAATGTTTGTATCTAACCTGGAGCTGTTCACAAGATAAGGTGGTGTTCTCCACAGAAAAGTGTCCTTAGCTAGGTTTAACGTCTATAATTCATAGAATACAAAATTGCTAATGTATATGCACCTGTCAATCTTACTACAATGTTCCAAATGACAGCTTTGCTCGTGCTAAAAGAACAACATTGAAATCTGTAATTTTCTACCAGACCTCGGGGTCAGATCCAATCTTGGTGGCATTATAATATAAAATGCCGCAGTCATTCAGTAACATGAATAACGACTTGAGCAACGCAAATTGTCTGGGGCATAAAGCATTTGCATAGCACAGGTGAGAAAGTTATGGGCGAGAAGAACAGACACACCGTGGTAACGTATTTTAGCCCATTGTGACGGAGAACTTGCAGAAGACAACCAATTATTACAAAAACATTCGGCTTTGTGGTCAGCGTCTCGGTGATCTGGCTCGGAGCCGAACGTTCAGTAGGAATTTCATCTTAAATGGTTTAATTTCATTGGCTTGGGGATTGAATGTTCGTGTTTTTCTTAAAATTCCTGCAACACACATACCACGCACAACACTTTCCTCCACTAGATTTTTTAATTTTTTAAATTTCATTTCAATATAGGCATCTGAACCAAGGCCCTTCTTGGTGTAATGCTGACGAATTACAATGACGGCTATATTCACAATGTAATTAGAAGATAAAATAGAGCAAATATATAATGTAACACTATGTAATATATAGTATTGGACAAAGCATAATGCATATAATTACCGTAATACTTTAAGTATTTAGTTACATTACTCTTCAAATTAGATAAAGTTGTTGACATTGTTATACATTTGGAAGTGAGTTATATATATTTATAGAAAAATTCCATAGTAGAATTTTGACTGTAACTAGCAGAATGAATATACTGTAGTGAATATTATAAATAGGGCTCGGATGTTTAGGACCGAAAAATCGCCAAAATAAGCAAGCAAATATGACCTCAAAAGTGGAGAAATATGACATAAAAATTATAAAATATGACCCGAAAATGACTAAACTAAATATCGACATTTTTAAGCAAATTATAAATCGAAAGGGCAATGCATTTGATACATATTTGTTAACTAAATTCTTTATTCTTACTTTCATATTAATTTTCTTAATATACATGTTTAGCAGTTATTCAGTCTATTGTCCTTGTTTCACTCACCGAACACTTGTCAATACATAGCTATAAGGTACGGTCACTAAGTTCGATAAGATTATCAGATCACACATCATTTTAAAAGTAAAAACATGTTTGCATCCTGTAGCGATGGTTTGAAATACGAGAAAACTAGAAATCAATCTTTTTATATATTTTGGAACGTTCAAGCCCATGTTTTCATTAATATTATTAAATGCATTACTTTAAATTGAGCATCACGAAACGAATCAGGTAGATGTCTTTTAATACATTATGGTGGGGCGGCAGGGCGTATAGTGCAAACTGACATACCTTTTCCCTTCTTCTCCGCGAGTGGAATTGAAGTGCATGACAACATTCGTCTTCAAATCATCAGGCGCGAAAGACCTCCGATTATCACTTAACACAATCTTGTAAGAAGCTCCTTTCTATGCCACAAGGTTATATGTGCATATTTAATTCATGTAAAAGGTGCAGTGAAGTCCATCGCCTTCATTATATACAAACAGTATTCCACTTGTATTAACTGCAGATGTGATACCGAGAAGCAGTTTTGTGAACACTAGTTCGCATTCGATAAGCTGAAGACGATTTTGCACAGCTACAGCTGTCGTCAGACCAACGAAATATGACAGAAATATGACGTGTCTACGACAATAGTTCAAAATATGACTTTATGACAAAAAATAGCCAAAATATGCATTTATATGACACACAAAAATCACTTAATTGTGAAGATAATCACCTGATTCGCACCAAAATCCAATCAGGCAAGAAAATAGAGACAAAGAAAAAATATGACTTTTCTTAAACATCCGAGCCCTAATTATAAATAATTCTTGTTTCATAATTATGAATATGTGAATTGGTAATTATTGATGTTTAAGCGGACTAATTTATTTTGAATAGATATTAATAATTATAGAAGCCTTTGTGCGGAGATTTGGAAGTGATAATATATTCCAGTGCTTACACAAATCTTTAGTCGGTGTCCGAATGGGCAGTTATAAAATTATTATTATTATTATTATTATTATTATTATTATTATTATTATTATTATTATTATTATTATTATTATTACAAGTTGCTTTACGTCACACCGACACAGATAGGTCTGTTGGCGATGATGGGATAGGAAAGGCCTAGGAGTGGGAAGGAATCGGCCGTGGCCTTAATGAAGTATTTGCTGGGTGTGAAAATGGTAAACCACGGAAAACGTTCAAGGTTGCCGACAGTTTGAAGATTACTTTTAGTGCTCCCTTCCTAAGGACTTCTACCTTTCCAAATAATTCTTTGTTGCAGCCGGCCAGACGTGTATAATATACGAGATATTGCCTTCAATAAGAGCATAGTAAGTACCCCTCAACAACCTACGAGAGAATTTATAACTCAATCTATTACGGATACCAATAACAGAGATAATGTTATTACAGATAGTGGTAGTCTCGATTTGATTACTCCACGATAGATTTTCATCCATAATCAGTCCTAGGAATTTAGTATTCTGCACTCTCATTATTCTATGATTGCAGAAAAGCAAATTAACTCGCCGTTCACCATACACGACAGACGTTGTCCGCTCTAATCATGAGTCTGCTTTACAAGGGCTGGAAACGTTTGCAATAACCACAGAAAATAATTTTATATTGACATATTACGACTAAAATAACATTCATACAAATTTCTTATTCAGCAGGAACCTCACATCGATTCATTTCCTATGGGCTTTCCTGAATTATTTTCATCTTCGAAATTTTAACATATTTCTACAAGTCCCCACAAATTATAAAAAAACAAAGGAAATTCTGTACAGATCATGGAGACCCTTAGCGGAATGAAAGGTAAATGTTTCGGTATTATCGAAACCTTGGCACTAAATGCTATAGAGTTTTTCGCTCACGGCTCAGCCGTCTTTGGTCTCAGCAATTAAACCGGAACACATATTTGGTACAAGCTGAGTGAAACTCAGGGCCATTCGCCTCTCCAATAGCTCCCTTTATACATTTATCTACTGGTGGTGGTGGTGGCAGAGGTGGTGGTGGTGGTGGTGGTGGCAGAGGTGGTGGTTGTGGTGGCGTTGGCGGCGGCGTAGTATCGGGCAACCATCCTCTCTTAACACTAATTAGAGGGAAAAATGGAAGAGGGTCTGACACAAAAAGTAATGAAGGTATCAGCAAAAGGAAAGGAAGGATCGTGAACAGCGAGAACATGAGACACTCTAGGCACAGCAAACCTTATATCGTTGAGGTCGGAGGAGAGAGAAAGTCGATCAAGTGTCGGATAGGAATGATGAATGTGAACAGTAGGTGCAGTTAATACTGTACAACCGGAATCTTTCAAAGAAGCAATTTTAAAATAAATCTTGTTCCTCTACACTTTAACGATTAGATTTTAATCATCCTCGTACGACCTTGTCATCTCAGGTCTTTCTTTTACTCGTTGTCCTTTTGATCTGCACTGTAGTATTTATTTCGGAAATCTATTACTGCGCATCCTGTTCAAATTGTCCAGCCAGTTCTTTCTCAAATTCCTTACGGATAAACAGCAATTACTCCCAGATTTACCAAACACCTTCATTCCCAATACAGTCTGATAACTCGTCTCACTTGTGTTGATTTTCGGACTTAATTTCCTAAAATCCATGTTTCACTTTATTGACTTTTATAAAATACAAGCAAATGACCCGTGCGTCGTTACGATATTCTACACTGTATACGGATTTCTATGTAAATTACTACACCCGCGGTGAGTGAGGTTTCAGTATAGATATTGCATGTATCTTAGCGTCATCGAAGAAACACCATAGGGAGGTCTCTATGAGTTCTTTCCCGTGTAAGGTGCGAGTTATGATAACAACGGCAGACTCGCTTTTTTACTGCGATTCTCAATCGAGTTGAGAAATTTCATTATAATGGCAGGCCCCTAGCCTGCTGCCAGTCACAAACGATTTGGGGAATTTTCGTTACAATGGCAGGCCCCCTTTACCTACTTCCAGACAAATTCCACTCTTTCCTATAATTGTATCAAACTATAAAGCATACGTACAAAAATGACCAAATATACCTAAAATCGAGAAATGTAGCTCTATTTAACGTAATAAGGTATGGTGATACGAAAAAAGTCATAGGGCCAATGTTGTAAATCTCGTCATACTGAGTTCGATTGTGCCATATGTTTTGTGATACGACTTACTGTTTAACCACCAAATGTCTCAAAACGAAGGTCTGCACCGTCATTGAAATTACTTCCATATTTCGATCTTTTTTTTTGGGGGGGGGGGGGGGTTAAAAGTGAAAGACGTGAACATGTCGTAATTTTTCCTTCGGTTACATGCTAAAAGCTATATTTTTTCCCAATTCAATTTTCTAGCTCGTCTGGAAAACTGTGCCGCAATTTTTATTTGGGAGGGAGGGAAGTAAAAATTAAGACTTTGAGGAAACGTGTAAGTCCATGAAACCTATGGGTTTTCGTTTTGAATAAATATATCCGATTGCCTACGTATGCTGAGCCCCAAATTTGAAATCCCCAGAGTTGCTTCCTCAGGGAATTTTGAGAATTTTCTATTTTCGGGATCCTGTGGTCATCGGCATTTCTGGCACCAAGTTTTAAGTTTCCAAGATACCTAGAAGTGTCTAATTAATTCATGTATATTTTCACTTTTATCCTGTTGCATGTAAATCGTCCCAAACCGGCTTGCATTTATAAATGTAGGTGATTTGTGTTTCTTTCATTGTTTCATTCTTAAGTGGTATCTTTACTGTAGTTGAGATATGTTTAAATTGATTTTGTTGTCTCTATCGTTTATATTCTTTTTAGTAATATTCACAACCAGGTAATTGAAATGAATCTCTTATTCTGCTATACGGTTTTGACAGAAATCTTGTCTGAGAATACTATTAACTTTTGTTTTACTTACAGAAATTGTAAAATTCTTAGTTCTTTTAAACACATTTATGACCCTTTGAGGTACGTCTCGCAGCCCTGTATTACAATTATGTCTTCAGCAAACAGATACATTTAGATACGATTCTTACCTCAGCTTGATATAGTTCTCCATCTTCTGACGAGATTGATTAAATGATAAATAAAGTATGAGACAGATTACAATGTTGATTTAAGATAATATTATTCGGAGGGTCATCTGTATGTATTGAAATTTATTTGTGATTGTATTGGCCTATACTTTGGACCACTGTAAGTAGACGAAATGGGTTACCATTAATTTCTAACATACCGCTGTAGGAATCGGTTTACTTTCACAAGCGCTTTCCGTAAACCAATAAAAGCCACCTGAGGAGGGAAGTTCTGTTTCTCTTCCGTTTACAGATAACTGTTCAATTATAAAGACATTATCTAAGCAAGATCTATCAAGGTAGAATTTTGTTCTTCCAAATACGAGTAACGGGCATAATTTGCCACCTTTTTTTGGATTAATTTAGCATAAAGCTTATGTCCAGTGTAATACCCAGTAATTGCCATACTTATACCGTCCTCTTTATTGTCTATTGACATTACTAAACTTTTCAGCATGTGTTATACTATCGTACACTTGATCCAGCACATTTCCTTAATAGCCAATATCAGTCGTGTAAGTAGCTATCCGCTATATTTAAGAAGTTGTTCAATCAATCAATCAATCAATCAATCAATCAATCAATCAATCAATCAATCAATCAATCAATCAATCAATCAATCAATCAATCAATCAATCAATCAATCAATCAATCAATCAATCAATCAATCAATCAATCAATCAATCAATCAATCAATCAATCAATCAATCAATCAATCAATCAATCAATCAATCAATCAATCAATCAATCAATCAATCAATCAATCAATCAATCAATCAATCATTTCAAAGTAGGAGCCATTCTATTTTCCTATAAACTTCCTGCAACTGGTCGTACAAATTGAAATACCTTGGCCAGATCATAACAAAAAACCTAGAGTGTCACACGAAAATAAAAACACGAATAGCAATAGGAAAGCAGTCCTTCAGAGATAAACAGTCACTTATATGTCCGAAAGCAATGTCCCTCACCTTACGTAAAAAGATAATGAAATCTTTTGTTTGGTCTGTTGCGATGTATTGCGCTGAGACCTGGACGTTAACCAAGAGTGATATTGAGATGCTAGAAGCCTTTGAGATGTGGCGTTGGCTGCAACGGATAAGTTGGGTAGAGAAGAAGACCAGTACTGAGGTATTGAATATTGTCCAAGAAAAGAGACAGCTGTTGAGTCGGATTAGGAAGAGACAACTTTTTTTGGATGGGACAGAGGAATGTGTTGATAGAAATTCTGGAAGGTAAAATACCAGGGAAACACCCCTCGTGGAAGGCCAAGAAAGACATTCATGACGACATCTCTTGTTAACTCAGGATGCAGAAGCTACGCAGATGCAAAACGACTGCACAGGATCGACTCAGTTGGTGAAGACTCATCGCAGCAGCAAACCAATTATTAGACTGAATTACTCAAAGGAGAAGAATGTCTAAACCGAGTGAATTGGCTGCATGGTACATTCATTTTCAATGTCCACTGTAGGGGGTTGATCATCATCACTCCATATTATTTTGGAATATTTCATGGAATCCTCCACTTCCGTGTTGTATATAGGATAGTAAAGGGCTAGGATTCAAAAAAATAATAATGTTATCGATTTTACACCCCTGTTACCACTTTTACGGTTTACGAGGGCACTGAAGTGCCAGAATTTTCTGCTGCAGGAATAATTTTCCATACCGATAAACCTGCACATAAGAGGTCGTCGTACTTGGAGTACATTCTATTTGTACCGGACTGAGCCAAGATCGAACCCTCGAAGTTGGGCAGAGCTCTACCATCTGAGCCACTCAGGCAGGCGGTCTGGAAAGGTGCTGGCTGACGGTTTAATTAGGATCTAGACCCTACATTGTAAATTTCCCGGAGTATTGTAGAGATATTTCCTCTTGAATACCGAACGAGTGGCTGAACGGTTTGGGTCACGTATCTCTCAGTTTGAATTCGGGAGATACTGAGTTAGAACCCCACTGTTGACAGTTCTAAAGACGGTTTTCCGAGGTTTTCCATTTTTAAACCCAGAAAATACCGGGACTGTACCTTAATTAGGGCCACGGTCGCTTCCTTCCCATTCCCACTCCCAGCCATTTCCTATCCTGTCGTCGCCGTAAGACCAATCCGTGTCGGTGCTACATGAAACAAATTGTCAACAAAACGAAAAAATGTTTAATGTCGTAATGATTAATATATGAAATATAGAACTGGTTATTGTAGTCATGATGGTTCAATTTTGTCCATACTGACAATATATGAAAACACTTTCCGCCTTGTCAATACTTCACATTATAACCTTCCGTACATGTTTCGAGAGCTCACCTGCTCCCATCCTCAGCGGTATAAAACATAAACAAAAACCTATGGACTTGCTATTATAATATATGTCCTAATTCTACACTATTCTCTTCATTGTACAATTAAAACATCTCTACTACTACTAAAGTCTTTGGAAAAATTTGGAAAAAGAGAATCAGATAAGTCTTTAGTAATACTAGGCATTTTTAAATTGTGTAATGAAGAGTATAGGGTAGAATTAAGAAATGAAAACCTACAACCTGTTTTCCAGTCATTGACCGGGTCAGAGATGTAATGATTGAAACATATTTAGGCTGTTATTACAATGGGGTCGCCACTCCCAAGGTGATTTATTAATGAGTGATAAATGCTATGAAATGACAATGGAGAGTGTTGTTGGAATGAAAGATGACAGGGAAAAAGTACCCGGAGAAAAATCTGTGCCGCTTTGTCCAGCACAAATCTCACATGGAGCGACCGGGATTTGAACCTCGGTATCCAGCGGTGAGAGGCCGACGCGCTGCCGTCTGAGTCACGGAGGCTCCCTAGAATTAAGACATATATTATACTATCAAGTCCATGGGTATATTTTGATATGTTTACCGCAGAGAAAGAGAAAATCTGAACTCTCGAAACATGTAATAGAATGTGAAGTATTGAAAAGGTGTTTTCATAGATTGTTATGAAATATAGGTTAATGCCACGAAAACTAACCCGAGATATACACAAACCAACAGAAATGATGGTTTAGAATTCGAAATCTCACAATAGACCGGTGATCTTCACGGAAGTTTCTCCCGTACACAAGCCTTTTGTTAGACTTATCCCCCAATCTGACCTCCCTTCCCCTCCTCGGAGATAACAAAAGGAGACCTATTCTTTGTTGACGGTCCTTTCTTCCTTCATTTTCCTCCATTTCGTTTAATTCTCCAGACGAGTTCTGCTACGAAGAATGATGCTGAACGTCAGCAACGACAATGTTAGCATGCTGATTACATATGAATGCGTAGGAGAGGATAAATACACAGCAGAGCACATGAATTTCATGGTTGTGTCTTCAAGGAGAAATTTAGAATGATTTTGTAAACAAAAATACACAGCTATAGCCCTTCAGGCAAGCAACTCAATGTTGAAAACATCCTAGGGATATAAGCTTCGAATTTTATGTATATAAAATATAATAAAGTATGAGAATATATTCTCTCTTTATTCCTAAAAATTGCAATCCTTTTCTCAATCATCGTAGGCATGCTTGATCTTCACGTTCAGTGTGAGTCAGTGATGATGACACGTGGTAAGCTGATGATTGTTCACGGGAAAATCAGCCATATTCGGTCGATTAGATTAGCAGTTTGATTTTTCTACCACTACGAGCGATAATGTTAATAAATTGTTTCACTTAAGGACCACTACAAGCGCTGATGTGAGTCAATGCAGAGATTAACTTAAGCCTTATAACTGCATTAGGTGTGGAGATTTTACAAAACCTCTAAAGGCGCCTAAGGATATTGAACAAAGGAACACATTAGAGAAACAATTATGTAAGTAAGTTGATTTGGCTAGGATTTGAATAAAAAATAAGACGAGTAAAGAAACAAGCGTTTTAGGCTGTTTTTCCTAAACTGCATTTAGGCCGGAAGTGATTTTTTGAAATTTTTTTCTAATTTGATAGAGCTATCCAAGACTCACAATTTGAAACCTTTTTAGGACCTTTATCCCTTCAACTTTCGGCACAATTGAGGAGATTGCTTAATTTTACGTTTTTCGTGGTATGGGGTCCCCCTACTTTGTCTGCTAAGAAATATTTTCAACAATAAAACGAAATGTAGGTCAGAGGATTACTAACAGGTGTTGAAAGAAATAGAATAGAAACCATTGCAGGGCTTGGTCAGTAAGCAGAAAAGAAAACAAATACAAAACGTAAACTCTCACGACAATAGGGATTGATGATGATGAGGAGGATGATGACGATGATCGGTGATTGGTCAACGTAGTGCCCTTCAGTTCAGAGGGCCCTGTGTTAAATTTCCGGCCGGATGGGGGATTTTAACTTTGTCTGGTAAATTCCTCATTCTCGGGGACTGGGTGTTTGTGTTCTTTTTAATACACATTTTCAGTTACGCTCAACATCACAAATACCAAAAAACACGTTAAAGTGAATACTTCCGTCTACATACAATTGGCGTAAGCAAAGACTTTTAAAAATGGACTAAATTCATTCAAATCCAAGATGATGACCATGATTATGATGAAGTGAATATATTGGGCTATACTAATATTTAAACCAGTCACGCGGTGTAGGGGTAGCGTGCCTTTTACCCGTAGGGTAAGGGGTTCGATTCCCGACCAGGTCAGGGATTTTTACCAGGCACTGCGAGCTGGTTCGAGGTCCACTCAGCTTACGTGATTACAGTTTAGGAGCTGTCCGACGGTGTAGTGGCGACCCCGGTCTGGAAGCCGAGAATAACGACCAAGAGGATCCGTCTTGCTGACCACACGACACCTCATAATCTACATGCCTTCGGGCTAAGCAATGTTCGCTTAGTTTGCCATGGCCCTGTTACGCCATCGGGCTTTGGTTTACTAATATTTAAACCGAGGGAATTGGCTTTGTGGTACAGGACGTGTAGCTTTGTGCTTGCATTCTGAAGAAGGTGGGTTCGAACCCCGGCTACCATAACCTGGAATTTTTCATGATTTTCTATTTCCATACTAGGAAAATGCTGGGACTGTACCTTAAATAAGGTTACGGAGTTCTATATTCCAGTCGTATATCTTTCCTACACTCTTGTTGACAAAAACCTGAGTAGCGCGACTTTCAACATCTAGTAAAGGAAAGATTAGTAGCTTAACATTTAAATCTTGTATCAGGATTTACGTAGATATCATTGCGTATTATAGACAATCCGACTCAATATAAAACGTTCACTTAAAACAATGAAATATTTTACTCCATGGCCACGACAATAAAGGAAAAGAAGTGCAAGTAACTGGGGAGGGTAGTGGTGCGTAGTTCGTATATCGACGGTGCATGAGTAATACCTCCTATCACACATTGCTCCTCCGATCTACTCTAAGTACCTACATCATCATCATCATATTCTAAAGGGTAAGCCTTGTCACTGCAGCCACAGATGTCCATCTTGAGCCAGTCCTTTCAACTCAGCGTAGGTCTTGCACTTCATCCTCAGAAGCAGGTTCTTGAAATAAGACACTCTGGGTCGTTCTCTTCCTCTTTTTCCGGCAATTATTCCTTCAATGATGTTACAAAGGAACTAACTCCTCATGCCGCAGAATGTGACCAATAAGTTTTGTTTTCCCTTTTTCAACTTCAGTTATCAGATTCTATTCTTCTCCTATCTCTCCTGTTGCTCTTCATTTCAGTCCAACTTATCCTCTGAATTCTTCTACAGATCCACATTTCAATTGACACCAGTTTTTTCTTTTCTTGCATACCTTAATGTCCAGCTTTCGCAACCGTACAGAAGCACGCTCCATAAAGAGGTTTTTGCAAAGGCCTTCCGAGTTTGAATATCTATATGTTTGTTGGCTAGCATATGCTTTTATCTTGGAAGGCTCTCTCTGCCATTGCCTTCCTCTTCGTGACTTCTGATATGCTCCGATTATCACTCGTGATCTGAGTTTCCAGGTACTCATGCACTGTCGATATACGAACTACGCACCCACTACCCTCTCCAGTAACTTGAACTTCTTTTCCTTTATTCTCGTGGCCATGGAGTAAAATATTTAATTTTTTTAAAGTGAACGTTTTATATTGAGTCGGATTGTCTATAATACGCAATGATATCTACGTAAATCCTGATACAAGGTTGTTCAATTCATCAGGGCCAATTTTGAAGTGTGTTATAGGTGTTTTCTTTTATTATATATTATCATGGTTTTTGTTTTCCTTGTATTCATTTTGAGGTTCCATTTGCCTAAAGTTTCTGCTAATATATTGATCATTCTCTGCGTACTTTTGCCTGTTTCTGCTAGTATGTCAATATCATCAGCAAATCTTATACAATGTACGTGTTTGCCATCAATTTTGATCCCAGTTGTTTTCCCCTTCATGACTGTGATGGCTTCTTCGATGAACATTTTAAAGAGATAAGGAGAGAGTGGATATCCTTGCCTCACTCCTCTTCTTATTTTGGCATTTTTCTTTCTTCCATTGATTTCTAAATCAGTGACCTGCATTCTGTACAAATTTTGTCCGAGGCATCTATCCTTCCGATCAATTTCTGCTTTTTTCATGGTAAGGGAAAGTTGTTCCCAGTCTACTCGATCAAAAGCTTTCTCTAAGACGACGAAGGTCACGTATACTTTCCTATTAACACCATGGTGCAATAGACCCGAAGGACCTTGGCTTACCAAGCGACCACTGCTCAGCCCATAGGCCTGTCGTGTGATCAGCACGACGAATCCTCTCGGTCGTTATTATTGGCTCTCTAGACCTGGGCCGCTATCTCACCGTCAGATAGCACCTCAATTGAAACCCCGTAGGCAGAGTGGACCTCGAACCAGCCCTGAGATGCAGGTAAAAATCCTTGACCTGGCCGGGAATCGAACCCAGGGCTTCCGGGTAAGATGCAGGCACGCTACCCCTAAACCGCGGGGCCGGCAATAATAATAATAATAATAATAATAATAATAATAATAATAATAATAATAATAATAATAATAATAATAATAATAATAATAATAATAATAATAATACTGCCTCACGAGCTGAGTGGCTCAGACGGATGAGGCGCTGGCCTTCTGACCACAACTTGGCAGGCTCGATCCTAGCTCAGTCCGGTGGTATTTGAAAGTGCTAAAAATACACCAGCCTCGTGTCGGTAGATTTAGTGGCACGTAAAAGTATTCTGCGGGACTAAATTCCGGCACCTCGGCGTCTCCGAAAACCGTACAAATATTTAGTGGTACATCCAGCCAATAACATTATTATAATTATTTTAAAATACTTCCTCCCTTGTATTTAGACTATCCTTCCTACTTTTATCCTAAGCACCATCTATCTATTACCTCAAGAACTTGGTGCAGCAGACATTATGATACGACGTACAGCCCTCCTTGTACCTTCCTTATCCTTTCTACTTTCCTCTTTCTTGTTATTCCATTCCTGCACTACCTCTTAGAACTTTTTGCCGTGAGAAATTACATTTTTGGTGTTAGTTCATCCGTTTTTAGAACTGTTAAGAATGATGGTACTAACTGTGGCTTATCAGAGGCAAACCTACAACCTATAAAACGGACAGCCAGTGGTCTTCTCGGCCTCCTCTTCCTGTAAAACAGAACTTGAGAACGCCGTTTGGCTGGCTGCTGGAAAGATAAAGACAAACTTCAAAATGTGAAAGACTACCGCGTTAGAAGCATGTCTCCGGGTGTAGGCTGTTCAATTAAAGTGCATACAATTATGTAAACGTTTTTGTAGCACCTTCGGGTTTTAAAGTCTTAACTAGGCAGGGAAATTCTGTGAATGGTAACGAGTTAAGGAACAAGAACTGGTCAATTTTATGCGATTTCGTCCTATCAGGCTAACGTAAGAATGTCAATAGGATGTCGGTATTCTAATCTTCTTTTTTCTTACAGCGACTAAGTATTTTCAACATCTAACCATTTTTCACACCTTTACGTTTATAATTCTCTTTTTTCTAGTTGCAGAGTAGGTTGGACTTTTCCACTAAATCAAAAGTAATTAGTTCCACATTAGGTGATTTTTTTATGCCAGTCTTCGAGGATTTCATGTGAAACTGATACCCTGCCCTCCTTTTATTTTTGACCTTTTAGAAAATTATTATTTCGTCTTGTTTTGCTGTAGATTTTCTCGCGGGTCATTATGTAGCACGAGAATAGCTCTTGTTTTGTGAGGAGGAAATCCCCGTTATGATTTCATTTCTGAACCGTTGGGAGTTACCGAGTGCTAATTACCCGAACTACTTCTGCAGTACGTAAACGTACCATTCACTCTGTGCTAAAAACGGTTCTGAAACCCAAACAGGTGCGCAGTTTCCTCATAATGCTCTGATAGAATTAGTTTAATACTTTTATGTAAGTATTTATTTATTTATTTATTTATTTATTTATTTATTTATTTATTTATTTATTTATTTATTTATTTATTATAAGGTAAATCCCCGATAATCCAAAACGTTTTTTAGATAGTTTATATTTCTTGAGGCTATCTTTCTGATTCATATAGTTACTTGTTATCTCATTTAAATATTTAAGTATTTCAGTCGCACTTTTCCATAACCCGTTAAGTCAATAGATCAGTTTTTTTGGGGGGGGTGTCAACTGATAGGTAGCACCCTGCTACATTCTGTAAGATGTACTTTACGGTACAATAGACGTTATTTACCATATAAATGCATGATTTAATATTGGCTACAGTTCCAGAATCCGTTAAGTCCTTGCGTGTAAGTGGTCCAGAAAACGGTAAGCCCGAAAGTGAATAGAAGGAGCAAAACTCGTTAAGCCCAGTAGATAAAAGTGTTGTATTACCGATACAGTTACAAAGAGTCCGGCTCCATGGCTAAATGGTTAGCGTGCTGGCCTTTGCCCACAGGGGTCCCGAGTTCGATTGATGGCAGGATCGGGAATTTTGAACATAAATGGTTAATTTTTCTGACACGGGGGCTAGTTGTATATGTCGTCTTCCTCATCATTTCATCCTCATCACGACGCGCAGGTCGCCTACGAGAGTCAATCAGAAGACCTGCATCTGGCGAGCCGAACTTCTCCTCGGACACTCCCGGCACTAAAAGCCATACGCCATGTAATTTGAGTTACAAAGAACACTCTTCTTCTACTGCTTTTCCTACATATGTAGGGTCGCGGGTGCGAACTGTGTCACACATGTTTTAGGGCCGTATGCCCTTCCTGACGCTAACCCTATATGAAGGAACGTAATCACTATTGCGTGTTTCTGTGGTGGTTGTTTGTGTAGTGTGTTGTCTGTATATGAAGAGGAAAGTGTTAAAACAAACACTATCACCCAGTCCCCGGGCCAGAAGAATTAATCAAACGCGATAAAAATCCCCGACCCGGTCGGGAATCGACCACGGGACTCTAAACCTAAGGTCTCATCGCTGATCATTCAGCCAAAGAGTCAGACAGTTACAAAGAACACTATGTCCACATATTTGTTGAAGCATGAGATTCTACCAATTTAAATACTTTCTATAATTGCTTCTATTTGTGTCTATCTACAGGTTTGTGTGTGTTAGCTGGGTTGGTACAACTGTCAATGTGCTAATATTGACAAGAATAGCCATAGCATGAACGTTGTTGTCTTGAAGTCAATCAAGCTACTTTGATGATGATGATGATGATGATGATGATGCTTGCTGTTTAAAGGAGCCTAACATCGAGGCCATCCCCCCCTAATGGTACGAAATGAGACGGAATGGAATGACAAATTAAAAGTCCAAAATTCTCCACTGACCAGAATTCAAAACGTGAGAACGAAGAATGAATGGATGGAGATGAATTGAAAACAATCAGTGGATGCGGCCCGCAATGCCTTACATTCACAAATTCTGACGTAAAACAATATGATTACTGATCAAGGGACTGCTGCTATAGCATAACATTGAATCGATGATGCTTGTAGTCTAAAGGGAGTCCAAAATCCAAGTTATCGGCCCCTCATAACGGTACTTATCGCTAGGAATGTAGAACCATGGTATTTGTCATGCTGCGGTACTAATCAAAAGTAGCAGAGACTCGCGGTATTCCACACATTGTGGTACTGCTCACAGGTTATGAAATTCGACGTATAATACAGACCTATGGTTTTTCTCACATTGCGGCGCCATTTACAGGCAACGCAACCCTATGGTGTTCATCACATAAGAGTACTAACCACAGGGACCTTCCGCTATCCCGTGGTGTTCTTCATATAGTGGGTACTAATCATAGGCAAGGGAGAACCATGGTAGCTATCATCCCATGGTCCCGCTCATATGGTGGTACTAATCACAGGTACTGCAAAAGCCGACCGCACGGTGCTCCTGTTTGCTACTAATCACAAACCTATTTGGTACCTAATATAGTGGTACTACGCACAAGTAATAGCGACCCATGATGTTCTCCACGTGGTGGTACTAATCACAAGTAGTTTCATGGTTGCAAGACAATCATCCCTTGGTCGCCCCTTTCAGTCGCCTCTTACGACAGGCAGGGGATACCATGGTTGTATTCTCCGTCTGCGTCCCCCACCCACAGTAGGTTGTGTGTTTGGTCCGCGAGAGGTATTTTATTTCCCTCAAGTCCCCCGGCAAGCCGGTTAGGACCCCCCCCCCAACCTATCAAGCAACTTTTATGTTCCGCTTTTATCAGGTAGTCTACCTAAAATTGAGTGAACTAACAGGCAATAATATAATAATACCTACATCTCCATGTAAAGCAAGGAAGAAGCGAAAAAAAAAACCAGGAGCGTGGAGGAATGTGGTAAGAAAGTCTGTTCGTTTCTAAAAAGAAGTCAAATATTTGATGAATACATTTTGCATATTGAAGGGTTGATTTATTTTCCTAACTACCTTGTCTAGCCCCGAGAACCTGCCGTCCCCTAAATATCACCTCTGCTGTAATAATAATAATAATAATAATAATAATAATAATAATATTTTCTTTCGTACCTATTAATTTTGATCCAGTTGTACTCACTACAAGATACACGATGGAACATAAGACAGAAAATAGAAAAAACAGGTGAGATTTAAATACTCTGTAACAGATATTCAATCTGACCCACATTTTGTGACAAACATGCTAACAGAAACTAAATTAATGACAGCTGTATTACCAGCAATGTATCACTACACGACACTGATCACTCATAACCTGATTTAGCAGTACTCTGGTGTGTACATGTCCAATGTTTGGAGGCGAGTAATCGCCAGGCTGCGACCTGAGGCCCTACTGTGTACTTAGTATTACCCTTGGAGAGAGATGAACATACAACCCGCACAACATCACAGCGGGCATATCGCATAAATGGCAGTCACAGGAAATAGTTAAACGCGAGTTGCTGTTTATTTCAAAAACTGGAGGAATATGCGGGTAAATAAAACTGACGAACACTTACTATGCTAATTTGCGGATAGTAGGTCGCGTAAAGTTTATAATCTGCTGACGCGTTTCGATCCTGTGACCAGGGTCATCTTCAGAGGAATAACAAATTATGCATTGATAACTGTCACTTCACAGTAACCAGATTCAAGATAGAGACACCATGTTAGAAATATAGTCAATCCAAAGCCTCCACAGTCAAGGAGAAATATGTTGAGGAGTTAACAATGGAGGGTATCCATGATCTACTCGACATATAGCCGCCAGCTTTGTTAAAATTATTCGGGTGTTTAGCAATTTCTATTGCCTCAACAATTTTCTAGGTGTAAAATGTTTCTCGTTATAAATGACAGAAGTTGCATCTAAAATGATTTGATGGTCATTACGAATGGCATCTTCTGCCACAGCCACTTCTCTGGCTGGCAAAGATGTAAATGCCTGAGATGTTTTTTAAACCTCGTTGCTACCTTTCTTGCATGTTTGGCTAACAACAGATCATAAACATTAAGCGATTTCATATCCAAAAATAAATATTATAATGCCATTTAGTGGCCGTGAAAGTCTACATAATAAGATAACAAATAATTCCTTGTATAATAGTGTGCATATGACGTACGTCTACACACATGGAGGGAATACAACGACGACAAAAACAACAACAATAAAACTTGATACATAATTTCCTCTTCTTCGCTTCTTCCCGGCCTTTTCCGAATTCCTAGGGGCCAGCACCTTAACAGTTTTACGGTTGGATGCATTTTCTGTTGCCAGCGCTATGTGTAGGGATGCATTCACTATTGCATGTTTCTGTGGGGGGCTGTAGTACGATGAGCTGTATATAAATGAAGACCTGTGTTAAAAAGACGAACAAAAACACCAAACCCCTGACGTACGGAAATAACTATACACAATTACAATACTTGGCTCGGCCAGGAATCGAACCGAATGACCTCTGAACTACCGAAAACACTACGCTAATTATTCAACCAAGGAGCAAGATTGATCAATTACTACTATTAGAGTCAATTAAAAATTCATGCTATTTTATCGGTCAACACATTTAATAATAATAATAATAATAATAATAATAATAATAATAATAATAATAATAATAATAATTTTAATAATAATAATAATAATAATAATAATAATAATAATAATATCTATATAAAAGGCTCCATTGCATGTTTCATAAAAATCAAGCTCTTAAACCAGAGAGAGTTAAAAAGTGCAGTTTTTACCAAAATTTTCCTAATCGTCTCAATAGTACATGGAAAATCTTAAATTTCTTGAAAAGTCAACGGAAATATATTTATCTATAATAATAAAAAAAGGAAGTATTCGGCTGTGAAGATTAAATGCATAGATTCACTGTCACCAGGCAACGTACATAAGATAGGTAGTACTAGTCAACGAGCCATTTTGTGTCCATGGTGCAGGAAGCCATTTTTGGTCCCAGACATGAAGAACCACATTCAGTCCGTAGTATCCGGAAGTGTTTGTCTGTGTGTATGTGTGCGATGTCCAGCCGAATCTACGGCGCGCAGAGATGTTAAATGTTTAACATAGGCGTACTGTTCGATGAATATTTATACAGGTTGCATTAATTATTCAAGGAAACATACAATACATAAGATGGATAACAAGGAAGATTAAACCGAACAAGTTGGCTGTGTGGTTAGGGGCGCGCAGCTGTGATCTTGAATTCGGGAGACAGTTGGTTCGAACTCCACTGTCGGAAGCCCTGAAGATGGTTTTCCGTGTTTTACCATTTTCTCACCAGTGTAATGGTAGGGCTGTACCTTAATTAAGGCCACGGCGCTTCCTTCGAACACCTGGTCGTTTTCTAACCCATCGTCGCCATAAAACCTATCTGTATAGGTGCGACGTAAAGCCTATTTTGTAAAAAAGGATAATATAATACTTATATCAGTCAAGAATCCATTTTAATTCCATTGCATAAGAAGCCATTTTCGTTCAGTCCGTGATTCCGGTATTGTTTGTCTGTGTGTATGTGTGCGATGCCCAGCCAAATCTACGGGAAACAGAGATCTGAAAATTTTAAAATACGTGGGCAATTTTTGTTCCAAGAAATGAAGCTGTCATCGTCGTCAGCAAGCAACTTTTACAAGAATTACCCGGTGTTCTACAAAATACAAATCTATCGACACGACATGTAATACAGGTGAGGCTGTTATCTACACGATAGAGCTTTTGAACAACTTGGAGTCAAGTCACCTGGAGTACCATAGAACATCTTCGAGTGGACGATCGTGGCACCGATTGTCCTCAGGTATATGAATCCTCCTTCCCTCTCAGTCAAGAAACTGGTGCCGAATATTATTGTATATTGTTGAAGCCACCGAGCCTCCGTGGCTCAGAGGGCAGCGCGTCGGCCTCTCACCGCTGGATACCGTAGTTCAGATCCCGGTCACTCCATGAGAGATTTGTGCTGGACGAAGCGGAGGCAGGACAGGTTTTTCTCCAGGTACTCCGATTTTCCCTGTCGTCTTTCATTCCAGCAACACTTTCCATTCTCATTTCATAGCATCTATCAATCATTAAGATACATCACTTTGGGAGTGGCGACCCCATCGTACTAACAGCCTATATCTGCTTCATTCATTACATCCCTGACCCGGTCGATGACTGGAAAACAGGTTGTAGGTTTTCATTTTCATTGTTGAAGCCACCATCGTGACTGGACATACCGCGGGCCAAGTAGTATTCATACCTCGGATTCAAATCGTCCCTTCGGATACACCCTTTCAGTATATACGTCTGCAATTCCCCATTTGTTTCAGTTTCACTATGTGCATCGAAAGGTCACAAGGTCAGTCGTTTAGAGTCGTAGAACTCGATCTTCGGAACCGGTGCTTCTCCCGTGCTCAACTGTACTTGGGTTGTTCAAGACTCGAAAGATAAACACACTACACATCTTGGTTCCAAATGGAAGGACACTTAGGATAGTTTACCGGGAAGCTCTATAAGGATAATAATATCATTTATATTGTTTCAATACCATGTGCAACATCCTCGAACTCGCCATCTTAAGCATTAAAAATAACAATATAATTTAAATAAAATAATGTATTGCGACTTGTCTACTCAAGAATTAAAAATAAATAAAATTGAATTATAATGAAATGAAATGAAATGAAATGAAATACTCAATCGTCGGACTATGTACTCACAGTTAGTACTTACCTGATCACATGTACAATATTTTATGGGCGCCAGCTACAACACAATGCAGCAATAAGAATGAGGGGAATATCTCTAGGGTGTAGGGCAATAAGCTTACCTTTGACAGCGTAACGTATAGTTTCTAGGAAATGGAGATTGTCGTTTTTTCCCCCACTAAATTTGAGGTTATCTAATATTACGACTGAAATAAAACGATGAATTAATTTGAAATTGAACAAAATATATACTTTAAATTTTGTCTTAAAATAGTAAGACTTGCTGCGATAAAACAGATGAGAATACAAAATTATGACATTACAACTTGAAAGAAACTAGGCATTAAATTTGAATTCCTCTTGGCCGGACATTTAGAAGGTGTACAATAAATGTTTCCCTCACTGGTTCACTTTACAGTACCTCGAACAATTTGAGTGTTATTACGACGTATTCCTTTGAATTGTTATCCTGTAGGTATCTCAAGTCTAATTTGGTGATGTTTCATTTTTGTTTCACTGATGAGATATAGCATGGTTTGAAATTAGATTCACACTTCACAATCAACTTTACAAGTAATTGACTGATAACTGTTAGTCTCAATTGCGACAAGTCAACATTCAGCGGTCACCCCACTGACAGAAAAACTCGACCGATCAGATATACGAAACACACTCCGAACATTTCATCCATATGGTGGCTGACGACTGAGTATCCATGTGACTGCTGCTTCTCCATTTCACTGACTGACCAACTGTGGCCTTACTCTCCATACGACTATCCATGGACATAGGCTCCTCCCTCTGACTACAATATTTCATGGCAAGTCTCTCCTTCCAACTCCTTCCAACGAAATGTGGCCTCACTCTCCTTCCAACTGACTGACCTACTGAGGCCTCTCCATCTAAATTACTACCTCTATAACACACTGGTCCTAGTATATATAGCCATTAATTGACACCCACAAGTAATCTCTAAGAATAGCGATGATGTCACGCCCACCCCACTCAAAGTGTTGCAGGTTGTTGTGTGAACGCCTAAGGCGGCTGTAGGTGTTTCCTAAATATGTTGTTGTCGCTAAAAGCACACAATGACGGAGCGACGACTCGACAGTTACTGTAGCAGTATTGCAACATATATTGCAATGTCAAAAGTTATTTCACACATTATATATCCGTATCTGATATTAAGCAGCAACTCTTACTTTACATGTCCTTACTGTTAATTAACACCCATACATACATAACAAATTAACTACAATCACGCAAGCGATAATTAATTACTACTTAGCTAAAAAGATTACAGAATTGAATTAAATAATAATAATTTTTTGCTATTTTACTCTACGTCGCAACGACGCAGATAGGTCTTATGGCGACGATGGGATAGGAAAGGCCTGGAAATGGGAAGGAAGCGTCCGTGGCCTTAATTATGGCACAGCCCCAGCATTTTCCTGGCGTGAAAATGGGAAACTACGGAAAATCATTTTTAGGGCTGCCGACAGTGTGTTCGAACCCACTATCTCCCGGATGCAAGTTCACAGATGCGCGTCCCTAACCGCACGGCTAACTCGCCCGATAATAATAATAATAATAATAATAATAATAATAATAATAATAATAATAATAATTTTGAGAAGCGGTACGAGAACGGGTTCCCTTCAGCCTCTGGAGGTCAACTGAGTAGAGGGGGGTTTGATTCCCTCCTCAGCCATCCCCGAAGTGGTTTACCGTGCTTTCCCACTTCTCCTCCAGGCAAATGTCGGGATGGTACCTAACTTAAGGCCACGGCCGCTTCCTTACCTATCCCTTAACTATCTCTTATAATCTTCTCATCCCTCCACACGGCCCCTGTTCATACTAGCAGGAGAGGACACCTGGACGAGTTACTGCTCCTTCTCCACTGATGTATCAACGGCCTAAAAGTGCCACGCTCCAGGACACTGCCCTTGATGTCGTAGAGGTGGAAACCCTCACTAAGTCCGAGGGAAGAACGAACCCTGGACGGCAAAAAGATTAGGATAATAATAATAATAATAATAATAATAATAATAATAATAATAATAATAATAATAATTTATATAAACAAAATCGTAACCACCGAGTGTCTGTACATGACTATTTTGGCGAAATACTCATTCATTTATCTGTTTCATGTGTAATAATGAACATCTGCATAATTTTAAGCTTTAGCGTCCGTTGTTTGTCGGTTTGTCTATCTGTTTGTTTGTTTGTTTGTTTGTTTGTTTGTTTGTTTGTTTGTTTGTTTGTTTGTTTGTTTGTTTGTTTGAGTTCTTATAACTTAAAAACTACTGGATATATTTCTAGCAAACTTCACATTTAGAATTCACCTGTCCTTGGGTACGTTTTATGGCCAATATTGTTTCTAAATCCCTTAAGTGACTGGGGGTTTATTTGAAGCCGAAACCTTGATTTTGCACTCGTATAAAATATGCACAACCAAACTTAAAGGAAATCTAACCTGTCTTAATGGAAATCAATTTCTAAAACTTTTTCTCATGTGCATAATTTCGATACGAGCATTAATAAGGGAGATATCATTAACGGACCGTTTTTCAGTCTAACTTCAGACATTTTTTGTTTAGCTTTTTTGTGAATTTGTCTGCTCGGCCGTTGGTTGAGTTCTTATAACTGGGAAACTACTCTATATATTTCTATCAAACTTTATATCTGTCCTTGGATAGGTAATTTTTCTTTTTGTAATTTTTATTTTTTGCTTTGCTAGTGGCTTTTTCGTCGCACCGAAAATGATGGGCCGTATGGCGACGATGCGGGAGGAAAGGCCTAGGAGTTGGAAGGAAGTGGCCGTGGCCTTAATTAAGGTATTTTAATTAAGGTGTGAAAATGGGAAAGCACGGAAAGCCATCTTCAGGGCTGCCGACAGTGGGATTCGAACCCACTATCTCCCGGATGCAAGCTCACAGCCGCGCGTTCCTAACCGCACGACTAACTCCAATATTATTTCAAAATTCTAGATTGGTATGGGGGTTTATAGGAAATCGAAACAGTGATTTTTCCCTCCAATAAAATATACATGTCCAAATTTAATGGAAACCTACAAGCCTTAATGGAAATTAATTTCTGAAATTTTTTCACATGTGCACCTTTGCGATAGGAGGATTACATTGGAATTATCATTAATGACTGTTTTACAGGCTGTCATTTCAACTTGGGTTAAATAGGTTTAACTAACGAGCCATATTACTCTCTTAGATAGAACATATAATAAGGGTGCTTATCGTCAACGATTGCTTTCATGAGTGTTCAGCCACCCGGTTTCAGATGAGCAACAATATGTAAAGGAGAAATGGGAAGAATTACGCACAGCTTCGGACTAGCAACTGTATCATTCAATAAACTTTGTGATCTACCCCATTCTGTCTCCACTTTTTTCAGCTTTATCCTATACTTCATGTTACTGCCACGCGCTTTCGTAAAAGAATATCAGTTCACAATGCCGTATTGAACGTTTGAATACAGGTATGTAACTTCGTATAAATTCATTAAGGAATCGTGAAATCGATTACCAATTCCCGTGCGAAGAACGGGTACATATGTTAGTAATAATATGAAGCGAGATCCAATGCCGAAACTGGTAATTGATTTTAATTGTCTGGAGAGCCTGATTATCTCGGATTTGGTAGGGGTACATCAGCTGCCTTAATAATAATAATAATAATAATAATAATAATAATAATAATAATAATAATAATAATAATAATAATAATAATAATAATGTTATTGGTTTTACGTCACGATAACAACTTTTACGGTTTTCGGAGGCGCAGAAGTCCCGGAATTTTGTCCCGCAGGAGTAAATTACCGACACGCGGCGGACGTATTTGAGCACCTTCAAATACGACCGGACTGAGCCTAGATCGATCCTGCCGATAAAGAATACTGCAATGTATTCGAAACATCAGCAACCTGAATATGACGTTCATAAAGCAACTTCAAATTCAAATCCGTAAAAAGAACTTAATAGTAGTTCAACAGACACGGGAAAGACTATATATGTTTATTTTTGTTTTTTTTATAAGTTACGTTTCGTTACACCAACACAGATAGGTCTTATGGCGACGATGGAACAGGAAAGAACTAGGAGTGGGAATAAATAGCCATGGCCTTAATTAAGGTACCACCCCAACATTTGCCTGGTGTGAAAATGGGAAACCACGGAAAACCATCTTCAGGACTGCCAACAGTGGGGTTCGAACCCACTATCTCCCCGAATACTGGATACTAGCCATACTTAAGCGACTGCAGCTATCGAGCTCGTTCATATGGGAATAATACTGGTATTGGTTCTTACGACCAACCAACTACTCTTACGATTTCTGGGAACGCTGTGGTGCTGTAGTTTTGTCCAACAAAAATTATTTTTTGTGTCGATAAATCTACCGACATGAGGCTGGTATAACTGAGTAACTTCAACACGGGATAGCCAGAATCAATCCTGCTTACTTAGGCTCAGAGGGCTTCTACTGACTGAGTCACTCATTATTGTCAAGTCGAAAATATAGTTGTCACTACGGATTTAACATCGTACTAACTCGAAGAAGATTCCCGGTGACAAGGATAGGAAAGGAAAGAACTAGAATTGGGACTGTAGCAGCCTTGGCTTTAATGAAGGTGCAGCCCCAGCATTTGTCAGGTGTGAAAATGGGAGGCCACGGCGTGCCGACGATGGGATTCGACCCCACCGCTTCTCGAATGCAAACTCACTGCTACGCGACACGAACTCGCTCGGTAAATAAATAAAAAAAATATTGGTATACATCCCTTTTGCATCTCTTGAACTACCACAGAAGAATACTTCTAATAATCTCTAATTTTAACATATCTGCTCTCGAATACTCAGTCCTGCACAAACTTAACTTTCTGCGGTTTTATGCTGACAAGCATTATCAATGATACTTAATTCCATGCCATTTCCACGGACGGCTGTAAAAACAAAGCACAACGACTACATTTCCACAACACTTCTCTTCTTTCACTTGTTACAATGTGTTTTGTAGCCCATAAATTACTTCACATTCGTTATGTACACTATGTATATATTTTAAATTGTGGGGCAATGTTTCTTTTTAAAGCCTTCACAGTGAGGTAGTCCATTCCATCTCGCCATTGGTTAAACTCAGTGCGTGTAATGCTCAACCGTTTCTAACACATTCGCGTCAACACGCTACAACTAACCACACACTCATTGCTCTGCCATTACGAGCCGATACAGCCACATACACACATACAAGATTTTTTTTCATCATGTGCGACTTTTGTTTATTATACTTTTCCTACAAAATGAACACACACAGAGAAACGCATACGCAGTGCCTTTGTGTTTCATATGATGTCCGCTTTGAGGATTTCATTAACTTCCAAACAAAGAACACTGAAGGGGATATGAAACTATGGGTAGTATATTTACATCATAAACTCCTCGGCCCTTTTCACGGAATAAACTCTCAGAGATAATAATAATAATAATAATAATAATAATAATAATAATAATAATAATAATAATAATAATAATAATAATAATAATGCCCAGCTGAGTGGCTCAGACGATTGAGGCGCTAGCTTTTTGACCCAAACTTGACAGATTCGATCCTGGCTCAGTCTGGTGGTATTTGCAGGTGCTCAAATACGTCAGCTTCGTGTCAGTAGATTTACTGGCACTTAAAAGAACTCCTGCGGGAATAAATTCCGGCACCTCGATGTCTCCGAAAACCGTAAAAGTAGTTAGTGGGACGTAAAGCAAACAACATTAAGAACATGAGGACGAAGAATAGTAGTAATAATAATAATAATAATAATAATAATAATAATAATAATAATAATAATAATAATAATAATAATACAAGGCAAATTCTGGAGCTGTAGCATTATTATTATTATTATTATTATTATTATTATTATTATTATTATTATTATTATTATTATTATTATTATTACTACGGCCGACTCGCTCGGCGATTTTAAGAGGAAGAACAACTTCGCAACCACTCTCTCTTAACACCAACCAGAAGGAAAAGCGGAATTATTCCAACACTTCAAAACATGAAGGTATCAGCATAAAAGAGACTAGGGCCACGAACGGCGTGGAAAATGAAAGACTTAGTAGGGGGAGTAAACTTCATGTCGTCTGAGTCGGAAAAGAACAGCTGTTAACTAAGTGAGGTCGGACAGGATAGATGAAGGTGAGGAACCTGGCGCAAGTAAATGAAAGAAGTAACAGGACTCAGCAGTATTCCTCGTGGTCTCAACCCACGCTCCCTATTTAAGAGCCTCTACTGCCCCTTTTAGTTGTCTCTTACTGCAGGCAGGGGATACCGTGGACGTTATTCTACGGCCCCATCCACAGGGGAATGTAGTGGTAGCAGTAAACCACTCGATCTGTCATGACAGGCAGAAACGATCAGAGCTACCCAGAAACAGAAAAACGAAGAATGATCCAGGAAACAGCTGTCCGGTAGTTAAGAAAAAGAGAGTCCATTCACTGGTACAATAAAGGTATTCAAAGGTAATTCGAAAAAAAATCGTGTAAATTAATATAAAAGCAGTCGATTTTTTAAGAAACAAAACATTGTATTACTCAGAAATGATTAGAGTTCGGAAGTTCACTACCTAAAGCAAGCAAATGTACTCGTTGCACCTCCCAGGAACTCACGGGGAAACCAGGCCAAGCGAACAATACACGCAAAGGCCGGTCATGCCCTCCAGGCCGGCTGGGAGCTTCCCTGTCGCATTACTCCCTACCCCGTTCCAGTAAGTAATGGAAAGGGCTACAGGAGGACTGGCACGTAACACTATATGCATATATTATACTTCTATTTCTTCTTATACCGCTTATACTGTGTCAAACATACACTAGGCCCCGTTTTACGTCTGAATGCCTTTCCTGGCGCCTACCGTACGCGGAGGGATATATTCTTTGTTACATGTTTCCGTGGTGGTCGGTAGGGTAGTGTGTTGTGTGTGAATATGGAGAGGAGAGTGTAGAGACAAACACAAACACCCAGTTCCCGAGTCAGAGGAATTAACCATACGCGATTAAAATCCCCTATCCGGCCTAGAATCGAGCCTGGGACCCGCTGAACTGAAGGCTTTGACGCTGACCGATCATATACCGTGCGTGTTACTAAACTAGTTTTCTAGAGCATGAAAACGCATTTTTGCCGTAACGTGCTTTATGTAACGTCCAAAAAGGTACAGATCATACGTAACGTCATTGTACTTCACCATCAGCAAGTGATCCGACACGCCTAGCTTTCTTTTAACATTCGGAAGACCGAGCTCGATAGCTGCAGTCGCTTAAGTGAGGACAGTATCCAGTATTCGGGAGATTGTTCGAACCCCACTGTCGCCAGCCCTGAAGATGGTTTTCCGTGGTTTCCCATTTTCACACCAGGCAATTGCTGGGGCTGTACCTTAATTAAGGCCACGGCCGCTTCCTTCCAACTCCTAGCCCATCCCTGTCCCATCGTTGCCATAAGACCTATTTGTGTCGGCACGACGTAAAACAACTTGCAAAAAAAAAAAAAAAAAAAAAAAAAACATTCGGAAGTTAGCAGGTTTGAACCCCACTGTCGGCAGCTCTAAAATGAGTTTTTGTTGTTACCGATATTCATACCAGGCAAATGAGGGGACTGTACCCTAGTTAAAGCCACGGCCACTTCCATCTAACTCCTAGTCCTTTCTTATTCCATCGTCGCCATAAGACCTATCTTTGTCAGTGCAACTAAAGCAAAATGCCTATCTTTTAGCAATTTATTGTAACACTATAGTTAATCTTACGACAAAATTATGATCAACATTACATTTTGGATATCGTACTACATGATCATTAGGGTCAGAAAATTTATGATCTAAAGAAGTAAAAAATATTCAGTGAAATATGCCCTAAAACTAACTAACTATGACCTTTTAAAATGTGACTTAAGCATTTTAGGGATAGGTTGCAAGTATTAAGAGTATTACTAACACTAAACGTGCCGAAAAATGAATAGCAGAAACATTTAAACATTCAAACCGTCAGAGCTATAGCAGGTATATTTAATGTTTATATACTAATTCACTATCAGCTCAGAGGAGCAGTTCTCAATCTGTTTTCCTAAAAAGAAGTACAAAAAACCCGTAGTATTAGGATGGTTTTTAGTATCTGTCCGCGTACGTTCGTACAGCACCTCCTTTTCTCGGCATCATGTCTTTTAACCCTACTACCTATCTGTTCCGGGAAAAGAAAGGAAACACATCTACTACAGTCTTTCAAAATCCTGTGTTATCCCTTGTTGTATACGCCGAGTGTCAAACATATATCTATCTTCTTAAAAACCGCGCCTCAGTTTTAACAAAAATACTCAAAATGAGCAAAATATTACCAAAGCGATAAAAACAGCCAACATATGCATTTATATGCAACATAAAATTACTTTAAATGGGGTCAGGGATCCATCATTTACAGTTATTTTACAGCTTTCTGGTAAAATGGCATGAGGAATGAAACATGACTTTTCCTTAAAATCCCAACGTTAGTAATGAATCACCAGCGACCATGTGTTCCTTGCATGTAAATACACGGCCAACATCCCTCAATGACCTCTGCACGTTGGTCGGTGTAATTTACATCCACCAAGTATGTACCGACATATCGACTCATGCATGCATGGATACAATTCAATCAAGTAATTAATTCATTCATGCAGCCAGTCATTCATCCGACCACGCAGTCATTTAGTTAAATTATAATATCTTTTGCAAACTAAGGATAACTCTGCTCAGACTCGTGACACAAATAAATACTTGCACTAATGCAAATTAATAGGGGGGTAAGATACATGCTCTACGATATGTTTTTGTAGAATTTCGTAAGTGTAAAGTAACGCATTAATTAGAGCCTAACTTTAAAACAATCTGGAGTAAAAAAATTCTCATGGTATTTTCTTCATTCCAATATTGGCCCGATTAACTTAGTATAAATCATAATGAAGAAAGACGAGTCCAAATAATATGATCCATACAACATATCTATATAAAATAAGAGTTTTGTCTGTACATTGCTCAGGATTTAAAAAGAATGGTATTATTCTCTCAGTCGTGTCCACAGTAACAAGGAAATGCACTTTTTAATTTTCCGTAATTTCTGTATGTATGTATGTATGTATGTATGTATGTATGTATGTACGGACGGGCATCACAAGAAAACGACTGAGCCGATTACCTTAGATGTTAGGGCCCTTTAAACAACACACAAGGAAACGGCTGAACAGAATGAATAGCGGAATGTTAAGTCGGGGTATAATGCGCTACAGTCTAGGTTATAAATCATTTTATACAAGCTTCATAAAATGGTAGTTAAGGGGAAGAGGCCTAAAATGTAATGTTTGAATACCTATGTTCCTGGGCCTACCGAAAATTATTATAGGAGATAGTCATAAATAATACAATTTCTGATCAATTATGTCTTGATACAGTTTTACGGTACCGACTTTGATATCAGAATTCACGAATTTAGATGTTTGTTGCTTAGTCCATATCAAAGCCGAGCACTGCTAACATGAAAATATTGTTCAATCTTGTTAATTGGCGATGGTTTCTGTCATAATTGTCTTAAGGTGTAAACCCGCGTGGTCATAGGTCCATATCGACAAGAAAAATTGTGAAGATTTATTATAAAATGAGAAAATCGTAAATGAACGCCCTTTAAGAATAACGATCGCTTGAAGGATAAGACAAGTGGGAGTCATGAAAGATGAAGGAAATCTCTTTATATTTGATAATCGCCGGGCTGAGTGGCTCAGACGGTTGAGGCGCTTGCCTTCTGACCCCAACTTGGCAGGTTCTATCCTGGCTCAGTGCGGTGATATTTTAAGGTGCTTTAATACGTCAGCCCCATGCCGGTAGATTTACTGGCACGTGGAAGAACTCCTGCGGGACAAAATTCCGCAACCTCGGTGTCTCCGAAAACCGAGAAAGTAGTTAGTGGGACGTAGAGCAATAACATTATTATTATTTATCTACATTTGATAACCTAATATCACAGAGTCGGAAGGAAACTAAATATGAAGGCTTTCAATATCGAAAGCTCACAAAATTGTGCAACAATAACATTACATTGACCATTGTATGTTGTGATGTGCTTTGTCTCTTCCGCTGCCATTCATCTCGGATAGATGGGGTTATTGCTGCGTGCTGAGTAAAACAGTCCACATGAATATTGGAGAGAAATAGCAGGGGAGTTAGATAACAATCCCTTTTTAGTATGCAATTCGTCTGGTTCATAAAATTTCTAATAACTATTGGTACTGTACCAGTCTAAATGGTGCCTCAGTTAATTTAGGAAAGATGGGAAAATTTTATTACGGAATATTGGTTTACGAGACCGCGTGTATCAGCTGTTACCGTGCCGTGCCAATGGGAGCCAGCCGAAAGTAGGTCAACAGCTGTTGAAGGCTGCCAGCGCACGCAGTTACGTCACCTGGCACACTGACAGACGAGAGGGGAGATTATTCTCGAAAATCCACTCAAAGCTGTGAAAGACGAATCACGGCGCATGATGGCCAACAGCCAATGGAAATAAAGGAAGGTGCTAGAAAATCTTAGGATTTTTCTAGAACAAAGTCGAGGAAGAGTCCCTTGTGAAACACCGAACAGTACAGAAGAGTACCTTACGAAACGACGAACAGAACAAGTTTGAAGAACGTCGTACAGTCGTATTCTTACGGAGAAGACGAACAGTGCATTCTCTACGGAAAAGAAGAGTATTTGCAGACGACGTTAATACCTGTATAATTCTCGTAAGGCACAACCATTGATTTGAGTGCCCGTGCAACTTGTAGTTAGCTCCATGCAGTATTCAGCGGGTTTATTACAGCCGCACATTTTCCCGTGTGGAACTTGCTGAACCGCAGACAGTTCGTGTGTTCATTGAAGCCGAGTTTTATAGTAGAAACTCATGGAATGTTCCGTTGGACATTATAAAGGAAAGGCACGACCTTAAGGGAATATTCGAGGAGTAATCTGGCCTTTAAACATCGTAATAACCAATAATATTATTTGTCAGCTTTAAGACGTATCGTAACTTGGTGACTGTGTTTGGAAGTCGAAGCTGGTAGTAAACCTGGACCTGAAAATACATCGTTGCACCAGTTAAGTGTTGTAAATAATTTAGTGAGTCACAACTAGTGTGGATTCTATTGTTAATACAGAGTTTTAGTTTCAGCTATCTCCATGAAACTTAGCAGCCAAGATGCAACGAACACGAGAAAAAGCTTGGAATTTTCCGGAACTTTGCTGGAGTAATACGACAATGCTGGACGTAGCCATGGCCATGATGGATTAGACTCCAGTGTGCACGCCAACACGATGACCTTGTACACCTGTAAACCATCATAGCTGAGGAAGAGGACACCGACGCCCATAGCAGCATCCCGACGCCATGGATTTTCATCGGAACTATAAGTACCGCTGTAAAATTTCCTCTCTTTTAGTAGATGCCTAGTAGATTTTATTCTTGCTTAGAGGAATGTAGTTTTTTTAGTAATGTTGTACTTAATGGTGATGGTAGAGTATTCATTCCTTCGTTGATTTGTGATTTCAATATAGTTCTATCTTTGCATTTTCTTGGAATAATGGTTTCCTTTTTTCGAATTCGGTGATGAGTAATCCCTGTTGCCAGTGAGTTAATAAGGTCATAAGTAATCACGATCTTCAAAAGGACATTATAAGGGATTAAGACCTAATAATAATGAGAATAATTATAATAAAAAATAAAATAAGGTAATAATAATCATGACAAAGAGGATGTGATTAAATATGAGTAAATTACGATTAAATCGTAATCTTAAAAAGCTGTTAGACATGTATGATGATTGATACTAGAAGGGAAGGTAATCGACGAGTAATAGGAACAACTCATCGAGAGAACGTTCTAGGAGCCATTGTAGGAAATAAAAATAATTTTAATAATAATAATGAAGGTCGGAAAATTTTAACGAGTTGTTGAGAAAATTGAGCGATCATTGTGATAGTAAATTTTGATGAATTTACGATATGGGACTACTAGGGTGCATATCAGTCATAATGATTATAATGGATCACAGTGATTATATTGAGTGATGATGGTGATAGTGATTTATGATGGTATGAAGAGATTTAGGGACTAATAATAGTTCTTGTTCTTCGCTCAAAAACTGATATGAAGGGGACAGTACGTAACACACTGGTTTATCATAGTATACCAGCTGAGGCGCTGACTGGAATGAGCAGTGTGCACCTTTAACGGAATACGGCAGAGGAGTGTTCACGGCTGTCTGCGGCCTGCTCATTCCGTAGCAAAGCACGGACACGTAATCTAGTACAGATATTATGTCCTGATCATTATTTGATTTTCTCGAGGCTCTTAAACGCATATTTCTAATGATGGTGATGATTATTCATCGACAAAAATTTTGTCATCCTATTTCATCTTATAACTAGTCATGAGGAGTTCTCATTATGGTCAGGTAATGTTGTAAGGGTCTTCAACCGAATTCAAGAGGAAGAGAAAGTTACAATACAATAATAATAATAATAATAATAATAATAATAATAATAATAATAATAATAATAATAATAATAATAATAATAATAATAATAATATAGTTCTATTGTGTGGTAAATCTACTTTTAAACAGTTGTTAGAATTATGTTATTTCGTGACATTTACCCACATCATTCCAGGAATGCTTATTTTTGGTGTATTTGATGTGATTGATGATGCATTGATATTGTTGTTGTTGATTCCACATAGTGTTGCGGGATACTCTATCCATCCATAGAATACTAGTTAGTTAGGAAACATTATTAAGAATTCTAAAGGAATACAGTCGAGCGAAGTCTACGAAAGAGGGGAAGTTCGCCAAAGGATTTTTCAAAATTTTCAAACATTGTAAGAAATTTCTCGAAGTGGTAAAGAGTTTTTCAAATTTATAACGACGATCTCAAACATTGTAAGGAGTTTTCCAAAAGTGATTCATACTGAACTTATTAAGAATAAGCTAAAGAATTTCATGATAGTGATAAATGATTTAGAAAGGATTTTTCACAAGTGTGGTAAAGTAAATCTTTAACAATTTTTTTAATAAGTAAATGCAAATTTCGATAGTGAAGTTTCTCAAAGTGGTATTAAAGTAATTTACCTGAGAATTTTCTAAACCTGTGTTGCAATTGAAAATGATAGCATTGCTAATCACATGATTAATTCAATGTTGCAGAGTAAAATGTTGGAGGGAGTTTCATTGAAGAAGTAATGCAATCAAATGAAACCGAGAAGTATGCAAGAACTCAGTCATTTTATTTGTTCACAAGCAATAATGAATTGAATCACTTTAGTGAAACATTGTATTATGTTTTTTTATTGTGCATTTGTCCAGGCTGATTTTCATTTATATCTTAATAAACATTGTTGTTATTTTGTCCTGATTTTCATTCAACATTATGTCTCCTATCCAGTCACCAATGGCCCTGTAAAAATAAATGTTCTGTCGGTCGGTCCCGTAAAAGCAAGTTGGCCCTGCGAACAGTCCACCCTTTGGGACTCCCGCTCCGCCGACTGAGCGACCCCGGAGAAGGGGACAGTACGTAACACACTGGTTTATCATAGTATACCAGCTGAGGCGCTGACTGGAATGAGCAGTGTGCAACTTTAACGGAATACGGCAGAGGAGTGTTCACGGCTGTCTGCGGCCTGCTCATTCCGTAGCAAAGCACGGACACGTCATCTAGTACAGATATTATGTACTGCATAGCCACCATCTAGTATAAGAACCTGACTAAGGCTATCACATTATCCAACAGTGATGATAAGGTCGTATAACAACACTTATTGTTACACAGGTCAGAATTTCCTTGTGAGAAACTCTATGATTTACCTCATGCCGTTTCAGTGTACTTTTGCAGCAAACGGCTAGGAACACGTAATTGGATCGTAAGTACAACGACTAGAAACATGAGACTTTATCACGAATCAGATCTTTTAAAATTGCTCCTATTACTTGTATCGTAACTGTAGAGCTTGCCATGAATATTCTTTACAACTATAATTGCGAAGCTCGAGCTGACATGCATTGATGCAGTCTTTCAGTACTAGTAAAAGAATCAGCTCCGTGAAAACAGTCAATCTGATTAAGCAAACTGCCGTGAAGTACTCATGTCATCTTTGAAGTATGTTCGGAGGCCATATTTTGGGTTGACATTAACATGTGATTTTCAGCCGATCAGCACTGTAAATTAAGAAGATACGAACACAATACTAACAAGGGGAGGTCGCCATGTGGCTTGCTAGAAATATTGAGGATTTACCCTTCATTAAAAAGATATTATAGCCCTATTCGAACTTTTTTGCCAATGAGCATTATTTTGTTTAAAATCTAACGTTTACAATACATCCCTAAACTGTTGAAGTCCTATTCCCGCAGATATTCGTGACTTGTCTTCGTGGCATAGTCGCTAGCGCATTGACGCTGGAAACTGAAGTTTCCGAGTTTGAATCCGACCTTGACTCTTTCTTTCTTTTTCATTTTTTATTCTAATTTTATATCTTCGGTACAATGCTTATCCGCCTCATGGTGTAGTGGTTAGTGTGATTAGCTGCCACCCCAGCAGGCCCGGATTCGATTCCCGGTTTTGCACGAAGTTTGAAAAGTGGTGCGAGGACTGGAACGGGGCCCACTGAGCCTCGAGAAGTCGACTGTGAAGAAGAGGGTTCGATTACCACCTCATCCATCCTCGAAGTAGTTTTCCGTTATTTCCCATTTCTCCTCCGGGCAAATGGCTGGATAGTGCCTAACTTAAGGCCATAGCTGCTTCCTGCTCTCCTCCTAGTCTATCGCTTCCGACCTTCCCATCCTCCATCAAGGTCCCCTGTTCAGAATAGCTGGTGTGACCACCTGGGAGGGGTACAAGACCTCCTCCCCAGTTGTATCCCCCGACCCAAAGGCTCATGCTCTAGGAGACTGCCCTTGAAGTGGTAGAGGTGGGATTCCTAGCTGAGTCCGAGTGAAGAGCCAACCCTGAAGGGTAAATGGATTAAGAAGGAAAGAAAGAAAGAAAGAAAGAAAGAAAGAAAGAAAGAAACACCAAATACTTTAATATTTGTTGTTTTTCTATTTACAGTATCAATAAATACTTATAATATTTGTCACATTTTCACTCTTCGTCTGACAATGAATCTCTTGTACTTGGCTTATTATTACACTTACAGGTACTTGTGTGGTATTTTATCGTAGAAGCGTTGGAAACAAAGCATTGCGCGACAACGAATACATTTAATAAATGTAGGTGCAGAGCAAGAATAACACTTTGAGCTCATTACTTCACACGAAAAACAGATTTTCACAAATAAAAAAGATCAAGGTCGGATTCAAACTCCTTCAATTCCCAATTCCAATTTGTTAGTGACAACGCCACCGAGACAAGTCAAAAATATCTGGGGGAATAAGACTAGAAAAATTTGAGGTAAATTTTAAATGTTGAAACTGGAACAAAATAAGGTCCATTGGCAAAAACGCTCGACCAGGCCTAAAAGTAATTTGAATTAAGGGCAAATCCTCAAACTTTGAACACTTATCTAGAAAAGCACATGGCACTCTCCCTTGTTTCCGACTCGTTGGCTGAATGGTCATCGTACTGGCCTTCGGTTAAGAGGGTCCCAGGTTCGATTCCCGGCCGGGTCGGGGATTTTAACCTTCATTGGTTAATTCCAATGGCACAGGGACTGGGTGTTTGTGCTGTCGCTAACAATCCTGCAACTCATACACCACACATAACACTATCCTCCACCACAATAACACGCAGTTACCTACACATGGCAGATGCCGCCCACCCTCATCGGAGGGTCTGCCTTACAAGGGCTGCATTCAGCTAGAAATAGCCAGAGGAAATTTAAATTTACTCTCCCTTGTCAGTATAGTTACATACGTAAAGACTTACACTCTTCAGAGAAACGCTTTACGGTGGATATGTCGGTAGTTGATCCACCTGAGAATGGATAATACGAAAAGTATTCAAAATACTTCTTCCTACAATGTTAATTACATACAATTGTTTCTAATAACTAACCGTTATGGAAATATGTACCAAATTTAATTAGGAGACCCCCTCTAAACTTCCTCTTGTTAGGAATATTGAATAAATGATCAGCCGAGATTCCAGCATGCCATCTCCTGGCGATTGTGCCAATCACTCCAGAAGTTTTTACGTGATTCTTCCCGAGACATAAAGCAATGGAACTGAGCTTGGAAATCATTATCATAATCCTCGTCATCAGCGTTGTGCGAGCTACTCTGCCATGTGACTCGTTTTGTTCTTCTCAATTTCGTTCGGTTTTAAGCAGCTTATTTCTTATCATCATAGCTTTACAGTCCTGCATTCTCAAGGAATGTCTTCGTTAAGGTCTTTCTTGGTCTTCCTCGGGGCCACTTGCCTGATATTTTGCCTTAACTCATTCACAGTATTCAAACTACACAGCGATTCATATAAACCTGAGCTATTTTAATAGGTCATAATTTCCCTCTGAAAACCCGTAGAAACTTGAAATGTGTTTTAATGATCTGAGTTTATTTGGGAGAATCAGTACCACTGTCCATTGTTGAAAATTTTATTGATTGTTGTGACAATAATGAGCACTGTTGGCAAATCAATAATTCCTTCGCAGTCTTTAGCTGGCAATTGTAAGGGAAACGTGCAGTACACACTTCGAAAGCGTGTTTTCATTGTGAAAACATACTGGAAGACAGATTCGTTCCCTACAAAACAACGATATTCCGAAAAGAATCCATTGAGCGCGATGTTCCAGCAAAGGCAACACTTTTATCGATTGTAAGGAAGCTGGAGACAACTAGAGTACTAAACAGGTAACCATAGACCATCTCTCAGTGGAGAGACTATTGATCATGTTTGAAGACCCTTCGAAAACTCTCCCAAGAAATCGTTGCTTCGATTGAGCCAGGAGACAGGCATTTCATGTGGCACATGTCAGAGAGCTGCGAAAAAATTGGGGTTGTGACCATACAAAGTGCATATGATGCAAGCATTGAAAAAAAAAAACAGATAATGAGAAACGAATGCGCTATTGGTGATAGTTTCAGGGTTTTATTACTCAACGTCCAGACAAGCTCTCCATAACTTTGTTTACAGATGAGGCATGGTTTCATCTGTCAGGTTACATCAACACAAAAAAAGAACAGGATATATTGGGTTGCTGTAAATCTCCGTATCATTCACGAAAAACCACTGCACGAGGAAAATGTTTGAGTGTGGTGTGCTGTGTTAGCTTCCAGGATTGATGACCCCATTTTCTTTGATACGCATAAGATACTGCAGCTTATACGGGCATCTTCAATACATTTGTGAAGCAGCTGAATGATGTCGATCTGACAGAAGGTTGTTTCCGACAAGATGAATCAAGGTGTCATACGTCTACCGTTTCAATTAAACTTTCAACTGGTAATTTTGATGATTGAATAATCTCCAAATATTTGTGCCCCACACCTCCCTGATCACCTGATCTAACCTGCCGGACTATTTCTTATGCGGGTATATTACAAGCAGAGCGTACAAGAATAGACATCAGAGAACTGCTGATCTCCGTGAAGCTATTAGACAAGAAATAAGCAACATGGGCGAGGATACACTTCGCAGTACGTCGCAGAATAACGTGAAATGTGAGCTATTGTGTATGGATGCTGGTGGAGGGCACTGCCAACATTTCCTGTGATGAAGCTCCCAACAAAGTATTGTAACCAGTTTATCTTATCTTATGTATGTATGTATGTATGTATGTATGTATGTATGTATTTCTTATCCTTTATTAACAGCTTACTCTATTGCAGAAAGTAATACTACATGCTTGTATATACATAATGATAGTACTAATTATTAATACTCTTAATACAACTATTTACATACGACCTTTATCAATATTACACATAACTGCTAACTTATCACGTTGTACGATGTCAAATGTATTTTGTTTCGAAATCTATAAAGGTCCTGTAGGTGTTTGTCCACGAGTTCGTATTTCTCCACCGGCTAGTGGCCCACTGTCTTTATAACTCCTCTACAAAATGTATGTATGTATGTATGTATGTAATATCCCAATTGTGTATTATCATCTCCCAACCTTGAATGTGTCTCTTTTTTTTTTTTTTTTTTTTTTTTGCTAGGGGCTTTACGTCGCACCGACACAGATAGGTCTTATGGCGACGATGGGATGGGAAAGGCCTAGGAGTTGGAAGGAAGCGGCCGTGGCCTTAATTAAGGTACAGCCCCAGCATTTGCCTGGTGTGAAAATGGAAAACCACGGAAAACCATTTTCAGGGCTGCCGATAGTGGGATTCGAACCTACTATCTCCCGGATGCAAGCTCACAGCCGCGCGCCTCTACGCGCACGGCCAACTCGCCCGGTTGTCTCCTCTTATTGATTCAGATGTTCAGGTTTATATGGATCGCTCTGTACCACGCCAAAGCCCATGCTCTAACTACGTACGTGAGCTGTCGCTTCCTGATCTGACAAACAATCTGTAACTGTCTCTTCATTTATACATTATCTTAAACCTCGGCATTAGTATCTTTCATTTCTAACTTACCTTTGTTAGTATTTGACGTTAACATAACATCTCGATGGCTACTAATCTCTTATTGAGAATCCAAGATTCGGTACGGTACAATGCATCTGACCAAACAAACAACTTATTATCCGTTTACGTAGGCTGAGTGACACCGCACTTGCCATAACGGGGATTGTTTGCCACAGAATGACTGCTTTGTCATAGACAACTAAATCCTCTCCAATTCTCATCCTGGTTAAAACGACTTTATTAACCGAAAATTCTTAACATTCATCTTTAGGAGGCTCTAAAGGTACGGTACACGTCGCTGTTAGCTGGTTAGAAATCAGTTCGTTAAAGAGAACGGTATGTGAAAAAGGCAACGAGGTCATCATATACAGATACTCCAATTATAAATACAAAAAATTGAAGGTGCTATTAGAAAGAAGTGCACATGAATGAAAGAAATGGAAAATATAAATATTCATAAATTTCAGGATTTATGAATAAACGTCAGGAGTCAAACGAAGTCAGGTAGTGCAGAAAATATTAAATTAGGAAAGGAAGTCTTAAAGGAAGTAGATGAATATTGCGTCGTGGGTAGTAAAATAAATACCGTTGGCAGAAGTATGGAGAAAAGAAAATGCTGACTAGCGCAAGCAAGGAAGGCCTTTCTTAAGAAAAGAAATTTACTTACTTCGAACATTGATATAGGAATTAGAATGATGTTTCTGAAGACATTCGTATGGAGCGTGACATTGTATGTAAGTGGAACATGGACGATAACTAGCTCAGAAAGAAAGAGACTAGAATATCTTGAAATGTTATGTTACAGAATAATTCTAAAGGTGAGATGCATAGATCGAATCACAAATGAAGATATACTGAACGATAGAGACAGACAAAGTTATAAATATGACAAGCTGATTAGAAAAAATGTAAGATACAGTTGTTACGTATAAATGACAATATTAGCACAGGATAGGGTTGCGTGGAGGGCTGCATTAAATCATTCTATGGACTGATGACTCACAACAACAACAAAATTCAGGAGTACAACAAAGGGATTATCAGCCAATCAGAGTTTCTAAAGATGGTCAGTCGACTAAACTTGCTCGTAAACTGAGGCAAGAGAAGACAGATATGTGCTTAACGCACACGATTTTTATCCACACCTACTGCTAACTCTATACTCGATTTAACAAGCTAACGTTGAGAATTTGTAATAACAAGTTTTGTTCAATCTTCTTTCTGTGGTTAGTAGGTTTTTTTTTTTTTTTTTTTTACAATTTGCTTTACGTCGCCGCGACACAGATCTCATGGCAACTATGGGATACGAGAATGGGATACGGAAGGCCGAAGAATTGGAAGGAAGCGGTCAGTGCCCTAATTAAGGTACAGTCCCAGCATTTGTCTGGCGTGAAAATGGGAAAAAATGGAAAACTATCTTCAGGGCTGCCGTCGGTAGGGCTCGAACTCACTAACTCCCAATGCAAGCTCACAGCCCACAACGGTTCTAAGTCGGTAAAAGTGGAAAGGAAAGTTTGGGGCGTTTTCATGCTTTCCGTCGTGCGACAAAATATTTTCGAAGTTATCTGGATGCTATTTCGATTGATTGATTGATTGATTGATTGATTGATTGATTGATTGATTGATTGATTGATTGATTGATTGATTGATTGATTGATTGATTGATTGATTGATTGATTGATTGATTGATTGATTGATTGATTGATTGATTGATTGATTGATTGATTGATGCAATTGGGTGTGTACATTTTGAATGCACAGCAAAAAATTCTAAATACAGGGACAGAAAGATAATCATCTTATTTGTATTCTTACTGCAGGCCTTTATACCTTTTACTTACGGTCAGAACTTCGTATGTATCTGCCCCACTTTTACGGTCGGATTTCTTATGCTACAGACAGAAAGACTAAAGACTATACTATAATATTACCGAGCTCGATAGCTGCAGTCGCTTAAGTGCGGCCAGTATCCAGGATTCTGGAAATAGTGGATTGAACCCCACTATCGGCAGCCCTGAAGATGGTTTTCCGCGGTTTCCCATTTTCATACCAGGCAAATACTGGGACTGTAACTTATTAAGGCCACGGCCGCTTCCTTCCCACTCTTAGCCCATTCCTGTCCCATCGTCGCCATAAGACCTATCTGTGTCTGTGCGACGTAAAACAAATTGAAAAAAATAAAATAAAAAATAAAAACTTGTTACTAAATCATGTGAAGAGTAACAATGTATTTTAAAAGACAGATTCGGAAGGAAACGGCTGTTTCTAATAGCAAACCTCTCGCGAATCAGACACACTGATGATGATGATGACGGTGAGGGTGAAATAATTCCTTTTTTTTTTTTTTTTTTTTTTTTGCTAGTTGCTTTACGTCGCACCGACACAGATAGGTCTTATGGCGACGAGGGGACAGGATAGGGATAGGAGTGGGAAGGAAGCGGCCGTGGCCTTAATTAAGGTACAGCCCCAGCATTTGCCTGGTGTGAAAATGGGAAACCGCGAAAAACCATTTTCAGGGCTGCCGACAGTGGGGTTCGAACCTACTATCTCCCGAATACTGGATACTGGCCGCACTTAAGTGACTGCAGCTATCGAGCTCGGTATGAAATAATTCAACTACAGAGAGGGCAAAATAAAACTGTCCTAAAAATACAAGATTGACGCAGAATTGAACATGAGAACTGCCCATCATAAAAAAATGCTGAAAACCGTGATTTCGATGCACCAATGTGTTGCTGTCATATGTCTGCGCGTGCGTATCTCCCGATTACGTCTCTGTGTAATTACGAGCGAGTGAGTAAGAGGAGCAGACGTGTTTCGTGACCACTTGAATGCAACACAAAATGGTGCTCACGAAAAACAACGCGTGTTCATTGTCGAGTGTTATGCGAAAGCACGATTCGAGGAAAAAACTGTGCAGAACTGTTTGCTCAAGAGTTGAAGACAGGAAGTGTTGTGGCAAAGCCTCCGGTAAAGACTGCAATGTAAAACTTAGTGGTAAAATGGCGTGAAACGGGCTCTGTGACGAATAAAAACGTAACTATCCGAGAAGAGTTCGAACACCAGGAAGCACTGCTCGAGTGAAGGAAAGTCTTGAACGAGGTCCGTCGAAATCTCAACGCCGTTTATCACTGCCAGTGGAAATTACAGATCGTCGTGTCGAAACATTATCAAAAAGGACCTGCGTCTGTATCCTTACAGATTTACCGTCGTGCATGCGTACGAGCGTCCAGATGAACCATCGCGTGTTGAGTTCTGCGGTGGTTTCTGTGTGGAGTGAAATCAGGACTTTTTGATTCTCAGTTTTTCATTTCTTCAGATGGGGCAATTTCCGGCATCTTCTGTGATGTTCGTAAACAAGGGTCGAACCCACGTCAGTCCTATTGTAAATATTTTATTTTGCCCACCCCGTAGTAAACTAGAGAACGAAACCGTTAAGTGGATACTAACTTCGTTTGAGTATCATTCACGATAATCTTTATTTCCATTCATTTAATGACTACACAGCAAACAGTGACATAAATTTATTACTTGTACTCGAACAAAGAACTTCGTTTCAACAAGGTTACATTGTATAGGTGCATGGTAAAACATGGATAACAACAATTAATGATGGAAAAGTACACCGTGTATTATTCATGGAGTGCACCGCATGTAGCCGATGGCTTTCATTATGTCCTTTACAATACGATAGGCTTGTTGATCGCTGTCCTGGTGCCGGGGAGCAGGGAAACTGTGCTGGTAAATGTTCACATGGCAAGTGCTTCTCTTCAGAAAACGTGTCGAAGGAGATTTTCTAAACTATCCAATGTTCACATGATACAATTTGCCCGCTTCGAGAGCAAACTTATAAATGGAAATGTTCTCAATTATCCAATCCACTATTTTCAGAGATTTTAGTAGAAATTAAGAATAGAATATTTTTTGACGTCCTAACTAATCTTCTGTTTAAGGCGTTGCGTGTTCGACTAGAAAACTTTCCATAAATGGCCCCCGAGTAATGCAGTATAGGGAAAGTGTTTAGTAAGTTTAGAAAAGGAATATAATTATATTAAAATTAATGTACCGGTACTTTTTAAATATCTGGTGGGGGACTGAATTACGAACACATTCTTGGTAGTTTGTTTTGGTATTGTTTATGCTTATGTCAAATATTGACTACCTTACGTTATAGTAGTTTCATTCTAACTTGCCCGTAAGTGGAGAATATTATTATATTATTGTTGTAATATCCCCTTCTAATATTTATTTTGTGTTAAATAGTTGTTGTTGTTGAAAAGAAAAGAAAAGATTTTTTAGGAAATAACTTCAAAATTAAAATTTTTACATCATCGTTTTGTTCAGTGTTTTAGTTCCTGCCACTTATCCCCTCCTGCCCTTGTTGGAGTAATAATAATAATAATAATAATAATAATAATAATAATAATAATAATAATAATAATAATGTTTAACTAGAGGAACCGTCTTGCTCCGCAGCATTCGTTATAAATAGATCAGGTAACTCGTCTTAATATGCCTGTCGTACTCATATTGTTTTGACACCCCTATTCAATGGTTTTATAGATATTTAATAATAAGCGCATTATAGTATGCTTCAGATCGTAGACAGAGTTAATTCATTCTGACGTCACCATGCCCTCTGTTTATATATTCGCTTCTTTATCCTGCAATTCTTGATGTAGGCCTAAAGCTTGGTGTTGTGTCGCAGTTCTACTAAACACAACGGTTTTCCCATGGGCTCAGAGGTTAGTCACAGAGGAGCGGTTGCTTTCTTCGTGGGCAGATAACTTTTATTAGGTACATGGCCTTCACTCTTTCTAACGTAGCTAGGATATCCTTCGATAGGTGTTCCCAGATAATGTCAAAGTCCTAAATCATGATGAGTCTGTTTGCACGTAGACGTTTTTCTCTTGGCACCAAGTAAGTTATTAGGACTGCTCTGCCATCAGTTGAATTAAGAGATTCAGGCCCTGTCAGGCCATTGCTAGTAAAATTGGGGAGTTCTGTCTCCCTGAGGAATTGTTGGGAGCCTCGGCTTCTTGACTGTAAAACCAAAGATTCCTTTGTAAAGATGGGTACAGACTAACGTGCCTTGTGAAATGGAAGTTTCTTCCCCCATTTTGTTTATCGAGCTCTAGAACTTATTATTGTTGTAATATCCCCTTCTAATATTTATTTTGTGTTAAATAGTTGTTGTTGTTGCTGAAAAGAAAAGAAAACATTATTTAGGAAATATCTTCAAAATTTAAATGTTTGCACCATCGTTTTGTTCAGCGTTTTAGTTCCTGCCACTTCTCCTTTCCTGCCCTTGTTGGATTAATAATAATAATAATAATAATAATAATGTAACGGGCCATATTTCGTCCCATATCAGATTTGGACTTGAAGAAATTCAGGAATATTATGTGCGAGGCTAGAAATAGGTATATATATTACTGACTATATTCTCCACTTACGGGCAAGTTTGAATGAAACTACTATAACGTAAGGTAGTCAATATTTGACATAAGCATAAAAAATACCAAAATAAACTACCAAAAATATGTTCGTAATTTCGTCCCCCACCAGATTTTTAAAAAGTACATTAATTTTAATATATTACAGTATATTCCTTTTATAAACTTACTAAACACTTTCCCTATGCTGCATTACTCGGGGGCCATTTATGAAAAGTTTTCCTGGTATTGCTTTTAACATAGTCTTTCAGCGTTGCTCGTTGGATTTTAAATGCTGTACTTGCCGCTTGTAACCTAATGTCTTGTCCCTCTCCCCTTTAATAGCCTTTTTCATTGCCTCCTTATCCCATCCAAAAATAATCATAAACTTCATGAATAACAAATAAAATGAAGGGGACGAAATTACGAACATGGTCGCTACAGTATTCACACCGAATACCTCATGTAGCGCTAAACGCCAGGAACTACACCACAGGACTGAAATGCGGTCCAGTACTTCATACACATATCAGTGCTCACTCTAGGAATAACAGGCTCTTGATTTGAATGCTGCACTAGCTCAACTCAGCATGAAAAATGAATCCTCCTTGTACACGGAAACTATATATGGTGCACACAACCAACTCTCACAACAATACAACGGGATGAGGCTTCGCGTGTGCGCGTGGCTAAACATCAGGTACCAACCGTGCAAAGTAGAAATCCCTAGGGCGACGAAATTAGGTGCGGGGGCGGAATTTTGGTCCCCCTACCTTAGAACTAAACAGAAGATCTCATGAGCCTGGTTTTGTGCAAAATGCGAGTAGAGCGGAGGGAGGAAGGAAGGGATGAAGGAAGGGAGCGCAAGGTATTTTCTGTTTCAGATAAAATTTGCGGACCAGAACTGCAGATATTTTACGGTACCGACGTAATACCTGTCAAAGGAAACTTCTACTAAATTCGTTATGGAAATTGACTTACATATTATGATTTGTGATCGTTTTGTCGTTGTTCTAATATATGTTAAAGTGACTACCTTTCTCTTTGTAGGAGCTGAGTACCACTGAAGTGGCTACGAACACACAAATTACATTTTCCACTAAACTGACCTAGAAACTGAAGTGGCGATCGGAGCGACTGATTAGTGCTTTCTCTGTCTTTGTGACACACACTCTACCACTTACCTCTGTCAGCTCCCCCGGGCTTGCTCTCTTGTTGCCAATTTGGAGGTTGACCGCCTCGGTTTGTGGATACTTCACGAGCCACAAGAATAAAACCCTTGACAGGGATACCCATCAGTAGGATAGTGACTTTGTAGCATTTTACAATATATAAGTAATAATAATAACAACGTAAACGTTTCCACCTTTTCAATACTACAATATATTCACAAAATTACAAATTACACGGTACTAGTTTCGACCCATCTAGGGGTCATCATCAGCCGTATTGCAGCAAAGATCATTTGTGGCGAAATCCTAAGAAAATGTTATTTTAAAGAATAACAAGTGAAATGAGATGTTATGGTAATAGTTAATAATACAAGGAATATACATACTAAGAGGTTTTTAACAAAGAATAAAGTATAAATGGGGTGTTGTAAAAATTATAATCATGGAAATCAGTAAGTTCTTGTATTGAAATGAAATATGGCTTAGGAAGAGGGCTTAAGGTGGGGCTGAAGGGTACGGGAGAAAGTGTAACTGTCTTGGAAAAGTACCTTTGATTAAATTTAGGATTGAGTTTAGGTTGGCTGCATTATTGTTTCTGAGGAAATCAAAGGTACTTTCCCAAGACAGTTACACTTTCTCCCGCACCCTTCAGCCCCACCTTAAGCCCTCTTCCTAAGCCATATTTCATTTCAATACAAGAACTTACTGATTTCCATGATTATAATTTTTACAACACCCCATTTATACTTTATTCTTTGTTAAAAACCTCTTAGTATGTATATTCCTTGTATTATTAACTATTACCATAACATCTCATTTCACTTGTTATTCTTTAAAATAACATTTTCTTAGGATTTCGCCACAAATGATCTTTGCTCCAATACGGCTGATGATGACCCCTAGATGGGTCGAAACTAGTACCGTGTAATTTGAAATTTTGTGAATATATTGTAGTATTGAAAAGGTGGAAACGTTTACGTTGTTATTATTATTACTTATATATTATTCTCAGTTCAATACGGACCAAAAACATGAAATTCATAACCATCAAAGCATTTTACAACTCAAAATTTAGCATTTCGAATTTCACATTCGCCCAGCAGCAATTGATTGAAGATTTATTTTTAAATAATTTTGCACATAACTAGGGGGTGGGGTGATGGGTGACTTTTCTCAATAGCGATATTACATGAACTACACAATAAGGTTTGTGGTCTTGCTTCTTTCATTTCTCACCATCTCTGAAGCATTTTCAATGTGTTTCCAGTATGAGATAAAATGAAATATTTACTCAAAATATGTCATGTTAAAATCTACATATATATATAATCCTTAATTCTGTCTGTTATTTACATCGATATTGAGAAAACGAGAAGTTTCAACAGTTTAAATGGGTGCCATTTACGTACTGTTATGTCTTGTTTACAAGATAACTGCAATGAACCTCTCACGACCACAACTTATGTACTTCCAAAATACGTTCTTTTTTTTTTTTTTTTTTTTTTTTGGGTAGTGGCTTTTTCGTTGCACCGACACAGATAGGTCTTACGGCGACGATGGGATAGGAAAGGCCTAGGAGTTGGAGGAAGAAGCAGCCGTGGCCTTAATTAAGGTACAGTCCCAACATTTGCCTGGTGTCAAAATGGGAAATCACGGAAAACCATCTTCAGGGCTGCCGACAGTGGGATTCGACCTCACTATCTCCCGGATACAAGCTCACAGCCGCGTGCCTCTAACCGTACGACCAACTCGCCCGGTCAAATACGTTCCATCAGCGTTATTGTCTCATTCGCCATGATGCCGTAGGTGCACACACATATCTATAGGAATGAGGTCGAACTACGTACAACATGATTTCTGATGCCATTCACAGATATAGTATACTATAGAGAAAACGAGAACTTTCGAGAGTTAAAGAGATACCAGTATGGACTTGAAGAATAATGCTGTGTAGACGTGAACTATTTAGAGAAAAATGCTGTCTTTCAGTGAAATGAATGAATCATTGTTTTCATTCTAGTGTACATCTCTGTCATTAAGTACGAAATACAGCAACCCACCTGATTGTGGTGGTCATTAATGAGTCAAGTTTTTGTGGTTTGACACCGTGATTAGCCATTTCGAGTACCGTTCGTTAAAAGTATTTTTACCATTAGAATGTTGGTCGGCACGGTAAGAGAGGTGCTGGTATACAATTTCCAATGACTAGAATAAGTGCCAAAATTTTGTATTTAATTCCAAACCTCTCCGCATTGCTCATATGGATGGAGGGAATAAGGTGTTGTTGATCATGATTCGTTTTGGATTGTTGTACGTAGCTTTCTCGAGAGAACGCAGATCCGTAGACGTCAGAGTATAACTTGGAGCTACAGTCAATATGGTTTGTAAGGAAATGTCGCAATACCTGTTTTGATTCCTTTCGAATGACATATAAAACCTGGAATGTGTAACTTTTATTCACAAGATGTATGAATAGTCCATTTAGAATTTCCAATTACTTTACAGATAGTAATTTCGACCGTCGAAGACAGGCTTATGTACTAGTGGGATACAAATTCGATACTGCCGATTTCTCAAATAAAACTTGATTTTTTATCCGTAAACTTAAACCGAGGAGTTTGTGTATCGTTGGAATATCATGAAGCAGACCACCGTTCCATAATGAGCAAGTAACTTCTGTTATAAACCCTTCAAAATCTTTTTGTTCGCCCAAACTGGCACATTTGTGTCATGACAACATTTTCTTTAACAAGGTGGAGAGAAAATTAATTTCAAAGGATTAGTTGAACAACAAGAGGAGGATACCATTTTTCGGGTTGTTAATGCGGATAAATTTGTTGAGATTTATGAATATTTTCATTCATAACTTGAAGAAATTACGTAGAACAATGAAGATGTGGACCACCTGCCAATGCTCTTGGTTGTTAAGTTCAAATACAACGAGATTTTGCTCAAGCAGCTAAGGAATTTATTCGGGGTCATAGCAGTAGTGTAGATGCTGAAATATTTCAGTAAATACAATTTAATTGTGCGTGATAGGAAAAATCCAAAAGTGTAGATGATGACATGTATTGCAGAAAATACAACTTAACTGTGTGTGATAGGTAAAAAGGAATAAATACAATTTTCGGATATGTTCTACGATTTCCCTCAAATGTGTAATTGATTCGTGAACATGACTTAATTTTGTAAGATTTCTATTTATTATTCTGATATTGTAGCAATATACATTTTTCTTCTTTCCATGATATCCTTTATCCTATCATCATCATCATCATCATCATTTACTAAAGGCAATGCCTTGTCGCTGTAGCCAATTCTGACGATCTTCTGCTGGCCTCTTCATGTTGCTATATGAACCACATGCCAATTCACTGACGGAGTCCCTGATGTATACGTTCTTGGTCGTCCCCTGGGTCTCTTTCCCAATACTTTACCTTCAATGATGAGCTGCTTCTGTGGATCAGTGGTAGAGTGTCGGCCTCCGAATCCCAAGATAGCGGGTTCAAACCCGGCAGAGGTAGTCGGATTTTTGAAGGGCGGAAAAAGGTCCATTCGACACTCCATGCTCCATGTCGTACGATGTCGGCAGGTAAAAGATCTCTGGTGACACATTTGGTGTTTACCCGACAAAATTCAATAAATCTCAGCCATAGACGCCCAAGAGAGTTTCGGTTTACTCGGTCTGCCATCTAGTGGGCCTTAGAGTAAAACGGAACGTCGAAATTGACGAGCAGACAGCCAGATGGCGTCAAATTGAAATGTCTGAACACGGTAGCTGAGGCCATACTATTATTATTATTATTATTATTATTATTATTATTATTTACCTTCAATGATGGTTTGGAGAAGAGAGTCTTGTCTCAGTACGTGTCCAAGGAATATTGTTTTCCTTTTGTTGATCGTATTTAATAAGCATCGATCCTCCTTTAACAGGATAGGTTAAACGTTCTTTACCTTCTTTAAAACAAGGCCATGAAATAAGATCCGAAAGATCCACTAGACGGTGTTAGTGATCTGCGTAGGAAAAGTGCTGCAGGGGCAAAGGAGACATATTTGGCAACAGTGTGGTGCGCCTGTAATTCTGTGGATGTAGTTGTGTTAGAGCTGTGCGGACGTTAAACGTCATTCATTTTTCTCATATTATTCTGCTGCGACTGCTGAAAGGGCAATGACAACTTCTGAATATTCATAAAAGTAATAGCTTTCTTTCCACCATAAAAAGGAAAATTACGTAGGAAAAGTCAATGTTTTTCCATTTTCACTCAAGGCTTTGCCTTAATTGAAGCCATAGCCGCGTCCTTCCAACTCCTAGTCCTTTTCTATCCCATCATCGCCATAAGACGTATCTGTGTCGGTACGATGTAAAGCCACTAGCAAAAATAAACTACAATTTTGATCATTTTAGGATTATTAAAAGAAATGCTGCATTAACAGGGATAAAATTCCTGTAGCATACAGTATGTTGAATCAGGCCACAGACTGGTTTGATGTAGCCCTCCATGCCACCTTACCTGTGCTAACCTTTTCATTTCTACGTAACTGTTGCATCCTACGTCTGTTCTAATGTGCTTGTCATATGCACTCCTACCGTTCCTACCCACTACATTTCCCTCAAGAACCAACTGAACAAGTTTTGAGTGTCTTAAGATGTATCCTATCTTTCTATCTGTTCTTCTCGTCAAATTTAGCCAAATCGATCTCCTCTCACCCATTCGTTTCATTCTCTCTTCATTCGTAATCCGGTCTATCGATCTCACCTTCAGCATACTTCCGTAACACCGCATTTCAAAAGCTTCTATTCTCTTCCTTTCTGAACTAGTTATTGTCCATGTTTCACTTCCATACAGTGCATCGCTCTAGATGAATGTCTTCAAAAACATATTTCTAATTCCTATATCAATGTTTGAAGTGGGCAAGTGTCTTTTCTTAACAAAGGCCTTCCTTACATGTACTACACTGCATTTTATGTCCTCCTTACTTTTGCCATCGGTAGTTATTTTACTACCCAAGTAACAATAGAGCATACAATAAAAGAACCGAACCTCACGGCACCTAACGCCCTTGAAAGGGCCTTGGCCTGCCCAGCGACCGCTGCTCGGCCCGAAGGCCCGCAGATTACGAGGGGTCGTGTGGTCAGCACGACGCATCCCTTCGGCCGTTATTCTGGGCTTTCGAGACCGGGATAGCATACAATATAGTATATTAAAATAAATGAAAACAAACTTTCCCTCCACTTCCATCGGTATTATCGGAATGTTGAAATTTCTCTTCAATATACGTTCTTTAACGTGTAAGTAAATCTACCATAAATGTCAGTTGACTGTACCGGGTTTTGATTCCATAACCGTACAGAGAGGAAGCTAACGCCTAATCACACTCCTGTCGCTGCTTCATTACCTTCAACAACTCGCTAAGATGAACTGCGTACCGAAATTAATGCATGCTGTGTTGTTTAGGTCGAACTTGTGATAAAATTTGCAGCACAAAGGTAAGATTCTTGTCTGAATCTCATCAACTACTCATGCTAGCGCACATAGGAATTAATTTACCCGCCTGGGTGTTCGTTCGTATCTACTACACTTAATGAGCACATCTATAATTCTTTTGATATCTGTGAAGCAAGACATGTCCATTAAGGTCACCGTAATAAAAGCAGGCAGTCGTTTGCTTTATAACCTACGGCCTGCATAGTCTACCTTATCAATATTACGTTCCAGTGTGTAATTACCTAGGGAAAAATTATGTAAATATCATCTGTTCCAGAGATAACATCCCTCCTAGATATGTTCAGCGTCCTCGCCATCATTTCGACTTCTGACACAGCCGGATGGGGTGAGGTAGCCTGGTTGCCATGATAGAGCGCCAAGTCCTTAGAGTGCGATACCGTAGGTAGCCGGTTCGAGTTCCGTTGGCAGAAAAAATGTTCGCCATCAGAATATTGGGCGAAAGGGTAGGAGGGGGTGGTGGTATACGATTTCTGATCACTAGACGCCATATCAAAAGCCTGGATTCAATACCAAATCTCTCCGCAGTGATTATATACAGTGAGGTATATGGTGGTTAATCCGCCGGATGGGGAAGACCCCATTATGTCGTTTGATAGGAGTGGGGTAGGTCACACATGGGCGTCAAAGACCTACACCAAGCGAGCCGAACCTGTTGTTGGACACGCTCGGAAATGAAAACCATACGCTAAATTAAAAATAAATAATAATAAGCTGGAGAGGTCAATCTATTATACCTGTTCCATCATCAAGTCTTTACTGTTCTTCACCAAATCCATATTTCTCAGTCCAACTGATTTTCGAACACGTTTTTCCGTCTCCTGTGGTAGATACATAGCTGGCATTTATTTAAAATAACAAAAATGTTTCTTTTCTCCTTTTTCTAAACCATTATATAGCCCCGAGTTCGATCATTTCTCCAGGACTCAGCGAGGTATCTCATTTCTGAACAAACGTTAATGTTTGCACTGGAACTTGACACGTTCGTTATATCAGCCCCGCCTCATTATCATTTTCATACTGGTATCCACGGCACAATCAAAACCGAAGCTACAGCAGGTTTTGAACAATATACTTATTGTATCACCCGGTGACGCTTCGTAATCGTAAGGTCATGATTTCCACAGAAAAATAACTTAAACCGACTGACCACACATTTGCGGGTACTTTACAGCAGCCGAAATTTTATAGTTTTACTCCCTTACTGCGAGTAGGTGCAGTGACGACTGCGTGTAGGTACAGCATGGAAATACATGGGAAAATATTCCTCATGATGGATAACACGAATAATGCCACAACTCCCGAAAAATTCACCTATAATCCACGAAGGACATCACAAAAATTCACAATCCCTAACACAGATACAATCAAGCCAACGCATAAACAGAAACAAAATACAAAATCGTTGTACTTTACGCTTGACTATGTGTTCATGCTGGAAAGCCACCTATTTATCTGCGTGTATTGGAAACATCCTCTCATGTGCGGTCAATGATTAGACCCCAAAAACTTTACACATGCCGAAATCCAAAAATAAAATAGATACATTTATTACAATTGATTTCATAAATTAGTTCTATTTTGATTAGCAAGACGAGGCAGAACCGGCTGTACTGTTAAATTTATCTCTTTCTTTTAGTCTCTTGTGTGTGGCGCTAGACACTTCCAGTGTTAACTATCACAACTAATTTGTGGCGCGACCCTACCCTACCCTAGCTAGCTGGTATGTCGCCGTAAGACACTGTGAATCTCCAGGTATGCCCTCAGACTACAACCAGCCTCACCAGCATCAGGTGGCGCCAAGTGCATCCATCAACTTAGCAAATTAATTTCTGCTATGGTAGCTTTCTTTCGCGCCTGCGAGGAAATCCAGCTCGCTGGAGAGAGCTAGACTGCTGTAGAATGAGCTTTCGTCAAAATATGATGATGATGATGATGATGATGGTTATTTTAAGGGGTCTAACAGCTAGGTCATCGGCCCCTAATTGTATGAGGCGCAACGATTTGACACAATAATTAGAAATTCAAAACATATCCACTGGCCAGAATCAAAACATATAAAATTTAAAGTTTTAGTTTAACAGTTCCACCTTTCCAACACAAAATTTTTGAAATGCGGCTTATACTAGTTTCGACCTAAGGCCAAGGTCATCATCAGCCAACAAGACAAACTGCACAATACATCAAATAGTCCATAAATAATGAAAATATGCCGCAGAAACATAGTGGTTCGACGCTATAAAGTTGAAGATGAAACAGTCACAATGGTGATAAAAGTTTTGAACTGTGCGTAAATCGCATTAAAATAAGGCACTTAGCTGCCGCTGAAATATGGTTCAAGTTGATCAATCTTGAAACTTGTGTATCCCTCCCTACAAAGGTCTGACAGCAGTAAGTCATCATTTGGTAGCAGTGTCATTTAGAAAACAATTTACAGACACGCAGTGAACAGTGTAGAAACATGGTACAAGAATCAAAAACCGACCGAATATTGATGAAAAAATGACCATGAATCCAAAAGAGTCAGTGGTTTCAATTCACAATTCCTTATATTCAGAGATGACGCGTGTTATCCGAAAGGGTCAAACATCAAGGTCACCGGTCTCTCTTAATAGTAATCGCTGGTAAATCAAAACCATGGTGTTCCTTCTATAGTGGTACTAATCACAGGTAATAATAATCTTATGGCCTCATCTACCGTGTGCAGACACTTCAATTTGACGCCATCTGGCTGTCTGCTCGTCAATTTCGACGTTCCGTTTTACTCTAGGCCCACTAGATGGTAGACCGATTAAAGCGAAACTCTCTTGGGCGTCTATGGCTGAGATTTAATGAATTTTGTCCGGTAAACAAGTGTGTCACCAGATATCTTTTACATGCCGACATCGTACGACATGGAGTATCGAATGGACTTTTTTCCCGCCCTTCAAAAATCCGACTACCTCTGCCGGGTTTGCACCCGCTCTCTTAGGAACCGGAGGCCGACACTCTACCGCTGATCCGCAGAGGCAGCTCAATCACAGATAACATAGGCTCATGGTGTTTCTCGCACGGTGGTACTAATCGCAGGTAATGTAAACCCATGGCACGTCACACACAATGGAACCACTCAAAGGTAACACAAACCCATGTTGTTTTGCACAAAAGGGTACTACCCACAAGCAACGTAGACCCATGGTTTTCCCCACATAGTGATACTAATCATAGGCAATGTAGACTCACGGTATATAACACAATATGGTAACACCCACAGGCAACATAAACCCATGGTGTTCCTCACATAATAGTAGCTTACTACCTCAGGCAACACAGACCCATGTTTTTCCCTCACACAGAGGTACTAATCACAGGCAACGTAGCCTCATGGTGTTTCTCACAAAGAGGTACTACGCATAGGTAACGAAGACCCATTATGAACACAGTGGAACTGACCGATGGAATGCACACCATGACACTTTTCACAAGTAACGCCCAGACCCGTATTCTTCCTCACATAATGGTACTGCTCCTAAGTAACGTAGACCCATGATTTTCCTTGCAAGTGGGTACTAGTCGCAACTAACGTCGGCCCATAGTGTGCCGCAGGTTATGGTACTAATCACCGCACGTTATGGTACTACTGTAATCACAAGTAGTCTCATGGTTCTAACGTCATCATCCCTTGGTCGCCCCTTTTAATCAACCTCTTACTACAGGCAGGGGATATCGCGGGTGTATTCTTCTGTGTTCCCCACCCACAGGGGGTGATCGTCGAAACATCTGTATTTAGCTTCACTTAAAGGTTTGCAGTTTCTTAAACTTGATCAAATCATTCGAAGGAATAGTATGAAAATGCTAAATTATTTCTTCCTGCACAGCCGGAGTAGATGGGGTTCACTGCATGCCACTGAGCTAGACATAGCCTACTTAATTTACAGACAACCAGGAACGAGGGCATTTTATTATTAAATCAAGCAAACCTTTCAGGGATGGGAAAGAAGATGGAACTGACCAGTATTTGAAACGAGGCATTTAGGCCCTTAACGAGGAAGGTACACCTGGGTGCATTTTTCAATTTTTCACAAGCTATAGGGTCTACGTTACTCCCTAATTTATTGATTATTACAATTCTTTGTATTTTTACGAATATATGTTTATAGCTGTTACTTGTTACGCCCCAGTTGCCTTATGTTTATCGCTCAGTTTCCGTAACTTTCATATTTACACACAGTTTTCACCATTCGGTAATTCAAGACCTGTCGAAGATATTTCTGTGAAAATATGCAATGGAGTTTATATTACGCTCATTTCTTCGACACAAGCAATTGAATTGGTCACTGGAGGAACGAGCTGTCACTTTTTCTCATTTTTCAGGAGGAGGAAAAACAGTATCTCCGCGAAAGTACAGTCACTCAGGAAAGAACGAGTGCGTAAATTCCACGCAGATACACTTTTCTCAACCTACAGATATTGTTGTGGGTATGCATAGTGCCTGTATCCTACACAGGAGGTGAATTATATTTTGATAATAACTAATTACATCCGATAAAATACTGAATGCGAGGAAAATACCGTATCATTCGCTCATTCTTCATTTAAACGACTATACATCCCTTGTGTCTTCCTTGTTTTGTTCTTCTATCTTCGAGCTACAGTGATCTGTGATCTTCGTACACAACCTCATCAAAAATATTCATAATAAAATAATATTTGCTTCCGTGCCGAGGTGCCGGAATTTAGTCCTGCAGGATTTCTTTTACGTGCCAGTAAATCTATCTACACGAGACTGACGTACTTGAGCACCGTCAAATCCCACTGGACTGAGCCAGGATCGAACCTACCAAGTTGGGATCAGAAGGCCAGCGCTTCAACCGTCTGGGCCACTCAGCCGAGTATTAAAAATTATCATTTCTGACCATTTTGCGACGTCCTGACCTTCTAAGAAACAATTCAAATCCACTTCGCAACTGGTGTCGTTTACCACAATGTTTGCAATCCCATAGGGAAACATAATTTGCAGCAGGCTGTCACTGTTGTAACGGCCACAGTGTTTTGAGGATTTCGTAGGCGTGCTTATTAGAAAGACGCAGAATATCCATGGGAAACAAGGCTTTTGGAAGAGTAAAAGGTTTGCTGACAGCTAGAAGCAAACCAACCCGTGGTGTAGGGGTAGCGTGCCTGCCCCATACCCGGAGGCCCCGGGTTGGATTCCCGCGAGGTCAGAGACTTTTACCTGAACTTGAGGGCTGGTTTGAGGTCCACTCAGCCTACGTTATTAGAATTGAGGAGCTGTCTGACGGTGAGATAGCGGCCTCGCTCTCGAAAGCCAAGAATAACGGCCGAGAGGATTCATCGTGCTGACCACACGACACCTCGTAATCTGCAGGCCTTAGGGATGAGCAGCAGGCCCTTCAAGGGCTGTAGTGACATGGGGTTTGGTTTTATTTAGAAGCATACCAATCAAACTTAAGAAGAGTGTTGCCAAATGTTTTATGTGGTCTGTGGTGTCTTATGGTTCTGAAACGTGGACAGTCAGACAGAAAGCAGAAACATATTTACAAAGTTTTGAAGTGTGGTTATGGAGGAGAATAGAGAAAGTGAAATGGACAGATAGAGTAACAAATGGGGAGGTGCTGAGCAGGGTAGGTGAGGAGAGGAACTTCATGATAATGATACAGAAGAGGAAAAACATCTTGAATTGATCACATATTACATAGAAATTGTTTACTACAGAGAATCATGGAGGGAAAAGTTGAAGGAAAAAGAGGGAGAGGACGAAGAAAGTTTGGAAGAGATGAAGAAGTTAGAAGCAAATGGAGGACATCGAGTTGATAGCTGTTTAAGGACAGATTTACTGAAAGAAGACTTATTAGAAATAAAAGAGAAATATAATGTGGATAATAAATTTTATTCAATAGAACGTGGCGCACTTGAAATATGAGTAATAACTCGGTGTAGTACGGGTCTGTGATAAGAGAAATAAGGGAGATAATTCAAGACGTTCATCTTTCTTTCCCATTGTACCGGGAGGTACACCCCAACGCCGCGCATTCAATTTCTGAGCCTAAAATGAACTCCTCTAGTGGAAAAACAGTGAAACTGAAAGTACACAAACTTAGAACTTTGCTCTGAAGGTGTCACCACAGAAATACGATGCAATTTTGTTATTGTGCAGTTTCCTAACCTGACTGAATTTATATTTGTTTGTTTGACATTCATCAAGAAGTTTGGACATTCTTCCACAGATGACACCACTAAAAACTATGATCATGCACCCTGGTGCGAAGTGAAAGAACCTATAATTTAAAGACGTTTTGTATTTCTAGTTTTTTTAAACTAATTGATGTTCACTTATTTTTTGGTTGGCAATATTTACCTTTTCTTTCCGCCAGTTTTGATTCCAACCAATCACTAATTTCTGTAATTAATTTTCCACCTATCACAGGCTTCTTTTCCGATTCTGAGTGTTACTTTTGAAATCTACCAATAAAATTCTGTGGGTGTGTCTTGATTAATCGTGAATGATCTCGAACCTTCCTCGAGGGTTTACAAACTGCGGCTTTTCTCGTCTCTTGGCCAGAAGGCGGGTGACCTCTTTCATCGGTCAGCAGTACATCTTCAAGGCAATGGCAACATAATTCCATCTTTCTTGTTGTAGCTATCTCCGCAGTTTAACCCGAGAGAAAGGTCCGAATCGTTAACTATGTAACCTACTTTTCTAAAAATGTAAGTTTCTGCCGGCTAATGTAAGAAGTTTCATAAAATCTTTAACTGTAAATCGGGGATAGAGAGTGATGTACCCTCTCGAGCTCCCCTTCATCTTGGTTTGAGGTGACTACGTTTTGTAACTGTTTTTCTTCTTGTCCGTAATTCATTAATTTACCCTTATACGAGTCACCTCAGTAGTTTGGGAATAGCCCCTGTTTCATCGGCCTCGTGCCCTTTAGGTTTTAAGTTTTCATATCTAGGAGCGTAAGTACTCGCCTCCATTCATTTTGTGTTCGGGCCATTTATTTAACCGTTATTTCTTTTCCATGAAGGCCCAGTAGGTTGGGTATTAAATACCCCTGTATAATTATTTTCCAATTGTAAGTTGTGCCTCGAGAGGCCAGAAATTGTAAGTTGATGTTGCCTTGAATAAGCCTGGAAAACTGAGAGTCTGTTAGCTCTTTTTCAAAGTTTTGTAAGATTAATGAATGCCTCTTGAAGGCTAGATGTTGTAATTTTGGGAGCAAGTGCTCTTTGGATTAGGGTATTTCTGCCCTTTTCTGAAGTTGTCCTTTTTTGAATTGTGAATTCGAGCTGGGTTATCAAGAATTGTAGAGCAAGGGGCTTGAAGCCCAAGACCTGTCAGATTCACAAATATTGTATTTTCTTTGACTTGTTCCAAAACTGCTAATTGTACCTGTTATATTATTATTTGTCGATTTTTGAAATTCTAAAGAAATATAACCTTTGTTAAAGTTTAAAATTAATTTTGAAATTGTAGTTAGACCCATTCACCCCGGCACCTTCTTTCACCTCTGAGTTCCACGAAAAAAAAAATCCGTTACACCCAGTATTCAGTTTTATATTCTATACAACTGATCACGATGTATTCACAACGACAGCTAACATCTAACTGAGTGCACAAGTCAACACAGCGCCATCTTATAACAGAGTATGCGTGTGACGTCACATATTAAGCAGACATTTTGCCTTACTTTGAAGCACTGTGTTTCAGATATTAGTGCTCTTTTCTTTTGCAACAGGTAGCCTCGTCTTTTATCTGTCAATTGAGACATTCAACATAATCGTTACTTAAATACTCTCGGCGATATACAGGTTCTGCCCAAATATTAAGAGTCTCTTAAAATTTTTCTTTCCATATTTCCATTGCCGACGAACGTAAGCCTACGTTAAAACATTGTCAGCACGGAAAGAAATATATCGTGACGTGGTTTAAGGAGAGTTGCGCCGTGATCACAGTAGCCAAGAACGTGAGTGTGTTTCTATCAACTGATCAGGAGTAATTTGTTTAAATAACGTAGTAAATTTTCTTTTATGCAATTATATATTCGGAAATTATCCCTGAGATGAAATCGTTCATGCTTTCTTAGCCGGCCCTTTCTATCGTCTGATGTCTTTGGCCAGAGTTCTTGTCCTGTTCACATCAAATCATCTTTCTTTCCGTGTTTTCTCTACACATTCTTCCCACGTTTGTCTTGATTTTCTTGTAGATATTTTCCCTTCTGATCTGATCTACTATATCCTTCTAGGAATAATATCTTTCTGGATTCAACGCAAGTGTTAAAAAATTCTTAGCATCAACAATTCTGTCTGCTATTATGGACGAGAAATTTATAGTCTGACTGCACACTATACAAGGTGGTCGGAAACGTCAACCGGGTATATAAGCGTTAGAGGGTTGGTCATACTTATAAATAATTTGAAAAGAAAGGTTCGATATCTCGCGCGTTGTCATTTTATCAGGCGCTGAACTTAGCCAATCAGGTCACATCCGTGCAAATTCGAATGGGCTTTTTGAGGCAGTGTTGCTAAATCTGAACGTGGCTTGAGAGCACCAACTGAAGAGGGATTGAACTACGGACCTCCGAGCTAACAGGATCGCACCTTGGTAAAGGTGCTAAGGTGATATCGGCTAAAACCCACGGTGTGTTTGATGTTGATTTCTCGGCATGGCTCTTAAGGCGGTCTTAAGTCACGTGGAGATTTAGCAACATTGCCTCCCAAAGCTCATTTGAATTTTCCCGCGAAGTGATCTGATTGGCTACTTCACAATCTAACGGCGCGAAATATCGAAATATTTTTTAAAATTATTTATTAGTATGACCAGTCCTCTAACGCATATATACCCGGTTCACGTTTTCCTGACCATGCTATATATCCTACCATGTTTAACGCTGCACTCACATATACCGGTTTATGGTTACACGAGGTTATGACTTGGAATGAATCGGCCGTAATACACTGACTGACAGAGCAAATGCAACACCAAGAAGGAGTGGTCAGAACTTTATGCCAATTGCAGGGTAGACTGACGTCACTGAGGTATGCTCATGATGTGAAATGCGCAGCTGTGCTGCGCACGTAGCGAACGATAAATGGGACACGGCGTTGGCGAATGGACCACTTCGTACCGTGATTTCTCAGCCGACAGTCATTGTAGAACGTGTTGTCGTGTGCCACAGGACACGTGTATAGCTAAGAATGCCAGGCCGCCGTCAACGGAGGCATTTCCAGCAGACAGACGACTTTACGAGGGGTATGGTGATCGGGCTGAGAAGGGCAGGTTGGTCGCTTCGTCAAATCGCAGCCGATAACCATAGGGATGTGTCCACGGTGCAGCGCCTGTGGCGAAGATGGTTGGCGCAGGGACATGTGGCACGTGCGAGGGGTCCAGGCGCAGCTCGAGTGACGTCAGCACGCGAGGATCGGCGTATCCGCCGCCAAGCGGTGGCAGCCCCGCACGCCACGTCAACCGCCATTCTTCAGCATGTGCAAGACACCCTGGCTGTTCCAATATCGACCAGAACAATTTCCCGTCGATTGGTTGAAGGAGGCCTGCACTCCCGGCGTCCGCTCAGAAGACTACCATTGACTCCACAGCATAGACGTGCACGCCTGGCATGGTGCCGGGCTAGAGCGACTTGGATGAGGGAATGGCGGAACGTCGTGTTCTCCGATGAGTCACGCTTCTGTTCTGTCAGTGATAGTCACCGCAGACGAGTGTGGCGTCGGCGTGGAGAAAGGTCAAATCCGGCAGTAACTGTGGAGCGCCCTACCGCTAGACAACGCGGCATCATGGTTTGGGGCGCTATTGCGTATGATTCCACGTCACCTCTAGTGCGTATTCAAGGCTCGTTAAATGCCCACCGCTACGTGCAGCATGTGCTGCGGCCGGTGGCACTCCCGTACCTTCAGGGGCTGCCCAATGCTCTGTTTCAGCAGGATAATGCCCGCCCACACACTGCTCGCATCTCCCAACAGGCTCTACGAGGTGTACAGATGCTTCCGTGGCCAGCGTACTCTCCGGATCTCTCACCAATCGAACACGTGTGGGATCTCATTGGACGCCGTTTGCAAACTCTGCCCCAGCCTCGTACGGACGACCAACTGTGGCAAATGGTTGACAGAGAATGGAGAACCATCCCTCAGGACACCATCCGCACTCTTATTGACTCTGTACCTCGACGTGTTTCTGTGTGCATCGCCGCTCGCGGTGGTCCTACATCCTACTGAGTCGATGCCGTGCGCATTGTGTAACCTGCATATCGGTTTGAAATAAACATCAATTATTCGTCCGTGCCGTCTCTGTTTTTTCCCCAACTTTCATCCCTTTCGAACCACTCCTCCTTGGTGTTGCATTTGCTCTGTCAGTCAGTGTATTATATTAAGGTACAACTCCAATAATGTTATTTATAGGTTTTACGACCAGCTAAATAGAATCTTACTAATACAGTAGTATGAAACTCTGACGTGGCGAAATTTTGTCCCGAAGGAATGCTTTTACCTACCATTAAAATCTACCAACATGAATACTTTCAAATAGCACCAGACTGAGCCGCGATCGACCCTGCCAGAAGGCAAGCGCTTCTGCAATATGAGCCACTCGGGCCAGCATTTGCCTGGTGTGAGAAAGGTAAACCACGGAGAACGATCTTCAGGCTGTCAACAGTGGAGTACGATACCACCACCTCCCGAAAGCAAGTTTGCAGCTACGCAACAAGTACTACTCAATAAAATCATTGTCTCTCTTTCAGTCCTCCCCTTTGTCTTCCTTAGGAACTACAACTGCCATCAGTTTATTGTCATGATTCACATCTGTAAGTCAAAGCTGAAACATACTGTAATTTTATGTCTTTATATAAAAAATCATGCCTGCTTTCATTTCTTAAAGGATACAGTACTCTTGCATCCATATCTTGGCACAGGCCAGAGTGAAGTGTAGCTTCCACCAAAGTCCCAGTCTCATCCATGGCTGTGACAATATGGAAGCTGCTGGGGTATGGGTGGTGCTGAGTAATGACATTCAGAGCACGACCTGTTCGTATGGGTGTTATGAAAGGTGCTGCTCATAAGGTCAGTTGTGCTGCAATAGTACTTTCTGACTCAGTGAGGAAAGCAATGGCAAACTACTTCACTCCTCATCTTGCCTAGTATGCCTCATTTTGGTGCTGCCATTGGTTTTTGGCGTTTCCCTGTAACCGCATTATCTTTGGTGGTGCGATTTGAGGATCCAACCAGCCTCTGGACTGATGTCCTGACAGACAGATAGACATATAAAAAATAGATTTGGTAGATTTCGTTATTTCCTTCTATCTTGCGACGTTCCAAAAGAAACTTTTATGAATAAGTCAGTATACAATTGTTATGGGGATTAATAACAATTTCTTGCAATTTTACGTAGGATACATGAATTGTATATTTTATTATTCCTGCAGCGTTTGTATTTATTTCTCCTTGTCGTATTTATTCTCTCTCCTACATACAACAATGCACATGTTTCCTCATGTTTGTGTTTATTTTGTACCTTGTTACTGCAGGGAAGCGCGGATAAAAGATGCAAGACTCGACCTGGCTTCATTTGATACACTCAGACCATCTTCTATGCGATTCGCTCGGCGGCAGCATCATTAAGCAACGCATTTACTCTACAGAGTATGTAGTTATACTTGCAAAGCCAGCCATACTTTTCCCGGATAACGACAGCGATGTTGTTTTGATTTATGGTTTTGTTAATAGATGTCGGTATGTGAATGTTTTACGCCTACAGTAAGTCATTTTTTATTCATGAATATATAATCCCTATTTCATCTGTCTTTGACAGCGATATTGAGAACGGAGAATGTTTAAAGTGCTAGAACTGATTCATAATTTAGGTTATGATCTACACTTTACAAGAAAAATTAAATGCTCGCAACCATGATTTTGTTAAGAGAAATTGAGTGAATTGATTGTGTGTTGCGTATTGGCATGAAGTCGAACTATTTCCATCCTTACCGGGCGAGTTGGCCGTGCGGTTGGGAGCACGCAGCTGTGAGCTCGCATCCGAGAGATGGTGGGTTCGAACACCACTGTCAGCTGCCCTGAATATGGTTTTCCGTGGTTTCCCATTTTCACACCAGGCAAATGCTGGGGGCTGTACCTTAATTAAGGCCACGGACGCTTCCTTCCCATTCCTAGATCTTTCCTGTCCCATCGTCGCCGTAAGACCTATCTGTCTCGGTGCGACGTTAAGCAACTAGCAAAAAAAGTATTCCATCCTTGAATTATTTCAGCCTACACAGTGCTAGTGAAAAAGCAAGAGCGTTTGTAAGATTGGAATTGGCAAATACACAGGCTACGAAAGTAGCACAATGATAGTCATAATACTTTGACTGTTTAATAAAATATGCCTTCAGTGAATAGTGATCAATTATATCCACCATTCTGCTGTATGCAACAGTAATGTTGTAAATCTACAAGCACGAGAAAGGACTCTTACGGATGAGACTGTAGAGTGACATCTATCAAATTTTAATGCTTCTTTCTAGGCATTTCCATGGAAGAGGTAAGATTCAGGCATTCTTCGCATGCTTCATTCTTTCCTGATGGAATGGCTTTCATTCAGGGAGGTAAATTAGTCGTTTTATTTACACACAGCAATATTAACATCATCTACTGATGTAAGACAATTAAATTATACTGCCTGGTCTGAAGTTGTCACGCAGAGAGTGCGATATCCACAGATTTGTGTAACAAAGTCAGTCTAGGGAGGTCAAAACATGAATGTTACTTATGGAGCCACCATAGCGAGTCTACAAGTGAGCATAACCAAAGGTAAAGGTGTTCGAATTTAGAAATAAAAACAAACGAACAACTATTTTTCGTGTAGAATTTAATTGGGCATCTATTGTTCATCATATATATATATTGAAACGGGAATGCCCTGTCGGCATTCGCCGTCAAAGCATTTCTTATTCAACTCGCGTTAATACCCATTTGTAAGGATCTGAAAAGGCCGCCAAGCGCTCAGGCAGTGGGTGTGACAGCGAAGCAGGGGATCGCTCGCTGCGGGGAGCCAGCCAAGGCCAAGTGACGTCACGATAGAACATTCCATTGCTTCCATTTAATTGTCTCCCGGATGGAAAGTCCTATCAAAACTTTAACCACTTCATCATGTAGATCCCAATAACAAATGCTAATATAACAAGTTTCAAGCAAATCGGCGGAAGGGTGGCCAACTTACTACAGGTTGAAGAATCTCGTATTTGAAACATCCCAGTCCGACTCACGCCTATAAAAGAAGCGTGCTGGCTTTGTAGAATTCAGTGTCGGTGTGACTTCGTATCCCAGCTGCCACGTCGTGCGGGCCAGCTGTGGAAATTATAGTCGAGTTCGTTAGTCTGTCCGGCTGAGTGCCGGTGAAGGACGTGGGTGATACAGTTCGAATTTCTAAGTGTCAGAAGTACGATCGTAGGACTTTAACTCCACGCGAGATTGAAGGAAATAAATTATTGCAAGCTATTGACAGTGACTAACTTGTTCAAACAGTAATACAAGTGATAGAATCGGTTTCATAAAAGTGCCGAACTAAAAGGGCTTAGATGATAGATATTTTAAACAATCACGAAGTGACTTATGAATTTCATGTTATTCATGTTAATGTTAATTTAATTTTACGGTACTATTCCGCGTGAACTTTCATTAAATGACTGTGTTTTTCGTAAGACGGTGCTTAACTCATTTCATAAAGACTGTGCCTCAGTGGAACATAGTTCCTTTTCGTAAGACTGTGCTTAGCTCATATCATAAAAACTGTGCCTTAATGGAAAACTCAATTTCTTTCCATAAGGCCGTGTGTATCACTTCATAAAGACAGTGTTTTAGTGAAATTTTGTTTCATTCCATAAAACTGTGTGTCTCATGTCATAAGACTGTCCCTTGATGAACAACTTAGCTTCTTTCTATAAGACTGTGTTCAATTAAAATGGTGCCTTTGGGAAAGAAAATTTCTTTTCATAAGATTGTGTGTGCTCTCACTTGCATTCATAAACTGTACATTCATTTTATCGTGTTCAAGCTTAACGTGAGACTGTGACCGAGTGACTTAATTTATTTTTCGTTGGACTGTGCCAATGTGAAGGTTTCATTTTCTTTCGTAAGACTGAACCTCAAAATCATAGAAGTTTCCAGATTTTGTGTTACCCCATTAATTTCAAGTTCGTCGATGTGTGCTAATTTTCCCCATCGTCACAAACTGTGATGCTGAATTTATTTGAATGTCTTCGAAGTGTTGGCGTCCAACCCTACCGATTGTGGAACTTGTGAATTTTTCGAACAGTGTCGTGTAACAATCGTTAGTGCAGTGCGATAGAGAAGTGTCGTATCAGATTCCATTGACATTCTGGGTGAAGTCCACACAATTCACTACTCCCTTCATGGGATTCCGGTGGAATAAAACCTAATGAAATATTCCACGCTGCACGCAATCAACAGACGTCAGACTCCCAGGTTCGAGTCTCAACCGAACTTCGAAGGTCGTCAACCACCGTGGGATAACGTGGTATCATGGTGCCGAGAGGAGTTCTATGGTGAGGGGAACATCACAGACGCTGAGGCCGAGGGACGATGTCTTTCCCTATCTCTACCTGGATATACAAAATCCAACTTTGTCTGTAAAAGGTGATATAATTTGTCGATGTTTAAATAAACACAAGTTTCAACATAATAAGAACTAATTATACTACCCATCTCTCTCTGAATATCTGAGCATCGACCGTACATAATCTGGCGTTAATCCATGCTCTCCACTGATCTAAAGTACGGGCGTTCGTGTAGGAAGATAATTAACAGAACCTCAATTTAATTTCTTGAATAACAAGAATCAGCAGAAGTGCTCATGTATACACTTTTATTTCTCTCCAACCCGTTCTTACTGGTTTCTTATTAATGAAAATTAAAACCTACATGCTGTTTTCCAGTCATTGACCGGGTCAGGGATGTAATGAATAAATCATACATAGGCTAATAGTACGATGGTGTCGCCACTCCCAAAGTGATTTATTAATGGCTGATAGATGCTATGAAATGAGAACGAAGAGTGTTGCAGGATTGAAAGGTGGCAGGGAAAACGGGAGTACCAGGAGAAAAACCTGTCCCGCCTCTGCTTTGCCCAGCACAAATCTCACATGGAGTGACCGGGATTTGAACCACGGTATCCAGCGGTGAGAGACCGACGCGCTGCCGTCTGAGCCACGGAGGCTCTTTCTTATCAATATTGTACCGGGCGGTACACCTCCACGCCGCTAATTTAAAATGTGCGCCAATTGAAACTCCTCTGCTGGAGGAAGTCTGAACTTTATTGACGGTGTTAATTTTCAAGTTTCCCAGAAGATGTCACTACGTGGAAAGTTTGAAGTTTTTGAACTGTGCCACTTTTGATGTATTTTTGTTTTACCGGTAGTAATTAGTGTGAACTTTCTCTTCTAGAGGACACTACTGAAAAACTACAATGGTGTACCCTCGTGCGACGTGAAAGAACTGTTTTTTTGGAGAAATTTTTATTTCAAAAGTTTGTTTCTTGTTAAATTTCTTTCTGTTATTGTTTAAGTTGGCTGTATACCCCTCTCTTTCCCCTTGTTTTGTATCTAGCCAATCCCGAATTTCTTTAATTAATTTTCCACCAATAATGTGTTTCTTCTTCATATTGTGTAGGGGTTTTCGTTATCCACCAATAAAATGATTGTGGGCGGGTGTTTTCCTTCCTGAAACGCCTCGAACTTTCCGCGAGAGTATATAAACTGCTGATTTTAGGGTATCTGCGCCACTTCAGTACCATCGTTCAGTGTGTAAAGTACATAGCAGGGGGCGGGAAGCGCCTCTTTCTTCGGGGAGCAGTTCTACACCAAGGTAATGGCCTTTTAATATCTTCTTTTCTTGCTAGCTCAGCAGTTTAACTCTCGGGGCGGGTCCGAAGCGTTTCTACCATGTAACCTTTTCCTAAAATGTAACTACTCTTAGCATCTATTATCTTTTAAGGCTACATATTGGGATAGAGAGTGCTTAACCCTCTCGAGCTCCCACTCATTTTGTTTTGAGGTGAACTTATTTCTCACAACCGATTCTTCATTAATGTAAAGTAAATTGTTCTTTTCTAAAGTCACCTCTGTAGTATGGGATTAGCCCTTGCATTAGTGGCCTAGAGCCAGATTCGGTTTTAAAACAAATGCATAAGGAGTGCAGATCGCCTCCTCTCAAATTGTTATTTTAGAGGTCATGTAATTAACCTTCTTATCATTTAATAGACCTCAGTAGGTTGGGTATTTTACCCCTGTGTATATGTCCTTAGAGGACAGCTTGAAAGTGGAATTAGGTGTGGCCTTTGACAGGCCTGAATTTTGAGAGCAAGTTGCTCTTTTCTCGAAAATTTTGTTTTCTGCGCGCCTCAAGGAGGCCTTACTGTGTAATTTGGAGCAAGTGCTCCTAGGCATGAATGGGGTTTTCTGCCCCTCTGTTGAAACTTGTGTTTGGGGTAAAACTGGGCTAATTGCTCAAGAATTGTGAGGCTGGGGCTCGAAGCCCAAATCCTGTAAATATTGTAATTGTATTTTTATTGCCTTGCTACTCTGTACCTGCCATGATTGTTATTTCTTTATTTTGAAAAGAAAATATAACCTTGTTAATTTTACATGCACCATAATTTCGTAGCTTAAGACCCGTTCACACCCGCACCTTCTTTCACCTCTAACTACCACAAAAACACGGTAACAAGTGGTAGCAGAGCGTGGTTGAATGGGTCTCAATTTAGCCCCTTTTGACGGCTAAACATTGCTTTGATTCAAACTCTAACAATTTTCTCAGTTGCTGGAATTTTCTGTTTTTTTCAAAATTGTTCTGTCATCATGCCCGGCCCTCGCGATGTTCTCCATCTTAACTATTTACGCAAGGAGGAGTTGATCTATGAGTTAACTCTCAGAAATGTGCAATCTGGAGGCACGGTTGCGATAGACACCAACAAGCTTAGAGAGTCCCTTGATTTGCCCATTTCCATCCCCAATTTGGGAGAGAAAGAAATTGACGACTCTCTTTCCACGATCACCGAGAATACTACTGGGCTAGCATCGGTAGTTAGTTTTTTTTGACGAAAATGATCCTTCTCCTAATCAAATTAAGCGTGTGCAAGCCAGGCTATATCATTTTTCAAATAGAGTTAACGATCTGTTGTCTCTGAAGTTGAATGACGTTCAGAGGAAGGAAGCTAGTACGTTGCTTGAAAGTATTTCTGAATTATCTAGCAAGGTCACTCAATTGTTAACTGGGGAAGTTCCTCCAAAAATTGATCAACCCACCACGATGAATGTAGGTAGCGAGGAAGAGCCTCCTAAGGGAGAAGCCAATAGGATAACCGTTGCTGCTCAAACTATCTCTGCCCCATTGGACAACGAGTCTGAACGCCGTGCATCGTTGAATAATATACGTTCTGAATTAACTTCCTTGCCATTGAAACCTTTACCTACTATGTCACCCGGTTTTAGCAGCTTGCCTCATCCATTGGCAATGTTGCTCAGAGGTATCTCTAAGTTTTCCGTTAATACCACCACTGACATAATTTCATTTTTAAGATTTTTAGTTGAATTTCAGGATCATGCCCTTGTGTTTTCTCTGTCCCCATGTCAATTTTGCAAATCATCTATCCCTATGCAATTGGTATTCTCTCAGACAAAATAGTAAGAGCCATTGCCGAGCAATCATCTATTGAGGATTTCCACGCCCACTTGCTAGCTAACTTCATCCCGGCTAGGGCCAGGTCCTCCCTTATTCAGAAGTACTATTATCGTGTACAGCGGTTGGATGAAAAATTAGCAGACTTCATCCAAGATATTAAATTCTATACTAGGGTGTTTGCCCTTCATTTTCCTGAAGATCAGATTGTACAGGCTATTGTAGAAGGAATTTCACCATCCTATAGGTCATATTTGTGTTTCGCGGCGTGCCCGCAAACCTTCTCTGAACTTGAAGCATTGGCCGTCTCAGCGGAAGGCGTTAGATACGCCGACTCTTTGCGTGTCGCGAAAGAACCCCCTCCCTCTTTTAGTAATCTTCGGCCTCCTCCTCGCCGACCAGTCACACCCCGTAAATGTTATGCTTGCGGGTCACCCGACCATCTGCGCAATAAGTGTCCACTGATCAAGTCGAGTGGGACAAGGAATGGGGCTGGTTCATCACAAGGCTGTTTTAAATGTGGGGCTTTCTCACATATCGCCAAAAATTGCCCAAATTCAAATAGCACCCCCTCCTGCTCAACTTCTGGTGCAAACTCCACCAATGCCAATAATAAAAAATGACTAGTGGCTTCGGCTGAGTCGACTAATCCCTCTTCCCGAGGCTCAGCCCCTGGTCAACAGGTCGAAAATTCAGGGAATGTTCTATCTTCAAATTCATCTTTCGAATGCCCCAAAGAATGTCTTAGGATTGCGGCGGATACCCCCGCACCTGTTCCTTTTCTTAAGATTGAGTTAAATAACGAGCCTATAACAGATCTATTAGATTCAGGCAGTGTTTGTTCTATTATTTCGGACCAATTGTATTCAAAATTGAAATCTGTTTGTAAACTACCTGACTATATCTCATCTCCTGTTCAATATGTTTCGGCTAATTCATCCCCATTGGAAATCCTAGGTTCTGTAAATGTTAAAATTCGTATTTTTAAATTTACATGGAAAATCAAATTGGTTGTGACTAAGCACCTGTCTTGCCCCATCATATTGGGAGCTGACTTCATTTCTCACACTGGTCTTGTGCTCGATCTTCTGAGTAGGTCGTGCACATTCAAATTTGCGTCCAATTGTAAAATTCCCTTGTTAAAGTGTAATTCTGTATCATGTTCATCTATTTCGCCTACCCAGGATGAGATGTTGTTAGACCTTAGACATCTACCTGAGGAGCAGGCTGATAGTATTCGTAAATTATGTCAGTCATTTCCAGAGGTGTTCTCTGATACTCTTGGGGTCACTGACCTTATTGAATACAAAATTGAGGTCACGGATTCGATTCCTGTCCGTTTTCCACCATATAGGCTATCTCCACCTAAAATGAAGGCATTGAAAGAAATCATCGATCAAATGTTGAAGGATGGTATTATTAGGCCCTCTAAGTCGGCGTATTCTTCGCCTATTTTTCTAGTCCCGAAACCCCAAGGAGGCTTCAGGCCTGTCATTGATTATAGGGCTCTCAATCGGAAGGTGGTGTTGCAATCTGTGCCCCTTCCTGACCTTCATTCTTGTTTTTCATGGTTTCGTAAGGCCAAGTTCTTTACTATCTTGGACTTGAATCAGGCCTATAATCAAATTCCCCTTGCCGAAGAGTCTAAACATCTTACAGCGTTTGCCACGGACTGGAACTTATACGAATACAACCGCGTGCCTTTCGGGCTCCCCACGGGAGCAGCTGTACTCACTAGGCTGCTAGATAGGGTCTTCTCCGACATCAAATTTGAGTACTTGTATCACTACTTGGATGATGTCGTCGTATTTTCGGAGACCTTTGAAGAACATCTAGATCATCTGCGAGAAGTTCTCAATCGCCTTCGTAAGGCTGGGTTAACTGTCAAGTTGTCCAAGGTTGCCTTTGCTAAGCCCTCTGTGTCATTCCTAGGGCATATTGTGTCACCTGATGGTGTGGCAGTCGATCATTCTAGAACACAGGCCATCCGTGATTTTAAACCCCCTAAGGATATCAAAGGTATCGCCAGGTTCATTGGTATGGTGAATTTCTTCAGGACGTTTATTCGTAACTTCGCTAATAGAGCGGCGCCCTTAAACCTTTTTCGTAGAAAAGGCATCAAATTCGAGTGGGGACCTTCTCAACAAGTCGCTTTTGAGGATCTTAAATTAGCTCTCTGTAATGCCCCTGTACTTGCTATGCCTGATTTCTCGAAGAAATTCATCGTCCAAACCGACGCGTCGTCGTCAGCAGTAGCTGCAGTCCTTCTTCAAGAGACTGAACTAGGGAGGCGACCCATCGCCTATGCATCTAGGACTCTATCGGCTCAAGAAGCCAAGTATTCTATCTATGAGCTCGAAGGGTTGGCAGTCTTATTTGCCTTAGAGAAGTTCCGTCTCTATCTGGAACGTCAAATTCGACCTGGAGACAGATAATCAAGCCTTAAGCTGGGCCTTAGGTAGGCCGCGTCGTACTGGTCGTATAGCCCGTTGGGCCATCCGTATTTCTGCCTTCCAATTCGATGTCCGGCATATCAGAGGTACCGAAAATGTTGTTGCTGATGGACTCAGCCGTATCTTTTCCAACGTCGTTGAGAACCATGAACCGTTCGATAGTTCATCTCCTCCCGAGTCCATGCTATCTGATGTTAATGCCATCTTAACAGATGCTCCCATGCTCTTTAGGGATACCGAGAAATACCAACGTGAAGATCCGACGCTGGCTCCGATAATGGAAACCCTTTCTTCTGGGGAACATGTTGTCCCTTATGTTCTGAGGAATGGTGTTCTATGTTGCCCTTCGAGGCATGATAAGATGATGAAGGTTGTCGTTCCAGCTGTTCTTGTGCCTATGATCTTCAAATACTATCATGAGACCCCATTAGGGGGGCATCTTGGAATCTTTAAAACTCGTGAAAAGATTCGTGAAAGGTTCATCTGGAAGGGTATGGACGGTGAAATCCGTGTACTAGTAAAAGCTTGTAAATCTTGTTTGCTCAGTAAACCCACCATGTCCACCAAGGTAGGCCTTCTGTCTTCGCATCAAGCGTCGCGCCCCATGGAACGCCTGTATATTGATTATGTAGGACCTCTTTTGGTCCGTGCCAATATATTGTGTCTGATAATGCTAAGGCGTTCACATCAAATCTTTTTCGTAAATTCTGTTTTGACTTGTCCATCTCTCATGTAACTACTTCTGCTTATTACCCTCAACCATCTCTGGCTGAACGGGTTAACCGTAATCTCAGGTCCGCGCTTATTGCCTATCATCATGAAGATCATTCCAGGTGGGACACGTCCTTTCATTGGTTAGCTTTTGCTTTGAATTCGGCGGTTCATGAATCACATAAATTTACTCCAGCCTCTTTGATGTTCAAGTTTGTTCCCAACACGCCGCTCTCTAACCTCTGGTCCCTGAGTGACATTCTACCTGAGACAATAGATCCGGACAACATTAAAGATCTTTGGAAGAAGGCTAAAGCCAATCTTAAAGTGTCTCATGAAAAAGTTAGGCAAAGGTATGATCGTGGACGGAGACCCACCCATTTGAAGGTAGGTGACCAAGTAATGGTCAAGAATTTTGTTCCCGCGGGCAAGCTTGCCCCCAGATTCCATGGGCCGTGTGTCATTCTCGATTTCCTTACGCCGGTTACGTTGTTATTAAGCAATCCAGCCACCGAGAGGATATTTAGGGTTCACTTGTCGCAGGTGAAACCTGTATAATTTCTGTGCTAACTTGCCTCATATTATCTTGAAAGAAATCGGAAGGTTATATTTTTTCTCTCTTTCTCTGAGAAGTTTCACTTTTAAAGCTTTCTGCCCCTTCTATAATCTTTTGTTTTATATGTCAGCATTTTTGTAAACCTCCCCCGATCAGCTGAACTGCCATCCTGTCCTTGCCACGGCCATTACCACGCTCCCGTCCCCTGCTCCACTACACACAGTCGCTTGCTTATACAAAATGCCATGGATATCTGCACGCCGCTCGCCCCTCAACCTCTCCACAAAGCCTGTGCCCTCAAAAAAGATGATGGTCCAACGAAATTCTGCCGCCTAGCTTTAATGTTTCAGTGCCCCCGCAGCCGCGCGGCGCTGTACCGCTACTGGAATAGAGGAAGGGCCCCCTCTCTTCCAGCGAGGTCGACCAGTGTACGGCGAACCGGAGCCCTCCTCCCGGCCAAGGCTGATGTGCGGCGCACGACCTGCTACTTGCCCGCAGCCTGTATATGTTCACCGCGGGCGCGGCGTGCCTCAACACCACTGCTCCCCTCATAGTGCGGGCGAGCGGTATCTCAGGGTACTTGTGGGGTCCGAGCGGCCGCCTTTGGACGCAAGCTGCAACGGCCGGTCTGGCCATCCAACTTAATCAACATCAACTACATGGACATTTACTATCAGCAATTACTACACTTGGGAATTCAACAGCAATATTTGGTGGACCTTGCAAAATTTTTCTTCACTTTCAAGTATTAAAAGTTTATCTTCTGAATTCAACTTCTACAAACATAAAGACTTTACTTCACAAGTTACAACAAAAATTTTGAAACTGAATCAAACCACATTAAGAAAATCTTATAAATACTTCGGCAATTAATCTCCATATCAACATCAAAACTTGGACCTTGTTTCCAAACAAATTGCATGTGTCACCCCTGGAGGAACTTTTGGGGGGGGAGGTCTGTACCGGGCGGTACACCTCCACGCCGCTAATTTAAAATGTGCGCCAATTGAAACTCCTCTGCTGGAGGAAGTCTGAACTTTATTGACGGTTTTAATTTTCAAGTTTCCCAGAAGATGTCACTACGTGGAAAGTTTGAAGTTTTTGAACTGTGCCACTTTTGATGTATTTTTGTTTTACCGGTAGTAATTAGTGTGAACTTTCTCTTCTAGAGGACACTACTGAAAAACTACAATGGTGCACCCTCGTGCGACGTGAAAGAACTGGGTTTTTTTGGAGAAATTTTTATTTCAAAAGTTTGTTTCTTGTTAAATTTCTTTCTGTTATTGTTTAAGTTGGCTGTATACCCCTCTCTTTCCCCTTGTTTTGTATCTAGCCAATCCCGAATTTCTTTAATTAATTTTCCACCAATAATGTGTTTCTTCTTCATATTGTGTAGGGGTTTTCGTTATCCACCAATAAAATGATTGTGGGCGGGTGTTTTCCTTCCTGAAACGCCTCGAACTTTCCGCGAGAGTATATAAACTGCTGATTTTAGGGTATCTGCGCCACTTCAGTACCATCGTTCAGTGTGTAAAGTACATAGCAGGGGCGGGAAGCGCCTCTTTCTTCGGGGATCAGTTCTACACCAAGGTAATGGCCTTTTAATATCTTCTTTTCTTGCTAGCTCAGCAGTTTAACTCTCGGGGCGGGTCCGAAGCGTTTCTACCATGTAACCTTTTCCTAAAATGTAACTACTCTTAGCATCTATTATCCTTTAAGGCTACATATTGGGATAGAGAGTGCTTAACCCTCTCGAGCTCCCACTCATTTTGTTTTGAGGTGAACTTATTTCTCACAACCGATTCTTCATTAATGTAAAGTAAATTGTTCTTTTCTAAAGTCACCTCTGTAGTATGGGATTAGCCCTTGCATTAGTGGCCTAGAGCCAGATTCGGTTTTAAAACAAATGCATAAGGAGTGCAGATCGCCTCCTCTCAAATTGTTATTTCAGAGGTCATGTAATTAACCTTCTTATCATTTAATAGACCTCAGTAGGTTGGGTATTTTACCCCTGTGTATATGTCCTTAGAGGACAGCTTGAAAGTGGAATTAGGTGTGGCCTTTGACAGGCCTGAATTTTGAGAGCAAGTTGCTCTTTTCTCGAAAATTTTGTTTTCTGCGCGCCTCAAGGAGGCCTTACTGTGTAATTTGGAGCAAGTGCTCCTAGGCATGAATGGGGTTTTCTGCCCCTCTGTTGAAACTTGTGTTTGGGGTAAAACTGGGCTAATTGCTCGAGAATTGTGAGGCTGGGGCTCGAAGCCCAAATCCTGTAAATATTGTAATTGTATTTTTATTGCCTTGCTACTCTGTACCTGCCATGATTGTTATTTCTTTATTTTGAAAAGAAAATATAATCTTGTTAATTTTACATGCACCATAATTTCGTAGCTTGAGACCCGTTCACACCCGCACCTTCTTTCACCTCTAACTACCACAAAAACACGGTAACAAATATCACCTGTCAAAGTACGTAACATCATTGACAGAAACATAGAGTTTTTTTTATCTTTTGCTATTTGCTTTACGTCGCACCGACACAGATAGGTCTTATGGCGGCGATGGGACAGGAAAGGCCTAGGAATGGGAAGGAAGGGGCCTTGGCCTTGATTAAGTTACAGCCCCAGCATTTGTCTGGTATGAAAATGGGAAGCCGCGGAAAAGCATCTTCTGGGCTGCCGATAGTGGGGTTGAAACCCACTACCTCCCGGATGTGAGCTCACAGCTGCGTGCTCCTAACCGCACAGCCAACACGCCCGGTACATAGAGATCTGTATGGTACCTCTGTTATACACTGACTGACAGTGACAATGCAACACCAAGGAGGAGTGGTTCGAAAGGGATGAAAGTTGAGGAAAAAACAGAGACGGCGCGGATGAATAATTGATGTTTATTTCAAACCGATATGCAGGTTACACAATGCGCACGGCATCGACTCAGTAGGATGCACGCAGAAACACGTCGAGGTACAGAGTCAATAAGAGTGCGGATGGTGTCTTGAGGGATGGTTCTCCATTCTCTGTCAACCATTTGCCACAGTTGGTCGTCCGTACGAGGCTGGGGCAGAGTTTGCAAACGGCGTCCAATGAGATCCCACACGTGTTCAATTGGTGAGAGATCCGGAGAGTACGCTGGCCACGGAAGCATCTGTATACCTCGTAGAGCCTGTTGGGAGATGCGAGCAGTGTGTGGGCGGGCATTATCCTGCTGAAACAGAGCATTGGGCAGCCCCTGAAGGTACGGGAGTGCCACCGGCCGCAGCACATGCTGCACGTAGCGGTGGGCATTTAACGTGCCTTGAATACGCACTAGAGGTGACGTGGAATCATACGCAATAGCGCCCCAAACCATGATGCCGGGTTGTCTAGCGGTAGGGCGCTCCACAGTTACTGCCGGATTTGACCTTTCTCCACGCCGACGCCACACTCGTCTGCGGTGACTATCACTGACAGAACAGAAGCGTGACTCATCGGAGAACACGACGTTCTGCCGTTCCCTCATCCAAGTCGCTCTAGCCCGGCACCATGCCAGGCGTGCACGTCTATGCTGTGGAGTCAATGGTAGTCTTGTGAGCGGGGCCGGGAGTGCAGGCCTCCTTCAACCCATCGACGGGAAATTGTTCTGGTCGATACTGGAACAGCCAGGGTGTCTTGCACATGCTGAAGAATGGTGGTTGACGTGGCGTGCGGGGCTGCCACCGCTTGGCGGCGGATGCGCCGATCCTCGCGTGCTGACGTCACTCGGGCTGCGCCTGGACCCCTCGCACGTGCCACATGTCCCTGCGCCAGCCATCTTCGCCACAGGCGCTGCACCGTGGACACATCCCTATGGGTATCGGCTGCGATTTGACGAAGCGACCAACCTGCCCTTCTCAGCCCGATCACCATACCCCTCGTAAAGTCGTCTGTCTGCTGGAAATGCCTCCGTTGACGGCGGCCTGGCATTCTTAGCTATACACGTGTCCTGTGTCACACGACAACACGTTCTACAATGACTGTCGGCTGAGAAATCACGGTACGAAGTGGGCCATTCGCCAACGCCGTGTCCCATTTATCGTTCGCTACGTGCGCAGCACAGCGGCGCATTTCACATCATGAGCATACCTCAGTGACGTCAGTCTATCCTGCAATTGGCATAAAGTTCTGACCACTCCTTCTTGGTGTTGCATTTGCTCTGTCAGTCAGTGTATTTTACATACATGGAATATCAAATTAAAAGTACTTAAAACAGCTGTAGTAAAATACCTTCAGCATTTCCTTTATTAAAAAAGTATTTACCGGTACTGAGTTCCAAAAAATTATTTTAGCATGTTGAAAAACATTGAATGGTATTGAGTTGAGCGCAATCAATTATGATTGTTAACTGTTGTTCTCCATTCATGAGGTAAATTCTTTGGGTACTGAGGTAAAAATACTCTTCGCATATACAAGAGTGATGTTCTTATCTACTCTATCTAGTTTATGGATAACCCATGCAGTTAAATAGTACAAAGTGGTGGTGATTGATTGAGCAAGTATAACTGGGCAACAATCCACAATTAACACTAATCAGAGAGAAGAAATTGAAGGTATCCGGCACTTCAAAAATGGAGGTATCGGCCAAAGGAGGGCAAAGGCCATGAAGGTCGTGAAAATGAAAGACTCCGTCGGCTTCGGCTGCTCTAATATCGTCGGTGTCGGAAAAGAACAAGAGTTGACCAAGGGAGGTCCGATAGGATAGAAAAAGTCAGGAGCTTGACACAAGTAAGTGGGAACAATGCCAGTACTCAGCTTAGGGCCTCATGGTCGCCAACCCATGCTCGCAAGTTGAGAGTCCCGGAGGACCCATTTAGTCGCCTCTTAGCACAGAAAGCGTTCGAGGCCTTAATAAAGGTACAGTCCCAGCAATTCCCCGGTGTGAAAATGGGAAACACCGGAAAAAACATCTTCCCGGCTGCCGACAGTGGAGTTCGAACCCACTATCTCCAGAATGCAAGCTCACAGCTGAATGCCCCTAACAGCACGACCAACTTACTCTAAGCTCTAATGCCGGGCTGAGTAGCTCGGAAGATAGAGCGCTGGTCTTCTGATCTCACCTTGGCAGGTTGGATGGCGGCTCAGTTCAGTGGTATTTGAAGGTTCTCAAATACGCCAGTCTCGTGTCTGTATATTTACTTGCATTAAAATAATACTTGAGTACAAAATTCTGGCACCTCAGCGTCTCCGAAAACAGTGAAAATTAGTTAGTGGAACGTAACGATATTATTATTATTATTATTATTATTATTATTATTATTATTATTATTATTAATAGTAGTAGTAGTAGTAGTAACATTATTATTATTATTATTATTATTATTATTATTATTATTATTATTATTATTATTATTATTATTATTATTATGGAAGTTCTAATTAAACGGGTCAATTACAGTCATCATTTTACCTATCGGCACTTACTGTCCAGTAATAAGCCTTCTATTACAAATACCCGGCAGCAATTCCACAGTAGCTCTTTTTCCTTCGAGCAATGTTCACGCATGGATGCAACTACGGTTTCTGAAATTTGTCTCATTAATAACAATTTCACTTACTTATAGCCTTTTCTTCCAGTGTCCACCGTCCCTTTATCGACCTGAACATTTTATGAATAATCATATACAACTCGCATTGTCTATTGTCATAAATTCATCGTAGTCTGTCGCAATAACAGCACATGAATATTGCGCCCATTTTTCATTTACTCATTAACTATTTCCTTTCATTTTGTCAGATTGGATCACTGAGTAATGTCATTGACGTCTTATAAATCACACACAACTACACAACATTTGATTTTCATGTATGTTCTGGTACGGATCTTCGACGACACTATAAGTATTCTGTGTACTTTTCATACAGAGTACCCTAGACTGGTTTTCGAGTACAGAAAGTGGCCTGGGACGTGAGTCAACCTCCCCTACTTGCCAGGCACAACAGCATGTGCTGGCCTGCGACAAGAAACAGGTTCAATAAGCCCTATACTCTGCTACTGTACTTCCACTACACGAGGCCAGAATGACATAACAGGCGTATCCTACTACGGCCGTTCAAAACACATTAGTTCATGAAACATTTGGCTCAGTTATGGGAAATCTAATAGGACAAGGTAAAAAGTACATAGCATATATTGTGAGATGTATTTTTCTGTGCAGGCTAGAAAAATATCTGCACGTATACCCTTAACACACTATATATATATAGCTGAATGGGCAAGGCTGAAAGGCCGCTACATATATTTACTATATTGTCCTGTGTCATTTTATGAGAACAATTGGTATAATGTATGAATGGACGGTAAGGTTTCTTCGATCCTTGGTTTTCATACTTTAGCTTCGGACCAGTTCGATCCCACATCCTGTGTTGTCGGAAGAGTTCGACCCTACTAAGTGGTTGACCTCCAAATTTCTATAACCATCAGATAGATTCGATAACACCCATCTCCATCATTTGAGTGGTGTGAAAATGGGAAAACAAGGAAAATAATCTCTAGAGCTGCCGACAGTGGGGATTGAACCCACACTCTCCCGAATGTAATCTCACATACACGTGACCCAAATCTCGGTAGGTGTACAATACACATTCTGAAATCTTTTATATTTCCTACCTCGATACCGTACGAGGAATGATAACAGAAATATTCGCAACAAAGTTCTAAATATCTATGGGAATATTAGTTCCGTATAGTCCGGTTTTTGCCTGAATGGTCAGCATGCTAACCTTCGTTTCACAGGGCTCGATTCCCGACTGGGTCTAGATTTTAACAATCATTGGTTCTTTCTTCTGGCTTGGAACAGAGTGTTTGTGATGTTCTAAGCATTATATTTCATCCTAGAAAGGCTCTATCTTCATGTATAGGCAGGTAGTCCAGGACCGTCAATTCGAAAGAACTGCACGAGACCTCCCCAGAGACTATACGCTATTGTTATTATTAGTTCTATTTATAACGTGTGTATTGCAGAGATGGTTGAAACTCATATTTGCAATATTTCATATTGGACACAATTTTACCGTGTAAGATATAATATTGCGGAAACACCACCACCAGCGTCATCGATGTGGAAGCATTGCTCAGTCGTAACGAGTTAATTGTCGGGATTGTTTCTATAAGTTGCAAAGCCACATGGTTATCTGCTATCTAACATGAAGATAATAAAATAATAACAATAGTAATAAAGTAACAATAATGCTATTGGCTTTACGTCCCACTAACTACGTTTACGGTTTTCGGAGACGCCGAAGTATCGGAATTTAGTCCTGCAGGAGTTCTTTTACGTGCCAGTAAATCTATCGACATGAGGCTGTCATATTTGAGCACCTTCAAATACCACCGGACAGAGCCAGCATCGAACCTGCCAAGTTGGGGTCAGAAGGCCAGCGCTTCAACCGTCTGAGCCACTCAGCCCGGCGAAGATAATTTGGATTACTATCGAAATGAGGACAGAATCCTAAATGAAGTCTTACTCAATGAATGAGGAGCGGGTGCGGGGTGTATGTGATCATTTAAAGTAAGTGGGGGTTCGAGAGCCTAAGCCTTGAAGACCCTCACTTTGCAGAGCCAGAAGGAAAAAAAAAGTGATAGCTTACATTATTTTCTTAAGCCTCTAGAACCTATCAACAATAACTGATTGACTATTGTAGTCATTTCAGGTGTGGTCTGTCTTTTTCGCTACCACTCCTGGACAGATTAACAGTTAATCACGGTGAAGAAAATGCTGGAAATAATGCTTATCGTAATGAAAAATTTGGAATAACGAAGATGCTTACGAGTAAATTTAATGACATTATTATTAGCAATTCTAAAGGAATCCCATACTCCCCTAGATGGTAGGCCAAATACTGCTGCAATTACAAACAGCAGTACATACATTATTTTGGTTAACTTCATTAAATCATATCCTCTTTGTCCGACTCGTTGGCTGAATGGTCAGCGTTCTGGCTTTCGGTTCAGAAGGTCCCGGGTTCGATTCCCGGCCGGGTCGGGGATTTTAATCGCTTCTGATTAATTCTTCTGGCTCGGGGACTGGGTGTTTGTGTCGTCCCAAGACTCCCCTCTTCATATTCAGACAACACACTACACTACCAACCACCACAGAAACACGCAATAGTGATCACATCCCTCCATATAGGGTTGGCGTCAGGAAGGGCATCCGGCCGTAAAACAGGGCCAAATCCACATGTGCGACGCAGTTCGCACCCGCGACCCCACAGGTGTGGGAAAAGCGTTAGAAAAAGAAGAAATCATATCCTCTTTAATCTGATTTCTACTAACAAGGCATTATGTCGCTAAATCATTATAAAATACCGGCAACTGAATCCCGGCTCCTTGGCTCAATGGGCAGAGTTGATGCCTTCGATTCATAGGGTCTCGGGTTCGATTCCTGGCTGGGTCGTGAATTGTAATCACGTCTGATTAATTATTCTGACTCGGGGACTAGGTATTTCTCTTTATCTTCACATTCTGACAACACATCACACTACCAACCTCCACAGAAATACGCAATAGTGATTATGTCTCTCCATATAAGGTTAGCTTCAGGAAGGTCACCCGGCTGTAAAACAGGGTCATGTTCACATGGGCGACACAGTTTGCTGCCGCGATCCCACATGTGTGGGGAAAAGAAGGAGAGGAAGACGGTATGGGCGACTTAAAATAAAGTATTTGCTGGCGAGACCTATTGTTTACAGTCCACTATGTCTTCTGGCAGAGGCTAGAGTAATTTTATTACTTTCATTGATCTGTCTCTGTCTTATCCTTCGCATTGACAATATGTAAGTGACTGAGGTATGAATGATGCTAGTAATGCCATTCCTTATGCAGCCAGTCCTTGCTATGAATGGTGTGAAAATGTTGCTTTTAGGGTTGATTGGTGTATGCATTTCAGTGGGTTTGACAGACTGATGTAGCAACTTCTGGCTCGGTGAGGAAAGCAACGGGAAACTACTTCACTCCTTATTTGTCTAGTACGCCTCTTCAGTGATGCCTAGGACATTTACGTCAGCTGATGGCAGATCTGTTGAGGATCCAATCAGCCTTAGGGCTGAGGACTGAACATACATACAAATTAAATTAAAAAGCCTCCTGTCACTTTCACGGGAAAAAGTGTTTACGGAATTACACTTCCATCAGTATCCTCTTGTCTCACGAAAGTGTCCAGAGCCACCCGTAAATCTTATGTTATATGCCTCAGTTACCTGGCAGCTATGGTGTTAGCAACCGCAATTACCCGTTTAAAGAAGAAAAAATAGAAGAGAAATTCATATCCGATCTTTTTCGCAAATGGTTACTGATAAAATAAGGAACAGAGCTTGGTACGAGTCGTTGTGGATTTGGTGAAATTATTAATCCTCGCCTTGTGTTGTGGAAAGACAACGTCTTCTCTGCCAGGTACATGAACAGAATCGCCAGAGAAAGAAATAATGCCCGATGTTATACCGTAGTATTTTATGCTGTGCAATGCGCAAAACAGGAGAAACCTTTCCGTGAGAAAGTCTGCAGTTGTATGCCTCACGATACAGTCAACATACCACAAATTCCGTTCTTGTGCGCTTCTCTCTCTGTTTGTGTTCCCTCCTCCTTTCTTTAATGTCAGCTCGTAATTGAAAATGCTTATTTTTTCCCAACTAAAAATTAAAGCCGCACAGAACGAAAGGCAGCATGCTATGGCATGGCATGCAGACCCGAGCCTGTTGTGTATTATTTTCTCTTGGGAATTAATACTGTTATATGCTTTACATCCCATTGACTACTTTTACGGTTTTTCGGAGACGCCGATGTGCTGGAATTTAGTCCCGCGGGAGTTCTTTTACGTGCCAGTAAATCTACCGACTTATTTTAGCAACTTCAAATACAACCGGACTGAGCCAGGATCGAACCTGTCAAGTAGGAATCAGAAGACCAGCGCCTCAACCGTGTGAGCCATTCAGCTCGGCTCTCTCGGGAACCGAGGCACTCACCACAGGTATCTTATCGTGTATGATCTGGGTCTAATTTGTCACCTGCCGTGCGGTGAGGGGCGCGCAGCTGTGAGCACGCATCCGGTAGATAGTGGGTTCGAACCCTACTGTCGACAGCCCTGAAGATGGTTTTCCATGGTTTCCCATTTTCTCACCAGCAAATGCTGGGGCTGTACCTTAATTAAGGCCATGGCAGCTTCCTTCCCATTCCTAGGCCTTTGCTATCCCATCGTCACCATGAGACCTATCTGTATCGGTGTGACGTAAAGCAAACAAAAAAGAAAATTGTCACCTACTTAACCGTGATATTGATGGTATTGTTTCCTATGTAGGAAGTAGAATATAAGCTTTGGAAATGTGGTTTTACAGACGAATTCTCAAGACTAGAAGGGTGTATGGAATCACACCGAGCTGAGGAGTATTTGGCGAAATTTATCCAGAAGAAGTTATAGATGGAAAGGACACATCTTAAGACATTCGGGAGTTGGGTTTTGAGTGAAATGTTAGGGATAAGAACGGTAGCAGTAGGCCAGAGCATTAATACGAAAAACAGATTAGTATAGCCTCCGTGGCTCAGGCAGCAGCGCGCTGGCCTTTCACCGCTGGATACCGTGGTTCAAATCCCAGTCACTCCATGTGATATTTGTGCCGGACAAAGCGGAGGCAGGACAGGTGCTTCTCCGGGTAGTCCGGTTTTCCCTGTCATCTATCATTTCAGCAACACTCTCCAATATCATTTTATTTCATTAATCATTGTCTCAGAGGAGTGCGACAGGCTTCGGAAGCCGGCACATTTCCTATCCTCGCAGCTAGATGGGGGCTGCATTCATTCCATTCCTAACCCGGTCCAATGACTGGAAACAGGCTACGGATTTTCACTGTAGGATGCGGTAGCTACTTAGAAATGAATAGATTAACATAAGGTAGGATGTCGCTGAGAGCTGTATTAAACTAGTCCATGGACTTTTTTTTTTTTTTTTTTTTTGCAAGTTGATTTACGTCGCATCGACACAGATAGGTCTTATGGCGACGATGGGACAGGGAAGGGCTGGGAGTTGGAAGGAAGCGGCCGTGGCCTTAATTAAGGTACAGCCCCAGCATTTGCCTGGTGTGAAAATGGGGAACCACGGAAAAACATTTTCAGGGCTGCCGACAGTGGGGTTCGAACCTACTATCTCCCGAATACTGGATACTGGCCGCACTTAAGCGACTGCAGCTATCAAACTCGGTAGTCCATGGACTAACGACCCTAATAACAAGATCCACAGAGCAGCAGAAGACCATAAAATAAACAGTGATACACATTTAGCTAGGAGATCGATAGTTCATGAACATTCGTTTTATTTGGTAATATCCCCCAATTCATAGCACGAGCGGCAGAACCAGAGCCACGGCCAACTTCACAGCGGGTGGCAAGTACTTTGATGCAGCCTATCAATCCTTTCTTTTCTTCTTTATATAATGAATATGGCCAGTAAATGCCGTGAAGGTTCCTACGAAACAATGTAGCACCATGACATTCAAGTTCTAGGTGAATCTAATTCAGGAGTTTAATTAATGGAAAACGAAAATCGTTAAATGATCAAAAATGGAATGGCTTTTACTTTATATCGTTCACCACGCTATATTTCAAGCATTATCCATTATTGTGTTGATAACACAAAACTGATTACATCAAATGCATTGCAGCTACGACCTGTTAAATTTAATTACATCAATTTTTAATGCGATATTATCCTTGCTATGGTAATTTCAAAATCATAAAGCCGTCATAATCTGTCCAATTTTCTGCGTAATACGTGATTAGCTTCAAATGCAGATAGCTGAATGGTGTGAATTTTTTCTCGAATTATAGGAAATGGAATATAATGGTGACAGAATCTCTATTATAAGCATATAATTATCTCCATTGTAACACCTGACACATTATAAGTTTTTCAAGTTAGCCGGTCCAATCTACGACAAGGAAGTAATTGGAAGAATACTGCACTTCTTCTTCCTTTATAATTCTTCTCCATATTTTTCTTTACAACTCTTTCCTGGCATTGCTCTATTTATGGGCACCCAGTGTGTTCACCATTTTACTCAAATTTTCTTCTCTCCTAGCGCTTAGTCCCGCATTAGTGCAGGGTCCGCTTTTAAACACGCCATCCTTCACTTCCTGTGGTCTAGGGCGGCAGCTTCAGTAATGTTTACAAGACACATGTCTTCCTTGATGGAGTCGAACCATTACTTCTTGGGACGTCCTCGGGATCGACAACCTCCAGGATCAAATTGGAGGGCTGTATGTATCACTGAGTCTACAGGGATTCGGACGACATGACCATACCATCTAAGTCGTGCTTCTCGCACCTTCTCTGGGATAGGAGCCACTTCCAATCGCCTTCGGACACCTTTATTTCTGACATGGTCCAATCTTGTAGGACCCAGTGACCAAGGTAACATTTTTCATCTCCATACCATGTAGAACCTGCACATGCTTCTTAGTTGTAGGCCGACATTCTGACCCGTAGAGTTTAAGTGGTCGGACCAGGATTTGTTGAATTTTTCTTTTAGTTTGGTGAGAATTTTCTCGTCACATATCACACCAGTGCCCAGTGGCCTGATACCGCTTCAGCCACGTAGCATACTCGTGTTCGGGTGTCTGGTAATGTCTTTCCGTCTGAGATGATGAGTGATCCAAGGTATTTAAATTAGTTGGCTTTAACTAACAAGGGAACATCGGCAATGGTTAAGTCGCCGATCGCGATTAAACTTGGAAAACACATTGAGGTACACGTAAAAAAGATGTCAGCATCAATTGCGGGTGCCAGCATTCATTAGGGCGTTAACTAAGGGGCCTAAAAGTTGCAACGTTCCAAATTCCGCGGGATCAACGATGAATACCTGCTGGCCAATGCTAAGCCGGCACACTGAGTGCCTGGAGACACGCCTCTGAACCTGCTCCCCTCCCCACTACAACTGGTTCGCCGCCGCACGTTTCCCTTCTCCCCGCGCTTGAGGGCTGCTTAGCTGTTGAACGGGACCGGCTCTATACTTTGCTTCTTTTCGTACTATAATTATTGAAAACCTTTAAATAACGTTCCGTTTCACACATTATGATTATAAATAACCTAAACTAATATACCCACATTTTATTCAAATGTTATATTTTCATTCCTGCTAATTCCGGTGAGGTGTCACTTTCCTGGGTACAACTCAGAGTTAAGTACCACCGGGCGAGGTCAAAAGTGGGATGGGGAACCGCGGCCTACCTACGCTCAAATTTTATTATTACTAGCCCTTGGTTACACTTCATTTCTGTAAAAAAACAGTCCATCAATGGCACCTTCCATTTCAGAAAAATTTGGGGTGCATGTTTTAGGTGATTCATTATGTATAAAAACATACAAAGACAGATCCGACTAATTATAGACGAATAATTGTCATGGTTTCGGTAAGTAGATTGTTCAATAGTATTGGAAATAACAGACAGGAAAAGGTTGCACGTGTTATATCTCAAGAGCAGTAAAGTTTTACTGCTGGAAATATTGTGTAAATAACATCTTTCATGTACGTAAGATGTGTCAGAAAATGATGACAAAAACATTCAGATTTTCATTTGGTGTTTGTTGACATTGAAAAGGCTAATCATTCTGTGCCAATAAAGGTGCTACGGAAGGCAGAGATGTACACTGGATGAAAAAAATATCCAAACATCACGAAATAAGGATTGTAGAAAACGGAAATTTTGGAAATATATTTGTTGTAGTAACATATTTAATTGATTAAAGACACAAGACTACACGTTAATATCCGTGCGAGAAAAACCATCGCCAATGTGCCATGCTGGTCCATTAATAACCGGTGTAATCGCCTGACTGTTGAACGCAGGCATGCAAACCGTGCATGAATTGGTCCGCACAAGGTACTGGACGTCAGCTTGTGGGATGTAGTTCCATGCCTGTTGCACTGGTCAATACAGGGACGGTTAATGTCGGTGGTGGATGACGCTGGAGTTGCCGTCCAGTGATGTCACATAGACGCTCTATTGGTGACAGATCTGGGGATCGAGTAGGCCAAGGCAACATGTCAGCACTCTGTAGAGCACGTTGCGTTACAACAGCGGCATGGGAGCGTGCATTATCCTGTTGGAAAACACCCCCGGGAATGCTGTTCATGAATGGCAGCACAACAGGTCGAATCACCAGACGGACGTACACATCTGCAGTTACGGTGCATGGGATAAACAGAGTGTTCTTGCTGCCATAAGAATTTGCTCCCCATACCAGACCTCCCGGTGTAGGTCCATGTGTCGACGCCGCAGACAGGTGGAATGCAGGCACTCACCTGGCCTCCTTTTAACCAACATATAACCATCACTGACACCAAGGCAGAAACGGCTTTAATCGAAAAACACAACGGGCCTCCACTTCATCCTCCAGTGAGCTCTCGTTTGACACCACTGAAGTCGCAGACGGTGGTGTTTTGGGGTAAGTGGAATACACGCCACAGGGCGTCTGGCTGGGAGCTGTCCTTCAAGTAATCGATTTCGAACAGTTTCCTTGCATCACTGTGGTTCCAACTGCCGCTCGAATTGCTGCAGCAGACGCAGTCCACTGAATACGGCGGTTCTCCCTCTCGGTCTTACCACGGGGACGTCCGGAACCCGGTCTTCTTGCGAGCGTACTTTCTCGTGAACACTGCTACCAGCACGCATGCACGCTGGACACATTCCTGCAAAGTCGTTCAGCAATAGCGCGGAAGGAACATCCACCTTAACGCACCTCGATTATACGGTCTCTTTCAACCGCAGTGAACTGTTGATACTGCCCTCATCGTTGTCGTAAGGACATTATTGACCCACTTAGTCACTGCGTTCAATCTCACAGGTAACTAACGCTCTCGCACAGTACAACCCATATTTAAAATAAACCTGATGTGCAACGTTAAGGGGGTGCTACTAGCGCCACGCTAATGCGATATGAGGGAAATTTGAATCAGTGTCATCTTTCAGATGTATAAACACGCCTACCAACGTTAGCTGAACTATCATAACCCCTTCTTTGTGTTTGGTTATTTTTCCGTCAGTGTATTTTGGTATGGCTGGTGCAACAATAGAGCTGGTGAATGATAATAATAGTATAGTTTGTTGTGGCCTTTGATGGGCTTGAATTTTTTTTCTATCAATACTGATCTGCATTTAGGGCAGTCGCCCAGGTGGCAGATTCCCTATCTGTTGCTTTCCTAGCCTTTTCCGAAATGATTTCAAAGAAATTGGAAATTTATTGAACATCTCCCTTGGTAAGTTATTCCAATCCCTAACTCCCCTTCCTATAAATGAATATTTGCCCCAGTTTGTCCTCTTGAATTCCAACTTTATCTTCATATCGCGATCTTTCCAACTTTCATAAACGCCATTCAAACTTATTCGTCTACTAATGTCATTCCACGCCATCTCTCCGCTGACAGCTCGGAACATACCACTTAGTCTAGCAGCTCTTCTTCTTTCTCTCAATTCTTCCCAACCCAAACATTGCAACATTTTTGTAACGCTACTCTTTTGTCGGAAATCACCCAGAACAAATCGAGCTGCTTTTCTTTGGATTCTTTCCAGTTCTTGAATCAGGTAATCCTGGTGAGGGTCCCATACACTGGAACCATACTCTAGTTGGGGTCTTACCAGAGATTTATATGCACTCTCCTTTACATCCTTACTACAACCCCTAAACACCCTCATAACCATGTGTAGAGATCGGTACCCTTTATTTACAATCCCATTTATGTGATTACCCCAGTGAAGATCTTTCCTTATATTAACTCGTAGATACTTACAATGATCCCCAAAAGGAACTTTCACCCCATCAACGCAGTAATTAAAACTGAGAGGACTTTTCCTATTTGTGAAACTCACAACCTGACTTTTAGCCCCGTTTATCAACATACCATTGCCTGCTGTCCATCTCACAACATTTTCGAGGTCACGTTGCAGTTGCTCACAATCTTGTAACTTATTTATCACTCTATAGAGAATAACATCATCCGCAAAAAGCCTTACCTCCGATTCCACTCCTTTACTCATATCATTTATATATATAAGAAAACATAAAGGTCCGATAACACTGCCCTGAGGAACTCCCCTCTCAACTATTACAGGGTCAGACAAAGCTTCACCTACTTTAACTCTCTGAGACCTATTTTCTAGAAATATAGCAACCCATTCAGTCACTCTTTTGTCTAGTCCAATTGCACTCATTTTTGCCAGTAGTCTACCATGATCCACCCTATCAAATGCTTTAGACATGTCAATCGCGATACAGTCCATTTGACCTCCAGAATCCAAGATATCTGCTATAACTTGCTGGAATCCTACAAGTTGAGCTTCAGTGGAATAACCTTTCCTAAAACCGCATTGCCTTCTATCGAACCAGTTATTAATTTCACAAACATGTCTAATATAATCAGAAAGAATGCCTTCCCAAAGCTTACATACAATGCATGTCAAACTTACTGGCCTGTAATTTTCAGCTTTATGTCTATCACCCTTTCCTTTATACACAGGGGCTACTATAGCAACTCTCCATTCATCTGGTATAGCTCCTTCGACCAAACAATAATCAAATAAGTACTTCAGATATGGTACTACATTCCAACCCATTGTCTTTAGTATATCCCCAGAAATCTGATCAATTCCAGCCGCTTTTCTCGTTTTCAACTTTTGTATCTTATTGTAAATGTCATTGTTATCATATGTAAATTCTATTACTTCTTTGGCCTTAGTATCTTCCTCTATCTCGACATTATCCTTGTAACCAACAATCTTTACATACTGCTGACTGAATACTTCTGCCTTTTGAAGATCCTCACATACACACTCCGCTTGTTCATTAATTATTCCTGGAATGTCCTTCTTGGAACCTGTTTCTGCCTTAAAATACCTATACATACCCTTCCATTTTTCACTAAAATTTGTATGACTGCCAATTATGCTTGCCATCGTGTTATCCTTAGCTGCCTTCTTTGCTAGATTCAATTTTCTAGTAAGTTCCTTCAATATCTCCTTACTTCCACAGCCATTTCTAACTCTATTTCTTTCCAGTCTGCACCTCCTTCTTAGTCTCTTTATTTCTCTATTAAAATAAGGTGGGTCTTTACCAATACTTACCACCCTTAAAGGTACAAACCTGTTTTCGCATTCCTCAACAATTTCTTTAAACCCATCCCAGAGTCTGTTTACATTTTATTTTACCGTTTTCCACCGATCATAGTTACTTTTTAGAAACTGCCTCATACCTGCTTTATCAGCCATATGGTACTGCCTAATAGTCCTACTTTTAAGACCTTCCTTTCTATCGCATTTATTTTTAACTACCACAAAAACAGCTTCATGATCACTAATACCATCTATTACTTCAGTTTCCCTATAGAGCTCATCTGGTTTTATCAGCACCACATCCAGGATATTTTTCCCTCTGGTTGGTTCCATCACTTTCTGAATCAGCTGTCCTTCCCATATTAACTTATTTGCCATTTGTTGGTCATGCTTCCTGTCGTTCGCATTTCCTTCCCAATTGACATCTGGCAAATTCAGATCTCCCGCTACAATCACATTTCTTTCCATGTCGTTTCCCACATAGCTGACTATCCTATCAAATAATTCCGAATCCGCATCAGTGCTACCCTTTCCCGATCTGTACACTCCAAATATATCAAGTTGCCTATTATCTTTAGAAATGAGCCTTACACCTAGAATTTCATGTGTCTCATCTTTAACTTTTTCGTAGCTTACAAATTCTTCTTTCACCAGAATGAAAACTCCCCCCCCCCACCTTTCCTATCCTATCTCTACGATACACACTCCAGTGCCGTGAGAAAATTTCTGCATCCATTATATCATTTCTCAGCCATGATTCAACTCCTATTACAATATCTGGTAAATATATATATATATATATATCTATTAAATTACTTAATTCTATTCCTTTCTTTACAATACTTCTACAGTTCAGCACTAACAATTTTATGTCATCCCTACTTGATTTCCAGTTCCCTGTTCCCTTATCACCGCTCCCTAGGCCATCCCGTTTCTCTGAATGTACCTCCCTATTACCCTTCCAAACAAATTTCCTAACTTATACGTACCACTGCGGTTTAAATGAAGGCCATCCGAGCGCAGATCCCTATCTCCTACCCACCCATTAGGATCTAGAAATTTCACTCCCAGTTTCCCACATACCCACCCCATAGTCTCATTTAAATCCCCAATCACCCTCCAGTCAGTATCCCTCCTACACAGTATTCCACTAATAACAATCTCCGCTTTCTTAAACTTCACCCGTGCTGCATTTACCAGATCCCACACATCTCCAACTATGTTGGTACTTATATCAGCTTGCCTTACGTTGTTGGTACCAACGTGAAACACTACCACCTTCTCCTTCCCCTCCTCCCTCTCTTCTACTTTCCTCAACATCTGCCTCAACCTAATTCCTGGATAACATTCTACCCTGGTTCCCTTTCCTCCACACACTTTCCCCACGTGTCTAACGATGGAATCCCCCATGACCAGAGCCTCAACCCTACCCACCTCATTTGATCCCCTCCCCTACTGGTCAGCCCTATCTTTCCTGATAGCTGCAGAAGCTACTTCCTCCTCCCTTTTCTCCTTCCCATGACCCTGTTCCACCTGTCTTTTCCTATCCTCTACTCTACATTTCCCTTCCTCCTACTTCCATGCATCTCAGCAACAGTTCCCTGTCCCTCATCTTCCTTCTGTTGTTCTACCTGGAGTGACTCGTACCGATTTCGCACAGACACCTGTCCTGAATTCTGATCCTGAATAGAGCCCTTGGCCTGCAATCTCCTTCCCCTTAGAACATTAGACCACCTGTCTTCTACAACTCCTCCCTTTCCTTCCCCTCCCTCTTGTACACCTACTGTAACCTGTACATTGTTTGAGGGAGTCCTATCTTCCTTCCTGTCCTCTGTGAGAATCCTAATTATCTCCCTCAAACTTTCCAACTCCTCCCTCATACCCCTCAACGCCTCACCACACCCACAATAAGTACACTCGCGCTCCTTAGCCATTCTTTACGGGGGGGGGGGGGGGAAATTATAAATTAAAAAAAATAAAGTAACTTATTTGCAAAAAAATAAATGAACGGAGGGATATATTGTCTGGGATAGTACACAACAATAAGGTAATTAATATACGACTACACTACAATACTACTTAGTCGTTCTCTATTATTTTTATCCTACAACCCCTAACAGGATAAAAACTGCTGTTAATTACTGAATATCGAAAGTAATAGCCTACACAAGAACTACACAATTCCAAACTGCAATTAAGCCTATTCTAATTACAACAGTATTTTAGTAAGAGTTTCTACGGATACCTCTACTACACCAGTACTACACAAATATTTTACAATAATAAAATAAGTACACTAAATTCTAATAGGATATTACTCGTATACTACTGTACAGTACACTACAGTAATTTTTAAACTACTTTCAGACGTATCCTAATTACGATACCGGTACCGTACCGTATGTCACTACTAAGCACAACAGAAATTAAATTTGCAAGAACTACTGTACTCAAAGATTACCAACGAAGCTAAATGCTTAGACAAGTTATTATTAGTATTAGGGTCTAATAGATACACACGAAAGATAACACACAAATATAGCAGGCAAGATACGGCACTATCTAAATGTACCGTACTGTATCTACACTACAATGTATCTACACTACACTATACTGCGTTTGGTTAAATGCTTAAGTATCAAAAGGATTGCCGTACACGAAGAAAAACACGAATATAACTGGCAAGATACTATCTAATATATTATACCTTATCTTCACTACAATTCTACTGAAATGTGGTTATGTGATTATTACAGCTGGTGGATTAGTATTATTTTCCCTACTCCACGGGACGGAGAAAAAAAAAGTGTCCTTAATTAGGCCTACTGAAAAATACGAGGTTGTCTACAATAATTTCTCAAATATTTCTGTCAAAACTACTACTACTATTACTCCAGGGACTTGAACTGCAATTACTGGGATATATGAACTTTATTATTATTAGCTAACCGCTCATAAATACTGAAAGATCGAGGGAGCGAAATATAAATTACGGATACTAACTACCTTCTCAGAAGTACAAATGAATGGAATACAAGGTCAGCTGATTTTTATTTATATTTACTTGACTACACTACACCCTTTGTTCACGACTGTAGCCAACAATGCAATATTTGAATATGAGGAGCGACAATAATCAATAACAATACGACTGTTAACTATTACCGTGTAATCTCTTTAACTTCTTTTTAAATGGAAGTTTACAGGCGTATCGTGTTTTTTAATGTAGTAAATTATTACCTTCGCGATATTTTGAACGTATATCTATATGAAATACCGGAGAAGTTGCTGCAGAAGTTACGGTACTATTCCTTATGATAATCTGCCTTTGTAAGTACAACCAACGAACCTATACAGATACCGGTATTTACAAATATTTTTAAAGTTAATATTGTTACCTAAAGTATTACCTAAACCTAAATTCGAAACAAGGTGCACCTAGCTAGACTACTTAACCTAGAAAACGTAATTTACTGAAGACTAACTGAATTACTTGTTACAAAATTTAAATAATTATTACTACTCCCAATTTCTACCAACAAGCACTAAACACCACTATATAAACAGCACTAAACGAATCAGATATACACAAAATTAAGCTATTTCAATAGGTTTTCACTACTTTATCACTACAATAATGCAAGAGCTCTCTCAACAGCCAACCGTTCTCAAGCGCATCCAACAATGCAATCTTGAGAGTGGGTTTGCTCTTTCTTAAATTTGGTTTCTGTGTGCCTCGAGGAGGCTTAATATGGTAATCAGGAGCCAGTGCTCCTTGGCATGATTGGGGTTTTCTGCCCCTTTGTTTGAACTCGGTATATAGGTAAAGTTGGGCTTGTAGCTCAAGGTTCGTGAGTGTCGGGCTCGAAGCCCAAATTTTGTGATGAACTAAAATTGTACTTTCTTAAATTGTTGATCTGCTACTTGGTACCTGTTATATTCTGTTATTTATTTATCTTGAAAAGAAAATATAACCTTTGTTAAAGTTTTAAATTAACTTTAATTTCGTAAGTTGATACCTATTCCACCCAGCACCTTCTTTCACCTCTGCTGGTCCACGGGTAACCTCGGAACAATTATTATTATTATTATTATTATTATTATTATTATTATTATTATTATTATTATTTTTTGCTAGTTGCTTTACGTCGCACCGACACAGATAGGTCTTTTGGCGACGATGGGACAGGGAAGGGCTAGGAGTGGGAAGGAAGCGGCCGTGGCCTTAATTAAGGTACAACCCCAGCATTTGCCTGGTGTGAAAATAGGAAACCACGGAAAACCATCTTCAGGGCTGCCGACAGTGTGGTTCGAACCTACTATCTCCCGAATACTGGATACTGGCCGCACTTAAGCGACTGCAGCTATCGAGCTCGGTATTATTATTATTATTATTATTATTATTATTATTATTATTATTATTATTATTATTATTATTATTATTACCGGTATTATTATGATTATTATTATTATTAATATGAGGATACGTTAGAGAGCCTCCGTGTCTCAGACAGCAGCGCGTCGGGCCTCTCACCACGCTGGATGCCGTGGTTCAATTCCCGGTCACTCCATGTGAGATTTGTGCTGGACAATGCGGAGGCGGGACAGGTTTTTCTCCGGGTACTGCGGTTTTCCCTGTCATCTTTGGTTCCAGCAACACTCTCCATTATCATTCCATAGCATTTATCACTCATTAATAAATCACCTTGGGAGTGGCGACCCCATTGTAATAACAGCCTATATATGTTTCATTCATTACATCCCTGACCCGGTCAATGACTGGAAAACAGGTTGTAGGTTTTCATTTTCACGAGGATACGTTAACAGGGATGTACCATAAGAAGAGGTTCTTGAGAGATAAACAGCTTTATATGTACAACATAATTAAAGAAAATTACTGGAAGCCACAATATAGAATCGTAAATGAACATACATATGGAACAAGTCTCAGGCATAGAAGTTATTTTCAGATCATCAGGTATTACAATAAATATGAATCCAGAATACAAGTGCTAGTTCGTAAATTCTTGAACAAGTTACCCTCAGAATTGACAAACTTGAGAAAAAAATATCACCGAAAAAAATCATGTGAAACTATGCATCATACGAAATAAAATTACAGTTTAAATATTAGCTCATGAATGAAAAATGTACCATAGCCATGTCTATTTTGAATGATACTTTCAGGGATTGATGGAAAAAAACACACCACAGGACAAAATCGACCATGTTAATTATGCCATTGTAAATGTACAAACCTTATTAATGTTGTAAACAGTAAGGATCGCAACAATGTATAAAAAATATGAAATAACTTCACCGGCAGATAAGTACATTAACTGATTTGCAGGTGTAAATAATTGCAAAGATGATATATAGTATCGTACAACACATTTGCAAAAGTATTTTAGATAAATTGTAAATAAATAGCTAGTTGCTTTCCCCGTCACACCGACACAAATAGGTTTTATGGCGACGATGGGATAGGGAAGGCCTAGGAATGGGAAGGAAGAAGCTGTGGCCTTAATTAAGGTACAGTCCCAGCATTTGCCTGGTATGAAAATGGGAAACCACGGAAAACCGCCTTCAGGGCTGCCAACAGTGGGATTCGAACCCACTATCTGCCGGATGCAAGCTCACAGCAGCGTGCCCTTAACCGCAAGGCCAACTCGCCCCGGTATACAAATAAATAAATAAATAAATATTATTAGTATTAGTATTTCAGGGCGTTAAACTATCAATCATTTCAGAATAAATTGTGCTGAAGCGTCTGCACTCGGTTACTGGTTTTACGTTCCACTAACTACTGTTTCCAAATAGTATTTCTCTGATATATAATTTGAGGCTACATTAAAAGCATTTATTCATATACCAAATTTTGCCTGAGCCGTCAAATTCGCTAAAAATAATTCTATAAGAGGACTTAAATTTTGCTGTTATTTATCCCCCTGTTGAAAATGTCTGATACACGAAACTGACAAGGGGATGATCGCAGAGAGCGAAAAATGACAGTAGCTATTTTGAAAGGCTATTTAACCGTGTTCAAAAGAGCTCTTGTGTACGATTTATTAAGCTCGCTAGCAGTGAAGGGCCCTCAGCCTTTAGCGACGCATTGCCCGGGAAATGCAACGCCAAGTGAAGTGCCAAGCACTTATACAGCAATACCTCATAGCATGACGTGAGTAGGGTTGGTCTGCCCTGCTGCTCTTCTGGTTAGAACCGGAATACTGGGATAACGGATAATCTCCAGCTTTATGTTTAAGCCGCAAAATTGGGTATTGATTTCCTTTTCAAATATGCTTTAAAGCGGTAGGCTTATTAGTAAATAACATTACTGGAATTATCGGATGAATCCTGCCGGAAATGTGAGGGCCATCAGCACTGCTCTCCGTAACTGGGAAAATTAATAATATCACTAAAAAGTTTAATGAAAAAGTTGCTAATTTTTTGCAGTGGTTTAACGCCGCACTAACTCAGGTTTTCGGCAACTAATAGATAGAATAGGGTTAGCACTAAGAAAGAAGTGGTCGCGGCCTTCATTACGGTTGTTTGACCGACATGAAACTATTGTTTTGTTCACGATCTAACCTTACCTCTGGTGGTCACATATAATAAACACATAATAAAGTACACTTCCGGAGGACCACTTAAATGTTATTAAGAAAATTACGTTTTATAAAAGATAAAGAGCACACAAGTTACTGATTTATTCAGTTATACGTGGACTAAAATACACCATTAGTGTATGTACTGCCTGTACTATATACAATTATACATTTACACATAAGAGGTAAGCACTGACACTAAAAACACTAGAAATATTATTTACACTTGAAAAGACGTAACTAAAATTGTGCCAATGGTTTAGCTGCACTTAAAAATTTAGCACTGTTGTGCATTTACATAATTTCATAAGACTGTTGTCTCCACACGTTTGTTACTCGCGGCATGTCTGTCGCGCTTCTCCTCGCATCCCTAGCCAGTCACTTACGTCAGCAAACAGTCCCGGAAGCGAAGTGCTGCTCTATGCACAACTTCATCAAAAATACATTATATAAATGAAATACTACAATATCGTTAAGTTAAAACACAAATAAATATAATTTTTAATGCGATATCTGCAGTAACAACGGTACTGTCGCAGCATTTGCCCAGTGAAAAAATATCCTCCGGGTTGCCAATAATAATGAGGTTCAAACGTACCATTTCCTGTATTCAGGCTTACTATACAGCTATACGGCCCGTATCACGCAGCCAAACCTCTTGGTAATAATATTTATTTATGACTTCCCAATTTATATGTTGCCGAACATAACAAAGCATACCACTTCAATAGTGCTGAAAATAATAATTAATTATAATATCATCCGTCTTCCATAATCTCAGAAACCATAGATCCGGAAGAGGGTATTGTTTATTGTAATCTTAATTTTTGATACACGCAGTTTGTATGCATGTTGGGTGTTCAGCTCGAAGGCTAGTTTGATCCTCTACAGATCCCCCAACAGCTGTCATAGATAGCCTAGGTGTCGCTGAAGGGGCATACTAGGGAAATGAGGAGTGAGGTAGTTTCCCGTTGCTTTCCTCACTGAGCCAGAAGTTGCTAATACATAACAGTCTGGCTAACCCACTGAAATGCATTCACCAACCGACTCTGTGAGAGATATTTTCACACCATTCATAACAGAGAGTGGCTGCGTAAGGAATAGTATTACTAGAATCGCTCACACCTCGGTCAGTTTCATATCGTGAAAGCCAAGGATGAGACTGAGACAGGTCAATGAAAGTAACAAATTTATTCTGGCCCTTACCAGAAGAGACCGAGCTCGATAGCGGCAGTCGCTTAAGTGCGGCCAGTATCCAGTAGTCGGGAGATAGTAGGTTCGAACCCCACTGTCGGCAGCCCTGAAAATGGTTTTTTGTGGTTTCCCATTTTCACACCAGGCAAATGCTGGGGCTGTACCTTAACTAAGGCCACGGCCGCTTCCTTCCCACTCCTAGCCCTTTCCTGTCCCATTGTCGCCGTAAGACCTATCTGTGTCGGTGCGCCGTAAAACAACTAACATACCAGAAGACATGGTGCACCGTATACACTAAATCCAGCCATCAAAGGCATACACGCAGTTTTCAAAACTGAATATTCTATAGTATAATTGAAAAACATAAGTATAAAGAATAAGGTGTCCGAAAAATATCATGAGTCAAAATTTAGCGTGATTGGAAAACTGAACAGAGAAAGAATGTCTGAAAGGAATGTTGGAATCATTATTGTAAGAAATGAAACTTCTCGGACTTGCTATAGTGATCCATCAGATACTCCGGAAACATGACCCCACAGAGAGGGCACCACAGTATTCATATCCGACTCTTGAAATGAATATTAAAGTAGTCTATTAAAAGAAAAACAAATCACTTGCAATAGAACTAGGATGATAAATTAATTAGAAGCTATAACTATAAAAAATACAGTAGAGACAACACGCGACACTTACGGATTTAGCCTCGTTAAAATTGGTGACAATTCGGCGGTGGCGCTCCTAGTGACTTGACTTGAAAAGTTGCGCTAAATTCAAATATCAATGGAAATGCATGTACGAAAATGGAAAAATAAATTACGTCTAGAAAGAAAGTATTATTGATTTATTAACTTCGAAGTTGCTAAAGCAATTCTGGATAAATGAATGAAGAATTATTTAAAAGGTTATTATTTAAAGACTGAAATTAGACATATAAATAAGGTGTGAAATGGACTGCTGTGAAATGGCTTGATCTTTCATTTATGCATTACTTTTTTGCTTTAGCATTCCTGTCTGAACTTTTATGGTTAGATTTGTCATTATTCTCATTAAAAAAACATTGTTTCATCACATTAAGACACTTGTCAATAAAAATATCGGCACATTCCTTACACACATGAAGCAATGAATTAACATTTAAAAGCTGGACATTTTTCCTCTTAACATGAAGCCTACTAACAGAAAGAAAATCTATAAAATTCCGGCTTTAATGTGAGAAGAGGGATAATAGAAAGGAAAGTATGAAAATGTTGTCAATAGTGATGCTTTGAGGAATATTTACGTACAATTAGAGCAAAAATGTAACATACCGTGGCTGTATAGTCGAGGATTTCTAAAGTCGCTGGCCTGGAAATGATCTGAACGGATCTTATAGTTCTTATATAAGCATAACGTACCTTCTTTCTTGTACACCTTATCCAAGTAATTCCGTGACATTTCAAAACCCACAGATACACCTACAACGACACATCGGTATTGAAGGTTAACTGCTGCTCTATACAATAAAATATGCGCATTAAGCCAGTTAAATATGGGTCGAGCAGGTTAGAAAATTATGAAGTACTATAAAAATCTCTGTCACTGGAAGAATATATATACGAACACAATATTACTTACATTTTCTTGTCACGACGGAAGCGAAAGGAAGACCGCACATTCTTCTCTACTTCATAGTTACTGCAGCCAAACACGGCACATACCTTTCCCCTCATGTTGAGAGGAGATATCAAGAAATGACACACGCTACTATTTAATTATGTCAACTCACTGAAAATGCATAAATAACACCAAAACTTCACACACAAATACAAGTGCTCTTATGACAGAATCAGTAGTTGTCAGGTCTGCCCGCTAGATAGCGCTCTAATAGCTGTCCCTCGATATCTCGCTGAGTGTCGCGTATTGTTTCTACTGTATTTGCTATAAACTACGTACCTAACGGCTCTAGACTTCAGCGGAGTTATATTGTCTAAGTTACCTTCGGCACAATACTGTTACTAAATGGCATGTATTACTTCTTTCCCTTCCACCAGTTTACTTCTCCATATTCCCCTTGTAATGTTGAATAATTTTGCAAAGATTCTTCCCGGGTGCATCCACTCTGTTCAATAACTTTACAGACGTATACAGCTGATTTTCGTTATCAAATTTCCTTTCTTTTTTTCCCCTTGCTAGTGGCTTTACGTCGCATCGACACAGATAGGTCTTATTGCGACGATGGGATAGGAAAGCCCTAGGAGTTGGAAGGAAGTGGCCGTTGCCTTAACTAAGGTACAGCCCCAGCATTTGCCTGGTGTGAAAATGGGAAACCACGGAAAACCATCTTCAGGGCTGCCGACAGTGGGATTCGAACCCACTATCTCCTGGATGCAAGCTCACAGCCGCGCGCCCCTAACAAAACGGCCAACTCGCCCGGTCAAATTTTCTCATATCCGCCTCATCTACAAATTTCTCTCCTATTTCCCTTGTCTGTGTGTTCATCCCATTTCTTCAAAACACAGAAAAACGTTCATTTTCATGACTGTTTTGTATCTATGCTTTATTATATTATACCCCTGCTTTCCCTATTTTTTATAATATCTATATTTATCCTCATTCTCTCAATTACATTAAAACATTTCTCAAGTGAGCTCTTATTTTTACACTGTGAAGCAATTTGTTGCTTTTTTATATCCTTACATATTAGAACTATTTTTACACATTCTTACGAGCTGCTCTATGCAATCTCTTTGCCTGTAGTACCCCATTCCTTCCATTTACAAAATGTTCCGTACCCTTATTCACCCAGTATCCTTGGTTCAGATATTTCATTTGGTGTTGGAAGGCTACATTTAACACTTCGCCACCTCATCGCAACTTCAACCTCAACCAATACTTGATTATCTTTTTCACAATATCTGCCTGCAGGCGTTCATCATTGCACAACATTCTCACTCTATCGTTAGCTGTTCAACTGGCTAGTCTAATAATTACTTTAGCATATCTACTCGTAATTGCATCAAGCGTAAAAACTTTCCTTTTTGTTGTAACCAAGGATGAAGTTTACAAAACACAACTTTTATTGCTTCACTTTATGATATTTACATAAATAACTGAAATTTATTTTGAAGCAAAAAGGAATATTGAATCTTGAGAAAAGTTTGTCTTTATACAATATGTACAGGTTTACAGTCTTTATATACACTTCTATCTTGAAAAGATAGTCTTTGTGAATTGACACGTTGATAGTCGAGAACTATCTGGCACACTAACATAAATGTCTTTGAGAGTCCTTGTTTGTGGAAGTGCCTGAATTCCTAAAAAGCAAGTTCAATTGTTTGAAGAAATTCCACCTAGCGAAACTAAGGGAGCTTGCGTAAATTAGGGAATGAAAATGGCTTGTAAAAGAATTACGGAACATAGGCAGCGGAAACAGGTAAGGGATCGGTGACCAGAGGTGAAACCTCGTACTGCCAGAAATTCAGTCCACCTGGTCGAAGCACATTTTCAAGAGGAGTAGCCTCCGTGCTCGACGTAGGGTGTATTCTGGAGCTGGACACCGGGGCAATTGGGCCATTGAGCAGGCAGGGAGCTCCTATTTATAGTACACTCGATGGTCAGGCACGCGCACTGAGGGCTGCGCGTCGAAGCTAGCAGAATGATACACAGGCGCGCGTGCAGCTGGCTGGAGGAGCGAGAAAGGGAGCGCCGGACATACAACACTTTTAACTCCCCAGATCTCTGCTCCGTACAAAACCCTAGATTTAACTAATGCATCAATCACATTTTGATACCGTCCACCTCCGTAGCGTAACGGTTAGCGTTATTAGCTGCCGTCCTCGGAGGCCAAGGTTCGATTCCCGGTACTGCCAGAAATTTAAGAATGGCAGGAGGGCTGGTATGTGGTTGAAATGGTACATGCCGCTCACCTCCATTGGGGGAGTGCCTAAAAAGAGCTGCACCACCTCGGGACGAGTTTAATCCGGCTCCATGGCTAAATGGATTTAATGTGCCGGCCTTTGGTCCAGAGGGTCCCGGCATCGATTTCCGGCAGGATCGGAGATTTTAATCATAAAAGGTTACTTCCCTTGGCTCTAGGACTGGGTGTTTGTGCTCTCCCTGCAACTCACACACCACACATAACACTATCCTTCACCACAATAACACGCAGTTACGTACATATGGCAGATTCCGCCCACTCTCATCGATTGTTCATCGGCGCCAGAGGAACAATGTGTGTGAAACATCTGCAAAATCTGGGGTTCCAAACAGCATCCTTCTAGATACATCAGCACTAATGATCAAGGGGTCACTTCAAGTTATTTACAATCACCTTTGTAACACTGATTACAGGAGGAATAAAAAATATTTAAAAATATTCATGTGGCTATTTCTAGCCGAGTGCAGCCCTTGTAAGGCGGACTCTTCGATGGGCCACCTATGATGGCTGATGGTGGATCTGTTGTGGTCCAAACCAGCCTCTGGACTGAGCACTCGACATACATACATACATACATACATACATACATACATACATACATACATACATACATACATACATACTTACTTACTGAACCCTTTGGTGCACAAAGGTCATGGGTTCAATACAATCAGTAATCCTCTGCCATCACATGAAGGCATTTTGAACTGAAGTCATTTAGGTTCCTTGCTTATCACTTAACCACAGCTCTATAGGACGGTTTATTATCTAGTGAATTTTGTCGGATAAACACCGAATGTATCTCTATAGGTTCGGTACGTGAAAGGGAGTAACGTACCGCTGCACTGTGAGTGGCGAAAATTGTAAGTTCATCTTACAACCGCGTAAATATATATCAGTTGTCAATTCACCGTGAGTTGTTATGGCTGACTTAATAATAACTGTGGTGTTTCGGAGTGTTTTATACAGCTAACTGGTTAGCACACTGATCTTTGGTCCGAGCGGCCCCATTTCTTAACTGAGCGGTAAACGCAATGGACTTCAATTGAAAGTGCTCTGGGTTCGATTCCAGGACGTAGCGGGGGTTTTAGTCATGTCTGATGAGTTCCTCTGGCTCGGGTACTAGGTTCTGTGTTCTTCCTCACACACACATCTCATTACCAACCGCCACAAAAACACATGATAGTGAATAGATCTCTCGAGATTGGGTTAGTAAGGGCATACTTTCGTAATACTGTACCAAATCCACGTATAGTGCCGGTCCCAAAAAATAGGGAAAATATCAGAACAATGACGAAGAAGAATAGTGATTGCAACATACTGATATTACCGAGTTAAATTATGACTATAAATTAGAATTGATTCAGAAAAGGAAGAGTGGCGAAGGCGAATATAATTATTCACTATGCATTTCTTGAACGGTCTTATTCATACGGTAAATAAAAAATGTACTTGGTCGCGGATTGAAAAGAGAGTGACTGAAAAGGCATTAAATAAATGTGTACTTACCGAATAAACTGTATGTACGGCACTCGTTTATCTGAAAAAGAACAGAACTCGAATTAATGAACATATCAATGATTTCACTTACATGATATAAAACCTCAATATTAGTTTCAATAGAGTGAAATCGACTTTCAACATATTAGGTCGTGTTATACGTACATAGCACATGTTGAAGAGATATTAAATACAGAACAAAAATTGCCAACCGGACACCAGTGGGATCCGAACCCACAACCTCCCGATTTCGCGTCGGTTTCTCTACCAATGGAGCTATAGTGGCCTAGGTTATATTTGTTCTGTTGGAAAGGATCTCAGCTACAGGTCTGCCACTAGTGCCATCACTCTGTAGAGTATGTTTAAGTCGCCCGTTGTGGGCCGAGTCAACGAAAATTAAATTTAGAATGTCGTCGCGAAAATTCAATATACATTAAATACAGTGAATATATTTTTTACCATAGTAGAATCTCATTAGTCCAGACTAATTGGGGCTCTAAGTTGTCCGAATTAATGAAACTCCGGATTAAGCAAAATAACCTTACGAAATGAGCCAAGGTAGATAAGTATACGTACTGTTAAAAAAAGAACGTGTAGAGTACAGTATTTTAAATTTAATAAATACAACGGTTAGGCCTATTTCGAATCATCATCATCATCATCATCATCATCTGTTTACCCTCCAGGGTCGGCTTTTCCTTCGGACACAGCGAGGGATCCCACCTCTACCGCCTCAAGGGCAGTGTCCCGGAGCTTCAGACTCTTGGTCGGGGATACAACTGGGGAGAATGACCAGTACCTCGCCCAGGCGGCCTCACCTGCTATGCTGAACAGGGGTCTTGTGCTTGTGGGGAGGGGTGGGGATGGAGAAGGAAGAGAGAATGAAGCGACCGTGGCTTTAAGTTAGAAACCATCCCGGCATTTGCCTGGAGGAGAAGTGGGAAACCACGGAAAACCACTTCCAGAATGGCTGAGGTGGAAATCGAACCCCCGCTACTCAGTAGACCTACCGAGGCTGAGTGGACCCTGTTCCAGCCCTCATACCACTTTTCAAATTTCGTGGCAGAGCCGGGAATCGAACCCGGGTCTCCGGGGGTGACAGCTAATCACGCTAAGCACTACACAACAGAGGCGGACCCTATTTCGAATACTAGATATAATTCAATACAGTATTAGGCTCTACACAATTTAGAATAACTAGCAGATGTGTTTTCCTCGTTTTTTTCTCCAGCGTATTTAATGACAATGTTTGGATGGTCTTTAATTTCACCTGCTTCATCCTGGTCATATTCATCCGTTTCAGAACTTTCTGCAGTGATCACACTTTCAATGATCTCCTCCTCTGCGTAGTTTACAACATTGCGTTCGTAACTCAGCTTTATGCTGTAATTGCATTTATGTAGACTATCATTAAACGGCTGTCCGGATTAAACGAAGCTTGACCTGATGGGGTTCTACTGTACTTGCTATACGTCGCACCGACACAGATAGGTCTTACAGTGACGATGAAATAGGAAAGGGCTGGGAGTGGGATGGAAGCATTGGTAGCTTTAATTAAGATACAGCCCCGTCATTTGCTTGGTGCGAAAATGGGAAACCACGGTAAACCATCTTCAGGGCGGCTGACAGTGGTGTTCGAACCCACTATCTTCCGAATGCAAGCTGATAGCTACGTGATCCAAACCCAGCAGCCACTTGCTTGGTGCAGCGAATCAGTTCTGTTTCTTATAGGAGAGCATTTCCTGATTATACATGAATACTTCCAGTTTTAGCAATCTCTTGATTGATCCAGCGCATTTTGCATTTTTTTCTCTAGCACAAACCAAACCAAAATGCAGCATTCACTGATGTCAAGTATTATTTCTTTCTTACTTAACCTGTTTACCCTCTAGGGTCGGTTTTCTCCCTCGGACTCAGCGACGGAACACACCTTTACCGCCTCAAGGGCAGTGTCCTGGAGCGCGAGACTTTGGGTCGGGGTATACAACTGGTGAAGGAGGACCAGTACCTCGCCCAAGCGGCCTCACTTGCTAATCTGAACAGGGGCCTTGTGGAGGAATGGGAAGACTGGAAGGGACAGGCAAGGAAGAGGGAAGGAAGCGGCCGTGGTCTTAAGTTGGTACTATCCAAGCATTTGCCTGGAGGAGAAACGGAAAATCACTTCGATGATGGCTGAGGTGGGAATCGAACCCACCCCTACTCAGTTGAGCTCCCGAGGCTGAGTGGACCCCGTGCCATCCCTCGTACCACTTTTCAAATTTCGTGGCAGAGCCGGGAATCGAACCGGGGCCTCCGGGTGTAGCAGCTAAACACGCTAACCACTACACCATAGAGGGACCATAGAGGGGGACCAAGTCTTATTTACGGATTTAATATCGTGAGATCTGCTGAGGTGACGGTGGTTCTAACCAAATACATTCATACGCGGAGTGGTTATCAACGTTAGTAGAGGTATAACACACTGTCGTGTTGAAATAACAATTTCTAGCTCACTGAGAAACAGCAATTAACCTTATCATACGTAGTATTAATAATGTACATAGCTTTCAGAACATTTTCTAATACTGTATCTCATTTAATTTTTGAAATGGCTTGCTCGTAAACAAATACATTTTTAATAATTAAATGACATATGGCAGAAGTTGGAGAAAAAAACCTGAGGAATGGCTAAAAACATGACTGAACATGCACACTTCCTCTCACAAAAGCTGAGTGGACTCCTGGACGAGAAAAATCAGCGTAAAACTTTGTATTCCTCGTTCTATAACATGGCCTTCCACAACAAATTATTTAAATATTCAAGCTGTTTAGGCCTTTTCAACTGTGAAATTGCCAGTGCTTCACCCTAGCGTGGCTGGAAGCTCGTCAGTTGAACTTCCACATCTTCCCAAGACGCTGGCGGCAAGTACGCTGCTGAGTCACCACTTCAAGCGCCCTCTGTAGAACAGTGACGTGCACTAGGATCGATACATACCTCTACTTGTATAATTACCTGACTTCGGCTTTGCTATCAAAGTGGTGTCATGAGTGAAAATGTTAGTGAACTTTCTGGAAAAGGACCTAGATGTATGAATCATTACTCAATGATATCAAGCAAGGTACCTTTCGCCGTAATTCTTTAAAAATTAAAACCTGTTAGATAATGTATAAATTATGTTCAAAATCAGCCATATATTGTTCATTGCAGATAAAAGGTTGTGTTTTGATGCGTTAGTATGTTCAATGTAGCAAGTATGAAAACTTCTACCTGTTCTAGCTATATAAGTGGCCTCGCAATTGGAACACTTTGTTGCTACCACAAAGACGCACACAGGAGATGCTGTCAACTGTATACACTGTTTTATTTACAAATTATATACACATTATACACACACACACTAATAAACTGCCGTCTTGAACAAAATAATGCTGCTAAGAGGAAGAAGAAGAAGAAGACTACTCCATTAGCATGGCAACCGATTACCAACGCAACAGAATCACAACATGGGTTCACACACTCGTCTAACGACTTCCACTACAAGTCTCGCTAAACAACTCAACTCCACTACCCACAACTGTCTCTTTATATACATTACCTGGCCAGGCTTCTAGAAGAGTATGACACAACATATTTTCTCGTAATTTCTAGAGTCTCCGATAGCTTATTTACAATGAAAGGATTTTTCTATAAAATTCTACTGATAAGATGCGTTGTTCTTGATTATTACCGTGTGTTTCACAACATTGCATTGGATTTATACATCATATATGCAGGTACTAATAAATTATATAATATTAATTACGCGTTCTTATATTACATAAACTCTTATTAATATACATACAGCAGACGTATCGTAACATAACCTCACATACAACACACAAATAATAAGACCAGGATTTATACCGAATAAAGTCCGTACATAACTACACAAATAATAATACCTACTTATCGAGCTCAATATTGCCATTTTTACCCCTGGGCTAGAGACTTGTTTCAATGTCATACTAGTCCACTACACTTGCATCAACTTTAATCTATAAATACCTGAGTACTTGTATTATTTTGTTAGGGTTATTGGAACTTGTGAAGGCTATTTTGAGACTGTGGTCTGACCTCGTAATGTCCACCCGTGACTTCATGCACAGGGCTGACGGGTCTTTCTTTGGGATTTATTTTTGTTATTACTTTTGCGTGTGTTATCATATGATTTTAGGATGTTGGCCTCATCTAATTTATTCTGACTGTGCTAATGTTTGTGCCCGATATAGGGAAGTAATTTTAAATGTCGGCGAGTTTCATTCAGTTATCACTGCATCCAATCATAGAGCCGTTTGAATCGAATGATCAGTAGGGGAGCTTATCTGTATCACTAGTACTACGCATAACCACGCATTCAGTCATCATTAATAACCATGAACTATTGAACTTTTCGCAAGGAAAACGTGGCCAAATCATGGAGCCGAGAGCTCAGTGTCATTTGTTATTCTCAATTTGATGATCCTTGGTGTTAATATTTTTTCTTCTTATTCTTTGTCTGTTTACCTTCCAGGGTCAGTTTTTCCCCCGGACTCAGCGAGGGATCCCACCTCTACCACCTCAAGGGCAGTGTCCTGGAGCTGCAGACTCTGGGTCGGGGGATACAACTGGCAAGGATGACCAGTACCTCGCCCAGGCGGCCTCATCTGCTATGCTGAACAGGGGCCTTGCGGGGGGATGGGAAGATTGGAAGGGATAGACAAGGAAGAGGGAAGGAAGCGACCGTGGCCTTAAGTTAGATACCATCCCGGCATTTGCATGGAGGAGAAGTGGGATACCACGGAGAACCACTTCCAGGATGGCTGAGGTGGGAATCGAACCCACCTCTATCAGTTGACCTGCCGAGGCTGAGTGGACCCAGTTTCAGCCCTCGTACCACTTTTCTAATTTCGTGGCATAGCCGGGAATCGAACCCGGACCTCCGGGGGTGGCAGCTAATCACACTAACCACTACACCATGGAGGAGGACTAATATTTTCTTGTTGCCTGAATTTATTAAATGTATTTTTTCGCAGATATAAGCCTCTTCATTAAAAGTAGATAGTACGACATACCTTTTCCTTGCGTAGCCATTAAATTGAGTTGGATAAACGTGTGCTCTTAAGGACTGAACGCGCCGTGAATCTGGAAATTTAATGGCAAGCAAGGGCGCATTACGTACATATATTCTTAGTTTATTTTTTATTTTTTCTTCCAAATTTGGCCATCTATGGATCGCAATATAACTTATGGCTTCTTGGCCTTTCTTCTCTTCTCTTCCCGAAACCTCGTTCAAACCTCCGTTTTTCATCTCTCTCTCCTCATCGGGAATGATGCGTTCAAACCTCCGTTTCATTGGTTTCTCTTCGAATGATTTTCGACTGTCAATTCTTCTGTACTCTCTTCTATTGTGAATCATCTGCAGTGTAATTACAACTTCTACCGCATACTTCTTCACCTATTCTGCCTCATTCAACCTCATGACGTATTTGTAGATCCTTTTAGTCAGCCGTTTGCCACCCATTCTTACTAGGTGTCGATAGAATTTCAGCCTTTGTTTCCGCATTGTGTCCATGACCTTTTCAGTGCAGTTGTAGAGCACCTTATTTCTCTTTTGCTTTTAAGTCCCATCATTAGTCTTCTGCTGTCCCAAAATATTCCTCGGAATTTTCCTTTCCTTCTCTTCGAGTTATTGCAGCTCCCCTTTTTAAATAAAAATCAGGCATTCTGAATCCTTCCGGTTTTACTGACTGACTACCGGGCAAGTTCGCCGTGCAGTTAAGGGCGCACAGCTATGAGCTTCCATCCGGGAGATAGTGGGTTCGAATCCCACTGTCAGCAGCTCTAAGGCCACGGCCGCTTCCTTCCCACTCCTACCCCATTCCTGTCCGATCGTCGCCATAAGACCTATCTGTGTTGGTGCGATGTAAAGCAACTAGAAAAAAAAATGGCAAGCAAGGGCTTGTAGGATATTGCCCGTTTGTTATACCTGTTTTGTGTTAGCTTGTACGCCAGATACAATTTTCTGGCTCTTGCCTTGTTTGCCTCTTTATCCAGTCCATTGAGTTGGATCAATTCACCCAGGTATGTGAACTTGTCTGTCCTTTTAATCTTGCAGTGTTTAACCTCCATATATCTCTCGCTTTTCGTTTTTGTATTCCATTTATTTATTTATTTATTTATTTATTTATTTATTTATTTATTTATTTATTTATTTATTTATGTATTTATTTATTTAATTAATTAATTAATTTACTTATTTATTTATTTATTTGGAAATGAGTGGTGATCCAGCTGACGAGTCCGCTGCCACACGTGAGGGTAAACGCTGGCAATTTCGCGACTAAAACATCCTAAAGGAGCCTGACTGTTTTTAATAATAAAGATAGTTTCGGACAATAATTCCCAGTTTCTTCTAAACCTGCTTAATTGGAATCCTCTCAATTTCTTTTTTTAAAATTTAGGGATTGTTTGGCGTTTCTTTCAAAACCTATTGTTATACCCCCAGAAGATAAGCTCGAACAGTATTGTCGTTCTTCGATATTTATAACGAATCCAGTCGTATCAATAATATGTTCGTTAGAAATGTTCGAAAATGATAGTATTCACCGCCTGGAGAGAAATATGTAGATATATATATAAAACATCTATTCACGCCATTTTTCAACTTTCTGAAGTCTCTTGAATTACATTCCCTCGAGATTAAATTCTTTCCCTCCATGTATCTGGAGAATAAAATATTCACTCCCTACCTGCAACTTTGTAACATCTCAGTCCTCGCCAGGTTGTCACCAAGTAATATAATTCTCCACCGTCATGTTTAATTAAATAATTTCACGCCCCACTTAACAAATCTTCCTCGTCGGCTTTTAAAGAAATTCCTCACGCCAAAACTTCCCCACCCTCTTCTCTCCACATCAGAGCATAATCCTTGCAAAGAAAAAACCTCGTTTATGTTATTGCGAATCCTTGAATTTTTGAAGATCCACGACATTAATATCTTACATGGACGAACGTTTCTTTGCTACAAGCATGGGAAAGAAAAAGTAAGTAAGGAAGGAAGGAAGGAGAATTTCTCTCAACATAAATTTCTTCTATACTATTATGAGTCCTTCAAGCATCCTTTGCTTTCAGCGGCGTGAGAAACCTCCAGCCAGTTTCTCTGCTAAGACACAGAGAAAAGGAAAGAAGACGAGGGAGGGGAACTGCCTTTTATACTGAAGAGCTGCTTGTGCCTCAAAGAACTGGGCTGGAGGGTGAGGTGGCATTCTAAAGACCCATCCAGCACTCCACCATACACTCCCAAAAGACAGACACGCCATCAAAAGATCTTGTAAAGAAAAGTACGGAATAAACCGGTCCGTGCGTCTCATTTCTTCTCAAGAAAGGAACGTGTCAATAGTATTTGGCTCTCCTCTCCTCTTGCCTTGTACAGTATTCCTTATCCTGATTTATAACATTCTTTGTTATTCTTCCATGTGAGAAACGATGCCAAATTGCATTGTTTAAAGTGGAATGTAGCACTAAATATTAAATAGTCTAATAATCTGAGACGATAATACTACATGCTTACGCAATAGGACTATGAATTTTTACTAAATTGTAAGAGTTGAAATAATAGAGTGCCAGTAAAGTTCCTAACCTTGCACAAAATCTCGTTGAACTATGTCCTGTTTAGGTGGAGTTCAGATATTTCCAATTTCAAAAGTTGTCAAGTTTATATCATTTGAAACTTGTGAAGCTGATTATCTATATATTAAAAGAGTTTAATAAAAACCTCTTTGGCAAATCTATCCGTCCCTTCTACTGGACCGTTATGCTTCATTTTTGTTTTATTCTCTCAGAAATTACCTTCCGGTGAATCATTAGCTATTGATAGGTCTCTAAGTTCAGCCAACTTTGAGTAATCATAAAATAAAATCACTAAATGATCACTCCAGTAATTGCAGGCGAAGGCTTACCCTAACCCGCAATACACACGCTACCTAGCAGGTTGCTAAGCAACTAACACTTTCATTAATATACTGATATATGTGATTTTCATTCTTAATAATATCATTACATGCAGCCATGTTTGATTAATACCTGTCGAGCCAGAGGGTATACACTTCCTCTGATGGAAGATACTGCTAGATACTCTTTGATTCTCTGACCTTCACAGCTTCTGAACATACTCAACAGATGGCAGAACGTTCCTAATAATTTACATACTGCTAAGAGAAAAGAATCTACGTACGTACAGATGAGAAGGTATCAAGTCGACTAGCCACCTATATGACCATTAATAAAGCGCAGGGACAAACGCTTGAAAACTGGGTGTCCACATCCGAAACAAGTTGCTCTGTCAAGGGCAAGATCGTTTGAAAATGTTAAGATCCACATATCGAATGATCGAAGCACAGAGAATATTGTATGGAAAGAAGTGTTATAAAGTACATTACGAATGAATAAGTTATTTTAAACCGGTACTAATGTTCATAAAACTATTGAAAAGGGCAGTCAAAACAATATGACTGCAACGGGCATATCAAGACGAATTATCCGACCCATTTATAAGGAATTCTGCGGAGCAACACGGGTTCTCTACTAACATTTAATACAAACTTACTTGGCTAGAGTTAAGTGAAATTTGTCGTTTGATTAAAATGTGTTATTTGTCCGTATGTTTGTTCCTTAGACAAACCTTTACCGTTCCACCAATCTGAACTGGATTTTGTATACTTACCTTTTAGGACCTTGCGTGTAACCCTGTCTACAATAATTTTTAACAACCCAATCTATTCCCTATATAGGCCCTTTGGCACATTAATATAGCCTAATATGGGTGAAATATCGGATTTGTCGTATAAGGACAAGACAAAGCTCATTTTAAGACTCACGACACGAAGAACAAAATTATGTAAAAATATACGGGCCCAAAAGCGATGTTCTAAGGCCCTAAAATCAACCGTTATGGAGATATTGGCACCACATTACTCCTGCTCTAGGAATCGGATAAAGAACCGACCGGCGGTAACCATGGCAACGTTAGCTCAAGGATTCTACAGTAACGACATTATGGATGCTTGTTCCACCATAGCATTCGACCAAAATTGGTACACAAATGTCTTGATATCTCTAAAAAAAATACTGTGGAGGTAAGACAACCATAGCACCCCTTTGGGCGGAGGTGGAGAAGGGGGTGAAGTACAAAAATAATAAAATGATCAATATTAATGTAGAATCCATAGTTTCTGGGGTCGCTGAGATGAAGTGACACTCCTGATGTCGTTTCAGTCCATGTTCTGTCACGTTGGCTTGGGGTTTGGTAAGGGGAGAAAATGAAAATGTCCAAAATGACCGACATTAAGGATTTATGTGTGTATGCTCCAGCATAGTTCTCAGCAATTTGGTACACGTGTGACTTACTATCTTACCTCTACGGGATGAGATGACATGTCAAAATTATCTAAAACCACCAATATTAGTCTCAAATCCACAGTTTTCAGGTCGCTGACAAAGTGTAACACTCTGGATGCCGTAAGTTCATCATTCATCGGCATGGGGTTTCAGAAGGGGTGAAAAAGAAAATGTAAAAAATGAGAGAATAGAGAAGAATGTTGGTTCTATAGTTTTTGTAGTCCCTAGGCTGATTGGTGACATTCCCAGTGATAGCCAGAATCATGTACATCGTATCTACAGTGCGACGCCTAAATACACATAGTTATAACTTACTTTTATTAGTTGCTTGAAAGGACCAACTACTTCCCAGACATTCTAGTGTGCCACAACGAAGTACTTTAAGCGAAACTAAATAATCTCAAATTAAAACTTAAAATTACACCCATTACAATATCTTTAAATCTACAAAAGAGTTCGTATACTATCAGTCAACCTCACAATAAAGAAATCTAAAAACTTCACTTCAACACGTAATAAATCCTAAAAATTAACATTAAAAGGAATACTAGAGCCTCGTAGTGCACTAAAGCTAGTAAATATATAAATAAAATTGTATACTTGTCTGTGCGCTACAAATTTTTCCATCAGACATAGTTTTTATCTCCAGTTAGGTATACAAAACTTAAAGGTGGGTTTAGTTCATTTCTTACCTGTCTGTTTATTTACTGATTGTTCGTTTGCTTGCTTGATTTATTTGAAAAACTTTCCGCCTCACGTAAGTTGCAGTCTCAGGCCATAGATACGGCCCTCATTTTTGACAAACAGAGAAATAAAAAATTCAGTCCTCAATATGAACCGGTTAAAAATTTACATTATTTGGCGTAAAGAATTATTGTCAAAATGCTTACGATAACGTAAAATAACATATAAAAGTTTCATCCAGTTTTGTCGATTTCCATTTCCAAACTCCGGTGAAATAGACACAACTATTAAACAGTTTATTTTGGTGTCAAGCTAAGAGTTACTCAGTTTCATAGAATATTATAACGTGCTTTGAGACATCGTACGTCGACAGTAACGAAATCCTGAAGGTGCGCTGACGTTGGGGAATTATTTTGGGGGGGGGGGGGCATGATTAACATGAACACGTGCATGTGAGATGAGGAACAATTATTAATGCAAACATTCCCACAAAGTAACAATATTCACAAACAAACAGATGAAACAGAACAGTAATGGAGCTGGTTTCTCAATTATATTTTTGAACGAGTCTTATGTACGGAGTTTTATATAATATTCACAAATAAAGAGAAACAGTAAATATTTTAAAGGAAAGATATTAAAAATAATCACAAGTAAAATAAAAATGAACTTCCTTCATAAATACATTTATGCTCGACGATGCCGAAATATAAATCTTATATGGCAGAAAACTGAATCTTAATGGGGGTCATTATAGTTCAACTTTCATTATAATACAGGTTCTCCACCAATCAGAGTAAATATTTTCATTATGGTACAGGTTCTCCACCAATCAGAGTAAATAGTTTCATTATGATACAACTGTTTGACCAATTAGGTGAGGATAGCATCGCACCTGCGCTCAACGCACTAGCTTCACACTTGTTTCCAAAACCAAACACGTCGGACACACATATTAACATCAATGCACATTCTACTTCCAATATTTCACAATAACGCGGCACATTCCCGCTAATTCACTTCACCAACTGTACAATAAACAATTTGTATTTGAAATAAAGCTAGGTTATGATAACCTTCTATCAACGCTTTGAAAACTGATGGCATTGTCAAGGTCTCTGATCCACTCACGGAAAATCCAATAACCCAGCGCATGCGCTCTGCGCTCTGTTCAGTAAACTCAACTGTCAATCGACATCTCGACAGAAATTTAAGAATATTTAAAAAGTAGAGTTATAATTATCGTCGAGTATAAACAATCGCACGCAACTCGCCTATAATGGTAATTAAGACACTCGTATGGAAATTATAAAACTCCCTTCGCTCGTTTTATAAACATCGGCCTACTTGTGTCTTAATAATTGTCATTTTAGGCCTGTTGCATAATGTCCTATTGCATTATTATGCATTATGCACTTCATGATAAGAAATGTGAAACACCCTGCCATCTGATTTACCGCCTAAACAGTCTCAATTGGGAAATTTAGTTCTCTGAAGGAATACCCTCTGTCTAATCTAATTTCTTGATATAAAACCATCTACCACCTTCTCCAGATTTAACGGCTTAGAAGCCTCCGAAGACTACAAAACACCACGATTTAAAGGGACTTAACATCTAGGAGGAGAGTGTTTGGGGAACAAAGTCGCACTTGCCGTCAGCGCCTATGAGTTCATATTCAACGTGGTTCTTTCGACAAACGTTTTGTGCACCAAAGCCGATTTAACACAAATATAACCTTGGAAAGCATACCGGCACTTACACATTTCTATTTCGAGCACTGAAAATATTTTGCATGAATAAATGAGGGATGTTTTTCTAAATTTCGAACTACTTTCATAGATGGAATGGCTCAACAATTGATGAATTTCCTCGCGCGTTTTGTGATAAGGTTTGAACATCAACCATATTGCGAAATACGCTGCTCGGATGACGTAATAATTATTATACGTGTCCTCAGATTACAAAGTTTCGCGATTCTAAGAAGGTAATTTATAAAATCGCAACCGCTAGAAGTTTATGTGTGCAGACGATGTGGATCGAGTAGATTAATGTGAACATCAGTGTGATATTCTGTTATCCACCTTAATTTTCCAGACATGAATGGGACTAAAAATCAGTAATTTATTTCTTGTGGTATGACCTCACTGATAAAATGCTTTCTTTTAAAAATTGTTTAAATACAAATCCTAAGTATGTCAGCAAATGTATGAAAACGAAGTGGTCGTTATGTTTGCAGATCATCGTAGTAACCTTCTTTCAACTCTTCTTCACGATATAATGCATGTTCATTGCCGGTTATTCATTAAGAGTTGTGTTTTTGATAATATTAGTTTATTCATTTCATGTTGTTGTTTCTGATAGATACAAATCAATTAACTGGAAACACGTACAGTATAAACAGTACGATGCACACATGTTAATGTATCATCTAAATTATGTGCGTGAATGCGTCGCGTTTTTGCGTCTTATACAAAGTTTAAAGCCATGGTGATGTAGAAAATCACTCACAAGCTAACCGATATAACCTTTGGTTGTAAAGGATCCCACTGCATTTATTACTTTAATGCCAAACGAGAATGTTGAGATTAGAATATGAAACTTTGAGCACGTAACAAGAATACATCCCAGTAGACTAATATTACTCACAAAGTCAGTGTACTGTAAGATTTCGCTGCAGATAAAATATGGAACAATACAATGAAACGTACGCAATCACACAAATTGCCTCACAGCACCATAGATGCCAGCATTTTTTAATACACAAGCCGTAGTGTTAAGCACTGGAAATACTAAGCTGTGTGTGAATTTGTATATGATGATGCGGGATATAGAATGTTAAACTAGCACTATTTCTTGTACTATTCTCTTTCCATGGAATTGCTTGTTGTATTCTTGTTGTTGTTGTTGTTGTTGTAGTTGTTGGGTAATTATGTTTTCACTTCATTTTATTATTTCACTACTGTAAGTGCCCATTGCCACGGGGATATTTCACAATTGCGATGTATTTGTTAATAATAATAATAATAATAATAATAATAATAATAATAATAATAATAATAATAATACAGAGATAACACACAAGTTATGAGAATGACTGCTGGTACAAAAGGGGTAAGAACAGAGAGAGGAAGGTAACTGAAATGGGTAAGGGAAGGAATTGTTTAGGCTTCTTCACATTATTTACAGCTGTATGAAGTGACTTCAGTGGTAGGGTCATACTACAGCGCTTCTGTTTTTAAATTGCTTCACGCATAAATTGTGGTGTTCCTCAGTAATATTCCACGTTGATCGTCTGTAATTTTTCAGAATTCCATGAATACAGGTCATTGTTCGTTGTACATGAAAATAAAACGTCATAAAACAAGGGTAGGAACCCTTGATCCTCCTATTACGAATTATAAAATCGTGTCTCTCGTTCGTAATTGACGCTATGAAGTGTCATTCATAAAGCCGTTCAATGCGTTTCTCTCTGACGTCTCATTCGTCTCTTCAGTCTACGCATAACAAGTGACAGTGCACAACGCGCATCGAGGCGTGATTAATGTTCAATACTGGGGATACATCATCATTATTGCATCATCGAAGTCGTTGGATCATTCATCAACCTGTGCAAATAGTTCTGATGATGCAATTACTTTGTCCAGAGATTAGATCATCTCTACAATTGGTATGTTCTTCCAGAAATCGATTTCCCCACTATTCCACAGTGCCCACTAACATGCAATACCACCGGGCGAGTTGGCCGTGCGCGTAGAGGCGCGCGGCTGTGAGCTTGCATCCGGGAGATAGTAGGTTCGAATCCCACTATCGGCAGCCCTGAAAATGGTTTTCCGTGGTTTCCCATTTTCACACCAGGCAAATGCTGGGGCTGTACCTTAATTAAGGCCACGGCCGCTTCCTTCCAACTCCTAGGCCTTTCCTATCCCATCGTCGCCATAAGACCTATCTGTGTCGGTGCGACGTAAAGCCCCTAGCAAAAAAAAAAAAAAAAAAAAAAAACATGCAATACCCATCATATATCCCACACAAGCTGTGACATCATTCGTATTCAAAATTTTCTCACACATGTTGTTACTTTTTCCGAGCCTTCAGTGCGATAGGAATGGTGTTAAACACAAACTAGATATTTACAAAATTTCTAAAAAATCAAGTTTGATATATGAGCAAGACCGTCACTCATTCCTGTAAGTTCTCGTATATCAATTTTAGTTTACTCATGGCATGAACAATAGCAACTGAAAGTTTGGCTCGAGACACCTTTAAATGTATGCGTGTAACTGAATGGTTCCGAGGTGTTTATCATATCATTAATATAACGTCACGCTCAAAATTCATGTCTTATTTATACATAAATTATTATAGAAATGTAGGCTCAAAACATCAGCAATAATTTGCTCAACGGGAGTAGATGTCCTACAATATTTTGATAGTTGCAAATAGAGGATTATGGGGACGTCTAGTTTATTCAAGCGGTATGCGGACTGAATTTTCAAAAGCATACATGAATGTAATAATAATAATAATAATAATAATAATAATAATAATAATAATAATAATAATAATAATAATAATAATAATAATATAAATAATTGTTACGTGCTTATTTCCACGGAGCAGAGGGAGGGAATGAACCGTGAGGGGGTGAACTTCTGGACAATGACTAACCAGAATTTAAATATAGCTAACAAATTCACATTTTAAGTATATTTCTTTTCTCTCACTATTTTGAGCAAAATTAACAATTATTACGGTTGGGAAGGTACCTTTAGTTATTCACAAGAGAGCTGAATTTCTCAAGAACTTACATAGATTAATCTGGAAAATTTACACCTGAGGAACTCGAAGGCTCAAAATAATTACAATAGTATAATGCATTAAAAGCAACTCACTTTGAGTAGTGCAGTCAAAATGTTTGATCCGCAGGTCCTAAGATTCTAGCAAGAGGGAGGTAATCCCTACTAAAATGTATATAGTCAGACGAAGGCGAAGCCTTGGCTTCCATAATATTTACAATGCGCAGGGATTCTAACCCCGAGAGAACATCTTACACCATAAAACAACTTTTCCCATGTGATCTATGAATTAACACACATCACAGTACAAAGCAGTGGTACACTGTTTTACAAATACCCCTACAGAACTAATATTAATACTACCCTCGAAAATAGAAATGATTTACAGAGACATACGGCCGACACTACTCGGCCAACAACAACAACAACAACAACAATAAAATAGAAAATAAAGTTTAAATTTACAAGGCCGAAAATACCAAGTGAAATGGAAGCGGAAATCCAAGCACTCCGCTTTAATTTTAAAAGCAAGATCCCTAAGTAGGCGTCCAGCTCTATGATACAGAGGATAATCCCACACTACCGGGTGACTAAATATTAGAAGGTTTAAAGCCGAAAAACAGAAGCTTAGTCACCCTATACAAATTTAGAGGAAGGTTACCGAGGGTAAACACTCGTGCTTCCTTACATTTCAACTAGTTCTGCATGGGAAATGAATATATAAAGACGAAAATTGATATAAATTTGTTCTTGAAAGGGAAAGCACTACATTTAATTTGAGAACGGACTCGGTGACGTAGCAGTTGCATTCTAAGGTGGACGTAGAAATCTTCCCTAGCTTCACACGCAGTAGTTCACTTAATAAAATAGACTGCCCAAACCCCACCTCTTTATCTCTTGAAGGAGATTTCCTCTCTCCTGAGTTCGTAGTACACACACTAAAGCTGCGGCAAGATCAGACAGACTCTCCTCAAAGCTCGCGTCTTAAATAGGAGTTTTGGCAGAACCATCCAGATGTTTTAGTGAAAACACTTTTGACTGGATTAAATGAAATTCATATCAGATATTCTAGAGGGGCGCATTAAATAAAATGCAGTTTAGGTAACTTCAAATAATTAAATTAAACAGTGGAAGATCAACAGTATGAATAACATCTAAATAAAAACATTCTCCCTGAAAAGTAATGGCATCCTATCTTTAGATTAGGTAACCGTTTGAGGTCTGAAACAGCTAGTCCTCAAATTGAAAGGGTACTATGATTTTATCAAGTTCATAGCTTTTCCTACAAATGGATGCACAGTCCACAAACTTAAACTTGCCAGGGAGGCCTTATTCAAATAATAATAATAATAATAATAATAATAATAATAATAATAATAATAATAATATGATCAATGTCACTGGCTCAACTAGCGGTCTGACCCTTCGCTGCAAGTTAAATGTGATGGGATGGGGATCATAAAAGTGAATAAATTGGTTCTGCTGCATACAATCAAGGGAAGTATCTCTCAGGAATTCGAAACTGTTAGCTTTAATCGTTCAACAGGGAGATGAATATCCATCCTGCTAACCATAAATTATCCGATTCAGTAAAATTATTGAAACCCATTTCAATAATAAAATCGTAATACTAAAGCAGACCTGGCCATTTAAACAACAATAAAGTTACCATTAAATCTATTAGAGTTCCCCTCATTTATTAAATCTTTATTAAAACTGGGCTGGGACGGGAGCCATAATTAAGACACAGTGCCGACATCTGTCTGATGTGAAAATGAAAAGCATGTACATTCAAGTTCAAGGCTATTGGTTGCCTGCTCAATATGTATGTAGTGATTATGGGTTCGGAAATTTATGAACTAAAGAAGTACAAAATATGCAAGCAAATATGCCCTAAAAGCTAGCTAAATATGACATAAAAATTACAAAGCATTACCTAAAAACCACAAACTATGACATAAATTTTAAGGATAGGCAGCAAATATTAGAAAATTACTAACAGAAACGCCTGAAGTACCAAACTGCGATCACCGATAATACACCGGTTAAATATATCTACTGGAGTGACATCCTATTCATAGGTGGAAATACACTATCATCATCATCATCATCATCACATTCCGTGAGCTCATGTGTACAGTGTCTAACCTGTCCAGAATGATGTGCTAAAAGACGTCCATACAGCAGCCGTTTCGTCTCAAATCTCACGAATCTCAAAACTCACGAATTCCAGGAAGAGGATTAGTAAGAATAATCGAATAAATAATCAAATCAAGTAATCAAATGTGTTTCAAATATCATTCAGTAATATCGCGCAGAATAGTCGGATGAGTCAGGAATACATTTTTCGGTTTAAGTGTGTCAGGTAGATAATCGATTGAAATAAGCGAATAGATGAACTCTTACGAAAAATAGAAATACGCCTTTTTTTCCAAATGTTGAAACTAAATGAGTTAATTAACTGTCTTGATCTTTGTTACTTCTAAATAAAATTCCTATTCAAGTAAATGCCGCCTTCTGGCCGTATATGGAACTAAGCCCCAGTACTACCAACTGACAGTTTCTTTCAAATAGCAACGTGCAGTATACCAACTTTAATTTTATGTCGTCCGGCTGCATGCATAAATGGCTAGCATGCTGGCCCTTGGTCCAAGGGTTCCAGGCGGTTCCGGGTTCGATTTCCGGTCGGGTCGGAGATTTTAACTTTCATTAGTTAATTCCCCTGCGAACCATGTGACCTCGCCGCGGTGGGGAGGCTTGCGTGTCCCAATGAAGCAGATAGCTGAGCCGCAGGTGCAACCATATCGGATGGGTATCTGTTGAGAGACCAGACTAACGAATGGTTCATCGAAAGGGGGGTAGCAGCCTTTCGTAAGTTGCAAGGGCGACAGTCTGGATGATTGACTGATATGGCCTTGTAATAATAGTCAACATGGCTTAGCAGTGTCGATACTGCTACATGGCTGAAAGCAACGGGAAACTACAGCCGTAACTAACTCCTGAGGACATGCAGCTCTCTCTGTATAAATGATGTACTGATGATGGCTTCCTCCCGGGTAAAATATTCCGGAGGTAAACTAGTCCCCCCATTCGGATCTCCGGGTGGAGACTACACGAGAGTGGGCGATCATCAGGAAGATGGATACTGACATTCTGCGAGACGGAGCGTGGAATGTGAGAAGTTTGAATCGTTGCGGTAGATTAGAGAATCTGAGAAGGGAGATGGATAGACTGAAGTTAGATGTAGTTTGTATAAGTGAAGTACATTGGCAGGAAGAACAGGATTTTTGGTCAGGCGACTACCGAATTATCAACACAAAATCAAACAGAGGAAATGCAGGAGTTGGTTTAATAATGAATAAGAAAATAGGGCAGCGGGTAAGCTACTATGACCAGCATAGTAAAAGAATTATTGTCGTCAAGATAGACACCAAACCAATGCCCACCACAATACTGCAGGTTTCTATGCCTACTAGCTCAGCGGATGACGAGGAAATCGAAGGAATTTATGAAGAGATAGAAGATTTAATACAATTTGTAAAAGGTGACGAAAATCTAATTGTGATGGGAGACTGGAATGCAGTGGTAGGCCAAAGAAGAGAAGGTAATACAGTAGGAGAATTCGGATTGGGACAAAGGAACGAAAGAGGAATTCGACTGGTTGAATTCTGCATAGATCATAATTTAGTCCTTGCCAATACTTGGTTCAAACATCACAAACGACGGCTTTATACGTGGACGAGACGTGGAGACACTGGAAGGTATCAAATAGACTTCATTATGATTCGGCAGAAACTCAGAAACCAGGTGTTAGATTGCAAAACTTCCCCAGAAGCAGACATGGACTCTGATCACAACTTGTAGGGCATGAAATGCCATCTGAAGCTGAAGAAATTGAAGAAAGGAAAGAATGCAAACAGATGGGATCTAGACAAGTTGAAAGAAGAGAGTGTGAGTGATTGTTTCGAGGAACATGTTGCAAAAGGACTAAATGAAAAGGCTGAAGGAAACACTATAGAGGAAGAGTGGAGAGTCATGAAAAATGACGTCCGCAGGGCTGCTGAAGAAATGGTAGGGAGGAAGAAAAGATCAACTAAGAATCAGTGGATAACTCAGCAGATACTAGACCTGATTGATGAACGACGAAAATACAAGAATGCTAGAAATGAAGAGGGCAGAAAAGAATACAGACGATTAAAGAATGAAGTGGATAGAAAATGCAAGGTAGCTAAGGAAGACTGGCTGAAGAAGAAGTGCAAGGATGTCGAAGGTTGTATGGTCCTGGGAAAGGTAGATGCTGCATAGAGGAAAATCATAGAAACCTTTGGAGAAAGGAAATCTAGGTGTATGAATATTAAGAGCTCAGGTGGAAAGCCACTTCTAGGGAAAGAAGACGAAGCAGAAAGATGGCAGGAACATATCCAGGAGTTGTATCAAGCTGAAGATGTAGAGAATTTGGTTCTGGAACAAGAAGAGGCTGTTGATGCTGATGAAATGGGAGACCCAATTTTGAGGTCAGAGTTTGACAGAGCTGTGAGCGACCTCAATAGGAACAAGGCACCTGGAATTGATGACATTCCCTCTGAATTACTGACTGCCTTAGGAGAAACCAGCATGGCAAGGTTATTTTATTTAGCGTGTAAGATGAATGCCAACGGCCGTAGCCGTGTTGAAACACCGGATCCCGTGAGATCTCCAAAGTTAAGCAACATTGGGCGTGGTCAGGAGTTGGATGGGTTGCCACGCACTGTTGGTGGGGGTAAGGGAATGGAGGAGCGGAAAGGAACTGGCCACCCTACCGCACGTAAACTCCGGCTCAGGAATATCTCTGCGGAGGTTCGGACCTGCCTTCGGGCAGAAAATAACCCTTACCTTAAGAAGAATGAGACAGGAGAAGTCCCATCCGATTTTCGGCAGAATGTTGTTATACCTGTTCCCAAGAAAGCCGGTGCTGGCAGGTGTGAAAACTATCGCACCATTAGTTTAGTATCTCATGCCTGCAAAATTTTAACACGTATTGCTCACAGAAGAATGGAAAAACAAGTGGAAGCTGAGTTGGGAGAAGATCAATTTGGCTTCAGAAGAAATGTAGGAACACGTGAAGCAATCCGGACTTTACGTCTGATCTTAGAGGATCGAATCAAGAAGGACAAGCCCACGTACATGGCATTCGTAGATCTAGAAAAGGCATTCGATAATGTTGATTGGACCAAGCTATTTATGATTCTGAAGGTGACGGATCAGATACCGAGAACGACGAATTATCTACAATCTGTATAAAAGTCAATCTGCAGTGATAAGAATCGAGGGCTTTGATAAAGAAGCACCAATTCAGAAAGGAGTGAGGCAAGGCTGCAGTTTGTCCCCCCTCCTTTTCATTGTTTACATAGAACAGGCATTAAAGGAAATCAAGAGGAATTTGGAAAGGGAATCACAGTCCAAGGAAAGGGAATCAAAACCTTGAGATTTGCCGATGATATTGTTATTTTATCTGAGACGACAGAAGATATCGAGAAGCTGCTGAATGGTACGGATGAAGTCTTGGGTAAGGAGTACAAGACGAAAATAAACAAGTCCAAAACAAAAGTACAGGAGTGCAGTCGAACGACGGCAGGTGATGCAGAAAATATTAAATTAGGAAATGAAGTCTTAAAGGAAGTATATGAATATTGTTAATTGGGTAGTAAAATAACTAACGATGGCAGAAATGAGGGGGACATAAAATGCAGATTAGCTCAAGCAAGGAAGAGCTTTCTTAAGAAAAGAAATTTGCTTACTTCAAACATTGATATAGGAATTAGAAAGATGTTTTTGACAACTTTCGTGTGGAGCGTGGCGTTGTATGGAAGTGAAACATGGACGATAACAAGCTCAGAAAGAAAGAGAATAGAAGCTTTCGAAATGTGGTTTTACAGAAGAATGCTGAAGGTGATATGGATAGATCGAATCACAAATGAAGAGATACTGAATTGAATTGGTGAGAGGAGATCGATGTGGCTAAATTTGACGAGAAGAAGAGATAGAATGATAGGACACATCTTTAGACACCCAGGACTTGTTCAGTTGTATTTTGAAGGAAGTGTAGGTGGTAAGAACGGTAGGGGTAGACCAAGGTATGAATATGACAAGCAGATTAGAGCAGATGTAAGATGTGGTAGTTACGTAGAAATGAAAACGTTAGCACAGGATAGGGTGGCATGGAGGGCTGCATCAAACCAGTCTATGGACTGATGACTCAAACAACATAGTTAATTTCTATGGTTCGGGGACTGGATGTTCGTGCCGTCTTCAGCATTAGACTTTTCATGGCAGGGCCTCATCCTCACAGACGTAGAGGTCACCTGTACGGCGTCAACTCTAAAGACCTCTCCGGAGGCTACACGTCAGTATCACAAATTTATGTGAAAGGGAATAAGTACATTATATTAGCTTTAAGGCAACAGCAAAATATTTTAATAATAATAATAATAATAATAATAATAATAATAATAATAATAATAATAATAATAATAATAATTCTTCCTTTCTTTATTCGTGTCAGAAGTATCAACTTTACCAGTCAATATAATAATAATAATAATAATAATAATCATAATAATAATAATAATAATAATAATAATAAAACATCTTGGTTTCTTTCATTCACCAACTATTATTTTTCCCCTGTGGGTTGGGGTGGCAGAACAACATCCACACTATCCCCTGCCTGTCGTAAGAGGTGACTACAGAGGGGCCCCAGGGGATATAAAATTATTTAAGACTAGATAAAACAACTCATAGGCAATCTGCTACCGGGGTGACTGCCCTAAATTTATATCAGAGGTGATTGATTGATTGATTGATTGATTGATTGATTGATTGAGCGTGGGTTGGCGACCTGGGGGCCCTTTAATGAGTCCAGGCATTGCTTCATTTGTGGCAGGCGCCTTGCTTTCATATATCCTCTGTCAATTCTTGTTGTATTAAGAACGATGGTGCAATTGGATTGGCGGAAGGAATGTTTCCTTTCGAGAAAATGAGGTTACTTTCTTATTTCTGGGCGTGCGATTCAAATCGAAAAACTTGTATTTGCTATACCAGAGCACAAGCCACTACTGTGCTACAGGGAATAGAAGAGAAGGAGAGGGAGGTCACAGGAGTCCCGGGTTCGAAACTTGGCAAGGTCGGGAATTCTAATCATCAATGGTTAATTCCGCTGGCACGGAGCTGGGTTTATATGTTGTTTTCATCATTATTTCATCCTCATCACCACGCGCAGGTCGCCTACGGGTGTCGAAGCAAAAGACCTGCACCTGGAGAGCCGAACATGTCCTCGGACACTCTCGGCACTGAAAACCATACGCTATTTCATTTTACCACCACCAACATTTCCTTCATTATTTTCAACCCTTATTGATTTGTATTGACAATTTACATATTTTATTTGCTGGGGAAAGAACTAGTATCACAAAATATCATCATTATCATCATCGATGTGGAGTTATTTTTGAAGCCTTTTAGCGACATCATTTCAAAGATAGCGACCAACGACTTCACTGTATTTTAGAGAAAATTCTGGCGAATTTTAGTTTATGACTTGATAAATTTGATTAGCCAAGTAGTCAATACTATAGCATTACACTTCATATAACCGCATGAGCGCGTTATGCAATATATTAATTTTTGCATTTTAAGTAATGGCATCTGAGTGCATGACTCATTCATATGTGTGAAACATGAGTTCATATTATTTTTAGAAAGATCAGAAACCGTTCGTCCTACCCATGCACTTCCTGGGTAACTTTTCGTTCGATTATTATGAAAGCATTCATTGTCTGTGTGCCCCAGACATTCGATTGGAATTTCAAATGAATAATCTTAAAAATAACCCGATGGAAGGAATAATTGAATAACCGACAAATAAGCTAATGGAATAGTCGAATAAAATGAAATAATCGAATAAGCGATTATTTTGTATTCGATTTTCCCATCACTACAACCTACGCACATAACGACTGTAGATATTTGACAAGGTTCATTGTTAGTACCAGGCGGAACTGTGTTCTCTCTTGTAATTGGCACCTCTCTTATCAACAGGTGGTCCTGTTGCCTAGTCTTGCACAAAGTATACAGACCCGCACGGATAACCGCAGTCGGCCCTTTAAAATTAAGGTCTAGTTCAATAAGCGAAATGAAACACACATGTCACAGTACAGAGTGCCCAAACAGTCGGACCAGTACACAGCGCACCCCCCTCTGGGGTGTATTCGCGCATCACAAATGTGCCGAATTGCATCTTGCGATAGATTGTCTCAAGCCATCTTGCAACTTTTGGTGCAATTCGGCAACGGGTTTTGTAGGAGAACGCGTAAGTTCCCGCTTCATCATGTCGCATACGTGTTCAACTTGCAAGAAATCCGGTGATCAGTTATTGTACACCACAGAGAGCACCTTGCGTCGCAGCAGCCGTATATGGACGTCCATTGCCCTGCTGAAAAAGCACATCCCCTTCCTATGGAAGAAATGACAGTAGCGCAAGGACAACAACCTGTGCAATTTAGCGCGCACTGGTTACGTTTTCCTGCAGAAACACCAACTGAGACCGCGAGTTGTGACTGGTGACCTCCACACCATGAAGCCTGGGGTGGTACCTGGGTGTCGTGGGCGAATGCACTCTGGAATAGGCCGCTCACGAGGTCTATGCCGTATACCGTCACCTCACCTCGGCATCTCCAAGAACTGTCAAAAGCAGTTAGTGAGACGTGAAAACAATAACATTATTATTATTATTATTATTATTCCTTTGATTGGAAGCAAGGAAAGGAGCTCCATATAACGCAGATGAGAATACCGCAATGGAAACTATAATTAACTTGTCTGGACCAAGTTAGAAATGAAAATGTGCGAAGAAACACTGATGTGGTCCTAACCGTAGGGAAGACGATAGAGACTCGACTTCGATGGTATAGTAATGTAATTCCTTGTAGAGATACTTCACCAATCGTCGGCGGGGCGTGGTTGTTTCCTAGAATGGATGTTGCACACTTTCCACCCATAATCTCGGCACAGTTACTGCCTGTAGAGTCAGAACAGAGTGCGCACCGACAGGCCTCCTGAGCGCTATCTCATAGCCGATGTCCGTGACAAATAAATCACAAAAAAACAATCCATCAGTATGCACATATTGGTCCTTGAGGATGTTGCATGTTTATTTACCCGGCAGTGTATATCGTGAACATTTTTTAGTCATTGATACCACATCTTAGGCTTCAAAGTTACTCTTACGACCTTGCTAGTTGGACCAAAAACTAGTATTGACAGAAGCATTTCGTTAATTCTAGTTCAAGGCCTCTCAGAGTGACTGTGCACGGTGAAAAAGACGACTTCGCTTGGTTGACCAGAGTGCAGAACCCACTCCTCGATTTGGAGCAATAGCGCTGTCTCTCTCTTTCCGCACGCCTATCTCGCTCGCTCCGCCTGTCTCCCTCTTCCTCACTTGCTCCGTAGCGCTCCAAATCCGAGCCGAGTTGAGCCGAGCCTAGCCGAGTAGCCCAGAGACGAAGCGTTGGTCCGAGCCGAGCCGAATGGGACCGATGCACTGTGCACAGGAACGCTGCGCCTCAATTTGCACGTGCGAGATTTTGGGCGTTTGAGAGGCCCTGTTCTAGTTTTTATTGAAGTATACTAGTTCAAATAGGAATCAGAACTGGAGCTTTGTTATAACTATGTTTAATGGTAACTCGTTTCCACTGTAACACACATACTTAGTCACTCTCATCACGTAATTGTATGCTGGACTAAACTTGTCGGTTCCGTTACCACGTTTCACCGTTCTCCTTGGTGAGCAACCAACGAAATACATTGCTACGCAAGGAAATTACCCACTAATCTATGGAACACACACAGCCGACTTCGCCCTCTGTTGCACTCAGTCGAACTTTCTCGGGGATTTACCGTCGCATCCGCGAGTTACAACTCCCGATAGAAATGTTATTTAGCCGCCGCAGTGTAGCCAACGGTGCCGGCACACCAGATAATGTGAAATTCGTAAATGCTTAAACTTTTGCTTCAAGTGAAGTTTAAACGACTTGAGAGCCTCCGTGAAGTAATTATACAACAAAATATGAAATAAAAACCCTAGAGTAATTTCCATAAATTGTAATGTTAGTTCCAAAGAGCCTTCAGCCATATCTCTTGAAGGTAACCGCTAGGACAGTAGATTGTTAATTTTAAGTCACCGTCTCATATTTCAAAATTCTCCTGCACATTCACAATAGAAATTCTTTGCCTTGCCGGGCTGTTCAGAGTTAATCATCTCTGACGATCACACAACCTTCCACAGAGAAAATAATCCACAAATCAACAATATGTACAAATCGAAATGTGTTGCGGAAAAAGTTCAATTTGGTTTACGTCGCACCGACACAGATAGATGTTACGGCGACGATGGGTAAGGTTAGTATATAACAGGTTACCCACAACGGCTGGCTTGTGGTCATTGGCTATTCGAGCGTGACGTCGCACAGATACCTGGTCTCTGATCGCGGGAGCGCTTTTAGTGATTGCGATATGATATATTTTAATAAATAATAATGCTATTTGCTTTACGTCCCACTAACTACTCTTTTACGGTTTTCGGAGACGCCGCGGTGCCGGAATTTAGTCCCGCAGGAGTTCTTTTACGTGCCAGTACATCTACCGACACGAGGTTGACGTATTTGAGCACCTTCAAATACCACCGGACTGAGCCAGGATCGAACCTGCCACGTTGGGGTCAGAAAGCCAGCGCCTGAACCGTCTGAGCCACTCAGCCCGGCTATGATATGTTTTAACCAAAGAATTATTATCTCATGTGTCCCTTATACCTCTTCAAACTGACTTTCTAAACAGTAGATAACGAACACAATCATGAACAATACAAGAGCTAATCGTGTCACAAGACAGTGGTTATTGCTAATAGGATTTTATTGGCCACACTACGCTACTGAAATCCAATAAAGTATTCTGAGTTAAACGAAACAGAGCATTAAAAATGACCAATAAACAAGCAAGCGAACGAAGGAACGAATAAACAGTTCTATTATGATAAAGTGAATCTTACCTGGTAAATTTCTTCATTTTGTTCATCTTCTTGACTTTCACCTCCATAACGTTGACGCGTTTACTTCCACTTTCTCCTTTTTCCTCAAGTTTGTTTAAATATTGTATACGAGCATATTTCCTCATTTTTACAAACGTGGCTACCAGATCACTACTTAAATTAGGATCACTTGCACATATTAAAGAAACTAGGTTCTGTATTACTCTCAACCCTCTTCGGACTGCAAGCTCGTGATAAGAACATACATTTTTCTCCATATCTCGTTCAGTTTGTAATAAGCTGTCGGCTATATAAGACCACCGTATGACAGACTTCGAACCCAGGACCTCGAACAATAAGTACTGTCGTATGTTCCTCCGAGTCGGCCCGTGGTGTAGGAGTAGCGTGCCTGCCTCTTACCCGGAGGCCCCGGGTTCGATTCCCGGCCAGGTCAGGGATTTTTACCTGGACCTGAGGGCTGATTCGAGGTCCACTCAGCCTACGTGATTAGAATTGAGGAGCTATCTGACGGTGATATAGCGGCCCCGGTCTAGAAAGCCATGAATAACGGCCGAGAGGATTCGCCGTGCTGACCACACGACACCTCGTAATCTGAAGGCCTTCGGGCTGAGCAGCGGTCGCTTGGTAGGCCAAGGCCCTTCAAGGGTTGTAGTGCCATGGGGTTTTTGTTTGGTTTCGTTTTTTTTTTTTTTTTTTTTGCTATTTGTTTTACGTCGCACCGACACAGATATGTCTTATGGCGACGATGGGATGGGAAAGGCCTAGGAAGTGGAAGGAAGCGGCCGTGGCCTTAATTAAGGTACAGCCCCGGCATTTGCCTGGTGTGAAAATGGGAAACCACGGAAAACCATCTTCAGGGCTGCCGACAGTGGGGCTCGAACCCACGATCTCCCGATTACTGGATACTGGCCGCACTTAAGCGACTGCAGCTATCGAGCTCGGTGTTTGGTTTCGTACGTTCCTCCTATGTCTGTTAGGGAACCTAAGTGTGGGTGAGTGCTTTCGTGTTTTTTTAGCCATTCAACATGCAATGTAATTCAAACCTTCGACCTCTATTTCAGTGTCAGTTTCACTGGCAAATGTTGGAACAGTATCATATTTGCCTTTTTCAAAATAGCTTTCAGCAGGGGAATATTCTATCTCACGACGCGTTATTCCGAACTTCATCAGCATTTGTGATGAGAGATATTCATCAGAGGTTTCTGTTCGCGTGTTCTTGTGTTTCTCTATTTTACCGGCATTATTTCCGAGAGTAATCATCCGAAGGCGATAAAGAGCGTTCTTCGGTGTAGGGCGGTCGTATAATCTTCCTCAAGGACGGATCTAGGAAAACAAATTCTTGAGTGAATCTTGATTGAGTCGGTGGATTAAAATGTACTTCACTCCTATATTCTGAACTTCTGAGATCAGATATTTCAAGGAGGAGATAGTCACAAGAATAGCTTTCTGGAACACTTGATTAACTTTTTTCCACTTGGAGGTCATACTTCTTCTTCTTTGTCGTTTAGGCCTACTGAGGACCACGGGGCTCGTATCTACTCTTGGGTAAAATTGTTGCTTTCTTCTTCTTCCTGCCGGGCTGAGTGGCTCAGACGGTTAAGGCGCTGGCCTTCTAACCCCAACTTGGCAGGTTCGATCCTGGCTCAGTCCGGTGGTATTTGAAGGTGCTCAAATACGACAGCCCCGTGTCGGTAGATTTACTGGCACGTTAAAGAACTCCTGCGGGACTAAATTCCGGCACCTCGGCGGCTCCGAAGACCTTAAAAGTAGTTAGTGGGACGTAAAACAAATAACATTATTATTATTATCTTCTTCTTCCAATACTCCTTCATTTGCTGACGATGAGCCAGCTTTCTCTCTTCGGTCCACTTAGTTCCTGTAGTCTTCTTACTTGTAAGGGACGTTGGGAAAACTCCGTGTCGGATGACTTGACGGAACAGTAGTCGGTCATGAGTTTGTCCCAGTGGGATATCTAGTTGTTCCATATCTGACTTAACTGACGTGATCCATTTGTTCTTAGAAGCCTTGCCTCTTCCTGTTACTGTGAATATCCTGTTGGTGAGTCTTTTGGAATCCCGACGGGCCAAGTGTCCATAAAAGGTCAGGCGCATTTTCCTTATAGACGTGACGATGTCCTCCTGGTGTTCATACAGTTCATCATTATGACGGATTCTGTAAGTGCCTCCTGCCTCTCTGATTGGTCCTAATATCCTCCTCAGGATCTTCCTCTCTTTTAACTCCAGCTTTCTGAGTGGGCTCTTCCTAGCCATTACAAGGCACTCAGAAGCATACAGAAGAGACGGTTTGACTACCGAGGTCATACTGTTAATAAGGCCACACATTTTAACTAAAATTTCATCTTGTTGTTTTAACTTTTTGCTAGGGACTTCAGAAATTTCTAGAGAGAACAGCGTTTTTGTTAAGCACACTTTTGGGAGGAAGCTCTGACAATTCGCTCTTTAGATCAGTTTCGAAATCGCTATCAGAAAAATGTTCGGAACACACCCGGGACGAATCTGTATTCCACTTTCCATCGCGCCTACACCTTTGGGTCCACTTCTTCTTTAGTTCCTCATTTTTAGGGAAACAAATATGTGATATAACTTTTGGAAGGATCTTTCCTGGTTTTCACCCAGATGTTACACACGTAAAACGTGGTATTTGTAATCTACTGTAAAAGTAAAGAAACATAGGTGATTTGTTTTCGAAAACTCCACTTAAGGGGAACTAAAAAGGGGGTAAAATTTTAAAATATGCATGTCTACAGTATATCTCAAAAACTTAACATGTTGCCGAAGTGAGAAATGGTATTTCTATCCCAATTAAAATTAAAGAAAGATGTATTTTTTATTTTCGAAAAAAAAAACACTTGGGTGGGGGTTCGGGGGTTAAAATGTCTGAAAATGGGGTTGGATTCTTTTTATTATGATACTGATATCTCAAAAACTGAAGATGTTACAGACGTGAAATTTGGTATTTGGAATCTCCTTTAAAAATAAAGAAATACGTTTTTTCTTGTTTTCCGAAATCCACTTAAGGGGGAGGGGGGTGATGAATTGAAAAATGTTTTTGAATTGTTTGTATTAAGATACTATTATCTCACAAACGAAAGATGTTGCAGACGTGAAAATTGGTATAAGGTTGTAATCAACAAATCAAGTCATTTTTCAGGAGAGAGGAAAATTATTTTTGGGGTTTATTTCATGGTCTACACTACTTGAACCAACTGCATATGCAAGTGTACAAATGAGTCAACCTATTGAAAACAATTTTTAGACTTAAGGTTTAAAAAATAATCTATGAATTAGAAGTGATACAATAGAAAATAATCTGTCAAGAACATACATCAAATTATAAATGTGATTTCATGTATAGTCTTTATTTAAATGATGAATCAACACAAGCACTGTCCACCATCTTGACTGATGTTCCATTCTTAGGCCACGGAGGACAAAGTTCTGCTGGCTGTAAACCAGCTTGAAGTTCAAACGTAGGACATAAGATGACACCACAGTACAGAGGCATGAAGATACACCAATGAAATTTCTCTTTTCAAAAGAAATTGTTTACATCATTATTTCGGGAAGTTCTTCAATTATAAGGTGTTCCCAGAATGTGTACTATAGTTCTGCAGTTTCAGTCGACAAATGCATGTAGACTTAGTTAAGTAGGTTAGAACTAAGGGACGACAGAACTGCACTGAACATACCGCAAGCGAGACTACTGCGAACTCCCATAGCTCGATGCTCTTTTGTTGTTAGCGGGCTAGTTAAATAGATTACACGTCTGTCAGTCACGCTACCAACTGTTGATGAGCTGTCTCTTAGTGACAGTCCACTGGTTTAAATTGTCTTGGATGCATAATAAATTAATTGCCTGATGATTGAGACAGGTGCTGCATCAATTTAATAAGAACCTTGGCCGATTCATTTGCCACAGCTGGCAATCGCACCCATTTGTATTTGTACTGGGTTCTTGGAGCGGCGCCATTTTGCCACTGGCAGTAACTGTTGATGTGGGTGGAATGAGAAATGTCACGTGTTTCATAAAAAATTTCCTTGGGTTTCTGAACCCCCAGGCACGGCAAAGAATGCATCAATTTGCAACAAATAAAACGATCTACCTTTCGAAGTATCGTAGCAAGCTGCAATGCGTATAGTCCAATTTTCCCTTAAAACATTTGTAAATATTTGTAATTGTAAAAAATCAATCAATCAATCAATCAATCAATCAATCAATCAATCAATCAATACTGATCTGCATTTAGGGCAGTCACCCAGGTAGCAGATTACCTATCTGTTGTTTTCCTAGCCTTTTTTAAAATAATTTCAAAGACATTGTAAATTTATAGAACATCTCCCTTGGTTAGTTATTCCAATACCTAACTCCCCTTCCTATAAATTAATATTCGCCCCAATTTTTTCCCCTTGAACTTGAACTTTACCTTCATATTGTGATCTTTCCTACTTTTAAAGACGCCACTCAAACTTATTCGTCTAGTAATGTCACTCCACGCCATCTCTCCACTGACAGCTCGGAACATACCACTTAGTCGAGCAGCTCGTCTTCTTTCTCTCAGTTCTTCCCAGCCCAAACTTTGCAACATTTTTGTAGCGCCACTTTTTTCTCGTAAATCACCCAGAACAAATCGAGCTGCTTTTCAGTCGATTTTTTCACTTCATGAATCAAGTAATCCTGGTGAGAGTCCCAAACACTGGAACCATACTCTAGTCGGGGTCTTACCAGAGGCGTATATGCCCTCTCCTTAACATCCTTACTACAACCCCTAAACACCCTCATAACCATGTGGAGAGATCTATACCCTTTATTTACAATCCCATTTATGTGATTACCCCAATGACCAATGAGGATCTTTCCTTATATTAACACCCAGATACTTACCATGATCCCCAAAAGGAACTTGCACCCCATCAACGCAGTAATTAAAACTGAGAGGACTTTTCCTATTTGTGAAACTCACAACCTGAATTTTAACCCCGTTTATCATCATACCATTTCCCACTGTCCATCTCACAACGTTATCGAGGTCACATTGCAGTTGCTCACAGTCTTGTAACTTATTTATTACTCTATACAGAATAACATAATCCGCAAAAAGCCTTATATCTGATTCCTCTTGTTTACTCAAAATTTATATAAGAAAACATAAAGGTCCAATAATGCTGCCTTGAGGAATTCTCCTCTTCATTATTACAGGGTCAGATAAAGCTTCGCCCATTCTAATTGTCTGAGATATATTTTCTAGAAATACAGCAACCTATTCAGTCACTCTTTTGTCTAGTCCAATAGCACTCATAGTAACGTTATTGGCTTTACGTCGCATTAACTACTTTTACAGTTTTCGGAGATGCCGAGGTGCCGGCTCCCACAGAAGTTCTTTTACGTGCCAGTAAATATACAGACCCGTGGCTGACGTATTTGAGCACCTTTAAATACCACCGGACTGAGCCCGAATGGAACCAGCCAAGTGGGGTTCAGAAGGCCAGTGTCTCAACCGTCTGAGCCACTCAGCCTGGCATTTGTATTCCGTAAGTATAAAGTGCCACAAACTACATTTACTATTTTCTGAGACGCCTAAGTGCCGGAGTTTTGTCCCGCAAGAGTTCTTTCACGTGCCAATATATCGATCGACACTAGGCTGACATATTTAAGTACCTTCAAGTTCCACCGACTAAGCGAGGACCGAACCTGCTAACGCAAGCTCAGAAGGACAGCACTCTATCGCCTGAGCTACTCAGCCCTGCTTTTTGTTCTATATCGTGATCTATATATCATATACTTCTGATGGTGGTGATTACTGTTTTAAGAGGAAGTACAACTGGGCAATCATCCTCTATTAACACTATTCACAGGGAAAAAAATAGAAAGGATCCAACACTTCGAAATATGAAGGTATTGGTCAAGGAAAGACAAGGACCACGAAGGGCGTGAAAATGAAAGCCACCCTAGGATTCACAATCTAATACCATCGGGGTCGAAAAGAACAAGAGTTGACCAAGAGAGGTCAGATAGGGTAGGTGAACGTGAAAAGCCTGGCACGAGTAAGTGGAAGCAATGCCAAGAAACAGCTGAGGGCCCCATGGTCGCCAACCCACGCTCCGAAGTTGAGAGCCCCAAGGGCTATTTCCGGTTGCCTCTTACAACAGTTAGGGGATACAGTGGGTGTTATTTTACCGCCCCCACTCATAGAGGGATATATAGTCTACTTCTTCTTGGCATTTTTCTAAATTGATTGCAGTCGGCACTTCGATTGGAATTGTTCCTGTTTTACGATCGAATACCCTTCCTGACGCCAAACCTCTGTGAAGAGATGTCTTCACTATTGTGTATTCCTATCGTTGTTCGTAGTGTAGTTTGTCGTAAGTAGATGATAGGGTGTGCATTGGGATGGACGCAGAAATTAGGTTTCCAAGCTAGAGGAACTAACCGCACACAGTTAAAATCCTTACCGCGGATGGGAATTGAACCTAGGGCCTCTGAATCGAAAACCAGTACACTGACTCTCAAGTCAAGGAGCCAGATATCTATCTATCTATCTATCTTCTTCTTCTCCTCCTCCTCCTCCTCCTCCTCCTCTTTCCTGGCCGTACGTGTGCCCTCAATGGACACTCCCAAGTATCACTCAGGGTCGGGTCTTCTAGTACTTGGAGAGTTTTCCATGCGTTTGGATGTTCCGCCACTGGAATGCCGTTTCTGTTCAAGGCCATTTCGGCTGTACGCCACCATGCTGCTGTCGGTCGCCCGCGTCGTTCTAGTTGATACCTTGATTGGAAGAGCTCTCTTAACGGGATGATCTCCATCTCGACGATGTACGCGTCCATACCAGTACAACTGCCGCTCCTTCAGTTTCTCACTAATAAGGACCGTATGAAATGATCCTCGTATATGCTCAATGCGCTTTCGGTCCAAGAGGGTGTCACCCGTTGACCATCGCAGCATCCGCATTTCCATTACATGCATTTGCTGATCATGCTTCTTTTGCCTTATCCAACACTCGGAGCCGTAAGTGAGGGCAGGTCTAAGAACAGTCTTGTGTATCTTGCCTTTGAGCTATATAGGCATCTGCCTGTCAGCAAATGCCATTGGTCCATGCAACGTTGATGCGATGCTTCAAGTCAACGTCAATCGTCGTATCGGTGGTGATAACTGAGCCGAGGTACTTTAATTTATTCGTCTTTGCCAGTGGTTCACCCGCTAAGAAAATTGTATTGAGTAGACCTTGAACTTGTGACTTGGCGAAGTCACAGAACACATACTCCGTCTTCTTACGGCTTATTCTGAGTCCATTTGTCTCCAAAGCTTTTCTCCAAGTTCTAAGGCTTCCTCAGTCTCTTCACGTGTTTCATCAACTAGGAAGATGCCGTCTGAGTACAGTATAGAAGGGTCCATGGTAATTGTCTCATCAGTTGTCCTTTGAGATAGTTAATAATTATGTTGAATAAGGTTGGGTTCAAAGCTGAACGTTGCTGAACACCAACCTCAATACGGAGCCGGACATCTATATTTTATATATTTTAATGTCATTATGTTTTTCAAAAGTATTATCCATACCATGAGCATTTATTGAAGTGAATTCGCTCCGCAAAAATATGTGAAGTTTGACGCGACTAAATTTCTCGCGAGTGAATTGGTCACTGCACTGATCTCTTTCCGCATGATGAGCACTAGTAGTATACACTCACTATGTTATCTAGTATGAAACCATTACACTACTGTCATAAAAATAGTTGACACGGAATTGAAAATATGTGACAAAAGTACCGTGCTCACACTGTATGTGTTTGATATCGTGCTGTCGTCTTTTATACTCGACTCTCTCGCTGACGAAAACCGAATACACTCTAATATTTTAGATGGTTCTGGGTGCATTATATCCTAGATAAAAGGCGTAATAAAAGCTTAACTGTATTGCTACTGGAACGTAAATGTTATCATGGTAAAATATGAAATAATAGCCAAAATAATTTTTAAAAAATATGTCCAGTGTAGCGTTAGCGGAGACATTATTTCTGTGGAATAGTCGTGGGCACACAATAGCAGCGGGAACAAAGAGTGTCGGAGTTAGTGGACAGGTAGCCGAGCCGTACATGCCACCATTGAAATGGGGAAAGGGAGTGGTCACCACAATGAAATACAAGAGGCACCGCATTATGGCATCTAATAGTCAACACTGTCAGCATTATATTTAGGTTTCAGGCTACGTTGACTGAAACACCATATTGACTTTAGTTATTGTAGAATAGTGTTCAAGTTGCGTTTCGTTATTGTATTCACGATTCGTATCCTTTTTGGAGCGAGTACGTGAGAGTCCCAGGGCGAAAACTATGGCCTTCTACTAATCTGTTCCCGAGAAAAGCCTATGAGTCGGAAAATCTCCATCACGTACACTGGCTAGCGAAAAACTATCTGTAAAGGAGGGAAACATTTACCCCTATATCAGGAAAAAAACACACTCTTCTCTAAAACTGTAAAACTCGAATTACAGTCGAAACCTGTTAAAACGACTCGGAAGGGATCGTCAATTAACGGTTGTTATAGGCGATAATCGCACAAACCGGTCTTATTTTTTGTTGTTACTAAAAATCTGTGAGCTTTATTCCTCGCACTTACACGCTTAATTAACAGAATAGAGTTAAAACTTCAAAAAATGTCAGTGAAATAATTTCTGTATTTACAATATAATATTAGTGGACTGAGGCTCAGAAAATTTTTTCTTCTAAGCTGCAACAATATGCCAGCAAAATATAAACTAACAACTTAAGAGAGGAAAGAAGAATCAACGATGTAAATGGATGCATAATGTCGCACACGGTCTTCGCTAATAAATCGTAGAAATCGTTGAGTATGATAAGGCTACACCGAATTCCTTCGCGATGCTGACGTTTTCTTACTGACATATTGTGTGTGATTTTGCTTGAATATTAAACACATTCCCTTTCTTTAGAGACATTTTCACAACAATACTTGCCTTGACTATTTAACAGACTGATTTGACATCTATACTGAAAATAAGAATTTGAAAGATACCTTTACATTGTTGTCAGCAATTTTCAAATACGTAAGAAATAAATATCACCATTGGACGTTAAATCCGATAAATTTATCCGAAATGGTGATAAAATGCGCCGTTTTATAAGATATTTCGTAAAGAGCCATTTTATTAGTACACTGTTTATATACGATTCAGGCGGCAGAGTTAAGATTTCGCCGTTATATCCAATATGTCGTTAAAACCGATGTCGCAATAAACGGTTTCGTCCGTATTTTGAATTTAGTGAAGAAGAAGAAGAAGAAGAAGAAGAAGGAGGAGGAAGGAAAGCTTTGCTTCTTAAGAAACGGGCCTTTTCAGTGGGAGTTAATTTTCAATTTTAGTGACTAGCCGCCTTGCTAGTAAAAAGTCCTTATACAGTTGTTTAGCATGTGTATAGTTATAAAATGAATAAACCCTGTATAAGCGTTGTATATTTTCTTACTAATAAACGTGGTAAATGCATTGTATTTCTATACAACACGTATACAATCGTTTCAAGTCATAGGAATCTCTTCCTGGAATTCACCGACGTATTTCGCACGTTCACCGCCTTTATGATCGCTTCTGTTGGTTATTTACGAGCAAAACTTCCCGGAAAGTCGCGCAGTAGCACGGCATATCGAAAAGGCAGTGGCAGCACAAAGTGAGACAGCTGGAAATTGGCTTATATTGATATCAATCAATCAATCAATCAATCAATCAATCAATCAATCAATCAATCAATCAATCAATCAATCAATCAATCAATCAATCAATCAATCAATCAATCAATCAATCAATCAATCAATCAATCAATCAATCAATCAATCAATCAATCAATCAATCAATCAATCAATCAATCAATCAATCAATCAATCAATCAATCAATCAATCAATCAATCAATCAATCAATCAATCAATCAATCAATCAATCAATCAATCAATCAATCAATCAATCAATCAATCAATCAATCAATCAATCAATCAATCAATCAATCAATCAATCAATCAATCAATCAATCAATCAATCAATCAATCAATCAATCAATCAATCAATCAATCAATCACTACTGATCTGCATTTAGGGCAGTCGTCCAGGTGGCAGATTCCCTATCTGTTGTTTTCCTAGCCTTTTCTTAAATGATCGCAAAGAAACTGGATATTTATTGAACATCTCCCTTGGTAAGTTATTCCAATCCCTAACTCCCCTACCTATAAACGAATATTTGCCCCAATTTTTCCTCTTGAATTCCAGCTTGCTTGTGAAATGAACGCCATGAAAGAAATGGAAAAGCTTAAGAAAAGATCAAGAGCTCCTAACTGGGGTAGTGCGGAAAGTGTAAGCAATTGTAATTGAATCGGTGAGTTGAAAAGGGTGCACATTCCAATATCCTTACTTTTCAGGAGCAAGGAAAAACGTTTTAGTAGCTAAAAGAAAGGTTTGATCAAAAAGTTTCCATTAGGCATTTATACATCATATATCTGCGTATTCAACTACAAAGTATGGACATCATATTACGTACGGTTTTCATGTTATACCATTTTTTATATCAAGGAATATGCCACTTTTTATAGGTACTCAAATTTGAGAAAAATATTTTTAGAGGCAGATAATGTATAATAAACTCGCAATTTGAAAAGTCTGTTAAGCAGGAACACATTACTACACCAAAACACGCCCAACCATCATTTCTTTTATAGTTCTTCATTGTCATTCCGTCTCTTTAAAGTGTTTTACTTTACAAAGATGTCTAGCCTCCATAACCTCTAAATGGTATATGTCTTCTATGTTTAAAATATCGGGAAGATCATCAACGTTATTGTCCATTATTTCAATGTGTGTTTAATGTTAAAGGGATAAGTCGAATATTTCGCTGCAGACAGTAAATACCACGAAAATAAACTGCTCACTCCTTTCTTTTTCCGCTACTCGCTGCTATACAACGCTTATACAAGGGTCCTGGTCTGTATAAGCAATTTAATGAATAACTATAACATATGTACATACAGGAGGCTTGTACACGGTTTATTAGTAACGAATTTCAGATAAACGGTGTATAAACTTTGTATAAAAGTTATACATCGTTTATTAGTAAGACGGTTAGTGTTTTAACTTGGAATAGGCGGAAAAGTGGGGAGGTAACCAATTAAAACAGGTCGTAAGTTAGCCAAGAGTTGCGATGTTTGTAATGGGAGTTCGGCTTCTTGGTTCTTACGACACGTTTTAAAAGTAGAATGCCTGGGTCGGTGGACTGACTGACCAAGGAGGATTCTAAACTTGGTCACCTTGAACATTTTATTTACCTGAGATCTAATAACTGGAATAAGGAGTTCGGTTCGAATAATTTTATTAGATCTCAGGATTGGGGCGTGTACTCCAGCGGGATAATACAGTATTCAACAAACACTGAAGTACCTGCCTTAAACGATCAAATGGGTTTCTGTTCGACTAAAACGTTAAAGTACCCCACTGTCGGCAGCCCTGAAAATTGTTTTCCGTGATTTCCCATTTTCACACCAGGCAAATGCTGGGGCTGTACTTTAATTAAGGCCACGGTCGCTTCCCTCCAACTCCTAGCCCTTCCCTGTCCCATCGTCGCCATAAGATCTATCTGTGTCGGTGCGACGTAAAGCAACTAGCAGAAAACGTTAAAGTTAAGTAACACTGTCGAAATTAATATGATGTCCATTGTATGTTCTTTTTTTTTTTTTTGCTAGTTGCTTTACGTCGCACCGACACAGACAGGTCTTACGGCGACGATGGGACAGGGAAGGGCTAGGAGTGGGAAGGAAGCGGCCGTGGCCTTAATTAAGGTACAGCCTCAGCATTTGCCTGGTGTGAAAATGGGAAACCACGGAAAACCACTTTCAAGGCTGGCGACAGTGGGGTTCGAACCTACTATCTCCCGAATACTGGATACTGGCCGCACTTAAACGACTGCAGCTATCGAGCTCGGTCATTGTATGTTCTGAGGTGGATGGTAATAGAATAGAATAAAATATAATCTATATACAGGGTGTTAGGTGTATACGTGCAGATATTAAGCTAGTCGGCAAAGAGAAAGACATCTCACAATATATGCTATGTACTTTTTATCTTGTCCTATTAGTTTGCCCATAACTGAGCCAAATATTTCAGGACCTAATGTGTTTTGAACGGCCGTAGCAGGATATACCGGTTACGTCATTCTGTCCACGCGTAGTGGAAGTACAGTAGCAGAGTCTAGGGCTTGTTGAACCTGTTTCTTATCGCAGGCCAACACATGTTGTTGTGCACTTCCCCTAAAGGCTTGGCAAGTAGGCGAGGATGACTCACGTGCCAGGCCACTTGCTGTACTCGAAAACCGGTCTAGGGTACTCTGTGTGAAATGTACACAGGATCCTTACAGTGACCTCGAAGATACGCACCAGCACATACGTGCGAATAAAGTATTGTGTAGTTGTGTGTGATTTATAAGACGTCAATGGCATTACTCAGTGATCCAACCTGACAAAATGAAAGGAAATAGTTAATAAGTAAATGAAAAATGAGCGTATTGCGACAGTCTACGATGAATTTCTGACAATAGACAATGCGAGTTGTCTATGGTTATTCATAAACTTTTCAGGTCAGTGAAAGGACGGTGGACACTGAAAGAAAAGGCTGTAAGTATTCAGTCATATTGTTATTAATGAGACAGATTTCAAAAACCGTAGTTGCAACCATGCGTGAACATTGCTCGAAGGAACAATAGCTACTGTGGATTTCTTTTGCTAGATGCTTTACGTCGCACTGACACAAATAGGTCTTATGGCGACGATGGGACAGGAAAGGGCTAGGAGTGGGAAGGAAGCGGCCGTGGCCTTAATTAAGGTACAGCCCCAGCATTTGCCTGGTGTGAAAATGGGAAAACACGGAAAATCATCTTCAGGGCCGCCGACAGTGGGGTTCGAACCTGCTATCTCCCGAATACTGGATACTGGCCGCAGTTAAGCAACTGCAGCTATCGAGCTCGGTCTACTATGGAATTGCCGCCGGGCATTTCTAATAGAAGGCTTATTCTTCTTTTTCCTAATCTGTTTACCTTCCAGGGTTGGTTTTCCCTCGGACTCAGCGAGGGATCCCACCTCTACCGCCTGAAGGGCAGTGTCCTGGAGCGTGAGACATTGGGTCGGGGGATACAACTGGGGTGAATGACCAGTACCACGCCCAGGCGGCCTCACCTTCTATGCTGAACAGGGGTCTTGTGTAGGCCTTGCGGGGGAATGGGGAGATTGGAAGGGATAGACAAGGAAGAGGGAAGGAAGCGGCCGTGGCCTTAAGTTAGGTACCATCCCGGCATTTGCCTGGAGAAGTGCGAAACCACGGGAAACCACTTTCAGGATGGCTGAGGTGGGAATCGAACCATCTCTACCCATTTGACCTCCCGAGGCTTAGTGGACCCCGTTCCAGCCCTCGTACCACTTTTCAAATTTCGTGGCGGAGCTGGGAATGGAACACGGGCCTACGGGGGTTGGCAGCTAATCACACTAACCACTATACCACAGAGGTGGACAGAAGGCTAATTACCGGACAGTAAGTGCCGATAGGTAATGTAACGGACCCGTTTAATTAAAACGTCCGTAATAATAATGTTCCTACTACTACTACTACTACTACTACTACTACTATCTTTACGTTCCACTAACTAATTTTCACGGTTTTCGAAGACGTTGAAGTGCCAGAATTTTGTAAAGCAGTACTTTTTTAAATGCAAGTAAATCCACAGACACGAGACTGGCGTATTTCAGCACCTTCAAATACCACCGAACTGAGCCGTCTTCGAACCTGCCAAGGTGGGATCAGAAGACCAGCGCTCTATCGTCCGAGCTACGCAGACCGGCAATGGGGCTTAGAGTAAGTTGATCGTGCGGTTAGGGGCGCGCAGCTGTGAGCTTGTATTCTGGTGATAGTGGGTTCGAACTCCACTGTCGGTACCCGGGAAGATGGTTTTCCGTAGTTTCCCATTTTCACATCAGGGAAATGCTGGAACTGTACCTTTATTAGACTTCGAACGCTTCCTTCCCACTTGTATCCCTTTTCTCTCCCACTGTCGCCGTAAGACCTATTTGTGTCGGTGCGACGTAAAACAATTTGTAAGTACATGCTTCGGTAATTGCTGAGACATGTCTGCAATTATATTATTAATAATAATTCGGACCTGTTAAAAGTTCACAATTTTCTTTAGTGTTTTCTGACAGATTACGAGCTACGAAGTTTGACTGGGGCGATTAACTTTTATTTTCATAATAGTCAGTAATAATAGACTAACACAGTTTGTATAATAATATTGTTAGTTGCTTTTCGACGGATGCAAGCTAATCGCACGGCCAACTCGCCCAATAATAATAATAATAATAATAATAATAATAATAATAATAATAATAATAATCAAAAATCTTCACGTGCCAATGGAGACGCGCGGTGTCGGAATTTTGCCCACTGGTATTCTTTAACGTGCCCGTAAATCTACCGATCAGAAGCGGTCGTATTTGAGCACCTTCAAATACCAGCGGACTGAGCCAGGATCGAGCCTGCTAAGTTCATGAAACCAGTGCTTGAACCGCCTGAGCCACTCAGCCTGGCAACGTTTATTTTGATACGTTGAATAGGCACTGCAAAATCAGCAGTAAGCTAGAAGGTTCTCATTTACATTTAAACATGTTCTCTTCGGTTAGAAGCACGAAAGGAAGGTACGTTTAATTAATTTATGTTTATAACATGTCCCTTACTTTATGAAGTAAAACGTTCGATGTGTTTTGACATTTCAATTCCGATACTACTCACTTTGAAATTCTATCCCATGCATTCTTTCGTTGACGTAATAAACTTTATTTACGTACACGTCAACACGGGTTGTTTCTGCATACGGCGAGTTGGACTCCCAAAAGACCATGATATTGAAATCGCACTGTGGGAGAATATTCCACGTAAGCAGTTCGACAAAAGCACTAGACCTGTCACATGCCGGTTGTCTACTGTTCTTAGCGACGGAGATGTCGCTGGACGGGTTCCCCACCCCTACATGAAACCGGTCTGTCTGACCTTGACCTGAATAACAGGTGTCAGAGATGCGAATTATCGTCCGCACTAGTACGCGAGTTACTTCGTAGAAGTAGCATCAGTAGTAGTATTTGAATAATGCCAGTGTATGAATACCACGAATACCATTATATGCTGCTAGTGTATCGTGTGGCAGAACAGAACACGGGTCGCCCTTCATGAATCTATCGGGAAAGGCTTCCAGCAATTTATATTATATTTCTTATTCCCTACGAGTTAAAACAGAGGACACTTTGCGTTTTAAGGGCCGATGACATTAAGGCAGCAATCATCATCATCATCATCATCGTCGTCGTCGTCACGTATAAATATTCAATAAAATAATCGTTTTATATTCATCATTACTGAAATAGGAACTATAAGTTAACATTTAACTTAAGAAGATTGCCTAGAGTGTTTTGTTAATTTACAAAAGAAAGTTTAACATTTCTTTTAATGCAATCTGTATGTTTTTGTTTTTTAAACTGTTGTACTGTAATGTTTAACATAGGTACGTTATGTTGTTCACAGGCGTTTTCGTGTACGTTCGTAAATCCGTACTTTTCTATTCGAGATAGTCTTGTTACCGTCCACCTGGAATTACGGAGCCCGTACTGTATATTAGTTCATTATTTTTCTACAACAGAGTGTTACGATTGCGACTGTAGTTCCCGCGACCACGCCACTCTTATATCTGTGTCACTAATGTGCACTTTGTTCAGCTGTGTGCTGCTTGACTATGTGGCTCTCGTTACCTTCTTCTTCCTCTTCTTCTACTGCAGCCTTATGTCTTAACAGGTATACTGTATTCTACCGACATCATCTCAACACGCTGTAGCGTAATCTGCTGCGATTTACCGAGCTCGATAGCTGCAGTCGCTTAAGTCCGGCTCCATGGCTAAATGGTTAGCGTGCTGGCCTTTGGTCACAGGGGTACCGTGTTCGATTCCCGGGAGGGTCGGAAATTTAACCTTAATTGGTTAAATTTCCTGGCACGGGAACTGGGTGTATGTGCCATCTTCATCATCATTTCATCCTCATCACGACGCGCAGGTCGCCTACGGGAGTCAAATCAAAAGACCTGCATCTGGCGAGCCGAACTTATCCTCGGACACTCCTGGCACTAAAAGCCATACGACATTTCATTTCAGTGTGGCCAGTATCCATTATTCGGGAGATAGTGGGTTCGAACCCCACTCTCGGCAGCCCAAAAGATGTTTTTCCGTGGTTTCCCATTCTCACATCAGGCAAATGCTGGTGCTGTACCTTAATTAAGGCCACGGCCGCTTCCTTCCCTGTCCTAGCCCGTTCCAGTCCCATCGTCGCCATAAGGCCTATCTGTGTAGGTGCGACGTAAAGCCAATAGCTGCTGCGATTTGTTATTAGCACCATCATAGTAAAATGTAATATAGTTGTGGCGGAATCTTCTTAGATAAGTTCGACATCTGTAGATTGTGTATAATTTGATAACTCATCTGTACTCATGAAAGCGACCGTCGGCCTGGCGTTCAGGTTAATAGCTACATGTCTCTAACGTGTAACCTTGTTTATGTTTCTTATATTTATTGATGTGTATGTTTGATGTTTATACACAATACGAGATTACAGCTGACTCATCCCCACGAGCTTGACCTGGTTCTCGTTTTACGCATAGTAATCTGTAGGTAACTACTGCGAACGATGCTAACTCACGTGACATACATTTCATCTTGTTTCCTCTTAAACCACGCATATTTTACTATTTTCTTCCACGTATTTCAGCTTTTAATGACCTAATAATAATAATAATAATAATAATAATAATAATAATAATAATAATAATAATAATAATAACGTTAAGTGCTTTACGTCCCACTAACTACTTCTACGGTTTTCTGAGACGCTGAGGTGCCCGAATTTAGTCCCGCACGAGTTCTTTTTATGTACCAGAAAATCTGCCGACAGGAGGCTGACCTACAGTATTTGAGCACCTTCAAATACCACCGGACTGGGCCAGGTCCGAACCTGTAAAGTTGGAATCAAAAGGCCTGCACCTCAACCGTCTGAGCAACTCAGCCCGGAAGGAGGCACGAAATGTAGGTACGTTTAATTTATTTACTGTAGTTATAACATGTCCAATATTCCTTTGAAACTAAACGTTCGATGTGTTTCGATAATTCAATTCCGATCCTACTCATTTGGGCATCCCATAACTGCTTTCGTTGGCGTAAGGACCTGCCATCTTTCTTGTACCTTTACGCAATGCACAACGGGGATCTACTGTATTTCACGTCCCGGCGCGCCTATACCAACCAATAATTATATCACACGCTCGTACAGGTCCCTCACCGATTCAGGTTTTCAGGTCATTTCCATACTCACTAGACCACGGGGCTGATGACCACACGTATCCCAATCCCTTAAAGGACATAACAGCAAATGAACCAGTATTAACACTGAGAATTCGGTACATCCAGGGTCCGAAACCGATGACCAGGGTTGTCTGAAGCCCCTAAGACGGAAACTGAATACTGACAACTACGAAACCAGTCTGGCGAGAATGTAACGTAACAAGGCATACGCTACTGTAGTAGCCACCTTCAGCTGTTATCGTAGCTCAGTTGCTCTTAAACATAAAACCAGTTTGACAAGGATGTTACGTAACATCTCGTGGTAGCGTTCAGCTGTTGTACGTAAACATAAACAGAAACCAGTTTGGCACGCATGGCGCGTGACTCGCCTGTTCTCAAAGGGAAGCTATTCATTCACAAGAACAAGGCATACTACCTATTCTAAAAACATCGTATCTCTTTGCTCTCGAAAATAACTTCCGAGAATTACTAAAAGTTTGATATATAGTGGTTCGTCACATCGTTCTCTATTGCTAGAAGAAATATCTGCAGGTATACACCTAACACCCTGTATATAAAATAAGAGTTTTGTCTGCACATTGCTCATAATTTAAAAAGAATGGTATTTCTGTATCGGCCATGTCCACAGTAACAAAGAAATACACATTTTAGTTTTCCGTAATTTCTGTCTGTCTGTCTGTCTGTCTGTCCGTCCGTCATGAGATAACGGCTGTAGAGAATTTAATGAAAATCGGTATATAAAGTCGAGGCATGAGCCACTACAATTCAGGCTATAAATCATTTTATTAACGCTCAGTGAAATAGTACTTTAGGGGAAGGCTTAAAATTTAATTCTCAAATATGTATGTTATTAGTGGTCCTCTCGATAAATACTGCATAACCGAAATTATACAGAATTAAATTTACGATCATTTATGTTTTATACATTTTTACTGTACCGGCAATGATGACAGAGATGTTCATAAATTTGCATTTTTGTTGCTAATTCCATATCAACACCGAATCACGAGAAAATGGGTAAAAAAGAATTTAATGAAAATCGGTATAAAGAGTCGGGGAATAGGAAACTACAGTCAAAGCTATAAACAGTTTTATTAACCCTGGATGAAATGGTAGTTTAGGGAAAGGTGCCTAAAATTCAATTTTTAAATACGTATATTCTTGGTCTTATGGGAAAATCAGAAACCGGAGGAATGGCATACTCTTTTCTTTTTTTTGCTAGTTGCTTTACGTCGCACCGACACAGATAGGTCTTACGGCGACGATGGGACAGGAAGGGGCTAGGAGTTGGAAGGAAGCGGCCGTGGCCTTAATTAAGGTACAGCCCCAGCATTTGCCTGGTGTGAAAATGGGAAACCACGGACAACCATTTTCAGGGCTGCCGACAGTGGGGTTCGAACCTACTATCTCCCGAATACTGGATACTGGCCGCATTTAAGCGACTGCAGCTATCGAGCTCGGTGAATGGCATGCTAAAGAAGAAAAATACTAACTCGCCGACTATTTCCCTCCAAGTATTCAGGCAGGCTGTTATACTCGGCACGCAACAGTAGTCCCATCTATCCTTCTGCATGACGATTAATAAAGTGCAGGGACAAACTCTTGAGAAAATGGGTATCTATTTACCCGAACCAGGGTTCAGTGACGGCCAATTGTAAGTTGCACTATCTCGGGCAAGATAGTTTGAAATACGCCCGAATTGTCGACGCACAGAAAATACGTCTGGAAATAAGTGTTATAAACTACATTACGAATGAAGAAAGTATTATGTACTGGTAGAAATTTTCATAGTCCGCCTCTGTGGTGTAGTGGTTAGTGTGATTACCTGCCTACCCCCCGGAGGCCTGGGTTCGATTCCCGGCTCTGCCACGAAATTTGAGAAGTGATACGAGGGCTGGAACGGGTCCACTCAGCCTCGGGATATCAACTGAGTAGAGGTGGGTTCGATTCCCACCTCAGCCATCCTTGAAGTGGTTTTCCGTCGTTTCCCACTTCTCCTCCAGGCAAATGACAGGATGGTACCTAACTTAAGGCCTCGGCCGCTTCCTTCCCTCTTTCTTGTCTACCCCTTCCAATATTCCCATCCCCCACCAAGGTCCCTGTTCAGCATAGCAGGTGCGGCCGCTTGGGTGAGGTACTGGTCATCCTTCCCAGTTGTATCCCCCGACCCAGTGTCTCACGCTCCAGGACACTGCCTTTGAGGCGGTAGAGGTGGGATCCCTCGCTGAGTCTGAGGGAAAAGCCAACCCTGGACGGTAAACAGTTTAAGAAGAAGAAGAAGGTGAATATTCATGAAACCAGTAATAAAGTGCAGAGACAAACACTTGAAAAAATGGGTGTCTACTTACCCGAACCAGTATTAAGTCACGGCCAATTGTACGTTGCACTATTTCGGGCAAGACTGTTTGAAAATTTTAAGATCCAGATACGCCTGAATGGTAGAAACACAGTGAATACTGTCTGGAAATAAGTGTTATAAACGACATAAAGAATGAATCAGTTATTATGTACCTGTATAATATTATATTATATTATATTATATTATATTATATTATCGTGCTCGGTTCGTGAGTTCGAATCCCTGTCAAGAAGTCGTAAAATTTAAGAAACGAGATTTCCACTTCCGGAGGGGCATATAGCCCAGAGGTTCACTCAGCCTACACCAACAATGAGTACCAGGTTAATTTCTGGGGGCATAGGAGGCCGGGCGTAGAGCTAACCACTCTACCCCATCACGTGCCGCGGTTAACAATGGTGGAAGCCTTTACCTTCCACTCCTCCATGGGCCGTCATGGGCTGTATGGAGGTGATTTTGTCTTTTATATTATATTATATTATATTATATTATATTATATTATATTATATTATATGATATTATATTATATTATATTATATTATATTATATTATATTATATTATATTATATTATATTACCAGAAAATACAATACAGTATTTACATTATAGAGTTAAAAGAAATGCACTGCAAATGAGGCGACTTACAGTTACTAAACAATGCAGTATAATAATATAAAATTTAGAATACAAACAAGAAATCAATGATGATGTTGATGATGTAGTACACAATTATTACACGTCTGTATTATTCAAAAATGTATGAATGCAAATCAATCTTGGAAGCATTCATTCATCAATTCATAATTCTTGCAACTCTCTCCCCAGTTGTTGGATATTCGTGACAGGGTAAGAAGAGTGTTATATTTGGAAGACAATTATACTTGTTAACAAGTGATAGCCTAATAGTAATAATAATAACGTAAACATCATCTTCCGTTGCGCGTGAAATTGGAATAAATATTAATACTACCACCTCTGTTTCGTAATTATTATTTACAGTTTGCCTTACGGAAGAGACTCTCTGGATTTTTATTGTAATGTCTGATTTTGTTAATGAGAGTTCCTTCCCATATTATACATATCGTCACTGCCGGGACAAAACCTCCTATGTGAAATATTTTAGCTTAGAACTTTGGCCGGTAAGGTTCTGTCAGCTAACGTGCAATATGGTATGCATATTGTCAAGACATACTCGCTCTTCGTGGTGTATGTGCTGCGGGTCAGTATATCTTCAAAAACATTATCACATAGGAGGTTTGGTCCCGGCAACGACGATATCTTTTGTCATTTGGTACCGTAGGCTAGTCCCCTTTTTTTTCTTTTTCCGTTTTTTGTTCTGTTTGCATCCTTATCTGGTCAGTTAATTGGAATTGGAAGGTAGTCTTCTTGCTAGTGGCTTTACGTCGCACCGACACAGATAGGTCTTATGGCGACGATGGGAGAGGAAAGGCTTAGGAGTTGGAAGAAAGCGGCCGTGGCCTTATCTAAGGTACAGCCCCCAGCATTTCCCTGGTGTGAAGATGGGAAACCACGGAAAACCATCTTCAGGGATGCCGACAGTGGGATTTGAACCCACTATCTCCCGGATGCAAGCTCACAGCTGCGCGCCTCTAACCGCACGGCCAACTCGCCTGGTTAGTTTATGATTATTATTATTATTATTATTATTATTATTATTATTATTATTATTATTATTTCCACCTCCATACCGTAACGATTGGTCTTATTAGCTGCCGTTCTTGGGGGCCCGGGTTCGATTTCCGGTACTGCCAGAAATTCAAAAATGGCAGGAGGGCTGGGATGTGGTTGAAATGGTACATGCAGCTCACCTCCTTTGGGGGTGTGCATGAAAAGAGCTGCACTACTTTGAGATGAGGACACGAGCTTGCATTATTATTATTATTATTATTATTATTATTATTATTATTATTATTATTATTATTGGCTTGTTTTACATTGCGTAGCTCAATTAACGTACTGCAATTGCAGACGGTATCATACATGCACCCTGTAAAACCGCAGCTCCTTAAATCTTACAATTTTATGTATATATATCACATATATAGCTTAACAGATAAATCAAAGACGAAATATGCATATTTGACAGCTGCCATGACATAAAGAAAGTTAAATAATGTACTAAATCCATGTGTCACCCACAATATTTCTTTCCAAAAGACGTGTATTTGAGTATATCTCTTGATGTATTTAAAACTTACTGTAGGCTATTCTGTCAGGCCTGCAGGGAGCAGAGTAAAATGACATTGACTGTACCAGCCTGTGGTCAACCACAATCCCTCACTGTTCATGAAAAGGTCTGGCAATGCATCCGCGGTATTTTCCGGAACCAGCCTAGCTGCCACTGTGGCAGTTAACTCGCCCGACTAATCGATAGGCCTCTATATTTATTTTCCAGGCGCTCCCTGGAGGTGTGTACTTATGTCGGACACAGACGCGCCGTTCTACTGATGTCTGTTTAGTTCAGTGTTTCTGAACCTTCATTGCTGCAATAGCCTTTCGAAATACTACATTGTGACGCCAAGCTCGGTGAGAAATAGGCAGTTTTTAATCTCTTTTTCAGATCACAATCTGATTTCCGGTATTCATAAATTAGAGGTCTTTAAAACAAAATGTTATCAAGGTATTTAGGATTACGTTACCAGTAATTAAGTTGCAAAAACATAGAGGTAATATATTATACAATGAGCAACTATACGCCAACGGCCGTACCATGTTGAATTAACCTGTTCTCGTCTATCACAGCAGTCAAGCAAGTTTGGACGTGGTCATTATTTGGATGGGTAAGAAATTATGCAATTAAATAGTCTAAAACTATATTACAAAATTAAAATATTGTTTATTATTTACAAACATTTTCTGTATATAACAAATTCTAACTTGTAAGTTTGAGAAGTTCCACCTTTCAACCACTTTAAAACGAATTTTCTTAGATTAAAATAATATTGATTTATCTTTAAATTAGTCAGTACATGTTTCGTTTTTCATAGAAAACATCTTCAGGCGCGATCTTGCTTTACAGTTAAAATGTGCACAAAAACACAGGTTACATAGGTAAGGTAAGGGTTGTACTGCCGAAGGCAGAGGTGTTCCTGAACCGGAGTTTACGTGCGGTAGGGTGGCCATTTCCTTGCTCCTCCATTACCTTACCCCCCACCAACAGCTCATGGCAACCCATCCAACACCTGACCACGTCCAATGCTGCTTAACTTCGGAGATCTCATTTGATGTGACTGTAAAGGGCGAATTTTCTTGTCAGATGAAATGGACTGATTTTGTTCGAGATGGAAAGCAACTCCCTTTGATGTTGTTGCGCCCAAATCACCTTACACCCCTCACGGCTGACTCACACCAAGTCTCCTACTGCAGCTTCCCAGACTTCAAAGTTGGACTTTGTTTTTTTTAATATATATAATTCCACCACGAATCACTACAATTATTAAAAAAGTAAATCTAAAATTAATAACTTTGGTATGGTAAACATTACAGGACGATTGAGATGGAGTGGATATGTCTAAGTGCCGGCCCCGACGTCTATGGGTATCGTGCCTGCCTCTAACCCGGAGGCCAGGGATGGATTCCCGGCCAGGTCAGGGATTTTTACCTGGACCTGAGGACTGGTTCACCGGGCGAGTTGGCCGTGCGGTTAGGGTCACGCATTTGTGGACTTGCATCCCGGAGATAGTGGGTTCGAGCCCCACTGTCGGAAAACCTGAAGACGTTTTTCCGTGGTTTTCCATTTTCACACCAGGAAAATGCTGGTGCTGTACCTTAATTAAGGCCACGGTCGTTTCCTTCCCAATCCTAGCCCTTTCCTATCCCGTCGTCACCATAAGACCTATGTGTGTCGGTGCGACATAAAAACCAATAGCAATAAAGAAAAGGGATGGTTAGAGGTCCACTCAGCCTACGTGATTAGAATTGAAGAGCTATCTGACGGTGAGATAGAGGTCCCGGTCTAGAAAGCCAAGAATAACGGCCGAGGGGATTCGTCGTGCTGACCACACAACACCTCGTAACCTGCAGGCCTTCGGGCTGAGCAGCGGTCGCTTGGCAGGCCAAGGCCCTTCAAGGGCTGTAGTGCCATGGGGGAGGGGGGATATAATTCGTTCTTCATGCACAGCTCATGGTACAAGTTACAAGTTCTGTAAGTGGAACTCCGATTTACTGTTCATCCTCTGACAGGCTGTAATGCACCCTCTGGTACGTGTTCGCAGTCGCTGAGACGATATCATTATAATAACGACGACCATCACCTGCCGAACGCAAGCTGACAGATTCACGACCCGCACCGCAGAGCCAATCACTCGGTATGAAGAGCATAAGAAATGATGAAGAACGATTTAGACTCATTTTATTTGCCGTGTGCACACATAGTGATGTGTAACTGACACTGTATATAACTCTTTCAAAAATCACACACACTTCCATGTATTTAGACATCGTTTCTTTGCTCTAGAACCAAGCAGTATAGGGATGTTTCAAATACTTTCGTAGCTTTTTCTACCCAATGTTCATCTCACTGATGCATTATCTAATTAGTTTATCAATTACATAAGTTTGCCGAAATATTAAGAAACATTAGTGAAACGCAGGATAACGTTCGTTACTCCTCAGTCATGCCATACATTTAAATTGAGGTTGACGAAATCTAACATACATCAAGATTAGCCACGTGAAAAACATTGCCTTTTGGTCCGATTGAATCAAAACACTTCTGATGACCTTGAATTGAACATCAAAAGGATTCTGGTATAATGTTAGTAGTCGTAGTACTATAGGGTTCGATGTCTGGCTCCATGGCTAAACGCAGCTAGCCTTTGGTCTAAAGGGTCCCGGGTCCGATTCCCGGCCGGGTCGGAGATTTTATCCATAAATGGTTAATTCCCTTGGCTCGGGGACTAAGATCTTCGGCGACGGAAGGATGGGAAAGGGCTAATATTGGGAGGTAGCGGCTTTAATTAAGGTACAACCCCATCATTCGCCTGGTGTGGAAATGGGAAACGATGGAAAGCCATCTGTAGTGTCGTCGACGGGCGGATTCGAACCCAGTATCTTCCGAAAGCAAGCTTACAGCTGCGCGAACCTAACCGAACGGCCAACTCACTTGGTACTTGTGTTTTAAAGGAAAGATCGAATAGATAACTATCTCCTCTTAAATCTAGGCAAAAGAGGAAAAAAGAGAACAGGTTCAAGTTTCGAAGAATCAGCAACGCGAAGAGAAGTCCAAAGAAAGGTGTGCAAATGAAATACGTACAAAGTCTCACAAAACTAAGACCGTCAGGATCGGAAGAAACAATAGTTGATGGAGTTCAATAGGATAGATCAAGATGAGTATCGTGGAATAAGCAAGTGGAAACAAAGTCAGAATTACCTAGGATCTCGTTGTCACAATCCCTTGCTTTAAAATTGAGAGTGCCTGGGGCGTCACCCATTTTAGTCACCTCTTATGACTGGCAGGTGAATGTATGATATGTCACCTCCCACATGTTCTGTTTGAATTCTATGTACTGTACCGGTTACGACCTGTACATGAGTATTTTTTGAGTATAAATGACATTTAATTATCACGAGTAATGTTCTGAGCATGCCTGGTTTGTTTACCGTCAGCGGGGCAAGCGAGTGAAGGACAGCTGTGAGCTGTGACGTAGCCACAGGGGCTAGCTAGACCGCCCGCCCGTCACACCACGTATTCCCAGCCTGGACTCGTATATTCTAGATTCCACGTCACACCTTCCCGAATGTTCGACGGGGAAAATGTTGTAACTCCCGTAATAATTATGCTAGCGGCTTGAGCGATATGTCATCTTGTTTGGGATCACCTGAACGTCGCAATGCTCAAGTTTCAAGTAAATCCATCGAGGGGTTCCGGAGATATCAGTCAAGCCGTATTGTGACGTAGACGTCCCGGATCGAATAAAAGGAGGGCCCACTATAGCCTGTTCACTCAGTTACAGCTGAGTAGTCAGCGTGGACAATCTCGCTGCTACTATCGTCGTGTAGTGACAGTCCCGACGAGGAACTCTGTAATTTTCTAAGTATTCATAAAGTGAATTTTTTCGAGTGTGGGAGAAGGAATTCTTCCTAGTATTCTCAAGTGGACTTGCAATATTTCGAGTGTTAAAGAACATTTTCTAAGTCTTCATAATTGAACTTACAATATTTACGGGTGTTCGAGACTGGAATTTTTCCTATTATTCATGAAATGGACTTGTATTATGTACGTGTGTTAAAGCACGAATTCTTCATAAATTGAACCTGCAATATTTGCGAGTGTTAAGAGACTCATTCCTCTAATAAACAGTGATTTATAAACTTTGCTAGTGATCTCTGAATGTGCTCAGAGTTCCCGTAAGCATACATTTGTGATATTGCCGGGATTGGTTCGCCAGTGATAGACTGTAAATTTATTCATGTGGATGGACTTGTGTTTTTCGTCCATGTTCACTCAAAGACTTGTACATTCGCCAGTGTTGATTCAAAACTTTATAAATTTCGCCAGTGATGAACTTTAAATCTATTCAGATTTTCATTTAGATGGACTTACGTTTTTCGTCCGTGTTCATTCAAAGTCTTCTACCTTCGCCAGTGATGAACTTTAAATTTGGTCATAGTTTCATGAGAAGGGACTTGTGTTTTGTTTTCCAGTATTTATTCAGAGTCGAAGACGTTTGCTAGTGGTGAACTCTGAAATTATTTATAATCCTCGTATACAGAGACATATCATTTTACGAGTGTTAAATTTTGAAAGTCTTGACAAATAATAACCAGTGACTTCGCTGATAGGTTAATTACCCAAGGTTTTTATGAACTCAGATTTATCAGTACTGCGAGTGACCTTGGAGACATCAACCCTCTCAGTCACGTTGGACTGAGTTAGCAAATGATTATCTGCAACATCACCAGGATCATCGGGGTTCAACCTGGGCCTCGAAAGTTCGAGGCATCTCTACCTTCTACCAACCCAGACAGTCCAGGCGCTTCTGTACGGAGTCCCTGGAATCTTCTGGAACGTGTTCCAACCTGCTCGGCTTGGTGAACTGGAGAATCCGAGCCATATTATAGGACTATGTGGAAGACAACTTATATCTACCTGGAGGTGATGTGCAATTTCATGTCTTATATGAATAAACTCATGTTCAGTCAGAATCATTCTTGTAGATAGGACCCTACCTCCTGTACCGAGCCCTAGCTACTAGTCACCCAGTTTTAGCCCTGAGAACTATATTCTTGCTTACTTTCAAATATAATCTGAGAGTCGGGCTCTTTTACCGGTACAGTACCTAGGAGTATTTCTCATCCAGCAGCTCCAAATACACTAATTCTCGAATCGTATTATTTGTGTACCTTCAATGTCATAAGTACACAGGTTGTCCACGAGTTTTTATACGGCATAAAAACTGAGGGAATTTATTCATTAATATTACTTGCTATAAAGAGATCTTATGCTCAAAACTTAACGTTTCATGTTGTTGTCCTCAATGTACTCTAGTTCATAGGTGAGAATAATATAACACCGTACTGAAAATTCTCGAATCCCTATCCTAATATTAGGTTCGAGTACTTGTAGTCAAGTTCATAAACGAGGTGTTAATATTTCTCGGGTAGTAGATTGTGAATTTGTCTAGTAAAAGGCAGAGAAAATGGAGAACGAGATTCACACAGAATATGTAAATAGGAGGGGATATCATTAAGGGTGTGCCAGGGGAAAATTAGCAAAGAAAAAGCATTTCATATTACCCATTAGTATGGAACGCATTCATACGCGTATAACCTAAGCTAGACATTTTAGAGAAATGTAAAAGGACTATTAACTTAATGAGCAACACACTTACTTGAATGCCCGCATAAAGCTGCCGCTAAAAGAACAGAAGCTAGAACAAACTCCCGGAAGACTTGTCAACACTAGCCAAATAATGTCTTAACGTTACATATTTCAGTTTCAACGGGGAATTCTACGAACAGGCATAAGGGGAAGCTGCGGGATCACACAGCTCTCTGCAGCAACTGCACGTATGCATATGGAACATTTCGTACAGAAATCCTGAAACCGAAATATATTTTTCGCGAAGAGGCCGACACATTCGTCATCTGGTGTCAAGGAATTAAAAACCTACAGTTAGTTATGGTCTGTCTAAACTCCATTCATGGGGATATCAATCCACCATGGAAATTGAGGTAGAGGGGAATCTACCGTTTCTGAATGTCTTCGTCAAACGCAACCTGCATGGAAGTCCGAGCCGTCTATTATATATACTGTATAATTGTACAAAGCAGAATGTCTGTCCGTCTGTGTGTTTCTTACAGAAATCGATACCATTCCACCAATCTGAACCAAATTTTGTATACTAACCTTTTAGGACCCTGAGAATAAACCCATCTCTAAGAAATTTTAACAGCACTCCCCATTCCCTACATTCAGACTCTTTGGTTCATTATAGGCAAGATAACGAATGTGACGTACATGGGAGAGACACAGCTCATTTTAAGCCTCACGAGGTGAAGAACAAAAGTCAATAAGGCCATAAGGGCCCCGAAAATTATGTTTTAAGGGCCTGAAACCAACCTTTATGGAGATATAGGCATCGTACTACCCGGTTCTAGGAATCAGATGAACAACTGGCCATTCGTAACCATGGCAACGTCAGCTCAAGGATACTAGTAGAATACAGGCACGGTGTTCGAAATAGGCACGTGCGTAAATGTAGGCTAGGCCAAGGAGGTATTCTGCTACACGTATGAAGATAACCACTGTGTGGTAAACCACCCCTAGGCGCGGAGCTGGGGAGAGGGTGTCATATAAAAATAATCGAAAATAGTGTCTATCCATAGATTTCGGGGGATCGCTGAGATGACCAGTGTACGTATGTCAATATGTTCCAGAACAGCTCTCAACCAAAGTCGGTACGGATATGAATTACTATCTCGAACATACACTGCAGGGTTAAGACACGTTTAGGGGAGGGGCTGAGATGTAAAATAATCGAAAACGGCCGATTCTGGAGTCGAATACATCGTTTTCAGAGCTCATTGAGATAAAAAGTGACTCTCCGGATGTCATTTAAGTCATGCTCAGCTACCTGAAATGGTGATTAAGAAGGCTTGAAAAAGAAAATGTCCAAATTGACCAATATTAGTGTTGATTACAGAGTTTTCGGGGTCCCTCGGTGATTGGTGACAGGCCCAGTGACAGATTCGTGTACAGCATAGTTATAATGCGACGCGTAAATACTTCACGTCATAACTTATTTTTATTGTTTGTTTGAAAGGATCAACTACCTCCCAAACCATCTGGGCTGCCACAAGGAAATGCTTTAAGCGAAAGTAAATAATCACGGACTAAAACGTAAAATTATACACGTAACAATATTTCTAAATCTGCAAAATAGTTCATAAATTAGGAATCAACGTCACTACTAAGAAAACTTAAAAACTCACTTGAAACAGTTTGTGATAGTACATATATCACACCCTCGCACTGTATTTAGAAGCGAGAGTTATTATTGTCAGTATTCGATTTATTATTTTTATTTTTATTAGTATTATCATTTTTTCATTTGTATATTTTATTCTTATGTGCTGGAAGGTCTCCGTATGGCGTATGAGTAATTTGTTTTGTACAATGTGATGGGAGTAACACTGCCATCATAACTCAGGTAGGAGTGTGTATCGTAGAGGAATAGTGGGAGGGGGAGTATTCATTCAGGTGAAAGAAGAATTTGTAAGCTACGAAAAAGTTAAAGATGAGACACATGAAATTCTAGGTGTAAGGCTCATTTCTAAAGATAATAGGCAACTTGATATATTTGGAGTGTACAGACAGGGAAAGGGTAGCACGGACGCGGATTCGGAATTACTTGATAGGATAGTCGGCTATGTGGGAAACGACATGGAAAGAAATGTGATTGTAGCGGAAGATCTGAATTTGCCAGATCTCAATTGGGAAGGAAATGCGAACGACAGGAAGCATGACCAACAAATGGCAAATAAGTTAACATGACAAGGACAGCTGATTCAGAAAGTGATGGAACCAACCAGAGGGAAAAATATCCTGGATGTGATAAAACCAGATGAGCTCTACAGGGAAACTGAAGTAATAGATGGTATTAGTGATCATGAAGCTGTTTTTGTCTTACTTAAAAATAAATGTGATAGAAAGGAAGGTCTTAAAAGTAGGATTATTAGGCAGTACCATATGGTTGATAAAGCAGGCATGAGGCAGTCTCTAAAAAGTAACTATGATCGGTGGAAAACGGTAAACGAAAATGTAAACAGACTCTGGGATGGGTTTAAAGACATTGTTCAGGAATGCGAAAACAGGTTTGTACCTTTAAGGGTGGTAAGGAATGGTAAAGACCCACCTTATTATAATAGAGAAATAAAGAGACTAAGAAGGAGGTGCAGACTGGAAAGAAATAGAGTTAGAAATGACTGTGGAAGTAAGGAGAAATTGAAGGAACCTACTAGAAAATTGAATCTAGCAAAGAAGGCAGCTAAGGATAGCATGATGCCAAGCATAATTGGCACTCATACAAATTTTAGTGAAAAATGCAAGGGTATGTATCGGTATTTTAAGGCAGAAACAGGTTCCAAGAAGGACATTCCAGGAATCATTAATGAACAAGGGGAGTGTGTATGTGAGGTACTTCAAAAGGCATAAGTATTCAGTCAGCAGTATGTAAAGATTATTGGTTACAAGGATAATGTCCCGATAGAGGAGGAGACTAAGGCCAAAGAAGTATTAAAATTTACATATGATAACAATGACATTTACAATAAGATACAAAAGTTGAAAACTAGAAAAGCGGCTGGAATTGATCAGATTTCTGGGGATATACTAAAGACAATGGGTTGGGATATAGTAACATTTCTGAATTAGTTATTTGATTATTGTTTGGTTGAAGGAGCTATACCAGATGAATGGAGAGTTGCCATAGTAAGCCCTGTGTATAAAGGAAAGGGTGATAGACATAAAGCTGAAAATTACAGGCCAGTAAGTTTGACGTGCATTGTATGTAAGCTTTGGGAAAGCATTCTTTCTGATTATATTAGACATGTTTGTGAAATTAATAACTGGTTCGATAGAAGTCAATTCGGTTTTAGGAAAGGTTATTCCACTGAAGCTCATCTTGTAGGATTCCAGCAAGATATAGCAGATATCTTGGATTCTGGAGGTCAAATGGACTCTATCGCGATTGACCTGTCTAAAGCATTTGATAGGGTGGATCATGGGATACTACTGGCAAAAATGAGTGCAATTGGACTAGACAAAAGTGTGACTGAATGGGTTGCTATATTTCTAAAAAATAGATCTCAGGGAATTAGAGTAGGTGAAGCTTTATCTGACCCTGTAGTAATTAAGAGGGGAATTCCTCAAGGAAGTATTATCGGACCTTTATGTTTTCTTATATATGTAAATGATATAAGTAAAGGAGTGGAAACAGAGGTAAGGCTTTTTGCGGATGATGTTATTCTCTATACAGTGATAAATAAGTTACAAGATTGTGAGCAACTGCAGGGTGACCTCGAAAATGTTGTTGATAAACATGGTTAAAAGTCAGGTTGTGAGTTTCACAAATAAGAAAAGTCCCCTCGGTTTTAATTACTGCGTTGATGGGGTGAAAGTTCCTTTTGGGGATCATTGTAAGTATCTAGATCTTAATATAAGGAAAGATCTTCATTGGGGTTATCACATAAATGGGACTGTAAATAAAGGGTACAGATCTCTGTACATGGTTATGAGGGTGTTTAGGGGTTGTAGTAAGTATGTAAAGGAGAGGGCATATAAGTCTCTGGTAAGACCCCAACTAGAGTATGGTTCCAGTGCATGGGACCCTCACCAGGATTACCTGATTCAAGAACTGGAAAAAATCCAAAGAAAAGCAGCTCGATTAGTTCTGGGTGATTTCCGACAAAAGAGTAGCGTTACAAAAATTTTGCAAAGTTTGTGTTGGGAAGAATTGAGAGAAAGAAGAAGAGCTGCTCGACTAAGCAGTATGTTCCGAGCTGTCAGCGGAGAGATGGCGTGGAATGACATTAGTAGTGGTGTTTATAAAAGTAGGAAAGATCACAATATGAAGATAAATTTGGAATTCAAGAGCAAAAACTGGGGCAAATATTCATTTATAGGAAGGGGAATTACGGATTGGAATAACTTACCAAGGGAGAAGTTCAATAAATTTCCAATTTCCTTGAAATCATTTAGGAAAAGGCTAGGAAAACAAGAGATAGGGAATCTGCCACCTGGGCGACTGCCCTAAATGCAGATCAGTATTGACTGATTGATTCTTACGACTCATGTGTATATCCCAAAGTCTTACGAGGTGGACTTGTTATTGTAGTCTAAAAGTTCCGATGACTCATGTGAAACACCCTCGAGTCCGTTGATGGTGTTATTGTCTTGGGGCCAGGAAGAGATTCAGGGCATGGTCTTGACATGAGGATCTACTCATGATTTGGCTGGCCAGGATCAATCTAGGCGTATCATGTGAGAGGAAGTGGGAAACTGATGTTTATATAGGCATGTGATGATACGGTGAGGGATGACGACACTGTACTGTAGTGCTGACACACGATACGGGAGTGAAACTTCACAATACGGTACTGGAGTGACACTGCTGCACTATACTGGACTGGACTTCAAACGTTTATGGAACGTGGTCTTATTATGTTTGTGGAACGTGACTGACCTACAACTGTGGAGTGCTTAGCACCTCGTATTGTGGCGGGTTGGTATTATATGTTGGTGAAAACTGTGAGGTGATATATCTCAGACTTTCCCTAATTTGTGATTTAGAACGACAAGCGTGTGTTGCTCTTGTATCTTTATAACAATTGTTAGAGTCAGTGAACGCAGTAATATGAGGTACAGTATCTGTGTGATATAATAACTGCTAATTATGAGAATCTGCAAGCCGTATTGATACATAGAGACAGTGAAGGGTACTTATCTACATATATGTGCATTGATCAATGGACCAACTGCAAATGGTGGCTTGGTTCTCGCTTTCGTTTTCCCACCGTTTTCATTGTTGTTGTAAGTATGGAGTCTTCCAGCAATATTTGATGTGTGTATTATATGTATATTTTGGTATGTTGATGAGGTGTTCATGCACGGATTTTATTACAAACTAGCTGTAGTACCCGGCGTTGCCCGGATAGTTTTTGAATGTTTACTTTTAATATTTGTATTACCAGTTAGTTGAGTGTGAAGTGAATGCTTATAGAATTCTTTTTGAGATGTTGATTTTACGACTTATCATGTAGTTTTATAGTTATTTAGATGTATCTGACTTCAAGTTTTAGATTATTTAATTATCGAGTAAACACTAATCTCGGTCATTTTATACTATTTACTTTTAAGCCCTTCTCAGCTCCTGCCTCGATGGAGGCTGAACGTGGACTTAAACGCTATCCACAGCGTCACAGGTAGTATCAGTGACACATAAACAATGGATTTCGACATTAATATTGGTTATTTTCCTTATTTTTGCACGTCAGCCCCTCTCATTCCCCAACACCAGCGGGGGCTAGGTGTATCTGACCTCCACAGTAATGTTTTCTATATAGTAAGTCATGTGTATACCAAGTTTGATTGAGAGATATGCTAAAACATACACACATCCTTAAACTCTGTCCCTTTGGACGTTTTCAATTTTTTGCCAGTTCTCATCCGCCTGCCGAGTAGGACTGAGCTTTATCTTAAACGGCATCCAGAGTGTTACAGTTCATCTCAGCGACCCCGAAAACTATGGATTAGACACAAATTTCGGTCATTTTGGTTAATATTTACATTTCGCCCCTACTTTAGAGGCTAGGAGTCTCTTACCCCTAGGGTATATTTCTCCAGACAGTAGGTCCAGTATACACACATGCGTCCATTCTCTCGGTCATTTTCGAAATTTTGTTTTTCACTTTTTCTCACCGCTATGCGAAAGGAGGCAGAATTTTGACTTCTAAAATAATTGGAGCGTTACTATTCATCTCAGCGACCCCGAAAAGAATGGATTCGACACTATTTTCGATTATTTCTACATCTCATCCCGTCGTAGGTGTGCTAGGGTTGTCATACCTCCACGCACTTTGTCTCCTGATAATAAGTCATAAGTGACCAAGTTTGTTTGAAATTGTTCCCGTAGTCCCGAAACGTATGGATTCAACACTAATATCGGGCATTTTCAGTCTTAATTACATTTCGTACCCTTATCTAAGGCTTCAAGGGGTGTCTTTCCCCCTTAATATTTTTTTCAGGTATTAGGTAATATTTGCATTAAGTTCTTCTGACAGTTATACTGGAACGTACAAAAACATCCTTAATCTCGGTCATTTGGATATTTTCTGTTCTTGACTCCTTCTCACCCGCCTGGCAATTGGGGATCAACTTGGAATTAAACGACAACCGGAGTGTCACTCCTCATTTAATCGACACCTAAAATCATGGATGTGACATTATTTTCGATTATTTTATATCTAACTCCCTTCCTAACCACTCACTACAAAAGGGGCCTTAATTTGGACTTTAAAAGTCCAGAGTGCCACTATTCACCTCAGCGACCCTAAAAACTGTGGATTCGACACTAATTACGATTACTTTTATATATCACCCCCCTTGCCCCCCACCCTAAAGGGGGCTGAACTTGAAATTAAGAATTTCCCGGGATGTCACTGTTCATCTAAGCGACCCTGAAAAGTATGGATTCGACACTATTTTCATTTATTTTTATATATGACCCCCCTCGCCCCCCCGCCCCTAGGGGTGTTTGGGATGTCTTACCCCTACGCAGTTTGTCTCCTGATACCAAGTCATAAGTGTACCAAATTTGGTTGAAATCGCTCCAATGGTTTGGGAGGAGATGTGGTACAAACCCACCCACCCACCCACCCACCCACCCACCCACCCACCCACCCACCCACCCACCCACCCACCCACATACATACAATGACTTTTATATATATATAGATAGATATTGTTAGTTATTTAGAATCAGTGGAGTTATAGATGAACCTAGGTGCAGTTCCTACCTATTTAGTCGTTTTCAGAAGGTTAGGTAAGGCCTGAAGCCTATGAACCAGTACGCAGCTTTTATGTACACGCCCTGAGAGAGAAAGCATTATTAACATGCTCTACCAAAATTCGAGGGATCCATTCTGGTGAACTCTGGCGCCCATACAACGGACATTTCGATTAATTATTTTATTAATTCAATTTCTTTCAAATATTTTATTAAGTTTTTGAGTAAATTTATTTATGATCATTTATTATTAGCAGCAATGTTACAATTACAAGTCCTAAAATGTGTAAAAGTGAAAATTACCACAGTGACCCAGATTGCAGATATATGTGTGCAAAGTATATTCTAGAATAGCTCTAAACCCAATCTCCTACAAATATGAATTACTATCTCGAAACGGTACTAGAGTGGTAAGAAACTCCTAGCAATCTTCGGGGAGGGAATGTCATAGAAGAATAATCGAAAACAACCAATATTAGCGTCGAATCTCTAGTTTCCATGATTGCTGAGATGTATTGTAACATACTGGATGCCGTTTAAGCACCAGTTCATCTGCATAGGCATAGTGAGAAGCGGTGATGAGGAAAATGTACGAACTGAGCGAGATTAGTTCAATTAATGAGACACAAAATAATCTACTACTAAAACTTGAAATTAAACATATAATAATTCTAAAACTAAAAAATAGTTTCGAAATTATCAGTTAACGTTACAGTAAAGATGTCTACAAAAATCGCTTCACACATAATTAACAGTAATAAAATACTTGAAAGTAGACAACGAAGGAAGTGCCCCGGCAGCGCCGCGTAATATAGCTAATTCTATATGCTGTAAAAGAAACTCACACCTACGCATTAGTACTTGCACGCCTCATCTCACCACTACCCATCACAAAAACCGGCTATTCTGAACTGCTAATTAATAGGGCCGTAGCGAATCTGACCCAGAACACCTCTAAGAAGAGAGAAAAGAACTTCACCGGATACCTTAGAAAAGGAGGGTACACATTACACAACATACGAGTTTTTGGGAAAATAAAACTATGTAAAGGAAGAGAGTTAAGGGGATGAGTAATCTAGCCGTCCAAAGACAGCGATACTTCCACATATAAGAAACACTGCAGACAAGGTTGGGAATATACTAAGTAAATAAGACATGAAAACTATTTACAAGCCACACAAGGAGTTAGTTGGTAATCTGCAATCTGTCGAAGAGACACAAAATAATTACAGTCTCCTGGAGACTAAAATACAGAATTTAGCTGTGGTTTCTGCTACGAAGGAGAAAAGAAGTGACTAAATTTGATCATAATCAAAGAACATATCCGTCAGAGCCAATAAACGAAAATTACGAGGTGCGTTCAGTATATAATGCAACACATTTTACATCTCGGCCAATTTCGGTTTTAAAAAAATTAGAATTTTGTTTTGACATCTTTGAATATTCGCGCTTCGTCTCGTAGAGATTCATTAATTTACAATAGGGGGCAGACCTATAACTAGCCTTCAAAATGACGTCTGTAATGGAGGTGCGTACCAAACAGGGAGCAGTTATTGAGTTCCTTTTGTCGGAAAACCAGGGCATCACGGATATTCATAGGCGTTAGCCGAATGTCTGCGGAGGCCTGACAGAAGACAAAAGCACGGTGGGCCATCTCTACGACAACGCAAGACCTCACATAAGTCTGCGCATCCGACAGGAGATCACAAAACTTCAGTGGATTATTCTTCCTCATCCACCCTACAGCCCGGATCACGCGCGTTCTTAATCTGTTTGGCCTAATGAAGGATGCACTCCGTGGGAAACACTACGTGGATGATGGGGAAGTTATCGATGCAGCACGACGTTGGCTCCGACATTGACCAGTCGAGTGGTACCGTCCAGGCATACAGGCTCTCACATTACGGTGACGTAAGGCCGTAGCATTGAACGGAGATTATCTTCAAAATAGGGCATTGCGGCAAAATGATTGGGGAATAACATGGTGTATTTGAATCCTCAATAAAACTAACCTTTTTGAAAAAAAGTGTTGCATTATATATTAAACTCCATTCGTATATCTGTAGTTAAGTATTCCTGCGAAACAAACCACGAAATTTCATTTGATAAAACCGAACGTCGTGTTGTATAACACAATAGTTTCGTTGAGAAAAACGGCAAAAATCTTCGCATTATATTTGACGAAGTCTCTCGTGGGCAGAACATGTGAAGCACATCTTTTATTTGTTTATGGTTTCACGTCGCACTAACATGTGAAAGGTTTACGGCTACGCAATGATGGGGAAGGGTTACGATTTGGAAAAAAAGTCGGCCATGGTCTTAGTTAAGGTAGAGCCTCAGCATTTGCCTTGTACGGAAACGGGACACTATGACAAAAGATCTTCAGGGCTGCCGACGGTTGGATTCGTCTCCCGAATGCCAGCTCCCAGCTATGCGACTGTAACCACATGACCACCTCGCTCGGTGTGAAGCATATATGTTCGAGAGTGTATCGACCCCTCCTTCCGTTGCAAAGAGCCAGCAAATTCCTACCTCTGGCAACAAAAATTAACATAATCAACACTCAAATAATACCCCTATTTGACTTCTGTGGTGCTATGCATAGCAACCTTAACTCATAGTTAGATTGCAAAAAAAGCTCATAATTCCTGCATTCGATACATTTTCAGGGTGAAACTGCGTAAGGATAAATTTACATCCTACGAGCAACGCTGAACGAAGATGTTAGTAAGGAATACCATGAAAACATTTTTCATAAATGGCCTTCAAGTAATTCATTATAGGGAAAGTGTTTGGTAAGGTTAGAAAGGAAGAATATATAGAAATTAATTGCAATTTTCATAAATTTGGTGGGGGACGAAATTACGAACGCATGTTTGATAGTTTAGTTTTTAAGTGTTCACTTTTATGTCAAATATTGATTACCTTACGTTATAACAGCTTCATTGTAAGTTGCGCGTAAGTGCAGAATATATTCAGTAATAAATATACCAATATTTAGCTTTCTCCATGATAATTCTGAAAGTCGGCCCCGTGGTGTAGGGAGACCCGGGGTTCGATTCCCGGCCAGGTCAGGGATTTTTACCTGGACCTGAGGGCTGGTTCGAGGTGCACTCAGCCTACGTGATTAGAATTGAGGAGCTATCTGACGGTGAGATAGCGGCCCTGGTCTAGAAAGCCAAGAATAACGGCCAAGAGGCTTCGTCGTGCTGACCACACGACACCTCGTAATTTTCAGGCCTTCGGGGTGAGCAGTGGTCGCTTGGTAGGCCAAGGCTCTCCAAGGGCTCTAGTGCCATGGGGTTTGGTTTGGTTTGGTATAATAGTTCTGAATTTCTAGAGGTCCAAATATGCTAACGGGACGAAATATGGGTAGATTTGTTTGTAACATTCGGCGTAAAAGTTCCTTAAAACGTGTTGGTAACAAAGTTATAAACATTTGCTGGTAACATCCGGTGAAACCGCTGCCCAAGAAAGGAATTCAAGCAATACAAGACAAGTAAATATAGGTTTGTAGCGTGCAGAAAAAGTAATGTGGTCCCTAAGAGTTCCCGTAAGTTTTATTAACGAATAGCTTTTACTCATAAAGAACTGCATGACTGATACGAACAGTCGATATTATTCTAATGTATATGTCAAATAAATACCGCATATACTGTACATGTAATGAGAAATAGTGACCAATAAAAAAAATTGATGTTCCGGCAACTTTTTACATACAGAAAAGCGTAGTAATGAACCGTAATGGTTTATGCCAATGGAACAGAAAAGACATTCCACCTAGGAAATGCATTTTAATACATTTGAAACTCCACGTCAGTACAATACCTGAGAGCTTAAACGAACACGAGTTCAATGCAAGAACGAATAATGTGATTTACACACTTTATAGTAAATAGGGTTTACTCTGTATTGTTCTAGTTCTACAACAGTTGAAAGGAAGTTAACTGACGCCTATGTAATCAGTTGAAGGAGAGAAAGAGGAAGAACGTCATTCACACGTTAAACGAGAATTAATATTTGTATATAAGAGTAGAATAGGACGGAATCAGCTGGGGCGTTGAGAAAGAAAAAGTGCTTGAAGATGAACAAGAAGAACGTGGAGGGGCTACTTTTAAAGTGGGTGACGGTACATATTATATTGAATTCTCTCCGGATTCGAAACCCACCACCACCACCACCACCACCACTTTGGAGCCAGGAGTGGTGACCCGGAACACCTTTTCTATAAGGAACTATTCTAGCTAGCAACAAGGATCAGTCTTCTATCATATTTGTTTTCGGGGGAACAGTTTTACACAATTACAACCCAGGCTTACGAATCCTAGAATATACATCTATGTAATAATAGTAATAATGATAATAATATGTTTACGTCCCACTAACTATTCTTACGGTTTTTGGACAGGCCGAAGTGCCGGAATTTAGTCGCGCAGGAGTTCTTCTATGTGCCAGTAAAGATTCCTACATGACCACAGGACTGAGCCACCATCGAACCTGCTAAGTTGTAGTAAACAGGCCAGCGCCTCAACCGCCTGAGCCACTCAGCCTAGCCATATATATATATATATACATATACAAGTATATACCGAGTCATCAAATGTATGGACTTCTTAAAAATCAAATCAAAATGTTCGTACATATCAGAAATAAACACTCTTAATGGAGTTAAATATTTTATTACTTACCGTCATTATGAAGAAGGTACGCAGGTGGCATGGCATAGGGATTCCGTCAGCGGAATTATACGATGTGCCTGTACCATGCGGTAATTACCTGAATTTGCCCTAGAAGGGGAAATTCGCGAACGTGAGACTCACGAGACGCTACAGCTAGCGTCTTCACGGATTCGACTCGATTCTTCAGGAAGCCTCGGTATGATTCGACAGTCTTATTGAAGGGAGGGAATACAATTGCCGCCGCCTTGAATTGTTACAAGGTTTCTGTTCATGGCATCTAAATTCTACATCATGATAATCACGAGCCTCCTGACCGCACTCAGCATGCCCACCAGAGAAAATCTTACAATGAGAACGCATGGACAATAATAGCAACAGTTTTCGAAATTACGATGTTTTGATCGTATTTTACACTCTAATATTTTAAATACAGGTAATGATAGTCCCAAAATCATAGTTCCTCTTCTTTCCTAACGGTTAGTCCCGCATTGGTGCAGGGTCCACTTAAAATCTTTCTCCAGCTTATCCCAGTTATTTCTGGGGTCGCTGGAGCCTCTCCCTGGGGGTGGGGGCGGTAGAATAACACCCACGGTATCCCCTGCCTGTCGTAAAAGGCGACTAAAAGGGGCCTCAGAGGCTCAACTTTGGAGCGTGGGTTGGCGACCAGGGGCCCTCAGCTGAGTCCTGGCATTGCTTACAATTACTTGTGCCAGGCTCCTCAATTTTATGTATCCTATCCGACCTCTCTTGGTCAACTTTTGTTCTTTTCCGACCCCGACGCTATTAGGTTTGCGAGGGCTAGGGAGTCTTTCATTTTCACGCCCTTCGTGGCCCTTATCTTCCTTTGGCCGATGCCTTCATTTTTCGAAGTGTCGGATCCCTTCCATTTTTTCTCTCATTAGTGTTATATAGAGGATGGTTGCCTAGTTGTACTTCCTCTTAAAACAATAATCACCACCACACAATCACTGGAGCCACTCAATCTCACTTTTTCGTTTTGGCCGCGGGTTAAAGAGCAGATGCCTTTATGCCTTTCCTGACGGCACGAGAGTTTTGAGATGAAAATCTCGACCCAGGTTTGACCGAGATTCGAACCTCAGCCTTTCGGGTGGGAAGTAAGCAGCTAAGCCACTGAGCTAATCACGCGCCCTCCCCCCCCCCTGACCGAATCTCAAAATTATAGGATGCTCACATAATTTTCGTATAGTTTGTCATCCCTGTTTCAACAACAGTTTTATCATGTTTCACGCTACCAAACATTATTTAATATTAAAAACATCTTTGGTCCGTATTGAATGGAGATGAATGAAAGAATTTGTTGTGATTTTGAATTAGTAGCATACTTTGTATTGAATAAGGTGGATCAATTGCACTCTTCTTTATTGTTTGTTTACCAAAGCTTGTAACATTGCACTAGCATTTCTTGAGAATTACAACACATCATTTTACATGGGTATTGTGAACATCTATATAATTTTCCCAGGAAGTAGTTTACACTTAATTTCTGATTGAGCGAAAGAGTGCTGTATCTCTCAATGAACGATCTGATGACAGGATTCTGACTCTACCAATTTTCTTCAAAGGTTAGTCAAGATTAAAGATCTTTCAAGATATTATTTGCAGCCGCTGCAGATTAAAGGCGGCGTTCACGAGAAGAAGACTTCATTACTCGCTAAGTTAGAACACTGCTTCGCTGGAAGACTTCTCAGATCATTCCACCTTCATAGTTTGATACTAACGTCTTCCTTCCTATAAAGCAGACCCGTGATGACGGAGAAGTAATTTACTTTACGTCATATGCAGGGATATGACTTCAGGAGGTAACTGGATTTAGCGTCATAAACAACATCTATACTAATATATAAAAATAAATGGTGGGTGTGTGTCTGTGTGTTACTCAATCACGCACGAACCACTGGTCCGATTTACATTAAATATTGCATAAATGTAGCTTATTTACATGGTTAACAATATAGGCTGCTTTTTATTTCGATATTTTGCACTATTTAAAGATGGCGATAATTTTAGTGACATCACTACACCTTTTGGTTTCAAACGTTCATAATTCCATTTAAAATAAAAAGAGAGCGCTAAGAAATAGCAAACGTTTGATGGCATATACGAGGTTTAAAAATTAATTTCCTATAGGAAAGTTCCTTATCACTTTCCGTGTATCTTCAACGCATAGCGAGTAAAACCTAAATTTGTGCTATAAAACACGGCCTCCGCGCCGCACCTCGCCTATCCCCTCCACGCGTACCTGCCGGCCGTGCATAATTTTATTAATGTCCCGTTGCGAAGCACGGGTACTTCATCTAGTTGTCTATAACATAAATGTAAGTTCGTTTGTTCTTTATACAAATCTGCACACCTCTACAGACCAGTAAAAAAAATTTCACCCAAGGTAGTTATGTCGTCAAAGTGTTCTTCTTCTTCTTCTTCTTCTTCTTCTTGTAGTGCCCTCTACATTGCTGAAGGTTCGCCACAATCACAGCGAAGACGTTTGCACGATGTTCGTCTGTCCTCATCATTCTACTAGAATCTAGTCTTGTCCAATCCCGTCAATTCCTCAGCCAAAAGTGCTTCCTTCGATCGCGACCTCTACGTCCATCAATTTTACCCTGCATGGTTAAAAATCGAAGAACTCCCTCCTACAGAAGGTTGGCTAACGTGGAAATCTTGCAACAGATTGCGCTCAAGTGTTACAAGATGCAAATCTAATCTGTTGAAGTGGAGTTTTCGCGTAGAATCGCCGTTATATTGTTGTGGTTCTCCACAAACAACGCCTCATCTTCTCCTATGCCAACTGTGTCCTACTTCATGTACAATGGAACACCTCATCCAAGCAACACCTGAGTAATTGAAAGTTGCTAACTATTGGTCAACAACAATGTTTGTTCTTTTGCCAATGCAGCATCTACTTTTCCAAGCACCGTCACCTGTAGAGTCCAAATCAATCATATAGGGACTTCTTTATTTTCTTTTGTGTTATGATTGTTATTCCTATATATTTGTCTTTTGATTGTACAGTTTATATTTATATGTATTTATTAGTGCTTCTGATACGATAAATAAATAACCCAGCGTGATCAATTTTAGTAGGTCTTTCCATTCCTTTCTTTCCTGTCTTTCTTTCTTTCTTTCTTTAATTAATTATTAAATTATTAAATTAATAGATTTAATAAAATAAAAAGGTCATAATATGTGATATTCGGGTAGAAGGTTTCATGTGTTGACGCCATTTTTGATACCAAAGCTCTTAAGGAATAAACTGGATACACGAGAAGCATGGAAATTAGAATAGCAAGAAATAAGGTCAAACTTCATACAGAGGTCAAGGATAAAACTCTTCGTTGGTACTGCGTTGCATTTTTTTTTATCTGGAAAATTAACCTCAATCTCATGAATGAGTCTGAGGGGTCGTACAGGTAAGATGTCACAAAGCTCAGCATATATGTGGGATATGGGTAGGAGTATTTATGAGTTGACGCCAATTTTGATACCAAAACGTTTAACGGATAGACTGGACAAACGACTAACAATGAACTCAAAATAGCAAGGAATATCTATGATATAATCTAGAGGTTTATTTCCTGGAAAATTTACCTTAATTATATAAATGAGTATCAAATGATTGTTCACAGATGGCGAATTTCACACTATGTTACAACTTGGCAGTTAAAATTGCAAGGAATATCTATAATACAATCTAGCGATTAACCTCAGTTCCATAAATGAATATCTAATGATTGCTTATGCACATCATATTTTCGTAATTTATGTCATTTGTAAATGAATAAATCAACCGATTGCAACCAGATTACTTTCAAAACTGAATTCTGAACACATGTAAGTAACTTTTAAAGTAATCCCACAATTATTTTCTCTTCAAAATATCTTTACCGCAATCTTACATTGCAGCAATTAGAGCATTTCGTACACCTGCTGTAACAATGTGCACAATTTCCCACCACCAGTCTGGTCAAGTGCGTCACACACGAAAAGGTATAGAAACACTTCGTCGTTGTATTTGATCACCAACTTCTTTGAAGTCATTTAAGAAAAAATTAGACAAACAACTAATAGTGTATATGCCATCCGGGCAACAACCCTAAATGAAAATCAGTGGTGATTGATCGTACGCCGACATGAAGCCCTTCTTTCTGGAACTCTTTCAGCATACTTCTCCACAGCTGCACGAACATTATGTCCTATCTCACCGTAAATTAAAATCATGTCTACATATTCCATCGAGGTGAACTGTACCATGGCTAAGCACGTTACAAACAATACGTTACAGGTCGCTCCTCCCCTCCGAACGAGGCTGCCGACCTTGTGCACCGTTCGCTGCGTTGCCATATTCATTGCTACCATTCAAGTCATAACTTTTCCATTTTTACCGCTAAATGCATCAATATACAGGAAAATTAAGTAGTAGGCATTTGTTGTGATTTTTCCTAGGCGTTTGTACATTCATTTTCTTGCTTTTCGATCCATTAACCTTTTACATCACCGATTTCATTGTTATAGCGTGACGGAGCAAACTGCAGACGTGAAACTTGCGTTATCGTGACCCACTCTCAAAGATCTATTACTCGTGTTAATTTGATAAATTAGTTACCTTCCACCGTGTATTTTTAAAGGGTACATTTATCTTTAAAAATGTAATGGAGCGAATAAATTTATTTTGATATGAATTATACGATTCATTTCAAAATATGGTTCTTAATTGCAAGGATGATGTTTTTGAATAAATTGAAAAATAGAAACGCTTTTAACTACATACCGATAAAGGTTCTTTTGTAGAGCTCTACATGCTCGTCAATTCTTACATACTTACCTGAGTCTATCGTTGGGGCAGCGTAAACCAAGAAAGAACTCAGACAGTCGTTGCTCTTTTTTTTTCAAGGCACGTGAGCGGCTCATTGCGGTGCAAAACATGCTAGTATTACAATTGCTACACGGTATTTATTAAATTAATTCAGAGCAGTAGTGTAAGTCTGAAACGTCAAAGCAGTTCAATAATAATTTTGGTTCCATTAATAGATCCGGAAATCAATACATTACACAAATATTGGTATCATAAAAGTACAAATATATCGTAAAAATATAGGCCCTAATCATCCATATGTTATCAGAACATTTATTAGATAAAGAATGAACAGTTACATTGATTTATTCTGATACGTATTCTTAAGCAAATGCAAATATTTTTATATGACATTTTATTTTATAAAAATAGGCCTATATTTCTTAAATAGTTTATACTACTACAATATAAGAGTAAAACAAATTAATATCTAATTTTATTCAATAAACTGATACTGCTCAGCTCCTTTTCTTTTTCTGCTTTTTAATTCAATGGTTTTTACATTTAAACATTTCTCGATAGATGCTCTATGTACCAGTTAAAATCGCATCAAAATCCATTCAGAGGTTTTCGGATTAGCCTGCACAAACACAGACATACATTTGTGTATAGATAATCACCATTTATTTTATACTGTGCAGAATGCTGCTCAATTTTAGACTTGTACAACAGAATAATTTAAATTCCAAAATATACGTTCATGAGCCGCGTTAAATGAATTACGAGTAGTTAACAAAAAGTTGCAGGTAAGTTATGAATTCTGCGGTCATGCATAGTAATTGTAAAATTACTCATGCAAACAAAATGTAACCACAATATGTTAATAAATGCGTCACCATGTTATACTAATTTATTCTTATCTGCACCACTGCACGTATTCAAGAACGACACAGAATTATACAGTACCTGGTAGAAAAGAATGTGACCTCCCCTCTTTAAACGGTTAGAAACTACAGAACATGGCAGGCCAATAGTAAGAACTGTCTTACCAGGATACTCTACGTGCCGACAGAATAGCCTACGAGGCAGGTAATTTAGTTGGATCAGATCGATTGAAATAAAACTAGGTAAATGATAAACTAACGCATCACATAACTTAGTTGTCATTTTGTCATAAAATAATATTTACATACAGTACTTTAAAAAATGTAATTTGTCGATGCAGTTTTAAATTGAACTTGGTGTATCGAAGGCATCAATTGCAATAAAACTTTGTAGTATGATAAAAAAACTGGGGCAACAAAGCCTCGCTGCACACCTGCCGTTGTTACGTAAACTGTATACTAGCATATCAAAATGAGTGATTGTGAATAGGATCTGGCAGTTTCCTCTTCTGGTCTAATAAGGTAAGGGTGTATTCTGCCCGAAAGCAGGTCCGAACCTCCGCAGAGGTGTGCTTGAGCCGGAGTTTGCGTGCGATAGTGTGGCCAGTTTCTTTCCGCTCCTCCATTCCCTTACCATGCCCCCCCCCCCAACAGCGCGTGGTAGCCCATCCAAATCTTGACCACGCCCAATGTTGGTTAACTTCTGAGATCTCGCGGGATACGGGGTTTCAACACGACTACGGCCATTGGCCTTCTGGTCTAATAAGAGATCATAATAATATAACGCACGTTTAAATATACATGACCAAGATTTCATAGTTGTAATATTTTAGCTTCCATTATAAACGAAGCAAACGTATTGAAAGCTTAATGCCTTCATTTATTTACGCAACCTATTTCTCTGTGAACTTTCCACAATTTCCTGAGGTCAGCTCAGTTTTACGACCCCTGTTTAAAATGTCAGGAATAACGTCCGAAAATGTTCATAGCGCTGCCCGAGCATCACCTCGTAAACTACAGAACTTCGGGCTGAGCAGTAGTCGTCTGGTAGGCCAAGGCTTACCAGGACTGTAGCCACAGAGTTTGTGTTTTGTTCGAGGTTTCAATCTTCCAGGGGTCAGAACTACTCTGAGTGGAGTTAAGAGGGTACTGTATCTGTACTTAGCCGTGAGCCATGACCACCACTATTGAAAGATTAAGTAAGCCGCGTGAAAACTTTACCTATTCACTCAGTAGAGGTGGTCTTGGTTCACGGGAAAGAAACGTTAATTTGGGATCAAGAAGTAAGAGCTCAACCATCTGAGTTACACACCCGGGTGGGTGATGGTTGTGTTTTCGTTTCGACAAAGACAGTATTGCGAGCTACGGATTTTTCTATCAATTAACCAGCTACTTCCGTTGGTCTCTCTCTTTCCCCACGCCTGTCTCGCTCGCTCACTCTGTCTCCCTCTTCCTCACTTGCTGCGTAGCGCTCCAAATCGGAGCCGAATTGAGCCGGTTGAGCCGGGCATAGCCGAGTAGTCCAGAGACGAAGGGTTAGTTCAAGCCGTGCCGAGCGGGAGCGATACACAGTGCACAAAGCTCTTGCGCCTCGATTTGCACGCGTGAGATTTTGGGCGTTTGAGAGGCCCTGGTTTAGAGGAATGCGATTTACGCTAAGTAATTGTCCCGGTAACATTCAGTCGAAACCGGTTATAGCGACTCCCAAAGAGCCACCAATTAACAGTCGTTATAGGCGATAGCCGCATAAATCGTTTTTTGTTGTTGTTGCTATAAATTCATATCTGTATTAGGCTGAACACTTACATGGTTAATTAACGGAATGAAGTTAAAACTTAAGAAAACGTAACTGAAATAAGAGACTAAGAGAGATCCACTGATCGGCACATAATTTGTTCTTTGCTGCTTAAACCATCTAAGTAGAAATTCTTCAATATCTTTGTGCGCAGATGATATGGACGCTTGATTTTTAAAGAATTTTCTTCGAAAAGAGACTGTATTTTCTCTCTGTCCTTCCAAATTTTAGAAATCGTTCAGTGTGATACACCCTTTTCCTTCCGGATATTGACATTTGTTTCGCCATTTTCTAATCGCCATATTATGCGTTACTTTTCTTCAATTTCATTTCCTATTGTGGCATCTTCACAGCGATGCTTGCCATGACTGTTTAACAGACTGAATTGGAATCTACAATAATAAGCGTTACATTGTTATCAGCAATCCCCAAATACGTAACAAACAAAAAATCAACATTCGACGTTACAGCCGATACATACCTCCGAAAATGTGATCAAAAAACCTCGTACCGGGCGAGTTGGCCGTGCGGACAAGGGCGCGCGGCAGTGAACTTGCATCCGGGAGATAGTGGGTTCAAATCCCACTGTCGGCAGCCCTGAAGATGGTTTTCCGTGGTTTCCCATTTTCACACCAGGCAAATGCTGGGGTTGTACCTTACTTAAGGCCACGGCCGCTTCCTTCCAATTCCTAGGCCTTGTCGCCATAAGACCTATCTGTGTCGGTGCGACGTAAAGCCACAAAAAAAATGCGCTGTTTTATACAATACGTCGTAATAAGCGATGTCGTACTAAGCGATTTTTAAATACACTGTTTACATAGAATTTAGACGGAACTGTTACATTTCACCGTTATACCCAGTACGTCCTTAAAAGCGATGTCTCAATAAACGGTTTCAACTATACGTATTTGATTAACGTTTCCAGGTCACTGGTTTAAATATGCTCGAGAAGACACTTGCCTTAGGGGCATTATTAATAACTGCTGTAATCACCACGTTTGTTTAATGCAAACATGCAAACGTAAATGCATCGTATCATACAGGTCCCGTATGTCCCTTTATGAGATGAAGTTCCACGCCTGTTGCTCTTGGTCGATCAAATCAGCAACGGTCCATGCTAAAATTGGATGCCACTCGATTTGCCGTCCCATAATGCCCCGCACGTTCTCAACGGGCGAAAGGTCTGATGATCTCGCAGGCGAAGGCAACTCGTCGACACACTGTAGAGTACGTAGGGAGATAATAGTGGTATGAGGATGAGCATTATCCTGTTGAATAACACCCCTTTTAATTCTGGGAATGAATAGCAGCACAACAGGTTCAATCGCCAGTCTGACGTACAAATCTCGCTGTCACTGTCAAGGTTCTTGGGATAACGACAAGGGTGTTCTTGCTGTCAAGGAAATCGATACCCAGACCATAACTCCTGGTGTAGGTCCAATGTGGCGACGCCGCAGACAGTATGCTTCCAAGCGCTCACCTGGCTTCTCCCTTACCAAAATACGGCCATCACTGGCACCAAGACAGAAATGGCTCTCATGTGAGAATACCAAAAATCTCCAGTCCGCCGGTCAACGAGCTCTACCTTCACACTAATGAAGTCACAGATGGCAGTGATTCGGAGTTAGTGGCATGAACGCGGGACATTTGGCTCGTAGCTGTCAATCAAGTAATCGATTTATTAGAGTTTTCTGTGTCACTCTGGTGCTAACTGAAACTCTAATGGTTGCTGGAGATGCAGTACGGTCCATCACAGCCATGCGGCAAATACGGCGGTCTTCCCTGTCCATAGTGGCCCGTATGCGGCCGGGCACCGGTCTTCTTGAGACATGCCGTGAACATTGTTGCCAACACGGATGCACTGTGGATGCATCCCTGCCAAGTTATTCTGCAATAACGCGGAATGAACATCCATCTTCTTGTAGCCCTATTATACGGCCCCGTTCAAATTCAAATGCCTTCTTCTTCTCCTTAAAGCTATGTTTGTTTCACATGTACATCACAACATCAACACTGGGCGATATATACCGCTTACGCAGTGTACAGCAAGTGTAAAAAGCGAACTTGCTTTACAAGGTCATAGTGGCGGTACTAGCACCACTCTTCGTCGGTTAACGCGCATATCTGAACAGGCGTCATCTTTCAGGTGTGCAAACACGCCTCCCGAATTTTGTTTATCTGGCACAACTCCTTCTTGGTGTTAAGATTTCATTTTCCGCCAGTGTACGTATGACACTCAGACCGCTACTCTTGTTTCTCCCCAATGTGTGGCATATTTATGCTCATTTCAAAAATGGACTACTTCGTTGCAGTTTATTATCACCCAGATGAATTCCAATACAAAAAGGAAATGAATTACTGGCAGTTTGTAGTCGTAATAACTAGCTGCATGTGAAGGGCGAACAATGACGCTATTTAATCGGATTTCAGAGTGGAGAATATTACGCCGCAATATAAGTGAAATGAAATTGGTCATAAAATAGGCTGCAGTAGCAACGAACATTTACAACAATTACACTGAGTAGTTGAGTATAAGCTACATCATTCCAGTTACTTAATATCTATTCATCTGAATTTAAAAATTAATCGCTGAGTTGAGGGACATCATCGCTCATGACCACTCCACAGATTTCAATCTATGTGAGCTGTTGATTGTGTAATGCTAGCTGCAGTTTCCTAAGTTTCACGTCTATGATGCTTTAATTCATTCGGCACTTACGGTTTATTTATAATAATAATAATAATAATAACTATCCGACAACAGACAGGAATCAATCCTGTAGAAAAACTCCATGAAATAGCAGCCAAAACAGGACTCCAAATTTCTTATGAAAAACGAAGTATATGGAAAGGAGTTGGTCAGGTTTCGACAGTCAACCTTCAATCACCAAATGTGGAAATATCGCTCAAACAGACAATTTCAAGTATCTAGGTAAAATTATTGAACCAGCAGGGTTAAATCATCAAGCTAACAAAGAACTGCAAAACTTCAAAGAGAAAGAACTATATCAGAAAAGCAAAATCACGACTTTATAGTAACACAGTTGTTGAAACAGAAGAACTTTATGCATCTGAAACTATCATAATTGGTGGAAAATCTCGAATAAATATAATCCAATAACAAGAAAGGAATATACTCATAAAAATCTTAGGTCAAAATGCGAAAATGTCATCTAGATGAAAAAAATCATATAAAATATATCAAGTTACAGAAATAATCACAGATAGCATCAAAAAACGGCGATTACAATTTTATGATCACTTATATAGAACCGATAATAACGGGCTCACAAAGAAAATTTTAAACTTAGCCTTATCAATGAACACAATAATTGGCTGAAAGAAATCGGCGAAGACGTAAATGAAATTGGTAGTACTGAAGAAACCATTCAAGATAGAACGTAATTCACAAACACAAATTTTCTTGAAATCCCACCCTACTAAATACAGAATGGATTGAACAACGTAGAAAGGAACACAGCGAGAGGATGAAGAGATATAGGAAGAGAAGAAGAAGAAAATAAGTGCTAAGAAGTTCAAACTCGCTCCTGAGTTGGGCATAACGAATTAATAATAATGATGATGATATTTAATCCTTTATTTAGAAAACTGACCCTCAACGGGTTTGCCATAAGACACAGTATTGTAAACATTTTATGGTTCCTTAAAATAAGCACGGACCCGCATAAAGTCGCCTCGGCAATAGTGGCTAGGTAGCTTTCCTTGAGGGCAAACCTCTTCCACAACACGGCCATCATCCCCGGTATGGTAGACCTACCACTTGCACCCACTAACAATTCGTAAACGGTGACGCAGTTTACAATGTATTTCTCCATGATGTAATTGGATATCGGAACGTAGATTGCCTGCTTCTCAGATTACACATCGTCAGGCTCTTGTTCGCCTGATTCTACTATTGGTTCATGTATTACAGAACGATCTCTCTGTTTATCGATAGGTAGAATATCTACTCTCGTCGTGCTTCCATTTTCATGTAAGCATTTCACTTCTTTATATAGGCCTACTTCTCACCCGTTATCGCGAAAGGCTTTTGCAGTAAGGCCGCGAACTGTGTGATTGCGAGTATTCCTAAGCAATGAGCCGAGTGGACAGTAGCCGGGAACATGTCCCAAAGTTTCAATCTCACCACAGGCACGCCTGTAGTGTTTGTTCTCCTGCCTTCTACTACACAAGCTTCTCGCTGGAGCCACGTCTGCCATCATTTTGATGTTCTCAGTCCACTCTGATGTTGAAAGGCCTTACCTTTTGTGCGAACCACTTATTTCCTTCAGTGTGCTGTGAGAAGAGGGCAATAATAATAATAATAATAATAATAATAATAATAATAATAATAATAATAATAATAATAATAATAATAATAATAATAATCTCTTTGGCTAAATGGTAAGCGTATGCTTCCGGTTCAGAGACCCCCAGGTTCTATTCCCGTCCGTACCGGGGATTTTGGCCGAATATGGTTAATTCCTCCGGAATCAGAAACGAGTTGTTTGTGATGTCTTGAACATTAGAATGTATCTTAGGTAGAGCCATCCTCACTGACGCGCAGGTCCCTATGCGGCGTCAACTCAAGCGCCTGCACCAGGCCTCTTCGGAGGCCACACGCCATTAATTAACCACCATACGGATCGTCACAATTTATGAGTTCTTAAATAATGACGGACTTTCACCGAGATTCAATCTCGGAACTCTGAGGAGAGAATGAACAATTATTTAGTTCTCCTACTGAATCAGACTTTTATAAATGGATAGCAAAGCCTTATTTACACTAATTGAATGTTATTGTTGTTGTTTGAGTCAACACCCCATAGACTGGTTTGATGCAGCTTTCCATGCCACCCTCTCCTGTGCTAACCTGTTCATTTCTACATAGCTCCTGCACCCTACATCTGTTCTAATGTGCTTGTCATATTCATACCTTGGTCTACGCCTACGCTCTTATCGCCTACACTTCCCTCAAAAACAAACTGAACAAGTCCCTTAAGAACTGTCCTCTAATTGTATCTCTTCTCCTCGTCAAATTTAGCCAAATCTATCTCTTCTCACCAATTTGATTCACTAACACTGCACTCGTGATTCGATCTATGCATCTCATCTTCAGCCACACCATATTTCAATAGCTTCTTTTCTCTTTCTTGCTGAGCTAGTTATCGTCCATGTTTCACTTCCATACAACGCCACGCTCCACACGAAAGTCTTCAAAAACATCTTTCTAATTCCTATAACAGTGCTCGAAGTGAGAAAATGTCTTATAGAAAGGCCTTCTTTGCTCATGCTAGTCTGCATTTTATGTCCTCCTTACTTCCGCCATCGTTAATTATCTACTACCCAAGTAACAATATTTATCTACTTCCTCTAAAACTTAATTTCCTAATCTAGTATTACCTGCATCACCTAACTCCGTTCGACTGCACTCCATTACTTTTGTTTGAACCTATTTATTTTGATCTTGTACTTTTTATCCAATATTCTGTCCATACCATTCAGCAATTTCTATAGATCTTCTGCAGTCTCAGATAAAATAACAATACCATCGGAAAATCTCGGGGTTTTGATTTCCTCTCCTTGGATTGCGATTTCTTTTCCAAATTCCTCTTTGATTTCCTTTACTGCCTGTTCTATATAAACACTGAAATGTAGAGGGGCCAAACAATAATTAAACATGCGAACAAAATAAGAAATAAATAGATAAATGAAACAAAACTATCAATTCGTAACGAGTCTCTATGTACGAGGTAGTATAGACGCTAGTTTGCCAAGTATACTAGTCTAATGATGTACGGATAGCGTGTATCCAGTTTAACCACTACGGAACAAGGGTTTGGTTCCCGTCTCATCAAACGACTTTTATTTCGCAAGGAGGTTTGAAACAGTAACTTTCTCATTTTACTAGTATTTTAACATCGCACAAATTGAAAAAATTATCGGCGTCGATAGGATAGGAAAGGGCTAGGATTGGGTAAGAAGTGGCAGTGGCCTTAATTAAGGTACAGACTCAGCATCTGCCTGGTGTGAAAATGAGAAACTAGGAAGAGTCATCTCAAGGTGACCCATGGCGTGGTTCGCACCCACCAAGTCCCGCTTATTATTCATTACAATTTGTTTTACATAGGCCTTATGGAGACGATGGGATAGGCAAGGGTTCGAACCCACTATCTTTCGAATGCAAACTGGCAGGTACCTGACTCAAACCGCGCGGCGACTTGCTCATCATCATGTTTCATTCGAAAGTCTATAAGCTGCATGGGGCCGTACCACGCAGCCAACTTCCTCCGTTGGAAGAGGGATCATTCCGCTTCATGAATCTGTTACGAAAGGAAGTACACCGTTCACGGAAGGCATCATATACAGCCGACAAGCTGATCAGGTGACTTTACATTATCTACTGGTCGAACAGTAATTTCTTGACATCTGAAGATCCTAAATGGACTGTAGGTGCCTTTGTTGTTTTCTTTCAAATTTATTCAGTGCTGAACGTGTTTTCTTTTACGTCTGTTATCCCTATTATGACGCAGTACTCTCGTAGTATAATTGATCGAGACAATTATAGGAAAACAACACGTTATCACCGCTATACTCAATTGTATGTGCTTTATGGCCCTATTCATACACACCTATAAGCTGCATCATACTGCGCCGGCCTTTAAATTAAATTTCATGCGGCAGGGATTACGGTGACAAATCATACACTTGTTACCAACATATCTGTGATGGGTTAGTTCTGGGACGCAGGAACGTGGTCTGAATTATGCCCCTGCCCCTCCTCTCTGTGGCAGTGTATAAGCAAATAGACACAGTAGGCCGACTGCTTTTGAGCTCATACGAAGTGATCATTTTCTGTGATGTCCGACTCGTTGGCTCAATGGTCAGCGTACTGGCCTTCGGTTCAGGGGGTCCCAGGTTCGATTCTCGGCCGGGTCGGGGATTTTAACCTTCATTGGTTAATTCCAATGGCCCGGGTCTGGGTGTTTGTGCTGTCCCCAACATCCCTGAAACTCACACACCACGCATAACACTATCCTCCACCACAATAACACGCAGTTACCTACACATGGCAGATGCCGCCCACCCTCATCGAAGGGTCTACCTTACAAGAGCTGCACTCGGCTAGAAATAACCACAGGAAATTATTATTTTCTGTGACACCAAGTGGAATTGGAGTTCTGAGGACACTCGAAAAATTATACCACGACCAGCTTTCAGCATGTCTATAGAAGAGAATCCACATATTTTGTCTTCCATCTGAAAACAGCAGCACTCTAGCAGAGGGTACTAGGTTGCTTTCTACAATTCTGCTTTACGTCGCATCGATACAGATAGGTCTTACGGCGACTACGGGAAAGGAAAGGAAGCGATCGTGGCCTTAAATAAGGATTCGAACCCACTATCTCCCGGACCAAGCACACAGCTGAGCGCTCCTAACCCCACGGCCAACTCGCCCGTTGTACTAGAGATAAATTAAGAGGCAAGTCAGAGAAATTTGAAAAAGACCCTTCTAGTCGCCTCTTACGGCAGTACGACGATATGCAGCAAGTTAGCTGAAAGTGCTTTTCTACTTGCTTGTTCATATGTTATGTACATTTCACAATTTGTAATTTTTAGCTTTCATTTTACGAAAGTACATATACTACGAAACTTAATGAACAACGCTACTTTAATCTTAAATATCGCCCTTTCCCCGAAATAGTTTTTATCTCTTTTTTTTATTTTCCTTAAAATTTCAAAATACATGCAGTTTGACACATCCCACCACTAAATATCCGGTATATTGATTGTTTTGATTTAAATATTAACATGTCACGTGCATTTCAATTCCAATTATGCTTTTTAATAAGGCTGAAAAGAGAACAAATGTTCAGGAGAGGATCAAACGAATACGGTTCAGTTCTTATAATGATCTAAATTTCTCGTTCTTTTAAGAGGAACAATTAAATTATAAGCCAGTGACTGGCAGGCTCTCGCTCCTCCTGCAGCATGGGCCGTACGGAGGGGTTTCGCTTTGACTTTGGTGCGTCAGTGACGTGCAGTGCCCGTTGATAAAGGAACTTATTCTTCTTTATCTGTTTACCCTCCAGGGTCGGTTATTCCCTCGCGCTCAGCGAGGGATCCCACTTCTACAGCCTCAAGGGCGGTGTCCTGGAGCTTGAGACTCTGGGTCGGGGAATACAACTGGGGAGGATGACCAGTACCTCGCCCGGGCGGCCTCACCTGCTACGCTGAACAGGGGCCTTGCGAGAGGATGGAAAGATTGGAAGGGGTAGACAAGGAAGCGGGAAGGAAGTGGCCGTGGTCTTAAGTTAGGTACCATCCCGGCATTTGCCTGGAGGAGAAGTGGGAAACCAGGGAAAACAACTTCCAGAATGGCTGAGGTGGATATCGAACCCACCTCTACTCAGTTGACCTCCCAAAGCTGAGTGGACCCCGTTTCAGGCCTTGTACCACTTTTCAAATTCATAGTAGAGCTGGGAATCGAACCCGGGCCTCGGGGGTGGCAGCTAATCACAATAACCACTACTCCACAAAGGCGGACGAAGGAACTTACGAAATGAAAATCATAAAGCAAATATAAATGTATGTATGTATGTATGTATGTATGTATGTATGTATGTATGTATGTATGTATGTATGTACATAAACTTATATTTATATGACGTTTATACAGGCTGTATTCGTGATGATGTTACAAACTTTCGGGGAGAATGGAGGATGGCAGATGGATCAGTTAAGGATAAGGAACCACAGTCCGGAATGTTTCAAAATATATTAATAACACAAGTTTTTTAACGTCCGTCCATCAACAGATGTGGTTCCAGTCCATGAACACAGCTCGTTCACCTGACTTCACTCCACTTGATTTCTTCTTGTGGGGCCATGTGAAAAGCCTTGTGCATGAGTCACCTGTCGAGACTGAAGAAGATCTCTTGCCGAGAACTCTCGCTGCCTGCGACGCTGTTTGAACGACACCGGGGATATTCGAACGGGTACAACTTTTTGCGACAATTCCAAGCCTGCACAGGCACGGGGGAGCGCCATTTCGAACATTTGTTGTGGATGGAGCAACTTTTGAAACTTGTGTACAGATCTCTGCACATGGTTTTGAGGGTACTTAGGGGTTGTAGTAAGGATATAAAGGAGAGGGCATATAAGTCTCTGGTAAGACCCTAACTAGAGTATGGTTCCAGTGTATGGGACGCTCACTAGTATTACTTGATTCAAGAACTGGAAATAATCAAAAGAAAAGCAGCTCGATTTGTTCTGGGTAATTTCCGACAAAAGAGTAGCGTTACAAAAAAGTTGCAAAGTTTGGGCTGGGAAGACTTGGAAGAAATCAGACGAGCTGTTCGACTAAGTGTTAATTCTGAGCTGTCAGTGGAGTGATGGCTGGACTACATTAGTAGACGAATAACGTTGAGTGGTGTCTTTAAAACTAGGAAAGATCACAATATGAAGATAAAGTTGGAATTCAAGAGGACAAATTGAGGCAAAATATTCGTTCATAGGAAGGGGAGTTAGGGACGGAATAACTTACCAGGGGAGATGTTCAATAAAATGCCAATTTATTAGCAATCATTTAAGAAAAGGCTAGGAAAGCAAGAGATAGGGAATCTGACACCTGGTTGACTGCTAAATGCAGATCAGAAGTGATTGATTGATTGTGCAGGTAAACGGACTTAAATGAATAGGATATTGCTTAACTTTAGGCTCGATCTATTCCGGAATATGGTTCTTTATCTCGAATTAATTAATTTGCCATTCTCCATCATCCCTGAAAGTTTGTAACATCATGGATACACCCTGTATAAAGTGTAATAAGTATGAAAAATCACTAAGACGTTCATGCTATTGGGGGTAGCATGTCACTCCGTAATGTACTCCCTGTTACAGTGACTGCTTAGAGGGAACACGGCAGTCATCAAAGTGGCCAGCACTGAGGTTATATGTCGTCCGCCTGAGGCTAATTACACAACCCATTTATTATTCTGTTTCAGCGCACGTAGGTCGAGCCTCTCCAGGATAAAACAGACCATAATTTCAGCCGGTACCCGTTCATTAACTTAATGAGAACACCATCGTTGGGAAATATCAACATATCATGTATTACATACAGCATATACATGTAAGAAAGGAATGTTGTATCGCCAGCTTATGGGATAGCAGTGAATGATATTTGAAAGATAAATGTAAAAATATTAAAAATAATAATAATAATAATAATAATAATAATTTTCGGACATATTCTAGGTACGGACATGATCTTGTAAAACATTACTATGTAAGGTAATAGGCTCACCGGACAAAAGAAAAAAATTAGTCACTCCTGCAGAAATAATTACAAGTATCATTTAATACCATGTAACTTCACTCTGGACTTGATAACCGCCTGGATTCGGTTAGCAAGTGAGTTGACAAGTTTCTGCAGGTACATCGCATACAGGTTAAGCCACTCGCTGAGGATTCGTTCGCACAATTCCACCAAATTGCGGGAATGCTGTTGTCGGCCGCTGTTCCAACATGTCCCACATATTTTTCATGAGGTTCAAGTCAGGTGACTTTGCAGGCCAGTCGAGATGTAATCGAGTGGGGGAGTGTTCATAAAACCAGTTACATATGCATCCAGCCCGATGAACTTAGCTGTTGTCATCCTGAAAAATCTTTGTGTCAGTAGCATACTCATCATGCAGATGTTGACTCAAAGGCAACGCCTGATCGTCCATAAGGTTTAAATAAACATGCTGATTCTAGGAAGTGGTCAGCCCAGTGAGCGGGCCCAATCCATGACATGAAAAACACCCGCAAAACATCACAGACCTACCTCCAGCTTGAAACTAATCTTGCACACATCCAGGATGAAATGGTTTATTTGGCTTACGGTACACTCGGCGAAGTGCATCATTGGAATACAGGCATAAACGTGATTCATCAGAGCACATTACGTTCCGCCAGTCAGACACTGTCCACTTTCGATTATTTCTAGCCCACTTTTTTTTTATTTTCTTCGGGGGCCCCCGAAATACGCTCCTCCCGCATGGCAATCAGCTCGATCTATATTGCCTCCGACATGCTATTAGTTTCTAAGAAGAAAAGAGTTAGTAGTGAAGAGTGAGAGAGGTACTGCAGAAGTACCTGCCTGTTTGCACGTCAGACGCGTTACCAGGCAAGGTTTGTGTTGGTAATGTGGTGTTAAGGCGTGGTATTAAGGGTCAGGGAAAAATCACATAGGCGGAAAGAGAAAGAGCCTACATGTGAAACGTAGCCCATTGAAGACGCTCAGTTTTATGTGCCTGTGTGAGCAATGACCTCTTGCGAGGTGACCGACTCCAAATGTTCATTGTATACAGTTCCCGTTGCAATGTTATCTCACGAACAGGTTGGGATGGACCTTCATTCACTGACTACAGCAATTCCTGCCGGGTTTGGAAGCGATTTTGATTCAAGAGCTGTTGAAAGAGTCTCCGGTCCCTGTCAGTCACGATCTTTTTTTCGACCACAATTCTGACGTGTTTCGTGGCCACGTGTAGTAAACAACTGCTCGTAGATACGTTGAACAGTCCACTACGAAACACCAACAAATCCGGCAACTTCACGCACCATACCATGGGCACGGCCAAACACGAACATCCCTTTTGCCATTCTGTCACATATTTACATCTACACGTTTTGCCGTGCATTGTCCGCTTGAAACATCAAGGTCTCACTGATCACTACTGCCTTATGCTCACGTAGATATAGTGCGCGTGCGGTTGAGCACGGTACTCATTCGCTGCGCCATCTGTACAGGCTTATCGATCCATTTGTGCGTGCGCACAAGGGTGACTATTTTTTTGTCGGATGAGCTTGCAGTATGTTAGAACACGCGCAGCAGTACAGGGGTTTGCTTCTGTATGCTGTGAATCACTCTACTGCAAAATCAAGTGACCTGTTGTTACAAACACAACACACGTGGACGACGTTACGTCTCAAAATACCCCAGTTACAGAGGACAGTTTAACAAACCAGTTTGCTATCCTGTATGAGGTGTCTCAAAATATTCGAATTTCCAATGGCGTTACTGCTTCAAAACACCCAGCGTGTATACAGTATTATCATAATAAACACAGAGTAATACAACAATGCGCGAGTAGGTTCATTGTTAGCACAAGCTGGGACTGCGCGCCTTCTTCTAAAATTTGTTCCTCAATCTTGAGGTGTGCCTGCCGTATAGCGGTGTCGATATACCCTTGGACGCCATGAACCCACGCAAAGATAGGCCTAGTCCCATTGTTTAAAGTTCAGATATTGCTTTGTGAGATATTTATTCATTTATTGTCCGGCTCCATGGCTAAATGGTTAGCGTGCTGGCCTTTAGTCAGACGGGTCCCGGGTTCGATTCCAGGCAGAGTCGCCAATTTTAACCACCATTGGTTAATTTCGCTGGCACGAGGGCTGGGTGTTTGTACTGTCCCCAACATCCCGGGAACACACGCACCACACATAACACTATCCTCCACCACAATAACACGCAGTTACCTATACATGGCAGATGCCGCCCACCCTCATCGGAGGGTCTGCCTTACAAGGGGCTGCATTCGGCTAGAAATAGCCACACGAAATTATTATTATTATTATTATTATTATTATTATTATTATTATTATTATTATTATTATTATTATTATTATTATTATTATTGTACCGGGCGGTACACCTCCACGCCGCTAATTCAAAGGGTGCGCCAGTTGAAACTCCTCTGCTGGAGGAAACCTGAACTTTATTGACGGTATTAATTTTCTACTTTCTCAGAAGATGTCACTACCTGTAAATTTCGGAGTTTTAGAACTGTGTCATTTTTGATGTGTTTTTGTTTTGCTTGAAGTAAGAAGTGTGAACTTTCTCTTCTAGAGGACACTACTGAAGAACTACAATAGTGCACCCTAGTGCGAAGAAAAAGAACTGTTCTTTGGAGAAATTTTTATTTCAAAAGTTTGTTTCTTGTTAAATTTCCTTCTGTTATGGTTTAAGTTGGCTGTATACCCCTCTCTTTCTCCTTGTTTTGTATTCAACGAATCCCGAATTTCTTAACTTAATTTTCCACCAATAATGTGTTTCTTCTTCATCTTGTGTAGGGGTTTCTCTTTATTCTCCAATAAAGTGATTGTGGGCGGGTGTTCTAATTCCCCTAACGCCTAGAACCTTCCGCGAGAGTATATAAACTGCTGATTTTAGGGTCTCTGCGCCACTTCTGTTCCATCTTTCAGTGTGTAAAGTACCTAGCAGGGGGCGGGAAGCGCCTCTTTCTTCGGCAGCGGTCAACAACAAGGTAATGGCCAATTAATAACTTCTTTCTTTGCTAGCTCAGCAGTTTAACTCTCGGGGCGGGTCCGAAGTTTTTCCGTTATGTAACCTTCCTTAAAAATGTAAAGAATCTGGTATCTATTTTACCTTTTAAACTACGTATTGGGATAGAGAGTGCTTAACCCTCTCGATCTCCCACTCATATTGTTTTGAGGTGAACTTTTTTCTCAACCTATTCTTCCTTAACATTATGTAAATTTGTTTCTTTTCTAAAGTCACCTCCGTAGTATGGGATTAGCCCTTGCATCAGTGGCCTAAGAGCCAAATTAGGTTTTAAAAACAAAGTGTATTAGGAGTGCCGATCGCCTCCTCTCAAATTGTTATTTTGGAGGTCATGTAATCAACCTTCTTTTCATTTAATAGACCTCAGTAGGTTGGGTATTTTACCCCTGTGTCTATGTCCAGTGAGGACAACTCGAAGGTGGAGTTTGGTGTGGCCTTTGAGAGGCTTAAAGTTGAGAGCGAGTGGCTCTTTTTGAAAATTGAGTGTTGTATGTCTCGTGGAGGCTTTTCAGTGTAATTTGGAGCAAGGGCTCCTAGGCATGAATGGGGTTTTCTGCCCCTCTGTTGAAACTTGTGTTTGGGGTAAAACTGAGCTGATTGCCCAAGCATTGTGAAGTCAGGGCGCGAAGCCCAAATCCTGTAAATATTGTAACTACCCTTTTGACTTGCTACTTTGTACCTGCCATGCTTGTTATTTCCTTATTTTGAAAAGAAAATATAACCTTGTTAAATTTTAAATTAATTTTACTTTCGTAGCTTGAGACCCGTTCACACCCGCACCTTCTTTCACCTCTACCTACCACGGAAAGCTCCGTAACAATTATTATTATTATTATCATTATTATTATTATTATTATTATTATTATTATTATTATTATCGCCAACAAATTTTACTGCAGCGGAATCCATGCTGGTCGACCCGAAATTGTTTGCATGTGTTCGGGCAGCCAGAATTCGCCGCTAACAAGCATATCTGCGAATAAATGGAGGATATATCGAACACTTGCTCAAGTAGCTTGAGCGATCTCGATGCCCATCGAAAGATTCCTCCAAATCTCCACCATTATATGTCATGTTGACTGTCCGAAGGTGCACGCTCACAGGGTGTGACCTGATGTTTGTGCAGATTCGCTGTGTTTCATGCCCACAGACGCTACGATCACGCGTGCGCAATGAGTACAAATGTGTTTACAAACACTTGTCACGCGCTCGACGTAAAGCGAAACGGAAAACAATCGCTTCGTCCTTCTGGGACCGAGTGAGTTTGTCGTGTGGTCAGGGTCGCGCAGTTGTGGGCTTGCATTCGGGAGATGGTAGGTTCAAATCCCACCGTCCGCGGCCCTGAAGATATGTTTCCGTGGTTTCCCATTTTCACCCTAGGCAAATTCTGGAGCTGTACTTTAATTAAGGACACGGCCGTAATCTTCCCAAACCTAGCCCTTCCCCTCACTCATGTCGCCAAAAACAGGTAATTCATTATTTCTAAGCTGCCTCTGACTGTAAGCAGCACACCGAACTGGTCACTGTATGACGTGATTCCAGCTTTTGTCTGTTAAAGAATGTATTCTATGTATGTGTTAAAATATTTGTATGTTCGATTTTTCGTTACAGTTTTCTCTACACAATTTTTATAAACAGTGAAGGACCTGATGCTGTGTCTTTGGGGACATATTTTATTATCTTCATTGGTGTGCTCAGAGCAGGGCCTCTCAGAGTGCATGCACTGTGCACGGTGCAAAGGACGACTTCGCTTGGTTGACCAGAGTGCAGACCCCCACTCATCGATTTGGAGCAATAGCGCTGTCTCTCTCTTTCCCCTCGCCTGTCTCGCTCGCCCCCCACCCCATGTCACCCTCTTCCTCACTTGCTCCGTAGCGCTCCAAATCCGAGCCGAGTTGACCCGAGTTAAGCCGAACTCACCCGAGTAGCCCAGAGACGAAGCGTTGGTCCGAGCCGAAAGGGACCGATGCACTGTGCACAGGAACTCTGACCCTCAATTCGCACGCGTGAGTTTGGGCATCTGAGAAGCCGTGGCTTCGAGTTTCCTAACAAGCATAGCCAGAGCTGCGGTTGACTGCGATGTAACACTCCAAGAGTTGCATTGGAAACGGGGATTCATCAATTTTTCGGAAATTATTAGGTTGCGTACCTGACATATTTAAGTAAAATTTGTTCGCCTCTTAGTGTTCTATCACCTCTACTTGGTCCGAAGGGATTCCTGCGTCATGACATTTGACCTCATTTTTTTTTTTAGAAAAAGAAAGAGTGTTGACCTAAACACTTGACTGTAGAGTGTCGCTTCAATGTACTTCCTGAGGTTGTCGAATTCGGTTGAACGCAGGGTCTGGCCTATCCTTGTCGGACTATGCACCTCCTTTAAAAATGTCAGGTTTTTCTTTATTTAGGAGCCTACGGGCCTATGTGAGAAGAGCGAGGATTTGATTGGAATACTTCCAGGTGACCTGCTGGCTACATAACTCAATTTTATTTGAATGTGTGAATTTAACAGTCGATGAGTACGTCAGGAAGGAGAATGATAAGAAAACTAATATTTCAATGTTTGTACAAAAGGAGAAACAGTAACGACTCTTACTGACTCGTATTAATTTAGCAAGTAAAACACGTCCTACGTTACGAGAAGATCTGTTTTAGCGGCAAGCTGTGGCGAGAAATTAAGTTAGGCCCGAGAAATGCAGACGGTGTTAATTATATCACTCCCACGCTCTCGCCCAGCCCCAGTAATAGAATTTGGTCCAAATTGAACTCCCTTGGTGATACCTTGCCCTGTTGTTTGCTTTACCCTCCTTCTGATATGATGTTACACTGCTCCAGATATTCCCAGCAAAATACCTATAGATAATGTTAGTCTCCCTGAAATTTTCCTTTATGGTAAATTGATTTCGCGATCGCATAATACTTCAATAATAATAATAATAATAATAATAATAATAATAATAATAATAATAATAATAATAATAATAATTGTTACCGTGGTTTGGTGGATCAGCAGAGGTAATAGAAGGTGCCGGGGTGAATGGGTCTAACTACCAAGATCAAAGTTAATTTAAAACTGTAACAAGGTTATATTTTTTCTTTGCTCTTCCTTTTTTTGAACAACAAGAAACAATGCAATGGGTACAAGTAGAAAAAGTTAACTCTAGGAAAGATAAGATTGGTGGTATAAACAGAACTTGGGCTTCAAGACCACCCTTTACATTTTCTGAGCTCTCAGCTCACAAACACATATTTACCAAAGGGCAGAAAACCTCTAATACCTGGAGCACTTGCTCCCAACTTTTAACCTCAAGCCTCCAAGAGGCACCTTTATACACTGGAAAAGAGCTAACACGCTCTCAGTTTTTCACGCCTATTCAAGGCAATATCAGACTTTACCATTGATTGCCATCAAGGCACGACTTACAACAATGACACGGGGGTATCTTGTAACCAATCGACTGGGCCTTAGCAGGAAAACAACAGGTTAAGTAAATGGCCCGGAATACCAAAAAGAATGGAGGCGTATATTTGGACTCCTAAATACACATTTTAAAACCTAAAAGGCACTAGGCCGATGAAATAGGGGCTATTCCCAAACTATGGAGGTGACTCGTATAAGGAAAAAATTTAAAACATAAAGGAAAAGAAGAAAATCAGTTACCAATACGTCGTCACCTCAAACCAATATGAAGGGGAGCTCGAGAGGGTAAATCACTCTCTATCCCCGAATTACAGTTACACATTTACTGAAGTTTTTACATAAACTGTTAGAAATTTTTATATTTATAAAGATGGGTTATATGGTAAATGTTTCGGACCTTTCCCGTAGGTTAAACTGCTGAGTTAGCAAGAAATAAAGATGTTAAGCGGCCATTACCTTACTGAAGAACTGCTGCCTGATGAGAGAGGCGCTTCCCGCCTCCTGCTACAAGTCCATACACTAGGTTAGATATTGATGAAGTGGCCGAGAGACAAGAAAATCAGCAGTTTTTATACCCTCGGGGAAGGTACGAGACCTTTCATGAATAATTAAGACACACCCACAGGCTTTTATTGGCTACATTACACAGTTACACACAACATCGAAAAAGAAATACGGGATTGGCCGAAAATTAATTACAGAAATTACTGATTGGCTAACTTCAAAACTGGCGGAAAGAAAAGATTAATATTGCCAACTCACAAATGAACGAACGAAATTTAGTGAGGACAAAAACTTATGAGTACAAAATTTCTTCAAGAAAATTCCTCCACTTCGCACCAGGGTGCATGATCACAGTTTTTAGGCGGTGACATCTATGAGAGAATGTCCAAACTTCTTAATAAATAGTAAACAAAAACACGTCGAAATTCACATAGTGACATCTTCAGGGGAAAGGTTTAAGTAGATCCAGTTTTAAGTTTACTGTTTCTCCTGTAGAGGAGTACTTTAAGGCGTAAAATTCGAATGTGCGGCGTAGAGGTGTACCACCCAGTACAATAATAATAATAATAATAATAATAATAATAATAATAATAATAATAATAATAATAATAATAATAATCGGGCGAGATGGCCGTGCGGTTAGGGTCGCGCAGCTGTGAGCTAGCATCCGAGATATAGTGGGTTCGAACCCCACTGTCGGCAACCCCGAAGATGGTTTTCCGTGGTCTACACACCAGGTAAATTCTGGGGCTGTACTTTAATTAAGGCCATGGCCGCTTCCTTCCCACTCCTAGGCCTTTCGTATCTCATCGTCGTCATAAGATCTATGTGTGTCGGTGCGACGTAAAGCAAATAATAATAATAATAATAATAATAATAATAATAATAATAATAATAATAATAATGATAGTGTTATTTTCTTTACGTTCCACTAACTACTTTTACGGTTTTCAGAGTCGCCGAGGTGCCGAAATTTTGTCCCGCAGGAATTCTTACCGCGCCACTAAATCTACCAACAAGAGGCTGACGTATTTTAGCACTTTCACATACCACGGGACTGAGCCAGGATCGAATGTGTCAAGTTGCGGTCAAAAGGCTAGCGCCTCAACCATGTGTGCCACTCAGCCCGCCGATAATATTTCTACTATCTGCGTCTCGCGAAAAGATGCGGCATCTTGCAGGTACGGCACGAGTAACCGATATTACACACTAAGCAAAAAACATTAGTCGTGATAGACAGTGCGAGCTCTGTGAAAGAGATTCGTGTTCATTAGTAAACTGTTAATTTACAGTGAGTGTGTAACTAAAGCGGAATTCTGCTATCAATTTGAAACTTCACAGCAGCACGTTTGTTCACAAGAATCACCGCGAGTGTAAGCGATGTTTCTTGTCAGGCCTTGAGACTTGAGATGGCTGCATGCGCACGCACCGATACAGATAGGTCTTACGTTGACGATGGGATAGGTAAAGGCTAGGAGTGGGTAGGAAGCGACCGTGGCCTTAATTAAAGTACAGTCCCAATATTTTTTCTGGTGTGAAAATGGGAAAAAATGAAAAACTATCTTCAAGGCTGCCGACAGTGGGGTTCAAACCTACTACCTACCGAGCTCGATAGCTGCAGTCGCTTAAGTGCGGCCAGTATCCAGTATTCGGGAGATAGTTTGTTCGAACCCCACTGTCGGCATCCCTGAAAATGGTTTTCCGTGGTTTCCCATTTTCATACCAGGCACATGCTGGGGCTGTACCTTAATTAAGGCCACGGCCGCTTCCTCCCCACTCCTAGCCCTTCCCTGTCCCATCGTCGCCATAAGACCTATCTGTGTCGGTGCGACGTAAAGCAACTAGCAAAAAAAAAAAACCTACTACCTCCCGAATTCAAGCTGATAGCTACGTGACTCAAACAGCACAGCCCCTTGATTAGTCTTTTTAATGTTTGCTACAGCTGTTACATCAATAAATACAATCAATAACAACGGGTATAAGACTGTGCGTTGGCCGTTTCACTTGAGGACAGGCTGTAAAGCAAATCGTGTGATGCGCTCTGACCGAGCAGTCCTATTTAGGATGCACTCTATTCAACCTGAATAGGGAGTAAGCTAGGAAAAGTACCCTAAACATAGTCAACTACTCAACACGACAGTCGCATCCAGGGAGGACACTATGTACAGTCTAATTTAGTCTCATCTAGTGATATTGTGGTCGTCACCCACATTACAAACTTGAGAGTCCCCGAGAAAGTCCACTTTTTGGTTCTCTCTGAATGTTATCAGTATTTGACAATGATACGCTGAGACACTGTTCGTCATTTTGCAGACACTAGTACGAGGAGAAGACCCTACGTGAGCCCCATTTGAAACACGCGGCCCCACAGCGTCGCGAGGTCTACCGGCGCCTTGCTTATCGCAGCAACTGGTCATATCGAACCGCTGAGTGGAGCAAACAGCGCCGTATTCAACACGGAGGGCCTTTATTCATTTTAGATCAAGCCTCTGAGAATTTACTAAACGTCGCCACAATCCTCGATTTGCGACAAGTGTTGTGGCCTCATTTAGTTCTATACCTCTTATCTTTAAATCGTTAGAAACCAAGTCTAACCATCGTCGTCTTGGTCTCCCTCTACTTCTCTTACCCTCCATAACAGAGTCCATTATTCTCCTAGGTAACCTATCCTCCTCCATTCGTCTCACATGACCCCACCACCGAAGCCGGTTTATGCGTACAGCTTCATCCATCGAGTTCATTCCTAAATTAGCCTTTATCTCCTCATTTCGAGTACCCTCCTGCCATTGTTCCCACCTGTTTGTAGCAGCAATCATTCTTGCTACTTTCATGTCTGTTACTTCTAACTTATGAATAAGATATCCTGAGTCCACCCAGCTTTCGCTCCCGTAAAGCAAAGTTGGTCTGAAAACAGACCGATGTAAAGATAGTTTCGTCTGGGAGCTGACTTCCTTCTTACAGAATACTGCTGATCGCAACTGCGAGCTCACTGCATTAGCTTTACTACACCTTGATTCAATCTCACTTACTATATTACCATCCTGGGAGAACGCACAACCTAAATACTTGAAATTATCGACCTGTTCTACCTTTGTATCACCAATCTGACATTCAATTCTGTTGAATTTCTTACCTACTGACATCAATTTAGACTTCGAGAGGCTAATTTTCATACCATACTCATTGCACCTATTTTCAAGTTCTAAGATATTAGACTGCAGGCTTTCGGCACAGTCTGCCATTAAGACCAAGTCGTCAGCATAGGCCAAACTGCTTACTACATTTCCACCTAACTGAATCCCTCCCTGCCATTTTATACCTTTCAGCAGATGATCCATGTAAACTATGAACAGCAAAGGTGAAAGATTACAGCCTTGTCTAACTCCTGTAAGTACCCTGAACCAAGAACTCATTCTACCATCAATTCTCACTGAAACCCAATTGTCAACATAAATGCCTTTGATTGATTTTAATAATCTACCTTTAATTCCATAGTCCCTCAGTATGGCGAACATCTTTTCCCTCGGTACCCTGTCATATGCTTTCTCTAGATCTACGAAACATGAACACAACTGCCTATTCCTCTCGTAGCATTTTTTAATTACCTGGCGCATACTCTAAATCTGAACCTGACAGCTTCTCTGTGGTCTGAAACCACACTGGTTTTCATCCAACTTCCTTTCCTCTCAACGACTGATCGCACCCTCCCTTCCAAGATGCCAGTGAATACTTTGCCTGGTATACTAATCAATGAGATACCTCGATAGTTGTTGCAATCCTTCCTGTTCCCTTGTTTATAGATAGGTGCAATTACTGCTTGTGTCCAATCTGAAGGTACCTTACCAACACTCCACGCTAATTTTACTACCCTATGAAGCCATTTCATCCCTGCCTTCCCACTATACTTCACCATTTCAGGTCTAATTTCATCTATTCCTGCTGCCTTATGACAATGGAGTTTATTTACTATCCTTTCCACTTCCTCAAGCATAATTTCACCAACATCATTTTCCTCCTCCCCATGAACTTGGCTGTTTGCAACACCACCATTATGATTTCCTTTTACATTGAGAAGATGTTCAAAATATTCCCTCCACCTCTCCAGTGATACCCTGGGATCTATTATGAGTTCACCTGAATTAATCAAAACACTGTCCATTTCCTTTTTCCCACTCTTCCTAAGATTTTTTATTACTGTCCAGAAAGGTTTCCCTGCTGCTTGACCTAGCCTTTCCAGGTTATTACCAAAATCTTCCCATGACTTCTTTTTGGATTCAACAACTATTTGTTTCGCTCTGTTTCTTTCATCTACGTACCAATCCCTGTCTGCCTCGGCCCTTGTTTGGAGCCATTTCTGATAAGCCTTCTTTTTACGTTTACAGGCTGCTCTCACTTCATCATTCCACCAAGATGTTCGCCTTTTCCCATCTTTACACACAGTTGTTCCTAGGCATTCCCTTGCTGTTTCTACTACAGCATCCCTGTATGCCACCCATTCACTTTCTATATCCTGAACCTGCTTACTGTCTACTGTTCGAAACTTCTCACTAATCATATCCATGTACTTCCGTCTAATTTCCTCGTCCTGGAGATTTTCTACTCTTATTCGTTTGCAGACAGATTTCACTTTCTCTACACTAGGCCTACAGATACTTAGTTCACTACAGATCAGATAGTGGTCTGTATCATCGAAAAATCCGCGGAAAACTCTTACATTCCTAACAGATTTCCTGAATTCAAAGTCTGTTAAGATATAGTCTATTATGGATCTGGTACCCCTAGCCTCCCATGTGTAGCGGTGAATAGCCTTATGCTTGAAGAATGTATTTGTAACAGCTAAACCCATACTAGCACAGAAGTCCAGCAAACGCTTCCCATTCCCATTAGCTTCCATATGTTCCCCACATCTACCAATCACCCTTTCGTATCCTTCAGTTCTATTCCCAACTCTCGCATTGAAATCGCCCATTAGCACTAGTCTATCCTTGCTGTTGACCCTGACCACGATGTCACTCGATGCTTCATAAAACTTGTCAACTTCATCCTCATCTGCACCCTCACATGGTGAATACACGGACACAATTATTGTCTTAATTCCTCCCACTGACAAATCTACCCACATCATTCGCTCATTTACGTGCCTAACAGAAACTATGTTGCGTGCAATGGTATTCCTGTAAAAGAGCCCTACCCCAGACTCTGCCCTTCCCTACACCCTACACCCTATAATCTCCTATCTCTTCCTCATCATCTCCCCTTACCCGAATATCACTTACTCCTAGCACATCCAGATGCATCCTCTTTGCTGACTCAGCCAGTTCTACTTTCTTTCTTCCATAAGCCCCATTAATATTGATAGTTCCCCATCGAATTCCATTTCGTTCGCCAAGTTGTTTCCAAGCAGTCCCTCGCCTGTCAAATAGGAGTGGGACTCCGTTACTCCCATAGGTCCGAGGCTTGCTTAAAGTGTTCTGAGCTCGGTAAATTCATGAAGCAGGACGCTGCCCTACTTGCACATAGTCCAAGTGAGGATCTCTCCTCTAACGGGTTATGGACCACCGGTGAATTGTATAGTCCTAGCCGCCTGAGCACAAGGAGGGCCACGATTCAGAATATGTCCGAGATGTCCACTCCCATTCCATAGCAGCTGGTATCCCGACTCTCAGGACCACTTACTAGGCCACTCAGCCGTTGCCCATGGTTCACGAACTAGGACGTGACTACAGTAACCCACAAACATGATCAGTCCGGTGTTATTTGAAGGTGCTCAAATACGTCAGTCTCGTGTCGGTAGATTTACTGGCACATAAAAGAAATCCTGCGGGACAATATTGCGGCACCTCTGCGTCTCCAAAAACCGTCAAAAAGTAGGTAGTGGGACTTAAAAGCAATAACATTATTATTATTATTATTATTATTATTATTATTATTATTATTATTATTATTATTATTATTATTATTATTGTGCCGGAGGTATACCAAGTCCGTACATTCAAACTAAGCGCATTTTGGAAGGCCATCTGTAATATGAACAGTAAAACTCATTTCGGAAGAAGTTTGATCTTTTACCGCCAGGTGTCTATATTGTCGACTTGGGTGCGCCCTCTGGTGCGAAGATGAACAATCAAATTTCAACGTAATTTTGTGTGTCAAGGTTTCCTAAACTGAATTGTTTGTATATTGTTTTTGGCGTTCTAAGATTTATAGCACTTCTACCTCTTCCCGTCAGCTTTGAAAATTAACCAATAAGGAATTTTTGAAATGTATTTAATTTACCAATAATAATTGTGGGTGTGTCCAGGGCTTTGGCCCATAGATTTCTCGAATCTTCCTCTGCGCTATAAAAGCTGGGAGTTTTCAGGCCATTTTGTCCTTAGATCGCTCCAGTCCAGCAGTAGAGTTTGTTCGTAGAGGAGGCAGGAGAGGGCTTGCCTCGTCTAGCTCCGGAAGGCCCACCAGCTCAAGGTAATGGCAGACATCTTTTAATCATGGAACAGGCAGAAAGCTAGTTTGTGGGGGGAAGGTTTCAAAATCCGTTCTTAATGTAACTCTGTCCATGTAAAACTGTAAACATAGTGTAAAGGTCTTGGTTTTACTTAAGGAATAAAGAGTGGGAACCCTCTTATATCCCCCTTCAACTTGGTATTGAGGTGACTATGATTTCGTAATTTAAATTTTCTCTCCATCTAGTCACCGCCGTAGTATAGGCTTAGCCTCTGTAACGTTGGGCCATAAGTCCACATGGGGATTTTAATTATGTTCTCGTGAATTTCAATGGAGTGCAAGTGTTCGCCTCTTAACATTTTGATTTTCGGCCAATAAAGTTAACCTTTTCTATTTTCACTAAGCCCATGTAGAATGGGTACTTATTACCCCTGTTAAAATAACTACCATTATTCTATTTCCTGTGTAAATTCAACTGTTGAACGGATAAAATAGTGAATGCTGTTTGTTTTGTAGAAGTTATTTTTGTGCCATGGTGAGGCAAAGACGCTCCGTGTGAATGTAGTAACTTTTCGGAGCTCAGTCTCCTTGTGGATTTATTGAAGGGAGCAGTGGTGTTCTTGTAAAATTGTAACTTGGGAGGTTCAAGCTCACCTTGTGAATCGTTGTTGTTCTAGACTTTTCTAAATTGTTTCTCTAGCTCACAGGCTAAACGTTGTCCTATTGTTATTTCTATTGTTTAACAAAGTTTCAAAACTGAAAAGAAAAATCCAGGAAAGAAATTAATTTCCAAATTTTGAGTTTTAAATTTGAATTAGATCTTAGATACCCATTCATGCCCGCACTTTCTTTCACCTCTATGCTCCAAGGTGTCCCTGTAACAATTATTATTAATAACATTACATTGGAATTACCCTTTAATTATTAACAAGTCAAAAGCTCCACAAATCTGACCAGACTGTCACTGATAAAATGTGTTAAGACATGGATAAGAGGCATTGTTATACCAAACTCTCATACTACGTAAAGTAAGATCCATGAAATATATAGAAAATTCACGGACCTGGCAGTTCATATCAGTCACTTCTGGAAAGAGCAAATTTCTTTTTAATTGCAATTATGATGTCAGCAAGTGGATTTGTACCATAGCCGCTACAGGCAAATCAAATGGAATCTATTACATAAGCCTATCATCTATCAGAAACCCCATTTAAGGCAGTTATATAGGCAGTTGACATATATTCAGAATATTCATAAATGTGTAATAATGATCTATAACAAACCATAACGCTTTTTGTCCACCTCTGGATTTATCCCAAGATATTTACATACTTCCTGAAGAGTTAGGAAGTTCAAACTTTGCAGGTATATTCTCTCTAGATTCTAGTTTCGTCTGAAAGTCGTAGAACTCCCCAAGTTTTCAGAAGACGTTTCCTAGAAGAAATAGCTTCGATATTGCCTTTCAACTGAAATAAATAACTGAATATTTCATAAGTCATTTCTGTATCAAAGTGAAGATAACCAAGCAAGTGACAGCGCAGTTTGCGAGACGTAACTATCGGCTTGCATTCGAGAGATAGAGGGGTATGATCCCCACTGTCGGCAGCCCTGAAGATGGTTTTCTGTGGTTTCACATTTTCACACCAGTCAAACGCTAAAGCTGTACCTTTCTTCCCATTCATATCCTATCGTCACGATGAGATTTATTTGTGTCGGTGCGACGTAAATCAAATTGTAAAAAAAGGAAGAAATAAGAAAAAAGGTTAGTGAAGATAATTAGATGGTAAAATGGATTATGTTAAAGATGAATTCATGTAACATATTGTAAAACTGATAACCACGTAAGTAGCGTACATATCACCTACTTTAATCGCTCCTAATATACAGAATTCACACAGAGAGAGACAAAAAATTGTGTGAGTGGCATTTACTCCACTTTCTTCATCATCCCTTCTTAATTAAATTGTATCAACATTTTCAGAAAAAATAAAAAATAACAATTAAAAGAATTGAAAGGCAACGAAGTTTAGATGGTTCCAAGAATGTGTGGAGGATCTGAAATAGATCGGTATTCCAGAAATTCACTTTAGTTGTATGAATGTATGTTTAGCGATATTTGATAGCTATGGAGATTCAGAAGCGGAATGAAAACTCGGAAGATGGAGGGATTCTACAGCGAAAGCAGGCACTGATCGACGGGCGTAAGAGATAACAGGGGAATACCAACGCTGACATCGAACTAGATCTAGACACTATAAACGAGATTGTTAATATGCAGCCGTAGAAGCTCAATTCAAATTTGAATTAACAATAATAATTGTACCGGAGGTACACCTTTTCTGCTCAAGTGAACTGTGCGCCTTCTAGAAGGCCATCTGTTCGGTGTATCCTGAACTGTGTATTTGAAGAAGTTTGATGATGATGATTGGTTGAAGCTTGTTGTTTAAAGGGGCCTAACATCTAGGTCATCGGCCACTAATGGTACGAAATGAGACGAAATGAAACAACAAATTAAAATCCAAAATCCTCCACTGACCACAATTCAAAACGTGAGGACGAATAATGAATGGATGGATATGAATTTAAAACGATCAGTTGTACCTTCCCACAGTGCTTCACATGCACAGAAGCTGGCGTACAACAATAGTATTACTGACCAACGGACTGCGTCTAAAGCACGATAATAAAACGATGGTGCTTATAGTCGAAAGGAGTCCAAAATCCAAATCATCGGCTCCTCGTAATGGTACTTATCGCTAGAAAAATAGAACCAAGGTATTTGTCATGTTGCGGTACTAATCAAGAGTAGCGTAGATTCGAGGTATTCCACACATTATGGTACTACACACAGGTAATGAAATTCGCACATGTATTACAGACCTAATGTGTTTCGCACATTGCGGCGCCCTTGACAGGCAATGCTAACCTATGGTGTTCATCACCTAAGTGTACTAACCACAGGGACTCTTGCTATCCCGTGGTGTTCCTCATATAGTGGATACTAATCATAGGCAAGCCAGAACCACGAGTTCCTTCATCCCGTGGTGTCGCTCATATAGTGCCACTAATCAGAGGTACTGTAAAAACCGTCGAGCCCTCGTTTGTTACTAATCACAAACCTATTTGGTACTAGGGTTGGGCACTATGTCCCTGTTTCGGCACACTGTGCCGGTGCACTGTTATGTTTCACTGTTCCAGAACACCGAGTGACAATTGTTCCGAAACATTCTCAAGCGAGACGGTGACACTGACTCGCTGTCCCGTCAGAAGCGCCACTAATCACTGCCCTTCGCCTACTAGCTGAACTGTGCAGCGGGCGCACGGGACGCGGGACTGTAACTGCGCAGTGTAGAGAGAACTTCAAGAGGAAACATTACATGCTCCGCGCCAGCGGGAATGTGTCTGTACGGAACGTGCTGTGTAGCGTGTGCCTGTGTGTAATTATGGCCATGTCCAGCATAAAGCAGCACGGAACGTGAACGAACAGTCGAGACACTGAAATTCGCGCCCAGTAATCACGTTTAAAGGCTGCTTTTAGGTTAAGATTTTTCCGGTCAATATGAAATACACATAACACGGTCACAATGGCAGTGCAGGTGTTTAAAAGTGACTAATTCAAGAATATTTTCACCAGTTGAATGTATTGGCCTGCATTGTGAGTAATTAGTGCCATGATAAAACTTCACGGCACGTCAGAAAGCAGTCGGAACTCTGAATGAAATACTTACCCAAAAAATCAAGTCTAAATTTTCTTTCTAAGATAAGAATGTTTTCATTCATTCTGAAATACACCTGTGACGATTACACTGCCAGTACAGGTGTTTACAAATGTTACAATGTTATTTTCACCAATTAAAAGTATACTCGCGCAGTTGAAGGAACATTCGTTAGTGCTCTATTCACGTACACAATATACAAGCGGAACACGAAAATAAAAACTGTGGTATGCTTAAGTTTGAAATGTCTTATCGTGCCGGTTAAAGGTCCCTTTGCAGACAAAATAGAATATCAATTGTATTTCACTCTGCCCGGTTTTCTTCTAGGAAAAAAGTCGTGAACAGGACTCCGATGCGTCATTATGCAAAGTTTACCGTCTTTCGTACGGTTTAATTACTTTCGTGCTGTTATGCTCTTTCCACTTCGAATTCCTTCCCTCTCAACTTCCATTTACCTTCTTTAATGTTTAGAAAATTTCCCTCAACACCTTCTCGGGGATTGACGTTAAAAATTAATTTGAACTTTAAGAAAACTTTTAAGCCCAAGAAAAATATAGGTCATCGCTTTGGAATTAAGGATATAACTTGATGAAGAAATGTTTACACTCCAGCACAGGGCGGCACACAGCCGGTATCTACAGTCAGACTCAGCCAAGGACAACTGAACTATCACCGAGCTCGATAGCTGCAGTCGCTTAAGTGCGGCCAGTATCCAGTATTCGGGAGTTAGTAGGTTCGAACCCCACTGTAGGCAGCCCTGAAAATGTTTTTCCGTGGTTTCCCATTTTCACACCAGACAAATGCTGGGGCTGTACCGTAATTAAGGCCACGGCCGCTTCCTTTCCACTCCTAGCCCTTTCCTGTCCCATCGTCGCCGTAAGACCTATTTGTGTCGGTGCGACGTAAAACAACTAGCAGAAAAATCCTAATCTATCTAGTGCGGCCTTACACAGCACGTTCGGTACAGGCACATTCCAGCTGACGCGGAGCATGTCATTTTGCCTCTCGAAGTTCTCTCTACGACGCAGTTACAGTCTTGTGTCCCGTGTCTCGGCACTCTGTACCGAAACACTCCGCCTCAAGCTCCTAATGTTGCGGAACAACTGAATGTTCCGGTCTGCCCAACCTTATTTGGTACCCAACATAGTGGTACTACGCTCAAGTAAAAGCGACCCATGGTGTTCCCCGTGTGGTGATACTAATCACAAGTAGTTTCATGGTTCTCATTTGATCATCCCTTGGTCGCTCCTTTTAGTCGTCTCTTACAACAGGCAGAGGATACCGTGGGTGTATTCATCTGCGTCCCCCACCCACAGGGGGTGAAACAGTTTGGACCTTTACTCTTTAGATGTCCCTAGTACCGACTTACGCGCCCCTCTCTTGCGGGAGGACGGATTATTAATTTTTCAAAGGAATTTTGTATTTTCTATATTGGTAAACCTTAAATGTTTGTAGATTTCTTTCATGTGCTGAGGTTGTCAGCACCACTGTGGCTTCCTTCTTCCTTAAGTCATGGACCAATAGAAAATTTTGTATATAATTTTGCAGCCAATTCAACTTGGGGGTGTGTACAGGCATTCTGCCTAGGTGAAGAGAGTTCTGGAACCTTTCTCCTGAGTTGCTTTACAAGCTGGGCGCTTTTGGGTCATTTTATCATCTTCGTCACTCCGGTCTAAATGTACGGTGTAAGTGGAGGCAGGGGTAGCATTGCCGTCGTCGGAAGGTTCACCAGTTCAAGGTAATCGTAGACATCATTTAAAAATGTAATGGCTCCAGAAAGTTAACTTGAGGGGAAGGTTTTACAATTATTTCTTAATGTTAAGTTCTAAAGATTAATATCACCGTTTAAATTTAAATTTTTAGAGAAGTCCAAGGACACTTTTCAAATCCCTGCTTGGAAATATGTAACTCAAGGAATAAAGAATGTTCACCTTCAATTAATTCCCATTCAACTTGGTATGGGGGTGACTAGGACTTTCTAAAATTCTAAATTCTTCAAACCATTTTGAAACTTAATATGTCGCCATCTGGTCACCTTCTGTAGTATAGGCTTAGCATCTCTAACTTCGGGCCGTAAGCCCATTTAGGATTTTAAGTTATTTTTTTAAAAGGTTTCAAAAGGAGTTCAAGTGTTTCGGCTGCTAGCGTTTTGTTCATGGCCGATTCTATTAGACTTTTTCTTTTGTTCATTTAAGCCATTTAGTATAGACACTAGATTTTTATAGACAATTGTGGATAAGACTGTGGTGCAGAAATAAGAGTAAATACTGTTTTGGAAGTTATCTAGAGTAAAATTCGGACTAGAAACTTGTGCCTTTGAAAGGCTGGACTGTGTAAATTTTGCAGCTCAGTCCTCTAAAGGGTAATTGAGTGGAGTAAAAATGCTCTTTGAAGTGATATACATTTAGAGCTTTACATTGAGATATAATTTTGAAACCTTCCCTTCAAGTTAACTTTCTGGAGCTATAACATTTTTAAAAGATGTCTACCATTACCTTGAACTGGTGAGCCTTCCGACGACGGCAATGCTGCCCCTGCCTCCACTTACACCGTACATTTAGACGAAGATGACAAAATGACCCCAAAGCGCCCAGCTTGTATAGCAACTCAGGAGGAAGGTTCCCGAACTCTCTTGACCTAGGCAGAATGCCTCTACACACCCCCAATTTGAATTGGCTCGTGCATTTGTAGACTATTGTATCGAAAACCTTCTTCAGTGTACGTGGTTTTTGACTTTAAGTCAATATTTCATTTCACTGTTATTTGTTGTTTTTCATTCAGATAATTTATCAAAGTAAGGTCAGGTAAAGAAAGGAAAGAAATAAAATTTCAAAATTTAGTGTTGTCATCTTTTCTCTGTACAACCATTCACAGCCGCACCTTCGTACACTTCTGGAAACCACGATATTTCCGTAATAATAATAATAATAATAATAATAATAATAATAATAATAATAATAATAATAATAATAATAATAAAGCTAGCCGCCTGTGTCTGGATTTGATGCAACAATTTTGAGCACAGAAGCCTTTGCTACGTAACCAATCTAATTCTAGGCCCTCAGAAACAATATCAAGTATTAGGGATGTTAGTAGTTGTGTGAGGGAATTCTTTTCAGCAGTGGTCTCCGCCCTTGGTGGCTTGGACTTCTGTGATATTAGATTTTAAGGTTAATAACTGCGGAAAGAGATTGTGGTTGTGGTTGTCCCTTCCCCTGTGTGCTCTATTGGGTTAGGTGCCACAAGAAGATGAACCGAACTCCCCTTCTTTGATGCGGGGGCGAGGAAGGGCTTTCTGCTTATATACAACCCTACACACAGCCCACAAACCTCTCTTCCACATACATTTAATTATGTTCTGCTTCAGATGGACGATCATCCAACGAAAGAACGCACTCTTCTACTTCTACGGAGGACGTCGGTATTTGCCGTAGAAATGTAAATGCAGTCGGTGCAAGGAGAATTAACACACGTGTGGCAAGTAACCTCACTCTTATAAGATATGTAAAGGTGGAAATGAATATCATTAACCAACATACGTCTGGAGGACATCCTTTTCTTTACATTGCCATACATTTAACGTAAGAAATTTCATTTTTGTCCGTATTGAACTGAGAATTACAATGAATAAACTTTTAATGTCCACCTATTCAATAAATAATAATGTTATATAGATGTAATTACAACATTCTAATTATATACATACATATATATGTATGTATGTAAAGAAACATTAAAAATAAGAAGTGTATGAAAAGAGAAATAGGTTTCATAATGTTGGTAAAAAGGAATAATTATACCAATTTTCAAGATCAGTGATAGGAAAACGTGTAATAGCAATGGGAGAACCATTTTGATCTTCCAGGTGGTTAAGGTAATTGGAAAAGGAAGGAGGATCAGAGAGGAAAGAAATATTTAGGAATAATTTTGGGTTGTAATTGGAAAGGAATCATCAATACTACGCATGTTTGAAATGCATGAACAGTAGTCTAATTATTTTGTCGTATGTTATCTGTTTATTTATTTCAGGAGGAGCCAGTGATATATTTGGGTGTGTATGTCATTTCATATTTGACGCTACAGGTCCAGGTAACATTGATCTGTGTACACGTATTTTTTGAGGTCCAAATTCAGTGTAGCCGCCATCTACTTGCTTGTTTACCATTCGTCTATATTTTCCTATGGCTGCCATCTATTTGTGAATTGCTATTGACTAATTTTTTTAGCATGGCCGCGCTGTTGTTTTTATTGGATTTTCATTGGCTGCCTTGTTGTTTACTTTTCATCGACAGTCCTTCAAATTACACCTAGATAGCTAACTTTATTTTGTGTGCATTTAATTATTTTAATCATTGATATTTTATTCCGTAATTAAGGAATCATTATGAAGAATGTAGAATAATTGTCCACTGTCATATTAAATGAACTAATAAACTATTTAACTGCCCGAAAGATACAGATCCATGATATGATAATAATTATATATTTTGAATTGTAGAATTTAAGCTACACGAGAGCCAAAAACATATATTATATTTCGAGGTCATGAATAATATTACTATATGAACAACAGGCTTCACTATTTGAATTATTTGTCAGATAAAGAATGCACGTTGACGTTACAAGTATATATCCAGATGTAAAACCATTTAATAAAACAGTAACAGTGTAAATTCTGCATGAGAAGGTAATTAAGACATTTGAGTCAAATATGAATGAGATATTGGTTTATGAGACAGTAGGTCTACATGTACATTTCACGTTGTATTGTGGTTAATGAGTCACTGTGATGTAATAACTGCTGAGAATTTAAATAATTCTGGATATAAATACTGATTGATTGATTCATATTTAATATCACATTTGGATTATGGTTGATATATCTGACGCAGTATGTTGCAACTTATATTTGGACAAATGTTAGTATTAACGTGTATTTGTTTGTTACCGTGTGAGTTATCTGATTTCATTCTGAGTTGATTGGGTTCCTTATTATAAGGTCAGCTGTTTAACTATCAAATTGGATTATTTTTAATCACATTAGCCGACACGATTATTAAAGCTTTGTTTATATGGGTTTATTGGGCTCTGTCATTTGAACATTTCTTTGAATGAAATAAACCGAGAAGCCTCCTCTCGATAGTACAAGTTGCTTCAATATTTAGTAGTTTAATTACCTGTCACTTGTTTATTAAAATTACTCATAGGTGTCAGCACTCTAATTGTCCGACTCGTTGGCTGGATGGTCAGCGTACTGTCCTTCGGTTCAGAGGGTCCCGGGTTCGATTCCCGGCCTGGTCGGGGATTTTAACCTTGATTGGTTAATTCCAGTGGCCCTAGGGCTGGGTGTTTGTGCTGTCCCCAACATCCCTGCAACTCACACACTACACATAACATTATCCTCCACCACAATATCACGCAGTTACCTGTACATGGCAGATGCCGCCCACCCTCATCGGAGGGTCTGCCTTACAAGGGCTGCACTCGGCTAGAAATAGCCACACGAAATTATATAATAGCACTCTAATTAAGACTTTGTATTACGATTATATCCTCATTATCTGATAATGCCGTACTCTGCCACTAAGAAACTTTCTCCCTCGAGATGGAATCTTTGCTCTTCTGTTTGCTTGTTTTGAGCCTACGAACTTATCCGCTGAATTGTAGATGGTAATATACTGTAGGTGTTTTATTGGAAGCGATGTAAGGCCGCTTCAACGCTGCCTCACCCATGGTATGGTGGAGTATTATGACCACGTAATATTGGGTTGCACTATGTCACCAAACTGTGGAACATAATGTAGCCAAATAACATCGCCGTGCCTAACTGAAAGCCACGGCCGCTTCCTTCGTTCTTCCTTGTCTAACCCTTCCAATCTTCCCATTCCCCTCCCACAAGGCCCCTGTTCAGCATAGCAGGTGAGGCCACCTCGGCGAGGTACTGGTCCTTCTTCCGAGTTGTATCCCTGACCCTACAGTCTCACGCTCCAAGACACTGCCCTTGAGGCGATAGTGGTGGAATCCCTCGCCGAGTCCGGAGGAAAAACCAAACCTGGAACTTAAAAGTATAATGAAATGAAATAATAATAATAATAATAATAATAATAATAATAATAATCATCATCATCACCCGCTATGAGATGTGCTTCTGACTGGTTGCGCCGTTGTTGGGTGTGCGACGAAGAAGTGGTAACATACAGACTAGTTATGAGAGGGAAGGAGTCTCTGAACCTAACTAACATATGCAAAGACATGTCAGATGAAGCTTTGACCACGATGTAGTACAATGAACGGTCAAAAGTCACGGGAAGGGGTGTCCGATTAGAAAATGTTCCGTGTATGAACCATGAGCGTTGCGGCTAGCTGCGGCGTAGGTGAGCAGTCTGTCACAGACACCAGTGTCGTGAAGATGGCAACACGTCGCGAGTTAACCGACTTCGAACGTGGGATGATCATCGGCGCACGGCGCATGTGCCATAGCACTGCGGAGATTACATGCGAATTCGGGTTTCCGAGGTCAACAGTGTCGAGGGTGGATCTTCAATATCGCAGAGAGAATGTTACCACCCGCGTATACCGCCGCACGGGAAGATCACAGCTGTTTAACGAACGGACATCGTGTCGCCTCCGCAAAACCATACTGGGCGCTCGACGGGCTACTGTAAGTCAGATCACCGCGCAACTGAATTTTGGGAGTCAGGAACCCATTTCTACCAGGACTGTGAGGAGGCAACTGCACCGCATAGGCTTCACCAACCGACGACCAACTGGTTTCCCTTTGCTGACACCTCGACACAGGAGCTCAACGAGGTGCATGGGCGATGGAACAGTGGCGTCGTATGGTATGATCTGATGAATCCCGGTCCCTGTTGTATATCGCTGATAGGCACGTGAGAGTGTGGCGTATGCCCCATGAAGCTATGGATCCTGCGTGTCGAGAAGATTGTCTCCAGGCGGAAGGTAGCTAAGTTCTAGTCTGGGCGGTGGCTCTCATGGTCAAAATTAGGCCCCACTGTCCGTCTGCAGGGAACGTTGACAGGTTCACGTTGTGTGGACCTTCTTTCAGATCATCTACATCCCTTTCTGGCCATAGAGTACTCTGATAGAGATGCCATGTTTCAACAGAACAATGCACCATCTCACCGCTCTGTGGTGGCACGCAGGTGGTTGGAGGAGCACTCCAGTGAAGTTACGACCATGGACTGGCCCTCCATATCCCCCGATCTTAATCCAATCGAGCGTATATGGCATGCTGTCGATGCTGGTGTACGCTCCATGCACACCGCACCAACTACACAAGACCAGTTGTGGGTTGCTGTGCAAGATGCGTGGGTCCAGATCCCTCCAGAAAGATTCCAAAGCATTGCAGAGTCGATGCCTCGCCGTATTGCTGCTGTTTTGAGGGTTCGCGGAGGAGCAACTCGTTATTGACATCACATTAATTGTCTTCCCATGACTTTTGGCCATTAAGTGTATATCGTCGCTGTTACAGCAAAGCCTCATATCTCCAAAAGTCCTTCCTATCCACTATTGTCCTTAAGGCTGGTCACGCCTCGCAGCCATATATGGATATGCAGTTCATCAGAACAATTTTGGTTTGGTTCATTTTCCTCTGACAATGTGTAAATAAACCTTAAATGCATTATAGCGTAGGAGTGCGAAAATACGTCATGCAAATAACGAAGTACGGTAAGGTTCAATTTCCTTTACGGATAACCACAGGAAACTGAACATAACGAACGTTGCTCTGATGGACTACATATTGTAACGTGTTGGTCGTGTAGATACATAAAGACAGAAACTGGTAGCGTCCGATTTCTAAATATTTATTAACTACGTACGAAAACTGCACATTTACACACACAGGATTGCCAAGCTCACAACTCACACAAGTACACAGGATACACACACGGATCGCGCTTTCTGTCATAGTTTCTCATTGTTTATCTACACTGATACACACAGGGTATTCGATCACTTACACTACAACAGGGCCTCTCAAACTCCCAAAATCTCACGCGTGCAAATTGAGGAGCAGAGTTTCTGGGCACAGTGCATCGGTTCCACTCGGCTCGGCTCAGACCAACGCTTCGTCTCTGGGCTACTCGGCTAAGCTTGGCTCAACTCGGCTCAGATTTGGAGTGCTACGGAGCAAGTGAGGAAGAGGGAGACAGGCGTGGGGAAAGAGAGAGACAGCGCTATTGCTCCAAATCGAGGAGTGGAGGTCTGCACTTTGGTCAACCAGGCGAAGTCGTTTTTCACCGTGCATAGCGCAATGCACTTGTGCATGCACCCTGAGAGGCCCTGCACTACACTCACTCAGCCGCTCAGTCACACTCGTTGAATCTCCAAGAAACTCACAGGTTAGCCAGCCGACGAGAACAATACACGGAAAGGCCGACCCCACCCCACAAGGCGGCTGGGAGATCCCCGGTCGTCTTAGTCACTACCCAAGACCATCTACAATAGTATCAGACCTGAATACAAAATCAACGTGGCCGACTCATCGGTTGAATGTAAACAAAAAAAGCAAAGTCATCTCCCTACAGGCCATGAAGGCCCTTGGAGGGGTGAAAGGTAAAGGCTTCCACTATCCGTAACCTCGGTACTTGATGGGGTAGAGGGGTTAGCTCTACGCCCGGCCGCCTTTGCCCCCAGGAATTACCCTGGTACTCATTTTTGGTGTAGGCTGAGTGAACCTCAGGGCCATATGCACCTCCGGAAGTGGAAATCTCATTTCTTAAATTTTACGACTTCCTGACGGGGATTCGAACCTACGTCCTTCCGGGCGAACCGAGCACGCCTTTACCGCCTCGGCCAGGCAGCCCCTTGAATGTAAACAAACCTGATACATAAACAAATAACATTGTGATTATCGATTTGAATTTCCAAGTTTTGAGCAATAACGATCAAATTTAAATATATCATGTTGAGGTAAAGTAATACAATCTGAGTCTGACTCATTGGCTGAATGCTCAGCGTTGTGGCCTTCGGTTCAGAGAGTCCCGGGTTCGATTCCCGGCCGGGTCGGCGGATTTTAATCGCCTCTGATTAATTCTTCTGCCCCGAGGACCGAGCGTTTGTGTTTGTCCTAACTCTTTCCTATTCATATTCAGACAACACACACTACACTACCAACCACTACAGAAACACGCAATAGTGATTACATCCCTCTATATAGGTTTGGCGTCAGGAAGGGCATCCGTCCGTAAAACAGGGCCAAATCCACATATGTGACACAGTTCGAACCCGTGAGCCCACGATGTGGGAAGAGTGGTAGAACAATAAGAAGAAGGAGATCCATGTGAAAATGTAGAGCATTTGAAACCAAATGTCGACACTAGACAAATGTAACGCAGAGCCTATTTGTAAGAAACATATTGGTGCACTAGTGACTTTGATACATCACTAACTGTATCACTAGAATTCTATCACGCTCATGCATTACCTGTAGAACGTCAGTTATGTGGTTATATGGTGTATCAGTTGAAAAAAATAGCAGGGGAGGTCTATAATATCTTAGTTCATGGGTATAACATTGAAGGATTAAAAACCGATATCTACTTCATTTTCTGCCATACGCGATACTTTTCATCCTCTATACGTCAGTACACACACTACATTCCTGATCCTTAAAGCAGTTTACTATTTTCATTCATGAATTCTTTACTTCGGGTAATAGAAGCAATGCTACCTACACATATATTTTTAATTTTCCACATCTAAATATAAGTTTCTTCTTAGAACTAGTATGGTCCAGAAAATAGATAAGGTAGGATTGCATTCTAAAATAACAGTCCTGGATAATATCTGATACGTTTTACAGAGTGGCAGTTTCAATTCAATCAGTCAGACACCAATGATCTGAATTTAGGGCTGTCGTCCAAGTGGCAGATTACCTATCAGTTGTTTACCAAGTCATTTCTTAAATGATCTAAAAGACGTTGGAAATGTATCAATCTGATGTAGATATAGGAAGAAGCACCATTGGTAAATGATTCCAGTCCGTAATTGTTCTTCCTCTAAATCAATACTTGTTTTAGAAATACATTTATTTCAATGAACTTTCTATTACCATACGCTTTTATAGTAAATATAATAGCCTACCTCGTTCAAGATATATATGTGAAACATAACCTTGTTAACGAATTCCAGTTCTCTCTTTTTTTTTTGCTAGTTGTTTTACGTCGCACCGACACAGATAGGTCTTACGGCGACGACGGGACAGGGAAGGGCTAGGAGTGGGAAGGAAGCGGCCGTGGCCTTAATTAAGGTACAGCCCCAGCATTTGCCTGGTGTGAAAATGGGAAACCACGGAAAACCATTTTCAGGGCTGCCGACAGTGGGATTCGAACCTACTATCTCCCGAATACTGGATACTGGCCGCACTTAAGTGACTGCAGCTATCGAGCTCGGTCCAGTTCTCTCATAGCAATAATTCTAATAATAACTCACCTAACTGTTATACTCCATTTGTTACAATTCAGATAATCTTTGTCTCTCAATAGGAGAATCGATTTTAAGCTATCCGGTGGCATATGCATTTTCGTATTAACAACCAAATAGTTGACCACGTAAATGCTTGCCCTAATTTAACAAAGAGAATATAATCTTCATTCACAGATAAAACCAATTGCTTTATCATTTGTTATTAACACTCTTTTATAAACCTCAAAAGGTACAGTAATTGAGAAATGTACTAGGATAGACACCAACAGAGAGTATTGGCCTTATCCGAATAAAATAGCTCACCAAGTTCATGGAAAATGACTCTCTAATGACAAATTTATCCTCCAATATTTTAGTGCACTGTAATGAATTACTTGTAACTACGAAATCATAAAGACGAGTAAGAACATCACCACACTAACGTTTCCTAATCAGACCAAAAGAAAGAACTAAACTGAGGCTTCGTACATGCTCATATTTACAATTGAACAAACCGAACGCGGCACCATTTTAACTAATGTCGATAGCTGCATTAAGGTCTAATATATTGTAGTTGGTCTTGCACTAGCCCCATCCTGCAAGTACCGAAAGAGGCTGACACGTAACATTGTCCCCCCTCCCCCCACCCCCCTCCTTCGAGAGTTGATCGTCCTAATCAGTTACTTTCGCAGTTATTCTTCGGTATGACGCCCGTCGGTCTGGATGTACCACCTTCATCTTGCACCTTGGCCTCCAACGTACTCTGTAGTTGACGTCATTTATTCCTCTCAGAACGTGGTTAGGGCTATTCTACGTCCTCTGGAACGTGGAAGAGAAGCATTTCTTCCTTACGGGATTATATAGCTATCCTAGGTCGTCCTCGTGCTTTGCATGGTGTCCGCTCCTTGGTCATACCGCACCTTCACCCGGTCGTTCTCTATGCTCGAAATCTTCTTGATAGCGGCGCCCACATCCTCCCATCTCCTTGTCATACATCGGTAGGACACTAGCCACAGCCAGCACCTCTATCGCCCTATTCGTATGATACTGGGAGGTGTGACCAATCTTCAACGAGAATAATGGATAGGAAGAGCATTGGAAGATACGAGGTTTTGCTGTAACAGCGACGATACACTATATACAGTATACAACGGGAAATTCTTTTTAAATGCTAATAAACATTTCCGTCATTACCCTTCCATTTATCTTAACCTTACAGATAATCATAAATTAACACCCAAACATTAAACTAAATAACGTTAGATTAAGAACAAAAACATTTCGATTTGTACCCGGATATGAAATTCAAAACTGTAAAACTGCCGAACCATTCAAACCCACATGCCTCCCGAGACCTTACTTGTGTGACACTCCAAACAATCCTCATTACTTATAGAACATAGTTAAAAAAATTGATAACCCAGAACAACCGGAAGTGAATGAATGAATTATCAAATACCCCGTGATTTCATTAGACTTAGGGATACTCTGACACCGCATCAAGCAACTCTCTCAAAGCGTGAACATGACCTGCCGCTCATGATCAAAGCTGCCAGCCCGACCACTCTGACGCCTTTTTTTCCATCTAACGACGTCACAAGAGATTCATCAGCGCTCGGTTTACTGCGAGCACTTAACATCAATAGCAGAGGCATATTCCCCCGGGGAGCGCTGTCCAGTGAGAGATAGGCCTACGAACAGCCAGAGGATATGATTCAGTTCGTCTTCAGAGCGAAGTGCTCGGGATAGTGTCAGGATGTTAACCCAAAGAAGCATGGAAGCGTATCTACAGGATTGTGCAAGAACAACATCCAAGATAGATACCGAAGTAGCTGACCAAGAACGGTACTGAAATAGCTACCTACAAAAGGTAATAAAAAAAAACAGCCGCCAATAAGGCTGACCAGGGACTACTGATAAATCTGACGAAGAATCACACTCACAGAAGTCTCTAACTAATTATTTTCACGGAACTCGTTAGCTGCAGTCGCTTAAATGTGGCCAGTATCCAGTAATCGCGAGGTAGTTGGTTCGACCCCCACTCTCGGCAGCCCTGAGAATGGTTTTCCGTGGTTTCCCATTTTCACACCAGGCAAATGCTGGGGCTGTACCTTAATTGAGGCCACGGCCGCTTCCTTCCCCTCCCTAGGCCTTTCTTATCCCATCGTCGCCATAAGACCTATCTGTGTCGGTGCGACGTAAAGCAAATAGAAAAAAAAAACATTTCCAGAGATGATGCTTGTCCAAAGGGGTCCAAATTCTAGGTCACCGGCCCCTAATAATAGTAATCACTGGTAAAGCACCATAGTGTTCCTCCTGTAGTGGTACTAATCACAGGTAACGCAAACTCATGGTGTTCCTCGCATTGTGGTAATAATCACAGGCAATGTAAACCCATGGTATGCACACACACCGGTATACTTCACAGTTAACATAAACCCATGGTGTTTCGCACATAATGGTACTACTCACACGCATCGCAGACCCATGATGTTCCTCACATAGCGGGACTCAATCACGGGCGCTGGTATTCCTCACATAGTAGAACTAATCACAAGCCGCGTATACTCATGGCGTTGCTCACGTAGTGGTAATGATCATAGGCAATGTAGACCCACTGTGTATCACACATTATGGTAACACCCACTGGCAACACAAACCCGTGGTGTTCCTCACATAATGGTACTACTCTCAGGCAATGCAGACCCATGGTTTTCCTCACATAGTGGTACCAATCACAGGCAACGTAGACCCATGGTGTTCTTCATTTAGTGGTACTTTTCATAGGTAACGCAGTCCCATTCTGAACACAGTGGAACCTACCGGTGGAATGCATATGATGACAGTTATCACAAGCAACGCCCAGACCCGTAGTGTTGCTCGCATAATGGTACTGCTCCTATGTAACCTAGACCAATGGTTTTTCTCGCAAGGCGGTACTAGTCGCAAGTAACGTCGATCCCTTGTGCTCCACACGTAATGGTACTAATTACAATTAGTCTCATGGTTCTAACATCATCATTCCTAGGTCACGCCTTTTAGTCGCCTCTTACGACAGGCAGGGGATACTTTGGGTGAATTCTTCGTCAGCGTTCCCAGCCCACAGGGGTTAGAGAGAGAGGGGGAAAAAGGAAAAAAGGAGGGATCCTACACTTCGAAAAACGAAGTACCGGACAAAAAAGACAAGGGCCACGAAGGGCGTGAATATGAAAGACTCCCTAGGTCTCGACTGCTCTAATACCGTCGGGGTCGGAAAATAACAAGAGCTAACCAAGAGAGGTCGGATGGGATAAATGAAGAATAAAAAACAGGAAGAACAGTATTTCTCTCAAGTGATAATAGAGTGAATTAGCCCTGTATGTGCACGAGATTCTTATATATTCATTTCGATTTTGCAAAGAAATCTGATGTGATAAGGAAAACTGACTTCAGCTCCGGGTTCAGCATGCTTCATATATAAAAGATCACTTTTTGAACATTATGCAATGATCCGAAAGTTTGAGTTTGCAGACTAGTGTGATATTAATGACGGGTGGCCTGCGGGGAGGGCTGGTGCTAGTCTTTCGAGTTGGGGCTGCATAAGCGACCTCCGCGTCTGTTAGGATGAGATCCTACGGATGATTTCTGATGGTGAAGACAGCACAAATACACAATCCCCGAGCCAGAAGAATTAACTAATTACAGTTAAAATCCACGACCCTGTCGGGATTTGGACCCGGGGCCGCTTGGACCAATTTAGCCATGGAGCCGGACATTATTATAAAACATAGTGAGGTCAAGGCTTGGCGATGAGAATTTTAAGAACGATTTAATTTGTGAACTTAATTGCAAATTATTTGAAATGTTATACGTTGCTGACTAAAATAAAATTAAAAATAATGGAAAAGAAGTTATTTTTAAAGTTCCAACTCTTAACTCTATGATAAAGAGGAACACAAAATGAAATCATATATTTTTTCACTACGACTGGAATTCTGTGGAGTTTTTTACTGTAATTTTACCCATTACTTGTAGAAAAATTAATTTATGATCGCCATTGAGTTAAATATTTCTCAGATAACTTTAATTCAGCCCAATAGACTACTTTTCACATCACTGATTATAATCACTCTTTTTGACTATAATATTCATACATCGATGGTCTAGAACCATGTTGTTCCAAGTCCCATTTACTGTATTTCATTTTACAGTAGAATCTATTTCATTTTATTGCAGTCAATTTGTACCTTATTTATTACCATATAATGATATTGTGACATTAGATTCCTATATAATATTATTAGATGTATTAACGAAAAAACCATTCCAAATATTGGAAATTAATAGGCTACAGGGAGGTGATGGTGTTGGACATATAACATTCATATTAGCTATATTCATTTTAACTAATAATTGTAATACATTATTATTCTCAGTTTATGAAATCATTGATACAAGTTTTACTTCAGGAAACAGTTCCATACCTCTTTGTCTTCGAATGAAAATTACTTGTACAGTGACTTAATGTCCTTTATCATTTTTGCATCAATTTTAGGGATTGCAGTGCTAATTAGGTTTGGTTGTGGCAATTTTAAGGCACAATTCGATTTCTTCTTGGTGTGCACTAATATTTGAACTTCCTTAAAATCACTATCTAAAAATTTCACTGAATAATACCTTTTCATGTCGTATACGATTTCATTTTGAGTATGGAACTTTGATTTAAGAGATAGATTTAAAATCAAAATTAAAAGCATCTTTTGACACAATTTGAGTAACTTTCAATGTCTTATTTGAACGACAGTTCAGAATAACCCTTAACACAGACAATACACTATGGAGTACCACATTTCTAATGTGTCGCTCTATAACTGCATGCATTGAATCGATTTTTGAACAGTAATATGACGTTATTGGTAATTACTGTATGTTCTCTAATGTTATGGCTGTCTCTTTCCAAAAAAAAATTAAGGCAATAGACATGTTGAGTCTGCTATATCGTTGGTTCTGTGATTCTTGGACATGGAACAGTTTGGCCCGGAAATTAATAGGAAATATGGGCACAGAACAAAACGGTTTTGTTGATGTCGGGTGTTTTAAATGGGTCATCTCTCTCTCTCTCTCTCTCTCTCTCTCTCTCTCTCTCTCTCTCTCTCTCGCATTTCACAGCATAGTTGTGGTCATAGCTCTGAGCTTCATTAGTAATATTCTAATGAAAATGAACTTCGAACAGTATGGTTCTAGACCATCGATATACTGGGCGTATATCTGGATTTAGCTTTCATAAAACACACTTCAGCGATTGTTTGCAGGAGGCATAGTTGAGCCTCTAAATGGCTGGTTATTTTATGTCAAGAGATTACTCACCGCTGTATCAACAGAAGTCAACGATAACGGCCGGGAGCCCTCTTTTGACTAATGCTATCATTACCCCGGGCAGATAAGTCTCATTACACCAAGGTAGTATTCATTCATGCTTCTCAAAACACATATTGCCTGGGAAGACTAAATTGAAATTCTGATCTGATGGAAATTTCTCATATTTACCAAGACTTGAAGAGAGAGTTTGAGGGACACTTCACTGAGGGGGAATGGATTCTAATACAAACCAATTGTACAGGTCAAACATAATACTGGTAGCAGCCCCTCGTGAGTTACACATGTAGGGAGTTCATGAAGCAATCCTCTCCCTCTCTCCACTAATAATTACATGGGGGATGCCTAACCCAGGCAGTTAAGACGTGTTCGGTTCAATCAGAAGGATATAGGTTCGATTCGCGTTCAGGAAATAGAAAAGAAATAAGACTTCCACTTCTGCAGAGAAACACGGCTTCGGCTCACCCATCGTACACAACAAATAAGTAATGTGAATCGGTGTTATAGTATTAACTTCTAACATGAAAGGCAAATCGACATAACCACCCCTCTGATATTTCTTTTATTTTTCACTTGATCGCTGAAGGGCATGGAACTAAGAAGTTTTAAATAATATTCCAAATATATATTTTCATGTGTTATTTTCCCATAAAACCAACCGTAATAATAATATAAACATCGTATGCCCTCAGTTAGCGTGTGCAAGCACTTTAATTTGATGTCATCTGGCTGCTTGCTTGCTTCGATGTTCGCTTGCAAGAGCGACGCACACTTCATACTCTTTGATTTTTTTGCAGAATATTCTTAACTGGGTCCGAACCCAGTAGCTCCAGAATGTAGGCTCACAACTGCGCGAATCTAACTGCACGGCCAACTTGAACGGTAATTTTTCTTACTATGACTCTAATAATGATATGTTGGATTTTTATGACGATGATGAATTGTACCAATACTGGATTTCATCGACGCTGACAGGGTTACTTTTGAGCATGAAGTTGGTGCTCTAACAGTGACTGAGGCACTAAATTTATCATTGTGGTGTTTAGCCGAGCCCTTGTATTACCTAGCGATATCGAAATATCGAATGGATCCCTTAAACTTTGTTAGAAAAATTTCGAAGTCCGGTAAACAAATTTCTAACCACCCTCCATGACTAAGAGTGGCATAGGAGAAACGATATTTTCATTGCCTGTCAAGATCCATTAAATAACGCAAAAATCAACGCGTGAGAGGGAAACAAATGATCATCATTACGCGGCACATATACAAGAAAATGGCAATGGATCGATCGAGACGGTAAAAGATTAAGAATGGTGGACGTTCTTTGAAAGTGATTTGGAAGGAAAGGAGAAGCTGTTCGTCTACAATGTGGTTAATGAGATGAAGGAGAGACAATGGAAGGGCAGACAAAGGGATTGTTTGTCAAGGGAGAAGCGCGTGGATAGTAAATTACATTTTGTGATGGCAGTGAGTCTACAAACAGGCCTCCGTTCTTAGCAAATTATGCCATGTAATTAGTATAGAATTGTGCTTTATTCTGAGATAAATACACGAAGATAGGAGCATAGGAAGCAGGCCCGTAAAGAGAAACCATCAAATCTCATTTTCTTCTCAAAGATCAAGAGAAAATAGGGTGAAGTCGGTTATTTGGAGTCTGTTTCGTCACCCCCATCCCCAAGATCAACTTCAATTTGAATCTCCATGAAACTAATGACAAATTACTTGTATTTAAGTTATCAGTCCATAGACTGGTTTGATTCAGCTCTCCATCCCACTCTATCCTGCTAATCTTTCCATTTCAACATAACTGCTGCATTCTATATATGTTTTGATCTGCTTTTCATATTCATACCTTGGTCTACCCCTACCATTCTTACCGTCTACACTTCCCTCAAAAACCAACAGAACAGGTCCTGGGTGTCTTAAGATATGTCCTATCATTCTATCTCTTCTTCTCGTCAAATTTAGCAAAATTGATCTCGTGTCACCAATTCGATTCAGTATCTCTTCATTTGTGATTCGTCTATCCATCTTACCTTCACCATTCTTCTGTAACACCACATTTCAAAAGCTTCTATCTTTTTTGTGCTAGTTTTCGTCCATGTTTCACTTCCATACAATGACACTCTCCAGACGAAGGCCTTCAAACACATCTTTTATAATTCCTATGTCAATGTTCCAAGTGGGCAAATTTCTTTTCGTAAGAAAGGGCTTCCTTGCTAGTGCTATCCTGCAGTGTTTCTCTTCCTTACTTCTGCCATCATTAGTTAATTTACCACCCAAGTGACCATATCCTTCTACTTCCTTTAAAACATCGTTTCCTAATCTAATATTACCTGCATCACATGAATTCACTCGACTGCACTCCATTACTTTTGTTTTGGACTTACTTATTTTCATCTTGCACTCCTTAAACAATACTCTGTCCATACCATTCAGGAATTTATCCAGATCTTTTGCAGTCTCAAAAAATAACAATATCGTTGGCGAATCTCAGGGAATTAGTTTCCTCTCAGAAATAAATTCCTACTTGCCCAAAACCATAAATAATACCCCTGGAGCTATTAGAAAATATGACAGTGAACCCTTGAACTTTCCATTGCACCGTTGGTCGGCCACAGCTGCTGCAATCGAGCAATATCGGACTCTTAAATCTTGGGTCGTAGTGGGTATATTTCGGTTACGATCTTGACCAAACGATGGGGTTCAGAAGAAAGCCTAACTACTTGAAATGAGGAACAAATATGTGCTTACTAGATTTTATTAAATGATCAAAATGCAAAAATTATGTTATAAAATCATTCAAAAAATTAATTATTTAACATTGGCACATTGCATTGCGTGAATGTTATCTTTTTTACATTTATCGAAGAACTTTCTTCGGAGGAAAGTAGAAAATAGCACAAATCAGTGGACAGCGAAAAGAACCTGAAAATCGGGCACCTTTTGATCCAAACAATAACTGAGGATTAATCCACACGATCCGTGGACCTTCAACAAGTAGAATTCCAGATTTAGATTTAATTAAGGTTATCCACCAGTCAAATACCCTGTCGGATATGGGAACACCCGTCGAATGAACCCTTAATCGAACCAAATTGACTATCAGTTGCTATGGATAGGTTGCAAAATACTACTGGAAAGCATGGAGTTCACTACAAATTAACAGCAGCAGTCGTAATTAAATAAAATTCCAGCATGTATTGTCATCTCGTGACACCCTTATGTTATGGAATAATCCCGATGCTGAAACATGCATCACCCAAACAGCTGTTCAGAAGGAACCAACAACAACTCGATCCGAGAGGATCTTACGTTACGTCGTTCTGAAGGAACAAACCTGCGAAATGCAGGAAACACTTTTTCATCATGCATTTAGAAGAAAGGCTAAACACTGAACTTACAGAAAAAAAGTGGTGAATCACTCGAAAAATAATCTTATAAAACCAACTTTCAGGTTGTAAACGGTTATGTTAAGATAAAATATGATAAGATAAAATCCAAAAATACCAAAGGGATATCTAAGGAAATCTCTCCATTCGACAAATTATGACTACCATTACAAATACGTCTACTTATGTTTGTCCCAATAAACTTCTATAAGTTATTGATAGACCAAAGTCTCACCTATTACAAAATGAAAGAACGAAAATTGGAAATAAAATATATTTGCAGCTGACGAATCCAAACCGCATTCGTAACTCAAGTCTCAACACAAATAAGCTAAGTGTCCACACGCACACTATCAAAGCAATCGGACGTCTGAACGACAGAATAATTAAGTCAAGAAATAAAATTAAAATACTAAAGTTCAATGAACTCAAACGCGCGTGGCAAACAGCAGTAATAATCAACCTCCGTTAGCTCAGTATCCAATGCTGGACAACCCTCAAGTTTATGCCTCTATTGGTTCCATGCTGGTATGTGAACACCTTCCAGCCGGTAAGGATTGAGGCGGAACATGGCCTCCATATTACTTTGCTAACACTCTTTGCATTAATCTTCACTACTGCAGACACTACCATCGTTCAAGTCACTTCGCAAAACACCTAACCTAAGACTTAACTGTATACAGACGACACCCTAATCCTGTCGTCGAGCCTACATAGTGTCTACACACCCTAACAATAAGATCTATATACACACGCATGACCCCAAACCTATCGTTGAGCGTAAAATGGGGTATCTACTCATCAGTATTCTCCTACGATACGCGTAACGTCCAAACTCTATTGTCGACCGGAAACTGGGATGTCTACTCATCCTCTAAAATGTCAGGCGAAATCGTAACTTCAAACATAACTGCTGATATTTAACTTGAAACCTGGTTGAAACTCGCACACAATGAAACGAAGCTTGCCACAGAATGAACGCAAGTCTGGAAATACAACAAAGTCCAATCTCGTCAATAAAACGTGAAATGAAAATTTAATAACGCGCGGCTACTCAATCCACGACTCAAACACGATCTCCACATACACAGTGAAGTTTGGAAAAATAATAATAAATTCAGCGCTCGTCTAACTTTACGTGAATATCGCCAAAACAACAATCGTCACCTTCGCAAAATGCACCCTGTAATTCTAGAGTGAGGCCCAAGAATCGCCTACCATCTCACTGATCCAAACATCTCTATCCACGAATGATCCAGTTAAGAGAAAATCATTGAATCTACACAGTCAAACTATCACTTTAATAACGTCCAATATCTCAACCCACAATGTTTCCGATTTAATGATATTCTCGTCTCGTAATATAAAAATATACTGAATGGAAATTTGTTACAACAGATAAATAACACCAACCGTGTTTTCAGAATGCCCTCCTATTTTTGAGGTCGCTTACTATAACATTCACTATGCTGACTTTACATAAATCGTCATTTGGACTTAACTGCCAAGAGCTACAGTCTTCTACATAAATTGTTTGTCATGGGGAAATTTCCGACTTGAAATCATAATTGGTGTTACAACGCACTCAACTGGAATCTATATCCAACCAGTCAGCTGTTTCGTATTACTAACGAAAACTCATATAGAGCCTGCCTCAAAAATATCGCATTTAATATACAGCCTGTCTCAAAAATTCTTCGCCATCGACAAATATAGCCTGTCTCTAAAATACTCCTTCATCGCCTATCATCACGGCGGGATTACTCATGAAATAAAGGCGTCCTATGCCTTCAACGTCTTCACAATTATTCTCTCAACATATCATTCCAACATAATCCCTTTCTTCCTGTTTCAAAACCTTTCAAACCATGATACTCCTATGACGAACAATTTTATAAGAATCTTTCCATTCATTTCATTATATATCTCGGACCTCAAGGACAAAATAACATACCGTGATTTCCTATATCACCAACATACGCGGTGTCACAAAAATTACCTTCCCACGAATAAATATAATTTTATCAAACTTCACTGGATTTCGACACGAACACAAATCCATTCGACATTTCTCTTAAATAAATGTTCAACATAGAAATTTTTTAACCTGCTGTAAATATTATTAGTATTATTATTATTTCGACTAATTTATTCTGAACTCATAGGATATTCGAAATTATTATATTCACCACGACTACATTATCGTTATCACCTTCCTAACTTTAATCAGTTTGAACAATATCTCAAAGAATTTTAACACATTATTTAAACATCGCATTTTACAGTTTCTCAACGTGATTTTTACTGCCCTGAAGAGTTCCACACGACGACCAAAAATATAACACTTTCGCCTGATCATTATTAAATACTAATTCGATACACGCACTGGAAAATTTTATTGGGACAAACAAATTCTATCTACAACATTAATACAAAATATAGACAGACCTGCAATGTAGTCATCTTGGAGATTCTTCCTACATTTTAGCGAGCTGACCTTACATTCAGCCACTCATGATTGTAGAATTCTTCATCTTCTTATAGATTGCTAAAAAATACACAGCTTTTACACTCGCTATAGATTAACGACACAAATGACGCACTTTCCTCGCTTTTTATCATGAGAACGACCTTCCTTCTCTGGTGGCGACAGTAAACTGATTCCGGGGACTCTGTTCTCGTTCACCCTAATAATAGGCCGGGTGTTTCAAACGATAACAAAATCAGACCTGTCTCTGACTAGCCCCCAAACCTTCTTTGAAATTTCAAACACACAATGCAATAAAAGGAAATCAGCTACGTATTTTAAGTAGATATCTATGCCTTTACAGTTTTCGTCGATGGAAGCTCAGGAAAATTTCTATCACCTTCAATTAAATACTATACTTGAACCATTCACATGAATATATGACATAAGTTATTTTTAAGACACAAATCTCGCACTTTCTTGTATAAGAGCGACGTGGGATTCACCGCCCAGACCTTCAGATAGAATGTGCCAATGTGGGTGGAGGGGATTCTTTTTATACCATCTGAGATGACGCTACCCGGATTATGAAGCTTGGTGGTGCAATCTTCTAATTCCACATCTGCTTGACCAATCTTCCTGAAATTTATTCCACAAATTCAGACAGAATTATAATTCACTACGGTGTTATTTTTATATTTTTCCCATACTTTCAACGGGCGTAATAAATTTATTTCTGACAAGTAACTTTTCGGGCTTTCATAGGGATTGACTCGGCACGTGTCGCAAATCCGCTAGTATGAACGCCAACTTTTCCCCAAGCGTAATTGCATTTATATTCACCCGATGGATTCTGTCTTCATGTGATGTTTATTAATAACTTCGATCCTTTATTCCTGGATTAACCATGTCGCCAAAATTTCTCGTTGTGAAGGTTTTTCCTAAATTGCTAAATTAGTCATTACTCGATTTGAACCGAAGTGTCCCGGCATTTCACGAGAAGGTGGCTCGCTCGCCACCGTGAGTTCTGTTCCCACTGAGGGTGAGACTCTCGAAATAAAACATGGCTACTCTCAAAAAGTTATTTGTAGCTGAAATAAATATCTGCAATTATTTATCATCATAGAATTATGGGTTCAACAGGAAAATACCCGGATGAACGCAGTTGTTCTAGAATTCCTGAGTCGATGTTGAAGAATCAACTGTAGTTACCTGAGCATCTGCAGCTTCCGTTAGGTGGTAAACTCATTTTCAATAATTACGTTTGAAGTGCATTATACAGTGTAGTTAAACAGGACAGTCTTGTATGGTTTAACAACAAAGGCTTTCAGAAATATTCTTTAGATAAGCTCAAGGAAATGACATGAGTAACAGCTTTAATGAAGGCACTGGTATGGTAGGTTTACTGAAGGGTGAAAATGGGAAACCACGGAAGATCATCTTCATGGCTGCCGACATTCAGTTTCGAATCAACTATACATGAATACCTGAATAGGATTAACACGTTCAATTCAGGGAGGATGTTAGTAGAATCCGTTCTTTATGAGTAAGAAGATAAGTGACACCATGGTGAGCATTTTTCCCTTCATTCTATTCCATTACTTCACAGTACGTAAATAAGTAAACAAATGTGTCAGATATATTTATTATCAAACAATTATTTGATGCGCATCATTACCCTAATGGGTGGGGAATTATACGCAACCACACATTTTTTTATTATTTCTACAATCTCACCTAATATACAGGGTTATTCACCTAACATGTTACACGGAAATAACTTCGAAACCATTAAAGATATCGTCATTCTGTTTTCATATTCGTAAATGGTACCCAGGTTTATGTACAATAACGTGATACATAGTCTCATGAGATGATTAATAACAGAGATATTGATACTAACTCTATATTTTTAAACGAATGGCACAAATTCATATAGCTGTCCTAAAAGTTCAACAGCGTACAAGTTTAAATATGTAAGTATTTTCAAAATCGGATGGTTACTTTTTGAGATATCAATATAAACCGCATGTGGGCTTTTGCGTGCCGCATCAGACGGCATGCAGTCGGCCAAGCCCGCTTCCTAGCATTGATTCCAGCCACAGAACTGATACCAGGCATGTACTGTAAACATAATGTGATCTACCGTAACATACCCTGGGTGTGCAACGTTATTGTATGACTGGCAAACACACAACGGGGAAGGGAGATAAGTTTGTTTTGTTTTCTTTTGACATCCATGTGTAATAGGTTGCGCTCATTTTAGAGTCGTTTCCCACGGATGGGAATGGAAATATTTGGAAAGGACGTTGGCCATGGCGTATCCCAACGGTATCTACCCGTCATTTGCCTGGTGTTGAACATGGGACAGTATGAAAATCATTTTCAGGTTGGGCGAAGCAGGACTCGAACCTGCGCTCTCCCGACTGCACGCTACTACAGTCTCACTTGAGCTCCGCGGAAATTAATGCGTGTAAAATAAATGAATGTTAGTGTTGCTGCCATCACACCACGATCAGCTCTGAACATCCTAAATAATAAGTGGAGCTATTTGTCTCCTAATGTCTGACCTATCCCAAACCTAATAATCCAGCACTGGTAACACTGCTCCTTCATCTGAAATAACCCAGCACAAAACGAAGTGCGCTTTGTACTACACACACACACACACACACACACACACACACACACACACACCCAAGCGAACGGGGCTATACGACCACGCTGTCAAATCCTCGGAAATGAAATAACAATAAACAGCCACTCTTCTCCGCAGCCTGTCGAGTTTCCTAATCACGGGTAGCGGCTAGCATTCATAGCTGTCGCCGCGGTGGTCCGGGTTCAATTCCCGGCTCTGATAAGCAATTTAATTCTGGTTGGAGGGCTGGAAAATGGTACACTCAGCTTCGTGAGGCAAAACGGAGAAGAGATAGGTTCGGTACTCATCTCAGCTATCCTGGAAGTGTTTCCGTGGTTTCCCACCGCCACTCCAGGCAAATGTCGGGATGGTTCCTTACTTACGACAACGGCCGCCTCCGTCCCTATTCCCCACCTGAATTACAAATACCGTACACTACTACAGACACCACAATAACACAGGTTATCAGACACATTATAACAGACATACATACAGTACACACACGCACACACACACACACACACACACACACACACATCAAGCACATGGGGCTACACGACCACGATGTCCAAGCCCCGGAAATGAAATAACAACCACTATTCTCTGTACCCCTACGGGTGTCTTAATCACGTATCTCGGACATTATTAATTTTCTTTTCTAGAAGGAGCTCTTCCGGTGTTTTGTGTTATGTTTATTTCTCAACGCATACAGTAGTATGTACTGTACACTAAAACTAGTGACAATTATAGCTTTCGTTTATGTTCCTTTCAGGCCAAAGTACTTATTTTATTCCTTTTAAACGCATCAACCCTCCCTGTCCTGTCACAAGTTCGCCTGTCATATACACTTTGCAAACCCATCACATCTGTACCGGGTGCTTACATGCCTGGTATCCATTCTCTGGCTGAACTCACTCACAGGAAACTGCTTGCGCGTCACTATGTCCTTGCCCAACTTCACGCCGTCTGATGCGGCAAGCGAAACCGGGCATGCTGTTCTTATTTATATCTCAAAAAGTAATCATCCGATTTTGAAAATAATTACACATTTGAACTTGTACGCAGTTGAGCTTTAATGCCAGCTGCATGAATTTGTGCCATTCCATTTAAAAATATGGAGTTAGTATGAATATCTTGGTTATTAATCACCTCATGAGACTAAGTAGCACATTATTTTACATGACACTCGGTACCATTCACACATATGAAAACAGAATGCCGATATCTTTAACGGTTTAGAATTTATTTCCGTGTAACATGTTAGGTGAATAACCCTGTATATTAGGATTCTTTGTTTAGGTAAATATTCCCTATTAAATTTGAATAAATCTTGTTTAAGAACACATCATTACATCAATTTTTTGCTTTATGAACTGAGTTCCACTAACGAAAATACCTTATGTGCGCAAGATTCCTTCACTTTCCAATTTAAATATGATTATGATGCTTTGAACATCTCAAAAGACGTTACAGGGGAGGATTTTTTAAGGGGAGCTATAATTTTCGCCAGCTTAAATATATTAAAATAAATATGTTCTATAGCTGTGAAATTCCTACCTTTTATTTTTCCTATTTGTTTTATGTTGCGCTGACGCAGATAGGATTTGGGAACAATGGGATAGGAGTAATAGGATTGGGAAGGAAGCGACTGCGGCTTTAATTAAGGCACAGCTCCACGATTTCCAGAATTTGATTGGTGTGAGAATGGGAAACCACGGAAGATCATCTTCATGGCTGCCGACAGTCTGTTTCAAGCCTGAATAACAGCTCTCATCTGCGCGACTCAAATATTCCGTAAACAATATCTAGCGTGTTTAATAGCAATGTATTTCTATTCATGAAATAATATTTAGATTTTATATAGCTTTGTATGTATTTGTAAGAAGCAACCCTAATATTATATTTAATGCAGGATTTCATTTCTGTATTGGAAATTCAATAAAAACTACTTGTTATAAAATTTGCATATTAATTATTTGTAGACAAATGGGGTTTACTCTACCAATACTCCAATACATTGAATACTTTATGCAGAAACAATGGAAGACCATTCGGTGAACATTACTGATCACCGAAGTACTTATTAAACGTGAGGAACTTAATCTTATTTGCCCGTATTGAACTGAGATCACAATTGAAATAAAAAGTTATTTAAGGTTCCACCTTGTTCAATACAAATACACTGTTGTTAGAAGGATTTTACAACATATATTTTATTGCAGAACTAGTTTTGGCGCTCATTTAGGCACCATCACATGCTGCATAATAAATCGAGAAAGACTTGGAGATATAAAAATATAAAACAACAAATTGATATAATTAACTCCTTAATATCTATCTAATGTTAAGTTTAAAAACTCTAATTTACAACAAGCTAACCCTTGTGAGTCAAAAAGGTGAAATCTCCTCTCTGAGTGATGAGTCGTCTTCAATATTCTGTGATGGTTATTATTATACACACTCGTAAAAATCGAGTTCAGAAACAATCTTAAAATTGATAAATTAGAGCTGAATCAAGTCCTATAATGTTAAAATGTTCATTTCACAGATGCATTGCTAGCCATTTATTGGACAAAAAAGCTCGTCGTGTTCATTAAATTGCTGAAGTTTATTGATGTGTGGAAACGTAGTTCTTATGTTGTATATGTAATGGTTGGAACTGTGATTATTTGTCCTGATGTTGTTAAGCGGGCACAGCCTCTCAGTTCAATACAACTCTCAACGGCTGTGTACCTGGCGCGGCGACTGTAGCACAATATTTTTACATTATAGGACTTGATTCAGCTCTGACTTTTCAATTTTAAGATTGTATTTGAACTCGATTTTTACGAGTGTATAGAATAATAGCCATCACAGAATACTGAAGACAACTCATCACTCAGAGATGAGATTTAACATTTTTGACTCACAGGTGTTATCTTGTTGTAAATTAGAGGCTTAAACTTAACATTAGATAGATATTAAGGAGTTAATTGTATCAATATGTTGTTTTATTTTGTTATAACTCCAAGTCTTTCTTGACTTGATATGCAGCACATGATGGTGCCTAAATGAGCGCCTAAACTAGTTCTGGAATAAAATATATGTTGTAAAAAACCATCTAACAACAGTATATTTGTATTGAACAAGGTGGAACCTATAATATTTTTATTTCAACTGTCACCGAAGTACCGACACACTACAAAAATGCGCTGCTACAGGAGATTACTCCGAGTACCGTAGATGGCGGCACACCGAAAAAATGAACAAATTCTGAAAGACCTGGGCGTCAAAACGAGATTGTCAATCTGTATCAGCCAAAGACAACTCGGGTAATTTGATCACATAACCAAGAGACCAGAGGACATGGAAAGATTCGTTTCAAAGGTTAAAGTGGACGGCCGAAGACCCAAAAGTCGTGCGGTACTGAGATGGATAAGATCAATAGAATGACCAGGATGAGCTTACAGTAAGCAAGTTACTATGGAAAAAACAGAGACATCTGCAGATAGATGATAGATACATAGATAGATAGATAGATAGATAGATAGATAGATAGATAGATAGATAGATAGATAGATAGATAGATAGATAGATAGATAGATAGATAGATAGATAGATAGATAGATAGATAGATAGATAGATAGATAGATAGATAGATAGATAGATAGATAGATAGATAGATAGATAGATAGATAGATAGATAGATAGATAGATAGATAGATAGATAGATAGATAGATTAGATAGATAGATAGATAGATAGATAGATAGATAGATAGTTAACAGGATTACAGCATGATACCAGTACACCCTTACATAGGATTGGAGAGCGAGAAAGAAAAAAAAGGAAGAAAGAGAGAGCGAAAACTTTAATTATATTTTGAAATGATTTAATAACTTCCACCAACAGAAAGTTCTAGAATCTGTATGATGTTCAGAAAATACTGCGTTTCCAAATCGTTATCTTCTCTATCAATTTTAATCAATTTTGTATAATTAAATTTTTGAAGTAAACTTATTTGCACCGCAGTAAAGATCCTGGAGATTACTGTTGAGATAAATAAAATACAAAACCATGCAACATTCCAATATCTTCAATAATAATTATTTCAATTATTATGAAAAAACAGCTACAAAGTATTACAGTAGCGGGAAATGAGCAAGAAATATACGAAGAGTGTGGACAGAAAATTACATATATGGACATTACACACATACCTCTTCAAGCAGGTGACATAATTAATTTCAATTGGTTGGATAGGAAAGTATATTTTTACAAAGCAAACTGAAAGTGCTATTATTTGATGTTCCTTAATTTAGCACGAGTCGCAATACATATGGCGGGAAGCTTAACCAATTCAAAAGATAGAAACTCGTAGAAACTCCCCTAAATCTCCAAAGAACACGCCACAGGAGAGCGACAATGTCACGACTGACTCTAATGTTCATCCATCGAGCAACTGTCTAGCCAGGATGAAGCACAGGCAAGGGAGGACGGGAAGACGAAGGACAACTGCGAGGAAACTCCTCAACTCCCCGAACAACCGGTAATGTATGGTAATAGCTGGGCGCACCTAACCAGGACAATCCGTTAAATACACCCCCAGTTTAACAACTACAGGAAACAAAAACACATTAGGGGAAATTAAACGTTAACTTGTACTTAGAACTTTGCATCACAGGTGCTTGTAGGACCTTCCGTTACATCGAAGTAAATTAAAAATTTGTTATTTACACAGGCCTTTAGAGAATTTTCCTTAAATGAGTCATACGTGAATGAGTCTAATATGTAAACATGAGCGCTAACTAAATTATTGAAGCTAGGACGCTCATATAATTCGTATAATCTTCAACGTCGGCCAAACTGAATGGCTCAGGAGGTACTACGCTGGCTTTCTGAGTCGAAGTAAGCTGGTCTTATCCCGGCTCAGACGAGTGGTTTTGGAAGGCCTCAAATACTCAAATAACTGTAAACGTAGTTAGCAGGACGTAGAAATAATATTATAAACATTAATATAATTTATCAATTGTTATTAATCATTAATTAAAATAATATTAACAATAATTTGTAACAAACGCTGAAAATTGCCCTGCTAAATCATCATAAGTTAAAACAAAATCAAAAAGTCAATTCCTTAAAATATTTAGGCGAAAGGATGAACACTAACAACAATGAAAACGAGCAAAAACGATGAACAGAGCATTCCATATCACTAGTAATGTACGCAAAATAATAGCATTATAATGGGATATCAAAATTAAACATTACCGTACAGTGGTGAGACCTGAAACACTTGATGCGGAAAGGTGAAATAAACAAAATCATGAGCAAGACTGATAGAAGCATACTTAGCCCAAGAACAACCGAAGCTGAATAAACAGGCCACGATGTAAGAAAGCGAACATGGTACACAGCATGCGTAAAAGCTGATTGCAATTTTTCGGACATTTGAACAGAATGAATAATGACAGACTGACTAAACAAATATTTAATAAAATTATAAAGTTTAAAGTACAAGAAGCAAATATTGACTTAAGGATCCACACAATAGGAAGTTGTTTAGGGAGAAAATTCACAAAGAGATCTCCAGAGATGAACAAGGACGAAAAGGAAAGCAACAAAATAACATAGAACAGCTTCGCTAACATAGATCAGAATGGATGAAGCGGTTGTGGGAGGAAAGGTAGAAGGAACATAGCAAGAATTGAAGTATTGATTTAATGTGCTCTGTAAAAGTGCTCTTCGATTAAATAAATAAATAAATAAATAAATAAATAAATAAATAAATAAATAAATAAATAATCTACGACGCCGGATTAGTGTCTATGTAAATATCTTCAGGGTCAACACTGAATTACGTTGACTCCAGGAGTAGAAAATTAGGGCGGCTGGCTACGTGTGCAGGCTTAACCTCACAGGTCCCGGGTTTGGCTCCCAGGTTTAGCCTTAGAAGGGCGTTAACTTTACAGACCCAATTTCGATGCGTAAGAGTACAAGCTTAACCTAAAAGACTCCAAGTTTGGTACCCGGGCTAACTGCGTAAGAGTGCAGGCTTAACGTCACGCTGACCACGCGTTAACCTAACCTCCCAAGGTAACCGCATAAGAATGTAAGCTTAACCTAACAGAAAAAAAGTTCGATAACCGTGCTAGGTGACGTTAAGCCTACACTCTACAGCAGCTCAGCTCCAAAGCCCTAAGATCACGCCCAAGCCAGTGGTATGAAGGGCAACATGGTGTAGAGAAGTGCAGCCGGATGGGTCAGCGTGAGGTTAAGCCTACACTCTTAGCTAGCGTTAGGTTAGGTTAGTTTAAGCTAACTCCTCAAATCACCCGAGCTCTGACGTCACAGCTGTGACGTCATCACGATGATCAGGCCCAATCATGAGCGTGAGGAATGAGGATGCCACCGGACCATCCACAATACATTACTGTTTATAATGGTGATTTATTTTAAGCGTATTTCTTTAAGTACCGGGAGTATCCAAGGCTATGTTTAGCTCACCATTTCTGGAGCTGTCTTTACCGAAACACAGCATGGAGGTGAACTACATAGCCCTACACCAATCTGTGAGGTGTATACATAATAGTACGGGCTAGGAATGGGATGGAAGCCACCGTGAGTTTGAGAAAGATACCATTCCAGCAGTTAGCCGAGTTGGATCACTGGTGGAGTGTCGGCCTCCGGATCCCAAGATAGCGGGTTCAAACCCGGCAGAGGTAGTCGGATTTTTGAAGGGCGGGAAAAAGGCCATTCGGCACTCCATGTCGTACTATGTCGGCATGTAAAAGATCTCTGGACACACATTTGGTGTTTACCCGACAAAATTCATTAAATCTCAGCCATAGACGCCCAAGAGAGTTTCGTTTTTTTTCGGTCTGACATCTAGTGGGCCTAGAGTAAAACGGAATGTCGAAATTGACGAGCAGACAGCCAAATGGCGTCAAACTGAAATGTCTGCACACGGTAGCTGAGGCCATACGATTATTATTATTATTATTATGATTATTATGATTATTATTATTATTATTATTATTATTATTATTATTATTTTATTATCACGGAAAACCATTTCAAGAATGGCCGACGGCTGATTCGAACCCACCTCTCTCCCAAGTACAGAGGTAGCAACCATAACTGGCCGTCCTTTAACGCACTGACTTAACATGTTCCGTTACAATGGTGGTGATAACACTGAGGTAAAATTAGGCAACCATCCATTCTTAACACTAATCAAAGCGAAGTACCCACTGTTCGGAAAATGAGGGTATCGGTAAAAGGGCCACGAGGTGTGTCGAAATTAAAAGACTGCTTAAGCGTCTACAGAGAACATTCTTTTTGTTGCTATTTTGCTTTACGTCGCACCGACACAGATAGGTCTTATGGTGACGATGGGACAGAAAAGGCCTAGGAATGGGAAGGAAGCGGCCGTGGCCTTAATTAAGGTAGATCCCCAGCATTTGCCTGGTGTGAAAATGGGAAACCATAGAAAACCATCTTCAGAGCTGAAGACAGTGGGGTGCGAACCCACTATTTCCCGGATGCGAGCTCACAGCTGCGCGCTCCTAACCGCACGGCCAACTCGCCCGGTAGAACAACATTTAACCAACGGTGAAGCTGTATAGGAAGAAGCCTGATAAAAGTAAGTGGAAACAAAATTAGATTCAGCTCAGAAATCCGTAGTCGCCAGCCCACACTACCAAGTTGTAAACTTTTGTACTTAACCCTCTTAGTTACTTCTTATAGCAGTCGGGAATAGCAGAGAAACCCGGTCTCGAAAGCCCAGAATAACGACCAAGAGGTTGCGTCGTGCTGACCACACGGGCCCTCGTAATCTGCAGTCCTTCGGGCTGAGCAGCGGTCGCTGGGCAGGCCAAAGCTCTTTCAAGGTCGTAAGTGCCGTGTTATTTCTTTTTTTTTTTTTTTGAATAGCGGAGAAAGTCTGCCACGCCCCCACCCACTGTGTCCCACTGTTCGAACAAACCTTAGATTTACACCTTCAATGTAAGTTTACGTTTGTCTTTGTCCTGAGATGAAGATATAATTATCTCTTGAGAGTAGTGTTTTCTCACTTTTGATTACTTCTAGCGTTATGACTTGTGATGAGGAAAGGAACAAATTGTAATATTTCTGTATAATAATATTCAAAGTTTGAAAAGGAAAGGAAAGAACGTAATCATGTACAAGGGTAGCGAACTTATGGAGGCTTGGAATACCTTATTAACTTCGCTGTGTATGATTTACAGCCCCACCAAGAAGACATGCCATACAGTAAGATGCTGTCGTAATTAAGACCAGTGCAATTAGTTGAACACGGAGAAACAAAAAGCGGGAAATGTAAGATCGTTAGCACGTCGTCTTTGTTTCGGTTGGGACACGCCCTCTACTAAACTCAACTTGCTACAGAACAAATGCAATGCAACACCTACAGTTTAAATGACCTGTTCGTTCATCCAGTGCAAGAATTTATCTAAGTTACATTAATTTACAACGATTCATCATTATACTCAAAAGTATTTAAAATTGGCTCTAGGGTAGTTTAAGGGGAAGTATAATTAGACAGCCACACACTCTTAAGTCTAATCTGAGAAGGATGATGGCTGATCATTCAGTGTTTGAAGGTATGGGAAAACGAAAGGGAACAGAAGGGCCACGATGGGCGAGACAGTGAAATACTCCCCAAGCGTCGCAAACGGTATACCAACAGAGTCGGAAGAGATCAGGAACTGACAAAAGAGGTAGGATAGGGAAAATGAACGCGAGGAGGCTTGGACAAGTAAGTGGAAACAATACCAGATTCGGTTAAGTGTCTCGTGGTCGCCTACCCACGCCCACCACTTTTATTCGCATCTTAAACAAGCAGATGATACCATGAATTTAATTAATACCTGATCAAAGAGGATTCATTTGGCTCTACTGCTTATTACATTCTTAATGTAGGAGAGTATTTTTCAGAATACTATCTCTAGAACTAATTTCTTCATTGAGCCTGCGTGGTAACTGTAGATAAAATGTAATTCGAAGGCGAACGAGTTCAATTCTGTCATATAAAATGTTAGTAATTATTGCGAGTTTATAAAATGGTTTGATACATTTTACCATGCTTCTCTATCCTGTGCTTACCTCTTCATTTCTACGTAATAATTACTTCCTGTATCACAGTAATACATTTTATATGTTGCTTACCGTCTTGCCCACCACCTACCACTTTTATCTAGCAAAGTTTTAGGTGTGATTAAGCCCACCATGTCCGAATGCACACTCGCAGCCACGCGACCCTAACCGCACGGTCAACTCACGTGGTACATTATGTCTTCTGCGATTCGTTACTTGTAATGAAGAATTTCAACTGAACAACTTTTTCAATCTGTCAATTTACGTGGCCCAATAAGTAAGTAAACTCGTGTCCTCATCCCGAGATGGTGCAGCTCTTTTCATGCACACCCCCAATGGAGGTGAGCTGCATGAACCATTTCAACCACAGACCAGACCTCCTGCCATTCTTAAATTTCTGGCAGTACCGGGGAGCGAACCCGGGCCCCCGAGGACGGCAGCTAATAACACTAACCGTTACACCACGGAGGCAGTCACGTGGCCAAATGACACCAACCAGTCGAATACATCGACGTTGCCTAAGCCTGCCTTATGAGAAGGTCGCTGGCTCAGACGACCTTGTGGCGGACCGCTCTCACGGGTGGAATGTTACAGGCTAGTTAACATTTTTCAATAAAATCGATAAAGAGAGAGGAACTGATCATCGTCGAAGCAGAAGGGAAGTCTCTCTGTTCTAATTACATCCTCATCAGACTTGTAGGTTATTAAATGCAATATCTTCGAACTCATTCCGGTTAGATAGATTCCGAATATCATCAAAATTACCAATATTAAAACTGGATGTATTAAATCTTTTGGATTCGGGTGATAGTAGTTTCGAACCCCACTGTCGGCAGTCCTGAAGATGGTTTTCCGTGGTTTCCCATTTTCCCACCAGGCAAATGCTGGGGCTGTACCTTAATTAAGGCCACGGCCGCTACTTTCCCACTCCCAGCCCTTCCCTGTCCCATCGTCGCCATAAGCCCTATCTGTGTCAGTGCGACGTAAAGCAACTAGCAAAAAAAAAAAAAAAATCTTTTGGCACAGGAAGGGCACCACTCCTGGCCAATAAACACATTAAGAAGAAAAACCCGATCTATCTCGCTTTCTTAAGGGAGGGTATTCAACTGTTGACGCTGAATTTTGAACGAGACAAATTTATTAATATTTTAGAACATCAGAAACGACATTTGGTGCAATTTGACGTGCTGTGGACCACTGGACGTGGAAGGAGGTGAGGGTGGAATCACTATGGAGCACAAAGAAAGAAGTAGATGCCAAACCGATCTGCTAGTTGGGTATTATAGGTGAATGTGACATGTCGTATGCATAGGCTGTTACAAAATAAAACCAGCTGTGGTTGTTAAGTTATGCCTGGATTTCTGAAATATTTCGGAGGAAAAGCCAACTTGGGTACATCGCATAGTTTTCGAACAGATTAGAAAACAGCTACTTGATAAAGAGTATAGTACTCTTATGGTAGATGAAGAAGTAACGGATACAGCTAGAAAATTAGCGTTATGTGGCAGAGACGAGAGCAGTGGCTCCTCGTATTACCCATCACCACAAAAGAAGAATAGAACAAAATATCCTGAAGGTTACTTGACTGATGCTTACAAAACCTGGACGAAGCAGCCAAGAGCAAATGGCCCTCCACAATGGTGCCCTTCTGGTGTAGCCCTAGACATCTCCCTAGAGTCAAATTAACGACCGTAATGGTACAAAAATACTAATTAAAAACTAGACAGTTTTGCGAAACTTCGAAAAGACGCTGGAACGATTGGCAGAAAGAGGAAAGTTCTACCAGAAAGAATAAATAACGATGTACGTGATCAGTTCATTCCAATGCGAAAACAACATGGAATTATACACGACGGAACGGTACGATTCGGGTTATTTTTTAAAGTACAAATTGATCCAAACAACACACAATAGCTGGATTATCCCCAAAATCACTTTAAAAATCATCTTCATGGCCACAGCGGTTGAAGAGACAAAACAAAATTGTTTCTCGCAAGATCACGCATAATGTTGGCAGCAGATTTGTTGGTGGTGCCACTGATATAGAAGAGAAAGCTGATAAGTTTCGTACGGAAGTAACGCATTTCATCGAAGAGTATAATTTTACACCAGAGCAGATCATTAATGCAGATCAGTCAATATTTTGTAAAGAGTTACGTGGATTCAGTTGCAGGAACCATTTTATGAAGCAATTTTACGAGAAACTCCCCTCACGAACAAATCATACAGCTTACTCTCAAGTTCGAAACCCAAGTAAGCCAGTATGAGGAAGTAAACGTCTTTTGTAAACGGTTTGAAATCACTAAAGCCCCTATACACATTTGCCATGAGAGTTTTTAAGATTTGCATATTTAGAGACTAGGTTTATTGGCCTTAATATATTTAACCCTCATTAAAAAAATAAAAACCTTTAAAATGTCAATATGTACTTAGTATGTGTCATCACCGTAAATGGTGCAGCTAACTAGTACACAAAAAGTGTCTACTGTAACGCAGACAGAAGGAATATCTTTACTACCATTTCAGTTCAGTGACTTATCATATTTGTTGTAGAGAACTGATTAATTTCTTAATCCTACCTACTCGATAGTTTATGAAACATGTTAAGTTGGAAATGTCAAATGATAGAAACTTCTATCAAAGTAATCTGTTATGAAGAAGCATACAACGAAACACAGTCCAACTGCGTGACTGAATGCTTGAGACCTTCGGTTTAGAGGGACCCGGGTTTGATTCTTGTCTGAGTCGGCGATTTAAATCACGTCGTATTAATTTCTCTGGCTCGGGGACTAGGTGTTTGTGCTTGACCCAACATTTTCCCCTTGATATGTAGACAACACACCACACTACTAACAACCATAGGAACACGCAATAGTGAATACATCCCCCCCACATAAGGTTGACGTGAGGAAGGGCATCCAGACGTCTAACAGGGCTAAATTTAAGTGTGAGACACAGTGGTACCCACGACACCACAGCTGTGGGGAAAGCGGTAGAATAAGAAGAATATAACGAAGCACTGGCTTGCAAACCAAGTACCACACTCAAGGCAGCTATATTTGTTAACACAAAACTATTCACGTAAAGAATGAAGCTCTCTCTCTCTAATTCGCGAAAACCGCAGCCTTCTTTATAGACTGGTTTCAAAAGAAGCATTTGAAAATGCAGAAATATAGACCTGTTTTTAATATCAACATTATGTTTCAAGATAGAGAATCCTAATCTTTCAGATGCCTGTTCAGGACATGTTAACACACACACACACACACACACACGCACACACACACACACACACACACACACACACACACACACACAGAGAGAGAGAGAGAGAGAGAGAGAGAGAGAGAGAGGGAAGAATGTCGGGCGTTTTTCAATAGTTCGAGCAGCCCTCGGTATAAAATTAAAGTAACGCTTCAATTTGCAAGGTACGGTGATTTAATTCGTGTGTTAGATTAAAATACACCAGCGGAAAATACAATCCCAACACCAAGAAACATTAGTCTACAGGAACGCAATTTAGGCTAAGTAATTGTCTAGGTAATATATTTATTTGATTAAAGTTTCCAGGTCACAGGTTCAAAAATACGCGAGGGTATATGTGACATGGCGGTACATTAAAAACCTCCATGGTAGCCACGATTTTGAATGTTACCATTCATTGTTGTACAGGTGCCGTATGTCACTTTGTAGAAGGGAGTTCCACGCATGTAGCACTTGGTGAGTTAAATCAGTAACGAATAATGCTGTTATTGGATGACGATAGATTTGTCGTCCAATGGTGTTCCACACATGCTCAATGGTGATATCGCAACTGGCAAGGCAACTGGTCGGCACACTGTACAACACGTTGGAAAACACCCCGTTGAATACTGCGAAGGAATGGAAGCACAGCTGGACCAGTCTGACGTATAAATCTGGTGTCAAGGTTCTTGGGATAACGGCGAGAGTGCTCCTGCTGTCAAAGGAAATCGCTCTCCAAACCATAACTCCTAGTGTAGGTCAAGTGTGTGTCAACGGCGCAGACATCTTGATTCCAAGCGTTCGCCTGGCCTCCTCCTTTCCAAACTACAGCCATCACTGGCACCAAGATAGAAACGGCTCTCATCTGAGAACACAACAGATCTCCACTCCGACCTCCAATGAGCTCTAGCTTGACACCACTGAAGTCCCAGATGGCAGTAATTCGGAGTTAGTAGCATGAATGCTACAGGCCGTCTGGCTGGGAGCTGTCCCTGAAGTAATCGATTTGTTAGAGTTCGCTGTGCCACTCTGGTGCCAACTGAAGCTGTAGCTGATGCTACAGGTGCAGTACGATCCACTACAGCCATGCGGCGAACAATATGGTATTCCCTGTCCGTAGTGGCCCGTGTGCGGCCGGACCCCGATCTTACTGAGATATTGCCCTCCTGTGATCGTGGATACATTCCTGCCAGGTTTTTCTGTAATATCGCGGAAAGAACATCCACCTTCTCGTAGCTCTATTACACAACCTCGTTCACACTCAGTAAGCTGCTGATACTGCCTTCTTCGGAACTTTGACTACACCTATCTAACAACGTCAACAGCGGACGATGACTGACGTTCACGAAGTGGACAGTGCGTATTAAAAAAAATTACATTGCAAGGACACAGTGGAGCTGCTAGCACCATTCTTCGTCGAATAGCGCACAAATTTGAATAGGGGCTATCTTTCAGATGTGGAAACACGCTTCCAGAATTTCGTTTATGTGGAAAAACTCCTTCTTGGTGCTGGAATTTCATTTTCTGACAGTATAGCATAGCGAGTATGCAAACGTAACTTGAAATCCAGGGAGATTATTAGTTGCTTGATATAATTCTTCTATTTGGTTATTCTTTAAAAATGTACGGCTTAATCCATCAAAAGGATTATTTACCGGGCGAGTTGGCCGTGCGCGTAGAGGCGCGCGGCTGTGAGCTTGCATCCGGGAGATAGTAAGTTCGAATCCCACTATCGGCAGCCCTGAAAATGGTTTTCCGTGGTTTCCCATTTTCACACCAGGCAAATGCTGGGGCTGTACCTTAATTAAGGCCACGGCCGCTTCCTTCCAACTCCTAGGCCTTTCCTATCCCATCGTCTCCATAAGACCTATCTGTGTCGGTGCGACGTAAAGCCCCTAGCAAAAGGATTATTTATAACTGTACAAATTATCTCACCCTATTTATAACAGTAAAATGAAAATAAAATCAATATATCTGACTAGTGATCTATATGAGCCAGCTTTTACATAAAACTGACGGACATTGATGAAGACGCACTGACAAAATAAAACGAGGAAACTGCTATAGGTGGCTCATTAAATTCAAATCCGGCTCCAAGGATGAGCGGTCAAAGTTGTGGCCTTCAAACATCGGAGCACGGGTTTGATCACCGGATGTGTAATAAAATAATAATTGCAAATCAGAATTCCCTTTTAATTGTCCCAAGCGTTTGTTTACATCTGACTTATTTGACATTTTCTTTCGCTACATAGCCGACTTAAAATATAGCGTGCCGGGCTGAGTGGCTCAGACGGTTAAGGCGCTGGCCTTCTAGCCCCAACTTGGCAGGTTCGATCCTGGCTCAGTCCGGTGGTATTTGAAGGTGCTCAAATACGACAGCCTCGTGTCGGTAGATTTACTGGCACGCAAAAGAACTCCTGAGGGACTAAATTCCGGCACCTCGGCGTCTCCGAAGACCGTAAAAGTAGTTAGTGGGACGTAAAGCAAATAGCATTATTATAAAATATAGCGTGATAGTAAATAGCCTGTGTGTTAATAAAAGCAGCTATAAGCTTGCCAAATTTGTGCGCCATCAGTCAAGTAGTTTTTACGTGAAGAAACACACACAGGCAAAACATACAAACTTTCAGACCATATTGCCGCCATTTGTTTCCCTTAAATCACGGTTTCCACGGGAACCCTATGATATTCCACGATGATATATATTCTATGTTACCTTGATTGATATTATCTCTAAAATAGTGAAAGAAATTTAAAGATGGATACTGTAGTTTTTTGAAATTACCCGTCACATACAAAAACCCCCGGTCTCTCTTTATATATTGGTATAGATAAATAACTTACAATAATTAAAAAACGGTTCTAGGTACAGTGTTCTCCCCTACCACCCATTAACCTCAAGGATGTCCGGCTCCATGGGTAAATGGTTAGCGTGCTGGCCTTTGGTCACAGTGGTTTCGGGTTCGAATCCCGGCAAGCTCGGGAATTTTAACCATCATTGGTTAATTTCGCTTGCACGGGGCCTGGGTGTATGTGTTGTCTTCATCATCATTTCGCCCTCATCACGACGCGCAGGTAGCCTACGGGAGTCAAATTGAAAGACCTGCACCTGGCCAGCCGAACATGTCCTCGGACACTCCTGGCACTAAAAGTCATACGCCATTATTATAGCCCAAGGACAGTAAAAGTTGGAAGTTCAGCAAATATTCATACAGCACCAGATTGCCCCGTGGTTGAGTAATTTAGATATTTCCCACAAATTCCGAAACTTTCCGCCTACCAACATCCCATATTGGCATAAAAATGTTATGCTACTAGTACGTGTACTTGACAAGAATTTACGCTACTTCCAACTAATGACATCTTGATCCCGTCAAATTAATAATGTGAGCAATTTAGGATTAGAAAAATATACCACCAAATTACCCCACTGTGTCCTACCGTGCACTATGTCTTCTGGTATAGGATAGAAAAAAATTGTTGCTTTCATTGCCCTGCCTCAGTCTCATTCTTGGCTTTGACAATATGAAAGTGACCGAGGTATGAGAGATGCTAGTAATACTATTCCTTAAGCAGCCAGTCCCTGTATGAATGGTGTGGTCAGTTCATGCATGCATTTCAGTGGGCATGGCAGACTGATATGTAATAGCAACGTCTAGCTCGGTGAGGAAAGCAACGGGAAACTACCTCACTCCTCATTTCCCTAATATGCCTCTTCAGTGACGCCTAGGCTAACTATGACAGCTGTTGGTGGAACTGTGGAGATCTAACCAGCCTTCGGGCTGAATACCCAACATACATACCCTATTTTAATAACATCACCATGCCGGGATACTATCTACAATTGGGAATGTACAAGCCGAAATCGATCAGTGTTAATGTTAATATTTACAGAGTGACTTCTTCTCTGGTAGTTACGCATTCGAAGGGAACTCCGCGTGTTCCGTGACGTTAATTCCAGACACAGAAAGTTTGTTTGCAAGTATTTTCAGCGAACTGTTTACAGACATATATCAGGCTGTTTAAAAACAAAGTTTCATATCACGATTCAGTTATCTTATAATGTCCATAACTAAGACGTTTCAGTATCCTGTACAGTTTCTTTCATACGGTCCTGAAGAGGAAACTACATAATATCATGACATTTGGTAGCATGATAAACGCTAAAGCTTCCCACCACATGTAGACTCTAACTTAGCCATACAGTAAAACTGAATAAAACTGGCATAATTGAGTTATGTGCCACTAGTACGAAAGTTAAGGTAGGTTGCTTAATTAGTACATTTTTTCTTGTTGATGTTACCGTAAAAGGAGTAATTTCTCCTACTTTAAATCGTACATTTTCCCATCATATCGATTGAAGAATATTAGAAAATATACTTCAAATTATGGTAGATATTTAAGAAATATCTGGCAGATTTTCCCCAGAATGTTTGAAGATGTTCTTTGAAAATACTTTTAATCGCCAGAAAATATTCCTGCCTGAAGGAGACCTCAGGTACTCAACAAAGTGCATTCTCAGATCTTGCCCAAAGTTGCTTGAAGTAGAATACGCTAACAAATCACCCAAATTACTCCTGGTTAATTGTTTTGCGATACATTACAGTTGTATTTAACACTAATGTTGATATTGTAAGTTGACATTCTTCTTATAACTTTCTGAGACATGCCATGACTATATTATTGTTATTTAAATTGCTGCTTTCACAGCCCGTAATTGTAGACATGATAATAAGCTCTTTGGCTCTGGCCGTGTCAAAAAACAAGATGAAATTCTTCACGTTTCGCAGAGAACTTTGCTCCACTTCTTCAGGAGAAAATCTCGTCTGTTCTCGAGCAAGACTTTTCTACCTCAATTGAAACTTAAAATACACAATATCGCTGGTCTCTAAATCACTGACATCTCCTTTCTGGAGTGAAAACTCTTCTCCAGCTACAATCTCGGATACGGAGCACATTATTGTAAGTCTTTATTGAATATGGGATTGGACTTGTCTTTTACCCTCGGGTGCACCTTAAAATAGAAATACTGAATACGAGGATTGGAACTTAAATAATGGCAACACTGCTGTTGAGACGCTATGCAACGGAATCTAGTATTGCCGCTGAAAGCACACGTTGGTTGCAATACCTACCTTACCTCAGAGCAAATTAACTCGCTCTTCCCACATCACCTGCTTGCGCACAAGCGAGAGAAACACAGTGTCGTGTGAGCTAGCAGTCTAACGTAACGTTGTCACTATGTTTTCCAAACAGGAACAACTGAGTTGGATCAAGATTGAATGTACCAGAGGTCGTAGAGCACGACAGTGTCATCAAGATCTTAAAGAGGCTTGCGGGGAATCTGCATTGCCTTACAGAACAGAGGCACGTTGGGTTTTAAGCCTTCAACGATGATCGGCGAACTGTGGCGGACATTCATCGGGCAGGTCGTCCTACGAGTGAAGAAGTGTCAAGTGCCGCGTTACTGGACAGTGATCGAAACCAGATGATTCGTGAGCTCGCATTCGCTTCAGAACTGTTGCAGAGATTCGTCAGGCAATAGACCGCTACATTCGCACTATCAACAGAACAGGCTCTGGTAAAAGTATACTACGACTTCCACATCGCTGGCAACGGCTTATACACAACGCTGGTGACTACATTGAAGGACAGTAAAGGTTGCTAACGTGTAACTCTTTTGTATCTGTTGTAAGTAAATAGTTTCCAATATTTAAGTTCCAACCTTCGTACGTACAAAGTACGACTAAAATAAGTACCTAATATAGGTATTATTGGCAAAATGTGTAAACAAATTTGCAACACAAGTGGAAATGGAAATAAGAAACAAAAGCGAACCATGGAGTTAATGGGGATTTCTGGAAATATTCGAGTAAACTGCCACTGAAAGGAGAACATGAAACAAGTGCCATAAAAAGACAAACATGCAAAAATACCCTACAACAGAGAGAAAATCCACCTGATAGTCGCCTCTATTAGGGAATCGAAAGATCGGCCTGCCAATCAGTTCATATGAACAACATTTATTTTGTGGTATTTGGATTAAGCAGGGCTTGAATCATAACTGAAGATAAAAACTGCCAACCATCAGGCGGATTGTCTCTTTCAGATTTTAAAAGAAAATCCAATACATGATACTTCAAGTCCAGGAGTACAAATAGTGTCTAACAATCGCCAATGAAATTTTCAACTCAGAGTCCGTTATGGTCTGAATAATGGTGTTCGAATTATCTATAAAGTAACACACGGGACATATTTACCATATACTAATTACTTTAATAAAAGACTTGCAGACTTCTTAAAAAGTTCAGCGTCTCCGGGATCTTAAATGCATGGTTCATCATATACGGCCTTTTTCTTCCTCACATACTAATCGAGGCAGCTGTTCATTTTCCTCGAATCTTACTTAAAATACTCCATTTATCATTGAACATGTAAATACTAAACAGCAATGTTTCTGTGTTACCAGAAAAAAAATATGAAATTGCATCACAATCCTAGTTGTAACAATGAAAAATGAAAATCCACGGTCTGTTTCCAGTTATTCAACCTGGTCAAGAATGTGATGGATGAATGTAAGAATGATTGAATTAATGAATGAATGAATTAATTAATTAATTAAGCGCCCATCTAGTGGCGAGAATAGGAATTGTGCCAGCTGCCGAAGCCTGTTGCACTCCTCAGGGCAATGACTGACAGATGAAATGAAATTATGTTGGAGAGTGTTGCTGGAATGAAAGATCAACAAATTAATCTAAAAAGCCACCCAATCGATTCAGATTAATTTGTTGATTATACTCATCAATACGGCCATGAAGTGGACAGCTTGCAAACGGAATGAAAGATGACAGGCAAAACCTGTGTACCCGAAGGAACCTGTCCCGCCTCCGCTTTATCCAGTACAAATCTCACATGGAGTGGCCGGGATTTGAACCATGGAACCCAGCGCTGAGAGGTCGGCGCGCTACCGCCTGGGCCACAAAGGCTCTCACTAGTTATAATAATACCCAAGTTATGATAATATTACCAGTGTCAGGAATGAAGCTTTCTTTGAAAATGCTTGGGAACTCTAGCCTCCTGTGCCAGTTTCTTTAGAAAATGAAGAGGTCTCAGTAGACCCATTTTTTAAAATATAATACTTACTATGTACTGTAAGTATAACTTGACAAGTGTTAGGAAGGTCCATCCAAAACCAGTTTCTTAAACAATGACCCACCAAATTTGTAGCTAAGTCTTATTTTCTTGAAGTAAAACCTAAAACTGTCGAAACACTCTGTTTCTAGGGTTCTGGCTTCCCGTGATAAGTTGAGCACTACGTGGTGTAATAAATTACTGGAAAGGTATGAATTCAATTTCTTTATAGTTGTTACAGCATGATTTTAGCCAAATATTTTCCCTTTGAATCGAAGAAGCACTTTTGATTGTAGAATATCAAGCTAACAATTTAGAACAAATTAAGAGCATTATCAAACTGTATCATAGGCTCTCTACACATCGCCTTGAGGTCTCCAGAGAATTACGGCTTTCTTATGAAAGTTGGAGAATCTTAAGACCGTGAACTGATTCTCTCACGCCAGCGGAACAGAGTATTTCAATTCCAACTTCAAGACTTGATAGGAAGTTTGAAATAAATCTTCTACTGCTGCAGAGAAGAGAAGCGCCGAGAATCAGTGGCACTGGAACAAGATGAGTTGTCGAACTGAGCAGGCGAGAGGTTTTACAAGGAGAAGTCCTTACCAGATCAAAGAAACACCAACTGAAAAGAGACTGGAAAAGGTGCGGAGAAAAACACTGACAGTGAACGTTCGTACAAGAAGAGTAAGAAAGGAAGGAAGATACAGATTGATCTTATTTACTCTGACGTCTTTCGCCAAATCAAAAACCCTTCTAAAATTTATCCCATTGCTACTCCCATAGTATAAAGTTTACTATCATAGATTTGAATCTAGTTAACCCAGTTGAATTCACGGTTGCAACATGATGCTGCGACTTTTTTTTTTTTTTTTTTTTTGCTAGTTGCTTTACGTCGCAGCGACACAGATAGGTCTTATGGCGACGATGGGATAGGAAAGGCCTAGGAGTTGGAAGGATGCGGCCATGACCTTAATTAAGGTACAGTCCCAGCATTTGCCTGGTGTGAAAATGGGAAACTACGGAAAACCATCTTCAGGGCTGTCGACAGAGGGATTCGGACCCTCTATCTCCCTCTAGCTCACAGCCGCGTGCCCCTGACCGCATGGTTAACTCGCCCGGTGCGCCTTGTTTGGGGATTTCATGGGAAGCAGTGATATTAGGTAAAACCGAGTAGAATCTAATGCCATTTAGTGCCGGATACTTAAGGCATCTCCATTCATGCGCCTAAAACTTGTCAGTGTCGAGAGGAGATCGCAGGGTCTCAGATATATTTGGCATTGCTACCAGTCATCTTATTCATATTTTTATTCACCTCTTTTATCGAGTTTCGTTTCATCAACTCTTGTACGCTACTGATCTCAACGGCATAAATTTGCGACGCCTATTAATACTTTCTCTTTATTGGCTTTTTGCTTTTCCCATTTATTAAACTAATATTCTTACGGTTCAAGGGTCGAAACTCTTCTCCTTTCTCCTACAATGATTTTATCTATGGGCTCATAATCCTGCTGCTTTCCCTTGAAGTCTACAAAGGTCACACTTCGTTTCCCCACTCCAGTACTACAAGGTAGCTTCAAAAGTATATTAGCAAGAGCTCGCGCAGGCAGGGTGCACAGTAGTAGAGCACTGGTAACATTACTGTTCAATATAGTCACTATTCTTGCCCAAGAAATTTTTTCAACGGTACGCCAAGGAAAAAACTCGCTTATCACTGAGGTTCTTCCTTAATATTGTCGCAAAAGAAGGAAATCTCTGGATGCCAAGTCGGTGCAGTGGGGAGGATAGTCTGGTACCACCAACTGGTAGCGCCGTAACAACTCACGCGTGCTGTTGGCTGCGTGTGATCTGATGTTGTCGTGGAGCAACACGACGTCTATTGGGAGATATCCAGATCATTTCCTGAGAATTTCTATACGCAAACGCCAAAGCCTGTTATAGTACGTGGCAGAATTCACTGTCAACGCCATAGTTAGGAAAACAATCATGTGGACCATTTTCCCTACAGTCCACAGAGGTCTTAGATGAGTCAGACTTAGTTTCCCCATCCTTGTGCGAGGCTCTTCATTTTCATCTTTTCTATAACGTTTCACCAGTTCAGCTCTTCAGGTCTGGTGACAGGATTCTCTATCCCGTGGGCGACTGAACAGTCCGGGGCAATAAATCGCGGTACAACCGCCACGACCCTCACTTAATTTAGACCTGAACTGCGAACTTGCAGGTTACCTTATAACCAAGACTTACCTGATTATCAGCCTGTGGAGGCGGAGTTTGCACCAAAAAATGGTTTTAAAATAGTGTAAAATTGGTATCAAACATCTATCTGTGAAAAGGCGGTGTATTTGTGGTGCTAATTTGGTGCAAAAGCGACAATGGATGCACCGGTTTAACACCAATGAAAAATGCACCAAAACTATACCATAATAACACATCTTTTTTTTAAAAAATTACACCATACTTACGCCAACAGTGTTGGTGCAAGAGAAGTGAGATTTTATACCATTGTTACACAAAAAATGAAGTAGGCCTACATTAATCACATAATTTCTGCACCAAATTCGCACCAAAAATCACCGAAGCTTTTCTTTCAACTTTCCTTACTGTCAACACCAGTGTTGAACCAATTTTTTTTATTTATTTTAAATTCATTTCTGGTCGCGGGCCTCTAGCTGAGCATTTCCCACTCTGCCCCCCTCTCCCTGTCGCCGGCCCTGAAGCTATTGTTCCCCTCCCCTCTTTTTTTCTTCTCAGGATGATTATCGAGCTTTACTTCATCTAAAAAATCACCTTCACACCCTTGCCTCAAATTTTGGGTTCATTTGAACACATGGGGCAAAGATAATTTATTTTGAGGCCTCAAACTAGAAAACTAAACGATGAATATACCCTGAATCGATCTGGAACTGCCCAGTTACGAGACTAGCGAAGCTATCCCTACACCACAATCTATATATATAAAAGCAAGTCGGGCTGGAACGATGTATATATAAATATTTAAAAATGAAAAAAGACGTGAATTAATGAGGCACTTCCAGAAATCTCAGAAATTTGAAACTTGATACGAGGGAAACTGATGACCCCAGGATCCCTAGAAAAATCGGAAATTCTCAAAATTCACTGAAGGGGGCACGCTGGGGGGGCTCAAATTTTGGGCTCAGCATAAGAACACAGTCGTATAGTATATCCAAAACGATAACCTATAGGTTTCGTGGGCTTAAAAATTTTCGGGAATTTCCTCATTTTTATCCCCTATCCCCCCAAATCAAGATGGCGGCACAACCTGCCAGACGAGGTAGACAATTGAAATTTGGTGAAATTATAGCTTTTTGTCCCTAACCGACGGGAAAATTCCAAGATGATCAAATTTTTCACTTTTTAACCCCCAAAGATATCGAAATATGGAGGCAATTTTAATGACTGTGCAGACATTCCTTTTGAGCTATTTTTTGGCTAAACGGCAAGTCATATCACAAAACGGATGGCACAATGTCGCTTCAATTCGGAGTGATCTACAACTTTGGTCCTGTGACATTTTGTCGTATCTCTCTCCCTTATACGTTAAATTTGGCCTTATTTCTGGATTGTTCGTAAATTTGGTGATTTTTACAAGTATATTTCATTGTTTGACACACTTATAAGAATGATAGGATCATCGCGTTAGGTGCGCACATTGGTACGATTAAGGGACATATGTGTACCAAATTTCATAATTCTAGCTTATATATAAGTAGGCAAAACGTAATGTAAAATGTTAAAAATGCACCCAAATTTCACCCTATTCACAATTTGAACTCGATTTACCCCCTTAATATGGGAGATACGAGGATATGGTTTAGAAACAGGCATGTAGAGCGATAAATGAGGCGTCTGATGGCGCAAACCGTTTCTTAATATCATAAACCGTTTAGGAGATATGAATCTCGAAGTGGAAGTCTGCACTTTTCAACGTGCTCATGCTTATCCGTCATCTATATAAATAAAATCGTAACGACCGTGTGTCTGTACATTGATTATTTTGGCGAAATTTCGGTACAGTTATCCGTTTCAGGTGTAATAATGACCATCTGCATCATTTTTAGCTTTGGTGTCTGTTTGTCTGTCCTTCTATAACTTGAAAACTACTGGATATATTTCCACCAAACTTCATATTTAGACTCCACCTGTCCTTGGGTAGGTTTTAGCGCAAATATCGTTCCTAAGTCCCTGAACTGAGTGGGGATTTTTACGAAACCGAAACCGTGATTTTGCACTCCCTCAATGTATACACAACCGAACTTAATGGAAATCAACCTGCCTTAATGAAAATTAATTTCTAAACCTTTTTTTCTCATGTGCATCATTTCGATAACAGGATTTAGTAAGGGAGATATCATTAACGGACCGTTTTTCGGTAAAAATCCCAGCGGACTTAACGCAAGAGCGGGTGCGTGTAAAGCGTACTTCTAACAACTTGAAAACTAACAAGATATTTGAACCAAACTTTATATATAGCATCCATCTGTCCGAGGGTAGGTTTCCTTGGTGTCTGTTAGTTTGTTTGTTTGTTTCTTTGTTTGTTTGTTTGTTGGTCTGTTTGTCTTTCTCTAACTTGAAAACTACTGGATATATTTCCACCAAACTTCATATTAAGAATCCACCTGTCCTTTGGGGAGGTTTTAGGGCAAATATTGTTTCTAAATCCCTGAACTAATTGGGGGTTTAAACGAAACCGAAACCGTGATTTTGCACTCCCTCAAAATACACACAACCAAACTTAATGGAAATCTACCTGCCTTAATGGAAATTAATTTTTAAACCTTTTCTTCTCATGTGCATCATTTCAATCACTTACAGGAAAGATAGTATGATCAAACTCTACACGAACATTGGCCCACCCAGTACCCATATGTGAGCCAAATGCTATGTCACATAATTATCCGAAAAGTAATGCAATGTAAGATATTCTTACACAAATTTCAACCTATTCAACGTTTCTGATTCAATGTGACCCATGAATAGATTAGATGCGAAAAAATATCATAGGACCAGCCATTTAGATCGCTAAATACTGCGCCTTACGGTACAATCCTTTGTCGATATGACGTACCGTTTAGCAGCAGTTAATCTGTAAATGAAGGTCTGCAATATTGTAAACATTTATATACTTTCGTATGTCCATCTGTATATATTCATTGATGTCGATTTGTAGCGATCGAGAAAGGGTGTGTCTGCAATTTTAATCAGTACTCCCTACACCGACTTTGACTGCTGGCAGTAGGAATGGGGTCCTTCTCCAACTCCTGTGTAACTGGCATTAGTAAGGAGGGCCTACCATTTTAACGAATAATTCACTTTTCGATTTGTCTTGCAGAAGGCAAGGGATCATTCAGTTTTGTTCGAAAGTCCCCTACTCTATTGTGTGTGGCTCTAGGCCAGGGTGCCCGCCATTATAAACAAATGTTCCAATCTAAAATTTGACTAGCATTAGGCATAGTGGCCTGCTATTTTCATGGAAACTCACTAACTCTGTGTGACTGGCAGTAAGCTGGCTAGCAGCAGTAAAAAGGGACTGTCATTATAATGATAACTGCACAACTCAATTTTGACTGGTGGTAGGGAAGTTGCCTGGTATTATAATAAAAACTCCTCAACTGTAACCTGTCTGAAAGTAGGAAATGGGTCTGCCATTGTAACTAAAACTTCCCAAATCGATTGTGACCGCGCAGTAGGCATTGGGGCCTGCAATTATAATGTAAACTTGCCAACTCGATTGTGAATGGCAGTAGGCAAGTGAGCCTGCCGTTATCATCACAACTCCGCAACCCTCACTTTACATTGGAAACAACGTATGTGGACCTCCCCATGCTATTTCTCGGATAAGGCTAAGAGACATGCAATTTTAAAACAATCTCATTTGCTGCACGCACAGTCTTTACGTCGATATCTGTGTACAATGTAGAATACCGTAGCGAAGCACGGGTACATTTGCTAGTATGCATATATTTACAAGTTGCTTTACGTCGCACCGACACAGATATGGAAAAGGAAAGGGCTAGGAGTGGGAAGGAAGCGGCCATGACCTTAATTAAGGTACAGCCCCAGCATTTCCCCCCGTGTGCAAATGGGAAACCACGGAAAACCATCTTCAGGGCTGCCAACAGTGAGGTTCGAACCAACCACCTCCCGAATACTGGATACTAGCTGCATTTAAGCTTCTGCAGATATCGAGCTCGGTACACCACAATATTAGTCATAATAATCTTCTTCTACCGCTTTTCCCACGATTTGTAGGGTCGCGGGTGCGAACTGTGTCGCACATATGTTGATTTGGCCCTGTTTTACGGACGGATGCCTTTCTTGACGCCAACCCTATGTGGAAGGATGTACTAACTATTGCGTGTTTCTGTGATGGTAATAATAATAGTTACACTAATTTCAACATTTAAACAATCGGGAAGCTACACTACTAATACCCAGAACACAGTGGTGGCAGACGAGGCTTACTGCTGCTAAGAGTGTTACGTACAAGAGGGGAAATTAATAATCCTCCTCGATAAGGTGAACACCCGGTTTTCTTTGCGTGTCTGAGAATCAAGCTTATGCTGAGTAAGACTTCAAACAAGACTCGATCCCTCCTGTGGCCGAAATGCTAAGGCTTCACGAAAACAGCTGTCCCTCTACTAGAGTTTCACGGTGGTCTTAAGACCAGAGGGTGTTCATGTATTCCAACCGCACGTGCTGCCTTAGGTCACTGTGGCACTCAGGAAGAAGGGTTCTCTTACCAGCAGACCGATGAGACGATTGGAAGTTTCTTGTAAAGTATCCATTTGTGGGTGCGGGCTGTAGAACACATTCTCAGTATTTCCCGCCTGTCGCAAGGGTTGACTAGGAGGGGAAACCCTAGGCGTTCTGCTCTTACGAGCGTGGTTTGATGACCACGGTACCCATGGCTCAGTCACTTATGTTTGCCAGTTGTCCTCCTTTCGTCTTTGCTGTCTTTTGGTCAACTCTAATTCTCTTCCGACTACGTGGGTATTAGTTTTGTGATGCCTATAGGTCATTGCATGTTAAGAAAACAGTAATATTCTTAGACACACATAATTCCTCGTGCTTTAGGAATATTATAATGTAGTTTGTATTGTACTTTGAAAGAAAGTCAAAAGGTCGATGCATTTATTGCCCTGCGTTATTAAAATAACTACTGAAGTTTTCCTATTTCATAAATACATTCGCAGGGAGGAAGCACAATAGCGAGAACAGCCATCGCTTTGTTGCCTTCCTTCATTATCCTTCTGTGTCGCTCTGGTACATGGTCCGGCTCCATGGCTAAATGGTTAGCGTGCTGGCCTTTGGTCACAGGACCCCTGGGCTCGATTCCCGGCAGGGTCGGGAATTTTAACCATGATTGGTTAATTTATCTGACACGAGGATGGGCGTATGTGTTGTCTTCATCATCATTTCATCCTCATCACGACGCGCAGGTCGCCTACGGGAGTCAAATCGAAAGACTTGCACCTGGCGAGCTGAACATATCCTCGGACATTTCATTTCTGGTACGTGTAACGATTAATCCCGTAGTCTGTAAATCCTGGTACCTGATTACTGTTATAGAGAGTCGTCTATTTATTTGTTGCGTATGATTTTTAGTCTTGTGTATGAATTGGCCTACGTGTGCAATTCCTTTCTTTAGCATTAATTACTTTCTGGACGAGGCTGAGGAAGAAACCAAAGTAAACTGTTCATTATTTGCAGCTTGGTTTCTTCTCACTTTTATCTTGAACGTAAAAACTGAGTTTTGACATATTTATGTTCCACCATTTTCCCGTTATGCTGTAACATCAAAATGAGACCCTCTATCTTCTCCCCACCCCCACCCTCTACAAATGCCCTAGATTTCATGAATATAACGTTCAGCTTAGTTTCTTGTATGTTTTGTCTTGAACGTAAATACTGCGTTTCACAAATTTACGTGCCAAAGTTTACCCGTGATGCTCGTTAGCAGGGCCGTTCGATTTGGCAACTCTGTTGTCTTGAGAGCAATGCTGTTTCCTTAACATGGAGTGATCTATAGGGAGACTTTCATTTTCACGCCCTTCATGGGGCATCCTTTTCTTTTGGAGATGCTGTCTTTCTTGGAAGTGTTAGAACTATTCTTATTTTGAAGACTCGAGAACGTCCGAGAACAGGAATCACTGAGGACTAAATTATATAGTAGCCCTACCTACTAATACTTGCTTTCAGATCCAAATAAGAGATATATGTAAATTGCCGGACTGAGTGGCTCAGACAGTTGAGGCGCTGGCCTTCTGACCCAACTTGGCAGGTTCGATCCTGGCTCAGTGCGGTGGTATTTGAAGGTGCTCGAATACGTTAACCTCGTGTCGGTAGGTTTACGAGCACGTAAAATAACTCCTGCGGATCTAAATTCCGGCACCTCGGTGGCTCCGAAAACCATCAAAAATTAGTTTATGGGACATAAACACCGTAACATTATTATTATTATTATTATTATTATTATTATTATTATCATTATTATTATAGATTTATTATAGATTTAAAAATATTTATCTTGATTTCTAATAAATGTAGAACCAAGAAAGTAGATGACTAACTTAAATGTACTAGATATGAGTCTATATCAGAATTTCGTTTCATTACATTGGGAAGTTCCAGAGAAACCGGAATGTAAATCTGTTAAATTTAAGATTAGCGGGGCAGGCATTCCATATTCCCCTCAAATATTTCAAGTATTTTGATTGTGCGTTTAATTTGATTATTTAATACTGTCAAAATTGGAAAAAATGTGACCATATAAATTATTTAAAGCAACAACGATGACTTTGTCATTAAATATGGAGGAATTTAAAGCGATTTTACTGTCTCATATCAATACCATAAGTCATAATAAAATGAATATACGAACATTTTTGTAAATTTAGTACATTAATGCTATTACATACGTAATTACTTAATTACATATTATGTGAGTGTTACATATTACACTAGTATTTACTAAATTTCATGTACATATTTTTCACTATAATACACATAAAAATCCAGCCCCAATCATAACATATTGAACAGAGTGATGTGTCATCAAGAGTGAAGTCAAGAGTAGAGCCACTTATTTAACAAGCTTGCAAATTAACAGGGAATGCATTTAACAAGAGCAAACCACAAAATACTTACACTAAATAAACTGGAAACAAAATGAGCTATTATTTTTTTAATGGAACATATTTTGCGCCCATAGGCTTGGTTATTACACCTGTAGCACACGGGACCGAACGTGTGTTACTATATACCATTACGTTCGCGTGTGTTGGCTCGCCACAAAGACTACGCCAGAATTTTTCCACTGCTGTTTTGTACCTCACCCCACTATAAAATGTAATACATCCCACTCAAATGTATGACCTGACAAGTTAAAATTCATATCAAACGGATATTTCAATATTTTCCACTGAACTTCATATGGCTACCACTACTTTTAATTGTAAATTATTACCTTTTTACGACAATATACTGATAAAAATAAATCACAATAAAATAAATGCTACATTATCAATAACCGTATTTTACCGAGAAGTAATAAATTATGTGTCATATATGCGAGAAATACGTTTGTACTACAACAACTGTTCACATAAAACGTAGGATGTATGTACAGGGTGGTCGGAAACAACGTGAACAGGTTTATGAGCTTTATAGGGTTGGTAATACTGATAAATAACTTGAAAAAATTTCCATATCTCTCGCCGTTGTCATTTTATCAGCTGCTCAGGTTAGCCAATGAGAATGCTTCACGAGTGAATTCAAAAACGCTTTGCGAGGCGGTGTTCCTAAATCCACTCGTGGCTTGAGATCCATGACGAGAAATGAGCATCAAACACAAACACACCGTTGGTTTCAGCCGGAGTCCCTGTAGTGTACTTGCTACGGCGCGATCCTATACTCTGGGAGGTCTGTGCTTTCGTTTCGTTTTTTCGAATAGTTCTCTCAATCCGGTCCTAAGCCACGTGCTGGTTTAGCATCACCGTCTTACATAGCACATTTGAATTCACTCGCGAAGTGACCTGATTGGCTAACTTCAGCAAGTGATAAAATTACTACGGCGCGAAATACCGAAATATAGTTTTCATTTTGTTGCGCTTAAATTATAATATTTGTTAAACTAAGTAATCTAATATATCCTGAATATCGTAAAATAAAAAGTCATGCATTAAAGAAGAAGCACTTCATCCAGCTCTTTACCAGGTGGAAGTGTCCCGAAAATGGATGTGACATTGCCACGCATAAGAGCTACGCTCATGAGCTGAATAAGATTAGCAGTTGATCGCATATCGCCAGAAATCCTAGCGATCCGTTGGCCAACCTCTTTGATAAAGTTGAGGCTCTCATTACTCCAGGTACCACTCGATTCAATGGCTACTGGCACGAAGAAGAATTTGCCCAACAAATCGCTGTATTTTCTTCTTTTACAATGTTCCCTATTTGCGACTGCACCTCCAGTACTCAGTGACGAAAGAGTAAGATTGGACTAGGCGAATGTGTCGGCACAGGTAAAATCCTACAAGAGAGATTTGCCCCTTTTCCATGGCACAATTGTTATTCCGTCTCGCCTTTTACCGTCTGAACGGCAGCAGCTCTCGCACAGGAGGCACTTCTGTTGAAATCAGAGCCCGCAAGATGACATCGTTTGGAGTTGATTGGCATATCTGTCTGCCTTTACTTTTCAAACAGGAAAAGCCATGGAGGCCACGTCGATTTGTCCTGAAGACTACTAGTTGGCTGCTGCAGAAGCAAGTGGACATCAATGATAAGAGGAGCATCCCGAGCAGCTTGAATATTTCTTTTGCCAATATCAGGGGTTACTACGCCGATTAAGCTTGACCACCGAGATGTGCTCCCTTGTACGGCAGCATCAGGGTCCAGGCACCTACCAGATGGAAGGAGAGCCTGAACAAGGCGAAGACAATCGCGGAAAGACGCTAAAAATGACCGAATCGCCAAATCCACAGCACGACGAATGCCGAGGCTACCAGAACCAACAGGAATATAAGCCTGTAACAAGGCATTACCACTAAGGGAGCATTTTAAGATGGTTTCGAGGACAGTTTTTAACACAAAATAGAATTATTACAATAGTGGGGTCTCCGCCAAGACGAAGTAACCGCAGGAAGTACATCAATCGCGGGATGGAAAACGAAGGGCCTAGCAAGAAAAAAGACTGAATGTGCCGAAACCATGGAACGAGGTGAAAAAACCGAGTTGAGTTTCTTCGTCTTTTCAGCCAATATTCTCCACAGATTTTCAGAGGGTAGCGCTGCACCAAATTGACAAGTATTGGATGTTGTTAAAAGACGAATTTCAGGGGCAGAAGCATTCGACTACTCGTACAATATCTCAGCTTGTTTTGGATGAACGCCAAGAAAACTCACTTAGCACTTAGAAAAATTAAGATGTAGACCAAAGATCATATGACTTGCTCCTTAGAATCATGTTCTTGACATTGGAGAAGGCCTTTAAGGACGAACGGACGAAGGCCATCCAGTCCACTACCTGATTCAGAAGGAAAAGGAGAGCTGGCATTAAAAGGTTCTGTGATCGTCACTCTAGGAGTAAAGTTGATGTATTCGGAGGATCCGGAAGAACGACTGGACCTAAGTGGGCAGGATGTTTCTCACGAAGGGCTTGCAATACAGATGCATCGGACGTGGTGACAGTGTCATCATAAATAAGAAACCGAACTGCTCCATGAACGCCACCGTCGGCAAGTTTGTTCTCCAAGCTCTTGACACTGATACAACTGAGAGAAGATTGAGACTTCCGATCACGTAAAGGAGGACAGGGTGTGGCATCACAGTGGGCCTCATTCCAACATCGAACTCCCAGTTTAACCCACGATGTAAGGTAAGGGACTTTGAGAGCAGCAAAAGGAAAAGAAGCGATCAATCAAGGCACTAGTATTGTTGGTTTCCACCACACGGCGAACAACTTCAGCTGAGCGAGCACCTCTAGGCATATGGCGCAGAATAGGACATCAGATTTTAAATTAACAAGAAACGGACCAAACTTTGACAGTGGCAAAATCTTCAGTTCCGTACTGTTAATGGGTATACATCTCGAGAAGCCGTGTCGATTATCCTTCTTGATGTGGGGCGGCTCATAATTTCCTCTAAGTACATCAATATGTGATTTACTGATATGGATCGCAAGACCCCTGGAACCCACGAAGAATTTACAGCAATGAGGATAAGGCACTCCATTTATACATCTTCACACATTCCTAACGCTACTTGTATCCTTGACAAGCCCTGCTGAAGCAACATCATTGTCTTTCATGTCAAAACCGTAATCAAATTCACCTTATGATGTTCTCATGGTCTTCAAATTCGGCACGGTGTGTGAATTTGTCCCGACACAGCGCTATTCACGTGCTAAAGGGGAAATAAAATGGCGGGTCATGGATTGTGCAAGAGAGATGTTGTAAGCTGGTAACATGCAATAGTTGGAGTTCTTGCCAACTAGCTGATGCCGTTTTGTTTTGTATTTATCATCTCTTAGGAGCGTGGCTTTATAGATGATTATCTTCCAAGTGTATGATCAATGTCAAAGAAAAGTCAAACAAAGGTTGCACTTCTATACTTCAAACAATTAGAAGAAATTAACAGAAATCTCTTTATTGATGGCACAGGTTATGGAGATAACACCAATACATAAGAAAAACGAATTGGTTAAGTATGCCGTGTATCAGAGTAGTGGTATCATTTATGACATGCCATATTCACCGCCTTCTTCAAATTATTTTTCAGTATGACCAACCCTCTAACGCTCATATACCCTGTTCATGTTGTTTCCGACCACCCTGCGTACATCGGGAGTCCTAACAGAAGTACAATACACACTGCATCATACGAGCTGCAGTGAAATGAAAACCTACAACCTATTTTCCAGTTAATGACCAGGTCAGCGAAGGAATGAATGAAGCTCCCAACTTGCGGCGAGGATAGGAATTGTGCCGGCTGCCGAGGCGTGTCGCACCCCTCTGGGTCAATGATTAATGACTGACAGATGAAATGAAATATTGGAGTGTGTTGCTGGGATGAAAGATGACAGGGGAAACTGGAGTACCCGGAGAAAAAAATTGTCCCGCCTCCGCTTTGTCCACCACAAATCTCACATGGAGTGACAGGGATTTGAACCACGTTATCCAGCGGTGAGAGCCCGCCGCGCTGCCGCTTGATCCACAGAGGCTTACGAAGTGCAGTAAACATCCGATTGTTCGTGTGCATTACATTCGCGCATCCTAATATATATATTATTACTCTGCGCGAATGGGTCACTTAGGACAATGGGAATCAGCATATGTTTAGCATTCTTCCTTGCCCCATAATTCTTCATTTTCATCAATTATTGTAATTTCCATTCCTCCGACCAAGTACGTAGTGTTGGTTCCTTTTCGTCTTCCATAAAGCCCCTAGTGTGGAAAATTTTCATGATTGCGTTTCTAACCTACAGATTTGGTGATCCTAATTGAGCGAGGTCTCTCTACTTGCTTATACCATTTTGTTCTCGTAAGTTTGGTTTTAAAAACATTGTGTATTTAATAAGTAACTCTGTTGTTATTTATTCTTTCCAAATGGCTTATAAATTGAATTCGTTGCAGTCTCACTGTAAAAGTAAGTTTAGATATTTTAAAATATATTTTCGTATTGGGTTTTGGGCAATGCATTCCATTTTTAATTCTTGGCCCTAAGAGTTTTTTCATTATTTACCTTTCTTTAATCTCTAATTGTTCCTTTAAATTGTATTACGTAAATTGAGCATTTTTGAAGCATAAAGAACTTCAGGTTTGATCACTGTTAATGATAAATTTGACTGTTCCAGGACAAGCATCTTTTGTTATAAACAACCCTTTATATGTATGTACAGGTATTTAAAAAAATAAGGTAACAAGCGCTCGCACCACGAAACTTTATTTTACAAATTAGAACTTATTAGTTAATGATGCACATTAGTATGGCACAGACACGCACTACTATTCAAAAAGTCACCGTTCTTATTCGAACACTTTTTTCCAAAGGTACAGAAGGCATTGATGCTGGCATGGGATAAATCAGCGTTCAGTCCCTGACGCACGTCATGACGGCACGTTGATCGGCCGTATCGTCGAAGAATTGCTTACCACTCTCAGGTGCTTCTTCAACGATCCGACGGTACCACAGCAAACAGTTATCTGTTAGAAACCACTTCGAAAAGCGTAAGTAAATTCATCACAGTGCTGAAGGTATATCATAATAAAAATATGAAGACACAAGCCTGAAAATAGTTATCGAAGGAGCTACCCTCTATCGTTACTTTGGGCTAATACTATTGTAAAAAGTCAAGCACCAATACAATTTATGAATTAGAAAATAGGTTAACAAATTTTAAAACGGGCTTACTTTACAAAAGTGAAAGAACATGTTGCGGGGTCATAAAATAACACATTTGAATGTACAGAGGTGTGGAAATTATTAGACTCAACACTGATATTGGAATATTTCCATTGTCGCATTACGCATTACTTGCCTGGCTATAACAATATTTTTTATGCTGTAGTGAAGCTCCTTTTCGTGTTACTTGTTGTCTGTTTAAAGTAAATTATAGAACACAAGTTACATCTTATTTCAATTACATCAGTGACAATATTATAGTCAACAGACTCCTCTATCAACATTAAATTTCAGTGTTGACGATGTTTAATTTTTTAGTGTAATTAGATAAAATATAATTACACGAAACTGCTCTGTGATATTTTGTTTTGCTGGAGTGCTGGTATTTCGCTGTACTCTGTACTATTTACAATGCATACTCTTGGAAACTGATGTTATAGGATTAACTAAAGTCCAAACAAAAATATTTAGTCTCAACCTAATATTTAGAAAATTACGAATAATACACTAATTCACGAAGTTTAGTAAGTCAGATGAATATTTTACTGAAAGAGGGAGTTCCATGGAACGAATTAGCACTTACTAGTACAGTAAGCTATAATTTAGTGTCTTTCAATTTTATTCTAGTTTTTCTTCATATTATTGTTTGTATTATTGTAGTAGTTTCAGCTTTAAATTCCACTGTAACTATCTAATATCACACACTTTGAATATGTTCAAATTTTACATTTTGAATGTAATGCATATGTCCAATGTATACAGCCCCTTGAAGTTAGGTTTGCTTGTTGAATAAATAAATAAATAAAAATTAAAAAGTCCTTTTATTACTGTTTAAATTTGCAATTTCATGTTATATTTGGTTTGTACTCGCTTTGTGCTACATTGTTAAAGAGTGATGCGGATCAGTGACCTAGTACTGTGTATACATATATCTCTCTCTTTCCTAGTGTTTTTCCCATCACATGTGGTCCGCTAACTGTGTATACTTACATCTGTCTGTAAAATGACGTTTCTCCCTGAAAGCTCCTCTTCTCGTATTTGTGTACGCTGCCAGCATTTCATGCGAAGAGGGACAGTAAGAAAATATCCGCTTTTGTAAAAGTAATACCTTAGAAAAATAATATGATCGGGGATGTTCATTTCTGCACAGTATAAGATCCCTCTGTACAACAACCTTATTTATATTAATGTTTAATATAATGTGCTTATGCCTTTGCTGGCGAGACCTAGTGTGTACAGTGTACTATGTCTTCTGGCATTGGCTACAGCAATTTTGTTACTTCCATTGACCTGTCTCAGTCTTCTCCTTGGCTTTGACAATGTGAAAGTGACTGAGGCATGAGCGATGTTAGTAATGCCATTCCTTATGCAGCCAGTCCCTGCTGTGAATGGTGTGAAAATGTTGCTCATAGGGTCGGTTGATACATGCATTTCAGTGAGCTTGGCAGACTGATATGTAATAGCAACTTCTGGCTCGGTGAGGAAAGCAACGTAAAACTACCTCACTCCTCATTTCCCTAGTACGCGTCTTCAGTGTTGCCTAGGCCATCTATGACAGCTGATGGCAGACCTCTTGAGGATCTAGTCATCCTTAGGGCTGAGGACTGAACATACATACATAATGGTGCTTTTTTCAGCACAAACGGTGGGGAAAGAAGTGGCCACCTAGGCTCATTTCGGTTTTGGCCGGGGGTTTAAGACCGGATTCCTTTCCTGACGTCACGTGACTTTTCAGATGAAAAACTCGACCCAGAATTGACCGGAATTTGAACCTCAGCCTTCCGCGTGGGAAGTCAGCAGCTAAGGCACTGAGCTAATCACGCCCCTCTCCTTTCTCATCTACAGTACCGGTCAAAAATTCTGCTACTAGGCCTCTGTAATTTCATTGAGTTACGCCAGGTATTGTAGAAGTTATACATTTTTAACTTTTGGAAGGTCACATCAGAAAGTGAACATTTTTGGAAATATTACGTACTGTGTACTCTAATTGGGTGCAACTATCACCACCAAGATTCATTTGTAGACTTAGAAATAGGTGGAGACCGTTTTAGTATATATATATTTAAAATATCCGAAAAATGCGGCACCGATTTTTGCTAATTGGGCCATTCATGACAAAGACAAAGAAATATCAACCATCTCGGCGCTGCTTCGAAAAAAAACACGCAAAAAACCGGTTCGGCATATTTTCGGAATATTTATACACAAATGGCCCCCATATACTGCCAAGTCTACAAAAGAATCTTGGTGGTGATGCTTGCAACCAATTACAGTATACAGTTCATTATATTATCAAACTTTTTGGTTTTTTGTTGCGACCTTGCAAGAGTTAAAAATTCATAAATTCTACAGTACTTGAACTAACTCAGCGATATCAGGCAACATATATCCCATTAGATGTGAGAGCTCAGAAGAAAAAACAGAGGTTTAGAGGCACTATTTTAGGTTCTAGATGACAATTCGTGATTTCTTTATGTGGTCCTAAACTTTTGACCGGTACTGTATATACACTGACTGAGCAAATATCATGGGATAACAGAGCACTGATGCGCAGGTGTGTTGTGTGCGCACCACGCGCCCTCTGTGCCAGCGGCAATTGTATAGGAGACCTTCTGAGCAGTGGCTGTGCATGTGACAGGTGTAACATGGAACGTTGTCGTGAGTTGACACCGTTCGAACGGGGTATGGTGGTCAGTGCCCGACGGATGGGAAGTGCGATTTCAGAAGTGGTGCAGGAATTCGGCTTCACACGATCAACCGTGTCCAGGGTGTATCGTGGATTGTTGAATGCGGGTGTCACCGTCCGCAACAGACGAACGACCGGCCGTCCAGCCACCCTCGACGACCGTGACCGGCGATATCTGAGACGGATTGTCAATAGTGGCAGACGGACAACCGTGCAACAAATCACGGCTCAATTCAGCACACGCCGTGCTAGACACGTCTCCCAATGGACAATCCGTAGGAACATGGGTTCTATGGGGCATGGGAGCCGGCGCCGCACACGGGTGCCACTGTTAACCCAACGTCATCGGGCATAGGGATGGACACGGGAACAATGGCGTAACGTGATATGATCGGACGAATCACGATTTCAACTGCACCATGCCGATGGGAGGCATCGTGTATGGCGCAGTCCACATGAAGCGATGGATCCCACCTGCCTCGAAGGTGTGGGCCAGGGCGCTGGTGTCTCTGTTATGGTCTGGGGTGCATTTTCCTGGTATGGATTGGGCCCCCTAGCTGTTCTGGAAGAGACTTTGAATGGTACGCGGTATGTTGAGCTGCTCGAAGACCATCTCTAACCATTTTTGACCTTCCAGCGCCCAGACGGTTCTGCGGTGTTTCAAGATGATAACGCGCCGCCACATCGCTCCCACGTCGTCCGGGAATGGCTCCAGGAACATGCAGCGGAAGTCCAACGACTGCCATGGCCACCCAGGAGCCCCGATATAAAACCTATCGAGCATATATGGGATGTCCTGGAACGCAGGCTCCGTGCCATGGATCCTGCACCCACGAACAGACCAGCATTGGCGGCCGTTCTGCAAACGATTTGCTGTCAGCTGCGTCCAGATGACTACCAGGGACTTGTCGACTTACTTCCACGACGTCTCACTACACTTCGCAGGGCCAGAGGAGGCCCCACACGCTATTAGGTGACTATTCCATGACATTTGCTAAGTGAGTGTGTATATATATATAAAGAGTTTTGTCTATGCATTACTCAGAATTTGAAAAGAATGGTATTTCTGTGAATAATGAATTTTCACGACCGCATTGAATTCGAAATCGACTTTCAACCTATTAGGTCGTGCTACATACATTTAGTATGTGTTGAATATATTTCGATTGTGACATCGGGAGGTTGTGGTTTCGGATCCCACTGGCGTCCGGTTGGCCACTTTTTTTCTGTACTTAACATCTCTTCAACACGTAATAAATGTATGTAACCCGTCCTAATAGGCTGAAAGTCGATTTCGAATGGTATTTCAGTGGTTATGTCCACTGTAACAAGGAAATGTCCTTTTTACTTTTCCGTAATTTCTATCAATCTATCTATCTATCTATCTATCTATCTATCTATCTATCTATCTGTATGTATGTATGTATGTATGTATGTATGTATGTATGTATGTATGTATGTATGTATGTACGCGCATTACGAGAAAACGGCTGAGGAGAATTCAACGAAAATCGGTATGTGAAGTCAGGAGATGAGTCTCTACAATCTAGGGCATAAATTGTTTTATTCACGCTGAGCGAAATGTCAGTTTAGTGGAAGGCCTATAATTTAATTCTCAAATATCCTGACTGGTCCTATCGATAAATACTACACAACTAAAGTTATATTGAATTAAATTTCCGATCATGTATGTCTTAACATTTTTACCGTACCGGCTATAACACAGATATTCATGAATTTGCATTGTTGTTGCCAAGTCCAAATCACCGCCGAGCCACGAGAAAATGGGTAAACAGAATTTAATGAAAACCGGTGTATAGAGAGAGTAGGTGAATAAAGAACTACAGTCGAAGCTATAAACAATTTCATTCACCCTATATGAAATGGTAGTTCAGGGGAAAGCGCCTAATATTTAATTTTTAAATACTTACGTTATCGGTCCTATCGAAGAGTACTACATTACAAAAGTTATAGAGAATACAATTTCCGATCATTTATGTTTTATTCAGTTTTACCTTACCGACTATGTTACGAACTGTATTTCAGAGTCGGATGAAAACTAAAAAATGTGAATGCGTATAAATTCGAACATTGTTTGTTTTTATGTCCTCTGTCTCTTATGCTGCCCCTCAACTTCTATAGATTGTATTACTGCTGCGTACCGAGTATAAGAAAGAACCAAATCCAATGTCACAACAGCCCCGAAGGGCCTTGGCCTACCAAGCGACCGCTGCTCAGTCCGAAGGGCTGCAGATTACGAGGTGTCGTGTGGTCATCACAATGAATCCCCATGGCCGTTATTCTTGGTTCTCTACACCGCGGCCGCTATCTCACTGTCAAACAGCTCCTCGGTTGTAATCACATAGGCTGAGTGGTCCTCCAACCAGCCCTCAAATCCAGGTAAAAATCCCTGACTTGGCCGGGAATCAAACCCGTGGCCTCCTGGTAAGAGGCAGGGACCCTACCCCTACACCGCGAGGCCGACACCGAGTATAACAGTCTGACTGAATATTGGCGGGAAATAGCTGTGGAGTTAAATAACTTTTCTCTTTAGCAGGCCATTCCTCTGGTTCATACATTTTCTGATAGCCTACTGCTGGTACGTAACACACTGATTCATCAGACTATTCCAGCTAGTCAATCCCTATTCTGAGGCGCTGATTGGAATTAGCAGTGTACAGTGGCAGAGGCTCACTTAGTAGTAGTAGTGTGACCTGGTCTAGAATTACAATTTACGTCTATTCCAAATTATGGCACAACACTTAACTAAATAACTCAAAATTCAACACTGAAAAGAGCCGTTTCTTAAGAAAAGCTTCTTCCTCTTCACTTTTATTAGATTCTATATTCATTTTATTCCAAAATAGCAGCGAAGAGCGGGTGTCTCCTTTGGCTTGGAAGAAAAAATGCCTCTAAGTCAGATAGTTTTTTCCCCGCCTGTGTAGTGAATGGAGATTTTCCAACTCATCGGGTACTCCAAGGAAACAAATAAGTAAAAGGGCATAGTTTTTGCCCTAGGACTCTTCACTATTCAACCCAAACTCCCTCCTCCCCTTCATTCCAGCTCTGAAAATTCGGTTTGTTAGATCGGCAGCGCAGTACTGTTCGTTAAAAGTGAGAAAATGTGTGGCTTTTCATTTGATCGAGTATTTCATATCAAGCGTTGCTTTTAGCCGTGCCATTCATAGTGACGTCATTGTAATGACTTTTCTTCATTTCAGTCGGGGAAACAAAAAAAAACAGTTTTTCTGAGGATGTAAAAAGGCAGGTGGAGAGTGAGTGTCTGCCATTATAATGAAAATTTCTCAATCTGATTGTGACCGATGGTAGGCAAGTGGGCCTACCAATACAATGAATATTCTCTAACTCTCTTCACATGAGAAAATACGTTTGGTGTCTTCCCGGTTGAGTTTGGGGTTACTTTTTTTTCTCTTAATGCTATTTGTTCGGGGCATCGACCTATAGAGATCTTTTGCCCCTTAGGATAATGATAATACGATCTTGCTCACAACGTGCACACTACCTAACATAGAATTCTTTATATAATGTAGAATTCCGTAGTGAAGCACGGGTACATCAGGTAGTTAACAAGTAGTTAGCAATTGTGATCGATCACACTTAAAAACAATTGGAAAAGCGAGAAGTAGGCCTGTTTCGTAACAAGTCGACAGCTCTCATAGCTCCATTAATTACACGGTAGAATAGAGCTCCAAATTTCCAAGGCCTACGTGTCTTCATATACCCGAATTAACTCTACTAATTACTCGTTGCCCTTCATTTATCAGGGGAGCCAACGAGAATACACATATGACTGGGAAGAACCCGCCAATCAGGAACAAACTTTATACTACAAATATACGCCAAGAATGAGTAAAATTCCAAAAAAGAATCGAAAAATGAAAATGGCCGACACACCAACGAGAAAGGGGATGCTGAATACAACCGAGAAATTCCATTACATTGCGTAAGAATAAACCCTAATGGGGCACGAGGTCCTGTGAAACCCCATACTACCTTCTGACTAGAAGGAAGGAAAATTAACGACCTAAAATTAATAAATTTAATGAAATTTTGAAAATCCTAGTCACAAGAAATTACATTGAGGAAAGGAAACGAGGGTCCACACTCATTCTTCCTTTTATGACATTACACCCATTAGGGTGGTTATATCCGCTGCTTGAAGAAGCTAGAAAATTTACATGATAAAGAAGTAACTTAATAAAATCCCTACATTAAAACTGAAGTACGTACGGCACAACCTTAACTCAATATTTTAAGAAAATGCTGTTATCTTCCTGGATGCCACTAGAATCTTCTAGAGTCACATGGCTTAGGATGAAGAAACCCAACTTAGTGGTTGCCCCTATACGCCAGCTGCCTTAAGCAAGGTGAGAACATCGTCCGATGACCACACAGTCGAGATAATCTTTAGTACACACCTAACCCTTCCTTTTATAATGACTGTCTGAATAAAGTTCAGTAGGAACAACCCTAAGAAGTGACCAAAGAGGAAGGGTTGCCAACCGTTAACTATGACATTTCTTACTAATCAAAGTAAGTGGAAGTTCCAACACAAGTTCCTAGGTGGCAAACTCAGGCTGGAAAATGCCATCTATAGTTAGTTTCAGTACTTCATATTAAGATAGACTTCAGCATAGTTCCACACGATGTCCCTATAGAAAGGTGCTTAAAATGCTGCTCTAGACAGAGGGCCTATTCATGCCACACTTACGAACAAACTGTTAACGATACGGCCTTCATTTAGTTACAAATTTATATAAATACAAAATACAACAATGACTGTTTTAGGGATTTAGTAATTTACTGGCATCTGCGAAACAAAGAGTTTCACCTTGTTTTCTTGTCATGGCATAAGCCCAAAAGCCCATATCATGTCTACAAGTACGGGCCGTTAATGTTAATATTTGCTAGCATGTTCTGTTACATTTGACCGACTTCCCCACGTTAAAGAATAATTTTAAGTCACCAAGTTTTTGTCTTCAAAGCGGGAGACGTACTTCGTTCACAAAAGTGTAGGGGTCTTCCTGTAATTGTCTGGAACTGAATTGATTTGCTTACTTTTCGAAATTTGTTCCAATATTTGTAATCATACACAAACGGAAATGTGCGCACTTCAACTGATCATGCTCTGCATTGCTACCCGTCCGCTGAGTAGCTAAGTCCTTGTTTCGGAATCCTCATCTCATAATCCCCAGCACTGATGAGTCTTGGTCTACCAAGCGACAACTACTCAGCCCGAAGGCTTGCAGATCACTAGATTTAGTGTGGTGAGCACAACGAAACCTCTCGGCCGTTATACTTGGCTTTCTACACCGGAGCCGCTATCTCACCGTCAGACAGTCCCTCCCTTGTAATTATATTTAGCTGTCAGATTGCATTCGGGAGATGGTGAGTTCGATCCCCACATTCGGCAGACCTGAACAGGGTTTCCCGTGCTTTCCTATTTTGTGATATATTGTTCTTCTGTGATGGATGTATTCGTTTTTCTCTTCATCCATGCTACGCGTAACAGCCTCCGCCAAAACTAGACCTCAAAGTTATCAATTCAATTCTTTCTTGTCTATAGTTTTCGTGGGGCTGAACAGCCCGTACGGTAGAGCGCTGTCATTCTGAGCCCAACTTAGGAGGTTCGATTCTGGGTCAGTCAGGTGGTATTTGAAGGTGCTCAAATACGTCATCCACGTATCGATAGATTTACTGGCACATTAAAGAACTTCCAGGCATACAAAACCACTGACTACCTGTAAGTTGGATACGAAGTCGTCGATCAGTTTGGTCTTTTTCACATATTTCTCTAGATCAGTATTTAGACTAGCAACGCACGCTATTTTAACACGAATATGAGTGCAAGCCATAGATCATTCGATAATTCACATACGACTGTTGAACACATCTACTCTAGACAATTTTGGGGAATAAATATTTGGAACTATGGATAGTATTTAATCCACGTTCCATGCGGAATATAAATCAAATGGCAATCTATTCAGAAACATCGAAAAAGTAATATGGTCCTTATTGTGTGTGAGAATTCTGTCGGTGCTGTCAACAACAATATTCAGTTCTCCTATATCCCTTGGAACGATGTGTGCCGTATTCAATCACATACATGTCTACAGTGTGCAGTCTATGAACGTGAAAAGTCCGCTTTTTAGCTGTTCACATATTTACTGCACCTCATTGGAAGAGAAGTAAAAAAAACCACCGTGTTGATATTTAGAGTCTGCAAAGCCATTTGTTTTCACCGAACAATAGCAAGCCTTACACTGTTCGTGCTAGTTGTATTTGCCATTAGATTTTTCAAACAAGCGCCCCGTAAAGTGGGGCACAGTTTGCGTCGCTTCGGAATACAATTCCTATGAATATGTGAAATAGTTTTCAATCATCACAATAACCCAGAAAGGAGTCCGGCTCACTGGCTAAATGGTTAGCGTGCTGGCCTTTGGTCACAGGGGTTCCAGGTTCGATTCCCGGCAGGGCGGGAATTTTAACCATCATTGGTTAATTACACTGGAACGGGAGCTGGGTGTCTTCATTATTTATTTATTTATTTATTTATTTATTTATTTATTTATTATTTATTTATTTATTTAATACATGTGCCACCAACAGAGACACGCTCCAATTGTAGGTGCCTTTTACAAATTATTTGAACAAATAACATAGAAATACCAACAAGAACAAAATGTGAAAAAGCTATGTAAATGAGATGATAATGCTCTGTATGAAATGGATGAAACAATATCTCATATACAGAAGCCTGTTAATAAATCAAACAAAAATATTGTAACAAAATCATGTAAATATTATACATATAAACAAATCACTTCGACGAGAAAAATTCCGTTAATATATTTACATATGTGTCATATTCATAAGCAAAGTCAAGATCTATATGATACTTATTAATTAAGTTATTGTATGTTTCACACACATTGATAAACGGAGAGTTCTTAAAAAATACATTATGGAGACTGGAGTAATAAACAATTACCGAAATCTTAAATTTTCTTTTCTAACATTAAAGCATAACTCGTGAAGCGAACTATTGTCGTCAATTAATGCATTAACCATCTTATAGAGATAAATTTGTTGAGCTATTACACGCCTACTGGCTAGCGATACATATATAAATTCATTCAACAAAAATCCATATGAAACAATTTCTAAAGGGGAATATCTTAAATTTTTTATAATAAATATATTTTAAAAAGCGTTTCTGCAACCTTTCAATTTGATTTTGATAAGATTTATAACATGGAGACCAAATTATACATGAATACTCAAGTTTTGATCGGTCAATACTATTGAATAATAAGGTGTGTGCATACGTGTTAGAAATATCTCTTGAATTTCTAATTATAAAACCCAATTTCTTATAGGAATAATTAACCATTGTATTAATATGCTCCTTGAAAGATACATTTCTTGTAACAATTACCCCTAAGTCATTAACAGAGTGAACAACTTTGAGTTCTTCATTATTAATTTTATATTTATAATTCAATGTATTTTTCTTATTTGAAATCTGAAGGAAACAGCATTTCATCCCCATCACGACGCACAGTTCGCCTACCGGAGTCAAATCAAAAGACCTGCACCTGGCGAGTCGTACATGTCCTCGGACACTCCCGGCACTAAAAGACGTACGCCATTTCATTTTTACCCAGAAAGGAATACAGTTGTTAAGAAATACCCATGAACTTTGTTATTCCAGATCCATGCAGTTATCTCTGCCTCCACTGCTACACAGAAAGTAAAAATAATGCAGCATCGTAGTATTATGCAGTAGATCAGGCCATATTTAATATGAAGAACAACGCTAATACTTCATAAGTATTCGCAATACTGGAATGTAGAATGAATTCCCCAGCCGGCGATTTTCAACTTTATGTTTGTTGCCTGAAGTAAACAGCATCGAAGTTCATGTGTGACAACAGTTAATAGAACTAACACTGAAAATTCCCGGTGCAGATCGTCCATTAGCACATGAAGTATGGGGTCAGGGAGAGAGTCATATATTGTTTGTTTCTGGCATCTGCTTTTGTATCGTGCCGCACACATCCAAACGGAGATGGAACTTGTGTGTGGTGTCACAGTGGAAATTAATGTACTATGTAAATGCCAAAATTTTTGAGCGAATAGGACACTTTACTTAATTTCACACGCAGAGGCTAATGTAATTTGTTGGCGTCATTTATGCGCGACACGCTTGCTGATAGCCTGCAAAACGAAATGTAAAAATAAAATTTAAAAAAAAAGGAAAAACGAAGTTTTGCAAATGTGTTGTAATGAAGTTTGCGTGATTTTTATTTTTGTGCCAGTAGTTTTGCTGGCCGATCGTTTCAAGAGTCTCACTGGAAGCCAGCACGTTCACTAGAGAGCTGCCTTGTTTCCCACTTGTGGGTCAGTTTAATGCTTACATGACAGCACATACTGATAGTGAGAAGGCACTCTACAGGAGCAAGAGCAAGGCAGAACTCTTCCAACAAAATGTCCTGTAAGTCACATGCTCATGAAGTAGACCGCGTGTGCATGTTCAATACATGAACTAATTTTATCAGTAGCAGTATCCGTTGATCCGTCGGCATTTTAGTTAGCCTTACCACGTTTATAATTCCCCGACACATGAAAAAGATGGAAGTTTACTCATCTTCCGCTTTTTGAAGAGCAGCTCGGAAGATCTGCTCAGAGTACAGATTAATCAGCAGGGGAGATAATACAGATCCTTGCCGTACTCTTTGTTTGAACCTAGTAACGCGAGTCTAAGAGTTTCAAATTCTTACGGAAGCTTCTTGATGTTCATACAGTTTTTTGACAAATAAAACGACAACGGCGTAAGATATCGACACTTTTCAAATTATTTATCAGTACGGCCACATCTCTCACGCTCATATACCTGGTGTCCGAACTCCCTTTATATTAACTCATAATACACTGAAGTTTAATTGAAATTTGCCAAGTCCAACCAAAAGAGTTCCTTTGTGGGATGAAATATTAGGAAAGGGTACAGGGGACTCTGTACACCACAGTGGATACTGAGTTTGAAATAATTAGCAACGGTGTTTTGTGTGTTGGTATTCCCTTCTCCAGAGCCATGTAGCCAACGGTAAGATATGTTCAGGATTCAGCCAGTCTCTTAACTGATGACCTTACAACAAAAAATACGAGGACGATTCTTCTTGAGTGTGTAGCTTCTTTCCGTAACTTTATGGACTGTGTTACTTTCTACGTGCGACAAAATAGTGACTTACAAACTGTTCCATTATTCATGCTCCTGGACGCTCTTTCAGTAACGACAAGCCGAGACAGCGAACTCTCTTAGCAACTTTGCTATGTTCTTGGCAGATACTGCGGACGGTGAACCAGCGTCTGTGTGTAAGAGAAGTGACTTGACCTCTTCCTCCATATTTCAAAAACACTGCGCGCGATGGAACCTACACGCCCCATCTAGCGTCGTCATTTTACGAGAGCGCTGCCAAGGAACTGACCCCACAACACATCCATCATATTCTGTTTCGAATTCAAGATAATAAACGCACTCCACCGCAAACTGTTCTTGTCAGATTGTTGATGCTATTTGCTTGTTGTTCAAAGGGACCTAACATCTAGGCCATTAGCCCATCAGTTTGTTGATTAACTGATTGCTGTTGCAGGTAATAATAATAATAATAATAATAATAATAATAATAATAATAATAATAATAATAATAATAATAATAATAATAATAAATTTTGCTAGTTGATTTAAGTCGCACCGACGCAGAAGTCTTATGGTGATGATGGGATAGGGAACGGCTAGGAGGTGGAAAGAAGTGGCTGTGGCCTTAATTAAGGTGAAACCACGGAAAACCATCTTCAGGGCTGCCGACAGAGGTGTTTGAACCCACCATCTCCAGAATGCAAGCTCACACCTGCGAACCCCTAACATGGGTGACAAGGAGTAATAAAGACATGTTTAGCCAAACTGGAAAATGATCAGATGCCCTCAGGAAAAGAATAATTTCTTTTTACGCTCACTGAGTTTCCATGAATCCGGAAAAAAGTTACAATTTTTTTTACAATTGGTTTAACGTTGCACCGACACAGAAAGGTCTTATGGCTACGATGGGATAGGATGGGCCTAGGAGTGGGGAGGAATCGCGCGTGGCCTGATGTGAAAATGGGAAACCACGGAAAACCATTTTCCGGGCTGCCGACAGTAGTGTTCGAGCCCACTATCCCCCGGATGCAAGCTCACACCTGCGAGCCCCTAACCGCACGGCCAACTCGCCCGGTGAAAAAAATACCTAAAATAGCAAAATTATGAAAACGAAAATTATAGGAAGTCCTACATTCCGCAGTAGGATATAATGTTAGGGAAGAGGGGTTGATAGTAACGACAGAAAGCTTGCAACTATCAGGACAGATTAAAGAACACCGTGGAAGAATGAAGAGATGCTGGAGAGACTGAAAATCAAGAAAGAAGCCAAAATCAGGAGGAAGTTATGTTACGTGGTCCATTGTTCGCCGAACTCGAAGGGATAAATAATAATAATAATAATAATAATAATAATAATAATAATAATAATAATGCGATTCACCTTGTGTGCATATGCACATTACTGGTTACAAGAAGTTCGGGGCGCGTCATAAAATACCTGCTGCATATGCAAATTTTCCAACGGCAGAGTAGTGAGGTCTGCAGGACCCCAGGAGATCATTCAAACCAATTGGAATGTAATTTATTAGTCCATAAAAATCACGTCCCCTAGTAATTACCACATGTTACTGCTACATAATGCAAAAATGTTTTCACGCCCGATAAAATACAGAAGAGGATTCTACGCTTTAACATGAGTGGACTATTGTCACGCATGACATTTCTTTCAATGCATGAATGTGAAGCGTGTTTCAGCTTCAGCTGGAGTTAACACTGCCATGCGGCACATAATTACGTAAATGCGATGTTTGTCATGTGGTTCTGTGCAAGCACTTAGGTAATAAATATTAATTAATATAGTTAATGGAGATCATGACTTGCGGTGGTCTGCTAATGTGTTACCAGGAATTATGACAGTATATTTTGCAAAACTGGACCAAATGATTTCAACCACACTCAAATTGCCACGAGTTACATCTTTTTATGAATTATTCGCTACAAAGTCAGACTGTTATTTGAATCTTTACGAGAGAAATAAGCACTTGTGGATGTGCGTTGTCGACAAAAACCACACTTTATCAGATGGAGATTATTGTGGCGAACGGAGAGCTTATACTGATGACTTGGTGGACTTTGTAAAGGTGGTGGAGGTAATTACTGCTTTGCATACATACGTGCATACATACATACATTCATTGTACGGAGCAGAAATATGGGGAATTGAAGAAGGTAGTAAGGAACAACAGGCAAGAGAGCAAAATAATAACGGGACTACACAATGTACAGCGAACAGTAGAATTAGAATTTTATGTAGAGATATAAGTATACAAGAAAATGGAGCTAGAAATGTAACACAATATTGGTTAAGATTTAAGAGGGAAAACGGGACGGAAATAGTAAAATTAGCATACCAACATCAGATGAAACGTCCTCACGATGAGTATTGAGTAACCAAGGTGAAGAGGATGCTAGATACAATAGAATAGGAATGGGGGAAGCTTGGGATAAAGAGAAGCAGAAAGAAGGAAAGAAACTGAGAAAAGTGAAAGACATTGAGAAACGTAAGAATATGTAAGAATGCAGAACCAAAAGAAAATCACGACAATTAAGTGAAATTAGCAAAACTATGTCCATAAAGAACGGAGAATACATAAGCAAGAGGTATATTGTGGTGGCTAATGGGTACCTGTAAGAATAAGGGTCTAAGAGAGAAAAATGAAGAAAACTGCTCTTTGGAGAATTAATGGAGGCGGCACACTTGTTGAGAGTATGTAGGGAAACAGGATCAATTAGGACCAAATACCTGGGTAGTGACGGCAAAGGAAAGTAAAAATAGAAAGAGAGAAAGTATTTTATACAATTATACAATTGTTAAACAAAGAAATGATCGCACCGGGTAGGACAGCAAAATTTTTCGAGATGTTAAAATTATGTGCAGAAGAGAATCAAAGAAACCAGGAACAAAGTTAACTTTTATTATTATAGTTACACTGTTGATAACATTGTTGTTTTCATCAAGGTAACTATGTGCTAATTGCATATGAAATCGCTTAGGTCACAATAGATTAAACATTCCTTCCTCAGCTGCTGGAGTTCCGTAGATGTAGCTTGAGAGCATCCATTCACCGATTTATTCATTCATTCATTCATTTACTCGTAAAGTACTGTAATACTGCTTCACGGGGAAGGACTACTGGACAACAATCCTGCCGTTAACACTCATAAGAGGAAAAATCTATGATTTGCATTGATGCTTTTGATGATATTTTGGGATTTTACAGTGTCAAGGAAACAAATAATAGAGATTAGTTAAATTTCGTTAAGAATTTGTGCCAAGGCTTCTGATGGGAAACACGTCTGTATACGACTAATACTTCTTTAACAAAGACGGTTGGAACTTAAAAATGACTGTTGTAAACTAGGTGTTACCCGGAGCTTCGCTTGCGTGGATTTTGTAATTTCATAAAAGTTCCTCAGTACTGCACTAAGACATTATCTGAAAATCCCTAAGGTATAAAACCTCACCGAATAATTGAGTTCCATTTGTCCCAGAACTCCTGTGTAAACGACGTTTTTGGTATTGCCTTTTAGGGTAAGATGACCTGGCTACTGGTAGAGCTAACTCTGGAACATGCAACACACAACTGTACATGTGAGATGCAGTCCTCTCAAGTCGAAACAAATAAATAAAAAAATATGTGCTTCTTTATTTTTAAATATTTCAAATACCTATTTCCACGTCTGTAACATCTTCAGATTTTTGAGATAAGTAACCCTACAAAAAATAATTCACCCCATTTTTTTCACTTCTCCCCCTCCACCTTGGTGGATTTTCCGAAAACAAAAAATACGTGTTTCTTCATTTTTACAGGAGATTTCACGTATTTACACCGCTAAGTTATTGAAATACAGATATACCCATTTAAAAAAAATCACCGCCTTAACGACGGAATATCCAAAAATCATTCCTTAGTGAGCACCAACACAATAATATAAATGTATCCCCAAAATTTCTTTACTTAATGTCCACTAGTTTTAACTGGGCGATGTTGAATCAGTCAGTCAGTCAGTCAGTCAGTGAGTCATTCATTCATTCATTCATTCATTCATTCATTCATTCAGTCATTCATTCATTCATTCATTCATTCATTCATTCATTCATTCAGTCAGTCAGTCAGTCAGTCAGTCAGTCAGTCAGTACATGTTATTATATACAAATTTTTAAAAAAGTAGTGGAACATTTCTTTGAACGTATGCCATGCTCCACAAAACAATACCTCACACCCAGGTATATTACCAACTAAACCGTTATTCTTTGCCGTTGAAGTATATAAAAGAGCATTGATGGATTCGCGTACATTTTCAGAACACAGACGAAAATGTCCAAATAGGGGCGAATACAAAGTCATGACAGTCCTCTAGGGTGGATTTTTATCACAGATGGAGAGTTTCAGTATGGTGTATATCCTTCACGAGCATTTATCACAGCTTGATACCTACGTGGCATGCTCCGTGTAAGTCAACGGAGGTCACGTTGAGGTATCAGGTCCCATACTTCAATGAGAGCCTTTTCGAGGTCTTGGAGAGTCTGTGGTGGAACAGGACGCCCACGAACACTTCTGTCAAGCCTATCCCACACATGCTATATGGAATCAAGGTCGGGACTCACTGCTGGCCATTCCATCTCTTGAATGTCCAGTTCTCGCAAGACAGCGCTGGTGATGCGCGCTACATGAGCCCTGGCATTGTCGTGCATGAGTACGAATTCAGAGCCAACACCGAATGCAGCAACCAACACATGCTGTAGCAGTATCTGCTCGATGTACCCCGCAACGGTAAGATTACCACGGACGACGACAAGACCCGTACGGCCATCAATACTGATGCCACCCTACAGCATCACAGAACCTTGTCCGAATCGGTCACCTTCGTGGACAACATTTGGCATGTACTACTCGCCACGGCGTCCCCATACACGTTGACGTCCATCACGCTGTGTCAGGGGAAATCTGCACTCGTCTGTGAACAACACAGATCTCCATTGGCGAAGTTACAAGTTGACGTGGGTACGGCCAAACAGAAGGCAAGCTGCGCGAAGTTGCGGCGTTGAACACGGCACTCGAACAGGACGTCTGGGTCGTAAGGACACTTCTCGTTACCTGTTCATTACTTTCTGGTCAGACACCGTGACTCCAGTGACCCTCCTGTGGTCTTGTTGCAGTTCTCTGAAGGTTGCTAAACGACGCCGCAACGCGGGGTTGTAATGCGACCACGACCTTGTCCAACCCTCTTTGTGAATTGGCCTGTCTCATTGCAGCGATTACACAAGCGTTGAATAACTGACGCAGGTACATTGAGATCCACAGTAACACGGCGGAAATTTCATTCTTCGTGGATCAAGGTGACGGCCCTTGCGACTTGAACCTCGTTAAGATGTTGCATGGGATGTGCTGGTTGACGTGCAACGTGCTCAAATGACCGCAATAGTCTGTGTACCTCACAACGACATACGAACGCACCACTATTCACTTTGTTCTGAGGGGTCACCTGACCGTTTAATGCATAACTACGCCTACAAATGGAGTATAACTTTGATTTGACATACCCTGAGTAGCTAAGGTCTCAAAGTATGCTGTACGGTCATTTTAATACCATATACCAAATTAACGTTCACATGCCAGACGTTAGAAAACATGTTTCCCTAATTTTTTTGAACTGAGTATACAGATGGCACACTGTGCGCTATAGACGTAATTTTCCTGTAAATGAGATGATTCGTGTTCATACGTCTGTGTGTTGCAGAATACACGTCAGATAATCAGACTAATCAAAGACTATCGGGGAGGAGTAATATAATAGATTAAAGAAAATAAGTGCAATGTACCAGAAACTTTTAGAATTTAAATGAAGATGGAAATAAAAGTGATTAAAAATGGTTTGTGGATCTCGAGAGAAGAGGGAAAGAAGGAAATAGTATGAAAGAGGTGGTGAGGGCAATGAAAAACAAATAAGAATAATAGAGTAACAGGTGTACATACAGGGTGGTCGGAAACAACGTTAACCGGGTGTATCAGCGTTAGAGGGTTGATCACGTTGATAAATATTTTTAAGGAAACATTCTATATCTTGAACCGTTGTTATTTTATCAGCTGCTGAAATTAGCCAATCGGATCACTTCGCGGGCGAATTCACGTGGGCTCTGCAAGGCGGTGTTGCTAAATCTGTACGTGGCTTAAGGCCGGCATGAGAGCACTAGTAGAAGAATTAAACTTCGAAAGGGAGCGGTTTGAACACAGGCCTCCGAGCTGACAGCATGGCGCCACAGCAAATATGCTACGCTGACACTAGCTAAAACCAACGGTGTGTTTGTGCTTGATACTGATTTCTAGACAAGAGTCTCCAGCCGTTTTTAGGCCGAGTACAGATTTAGCAACAGCTCCGTCCAAAGTCCATTTGAATTCGCCCGCAAAGCGATCTGATTGGCTAACTTCAGCAGCTGATAAAATGGCAATGGTGAGAGATATCGCATTATTTCTTTCAATTATCTGTATTGCCACTCTCTAATGCTCTCTTTCGACCACCCTGTAGATTGTGAGAATACGACACACAGTCTGTAGAGAACCATCTAGTGATAAGGACAGTAGGAATTTTGAAGAACCTTGAACGAAATGACGACAGTGAAGGGCAGGAGATGGAACTATTATCCGCGAAGCTTTTAGTAACACTTCGTTTTACGGGGGTGAGTGGCAAGGATGGAACTTCAACGGTTCCGGTAGCACCGCCAACTAAATGGAACTGAAATCTTAACAGAATCGATAGCACTCTATTATCGATAGGAATTTTCGAAATCTTTATTATCTGATGATGATGATGATAATGATGATGATGATGCTTATTGTTTAAAGGGGCCCAACATGTAAGGTCATCGGGCCGATGTTATTATCTAAAACCCACAACTGCGTTACACACACACACACACACACACACACACACACACACACACACACACATCATCATCATCATCACCATCATCACTCCTGACCTTTTCTTTATTATTCATAATATAAATAACATAAATTACGATAAAATAGTTATAAGTACTGGTATGCCTCTTTTTACCAAGGGTGCCCGGAGATTCGTCAGAGTGAGAAGCAGGAAATATGTTACTCCTCTTAATCGTGGAAACAGATTTTCCCATGCAACGGCGTATTCAGTCGACTTACTGAGGGGGAAGAGGAACTGTTTATTCTATTTTCCTATATCACAGCAATCTAATAAAGCTATTATTTTTCTGTCCTCACTGTGTATATAGCGTGATGTTGGTTTCCGAGTAGTATTTCTAATGTGTTCGTGTGATGTATTTGGATTTTCCTCAGCCATTGCAATATTGGTTTCAAAAGTTCAGTTTTCATCTATATTTCTTTGCTTCATGGTATAAATAACAATAATATTCGAAGTTTTTCGATTACACCGTCAAACGTCTACCATTTCAGCACTAGAGAGCCAAGTGTTACTAAAAGATTCGTGGATAGTACCTATACAAGACCAGTGTCGCTGTTGACACTATTAGGAATTTTACGTACTTTCACCGCTTCCGGTATAATCCTAGACCTAAGGTGTTTTGCGTAAGTAAGAGCCCCAACATCTTGGAACACAACATCATGACGCAACGATAAGGTGCGCTCAGCTATTGCTGACTTGTCTGGCTGGTTGAGACGTACATTTCGTTGATGATACTTGGTGCGAGTGCTAATGGACAAGCATGTTTGGTCATTGCCTACTTTGCTGCAAGTACGGGGTGAATCGTATACCGTAGAGCATAATGAGGAAAATCTGTCCCTTTTTTACCCAAGCTGTGACCAAATTTTGTAACTGTACTAAACACGGTTCTTAAACTTTTCATGCGGAGGATCTTGGAAATTCTCTTTGTGGTTTTGTAAATATATAGGGAATGTTGGATCACGTTTTCATTTCGTGAGGTTTCCTCATTCCTCCCAGGGCCCTAAAAATCTGGGAATCGTTGTAACTATTACCCTTGAACGAGACATCCAGTGTGTTCATCTCATCCTGGATAGTTGAAGACACACAAATTCGTTTCGCCCTCATCGTGACTTTCGTGAGAATAACCTAGCTTTTTGCTGGATAGTGATGAGAATCTGCATGGAGATAGCAATTTAGTGTGCGTAGGCTTGCGACAGATGGTGTTCCCTAGGCTGACGACCGGTTTCTTTCTCGTTAGAGCATCAATCCGACTCCATCTCCATCGTGCATTTACTGGAAGGATGCTTAAGTTGCCCATCACACAAGAAATAGCTGGAAGTTCTTAAGTGATTTTATTTATTTTTATTTTCGTGTGGCTATTCTAGCTGAGTGCAGCCCTTGTAAGGCAGACCCTCCGATAAGGGTAGGCGGCGTCTGCCATGTGTAGGTAACTGCGTGTTATTGTGGTGGAGGACAGTGTTGTGTGGTGTGTGAGTTGCAGGGATGTTGCGGACAGCACCAAACACCCAGCCACCGGGCCACTAAAATTAACCAATGAAGGTTAAAATCCCCGACTCAGTAGGGAATCGAACCCTGGACCCTCTTAACCGAAGGCCAGTACGCTGACCATTCATCCAACAAGTCGGACGTTCTTAAGTGATGAAATTGCTTAATTATATCATGTTTGAATCAATCGGCACTTCAGTGAATAAGGGCTCCATATTCAAGCTCACCAGATGTGCATTGATTGAAGTGTTATGGCTGACAATTATCGAAGTACCGGGAGCCCATAACGTATGATTCTGAGGCTCCTATGTGTGGCTGAAGAAATTTTCGTAGATATTTATACATAGCATATGCAGGAGAAACTATGACACTAACTACTGGTCTGAGGTAACGTCATCTTTATGGACTTAATGTAGTCCAAATAACCTTCCAGGTACTCCTCCTGCGTAATCAGGTGCTTAACCTCCTCTATTGGAATTGCGGACTACCTTAAAAACTGCAAAGTGGCATTGGAGACACGAGTGGTAGGGTCACGTGAGCTCAGCTTGTAAGCAGTCTCTGGCAGCATAGACGCGATCTTGTTCTTATACTCGTCAGAGTCCCATCCACCACCACATCTCAACCACTCTATTCCCCCCATCTCTTCCCCCCCCCCTCACTAAACCAGTCATGACAACTCTGCCTTACTCTATTTTCTTTTAAACCTTCTTTCCTCTCGTCTCTCACCCCAACTACCAGCCATGCCCCCCGCCAACTCATTGTTCCTTAGCTACCTCACCAAGTAGTAATCGCCTTGCCTCCAACAACTGCCTTCATCTTCTTGCAACATTGCACTCTTTAACATCTACTGTCTTCTGCCTAGCCACCTAGCACTAGTTTAGTTGATTTTTAACAGCGAAGTGAAGAGGGGGTTTTCACCTCTGACGTGGCGGACTTGTTTCGTCACGACAGATCGATTTTTCCCCCGCTAGAGTATCGTCGTGATGGTGCTGTTGCGAGTTTTCGCAGTCTCCGCTGAAACCGATGAGTAGAGAGGCCTCCTGTCGCCTCGGGGATCCCAGCTACTTGACATTAAAAAAATTACCACCGTCGCAGTACCTTTATCAGGTAAGAGAATGGTAACTGCAAAATTATCTTTGAGTTTCTTCAAAGATCTCCTCTCGCCTCTTGTTAACGTAAGGGTGGGTACCACAGCGGACTTTGTAAGTCTCACACATTCCTGTTGCACCTACTTAGCCTCATCTGTACAGTAGGTGGTTCGTGAATGGCTCCATCAACAGAAGTAACTAATTATTCAGTTAGCATTTCCGAAGCATACACAGCCAAATTAGGACCCCTGGCTAGAAATGCCGTTTGGTTCTCGTCCAACGATTTCCTGGGGAAACTGATATCAATTTTACAAGCGTCAGATTTCGTAAGATGGACAACTTCTCAGGCAATCGAAGGAACTTAGCTTTTCGGTCTGTATATATTCAACCTTTCGTATCAAGCAGGTATAAGCACAATAATTTGTTCTTGAAAGAAGGAGAGTGATGTACTCTCCACATTATAAGACGCTTGCTGGTACGATGATGTATTCATCTCGCCTAAGGAGTATTCAGCATGTTATGATCCCGGCATTTCACAGAGAAGTATAAAGACAAATGGATTTTTTCCTAATTAACTTCTGCTTTCTGAGAAGTCTTCCTGAAAGTATTCTCCCCAGAGCGATTTCTACTATTTAGACTAATGTTTTCACAACGCGTATTGCACCCGTGAAAATCAGGCGGAGGGGTGAATTATTAATAGACATTGACATCATTTGAGATATTACCATATATAAAAAGATACAGAGTACAAATTCTTTACTGTTCGCGGAGACCTTGTTTGGCGTCTTCAGAAGAGGAACACGTCTGTGCACGACTTTCTCTAACAATGACGGTTGGAATTCAAAAATACTTGATCGTTCGTATATTGCAAATGATACTCTCGTTTGTCACACCGTGGCTTTCCGAATGGGAAATGACGACGTCATGTTAGCTCTAAGTAAGATATTCCAGGTTCTTAGTCTGTGTGTTGCACAATATGATTTTTTTCATCATCTCTGTTCTAATTTTCTGTTCTGAAAATATTAATATATCAAAAAAATATTTTAAGAATAGACAAAAATAATCAACAGTTAATAAAAAATTAAATTAAACCCCTGACAATTATGGAACACTTCTTTGGCTCCATATTAATGATCATGAAGTTAAATTTCATGGCAATGTTTAGAATATGAGATTGCTGTTCTCTAGGAAACACAAGCCTGGTATATGACATACCAACAACAAGGTATCGAATGATATTAATCCAGCTTTGCTTTGTTGTTTAAGACGACTTTTGCTGGCATGAAGATCTTATGGTAAGTGCAGGTCGCATTCACAAAATAGATTTCCAAATTGTTTATGGTGGAATTTCTGGACAGAAATCTCTAAATATTCGTTACAGACGTAATTATTTATTTCTCTACGTTAGTCCAAGCAGTAAATTTTAGTGCCAAGGAATGTATTCAGAGTTACTCACCAATAATTCCCAGAACTTCAGTTGTGTTCTAAATGATGTCTTCTATGACTGAAAAGAGAGAATGCTAAAATTAGATAAAAATGATGTTGAAATTATTGTTATCAATCAATGGAATTATTCACAAATATAAGAAGATGAGTCGAGTATGGATAAGGCATATGTAGGAGGATAACAGGGAGCAGAAGAAACGGTGATGTGAAGAAAAATGGCTGGACAGAGATGGCTGAATTAAAGGCAAAAGCTACTGGGGATGAAGGAAAAGAGGACAGACATTTTAGGTCATATACGAAGACTGAATCAGTATTTGGAAGAAATATAAGAAGGAAAGGTTCTGGGGAAGAAGTATGAAAGAAAGAAAGAAAGAAAGAAAGAAAGAAAGAAAGAAAGAAAGAAAGAAAGGGAGAAAGAAATGCATAGATGCGGTGACAAGGCAGAGTCTATAGTACGTTATTATAAACACAGAGGTCGTAAATTTACGTTCAACATTTTTGAATGAATGAATGAATGAATGAATGAATAGAATACACTTCCCACCCAGTCACGGATTACCACCAACTAGTAAGAAATCTCGTGTCCTCGTCCCAAGGTGGTGCAGTTCTTTTCGGACACACCCCCAATGGAGGAGAGCTGCAAGTACCTTTTAACCAATACGGTACATTTTAAATCTGTGGCCGTACCGGGAATCGAATCAGAGGATGGTAGCTAATAGCGCTAACCGTTTCACTACGGAGGCAGTTATTTTTTTATAATACACAGTAATGAATATAATTGAGCTAAGAAATTGTGAAAATTATTTAAGTATAATTTATCCCATAAATACTCCGTGGTCTTATCTATAATCTGTGGCGTATGCTGAGTCCAAGACGTGGGCTACCACTAGACTTAGGTTACCCCTTTCCATGGTTGGTTTAGTGAATATCAAGACTTTTAGGAGTTTCGAGCTGCAGCCAGTAGCCAACAGAGTAGCCTGCTGCGTTGTCATGGCTGCTTCACAAAGTACTCTCCTGGCCTCTGCAACGGTCAATACTCAGCACCTGATCAGTGGAGATGCTGGCCTAAAGTTTGGCAAATTAAAGTCCTGCTTTGTGGATAAATGGATAGAAAGCTTGCCTTTGGACCAATGGCCTCAGATCAGATCTCACAATCAACTCTTTCGTACTGTTAATTCCCATGGCTTGGGGACTGGGTATTTATGACGTCTTCGCCATTCATTTCATCCTCATTAAGTCACCACCAAACTTATACAAATGCCATGTACCATTATTATTATTATTAGTATTATTATTATTATTATTATTATTATTATTATTATTATTGTTATGCGCGTCATGATGAGGAAGAAATGAAGATTAAGACGATACATACACCCAGTCCCCGTGCCAGAGGAATTAACCAATTATGTTTAAAATTACCGTCCCTGGCTGGAATCGAACCCGAGATCCCTGTGACCATAGGCCAGCACGCTAACCATTTTGCCATGGAGCCGGACAACCAAATGATCTGTACTCAATCTCTCGTCTTCCAAGACCAGAAACACATAAATGATTATATGCTTTGCCGTCTAGTGAAGAAATTTACAATACATACGATTATAAACTAAATCATTCCTAAACTTTTATTCGCACAAGTCTGCTTTCCATTTTCATCCATAGGACACTTTTCGTTCTTTCGAAATCCGATAATTTGCTACGTATTAGGTGTCCATTCCTAGGCGATGATATAATAGATGATAAAATGCGTAATTAAAAAATATATCGTTTAAGATGTCGTTTAAAATACTAAACTCCACAAGTATTCGTTAAACAACAGCAGCAACTATTGTACACAGACTAAGCAAATGTCATGGGGTAGTCACCTAATAGCGTGTGGAGCTTCCTCTGGCCCTGCGAACTGCAGAGAGACGCCGTGGAAGTGAGTCGACAAGTCCCAGGTAGTCCTCTGGACGCAGCGGACACCAAATCGTTTGCAGAGCGGCCGCCAATGCTGGTCTGTTCGTGGGTGCAGGATCCATGGCACGAAGCCTGTGTTCCAGGACATCCCATATATGCTCGATAGGGTTCATATCGGGGCTCCTGGGTGGCCATGGCAGTCGTTGGACTTCCGCTGCATGTTCCTGGAACCATTCCTGGGCGACGTTGAAGCGATGTGGCGGTGCGTTATCATCTTGAAACACCGCAGAACCGTCTGGGCGCTGGAAGGCCAAAAATGGGTGGAGATGGTCTCAGAGCAGTTCAACATACCGCGTACCATTCAAAGTCTCTTTCAGAACAACTACGGGGCCCATTCCATACCAGGAAAATGCACCTCAGACCATAACAGACACACCAGCGCCCTGGACCATACCTTCGAGGCAGGCAGGATTCATCGCTTCATGTGGTCTGCGTCATACACGGTGCCTCCCATTGGCATGGTGCAGTTGAAATCGTGATTCGTCTGACCATATCACGTTAGGCCATTGTTCCAGTGTCCATCCCTGGTGACTGGCGACAAATGCGCGTCGTTTTGCCCGATGACGTTGGGTTAACAGTGGCACCCGTGTGCGGCGCCGGCTCCCATACCCCATAGAACCCAAGTTCCTACGGATTGTTCACTGGGAGACGTGTCTAGTACGGCCTGTGTTGAATTGAGCCGTGATTTGTTGCACGGTTGCCCGTCTGTCACTATTGACAATCCGTCTCAGATGTCGCCGGTCACGTTCATCGAGGGTGGCTGGACGGCCGGTCGTTCGTCTGTTGTGGACGGTGACACCCGCATTCAACCATTCACAATACACCCCGGACACGGTTGATCGTGTGAAGCCGAATTCCCGCACCACTTCCGAAATCGCACTTCCCATCTTTCGGGCACCGCCCACCATACCCCGTTCGAACGGTGTCAGCTCACGACGACGTTCCATGTTACCCCAGCCACATGCACAGCCACTGCTCAGAAGGTCTCCTATACAACTGCCGCTGGCACAGGGGGCGTGTGATGCGCAGACAACACACCTGCGCATCAGTGCTCCGCTATCCCACGACATTTGCTCAGTCAGTGTAATTTACAGAAGTGTGCAGACAATTGAAAAGACGCAGCGAGTTTGACATATAAATTACATGAATGAAATGTCACAGGACCATACCCAAGTACCCTTTGACCTCAGAAAACATGTTGAGATACTGGTTTTGAGGCAGTCCGTACGACATATTTTAAGAAACCACCAAAGTTAGAAGCCGCAACAACTCCGAGATATTCTGCTTTAGGTCTGGTCTTCCCTACGACCGTCCGCGAATCAAGGGAATTAATAACTTTACATTAAAATCTCCGACCCTGCTTGGAATCGGACAAGGCCTTCTGAACCGAGTACCACAACGCTGACCATTCGGCGAAGGTGCTGGACACAAATGAAACGTTACAGTCTAGTTTGCCGCCTGTAAGCACTCTGACGAAAACATCGTTGGTACTAATTCTCACAATAACTCCAATAGTAAGGATGAATATCACTGGTTGTCTATAATAATCTACCCTTTACCTTTCAGAATATCAGCATGCCAACATCTTTTTCAATTGTATCTCTCATACTAAGCTCGCCGGAAAAAATATTGTCACCCCTGGAGAATTCAATACGAGTATCATTGAACACCCTGTAACTCCGCCTCTCGACATGATAACCGCCTGGATTCAGTTAGTAAGTGAGTCCACGATGTTGTGCAGGTACGTGGCATCCAGGTTTAGACACTCGCTGAGGATTTGATCACACAACTCCACGAAATTGCGGAGATTTTGAGGTCGGCGTTTTACCTGCATTCCAGCATGTCCCACAGATATTCAATCCGGTTCAAGTCAAGTAATTATGAAGGCCATTCGAGAGTTAATAGGGTAGAGGAGTGTTCATAAAACCAGTCGCATATGCGTCCACCTCGATGGACGTTGCTGTTGTCATCTTGAAAAATCGGGGTATCAATAGCATACTTATCATGCAGATGTTGTCTGAAAGGCAACACCTGATCATCCAGAATGTTTTTTTCTTTTCCTTTTTTGCTAGTTGCTTTACGTCGCACCGACACAGATACTGTAGGTCTTATGGCGATGAAATGTTTATTTAAACATGGTGGTTCACCTCAGTGAGCATCGCAGACTCACCTCCGGCTTGAACCTGACCTTGCGGACATCAAGGATGAAATGCTTAATTTGGCCTTCGATGCACTCGATGACGTGCGTCATTGGAGTACAGACTAAAGTAAAACGCAAGGCCACATTACGTCCCGCCAGTCAATTATTGTATACGTTCGATAATTTCTAGCCCATTGAAAACGCGCAGATGTATGTGTCTGTGTGAGAAATGGCCTCTTGCGAGGTGACGGACTGCAAATGGTCATTGCATACAGTTCCCGTCTTAATGTTCCCTCGCTAACGGTTTGGGATGCACCTTCATTCACTGCCTGCAGCAATACCTATCGGGTTTGGAAGATATTTTTCTTTTATTGACAAGCCGTGAAAAGCGTCACCGGTCACTCTCAGTCAGGATCTTTTCCGACCTCAATTCTGACCTTGTGTTTCGTGGCCACGTGTACTACACCACTGCTTGTAGATACGTTGAACAGTCCGCTGCGAAACACCAACAAATCCAGCAACTTCACGCACCGTATGGCCATGGGCACGGCCAAACACGATTGCCCCTTTTTGTCACTCTGTCACATCCTTACATCTACCCATAATGACGTACACTGTCCACTTGAAACATCAATCTCTCACTGATCGCTACTGCCTTATGCTCAGGTAGAGGCAGCGTACGGTTGAGCATGAGACTTGTTCGCTTCGCCATCTGTACATCTTTAACGATCCATCTGTGCGTGTGCACTAGGGTGTCAAATTTTTTGTCCGGTGAATTTATCTCCAAATAGGCCTATCAATTCAATGGCTTCCACTTTTTCTTGAATGAAGAGTGAAGACAATGGGGCCCTAGCATTATTTTTATTTGTATAATTGGCACATCTTAATTTATATTTCTTACCTATTAGACCTCCCTTGATCACCTACTGTTCTCTTCCGACCAAGAGAGTATTAGGATTGCGAGGCCTAGAAAATGTTTCTTTCATTCATCATCATGTTTCTCTTCCACCGAAAGTTCACACAGGGTGGGCAAAATAAAATTGGCCGGAAAAATGTTTAGAAGACCGACGCGGAACTGAACCTTGTTAATGTACAGGAGAGCTGCACATCACAGGAAATTCTGGAAGCTCTGGATCTAGCTGTTCTGCTGTCCTGATCTGAAGAGCTTTCGAGAGAATTTCGCAGGTTATGAGTAGGAGGCAGATGCCGCGATAGTTGTCAACATCCGACTTGTAGCCTTTCTTATGATGTGGGTGGATTAGGGCAGATGTCCAGTCACTGGGAAGTCTTTCGGTATTCCAGATTTTGTGTAAGATGTCCGTTAATTTCTCCACTGCACTGTCACTAGCGAAATTCCACAATTCAACTATTATCGAATCTTCACCCGGCGCGTTATTGTTCACCAAGGATTGGATAATATGTCTCATTTCCTCTTCCGCGGGTGGGGCTGAATCTGGGTGGACTTGCGCTTTATCTTCAAATGTGAATTTGGATATTGAGGCCTCGTAGTTAAGAACGGATTCAAAGTATTTTGCAAGGAACCGGTGGTTATCCTTGTCGTTATGGGCTAGTTTTCCATTGGATTCTCTGAACTGTAGGCTCGGTGGGTCATATTTCCTCAAATTGCCTTTGAATGTTTTATAAAAGTCGCGTGTATTGTTCTTCTTGAAATACTGCTCAATTTGAGCTAGCAGGTGTTTATCAAAAGCACGTATAACACTGCGGATGGTTTTTGCTGCACTCTTTCTCTCATTCAAGAAGTTTGTACAGTTGACTTGGTTCTTTAGCGAATTCTATTTCTGCCAGGCGAATGTCTGCCTTATCGCTGCATGGCATTCATTATTTCACCAAGCATGCTTTCTGGGCTTAGTCTGCTTAACCGTCTCTTTAGCTGTTTCAACCATGGCCTCGCGTAGTTGTTCCCAGTTCTCTGCATCCATGGATTGTAGTTTCTGCGTGAACTCATGGTTAGATGCTAGTTTTTCTCTATCAACTCTCAATCTTTTTGGCTCAAACTCTCCTTGTGTTTGTTGGGAGCAGTTTGATTTCATCTTGGATAGATCGTGATCTGAGTCCAATTTTGCATTTCTTAGAACTTTCACATTTGAATTTCTCTGAGCCTTCCGTGCGATCGTGACATGATCAATCTGGAATACACTGAGGTGTGGATTTGGGAATTTCCAGGTCTTTTGTTTTTTGTGCAGGTGTTTGAAAGCAGTAGACTTCACTATAAGGTTAAATGCATTACACAGCTCTATTAGCCTTTCTCCATTACGAATTATTCTCTGGTGAGCAGGATAGTTTCCAATGATGTCTCGAAACTTTCTCTCTTTACCTACCTGGGAATTGGAATCAGTAAGTAAGATGGTATGTTTGTGTGGAATCTTGGGTAAAACATCTTCAAGTTCTTCCCAGAATCTATCAGCTCCTCCGGGTGTCTCTTGTTCGCTTGGTTGTTCGGCGCATGACGTTCACAACAGAATACATTTTGTTTGTGCTTCGAAAGGATCCGTCACTTCGAGAAATTAAGGTATCGGCCAAAGAAAGACTAGGGTCACGAAGGGCGTAAAAATGAATGTCTCCCGAGCCTCGCAAATCTAATAGCATCGGGGTGGGAAAAGAAAAAAACTTGACCAAGGGAGGTCGAAAGCAATGCCAGGACTCAGCTAATGGCCCTGTGGTCGCTAAACCACGCTCCAGAGCCCCTGGGGTCCCTATTAGTCGCCTCTTACGGCAGGCAGGGGATACCGTAGGTGTTCTTTTACCACCCCCAGCCCACAGGGAGAAATTTGTATATAACGATGTTGTAATGTTAAGCTAGTAGGAAGCTCAACCTATAGTATTGTAGCCTAAGCCCTAGTGCTGAGCAATGAGCACTGGAAATACTTTAGTTGTGTGTGAATTTATGTATGATCATGCTGGATTAGAATGTTAAACTAGTAGTATTTCTCGTAATGTTTCCTTTCCATGGAACTGCTTGTTGTGCACTTGTGCTGTTGTTCTTGTTTTTGGGTAATTATGTTTTAACTTTAATTTATTAGCACACTACTTTAAGTGGCCATTGCCACCGGGATATTTCCCAATTGCGATGTATTTTTAATAATAATAATAATAATAATAATAATAATAATAATAATAATAATAATAATAATAATAATAATAATAATAATAATATTATGACAGCAGTGAGAAATATGGTGGTTGTTTCAGTATCCATTGTGAATTCACAACTGTGTGTTCCACGGGGCATCAAATCATTAGTTACAAAAGGAAAACTTGAAAAAAAAATTATAGCGTTAAGTAAGGTGATCAACATCCCTGTGTCTCAATATGTATTGTTTCTACCGAACGAAATTGAATTGCTGAACATTGCCAGAACACTTCAATTCATTTCCCCTAATTCATTTACGGAAGTGTGCTACGTCCAAGGACAAAGAATTGAGTAGTAGAAAAGAATGCACCGTCATCACTAAATGCTAATTAATTAATTAATTAATTAACAGGGATGGGAGCAGCGTGAAAGAGGTTCGCTGAATATTTCATTTCTCTCCCTGGCGGCTCCAATCCCATGGTACACGTCAATACACATTGCGTGTGTACCTCGACCGCTGGACAGGGGACTAATTACAGTATACACCTCACACTGATTAGCACGGACCTATATCTCCATAATTACACAAATTAAGAAAGAATTTAGCCTCGATAACGAAGGCTTACGCTATTTTCGGAAAATAACCAGTAGAACTCGGATTTACCTTCGTTTTTACAATATTCATTTTCTTAAACGAGAAACCATTTCCTTTGCATATTGGTTGTTGTTGTCGTCTTGTGCTGGTGGTGGTGGCGGAGGTGATATTTATTTTTTGTTAGTGGCTTTACGTCGCACCGACACAGATAGGTTTTTATGGCGACGATGGGATAAGAAAGGCCTACGAGTTTGAAGGCGGAGGCCGTGGCCTTTATTAAGGTACAGTTCCAGCATTTGCCTGGTGTGAAAATGGGAAACCACGGAAAACCATCTTCAGGACTGGCGACAGTGGGATTAGAACCCACTATCTTAAGGGCGCAATCTCACAGCCGCGCACCCCTAACCGAACGGCCAACTCGCCCGGCATTTGTTGTGATAACATGAAGTACAACTAAGCAACCTTCCTCTCTTAACATAACTCAGAAGAAAAACTAGAAAGGGTCCGAGCTCTCGAAGAATGAGATAATCGAATGAAGAGAAGGAAGGGACAGGAAGGCATAAAAATGAAAGGCACCCTGCGCCTCACAAACCTGATACTATCGGGGTCGGAAGAGAACAAGAGTTGACCAAGGAAAGTCATATAGAAAATACTTTTTTCACATTGGTTTCACGTCCCACTGACACAGATATGACTTACGGCGACGATGGGACAAGGAAGGGCTAAGACTGGGAAGGAAGCGACTGTGGCCTTAATTAAGTTACAGTCCTTGTGTAACTTTGCTTTGTGTGAAAATGGGAAACCACGAAACACCATCTTCAGGCCTGCCGACAGTGGGGCTCGAATGCATTGTCTCCCGAATGCAAGCTGATAGCTACGTGACCCAAAACACGCGGCCACTTAATTGGTCAATAAAACATCATACGACGAGAGATCGACATTGACACTTTCGTCATCGGTTATTTTCAGGGTTCAGAGATTATAGGAAACAAAAGGTACATTACGTGCGAAATTTCGAAATACCTATATTGTGAATATCGTTCGCTCTTGTGATGTGACTTTAATACGTTAAAAGGACTCTGGTTGAGGTGATTTATTTTATTTATTTAATTTATCTATCATTATTGGGCGATATCTCAGTGGCAATAACAGTTACAATATTATGGGATATGTTTAGTACGCGGAACAGACAGTAATGTTCAACATTGGGATAGAGCTTACTCGAAAACAAAAATATTTTATTCACAAAACGGTACGATTATCAGAAGTCTGACCGCGCTCGAACAAGGTACACTGCTGTTTGGAGAAAGTGAAACACCAGGCACAAAATGTCGAGTTCAATTACAGATCAGTACACGCACGGTTACAGTGGAACTTCAGTACGGCGTAGCGCCACCACGCGCTGCAATCAGAGCCGCTAGACGTCGTGGTATGGAATCAAAGAGAGCCTGAATGTACTGCTGAGGAAAACTTTTCCACGCGGTATGTAGGTGCGGCCACAAATCATCAACAGTGGCTACTGGAGGACCTGAACGAACAAGTTGCCGACCAACCATACCCCAGACATGTTCGACGGGCGACATGTCGGGCGAACGGAAAGGCCAGGGAAGCAGTGGTATCCACCGTTTTTCGAAGAAGGCTTGCACATTCCCCACCACATGTGGCCGGACATCCTTCTTGGGTGTGGAATGGCCTGAAAGGGGGACAGTGCCTCGAGCTGTAAAACCTGCCTGATGCAGCGGTAGCTGTTCAGATTGCCTTCAAGACGTACGAGGCGAGATCGCATGTTATTGGCAATGCCACGTGTTTGTCTACTATGCCACTCAACAATAGAGTCTGTCCGATTGCGTTCACCATGGCAGCGTCTAACGCGTATGAGGCCATCACTGTTGGACAAGTTGAAGCGGTAATCGTCCGACAACTCTACATTTTGCCACTGAGCACGCCTGTGTCGATGTTCACGTGCCCATTGCAGTCTGCGGTTGCTGATCAGTGGAAGCCGACGCAATGGCATGCGCTCCACCAGCCCAGCCCTCAGAAGGTGGTGTCGTACCGTCGATGCAGACATGTCCACACCAGGTACAGTGCTCCAACGTCGATCATCTCGGTCGGTCATCTCGCGCTGTGGTCACATTGTGTCATCCAGTAACCTGCCGGCATTGTGTACGGCCCTCTTCTCACCACTAGTTCCACATACGCTTCTCTGTTGAAGCAGCGTGCCTTATACGAGTCGCAATGCCACAAAACGACAGACCCAGCTCCCGGAACCCAATCATTCTTCCCCATTCGAACGCACCAACATGCTGATATTCCACCCTGTGATGTCGTTGAGGCATAGTGACACTTGGGTGTGCGTTTCCACTTCGTATGACGGCTCCGCGCCGGCTGAGCGTTGCGTAACACTGACCTGGCCAGTCACATAGAGAAGGGCACTGCTGGGCCTACGTGCACGCCATCTATCCACAATTTAAATCACTTATTATGCTTCAGCTGTTCTACACCGTCTTCTGGTTTTGGCATGTTTCAGACTATTGCTTCTGAGTGTTTTATTTTTTCCAAACAACAGTGTTTATCGAATAACGACATTATACAGCATGAACGCCCGGAATAAGATCGGTGTTCATTACACGACGTGAACTTTCGTGATCAGCACAGCGACTCGTTCTTCATTCGCTGCTTATGGTTCAATACAAATTTTTCTTTGACCATTTTGTGCATTCTGACAAAGACCACTTTGTGAAATACAACTCCTATTTCCTATAGGTGATCTTCCTATTCGGAGGAAGATTCTTTTCTCCTCGATCTTCAGTAAACAAGGACTTCATCATCAGGTAATACTTAAACATGAAACAGACGTTATTTGAGACATTAAATGGTGTATGATATTGCACTTAAGTTACCCTTTAGTTATAGTGGGTAATTAAAATATTATTAATATAATTAATATAATGATGAAAGTGGTAATGCCGAACTCTCGTCATATGATGTTTTATTGACCGAGCAAGTGACCGCGTGGTTTGGGTCACGCAGCTATCAGTTTGCATTAGAGAGATAGTGGGTTGGAACACACACGACGATCTCTTAATACTAATTTGCACAGATAAGTGGCGTTCAGATTTCGTCGGACTTCATTCCAGGCTTTCCTTCACTCGAGCAATGCTCGTCTTATTTTGACTTTCAAAAACTTTAGCGAGTGAGAAAAATACGCAGGAGTATTCCCTCTTATCGCGCGCTTGTGGCTGATATTTGTCATGTCAAGGACAACGTAAATGTTCATAGCCTTCATGTCGTAATAATGTAGCACGACATGCACTACACAAGCCGGAACACAGAGCCAAACAGTAATATCCCTTTCATTTTTTCTTACTTTTATTTATAGCCGAGGACAGTAACTCACATGCATGTTTTGATGACAAACATGAAACAGAAACCTTCGGATACGATGTAAATAAACAACGCTCTGGCCATTACACAAAGCATTAATAATTAAGGTGTGCATGTAGCAGTGTATCTATAGATGGAACATGGAACAGAAGAAACGAGTTCGGAAAATTAACCTAAGGTCAGTAGAGAATAGCAAAATGAACTATGTGATATTTCTCTGCATATTCTACAAAAACAGCTTTCGTTTTTAGGCTCAATTAACCTTTTACCGCATAGTGTTGCCATTAGGCAACATACAACTTTTCACCTGCGTAAATGAATACAGATTGTGGTCTACTGTACAGTCAATCAAACACATACACCAGTTATGCCTTGTTTTTTGTTAGATAAACAACAAAACAACCCTACAACCAATGGTACTCCTTCCACCCCGTTAACATACACGCGTACCGACCGCAGTTTATTTTCAGTGGGCCTTCTCCATCACACTGCCACAGGCTTCAGGAGTAACTCTGGTTCAACCTCAAAGACATTACCGACTTACGGTCGTGAAAGTATATATATTGCATTATAGCAAACCACATCGCATACGAGTGTTAAGGTATAAGCCCGGCTCAAGAATTTTGGCAATTCTAAGACACTGAACGCAAGTTGAACCTTAAAGCTTGAAATTCTCGTCACCAAACAAAAACAGCTTTCATTTTTGGACTCAGTTAACCTCTACTCCGAATTAATATGCATTTCTAATAGAGAAAATAGTGTTATCCTTCATTCCAGGCACATACACATAAATTTCCGAAACTTATGATGGTGACGATGATGATGATTATGATGATGATGATGATGATGATGATGATGATAGCCGGCTGCTGGCCATGGTCGTTCAGGTGTCAAGACTTTATGGTCCAACACCGTGGTTAGCTGACTGGTGGAAGAATTCTTTTTCGCTAATGGCTTTACGTCGCACCGACACAAATAGATTTTATGGCGACAATGGAATAGGAAAGGGCTAGGGGTGGGAAGGAAGCGCCCGGACCTTAAGGTAAAGCCCCAGCATTCGCCTTGTGTGATAATGGGAAACCACGGAAAACCATCTCAAGGGTTGTGGGATTCGAACCCACTGTCTCCCGGATGTAAGCTCACAGCTGCGCGCCCATAACCGCATGGTCAACTCGCCCGGTAAGAAGGAATTTTCACCAACAGAAAACTGACTGGTAGGGTAGAAGTGTTGGTGCTAAATTTCTAATCCTAAATTGCGTGCTAAAAGCTTAGATTCAATTCCAAACCTATCCGTTCATACGGAGTGAGGGCGTATAACGGTGTTGATGCTAAATTGTCCATCGCACGGAGACATTAAGTATTGAAGAGACCCCTTAGTGTTGTTAGACAGGAGTAGGCTACGTGCCCACACCGGTTTTCATGCTCTCCCTACCTCAACACCACCACCACACACATGCAAGTATCCCTGTCCGGCCCCGCGGTGTAGGGGGCGACGCGTCCGCCTGTCAACGGCCGGCCCCGAGTTCGATTCCCGGCCAGGTCAGGGGTTTTTAATTGTAAATGATTAATATCCCTGGCCTGGGGACTGAGTGTTTGTGTCGTCCTTAACGTTCCTTTCCTCACATTCAACACTTTACACTTCTGCATTTAAAAATGCGTACACATATGGTGCAAGTAGGGGCAAAAGATCTTTCTAGGTCGATGCCCCGAACAAATAGTATTTAAAAATAATTAAAAAAATAAAAATGTAGGTAGCCCACGGGAGTCAACAGGAAAGATCCTCACCAGGGCTCTCCGGAGGCTACAGCAAGTCATGAAAAATAATAATAAATCTTGCACAGAAAATCTATAAAATTCTTACTGATATCTGGACCAGTGAAACTGGAAGTGTGCAATAATTCACCCATTACATAATAGAGGGGATTAAACTGATATAAATAACTACAGAGGTATTTCCCTGCTAGCAGTTACTTACAAAATTATTTCAAAACTCCCTCTCAAGAGACTCGAAATGCAAACAGATCATTTGATTGGAGAACATCAGGCAGGGTTCAAGAAAGGCAGGTCGTGTGCAGAACCACCCTAAAGATTCGTAATAGCAGGCAAACGGCGATTACTTTTGTGGACTTCAAAAATGGAATTCAAAGTAGACAGGAAAACAAGATAATTAATCATGCAAACACTAACAGGCACCATTTCTAAGGTTGACAGATTACGTGAAAACAAGAACAGTGTTTGGCTTCCGCTGATGACTTAGCGGTGTTGTCCAATAATATACAGGAAACGATTGCATTCATTGAAAAACTCCATGAAATTGCATCCAGAACAGGACTGCAGATCTCATATCAGAAAACTTACTACATGGAAGGATCTCTTCGGTACCTAGATGGACAACCAATGAAAACCCAATATGGCAAAATATCCCAAGTGTCTAAATTGAAATGCCAGGGAGAAGTCATCCAATCTTCAGGACTGAATCGTGGAGCAAACAAAGAAAGGGTCTCTAAACTGCAAAGAGCATACAGACTCATTTGGAGCGGATATAATAAAAAACCTATATCTTGAAATGCAAAATCAACTGTAATCAAGCCTGAAGCACTTACATATCTGAAACACTTATCATTGTGGGCAGATCATTGATTATAGATGTACAAAAGCAAGAGAGAAAAGTTTTGGACCAGTCTGTACAGGGGAAATGCGGATGATAAGGAAATCTCATCACATATACCAACACTCAGAGAATATCTCAGGCACATTTAGGAAAATACGTTAGAAATTTTATGGACATAATCTCAGAATGAGTAATCGGAGATTGACCAAAACAATTCTGAAACTTGCGCTATCAACGAAAGTGAAAAACAAATTGGCTGGTCGAAGTTGGAACAGATCTCCAGAAAATAGGCATCACAGATGACATTGTGTTAGACAGATCAAAGTTAAGAAAATAATTAGTCAACAACCACCGCTTTAAACATCATCCAAGCAATACCACCAAGAAAACCTGGTCAGAAGATCGTAAGAAAATCAACAGCCAGAAGATGGAGAGATTTTGAGAGAAATAAAGGTAGCGGCAACAGATAAATAAGTTCAATCGCGCTCCTTAGTTGGGCATAACGAAGGAAGGAAGAAAGAAAGAAAGAAAGAAAGAAGGAAAGAAAGAAAGAAAGAAAGAAGAATGGCGTTTAGCTTCCGAAAAGGCCTGGTACAGGTCTTTCGAGTTGACACCATATAGGCTACTTACGTACCGACGTGGATAGAGCCACACCTATTATGAATTCTAACTACGAAGACGGCACAGACACCCAGCCCCCGAGCCACTGGAATTAACCAGTTAAGATTAAAATCCCCGACCCAGCCATGAATCGAACTTCGGATCCCTTGGACCAAAGGCCAGAACGCTAACCATTTAGCCATGGAGCCGGACGACATAAATAAGAATATGTTATTGGATTTTAATTGCCGGATTGAGTGGCTCAGACGGTTGAGGAGCTGGCCTTCTAACCCCTAGCTGGCAGGTTCGATCCTGGCTCAGTCCGGTGGTATTTGAAGGCGCTAAAATACTTCAACTCGTGCCGGTAGATTTGCTAACTCGTAAAAGAAAGGACTAAATTCTGGCATCTTAGAGTCTCTATGAACCGCAAATGTAGATAGTGAGACCTAAAACAAATAACATTATTATATTATTATTACTAAGTGTTCATTTAATTTTAATAGTATGGCCTACAACACGACACAAACATTCCTGATCACAGCAAAGCTATACGGAAAGTAATATTATTTGAAAGGGTAATCTTTGCACTTGGTCAGAAAAATCAGCAGCGGTTAATGTTGGTATTGAATGACGCTGGATTTGTCATCTTATAATGTCCTATACGTGCTGAACGTGTGAAAGGTCTGGTGATCGCGGTGGACAAGACAACTGGTTGAATCTCTGTACAGTACGTCGGGTGAGCGCAGCGGAATAAGGACGAGCGTTACCCTGTTGATAAGCACCCCATTGAATACTGCTTATAATTGGCACCACAGCCGGTTCAATCATGAGTCGGACGTACACATTTCCTATGAATGTTCTTGGGATAACGAGTAGAGTGCTCCTGTTGTCAAAGGAAATCGCTCTCCAGACCATAACTCCGGGGTTAGGTCCAATGCGACGATGCCGCAGACAGCTTGGTTCCAGGTGATCACCTGGCCTCCTTCTTACCAAATTACGACCATAACTAGAATCAGGACAGAAACGGACCTCATCTTCACTCCACCTTCCAGTGAGTTCTTGCTCGACACCATTGAAGTCGCAGATAGATGGCCGTGATTCGGAGTTAGTGGCATGAACGCTACAGGACGTCCGGATCCGATCTGTCCGTCAAGTATACCGGTCTTTTTGAGACAGTGCCTTCCCATGACCGCTGTTACCAACAGCGATGCACTATGGACATATCCCTGCCAATTCATCCTGCAATATCATGGAAAGAACATCTACCTCCTCATAGCCCTATTACACGACCTTATTCAAACTCAGTAAGCTGCTGATACTGCCTTCTTCGTCTCCTTAAAGGCACGTTTGACAAAGACCTGCCTCACAATGTCAACATCAGACGATGACTAACGTTCACGAAGTGTAAAGCGCGTATTTAAAGTAAACATGCTTTGCAAGATCACAGTGGCGCTACTAGCACAACTCTTCGTCGACTAACGCACAAATGTGAATAGGCGTCTTCTTACAGATATGCAGACACACATCCGGAATTTCGTTTATCTATCACAACTCCGTCTTTGTGTTGGAATTTCACTTTCCGTCAGTGTATAAGATTGCACACTTTTCTTATTTTTACCAGTGGAATTTAGGTTCACTCATGTATATTGGGCTAATAACTGTGCGCTACAATGAGTCATTCCAATGTGACAGCTGCGAGAGGCATTCTGACGACATAAACAAATACAGGTCAGGGTCACAGAAACTCCAGCGTGATAATCGCGGTTGTGTTCTCCTCGTGCGTCAGTTAATTCATCCAGTAGGCTAGTATTTGCCCATTGTTAATATGCTGACATCAAATATTTGTGTGTGTCTGGTTTATGATCAGCATAGTGTACCTGTGGGATGTTTAAAATGGGTAGTTTCGGATTAACACTGTCAGAAAAAAGGCAGAAATTGGAATTTGGTGATAATGAGTGAAAGGGATGTAGGCGGTGACAGGGAATTAGAGTCCAACAATGTAACTGAGAACATTGGTATCAGCAGTGAGTTGATGTATTCGCAAAGTGGCCAACCATTTCACCTCAATAACAGAGCCATGTTGTGTGTCAAGTGCGAAAACCTGTGGTCCACTCGTGGAGCACGTTGGAATCAACAAACCCGCCTTCTCACTAAGAAAAACTGTCAGAGATATTTATTCTGAGATCTGGTGTTGTTATTGCCAGACGGTTCAACTGTAAGTGGAGTACAAAAGCTCGTCAATATCGATCTACAGAGTTGGCGAAAACTTAACTTTCTTGTACACCAGCTATTTTCAAAGTGTCATTGTTAACATTACATGCAATTTTATGTAATTAAAAACCACAAGTGTACTGGGCCATAAACGTTGCTTTCCTGTATTTTAAAACAATACAGCAGATAACTAGAATAGTAAGAGGTGAAAAACGTAGTGCGCTTGTGATATTAATTACCAAATACACAGAACCCAAATCCAAGTATGAGAAGTGTGGTTTGAGGATTATTATTTCATTCATTAAGGTCATCTATGGACCACGTTTACACAATCCACCAGATCTTCTGTCTCACAAACGTATACCCTTTTCTTTGCTCTCCTTCCAGATGTACTTACGTCTTTGAGTTCTCCTTTTGAGATGTTGCGTGCCTTGACTCCCTCATTCCCGCAATTTTCTTCCTAAATGTTGTTCATTCCTGTGTATCCTCCTCCAGGATTATCACTTCATCCAAGTCATTGCGAACCTCCATACGCCATAAAGGTTGTGCCTTCCACTTTTCTTGTAGGTTGAGTATCATGTGTGCCAGTTTCTTTGGATTCATCTTGGTTAATGTGCCGATAAATGATGTCTTCTTTTCCCCTAGTAGTTGTTATCTTCTCAACTTATTCATGAAGTTCTAGATTCAGTCTCAATAGGAACACCGAGCTCGATAGCTGAAGTCGCTTAAGTGCGGCCAGTATCCAGTATTCGGGAGATAGTAGGTTCGAATCCCACTGTCGGCAGCAGTGAAAATAGTTTTCCGTGGTTTCCCATTTTCACACCAGGCAAATGCCGGGGCTGTACCTTAATTAAGGCCATGGCCGCTTCCTTCCCACTCGAAGCCCTTTCCTGTCCCATCGTCGCCATAAGACCTATCTGTGTCGGTGCGACGTAAAGCAACTAGCAAAAAAAGAAATCAATAGGAACATGGGTTGTGAATCAGATGACTTGTTTGGACCTAAGATTTTCCTAAGGAATCTCCTTTCTCTTTCTTCAATGACTAGGTCCGTTAATTTCGTCATAGTTTCCGCCGCATATAGACACTGTTCTCTGACCACTGTAGAATAATTTTGCTTGGTTAGATATGCACTTGAATTTATAGGTGCCATGACAGTCTGAAAGCCATTTCCATATTTCCCACCCTTCTACTTATAACTTCTTTCAAATTTTCATTCGGGGTGAGAATTTCTCCCAGATACTGGAATATCCGAACACGGTGAATTTCCCCAAATTTGGTTTTGATTCCTTCTGTGAGATCTGTTTTGTATGAGTCAAATATGCAGTTTTTCAAAAGATATTCTTAAACCAGTTTTGGCGGCCACATTTTGTATTTCCTCTACTTGTTTTGCGGCTGAGTGAAGATTGTCAGTTAGTAATACTACAGCATACACGAAAGCTAGGCAGTTAACTATGATCGCACCTTTTCCACATCCTATTCTTATCCCGTTCTGTTGTTCCCTTTCGGTCATTCTTGATCTCTATTCTCTAATGACCTTTTCCAGGATACAATAAAAATGTAGTGGTGAAAGACAGTCCCTTTGTCTCAGGTCCCGTTAAAATCTCAAATGGTTCTGGTATTTCACCCATGAATTTAACTTGAGATCAGGTGTCTGTGAATGTCTCCTTGATTAATGCCAGAAATTTTCCATTTAAACCAAGCTTAATACGGACGATAAGTTTACGATCTACTGCGACGTATGCCATTTTGAAGTCTAGAAAGGTCGTGATTGTTCATTTCCGGCTTCTCATTGCACTTACCCATTAGAGACTTAGGATATACATTTGTCCTATGCAGGAGCGTCCTTTCCTAAAATCTGCCAGATATTCACCCTACTGTTCATCTAGATGTTTCAATTCTATTCTGCAGCACATTCGAGAGGATTTTATATGCAATGGAAGAAATAATAATAATAAGAAGAAGAATATTTTTAGCTATTTATTCGGAGCGTCGAACTTAGATGATCGTTTGCCCCTACTTTGCACCATATGTTATGAACCTGCGTGTATTTGGAAATTGCGGAAGTGTAAAGTGTTGAGTGTGAGGAAAGCAACATTAAGGACGACACAAAGACCCAGTCCCCAGGCCAGGGATATTAATCATTTACAGTTAAAAAACCCTGACCCGGCCGAGAATCGAACCAGGGGTCGCCGGGTGACAGGAGGACGCGTTGCCCCTACACCGCGGTACCAGACTGTAATAATAATAATAATAATAATAATAATAATAATAATAATAATAATAATAATAATAATAATAATAATAATAATAATAATAATAATAATAATAAATAGCTATACATAATATACAGAGATTAAAGTCATTGATAATAAATTGTACAAAGGTAGTTAAATTAATAAATTATAGGTAACTGCGCCGGCGTGAGGAATTTCACTACCACCGGACTGAGCCAAAATCGATCTCCGACTAACAAGAATAATTCATATTCTTGTCGCGAAAGCCAGCGATAAATCCCATTTTGCATTTTACTGAAGCAACACTGGACAAAGCCAGTACCTGAATGGTTGACCACACAGATCTATCACATATCGCTGACTTACATAATTTCGAATAATGTGTCAGTCAGTCATTCACTCACCTAGTGTGCTGTTCACAGAGGGGCTGTTTTAGCCATCAACAAAATTTTAATTTAAACTCCTTAACATCAATTGAAACTCAATAACTTTCAAACTTTCCAATTACGTCAACAAACAAAGACTACTAATTACTTCTCTCTCTCTCTCTCTCTCTCTCTCTCTCTCTCTCTCTCTCTCTCTCTCTCTCCCTCCTTCTCCTTGTTCGATTAATCAATTTATTGAATTCTTTCCCATTTAACAATTCAGCACATACTAAGACTGGCAGAGGAGTGCTGTAGCGCATCGGCGAAAATGGACGGGTTGACCGCCCAGATCTGTCACATATCTCTGACTTGCATAATTTCGATATGAATCATCTTACAGTAGGCTGTGGGGTTGTGTCGGATGAATGAAGGGGAAAGTTACTAAAGTGAATAACAGATCGTTCATTAGCGTGATTTGCGCGGTGAATTAACCGGTTGATTTCCGCCCAGCTGTCAGAGATTTGAAAGCCGATGTATCTGAGAATGAAATTTTCATCCCTTTTATTTATTCCTAACAAACCGCACTTGGTCTCTGAAATGTTTTCATGAAGTCACTAAAGGAGGTCAGAACATCTTTATTTACACATGTTTCGAACGTATTTACAACACGCAACATCACACATTTTTTTTTCGAAGCAACTTCTATAGAATGGCAGGAATAATTCTTTCTGTCAACAACAGTCCTCAATCTAAGAGCCAAATAAAAATTCGTCAGTCTGTTTTAAACTTATTTTCTTCCATTTGCATAGTTTTCCAAACTATTTTATTTCTGTGAGGTTAAATACTGGAGATTCCTGCTAGTTTTTGGGATTGTAAGTCATACTGAGGGATGCGCGGTGCCGTGTCTAGGAGCAATAATTACTTCAACTGTCAGCTGGATATATTGATCCTCCCTCAGCCTGCGCGGGACATATTTAAAATCGATGTAGACAAAGGCCCCTAAACTCACGTCGTATGCAGTAATAAGCATAACCTCTGGCCCCCCACATGCGGAGTGCTAGGAACGTCTGTGCGATATCGGTTGACTGCTCACTCAGAAAATTGGCACGTGATCAAAGCTTCCGCGTTATAAGACCGGATAATATCAGCTTGGTGGTAGGATGAAACCAGTGCCTTCAATTTTCACCACAGTGTAACTACCATAGTCTCTCTATTCTCTGTAGAGACACAGTACATTTTTTCAACGAAACTGTACCACAAATATTGCTTGTCTCTATTCTGTATAGAAGTAATAATAACAATAATAATAATAAAAATAATAATAATTATTTTTAAGGTACAGCGCAAAAATTGTGCATAGAGTTGAGAACAAACTAGATTTTTTTTTCTTTTTTGCTACTTGCTTTACGTCGCACCGACACAGATAGGTCTTATGGCGACGATGGGACAGGGAAGGGCTATGAGTGGGAGGGAAGCGGCCGTGGCCTTAATTAAGGTACAGCCCCAGCATTTGCCTGGTATGAAAATGGGAAACCACGGAAAACCATTTTCAGGGCTGCCGACAGTGGGGTTCGAACCTACTATCTCCCGAATACTGGCCGCACTTAAGCGACTGCAGCTATCGAGCTCGGTCAAACTAGAATTATCCTGTACACTGCCATCACTCACTTTTATAAAAGCTCACAATAGAAGATCTCCGATATGTATAAGTGAGTACATGATATCGGCTGCTTTGCATACCACATAATTTACATCTGCAGGATTCGTCTGGGTCATGGAATTTTTCAGTTTTACACAGCTTATGTTTGTATCCATGGACCGCCATCGAGTTCACAAAGTGTCGTATGTCTTGGTTAGATTTTATCCATGCCTTATTCATCAAGGCGTGCAATGTCGATCCAGATTTCGTCTCTTTACTCTGTCTTGCATTAGTTTCTCTCAAGCGTCTGTGAATAGTATCCCTCTCTTCATACGGAGGTCCCCGATGAAGGCCTCGTTGGAAAGTTCATATGCTAGACGAGATTTTGTGTATTTCGATATCCCCAAGGTAGCTCAAATCCACCATGATCAGCTTCTTCCAGATGATTTCCAGCCCGTATGTGGCGATGGGAGCTAAGTTCGCGTCAAATAATCGCACAGCCGTTCCCAGTGATTGTGATGTTTTAATTTCATATATGGCTTTGGTTGCCGCCGTTGCTTGAGACTTTTTGTGGGCTCTGTAGGCTCTGGCTGTTGTTTGTAATGTCAATCCTTGATATGTGAATGCATTTACTAACTTGATCCTTAGAAAATCTTGTCACTAGCTGTTTCTCTGCTTCCTTTTCGAAACGTTATTTTTACAGTTTTCTCATTGCTGATTTTCATCATTATTATTATTATTATTATTATTATATAATTATTATTAATAATAATAATTATGATTATTATTATACAATAGATTAATCGATATGAAGTATCAGCCAGCTCGATAGCTGTATATTGTTATATCAAAAAAGATCATAAGACCTGAGAGATCGTTGTCATCCATAGATTTATGGAATACTATTTTGGTGTTACGATCTCACAGCCCACTGGCTTGTCTACATTGTGAGCGAGCTCCCACTGTCAATAAACACGTTCCTTTGATGGTAGTGGTGGTGTATGTGGTGGAGATTTTTGTTTTAATGGTGTAAAGTAATAGGATTATAAATCTTCCTTAAAATTTATGATACGAAATGGACGAAGAGTTTCGAGCCTTCGTAGAATTAAGGCATTTAAAAAAAGGTAAGAATCTTTCGGAGAGTAAACGCACCCTAGATGTATCAAACGTACTACCGTGGGGACTGGATGAAAACAATTCTGTAAGGAAGGTCAGATAGGAAAGTCGAAAGTAAGACCCACATTACTGTACGGAGGGGCAATTAAATTTTTGGCGTCGTCATAAGACCTATCTCTGTGGGTACGACGTAAAGCAACTAGCAAAAAAAAAAAAAAAAAAAAAAAAAAAATTAAAAAAAATTGAAACGCTCTAAGGAAGAAATCCACGTTTTTGTTGAACTATTTTTGTACTCCCTTGACGGTAATAACAAACGCTGGGATGATGAAGTACGAATGGTATACATGACATATTTCGCAGTTTCAGATTAATGGGTAACACCCTTGTTGCAATATTCGTGGGAATTTCTGGTCAACATCTATCCTTCCACCGTTAAGTGTAGTATCTGCAATGCAAACTTGCTGATTTTAGGCCTTCTAGCCTTTGAGAATATTTTGCTCAATATTTAAGAAATAATGACCCTCCCCGTCTCATTTTACCTTCATTCTATCCTGTTACTGAATTCTTAAATAAAAATTGCACAAGACGAGTTTCTTAAAAGTTAAAATGGAGTCAGTGACTAATAATTATAATTAATGACTATTTACATAAACTGGAGCCCCTTTGTAATTTCACATGTTTTGGAACTCCCAGCCTCGATTAGGATTCTCGCGAGAATTTTTCGGTGACCAGGTATTCCTGCACCTGTACGGGTTAAGAATTTCATGTAGACCAACTGGCTGTTGTATGATCAGTAGAGGTACGAATTTTAATTCCGCCACTGGGAGATACCACGGAAATCCCAGCGCCAGTCTCAAGCCTGGATAAAGGAGCAGTGTCAATGGCTGGTAGATGAGTCTCAGTGTGGGTACACATGCCGAGTGGGTGCCCATTGGAAATACTGCGAAACGCTCAAGTTGGTGGTTTTTCTGTCTACGGTTCCAGCAAATCCTACTCCTTCGGGAGATGGATGAGGGCGAGTATCCGGCGCCTTAAAACGGGATACCCTCGGCTATGGTATGGTAACCCAGACAGAAGAGTCCCTGGTCCTCCAGGTTGGGAGTTGAGCATGGGGCTAACAACTCCATCTCGTGAAAACTTTACTTGTTTCGGAACTCGAAAGAAATAGCCGGACTGATCAACGACGACGAAATAGGCATGAAAAAGGTACTCGCAAACGGAAACATGACATTTCAATTGCAACCTGGAATGTAAGGACATTAAAGAAACCAGGTGCCTTACAATCCCTGAAGGAAGAAATGGATAGATACAAAATAAACATTGCGGCCATACATGAAGTGAGATGGAAAGGGAGTGGTACCTTTCAGAGTGAAAGATACACACTGATGAATAGTGGAAGTAATATTTGTACGGGTGGGGGCGCAGGCTTTTTGATTGATAACCGATTTAGACCTATGGTGATGGATTTTAAACCAATAGACGAGAGAATGAGTAGCTTGAGGATGAAAGGCAGGTTCTTCAATACCACACTTCCTCCGACTGAGGAAGCAGACGAAGAAAATAAGGAGGAATTCTATGGCCAACTGGAGCAGGTAATAGATGGTATACCAAAACATGATATTAAGATTGTTTTAGGAGATCTTAATGCTAAAACAGGACGTGAAGAAGCCTTTAGAAGCACAACTGGAGCCTTCATGAACATTCCAATGATAATGGATTGAGGTTAATAGATTTTGCCATAAGTAATGAAATGGTGGTTATGTGTACTTGGCTACAACGGAAAGGTGTGAGGAAGGCTACTTGGCGTTCACCAGATGGTATTACACAGAATCAGATAAATCATATGCTGATTGACAGAAGACATGCTTCAGATATAATGCAGGTGGAAAGCTGCCGAGGAGCAGAATGTGAATCAGACAATTATATGGTATGGATAAATAGGCAGAGAATAGATAATTATAGAAGAACACAGGTAGAAAACATCCAGAAGAGGTATGACAGTAGAAAACTTACAACGGATGAAATAGTGAAAGACAGATATAAGTCAAAGATAACTGAACAATTTCAAGGTAAGGAAACATAGTGAAAAAAGAAAATATTGAAGGGAAATGGAAGATTATAAAAGAGGTATTGCATAATACAGCAGAACAAATACTAGGTGAAGAGAAGAAGACACGGAGACCAGGTTGGTTTGACGAGGAGTGTAGAAATAAAGTAATGGAGAGCAGCGAAGCGCAAAAGAGAATGCTCAACAGGAACATTAGAGCTAATACAGAAGAATACAGACAGAAGAGAGTAGAAGCAAGTAAGATATGTGGACGAAAGAAGAGCAAGAGAAAACGGGGGATACAAGGAATTTCTATGCACAAGTGAAGGCAGAACGGAAAGGTTTTCAGCCCAGGACAGTGTTCTGTAAGGATAAACAAGGAAATTTGATTGGAGGAACAAAATAAATATTGGATAGATGAGCTGAATACTTTATGGAATTACTTAATCCCAATGAAGAACATGAAAACCAAGACTGGTGGTGGGAGAAGATGAAAGGGAGGAACCTTCAGAGTCGAGGAAAAGAAACAATCGTAGCATCACCAACTAGGAAGGAAGTGTATAAGGCCATAAAAGCCTTAAAGAACGATGAAGCCACCTGGATTGATAATATTACTGCTGATATGCTTAAGAATGGAGGAGACCAAATCACAAATCACTTACATCAGCTAATCTGTGAGATTTGGGAACAAGAGGAGATGCCTAAACAGTGGAATCTTGCAATAATCTGCCCTATACAAAAAAAGAATGACAAAACGTGTTGTAACCACTATTGAGGGATAGCACTATTGAGTATGGTCTATACAGTGTTCACCAAGATACTGGCTGGGAGAGTAGCACCACTTACAGAAGAAATAATAGGGGATTATCAATGCGGTTTTGGACCAAATAGATCAACTACGGACCAAATATTTGTGGTACGTCAGTTAATGGAGAAATGTTATGAATAAAACGTAGATATCCACCAATTATTTGTGGATTTTAAACAGGCATATGATTGTATAATAAGGGGAAAGCTGTATGAAGTGATGAAAGACTTTGGAATCCCAGTGAAGATTATCAGACTTATCAAAATTACTTTGAAGGATACAAGAGGTGTGGTTAAAGTTGGAGGAAATATAACTAAAGAGCTTGCAGTAGTACAGGGTCTAAAGCAAGGGAATGTAATGTCAGCACTATTGTTCAACATAGCCCTGAAAAATGTCATGAGGAAAGCAGTAATTAGTAACCCAGGAGGAACCCTGCTCAACCGTTTGAGCCAGAATGTAGCCTATGCAGATGACATAAATCTGATGGCACGAAGATTTCAAGAATTAGAGGAAGGCATGCGGAGGTTGGAAAGAGCAGCTATAGAAATAGATCTTCAGGTGAATCAGGAGAAGACAAAGTGTATGTTCGTATCTCGGTCTACGGAAATGACAGGAGAACCCACAATACAACTGAATGGGAAAACTATGAAAAATGTAGGAATTTCAGGTATCTCGGATGACTGGTTACTTCAGACAATGATATAAGAGAGGAGATAAAATCAAGAATAGCAGCAGGCAACCGAAGCTATTTTTCATTATTCAAAGTTTTTAGAACAAGAACACTTACTAGGAATTTGAAGATTAAAGTGTATAGAATCGCAGTTAAACCAGTGGTGACTTATGGATCAGAGACATGGACTTTTACTGGCACAGATGAAGAACTCCTCTGGAGATGGGAACGAGAGATATTAAGAAAAAGATAAGGACCCGTCTATGATAATGGGGTATGGAGGATAAGGAGGAATGAGGAAATAAAGATATTATGTGGGGAACCAGATATTGTGACAGATATCAAGGGTAGTAGACTGAGATGGTTAGGACATGTGGAACGGATGCTTGAAGAGAGAGCAGTTAAGAAAGTATATCAGGGTAAACCAGGCGGGAGACGACTGAAAGGAAGACCAAGAATGGGATGGCTGGATGATGTGCAGGAAGACCTCAGGAAGATGAGTGTAAGAAGATGGAGAAGCAAGGTGACCGACCGAGAGGAGTGGGCTACGATAGTTCGAGAGACCAAGGCCTTCCACGGGCTGTAGCGTCCCGGAGCAAGCAAACAAGCAAGCAAGCAAGAGGTACGAATTTTAGGTGCTGAAATGAAACCTGAGAATAAGTTCATCCAAGCAGACTACATCCACGAGCATTACAATTTGTCCATAAATGTTTCTTAATATTTATTTTGAATTTAGTAAAATTCTGACAAGCTTTCATCGAGTCTGCAATGGAATTAAATGTTATTATAGCCCTATACAATAGGCCCCTACACCATTAGTTCCATACTTCACTGTATTCATTCTAGGAACATGCATGTTTCTAGATTGCCGTGTTGCATAATCATGAAGAGATGAATTATGTATATAAATCATCTTCCTGGTCTCATTCGCAATGTATTGGGGTCGGCATTTTATGTGAATTTGGTGCAGTTTTTCGACCAGATGCCCTTAATGTCGCCAAAACTCTCTGAAGGGATCTATTCACTATTGCGTGTTTGTATGGTGGTTTGTAGTGTGGTGTATTGAGTGTATTTGAAGAGTTGTGTATTAAGACGAACCAGACAAATTAACCGTACACAGCAAAATATCCTCGGCCCAGCCGGGAATCGAACCGGGGGCTCTCTGAGTCAGACAGGTACGCTGACCATTTAGTCAAGGAGTGGGACGAAATAATGTAAATACATATCTTAATTAATATATATTTTATACTCTTAATTTGAAGGAGCTTGTTTATCTGCTTATTAAAAATATAATTCCCACACCGTTGGTAATATGCAGTTATACTCTTATATTTTCTTAAAATTCATTGCGATTTTATGTGTACTGAAGCGCAGTGTTATCGTTATGTATAATAATAATAATAATAATAATAATAATAATAATAATAATAATAATAATAATAATAATAATAATAATAATAATATCGATAGCTGCAGTCGCTTAATTGCGGCCAGTATCCAGTATTCGGGAGATAGTAGGTTCGAACCCCACTATCGGCGGCCCTGAAAATGGTTTTCCGTGGTTTCCCATTTTCACACCAGGCAAATGATGGGGCTGTACCTAAATTAAGGCCACGGCCGCTTCCTTCCCACTCCTAGCCATTTCCTGTCCCATCGTCGCCATAAGACCTATCTGTGTCGGTGCGACGTAAAGCAACTAGCAAATAATAATAATAATAATAATAATAATAATAATAATAATAATAATAATAATAATAATAATAATAATAGTGAGTGTTCTCCGGAGAAGTGCAGTTCATATTTTTTAATTTCCTTCCTATATGCGACTTGCGCGTCTGAGAGGTTAACGTTCTACCTAAGATGAAATCTAATGTTGAAAACGACAAAAATGCCCAGTCCCCCAGGAAGAGAAAATGACCACTGAATGTTAAAATCTCCGATCTGGCTGAGAATAGAATCTGGGACCCCTCAGACACGGGGATTGACTATACCTTCATACTTCATGCATTCATTCATTGCTATATTTCGACATTCATTAATTAATATTGACCAGAAATATGCACGGTTTATACGACCTCAACCGTAAGTAAGACAGAAATACAACGAATTATGATTAAAACAGTAATGACTAGCAAATGTACCAGCCTTTCGCTACGGTATTATACATTGTATACGGATATCGAAGTAAATTACTATACACTCTGGTTAGGCAGATCGGAAAAGTCAGTTTTCCGAAACATTAGGAACTTGAGGGGGAGTGTTTTCGTACAGTGTGCCGGCCCACGGCACACGGAACAGTAACTGCGCGGTAGAGATAACTTCGTGAGGCAACACGACATGCTCCGCATCGGCGGGAAAGAGCTTGTACCTGACGTGTTGTGTGTAGTTATGACCAGTATAAAGCTGCACGGAACGTGAAGAAACAGTCGGAACACTGAAATATCGCGCCTAATAATCACGTTTAAAGGCTGCTTTTAGGTTAAGATTTTTTCGGTGGATATGAAATACACGTAACACGGTTACAATAGGTGTTTAAAAGTAACTAATACAAGAGTATTTTCACAAGTTATATGTATCGGCATGTATTGTGAGTAATTAAGGCCAGGATAGAACTTCACGGCACGCAAAAATGCAGTGGGAACTCAAAAATACGCACCCTAAAGGTCATGTCTAAATGTTGTTTTTAGGATAACAATGTTTTCATTCATTGTAAACTACACCTGTCACAATTACACTGGAAGTAGATGTGTTTACAAATGTCACAATGTTATTTTCACCATACCCGCACAGTTGAAGAAAGATTTGTCAGTTCTCTATTTACGTACAAAATATACAAGCAGGACACGGAAAAAATTAACCCATACAAGCAAAACACGAAGATAAAAATTAAACACTATGCGCAACTGGAAGAGGAGATTAAAAATAAAACTATACAAGCAGAATATGAAAATAAAAAATAAAAATTGTGGGCCAGACAGAGTGGCTCAGACGGCTGAGGTGCTGGCCTTCTGACCCCAACTTGGCAGGTTCGATCCTGTCTCAGTCCGCTGGTATTTGAAGGTGCTCAAATACGTCAGCCTCGTGACGGTAGATTTACTGGCACGTAAAAGAACTCCTGCGGGACAAAATTCCTTCACCTCGCGTCTCTGAAAACCGCAAAAGTAGTTAGTGGGACGTAAAGCAAATAACATTATTATTATTATTATTATTATTTTTATTATTATTATTATTATTATTGTAGGATGTTTAAGTTTCAAATGTTTCATCATTGTGCCGGTTGAAGATCCCTTTGCAGACAAAATAGAAGAAGATAAATTGCATTTCAATCTCTCCAGTTTTATTCTAGTAAAAAAAAGGTGCTAAACAGCACTCCGGTGCGACATTTCGTACGATGTATATTACTGGGCTTCAGTGAAGACACATTATGTTATTCGCATGTACCGAAGGCCAGTTGACGGTGCAGCGGAATTCGTAGAACAAAGAGGATATGACAGAACACGGAACACGGAACATTCCAGCACGTGGCGGCACACTGCCGATATCGACAGTCAGCTAGTAGGCGAAGATCAGTGCATAGTGGCGCTCTTGACGGGATAGCGAGTCACTGTCTCGGTCTCACTTGAGAATGTTTCGGATCACTGACCCTCGGTGCTCCGGAACAGCGGAACATAAACAGGGACATAGTGCCTAATACTACTGAACACACAGTGAGCGCTAACCGAAGAACAGCGTGGGGAGGTCCCCGTATGGTGTTTCCAATGTAAAGTGCGAGTTGCGGAGTTGTGATGATAACGGCAGGCTCATTTGCCTACTATCCTACACATTCGAGTTGGGAAGCAGGCCCCCTTGCCTACTGCGCGGTCACAATCAATTCGGGGAGCTTTCGTTACAATGGCAGACCGCCTTTCGTACTGCCAGACATATTACAGTCGATGAGTTTTTATTATAATGACAGGCACCTTCTCTACTGTCAATTGAAACTGAGTTGTGCTGTTATCATTATAATGACAATGCCTCTTTTCCTAATGCCAGTCAGCTTACTACTAGTCGCACTCGAGTTGGTAGGTTTCGATTAAAATAGCAGGTCACTTTGTCTAAACCCAGTCACATTTTAGATGGGTAAATTTGTTTTTAACGGCGGGCACCCTTGCCTACTGCCAGACACAATCGGGTAGGGGAGTTTTGAACAAAATTGCTTGTTCCCTTTCCTTCTGCCAGTCAAACGAGAAGGGAATTATATTACAATGGTAGGCCCCCCTTAATGATGACGATTACACAGGAGTTGGAGAAGGACCAATTCTTACTGCCAGTCAAAGACGATGTGGGGAGTAATGATGACAGTATCAGACGCATTTTGGACAATTTCCTTTTTTACCCTTCCTCACCCCCGATGCCAAAGGGGGCTGACATAATCCGGTGAGTCACTATTCATCTCAGCGACACTGAAAGCTATGGGTTCGACACTACTTTCGATTATTTTTGTATCTCACCCCTATCCATATGTGTAGTTTTGGATCTCTCTTGATAGCGATTCTTACCCTATCTTGCGCAAGTTTCGATATATATGCTGACAATGAGAGGGTCAACATATGTGTTTGAAAGTATGTTTTCCAATATGCATTTTATGAAAAATTATTTCAGATCCAGAATTACCAGTGAAAACTTCAGGTTTCTTAGCCATTGTTAGAACTTCGTGCATTCCAAACTTTTTTTGCTAGTGGCTTTACCTCGCACCGACACAGATAGGTTTTATGGCGACGATGGGACAGGAAAGGGCTGGGAGTTGGAACGAAGCGGCGGTGGCCTTAATTAAGGTGCCTGGTGGGAAAATAGGAATCCACCGAAAACCATCTCCAGGGCTGCCGAGAGTGGGATTCGAACCCACTAACTCTCGGATGAAAGCTCACAGCTGCGCGGTCCTAACCGCACGGCCAACTCGCCCGGTCATTCCAAATATTGAAAGATTTCACAAAACAAGGCATGACATTTCTCTCACTAACGAGGTTAGGTGCGTAAATTGCATATTGCAAGCGTACGTACGAAGACTGAAATAAGATATAATTTACCTAAAATGTTGTTTGTTATGTGAATCATACTATCTACTCTACTGATTCCAGGGAAATACAGTGCTAATTGATACATTTACGAATAAAACACCTTCCGCTTTATGCTCTATTATAGGATGATCCAGTAAATGTGCACACACACAATTCTGTTATACAATGAATGGCCACAATTTCTAACTGCTCTCTATTTACAAGTCTCTGCTCTTTTCATGCAACGGGTGGTCCGGCTCGCTACTACCTAAGAGAGCTGATTGACAGGCCTTTCACTTGCGCTCACAAGTCGGTCACCTCGTACAGCAGCTGCGTGCAGACAACTAGATTTGAACATGGTGCTACTGGCTACACAGCACGCGTTGACTGTTCCTTGGTTCGATTCCAGTGACGTACAGAGTCTCATGCAGTGAACAATTAAACAGCAACTGTTCAACAGTTCTAAACAGCAGAAGATTACTCCTCACAACAACGATTATTAACACAGTTCCAATTAAACCCACGATAGCTGCTCTAATCGCTGACTCAAGACGATCCTCAGTCCACGGAAGTATAATCAATCAATCAATCAATCAATCAATCAATCAATCAATCAATCAATCAATCAATCAATCAATCAATCAATCAATCAATCAATCAATCAATCAATCAATCAATCAATCAATCAATCAATCAATCAATCAATCAATCAATCAATCAATCAATCAATCAATCAATCAATCAATCAATCAATCAATCAATCAATCAATCAATCAATCAATCAATCAATCAATCAATCAATCAATCAATCAATCAATCAATCAATACTGATCTGCACTTAGGGCAGTCGCCCTGGTGGCGGATTCCCTATCTCTTGTTTTACTAGCCTTAAAGGATTTCAAAGAAATTGAAAATTCATTGAACATCTCTTTTTGGTAAGTTATTCCAATCCCTAACTCCCCTTCCTATAAACGAATATTTGCCCCAATTTGTCCTCTTGAGTTCTAATTTTATCTTCATATTGTGATCATTACTACTTTTAAAGACGCCACTCAAACTTATTCGTCTATTAATGTCATTCTACCCCATCTTTCTGCTGACAGCTCGGAACATACCACTTAGTCGAGCAGCTCGTCTTCTTTCTTCCAATTCTTCCCAGCCCAAACTTCGCAACATTTTTGTAACGCTACTCTTTTGTCGGAAATCACCCAGAACAAATATTCTCTATACACCATACACTATAGTAAACACAATACTATAAGGCAGTACACAGTCCTCCTGTCCCGTACGCCGCCTTCTGTCCAGATACTCATTCGAGACTCCTACGTAACAACAGCTACAACTCCTCGTTCAGACATCGACGGGACACTAGCGACAGCCAACACCCCTAACCCCTCAGCCCAGCAGCCGAATCCCAACTCACTGCGTCTCACACTGACTCTATCACGGAGTCCAACACTGACTAACCATCCACGGCTAGCCTCCCTTTTTATAGCCCTGGTGATGTGTACCAGAATATTCGCGACTGGCTAAAGATGGAACATTCTCGTTGCGTCTCCTAGAAACTTACAGGTAAACCAGCCGACGAGAACAATACACGGACATGCCAGCCATGCCCTCCAGGCCGGCTGTGTGCTTCCCAGTCGTCTGCCTCACTAGCCGCACCCAGGAAGTACCGAAACGGGATACCACGGGGCTAGCGCTTAGGAATACTAATATACATCGTATTTACGCTTTGCTGTAGTTATATGTGGAGTAAATAATCACTGTAAGCAAGACCAGCACCCGTCTCATTCAGCAAATATTTGGATACTAGAGCCCCCATTTATTGCAATATTACCATAAATAAGGTAAGGTAAGGGTTATTCTTCCCGAAGGCAGGTCCGAACCTCCGCAGAGGTGTTCCTGAGCCGGAGTTTACATGCGGTAGGGTGGCGAGTTCCTTTCCGCTCCTCCATTCCCTTACCTCCCACCAACAGCGCGTGGCAACCCATCCAACTCCTGACCACGCCCAATGTTGCTTAACTTCGGAGATCTCACGGGAACCATAAAGATCCCAGGAAAACTAATTTAAGGCCCCTGGTAGAAGTTATCAGACAACAGGAGTAAATAAATTCTCGGATAAGTCAGAATCGAAGCCCGCGCATCGCGGTCGGAAGCTAACCGCGACAAGGAGTTCAAATTTTCTGCTTACCTGTACAACGTTAAAACTAAATTCTCCAAAAACATCCCGAGTTCCGTTAAGCAGCGAGCATTAATCTCTTACGAACAGGTCTTCCCAGACAATAAAAGAATGAACTCGTCATGGTGAAACCTACTGGAATTTAGAAGCTGTTATATAACTATGTATCCACACGGACTGATCCTCCTCTCCGGCCTCCTGATCCATTGCGGCAGTAACGCTTTTCGCTTGGATTCATTTGGATTACATGAGAGTGTGGATTAACATGGCCTCGACTACTGGGGGCTTTGCTCTACATAAATGAAGCGTGTTCATAAAACCCTCGCTAAGTCTGTGCCCACAGCTAGGTTGAAACTCTGTGACACATTGTGGACAGACACAGAAGAATAATTACCGTTCCACAGACAAAATATTAGAAAAGCCTCCAGGATATAACAGCACGTTCATTCGTCAGTGGGAGATCACGTGACTGGATAATTACTATTGGATATATTATTATTATTATTATTATTATTATTATTATTATTATTATTATTATTATTATTATTATTATTATTATTAAATAGTAGTAATCAAAACTGGAAGCAAACTACAATTTGTATTTCACGTAATTATCTTAAAAAATGTATCATGTTAACTGTGAGAGGTGTCCGAATTTAAACAACATTGCGTGTGGATGGGTGGCACAACTCAAAAAATTCGAATTTCGAGTTAATGCACTCTTCAGTATTGTAGATTAGTCTTTTCCTAGCAACAATAGAGGCACATATTTTAGTTCAATATTCCTAAAACAAATGGCAGAACTGCCGCTGTTGCATTCTGTGCTTTATAATTTACATTGGCTGCAATACTGGCGCTTCTCAGCAGGGCCGTAACCAGGACGGGGTTACTGACGGTCAGAACACCCTCGTCCCCATGACATTTTTACAAAAGAAAATAAACTAATCAAAGTCGACTCTTTTAAACATTCACAGAGACATAATTGTAAAACCAACAGATCTCTTGAAGCTATTTCTAAACTGAGGGCAGGTTTCTTTCTGAAAGATTTAAGGTTCAAAGGGGAGGAGGAAAACATTCTTAATACTCACATTTCTTATAAGCTTGCACAGTGACAAGTAAGTGTACTATGAAGAAGTTATTTCAGCCAAGAGGGTGTTAAGCTTTTACAAGTGTTGATGAAATATCTAAGTAAGTTTTAATATCGTTTAATTCAGACAAGTCCGACTCGTTGGTTGAATGGTCAGTTTACTGGCCTTCAGTTCAGAGGGTCCCGGGTTCGATTCCCGGCCGGGTCGGGGACTTTAACGTTCATTGGTTAAGTCCAATGGTTCGGGAGCTGGGTGTTTGTGCTGTCCCCAACATCCCTGCAACTCACACACCGTACATAACCGTAGTCTCCACCACAGTGACACACAGTTACCTAAATATGGCAGGACCGGGCGAGTTGGCCGTGCGCGTAGAGGCGCCGTGAGCTTGCATCCGGGAGATAGTAGGTTCGAATCCCACTATCGGCAGCCCTGAAGATTGTTTTCCGTGGCTTCCCATTTTCACACCAGGCAAATGCTGGGGCTGTACCTTAATTAAGGCCACGGCCGCTTCCTTCCAACTCTTAGGCCTTTCCTTTCCCATCGTCGCCATAAGACCTATCTGTGTCGCTGCGACGTAAAGTAACATTTGTCAAATATGGCAGATGCAGCCCACCCTCACTGGACGGACTGCCTTACAAGGTCTGCACCCGGCTATAAATACCCACACGAAATTATTATAATTCAGACACTTTAAATACTTCGAATATTATTTACTTTTCAGTTAAGTCTTTGCATGTCATGTAATTTGGATTGCCGAAGAGTGTATAATTTGGACCTTTGAAACAAATGTATTAGTTACGTTTCTTCATGGTTTTGTTGGTGATTCTAAAAAAAACTTGTTTTATAATTTAAGTCCGGGCCACGATGTAGAGGTAGCATGTCTGCCTCTTAACCGGTGGCTTCGGGTTCGATTCCCGACCAAGAAAAGTAGTTTTACGTAGATCTGAGGGCTGGTTCAAGGTCCACTCAGCCTACATGATTACAATTGAGGTGCTATCCGACGGCATTGTAGGCCGATGTGAGAAGTACTATGATGACGACAGGATTCAGTGCAATAGTTGCAAAAAGTGGGTTCATTAAAACTGCACCAAAATTCAGGATGAATGGTTTTATCACTGTCTTCATGCCAAAGGTGACGACCACAATTCGCAGTGTCTTATTTGATATTAAATACATTAAATAACTCACAAGCGCTTATATTTAACAGTCCAAGTAACACGATAACAAATTTTAGAATAAATATTACTTTTAAACAAATCCTAAAGATAATATTAACATTTATTTTCACCAAATCATTTGATACATTCTAGTAATTATTTTCATTAAGGTCAATAGTGTTATAGACACTTAAAATTATGTGGTCCAAATGATGCAGACTTCCCCTACCGTTGGTAGCAATATTTTGAGCTCAGTCATTAGCTCTGGTACACCAAGATTTGATTTCAGTTACTAAACTACCAACCTGGAAGAAAGTCTCTAGAATACATTTACACAAGTTTTATAATTCCGTTGAACGGAAGTATGGAGCAATCATTGGAATTACCACCTGGAAATACACACAGGAATGTATTATTGACTTTCAACTGTGATTAAGGTATTAATTTCCTTTTGACTGATATCTGATTAATATAGAGAGAGCCTAAGGAATAATTACGGCCTATCTAACTACGAGATTGTAGGGACTCTTCAATTAAAACGGAAAACCTATACTTCGGGAAAAGACAATAGTGTTGTGTTAGGACTGGAAATAAACAGAAGGATGATGGTGGTTTAAGGAGAACATCAATCAGGAAACCATTCAGTCTTAATTCCACTGAACAGCTAAGTCCTTATCCCGAAGGCTGGTTGGATCGTCCACATGTACCACCAAACGTTATGCGGTTATAGGGAAACCGGCAGTGTCATAATGAGGCGTACAAGGCATAATGAGAAGTCAAGCAGTTTCGTTTACCCCACTGGGTAGAAACATGGCAGACCCTGCGAGTACTCCTTTTACAATATCCAGACGCATTAGTCATGCTCCGAATGTCGTAACTAGAGTCCGGATTTTTAGGTACTGATAGGTTAAAGTGCAAATTAACTTAAGCGGACAACACGTATATACTACGCCGTACAGCGGTTATGCTAGGAGATTTGCATAGATATTAGGGGTACGGCCTATATAACTCCTTGAATTTATGTTACTCTTGCTACATTATGGTACAACGGGTTGCATGACACATCCTATAAACCAAATTACTTTGCATTCTAACCTATTGCCACCTAAAAATCCGAGGTCTAGTCATAACTCAGCGCCAACCACATTTCAGCATCTTCCATACAATCACAACCATAAATGAGACAGAGTTTGAGGAAGTTACATCTTGCTCTGGCAATGCAGCAGATAAGTAACCAATGAACTGATCGATCTCTTTGTTTTAATAGCTCCTTTCAAAATCACCTCTCAGTACGGTGAGACCCATATTAACCTATAGTCTTCTTGCCTGGAGTCCCATCACAGTACTGAATCTCAATAAGCTTCAGAGAATACAGCGTCGTGCGGAGAGGCTAATAACTTATCGCTCCCATTTTCATTCGACTGAAATCCCCTCAATAGAAATTACCGTCAAAATAACCGATTTGATCTTTCTTCGAAAATCCCTCTCCGGCTCCTTTAAACTTGACCCTTTCCATACCGTTTCTCCATCCTTTCGCTGTCCGCAGAGGCGTACTTGCCGTACCACCACCTGACAATCCGGTTACAATACATGCAAACAAGATGTGGAAAATCTCTGTGTATATATGAACGGGAGTGAAAGTGAGTGTGTTATTGAGTGAGTGGTTTAGCCTACTGTATGAGTGTAAATATGTGAATAATGTAATTGTTGCAAATATTACCTTACTGGGTTTGTGGGTTCGGCCATCCATAAACTCTGTATTTTATGACAAATAATAATAATAATAATAATAATAATAATAATAATAATAATAATAATAATAATAATAATAATAATAATAATAATAATTTCCTTTAACATCAGTATGCCAATTGTCGTTAAGTATTCCTACAGTCCAGCGTATTCTTTCCATTCATCTCCAACACCACACCTCGAATTCCTCTTATGTTGTCTTTACAATTTTTTAAACGGTCCATGTTTCCGAACACAAAGTACGGATGTAACATTTTATAAATTTTATTTTCAATTATGAGGATACGTTGTAGTGATTTGGAATATTCATATCCTTACCGGGCGATTTGGCCGTGCGGTTAGGGGTGCACAGCTGTGAGCTTGCATCGGGGACATAATGAGTTCGAACCCTACTGTCGCCAACCTTGAAGATGGTTTTCTGTGGTTTCTCCAGGCAAATGCTGTGGCTGTACCTTAATTAAGGCCACGGCCGCTTCCTTCCCACTCCTAGGTCTTTCCTATCCCGTCGTCGCCATAAGACCTATCTGTGTAGGTGCGACGTAAAGTCAATTGTAAAAAATGTCCTATTCTTGTTGCCATCATGACCTGAGCTATTTGAAATTTATTACAGTTATATTTCGTCTGAAGTAACTTCACACCTAAGATAATATGTCAAACGTTTCACTACTTCATTGGAATGCACTTAAGTATGTCCATTTAGTTGGCGATTAGAGAGACAGTCATTACTTTTGTTTTTTTTAAATATTCATATTTAAGCAACAACAACAAACCATAAAGAGCAGTTGATGTGAAGATGACAATAAAAATATGGAAATATGGAAAATGTAGAGAAAAAGGGTGAGCTCCCATGTACATATAGAATATTTCCTAGACCTATCTTAAGATGAGATATTATTTACAGTATTTACATAGTTTACAAAATACTTAAATTATACTGCGCAAGATATACATGTATATACTTAATTTTCCACTCCTCGTTCGTTCTGTCTATCGATAGTAAGCTAATCATTCATTCGATCATTCCTGTGCTCGCATATACTTCCTTTCACTCTACCAATCATTCACCTACACACTCACAGGCACAAGAAGCAGGTCCATTGTATTACATTTTTCTTTTTGACTATTACAATGAAGTCAGAATTACGTACGAGAAATGCTACAAAATTACCGAGAGACAGACAGAGATGTTAATATTTCCATTTTGAATTAAATCATTACGGATTACTTCATCTGTGAATTCGCACACGTGATATCATTAAACCTGTAGATCTTGTGCACTAGCGCAAACAGCTAGCGGAATGCAGGAGATTAATTTAAATTTCCTGGAATGAAACGACTTCCTCTATAAACCCGTCGACTATGGGTGAATGCTGTAAATAGTGAACATCAATTCACTACTCTATCCTTAATTGAAATCTTGAGTTTATTTACGTTTTAACTCAGACTTTCATTGCCTTGACACGTATTGCAGCTATGGATCATAGTAATACAGTACATCCCAATCTTAGACAGAAACGAATTAAGAAATTGTAATCATAGCATGTGACAGTAAATTCCCTCCAATAATAATAATAATAATAATAATAATAATAATCATCATCATCATCATCATCATCATCATCATCATCATCATCATCATATAGTGGTTTATTTCATAGATTTCAGAGAAAGCCTTAACTCGCTGGAAAGTGAAATCCTAGAAACGATAATCAGAGAATTTGGGGCCAAATCAAACTGGCAAACTTCATCACAGAAAGTTTAACAGGCACAACTTCTAATGTGAAATTCATGGGAGAATTTTCTCAGTCATTTGAAATTAAGACAGGTGTGCGACAGGGTGATTTATCATCATCACTACTATTCAACTGTGTTCTGGAGAAGATTGTGAGATTTTGGAATTCCTAACTTGAAAATCAAGGGATAATCCTGATCTGCTTAGGAAGAAAATCGGGAGGAATCAAAGTCAACTGCTTGGCTTTCGCTAATTTTGTGATACTTTCAAAAAACCTAGAGGGAGAGGCCGTACAGATCAACCTCCTAGAAAAGATAGCTAGTAAGACGGGACTTAGTATCTCGAAAGAGAAGACCAAGTTCATGATAAATGACAAACATGGACCAGAATTCCTTGAAACAGAGATTGGACGGATTCATAGGGTTACACAGTTCAAATACCTCAATGAAATCATACAAGAGAAGGGAATAGAGAAAGCTGCTCTGGATGACCGTATCATAAAAATGGGCAGAGCTCACAGACTAACTAAAAATGTCTACAACAAGAAATGCATTTCGTGGAATGCCAAAATAAAGCATTACAGCACTGTAATAAAAAACAGAATGTCTGTATGCCAGCGAATGCCTCTCGATGAATTACAAGTTGCAGAAGCTGGAGATCCTAGAAAGAAGAATACTCCGGAAAATCTTGGGCCCAACCCAGGCAGAAACCGGCTCGAAACTTATGAACAATAATACAGTCTAAAATGTGAAGAAAATTTCAGAGACCATGAAAAATGAGCTGGACAATGAATGGACAAAACTAGACCAACCAGAAGTGATTGGACTCCCTGTGGAACAAGCAGACAACGACGGCATGGATCAAGGTAGTTCTATAGATCTAGAGAAGTATAACATCCAGGAAGTTCAGATATTAGACAAGAAAACATTTCGGAGCATGATTCCAAATTTGGAAGGGTTTCATGTCGAAGGAACTGCAAAGACGGGAAGAGCCTGTACGGATGAACAGAGGAAACAGTATATGAAGGAGTACTAGAGGAAGAGGAAATTCAAGACAAAGAAAAAATTAAGTTGTAGCGTGATCTAAAGTGGCCAATTTAGCAAATAATAATAATAATAATAATAATAATAATAATAATAATAATAATAATAATAATAATAATAATAATAATAATTTGTTTTACGTCCTAATAACCCTTTTTCCGTTTTCCAGAGACGTTGAGGTCCCTATGTATTGTCTCGCGGACGTTACGTGCATATAATTTTTTTTTTACAATTTTTTTACGTCGCACGGACACAGATGGGTCTTATGGCGACGATGGGATAGGAAATGGCTAGGAGTGGGAAGGAAACGGCCGTGGCCTTAATTAAGGTACAGCCCCAGTATTTGCCTGGTGTGAAAATGGGAAACCACGGAAAACCATCTTCAGGGCTGGCGACAGTGGGGCTTGAACCCACTATCTCCCAGATGCAAGTTCACAGCTGCGCCCCCCTAGCCGCACGGCCATCTCGCCCGGTATGTAAATCTATAAACAAGAGACTGACGTATTTCAAATACCACCAGACTGAGCTGGGGTTGATCCCGCCAAGTTAGGCATAGAAAGCCTGTACCGTGTGAGTCACTCAGTCGGCCATTTCCATCCAACTGACATGACCATACCCAATAGCTTATGTATCATGCAGGAAATAATCTAATGGCGTTAAAGAAAAGTGTTTATTTTGTGTTTGTGTTTGTTACCATTTGTTTTACGTTGCGCTGACAAACATAGGTCTTATAGCAACTATGGGACAGAAAAGAGCTACGAATGGGAAGTAAGCGACCGTGACATTAGTTAAGGTGTTAAAATGGGAAAGCACGGCAAACCACCTTTAGGGCTGCCGACAGTGGGGTTCGAACCCACCATCTTTAGAATACTGGACACTGGTCTCAATTAAGCGACTTGCAGTTATCAAGCTCGGTAAGAAAAGTGTTATAATTTGGACGGAATTTACTGTGGTCTTGATTTTTGTTTGGACTTAGCATTCCCCTGGTGTTAAAAGGGAAATGATGCTAAACAATCTTCAATGTCACCGATGTTGGGATTTGCACCTACTGTGTCCGTACACCGCAGCCATGCTGCTGGGTAGTTGTGGAGAGTTTTGAAACAATGAAATAAAATAAATATTTTCTGCTTTTAGAAGTTAATTTACTGTTCGGTTCCTTGGCTGAACGGTCAGTAAGCTGTGCTTCGATTCGGAGGATCCCAGTTTCGATTCCCGGGTAGGCCGAAGATTTTAACTGAATATGGTCAATTCCTCTGGCAGGCCTACGGGAACTGGATGTCTGTGATCGTCTTAACACATATTTTCATTAGCATACAGCAGATCATATTGCTAACCAATGCAGAAACCTACAGTGGTGAATATATGCCTCCACATTGGGATACAGCTTGGAAGAGCACCCGGCCACACTAGTACCGAGTCCAGATAACTGGGAAAAAGTCCCAGAAAGAAGAAAGAGAAGGAGAAGTAACATGTCCATTATGAAATAAATGTTTTTCCATGATGCAGCATATAACGGAAAAAATGTATTTGCTCTTTAAACTACCGATATAAATTTTGTAGCATTTTCCCCTTTGATAAGCATTCTACGGAATCCGAAAATAACTTTTAAAAGTCAAAATAAAATATCAAGCAATCAAGGGTGAAGATGGGGTCAAAGACCACACCGGTGACGTCCATCCACCACATCCGAGTCACATTTAATCTCGCTGGCAACCCGTTTTCAGATTGCCGGTATTTGAATTAAGAATAATTACAATGTTGTATTTTGTTTAAATTTTCTTTACGACGCACCGACACAGATAAGTCTTACGGTGACGATGAGATAGGAAAGGGATAGGAGTGGGAAGAAGCGGCCGTGGCCTTAATTAAGATTCAGCCACAGCATTTGCCGGTATGAAAATAGGAAACCACGGAAAACCATATTCAAGGTTGCCGACAGTGGGGTTCAAACCCACTATCTCCTGGATGCAAGCTCACAGCTGTGCGTGCCTCTAACCGCACGGCCAACTCGCCTGGCATGTTGTAATTTCATCGTAATCACCATAGTAGTTCATTCCTTCCAGACACATTACTCTTTAGATTGTCAGTATAACGTGTCCACCGCCGTAGTGAAATATTAGCGCTATTAGTTACCGTCATCGGAAACCCCAATTCGATGCCCGTTACTGCCAGACATTTAAGAGTGGCAAGAGGGCTGGCGTACGGTTAAACGGGGACATGCACCTCAAATTCATCGGGAAAAGAGAAAAGGGACAAGGAAACGGAAGTACACTTAGTCTATCTGCTGTATGGCTACCCCTTGATGTAGGGGTCAGAGTTCACGCGAGATGAATGTTCACGGCCTGTTTTACGACCGGATGCCCTTCCTGACGCCAACCTGAGTTCAGGAACTAATGAAGATGAAACGAATTATAGTGGATGCCATTGGTTAAGGATGTGGGAGGAATCGGTTGTGGCATATGAATAGGAACTTTCGCGTCACTTGCCTGGAAGTGAAAATGGGAAACCACAGAAAAAAACCATCTCATGACAGCCGACGATGGAGTTCAAACCCACGCGTCTCCGAATGCAGATCTTGGCTCCACAGCAGTAGTGGGCAGCCACTCTGCTCGGTGAAAGTACACTTGGTACAACATGAATTATTTTTTGTATTCGCCCTCTTAGTAGAATCAATTTTACTCACTCATCCAAGGAGCAGGTTCAAACCTCAAGGGTAATAACATTTTCAGTCCTTCTGTCTTAGAATTAATACTACAATGTAAAATCTGGTATGATCAGCGTAGTTTCTTCAAGTAACAAATAGTACAACTCTGAAACTTACTTTCCTGAAGTTGAATGGATCGCTTGCGGCCTCAGGTTGTAGTGTTACATCCAGGCAATTGTTGGGATGATACCTAGAATAAAAATACAAATACGAATAATTCTCAATGGGTGTCAACCGTGGGGTCCTTAGCTGACTCTAGCAGGCTCCACAATAGCATCTCTCTTATCAGACGTTTCTTGGTCATCTCTTGTTCTCTTCCTACCCCGATAGTATTAGGCTTGTGACGCACAAGTAGTCTTAATTTTTCATCATCCGTGACCCTTCCTTCAGCAATAAGTTCATCCTTTTCCTATTATTTAATATTCTTTTTACAGTTTGTTTTGCGTTGTACCGACGCAGATAAGTATTACGGCGACTATGGAACAGGTAGGCTCAGATCAGCGCGACCCTAATTTTACGGCCAATTTGCTCGTCCTTATTCTTATTTTTCTTTCGATTGTTACTTTCTCTTGAATCACCGCCGCTACATTTCCTTATTACAATAATACCGTAAAAAAATCTTTCCAATTCTAGCCCTTTTTACTTATAAATACTCACATAACTATCCTAAAGGTGTTACGTGGACGGAGACTATCCGGCAAAGCTCACAATCGTACTAGGTACACGGAGCTGATGATCATGGCGTTAGATCTCCCTGACACTGTGCAAGAACAACAACAGAATTATTACAGGATTTTTTATTCTGCTACTTGAAGCTTGTTTTGGTTTGACACGAACAGAAATATCAATCCCGTGTGGAGATGAGGTAAATATAAATTATACTTTATTGGTTTTGTGCCCCACTAACAAGTTTTGGGGTTGAGAAGGTGCCGATATTTTTGTTTACAAGTTGCTTGACATCGCACCGACACAGATAGGTCTTGTGCCGACGATGGGATAGGAAAGGTTTAGAAGTGGGGAAAAGCAGCCCTGGACTTAATTATGCCCCAACATTTGCCTGGTGTAGAAATAGGAAATCACGGAAACCATCTTCCGGGCTGCCGACAGTGGGGTTCGAACCCACTACCCGAATACAAGCTCACTGCTGTGCGACCCTAACCGTACGGTGAACTTACTCGGCGCCGAAAATGTTATACCACAGGAATTATTTCACGTGCCGACAAATACCATGAAGACTGATACGGGATCGAATTCTCCAACTTAGGATCAGAGAAAAAAAAAATCTACAATGTGAGAAACTCAGTCCCGCAGATTAAAACGATTTTATTCCACCCGTCAGAATACACATTTCTCGTGTGCATTTTAATGCCCACGTTTCTCCCCATCATTATATCCCTCTGTACGAAGAGTCACCCCTCTTTTGGCTCACCTCCCCTCACTGAACTGTTGTGGGAGAAAAAGAAAAGTTTCGATGTCAGACACGTGCTTTATGTAAATGTTTATAAAAAGCACTGGTGCCATCCTCCCCTATACGCCGGCATGTCGTCGTAAATGTAGAACAGCACGTAGAAGCAGACAAATACACCCCTACCTTACTTCACTTCCTGTCACAACTGGGTTACAAGGAGACACTCAGATGTTCGAGTTGCGGACTTTTTTGATACTTGGTGTATTTATAACAAATATTAGGTACAACAAAATGTTGAAGTAATAGAGCGTACTTCTCCACATTTTGAAGTCCGGCTCCATGGCTAAATGGTTAGCGTGCTGGCCTTTGGCCACATGGGTCCCGGGTTCGATTTCCGGCGGGGTCGGGAATGTTAACCATAATTGGTTGTATGGTGTATGTGTTGTCTTCATCATTTCATCCTCATCACGACGCGCAGGTCGCCTACGGGAGTCATATCAAAAGACCTGCATCTGGCGAGCCGAACTTGTCCTGGGACACTTCCGGCACTAAAAGCCATACGCCATTTTTCCCCCCACATTTTGTAAGAAAATAGCAATTAAAATTGGCAAAGTAAACGGCATGAGGAAATTGTAATCTTATTTTCTGTTGGGTTTGAAACGGCGGTCATGGATTACGGAGGCCAGAACTCTACCACTGATCCACAGAAGGTGCTTATTTTGCCGTATAATACGTAGACTACGTATTTCTGTTGTATTTGTTTGCTCAGTTACCAGTTTACCTACCCTAAATAGCATGGGTTAATGCCTACTATAGGAACTGGATTCTCGAATAATCAGACGCGACCTGATATCTATTAACTTATTTTGTGACTTATTTGATTCTAAACGTGTTTGGCCAGGCTGAGTGGCTCAGGCGGTTGAAGCGCTGGCCTTCTGACCCCAACTTGGCAGGTTCGCTCCTGGTTCAATCCGATGGTATTTGAATGTGCTCAAATACGTCAGCCTTGCGTCGGTAGATTTACTTGCACGTAAAGGAGCTCCTGCGGGACAAATTTCTGGCACTTCGATGTCACGAAAAACTGTCAAAAAGTAGTTAGTGGGACGTGAAAAACAATAATATTATTATTATATGTATTCAAAAGTTTATCTTCCTGCCACCCGAAAATTATTTATTTGTATTTTGTACACCCACAAGATCATCTCTTCAGATAGCCCAGTCTTGAGGAGGGAGATAAGACCATTCCCGTCGTGAGTCCGACATATTCAATTTACCACTGATTCAATTACAACTTACTTTGCAACTGTTCTCGCACTCTGTTCTTTTCACAAACAGAATGAAAGGAATCCTGAGGGTGATTAGATTTCACACGCTTGCTGACTGCAGCTTGTAAGTTTGAGATATTGGTAAGACTTAAAGCAGAACCTGTCAATGAACCAACTAAGTCTGCACTTACAAAGTTGAGGACCAGAACTTTGTAGTATAATTATCACTACTCTGTAAGGAAGTCTGTTTCTCAGGAAATTGCTGCAGTTTGGTGTGCAGCTCTCAGGCTGAGGTTAACATCTCAGCGAGAGTGGTTTCTTCATTAGAAGGTGTCAATTGTGAAATGACACAGCAATAAAAATGTAAAGTACTGTATGTATCTATTATGGGTAGGCTCTACTGAAAATAATATTTTGTCTAATTATAATCCTATTAGCATATAATCCTGTCTTCGAGAGCCAAATTAACATGTAAAACGTAATTGGAAAATTGAAATAGGCCTATAGGTGGTAATGGTTGTATGTTACAAAAACTTCACATTTAACATGTTATATGCATGCCAGTCCGCCTCTGTGGTGTAGTGGTTAGCGTGATTAGCTGCCACCCCCGGCTCTGCCACGAAATTTGAAAAGTGGTACGAGGGCTGGAACGGGGTCCACTCAGCCTCGGGAGGTCAACTGAGTAGCGGTGGGTTCGATTCCCACCTCAGCCATCCTGGAAGTGGTTTTCCGTGGTTTCCCACTTCTCCTCCAGGCGAATGCCGGGATGGTACCTAACTTAAGGCCACGGCCGCTTCCTTCCCTCTTCCTTGCCTATTCCTTCCAATCTTCACATCCCTCCACAAGGCCCCTGTTGAGCATAGCAGGTGAGGCCGCCTGGGTGAGGTACTGGTCATACTCCCCAGTTGTATCCCCCGACCAAGAGTCTGAAGCTCCAGGACACTGCCCTTGAGGTGTTAGAGGTGGGATCCCTCGCCAAGTTCGAGGGAAAAACCGAACCTGGAGGGCAAACAGATGATGATGATGATATGCATGCCAGCTGTACAAATAATAACAGGTATTACTTTAAAAGAACAAACTTCATGGTTATGAGAGTTTAATTGTATTTTAACTTGTAAAGGAGGAATAACAACGTCTATCTGGTATCAATTTCAGCTGCTGAGACATTGTAGTTTTCCCAGTATTACCGCGAATGGCAGACAGAACAGGGATTACATATATGTAAATATATCTACAACATTTCTAAAGAGATATTTATTTACAGATTTATGTCAGACTGGCATATGTACTCGTTCTTCGCATGGTAATTGGTAACTGATTTCACGATTCCTTCATGAATTTATGCGAAGTTACATGTCTCTATTCAAACATTATGCGGCATGTTAAACTGATATTATTCTACGAAAGCACATGGCAGTAACGTGAAGTGCGATAAAGCTGAACAAAGTGGAGAGAGAATGAGGACGATCACAGAGTTCATTGAACGGTACAGTTTCTGGTTCGAAGTGTGCGTAATTCTCCTTACTCCTCTGTTACATATTCTTGTTCATCTGAAATCGGGAGTGACTCTGTGGCTGAAGACTGAGTAAAATGGCTCTTTAGTTAAACCATTCAACCCACCTTGAAATGACATGACAGTCTGTAAAACAGTCCGTCAATGACATCTCCCTTGTTACTTTCCTACCGAAAAGGTTTACATGAGAAAAAGAGTTTTAGAAATTGATTTCCATTAAGGCTGGTAGTTTTCCATTAAGGTTGGTCACGTATATTTTGTGGGAGGGTCGACTTCCTGTAAACCCCCAGTGAAATGCGGGATTTAGAAATAATATTGCCTCTAAAACCTACCCAAGGAGATGCGTATTCTAAATATAAAATTTGTTACAAATACAGTATATCCATTTGTTTCCCAGGTATATAAACTGAACAAATGGACAAATGTTCGATAGAACAGGTAATAAGAGAGGTTATCGTCAACGAATGGTTTTATGAGTCTGCAGCCACAGAGCCACTCCCGATTTCAGATGAACAAGAATATGTAACAGAGGGGTAAGAAGAATTACGCACACTTCGAACCAGAAACTGTACCGTTCAATGAACTGTGACAAATAGACAGACACCAAAGTTAAAAAATATGCAGATGGTCATTAATAAACCTGAAACGGATAACTGTACGCAAATTTCGCCAAAATAGTCAGCGTACAGACACGCCATCGTTTCGATTTTATTTATATAAATATGAAATGTGCTCCACGCACAACACCTTCTGAGAAGGTATCAAGTCTAGTAGCCTTCTGTATGAACATTAATAAAACGCAGGGGAAAACGCTAGAAAAAATGGGTGTATACTTACCCGAACCAGTATTCAGACACGAACAATTGTATGTTGTACCAACTGGGGCTAGTGCGTTTGAAAATGTTAAGATCCAGATACGGCCGAATGATCTAAGCATTGTATGAAAAGAAATTTTATCAACTAAATATATATATATATATATTACGAATTAATCAGTTATTATGTTCATAAAGCTATTGAAAATGGCAGGCAAAATAATGTGACTGGGACAGGCATATCAAGACGATTTATCTGACCTATTTATAAGGAATGCTGCGGGTCCAATAATTTGCAATAAAATCGAATAGATCATGCAACTTTAACCCGGGAGTGGTCGCTAGCCGAAATGTAACGTGAGTGGTCGCGCGTTAGACTTTCTCTCACATTAAAATAATTATGACATTTTTCACAGTTTTGTTGGGACGTAAGGCTGGAGTTTACTACTGAAATGAAACGCAAGTTCTACCTTATATATTTTAGATAAAAATGAAATGATTAGCTGTTTATTAAAGACACAAATTACTACATAAAATAACATATGCCACGTACATAAAAATAACTTCCATCCCGTTGTTGTAAAAAATAAAATCTCACACATGCATTATATCTAGTAATATTTACTTATAAAGCAAGGTTTCTGAACACAATAACATTTTCAGAAACAAGAAGTGCTCATAATACAAATACTAACGCGTATAACAGGAGTAAGTTTACCGCTCCACTTCGAAATAACACAAACGTCATTAGTCGCGCGATGAGAGAAACTCTCACGCAGCGCGCACGGACACATAGGAATCTTTGTTCTGACTAGGGGAGGTAGTTCCTACCCTTCAAATGTGAATCGCTGTACTCACGACAGTTATACCCTCAGCTAGAAGAGGGAACAGTCACCTCCCTTTCATCACTGTGAAGTAATATCACAATTAAAACATGATGCGAGAGAAAATCACATATAGCGACCACTCGTGGGTTAAAGAGCTGACATCAGTGTACAACAAATCCAAGTGCTTAACACCTATTTGTGTTTTCAATGAGCACACCTTGAGGTGTGCGGTGTTCATCACACATTGTCTTTTTATAACACCTTTTGTTTTGTCTGGTAACAACAGGTATTGCATTTTCTTTTTCACTGGTCTTCCCGGGGTAGCATTGTTGATTGCTAGCATTTCCTGAAATTCAAATTCAGCTTATACCTGTTGTTCGAGAGTTTGTCCCATTGTCTGATACTTTATTTTAAGCATATGAATAATGATAAAAGCTTGAAGTACATAAATTCTTAACAATCCGTGAAACGTAGCAAGCGCAATATCAAAATTAAGATTTTCTTAGTTCTAATGTACAGCTGCCGTTGCCATGTTTAAACTTGTAGGAGTACTGGGATTGTAGGTGGCCAACCCTGAGGCAAGTTAGTCTACTTTCTTTATGCCTAGACCTCGGTGGAGGATCTTCACTTTATTCAGTGAAAGGCCCCCAAAGCCTACATATCGATTATAAACTTAAGCCTGCCTCATCTTCAACAGCTTGGATACTTTGTCAGATTAGTTAACAGCTCATCGCCTTGTCACTTTCACGTGTCGTAAATCCAGTGGATAGAATTAGGCAGCTGTGTGTGTAACACTTCAATATTGAACATGTGGTGACAAGGAGTGGCAGCATCCCCTTTCCCGAAGAATGTTAACAAAGCTGTAGGGGAAACCATGTGAGCTAAAGTTAGCCGTTCTCTAGTTAACGACGTCAAAGAATGCAGATTTCTGACGTCAAGAGAATGATCCTTAATGAAGCTGTAGAGTATGAGTGATGATGTGTACTATCTCCTCCCACGGGTTTCAAAAGATCTGGAGTACTTGATCTAATAATGTTGGTTGGAAAATTCCTTGACGATGCTGAATATAAATACGATGGTGAGGAAGTTTAACGTCTTGTAAATGCCATCGAGATTTCAGAAGTATGTAAGAATTAATTTTTGTACAGTCCTAACGAGCACATCGTCCCCAATGTTGTCGGGCTAATCTTTACGATGTCATTGAGATACGTCACAGCTGTTACCATGCTTGGCGATAGGGGGTGAGGTGCGAAGCGAACATCAGTGATTAAAATCAGCCAATGCTGGATTATTATCTTATCGTTTATGGGTATATTCAAAGTCTCCTCCGTACAGGCCATGAAGGCCCTTGGAGGGGTGGAAGGTAAAGGTTACTATTCGTAACCTTGGCACGTGATGGGGTAGAGTGGTTAGCCTTTGGCCCCCAGGAATTAACCTGGTACTCATTTTTGGAGCAGGCTGATTGAACCTCAGGGCCATATGCACCTCCGGAAGTGGAAATCTCTTTTCTTAAATTTTACGACTTCCTGACGGGGACTCGAACCCGCGTCCTTCCGGGCGACCCGAGCACGCCTTTGCCGCCTTGGCCAGGCAGCCCCTTTATGGGTACAGACTATGGGTTTTTAATATTTTTATTACTGATTAAGGAAGCCCATATGATGTTACACCATAGAAAACAAACTTTTATTAATCGTTCAATAAGTATTTACATTTGTTTTTACCAGATGTATGCATAAGGTTTTTGCCGGGTTTTTTTTGTGCTAAAGAAAACACGTACTTTTCAAGGGAAATTCATTTTTTGTTTATTCAAAATATTGGCCATCGACGTCTACACACTTCACCCATCTTTCAGGTAAGTTAAGAATACCATGCCAGAAAAACTGCTTGTCTTTTGCGACAAACCATTCGTCGAGCCATTTTCCAACTTCCCCAAAATTGCTGAAGTGCTGCTCTGCGAGCGCGTGCCCCATTGATGCGGGGAGGTGATAGATGGCACCAGGTAAGTACAGTACGGCGGTTGCGGTAGGAGGTCTCTTCCAAGCGATTTAAAGGTGTTTTTAACTGGTTTTGCTGTGTAAGACAGCACATTGTCGTGTAACAAAATCGCTTTGCCATGTATTCTGGCCCATTCCGGACGTATTTCGATCAGTGCTTGATTTAAATTAATAATTAGTAGGCGGTAGCGTTGTGCGTGTTCAATATATGTTTCTACCAGCAAACGATGACTTTCTGAAGCCTTTTTCTTTTGATCAAATAAGAAAAGCAATTCGTGCCGCAAATGTTCTTTTTCAGGCACAAACGTCGACATGATTACTGAAGAATACAACACAGACGTTGGTCTTTAACGGACTTAACTTGTGTGTGTTGGTAGGTTTGTGTGAGACGAACGAATTGAAGTATGTGTCAAATTCATACGCTGCGTACTGTTCGCTGGCACCATCTCTTAGTGAAACCGGAAAAGACTTATGCATACACCCGATACACGGAACTGGCCTCTCCTCCAGCCAAGTCTCTGGAATCTACTTCAGTTGTCTTTTTCAAACAATTCCTAAGTCAAAGCCACATGCGCTGCGATCGTAGAAGGCGATGCTCTTACAAACCAATGTACCTTACATAGCCCTAAAGTAAGTTACTACTATATAGGCTGAACGTCTTGATCGTCCGAGCGTAATTCCAAAATTCCATAAACTTCAACTTATCGAAAGCCTGCACTGAACAAAAGTCTGTTTAAATTACTTATATCTAAAGCATTTTTATCCTATAACATTTCTTCGCAAACCCACCATGACCCAATATATCTGGATTTTGTTCATAGTTTTTAACCCTCCAAATCATTCAGGGAATTTTAGTTGAAATGCTGTTAAAAATTATCCTTGAGTTAGTGCATTCTAAAGTTCGGTTGCAATACCTGCAGTAATCTTCGCGTTACAAGCGTACAAACAAAATTCAAATTCATCTCCGTACAGGCAATGAAGGACCTTCGGGGTGTGGAGAATATCAGTATTAAACAAAACATGCTTCTTAGGCTACAAATCCAACGTTTCGTCCCAGTGGAACAAAGAATTTTTCCTCTGGAGGTGTACTATTTTTCATATTTGTATCCACACTGGTCAGTTGACCTTTCACATACTGCAGTAGCTCATCAAGCGAGGATATGATCATTCGTAGAAAGGTGAAAAATTTGACTGGATTCTGTCTAAGATCAATATACGGAGAATAAAATATACCTTTTCTTGGCTAATTCTGCAAAATCTTCTATTTCTCCGTTTTCGGCATTTTTTCGTAACCTGATATTTAGAAAAATACTATGTGTTGCTTCTTACACCTCCATTTCGAGACCAGCTCATGGCTGGTGGCGTATTTGATGGCTAGAGGAAATATTGTGAGGACGCCGGGGCGCCACCTTTGTGGCCGCGGTGGTGCGGCCGTGGTGGCTCCGTGTGAAAGAAGCCTAAGGCTCCTTTCATATTGCACGGATTTGGCGTACGACAAAAAACCGTACGGACTCATTCTTTTAGTGGAGTGAAGAAAAGTAATACACCGTTTACATTACACGTGTAACAGCTGTGCATTTCCACTGGAATAGACGGCTGCAGTTGACTCAGTGGGCGTAATTAAATGCGTGATTTCACACTGTACGGTTTTTAATCGTACGCCAACTATAGAGGAGGTCGCATGCGAGAGATAACTTGTACTTAGTTTAATTTAGTTTAGTCCAAATTTTTAAGCATATAAAAATATTGTATATTTAGCTGGTAAAATTTTCAGTGCATTTTTGGATTTATTGCTTAATTTCGTATAATGGGTTACGTTGATTCTCGAGTTTTGATTATTCTGGTCCAAGCCAGGCATATGCTGTTGCAACCGACAAACGAAAGTGGATAAAAATTTCCATCATTCCTGAGATCTTCAAAAAATGTATAAAATAATCAAACTTCCTCTGATTGATAGGATGTCCCAAAAACGCGGATTTTGTCTTTCTTTCGGCGATGATGAATTAACCATAACGCAATAATATGTTTATGATTCATTCCAAGATCGTCTTGCACGACTAGAATCAAGCCATGCACTGAAACCGTTGCTGTGTAAGAACAAAATCTCCACGGCAAGGACTCGTACGATGACTTGCCGAACGGCCAAAACTGTGCAGTATGAAAGAGGCCTAAGAGTGCTCTCCAGGGGTGACTCTGTTAAACGTGTGACAGGAAGGAACCATTAACATTTCTGTACAGCTATCGGGATTACTTGACACACGCGATGGATCTGCTGTATATTAAGTTATCTTAACTACGTATCAGGACCGCTACATTCTCTTATATCACTTGTGTAGCAGTTAGACATGAGTAGGTCCCATTAAGGAGAAGAAAGAACTATTTGTTAGCTGTCAGTCATCAGTTCTCGTATACTGTGATACAATAAAGGTCGTAATTTGAGTCGGCAGACCATAAGCTCTCTCTGTAGATCAGTAGTATTTTGATTTATGGACCCGAAGATCGCGGACGAGTTCGAACCCAGCAGAGGTATTTGGATATTTGAAAGGCTACTGACTGTCGTACGACGTCGGCAATTAAAAGATTTCTAGTGACATATCATATTCACCAGAAAAATTAATTAAATTTCAGTCATAGATCGTCCAAGAGAGATGCGGATTAATCTGCCATCTGGCAGAGTTAAACTGAACAACCCAGATGGCATGCACACATAGCTGAGGCTACTGGATTATTAATTAATTAATTAATTAATTAATTAATTTATTTATTTATTTATTTATTTATTTATTTATTTATTTATTTATTTATTTATTTATTTATTTATTTATTTATTTATTTATTTATTTATTTATTTATTTATTTATTTATTTATTTATTTATTTTGCACACTTTCATGGTAGTGATAGTCAAGTAATTATAGATATTTTAGGAAATCAAAGCACATAAACTTAATTTACACAACACTTTTACGCTGAAGTTGAACCCATAAATTTCCGAATATTTCCGGTCGTGACAATGACCATCGACTCAAGGATGGTCTTGTAGATGTTGGTGATGACCACCCAATTTTTCAGTCCTTCCAAAGTTTTAGGTATAGCAGCTGCACTTGAAAGGATGACTGGTACAATTATCATAGTGCCATAGTCTTTGAATATGCTCTGCCAGTGGTGTATACTTGTTGATTTTCTCGGTATAATTTTCATAGAGGTTCCCGATGTTCGGGATAACATACTATGTCGATCAGTGCGACACGTTTTGTTTCCTTCTCTAACACCACTACATCCGGTCTGCTGTGGGTAGTAGTTTCATCTGTGATAATTGTTCGGTTCCAGTAGATTTTGACCACGTACTTTTTGAGTAGAGTTTTGAGGGCTGTACTTGAAATAAGGAAGACTTTCATCAACTAGTGTGTATTTAATATCACGTTCTTCGTGTAAAATCTTGGCAACCGAGTCATATCATCATCATCATCATCATCATCATCATCATCATCATCATAACTATTATTATTCGGTTTGCCTCCGGTTCACGGGGATCCGGGTTCAATTCCCGACCGGGTCGATGTATTTTAGTCTTAAACGGTTAATTCCTTTGGCACGGGGACTGGAAGATTTTGCTCTTGACAACATTCCCGTAAATCACATACCACACACCAACACTGCCCTTCATCACACAAATAGCCTACTCGAGTTCCTACAAACAGCAGACGCAGACTACTCTCAACAGAGGGTCTGTGTTCTAAGGGATTCAACAGGCTAGATATAGTTACGCTAAATTATTATTATTATTATTATTATTATTATTATTATTATATTTTTAGTGGTTTAACGCCGCGCTAACATGTCGAAGGTTTTCGGTGACGGAAGGATGGGACAGGACTGAGATTGGGAAGGTAGAGTCCGTGGCCTTAAGGTACTAAGATTTTAAGTATTTGCCTGGTGTGAAAATGGGAAACTACGGAAAAACAGCTTCAGAACTGCAGACGGTGGGATTCGAACCCACTATCTTCCGTATGCAAATTCAAAGCTACGCGACTCTACCGTACGGCCAACTCGCTCGGCATTATTATTATTATTATTATTATTATTATTATTATTAGACAATTTATTTGTTTCTTGCTACTGTACTCTTCACGGTACCAAACTGTGCACATTTTGATTTAATGAGGGTAATACCGTAGGACTTGTGAGAGAACTTAAAGCTCAATACGAACACAACCTAAGCACGGGCGTTTAGTGCTTCTGCTTTTTGTGAAAACATTCGCCCCTTCACCGTGCAACCTAGGCCGACCTGAGGAGTTTTGCCTCCGATGCAATAAATGAATGTGACGCTTAACACTCTTATCTTACCCTCGAACCTTCACATACAATCAATTTCTTATACACAATGTCATTCGTCCGTGGATACCACGTTTCTACATACACGCAATCATAAACTTCTTTGCATTTTCCCATTTATGTGGAGTCTGCCTTATTGCAGTGTTTCTTCCACTTCTATCGTTCCATAGCGTCCCGAAGGCTGAGTTTAATAATAATGCTATTGGCTTTACGTCCCACTGACTACATTTTTACGGTTTTCTGAGACCGAACTTTACCCCCCGCAGGAGTTCACATACGTGCCAGTAAATCTACCGACACGAGGCTGGCGTATTTGAGCACCATCAAATACCACCACACTGAGCCAGGATCGAACCTGCTAAGTTGGGGTCAGGAGGCCAGCACCTCAACCGTCTGAGCCGCTCTGCCCGGCGAAGGCTGAATTCGGTGAGGCGCATGTCATCTCTCACCCGGTCCAGCCAGCGTGTTTGAGGTCGCCCTGGAGGCCGCTGAACCTCCACGTCCAGTTGAAGGGCAGTCTTCGTAACTGATGTTTCTCTACTACGTGGGCGCGATTGACGCATTTTCTCTGTAATTGGGGCAACCTTGATTTCTTCCGCACAAAATCGTTCGTGATATGGTCTAGTCGAGTCAATCCATTACCACCGCAGCATCTTCATTCCCATCGCACGAAGTGGCTGTTCATGCTTCGGTGTTGTAGGCCAGCATTCAGCTCCACGGAGGGAAACCGGTCTAATCACTGTGCGATAGGCTTCAGATTTTCGATGCAATTCTGGCAGCTACTTACACACAATCACACTGTTTAATCACACCGTAATTTTCTTTTTGTTCATTCAAACGCTTCCAAACAAATCAGAAAGTTATGTCCAGTAGCAAGAACAGAAAGTAGTAACTTACTGAAACAGAAAACAACGATATCGATTTGGCCTTATTTCTATCAATGTACAATCATATACATAACCAAGTTTCATTCCTCCATTCTAAATCATGTATTTTTTGTTCATGTTTGAAGGTTTTGCCGCCCCAAAAGTCATTACCCTCCCCATCAAGCCCCTGTCTCCGGCATAAATAACGGTGTTAAATATTATCACGAAAAATAACCATAACAAAATTATGCTATTTAAACTAGTTTTGACCGGACGAGTTGGCCGTGCGGTTAGGAGCGCGCAGCTGTGAGCTCGCATCCGGGAGAGAGTGGGTTCGTACCCCACTGTCGGCAGCCCTGAAGATGGTTTTCCGTGGTTTCCCATTTCCACACCAGGCAAATGCTGGGGCTGTACCTTAATTAAGGCTACGACCGCTTCCTTTCCATTACTAGGTCCTTCCTGTCCAATCGTCGCCATAAGACCTATCTGTATCAGTGCGACGTAAAACAAATAGCAGAAACTAGTTTTGTACTAGTTTTCTCGATGCCGCGCTGAGTGGCTCAGACGGTTGAGGCGCTGGCCTTCTGACAGCAACTTGGCAGGATCGATCCTGGCTCAGTCCGGTGGTATTTGAAGGTGCTCAAATACGTCAGTCTCGTGTGGGTAGATTTACTGGCACGTTATAGAACTCCTGCAGGACTAACTTCCGGCACCCCAACTTCTCCGAATACCGTAAAAGTAGTTAGTGGGACGTAAAGCAAATAGCATTATTACCAAGAACGCACATGCAAATAAACAGATCAGTCACGACAGAGTTACTAAAAGGAAAATATGAGGCTTTAATAACACAGGGTGTATCCGTGATGATCTTACAAACTTTCAGGGATGATGGAGGACTACAGATGAATCAATTTGAGATGAAAAACCGTAGTCCAGAAACGTTCAAGTCAAAAGTTATTAATAATCCAAGGTGCCTAACGTCCGTCCATTCTTGACAGACGCCGGGGTGTCGAAAGTTTGTCCCGCAGTAGTTCTTTAACGTGCCGGAAGCCAACGACATGGGATTGTCATCTTTAAATACCATTAAAACCTGTCGACCTCAGTCGCTGTGAACACGCTGCCTGCGACGCTGTTCAAACGACACCGGGGATATCCGAACGGGTACAATAGAACTTTGTGCTACGATGCCATGCGAGCATAGACGCAGGGGGACGCCATTTAGAACATTTGTTGTAAATGGAGCAGCTTGTGAAACTTGTGCAGGTAAACGGACTGTGTCACACATATGTGGATTTCGACATGTTTTACGACCGGATGCCCTTCCTCATGCCAACCCTATATCAAGGGATGTAATTGCTATTGAGTATTTCTGTGGTGGAATTTCGCAACTTAACTTGGGATATAAAGTATTCTCCAACATTCTATTTGACCGTCTTCTCCCAATTCTTCAGAGAGAGACTGGGATTTATCAGTGTGGACTTATCCCAGGAAAATCCACTATAGATCAGATTTTCACCTTAAGGCAAATTTTAGAGAAGACAATCGAATTTGGGATTGGCACGCATCACCTCTTCATTGACTACAAAGGAGTGTATGCCAGTATAGACAGAGAGCAATTTTACCAAGCTATGATTGAACTGGGAATTCCTGGAAAATTGCTAAGGCTGGTGAGAATGACAATGAGTGGGACACGAAGTAGTATAAGAACGGGAGGAATGATGTCTGAGACATTAAATGTTCAAAATGGGATACGGCAGGGAGACGCGCTGGCATGTCTCCTTTTTAATGTTGCCTTGGAAAAGGTGATGGGAGATGCGAACCTCCTGAATAGGGGAACAATTTTCTATAGATCAGTGCAGATACTTGCTTATGCCAATGATATATAGTGGCAAGATCTCGAAAGGCGATGGAAGAGACATTCATCGTCCTTGAACAGGCCAGTAGGAAAATGGGACTGAACATCAACCAGCAGAAGACTAAATATATGGCTGCTGGGAAAGCACGTAAGGAGAACATACCACCCTCAATAACCGTGGACAATTACGCCTTTGAGAGAGTTGAGCACTTATCTGGGATCAACAGTCACCTACTCAAATGATACCTCTCATGAAATTAAATAGAGATTAATAGCAGCCAACAGAGCCTATTTTTCTCTAACAAGGCTTCTCTCCTCAAGGCTCTTGACCCGTACCACTAAATTAACCATCTATAAAACACTTATAAGACTTGTGCTTATATATGCCTCGGAAATTTGGCCATTAACAGCAAAAGATACTGGAATGCTGGATGCCTTCGAAAGAAAGATACTTCGAAGAATCATCGGCCCAGTCTGTGAAAGAGGAACATGGAGAAGGAGGTACAATCATGAATTTTACAACATTTATAAAGACCCACCTATTAGAAGAACAGTGAAATCAGCCAGATTGGGGTGGGCCGGGCATGTAGCACGGATGAGTGACACGGAAGTACCTAAAAAGATATTATATGGAAATCCAGGGGGACAGAGAGGACGAGGTTGACCGAGAACCAGATGGATGGATGGAGTTGCGGAAGATCTTCGGGAAATGGGCTATAGGAATTGGAAAGTTTTGCGTTGGATCGAGATAAATGGCGGAAGATTGTTGAAGAGGCCAAGGTTCACAATGAACTGTACAGCCATAGAAGAAGAGAAGAAATTTCTGTGGTGGTTGGTAGTGAGGTATGTTACCCAAATATGAAGAGGAAAGTGCTGGGACAAACAAGTACCCAGTTCCCGGGTCAGAAGAATTGATGAGAAGTGATTAAAATCCCCGACCCGGCCAGGAATCGAACTCGGGACCCTCTGAAAAGAAGGCCTCAACGCTGACCATCCAGCCAATGAGTCGGACACTCGATCGTTTCCGGAATATTGTTCTTTATTTCTAATTGATCCATTTGCCGACCTCCGTCATACCTGAAAGTTTGTAGTATCATCACAGATACACTCTGTATTTGAGCTAGAGCTACTCTGACAGGTTAACTCTTTCGTCGTCTTCAGTTTCATAGTTTACGTAATTAATTTCTGCAGGAACACGAATATTTAAATAATTTACATCTAATATTATTAGCAAAATATTTTGATTGCACATTATTTCTATCCAGTACCAATTAAATTCGAATTAAACTAATTTCTATATTGTTACTTTCCAGCCGTGTGGTAGCCCCCTTTCGGAACTTCCTGGAAGTGTTAGACCACTTGGGACCTTCAAGCCGGCCTGTATGGGCAGGATTAGTGATGAACGCGTAAGGCTTTCGGTTTTATGTAGAGAGACTATTTGTAGTTTCAGATTGTTGTTATGTACTTTTTCTTCTTCTCATATATGCAAGTACTACATTTTATTAGTTTTCTTTTGTTATCATGAAAATCCTTCTTTTGCATTATTCTCTTCATCTGGTATTTCCCTTGCGTTTCTGAAAGGTGCAGTGAAAAGGATCCGCCTGTAGCCACATCACGAATATTCCGCTATTCATCACCCGATCTATAACAAGGAAGCTATCCGCAAACAATCAGTCAGGGTTGAAGTCAGTGTGTTAGGGTGAGTTCTGGAGATCAGTGGCTGGGCTTGAGCGACAGCGGTGTGTCGCCAGTGTTCCACCGGAGTCTGAACGACGAGTTCTTGTTACGTCGGAATGTCGAGTAAGTAGTGGACTAGCTTCGTGAGAAGTGTGTGTGAATTAATGATATTGTTGATTAGGGTAGTTGCATCAATTTCATCCCCTCAATCACAATACATCGGAATGAAACATCTTCAGGTTTCTAATTAGTATATGATTCTTGGGAAGTGGGAAGTGCCAGAACTAAATATTGTAATCAGAAAATATCGGAATAAATCATCCAGCGTCCTTAAATTAGCTTATAACAAACACTGGGGCCAAATTCCAACCCTCTATCTTCGTGGAAAGTGAGTTAATCAGTGCTATTTTGTTTAGGGAAGGTATCCAATTTCACCCTATTTATTACAAAATATCCGAATAAAACTTCATTCGTGATTCTATATACCCATCTCACCTTCAGCATTTTTCTGTAACACCACATTTCAAAAGTTTCGCAATTACCTTACAAGAAATGATTGCGCCAAATTTCATTCCTCTAGCTTCGCGGGAAGTGCAAGGATTAGTGATGAACGCGTAAGGCTTTCGGTTTTATGTAGAGAGGTTATTTGTAGTTTCAAATTGTTATGTACTTTTTCTTCTTCTCATATATGCAAGTACTACATTTTATTAGTTTTCTTTTGTTATCATGAAAATCCTTCTTTTGATATTTCTTTTAAATCATGTAATTTGTGTCTCCATTTAATTTCGTTGCTCTACTAATGTAAGCAGACGTTGCCATCGGAATTAACACCCAACTGTGATGTATTTGGTATATATATACTTGTTGTTTGGCTCATCCTCCCATAGACTGGTTTGATGCAGCTGTCCACGCCACCATATCCTGTTACAGAAGAATGCTGAAGGTGAGATAGGTAGATCGAATCACGAATGAAGTTTTATTCCGATATTTTGTAATAAACGTGGTGAAATTGGGCAACATCCCTAAACACAATAGCACTAATTCACTCAGAGGGTTCGAATTCGGTTTCAAGTGTTTGTTGTAAGCTAATTTAAGGACGTTGGATGATTTATTCCGATATTTTGTGATTACCATATTTAATTCTGCCAACGTCCGTAGTCGTGTTGAAACACCAGATCCCGTGAGATCTCCGAAGTTAAGCAACATTGGGCGTTGTCAGGATTTGGATGGGTTGCCACACGCTTTTCGTGAGGGTTAAGGGAATGGGTGAGCGGAAAGGAACTGGCCGCCCTACCGTACGTAAACTCCGGCTCAGGCACACCTCTGCGGAGGTTCGGACCTACCTTCGGGCAGAATATACACTTACCTTACATATATGTAATTCTGGCGCTTCCCAATAATCTAGAGAGATACATTTTGGCACACACGTTCATCATAAACTAATTAAAAAACTGAAGATGTTTCATTCCGCTGTATTGTGATTAAAGGGATGAAATTGATGCAACTACCCTAATCAAAAATATCATTAATTCACACACTTCTCACGTAAGCATTTCTACGTAACTACTATGTCCTACATCTACTCTAACCTGGTTGTCATATTCATGCTACCCCTGCTGTTCTTACCGCCTACATGTCCCTCAAAAACTGTGTAAGTTCTGGCTGTCTTAAAATGTTCCAAATCAGTTTATTTTTCCTTCTCGTAAAATTTAGCCATATCATTCTCCTATCACCAGTTCGATTGTGTATCTCTTCATTAATTAACATCTACCCACCCCATCGTCAGCATTCTGTAACACCACATTTCAAATGCTTCTATTGTCTTTCCTTCTGAGCTAGTTATCGTCTAGGTTTCACTTCCATACAACGCCACAGTCTTGACGAAAGTTTTCAAAAACGTCCTTCTAATTCCTATATCAATGTTCGAAGTAAGGAAATTCCTTAAGAAATACTTTCCTTTCTTGTGCTAGTCTGCATTTTATGGCCTCCTTCTGCCATCATTAGTTATTCTAATACCCAACTAACAATATTCAACTTCTTCCCTCAAGACTTCGTTCTCCAATCCTATATTTCCCGCACCACCTAAATGCATTCGTCTGTACCTATTACTTTTATTTTGGACTAATCTCTTTTCGTACTCGTTCTCCAAAATTGTGTTAATTCAATTTAGCAATTCCTCCAGGTCTTCTAAAGACTCAGTTAAAATAACAAATTTTTTTCTTCTTCTTCTACCGTTTTTCCCACACCCGTGGCGTCGTGGGTGCGAACTTTGTCGCACATAGGTTTGGCCCTATTTTACGGCCGGATGCTCTTCCTGACGCCAACCCTATATGGAGGAATGTAATTACTATTGCGTATTTCTGTAGTGGTTGGTAGTGTAGAGTGTTGTTTGAATATGAAGAGGACAAACACAAACACCCAGTCCCCGGGCCAGACCAGGCCGGGAATCGAACCCGGGACCCTCTGACCCGAAGGCCTCAACGCTGACCATTCAGCCAATGAGTCGGAGTCAGTTAAAATAACAATATCATCGGCAAATCTGAAAGTTTGGATTTTCTCTCCGTGGATTGTGATTTATTTTCCAAATTCCTCTCTGATTTCGTTTACTTCATTTTATCAACAAACACTGAATAGGAGAGGGTCTGCCTCTGTGGTGTAGTGATTAGTGCGATTAACTCCAACTCCCGGAGGCCTGGGTTCGATTCCTGGCTCTGCCACGAAATTTAAAAAAATGGTACGAGGGCTGGAACGGGGTCCACTCAGCCTCGGAAGGTCAACTGAGTAGAGGTGGGTTCGATTCCCACCTCAGCCATCCTGGAAGTGGTATTCCGCGGTTTCCCACTTCTCCTCCGGGCTAATGCCAGGGTGGTACCTAACTTAAGGCCACAGCCGCTTCCTTCCCTCTTCCTTGTCTATCCCAGTATTCCCATCCCCCCCCCCCCCCCCCGCAAGGCCCCTGTTCAGCATAGCATGTGAGGCCGCCTGGGCGAGGTTCTGGTCATCCTCCCCAGTTGTATCCTAGACCCAGAGTCTGAACCTCCAGGACACTGCCCTTGAGGCGGTAGAGGTGGGATCCCTCTCTGAGTCCGAAGGATAAACCGACCCTGGAGGGTAAACAGATAAAGAAGGAGAAGAAGAAGACGAATAAGAAGAATAGGAGAGGGGACAAACTGCAACCTTGCCTCACTCATTTCTGGAGTGATTCTTCTTTTTTCATAGTCTTCGATTTTTATCACTGCATACTGATTTTTGTAGTGCAGATAATTCTTCTTTCTCGGTATCTGATCTCGATCAATTTCAGAATCTCAAATAGCTTGGTCCAATCAAACATTATCTAATGCCTTTTGTAGATCTACGAGTGCCACGTACGTGGGCTTGTCTTTCTTAATTCGATCCTCTAGGATCAGATGTAAAGTCAGGATTGCTTCACGAGTTCGTACATTTCTTCTTAAGCCAAACTTATCTTCTCTCAACTCAGCTTCTACTCATTTTTCCATTCTTCTGTAAATAAAGCGTGTTAAAATGTACAAGCGTGAGATACTAAACTAATGGTGCCGTAGTTATCACACTTTTCAGCACCTGATTTCTTGGGAACAGCATTCTGTCAAAAATCAGATGATACGTCTCCTTTATCATACATCTTACAAACTAAATGGAATGATCTCCACATGCTGATTTCTCCAAACGTGACCAGTAAAGCTGAGGCTATGACATCCTTTTCAGTCTCTCAAAGCTCTGTCGAATTCTGACCTCAATATTGGGTCTACCATTTCATCAGCTTCAACAGGCTCTTCTTGTTCCACAACCTTATCATCTATTCTTTTTTCACCATGTGAGCTGGCCGTGCGGTCAGGGGCACGCGGCTGTGAGCTTGCATCGGGGAGATAGTGTGTTCGAATTCCACTGTCGGCAGCTCTGAAGATCGTTTTCCGTGGTTTCCCATTTTCACACCAGGCATATGCTGGGGCCGTACCTTAAATTAGGGCACGGCCGCTTCCTTCCAACTCCTAGGCTTTTCCTATCTCATCATCGCCATAAGACGGTGCGACGTAAAGCCATTAGCAAAAAATATATTTTTTTCCGTTGATACAGTTGTTTAGTTTGTTTCTGCCATCTTTCTTCCTTGCCTTCTATCCCTAGAAATGGTTTTCCATCTGAGCTCTTAATATTCATACACCTAGTTTTCCTTTCTCCAAAGGTTTATTTGATTGTCCTGTATGCTGCATCTGCCTTTCGTAGGGTCATAAAAGCTTCAACTTACTTGCACTTCTCTTTCAGCCATACTTCCTGCACTTGATATGTATCTCATTCTTTAATCGCCTGTATTCTGTTCTGCTCTCATAATTCTTGTATTTTCGCCGTTCGTCCATCGGGTCTAATATTTCCCGAGGTATACTTTGATTCTTACTTAATCCTACCTTACTTCCTAACTTTCCTTCAGCAGCCTTACTGATTTCATTCATCACGATTGTCCACACTTCACCTATTGTGATTCATTCAACCTTTACCTTGAGATATAGTGCAAGATGTTCCTTGAAACAATCCCTCACACTCGTTTCTTTCAACTTATCTACATCGCAACTTCTTACATTCCTTCCTTTCTCCAGTTTCCTCAACTTCATAGGACATTTCATGACCACCAAGTTGTGCTCAAAGTCCAAATCTGTTCCAGGGAACACATATATTTAATTGTAAGACTTGGCGTAAGCAGTCTATGAATCAGGCGACCTTGCATTATTAATGCCAGGATCGATCAATCAATCAATCAATCAATCAATCAATCAATCAATCAATCAATCAATCAATCAATCAATCAATCAATCAATCAATCAATCAATCAATCAATCAATCAATCAATCAATCAATCAATCAATCAATCAATCAATCAATCAATCAATCAATCAATCAATCAATCAGTCAATCAATCAATCAATCAATCAATAATTTAAAAATCCTAAATGGGATATGGTGGTACCTGTGGAATTTAAAAGTATTCTAACAATCACACGCACGAGCAAGAATGACCCATTGGCGTGTGTGCGGAATTGAAATAGATTGTTGAAAGAAAGAAACACACATTACATCTGACTTCAAATTCATGAATACGAAGGCACAATTGTGCGTGGTGCGAGGTCTGTGGTACCGATGAATAATACATACGAGGAGGCAGAGGGGTGACGGATTGAACCGAGTTCAAGGCGCACGATAAATATTGTACACATATTGCTTTATTCTGACTTCTGATGTTTTTGTTCCCTTCAGACAGAAATAGGTATGCATAAGTGCGAATTCTACTCTACCCATTAAATATGAATGAGTGTCGAGCTTCCTCACTTCCATCCCATACGCATAGTAAACTACTCTGTTTCCTCAGCAGTATTTCTGTGCAACGCGGCTTAACGCTAAAAACATTATCGTAAAACTGCTTCGCTGTCGTTGCTACTGGTTCATTTAAAGGACTAGGTAGGCTATATCCTCGCTGCTCTTGCAAGAATGTCTATGGGACGAAGTTCTCAGATAAATACTGACGCGCAGCACTTATATTATCAGGGCCAGGAATTTGGTGACCTACAAACGTTTAAAGATATCTACACAATGACGGTAAAATTCTGTCAAATGAACCAGAAAATTTTAAAAATAAAAAATTTTAAATGATATTTTACAAACAATTTACTAATGGAGTTGGTATAGCCCATATTTATGTTATAGACATTCTACTAAGCTCGTGAGCTTTTGCAATGTTAAGAAAACAAGGTGACATTTTTTACGTATCGCAAACAACTTTGCTCTGCGTCTCCAGAAGAAAATCTCGACTGTTCACGAGGAAGGCTTCTCTCCAGCTGGAGGTGTCTCTCCTGGAGTGTGGACATTTAGAAGAAGTAAGTGGCGAGCAAAGTTTCTTTACTTCCCAGATTGACAAAGCATTGTGAAGATTCTCAAGTTTTTCGTAATCCTGACGTATAGTTGCAATAATATCCAATACCACACGCGTAAATGCCTTAAAATCCTCAAACATGTAAGAAAATGACTCAAATAGCATAAAATAGTCTAATAAATTCCATAAAATGACCAAATAATGACGTATAATTTTAGAAAATGACCTAAAAGTACAAAGTGTCAAAAATTACAATAAATGACCTATTAAATTAGCATTTCTACAATGAGGGATCTATGATCAGGACTTCTGTACAAGTTAGCAATGACCAATTAAAACATGACATGTTATCAAAATCTTAGCCCTGTCAATTATGAACCAGACTACTTTGATACAGCCTGCTCAGTACTGAACTTCAGAAGATGCAACCTCACCGGTCGAAGTTGTAAGTTGAACTCTTTGAGATATCGGCCCAACGACGATATCTTGGTTGACAGCCCGTGATTTTCATCGATGAGAAATAATTAGAAATTCGTAATTTCATGTAAAAATAAAAGTAGGCTTGCAGTTCTACACGAATGATCGTAACCATATACGCAAGACCACTAGTTCTACGTGGAATCTGTAATATATAAGTATGAATTTTTCGTTTCACGTTAAAACAGTAAGTTGAGCACTTAACTTAGTGAAGACGTGAATTTTCTCATTGCCGTTTTAGCCACCGGGTATCCGGCTCCATGACTGGACCTTGGATGCAGAGGTTCCCGGTTTCGATTCCCGGCTGGGTCGGGGAATTTAACCATAATTGGTTAATTCGTCTGGCTCGGGAGCTGGGTGTGTTTGCCGTCTTCATCATTAGAAATCATCTAGGTAGGGCCCCATCCTCACAGACATGCAGGTCACCTACAGGTCGTCTAGTAAAAAAGACCTGCACCAGGCCTTTCCGGAGGCCATACGCAAATAATAATAATAATAATAATAATAATAATAATAATAATAATAATAATAATAATAATAATAATAATAATAATAATAATAATAATAATAATAACGCCGTGTTCGGGTGATTCTCGCAGGCTGAGGGGGACGTCATAGTTTCACCATGAGGTAGTTTTCTGAAGCTGAATATACAAATTATTATTATTATTATTATTATTATTATTATTATTATTATTAATGTTTGGTGAGATATGGAAAATTATCTATATGTATGGTAGGCCCTACAACTTGGGAGGGGGTTTGGCCCTTTTCCCAGGCGGTCGTGAAGAGAAATTCGCAAAAAGGTACACCACTACGGGATTCTACATCTAATTCGAAGTAATGTTGGAATGAAAAGCAGTCTGACTGCTTTGTTGAACGGTCGATTTCAGAGGGACCTAGGTTCGATTCCTGGACGGGCCGGGGATTTTAACTGAGTGTGGTTAATTCCTCTGCCTCGGGGATTGAGGGTTTCTGTTCATCTTAATATACTTGTCGTCATGTACATACTACACACCTCACTACCAAGAACTATCAAAACATACAATGGTGAATACACACCCCCCACCATATAGGAAGGGCATTTGGTCGTAAAACATTTACCACACCAAGTGCTGAATTCAATACAAAGGGAAGAAGGCCAGTAAGACATTGCTGCCTTGTTTCCAAGTATGAATGTCAGAACTTGAGTAATAGCAACATTTAAGGCATTGAAATGCGCCCATTAACTATAAATTAGAAACGCAACATAAACATATGCCTTGTTTAGAATATTACGTCGCACCGACACAGATAGGTCTTATGGCAACGACGGGATAGGAAAGGCCTACGAGTAGGAAGGAAGCGACCGTGCCCGTAAGTAAGGTACAGCCCCAGCATTTGCTTGGTGTGAAAATGGGAAACCACGGAAGACCATTTTCAGGGTTGCCTACAGTGGGTTTCCAAACCCACTCTACCGGGAATTTTAACCATCACTGGTTAATTTTGCTGGCACGAGGACGTGGTGAATGTGTCGTCTTCATCATCATTTCATCTTCATCACGACGTGCAGGTCGCCTACGGGTGTCAAATAAAAAGACCTGCACTTAGCGAGCCGAACATGTCCTCGGACACTCCTGGCACTAAAAGCCATACGCCATTTCATTTACCTCCCGGATGCAAACTCACAGCTGCGCGGCCCTAACCGTACGGCCAACTCGCCCGGTAATATGGGCTGTTAGTAATTAACACGGGATATTAAAATTCAGAAGCAGACACGCTAGTCATGCAGTCACACTAACACGTAAGGTCTTTAATTCAAACTGACATCTACCATAGTATTCTCATTTACAGTGTTAACCACATATTCTAGTTCCGAATTTCATAAGTTCGAAACCTGAAATCATCGGACATTTTCATCCATTACTACGTGACTTCAAATTCTATGTATAATCGTGTGGTGGAGTGTCTTCCTGCGAATTTTAGCGCGGATTACGTTTCAACTGAAAATCTTCTCTAAAGTTCAAAAGTGTCATAAGGTCCGTACAGTGTATACGTATACTCTACTATGGTCATAGTTTCCATAAATAACTGTTTAATTTTTCAGAGTGTGAGAAATAAGTCTAGTTAACTGCAAGTTCATTTTTTCAATTTGATCATTTTAATCACTGTTCGGGCCAATAATAATTGCCTATTAGAACGAAATAATTATTATAAACGTACTGTAAATAGATATGATATGGCATATTTATATTTTTAATAATAAGTCAGAGCTAATCCTTTCATAGTTGATACTTGAATAAGTGAAAGTTTCTCTAAAGTCGGATACTAAACTACTATACACATTTAAAAAATGTAAATGCTTGTGTCTTTCTTTGTTATATTTATTGATTTATTCTATGCATGATGTTTTCAGCGAAACTTTTTTATATTTTTTATCCTGGATGCACACGCACACGCACACACACACACACACACACACACAGATACACACAACTACACTCCTAAGATAGTACATCGCAAAATACATAAAATCTTCTAGAGGGATTCAGGTGAGGTCTCAATTTGATGTGAGGTTATACGATCCAGATGATAACATCAAACATTGTTGTATCTTGGATACAATTTGAAATGGAGACTGGTCGTTTCCCCATTTTCAAGGTAGGAATTAGGAATGTATTGGCCGGTGTTCGGGATAGGGTGGCTGTGTCCTAAGTTAGACAGGTGGCCCGCATGCCCTCTCAGATAACCTAGGTCCCTCCCCAATAAATAGTTAGCTCTATTCTCTACCACCAGGAACCTTAACCTTGAATGTCACATTCCAGTTTACTCCCGAATAGATCTGTAATGCCTGGTAATTAGTAGCCAAGTTTCCACCGCAAATTGGAATATAATTTTCCATCCCATTCAAACACTGCCCTTGGTACACTGCAAAAAAGCGACAGCATTGACATATTCGGAGACAGATAGATCACCGCTATCGAAGCCATTGGTGAAGGACTGAAGTATATTGATTTTCATAATTGTCTTAGTTGACCGTGGTTTTGCAGTTTGTTTCATAGAAGAATTTGTTTTCATGTTAGTGTCTACCTGTACCGTTTTTAAAACTTCTATACCGGGCGAGTTGGCTGTGCGCGTAGAGGCGCGCGGCTGTGAGCTTGCATCCGGGAGATAGTAGGTTCGAATCCCACTGTCGGCAGCCCTGAAGATGGTTTTCCGTGGTTTCCCATTTTCACACCAGGCAAATGCTGGGGCTGTACCTGAATTAAGGCCACGGCCGCTTCCTTCCAACTCCTAGGCCTTTCCCATCCCATCGTCGCCATAAGACCTATCTGTGTCGGTGCGACGTAAAGCCCGTAGCAAAAAATAAAATAAAACTTCTATAAAAGTACAAATATCGGGATGTTCTGAGTAAAAATATGAATTAAACTTCGAATGAAAACTTTTACATGGGCTAGCAGTTTATTCCATAGAAGCACTTTTATGGCCCATATAAATGGCGGAAATATGTCATATTCCGCTATGAAACTGTCATAAAAATAATAATCGCAAATTCTATTAGACTGTCGGAAGATGGCACATTAGAAATGAAGATACTTGATACTGCATCTGGATCTAGCAAACTGAAACATCTTCAAAACGTTCCAGTATCAGAAGTAGAATTTCGGAGTTCATTTGTCAGGGCTATAGTCTGTACTTTCGTACATGATGTTTGCCCTAAATTAAAGCGTCAGCCTACGACAATAACATTTGGAAATATTGTTCTCAATGCACTGTGATCAGCAATTTCAGTCCACAACTATGTCAGTGGGATTTAAGTTTGAATTTTAAAGTTTGAATAGATCGCATCTATCGAAGCCATTGATGAAGGATTGAAGTTTATTGATTTTTCATAATAATTCTAGTTGACCTTAGTTCTGCAGTTTGTTTCATAGAAGAATTTGTTTGCATGTTTCACTAAACGTGAGAAACCTATTTCATACGTAGCGAATAATATGTTCTTCAGTAGCGTAAACACTAATGGTGTGTAATAGCCATTATCCGAGGATATCAACCTGTTGAATGGAGATTAAAATCGAGAATGATCTTCGTAGCAACTAATCAATTGTTACAAGGAAGATTTTCAAAAGCACGAGTTTCGATCTGGAAGGCGAGAACTAGTAATTTGTCTGAACGGATGGAGTCGAAGGAATCTCTACCTCCTGGCCACACAGAGAACTGACCAATCCGGAAGTCCCTGAACAGGCTGTGAGTTGAAGTTGCAAGAACAAGGGACAACTTATAAAAGTGGCATTTCCCGATCAAGACAGTTCTATATGATTGTGGCAAATTTCAAACAAACACAACTTCTCTCATGTTGTCCGCTGTGCCCATCCAGATGTACAATGAGTAATAGGACTCAAGCTAATTCAAGTGCTCTCGAAGTGGCTAAGTTTTGGGCAGGAATTGTTTGAAGTCACTTGATGTACACATATTTGTGTACTTATGTCCAGTTCATGCTTCGTTTTTTGTATTTTCATGTTTGATATTTTGAACTTCTGATAAGAATAGATAATAGCCAATATCAGAAACATGCAGGGTAATGCGCCCAACACTTAATTCTGTAATCACGCTGGGCATCCTGTCTTTTTTTAGCCCCACGTTGGGCGCCAATTTATTATGCGCCATCCTGGTCCAGATCAAATAGCACAAGATCCAGACTAGCCCAATATAACACCAACTTCCAATTGGGTTCAAATTTTCGGTCATAGGATCGGCATCGAGAGCGGACCATCGGGGCATACTGTCGGATAAACACAACCTACGCAACGGATGTCTTCAGTTCGCGATCTGGTTCGTTTCCGCAATATATTCATACAATTCTTAACTAAAGTTCACTTAAGACTATGGTACTTATCCTAAAAAGTCACTGAAAGAATAAATAATTTTTATAATACTATTTTATTAAATAAAAGAAAATCTTGAAAGTGAGTTAAGTAACCTGATATCGAGTTAAAAAGATAATCACCGGGCGAGTTGGCCGTGCGCGTAGAGGCGCGCGGCTGTGAGCTTGCATCCGGGAGATAGTAGGTTCGAATCCCACTATCGGCAGCCCTGAAGATGGTTTTCCGTGGTTTCCCATTTTCACACCAGGCAAATGCTGGGGCTGTACCTTAATTAAGGCCACGGCCGCTTCCTTCCAACTCCTAGGCCTTTCCCATCCCATCGTCGCCATAAGACCTATCTGTGTCGGTGCGACGTAAAGCCCTTAGCAAAAAAAAAAAAGATAATCAACTAATTTCATATTTCATTAATCATTCTCAAAATATTTTCAAAATAGAGGCCTCCAATTATATTTTAAAAACATGTTCACAATATTTATAAGTCTCAATTGAGAGCTAGAAAATGTCTCTGACGCAAATTATTTACATTGGAATCAATTATAAACAAAAATGAAAATCACGTTTTCCTCTTTCATCAATCATTACATAATCTGATTTTTAAAATGTTCACTTGATTTACATATGTATCACCTAATCAATTCACGTTAAGTTGGTTTCATTTGCCATTAGCTGACCATATTCCATCATCAGCAATGTAGTTTGTTAAAAGAAAATATTTTCTGAATTATATCAAAGTTCTCTTTGTAATTATGCTCTTTATGTGGAAGAAAAGATAATTAATTAAGTTATCACTCCATTCAAAACAAAATAATGGAAATTTTATTACTGTTATTTCCTCAAGTTGCTCATAAAATATAAATAATAATTTCAAAAATAATTTAATTGTCAACACATTAACTATATGTGATCTGTCATCATGCTAGCATACACATCTGACAACTACTCAATGAAATTCTTCTAGATATTAAGTAATCTAACTCGTAAGAAGATTGTATTAGTCACCATCAACCTTCAGTTACGGATAATATTACCAATGATATCATTCAATATAACTAAATAAGCTTCCTACATTTTCTTATTTGAATGAAAATATTTGTGGTTATAAATTCGTACAGATATAAGCTGCATTTGTGCTGTCCTCCCTAAATTTATTTTTTATGATCTATAGGTAGTTGTCGACATAGGCACGTTGTATAGATCGTAATTAGTATTATATGCGGCTTGCTGAAGAAATAACATACATTAGAGAACCAAATAGAACTATCTTCTATCTCAAAATTGCGTATATTGCCCTAACAGCGCCGCTAAAATCATCTATCTCTTCATTCTCGATGAAACAATAATGATCTCCATCATTACTCTTCATAATACTCTACCATTCTTCACAAATAAAACATCTATTTCATATTACACTTCACATGTCTCACTCTATATTACATTAAGCATAATAATTCATCTCAACTTGACGCATGTTACTCTCTCATCATTAATTATCCATCTAATTATTCCATTCTGTTCTCAATTTTCTTCAAATTCCATCAATTATCATCATATGTCTTCCTAATATGTTGCTATAACCTGTATACGATCCTATTTCAATTCAACTTAGCAGTATATGCCCTAATGTCAACCTAATATTAACCACAATGCCGTATCATATTTGCATTTAAGCTAAGTTAACCTCTTTTCATTCAACATTGGCAACATTACGAACGCGAGGCCAGATTACCACTGGTTAAACACTTCCTAATCCAATGAGCTTGTCATTCTGGTCAGATGACTACCTAATAACCTCTAATATTGCTAATTTGGTTGACTTTCCGCGTAACATCACTTCTTTGGGTAACTTAAGATAGCACTTCACATGTATTTTTCGAGAAAATAAATGTAAAATGGCACTTTCCAAACAAAATATTATTTGAATTACGTACGAACGAACTTATATGACTAATGTTTTCCTCCTGCTTCCCTCGTGGCTGTTACATGTCCACCTGGCTAGGACATGCTGTGTTTGGGTTCATGGCATTGTATCAGGCTCTTGGAAACATCTGGGAAAGTCTTTGGTCTTCTTCGATCATCATGGGCTTAATTTGTCGCCTAGTGTCCCCATAATCCAGGTAGCCTCCGCCTCAGCCTCAGCCTCTCTAGACATGATGTATCTGGTTTCTTGCGCAGTTGAAAAAGAAATAAAGGTCGACATGGCCATTTTCGCCATCTTATGGATATTAGGCCTGCTATGATCTAGCAATATTCTGCGACTACCGTTTCTTATAATGATATCTTAATATGGTTTTGCAGTTTGTCAATATAGCTATTAAAGCTTCAATCAAAACGTTATATAATTTCCTACGCCTTGCTTCACGAGTTGTTACTCTTCTCTAACTTCTTAAGGTTGCACTTTCTCGTTGGGTACGTCGCCTTGTCAGTATCTCGTGACGTAGTAATTACGTAATCTCTCGATCCAACTGTACTGTTTTATTTCTTCGAAGCTGTCTGAATTCTTTACCGCCGGTGTCAGACAAGGTTCTTGTCGTCGATTACTATTATTTATTTTTAAATTTCAACCTCTTTTTACACGATCTGTCTACTTCTTGGATTGATTTGCGGTAGTGTTCTGCCAGGAGGTCTTCTACGAATCGAATATTTTTTTCAATAATAAATTTTAACAAGATTCGATCGTCTTTCTTTCTCACCGACTTCTATATTTCATTCCCTTCTTGTACCTGGTGAAATCATTATTTTTATATTTATGAATATGCTGACGTGTTATGTCCGATGTTCTAGCGGCATAACGACCAATTTTGCTCCAGACAACTTCACTGCAGACAGTGAAATGGCAAAGTAAGTAACAGTAAAAAATGTTTCGTAAAACAGTGCATAGTTCAATGTATGTGCTCAATTTAGACACACATCATCTCTCAGAGTAATTTACAATTTTCTAAACAACAAATAACCATAAAGTTCCCTTGAGATTCACTGAGTGACAGAAATTAATCCTCATTTGCAGTTTTAATGTAAAAAAAGCAATGGCAATGTGAATTTATTTAATGTTCTATGGATCAGGCGGCTGAATTGTCTTACGAGCTCTATTAATCCCTTTCATACTGCATTGTTGCCTGTTGTTGTCAGGGATGATATTGTATAAGACAATGTATAATTATCCACGGGCTCTCTGAACTATCCTCAACAGCTTTGCTTTTAGCAGAGTTTCTAATTATGTTTCCATTTATAATATCAGGTTTTCCCGTATTCATGACTATAAATAATGTTTCTTCCTACCATTATTTCAGTTTTAATGAAATACTTGCAAATTATTCTTGAATATGTCCGTTTATAATACTATCCTTCAAAGTCTTTTTGGAAACTAAGTTTAGAACTGTTATGTAAAAGTAATTTAACCTTACAACTTAAACTAGACCTGATATGGCACAAACTGATACGTTGTGGTGAATGATTAATATTACATTGTTTAAACCACACGTACACAAATGCAATGCACAAGTTCTGACGATAGGGTATCTCGTACGGAACGTTACGTTCGAGTATTCGCAAACTACAAGACTGTTAAGTTACAAACTTAACTTTAACTTAGCGCGTATCGTGGTCACTTGTTTAGTAATTCTGTCAAATATGGCAACGAAGTCCGTTTGAAGACAATCCATTTTCTCAAGAAGCACGTGTTAGATTTTGAAAATGATTACACCCCTGAATTTTCAGTGTTTATGGCTTTAATTCTAGGTGGCATTTTTTAACCCACCATCTGCCGAACGTAAGTTCACAGCTGCGCTCCCCTAATCAGACGGCCAACTCGCTTTGTAATTATAGATGTAGAAAATAATGCAGTTCTATTTAAAACAAAATTAGTATCGTCACCTCAGCGGATCAACTGTTTGTTGTTTGCTGCTCGAATTTGCGCTGCTGTTGCATGGGGTTCCATCCGCGCCATCCGAATGATGCGGCGATCCGCTCTCACAGTTGTCTGTCGCGGTGGGCCTGTGCCAGGTCTACAAGTGCGGGTACCTTCAATTGACCACTGCTGCCATACACGTTGTACCGTAGATGACTGTCGGCCAACACGTGCAGCGCCAGTCCTTAGCGATAATCCAGCCTCTGCCCCATTATACGAGCCCTCTCAAACGGTGACAGTTGTTGATAGCGTGCTCTTCTCTGTCGTCGAGGCATGTTTGACGGGGAACACATCACTGCACAGACTGAAAGTCAACTACGCTACACTAGAGTCCGTATACTGGAGTTGATTCCTCCACGACCAATCACGTGGGGAGACCTGTAGCAACAATCCAATGGGTCTGAAACTTTGATCGTTTACATACCTACATGGCCTCGTTCCATATCTTGAAAATCAACACAAACGACCAATGCCTTCATGGTGTTGAAATTTCCATTTTCTTTTTGTTAAGTTTTTTTCTCTATCACAATTATTCCCATATTTGAATGGCTAACTTGCTTTCAGTTATTTTGTCGTATTGAGCACACGCAGTAAATGCTAAAGGTTTGTTAACTACAGAGTAGAAACAGGTAAACTGGACTGTGTGACCTGAACTACAGACTGAGATTTTCACATTCGCCAATTCTACTCTGCTAGCTGGTCATCGAGCTACAGTTATACAGTATGTGGCTCTGTTATTCGTACAGGCTTAAATTTATTATCAAGCCCCGTACATTCATATTAAATTTGAAAAACTGAAATAAAACGTACATTAGGACAAAAACATGATTTTTCAATGATAACACTAGCCAACATGATTTTGCGGTAAAATAGAAAATATGTAATTCTTATGGAAATCGCTGCCCTGATTCCAAAAATGATGCTATTTTTTTCCTACCACGTCTAGTTTTGATGCAATTCGGTGTTTTAATATCTGCATGAATTCGTAAGATGTAATGTTGAGAGATGTTCTCGCGCAACGTTTTTTAGAATACAATTATGTGATTTGACTTGTTATAGTTTGCTTTTTTTTATAGGTTTATTGCTGTCTAAATTTTCATTTTGTAGTTGGGGATTTTCTGGTAAATTCATAACATACTCCCCCACATACGCAATAGACCGCGAGGTAGGTAGTACTGAAGATAAGACAGTTGAGAGTTTGTCTTTCATCTTAGACCACTTGAACAATCAGACGTGTTAAAAGCCCCAGCCCTTATGCAATGTTTATGATCGACTGACAAAGCAGTTTCCTTTCAAAGATAACAGTCTGAAAGTATTATACTCAAGAAGAGGAACTTGTACTTCGTACGGATGTTTCAAATCTTCTAAGTCGATTGGGAGAGAAAGAGTATGATCCTAGTAACTGGCGTGTTATTATCGACTCTTCCAAAATAAGTTTAAAGGCTGTTTTGCTTCATAATACAAATGTTCTGGCATCCGTCCACTTGCACACTGCACAAAAATGTCTGAAACATACGAGACCTTAAAGTTGGTGCTTGAAAAAGTTACATATCATGAGCATGGGTGGCAAATTTGCGGTGATTTGAAGATCATTGCATTGTTGCTGGGACAACAAAAAGGCTATAAAAATTTCCCTGTTTCTTATGCGAATGGGATAGCAGAGCACGGGATAAACATTGGGATACAGTGAATTGGACAGAAAGGAAACAACTACAACCAAATCCAAAAATGTCTTGAATGTAAGTCTTATTGACCGTGAAAAAAATTCTACTTCCACCCTTGAACATCAAATTTGGATTGATGCAACTGTATGTCGGGGCATTGGATAAAAGTAGCCTATGCTTCCAATATTTATCAACTAAATTTCCCTCATTATTAGATGCAGAAATCAAAGAAGGCGTATTTGATGGACCACAGCTTCGTAAACAGATGAAGGATAAAATTTTCACAGACACGATGACCAAAATTGAGAAAGAGGCATGGAACACATTCAAAGATGTAGTGACTAAATTCCTTGGCAACGTGAAGGACCCTCAATATAAATAAATTGTAAGGAAAATGTTGGTAAAGTTTAAGGAACTCGGTTGTAATATGAGCCTTAAGCTTCATTTCTTAGCTTCGCATCTGGATTATTTCCCTCTAAATTTAGGAGTTGTCAGTGAAGAACAAGGTGAAAGGTTTCACCAGGATCTCAAAGATGCTGAACGACGCTATCAGGGACGTTGGGATGTGAATATGATGGCCGATTACTGTTGGTCGATTGCACGAGACGACCCTTCTAGAGATCATTCAAGAACTCACAAAAACCCGGAAATTCCCCGGAAAACGGGAAAAGACGGAGGTGTGAATCTAACCTGCACATAATATAACAAAACTATGTATGTTTAACCATGTGATTTTTATTCAAGGTACGGTTATATTCATTTAAAATCAACTGTACAGTCTAAACTAAATAGGTGCTTTATGCTTCAGTTTCACGAATTTCAATATACATTAAAAATATAATACATACTATCTACTTGCTTACAAAGCAGCATTTATGTGTATTCAATGCATGAAAAATATGATTACGTTTTGCAAGCTGAAATTTACATTGATACATCAAATTTAATCAATACTAAGTATCAACAATTTTACGTAAGAACAAAATAATATTTTGTAAAATTGCCAGCAAACCAGACGTGATGCACCAAAACTATTTTTTCTCGAATTCTGCGTTAAGAAATTCATAAAACCCACCTAGTTTCGTTTTTACCGCACAAAAAAGTTTTATTTTGCAGGCTAGTGTAATTCGTTAGTGAAAACCATATTTATCTACGTACAGGCAGGAAGATTTTATATGAATGTGCCGGCAGCGACAAACGGATGTACCAGTTGTATTCGTACACATGGACAGGAAGATACGTGCCGTGTATTTGCGATGCACGGGAAAGTCTCAGTGACGGCATACGACTTGTCCTTCCTAGTGTATCTGTGGTGGACATGGGTAGGAGTGCAGAGTTAAGTACGGAGCTTAAGAGCACTATACATCAACTGCCACTTCAAGGATTTTCGTTACGAAAAATTGGATAACTGGTCAATAGAATATATTCTACGGTGTGATATATATGGGTAATAAATTTAAATAGAAAGGCACTATTAAGAAGTTTCCCAGAAAACCCAGGAGAAAGTGTTTAACTGAAAGGAAAGAACATTTTTGTTCAGCTACTAAAGCCAGATTCCAAATTAAATGCACCAGTATTGATGCAACTCACGGAGGAGCGACCTGAAAAGAAGATCAACAACCCCACTATCCGTCGGATCCTGTATCTGCATGGGTACTATGGGAAAATCCCTCCGATAAGGCCATACGCAAGTGAAAAAACAGACGGCTTAGACTGACATTCGCTAAGGAGCATATAAATAAAGAGAACGAATTCTGGAATGATGTTATCTGGTCTGATGAGACAAAAATAAACATTTTCGGGTCACATGGCATCCGCAGAATATGGAGAAAAATTCGTACGGACTATGATTTGGCAAATACACTCCCAACTGTAAAATACGGTGATGGGGCTGTATGTTAGCCAAAGGTGTGGATAACATATATTTCATTGACGGAATAATGAACAAGGTGTTCTATAATGCAATTCTGAGGGCAAACGTGAAGAAGAGTGCCGAAAAATGGGAATGTCACCTGTTTATATGTTCTAGCATGATAAAGACCCAAAACACTTTGCTGACATTAATAAGACATGGTTGATCTGGAGCATTTCTAAGGAGCTTAGAACAGCTCCCCAGTCTCCGGATTTAAATCCCATCGAATATTTTTGCGCTACCTTAAAGGGGAATATTCGTAGGCAACGTGAGCGTACGAAGGAGGAACTTAAAAGTGTGAGTCTTCAGCTCTGACGTATTCAATAAATTAGCGTATCCTATGCGGTGACGATGTCAGGCAGTTATAAAAGCTACGGGACACTCCACTAGATACTAACATGTTCCAGGAACCCTTTATTTTTTGTTTATTTCAAGTGTTCAATTTTCTGGTACGAATAGGAAAGATACAATATTATGGGCGCGCTTTTCCTTATTAGAAGTTTTATGTTTTGTTAACATGGTTGCAAATAGATATATATAGTAGGTATATGCTTTCTGAAGGCTTTGTTGAATATATGTTCAGTAAATGAAATCCTTTTCAGTTTATTATTTTCTGGCAGTGCGTTGAGGTAGTAAAGCAAACAGCCCGTAAGAATAGAATAGATACATACTGTAGCTCTATCTGTAGTGCAACTGTAGTGACAAAGTTTGTCATAAGCATACCTCTAAATGACTGTAGCCTATTCTCCCGAGTGTTACGCTCCTCACGCTTTCATCTTAAAATTGCTTATTTTTATATGGTATTTATTGAAAATAGACTGGTTTGAGGATCTTAAGCCGTGACCACACACAGCCTCGAATATGTAACAGAAAAAGGATGAGAATTTTAATACTTCACACCGCAATTACATAACTCTTTATGTGCTTCTTCTTTTCCTTTTTCTTCCGCATCAGTCAAAAGTCAGTCTAGTATCTCCCATTTCTCCCTGTGGAAAGGGGCTACGTCTATTTTCGGTATAATTTGCCCGTAAAAAAGAAATGGCGTGTGGCTTTCAGTGCCGCGAGTATCCGAGGAGTAGTGTGGCTCGCCAGGTGCAGGTCTTTCGATTTGACTCCCGTGGGCGACCTGCGCGTCATGATGAGGTTGCAACGATGACGAAGACAACACATTCACCCATCCCCCGTGCCAGCGAAATTAACCAATGATGGTTAAAATTCCCGACCCTACCGGGAATCGAACCCTGGACCCCTGTGACCAAAGGCTAGCACGCCAACCATTTAGCCATGGAGCCGTACATCAGTTGCCTGTTGTAAAATGCGACTGAAATGGGTGACTTGCCGATGGTTCTCAGCATGGGAGAGTGGATTAGTGACCACTAGTCCGCAGTCTGAAATTCTTTTTATTTTAATTGCACTAGGGTCATTTATTTTAATTTCTATCTGAACGGGCTGAGTAGCTCAGAAAGTAAATCATGGTGTTTCCGAGCACAAATTGGCTGGTCGGATCCCTGCTCAAGTCTGGCGGTGGTATTTGAAGGTGCTCTTTTACGAATCGCTAGATTTACTGGGATTTACTGATCTCGTGGAAAGAAGAGAGATAGAAAGAATGATTACGAATTAGTTGCCACTTAAATACAGTAGTACAGCGTTTATTCGGCCCAAACAGGTCCGATCTGGATGGATAAACGATATTATTATTATTATTATTATTATTATTATTATTATTATTATTATTATTATTATCCTCTGCCGAAGCTGATGGCCTTACGTCTGTGTGATCTTAGAAGTCTTCCACTTTCACGCACTTCGTGGCCCCTATCATTCTTTCTTATGATACCTTCATTGTTCAAAATGTTGGACTTCTACCAACTCCATTGCGATTGTATTGTAGTGACGAGAGAATGATTATTATCCAGTTGAACTTCTGGTAGAAAATAATAGTTACGATGAACGTATCAAGTATGAAATGAGTTCTTGAAATATTATTTTGATAGGTATGTTCGTAGGGTGCTTTCGAGAAAATTACGTACTTTACCTGAACATGTAGGCTACATAAATTATGTTTGACCTCCAAATAAAATTTTCAACAACGCATTTTCCTGAATATTTTATGACTACCGCCTAACGTTCTGTCAGCTTTTCAATTTCATGCCTAAATAAATTTGGTTGTTTTGTACTTACACACAAACTAATCAATAGCTTATTGTATGTTATTGCATTTTTTATGATGACCTCCCAACATAATGATAATTCATCGACCCCACGCATACAAATCTGACAGCATTGTACGGAGTTAAAATCATGCAAACAGTACTTAGGAACAGTGTTGCCATCAAAGGAAGTTGCTTAGAATTAGCCTCATATAGACCAGAAAATATGAAAATTTGAGTGGGGGGGGGGTGAAACACTCGTGGATGACAGCGTATGCGACGTTAATATGTAATATATGGACGGACGGCATCATGGTGAAAAATCATTAGTTGCAACATCAGTTCGTCTGAGTTACTGGCAATAAATCGCAGTACGCATACTATGTACTTCAGTGACTTTGGGACATGATGACGTTAAAAATAGAGAGAGCGACTTGGTGCTGACGATAACATTAGCAGTGCTGGACCCTTGCATTCGTGCTGGTAACTGTTCATACTTGAGCAAATTAACCTTACAATTATGTTAATATTTAATACACAAAACTTCCCATCGTGAGTAGGCTACATTTTATGAATTATTCTTATCGAGGTATATCACTTTACTTTACGGGTGGTACATAAAATAGTGGTACACGAGCATAGCGATGTCCTGTATAGTTGTCGTGAGATACATGTCGATGGATTCGAGCATAAATTTGAAGTTTATCTCATGAAATAGTGAGGGATAGGAAGAATGATGGATAATTAGTGGCCACTAAATCGCAGTAGTACACTGTTTATTTACGATCTGGATGGTTAAAAATCCGGATAAACCAGAAAATTCTAACGAAGTATAGCTGGTTTATACCGGGTGAGTCAGCCGCGCCTGACGTTTTATGCTGTTAGGCATCCCACCGAACGTCACTGGTGTCGTTATGGTATATTCTCCTTTGCCGTATACCAAGCAATAATCGCCTTTCGTCATACACTGCACCATTACCTTTGAAAAAACATCTAGCATACGCCAAAGGCATTTACACAACACATCAGACTGACATACGGTTCTGTAACAAGTACGTGCCAATTATGATATTTCAGTGGGGTAGGAAATGTATACTAAAAGCGATGGCATACTGATAGAAAACGTGTGTGCATTTGTGAAGCGGAAGTAGTAGTCCATCTAGTAAACTTTCAGGAAACCTACTCGCTGGAGTCGCCGTGGTGTCACAGGTTAAGTGCGGTGCTGTTAATACAGCTGCGTTTGGTAGGTGGGTTGCAATCCCGCATGAGCCTGTAATAATTTTATTCGCATGTCGTACTTCGAGATTCATCACAGAGCCAATGTATCCGAATGATTTCACGCCGTGAATTAATTAATTAATATTTTTATTTATTTATTTATTTATTTATTTATTTATTTATTTATTTATTTATTCATTTATTCATTTATTTAGGCACTGTTCTAGGCCATTAGGGCTGCTTATTTGGATGTTTCATAAGCAGGCTGGACGAAGATAGAATGGTTGGGAGTTTGAATCCGCTTGACTGAGCAACAGCCTGTTAGCACAGTACGTGTTCGAATAGATGGACTTCTGCAGCAATGCAGGTTTCAGCACGCCGTTGAACTGCCATTTGGGCTCTTTGCAGTATTGTAGGTGTTACAGATTCACAGGCTTCTGTAATATGATTTCGAAGGCTTTCAGGATTTTCCGGCTACTGAGAGTACACTATATCCTTCAAATAGCCCCATAGGAAGAAGTTCAGTGGAGTCAAATCGGGCGATCTAGAGACCAGGTGACAGATCCTCCTCTTCCTAACCATCGACCGGAATGTGTAACATTCAGGTAGTTGCGAACATCTGCTGCCATGTGAGGGGGAGCTCCGTCGTGTTGATACCACTTGGTTACACGCTCACCCAGGAGCACATCCTCTAGCAGCAATGGTAGGTGGTCTTGAAGAAACTGTAGGTACCTGTCAAATGATCCTCAAAGGAATGTGGTCCAATTAGGTGATCACCCAGTACACCACACCAGACATTTACTCCCCATCGTGCCTGAAATGCTGCCTGCCTTACCAAGTGGGGATGTTCAACATTCCAGTAGTGCATATTATGACGATTCGTGGATCCATTATTATGAAATCGTGCCTTGTCCGAAAATAAAATGTGAGATACAAACGCTGGATCATTTGCCACATGGATCACTATCCACGCACACAAATCAACACGAGTTTCGAAATCTCGTCCGTGGAGTTCTTGATGTAGTGGCAAGGTTACACAGACGAAAACAAATTGATTGTAATACCCTCACAACAGACGACTGGCTGATGTTGACCTGTTGTGCTTCTGCCCGGGTACTCGTCTGAGGATTCTCCTGGAAAATATCCAAAACCATCTCAGCAGTTGCACCGGACGTAACTGGTGCCTGACTAACAGGACATGTTCGGGAAAGTGACGAAGTTATACGCAAACGTCGATCCACCCTCCTAAACGTATTTGCGTTTGGTAGTTGTCTGTGTGAAAATCTTTCCTTGTACAGGCGCTGTGCTTCCTGTGTGATCTGTCTTGCTTCACCGTAGTTGAGGAGCATGTCAAAACACTCATCTGCTGAATACATAGCGAAGAAATGACCAGGACTGCTAGGCTACACCAAGTGTCAGGCCACCACACATTCAACATGCATTCTACTGGTCGAATGTGGCACGAATGGCCTTTTATTTGATCCTCAAAATTTTAAATGTGAATAAAAATATTTATAGTTTGTGACACTGGAATCCATCTAAAAACAAGACATCTGTTGTTAGTTCACTACACCACGGTGACTGTTGCCTTCAGTTTATCAGAAAGTTCACTTGATGTAATACTACGTTCCGCTTCACAAACACACACGTTTTCTGTCAGTATGCCATCGATTTTATAGATAAATTCGTAACCAGTCGAAAGCTTAAAATTGGCACGTACATTTTGCATAACCGTATGACAGTTTGATGTATTGTGTATGTAAATACTTGTCGCATACATGTTTTCGCAAAAGTCGTGCAATGATGACGCCGTAAGTGTTTTAAAGGCGACTGTAGCTTGGTATATGGCAAAGGAAAATTGACCATCACGCCGCTGACGTTCGTTGGGATGTTTAAAAGCAGAAAAGTTTTCCGGGATGAGTGGTTCAGACGGTTGAGGAGCTGGCCTTCTGACTCCAACTTGGCAGGTTCGATACTGGCTCAGTCCAACGGTATTTAAAAATGCTCAAATACATCAGCCTCGTGTCGGTAGATTTACTGGAACTACTGCGGGTTTAAATTCCGGAACCTCGGCGTCTCCTAAAACCGTAAGAGTAGTTAATGGGACGTAAAGCAAATAACATTAATTATTATTATTAAAAGAAGATACGTCAGGCGCAGCGGACTCACCCGGTAAATGATTTACTGCATAATTATACACTTTTTAACATTGTGAATTTTATAAAGCAAGAGACGTATCAAAATTTTCAATGAATGGAAGTACTATACATCAACTACAAATTTGTATGCAGGAGGTATGCTGCACATCATTTCAATTAACCAAGCGTAGGGAAAGGTGTGCTCTTGCCAACACCAATGAAGTATTCGAACTGACAACATACTACTAAGCTGAAACGACTTTTCCTAAGAGGAAATATTCTCCTGTTTCAAAGTTAACTCGTTCACGCATCCATGTCTATTTTTAATAGACAGGCGTAAAAAAGTAGCGTTCATAAAATGCCTGTTTCAGATAAAGAGGATTTAATCGACAAAACGAATATGTTTTATTCCAAAATAATTAATTTTAATTATAACTAAAAATAAAACCAAAATATTTCAGGAGAATTTTCTTATGGTCAATCAAATCCCCTTAAATCTAAAATACCATTCATCTCAGATTTAGAACATTTTTGAAAGATGTTAATGTAGAAATACGATAAACCAGATATCTGGATTAAGGAGAACCGGACTCGACGAGGTTCTACTGTACCTGTCCCCTCAAGTTTGAAATTGTGTAAATTGTCACGCTGTGAAGTGTGTAGTTGGAAGACATATATATATATATATATTTTTTTTTTTCTTTGCTAGTTGCTTTACGTCGCACCGACACAGATAGGTCTTACGGCGACAATGCGATAGGAATGGGCTAGGAGTGGGAAGGAAGCGGCCGTGGCTTTAAATAAAGTACAGCCCCAGAATTTGCCTGGTATGGGAATGGGAAACCACGGAAAACCATCTTCAGGGCTGCAGACAGTGGGGTTCGAACCCACTATCTCGCGATTACTGCATACTGGCCGCACTTAAGCGACTGCTGCTATCGAGCTCGGTGGAAGACATAATCAGACCGCAGCGTTTTTATGTAATATAAACCAATACAGAAAGCGGGTAATGGAGAAGATGAAGATGTGTAGTTCGAATTTCTTGTTGGTATATTAGTCATTAGCCATTGTTTGACTAGTCATGTGTGCATGACTTATAATGAAGCACAGCTCTGCGAGATAACGAAAGGTTAATTCATTCGTGCTACTTTATTTTATAATCCAATTCCACAGACGTCAATGTGACGTCAACAAAAGACTGTCGAAGGCCGAGGATGGTCTTGAATAAAATCGAAACTTAAGTCCGTGAATTGTATTAATTTGTGGTACAAAAATGTATATGAATCTCTGATCACTGATAGTGCAGTTCATTGTCTGAATAAGAAGAGGAAAATGTTGGGACAAACCATACCCCCCAGTCCCCAAGCCAGAAGAATTAATCATACATGATTAAAATCCCCGACCCGGCCGGGAATTGAACCCAGGACCCTCTGAACAGAAGGCCATTCAACCAATGAGTCGGACCTTCAGAGGAAATGCCTATTTTTATTGTAAAGTCGCTAATCGTGTTTCTTATTCATTTTTTTTGGTTCTTCTGTCAGTTATTCTGTTTGTTTACGCACACATTGACACCAGAATTGTTCCGATTAGACAAGCCGTTCGCTTGCTGAAGTGGTTCTAATTGTACTGGGGTTCGCAGCGCAGCTCCCTCTGTGTTCTAACGACGTCAGCGTGATAAGATTATCTGTGAAGCATGTAGCTCAAGAATCGACCTATGCAATGGTATATTTAAATTAAACGTACTGTTTGTTCTTGATAGAACTGACGGATACGAAAGGGTGATTGGTATCTGTGGGGAAGATATGGAAGCTAATGGGAATGGGAAGCGTTTGCTGGACTTCTGTGCTAGTATGGGTTTAGCTGTTACGAATACATTCTTCAAGCATAAGGCTATTCACCGCTACACATGGGAGGCTAGGGGTACCAGATCCATAATAGACTGTATCTTAACAGACTTCGAATTCAGAAAATCTTTTAGAAATGTACGAGTTTTTCGGGGATTTTTCGATGATACAGACCACTACCTGATCTGTAGTGAACTAAGTATATCTAGTATAATCATTAACATCATATCATTATCATTGACAAGTGGCGTAACACCAAATGCAACAGTACGTGTTGTACATCTGACTAGACGACAGCGTGAGGATCATTGTGAAATCATCAAGTCTTGCCAGCGAGCTTGTAGTTTTATATTACTACTGATATTGTGATCATGGCCATGCGACCAGTAGTTCTACGCTGGTTTCGGACCTCAGCAACAGTACTTTGCATTTGAAAAATCACACACGCATTTAATCTTTATATTACATTTATTAAGTGTAGTTAAAATTGTAATAGAGAAACCAGAAATTCCTTTGCTAAGGTAATAATGAATCAAGAATGTTTTCCCAAGTTAGAGTGGAACAGGAGAAGGAAAAAAGGAACACCCGGAAGTTGTAGAACTAGATGCTAAGATTAAATTAGAAGTCCTGAAGCACGAAAACAAACAGAGTATTTTACTAGTAGCTTTACGTCACACCGACACACATAGGTCTTATGGTGACGAAGGTACAGTAAAGGGCTAGGAGTGGGAAGGAAGAGGCCGTAGCCTAAATTAAGGCACACTCCAGCATTGTCCTGGTTTGAAAATGGAAAACCACAGTATACCATCTTCAGGGCTGCCGACAGTGGCGGTTCGAACCCACTTTCTCCCGAATACAAGCTCACAGCTGCGCGACCCTAATCGCACGGCCAGCTAGCTCAGTATGATGATGATCGTCATGATGTTGGGGATGATAATTGGGCTAAGCGGCTCGGATGATAGTGTGTTAGTTTTCTAAGTTCAAGGTGGCGGTTTCGATTTGGACTCATTCTAGCAGTCAAATTCTTCAGTCTCGAATGAGTATATTTACCGGCACGCATAGAAACACCTGAGGCCACAATTGCTGTCATTTTTGAGTCCATACGACGTGTGATACGTAAAACCAATAAAGATTGTTTGATAATGAAGAGGACGAATTTCCCAGAGAAGGGGAGCGCTTTTACACTGATAAAAGACGAGTCGAAGGCAAACATAACTTTTTCACCTATTATCAAAGGATCGATGATGGAACAACTAGACGAAAAGCATGCATATTTTAGTTGGTGTAGAAAATTCCTGTTAAAAATGTTATTCTGATTTTGTCATTCGTTTATAACCTGGTGTTACTAAAAGCAGAGGACTACTTATTTTTCTTTGTTTTTGAAGGGTCAGTTGCGCACCAGGTGACAAAAGGTGACGCTGTAGTGGAGTTGGAAATTTAAATATGCATCAGACTCTAACGAGCTGCCTGCCCTTTGAACTGCTCACACACAGAGCTATCCGCTTCAGCGAGTAACTTCTCGGAACGCTTTAGTTCGTGTCCCGCAAGATAAAATAATACAGTACTGCCATCAGGGAATTAAGAAATAACACTCTTTTGGAGAACAAGTGAAACCATTATAAACGACAGTATGTAGTATTTTAGATTTACACTCGCTGACGTTGCCCTGTGTTAATGTTGACAACATTTTCTTAGCAGGCAAAGTAACTGAATACATGACTGAACAACCCACGCTACGAAAAACGTAAAATTGAGCAATTTTCTCAATTCTGCCAATTGTTGAAGGGCTAAAGGGCCCAGAAAAGTTCCAAATTGTGAGTCTTGGATAGCTCTATGAATCTGAAAGAACAAATTTCTAAAATCACTTCCGGCCTAAATGCACTTTCGGAAAAACTGCCTAAAATCGCCTGTTTCATTGCTCGTTTTATTTTTAATAATAATAATAATAATGTTATTTGCTTTACGTCCCACTAACTGCTTTTTAAGGTCTTCGGAGACGCCGGGGTGCCGGAATTTAGTCCCGCAGGAGTTCATTTACGTGCCAGTAAATCTACCGACACGGGGCTGTCGTATTTGAGCACCTTCAAATATCACCGGTCTGAGCCAGGATCGAACCTGCCAAATTGGGGTTAGAAGGCCAGCGCCTTAACCGTCTGAGCCACTCAGCCCGGCCGTTTTATTTTTGATTCAGATCTTATCCAAATTAACTTTCTTACATAATTCTTTCTGTAATGTGTTCCTTAGTTCAATACCCTCAGAGCTTTTGTTATTTTTGAAAAACGTCCACACCGAATATAGTTATAAGGGCTTAACTGAAACTCTGCATTGACTCACTTTAGCGCTCGTAGTGAACGAAAGAGGCAAATTCCTAATCTAATCGATCGGATAACGATGATTAAAAAGGATTATAAATTATAGGAATAAAGAATATATTCTCATACTTTATTATATTTGATTTACCTAAGATTCGTAGTTCATATCTCTAGCATGTTTTCAACATTGAGTTTGCTTGTCTGAAGGACTAAGACTGTGGAATTTTGTCGTTATCTTCATCGCTGTAATTGTAGCAAAATCTTTGAGAAGTAGAGATAAATGAGTTGGATACACTGCCCTTCCTCCAAGGCGACCGTGAATAGAATTCTGGTGAAAATATGTGTGCGATGAATGTAGGAGGGAGGCTCTAGCTGTTTCTTATGTTGCATTAGGTATCCTGGCAACCGATCGAACTTGATATGAAGCAGCCACAAAGAAGTTCTAGCCTACGAGTGCCTCAACTTCAGTGGACGTTGTCGATCATCCTGCTCCATAACCCAACAACTGTCTTCTCCGGTCATTGTAGGACGTTCTTCAGCCACGACGTTCTCCTTATTTCAGATTCAGAATTGTTTTCGCTCTTCTCTTTCTGAATAAGTAAGAGGAGTTGTAATTATTATTCTTTCCTTATTCTTCCTCTGTAGGGCAATTTAGTTACAGACACGGCATACGGAAGGTATTCGTTGTATAGAGTGATAACACCCATTCACCGCATTCTCTCGTCTTTCAGCTGTCACACTCCTGTCGCACAGTAAAGAACCATAGTTTGGCTCATAGAACACTGTGTGTTGTCCTATAACGCACTTTCCATAATTTCGACAGTTGACTTCGTTATGTCCTAGAAAATAGGTTAATAATAATAATAATAATAATGATAATAATAATAATAATAATAGAGTTTTACATTCCGAAATAGGCCTGGTTTTACGGTTTTCAGAGATGCCGAGAAGACTGAATTTTGTCTCGCAGGAATTATTTTACGGGAGGTAAATCTACTAAGACGAGGCTGGCGCATTTCATCATCTTCAAATACAGTGACAGCCATACCCAAAGGAATCTCATGGTGCCACGTTTCTTTTCCGCTATGCACAGGTTTCGACTGAGAACAGGTAAACGTGATGTAAAGTACATTGTTGTGTACAGGGAGGGGGGCTGGGGGGGGGGGGGAACAGTAGTCTGAGATGTTTTCTAGTCACTCTACTGAATTGTGGACCTTTTACAATAAACGACAGACTACTGTACGCTGTAACATTGTCTACTTTATTAATCGTTACACAGGAGACTACAATAAATTGCTTTTTCGCAGCTTTTCATATTTGAAGGAAATTAAATTTCTCCTAACAATTACAATTTTTGAAATATACAAAAATTGCGTTCTCGACATACCCTGTAGGATTATCAACATTATTTCTTTCCTAGAGGATTCAAAGAAATCCAAGTTGGCAGGTTCGATCCTGGTTCAGTCCGGTGGTATTTGAAGGTGCCCAGATATGCATGTCTCGTGTTGGCAGATTTACGTCAAACAACTCCAGCGCGACAAAATTCCGGCTTCTCCAGTGTGTCCGAAAAGCCAAAACATATCCGCTTAGTGGAATGTATAAACAATAAAATTATTTGAAATTCAAAAACTTGTAAACAACTCGCCTCTCATCATGAATGAAACATTACACAGATAAAATTGTGTATTTTCCGCTCTTATACTGAGAAACTGTTTCCGTTTCCGCTTTGGGCAGTTTCCGCTACGAATTACTTTTGTGCACAATTTAGTGCTAATCGCACGGGGCCGTGGAATATTTCCGTTAATACCAGGTTTCCGCTCAACTCGGCTGGGTCGATCCTGACTCAGTCCGGTAGTAATTAAAGGTGCTCAATTACGTCGGTATATTTACTGGCGCGTATAAGAACTCCTGCTGGACAACATTACGGCACCTCAATGTCTCGGAAAACCGAAGGAGTAGTTAGTGGGATGTAGAAACAATGACATGAATTATTATTACTGGGCTGTCAAAGCCAGCGCTCCAATATCTGAACCACTCAGCTAGGAAATATTTATTTTTGGTCAGGTATTCGTTCCTTTCATGACGTTCTCAACTTTCCCTACTTGATACAAACAACACACATTCCCAGTTTTGATTGTTCTTTGATTTATCGTTGCTACAGTCGGGGATTGTCACCACCCTCTCCGCTCTGAACGAGTGCCCGTGTCTGAGAATGAGAGCCTTCGCTCTGTGTGCAGTTATGATTAATTCTTGGGGATAGTTCCTAGGTGGAGTTGAGACACTTATACGGAGGTGGAATGTGTTGACATTTGTACGAAACGCCAAACATTCCTGGAAATAACTAAACATGGGTATGTCAAACAGTGACACTTGCACGAAAACCCAAGGAGAGTTAAAAAGCAGAAGCTGTAAGAAGTACTGTAGGCATCAATTAATACCGGAGTATATGAAAATCGAAGCTCCGTGCAAGTTTCACTCCGTGGAAATGTCAGTCCGTGCAAGTGTTCCAATCCCTTCCTAGGCAGTTTCTCTTTGCCAATCCCTGCAGAGACAGTTACAGTTAAGAGCCACTCATTGTGTGTACCTGTCTGTTGCTCACGGGAGGAGTTGCTTCATTTCCCTCCGACACCCACATCTCTGGAGGACCCTCTCCTTCCTAGCCAATTTTCCAACTATGGACGCATCCATTAGGTGATTACAAGCTCCATCATGGAGCCAAATTTAAGGTCTCGACTCGATTACGTTACACGAATGTGTACATCTTACTCCAGTCCATTACATTCGTGTCAGAGACTAGAATCGAATTCTGACCAGTTGGGTGGGAAGCTACTATGCAAATATCTTGACAGTTGGTGGCCTTTCTGTTAATTTATGCGGAATTATACGCTGAAGTTTAAAGGAGTCGAGGTGATGGACACGAACCCATCACCCTACTACACTAACTTCTAAACATTTCCTCTCGATTTATGCTAAAATTCAATCCATGAACTGAAACTCCCTTTTTTGTGACTCCCACGAAATGTTAACATGTTCGAGCTGAATGTGGGCATAACTCTGATTACAGGAGGCATTGGATTTTCGCGTCTTGGTTGGTCGTTCATCACCCAGTTGGCACCTCATGAACATTCCAGAGATCACTGGCGGGATTAGCCTCCAGCCCATTTAATTCTGTTTTACTCTTAACCGGGCAGATTCCAGCAATTTTCGCGAGTAATTCTGGCTCTAGTCATGCTTGAACCTATTGCAATTTATTTGCGCTATTTTTTATCGCAACGTCGTCACCACACCATACGTCGCCGAGAGATCTAGCGCATTCCTGAAGACTACCCTTTCTCTCTCTCTCTTAATTATTCATTGCAATGATCGTCCCGCTCCGCCCTCATCTGAACACAAAGAGCACGTTAATTATCGAGGACCAAGTCGCCTGTGGAAATTCTGTATTAAACATGGAATAGTGGACACGAAAAACGATTACTTCACACTGGACAAAGGACTCTCTTAATTGGAACCAAGTTCTTGTCTACTTGCTTGTTATCGTCTCATATCATTCTTCTCAACGAATTTGACAGCGTTCATGTTTTCTCCTTCACGTTTCCTCAGCTTATACCAGTTATTTCTGGCTCACATCAGTTTTGGCCGAGGTTGTAAATTCCGATACCTCTCACGTGATTTTTCCGGTGAAAATTCCAACCAGGGATATAAAACTCAGCCGCTGGGTAGAACGACAGCATCTAACCCACTGCACTAATTGCACCTCATTCTTCTGAATTATTATCAATGTAATGATACAGCCACTGTGAGATAGACTGGCTAGCTCGGTGTCCTACCACCTGGCACCCTCCCCCTCCTGCCAGGAATTAATTTGGTCCTTAATTTATAAATGGTTAAGCCTGAATGAACGTACGTCTCCAAATGGAAGTGCATTTTACAATCCCCAGAATTTCTCACAGTAAACTTAAGTCAAGTTTCTCTCGGCTACACAGATCCAACATCTCCCCCCCCCCTTCACAATAACTAGTGTGCAAAGCATTTTTTTTTCTTTGCTAGTTGCTTTACGTCGCACCGACACAGATAGGTCTTATGGCGACGGTGAGACAGGAAAGGGCTAGAAGTGGGAAGGAAGCAGCCGTGGCCTTAATTAAGGTACAGCCCCAGCATTTGCCTGGTGTGAAAATGGGAAAACACGGAAAACCCTTTTCAGGGCTGCCGACAGTAGGGTTCGAACCTACTATCTCCCGAATACTGGATACTGGCCGCACTTAAGCGACTGCAGCTATCGAGCTCGGTAAGCAATTATTTCAGGGGAGGTGTTAACCTATTTCGGTAAAATCATAGCAAATATTTTTTTTGCGTGTTGTATGTCCATTATAATCTCACTTACCCACCCAGAGCAAAATATTTGTCCAACGACATCCCTAGTGGTTTAAATAGACGTTTAAATAGCATGCTGCATTCGGTGCCACGCCCACCTTTTTCTCTCGCTCATCAGTTACCTTTTATAATTTGGAAATTTTTCCCGCTTTGAAATTGAGAAACATTTTATTAACGGAGTAATTCAATACAGGCATGGATATTAACTTCCTGTGGCACTGGGAAATATCACAAAACCAGTCTACAAGGCTCTGGCAGATCCAACTTCCCTATAATTTCGTGTGGCTATTTCTAGCCTGGTTCAGCCCTTGTAAGGCAGACCATCCGATGAGGGTGGGCGGCATCTGCCATGAGTAGGTAACCGCGTGTTATTCTGGTGTAGGATAGTGTTGTGTGTGGTGAGTGAGTTGCAGCGATCTTGGGGACAGCACAAACACCCAGCTCCCGAGCCAATGGAATTAACCAATGAAGGTTAAAATCCCCGACCCGACCGAGAATCGAACCCGGTACCCTCTGAACTGAAGGCCAGTAAGCTGACCATTCAGCCAACGAGTCGGACTCCAACTTCGTTGAAGAAATGATTTCACGGCAGGACGAAAAATCCTAACAAGTCCTTCAACAATGTTGTGTGGAATAGAATTACTGATACTGTGCTTTTTGGCTTTGAAACTCTGTGCATTGGCATGTTTGATGCTTTCCTAACCTTTAATGATGGGAATTTCCTATGGACATGTGTTTAGAAACGTTTGAACATCGAGCCTGCCAATAACACTGTGAAAGCATTAGAAACTGATATTTTGAGACTTAAACGAGCTGATAACGTGTTGAAGATCTTATAAAGGAAGCTACGAAGAACGAGAGGAAAAGTAGAAAGAATGAGGATTATGTTGAAGATGATGACAACCCGGAGTACGCTGCAGAGATGCACTGATGTACGTTGAAACTTAAAGCTGATTTTCGCGAAAGCTCATATTTTTTCTTAAAACAATCCGGTTTTTTTCATAAGCTGTTCATCATAGACCAATTATTTTTCTCCACTACATATTCTCACTAACGTTACATCTACTGAGGTACTACTAACTAAATTCTTGCAGAGTGTGCCAAAAACGATTGCAATTTAACATTGGTAGCATAGTGGCTAACACCTCGCCGCAAACAATGTATTTAAAATAAGCAATGAAGCGACCGCAAGCCTTTGAAATGTGAATATACATGAACCCATGGGTAGACGAGGTCACCAACAAGACGGTACTCTGTCGAGCCAGGAAATCATGTAATGTCTTAATGCTGGCACGTGGGCTGGGTGTATGTGTCGTCTTCATCATATCATCCTTATCACGGCACGCAGGTCGCCTACGGTTGTCAAACAAAAGACCTGCATCTGGCGAGCGCAGGAAAGCAGTCTATTCCGAACACATCTTTAGAAATGACGAATACAACCTCATACAACCGATCACTAAAGGCAAGATAGCAGGGTAACATTGACGTGGTCGAAGGAGATAATCCTGGACGAAAACAGCTGACACAACATGGTAACTCTGATACGTGAAACACAAAATAGCAGAACTTACTCCACAGTGGTCACCGAAATTCTTGTCCGGCTCCATGGTTAAATGGTTAGCGTGCTGGCCTTTGGTCGCAGGGGTCCCGTGTTCGATTCCCGGCAGGGTCGGGAATTTTAACCATAATTGGTTAATTTCGCTGGCACGGGGGCTGGTTGTATGTGTCGTCTTCATCGTCATATCATCCTCATCACGTCACGCAGGTCACCTATGCGTGTCAAATAGAAGACCTGCATCTGGCGAGCCGAACTTGTCCTCGGACACTCCCGGCACTAAGAGCCATACGCCATTTCATTTTTATCGACATTCTTACCGAGACGGCAACGGCACCATAAGAAGAAGAATCATACAGTGTACGAGAGACTAAATTTAATGTTGTAGAAAAAGTGATTATAATAATGATTAGTATTATTGTTGTTTAAAGGGACCTAAGAGCTAGGTCATCGGCCCGTAATGCTACGAAGTTCAATGATATGAAACGATAATTAAAACTTCAAAATGTATCCAGTGAGTAAAATATAAAACGAATGATGATGAGAACTGACCGTAAATGCAAACAATCAGTGAATGCAATTTCCCAATTCTTCATATTCTCAGATGATGCTTGTTGTCCAAAGGGGTCCAAAATCCAAGTCATCGGCTCCTCATAATTGTAATAATCAATGGTGAACCAGAACCATGGTGTTCCTCCTATAGTAGTACTAATCACAGTTAACATCGACTCATGGTGTTCCCCCCATGGTTGTACTAACCACGTCCAATATAGGCCTATAATATGCCGCACATAATGGCAGCACTCACAGGTAACACAGTCCCATGGTGTTCCTCACTTAGTGGAACTAACCACAGGCCACGTATACTCATGGTGTTTCTCACATAGTAGTACTAATCATAGGCAACGTAGACCCACAGTGTATTACACATTATGATACCACACACAGGTAACACAGACCCATGGTGATCTTCACATAAAGGCACCACTCACAGGCAATGCAGACCCATGGTGGTCCACACATAGTGGACTGAACACGGGCAATGCATAATCCCGTGGTGTTCCTCACATACTGGTACCAATCACAGGCAACGCAGACCCAAGGTGCTCCTCATGTACTGGTACTACTCATAGGTAACGCAGACCCATTCTCAACACGACACTGCCACCCGCACGGACACCAGTCCGTATTGCCGCGCGCCCCTTCCCCCGCCGCGATAGAATGCACCAGATGGTGCTAATCACAGGCAACGTCTATACCCATGGTGTTCCTCACATAATGGTACTAATTGCGGAAAACGTCGACCCATGGGGTTCCTCACTTAATGGTACTAACTACAAGTAATATCATGGTTCCAATTCAATCATCTCTTGGTTGCCCCTTTCAGTCTCCCCTTACGGCAGGCAGGAGATACCGTAGGTATATTCTCCGTCTGCGTCCGTCATCCACAGGGAGTATGTTGTAGAGAAAAAGGGTAATATTCTCCTATTTATTAGAACAGCAAGTCCCAAGTTATATGAATGAACGGGGCAATTATATTACACATAACCACAAACATACAAACAATATCAGCCTACGTGAAATGTATAAAAAGCAATTTTTTTTGAGCAACTGAAACGAAGATTAGCTGCAAACGAATATTTTTTTTTTGCTAGGGTTTTACGTCGCACCGACACAGATAGGTCTTATGGCGACGATGGGATAGGAAAGACCTAGGAGTTGGAAGGAAGCGGCCGTGGCCTTAATTAAGGTACAGCCCCAGCATTTGCCTGGCAAACGAATATTAATGGATATTTTGATTTATGAATAGGAGTGAATGATTAGGAGTTGCGGATTATCCGGAAATAAGGGAGAGAGCACTCTTTTATTGCAGTTTTTTTTTTTTCAATTTTGATACTTGTCTTACATTTTACATCTTCCTCTAACATATGTTTAACTATACTAAATATAATTTGTTTTGTCCTTCACAGCAGAAATAATTTAAATAATTGTAAATACCCATTTCCAGCAGATACTACGTATTATGTCAAACCTTTTCAGGCAAGAGACCAAAGCGCATTCACAGGCATTTAAAGAACTTTTTAGGTGCATCACACCACTCCAATGCTTGCTTCATTTTTTACCATGTATCTTACCTTTACTATTTTTGACGTAAGTATTTGTTTACCAGTAACAATAATTTTAGTTAGTGCTAATCTATTTTCATTTCCTTCTGCCACATACTTCTTAAAATACAAAGAAAACCGTTGCTGTTCGTCCTGGAGTGATCCATTCTTTATTTAACAATTTAGCTATTGTATAAAATTCCTTCTCTATTTCTACTTTTAATTTATATTCATCACCAAAATATTTAGTTCTCAGTGCATCAGTTCTCCTACATACTCTCAATGGACGAGCCTTTTCCATTATTTCTCCACAGAATAAACAATGATTGTCATTTTCTCTCTCAGCCCCTTATTTTTATATATCCCCATTAGACACCACACCACACCTCTTAGTTCTCTATTTGGGAGTCTTTCTTTCCTTATTGACTTATTTTGAATAATTCCACAAAATTCTGATAGTGTTCCTTTGGTTTCACATTCTGTCCTAATCATCTGTTTCTCCATGTCCCTCACTCTAATCGTTACGTTTTGATGAATCTCTCCTCTTTACTGTTCATCTCCTTATCTCAGTATTCTCCCACTCCTATTCTTTCTAGCATACTTTCCACTTGCGACACCCAATAATCATCATCTAGGCGTTTCGTCTGGTGTTGGTATGCTAGGTTCAATACTTCCCTCCCATCTCCCCTTCTTAATCTTAACCAATATATTACTACTTCCCTGATTATATCTGCTTGGATGCTAATATTTTCACATAGTCTTCTAGCTCCACTACTTGCTGTGCATTCTGGTAGACCCATTATTATTTTACAGAATTCGTTACTTACTATATCTAATTCTTTTTTGTCTACTTCGATATCCCATATTTCTGCACCGTACGGTGTTCTTGATATCGCAAGAGCGTATAAAATATATTTGTGCAGCTTGTATTCCATATTTGGCATCTTCCCCTCTGGAGACCTTGTACTTGATAGGGCGGTCAATCCTTTCAATTTGGCACGTTTTATTTGTTCCTTCTACATCCCATTCGATGTCATTTATGATTCCTAGGTATTATAATTTATTTACAACTCCTAGTTCTACACCTTCTAACCACCAGCGCGTTACCTTTGTTTTTAATTTATTTCCTCTTTTACAAACCATTACTTTTGTTTTCTTGATTTTTATTTTCAAATTACATATACTGCAATATTCAGCCGTTTTTATTCATCATCAGCTATTTGCTTTACGTCGCACCGACACAGATAGGCTTTATGGCGACGATGGAATAGGAAAAGCCTAGGAATGGGAAGGAAGCGGCCGTGGACTTAATTGAGGTACAGCCCACGCATTTGCCTGGTGTGAAAATGGAAAACCACGGAAAACCATCTTCAGGGCTGCCGACAGTGGGGTTCGAACCCATTATCTCCCGATTACTGGATACTAGCCGCACTTAAGCAACTGCAGCTACCGAGCTCGGTAGCCGTTTTTAAGACTGTTTTGCATACCAATTGTTGTTAGTGAGAGCAGGAGGATGTAGTCTGCGGAAACTAGGCCAGGAAATTCTTTGTTACCGTATTTAAGCAGGGAATTGTCCTATCCTGCTTCCCCTGACAGTCTATTACATCATTAATAAAAAGTAAAACCAATATTGGTGATAATTTACATCCCTGCTTAAGTCCGATATTCAAGTGTATCCTGCCTACCATTAGATCATCCTTAACTTTAATCGAGCATATCACTTCTGCATATAATTCTTCTATGGCTTTAATAATTTTATTTGACATCCCTATTCCAGCCAGCTTCGCAATGACAGCAATATCTCCCTTCCAAGATGCCAGTGAACACCTTGCCTCGTATGCTGACCAATGAGATACCTCGATAGTTGTTGCAATCCTTCCCGTTCCCTTGCTTACAGATAGGTGCAATAACTGCTTTTTCACAATCAAAAGGTACCTTACACTCCATGTTAATCTTATTACTGTATGAAACCTTTTCATTCCCGCCTTCCAACTATATTTCACCATTTAAAATCTAATTTCAACTGTTCTTGCTGCTTTATGACAATCGAGGTTACTTACCATCCTTTCCAATTCCTCAAGAGTGATTTCACCAACAACACTGAAAATAAAATTTGCGGCTATATACCAAAAATACATTGTACAAAGGCTCATTTTATTCCGGACGATTGCTCATTAAATACTAGAACTGGCTGAACGGGATGTGAGAAATGATAAAAGTAGGTAATATATTGGAAGCATCAAAGAGGACTAACGTTACTAACCTAACAACGAAGACAATGAAAATGTTACAGTAATTTGTACAGCACTGGAAGCAAAGATGCCCATATAGTAATAAAAGCATTTCGTATGTTTTATACCCGCCTTACAGGTAAAATTAATTTTCTCCTCCGACCAACACACACAGTTTTACCCGAGGCTTCACTACGCTTACAGTAACGCCGAGTAATAAATTAGCTCTCACAAGAGCGTGGAGACGCAAAACGACAACTTGAAGCGAGCACCAAACCTCTTGTTCTACTCTCCTGTTATGTAGCTAACTACCAGCAAATCCATCCTGAATACATTCACACAGTTTCCTAATTCCGATGAAAGGAAGTATGGAACAGTCACTGGAATCTCCAACTCCACCTCGAAATTTTCACGTTCTTTTCAGCGCAATTCATTCGTATTTTAGCTGTGAACAGTCCATTAATTTCTCTGTACCTGGATTGTCTTAATACAACAGCCCTAGTGGGTAGACGTCAAAGGAATAACTTGAACTCATTTAGCTTGAGGTTATCAGGGTACTGAAGATAAAGGAGATGCTGCACTTCAGATATGTTAATAGAATTGAGTTCGGAATAGAAGTCACGCCCCTCTGGTTCGCATTTCACGTAAAACTGGAGATAAAATATCATTGATCACGATATCTAGAGTCACCTTGAAATTACAAACTTACCGAGCGAGTGGCCGCGCGGTTTGTGTCACATTCGGAAGGTAGCGGGTTCGAACCCCAGATGTTTTTCAAGGTTTCCCATGTTCACCCCAGGCAAATGCTTGGACTATACCTTCATTAAGACCACGGTCGCTTCCTTCCCACTGTTAGTCATGTCCTATCTCATCGTCGCCATAAGACCTATCTGTGTCAGTGGGACGTCAACCAAAATTGTATTATTAAAAGTAAAAATGAAAAAATGAATGCTTGCTTGCATTGTGTTCGGAGCAGAACTACAATCGACAAAGACATACCACTCCATAATGGCGGCGGATGTGATGGTGTTCGTAACGATTGTTGTTTTAAGGGGAAGTTAACAGGGTACTCAAGATAAATGAGATGCTAGACTTCAGGCAAATCAATAATGTTGAGTTCTTAACTCTACAGTAATTAGAAGAGAATGAGGTCAGATATTTCGAAAAATGAGAGTATACGCATATTAAAAAGGGAGGCTTACGAATGGCGTAAAATGAAATACTTTAGGTCTCCCAAACGTAATATCGCTGGAATTATAAAAGAACACGTGTTGGACCTTTATGCTTTCTTATATATGTATCTATCAACGATATGTGTAAAGAAGTGGAATCAGAGAGAATGCTGTTTGCAGACGATGTTATTCTGCATCACATAAGTTACAACATTGTGGGCAACTTCAAAATGACCTCGATAATGTTGTGAGATGGACAGTAGGCAATGGTATGATGATAAACGGGGTTAAAAATCAGGTTGTGAGTTTCAGAAATAGGAAAAGTCCTCTCAGTTTTAATTACTGCGTTGGTGGGGAGAAAGTTCCTTTTGGGGTCACTAAAAGTACCCAGGTGTTAATATAAGGAAAGATCTTCATTGGGGTGATCACATAAATATGATCGTAAATAAAGGGTACAGATCTCTGCACATGGTTATGAGGGTGTTTAGGGGTTGTAGTAAGTATGTAAAGGGGAGGGCATAGAAGTCTCTGGTAAGACCGCAACTAGAGTACGGTTCCACTGTATGGGACCCTCGCGAGGATTACTTGATTCGGGAACTGGAAACAAAAATCAAAATAAAAGCAGCTCGATTTGTTCTGGGTGATTTCCGACAAAAGATTAGCGTTACAAAAATATTGCAAAGTTTGGGCTGGCAAGACTTGGGAGAAAAGAGACGAGCTGCTCGACTAAGTGGTATGTTCCGAGCTGTCAGTGGAGAGAAGGCGTGGAATGACATCAGTAGAGGAAAAAATATTTGAGTGATGTCTTTAAAAGTAGGAAAGAAGATAAAGCTGGAATTCAAGAGGACAAATTGGGGCATATATTCGTTTATAGGTAGGGGAGTTAGGGATTGAAGTAACTTACCTAGGGAAATGTTCAATACATTTCCAATTTCTTTGCTATCATTTAAGAAAAAGCTGGGAAAACAACAGATACGGAATCTGTACCTGGGTGACTACCCTAAATGCAGATCAGTAGTGACTGATTGATGGTGAGTTGATTAGTGGAGGTCGGAGAGGAAAAAAAGTAGAAAGTAAATGGAAGCAACGTTATATTCTATTAGGGTTCTTATGGCTGCCTAGCAACATTGCCAAGTTGAGAAAGCATCCAGGATTGTATTTAATTTCTTGACACTGTTGATATCCTAATAATAACCACGAGATATTTACTTTTCACGCAACCGTCACCCGAAATGGGGTATCGTGGGTCACCGACCAAAAATCTACGTGACACTTTCCGTGTTACTGTAATTCAAAGTAATTCAAGATGTGTTACGTGCACGGGAATAGCTTGTATATTATTTTAAAACCGAAGGATGAACACACAAGATATAACGACGGGAGCTGAAGTAATGTGCAATCCGTAGTAAGAAGATGGCCACCCAGTTAAGGTACAGTAGTTTTTTGGCGGTCGAGAGGACCTGAAAGTCAGTTACTGTGTGGTCTAGCGTGGCGTGTAGATGTCGCGTAGAGACGGGTGAGATGTACAGTTGAACTTCTATAGCTCGAACGTCTGTAGCTTGAATTTTCTATATCTCGTCCTGAAAGCAGCATCAGTGCTCGCGTCGTATCTGAGAGATTCATAAATTCAATCCATCTACCCAATCCCTATATAATTTTTGGAAGATACAAACCAACAAAAAGTGCATTTTAAGGTTTATTTACAAGAAATCCACTGAATATTAAGAAAGGGCACTGGCATATTTGAAGCAATTAAACTTATTTTCTGGTTGTTCTTTTGTCAGCCTTCAGCATCCTGAGATCGTTAATGTTACTGATTAGTCAAACAGCCCATTGAACATAATACAGGCTTACAAATCATCTTCATTTAGAATTTCAATAGATCTCGAGCTGCAAACACTAGCACAAACTATAATGAGCTGATTCACAGCAAATAAAACACATTAGAGATAAACATGAATACTTGTAAAGTTACTCGTTCAAAGTCGAGTGTTACCATCTTCACGACACTGGCGTCTGCGACAGTCTGCTCAGCTACGCCGCAGCTAGCCGCAACGCCCCAGGGGTGATACACGGCACATTTTTTAATGGGATACCCCTTATCGTGACTTTTGGCCACTCACTGTAAATAACGTCACGGAGCTGAGAGTCACATCGTGTTTGCTTCTAGTACTACATGGATAAATCCACAGTTAGGAAAGTAACAATTTAGATATAAAACTGTTCAGCTGAAGTCGCCAATATGTGATGAATTCAAAGAAAGAAACAATACTTCAGAAGGGTTACACCGCGCATTCCTATCTACGAAATGTCACTGTAGAATTTGCCACAAATGGAACATAATAATTGCTTCTACTTAAATGAAAATTCTGCGGTAAATTGAGGAATACCGTCGTTATCAGAGAAATATGAATACATACTTAAGGCCTGTAGACAGGACTCCTTTATGTCGTATTCCGCTGCTGGTGCCGTCATTTGTTAATAGGAGTGCTATGTCTGTGGATTCTCATTATCTGTGTCCATATGACTAGAGTGGCCAGTTCAAACAGTAAAATGGAGGTCAACAGCATTCACGATGTTATTTCGTTCTTCAATGAGGCAAATGACCATGTTATAGTGATGTGGCTGGAACTCTACGGACAAACAACTAAGGACGCATTCAACAACCTGGTGCTGCACATTACAGGGAAATATCGCAGATACCACAAAAATGATTTTTGTTGAAAGAAAAATAGCATGATCCCTGGACCAATAAATCACTAGTCCACAGAATTCTTCTTATGTACATTGACCATAGCTTTTTGTCGCCTATTAAATCTTGCATATCGCGATACAATTCAGGAAATGATGTCATTGACAACTGAAGCAATGAAACGAAAGCAAAGAACTTCATTGAACACAGACACCACACACGAACTTGTTGAAAGTGTTAGACAAACAAAAGACATACGTGTGTTACTGTGAGCGTAGCACCAAATGTACTTGTAAAGTAGTAAAGGTGTACAGAATGTTCTCCAAAAATAAAATATTTCCTAATTTACAGCAGATCTTAGACTTCAACTATGTAAAAGCAATTATTATGTTCCATTTGTGACAAATTTTACAGTGACATTTCGTTGATAGGTATGCGCGACGTAACCCTTCAGAAGAAAGGGGTGGTGACTGGTTCGTAAAATTCCAAACTCCATTAAATGATATTGTAGATTCATAATGACTGTGAATAAAATGTTCCAAACATTCCCGTTTGAGCATACGCGTCATTAACCTATAAATTAACATGTATGTATTTAAATCAGCGGATTATAGCAAAGCATATACAGTAAACATATCACTAAATGAATGGATGCATTATTGAACAAACAGATCTATTAATTAATAGATACATTTTATTTAGTATAATTAATATAGACACGTGGCCTTTGCTGCAGTGATATTACACAGTACAATAGTTGCCTCGGGGGTGAAAGATATTGTATACGAATAATTACGCCATCATCGCGGATTCGATTTTTGAAAAGCGGGAAGGAATTTTGATGCTTTATCTCCACGACAAATTTGTGGACCTCGGTGCAAACAAAGGGATAACTATAGTTTTATAGTGTTTCGCATTGAATTTTAAAGGCAATAACTCCTCATTTATGTCTAGCCTTTACAAGCTGTCGAATCAAATTCGTCATATACGTTCGGTAGCCGCCCCGTGGTGTAGGGGTAGCGTACCTGTCTCTTGCCGGGGGATATCGGGTTCGATCTTCGGAGAGCTCAGGGACTTTTACCTGGCTCTGATGAGTGGTCCCAGGTCCCCTCTGCTTACGTGATTACAATAATGGAGCTATCTGACGGTGAGATAGACACCACAGTCTAGGAAACCAAGAATAATGGCTGAGATGATTCTTCGTGCTGACCACACGACACCTTGTAATTTACAGGTCTTCGGGCTGACTAGCTTGGTAGGCCATGACCCTTCGGCGCTGTTACGCTATGGGGTTTTGTTTATTTATATTGGACGTAAAATGAGGAAAGGTTTATATAGGCTATAGGCTACATGTTGTTTGTGGTATGTGCACAAGGATGTGACAGACAGTTTCTGTTTAATTCCCAAGAGTGTATAATATATGTTTTGGTGTAACAAGCATCCAACCTCCAAGCTCCTAGAAATGGTGCCAAATAGTGATTAAAAATGATTACTTCGACGATTCTGATGAATCAGGCAGTTACTATAAATCTTTTTTATGGGCAGTAATGACTAAAGACGAGACAAAAAAAGAGAGAAGTAAGACGAGGAAGAACAATGAAAAAATCCACAGTCATTCGACCGGGTCAAGAGTGGAATGAATGAAGCCCCCATCTAGCGGTGATGATACGAAATGTGCCGGCTGGTAAAGCCTGTCGCACTCCTCTGGGGCAATGATTAATGTATGCCATATGAAATGAAATGGTATTTTAGGGTGTTGCTGGAATGAATTATGACAGGGAAAACCGGACTACCCGGAGAAAAACCTGTACCGCCTCCATTTTGTCCAGCACAAATCTAACATGTAGTGACCGGAATTTGAAGCACGGAACCCAGCGGTGGGAGGCCGGCGCGCTGCCGCCTAAGCCACGGAGGCTCGTAGGAAGAACAATATGTAGCTAAATTACGGTGAAGCCTACATGAGGCACAAAGGACACCGATTGCCAGCAAGACAACAAGACTCCCAGGAAAGATGTAACATTCAGGACACAATGAAATATGCATCACAGTATGTTCCAACTGCAATATGTGGCACTACGAATTCCTGAAGTCAGTGTCCTCTTCCAAAAAATAAAGTGATGATTATCAGAATATAACAAAGATCAGAAGGTTCATGAATTATTCTGAAAGGTCATCCGGGTGTGTTTCTCTAAGCTATTCCTATGCAATGTACTCTACATAATCCATTCTAACTTAAATAATATTCGATTAAAATTTGTTCTATCTGTTTTATATCGCAGAGACTCAAACAGGTCTTCTCTTCCCTTTTTTACAATTTGTTTTAGGTCGCAGCGGCACAGACAGATCTTACGGCGACGATGGGGGAGAGGAAAGGGATAGGAGTGGGAAGGAAGCGACCATGGACTTAATTAAGGTACAGTTCTAGTATTTGCCTGGTGTGACAATGGGAAACCACTCAAAACAATCTTCAGGGCTGCCTACAGTGGTGTTTGAACTCTCTATCTCCCGAATGCAAGCTGATAGCCATCTGACCCAAACCACACAGCCACATGCTCGATTCAAACAGATCTTATGGTGTCGATGAGACAAGACAGGACAAGGGCTGGGAAGGACACGTGTGTGGCCTTAATTAAAATGGGAAAAAACAGAAAACCATCTTCACGTCAGTCGCTCGCAGAGTTCGAGCCCCTTATCTTCCGAATTCTAACTCACAGCTACATGTTCGTAATATTTCGGAGAAGTGGGTCAAGTCCTTTCAGACTGTATAATCCAGGAGAAAATGAAACTGTCGACGAGCAGTTATTAGCATTTAGGAACCGCTGTTCAGTCAAGCAGTATATCACAGGTAAACCGTCCGGCTTCATGGCTAAATGGTTAGCGTGCTGGCCTATGGTCACAGCAGTCCCGGGTTCGATTCCCGGCAGGGTCGAGAAATTTAACCATCATTGGTTAATTTCGCTGGCATGAGCCTGGAGTGTATGTGTCGTCGTCTTCATCACCATTTCATCCTCATCACGACGTGCAGATTACCTACGGGCGTCAAATTAAAGGATCTCACCTGGCGGGCCGAACATGTCCTCGGACACTCTCGGCACTAAAAGCCATACGTCATTTCATTTTTCCTACTTAAACCGACAAAATATGGGTTCAATTAATCACATGCGTCATTTATGAGCATACATCAAATGATAATCATCGCAGCATATTAGCTATTGTTACGGCAGTCATTGTGTTTGGAGCAAGACCGCATGCTTTGTTCATGAAGATTGTATGAGATATTTCCAAATGTATAAATTTACATGAAGTAGCTTGGCAAAAGTTTTCTTCTAGCGGAAATATAAGAAGAAAGGACACAGCGCGATTATATAAAGACAGCGCATGCTTAGTAATTTGATGTGACCGATATTTGCGTGCACGTTACTGAACTGGCAAAGTGAAAAGAAAAATTGTGTGGTAAGTTTGTAATTAGTATTTGTTCCATGTACCAATGAAATAAGGGAGATGTATGTTAAAATGAAAGTCTGTATAAGCAAGACGGCGAGCTAGAAAGCCTGGTCGGGGCTAAGATGAGAGTGAATTGATCCAAACCTTCTGGAATAATGACAGATTCCTGAGTATTGTAACCAACAGGCGGGCGAGGTGAAGTCATCACCAGGCAAGTGGAGGGTTTTAATTACCTCCGTGTGAATATATCGTGCTCATTCTACCATAATTCTTTCTTGTTATTGCCTTTTTCCCTTTTCTTTTTTGAGTTAACTAAATAGAGCAATGAAAGGTATTATTGGGGGGAACAAGTATCTCTAAGGAAACATAAGGATCTTCGAATTCGTATGTTTCATGGTTTAATGTGTGTGCCTTAACTGTAAACTCCTTATGGTGTGATTGATATTTGAGATAGCTTGGGGACAATATAAGTAATCAAAATTAACTAATAATGGCATGAGTTGGATTCAAGCAGGTATATTATTGACCTCATGTTACAAGGAATCAATACAGAATTTCATCAATTGTAGTAAAATTCAGGTGTTTCATACGCTTTACCGTGATAACATTAAATACTGAAATGTTAGGGATGTTCTGTACAGCTATAAACAGACACTTGTAGATTACTGATCGAAATATGAGTTAACATGGAAGTATAAAGTAGGACGCAATTCAACAAAATGTAATTGAAGTGTGGTATTACTCTCACAGAGTACCTACGGTATGATACAAGAATGTGTTACGCATCGATATAACTAATGATCCTCAATGTAGAATTACATATTGAGAAGTAATATGGTTTATGATTAATGGTGAATAGTAATGTACAGTTGAATCGAGAAATTGTCTTCGAATTTTATTGGTAAATAGGAAAATAATGTATATGTGCTAAGAAGGCCTAGGTTATCGGATCATTGAAGTATACCACAAGTGAATATTGAATGTTTATCCGGGAGTGACGCCTGCGTTTTTCATTTATGCGAGTCTTTATAATTTTCATACGATGGTACGGTCTTCAGTATTACATGTATTTGATGTTGCCATCCTGCCATCACTGTAACGGGAGTGTATTTTATTGATATTAACCATGTCGTCATGATGAAGTTACATATAAAATCTGAGAAGTTGAATGTCGTCTAGATGAACAATCAAGTTAAATGTGCTTGGAACTACGGTTATGACATCATTTAATAGTAATTTAATTATGAATGTAAGTCATGTGACGATTGGTATTTATTAAAGCCATTAAGGTACAGCCTGGTGTGAAAATAGAAAAACCACGGAAAACCATCTTCAGGACTACCGAGAGTGGGATTCGAACCTACTATCTCCCGGATGCAAGCTCACAGCTGCGCACCCCTAACCGTGCGGCCAACTCGCCCAGTCGTTGGCCTTTGTTTTGATTCCGTTTTCCTGAATATTTTAACTGATGTATTTAAATTGTGGGCCTTGTGGTATACTGGATACTTGCCGCACTTAAGCGACTGCAGTTATCGAGCTCGGTACTCTAGTTTAATAACCTATTGTAATCTCTTAGTTTTGTGTGAATGGAAATGTATTTTTGCTGTACATATTTTGGCGGAATCGAAATGCTGTTTCCATTTTTCGATCTGATTTAGTTGGCTTTTCTTGCTAGTGGCTTTACGTCGCACCGATACAGATAGGTCTTACGGCGACGATGGGATAGGAAAGGGCTAGGAGGTGGAAGGAAGCGGCCGTGGCCTTAATTAAGGTACAGCCACAGCATTTATGCGGTACGAAAATGGGAAACCACGGAAAACCATCTTCAGGGCTGCCGACAGTGGGGCTCGAACCCTTTATCTCCCGATTACTTGATACTGGCCGCACTTGTAGAGCTCGGTATGTTTGTTTCAAGTAATGAATCTGTATTATTGAATGTTAACAGGAAACCGACTTTCTCTACTAGGATTTCTATCTCTTATTGTGCTGTTGGAATAGCGCGAGTTAAGCTTGCTAGATCGTCGCAAATTCTCGACAATCAATCTAGTATTTTTCTCTACCCAGTGTATATGGTCATTTAATTTTGAGAATTAATATTCGTTTGTGCCATTTTGCTGTCAATTTATGAAGCACGTTGTTGAATAGTAATGGAACGAGTGTGTTTTATTTATTTTGAGATTTCTCCCATTAATTAAGTTGGTATCTATTTTGTAACTGCAACATTATTATTATTATTATTATTATTATTATTATTATTATTATTATTGGCGGTGTATTCAATCCCTCAGTCTAAGACTGTAGCAAATTACATAAATGGGCCGATGACCTAGATGTTAGGCCCCTTTAAACAAGCAGCATCATCATCAAATTACATAAAAATGAAAAAATATTTTATACAAATAGACACGCTTTTTATTCGAGTTCGGTGCTAAACAACACTGCAGTCACAGACTGCCAGCTGGCTGTTGACAGATCTCAATCTGTCTCACCGACATACACGATTACCTTGTTATACTGTTGGAATGGCATAAATAATTGAAAAAAAATACAGAACAACCTCATAGAGATTCAACCCACATTTCTAACTCCTCCTGTCTTGCTTTATGCGGCTCTTCATCACATGGCAACTGCTATAACTAATTGGACACGACAACGGGTCGTTCAACATGAAATCCATAGATGAATCTAATAATGAGTCGGGTTATTTTTTCTACACTCGCACCAAAAGGAATTTAATTGGTCATATTTATTTTATGCCTCACTTTAACGTCAAATAATTAGAGGTATATATATATAATAAGAGTTTTGTCTGTACATTGCTCAGAATTTGAAAAGAATGATATTTCTGTATCGGTCATGTCCATAACAACAAGAAAATGTACTTTCCGTAATGTCTGTCTGTCTGTCTGTCTGTCTGTCTGTCTGTCTGTCTGTCTGTCTGTACACGCATCACGAGAAAACGGCTGAAGAGAATTTAATGAAAATCGGTATGTAAAGTCGGGGGATGAGCCGCTACAATCTAGGCTATAAATCATTTTATTCACGCTGAGTGAAATGGTACTTTAGGGGAAGGCCTTAAATTTAATTATCGAATATTTATATTATGAGCAGTCCTATCAATAAATCTATAACTAAAGTTATATAGAATTCAGTTTCCTATCATTTATGTCTTATACATTTTTACCGTACCGGCTCTGATAACACAGATATTAATGAATTTGTATTTTTGTTGCTAAGTCCACATCAACGCCGAGCCACGAGAAAATGGGTTAACAGAATTTAATGAAAACCGCTATATAGAGTCGGGGAATAAGAAATTACAGTCTAAGCTGTAAATAATTTTATTTTCCCGAGATGAAATGGTAGTTTAGGGGAAGGCGCCTGAAATTTAATTTTTAAATACCGGTACCTATGTTACTGCTGCTATCGAAAAGTACGGTACTACATAACAAAAGTTATAGACAAAACAATTTCCGACCATTTATGTTTCATTCAGTTTTACTGTACAGACTATGATAAGAGTGATATTTCAGAAGGCCTACAATATCCAAAGCGCATAACACTGATCAACAATAACTTTACATACCATTGTTTGTTGTGATGTTCTTCGTGCCGTTCAACTCCGATAGATGGGATTACTACTGCGTACCGAGTATAACAGCCTGACTGAACATTGGCGGGAAATAGCTAGGGAGTTGGAAAACTTTCTCCTTTAGCATGCCACTCCTCTGGTTCATACATTTTCTGATACTGCAGGTACGTAACACACTGGTTGATCATAGCATTCGAGTTATTCAATCCCTACTCTGAGGCACTGATTGGAATGAGTAGTGTGCATATTTAATGGAATGATGCCAGAGGAGTGTTCATGGAAATCTGCGACCTGGTTGTTCCAGCTCTGGAACTTTGGACTGTTAGATCGGCATCGTAGTACTGTTCGTTGAAAATGAGAAAGTGTGCGGTTTTTCTTATGATCGAGTATTTTGTATGATAACATTGCTTTCGATCGCTACATTCCTACGACGTTTTTGCAATCACCTATGTTGAATTCAGTTAGGAAAACCACCAAGTCAGTCTTTCTGAGAATCCCGTAGCGAAGCACGGGTACATCAGCTAGTGTAAGATAAACCATTCATCAATTTTTCCGTTCAGTTGCAGTCCAGTACCATCTCAGCATATGAAGCATAGGTACATCCACACTACGTTCCAATGTGTTTATACAGAGTGATTCACTGAAATCATCCTCAAATATTACCTAATTAAAGATTTCTACTTCTGTTTTCATATTTTTGAAGAGTACTAAAGGGCCCGGGAAACAATATGCTTTCCTTTCGCACAGACTCATTTGTAAACGAACTATCGATGTTAACTTCGTTCTTTAAAGAGATTTATGCAATGAAAATCCACTGCTTGTTTTCACTCATTTGACCAGGACAGGAATGAAATGAATGAAGTCCCATGTAGCGGCGATGATAGGAATTGTGCCGGCTGGCGAAGCCTGTCGCACTCCTGTGGTTCAATGATTAATGACCGATAGATGAAATGAAATGATAGTGGAGTGTGTTGTTGGACTGGAAGATGACAGGGAAAACTGGAGTACCCGGATGGATACCTTTCCGGCCTCCACTTTGTCCAGCGCAAATCTCACATGGAGTGAATGGGATTTGACTGACAGAATCCGGCGGTAAGAGGCCGACACGCTGTCGCCTGAGCCACGGAGGGTCTTAAATAGACTTACCCTGGTTCATAACACGTGCTGTCTCACGTTCCGTGGAAAGAACTGAATAGGATAAACGTTACTGTCACAAAAGAATAAAGGGTAATAATAGGAAGAAGAGGGAAAAAAAGATGAATCCTATGGCCTCTGACCTTTAAAATGTTCCGTCTATGCAGCGCGCGATTCAAGTTCAACTTCCAATTTATTGCCGTAAAGATAAGTTATGTAGTCCTTTACCTTTCCAGATACAGAATGACGATTTTCAACTCAACCGGACTTTATTTCGTTCATCTCGTGGAGATAACTGGAGCCGGTTCTTGATAATAAAAAAGAAGAAGAAGAAGAAAATGATGATGATTATGATGATGATCATGATGATGATCATGACGATGTCTCTATACCAAATTCTGAAGTCCGGAAGGCTGATGTTGTGTAGTTCAATGTTTGTATATTAACTAGATCCCCAGCGAGTGAGAACAACCGTAATCAAATTTCTGAATTTTAAAAATGTAGGAGCTCAGAAAATATTTATAATTTATTCTGGTCAGTTAAAAACTGAACAAAAAGTTCTCACCAGGGACGTTTATTTTAGTCTGTCAAGGAGTTTAATTATTTAACCAGTGTTGAAGACGAAGGTTATACAGTAATACCCGAATGAGCATACTTTTACTGGATGAATACGATGTTAAATTTATTACCACTGAATATTACTTACCGCATTCGTTTTTCATTATCTAAACTCGTGTTGAAAACCTCCGCACACGGGAGTTCATATTTAAAACAAATATCCCGTAGAGGACTCATCAGTCAAAGTCCTTCCACATATCTGTTCAATTTTCTTACATAGAAAATCTCCTCGTATTTTGGAGGTGGCCGACAAGTCATTGACATATTCATTCATAATGATGATTATGATGGTAGTGGTGGTGGTGTTTGTTGTTTTAAGCGAGCTACCGTACTGCATCGGTCCATGAAATGCGTACATATTGACAACAAAGATGTCCTTGTTTCGAAGTGTACAAAGGAATATTATACATTCTACTCAAAACAATTCATTATTAACTACTATAGAACAATCTCTTCCCGTGAATTACCTAATTTACTTAGACACAACGACGAATTTGTCGGAGTCTAATTTAAGAATCGGGGGCCGATGACCTTCGATATTAGGCCCCTTTAAACAACAAGCATCATCATCATCATCAATTTAAGAATTTTAGGCATTTATCTTCAGTAGAACGGCGTAATGCAGACAGCAATACTCAGTAGGAAAGTCTGTAAGATCAAAACACTCTCCCCCACTAACAGAAAAGTCTGACCGAGCGAGTTGGCGATGCGGTTAGAGTCGTACAGCTGTGAGCTTGCATTCGGGAGATAGTGGGTTCGAGCCACAGTGTCGGCAGCACTTAAGGTAGTTTTCCGTACTTCCCCATTTCCACACCAGACAAATGCTGACTGGGGCTGTACCTTAATTAAGGCAACGGCCGCTTCCTTCCCACATCCCATTTTCCTATATTATCGTCACCGAAAGACTTACCTGCGTGAGACGAAAAGCAAAACGTAAAAATAAACGTTGTTACGGTGAAAGGCACAGAGGTATGAAATAAAGTGAAAAGGAAGCGGAAGGAACCGTCAAAAGAGAATACACTACATAATCTGTTAGAACAACCAATAGCAACTGCAAAACGACCTCTGCAATGTTGTGAGATGGATAGCAGGCAATGGTATGATGACAAACGGGGTCAAAAGTCAGGTTGTGAGTTTCACTAATAGGTAAAGTCCTCTCAGTTCTAATTACTGCGTTTATGGGGTGAAAGTTCCTTACGAGGACTACTGTAAGTATGTAGGTGATAAGGAAAGTTCTTCAGTGGAGTAATCATATAAACGGTATTGTAAATAAAGGGTACAGATCTCTGCAAATGGTTATGAGGGTATGAGGGGTTGTAGTAAGGATGTAAAGGAGAGGGCGTAATATTCTCTGGTAAGAACCCTAACTACAGTATGGTTTCAAGGATGGGACCCTCACCAGGAATACTTGATTCGAGAACTGGAAAAAATCCAAACAAAGCAGCTCGATTTGTTCTGGGTGATTTCCGACAAAACATTAGCGTTACGACAATGTTGCAAAGTTTGGGCTGGGAATACTTGGGAGAAAGGAAACAAGCTGCTCGACTAAGTGGTATGTTCCGAGCTGTCAGTAGACAGATGGCGTGGAATAGCATTAGTAGACGAATGAGTTTGAGTGGTGTTTTTATAAGTAGTAAAGATCAAAATATGAAGATAAATTTGGAATTCAAGAGAACAAATTGGGGCAAATATTCGTTTATCGGTAGGGGAGTTAGGGATTTGATTTTTTTTTAAATGCTATTTGCTGTACGTCGCACCGACACGGATAGGTTTTATGGCGACGATTGGATTGGAAAGGCCTAAGAATGGGAAGGAAGCGGCCGTGGCCTTAATTAAGATACAGCCCGAGCATTTGCCTGGTGTGAAAATGGGAAACCATGGAAAACCATATGCAGGGCTGCCGACAGTAGGATTCGAACCCACTATCTCCCGGATGCAAGTTCACAGCTGCGCACCCCTAACCGCACGGCCAACTCGCCCGGTTGGGATAATTTACAAAGGGAGATATTCAATAAATTTCCAATGGAAAGTCTAGGAAAACAACTGATAGGGAATCTGCCACCTGGGCGACTGCACTAAACCCAGATCGGTGTTGATTGATTGATTGATTGATTGATTGATTGATTGATTGATTGATTGATTGATTGATTGATTGATTGATTGATTGATTGATTGAATGAATGTTCCCTGCCTACGGAAAGTGATACGCTGATTTATGTAGAAGATGAGGAGGGAAATAAAGCGTGACAGAGAGGTTGATCAGAGGTAATATAGGCTGTTACCCCCAGTATACAAATCAGTTTCCAATCATTTGTCGCGGATGCTCCAAGTCTATATGAATACCTAAACCAAAACAAACCCCATGGAACTACAGCACGTGAAGGGGTTAGGTCTACCAAGCGACCGCTGCTCAACCCGAAGACCTGCAGATTACGAGGTGTCGTGTGGTCAGCACGAAGAATCCTTTCGTCTAGACCGGGGCCGCTATCACACCGTCAATGACTGCTCAATTCTAAACACGTAGCCTGAATGGACCTCGAACTAGCCCTCAGATCCATGTAAAAAGCCCTGACCTGGCCGGGAATCGAATCCGGGGCCTCCGGGTAAGAGACAGGCACGCTACCCCTACACCATGGGGTCGACATAAATGTAGCAACTTGCTATTGTTTTATTTCCAGAAGCGAGGAAACTGTCAGTTTCCTGTTCAGAATGATACACTTTCTCACGACATGGACAGGCGTGAAGCGCTGTTCTGAATACATCATTATTGATCTCCCTACTAAGTTTCATTGCAATCGATGCCTTCGATACCCCACGTTCCATTTAAAACTGCAGCAGTGGAATTACATTTTCCTTTTCGTTTCGGCCCATAGAGACCACGTCCAGTTACTATAAAGCATCATCTGGAAGCCCCATAACGTTGCCTTCTTTATCTCTCCGCCTGTCTTCTCTCTTGTGTCCAGCCGCTGTTCTGCTTTTGCTCATCGTGGAAGTCCCAGTTGTTGATCACGGATCAGTTTTTTGATCGGTTAGAGATGTCCTCCGTATTCAGTCCTATGCTCTTGAGGGCCTTCTTTACTTCCTTGAACCAATTATCCGAGACTTTAGGTCTTGTTGTCCAACACATTAAAAATCTGCTTTGTTAGTCGGATTGCACCCATCCTGAACAAATGTGAGTAGAACTTCATTCGTAGTTTCCTTATTGACTCCATCAGCCAATCATTGTCCCCATATAGCTTTTCTCTTCCTCGGAGTCTATACCATTTGTTATCTTAGGACCCATTATTTTTTAAAGGATCTTGCGTTTATAATTCTCTGTTTCTCTCAGTCCAGCCGTTCTTGTCAATCTGAGGCGTTCACTTATGTACAGATACTTGGGTTTGATCAATATGTCATACTGCCTGAGTCTAGCTATTCTTGAGATTGTATTTTTCTTGTACGAAAATATGCAGTCATATTCTCTCGTCTGCTTTATTTAGCTTGATATTGTTAAAAATAAGTAAATATTTGATAACTGAGCGACTATTAAGTTTATGACATCTTAATTGATCGCCTTTTAAAGTTTCATTGCAGTCGGTCTTGTACAATCCGAACAGTTCCCTAGTCAGTGTGTTTAATACTTTTAGCTGGGAGAATTTTGTCAGTTTAGAATCAAATACAAGATACTATCATACCCATGTATTCATTTCACAAAACCATATTCATTTAGTTATGCATTTATGGTGGGATATTTATACGTACCACGTCGGTCCGCACAGACAGATCGTCCCGAACGTTGCTCATCACTGGTTGACACACACCCTTGCTGAAACTTTCCTACCCACCGTGCTACTGCACGGTATGGTAGGGCATTATTCTCAAGGGCTTCCACTAATTCACTGTGACACTCCATCGCATTTCTCCTTGGGAGAACGGCTATTTTGATGTAAGCGCGCTGCTCAACACGGGTTACTTCCATCTCGCACGACACTCACCAACTGACGGATTTCACAGCCCTCGCTGCGCTACTACCAGCTATCACAGAGCCATCTGTTGTTCTGCTTACACATTATGCCTGCAGAACTTTCATAAGACACATATACGTTCGTGATCCGTTAACATACAATATCTACAAGAAAAAAAGAGTTTCCATGACTTTTTCCCCAATCCTCGTATATATCCCATTGCCACTTCTCGAGAGGTGACTTCCTTAGCATGTTCACTGGCCCTTTAAATTGCAAAGTAGTGGGAGACTGAAAACATTACGTAATATAAACATCACACTACAAACTAGGGAACTCAAGTCTGACACAGCAGACCCTCTACAGCAAGATGTGGACAAACCAACGCTCCTTTTGTCTCCTTTTTTATAGAGAGGATGGATTAGTGATGGCCCCCATTCAACTCGTATAGTACCCGTTTTCCAAATCTCCTGAAAGAGACAGACTAGTATGTCCAGAGTATCTTCATTCGCCAGCTTCAATAGTTCCGCCACTATGGAATCTTACCCAGCTGCTTTACTGTCTTTCAAGCTGTCTGTGATCTGTTTAATTTCCATCCTTCAAGAGCGTGGGCTAGTCACAGTTGAACAACTTATTGGGGTACTGAGCCAAATTGTTGCAATTTTCCCTATTGTTCAGGCCTAGCTTTCCAGTGGCATCCCGAAGGCATAGACTAGGGGCTTGATAACCTTCCAGATTAGATTTAATAAAAGGTTTAATTAAAGTCCCTGACGTTGTTCTTCCGGAAGTCCTGATCGATCTGTTCCATCTGTTATTTCTCATACGATCGCTTCGCATGTCGAAATATTCAGGCTGCAGCTTTCTGCGCATCACAGAATGTATCAAAAACTTCCTGAACCTTGGTCGAATTTTATTTTTTACAGGCATCAATTCTCCAATTTAATGTTCATGTTAGGTATTTTATTCATCTCCTCTTCAAGAAGTTCCAAAAATCGGTTTACTTTCTCGCGATTGCGCCTATTGTCTTCACTGATTGGTGCATGGGCATTGACCAGGGTGTACCCTCTATTTCCGCAACGAAGAGTCAGAAGAGATATTCTCTCTGAAAGCCTACAGAAGTTCACTACCGAGCCAGTAAATTACTTATTGCAAAGGTCACTCCAAACATTGGCAGATTCTTGCCTATATTCATTGCTCGCATTATATTATAGATCGTATATCCTTCTATATATTTTACAAAACTATATCCATTAAGTGATACTATTTTGGTGGGATTGATATATCGCACTATCAGTTCCTGACAGCTGACTTTTATTGGCGTGCACATTCTGATTGTTTCCAACCTAGAAAAGTACATAGTATTTATCACAAATATCATATCAGTCACTTTACATACATGGTATTAACTACAATGAAATAAAAATGTCATAGCTAACCCGTATTAGCTAAAATAATGTGTAGATCAAATCGATCTGTAGCATAAACTTATGTGAAGAATCTACGCACATGACTTCAAGTTGCTATAACAGCTTTGTCAGATAGCGAATAACGAAGTATTTTACACTGAAACTTGTGATCTGTTGCGTCTGAATTTATTCAAGAAACATCATTTTTAAACGAAGACAGAATTAGACTACCTACTTTGTTTAGGTTTACAATACATTGCTTCTAAATAGCGGACTATCTCAGTGGCACAACCGCATTTGTTTTCGCTTAACAACAAAGAAATGGGTGGGATCGATCGGGCTGATGAGAATAATTCACTCTACAGGCTGTCAATCAGTGGAAAGAAATAGTATTGCCCCCTGATAGCACACATGATAGATTTAGCAGAAAAAATGTCTGAAACTCCATCGGAAAGACGGTGGAAAACTATATCATTTGAATTTCAGATAAAGTGTGGCCACATCTATTTTGAAATCCAATAAAAGATTTATTTCTGGTAAAGGTAAAGGGAGGTCATCTAAGAAACGTAAAGTGGATGCACGTTTTGACGGAGTGGAGTGTTACGTGGCAGATCTTTCAATTGACAGTCACACTAAGAAAAATAGCTGCTTCATTGCAAACATCGCTTAAAGAAGTGCACTACGATGTGTAACAAATGTAACCAGGCTTTGCACATTTCATGCTTTGTACCATTCCACACAAAGGTGTAATGCTTAGAATTTGATACGTGATGAGAAATTAAGTACTTCATTAATGAAAAATTAAAAAATGAAAGGTTCTGGAATTTGTTAAAAAAAATTTCAACAGTAGTGGATGATATCGTACATAGTGTATTTCCCTGACGTCCTTCTGGAAGGATGCTCAATTTCCGGCATACTAAGCAAAGACTTTGGTAAACCTTTTTCTTTCGCTTCATTTACAACCTCAATGACAGATTTTCACTGAAAAGTTCCTCATTAAAAACAAAAAAATAATTCAGGGTTGTGTGGGGCCTAATAGGTGCAGCTTATAAGTAAGAGATGGATTACAATAGAAGAATTTAAATGGATCTTGCATTGAGAATGATGCATTTGAAGGTGGATCATCATGACCACGGGATGATGAAATTAGAACCATGAGACTACTTGCGATTCGTACCGTTACGTGAGGAATATCATGGATCGACGTTACTTGCGGTTAGTATCAACATCTGAGGAACACCATGGAACTACGTTACATAGGAGAAGTAACCTTATGTGAGGAAATATTGTAACCGTCCAGGCTTCTCCAGCGATAATAATTTAGTGTACAATCCTTTTACGCGATATCACTCGATATCAAGATTATCCGCCATCGGCAATTATTCATAAATACACATTTATTTAACTTCAACCATTTGTAAATAAGCCTTTTGGAATCATATTATATACAGTATATTAGAATATCATTTATTATTTAAATTATTATATTATGTAGGATAGGAATTCATTATGTACTGTAAATATGGTAAATGTTAAGACAGAGTTGGTGTCATTTCATCTCATACTTGTGTACACGGAAAAGTTATTCTTGAAGCTGGGAAGTTGGATGACTCACGGGTTTAACTCATGAGTAAAGGTAGTATAGAGTGACCCGCGCGCGAGGCTAACAAGCCAGGCATCTAAATCATCGCCACGCCTACTAGCTACTTGTGAAGAATGAAGAGAGGGAGATGATAATGTGATCTACAAATCACATGCTTCGTTTTGTAGGTATTGAGCTGCTACCAATAGTGAGGAGAGCCCGGGGATATATTTTCTAGCGCGGAGGAACCCTTGACTCACACTACCAGAACCACAACTACTTTATTAATACCGAGCTCGATAGCTGCAGTCGCTTAAGTGCGGCCAGTGCCCAGTATTCGGGAGATAGTAGGTTCGAACCCCACTGTAGGCAGCCCTGAAAATGGTTTTCCGTGGTTTCCCATTTTCACACCAGGCAAATGCTGGGGCTGTACCTTAATTAAGGCCACGGCCGCTTCCTTCCCACTCCTAGCCCTTCCCGGTCCCATCGTCGCCATAAGACCTATCTGTGTCGGTGCGACGTAAAACAACTAGCAAAAAAAACTACTTTATTAATCTTCAGACAGCGAGTGGTCGCTTCGAGACATAGTTATTTTCGTACAGTGTGTTGTCGCTTCGACACAGTACTTAGCTGCTGTGATGCTGTCGGATCAGGGTGAGACGAAACAAGCTTACGGCTTGTGATATATTAACTAATTATTCTGGACGAAGAACTATGTTTAGTTCAAGTCCACGGAATTTGGTACAATTCAGTATTGTATCAGTAGAATAGCTAAGTTGGACTGAGATTTCTGATAACCTGGAAAAATTCATATCTCTGAATTTTCTCCTCCTACGATCAACGCTGATCAATTTTCACAAGTACAGGGCCAATGTCTACGAAATTAGGGAGTGCTAGTCCAGATAGCCCAAACCATATCACGGAAGGAAGGATGTCCAGGGAGCCAATTCTACAACGAGAAGAGGGGAACGAGTAACCACGGAAGATAGATGACCTCAACGGAAGCTGTAATTGGTGATCTACAATTAGATAAAGCAAGCAAGAGTTAATTTCAGTAACGTAAATTCTAAAATCCCTCCAAGCTTTAAGGAACTTTTCCGATTCATCTCATTTTTGTATAATAAATTAATTTTATTTAATATTGCGTTAATTTTTTTTTCTCAAGCGATACTTAATGGTTAATTATTTAAAATCCTACCCCTGTGATTTAAGTATAAGTCTCTATGCTAGTAAATATAAATTTTGCTTTACAGTTTTGTTTAAGACTGTAACGCTGGCGCCCAAATATTACACAGAGAAATGGGAAACCATGGAATGATAAATGATCCTATTTGCGTGGCAATTTTCGGGCAAGCCACATGTTTATATTTATATCCATGTATCCCCAGGTATTAATTTTCGTCCCTCCAATTGTGAAGTTAGAAGAGCGAACAGTTACAATATTGGTCGTCGGCCTATAATGGCACGAGGTGCAACGAAATGAAACAATAATTAAAATTTCAAGACGTATCCACAGACTAAAATATAAAACGAAAAACATTAATCCAAAATAATCTGTGGATCCAATTCACAATGCCTTCGTTTCTGAGATGATGCTCGTTATGAAAAGGGGACCAAAATACAGGTCACCGGCCCCTCATAATAGTACTAATCACTGGTAGAGCCGAACCATGGTATTCCTCCTATAGTGTTATTAATCACAGGTAATGTAGACGCATGGTATGTCACACATAATGGCACCACGCACAAGCAACACAGACCCACAGTGTTCCTCACACAACAGCACTACTTGCAAGTAACGCAGACCCATGGTGTTCCTCACATACTGGTACTATCATAAGCAATGCAAACCCACGGCGCACCACACATTATGGTACCACGCACAAGCAACACAGACCCATGGTGCACCTCACATAGGTAATGGTACTACTCTCGGGCAACGCAGATCCGTCTTGTTTTTCATATAGTAGTACTACTCATAGGTAACGCGGACCGATTCTGAACACAGGGGGAACCGACTCATTCCTGCGCAGTGTACGGCACCTTTCCTCTCAACGACATTATTCCGCAGAGCCAAGTGCCCGTCCCCCTTGCCTCGGTGGGATACACACAATTGTACTAACCACAGGTAACGCCAATACCCGTGGTGTTCCTCACATAAGGTTACTTCTCCTAGGTAACGTAGTTCCATGTTGTTCCTCAGATGGTGGTACTAATTGCAAGTAACGTCGATCCATGATATTTCTCACGTAACGGTACTAATCACAAGTAGTCTCATAGTTCTAATTTCATCATCCATTGGTGGCCCCTTTTCGTCGCCTCTGACGATAGACAGGGGATACCGTGGGTGTATTCTTCATCTCCGTCTCCCATTCACAGGGTGTGCATGCAATACTTGGAAAGCCCCCCCCCCCAAAAAAAAAAATTAAATTTTCTGCCGTAAAGGAAATAGTTACTAACAGTAACCTTTCCCGCAGTTTAGTTTATGCGGAAGTATAGACTATTACATTAAAACATACGGTGCATGTATTAAAGAAGGTATTATCACCGTCGCAAGTGTCCAGTACCTGCAATTATGAAGTATTTTGATATAATCTTTCTTCCAAGAACTTGTCCTCATTACACTGTACAGTGACCACGCGACACAAATGTATGATGAAACTGTTTTGCCATCTCCAATGAATAATGAAGGAAGCGAACTCAGACACTTCCTCGCGTGCAGTGCCATTTAGTAACATCAATCATTCAACATTTACATACAACATAATTCACTAGGACAATGGAAATATGAAAGAAATCCCCACATTCATTATATAACAAAGAACATTTCCAGTTTGCTAAAGCAGTCTTGTGTTCTATATAATATGCTGCTTTTAAATGCACGGGAAAGAAATGACAGAAGTATTACTCACTGTTAAACATACAGCCATTCCGGCGACCGTAAATGAAGTATTTATATTCGAAATGAAAATGTACGGAACTTTTTGTTCCATGTTAGAACAACACAAGACGTGTTTGGAATGCTACGGTTACATGTCTGTGCAGCACAACATACCATTACACAGGAGGTCATGGATCTGCTAGTAGATTTTTCTTCTCTAAGAGGGCTTTGGATGATTAGTACTGAGAAATATTGTGGCGAAAAGAAATAGTATGTGGTATCAATAAATGATATATTCATAGGAATGACGAAAACGATGTAAATCACAGCACAGGTAATGAAAAATGATCGACCCACGACACAAAGGATCACCAAATAGTATACACTTTGAGCTATTCAGCGCCTAAGGAAGGCAAGTGTAATTTCACTGGTGGGAACTTGTCAGACCGCGGAAGGGCATATGTTTGATACCCCAAACCATAAATTCTCGTTAGGTTATGGCAACACAAAAACTGATGTGTTAAACATGACATTTATCAATCACCAGAATCAGTGGAACGATGGCGGGCCGACCAAGAGGGCCGTCCGTGGTAAGTGCACAGTAAAAACAAAGGTGAGAACAGAGAGGAGGGAGGATACAACAAACAAAATTAAAGAAAAGAGAATCAATTTAAACAAGCTACATTTCAACCATAAATGACTAGAACAGGCAAAGTGCAACAATCCAAGAATAGGAATCACAAAGATTTTAGTAAGGGCTCGGCCCTTTTAACAACAAAATGTAATTGAGACAGATCTTGATTAAAAGGATTCTTGCGAATAACACCAATAAGTTTCTGCAAAAGCCCAAGACTCGTGTTCGGCGGAAAGCCACAGTTAGTATATATTTTATTTAAATATTTTTTTCTTTTAAAAATGACACTGATTAAGAAAGAAGGGGAGGTATTAATGCAATTTGACAATAGTGCTTAAAGGCCACACTTACAATCAAATAACAAACCCAAAAGGGGGTAAGAGAGTTAGAGCACGATACAAGACAGAAATATACGACTTAATACCGTGAAAATAAAAAGGAAAAAAGGAGACAGACTGAGAAGGGAAGGAAAGGGAGGGAGATTTTTCCAGGCTGCTTAAACCCTATAAGTTCGCAGTGTGAACGACCGCTCCGGCCTCAAGAAAAGTTCAGTAAGTGGCAACACTTCTAACATTTGTCCAGATACAGTTTATCATGTAAAGTAGAAGATTCATTAAGATATCAGTCTGAAGGACTCTGTTAGAATGAAAGCCATAAAGGCACAGAATAATCAATCGTTCAGTGTTCAAGTCTACATGGAAAACACGAAAGATGAAAAAGTTATAACATTTGCTCACCCAGTCTGAATATTTTCAATGCAGCTTTTCACAGAATTAAAATGTAAAACTTCGCAACGAGCCAGCCGCCTGCGAAATGTTCTGCTCTCTCCACTGAGGGATGTTTTCCCTCGATGTCTTACCCGGAGAAACCAAGTAATAGCACGCTTATATAGGTGGTGAAGTGAGTCCAGAAATTACTCGAAGAAAATACGTAGCATGACGTCACAGCGGAGCAGCAACAGTGGAGTGGAACAGGCTAGTTTGTGAACAGCTGGGTGAGCAAGCAGATGGAGAGATAATGGCAGCAGTAGAATGCGACGGATGGCAGACGGTAAAAAGAAAAAATCTTGATGTAGTAGAGAGGCCGTAACAATATAAATTTATCGATCTTGACTACTGGCACTTTATCGCGTAACTTCACAGAAAAATGCAGCCAAACTGGTAGCCATGATCGCAAAGGCTTCAAATCTACAGACCGGAACACCATAGTTTCTCAGAGACAAATATATGCGTCTTTGGAACCTGAACCTAAATTATTAAGACTGTTGATATCTTCACCAATTCCATATTTGAAAAAACCCTCATCCTTTATCCGGGATATCTCAGAGGAGCAGTCGGTTAGTTCTTAACTTTCTTTTCCTTAGATAGTGGCTCAGAACCCAGATGATATACTGTAGGTGTTATTCGGGTCTTCTTAAATGTAACAACCCTGTGTTGGTGGTTTTCGGCATGTTGAAGAATACGTGCAGGACCAAACATCGATACTTCGGTGCCTCTTAAAGGCTCTATATCAATTGAAGACACTTTATTCAATACAAGGTTGGTTTAATAAATAAGGTATCAGGACCTCTTACTGCGTAAATACACGCAACGCAAACAAACAGTATAAATCATAAATACGTAATCTTTTTACCCACTGTATTTTTCCTTATGTAGTGAGTTCTAGCCTAGATGATGCAGATGGCATTCCGCTGTGCTTAAATGTGACAGCGCTGTGTTGGAGCCTTCTGGCATGTTAAAGAATGAAGTGAAGGTATTATTACTTTTCTTTCTGAACCCCCTACGTATTATTTAATTTAGGTACGGTTTAGTTTCAGGATGCTAGGCTCCTATGCAGTGGAAAATCGTGATAGGGGAAGCATCTCTGACGAAACCATTCACAGTGACTGAATTCCAACAAACTGAATGTAAGGATTTAAGTGAAGTCGAAACATCCGTAAACAGAGACTGTGGCCTGAAAAATCACGAACGTTATGTTGCTAAAATTGTCCAGAGTTCTTCGTCAACGGGAAAGATACACTAATTAAACAAGCACATGTCTAAGTAAATTAACACTGTTTCAGCAGGTACTCTTCCACAGAATTTTCCTGCCTTGTATGTAAGTCTACTTCCCATCACCAAAGAAAACAAAAAGGATTTACTAGACATGCGCAAGTATCTGAGCCAAGAATATAGGAATTCTTACGGGGATCTTATAGGATCCTTATAGGATGGATGTTTTGACTTTCAGGAGTATTGTATGCCTTGCATTGTTGCATTATTTTACTTTTAATTGGGTTTTCGTATCAATTTTACTGACGGTTTAATAGTTCCATAGTGCACATATACAGTATCTAATTTTTCAATTTTATTCAGACTCTCCGGCTGAAGTATGACGATATTCTCAATGTTTTCTTCAAAATAAAGTAAATATTTGTGCCGGAAATATTTAATATTAAGTGAGAAATTATAATGTAAGGTCTGTTATCTTGATGTAATAAATGTATTTTCTGTATAATGAAGGAAATAATTTCTGATAAGTTCATGTACGTTATGTACGCTGTATGCACAGTCGTATACAGCATTGCTCCACTATGTTCAGATTTTAAACAGGTGTGGCACTGTCACTGGAATGGCATGTGCCGGTTAAACATGATTTTTTCATCAATAATCACGTTTAATGGTTTAAAAGTCGAAACTTAGTGTATGTGCGATGAAGAAGCGCTTTTATTTGTTCTTGTACATTTTGATAAAAATGCCATACAGCTTTATTCGGTAGCGTGCTTCAGTTCATCGAACTGAGAGATTGGGTGCTGGTATTTTGTCTTAATACACACTTCTTCATTCACATACAAACCCACCACACTGTTAACCTCCGGATAAACACGTAGAGCAGCATAATTTCCTCCTTATAGGATTGGTGTTAGGGAGGGTATATGGTCGTGAAACTGGCCTACCTCTACATTTCGTACCGATTCTTGAATTAATTGTGTTCTGACCCGGTAGATTGACCGGAATGGAGGCTGTACATTTTCATTATTACTTCCATCACTTCATTATATATTTAGATGTGCTTAAAATCAGTTTATAGAAACTTCTTCATTATTTTCTTACATGGACGAGTTTTCGCACTGTCAGTTACATTTTATTTACAGAATTTATAGTACGTTCAGGCCAAAGACCATGTTATACGTCATAGGATGTGACTACCTTTCATAGAGTTTATTACATTTTTTGTAAGAATGAGATCCCTCTGAGACACGCTCTAACGTTGCCTGTATCTTCGTACCCTTTCACTAAGTTCTCAATTTTTTCATACAAACTTCGGTATGCAGTTTTCCTTCAGTTTCCATCTGAGATCTCATGTACGTGAAGGCTGAATTTCCCGCTTCTTTTTTCAAGCGAAGTACAGCTTACTCTTGGTCGTAGTAAGACACTCCATAGCAGTGGCGTTCGGTTAATATATTCATTACCCCAGCTGCAAAAACTTTTTTTAAATATAAACAATCGTAGCCCCACTACACTCTCTAAAGTCAACATTACCATTTTATAATTCTGAATTTTTCGTGGAAAGCTCTACCTGAGAAGGATTTTTCAAGAATATTTTCAACCCCACACTCGCACTTACTTCCAAAGTGATACTCATGGCAGTGATGACTTCATCATAACATAATCTACAGCAGATTATAAACAATGTACTTACAGTTTCATCCGGTGAAGCTTCGTTGATAGTACGGTCATGGTTTTCAAAAAATACACTGGGACTAACTATTATTTTTACTTAAAAGCCTAATCTAAACTAATCAGCAAAATTAAACTGGTATTTTACCGTCGTTGAAGTTTTATAGTTTCACTCGCATACTGAGTGTACGTGCATCAACAACAAAAGAGGGAAAATATTTGTCACGACGTATAAAAACGTTATATTCATGAAGAATGCGACAGAACTCGCGAAACCTTCGCCTATAATCCAAGAGGAACACTACACATTTCACAATATACCACCATCACAGACAACCATTCGCGCTTAACTCTGTTCTCGCTGGGCAACCTAAATATTTTTCTGCGACTATCGGAACACATACTCTACATATACCATGAATGAATCGCTCGAAAAAACTGTATACATTCCGAAACCCAAGACTAAAATATATTCTTCTATATTACAATTGATTTCATATACTGGCTCTACCTTTATTAGCAAGACGATGTGCAAGTGGCTATACTGTTAAGATATTGATATTTTTCTTGCAGTCTCTAGTGTGTGGCACTGAAGACTTCGAGTGTCAAATATTAAAACTAACACCCCTTACTTAAGGTAGCTGGCCTGTCGCCGTAAATTGCTGTCGGGGGAGGGGCCACAGCTCCGCTTCGAGGAAGCTTGAAGTGTATGCGTCACCCAAGGGACCTTAAATTTCGCTCGGGGTAGTTCTCTATCGCGCCGGCAAGGAAACCCAGCTCGCTTGAGAAGCTGAAGTGCGGTAATGCGAGCGGATTGTCGAGAGAGTTGTACTTGGCTTGGCTTAGATGTTCGCAATTTTCAATCGGTAAAAATGCGTTCTAAGGAATAATTATAAAATGCTAATACAAAGCTCTTTACCCCAGCAGTGCTGGGATAGATGGGGTTCAGTACACGCCTCTGCTCCATAGTGTGCAAAACAAAATTCACTGCTAAATAGAAATGAAACAAACAGTTGATGACGAAGCGGTGGGTTTGGAATTTGCTCCCAGAACGGAAAGTCATATACAGGTGCGCTGCACCACCAGAATATGGGAAAGCCCGTAAGCAGCATTCCATTCGAGCGGAATATTCACAACCCTCCATTTCAGCGGAAATTTCACTCAGACCACTTTTCAAAGAAATTTTATTAAATGCTCAGAATTTTAAACTTCAGTTTAGAAAACCCAGGGTCCGATTCCTGTCCATGTAGGTGATGATGATGATGACGATAATGATAATTGTTGTTTAAAGTGGCCTAACAGCTAGGTCATCGGCCCCTAATTGTAGTAGGTGCAACGGAATGCAACGATAATTACAACTTCAAACTGTATCCATTGACTTAGTTACAAAACGAATGATGAGAAAATAACAATGAATCCAAAACAATCCGTGGCTCAAATTCACAATGCCTTATTTTTTGAGATGATGCTTGTTGTCCAAAGCGGTGACCCCTCATAATACACAGTTCCAAAAATTAGGAGAACATGTTTTGTAACGTCTGGTATGTGAACGTTAATTTGGTAGATGGGGTTCCAATGGTCGTACAGCATACCTTGAGACTTAGCTACTCAGGGTATGTTAAATCGAAGTTATACTCCATTTGTAGGCGTAGCCAAGCATTAAACTGTCAGGTGACCCCTCAAAACAAAGTGAATAGCGGTGCATCCGTGTGTCGTTGTTAGGTTCACAGACTACTGCAGTCATATGAGTACGTTGTACGTAAACCAGCATATCCCATGAGACATGTTAACGTTGTTCAAGTCACAAGGGCCGTCACTTTGATCCAGGAAGGATGGACTTTTCGTCGTGTTGCTGTACAGTAGATCTCAATGTCTCTCCGTCAGTTACTCAACGCTTGTGGAAACGCTACAATGAGAGAGGCCAGTTCACAAGGAGGATTGGACAAGGTCGTGGACACATGAAAACCCCAGAGAATGACCAATATCTGACCACTTGTGCGTTGCGGCTTCGTTCAGCAACTGCCAGAGAACTGCAACAAGACCTCAGGAGGGTCACTGGAGTTACTGTGTCTTACCAGACAGTATGGGTCAAATTAAGGGAAGTGTCCTGATGACCTAGAAATCATGTTCGAGTGCCCCGTTTAGCGCAGCAACATCGCGGAGCTCGCCTTCTGTTTGCCCGTACCCACGTCAACTGGCAACTTCGACCCTGGAGACCTGTGTTGTTCACAGACGAGTCCAGATTTCCCCTGACACAGCGTGATGGACGTCAACGTGTATGGAGACACCGTGGTGAGTAGTACGTGCCAAATTTTGGCCAGGAAGGTGACCGATTCGGACAAGGTTCTGTGATGGTGTGGGGTGGCATCATATTGATGGCCGTACGGATCTTGTCGTCGTCCGTGATAATCTTACCGCTGCGAGGTACATCGAGCAGATACTGCTACGTCATGTGTTGGTTGCTGCACACGGTGTTGACCCTGAATTCATACTCATGCACGACAATGCCTGGGCTCATATAGCGCGCATCACCAGAGCTGCCTTGCGAGAACTGGACATTAAAGAGATGAAATTGCCAGCAGTGAGTACCGTGGGTGTGTGGGATAGGCTTGACAGAAGTTTTCGTGGGCGTCCTGTTCTACCACAGACTCTCCAAGACCTCGAACAGGTTCTCATTGAAGAATGGGACCTAATACCGCAACGTGACCTCCATTGACTTATACGGAGTATGCCACGAAGGTGACAAGCTGCGATAAATGCTCGTGGAGGACATACACCATACTGAAGCTCTCCAACTGTGATAAAATTCCACCCTTGAGGACAGTTATCATTTTGTTTTCGCCCCTATTTGGACATTTCCATTTGTGTTCTAAAAATTAACGCGAATCCATCGATGTTCCTTTGTATACATCAACGGTAAAGAATAAAGGTTTAGTTGGTAACATACCTGGGTGTGAGGTGTTGTTTTGTGGAGCATGGAATAGGTTCAAAAATATGTTAACCTAATTTTTTGAATTGGTAGTACTAATCACTGGTAAATCAAGACCATGGCATTCCTCCTATAGTGGCACTAATCACAGGTAAGGTAAATTCAGAGTATTCTTTGTATGGTGACACTAATCGCAGATAATGCAGTCCCATGGTGTTCCTCATGTAAGGGCACCAGTCTCAAGCAAAGCAGACCCATGATGTTTCTCACATAGTGGGATTAGTCACAGGCCACGTATACTCTTGGTGTCGCTCACCTGGTGGTACTGATCAAAGGCAATGCAAACTCACGGCGTATCACAGATCCATGGTGTTCCTCACATAAAGGTACTAATCTCAAGCAACGCAGACCCATAGTGTTTCTCACACAGTGGTACTAATCACGAGCAACAGCAAAACCCGTAGTGTTGCTCACATAGTGGTACTAATCAGAGGCCGTGGTGTTTTTCACATACTCGTACTATTCATAGGTTACGCAGATCCATTGTGAACACAGGGAAGCCGGTATATCCCAGCGCAGCGTACTGCACCTTTTCTCACATAGACATTAGTCCGCGCAGGCGAGTGCCCCTCCTCCCCGCCTTGGTGGGATACGCTCGATGGGACTAACCACAGCACAGATCGGTGGAGTTCTCCACATGAGGGTACTGCACCTAGGTAACGTAGACCCATACATGGTGGTACTAAACGCAAGTGACGTGGACCCATAGTGTTCTTCACGTAATGGTACTAATCACAAGTATTCTCATGGTTTTCATTTCATTATCCCTTCGTCGCCCCTTTTAGTCGCCTCTTATGACAGGCAGGGGATACCGTGGGTTTATTCTTCATCTGGGTTCCCCACCGATTCCTCTCCATAGCGCGGTTTTAACGAAATACAATTTGTTTTACGTCACATCGACACAGCTATGTCTTATGGCGACGATGGGATGAGAAAGGCCTAGCAGTGGGAAGGAAGCTGTCATGGCCTTAATTAAGGCACAGTCCCAGCATTTTCCTAGTGTGAAAATGGGAAACCACGGAAAACCATCTTCAGGGCTGCCGACAGTGGATTTCGAACCCACTATCTCCCGCATGCAAGCTCACAGCTGCGTGCCCGAAACCGCACGGACAACTCGCCCGGTTTTAACGAAATAGCTAATTATTCTGGCTCGGGGATTGGGCTTTAATACAATTCACTTCAATTACACACTGCACTCGATACTATCAATGACCAAAGAAACACGCAATTGTGAATGCATCCCTCCACAGCCTTGGTGTCACAAAGGGCATCCGGCCGCAAAAATCCACTTCATGTGCTGACCCCAAAAATCTAGGGAAAGGTCAGGAAGACTAATGTTTTTTTTAAACAAAGTTATAGTCGGCTGTTGATTTCACACTCAAATTATCCTCTTTATTCTTCTGCTTCCATACGCAGATGGGCACTTCGCGGTCATTCTGTTTCCAAATAACTTTAACTATGCTTTATATTGGAATAACAATGTTTCAAATTGTTTTGATATTGGAACACCAAATAATGTTTTATGATTCTACTGGCGACATTCATAGGGAAACAAGATAAAAATAAGACTAATGAGAGGAAGGGAACACCGATCACTCGATATGACACTAAATTACAATGTGTTGACGGACCGAATGTTAAAAAGAATAGCATGTCCAGAGACACAATGGCATTGAGAATGCCACGGAGTAATGAAATGCTCAAACTAGGGTACATGTCTTAATGTATATCGCGTGCTGATATCAATCAAGTATCATTAGCATATAATACGTGCCATGCACGGAACATACCCTTTTGTAATATAATTATAACCAAACTATCAACATCACTAAAATCGCTAGTTGGGTCACATATTTACATGCCGGGCTGAAGTGCTCAGACGGTTGAGGCGCTGACCTTCTAACCCCTACTTGGCAGGTTCGATCCTGGCTCAGTCGGTGCTATTTGAAGGTGCTCAAATACGGCACTCTCGTGTCAGTAGATTTACAGGCACGTAAGGAGGACTCCTGTGGCACTAAATTCCGGCATCTCGGCGCCTCCGCAGCCATTAAGGTAGTTAGTGGGACGTAAAGCAATTATTATTATTATTATTATTATTATTATTATTATTATTATTATTATTATTATTATTATTTATACTTTGTAGTACCGGTGAGCAGTTCCATATAAAATAAGTTAAATTCTATTTACACAACACTTAATGGGATAATTTGTCAACAAATAAATAAATAAATAAATAAATAAATAAATAAATAAATAAATAAATAAATAAATAAATAAATAAATAAATAAATAAATAAATAAATAAATAAATTCGAGGACTTTTAAGGGGGAGGGGTCCGTTGAATCACTGATAATTTCCTTCAAAATGTTCACACATCCTCCTCCTTTCGATTGATTTTCCCTTGACTAGTTTACATGACCATAGTAAGTTATCATCATTTTAGTTGTCATATTATGCACTTGAAAACATAAATTAAGAATATTAGCAGGGTTCAGTGAACCCCACTCTTGGGGAGGGGGCTAAGTCATATTTTGATAGCGTTGTTTTTTATATTTCTCGCAATTACAACAATCAAGGGAAAGTTGTATCTTCTGGTATACGTGATTTGGCCGAGCGAGTTGGCCATGCGGTAGGGGCGCGCAGCTGCGAACTTGCATTCGGGAGATAGTAGGTTCAAACCGCTTTCCGTGGTCTCCCATTTTTTTTTGCTAGGGGCTTTACCTCGCACCGACACAGATAGGTCTTATGGCGACGATGGGATAGGAAAGGCCTAGGAGTTGGAATTAAGCGGCCGTGGCCTTAATTAAGGTACAGCCCCAGCATTTGCCTGGTGTGAAAATGGGAAACCACGGAAAACCATTTTCAGGGCTGCCGATAGTGGGATTCGAACCTACTATCTCCCGGATGCAAGCTCAAAGTCGCGCGCCTCTACGCGCACGGCCAACTCGCCCGATGATCTCCCATTTTCACACCAGGCAAATGCTGGGGTTGCACCTTAATTAAGGCCACGGCCGCTCTTTCCCAGTCCTAGCCCTTTGCTGTCCCATCGTCGCCATAACAAGACCTGTGTCGATGCGACGTAAGGCCAATTGTAAAAAAAAAAAAAAAAAAAAGTGATTTGGTCAACAATGACACTTTTCAATAACGACATTGTTTTCTAAGCATCTACACTGTTCGTAATCAATCTGACAAAGCATAACATACGAAAGCTGTTACTTTTGCAAGCTGGACTGGAAAAGTTGACACCTCGAGTGGAAGACAGAAGTGCAAATCCAAAAGGGTTTCCCATCGAGATCCTCTTCAGTCAATTATCAGTCATCAGTGACCTGCATATCGGGCTGTCACCCAGATGGATGATTCCCTATCAATTGTTTACCTTTCGTTTACATTTATTTACAACTGTAGCTTCCTACAGGAACAGGCTGGTCTTACGTTTGTGTGAGATATGCTCAAACCAGAAAGGAAAAGTACAACAATCTGAGCAAGGCAAAGTTATATTCTGCTCAGTGTAAAGGGCCCTTTACACGTTCAGACTTGTCTGCAAAGACCACGTTTGCAACGACCGTCTGCACATCTGATCTGCACTGTCCACGCTGCGTTTACACGTTCCGACCATTTGTACCGCTTTCGCACAGTCCTGTATTTCTAACCGAGACGAGCGCAGGTAGTATTTCCTGACCATTGCCAAATTAAGTCAATTAACTTACATAGTGGTACTTCTGTCTAGTGTTGTTATTTCGGAAGTTAAAAAGAGAAAGAAATCACAACCTAGAAGGTGGACGAAAGACTGGCTTCTACAACGCGTTTCGCTTTCGCACGTTGATCCTTTGAAGGAGTTAAAATTGGAAAAAGAGGACTAGTTTAACTACTTGAGAATGGACGGAGAGACATTCTTAGTGCTGTTGCAGTATGTCACACCTTATGTAAGGAGAGAAGACAGTGTAATGAGAGAATCGATAAGCACTTTAGAAAGACTTGTAGTAATATTGAAGTTTCTGGCAACGGGAAAAAGCTATGCGGACCTTAAATTTTCTGCTATAGTGTCTCCTTCATCGTTAAGCCACATCATTCCGGAAACATGCCGTGCTATATATGAGGCCCTAAGATAGGAATATTTAAAGGTGAGATTTCAAAGGCATTATTTTGCTTAGGTAAAATAGATTGCGCATTCCTTCCTCAGCTGCTGGAGATCCATAGCTGTAAGTTGAGTGCATTCATTCATTCATTCATTCATTCATTCATTCATTCATTCATTCATTCATTCATCAATAATAAGGGCTCTCTTTTCGGCTGGTGGTTATCCGTGACTGGGAGAAAAGAGTAGCGGTATTTATTGGGTCATGCAAATATGCATGAATACAATTCAATCTTGCAATCATTCATTCATTTATCTATTCATGCAGTCATTCACAATGTGTGTTGTAATTGTAGTATAACTGGGTCAGGCACAGAATTGTGACATGAAGCACTAATTGAACTCACGAAGTGTTAAGATAGGACTGCATGTTGTCCTAGATCATATAACACTGTTAACATCTGGGACAAAATGAATGAATGAATCAATTAATTAATTAATTAATTAAAATACAATTTAAAGATTGGGTTTAAATAGTTAGTAGGCTTAATTTTAATGTTTAATGTCGTGATAGATGGACAAGTTGTGATAACGAAATGTTAGTTTAGAAACTAATACATCATATGCCGCGTTTTATTTCATTCCGGACACTGTATTCTTTGCTCTTGATCTTCCAAACACTTGGCAATGATTTATTCAATCATAAATTTACGGGTACAATTATGCGAATCTGGAGTAAACTCACTCATAGATGTTCCTGTATTGAGAGCAAACACTAAACTACAGTACAACACAACATACATGCTCCCAGACGAAGGAGTGTGCTATCTTTCTGCGCGTGGTCTGTGTTAATTCAAACTCCGCCAGACTTTGCACAGGCCGAACACAGACCGCAGTACAGACCAAAATTACGGTCGGCGATTCATTTACACGCAATGACTTGTCTGCACAAACACGGTCTGTACAGACAGATCTGTGTAAATGTCTGAGCGTGTAAAGGGCCCTTAACAGACATGTATGAAACGCACACTCAGAACAACTTGTACAATATGTCAGATGCCTTGACACAGATGATTTAGTCTAATTTCAATCCAGTACGCTGCAAAATATGACTATGACTTCCTTGACATAGTTTCAAATATTTCAAAACAGTTGAACTTATTGCATACCGCACTAGGAATATTTTCTAGCGATCATAAACTCCGTTTTAAGTGGATAAGGTCTTAATACATTTTTAACTTTATTTCCTTAAAATAATCTTGTGCAGTGAGTTCGGCCAATTCTCCTCTTGGGTGTTCGTGTTACAAAAATAAGCTTACAAGTTCTAGGCTAAATAAATAAATGAATACATATTTGGTGATCTCGTCATGAAATCACGAGGGTGATTAGATCTTGGCGCGGAGTTGTAGCTCTTGAGGGATCTGTGCTGACATTATTATGATTATTACAGTTTTTCTTGGCAACCTTCATATATACCTAGTGAATCAGCTGCGCCTATTTTTTTTAACATTTGAAACCATTCACACATTTTAAACGCTGTACCATATTACGTAGTGTGGAGCCAATCCTACATCATTTTATGCATCTATAGGCAGTGATACGAAGAGTACGGGAAATAATAATAATAATAATAATAATAATAATAATAATAATAATAATAATAATAATAATAATAATAATAATAATAATAATAATAATAATAATAATAAGCTAAAGTATAGATTCATTTTGTCTAACAAAATATAATGACTATACATCATGCTATTATTCTGCCAAATACTCATTTTCAGCTATTACAGCTTAATACAACTATTGGTACTTTTAATATCGATATGTAAGTTTTGTGGTTTTGTGATTCTTTCTAATTTTGTGTTATTCTATAACAATAAAATGTCAATTGCTTCCAAACTACGTGTTTTACCATTATGTCATTATAATTTCAATATATCACCCATAAAAACAATTTTTGATTCTGTTACCTTGTACGTGTATATGTATAGGTTAACAACAATTTTTGGTTTGGAGATGACCTTTTTCAAAAAATAATTAGAAATAATGTATTTGCCTGTACTTTTGAGCGATCGTTCATCCATCTATGCCACAGGAGCATAGGGTCACAAAAGTGCCCCAATTTTGCCCACTTGAATTCCAACTTTATCTTCAAATTTTGCCAGTCCCAGAGTACGGCACCCCACACCGGGATTACTTGATACGAGGACTGGCAAATATCCAAAGGAAAGCAGCACGATTTGTTGTGGGTGAATTCCAACAAAAGGAGAAGTGTTACGAAAATGTTGGAAACATTGGTCTAGGAAGACTTGAGAGTACGGTGTAAGCTGTCAGTAGGTACTGAAATTTTATATTGACTTTCTAATACAACGCATTGTTTTTGTAATAATAATCATACACCAATTATAACTATAATTCTTCATTTGGTGGTAACTTGAATTATCAAGGACAGTGAATGTTCTTATCAAGTGTGGGATGGACGGAAATGTTGTGTCTGCAGTCCCAGTTCATATTATAACGTATACTGGTGAACCATACAAGTCTTGTAACTCATAATCTGAAACTTATAATGCCAACGTACTTCAGATGGATGTATAGCAAGTCAGTGTACGTCTATAGAAATACGACTTTGAAAGTCCTTCACTTCCCTCGCCCTTTTATGGATCATTTCTTCTTAATTTTAATTCATTTCTCTGTTGAGGATAATATTTCGGTATTCACAACTTTTCTCGTGTCATTTTAATTAGCAAACTTACCTCTATTAGACTGTTCTTTTAGCATTGCTCTATTTTATATTGTGACCCTAATTGAATATTTATGTGTATGTATGGATGTATGTATGTAAGAGCCGTGTCTGGAGAATAAATATACATCAAATAGAGACCGAAGGGTAAATTACTAATGCGTACTGTGGCTACAAATGGCATCGTGATCTTTTCGCTCTCTTCTTCGATTCATCCGACGGTAGTTCACCGAGTCTTGTTCGAGTAACACGTGTTAGAAATGGCTGCGCCGATCCAGAATCCCTCCTAATGTGAGCTGAGCTCCGTCATACAATTCCTTTTATTGAAAATTTTCGTTGGCATTGATGCTTGTGGGAATGTTTTATATAAAGAAAGTGCCCTCAAAAATTCACCGGAGGGAGAACCGATATTCTTGACGAACACATTAGCGGTAGGTTTTTGTGATCTAGTGCTCAACGATATGCATTTCTTTACCTTAAGAAACACATCGGCAGACAATTAGAAGAAGATGTGAAATGGAAAGGATAAGTCAAGTTATGGTTTAAGTCAGGAGGCAAGCATCAGAATGTATGACATTGGGATGCAGAAGTAACTACCCGGACTAAACGTTTTGTGATGGTGATAATGAAGCTGGAAAGTCAGGAATCCAACGTTAATTCATTTACAATGGTTTCCTAACTAAATATTATGTGAAGTCATATTGTTTTTTCATGTATACTTTCCGTAAACATCGCCGCATTTTTAGTATCACTAGATTAAATTATTCTGCTAATAATGAGTGCCAGCCCATCTTGTAGATTCTCCTGTACAACATTAAAGCTATTTCAACTAAAAATATGTATTCTTCAGTTCCAAAATCTTGAGAACTATTGTTTTAAGTTTGAAACTGAAGATTTACTTCACTAAAAAAGGGAAAGTGTGGGCATTTTAAAGGGTAAACATCATTTTTTTCAAAAACACTTCCAAATTTTCAAAATTGATAAGTTGTTTGAATTTTGTTTACATTTTTATCACAAGTACGCATAATGTATATTTTAATCTGGCGGACTATTTCTGCTTTACAATGCCTTGCAGTGCACGCCATTGGTTGATTATATTCGTCATGGACAGTGCTACAGATAATATTTATTGGCTTAATTCTACTGTCAACAGGAAAACTCATACAGTCAAGTAAAAGTTGTTATATATCCTTATCTGGTTAAGACATAATTACAACTTTGTCTTACTTGTAATAACTAATAAGGGAGCAGTGTTTCAGCGGAATGATTACATAGTATTTGGCACTCGAGAGATTAGTATTATTGTATTAACTCACCACTTCCTCTTTTAGTAGTAGTAGTAGTAGTAGTAGTAGTAGTAGTAGTGGTGGTAGTAGTAGTAGTGGTAGTATTGGAGCCCTTGTGATTCAGACAGCAGCGCGCCGGACTCTCACCGCTGGGTTCCGTGGTTCAAACCCCGATCACTCCACGTGCAAACTGTGCTGGACAAAGCGGAGTTGGGACAGACTTTATTCCGGGTACACCGGTTTTTCCTCTCATCTTTCATTCCAGAAACACGTTCCAATATCATTCCATTTGGTTTATCAGTCATTAATCATCTCTCCAGAGGAGTGCGACAGGTTTCGGCAGCCGGCACAGTTCCTATCCTCGCCGCTAGATGGGGGCTACATTCATTCCATTCCTGACCTTGTTTCATGATTAGAAACAGGCTTTGGAAGTAGTAGTAGTAGTAGTAGTAGTAGTAGTAGTAGTATTTGCATTTGAAGTGTTTTTTTGCTAGTTGTTTTTTTTCTAGGGGCTTTACGTCGCACCGACACAGATAGGTCTTATGGCGACGATGGGTTAGGAAAGGCCTAGGAGTTGGAAGGAAGCGGCCGTGGCCTTAATTAAGGTACAGCCCCAGCATTTGCCTGGTGTGAAAATGGGAAACCACGGAAACCATTTTCAAGGCTGCCGACAGTGGGGTTCGAACATACTATCTCCCGAATACTGGATACTGGCCGCACTTAAGCGACTACAGCTATCGAGCTCGGTTTTGAAGTGAATTACGAGTAACAATGTATATGGTTATAGCTAATAAAGTGTAGGAAAGGCGTACCCTTAATTTTCCCATTAGAAATAATTAAAAAAAAAACATTATGTGTCTCCTCTCATTTTCTCCGCATATCTCCTTCACCGTGACAAACCTGCCGGTCTGAGAGACGGCGTCACCGTCTAAGAGGCTCACCTTCCCGTTCAGGGGAGGAATGAAAACATTTTAGCAGTAGTTCATCTTTACTCTTTTGGATAATGCAACAGCAGTGGTGTCTAGCAGGCTACTCACACTTAGTATACATACGTAATGAGGCTCTCTTTTGTAATATTCTGGTCAATTTTTTATTAGGAGATTAAGAAAAGAGCTCATATTGTGGCCATAATTTATGTGACATATCATCGGTAATAAAATATAGAACCCTTTGCACACTGATATCATACATATTCATTGGCTGGGCTTGAGAGACAAATGAGGTGGTATTTACTTTCGAGGGTTTAGACACATTTCATGCTTTATTCATAAACCAGTCGAGCAGCATGCTACACCGACAGTTTCAAGTTTCTCTCTGTATTGACACAAGGTCGTACTGAAATGGCAAACATCACTAACGTGCCAATTTCAAAGACCTGTTACGAACCCTACCTCGCTATCAATATGATGCTGAGGATAGTTCATATTCTTGTTCTTCCTCCTCCTCTTCTTTTTACATCTGCCTATTTCTTCTTCTTGTCCTACGCTTGTCTGTTCCTAGCACAGAGGCTTAATATTATTTGTTTTTAATCCAAACAACAGTACAATTGTTGACATAAACGTCAAGGTTTTGTGGTTATAGAAAATCCATAAAAATATGTAGTGAAGATATAATGTGACACACAAAGCAAGAAGAGGAGTGAGGTAGTTTGCTGTTGCTTTCCTCACTGGGTGGGAAAGTGGTATCGCAGCACGACTGGGCTAGTGATTAGCACTTTTCATAACATTTTCACTTAGTAGTCGTGCTCCGAACGTCATTACAAGACAGAGGATTTGCATACAAAAGCATGTTTTTGATTGTAGCGTTATATTTACGATACATAGGAATATGTACCTTTGCATTTCGAAAGAAATACAATCAAGTAAGAATAATTTTACTTAGCATATTCTGCATGCCCTGAGAGTTTCGGAAGAAAAAGTATATAGTCATTTTGTTTTGCATGTATGTAGCTGCCTGTTTTGCCATTTTCACAGTTTTATACAAATGTACAATTTAGCAGATTTCAAGTGAGAGAAGTTTATGAAAACCCGATCCAGAAATTCATGGTTCGTATCAGTTGTCAGAAATGTAACAAGTTGCATAAACAGAAAAAATAAATGCGTTCTTCATGGAAGTACTGAGCCGTATCCTCCCGGCCCATAATAATAATAATTGGAATATTATTTGACCAAATATGTGAAATTTATTCATAACAGTTACAGTCTAACATGTTAAAGCATCATATCCCAAGATAGTTGATACCGGATGTTGAGCAAGACAGTAAATCGCTGGATGTTGCTTCATATTTCCGTATGACCGTGAGAAAAGATAGCGTACCCAAGCGCTGGAAAGGATCGACACGTGTATTAGATGCTGACCAAGCAAGATATTTCAGCCAATGGGAACTTAAGTATTTGGCAAACCTGGAGGCTACACCGCGCCAAATATTAATTCCAGGATGACCAACGTGCTGTGTGGATAAAGTCAGTTTCTGTAGATAATCGGTTTTCCACAGTTTCTGAAGTCAGATATATTTGGAAATGTATTATAAAAAAATTGGTGGAAGAGATTTGCTAGTGTTTGAACTGTGTTCTGTAAATATATCATAATAAGTATTGTGTCATTAGATGACTAACTCTCTGATTGGTGGGTGGTTCAGACACCCGGGAACCCCAGCATTATTGGCGTCACCGAAGCCTCCTCAGTAACCCAAGCTCTGGAGAGCGTCATTCTGTAGTAAAAAGTTGAACAGTGCGGATGCACTAACTCTGTATTTCCGTGGCAAAGATTTGAACAGCGCGGATGCATTAACTCTGTGACTAGTGTTATTCCAGTAATAGTAACTGGTTCTCATTGATACTTCAAATTGTGCAGTCGCAATATTTTACTGTACTTGAGTAAATGAAATAGTATAATTTTGGCAGAGTTTACTTTCTATTGATAAAGACGGTGTTCAGTGACCGCTGAGTAACAAGTGTAGTGGAAACGTGCTATTGTTTCACTATTTCGCGACGGGCGCGTATTCGCGTGGAACTTCCGTACCGAACCGTGGGCTGCTTTTTAAACTGTGTTTTTACCCTTTAAGTGAAGTGTGTTATATATATATATGTGAATCAGTGTGTTTGCTGATCTGGTAAAGAGAAGGGTATTTCGGCTCGTAACAAAGCAGCGAAGAGATTATCAACTATTATCAACTATAGTCTTCTGTGTTCCAGTGAATTATTTTCCAGCAAGATGATGGATACGCCTGCAGAGGAAGGAAGTGTATTCACATATGTTAATGATGTGATTAACATGGAGTAGATCACAAAAGCAGTGGGGATGTAAGCTGCTATCCTGGTTTCCCGAGAGTCATGTAAAGTAAGACGCATGTAATATTTATGGCATGATATGTAAGTTATGTTAAGGTACTAGGGCAGTGTAGATAGAATTTTTATTTTCATGTAAAGTAAGCCTGACGGCATGTGTTTGTTTAATTTTGTTATTATGATAGTTTCGGATACGAGATTAATGCATGTTTACTTTATTTTCATTTTGCTTTATGAGTAGATGTTTGGGAAAATGAGGGATTGATAGGATTAGCTGTTGTTTATTTGTGTATATTATTTAGCGTAGGATATTCCGAGTTTTCCTTATATTTATGCTAGAAGCGCTAGATCGACAGTTTCATTTTATATTACGTCAAACACGTATCAATTCATTTTATTTCGGTTATTCAGAGAGACAGGTATAGCTATTTTGAAGCTGCCAGAAGGAGCTGCAGAACGTCGTTGTTAAAATAAGATCTTTGAAGTTAAGTTGGATTCTGTTTGCCTGATGGTCTGCCAAGGACTCGAACTGTGTCTCATTATGTGGAAAGGCCAGTGGGATTCATGAGGAATAATGAGATAATAATTGCATGCTGAATTATAATGTATTGGTGCAGGCTGATTGTATGCCTGACAAGATAAAGAGTATTGTGCAGATGTGTGTGCCTGCCTAGTGTCTTCTGAGTATATTGTGATCAGAATGGACAGTGTTAATTCCAGACTACTGAGTCTGATGTTGTTAAATGGCCCAAGCATGCTTAGAAGGAATGAATATATGTGAGTTTCCGTGTAGTTGGTGAAAGGCGTTATCTCATGGCAAGCTGATTCCTGGCCTGTGTTTATCGGTATGTGTGAAAGAGACAGTATTTCCTTGTGGCGGCCTCGCGAGACAAAATCCAATCTTTAGCATAGTGGAGTTCAACATTTTCTTTACAGCTCGTAATCTACCCGGAAGTACATGACGGATGACCGCGCTGTTGAGCGCTCAAACGCAGCAGAAAGAGGCAATGTTGCCCATTGCTTTCTTTATGATATCAAAGGTTATTTATATGTTTTCCTCTTACAGGATGATGTTTACATTATTATTTTGTGATTGTATACCCTGTCTCGTTGTTTTTAAAGGGAACAGCCCGAGTGCTGAAGTATTGTTGGTTTATCTAGTTCTGTCTAGATCTTTTGCTGTGAACCGGGATTCACATTAGAATCAGTGTAGTATTTAAGACTTTACTCGATATCCGATGTACATATATGTTTAGTTTGATTATTTGGATTGTTGTAAATATAGTGTAGGATTTGCCCCTAGTATTTTGCATAAATTACATAGAATCCATTGCGTCTTAATTATTTTTCTTTTCGTCGTAACTTTTCTGTATTGTGTAACTTTTATTTTATTGTAATTTCGGCAACTCTCGGGATTAACTTAATTTTGAAACCGTATCGTTGGGATGCGATAGTGTGAAACTCCATACGGAAATATAACATGGCAGTGTTTGCGTACACTTGTTGCCATACAACATAAACATTGGACTAAACGAAGAAATTCAGTTTTGATTTATAGTAATGTTCTTTGTTGAACTTGTTTTTTTAATGTCAATTTGTATAATCATTCAATTAACGTTTTTAATTTCGATTTATTTCAATACTTTGAGTTCATTTCTTTCAAATTATAATTTTTATTTTTCTTGATTCAATTATTTTCGTGTGATTTGATCGGGGATATTTATTAATAAATCCATCTTACCCCCTATGATAGTTTCTCATTCGTGTTATACCTCCATTTCCTGTTATTGATTGCTATTTTTGAGCAGAACTTCGACTTTTTATCCTGACCCAATCGACAACCAACCCACTCTCTGCCCAACCCTGAGTTAGTCGGATGTTCATACAGGAATTGAGGCATCGTCCTAGAGGGTATTTACCCCTGGGTACGGTACAGTACTAAGCATAACAAAATGCCTAACATCCGGTGAACGTGAAAGCTACATCTGATTCATTGGGTACGTTCTGAGTAAGGAAAATTATTTTGAAAAGGTAAATACCTTGAATACTTCGTTCGACGAAGCACAGAAGATCTACCAACCAACCTAATTTCAGTATATTATAAAACTTGGCAAATGTTTGCTCTCATAAGGGACGTGCGTTACTATACGGCACCAGGCTATCATTGACAACCCATAGGGCCAATTTACATTAACATAGCTTTTCTTCGCTTCCCATCAATGAATATCTCATGATCTGTAAGCCAGTTAAGGGAAAAATAAATTCTCCACCCTTCCCAGTTTCTGTTAAACCGTACAACACTATTGCAGTGTTTTCTTATAACTCTTCTATAAACAGAAAATGAGTTCCTTTAACAAACATTTCACTTTGGGCAAAAGAAAAAAGTCTAAGGGAGCAGATCTGTTAGGATGGGATAGGAGCGTATCGAATGCGATACGGGACCATCTGCCAAAATGAAAAGTTCGCCCCTCCCCCCACCCTCAAATAAAATGCAACACCGACGAATAACTACTGCAAATGTAATTACAACAGATAGATAATGTGCAACATACTTTCAAGTTATATAAACAAAGACATTATCCACTATTGTAAGATTATTTTTAAAAATGTACGTTTTATTTGGCTGTCTCCGTGGTTTAACGGCTAAGCTGAACCATTTACCACTTAGTTGTTCGTACTTAAAATTTCATTTTACAGTTACTACGGAACTACTCTTTGTAAGCAATACTACAGGCTCGGTTATAATCACTTATTCGATTAGAACAGAGAAAAATATACGAACAAAATTAAATCACAAATTGCTCAAATAAAGTTTGAAAACAGGACAAATGATAAGCCTTCGAGGAAAGAGACCTCGTTCGAATCTGAATTGTCTGAGTGTTACTACAACTACTTCTTATTAGCGTTATACATTGTTGTCGAATAAATGTACGATAAAAGTTCAGTGTTAAGCAAGATTTGTGCATAATACGATCTCAGATGCACTACACGTAAAAAAAAAAATCATTTTCTAACTAAAATGTGATATTTGAATATCAATTTTCATTGCTGTAATTATTTGTAAATAATTTGGCGCAGATCTTTTGTGGGATGAGTGCCGCGGTGTTCCAAGGGACGACAAGGGCAAGCACTGTTTACAGCTGTGCTATAATAACAGCTGCTAGACGGCAATTCCACTACAAACGAATTGTAAAACAAAATACAGTATTTAGACTGATCCTACAAAACTGCCCTGACCATTCCCTTACGGAGTGACATTAAGCTAGATATATATTAATTTTATTTTTTCTAGGAGTCTGCAGGGCCCCTTAAGAGCTCGGGCCTGCCTATATTGCAGGTCCTACCGTTACGTCCCTGGTATGGGGACGTTCAGTAACCAAAATGTGTTTATCAGTCAAAAATGCATTCACAGAAGGGGAATTGTAAGCTGGTGCATTGTTCTGATTCAAGGACCAGTTTCTTTTTTGTTTTGCTAGTTGCTTTACGTCGCACCGACACAGATAGGTCTTATGGCGACGGTGGGACAGGGAAGGGCTGGGAGTGGGAAGGAAGCGGCCGTGGCCTTAATTAAGGTACAGCCCCAGCATTTGCCTAGTGTGAAAATGGGACCACCGGAAAACCATCTTCAGGGCTGCCGACAGTGGGATTCGAACCCCGGGATCAGTTTCCGAACATACTTTTTTCTTGTCTAATTTGTAACGCAACATTTCTCCTAAGGTCTCTTCGTCAATGTTACCAATATCAACTATCATCCTGATACCCAGTCATCGATTTCATTAATTTCATTAATTTTATGAATGTTTTCACCAGTTTCTGATATAACTGGATGATCTGGATGCATATCGTCTTCCACCTTGTCCCGACCCTCACTAAATGGTTTATACGATTCAAGTTTCATGTGCGAGACATAAAAGCAACGCTCTACACCTCCTTCATTAAGTTAAATCACAATGTGGGCATTTTTGTTTCAATTTCACAAGGAATTTCAAACTCCCACTGCTCGATCAGTTAGGTGTGACTTCCAGCGACCGCAAATTCAAACTGAACTCAAAAGAAGACCAACAAAGACAGTAAGATAAAACCAACTTCACTGCGTTTCTGTGACTACAAGGTCTGAAACTTCCTCCTTCAATCTCCTCTGTCCCCTACAGCTGTACAAGGCGGAAGAGCAGTCACGTTTATTAATGGCCACACCACGTATGTAGTGTGACTGTATAAACTAGTGCAATTTCAACAATTCAAAATTTCATTATTATATTTCAAAATGAACCGGGGAATACGATTAACGCGATGAGGAAGCCAATTTGGCAAACCAAAAATATTTGAGTTTTTATTTTCTTATTACAAGTTGCTTGTACGTCGCACTGACACGAATATGTCCTACAGTGATGATGGGACAGGAAGGGTTAGGAGTGGCAAGGAAGTGACCGTGGCCTTAATTAAGGTACATCTCCAGCATTTGCCTGGTGTGAAAGTGGGAAACCACGGAAAACAATTTTCAGGACAGCCGACAGTGGGGTTCGAACCCACTATCTCCAGAATACTAGATACTGGCCGCACTTAAGTGACTACAGCTATCGAGCTCGGTGAGTTTATTTTAGATTCACTAATGTCTTTTAGTGTTACTAAAGATGTTCGCTACCGGGCGAGTTGGCCGTGCGCGTAGAGGCGCGCGGCTGTGAACTTGCATCCGGGAGATGGTGGGTTCGAGCCTCACGGTCGGCAGCACTGAAGATGGTTTTCCGTGGTTTCCCATTTTCACACCAGGCAAATGCTGGGACTGTACCTTAATTAAGGCCACGGCCGCTTCCTTCCAACTCCTAGGCCTTTCCTATCCCATCGTCGCCATAAGACCTATCTGTGTCGGTGCGACGTAAAGCAACTAGCAAGAAAAAAAATAAAAGATGTTCGTCCGTTGTCAACTCTAGGGGATGAACGTTCATGTTCGAGTTCCGAGAACGACTACGTAATTTTAACCCTTTGGTTTTACACAAACACAGAATCACTATAATCACTCAACGCATCACCAGGTGTTTCTGAGCCAATATCTTCTCGACTATCCGTAGAAATTGAAATATACTTCCCTCCTTCTTTCAATAATTTAGACATCTCACTTTCCAGCAATTATTATTATTATTGTTGTTGTTGTTGTTGTTGTTGTTGTTGTTGTTGTTGTTGTTAAGTTCGTCTGGGTCGCTTGAGGACCACTAGGCTTTTGCTGTAGCTGTGTTGTTGTCGATGTTTGCCACTTCTGGTGTTCTTGATGGAGGGTCTGGCTGTTGCTTTCTTCTTGCTACCTTGAGGGTTGTTTTTTTTTTTTTTTTTTGACCCAAGTAATCCGCCATTTTCTGCTGAACTCTATTTTGCTTTCCTAGGAGCACTTCCTGGTCTCATTGTGGTTAGATTCTCTAAGGGATGTTACGAAGGGTGTGATTTTGATAGCTTAATTGAAGGGTAGTTACTTCTTTTAATTATTATGGCGTGATTACTATTAAGTTCCTCGGGATCCTTCTCTACCTGCTGGATCCATAGGAATCCATGCTGGCTATTTTAAAGATCTGTCTGTCGTAGTCCATTCTATAGAGGTGTCCGTCTCCTTCTGATGACATCTGTGAGGGTTTCTTGGTGTTGGTAAAGTTCACAGTTTGTTTTGTACTCGTACCATCACCTTCCATCTGAGAGGACCTTTGATATGATTGGTATCACTCTCTTTCTCAGGAACGTCCTTTCTTGTACTTCGAGGTTTCTTAGTGAGGTCTTCTGCATAGAGGATTGACGGTCTGACTATTGCATTCTATTGTCTTAGTTTGACATTCATCGATAGACGTTTTGAAGCATACAGTTTTTTTGCAGGCATAATATGCCTTGTCTGGTTTGATTCCCCTATGTTCCACAACTACCGTTTTACTGAAGTCTTCTGGAATCCACTCTCCAAGGTACTTTACAGTTTTGGTTCTCTTGCTTTCACTAATTCTTATCGTTCTAGGGGCATCTTTGACATTGGTAATAAACTCGGTCTTTCCGATGTTGATCAGGAGGCATGTTTTAGCCGATATTGTTATTGTTATTATTGTGAGATTTTTATGACAAATATGACCAATTTTATAAAAGCAACGAAGGCCATATCTGTTAGAAATATGACCCTCAGACAATAATACACTAGCGCTACTTCCGAATGCACAATTGATTTACAAAATAAATGTTGAATGAAATATATAAATCAGAGAACTGCATTTCTAAATTAAATACTTGATAACTGTTACACCTGTCATTATAAGGAAATGAGTTAAAATATTTCAGGAACGAATTTTGTTTAACATATTATGCATAATACTAATCAGGCAGCTGTAGATTATTTTGCAACGTGAAGACCTAGCGATAATCAGTACTCCAATTCTCGTTAGCACAAACTTCAATTTGAACCGATTAATGGCAAAATAAATAAGGCACAAGGCTCCCTGGAACATACCTTAAGCGTACCCCGCAGTTTTTCAATCAAGGTAGGAACGAAACTAATTTTAACTCCAGGTAGACTCTAGAGTGTGCAAGGAAGCACAAACAAGAGAGGACTAAGGAGATGTACTCAGTCATGGCTACAACAAACTTCGGAACCAAGATAAGGTGAGTTCCCCTTTAAATTGTGGAGCAGACGCCTTCATTGCAGGCAAGGCGTGCATTTCGTATATTAAAGAAGCTTGCGTGAACTAACGATCTCAAACGTGCATCGGCTTAAGTAAAAGTATGATTGAAAAGCGGAAGAAATCATGAATGCGAACTATTCTCTTCTCTTCTTCTCTTTTCCCCTCGTCGTATCCCACCCGACGGGTAATCAGTTTTAATTAAGGGGATAGAAGACTCTTCCCTGAATGGCACGCACGCACGACAAATGACTCAGCAAACGGCTTCTCCTGCTCACAAGGATCGGTACGACGTCATTACAAGTTCTCCTAATAAGATGAGACTACGCTTCCTCTAAATAGATCCAAAGTTTGAACTTAACTCGGTCACGCACAGTTCGATGAAAGAAAGAAGAATCTCCTGCAGTGTGATAGTAGAAGGTAAAGGTGTGTTATTCAGAATTATTGAGAATTCAAGGACAGACAATTAAAACCACTGCGATATTTCCACACACTCGCGGGCTGTAAAATCATTTCTAGTCTCCATAAGGAGCTGTCTTGTTGTTTTGTTTTGCTAGTTGCTTTACGTCGCACAGACACAGATAGGGCTTAAGGTGACGATGGGACAGGAAAGGCCTAGGAATGGGAAGAAGCGGCCGTAGCCTTAATTAAAGCACAGCCCCGGCATTTGTTTGGTGTGAAAATGGGAAACCATGGAAACCATCTTCAGGGCTGCCGACAGTGGGGTTCGAACCCAGTATCTCCCGGATGCGATCTCACAGCTGCGCGCTCCTAACCGCACGGCCAACTCGCCCGGTAAGGAGATGTCTAGGGAAAAGATAGTTCTCGATATTGTCGTTGCACTTCGGAATGCCGTTATGTGACAATGATCCCGGAGAAATACCGACCCGCAGAACAGGTATCACAGAGTGAAAATTCATATATACAGGGTGGTCGGAAACAACGTGAATTGGATATAATTATGAGTGTCAGAGCGTTCGTTATACTGATTAGTAATTTGAAAAAAAAAGGTTCGTCGATATGACGCGCCGTTATCATTTTATGTGCTGCTGAAGTAAGCCAATCAGATCGCTTCGCGGGTCAATTGAGATGAGCTTTGCGAGGCAGTGTTGCTAAATCTGCACATAGCTTATGACCGGCTTGAAAGCGCCAATAGAAGAAATAAACTTCTCCAGGGGAGGGACTGGAACAAGGACCTCCCTGCTGATAGGCTCAGCCCACAACAAGCACGCTACGGTGGCACTGGCTGAAACCCGCGGTGTGTTGGTGTTTGATGCTCATTTCTCGGCATGGCTCTCAAACCCGACCAAGCCACGTGCAGATTTAGTAACACCGCCTTCTAAATCTCATTTGAATTCACCCGTGAAGCGATCTGATTGGCTAACTTCAGCAGCTAATAAAATAACGGCGCGAGATATCGACGTAATTTTTTTTAAATTACTTATCAATATGACGTTTGTTCCGACCAACCTGCCTATATTATGCAGGTACTGTAATAGGTATTGTGTACCCGTCATTGACAGATTAGCATTTTCGTGATAGTGGCAGTACTCACACTATGAAATATAACAGAATTCCTCAGGGGCTCTCGACTTGGGAGCGCAGGGTGACTACCACGGGGACCTCTAGCATTCTCTGACATTCCTTAACTTACTTCAGCTATACTCCTTGCTATCATCTGTCGTATTTGACTTACTACGGTCTATTCTAATTATTTTCCAGCCGGCGTAAGTCTTTTACGCAACGTGTAGACCATTAACATCATAAAAAGGAACGTTATATTTTCTTGTAGCTTTTCAGCAAACAATATGTAATGACCAGTTGCGATGTAACATGAGCATGCAAGGAAAATATCAGGTTTTGTTACAATGACTAATGTTCTTTCTTCTCCGTTTTTTTTGAGTGTGTCACAGAATAATACTCCATTTCGTATGCTTTTACCATTTAAACTTTGTAATAACCCAAATGACCTTACAAAGGGATAAACACCAAAGAAATTAAATGTAATATAACTTTACGTACGAGTGTCAGGTGGTACGTGGGGAATAAATTATCTTAGTATTTATGGGATAATCTACTGGATGATATTATTATTATTATTATTAAGTAATGTTATTGACTTTACGTCCGATTAATTACTTTTACGGTTTTTAGAGACGGCGAGGTGCCGGAATTTAGTCCCGCAGGAGTTCTTTTGCGTGCCAGTAAATTTATCGACACGAGGTTGACATATTTGAGTATCTTCAAATACCACCAGACTGAGCCAGGATCGAATCTGTCATCTTCGGGTCAGAAGTTCAGTGCCTCAACCGTCTGAGCCACTCAGTCCGTTATTATTATTATTATTATTATTATTATTATTATTATTATTATTATTATTATTATTATTAGCTCCCTCTACAGTCTCTGTTTTAAATGATGTGAAATATAGTTTCTTGATTCGATTAGTGGATTCACTTCAGTACACTTGGCTGAATAGTATCTTCCACCTCAGTAAGGAATGCAACGGGAAATTACTCACTCATTTCCGTTGAAATTCTCTTCAGTGGGCTGAGTACTCAACACACATACATATATGCAGCGCTTTTCTTCTGTCGGTATGAAACGGTACGCAGTACCGGCAACTTTTTCCAAAGTTTCTTTTAAAAATAATTGCGATTTATAGTAAGATAAATGTATAAATAACCCAGCATATGGTACTGTGTTCACGAATTGAATTTTCAGTTTCGATTTTTTCAAGCTGGTACCATGCATACATGTTTCATAGGCTTTTGCAATTTGCTTTTACGTCGCACCGACACAGATAGGTCTTATAGCTACGATGGGATAGGAAAGTTTAGGAATGTGAAGGAAGCGGCCGTGGCCTTAACTGAGGTACAGCCCAAGCATTTGCCTGGTGTGAAAATGGGAAACCACGGAAAACCATCTTCAGGGCTGCCGACAGTGGGTTTCGAACCCACTATCTCCTGAATGAAAGTTCACGGCTGCGCGCCCCTAACCGCACGGCCAATTCTCTAAGTTTTCGTAGGCTTTGTAGGTTGGTGACACAACTGGAAACAGGAAGTTGTGTTTACTTTTTGATTGTTTCCAATGTTACACTGTCAGTTCTATATCCACGCTGCAACATTCAGAATTCATCTATTCTAAGTTAAAAGAGTGCAATCATTGTTCAAAATGAGTAAGATAAGTAGTTACTTCATATCAATGAGCAAAGTAAGGAAAGCTGAAAGAGTAAAAACTGTCAAATCTACTTGTGATCCTGTAAATAAAATTAGCACTGTCAATACACGTGGTGAAGAGGATCACAAAACCGAGACTGAAGGTCCACGTGTCAAAACGAAACACATTTTGAAAATAATTGGTGAGGCCGTTGGACACTTTCGAAAAAAATGGCTTATGCGAGAGGAAGGAGTGGATGGTGACGCCTGGGGTATATCGGAATTTATATGCTTGAAGTGTGGAAGTTGCTATAGTTGCGCCTACACGGTGAGTACTGGCACCTTTTCTCATACATACATACATACATACATACATACATACATACATACATACATACATACATTACATACATACATATACATTCCAGATGTATACAGGGTGTTAGGGGTATACGTGCAGATATTAAGCTAGTCGGCAAAGAAAAAGACATATCACAATATATGCTATGTACTTTTTACCTTGTCCTATTAGTTTGCCCTTAACTGAGCCAAATATTTCAGGACCTAATGTGTTTTGAACGGCCGTAGCAGGGTATGCCGGTTACGTCATTCTGTCCACGCGTAGTGGAAGTACAGTAGCAAAATATAGGGCTTGTTGAACCTGTTTCTTATCGCAGGCCAACGCATGTTGTTGTGCACTTCCCCTAAAGGCTTGGCAAGTAGGAGAGGATGACTCACGTGCCAGCCACTTGCTGTACTTGAAAACCGGTCTAGGGTACTCTGTATGAAATGTACACAGAATCCTTACAGTGACCTCGAAGATACGTACCAGCACATACATGCGAATCAAGTATTGTGTAGGTGTGTGTGATTTATAAGACGTCAATGGCATTACTCAGTGATCCAAGCTGACAAAATGAAAGGAAATAATTAATAAGTAAATGAAAAATGAGCGCAACATTTCGGTGCTGTTATTGCGACAAACTACGATGAATTTCTGACAATAGACAATGCGAGTTGTATATGCTTATTCATAAACTTTTCAGGTCAATGAAATGACGGTGGACACTGAAAGAAAAGGCTGTAAGTATTCAGTTATATTGTTATTAATGAGACAGATTTCAAAAACCGTAGTTGCAACCATGCGTGAACATTGCTCGAAGGAAAAATAGCTACTGTTGATTTTTTTTTGCTAGTTGGTTTACGTCGCACCGACACAGATAGCTCTTATGGCGACGATGGGACAGGAAAGGGCTAGGAGTGGGAAGGAAGCGGCCGTGGCCTTAATTAAGGTACAGCCCCAGCATTTGACTGGTGTGAAAATGGGAGACCACGGAAAACCATCTTCAGGGCCGCCGACAGTGGGGTTCGAACCTGCTATCTCCCGATACTGGATACTGGCCGCACTTAAGCGACTGCAGCTATCAAGCTCGGTCTACTGTGGAATTGCCGCCGGGCATTTCTAATAGAAGGCTTATTCTTCTTTTTCCTAATCTGTTTACCCTCCAGGGTAGGTTTACCCTCGGACACAGCGAGGGATCCCACCTCTACCGCCTCAAGGGCAGTGACCGGGAGCGTGAGACATTGGCTTGGGGGATACAACTGGGGAGAATGACCAGTACCTCGCCCAGGCGGCCTCACCTTCTATGCTGAACAGGGACCTTGCGGGGGAATGGGGAGATTGGAAGGGATAGACAAGGAAGAGGGAAGGAAGCGGCCGTGGCCTTCATGACGTTACAGCCCCAGCATTTGCCTGGTGTGAACATGGCAAACCACGGAAAACCATCTTTAGGCCTGCCAACAGAGGGGTTCGAACCCACTATACCCCACTCATGAGCTGTGGAACATCTCCATTCAATAGGACAAGGCGATTTCCAGCACCGGTTCTAATTAACATCTGGATGGGTGTAGTTGGAGGTCGGTTACATCTTTTTATTAATGTTATCTTGCTCCTGTAGAGGCAGTACGTTACTGGAGCTTTCAGAGGATGTGTCGCTTCGACTACGCCGAACCACGTGGATTTTACACGATGGTGCAGACATTTCCTCAACGGTAGACAGGACGATGTGGAACTATCAATTGGCCAGCCCTTATTCCAGTGGATTGTTATGTCTGGCGGGACATGAAACACAAAGTATACTGAACTGAAGTAACCACTTCGGATGACCTCCGTAAACATATTCTTCCGGCACCAGAGGATATTCTGAACAACACAGGTTCCTTGTCTCGAATGCGTCGCAACTGCATTCGGAGAAGTGAAGCCTGCAGAGAAGCCCAGGGTGGTCACTGTGAACAATTGCTACGAGTTTCGCTTTGGTATGTCAGATGTTACGCCATTTCTGCACCGTAATGGCTTGGGAGTACAGTACAGTATCGATGTAGTATTTTGAGTCCCGATAGTTCGATATTCTCATAAATCCAAGCAGTGAAATTGAAGTACCGGTAACAAAAATTATAAATCGAGAGTTTCAGTGCGCGAGTGACTTGTACGTGCCGAAAGCTGAACACAGCACAGGGAAGACGTGCTTGTTAAAACTCTAGACATTGACCTTGAACGCATTTTGGCAGTTCCTCAATTCTACCCTGCATGTGGTTTTGGTTTTTTACGTGTGTTCGAGCAATTTATATTTTGTTTCTTATTCACTACGAGTTAAAACAAAAGGCACGCGCTTTTAAGGGCCGATGACCTTAAAACAGCAATCATCATCATCATCATCATCATCACCATCACATCATCATTATTAACACGTATAAAACTTCAGTAAAATGCTTGTGTTATATTCATCACTACTGAAATAGGAAAAAATTCAATCAAATTAGTTATTTCATTCCCAGACCTCGTGGAGGAGTGGGTGGGCCTTCAGCTATGCGTGTAGCTCTTGGGCCATGTAGTAAGGAAGTAGAGTTGTGAGGATGAAATAATTCAAGTTGGACGTATGTCTTGTACATACAATAAATTGAATTGAATACGTTAGTAAATATGCTTGTTGTTTAAAGGGGCCTAACATCGAGGTCATCGGCCCTGTTAGTAAATACCTGACCGCGCAGAGAGATAACCGCAGCAACAACACGGACCCCAGAGGAGGTCCGCAGAGCACCCCACCCAGGGCAGAGGTCCCCCAAACACCCCGTTTATTGAGTAAATTTTCATGGTATGATGTTGACATAGTACAATGTTGACATAGTACAATGTTGACATACATACATACATTGGTAAATAAACAAACAAACAAACAGAGAAAAGTGGTTGGCCTTGAACTTGCTGGGCCGATTGAGACGAGTTCTTAGTCCAGTTACGTGAACAAAACAAGCACTGAGGCCATTGACCATGCTACACTCTTAAAGGCTACAGAGCAGATTAAAGGTGATGTATCACAAGGTCAAACATAAACATGTAACAGAACGTAACGTAAGATGTAATTGTGACACATGAGAAACGAAAAAAGTAAAAAGAGGAATAAGACGAAAATATGAACAGGTGAATAATAATAATAATAATAATAATAATAATAATAATAATAATAATAATAATAATAATAATAATAATAATAATAATAATAATAATAATCAGACGAGGAAAAGAGTAATAAGAAGTAGTTCAATATGAGTAGTAGCGATAATAATAAGACTGAATAATAATAATAATAATAATAATAATAATAATAATAATACCGGTAATGTTATTTGCTTTACGTCCCACTAACTACTCATACTGTTTCTGGAGGCGCTGTAATTTAGTCCCACATGAGTTCTCTTTACGTGCCAGTAAATCTACCGACACCAGGCTGACGTATTTGAGCACCTTCGAATACCACCGGATTGAACCAAGATCGAGCCTGCTAAGTTGGAACCAAGAAACCAGTGCTTTAACCGTCTGAGCAACTCAGACTGGCCACTTTTATTTTGATAAATTTATTAGGCACTGCAAAGGAAGCAGTACGTTATACTTTATTTTACCATTACACATATGCTTTTCGTTTGTAAACACTAAATAATAATGTAATTTTTTACGTCCTAATAATTACTTTGACGGATTTTGGAGACGCCGAGGCGCCGGAATGTTGTATTGCAGGACTTTTTTAAATACAAGTAAATCTACAGACACGAAACTGGCGTATTTCACCACCTTCAAATACCCCCGAATTGAGTCTCCATCGAACCTGCCAAGATGGGATCAGAATACCAGCGAACTATCGTCCGAGGTACTCAGCCCGGCATTAGAGCTTGGAATACGTTGGTCGTGCGGTTAGGGGCGCGAAATTGTGAACTTTCATAGGGGAGATACTGGGTTCGAACTACACTGTCGACAGCCCTGAAGATGGTTCTCCGTGGTGTCCCATTTTCACATCAGGAAAATGCTGGAGCTGAACCTTTATTAAGGCCACGAACGCTTCCTTCTCACTTCTACACCTTTTCTGTCCCATCGTCACCATAAGACCTATCTGTGTCGGTGCGACGTAAAGCCAATTTTGAAAATCATCATATTTAGGACATTATACAACTGTCGAGATCCATAGTTATAAACGATGAGAAGTATTTTCTGGGCAGACATTATTGGCGAGTAGTCAAAAATAATAATAATAATAATAATAATAATAATAATAATAATAATAATAATAATAATAATAATAATAATAATGGTATTTGCGTTACGTTTACGGTTTTCGAAGACGATGAGGTCCCGCAGGGGTTCTATTTACGTGTCACTAAATCTACCGGCACGAGTGTGACGTATTTGAGCACATTCAAATACCACCGGACTGGGCCAGGTTCGAACCTGCGAGGTTGGAGTAAAAAGGCCAGCACCTCAACCGTCTGAGCCATACAGCCCGGCAAGATACACGAAATGTAGGTACGTACACCGGTAGCAGCCTTCAGCTGTTATCGTAGTTCAGTTGCTCGTAAACATAAAACCAGTTTAGCAAGTATATTACGTAACATCTCGTTACAGTAGTACATTCGCTCCGAAACATAAACAGAAACCGGTTTGGCACGGGTGGCGCGTGATTTGCCTGTTATCAACGGAAAGCTATTCATTCTCAGAACAAGGCATACTACCTATTCTAAAAACATCGTATCCCTTTGCTTTCGAAAATGACTTCCGCTGATTACTAAAAGTTTGATATATAGTGGTTCGTCACATCGTTCTCTATTGCTACAAGAAATATCTGCACGTATACACCTAACACCCTGTATAGACGGCAGCAAAATCGGGTCGGGTGCAAGGACTGGAGTAGCTATATTTATACTGTACATATATCAACTCTGAACCAACTCACCAACTTAGGTTCAAATTAATAAAATAGATGCTCAAACAATCAGGCTGAGCAAATTGCAATACTTCAAGACCCTTGAAAAGTTACAAGACAAAATATACATGAAAAATCTGCTGAAACACAAACTGACAGTAAAATAGACTCGGATCTTTACGAAATAACCGCAACCACAATACACTGATAGGAAAAATACAAACTATTTTGCGATATCTTCAGCAAGAAAACTGGAGCATATATTTTACATGTACCAAGGCTCATATCGGCATGAAGGAAACGAGTTTGCATACCATGTGGTCAAACAAGATGCAAAACAATCTGGACTTTCCAATCGAACACCTATATGTACAATCAAACGATACCTGAGGGAGGAAACCTCTCGAATGTGGGAGAGGGAATGAGAAAATACTACAAACGGAAGCATAAAAAAGCAACTTTTCTAATGTACGGAGTAGACTGAAAATTAAAATAAACCTACGTCATAAAATGATAGTTATTAACCAGGCCACGCGAAATGTGGTGAATACTTCTTTAGGTTTAAAATAACAGTAGATCCTGCATGTATGTGTGGTGAAACAAATCATCAGACAGTCGGCCATATCCTTTGGGGGTGTTAGTCGATTCCGAGAGAGGTGAACATTGTAGAAGTGTTATAAACTCAGTGGACCACTGGCCGGTGGACAAATACCAATTCGTGGACATACACCCAAAGGATTTTTTTTAAATTTGTAAACAAAACAAATATGGACATCTTAAAACGAGATAGCAGTTAAGATTAATATTGGCAAAAGGCATATGTAGATAATTGTATATAGGGTATTAATTATAAAACCAAAAAACAAAAAGCAAACCCCATGGCACTACAGCTCTTGAAGGGCCTTGGCTGCTCAGCCCGAAGGCCTGCATATAACGAGGTGTCGTATGGTCAGCACGACGAATCCTCTCGGCCGTTATTCTTGGTTTTCTAGACCGGGGCCGCTATCTCACCGTCAGATAGCTCCTTAATTTTAATCACGTAGGCTGAGGGGACCTCGAAACAGCCCCCAGGTCCAGGTAAAAATCCCTGACCCGGGGCCTCCGGGTAAGAGGCAGGCACGCTACCCCTACACCACGGGGCCGGTGTATTAATTACTACTGTCATTATCTATATATAAAGTAACTTGTCCTGACTGACTGACTGACTGACTGACTGACTGACTGGCTGGCTGACTGACTGACTGACTGACTGACTGACTGACTGACTGGCTGGCTGACTGACTGATTCATCATCGCCGAGCCAAAACTACTGGACATAACGAAATTAAATTTTCGGGATACATTCATATTAACATGTAGGTGCTCGCTAAGGGAGGATTTTCGGATATTCCATCAACAAAGGGGTGAAAAGGGGGGTGACTTTTTAAAATGAGGATATCTATATCTCAAAACTTAAAAGTTTACAGACGTAAAACTTGGTATTTGGAATCTCCATAAAAAATAAGGAAACACATGTTCTTTTGTTTCCGCAAATCCCATTAACGGGGGTAAAAATGGGGTAAAACTGGTTGATTACCTTTCATGAGGATACTTAAATCTCAAAAACTGAAGATGTTACAGACAAGAAAATTGGTTTTTGGAATTTTCTTTAAAAAAGAAACGCGTATTTTCTGTTTTTGAAAAATCCTATGAATAGAGGGTGAAAGGGAGTGACAAACGGGATGGAATTAAAAAATATATATCTAGGCCTATAATATATCTCAGACACACAACATGTTACAGACTTGAAAACTGGTACTTGGAATCTCCTGTAAAAGTAGAGACAGATAATGTTTTGGGAAAATCCATTTAAGGGGAACAAATAAGGGTGTGAATTTTTAGAATGAGCATATCTATAGTATATCTCAAAAACTTAAAATGTTGCATATGTGAAAATTGGTACTTTGAATCCCTTTCAGACATAAGAAACACGTATTTTTTTGTTTTCGGAGAAGCCACTTGGGGGTGGGGGGGAGGGACGGCTAGAAAGCACTGAAAAGTGGGTTGAACTTTTTGCATTAGAAAACTGATATATCAAAAATTGAATTTATAGACGTAAAACTGGTGATTGGAATCTCATAAGGAAATGCATTTTTTTCGGAAAATCCACTTAAGCGGGGGAGAAAAATTTGAAATATTAGTTAAATTATTTGTATGAGTCTACCTATATCTCAAAAACTATAGATGTTGCAGACATGGAAACTGGTGTTTGGTATCCCCTTTAAAAGTAAAGTAACACATATTCCTTTGATTTCGGAAAATCTAATTAAGGGGGGTGAAGGAATTGAAAAATTAGTTGAAATATTTGTATAAGGATACTCATACCGTATGAAAACTAAAGTTGTTACAGACGTGAAATGTAGTATTTGGAATCTCCTTCAAAATAAATAAACGCGCATTTTAGGGGGAACACAAACTTGGGGGGAGGGGTTGAAAAGGAATTGAATTCCTTTGATGAGGACACATATCTCGAAAACTGAAGATGTTAGAGTTGTGATAATTGGTATTTAGAAGCTCCTTAATGAATAAACATGTATTTTTTCGGAAAATTCACTTAAGGAGGGAGGGAGGAAGGAAGTGGTAACATTTAATTATTTTCATGTGGATTCTTATATCTCAAAAACTGATGGTTACAGACGTAAAAATTAGTTTTTGTAATCTCCTTTAAAAATAAAGAAACACGTCTTCTTTTGCTTTCGGAAAAACACTTACGGGGGGAAAGAATTTAAATATTCGTTGAAATATTTGTATGAGAATACTTATATCTCTAAAAGAAAAAGATGTTACAGACGCGAAACTTGGTATTTGGAATCTTCTTTAAAAATAAACACGTATATTTTCGTTTTCGAAAAATCGACTTGGGGTGGGGGCGGGGACATGTGGAAATAAGTTAAAAGAAAGAGTTGAATTCTGTTTAAGAGGATACTTATATCTCAGAAACTGAAGATGTTACAGACGTGAAAGTTGGTATTTTGAATCTCCTTTTCAAATAAAGAAACACATTTTTTTTTTGTTTTCAGGAAGTCCACATAAAGGGAGACGGGGTGGAAGAAAGAAGTTGAATTCATTTTATGAGGATACTTATATCTCAAAAACTGAATATGTTACAGACTTGAAATTCGGTACTGTATTTTGAATATCCTTTAAAATAGAGAAAAACGTCCTTTTTTGTTCCGAAAAATCCACTTAAGGGGTTGAAAATAATTGAAAAATTGGGTGAATTTTCTGAATGAGTACTGGTATATCTACAGTATACGTCTAAAACTTAACATATTACAGACATAAAACTTGGTATTTGGAAAGTCCTTCAAAAATAAAGGAACACGTACTTTTGTCTTCGGAAAAGGCACTTAACGGGGGTGAAAAGAATTGAAAAAGGAAGTGAATAATTTTTAATGCGGTTGCTTATATATCACAAATTGATGGTGTTACATATGCGAAAATTGGTATTTGGAATCTCCTTTAAAAGTAAAGGAACATGTATTCTTTTTGTATTCGGAAAATGGGAAGGACTGATAAAGGGGTTAATTTTTTAAATGGGGATTCTTATAGCCTATCTCAAAAACTGAAAATGTTACGACGTGAAGATAGATATTTGGATTCTACCTTTAAAATAAACTTTTTTTCCGATTTGAGAGAAGAATGTTTCTCGTATGTACAGTTCTATGTTGCATGGTCATCTTAGCCCCAAAAGGCAATAACACAAACGTGGTTTACGAAGAGTTCCCGCGGTAAATGGAACTCAATTTGTCGATGAATGTTAATACTTCAGGGATTTTCAGATAATGTCTTAGTATTACTTTTATTATTTTACGAAATCCACGCGAGCGAAGCCGCGGGCAACTGCTAGTATATACACTGACTGACAGAGCAAATGCAACACCAAGGAGGAGTGGTTCGAAAGGGATGAAAGTTGGGGAAAAAACAGAGACGGCACGGACGAATAATTGATGTTTATTTCAAACCCATATGCAGATTACACAATGCGCACGGCATCGACGCAGTAGGATGTAGGACCACCGCGAGCGGCGATGCACGCAGAAACACGTCGAGGTACAGAGTCAATAAAAGTGCGGATGGTGTCCTGAGGGATGGTTCTCCATTCTCTGTCAACCATTTGCCACAGTTGGTCGTCCGTACGAGGCTGGGGCAGAGTTTGCAAACGGCGTCCAATGAGATCCCACACGTGTTCGATTGGTGAGAGATCCGGAGAGTACGCTGGCCACGGAAGCATCTGTACACCTCGTAGAGCCTGTTGGGAGATGCGAGCAGTGTGTGGGCGGGCATTATCCTGCTGAAACAGAGCATTGGGCAGCCCCTGAAGGTACGGGAGTGCCACCGGCCGCAGCACATGCTGCACGTAGCGGTGGGCATTTAACGTGCCTTGAATACGCACTAGAGGTGACGTGGAATCATACGCAATAGCGCCCCAAACCATGATGCCGCGTTGTCTAGCGGTAGGGCGCTCCACAGTTACTGCCGGATTTGACCTTTCTCCACGCCGACGCCACACTCGTCTGCGGTGACTATCACTGATAGAACAGAAGCGTGACTCATCGGAGAACACGACGTTCCGCCATTCCCGCATCCAAGTCGCTCTAGCCCGGCACCATGCCAGGCGTGCACGTCTATGCTGTGGAGTCAATGGTAGTCTTCTGAGCGGACGCCGGGAGTGCAGGCCTCCTTCAACCAATCGACGGGAAATTGTTCTGGTCGATATTGGAACAGCCAGGGTGTCTTGCACATGCTGAAGAATGGCGGTTGACGTGGCGTGCGGGGCTGCCACCGCTTGGCGGCGGATGCGCCGATCCTCGTGTGCTGACTTCACTCGGGCTGCGCCTGGACCCCTCGCACGTGCCACATGTCCCTGCGCCAACCATCTTCGCCACAGGCACTGCACCGTGGACACATCCCTATGGGTATCGGCTGCGATTTGACGAGGCGACCAACTGCCCTTCTCAGCCCGATCACCATACCCCTCGTAAAGTCGTCTGTCTGCTGGAAATGCCTCCGTTGACGGCGGCCTGGCATTCTTAGCTATACACGTATCCTGTGACACACGACAACACGTTCTACAATGACTGTCGGCTGAGAAATCACGGTACGAAGTGGGACATTCGCCAACGCCGTGTCCCATTTATCGTACGCTACGTGCGCAGCACAGCGGCGCATTTCACATCATGAGCATACCTCAGTGACGTCAGTCTACCCTGCAATTGGCATAAAGTTCTGACCACTCCTTCTTGGTGTTGCATTTGCTCTGTCAGTCAGTGTATATATAAGCGTGTAGTATTATTTCTGTAATGGAGCATGCTGTTAATACATTATTTTAAAACAATACATACATAGCTCTCTCCCTCTACGGATCAGTGGTAAAGTGACGGCCTCCTGATTCCAAGACCGGGTTCAATCCCGACAGAAAATGTTGGATATTTGAAGGAGGGAAATGTCCATTTGGTACACTGTGTCATGCGTCAATATGCAAGGAAACCCTGCACATTTCACCTTGTGTCAACTTATTAAATTTCAAGAATGGTCTTTAAGATTCTAAGAAAGTAAGACAATTACTGAGAGATCAGGAATTCCAAAAATGGAGTCAGATTTCTCAAAAGGGATAATGTGCTTTCTAATTTAAAGAATACCTTTCAGCAAACAGTTGGATGATCTTGCAGTGATTGGCGTGATGCTCTAAAGATGACCGCTGCTGTTCGAGCAGTGCCGGGCAGGTGTCAGGACAATAACCATTGTCGGCATTGCCACAACGAGAGAGAAACCCTTTCTCATGTCCTGGGATGCTGTCCCTCCATCGTTCAGTCATTACTAGACACTAGTTACACAGTGCACGAAGAGGTCCATGGACTGTTGGATAACGGCAGTACCCGTAATATTGATATGACAGCATTCAAAAATAATAACAATGGATATATTATTGATCCTACGGTTCGGACTGAATCGCCCAGTGACGTACACGAGGAAAAGAAAAGCATGTACAAACCAACTATCCCCTTCTACCGACATTAATGATGATGATTATGATGATGATGATGATGATGCTTGTGGTTTAAAGGGGCCTAACATCTAGGTCATCGGCCCCTAATGGTACGAAATGAGACGAAATGGAATGAAAAACTGAAAGTCCAACATCCTCCACTGACCAGAATTCAAAACGTGAGGACGAAGAATGAATGAATGGATATGAACTAAAACAATCAGTGGATCCGACCCGCAATGTCTCGCATTCACAGAAATTGACTTGAAACAATTGTATTACTGACCGAGGGCCTGCGTCTATAGCATAATACTGAATCAATTAAACTTTTAGTCTAAGGGGGTCCAAAATCCAAGTAATTGGCCCTTCATAATGGTACTTATCGCTAGGAAACTAGCACCATGGTATTTGTCATGGCGCGGTACTAATTAAAAGTAGCGTAGACTCGCGGTATTCCACACAGTATGGTACTACTCACAGGTAATGAAATTCACACATGGAATACAGACCTATGGTGTTTCGCACATTGCGGCGCCATTTACAGGCATCGCAAACCAATGGTGTTTATCACATACGTGTACTTACCACTGGGACCCGCACTATCCCGCGGTGTTCCTTACAGAGTGGGTACTAATCATAGGCAAGCCAGAACCATGGTCTCGCTCCTAATGTGGTACTACTCACAGGTACTGTAGAAGCCGGCCACTAACTCTGTCGCTACTAATCACAAACCTACTGTGTATGTAACATTGTGGTACTACGCACAATTAAAAGCGACCCATGGTGTTCCCTGCGTGATGGTACTAATTACAAGTAGCATCATCGTTATCATCGTTCTAACATGATCATCCCTTGGTCGCCTCTTAAGACAAGCAGGGGATACCGTGGATGTATTCTTCATCTGCGTCCGCCACCCACAGGGGGTTCCAACATTAATACAGACTCCATGACAACGAGGTGATGGGCCTCATGATCAGTGCAAGAGGAATAATTCCCAAGTTTTTCGAACAATTCTGTTCAAGATTAAAACTACCAGTCGTTGACGAAGAATGTGGTCCTCCAAGTCTTGAAAGGTTCATTATCAATACCTAGAAATCATTCTTATGGTCATAAATGTACTTACTATATTTTCTCCTCATGAGGAAAGTGTTAATTCTCTGAGTAAATGTATATATTGTGTTAAGTAATAATAATAATTTCGTGTGGCTATTGCTAGCCGGGTGCAGCCCTTGTAAGGCAGACCCTCCGATGAGGGTGGGCGGCATCTGCCACGTGTAGGTAACTGCGTGTTATTGTGGTGGAAGGTAGTTTTCTGTGTGGAGTGTGAGTTGCAGGTATGTTGGTGACAGCACAAACACCCAGCCCCTGGGCCACTGGAATTAACCAGTGAAGGTTAAAATCCCCGACCCGGCCGGGAATCAAATCCGGGACCCTCTGAACCGAAGCCCAGTACGCTGACCAATCAGCCAACGAGTCGGATATTGTGTTAAGTGGACAAAATTAATTGAAAATCAACTGAAGATTGCCCAGGTGAGATCAGTTATTCTGCCATCATGTGGAGTAATAGGGAACGTCAGCTCTCAGGTAGCCGAAATGTTGTTAAATCAAAATAAATACACATGGTTGGCGAGGCCATATGATTACCATTAGCAAAGTAAAGCCATCTCCATACAAGCCATTGAGGCCACTGGCCACCCGTGACGTCGGCACTCGAATAAGGGGCAACCATGCTCTGTACATCACCGATTTATTTGCGCTTTGGAGAGATGAAATGACACTTCTGATTTATAGTTTTCGTCTCCAATCTCCCGCCCCTTCCTCGCTTTAGAGATATTTACGATTATTGAAAATGGTGTCGTGCCAAGTAGCTATTACGAAACTCTACGCCTGTGTCGTACGGAAGCCCAGTGCTAGGGCGTCGGAATGAGACTTTACAGACCTGGTTCGAAACCCGTTGGTTACGAATGTTTTTACCTTAATTTACAAAGCTTCACATATACTACTCTTCAAGTTCATAATTTAGAGTTCTTTTCAATTTTTCTTCAACAAAGGGTCTTTTTATTATTCAAGATAAAAGTTATGATATAAACATATAAACTAACAACAATTTACGTATTATTGTAGAATGTTTAAAATGCTATTGTATTTCACATTATTCCGTATATTTTTCATTATTGTTAGAATCAGGATTTTGATGACCCCAAAACGTCTAAAATATCTAGAAAATGACGGCAAAAATCCAGTAGAATGATCCGAAAAGTTTCAAAAATGACAAATTTTAAGTGAAATTTTACGATTAATTTACTAATCGAATTTGGTATAGGCCTACGTTTATGTTATAGACATTATCATCATCATCATCATCATCATCATCTGTTTACCCACCAGGTTCGGTTTTTCCCTCGGACTTAGCGAGGGATCCCACCTCTACCGCCTCAAGGGCAGTGTCCTGGAGCTTCAGACTATTGGTCGGGGGATACAACTGGGGAGTATGACCAGTACCTCGCCCAGGCGGCCTCGCCTGCTATGATGAACAGGGGCATTGGTGGGGATGGGAAGATTGGAAGGGATAGGCAAGGAAGAGGGAAGGAAGCGGCCGTGGCCTTAAGTTAGGTACCATCCCGGCATTCGCCTGGAGGAGAAGTGGGAAACCACGGAAAACCACTTCCAGGATGGCTGAGGTGGGAATCGAACCCACCTCTACTCAGTTGACCTCCCGAGGCTGAGTGGAACCCGTTCCAGCCCTCATACCACTTTTCAAATTTCGTGGCAGAGCCGGGAATCGAACCCGGGCCTCCGGGGGTGGCAGCTAATCACGCTAACCACTACACCACAGAGGCGGACTATAGACATTATAATAAGCTTTTCGCCGGGCTGAGTAGCTCAGACGGTTGAGGTGCTGGCTTTCTGATCCAAGTTGGCAAGTTCGATCCTGGCTCAGACCGGTGCTATTTGAAGGTGCTCAAATACGTCGGCTGCGTGTCGGTAGATTTACTGGCACGTAAACGAACTCTTGCGGGACTAAATTTCGGCACCTCGGCGTCTCCGGAAACAGTGAAAGTAGATAGTGGGACGTACAATAAATAACATTATTATTAAGCTTTTGGGGCTTTTGCCATGTCAAGAAAATAAGGTGAAAATCTTTACGTTTCACAGAGAACTTTAGTCTGCCTCTTCAGAATGAAATCTAGACTGTTAACGAGGAAGATTCTGCCTGTAACGTGGACATTTCCTAGGAGAAAGTGGTGAACAATGTTTCTTCAGTCCCCAAATTTACAAAGCGATGTGAAAATTCCCGTCTCCGATTTCATCCTCATTTGAAGTTGCGATGATATCCACTACCACAGCGGTGAATGGTTCAAAATCCTCAAATATGTAAGAAAATGACTCAAAAAATAAAATAGTCTAATAAATTCCATAAAATGACCAAATAATGACGTATTATTTTAGAAATTGGCCTATATTACAAAAAAAAAGTGTCCTTATAAAATGTGTGAACTATGATCAGGATTTCTGTACAAGATAGCAATGTGTGTTGTGAACCAATTAAAAGATGAAATGTCATCAAAATCCTTTTTTTTTGCTAGGGGCTTTACGTCGCACCGACACAGATAGGTCTTATGGCGACGATGGGATGGGAAAGGCCTAGGAGTTGGAAGGAAGCGGCCGTGGCCTTAATTCAGGTACAGCCCCAGCATTTGCCTGGTGTGAAAATAGGAAACCACGGAAAACCATATTCAGGGCTGCCGATAGTGGGATTCGAACCTACTATCTCCCGGATGCAAGCTCACAGCCGCGCGCCTCTACGGATCATCAAAATCCTAGCCTTGATTATGATACATATCATAAATTAAAACAATTAAAATTGAAATAATTGATAAGGAGATTCCACCTATTCAATACCAAAGAATAAAAAATGTAGTGAATTACATTCTCATTTAATAATAATTAGAAATGGTACCGGTTTCGACCCTAGTCCAGGTCATCATCAGCCGATTAAGAAATGGAAAACAATGCATAGGATCAGTAGAAGAGGCAATATGAAAAGGAAATGAACGGGGGTAGACACTGTAAAACTTAGAAGTAAAATTACAAGTCATTCAAAAGAAAAGTGCGCAATTCTCTTAGCGGCAGCAAGGCACACGCAGCGCTAGGCAAAGTTCCACAATGATTACGAATAGCGGAGAACTGTTCAAAGCTAGTTATTTAAACACTGTCAGGCATAAAGTCACATCACACTCGAACACATACGAAGGTCCATATTCGTGTAGAAGTTGAAGACGAGCAGATTCATTGAAGCAACTTGCCAGCTCCCGGTGATCAGCGCGACACATTAAATATCAGGCACTGTGGTTTCAAACGCCAAAGTAAAATGGAGAATAGCTTGACGATCCAGTTATTTTCGGCTGATGATGACCTGGACTAGGGTCGAAACCGGTACCATTTCTAATTATTATTAAATAAGAATGTAATTCACTACATTTCTTATTCTTTGGTATTGAATAGGTGGAATCTCCTTATCAATTATTTCAATTTTAATTGTGATATTCTTCAATACGGAACAATGAAATTTTTAACTTTAAATGCATATCATAAAAACAAAGCATCAGTATTTCCTGCACCATACACAAGGCTGAAACCTACTTGTCACATGCATGTTTCTGTAGATCGGTTCTGGGATTTTAGTTGCACTTAGTTAATTTCTGTACCTTGCAATATATCTTCATTACTTCTGGCTCCGCAAGTGGCGAAAATTTTCCAGGCCTCAGTGCGACTGCGGTGACACGGCGCAGACAGTGCGCCACGCCCGCTTTGGAGCTTTCAGGGAAGATACCCAGAGCTTCGTGCAGAAAGTGAAGTTGCTAAATTCTCTGCGAATTAAGATGTGGCTGAAATTTATCTTCCTTTTATCCTTACGTCTGATTTTCGTTATTTGTATTTAGTTTTATAATTTATTTTCTATCCCTATAGGCATATCCTCTATATGCCATACGAAATATACGTATCTTCATTTGCACACAATACAACAACCACCGCAATAGTGAATACCCATCTGCGCTGAGTTGGTGAGAGGAAAGGCAGCTGGCCGTAAAACCTGGCTTAATACACACATACTTCCGACCGTAAGTAAATGGGAAGTAGTGAGAAGAAGGAAGTCTATGTTGCCAAAAAAGAGTACATGTTATTGTACCAAATTCAGTGGGTCCTTCTTGAAGAGTGTGCCCATACCATTCAGAAATTTGTCGAGACCTTCTGTTAACTCAGGTGAATCTCATCGGCATATATCAGAGGTTTGCTTTACTCCGCTTGAAGTATTTTTTTACAACTCCAAATATTGCCTTACTCCTTTCTAATTACTTGCTTCTTCCTCATAGCCGTCGATCCTGCAGTTAGATTATTTATTTTGCAGACTGTAGATAAACCTCGTCCGAGTCATTGGTTGAATGGTCAACGTTGAGGCCTTCTGTTCAGAGGGTACCGGGTTCGATTCAACACACTACACTACCAACCACCACAGAAATACGCAATAGTGATTACATCCCTCCAAATAGGGTTGGCGTTGGGAAGGGTATACGGCCGAAAAACAGGGCCAAATCCACATGTGTGACTCAGTTCGCAACCGCGACCCCACAGGCGTGGGGAAAAAATGAAAACGAAGAAGAATATTGTAGATAAAGCTCATTTATCGGAATTTGATCCCTAATGATTAATGACAAAAATTTTCAGTAGTATTCTGGATTCTTGTAGACGTTCGCAATTTCAGACAGATTAATTAAAATAGACATATAAATCTGAAACAATGTCCTCTAGGATTGGTGCCTCGTAACTAAATATGAAATAATAGGATAGCTTTACGCTCCACTAACTACTTTTACGGTTTTCGGAGACGGCGAGGTGCTGGGATTTGTCCCGCAGTCGTTTTTAACGTGCCAGTAAATCCATCGATACGGGGATGACGTATTTGAGGACCTTCAAATACTACCGGACTGAGCCGGGATCGAACCCGCCAACTCGAGCTCAGAAGGCCAGCGGTCTCCAGTCTGAGCTATTCAGCCTGGGAAATCAAATACCAAGAATGTCTAATACATCGTATTGGGGGAATGAGTTCCTTTTTTCGATATAGTGTGAGTAATGAATCTTAAACAATTTCCGCAGAATCTACTTAAAATCGAATAAATGCACAGTACAAAACGTTTGCTTAGTAATTCCTGGATGTAATGTTCAAGTTAGACTGTAGGATTCCGCTGTTCCCTGTGTGACAGGTTTCACATGAGTTTTAGACAACAATTGGACAAACCTGAGAGTCTCCTGCAACACATCATTGTCATACGCCACGAACACACTGTTAACTGTAGCTGCGTTGAAGCATACTGGATTGCCTGTGAGGTCCTCTCTTGTGGAAGTAATACAGTCAATTATAAACATTCGTGCCAGGCGACGGATTCAAAACAGCAACCAACTCAGCTTGAGTGTCTAGCAAGGTTGCATACTCCCTACATCCGAGTGAAGGGACAAAATATAGCAGTGTGTGTTCTCGTTGTGGGTTTACACACAGAATGCAACAACATTTAGAATGTTGTGCGGAGCGGCAAACTGATCACTTGTCAAGAGGTCTGGAAAAGAATCGGTTGGGTACTGTGGGTCGTTGAAATTTGAGAACGTTTCAAATACGGTGATGGACAAGCGTTCAATATTTTGTAAGGAATTCTCTACCAACCCAACCAGACCATCCCAACGTGCATTAAATAGCAAAACAGGATCAAATTCTGGAAGAACTTGATTACATAACCTACATCGTCGGTGAGGAGACTGGAGCATTGTTTATCTTTAGAAACAAACGTTTCTATCAATAACATTTAACTCGCACGTTTCTTGAATAATCTGATTTACATCCATTCAACGATATCCATCTGGTACGTACTGAAAATATTTAAAAAATACCTTATAGGTGAATATTTGGTCTGAATGGTCAACGTAGCTGCCTTTGGTTCAAAAGGTTTCAGGTTGGTTCTCGGTTGGGCTAGAGATTTTAGCCGCATGTGGGTAATTCTTATGGGTGTTGTCGAATTTGTTCGATGATTAAAGGAATTTCGAGATCAACAAATTAGTGGGGTTGAGCTGCTCTGACGGTTAGCACAGGGAGTGGGGTCGAACTGGTTCAACGCTGAAATATCAGAACCAAGGATCGAAGAAGCCTTATCGTCCACCCATATATTGTACCAACGGTATCAATAAAATTACACGTGACAATGTAGTAAATATATGTAGCGGCCTTTCGGCCATGTCAAGAAACCTATATGCACTATATGTAGTGGTCTTTCGGTTAGGTTAGGATCGCCACTTTTGACCTGATAGTGTCTTGTCACCTTTTGAATATGTAAATCCCTCAAAAACGACTAACTTGAAGCCCCTCTCACCTAACATGGAAAACGCTGGACACTTCTGCTAGTATTGCAATGCTCTAAGACTGTCTGTCAACTGACACTGAGTCTAGTGAAATGAGGCAGTTGTTGAGGTGTTCGGTTTTAGTATAGTAACTCATTCCTGCCTCTACCTGCCAACTACCCATCGGACCAGTTCAACCGCGACCTTTCGTTGTGGAAGAAAGATATCTTTGGAATGTTTTGACCGTCGGACCAGTTCGGTACTACCCGATATTCCTGTCTATGTGCCAACTACCCGTCGGACCAGTTCAATCGCGACCTTTCGTTATAAAACAAAAATATATTTGGAATGTTTTGACCGTCAGACCAGTTCGGTATTACCCATTCTTATGGCCCAGATACTGGTGTTCATCTTAATAAACACAGCTCCAAAATATGGGCACAACCTGCCACACGCTATCAACCACCATAGAGACATCCCTCCACAAAGGATTGGCGTCAGGAAGGGCATAGGCCTGCTACAGCAAAACTGATCGAAATCCACGTCTATTGCCGTCATAACTGGGAAAAGAAAAATAGCAGTTGAATATCTGATAATGATAAATGACCCTCACTGTAGCTTCAATGCTTAAATCACATCCTTTTATTTTATTATTATGGTAATTTTGTTCTTATATTGATCAATGATTTATTGCTGTTGTTTTCAGTCCAATTGTTTTGTTAGTGAGGGATGATGATTTAATGAAAAGAACATTTCTGAATGAAAATACCTGAGCAACAGAATGGAATGATATAAAAGTGGTTTCGTTAGCTGCCTTAATGGAACGTTAATTTCAGACCTCGACAAATATTGAGAAAAGTAGAATAACGATCAGTACGAACACGGAGAAGAGGAAGAAACGGTCGCAACAATCTTCACAAAAATCCATTGCGTTGTACCATACAAGTTAACGTCAAAACAGGATAAATTCCAAACAAAACAAAAACAAAAGTACAAACAAACAAACAAACAAACAAACAAACAAACAAACACGTTTACCCTTTCTGTGAGATTAGGTTTATTAATTCGAGTTTTGAAATTTTGAATACACATTGGATAAAATCGACAGTGATATTGTATTGATGTTGTATTTGTTGACATTAATCTGCAAATTATTCACAAACTGTGTAATAATATTGATTTAGGGATAATCCATTTCATAACTTGATAAAAGGTCTGTAGATAACCAAATAAACACTATATTACACAGATAATGCATTGTACTCGTTATCATATTTTTTGATACCGACATTTACCAGACTATGATTGGTCAAAAGGAGTGGCGTATGCTGGGATGAAGACGTCGCCTACACTAGACTTAGGTTATCCCCTTTCAATAGTTGGTTTTGTGAACGTCAAGCCTTAAGCGTTTAGAGTTGCAGCACGGAGTATCCTGCTGTGTCATCAAGGCTGTCTCACAAGCTCTGCCCTGGTCTCTGCTACAGTCAACAATCTACACCTGATCAGTGAACATGGGGAGGTTAATACTCGAAAAAAAAATATTTTTCCAAAAACGTTTGACGTACTAACTTCGAATTTCACATGATTATTGCTCGCTTATGTCTTAGATGTCAAATATGATTGGGATTAAAATGGATCAACCCTTAGGGGGTTAAATGTGAGTTATATTCATTTTCCCAAAACTATTGAATAATGAACATGTACTTTAACTTCATGGTTGACTTTTATATCCGAACTCAAAGGGGAGATTAGCCTCGAAAATAACAATTTTCTTTCATCCGACACCGTTCACAAGATGGTTACTGTTATGTCTTGAATGACAACAAAAAATATAAAATATTCCACCCCTATGAGGTTTAATCGGGCGTAAGACCATAATAGGTCTAACAGACCCCCAGTGGAAAAGGAATATCTCATCGTAGTGAGTTAATGACTGCTGACGATATTTTTACAGCAGCTGGAACATGCATTTTCACGTGGAATCCGAGCCACTTCGCGAGCTCGTCTAGAAACTCATATAGTGTCTTCCGATCTTTTCTGCTGCCTCTCACCTCCGCTAGATGGCATATTGCCATAATTCTAATAAAAACTAACCCATGAATGACAGGTATATTAACTAGTTTTATATAAATTAAACGTGGCAAAGGAAAGGTCACTCTGCTACATATAACTGAGTCCTGGACCCACTTTCTCGCAAGGATTCAAATTCCATTACCGTAACGACATTCCGCCACAGGTGGCAGCACTCAAACTCACTCTAGTAAGTAAACTTCAAAAGTTAAACTGCACTCTATGAGAGAGGGAATTGTGTGCTAGTGATCTTTGTGTCAGGGAAGAAAAGAATATCAACCAAACAGAAAATGAACAATTAAGAGAAGAGTAATGGCTGCACAAAGAATGCGCACATCGTTTAACGATTAAGCGCATCAAAGGTGTTCTTTCATCATGCCTAACAGTCCAGCCTTTCTAGCCAGAGTAAGTAGCCCATCACACCTTCTTCAGGAGAGGGATTCGTCACGTCCCCGCGTAAAAGACCGCTCAGAAAATTGCTGCCTAAAGTTATGCAGATAAATACCTCATTTCTGAAATAAACAAAATAAAAACCGAAGGAATTCATACAATTTAAAGTGAAAGTAAGAGCAAGTGCAATCTCAAATGTATAACAATAACTTGAAAAAATACTTTTTCGATTATAATGCAGAAAAACAGTCTTATTTGAGTTAGTTACATATAAATATCAATTTCAAGTATATATCCGTTGGCAAATTTTTATGAAGGGAGTTCTTGTCATCATCACAGCTTAATATAGATTTTGATATATCTTTGAGCAAGTAATACGATTAGGGTTGACTGGTGTCCCGAATTACAGTATACGGAATTTGTCTTATTCGAAGGTCTGAACGGGAGCCTCCGTGGCTCAGACGGCAGCGCGTCGACCTCTCACTGCTGGATACCGTGGTTCAAATCCCGGTCACTCCATGTGAGATTACTGCTGGACAAAGCGGAGGCGGGACAGGTTTTTCTCCGGGTACTCTGGTTTTCTCTGTCATCTTTCATTCCAGCAACACTCTCCTTTATCATTTAATAGCATTTATCACTCATTAATAAATCACCTTGGGAGTGACGACCCCATTGTAATAACAGCCTATATATGTTTCATTCATTATATCCCTGACCCGGTCAAAGACTGGGAAACAGGTTCCAGGTTTTCATTTCGAAGGTCTGAAGTACTGTCCCGTTTTAACAGCATACGGGGGCGCCCTTATTTTAATTTGTTAATTAATTAATATTTAAGCAACTCCCTTCTGCCATGATTAAAATTAAATATTTACAGTGATGCTAATATATTCAAGAAACTGGAGGCTTTGCGTTTGAAACATGTTACATTTTCTGTTTTAGAAGAAATTACTACTTCTTTGAAACTTACTGATTTTTTTCTTCAGATATTAATTTGGATAGCTTTTATGAATGTTCTTCCCATAACATTGAATTTCGTGGCTAGATATACCTGTACTGATAATGATCAGAGCTTGTACTGCGAATTCAAAATGGGTGAGTTTTTCTCCAAAGTGTACTTAGATGCTGTTCCAAATATAATAATATTAGTATCATACCTGGTTCAAATGCATACGTTGAAAGAATTCTTAGAAACAAATGAAATGATGAAAGGAATAGATATTCTACAACCCTGATGACCAGGCGAGTTGGCCGTGAGGTTAGGAGCGCGCAGCTGTGAGCTTGCATCCCGAAGATGGTGGGTTCGAATCCCACTGTCGGCAACCTTGAAGATGGTTTTCCGTGCTTTCCCATTTTTACACCAGGCTAATATTGGGGTTGTACCTTGATTAATGCCACGGCCGCTTTCTTCAAACTCCTAGCCCTTTCCTATCCCATCTTCGCCATAAGACCTATCTGTGCGGAAGCGACGTAAATCACTAGCAATAGCAATCCTGTTGAAGTCAGAAATTATTCAAGTCTCACTTAACTGCTTATGAACGTTGTCAGAAATTTCATGACGTAAGGTAGATTCAGCATTATTGATAAAAGGCTAAAAGTGAAGAAAAAGTACGGGTTTTAAACCTTTTATGTAGCAAATGAAACTTCAAAAACCGTAATAAAGTTTGTGTCTACAGTATAATTATAGTAAATAATTATATCTTCGGTCTAGAAAGACAAGAATATCGGCCGAGAGGACTCGTCTTGCTTGCTACATCACTCCTCATAATCAACAGGCCTTCGGGATGAGCAGCGGTTGCTTGGTAGGTCACGGCCCTTCGGAGCAGTTGCTCCAAAGGGTTTGGTTTGGTTTGGTTTTGCACTTCCATATTTGTAACTGTGCGCTAGAAATGCGCAATACAATCAAATAAAGACTTATATAAGTTGTGAATTAAGCCAACGAGCTAGAGAAACTACTGAATATGAGGTATAACGGTAATGATGCATTTTGTGAACCTAAATCACTGTCATCGGAGGTGAGAGACATGAATAATGTATAATACTGTATATGGAACGTTTCACTGTCGGAGATTCAACAGATATTGTGAAACAGTAAAGTATGTTAGCTTTCTCTATCAAAGAAGGTGAGGTTGCGAAAGAGTGTTGAAATTCAAATGAAGAGGAATACTTGCTGCAATATATTCTCTCAGTCTTAGATTCTGCTCATCAGTTACCCTGCAGTAGCAAACGAGAAAGCACTCTCGAACCTCTTTCTAGACTGGAGAATGTATTGATCATAGAACTTCATGTAGCTGCTCTTGACTCAGTAAATAACTCATTTCCTACGGTTTTGTGGGACCATCTACGCCCAATTTAGTCATTTGCCGAATTCTCGGAACTTGGATAGAGAGAGCAGACTACTGCATCAGCCAGCCTCTGAACATTAATGATATTATCTAATATATTCATATGATTTTAACCACTCTTGTTCATTTTGAGTTTCGGATGATGCCAGGTGATAGTTCGTATGAAAATGTACCGCCAATATCTTCTGGCATTCGAACCTCGGCCGTCCAAATTGAAAGCCACCCTCTAAGCTGCAGTAAAATTACGCTATCCCTACACCACTCCCCTAAGTGCCAGAATGAGTGGCACAGATGGTTGAAGCGCCGGCCTTCAGATTCCAACTTCGCAGGCTCGATCCTGCTTCAGTCCGGTGCTATTTGAAGGTGCTCAAATACGTCAGCCTCGCGTCGGTAGATTTAGTGGCACGTAAAAGAACTCCTGCGGGGACTAAATTCCGTCACATCGGCCTCTCCGAAAACCGTAAAAGTAGTTAGTAGGATGTAAAGCCAATATTATTATTATTATTATTATTATTATTATTATTATTATTATTATTATTATTATTCTTTCGGCCTACTCCCCCCGAGTAGGTCATGAATATGTTTTACTACCTGTTGTACCAGTAGTCGAAGATAAAACTACTTCGAATATTAATGTTACTGGTTTTATTTCCCACTTACTACATTTTGATGATATTCGGAGACGCCGAGGTCGCGCAGCTGTCATCTTGTATTCTGGAGATGATAGGCTTGAATGCCACCGTCGGAATCCCTGAAGATCCGTGATTTCCAATTATCATAGACTTCACCAGGCAAATGCTGGGGCTGTACCTTAATTAAAGCCACGGTCGCTTCCTTCCCACTCCTAGGCTGTTCCTATATCATCGTCGCTATAAAAACTATCGTTGTCAATGCGACGCAAGGAAATTGTAAAAAGAAAAAGAAAAAACAATTTGCTTTACGTCGCATTTGCCTGGTATGAAAATAGGAAACCACGGAAAACATCTTCAGAGCTGGCGACGGTGGGGTTCGAACCCACCATCTGCCGAACGCAAGCTGATTGCTACGTGACTCAAGTCACGCAGACACTTGCTTGGTGCGACAAGAAGTGACTTTCATTAAGAGCAATTTCGTCTATCACATTTACATGTTTTTCAATGTTCTCTTGCTTGGCGGTATTGATCTACTCAGATCCTGGCGGAAGGAAGTAATAAATTTACTGCACTTCATTCCATATATCATTTTATCAAAGCATGTCTGCTACAACGCTCACTTATCTAAGAAGTTAAGGATTCTACAGTCTTAAGTTCTCGTTTGTACTGACAATAAATTTAGAAAATTATAGTCAGTCTTCTTGTTCTTCTACTACCACCGCATTCCCCATATTCTGGTGCGGTCGCGTGTGCAACATGAGTCACACACGACAGCTTGGCGCTGTTTAACGGCCGGATGTCATTACTAACGCCAATCGTTTATGGAGGGATGCATTCACTATTAAGTGCCTCTGTGATGGTTGGCTGGTAGTGTGGAGTGTTGTGGTTGTATGAATAGGGACCTGTTGGGGAAAATACTCAGTCCCCGAGTCAAAATAATTAACCAGATGCGATTAAAATCCTTGGAACGAGTGAGAATCGAACCTGGGATTCTGTAAAAGGAAGATTTCAACACTAAACAATCAGCTAAGGAACAGATCAGTAAATTATAATCAGTATTTAAATAAATTTCCTATGCTTTCTCCATCATAAGAATATCCTATAGAATCCACTGCTGAATATGAATTGCAGTAATGACTTAAGAGCTCTTGGATCGATTACGACATTTCATTTCCATAGGATATTTTTTTGCTCTGAATTCAGCACTTTAGCTAGAGATCTCGGCAGCAAAATTGGAAACTACAAATATGGTATTTTATTACAATGCACATCCAGTACGTATACCAGGCGGTTTCCTATAGAAACCCGAGGATACTACGCCTGCTTACGCTTCGAATTCCCATTTAAAGTACATTAGTGTCCAAAAGTTAAGCATAAGTTACGAGTAAGCAGGGCAACAGGAAATAGACCGCAAATCGCACGACATATGCACCTACCAACCTTATGTGTTCGCATTGTATAGGAAAGGAGTGTTCCCTGCTTTGACTAGCTGCGTAATCGCAAGGTAAACACAGCCAGTGCCTGCGCCCCATATTCTCTCAGTCGTGTTTGCCCTGTTGCAGTGTGCGGAGTGTAGCCTCGTGGTGAACGTAATGACATAATGGCACAACGAGGCCATTTGAACCCCGTTTTACAGGGTAGAATACTCGGCCGCCTGGAGGCAGGCCAAATACAGACCGAGTAGCCGTATCCTTGAATGTGCCACAAAGTGTCATTTCCACGCTTTGGAGACCACTTCGAGACACAGGAGTTGTTAGTTGTAGGGCAGTACCATGTCGTCCAAGGGTAACCAGCCCACAGCAGGGCCGATATCTGGCCTTAACTGCCCGACGAAATCGGAGTGCACCTGCAAGACAATTATCGGCGGAGCTTGCAGCCGTCTCAGGGGTTGCCGTTTCCCGGCAAACTGTGTACCGGAGGCTCAGAACAGCAGGGCTGTTTGCCCGACGTCCAGTGGTGTGCGTCCCGCTCCCTCCAGCACAGAGACGGTCCCGTTTACGGTGGAGCCCTCAACATCGAAACTGGACCATGAATGAATGGAGGCATGTGTTCTTCACAGATGAATCCCGCTTCAGTTTGCAGTTGCTCGTCGCACATTAATCTGGATACAACCACAGGAAACTCGTGGAACGGGACCAGTATGTGGTGGTGGCATCAAGGTGTGGAGCGGCATCATGTTGAATGGCCGTACGGACCTGCACATTTCATGGGTGGTCCGAGGAACACTGTTAACTCTCGGAGATACAGGGATAAGGTACTGAGACCACATGTTCGGCTCTTTAGAGGTGCGGTTGGTCCGGACTTCCTCGTAATGGTCGACAATGCCCGACCGCACCACGCTGCTCTGGTGGATGAATTTCTGGCTGAGGAAGACATTCATCGCATGGATTGTCCGGCAGTGACATATGGTGACATATGGTGTGCGATTCAGTTCCCGTTTGTTCAGCAATCCGTCTAACATTTCTGTCAGGTTGTATGGCCTCGTTTAGTGATTACGCCTAACTTTTGGACACTAGTGTATTGTACATATCATGCCTTTCTTCGGTGCAACCTCTCGCCTCTCTCTCTCTCTCTCTCGTCTCTTCCCATGTGGGTGGGGGCGGTAGAATAACATCCACGTTATCTCCTGCCTGCCATCTATCATATCTATTCTATCTTGCCTCCCTTGGCCAACTCATGTTCTTTTCCTACCCCGACAGTATTACATCATTCGAGGCCTGCTGGCGGGGGGGCTTTCATTTTCACGCCTTTCGGGGCCCTTGCCTTTCTTTGGAAGGTACCTTCACTTTTAGAAGTGACGGACTCCTTCCATTTTTCCCCTCTGATTAGTGCTAATCGAGGTCGGTTGCCCGATTGTACTTCCTCTTAATAATAACCACCATTCTCTCATCTCTGTTCAGTCGAGTATGGCTCTCCGTCATCCAATGGGTCAAATATCTCCATTCACCTTCTTTCAGTTCAGCAAACTTCACGCCGGTATCTACTTTGGCACCATCTAACCTTCGACATCTTCGTTTTCCATGGCACTGATCAGTCTGCACTTGTATTTATACCATTTGTTTTACGTATCACCGACACAGATACGTCTTATGGTGACGATGTGACAGGAAATGACTCGGAGTGCGAAGGAAACGAAGGGAAATGGGAAACCACCGAAAACCATCTTCAGGGCTGCCGGCAGTGGAAGGTTCGAACCCACTACCTACCGAACTACCCTAACCGCACACTCGGCAGTCTGCATTTAGTTCTCTCACTGATGTTCCTGCATTTCTAGATTAAAGTTTGTCATTGTGTTCCTCCCAAATGCTAGCCGCCGCTTGACTTCAACGGTACAGTCACCTTTCGATTATTTTTATGTTAGAATCAAGGAGGATGAAATCATTAACCACCTCCATTTCTTGATTACCAAATTTAATCGTAAAAATTAAGTAAGACATATTTTTAGGAGAGCACATATTTGTAATTTTTAAACAAAATATATACAAAATATATACAAAATATACTATATCAGCTTACTTATATAACTATTTACTTACTCTTAATAGAAGTCCCAGTTTCCCAAAGACGTCAAGCACTTACCTGCAAAGATAGAAAACAATATATTTTGAGATAATTTCCTGAAACAATCATACATTTGATATCATTTACATACACATTTCCGCAACTTTACATACTGCTTAAGATCTGCACAGGATTTGCGGCAATCGAATAGAGCCAGAGCACTTGAGCATTTCTGCCTAACTATAAGGTTGAAATACCGCACCTCAAGCAAGAATAGTGACACAACTCAAAAATGAACGTTTCGAGAAAACAAAGTTTAATTTTTTTTTACATCATATCAGATCAAGGATAATATTTTATCAGACTATGATAATATTTAGCAAATATTACATCACATTTTCACAGAGTTTTGTTGCTAGTTGTTTTACGTCGCACCGAGACAGATAGGTCTCACGACGACGATGGGACAGGAAAGGGCTAGGAGTGAGAAGGAAGCGGCCGTGGCCTTAATTAATGTGCAGCCCCAGAATTTGCCTTTTGTGAAAATGGGAAACCACGGAAAACCATTTTCAGGGCTGCCGACAGTGCACAGAGTTTCAGTAACATAAATCACAACCAAGAAGTGTCAATATTCTTGACCGACGACGTTCATATGCTGATGTGGTACGATGGCATTTATGATTGTACGCTAGAAAGAGAAGAGTTACACTTATTGCACTTTCCTAGATCGAAATAGTGGTTATTTTTTCGTATGATGTGTGTCATAGCCCTAACTAAACAATGACATTTTTTGAATTGTGTCACTGTACTTGCGGGGGTGCAATATTACCTCCATCTCCCATCCGCTGAGTACGATTAGTCTGTCCTGAAGGGAAATAAATTCAAGAATTCGTCTTTGGGCTGATAACCTTAAGACAACAAACATCGCTATCGTGAACAGTCACATGTGGATTTGGTCATGTTTTACGGCCGGATGTCCTTCCTGACGCCAACCCTATATGAAGAGGAGAGTGTTGGAAGGGACACAGAACACCCAGTCCCCGAGCCAGAAGAATTAATCAGAAGCTATTAAAATCTCCTACCCGGCCGGGAATCGAACTCGGGACCCTATGAACCGAAGGCCAGTACGCTGACCATTCAGCCGACGAGTCCGACGGTCTCTAATGGTCCTAAACGGGGGAAAACCTCCCGATAACGCTGCCCTCGTGCCGCCAACTACTTCACATAGAAAAATCAAAATTCTGTCTCGAATAGCTGCTGAGGAAAGTGCACCGGAATATCTGAAAAATCAAATTTGATGTATTCAACAGACACCGACATTTCGGAGTTTTGTTCTGGAGCAGTTCCTTTACGTGCATGTAAAAGCAAGAATTTTGGCCTTAAAATAAAATATGATTATCAGAAAGTCAACAATATTTTCATCACCCTGAAAGGAAGCACCATGTCAAGTACCCAGGGTGCTGGCTAACGCAAGAATAAGATCCCGAATCGGCATTGCAAGAGGTGTGTTTCTGAATTGAAATACCTTGTCTGCAGCCGTGCCTTCTGATTTAAAACTCGTTAACCGGTTGGAAAGGACAAGAAGTAGGTAATTGCTATCGTTTTCCCGCCTGGATTTGGCAAAGTTCAAACCAGTACAAGAGGGCTCCTATTCACATTAGACTAATGAAATTTTCACGGCATACATGTGGAATGTTCGTAACTGTTATTATATATTTTAAAAACCCTAATACAATTAGTTCTCCTGCAATAACATTTTTAAATACAGTACATAAAATTAATTTCGTATCACGCATACAATTTTCTCGTGGACTTACAAATCTATATATGTTAAACTTTTAGATCAGTATTTGATCCACTAAACAAAAAAATGGCCTTTATTTAGCAATTTGTTTCTATTTACAGAATTTATTTCGCATAGCATTTTTCTAATATTAATTTAAATAATCTAAACAGTTTCAACCTAAATCATTTAACAATTTTTTTCACCACCTTGAGGGTAATTTCAAGAATTCACATAGAAAAATCAAAATTCTGTCTCTAATAGCTGCTGAGGAAAGTGCACCGGAATATCTGAAAAATCAAATTTGATGTATTTAAAATTCCATTGCAAGTTAACTAATTACACTAGGATTTTTTAAAATGTATTATAACAGGAATATTGTATATGAACGTGATGAAAATATCATTAGTCTGTTGTGATTATGAGCCCAGCTGTATCAGTTTGAATTTTTTCCATTGAAGGCTACAAAATTACAGCAGTTGCCTACCTGCTGTCATTGAGAGTTATTTACTATCGGTGCTGCTTTACGATGTCCAAGAATGAACACTAAAATCTTCGAACTCAGCCTTTTGAAAAGTGAAGACCCGATGAGTAGGTCACATCACCAAGAAGGTGGCACTCACGCCAGGATATTGTCTAAATTCTAACCCTCTTAATCTGAGTAAAGTAAATTTCGGTCATATTTTCCGAAGTGACAAGCACGGTCTCGCACACGTGGTCATGAAAGTGGCTCGAACCCTCTATCTCCCAAATGCAAGTTCACAGCTGCGCGGCCCTAACCGCACGGTCAACTCGCCCGGTAACAGAAGAAGCAGAAAATCTACCGATGCGAAATAAATCTCCTGACCTGCGCGGAAATAGATCACGAGACCTCGAGGCTGAAGGCCAGGACGCAGATCAGTCAGCTAGGTCCGGTCCATGTTGATTTAGGTCCTTAGACAATTGACCTGGACTGCCTTAGGCCACGAGCTCCCAACTTGTGTATCATACAGCCCCACATAGGTTTTGACACAAAATTTTAGAATTTTAAAGTAAATATTATGTCATCTAGAAAGTAAAAAGCATTTGATACCATGAAGCCTTCAATACGATATCATTCATTTTTAAACAGAATGTATCATTGAACAGTAGCAATTCTAAGTTTAATTTTCTGCCTGGCAATAATTCGAGGGGAGATTAGCAACTCCAACAATGCTTACTACTCTGATGATGATGATGATGATGGTAATAATAATTGTTTAAAGGGGCCTAACTGCTACCTCTTCGGCCCCTAATGATAACTTAAGAGGTGCAACGAAATGAAACGATAATTAAAACTTTAAAATGTATCCACTGACTAGAAACTAAAAGGAAACATGATGAAAAATGACCATGAATCCAAAGCAATCAGTAGATTCAATTCATAATGCCTTATTTTCTGAGATGATGCTTGTTGTTCAAAGGGGTGCAAAATCCAGGTCACCGGCCCCTCATGATAGTACCAATTACTGGTAAAACAGAACCATGGTGTTCTTCATATAGCGGCAATAATCATAGGTAATGTATACCAACGGCGTATCACACATTATGGCATCACTCACAGGCAACACAGAGCCATGGTATTCTTCACATAGAGATACTACTCTCAGGCATGGCAGACCCATGATGTTCCTCACATAGTAGTACTCATCACGGGCAACGCTCGAACCCATGGTGTTTCTCACATACTGGTACTAATCACAGGCAACGTAGACGCATAGAGGTACTACTCATAGGTAACGAAGATCCATTCTGAACACAATGGAACACACACTTTCCAGCATAGCGCTTGGCACCGTTTCGCACTACAGAGTCTGTACAGCCGAGCGCCCGCTCCTCCGCCTTGGTGGGATTCACATGATGGTACTAATCACAGGCAACACAGACCAGTGGTGTTCCTCACGTAATGGTACTGCTCCTAGGTACCGTAGACCCACGGGGTTCCTTACATGGTAGTACTAACCGCAAGTAACATCGTCCCGTGGTGTTCCTCACGTAATGGTTAAATCACAAATAATCTCACCGGGCGAGTTCGCCGTGCGGTTAGAGGCGCGCTGCTGTGAGCTTGCATCCGGGAGATAGTGGGTTCGAATCCCACTGTCGGCGGCCCTGAAGATGGTTTTTCGTGGTCTCCCATTTTCACACCAGGCAAATGCTGGGGCTGTACCTTAATTAAGGCCACGGCCGCTTCCTTCCTACTCCTAAGCCTTTCCTATCCTATCGCCGCCGTAAGACCTATCTGTGTCGGTGCGACGTAAAATCACTAGCAAAAAAACCAAACAAATAATCTCATGGTTCTAAGTCCATTATTCCTCGCTCACCCTTTTTTGTCGCCTCTTACGACAGGCAGGAGATATCGTGGGTGTATTCTTCGTCTGCGTCCCACACCAACAGGGGTTTCTTACTACTCTTAGCAATAAACCGAGTGTTTAGAATCCTCAGAATACATTGGTCAGTTTCAGTTTCTAGACTACGTGAAACGGATAACTGTATAACTATTTTTACCAAAATTACTTCACATTACCATCGACTAATTTCTGACTAGGAAAGACAACCTGAATAAAGTTGGTTAAACTCATGACGGAGACTTCACATTTTGTTCGAAATCAATAACAGGAATCGTTTATCGGACATCCAATGTATGTAAGTTGGGACTGTAACACTTACCTTTGCCTTTCTCTGACGCAAGGCGATATGTACTTGTATTTAGAAGCAGGCGACCGCCTGCTCTTTATCGTCGACTTATCGTCCGCATCCGAAGCCTAACGCTTAACACTAGTCTTTGCCGTCTTCGGAGGTCAATTTTCGGTACCCAGTACTGCCAGAGATTTAAGGATGACAGAAGGGCTGGTATATGGTTAAGCGATACATGTAGCTCAATTTCAATGGGGATGTGTCTAAGAGGAGCTGGAACCGCCTTAGGATGATGATACGAGTTTAACTTAACGCTTGGCTCTTTCTACAGAAACGTATGTCCCAAACTACACGGTCTCTCAAATAAACTGAGACTGTCGAAGCAACGGTTTTACTCTCAGTAATTGAGGCGCGCGCATAGTTCTTGACCTTACAAGCAGCCCCCACGTGTTCGACCTGGCAAGCATCAGTAGCCAGTCTGAATCTCAGCTGTTAACATGGTGAGACAGTACTCATTGCAACAACGTATTTCGTATGTAAAAGTTCTGGTTTCATCTTAATGGTCGTGTGAACAGTCATAACTCTTGCTATTGGTGTGCAGAAAATCCTAATGGTATTTATGATAGGAAGATCGGCGTTTGTGGAGCTGTCAGTGCAAGACGAATAATTGGGCCTATTTTGTTCGAGACGACAGTAAATGCAGAGAGGTACCAATATGATATTTTAACACCCACTCATACGTCCGTCCTAAAGTGCTGTTGTTTTCACATCCCTTCTTTTCATTTTTTATACGTCACACCGAAACAGATAGATCTTATGGCGACTATAGGATAGGAAAGGGCTAGAAGTGGGAAGGAATCTGCCGTGGCCTCAACTAAGGTACGGTCCCAGCATTTGCCTGGTGTGAAAACGGGAAACCACGGACAACCATTTTCAGGGCTGCCGACAGTGGGACTCGAACCCACTATCTCCCGGATTCAAGCTCACAGCTGTGCGTCCCTAACAGCACGGCCAACTCGACCGGTGTTCACAGATACAAGCAAGGTTGTCAGATCGCCAGTAACTGAATGGGTATCAATTTTTGGCTCGATTACAGCACACAATATGAAAAATGGGATTGGTCACCGCTGTATATTATATATTTCATTCTGATGGCTCTGTAACTCGGCAGATCGTATTATAAAGCCGCGCCTACAGTAATAGTAAGGTAGTAGTAGTAGTAATAAGTGTGTCGCAATATTGTGGACATTCAATAAACTGTGCCGTCAGTGAAAAGAATGTCCGCGAATCCCTACCGAAGCCTACCCCAACACGTACGCGAGAACGTACTCGACTCTTACCGATACCTGACCTGTACTGGTACTCTCCACAGGTTTAAAATGGATTTATCCGGCTGTAGATAACGCGTGATCATTCTGTAGAAAATGATCAGGATGTGTTCACCTACTTCTCCAAGCTTATCCATCATTTCTGCTGGATTTACTGCCGGTTTCCTGTCCTCGGAGGCGTGAAACATTCACCTACAGTCTTAGATTCTAGAATCACCAGGCGAGGTGGCCGTCGGTGTGACGTAAAATAAATTGCACAAAACAAAAATTCTATAATCACCGTTTCTCTTTGATTCATTGCTCTTCTAATACCTCCAAAACATGATTGCAAGTATAGTATTGGTGTCGATGCAGGAGCTCATGTTAAATGTTTTTACTCTTACGCAGATATTGTTATGGTTATCCCACTATCGGCAGCCCCGAAAATGGTTTTCCGTGGTTTCCCATTTTCACACCAGGCAAATGCTGGGGCTGTACCTTAATTAAGGCCACGGCCACCTCCTTCCAACTCCTAGGCCTTTCCTATCCCATCGTCGCCATAAGACCTATCTGTGTCGGTGCGACGTAAAGCCCATAGCAGTTATGGTTATGTTGACGAAGGTTTGAGAGCGGCTTGTTTTATAACGGGTGTTGATCTGTAATGATATAATGAAGTAAGCATAGAAGAGAGAAAGTCGGTGAAGGAGAAAAATAATATATAATCGTTCTTCTAAACTTGGCTTCCAGATTTCGATCTTTCACATTTGCTGAGCGTTGTTCGTAATAAACATGTTCACACAGTAAGTCACTCATCTGCACCACATTCAATAATGCACGTTATCATTTAGACCTAATGTTTGCTGGAAAATGGAATCAAGATACCTGAAACTGATCTGCTCCGAGCGTAGAGCTGATTGAAATTCCTGGCAATAACTATAATAACGTGGTTGCCTTCAATAAGGCGTGCACTTGGATGGGCGCAGTGGCTGTTATACATTACGACACCCTGGTTGTTTCATTATCAGCATGCTTCCGCTGAGAGAATCAATATCCACCTGCCGTGTCTCCATGCGTGCGGCATTTTACGAGCTTACTCAACAGAGACGTCCCCTCTATTCCTACGCATGCATGTAGTAACTCATCATTTATTTTTATCTGAACCATCTCGAATATAGTATGACTGTAATTATTAATGACCCTCGACGTTGTACATCTAGTTGATTTACATAAAATGAATATGCATAAACATTTACGTTTTCCTCTTGATTATAACTTGAGAAAGCAATAACTTTTATTTTCTAGATCCTCCGTGGCTCAGGCAGCAGCGCGACGACCTCTCACCGCTGGTGGTTCAAATCCTGGTCACTCCATGTGAAATTTGTGCTGGAGTAGGTGGGACAGGTTTTTCTCCGGGTATTCCGGTTTATCCTGTCATTATTCATTCCAGCAACACTCTCCAATATCATTTCATATGTCAGTCATTAATCATTGCCACAGAGGAGTGCGACAGGCTTCGGCAGCCAGCACAGTTCCTATCCCCATCGCTGGATAGGGGCTCCATTCTATCAACCTCTGAATCTTCAATGACTATTATTTTCTGACAATTCCTAAACCCTTTCATTCCTTTTCAACAGTATCAACGAAATAAGCAAATGGTTTAGCTTTACAATAACAATTTAGAAACAACAAAATACCCGTAATCAATAATGTAGTTATTAACCTGGACGAGAAGAACCATTGAAAAGGCGTCACATTTCAAATATCTAGAATGCTAACAAATGAACGTGACCCAGATGTGGAAATCAAGACCAGAATCCCTATTACAAGAAGTGTTTCTTTCTGAAATTGAAAGACGGAATAAATGGAGTACAGGCATCAAAGTGAGAAGCATATGGAGGTAGAACATGGGAAGATTGAAAGGACAGAGAAAATCTAATATCTGGGTAAATGGATCCAACGCGACGGACTGGATAAAGAGGCAAACAAGCCAAGAGCTGGGAAATTAGATCTGCCTTACAAGCTAACACAGAATAGGTGTAACAGACGGGCAATATCGTACACGGCCTGAATCCGACATTATAACTCAGTAATAAAACCGAAAGGATTACACACTTCAGAGTGTCTTATTTTAAATTTAAGAAATGGGAGCTGCAAGGTCTCGAAAAGACAGAAAGGAAGATTCTGAGGAAAATTCTGGGACTGCAGACCACAGATGGAACTAGGAATAAAAGGAAAAATGAGGAGCTCAACAAGTACAGTAGAAATATCATGGCCACAATGCGGAAACGAAGGCTGAAATTCTGAGGACACCTAGTAAGAATGGATGACACACGACTGACCGAAAATTTCTTCAGAGTGAATGAGTATAGAGTCCACTCACAATGTTAGTAACATGAGGCACCACTATGTGGCGCAGGCGAAGTGTCTTACCCCTGTTCAATAAAGCTGACTAGAGCGACGCATCAAGTCGGCCGTGGTTCAATACATAGGTTTCTACTAGTAGCGCTATGGTAAGTACACACATCAAAAAAAGTGTTGCATCACCTCGGTTCCAAGATCGCCGGAACACTGATGATTAATGTTCATATTGCATCAAGAACACAGTCTCTTTGACTGTTCCTAGATGTCAATAAACCTGACCAAAGGTGAAAACAACCATGCATGATCAGGGTATATTCGACGGAGTGCGTACGACAGCCGATCAGTTCCAGTTATTGCACCAGGACGGAGGTACATTGCTCGTGTTTTCTGTAATTCTGCCATTCTTAGAGGGTCAGTACCGCAGTTTGATCGTATCCGCATTGTTACGTTGTGTCAGGAGGGTCTCTCATCAGGGGAAGTTTCCAGATGTCTCCGAGTGAACCAAAGCGATGTTGTTCGGACATGGAGGGGGTACAGAGATACAAGAACTGTCGATGCCATGCCTCGCTCAGGCCACCCAAAGGCCACGACTGCAGTGGATGACCACTACGTGCTGAGGAACCCTGAACGCAACTCCGCCATGCAGAATATTGCGTTTCGTGCAGCCACAGGAGGTCATGTTTCGACTCAAACTGCACGCAATAGGTTACATGATGTGCACCTTCACTTCCGACGTCCATGGCGAGGTACACCTTTGCAATCTAGACACTATGCAGCGCGTTACAGATGGGCCCAACAACATTGAATAGACCCGTCAGAATTGGCATCAAGTTATCTTCACGGATGAATGTCGCATATGCCTTCAACCAGACAATCGTCGGATAAGTGTTTGGAGGCAGTCTGGTCAGGATGAAGGTCTTAGACACACTGTCCAGCGAGTGCAGCAAGGTGGTGGTTCCCTGATGTTTTGGAGTGGCATCATGTGGAGCCGACGTACGCCACTGGTGGTTATGGAAGGCGCCGAAACAGCTATACAATACAAAAATTGCATCCTCCGACCTATAGTGCAACCATATCAGCAGCGTTTCGGAGAGGCATTCGTCTTCATGGACGACAATTCTCACCCTCATCCTGCACATCTTCTGAATGAGTTCCTTCGTGATAACGATATCGCTCGACTAGAGTGGCCAACATGTTCTCTAGACATGAACCCTATCGAACATGCCTGGGATACATTAAAAAGGCCTGTTTTCTGGATGAGATGACCCACCAACCTATCTAAGAGATGTACGCCGAATTGCCGTTGAGGAGGGGTAAATCTGGATCAACAGTGCTTTGATGAACGAGTGGGTAATATGCCGCGCCAAATACAGACATGTATCAGTGCTACTGGGTACTAGAGATACTGATGCATGCTGCCATCTGGACCACAACTTCAGAAAGGGTAGTGTATGATTGTACAACTTGCAATGTGTGGTTTTCATGAGCAATAAAGAGAGCTGAAATATTGTTTGTGTATATCTCTATTCCATTTGTTTGTAAATGTTCAGGACATCTCAGCACCAAGGTGATTCAAAACGTTTTCTGATGTGTGTAGAATAGCACTGCTGCCAACTGTTGCTTGCTGGTTTAATATCGCTGTCTTATTTTTCTTGCGATAGAAAGAAGCCTCTGGAAGGGAGTGTGGCCCTGAAAGGATTGGCCTGGATGTGCAAAACTACGTAACAGGTACTAATGAGACTTTTTTTCTTTCCGTAAGCTCCGAGATTAAAGGAGGAATTGACAAAGTGTAAGATTAAAGTCTGACGCCATGACACTTTCAAACATCGCGGGCGTTTTAGCCTTTTTTTAATGCAGTTGTTGGTAACGAAATCTCTGTCCCTTCATTGGTGAAATGACGTCTTAATCTTCGATATCTCCGTCAATGCCCGTGATTCTTGACAGAATCAATGGATAATGGCGCCTGGATCATTACTTTAGGTTATAAAGGTAAATATACTTCTAGGGTCGGCTGGGTTGGTCCCTGGCAGATGTAATGAACATATCTCTCCTCCAGAATAATTTCTAAGTGAGAATATCAGCAGTGAAACTAACATAATTATGTTACAATCCTTGCGGGGCGGACTCTATATTCCTACCCTTCAGACACATCATGGAATTAAATGCCACCTCTGAGTGGGTAGAAGAGGTTAAGAGGGTTGCGAAACAAGTTGGAATTACACTGCAGATGATCCAGAATATAGAAGAGTTCAGAAGGAGAGTCGAAAGTCTAAAATGTGAAAAAAAAACACAAAAAAAGGTGATCCGAACCGATCATTTCCAAAGACGAGAGAAAGATGGGAAGCGAAGGAGTGAAGAGGTTCTGGGAAGGAAAGAAAGAAAGGCCAAGAAAAGACGTAAGTTCCGTACAGTCTATAGTTGACCAAATTCGGAAAGGAAAAGAAAACCTATTTTATGGAGACCTCGTAGGCGTGTCATGATGCGACAGTATGTTACACGTGCTACTTCACTGTTTCGAATGTTGAACACCACAGGCTTCAAACAGATTGCAGGCCTCAGAAATGTATATTAATTGCATAATGTCGAAGATCGCTTCGGTAGACCACGTCAACAACGAAAAGGTTATTGCGTCTTGTCGTGAAATCATGCAAAGTCATAACGACCACCTCCATTATAACGCAGTAAAATATTCTATTTCCGTCACATAATCCGAAATGACTAATGCAGTCTGGTACAATTGATCATAGAAGACAGGATACAAGGGGTGCCAGAACGTGTGTGGTGAAGTGGACGGAACCTCCGACAGTAGTCCAACATCCACGATACAGAAAACAGAATGATGTCCACGATGATGATACAGAAAATATAAATAATATAAAGTACTCCAGCATGGTTACAAACCTTCTTCGAGCAGAAGGCACCAGAAGAAGAACAAATAGAATATGATAATCGTTGTTTAAAGGGGACGAACAACTAGGTCACCGGTCCCTAATGATACGAGGTGCAACGAAATGAAACGATAATTAAAACTTCAAAATGTATCCACCGACTAAAATTAAAACGAATTATTATGAAAAAATAACCATGAATCCAAAACAACCAGTGGATCCAGTTCACAATGCCTTCTTTTCAGAAATGATGTTTGTTATTAAAAAAGGTCCAAAAACCAGGTCATCGGTCTCTCCTAATAGTGCTAATCACTGGTAAGGCAGAACCACGGCTGTCCTCCTATAGTGGTATTAATCACAGGTAAGGTTGACTCATGGTGTTCCTCACATGGTGGTACTAATCACAGGTAACGCAAACCTATGGTGTTTCTCACACATAATGGCACCACTCTCAGGCGATGCAGACCCTTCTTGTTCTTCATATAGTGGTACTACTCATAGGTAACGCAGAATCATTCTTAACACAGGGAACCGACATATTCCAGCGCAGCGTACGGCACCTCTCCTCCCATGGACATTAGTCCGCGCAGCCGAGTTCCCACCTGCCCGCCTCGGTGGGATACACACTATGGTACTAACCACATGTAACGTCCAAATGCGTGGTGTTCCTTACAACATAAGGGTACTACTCCTAGATAACATACATCCATGGCGTTCTTCACTTGGTGGTACTAATCGCAGCCGGGAGTTGGCCGAATCACTCGGGCTAAGACGGGTAGACATTGTAGCTATCCAGATGGTAAAATGGAAAGGTGCGAAAGCCCGTGACATTAGCGAAGGATAGATGTTCTACTATGGCACAACACCCTGCTGGAATAGCGCGGTAACTGCCATGCAGACCGTATATATAATCGCTTGATTGGCATCAGAGTTCTCGCCGGGTCAAAGACAGTACGCATCGTCTCTTGATATGCACCACAGGTAGAATGCTCAGCAGAGAAATGTACTAAGATGGATTTTGGAAAGCTCTGGTGTCATACATCACCTCTATGGATGTCAGCGAACATCTGTTAATTGGTGGAGATCTCAAGTGCATACGGGTTTAGGGTGCTTAACGAAGCTGGTGAACGCGCCTTGGAAAGCTTTCAGGAATGAGACTTGGCATTAGAAAATTCATTCTGCAAGAAATGCTGTCCCACATTATGATACACAGCATTGGTCGCCGAAAATAGTAATTCGATTACTGGACTGCGAAAGGGAAGTATCCGCGGTTACCATCAGACAACATTGCTCCTCCACATAGACTCCTGGATCTTTCAGCTTTCAGCCTTACCTCGTCTCACCTGTTCGACCTGTCACCACAAGAGAACGCATGAAGTGGTCGAAGCTTCATGACAAGTCAACAGAACGAATGGATATCATCTGCTCCTCCTGAATACTGACCGCCTTTGAAGGACACATGGGATGAGATCGCAGTACGAATTCGATAGAGTGAGAAAGGAATAGTAAAACTGACGAAACCCGGAGAGTGTTTCGTGGAAAAACAAGTCTGATGCTGGTGAAATCCAAGGAGATCACCTGCAAGGAATGGCTTCGACTAACAGCTGATACCAATCTGGTCCGTTATAGGGAGCTCAAATCTGTCACCAAATTAACAGTAGCAAACGCCAAGGACAATTACTCTAGCGACCACAATGAGCGAGTAGATCAACCCGTAGGAGCCAATGCTGTGTATAGGATAGCCAGATATCATCATCTTGCCAGGTAAAATGTTAGTCATGCCAGCCATATCAAGAACGAGCATGGACAGCTATTTCGAAACCCGGCGAAATACAAGCTGGTGCGAAAATTTTATGCCATTTGTAATGGGGAGTCCCCACATCCCCCTATCACCACGAAAATTCAGTTCAGGGTACAGTTACACTCATCGCGCCTCTGAGGTTACGGTTGCGATCCGTGCAGTGTTATATAGCAAAGCAACTGGTCTTGATGGCATATCTACTGAAATTTGGAAGAAGATGGGGCAATGAGGGACTAGGTTTCTAATGTAATTCTTCAACAAATGCAATGAAGACAATGAGATACCATGCCCTTGGAAAGATAATATCACGGCGACAATCTTGAAAGGCAAGCGTGATGTTAATATATGTGCCAACTATGCCCAATTCATCTCCTCTGCCACGCCATGGAAATCTTTGAGGGAATGTTTGACGCACGCCTACGAATTATCATTGATGCCTCATCAAACCAGTCTGGCTACGTTACAGGCCGCTAAACAACACCGGATATCCATGATGTTCGGTTGCTGGCAGAAAGGCATAGGTAGAAGGGAAGAACCGTCCATACCATCTTTCCAGATTTAGAAAAGGCATGAACTCGTTTGGAATTTGTTCCGTAAACATGGTGTCCTAGAAGAATAAGTCCGTTGGTTTCAGTTGTTCTCTAAAAGCCCTGTCCGCTGTTCAGCTAGCGACACACCACCATTTGACATTCAAGTGGGAGTTCAAGTAGAATCCGCCCTGTCACCAGTCCTGTTCATCCTGCGAATGGACACAGTGACCGCGGTTCTGCAAACAAGCCATCCATGGACCCTTCTCTATACGGGTGATGTTATTCTTGCTAGTAACTCATGAAACAGGTTTAATAAATTTATTACTCGGTGAAAATGCAAGACTAGCAAAATACCTGTAGTATGGCACACAGAAAGTTGCGCAATATTGGTCGACGACATCCCACTATTGAAGATATCTGCGTTCTGTTACCTTTGTTCCCGCGGGACAGCTGACGATGACACACACGCAGACACTCGAGCAAATGTTTACGCCACGTGGTTGAAGTGGCGCCGGATCAGGGGCATCCCGTACGACCTGAAGATCCCACTGTGTCTCAGATTGACAACCTACCTCACAGTCGTTCACCTAGTAATATTGTACGGAGTGGAATGTAGGCCTGCGATAAAGAAATACAAGATGATACATGATACATTACGGATATGCACATGCTTAAATTGACTGTGGGAGTCACGTGACTAAACCACATTAAGGATGCAGAGATCAGTGAACACGCTTAGTGTTGCTCTGATTCCCGAATAAACGAGACAACCAAGACTGGGGTGATATGGGCAAGTGGCTAGAACCGACATAGAATATATCAAGAAGCGAGCACTCACACTCAGTCCAGTTGGACAATGGCCTCGAACCTGAGCTAAAAAAAGCGGTGGATGGACTGCCTGAGAGATGAGATGGGAGCTGCAGGTGTTAATCCTGCCGACGCTGACGACCGGGCAAAATTCAAGAAGGCAGACCCCCTACATTAAATGGAAAGAATGCCAGGGAGAAGAAAACTATTGAAATTATTGGTGGGGTGTGAGGAGTTGTTCAGCGTAGTGGATTCGCTCCTAACTATCTAGCCGGTTGGAGTAGATTCCTGGTGACTTTTCACAGACAGCGCGTCATTTGGAATCGCGCGATTGAATGACCCTCGTTCCAACAGTCAGTGTGGGATTAAAATCCTTGGATTAACCATTAAAGGTAATAATTAAGTAATTATTAATTCAAATTTTCAAAATGTTTTGTTAACTGTTCTATCGGTTTTGAGGGAAGCGAAATACAGGAGTTTTTTCCTGTATGGTTATTTAACGTACCATTAAATCTGCATGTACCAACTTTTCGCTACCACTGTACGCTGACAGTAAGTATTGATAACAATGTCACTGGTTTAGGGCAATAGCTGTAAGAGGTGTAGAAGTAAATTCTTATGCATATTCATGATATGCAAACCGGTTGAACGAACATTTTTGGGGTTAATTATAACATCCATATATTCCATACGGCCCATGTAAAATATGCTTTATAATCATAGGTACGTGTAGAGGTAACAATTCTTCGTGCGGACTGTTGAGTACGCTCGTAAAATGAGGCACGCAGGGAGACATGGCAGGTAGATATAGATTTTCTGAGCAGAAGCGTGCTGATAATGGAACTACATGATGTTGTAATACGTAAGGGCCATTGCATTCCAGGTGTATGCTTCATAGGAGCCAGCCATTCACCCAGTCTCCAATATTACTATAATTATTGTTAGGAATGTGAATCAATACTGCAGATCAGGTAACATTGTAGCTCAGCAGATCAGTTTAAAGTATCTCGCTACCATATTCCTGGAGACAAAGAGCATATCGCACGTGGGCTACAATAGTGGCACAACTCAAAGAAACAAGTTCTGAAGTAAATGAATTTAAAATTTTTGACACACAATAATTACATTTTTCTGCAACACTATCATAACTTACAATGTGTCACAATTGATGAACATAAAGTGCTACCATACCGCCGAACTCCCGGTGCAAACTGAAAAGCACCACTAGTATTGAACAGAACAGAATACTCCCATCCCCTAGCCTCGGATCACCTGGAAATGGGTTTATTTTAAACATTATTATTTTAATACATGCAACATGTTTTTGTTACTATTAATTTTCCTATTACTACGTTAAACATTACAATTAGACCTGATCACTATTTATACTCGAACTCTAAATTATAGTTTTTAAAATTCGATTTCTTTCCTAGACTTTAGCAGTGTTATTTAGTCCACGACAACTTACAGTACACAGTACTAATTAATTATTAATTAGTATTAGTGCAAGTATTTATTTTTGTCACGAGTATGAACACATTAATTCTTAGCTTACAACAGACACTATGAATTAATTAAATGAATTAGTAAGGAATGAATGAATTAATTAATTAATGCGAATGTAAAAAGTTTGAGAATCACTGGTTTAAAATGATGCTTTCACGGATCGTAATTTCAGACAAGATAACATGCTTTTGGGCTTTTGCATTGTCAAGGAAACGTGGTGAAAATCTTTACGTTTCGCAGAGAACTTAGTTCCACGTCTTCAGAAGGAAATCTCGACTGTTCACGAGGAAGAGTTCTACAATAATGAGGGTTTGAATTTTAAAAAAATGCTACACCGTTGGTCTATAGTAAGCGGTACTCTCATTCGTCACCAGATGGCTCACTGTACGCTAGCATTCCAAGTGTGAGATGACGACACCAGCTAAGCTCCGTAAGAGGTTTCTTGTTACACCGTATGTGCGTTGCGAAATAACAGCAAGGTCACAAGACAAATCAGGGATGAATGTGGAAGAAAACATAAATAGAAATAACAAAATAAATTGCAGCGAATGACTCGCGGGATAGAAGAACAGAACAGAGCTGAAGAGTGGAAAGAAAGTGTGTAGAGGAAAACAGAGGTAAGTCAGTCGGGGGAGGGTGGGGCTTGGGCCAACAGGTGTACATACGTCATCGAAGTATTACACTTAACATATAACCTGGAATGAACCATCTGATGTTGACAAACGTAAGAATTCGGAAAACACCGAAACGAAATAACAATATTGAAACGACAGAGAAGAGAAATACCCACGTAAATTCTTAATGGCACGTATTACTTTATTGACAGCCGGTGTCCCTGTTGAAAATGTTACGATTTTTACGTATTTCCACACCTTTACGTATAATCCGAGACCTGTAGTGTTTAGTGTGAGTAAGAGCTCGACATCTTCAAACATGACATCATGACCCAACGATAGGGCGTGCTCAGCTATTCCTGACATCTCTGGCTGGTTGAGACGGATATTTCGTTGGTGTGCCTTGATACGAGTACCAATGGACCGACATGTTTGGCCAATGACAACCTGGCAGGGAGGCAGCAAAAGGGGCTTGGAAAACCTACACACTGAGCTATGTACAATACATACATCAGGAAGCAACTGATGTTGTCTGCAAGGATATCACACAAGGCCTACCAGCATCAATGTAAATGTGTTCCCATGACAAGCCGGAAAGTGTCACTACGTGTCACTACTATTAACCAAAAAGCAATAACTAATTTTAGGCTTAAATCTTTCGAAGAGATGACAATGTGTAGTACATAGGCACATTATTCAACATAAAATCTCTATCAAAATTTTTTGTTACGTAAAATGCGAAGATATTTAACCTAATATAGCTCAGCCCTATATATAGAGAGAAGATAGGCATTTAGCCTCAAATTCTAAGTCTCCATAGCAGACAGTGCAGGCACGAACTTCTGTGCATTTTACATACTACCACGAAATCTCTGCCACAAAAGCATATCTCATTGTTTCAGTTACCAGCTTGTCTCATCTCCCTGTGAAACAGAAGCCATCTAAAAGTAGTGGTTGGATGGGGGGAGTTGACTAACAGTGGATTAGCACTTTGTAAGCTTCTCCGGGATAATTGAAATACACTGCCTGTTCGCTAAATGACTCGGGATTTCTACATTCAACAGAAGCCATCAGATCAAGGAGCGCTGGTTTGTTGTACCTGATGAACACGAAAACCTCATATCGATTATTCCATCTTTTATTTGAATCCGAATCTTAAGCCAGAAATAATAATTATACAGTCTACAATAGAGCCTCCGTTCTTCAGGCGGCAGTGCGCCGAATTCTCACAGCTGGGTTCTGTGATTCAAATCTCGTTCACTCCATGTGAGATTTGTGCTGGACAAAACGGAGGCGGGGCAGGATTTTTTCCCTGTCATCTTTCATTTCAGCAACACACTCCAATACTATATCATTTAATTTCATCTGTCAGTCATTAATCATTGCCCCAGAGGACTGCGACAGGCTTCGATAGCCGGCACAGTCCCTATCATCGCCGCTAGATGGGGCATCATTAATTCCATTTCTGACCCGGTTGTAACTGGAAACAGGCTGCGGATTTTCATTTATACACTCTACACAATTCCTCACAATAGGGTAAGAAAGTTGTGTGATCACAAATTCTAATGAGCTTTAACAGGGAAATTATCTTTATGAGTGAAGGGGAAATAGGTTTAATGGTCCACCGACGAATTAAGTAATTCGGTAAGAAAAGTGGAGAACCATGAAAGAAGAAAAGGTTAAGGATTTCCAGTGCCTGAGGAATACTATTCTATAGAGACTACAATAATGAATATAAAAATTAAGGGCTGAGTTTTCGATCACCAGTAATAATGGCATGTTCATGACGTGGAAACAAAACAGGTAAAAACTATCATATTCTCAATAATAAGGTAGTGGGTCCAAATTCCGTCCCCACGCCTAATTTCGTCCCCCTAGGGATTTCCAATTTGCACGATTGGTACCTAATGTTTAGCCACGCGCACACGCGTGGCCTCATTCCGTTGTGTTGGTGTGAGAGTTTGTTGTGTGTACCACGTTTAGTTTCCATGTACAAGGAGGATTCATTTTTCATGCTGAGGTGAGTTAGAGCAGCATTCAAATTAAGAGCCTGTTATTCCTACAATGAGCACTGATGTGTGTATGAAATATTGGACTGCATTTCAGGTGTATGGTGCAGTTCCTGGCGTGTAATCGCTACAGTGAGTTGGTTGGCGTGAGTTACTCTAGCGAACATCATAATAAATCACTAAATGTTCACAATTTCGTCCCCCTTCATTTTATTTGTGATTTATGAAGTTTATTATTATTATTTTCACATTGGAAAACGCAGGCAGTGGGATAAGTAGGCTTTGAAAAAAGCCTTTAAGGCAGTGAGGGGCAAGATAATGCGTTACAATCATGCAAGTAAAGCACTACCAACTTATATCTCATTTACATCCTTATTCTCACAACCACGAATGAGGCTGAGGTTTGATGCTTGTGATGATGATGCTTGTTTTTTTAAGGGGCCTAACATCGAAGATCATCGGCCCAGGCTGAGATTTCAGTAGAAGCAGCATTTTTCTTTGGTCTTTGCCGAGAGACATATACGAAAGTACTGCATATGTCTGGAACGAGTAGCACGCGGAGTAAAGGTGTATCTGATTTAATCCATTCACAGAATAGTAACAAAGAAAAAATGCAAGGTTTTAAGGACGCACCGTTTCATCTAGGTGCTTTTCGCGACTGTGGGATAGGAAATGGTTACGAGTAGAAGGAAGCAGCCGCAACATTAACTACGCAGTGTGAAGGTGATTAATCACGGAAAAAGCATCTTCAGGTCTGTCGACCGTGGGATTCAAATTCACAATCTCCCGAATACAGGCTCACAGCTATATGATCCGAACGGCGTAGGTGACTCGCTGGGCTAAAAAAGAATTCCACAGTTCCAGTTCTTTGGACAAGCAACTGAACATCGAAAATGTTCCTTCACGAAATGTGGAAAAGGGCGTTTTTAGGACATTAAGGAGAAGTAAACCATGAGATTGCTTACAATGTACACAATATTTATTACTATAATTATATACATATAAATACATCATTTGTCAGATGCAATTGAGTTTCTTTCTTTTCAAAAGGTTTAGCTTGTTTCTCGAAATCCTCACTAATGATTTCTATAAACGCCGAAGTTTCTTTCAGCTGCCGGACTCGTGATTGATACAACCTCAACATGTGATTTCTTTCGCTTGAATACCGATACAAGTATCGCTCTGTGAGTGCTAAAGTATAATACATCATTTCCAGTTGTGTCATCTTGCTGAAAACTACATCGAGAGTCGTTCAGTTACGAGTACTGATCCACAAGTGTTTACTTGTATACGTTAAACGATGATTCTCGTGTGAATAATTAATGACTGTTGGTGCAGCGGGTTTCTATCTGAAGTCAAAGTTGAAATCTCCACATTAAATCAGAGGGCAGTAATACAGGTCTTCCTTCCTACTAATATGAAGTTCCATAACACCAATATAGAAGATGATGGGAGTCCTGTCCATCAGGAGCGTCAATAGATCTGCACTAATGTTGGGTGTACAATAAAACCCTATCACTGTAACACTCTGTTCCACACCATGTTTCGTCCGCCATATACGTTCACACACATGACAGAGTTCATTTAGAATGACTGAGAAGAAGCTGGTATGCATATAATGTTTATACGATGTAATTTTCGTTTCGTAATCCCGTCGTTTTAATTGTTCTTGTTGATGAGTTTTACATTGCTTCTGCACTTTGATATCGTTTGAAGTATTTGAATGTAGATTATCTTCATCAACTGCCCTTTTTTGATCGCTCTACTATCACGTCATCTTCATCCGAACGACCACTCGGTCTTGATTTATCACTATATTTCACCACTTACGATTTTTCCATTTGTCTAACTTATTATTTGCAACGAAACGACGTTTACGAGGTTGGCGGTATAATGGCGCACGACATACTCACGTGATTCATTGTTGGCTGACATAACCTGAAACCGGAAACTCATTGGTTGACTAACTCTACCACTAGTAACGCTACTGTCACATCATACATGACCCCCTTCATAAAGAACTGGAGACATTAGTTTTGCGAAATTCAAAAATCTGGCACACAAATATTTTAACAAAGTATCACTCTATTTATTGAAATATGTAAAATGAGCATTGGATAATAATACAAGTTAATTTTAAAACATTGCCATTTTATTACGGGTTTTTCGTGAATAACATTTGTATCGGATAAGATTATTACAAGTAACAACTCTCATTATTGTTCCGTATTGAAGATGACGTTAGGCATAGATATCAAGGATAATTAAATAAAAAAAAACACCTATTCAATACTTTCCACGTTTAATGTGGTTATTATCTACATGATTTTATGTAGACTCATTTGGTCAGGTACATGTTTCACCCATTATTTTGGGCATCTTCAGCCTGTAAACAACCTTTAGGTCAAGGTTTGGGACCTTTTTAACTAATATAAACATACTAATATATACACTATATACAACATATACATTATATACAATATATACAAACATAAGTCAATACAGTAAAGTTTTTTGGTCCTAATCTATTTAATATGGAAAATGTCCAAAACTAAAATGGATCTTCTTTTCGGTGAAGAGGATTGCAAATCGGGGTTTATATGACCCCTATATCATATTAAGTACTTGACGTATCGTGTCTGGTGACAGGATGTGTCGTCAACAATAAGAGGAGATTTGAACTGATTGTAGGTTGGTCAAGATTGAAAATATAAATTTAAATTGAATGTGTTTTAACTTGGCAGTTCTGGTTAACTTAAAATGTTCAAAACTAAAAATAAAATGAAACGGATCTTCTTTTTTCTTCTTGAGAAGGGGTGATCTTAAAACTGGAGCTTGTTTGACCCACGATTTTCATTTTCATGTTCTTGACGTAACTAATATTTAAATGTGTTGTCGTGTACAAGTGGAGATTCAAAAGTCGATTGTTGTAGGTAGACTGGTCAAAAACGTTGTGAATGAAACTGTTAGCGTCTTGACTTTGGGTCTCATGTAACGTCAAGGAATTGACAAGAGTACAATATTTAGCTGTTTCATAGTTTTAGGCTGCTGCTTAATTGGGAAGAGACATCCTAGACACTTGATACAGTCTTGTGTGAAAATTGTTCCCGTTGATGTGTTGCTTGGTCTTTGGGAGGGATCTTAAGAATATTTGTTCAGTTAATACTAGATGGATCTGTCTGTTCCGGCAGCGCCTGTCTTGTCACCATTTCTACTCCTGGTGTTGTAATGGTCTACCTACAACAATCGACTTTTGAATCTCCACTTGTACACGACAACACATTTAAATATTAGTTACGTCAAGAACATGAAAATGAAAATCGTGGGTCAAACAAGCTCCAGTTTTAAGATCACCCCTTCTCAAGAAGAAAAAAGAAGATCCGTTTCATTTTATTTTTAGTTTTGAACATTTTAAGTTAACCAGAACTGCCAAGTTAAAACACATTCAATTTAAATTTATATTTTCAATCTTGACCAACCTACAATCAGTTCAAATCTCCTCTTATTGTTGACGACACATCCTGTCACCAGACACGATACGTCAAGTACTTAATATGATATAGGGGTCATATAAACCCCGATTTGCAATCCTCTTCACCGAAAAGAAGATCCATTTTAGTTTTGGACATTTTCCATATTAAATAGATTAGGACCAAAAAACTTTACTGTATTGACTTATGTTTGTATATATTGTATATAATGTATATGTTGTATATAGTGTATATATTAGTATGTTTATATTAGTTAAAAAGGTCCCAAACCTTGACCTAAAGGTTGTTTACAGGCTGAAGATGCCCAAAATAATGGGTGAAACATGTACCTGACCAAATGAGTCTACATAAAATCATGTAGATAATAACCACATTAAACGTGGAAAGTATTGAATAGGTGGTTTTTTTATTTAATTATCCTTGATATCTATGCCTATCGGATAAGATTTCCAAAATTTTCTTTTTCTGTGAATATTGAATTTTCACGACCGCATTGTAATCGGAACAGACTTTCAACGTACTAGGTCGTGTTACGTACATGTAGTATGTGTTGAAGATATGTTAAGTACAGAACAAAAATGGCCAGCCGGACACCAGTGGGATCCGAACCCACAACCTCCCGATTTCGCAACCGAGGTTGCTGTGTAAAAGTTAAAGTTACGTAAAATGTGCAACAAATATGTGAAAGAGTGGGACGTAGAAGTAATTATTTCGTGTGGCTATTTCCAGCCGGGTGCAGCCCTTGTATGGCAGACCCTCCGATGAGGGTGGGTGGCATCTGCCATGTGAAGGTAACTGCGTGTTATTGTGGTGGAGGATAGTGTTATGTGTGTTGTATGAGTTGCAGGGATGTTGGGGACAGCACAAATACCCAGCCCCCGAGCCATTGGAATTAACCAATGAAGGTTAAAATCCCCGATCCGGCCGGGAATCGAACCCGGGACCCTCTGAAAAGAAGGTTAGTACGCTGACCATTCAGCGAACGAGTCGGACGAACGTAGAAGTGACATTCGTGAACAATTACAAACGTATATTTTAATGTACTGTAAAGGTGAATATTTATATTTGCCGTCAGATTAAAAAGAAAAGTAAATTCTATAAACAAAAATACACTGACTGACAGAGCAAATGCAACACCACGAAGGAGTGGTCAGAACTTTATGCCAATTGCAGGGTAGACTGACGTCACTGAGGTATGCTCATGATGTGAAATGCGCCGCTGTGCTGCGCACGTAGCGAACGATAAATGGGACACGGCGTTGGCGAATGGCCCACTTCGTACCGTGATTTCTCAGCCGAAAGTCATTGTAGAACGTGTTGTCGTGTGCCACAGGACACGTGTATAGCTAAGAATGCCAGGCCGCCGTCAACGGAGGCATTTCCAGCAGACAGACGACTTTACGAGGGGTATGGTGATCGGGCTGAGAAAGGCAGGTTGGTCGCTTCGTCAAATCGCAGCCGATACCCATAGGGATGTGTCCACAGTGCAGCGCCTGTGGCGAAGATGGTTGGCGCAGGGACATGTGGCACGTGCGAGGGGTCCAGGCGCAGCCCGAGTGACGTCAGCACGCGAGGATCGGCGCATCCGCCGCCAAGCGGTGGCAGCCCCGCACGCCACGTCAACCGCCATTGTTCAGCATGTGCAAGACACCCTGGCTGTTCCAATATCGACCAGAACAATATATTTCCCGTCGATTGGTTGAAGGAGGCCTGCACTCCCGGCGTCCGCTCAGAAGACTACCATTGACTCCACAGCATAGACGTGCACGCCTGGCATGGTGCCGGGCTAGAGCGACTTGGATGAGGGAATGGCGGAACGTCGTGTTCTCCGCTGAGTCACGCTTCTGTTCTGTCAGTGATAGTCACCGCAGACGAGTGTGGCGTCGGCGTGGAGAAAGGTCAAATCCGGCAGTAACTGTGGAGCGCCCTACCGCTAGACAACGCGGCATCATGGTTTGGGGCGCTATTGCGTATGATTCCACCTCACCTCTAGTGCGTATTCAAGGCACGTTAAATGCCCACCGCTACGTGCAGCATGTGCTGCGGCCGGTGGCACTCCCGTACCTTCAGGGGCTGCCCAATGCTCTGTTTCAGCAGAATAATGCCCGCCCACACACTGCTCGCATCTCCCAACAGGCTCTACGAGGTGTACAGATGCTTCCGTGGCCAGCGTACTCTCCGGATCTCTCACCAATCGAACACGTGTGGGATCTCATTGGACGCCGTTTGCAAACTCTGCCCCAGCCTCGTACGGACGACCAACTGTGGCAAATGGTTGACAGAGAATGGAGAACCATCCCTCAGGACACCATCCGCACTCTTATTGACTCTGTACCTCGACTTGTTTCTGCGTGCATCGCCGCTCGCGGTGGTCCTACATCCTACTGAGTCGATGCCGTGCGCATTGTGTAACCTGCATATCGGTTTGAAATAAACATCAATTATTCATCCGTGCCGTCTCTGTTTTTTCCCCAACTTTCATCCCTTTCGAACCACTCCTTCTTGGTGTTGCATTTGCTCTGTCAGTCAGTGTAAATTCTATATAGTAAAGGATTGCCTTTGCTGGCAGGACCTAGTGTTTACAGTATACTATGTCTTCTGGTATAGGCTAGAGCAATTTTGTTACTTTCATTGATCTGTCTCTGTCTTATCCTTGGCTTTGACAATACGAAAGTGACTGAGGTATGAGCGATGCTAGTAATGCCATTCCTTCTACAGCCAGTCCCTGCTATGAATGGTGTGAAAATGTTGCTCATAGGGTCGGTTGGTGCATGCATTTCATTGGGCTTCGCGGACATAAGTAATAGCAACTTCTGGCTCGGTGAGGAAAGCAATGGGAAACTACCTCACTCCTCATTTCCCTAGTACGCCTCTTCAGTGATGCCTAGGCCATCTATGACAGCTGATGGCAGAGCTGTTGAGGATCCAACCAGCCTTATGGCTGAAGACTGAATATACATAGAAAAGGAAATGCAAAAAGCAATTTTTGTCCCACAAAATTATACCCTCCACCTTAAATCAAATGAACAGGAAGGGGAGTCTTACCATGTTTCCCCAAGACCATGATATGATGACTCTTTTTAGAAGACAAAGAAGATTTCAAATCAAATTAAACTCTTTTCAGTTACCGTATTGCGAAATCTCTGCACCTATTCCCAGCAAGTATTAGTTTTTCACATCATTTTAACATACACATTTTGCAGCTTAATCAGTACGCGGTATGTAGTTCTACACAATGTAATCGACTATACAATAATTCCTGTACATGATCGTTGATATTCAGAATACTGTTTATTAGAGAGTATTTTTCTTGCTGGCATAATAGAACATATAGTTGTTACTGAACCAGGTCATGTTTTTTAGAGAGCAATAATACAATTTGAAAAAAAAAGAAAAGACCTGATGAACAAATCCAATTATATAACATGCTTGTTGATAACATGCTCGCTATTTCCCACGCCGAACTGTGTTTATATTGAACATTCGTATGTGGGAAACAATGTTTTTATTTGAGAAGAGTTAGAATAATGGATTGCAACGACTAGTCATTTCCAAACTAAAAGAGTAACATGTGAAAATTAGAATATGACAGACATATATTATGCGGGATTTTAAATTGTTTTTCTGCAATTATTATAAAAAGTACCTAACGTACTACGAAATAGCCGGCTCCGTGGTGTAGGGGTAGCGTACCTGCCTCTCACCCTGAGGCCCCGGGTTCGATTCCCGGCCAGGTCAGGGATTTTTACCTGGACCTGAGGGCTGGTTCGAGGTCCACTCAGCCTACGTGATTAGAATTGAGAAGCTACCTGACGGTGAGATAGCGGCCCCGGTCTAGAAAGCCAAGAATAACGGCCGAGAGGATTCGTCGTGCTGACCCCACGACACCTCGTAATCTGCAGGCCTTCGGGCTGAGCAGCGGTCGCTTGGTAGGCCAAGGCCCTTCAAGGGCTGGAGTGCCATGGGGTTTGGTTTGGTACTACGAAATAAAATCAACATTATTGTGGTTGTCACTGGTTCCAATACCATGGGGACTAAATATATTTAACTGAATTTTGCGAACTTCTACAGTTTTGACGGAATCTTCTTTCAGCAGTTTAAACTTACACAGGGTATACAGGTTTTTCTGTGATATTTAGATTGAGAAGAACTGGAGATGGGCAGGTATGGGCTGTGGCCTTAACTAAGGTAGAGAATGTGTCCGTATTTTCCTGATGTGAATTGGGAAGCCACGGGAAACTAATTTTACAGTTGGCGTCGGTGCGGTGTATTGAATACACTCGTACCGGGTAGTGAACTAACACATTGGTTTAGCAATTAAGAACTAAGAAGGTAATATTTGCTAGCATAAATGTAGCCAATTTTGGTGCATTATTTATGAATATATTGCTAATATTTATGTTTCAAAAAACTTATCAACCGGTTTCATTTCACTGACCCTTTTATGAAATGTAATGAAGGCGGCAAGCATTCATTTCCTTGTTACTCCATAACGTGCAGGTTCTATGAGTTCCCACTACATATTAAAAGCATGAGTTGTCATTCAAACCATTTCACAATGCTCAACTAAGTTTTATTTTAGTAATTACTTCCAGTAATAATAATAATAATAATAATAATAATAATAATAATCCTGGAGGAAATGGGTTTGGATAAGAAAACAACTAATATCGTGAAAGCGACTATCACAAATACGTTTTCGAGAGTTAAATTCATGGGTGAACTGCCAGATTCCTCCGAAACAAGAACAGGAGTACGACAGGAGGATGGGCTCTCACCGTTGTTGTTCAACTGTGCGCTTGAGAAAGTATTTAGAGCAGGTCCTCTCAAACCCCCAAACTCTCACGCGTGCAGAGCGAGGTGCATAGGCTCTGTGCACTGTGCATCGGTACGCTTCGCCTCAACTCGGCTTGACTCGGATGGTGTAGTGTGCTGAGAGCGACGAAGCGTTTGGTGGTAGACGACGTGTTTATCAGTGAAATAGATAAGCGCACGGCAACAACATAATAATGGAGCAACCTGTTTCGAAGAAAGCAAAGAATTCCGAAAGTCCATTTCAATCGAACTGGGAACTTTCGTTTTTTGTTTTTTTTTTTTGTCTGTCGTGACGATAACGCCAAATGCTTAATCTGTGGGACGATAGGGACGATAATTACGTGCGTAAGAAAATCGTCTGCTGAAAGACACTACAACAGACTACATTCGGAAAATTATTGTGAAATCATAGGAAACGTCAGAGAGAAAGAATTAAGGAAGTTGAAACATCATGAAGAAGAGCATTCTATATCCACAAATGAGGTTTGTTCCAGTACTGTAGCATTTTCATTGTGGTTACGGGTTCTGCATTTTTAAAAATTATGTTTACATTCCTCTCAAACATGTTTGTGTATTTCTAATTCACTTTTTTTAATTTTTTTAATAACACTGGTAACCTTGTCCCATACAACTGAGCGTCTCCGCTCACCACACGTAAACATTTCGCAGTGGGGGAGAAACAGCAGTGAAGGTGAGGAACGCGGAGACAGGCCGAACGGGTGAGACAGGTGTGGGGAGAGAGGAGTTGAGGGGGTCTGCACTCTGGTCAACCAAGCGAAGTCGTCTTTGCACCGTGCACAGTGCATGCACCACGCGCATGCACCCTGAGAGGCCCTGATTTAGAGGATGGAACAAAAATATAATGATTGGAATTAGACTGGGTTGCAAAAAGAAGAACCTCAAAATCAATTTTGCAGATGATATGGCTTTGTTTCTTAAAACAGTGGAGGAAGAAAGGGAGCAAATCCTTGAACTAGCGAAACAAGCAGTTAAGATATATTGCCGTAGCGACTTAAAAGGTAAAATAATTATGACCTCAGATCCTAAGACTCCATTTCGACCTGAATTCATGTTTGTTGAACTCTTGGTTAATAATCAAAAACTACTGATCGGAGTGGTATACAAGGCGCCGGACATACAACATATATCTGACCTAGAAGTGGCATTATCGAAGTTAACTCCGCTGTACGAAAACATATCATTCTTGGTGACTTCAATACTCATCTCCTACTTACAAAACTTATTCCATGGCATGGATTACAATATACTGACACTAGACGCGACTAACCATGTTCACAGAATAAACCACACGTCTCACACACTGATTGACCTTATTATAACAAACAATCCGCAGAAAGTGGTAAAACATGGACAGCTTGCTGTACCAGGTATTTCGACCCACGATCTCATATACTTATGTTACTCTCTCAAGGCACCAAAGTACAAAATCAGGTTCATAATGCGAAGAGACTTCAAGCATTTTAATACTGAGATAATACGAAATGAAGCATATCAATTGCCGTGAAATGACATTCTACTGACTAATGACATTGATGATAAGGTTGACAGAATGAACTCTTTAATATTAGGACTGTATGACAAACACGCTCCGAAGAAGCAAATTCGAGTTTCTCACCCTTCGTCTCCTTGGCTAACAAATGAAATTAAGTCGGTCATGGCAAATCGTGATGCATGGTATAGGCGATTTAGGCGAACTGAAAGCACTAGTGATTTTGAAAATTACCGCATTCTTCGAAATCAAGTTAAGAAATTAATTCGTAACAGCAAGTATAAATATATTCAAGAGATAACAAACAGACGAAATTCAGCACGAATATGGAAACATTTGCATCAGATGGGTATCTGACCATGCAGACACCCAGTATACCACTTGATGATCTAAATTCTCATTTTACGAAAGCAGCATACACTAATAATGATATTACTGACAATAATGACTATGATGCTAACTATCCTAATAATGATAATAATAATAATAATATTAATAATAATAATCATCAACCAGTTGATGACCTAACGATGATATTAACGCCATAAATGCTTATTCCCGAGTAAATCAAGTAAAATTCACTTTCAAAAAAGTTGGGGCGAACGATGTGAAGCGAGTAATTTACTCCCTCAAGTCTGATGCTCCGGGTAATGACGACATACCATTATCTTTCATAAAAAATATTATTGGTGCCATATTACCTATTCTGACGCATATATTTAACCATTGCCTCGTACAGGGAATATTCCCAACTCTGTGGAAGCACGGTATCGTCATTCCTATTCCTAAGAAGAATTCTCCTAGCTTACCATCAGATTATCGCCCTATATCCATTCTCCCACCCCTTTCCAAAGTACCAGAACGCTTGGTACACGAACAAGTCCTCACTTACTTGACTAACTTCTCACTGCTTGACCCTTACCAATCTGGTTTCAAGAAAGGACAAGCACAACGACTGCCCTACTGAAAGTAACTGATGATATCCGACAGGCAATGGACACTCGACAAGTGACTGTACTGGTTCTACTTGATTTTTCTAGTGCTTTTGATACTGTTGTTCCTCAACTGCTACTTTCAAAATTGGATTCATTAAATTTCAGCAAGACGGCAATAAACGTTTTCAGTTCGTACCTCAAAAATCGCGTCAGTGTGTCAAAGTAAATAATGGCAGATCTGAGTGGCTTAACAAAACCCTCGGTGTCCCCCAAGGGTCTGTACTTGGACCATTGCTGTTTGCAATTTACATACACGATGTTGCCAAATCGATTACACATTGCAAGTATCATCTTTATGCTGATGATCTGCAGATCTACTACCACTCAAGAACTGATAAAATTCAGAGTGCTGTAGAAAAAGTTAATGCTGATTTAAGTCTCATAAGTAATTTTGCATTGAGTAACAATCTCAAAATTAATCCTCTTAAAACGCACGCAATAATCATTGGTACTTCAAAAAACTTACACGTCTTAAAACAATACGAAATTCCTCCTGTAGCACTAAACAATACCATTATTCCATTTTGTGAAACAGTTATGAATCTTGGTGTGGCTATGAGCGAAACATAGAACTGGTCGCAACATGTGATGAAAGTGTGCCAAAAGGTATATCAAAGCCTGCATCCTCTGAACCGGTTTAAAAATATATTTCCTCGGTCCTTGAAAATAAAGCTCATTCAATCACTCTTGTTTCCAGTTCTCGAATACTGTGATACAGTTTTTATTGATATCAATAACGAGCAAAGCATGAGACTGCAACGTGCCCAAAATGCATGCATCAGGTATTCATTCGACATACAACCATACGCCCATGTATCCCCATTCTATACACAATTATTTTGGTTACGACTGAATGGCAGACGTAGACTCCACGCAACTACTTTGGTGTATCAAGTGCTTTCTGAAAACACTCCGCCTTACCTATCCACCAGATTTCGCTACCTTAGTTCCCTGCACCTGTTCAATACCCGGTCAGGCTGTACGCTAGAAACTCCTGTGCATCGAACCGCAACCTACAACAGATCGTTCACTATCACCGCCACGAGCTGGTGGAATGAACTCCCCAATGACATCAGGGAAGCTAAATCTAAGACAAAATTTAAAATCCTTTGCCAGCGTCATCTTTTAAGCACTTCCAGTCTTTCTTGAGTGTGAATGGGATGCATGAATGAGAGTGAATATGGTTGTTTATTGCAGTGTGTTCCTGTATATAATTTAGTTATACTTTACTCACCTTAGTTTAGTTAGTGATACTTTAGTTGCTTTAGTTATACTTTAGGTTGTAAAGATTTCATGTTTAATTTTTATGTAAAATGTACATTGTATATACATGAAGTGGTTAAGTGTAAGAAAGGGCCGGGAGCCCTAACTCCGCCACAGTAAAGACGCTTTAATAATAATAATAATAAATACCTCGAGAACAAAAGATTGAAATAGTAAAAGAATTCAAATATCTCGGAGAATGGATTAGTTGCTGTGGAAAGCAAAGCAATGGAATCCAGGAAAAATAAACTTGAACTGGTTTTCCATCCAGCAAAAGAAAAAATAGTCCCTAGAAGAAAATTGAGAAATTCTCAAAAACTGGGGGGGGAGGACTTTTTTTTTGGTCATCTTCTCAGAATGAACTCTAATAGATTGACAAAACAATCTTTGACTCTTTCTGTAACCGCAAAACAAAACCCGACTTGTTTAGAGAAAATGAAAAAGACATAGTAGAATTAAAAATTATATAAAATTCACTATTCGATCGAATAGCTAAAGTAACTAAAGACGAAAATATAACGTTCCAAGACAAATCTTCATTATCTAGGAAGACGATAGGACACGAAGATCAGAAAGAATGATGAAAAACTGGACACTAAGAAAAGAAAACACACAGAGAAATGATTGATTCAACAAACCCCAAAGAGGGTGGAACGAAAGAAGAAAAAGAAGAAAAATATCCGTCTCCTTGGCTGATGATCAGCGTAGCTGGTCCTCGGACCAGTATCGCAGATGAAAACATTAGTGCGGTTAAAGACATTATTGACGACGATCGACGGGCGACAGTGTCAGTTATAGGAAGGGGATTTGAATAACTTGCCAAGAGAGATGTTCAATAAATTTCCAATTTCTTTGCAATCATTTAAGGAAAGGCTAGCAAAACAACAGATAGGGAATCTGCCACGTAGGCAACTGCCCTAAATGCATATCAGTAGTGATTGATTGATTGATTGATTGATTGAACGATTGATTGATTGATTGATTGATTGATTGATTGATTGATTGATTGATTGATTGATTGATTGATTGATTGATTGATTGATTGATTGATTGATTGATTGATTGATTGATTGATTGATTGATTGATTGATTGATTGATTGATTGATTGATTGATTGATTGATTGATTGATTGATTGATTGATTTGAAGATGATGAGAGTGTGGAAGACTTTGTGCGCAAGTGGCTGGTGACATGACCCTGCTCTTTTCACGATGAGGGCATGGAATAGCTGACCATATGCTGGGACAATAATGCATTTCCAAAGCAGGAAACTATGTGGAAAAATAAACTGTAATTGCCTTGTGTTTTTCAACAAATGAATTCAAATAAAAAATAAAATCCCGTTTATATTTGATCCCCCCTCTTTTTGAAGTCCAATGTTGAGGATTTTTAGTTATTATTTTGAGTGTAATTGGATAAAATAGAATCATATGAAGTAGTTGTGTGATGTATTGCTTTACTTGAATGCTGACATGAATCACTGCACTTTGTACTACTTACTACCCAAAAGTCTTGGACACTGATGTTCTAAAATTGTCAACAGACCAAACAGAAATATATAATCTCAATTTTTTTTTTAAATGATGAACAAAACATTATTTTACAAATTTTATTCCGTCGGATTAGTATTTGACTGAAAGACAGGGAGTCCCATCGAAAAAAAAAAAAGGAAAAGTGAAGTATTTTTTTATCTTTTCCTTTGAGTCTAATAATTTGCACGCGTCTGTACACTTAACACCACACACCAATACAGAAACAGGCAACAGTAAATATATCCTCCACACAGGGTTGGCGTGGAAAAGGTACCCGACTGGAAAACTGGGCTAAATCCATAAAGAGTGCTAACCCCACGTGTCTGGGAAAAGGGTTATAAATAATAATAATAATAATAATAATAATAATAATAATAATAATAATAATAATAATAATAATAATAATAATAATAATCTCATCGGCTGTAGAAGTGCATGATTCTTTAGTTGGTTCTAACTAGGTGATTTGCCCCAAAACCCTCCACGTTTCTATTACTCATGGCTGGTTTAACTATATTTATGATTGGGTTGGGGGCTAATTTTGAGTATGATTTGAAAAAGATTATTGCATTGTCTATTTCCTGCAGTGCTCGCACGCGAACACAAAGTCCGCACGCTGCTGTTTTCCTGTACCTCAGCTTGTCCTTCACCTAAGGAGACATGTGATTTCAATACCTTCCTGTCAACAGTTCCCGTACTTTATCCTCTCATTTCGCTCCATTCTGCGCGGTAGTATTGAAACAAATAGCTGATTCGGACTGACAATCCCGCACGACTATTGCCTTATACTATTGCTATTTGTTGCTGCTTACGTAAATATTGTAAGTGAACTCTTTTTGTATGTAATACGACTTCAATTGGAAGTTTTTATGTCACTGTTTGTCTTATGGATAGTACTTTGTTGAAATAATCCTGACAACCTCACGTCACGCAGGGAATTCCTACACCGCTTGTCCTACGAACATGCTGCGGAACATGTGCGAAACTGAGGAGCCTTAAATAATTTGCCGAGTAATACTCCGTCAAGGATGTATGAAATTTTCAAAATTGAACCCTGAGCACACCCTGTAGAGAATTTCAGCCACCACAGAGATCGCTGTGCTTACTGTGATACGAAAAAGAACAGATCTATCAGGTGCAGTTGCAAGAAGTGCACTAAATATTTGTCTCTCGAACATGCAACTTTTGTGCCTTCCGAATGCTTGGAGAATGTAGAAATGTACTAAAATGTGCTGAGAGATGTTACAGTTATATTATGTATGTAAGGTGTAAGGGTGTATTCTGCCCGAAGGCAGGTCCGAACCTCCTCAAAGGTGTGCCTAAGCCGGAGTTTACGTACGGTAGGGTGGCCAGTTCCTTTCAGCTCCTCCATTCTCTTAACCCCCACCAACAGCGCGTGGCAACCCATCCAAATCTTGACCACGCCCAATGTTGCTTAATTTCGGAGATCTCACGGGATCCGGTGTTTCAACACGGCTACGGCCGTTGGCATTATGTATAATGTATTACATTTTTATCTGAGACTGACAATCTAATTTGTAGCTATCCTCTGGGACGTTCCTCTAACATTGTTCCATAACAAATGGATAATAGTGTTATATTTACATTTAGAGTGATTAAACCTATTTTAAATCAATTATTTTACATCAAAAATGCATTTTTTGTGTTAGTTTAACGTTAAAAACTCCTAAATCTACTTACATCAACGTGCGGACCCGCAGTCCGCCGCGACCTCTCACGGCATGAAAGGTAGCGCGACCACTGCAGAGTTAAGCCAGTTGGGACTGATTTTAGTTTGATTTTTCGACTCACCTTCCGAAAAATAAAAAGGCGTCCGATTATTTTCAGCTAAACAAGAAGAAAAGCATGCTAATATATGAGGAGAGGTCAAAAACATAAACCACACATAACCATAGAAAAAAAATATTTTGCGAACAGGAGATTGTTGAGTCTCGGCTTGACGGGAAGTAAATAACTACCATATCACTCTCATTACAGCAGTTACAGCAGGTGATAAGAAACACTTTGGCTCTTCATGAAAATACCTGAAGTACAATTTGAGACGCAAAAATTCACCATGATCATTCTCTCAAAACAAAAATGTTGTTAAATCAATTTTGCTTCCTGCTTCACTAATTACATCTCCGTTAACTGGTATCTGACGGTCATATTGTGCATCAATGAACCCGGCTTTCATGATAAAAACGCAGCCCCTCTCCAGGCCTTCCATATTCCGTAGGCAACGCACGAACTCGCGACTCCCACTCGACTATCATATACCCCAAAATGGAGGAGAATCCGAATCTCAATTCTTTGTCCACCAGGCTACTCCAAATAAGCTTGTTGTAATGTGTGGGGCCTCTCCGAAAAGCGTAATATTAGTTAGTGGGAGGTAAAACTATTTTTATTATTATTATTATTATTATTATTATTATTATTATTATTATTATTATTATTATTATTGTTACGGAGCTTTCCGTGGTAGGTAGAGGTGAAAGAAGGTGCGGGTGTGAACGGGTCTCAAGCTACGAAAGTAAAATTAATTTAAAATTTAACAAGGTTATATTTTCTTTTCAAAATAAGGAAATAACAAGCATGGCAGGTACAAAGTAGCAAGTCAAAAGGGTAGTTACAATATTTACAGGATTTGGGCTTCGCGCCCTGACTTCACAATGCTTGGGCAATCAGCTCAGTTTTACCCCAAACACAAGTTTCAACAGAGGGGCAGAAAACCCCATTCATGCCTAGGAGCCCTTGCTCCAAATTACACTGAAAAGCCTCCACGAGGCATACAACACTCAATTTTCAAAAAGAGCCACTCGCTCTCAACTTTAAGCCTCTCAAAGGCCACACCAAACTCCACCTTCGAGTTGTCCTCACTGGACATAGACACAGGGGTAAAATACCCAACCTACTGAGGTCTATTAAATGAAAAGAAGGTTGATTACATGACCTCCAAAATAACAATTTGAGAGGAGGCGATCGGCACTCCTAATACACTTTGTTTTTAAAACCTAATTTGGCTCTTAGGCCACTGATGCAAGGGCTAATCCCATACTACGGAGGTGACTTTAGAAAAGAAACAAATTTACATAATGTTAAGGAAGAATAGGTTGAGAAAAAGGTTCACCTCAAAACAATATGAGTGGGAGATCGAGAGGGTTAAGCACTCTCTATCCCAATACGTAGTTTAAAAGGTAAAATAGATACCAGATTCTTTACATTTTTAAGGAAGGTTACATAACGGAAAACTTCGGACCCGCCCCGAGAGTTAAACTGCTGAGCTAGCAAAGAAAGAAGTTATTAATTGGCCATTACCTTGTTGTTGACCGCTGCCGAAGAAAGAGGCGCTTCCCGCCCCCTGCTATGTACTTTACACACTGAAAGATGGAACAGAAGTGGCGCAGAGACCCTAAAATCAGCAGTTTATATACTCTCGCGGAAGGTTCTAGGCGTTAGGGGAATGAGAACACCCGCCCACAATCACAAGATGAAGAAGAAACACATTATTGGTGGAAAATTAAGTTAAGAAATTCGGGATTGGTTGAATACAAAACAAGGAGTGTAGCTAATCAACTAAAAATTTTAATTCCTGTAGGAACAGCAATAATTATAGTGGCGGATGTGAAATAAGCCCGTGTGTCTACATCTATTCCTACAGTAAATATATGGTGTGCCCAGACGACGAACCCGAGGAGCCCAATTGCTATTATTGCGTAGATTATTCCTAAAGTACCAAATGCTCCCTTTTTCCCTCTTTCTTGGCTAATAATATGAGAGACCATACCAAATCCTGGAAGAATTAAAATATAGACTTCAGGGTGACCAAAAAATCAAAATAGGTGTTGATAGAGAATAGGATCCCCTCCACCCGCAGGATCGAAGAAAGAGGTATTAAGATTTCGGTCAGTAAGTAATATAGTAATAGCACCTGCCAAAACAGCCAACTTAAACCATAACAGAAGGAAATTTAACAAGAAACAAACTTTTGAAATAAAAATTTCTCCAAAGAACAGTTCTTTTTCTTCGCACTAGGGTGCACTATTGTAGTTCTTCAGTAGTGTCCTCTAGAAGAGAAAGTTCACACTTCTTACTTCAAGCAAAACAAAAACACATCAAAAATGACACAGTTCTAAAACTCCGAAATTTACAGGTAGTGACATCTTCTGAGAAAGTAGAAAATTAATACCGTCAATAAAGTTCAGGTTTCCTCCAGCAGAGGAGTTTCAACTGGCGCACCTTTTGAATTAGCGGCGTGGAGGTGTACCGCCCGGTACAATTATTATTATTATTATTATTATTATTATTATTATTATTATTATTATTATTATTATTATTATTATTATTATTATATGACTGTAAACTGTGGAATTAAAAGCTAAAATACAAAGAAAAATCGAATCCCTCACCGATAAATGGTTAATATCTCTACATGCATTACGAAGGAATATACAGGATGACCCGAAAGTCCGTTAACATTTGACGAGGCAATACTTCACGGAATATTGGAGGTATAGAGGTAATAATTGACAAACATGATTAGTGTTATATGCGGTTTTATTGATATCAAAATAAAGTACCTTACACAAAATGACCAACACATGGCACTGGATAGCAACAAGTCAGATACAAATGGCCACACGTGTTTGAGATGACATGGGGATTTATTGACGCTAACAACGCGTGCAAAAACAGGCTAACAGATTGCGCTAGACAGCAACAATGATGACGCTGAAATCCGTTTATGGTATAAAAGGAGCTGCCGTGAGAGAGGGCGTCGGATGCCCCTGCAATAGCGACATGTCATGCTTGACCTCTCCGGTTCCCCGATCTCAATCCGTGTGAGTATAGCTTGTGGGGTTACCTGAAGTCGCAAGTCTCCTGCGATCGTCCGACTTCATTAGGGATGCTAAAATATTTTTTTGTACAATTTGTTGTACGTCGCATCGACACAGACTGGTCTTATGGCGACGATTGGGGCAGGAACGGGCTAGGGGTGGGAAGGAAGTGTGGCCTTAATTATGGTACAGCCCCAGAATTTGCCTGGTGTGAAAATGGGGGGAAAAAGAAAAAGGAAGAAAGAAGAGAGGAACCAGCTGATTACTAAATTATTGTTTGGCATGTTGGCAAATGGGGGTCGTGTCGTGGTTCAACAATTCAATGAGTAAGCTTTATATAGAAAATTCATGAGATTTACGAGAAAGAAAATGCACCCATCCACGTTCTCACAGCCACACTGTCGTCACGAGGTACCTTACATGCGTGTGAAGTACAGCAGGTGAATCGAGACTTGACCTGGATAAGAATATTAAAAAGTCGATATGTCAATATGTGTCCAACGAGCTACCACGAAAGAGAAAAGTCATTAGTCATTTCAGACCGCAATAAACTAAAATATTCGTTTTACCCATCCTCCGTCGTGTGCAACGTTCAGTATTTCTCGCGAGCTTCACGTCCACACACACAGAAATTGCATTGTTAAAGCCGTGTAAGCTTAGCTGGCGATTTCAAATCTGTTCATTTTATAGCAGCAAAACGATTTGCATGTTCACTTTATTCGGCAACTTCTCTCTGATATAGTGTGTCCAAGAACTATTAATTCTTGTGTCACAACCAAGAGTAACTCCATAATAATAATAATAATAATAATAATAATAATAATAATAATAATAATAATAATAATAATAATAATAATAATAATAATAATAATAATAATACATGGCTTTATTTGCCAGGAGTGCCCGAGGACATATTCGTTTCACTTGGTGCAGCCCTTGTTAGGCAGAAACTTCAAACGACGGTGGGCGGCGTCTACCGTGTATGGGAACTGCGTATTTTGGTGGTGAAGAGTGTGTTGCTTGTGCTGTGTGAGTTGCGAGAATGTTGGGGCCGCTACAAACATCCAGTCGCCGAGCTAGGGAAAATAACCATGTAAGGTTAAAATCTCAGACCCAGCCAGCAATCGAACCTGTGGCCCTCGGAACCTACGGCTACTACACTGATAATTGAGCCAAGGAGCCGGAATAATAATAATAATAAAAATAATAATAATAATAATAGCCGAAACCCGTCAAAACATTACGGTCAATGGGATAAATTTTTAGTGGATTTTCATGTATAAGACATTATTTGTACAATTAATTTTTGATAGTATTGCAATTTTACGGTCGTCAATAGTTCGCACTCTTGACATTGCAACATATGCCATGGCTGGAAACTTGACTGAGGTAAGCTGAAACCTGCGCGTTCCAGTGTTTCGAAGTCCTAAAGTTAAACATTTTTGTATTAAGCATCGATATATATGTTGTTGCAGTGCACACGGGACCATGAATGAAAAATCCATTCTTGACATTCGTGTTTTTTTTTTTTTTTTTTCGGGCTGGTGAAGGATTTTATGAATGTAATTGAAAGTTGCTTCTGGTTTCCTATGAGCGCAATGTCTGCCAAATCAGGATTTAAGATTGGAAAGGTACAATCCTTTGTGTTTGCATGGCAGTAAATTATGACACGAAGGATCGACTCTTTTCTCGGACTACCAAAGTGGAAGAAGTTCACAGCCTTGGTGTTAAAATTACGACATTGATAAAAGAACATTTATATTTCTTTTTTTTTTTTTTGCTAGGGGCTTTACGTCGCACCGACACAGATAGGTCTTATGGCGACGATGGGAGTGGAAAAGCTTAGGAGTAGGAAGGAAGCGTCCGTGGCGTTAATTAAGGTACAGCCCCAGCATTTGCCTGGTGTGAAAATGGGAAACCACGGAAAACCATTTTCAGGGCTGCCGATAGTGGGATTCGAACCTACTATCTCCCGGATGCAAGCTCACAGCCGCGCGCCTCTACGCGCACGGCCAACTCGCCCGGTATATTTATATTTCTCATAGGATCACTTTAAGCTAGCAAAAACAGGGAGAACTACTAAGAGGCAGTAACATTGCACTGAATAACTTCTTCTCGACTAAACGACTCTCTGCAACACAACACAGACTGGTCCAGCTGAACAGTTAGATGTCCGATTGCGCATGCATGCTTGCCCCCTCCCACCTCACCTCTTGAATCACATCAAGCCTCAGCACTCCCACAGTACAGGTGGCCTTGAAATACTGGTGAACGCTTTAGCCACTCAGAATGCTACTTTTCCTTTAATGATTTAAAATATACGGCAGCCTATTTAATGTTTTTAAAGACACTCTGCAAATCTACAGGCCAAGAGCTTTCGTCAGAACGCTTTACGATGTGAATCGGTTCAGCCGTTCTCTCAAACTCATTGTAACAAAAATCAACCTGTTGTTTTAAATATATAAATATAATAATATGGTCTCAGCTACCGTGTGCAGGCATCTGGCAGCCTGCTCTTCAACTGTGACGTTCCGTTTTACTCTCGATTGACTACGGTAGATGGCAAAATAAACTGAAACTCTTTTTGGCGTCTATGGCTGACTTTTAATTAATTGTGTCGGGTAAACACCAAATGAATCACCGGAGATCTTTTAGATGCCATCTCGCACGACATGGAGTGTCGAATGGACTTTTATCCGCCGTTAAAAAATCCAACTATCTATGCCAGGTTTAAACCGCAATCTTGATACAAGGGTGTATTAAAACGATTTTAACCACAATAATGCATAACCAAAGAAGTAAGTTGCACTCAAACCAACTGTCCTGAAATTCAGACATATAGCTTGAAAATATTAGGTATAAATAGAATGGTGAACACGGGCGTTCACTTTGATCTTTCCTGTGTAATCTCCCTTGGTCCACTTTCGTTGTCTTTCAACGGTGAAGTTCTTCCTATTTTTTTCTTATGTCCCCGGAAGCCGACTCTCTTATGTCATTTTGTCCTACGATCACGACAGTGTCTGTTCTTTCCCGAGTCCTACAGAACCTACAGCGTCCTTTTAGCTTCTTCTTGTTCTTGTTCTTGTTCTTCTTCTTCTTCTCCTTCTATTCTCTGTCCGTGTATGCACCCATAAATCGGGCACTCAGAGTCGGCTCGTGTGACTCGGAGAGGGTATGTCCGATGATCTTGCACCAGATCTAACGCCACTTCACTTTTCCTTAAGGCAGCTTCAGCAGTTCGTTTCCATGTAGCCTTAGGACGCCCTCTTCCTCTCTTCGGCTCTTGGATGGCAACAACTTTCTGTACTAAAAAAATTGTGTTCGTTTCTTCTCCTGGCGTGACCATACCAGCGGAGCTGTTTTTCCCTCCACCTTATCGCTGATGGGCACAACTTTGAAAGATCCTCGCAAATGCTCATTGCGCACTTTGTCATGCAAGTGACTCCCGCCGACCATTGCAACATCCGCATCGCTATGACATGCATTCGCTCGTCATGCTTTTTATGCCTTGCCCAACATTCGGAGCCGTAAATGAGGGCAGGCTGGACAGTGGTTTTGTACAATTTTCCCTTTAATTTGACTACTGTTTCCCTACTTAACAATTATTATTACCACCACTGAGTTCCGATTTCTTTCAAACATCCCAGAATAATTTCTAACAAATAGCAGTAATATTAATGATTTCAGTCTCACTAAATACTTTCGTTTGACTCCTTGGCTGATTGGTCAGAATTGAAGCCTTCATTTCAGGGAGTCATGGGTTCGATTCCGGACCGGTTCGGGGGTTTCAATAGCGTGTGATTAATTCTTCTAGCTTGGAGACTGGGTGTTGGTGCTTGTTCCAACACTCTCCTCTTCGTATTCAGACAACACACCACACTACCAACATCCATAGAAACATGCAATAGTGATTACATCCCTTCATATATGGTTGACGTCAGAAGGGCATCCGGTCGTAAAACAGGGTCAAATCCACATGTGCGAAACAATTAGCACCCGCGACCGCACAGGTTTTGGAAACGCGGAAGAATAAGAAGAATAAGAAGAAAAGTCTCCCTAAATACAGAGGTATTAAAAAATTGAGGTAATGAAAATAATGTGCAGCACGCGTTCGTTTATGTGCCGGTAAATCTTGCTATTTGCTTTACGTCGCACCGACACAGGTAGGTCTTATGTTGACGATGGGATAGGAAAGGTCTAGGAATGGGAAGGAAGCGGATGTGGCCTTAATTAAGGTACAGCCCCAGCATTTTCCTGGTGTGAAAAATGGGAAACCACGGGAAACCATCTTCAAGACTGCCGACAGTGGGATACGGACCCCCGGTAAATCTATGGACACGAGAATGACATATTTGATTACCTTTTGAATACAACCGGGCTGAACCGGGATTGCATCCATTTACTGCTGCACACGAAGCCATTAGCCAGGCAGATACATCTTTTTTTCACGGCGCACGGACACAGATACGTTGTTTTCTCCGTTTTAATTCCTCTTATGAGTGATAAAAAAGTTTAATTGATGACACACTGGGCATTAATAATGCAAATATTTTTGTTACCACAGTAAGAATACTAGGAATGCATTATTTATATAGTTTAGATGAAAGGTAGTCCCGCCACCTACCAGTTATACAGTTATAATATTAATCTTAGGATAAAGAGTACCGGGCGAGTTGTCCGTGCGGTAAGGGGTGCGCAGCTGTGAGCTTGCATTCGGGAGATAGTAGGTTCGAACCCCACTGTCGGCAGCCCTGATGATAGTTTTCCGTGGTTCACATTTTCCCACCAGGAAAATGCTGGGGCTGTACCTTAATTAAGGCCACGTCCGCTTCCTTCCCAATCCTAGGCCTTTCCAATCCCATCGTCGCCACAAGACCTATCTGGGTTGGTGCGACGTAAAACAAATAGAAAAGAAAAAAGGAAAGAGTAGAGCGTTAGAAATGACGCAATCCGTGCCGTTGCCTAAGAACAAGTAACTTGTAAGGACAAAATTCTAATTTTACATTGGAAGAAAAGAATCATATAAAACTGTAAACATGGTCCCGAAATCTTAGGAAATGATGTCTTATAATGACAGATCAACAGAATTGTATTCTTTACAATTTTACGTCGCACCGGCACAGATAGGTTTTATGGCGACGATTGTATAGGAAAGGGCTAGGAGTGGGAAAGAAGCGGCGGCCTTTATTAAGGTACAACTCTAGCATTTGCCTGGTCTGAAAGTAGGAAGCAGCGGAAAACTATCTTCAGGGCTGCCGAAAGTGGGATTCGATTCCACTATCTCCCAGATTCAAGCCTCACAGCTGCGCTCCCCTAACTGTAAGGCCAAATGACCCGGTAAGTCATAATGAAGAGGAGAAACAATTTCTGCCAATTATGTGATGTTGAATTGCTGAATTTGGCTGTGTTTTCTCACAAGCAACGTTATATAGTGGTGGCAAGACCGATCCGTTGTGAAATGTTAGGCCGAGTACAGCCGTCGCGTTATGTTCGCTGACCATCTGAAGTCTAACCAGGCGTAAAACAGTTTAACGCAGGCTCTTGATAAGTTATACACTCGTTCCGTTTGCACATTTGAAATTATTACTTCTGAATCACCCTGTGTTACTATTCGCATCCTTGTCTGATTCATACGATTAGAGACCTGGTTGTATTAAAAAGCAATGTTTTACCGTGAAGGGTCCTTAATGAGAGTTTCAACAGCCAATGATCTCCACTTACATGAAATAAAGAAAATGGACTTGTTTGTGAATGGAATTCCTCGTCACCATAATTGAGCGTTCGCGAGGTCAGCTATTTGAATGGCGCTTAATTAACTAGCGACTGATGGTACGGTATACGGAGTCGACTACGCCCCATACTATTCCCCAGTGATTCCATCGTGATCCCAGGAAACTCATATACTACATTACAGGAAACACAACTCTGGGACTAACGGCCTCCGTCCACGACTAACCATAGAGCAACCGGTGGACTGCTGCAGGAAGCAGTCACAATACCTGCGACCCGCCCATTGACCGGAGAGCTGTAACGTTTCCTTGACAATGATCACAACGCGACCAAGGTCTAACATGTTTCCGGTCCTGTGTTTTCATGTTGTGCATCTCTTCCCAGCGACGTGACTGCTGCGGTGTGACCTATCGCACGGGAAGTCGTCGCGTTTAAAGTGAGCGCCATTTGGAACCGAATATGGCGTTCCATAAAGTAAAAGTGGATACAACATCGGGTTCTATTTTTTATTCGTATACTCGCTGTTGTATTGAGGCATTTTAAATGCTGAAAAACATCTTAACAGTAGGGGTCCCCATACTAAGAAAAACTTTAAATTAAGCAATTTCCTCAATTGTGCCGAAAGATGGCGGGCTAAAGGGCCCTAAAAAGGTTTCAAACTGTGAATCTTGGATAGCTATTTCATACTAACAAACAAATTTAGAAAATCACTCCCAGACTAAATGCAGTTCCGGAAAAACAACCTAAAATCACTTGTTTCTTTACTCTTTTTCTTTTACATTCAAATCCTAAACAAATTAACTTACTTACATTATTCTTTCTGTAATGTGTTCATTGGTTCAATATCCTAAGGCGTTTCTGATGAAATATTGTCCACATCGAATGTAGTTATAAGGGCTTAAGTGAAACAATGCATTGACTCACATTAGGGCTCGTAGTACTAGAAAAAGGCAAACTGCAAATCTAATCGACCGGATAACGATGATTATGAAAAGGATTGTAAGTTTTAGGAATAAATTAAGAATATATTTTTTCATTACATTTTATTTACCTAAAATTCGTGACTTATATCCCTAGGATGTCTCCAACAATGAGTTGCTTACCAGAAGGGCTAGAACTATGGGTCTTTATACTGTATGTTGTATCGACTTTTTTCTTGTGTTTGCAACAGTAATACCATGCAGCGGAGATGAGTGAGAGCAAAAGAGACAGAACTCACGTCATTTAACAACAATGATGATGATGATGTATGTTGCTTAAAGGGACCTAACAGCTAGGTCATCGGCCCCTCTAACTACAAGAATCAGTCATTGTAATGGAATTGAACATTTTTGAGAGTTTCGGACATTGTAGGCAATCAGGTTTAATTTACTCGTACGGTACTTTCCAGCTTGACGATATTAAGGCATTCGAGGGCTGGACTTTCAACTCCCTACGTTATAATAATAACCCTGTCTGTCTCTCTCTCTCTCTCTCTCTCTCTCTCTCTCTCTCTCTCTCTCTCTCTCTCTCTCTCTCAGTGTTCGTTTATTCAAGGTGGTCTCACTTGTTATGCTGAACACGGGGCTTTGTAGGGGGATGGGAAGATTAAAAGGGATAGACAAGGAAGACCAAGGAAGCGGCGTGGCCTTATGTTAGGAACCATCCCGGCATTTGCTTGGAGAATAAGTGAGAACCCACGGAAAATCACTTCGAAGATGGCTAAGGTGGGAATCGAATCCCTTCAACTCGGTTGACCGCCACCCGGCTCCGTGGCTAAATGGTTAGCGTGCTGACCTTTGATCAAAGGGGTCCCAGGTTCGATTCTCGGCAGGGTCGAGAATGTTTTAATCATAATTGGTATATTGCGGTGGCACGGGGTCTGGATGTATGTGTCGTATTCATCATCATTATTTCGTCCTCATCACGACGCGCAGGTCGCCTATGGGTGTCAAATGAAAAGACCTGCATCTGGCGAGTCGACTTGTCGTCGGACACTGCCGGCACTGAAAGCTATTCACTATACCACAAAGAGCAGCGCTATCTTCGAAGCTTATTTAGAGTAGAGTAAAATACTGCAACAATCTAAAGAACATCAGTATCTTGAAAGGTGACGACACCACGAGAACTGAGGCAATGAATATTAGAACATGAACTTTGATATCTATCCACGTCACAACATACACCACCGGGCGAGTTGGCCGTGCGCGTAGAGACGCGCGGCTGTGAGCTTGCATCCGGGAGATAGTAGGTTCGAATCCCACTATCGGCAGCCCTGAAGATGGTTTTCCGTGGTTTCCCATTTTCACACCAGGCAAATGCTGGGGCTGTACCTTAATTAAGGCCACGGCCGCTTCCTTCCAACTCCTAGGCCTTTCCTATCCCATCGTTGCCATAAGACCTATCTGTGTCGGTGCGACGTAAAGCCCCTAGCAAAAAAAAAAAAAACATACACCTTCGAAAGAAAGTGATGAATTCTCAAGTGAAGGACCAGAGAGAGGATAGCAAAATATAGCCTATGTATAATAATTCTAGTATGACCGAGCGAGTTGGCCGTGCGGTTAGTGGCACGCAGTTGTGACCTTGAATCCGTGAGGCAGTGGGTTCGAACCCCACTGTCGGCAGCCCTGAACAGGGTTTTCCGTTGTTTTCCATTTTCACACCAGGCAAGTGCTGGGGCTGTACTTTAATTAAGGCCACTGACGCTTATTTCTCACTCCCAGGCCTTTCTTGTTCCATCGTCGTCATAAGACCATGAGACCTCTCTGTGTCGGTGCGACGTAAAACACATTCTAAAAACAAAAGGAGCCTAGTATGTAGAAGAGCCAAACTGATATCGGCACCAGGGAGGATGTTGCACCTGATCAGCCGATGCGGCGATGTATTGACCGTGGGACCAACAGTATTTCGAACAACAACGACCGATTAAAAGAGATCGTAGAAATGAACAGGAAAATAACCGAACTGACCATCAGCGTCTACAACAACAAGGGACATTAGCAGTTTTGATGTGCATGCATTGCGGTAGAGATTGTGCGCCCAGAATTGGTTTCTTCAGCCATCTAAGAATCCATTTTCGGTGACCTCCACGTATTCGGAAGACGACATTGTACTTGCCAGCTATTTACTTAGATTCCAGCCTTCTACCAGTTAGTAGAGGTCCGTACTACATGTTGTCTTAGTCCAGTTTTATGAATGAATGCCCTTCCTAGTGCCAATCCTATTTGGAGGGATGTATTCACGCTTCTGTGGTGGTTGCTAGTTTGCTGTAGTGCGTTGTGTGTAAACGTAGAGGCGCGTATGAAGACAAACGCAAACACTCATGCCAGATGAATTGATTAGCCGCGGTTACAATTCGCGGTCTAGCTGAGAATTGAATCTGTGACCCTTTGCACCGAAGGACGCTACACTTCATTCGCTACCAATCGGTGAAAACGTCAGAAAACATTATTATTAATAATAATATGAATACCGAATCATTGATATAAAAGCGATAGAATTCTCAGCGGTTGCACCATGAACTGTCATATTTTCTATCATCATTCATATCTCAGTCACTTGCAATTATTTTTACAAATTCAAAGATTCTCCCTTTCGCTTCCAATTATACTTCTTAACGATATGTACTTGTTATGTACTTGTTGGACGTAGGAGTATTTTTCTATGAACTCATGTTTTTGTATAACAGTTATTGCATTTTTCATTTGTAAATAGATCACAACCAAATGTTGTTCAAACAAAGATTAATATTTGTCCAACCCTAGTCCCATTTCTCTACGAGGCCGGGTATGAGGTGAGATGAATCTGTCGTGCCGGGTTTTTATGACCGGATGCCCCTCCTGACGTCAACCTCATCAAAGGAGTTAATGAGATGAAATGAATGACGTGATATATGATACTAGGAAGGGAGGGGGTGAAACCCGGTGTCGGCACGTAGCCTACTCCTGTCGAATAGCACCAAGGGGTCTGTTCAAGGCTTAACGTCCCCTCCGACGGACGAATCACCATCAACAGCGACATATGCCCTCACTCCATATGAGCACTGCTGAGAGGTTTGGAATTTAATCCAGGCTTTTGGCACGCAATCTAGTGATTAGAAATTGTATACCACCACCTCCTCTACCCTGCCAGCCAACATTCTGTTGGTGAAAATTTTCCGACCAATGGGACTCCAACCGGGTAACCTCGGTGTCAGACCGTCTTTAACGATCATGGCCACCAAGCGGACTTCAAACAAATAATAATACATTCGAGAACATATTAATTTCAGAAGGGCGCTTTCTATAGTTCATCTCCCACTCCACTAGGCAAAATAATAATAATATCCATATGGCCTCAGCTGGCGTATTCATCAGACAATTGAATTTGATGCCATCTGGCTGTCTGCTTGTCAATTTCGACGTTCCGTTTTACTGTAGGCCTACTAGATGGCACGCAGAATAAACCGAATCTCTTTTGGGCGTCTGTGGCTGTGGTTTAATTAATTTTGTCGGGTAAACACCAAATGTGTCACCAGAGATCTTTGATATGCCGACATCGTACAACATGAAGTGTCGAATTGACTTTTTACCGCCCATCAAAAATCCGACTACGTCTGCCGTGTTTGAACTCGCTAGCTTTGAATCCGGAGGTCGACACTCAACCACTGATCCACAGAGGCAGCTACTCCCCTACGTGACTAGGGATTAGCGCACGATGAAGTGCACGTTAAACACTTCAGTTATGTTGGTGTGTTAGGATGAAAATTGAGCAATTCACCCTATATTGTATATTTTCCGCTCCCAGATTTATGCGAGCCCAGAAGACGCCCCGAGCATCTGGAATTTGGCTCTTTTCTGGCGGTCAGACGGGAATTTTCAGCGACTGTTCTGTAACAAGGCTTCCTAGGCTTCATTTTCTATCTTCAATTGTAGCAATTTGTGAATAGTGTGTCTGTTAGGTCATCAGCCCAGAGGGTGGTTGGATCCTCAAATAGCACCACCAAACGCTATGCAGTTATAGGATAACCACAAAAACCAATGGCAGAACCCATATGAGGCGTACTAGGCAAGATGAGGAGTGAGGTAGTTTTCCATTGCTTTCCTCACTGGGTCAGAAAGTACTATTGCAGCTCGACTCACCCTTTGAGCAACACCTTTAATAACATTCAGACTCACTGAACATGCTCTGAATGTCATCACTCAGCACCACCCATACCCCAGCAGCTTCCATATTGTCACAGCCTTGGATGAGACTGGGACTTAGATAGAAGCCATACTTTGCTTTGGCGTGCGCCATGAGATGGTTGCATTTGTGAATAATAGGCACAAAATGGTGAGCCGTATCCTGCCGGCCCATAATAATAATTAGAGCATTATTTGACCCAATATGTAAAAGTTATTCATAAAAGTTACAGTCTAACATGTTAAAGCATCGTATCCCAAGATAGTTGATACCGGATGTTTAGCAAGACAGTGAGTCGCTGGATATTGCTTCATATTTCCGTACGACCGTGAGAAAAGTTGGCGTAACCAAGCGCTGGCAAGGATCGACACGTGTAGTAGATGCTGACCAAGCAATATATTTCAGCCAATGGGAAATTAAGGACTTGGGAAACATGGAGGCCACACCGCGCCAAATCTTAATTCCAGAATGACCAACGTGCTCAGTTGCTAAAGTCAGTTTCTGAAAAAGTAATATAAAAATTGGTGGAAGCGATTTGCTAGTGTTTGAGCTGTGTTTTGTAAATATATCACAATAAATACTGTGTCATCATATACGACGCATTTTCTGATTGGTGGTTGGTTCAGACACCAGGGAACCCCAGTATTGATATGGCGTCACCAAAGCCTCCTCAGTAACCCAAGCTCTGAAGAGCGTCACTCTGTGTTAAATGCTTGGATAGTGCGGAAGCACAAACTCTGAATTGGTGATCGTGATTAACGTGGTGTTATTCCAGTAACAGTAACTGATTTTAAATGATATTTTAAATTGTGCAGCTGGAAGATTTTACTGTTCTTGAGTAAATGGAATAGTATATTTAGGCAGAGTTTAATTTCAATATATAAAGACGATGTTTAGTGACCGCTGTGTAACAAGTGTAGTGGAAACGTGCTATTGTTTCACTATTCCGCGACGGGCGCGTTTCGCGATGAACTTCCGTAGCGAACCGTGTGCTGCTTTTTAAACTGTATTCTCACCCTTTAAGTGAAATGTGTAATATATATATGTGAATCAGTGTGTTTAGCTGATCTTGTAAAGAGAAAGGGTATTTCGGCTCGCAGCATTAAGCAGCGAAGATATTATCAACTATAGTCTTCTGTGTTCCAGTGGATTATTTTCAAGCAAGATGATGGCCATGCACGCAGAAGAAGGAAGTGCATTCCTACATGTTAATGCGGTGATTAACATGGAGTAAATCCCTCAATCAGCGGGGATGTAAGCTGCTATCCTGGTATCTCGAGAGTCGTCAGATGGAATTCAGTTAAGATGCATGTGTTATTTATGGCATGATATGTAAATTATGTTAAGGTACTAGGGCAGTGTAGATAGAATTTTTAACTTCATGTAAAGTAAGCCTGACGGCATGTGCTTGTTTAATTTTGTTACTATGATAGATTCGGATACGAGAATAATGCATATTTATTTTATTTTCATTTTGCTTTATGATTAGATGATTGGGAAAATGAGGGATTGATAGGATTAGTTGTTGTTTATTTACATATGTTACTTAGAATAGGATATTCCTAGTTTTCCTTATATTTATATGCTAGAAGGGCTAGATTTACAGGTTCATCTTTATACAACGTTCAATACGTATTAGTTCATTTCATTTCGGTTATTCAGACAGACAGGTATAGATATTTCTGCATGACGCATGATTTCATGGAAGCTGACTGAAGGAGCTGCAGAACGTCGTTGTTAAAATAAGATCTTTGAGTTAAGTTGGATTCTGTTTTACCTGATGGTCTGTAAAGGACACGAACTGAGTCTCATATTGTGAAAGGCCAATGGGATTTATGAGAAATAATGAGATATGGATTGCATGCTGAATTATAATGAATTGATGCAGGCTGATTGTATGCCTGACAAGAGAAAGAATATTGTGCAGATGTGTGTGCCTGCTAAGTGTCTTCTGAGTGTATATTGTGATCAGAATGGCCAGTATTAATTCCAGACTATTTAGTCTGATGATACTCAATGGTAAAAGCATGCTAAGAAGGAATGAATATACGTGAGTTTCCGTGTAGCCGGCGAAAGGCGTTATCTCATGGCAAGCTGATTTCTGGCCTGGGTTTATCTGTAGGTGTGAAGGAGACCATACTTCCTTGTGACAGCCTCGGGAGACAGAATACAAACTTTAGCATAGTGTTGAGTTCAACATTTCTTTTCAGCTCGTAATCTACCCGGAAGTACATGACGGATGACCGCGCTGTTGAGCGGTCAAATGCAGCAGGAGGCAATGTTGCCCATTGCTTTCTTCGTGATATCAAGGGTTATTTATATGTTTTTCTCTTACAGGATGATGTTTTACATTGTTATTTGTGATTGTATACCTTGTCTCGTTGTTTTAAAAGGGAACAGCCCGAGTGCTGAAGTATTGATGGTTTATCTAGTTCTGTCTAGATCTTTTGCAGTGAACCGGGTTTCACCTTAGAATCTGTGTAGCATTTAAGACTTTACTCGATATCCGATGTATATAGATGTGTCTAGTTTGATTATTTAAATTGTTGTAAATATAGTGTAGGATTTGCCCCTAGTATTTTGTATAAATTACATAGCGTCCATTGCGTCTTAATTATTTTCCTTTTCGTCGTAACTTTTCTTTATAATGTAACTTTTATTTAACGTTAGTATTTCGACGACTCTCGGAATTAACTTTGGAAACCGTTTCGTTGTGATGCGATAGTGTGTAACTCCATACGGAAATACCACATGTCAGTGTTTGCGTACACTTGTTGCCATACAATATAAACATTGGACTATAAGAAGAAACTCAGTCTTGATGTATATAATGTCCGTTATTGAACTTGATTTTTGATTTCAAATTTTGTGTTATCATTCAAGTAACGTTTTAATTTCCCTTTATTTTCCATATTTTGAATTCATTTGACATCTTATTTGTTCTTGATTTAATTGTTTTCTCGTAATATGATCGGGGATATTTATCAATAAATCCATCTTACCCCCTATGATTGTTTCTCATTCGTGTTATACCTCCATTCCCTGTCATTGATTGATATTTTAGAGTAGAACTTCGACTTTTTATCCTGACCCAACCGACAACCAACCCACACTCTGCCCAACCCTGAGTTAGTCGGATGTTCATACAGGAATGGAGGCATCGTCCTAGAGGGTATTTACCCCTGGGTACGGTACAATGGTATGACAATTTTTTTTAAGCTTTCTTTAAAATCATGTTCCGTATTGCATTTCAAATTTTCCTTCCCAAGTTCCGGGGCACAGATTAAAAAATGTAAGGTTGAAAAAAATAGTTTCAGAAGAATGCTTAGCTATAGCTGAATTTTCCCTTTCTTTGCGAAGCTGTGTCCCAAAACCTGAATTTTTGTTGAAACATCGGCGAAATCTTACCTGGAGGTTATATCGGCGAAGGTACCTAAAGACGACATACTCCAAACCCGACGAGGAACGCAATACAGGTAGTAAATTTACAAACTGTTCATCCAGCTCTGGGTAACTGGCATCGCGTCATTTAGTACTGGAATCTGAGATTAGAAATGTTAAGTTTTTCAGTTTAACTTGGCGCAGAAATCTCCAGCAAGAACTATAGCGCTCCTGTGTAACTTGATATTCTTGGGGAAAGAAACTCTCAGCTCTTACTTGATTTGGGTTCTTCTAGATTGAACGAAAATATAGTTCAAGCACATTAGCCTACAGGGAAAGCTTACAGTTATGATATTTCCTGGTGGTTGAAATTAGAAAGGTGAACACCGAAGTGGATGTGTTACTTGAACATTTCGTATTCCATATAAAACTGCTAGATAACGACTGGAATATCATATCATGGATATAAAAACTGGAAGTTAATTAGTATTATTAATATTATTATATTATTAAGAATTCAGTAACAGCAAAGAAGGGGGAAGAGAGCTGGCTTCAGCACGGTTGAATACTCTCAGAACAACAATGGAGCGAACAGGGCGGAAACAAATGAGTACCAGGGCGCGCAACATAAATCTCACGTTTATTCACCCGCTCTTACGAAGTATAAAGGTTAGTAGGCCACGGATTACCCCTGTTCGCTGCCCGTACATCTGACCACACAAAGGATGGTAAGTAATGTATGTCTAGGTCACGTCCAGAGCGACCTGCACGTTCGTATGTAACTTAGGAATCGATATGTCTTCACTTAATAGTTAAATACGTTCCTGGTACGATGTACTATAGCCTTCTTGTTTTACAGGCCATTAGCACACTTCTTTCCTATGTTTTTCTTTCTTTTTTTTTCTGTCTTTCTTTTATTTGCAATACCTCATTCTATCGTACCTTCTTTTTTCTTATCCTTTCCGTCCTATCTTCTAACGTTCACCGCTGCGGTTTGCAGAGATGAGAGTCGCTGAGTTGTTTCACGGTAAGCTGGTCTAACCGAACTAAAGAAATGGCGCAACAGCCCGAAAGGCCATGGCCTACCAAGCGACCGCTGCTCAGTCCAAAGGCTTGCAGATTATGAGATGCCATGTGGTCAGCACGACGAATCCTCTTGGCTGTTATTCTTGGCTTCCTGGACCGGGACCACCATCTCACCGTCAGATAGCTCCTCAACTGTAATGACGTAGGCTGAGTGGACTCTAACCTGCCCTCAGATCCAGGTTAAAAATCTCTGACCTGGCAGGGAATCCAAGTCGGGGCCTGCGTTAAGGAGAAGACGCTATGGCCCTACGCCAAAGGACCGGAAAATTGATATTCTTTGTTTTTTTTTTTTGCTTTACGTCGCGCCAACATAGACATGTCTTATGGCGACGATGCGATAGGAAAGGACTAAGAATGGGAAGGAATTTGCCGTGGCCTTAATTAAGGTACAGCCTCAGCATTTGCTTAGTGTGAAAATGGGAAACCACGGAAAACCATCTTCAGGGCTGCCGACAGTGGGATTCGAACCCACTATCTCCCGATTACTGGATACTGAAATTGATATGATAAGACCATCGAATGAAAATGTTCTCAGTGAAAAAAATACTAAGTTGACGTTAATTTACTTGCAACAATGGTTTTTAATACTTACAGGATATTCCATTAAAAGACAATAAATTGTGTGGTATATATATATATCAAAAGAAAAATAACTGTAGTTGCAAAACGATAAAATTACTTTTTCTTAATGCCCCACAAATGAACCACCTTTCACAGTTACCAGAAACACACTGTCAGTCATATTCTCCAGAAGGTTCCGTAATGGTAAACATATGAAATGGTGTATGGCTTTTAGTGCCGGGAGTGTCCGAGGACATGTTCAGCTCGCCAGGTGCAGAGTTTTTGATTTGACACCCGTAGTCGACCTGCGCGTCGTGATAAGGATGAAATGATGATGAAGATGACACATACACCCACTCCCCGTGCCAGGGAATTTAACCAATGATGGTTAAAATTACGGAGCCTGTCGGGAATCGAATCCGGAACCACTGTGACCATAGGCCAGCACGCTAACAATTTAGCCATGGAACCGGACACAGAAATGGTTATCTTCCTCGGTGCAGAAATTACAGATGTTTTCAGTTCTACGACTTTATCGTACTGCTTTTCTCCTTCATGCACAGTCCCGCAAAAGACTTCCTACAAATTTTCCATTAGTTTAAGGTCTGCTACTACAGCGCACTACATCAGGGCCTCTCAGAGTGCATGCACCTGGTGCACGGTGCAAAATACGACTTCGCTTGGTTGACCAGAGAGCAGACCCCCACTCCTCGATTTGGAGCAATAGCGCTCTCTCTCTCTCTCTCTCTCTCTTTCCCCACGCCTGTCTCGCTCGCTCCGCCTGTCTCCCTCTTCCTCACTTGCTCCGTAGCGCTCCAAATCAGAGCAGAGTTGAGCCGAGCTTAGCCGAGTAGCCCAGAGACGAAGCGTTGGTGCGAGCCGAGCCGAGCCGAATGGGACCGATGCACTGTGCATAAGAACTCTGCGCCTCAATTTGCACGCGTGAGATTTCGAGAGTTTGCGAGGCCCTGCACTACAGTCTCATCTTTGCGATGAAACGATTTCTCGGTGAATTTGTCACGAGGGCCTGATGCACTGTTTTTTAGGAATACTCAGGACTCTGTTCCAGTCTCCTGTGCAATATGTAAAACATAGTCTTCAAGCAATTTCTAAAAGTCTGTGGCTTTCGTACGGCCTGAGAGGAAAGAAAGGCTTTTCTTACTACGATAACCGATTCCACACCAGGTCTTCTGACCTCAATTTGGCGGGTTCGATCCCGGCTCAGTTCGGTGGTATTTAAAGGTGCTCAAATACGCCAGCCTCGTGTCGGCAAATTTACCGGCACGTAAAAGAATTCCTGCGGGACAAATTTTCGTCACTTCGGCGTCTCTAAAAACCGTTAAAATAGTTAGCGGAACGTTGACCTATAATATTATTAAAATGATTCTTTATACTATGTCTTTCGTCCGACTCGTTGGCTGAATTGTCACCGTACTGGCCTTCGGTTTAGAGGGTCCCGGGTTCGATTCCCGGCCGGGTCGTGGATTTTAACCTTCATTGGAAATTCCAATGGCACGGGGGCTGGGTGTTTGTGCCGTCCCCAAAATCCCTGCAACTCACACACCACACATAACACTATCCTCCACCACAATTACACGCAGTTACATACACATAGCAGATGCCGCCCACCCTCCTCGGAGGGTCTGCCTTACAAGGGCTGCACTCGGCTAGAAATAGCCACACGAAATTAAATTAATTAACCATTTCTTTTAGAAGATATACCCTCCTCTTTCCTGAGGTCATGGCAGTAATATGGTCAACCATCATAAACCATCCAAATTTAATTTCTTTTCATCACAGAACATCACACATTTACATTCTTTCTCCCAAGTCACATGTTGCACATGCCCACGTAACACTGTTCTCCTTAGACGTTACCAACATACGAGGTTGCTTCTTTCTTTTTATTTCAAATGTTGCTCTAACTGACCACCTGGATAATCTAGACTTAGGAACACCGGTGGCGGGATCTTGTGACAGTTATCCCAGCGTTGGTCCGCTAGCTCTAAGGTTCTTAATAACTTGGTCTCCTCTTGCCTAGATATCAGCTTCTGTGGTTTTCTGTGCGACTTCCTTTCCCCCCACCCTCATAATTTTCCTTTAACTTCAGTAAATTGTTTACTGCAGTGTGTGATCTGACACTTCGCCTTGTTATTTCACGGAGAGATAATCCCTCTTCGTTATAGACCATAGGTGGGCAATGAGAGGGCCCCGCTCCCCATGAGCAGGGGAAGAGCCGAGAGCAACTGACTTCTACTAGCTTATGCTGTAAAGACTACTGTACGTGGTGATATGCGGAGTCAAAGTTCAGACAAAGCCATAGCAATATACCTGGCCGAGTTTATTATCCTTACGCAATACAGTCGTACGGTTCATTCGTCGTATACTACCGTATTCTTGAACACGTTTATCCGAACCACATATATGCGCCATTTCAATTAAAAAACTCCACGTGCATTGGGATGGAATTAACCCGTGACTGCTTTCGTGAGAAACCGGTGACTAAACCCCTCGGCTGGCACACTCTGAGTCAACCATGGGTTGTTTTCGTTTATTTACAGCTTTCCCCATTACATGACAGTAATACTACATGCTTTGAGTAATTATATTACAAATTTAACTTGATTTTCTAATTACATGTGAGATACGTGAATAATTCTATGGCTGTTATGATGTACATAAATAAATAAACAAATAAATAAAATAATGTCAACAAAACTATATCCTTTCTTCTTCTTCTTCTTCTTTATCTATTTACCCTCCAGGTTCGGTTTTTCCCTCGGACTCAGCGAGTGATCTCACCTGTACGGCCTGAAGGGCAGTGTTCTGGAGCTTCAGACTATGGGTTGGGCGATACAACTGGGGAGGATGGTCAGTACCTCGCCCAGGCGGCCTCACCCGCTATACTGAACAGGGGCCTTGCGGGGGATTGGGAAGATTTGAAGGGATATACAAGGAAGAGGGAAGGAAGTGGCCGTGGCCTTATGTTAGGTACCATCCTGGCATTTTCCTGGAGGACCACGGTAAACCACTTCAAGGATTGCTGAGGCAGGAATCGAACCCACCCACCTCTACTCAGTTGACCTCCCGAGGCTGAGTGGACCCCGTTCCAGACCTCGTACCACTTTTCAAATTACGTTGAAGAGCCGGGAATCGAACCCGGGCCTCCAAGGGGGGGCAGCTAATCACACTACACCACAGACGCGTATATCCTTTTTTTACAGTTAAAACAACTGAATTCGTGAAAGGTAACAATTGTTTAAAATATTTTTTGACTAACCTGCTTTTGGTCATTCGCCACGACTTCGTATCTAAAATATTTATAATTATAACGCTTCTTTCCCTCTCAAATAATTCACAATTAAATAATAAATTATGAACATATTAATCACTAACATTCCATGAATATATAGGAATATCTATCTATATGTATGTATGTCTGGTCATTAAATACCCACTTACTTGATTTTTTGGCAGTGGGTCTTTTAACATGATTTCATATTATCTCCGAGTATCAGATCTGAAAGAGGTTTTCTGTACGTCTCTATAGCTAATGCGAACAGTGCGAGCACTCTGGACTAGTAGCTTTCTGCAATTTTCACTCATTTAATCTCCGCTTGCCTGGTTTGCATTTGCGGAGATAGCCGATTGATGGCAGGAGTAGAAAGAGAGGGACAACGGGATGCGCTAGTCTAATTAAAACTATTATAATAAGCTGCATTTCGCATGGATTGGAAATGGAGATACATTTTAGAAGTTTGAGAAGACACGTTTCCTGTCTTCATCAATCATTGTCCCAGTTCAAGAGAAAGGGGCGCGGTAAGAGAGGTGTTCATACCGCTATCAATCATAACTTACAGCGGTTATCGTCGACAATACTTGTGACGAACACTGGATCATCCGACATCATAATCCATAAATCTATCTACAATTCAGTCAGCTCTCAGTACCAGGAGAAAAATTTGCTTGTTTGTTAACATTACTTAGTCCAGATACGTTTCTGATGAGCTATAGTGCTTACAGCAATTATTATTATTATTATTATTATTATTATTATTATTATTATTATTATTATTATTATTATTATTATTATTATTATTATTGGGAGTAACTGACGCTGTGGTTCAGCTGATTGACTCCCAATCAAAGTATTCATGATTCGAATCCTTGCAACTTCGTGTGTAGTTTTCAGGTTTGTGATTAGTAGCGACAGTGTGTGCTCAGGATGCATTTTACTGTACCTGTGATTCGTACCACTATATGAGCGACACCATGGGTGACCAACACTATGGTTCTGCCTTGCCTATGAACCTGAGGGAAATTCCTCTTCTGACCTCTGACTGGTTAACATTATTTTCAAAACAAAATCCTCCACCTCCACTAATTGACTTACGACACAACTTTCTAGTAACCGAGATTCACGATCTCTTTGCAATGAATAACTGGCGCAAGACTATCGTCTCACAAGCGTGTCGTGGATGTGAATAGTTCGTAGATTTGCCTTATGCGCGCTGTCGAGGACGCCTAACGACTCAGCAATGGCAGCACACGATCGCCCGTGACGGCCCCCAAGGGACCCACAATCCCCTTGGAGCCTTGTCTTGGGATGCGAAGGGGCAGCTTAAAACGTGACGGGGCGCGTAGCCAATAATCCGCCGCTGCAACAAGCCCACTGCGTACTGACATTACCGCCGGTTTACCACACCGACGCGACGGACGGAAATGAAGATGGAGTATCGCGGGCGCAAACAAGTAAATAGTGACAACTGCTGCCATTAAACCTCCGAGGACACAGTGAGGGGACAGAGTAACGGCTAAATTTCTACTTCATTTTCTCTTGTATAAGACACTACAACATAGAACGAATACCCCCTTTCTAGAGACATTTCTAAGCAAACAACTGTGCAATTCATTAATTTTCTAATAGCTACGCCTTGATGATACAACCATTCTTCTCTAAGTTCTGGCACTCATATCACCTTCATTTGTAGACCTCCGCGGAATAAGGATGTAGATGATGATGATGCTTGTTCTTTAAAAGTACCTATCATCTAGGTCATCGGCCCCTAATGGCACGAAATGAGACGAAATGTAAGGACAACTAAAAATCCATAATCCTCCACTGACCAGAATTAAAAACGTGAGGACGAAGAATGAATGGATGGATACGAATTGAAAACAATCAGTGGATCCGACCCGCAATGCCCCATATTCCCAGAAACTAGCGTTAGACAATAGTATTACTGACCAAGGAACTGCTTCTAAAGCACAATACTGAATCGATGATGCTTATAGTCTAAACGGGTCCAAAATTCAGGTTATCGGCCCCTCATAATGGTACTTATCGCTAGAAAAGTATAACCATGGTATTTGTCATGTTGCGGTTCTAATAAAGAGTAGTGTAGACTCGCGGTATTCCACACATTATGGTATTACTCACAGGTAATGTAATGCGCACTTGTAACACAGACCTATGTTGTTTCGCACAATGTGTCGCTATTTACAGGTAACGCAAACCTATGGCATTCTTCACATAAGGGGACTAACCACACGGACTGGCACTATCCCGTGGTGTTCCTCACATAGTGCGTACTAATCAAAGGCAAGGCAGAACCGTGGTGTTGCTCACCCATGGTGTCGCTCATATAGTGGTACGAATCACAGGTACTGTAAAATGCATCCTGAGCACACACTGTCGCTACTAATCACAAACCTATTGTGAACCTAACATAGTGGTACTAAGCACAACTAAAAGCGACCCATGGTGTTCCCTGCGTGGTGGGACTAATTACAAGTAGTATCATGCTTCTAATTTGATCATCCCTTGGTCGCCCCTTTTAGTCGCCTCTTACGACAGGCAGGGGTTACCGTGGGAATATTCTTAGTCTGCGTCCCCCACCCACAAGGGGCTGTGTGTTTGGTCTGCCGACAAGCCGGTTAGGAGCCCCCTTTCTGCCACTTGGGACGCGCCACGTGGGAGTATTACCTCTCCCCACGCTACGCCAGCGTAGTAGATTCGTGGAATAAGGATGTAACTAACACATTTTTGAAAAGTGAGATTTCTGTGTATCATCACACCTCTATGCTGTGGTGTCATCTTACGTCGTACATTTGAACTTCAAGCTGGTTTACAGCCTCCGTGGTGTAGGCCTAAGGTTGGAACATCAGTCAAGATGGTGGACAGTGCTTGTGTTGATTCATAACCAGGTGTAACAGATCATTTAAATAAAGGCCGTAGACGAAATCGCATACGTATTTTGAAATAATTTATTGACATTATTATTGCTACTGTTGTTAATTTTATAATTACACTATTATCATTTGCTATCATTTGTGTTCCAAGTAGAGTATTTCTATTCTGTCATATCCAAAGGTAATATATACTTGAAGATTAATTTCCGTTGTATCACTTCCAATTCGTACATTATTTTTAAAACCGTAAGTTATAACAATAACATATTGTTTTTAAGAGATGAACACATTTGTAAACTTGCGATTGGTTCAAACAGTGTATACCATGAAATGAACCCCAAAAATAGTTGTCCTCTATCCTGAAAAATTACTGATTTGTTGTTTACATCCTTACTGCGGGCAGATCTTAATTTAACTTTCATATCCCATCCTCCTCGTTGTGTCTACCAGATACTTTTTCCTAAGCTCATCTCTTCCTTCTTCCCTAATACTTGGTCTTCAAAAATATTAGTCATGAATATGCTGTGTCTAATTATGAGTCAAATGAGTTCATTTTTCTTCTTTCTTCGATTTTGGCCACGGAAATTAACCCTCTGCTTTCATCTTAATCCTTCTTTTCTTGACTTCCAATAATTCTTCATCCTTTCACTTTGCTATTTCCTCCTACCTTGTGTCCAGACATTATTACTTTTCATCTTTTCCTTCTCCTGGAAGCCCGTGAAAATTTGTATCAATCTTCTGAAAATTGTTCTGTTTTGTATTACATCATCTGTTATTCCATTCTCGAACATATCTTTTCTTTACTCCTTGGATCCAGTAGTTCCTATTCTTGCTCTTGTAATCCTGGTTAAACACTCGTTTTGTCAATCTACTGTTATCCATCCTGATTATGTAACATAAAAATTTCATTCTCCTCTTTCTGATTGTGTCTAACAGACTTTCATTTTCTTCATCCTTGTATAGATATTTATTCCTCCCATGTCTAAACTCTACTTCCTTCGTTTTCAATGGTCGCCAAATTTTCCTCAATATTTTCCTTTCTTTTTTTTTTCCTCTATCTCTTCTATTCCACCAGTTTTCATAGAGAACATGCATTCTGTGGCATACAGACTCTCTGGTTTGATTATTGTGTTGTAGTGTTTGATTTTAGTTTTCCTTGAGAGATTCTTCTTATTGTAGGTATATTTAGGGGCTGTCTGGCCGAGGCGGTAAAGGCGTGCTGGGTTCGCCCGGAAGGACGTGGGTTCGAATACCCGTCAGGAAGTCGTAAAATAAGAAACGAGATTTCCACTTCCGGAGGTGCATATGACCCTGAGGTTCACTCAGCCTGCACCAAAAATAAATACCAGGTTAATTCCTGGGGGCAAAAGCGGCCGGGCGTAGAGCTAACCACTCTACCCCATCACGTGCCGTGGTTAACAATGGTGGAAGCCTTTACCTTCCACTCCTCCAAGGGCCTTCATGGCCTGTACCGAGGTGACTTTGTCTTTGTTGGTTTACGAGTTCAAGTTATCTTGCTCTTGATCTGTTTGCTTCATTATCGAGTCTAGTTGATGTTTATACTTTCTAATTCTTTAAAAACATCTTTGTCCTCTTTTATTTCTCTTATTACTTTCCTGTTTGTTTCGCTTTTACTCCAGTTCGTTATCATTTTCCTCTACATCTACATTTCTGTTGCTTCAAGACTGTTTTCTCCTGTCCAGTTTTCACTTCCGTCTTCCGTCAAGCAGTTTGCTCATTATAAATGATTTTCAGTGTCCTTACCAATTTCTATGTTCATGTGTCCGATCACACGCGTATTATTCTGAACTTAGGATTGCTAATGGGCCACACTGAGCATCGGGAATAGCAATGTGGGAGAAGTAGTTTAAAATCACAATTGTCGCCATACTAAAAGTGTTTAATTTATTTCGTGTGGATATTGCAATCCTTGTAAGGCAGACCCTCTGAAGAACGGCATGTTACTGTGGTGAATGATGTGTTGTGTGTGGTGTATGATTTGTAAGGATTTTGGGAACAGCACAAGTACCCAGTCCGCACGCCAAGCGAATAAACCATTTAGTAATGAAATCTCCTACCCAGCCGGGAATCGAATCCGGCACTCTCTCAAACTGATGTGAACTGCACTGATCCCTCAGCTAAAGAACCAAGTCCCTAGGAGTGAATGTCCATTGTTTCCCATTTCAAACTGCAGGGAATATGAGCATCTACATTAAGATATAGTAGGTAAGCTTGGGAACAAGTTTACGGTCTGTGTTTTATGGAAATTTCCTAAGGAGCTGAGGTGAGGATTAAATAATGTTCAGCGATGTGTTTCTTAAGGTTAAAAATTCTTCTATCAAAGAGTTCATGAATTTTGAAATAATAATACGTGTTTCATTTAATCTTGGAAATGTCGGTTAACCTTCTTAACTTTCCAGCACTAAGTATGGAAGCAATTTTGAATGAATTAAGATCCAAGAGACAAGTCAGGTGACGGACAGGGTCAGTTAGGCCTACTATAGATGGTACCTTGTAGTACAGAAAGGCTTATTTCGTCATTCTCATAGATAGATACATGGTTTACTTTAACTGGCAAAGTCAGGAACACGAGTGCCTGTCTTACAATTAAGCAGTGAATACGCAAATTAATATAAAATAAGATTTTAAACTGACTAAAACAAATTACAGTACTATGCCGCTATACTATCTTACTGTACATAAAACATCTATTGTGCTAAACAATATAAACTCATTTTGCTTCTCAAGTACAATAGTACAATACCTAAGAATAAATTTAAAAACTCTAAATAATAATATAGATAACCATTCTATTATTTACAATTTAATCCAGAAATTTCTCACGCTGACGAAAGTTTAGTTTTCATGTTATGATTGGGTGCGAAAAACATAATAAAATAGGGATCGGGATAAGGATAATTGCAAAGGAGACCACAGCAGAGTCGTACTACTTGTCTAACAGTAAGGATTAATTTTATGATGCTTATAATAATAATAATAATAATAATAATAATAATAATAGTAATAGTAATAATAATAATAATAATTCATCTTAAAGAAGAAGAACTGTCGTACTACGAGCACATCTCGTGGAAATATTTTGAGCACACCCTTTTAAATCTTCCATATTTTTAAATCTTCATAGGTGTCTAAGATGAAAAAAGGATTCGAAGTGCAGGTCATATTCTATTCTTAGACTATTAAGTCAGCTTCCAAATCTATTAAAATTTCGGAAATTTATATTCTTTTCTCTTTAACAAAATAATTCTGTAATATCACAATAACAATTTTATAGACATCATAGAAGTTGAGCTGGAAGCCCAAGCAACAACAACAACAAGAACATACAAACACCAAAAGAGAGCTCATCAGCCCTTTAACAAAGGATGCTTGAAAGCTCTGAGATCATTCACAAGAAATGGCTCAACAACTCAGAGTAATTTACACCACACGAGCACAGAAGCACATACACTAACAGAACAGTTACATCATACATGTCGTTACATAAGGGGTTAATTTACTTAGTTACGTTATATACCCGTTAGAAACGAAGACATCGCTTCTTATACACTTTTACAGGTGGGTCTCGAACCAAATAGCTTCATTTAATAAATTTACAAGGCCCGACTCTCAAACCCAGAGGTCCATTTAACAAAATATTATAAGGATCGCGAACCCAGAAAGGTTACCAAGGTTAATGAAACACTGATTAAACTTTCATAATAATAATAATAATAATAATAATAATAATAATAATAATAATAATAATAATAATAATAATAATAATAATAATAGTTGTACCGGGAGGTACACCCGCCCCGTTCATTTAAATGAAACACCTTGGAAAATGCCATCTTAAAACTAAAACTCGCAACTACTAGCGTAATAAGTTTAAACATTTCTCTACAGATGTCTCTGCCTAAAACCTTATGTTATGTCCTCTGGTGTGAAGAGGGACTATTAAGATTGCAGAGTAATTTGTTTTTTTAGGATGTACTAAACTGAATTCCTTATTCTTTGTTTTGGGTGTGTTAGTTTGCAACATTTCCCGCCAACTTTGGATGCGGGCCAATAGAAAATTTTGTATATTTATTTTTCAGCCAAGTATACCTATCTTGCATGTATTAAATTACCTAATGGAAATTGGGGGTGTGTCGGGCCTTAGCCCAGAGATTTCTGGATCTTTCCTCTCGGGTACAAAAGCTGGCACATTTTTCGACCAGGTTGTCTTATTCAAAGGAGGCGGGGAGCCTCGTCTATCGCAGAGTAATCCATCAGCTCAAGGTAATGGCAGTCTTTGAAAGCTAGCTCGAGGGGAAGGTTTCCACTCTTCACTAATGTAACTTTAGTTTTCTAAAATTTAACTTTCAAACAAGTCAATAGAACTTAGCCGAAATCAGGGAATAGAGTGTGATACTACCCTCTCGCGTTCTCTATCAACTTGATTTTCAGGTGGCTATGATTTTGTAATTTGTTTCAGTTTGAAATCTTTGTAATTCAAAATATTCTGTCCATCTAGTCACCTCGGTAGTTTAGGCTTAGCCTCTGTAACTCCAGGCCAGAAGCCTAAATAAGGTTTTAATCTTTTAATTGCAAATTTCAAAGAGTGCAAGCGTCCGCCTCCATATCATATTGATTTTTGGGCCAGGGACGTTAACCTGTTGTTTTCCACAAATGCCCGGTAGAATGGGTATTCTATACACCTTTAAAATTCAATTTCATTCTTTAATGTTCAGAGGTTAGACTGTTGAGTGTCTAAGACAGTGAATACTGTTCGAATTGTAAAATGTAGGTTGTGCCTTTGATAGGCCTGGACCTTTCTGGAACTAGGTATCCCAGTGTAAAATGTTAATAAAGCGAAGACGCTCCTTCTCTGTAATTGTTAAATGGCGCCTTCAGAAGGCCGGTGTGGTATAATGTTTGGAGAACAGTCTCCTAGATAATTTTGTGGAGCAAAAGGTGCTCTTGGAATATTGAATATCTTGAATACCCTGTTAAAGAAATTGGGAGTTTCGTCTCCTTGACTGTATTTTTGAAAGGAGCCGCAGTGACCATGAAGTATAATTAGGGAGTTTCCAGCTCAAGGTTGCTGTTATTCGATATTCTAATATTGTTACCCTATCTTATGAACTTGCGTACCTGAATTATAAAGTTTGTCTTTGAAAAAAAAAAAACAGAAGATAACCGAGAAAAGAAATATGAAGCTAATTTTGAAGGTTTTAATTAATCTTGTGACTGTCTTAAATAGTCCCATTCATGCCCGCACATTCTTTCACCTCTGTCCACCACGGTACCCCCCGTAATAATAATAATAATAATAATAATAATAATAATAATAATAATAATAATAATAAATTTACTGATTTTTACGTTCCACTAACTATAGTATATTTACGGTTTTCGGAGACACCGAGAATCCGGAACTTTTTACCTCAGGAGTTCTTTTACTTGCCAGTAAATCTACCGATTCGAGGCTAACATATTTGAGCACCTTCAAATACCACCGGATCAAACCTACCAAGCTGGACTTAAAAGGTGTTACTCAGTCCGCGAAATTTTAAAGAAATTATCCAAGATACGTTATTCACAAAATGAAATGGCATATGGCTTTTAGTGCCGGGAGTGTCCGAGGACATGTTCGGCTCGCCAGGTGCAGGTCTTTCGATTTGACTTTGCGCGTCGTGGTGAGGATGAAATGATGATTGAAGACGAAAAAAAACCCAAGCCCCCGTGCCAGCGGAATTAATCAATGATGGTTAAAATTCCCGACCCTTTCGGGAACCGAACCCGAGACCCCTATGACCAAAGGCCAGCACGCTAACAATTTAGCCACGGAGCCGGACTGTTATTCACAAGTTATATGTAACAGACATGAAAGTAGCGAAAACAATATGTTGGTACAAACAAGTGAGAACAACGGCAGGAACGTACTCGTAATGAGGAGATAGGTCTAAATGCTAAGTTAGGAATGAACTCAATGGACGAAGCGATAGGCCTATGCTTAAACCGTCTTCGGTCGTGGGATCATGGAAGGCGAATTGAGGAGGATAGAATACCTAGGAGAGTAATGAACTCTGTCATGGGGAAAGGGTAAGGGAAGTAGAGGCAGATCAAGATGACGATTCCTAGACTCAGTTTATAACCCTAGTATTACCAAGGTAAAATCTGTCACTTGGATATGTACGGGGGAACAAAATTAACCCGCTATTATTTTCATCTCGAATGAAGTTTTTAATATACAATTCCTGTAATATTACAGTATTGAGTGCAAATGTGTGAAGCCGACCATTTGACATTAAGATATTTCGTCAGATAGGAAATCTTTTACATGCACGTGTATGGGGGGGGGGGGGGGGGGGGCAAAAATTGCCCCCTCAACAAAAGTATATTATAGGAACTTTAAAAAAACACACATTGGAATGATGACTATGTGACATCTTAGTAGACATCTTATGTGACAACTATTTGAAATATTGCTTTTCTGGCTTACAAATTGCGCATTTTATTCATAAAATGAGATAACGCGGGCAATTTTTGCCCCCCGTTGGTAGTTCTAGGGAGGCCACAGAGTTATACATAGAGGATTGTGGAAGCGTTTAGCAAATTCACAGGGGCTTGCAGACTGAAAGGCAATCTTGTGTGTAGTACTGTCAAAACCTCGGTGTGATCCTCACTGGTAAAATCTCCTCAGAAACTTCTTCGTCGCCGCTGTCTGCGTTGGGTTCACATGTCGTTTTAAGGATTGAAACATCGGTGAAGGTTAACAGTAACGTACATTGCGCGCGCTACTGTATGTCGTAACTGTCAACATGGCACTGATTTATTTTTTATTTACTGAGATAGCTGTTGTACCCAGCTTCGTTACGGAATTCTACATTGTATACTGAATTCTAGATGAAGTCGTGTACACGTTGTGAATAACATTTTATTAAATTGCATAACAACATGGGTATTTAAAAATTAAACTTTAGGCGCCTTCCCCTAAACTATCATTTCATCCAGCGTGATTATAGCATACAGTATATTGTAGTGCTTTATTCTCCGACTTTACATACCGATTTTCATTGCATTCTGTTCACTTGCTTTCTTGTGGCTTGACATCGATATGGACTTAGCAACAAAAATCGAAATTCATGACTATCTCTGTTAACATAGCTAGTACGATAGAAATATATAAGACATAAATGATCAGACATGTAATTCCATATAACTTTACTCGGCGTGAATAACATTATTTATAGCCTAAATTGTAGTGCCGTACTCTCCGACTTTACATAGCCTACCGATTTTCATTCAATTATATTCAGCCATTTTCTCGTGATGCCCGTACATGCATATATGCATACAATCATACATACAGACAGAAAAGACTGAACATTAAAACGTGCATTTCCTTGTTACTGTGGGTACGACCGATACAGAAATACCGTTCTTTTTACATTGCGAGCAATGTACTGACAAAACGCTTACTTTATATACAGTGAGTCGAAGTGAAACTCATACATCACTGTAACTAGTATGTGTTTATGAACAGAAATGTGGACAATAATTTATGTACGCATTTTATGTGTGGAACAATAAAGATATCTCTTGAATTATTAAATCACCACAGGCTGGTTAGCGTATCCGTTAACTTAGCAAGATATAACAGATTCTTTGTCTATATGTTGCTGGGGCATGTCAAAATGAAACTCATACAGTCCTACATGGACAGATAAGAGGGGAGTACAAAGGTTCTTATGTTTGTGTTTCGACACCGCATTCAGTTTGTTGTGGAGAGTTGCGAAGTACAGACAATTTCCAGTGCTATCATGGGGCGTCAAAGAGGACAATCATCGAAAGAAGAAAGAACTAGATTTTTCACCACAAGAGAAGAAAATCACTTCGAGAAATTAGTGAACTTGTAAAAAGAGGCATGCAACTCTGCAGTGCATTATAAATAGACACTGAAGTACACGCAGCATTGAAGATAAAGACAAAGAAAGTGGGAGAAAAATTTTCAACCTCAGGGAGGAACGTTGGATAGTAAGGTAAGTAAAAAAAAAATAATAATAACAGTGATTAGTGCTCCGAAACTGGCAATGATGGCTAAGGAACATAGCAAGAAGACAGCATATCCAGAAACTATTCGACTTATCCTAAGGAAAAGTATCAGGCATGGACGAATAGCTAGGAAGGAAATGTTGAGCTTCGTTAAGGAGTATAATTATAGAAAAAGATTTTGTCTTTTGAAAGACCGTTATTTTTTCAGATGAAAGCAAATAGAATCCCTTAGGATCAAATGGAAAGTTTAACGTCTGGAGGAAACCAAATGAGGAGTTGAAACCTAGCAATCTACGTCCAAGTATCGAACATGGTGGAGGTAGTGTAACTGTCCGGGGGTGCATGTCAGCTAGTGGACCATGAGAGTTGACTTTTATTGATGGGACCATGGATCAATATGTGTATCTAAATATACTGAAAGAACATTTACGACCATGTGCTCAAAAGCTTGGAATACTTGATCGATTTAAGTATCACCAAACGACCCCATGCACAAAGCTCATAAAGTACGGATGTGGCTGCTGTATAATTTATTGCCCAAAGGTATTCGAGACACCTCTACAGTCACCAGACTTAAATGTGATATCATATCTATGGCATTACTTGGAAGTAGCGATAAGAAAACACCAGATTTCGAACAAAGATGGTCTGTAAATGGCTTTATGTGAAAAATTGAAGAAGATCCAGCTTATCGCGAAAAGTTTCCACAACCTATGCGTAATCGTTTATAAGCCGTGAAAAGGGCTAAAGGGTATCTAACAAAGTTATGAGTGTTTAAAATATTGTGTTATTAGAGATCTCTCAGGAACTACTTGAAGGTGTATGAGTTTTACTTTGATCTGTTTCATGCATGTTAAAGAATAATGTATTAATTCTCTTTGTAAGTATAAGAAATGGGATTTGATTTACTTTGTACCTTAGTAGAGAAATGTGTATTTGTTAAACCAGAAACAAGACTAAAATAAAGTAATGGCCCCGGTAGTTACGTGTGGGATACAATTGATATGGCACAAACTAACTGTTTCAAACATGAAAAGGACGAAACATTCTTTCTGGAAGACATCAAACAAACATTTGGGCTACCAGACACCGCCGCATCGACTGCCGTCCTTGAAGAAAGGAGACAGAAAGCCCAGCAGATACCTGAAGGTTTCTACGAAACGGAAGTTATGAACAACAGTGAATGGAAGGGCCCAAACTACAAACTACGCCATGTATACACACGCTTCGGTGTCCACGGATTCAACGGGAAAACATGCCTAACCAACAGATTTCACGCCCCAAACGAAGAATGTATCTGCCGTCTCTGCGGAATGACGTGTCCTAGGTACCACCTGATGAACTGTACTCAACAAACAGAACGCATCAACACACTTGCCAAAGACTGGGAAAAAAGCAACAACATCGAAGTGATGTACCAAAAGAAAATAATGACAAATTGTAACCTTTAACACATATGTACACATTGTGTTTAATTTCAATAAATATATTCTTTTGTTGACTCCAAATAAACAAGTTTTCCTTTAGTGTATGAGTTACATTTTGACTCACAGTATACTGTATATATAGACTGTCGCTGAATGGTGGTTATCTTATTTATATAATTAATTTATTTATTTATTTATCTTGATCATTAGTGTGTTCCTTTTTTGTTACTCTTTGTTTTCTCTCCTTCATTTTTATACTGCAGTCTTTCTTTCATATTCCCTGAGATAGTGCATTCAAGCTTTATGAGTTGTGAGATGCGAGCAAATTTAGATATTCTCGTCTGGTATCACAGAATCGTTAACAAAAGGGAGTCGAGACAGCAAATGGGCTGTTAACTTGTTCACTTCATAACAAGTTGGTCCGTCTTCCAGTGTTTGCTCCTAAAGTTAAACTGTTTATGCCTCTCCAGTTATTAACGCAAGAGGAGGGGAACGCTTTACGAGTTCAATTATATTAGTCCCTTAATTACCAAATTAATTCATTTGTGGTGTAGTCTATTCACAGCTGGTACATACATAAAAAATACCATCAAGTCAACGTGAGTATCATGCTCTTCAATTAAGACAACACAACGCTGAAACGTGAATTAACCGAAGTTCTGTAAAAGTAGTCAGATTTTTGAAGGGCAGAAAAATGTTTATTCATTCGTACGAAGTCACGATGTAAAACACATTTGGTGAAATATTTATTATTTAGCAAAAGAAATCAAGTATAACTGAGCATGTAACACCCAGTAGAGTTCCAAATTGTTTTAATATTCTTTGGTCGATAGCACGATCTTCGAAAGGGTATGAGGGAACTGTGTTTTCTAAACAGTCGCATACCAAAAGGAGGGAGTCCGTTATTGACCACAGTGATCTTTTTGTCCTCTGATTTGAATGGTTCATTTATTTTAACAATTGAAATATTTGTTTCTTACGGATATTCTGTGAGTTGACGAAAGTAAAAGCCTTATGTGACAGCCCATTGCTGTGTTGCTCTTGTTCTGTGTTGGCTTTACATCACACAGATACAGATATGTATTATGGCGACAAAGGGATTGTAAAGGGCTTGGAATCGGTAGGAAGCGGCCTTTGCCTTAATTGCCTTTGCCTGGTGTGAAAAATGGGGAATCACGGAAAACCATCTTCAGGACTTCTGTCAGTGGGGATCAAACCCACTATCTCCAAAATTCAAACTCACGGCTGCTTGACCCTAACCGCACAGCCAACTCACTCGGTGTTATTCTGATATTAGGATGTGTAGCTGGGTCACCCAGTCAGTCAAAATTGCTGGAAGGAGTAGTTCTATTTTCACCGCATATTCAGAAATGCATTGAGCCTCCGTGGCTCAGACGGCAGCGCGTCAGCCTCTCACTGCTGGATACCCTGGTTCAAATCCCGGTGACTCCATGTGAGATTTGTGCTGGACAAAACGGAGGTGGGACAGGTTTTTCTCCGGGTACTTCGGTTTTCCCTGTAATCTTTCATTCCAGCAACACTCTCCATTATCATTTCATAGCATTTATCACTCATTAATAAATCACCTTGGGAGTGGCGACCCCATTTTAATAAAAGCCTATATATGTTTCATTCATTACATCCCTGACCCGGTCAATGACTGGAAAACAGGTTGTAGGTTTTCATTTTCATTCGGAATGCATAAATGGCCAAGATTGGCTGACAGAAAGAAACTGACTAGGGACTCGAAAAGTCTGACTGTGAATTTAGTTGCAAATTGCGTGAAAGTTAATGCTGTGAAACAAAATGAATTGTTCAATAAACGCTTCAAGAGAGGTTACAGATATTAGCGAGTCAGAAGAAACTCATGAAGATATGGCTTTTAAAAGATATTATTCCTCTAGTCATTGTGAACAGCTTTTACATATAACTGAAGTTTTAGAGCGTAAAAGAGCATCTGTTATATACCGTTGATATACGAAGTAATTTCCTACATTGGTAGAACTGCATTTTAGTATTGTGGTTTTCCTACTAAAGAAAATGTCTTTGAAAAACTGCGTTATTCATATTTTTTTATGAAAAAGAAATATATTGAATTCCGCCATTGGTGTAACACTGAACGTTGATAACCGACTGTTAACATTCGCTTAAAAAAAAACCAAAGCACCCGTACTACGGTGTGGTGGTGGTGGTCATTATTATAAGAGGAAGTACAACTGGGCAACAACCCTGGAAAATAGAAGAGATCCGATACTTGGAAAAATGAGTGTATCGGCAGAAGATAGAAGAGGGCCACGAAGGGCGTGAAAATGGAAGACTTCCTTGGCTTCGTAAACCTAATACCGTCGGGGTGTGAAAAGAACAAGTGTTGACAAAAGGAAGTCGGATAGGAAAGATTAAGGTGCGAAGTATGAAATGTCGTATGGCTTTTAGTGCCGGGATATCCCAGGACGGGTTCGGCTCGCCAGGTGCAGGTCTTTCTATTTGACCCCCGTAGGCGACCTGCGCGTCATGATGAGGATGAAATGATGAAGACAACACATACACCCAGCCCCCGTGCCGTTGGAATTAACCAATTAAGGTTAAAATCACCGACCCCGCCGGGAATCGAACACGGAACCCTCTGAACCGAAGGCCAGTACGCTGACCATTCAGACAACGAGTCGGACGTGAGGAGTATGACCTAAGTAGAAGCAATGCCAGATTCAACTATGGGAACTGTGGTAAAGAAAACCCGCATTCCCAAGTTCAGAGGCCCTGGTCCCCTTTTTAGTCGCCTATTATGACAGGCAGGGGATTCCGTGGATGTTATTCTGCCACCCCCACCTACAGGAGGGCCGTTCTACTGTGGAATAAATATAGGTCCTATATATGAAAAGCACAGTAATAAGAACCTGCTGGGTGATTAGATTGTGTCCGTGTTCGTGTGTACGCGCTGTGTTTCACCCAGAGCGAGCTTTAGGGCTCATCAGTGGACTAGGACGCCTTTCCAAGGCACTGCTTAACAGTGACAGACAGTTGTTCTTATTTATAAAAAATGTCCTCCTTTGGCGTTAAGCTAAATGGAGGGGACATTTTTTTTATAACGGAATACTTATTTGGTACCTAGGTGGGACGGCGTACTGTAGACGGCGTCGGCGGGTGGAGAAACGGGCTGGCCAGAGAGGGAGAAGAGCTGGTGCCCGGTTGTCCTGATGATGGTTTTCCATTCTCCTGCACTAAGGCAATGCAAGACAGTTCCTAGTATAGGCCTCATACTTCTCCAAATCACAAATCACCGTACCACACCTCCTGACCTGAGAGATGGCGTAACCTTCTAAGAGGTCCACCTCCCACTTCAGAGGAAGAATGTAAACGGAGTAATAGTAGTAGTAGTAGTAGTAGTAGTAGTAGTAGTAGTAGTAGTAGTAGTAGTAGTGTAGACGGTTGCCACTGCTAGGCCGTGTCTTGGAAAGGTAAACAAAGTAAAGCAAAATAAAGTCATCTCCGTACACGTGATGAACGCCTTGGCTGGGGTGAAAGGCAAGGAGGCTTCCTCTATCCGTAACTTCGGTACTCAGTGAGGCAGAATGGTTAGGCCTACACCCGGCCGCCTTTGCCCCCAAGAATTAACCTGGTACTCAGTTTTGGAGTAGTCTGAGTGAACCTCTGGATCATGTGCACCTCCGGAATTGGAAAACTCGTTTTAAAAATTTTTCGACTTCCTGACGGGGAATCGAACCAACGTCCTTCCGGTGGAACCGAGCATGCCTTTACCGCCTTCGTCAGGCAGTCCCTACCGATACAGATAGGCTGCATACAACGATAATAAATAATGTTTTCAGTCACACTAACTAATTTTACGGTTTTCGGAGACGGAATGTTCAGGAGTTCCTTAACGTGCCAGTAAATTTACCGACACGAGTCTGATAATTTGAGCACCTTCAAATACCACCGGACTGAGCCAGGATCGAACCTGCGAAGTTGGGCTCAGAAGGCCGGTGCTCTACCGTCCGATTTACTCATACCGGCTAAATACAATGAAGTAAGAATAGAAAATTCATCTATAAATCATATGCCCAACAAAACGTAGTATACCGACAGATGTCCTACAACTTACTTTGAAATGGATTCTACTTTGCTACGCAGCAGGAAAGGCATAGTATGGTGGCAAATAGTCCAATCAAACATCACAGGTACTACCGTTTCTATCATTAGAATTAAGAAGGGATGATTATCTCGTTCTACTCGTACATACAACGGGCCATTGCGACATCCTAATGCCCCACATAATACACGATACGTCTACGCAGCCTTGTGAAGATCCCCTTAAAGTTTATCAATCTCTGGTAATGTGCTTACAAGGCACACTCTGCGTTCGGTAACCCGTCTCACTCTTACTGCATTGTTTGACTGACGCTTCGCACATGTGTGATACCACTATCGCTGCAATCACGGTACTACTACCACTATTACAAAGTGTTTTCATTACGCACCTTGAAGTGGTACGGCGGTCCTCCGAGAGGATTACGCCCTCTCTCTCTGCCAAGGAGTTTGAAGCGGTGATTTGAGGCGCACCAAAGATGGCGGGGTGGCGACCATGGTATTCGCCTTAGTACAGGAGAATGGAAAACCACAGAAAACCATTTATGGGACAGCCTGCGGCAGGAACCAGCCTCTCCACCTCCCGAATGCAGATCTTCCAGGCTAGTAAAACTATAGTAGCCACGGTTATGCCGAAGCCCACTCTGGTCGGTTGACCATTCTAGACGTTACAGATCGCTGTATAGTTCTCTCAATTTCCTCGTTAACGACCGACGTCTCAAACGTTAAGCAGTACCACCCACCAGATTTATGTCAGTCTAATGTTGCCTCTTTTAACCCATAAGAAATGGCTCTTGACCAATAGCATGCTTACTTTAAGAGTTACAGTCCACGTGGAGTACGGTCCTGAAGCCGGCTCGCTTGTCAGGTCTTCCGTGTTGCACAGCTGAACACAGTTCTGTTCAGTATCGCTGCTCGCTCTGAGAGGCTAAGTACTTGAAACGGAGAGTGGATAACGCTGTGTCTCGAGTTGGGGAAATCCTGGCACCCCGCGGCCAATCAATTTAACTACAGCCAGCTAGCTAGGCTTCAAAAGCGCGTCGGTCCTTAACGGGAAAATTGTAAGGACTATAACTCCAGTAGTTTACATACCCACGAGTTGTATGCACGGTACCATATTACGTCCTAATTCGACTATTCCTCGGGGTGGTTAATTTTTTCGCTTTTGTCAGGGGGTCATATAAAATTCCATTACAATTCCATTATTTACCAGCGAGCCCTCAAAATAATTCGTGGCCGAAGTCAAGCACTCATACTTCCCTGAAATTGACAAAATAATATATGGCACTGAAAACAGAAATTGGAAGATCGTTTCGTTCTTGTAAATCTCGACCACTTCTGGAACACATTCTACATACTCGTAAGATTATAACTCAAGGTTTTGACAAGATGTGGTGGAATGGAGGGGAGGTTAACTTCAAATTTCAAAAATATCCATTTTTTCCATTTCGAGGACATGCACTATCTTTGTTACAAGAAAGAAAAATCTGATAAATACTGCTGGTACATACTCAAAAATTGAGAAGGAATGTGACTGACTTTTTGAAATGAAATTAAAAAAAAAATAGCTTGAAAAATAATATGCTATTTCAGATATTTAAATAGGTTTTCATGATTTGGTAGAAGTAAGAGGTAACTCTGTTTTATGTTAGCATTAATGTCAATAAAATTCCAAAATCACAGCTAATGTAGGCTGACTGAGAGAAGGAAATTAGAACGAAAAGGTTTTGAAACTCCAAGCCGTACAAGATTTTAAAATCGGTCTTTTATCTCTCCCGAATAAATTTGGCAAAATGCAGTTAACTTCATCTTCAATTGCTGCGCTTTTGATAACTCATACAGCTTTACTGCATGTTCTTTAGGTTTTTGTAACCACACTTCACTTTTTCTTAGGCTGACGCAAAAACTTTCTTTCCGACGTTATTGCAGCGTAAAGGGCAAGGATGGTGCGATTATGAACGTGATAAGTTCAAAGATGGAGTGCTTAAATTCGTAGACAGCAGCGGTTGGAGGTAATATTTCCTGAAATAGTGCACAGGTGCCGGAGAGATGATGAATTTTTTTTAAGCTAAATAACTCTTATTTTTAGACAAAAGTTCAAGAGAAAAGAAGCTTTGGCCTAGGGGCCACACTGGACTTAATATTGAAAACATCCTAGGGATACGAGCTACGAATTTTAGGCAAATACAATATAATAAAGTATGAGCGTAAAATTATTATTTATTCCTAAAAATTACAATCCTTTCCTTAATAACCGTTAACTGGTTGATTAGATTAACCCTTTGCCATTTTTTGGCCACTACGAGAATTAATGTGAGTCAATGCAGAGTTTCACTTAAGCCCTTATAACTACATTCGGTGTGGACATTTTACAAAAAATAAAAAAAACACCTGAGGGGATTGAACCAAGGAATACATTAGTGAAATTATTATGTGGATAAGTTAATTTGGATAGGATTTGAATTAAAATTTTTTTTTGCTACGGGCTTTTACGTCGCACCGACACAGATAGGTCTTATGGCGACGATGGGATAGGAAAGGCCTAGGAGTTGGAAGGAAGCGGCCGTGGCCTTAATTAAGGTACAGCCCCAGCATTTGCCTGGTGTGAAAATGGGAAACCACAGAAAACCATCTTCAGGGCTGCCGATAGTGGGATTCGAACCTCACAGTTGACTAAAAAGGAAAACGAGTAAAGAAACAAGCGATTTGAGGCAGTTTTTCCGGAACTTACCGGAATTTGTTTCTTTAGTTTGATAGAGCTCTCCATGACTCACAATTTGGAACCTTTCCGGATCTTTCAGCCCCTTTAACTTTCAGCACAGTTGAGGAAATTACTTAATTTTACATTTATCGTAGTAGGCCTATGGGGTCCCCTACGTTGTCTGCCAAGAAATGTTTCTGGAGACTTCATTTTTCCCCCTTACATTTCGATATTTTCACTGATTACGTGTATAAAAATCGAAAGTAAGTTCAATTCTTATTCTTCTATCTGTCTGTTTTTTCCGTTAGTTACGACACCGTGGGTAAAGGTGAATGCGAAATTTCTCGTAAGTCGGTGTGTAAATGCAAGGATATCAGGTTCATGACCCAGTCTATATATTTTTTGCTTAATGTACAGTGGCGTAGTGATTTTAAGGGGTCACGAACAGGAAATGTAAGAATCTTTCGTTAATTTTAGCTGTAATGACAAACCGTACGTAACAAAATAGTAAAAAAGTGAAATTTCTAATCTTGTAAGTATTTCTGCCCTCGATGCGGGGCCGGGGATGAGGTAGGATGAAATTTGTGATTTTGACAAGTTTTTTTGGCCGATTGGTCTGTATTGACTATTACAATATTATATGTTATAATGGTGCTCTTTAACAATACTCACATATGTAAAAACTGATTACTATTAACATATTAATTTTGGGTACTGGTACATGTTTCGGGACTTTTCCAATCCCTTCACCAGCCAATTATACAATATCAACATAACATATCAAAGAAACTTTCCACTTTACATTACTACATTCCACTTAAAATATCTAGAACCCTGGCTGTGTTATTAAAATATTACACGGATACTCATTAAAGGATTATGCCTGTCATTAGAACAGTTGTCATAATTTAAAAGTGTGCCATATTTCTTCTATTCGAAAGCTCGAAACTGTTAAAAGTGATGGTTCATTTATCACTTGATGTTGTTCCGCTGCCTCTTCTTATGACCAGTCCAAATAAAAGGCTCTTCCACTAATACTCTTCTGTTTATCATATTGTATGTATAAGGATAATCCAGATTTATTTTTCTTTTATTACTAGGCAGCCAGATTGCCGCTCACAATCTCCGCTTAGTCGCAATGATGTGTGACTGGACTGTCTCCTCCTGCCGGCGGCAGCAAACTGCTGATTGAATACATAGCATATTTTTACTGCCGGATGCCCTTCATGACGGCAAACTCAGTTGAGGATCTAATAAATATTGGGTAAGGATGGTGGTCTATGAACAGGAACTGTTCCGGCATTTGCCTGGAAGTAAAAAATGGCAAAGGAAGTAAAACTGTTCTCAGGACTGTCGACGTTGGGGTTCAAACTAAATCTTCTTCCGAATGCACAGCTCTGCTCTGTAGACGTCAGGTGTTAACACGCGCATCATCCGCACTCGTTTGATTTCTAATCTTTTATATCGCATACATTTCACCGTGTGAGTTATATTCACGAAGGTGGATTGTAATTCCTAGGTCCATCAACAGCAAAATATTGTCAGTTGCAATGCTAATGAACTAACTGGCAACGGTGGTGGTTGTTGTTTTTATAACCCTGAAACTGCGAGGTCATAAGTCCATAATCAGATGAATAGTGGCCGAGTTGAGTGGCTCAGACGGTGGAGGCGCTGGCCTTCTGACCACAACTTGGCAGATGTTCAGTCTTGGCTCAGTCCGGTGGTATTTCAACGTGTTCAAATAAGTCAGCCTCCTGTCAGTAGATTTATTGGCACGTAAAATAACTTCTGTAGGACTAAATTCCGACACCTCGGCGTCTCCGAAAACCGTAAAATTGGTTAGTTGGACGTAAAAGAAATATCATTATTATTAGAAGAATAGTGCGTCGAAAGCACCTAAGAATGATCAAAAATAACATTACACTGACTATTGTTGTTAGTTGAGGTGCGCTATACGTATCTCTTCTAATATCACTCGTTCCCACTAGATGGAATTACTGCTACAGTTATAAGATTTAATAATAATAATGCTATTTGTTTTACGTCCCACTAACTACTTTTAAGGTCATCGGAGACGCCGAGGTGCCGGAATTTAGTCCCGCAGGAGTTCTTTTTACGTGCCAGTAAATCTACCGACACGGGGCTGTCGTATTTGAGCACCTTCAAATACCACCGGACTGAGCCAGGATCGAACCTGCCAAGTTGGGGTTAGAAGGCCAGCGCCTTAACCGTCTGAGCCACTCAGCCCGGCAGTTATAAGATTTAACACGTTAACTGCGGACACCCAACTCACAGTATAACGTAGGCTACATACAACACCTCAAGAAATTAGTATCAAAGAATTCAGTTGGTGGAATTGAAAAGTCCTGCAAATGATATCAAGAGGGATTTTTGGAATTAGTTCCTGTTCGCAGCATGGAAGAGATCACTGTCTACTATGGTATGCACAGTTTGCGCTCGTTTTTGTAGGTCTCTTTTCATATAACGAAGCATCGAAATTGATTTTCTAGAGCCAGCCGTCGCGCTGGAGAATGCTTCACACGGACTAGGAGTGTTTGTACAGCCTTAACGAGCAAACAGCTACCGAGGAGACTTATTTGTATGTGCTTTTCACTACCCCCACCCCTTTGCTTTTGATGTTTGTGTTGTGAGATATGCAAGGAATGAGTTTTAGTATGACTCTGAAACGGAGTTTTGAAATCTCCTGTGTCGGAGAAAACACATCACATACGAAAGGGATATCCATTTCCAGAATTTTGCAAACGAAGATGGAATCCAAAGAGAAGATATATTATAAACTGAAATAATGGATGTGTAAAACCTCACTGGAATGGACAGATTATTCCCATTCCGCAAGTGATGGTTACGGTGGTGGTGTTTTCAGAGGAAGTACAACTAAGCTACAATCATTAATCAGAAGAAAACTGGAAGAGGTCCGAACCTTCGACGAATGAGAGTATTGGAATAACTCTACAGTTCTAGTACTTTAAACAAGCAACTGAATATTGAAAATGTTCCCTCACGAAATGTAGAAACGGGAACTTTTAGGACATAAAAGGGAAGTAGACTATGAGATTGCCTACAATGTACATAATATTTATTACTATAATTATATTCAAATAAATACTTCAACATGTCGATGGTGTAAAGGTCAACTGGCGTAAGCCACAAAAGGCCGATTTTTCAGGAGAGACAAAAAGAGAGTTTACACCTCACTACAGGGTTTGATCCACCTTAGTTGTTTTTTAATTTGAGTTCTATAATCTATCTAAGATTGTAGTCTACTGGGACATATGCTGTGGGATCATAGAGTTTCTTGAAATTAATCCTTTAACGTGAAATGTGAGGGTTACGTCATTTGACTGGGACTGATACAACTTCAGTGTTTGTTACAACTATGTATATTTTGGGTTAGACTAATTGGAATAAATGAAAAGAACTAGAGCCGGGCTTTAAAAAGGCATATGCAAATGCATATTTTAAAGGTTAGTGCATATTTTGAACGTTAGTGCATTATTAATATAATCATATACAGGGTTACAAATAGAGTATTTCTATCAATTGAATCATAGGCCTTTCAAAGTCTACGAAAGTGATTACAGATTTAGAGTTTCTGAACATCCTCATAGCTACTATGTTCTTTAGATTTAAAATTAGTTCTGAACATGACCTTCCTTTTCTAAATCCTGCTTGATTATTATGATTATTATTTTATTATTATTTAATTGACCCTGTTACTGATGAAAATTAAAATGAAATGTCCCAATATCGACATGCACCGGCAGTTTTATATCTTGTGTTTTGTAGATACAGCCTACTGTGCAAAGAAATTAAGTTTTTACATGCTTGACAGAACCAGAAGTAAAATACACCTGGGAGAAACAATATTCCTTACACGTACTAACAACAACAACAACAACAACAACAACAACAACAACAATAACAATAATAATCATTGTTACCCTCGAGTGAATGTTATCATCATTTACTGTGCATTACTCTACCACTTCTGTTAGAAATAGTGACAACTAATGAACAATAGTTTGTTATTTTGAAAATCTACTGAGAACTGATCCCAGAGGCATTTTATGGCCGTTGCGTGTCAATAGGGTGTCTAAAGCCGGACTTCACACGCAAAAAGCTTGTCCTTTCCGCAACACATACAGTACTATAATTAATTAGTCTTTTTTGTCACAGAGCGCGCACAATGTGTGTGGCAAATATAGAAATATGGCTCATAAACTGGAGTGGGTCCTCGACAGTGCTCATGTTAAATTGTTTTTGTTTCGTTAACAAAACATGGCCAGAATTTAAAACACCAGGACACTAATGATAGCAATATATGACGTGCATAGCGAGGGAGGGAGCGCCTGACGAACCAGAAACCATTAGAGATCCACGGTTGAGGATTAGCACAGAGGTGAGTGGAATACCACAGCCAATATTCGAGAATGAATATCGCTCCTATCTCAAACAATTCAAGTCCCGAGATAGAAATAGTGTGTGGAGAAACAAGTCAGGGCACTCTGTTTACAGAACTGATATTAACCTGCAAAAAGAAAATTCATTATAAAGAAAGAGATGAATTTCTAAACATGTTAAACAAAGGAGAGTATATACACCAACGGAAAATGTAATAAGCAAACAATGAATCTCTCGTCCCAGGAGGTAGAAATTACATTCACGCACACACATTAAGGGAAGTACCCAGTACAGAATCATTTGCGCGGCACCATACTCGTGTTTACAGAGACTGCAGGCTGTTTCGAAAGACTGAGTTATTACTCTGTGAGCCTTGCTCTAGCGGCAATACAGACTGCATCTCACAACGGAAAAGGATCGTAGGGTTGAATGATATCCTGTGGATTAAATGTCCATGCAGACTTCATCTGGTGAGACATTTCAACAAGGGTTGTCCCAGTTTCGAAGATCGAACCAGACGACGTACAATCCCTTCCCACGTATGCACGATCGGTGACAGACCCGGAGATCGTGCTGGACCTGGGTAAGAACTTTGTTGAACATATCCCAGGGCTGGATCGTTTAGCATTAATACAATTCAGACTGACAATTTCCTGCTAGTTTAATACGTCTCCCTATTCTTATATGGACAGCTGCAGAACCAGCTGAATGACGTTCAACCATGCGCATTTTAATGTTCATGCTAATTGGTGCAAAAGACATTACGTTTCTTCAACAATACGTATGTCTACCCCTTAGTCCAATTTTCAGACACAGGGTAGGATATGATGCGAGATAAAATTATATGGTATATTTTTGCATCACGCACACATTCGTTGGTGTAAATCGAAGTCGAAAGGCTGACAAATTATGTGCCGAGACGTCATACTTCCAAGCACCCACACTTGCTGCTCCGCAATCTCTGGTAAGTGAGCGCGGAGTGGAGATGAAAGACTGATAAGCTTAAACTGAAGAGCGGAGGCACGACGAGACGACTGTGTACTTAGAGTGCACTCCATTTTGAGACAGTACGGTGACAGTATAAATTGTCCTAAATAATTACACATTATTCTCATTGCGAGAAGCCTCCGTGGCTCAGGCGGCAGCGTGTCGGCCTCTCACCGCTGGATTCCGTGGTTCAAATCCCGGTCACTCCATGTGAGATTTGTGCTGGACAAAGCGCAGGTGGGACAGGTTTTTTTCTCCGGTAATCCGGTTTTCCCTGTCAACTTTCATTCCAGCAAAACTCTCCAATATCATTTCATTTCATCTATCAGTCATTAATCATTGCCCCAGAGGAGTGCGACAGGCCTCGGCAGCCGGCACAATTCCTATTCTCGCCGCAAGATGCTTCATTCATTCCATTCCTGACCCGGGCAATGACTGGAAAACAGGTTGTAGGTTTTTCTTATTGCGAATGACAACACATTTGATTGACAAGAAAACATTACAACCGTAGTAAATTAATGAAAAAAATAAATGGATTTTAAATCTTAACTTAATGTACTTACAGTACCACGAAATAAATGAACCTATGCATTCGTATATGTAAATTAAACTGCGATAATCCTACAAATATATTCTAACCAGTACTACCCCACTATCTTCTCCGCACCGACACAGCCATGTCTTCTGGAGAATACAGGATGGGACATGGCTGGGATTGGGAAGGAAGCGACCATGGCATGAAGTAATGTATAGGCCCGGCATTTTTATGGTGAGAAAATGGGAAACAACGAAAAACCATCATCAGGACTGCCGACAGTCGTTGTTCAACGAGTTCCCATGTACTACTGGTCTGACAACCAATGCGCCCGTGCGTGTTTGCAGTAATAATACCCCTCCCCTCATGCTGGCTCAGACATGCTCTTTCCACCTAACTCTCACATTATAACTGCCGACCTATGTTTTAGGTTCTGGATCCAGTTTCTGTGTCTCGCCACCGAAAGATTTGGATGAAGTCGCTCATCAGGCAGACATCGCATATGCAATTCATCATTATTGGCCTCAGGGCACATTCTGCTCTTGTCATTGAAATGAAGCGTTTACAGATCCATGTCCATATAATGTTTTCTTCTCCTACGTGTGAGAAATGTGTCCTGAAAATTTGGCCTGCTATATTGTTACATACTGTATAAGTAAGAATTGTCTTGAACATGGTAAATGGGACTCCTGGTCCTAAGAAAGAATGAAAGAAAGAAAGAAAGAAAGAAAGAAAGAAAGAAAGAAAGTAAGAAAGAACGGCTGAAGAATGAACGAATGAATAAATTAATGGATTAGACTTTTCACTGTTATGATAATACTGTAATTATTACACGAAAATCATTCCAAGAATTGAAAGTTTTCTCTTTTCTAGTACTATAATGCTATAGTAAGAAAATATTTGTCAAGCCGTACTTATCGACTAATTGTTCATGTGTGTATGATTTGTTGTCTATCATCATGAAACGGAGAAAAGGCACTATCTGTTTATAACGTGTTGACTTCATGTCTATCGCTTCAGTATTGTGCAGATTCTATCCGCAATCCTGTAGCTAGAAATGTTTGCAAATCTCGTAGAAGTAAGAATTCTGCTGAGGTAAAATGACAGCATTTACGGAATGACAGGCTGGAAAATTGAATCAAGTAAACCTCATTCCTCAGCCGTCAGAAAGAAAATCTGAACCACAAAGACAGATTCTGACTACCGAAGAGACATCAGTGGATGATATGTTTAGAATATATTGCTGTGTACTGCAGGCCTTGGCAACACTTACCGGTTGCTACTATGCGACATTCGTTAGTTTTCACTTAATTTTCTAAAAATGCAAATCATTTTAACCGCCACACAGCTTGCTACAAGTAGAGGACTGTGGTTGCACATAGTTAATTCACAGAGGCTTGCAGACTGAACGCTAAAATACATATAGTAAAATGGTTATGCAATGAAGACCATCATACTTGAACTTTTTAGTGAAAAATGTTCTTTCAGTGAAATTAATTAATCTCTTTTTTATCATTTATCTCTGTCGATAACTCGAAATCGAGCAGCTTCCCTGGTGGCCATGGTTGTCAGCGCGCCATGCTTGTATGGCTTGACACCGTGGTTAGAAAGTTCGAGTCCCATTCCTTGAAAATATTAATCACTAGAATGCGTGCCAAAAGTCTGGATAAAATTCCAAGCCTCTCCACAGTCCCCGTATGGAGTGAGGGCATATGACACTGTTGAAGGTGATTCGTTTTGGATAGTTGTATGTAGCTTTCTCAAGAGTACGCAGATCCATAGACGTCAAAGTATAACCGAGCTACAACTGATCTGAATATGGTGTGTAAGGAAACACTATAATATCTGTTTTGGAAGTGTAATTTTTATTCATAAGATATATTAACAATCCATTTAGAATTTCCAGTTTATTACTTTATAGATAATAATTTCTACTGTCAAGGACAGGCTTTTGTACTAGTTTACTAATGAACGAGCATTATGAAGTCTGACACTGTCAGGTAAGCAGGTCGAACGTCGGCACTCACACGTCGGTTCTATAAGGACCGGAACGGATCGTCACTCATCCAGTTTTTACTTTGTTATAGCTTCATGCTAAAGGTTTGCGAACATTATGTCGTAAGACTTAGTAAATGCTTTATCATAATTGTATGGCTAAATTAGCGATGAAATGGAAATAAAACTAAAACGATAAATGTTCAGCGATAGGCAGCTGTAATTGGTTGAAATTTCATATATTTCTATACGGGTATAATCCCAGATTCATGAGCTAAATGTTCGACATAATATGAAGCGGAATTTCGGGGCTGCAAATTTGGACGCAGTTGTGCTTAACATTACAATGAATGCCGTAATTACTGTTTTCATTATCAATATTTACAAAGAGCGTACACCAGTCTGTAGAATGGTATAGTACCGCCTTCGGATATTTGAAGAGAGAGAGAGAGAGAGAGAGAGAGAGAGAGGGAGCACAGCCAAATGTAGAGGAATGAAATATCTACCAGGGAGGCTCAGGCATTGAAATACTGAACAACATCAACATCACTTTTCAGGTTACGTTCTGGAGTAACAGATCGAAACATAATCTCTTAAGAGTGGGGTCATTCTGGTGGGACTATCATTTGTGGAATGTGACATTGTACGAACCATGGGGCATGTAATGGATTGGGGTTTGAATACTCTTAGACGTCTGTGTAAAGTGAGCATGGGGTATGTCATCTATATATTAAAAAAGTTTACTAAATACAGATTTGGTAAATCCGTCAGTCCGTTCTACTGGACCGATTTACTCCGATTTGCTTCTTTTTTTTGTTTTATTTTCTCCGGATTTACCAGCCGGTGAATCATGAGACATTGATAGGTATCTAAGTTCATCCAACTTTGAGTAATCATAAAATCAAATCATTAAATGATCACTCCAATAATTGCAGGCGAAAACTTACCCTTGGAATACAGTACACTACCACAAGTCCGTTTGGGCTCGGGACTTAAAAAAAAAAAAAAAAAAAAAAAAAAAAAAAAAAAAAAAAAAAAGCAGTTTCCTCGGCACTCGCAATATTGGTCGGTGCGTACGAATTGATTATAATTATGAGCCACGTTTTTTCGTCACCAGTCGGCATTGACAGATTTCGCGTATTCTGCTTCTCCGCACATTATGTGATATTGTGGCGTTCCTTAAAACGCTGAATACAAAAGAATTACGATTTCACTCGAACTTCAACTATGACACACACACAGACGTACCGAAGTGAGTGAAAGTGCGGAAAGCTACCGCTGCACGTTCCGGAAGACGCATTCTATCGTGACGCGGAGTAATTTTGAATTTAAATTACTCTGTAAAATACAAATTTTTAAATTGTAAAGTCAGTTTAGAATTAAGAGTCTGAATTGTTTTCAGTTTAAATATGACATATGGGGACAGTTTACTTCCATCTGTGGTTTAACTGTACACTCAACATCGAAAACTAGGTGAGCCAGGAGCGTGTTGCCAATCTTGACTCAAATAAAACCCGCACCCAAATTTCGTGACTCAAATTTTTTAAAAAGTATGCGGGGATTATTCGCGTAAATACGGTATATGGATAGATTTTTACCAAGCAGACGGCATGATGACGTCAGAATGGATGAATTCTGACTACGAACTGCGGCATACCATAATTCGCTTCTTATTAAATGTTTATAGAACAAATTAAAAGGGCAACCAAGGAAATATGACTACGACAGACATATCAAGACGAGTTATCTGACCTATTTATAACGAATGCTGTGGAGTAGTGATGACAAAGAGTATGGCGGAGGTTATGATTGTCGAGAGGGCAAATAACAACCTACTACATTTGAGACAAGAAATAGGCTTTGAGGTAGTTGTGGTGGTCAGATGGTATTTATTCATAGATTCGTCACACTTAAGGTACCACTGAACTCCTACCCTTCGCCGTATTTTCTCATCGTAGATGACAGGCTCCTAGCGGTAATGAAAGGGTGACAGCGTAAATAGATTCAAAGTGCACTTAGGGAGCCGTTTTAAAGCATTAGCCGCCCGCAATGTCATACTGTTTTTGCCCTGCATTATTTATGAGCTGAGCACCTACAGATCGGGCTATGCCGCGTCGGTTCAGCTGTTGAGTATCTCGACAATTGAAGGAGATACATCTATATATATATAATGAGAGTTGTCTCTGTACATTGATCAGAATTAAAAGGATAATGCAATTTTTGAATTTTCCATTATGTGTGTCTCTCTTGTCAGCCTCTCTTGTCTGCCTGTCTTGTCTGCCTGTCTGTCTGTCTTGTATGTCTGTCTGTCTGTCTGTCTGTCTGTCTGTCTGCATGTACGCGCATTACGAGAGAATAGATAAACAGAAATTAATAAAATTGTTATGGAAGGTCGGGTATTAAAGGCACTGCAACCTAGACTATAAATAATTTTATGCTCGACCATGCCGAAATATAAATATTACATGCCAGAAAACTGAATCTGAATGAGGCTCATTGTAGTTCAAGTTTCATTATGATACAGATTCTCCACCAATCAGAGTTCAGATTTTCATTATGTTACAACTGCTTGACCAATTAGGTAAGGATAGCAAAATCAAACATGTTGGACACACATATTAATATCAATGCACCTTCTACTTCTAATATTCCACAACTACGCGGCACATTCCCGAAAATTCACTTCACCAATCTTCATTTAAAATAAAGCTAGGTTGTGATAACCTTCTATCAAAGCTTTGAAAACGCATGACATTGTCAAAGTCTCTGATCCACTCACACAAAATCAATAACCAACCGCATGCGCTCTGTCAAGTGACAACTCGACAGAAATTTATGAATATTTAAAAATTAGAGTTATAATTATCGTCGAGCATAAAATATGCAACTCGTCTTAATTATTTCCATTATAGGCTTGTTGCATAATACTATTATTCAGGCTGGGTGAAATTGTAGTTTAGGGGAAGGCCTAAATTTAATTTTCAAATATCGTTGTTATTAGTGGTCTTATCGATAAATACGATATAATAAAAGTTGTCAAGAGTGCAATTTCCCGATTATGTGTGTCTCATACAGTTATCCTGTACCAGCTATGATAGCAGAGGTATTCATAATTTTGACTTTAGTTTCTTGCTCCATGTCAACCCCGAGCATCGCTAACTTGGAAATATTGTTCAGTCATGTTAACTGGCGATGGTGGTGCTACTGTCATGATTGTCTTAAAACGACAAAATATGACTATCGAAACGAGAAAAATCGCGAAGGGACGTAATAAAAGGAGGACGAAGAACTCCTTATACTGGATGCCCTAATATCAAAGTCAAGAGAAAACTAGATGTGAAGGCCTACAACATCGGAACCCAAAATCTGGCTCTCTTTTATCCTGGAAGGAAGAGGTGCAATAATACAGAACAATATGAAACTGCAAAGGGCCACATAGAGCAAGGAAGCGAGAACCTCATGACAAGCCGCTGATAGGTAGAGGCATGTCCACTTATGTGCCTGAGAATCTGGGGGACAACTGGAGAGGTGGACACAAAATATAATCATGCACATGCTAAGTCATTATCCAGTCATCGACGCGTACTTCATCTAGCAGTTGCTAAAATCAAAGCTGTCTATTGAACCCTTTTAGGTCCTTTGCATGGTACCTACCTTCCTTACCTACAAGGAAGTCGGGATGTGATCTTTCTCTCGGGTCGTCTACGGGTTCTTCGTCACTTTCTTAGGTAAGAGGCGGGTATCAGTAATTTAAACTATCTACTAAATGAGAGGAATCGAGTCAAAGAAATAGATGTTCATTCACTATTGACGATGAAGTCGAAGAAACACTCGACATTTTACTACATCTAAACAGCGAACTCAATATTGTCCGTTAAGAAACAAAAATTAACAAAATAACGATGAGGAGAGGTACTGGCTTTGGAGACCTTAACTGAGGGGCATCCTTACTAGAAACCACCGTCTCAATTTAAGAGTGAAATAAAGAAAATCTGGAGATCCCTATGACCGACTTCCATGTGAGACTGCATATACCATCATAAAGATTCGTGATGACCCATCCCCCGTAGTACGAGTTCTGGACTCTTGGCATAATTAAGGCAGTCCAATCGGTATGTGCCACACAGTGGTTGTACGTAATGGACCCTTAATTGAATCGATGTGATCTGCGACTATGTCATGGACCGACATCTAACTTAGTGATTTACGTTAGTCATTGTGGATGATGACTGCAAGGAAAATGAGTCTATAATGGCAGATGGCCCTAATCTAAGTCACTGAGGTTGAAGATCCCATGACCACCCAAATTTCTAAGCTGAAGGCTGAATGAAAATAAGTTACAGAAGTTGATGACCAAAGTTTCCACATTAATAAATCCCCAGCACATCTGATGCTCAACAAATAAAATAAAAAATGATAACAACAAGAGAAACAAACGCTCACAACACTTGTGTAGTAAAGTCCCTTTGCCATCCGACATGTCCCCTTGATTGTTCCGTTAATAAATTGGGATTTCCCAGCAGATAGAACTAAGATTTCCAGAATACAGTTTCAAGCTAGTCGCTTGGTTTGAAGCTAATTCTCAAAATACGATTTCACTGAATGTAATAACTTAATAAATGAAGTAGTCTCATAATGTGAATTAACAACAAATTGTATCTACCCAGGACGAAGGGTTTCTTTAAATTCCCTATTTAATTACATTTTCCTTATCACTCGGACCTGTTTATCAGAAACATTCTTTTGACGAAAATATTGATTTAATGTTGTATATGCTTAACGTTTTCTTCACCGCAGCTAAAATGCGGATACATTCTTTTAATTACCAATACTATTTATTTACTTCATTACATCACTCAACAAGGTTACAATATATCACTAACAATTATTAAGAAACTAGCATGGATAAAATCCTACAATCTGCACAAATTAACACACAGCGCATAATAACATTCCATGTCACATGGCTTCGTGTCATTCAAAATGAGACTTTGCACAACCCTCAAATAATATTGGACAATCTCACTCCAAATTATCAAATTTTGAGACTCCCTGAAAATGGTTATCTCCAACCTATCATATCATCGTCATATTTCCGCCACTTCAAATATGAATTCAAAACTCTACTAAAACGAGTCTTGTGTTCCAAATAATGAAATCCGATTCCGAACATTTTACCACAAACGACAAGTCTCAGTTACAGTTAGTTTCTGTCTAACAGTAAGCTGGTTCGCCCATCCAACAGCTGGCTGGAAAACGGGACACAAGATTCCCCCGCGTTATCGCGAAACAACACACACCTGGGTGCTAGTCATGTTTTAACTGGCATTAAATGAAACAAAACTCGCCTCGCTGGTAATTCACATGAAATGTAATTCTTGACCCACATAGATTATTCGAAGAGATTTAGTTTAAGACATCACTCAAATATTCTTATCTATCACGGTCCTACGGTTTCACGTGGGATCCTAATTATGGATTAACCCTATTCCCATCTCAATAAATTACACAAAATAACTCCTCGGGTTTATTACGCTGAACATCCAGGCATTAATAATACAGGATTTCAACAGCCTGATCCAAAATCCCACATTCCTCCCCATTTTGCATGACTTGTAACACTTGCTTAACACAAATTTTCGACACGAAAATAATATGGTATATCTTCCTTGGGTGACCCACAATGCTGTTACATGAACACTCCGTGACAACTAACCATCTCTTCCCGCATATCTAAGCTAATGTTTCCAAACCGAAACTCACAACTTGATATACAAAATTTTTACCATTATTTTCCTCTCATCAAGTCTACACAGATTTCAACAGACTTTGGAATAGCAATTCCTGTAACAAATTTTATCTATCTCGCCTCGTAACTTCCCCTCATAAAAATTTTACATCTCTTAACACAACCGTGTGTCTTTATACCAGCTCTAATTGAATAACCAGGGATTACGCTTACATGAATTTCATGTTTACACCGAACAGAATTTTATGATAAATTTATGTCTTAACTTTGGCAAACCACAAATATAGAAAATAAACGTACCGAAATGATACTTTGCTTTAGATATTTTATTCGTTTCTCAGCCATCAAATCTAATACTCTGCAACACTTCACATGCTACTTTCGAGAACCAATAAAAATAAATCAGGTGATCTTTTGTTATATTCCTACAACATCTTCACGAAATAAAAGGGTGACCAAAATGCTCCACAGATACACACACAAAAAATAGTGACATCATGAAATAAATAAAAGCACTTTATAAATGTGTAGTCGTACGTCATCTCCCATCATTACAGATCCACTAGCCTCTCAATCTTTATTTAGCCATCTCGACAGATAGTGGCTTTACAAAATATATTTTCCTTTTATTTTCATTCACCTGAAAATTATGACCAAAAAATGCTCTTCACACGTTCTCTTCTTTGCGCGGACCGAACATGTTTGTCGGACCACCGACCCGCACACGCCATACGTTAGAATACAACAACTATATTTACAGCTCGAATTGCAGGAATTGCAGGATCACGGCATTAGATTGACCGTCTGTTGCCTGTGCCTCAATTTACGTGATGATTCCACATTTGAAATACAGTCGATTACTTTTATCGGAAGAACACTTTGACTGACTGATTTATGTTATGAAACTTTCGGCAGTTGCCGACCTCAACTCTACAACACAACAGTTTAAACCGTAGTTCGTAGAATGTTTACAATTCCGTACTTTGAAACCCTATTTCCATTTGGAGATGATATTCCAGCCACATTGGGCCAAAACCTACTGTACCTTCCTTTGGGATTTAGTCTTTCAAATTCTGGTTTATAAATTTACTCTGGAAAAACGTGGATTCTCTTCGAATTCAATGGACACAATGCGAGATTGCAAAAGGCGCACCGTTCTTTCATACCATTCACTCTCCACTTTCATGCCGTCAGCACTTACCGCCAAAAATGTTACAGATACTTTTTCTACGCCATAAAAATGTACTGAAGGCAGGTCGCGATGTAACACATAGTTGTTTAGTTTAGTAGCAGTGTTATCGATAAACATTTAAGGATTTATCTTGACAAATTGAATTGCTAAATTACCTCATAAGATAGGCTATATATTTGGTCGATGTAACCGAGTTCGAACGAAAAGGCGCGTCTTTTGACAAATTTCCTTCTGGAGCTATTTAGCGGTCTAAAATCTTCATCATTAATGACCAAATTGTTTCACATACAATTTCCTAACGTTTACTACGGCGGTTTCGTAGCCAATTCTTCTTAACATATACTTTTTATTAGAAAAAAGTCCAAAATATCCATGCTCCTTTTACACGCGCGGGTGACGTAATTTCTTTAGCGTGAGAATGAGAACTACCACCTGTTCCTCCACGTGCCGTCTCTGGTCAGATATAAAAATGTAGCTAGAGCTCATGACTTGTAATTTATATGGGACCTGTCGAGATGGCTAAATAAAGATTGAGAGGCTAGTGGATCTGTAATGATAGGAGACGACGTACGACTACAGGTATGTGAAATACCATGTTTATAAAGTGCTTTTATTTATTTCATGATGTCACTAATTTTTGTGTGTGTATATCTGTGTGTGTATCTGTTAATTTTCAGTTAATTCATCGTTTTATGTCGTATAAGGTTCAATTTCCATTTTTCCTATTTGTGCTGATGATGCCAGTTGTTTCAAGTGGCCTAACACCTAAGGTCATCGGCCCTTGTCAATTTGTAGAAAACTATCTGTTACGTCTGCTGCCCGCAAGTTGGTTGGTTCCTCATAGACCACCAGCAAAGGTTATGTGGCTGTAAGGAAACCGCAAAAGCCGATGGTGGAGCTATAATAAGATGTAAGAGGCATTATGAGGAGTGATGTATTTGGTCGTTGCTTTCCTCACTAGGCCAAAAGTGTCATTGCAGCATGACTGCTCCTTCCATAATCTCCAGACACCTTAGTTCTGCTCAGAAAGTCAGCAGTAAACACCAGCCATACCTAAGAATCTTCCATACTGTCACTTGGGTGGAACCTATATTTTATACTGGAAAAAGTACTGTACCCATCAAGAAATAGTAAAATGTTGCTGTAGAAATGTCACGCCAAATTTGCTGCAGTTTGACATGGAAGTTGGTTTTTGAATTCAAGACATCTGCCAACTAGAAATAAAACCAGGCCACTAATTACGACAACATTCCTAATTTGAACGGGATATTACAAGGAGCTCCTGAGGGTTTTTGCACTTAATACAAAACAGCTAACATTTGTTCATACGAGGCCTGTTCTAAAGGAACTGACCTTTAGAAATTCCGCGCGAATGAGAAGTCTCACTGATTTTCGTTAATTGGCGTAGTCGCTTATCGCGAATTTTTTAAACAATTAGTTACGGCTCAGCATCTGTTACCTTGCGAGAGTGTTGACTATGCGCTGCGAGTGTCAAGATGTTTGAATATTGCAAAAACGTATCTTTTGCTTCGAACTGCGACGCACATTGGTGTGGAAAACATTCGCGCAGACCAAAGAAAGGCAGGTTTAAGGACCTTCGGAAAAGAAACGAGCCGGAGGCTCTAAAATGAAAACCTATACCCTGATTAAAGTTTTGCCCAGCACTGTAGAGGCACTTGTCCCACTGTGACACAAGACGGTGAATGGCCGTCTCGTAAAATTCCTCGGGTTGCGTTGTGAACCAGTTACGAACGTACTGCTTGACGTCGTCCGAGGTAAATCGTTTGCCTCTCACAGCCTTCGTTAGTTCACCTTGGATTTTTTGGGGCGTGGTGACCCTGCATGTTTCCACTGGAGACGCTGTCGTTTAGACTCGGTTACCAAGTGATGACACAATATCTTCTCTCCAGCGACCACTCGTGACAGGAACTCATCCCTTTCCTTGGCACAGCACAGCAGATGTTCAAAAGAGTGGTCCATTCAACATGCTTCGTGTGCTGGTTAAATACTGTGAGGCACCCATCGGCGCACTTTTAGCGAAATTTCAATATGCCCTTAATGATGGTGTGAATACTCCGACGCTCACCTCCGACCTCGGTGGCAATAGCTGCTACCGTAACTCGCCGGTCTTGCATAATGAGGGCATCCACCTCTGTGACAATGGCATCGGTAATGCGGTGTGGCATTCCACACCTTGCATTATCGGCGAACGACATCCGCCTTTCCCTGAATCGCTTATACACACGAAATCTTTAGTATCTCGTGGCCAGAAATATTAATTTCATGCACGAAATCTTTGCAGCCCTCAGAACCACCCACTACATGCTTACACACTCTCTCTCACTGGCCACATCCATTAGACGCGTTAACACATGCACACAACTGAAGAGTGAGGGGAGGTGGAGAAAACGAAGTACGAGGATATCTATCATGAACGAGATACACGCGTATGGGAAGATACTTGCTTCCCCGCCTGCCCACACGTCCCACTGGCTCGACAACGAAGGGAGAGGGGAATGAAGGGAGGAACCACACAGCTCCTTCAAGGCAACAGACGTAATGTGTATATGTTAGCTCAATGAGGGTCAAATTCTCCGGTTTCTTTGTAATTCCTATGTGCGAAGTCCCGCCGAAATGTTAATCGTCTCGACTAATGACTTCAGTGTGAAATGGCATCGTGCTCAACCACTGTAAGAAAGAATGACCGTTATTTTCATCAATATAGGCCCTGTTAAATACTACTACTACTACTACTACTACTACTACTACTACTACTACTACTACCGGGCGAGTTGGCCGTACGGCTAGGGGCGCGCAGCTGTGAGCTTGCATCCGGGAGATAGTGGGTTTGAGCCCAACTGTCGGCAGTCCTGAGGATGGTTTCCCGTGATTTTCCATTTTCACGCCTGGCAAATTCTGGAGCTGTACCTTAATTAAAGCCACGGCGGCTTCTTCCCCACGCCTAAGCCTTTCCAATCCGATCGTCGCCATAAGACCTATCTGCGTCGGTGAGATTTAAAACAAGTTGTAGATTACTTTTAATCCTGGTAATGTAGATTAACTGCATCTGTACGACATAAACACAGGAAGAATAAGGAGAGAATATTTTTATCAATCGTCAACCTCGGTTATCGTTATGAAGCATCTTGTAGCAGTGTGGCCATAAATTCTACATTACTGTGCTGGTTTCCTTTATCTATTGTACCTTTTATTAAAAACCATATAACATTCAACACCATTGTGCTACAGATGAAATAAATTTTGATTCATACAGCAATTCTAGCCCCATTTTTATTCTCTATGGCCACGTCTTCCTTTCCACTTCTTTCAGTTTGTGTCCGCGGCGCATCTTCATTCAATATGAATGCCGAGAGTGAAACCTCAATCTCGCCTACCTTGCCATTTCTGCCACTCCATGAATTTCTAAGTCTTCCCTTTTAGATATTTCATAGCAAGGAGCTCAGACATGCACTCAACGCGAAAAAGGAAAACACTTAGAGCACCACAATTTTGTTCCCACTGTATGCTGTGTCGACTGAATTGCCATATAGCATCTTCACTCTTTCACAAAGAAATTGTGTAATATTTTAAATGTTTACCAGACTGGAAAAATCCCTGCGTTTCGCCACTTCAAAGAGCGTTGTCATTGAGGCTTACGGAAACACAGTAAACTAGGACGACTAGATTACAAGTATGGAAATACAGGACATTTCGACTGCCTTTGATTATTTATTTATAGGGCAGAAGTAATTATTATTATTATTATTATTATTATTATTATTATTATTATTATTGTACCGGGCGGTACACCTCCGCGCCGCTAATTTAAAATTTGCGCCAGTTGAAACTCCTCTACTGGAGGAAGCCTGAACTTTAACTACAGTGCTAATTCTCAAGTTTTTCAGAAGATGTCACTACTTGTAAATTTTGAAGTGTTCTGAACAGTGTCATTTTCGATGTATTTTTGTTTTGCCTGTAGTAAGAAGTGTGAACATTCTCTTCTAGAGGACACTACTGAAGAACTACAATGGTGCGCCCTAGTGCGAAGTGAAATAACTGTGTTTTTGGAGAAATTTTGGGTTCAAAAGTTTGTTCTTTGTTAAATTTTTTTCAGTCCTTATTTAAGTTGGCAATATTAACCCTTTCTTTCCCCTTGTTTTGAATTTGTCCAATCAGGAATTTCTGTAATTAATTTTCCACCAATAATGTGTTTCTTCTTCATCTAGTGTAGGGGTTTTCGTTATTAACCAATAAATGATTGTGGGCGGGTGTTCTCATTCCTGAAACGCCTCGAAATTTCCACGAGGGTATGTAAACTGCTGATTTTCGGGTCTCCGTGCCACTTCGGTAACATCTATCAGTGTGTAAAGTACGTAGCGGGGGGCGGGAAGCGCCTCTTTCTTCGGGCAGCAGTTCAGCCACCAGGTTATGGCCGTTTAATAACTTCTTTTCTTGCTAGCTCAGCAGTTTAACTCTCGGGGCAGGTCCGAAGCCTTTCTACCATGTAACTTTTCCCCTAAAATGTAAAGACACCTAGTATCAATTCTATCTTTTAAACTACATATTGGGATAGAGAGTGCTTAACCCCCTCGAGCTCCCACTCATATTGCTTCGAGGTGAAATTATTTTCTCAACCGTTTCTTCTAGCGTAATGTAAATTGTCTTCTCATATAAGTCACCTCTTTAGTATGGGATTAGCCCTTGCATTAACGGCCTAGTGCCAAGTAGGTTTTAAACAAAATGTATTAGGAGTGCAGCTTCGCCTCCTCTCAAATTGGTATTGTCGAGGCCATGTAATATTTCTGTTTCTTCACTTAATAGGCCTCAGTAGGTTGGGTATCCTTTTACCCCTGTGTCTATGTCGTTGGAGGACAGCTTGAAAGTCGAGTTTGGTGTGGCCTTTGATAGGCTTAAACTTTGAGAGCGGATTGCTCTTTTGAAAGTGATTTTGGGTGCCTCGAGGAGGCTTTATTTTGTAATTGGGAGCAAGTGCTCCTGAACATGATTGGGGTCTTCTTCCCCTTTGTCGAATCTTATTTTTGGGTAAAGTTGGGCTAATTGCTCAAGAATTGTGAGTCCGGGGCTCGAAGCCCAAATCCTGTGAATACTGTAATTGTACATTGGTTGCCTTGCTACTCTGTACCTGCCATTCTTGTTATTTCTTGATTTGCTAAGAAAATATAACCTTGTTAAATTTTATCTTAACTTTAATTTCGTATTTTGAGACCTGTTCACCCCCGCACCTTCTTTCACCTCTGCACATTCACTATACTCCGTAACAATTATTATTATTATTACACTGTTGGAAAATTCTCGCAGTTACAGGCTATGTCCTGAATCATACGGAACTGATATCCAGGCTGTATCTTCTTTCTCAACGGACTTCCGAGACTCTGTACTACGCTCCTGTACGAGGGCTTGCATAGACAACTTGTGTAGACCTATTCAAAATACTCGTCTGAACAATAAGTCTGTCTAATGAACTGAGTGACGTTGTTCGTAATTTATATTATTAATACGCAACGAATCCCAGGCATAATGTGCATTAAATTTAGCCCATACCCAAAATATCAATGTATAAGTATCCATGTTCTTATTGTCTGTTCTCACCAGTACCTATTATCGTGCAGAATAGTCCCCATTTTTTTTGCAATTCGTTTTACCTCGCACCGACACTGACATGTCTTATGGCGACGATGGGATAGGAAAGGGCTAGGAATGGGAAGGAAGCAACCATGTCCTTAATTAAGGTACAGCCCCAGCATTTGCGTGGCGTTAAAATGAGAAACTACAGAAGAGTATCTTCAGGGCTGGCGACAGTGGGGTTCGAACCCACTATCTCCCAGATGCAAGCTCACAGCTGCGCGACCCTAACCGCAAGGCCAGCTCACCCGGTCCATATAATTTATTCGTATATTAGCTTTATGCTCTAGTTATGCTTTGTTGTGAAGGCTGATGTATCTGAGCGCTCTCAAATACCATCGAATTGAGCCGGGATGGAACCCCGCCAACTTGGGTTCAGAATGCTAGTGCTACACCGTCTGAGGCACTAAATCCGTCCCAGGACATTAAACAATTATCTCTACTACATCACAGCAGACTACAATATTGGATTTATTCTGATAAAATAATTCATAAAGTTGTGGGGGACGCATTTCTCTGCTGTCTCCTTCCAATAGCCACCGCCGACCCCTAGTCCAGTCATATTATTTCATATTTCATTAACAAGCTTGATTGCTATCAATATACCATCCCCAGAACAGTCAACCCTCCTATCGAGGGTGAATTATACGGAGCTGATATCCAGGCTGTATCTTCATGAATGGACTCCCGAGGCTATCTTACTTGCACTACACTGCTGTGCGATGACTTGCATAGAGAGCACGGGTACACTTCCTTGGAATAGGCCTAACTGTCGTGTATGCAAAGTACTCCCCTGAACAGTGACTCATGAATCGAGCGGAGCAGTTCTTGTGTGTCCGTTGTCTGTAACGTCATTTATTTGGCCATATTTGGATATATTTATCCGTTTTAGGTCAACTCAAGGTCGTATCAGTAGTTTTTAGCTTTCGTGTCTGATTTTCTGTTTGTTCCAACATCACGGGTAAACAGCTGAATAGATCTCTACCAAACTTCATATTTACAATCTACTCATTCAGGAGCAGGCTTCGTTATCATTTAAAAATCACTGAAGAGCCAGGGAGTTTATACGAAGGCCAGAAGAGTTTTGTTTTGCAATTTTTTCCTACACTGTTGATTATATGTAAAATCTGTGGATTGTATGAGAAACACCCCTTCATTTTAAATAGTTTTTTCATATTTATACTTTCGCTTACTCTTCAGGTGACGGAGAAAGTTCTTATTTTCTACAGACTTCATGCTATGCAGCCAGTGACAGTCACCCTCGCAGACATAGGGCCTAGAGTTATTTGTCAGAGGATGCATCATATTTCGCTCGACTTGAAAATTAACCCCACCTATTTTAACTGAACACCGGGGAAACATGAGGTGAAACTTTTCCGTTTTGCGTCTGTCTGTCTGTCTGTCTGTCTGTCTGTCTGTCTGTCTGTCTGTCTGTCTGTCTGTCTGTCTGTCTGTCTGTCTGTCTGTCTGTCTGTTTATATATCCGTTTGTATATTCCTAAAAGTGGAAATCTGCTGGTCATATTTCAACCAAACTACTTATTTGGAATCTACTCACTCAGAATTGTGTTAACAGGTGCATATGCTATCATGGTATTCACATGGAGTTAGATATTATATAAATATTATTCTCAAATATTTTTGTTAATATTAGGTCTATCAATAGACGTTTAAGAATGACTTATTTCCGTTCCTTTATGCCATGCACGTATTTATCATACGGCGGACAATAAACGCAGATAATTACGGAAGATTGGATTTTAGTGCAAGTCCCGTGGAATATGACATGCGTGTCACTTCAAGGTGGGTAACGGGAAAAACCAAAAAGCCATTTTACTCTTTCCGATAAGGCAGATATGAAGGGAGGTATCATCAACAGAGCGCCTCGCCAGTGGTCAGAGATACAATACACAACCTGAGAACCATGGAAATTTCGCACAACTTCAGACCAGGAACTGCACCATATAACAAATTCGGAAATCGCCCTCTTTCTTTCTCTCGGCTTTCTTCAGCTTCAACTTATTTCAAGTTACTGGCACGTCCTTTCGTAGGAAAATATCATTTTAACACGTCACATTAAACATGTGATTCCAGCCATGTTACTTCGCATAAATTCCTGAAGGAAACCTGTAATCCACTGCAGATTCCTTTGCAAAAAACGGGTACAAACGCTAGTCTTATTAAAACTTGAAAATTATTATTATTATTATTATTATTATTATTATTATTATTATATTATTATTATTATTATTATTATTATTATTATTATTATTATTATTATTATTATTATTATTATTATTATTATTATTATTATTATTTAATCTGTTTAATGTCCAGGGGTGGTCTTTCCCCCGGACTCAGCGAGGGATCTCACCTCTACCACCTTAAGGGCAGTATCCTGGAGCGTGAGGCGTTTGATCGTTCATAAAACTGGGGAGGAGGACCGGTACTTCGCCCACGCGGCCTCCTGCTATGCTGTACAGGGACCTAGTGGGGGATAGGAAGATTGGAAAGGATAGACAACAAAGAGGGAAAGAAACGACCGTGGCCGTAAGTTAGATACGATCCTGAAAATTGCCTGAGGAGGAAATGGGAAACCACGAAAAACCACTTCGATGATGGCTGAAGAAGAAATCGAACCCCTTTTACTCAGTTGACCTCCCGAGGTTGTGTGTATCCCGTTACATTTCTAGTACTGCTTTTCAAATTTCGTGGTAGAGCCGGGAACCGAACCCGGGCCTCTGCTGGTGGCAGTTAATGACCCTGATGTTCCAGGATATCACCAAACAATAATGATAACACTTTACATTTATCCGTAGTTACATGGTCCAAATGCAACATATTATTCTCTTTTCTTTCTCTGCAAAACCTGTCACAGATATCCACTGTATTTTACATATTTTGTTACTATCGGGTTTGATATTACATTGTTATTATTTTTATTCCTACCATTATAATGTATGGGAAAGCCCTATTTGATGCTAGGCGCCATTTGTATCCTGGCCCATTAACAGATGAATAGAAATAAAAGCTTACAGTAGAGAATATATCCATCAAGACAGGTCATACGGTGAGAATGCATGTGGCTTAAATGATGTACCTCGGAGCAACAGGCTATTACAGCACCTAACGAAATTTTAAACCGCCAGCGAAAATCACTTCTACATTTATTGTGTGAATATTGGTCTGCAGAATATTTTGTGGATTATTTGTGTTGATACACATCACATGAAAAACAAACGTTGAAATATCGAATTAATTATACGAGTTATAAGTTTTCAAACATTTTGAGAACCTATGAAAGTACCCCACAAGTATGTGTAAAGACCATCCTGTTCATTAAACTACAAAAGTTACGCGGCTACATTCTATTTTCTAAATGACTATCCAGTACACTGTATATTGGAATAAAAGCCGAAAGATGAAGGTATCATAGGGTCATTTTTCTGGGGATGTTGTTTTTGAAATGCCGCATTGAAATAATACTAATAACTAACACCTTATTTAGAAATGCTTGAAAAATATTTGGAATGAGATACCGTCATCGAACTTGCGCTCCTCAGGTAGAACAGGCTTCGCAAAACAGATCGCATGGGTCGATACATGTTGAGGATGGAGAATTATCACTGGCTGGCGTCTTATCTCTGAGGTTACAATCACTGTCCAAACTGGGATGTGAGTGTCGTGAAAACTGCAGAGAAAACGGCACTGTGATATTATATTCATATTTATTATTTTACACAAATATACACTCCACTGAATGGGAATCAGGAAAAAATTAAATAGTCATAATACCTGCTGTAGTTTATTGAAACAGGGTGGCTTTTAACCCAAAAGTGGGGCACTCTTATAGGTTCTCAAAATGTTTAAAAAATTTACAACTCCCAATGGTTCTTTCTCATAACGTGTATATCAACACAAAGACGCCAAAAGTATTTTCAGACTAATTCATACTGTACCGGGAGGTACACCTCCACTCCGCTAATTTAAAATGTGCGCCAGTTGAAACTCCTCTGCTGGAGGAAGTCTGAACTTTATCTACGCTATTAATTCTTTACCTTCTCAGAAGATGTCACCACGTGGAAAATTTTGAGTTTTTGAACTGTGTCATTTTTGATGTGTTTTTGTTTCGCTTGAAGTAAGAAGTGTGAACTTTCTCTTCTAGAGGACACTACTGAAGATCAACAATAGTGCACCCTAGTGCGGAGTCAAAGAACTATTTTGTTGGAGAAATTTTTATTTCAAATGTTTGTTTCTTGCTAAATTTCTTTCTGTTATTGTTTAAGTTGGCTGTATACCCCTCTTTTCCCCCTTGTTTTAGATTTATCCAATCCCGAATTTCTTTTAGTAATTTCCGACCAATCCGATGTATCTTCCCCCATCTTGGATATGTTTCTGTACCCTAGCCAATAAAGTAATTGTGGGCGGGTGTTTTCATTCCCCTAACGCCTAGAAACTTCCGCGAGAGGATTTAAACTGCTGATTTTAGGGTCTCCGGGCCACTTCTGTTCCATCTTTCAGTGTATAAAGTACATAGCAGGAGGCGGGAAGCGCCTCTTTCCTCGGCAGCGGTCATCAATAAGGTAATGGCCGATTAATAAATTCTTTCTTTGCTAGCTCAGCAGTTTAACTGTCGGGGCGGGTGCGAAGCGTTCCTCCATGTAACCTTTTCCTAAAATGTAACGATCTTTTCTTCTATTCTCTTTTTTTTTGCTAGTTGCTTTACGTCGCACCGACACAGATAGGTCTTACGGCGACGATGGGACAGGAACGGGCTAGGAGTGGGAAGGAAGCGGCCGTGGCCTTAATTAAGGCACAGCCCCAGCATTTGCCTGGTGTGAAAATGGGAAACCACGGAAAACCATTTTCAGGGCTGCCGACAGTGGGATTCGAACCTACTATCTCCCGAATACTGGATACTGGCCACACTTAAGCGACTATTCTCTTTTAAGCTGCATATTGGGATAGAGAGTGCTAACCCTCTTGAGCTCCCACTCACATTGTCTTGAGGTGAACTTATTTTCTCAACCTATTCTTTGTTAATGTAAAACAAATTGCTCTTTTCTAAAGTCACCTCGGTAGTATGGGATTAGCCCTTGCATTAGTGGCCTAGAGCCAGATTAGGTTTTTAAAAACAAGTGTATTAGGAGTGCAAGATCGCCTCCTCTCAAATTGTTATTTTAGAGGTCATGTAATTGCCCATTTTTATTTAATAGACCTAAGTAGGTTGGGTATTTTACCCCTGTGTCTATGTCCAGTGAGGACAACTTGAAGGTGGAGTTTGGTGTGGCCTGGGAGAGGCTTAAATTTTGAGAGCGAGTGGCTCTTTTGAAAATTAAGTGTTGTATGCCTCGTGGAGGCTTTTCTGTGTAATTTGGAGCAAGGGCTCCTAGGTATGAATGGGGTTTTCTGCCCCTCTGTTAAAACTCGTGTTTGGGGTAAAACTGAGCTGATTGCCCAAGCTGTGTAAAATCAGGGCGCGAAGCCCAATTCCTGTAAATATTGTAACTACCCTTTTTGACTTGCTACTTTGTACCTGCCATGCTTGTTATTTCTTGTTTTTGAAAAGAAAATATAACCTTGTTAAATTTTAAATTAATTTTGCTTTCGTAGCTGGAGACCTATTCACACCCGCACCTTCTTTCACCTCTACCTACCACGGAAAAACTCCGTAACAAGTGGTAGCAGAGCGTGGTTGAATGGGTCTCAATTTAGCCCCTTTTGACGGCTAAACATTGTTTGTTCCGAACTCTAACTATTTTCCCAGTTGCTGGAATTTTTTGAGTTTTTCAAAATTGTTCTGTCACCATGCCCGGCCCTCGCGATGTTCTCCAACTTAACTATTTGCGCAAGGAGGAGTTGATCTATGAATTGACTATTAGAAATGTACAATCTGGAGGCACGGTTGCAGTAGACACAAACAAGCTTAGAGAGTCCCTAGATTTGCCCATTTCCATCCCCAATTTGGGAGAGAAAGAAATTGACGACTCTCTTTCCACGATCACGGAGAATATTACTGGGCTAGCTTCTGTAGTTAGTTTTTTTGATGAAAATGACCCTTCTCCTAATCAAATTAAGCGTGTGCAAGCCAGGCTATATCACTTTTCAAATAGAGTTAACGATCTCTTGTCTCTAAAGTTGAATGACGTTCAGAAGAAGGAAGCTAGTACGCTGCTTGAAAATATGTCTGAATTATCTAGCAAGGTCACTCAATTGTTAACTGGGGAGGTTCCTCCCAAAAGCGATCTACCCACCACAGTGAATGCAGGTAGTGAGGAAGTGCCTCCCAAGGGAGAAGTTAATAGGATAACCGTTGCTGCTCAAACTATCCCTGCCCCATTGGACAACGAATCTGAACGTCGTGCATCATTGAGTAACATCCGTTCTGAATTAACTTCCTTGCCATTGAAACCTTTACCTACTATGTCACCCGGGTTTAGCAGCTTGCCTCATCCATTGGCAATGTTGCTCAGAGGCATCTCTAGGTTTTCCGTTAATACCACCAGTGATGTAATTTCATTTTTAAGATTTCTAGTTGAATTTCAGGATCATGCCCTTGTGTTTTCTCTTTCTCCATGTCAAATTTATCAAATTATCTATCCGTATGCTATTGGTATTCTCTCTGATAAAATCGTAAGAGCCATTGCCGAGCAATCATCTATTGAGGATTTCCATGCCCACTTGCTAGCTAACTTCATCCCTGCTAGGGCCAGGTCCTCCCTTATTCAGAAGTACTATTATCGTGTACAACGCTTGGATGAAAACTTGGCTGATTTCATACAGGACATTAAGTTTTATACTAGGGTGTTTGCTCTTCATTTCCCTGAGGATCAGATTGTACAAGCTATTGTGGAAGGGATTTCACCACCCTACAGGTCATATTTGTGCTTCGCGGCGTGCCCGCAAACTTTCTCTGAACTTGAAGCATTGGCCGTCTCAGCGGAAGGAGTTAGATACGCCGATTCTTTGCGTGTCGCGAAAGAACCCCCGCCTTCCTTTAGTAATACTCGGCCTCCACCTCGCCGACCAGTCAATCCCCGTAAATGTTATGCTTGCGGGTCGCCTGACCATCTGCGCAACAAGTGTCCACTGATCAAGTCAAGTGGGACAAGGAATGGAGCCGGGTCATCACAAGGCTGTTTTAAATGTGGGGCTTTCTCACATATCGCCAAGAATTGTCCCAATTCGAATAGCACCCCCTCCTGCTCAACTTCTGGTGCAAATTCCACCTATGCCAATAATAAAAAGTGACTAGTGGCTTCGGCTGAGTCGACTAATCCATCTTCCCGAGACTCAGCCCCTAGCAAACAGGTTGTAAATTCAGGGAACGAGCAATTTTCAAATGCATCTTTTGAATGCCCCAAAGAGTGTCTTAGGATTGCGGCGGATTCCCCCGCACCTATTCCTTTTCTTAAGATTGAGTTAAACAATGAGCCTATAACCGCTCTATTAGATTCAGGCAGTGTCTGTTCGATTATTTCGGCTGAATGGTATTCTAAATTGAAATCTGTTTGTAAACTACCTGACTATGTCTCATCTCCTGTTCAATATGTTTCGGCTAATTCATCTCCATTAGAAATTCTAGGTTCCTTACTGGTCAAAATTCGTATTTTTAAATTTACATGGAAAACCAAACTGTTTGTGGCTAAGCACTTGTCTTGCCCCATCATACTGGGAGCGGACTTCATTTCTCACACTGGTCTGGTGCTCGATCTTCAGAGTAAGTCGTGCACATTCAAATTTGCGTCCAATTGTAACATTCCCTTGTTAAAGTGTAATTCTGTATCATGTTCATCTATTTCTCCTACCCAGGATGAGATGTTGTTAGACCTTAGACATCTACCTGAGGAGCAGGCTGATAGTATTCGCAAATTGTGTCAGTCGTTTCCCGAGGTGTTCTCTGATACTCTTGGTGTTACTGACCTTATTGCATACAAAATTGAGGTCACGGATTCGATTCCTGTCCGTTTTCCACCTTATAGGCTATCTCCACCTAAAATGAAGGCTCTAAAAGAAATCATCGATCAGATGTTGAAGGACGGTATTATTAGGCCCTCTAAGTCAGCGTATTCTTCGCCTATTTTTTTAGTCCCGAAACCCCAAGGGGGCTTCAGGCCTGTCATTGATTACAGGGCTCTCAATCGGAAGGTGGTGTTACAATCTGTGCCCCTTCCCGACCTTCATTCTTGTTTTTCATGGTTTCGTAAGGCCAAGTTCTTTACTATCTTGGACTTGAATCAAGCCTATAATCAAATTCCCCTTGCCGAAGAGTCTAAACATCTTACAGCGTTTGCCACGGACTGGAATTTATACGAATACAACCGCGTGCCTTTCGGGCTCCCCACGGGAGCAGCTGTACTCACTAGGCTACTAGATAGGGTCTTCTCCGACATCAAATTTGAGTACTTATATCACTACTTGGACGATGTCGTCGTATTTTCAGAGACTTTTGAAGAACATCTAGATCATCTGCGAGAAGTTCTCGATCGCCTTCGTAAGGCTGGGTTAACTGTTAAGTTGTCCAAGGTTGCCTTTGCTAAGCCCTCTATGTCTTTCCTAGGGCATATTGTGTCACCGGATGGTGTAGCAGTCGATCATTCTAGAACACAGGCCATCCGTGATTTTAAACCTCCCAAAGACATTAAAGGTATCGCCAGGTTCATGGGTATGGTGAATTTCTTCAGGAAGTTTATTCCTAACTTCGCTAATAGAGCGGCGCCCTTAAACCTTCTTCGTAGGAAAGGCATCAAATTCGAGTGGGGACCTTCTCAACAAGCCGCTTTTGAAGACATTAAATTAGCTCTTTGTAATGCCCCTGTACTTGCTATGCCTGATTTCTCGAAGAAATTCATTGTCCAAACCGACGCATCGTCGTCAGCGGTAGCTGCAGTCCTTCTTCAAGAGACTGAACTAGGGAGGCGCCCCATCGCCTATGCGTCTAGGACATTGTCGGCTCAAGAAGCCAAGTATTCCATCTATGAGCTCGAAGGTTTGGCAGTCTTATTCGCCTTAGAGAAGTTCCGTCTCTATCTGGAACATGTCAAATTAGACCTGGAGACAGATAATCAAGCCTTAAGCTGGGTCTTAGGTAGGCCGCGTCGTACTGGTCGTATAGCCCGCTGGGCCATTCGTATTTCCGCCTTCCAGTTTGATGTTAGACATATCAGAGGTACCGAAAATGTTGTTGCTGATGGACTCAGCCGTATGTTTTCTAATGACGTCGAGACCCACGAACCGGTCGACAGTTCATCACCTTCCGAGTCCATACTATCTAAGGTTAATGCCATCCTAACAGATGCTCCCATGCTCTTTAGGGATATCGAGAAATACCAACGTGAAGATCCGACGCTGGCTCCGATAATGGAAACCCTTTCTTCTGGGGAACATGTTGTCCCTTATGTTCTGAGGAATGGTGTTCTATGTTGCCCTTCGAGGCATGATAAGATGATGAAAGTTGTCGTTCCAGCTGTTGTTGTACCTATGATCTTCAAGTATTATCATGAGACCCCATTAGGAGGGCATCTTGGAATCTTTAAAACTCGTGAAAAGATTCGTGAAATGTTCATCTGGAAAGGTATGGACGGTGAAATCCGTGAACTAGTAAAGGCTTGTAAATCCTGTTTGCTTAGTAAACCGACCATGTCCACCAAGGTAGGCCTCTTGTCTTCTCAGCAAGCGTCGCGCCCCATGGAACGCCTGTATATTGATTATGTAGGACCATTCCCCCAGTCAAAGGGTAATGCCAACAAGTTCATCCTTGTGTGTGTAGATGGTTTTACAAGATTTTCTTGGTTATTTCCGACTAAGCTGGCTACCGCTCAGTCTACCATTACTTGCTTAAATTCTATTTTTGTTTCTTTTGGTCCGTGCCAATATATTGTATCTGATAATGCGAAAGCTTTTACATCTAACTTATTTCGTAAATTCTGTTTTGACTTATCCATCTCTCATGTAACTACTTCTGCTTATTACCCTCAACCATCTCTGGCTGAACGGGTTAATCGTAATCTCAGGTCCGCACTTATTGCCTATCATCATGAAGATCATTCCAGGTGGGACACGTCCCTGCATTGGTTAGCTTTTGCTTTGAATTCGGCGGTTCATGAATCTCATAAGTTCACTCCAGCTTCCTTGATGTTCAAGTTTGTTCCCAACACGCCGCTCTCTAACCTTTGGTCTCTGAGTGACATTCTACCCGAGACAATAGATCCGGATAATATTAAAGATCTTTGGAAGAAGGCTAAAGCCAATCTTAAGGTATCTCATGAAAAGGTTAGAGAAAAGTATGATCGTGGACGGAGACCCACCACTTTGAAGGTAGGTGACCAGGTGATGGTCAAGAATTTTGTTCCCGCGGGCAAGCTTGCCCCCAGATTTCATGGGCCATGCATCATTCTCGATTTTCTTACGCCGGTTACATTGTTAGTAAGCAATCCAGCCACCGAGAGGATATTTAGGGTTCACCTGTCCCAGGTGATACCGGTGTAAATTTTGTGTCAACTTGCTTCATATAATTTGATAGGAATATGAAGGTTATATTTTTTTTGAGTTCCACTCTTAAGGCATTCTGCTCATTCTATTTTATTTTATATGTAAGCATTTCTGTAAAACCTCCCCCGATTTGTTAAACTGGCATCCTGTCCTTGCCACGGCCATTACCACGCTCCCGTCTCCTGCTCCACTACACACAGTGGCTGGCTTAGATGAAATGCCATGGATATCTGCACGCCGCTGGCCCCTCAATCTCTCTACATGCCTGTGCCCTCAAAAGAAACATGATGGTCCAACACAATTCTGCCGCCTAGCTTAAATGTTTCAGTGCCCCCGCAGCCGCGCGGCGCTGTGCCGCGGCTGGGTTCGAGGACGGGCCCCCTCGGCCCCAGCGAGGACGACATGTGCACGGCGAGCCGGAGCTCTCCTCCCGGCCTAGGCTGATGTGCGGCGCACGTCCTGCTACTTGCCCGCAGCCTGTATTCCTTCACCGCGGGCGCGGCGTGTTTCAACACCACTGCTCCCCTCATAGTGCGGGCGAGCGGTATCTCAGGGTACTTGAGGGGTCCGAGCGGCCTCCTTTGGACGCAAGCTGCAACGGCCGGTCTGGCCATCCAACTTCATCAACCTCAACTACATGGACAGTTACGATAAGCAATGACTACACTCGGGAATTCAACAGCAATATTTGGTGGACATTGCAAAATTTTTCATCACTTTTAAGTATTAAAAGTCTATCTTCGGAATTCTACTTCTACAAACTTAAAAACTTTACTTCATCTGCAACAACAAAATTTTGAAACTAAATCAAACCAAATTAAGAAAATCTTATAAATTTTTTTTTTGGCAATTAATCTCCATATCTACATCAAAACTTGGACCTTGTTTTCAAACAATTTCATGTGTCACCCCGGGAGGAACTTTTGGGGGGGGGGAGGTCTGTACCGGGAGGTACACCTCCACTCCGCTAATTTAAAATGTGCGCCAGTTGAAACTCCTCTGCTGGAGGAAGTCTGAACTTTATCTACGCTATTAATTCTTTACCTTCTCAGAAGATGTCACCACGTGGAAAATTTTGAGTTTTTGAACTGTGTCATTTTTGATGTGTTTTTGTTTCGCTTGAAGTAAGAAGTGTGAACTTTCTCTTCTAGAGGACACTACTGAAGATCAACAATAGTGCACCCTAGTGCGGAGTCAAAGAACTATTTTGTTGGAGAAATTTTTATTTCAAATGTTTGTTTCTTGCTAAATTTCTTTCTGTTATTGTTTAAGTTGGCTGTATACCCCTCTTTTCCCCCTTGTTTTAGATTTATCCAATCCCGAATTTCTTTTAGTAATTTCCGACCAATCCGATGTATCTTCCCCCATCTTGGATATGTTTCTGTACCCTAGCCAATAAAGTAATTGTGGGCGGGTGTTTTCATTCCCCTAACGCCTAGAAACTTCCGCGAGAGGATTTAAACTGCTGATTTTAGGGTCTCCGGGCCACTTCTGTTCCATCTTTCAGTGTATAAAGTACATAGCAGGAGGCGGGAAGCGCCTCTTTCCTCGGCAGCGGTCATCAATAAGGTAATGGCCGATTAATAAATTCTTTCTTTGCTAGCTCAGCAGTTTAACTGTCGGGGCGGGTGCGAAGCGTTCCTCCATGTAACCTTTTCCTAAAATGTAACGATCTTTTCTTCTATTCTCTTTTTTTTTGCTAGTTGCTTTACGTCGCACCGACACAGATAGGTCTTACGGCGACGATGGGACAGGAACGGGCTAGGAGTGGGAAGGAAGCGGCCGTGGCCTTAATTAAGGCACAGCCCCAGCATTTGCCTGGTGTGAAAATGGGAAACCACGGAAAACCATTTTCAGGGCTGCCGACAGTGGGATTCGAACCTACTATCTCCCGAATACTGGATACTGGCCACACTTAAGCGACTATTCTCTTTTAAGCTGCATATTGGGATAGAGAGTGCTAACCCTCTTGAGCTCCCACTCACATTGTCTTGAGGTGAACTTATTTTCTCAACCTATTCTTTGTTAATGTAAAACAAATTGCTCTTTTCTAAAGTCACCTCGGTAGTATGGGATTAGCCCTTGCATTAGTGGCCTAGAGCCAGATTAGGTTTTTAAAAACAAGTGTATTAGGAGTGCAAGATCGCCTCCTCTCAAATTGTTATTTTAGAGGTCATGTAATTGCCCATTTTTATTTAATAGACCTCAGTAGGTTGGGTATTTTACCCCTGTGTCTATGTCCAGTGAGGACAACTTGAAGGTGGAGTTTGGTGTGGCCTGGGAGAGGCTTAAATTTTGAGAGCGAGTGGCTCTTTTGAAAATTAAGTGTTGTATGCCTCGTGGAGGCTTTTCTGTGTAATTTGGAGCAAGGGCTCCTAGGTATGAATGGGGTTTTCTGCCCCTCTGTTAAAACTCGTGTTTGGGGTAAAACTGAGCTGATTGCCCAAGCTGTGTAAAATCAGGGCGCGAAGCCCAATTCCTGTAAATATTGTAACTACCCTTTTTGACTTGCTACTTTGTACCTGCCATGCTTGTTATTTCTTGTTTTTGAAAAGAAAATATAACCTTGTTAAATTTTAAATTAATTTTGCTTTCGTAGCTGGAGACCTATTCACACCCGCACCTTCTTTCACCTCTACCTACCACGGAAAAACTCCGTAACACATACCATAAAAGTACGACCGGTAGTTCATTAACTTATTTTCGCTGGTGGTCTTAAACTTTTGTTGGGTACTGTATCTTAAGAATGGCCCTTCACCTGTTCATGTTACTCAAGATTATAGTAATGAAGAGTATAACTGAAAATGTAAAATGATATAAGGATCTAAGGGAATGTGACTGTATAAAATTAATCTAGCAACATTTTTTTTTTTTTGCTAGTTGTTTTACGTCGCACCGACACAGGTAGGTCTTAAGGCAACGATGGGGCAGGAAAGGGCTAGGAGGAGGAAGGAAGCGGCCGTGGCCTTAGCCCCAGCATTTTTCTGGTGTGAAAATGGGAAACCACGGAAAACCATTTTCAGGGCTGCCGACAGTGGGATTCGAACCTACTATCTCCCGAATACTGGATACTGGCCGCACGTAAGCGACTGCAGATATCGAGCTCGGTAGTAGCAACATTTGAAAACGACTACATTTAGATAATATTTTTGGTGAGGCCTTTCTACCCCTAAATGTATGGATGCTTACGTATTATTGTATGAACATTTTTCATATGAACATAATGTTACTATGGCTTTTATGCACTTAAGGACTTTTTATCATAATTATTTCCGCCATTACACGTGGGCAAGCAACTAAGCCATATCCTGCATTTTATGTCGATTCCTGAAAATAATTTTCTATTACAAAAGTTTTCTTGTTCAAGTCCCAAAAAGTTCACAGCATGCTTCGATAATATCATTAACGTCCACTAGACACACTGATGAAACATTCTTAGTAAATTATAATCTGTACCCATGACCTGGACGGTATATCATGTGAAATATTTGAAATTGTAACTAGAATTTAATTTTATTACGGTAATTATGGTTGTGCATTCGATTCTTCACTGCATTAGTGAACAATTCCATTCACAACGTATAAATACCGCAACACGAATGTCCACCTGTTTGTAATAAACTATTGTCATAGCTGGTTATTCAAATGACTTCCCTCCGGTCATTCGTTGCTACCTTCATACATTCGCTAAATTATAATATAATTGTGTAAACAAAGTTGCACGAACGGAGCAGAATGCCATACAAGAGAACTAATACAGAGATAACTCACTGGGCTTCACGCCAATTACGGTTCGTTTTGTGAGGAATTTCCAGCACATTCAAATGACTCGAATCGACCACCATTCAAAACCGAAAGCATCTCATTATATTAAAAATTCATCACGTGCCAACACTGCAAGCTGCCATGAGCCTTTACGTGAACAGTAAATTCAAACTTCTGAAACATATCAAGTTCAAGTTAAGAGACGGATAATCGAATAACTTAGTCATAACTTGTCATATGACAAGTCATATTTTTCCCCTTCGCCTTCTAACGTGTAGTATTGGATTTCAACAAGTTTTTTAGCATGATAATCAAAATTGAACAGCATATTTATTTTTCGTTCTGTGCCACATTTGAACAAAATCTCACGAATGCGACATATTTCGGTAATTTTCATTTGAATTTCCTTCCGTAAACATCAGAGTAAGCTCTTAGACATTATTTTTCATGATAGTTGGAATATACTTCTACTGAAGAACCATTGAAACAATGTATGGAATGTTTCTAGCGGGTAAGAGCTATTGTTTGCTGGTTGGGTCAATTCCTGGAAACCGGGCTATTGTTTACACGGAAGTAGAGGTAATTCTGCAAGTTATTTGACATTGTTCATATCTCTCTCATTCGCCGTTGTCTCTCTCTATTTCAGCACACTGAATGGCCTTGGCTATTGAGGGAGCTTCAGTCATTCAGTTGCTTTCAATATGCCTAAAACGAAAGTCTCAGTTAGCGAGTTTGCGAAGTTTTGTTCGCGAGTTCGGTGAAAACATATTCGGTACGGATGGAGTGATATTATTCTGTAAATTACGTGAATATATGAAAGGATCAGTAGCTTCTAGGCTGTGTAGGAAATTAGAAAATGTACTGGTAAAGAACAGCAGACTTTTTACCTGCGTGGAATATGTGAAATTTTTTGTGGAAACGCTTCATCTGCAGATTTCTGGGAATATTCTCTAAGTGATTTAACTCTATTCAAGTACGCTTCTGTTACATCATGTGTTTTCGAAAGAAGTTTTTCTCGCTACAAGACGATACTCAGCGACAACAGGAGAGGATTCTCATTCGACAATCTTAAGATGGATGTGATCATAAATTTCAACAATCCTGATAATGGAGACCAGATTAGGTAGGAGAGCTGCATTCACATAACAGTTTGTGTATTACTAAATTGTAGTAAAAATGTTTGTGTGCAATGTAGATGCTATACATTAAGTCATATTTAAAATTTCATAGGTCATTTTTATGTTTTAAGTCATAAATGCATACATATTTCATAATATTTTTAGGTTATAGAAATCCGCCCCTAGTCATAACGTTCAGTATTGTATAGTTCACAACTGATAGTTCTGATGAGTTTGATTGGGATTAAGTTTCACAGTGATTCACGAAAAAATGATAATCCACAGCCTGTTTACAGCCATACGACCGGGTGAGGAATGTAATGAATGAAGCTCCCATCTGGCGGCGAGTATAGAAATTGTGCCGGCTGCCGAAGCCTGTCGTACTCCTCTGGAGGAATGATTTATGACAAGCAGATGGAATTAAATCATACTAGAGAGAGTTGCTGGAATGAAAATGACTGAGTGCTTTGTCCGGCACAAATCTCATATGGATTGACCGGGATTTGAACCACAGAACGGCGTTTGCCGCCACAGAGTCTCTAATGCTACGTTGTAACATGAGTAAATATCTAACAGTGTAAAAGTGCTTAAAAGAACCACTGCCGCAAATTTTCTGGCGTAAAAGACGTCGAGGGGATGTTTAGTGTTGGGTGTGTTACAAATAAGGTTTTAGATTTGGAGGAATTTAAAGAAAAGTTACTATGGCATTTCGGAAATTTTGAATGGCTTAGAAAGGACGTACTTCCTCACACAACCAATCATGTATTTTCGAAAGTCATCGACATATCTCGCGTCGACAAAACGATTGCGACCTTGCGCTACGTGCCATCACGCAACGGTTCAAAGTTTTACTTCGCGCGCTGAGCTCCGATTTCACGATAATTAGGCAGAAGTGCATGACGCTCGCTGTTGCGTCATCTGAATTTTATGATTATTATATTTTTGTTGGGATTTTGATGTTGTTGAAGAGAGCCTGGTGAACTCATTTTGGGCACAGAAAGTTTTACTGAGGGACCCAATCCTGGATTGAAATGACACTTTTCATCAAAAAGGGACCAATCTATACCCGCTGAAGTAATAAGCATTCGTACCAAGATGAATTGATTGTATTATGATTAGGAAAATATTTGCAGGGTGATTTTTTCCACCGTGTACAATCTCTAGGGATTGATCGAAAAGAGGATATGGAACAGAAAATATCGAATAAACGTGCGTCCGGAAATGCATGGTTTCTTTCTTTGTTAGGGACCACTTATTCAATCGTGTTTTGTTACAGAGACGGCGGTCTAATACGCGCTGTACCATGCAGCCGCAGTTAGAGTTTGTGTTGAAAATGGTTTCCATGCACCTCCATGCATGCGTACTATACTCGTTCATCTCGACCAGGCTGCACCCAAACAGTGACAAAGGCAGCATGAATACGAACTCCAGTGTCTTCACATCTGAAATGGGCTCTGCATACAAGATACTTTTGAGCAATCCATGCTACTGGGCCTCCTCGTCCGATCCATCGACCAGGAAAGACACGATCGAGATGCGTCCGGACGTTCACGGTGAAATGGGCTGGAGCACCATCATGTAGCAGCCACATAACCCTGCGAATCATCAATGGTACGTCTTCCAGCAGGGAAAGCAAAGCCACCCGAAAGAAACTCCGATAGTTCCGGCCTGTTTGGCTATGTGGAAGGAAGACTGGTCCTAAAACAGGGTCGCCAATTATCCCGGTCCACACATTCCGGCCGAACAGCTGCTGATGTTTCGCTGGCACAAAACCACGGAAGTTCTGCATACAGTCCCACGGATGACTGTTACGAAAGTTGAAGATACCACTCCGCGTGAAGGTGGCCTCAAATGTGAATGGGATGGATGCCACAAATCCCGGAATCGTGGTTGCCTGGTGAATAAACCACTGAAAAGCGCTCCTGATGTGGAAAAATCTGTCGCTAGTAAGCCCTGCACACGCTGTAAGTGATAAGGGTAGTAACAATTGTCATGGTGAATGTTCTATACGGTCGTCTGGTTTACCCTATACTGGCGGGCTAACTGTCTGGTACTGACACGGCAGCCACCTTCCACAGTGTTAATCACATTTTCCTCCACGTCAGGTGTCCGAACAAGATGGGTACGTCGTTCATGATTTCCTGCTTCTTAAACGACCCTGTCTCAGGTAAATGGTGAAACACTGTTGCAAACATTGAATGCTGTGGTTGTTATCGGCGGTACAACCATGATGCCCGCCGCACGTTTCCATTTGTCTTGCTGTAAGTAAACACAACATCAGCAAGCTCTCGAGCCGAGTACGGAACCATTGTGTACAACGCTGTAACACATCCACTACAGGGTGAGTCATAGTGATGGGCGAATGATGCGGAAGTTCGAACAGGCTCGAGTCGGCCCGATACGCTACGTAGGCCCGATGCCGTATCGAACCTGTTCGAACTGTCAGGCGACCCCATACATCGACTATGCGGAGTGCGGACGGACCAGTCATCTTATTAGACTACTACTAGGTACACTTCGTATATTTATGTGCGTGGGGTGGTGAACACAACGTTCTCTGAGAACGGAAAGAGCATTTGTTTAAGTCTTTCTGGCAGTACGAACAACAGATTGGTAAACACAATTTTATGGAAAGCTATTTATTTCGTTAATATGTACCTTTGCATTTTATATTTTGTCCGCTCTTCAGAAATGCGTTTCTGTATAACTTTGTCGTGTTTTGCAGGCTTGATGTTGTTAATCATTACTTTCAAGTACCGATAGTTAACATGTTTTTGTATGCTACGAGTTATTATTTTCTCATTGATACTTAGTAATGTCCGACTCGTTGGCTGAATGGTCAGCGTACTGACCTTCGGTTCAGAGGGTCCCGGGTTCGATTCCCGGTCGGGTCGGGGATTTTAATCGCTTCTGATTAGTTCTTCTGGCACGGGGACTGGGTGTTTGTGTCCGCCCCAACACTCTCCTCTTCATATTCACACAACACACTACACTACCAACCACCACAGAAACGCGAAATAGTGATTACATCCCTCCATATAGGGTTGGCGTCAGGAAAGGCATCCGGTCGTAAAACAGGGCCGAATCCACATGTGCGACACAGATCGCACCCGCGACCTCACAGGTGTGGGAAAAGCGGTAGGAAAAGAAGAAAGAATTGATACTTAGTAATACAATATTATAATAGACGATTTTGTTATTACTTAAGACAGCAGAGAATGGCCGGTGGTAAAAGGTCATGGACTTGGGAGTACTTTGAAGAGCTTCCAGACAAACGAGTAAAATGCACATGATATGATAAAATATTAAAATACGATAGGAAAAATACATCGACGTCAATAAATAAATAAATAAAACAAATAATCTTCGTCCTTCGTCGACTGACACCATTCCAAATGAGGGGGAGGCACCTCCACATAAAACGACGTCGACATATGCAGGTAAAATATCCTTTATAGGCTCAGTTTTGTTTTTCATGAATAGCACAGTGGACGGCCGCTCGCATTAGACTGGTGAAAGGCTCAGAATGTCCGCTTGGACAGGGTCTACAAAGTTACTCTACTGTTGAAGTATACAGTTTATACCGATTTTACGGGCAAAAGCATTACCGTACGTTATGAAACCATCAATTTATTCATTGACTGGCAATTAGTCCACCTCTGCGGTGTATAAGATTTGCAGATGATATGGTTGTGATGGGAGAAAGCGAACGTGAAATGATACAAATGTTAGATAAACTCAACATGAAACTAGAAGAATATGGAATGAGAATTAATAAGAAGAAGACCAAAAGTATGATAATTGGAGGAAAAGGTAGAAGTTGTCATATTAGTATAGGAGGAGAAGAAATGGAGCAAGTCAGTAACTTCAAGTATTTGGGAAGTATGATTAGAGATGATATGTATTGCACAACAGAAATTAAGAAAAGAATTGCCATAGCAAAAGAAGGCTTTAGGAAAAAATCAAAATTATTTTGTGGACCACTAAACAAAGATTTGAGGAAAAGACTTGCTAAGTGTTACATTTGGAGCATAGCGGTATGGCCCAGAGACTTGGACATTGAGAAAGAAAGACGAGAGAAGATTGGAGGCACTAGAGATGTGGGTATGGAGGAGAATAGAACGAGTGAAATGGGAAGACCGGGTAAGGAATGAGGAGGTATTACGAAGAGTTGGAAAAGAACGAAGTATGTTACAAACCATTAAAAGGAGAAAAATGAACTGGATCGGACATTGTTTGAGGAGGGACTGTTTACTGAAAGAAGGAATAGAAGGAATGGTGAAAGGCAAACGAGGAAGAGGAAGAAAAAATATCAAATGTTGGACAATATCGAAGGAAACAAATATTCGGACATGAAAAACTTGGCGCAGGACAGGCAACAGTGGAAGAGGTTCATCCCATGACAAGACCTGCCATAAGGCAGAATACCTAGATAGACATGCGGTGTGGTGGTTAGTGTGATTAGCTGCCACCCCCGGAGGTCCAGGTTCGATTCCCGGTTCTGCCACGAAATTTAAAAAGTGGTACGGAGGCTGGAACGGGGTCCACTGAGCCTCTGGAGGTCAACTGAGTAGAGATGGGTTCTATTCCCACCGCACTTCCTCGAAGTGGTTTTCCGTGGTTTCCCACTTCTCCTCCAGGCTATTGCCGGCATGGTACCTAATTTAAGGCCACGGCCGCTTCCTTCTCTCTTCCTTGTCTGTCCCTCCCAAACTTCCCAACCTCCCGCAGGGCCCCTGTTCAGCATAGCAGGTGAGGCCATCTGGGCGAGGTACTGGTAATCCTCCGCAGTTGTATCCCCCGACCCAGAGTCTGAAGCTCCAGGACACTGCCCTTGAGGCGGTGGAGGTGGGATCCCTCGCCGACTTCGAGGGAGAAACCTACCCTGAAGGCTAAACAGATTAAGACGAAGAAAAGAAGAAGAAGATTATGGGACCGGGCGAGTTGGACGTGCGCGTAGCGGCGCGTGGCTGTGAGCTTGCATCCGGGAGATCGTGGGTTCGAGTCCTACTGTCGGCAGCCCTGAAGATGGTTTTCCGTGGTTTCCCATTTTCACACCAGGCAAATGCTGGGGCTGTACCTTAATTAAGGCCACGCCCGCTTCCTTCCAACTCCTAGGCCTTTCCTGCCCCATCGTCGCTATAAGACCTATCTGTGTCGGTGCGACGTAAAGCAACTACCAAAAAAAAAAAAAAAAAAAAAGATGATGATAGGCAATTAAAGAAAACGATGCCGAAAACCGAAAAAGTAGTTAGTGGGTCGTAAAGCCAACAGCATTATTATTTAAAAAACGAACAATGGGGTTCTGTACTTCTATGGTCATGGCCCCAAACTGGAAATAAGCACCCCTAACATCCTCGCTTTAAAGCGCTGGGGATATCGGGCTGGAAAAACATTAGGGCCAAGAAAGAATAATAATTTTATTGGCTTTACGTCCTACTAACAACGTTTACGGTTTTCGGAGACGCCTAGGTACCGGAAGTTAGTCCCGTAGGAGTTCCTTTGCGTGCCATTAAATCTACCGACACGAGGCTGACGTACTTGAGCTAATGATGGGAAACGATACCCGTGTTCGAGCGGGATCGAGCCGACCCGATACGCGCCGGTTCGAGCCTGTTCGAAGCAAGCTCGAGCAGTAACGTGACCGAAGGCGGAGTCTGACTCGGGCTACAGCTAGTGATGGACAAACGATACCCGTGTTGAGCGGGATCGAGCCGACCCGATACGCGCCGAGGCTCGAGCCTGTTCAAAGCAAGCTCGAGCAGTAACGTGACCATAGGCGCAGTCTGACTCGGGCTGCAGCTAGTGATGGGAAACGATACCCGTGTTCGAACGGGATCGAGCCGACCCGATACGCGCCGAGGTTCGAGCCTGTTCGAAGCAAGCTCGAGCAGTAACGTGACCGAAGGCGGAGTCTGACTCGGGCTACAGCTAGTGATGGACAAACGATACCCGTGTTGAGCGGGATAGAGCCGACCCGATACGCGCCGAGGCTCGAGCCTGTTCGAAGCAAGCTCGAGCAGTCACGTAACAGAAGGCGGAGTCTGACTCGGGCTACAGCTAGTGATTGGCAAACGATACCCGTGTTTGAGCGGGATCGAGCCGACCCGATACGCACCGAGGCTCAAGCCTGTTCCAAGCAAGCTCGAGCAGTAACGTGACCGAAGGCGGAGTCTAACTCGGGCTACAGCTAGTGATGTGCAAACGATACCCGTGTTCGAGCCGACTCGATACGCGCCGAGGCTCGAGCCTGTTCCAAGCAAGCTAGAGCATTCACGTGACCGAAGACGGAGTCTGACTCGGGCTACAGCGCGAACGTGCAGATAAGCAAACAGCATAAGAAATGAGCACCGTTCATGCAGGTGTGTGTATGATATTGATAACGAAGGTACATGCTTTCAGATATTACTACATTCAGTCATTGACGTATATCTTATGGCGAATAAAGATTTTTTTTTGCTAGGGGCTTTACGTCGCGCCGACACAGATAGGTCTTATGACGACGATCGAATAAAGATTGCCCATTTAATTAGAAGGCTTAGATTATGATAATATGCAATGAAAAGGACAAAGCATGTATCCGTAATATTCCCCGCGTATTAACAGAAGTATTTCATCCCAAGGTAGCACTTGTGTGCCTTGTAACAACTGTACGTTTGGCGCAACATTATGAATAAAAAACCGAACCAAACCCTATCGCGCAACAGCCCCGAAGGGCCATGGCCTACCAAGCGACCGCTGCTCAGCATGAAGCTCTGCAGATTACGATGTGTCGTGTGATCAGCACGACAGATCATCTCGTCTGTTATTCTTGGCTTTCTAGACCGTGCAAAATTATGAATACGGTAATATTATTCTTACATTGTCATGCTTTGGGCGCCTAAGACAGCTATACGGTAATATTATTCTTATATTGTCATGCTTTGGGCGCCTAAGACAGCTATACGGTAATATTATTCTTATATTGTCATGCTTTGGGCGCCTAAGACAGCTGTGCAGCACGACAGGCGAGGTTCTCCTTCTGTCCTCAATGTTGGGTGGTTTGAATCCACTCCTTGGGAGAGAATTACCCTTTTTGCTAGTATAGAAGAATTTACGTAAGAAACTATTGACATCTCATCAATCGTGTACACAAAATTAATACATGTATAAATATTATTATGCAGCAGTGTTACTGTCTGGTTGCGTGAAATATATATGAAAATCAAAAGTGACTCGAGATTTCACTTTGTATCCTTTACCATAATTCAGATCAATCGGTCCAGTAGTCTTCGAGCCCATCTGGAACAAATAAAACAAGACACCATCTTATGGTGTTAAAAAACCTGCCCCCGCCGGGTATCGAACCCCGGACCCCTGTGACCAAAGGCCAACACGCTAACCATTGAGCCATGCAGCCGAGCGAGAAATGCGTCAACAACTGAAGATACATTTTTAGTCTTATAACCATTCAAATATGTAACTCTTACGACACGTGTAGTGGTTTCCTTCTTCTGTATTTGTACGGCCCAAACAACACGTTTTAGTAGACAATTGGTTAATTCGGATGGAGGCATTTGTAACGAATCATCGCACAAACACAAATTTTGGCTGTCTTCAATATATAGGTATGGGTCGAAATTGTATTATGTACAAAAGTCACGGAAGTAACAGTAAAGAGGACGAACAGGTACTGTCCCGCATAATACTCTTACATATATTTCTCAAGTTTGCTGGGTGTTAGCGTTGCCTACGAGATATACAAGGCCGGGAAGTGTGCGCTATTCTGAGCATAAAAACCGTCCCCAACCAGGTTCGTAGTACCGCCGCCAGATGTCTCGACATCGTGCTATAGTTTTCATGTGCTGTAGTGTATTAACATATGGAGAAAAGTGTTTTTAATACGTTTATTTATAGATTTCACTTGCTGATAGTGTTCAAATGAACTCGAAGTAAATTTCATATACTCTATAAAATATGATATATCGTACTGTAAGTCCAATTCGTAAAAAGAAGGAGAATAATTGGAGTTTTCAATCATTTACAGCCGATCCAGTTTTAAAGGAGAAGTGGATAATTGCAACATCCGGACGGGGGTAAGGGGGCAAATTAGGTTCGCTTTGGTCGCCTGGGACGTCATCCAGAGTCTGTAATTTACATTTTAAATATTGAGACTTCAGATTAAGGGTTACAGATTCATTAGATCACTTCACTGCTTCCGACTACCGCATCAAAAGACACGAATTAGGCCTATGTTGGCTTTTCGAATCGAAGAAAACTAGAATAACACTCCTCATTAAAGATGCCCCTGTGGGTGGGGGCGGTAGAATAACACCCACGCTATCCCCAGCCTATCGTAAGAGGCGACTAAAAGGGGCCCCAGGGGCTCAGAACTTTGGAGCGTGGGTTAGCGACCACGGGAACCTTAGCTGAATCCTGGCATTGCTTCCACTTACTTGTGCTAGGCTCCTCACTTTCATCTATCCTATCCGACTCTTGGCCAACTCTTGTTTTTTTCAACCCCCACGGTATTAGGTTCCCCAGGCCTTGGGATCCTTTTATTTTCACGTGGTCCTTGTCTTCCTTTGGCCGATATCTTCACTGTTTGAAGTGTCGGATCCGTTCATTTTCTCCCTCAGATTAGTGTTATATAGAGGACGGTTGCCCAGTTGTACTTCCCCTTAAAACAATAATCACTACCACCACCAACACCACCACTACCACCTCATTGAAGGAAACCTCCATTACGAAGCCATGAATTTGACATGCGTGGTGGAAACGTTAGGATCCCTTATCATAGATGAAATGGCTATCAAGCCCAGAGTACATTATGATCGTAATCCTGATCAGCAACAGTTCTGGAAATAGGCCTACTTGATGAGACGCTCGAAGATAAGCTAACTAATCAATTCGCGATTATTCTATTTTCTTTCAGATGTACTATTTTTAATAGGCCTAAAATATCTGGAAGTTTTTTGCTATTGGTTTTACGTCGCACCGACACAGATAAGTCTTATGGCGACGATGGGATAGGAAAGGGCTAGGAGCGTGAAGGAATCGGCCGTGGCCTTAATTAAGGTACAGCCACAGCATTTTCCTGGTGTGAAAATGGAAAACCACGGAAAACGATCTTCAGGGCTGCCGACAGTAGGATTCGAACCCACTATCTCTCCAATGCAAGCTCACAGCTGCGCGCTCCTAACCGCACGGCCAACTCTCCCGGTAGTTTTATATTATCTTAGATGCTATTGATATTAAGAATGACACCATGCCTTTTCAGAAAAGCCTGTCACTCTGGAGTTCTCTTCCTTGGCCATGATATGTGGTTATCTCGTTCGAGTTGCGGAAGAAAATTCCAACTGACAATCACGTTTGGGACAGATATCCTCGGCCACTACTGACAGTCCATTAATGTGCCTCATTAGGACGAAAGATCGTGGAGCATTACGCTACCCCTCAAAAGAATTTTGTTTACTTCCTGCAAAATATGTTGAATTTTGCGCGTCACTCATTACGTTATCTGGGAAATACGAATTTAGTTTAAAAACTTCACGTTTTTGTTGTTCCAAAGTTCATTGAGGCATTCAAATGTGACGAGTGTGATCAGAGAGTAGGCCTACTGACTGCAACTCTTATTACAAAACTTTTAGAACCAATACTCGACAATGAAGCTCATACAATTAATTACAGATGCTCATGACTTGGAAAAGAACTTCAGGACAAAGCCTTTAAGTTGGAAGATCTTAAAAATGTGAGTGATACGAGCAGTGATCACGCTAAGTCATTTTCAATGTATTACTTTTATTAATTATCACACTTGACTTCGCCTAAAATAATTCTAAATACCACTTAAATGTGCCTTACTTTACATCCAACCACTCGAAATCACATTTAGGTGGTCCTAACTTCATTATTTGTAGATTTTTACGTCTTTAGAAACCAACATGTACTATTAATTGAATGTATTTCGCGCGAGCAGCATAGCAAGATGTCGAGACCTCTAGCGGACGTTCGTAAAACTACTTGCGACCCGCATTTCTATCGGTCCACTTCCCGGCCTTGTATATCTCGTAGGCAACGGTGTTAGTAACAGCAAGGCGCTAGGTTGCGGCGCGTACAAAAGCACGAACAAAGCTTGAACTTGCTCGAACTCTGACGTCAACTGTTCGAGCAGCTCGAGCCGGGCTCAAACACATCACTAGTGAGTCAGCACGAGAAGTGACTCGGACACAACGGTACCAATGTCTATGGGAGGAGAGGGCGCTAGGGCCTGACGTATGAGGAATCGTACCACCCTCTGGGAGGAAACCACGCATACTGTAACTGTGGCGGCATGGTACAGCGCGTATTGGCCTGCAGTCTCTCTAACAAAGTATGATTGAATACATCGTCGCTAGCATAGACACCATGCATTTCCGACATACGTTCATTAGACCAGTTTTGTTCCGTATCCTCTCCGCGATCAATTCCTAGAGTTTGTACACGGTGGAAAAAAATCACCCTGTAGGTAATCACATTAAGTAGTAATAATAATAATAATAATAATAATAATAATAATAATAATAATATTGAACTTCGTAGACTTCAAAATAGTGTATGATTCGGTTGACAGAGAAGTGCTGTTCGGCATTTTCATAGAATTCGGAGTAGACGCCATAACAACCGAAATTACTATGCAGACATAAACGGACACTCGTTCAGAAGTAACATTCACGGGGAAAATCTCAAAGGAGTTTGAAAATAAAACAGGAATCAATCAAGGTGATGGGCTGTCTCCGGTTCTCTTCAACTGTGTTTTGGAGAAGATCATCCGCGAATGGCAAAAAAAAAAAAAAAAAAAAAAAAAAAAAAAAAAAAAAAAAACTGGACATCGAAGGACTGATGAACAAATTATATATTGGAGGATCAAGAAATGGCATCAAGATCAACCGCCTTCCGTTCGCAAATGACCTCGCAATCCTGTCTGGAAACACTAACACAGCTACAGAGCAGATAAGTATACTAAAGCAGAAAGCAGATAAAGCAGGACTCCAAATTTCCTCTGAAAAGAAATATACGGACAAATCAAAACAGCCCCTAATCACTTGAGGACATAGCGTAGTAAGATAGAAAGAGTTGACAGCTTCAAGTACCTCGGACAAATCGTACAGCTGAAAACTAGCGAGAGGGAAGCAAACTACACCAGGCGAGAGAAGATAGCTGCTGCTTAATGTAGGACACATGCTCTATACAGCAAAGCCATCTTAAGGTGAGCCAAACTAAGACGCTACAATACAGTAACCGAAACAGAGTGTCTTTATGCCAGTGAATGCCTCCGAATGACAGGAATGTCGGCACGAAGAGAAGCCTAGAAATTTGAGAGGAAGATCCTCCGAAAGATAATAGGTCCAAAAAATCGTGGATGGTCAGTATAGGTTACGAGGAAGGGCAGAAATATACCAAGAAAGTGAATGATCGATTGAGTCAATGAAGAAAGTAAGACTCAAATTTTATCGACATCTGTTTAGAATTGACGAGAAGTGGCTGACAAAACGTATTAGTAAGACACTTGAGAATAGACCTAAGTTTCCGACAAATGGTTCAGGTAGGTAAAAAAGGATCATGACACACTAAACCGAACAAAGTATATATCAGTGATCGACAGCTTCAGAGGCTTCTATGACTAACAGGAAATGAATAGGGGATGCACAGAGGAAATAAGACAGGCTGCCAAAGAAAAACGAAATGCAAAGATATTGGGCTGCAAGGAAGGCTTCCAGTAATGTGTGATTATTACTAGCCATGGTCTTAAATGGCCATAAACGAATATACTAATAATAAGAAGAATAATAATAGTAATAATAATAATAACTATATATCTTATATGGTGTGGCTGAGATGATGAAGTCTGCTGTTATACCGTAAGATACTGTATTGAACAACTGCACAATTTTAACATAATAGACATAGCCTATTGTCTAATCATTATTTGGAACATCGTAATACTACATATTGTTCAAATTAATTAATAAATCTATACATGTTTAATTAAGGATTATTTTAAATAAAGTAATGCTCGTGTTGCCATTGTGATGTCTATTATTGTGAAATCTACTTTCTGCTACCGTACTCTCTTGTTAGGTCTAAGCGGAGTGAATCTCAGGGCTATATTCCACTCGTTTTTATATTTTCAATTTCCTATTGGGAATCGACGCCACGTCCATCCGGGTGAACCGAGCACGTCCTTACCTCCTGAAGAGTCTTTCATGTTTTCCACCTTTCATGGTTGTCCTGGCATATTCTTTGGATGTAACCACAGCGTTTATATTCCAGGGATTGAAAATGTTGTTTCTGTTTGTTTTGCTTTTGAGGTTATGATGGTTTCGATTATAAAACGGATTACATTCATCAACATACATAACATAATTACAATATAGTTCAACCTCGATATCTCGAAACACCTCGGGTTATCGAAATTTCGAGATATATAGAATTCCCACCTTTGAGGATTGCACTTTATAGAATCATATGTAACTACGGCTTCATGCTGTCGTATTATTTAACCATAATATAAAACAAACTCGATGTATTTTGTCATTTTACTGTAATTACAATACGTTTTATAGCAAGTCGATGAAGGCAGAATACATATAGCAGAGGAAAATAAAACAGACCCCCGTTAACAACCTGGGAAAAATCCCTTAGTTTCTTCTGTTTTTCACACTCGGCCGACACTGTACCTAGGTTCGACGAATAGTCAGTGCACTTAACGCCTGATCAAGTGACGATCCAGGAGGGGGTTCATACAGCTATGGTCAATGCACCAGTGGTGAACAGAGAAGCTGCTATGTAAACATACTAAAGTCTGATGGGAAAATATACCGTGGTACGTTGAGGAACAAAAACAAATATTAAATGTTTTATTTCACAGTTGATGTACATATTTTTTTTGTTGCTATGGGCTTTACGTCGCACCGACACAGATAGGTCTTATGGCAACGATGGGATAGGAAAGGCCTAGGAGTTGGAAGGAAGCGGCCGTGGCCTTAATTAAGGTACAGCCCCAGCATTTGCCTGGTGTGAAAATGGGAAACCACGGAAAACCATTTTCAGGGCTGCCGATAGTGGGATTCGAACCTACTATCTCCCGGATGCAAGCTCACAGCCGCGCGCCTCTACGCGCACGGCCAACTCGCCCGGTAGTTGATGTACAAAATGCGGGTTACAGAATATTCTCAGTTTGTATGAAGGAAACGTTTCCTTCGAGAAATGAATCTCACCCCCCCCCTCTCTTTCCCTCTGTCTCTATATATATATATGCCTGTTTGTCTGTCTGTCATTCAAAGAGATATTGAGAAAACATGAAGGTTTCAACAGCTGAAATGGGTACCAGTTATAGATTGCTGTGTCTTCTTTACAAGAAAAGCACAATGAACCTCCTACGACCACGACTTTTGTACTTTTTAAAGAAAAATTGGTTTTTGTCAGCGATGTTATTGTATCATCATCATGATGATATAGGTACACAGCTGTATCTATCAGCATGAGTTGGAACTACGTACATCCCGACTTCTGTTGCCTTCCAGCTGTTATGAGAATAATGCAACGTTGACCATCATACTGTTTCGAGAACAATGCTTTCAGTAAAAGAAATTAATATGTTTTCTATTTTGGGGTATCATAACACATTATCTCCATCGATAAGCACGTAAGCACATATTTTGTCTGTGGCCGTAGTCGTTGAGTCGTCACAATGGTTGAATATTTTTAGCATCAATATGTTAGCCGGCAAGGTAATGGGCGTAATGGAATTCAATTTCTAATCACTAGATTGCGTGCCAAAGGCCTGCATTAAATTCTAAACCCCGCTGCAGTGCTCATAAGGATTGAGCTTACGTACCTATCTATAGCTATCTTGGTTCTTCTTTTTATCCAAGTCAGCGTACAATGTCTGCCAAACTAGCAATTCATTAACCAAGAAACGAACAAGTTAACGTCATTAAATAAATAGGTTCTAAATAGGTGACTAAATAACGCACACGAACATTGACTCCATAGTGTGCGATTATATGAATGAAGTTAATAAAGCTAGTTTGTTCAATGGGACGAGATTGAATTAAGGAAGCTAGACGAAAATATAGTTCATGCAGAAATTCAGACCGACTCAGCTTCAGAAAGAAAGTATTTTATTCCAAGAATAGATTTAGCACCTGTGAATTCGGGTATACCATTCGTTCTTAAATGAAAGCAATTTCCTCTAAATTTTCCCTTCTCTGTTACAATGAATAAGTCAGCAGGATAAACTTTAAAGTTGGGATAAATATCCCCACTGGAGTGTTTTGGACAGTTATATATCGGTTTCATAAGAGTACGCAGATCCACGCACTTCGAAGTAAAACTCCGAGCTACAACTGCACTCAATATGGTTTCCATTCCAATGCCGTCTAAAACCTGAAATGTGTAACATTCATTCATAAGGTGTATTAATAGTGCATTTAGAATTTCTAATTACTTTATAGATAGTAGTTTCGATTTTCGTCCGCCTCTGTGGTGTAGTGGTTAGTGTGATTAGCTTCCACCCCTGGAGGGCCGGGTTCGAGTCTCGGCTTTGCCACGAAAATTGAAAAGTAGTATGAGAGCTGGAACAGAGTCTAAACAGCCTCGAGAGGTCAACTGAGTAGAGGTGAGTTCGATTCCCACCTCAGCCATCCTGGAAGTGGTTTTTCCACTTCTCCTCCAGGCAAATGCCAAGATGGTACCTAAGTTAAGGCCACGATCGCTTCCTTCTCTCTTCCTTGTCTATCTCTTCCAATCTTCCCATCCCCCAACAAGGCCCTTGTTCAGCATAGCAGGTGATGCCGCCTGGACGAGGTACTGGTCATCCTCCCCAGTCGTATCCCCAACCCAATGTCTTACGCTCCAGAACACTGCCCTTGAGGTGGTAGAGGTGGGATCCCACGCTGATTCCGAGGGAAAAGCCAATAAAAATCAATATTAAGTAGAGGAAGAAGAATTTCGACTGTCGAAGACAGGCTTACGTACTAGTAGCGAAATGAAGACACGTGAAGAATACAACAAACTGCAAGGAAATTGACGTTATTTTGAGGTACTGGAAATTTTAGTAATGGTGGTTCGAAATATCAAGGTTAAAGTGTACTAATTTTCATAATAGTACATCTAAAATAATTCCTACGTAACGACGGCAAGGCTAAGCCCTTAAATTTGATAGTGCACTGAAGTAGAAAATGAAACAAATTAAAAAATTAACTTGTCAAATTGCGGATACAAATTTGGATAGCTAGCGTGTGTAGTCATTTTAAGTGAGAGTGAAGGCAAATGGAAGAACCTAAGTATCATATGTGCTTAACACAGCACCGCGCGTGATGCTTCGTTGGTTATACAAACCATAAACCTCAGTGACAAGTGCTATTAAACACAGCAAGGACTGCCATAAAGAAGTGGTAGTAAAAGTAGACATATACCTAGCGTAACAGGACAATGATTTACATCACGCAATCATTTGTATTCAAAGGCCAGACCACTGTACGCGGCTTAAGACAAAGTAACAGACGAAACTGGTCGATAACACTCACCGAGGTATATGGAAGGAATGAAAATACAGTTCTATTACTTCAGAAATGCACTCAAATCAATTATTTTTCAGATAATTCTCCTTTTCTTATAGGTGGGTATTTTATCTTGTCTTCTAGACCTACGAAGACTATCATTAGTCTGATAAAAGAATAAAAACTTGCTGCATGTTATACTGTCCTAAGCTTGCATCCGGGAGAGAGTGGGTTCGAATCCCACTGTCGGCAGCCCTGAAGATGGTTTTCCGTGGTTTCCCATTTCCACACCACGCAAATGCTGGGCTTTACCTTAATTAAGGCCACGGCCGCTTCCTTCCCATTCCTAGGCCTCTCCTATCCCATCGTCGCCATAAGACCTATCTGTGTCGGTGCGACGTAAAGCAAAAAATAGCATACTGTCTTAAAAAGTAGTGGGAACATATTTTGTCCCCTTAATATATCTGGACTTGTAGAAATTTAGGAATATTATGGACAAGGCTAGACGGTGGTATGTACGAGGATTGAGTCTTAAGTCCTAGCAACTATTTTTTTTTCTCTTGAAGAGGAGACAACACGGAAAATCTAAACTATGCATTTGGAAATCTAGGGCATGTACTTATGCATAGCGCCTGAAGACAAATTCTGACTTCGGGGAATTCTCGTAGGAAAGTGACAGAACACAGGCCATTGGTAAACATTGTTTTATTATGGTATAGATAAAAAATACACAAGACTACATACGAAGGACAGGTCTCCACTGCTTACAGACTTTCGAAATAATCACCCAAGGTATCCACTGTGCGTTGCGAGCGGTGTGGCAGGCGCTGAATACCATCAGCTTGACTTTGGGGATTAGATCATGGATCATAGGCGTGCATTTCTGCCGCGGAGAACTGCTCTTTTAATATACGATCGTTGCTCCTGCTTGTTGACTTCCATTTTGTGACGCTCTCGCTCACACACGGAACTTGGGGGCATGCTTAGAACCATACTGTTCTTACATACACCATTTAGTGGCATCATACGCAAGTACTTACCGTACGTTTCCAATTGCATATCTTAGATTTTCCGTGCTGTCTCCTGTTCGCGAGAAAAAAAATAGTTGCCATGACTTATGACTCGACCTACGTATATAACTGAATATATTCTCCATTTACGGGCAAGTTACAATGAAACTGTTATAACACAACGTACTGTAGTCAATATTTGGCATAAACATTACAAGCACTGAACTACCAAAAATGTGTTCGTAATTTCGTTCCCCACCAAATGTACGAAAAGTACAATTAATTTTAATATACTTTTCCTTTTCTATATTTCCCAACACTTTTCCTATAATGAATTACTTGAAGACCATTTATGAAAAAAATGTTTTCTTGGCGTTGCTCGTGGGATGTTAAACGCTTTACTTGCACGCTTATAACCCATTTTCTTCTCCCTCAGTGCTTCAATAGCCTTTTCCATAGCCTCCATAGCCGACTGCTGGTGGTTTCTCAGTTGCAAATAATAATAAACTTCGTAAATAACAAGTAAAATAAAGGGGGACGAAATTACGAACATTCCCTGATTTATTATAATGCAGATCCAGTAACTCACGCCAACCACCTCACTGTAGCGATTACCCAGCAGGAACTACACCACAGGACTGAAATGCATTCCAGTATATCATACACATATCAGTGCCCACTCTAGGAATAACAGGCTCTTAACTTTAAGGCTGCACTAACTCAGCTCAGCATGAAAAATGAATCCTCCTTGTACACGGAAACTAAACGTGGTGCATACAACCAACTCTCGCAAGACAACGGGATGAGGCTACGCGTGTGCGCGCGGCTAAACATTTGGTACCAACCGTGCAAACCGGAAATACCTTGAGGGACGAAATTAGGTGCGGGGGCGGAATTTGCATCCCCTCGCTTATCTTACATGGTGGGAAAAATAAAACCGGCCCGGAAAATATTTATAAGACTGACGCGGACTTGATCCTTGTTAACGAACAGAACTGCCCATCACAAGAAATGCTGGAAACCATGATTTCGATGCAACAATCAGCTGTTGTCACATGTCTGCACATGTGTACATCTCCCGAGCACGTCGCTGTGTCATATATACTAATTTAATAAAGAGAGAGTGCGTATTTTGTGACTTTATATCTGGAGGGTGATCTCAGAAACTACAGGATCGATTCGAAAACTGATTCACTATTAGAAAGACTGATTATCTCAGAGTGCTATAGGCTATATTTTATATTGTTAAATATGTTTTATCCGACACCCGAAGCCGTTTAAGGGATGTGGCAGAAAGAAAAGGGCCTTTGGCACATTTACATAGGCTAATATAGGCGAAATATTCAATTTGCCGTACAAGGACGAGACAAAGCTCATTTTGAGCCTCACGACGCACAGTGTGTCGAATCCCATATCTAGGTGGAAAAAATTCACTGTCGCCAATCAAAGCGCAACCTGGCTCATTCGATAGTAAACAAACCAGATGTTGACCTTCAGTCTTTCTTTTCGCTTTCTGGTACGTAGGATGGAGGGGGCAGGTGCTGAAACATCTTCCTTGCAGTTATCAACTCAGTTGATAGGAGGTGTCGGAGAGAACGGAACGTTGTGTTTCTAGTAAGTTCAACAAGGTGTTGTATTCTGTGGTTCATGGAATAGTGAAAAGAGGTATGTGTTCTCATTTTAAGCATAATACAAGCGTTCTGCAGTAAACAAGTTATTTACAGTGCGTTGTAAAAGGAAGCAGTTGTAGAAAATTAGATTGTTTTTACGATTTGCTCGAAAAAAACTTTATGAGTGCCTCATAGTGCCACTTTACTTTAAACGTCATTCGATGGGAAATTTAATGTAGATTCAGGATCTGTAGTGGTTTTGTTGCGCACGAATGTGCATGATGGTTTATTTTCTTATTTTCAGTGACTATGTGGGCGTTACCGCGAGAAGAATATTTCAACGCGTGGCGGTCCTGTCGTAAAAAGGGGCATTTAAAAATCATATTTCAATATGTTATGGATAAATTAGAGCCTACAAATCTTACTGACACTCAATTTCTGGAGCTAAGAAACAAAATTAAGTTGATATCCCGTAATATCAACAAAAATGGGAGAGTTCAGGAAGAAGAGAACAACGATTCCGAGAAAAATTCGGTGATTAGGGAAATGTGACGGATTTCTTCGTGTTAAGTGAACAAGACGACATTGATCCAGCGTATGATCCAAAAACAAGTTGTGTACCTAACAAAGCCGGCCGTCACCCTAAGGAATTTAAGGACTCTTCCATAAAGACGAAGAAGCAAAATGTTTGTGATATTACCGAATCGCGTAATTTGGAGGAAGTCGCGTTTGCTGCTGAAGATTCTTTTCGATCAAGCGGGAAAAGATGAAGGCTTAATAAAACGATATCGTGTATTACTAGCTGCTCTTTCTTCTGGCTCTGAAATAAATGTGAATAAATTCAAAGAATTTCGTGCGCAAACTGCGGCTTTGTATGTCAAACTATATCCATGGAATTATATGCCCGTAACTGTGCATACCATATTAGTACACATTACTCAAGTAATTAAACATTTTCTTGTGCCAATAAGAACTTTATCTGAAGAAGCTCAAGAAGCTAGAAATAAAGATTGTCGGAGGTTTCGTGAACTTCATACTCGAAAATGTAGCAGCTTAAGATGTTGTTGATTACATCAAATCCCTTAATAAACAAATACCGAACAATGCCACGTAAAACTCCTGGTAATCTACCTATGGAAGCTATTGAGTTACTTACTGACTCCCAAGATCCTTTCACATCAAATGAAGAAGACCAGTATAGCAACGACTACGATTCTCTGGACTCTACAGACGAATCAGGGGACGATTGAACATTGGACATGTTGTTATTATGAACAGGATGAGATTGATGAGACAATTACTTGAAAATACTGTGATATGATCCTTTCACGTTTTTTATGAAATGTTTCTGAGTGTAATCTTAACCTTTTTTATATGGAAATATAATATATATAATATTGTTTTCGTGTGTAAGGTGTGTTTTACTAAAACTACGTATTTAAAATACGTTTTCAATCTGGAAGAATTTACATACAATGCCTTCGTCTATTCCCTCAAATAAGGTGTAACAAGAATACTGGACTGAAATTCTCATTGTTATTCATATTTTATCCAGTTTTAAATAGTATGTTTACCACTGTTATAAACTATAATATACACATCCAAATCGTGTTTTTACTCCCGTAAATGGACGATTCTTTTGTTGCTTTCGGTCATTTTTTAAACCTCCCCTTGCCCCTCACCCCTATATATTTACCCCCGAACATCGTACACTTTAGACGATGCCAGATATGCATTCAGCGACATCGAAAACGGTATAGTGCCAACTTTTAATAGGATGCCAGGATTATTAACGACGTTATTAATTTTTTCCACCTAGATCGGGGATTCGGCACACTGTGCGACGCGTAGAACAAAACTCTGTTAAGCCCAACGGGCCCCGAAAACCATGTTTTAAATTCCTAAAACCAACCGTTTTCGAGATATTGGCATCACTTTACTCCGCTCTAGGAATTGGATGAAGAAATGACCAGCAGTAACCATGGCAACGTCAGATAAAGGATTCTGCGTAAATGTAGGCTAGGACAAGGAGAGATTCTGGTACACATATGACTGTCTCGAAGAAAAAAAGCACTGTATTGGTCAGCCACCCCTAGGGGTTGCAGTCGAAAATAGTGTCGAAACCATAGGTTTCGGGGTCGCTGAGATGAACAGTGACACTCCGCATGTCGTTTAAGTCTAAGTTCAGTCCCCATCAGCATGGAGGTGAGAAGGGCTGAAAATAGTCCAAAATGGCTCAGTTTATGGATTTATGTGTGTGCACCCTTCTGAGCGGGAGTGGAAAGGGGATGAAATTTAAAAGTAAAAAAACAAAACCACCCGACCAATATTAAAGTAGAATCCATAATTTTCGGCGTCGCTGAAATGAATATTGATACTCCAGATGTCGTTTAAGTCCAAGTTCGCCCGCATCGGCACCTGGGTGAGAAGGGGTGAGAAAGAAAATATCCAAAATAACCGAGATTACGGATGAATGTATGTTCCAGCATACGTTTGAAACAAACAAACAAACAAACAATGACCGTGGGGACAGGACTCTCCTAACCCCTTGACTCTTCGGATGCCGTTTAAGTCATACTTCAGGCCTAGTCGGAACGGAGGTTGAGAAGGGGTGAAAAAAAATTCCGAAGTGACCGAAATTGTGGATGTATGTGTTATATTCTAGCATAGATCTCAACTAAAACTGGTGCACACATGGACTTACTATACTGTCTGGAAAAACTTACGTGGAGTAAGCACACCTGGCGAATGGGATGATACTCACAATAATCCTAAACGACGAATATTACTGTCGAATCCATAGTTTTCGGGGTCGCTTAGATAAATACTGACATTCCGGATGCCTTTAAATTGAATGTCTTACCCCATCACAGCTCTCAACCAAACTCGGTATGGATATGACTTACTATCACGAAAATATACCGTAGGGGTAACATATCCCAGGGGAAGGGAGTGACATGTAAAATAATAAAAAACAGCCGATATTAGTGTTGAATCCATAGTTTTAAGGGTCACTGAGATGAACAGTGACACTCCGGATGTCGTTTAGATCCAAGTTCAGCACCCATCAGCATGGTGATTTAGAAGGGGTGATAAAGAAAATGAACAAATTCACGGAGATTTATGTTGTTTAAACAGTTTTTGGGGTCGCTCGGCTGATTGGTGACAGTCCCCGTGACAGTCAGAATAGTGTACAACATATCCATAATGCGACGTGTAAAAAAATAACGTTACAACTTAATGTTATTATTGTTTGAATGGATCAACTACTTTCCACACAATCTGGGCTGCCACAAGGAAATACTTTAACGGAAGAAAAATCAAATTAAAACGTAAAATTATACACCTAAAATTTAAAAATTTACCAATTTAAAAATGAGTTCATTAACGTTACAATTAAGAAAACTTAAAAAGAAAGTAAAAGTTGTGAAATAGAAAATTACCAAAATTGTAAATGTACGTGTGTACAGTATCTTCGAGAATAGCTCTCAACCAAATCTCGTACAAATACGAATTACTACCTCGAAAAGATACTGGAGAAGTAAAACACCTTCTAGCAAACCTAGGGGAGGGAATGTCGTACAAGAGTAATCGAAAACGACCAATATTAGCGTCCAATCCATAGTTTCCGCAGTCGCTGAGTTGTATTTTGGCACTCTGGATACCGTTTAAGTACCAGTTCAGCTGCGTAGGCATGGTGAAAAGTGGCGAAGATGTCCAAACTTACCGAGGTTAGTGTCATTAACGAGCAACAAAATAATCTATAAGACTTGAAATTAAACACACAACGATAACTTCTGAACTACAAAATAGTCCTTAATTAGTCAACGTCACCATAACGAAATCCACAAAAGTTCTATTCACAAATACCATATTTCCGCGAATAATCCCCGCACACTAAATTTAGGAAGGCTGATTTTGAAAATAATCACAACATTGACTCGAATAAACGCCGTAACCCAATTTTTAAAAATATATGCGGGTATTATTCGCGTAAATGTGGTAATTAACGGGTAATAAAGTACCTAAAAGTAAACAATCAATAAAATTAGCCACTGCCGGTTTCATATCAAAAAGAGTATGCGAGAGAGGGGTAAGGAGAATAACGCTCAACTTCGGACCAGGATGTGTACCGTTCAAAAATCTCTGTGATCGTCCTCATTCTGTCTCCACAATGTTCAGCTTTATCACACTTCACGTTTCTGCCACGTACTTTCGAAGAACAATATCAGTTTAACATGCCACATAACGTTTGAATACAGGCATGGAACTTCGCATAAATTCATGAAGAAATCGTGGATCGATTACCAAATCCCGTGCGAAGGACGAGTACATATGCTAGTTACGTATAAGTGAATGAGAGGAGCAGGCGTGTTTAGTGACCAGTTGAATGGAACACAAAATGGTGTTGACGATAAAACAGCGCGTGTTCCTTGTCGAGTGTTATGTGAAACACGATTCGTGGAAAACCCATACGGAACTGTCTGCGCAAGGTTTTAAGACTGGAAGTGTTTTGGCGAAACCTCCAGCAAAGTATGCAATACGAACGTTAATGGTAAAATGGTGTGAAACGGGCTCTGTAGCCAATATAAACCTTAACTAACTGAAAAGAATTCGAACACCAGAAAACATTGCTCGAGTTAAGGAAAGCCTGGAACGAAGTCCGACGAAATCTCAACGCCGTTTATCTGTACAAGTGGGAATTAAGAGAGCGTCGTGTCGAAACATTAGCAAAAAGGACCTGCATCAGTATCCTTACAAATTTATTGTTGCGCGTGCGTTAAAGCGTCCAGAGGAGGCTTCTGCCGATGGTTTGTGAGTGAAGTAGGGTCAGGACGTATGGATCCTCAGTTTTCATTTCTTCAGATGAAACCATTCCCAGCATCTTACGTGATTTTCATTAGAAAGTGTCAATCCCGCGTCTGTCCTATTGTGAATAATTTACGGGCCTGTTTCATTTTGCCCACCTGGTACGAAAATGTGCACACCTTGTAAAGACGTTAAGGAACAGCGTATAACGACATAATATTCTATATTAGTCATCAACGTTTATCACGCGTGTGCATTATCCAGCCAAAGCTCTCTCCGAGTGGACGTTCGGAGGAGTATAAGGTAAAGGATTCAGCACTGAGTGGGATAAAGATCAATGCCCCGCCGCCTTTGACCTCAGGTATCATCCTTCTACCGTACTCTGTTTTAGGTGTAGGCGGAGTGAATCTCAGCGACACATTCCACTTGTGTTTATATTTTCAATTTTCTATTGGGAATCGAACCCATGCCTATCCGAATGAACTGAACACGTCCTTAACTCCATGAGGATTCTTTCATTTTTTCCATCTGTCATGGTTGTTCCCTTTCTTTCCCCGATACTTTAAGTTTCCGAAGGTTCGGATCTTTCCTTTATTTTTTTTAATGATATTTGTTCTGGACAGAGACCCATGAGGATCTTTTGCCCCTACTGGCACCATATTAAATGAACCTGCGTCTAATTGGAATGGTGGTAGTGTGGAATGTTGTGTCTGAGGAAAGGAAGATTAAGGACGCTACAAACACTCAGTCCCCAGGCCAGGGATGTTAATAATTACAATTATAAACCCCTGACCCGGCCGGGAATCGAACCCGGGGCCGCCAGCTCACAGGCGTACCTGCTACCCCCTACACCGCGGGGCCCGATAAGTTCGGACATGATCATGGTGAATATCTCGCTGTTCTTCGTTCAGTAAAATCTTCATCCACAGTCAATGCACCGCATTTTTCAGGGTCACTGGTCTACAGTACTTCATCAGTTACAGCGCTAGAATGCGATGCAGTATGGCTGATGTATTACAGGCCATTGCTTATCTGAATAATGTCTGAGATTTTATCCTCCCCTTCACTTGATGTATTGGGTCATATCCTGCGAACTGAACAATGATGTTACTGGCGAAAGGAAGCGTTAGTACTTGATGTTATCTTAGGAACTGGTGTTCTTTCCGGCAGGGGCCTTTGGACACCATGATCAATAGCCTGTCTGGGAACCCGTGAGCGCTTCGGTACATGTAATAAGTGTTAATGGGGGATAGAATAATTAGGACGAAGGAGCTGATGATGCACATTCACGTAATTTCCATGTCGAGACAGAAATAAAGTAGCGTTGTCTTCTGTCGTCACGGTGCCTGCATGCCTACAGTGGGCGCATAATGAGAGAGGTCCCTGATGATTGGTAAGATAATATCCATGTAGGTAACAAAAAGGTCAACAATACCAGGTACAGCACCTTGAGCATGTAAAAATGTCAAGTCAAAAGTACGGTTTACAATTCAAGAAAAAGAATAAATTGAACAAAAGTGATATTGCTGACAGAACGAATCAAGCGTACACTTGTAGCATTGGGGGAGGGAGGCTATGAGGCGGTTGCAAATTTCCATGTTGTTAGTTGGTAACAATGTTGGCTGTGAAGATGAAACAGTGTCGTTTAACAATATGCAGAAACTCGGCGATCAAGCTGAACAAATATTCAGCGCTGACTTACAAATCAAGCTAATGCAGACCCTAATTTTTTCGATAGTAACCTACGCCGCTGAGACCAGAACGTTCAAATTAAGCGACTAGAAGAAAGTAATCTCCTTAGAAATATGGGCATACATAAGGATGCTATCTCGGGCAGAACATCGTACAAACGTAGAATAACTACGAATCGTAAGTAGCTTTCAGCCAGAATCAGTAGGAAACGTCTGAAATACACTGACTGACAGAGCAAATGCAACACCAAGAAGGAGTGGTTCGAAAGGGATGAAAGTTGGGGAAAAAACAGAGACGGCACGGACGAATAATTGATGTATATTTCAAACCGATATGCAGGTTACACAATGCGCACGGCATCGACTCAGTAGGATGTAGGACCACCGCGAGCGGCGATGCACACAGAAACACGTCGAGGTACAGAGTCAATAAGAGTGCGGATGGTGCCCTGAGGGATGGTTCTCCATTCTCTGTCAACCATTTGCCAAAGTTGGTCGTCCGTACGAGGCTGGGGCAGAGTTTGCAAACGGCGTCCAATGAGATCCCACACGTGTTCGATTGGTGAGAGATCCGGAGAGTACGCTGGCCACGGAAGCATCTGTACACCTCGTAGAGCCTGTTGGGAGATGCGAGCAGTGTGTGGGCGGGCATTATCCTGCTGAAACAGAGCATTGGGCAGCCCCTGAAGGTACGGGAGTGCCACCGGCCGCAGCACATGCTGCACGTAGCGGTGGGCATTTAACGTGCCTTGAATACGCACTAGAGGTGACGTGGAATCATACGCAATAGCGCCCCAAACCATGATGCCGCGTTGTCTAGCGGTAGGGCGCTCCACAGTTACTGCCGGATTTGACCTTTCTCCACGCCGACGCCACACTCGTCTGCGGTGACTATCACTGACAGAACAGAAGCGTGACTCATCGGAGAACACGACGTTCCGCCATTCCCTCATCCAAGTCGCTCTAGCCCGGCACCATGCCAGGCGTGCACGTCTATGCTGTGGAGTCAATGGTAGTCTTCTAAGCGGACGCCGGGAGTGCAGGCCTCCTTCAACCAATCGACGGGAAATTGTTCTGGTCGATATTGGAACAGCCAGGGTGTCTTGCAGATGCTGAAGAATGGCGGTTGACGTGGCGTGCGGGGCTGCCACCGCTTGGCGGCGGATGCGCTGATCCTCGCGTGCTGACGTCACTCGGGCTGCGCCTGGACCCCTCGCACGTGCCACATGTCCCTGCGCCAACCATCTTCGCCACAGGCGCTGCACCGTGGTCACATCCCTATGGGTATCGGCTGCGATTTGACGAAGCGACCAACCTGCCCTTCTAAGCCCGATCACCATACCCCTCGTAAAGTCGTCTGTCTGATGGAAATGCCTCCGTTGACGGCGGCCTGGCATTCTTAGCTATACACGTGTCCTGTGGCACACGACAACACGTTCTACAATGACTGTCGGCTGAGAAATCAGTGGGCCATTCGCCAACGCCGTGTCCCATTTATCGTTCGCTACGTGCGCAGCACAGCGGCGCATTTCACATCATGAGCATACCTCAGTGACGTCAGTCTACCCTGCAATTGGCGTAAAGTTCTGGCCACTCCTTCTTGGTGTTGCATTTGCTCTGTCAGTCAGTGTACTTTGGTAATTTTATGTGATGAACGGAAGATATTGATAGGCTTATGGTTATTGGAAAAGCGCATAGGAAGCGGCCGATACATGATGTTTGGTCCATCTAAAAGGAAATACTTCCGTTTTGATGTACTTATTTGATTTTCATGAAGGCTATTTGGTCGAGGTCTGTTCGATCACCTATTAGTTATTTCTTCATAACATTATTGCCTACTGCTGGTGGCTCTAGCTTCCTCTTGTACAATATCAGAGAGGAGCACTCCTAGATGGTGCATGTACAGTTTTACACCTGACAAGTTAAGTTGCTTCAATAGTTACCAGTAAGAATCACGAAGTTTATGGATTTCTACAAGGTAACACTTTTTTCACAATGTCTGCTCATATAGTCTTCAGATTAAATGGCACTATTTTGGTCCTCAAGTTTGAGAAAGTCTTCTAAACTACAGATTATTATAAATAACTTTCACACGTTGAAGCAAATGATTTTAATTTCTTTACATTTTCGACTCTGCATAATTTTGCCACCAAGGGTAGTAGGACAATCGTTGTGACGCCCCCATACCATGTCACAACATAACCTCACCTATCAAGATTTACGTTTAACAAAATGGTCGCTGATTTAGCACGCAATTAGACGACCATGTACATACGTAATATATAAGAAAAAATAAACGCTTTTCTCTTTGCGAAAATCAAATTATCATAAATATGTCTTCAGGTCATGGCTGCTAATTTCAGATGACTACCATCCATACGACATAGCCTGCACGGTTTATAGATAACATTGTTTGGCCATCCAACCATACCTTCGGTTGCAGCCTGGACAGTTGTTAGAGTTACACTTCCGTGACAATAACTTCCGTAACGCAAGATTTCAGATGACGCCCAGCCATAAGACAAAATTCTGTCAAAGTTCTGCTGCCTTCCGTGACGTCACCGTGTGTAAGGATCTTTGTTGTAACCTAGACGAGAGCCAGTCAAAGACCGTGAAAACTAACAGCGTCACTTGTACCTACCGTGAACCGAAGATAGAGGTCTAGAACAGTGTGAAGTTAATGGATTTTATGGAGGAATGTGTGAAACGGGTTGATATTCCTCGGTGGATGCACACAAAGCATGGGAATTGCTAAGTGCAGGAGTTTTGCTTCAACACGACAACGCCCTTCCTCGTTCAGCTCGTGCAACTATGATAACCATCTACGGCTTACACATCAAGTGCCTCCAGATTTGGCACCATCTGATTTCCACACCTTTGGTCCATTAAAGGAGCACCTTGGAGGACAGAATTTCAAGTCTGATGAAGACGTCCAATCGGCGGTGCACGAGTGGCTACAGCGTCAACCAAGAGAACATTTCTCACCCATCCAATAGCGTGAGCCCATTGTACTGGGAGGGGATGATGTAAAAAATAAGGTACAATTAATTTCGGTTTTCAATAGAGTCTCCCTCGTATTCGCACCTTCCAACAACCCGGTATCTCAAGCATTAAACTTATTAATAAGAAAATTAATAAAATAAGAAAATAAAATTATTAATAAGAAAATTAAAATAATTCAACAATATACAGTAATTAAAAATAAAATAATGTATTTCATGCAATTTATCTAAACCTATGTCTGTTAATATATACAGTGGTGGTCAAAATAATAGAGCCACCTGGCAAAGGTTTGAAAGAAAGTGCAAATTTATTACTAGACATGTTTGTACTATGATGGAAACAAAATTTTACGTTGTACAGGAACCATTACAACAGAGTCACATTGTACCACAGTCAGTTATATAGATAACACAACTCAAACTAATCAATGATATTCAAAAGAATACCAGACCACAGGGTCAAAAAATAGAGCCAATTGACACAAATATTTTGTACTTGATTTCAGTCTTATGAAATTTACAGGAACAGTCATTTTTGCATAGGAGTGCATTAGTACTTCGTGAGGTAACCCTTATTTTTGAGGATTTCCCTGCACCTCTTACCCATATAGTCGACTGAATGCCTGCATTCGTCGCTGCTGATCGCATACAAGGCTCTCTGGATTTCTTCCCACAGTTCATCTAAAGATGTAGCTTTTGAGTGGTCAATTTTCTTGTCCACGATCTCCCATAAGATCTCAATGGGTGATGCGTCAGGGGATTGAGGTGGCCACTCTAATACTTCGATATGGTGATCTTGAAAAAAACTGCCTTATGATCCTTGCAGTATGGTTTGGATCGTTATCGTGCTGAAATTTCCATTTCAGCAGCATTTCCTCTTCAGCATAAGGCAGTATCACATTTGCCAAGATGTCTTTGTACATTTGTGCGTTCATTACGCCGTTAATACGGTGTATTGGACCAATGTCGTACCATGAAAAACATCCCCATACCGTAACACTTCCGCCACCGTATTTCACAGTTTTTAAAGTGTACTTGGGATTAAATTCCTGGTTTAGTGGGCGGCGCACATAGACTTTTCCGTCTGAGGCAAACCTATTATACTTGGATTCATCGGACCAAAGGATGTTCTTCCACCAAATATTAGGTTTTTGTTCATTTCTCCGGGCGAACGTCAACCTTTTCTGAACATTAGCTTTTGAAACATGTGGCTTCTGTCTCGCAATGCGCCCATTCAATTTTGTGGATCTCAGTCGTCTTTGAATCGTTGAGTTTGATGGTTGAACATCATTTTTGTCGCTAAACAAAATGGCTTTCAGTCGTGGTGTTGACAAAAATGGGTTTTTCTTTACTTCCCTAGTGATGAGTCTGTCTACGCGAGGAGTAGTTACACGATGTTGCCCCCTGTTCTCCACCGGTGGCTTTGTATGTTTTGCCAGTCTAATGGCGTTCTGGACTTGTTTTCGCGAAACGTGTAAATCTTTGGATATTTGGTTCATGGACATTCCACTTTTGAACATCCAGAATATTACTATATGCTCATCATCACTTGTATGCTTTGCTCTGCCCATCTAGAAGAATGTAAACAAAACCAAACGTTAATTTACATACAAAATAATATTGAGTGGAGGTTTGTTGACAAATAATATCTCTAGCCCAAAAAACAACTGCAAAAAATCAATTTGAACGGGACTTCTGTAAAACGGCTCTATTATTTTGACCCATAAGATTCTTACCTTTATACCTCTTTTCGCACGTTTAGCTCAAACGCTTCCTTTCGCACGACTACAGATAGCAGCGACGTCTTCCCTGATGTTGTCTAAAACGGACTGACAACACGGCACTCGTGGAGATTTTGCGAGCTAATATATATCCTAGTTCTTAATCCCGTCAATAGAGGTGGCTCTATTATTTTGACCGCCACTGTATATTAAATTGTGCTTTTAACTTTAAACACTTCTAGAGGTTGAATTAATATAGTGCGGGCGAATTTTTTGGTACTACTCTCCAAGGAAAATCAAAAGACACCTCAAACGACGTCCCAATACACCGAAGTCCAGAGCTACATTAATTATAAGCCGACCGATACAACGAGTTTAGTACCTCAAGATGGCTGCGTTATTGCATCAACCGATGACGCCATACCGAGGTCAGACTCTTGTTTGTAGATACATTGGTCCTTCGTACGATGAAATACTGAACACTGTCGCGTCACGTGTACTATCTAAACAAAATTTGGATTTAAAATATTAATAATAAGTTAAATATATTATTATTATTATTATTATTATTATTATTATTATTATTATTATTATTATTATTATTATTGGTTTTACGTTCCACCAACTGGTTTTACGGTTTTCGAAGATTCTGAGGAGCCGGAATTTTGTCCCTCAGGAGTTCAGTTCCGTTCCGGTAAATTTATCTACACGGGGCTGACTTATTTGAGCACCTTCGAATACCACCGGGCAGAGCCAGGATCGAACCTGCCAGCACCTTAACCGCCTGAGCCACTAAGAGCGGCATTTCGATTTTAAAAACTTGCATGTGTTTTGTAAAGCTCATCGTCTCAAGTACGGTTGCGAAACTGTGGACATACCCTACATTAATAATAATAATAATAATAATAATAATAATAATAATAATAATAATAATAATAATAATAATAATAACATACTAGAGGAATTTCAAGACGACAGGAAAACGAGGGAATTGATTAAACGAACTCTGATCAACACAACATCAAAAGTTAAGTTCTTGGGAGAATTTTCTGAACCGTTCCAAATCAGAACTGGTGTCCGACAGGGAGATGGACTATCCCCACTACTATTCAATTTAGTTTTGGAAAAAGTGATTCGTGAATGGAGAAAAGAAACTAAAGGTATAAACATTGGCAGACTTCTTAAAGACAAAATTCACCTTGACTGCTTAGCTTTCGCAGATGACCTTGCGATCCTTTCGAACAACAGACAAGAAGCAATCCAATCCATAGAAAAATTGAATGAAATAGCCGCAAAAACCGGACTTCAAATTTCATTTGAAAAGACGCACTTTATGGAAGGAACTAAATCAAGATTCGACAATCAACCATTAATCACCAATTGTGGAATAATTTCCCAAGTAGACAAATTCAAGTATCTAGGTGAAATAATTCAGCCAGCAGGGTTAAATCAGGAAGCTAACAAAGAAAGAACTGCTAAACTGCAAACGGCTTACAAAATCACATGGAACAGATACAACAAATGTATATCAAAAAAGACAAAATTACGACACTACAATACAGTCATCAAACCAGAGGCACTTTATGCATCATAACACTGATCATTGGCGGCAGGTCACAAATGAAAAGCATTGAGAAACAAGAGAGGAAAATTCTCAGAAAAATCCTAGGACCAAAGTTCGAAAATGGAATTTGGATGAAAAAGAAACCACACGAAATTTTTCAATTCACAGAAAAAAATCACAGATACCATCAGAAAGAGACGACTAAAATTCTACGGACACCTACACAGAATGGATAACAACAGGCTGACAAAGAAAATTCTAAATCTAGCTCTAACCCTGAAAATCCGCAACAATTGGTTAGCAGAAATTCATGAAGATCTACAAGAAATGGGTATTGAGGACGAAACCATTCAAAGTGGAATGAAATTTAGAAGCATAGTAAACAAACATAAATTTGCATAGAAACCAACAAGAAAAAATACACGCTGGACAGAAACACGCAGAAAGGAACACAGTGAAAAAATGAAGAGATATTGAGAAGAAAAGAAGAAGAAACATTGTGCAAAATAAGTTTAAACGCGCTCCACAGTTGGGCACAACGAATCAAAATAATAATAATAATAATAATAATAATTAAAGCGTAGAAGTCTAAACGGTCTGAAACTGTGGTTAGCCTGTTCGAGTCTCGTTGATCAAAAAAAATTTCACTCTCACAATGTTGGACGGCAGGTTAGGGGAGGTGGCGATATAAAATTTCTAATCACTAGATTGCGTCCAAAGACGCCTGAATTAAATTCCAAACCTATCCGCTGTGCTCATATAGAGTGAGGGCTTATGACGCTGTTGATGGTGATTCGTCCGTCGGATGGGGACGTTAAGATTTAAGCAGTCCCCTTGGTGCTGTTAGACAGGAGTAGGGTATGTGCCGGCACCGGATTTTACCCTCTCCCTTCCTGCTATCATATATCACGTCATTCATTTCATCTCATTTATCTCCTCTGATGAGGTTGATGTCAGGAAGGGCATCCACTCACAAAAATCCGCCACGACAGATTCATCTCACCTCACACCCGAACCCGTAGAGAAACGGGACAAAGATTGGGCAAATAATAATAATAATAATAATAATAATAATAATAATAATAATAATAATAATAATAATAATAATAATAATAATAATAATTGCTTGAATTGTTACATACATAGGAGATGTGAAGTTGCCAGAAGTCAATGTAAACGTCATCGTGTCCATATGCAGTTCGGCTTATTTACACGATATTATACAGGAAAATATCACTCCAAATTGCAAGTCCTTAACTTATTAATGTATGTATGTATGTATGTATGTATGTATGTATGTATAGTATGCGCACTTTTTAGTGATAGATTTTTGTACTTGTTGGAGAAGTAAGAAGAGTTCCGTTAATTCTGCCAACTGAATGGAAATGAAATCTGAATTGAATCGATAATATGATCGATCGATATGAATTTTATAAACCTTTATTATTTTAAGCAAACCACTGTGTCACACACACACAATATATAATACTATATAACATTTCCCGTTGCGAAACGTGTTCCTAGCATGAATTCTATAGTTTGGCTTTGCTGTGTAAACAAAAACAGTACGAGTACTTAAAGCGTACGCCAGATGTCGCACAGCGATGATAAGCGATTCTTAGTTTGTGTTTCAAAGGTTGCCAATACGAATCTCGAAGATAACCGAAGCCGACCACTTCAGCACTAGGGTGTAAATCTATCACTAGAAAGTGCGCAGATAGTATGTATGTTCAGTGCTCAGTGCGTAGGCTGGTTGGATCCTCAACAGCTCTGCCATTAGCTGTCATAGATGAGCTAGACATCACTGAAGAGGTGTACTAGGAAAATGAGTAGTGAGTTAGTTTCCCGTTGCTTTCCTCACTGAGCCAGAAGTTATTACATATAAGTCTGCCAGGCCCACTGAAATACATGCTCCATCCGACCATATGAGCAACATTTTCACACCATTCATAGCGGGGACTGGCTGCATAAGGATTGGCATTACTAGCATCCCTCATACCTCAGTCATATTCATATTGTCAAAGCTAAGGATATGACTGACAGAGGTCAATGAAAGAAGCAAAATTGCTCTAGCCTACACCAGAAGACATAATGCATTGTTAACATTAGGTCTCGCCAGCAAATGCATGAACTTATTCATAAGAAAATTAAAATAATTCGACTTGTGTTTCACGTCAAGCAACAGAGCACTGCGATCTGGGATCACAAACGTTTTCACAGACTTGAGAATTGCCGTGTAACAGTTAATACCGTAGCAATTACGGGGTGCGTAGTCATAGTGAAGCACATGCCAATTCTGTGAAATTGCTCCAGTTCGTACTGGAATTAACGTTTATATGGCTCAAGCCCTGTTATTGAATTCTCTGTTTCAATAATGTTGATGGCTATACTGAGTGATCTTGCTCCATCCCACTCACTTGTTTTTGTACACTTGCAATTGTCAACACTGCGTCAGTGAATGTGGAAATCACAATATTGATTTTCGAATGGATTTATCTGTAGGACCTAGGTAGAAAACTAACAAAACAGGAAATTAAATGCTGGTGGTTTTCAAAAGCATTAAGTGATGGGAAGATCAGAGAGCGACTTGTTGTTGTGCAGTTCATTATTTAAGACATTATGAGGAGGCAAGTGGATGAATAGAACTAGAAATGTAACAGTCATAATAAGGAGAAGAAGTTAACCAGGCGAGCTGGCCGTGCGATAAGGAGCGCGCAGCTGTGAGCTTGCATCCGGGAGATATCGGGTTGAAATCCCACTGTTGGCAGCCCTGGATATGGTTAACCGTGGCTTCCCATTTTCGCACCAGGCAAATCCTGGGGTTGTACCTTAATTAAGGCCACGGCCGTTTATTTCCCATTTCTAGGCTTTTCCTATCCCATCGTCGCCATAAGACCTATCTGTGTAGGTGCGACGTAAAGCAAATAGCGAAAGAAGAATAATAATAATAAGAAGAAGTTATCAATGTCCGTTCAATTACTGTATACAGGATGGTCGGAAACAACGTGAACCGGGTATATGGTCGATAGACCGTTTGTCATACTGATACGTATTTTACCGAGCTCGATAGTTGCAGTCGCTAAGTGCGGCCAGTATCCAGTATTCGGGAGATAGTAGGTTCGAACCCCACTGCCGGCAGCCCTGAAAATGGTTTTCCGTGGCTGTACCTTAATTAAGGCCACGGCCGTTTCCTTCCCACTCCTAGCTCTTTCCTGTCCCATCGTCGCCATAAGACCTATCTGTGTCGGTGCGACGTAAAGCAACTAGCAAAAAAAAAAAAAAAAAAAAAGATACGTATTTTGAAAAAATTACGTCGATATCTCGCTCTGTTGTCATTTTATCACCTGCTGAAGTTAGCCAATCAGATCGCTCCGCGGGCGAATTCAGCTGGACTGTGCGAGGTGGTGTTAAATCCGCACGTGGCTTATGATTGGATTGAGAGTGCCAATAGAAGAAATAAACTTCTTCTCCAGGGGACAGACTTGAACAAGGACCTCCCTGCTGAGAGGCTTGCCTCATATCAAGTATGTTACGACATTGGTTGAAACTGACGAGCGACTCGTTTGATTGAACTTATTTCCGACTGTAGTATTTATCTGTGCGAATCAATCAATCAATCAATCAATCAATCAATCAATCAATCAATCAATCAATCAATCAATCAATCAATCAATCAATCAATCAATCAATCAATCAATCAATCAATCAATCAATCAATCAATCAATCAATCAATCAATCAATCAATCAATCAATCAATCACTGATCTGTATTTAGATCTCTCTCCCAAGTCGTGGATTCCCTATGAATTGTTTACCAAGTTTTTTCTTTAATGATTTCAAAGAACTGGGACATTCATGGTACATTTCTCTTTTGTAATAATCGTACGATCCCAGCTACTTTTTATTTGACGCCATCTACGCTACCTTCGGGTCAATTTCAACGTTCCTTGTTACTCCACCAAATGGCAGAGGAACGGAACTGCTATATTAGGCGATCTATTACTGAACTTTAATTAATTCTGACTGGTAAACACCAAATGTGTTACCAGAAATCTTGTACGTGCCAGCATCGTGCGGAATGGACTGCCGATTTGACTTCTATTTCCGGCTTTCAAAAATCATATTACCTTTGCTGGGTATGAAACTGCCGTCTTGGGATCGGAGGCGGGCAGCCTACCATTGATCTACAGAAGGAGCTTACTACTTGAGGAAACGGTGGGCTCAATACGCCCCCTGAGTGGAAGTCAAGCAAGAAAAACAGTACACTGTCAGAAAAATAATGCGGCATCCTCAAGGGCTGTATTCAGTTGCTCCAGTGATTCATTTGTCACGGACATCGGCGAATGATGGCGGTCAGGAGGCCTGTGCGTGCGCACTCTGTTTTGACTCTGTGCTGAGGTTGGAGGTGAACAGTTTTTGCAACATTCATTCTAGGGCACAACCTTGCCTCGCCAACCAGTACGTGCACCTCTTGAACAACTGTAGCCTTTTGAACGGGGTCACACTGTGAGCCTGAGTGAAGCTGAATGGACGTATTGACGGATTGCCGCGTATGTTGGGCGCAATGGTGGTGTGTCGCGGCTTTCAGCACTGGTCTGTGGAACATTCCCACACCCGTAGACCAGGCTCCGGATGTCCGCGTAGTGCAGACACAAGCACACATCAAGATCGACGCATTGTGCGAGCAACAGTAGACGACCGAACATCACTCAGGAACGAAATCCGGTCACATGCTGCACCTTCTGAGTCACCAAGGACCATTGGGAACCGCCTGCTTGCAGCAGGGTTACGATCATGTGTGTCTCTGGCCAGGCTACCACTGACACCACGACACAGCCGAGAACGGCTACTCAGGGGTCGAGAAAGAGTCTAATGCACCTTCATTAAGGCCATGACCGCTTCCTTCTGACTCCTAGCCCTTTCCTATATCATCGTCGCTGTAAGACTTATCTGTGTCAGTGCAACTTACAGCAACTTGTTAAAAAAAATTTAAAAAGAATTGTGTATACCGCTTTTGCTGTAAGTTTTCTGTAAGCCAGCAGCATTTATGGCAATCCTTATAATTTATTTTGTTTAAAATTCCTTTATTTCAATATTTATTAAGGAAAACACACACACACGCACACCTACCTTTACTGCAAGTAACTTAAACCATTCGGATTTCCGAGTTAATTTCGATCATTATTACAATATTAATCAGCTGTATATTCTTTTACCTAAAGTTTGTAGACTATCCCATTACACACTTACGACTGTTTCTCATGGTTAATGTAATTTAATGTTTTTTTTTTGTTGTTAAGTTAGTATTGATTTAGGCTTACGTTCCTCTATCAGTTTGTTGGGATGAATAATAATAATAATAATAATAATAATAATAATAATAATAATAATAATAATAGGAAGAAGAAGAATACTGAGGAAGTGGCTGTGTGGTTTGGGTCATATAGCTCTGAACTTGCATTCGGGATATAGTTGGTTCCAACCCCACTGTCGGTAGCACTGAAGATGGTTTTCCGTGATTTCCTATTTTCACACCAGGAAAATGCTGGGGCTGCACATTAATTAACGCCATAGTCCCTTCCTTCCCAATCCTAGCCCTTTCCTATACTATTGTAAAACAATAATAATAATGTGATTGTTTTGACGTCCCGCTAAGCACTTCACCGAGTGACTTAGCTGGTTGGTTTGAGACGCATAGCTGTTAGCTTGCATTCGGGAAATTGAGACTAGAATCCCGCTGTCGGTAGCCCTGAAGATGTTTCTGATGGGTTCCCATTTTCATTCCTGGCAAATGCACCTTAATCAACGCCAGACTCACTTCACTCCCAGTCTTATCCCAGCCCTATCCTACAGCCGTGAAAGCACGTTAGACGGTGCAACGTAAAACCAATAGGAAAGAAATCTGCTTCGGCGGTTTTCGTAGGTGTCGAAGTACCGGAATTTTGTTCCGCAGGAGTTCATTTACGTGTCGGTACATATATCGACACAGGACTGACGTCTTTGAGAATCCTCAAGTAGGCCCAACCACAGGACTGAAGTGGAGCAGAACACGCCGGTGACTGGGGTTCAGAAACTCAGCGCCCTACCGACCTAGCCTATTAGCCCAGCAAAATTTCAGATGTTATGAGACCCTGAGCAATATTTACAACATGTATGAATAATCCAGACAATAAATTCTACTTGTAGATACACTATTTAAATGAAATGTTCGTGTGGGTCAAGGAGAAGCTATTCCACTACGGCGCTACCATAAATCTTGTTGTCTATGTGGCATAAAGCAATTAACCAACGCATCTTATTCTCCCTTCTCTTGGACCAGTGAGCCATGGCGCTCGCCTGCGGCGTGTATCCGGCCGGGAGCGGCATGTCAGAGGGAGTGACTGCCCTTCACGGAGGGGTAGTTACCGAAGAGGTCATGACTCACTAACAATCAGGCAGCTCCTGTTATTAGACCCTCTCGTGATGTCTCTTAACAAACCATGAAAATGATCGTTAAGCCTCATATCTAGAAGTGGGATGGTGGGCGTGGTCCAGGGGTTAGTATAATAGCTTTCCGCCTGGTTGGTCTGGGTTCGGTTCCATGCAATTTTCTTCCTTCCTGGCCTTATCTGAGCCTTTCAAATGAGACACTAGGGATCGCTGTCCACTCCTAATACTGTATACCTTTCTTCCCCCAGCAGGTCTATTTGATTCTCACCCTTTCTTCAAGGCTGATTCAATTAACTCCTCCATCTAATCTGTGGCTTTCTGGCCTCCTCGATGTCCGAACGAATGCTTTACACTGTACGCTATGAAATCCATCCTGAGGCTCTAAGTGGACATACCAGCGAAACTGCTCCTCCTAAAGCTTCCCAATAATAATAATAATAATAATAATAATAATAATAATAATAATAATAATAATAATAATAATAATAATAATTGTTACGGAGTTTTCCGTGGTAGTTAGAGGTGAAAGAAGGTGCGGGGGGTGAACAGGTCTCAGGCTACGAAATTAAAGTGAATTTAAAATTTAACAAGGTTATATTTTCTTAGCAAAAAACAAGAAATAACAATGATGGCAGGTACAGAGTAGCAAAACCACTAATCGAGAATGTACAATTACAGGATTTGGGCTCCGAGAGCCAGACACACAATTCTTGAGCAATTAGCCCAACTTTACGATATACAGAATTCAACAAAGGGGCAGAAGACCCCAATCAAGCCCAGGAGCACTTGCTCCCAATTATATCATAAATCCTCCTCGAGGGGCGCAGAAACAAATTTCAAAAGAGCGATCTGCTCTCAAAGATTAAGCCTATCAAAGGCCACACCAAACTCCACCTTCAAGTTGTCCTCTAAGGACATAAACACAGGGGTAAAGATACCCAACCTACTGAGGCCTATTAAGTGAGAAAAATTAATTACATGGCCTCTAAAATACCAATTTGAGAGGAGGCGAACTTGCGCTCCTAATACACTTTGTTTAAAACCTACTTGGCACTAGGCCGTTAATGCAAGGGCTAATCCCATACTAAAGAGGTGACTTTTAGAAGGAAACAATTTACATTACGTTAAGGAAGAACCGGTTGTGAAAATAAGTTCACCTCAATGAAATATGAGAGGGAGCTCGAGAGGGTTAAGCACTCTCTATCCCAATATGAAGCTTGAAAGAGAATAGATACAAAGATTCTTTACATTTTAGGGAAAGTTACATGGTGGAAAAGCTTCGGACCCGCCCCGAGAGTTACACTGCTGAGCTAGCAAGAAAAGAAGTTATTATACGGCCATTACCTTGTTGTTGAACTCCTGCCCGAAGGAAGAGGCGCTTCCCGCCCCCTGCTATGTACTTTACACACTGAAAGATGTTACTGAAGTGGCGCAGAGACCCTAAAATCAGCAGTTTATATACTCTCGCAGAAAGTTCGAGGCGTTTCAGGAAGGAAAACACCCGCCCACAATCATTTTATTGGTGGAAAAAGAAAACCCCTATACAAGATGAAGAAGAAACACATTATTGGTGGAAAATTAATTAAAGAAATTTGGGATTGGCTAAATTCAAAACAAGGGGAAAGAAAGGGTTAATATTGCCAACTTAAACAATGACTGAAAGAAATTTAGCAAAGAACAAACTTTTGAAATTAAATTTTCTCAAAAAAAAAAAAAAAACAGTTCTTTCACTTCGCACTAGGGTGCATCGTTGTAGTTCTTCAGTAGTGTCCTCTAGAAGAGAATGTTCACACTTCTTACTACAAGCAAAACAAAAATACGTCGAAAACAACACAGTTCAGAAACTTCAAAATTTCCAAGTAGTGACATCTTCAGGGTAACTTGAAAATTAACACATAAGACAAAGTTCAGACTTCTTCCAGTAGGGGGGGTTTCAACTGGCGCAAGGTTTGAATTAGCGGCGTGGAGGTGTACCGCCCGGTACAATAATAATAATAATAATAATAATAATAATAATAATAATAATAATAATAATAATAATAATAATAATAATAATAATAATAATAATAATAATACTTCACTTTTTAGGCAGTCATATGTTAGAATACCGGTTGTTTTGAAAAATCGTCTAGCACGTTCTTGCGTTATGTAGCCGAAGTAACATAAATTCTAGGGATTCCAATGGGTCGTACCCCTAAAGAGGCTGACGTATTTGACGGCCTTCAAATACCACTGGACTGAGCCAGGATCGAACCTGCCAAGTTGGGGTCAGAAGGCCAGCGCCTCAATCGTCTGAGCCACTCAGCCCGGCTATACTTCTTATCCACTTCACCAATTTTGCATTCTAACTGCCTAAAAATTCGGACTCTAATAATAATAGCGTGAGGTGCAGGTCTTTCGAGTTAACTCCATACAGGCAACCTGCACGTCTGTGAGAATAGGGTCCAACCTATGTTGAATTATAAAATTATGAAGACGGCACACACATCCAGCCCCACGTGCCAGAGGAATTAACAAATTATGGTTAAATTTCCCGACTCTGCCGGAAATCGAACCCGGGACTCCTGCGACCAAAGGCCAGCACGCTAACCATTTAGCCATGGAATCTGATAGCTTACTGCTGATACAAGTAACCTATATCGAGCCTCGAAGCATCTATTTCGGAGCCAGTCCTTCAATGTGACGCGGAGCATTCGCATTTCCGCATGGGCATGCAGTGAGGGGAAGAGTACAAGAAAATGTAATTGGGCTCGATTACAGTTAGTGACTTGAGAAATATTTTTCTCAATTACGATTATAAATTATATTTTCAACAAATAATTAGTAAAATTATAATTTCTTTACAGAATGGTAGTGGTAAGGATATCATTTATGTTATTTTTTTCGCATGGGACTGGAATGACACAAAAGTTTGCAAGGAAAAGATACCACCTTTTTTTTTTTTTTTTTTTTTTACCGTCGAGCTTATTTCGGAGCGGTTAGGGGCGCGCAGCTGTGAGCTTACATTCAGGAGATAGTGGGTTGGAATCTCACTGTCGGCAGCCCTGAAAACGAATTTCTGTGCGACTCGTTGGGTGAATGTTCAGTGTACTGGCCTTGGGTTCAGAGGGTCCCCGGTTCGATTTCCAGACGGATCGTGGATTTTAACCTCCATTGGCTAATTCCAGTGGCCCGGAGACTCGGTTTTGTGTTGTCCCCAACATCCCTGCAACCCACACACCACACCTAACACTATACTCCACCACAATAACACGCATTTACCTTCGCATGGCAGATGGCGCCCACCCTCATCGAAGGGTCTGCCTTAGGAGGTCTGCACTCCGCTATAAATATCCACACGAAATTATCATCATCACCAAGTGGGACTAAACTTGATACCCTGGAACTTTCGAAATGATATTTTCCCAACAATTTTATTTTAGTTACTGACTTTAGCGATTGAAATGAATTTCCATTTACTTTGCATATAAAATTATTGGATTTTTAAGCGAGTTGGCCGTGCGGTTAGGGGCGCCCAGCTGTGAGCTTACATTCAGGAAATAGTGGGTTGAAATCTCAATGTAGGCGGTCCTGAAAACAGATTTCTGTGGTGTCCCATTTTCGCACCAGGCAAATAATGTACCTGAATTAAGGCAATGGTCGCTTCCGTCGTAGTCCTACCCCTTTCTTATCACATCGTCACCTTAAGACCTATCTGTGTCGATGTGACGGAATTCCAGTTGTATTTATTTATTTATTTATTTATTTATTTATTTATCTACTTATTTATTTATTTATTTATTGTATGGATTTAGTACCGGGGTTTCCGAAGACATGTTCGACTCGCCTGGTGCAGGTCTTGGCATTTGACGCCCATGGGCAACCTAGGAGTCTGGGTGTGGGATGATACTGAAGTAGGGAGAGGGTGAAGCATGGTGTCGGCACATAGCCTACTTCTGTTGAGTAAAACCAAGCCTCTGCTCACTGCTTAACGTCCCCTTCCGATGGACGAATCACGATCATCATCGTCATATAGGCTACCCTCACTTCATACGAATACTGTGGCGAGGTTTGGAATTAAATCCAGGATACTGGCACGCAGTCTAGTTATTAGAAATTGTTATTAGAATTTGGATACAAACACTTTTCCTACCCTACCGGCCGATGCTGGAAATGGTTTCCACCAACGGGACTCGAACCGGCTAAGCATGCGGTCAGACCATATCGACTAGACTCCTTAACGATCATAACCACCAGAAGGGCTGCAGCTAAATGACATACCCTTTGCCCGAATACTAGTAATAAAATAAAAGGACTTCTATCGTTGGGTAGCCAATTTCACAGATATTATAATAGTCATGAAATCTGTTTTGTTCACGAAATATCCTCCAGAATCCAACAAATATTTGTGTATTGATGGAGATGGATTTTATTCCCCTCGAAGTAGCAGATAGATTCATAGGATAAGATCGTACACAGAGTAGACCACTCTAATCTATTTGGTAACCAGATTATTCTCCCTTGGTTCTTCACTGCCTGAAGAAAAGCGACAGGTTTTCAGAATAGAAATAATGAAACTTACTTCAGACATGATGATCCTCCGTGGCTCAAGAGACACCGCTCGGTTTCGTGGTTCAAATCCCAGTCAATCGATGTGAGATTTGTGCTGGACAAAGCGGAGGGGGGACAGGTTTTTCTTCGGGTTTCTTCCTGCCGTCTTGCATTCCAGCAACACCCTTCAGTATCATTTAATTTCATCTGTAAGTCATTATTCATTGGCCCAGAGAAGTGCGACAGGCTTCGGCAGCCGGCACAATTTCTATGATCGCCGAGGGATGGAGGCTTTATTCATTCCATCCCTGGCCTGGTCGAATGACTGGAAACAGGGAGTGTAGTTTTACGTTTACTTCATACATGGATTAAACAGACTGTTATTCAACCGTAAAGAGTGTTTTTATACAATATCATCACCTCAGTGTTAATCTGCCTCGGTTAACATGAGGTGTAGTTTTCGCTTCATGATCTCAAGTTCGCGGGTTCAATCCTGGCCGAAGCAGGCGATTTTTGAAGGATGTGAAGACGTCCTGCCACTCCGTATCATTGCTTTTTGTATGCTGAAAGATCTCTGGTGGCATACGCAGCATCTTCCGACAAAATTAACACAGCCATAAGAACCAAGGAATAGAATTCCGCTTTCGCTACTTCAGTACCACGGTCAGAATGTTGAAATTGTTAGGTAGGCTCTTCTGTAAGCCCGCAGCTGAGACCTGGTGGTGATGATGAAAATGATGATGCAGTTATTATATTTTACTAGCAGATGTACCCGCGCTTTTCTACGGTACTCTACATTGTATACGGATATCGAAGTAAATTACTGTACATGAAGTGAATAATTTTTTTTAAATTGCATGTCCCTTGGCGTTATCCGAGAAACAGCATTGTGAAGTCCACAGACGTTGTTTCCAATGTAAAGTGTGACTTGCGGAATTGCGATGATAACGGCAGGTCTACTTGTCTACTGCAATTCACAAAGAAGATGGTAATTTTCATTTAACGGCAGGCCCCATACCCTAGTCCGCGGCCACAATCGATTTGGGGAGGTTTCATTTCAATGGCAGACCCCATTTCCTACTTTCAGATAGATTAAGTTGAGGAACTTTTGTTACATTTGCAAGGACCTTCTCTACTGCCAGTCAAAACTGAGTTGTGTTCTTATCATTATAATGGCAGACGCATTTTCTAATGCAACTATGCCTAACGTCAGTCACATTTTAGATGGGTAAATTTGTTTATAATGGGAGGCACCCTATTGAAAAACAGAATCGGGTAAAAGAGTTTTGAAAACAATTGCACGCTGCCTTGTCTTCTGCTTGTCGAATCGAGAAGGGAATTATTCATTACAATGGTGAAGGAGTTGGAGGACGACCCCATTCTTACTGCCAGTCAAAGTCGATGTGGGGAGGACTGATTACAATAGCAGACGCCCTCCTTTTGAGAGTCACTATCTATTTTCAAAGTATTTAATAACAATGGCAGACAAACCCTTTCTAGATCGCTACAAATCGACTTCAATGAATAAATATAGATTTTCATACGGAAGTATATGGATGTTTACCTTCATTTACGGAATAACTGCTGCAAAACTGTACATCATATCGAAAAAACGGATTGCACGATAAGACGCCTCTGGCCACATTTATCGATCTAAATGGCTGGTCCGATGATATGTTCAAGTACCTCATCTATTTGAAGGTAAGATTGTTTTAGAAAAGTTGAATGGGGTGAAATTGGTGAAAGCTTTTCACATATTGAATTACTTTTCAGATACTTATGTGACAGCTTAAAACATAGAATTTGGCACATATATGGCTACTGGGTGGAGCAATATTCGTATAGAATTTGATGATCCTATCTTTCCTATAAGTGATTCAAACGTGTACAAGGTGCAAAATTTAGTAAAACTCCAGAAAGAGAGCCCAATTTAACATATAAGGAATGGAGATACGACAAAAGTCATAGGACCAAAGTTGTAGATCACTCCAAATTGAAGTGAGATTGTGCCATCCGCTTTGATACGACTTACCGTTTAGCCAACAAACACCTTAAAAGGAATGTCTGCACATTCATTAAAATTGCCTCCATATTTCGATATCTTCGGGGGTAAAACGTGAAAAAATTTAACATCTTGGAATTTTTCTGTCGGTTAGAGGCTAAAAGCTATATTTTCGCCATATTTCTATTTTCTACCTCGTCTGGCATATTGTGCTGCCCTCTTGATTTGGGGAGACGGGGATAAAAATTACTATATTACTGAAATTTTTTGAGCCCATAAAACCTATAGGTTGTCGCTTTGGATAAGTTATACGACTGCGTTCTTATTCTGAGCCCAAAATTTGAGACGCCACAGCGTGTCCCCTTCAGAGAATTTTAAGAATTTTTGTACGGATCCTGGGGTCATAAGCTTTTCCCGTACCAAGTTTCAAATATCTGAGATTTTTCGAATTGCCTCATCAATTCACGTCTAATTTCATTTTTATATATTTAGGCCTATATATACTGTACATTGCTCCAGACCAACTTGCGTTTATATATAGAGATTATAAATATAGGTTATAGATATTATAGGTGAATGGAGGAGGATAGGTTACCTAGGAGAATAACGGACTCTGCTATGGAGGGGAAGAGAAGTGGAGGGAAACCAAGACGAGGATGGTTAGACTCGGTTTCTTACGATTTAAAGATAAGAGGTATAGCACTAAATGAGACCACAACACTAGTTGCAAATCGAGGATTGTGGCGACGTTTAGTAAATTCTCAGAGGCTCGCAGACTGGACGCTGAAAGGCATAAGAGTCTATAATGAGAATGTATGTATGTATGCATTAGTATTAAGCCTGAATCCATTTCTGGTTTGACGCAGTTCTTAACAATGCAGCAAGACTTTTACTGTGGTCTAGAACATTCACCCTTGACTTTGTGCCCGTTCACACCTCCGCGACAGCTTTCAAAATGGCGCCGAGAGAAGGTATGGCCCATTTGATCTATAGGAAGCAAAGAATAGACACCAGTTGCGGTGACATAGAAGGCCATACGCGTCATGGAACGGTCGAGTATTGAGAGTGAAACGGACAGTGGACTGTCTACTGTATTGTTTTACGAAAAAGTAGAAAAACTGGGGATTGTTAAAGAAACTCCATCTTAATATTTTTTCAACGGAGAGTGAAGACGGAACTGCCGACCGTGCTATAATTTTAAAGGAAGAAGAAGCGATCTGAAGCTATACTAAAGGAAAAAGCGTCGGAAAATAGAAGAAAACAAGTTAATTCACCGGAAAATAAGCAGAGTTGATTAGAGGTATTAAAAAGAAGAAATCAGCTAGTACCACGAAATACGCGTGGGCGGATACAGAGCGCACTTGATATATACCCTGCAAAGGAAGACCAAGCCAGTATCTAAAAGAAAAGGATCTCATACAAGAAGAGAGACATCTCGATTTATTGAAACAGAATAAAAATAAGTTTTCAAGATCCACAAGAAGCAGCCGACAGAGATAGATTCACTGAAATTAACACCAACGAGACCGAAGATATTCGGCGGAGACCAACAAAAGAAATAATAATTCAAGGATTACAAACTTCAAAAAGGATTATATAATGGCTGTTCACTGCGCTGCCATATTTTAGTTGCTGACAAGAATACCATAAAGATGATGTGCTAAATATACACGATGGACCAAGCTGGGGACCAGTACATCTTGCCATACGACCGAGCCATGATGAGAAAGGCGACGGGAAACCATTCGACCAACCCATGATGAGGAAGGCGACGGGAAACCATTCGACCAACCCATGATGAGGAAGGCGACGGGAAACCATTCGACCAACCCATGATGAGGAAGCAGATGATGTACCAGATGTCCAATCCATGACCTGACCGCAGACCCAACTACATCCATTTGGGAAGCAGAACAGCTGGACCAGGACCAACCATGAGCGAGCTAAGTCATTTACAATACTTAATCGCATAATTTTTGGTTTGCCTACACATGTGCCTTAGTCACGTGCGGATAGGTTGAATATAATACCGATATATAAGAAATGAAAGTGAGTGTTACCAGTGAAGTGTGAGATACTTAAGTCCGTAGTTACATGATCTAGCAATATAGCATAAGATTCTAATGTGTTGGATATATACGTTATCGTATATCGGTCAAAATACACGTATGTAGCGAGAGGTTTGAAAAAGAATTTTGGAAACAGTTTATAGTAATGACATACTGGCAGATTACAGAGATTTCATATTGTAATGCTACAAGTCGACGTCACGTTTAGTTGCGCGCGGTGTAAAATAAACATATGGAATCAGGCATTATTTTGCTTCGCAATAAGGGCATTGAACTCAATCATAGGTTATGATATATAGCAACTTTAAAATGTTGTTTTAAGAAACATAGTGTGGTAGTTTTGACATGGTCATGTATATGGGAACGCGACGAGTTAATATTGAGGCTACGATGTTAAGATATTATATGAATGTTGAAATTAGGTTACAATTGTGCTAACTTGAGGAAAAGTATGAGTTATATGGTGATATGAGGAGTTTTATACGCACTACGTAGGGGACGTTGAGTGCCTGCAGTTTAAGATATGCCACGCTACATTCTTTAGATTCGTATACGTGAGATTGCCCACACCACAGGATTCACCTAAGCCAAGGTATGAATAGAATTTACTATTATAGAATTATGCTTGTGACGGGATCGTATGTCAACTTTAGATGTGCTGTAATGAATATCGGAATACTACGATACGTTTTATAGCTGTGTTTTGACCAAATGCATTCACGACACCGATAAATATGATATTATGTTTCTGAATACAACGACATAGCACTTGCATTGTAACTGCGCGTATGAATAAAATAGCTTGCATTGAAGTAGAATGTTATGGAATATAACGAAGGAAAGGGACATTGAGCCTAAAAGACATGTGTATGACAGCCAAAGGTTATGTTGAAGTTAGTTAGATAGCTGAATAGATTAACATATACTCTGTTTGAACTTGCATTTCCTCAACGAACAACACCTAGGGAAATGTTAGAGTAGGAGCCAAATTTAACAGGCACTAGGAACAAATGCCTTAGTCCGTAAGTAGTTGTCCATGCACAACGTGAAAGAAGTAATAAAGCATGAGTTCGGATTTATTCATATGGATTTATGCATTCAAATTTACGCATCCAGATTTACTTATTCGAGTTTACTTATGTGGATTTACTTATTAGTGACTCGTCATTTACTGAGTATCAGCTACGATTTACTATTTAATATTCTCAACGCTCAATTCTAATATGATTGGTGATTAAATATAACTGTGATATACAGTTCAGTCCTGCAATTTAAAGTTATAATTTGGTTTAATTTCAAGTTTGAGCTTATTAGTGGACTTTATATACACTTCAGCTTAAGCGGGTGTTTTATTCAGACTTGTTTAATTAGTCTTAAAGCAAATGAGCTCTCGTAACAACTTAATTATCTTGGTGTTGTATCTATGACTTAACTTCAGAATGGACCTTAGATGTCCAGTGATCGATTGTAAATATGTACATACTCAATTTTGATTTCATGATGGAACTGATCTACATAGTTTAATACTAGATATTATTTCTCTTTCTACGAGCCAGCGCTGACTCACAATCCACACTTGTAAATACGCAATGACAAGTAATGCCTTGGATAAAATTCTAATTTAATAGTTCAATATTTAGTCAATAAATATCTTGTTTATTTTTCTACAATTTTATGTGTCATGAATAATTTAATTATAGCCTAGTTGATAAGTTAGTTGCTTAGCTAAGTGAATTGTTGATTAATTAAGTACTCCATTTAGTCATGACCAGTTCTCACGTCGTTGAATACTTTGATTTAAGAAATTGGTTGATGATTATTACTATTATGTCATGAGATTCTATAGGCGTCTCCCGTGCGTTGTTAATCTTTTAATACTCACGTAAAGCGTAACTTGAAGTAAGATTTCTTGTCTTACTTGGCATCTGAACACCCTGAGGTATCCGCTGAGCGACCCCATTTCATCTGATTAGGCAGCCCAACTACGAGTTCGAAATGGAGGTATCGGGTAAAGAATGTAAGCTTTCGCACAACTTTGACACTAAGAAAGTGACTGAGGTATGAGCGATGCTAGTAACGCCATTACTAAGGCAGCCACCGAACAAGTGGCTATGCGGTTTCGGTCACATAGCTATCAGCTCCTAGCCCTTTCCCATCCCATCTTCCTCATAGGACCTATCTGTCTCGGTGCGACGTAAAGCAAATTGCAAAAGAACTAGTGCAGTCGGTTCCTGTTATAAATGGTGTAACGTTTTAGTCATAGTGTCGGATGGTGAGTGCATCTCACATTGTGTTTTGATACGTAACAGCAACTTCTGGCACATTGGGGAAAGGAATTGGAAATTTCTTCATTCCCTGGTTACCCAGCATGACTCCTAATTGACGCCTAGGCTATGATAGATGATGGCGGAGTATCTGGGGATCCAACTGGTCTTCTGGCTTAAGACTTCATCTTCATTAATATTATTACCACTCAGTCCGACTCGTTGGCTGAATGGTCAGCGTACTGGCCTTCGGTTCAGAGGGCTCCGGGTTCAATTCCCGGCCAGCTCAGGAATTTTAACCTTAGTTGGTTAATTCCAATGGCTCGGGGGCTGGGTGTGTGTGGCGTATTCAGCATTAGAAATCATCCTAGGTAGGGCCCTCATCTTCACAGACATGCAGGTCGCCTAATAGGCCGTCGACGAGAAAAAAAAACGCGCACCAGGCCATTATTGTTATTATAACCACTCAAATTACTTAGGCTTTTTGATTACAGGCCAAGGCTGTGGAAACGAATTCCAATACAGCCTCTTGTCATTTTTTCTGGACTGAAGAAGATGTATGTAAGCTGGACTGACTGGCGTGTTTGTTTATTTGTTTGTTTGTTTGCTTGTTTGCTCGTTTGTTTGTTTGTTTGTTTGTCCAACCTTTTGTCCCCTTTTGTCTAAAAAGTCGGGTATGAGACGAGATGAATCTGTCGTGGCGGCTTATTTAAGACCGGATGCCCTTGCTGACGTCAACCTCATCAGCTGAGTTAATGAGATTAATCAATGCCGTTTTACATGATAGCAGGAAGGGGGGTGAAACCCGGTGTCGACCCAAAGCCTACTCTTGTCGAATAGCACCAAGGGGTCTGCTCAAGGCTTAATGTCCCCATCCGACAGATGAATCACCATCAGCAACATCATATGCCCTCACTCCATTTGAACATTGTGGAGAGGTATGGAATTTGATCCACGCTTTTGGCACGAAATCTAGTGATTATAAATTGTATACCACCACCTCATCTACCCTGACGGCCTACATTCTGATTATGAAAACCTTTTCGACGGGACTGGATAACCACGGTGTCGGACCGTTTAGACGTCAAAGCCTTAACGATCATGGCCACAAGGCGGGCTTACTCACAGGCACGTTATATGAGCTATTCTCCGGTTTCGTGGCTAAATGTTCAACGTAGAGATCTTAGATTCGTTGAACCAGGATTCGATTCAGAGGAGGTGACAAGAGACGTCTAAAATTCCAACCCAGTCAGGAACAGAACCCGAGACCCTCTAAACCGAAGGCTTCGCCACTAACCACTATATCAACTTTAATTCAATATTCAAACCAGATTAAGAATTTCTTTATTACAACCAAGCAACATTTTAAAATCAACTTCTTTGTGCACAGAAGAAATTATATTCCTATGTTCTTATTTGTTTCAACCAGGTGAGGCGATAATTCAAAATGACTGACTTCAAATCTCGCCTGTTCATTCATACTCCTGAAGATGATTCTCGTTAAATACATAATTTAGATCTTAATTATGCCCTAGGTTGAATTTTTCAGCAGCAGTTAAGTTCCGACGTACATGAAGAAATTAATACAGAAACGCATGAAGAGTCTTTTGATAGGCAGGATATGCAAATAGAACACTTTAATGAGAGGAGAAAATTACCTGAGAATACTAAACGAAATAATTCCGAGCGGCACCAATAAAGGCACGGCCAGGCAAAGTAATAAAGCAAACTCACGCCAAGACAGGAACGACGTATAAAGGGGAAGGTAATAGAAACTCTGCTGACATGAATTATGGAGGGGCTCGCTGTCACGAAGAATGGAGGTCACATGATGAATGATAGCCACCACACGCGGTCAAAATAAACAGTGACAACATCACAGATTGAATTCTGCTCCTGCTAGATGGCTATCTTCATCCCTCAAGACGGATGTAACGAGGAATACCAGTCCATAGAATGATGATCTTCAACACTTTTAAAACAACAGGGAATATATTTGTTACTAATAGGCTTTCAAGTCGCTTGCATTCGTTAAAATTTTATTTTTGTTATTAATGATACAGTGACGTGAAGCCAACACGTTATAAGGCCCGTTCTGTAGGTACATATAAAAAATTATCCAAGATTACGAAGTTTTGGACATATTTTAACGTCAACAAGGGCAAAGTATGTACATATTAGCAACTATCTCCCTTAGCGTATCGAGAGGGATGCAAGTACCAGAGAATCACATTCAAAATTAAAATTTCTGTCATAACTTTCAGCACAATTTTCACGTAGGATGTTACGTACTTAATGAGTCTATCTATTAAGAATTTGTAGGGCAACCGAAGAGCTAAGTGTTAAATATCAGGGAAGTGAATATAAAACAAAAATACAGAGAGAGAGAGAGAGAGAGAGAGAGAATTCTACGCAATTCATGAACAATTAAATAGTGAATTACACGGGGAAGAATAGCAATTTTATGAGGTGCTCTAACAGCAATACTATCCAGCGACATTGGACCTAAATTTCTCTGCAAATAGGTACTACACACTTCAGTCAAAAAGTTAAATTCTGGAGTCTGTATTTAGCCACTGCAAGCTAAATGTAGCAAATGCTGTCACTTAACAGTTTTTAAGTGCCAGATAAATATACTTTACCGAACCAGGGACTTAGTATTCCGTTTAATTTCATCGGGTTCATCCTAATAATAATAATAATAATAATAATAATAATAATAATAATAATAATAATAATAATAATAATAATAATAATAATTCCGCTATCGCTTTTCGAACACCTGTGGGGTCGCGGGTGCGCACTGTGTCGCTGGATGCCCTTCGTGACGCCAACCCTATATGGAGGGATGTAATCACTAATGCGTGTTTCTGTGATGGTTGGTAGTATAGTGTGTTGTATGAATATGAAGAGAAAAGTGTTGGGACGAAACACAAACACCCAGTCCCCGGGCCAGAAGGATTAATCAGAGGCGATTAAAATCCCCGACCCGGCCCGGAATCGCACCCGGGACCATCTGAACCGAAGGCCTCAGCGCTGACCATTCAGCCAATGAGTCGGAATAACAACAACAACAATAATAATAATAATAATAATAATAATAATAATAATAATAATAATAATAATAATAATAATAATAATAATAATAATAATAATAATAATAATGTTGACTCCCCTGATACCCTACGCTACGATACATACGGCCTTTCAGAGGCCAAAATAAACAAATCTCTCTGTGGAAGCTGTAAAGTTTGCAACCTTACCACAATTGGTGGTAAAAGTACTTGCGTGGGTCTCGAACCTTCCAGCACTGCCCACTATCATTCGCCCTTGCCATGTGAATTACCGTGAAGCATGACATGCAGCGCACAGTTCCCAGCCTATACAGTACCTGCTCCTGGTCTGTGTATGCACCTGCTATTGTAAGGTACGTACGAGATCTTCGTATCTGCGTTCGTTTTACGGGTTCATTCGGGGGACCCGTAATGAATTTATAGTGGCGCTCACTATTCTTGCTACCGAGCTCGATAGCTGCAGTCGCTTAAGTGCGGCCAGTATCCAGTATTCGGGAGATAGTGGGTTCGAACCCCCACTGTCGGCAGCTCTGAAGATGGTTTTCCGTGGTTACCCATTTTCACATCAGACAAATGCTGGGGCTGTACCTTAATTAATGCCACGGCCGCTTCCTTCCTTTCCTGTCCCATTGTCACCGTAAGACCTATCTGTGTCGGTGCGACGTAAAAAAAAACTATTCTTGCTGTCTTCTAACGCGTAACCATACATCTCATTATATTACCTAACTTTAGAGGGAGGGATCGATGTATTTCAGAATTATTATAATAAAAGCGGCAGGATGCATAGAACTAGATTGTAAGGGGCTGTTCGATCACCCGGTACTTTTACTCGTTGCTGCCAGGCTAGTAATATTACTTTACACTGCTTCATGATCAAACAAGGTAGCAGGTTCACTGTCGGTAGTGAGTGTCGTTAAACATACACTGTCTTCTTCATATTGACAGACCACTGGGAGTTACTCTTACGCAGTCCACTTTTAGCAGAACACAAATGTTCACAAAGTAGATTTCCATAAAGTAGGCCTATACCATATGCATCTTTCTGCTAAAACATTTAAATCATGGAAAAATAAATTAATTACTCAGCAATAATTAGGCATATACGAGAACCTACACAGTCTAAGTCCAAGCCGATTGCAAACGCGAAGGTTTTTCCTACTACCTTCAATGGAGTGATTAGCAGTGTGATTAAAGTTCGCAGTTCCGGGCATAAATAATAAAAATGTTATTAGTTTTACGTCTCTGTAACTACCGCCTACGGTTTTCGAAGACGCCGAGGTGCAGGAATTTTGTCCCACAGGATTTCTTTTACGTTCCGGTAAATCTACAAATACGGTCTTGAGCAGGATATGAACCAAGATTGAACCTGCCAACTTGGGCACAGAAGGCCAGAACTTATACCACTTGATCCATTCAACCCAGCACCGGGCATAAATCCAATCACCCTTGTGATAGTACATATATCACACCCCCGAATTATATGTAGAAGTTAGAGATATTATTGTCAGTATTCGATTTATTATAATTATCATTATTATTATTATCAGTATTTCATTTGTATATTTTGCCATTTATATTTGTAAGCTGGAAGATATCCACATATGTAGGTATGAGTAATTTGTTTTGCACGAGTGGGAAAACATTGCTTTAATAACTGTGGTAATTCGGATGAGTCATATGGCTACCCCAGTGTTTGTTGTGATGTACTTGTGTCGGGATATTCCATGAGTCATGTATATATCCCAGCCTGATGAGATGAGCTTGTTGTTGTATTAGGGAAGTTCGTTGACTCATGTAATAAACCCCAGAGTTTGTTATTGTCTTGGGAGGAAGAAGTAGTTCAGGGCTTGGTCTTGACTAGAGATCACTCATGATTGGCGGGCAAGCACCAATCCAGACGTATCATCTGAGAGCAGGGGGATGTTGATGTCTATAAAGGTTGATCATACGGCGGCAACCGGGGTGATGGTAAAGGAACGAGAAGGAAGATAACTACAACCAATGACACTGTATAAGATAACTACAACTGACGCACTGGACGAGAAGGAAGTAGTGCTGATACACGGTACTGGAGTGACACGGCTGCAATGGACTGGACTTCAAACGTTCGTGGAGCGTAGTCTTGTTATGTTCATGGAAAGTGGCTGATTAACAAATTGTGGAGGGCGTACGCATTAAGTGTTGTTGTCCTTGTGGAGGTCTAGCATTATATGTTGGTGAAAGCTATCTCAGACTTTCCATAATTTATGTTGAGGATCGACAGACGTGTGTATATATCTTTACAACAAGTGTTAAAATATGTGAACACAGTATTACAAGGTACAGTATCTGTGTGATGTGATAACTGCCGATTATGAGAATCTGTAAGTCGAATTGATATAGAGACAGTGAAGGGTATTTATCTTCATACATGTACGTTGTTCATCGGACTATCTACAAATGGTAGCTTAGTTCTCGCTTTCGTTTTCCCACGTTTTCATTATTGTTGTTGTTGTTGTTGTAAATATGGAGTCTTCCAGCTATGTTTTGTGTATGTATTATATGTATAATGTTGTATGTTGATGAGGTGCTCATGCACGGATTTTGTTAAGAATATACAGTAGTTAGCTATTTTAGAATCAGTGGAGTTATTGATGAACCTAGGTGCAGTTCCTACCTATTTAGTCATTTTCAGGAGGTTAGGTAAGGCCTGCAGCAGATGTACCAGTACGCAGCATTATGTACACGCCGTGGAATACAAAGTTTATCATGCTCTATCAAAATTCGAGGGATCCATTCTGGTGAACTCTGGCGCCCATACTACGGACATTTCGGTTAACTATTTTATTAAAGTAATTAATTTAAAGTATTCTATGAAGTTTTTGAGTAATGTTATTTTTATTTACATATTTTATTCATGATTTATCAGTAATCATCAAATAATTGTCACACCCTTTCTCACTTAGTGTCGTGTTCACGTATAGTCGAAACATTCTCCTTGCACTCTTACAGGGATTTTAAATAATTTAGCAGAGACTGCTCTACTTTGTCTCGATTAGTTAAGTAGCTAAGCTGAATAATTTCCACATGGACGGCCAAGTTTTGAGACCCAGTGGATGATAGACTGGAACTTTCACATGAAAAATCAGGTAGCTTCAGGGAGAGCAACTGGTCTTAAAGCCATTTCCAACCCCGTACCCCCCAAAATAGGACAGAGTAGCTATAATAACACCATCTTGGAATAAGGCGAAGAGATGACTCAATAGGTCTATTATCATAGTTTATTTCGATTTTTGGTTTACGTTTACGTTTCACCGACACAGGTAGGTCTTAAGGCGACGATGGGATGGAAAAGGGCTAGGAGTGGGAAGGAGCGGCCGTGACCTTAATTAAGGTACAGCCTGGTGTGAAAATGGTAAGTAATGGAAAACCATCTTCAGGGCTGCGGACAGTCTGGTTCGAATCCACTATCTCCCGAATGCAAGCTTAGACCTGTGCGTCCCTAACCGCACGGACATATCATAGTATTTACAGCCAAAAGAGGGGCATGAAGTTTATTTTTATTAGAACATGCATAAATTAATGTAAATTATGTTTAGAATGTAAATTGTTTTCTTAACATCAAAACAAATAATGGGAAAATAAAAATGAATGTTTAGTTCTGTTAATTTTACATCATATGTACGCTGAACTTGCAGAATTTTTGTAACAGAGGGTGGTTATAAATGACAAATTATATGGGTGTGTACAGGATAATGGAAGAAGGAAAACTCCTGTTCAATAACACGTCCGTAAGCATACCGTTGGGCCGATTACCTACATGTTAAGCCCCTTTAAACAAAAAGCATCATCAAGCCCACCGTTTCCCAGACATGATAAAATCACATCAACAACTGTTACAGCGTTGTTCATGCTTTATGTTCCAGGTACCAGGATCCAAACTGGATGTCAACAATGTCTCGTAATTATAGTGACGGTGAATGCTGCCACTAGTTACTGAGCCACACTGGAGCATTTGCGAGCAGCAATTCGCAGAAAGCGACTTACTAGACTTCCCTCAAAAGGCGTCGTGTTAATCTACGGCAAGGCCGGACCACACGCAGCTACCAGCACGCATGAAATATTACTGAACATGCAGTGGAAGATCCTGGACCATTCTCCTTACAGTCTCGACCTGGCACCGATTAATTTCTATATCTTTCATGTTTCTATTATTAGTTGCTTTACGTCTCACCGACACAGATAGGTCTTACGGCGACGATGGGATAGGAAAGGCCTACGAGTGGAAAGGAAGTGGCTGTGGCCTTAATTAAGCTACAGCCCCATCATTTCCCTGGTGTGAAAATGGGACAACACGGAAATCCATCTCCAGGGCTGCCGACAGTGAGTTTCAAACCCACTCTCTCCCGGATGTAAGTTCATAGCTGCGCGCCCCTAACCGCATGGCCAACTCGTCCGGTGATTTCCATCTCTTTAGACCGTTGGAGAAGCATCTAGGTGTTAAGTTATTCAACGACGATATTGCCGTACAAGTGAGAACAATGGCAGGAGGTTACTCTCAGCGAATTTCCTTTTCAGGTGTGTTTTCGGAAGTTTTAGACCAGGCTGACACACGACACAAAGATCCCGAATTCGAATCCCAGTGACTTCAGATGAGTTTTTGGAACTGTACGCAGATTCTTTCCAGCCGTGCCTTGGTGCACGGTTGGAACAAAACTGGTAAAAATATTGAATAGTTCGTTCGTGGTGTTCACACCGTTTCAGGACTTTTACGCTGGTCTTAAACTCTTGTGTTAGTTAATTAGTTAGTTAATTGACAACCACACATCCATTAACATTCTTTGTATAGGTATTTATTGACGTTTCTCTTATGCATAGGCTTTTTCTATTTGTATACTAAAACACCTGCCAACGTTCTGATCGTGCTGGACCTATTTCCCTTGTAGAATTTTTTTAAAGTTTGTAAATATCTTACCTGATTCATTTCACTTACTATAACTGACACATCGCACACAAATAGCATTTGAATATTCACAACACATAAACAAATTGTACAACGTCGAAGAGTGACATACACCGTAACCGCATACTGAAATAAACAGTAACTATGTGTTTGGTTCAGCCTAGCCAAGACAATTGCATGGAAAACCGACAGCCACGGACATAAAGCCGCAAAATTACTTTATGGCAATTGAAAAGGAACGTTTATATGTCGCTAGAAGAAGTTTAAATAACCAACAAATCCCTATATGAACATTAGAATTTAAAAAATTCCGTCTGTGAAGAATATCTCGAACCTTTAGGACTAATGGAGAAACTGCTACATTGGCACTACTGATTTGGTTTACTCTAAAAGAATGAAAGCAAGTACTCCACAAACATTTATCTTTTTTCCAGGCTGAGTGGCCCAGAAGGTGGAGCACTGGCCTGACCCCAACTTGGCAGATTCGTTCCTGGATCAGTCCGGTGTTACTTGAAGGTGCTCAAATACGTCAGCCTCGTGTCTGTAAATTTACTGGCACGTAAACGAACTCCTGCGGGACTAAATTCCGACAACTCCGCGTCTCCACAAAATCTAAAAAGTAGTTAGTGGGACGTAAAACTAATATTATTATTATTAGTTTATTTTTTCGGTCCATATGCTTTATCACATTATTTGTGTTTCTAGTTCCATGTGATTTCGTTCCCCGATTTGGTTCACTCGAAAAGTGTGAAAGTAAATAATTCGTACTTCTGTTTCTGCATTTATTTTTCCTCATATTATATTTTTCCAGTTCCATACTATTTTTAACATGAGAAATCTTCTCTTCGTTGGAGAAAGAACATCAAATCTTTCTAAGGAACAAAAATTCTTCCGTCGCACCAATTCAGATGACGTTGTTTGATGATGTTTGTTGTTTAAAGGGCCTAACAGCTAGGTCATCAGCCCCTACCAGACTGCGCTGAAGAAAATTAACTGTCCCTATCACTGTCTAGTCTAGAGAATATTAACTTTAAGGAAGATCTATTACAGCGCCGAATTGTCCAGTCTCAAAATCTTCATGAGCATTGTCAGTGGACTTCACCATAAGCCGCCTTCCTCCTCTTGCAGCTCTAAGTGGGGTTACGTAACTTGCAAATGAGAGGGGAAGCCTACAACTGGAATGTGACCAGTTTCTAAGGAGTGTAATGTACAAAAGTGTTGCTTTTAAAAGAAAAATAACGTCATAAATACGTGTTCTATTAAGTGTTTCAAGTGCGGTAGGGACGTGGCCGTGTGACCTAAGGGCAGAACCGCGAATGATGGTAATGCTTATCAGTACACTACTACTTTACTATATAATCTTACATCTGCCTCTAAAGTGAAGTTTCTCCGTGCAAGCTCGCCTTGTCTTATTTTGTGAAGCTGATTGTTGTTTTTCCTGCTGCTGCTGCTGTTGCTGCTGCTGTTTTATTGTTGTTGAAAGCTGGTTTGTCTTAGAATATTTTATTCATAAATTGCAATTAACAGGCATTAAAGTAGCGAAAATGGTTGCTGGTATATACAGGTGAGAACAGTGGCATGAGGTTACTCTCAACGTGGAGAAAAGAACTGAGTTGTTGATAGAAGTAATCATTGTTTTAAGAGAAACTTCACATAGGCAATCATCCCCTAAATGGCTGAGTATAGAATGACTTCTATTGGGGAAGTTGTGAGTATAAGACTTCCGTGGAGGGGGTCTTGTGAGGCGAATAGAGGACTGTAGGTTATCCAGTAGAGAAATGAATTCGGAAATGGAGGGTAAGAGAAGCAGAGGAACCGAAAGGCTACGATGTTCCTAATGAGTTAAACGTAAAGGGTGCAAAACTAAATGCGACCACAGAGCTAGTTGCAAACGGTGGAAAATAAAATTCGGAACTGTCAGACCGCAAGATCCACAGAAAATTGTAGAAGCGCTTAGTCAGTTTACAGATACTTGCAGGGCGATGGCTGAAATGTATAGTCCATAATAATATATATAATATATTAATATATAATAATATAGCATGGATGATATAACGTAGAACATCAAGAAAAACTCTGGTGAACTACATGCAATGGCTTTCGCTCATGATGTTATGATCTGGGGAGAAACTGAGAAACAAGGACAGTTAAGACTCAATGAATGGAAGTTTAAGTTGTGACGACCACATCAAGTTAAGCAAACCCAAAACAGTAGTGATGGTAATAAACAGAGAGGGACGACCAGCGAACACCATGCTAGGAAACCCTCTACTAGAGAGTGCGGAAAACTTTATTTACCGCGACAGTGAATTATCTCGAGATACACTAGCCACAAAGGAGGTGGCAAATAGAGTACAGAAGAGCTCCCACTTCTACCAGCAAGTACGAACACTCTTCTGGGATCCAGAGGTACCAACAAAATCAAAGCTGGTGATGTTCAATCAGAACTTCATATCAATCTTAACTTACGGTATTTAAACCTGCACCCTCACGAAGAAGGACTCATCAATGTTGCAGACATCCGAGATGAAGTTCCTAAGGTCCACAATTAAAAAGGATATCTGGACAAGTTAAGGAATGACATTATTAGAAAGAAAGCCAGGATTGGAACATCATTGTTAGATCGGGTCAGCATGTCCAGATTGAGATGGTTTGGATATGTTATGAGGATGGAGCCAAAAAGGACGGCTTATGTTAACTCGGAGAGACATGTGGCAGAAAAACAGATGGTGGGAAAACCAAGAACCCACTGGATGGACATCATAAAGATGGACATTGTAGTTCGAGGAAGGACACGAGAGGACATCATCAACAACATAATGTATCTTTGTGAGACCGAATGGAAGGGACTCGCCAACAGTACGTGAAACTGGAACTGTAAAATGATGATTATGATGATGGTGATTAATATTGCGCCATGGTGCTCAATTGTCACAGCTCCATAAATACCACATAAGAAATAAAAATGCAAGAGAGTAACATTATTATTCGTGGGGCAAGGATACACTTCAGGATAAAACCAAATGGTTATTAATTACCCTCATAATCTACTCGCAAGTGCCGGTTACAAATGACCCCTTACAAGACAAATTCCTGAATGCCCCACTACCGTGGACAATACCTGGCTAATCTATCGTATCTCCCCTTTACACTGGGTTCATGAACCGCAGTATTGAACATTTCACTGGCGCTGGCGGGTGGAGAAGATTGTTCGTACGACAACCTTGAGCTCGCCATAGTTCATGTTATATGGGTGTGCCAACAGCCTGATTAACTACGGTTCACATGTTATTGAGCTCATGAAAGCTTGCCCTCAAATGGATGACCATAAGATTTACTCTCTACTGCCCCTAGCAATTCATCATTTCGACAACGAACAGTGTGGATGATGTCTCTAGCGCACAGAAAGCTCATTGTCCGTGAAACAGTGCATATGTGTGTGTCTATGAGAGTTGTGAGTGGGGTGGGAGGCACGGATAAACGTTTGCTGCTCTCTAGTACTAACGAAGTAACATAATTGAAACTACAGGTAAAGTGCTTGGGATACCTTCGCCAACGTTATAGCATACTTAAGGGGAGAAAAAATATAAAAAAATAAAATAATACATAACAATACTTAATTTGGGGATATTAAGCAGCGTCAACTGTGACGCGCTTTCGATCCTCCGATCGGATCGTCTTCAGAGCAATAACAAATGATGTATTGGCAACTGTCTCTCCATAGTAACCAGACTCAAGATAGAGAGACCCTGTTAGATGTCCGGCTCCATGGCTAAATGGTTAGCATGCTGGTGTTTGGTTCAAGAGGCCCCGCGTTCGAGTCTCGGCGAGGTCGGGGAATGTAACCTAAATTGGTTATTTCCACTGGCCCGGGGACTGGGCGTGTGTGTGTCGTCCTTAAACAGAAAATATAAGGAAAACAAAGAGAGAATTATAAAAATAAGAAATACCGTAAAACATGTCTTAAATATGTATAATTAAAAAATAATAATTAAAAAGAAGACAGCTCCTCAATTGTAATCACGTGGGTTGGATGGCCTTGGAACCAGCCATCATTATCGAAGCGCATCAGCAGATTATTAACATTACGCGACCTAATATCCCCAAATTATTATTATAATGTCATTTATTGGTCGTGAAATTTTACGTACCGGTATTAAGATAATTCACGTTCTTAGATATTCATATCACAAGTCCTTTAAAACTTGCAGCTTACCACGTAGTTCTCAGTAAGAGCACGAGAAACAGATGTTATATGTTGTTGTTTGAGTCATCGGTCCAGTTTGATGCAGCTTTTCATGTCACCCTATCCTGTGCTAACCTTTTCATTTCTACGTAACTACAACATCCTACATCTGCACTAATCTGCTTGTCCTATTGATATGTCGTCTACCTCTACCGTTCTTACCATATACTGTACATTTCCCTATAAAACCAGCTGTACACGCCCTGGGTGTCTTAAGATACGTCGTATCTTTCTATCTCTTCTTCTCGTCAAATTTCGCCGAATCACTCTCCTCTCACCAATTTGATTCAGCATCTCTCCATTCATGATTCGATCCACCCATCTCACCTTCAGCATTCTTCTGTAACACCACATGTCAAAAGCTTCTGTAATAACGAAACTAAAAAGCCAAACGAACACCAGTGGGAAACAGCCTAAACTTTCCGATTTTATCTTCGGATGGTCGACCAGTTGAACCAAGGTGGCCTAGGTCATAATGTTCTGTTGGAAAGAGCAACTGCCAGCAAAAATTGTAGAGTGCGCGCTTGTCGCCAGCTCAAGTGAATATTTAGATTTCACGAACACGTTGTTTCTTAAATAATCTTTCAGCTTATTAGATCGCGTTCAGTACATACCAAAAAACATGCTGCAGTGGTGTTAATTACAAAACAAAAAGTGCCAACTGGACACCCGTGGGAACAGAACACACAACCCAATAAGCTGAAAGTATATTTCAAGAATCATGCGGTCGTAAAAAGTGAATATTCACTACCATAAATATATAGCAACATAATTATTATGCTATTAACTTATTATACTGTTTGTAAAGATATTTCTTCTACTGTAGAAACAATTTATTGATGCTTACTAATTTACAGTTATAATTAATGTTTTACACACGGATGTATTAAAGAACATACCATATGACGCTACAGTTCTGCTGCTCAGCTCGGAAGTCTGCATATTGTGAGGTAACGCTTGATCAACGCGACGAATTCCCTCGGCCGTATCTTGGATTTCTTTGTCAGGGCCACTTGTGTACTCGCTATGTACGTACGACTACGTAGAAGATTGCGGTTGAGATCACAAGCAACAACTTGCCCCGGCGAATACCGTCTGATATCGCGAAACTACTAGAAATGGAGCCAAGCATTGCATTTGGGAGACGAGTGGGTTCGATCCCCATCGTCAGCTGTCCTGAGAATAGTTTTCTGTGGTTTCCCATTTTCTCTTCCGGGCAAATACAGGGACAGTTCCTATTCATAGGCTACAGCTGATTTCTTCCATCTCCTTGCACGATTTCATTCGGCATCATCTATTTCATCTTCATTAGCTCCTCAATTGTGGTTGGCGTCAGGAAGGGAATCCGGCCGTAAAAATGACATGATATTTCATCTCATCTCATCCCCGACCCCACATCGGGAAACGGGACTAAGGGGATAGATATACACTACTTTTTTGTTTTGTTTACAGTTTGCGTTACGCCGCACCGACAGATATGTCTTATGGAGATTACGGGATAGAAAAGGGCTAGGAGTGGGTAGGAAGCGACGGTGGCCTTATTTAATGTACACCCCCAGCATTTTCGTGGTGTGAAATTGGGAAGCCATGGAAAACCATATTCAGGACTGCCGGTAGTGGGGTTCGACCCCACTATCTCCCGAATGCAAGCTGTTAGCTATGTGAACCAAGCCGCACTGCTACTTGCTCGGTAGTTCTGATTGACATAATAAAGTTGGTGTCGATATCTCCATTACTAGTAACTTCATGGAAAAACACAGCACAGTATTTTACGAGCTCCTTAATACATTTTTTTTTTACAATTTGCTTTACGTCGCACCGACACAGATAGGTCTTATGGCGACGATGGGACAGGAAAAGGCAAGGAGTGGGAAGGAAGTGGCCGTGGCCTTAATTAAGATACAACGCCAGCATTTACCTGGTGTGGAAATGGGAAACCACGGAAAACCATTTTCAGGGCTGCCGACAGTGGGATTCGAATCTACTATCTCCCGAATACTGGATACTGGCCACACTTAAGCGACTGCAGTTATCGACCTCGGTTAATACAGTTTAAGAATATGGAAACATATATATCTATATTTTAAATGGATTAGAATTTTTTTATGTTTTTTCGTTTTTCAACGGGTTTGTGTCTCACTACCCTGCTGATCGTAAAGAAATGCAATTTGGGGGGTACTTTTCTATTACAGGTGTTCACTAAGGAACGGTTACAAACACACACACAACGTTTTCGGAGACGCACGAACGGGAAGTTGATAGGGTTAGAATGGTAGTGTCCGTGAACTTACAGCCTTAGCCTGGTGTGAAAATCAGAAAACACGAAAAACCATCTTCAGGTCTGCCGCAGTGGGATTGAAACCAACCAATTCCCCAATCCAATCTCACAGCTACGTGACCCTAACCGCAAGGCCGTGTTGATAGGTGATTAGAATCTTCTTTATGTAGCATCGTAGGTGAATAACCTAGTGTATTACAACTTGCAGAACTTAGGCGTCGTTGACGGATCGATAGTTGGCGATGTCGCTGACTTCTGTTTGTACATATCGTAGGCGTGTAATTTGTAAGCAACAAACTTCGTACACTCTGATGTAAACACTAAATTAGCAGGACCAACCAGCCAAATATCCAGCCGAACAGCACTCGGACAGTGGGTACTCTGGAAGGCGCGCTGTAACACATAAAAACCGACAATCCTGGAGAACCAGGAGAGTTGCACAAAATATGCACATGACTTTTCTTGCAGGGCACTGAATTTTAAATACACACGCTGGGCCTCTTTTGGTGACAGGACTAATAATTTGCCGATGCTGAGCTCCATTGCTAGATGGCTAGCGCGCTGGCCTCTGGTCCAAGGGGTCCGGGTTCGATTCCCGGCCGCGTCGGAGATTTTAACCTTTATTCGTTAATTCCGATGGCTCAAGGGATGTCTGTGTGTGTAAGTGCACGCGCACCGTCTTCATCATTAGAATTCATCACAGGCAGGGCCCCATCCCATCCTTGTAGATTACGCGGCGTAAACTCGAAACACCTGCTCTAGGTCACTTCGGAAGCTACACGCCATTATTATTTGCCAATAATTTTTTAACGAATATACCACGTACAAGTTCAGTAAATACCAACCTTAATTGTTTTTAATTTTTTTTTTTTGCTATTTGTTTTACGTCGCACTGACACAGATAGGTCTTATGGCGACGATAGGATAGGAATGGCCTAGGAATGGGAAGGAAGCGGCCGTAGCCTTAATTAAGGTACAGTCAAAGCATTTGCCTGGTGTGAAAATGGGAAACCACTGAAAACCATCTTCAGGGCTGCCGACAGTGGGGTTCGAACTCACTATCTCCCGATTACCGGATACTGGCCGCACTTAAGCGACTGCAGCTATCGAGCTCGGTACCAACATATTAATGGCCTTCATAATAATGATTAATTATTGAAAAATTAGTATAGACTTGTATTTCAAATGAACACCTAAGAGGCCTAAATATATCCATCCCAAATTTGAGCTCAATTGGTCCAGTAGTTTAAGTGTGGCTGAGCGATAAAATACATAAAGAATATCATTTTCAATTATAACACGTGAAAAAATTCGCAACTACTGTAAAGTCGAAACCGTTTATCGCGACATCGCTTTTAACGACGTATTGGACATAACGGCGAAATATGATGGTACCGTCTAAATTTTATGTCAACAGTGTATTTGGAAACTCGCATAGTACGACATCGCTTATTACCACATATCGTACAAAGCGACGTAATTTTGATCACATTTTCGGAGAAATATGTCGGCTAGAAGGTCCAATGTTGATTATTCTTTGTTACATATTTGGGATTTGCTGTAAAGCTTATTTCTGGAACTCTCGGTTTCGGTAGAGTGTAGATTTCAAATCAGTCTGTCTGTTCAATAGTCAAGGCAAGCATCGCTGTGAATATGTCGCAAAAGAACGGGAAGTGTTTAAAATTGAAGAAAATTCGCAAATAATATGGCAATTAGAAACCACGGCTCAGACGGCAGCGCGTCGGCTTCTCACCGCTGGATACCGTGGTTCAAATCCCGGTAACTCCATGTGAGATTTGTGCTGGACAAAGCGGAGGTGAGACAGGTTTTTCTCCGGGTACTCCGGTTTTCCCTGTCATCTTTCATTCCAGCAACACTCTCCATTCTCATTTCATAGCATCTATCAGTCATTAATAAATCACTTTGGGAGTGCGTACTAACAGCCTATATCTGCTTCATTCATTACATCCCTGACCCGGTCAATGACTGGAAAACAGGTTGTAGGTTCTTCATGGCAATTAGAAAATGGAGAAACAAACGTAAGTATCATGAAGGAATTGGTTGGATCACACTCAACGATTTCCACGATTTGGAAAGACAGAGATATCATCTCATGTATTAAACAAGACCGTGTGCGACATTATTGATCAATTTAAATTGTTGCTACTAGCTGCCTGTGTTGATCAGTGGTAGAGTGTCGGACTCCGGATCCCAAGATACCGGGTTCGAAACCTGGCAGAGGTACTCGGATATTTGAAGGGCGTAAAAATGTGCATTCGACACTCCATGTCGTTCGGTGTCGGCGTGTAAAAGATCTCTGGTGACACATTTGGTGTTTACCCGACAAAATTAATTAAATCTCAGCCATAGACGCCCAAGAGATTTTCGGTTTACTCGGTCTGCCATCTAGTAGGCCAGGAGTAAAACGGAACGTCAAAATTGACGAGCAGACAGCCGGATGACGTCAAATTTAAATGTATCTACACGGTAGCTGAGGCCATACGATTTATTATTATTATTGCCACATATTTCCTCACGTATTATTGTATATTTTGTTGGCATATTATTGCTGTTCCTATTGTGTACACGTCAAAAGAAAAATTTCTCCCATGATCAAATACAGGAGTTATTTTACTCATTTTTAGTTAGTTTTCACTTTATTTTGTTAATTAACCATGTAAGTGAGTAGCATAAAACTTACAGATATGACATTTTTAGCAACAACTGAAAAAGACTGGTTTATACGAATATCGCCTATAAGACCGTTAATTGGCGGTCCCTTCGGAGTCATTATAACCGGTCTCGACGGTATGTTCATATCAAAAACCTAAAACGGAACATAGCAAAAAGGACCTGACATTTAGTTCAACATCTACTATAATCAAATTATTATTATTATTATTTTGCTAGTTGCTTTACGTTGCACCGACACAGATAGGTCTTATGGTAACGATGGGACAGGAACAGGCTAGGAGTGGGAAGGAAGCGGCCGTGGCCTTAATTAAGGTACAGCCCCAGCATTTGCCTGGTGTGAAAATGGGAAACCACGGAAAACCATCTTCAGGGCTGCCGACAGTGGGGTTCGAACCTACTATCTCCAGAATACTGGATACTGGCCGCACTTAAGCAACTGCAGCTATCGAGCTCGGTAATCAAATCATTAAGAACTGTGTCTAGTAACCATCATCAGCTTGTCTCCCTGTCCATTATTGTGGTAGGTAACCGATCCTCCTCTACTCGCCTCACATGAACCCCATCACTTACGCCGGTTGATACGTTCAGCTTCATCCATCGCGTTTTGTTCCTAACTTGGCCTTTCCTCATTTCGAGTGTAATACTTCCATCCTTCCGATCTGTTTGTGTGAGCAAATATTATCGCTACCTTCATGTCTGTGTCTGGGATCATGGCTAAATGGTTAACTTGCAGGCCTTTTATCGCAGGAGTCCATGGTACGATTCCTGGCAGGGACGGGAATTTTAACCATCATTCGTTAATTTCGCTGGCACGGGGGCTGGATGTATGCCTATGTGTCATCGTCGTTGTCGTCATTGCATCCTCATCACGACGCGCAGGTCACCTACGGGTGTCAAATCTAAAGATATGCACCTGGAGAGCCGAACACGTCCTCGAACACTCCCGGCGCTAAAAGCCATACGCCATTTCAATTCATGTCTGTTACTTCCAAACTTACGAGGGAGATATCCTCAATTCATCCACCTATCACTCCCCCACAGCAAAGTCAGCCTTAAAACAAACTGATGCAAAGACAATTTCTTCCGATAGCCTAGCACTCGCTTGTTTGCTACATGCATAAATAAAAAGATAAGCCAAAATCTTTAACATTTTACGTAACTTTTTTGTAACGCGTTAAATTGGGGTTATTTTACATTTCTCTATGTTCTTGACTTCATTATGTTTAAAATTTTTCCAGCTTTACTGAACTATGGTTCAAATTTCAAGTTCTTATAGATTTTTAAAATGATAAACAATAAACGAAAGGAAGACGTAAATTTGATTTCTCCCAGAATTTTTAGTATCTTTGGATAGTTCAGTGATCTTCAAAGTGCCCTGTTAGAAGTCTGATGATTTTTAGGATAGATAATTTACTAAAGAATATGTCTGGTGTCACAGACTGACAATATGTGGGCTATCGCCTTTATATCTCTAAAGAAATGAAGAGTACAGGGAAAGAAGGGGCTCATCAACAGTTTACTAACTTCAGTAGAAGTATTTTAAACTTCAAACCCTCTTAAAACCTGTTCTTTTAACGATTTTGAAGTCAGGAAATTCATAAATCTTAATACATTCATTATAAATGTGTAACTTATTTCCATTAAGAAATTTTAATGTGCAATAAGGCAATAGATACGACTACGTACATGTGCAGGAAAAAAGCGGCTCATTGCACTGAACTATTACTGTTTATTTTCATTATCATTAGTAAAATAACAAGATCAGTATATAAACTATGAACATTTTTCAAGCAGCTGACAATCACAGCATAACAACTTACAATATTTAAAACAATTTACTTTAGTAACTATTACGTTAGGGGCAAAAGATCCACATGGGTCGACGCCCCGAGCAAAGCATTTAAAAAAAACTATTACGCCCATCAAATCCCGTAACACAGGCTACCGTTCATTACCGTAAGTAATTTTTGAAAAATTACGTAATTACCACAGAATGTCATTAAGTCTTGTAGTTCTGTGAACTAAGCAAAGCTCCTAGGGAAGAAAAGCATTGTACTATGTTGAAGTAATTAAGTGAAGATGAGAATTACACCATGAAGGGAATGATGTCCTTATCTTCATACCTTCCTCTGGCAGGTGAAATTGGCCATCACGACAATTGGAAGCATCATGTTCCTTCCGTTTCGCTGTTATGTATCAATATAAAGTATGTGATATTTATGTCTTTTGTCATATTTTAGGCCGTGAATTTCTTGATAGTAAACTGAACATGCGTGGTGCCGTTAATGTCTCTCTCTCTCTCTCTGTACGCCGTGCTGTGTAACAGGAGATATTACCGCCCATGGTGATTCGTCGAGATATTCACCCAAGTTATAGACGACGAACCGAGCTACAATGATATATAAGGTGTTTGTATGTACAATGCATCTGCCGGAAGCCAAACCGCTGTCACCGAAACTGGAACACCATCTCCTGAACTCATCCTTGTTTAGAGCCAGATACGTTCCCTCAAATTAAGTTTCAACTCCCTCTCAGCATCACGCAACATTCTCTTCAAGCTCCTCTGGATATGGCAGTTGTACCACGCCTTTCCTTTGCATTGATTTACTGAAGCTCGGTCGTTAAGGATTTAAACAGCAAACATTTCATTTGCCAGCGACGAGAAATTTACAAGATATATTTCAAAGGGAAATGAAATAGAATCAAGTCATTTTTCGTAACTAATTAGTAGTCATCTCTTAGATAATTCCATTGATTGCCCTGCTTTCAGTCTTATACACAGACTGTAATTTCAGCACCTTGTGCCATCAATTTCGTGTCATTACGGATTACTGATGGCGGTAAAACTACTAGTTTGGGCGGTTATTTCAGTTACTCCTTGCATGCTGACTGTACATTCAAAGTCAACTACGAAAGAGTCATGAGAACGGAGTGAATTCTTGTGCAATAATACGTAAGATTTCAATGAGTATCAAGAGTGTAATCTAGGCTACAGCTGCCTCTGTGGATCCGTGGTAGAGTGTCGGCCTCCGGATCCCAAGATAGCGGGTTCAAATCCGGCAGTGGTAGTCAGTTTTTTGAAGGGCGGAAAAAAGTCCACTCGACACTCCATGTCGTACGATGTCGGCATGTAAAAGATCTCTGGTGATACATTTGGTATTTACCCGACAAAATTAATTAAATCCCAGCCATAGACGCCCAAGATAGATCCGGTTTACTCAGTCTGCCATCTAGTGGGCCTGGAGTAAAACGGAACGTCGAAATTGACGAGCAGACAGCCAGATGGCGTCAAATCGAAATGTCTGCACATGGTAGCTGAGGCCAAACGATTATTATTATTATTATTATTATTATTATTATTATTATTATTATTATTATTATTATTATTATTATCTAGGCTACACAATGCTTCTACTTAAAATGTTGTATACATTCAAGGGGCATAGCCATTTAAATCAGACATATGCATAGCGGAATAATCAGTGATTTATGAACCATGGGAGTAGGCGGAAAATATAACAGCGTAATTATTTTACAAAGAGAAGTGGACGTAACGACCAATAATCATTATAAGTAGACTGTTTTCAAGTACAGGGGAAATGAATGTATTTACCAAAATTTTTCTGTATCACATCATAAAAAATGCAAAACTTCCACTTTCTAATTTCCATTTGGTATAACTGGGATGACAGCCGTGAATATGTTCACAGACATGAAACTAACGCACTATCGAACTACCATAAATAATATCACAAATTAGTCTGAATTTTGTTAGAAGACCATCAACGTCACCCTCACTGAGAGACAGAACCCCCATTAAAATATCCACATTTCCACACCACCCCAAAATAAAGTTCCTGTCTCACAAAAAAAGGAGGTAACAGTGTTTAAATACAGTCATGGCATTGCATGAGCTTGGGGGCAGATTCATAAAAAGTTCCATGGACTGGATAAAGGAAAGCTGGCATTATTCACTTTCCATGTTCATGTAAGCTGATGTGCCCCTTGCGTGTTACCTTACTCTTCCTTATCACAGTCTGTCACTACGAGTTTTGAAAAATTAGATTAGCTATTCTGTTTTCTATCGGATCTCTACTTTAGCGATGTTGTTGAAATGTAACCTCATCATCTGAGATACTTTGAATTAGTCAAACAATTTATCACCTGCGCGGCGTGCAAGCTCGCCTGAGAATAAGGCCAAGGGAACTACTACGTAAAACATGAAGCAGGGCATTCTTGTTCTAGCATTTTGTGCACTGTTGAGGAGCTCACTGCAAGAATCCCGTAACTCTGGTTGTTTTCTCCGATTTCTTTTATCAAAGACGATATTTTTTCCTGTACTGTATGCATACAAAATTAGAAATTTCTACTGTTCGTATAGAAACGTGGAATGGACCATCATAGTTTCTTGCCGATCATTCATAGGTTATTTTATGCAGCAGGTAGGATAGGATGCGTTGCCTTCAATGGCTAGAGAGGAGAGTTTTTTTAACAGATAGACATTAAGGGACTTCTTGATCGGGGCGGCAATAGAGAGCTTGGTTCACCCAAAGGACGCGGATTTGATTCCCCGTCAGACAGTTGAAAAATTTAATAATAGAGATTACTACTTCCGGAGGTGCACATGACGTTCAATCAATCAATCAATCAATCAATCAATCAATCAATCAATCAATCAATCAATCAATCAATCAATCAATCAATCAATCAATCAATCAATCAATCAATCAATCAATCAATCAATCAATCAATCAATCAATCAATCAATCAATCAATCAATCAATCAATCAATCAATCAATCAATCAATCAGTCGATCAATCAATCAATCAATCAATCAATCAATCAATCAATCAATCAATCAACCAATCAATACTGATCTTCATTTAGGGCAGTCGCTCAGGTGGCAGATTCCCTATCCGTTATTATCCTAGCCTTTTCTTAAATGATTGCAGAGAAAATGGAAATTTATTAAACATCTCCCTTGGTAAGTTATTCCAATCCCTAACTCCCCTTCCTAAAACGAATTTTTGCCCCAATTTGTCCTCTTGAATTCCAACCTTATGTTCATATTTTAATCTTTCCTACTTTTAAAGACACCACTCAAACTTATTCGTCTACTGATATCTCCCAACCCGTCTCTCCACTGACAGCTCGGAACACACCACTTAGTCGAGCAGCTCGTCTCCATTCTCCCAAGGCTTCACAGCCCAAACTTTGCAACATTTTTGTAACGCTACTCTTTGGTCGCAAATCGCCCAGAACAAATCGAGCTGCTTTTCTTTGGGTTTTTTCCAGTTCCTCAATCAAGTAATTCTGGTGTAATCAACCATTCCATCCCACGGGTACAGATAGCATAAGCCTTTACTTAACTTTTCACCCCCTCCAAAGGTTTCATGGCCTGTATGTAGATGCATTTGCGTTGCTTTGTACAGGTAAACATTATGCTCATAAAATATTTGCTTACGTTGTTTGGCATCATTTGATTTTAATTTTTAAAATATTAAATTAAATTTGCACTTATAAAATGAATGGTACAGGAGGAAATCTACCTAAGTTACTTTCTATTAGGAAAACGTTTGTTGATATCGAATCATAGAGATCATCTTAACGGGCGAGATGGCCGTGTGGTTAGGGCCACGCACACGTGAGCTTGCATCCGGGAGATAATGGGTTCGAACCACCATGTAGGCAGCCCTTAATACGATTTTCCGTTCTTTCCCATTTTCACACCAAGCAAATACTGGGGCTGTACATTAATTAAGGCCAAGACCGCTTCCTTCCCTCTACTAGCCCTTTCTTATCCCACCGTCATCATAATACCTGTCTGTGTCGGTGCGACGTAAAGCCAATTGCAAAAAAGAAATCTTAAACAAAAACAACTGAGGACAATTTAACTTCATGTTGATGAACAAAAATATTTAGGGATATTCTAAAATAGTACTATGCAACTATTTGAGTTTTACGTATTTTTTTTTCACAACAATGTCCAAATAAACATTTTGTAAATACGATCTTAACCTTGTCAGAATATTATATTGTTTGGAAATGAACGAGAATATGAAGATAACGAGTAGAAACTGGATAAAACTTTTAATCTTCACTGCTTATATTACTTCTCAATTTAGTGGCATTGTAGGACATTGCGGTAAGGAACTGCAGAACTTTCTGGTACTTACAAATCGTGAACATTATTCCTTGGAACTGGAATGAGATTTTCTGATGTAGTTTATGTATTTCGGGAACTCTCCAGTCCACGTTTAATGAATTATCAGCGATGGCGCATCACTCCCATAATCCATCGAAAGTAGTTCTCTAGTTCTCTGTTCTAGGATGCATTTGAGAGAACTTGATTTCGGTCACTAGGCTAGACGAGTCTAAATGAGACACTAGTTTTTTTGAAAGTGGATTTTAAGTATGATGTCAAATGGTATGCGCCAGGTAATTGAAAACTGCTACGAGAGGAATAGGCAGTTGTGTTTATGTTTCATAGATCTAGAGAAAGCATATGACAGGGTACAGAGGGAAAAGATGTTCGCCATACTGGGGGACTATGGAATTAAAGGTAGATTATTAAAATCAATCAAAGGCATTTAGGTTGACAATTGGGCTTCAGTGAGAATTGATGGTAGAATGAGTTCTTGGTTCAGGGTACTTACAGGAGGTAGACAAGGCTGTAATCTTTCACCTTTGCTGTTCGTAGTTTACATGGATCATCTGCTGAAAGGTATGGCAGGGAGGGATTCAGTTGGGTGGAAATGTAGTAAGCAGTCTGGCCTATGCTGACGACTTGGTCTTAATGGCAGACTGTGCCGAAAGCCTGCACTCTAATATCTTGGAACTTGAAAATAGGTGCAATGAGTATGGTATAAAAATTAGCCTCGAAGACTAAATTGATGTCAGTAGGTAAGAAATTCAACAGAATTGAATGTCAGATTGGTGATACAAAGCTAGAACAGGTTGATAATTTCAAGTTCTCCCAGGATAGTAATATAGGAAGTGAGATTGAACCAAGGTGTAGTAAAGCTAATGCAGTGAGCTCGCAGTTGCGGTCAGTAGTATTCTGTAAGAAGGAAGTCAGCTCCCAGACGAAACTATATTTACATCAGTCTGTTCTCAGACCAACTTTGCTTTACGGGAGCGAAAACTGGGTGGACTCAGGATATATTATTCATAAGTTAGAAGTAACAGACATGAAAGTAGCAAGAATGATTGCTGGTACAAACAGGTGGGAACAATGGCAGGAGGGTACTCGGAATGAGGAGATAAAGGCTAATTTAGGAATGAACTCTATGAATGAAGCTGTACGCATAGACCGGCTTCGGTGGTGGGGTCATGTGAGGCGAATGGAGGAGGATAGGTTACCTAGGAAAATAATGGACTCTGCTATGGAGGGTAAGAGAAGTAGAGGGAGACCATGACGACGATGGTTAGACCCGGTTTCTAACAATTTAAAGATAAGAGGTATAGAAATAAATGTGGCCACAGCACTAGTTGCAAATCGAGGATTGTGGCGACGTTTAGTAAATTCACAGAGGCTTGCAGACTGAACGCTGAAAGGCATAACAGTCTATAATGATAATGTATGTATGTATGTATGTATGTATGTATGTATGTATGTATGTATGTATGTATGTCAAATGGTATTAGGTCCTAAAATATCTTAGTTAACCACAGTAAACTTGGAGGGTTTAATTCTTCCACTTCTTATAACTTAATTCATCTGGAATCTCCTCATGGCTCTTCTGGTTTATCAGACCCATGCTTATATCACATTCCAGATAACTATATTATCACTTAACACGCAAAATATTAACTGTTTAAAATTATTTTCTCTACAGTTTGCTTTATGTCACACCGGCACAGACAGGTCTTATGGCTACGATGGGATAGGAAAGGCCTAGGAGTTGGAAGGAAGCGGCCGTGGCCTTAATTAAGGTACAGCCCCAGCATTTGCCTGGTGTGAAAATGGGAAACCACGGAAAACCATCTTTAGGGCTGCCGATAGTGGGATTCGAACCTACTATCTCCCGGATGCAAGCTCACAGCCGCGCCCCTCTACGCGCACGGCCAACTCGCCCGGTCATGCATTTTTTAGTAGTGTGTTTTAGATTGCTAAGTCTCTTATAAATAACTACAAGTTCATTTTAAAATTATTTGTGGAAAAAGTGATTAAGTAAATTTGTTTAACCTGTGAAAATTTGCAAGGAATATTTTTGCGCATTTTTTTCAGGAGTAAAGTTACGCTTACTTCGGTTGAAAGTACAATGTTAATTCTATCGTAAGGTCATTTCAAATACTGAAAGTTTATTTGCCACAAAACTAAGAAAGTAGATTTGATCATGTTTTTGCATTTGGTCCTTCACATGTTATCACGTTGTATGCGAGGGATGTAAATAAATTAATGGCAACGTAGTCCAGACACTCGCAGGAGATCGTACATGCGAACACAGGATGCGCTGTTGTCGATGTGTAGTGTGCATTTGACGGGCATCCAGTTGGGAGTGTTGTTGCTGTGTGGCATTGAAGTGAAGAGTGTCGATTTGACCGCTCTAAAGCATCTTTTCAGTAGGTGATCAGCGTTCGTGGATTCAAATAGAGGTTGTTTATAGCAAAAATGCATTACCGCGTAGGACGGTTGCACGATGGGTCAAGGCGTTTCGTGCGGGTCGGAATGAGACTGCAGATTTTTTCAAGGCTGTCCGTTCCTCAAGATCATATTGACACTGGGAAGTCTTGGAACACCCTCCGTACTCACCAGACCTGTCTCCGAGGCCGCCGATTTCCTGACGTGGCATCTGCACTCCGCGCAGTGGAGCACTCCACCGCTGTCATCAACAGAAAACGCTTTGCCAACGGTCCCCAATGACTTTCCGACATTTGGGAAAAGGTGCGTGTAACAACATTGAAAGAATGTAATGAAATTGTACCAGTTGGAACGCAATTTTTAATTACCTATCAATTTTGCCACTCCCGTATTTCATACATGCCAGGAATCCCTTAACAGTGAATACCCTTTCTAAACAGCTAGTCCTATTAAAAATAGTTTCTACCAAGTGCAGTTAGAACTCAAGTTCGTAGAGCAAAATATATATGCGATTTTTCTACCTCGAACCGTTTTCCTGGAAGACTATTTTCATTTGTTTTGAGGCATACTGCATCAGATTGAAATGAAAATAAGGGCAACTGACTACAGTAGTATTACAAACGAAACAAGCCTACATAAATGGTTCACGATTACACATGCTATACCGGTACAAATGTTCAGATACATATTCATTGGAACTCTAATAATAGTTTGTCAAAATAAATGGCCATTTTACGTTTTAAGGGACTATTTCAAGCATGCATCCGGGGGTACTCGCACATTCAGTGTGGAATCGGAAAACCCGTAGGTAAAATGTATGGATCTGCAAGATTTTCCGAAAATGAACTACACAGTAAGCAAAAGAATTTAATGCATTATGCTTCAATACATATTTTCGATCAGTAGTATCAGTTTAAGAATTATTAAGAGATCACATGCAGTTCCTGTAAGGCAGATTCAGCACTGTTGGGTGCAGGCAAGGAGTCAAGGCGGAAAAATATAAGACACCTATAAAGAAATTTAGAAAAGCAGATTCCTACTTCTGGAGGAGTAAACTGATCTGGAAATGAGTAAACCTGGTTGCTGGGCGTAAACGCAGCTTTTAACTCCTTCCCGCTTGTGCTGTGTATCGAGTGATACGGGAAGCGAGCTATGATTTTATACAAAACTAGCGTTTACAATTAACTTCCAACACATGGATTGTTTTCCATTTTGAAGTGAATTTCGAGTACGGGTAACACGCGTCTGTTTTCCCGTGAGACATCCTTGTGTGAACAGTTTTTGAAGCTTGTCATTATGAGCGTAGCTGGCGGAAGTGACATGCATAACATTCCCTCAACCAGATGCAATGAAAGTCACGGAAGTCTGGACTTTTTGGGTTTTTCTTCACCCTTCGGCTTCTTTAGATCACAAGTAGGAAGGGTGATCGCCTCTAATATTTTGATACCATCCATAGGATTATTTATTCTCATGACTCCAATGTACATATTTTACACTGTAACCCGCAACCGAACACTCCAAGAGAAACACTAATACTGCAGCTATACGTATCAGTGCCGATACAACATGCCACCGTCTAATGGCACTAGCATATGACTGCTGTGTTTTGTTTGAAAATGTAACTTTGTACAGCATATTCCAAGCATATTTTCGTGCGGTTAGAAATCCTTGCTACATACAGCCTAATATAGACCTCAACCTGCTAAGATGACTGCTATTCGGTCAGAAGGCCTGCAGAGATTGTAGCGTCACTAGTCAACGTTACGACACCTATAGCCTAATTTTGGGCCCGTTACATATCCTATTAGGCTGCCCCTTGATTGGTTTCATGAATCAAACCTGCTCCAGCTCACAATCCATAATTAAAAACCTCGATCACAAGGATTTCGGGTAGGAGGGAGACAAATACGTTTCCCTTACAGCGCGAGGTTATGCAGTGTTCAAAATATTCACCGTTTCTCTCTCTTATCTCGTTGAGTTCTGAAGATGCTCCTACATCTGTGTCTTGTCGTACAGTCTCAAATATTCGCTGGCAGAATTACATAAACATAGCCAAGAGGTAGATTCACATTAACGGATATCATCGTCTCGTATTTAAATCCAGGAAGTAAACGATCCGAGGTACACTAAAATCATGCTTTTCAAATTCTGGTATCTCCGTAATGGAGAATATCCCAAAATACCTTATTAATGAGCTAACACAAACGCCAAAGGAAACATGACACAAGTTCCAACGAAAACATAAGAAAAGCGCAAACTTGGTAATACTGGTCCTTTGGAGTGCACTGCATTTATGTACCGCTTAACTGCTACCAGCCTTGTGTGGAATGTGCGCAGTCCTTCAAAAAGTAGTTTCAGTCTTGTGTGGAAATAAATTTCATTGTAAGTAATACTAATAAAGTAATGGCTTATACAGAATATATCGTAACTACACCGAAAAAATAGGACGCTCTTTGTATTGTGTTAAGAACGACTGTGCAATCGGATTGGCGATGAAACTTTTTGTTATTGAGAAAATTAGGTTACATTGTACGTAGGTGGATCAAAGAGTTAGTTGCACTAACTCGCCGCAGCAGCGCGCTGTGTCTCACAAACGTGGGCACAGCGGAGAAAGGGACAGACACTGCCCACACGTCTGTTAGGCAGGTCGCTGTGGTGTCTCGTCTAGTATTCTGTGAATAGCAGCCAAATGGAATGGCGCATCAACTGGACGTTCACTCCAAATATGAGGTGCGTGTGAGAATCCGATTCCTATGGACCAAAAGGAAGAATTGCAAGGAAATTCATCGTGAAATTAGTGCTGTGTATGGGGAGCGGGCCATTTCCCGGCAAGGTATCGTAAAGTGGTGTCAGCAATTCGAAGTCGGACGCACGGATATCACGGACAACCATCGCGAAGGCAGGCCCGCAACGTCCAGGATCCGTGCAAAGGTCAACAGTGTGAATGCGATCATTAGACAGAACCGGCGCATTAAACTGAGAGAAATCGCAACGCAGCTGAACATGTCGTATGGCAGTGTGTTCGCCATTGTTCACGAGGACCTTGGATATCGTAAGCTGTGTCAAAGATGGGTCCCAAGTCTTCTCACCGATGAGTACAAGGGACAACGTTTCCAATCCTCCTTGGAATTTTTGCAACGCTATGCCGCAGACGGCAACGGGTTTCTGCGGCGAATCGTCACATGCGACGAAATGTGGGTCCACCACTTCACCCCCCGAAACGAAGCGAACATCAATGGAATGGGTGCACCCCTCATCACCACAACGAAAGAAGGCCAAGGTTCAACCTTCAGCCGGTAAGGTTATGGTGACAGTGTTCATTGACATGGAGGGTTTGCTGCACGTGGAATTCATGCCGAAAGGAACGATGATTAACGCGGCGTCGTATTATCAAACGTTGCACCGGTTGCATAAAGCGATTAAGGAGAAGCGCCGGGAGAAATTGAGCGCCGGTGTGATTTTGTTGCACGATAACGCAACACCTCACAAGGCCCACCAAACGAGAGAACTGCTGCAGCGTTTCAAGTGGGAGGTCTGGCAACATCCACCCCACAGTCCCGACCTAGCGCCATGTGACTTTCATCTGTTCGGTAAACTCAAAACAGAGCTCGGTGGTCGACGTTTCCAGACCGATGAGGAGGTGAAGGCCGCTGTATCCGAGTGGTTGCAGAACGCTGGAAGAAATTTCTATGCAGCCGGCATCGACAAGTTGGTTGTGCGTTCGCAGAAATGTTTGGAGTCTCTTGGAAACTATGTGGAAAAGTGACGTTACAGTGTATGTCGTTATAGTCGTGTTGCTGTTGTATAGGTGGTGTAATAAATGGCCATAACTGGGAAGTGCAAATTATTTTATGATCTGCCCTCGTAACTTCCGGGCGCGCGATTCAAATTGACGAACTCCCCGTTTTGGCTGTGCCAGAGAACCAGCCAATGCCTGTTGACGAACTCACCGTATTTGCTGTGCCAGAGAGCCAGCCACTGCCTGTTGACGAACTCACCGTATTTGCTGTGCCAGAGAGCCAGCCACTGCCTGTTGACGAACTCACCGTATTTGCTGTGCCAGAGAACCAGCCACTGCCTGTTGACGAACTCACCGTATTTGCTGTGCCAGAGAGCCAGCCACTGCCTGTTGACGAACTCACCGTATTTGCTGTGCCAGAGAACCAGCCACTGCCTGTTGACGAACTCACCGCATTTGCTGTGCCAGAGAACCAGCCACTGCCTGTTGACGAACTCACCGTATTTGCTGTGCCAAAAAACCAGCCACTGCCTGTTGACGAACTCACCGTATTTGCTGTGCCAGAGAACCAGCCACTGCCTGCTGACGAACTCACCGTATTTGCTGTGCCAGAGAACCAGCCACTGCCTGCTGACGAACTCACCGTATTTGCTGTGCCAGAGAACCAGCCACTGCCTGCTGACGAACTCACCGTATTTGCTGTGCCAGAGAACCAGCCACTGCCTGCTGACGAACACGCCGTATTTGCCACGCCAGAGCACAAGCCGCTGCCGTGCTTCAGCGTAGAGAAGTGAAGGGGAGGGAGGGGAAGTGGTAAACAGAGGTAATGTGTGATACATCAACATCCTGAACAGAGTCCAACGGTCACTACTACACCACTGCGAAATGTACATCGAAGTAGATGGTGGGAGGTGGTGGGAGGTGGTGGGGGGGATATATTGAACATCTACCGTAAATAAACTATTGTGCGTACTGTATCTAGTATATTCCTTGACTGACAAAAGTGTCTCAATTACAGTGTGTTCTTGTTCTGTGTGTGTGCAGTTACGGCTGTTTCATAAACGGAGTGTGGATATTGCCTTTAAGAGACAAGGGAAATCCTGTGCGAGTCGAAAGAGGAAACTTGTGCTCACACATGGAGCAATAAATCTGTCTCCATCATACACCCCACTTCCCCTCCCTCCCCTTCACTTCTCTTCGCTGAAGGACGGCAGCGGTTTATGCTCTGGTGTGGCAAATACGGCATGTTCGTCAATTTAATCGCGCGCTCGGAAGTTAAAAAGTAGCCTCACTTCCTCAAAAGAAACATTTTCTCAGCCAAACCGATTCCACCATCGTTCTTAGCACGACTCGAAGAACATCCTTGATTTTTTGTTGGTGTAGTTATGACACACTCTGTACATCGCATGATGGTTACAGGTATATGAAAATACGTGTAATGAACTGTGGAAACGTGTCACCTTTTGCAGCATAATTAACTGTAACTAACGAAATAACTGCATAAATGTAAAAGAACATGGAAGTAATGCACATGAAACATTAGGGGCGTACGAATTGGACAACCACGTTTTACGAAGCAAGCGTAATCATAAAGAAGAACAAATATGAGAACTCACCAAAACATTACAAAGGGAGTTGTGTGCTTTAGAAAATACTGCACTGCATTCGAAATCCAGTTTCAATGTTCCGCGGCCCTGTATATAACAAAGAGGACATTATTCCCTCTTGATCCTAAAGATCTGAAACAGCCTTTACTGCAAGTAAACGACTCGTGCAAATTCTGACCACAAAAATTAAAAATTGCATACGTCGACATCGAAACTTTGTGAACACATAGCTGACCGGATGCTTGAGCTTGTCACATACGCTGTGGACCGGACATTTTTTTACTGACCATACTACGAGTGCACATGATTATAAAAAATGTACGTAAATATTAAACTAGTCAAGATTTTATCTTTAACGTTGATGGATATATCTTTATAAAACCATCTTCAGCGTCGATACCTAATACATCATCAATGTTTACATCATTGTCGACATCAGAGTCAATTGAATAAATGAGCACACTATGTAAATTACGGCGTGTAGGGGCTCCAATATTACTTCCACTATCACTCTCACATTCATTTTCCACTATAGCCGTTTGAACGATCATCGGCATACAATTATTCTTCTAAAATATCGTCGTCACCTAACACTGTATTACGCGAGCGCTCCATCTTATCATTGACTGAACCGGAGAAAAGAAAGTCGACGTTCCGAAACTATATCAAATAATAAAAGAAGGCCGTGAATAAAAGAAATATGGCAGATATACATCTATTATTTATTCTACTCAATGTGCAAGTCCGAAATAGTTCAATGCATGGTGAAGAGATGTCACAGGGAGACGAAAAGCGATGTGAATAAAACAGAGATTTCTCTGGGCCCATCACCTAGCGCTGGCGAACGTACTACGAGATTTATCGTGGCCCTTCCATGTGTTAAAAGCTCGAAGTAATTTACAAATTTTATGCTAAGAATATGCCAGTATTTTTGCAGGTTGCACTTTGTATGTATGCCCAAAAGAAAGTCGTATCTTTCATAGTCCACGAGCCAGCGGCCGTAGCCTTGTGGAAATACCGGATCACGTGAGATCTCCGATGTTAAGAAATATTGGGCGTGGTCAAGATTTGGATGGGTTGCCACGCGCTGTTGGTGGGGGGTAAGGGAATGGAGGAGCGGAAAGGAAATGGCCACCCTACCGCACGTAAACTCCGGATCAGGCACACCTCTGCAGAGGTTCGGACCTGCCTTCGGGCAGAATACATCCCCCATAGTCCACGGAGTAAGAAACGGTGGATATTTTCAGTATTTTACTTCCGGCCTAGTAAATCAACGTAGTGCTTTGAAGCAATATAGGATCTAATTCGTAAAACACTTACACAATTTGGATTGCATTCTTTACCTTTGGCAGTGATTTTGGACATAGCCTGTTTTCCAGCTACCCACGTAGGGAAACCATTTCATAAATGTATTTATTTATTTATTTATTTATTTATTTATTTATTTATTTATTTATTTATTTATTTATTTATTTATTTATTTATTTATTTATTTATTTATTTATTTACTGATAGCTTACCTATGAATGTGAGCGACAATTCAAACACTTGAACAATTATTGCTGTAGATTTACCTCTGCACTAGGCCGAAACATTCTTAAAATTGACACTGTATTGAAAATTGTGCTCCGAAAAACTTCGAAACGAAAATGTATACTACTGTACTCTTCAGTACATGAATAATTCAAACACCGAACAGCATTTTCTGTGCTTGTGAGAGAATCTGAAAAACCGTGCTGTCAGGTATCGATTGCTGAGGTTAGAATTCAAACCATTGACCTAACCCTGTCGAACCTGCCTTTCTAGAACGTGCTCTAGCGGCTTAACTGTTCTTGAAAGCGAGGCTCAGGATGCGAAACTAACTTCTTATCACCGAAACTGGATCCCAGCTGATCTCTACACGTACAGTAGAAGCAGCCACTAATTCGCTAGCAGTTTCTTACTAAGCCGACTAGTCTTGAGGTAAGCTGTGCAACTCCATCACCTTGTGCTAGGGCGGGTTTGATCAAGAAGATAAGGGGCTTCTCTCAAGAGACTGTACTTAATTGAGTTAATGAATACAGAATTAATCAGCGATGGGTAGGTAATTTAGTTCTATTCACTAGTTCTTCTTTAGAAGGTCTGACTTTACCTTAAGAGACCTCTAATGATGATTCGCTTGAAGAGTGACTTAATTATCGTAATGAAACGTCTACGAAATTCAACTTTATATTATTGCATAAAAAAATTCACAGTTATAGCTACCCCTTCAGGCAAGCACCTCAGTGTTGAAAACATCCTAGGGATATGAGCTACGAATTTTAGGTAAACAAAATATAATAAAGTATATATTCTTTATTTATTCCAAAAAATTACAATCCTTTTCTTAATCATCACTATCCGGTCGATTAGATTAGCAATTTACATTTTTTTTTACTACTGCGAGCGCTAATGTGAGTCAATGCATTGTTTCACTTATGCCCTTATAACTAAATTCGCTGTGGATTTTTTCAAAAAAAATAAAAAACCCTTGAGGGTATTCAAGCAAGGAACACATTACAGAAAAAAATATGTGAATAAGTTAATTTGACAAGGATACGAATCAGAAAGAAAATGAGTAAAGAAACAAGCGAGTTTATGCTGCTTTTCCGGAACTGCATTTAGCCGGAAAGTGATTTTCAAAATTGGTTTTTAGGTTGTTTTTTTGCTATTTGCTTTACGTCGCACCAACAAAGATATGTCTTATGGCGACGATAGGACAGAAAAGGCCTAGGAATGGGAAAGAAGCGGTCGTGGCCTGAATTAAGGTACAGCCCCAGCATTTGCCTCATGTGAAAATGGAAAGCCACGGAAAACCATCTTCAGGGCTGCCGACAGTGGGATTCGAACCCACTATCTCCCGGATGCGAGCTTACAGCTGCGCGCCCCTAACCGCATGGCCAACTCGCCAGGTGCTTTTTAGTTTGACAGAGCTGTCGAAGGCTCACAATTTTAAAATTTTCCGGGGCCTTTAGCCCTTCAAATTTCGGCACAATTGAGGAAATTGCTTAATTTTACGTTATTCGTAGTATGGGGATCCCTACTCTGACTACTAAGAAATGATTTCAGCATGAACACTGACTCACTGTTGCCGCTACATTTTAAAGGCTAGAGACAGCACACTACAGTCAACAATCCAGAGTAATTCGTTCAAGTGACGCTTACCAAAAGCGCAATTAACCCCATATGAGGAGACGACATTCAAAACGTGTTTTGTTACAAACATATTATTTCCTATATTCGTCTAACTGATAGTAATCTAAATGGCGGTGTTATTATTTTAAGGGGAAGTGAAACTAGGCAACCATCATCTCTAAGCACTAATCAGAAAATATAAAAGAAGAGCTTCGCATCTTCGAAGATTGAAGTTATCAACTGAAAAGAAGTACCAAGTGTGGCATCAAATTAAGCTGCGTCAACCTCGTCTACCTAATACCGGCAGGGTCAGAAGAAGCAAGGAAACAAGCCCGGTTATAGTTTTACGCTCCTTTCTCACTCCTAACCCTTTCCTATCCCATCGTCGCTACAAGACCTATTAATGCCTATCAATTGTAAAAATAAAATAAAAATGAAGTTATTGGGTTTAAATGCGGTTCTCGGAGACGCCGAGGTTCTTGAATGTTTGAACTCCTCGGACTGAGCCAGTCATTTTGCGCCCAGAATAGTGCTCAGAACAGCAACTCAGCCCTGTAAGAGTCTAATAAAGTGTGAAATATCTGAAATGGCTGCTAGTGATCAAGTAGCCTGCCTAAAAAGAAATTATATCTAACAGTGTAATATCAAATCAAAAAAAAAAAACGGGAATATCTAAATTTTATTAAATTTGTGGTTACTCCTCTGGTTCGGTTACTCCCCTTGGACACAACGAAGGATCTGATTTTAATACTGCCGTTAGCCACTGTCCAAAAAGTGGAGAAGTTTTAAGGTATACTGGATTTTATGAGGGTATCGGTACCCAAAATTGAAGGGGGAGTCTCTCTAAGCCTGACAGAACAAATTTTAATTTTTTAAGAACGGCTGATATTTAGCCCCTACAACCACCACCACCCACCACCAACCCTTGTGTAAGTAAATATTGAGTTCGGACACACTCATCGATAGTAATTAACGTCAATAATCCTTAACCCTAGAAGTGTCGACTGCTTTTCCCTAAATGCCAGGCCATTTACCTATGCATTGCACTTTTTATTTTATTTTAAACAAATTTAATCACGCTTAAACAGAGAAAAGTTTGACATGGGAGACAGGCAGCTTGGACCCTAGCAAGTAAATCTTCATCCTTTCCTACGGGACGTTCATACACCAGTTCCAGTGTACAACACACATCCGGGATCTTTGCGAGAGTGCGGCAGAACTGCTTGTGCCATTGCAAGACGTGCATTGAGACTGGCGGTGATCACTTTGAACAATTGTGTTGTGTATGTCCATAAAACAATAAATATGCATTTCTGGCCATTGTTTCCGTATCTCAACATAATCAGTTGCAGACCCACGAACACCTGTTTCAATTTTACCCGAAAGGTTTGAGACACGCTGTATTGCATCGCTAGAATGAATGCTATCATACTATTTGCTACGTTCTAAACAATCCAGTTGCTTGTATTTTAACCTTTGCGGTTTCCAAAAGATGACTAGTTTCTCTACTCAAAAAATACATTATAAAGGCAATAGCTCTATCCTAAGGTTGATGTAACTTCGCTAACACAGGAAGCTAGATATGAAACGTGAGAACTGGGGAAAAAGACGAAGGCTAAAACAATTTCCAGGAGCTCGCTAGTGTGTTTACCTTTCAAGCTGCAGAATGAACGTACGTTCCACCCACACAGACCACCACCCACTCTATGCGGCAACCCGTCTTATTCCACGAAATTTACAGGTTTCCACTCCTTCATTTCAAACAGGCTTAACATATACGATAGCCTGTGAGTTCCAAGAAAGCGCTTGCCAAATCCCCAGTAGACTGGACTGATTGCTTGTTCCGAACATCCGGTACTCGCTCTTTCCGGCTTTGTTTCCAACTTAAACAGAACATATACTCGACAAGCGGTGCAGTTGCATTCGTCCACATATTCGGGAACTAACTTCGTTACTTGAATTGCATGATATTCTCGGCCATCTCTGCTATCACTAATGTGTTAATATACGGATAAGCAAGCACTTCTCAGAGTAATTTCTTTGAGTGACTGTACGGTTTTGCTTCTGGATTACTGCAGCTGTATCTCTCGTAATCAGCGTTGCCAACATCCGAAAACTTAAAAACCGTACAGAAGTTCAAAATAAATCGTATTTTATATCGCAACACCGTACAGTACTAATATTGACCCAAATACACTGAAATTACGTAGAATGCGTGCAATAATAGCAAGTAGCAATATTGTAGTCTAATATAGGAATACTTAACTGAGACGTATTATTTGAATTAAGAAAATGCAACTTATACACTTTGCCCTTTGTTCACATGTTGGATCAGCAAGCAGCCACTTCCTGTACTGTTTATATTCTCCCACGACTACCTGTACTTATGTTTCCTTCTGGGAGTTTTAACAGCAACAAAATTTGGGTGTCGAATGACCTGCTTTATTTTTTTGGAATCAGAAGTTAACCGCATTTTTGCTTATTTAACATTCAAAATAAACGCCAAAGAATATAATATATAATTAATAAATAGTAAGCTAACCAACAAGAAATTTAAGCACTGCACTGTCACGCATTATAATTTGCAAGTACATCACAATATTATTGATAATTTTGACGAAATCACGTTATCCGTAAGAGTTAAAACTAGACGCTGAATTGTTACATGTTTGACGTTACACCACAGTTCACACTGATTAAGAAACGACTGACGGAGTTCGGTGTGGGATGAATCAATAGTGTGATTGTGAACAAATAAACGGCTAGGAGATCCACAGTTGATGAAGTATGAAGCAGAGTGAGACAAAAATACCACGTGCCAGAATATTCAGGCGCTTCAATGGTTAATCTGAAACCAGATTAAAGGGTAATCACAGCACTCAAAGCCTGGGAATCCCCTGGAGAAATGGAGGCCAATACATGACCAGAAATAAGGTATGCTCAAAGAGGAGAAAAAAAATATTTTTCATACAAACTCTAAACATGTTTAATAATAAAGAGCTCCGAAGACCTAAAAAATAGTTAGTGGGACGTAAAGCAAATAGCATTAATAATAAAAATAACATTTATAAATTTCGCAAAACCATACATCACGCGTATGGTTTGAAATTCGAAACGTGCATTGTATACAGATGGTTTAAAGCCGTAATTGTACGGTTCAGACCGTACGGTCGGCCACGCTGCTCGTAATGTATCCCATGTTGATGCTTTTACCTCATTTACTGACGTAAAATGATGTCCTGCAGATGTCTCATCTTCTTTGAACACACGTAAAATATACAGGAGTCTGAGAAGGGTAAATAGATTGGATGTTGAGGATCGAAATGTCCATGTATCACGGTAAACTCAGAGAGGCAGCAGGCACCAACCTTGGCGCAAACTAAATCTGACAGTCAGAATAAGCCGGTAGGTGGTCACTGATACCTGTAGTAAGCTTCGGATGTTAAGGTAAAGTCATATTTCTTTCCTTAGCTTATTTTACACGAAATCTGAAAAACAAATGTGAATGTTAGGTGCCTGACCCCGTTTAAAGCAATTTTATGTTGCATATAAATGCATATTACGGCCATTGTTATTGTTTTGCTCATATTTAGGTCATTTTAGTGATATAAGGTCATATTTCATTATATTTTGACCGAGTTTGATAGCTGCAGTCGCTTAAGTGCGGTCAGTATCCAGTATTCGGGAGATAGTAGGTTCGAACCCCACTGTCGGCAGCCCTGAAAATGGTTTTCCGTGGTTTCCTATTTTCACACCAGGCAAATGTTGGGGCTGTACCTTCATTAAGGCCACGGGCGCTTCCTTCCCACTCCTAGCCCTTTCCTGTCCCATCGTCGCCATAAGACCTATCTGTGTCGGTGCGACGTAAAGCAATTAGAAAAAATATATATATTTTGAGCATATTTTAAAAATGGGGAGTCGTTTCTAACAACGAACATTTTATCTGCGTCGAGTTTCAAACAAAGGATTTCAAAATACTGTAGTAGATGTACTTTTCTTTATTTTCTGGAAACAGACGGGAAGGAGGTTTAGGTAGGCATGATTCCGACAACGTGTTGCTGTACGGACAAACGTCAATAGATACCAAAAAGCATGCTAATACTTATTGTTGGTCTTAGTTTAGGAGAACAGAGTGAGATCTGCGCCTCAGGGCTAAGCTACTGAATGAATGTATAAAGTTTTAATGTACCTACTGCAACTATCTGCTATATTAACGCTAATAAACGTTTTAGCAAGTTCAATGTTAGTAATACTTGTTACCTATTGCTAAAATTCTTTTCATATTTTACATCATTTTAGGTCATATTTAGCTACTTTTAGTGCATATTTGCTTGTACATTTTACACTTCTTTAGGTCACAAACTTCCGAAGCGTGCTCATTAGTGTCAGCGATATCCTCAATGGTTCGACAAAGATTCTGGTGAGCTCATTGTACCGCAATGTGCCTTCAATCCGTGCAAATAGAAATCGACTGGAGCTCTAATTACGGATGTGACTCTCGGTATCTTTAAACCCCTTGAGGGGTCATGAACGACGTTTGCGACTGCGTACGTATAATTTTTAACTACTACTTCAGGGCATTTTATGTTATCTCCATGTCCTCATCAGTAACCTTTCTTCCGATGACCTCGGCCGCTCTCTGTAACGACAAGTGTTTAAATTGATTTTAGGCTGTTTATGATTCAGACGCAATTGTTTTCCAACCCAGTAATTTCGACTGAACACGTCCGCTCGCAGCGTTCTTGTTGTTCAGTGATCTTACATTTTCTAGACTGAATACCTTCTGGAATATTCTTAAATATAGGCCTATCGTTCCTGTTAATCTAAAAGCTACTATCGTCAGATATCTTCGCTTTTGGAAAGGACAAACACTTTTAATGGACATCAATTTTAGATAAGAGAGAGAAAAAACTTAATAAATGCCTTGTTAATGCACATAGAAAAATACATAGTCATTCAAATTATATGTAATTTCTTACGTCGGATTAACATAGATAGTCCAAAGGCGACGATGGAATAGGAAAGGGCAGCCATTTGGCTGGTGTATTAGCAAAATTTATAAGTTGGGAGTAATGTGATAGAAAACGGATACACAAGGTGTAGGTATTTATAGACTGTTTGTTTAAAATACGATGTTTTATTAGTATATTAATGCCTAAAGTCATATCCAAAGTCACAACTTTACGAGGTTGTGTATTAACTGAATAAAAATATCAAAACTTTGTATATCCATGTCGTGAATTTACGGGGTTTTATATTTTCAGAAAAATGTGCATTATAATATACAGTACGGTATTTTGTCTAACACAAAAGTACATATTCATTTTATGGCCATGTTCCATAGACATCTGAGAATCGATACTTTTCATTGTGTATTCAAAACCTGAGTGTCGATGGTCGCTGGAGCTACGAGGCTTCAGAGTATCAGCGACAACGTGTAGTTCTGTTCCTTTCCAAAAATGAAGAAGAAGAACGAATGATAGGCTATTTAATTTTGAATGTCGTGTGGCCTCCGGGGAGGTCTGGTGCAGGTCTTTAGGTTTGACACACGTAGGCGACCTGTACGTCCTGATGAGGATAAAATACTGACGAAGACGACACATACACCCAGTCCCCGTGCCAGGGGAATTCACCAATTATGCTTAAAATTCCTGACACTGACAGGAATCGAACCCGGGACCTCTGGGACTGAAGGCCAGAATGCTAACCATTTAACCATGGAGACGGACAGTAAGCTATAATAGAGTGTGGAAAAGGAATCTGTCCAGTAAAACTAAGCAAGAGTAAGGAATTATTCGTAAACAGTTGTTCTTGGAAGATGTTGGAAATGAAGGTAATGGTAATTCCGTGAACTCAGCAGCTATCATGGGCACGCATTTTGCTTTGACGCCCTTCTGGGATGCCTGCTTGTCGATCCGCAGGTGGCAGAGAAATAACTGTATGATCTGTGGTTGATGTTTTTTTTAAAAGCTCTTTACGTCGCACAGACACATATAGGTCTTTTGGCGACGATGGGACGGGAAAGGCAAGGAGAGGGAAGGAAGCGTCTGTGGCATTAATGTAGGTACAGTCTGGTGTGAAAATGACTAAAACATGGGAAACCACCTTCAGGGCTGCCGACAGTGGGATTCGAACCCACTATCTCCCGAATACTGGATACAGGCCCCACTTAAGCGACTGCAGCTATCGAGCTTGGTGGGTGAGGTTTAATGAGTTTTATAATGGTATTGTTCTATATAAAGCAACTAATTATTTACCAGTAGTGTAACCGTCCAGGCTTCTCCAGCCACACTAATTTAGTATACAATTATATTACGTGATATCACTCGATATCAAGATTATCCACCATCGGTAATTATTCACAAAGGTATATTAATCATTTGTAAATAAAGCTTTTGGAATCATATTATATATATATATATATATATATATATATATATTAGAACATCGTTTATTATTTAAATTATTATATTATGTAGGATAGGAATTCATTATGTACTGTAAATATTGTCAATGTTGAGACAGAGTTGGTGTCATTTCATCTCATACTTGTGTACACGGAAAAGTTATTCTTGAATCGGGGAAGGTGGATGACTCGCGGGTTCAACTCATGAGCAAAGGTAGTACACAGCGACCCACGCGCGAGGCTTACAAGCCAGGCATCTACATCATCGCCACGCCTACTGGTTACTTGTGAAGAACGAAGAGAGGGAGATGATAATGCGATCTACGAATCAGATGCTTCGTTGTATTGAGATTTGGTATTGAGCTACTACCATGAGTGCGGAGAGCCCGGTGATATATTATCTAGCGCGGAGCAACCCTCGACTCACGACACTACCAGAACCACATCTACTTTTTTATTTTTTGAGACAGTGAGTAGTCGCTTCGAGACTTAATTATTTTTCATACAGTGTGCTGTCGCTTCGACACAGTACGTAGCTGCTGTTATGTTGTCGGATCAGGGTGAGACGAAGCAAGCTTACGGCTTGTGATATATTCAGTAATTATTCTGGACGAAGAACCACGTTTAGTTTAAGTCCACGGAATTTGGTACAAGTCTGTATTGTATCAGTAGAATAGCTAAGTTGGATTGAAATTTTCTGTTAACATGGAAAAATTCATATGTCTGAATTTTCTCCTCCTACGGTCAACGGTGATCAATTTTCATAAGTACAGGGCCAATGTCTAATTTAAAGACTAGGCAATTAGGGAGTGCTAATCCAAATAGCTCAAACCATATCGCAGAAGGAAGGATGTCCATGGGGCCAATTCTACAACGAGAAGAGGGGAACAAGTAACCACGGAATCCAGATGACCTCAACGGAAGTAATAATAATAATAATAATAATAATAATAATAATTATGTTATTTGCTTTACGTCCCACTAACTACTTTTTAAGGTCTTCGGAGACGCCGAGGTGCCGGAATTTAGTCCCGCAGGAGTTATTTTACGTGCCAGTAAATCTACCGATACGGGGCTCTCGTATTTGAGCACCTTCAAATACCACCGGACTGAACCAGGATCGAACCTGCCAAGTTGGGGTTAGAAGGCCAGCGCCTTAACCGTCTGAGCCACTCAGCCCGGCAGACGGAAGTTGTAATTGGTGAGCCTCAATTAGATAGAGCAAGAAACAGTTCATTTCAGTAACGTAAATTCTAAAATCCCTCCAAGCTTAAAGGAACTTTTCCGATTCATCTCATTTTTTGTATAATAAATTCATTTTATTTTATATTGTGTTAATTTTCTTTCTCAAGCGATACTTAATGTTTAATTATTTAAAATCCTACCCCTGTGATTTAAGTATAAGTCTCTATGCTAGTAAATATAAATTTTGCTTTACAGTTTTGTTTAAAACTGTAACGCTGGCCCCCAAACATTACATAGAGAAATGGGAAACCATGGAATGATAGTTGATTCTATTTGCGTGGCAATTTGCGGGCAAGCCACATATAGTTTATATTTATATTCATGTGTCCCCAGGTATTAACTTTCGTCTCCTCAAGTGTGAAGCTTAGGAGAGCGAACAGTTACAGTAGTAATAAATACTGTATAAATACATAATCATATATTCATAAAATTAGCGATTAATTGTGCGCAGCGTTTCATTTTCATCCTTGCAAACGATAAATGTAAGGGCTTCGCAGACACTGCACGTGGATTAATCTGTTCTTATTTTGCAGATTCTAACAAGAATTAACCAATCACATTAAGTCATGCAACGTGTAACATCTAAGGGTGGTTGTTGTAAAAATAATAGTGATTTTCTTCATCGCGTCATTAATCTGAAGTGATAAATTCTAAAAGGAAATATGTAAAGAGGCCAAAAGTTTAAAAAGCATGCAGGAGGCCAAGTACGAAGGAAGGAAGGAAGGAAGGAAGGAAGGAAGGAAGGAAGGAAGGAAGGAAGGAAGGGGTACGATTTACAGAAGGATACAAGAATACGACAAAAGTCAGTTGCTTAAAAGGGCCTAACAGCTAGGTCATAAGCCTCTATTAGTACGAGGTGCAACGAAATAAAAATTAAAACTGAAAAATGTATCCACCGAGTAGAATCTAAAACGAATAATGATGGAAAAATGATCGTGAAACAAACAATCTGTGGTTCCAAGTCACAAAGCCTTTTTACCGGGAGGTACACCCGCCCCGTTCATTCAAATGAAGCGCCTTGGAAAATATCGTCTGATATATGAAGTTCGGAACAACCAATGCAAATAGTTTGGAATTATTTTTTATTTTATAGTTTACAACACTGAGTTGATTATACTTTTTTTTTTTGGTATGTTAAACGACGAACTTCGATCCCTTCCCGCCAACTTAAGATGTTGGCCAATAGGAAATTTTGTATACTTATTTTTCAGCCCTTAATACTATGTCTAGTATTTAGTTAATTACTCAATAAGAATTGGGGGTGTGTCGGGCCTTAGCCCAGAGCTCTCTAGAATCTTCCCCTTGAGTGCAAAAGCTGGCACATTTTAGACCAAGTGGTCTTATTCATCACGCCAGTCTAGCGCGCGTGTTTACAAAGGAGGCGGGGTGGCTCGTCCATCATCGAGCAGTCCATGAGCTCAAGGTAATGGCAGTCCGGATTTTATTAAGTGACGATCATTGAAAGCTAGCTCGAGGGGAAGGTTTCCAGTTTTTACTAATGTAACATTAATTTTCTGAAACGTAAATTCCAAGTTCAAATTTAGATTCCAAACAAGTCAAAAGAACTCAGCCGAAATCAGTGAATAGAGAGTGTGATACCTTCTCGGATTCCCTATCAACTTGATTTTGAGGTGACTATGATTTTGTACACTTTTTCAGCTTGAAATCCTTGTAATTTAAATATTCTCTCCATCTAGTCACCTCGGTAGTGTAGGCTTAACCTCTGTGAAGCCCAAATACGGTTTTAAGTTTCTTTAAATTGCAAATTTCAAGGAATGAAATTGTCCGCCTCCACATCGTTTTGAATTTTCGCCTGTAACTTTAACCTGTTGCTTGCCACGAAGGCTCGGTAGATTGCGTATTCGATACCACTGTGAAATTCTATTTCACTCCTTTTGTGTAAAGATGTTAGACTGTTGAACACAGAAGACAGTGAATACTGTTGGAGTTTGTAAAATGTAGGTTGAGCCTTTGACAGGCCTGGAAATTTCTGGAAATAGATTCCTAAGTAAGCGTTCTCGTAGCATAATGGCTAACACGCTCACTTCGTAGTACGAAGTATGCAGGTTCGAGTCTTTAAGGGGGTCAAAGGGGTAATATGTGATCCTGTGGGTGCACTTCTTGCTGATGGGAGTGTACTAGCAAAACACAGGAAATGCCATCTATTCCTACCAAGTCCGATACATGCACGTCCACGCCATGGCCTCTGGGCAACGGGTACATTCTTTAAGGTACACGGCTAAGTCATGTACGGGCAGAAAGCGAGTTCCCGACGCTTAAATGGGGACCAATCAGCTAAGGGAGACAACCCTAACATAAAACATCGGTCCTCCAGGATTGCTGGGGGTTGGAGCAAGGCTAACAACCTCGCTCCGGAAAACCAACTGTTGCGAAGCCCCAGAATATGCCTCGGAATGGTGGATTTAATAGGCGACGAGCTAAGCAATTGGTACATGGAATGTACGCACACTTCTACGAGCCGGACCACTGAAAGTATGGTACAGGCTCGGAGAAGGAAGTATACAAATGACCAACTTGTCCCTGAAGGATCCAAAGTGGAGGTGGTGGAAATATCTTGGTGTACATCTGAGCAACATGGTGTACATCAGGACGCAGCACATATCCTCAAGATCCGGAACTGGAAAGTAGCTGCACGAGATCGACAAGTTTGGCGGAGAGCAACTGGGGAGGCCATGACCCGAAAACGGGCCGTCGCGCCATAGGTAAAAAAATAAAGATTCCTAAGTGTAAATTTTATAGAGCATATATGCTCCTTCTATTCATGTAGGGGTGTAAGTGTAAAAGTTGAATGGTGCCTGTAGAAGGCTATAATGTCATAAGGTTTAGAGAGTAGTTCCCTAGACAAACATTTAGAGCAAGGAGGCTGTTACCTTGGTGTAAAAGAAGTTGGGAGATCTGTCTCCTTCGCTGTTTGTTAATGGGTGCAGTTGTGCTCATGCAACATTGGTAATTTGCTAATTTGTCATTTATTGATTGTTCTGATTTTCTAAACGTTGTCACCTAACTTGTAAGCAAATTTTGGTACAGGTAAACCTCGTTATACCCGATAGTTACGTTCCGCATACCGAATTCGCGTAAATCGAGAGTAATTTATATGTAAAATATAGGGTTTGGTTTCCGTTTACTCACCTGTTAAGTTTAAAATAGCGGAGATTATTAGTATTTTTGCAAAAAATAATCATTATATGTTTCTGAAACGCATTTTAATGCTAAGTTCATACACTTAAAAATGTAACAATGAAACACACAATAATAAAATAAACTCTGCATACACGCTCCTGACTTTAGCTTGAATAGCAGCTCCGGAGGAAGGCATGTGTTGTTGGTTGTGATCCTCAATCCGATCCATTCTTTGCATCGCTTCCGAGCGAGATTTTGATAATTCTAGACACACTTAAGTTAGCAAAAGATTGAGCAGTTTTTAGAATTGTTTCGGCATTGTCACGAATAGTTCTCACAGTGGATTCATTAAGTCCCAAAAGACGCTGAATATCAACAATACGCTCACCTTTCTCACAGCGATCCAAAACTCCTAACTTTGTTTCTAACGAATATAACTTCGACAGACACACTTTCTTTCCTTTTATCCAGCGTTTTAAATACACCCCTCAATTGCAACTTCACAACTCTACTGACTGGAACTGACGATTCACGTCACGACAAACACGCGCAATATAGTGTAGGTTAGATTAGGACCGCATGTCTGTAGCCGCCGTAAGGCATTACAGCTTCGACGTACAGTATTCTTAACCGATTGCAGAACTTGACTAAAACCAAAATCGCGTATATGTGAAAACGCAGATAACGAATCCGCGTATAACGGGATTTACCTGTACCTGAAATTGCAAAGCTTAACTTTGAAAAGAAAGAAAAAAATAGGAGAAGGAAATGTAACACTAATTTTGAAGTTTTAAATTAATCTTTTGACAGACTAATATCGACCCCTTCTTTCACGTCTGTCCACCACGGTATCTCCGTAACGACCTTAATTACCGGGATGATGCTCATTATCTAAAAGAGTCCAAAACCCAGGTGTTACCGGCCTCTCATGATGGTACTAATTACTGGTAAAGCAGAACCATGGTTGTCCTCACATAATGGAGCTAATCACGTGCGCCGGTATTCCCGTGGTGTTCCTCACCTAGTGGAGCTAATCACGTGCGCCTGTATTCCCGTGGTGTTCCTGACATAGTGGAGCTAATCACAAGCCACGTGTACTCGTGGTGTTGCTCACATAGTGTTACTAATCATATTATGCAATGTAAACCTACGGTGTACTACACATTATTATAACACCCACAGGCAACACAAACTACTCTCAGGCACGCTGACCCATGAGTTACCTTACATAGTGGTACTAATCACATGCGCCGGTATTCCCGTGGTGTTCCTCACTTAGTGGAGCTAATCACGTGCGCCGGTATTCCCGTGGTGTTCCTCACTTAGTGGAGCTAATCACGTGCGCCGGTATTCCCGTGGTGTTCCTCACTTAGTGGAGTTAATCACGTGTGCCGGTATTCCCGTGGTGTTCCTCACTTAGTGGAGCTAATCACGTGCGCCGGTATTCCCGTGGTGTTCCTCACTTAGTGGAGCTAATCACGTGCGCCTGTATTCCCGTGGTGTTCCTCACATAGTGGAGCTAATCACAAGCCACGTATACACGTGGTGTTGCTCACATAGTGTTACTAATCATATTATGCAATGTAAACCTACGGTGTACTACACATTATTATAACTATACCTCGGATTTTTAGGTGGTAATAGGTTAGAATGCAAAATAATTTGGTTTGTAGGAAGTGTGATGCAACCCGCTGTACTACACTGTAGGAAGAGTAGCATAAATTCAAGAAGTTCTATAAGCTGTACCCCTAATATCTATGCAAATCTCGTAGCATAACCGTTGTACAGTGTAGGGTATACTTGTTACAGGCTTAAGTAAGTTTGCATTCTAACCTATCAGTACCTAACAATCCGAACTCCAAACACCCACAGGCAACACAAACTACTCTCAGGCAACGGTGACCCATGAGTTTCCTTGCATAGTGGTACTAATCACAGACATCATAGAGCCATGCTGTTTCTCATAAATTGGTACTACTCATAGGTAAAGCAGACCCATTCTAAATACAGTCGAACTGACCGGTTTGATGCACACGATGACACTTGTCACAAGCAACGCCTAGACCCGTAGTGTTCTCGCATAATGGTACTGCTCCTATGTAACATACACTCATGGTTTTCCTCGCAAGGTGGTACTAGTCGCAAGTAATGTCCACCCATGTTGTCCTGCACGTAATAGTACTAATTACAAGTAGTCTCATGGTTCTTCGCCCCGTTTATTCTTCGTCTGCGCCCCCCCCCCCCCCCACCCACAGAGGGTATATCTATACAAAACAACCTGTTCATTATGAAGCGACGTTCACTTTCTCGCACAGTGTTTTAAACTATTCTGCCAGCAGATGGAAAGATAAGATAAGCTCGACGGGATTTACCCAGAAAGTAGCACTTTAAGATTACCTTGCTTCTCTACCCGAAAGTTTGTTACTGAAACTATTATTATCACCGAGAGAAGTTAAGCACCTTTACCATAAAATAGGAAGTATTATTACTTTGAAGTTTTTAATATCAGCCTGGTATTAGCATGGAAGTTCTCCTCGGTTCAAACTTTCTTGAGTAAAAGTAAGTTACTTTTCTTACAGACCTTTCTCAAGTACAGGAGAGAAAGGCCAAGGCAGAGATTATAAAGCTCAGCGAAATGACTGTAATTCATAATGCTAGGTCGGGTCACATAGTAGGTTTCTATAAAGCTATCAAATTGTGTCGTAAGTATGAGGGTGGGTAGGTGGGGGAGGGCATATTTATTTATTTTTCGCCGTCTTGCTTTTATGGCGTGGCTCAGGCATAGAGCTATTGTGCCAACCCATAAAACACTGTTTAATTTATATTAAATTCTGCAAAAGCAAAGCAAAGTCATCTCTGCGCAGGCCATTTGGGCCCTGAGAGGGGTGGAAGGTAAAGGCTTCCACTACCCGTAACCTCGGCACCTGATGGGGTGGAGTGGTTAGCTCTACGCCCGGCCACCTTTCCACCCAGGAATTAACCTGGTACTCATTTTTTGTGTAGGCTGAGTGAACCTCAGGGTGATGTGCACCTCCGGAGGTGGAAATATAGTTTCTTAAATTATATGACTTCCTGGCGGAGATTGTAACCCACATCCTTCCGGGCGAACCGTTAAATTCTGCAATATACTAAAATTGTGTAACTTATAGACTAACTGGAAAAGCTTATCGTCTAGTTCCTACGGTTAATATTTACATGAAGAAAGTAAATTTTCTTAGCATACATGCTATAGATTATGTTCTTATATGTAATTAATGTTCTAAAACCGGCTTTTGAACTACTGAGTACTATTAATTCAAATTATTTATAACGAAGTCTACGAAACCCTCGACGTTACAATAGTGACAGCCTACCGCCAATTTTTTTATCGGAGTTAAAAGATTGCCATGAATATTATACCAGTGGCCCAGTTTGTATATGAGCAGATTATGGTTTGTGGAGTCAAATGCTTTAGCCATGTTATTGTACATGACATCAGGTCCGACTCATTGACTGAATGATCAGCATTGAGGTCTTCCGTTCAGAGGGTTCCGGGTTAGATTCCCGGCCGGGTAGGGGATTTTAATCGCCTCTGATTAATTTTTCTGGCGCGTGGACTGGGTGTTTGTGTATGTCTCAACACTTTCCTCTTCATATTCAGACAACACACTGTCCAAATCGTTGGCTGAATAGTCAGCAGACTTGCCTTCGGTTCAGAGGGGCCCAAGTTCGATTCCCGGCCCGGTCGGTAATTTTAATCGGTTCTGATTATTTTTTCTGTCTCGGTGACTGGGTGTATGTGTCCGTCCCAACTCTCTCCTCATGATATTCAGACAACACAGCACAGTACCAACCACCACAGAAACGCGCAATAGTGATTGCATCGTTCCATGTAGGGTTGGCGTCAGGAAGGGCATCTGGCCGTAAAACATGGACAAATCCACATATGCGACGCAGTTCGCACCTGCGACCCCCACAGATGTGGGAAACGCGGTAGAAAAAGAAGAAGAATGTGCATGACATCAAACTGCGTCTTGTTAGCGATGGTGGAAGCAGCATAACGTCTATCGTCTGAATTCCTCTTAGAGTGTAGCTCACTCGACCACAGAGCGAATGCCCAAAATTTGTGAAAATGATGAAATATTCCCTGGAATATCATTAGCTACTTATAATCATTAACAAACAGAACTATCTATCGTCATTTTAGCAATTCTAGGTATAGTATACCACACTGACGAATTTTACGAACAGTCCCATACAGGTAGTTTACTAGGAAAAGTGATTCTTGTTTTAAACACGAGTGATTTAAAAAATGAAAATCCATCATGTTTCCTTACCGTAAAGAGGGTGCTGTACAACGTAATCTACTTGGTGCCTGTTATCAGCAGGTTAATCTGGAAGGTAAGTAGAGAAAACAGTAGAAGGTTCCTATGCTCGAGAATCTTGGACGAGGTTTCTTTTAACACAAATCACCATGGTTTGTACTGCGTTAGTTGTTTAACCTTTACACATTGCCATAAACCGACAGGGAACAGAAATGTGAATAAGCGAGTGAGATCTATAATTAATTAACAGTAATAATTCAAATAAAATTGGATTATATTTTTTGAAACGAATTTTCTGGCGCACTTATTAAATTTAATTAATGTTGTGTAACCTGAATAGAGCTTGCATGTTTATTACAGTGATTACAGCCAACGCCCTGTTCAGTAGAGTACAGAACAAATTTGCATTTGGCTGATTGGTTGGTTGATTCAGTGACTGATTGCCGATAGGCTAAGAAGCTATATATTAGTGAAGGAGTAACAATTTGAACGCTTCAGTCGGCCAGTACCTTATGAAGTTCCATATTAACCTATGTAAGTGATCAAGTAAAACAATTGTAAGCAATTTAAACATTCAGCTATTTAAATAACCGAGAATAAAGAAAAATGGAAGCATTAGTGTTGCTAGAAGAATAAAATAAACGCCACAATAATGATAATCTCCGAGAGAAGAAACACATGAATTAGAGGATACACAGTTTAATAATAATAATGATAATAATAATAATAATAATAATAATAATAATAATAATAATAGATACAAATGATACAAATAATAATGCAAAAGATGTATATAAAAATGCAAAATTACGGCACTACAATACAGTCATCAAACCAGAGGCATTTTATGCATCTGAAACACTGATCATTGGCGGCAGGTCACAAATGAAAAGCATTGAGAAACAAGAGAGGAAAATTCTCAGAAAGATCCTAGGACCAAAGTTCGAAAATGGAATTTGGATGAAAAAGAAACCACACGAAATTTTTCAATTCACAGAAAAAAATCACAGGTACCATCAGAAAGAGACGACTAAAATTCTACGGACACCTACACAGAATGGATAACAACAGGTTGACAAAGAAAATTCTAAATCTATCTCTAACCCTGAAAATCCGCAACAATTGGTTAGCAGAAATTCATGAAGATCTACAAGAAATGGGTATTTAGGACGAAACCATTCAAGATATAATGAAATTTAGAAGCTTAGTAAACAAACATAAATTTGCAGAGAAACCAGAAGCCTGTAAGAAAAAATACAGGCTGGACAGAAACACGCAGAAAGGAACACAGTGAAAAAATGAAGAGATATTGGGAAGAAAAGAAGGAGAAACATTGTGCAAAATAAGTTCAAACGCGCTCCACAGTTGAGCACAACGAATCAAAAAATAATAACAATAATAATAATAACAGCAATAATGATTTACGGTTTTATGAACTCAAGGCTCTTTATACACTGATAGGCCAAAAATCACGGGAAGGTGTGTCACATTAGAAAATGTGTCGTGTATGATCCCTGAGCGTTGCGGCTAGCTGCGGCATAGCTGAACAGTCTGTCACAGACACCAGTGTGGTGAAGATGTCAACACGTCGCGAGTTAACAGCTTTGAACCTGGGATGATCATCGGCGCATGCGTCATAGGATTGCGGAGATTACTCTCGAATTCTGGTTTCCGAAGTCTACAGTGTCGACTTTGGATCTTCAATATCGCAGAGAGAATGTTACCACCACCCGGGAATACCAGAGGTGTTTAACGAACGGATATGGCATCGCCTCCTCAGAACCATACTGGGCGTTCGACGGGCTACTGTGAGTCAGATCTCCGCCTAGTTGAATTTGGAATCAGGAAACCATTTTTATCAGGACTGTAAGGAGGCAACTGCAGCGCATAGGTTTCACCAGCCGACGACCAATTCGTGTCCCTTTGCTGACACCTCGACACAGAGCTCAACGACGTGCATGGGCCCGCGAACATCGTCAATGGACCACGAAACACTAGCGGCGTGTTGTATGGTCCGAAGAATCCCGGCTCCAGTTGTATCGAGCTGATGGACACGTGAGAGTGTGCCCCATGAAGCTATGGATCCTGCATGTCAACAAGGTTATGTCCAGGCGGGAGGTGGTTCAGTTCTGATCTGGGCGGCGTACTCATGGTCACGATTAGGACTCATTTTCCTGCCGCAGTGAGCGCTGACATGTGCACGTTATGTGGACACTCTTTCAGACCATCTGCATCCCTTTCTGACCCTATAGTACCCTGATGGAGACACTATGCTTCAACAGGTCAATGTGCCTTGTCACTACTATGAGGTTGCGTGCTGGTGGTTGGAGGAGCACTCCAGGGAAGTTACGACCATGGATTGGCCTTCCAGATCCCCCAATCTTATTCCAGTCGAGGATTTGTGGGCTGAAGTCGATGCTGGTATACGCTCCATGTACCTCGCACCAGCTACACAAGACCATTTATGGGCAACAGTGCAAGATGCGTAGATCCATAACCCTCCAGAACGATTCTAACACCTAGTAGAGTCGATGCCTCACCGTATTGCAGCCGTTTCGAAGGCTCGCTGAGGAGGAAATCGTTATCAACACCACATTCAGTGTTTTCCCTTGACTTTTGGCCTCTCAGTGTACATCACCATTCTCCGATACCAATGCCAAGGGTCGCCTAATCACAAGCAAAAATAAGAGTATTCCTGAGTTAAAATCAATAAAGTTTATTATTTAGAAATTATCAGTAAAATTATTCGCAGGACCATACAGTTTGCATCCACTAAGACACTAAATTAGCAGATATTCAAATCTCTACAGGACTCTAGCTATCATCCGAAACCTATTACTCCAATGTATATGTTGTGTTTTCATAGAGTAGGCCTAAGCGGCTAGTGCCATTAAGTGATTAGTCCCATCTGAAGGAAGAGAAGAGAATTGGTTATTTCTTCTTGGTAGCAGGGATGATAAGGGATCATAAATGTATTACGATAATACAGTGAGTAACAGCGGAGATTTTGGTTTTATTTAAGGCAAAAGGTTGAAAATAAGACACGTAGGAATATGAACACAAATTATTCTCCCCATTATTACCAATGTCGGAGATTCTGCTTTTATTTAATGCAAAAGGTTGAACATGAGACACGCACAGGAATATGAAAAAAATATCCTCCGCATTATTACCAACGTATATAAATCTATCATAAATATGTATACGAGGGGGTACCAAAAACGGAATTATTTTTTAGAAGCTATGTATTTAAAAATTACGGAACATCCTTATCTCCTTCTAAATACTGTCCATTAAAACCGATACATTTGTCCCACCGGTGCTTCCACTGTTCGAAATATTTTTGCAGTCATCTTTAGAAATGGCTTACAACTCCTCCCTCGTTTTCTTCTTGAACTGTTCAGTGCTGTCAAATTGGTGTACTTCCATGTCCCTTTTCATGCATTGAAATAAGAAAAAGTCTCACGGAGCCATGTCAGGCGAACCATGCTATTTTTAGTCAAAAACTGTCTAACGGAGATGGCTGTGTTTACAGGTGCCTTGTCGTGGTGGAAGAACTAGTCTCCTGTCTGCCACAAATCGGGTCTTTTTTTTTACGAACACAGTTGCGAGTAGGATACAAAATTTCACAGCTGGACGTTGTTCACTTAAACTTGCCATCATAAGAAACGAAACAAGAACAAAACAGAGAGCTAGCAAGAACAAATTACTGCACATGAACACAACAAGCTAAGTCGACAACACGGAACTGGCAATGAGTTGCGCTATACACGCCTAGTGGTAGAAATGCGTACTACACAAGCTTCGCCACGGCCGACTTAATGCGTCAGTTTAGCAAGCTCCTTACCGGCCCTGACAACCGGGAACACGCACTGTAATCGGAGGAGTTTCATAGCTCGACACGTGGCGCTGGCGACCTACATTTTTGCAGTAGAAATACGTACTCCTCTATGGAAAAGTTATTGACTTTGATTGCCGATTTACAGTACCGAGGTTTGGAGAATGTTACATAGGTTAATGCTGTTAAAATGATTTATCCCAAAAGGTTACTTTAGTTGATATTTGCCAAAATAATGTGAAATGAAACTGCGGAGAAAGGGAGTAGTCCAGCTGACGTTCTGATATTGATTCTGATTTCCGATTTATCTTAATTTAGGCAAAGAAGGTGTAATAATAATGTTATTTGCTTTACGTCCCACTAATGACTCTTTTACGGTTTTCAGAGACGCCGAGGTGCCGGAATTTTGTCCCGCAGAAGTTCTTTTACGTGCCAGTAAATCTACCGACACGAGGCTGACGTATTTGAGCAGAAAGAAGGTGTATGTTATATTGACTAGTACTGTTAAAATGATTAATCCTACAGGTTGCTTTCGTTGATATTTCCCAAAATATGGAAAATATGGAAATGCGGAGAGATGGAGTAGTCCAACTGACGTTCCTTAACTGTGAGGGATAATAGTAATCACTTTTATTATGATAGCATTTAGATACACAGCAGAACTTACCACGATATTTTCGTCTTCTGATATTAATCCTCACTGTCGGCAGCCCTGAAAATGATTTTCCGTGGTTTCCCATTTTCACACCAGGCAAATTCTGGGACTTTACCTTAATTAAGGCCACGGCCGCTTCCTTCCCACTCCTAGTCCTTTCCTGTCCCATCGTCGCCGTAAGACCTACCTGTGTCGGTGCGACGTAAAACAACTAGCAAAATATATATATATATATATATATATATATATATATATGAATCCTGAGATTAAGAGTCATTGTTCAATTAGAGTTTTAAAATTCTTCAAGTGCTGCTGTCAGGAAGGGGCCTGGACTAAACATGTCTCATATTTTTCTATAATCGGTGTGTGGATAACATAGATATTTTGACTGAAACATGTTTAAATTTTAATTTCAATATATATAGTTTATTATTACATTTCATTCATACCTTGCATTAGAAAAATAACGGGCGAGTTGGCCGTGCGGTTAGAGGCGCGCAGCTGTGAGATTGCATCCGGGAGATAGTGGGTTCGAATCCCACTGTCGGCAGCCCTGAATCTGGTTATCCATGGTTTTCCATTTTCACACCATGCTCTACCTTAATTAAGGCCACGGCCTATTCTTTCCCACTCCCAGCCCTTTCCTATCCCACCGTCGCCATAAGACCTATCTCTGTCGGGGCGAAATAGCAAAAAAAAAAAAACGAAGAATTTTAAATAAAAATTCAGTGACAGAAAAGTATTTTGAGTAACCTTGTAAACGGTTTACTGCACAGGTAACATATGTTAGCCTTACCGTCATTACAGTAACGGTTCCTGCTTGTCTGTTTAAATGTTAAAATTCAGATTATTATGGATAAAAGTGTGTTGTGTTCGTGTCATGTGGCAAATATGACTTCGCCTAAAGGATAATTCAATAAAAGAAAATGTTGGGGTAAAAATTAACCGTGATTAGCTGCCACCCCCGGAGACCCGGGTTCTATTCACGGCTCTGGCACGAAATTTGAAAAGTGGTACGAGGCCTGGAACGGGGTCCACTCAGCCTCGGGAGGTCAAATGAGTAGAGGGGGGATCGATTCCCATCTCAGCCATCCTCGAAGTGCTTTTCCATAGTTTCCCACTTCTCCTGTCTATCCCTTCCAATCTTCCCATCCCCAACACAAGGTCCCTGTTCAGCATAGCAGTTGTGGCCACCTGGGCGAGGTACATGTCATCCTTCACAGTTGTATACCCCGACCCGAAGTCTCACGCTACAGGACACTGCCCTTGAGGTGGTAGAAATGGGATCTCTCGGTGAGTCAGAGGAAAAACTTAGCCTGGAGGGGTAAACAGATTAAGAAAGAAAGAAAAAAAGAAATTAAATACCCGAAATAGAAAGGGTAAACTAAGATGAAAGTGGTAACTGCTTTGAGTCATTCCGTAGTTTTGTCATGGTCTACAGAGAATTCGTGAAGTGATAGTGTCCTTTTGCTCTCTTTTTCCCGTTTGAAGTACCCAAAGGCACACAACAATACATATTTGAATATTTCCACACACAGTTAATGAAAAACAAATCACTACACAATTTAAAAATAAGAATTAACGCATAAATTCTAATTCTTATTTAGGACGAAGTTACGGCGAGGTATCACGTTGAGCCACATTACATATGTTCTTGTTTAGAGAAAATTTCTGTTCGAATTACAGAAATCGCACAATAATATCACGTATTCCAAGACTTGTAAACACAATTTTAAAAATCAAGTCACCACACTACACAATAAAAATTTATTATTATTACAACTTTCCCCATGCGGAGGCTGCCACAAGGACAAAGTATGTCGACTACACAGTACTTTGTCTTCTAAGTTACTGTTGACTTTGCTAGTGGGCCAGGTAGAAAAATTACCACAAGGCTCAGGAATAAATTTGCAGTACGGTTCTTCAGATGTTATATAGATGAAATGAAACGTCGTATGGCTTTTAGTGCCGGGATATCCCAGGACGAGTTCGGCTCGCCAGGTGCAGGTCTTTCAATTTGACTCCCGTAGGCGACCTGCGCGTCGTGATGAGGATGAAATGATGATGAAGACAACACATACACCCAGCTCCCGTGCCATTGGAATTAACCAATTAAGGTTAAAATCCCCGACCCGGGACCCTCTGAACTGAAGGTCAGTACGCTGACCGTTCAGCCAACGAGTCGGACTGTTATATAGATGATTACGGAGTATGGTCACTGAACCTCGTATTGCGGCGATAGCGATGTCGTGAAGCCGTGTCCGGCTGAGACCGAGAGAATCCATAGCTGTACAATAAAATTAGGGATTGAGCCTCGAGCTTCGATCATGAGTCCATGGACGGAAATATTGTCTAGGTGATATTTATCTTTATAGCAGTTTACAGTTGGCTGGTAAATTGACTTCTTTTCGGCGTCTACCTCTTCGGCCTGGCCAACGTGCGACTCGAAGCGTATCGTGGGATCTAAGATTAGTCCTTGCTTGCTGGCTGGTTGGAAGGCTATCATGTCAATACTCCTGTTACCCCCGTCGGTGGCTAGACCAGAGACCTCTTCGTGCACCGTGAAACCGTGATCCCTCAGCGAGGTCGCAATCATGTGTCGTATTGTATGATGGCGGGAATTTCTCAATACCTCCCCGTGAGGGCAGGCTCCCAGGTCATGGGCAAGAGTTTCGTGCTCACTGTGGCAACGCCGACAGAGGGTGTTGTCCTGGGACGGCGCACACATTCGCTGTCATCTTGATGGCCTCTCTCCATTCCGCACAGGATAAGCCTCGGTGATCTCTTATACATTTGTTCCCTGGCGTGTATTCCTGGAAGAGTCCAACGCCCTTTCCTTCGTCCATGACTGAATTTCTCTGTCTCGTAGTATCTGTCGGACCTTCCTTACATTGGGAAGATAGCTATTTTTGGACATAACTCGATCATTCATTTCTATGCCTAGATCTTGCAAACAAATTGTACGTTCTTGTTCCAAGTTCCTAGTTGCATTAATGTAGCCGTTATTTGCAAGCGATAAATTATTACAGATGTTAATATGCTGTAGTTTGGCTTCCCAAGTGGCGGGAAACAAGCCGAGGCCTTAATACTTCCTTTCGGTGTATACCATGTGATTCGGAATGTCTGCTGGTAGTTGTAATAATTCTTTAGTTCCACTCTTTAATATTTTATCCGCATCTGATAGAAAAGTTTGAGGTATCTTGTTTAGAGGAGTAACTTGGAATGGGTAAATAAGAGTAGGTGATATTGAACTATTTAAAATTGAAAATTTCTGGTCAGATTGCAGCAATGGTGAGCTAACAAGAGTGTCAATCTCGTTTCGCGTCTTTTCGAGTACGGCTTGTGGATCCAGTTTAAGTTCATTGATGAAATTCACACCTAAGTAACGAATCGCACTTCCGTTGCACTGTGATTTAATTTCACAGTCGTCATTAATGATGATATTCTCCTCCGTTAGCCGACCTTTCTTGATAGAAAGGCAAGCAGTTTTTGAAGCGCTGATGTCCAGGCCGAGTTCCTTAAATCTTTCTGTGGCGATCCTGGCTAGTTCAGCAGCAGATTCAGTGTTTGTCCCAAATATTACCGTATCGTCGGCGAAACACATTATAGTGAGGTTAGGCTCCTCGTTTGCAATCGAGTAACTGTAATTCCTTGCTAAAGAATCTTCAGATAGTTCTTGCACAATATGATTGGTAGCGACGTTAAATAATGATGGTGACAAAGGGGAGCCTTGAAGCACACCGCGATTTATTTTGATGGGTTTTGTTCCCTGTTTTCGTGTCTGTATCTGTGTGACGTTTCCCTCTTGTAGAGCAGTTATCAGTCTTGTCAGTTTTTCGGGCACTCCGACCGACTCCAGTGTGCTCTGGAGGTGCGCATGTCCGACGTTATCAAAAGCTTTGCGAACGTCGAGAAATATAATGCATGCATCGTTCTTTTCTTGCCTAGTGTGCTGTAAAGCGGCTTCCAAAATTGAGGTATTTATGTAAGTACCGGGTGTATTGGTGAAGCCCCTTTGATTGTCATGAAACACAATGTAGTTCCGAAGCTGTTTATCAAGAACTTTCTCGATGACTCGTCTAATAACTGAGCATATAGTCATTGGACGCCAGTTACTGGAATCATTAACGTCACCTCCTTTATGAACCAGAATTGTACGGGCTTTCTTGAAAGTCGATGGTACTAACCCTGTTGTTAGCATTCTAGTGGCGATGATTGCGATTATCTCTGAAATCGTGCTGTTTTAATAGCTCGGACGATTACGTGGTCAGGACCGCTTGCGGTGTCTATCTTGATTTTCTCTGTTGCCTGAATAATGTCTTCTTTAGATATGGCCGGATTGTATAGGTCGTTTGATTAGCGCATAACTATAAGCTCTCAGTATCAAGCCGACAAACACCTCATTGCGAACACACTGCCAACATTCAGGACAGCAAAACAACGTAAATAAAAATGAAAATGCGGTAATTGGTGGTGTACACCTGCCTGTCAGCGCTCCAGTGGCATTTTGGCGAAACATTCCAATTACAGCTTTATGCTGGGCTTCACAAGCGATTTTCAACGCCGCTATAAGGAGTGCAGTGAGCGGTCCGGTCGGCCGTGGCTTCGCCCAAGGCAATGTTATTTCGGGTATTTTTGGGTACTCCTTCGTATTCGTAAGAACATCAGCACACGAACTGTGTGTGACCACAAATATATTGAATTTTACAGGAACCCCCGTAGACGTAATGTTTGAATTACAACAACAAAACAAATAATGACTTGCTTTGGCACGATTAAAACTCAAACTGCATGGGAGAAAAATTCAACATCTTCGTAGGATGATTGTTACACAAAATGGACTATATTGACAATCATGAAGAATAGAGGTGGTGGTGCACAATGCTTGACGAGTCTTCTAATAACTATTATGATATCTGATAGCTAGATGCTACCCTATTTACACATAGTCACAGTGAGAATCTTCCCTGTGCCGGTTTACGAACCCCGGTGAACTGTGTAGTTCTAGCCACCTGAGCACAAATAGAGCCATGACTCAGAATATGACCGAGATTCCACTTCTGTTCTATCACAACCGGTATCCCGACTATCAGGACCGCTAAGTCACTCAGCGGTTATCCACAGTTCACGAACAAGATCGTGACTACAGTAACCATACAACAAAACATCTTGTATCATATCAAGGTCGTAATTTTGTACACGTGCCTTGGGAATTAAAATTGTTTTATAGAAGTCATGAGGGTCCCTTAACATGAAATATTTGCTATCACTGATGTTAATTTGTGAGAAATCAAGACAATTTTAAACAGAATAACAGCTTATAAACTGAGTAACTTAGGATATATCAACATTTTTAGAATGTGTTTCATATTTTCACTTTTTTTCATTCTTCGACGAATGATCAGCGCAGCAGCCTTCGGTACAGAGGGTGTTCTGTTCAATTCCCAGCGAAGCCGGACATCTTTGATATTATTATTATTATTATTATTATTATTATTATTATTATTATTATTATTATTAAAATTATTATTAAAATTATTATTATTAACGTGAACCTCGGGCATCGGCTGAGTGGCCTAAGTAAGCGGTCATGAGAGTGGGTATCTCGGACATACAAAATATTCCAGATGTATTTTGCAATATCTTCCCTGTTACCAAATAAAAATCCTTCAACCGAACAATTTTTAAGACGGGGGTTTTAATGTTCGCTTAGATATGGGAGGCATGGTTCAGTTACAAGTATGAATCTAAAATGTAACTGAAATGTTGTTGGTTACAAACGCCCATCAAACTATTTCCAGTATTCATAAACTAATATATAAAGAAACTGTACCCTTGTATGTGAATTTCTAAGCTAAATACTTTAATATTAGAACCTAAATAATATTTGAAGAAGCCAAGAAAACTGATCATAGAAATGGAGTAGTAACTACATTCTATACAACAGCCTTTAGGTGGGATTAAGAGCGCGTCTTGCAAGGAAGTTTCTTGCGATCTATAAGCGCCTTCACGCAACAGTTTCGTGTGCGGATGTCGGCGTAATAAAGTTGCCTAATTACCGTGAGGTTAATCTTCGTCTACAGACATAATGAAGCACGTACAACACATGAATATTATTAAGTCTCTAACATGCGAACTTCTAATGTATTTTCATGTGTCGTCTAAATAATGTTTAACATCATTTTGTTACCCGGCAGCCAAAATGTATAGGGAATTTAATGCTAAAATATGCGTTTCACCTGAGTTAATTTTCAGTCCATGGAAGTACGAACCTGAGACAATATGCACGGACTTGCAGTTATAACGAATGTAAAGTACATGTCATCCAATAATCTTTGACGATGATAAAGACAAGACAAAGACACCTCCGTACAGGCTATTAAGGCCCTTGGAGGAGTGGAAGGTAAAGGCTTCCACCAATGTTAACCGCGGCACGTGATGGGGTAGAGTGGTTGGCTCTACGCCCGGCCGCCTTTGCCCCCAGGAATTAACCTAGTACTCATTTTTGGTGTAGGCTGAGTGAAACTCAGGGCCATATGCACCTCCGGACGTGGAAATCTCGTTTCTTAAATTTTACGACTTCCTGACGGGGATTCGAACCCACGTCCTTCCGGGCAAACCGAGCACGCTTTTACCGCCTCGGCCAGGCAGCCCCTGATGATAAAGGTGATCGGTAATAAAAAAACTGGATAGTAGGTGACCCTTTAGTGGTGGTGTAGGGTTGGCATGTCTGCCTCTTACACAAAGGCTCCAGATTCGACTACCGGCTAGATCAGGAATTTTTACCTGAATATGAGGGCTGGTTCGAGGTCCACACATCCTACGTGATTAGAACTGAGGAGCTATCTGACGGTGAGATAGCGGTCCCCGTCTAAGAAGCCAAGAATAATGGCCGAGAGGATCCGCCATGCAGACGATATGATATATCGTAATCTAAAGGCATTCCGACTAAGAAGCGGTCGCTTGGTAGGCCAAGGCTCTTCAGCGTTGCAGTGCCAGAAGATTTGTTTGTTTTAGTAGGTAACCCTGTAACACAATTTTCATCCAGAATCAGTTGGACGAAAGAACGATAATACAGTTTTTAATCATTATTAGGGAGGAATCTCTGCGATTGATCTACTTACACCCGTTCGTTATATACATATACCTAGCTCTAAAGGGTGGTCAGAATCAACGTGAACTGAGTATATGGGCGCTGGAGCGTTGGTCAAACTGGCAGGTAATTTGAAAAAAAAAGTCGATATTTCACGCCATTGTCATTTCATCACCTGCTGAAATTGGCCGATCAGATCGCTTCGCGAGTGAATTCAAATGGGCTTTACAGGGTGGTGTTGCTAAATGTGCACGTGGCTTGGTCGGGCTTGAGAGCCATGCTAAGAAATGAGCATCAAACACTAACACACCGTGAGTGTCAGCCAATGCCACAGTAGCGTGCTTGCTGTGGGCCGAGCCTATCAGCAGAGAGGTCCTTGTCCAGGTCCCTCCCCTGGAGAAGTTTATTTCTTCTGCGGTAGTGTCTTATGGCAACGATGGGATAGGAAAAGCCTAGGAATGGGAAGGAAGTGGCCGTGGCCTTAATTAAGGTACAGCTCCAGCATTTGCCTGGTGTGAAAATGGGAAACCATGGAAAACCCACTATCTCCCGATTACTGGATACTGGCCGCACTAAGCGACTGCAGCTATCGAACTCGGTGCGGAGTTTATCACGAGTTTCTTAGGGCAACTGTGTCCTTCAACTCACGATCTTTCTTGAGACTACCGGTTCAGTACGAAACTAGAAGCACATGCCAAGATTTACACTTTTAACCGACGCAACATTAAACTAAACTGGCATAAATCTTCAATGTTTTCCACGAAAATCAGCACAGCAATTTGGGGTTTCAATGAATTCTGCGGATGCAGCAACACAATTATTAAAGCTCAAATCTTACAAATACACTGTGTTCATAAGTTTTAAAAAAGCTCATCCCCGAGCACGTGTGTGTTATTGCGTGTGGTTTCAGCAATCAGTGACTGAAAGTTAAATCGAACCTCATTTTGTGTTTTTTACAGACGACGCGTGGTTACACTTAATTGGGCATATCAACACTCACAATACACACTATCGGTGTGGTGTTCTGAACATGCATATCGTATAGAGGAAATTCCTCTTTATGATAGGGAAATCGGAGTTTGCTCAATTGGCTGCGAAATAAGAGTTTAGTTTAGTTTCTTATACTCTGTATGCAGTTGACAGATTTAAGAAGGGAAGATTGAGTACAGGCGTGTGGAGGAAGCTAATATTTTTGAAATGGAATTTGCTATTGATGCGCTGTTTTCACAGAAATGAAGCGGAAGCAAGGGCACATAATTGTAGCTCATACACATATTTTTAATGATTATAAGTATTCATTAATTTTAAAATTGGCTTTACGTACATAGATAAGTCTTACGGTGACTGATGTGAAAATGGGAAACTACGGAAATCCATCTTCGAACCCACTGAATGTGACGAGATAACAACCGGGCGATCGCTCGCAGCATGCTCCTCAGCCCTACCCATCTAATGCAACCCTTTGCGTTAGTAAGCCTCATTTTCGACCGCATAGTACTGGCTGGGGAGAGGGGGGGGAACAGCAGCACTAAATCCCCTGTCTGCACATCGGCAGTGGCTAGTGTGTTCAGCAACGATATCAATTTAATCTACGGATAATTTGGTCGGAATGCAGCCGAAGCTCGCAGACGGTATGCACAGGAGTTTCCAAACAGACGTCTGCCTTCTTCACATGTATTTCGCCGAACAGCATTAGTTTTTGTTTCATACAAAAACTCTTTTATACACTGAAATATCTACATGTGTATAAATTGATAAGTCATCCAATTTTCCTTTCTGCAACTTTGACAATGGGGGGTATGAACCCACTATCTACCGAATGATTTATTTTAGAAAGTTACATTTGACAAATAGAACAGTACCTATTGGCATTAACAAAATAAAAATAGAGTAAATTAGAAAGTCATTTTTTTTTTCACGGATCTAATACAAGTAGTTTACAAGCTACCGTAGTTTGAAAATTGTAAATACCGGTAGTTGTCTGCTCTATGTGTAAGCACTAATAAATACTTTGGATTCTGAAGAAGAATTGGCCTTCAAAGTCTGTGTTAAAAATGACAACTACCAGCTTCAATACATTTTTTTTTTTTGTTGCTAGTTGCTTTACGTCGCGCTGACACAGATAGGTCTTATTGCTACGATGGGACAGGAAACGGCTAGGAGTGGAAAGGATGCGGCCATGGCATTAATTAAGGTACAGCCCCAGCATTTGCCTAGTGTGAAAATGGGAAACCACGGAAAACCATCTTCAGGGCTGCCGACAGTGGGGATCGAACCTACTATCTCCCGAATACTGGATACTCGCCGCGCTTAAGCGTCAATACAAGCCTCCAGTCTGACATGTAAACAATGATGCATTTTAGTCGGTTTGTCGTTGCAAACAGTGTCTTTTAGCTTTCCCCAGAGAAAAACTAGTGGAGTCAAATCTGGTGAACGGGTCGGCCAAGTTACAGGCCCATTCCTCCAGTTCAACGAACTGGAAATAATCAATGAAGGCAAGCTGTAGTATGTCGTGCACTATGCACTGAAAATCTGTATGTATGACGAGACCTCGGCCTGGAAGCTGGTTTCGACCTCAACAGCTACGCCATCAACCGTCATAGGTGGCCCAGGCGTCACTAAAGAGGCTACTAGACAAATGAGGAGTGAGGTAGTTTCCTGTTGCTTTGCTCACTGATCCAGAAGTTATTACATCTCGGTATGCCAATCCCTCTGAAATGCCCGCACCAACCGACCCTATGAGTGACATTTTCACGCCAATCATAAAAAGGACTGGCTATATAAAGAATGACATTGCTAGTATCACTCATACATCAGTCAGTTTCAGGTTGTCAAAGCCAAGGATAAGACTGAGACTCGACAATGAAAGAAATTTGTTCTAGCCCACACCAGAAGAAACAGTACACTGTAAACACTGAGTTATGCCAGGAAAGGCATTACTGAACAGCTATCATGCTGATAAATGTTCCTCTAAGTCTGTAATAGAACGTCCTCTAACATTTGTGGAAGTTCGTCTGATAGGAGGTTGGGATAATTTTGATATCATCTTCCCACTATGAAAAAAGGGCCGATGAGCTAATGGTTCACTATTACACACCACACGCTGGCCATTTCACCTGCCTAAGCCAATGGAGACTGTTCACGGACCAATAGTTCAAGTTTCAGAGGTTCACTTAGCCATGATTTGTAGATGTTCCTTGATCACTAAACAAGATACACGATAAGTCTTTTGTATCTTGTCTTAATTACCATGTAAAAAAGTTAACAGGATTCTCAAAATCGTTTCGATGCAGCTCTTTATGGAGAAAGGCATGATACGGATGGAACTTATGACGGTGGAGAACGCGTAGTATACTTGCCTGACACATGCCACTTCCTCGTGCAATTGTACGGGAACTAACGTGCGGGTCTACAACAACAGCAGCTAGAACATTAATTTCAACCTCTAGTCACTCGTTTTATTTTCTGTTGCGTATTCTTACGAGTTATATTTTAGTTTCACCTAATTGGTTCAAGAGATCCACTCCTAATTGTCGAGATGGGCGACGTCTATTGGCATATCGTTCCGCGTACATAACGCAAGAATGAACATCCTACTGCCCAGATTTTCCACACACCATCAACATGTCGGCTTATTTCAACCTTGGTAAACACCATATTCTACCACATCCTACTTCTTGAGCTATCACAAAGTAAATGACAAGGAAGTCGCAATGCAATCTGTGCACTGTAAAGGAAACTAATATAAGAGCATTACAGCCTCATATCTAAGCAGTTGAGTGGAGCAGGCAACTGTTGGTATTTACGATTTTGAAACTACAATAGACTGAGCTACTCATCCCGGCGATTAACGTTTTAAATTAGTGATCTTCATGCATTATAAGGCGTGATCAGAAAGTTTCCATTTAAGGGCGTTGCTGCAGCGGACATTCAACGTAGCGTGACTTCGATGCGCGTGTATAAACACGGACATGTATCCAGAGAGATTAGTCTGGCAGTCGTGCCAAGGTGGGGGATTTAAATGCGATCACGTGAACCATGGTGGCGTTATTACCAAATGCGTCCAAAGAGGACCAACGTGCTGTTATTCTGTTCTTCGCTGTCGAACGACAAACACCGGTGGACATCCATCGGAGAATGAAGACTGTGAATGGAGCAGCATGTCTGTCGAAAACAACCGTTATGTATACCTGCACCAAGTTCCGTGTGCGTCGCGTTTCGACACAGGACGCCGGTCGATCTGGAAGGCAAGCCGTATCCATTAGGGATAACAGGCGGGCGGTGGATAAGGCGACTAGGGAGGACCGGCGCATAACCATTCGATCCCTTCAAAAAGGCCTTGAAGGGTCGGCGCTTCCTGTCGGACGAGGAAGTGTAGCAGGCGGTTACGGACTTTTTCACGCAGCAGGACATGGTGGTTTATCACAATAGGATCTTCCAGTTTGGTTCGTCGGTGAGATGAATGTCTCAATCAGGGCCTCTCAAACGTCCAAAATCTCACGCATACAAATTGCGGCGCAGAGATCCTGTGAACAGTGCATCGGTTCCACTCGGTTCGGCTCGGACCAACGCTTCGTCTCTGGGCTACTTGGCTAAGCTCGGCTCAACTCGGCTCGGATTTGGAGCGCTACGGAGCAAGTGAGGAACAGGGAGACAGGGGGAGCGAGCGAGACAGGCGTTGGGAAAGAGAGAGGCAGCGCTATTGCTCCAAATGGAGGAGTGGGGTCTGCACTCTGCTCAACCAAGCGAAGTCGTCTTTTGCACCGTGCACAATGCATGCACCAGGTGCATGCACTCTGAAAGACCCTGGGTCTCAATGCTCACGGCGAGTTTGCCTGATTGGCATCCCGATTCAGGGCTGTACGGCCGTCGAACGGAATTGTTTGATCGCCCCTTCTAATTGTATATAAAACTGCACTATGTTTGACTTGCGAATGTGTTTTAAAACAACTATTAGTGGAGTTTCCCTCCTTTGGCACCAAGGTCTAATAATTATGGGAAAACGCAGCGTTGATGATATCGTGCGGGATATTGTTAGAAAACTATTTAAAACATCGTTTACCAGATGATGCGAGCAACTCGATGAAGAAAAATTCATGGCTTCTGTGAGCACTGAAAAGTGCTGATGTTAAATATCTGAACTTGAGAACTGGATTTACAATAGATAGAGTCGTCGAACTGAGTTATTTAAAACAGGCAAATTAAAGTATATATTTGGGGATGATTTTTCGATTTCAAAGCCATTTTCTGCTTAAATTAGCCACTGAATGAATGCATTGTTCATTTGTGGATTGGAATATTCCTCTTCCATTCAAAGAGACACTTTTGCGGTGGGCAGCTCATAACTGTTCTCTGTTAATAACACCGCCGGTTTTAGAATTACGAACAGTTCTCTCTTTCACGCCCGTGTTGTGTATAAAAAACACATTACATGGAGTGTGAATCGTTTCATCACGTCAGGTACAATTAGTCCGATTGTGTGGGAAACATTGGACGTTTATTCCTTCGGGGAATATAACCAATTTAAAACAGAATTCCTCAGTCAGCATTCCGTGGAATGCCTTTGGAGTTGGGAAATATTGATCTCCTGTAAACTAACCAAATATGATAAAGAACGACAAAAAATCTAATAATAGTAATAATAATGCCATTTGTATTACGTCCCACTAACTACTTTTTAAGGTCTTCGGAGACGCCGAGGTGCCGGAATTTAGTCCCGCAGGAGTTCTTTTACGTGCCAGTAAATCTACCGACACGGACCTGTCGTATTTGAGCACCTTCAAATACCACCGGACTGAGCCAAGATCGAACCTGCCAAGTTGGGGTTAGAAGGCCAGCGCCTTAACCGTCTGAGCCACTCAGCCCGGCGACAAAAAATCTGACGGTATTTTGATTACCTGCAATGTCATTAACTTCAAAATAATATTAATAATAATAATAATTTTATTTATTTATTTATTTATAATTTATCTAAGATACATTTGCAAGTGTGTAGTAGGATATTATACAATATTTCTGCAATTATTTACGGCTGAAAAGCACCCAATGTGCTTACCTGTCGATGAAGTCGTTTCATCTTTTCATACGTCGCTCCAATCCTTATTGTTTACAACATTAATATGGTTTGTGCATTTACATTGGTATAATTAGCATGATCATTCCGTCCTGTGGGGTGGATTTTTATAAATCCCTGAAAGTATCATTCAAAACAGATAGGTCTGTGATATACTTTTTATCCATGAGCAAATATGATATTAAAACTGTGATTTTATTTTCTATGATCCATTATTCCACACGATTCTCGTACTTGATATTTTGTTCTCAAGTGTGTTATTTCTGAAGGCAACTTGTTCTAAAATTTAGGAACTGTAACTTGTAAGTGTTCTGGACCCATATTTGTTGTGGTTCCTGGTGATATGAAAATAAATTCTGTGGCTCAATCTCGTTCCATGTGTATGTTCATTTACAAACTCATTCGAACACACTTTGCAACTTGAATTCTGATATACATTCATACAGTACAAGAGCACCTACTAAAATTCACTGTAAATCATCAAAGTCCACTAAGTATGGCACTAATTCTTTATGGCATTTCTCTGTAAAGTTTTTCAATAGCCTTCCTGAGCATATTCGAGAAGCCGCTAAATTGCCCATCTTTAAAACCAAACGTGTTAATTTTCTAAAAGTAAAAATGCCAAGTCTATATAGTACTGATTTAGTATACTGTATCACTGCTGTTCATATTTGATTTTTATCGCTATGATACCTTATTATTATTATTATTATTATTATTATTATTATTATTATTATTATTATTATTATTATTATTATTATTCATTGTACAGTATATTATATTTTTGTCCTAGAAGCTGATGTTCTCAAGTCTCCTCTTTGTTGCCAAATGTAATTAATTGTACTGCACCATTATGAGCCCTGGCTCAGGTGCCTCTTTTGAAATAAAAAAAATAAAATGAAGGTACAAAGATTGGCACATATGAAATGAAAAATACACTTGATGTGATGAGGATGAGATAAAATATTCCTTCATATTGAGTTAAAACACTCAACAAGTCATTGTCCAAATTTGTAACAAAATCTGTGTGCGTAACGGATCTTAGAAAGTGATCTCCCGTCTTCGAAACGCTGGAGAGGTTGCTATAGACATTTAACTAGACTCGAAGCTAAAATATGTTTGTAATTACGTAAACTGGTCGTGAAAAGCAAATAAGTATTGGAAGGTGGGATTCTTCCTAAGACTTTAACCTTAGACGAGGTTTTTCAGTGGACCGAAACCAAACAGATTTACAAAATTCACAACATTTGCTTTACGTCGCACCGAGACAGATAGGTCTTATGGCGACGATGGGATAAGAAAGTCCTAGGAATGGGAAGGAAATGGCCATGGCCTTAATTAAGGTACAGCAACAGCATTTGCCTGGTGTGAAAATGGGAAACCCCAGAAAACCATCTTCAGGGCTGCCGACAGTCAATTTCTTTTACATCACACCGACAGAGATAGGTCTTATGGTGACGATGGGAGGGAAAGGCCCAGGAGTGTTAAAGAAACGGCCGTGGCCTAAATTAAGGTACAGCCCTAGCATTTGCTTGGTGTGAAATGGGAAACAACGGAAGACCACCGTTAGAACTGCCTATATTGGGGCTCGAATCCTCTACTCCCCTTATGCAAGCTCACAGTTGCGCGCCCCTAACCGCACGGCCAACTCGCCCGTTGAGAGGTCATATATGAAACGACAAGAATTTACCACTATGCCTTGTGTACGTAATTTATGGGATTTGAAAAGGAGAGATGTGAGTATAAACCTTGTAGACGCCATTTCTGTCACCGTGATGAAAAATTACGATAGCCAAGAAAATAGAATAGTGATATCCATTTAAATAGTCTTCAAATTAGCTGAAAGAAAATCAGGGAACCCAAGAATTATTTATTGAAATTCCTGAACTATTGGTGGTATTTTGTCGAAAGTTTATGGGGTGGTTCGTAGGGACGTATGATACAGATAAAAGAAGCAAAGTCAGACCCAGAACATGGAAGTTCTGGGAAGTAAAGGAATATAAAATAAAGGGGGATAAAGCTCCACTACAAACATTCAGACTCATTTGTAGTGAAATTCATGGACAGCTCGTAGAGGTTTACGGCGAGACTGTAATGTCGTCAGCATGTCGCCGAATGGTGTCGAAAGTTTGCGCCCGATAGATAAAGGGTCACCGACGAGGATTACAGAGGCTGGCCCAGCACGGCATCAACAGATTTGAACACAGCTCGCTGGGAGGATCTGATTCAGGGCAACAGGAGGATCACGTTATGGCATATAACGATAAAATTGGGAATGTCGTTCGGAAGCGTTCGTCACATTCTTCGCAGAATTCTGCAGTACCGAAAAGTTTGTTCCCGACGGGTTCCACAAAATAGGTCCAACCAAGGCGCATGGGGGCAAGTCTGCAACTTTTGCAATGGTTCTCCATGGAAGGGAACAGTTTTATTCACCGTATTGTCACGAGTGACGAAACAGGTATCCACCACTACACCCCCCAGCAGTAAGTGGTCGTCAGTGCAGTGGAAACACACCTCCTCTCCAAAGACAAAGAAGTTTAATATGGCGCCATCTGCCGGGACACAGTGTGCTGGGAGAGCGCGGATGTCATACTCGTGGAGGTTTTGAAAATAGAACACACAGTGACCGCTGGCAGATTTTGCGAGACCAGGATACGATTGCGCGAAGCAATAAGGAGGAACGGCCAGGACTTCTCACCGAGGGCGTCATATATCTTCACGGCAAAGCGCGACCTCATACAGCCCAGCAGATCACCACGCTGTTGAAGCAATTTCTGTGGGATATCATCGACCACGCTCCCTACAGCCCTCGCTCCAAGCGACTTTCACCTCTTTCCTGACTTGAAGGAGCACCTAGGAGGCCGACGGTTCGCTTCAGACGAGGGAGTGAAACACTTCTTGACAATGTAGGTGAACATGTAAGGACAGGATATTTACCAGGAGGGAAAATTCAAACTCATCCCACGAAGCGACACGTTGCCTAAACCGAAAAATAACCTAATGCTTGTACGAGTATTTTCAGTTGGCTGTATAGGTTGTGCGAAATAAAATGTACACGTTTCACTGCAGGATTTGCAACATTATTTCTTGGTCACCCTTTGTATCATAGTCATGTGCCCAATACTAACTTGGTTTAAACCTTAAGGCCCGGAGGTGTACTCCAGCTTCCATATATTAGTGGGTATTTGGAAATGTATAACTTTTGTATTGTAGTACCGATCCGGATTTGTGTTTCCAAACTATTTAGATCGCATTACAGGGGTATTCTGCAATTACATACAGAAAACTTCGGAAATAATGCCCAGTAATTTGAAATAATTTTGACCGAGGAACATTATCACAGAATCGGAGAGTAGTGCCATAGTGACTTCCCGATTAGTTATGGTTCTTGTAATGAATATAATATTAGTTCTGGGTAATCTGCAGGAAGCCACCAGGTTGAATACACACACACATAGAGTATACAGCGGTTTATAGTGTGGTAACTGCTCACCACAATGCCATATATATGTCTAATAAGCACGGACCACCTAGCAAGAGGAATTAGCATTGCGTTCCCCAACGATGATTTCATATGGGCATTGACGTTACTGCTGCGCAATACAAGATTAATTTGTGGCGGTACAGGTACGAATGACGGCGCCTGGTGTAGTGGTTCTAAGTTTGAAACTCCTATCCATATAACCACTAGGCCTTGTTAGCATATATATTTTAGTTACACGACCAACGCTGGAATTTTATAATATGCTAGACCAGTGTTTCTTATCCACCGGGCCGATGTCCGACTCGTTGGCTGAATGGTCAGCGTACTGGCCTTCGGTTCAGAGGGTCCCGGGTTCGATTCCCGGCCGGGTCGGGGATTTTAACCTTCATTGGTTAATTCCAGTGGCTCGGGGGCTGGGTGTTTGTGCTGTCCCCAACATCCCTGCAACTCACACACCACACATAACACTATCGTCCACCACAATAACACGCAGTTACCTACACATGGCAGATGCCGCCCACCCTCATCGGAGGGTCTGCCTTACAAGGGCTGCACTCGGCTAGAAATAGCCACACGAAATTACTACCGGGCCGATGTCTGGTACCGAGCCCTAACATCAAACATACCAGGCCACAAGGTATTCTCCTATAATTTAGAATTTATGGGGGGTGGGGGACAAGTTTTTCATAGTGCAAATGTTCTTAGAAGAATTATTTTCTTGACTGTTTAGAAAAGCGCACACAAATGTCGACTCTTTACCCTAAATTCTAAAATCTAAATAACATTTGTGCAGCTGATGTCAGCGACCAAGCCTTTGGAATAATCGCAATTTTCAGACATAGACATCTCTGAATATTCAGGAGAGATAATATCGGCACCATTGTTTATGCTAAAATAATGTGAAAATTTTCTTTGAAGGCAGAGGGGTCAGAATGGGACAAAATGTAAATGAAAATCAGTGCAAATTAATGCTGTTAGTTTCAGGAGAGTACAACAAGCTGAAAAAAATCACTAATCCCGTGAATGGTAATTTATTTGCCACAATGTTACACCATTTTAATAGTTCACTTTTACACTTTCAGATTTCGCCGTGCTTAGTTATTAACACTTTTCTTTTACAATTCGCTTTACATCGCACCAAAACAGATCGGTCTTAGAGCGATGATGGGATAGGAAAGGGCTAGGAGTGACCAGGAAGCAGCCATTGTCCCGCCATTATCCTAGTGTAAAAATAGGAAACAATGGAAAGCCATCTTCAGGACTGTCGACAGAGGAGTTCGAACCCATATCTCCCGAATTCAAGCTCACATCTAAGTTACAAAACCGCGCAGCCAATCGCTCGGTTTCATTAATACTTACCGTATGTTAGTCAAATATATGAATTTTCAAAAATTGAAACGTATTTGCAAGTAAATTTATTCGGACGAGACCCAAACGTTGAAAATAGGAACACTGGCGTGGGAAATCTGCTGAGACCAGACATTCACTAAATGATCCTTGAGAAATACCACTCTGTTCTAGCGCTCTAGATGATAGGGCACTTTTTTCCGATAAGGCAAGACTGTGATCGAATTAAGCAAAAAGTAACGATTTTTCGAAAGCTTTTTTAAGTTATTACCTACCTTTACGTCCGGCTTCATAGCTAAATGGTCAGCGTGCTGGCCTTTGGTCACAGGGGTTCTGGATTCGATTCCCGGCAGCGTCGGGAATATTAACCATAATTGGTTAATTTCGCTGGCACGGGGGCTGGGTGTATGTGTCGTCTTCATCATCATGTTATCCTCATCACGACGCGCACGTCGCCTACGGACGTCAATCAAAAGACCTGCACCTGACGAGCCGAACTTGTCCTCGGATACTCCCGGCACTAAAAGCCATACGCCATTTCATTTTAATTACCTACATTTACAAATATGGAGCGTTATGTTTCCCAAACCGCTTGCCTGAGTCCTTCAAATTGCCAGATATGTATCCTACTGCACTCTGTCGCAAGCCAACCTTTCATGTTTAATCGAATAAAAACTTTATCAACCCATGTCAAGAGTTAGGAGGAAATATAACTGAGAAATAGGAACTGGTGAAGCGTACACTCCCATCACTCTTTACGTATCAGTAACTGTAATACTATCAAGCCATAGGCCTAATCTAGAAATTAAGCTGACCCATTTCTGCTGCCCTAATTAGTTTCTCAATAATATGATAAAAACAGAGTAACATAGACGGTGTTCGTTGGACATGATATATTATTATCAGGGATATACGATGCATTGCAGATATTTATTGAAGAGAACTTTGGGGGCAGTAGAATAATTAGGAGATTGGATACATGAAGTACTTCACAGAACTGGATGACATTGGGGAACGAAGAGCTGAAAATATATTGGAATTATTCAATAAATTGTCAAGGCAACATTCTAGGCAGTTTATATGGGATAAAGACGCACATAATGAGGCTGATTCAGAATATGCAGGAGAAATGTTACGAGAATAGTACAGCGTCGCAAAACATTTCAAGGGCCAGTTTCTGACATTTTTGAGCTATATGTAGGGTGCATTTTTCTCTCGAGATATTATAGATATAAAATTGAGAATTCTACGACATATTACATAAAAACAAGAGCATATATGGACATTTTTCCTTTTTTTTTTTTTTTTTGCTTTGCGTCGCACCGACACAGATAGGTCTTATGGCGACGAATTTCCTCTTTTTTGTACTCAAGGAAATCTGTGAACATATATATATATATATATATATATATGAGTTTTGTCTGTACATTGCTCAAAATTTAAAAAGGATGGTATTTTGGTAACAAGGAAATGCATTTTTTAATTTTCCGTAATGTCTGTCTGTCTGTCTGTCTGTCTGTCTGTCTGTCTGTCTGTCTGTCTGTCTGTCTGTACACGCATCATGAGAAAACGGCTGAAGATAATTTAATGAAAATCGGTATGTAAAGTCCGGGAATAAGTCACTACAATCTAGGCCATAAATAATCTTGTTCACGCAGAGAGCAATGGTAGTTTAGGGGAAGGCCTAAAATTTAATTCTCAAATATTTGTTATTAGTTGTCCCATCGTAAATAAAATCGGTATGCAAAGTCGGGGAATAAGTCGCTACAATCTAGGACATAAATAACTTGATACACGCTGAGCGAAATGGTAGTTTAGAGGAAGGCTCAAAATTTAATTCTCGAATATTTGTGTCATTAGTGGTCTTATTGACAATTACTATATAAATTAAGTTACGTAGTATTAAATTTCCGATCATTTATGTCTTATACATTTTGACCGTACCGGCTATGATAACGGAGATATTCATCAATATATATTTTTGTTACTAAGATCATATCAGCGCCGTCACGAGAAAATGGGTAAACAGAATTTAATGAAAATCGGTGTGTAAAGTCGGGGAATAAGGAACTACAGTCTACGCTATAATTAATTTTATAAAACGGTCTTATATTACAGAGTCGAAAGAAAACTGAATGTAAAGGCCCACAATACAGAAAGCTCATAACATTGATCAACAATATCATTACATTGACCATTGTTTGTTGTGATTTGCTTTGTGTCTCTGTTGCCATTCATCTCCGATACATGGGATTAGTGCTGTATACCGAGTTTCTTTTTTAAATTTTCTCTACGTCGCGCCGACACAGATAGGACTCTTGGCGACGATGGGATACGAAAGGGCTAGGAGTGGGAAGGAAGCAACCCCTACGTTAATTACGTTACAGCCCCAGCATTTTCCTGGTGTGAAAATTGGAGACCACGGGAAACCACCTTCAGGGCTGTCGACAGTGGAGTTCGAACCCACTACCTTCCGGATCCAACCTCACAGCTATGCCCCTCTAACCGCACAGCCAACTCACCCGGTCGTACCGAGTATAACGGCCTGCCTGAAAATTGGCGAAAAGTAGGTGGAGAGTTAGATAAATTCCTGATACTACTGATACGTAACAAACCGGTTCATCATAGCATTCGAGCTATTCAATTCCTACTCTGAGGCACTGATTGGAATGAGCAGTGTGCACATTTAACGGAATAATGTGAGAGAAGTGTTCACTGGGGTCTGCGGTCTGGTCATTGCAGCACTGGAACTTTGGACTGTTAGATCAGCACCGTAGTACTGTTCGTTAAAAGTGAGAAAATGTGCGGTTTATTAATTTGATCGAGTATTTTATATAACATTGCTTTTAATCACTACATTCCTTCTGACGACTTCAGGCAGGAAAACCACAAAGACAGTATTTATGAGAAACCCGTAGCGAAGCACGGGTACATCAGCTAGTTTATAAATATATTCAAAATTTCACAAAATAATGTTTTGAAGGAGTAGTAATATCTTCCCTGTTAAAGGAATGTCAGCGAGCTTGACAAGGTCTCGTAAACGTGCCACCAGAATTTCATATTTATATTAAGAAATGTTACTGAAGGAAAGGTACACACATGTCTCATATTTAATACTGGTGACATGGGTACTGCGGTCTACCATTAAGAGTACAGTTGTCAATTTAGTATACATTAGCTTACTTAGAAGGGAGCAATCTCCCAAGGGAAACTGAGGCCACCGTGAAATTGTTACACTGCACTGCGTCTAAACGAGCACAAGTGTAGTGTGTATCTGAGTGTTTTAGGACGTGAGCTGCATTACTTGGAATTTTGCGAAATGTTCTTCGCAACATCTAGCACAATCATCTCTACTGCATATTGGCTTAGTTGCGAGAACACAGACCGGTGTTCACTGAAAACCAGAATTGGTAGCAAAGGGAAGAAGTTCACATTTTGACAGAATTCACTTATGTCCTTATACACGACGTCTTGAAAGTGTCCATGAATTCACATCTATAACATATGCGTACAAGCTGAAGTTGGCTGCTTGATAAAGTACATTATTTTAGAAAGGAATTAAGATAAGCACTGTTCTTAATTGAGTACGTAATACCGGCTGAGCAAAATAAAACTGGCCCTCAAATTATGTATAAGACTGACGGGGAACTAACCTTTGGTAATTATTAACAGCAGAACCGTCCATCACAGGAAATGCTGGAAACCGTGATTTCAATGCACCAATCGGTTGCTGTCAAATGTCTGCGCGTGCGCATCTCCCGAGTACGTCGCTGTGTTATTACGTGTGAGTGAGTGAGAGTAGCAGAAGTGTTTAGTGACCATTTTAATACAATACAAAATGATGCTCACGATAAAACATCGCGTGTTCATTGTCGAATATTATGCGAAGCACGATTCGTGGAAAACCTGTACGGAACTGTTTACCCAAGTTTTGTTTTGTAAAAACCTCCACCAAAGTCTGCAATGCACAATGTAGTGGCAAAGTGGCGTGGAACGGGCTCTGTTGCAAATAAGAATAATAACTAACCGAAAAGAGTTCGAACACCAGAAAATACTCCAGTGAAGGAAAGCCTGGAACGAAGTCCGACGAAATCTCAACGCCTTTTATCTGTGCAAGTGGGAATAAAGAGATCGCCGTGCCGAAACATTTTCAAAAAGACCTGACTCTGTGTCCTTACAAATTTGCTGTTGTATACGCGTTAAAGCGTCCAGACGAACCGTCGCGTGTTGAGTTCTGCCGGTGGTTCGTGAGTGAAGAGGAGTCGAGAATGTTGGATCCTCAGTTTTTCATTTCTTTAGACGAGGCCATTTCCGGCATCTTCTGTGATGTTCTTTAACAAGGGTCAATCTCGCGTCAGTCCTGTTGTACGTATAAGTTATATATTTACTAGCTGCAGTGCCCGGCGTTGCCCGGGTAGTTTTTGAATGTTTACCTCTAAGATTTGTATTACGAGTTCGTTATATGTGAAGTGAATTTTTATAGAATTCCTTCTTGACTTGCAGATTGGTATGTTTTGATCTATTATGTAGTTTTAGAATTATTTACATGTGTTTGATTTCAAGTTTTAGATTGATTTTCGAGTAAAACTTTGTCCTTATGGAAACTCGAATTGACTGGGAAGTATTTGATCCTGTCACAAATAAATAAGTGATAACTATATGCATTTAGCCGTCGCACTATAGATACGATGTACAGGATTTCAACTCTCAATGAGACTGTCCCCCTCTCACCCCCCACCACCCCACCCCTAAGAGATAAAAAAATCTGGATTGTCACCATTCATCTCAGTGACCCCGAACACTGTAGTTTCGACACTATTTTCGATTATTTTTATATCTCACTCCCCCCCTTACCCCCACCCCAAAGGGGGCTGAACATGAACGTTAAAAAATTAGGAGAGTCGCTATTCATTTCAGCGACCGCGAAAACTATGGGTTCGATACTATTCTAGATTATTTTTATACCTTACCCCCACGACCCCCGCCCATAACGGTGCTAGGGGTGTCTACTTCCCACACGGTTTGTCTCCTGATACTAAGTCATAAGTGTACCAAATTTGGCTGAAATCGCTCCAGTGGTTTAGGAGGAGATGTAATAGGCCCCGTGCATACAAACAAACAAACAAACAAACAAACAAACAAACAAACAAACAAACAAACAAACAAACAAACAAACAAACAAACAAACAAACAAACAAACAAACAAACAAACAAACAATGACATTTATATATATTATTTTTATACTTCACTCCCTTTCCATCCCCGCCCAAAGGAGTGCTGTGAACGTCTTACACAACAGTATATTTTTTCCGGATAGTAAGTCATATGTGTACCAGTTTTGGTTGGCAGCTGCGCCCAAACGTGCATGCATAATCTCGCTGCTGTAGAATGCTGGAGCTGACGTTGTCATGGTTACGGCCGTTCGTTTCTTTATCCAATTCCTAGAGCAGAGGTGGTGTGGTGGCAATATCTCCATAACGGTTGGTTTTAGTGCCCATAGGACTTGCTGAGTTTTGTTCTTTGCGTCAAGGGGCTTAAAATTAGCTTTGTCTCGTCCTTGTATGACAAATTCGATTTCGCTTATATTAGCCTATTATTTTTATATTTTTAGATCTTCCCCGTCACCCCACACCCTTCGAATTGTTTTGAAAATAAAATACAGCCCCATGTTACTCGCTGGCAATGTAGCTTTCTATAGGTGAAGTAATTTTTTAAATTGGTTCAGTAGTTTTTGAGTCTATCCATTACAAACAAATATACAAATTTTTCCTCTTTATAATATTCTAGATTACAATTTGCTTTACGTCGTACCGACAGAGATATGTCTTACGGCGACGATGGGATAGGATATTCCTAGAAGTGGGAAGGAAGTGGCCGTGGCCTTAATTGAGGTACAGTCTCAGCCTGGTGTGAAAATGGTAAACCATGGAAAATCATCTTCTGGGCTGCCAACAGTAGGGTTCGAACTCTATCTCCCGGATGCAAGCTTATAGCTGTGCGCCGCTAACTGCACGGCCATATTGTAAATATAACCTGGGCCAGTTTTATTCAGCCCATGTGGTAGAACACACTGCCAAATCACTTCTAATTATAATGAGGCTGTGCAAAATAAATTAATCTTCCAGTGTTTGTAAAAGTAGAAGAAAGTTAAAGTGTATAGTTGCTCAAAAACGAATGATCGCATTGTATTATGTTCCTGACATTTAATATTTTATCAGATTTAATTTTCATTATTATAGATATGTAATTCCCATACAATGTACTTACAAAATCTGTGGATATCCACATCACATATTATTTCTATATATTAAATTGTTTCTGAGAAAAGTGTAAATTTACCTGCGAGAATCTTACACAGTACCATGCGCTTATTTTCTTTTCGAGCGACTGTACATAATCTGGAATTTGTGTTCCATTAACTGTCACTTGACCTGCTCTAAGTCACAAGTAGCTTCGGCTTGTGGTGTGATGTGGGACCTCCCTATGAATCAGCTAATGAGGGAGAGTTCCCCGGAGCAGAGAACTAACTCGTGGACGTTGTGATCTGACCGGAATAGTAATAGTGATAGAACACAGTGAGATTGCTTGTCTAAACAGATAGTAATTTCAACAATAACAATAAAAAACCTCGCTTAGAACCCATCAGGTTCATAGGAAATTTGAGGAATATTTTCAGTAAATAAATATATACATTGATAAAGAGAAGAGAAAAGGAGTGAATGGAGATGAGAATGAAGAGGGAAGTAAATCTAACTCGAATGACGATGGATAGAAAATATGGTCAGTTCTAGAATCAAGGGAAAAAATAAAATAAGTAAATAAATAAAGCATATTTTTTCTTTTGTTATGTACGGTAGTTATTTAATATTTCTTCTTTACCCTTGTAAGGATGACATTTTTATTTTCCTAAATTATCGGCCGAGAAAATATCAATCAATCTTGGAGCACAGATGGAGACATGAACCTTTCAAATAATCGTAGATGGTTTACACATGTCATTTACATTTGTTTGTTGTAGTTAAATTAAGGAAAATTTCTTAAACAATTCAATCATGTAATGAACACAATGATGTCGAAGCAACAAGAACTCACTGACCAAACTTATAGATCATAAAAGTAAGTAGTTGGGGTCGCGCAGCTGTGAGCTTGCATTCGGCAGCCCTGAAGACGATTTTCTGTGGGTATTTAATTAAGGCCGCTTCTTCATCACTCCTAGGCCTTTCCTATCCCATCATCACCACAATATTTGTCTGTGTCGGCGCGGCGTGAAGCAAATTGTAAAATAAAAATAGTTGGTCAGTCTTCAAGTTAATAAGAACACTCCGTCCATCCGGTGAGCTTGCATGAAATTTGATACCAAGACACATACACATTCTAGACATGGTTAAGGGTATTGCAACGATTTAGGAATTCAAATAGTAAATTCATCAGTCCAAGACTTGATAAAACACTGAAAATGATAAAACTGCTGTGTTCGTACCACTTCTTCTCCTTCTTCTTCAGTTTCTATTCCTCTTTTTCTTCATGCGGTTCCATCTCTTCACAGAAGATCGGCGGCCATCATCGGATTATTTTTCCCATTTTGTGTTTTCCGTTTCAGAATTGCAGTCTCAGGGATGTCCAACTAGTATGCGAAGTTCTACAATCAGGTTAGTCCTTTTTTCCTCCACATCCACGTTCCCCTTCTATTATGCCTTCTATGATCAGTTGTAACAGACTTAATTTTTTATTTCGAAATATGTGACCGAAATATGCTTCTTTTATGCGTTTTTTGATTTATCACACTCACTATGACCAACTCTCAGGTTGATCTCATTTATATGGGGGTGAAGCTGATTCCTGCTCGTGGTGCCCCTGAATAGGTAGTCGGAATTGAATTTCCGTTACCTAACTGAACACCAGCATTCCAGAAACAATACAATTCATATAAGATGAGTAAGATGTTTTCCAACAATCGGGAAAGGCTCGTATCAGAGCCAATAATTACAATTATTTCTGTAAACATGGAACGATTATTATCAATGTGTAAGGAAGGGCTATTACACAACCTTTGTTATACTCACAAATGTGATATTTTGTGTGTTCAGGAAACACATAGGGACATTCATCAACGGCGCTCTATGATCCGAGGAATGAAATTAGTGGCCGAAAGACCTCACGGCCAGTATGGTAGTGCCATCTTTGCCAAAACAGATCTTAAGATTCTTACGACTTCCATCACAGAAAAAAATTACGTTGAAATAATTACTGTAGAAGTTAGTAACCTTGTAATTTCCTCTGTTTACAAACCTACCAATGAGATATTCTCATTTAATCCTCCTGCTAATTTCAGCAGTCGGAAACCATCTGTTATTCTTTGTGATTTCAATAGTCATAGCACTGTTTGGGGCTATTCTCAAGATGATTCAAATGGAGATGCCGTACTAGAGTGGGCAGAACTGCATCGACTATCCTTGATTCATGATAATAAACTTCCTCCATCTTTTAATAGTGGTAGATGGCAACGTGGATACAACCCTGATCTCATATTTGTGAGCGAGAAATTAGCTAATCAAAGCACAAAGTCAATTTGTACACCGATTCCTCACACACAGCACCGCCCAATTATGTGTCAGCTGGTACCAGCAATCCGCCCACACACCGTGCACTTTAGGCGAAGGTACAATTTCAAGAAGGCAGACTGGCAAAAATTCACCTCAATGCTTGACGAGAGGATTATAACACTTGATCCCGTTCCAGAGGCATATGAAAAGTTCTTCTAAGTCGTCCAGTATTGCTCCAGAAAAGCTATTCCTAGAGAATGTAGGATCAGTTACATTCAAGGTCTTACCTCTGAAACATCCACTTTGCCGAAGGAATATCAAGACTTTTTCAAAAAAGTTCCTTTCAGTGACGAAACTATTCACATCGGACAGCGTGTTATTTCCTCCATTTCAGAACCCAAACGTAACCAATGGATTAAATTAATGGAGGAGCTGGATATGGGAAGAAAAGAGTTACAACGCGTGGAGATTACTTAGACACGTCAGTAATGATACAATTAAGACCATAGTACATAGTAACGTTTCCGCAAATCAAATAGCTAGTCAGCTCCTGGAGAGCGGCAAATCAAATAAAGCTTGGAGAAGATCAAAACGAAAAGAAGAAAAGCCGACTAATCAGGAAAACAGCATTCTCTCTAACCGGTTTGCTATGGAAAATCAACATAGATTGCTTAATAAATGCAAAAAATGGTAAGGCAGTAGGTCTTGATGGCATTTGTATTGAGCAACTCAAAAGATTTGGTCGTGTCAGTAAGCAATGGCTCTTGGACTTATTTAACAACTGCATAAAAATATTGCAAAATTCCTAAACTGTGGAGAAAAACAGGTGTTATAGCAATACTTAAACCTGGCAAAAACACAAGTGATCCGAAGAACTACCGACCGATCACATTGTTGTGCCCTTTATACAAAATCGTAGAAAGAATGATTCTGGACAGACTATCTGAAGTGGTAGAACCATTACGCATACCAGAACAAGCCGGCTTTCGACCAGGGAGAAGTTGTACTTCCCAAGTACTGCACCTCACACAATATATCGAAGACGGCTATGAAAACAACAAAGTCACTGGAGTAGCTTTTGTTGACTTGACATCGTCCTACGGTATAATTAATCACCAATTACTGCTTCGTAAAGTGCACAGTATAACTAACGACTATAAACTCACCCATGTGATTGAGTGCTTTCTACAGAACAGAAGGTTTTTTTTGTTGAATTCCAAGGCCAGAGGAGTAGATGGAGGAACTTAAAGAATGACCTTTCACAAGGGAGTGTGCCAGTTCCTATACTTTTCAACATCTACACCAATGATCAGCCTCGCCCACAAGGGATAAAGAGCTTTATTTATACAGATCTCTGGCAGCTCAAGAGGAAACGTTTGAATTTGCTGAAGAAAAGCTCTCCCATGCTCTACAAATTCTAAGTGGTTATTTCCAAGAGAACCAACTAAAGCGAAACCCATCAAAAACACAAGTCGATGCCTTCCACCTGAAAAATCGACAGACAGCAAGAAATTGCAAGTGATTTGGGAAGATCAAATATCTAGGAGTAACTCTCGACCGAAAACTAACCTATAGAACACACTGTCTGAACACCAAAAGAAGGTATTTGCAAGGAACAATACTATCCGGAAATTATCGTGTTCAACCTCGGGGGCGCATCCTCTCCTTTTAAGAACTTCAGCAGCAGAATATGCCTGCTCTGTCTGGTGTAAGTCTAGTCATGCTTGAGGATGTTTGAGGTCTACACCACTTGATAAACTTTGTCTAGCAGGTATCCCACCTCCAGGTAATCGCCGTGAGTTTACATCCCGACTGGAGAAATCTAAAGCACTGAACCGATCGACCCATACTTTATATGGGTACCAACCAGCAACCCAACGGCTCAAGTCAAGGAAAAGCTTTCTCCATACAACTGAAAGCCTCACTGAACCACCATCGAACTTCGGAGTGAATTCATGGCGTTGCAGATACAGTCACCTTGCAGGAGGGATGACGCCTTCCGAAAGACTTCCTTCTGGCCACGAGCAGAGCTAGTCAACATGGAAGACTCTCAACAGGTGGCGTCCAGGAGTTGAAAGAACAAAGACCAACATGAGAAAGTGGGGTTTTGTCTGCGACTCCACTCTATGTGAATGTGGTTAATAACAGACAATGAGTCATGTTCTTGTTTGTAACTTGTGTCCAACTACTTGCTCTCTCCAGAATATGATCGACGCTACCAAGGATCATGTGAAATAGCCGCATATTGGTCACACCACATTTAATTAAATTTGTATATATGAAGAGCTAAATCACATCGTTAACTGCCATCATCAGAAATTATTAATGGTTATAGTACCAGATTTGTTAGTGTCCTGATATTATTGTAAGATATAATGTTTCTGACACGATTAAATAAATAAATCTGACTTATATCGTGGTTGTAAAAAATTCTGATTTCTAATCCTTACCTTCGTCCAGTCCTACGAAAAATTGATATAACTTTAAAACATATAAAGCCATTAACGTTTAATACTTCTGATATCCTATCACCATTATCGTTTAAATACCGTAGTTAAATTATGGAATAGTGCTGAAATAATTAAATTAGATTACGAAGAGAGTGAACAACACTAACGGATGTAATTAAATCTAAAATATTCATGCACAGCTCTCGTAGTATCTTAATTTTCCTTCCCTATTACACTTCTAAGCTAGAACGTAATGCTGCTCTTTGATGGTGCCGGATAATCAGCGTCTGGCATTTAATTTTCAAAGGTGGATTATATTACGTAGTAATTCTGTCGATCATTATTCCGCATCGTAAAATATTAATATTACCTATCACAATACATTATGTCTGCAGTGTCATTTTATAGCATTCAGCCACTCTCCTTGGAAGAAGATTTGATTCAAATCCTTACCAATTAAATTACAAGTCAGCTAATGGGAGATAATATCATTACCAAGTCAGTTTGTTAAATGCACTAATTATAAAATGAAATCGTTCCATATATACGCACATTAATTGAAATATAAATTTGCAATTACACAAATGAATTGCCGTAATTACCTGACGTAGACAGCGGTAGAGAAAGACAGAGCGTGGCAATGTCTTGGAGATTGCATTTCTCTCGAGAAGAGGGGGTTCGTGAGTAGATCTGCTAGGAAATAAGGAACAGATGTTATTTGTTTGGACGCTGCCCTGACCCAACTCAAGGCATAACACTGTATAGAATGATTGTGTCTGAGCCATTCAGATGCAGGCTAAATAATGCAGAAGTAAAGCCTTATATATCTAGGAAATCATGAAGGAGCTTAAGGCGAAATGGGATCGGATTTTGGGTCAAAATATTAAAATTTCGTTTTTTGCCATAATTTGTTCTCTAAACCTCCTTGTTTAAAATTAAACCTTGAACATGACTCTAGAGTAACTTTTTATTTTTCCATTTATATGAGACGGGGTCGTGGCGTCATGAGTGACTCCATAGCTTTCAAACTTCATTCGTGACTTCGAAGCTTCTACTTTTCAATGGGATGTTAATATGAGGTGAAAGAAAGGTTGATTTCAATAGCTGGTACCGTGAAAGTGATATTCTTCTGTTTTTTATATATATTCCTTGGGTTTTTTTATCCTTGGTGTGTTTTTAAACATTGCGCTTGTTTCGAGTTTGTGTTGTGGTGGTATCAGTATTTTAGTGATCTCACTCTCTTACTCTATCTCTCTCCGTATCGCTGTGGAAATGCCTAGATTTAGGGGTCATTTTCTGAAAAAGCGTGTGAATTGGCGAAAGAAGAGAAAAGAAAGCAATTTGCAAGGCAGTGGCAACAAACAACCAAGGGAATATTACCAAGTGCCAGGTTCTTGAAAAGTTAGGTTTGCATGCTGGTTCTCAGAACGTTGATGTTATGCTAACTACGAAGAAGGTCAGACTCAGAATTGCAGACACTGCAATCAAGATTTTAGCCAAAAAAGCAACACAAGTTAGAGTAAGTGCCATGAGAAGCCTGGAGGATGCCTATTCAGATGACGAAGGAAGTGGAGAATATGCAGCAGGGATGTTTTAACTTTGGGTTTAATTTTCCAAAGTATGAAATTTTCATATTAAAGCAATATTTTCTCATATTCTACTGTTTCTATTGTCCTGAAATTTTCAGAACATATTAATTACAGTACTCTAGATGTACTAATATACCGTAATGATAGTTGTAGGGGTAAAAATGTTCAAAAAGTGTTGAAAAATTATAACCACAAAAATTAATATCTCACTCAGAAATAGCACTCATTAAACAATATTGTTTCTGAACAGACAACGTTCTATTTTCGCCTTTCATCCTCATTCCTCAACGAACAATGTGTATGAATGGAGAAAGACGGATATATTAGTTTGAAGTAGTGATGCAAATTCCAGTGCCTCTGCTGACACTGGTGTGCACAGTGCCAGTGTCAAACGCGTCACCGTGCCAAAATACCGGTGCCGCGGCACTGTCAGTGCCACGATGACAACTTATTCCATGGACTCGTATAAAAACGTTCATACTTCATGTATTGACAAAAAAGGAACTACGCATAGATATACCGTAGTTTGTGTTAATATTTACGAACAAAATACAAAATATACCTCAAATTTTTCCATTCGCATTCAAGAACAGTATTTTATTTTTTCACTTTATTCGCTGACATTCCGTTAGAGAAAATTTGACCAGCTTTCGAAAACAAATCTTCGGCAGGCGCGGATGTTGCTACAACACACAACTTCCGGACAGCTAAACCACCATTTTACGGATCTGCCTGCTTAGCTATAAAGACGTTTTCTAGGTACGACGAAGCATATGTCGTTGCCGGGACAAAACCTCCTATGTGACATATTTTATCTTAGAACTTTAGCCGGTAAGGTTCTCTCATCTAAGGTGCAATATTGTGTGATAGTTGTTAAGGCATTCTCGCTCTTCATAATGTATGTGCTGCGGGTCAGTATATCTCCAAAAATATTATCACATAGGAGGTTTTGTCCCGGCAACGACGATATGTCGTTTTAAACCTGTTATCGTCGATTTGAACGATATACAAGATTTACATCTCACTGCTATGTAGGCCTACTGGTTTTTATCATGTGGAGAGATGTAGCTCCACAAAGGGCTAGGTTTTCGTCTGTCTGCCTTTGACACGAAATTCAAGACAATCGATAATGAAACGAAAGAGAATAAAGCATAGCGTGGCACGGTCCGACGGCACTTGAAAGGACGGGGTGACCAGTAGGTACCGTAGACGCGATCTGTCCTGGCACACTGCCACTGACACCGGCACGGATCTGAGAAGCACTGGCTTGTACATCCAAGCACAGAAATGGTGTCCCGACGTAAACAATCAACACTGCCCCACTCCAGTACTGAAAACAAGGGGAGAGAGTGAAGGGGTAGTGTTGAAGGCCAACCCAGTACAAAACAAGGGGGAAGGGAGTGAAGGGGTAGTGTCGAAGGCCAACCCAGTACAAAAACAAGGGGGAAGGGAGTGAAGGGGTAGTGTCGAATGCACAATGACTCACCTTCTCACTTAACGCATTGCTGCATGGACTGCATGTAGACAGCCCGCTACAAGACATCGTTGTGATCAAAATGGACACAGTGGCGGATGTATTGAAGTACAGCATTAGGTTACGGACTCGTCCGGCCCCGCGGTGTAGGGGGCAACGCGTCCGGCCGCCCCGGGTTCGATTCCCGGCCGGGTCAGGGCGTTTTAATTGTAAATGATTAATATCCCTGGCCTGGGGACTGCGTGCTTGTGTCGTCTTTAACGTTCCTCACATTCAACACTCAACACTTCCGCAATTCCAATTACATGCAGGTTCTTATATTGTGCAAGTAGGGGCAAAAGAACTCTATATGTCGACGCCCCGAACAAATAGCATTTTAACGTAAAAAATTAAAAAAGTAACCTACTCTGATAATTACAGTATTAAGAGGTAAAGGAGGTTTTTAACCGAAAAGTATTTTATACTAGTTAGGAAGATTTTGTAGCTGCGTAATATCGGGTAGTAATTTGAAAATAGGGGCCGATGACCTTCGATGTTAGGCCCCTTAAAACAACAAGCATCATCATCATCATCATCAATTTGAAAATATATTTTATTGGTTCGTAACTTTGTTCTGGACTTTACTGAAGTTATATCATCATAATTTATCACCTCGGATATAGAATTACGATAAATTCCATAAACAGAAAATTAATATGCTAAAATAAGGTATTGATGTATAACTGTAAGCATTTCTTTATAAAAATAACTAAAGATACATTTTACTTCTTGAGCAATAAGGAAATACATCTGAAAATTATTTAATATAACTCAAATTCAATTTGCATAAAATAGAAAGTCCTGTCTTTACAACAAAAATGCTATTATAGCAACATCTCAACATAACTAATTATTATAAAATTAACACACTTTTACAGAAATATCTTATCAAAAATATGAACGTATCGCATCTTCCTCGAAAATATATAAATAAAATGTACGGTAAAATAATAAACATAATGCACTGTCTATACATACATCATTTCAAGAAAAGAAAAAATGGAAATTAACTCAGAACTAATTGTGAAATGGGTATTAAATAACTATAGAGTTGTCATATACTGGCATTACAACAATTGTAAGTGACGGGTTCCTCCTCCCTCCCAGAATTAATAATCAGTCCAAGCCCCATTCCTGTTTATCACTTGCTCTAGCCGCTTGGGAATGGAATCTATCAGATGTTGGAAAAAATCTGGTTCAATTCGTAGATTCGCCCAAACTCGATGGCAGTGCATTAACAGAGCCGCTCTTGTCCTCTCCTGACCTGGAACCCACATGTTTACCATTCGTGCCCAAACGTGTTCTATTATATTTAAGTCAGCCGACTTGGGAGGCCAGTCAAGCACGTGAACGTCAGAATGCCGTTTGAAGAAAGCTTCGGTTACATGTGCAGTGTGAACAGAGCATTTATCTTGCACAAACCTGATAACAGGAACTTCTTCAATGGGGTAAATAGCTCGATCACTAGGAAGAACGGCACCCTCTAATATGTCCACATATTCACACGCAGTCATATGTGGAGTGATCTCTATCAACTCTCCTGGACCAGCACCACTTATCCACCCCAATACGCCACATGTGACGCGACCCGACTGATTAGTTACCTGGAAAAAGGGCTCTTCATAACGCTTTCCAACTGGACGCCAGCACTTCAGCTGTTTACCTGGATCGGAGCAAAATACCTTTTCATCCAACCAAATTGTAATTTCCCATTCCTGTCGTGGACGAACACTTTCTTGTAGTGCAAAGCCTACGCGAAGTTCTCTGTGGATAGGAAGAAGTCGCCCCTTTTTCGCAGCTCGGCGATTGTAAATACCTGCCGCGTGGAGTCGGCGACTCACGGTAGTCCGGCTTACTGGCAATTCCAATGCGGCAGTCGCATTATCGATAGTTGCAAACGGAGAATTGTCCATAGTTTGAATGATTCCAGCATCCTGTTCCGGAGTAGTTCTTCTAGGAGCCTTGTTATGTGTCCTATGATCTATCAATCCTTCTTCACCTCGTTCTTGCCATATTTCTATCCATCTCCAAACTGTCTTAAGACTGCATGGTATTGCTTGTGCTATTGCTTGGGGGACCATGTGAGCCTCCCACATGCCAATAATACGGCCTCGATTCACCTGTGATAGAATAGGAGCCATCTTATTACAATGTTACAGTATAACGCCGGAATACACAGGGAGTGAACAGCACTACCTGTTCACTCCCTTCCCTTCCTTTTCAGTACTGGAGAGTGGCCTTCAACACTACCCCCTTACTCTCTCCCTCTTTTTCAGTACTGGAGTGGGGCAGTGTTGATTGTTTATGTCGGGACACCATTAATGTGCGTGCATGTACGTGCCGTGCCGTTGGCACGAGGCAGTCACGTGGCCACACGCAGTAGTGCTTCGTTCGGCAACAGTGCCAGCCACCAGTGCCCGCCGTACTGCTCGAGGTACTCATGGAAAAACAGACTTGACTGATGTGTGTTCTTGTCCTTACTAACGGTATAAATTAGGTCAATATTCACGTCACAAACCTTTTTATTCTTGTAAGCGTTTCATATACTTATCTTTATGGCAGTGCCACTGGCACTGGTTCATTTTAAATCGTGGCACAGTGCCTACCGTGCCGTCTCTAGCACTGGTGTCAAAGCACGGTGCCAGTGTCTTCCTTACATCACTAGTTTGAAGGGAAATCACGAAAGGCGTGACGGTAAACGGTGCGTTGGAAACCAGGGCGTATTTCACTTCGACCGACTCATTTTAACGGTAAGTGAGGCATGATCTCTTGCTAAAAAGCCAGCTACCCGCACGGCATACGACTGAGTCATGTGGACCTAAACTTCTGAAAACGTACATATACACCAGCTCACTCGTGATCCTCTAACTTTTCTTGCAGTATAAACATTCTTCTTTCGTCCATGTTGGCAAGAGATAAGAAATTACTGCCTCGTAAGCTGGTGCCAGCACTCTGGTTCGAACCCTGGCTCGTCCACCATCACCACAACCAACAATAACAACAACAACAACAAGAACAAAACCACTACCACCACCACTACCATCCACACTACGACCACCACCACTACCATCACCTTTTTGCAAAGCCTCGTGAGACAAAGAAAGGAGCTATCCGATAAGGGAGGCAGCGGACGTGGTTACGACTGAGGATGTCATCAGAGTGCCCGAAATTTTGCCTGAAAAGAGCTGTACTGTCGAGGAATACATATGCAACAGAATTTATACACTGCTGTGCAAAACTTAAGGACGATATAGATAAAGCAACATAACATATCAACTACTTGATGGAAATGAATGAATGTGCGGTAGCCGTGCGCGTAGAGGCGCGCGGCTGTGAGCTTGCATCCGGGAGATAGTAGGTTCGAATCCCACTATCGGCAACCCTGAAAATGGTTTCCGTAGTTTCCCATTTTCGCACTAGGCAAATGCTGGGGCTGTACCTTAATTAAGGCCACGGCCGCTTCCTTCCAACTCCTAGGCCTTTCCTATCCCATCGTCGCCATAAGACGTATCTGTGTCGGCGCGACGTAAAGCCCCTAGCAAAAAAAAAAGTGCGGTAGCATGTTGCCCGAGGTGTCTCCCAAACGCGCATAGAAACCTGGCGTGAGGCCAGCGCAACTATAGCGCCAAATGGGTCTGGCCTCACGAAACTAGCCCTTTCCTACCCCATCGCCGCCACAGGACCTATCTGAGCCGGCGCGACGTAAAGCCAATAGGAAAAAAACTGTATGAGACATAAATGATTGGAACTTGGCGTACGTCTTTTAGTGCCGAGAGTGTCCGAGGACAATTTCGGCTTGCCAAATGAAGGTATTTTGATTGACACCTGTAGGTGACCTGCGCGTCGTGATGAGGATGAAATGATGATGAAGACGACACATACACCCAGCCCCTCTGCCAGCGAAATTAACCAATTAAGGTTAAAATTCCCGACCCTGCCGGGAATCGAACCCTGGACCCCGGTGACCAAAGGCCAGCACGCTCACCATTTAGCCATGGAGACGAGGCAGTTGAAGGAACGGGACAAGGCAGTGTGAGCGATCTGTTACAGTGCACTGTGGTGGTGTTATTCATTAAAGCATAGCCCGGAGACAACATTTGGATGACATCACATGGTGAAGAATCATCGGGAAACTGAAAGAAGGACTGTGACGAGTGTAGCCCAGGAGTTTGGTGATGTTCACAGCATTGTTTCACGTGTATGGGGCATTCCGAACAATGGGCACTGCTACCCGAAGGAGACGAGGGGGGGTTGACTCCGGTCAACTACAGCAGCAGATGACCGTTACATTGTGCAGAGGCAAAAAGAGACTCACGTCAAGCAGCGGGTGCAATTGCAACCACATTTAAGAGGACTGCAAGGCACCCAATCTCACGCTTCGCGGTGGTACGGCGTCTGCATAGGGACGGTCTGTTTGCCGACGACCATTACGTTGTGTTCCGTCGATACCTGTACATCGGCGGCAACGTTTGCGATGGTGCCAAGAGCATCAGGTCTGGGGTCACGTGCTTGTCTCAAAGGAGAGCAGATCAAATTTGATTGGTGATTCTAGACATACCCTCACCTGGCGAGAGGTGGGAACACGTAATGCACCCAGGAACGTTATCGAACATGATCTTTTTTTTTTTTTTTGGATCCAAGTGTTATGGTGTGGAGAGGCTTAATGTTCCAAATCTTTAAACGGGGTACACTCACCGGTCACCGTTAGTGTGACAGTGTACTTCTTCCCCATGTGCGTCTTTTCAGGAGTGCCTTAGGCCCTGGCTTCAATTTTATGGATGACAATACACGAGCGCATCCAACAGCGCAGGTGGAGGAGCTCTTGGAACGAGAGGATATTCGGTGAATGGGCTGACCAACTTGTTTTCCCGACTTAAATCCCATCGAGCACGTGTGGGACATGTTGGGAAGACATATTACAGCACGTCCACATGCACCAACGACCATGGAGCAGTTGTCAACGCGCTGGTGGAGGGATAGAACGCCCTACCACAAGAACTCCTTACCGATCTTGTGGCCAGCATGGGAACACGCTGCAGAGCATGCATCGCTGCCGTGGTGATCGCACACCCTTTTAAGAACCATGTCTCTTCTTTTGTGATGCCCAGGGGACCATCATCAGTCAGAGCGACTTATATGTAATTTGTTGTCTCTGTAGAGAAGTGTCATTTCTGCTCGCCTCATGTCGCATTCCTTTCAGTTGCCTACCGCACCGTGCTGTATCAGTTCTTCCTATGTTTGATTCAAGTTTCATCGAGTTATATTACTTCGCAGTGACACAGCATGCGCTAGTTACTTTCGTCCTTAAGTTTTGCACAGCAGGCTTCAACCAGTCAATTTTGCCGGAATTTATTGTTGTATTATAGAGAGAAAAGATGCTGAAGATATGTGTGTGAAGAATATCGTAGTCCAGAACTGAAGACGGAATGACTCTGGTGAAATTAACTGGGATTATTGTGATATTTTCATTAGATTCCAATAGAATATATAACCAATTATTGCATAATATTTAATCAGACCTGCTTTTCATTATTCCTTTGAGCGCGAGTTTTTGAGTATTAGATAATCTGAGTAAATGAGTGATAGATATAAGGTGTAAAATTTCAACGGCACAGGAAGCTGAAAGAAAAGGAAAGAAAAGAAAAGGAAAGAAGGAAGGAAATAAATATAAGAATACACCGAAATTATATAAAATAAAATTAGCTATGTAATTACACCATGATGTATCAGGATTCCTCTTGGAAGCTGTCATGGTCATGAACTGTAGCCTCGTGAGGGTGTAGATATCCCCGTTTACGTTACGTTTGTTCTGTCATATTCTTATCATATTATAAAGCTAATAAGAGACACCATTTCACTGACACTACTGTCCACTACTGATATTCGGAGAGAATGGAGCCATAAAATGCCGCGCACTATTTCTATTAAAGTGTCAAATCCAAATGGACTATGATTCAAGAATTATGACAATATCGTGATGATGACCGTGAATGCCAAATTTGTTACATAAACGAGGTATCGGAGATACGTTTAAATTTATGATTAAACTAGCTGCAGTACCCGTCTGGCGGGACAATCATATAGAATGCGCAAAGTTACCGAACTCCCCAGCTACTTTCCGCCGATAATCAGGCAAGCTGTTTCATTCGGGATGCAGCAGTAATCCAATCTATCGGAGATGAGTGGCATCAGGAGAAATAAATCACATCACATCAGTGGTCAATATACCGGGCGAGCTAGATGTGCGGTTAGGGGCGCGCAGCTGTGAGCTTGCATCCGATAGATAGTGGGTTTGAACCGCACTGTCGGCAGCCCTGAAGACTGTTAACCATGGTTTCTCATTTTCAAACCAGGCAAATGCTAGGGCTGTACCTTAATAAGGGCCACGGCCGCTTCATTCCCGCTCCTAGCCCTTTCCTACCCCATCGCCGCCACAAGACCTATCTGAGTCGGCGCGACGTAAAGCCAATAGGAAAAAAAAACTGTATGAGACATAAATGATTGGAACTTGTATTCTGTGTAACTTCTGTTACGGTATGTAATACCTTTCGATAGGATCAATAACGTACTGTAGGAATTTGCGAGAATTAAATTTTAGGCACCTTCCCCTTATTTATAACCTAGACTGTAGTACCTTATTCCCAAACTTTACATACCGATTTCAATTAAATTCTGTTCACCCATTTTCTCGTAGTTCGGCGTTGATATGGACTTAGCAACAAAAATCGAAATTCATGAATATCTCCTTTATCATAGCCGGTACGGTAAAAATGTGTAAGACATTCATGATCGTAAATTTAATTCTGTATAACTTTAGTTCTGTAGTATTTATCGATAGGACCACTAATAACATAGACATTTGAGAATGAAATTTTAGGCTTTCCCCTAAACTACCATTTCACTCAGTGTGAATACAACTATTTATAGCCTAGATTATAGTGCATCATGATCCGACTTTACTAAAATTTCTTCAGCCGTTTTCTCGTGATGCCTGGACAGACAGACAGACAAACAGACAGACAGACAGACAGACAGACAGACAGACAGACAGACAGACAGACAGACAGACAGACAGACAGACAGACAGACAGACAGACAGACAGACAGAGATGACGTAAAATTAAGAAGTGCATTTCCTTCTTTCTGTGGGCACAACCGATACAGAAATACCATTCTTTTTAAATTTTGAGCAATGTACGGACAAAACTCTCATTATATATATATATATATACACATTCCTAGGCGCCGGACTGAGTGGCTCTGGCAGTATAAACCCTGGTCTTCTGAACCCATGTTGGCGGGCTCGATCCCAGCACACTTGGTGGTATTTGAAGGCAGTAAATTTATTGGCACGTAAAAGAACTCCAGCGGTAGAAAAATTTTGGCACGCTGGTGTCTCCCGAGGACGGCTGAAGTAGTTTTCCTTTTTTTTTTTTTTTTTTTTTTTTTTTTGCTATTTGCTTTACGTCGCACCGACACATATGTCTTAAGGCGACGATGTGATGGGAAAGGCCTAGGAATGGGAAGAAAGCGGCCGTGGCCTTAATTAAGGTACATCCCCAGCATTTGCCTGGTGTGAAAATGGGAAACCACGGAAAACCATCTTCAGGGCTGCCGTCAGTGGGGTTCGAACTCACTATCTCCCGATTACTGGATACTGGCCGCACTTAAGCGACTGCAACTATAGAGCTCGGTGCTGAAGTAGTTAGTGGGCCTTAAGTCTATTATTATTATTATTATTATTATTATTATTATTATTATTGTATCGGGAGGTACACCTCAACGCCGCGCATTCTAAATTAGCGCATAAATGAACTCAATCTATCAATCAAAAGTGGAACTAATAACACAACAAGTTAGAACTTTAATCAGAAGATGACACCACCGAAATATTATGTAATTTTGTTATTGTGCAGTTTCCTAAACTGGGTGAATTTCTCCTTGTTTTGTTTGCCATTCGTCAAGAAGTTTGGACATTTTTCCACAGATGACACTACCAAGAAACTATGATCATGCACCCTGGTGCAAAGTTAAAGAACGTATTATTTAAAGAAGTTTTGTATTTCTAGGTTTTTGTAACTAACTGATGTTCACTTATTTTTGGGTTGGCAATATTTCCTTTTTCTCTTCGCCAGTTTTGAATCTAGCCAGTCACTAATTTCTGTTATTAATTTTCAACCTATCACAGGCTTCTTGTTCGATTTTGAGGGTTACTTTTGAACTCAATCAATGGATATAGAGAGGGTGTGGCTAGTTTAGCCTTGAATGATCTCGAACCTTCCCTCAGGGTTTATAAACTGCGGCTTTTCACGTTTCTTGGCCAATTGATCGTCATATTTCTGAGTGTTTGCGTGTGTTAAGCAGGAGACAGGCGGCCTCTTTTGTCGGCAGGTAGAACATCTACAAGGTAATGGCCACATAACTTTGTTTTTTCTTGCTACCTCCGCAGTTTAATCCGAGGGAAAGTCCCGAATCATTAGCTATGTAACCTACTTTTCTAAAATGTAAATCATCTTTCGGCTAATGTAAAAACTTCGTAAACCCTTTAATTGTAAATCGGAGTGAATTACCCTCTCGAGCTCCCCTTCATCTTGGTTTGAGGTGACTACGTGTTTTATTCTGTAATGTGATAAAGTAATTTCTACCGGGCGAGTTGGCCGTGCGCGTAGAGGCGCGCGGCTGTGAGCTTGCATCCGGGAGATAGTAAGTTCGAATCCCACTATCGGCAGCCCTGAAAATGGTTTTCCGTGGTTTCCCATTTTCACACCAGGCAAATGCTGGGGCTGTACCTTAATTAAGGCCACGGCCGCTTCCTTCCAACTCCTAGGCCTTTCCTATCCCATCGTCGCCATAAGACCTATCTGTGTCGGTGCGACGTAAAGCCCCTAGCAAAAAAAAAAAATAAAGTAATTTCTATACGAGTTACCTCAGTAGTTTTGGATTAGCCCCTGTTTCATTGGCCTAGAGCCCTTTAGGTTTTTAGGTTTTCATTGTCTTGGAGCGCAGTGTATGCCTCCATTCCTTTTGTGTTTGGGCCAGTTATTTAACCTGTTCTTTTTCATGAAGGCCCCGTAGGTTGGGTATTAAATACCCCTGTATAAAATCATTTTTCAAATTGTAAGTTGTGCCTTGAGAGGCCAATGATTGCCTTGAGTAGGCTTGGAAATCTAAGAGCCTGTTAGCTCTTTTTCAAAGTTTTTGTAAGATAAACGAGTGGCTCTAGAAGGCTAGAAAATGTATTTTGGGAGCAAGTGCTCCATGAATTAGGGGATTTCTGCCCTTGAATAAATTTGTACTCTTTTGTAAATTTGAGCTGGGAGCTCAGAAATTGTAAAGCGAAGGGCCTGAAGCCCAGGATTTTCCTAGACTTGTTTCAAGATTGTCATTGTACCTGATGTTGCATTGTTATGAAAAATTGTTATGTTGGAAGTTTTAAAAGAAATATAACCTTTGTTAAAATTTTAAATCAATCCCTGATATCGTAGTTAGATCCATTCAAGCCCGCACATTCTTTAACCTCTTTCTGCTCCACGGGTATCTCCGTAACAATTATTATTATTATTATTATTATTATTATTATTATTATTATTATTATTATTATTATTATTATTATTATTATTATTTCGAATGGGCCACCAGAGGACCACGTGCCAATTTCAATTCCTTCTTCTTTGTTCTTTCCTTTTCTTCCAGTACGCTTTCATATGTTCACTATGTTTCTTCTTTCTGTCTTCAGACCACTTTGAACCAGTCTTTTTTACTTTCCTACCTTGGAATCCTATTTTCAATACTTTTTCCCGAAAGTCTTCTCTGTTATTTATTTCTTCTGTTGTTATATTGTTTTTTTTTAAATCCTATGTTACTTCATTGACCCAGCTTGTCGTTGATTTCTTACTCCACAAATATCTGAAAATCTTACTGGTTAATCTACTATCTTGCATTCGATATAAATGTCCAAAAAACATAAGTCTCCTTTTCCTCATTACATCTGATATATTTTCTATTTTTTTATATATTTCAGCATTACTTCGTAATTTCCAACCTTCTGCTGTCTTTTGTGGGCCTAATATTTTCCTCATGTTTCGCCTTTCTAGTATTTCTAGCTTATCTAAATTATAGTTTATTATTATTATTATTATTATTATTATTATTATTATTACTAGCTGTAGTACCCGGCGCTGCCCGGATAGTTTTTGAATGTTTACGTTTAATACTTGTATTACCAGTTAGTTATGTGTGAAGTGAATGCTTATAGAATTCTTTTTGAGGTATTGATTTTATTACTTATTATGTAGGTTTAGAGTTATTTCGATGTATCTGATTTCAAGTTTTAGATTATTTAATTATCGAGTAAACACTAATCTCGGTCATTTTATACTATTTACTTTTAAGCCCTTCTCAGCTCCTGCCTCGATGGAGGCTGAACGTGGGCTTACACGTGATCCAGAGCGTCACCGTTCGTACCAGAGACACATGAACAATGGATTTCGACATTAATATTGGTTATTTTCCTTATTTTTGCACGTCGGCCCCTCTCATTCCCCAACAGCAGCGGGAGCTAGGTGTATCTGACCTCCACAGTAATGATTTCTATATAGTAAGTCATGTGTATACCAAGTTTATTGAGAGATATGCTAAAACATACACACATACATCCTTAAACTCTGTCCCTTTGGACGTTTTCAATTTTTTGCCAGTTCTCATCCGCCTGCCGAGCAGGACTGAGCTTTATCATAAACGGCATCCAGAGTGTAACAGTTCATCTCAGCGACCTCGACACAAATTTCAGTCTTTTTCGGTTAATTTTTACATTTCGCCCCTACTTTAGAGGCTAGGAGTCTCTTACCCCTTAGGTATATTTTTCCACACAGTAGGTCCAGTATATACACATGCGTCCATTCTCTCAGTCATTTTCGAAATTTTGTTTTTCACTTTTTCTTACCGCTATGTGAAAGGAGGCAGAAATTGGACTTCTACAAAAATTGAAGCGTTACTATTCATCTCAGCGACCCCGAAAAAAATGGATTCGACACTATTTTCGATTATTTCTACATCTCATCCCGTCGTAGGTGTGCTAGGGTTGTCATACCTCCACGCAGTTTGTCTCCTGATAATAAGTCATAAGTGACCAAGTTTGTTTCAAATTGTTCCCATAGTCCCGAAACGTATGGATTACACACTAATATCGGTCATTTTTAGTCATAATTACATTTCGTTCCCTTATCTAAGGCTTCTAGGGGTGTCTTTCCCCCTTAGTATTCTTTTCAGGTAGTAGGTAATATTTGTATTAAGTTCTGTTGACAGTTATACTGGGACGTACAAAAAACACCCTTATTCTCGGTCATTTGGATATTTTCTGTTCTTGACTCCTTCTCACCCGCCTGGCAATTGGGGATCAACTTTGACTTAAACGACAACCGGAGTGACACTCCTCATTTAAGCGACCCCTAAAACTATGGAAGTGACATTATTTTCGTTATTTTATATCTAACTCCCTTCCTAACCACCCACCACAAAAGGGGCCTTAATTTGGACTTTAAAAGTCCGGAGTGCCACTGTTCATCTCAGCGACCCCGAAAACTATGGATTCGACACTATAATTTTATATACCTCCCACCCTTCCCAGATGGGGGCTGAATTTGGTTTAAAAGATTCCGGAGTTACACTGTTCATTTCAGTGTGGATTGGACAATATATTCGATGATTTTTATATATCAGCCCCATCGCCCCCCCCCCCGCTCCTAAGGGCGGCTGGGGTGTCTTACCCTCACGTGGTTTGTCTCATGATACTAAAATTCCGGACTGCCGCTATTCATCTCAGCGACCCCAAAAACTGTGGATTCCACACTAATTACGATTATTTTTATATATCCCTCCCCCTTGCCCCCCACTCTAAAGGGGGCTGAACTTGGAATTAAAAATTTCCCGGAATGTCACTGATCATCTAAGCGACCCCGAAAAGTATGGATTCGACACTATTTTCGTTTATTTTTATATATGACCCCCCTTACCCACCGCCCCTAGTGGTTCCAGGGTGTCTTACACCCACGTGGTTTGTCTCCTGATCCTAAAAATCTGGAGTGTCGCTATTCACTTTGGCGACCCCGAAAACTATGTATTCGACACTATTTTCGATTACATGTATGTATCACTTCCCCCTCGCCCCCACCCCAAAGGGTCTGAACTTGGACTTTAAAAAAATTGGAGTATCACTATTCATCTTAGCAACCCCGAAAAGTATGTATTCGGCACTACATTGATGATTTTTATATCTCAAGCCGCCCGCCCCCCAACCCTAAGGGTTCCTGGGGTGTCCTATCCCCACGTGGTTTGTCTCCCGATACTAAAATTCCGGAGTGTTACTATTCACCTCGGCGACCCCGAAAACTTTATATTTGACACTAAATAGGATTATTTTTATATCTCACCCTCCTTGCTCCCCGCCCCAAAAGGGGATGAACTTGGACTTAAAAAAATCCCGGGCTGTCACTATTCATCTAAGCGACCCCGAAAGTATGCATTCGACAGTACTCTCGATGATTTTTATATCTCACCCCTTCGCCCCCCGTCCCTATGGTTTCCTGGGGTGCCCTACCCCCACGTGGTTTGTCTCCTGTTAGTAAAAATCCGGAGTGTCAGTATTCATCTCAGCGACCCCGAAGAGTACTCGACATTCTTTTCGATTATTTTTATATATCACTCCTCCCTTGTCCCCCACCCTAAAGGGGGCAGAACTTGGAATTTAAAAATTCCCGGGATGTCACTATTCACCTAAGCGACCACGAAAAGTATGGACTCGACACTATTTTCGATTATGTGTATATATCACTCCCAACTCGCCCACCACCCCAAAGGGGGCTGAACTTGGACTTTAAAAAAATTCCGAGTGTCACTATTCATCTCAGCGACCCAGAAAAGTATGGATTAGACACTATTTTCGTTATTTTTATATATGAACCCCCTTACCCACCGCCCCTAGTGATTCCAGGGTGTCTTACCCCCACGTGGTTTGTCTCCTGATCCTAAAAATCTGGAGTGTCGCTATTCACTTTGGCGACCCCGAAAACTATGTATTCGACACTATTTTCGATTACATGTATGTATCACTTCCCCCTCGCCCCCACCCCAAAGGGTCTGAACTTGGACTTTAAAAAAATTGGAGTATCACTATTCATCTTAGCAACCCCGAAAAGTATGTATTCGACACTACATTGATGATTTTTATATCTCAAGCCGCCCGTCCCCCAACCCTAAGGGTTCCTGGGGTGTCCTATCCCCACGTGGTTTGTCTCCCGATACTAAAATTCCGGAGTGTTACTATTCACCTCGGCGACGCCGAAAACTTTATATTTGACACTAAATAGGATTATTTTTATATCTCACCCTCCTTGCTCCCCGCCCCAAAGGGGGATGAACTTGGACTTAAAAAAATCCCGGGCTGTCACTATTCATCTAAGCGACCCCGAAAGTATGCATTCGACAGTACTCTCGATGATTTTTATATCTCACAACTTCGCCCCCCGCCCCTATGGTTTCCTGGGGTGCCCTACCCCCACGTGGTTTGTCTCCTGATAGTAAAAATCCGGAGTGTCAGTATTCATCTCAGCGACCCCGAAGAGTACTCGACATTCTTTACGATTATTTTTATATATCACTCCTCCCTTGTCCCCCACCCTAAAGGGGGCTGAACTTGGAATTTAAAAATTCCCGTGATGTCACTATTCACCTAAGCGACCACGAAAAATATGGACTCGACACTATTTTCGATTACATGTATATATCACTTCCCCCTCGCCCCCCTCCCAAAGGGTCTGAACTTGGACTTTAAAAAAATTGGAGTATCACTATTCATCTTAGCAACCCCGAAAAGTATGTATTCGACACTACATTGATGATTTTTATATCTCAAGCCGCCCGCCGCCCAACCCTAAGGGTTTCTGGGGTGTCCTATCCCCACGTGGTTTGTCTCCCGATACTAAAATTCCGGAGTGTTACTATTCACCTCGGCGACCCCGAAAACTTTATATTTGACACTAAATAGGATTATTTTTATATCTCACCCTCCTTGCTCCCCGCCCCAAAAGGGGATGAACTTGGACTTATAAAAATCCCGGTCTGTCACTATTCATCTAAGCGACCCCGAAAGTATGCATTCGACAGTACTCCCGATGATTTTTATATCTCACCCCTTCACACACCGCCCCTATGGTTTCCTGGAGTGCCCTACCCCCACGTGGTTTGTCTCCTGATAGTAAAAATCCGGAGTGTCAGTATTCATCTCAGCGACCCCGAAGAGTACTCGACATTCTTTTCGATTATTTTTATATATCACTCCTCCCTTGTCCCCCACCCTAAAGGGGGCTGAACTTGGAATTTAATAATTCCCGGGATGTCACTATTCACCTAAGCGACCACGAAAAGTATGGACTCGACACTATTTTCGATTATGTGTATATATCACTCCCACCTCGCCCCCCACCCCAAAGGGGGCTGAACTTGGACTTTAAAAAAATTCCGAGTGTCACTATTCATCTCAGCGACCCAGAAAAGTATGGATTAGACACTATTTTCGTTATTTTTATATATGAACCCCCTTACCCACCGCCCCTAGTGATTCCAGGGTGTCTTACCCCCACGTGGTTTGTCTCCTGATCCTAAAAATCTGTAGTGTCGCTATTCACTTTGGCGACCCCGAAAACTATGTATTCGACACTATTTTCGATTACATGTATGTATCACTTCCCCCTCGCCCCCACCCCAAAGGGTCTGAACTTGGACTTTAAAAAAATTGGAGTATCACTATTCATCTTAGCAACCCCGAAAAGTATGTATTCGACACTACATTGATGATTTTTATATCTCAAGCTGCCCGCCCCCCAACCCTAAGGGTTCCTGGGGTGTCCTATCCCGACGTGGTTTGTCTCCCGATACTAAAATTCCGGAGTGTTACTATTCACCTCGGCGACGCCGAAAACTTTATATTTGACACTAAATAGGATTATTTTTATATCTCACCCTCCTTGCTCCCCGCCCCAAAGGGGGATGAACTTGGACTTAAAAAAATCCCGGGCTGTCACTATTAATCTAAGCGACCCCGATAGTATGCATTCGACAGTACTCTCGATGATTTTTATATCTCACCCCTTCGCCCCCCGCCCCTATGGTTTCCTGGGGTGCCCTACCCCCACGTGGTTTGTCTCCTGATAGTAAAAATCCGGAGTGTCAGTATTCATCTCAGCGACCCCGAACAGTACTCGACATTCTTTTCGATTATTTTTATATATCACTCCTCCCTTGTCCCCCACCCTAAAAGGGGCTGAACTTGGAATTTAAAAATTCCCGGGATGTCACTATTCACCTAAGCGACCACGAAAAGTATGGACTCGACACTATTTTCGATTATGTGTATATATCACTCCCACCTCGCCCCCCACCCCAAAGGGGGCTGAACTTGTACTTTAAAAAATTCGGAGTGTCACTATTCATCCCAACGACCCCGAAAAGTGTGGAGTCGACACTATTTTCGTTTATTTTTATTTATGACCCCCCTCGCCCCCCGCTCCTAAGGGTTCCTGGGGTGTCCTACCCCCACGTGGTTTGTGTCCTGATACTGAAAATCCGGAGTGTCGCTATTCACTTTGGCGACCCTGAAAACTATGTATTCGACATTACTTTCAATTATTTGTATATATCACTCCCCCCTCGCCACCACCCCAAAGGGGGCTGAACTTGGACTTAAAAAAAATTCCGAGTGTCACTATTCATCTCAGCGACCCTGAAAACTATGTATTCGACACTATTTTCGATTACATGTATATATCACTTCCCCCTCGCCCCCACCCCAAAGGGTCTGAACTTGGACTTTAAAAAAATTGGAGTATCACTATTCATCTTAGCAACCCCGAAAAGTATGTATTCGACACTACATTGATGATTTTTATATCTCAAGCCGCCCGCCCCCCAACCCTAAGGGTTCCTGGGGTGTCCTATCCCCACGTGGTTTGTCTCCCGATACTAAAATTCCGGAGTGTTACTATTCACCTCGGCGACCCCGAAAACTTTATATTTGACACTAAATAGGATTATTTTTATATCTCACCCTCCTTGCTCCCCGCCCCAAAGGGGGATGAACTTGGACTTAAAAAAATCCCGGGCTGTCACTATTCATCTAAGCGACCCCGAAAGTATGCATTCGACAGTACTCTCGATGATTTTTATATCTCACCCCTTCGCCCCCCGCCCCTATGGTTTCCTGGGGTGCCCTACCCCCACGTGGTTTGTCTCCTGATAGTAAAAATCCGGAGTGTCAGTATTCATCTCAGCGACCCCGAAGAGTACTCGACATTCTTTTCGATTATTTTTATATATCACTCCTCCCTTGTCCCCCACCCTAAAGGGGGCTGAACTTGGAATTTAAAAATTCCCGGGATGTCACTATTCACCTAAGCGACCACGAAAAGTATGGTCTCGAAACTATTTTCGGTTATGTGTATATATCACTCCCACCTCGCCCCCCACCCCAAACGGGGCTGAACTTGGACTTTAAAAAATTTCCGAGTGTCACTATTCATCTCAGCGACCCAGAAAAGTATGGATTAGACACTATTTTCGTTATTTTTATATATGAACCCCCTTACCCACCGCCCCTAGTGGTTCCACGGTGTCTTACCCCCACGTGGTTTGTCTCCTGATCCTAAAAATCTGGAGTGTCTCTATTCACTTTGGCGACCCCGAAAACTATGTATTCGACACTATTTTCGATTACATGTATGTATCACTTCCCCCTCGCCCCCACCCCAAAGGGTCTGAACTTGGACTTTAAAAAAATTGGAGTATCACTATTCATCTTAGCAACCCCGAAAAGTATGTATTCGACACTACATTGATGATTTTTATATCTCAAGCCGCCCGCCCCCCAACCCTAAGGGTTCCTGGGGTGTCCTATCCCCACGTGGTTTGTCTCCCGATACTAAAATTCCGGAGTGTTACTATTCACCTCGGCGACCCCGAAAACTTTATATTTGACACTAAATAGGATTATTTTTATATCTCACCCTCCTTGCTCCCCGCCCCAAAGGGGGATGAACTTGGACTTAAAGAAATCCCGGGCTGTCACTATTCATCTAAGCGACCCCGAAAGTATGCATTCGACAGTACTCTCCATGATTTTTATATCTCACCCCTTCGCCCCCCGCCCCTATGGTTTCCTGGAGTGCCCTACCCCCACGTGGTTTGTCTCCTGATAGTAAAAATCCGGAGTGTCAGTATTCATCTCAGCGACCTCGAAGAGTACTCGACATTCTTGTCGATTATTTTTATATATCACTCCTCCCTTGTCCCCCACACTAAAGGGGGCTGAACTTGGAATTTAAAAATTCGCGGGATGTCACTATTCACCTAAGCGACCACGAAAAGTATGGACTCGACACTATTTTCGATTATGTGTATATATCACTCCCACCTCGCCCCCCACCCCAAAGGGGGCTGAACTTGTACTTTAAAAAAATCGGAGTGTCACTATTCATCCCAGCGACCCCGAAAAGTGTGGAGTCGACACTATTTTCGTTTATTTTTATTTATGACCCCCCTCGCCCCCCGCCCCTAAGGGTTCCTGGGGTGTCTTACCCCCACGTGGTTTGTGTACTGATACTGAAAATCCGGAGTGTCGCTATTCACTTTGGCGACCCTGAAAACTATGTATTCGACATTATTTTCAATTATTTGTATATATCACTCCCCCCTCGCCACCGCCCCAAAGGGGGCATAACTTGGACTTTAAAAAATGGGAGTGTCACTATTCATCTCAGCGACCCCAAAAAGTATGGATTCGACACTATTCTCGTTTATTTTTATATATGACCCCCCTCGCTCCCCGCCCCTAAGGGTTCCTGGCGTGTCTTACCCCCGCATGGTTTGTCTAATGATACCAAAATCCGGAGTGTCGCTGTTCACTTTGGCGACCCCGAAAACTATGTATTCGACATTATTTTCGATTATTTGTATATATCACTCCCCCCTCGCCCCCACCCCAAAGGGGGCTGAACTTGGACTTTAAAAAAAATTGGAGTGTCACTATTCATCTCAGTGACCCCGAAAAGTATGGATTCGACACTATTTTCATTTATTTTTATATATGACCCCCCTCGACCCCCGTCCCCAGGAGTGTTTGGGATGCCTTACCCCCACGCGGTTTGTCTCCTGATACCAAGCCATAAGTGTGTCAAATTTGGTTGAAATCGCTCCAATGGTTTGGGAGGAGATGTGGTACAAACCCACCCACCCACCCACATACATACAATGACTTTTATATATATATAGATTATTATTATTATTATTACAACTTCCTACCATAAGGAGAACAGTATTGTGTTAGTTATAGGAAGCGACTGAAGCAACTTCAGGCAGACAATAAACAGAGAGAAGTATTATTTCGCTGTTTCTTTCATGTGTTCCACTTCCCATCTCTTTAAAGTCTTTACCTTCGCTACTGAGTGATTCAACACACAATGAAGTCACGTCCGATGCACGTGTGTACATTACGACTGTCTGGAGCTTTGCACAAATCTGGAGCACCAGATGAGATCTGCCGCCCAATGTCACCGCTCTACTGCTGGAATGTTTAGACATCAGTGCCAGTGAACATCAAACCACCTCAACTATTTCCTTATCAAAATAAGGAGTACAATCCGTATTGCTTAGTTCTGATACAGAACATTCACGAAGGGTCTGACTGATAATACTATGAAATAAGATACTATGAAAATTTCAGCTCTAATCAAAGCTGATTGTACCAATTTTAGCTGACCATAGCGGTAATGAATATGACGGGAACGTCAGCTAGGGATAATTATTATACTACTAAATGTAGTTGACCTTACGTATAATTAAACATGCTTGTGTGTCTTGATACGACAATAAGTACATTGGATGAATGATGCATTTGTTTAGTTGGGAGTTGATCAAGTCCAATCTTCAGTGTCCCGGATGATATTGTCAGGAGCAACAAAGGCATCACATTCGACTGGAAAAATAGTTTTCTTCCAAGCATCTTTAATCTTTTTGTTGAATATGAAGGAATTGAACCAATTATGAGTAAGCACATGCAGGTTGTTGATAACTTTACGGCTCAGGAGGTCAATGTTAATGTTATTGAATAACACATGTTCACAAAAACGTTTGAGGAACTTTCTTCATTGGAGAAAAGGAATGTATAAATATATAGGTTGAACAACGGAAGTCGCACCAAATGGAATGTTTGTTACCTGTGTATGTTTATCGGAAATTACGAACAGATTTTGTTCGTGGTCTGAAATTGGATCTAAAAGCAGACAACATTTTGTTTCACCATTGGGAGAGAGACAGTTATCCTACAATTGCTCTAGAACACCCTTGTCCACTTCACCTGATTTTGAACAAGTTATATAAATAATAGAATGTTGGATCATGCTCTGCTGCACAAAGAGACCTAAGGTAAAATTTGGTTCACGTGAGGCATTAAGGATGATGGAGGGAAAATTAGATGGAAGAAAAGTAAGAGGAAGAAGGTTTGAAATGTGAATAGGCCAACAAGGAACAGGTTCTCGTCTTAGTCGTGCTGTGTTATCTTACTATTGAACTAACCACCTCCATGTCCAACTACACAGTCTAACGGGTTAACACCATTAGCTACCGTCCTCTGAAACACGGGTTCAATTCCTGGTACAGATCGAATTTTAGGAATGGCAGGAGTGCTGGTATGTTGTTAAAATGGTACACGCACCTCACCTGCGTGCAAAGAGCAGCACCATCTCGGGGCGAGGATATGAAATCAGTTACTAATCAACTACATGACGTACTGTAGTTTGTACAATCGGTTGCTAATAATAATAATAATAATAATAATAATTGTACCGGGCGGTACACCTCTACACCGTTTATTTAAAAGTTGCGCCAGTTGAAACTCCTCTTCTGGAGGAAGGTTGAACTTTATCTACTCTATTAATTCTCTACTTTCTCAGAAGATGTCACCACGTGGAAAATTTTGAGTTTTTGAACTGTGTCACTTTTGATGTGTTTTGTTTAGCTTGAAGTAAGAAGTGTGAACTTTCTCTTCTAGAGGACACTACTGAAGATCAACAATAGTGCAACCTAGTGCGGAGTCAAAGAACTATTTTGTTGAAGAAATTTTTATTTCAAATGTTTGTTCTTTGCTAAATTTCTTTCTGTTATTGTTTAAGTTGGCTGTATACCCCTCTCTTTCCCCTTGTTTTGCATGTAGCCAATCCCGAATTTCTTAAATTAATTTCTATCCAATCAGATGTATCTTCCCCCAACTTGAATCGATTGCGGGATCCTAGCCAATAAAATAATTGTGGGCGGGTGTTTTCATTCCCCTAACGCCTAGAACCTTCCACGAGAGGTTATAAACTGCTGATTTTTGGGTCTCCGTGCCACTTCTGTTCCATCTTTCAGTGTATTAAGTACATCGCAGGAGGCGGGTAGCGCCTCTTTCTTCTGCAGCGGTCAACAATAAGGTAATGGTCGATTAATAAATTCTTTCTTTTCTTGCTCAGCAGTTTAACTCTCGGGGCGGGTGCGAAGCGTTCTACCATGTAACCTTATCCTAAAATGTAACTACTCTTTTCTTCGATTCTCTTGTAAAGCTACATTCTGGGATAGAGAGTGCTACCCCTCTCGAGCTCCCACTCATATTGTTTTGAGGTGAACTTATTTTTCTCAACCTATTCTTCGATAATGTAAAACAAATTGTTCTTTTCTAAGTCACCTCTGTAGTATGGGATTAGCCCTTGCATCTGTGGTCTAAGAGCCAAAGGAGGTCTTAAAATCAAAGTGTATTAGGAGTGCAAGCTCGCCTCCTCCCAAATTGTTTTAGAGGTCATTTAATTAACCTGCTTTTCATTTAATAGACCTCAGTAGATTGGGTATTTTACCCCTGTGTTTATGTCCGTTGACGGACAACTTGAAGGTGGAGTTTGGTGTGGCCTGGGAGAGGCTTAAAATTGAGAGCGAGTGGCTCTTTTGAAAATGGTATATTGTATGCCTCGAGGAGGCTTTTCAGTGTAATTTGGAGCAAGTGCTCCAGGGTTTGATTGGGGTCTTCTGCCCCTTTGTTAAAATTTGTATATCGGAAAGTTGGGCTAGTTGCTCAAAAATTGTGAACTCAGGGCTCGAAGCCCAAACTCTGTAACCCCTGCAATTGTACATTTCAAATTGTGTTTCGGCTACTAAGTACCTGTTCTTTGTTATTACTTAATATTGAAAAGAAAATATAACCTTGTTAAATTTTACGTTAACTTTGATTCCGTAGTTTGAGACCCATTCATGCCCGCACCTTCTTACACCTCTACCTACCATCAAAACACGGTAACAAGTGGTAGCAGAGCGTGGTTGAATGGGTCTCAATTTAGCCCCTTTTGACGGCTAAACACTGTTTTGATCCGAACTCTAACCATTTTCTCAGTTGCTGGAAATTTTTTATTGAGGTTGTTCAAAATTTTTCCGTCATCATGCCCGGCCCTCGCGATGTTCTCCTCCTTAACTATTTGCGCAAAGAGGAGTTGATCTACGAATTAACTATTAGAAACGTGCAATCTGGAGGCACGGTTGCTATTGACACTAACAAACTTAGAGAGTCCCTTGATTTGCCCATTTCCATCCCCAATTTGGGAGAGAAAGAAATTGATGACTCTCTTTCCACGATCGTCGAGAATATTTCTGGGCTAGCATCTGTAGTTAGTTTTTTTGATGAAAATGATCCGTCTCCTAATCAAATTAAGCGTGTGCAAGGCAGACTATATCACTTTTCAAATAGAGTTAATGATCTGTTGTCTCTAAAGGTGAATGACGTTCAGAGGAAGGAAGCTAATACGCTCCTTGAAACTATTTCTGAATTGTCTAGTAAAGTCACTCAATTGTTAACTGGGGAAGTTCCTCCCAAATCTGATCAGCCCACCATAGTGAATGCAGGTAGTGAGGAAGCGCCTCCCAAGGGAGAAGTCAATAGGATAACCGTTGCTGCTCAAACTATCCCGGCCCCATTGGACACCGAATCTGAACGCCGTGCATCGTTGAGTAACATCCGTTCTGAATTAACTTCCTTACCATTGAAACCTTTACCTACTATGTCACCCGGGTTTAGCAGCTTGCCTCATCTATTGGCAATGTTGCTCAGAGGTATTTCTAAGTTTTCTGTTAACACCACCAGTGATGTAATTTCATTTTTAAGATTTCTAGTTGAATTTCAGGATCACGCCCTTGTGTTTTCTCTTTCCCCTTGTCAAATTTTGCAAATTATCTATCCTTATGCTATTGGTGTTCTCTCAGATAAAATAGTAAGAGCTATTGCTGAACAGTCATCTATTGAAGATTTTCACGCACACTTGCTTGCAAATTTCATTCCTGCCCGCGCGAGGTCATCTCTGATTCAGAAATACTATTATCGGGTACAGCGCTTGGATGAAAACTTGGCTGATTTCATACAGGACATTAAGTTTTATACTAGGGTGTTTGCTCTCCACTTCCCTGAGGATCAGATCGTGCAAGCTATTGTTGAAGGGATCTCACCACCCTACAGGTCATATTTGTGTTTCGCGGCATGCCCGCAAACTTTCTCGGAACTTGAAGCATTGGCCGTCTCAGCGGAAGGAGTTAGATACGCCGATTCCTTGCGTGTTGCGAAAGAACCCCCGCCTTCCTTTAGTAACACTCGGCCTCCACCTCGCCGATCAGTCACCCCTCGTAAATGTTATGCTTGCGGGTCGCCTGACCATCTGCGCAATAAGTGTCCTCTGATCAAGTCTAGTAGGGCAAATAATGGAGCTGGTTCATCACAGGGCTGTTTTAAATGTGGGGCTTTCTCACATATCGCCAAGAATTGTCCCAATTCGAATAGCACCCCCACCTGCTCAACTTCTGGGGTAACTTCCAACAACAGTCAAAAGTGACTAGTGGCTTCGGCTGAGTCAACTAATCCATCTTCCCAAGGCTCAGCCCCTGGCAAAAAGGTCGAGAATTCAGGGAACGATAAGTCTTCGAATACATCTTTTGAATGCCCCAAAGAGTGTCTTAGGATTGCGGCGGATATCCCCGCACCTGTTCCTTTTCTTAAGATTGAGATAAATAACGAACCTATAACAGCTCTATTAGATTCAGGCAGTGTTTGTTCCATTATTTCGGCTGAATGGTACTCCAAATTGAAATCTGTTTGTAAACTACCTGTCTATGACTCTTCTCCTGTTAAATATGTTTCGGCTAATACATCTCCATTAGAAATTCTAGGTTCTTTACTGGTCAAAATTCGTATTTTTAAGTTTACATGGAAAATCAAACTGTTTGTGGCTAAGCACTTGTCTTGCCCCATCATACTGGGAGCGGACTTTATTTCTCACACTGGTCTTGTGCTCGATCTCCAGTCTAGGTCGTGCACATTCAAATTTGCTTCTAGTTGTAAAATCCCACTATTAACGTGTAATTCTGTGTCATGTTTCTCTATTTCGCCTACCCAGGATGAGATGTTGTTAGACCTTAGACATCTACCTGAGGAGCAGGCTAATAGTATTCGTAAATTATGTCAGTCATTTCCAGAGGTATTCACTGATACTCTTGGTGTTACTGATCTTATTGAATACAAAATTGAGGTCACGGATTCGATTCCTGTCCGTTTTCCACCTTATAGGCTATCTCCACCTAAAATGAAGGCTCTGAAAGAAATCATCGATCAGATGTTGAAGGATTGTATTATTAGGCCCTCTAAGAAGGCGTATTCATCGCCTATTTTTCTAGTCCCGAAACCCCAAGGAGGCTTCAGGCCTGTCATTGATTACATGGCTCTCAATCGGAAGGTGGTGTTGCAATCTGTGCCCCTTCCTGACCTTCATTCTTGTTTTTCATGGTTTCGTAAGGCCAAGTTCTTCACTATCTTGGACTTGAATCAGGCCTATAATCAAATTCCCCTTGCCGAAGAGTCTAAACACCTTACAGCGTTTGCCACGGACTGGAATTTATACGAATACAACCGCGTGCCTTTCGGGCTCCCCACGGGGGCAGCTGTGCTCACTAGGCTACTAGATAGGGTCTTCTCCGACATCAAATTTGAATACTTATATCACTACTTGGATGATGTCGTCGTGTTTTCGGAGACCTTCGAAGAACATCTAGATCATCTGCGAGAAGTTCTGAATCGCCTTCGTAAGGCTGGGTTAACTGTTAAGTTGTCCAAGGTCGCCTTTGCTAAGCCCTCTATGTCTTTCCTAGGGCATATTGTGTCACCTGATGGTGTAGCAGTCGATCATTCTAGAACACAGGCCATCCGTGATTTTAAACCTCCCAAGGACATTAAAGGCATCGCCAGGTTTATTGGTATGGTGAATTTCTTCAGAAAGTTCATTCCTAACTTTGCTAATAGAGCGGCGCCCTTAAACCTTCTTCGTAGGAAAGGCATCAAATTCGAGTGGGGACCTTCTCAACAAGCCGCTTTTGAAGATCTGAAATTAGCTCTCTGTAATGCCCCTGTCCTTGCTATGCCTGATTTCTCAAAGAAATTCATCGTCCAAACGGACGCGTCGTCGTCAGCTGTAGCTGCAGTCCTTCTTCAAGAGACTGAACTAGGGAGGCGACCCATCGCCTATGCATCTAGGACTTTGTCGGCTCAAGAAGCCAATTATTCCATCTATGAGCTCGAAGGTTTGGCAGTCTTATTCGGCTTAGAGAAGTTCCGTCTCTATCTGGAACATGTCAAATTCGACCTGGAAACAGATAATCAAGCCTTAAGCTGGGTCTTAGGTAGGCCGCGTCGTACTGGTCGTATAGCCCGTTGGGCCATTCGTATTTCTGCCTTCCAATTCGATGTCAGGCATATCAGAGGTACTGAAAATGTTGTTGCTGATGGACTCAGCCGTATGTTTTCAAACGAGGTCGAGACCCACGAACCGGTCGACAGTTCATCACCTTCCGAGTCCATACTATCCGAGGTTAATGCCATCCTAACAGATGCTCCCATGCTTTTTAGAGATATTGAGAAATACCAACGTGAAGATCCGACGCTGGCTCCGATAATGGAAACCCTTTCTTCTGGGGAACAGGTTGTCCCTTATGTTCTGAGGAATGGTGTTCTATGTTGCCCATCGAGGCATGATGAGATGATGAAAGTTGTCGTTCCAGCCGTTATGGTACCTATGATCTTCAAGTATTATCATGAGACCCCATTAGGAGGGCATCTTGGAATCTTTAAAACCCGTGAAAAGATTCGTGAAATGTTCATCTGGAAAGGTATGGACGGTGAAATCCGTGAACTTGTAAAAGCTTGTAAATCATGTTTGCTGAGTAAACCCACCATGTCCACCAAGGTAGGCCTTTTGTCTTCGCATCAAGCGTCGCGCCCCATGGAACGCCTGTATATTGATTATGTAGGACCCTTCCCCCAGTCAAAGGGTAATGCCAACAAGTTCATCTTTGTATGTGTAGATGGTTTTACCAGATTTTCTTGGTTATTTCCGACTAAGCTGGCTACCGCTCAGTCCACCATTACCTGTCTAAATTCCATTTTTGCTTCTTTTGGTCCGTCCCAATATATTGTATCTGATAATGCTAAGGCGTTCACATCAAATCTTTTTCGTAAATTCTGTTTTGACTTGTCCATCTCTCATGTAACTACTTCTGCTTATTACCCTCAACCATCTCTGGCTGAACGGGTTAACCGTAATCTCAGGTCTGCACTTATTGCCTATCATCATGAAGATCATTCCAGGTGGGACACGTCCCTGCATTGGATAGCTTTTGCTTTGAATTCGGCGGTTCATGAATCTCACAAGTTTACTCCAGCTTCTTTGATGTTCAAGTTTGTTCCCAACTCGCCGCTCTCTAACCTCTGGTCTCTGAATGACATTCTACCCGAGACAATAGATCCGGATAACATTAAAGATCTTTGGAAGAAGGCTAAAGCCAATCTTAAAGTGTCTCATGAAAAGGTTAGGGAAAGGTATGATCGTGGACGGAGATCCACCCCTTTGAAGGTAGGTGACCAGGTTATGGTCAAAAATTTTGTTCCCGCGGGCAAGCTTGCCCCCAGATTCCATGGGCCATGCATCATTCTCGATTTTCTCACACCGGTTACATTGTTAGTAAGCAATCCAGCCACCGAGAGGATATTTAGGGTTCACCTGTCCCAGGTGAAACCGGTGTAAATTTTGTGTCAACTTGCTTCATATAATTTGATAGGAATATGATGGTTATATTTTTTTTTTTTGAGTTCCACTTTTAAGGCATTCTGCTCCTTCTATTTTATTTTATATGTAAGCATTTCTTGTAAACCTCCCCCGATTGTTAAACTGCCATCCTGTCCTTGTCACGGCCATTACCACGCTCCCGTCTCCTGCTCCACTAAATACAGTGGCTGGCTTAGATGAAATGCCATGGATATCGCCACGCCGCTGGCCCCTCAATCTACATGCCTGTGCCCTCAAAAAAAAGATGATGGTCCAACACAATTTTGCCGCCGAGCTTTTATGTTTCAGTGCCCCCGCAGCCGCGCAGCGCCGTGCAGCAACTGGGGAGGGGGATGGGCCCCCTCCTCTCCAGCGAGGACGACATGTGTACGGCAAGCCGGAGCTCTCCTCCCGGCCAAGGCTGATGTGCGGCGCACGACCTGCTACTGGCCCGCAGCCTGTATATGTTCACCGCGGGCGCGGCGTATTTCAACACCTCTGCTCCCCTCATAGTGCGGGCGAGCGGTATCTCAGGGTACTTGAGGGGTCCGAGCGGCCTCCGTTGGACGCAAGCTGCAACGGCCGGTCTGGCCATCCAACTTAATCTACATCAACTACATGGACAGTCACCATAAGCAATAATTACACTTGGGAATTCGACAACAATATTTGGTGGACATTGCAAAATTTTCTTCACTTTTAAGTAGTAAAAGTTTATCATCAGAAATTCAAATTCTACAAACATAAAGACTTTCATTCACCTGCAACAACAACATTTTGAAACTGAATTAAGAAATCTTGTAAATGCTCCTGCTATCTATCTTCATATCAACATCATTACTTGGACTTTGTTTCAAACTGATCTCATGCGTCACCCCTGGAGGAACTTTTGGGGGGGGAGGTCTGTACCGGGCGGTACACCTCTACACCGTTTATTTAAAAGTTGCGCCAGTTGAAACTCCTCTTCTGGAGGAAGGTTGAACTTTATCTACTCTATTAATTCTCTACTTTCTCAGAAGATGTCACCACGTGGAAAATTTTGAGTTTTTGAACTGTGTCACTTTTGATGTGTTTTTGTTTAGCTTGAAGTAAGAAGTGTGAACTTTCTCTTCTAGAGGACACTACTGAAGATCAACAATAGTGCAACCTATTGCGGAGTCAAAGAACTATTTTGTTGAAGAAATTTTTATTTCAAATGTTTGTTCTTTGCTAAATTTCTTTCTGTTATTGTTTAAGTTGGCTGTATACCCCTCTCTTTCCCCTTGTTTTGCATGTAGCCAATCCCGAATTTCTTAAATTAATTTCTATCCAATCAGATGTATCTTCCCCCAACTTGAATCGATTGCGGGGTCCTAGCCAATAAAATAATTGTGGGCGGGTGTTTTCATTCCCCTAACGCCTAGAACCTTCCACGAGAGGTTATAAACTGCTGATTTTTGGGTCTCCGTGCCACTTCTGTTCCATCTTTCAGTGTATTAAGTACATCGCAGGAGGCGGGTAGCGCCTCTTTCTTCTGCAGCGGTCAACAATAAGGTAATGGTCGATTAATAAATTCTTTCTTTTCTTGCTCAGCAGTTTAACTCTCGGGGCGGGTGCGAAGCGTTCTACCATGTAACCTTTTCCTAAAATGTAACTACTCTTTTCTTCGATTCTCTTGTAAAGCTACATTCTGGGATAGAGAGTGCTACCCCTCTCGAGCTCCCACTCATATTGTTTTGAGGTGAACTTATTTTTCTCAACCTATTCTTCGATAATGTAAAACAAATTGTTCTTTTCTAAGTCACCTCTGTAGTATGGGATTAGCCCTTGCATCTGTGGCCTAAGAGCCAAAGGAGGTCTTAAAATCAAAGTGTATTAGGAGTGCAAGCTCGCCTCCTCCCAAATTGTTTTAGAGGTCATTTAATTAACCTGCTTTTCATTTAATAGACCTCAGTAGATTGGGTATTTTACCCCTGTGTTTATGTCCGTTGACGGACAACTTGAAGGTGGAGTTTGGTGTGGCCTGGGAGAGGCTTAAAATTGAGAGCGAGTGGCTCTTTTGAAAATGGTATATTGTATGCCTCGAGGAGGCTTTTCAGTGTAATTTGGAGCAAGTGCTCCAGGGTTTGATTGGGGTCTTCTGCCCCTTTGTTAAAATTTGTATATCGGAAAGTTGGGCTAGTTGCTCAAAAATTGTGAACTCAGGGCTCGAAGCCCAAACTCTGTAACCCCTGCAATTGTACATTTCAAATTGTGTTTCGGCTACTAAGTACCTGTTCTTTGTTATTACTTAATATTGAAAAGAAAATATAACCTTGTTAAATTTTACGTTAACTTTGATTCCGTAGTTTGAGACCCATTCATGCCCGCACCTTCTTACACCTCTACCTACCATCAAAACACGGTAACAATAATAATAATAATAATAATAATAATAATTTTACCAGGCGGTACAACTCCGCGCCGCTAATTCAAACTTTGCGCCAGTTGAAACTCCTCTACTGGAGGAAGCCTGAACTTTAACTACCAGGTTAATTATCAAGTTTATCAGAAGATGTCACTACTTGTAAATTTTGAAGTGTTCTGAATTATGTCAATTTCGATTCAATGTTGTTTTCACGGTAGCAAGAAGTGTGAACATTCTCTTCTAGATGACACTACTTACGAACTACAATTGTGCACCCTAGTGCGAAGTGAGGGAACCCTTTTTTTGAAGAAATTCAGTATTTATAAGTTTGTTCCTTATTAAATTCCATTCAGCTTTTGTTTAAGTTGGCAATGTTAACCCTTTCTTTCCGCCAGTTTTGAAACTGGCCAATCATAATTTTCTGTAATTAATTTTCCTCCAATCCTGGTTTTCTTCTTCAGCTTGGACATATACTCTTTTGGTCGTCCAATAAAAAGCTTGTGGGCGGGTGTTCTCATTCATGAAAGGTCTCGAATGTTCCGCGAGGGTATATAAACTGCTAATTTTCGGGTCTCCGCGCCATTTCAGTAACATCTATCATAGTGTAAATTATGTAGCAGGGGGCGGGAAGCTCCTCTTTCGTCGGGCAGCAGTTCTTCAATAAGGTAATGGCCTTTTAATAACTTATTTTCTTGCTAGCTCAGCAGTTTAACTCTCGGGGCAGGTTCGATACCTTTTACCATGTAACTTTCCTCTAAAATGTAAAAGACACTTGGTATAGATTCTATCTCTTTAAACTACATATTGGGATAGAGAGTGCTTCACCCTCTCGAGCTCCCCCTCCTACTGCTTTGAGGTGAACTTATTTTCACAACCGTTTCTTCCCTTCTTAATGTAATATAAATTATTTTCTTATATAAGTCACCTCTTTAGTATGGGATTAGCCCTAGCATATGCGGCCTAGTGAAAAATAGGTTTTAAAGAAATGTATTAGGAGTGCAGTTTCGCCTCCTCTCAAATTGGTATTTTGGAGGCCATTGTAATTGTCCTGTTTCTTTATTGAATAGGCCTCAGTAGGTTGGGTATTTTTACCCCTGTTTTCATGTGCTTGGAGGTCAGCTTGAAAGTGGAGTTTGGTGTGGCCTTTGATAGGCTTGAACTTTAAGAGCGGGTTGCTCTTTCTTAAAATTTTGATTTCTGTGTGCCTCGAGCAGGCTTTACTGAGTAATAGGGAGCAAGAGCTCCTGGGAATGATTGGGGTTTTCTGCCGCTTTGTCAAACCTGGTATCTGGCTAAAGTTGGGCTAATTGCTCAAGAATTATGTGTTTGGCTCTCGGAGCCCAAATCCTGTAACACTAATTGTACACTCTCGATTTGTTGTTAGGCTACTGAGTACCTGTTATATTTGTTATTTCTTGATCTTGAAAAGAAAATATAGCCTTGTTAAATTTTAAATTAACTTTAATTTCGTAAGTTGAGACCTGTTCATCCCAGCACCTTCTTTCACCTCTAACTACCACGGAAAACTCCGTAACAATAATAATAATAATAATAATAATAATAATAATAATAATAATAATAATAATAATAATAATAATAATAATAATAGTAATAATAATAATAAACACTGCGCAACATTCTTTTGATTGTTGTAATTCTTAAGATAATCTCCAACGTACTGTATAGTCGAATAACACACAATCTCTCGAATTTTGAACACTTTCAAAAATCGGGACATTTCAAGGTGAGTGTGGTCAACACCCATTTATCATCAAAGCCGCCACTGTTTGAATTATATGCAATTCAAATCTATTTTTTGAAATTATCTAAAATCTGCGGTTGGCGTGGGTGAAATCGGATGTCACATGGCTACAAATACGATATCAAAAGTAAGGGTTCTTCTGCCCGAAGGCAGGTCCGAAACCTCCGCAGAGGTGTTCCTGAGCCGGAGTTTACGTGCGGTAGGGTGGCCAGTTACTTTCCGCTCCTCCATTCCCTTACCCCCCCCCCCACCAACAGCGCGTGGCAACCCATCCATCTCCTGACCACGCCCAATGTTGCTTAACTTAGGAGATCTCACGGAAATACTATATCAAAAGTCCGTATAAAACCATGACCTTCTTTTTATGTTTGCTTTAAAACCGACTGACTGTGCCGGGATCCGATTTCGCTAATTTGAGAATTGGAGTTATGTCGGATACGCTACAATAAAGGATTCTAATTTTAGGATTAGATTTAAGGGCGTGCACTTATGCAAAATTTTGAAAGCAATACCCAAAATCTCCAGATATCGAAGAGAGAGATTTCCACCCGAAATTACTCGCGTTTATTGCTTAGGAGAAGCGATTTGACAGTCGGCCGTGACGTCAGACCACGTTTCCCCCATACAAGGATCATCATGAAGAGAGCATGGGGGAAGATAATGAAGTGCTGTGGTGTATGGCTGGGTATAGAATTACAAGGCGAGCATGTTTGCATTGCGCGTGACAGTGGTTTCGATTAGTGGTACTCTCGATTCCATTAAATTTTGGTATTTGGCCCGTATTCACAAGCCACAGCAGCCTTTGTTCGCCTAGAGAGCACCTGTAACGTGCCATACTACTCAGAGTTGTGGCTGGAAGAATATAAGACAAAGATTGACTGTGCCTCTGCCGAGCAGTAGACGAGTTGTTTGACAAATACACGGGTAGGAAATCTGCCGTCATTGATCACTGGCGATGATAAAGGCGATCAGGATAGTTAAAATGATTATAGGATCAACCCTTGACCTTGCAGTTTTATTATTAATAATAATAATAATATAAATAATAATAATAATAATAATAATAATAATAATAATATGGTTATCATGTGGGTAAACAAGTGTAAAACAGATCTGAAACCACCACAAGTTCTAAAGAATAGGGCCATTAGAAATTTTTTTTTAGGAGCTCTATATTTAACACCAACTAAATTTATAGACTAGGGTACTACCTTTGGACTTAGATAATAAGTTCAATGCCGCTGTTTATATATTTTCAGAAATGTTAACAATAAAATTCATAACACCGAGCTCGATAGCTGCAGTCGCTTAAGTGCGGGCAGTATCCAGTATTCGGGAGATAGTAGGTTCGAACCCCACTGTCGGCAGCCCTGAAAATGGTTTTCCGTGGTTTCCCATTTTCACACCAGGCAAATGCTGGGGCTGTACCTTAATTAAGGCCACGGCTGCTTCCTTCCCACTCCTAGCCCTTTCCCGTCCCATCGTCGCCATAAGACCTATCTGTGTCGGTGCGACGTAAGCAAATAGCAAAAAAAAAAAAAATTCATAACAGTCATATCATACAATAAAACATATAATATGTACATCAACATGACACAAGAAAAAAACGGAATATTTATACCTGTCAACCAGGTACAGTAATTCATGGAACAAAAATCTGAAGAAGTGTTTGTTTTAGTTATACAACGAACTACCTCATGACATAAAATATATTTCAGCAATTAATAAATTCAACTTTATTGAAAGTAATCATTGTTTCAGTTGTGACGTACCCACTCAGCCCACAGATGTGTGACAGTATTATAACGTGGCGGGTCACTTTAATAGTAATATAAATAAATGATATCTCATTGTTTCTCAATAAACAATATCCCATGGGCGCCAGCCTTCAAGCTTATGGCTTGAAAACGATAGTTGATAATTAATAATAATAATAATAATAATATTAATAATAATAATAATAATAATAATACGTCATGAGACTCAATAAACTCCCAGGGGTAGGGTGACGGTACACTAACCATTAAGTACACTAACTTGGAAATTAAGGATCATTAATAATCATTTCATAAAATACAAATTAAAACAGCCATTTATTAGGATGAAAAACGTGACGTAACGGCGTATTAACGAAATCTAAACTTAGGGAAGCAAAAGAAAAATTGAATGAAATTAACTCTAAGAAAATGAACTGTTGCGCGAAGACTTGCAGTAACTTATGCCATAAGCTCACCATTTGTAGACTCTGTTGTCTTGAAGCTGATGATCGATGGATCACTCGTACCGTCTTCCTCATCTGTTATTGGATTCCAGTCCTACTTCTGCTTTTCCTGTCTTTAACACTTCCTACTGTACTCCTTACATAAAGTCGTAATGAAACCTAATTTTAAATGCAAAACCACCATGGGTTATGTTCATGGAGAGAATACATTTGTATTCTTCCGTATTACGGAACAGTAGCGTAACTAAATTCATAAAAAAAGCTCTCCTCCCGGTCTCCCGTTGACTACCTCTCGTCACTGAGATAACAGGTCCCAATGAGAGTAACTTTTGAGTAGTATATACTCAGATGCGAAGTGAACTAAGTTAAAAAATTTTCGATGTGCAGACGTAGAATCGTAGTAAGAGGGTCTTCCAAGAGGGTCTCTGTGTCTCAGGGTAAGAAAAAGAATGACCTCTCCAGCTCTTGTCTTCGAAGTATATCGGTTCAAAAGTCTCCCTCTATCAGCCATATCACATGGTCCAGTAAGATTCGAGGTCTCATCCCTTCTCCTATGTATTGCTGTGAATCCATCACGTTGCTTCATTACGTCCATTCACATAGGCTAAACCTTCCCGCGAAATCAAAGCGTCAGGTAGCGAACTTCGAAAAGTCGGCGTTCATAATGTTTCAACTGTCTCTTCTGAAGGTGGAGAGGGTAAAGTCTCTCGTAACCTTGATGACGAACTTTTCCTGGAAATGGGCTGAAATTAGCCTGCTGACTCTGGTCACCTCAGAACGGCTATTGAAAAATTTACTGCGAGCTATTAATATGAATGATTTCAAATACTTTACCCAATATGTGGTTCGTTCAGAATACGTTATAGCCTCGATACAAAGAAATGAAATGATGATGTGAAATGGGCGATTAAAACCCTATATATATACACATATTAATTTTAAAATGATCTACCAGTGATTAAATATACACATATTATCAATGAATTACACAGTTCAATAATTTATCACACGCTGTGATGTTCCAAACATCACACAGACCTACCTGGTCTAAAATATTATGTAAAAATATATCTGTAAATTATTAAGTTAAAACATGTAAAAAATGGTTTTTGTTATTAGTTAGGCTGTAATTTAGTATCATTCAATTTTATTATAGTTCTTGTTAGTATTATTATTTGTTTTATTGTAGTAGTTTCAATTTTAAATTCGATTGTATGTAACTGATATCACACCTTGAATATGTTCGATTTTTTACATTTTGAATGAAATCCATATGTCCATTTAGTACATCCCATTAAAGTGAGCTTTGCTCGTTGGGACCTTTCATGAAAAAAAAAAACAACATAAATGACAAAGTAGTTTTGCAACCTTCATTTGTGTAAGCGAAGGTAGTATTGTGTTCGTGAGAAAACCTCAACATCCGATTGTAAACGCATCTCTACGTTTCATGAATATTATACACTGAAACTTTAGGTTTCGCAACGTAACTGTGATTTAATATTTTAAAACATCATCACGTCATTTGTGTGATTTAAACCTGTATAAAATTAGGAGGGTTGATCCTATCCTCATTGTAATTGACCTAACGCGCTTTATCACGGCCTGCTATTATTGGATGGCATTTTTCTATATAGATAAAAGGGATGAGGATATTCCTAGACGATCTATCATGGTTGCAATGGAAAATCAACCAGTCAGGTTAGTGATGATGAGAAAATTTAATATTTAATGTTAGTCAGTGACAATGGTTAATTGGCTAATATGATAGATTTTGACATATACAGGATGTTAGGTGTATACTTGCAGATATTTCTTCAAGCAATAGAGAACGATGTGACGAACCACTATATATCAAACTTTTAGTAATCCTCGGAAGTTATTTTCGAGAGCAAAAAGATACGACGTTTTTAGAATAGGTAGTATGCCTTGTTCTATGAATGAATAGCTTCCCTTTGAGAACAGGCGAGTCACGCGCCATTCGTGCCAAACTGGTTTCTGTTTATGTTTACAAGCAAGTGTACTACCGTAACAGCTGAACGCTACCTATGCAATGCACGAGATGTTACGTAACATACTTGTCAAACTGGTTTTATGTTTAAGAGCAACTGAGCTACGATAACAGCTGAAGGTGGCTACTACAGTAGTGTATGCCTATTACGTTACATTCTCGCCAGACTGATTTCGTTGTTGTCAGTATTTAGTTTCCGTCTTAGGGGCTTCAGACAACCCTGGTCATCGGTTTCGGACCCTGAAGATGTACCGAATACTCAGCGTTAATACTGGTTCATTTGCTGTTATGTCATTTAGGGGATTGGGATAACTGTGGTCATCAGCCCCGTGGTCTAGTGAGTATGGAAATGACCTGAAAACCTGTATCGGTGCGGGACCTGTACGAGTGATATAATTGTTGGTTGGGATAGGCGCGCCGGGACGTGAAATACGGTACGATCCCCGTTGTGCATTGCGTAAAGGTAGAAGAAAGATGGCAGTTCCTTACGCCAACGAAAGGAGTCATGGGGTGCCCAAATGAGTAGCATCGGAATTGAATTATCGAAACACATCGAAAGTTTAGTTTCAAAGGAATAATAGACATGTTATACAACTAAATAAATTGAACGTACCTATATTTCGTGCCTCCTTCCGGGCTGAGTGTCTCAGTCGGTTGAGGTGCAGGCCTTTTGACTCCAACTTCACAGGTTCGAACCTGGCCCAGTCCGGTGGTATTTGAAGGTGCTCAAATACACGTCAGCCTCGTGTCGGCATATTTTCTGGTACATAAAAAGAACTCGTGCGAGACTAAATTTGGGCACCTCAGCGTCTCAGAAAACCGTAGAATTAGATTTTCTTTGCTATTTTGCTTTACGTCGCACCGACACAGATAGGTCTTATGGTGACGATGGGAGAGGGAAGGCCTGGGAATTGGAAGGAAGCGGCCGTGGCCTTAATTAAGGTACAGCCCCGGGATTTTCCTGGTGTGAAAATGGGAAACCACGGAAAACCATCTTCAGAGCTGCCGACAGTGGGGCTCGAACCCACTATCTCCCGATTACTGGATACTGGCCGCACTTAAGCGACTGCAGCTATCGAGCTCGGTGTAGAAGTAGTTAGTGGGTCGTAAAGCACTTAATATTATTATTATTATTATTATTATTATTATTATTATTATTATTATTATGTCATTAAAAGCTGAAATACGTGGAAAAAATAGTGAAATATGCGTGGTTTAAGAGGAAACAAGATGAAATGTATGTCACGTGAGTTAGCATCGGTCGCAGTAGTTACCTACAGATTACTATGCGTAAGAAGAGAACCAGGTCAAGCTCGTGCGGATGAGTCACCTGTAATCTCGTATTGTGTATAAACATCAAACATACACGTCAACAAATCTAAGAAACATAAACAAGGTTACACGTTAGAGACATGTAGCTATTAACCTGAACGCCAGGCCGACGGTCATGAGTACAGATGAGTTATCAAATTATACACAATCCACAGATGTCGAACGTATCTAAGAAGATTCCGCCACAAGTATATTACATTTTACTATGATGGCGCTAATAACAAATCGCAGCAGCTATTGGCTTTACGTCGCACCTACACAGATAGGCCATATGGCGACGATGGGACTGGAAAGGGCTAGGACAGGGAAGGAAGCGGCCGTGGCCTTAATTAAGGTACAGCCCCAGCATTTTCCTGGTGTGAAAATGGGGAACCGCGGAAAACCATCTTCTGGGCTGCCGAGAGTGGAGTTCGAACCCACTATTTCCCGAATAATGGATACTGGCCACACTGAAATGAAATGTCGTATGGCTTTTAGTGCCGGGAGTGTCCGAGGATATGTTCGGTTCGCCAGAAGCAGGTCTTTCCATTTGACACCCGTAGGCGACCTGCGTGTCGTAATGAGGATGGAATGATGATGAAGACAACACACGCACCCAGCCCCCGTGCCGGTAAAATTAACCTATGATGGTTAAAATTCGCGACCCTGCTGCGTATCGAACCCGGGACCCCTGTGATCAAGGACCAGCACGCAAACAATTTAGCCATGGAGCCGGCCTGTAAGCCGGTGATGTTGTGGTACATAAGCACCTGTATCCACGACCTGCGCGTCGTGATGAGGATGAAATTATGAAGATGGCACATACACCCAGTTCCCGTGCCAGCAAAATTAACCAATTAAGGTTAAATTCCCGACCCTGCCGGGAATCGAACACGGGATCTCTGTGATCATAGGCCAGCACGATAACCATTTAGCCATGGAGCCGGACTTAAGCGACTGCAGCTATTGAGCTCGGTAAATCGCAGCAGATTACGCTACTGCGTGTTAAGATGATGTCGGTAGAATACAGTATACCTGTTAAGACATAAGGCTGCAGTAGAAGAAGAGGAAGAAGAAGGTAACGAGAGCCATATAGTCAACCAGTACAGAGCCGAACAAAACGCACATTAGTGACACAGACATAAGAGTGGCGTGGTCGTAGGAACTACTGTCGCATTAGTAACACTCTGTTATAGAAAAATTATGAACTAACATACAGTACGGCCTCCGTAATTCCAGGTGAACGGTAACAAGACTATCTCGAATAGAAAGGTACGGATTTACGAACGTACTGGAAAACGCCTGTGAACAAAAAATGTACCTATGTCAAACATTACAGTACAACAGTTTAGAAAACAAAAACATACCGATTGCCTTACACTAAAATAAATTTTAAACTTTCTTTTGTAAATTAACAAAACACTCTAGGCAACCTTCTTAAGTTAAATGTTTACTTATAGTTCCTATTTCAGTAATGATGAATATAAAACAATTATTTTATTGAATATTTATACGTGATGATGATGATGATGATGATGATGATGATTGCTGTCTTAATGTAATCGGCCCTTAAAAACGCAAAGTGTCCTCTGTTTTAACTCGTAGTGAATAAGAAACAAAATATAAATTGCTCGAAGCCTTTCCCGATAGATTCATGAAGGCGACCCGTGTTCTGTTCTGCCACACGATACACTAGCAGCATATCTTGGTATTCGTGGTATTCATACACTGGCATTATTCAAATACTATTACTGATGCTACTACTACGAAGTAACTCGCGTACTGGTACGGACGATAATTCGCATCTCTGACAGCTGTTATTTAGGTCAAGGTCAGACAGATCGGTTTCATGTAGTGACGGGGAACCCGTCCAGCCACATCCCCGCCCCTAGCAAGAGCAGACAACTGAACCGTCACGTGACAGGTCTAGAGCTTTTGTCGAACTGCTTACGTGGAATATTCTCCCACAGTGCGATTTCAATATCATGGTCTTTTGGGAGTCAACTCGCCGTATGCAGAAACATCCCGTGTTGACGTGTACGTAAATAAAGTTTATTACGTCAACGAAAGAATGCATGCGATAGGATGTCCAAGTGCGTAGTATTGGAATTGAAATGTCAAAGCACATCGAACGTTTTACTTCATACCAGTAAGGGACATGTTATAAACATAAATTAATTAAACGTACCTTCCTTTCGTGCTTCCAACCGAAGAGAACATGTTTAAATGTAAATGAAAACCTTCTAGCTTACTGCTGATTTTGCAGTACCTATTAAACGTATCAGAATAAACGTTGCCAGGCTTAGTGGCTCAGACGGTTCAAGCACTGCTTTCATGAACTTAGCAGGCTCGATCCTGGCTCAGTCCGCTGGTTTTTGAAGGTGCTCAAATACGACCGCTTCTGATCGGTAGATTTACAGCCACGTTAAAGAATACCTGTGGGCAAAATACCGACACCGCGCGTCTCCATTGGCACGTAAAGATTTATTATTATTATTATTATTATTATTATTATTATTATTATTATTATTATTATTATTATTATTATTACTGGGGGAGTTGGCCGTGCGATTAGGAGCGCGCAGCTGTCAGCTTGCATCCGTCGAAAAGCCAGTAACAATATTATTATAAAAACTGTGTTCGTCTATTATTACTAACTATTATGAAAATAAAAGTTAATCGCCCCACTCAAACTTCGTAGCTCGTAATCTGTCAGAAAACACTAAAGAAAATAGTGAACTTTTAACAGGTCCGAATTATCATTAATATTATAATTGCAGACATGTCTCCGAAATTACCGAAACATGTACTTACAAATTGTTTTACGTCGCACCGACACAAATAGGTCTTACGGCGACGATGGGAGAGAAAAGGGATACAAGTGGGAAGGAAGCGTTCGAAGTCTAATAAAGGTACAGTCCCAGCATTTCCCTGACGTGAAAATGGGAAACTACGGAAAACCATCTTCCCGGCTGCCGACAGTGGAGTTCGAACCCACTATCACCAGAATACAAGCTCACAGCTGTGCGCCCCTAACCGCACGATCAACTTACTCTAAGCTCCAATGCCGGTCTGCGTAGCTCGGATGATAAAGCGCTGTTCTTCTGATCCCACCTTGGCCGGTTCGATGACGGCTAAGTTCGGTGGTATTTGAAGGTGCTGAAATACGCCAGTCTCGTGTCTGTGGATTTACTTGCATTTAAAAAGTACTGCGGTACAAAATTCTGGCACTTCAGCGTCTGCGAAAACCGTGAAAATTTGTTAGTGGAACGTAAAGATATTAGTAGTAGTAGTAACTTTATTATTACGGAAGTTTTAATTAAACGGGTCCGGTACATTACCTATCTGCACTTACTGTCCAGTAATTAGCCTTCTGTCAACCTCTGTGGTATAGTGGTTAGTGTGATTAGCTGCCACCCCCCCGGAGGCCCCTGATCCATTCCCAGCTCCGCCACGAAATTTGAAAAGTGGTACGAGGGCTGGAACGGGGTCCACTAAGCCTCGGGATGTCAAATGAGTAGAGGTGGTTCGATTCCCACCTCAGCCATCCTGAAAGTGGTTTACCGTAGTTTCCCACTTCTCCAGGCAAATGCCGGGATGGGACCTAACTTAAGGCCACGGCCGCTTCCTTCCCTCTTCCTTGTCTATCCCTCCCAATCTCCCCATTCCCCCGCAAGGCCCCTGTTCAGCATAGAAGGTGAGGCCGCCTGGGCGAGGTACTGGTCATTCTCCCCAGTTGTATCCCCAGACCCAATATCTCACGCTCCAGGACAGTGCCCTTGAGGCGGTAGAGGTGTGATCCCTCGCTGAGTCCGAGGGGAAACCAACCCTGGAGGGTAAACAGATTAGGAAAAAGAAAAATAAGTCTTCTATTAGAAATGCCCGGTGGCAATTCCACAGTAGACCGAGCTCAATAGCTGCAGTCGCTTAACTGCGGCCAGTATCCAGTATTCGGGAGATAGCAGGTTCGAACCCCACTGTCGGTGGCCCTGAAGATGGTTTTCCGTGGTTTCCCATTGTCACACCAGGCAAATGCTGGGGCTGTACCCTAATTAAGGCCACGGCCGCTTCCTTGCCACTCCTAGCCCTTTCCTGTCCCATCGTCGCCATAAGACATATCTGTGTCGGTGCGACGTAAAGCAACTAGAAAAAGAAATACACAGTAGCTATTTTTCCTTCGAGCAATGTTCACGCATGGATGCAACTACGGTTTTTGAAATCTGTCTCATTAATAACAATATGACTGAATACTTACAGCCTTTTCTTTCAGTGTCCACCGTCCTTTCATTGACCTGAAAAGTTTATGAATAAGCATATTCAACTCGCATTGTCTATTGTCAGAAATTCATCGTAGACAGTCGCAATAACAGCACAGAAATGTTGCGCTCATTTTTCATTTACTTATTAACTATTTCCTTTCATTTGGTCAGCTTGGATCACTGAGTAATGCCATTGACGTCTTATAAATCACACACAACTACACAATACTTGATTCGCATGTATGTGCTGGTACGTACCTTCGAGGTCACTGTAAGGATTCTGTGTATATTTCACACAGAGTACCCTAGACCGGTTTTCGAGTACAGCAAGTGGCCTGGCACGTGAGTCATCCTGTCCTACTTGCCAAGCCTCTAGGGGAAGTGCACAACAACATGTGTTGGCCTGCGATAAGAAACAGGTTCAACAAGCCCTATGCTCTGCTACTGTACTTCCACTACGCGTGGATAGAATGATGTAACCGGCATATCCTGCTACGGTCGTTCAAAACACATTAGGTCCTGAAATATTTGGCTCAGTTATGGGCAAACTAATAGGACAAGGTAAAAAACACATAGCATATATTGTGAGATGTATTTTTCCTTGCCGACTACCTTAATATCTGCACGTATTGACCTAACACTCTGTATAGGCCTAATGGCTGGGGGTCAGCCGCAAATTTGTGTAACGGAACGGGACAAAACGTGTGATGGAAGTGTAAACAACCATAACAAACGTGCACGCTATGTCTTATAACTAGTTGCCATCTGAAATTATCAGCCGTTGATGGATGGTCATGACCGGGAGACATATTTATGATTATTTGATTTTCGTAATGGGAAAAGTGTTTTTTTCTTCGTGTAAATAGATTAATTTCTGGATGGAATGGATAGCACAATAAATAAAGTTATCTTGGAATTCTTTTTTTTTTTTAGTTGCTTTACGTCGCACCAACACAGATAGGTCTTATGGCGACGATGGGAAAAGAAGGGGCTAGGAATGGGAAGGAAGCGGCCGTGGCCTTAATTAAGGTATAACCCCAGCATTTGCCTGGTGTGAAAATGGGAAACCACGGAAAACCATTTTCAGGGCTGCCGACAGTGGGGTTCGAACCTACTATCTCCCGAATACTGGAAACTGGCCGTACTTAAGCGACTGCAGCTATCGAGCTCGGTTCTTGGAATTGTAATCCGTCTACGTAGAATTTTCTAGTCAGTTCCTGCACGCATGGAGAAGTACTGGATTTGTGCAAATACATCAGACGTCACATAACTATAATAAATTGAATGGAAGTGTTTTGTTTTAGATTGCACGTACAAAATAGGTAGGAAAATTATATAAATACGTGCATACACAAAAAAGAGAAATAATTCTTGAACAAAGGAATAAGCATCGAACTATGCGTACCTAGACCTATTCTATGATCTAAAAATAAACATACCGGGCGAGTTGGCCGTGCGCGTAGAGGCGCGCGGCTGTGAGCTTGCATCCGGGAGATAGTAGGTTCGAATCCCACTATCGGCAGCCCTGAAAATGGTTTTCCGTGGTTTCCCATTTTCACACCAGGCAAATGCTGGGGCTGTACCTTAATTAAGGCCACGGCCGCTTCCTTCCAACTCCTAGGCCTTTCCTATCCCATCGTCGCCATAAGACCTATCTGTGTCGGTGCGACGTAAAGCCCCTAGCAAAAAAAAAAATAAACATTGTTGCTTTTCGTATTAATATCCATTTTTTCCAACATGCATCTTTTTCTCAGTATATTCTCGTCGTGTTATGATCTGTAGTAATACGACAGCTCCAAAATGTATGTACAGAGAATATGGAGCTCGAGATTTATTTCAATATTTAGCGAAATTAAAGAAAGTAATGATAATAAAAGTGCATACAGGATTGTCGGAAACAACGTGAATCGGGTATATGAGCGTTAGAGGGTAGATTATACTGATAAATATTTTGAAACAATTAACTCGATACCTCACGCCACTGTCATTTAAAAAAGCTACTGAAGTTAGCTAATCAGATAGCTTCGCGGGCTAATTGAAAATGGCTTTGCGAAGCAGTATTTCTACATTTGCATGTGGCTTATGAACGGCTTGAGAACCATGCCGTAAAATCCAACATCAAATGCAAATGTACCGTGAGATTCAGTTGGTGTCATCGTACCGTACCTGGCGCGACCAGTCAGCTTGGAGGACCGTGCTCAAACCCATCCCCTGGCGATATCTTTTCCTTGGACTGGTGTTCTCAAGCCGATATTAAGCCAAATGCATATTTAGCCACACCGCTTCACAAAGCCCATTTGAATTAACCGGCGATGCAGTCTGATTGGTTCACTTCAGCAGCTAATAAAATGGCAATGACGTGAGATATCTAATTATTTATTTTTCAAATTATTTATTAACTTAGTATGATCAACACTCTAACGTTCATATAGAATATTCGGTTTCCGACCACCCTGTATTAAACAAATCAAATACAAACCGATCTCAATAGCTACAATCGCTTAAGTGCGGCCAGTATCCATTATTCGTAATATAGTGGGTTCGAACCCCACTGTCCGCAGTCCTGAAGATGGTTTTCCTCCGTTTCCCACTTTCGTACCAGGCAAATGCTGGGGCTGAACCTTAATTAAGCCCACGGCCACTTCCTTTCCACTCATAGCCCTTTCCTATCCCATCGTGGTCATAGGATCTATCTGTGTCGGTGCGACGTAAAGTAACTTGTAAAAAATCAAATACAAAACAGTTCGAATGAAAAAGTAACCTGCACGTCAACTGAAAGTTCAATAAACAAGGGAACATTGTCGTTTTCGACAGGTAATCCAACGAAGGCGTCATTGTTGATCCAACAGGCAGATTTGAGCAAGATGAAGAGCAGTCGAAAGAGGTTGATACGAAAGCGAACAGGCACTATGAGCCTTGCTTTCATGACTCGGGACAAAAGTATAAAGTTAATAACTGGGAAGTTATCGGTATGTTATTTGGTGCATATGGAACGATCACAAATTTGTCTGTGAATACTTTGGAATGATTTCAACTCCCTACGTACGTTCTGAGACATATGTTAATTGCGTTGTTGAGTGATTGATTCTACATTACACAAAATTATGAGACTAACTTAAATTAATTTGAATATATAAATACATCAGGTGATCACTGCCCGTAAGTAATGAATATTGCAGCATTCTTTAAATGGCCGCGTGGTTTGAGTCACGTAGATTGTATTCGGGAGATAGTGGGTTCGGACTCCACTGTCGACAGTCCTGAAGATCGTTTTCCGTAGTTTCCTATTTTAACACCAGGCAAATGCCGGGGTTGTACATTAATTAAGGGTACGGTCGCTTCCTTCCAATTCCTAGCCCTTTCCTGTCCCGTCGTCGCCATAAGGCCTGTCTGTGTCGGTGCGACGTAAAGCAAAAGAAAAATCTAATGGAAATTAATTAAATGTATTTTAATTTCTATTGTCTTCATATATTAATAAGTCGGCTGAAACTTTGTGGTTTCATTAGTATTATGGCAGATATCCATAGTGGATATTCCCTGTCTAACCTATAGAGAGAACAACACTTTCGGCATTTTACTGTTTGATTTTTGCATTTAAATTATTTTGGTCAGAGTCCACCGGCTGCCTTTTTCTGGCAAGTAAAACAAATATGTATTACTGAAAGCAATTGAATCATGATATTAGAACAAGGAAGCTATAAACTGAGCTATTCTGATAAATTTATATATATATATAGAAACAAGTTCATGAAGGCGTGCTAATATGAAAACAATAATACCGCTGTAATAGACAGCTGTTGATTGGTTCAAATTACTGATATTTTTGTATCGAATTGGCCATCGTAACCATGAGATAAGCAATCATTTAAATTATTTCTAAAATCGCAAACAAATCCTTATTACCGACGCCTGGTATTAACAAGCCAAGATCATAGTAATCTATTCCTTTCTTTCGGGTACGCTTTTACTCAGCCGATCGGAATTTATGAACGGAAGTGTACATCTGAAAGACCATTCAAGTTCTCAGTCGATATAAAGGGTTCTTGTTTGTGAATATCGGAAAATCACACACACACACACACACACACACACACACACACACACACACGCACGCACACACACACACACACACACTCTCTCTCTCTCTCTCTCTCTCTCCCTCTCTCTCTCTCTCTCTCTCTCTCAACGTCTTTAATCTTCACCGTTTCGCAAATAACACTAACTGTACACAACTAAAGCAGTTCTTAACATCTATCTTCCTGGAGGAGTACGCAAGAGGCTGAGATCAGGCATTCTTGTGTCGAACAATCAGAAATATGTATATTTCGAAGAAAATTGTTTCTTTTCCTTAGGTTTATATTCTTTAAATCCATGTAGCCCAAAATAACAGAAGGGCTCAATGACTTAATTTCTTACTTATTATATATTGTATGTCTTAACCTTACTGGATTTGGTATCTGTATTTTCATTTTTTTATGTTTCATGTTTAGTTTAATACTTTAATATTATAAAAATGTAGTTACTGTGATCATAAATCTGTATTGTATTATAAGAAGACGCTACATAAAGGGGATTTTCAGCCTCAGAGGCATGTAAATCATGATCAATAAATTCAATTCAATTCAATTCAATTCAATTCAATTCAATTCAATTCAATTCAATTCAATTCAATTCAATTCAATTCAATTCAATTCAATTCAATTCTCTCTCTTCACTCATACTGAATGCAAGGTGCACTTGATCTATAGAAGCTTCCAAGTGAGAAACTGCTTTACCCAACGTGAAGTTGTCGGCTTGCATCACTCGCTTGCACATTTGCAATAAAACTGTTACTGGTTTTACTGCCTACTAATTAATTTTGTAGCTTTTCGGAAATGCCGAGGTGCTGGAATTCCGACCCGCAGGAGTTCTTTTACGTGTCAGTAACTCTACCGATACGATGCTGACGTGTTTGAGCAATTTCAGGTACCACGGGACTGAGCCAGGATCCAAAATGCCAAGTTTTGCCTCGGACGTTCAGCGCTGTACCGTCTGAACTGCTCACCCTGGCTGCACATTTGCAGAGAATAATAATAATAATAATAATAATAATAATAATAATAATAATAATAATAATAATAATAATAATAATAATAATAATAATACAGTAGAATCTCATTAATCCGGGCTACCTGAGGCTCTAGATTGCCCGAATTAATGAAAGTCCGAATTAAATAAAATTACTTATGACATGAACCAAGGTACATATTTAAACACACTGTTCTGTAAAAAGAACGTGTAAGGACATCATTTTAAATTGAATTAATACGAAGCTTATTTAGTTTACAAGATATAATGCAATACAAAATACAGAATACAGAATAAGTAGTGCAGTACAGAATTAGAACATGACAATCAAGGCACACCTTCATTGACCACACTTGACGCGCTTACTGGTTTGAACAAACTGCTGAACTTTTGCTGTCTTCCTTTGGCATTAATTTATTTAATAATTACCTTACGCATATGCCTCAAATGCACGCAATATAACAATGTTTAGATGGTCTTTAATTTCACAAAATTTTGGCTCAGGGTTAAAATATCACCTGCTTCATCCTGGTCATATTCATCCGTTTCAGAGCTTTCTGCAGCGATCACACTTTGAACGATCTCCTCCTCGGTAGTTTAAAACATTGCCCTCGAAACTCAGCTTTACATACTGTAATTGCTTTTATGTATTATTATTATTATTATTATTATTATTATTATTATTATTATCATTATTATTATTATTAATATTATTATTATTAAACGGCTGTCCGGATTAAGCGAAATCCATACTAATGGTGTCCGGGTTAATTAGGTTCTACTGTAATAATATTTATGCCTCACAGACTGCGATTACCTTTCCTTTTCTCCTTTTTTGGAGGCCGAGATGCCGGAATTTTCACTCGAGGGACTTATTTTACATGCCGGTAAATCAACTGACAGGAGACCTGAAATTGTACGTTTGTTGAGGCTTCAAATGTTGTTTAAACAGAGCATAACAAGCAATACCGTGCACATTTAACTGGCCGTACAATGAACGCCATTGAAGCAAATAATACACTGTTTGAATATACGTGTTCATAATTTACTACCTGACATAAATTTAAGGTAATTAATGTGAAATTACAACACTTCCACATAACACAAGTGATATTTATACTAGTGATACGTCCACATACTGCATATACTATGGCAGTATGCAATGTCAATATTACAAGGCTTCTAAGAGTTCCGGATAGCGTAGCGCTTGGAAGGCAAGGACTTTGATCGGATTCGTTCCTTAAGAAGTGATGTTTCCCCCACTTTAATACCCCAGCACTAAATTTAAAACAAAATTTAACTAAGAGGGAGGTTCTTTTCCGACGAAAGGCCTCTCAATCATATCTATTTTCCCCTGCCAGTGCAGTAAACAGGCATTTTTCTGACCGTACCGTCTGAACTGGTCACCCCGGTTGCATTTGCAGAGAATAATAATAATAATTGTACCGGGCGGTACACCTCCACGCCGCTAATTCAAAATGTGCGCCAGTTGAAACTCCTCTGAACCTTATCGACGGAATTAATTTTCTACTTTCTCAGAAGATGTCACTACCTGGAAATTTTGGAGTTTTTGAACTGTGTCATTTTCGACGTATTTTTGTTTTGCTTGTAGTAAGAAGTGTGAACTTTCTCTTCTAGAGGACACTACTGAAGATCAACAATAGTGCACCCTAGTGCGGAGTGAAAGAACTGTTTTTTGGAGAAAATTTAATTTCAAAAGTTTGTTCTTTGCTAAATTTCTTTCTGTTATTGTTTAAGTTGGCTGTATACCCCTCTCTTTCCCCTTGTTTTGTAGTTAGCCAATCCCGAATTTCTTTAATTAATTTCTGACCAATCCGATGTATCTTCCCCCAACTTGAATATGCTGCTTATCCCTAACCAATAAAGTGATTGTGGGCGGGTGTTTTCTTCCCTGAAACGCCTCGAACATTCCGCGAGAGTATATAAACTGCTGATTTTAGGGTCTCGGTGCCACTTCTGTTCCATCTTTCAGTGTGTAAAGTACATAGCAGGGGGCGGGAAGCGCCTCTTTTCTTCGGCAGCGGTCAACAACAAAGTAATGGCCGATTAATAACTTCTTTCTTTGCTAGCTCAGCAGTTTAACTCTCGGGGCGGGTCCGAAGTTTTTCCATAATGTAACCTTCCTTAAAATGTATCTATTCTATCTTTAAACTACATATCGGGATAGAGAGTGCTTAACCCTCTCGAGCTCCCAATCATATTGTTAACGTAAAGCAAATTGTTCTTTTCTAAAGTCACCTCAGTAGTATGGGATTAGCCCTTGCATTAGTGGCCTAGAGCCAAATTAGGGTTTGAAACAAATAAATTAGGAGTGCAGATCGCCTCCTCTCAAATTGTTATTTTAGAGGTCATGTAATTAACCTTTTTCATTTAATAGACCTCAGTAGGTTGGGTAGGTTACCCCTGTGTCTATGTCCTGAGAGGACAACTTGAAGGTGGAGTTTGGTGTGGCCTTTGAGAGGCCTAAAGGTTGAGAGCGTGTGGCTCTTTCTTGAAAATTGAGTGTTGTATGCCTCGAGGAGGCTTTTCTGTGTAATTTGGAGCAAGTGCTCCTGAACATGAATGGGGTTTTCTGCCCCTCTGGTAAAACTTATTTTTGGAGTAAAATTGGGCTAATTGCCCTAGAAGTGTGAATTCAGGGCTCGAAGCCCAAATACTGTAAATACTGTAATTGCTCCTTTTGTTGCCTTGCTACTCTGTACCTGCCGTACTTGTTTTATTTCTTAATTTTGAAAAGAAAATATAACCTTGTTAAATTTTACATTAACTTTGATTCCGTAGTTTGAGACCCGTTCAAGCCCGCACCTTCTTTCACCTCTACCTACCGCTAAAACACGGTAATAATAATAATAATAATAATAATAATAATAATAATAATAATAATAATAATAATAATAATAATAATAATAATACAGTAGAATCTCATTAAACCGGGCTACCTGAGGCTCTCGATTGCCCGAATTAATCAAAGTCCGAATTAAACAAAATTACTTATGAAATGAACCAAGGTACATATTTAAACGCTATGTTCTGTAAAAAGAACGTGTAAGGACAGCATTTTAAATTTAAGAATTTCTCGAAAATCATGACTCTTATCAATGAAAATAAAAGAAGAAATCAGGTATCTACGAAGAAGATGTCGAGAAGTAGTGCAGAATTTACTGAGGAAATTCATTGATCAGTACACCGGGAAAGGTATCCGACTCCCTAGCGTAACGGTTATCACTGTTAAGTGCCATTATCGGATGCCCGGGTTCGTTTCCCGGTACTGCTATATATTTAAGAATAGCAGGAGGGCTCGTATGTTGTTGAAATGGTACATGCTGCTCACCTCCATTGGGGGTGTGCCTTAAAAGAGCTGCACCTTCTCAGTATGAAGACACGAGTTTACTTACTTACAAGACAAGATTGTCATCAATCATTTTAGGTAAAATGACATCAAAGGTGGAGAGTTAATAAGATTAAAATCCGTACAGTTTCACACCGCACAGGAGCTACTAGAACAAGATTTTCAGCATGCATTAAATAATTGAAAAATGTTACTAGATGAATAGACAGCTATATTTCTGTTTCGTAGATCTAAACAAGGTCTCTGGCAACGCACCCAGTAAATGTATGTTAGCCATGTTAGGGGATTACGGGATTAGGGGTAAGTTACTATATGCCATCAAGGCTATTACGCTGACAGTTGGGCCACAGTGAGAACTAATGGTAGAATGAGTATTTGGTCCAAAATAGTTACTGTTTTTAGAGAAGATTGTGTCATTATTGTCTACGATTTCCATCATTCGCTGAAAGGTACAAAAATACAAGGTGGGATCCAAATGAGTGGAAATATAGTAGGCAGTTTGGCCTATGTCAACATGATCCTGATGGCAAATTCTGTTTAAAGCCTGCAAAGTAACAACTTAGAGGTAAAAAGTGATGTGGATACTGCAGCATAACATTACCATTTCTGTGACTAAAGTGATGTCAATACGAAAGAAACGTAGGAGGATGAAATGTCAGCAAGGGAATACAAAACTAGAACAGGTTGATCACTTCAAGTACTTTGAATGTGTATTCTTCCAGGATGAGTCTCCGTGGCTCAGGCGATAGCTCACCGGCCTCTCACCGTTGGGTTCCATGGTTCAAACCCTGGTCGCTTTATGTGAGGGTTGAGCTGGAAAAAGCGGAGGCGGGACAGGTTTTTCTCCGGGTACTCCGGTTTTTCCTGCCATCTTGCACTCGAGTAATATTCTTAAATATTATTTCATCTGTCAGTCCTTAATCATTGCTCCAGAGGAGTGCGACCTGACCAGGTCAAATGATAGAAACAGGCTGTAGATTGTCATTCTTCCAGGATGATAACAGTAAGCGAAATCGAACAGTGAGCTCGTAGTTGTTATCAACGATATTCTCTAAGAAAGAAGTGATTTATCGGGCAATATTATTTTTACGTCGGTCCGTTTTTCAGGCATATTTTACTGTACTGGAGTCAAATCGGGGTTGGTTAGTAACATCTAATTCATAAGTTGAAAGTAACAAACATGGAGGAAGGGAAATGTATTAGCCTACTGGTAAAAGGTAGGTGGGAAGTTGACAGGGGAGTACTTGGAATGAGGATGTAAAGATTAAGTTATGAATAAATTCGATGTATAGAGCGGTGCATATAAACCAACTTCAGTGGTGGAGTCATGTAAGACAGACTGAGGAGGATTGGTCATCTAGAGCAGTGGTATTCTAAGCGTGGTATGCGTACCATTAGAGGTACCCTAGGTCCTCTCATGGGGTACGCAAATTTATCGCAGCTTCTAATTATCTTCAGCGAGTAGTTCAGAAAAGAGTTGAGCCCGCTCATTTTCAGTCAATCTTGTTTTTATTTAGCGTTCTTGTTACCAATAAAGAGTACCCTTACTGAACTATTCAGTCTAAAATATCTATCACTTTGCTTTCTTATGCTACATTGCTCTTTTTTAAAAATTTTGTTTCCAAATCGACTCGTTCACTTCCATTTTTTAGTAATAGTGTATATACAACCTGTAACAATAAAGTTCGATGAATGGTCCTGTACCATCACCTTAGATGAATAATGCACGACAGTGACTTTACTGTCCTTCGAAATAGTCCCCTCACATAACTATGTACTGCTGAGATCGGCAATACATGTCCTGCAAACTTTGCAAGAAGGCTTCCTTTGGGATGGTGTTCAAAAGCCTCGTCACGTTTCGTTGGATGTCAGGAATATCGTCAAATCTCTTTCGTTTTGTTGCGTGACTTTTCGGCTATGACCTTTTTCCGACGAGGGGATCCCGAAGAACGCCATTCAATGCTTTGCCGTTTCGTTTCTGTGTCATACCTGAGACATCAGGTTTCATCACCGGTGACAATACAGTACAAGACATTTGGTGTCGCATCCGCCATTTCGACAAAATTCTGTAAAGCCTCTAAACGTGCCTGCTTCTGATCGTCAGTCAAGTGATGTGGCACAAGACGAGAACACGTTTTCCTCTTCCCTACCTTCTAGGTAACGATTTGCCGCACGGATTCACGGTTAATATGCAGTTAATCCACTATCATGCGCACAGTTAATCAACGATCGTTTGTGATTAATGTCCTCACCTTCTCAATATTTTCGTCACTGACGGCGGTCGCCGGTCTTCCGCTACGGCGGTTGTCAGAAACACTTTCCCGGCCTCCTCGAAAACGAGTGAACCACTCGTACACACACTTAAAGGACAGTACTTGATCTTCATAAACTCGTACCAGCATCGCATGCGTTCCTTTTGGTGTCTTACCAAGCTTAAAACAAAACTCTACATTGATCTTTTGGTCGTTCATGTTCCTGTTAGCAGTTCAGAACCAACGCACTAAACACGCACTGTGTCAAACATGTCTTACACGGTACACACACGATGCTCAACTGAACAACGTTGGGAGCAGGTGGTCAAAACCTGCTGCTACGTAGGTTCAGCGTTGTGTGCCGCCAGTGTTACCGGATCGACCGTTCGGACTTCATTCACCGAACGTCATTATCACAGGTTGTATTACACTCGTATATAGGCTACTAGTATATATCGTTGTTGAGCAATGAAAAACTCCAAACTCCACTCAAGAGAAAAACACGTTTCTCCGTCTATCTTGTAATGTTTGCCGCGTTGCCTGAGAATAGAAGATTTCAATAGTCGAATAATTGGGCTGTCGTAAAGCAATGAAAATGCCAAGAACAGTTCTCCGGCCATTGCTGACCGCTCAGTTTTTGGCTTCTTCTGTAAACTTTACTTTTACGTCGCACCGACACAGATAGGTCTTACGACAACGATGGGACAGGAAAGGGCTAGGAGTGGGAAGGAAGCGGCCGTGGCCTTAATTAAGGTACAGCCCCAGCATTTGCCTGGTGTGAAAATGGGAAACCACGGAAAACCATTTTCAGGGCTGCCGACAGTGGGGTTCGAACCTACTATCTCCCGAATACTGCATACTGGCCGCATTTAAGCGACTGCAGCTATCGATCTCGGTGAGTTAAAATTATTTACCATCCAGCAACAATAATTCCGGGGTACGAAAGTAAATCTATTGGATTTTGGAGATACGCCAATCAAAAAGTTTGAATACCACAGATCTAGTGGAATAACTAACTCAATATTGGAGGGTAAAAGAAGTAGAGGGAGATAAAGACGACGATGACTAGACTTCGTAACAGGTGTAGGAGTTTTTTTTTTTTATAATTGGCTTAACGTCGCACCGACACAGATAGGTTTTATGGCGACGATGGCATGGGAAAGGGCTGGGAGTGGGAAAGAAGCGGCCGTGGCCTTCATTAAGGTACAGCCCCAGCATTTGCCACGTGTGAAAATGGTAAATGACAGAAAACCATCTTCAGGGCTGCAGAAAGTCGGTTCGAACCCACTATCTCCCGGATGCAAACTCACAGCTGCGCGGTCTTAACTGCACAGCCAACTCGCCCGGTGGTGTACAAGTAAATGATGCCACGGAAATGGCTGAAAACTGACGATTGTAGAGGAGAATAAGTCACAGAAGATTGCAGACTGAAAGTTGAAAATTATAAGGGTTAATAATGATTATGTATCATATTCATATATAAATAATAATACAGCATGGCATCAGCTCCTGAAATGAAATGGCGTATGGCTTTTAGTGCCGGGAGTATCCGAGGACATGTTCAGCTCGCCAGGTGCAGGACTTTTAATTTATCTCCCGTAGGCGACCTACGCGTCGTGATGAGGATGAAATGATAATGAAGACGACACATGCACCCAGCCCCCGTGCTAGCGAAATTAACAAATGATGGTTAAAATTCCCGACCCTGCCGGGAATCGAACCCGGGTCCCCTGTGACCAAAGGCCAGCACGCTAACCATTTAGCCATGGACCTGGACATCAGCTACTTTGTGCAGGCATTTTCGATTTCGCGCCTATGAGTAAATTTCGACGTTCTTTTTCTTACTCACCAGATGGCAAAGAAAGCGGAACTATGTTGAGCGATCTAGGGCTAAGTTTTAATTAATTTTGTTGGATAAACATCAAATGCGTCGCCAGAGCTCATTTATAAGTTGATATCGTAGCGCATGAATTTATTGTCGCTACTTTTGAAACAGCGATTCTGGTATCCCGCGCGTGACACACTTTTTTACTGACCCGAACAGTGAGCTTTTCCTCCCCTGATTGATGTTAAGTAACACTTTGTATTTTCCTTGAGAAGAGAGGACTGCTAATGCAGTTATCGCAACGATCCTTAACCTTCAAAATGAATAAACGTACTGAGCATATTGGCTGTGCAGTACGGATCGTGTAGCTGTAAGCTTGCATTATGGAGATAGCTAGATCGAATTTCACAGTTGGGACCACTGCATATGCTTTTGATCACAGAGGTCCCCAGTTCTGTTCCCGGTAGGGTCGAGAATTATAACCATAATTGGTTAATTCCGCTGGCACCGGGGCTGGGTGTATGTGTCGTCTTCATCAGCATTTCACCTACATCACGACGCGCAGGTCAGCTAAGACGTCAAATGAAAAGACCTGCATCTGGCGAGCCGAACTTGTCCTCGGACACTTCCGGGATCACATCAATCGTCGGCAGCCCTATAGATAGTTTTTGTGGTTTCCCATTATCTCACCAGTCCAATGCTGGAACTGTACCTTAATTAAGACCACGGGCCCTACCCTTCAAACCCTAACCCTTTCCCATATTTCAGTCACGGAAAACGTTCGCTGTTTAAGTGCGACGTTAAACATGTAGAAAAATTAAATAAATAAATAAATAAATAAATAAATAAATAAATAAATAAATAAATAAATAAATAAATAAATAAATAAAACGATTCGTGATGCGTCGAATTAAAATAACTGTTAAGGGATTACAATGAAAGAGAAAGACCAAGATAAGAGCCGTGAAAGCAGATCAAATAATAATAATAATAATAATAATAATAATAATAATAATAATAATAATAATATGTTCACTTTCCGCTACTTTTACGGTTTTTAGATACGCCGAGATGCTGGAATATTATCCCATATGAGTTTCATTCACGTGCTCGTAAATCTTAAGAACTGCGGGTCAAAGAGTTTAACTGTGATACTCAAGGCGAGTTGCATTTCATTCATTTTACATCATTATACAATTTGCCCCTTGTGGGGTAAGAATTTTATTTTATTTTATTTGTTTTACGTCTCACCGACACAGATAGATCTTCTGGTGACGATTGGAGAGGAAAGGCCTAGGAAGTGGAATAAGGCGGCCGTGATCTTAATTAAGGTACAGCCCAGGCATTTGCCTGGTGTCAAAATGGGAAACCACGGAAAACCATCTTCAGGGCTGCCGACAGAGGGGCTCGAACCCACTATGTCCGGATTACTGGATACTGGCCGCACTTAAGCGACCACAGCTATCGAGCTCGGTGGCTAAGAATTTAGGCCCATGACCGTTTTTGTCGCCTCCAACAGTTAATCTACCGAGAAGAGGTTGGAACGTTTAAGCACCTTCAAATACCACACGACTCTGCTACGATCTGACTCACCAATTTGATGTTAGGACAGCGCTCCGCGGTTTGAGCTACACATTCCGGTGAGATTCCAGTGACTACAGCACTAGAGAAATAGACTCCATTATTATTATATTTACTTACATCATCGAAATAGAATGACAAAATCATTTAGCTCGTGCTAATTGACTCGTATTCCAAGAAGATGAGTGTGGACCTTGGGCCACTAGCTGAGGACGTTATCTAGGAACTGTCATTATATTTTCAACAAAATTAATTATGTCATCTTTTTTAAAAACCGAGTTACACGCGTAATGAAATTGAAAATCCTGCTCACTTCATATGAGAGTAAGTTGTAACAGAATTTTCATTTGAGGACTAGAGCACGTCTCCGAGAGAAAATACGTGACTTGACTGTATGTTACAAACAGCACCAACTTACTCAATAACGACAAGAAGAGCGAACAAGAAATCAAATTACGGAACAACTTAAAGAATATGGCGTAGATTTCTGGACGAACTCCTGCGGTAATAGACGCACTGCGTGTGCTCGAGTCACGCACTTGCCTAGGGCTGGTAAGAACCAGACAGCCCTCGATGTCGTTAGGTAGTTAAATTGCCAAGTTATAAAATATGAATTTATAATGTTTCGTCTACGTGCCGCAAGCAAAGCGTCAACTGGCGCTACACGTCTTGCGGGTACTTGGATGTTTGACTCTTCCTCCCTTATATCCTACAGCAATACTGGACGTCATATAAAGAACACGATGGATCGCACCACCGTCAATCTGAAATTATTTGACTGAAACCATCGAGCAACTCCATGAATTTCCTCACGAGGCTGAGTGATCCGAACACTAATCCTCAAACGTCTTTTCACTCTCAAAGCACCAAATACAGCTTTAGTATTAACGTAGGTAGTGAGTGACATATTGCGTCCTTCAGGGCGAGTTTACGCTTTACAGTTTATTACATGAAGTTAGAAGACATAGGCTGATTTAGTTCCCTTCTATGGATCAGTAACAGTGTGTTGGTCTTGTATTCGAAGATCGTGAGTTCAAACCTGGAGAGTTAATTGAATATTTTTAAGTTTTAGACAAACATGTATTCAGGACTCAATGTCGTAAGTTAGAGACGTGTAAAAGATCTCCCACCGAATAGATTGATAAAAAAACTCAGTAACTCAGGTAGGGGTTTCACTGATTTCCTCGCAGACTAAACTGGAACGTGGATATTGACAAGGAAGCAGCCCAACGGACATTAAATCAAAATGCCAGGCAGCGGTGATGAGGGAGACATAGTAACATAGTTTAATTTTCCACAGAATAAATCGCTACAAACATGGCGCCAATATATAACATTTCTCACGCGAGTAGTATAATAAGCGGGTTCGGCGGCCACCTCCACCTCAGGCTCCCAGTGGCCACCTCCACCTCCACCTCAGCCAGAGGCCTCCCAGTGGCCACCTCCACCTCCACCTCAGCCAGAGGCCTCCCAGATGCCTCCTCCACCTCCCGCGGGAAATTTGAATTTGTAAACAAAGCCACGTGCTTTTTGACAGCTGTCATCGACAACAACGCATCGCTAACCTCAGTACTGCCATCTTGACGGGCCTAAACCTCAGTAGTGCCAACTTAACCTAACTAGCGCGAGGTAAACAAAGCCACGTGCTTTTTGACAGCCACGTGCTTTTTGACAGATTTGTAAACAAAGCCACGTGCTTTTTGACAGCTCTCATCAACAACAACGCATCGCAAACCTCAGTACTACCATCTTGACGGGCCTAAACCTTAGTGGTACCAACTTAACCTAACTAGCATGAGGTAAACAAAGCCACGTGTTTTTTTGACAGCCACGTGCTTTTGACAGATTTGTAAACAAAGCCACGTGCTTTTTGACAGACAACAACGCATCGCTAACCTCAGTACTGCCATCTTGACGGGCCTAAACTTTAGTAGTACCAACTTAACCTAACTAGCATGAGGTAAACAAAGCCACGTGTTTTTTGACAGCCACGTGCTTTTTTGACAGCTGTCATCCGCCATCTTTAAACCACAGAGCACTGTGCTGCCCTCTTTCGTTACCTGTCATCGGCAGTGCTGCCATCTTGACGAGCCTAAACCTTAGTGCTACCAACTTAACCTCACTAGCGCTTGGTAAACAAAGCTACGTGCTTTTTGACAGCCACATGCTTTTTTGACAGCTGTCATCCGCCATCTTTAAACTACAGAGCACTGTGCTGCCCTCTTGCGTCACCTGTCATCGGCAGTGCTGTCATCTTGGCGGGCCTAAACCTTAGTGCTACCAACTTAACCTCACTAGCTCGAGATAAACAAATCCACGTGCTTTTTGACAGCCACGTGCTTTTTTGATAGCTGTCATCCGCCATCTTTAATCTATAGAGCACAGTGCTGCCCTCTTTAGCTACTTACCTTTGAAATGTGGTGGCGGATAATTTGAAAAATGCTTTTCGACAAGCAGCCATCTTTAATCCAGAGAGAACAGTGCTGCCCTCTATGTGGTGGCGGCAAATTGAAAAATTCCACATGCTCTTGTTTGAAAACAAACTCACGTGCTTTTTTTGACAGCTGTCATCTGCCATCTTTGAGCACAGTGCTGCCCTCTTTAGTTTGAAATGTGGTAGCGGTAAATTCCACGTGCTCTTGTTTGGAAACAAAGCCATGTGCTTTTTTGACAGCTGTCATCCGCCATCTTTAATCAACAGAGCACCGTGCTGCTATCATGCGGGCAATTTCATCACCTATCACCCGCCATCTTTAATCTACAGAACACCGTGCTGCCCTCTTTATGGCTACTACCTTAAGCATGTAGTAGCGGGCAATTTGAAAAGTTCTGTTAGCTATCATCCACCATCTTTAATCGAGAGAGCACCGTGCTGCCATCTTTAGTTGAAATGTGGTGGCGGCAAATTCCACGTGCTCTTGTTTGGAAACAAAGCCATGTGCTTTTTTGACAGCTGTCATCCGCCATCTTTAATCAACAGAGCACCGTGCTGCTATCATGCGGGCAATTTCATCACCTATCACCCGCCATCTTTAATCTACAGAACACCGTGCTGCCCTCTTTATGGCTACTACCTTAAGCATGTAGTAGCGGGCAATTTGAAAAGTTCTGTTAGCTATCATCCACCATCTTTAATCAAGAGAGAACCGTGCTGCCATCTTTAGCTAGATACCTTTGAAATGTGGAGGCGGCAAATTGAAAAATTCCACGTGCTCTTGTTTGGAAACAAACTCACGTGCTTTTTTGACAGCTACCATCCGCCATCTTTAATCAACAGAGCATAGTGCTGCCCTCTTTAGTTTGAAATGTGGTGGCGGCAAATTCCACATGCTCTTGTTCTGTAAACATAGCCAAGTGCTTTTTTGACAGTTATCATCCGCCATCTTTAATCCAGAGAGCACCGTGCTGCCCTCTTTATCGCAGTAGATGTAAATTCGTCACCTGTCATACGCAGTGCTGCTATCTTTAGCTAGATACCTTTGAAATGTGGTGGTGGATAATTTAAAAAGAAAAATTCTACAGCAGTCCTCTCTCGACGCTAATTGCATAAGATGGCGGCTATACATGACTCCTTAAGGGTGCTTACGCAAGATGGCTGCTATACACAGGTTCTTATGAGACGCCCTTGGGATGCTTGCGCAAGATGGTGGTTATACAAGGCTCCTTATGAGACGCCCTAGTGATGCTTGCGCAAGATGGCGGTTGCTCTTATGAGGCGGCTTAAGGGTCCTTGCACAAGATGACTAGAGACGCCCTAAGGATGCTTGCGCAAAATGGCGGACGCAAGATGGCGGCTATACACGACTCCTTATGAGACGCCTTAAGGGTGCTTGCGCAAGATGGCTGCGGCTCTTAGCTTAGAGGCTAACGTGTCATGCTAGTTCGATTCATTAAATTTGGGGCTTAAATGCAAAATGTTAAATATCTCGAAAACGGTGCATCGTAGAGCAAAACGGACAAAATTTTTCCGCCCAATACCTCGGTTCGCAGTACGAGGAACATGATAGCATAAGTCTAATGATGAGATCGACGGTTCGGTGTCTACTTAGGCCCTATGGCATTCACTCTGTTTTAGCTTGTATTGAAGCAAGTCTTCGTAACATGATCAGGTCTAGCTATGGTAGAGAGTATAACGTGCCGTGCAGGTTCGATTCATTAAATTTAGGGCTTAAATGCAAAATGTTAAATATCTCGAAAACGGATAAAATTTTTCTACCTGATACTTAGGTTTGCAGTATCAGGAGCATAAGAAAAACATAGTCTAATGATGAGATCGACGGTTCGATCCCTACTTAGGCCCTTTGGCATTGGCAGCTATCTAATTCTACAAGATGGCGGCTATACATAGCTTCTTATGAGACAGCTTAAGAGCGCTTGCACAAGATGGCTGCTGCTCTTATGAGACGCCCTAGGGGTGCTTGCGCAAGGTAGCAGTGACAAGACGGTGACTATACACAGCTGCTTATGATACGGCCTAGAGGTGCTCACACAAGATGGTGGCTGCTCTGATGAAGAAAGTTAGCTTTGCATCGTGCAGGTATCTTTACAGAGCACTAAACCTCATACCTTTGAAATGTGGTGGCAGGTAATTTGAAAAATTCGACGTGCTTTTTCATAAGCTGTTAAGGCCTCCTCTTATGTCAAGGCATAGCTCTATCGAACGAGTTTAAACCTGCATCGGGATAGCTAGAGTAAGCGCGTGCTGCAGTGATGACGTCATTATGCATGTTTAGACTTGCAAATCACAGAAGAAACGTAACAAGGCTGGAATCGAAAACTGCACTCTATGCTGTTAACTTTATCATGTGATCGAAACATTGATTGAAGTATTTAGAACACGCAATAAGTAGAACCAAACACTGTACTCGATACAACATGTGTTTAGAAAATGTCAGGGGATATCTTTGTTCTAAGAAGATTAGTTTACCGCACATTCCTTGGCTAAAGGGCTAATGGGCTAAAGGGCTAATGGGCTAAAGGGCTAATGGGCTAAAGGGCTAAAGGGCTAATGGGCTAAAGGGCTAAAGGTGCAACAACCTCATCGATCGCTATCAGCAAGAACGCTTGTACTTTGTTAAGTGTAGAAAATTAATCTTTATTGGTAAATGGTTTTATGTTCTGAACAAGGAATGGAACCTAGGGGTTACGTCTTACGTAATAAAATCCCCGAGGTGCGATGAGTTACGTTTTTCGAACTAGTGTTTGGAACACTGAACTTTTCAAGATGATAGCAGAGAGTTTAGCAATGTTCTGTTGTTGGATTTTAAATTCCGCGCTACAACATGCATAAGGTGGTAGCCTTGAGGTTTACCGCCGTAAAGATGGCAAGAGTGAGGTTAGCAATGTTCTGTTGTTGGATTTTAAATTCCGCGCTACAACATGCATAAGGTGGTAGCCTTGAGGTTTACCGCCGTAAAGATGGCAAGAGTGAGGTTAACAATGTTCTGTTGTTGGATTTTAAATTCCGCTCTATAACATGCATAAGGTGGCAGCCTTGAGGTTTACCGCCGTAAAGATGGCAGCAGTGAGGTTAGCGACGCTCTATTGTCCTTCAAAGTGAGGTTAGAGTTCGTCAAGAAGACAGCTGTCAAAAAAGCACGTGGCTATGTTTACCAAACAAGAGCACGTGGTCGTGACGTCACGGTCACGTAATCAATCCTTAGCTCGACGTCGTTAAGAGCAGTATTAGGGTTAGCTATGCTTAAAAGTCTTGGGAACAGAGCAGCAGTATGAATTGCTATGTTTCAAAGCGTGCACACATGACCTATCGATTTTACATGCATCGACCATCGAACTAAACTTCACCCGCTAGATCGTGCTGCTATCTTAGCATAACCTATACCCATAAAATTAAAGTACAATGAATAGCCATGTTTCAAAGCGTGTACACATCACCTATCGATTTTGCACACATCGACTCTTGTACTAAACTTCTTCCGCTAGATTGTGCTGCTATCTTAGCATAACCTATACGCGTGACCTTAAGGTACAAAGAATAGCCATGTTTCAAAGCGTGTACACATTACCTATCGACTTTGCATGCAACAAATATCGTACTAAACTTCTTCCGCTAGGTTGTGCTGCTATCTTAGCATAACTTATACACATGAACTTAAAGTACAAAGAATAGCCATGTTTCAAAGCGGGTACACATTACTTATTGATTTTGCATGCATCAAATATCGTACTAAATTTCTTCCGCTAGATTGTGATGCTATCTTAGCATAACCTATACCCATGAACTTAAAGTACAATGAATAGTCATGTTTCAAGGCGTGTACACATCAACTATCGAATTTGCATGTATCGACTCTCGTACTAAACTTCTGCAGGTAGATTTTGCTGCGATCTCAGCATAACTAAGACGCATGAACTTAAAGAACAAAGAATAGCTATGTCTCAAAACGTGTACACATTACCTATCGATTTTGCAAGCATCGACTCTCGTACTAAACTTCTTCCGCTAGATTGTGCTGCTATCTTAGCGTAACCTATACGCATGACCTTAAGGTACAAAGAATAGCCATGTTTCAAAGCGTGTACACATTACCTATCGACTTTGCATGCAACAAATATCGTACTAAACTTCTTCCGCTAGGTTGTGCTGCTATCTTTGCATAACCTATACCCATGAACTTAAAGTACAATGAATAGTCATGTTTCAAAGCGCGTACGCATCAACTATCGATTTTGCATGTATCGACTCTCGTGCAAAACTTCTTCAGGTAGATTGTGCTGCTATCTTAGCATAACTAAGACGCATGAACTTAAAGTACAAAGAATAGCCTTGTTTCAAAGCGTGTACACATTACCTATCGATAATGTATGTATCGAATATCGTACTAAACTTCTTCCGCTAGATTGTGCTGCTATCTTAGCATAACCTATACGCATGACTTTAAGGTACAAAGAATAGCCATGTTTCAAAGCGTGTACACATTACCAATCGACTTTGCATGTATCGACTCTCGTACAAAACTTCTTCCGCTAGGTTGTGCTGCTATCTTAGCATAACTCATACACATGAACTTAAAGTACAAAGAATAGCTATGTTTCAAAGTGTGTACTCATCACCTATCGATTTTGCATGCATCGAATCTCGTACTAAACTTCTTCCGCTAGATTGTACTGGTATCTTAGCATAACTTATACCCATGAACTTAAAGTACAAAGAATAGCCATGCTTCAAAGCGTGTACACGTCACCTATCGATTTTGCATGTCTCGTACTAAACTTCTTGCGCTAGATTGTGCTGCTATGTTAGCATAACCTGTACGCATGAACTTAAAGTACAAAGAATAGCCTTGTTTCAAAGCGTTTACACATTACCTAATGATTTTGCACGAAACGACTATCATACTAAACTTTTTCCACTAGATTATGCTAAAATCATGTAAGTGTGCTGCTATCTTAGCATAACCTATCGATTTTACATGCATCGACTATCGTACTAGACTTCTTCCGCTAGAGCATGTAGCAATCGCTTTTGTGTATCCCAAACCCATGTGCACGAACTTAAAGCATAAAGATGAGCTATGTTCTAAAGCGTGTACACATCACCTATCGATAATGTATGTATCGAATATCGTACTAAACTTCTCCTGCTAGAGCGTACGAGTATCGCGTGTGTGTGTGTGTGCACGAACAAAAAGCATAAAGAATAGCAATGTATAAAAATCTTGTAAACAAAGCAGCAGCATTACGTATAGTCAAGATTAAATGCGTGCACACATCATGTATCCATGATGCACACAGTACTAAACTTATTCCATTAGAATGTACAAAGTTCGCATGTGTTTGTACTGCTATCTTAGCATAGCCTATGTGCATGAACTTAAAGCATAAAGAATAGTTATGTGTAAAAAATCTTGTGAACATAGCAGAGTGTTAACTACGTAGGTGTAGACATTGAACTTTACATGCTGAGGCAACATACTACGTGACCGTGACGTCACGACTACGTGCTCTTGTTTGGTAAACATAGCCACGTGCTTTTTTGACAGCTGTCTTCTTGACGAACCCTAACCTCACTTTGAAGGACAATAGAGCGTCGCTAACCTCACTGCTGCCATCTTTACGGCGGTAAACCTCAAGGCTGCCACCTTATGCATGTTATAGAGCGGAATTTAAAATCTAACAACAGAACATTGTTAACCTCACTCTTGCCATCTTTACGGCGGTAAACCTCAAGGCTACCACCTTATGCATGTTGTAGCGCGGAATTTAAAATCCAACAACAGAACATTGTTAACCTCACTCTTGCCATCTTTACGGCGGTAAACCTCAAGGCTACCACCTTATGCATGTTGTAGCGCGGAATTTAAAATCCAACAACAGAACATTGCTAAACTCTCTGCTATCATCTTGAAAAGTTCAGTGTTCCAAACACTAGTTCGAGAAACGTAACTCATCGCACCTCGGGGATTTTATTACGTAAGACGTAACCCCTAGGTTCCATTCCTTGTTCAGAACATAAAACCATTTACCAATAAAGATTAATTTTCTACACTTAACAAAGTACAAGCGTTCTTGCTGATAGCGATCGATGAGGTTGTTGCACCTTTAGCCCTTTAGCCCATTAGCCCTTTAGCCCTTTAGCCCATTAGCCCTTTAGCCCATTAGCCCTTTAGCCCATTAGCCCTTTAGCCCATTAGCCCTTTAGCCAAGGAATGTGCGGTAAACTAATCTTCTTAGAACAAAGATATCCCCTGACATTTTCTAAACACATGTTGTATCGAGTACAGTGTTTGGTTCTACTTATTGCGTGTTCTAAATACTTCAATCAATGTTTCGATCACATGATAAAGTTAACAGCATAGAGTGCAGTTTTCGATTCCAGCCTTGTTACGTTTCTTCTGTGATTTGCAAGTCTAAACATGCATAATGACGTCATCACTGCAGCACGCGCTTACTCTAGCTATCCCGATGCAGGTTTAAACTCGTTCGATAGAGCTATGCCTTGACATAAGAGGAGGCCTTAACAGCTTATGAAAAAGCACGTCGAATTTTTCAAATTACCTGCCACCACATTTCAAAGGTATGAGGTTTAGTGCTCTGTAAAGATACCTGCACGATGCAAAGCTAACTTTCTTCATCAGAGCAGCCACCATCTTGTGTGAGCACCTCTAGGCCGTATCATAAGCAGCTGTGTATAGTCACCGTCTTGTCACTGCTACCTTGCGCAAGCACCCCTAGGGCGTCTCATAAGAGCAGCAGCCATCTTGTGCAAGCGCTCTTAAGCTGTCTCATAAGAAGCTATGTATAGCCGCCATCTTGTAGAATTAGATAGCTGCCAATGCCAAAGGGCCTAAGTAGGGATCGAACCGTCGATCTCATCATTAGACTATGTTTTTCTTATGCTCCTGATACTGCAAACCTAAGTATCAGGTAGAAAAATTTTATCCGTTTTCGAGATATTTAACATTTTGCATTTAAGCCCTAAATTTAATGAATCGAACCTGCACGGCACGTTATACTCTCTACCATAGCTAGACCTGATCATGTTACGAAGACTTGCTTCAATACAAGCTAAAACAGAGTGAATGCCATAGGGCCTAAGTAGACACCGAACCGTCGATCTCATCATTAGACTTATGCTATCATGTTCCTCGTACTGTGAACCGAGGTATTGGGCGGAAAAATTTTGTCCGTTTTGCTCTACGATGCACCGTTTTCGAGATATTTAACATTTGGCATTTAAGCCCCAAATTTAATGAATCGAACTAGCATGACACGTTAGCCTCTAAGCTAAGAGTCGCAGCCATCTTGCGCAAGCACCCTTAAGGCGTCTCATAAGGAGTCGTGTATAGCCGCCATCTTGCGTCCGCCATTTTGCGCAAGCATCCTTAGGGCGTCTCTAGTCATCTTGTGCAAGGACCCTTAAGCCGCCTCATAAGAGCAACCGCCATCTTGCGCAAGCATCACTAGGTCGTCTCATAAGGAGCCTTGTATAACCACCATCTTGCGCAAGCATCCCAAGGGCGTCTCATAAGAACCTGTGTATAGCAGCCATCTTGCGTAAGCACCCTTAAGGAGTCATGTATAGCCGCCATCTTATGCAATTAGCGTCGAGAGAGGACTGCTGTAGAATTTTTCTTTTTAAATTATCCACCACCACATTTCAAAGGTATCTAGCTAAAGATAGCAGCACTGCGTATGACAGGTGACGAATTTACATCTACTGCGATAAAGAGGGCAGCACGGTGCTCTCTGGATTAAAGATGGCGGATGATAACTGTCAAAAAAGCACGTGGCTATGTTTACCAAACAAGAGCATGTGGAATTTGCCGCCACCACATTTCAAACTAAAGAGGGCAGCACTATGCTCTGTTGATTAAAGATGGCGGATGGTAGCTGTCAAAAAAGCACGTGAGTTTGTTTCCAAACAAGAGCACGTGGAATTTTTCAATTTGCCGCCTCCACATTTCAAAGGTATCTAGCTAAAGATGGCAGCACGGTTCTCTCTTGATTAAAGATGGTGGATGATAGCTAACAGAACTTTTCAAATTGCCCGCTACTACATGCTTAAGGTAGTAGCCATAAAGAGGGCAGCACGGTGTTCTGTAGATTAAAGATGGCGGGTGATAGGTGATGAAATTGCCCGCATGATAGCAGCACGGTGCTCTGTTGATTAAAGATGGCGGATGACAGCTGTCAAAAAAGCACATGGCTTTGTTTCCAAACAAGAGCACGTGGAATTTACCGCTACCACATTTCAAACTAAAGAGGGCAGCACTGTGCTCAAAGATGGCAGATGACAGCTGTCAAAAAAGCACGTGAGTTTGTTTTCAAACAAGAGCATGTGGAATTTTTCAATTTGCCGCCACCACATAGAGGGCAGCACTGTTCTCTCTGGATTAAAGATGGCTGCTTGTCGAAAAGCGTTTTTCAAATTATCCGCCACCACATTTCAAAGGTAAGTAACTAAAGAGGGCAGCACTGTGCTCTATAGATTAAAGATGGCGGATGACAGCTATCAAAAAAGCACGTGGCTGTCAAAAAGCACGTGGATTTGTTTATCTCGAGCTAGTGAGGTTAAGTTGGTAGCACTAAGGTTTAGGCCCGCCAAGATGACAGCACTGCCGATGACAGGTGACGCAAGAGGGCAGCACAGTGCTCTGTAGTTTAAAGATGGCGGATGACAGCTGTCAAAAAAGCATGTGGCTGTCAAAAAGCACGTGGCTTTGTTTACCAAGCGCTAGTAAGGTTAAGTTGGTAGCACTAAGGTTTAGGCTCGTCAAGATGGCAGCACTGCCGATGACAGGTAACGAAAGAGGGCAGCACAGTGCTCTGTGGTTTAAAGATGGCGGATGACAGCTGTCAAAAAAGCACGTGGCTGTCAAAAAACACGTGGCTTTGTTTACCTCATGCTAGTTAGGTTAAGTTGGTACTACTAAGGTTTAGGCCCGTCAAGATGGCAGTACTGAGGTTAGCGATGCGTTGTTGTCTGTCAAAAAGCACGTGGCTTTGTTTACCTCATGCTAGTTAGGTTAAGTTGGTACCACTAAGGTTTAGGCCCGTCAAGATGGTAGTACTGAGGTTTGCGATGCGTTGTTGTTGATGAGAGCTGTCAAAAAGCACGTGGCTTTGTTTACAAATCTGTCAAAAAGCACGTGGCTGTCAAAAAGCACGTGGCTTTGTTTACCTCGCGCTAGTTAGGTTAAGTTGGCACTACTGAGGTTTAGGCCCGTCAAGATGGCAGTACTGAGGTTAGCGATGCGTTGTTGTCGATGACAGCTGTCAAAAAGCACGTGGCTTTGTTTACAAATTCAAATTTCCCGCGGGAGGTGGAGGAGGCATCTGGGAGGCCTCTGGCTGAGGTGGAGGTGGAGGTGGCCACTGGGAGGCCTCTGGCTGAGGTGGAGGTGGAGGTGGCCACTGGGAGGCCTCTGGCTGAGGTGGAGGTGGCCGCCGAACCCGCTTATTATACTACTCACGCGTATATCGCATATTATGACCAGTTTTGGGAGATCTTTGACGATATAAATACCCCTACGACCACTCTGAATCATTTCTCGGATTGAGGTTAATTTTCTAGAGAATAAATAGCCAGATTGGATCGTCGAAAAAAATTCAGGCAAGCACCAACGAAAAGGTTACACCTGTACATCTGTATGAGGTTCAATCACATTCCTTGTTAGTTTAAGTTCCATGCATTCCGCGTGTTCAGTCTATTCCTTAAGAGCGTTGGTATAAAAATGGCGTCTACCCGTATATCACATATTGTGACAAATTTTATTTTATTAACTCTTTGACGATGTAACTACATCTACAACCCATCAGAGTGACTCATGAGCCTTGATAAATCTTTTGGTAGTGATCAATGGAGGCGTGTAGATTTGTATAACAAACAAACTTACTGTTGATTTTATCGAAAAAGATTTATGTCTCCTTTAATTGGCGCGGTTAAGGCTATGAAGCCTTCTCTTACACTGAACCAAGTTTAACTACGGAGGTCATTCCGTAAGTCATGGAGGTTATGGTATATCGTGCGAAAATATGGGATCATCGTAACCGCAGTAAATACATTCGAAAACCGGAGGAGAACAGTATCGAAATCAGCCTAAAGATTGCGACCGAATGCAAGGATGGCTCGGTACCAGCACCTGAAATCAGCTGAACACATACCTTTCGAATGTGAGGCGCTGGGTAGAATCAGATTCTCCACTCTAGGACTACCAGGTGAAGAGAGAGAAAAAATCCAAGAAGACCCAACAAGAACAACCTGCAGCTTTGTGAAGGGAGCAGGTATATCTAGGTGGGAATGAAGGAAAAGCATGGTGGCAAAAGATCTTAGAGGTCGACGCTAATTAGGAACTAATATTATTAGGGGCCCCATGAAGAAAAGAATAAGAACAAGACCAGCACCTGAAACATTCACTTTGAACTTGGCCAGGCTCCAAGATGGATGTAAACAGAGTGGAACAGCGAGCATAGGTGAAAATTGCCGTTCTCGCTGTGTCATATGGAACTATGAGCAGCTGTGGGTGATCGGGCATTATCCTATCGAACAGTTGAACGTCGGGTCGAGACTTTCAGACATGGAAGCGCAGTGGGTGCCACACGTCTGCCAGCACTGAGCTGTCCGTGGCTGTGCACAGTGTTCCGCATTTTACTGCAGGACTTGAAGGTGCGCAAGAAGTGTTCAACATGTGTACTACATCAGTTACCAGAGGTGCAGAAGTGGACGCGTTACGAGACCAGCCGTCTCAACATGAAGCGGTTTGAGCGGGAAGGAAATGACTCGCTTAATAGCATTATTGTGATTGATTAAAGGAGCGTATGAACCTGAATTGAAGACATAAACATCAGAATGGCGTTATCCGCGTTCACCACGACGACACAAGGTGCGAGAGAGTCCATCACCCACGAAGGTCAAGCTCATTTCGGCGTATGCCAACCACGGTAATCTGCAGTGTAACTCTGTCAGGGGGGGGCACATCGTTAATGCCCAATACTACTGCAACTTTCTGCTGTATCATCTGAGACGAACACTTCGGCGCAAACGTCCAGCACTGCTGGATAATGCAGTCACACTCCATGATAACGCTACAGCCTCACTGCAGACGTCATCAAGAATTGTGTGCGGGTGGGCGTGGGAAGTACTATTTCACACACCCTACTTACTAGACCTCAGTCCAAACGACTTCGACCTCATCCCGCAACGGAAGAAAACATTGCGTGGGAGGCTCTTCGCAAACAGGGCGGATATCAGCACGGCATATCGGTGGCAGGTGGCACACAATGATGCCAGTGCCATTCTACACCTTCCCCATCGTTGGCAACGCTATTTGAATGAACTGGGGGACTATTCTGAAGGACAGCGGTTGAGTGTGATTTTGATTCAGTTTTGTTCGATTTTTACTCGTGCACAATGCGTGTGTTTCATTTCAACCTTTGCCGTGTCTTCCTGTACTGGAACCCTATCTTATACTGGCATTCAGATACACACTGCTTTACCGGTTCAATGCACCTCGTGGAATTCTCATGTTGATATACCAAGATATACCATGATTGCCTTGACTAATGGAATGACTCCGGTATTGTACAAAATGCTCTGATGCTATATTTCACCTACACACACAAATATATCTGATATCTGCATACACTTTTACATATCACTAAGCACTAAATAACCAACAGAAATAAGGCTTCACACTCACCATATCGGTGATATCGTTATATTTTTCTGGGGTTACTCACCTGAAATGAGAAAAAGGTCAAGATTAAAATCAAGAAATAGTTCAGTAAACAAAGGCAGAACACATAACACAACATCTGTATGTACAATAATTTTACCCGATTTTACGTCCTACTATAAACTTCGACGGTTTTCGGAGATGCCGAGGTGTCGGAAATTTTTCATCATGAGTTATTTAACGTGCCAGTAAATCTACCAACAGGAGATGACATATTTGAGCATCTTCAAATACCAACGGTCTGAGGCAGGATGGAACGTGCCAAATTGGGCTCAGAAGGCAAGCGCTCTACCGTCTGACTAGTCAGCCAGGCGTTTGCATATACATATCTACACGATCAACAGTAGATTCTCTGTCACCTCAGAATGGGAAAGTGCATGCAGGATGTTGAAGGAATTTAGAGATACTCTATACGCATTGTTACAAACCTATCAAAGACAAATTTATACTAGATAATAATAATTTCGTGTGGCTATTTCTAGACGAGTGCAGCTCTTGGAAGGCAGACCCACCGATTAGGGTGGGAGGCAACTGCCATGTGTAGGTAACTGCGTGTTATTGTGGGGGAGGATAGTGTTGCAGGGATATTGGGGACAGCACAAATACCCAGCCCCAGAGCCATTGGAATTAACCAATGAAGGTTAAAATTCCAGACCCTGCCTGGAATCGAACCCGGGACCCTCTGAACCGAAGGTCAGTACGCTGACCATTCAGCTAACGAGTCGGACTTTACTATGTTGTAATATTTCTGTAGTCACTCCGGTCGCCATTTATAAATTCTCTGATTCAACCGACCTTGAATTTACATGAAATAAAAATATGTATTATAATAATAATAATAATAATAATAATAATAATAATAATAATAATAATCATAATAAATGTCGCCTTCTATGATTCATAACTGTACAGATTACGATATTAATCTTCATGGGATACGATTAGTTGGAAATAGATAGTAATTTAATGAATACCATGCAATTAACGAATTATAGGATGGTCGAACACAAAGTCATCTCTTTGCGGAAGAATATGAAAAATCCATTACTTACGTACAGCCTACTAATTGAGGGAGAAATCATTTGTGTAATAATGATGTCCTGTATCTACGTTACTCCGTATTGCCGCTGTGTGAAATCTGTTGAGGTGTTAAATAATATGTTTTTAATTTTACAAACAATATGAATTGAATGCAAGAAGATTGATTTTAAAGTATCGTAAATTTATAGTGTTCTGTTTATGCTGTTTGTACAGCACAAAGACATCACCAGTAGCCGTTTGCCAGGACAGCCATGCTTGCCGCAACCCTCACGTAGTGGCCAGCGTCCTTAGGCCTGGTGTAACCCTAGGCAACCTTCGTGACGTGCCAAGAGTTTTCGAAAGTGTACGATAACGTTTCGATGCTGTAATACAGAGTCACTCATATAAACCCCGAACGAACGCGCGGTGTTTTTGGCAGATGCAGTATGGGAGGCGCGCGCATAGTTCTTGATCTTGCAAGCAGCCTGTAAGTGCTAGACCTGGCAAGCATGAGTCGCCAGACTGAATCTCAGCTGTTAACTTGGCGAGGCAGTTATTATTGCAACAACGTATTTCCGTATGTAAAAGTTCTGGTTTCATTTTAATGGTCATGTGAACAGTTATACCTCTCCCTAATGGCGTGTACAAAATCCTAATGATGTTTATAAACTTCAGGGCTGGCATTTTAATGCCATGTCATCTTTTAATTGGTTCACTGCAAACATACAGAAATCCTGATCATAGCTCTTACATTGTAGAAATGCTCTTTTATTGGGTAATTTTGAACATTTTTTGCCATTTAGTTTCTAGGTCATTTTCTAAAATTATACATCATTTTTGCTTATTTTATGGGATTTATTAGACTATTTTATACTTTTTGAGTCATTTTCTTACATGATCGATATTTTTCAAGTATTTACGACTGTGGTATTGTATATTGTCGCAACTTTAAGTGAGGATGAATACTGAGACTTGAGAATCTTCACAACGCTTTGTCAATCTGGGGATGAAGAAACTTTGTTCACCCCTTACTTCTTGGAAAAGTCCACATTCCAGGAGATACACCTCCAGTTGGAGAAGTCTTCCTCGTGAACAGTCGAGCTTTCCTTCTGAAGACGCGGAGCAAATTTCTCTGAGAAACGTGACATGGCAACAGCCCGAGAGCTCATTATAATGTGTATAACATAAATATATGCAATACCAACTCAATTAGTAAATCACTTAAAACTGACTTCATTTTTTAATGTTTTCGGATCACTTTACTGGATTTTTGTCTTCATTTTATAGATAATTTTCACACTTATTTAGGTCATCAATATACTGGCCCTGCTGATTATCAAGCGATCTTGGCTCGGCTAACGTCTGGTTTACAGTGCCCCGTGTTTAATTCCCGTGGGCAGGATCGGGATTTAAACCACATGTAGTAAAAAGTGAAATGGCGTATGACTTTTAGTGCCGGGAGTGTCCGAGTACAAGTTCGGCTCGCCAGGTGCAGGTCTTTCGATTTGACGCCCACAGGCAACCTCACGTCGTGATAAGGATGAAATGATGATGAATACGACACATACACCCAGCCCTCGTGCCAGCGAAATAAACAAATTATGGTTAAAATTCCCGACCCTGCCGGGAATCGAAATCGGGACCCCTGTGACCAAAGGCCAGCACGCTAACCATTTACCCATGGAGTCGGACACTACATCCGGTTAGTTCTTCTGACTCGGAGACTGAGAATTCGCGTTCAACTTAAAATAATATCTTCACCTACATACAACTCATCACACTACTTACTACAGCAGAAACACGTAACAGAGAATTGATCCCTCGACATAGAGCTGGCACCAAACAGGACATCTGGTCGTAAAACTTGGCCAAATCCCATAAAGTGCCACTGTCAATAAAATGGGAAGAAGAACAAAAAGATTATGAAGAAATAAAAGTCCATTCCCTTAGAAATATATATACATTTTTCTTTAAATTTATGGCAATTTATACTTAAAGTGAAGTGAATTCTGTTGCTAGTTCACTATACCGTGTGATTCATCCGCCCCTTACAATGTAGTTTCATGCAACCCGCAATATTCACCCGCACTAAAAATCATCTGCCCTGCCGGTATGCTCAGACGAAACAACCGGATATCTTGGTATTTACCCCCTCACCATGATAGGACGCCTTAATATTATACTCATATTAAACACTGTAAGGCATGCGTGTGCCTTCTAGGTCATAAGAACCTGACTCGCCGGCGAAACAGTACATTGATATTGTGGCCGCAATAAACATAATACAAGCTATAAGCTTCACAGCGTGTCGTACGGGACCGTAGCGCAGTCGGTAAAGGCGCGGCGGAGAAGGCTTACGTGGGACGTTCGAGTCCGGGGCGTGGATTCCGTATTTTTTTAATATTTGTTAAGTATGTACCGCATGTAATGCAGGTTCAATACCCGCTTCCATGAAAATTGTGTGTGAATGAATGTGTTTCTGGCCCTGAGAAGATACGATTAGTTAGCAGGCCGGACACATACGGACCGGAAATAATAGGAACACAACTGCACTGACAAATTTTATCGCAGCAAATGCTCGATGTGGTCCGTCTCTGTGGTGTAGTGGTTAATGTGATTAGTAAGGTCCAATCAGGTGATTCCCCAAGATTCCACACCACACATACCCTCCCCATCGTACGCTTACTTGATGGGCCGTCTGTCGCACGCAGTGAGGATCGTCCGGACTCCAATAGTGCATGGTGTGGCGATTGAGGTTCCCATTATTGTAGAAGCGCGATTCGGCCGAGAACAAGATGTTCGATACGAATGCTGCATCGTACACCAGCCTACCTAACAGCCGCCAACAGAACTCCATTCGTGCTTCGAAATCCCGCCCATGGAACTCTTGGTGTAGGAAATTTATGATCATGCAGTATTCGCCGGGCGGATGGCTGGCTGGTGTTCACATGTTGTGCAGTCGCTCTTGTACTGATGTGTGGACTATTACGAGCTGCCTCCAGAACGCCCTGTTCTGTTCCACCTAATGTAACGGGCCTATGGAGAACTGGTGGCTGCTTGGAAATCCGCTTGTTGTTTTTAGGCGTCTTTAAACACGGTGGAATGTCTTAGCAGCCGGGTGTCGCCTATCTGGATACCGTCCTGGTACAGAAGTAGTGCCTCGCACACGTTGTCTTGATTCTCCATAAATGAGGAGCATGTTAACGTATTTCTATGCGGAAAACATGCTGAATGATGTTATATTCAGGCCCTAACTAGAGGAGCATGCGCAGGGCGCAAGATGAATAACAGAGACGTTATACAGTTCGAACGTGACAAACGTGGGCCTGTGTTTACGTATTCAAACATTATACCTATGCAAAAATATGTGGATGATGCTGTATTCGAACCGCTGATGGAACATTTCACTGATTGCTACGATAACGTCTAACCACATCCACTATGCTACACTTCTGGGAACATGCTGGTAGTACGAGAGTACAGTATATACGCCATCCGGTTCGGTGTTTAAGACATTAATTACTGCACTGTTACCTATTTTTAAGCATTGATTCCCGTCTTCGTTACACCCGGTTGCGGGGTACGGTACATTAACAAAGTAACATGGTCAAAGGACGTCGCTACATGATTTCAAGGAGTCATGTTTTGCGAGCGGACGATATAACCTGTCGGTGAGGTAGAGAATCGTGTGCAAAGTGTGCTCACCGGACATTAGTACCATAGAGTACGCCAGCAAGGGAATAGCCGCCTTATGATCATGACGCATGTTAGTTGGGTTGCATTAAACTGCATTGAAAGGGGCGACTGAATCACACGGTATGTCAATGAAATACATAAAAATAAAGCGAGGAAGAATTTTTTCCTGTATTACCGATTTGTGAGCAACAGTTTGTTATGTTATATTGATATAATACCACAATTATTATTATTATTATTATTATTATTATTATTATTATTATTATTATTATTATTATTATTATTATTATTATTTAATCAGTCTAACATCCAGCTTTGGGTTCTCCCCCGTACTCGGCGAGTGATCTCACCTCTACCACCTCATGGGCACTGTCCTGGAGCGCGAAAGATTTGGTCGGATGTACAACTGGGTAGGAGGACCAGTATCTCGCTCAGGTGGTCTCACCTGCTATGTAGAACAGGGGCCCTGTTGGGTGTGGGAAGATTGGAAGAGACAGGCAAGGGAGAGGGAAGGAAGCGGCCGTGGCCTGAAGTTAGAAACCATTCCTGCATTTGCCTTGAGGAGAAATCGGAAACCACGGGAAGCCACTTCGGCGGTGGCTGAGGTGGGAATCGAACCCACCTCTACTCAGTCTACCTCTCTATGTTGAGCAGACCCCGTTCCAGACCTCGTACAACTTTTCAAATTCCATAGCAGAGCCGGGAATCGAAACCAGGCCTCCGCGGGTGGCAGCTAATCATACTGACCATTACACCACCGAGGCGGACACAATACCCAAATACGAGCTCAAATTTAGATCAGTTCTAGTTTTTTACGTCACAAACCGGCATTATGCCGAAAAGTACCAGTTCATATTTTCCATCGGTAATAATCGATAATAGCAATCATTTTGAAATTTTATGTTTATGTATTGAGTACATAATCGTTTCATTTTATCTGGTTTTCGTCTTTTGAAAAACAAAATTTATAAATAAGTTTACTACTCTTAATATCATTACTCAAGACTATTTGAAGTAAAATGTCAGAAATGCGTCAACACCATACCCTTTGAGAAGTGAAAAAAAATATGCAGGACCATCTGGGGACTTCTCAACGAGTTCTGTGCGTGTCCGTCGGGAGGTGCGTTCAGAAAGAATGCCCGTAGGGGAGCCTAATGAGCTTCACTCTTTAATGAGAACTCTTAAGGCAAAGTATGAGAGCAGCTGCCTTTAATTAACGTATCTGACAATATCGCTGTGAAAGTTTTCTGAGCCCCACATTAAATAAATCCTGGTAGCAGTAGCAAACGTTATTTATTTATTAATTCATTCATTCATTCATTCATTCATTCATTCATTCATTTATTTATTTAACGTAAAGGCTGTGTGGCTCAGGCGGCAGCGCATCATCCTTTCACTGCTGGGTTATGTGGTTCAAATGCCAGTCACTCCATGTGAGATTTGTGCTGGAAAAAGCGTAGGCGGGACAGTTTTTTCTCCGGATATTCCAGTTTTCCCCGTCATATTTCATTCCAGAAACACTCTCCACTATTATTTCATTTCATCTGTCAGTCATTAATCATTGCCCCACAGGAGTGCGACAGGCTTCGGTAACCGGCACAATTCGTATCCTCGCAGCTAGATGGAGACTTCATTCATTTCATTCCTGACCCGGTTCAATGACTGGAAGCAGACTGTAGATTTTCATTTATTTAGCGTAGAATATGTTATTTCGGAAGAACTACTTGTTCAAAAGCGACACACAGACATCCTTCTGATCAGCTGTGGTCATAGTTCTCATAACTATTTCAAAGCACATCTTCAGGGTTAAAAATACACCTATTTAGAATTTTTAAAGCACTTTTAGGGAAAATAATTGTTTATTAGAATAACTTAATTAAAAAGTTATCTGATGTTTAAAGGGCCTAACAGCTAGGACACCTGCCCCTAATGGTACAAAAATTTTTAGTGTATCCCAGTTACTTTCTGGGTTCGCTGGAGCCACCCAGATGCATTTTGGTTTTGGCCGGGAGTTCATGACCGGTTGCCCTTCCTGACGCCTCGTGATTTTTGAGACGAAATTATCACGCAGGATCGATGGGATTCGAACCTCAACTGTCTGGGTGGGAAGCCAGCAGCTACGTCACAGACTTGATCACGCCCCCCAAGTATTAGTAATTATAAACATGCTGTAAATACACACATAAAAAAGAGTTTTGAATCATATAGGACCCAGGAATTCCCGACCATTTACAAGAAAACGAAAGCGTGCAGAGGTACCATATCACCTTTATTTATTTCCAGGAAAATATATGACAACTTCTACAATGCAGCGTTGGTTTCTTAATTTGAGTTAATGAGTACAGCATACACCAGTACCTTCAATACCGGGCAACAAATCCCTTTGCACTGATGCACACCTGATTTCGTCTTGGCATACTTGGCATGTCTCTCAGAATGGATGGTGGGTCGTGACGTCCATAAAAAAACCTTTCTGTAATTTATCCCAGACATATTCGATAGGTAACACGGCAGGCATGCTAGTCGAACGATATCGTGACCACGAAGGAAGTCATTAACGAGAACCGCACGATGGATGCGCGCTTTATCGTCCATTAACCCGAAATTACGCTCCAAATTTACGGCGTTGCGAAGTCATTATGGGTCGGAGGATCTCCTCCTTGTACCGTTCAGTCATAACATTGTCTTGTATGATGGCTAGGAGTGACGTACGGTGGTCCCACATAATGCCACCCCGAAATATCAGGGAATCACCATCTTGCTGCACTTGCTGACAGTGTGTCTGAGACGTGACCTATGACCTCTTTTTCCTTTTATAATTTGCTTTAGGTCCCAACGACACAGATAGGTCTTAATTATTGCGACAATAGGACAGGAAAGAGTTATTATCGGGAAGGAAGAGGCCGTGGCCTTAATTGAGATACAGCCCCAACATTTGACTGGTGTGAAAATGGGAAACCATGAAAAACCATTTTCAGGGCTGCCGAGAGTGGGGATCGAGCCCACTATATCCAGGATATAAGCTTACAGCTGCGCGCTCCTAACCGCACGGCCAACTAGCCAGGTCAGATTACCTCTAAGCACGTTGTCAGATTTAAAGCTTGTGTGACACACATCAGTGAAAGGGAATTTATAACAATTCTGAAGTGACCATTCAGCAAAATATTGTGCCCATCTGTACTGCGCACTGTGATGTCTAGGTTTGGAGCTGGGCCTCATCACGTGTGCCGAGAGTGAAGTTGTGCGTAGTGGAGCATGTTTTTTCACAGTTTGTGTTAAAATAATAATTTCGTATGGCAATTTCTAGCCAAGTTCAACCCTTGTAGGGCAGACACTACGATAAGGTGGGAGGCACCTTCCATGTGTAGGTAACTGCGTGTTATTGTGGTGGAGGGTAGTGTTGTGTGTGGTGTGTGAGTTGCAGCGATGGTGGGGACAGCACAGACACCCAGTCTGCGAGCCAAGGGAATTAACCATTTAAGGTTAAAATCTCCGACCCGGCCGGAAATCGATCCCGGGACCCTTATCCATGGAGCTGGACTCAGTTTGTGTTGACATGTGGCTCCAAGAAGACCATCATTTAGCACATTGACGTAGTGGTCATGGTTCCTCCTAGCTGAAATTTTGAGGTAACGGTCATCGACTGCTGTCTTAGAACTTGGATGTTCTGTGGTAGGCTTACATCAACAGTTCCTGTCTCCCAGTACTACATCACTTCGATTTCAGCCCACACTTCGAGCAACTGCCCTTGTTCACAAACAGTGTGATTATGCGTACACGCTCACATGTCAGCATTGCAGACGCCCATTACACTGCTCAGAACACAACTCTAATGCTTCCACAGTAGTTCTTAAACGTGAACTGAAATATAGCTTTCCATTTGAGGGTGGCGGTATGCCTGTTGGTTGGGGTACATGCAGTTGCATGTTTCCAAACATTGTAAGGGTTGTCTTTCCGTCTCTTTGTACAATACGACGCATGGTTCTTACATTGGGAAGTTTCAAGTATGTTTTGCTTAATACCTGAGCCATCTGTTTATTTATTAAGTACGGTATGTACTGATGTGTTAAACGTTTTATGTAGTCTTGCATCAACCAAAATCTGGAGCACATGCGAGTCCTTCTTCATGCAGTACCTCTTAAGTACCCATGGCAAAGTGAAATGGACAATGTAAGATTAGTACCCACTTTCATGCAAATTGTGTGTGAATGAGTGTGTTTGTGGCCCTAAGAAGGGCCAATTAGTTAGCAGGCCGGACATATACAGACCAGAAATAACAGGAACACAACTGCCCTGACAATGTTTTATCGCAGAAAATGCTCTATACGATGACCGTTTTGGTTTATGCACAATCGGGACCGGTGTCGAATCGATCGTCTTGGGCGCTGAAGCATTACAGCTGTAATTGCTCGGCAGGCATCCGTGATGAGTTGTCGCTGGTCGGGATTTTCCGGCGCTTGAGTGTAAAAGACGTTCTTCAAATGTCCCCACAAGAAGAAGTCTAAAGGCGTTAAATCCGGTATTTGGCGGGCCAAGAAAAAGAGCCTCCTCGTCCTATCCATTTCCCTAGCAGTTCCTCGTTCAGATGGTTACGAACGGTCAAAGTCGAGTGTAGGGGAGCTCCATCCTCTTGCAACCACATCGTCAAACGATCCGTCCAATGGCCCAAAGTCCAATCAGGGGAGCCCCCAAGATTCCACACCACATATTCCTCCTCATCGTACTTGATGGGCCGTCTGTCGCACCCAGTGAGGATCATCTGATCTCCAATATTGCATGTTGTGGCAATTGACGTTCTCATTATTGTGGGAGCGCGATTCGTCCGAGAACAAGGTATGGGATACGATTGCCGCGTCATTGTCCAGCCTGCCCAATAGACAACGACAGAACTCCATTCGTGCTTAGAAATCCCGCCCATAGAACTCTTGGTGTAGCTCAAGATGGTACGGGTGAAATTTAGGATCATGCAGTATTCGCCAGGCGGACGGCTGGCTGGTGTTCGCTTGTTGTGCATTCGCCCTTGTACGGATGTGTAGATTATTACGAGCTGCCTCCAGAACGGTCTCTTCTGTTTCATCCGATGTAACGGGCCTATTAAGGACTAGTGGATGCTTGGAAATCCGCTTGTTGTCTTTAGGCGTCTTTCAACACGGCGGAATGTCGTAGCAGCCGGGTGTCGCCTGTCGGGATACCGCCCTGCTACAGACGTAGTGCCTCGCACGCATTTTGTCTTGCTTCGCCATAAATGAGGAGCATGTCAACGTATTCCTCAGTGGAAAACATGCCGAATGACAGCAGAGATTACAGTACAATTAGGCCCTAACCAGCCGAGTATGCGCAGGGCGCAAGATGAATAACGGCGTCATTCTACTGTTCGAATGTGGGCCTGTGTTTACGTATTCAAACATCATACAGGTGGAAATATATTTGAACTATGGAGGATTCGAACCGCCGCTGGCACATTCTATCGATTGCTAGGCGAACGCCTGACCACATCCGCTACTCTACACTGCTGGAAACATGCTGGTAGTACGACGAGAGCAGAGAACATACGCTATCCAGTTCGGTGTTTAAGACATTAATTACTGTACTGTAACCTAGTTTTATGCATTGATTCCCCCAGAGGAATGCGACAGGCTTCGGCAACCGGCACAATTCCTATCCTCGCCGATGGATTGGGGCTTTATTCATTTAATTCCTGACCCGGTCACATGACTGGAAACAGGCTATAGATTATCATTCTCCTCTTCGTTACACCCGGTCACGAGGCACGACACATAACGTAGTTACATGATAAAGGGACGTTGCTACATGATTTCAATGCGTCATGTTTTGCGAAGGGATGATATAACATTTCGCTAGGCTTCGGAATCGTGTGCAAAATGTGCTCACTGAACATTAGTACCATACAGTACGCCTGCAAGGAAATAGCACCCCTATAATCACGTGCACGTTAGTTGGGCTGCAGCAAACTATATTGGAAGGGCCTGCTAAGTCACGCTGTGTAACTTGTATGATACAATATTGCATGGTCACTCTTGCTGTCAGGAAGGATCCGTTCTTTCGGAATAAACTGTAAATGACACTCTCATGCCCTTGCAAGAAAATTAGAATTATATAACTAGAAAAACTCTTTGATGCTAAGTGTTGGATCAGGTTCCCTATACGTCCAACCATTAAGGTCTTTCATAGACGGGTAGAAACTTCATAATATCATACAGTAAATTAGGAATGGATTCCGCATTAATTCAATAACAAATAATGATATACGTGAAAAAGTGTGCTTATTGTACACGAACCAAAACAACATATACGGTAATATTGAAAATTCACAAAATCATTTTTATTTAAATTACGGAATTGTTCATATCCATATATATGTATAAAACTCCCATAGCCCAGAAGCAAAGACATAAAACTGTTTCAAAAATAAATTACACGATAGAGACAAATATAGTCCAAAATTCAATGACCGAAGTATTGAAATTCAATTCAGTGTTCTCTTATGGATCAAAGCCAACTGGTATAGAAAATATATGTACCCCTGGAGCGACATCAATACTCGTGATTGCGGTATACAGCCCTGTACGCAAATACTTAACATCGTTTTATAGCAACAAACAGGTCGTTGATTTGATGAAAAAAAAACATTTTAAATGTTTGAGGTCAGACAATTTACTCTTATCGAAACGAGCCATGTTTATATGGCAGGTAATTTATTTCTAAACATTTCAGCCTGTGGAATAAAATTCTGGAGTACAAAAGGCTGTATTGATACAAAGAATGTCGGTTTAGTGTTTTAGGGGAAATTATTATTTCGAATTTCTCTTTAACTTCATGCATGTTTCATAGATTTTGAATGGCTACAAATATTTATAAACTTTAAAAATCACTCCTGTTTATAAGAACCAGAACACCTTGAAGGACTGGAGGCAGGAAGTTCATATTCACAGAACAGGTGCATAAGTATGTTCTGAAGAGAAGGTTAGCATTTGAACCATGTCGGCCCTCAGGTTCAAGGTCCACATTGATATCTCAGCGCACCACCACCGACTGATAACATATGCCTGCGGCTCTCAGTGTTGCTATAAACTGAAGGCAATGGATCAGTGTGACTTGAGCAGACGTGCAGGATGCCTCGCAGACGTATGCGAGAACCGTACCGTCAAACGAGTGATTTTGAAAGAGGGTGCATTATGCATCCATTCGGGAAATTGCTGCTCGTGTGGGACGAAGTGTGTCGGCAGTGCAACGGGTGTGTACAGAATGGTTCACAGAAGGCCGTAGAACACGATGAGATGGGTCTGGTCGCACCACCAGACCACCCTCCGAGAAGATCGACACCTCATCCGAATAGCATTGCTGGACAAATCTGTGTCTTCATCAGCTCTGGCGCAAGGTTGAAACAGTGTAACACATCGTACACTATCAAGAGTGACAGTCTGTCAACGTTTATTACGGTCTGGGTTACCGGCGCGTCGTCCACTTCTCCGCCTACCGTTGACTAATGTGCATAAACTTGCTACAATGCAATGGCGTATGCAACGGCGTCGCTGGGGACAGGAATGGAAGCAGATAGCGTTTTCAAACGAATCCAGGTCCTGTTTGTTTGAAAATTATGGCCGCATTTTGGTTCACCGCAGACAGGGGGAGGCATCACATTGACTGAATTCGCACAAGACATACAGCGCCAACTCAATGCCTTATGGTATGGGATGCTATTGAGTACAACCACAAATCACAGTTGGTGGGTTTCCAGGACACTGTCACCTGTTTGACCTACGTGAATGACATCCTGTGACCCGTAACCATACCCTTTCTGCACGACACATCAGACGCCATATTTCAGCAGGACAATGCTTTTCTTTTTTATTTTGTTATTTATTTATTTATTTAATTATTAGATACAGCCTATGGAGGGCCATTTTACACTAGTAATAATAATAAGTTTAAATACGTATAAAAGATAAAGGTATAAACAACAATATCAAGTAACAATAATAAATTAACAATTTTAACAGTAACAACAATGACAACGGTAACTGGCAAGGGTCGGTTACTGAAATTAGGAAGAAGAAAGGTCGAGGGTTGGAGGGACGGAAGAAAGTTAAAACCTGGGGAGGACTTAGAGGAATCTTCTAATTTTTTTTTTTTGTTTGAAGGATGCGAAAGGTGTGAATATGTCAATATCGGGTAGTGAGTTACCAAGAGTAGGGAGACGGTGGAAGATAGAGCGTTGTTGTAAAGTTAGGCGCGGATGGGACACATGATGGGTGCGCTGGTTGCGTGTAGGCCGGGGAGGAACGTGTATAGGGAAGTACGCCGGAAGAGTATTACATTTGGTGTAGCCATTGATTATTTTGTGAAGGTAACATAGATCAGAGAACTGTAAACGGCTTCTCAGGTCAAGTATATCCAGATAGTTCAAAATGTCAGATTTAGTTTTGTTCTTAAAGACAGGATTGCGAGTCTTAACAATGAAAGTGAAAAAGTTAAAAATACTATTTAGTTGAGATATGTTTGTTGCTTTACGTCGCACCGACACAGATAGGTCTTTTGGCGACGATGGGACAGGGAAGGGCTAGGAGTAGGAAGTAAGCGGCCGTGGCCTTAATTAAGGTACAGCCCCAGCATTTGTCTGGTATGAAAATGGGAAACCACGGAAAACCATCTTCAGGTCTGCCGACAGTGGGGTTCGAACCTACTATCTCCCGAATACTGGATACCGGCCGCACTTCAGGACTGCAGTTATCGAGCTCGGTACAGGACAATGCGCGATCCATGCTGTTGTCACAAGATGTCAGACTGTTGCCCTTTCCAGCCCGATCACTGGACATGTCGCCAATCGAAAATGTGTGGGATATGGAGAAACGACGGGTGCAAAGCTGAGACCCCATTGCAAACCACGAAAGATGAACTGTGGAACCATGTGAATTCAGTACGAATGGTTACACCCAGGACGCTATTCGCGCCTTATACGCATCGATGCCAGCACGCATGGAACAAGTTATCTGTGCCCATTGAGGACCCAGTGCCTACTGGGCAACAGGACACATACTGAACCCAGGTGACTGAAATACTAATCGTTTCTGCAGAACATAATAATGGAACACGTCCTTTGAATATGGACTTCCTATCTCTAGTCTTTCAAGGTGTCCTATTTGTTAGGAATATGAGTGTATATCTACTGCACAAGCCATTTGTCCAGATTTCGTGAAGACTTGTTCAGTTAAGGCAAGAAATATCGAGACTTACTTGTCCTAGAAGGTGGTAATTTATGTTGATTTAGAGTAAACCGCCTGCTGCATAAGTTGGATACATTAGTTGCTATGATGTCACTTCCTGTCTGCCGTAGTGTTTATGTGGTAAGAACAACTCGGATTCCCTAGTGCCGGTCCCAAGCCCGGTAAAGGAGGAGGGTCAATGGCTGGTTGTTGAGTCTTGGGGGTTGCACTGATGTCGAGTAAGTGCTGCCATTGAAACTCAAGAAATGCTTTAGTTGACAGTCCATCTGTCAATGTAACCAGCAAATCCTACCCCTCATGGGGATGGGTGAGGGCGAGTACCTGGCGCCTTAAAGCTGGGTCCACCGGGCGAGTTGGCCGTGCGCGTAGAGGCACGCGGCTGTGAGCTTGCATCCGGGAGATAGTAGGTTCGAATCGCACTATCGGCAGCCCTGAAGATGGTTTTCCGTGGTTTCCCATTTTCACACCAGGCAAATGCTGGGGCTGTACCTAAATTAAGGCCACGGCCGCTTCCTTCCAACTCCTAGGCCTTTCCTATCCCATCGTCGCCATAAGACCTATCTGTGTCGGTGCGACGTAAAGCCCCTAGCAAAAAAAAAAAAAAAAAAAAAAAGCTGGGTCCCTCGGCTAAGGTATGGTAACCCCTACAGAAGTGTCCCTGGTCCTCCAGGTTGGGGGTTGTGCGAAGGGCTGGTAACTCTTCCACTTAAAAACTTACCTCACTCATAAATCTCAGATGAATAACCGGACGGATTCTATGATGACGACAAAGGCAAGATCAAAGGCCAAACGATTTGGAATTAGAGATACATTAAAGTTGGGAACTTGGAACGTGAGAGGCATAAAAGGAAAAGAAGAAGAACTGGATAGAGAGCTGGCTAGGAAAGAAATCAGTGTTGCTGTAATTACCGAGACAAAAAAGAAATTACAAGGAACAAAATAAATTGATAAATACACTATGATTTATAGCGGAGTTACACAGGATAAAAGAGCTGCAGCAGGAGTCGCAATATTAATAGACAGGAAGTGGAAAAACAAAATAGAAAGTTACACCATTATAAATGAAAGGATTTTGGTGCTGAGGTTGAAGGTAGAGAGAGGGAAATTAACCTTGGTAGCTGTGTATGCTCCTGAAGAAAACAAACAGGAAGAATCTGAAGAGTTTTATGAAGTTCTTCAATCAGTGTTGGATAACATATGTAAAAGTGACTTTGTTGTTCTGGCTGGTGATCTCAATGCTCGAGTAGGAAAAAACCAATTGCAGAAATAGTGGGAAATAAAGGTGAACCAACTTTGAATGAAAATGGTAAATTATTGATAGAATTTTCATCCTATAATCAATTAAAAATTACTAACACCTTCTTTGAGAAGAAAGATATACATAAATTCACATGGACTGCAAGAGGACAGCGATCAATTATTGACTATATAATGGTCAATAAAAAGTTAGGCCCAGATGTAACAGATGTCAGAGTACATAGAGGCAGCGATTTATATACAGATCATTATCTGGTCATTGCAAAAATCAGAATTCTTGATAAATGGAGGAAAAGGCTGAATAGAAATATACACAGAAACCAAGAGATCTATAAGGTATATTTACTACAGGATGATGGAATAAAATACTTATATCAAAATCGGCTGCAACAGTATTTAGGTCAGATTCCGACAAGTACTGGTATCAACAAAGAATGAGAAATCATAACCTCATCAATTCAGAGGGCAGCAGATGAAGCCATTGGAGTGAAGAAGAAATTTAGGAGAAAAACTGGGCTTAAAACATGGAATAAAGAAATTTCAGAAGCTGTCAATCAAAAACAAATATTATATCTAAAAATTATACAGCATCGAACCCCACAAAATGAGAAAGAATATAAAAACAGCAGGAACAAGGTCAAGTCACTAACGAGAAAACTCAAGCAAGAATCATGGGATAGGTTAATAAACTCAATAGAAGATGATATCCATGGTAGGCAAGAGATGGCATATAAGTTATTGAAGCACCTCAACAGTGATGAAAGAGAAACTGCTAATATAAATGTAATCGAAGAAGAATCGTGGATACAACACTACAAAGAATTGTGGTATAACGGAAAGTATGGAGAGAGTCAGGAAGATCAAGATATAGATATCGACATTGAAGGAATTGACCTAATAGATATAGAAGAACTTAATACTGTTCTGAAATCTTTCAAAAATAGAAAAGCACCAGGGTTAGACAACATAAATATGGAGTTGTTCAAATATGTTGGGATCATTCTTAAATTTAGAATATTACATTTAATTAATCTTTGTTGGAAAAGAAGAAATATACTCGAAGAATGGAGAAAAGCTAAAATAATATCACTTTTCAAGAAAGGAAATCGAAGTTTTTGCAGGAACTATCGAGGAATAAGTTTATTAAATGTTGGCTATAAAATATATGCTAACATAATAAATAATAGACTTAAAATCATTACACACAATCTCTTATTGGAAGAACAATGTGGATTTAGGAAAGGCAGATCCTGTACAGATAATATATTTAGCCTCAAACAGATACTAGAGAAGAGAAGAGAATTTAACTTGAATACTTATGTCGCTTTTGTCGACTATGAAAGGGCTTTTGATAGGGTAGATAGAGAACAGTTATGGAATATAATGGTAAAAAATGGATACCCTAAACATCTTATTCAAGTTATCCAAAGTCTGTACAAAAGGACGAGAACTGTGTTAGATTTAGGATACAAACTAACGGAAGAAATATTAATTAATTAAGGTGTACGTCAGGGATGCAGCCTCTCTCCAACACTATCCAATATATATATAGATGAAGTAATGAGAAATTGGAAACGAATTGTGCACTCTGGAATAAAATTGAACACAAACACATACATAAATACTATGCTCTTTGCAGATCAATTTATCCTGGAGGATGATGAAGATAAACTCCAGAAATCAATACATCAGTTAAACACCATTTGTAAAAGTTATAATCTTCGGCTATCCAGAACAAAAACCAAAGTTATGGCATGGTAAGGGAAATATCCTATCAGAGCGAAGATAGTAATCGACAATCAACCAGTAGAACAAGTCACAAATTTTAAGTACCTTGGTTGTGAAATATCTTTTAATGATGATGACGAGGTGAACAAGCAGCTTCATCGATTTCAATATATGTGTGGGACAATTCGCCGAACACTGAAAGGAAAAGTAAGAGAAGATACTCAACTTAAATTCTATAAGACTATGGCTGTACCAACTTTGCTATATGGAAGTGAGACATGGGTAGATAAAATAAGCTATAGGAATAAAATATAATCATCTGAAATGAGATTCCTAAGATCAGTGAAAGGATACTCCCTAAAAGATAAAATACGAAATGAAGGGATAAGACAAGAATTAAATATATTCTCAATGAATGAAAGAATATTCCAAAACAGGATAAATTGGAAAAACCACGTTCTGAGGATGGATAACGACAGAATCCCAAAGCTTGCCCTAGAATACCATCCTACAGGAAGAAGAGATATTGGTCGTCCTATGAAGAGATGGAATGAAATCTGAGGTCGGAACAGGCTATTAGCCTAATCCATGAAGAGGAAGTAAGTAAGTAAGTAAGTAAGTAAGTAACAAAGGTAGCATCTACGTCTTCTAAGTGCCATTAATTTTTTTTTGCTGATGTTCCCCATTTTCCCGGAGACTACCAAAGGTAGAGCTATGAATTTTTACCTGTCATCACCAACATTTTGTTGTTTATTTATGGATCTATAATTATAGAGGTACCACACATAATTTGATCATAAGTTTTTTAAATAAATTAATTTCAAAATATGAACTTGACTGAAAATCATACCTTGATTTCTATATAACTTGGAACCAATAAAGTAGATCACAAAATGTATTATATATGAGTCTATAACTATATAAATTCCGCGTTATTACCTTGGACAGTCCCAGAGAAAGAGGGATGTAAATCTGTTACACTTTACATTACCAGGACAGGCCTTTGATATCCCCTCAAAGCCGTAAATTAATGCCAGCCGCTTCTCGAGGGTCAGAGAACCTATATCTTACCGCCCATGGTACTCTTCATATCGTAGAACTAATCCCAATAAAAGTCGACTCGTAAAATAATAAAAAAACACTACTTGGCCTGAGCAACGGTTTCTTGTTAGTTGAGGTCCATGATTTCGTCCGTTTCTCCGACTATTTCCATTAGACTGGCAGAGCTGGTAAGAAAGGAGCCGGCTGGGGTCATTGGCTTAGACGGCAGGGTCGGGAATTTTAACTATCATTGGTTAATTCCGCTGGCACGGGGACTGGGTGTCTGGGTGCATGTGTCGTCTTCATCATCATTTCATCCTCATCATGACGCGCAGGTCACCAACGGGAGTCAAGTAAAAAGACCTGCACCTGGCGAGCCGAAGTCCTCGGATACATCCCGGCACTAAAAGACATTCGCCATTTTATTTTTCCATGAGTAACGTGGACTTACGGTGTTCCACACACAGTGGTACTACTCACGGTAAATGTAATGCACACAGGTAACGCAGACCTATGGTGTTTCTCATATTACGGCCCCATTCATAGGCAACCGAAACCCATGGTGTTCCTCACATACGTATACTAGTCACGCTGACCCGTACTATGCCGTCTTGTTTCTCACATAGTGGGTACTAATCACAGGCAACGTAGACCCACGGTGTAGCTCACATACTGGTACTAATCACAGGCAACGCAGACCCACGGTGTAGCTCACATAGTGGTACTAATCACGGGCAACGCAGATCCACGGTGTAGCTCACATAGTGGTACTAATCATGGGTACTGTTAAACCCATACTGATTCATCATCTGTTGCTACTAATCACAAACCTATTGCGTATCCGTCATAGTGGTAGTACTCGATAGTAAAAGCGACCCATGATGTTCCTCCGTGATGCTACTAATTACAAGTAGTCTCATGGTTCTAATTCAATCATCCCTTGATTAAACCTTTTAGTCGCCTAAAACGACAGGCAGGGGATACCGTGGATGTATTCTTTGTCTGGGTCTCCCACCCACAGATGGCGGAAAACTGTTGCATCAGTTGCGAAATACCACTGTATTTCTGAAAGGCCAAAACTGTTTTAATTCATGATATCAAGATCAAGACTTCTGTTAACTGCTCCTGGATATACACAGTAGAATATAGAATGATTGTTGTTGGAAACCATAAAAGAATTACATTTCCGTCATAAACAAAATAATTGTTCTCTTTAAAGTTGTTTTGTTTCACTTCAGTTATTTTCCTCCCTCTTGTTACGGGGCGGGAGGACGGGGGCGGATGCGTTTCTTTCCGTCTTGAGAGGACTTAGCAAGAAAGCTGCTTACTTGCATACAGAACAAGCAGGATCGGAAAGAAATTCTGTTTCTTCTACTTACAAGTTTATTGCTGTAAGAGGGTTGTTCGCGAGGCTTAATAGAAGTCACGACACACAATGATATTTCATTTAAAAGGCATCTCGACGTTTTTCAGAAGACGGGTTTAAGGACCATGTAGAGAAAATGATGGAAAAAAGATAAAATGTTCACAGCTCATAGGTATTAGTCTTATTAGGGACCATGAATCTTCTCCCTCCGAGACAGATGAATAATAATAATAATAATAATAATAATCCCTCCCAATCCTGTGGACGAGAACGTTAGAATACATCCATAAAATCCGCTGATTGTCGTAAAAGGCGACTAAAAGGGGACACAGAAGGATTTATCTTGGTAGTGTGGGTTGGCAACCACGGACCCCCAGCCGAGGATGGTATTGCTTCCACTTACTTGTGCCAAGATCCTCACTTTCGTTTTCCCCATCCGACCTCCTTTGGTCAACGCCTGAACTGTTCCAACCCAGGGGGTGTTCGATTTTCAATTCCTAGGGGGCCTTTTATTTTCACTCCCTTCGCGGTCTTATATTTCTTTGGCCGATACCTTCATATTTCGAAATGAATAACCCTTTGTACTTTCCCCTCTGATTAAGTTAGTGTTAATAGAGGATGTCTGCCCAGTTGCACTTCGTCTTAAAACAATAATCAACACCACCACTACGTCTCCTTATACATACGCAGCTGCATCGGAGCTAATGATTCCTATACATTTTAATTTAACTTCTTTTCGAGCATAATATGATAGGCCAATTACATGTGACGTAACTGTAGTAGTAGTAGTAGTAGTAGTAGTAGTAGTAGTAGTAGTAAAAGTAAGTTCATTTCTTGCTTTTCGGAATTGAAGACATTCGAATTACAATATTGACAGAGCATACACCGAATAGAATCCGGCACCTATAATATGTAACTACTGTAATGCGTGAGAATTATATACATACAAAAATTGAAATAATTCATGCAAATTTTTTTTGTTGTTGAATATTTCTCTTAACCACATTTCTCCACTCCCTCTTTCGTTCAACAAGTCCTCTTGACGCATTCTTCTTTCCTCTTTGTCCGGATACACTCTTATAACAAGTGTATTATCGTTTGTCTTAATAATATCCATTAAAAGTACTGTAGGTACTGCTCTTATTGCAAGTTTCGACTTCCAACTAACTACACCCGATATCAATTCGTGGAACAATCCTCAAGCCTTCGAAGCAGCAATCCACAATGGACGCTCCCAAGATGAAACCCTCTGCGTCCACTTTTGGTCGTCTTTTAAAACAGACAGGGGATACTGTGCATGTATTGTATCACTCCCATCACAGGAGGTTCAGATGATGATGATGATGATTATCAATATTGCTAAAAATTTATTACCGAGCTCGATAGCTGCAGTCGCTTAAGTGCGGCCAGTATCCAGTATTCGGGAGATAGTAGGTTCGAACCCCACTGTCGGAAGCCCTGAAAATGGTTTTCCGTGGTTTCCCATTTTCACACCACTTACTTGTGCCAAGATCCTCACTTTAGTTTTCCCTATCCGACCTCCTTTGGTAAACTCCTGAACTGTTCCAACCCAGGGGGTGTTCGATTTTCAATTTCTAGTGGGCCTTTTATTTTCACTCCCTTCGCGGTCTGCTAGCTCTTTCCTGTCCCATCGTCGCCATAAGACTTATCTGTGTCGATACGACGTAAAGCAAAAAAAAAAAAAAAAGAAAAAAAAAGAAATTATTGCCGCAAAATTCGGAGAAGATGTACCGTAAAGTAGTATATAAGATTTTAAGCCTGTTAGATAGAAAAAGTTTTGAACACATTTCATAAATCTCCCCGCCATTTTGGCCACTCTGTTCATTCTTGTGACCATAAGCTATCTATAACGTAGTCTGAAAAATCCATCAAATTGATGAACTATTCTAACTTATTAATGGAAGAATGTTATTGGAGGAATACACCCTCCAAAGAAATTAGGTAAACGGTGATTTTTTTTTCTAATTCCTGAACTTGGGAGGAAATTGTAATATTAAAGACAGTCAGTGCAACTTCGTACACAGTGTTTTTGTTGTAAAATGTATTTTGTTGATTAGATTGTTGAAATATCTGCATTATAACTGCAGTGTTTAATTCCATCAAAATTATTAATTCATTCTTTGCTATTCTCATGCGAAACTTTATATTATTATCCTTTTGTATAATACCCTTTATTTCCTTCCATACAACTGACCATTTCATACCCTAGCTCTGCATCTGGTCACATTAGTAATTGAAATATACGGAAATATAAGAAATAAGTCAAGTTACCAGTTCGTATGGATTAATTCGTATCAGAATTTCGATCACAATAAAACTAACAATTGTTAGGTCATTAAATTATACACACGCGTATTTCTACTAAAGCACGCAACACCTTCAAAGAGTTTTATATATTTTCCGGCGTTGTAACGTCTCTGAAACAGGGTTTCTTCTTACGAATATAAAAAGTGATGCAAATTATACCCATTTTACAATATGAAGAATTATATGGAGTTCATGCAGTTAATGGAAAACTGAGTTCATTTCCTATGTTTTGACGTGTCTTCCTTTGAGATTAAAATCCGTGCAGGCCATCTTGTTGAACTAGTCGGGAATACGCATGGCCTATACAATGCCAAATATATCTACGCTCTGATGGAGCTAGCTAGAGCGACACATCAAGTCAGCCATAGTCAATAAGCTATATACCATGCAGGTAATCTCTTGCAATGCTAGAATACCGACCTGTGTGAATGGATCTGTATATTTTTTCAAACTATATTACACAACGCTGGATCATTTGGTAATTTCTGAAAAAAGCATTAAAGGTGTTCCATATCAATATTTTAATCTTATATTTCTTAAGAGGTATTTCTTGTAAAGATTGTTTGTTTTTAGACTTTATCAAAGTATTCGGTAGACGGTATAAACACTGTATTGAACCTGAAGTTCATTCAGTATTCAATAAGTAACACTAAAATCTGAACACTTAGGCATTTAATTTTGGTTGGAAAAGACAGTCGTATGCATCTTGCCTATAATGTTTATTACTAAATGCAATTATAGGATCGTTGCATAATATAGTAATACACCAATGTGTGCTTCTGTTTGGGGCCCATTCCATTAAGCTTAGACGAGAGATCTAATGATAATTTTATGGTTTTACGTCCCACTCACTACTTTTGCGGTTTTCGGAGAAGCCGATGTGCCGTAATTTTGCCCCACGTAAGTAACTCTTCGTGCTTGTACATTGAAAGACATGAGGCAGACATATCTGAACACTTTCAAATAGCACCGTATTGAGCCAGGATAGAAATGCAAGTGACTCATTCCGGGTAAATTTAGTGCTTCTGGAATTCTGACGTTCAGTTTAGTAATGGGAATTTAAAACCGACTGCCTTAGCAGGGGCACCACGAGCGGGAATCAGCTTCACCCTAAAACATGCACAGTACAAGATCTACTTCAGGCAACAGAAAATATACTGGATGTCGCCAATTTCTGGGCAAAAGTAGTATAGACTTCTTCTTATAAGTGTGACTTTGTGTATAATATATTATTTTACTGAATTATATACATGTATTTATAGTATTAGTGCTTCTGATGCGAATAAATAAATAAAATAAAATTCCGGGCAAATGTGGAAACGATTATTGTACTATAACTTATAAAGGATGAGGCGGTAATCGTATTCAAACTCATATAACCGTGTACCAACCAACAGGCAGAATGAAACATTCTCTCTCTTTTTTTTTTTTTTACAATTATTCTGTACGTCTCACCAACAAAGATAGCTCTTTTGTCAACGATGGTATGGTATAGGAAAGGGCTAGGAGTGGGAATGAAGTGATCGTAGCCTTAATTAAGGTACAGCCCCCAGCATTTGCATGCTATGAAAATCGGAAACCACGGGAGATCATCTTCAAGACTGGTGACAGTGTGGTTGGAACCCACTATCTCTCAAATGCAAAGTCACAGCTGCATGCCCTAACCGTGCCGCCGCTTGCTCGGTGAGGGGAAGAAAGGAAGATCCGCGATGAATGGGGATACAAGGCGTCAGTGGAGATGGAACAGTTCTGTCCATCTATTCCATGATGATGATGAAGATCACAGACGTTTGTGCAGTAATAGGATAGGCCAAATAATTTTGCACTCCAACATTTAACCATGCAGTAAATAAGCTAAGGAATCTGTGAAGTATGGTCGCGCATTATATCACTTCACTTTTTCCCAGCTAGTCTCAAGAAGGAAGCAGAGAAGTGAAGGCGGCTCTGAGGATACCACATATACCGAGCTCGATAGCTGCTTTCGCTTAAGTGCGGCCAGTATCCAGTAATCGGGAGATAGTGGGTTCGAACCCCACTGTCGGCAGCCCTGAAGATGGTTTTCCATGGTTTCCCATTTCCACACCAGACAAATGCTGGGGCTGTACCTTAATTAAGGCCACGCCGCTTCTTTCCCATTCCTAGGCCTTTCCCTTCCCATCGTCGCCATTAGACATATCTGTGTCGGTACGACATAAACCAAGTAGCAAAAAAAAAAAAAAACAAAAAAAAAGAAACAAAAAAAAAAAGGTTCCACATACAGCTTCACGCACAACGCAGATCTGCAGAACACGTTCGAAAACTGTCGTATTACGCACTTCTCTTAGCCTATCGTAATTTAAAAATATTTATATACAGATTTTTCTTTATGTTATGAAGTATGTTTTATTTTCCCATTTTTATTCTCTACTTTAAGATCAACAGGCAAATGGGTAGTGTCAGCGTGCTTTTCCTGCTTTCAAAGTATTCCTTTCGTGCTAAAATACTCATTTGACCAGCCTGCTTTCACGCTGCCTGCGAAGAAGGCTTGCTTTTTCCACTTCCACTTCACAGTTTCCGTGAGCGGACTTCAGTAGGTTGTACCCCTAATGATTATGATAATCTTATATTACAATTTTTGTAAAGATTAAAATTAATATTCGCTTTGTTCAATTTGCTTTCTGACCTATTATTGCGTAAAATTCTCGGTTCTATTTTGTGATCGTTTCCTTGACCGAGCAGCTTCAGCTTGAGCAAGCACGCCCGCTCATTGCTGTTCGCGGATCATGGGCAGTAGAATAGAATAATCCCATCGCCCAGTTCCAGATCGCCTGGAACTGAGGAGAGAGAAGTCATTTATTCTAATTCATATTATTCTGACAAATGAATGTTTTTATTACATTTTAATTTATCTACTAAAACAAAACCAAAACGCCATGGCACTACAGCCCTTGAAGGGCCTTGGCCTACCAAGCGACCGCTGCTCAGCCCGAAGGCCTGCAGATTATGAGGTGTCGTTTGGTCAGCACGACGAATATTCTCGGCCGTTATTCTTGGCTTTCTAGACCGGGGCCGCTATCTCACCGTCAGATAGCTCCTCAATTCTAATCACGTAGGCGGATCGAGCCTCGAACCAGCAGTCAGGTCCAGGTAAAAATCCCTGACCTGGCCGGGAATCAAACCCGGGGCCTCCTGGTAAGAGTTAGGCGCGCTACGCCTACACCACGGGGCCGGCAAATTTATCTATCACTCCCTTGAAAATTTCATATACACATAATTACTATTTATACCTAATCTCTAAATTGTAGTTCTTTTTAAAAATTATTTATTTTTCTCCCAGACATTAACACGTTGGCTGCCGCCTGACACGCATATTGTATAAGACCCGGTTTTGCTTGTGTTTATTGGTCAGAACTGTGATTGGGCTTTGTTACTCTATAACGACACTGAAATTCAGGTTCAAGTTACGCTTTCGTGTTATTGGTTTGTGAAATATCGCTTTCAAACATGGTGTAATGATGGTCGAAAGTGACAATGACAGTTCCATTCGTCCTTCAAATTCCAACACAAAAAGTAAATGAAAAACAGATCAATGAGAAACGACGTAAATTGTGCTACGAAAAGTGGAAAAGAACTGACTCCATTTATTATTGTGCTCAGTTCCCTGGAAACCCTGCACTTTGTTTAGATCCATGCTTTATGATTTACCATTAGCGCTATAGAAGATGAGAATGACTACAATAATATTCACTACTGCATCAAAAACCAGTTACTCAAAGATATTCTTGGTGTGAAGGATTATTACAAAACACTAACATAATTTGTTACAATGCACTATACAAATGCTGTATTATGAACACGCATATTGATGAGACACAGGTGCGTCTGCCGCTACCTAGGATAATATATCGCTCTTCAGTGCCGATGCCGCACTTGTGATTTTTCATGTGTACGCATAAAACATTCATGTGTAATGTACTACCATCTACTACCAACTAATAGAAAATAAAAGGAAAACACATTGGCTTCTAGGGCAATTCATAGGTTTAATTGAGGTGGCAGTGGACGTGTTGAAGAGTATTTTATAGCTTAAGACAACATGTATCTTACCCTTGTCATTAATTACTGCGAGTACATATTTGTTTTGTTACGTATCCGTACAGATTTCTCCTTAGCTTACAATAGACATTGTGAATTATTATCTGAGTGACTGGACGGACGGGACGGGACGAGATGGATTAGCTGCTCACGTATGCATGAATGAATGAACACCTCTCTCCCCCAGTCACGGATAGCCACCAACTGAGGAGAGAGCATTTATAACTAATGAGTGACTTGGATGATTGGATGAACTTAATGCTCTGAGCCTACATATACGGAGTCCCAGTAGACGAGGTGAGAACACTCCAGTGTGGATGGATAAATGATGAATGAGTGAATGAGTGAATACATGACTGAGCTGAATTTAAAAGTCTATCTGCCAGTCACGGATAACCACCAACAGAGGAGAGAGCCCTTATTAATTGATTAACGACTGGGTGAATGAATAGATGCACCAGTCATTGGCAGTATCCGAGTGAGTTTCCCAATTGAAAACCAATATCTGCAGAGCTGAAATAATTCTAAGCTCCATTCCCCAGTATTTCAAATATTGTACATGCTGTTTCTGCTATAAATACACGGAATAAATACGTGCGCGTAGAGGCGCGCGGCTGTGAGCTTGCATCCGGGAGATAGTAGGTTCGAATCCCACTATCGGCAGCCCTGAAGATGGTTTTCCGTGGTTTCCCATTTTCACACCAGGCAAATGCTGGGGCTGTACCTTAATTAAGGCCACGGCCGATTCCTTCCAACTCCTAGGCCTTTCCTATCCCATCGTCGCCATAAGACCTGTCTGTGTCGGTGCGACGTAAAGCCCCTAGCAAAAAAAAAAAACGGAATAAATAAAATGTGAACTTTGTGAGCGAGAATGTAATTATGTGTGTGTGTAATTAGAGAAGAGAAAACATAATACACACAAAGTCAGGATTGGGATTATATACACCAGCCTTATAGAATTTACACAAAATACCCGTTTTAACGGCACAGACACACAGTGAATAATATATCAAGTAAAAAGAGTTAACTGTTTGCGGTGTCCATGGTAGCAGCCTTGCTGATTAACTTTGTGCTGATCTGATAATAGAAACGACACTAAATTACATGGTGCAGATAAAACCAAAAAGATGTCCTTCTCTCTTTAAATTCATTGGAACAGAGCAGAACGCAATAGGAGGCTTTAATCCAATTAGTGTGGGTTGTACAATTAGAACGCAGCCAACTTAGTTAAACTGGGATTACCCTTGGCGACGCATTTATTGAGTTCAAGGGATAAACCCAACCTACAGTAGTTTCAATATGGTAACAGGAGAAATATATAAGTATCGGAGTGCGTCCAGCTAATATAACTGATACTTCTTAACGTCTGCACATTGTAGCTATGTAACGTTCACGTTTACCAATATCCAAAAACTTTAGTGTGGATTTGGTCCTCTGATGCCCTTGGTGTGCAGAATGTAAGGTATGATCGCATTTGAATGTCGGCTATTATGAAGGTTGCCATTATATCGGAGTTATAAAACAAGACAACAAGTAAGCTCCAGGATTAAGCTTAACGTTGAACCAAGATTGGTTTGAAGTCATAATTTACTTCAGTAGTAGCTAATTACGTTGTCTACATATTTACCGGACTCAGTTTCTTATATACTAAACACTTCTAATACCATTAATAATTTTAGAAATTAAGCTTGTAATTATTTTACAAATTAAACATATTATTAATATTTCGTTATGCCCATTCATAAAGCGCCTTGGAACTTGTTCATTGGTTTGAAGACTTTCGCTTCCCTATTCTTCTGAAAACTCTTCATGAGCTCACTGTGTTGCCTATTACGTTCTTCTGACTTCTTTGTACGAGTCAGTCCAACTGCTAGTTTTGACCACAAATATGTGTGTTTATTTACTGAGGTCCTGAAGACTTAGCGATGTCCAATTCATTCAGGTCCCCTATTGTTTCCTCCAGACAATTTATTCTCCTGTTTTAGGAATTTATTACACTGAATATCTTTTTGTGAGTCTATTATTATCCATCCTAAAAATGAGTCAAAAAATTTCAAACATCTCCTCCGCGCAGTATTGATAAAACTATCTGTTTTACTATAGAGGTGTGCAGTTTGCCTTTTGATCCAAATTCCATTTTCTTGAATCGGGCCGAAAATTTTCCTAGGAACTTTCCGTTCTTGTTTTTCAGTATCTACAAGTTTAGAATGACCTCCTACAGTTAAGGTTTCTCATGCATATAGAGTTTCCGGTAGAATAACTGTTTTCTAATGTTTAACATCAGCATTACGTGACATTACTCGTTTAGTGTAGTGAACTCATGTTAGTCCAAATGCCCTCTGAAGTCGTGAGGCCCTTTCTGTATTGGGCAATCTGGCTAATCCCGAAGGAAGAATTTATTTCTTTGCTAGTTTCTTTACGTCGCACCGATACAGATATATCTTATGGCGACGATAGGACAGGAAAGGCCTAAGAATGGGAAGGAAGCGGCCGTGGCCGTAACGTACAGCCCCTGCATTTGCCTGGTGTGAAAATGGTAAACCACGGAAAACTATCTTCAGGGCTGTCGGCAGTGGGGTTCGAACCCACTATCTCCCGGATGCGAACTTACAGATGCACGCTCCTAACCACACGCCCAACTCGCGCGGTAAGAAGAATTATTAATTTACTGCTACTACTAATAATAATAATAATAATAAGAAGAAGAAGAAGAATCAGAAAAGAAGAAGAAGAAGAGGAAAATCGCAACAACATCAACAGAGTCGAGTCATGATATCAGTAATACCACGTAAGGTGAAACCTTGGGTGTGGTAATTTAGAATATTAATTATAAAGAAAGAAAATATATTTAAAAATAATGCCTGAAGTATGAGTATGAGTGAATGATGGGTACGATCTACACAACATGGTGGAGCATCGAACAGAAATTAAATATGACGACGTGATAGTTTCACTTATTTATTTCTTCAATAACAATTTTATTATCCAATGCAAAGGATTTTAGACGCTTCAGACTCATTTCCTGGATTTATGAAGTAGCAAAATAACTGTTTGTAATTCCTAATTCCAGGCACCTGATATCTCTTGAGTTCATTTATTTAATGAACCACATTCTTTTATATGTACATATGTGGGAAAGCAGTGAATTATCGGCCTCTGGATGCCAAGATCGCGGATTCAAACTCGACGTTGGTAAGTGGATTTATGAAGTAAGGGAAAAGGACCTTTTTGTGTTTATCCAACAATAGGCCTATTCATTAAAACTCGGCAATAGGTCACCTAGTACTGTGGAACCTTGACCAAATGGTCAGGGTAGTGGCCATCGATTCAGACTGTGATATGTTCGATTCCCGGCCGGACATAGAATTTTATACACGTCTTGTTAATTCTTCTAGGTTGTTGTCTGGGTTTTGTGTTCGTATGAACACATATCTTCACAACATAGAAATACGCAGTAGTGAACACAAACTTCCACCTACTGTAGGATTTACGTCAAATAAGACATCCGGCTGTAAAAACGAGATAATCCACGTTAAAAACCAAGTAATTAAGAAAAGGCGAGGAAAAAGTAGAAGGAGTTCATCAAGTAGATTTTCTTTTCCTCTTCATCAAAAATTTTAATGATAACCATACAGAAACTTGAAGGAACACAACAGCAAGCAAGCCTCAGTTTTTTGGCGAACTAAGGTTGAGCATCTTGGAGGACGGAAAACACCTCGTGAAGAATTACATGTGGAGTACTGGATGACTAGGTTATCTTTAAAACGGCTGCGCTCGAGTGTTAACAGGTGAAAGACGACCTTGTACAAGTGGGGATACGGAAAGTGAAGACTATGGCCCATCTGCTAGATTGTCATCTTCGTCCTGCTATATGCACTAACAAAAAAGCTGTTTGAGTCGACAAACAATGCACTCAAGATTGCTTATTTCTGGTGCACCACAATAGGAACCTTTATTGCACCGTATTCTATAGACTTTTTTTGTACATTTTTATATACATATATATTTAAGTATGTATTTACCTAGACTTTTGACATTCCGGGCGAGTTGGCCATGCGGTTGGGAGCACGCAGCTGTGAGCTCGCATCCGGCAGATAGTGGGTTCTACCCCACTGTCGGCAGCCCTGAAGATGGTTTTCCGTGATTTCCCATTTTCACACCAGGCAAATACTGGGGCTGTACCTTAATTAAGACCACGGCCGCTTCCTTCCCATTCCTAGGCCTTTGCTGTCCCATTCTCGCCATAAGACCTATCTGTGTCGGTGCGACGTAAAGCAAATAGCAAAAAAAAGAAAAGCCTTTTGACACAATATAAATATATAATATAATTCATTTTCTTTACATTTCTCCCAAGACTGTTTGCACATGTGTAAGCATTCCCTCATCATTTTACAAGATAACGGTCAAGCACATGATGCACAAACTGCGATAGACTTCCTGAGCGTAGCAGCCTTATCTTCAAAGGGTTCCAAATTAAATCACCCGTCGGGCCAGGGATTTTATCGCTGTGCGAGTTTTCATGGTGCACTACAATATGAACCTTTACTGCACAGTATTCTATAGACTTTTTTGTGCATCTTTATACAGTCTATATATGTTGTATGTAACTGGACTTTCGACACGATATAAGGTGAAGGTGGTTTCCCGTGATTACCCATTTTCACAGCAGACAAATGCTTGGGCTGTACCTTAATAATAATTATAATGATATTTGTTTTATTCTCCACTAACTACTTTTACGGTCTTCGGAGACGCCGAGATGCCGGAATTTAGTTCCGCAGGAGTTCTTTTACGTGACAGTAAATCTACAGGCATGAGGCTGTCGTATTTGAGCACCTTCAAATACCACCGGACTGAGCCAGGATCGAACCTGCCAAGTTGGGGTTAGAAGGCCAGCGCCTTAACCTTCTGAGCCACTCAGACCGGCGGGCTGTACCGTAAGGCCTCGGCAGCTTCCTTCACACCCCTAACCTTTTCCTATCCCATCGTCACCATAATACCTATCTGTTTCGATGTGACGTAAAGCAACTTGAAAAAATTTCTTCGGTGACAACAAGGTGGATAGCAATGTTTGATTAGGCATGGGCTGCAGTAATGGCGTAAAATATTTGTTCACTCTGTTGTATTTTATGTTCTTCCTAATTGGAAATACTCAGCTTTCTTTACATTTCTGTAATTTAATCAAAGAATTATTTTAATTACTTATTTCAGCATTTTAAATGCTTATTTTGAACTTAATTATGGAGCTTCAAAGTCAGCAGACTAGTGACAGGTTTCCGTGCAACGATAATGATTTTCAAAATATAAAGCCTTAACCTATAGTGAACTTAATTGGTCTGGAGAGATTCTAGAATAGAGGTTAAGTAGATCTTTTGAACTGCCTTTTTTGGTGATGAATAGTTGAAAGAATCTCCATCTATTCTTTGTTCCTCAGTAATGAATGAAGTGTCACAGCGAGGTAAAGTCTTTCACTTCACTCCCTTAATGATATCTAATATGAATAAACCCAAAGTGGATTTGCGGTGTAATTTTCTCCCTCTTCTGTAACTCTATCCCCATGTAAACGAAATTCTCTTTTCATATTTTAACTAACGCCCTCATTACATAGCTAACGTCTAAGGTGATACAAAACGTCTTAATGTTCTCGTGATCCGAACCTCTGCCTAAGGGAAAACCATTATTTCTTCAAAGAAGTCTAAACGCGAGCGGTCTTCACATTGATATAAACATGTTGCAATATATTCCCGCACACAAAATTTCGGAGTGCAAATTCATATTTATCGCTAAATCTTTTGGGTCAATGGGAGAGTGTCGGGCACTGGATTCTGTGAGCAGGTTTTTCAAACCCCTTCGAGGTACTGTTAATTCCTGGAATCCTTGCCTGTGCTAGAAGTGGGGAGAGGGAGAGAGAATTTTGAATTGAATTTATTGATAATTTACATGCCACTAAAGCTGAGAAGCCACTTTATGTAGCGTCTTCATATAATACTGTACAGGTTTATGAACACACTCATTTAAAATAATAAATTAAACTTTAAGCTTAAAAATGAACGCACTGATAGCAAACATTAAATTAAACAATACACTAAAAAATAAAATACGGCTACCAAATCCAGTAAATTAAAACGTACATTATATAATAAGAAAGTAAAACATTAAGCCTATTTATTGTTTTAGAGTACAACAATCTAAAGAATCTAAAGCGAAAAACAGAGAGTAAAACAATATTCTAAGAAATATTCGTATTTGTGATTGTTAGACCCAATAATGCGTGATCTCAGCCTCTTGAGTAGCCTACTCCTCCAGATGTTAAGGACCGCTTTACTTGAGTATAGTTGTTCGTGATATTTGCGAAACGGTGAAGATGATTATAACTTTTTTTTTTTTTTGCTATCGGCTTTACGTCGCATCGACACAGATAGGTCTTATGGCGACGGTGGGACAGAAAAGGGCTAGGAATGGGAAGGAAGCAGCCGTAGCCTTAATTAAGGAACATCCCCAGCATTTGCTTGGCGTGAAAATGGGAGACCACGGAAAACCATCTTCAGGGGTGCTGACAGTGGGATTCGAACCCACTATCTCCCGAATACTGGATACTGGCCACACTTAAGCGACTGCAGCTATCGAGGTACGTGATGCAGTGCAAACAAAGGGTTTGTTAAATTTAGTGGTACGATGGGGGGGATTGGAAGGGCACTTTTTAAACCTATTATCTCTGTTACGTATCAACTCCATTGGCTTAAAACAGAGGTACTAACTCTGGACATTCCGGCCCGCGGGCGCCCAGCACTGTAAGTGGGCGGACTGGCAGGCGGTGAGCGCAGCGTATGCTGTTCAACCACAGTGACGTTGTGGCTACGTCACAGGCCGTGAAGGTTGGGCGAAGTTCTCCCACTCAGTCTCGATCACTGCTGCTATACCCGATATTGAAACACAGACAGAAAATAATGAAAGAAAGAGGGCAAAAATCCAGGTCATTTTCAATTTAAGTTGTAAGAAATAAATTATGTTTATATATTTTGACCGGATACAATAACAAAAGTTAGGCCTACAACCTCAAATATTTTTATAATGTACGTAATGAATTGCAACTTTCACTATTACATTTTAAGAGGTGCTTTAGAAACAGTTCTAATATAATACGGAGTTAAGGTGGATAAGTTGTGGCTTGTGCTTGTTTGGGTTTAAATTATCTGATGAAATCACCAACAATCCAATCATGCTTACCAGGAATAAAATCAGTGAGCTTATTTATTTCAATCAATCTCATACTACTGATCTGCATTTAGGGCAGTGGCCTAGGTGGAAGATTCCATATCCGCTGTTTTCTTAAATGACTGCAAGGAAATTGGTAATTTATTGAACTCTCCCTTTGGTAAGTTATTCCAATGCCTAACTCCCCTTCCTATAAACGAATATTTGCACCAATTTGTCCTCTTGAATTCCTACTTTATCATATTGTGATCTTTCCTACTTTTAAAGACATCACTAAACTTATTCGTATGCTAATATCATCCATAACAGCTCGGAACACACCACTTAATCGAAAAGCTCGTCTCCTTTCTCCCAAATCCTCCGAGACCAAACTTTGCAACATTTTTGTAACGCTACTCTTTTGTCGGAAATCACCCAGAACAAATCGGGCTACTTTTCTTTGGATTTTTTCCAGTTTTCGAATCAAGTAATCCCGATGAGAGCCCCATACACTGGAACCATACTCTAGTTGTGGTCTTATCACAGACTTACATGGCCTATCCTATACATCTTTACTACAAACCCTAAATACTCTCATAACCATGTGCAGAGATTTACAATCTCATATATGTGTTTAACCCACGGAAGATTTTTCCTTATATTAACACCTAGGTACTTACAATGATTCCTATACAGAACTTTTAACTCATCAACTCATTAATTAAAACTGAGAGGACTTTCCCTATTTGTGAAACTCACAACTTGATTTTGAACCCTGTGTATCATCATACCATCGCCTACTGTCTTTCTCATAGCATTATCGAGGTCATTTTGCAGTATTTGAAGGCATACTGTACATCCGTATGGCAGATACATGTAGTTGTTGTCCTTTAATATTGGATAGGAAATATCTATATCCTCCCTCGTGATGAAAATCCCTCTCACAGTTTAGGTATTATCACCGGATGCCTTTTACATCGTAAATACTATTTTTTTAAAATTTCACTGAACAGGGAAAGTCACACAACACGACAATACTGAGCAAAATTTTTGTTGCATTATGTAATTATTTAACGTTTTGATTAATGAATAAGGACAATTTTTCTTTTTTAAAAATGGAAATAATGTTATTCCCATCCAACGAATTGTAAATCGTAGCTTGTACTCTTAATCCCTGTACCTTTGTAGATTGTAACACAAAAATGTAACATGTCAGTTTTATTTGAATGAATAAATATAAGATTACTGACTGTTTATATAAAGCGCAGTATATATCAAACCGGAATATCTTGAAAAGGTCAGTTTTGTTATTGCTATTAAAGAGTTTTGTTTTAAATAATAATGTACCGCAATCAGCACTTTGCTTAGTAGTGGAGGAAAGCTTCGTAATCACAATCGAACGACAAAGTTCCCTCACTTCCCTGAAAAATAGGATCGTTGTCTCGCTTCACTGTGACGTATACTTGCTACATTTTAAGAGGTGCTTTAGAAACAGTTCTAATATAATACGAAGTTAAGGTGGATAAGTTGTGGCTTGTGCTTGTTTAGGTTTAAATTATCTGATGAAATCACCAACAATCCAATCATGCTACGTAAGCTGCCCGCATTTACGTCACACCAGCCTGGCCGCACTGGGCTAGCCTCAGCGGGCGCCCAGCTGAGCAAAATGCAAAGCAAAGTCACCCCCGTACAGGCCATGAAGGCCGTGGGAAGAATGGCAGGTAAAGGCACGTGATGGGATAGAGTGGTTAGCCCTACGTCCGGCCACCTTTGCCCCAGTAATTAACTTGGTACTCATTTTTGGTGCAGGCTGAGTGAACCTCAGGGCCATATGCATCTCCGGAATTGGAAATCTCGTTTCTTAAATTTTACGACTTCCTGACGGGGATTCGAACCCACGTCCTTCCGGGCGAACCGAGCACGCCTTTACCGCTTCGGCCAGGCAGCCCCTGCTCTGCTGAGCACCTCTTTTTTAAATGCGTTATAAAGGTAGGATGGGGTCTTCAGTTTGAAAATTCTGTGCGTAGTAACAGCTATTGAGATTTTCCGACGTTCATGGAGTTTCAACCATTGCAGCTGTATATAATTATATAATAGGATGTTATGTGGTCATCACGTCTGGCATTTGACACGTAAGGCGCACATGCGTCTTGTACCCTCTGTAGTTTTATGTTCAAAGTTCCAGATAAGTCTTTGTATACGACTGAATTATCAATGATTGGGAGGAGAGCTTTTTTAAATGTGAATTGAATTTGAATTTGTTGATGATTTACATGCTGCTGAGGCTGAAAAGCCCCTTTACGTAGCGTCTTCGTATAATACAATACAGGTTTATGAACACACTAACTACATGTTTATAATACTAAAATATTAAATTAAACATTAAACTTTAAAAAAAATTAAAATACAGATACCAAATCCAATAAAATTCAAACAAATTTTATTAGAAGTAAGAAAGTAAATCATTAAGCCTATTTATTATTTTAGAGTACAAGAATCTGAAGAATATAAAGCTAAAACAGAGTAACAATTTTCTTAAAAATGTACATATTTCTGATTTTTAGACACAGGAATGCCTGATCTCAGCCCCTTGCGTACTCCTCCAGGATGATACGTCAGCGTGACAACGATCAGTTCGGAAGCCTCGTTTTGGAGAGTGGTCAGCCGCACAGTTTGTTGTTTGTGAACACTCCGGCTGTGTTTTCCGTTTGGACAACATTAATTAAAACTCAGTCATAATCAACCAATAGAGTTCGGTTTTCCCTGCCGTACGTAGACACCTGAAAAGGACTTGAATCAAAATGCCTGCACAAAGAAGCTGAGGCCAGATGATGCTATTTATTATTTATTATTTTTCGTCACAAGCACTACTGGTCTAATAGAAATCCAATTAGCCAAATGACAGTTTGACATTGACTAACCATTTTAAATGAACTATTAATTGAACTGTTCATTGAAAAATGCCTACAGTACTAGATTGATAATCTGTAACTCCAATACAAGGCTTAGAGTGACAGTCTGCCACCAATCATTTTTCACAGCGTCAAGCTCCTAGACTAATTATTGTAACATTTTATGTCTACCATCTTGAATAGGCGATGCATTGTGAAAACAATGTTACAGAATATCGGACAGAAAACTGTAATTGTAGTCCTTTTCCACGCTCACCAGAGTGAGCGGCTCAGATGGAAGGCAGTCTTTCTGATCCGAAGTTGGTGGACTGGATCCCGACTCAGTCCGGTGATAATAAATTTTAAATATGGAAAGGGTCCAAGCACACCAGCCTCGTATCGGTAGATTTGATGGTGATGATGATGATGATGATGATGATGATGATGATGCTTGTTGTTTAAGAGGCCTAACATCTAGGTCATCGGTCCCTAATGGAAAGAAACGAAACGAAATATAATGCAATTTAAAAATTCAAAATCATCCACTGACCAGAATAAACAACGTGATGATTTATAATGAATAGATGGGTATGAATGTAAAACAACCAGTGGATCCGACCCACAATGCCTCATATTTCCAGAAACTATCATAAACAATAGTATTACTGACCATGGGACTGCTTCTGAAGAACAATCCTGAATTGAGGATGTTTGTTGTCTAAAGGGGTCCAAAATCAAGCACATAGGCCCAACATAATGGTACTCATCACTAGTTAAATAGAACCATTGTATTTGTCAAGTTGCGGTACTAATCAAAAGTAGCGCAGGGTCACGGTGTTCCACACATTATGGTAATACTCACAGTTAATGAAATTCGCACATGTAATACAAACCTACGTTGTTTCGCGCATTGCGGCGCCATTTACAGGCAACGAAAACCTATCGTGTTCAACACATAGTGGGTACTAATCACAAGGTCTCGTACTATCCCGTGGTGTTCCTCACATAGTGGGTACTAATCACAAGGTCTCGTACTATCCCGTGGTGTTCCTCACATAGTGGGTACTAATCAAAGGTAACGCAGACCCACGGTGTCACTCATTATTATTAATACTCTCTCGTTTCAGCGCAAGTAATTTGGACAACTGACACTGTAGCTTTTCTCTTAAACGAGACTAATCAAACATTCTACAATTCGGAAACCAACTGAGACAGCTACTGTCATCGACAAGGAAGAAATCGTCTTAATCCTCTGTTAAAATGTAGCAGTCAGGAATGAAAGTTAGCCACAGTGGAAGTTTAGTGAGAAGCTTAAAGTTATAAACCTCACCTGAACAGGCAACTTTTGTTTTCCATACCCTGTCACGATAGACCCGCGTGTGTGCATGTGTGTGTCCTTGTTGTTGCTATGTAAATATGGTTGGATATATCTTTAAGAAGCACTTCACGATCGTCACGCTAGGGCTAAAACTTATTTAAATTCTGAACGCGAATGGAATATATTATGCATGTTGTTTGCTCCCGTTTCGAGTGTCAGGTTTCCGCAAAATGCAAAACATTATAAACTGTAAAACATCTAAAATTTGAGGCGTCGGCAGTAGCACTTGGTTGTTAGTATAAAAAATATTGTAGCTTCTAAACCCTATTCACCGCTTTGGTCCGGAGCTTTTTAAAAATTTGTTCTGAGTTCAGTTACCACGACCACGACCTTAAAATCGCTTAGAGGAATTGGAATGTGATGAATTCTGCTAACGTAAATGAATGGTCATGCTTTATTTAAATCTACAAGAATGTTCAAAATCCGAACAAATAGGGTGGCTTGTGCATGTTATTGCTTCAAGAAACTGATCGATTTTCACCCATGAGCACATCCTTGAGTGGTATCCACAGAAACGTTCATCATCACTTCGCCCGGATTCTTAAGCTGTGATAGTGTAGAATACAAACGTACGATGGAAGTAATAAGTATGCTCTTGTCTGCACAATGGTTATGCTAAGAGGTTTCCATAAGCATTAGGGTACGTTTATGCTGCAGCCTGGCTGCTAGCACATAGCCAAGCTTCGCTGCTCGATGTTAGGCGATGATGAAACAAACCAATGAATCTCAATCAGTGCGTTTACCCTGGAGCCCGGCTCATAGCTACGCTGCTGGCTGCTATCCTCGCCACATCCATGGTCTCAAACACGTTTGATTTTCGAGCCTGGCCCATCGCCGGCTATCCTGTAACTTGGACTGTGATTGGTTGTTTCAAGGTCACCCGCTCTCCCACTCTCCCTATCTTAGCACTCTATACACACGTTCAGTTTCAGTGATCACTTGCTCACTTGCTATCTCAACCTGTCTTCGAACGCAATGCGATTTGGAGCCAGCGGCATGCCCAAGAGGTTCATATGGGATAAAAGGAGTGACGAGCGGCCAGTAGACCTTTTCCTACGTTTTATGAGGGAGAGTAGCTTGTTTTATCGTGTTTAAAAGTAAAGTTTTTATTTATTTTAATTGGTTTATTGTTAACTACTATTTTACTTTACCAGGCGAGTTGGCCGTGCGATTAGGGGATTGCAGCTGTGAGCTTGCATCCTGGAGACAGTGGGTTCGAACCCCACTGTCTGCGGCCTGAAGATGGTTTTCCGTGGTTTCCCATATTCACATCAAGGCAAATGCCGGGGCTGTACCTTAATTAAGGCCACGGCCGCTTCCTTCCAATTCCTAGGCCTTTCCTCTCCCATCGTCGCCGTAAGACATATCTATGCCGGTGCGACGTAAAGCAAATAGCATTTTTCTAATCCTAGTCAGAGGGTTAATTACAACTTTTAATCCATTTCGTCTCATCTCGTACCATCAGGGGCCGATGACCTACATGTTAGCCCACTTTAAACAACAAGCATCATCATCATCATCATCATCATCAAACTATAGAATGACATGGCAAAAGAATGCGGAACGATTACGTAAACTTTGTTCTTTTATTCTTTGCCATTTTGGGGACCTCTATCATTACAAGCAGGTGATTTATATGAAGTACCTCGTTTTTTATGGAAAATTCGACAGTTATTTTTTCAAACTGTAAACACATTTTGTTAAGGAGACCTAACTAAAGTCAAAATGACATACTCCATAACCCCGTATTTTACATTATTCAAAAGTACACTGTTAAATTAGGAAATTAAGCATTTGTAGCTTCATTCTTCAATCAACTCCCGCAGTAGAAATGCACTGAAAAATCCAGGCGAAGCATTTTACATTTTTTATTTCACATTCAATGCACCAAATTATTGTAAGATGCACTCGCCAACAGAACTGCGACTCACTCGTTAAAAACATCTCTGAATTTATTCCGCACTTCAGAAGCTTCAGCTGGAGCTGTGTTGTTTGTCCTCGACGGGTTAGCTCTGGGAAGTACGTCTTCGTAGTCTGTTTTTTTTTTTGTTTTTTTGTTTTTTTGCTATTTGCTTTGCGTCACACCGTCACATATATCTTACGGCGACGGTGGAATAGGAAAGGCCTAGGAATTGGAAGGAAGCGGCCGTGGCATTAAGGTACAGCCCCGGCATTTGCCTGGTGTGAAAATGGAAAACCACGGAAAACCATCTTCAGGACTGCCGACAGTGGGGCTCGAACCCACTATCTCACGATTACTGGATACTGGCCGCACTTAAGCGACTGCAGCTATCGAGCTCGGTAGTCTAAGTGTTCATGCCCTCTATATCTATAATCAAATTATGCAAAATACAAACCGCCTTAACTATCAGTTCCTCTGTTTTGAATTTTCGTCTACAGCTGAGAGCTGCCAGCAGCGTGCGCGCTGGGCTGCTGTAGGGTAAAAGCTCCATGGCGAGCAGCCAGGCTATAGCAAGCAGCGAGGTGCTAGGGCGAGCATCCATGAGCCAGCAGCGAAGCTGCAGCATAAACGTACCCTTAGGCGTACGGCCTAGTGATGGAATAATCGAATAGTGTTAATAATAGAATAACCTCCATCAAATTATTAAAATACTCTAATGAATAATCGAATGGGTTTCAAATATCATTGTTTTAGTGATGGCGTTTTCGAAGACTTTTAGCACGCGAGATGTCGCGCCCGCGGCAGTTTGCCGCACTTTTTAAATATTCGTTCATAATTTCGTCGCTAGCCGCTGTAGAGCTTAGGGCGCTCGTTTCATCCCTCCCCTCCCTCTCTCTCACTTGACGTTGATTATCGTCAGTGTAATGCCTGCTGCCGTCCGGAGTAGTTTAAGTTTTCTTTCACTCTTGCATACGCCGCGGCAAATTGCCTTCGTACGAACCCTCGCGTAGTGCAGTCTTACATGACTGCATTTCCAAGAAAGTCTCTTAAGTAAAGTTCACGAGGTTTATGATGGCTTTCAGTGAAGTATGGTGCTGTAGTTTTATCTTGAATTGTGACCAAATCATTCATTGAAATGTACAAATTCAAATGTTGAGGCAATTTGCTCTCGCGTGACCTCTGGCGCTATTTAAAAATTCACGTAATTTTCCCAGATTTTGCAAAAAATTTAATAAACTTTTTTTATGTTGAGAAAATATTTTTGCTGGGTAATGATGTTTGTACTAGTTTAAAGTCAGTTAAACAGGGTACATCTTTATATTTTTATCAGGGCATTCAATGCAAAAGGAAAATAGCAGCTCATTAAAGTATTAAGCGTGAGCAATTTGCCTTCGCGCGACCTCTCGCGTTCTGAAACGTGTGCAACCTCTCGCGTGTTAATATTCAAATAACCTCCATCCAATTATTTAAATATTCGAATAAATAATCGAAGGAGTTTCAAATATCATTCAGTTGTATAGCATAGAATAATCGGAATCGTCATGATAAACTCTTAGGTTTAAGTGTGTCGGATGGATAAACGACTGTAATAAGCGAATAGATACTCTTACGAAAATTAGAAGTACGTCTTTCTTTTTTCAGATGTTGGCGCGTGATGCAGTATATTAGTCTATGCAATATAAGTAAAGCCAACGGCCATAGCCGTGTTGAAACACCGGATCCCGTGAGATCTCCGAAGTTAAGCAACATTGGGCGTGGTCAGGAGTTGGATGGGTTGCCACGCGCTGTTGGTGGGGGGGGAAGGGAATGGAGGATCGGAAAGAAACTGGCCACCCTACCGCACGTAAACTCCGGCTCAGGAACACCTCTGCGGAGGTTTGGACCTGCCTTCGGGCAGAACACCCTTACCTACCAATATAAGTAATGGTATCTGAATGCATGACTCATTCACACGTGTGGAGCATGTGTTCTTATTATTTTCGGAATGCTTGTAAGAGACCGTTCGTTCTACTTACCCACTTCCTGTAAGGTAATGGAGATAGGTAATTTTAATTTCCTTGTCATGAGATTGATGAGTTGATGGCAACCTTAAGATTACTTTTCATTCCAATATTTCGACAGAATTCACAATTATATTGCCCCATTAATTCCAATGAAATTTTGATAGAACAATCGAAAATTAATGGAGTATTTTTTGTTTATTTTTGGGTTATTCGATTACTTAGTATTAATCAAATAGTGGAATAAAATGGAATAACCTAATAAGGGTTTATTTATATTCGATTATCCCATCATTAGTACGGCCCATCAGAACCCGGGAATTTATGTTATTCTCGCTTAATTAAGGAAGGGGGGCTAGTTGACACTTCCTAATAACCACATTAGTTTGTATTCTAACCAAATACTACCCGAAAGCCCCCCTCGTGGCCATGAGTGCTAAGACATTGCAGTCTATATGGTCTGATACTATGTTTAAACGGTTCGAGTCCCGTTGTTCGAAGTTTGTTAGCATTAGAATGTTGGCCGACAGGGTGGGGGAAGTGGTGATACAAAATTTCTAATTATAATCATTATAAAGTATCAAAGCTGATAGTAGTACTTGTCTGCCTGTTGCCATTTCTTGATGGATACAGTATTTTTGTATCCGTCTTTTGGCACAGGCCAGAGCAAAGTGTAGCTTCCACCGAAGTCCCAGTCTCATCCATGGCTGTGACAATATGGAAGCTACTGGGGTATGGGTGGTGCTGAGTAATGACATTTCGAGCACAACTGGTGTCTGAGTGTTATGAAAGGTGTTGCTCATAGGATCAGTCGTGCTGCAGTGGCACCTTTTGGTCCAGTGAGGAAAGCAATGGCAAACTACCTCATTCCTCATCTTGCATAGTACGCCTTATTTGGGCTCTGCCGTTATTTTTTGCAGTTTCCCTATAACTGCATAGCCTTTGGTGGTGCTATTTGAGGATCCAACCAGCCTCTGGGTTGATGACCTAACAGACAGACAGTAGTACTTAATAATAATAATAATAATAATAATAATAATAAACTTCGCTAATCGGCCAACTAGGGACCACGATAAGCCTCACTTTACATTCTGGCATTTGTTCATTTTTCGTTAGATCCACATCGTCTTCATTAGCTCACTGTGTTTAGCAAGACGTTCTTCTCTCCATTTCGCACCAGTTACCCGTTTTTCATCCCAGAAAGTCCTAAATGTCTTGATGGCCGTTCTGAAAAGATTTCGGTCTTATGCATCTTCTGCTTGTATGCCCAGTTCAGTAAGATCTTTCTTGACATTAACGTACCATGGCATTGCCGTTTTTGGTTTTGAGTCAAATATACTGAAGATACGTTTCGTCCATCGAGAGTCGATCATTCGTCGTATATGACCGTAGAAGCGAACTTGCCTATAGGCATTTTGTCCGTGATCTTCTGTATCTTAGAGTATACTTCTTGCCTGGATTTTCTAATGTAGATGCTGTTTTTGTAGTTTGAGCCAAGTATCTTTAGCTCTTTCCCCTCTAAATCCGCAAGCAGACATTTCTTGGACAGGATAAGGTATTCGAATGCATACAACAGCGATACTGGTTTGATGGCAGTGCTGTAGTGACGAATTTTTGTGTTCAGGGAAAAACACTTTCCGTTGTTTATGTTGCGGGTGGTTTGGAAAGCGACTTCCATTTTCTTGATTCCTGCTGCTCTGGTCTCTTTGTCAAGTCCATTTTGCTGTATCCATTCCCCAGGGTATTTAAATTTATTAACATAGTTTATCGTTCCATATTTGGTGTTTAGTTGTGCCGCATCATCTTTGATGTTCGACATTACTTCTGTCTTTTGAAAGGAAATTTGTAAACCTCTGTTCTGATACTTCCTTCAAAACATTTATCTGTTCTGTTACAATTTCGAAATTTTCTGTCATCAGGGCTATATCAGCAGCGAACGCTAAGCAATCTATTTACGCTCCGTTTTCCTTTGTACCAATCCTTACGGGTTTGTTAAGGTTTCTTTATTTTAACATATTTTGCCACTCCTGCATTTCCTTCTCAGGTACGCAGTTGAACAAAAGAGGTGACAGCCCATCTTCCTGTCAAACGCTTGTCTTGATCTTAAAGGGTTCGTAGAGATATCCTTGGAATTTTACTTTGGATTTGTTATTAGTTAGCGTTGCCCTTTTTATCATCAGCAGTTTCTCATCGACTTCCATTTCTGCAAGTATGTTATGCAGTACATCACGGTCGATGGAGTCGTATGCTTTCCTGATATCTATAAATGTCGATACATAGGTTTGATCTCTCAGCATATGGAATCTTATTATGGTTGTTAGGTTAAGTATTTTTTCTGCACTAAATCGGCCTTTCCGAAAACCTACTTTGTATTCCCCGAGTTTGTGTTCAACTTGCTGTTCTAGTCTTTCAAGGATGGATAGTGACAGCATATTTCAGGCCACTGACAAAAGAGAAATACCACGGTAATTGTTCACATCAATATTTCATTTCTTGTGTAAAGTATGGATCAAAGCTAGTTTCCAGTCCTCTGGTAGCTGTTCTTTTCCCATATATCAAGAACGGTTTGTGTAGGACATCAATTGCTTTTTCCGAGGCATGTTTCCATGGTTCTGCAATCATGGAGTCATCATCAGAAGTCTTGTTATTTTTCAGTCTTGTTATGTGACGTTTGATTTCATTGCAATTTGGTGGAGACTGTGGTAGGTTTTGGCTCAGTGGTTTGTTTGTTTTTATGGGGGTTGGCTGGATTTCACAGTTTAGAAAGTCGTTAAAGTACTTAGCTAAGATTTCGCAGTTTTCTTCATTTGATGTTGCAAGGTTTGCATCTTTCCTTAGAAAGCAAAGGGAAGGTGCCTGGTATCATTTTACTTTCTTTTAAAAATTCTTTTTAAAATTGCTGAAGTATACGTGGGTCCCAGCTCTATGAAAGTCTTGTTCAATCTTGTCCATTAGTTACTTTCCACTTGCGTTTCTCATTGCGTATTATTTTTGCTGTTTGTGCTTATTGTGTTTTGTACATCTTCCAATCTTCTTCATTTTTCGAGGTGTAATACTTTTTCCAGGCATTTTGACGATCCCCTAAGGTCTTCTCGCAGATATCGTTCCACCACGTGTGCTTCTTCTTCTTCTTCTTCTTGATTTCAGCCATGCATTATGCAGCTTGTATCATCTGCTTTCTCGTGCAGTTGAATTCTTTTCCAACCGAGAGGGATTGGCCGAAACTATATTACTGATACGTAGTGATCTGAGTCTATGTTCATTCCCGTTTTTACGGTAACGTTCATGATTTCCGAACTGTATCTTCGAGATATAGCAGCATGGTCTATTTGGAATTCTCCTATTGTTTTTGGGCATCTCCATGTCGTCTGTTTCCTAGGTAAGTGACGAAATTGTGCTGACATTAGTCGAAGGTTATGGTTATCACATAGTTTAATGAGGCGTTCATCATTCTTGCTGGTTCTTTTTTGTGCTGGGTAGAGCCCAACAACTTTCCTGTGTTTCCGTTCACGCCCTACCTGTGCATTAAAATCGCCCATTAAGATTTTGACGTGGTATTTCGGGATTTTCGCTAATCTGGCATCCAGGATTTTCCAGAATCTATCTGTGTCTTCCAGGTCTTTATTTGTTCATTAGTTGGAGCATATGTGCATTGACTAGCGTATATGTTTTCTTTGCACAACGCAGGGATACTACGTATAACCTAGCATTAACATCTTCAAAATTTGAGATTGACCGAATGATTATGGTGTTGACAGCTAAAGCTGTACCGAAGGTAGGGGTGCTTTTCATCACACTCTTATGGGATTTCCTCTTTAAAAACCGATACCCTTCAGATTCAAACATCTTCGTCATTGAAACGAATTTCCTGCAGAGCCATTACTGCAATTTTATTTTTGAGGAGGGCATTGGTTAGCTGTTTATGCAACCTTACCAATTAGTAAACAAAACATTCAAAAGAAAAGCACAAACATCAAGAAGAAAACAAGCACAATACTTACCGAAAGGCAGTAGCATAAAATATGAAGCGTGGAGGGCAAAAGCGAGAATAAAAAGGCCAGAGTCTTACATGACTTTGACAGGTTGCCAGGTAAATATTGCTAGCTACCAAATGACACACCAGATAAATTTGAAATGAAGAAAATTTACTAAGCAAATGTAATTTGAAAATGGTATAAAATAAGAACAATAAATATATATATATTTCTTTTTCTAAAATTTAAAAATGCAATCAAACTAGATGAGAAAAACAGTATTTTAAAATAAAGCTGAAATTAAGGAGAAATGAAGCTCACATTAACATAGGCTTCCGCCGAAATTAAGGTTTGAAAATTCATTAATAACTCATTACTTTACATGCAGAAAATAATATTATTTAAAAATTGGTTGCAACCGATATGCGGGCCCGCGATATAAAATCACTTTAAAATTGAAATTTGCTACACTACTAAAATACTAAATTACAAGACGCACACAAGGACACACGAAAAAGAAGAAAAATTAGTGGCTCCAACCGCGAATTAACATTACACCAAAGAAACGAGCTAGATGGAAACACAATTAAATAATAGCGCACAGCAACCCCAACAAAATGAAGTATATTAAAGGAAATTTACAATTAACGGTGCGCTCATAAAAATAATTAAAGAACACTGAAGCACCCAACAGGAGCTACCCATTACCGACGCGAAGCCAAGATCCCGTAATAATCATCAAAGCCACCCAAAAAATAGCGTATCTTCAGATTAGATAAGAAGGGGTGACATGACGTAATAAAGACAAAAGCAAGGAACCCAAACAAAGGGAGACACGTAATAAGACAACCAAAGAAAGCCCCCAAATTAAACTTAATTTCGACCAGCAAATTTCAATTTTAAGATTTTAAGTTATTAAAATAATAATAATAATTATTATTATTATTATTTATCCAAGAGGTGATAGTACCAGTTTACATTAGCTTTAGTTAATCAATTTACCTGCAGTTTACATACTCTAGAACAGAGGGGGCCTTGGAATGCGCTACGATGCGAATATGAGGTGTCATTAATAAAGGCCCGTAACAATGCGATAATAATCACGTACAGATAATCAGCCACGAAGGCAATAGGACTAAAATCAGACAGCAAATACAACCAACAGGGAAAAATTAAGGGAGAAAATACGCACCTAAATGAATTACAAAAGAATAATAATAATAATAATAATAATAATAATAATAATAATAATAATAATAATAATAATAATAAGATTCATCATCATAATGAACATCAAGAAAAACAGTTGGCAATAATGCACACCGACAAAACGTAAGATAAAATCACTTACACAAAATACCACCTCATAGATGCGTAACTAGCGATCCCGAGCTCCCTACATTACATTAAATTTTCTTTTTCCAACGGATTCAGTTCAAATATATATCAAATTTTGCTTACAAGGTTACACTATACCAAAATTGGCGTTTATAATGCTGCTCATGTCCACGATGAAATTACTCACACTAGTGCCTGAACGAACGGGATCCCTTCAATAAATATAATTTTCAGTACTTACTTGGAGTTAAGATATCCAAACTTACAAGACACTTATAACTTTTCATACCGATAACGGTTAACTCACTGCACCAAGTTTACATGTTTCATTAAGAAAATATTAAGGTTGGAGCACACTGGATAACTTTCAAAAAATAACAGGGCCTAGCCCTAACATTATGGTTTAGCCGCCGGAGTCCGGCTCCATTGTAATTGCTTTCCCTTCTTGCCAAGCCGTCCGCTTGGGAGCTTCACACAACACAGCCATCTTGGAGAGTCGCGGCAAGCAGACTACTGCAGACTACTGAGCTCACACCGAGCTAGGCGAGTAGCCAGTCCCATAATTCAATGCGTGCACCGCGAAGGTGCGCAGAAGTTAAATGATAATTCAGCGCATCACATAGTCCAGTCAAATGCCTGACAATAATGGATAGATAACTTGAATTAAATTGGTCTGGTAACTTCCACAGTTAGGAAACAGTTCCAACAATAGCCGATAATATAGATAACGGCTGGATACACAAGTTGACATGACAGATGAATAAATAAATACACTTAGATGCTTTGATGTAACAATTCAGCTACGTCCAGCAAACATTAGTTCCCAGTTTCACATTACAGTTTAATCTTATCAGTTTTCATTAGACTGTTTATGTTGAACGTTGCTAGAAAAAGTCTTAGATATGGGTTTCAGTTTTCGTGATTATTTAGGATTTCCAAGACACTCCGACTCGTCTTTAGCATGATGTTGTACCCCCCCCCCCAACAGAGCCCGAACGGGATGCATGCGTCGCTTATCCGCGACGGTGGATTTCTTTGGAAAGTTGCCACCTGGGATATTAACTTCATGTCTTTGTTTTACCGTTATGCTTGAGAAGCTTTAGCTTAGCTTGGAGCAAATTGCTCATTCTGAATACAACCAAAGTTGTTGTTAGATCTGGAGGATCTCAGTATGTTCTCCGGCTGCGGGCAGGCATTTCCTCCTAATCCGAATAGTTATGGTTTTTCCCCGCCGATACTCGGGTGCCTGATTACAGTGGTTTCCCACCGCGCGATGGGTTTGCCATAATATTATTATTATTATTATTATTATTATCATTATTATTATTATTATTATTATTATTATTATTATTAATCACAACAGTCGTATAGGCATACTACTGTATATTATTACATAACCAGTTTTCGAACTCTAAGGTCCTTCATCAGTGTTAAAACTATTTATAAACTTAAGTACGTGTCGTCAAATTGATTAAAAAATGTGATAAGATGGAGCCCTGTGGAGAAAACTGTAAGATAAAGGAAGAGAAAGAACAAGTGTGAGAGTGTGGATATAATATATAACAACATTGTACGGTTTATATACTTGAGGACTGAGAACGTAGCGGTCGTGGATTTAAGGTACAGACCTAGCATGTGTCAGGTATTAATATGGGAATCCACAGCAAACCAACCAACTCTCCTGACGGTGGGATTCGAACCCACCTTCTCCAGAATACAAACTCACAGCAGTGGGACGCAAATCGCGCAGCCAAGTCGCTCGGAAATTCTCAACCTCGCCCCTACGGGAATGAAAATGTGGGACTGAAAGAAAGGATGTATGGGGTGGAGATGTCTTTCAAACTATGTCAAATAATCACAAACCGAAGTATATCTTCAAGGCTTAAAGCGTTATTGTTGGCTGGTCAGAATGAAAAATGCATCATGCTGCAATAAATTAATGTAGTTGAGAATTCAGTTAAGATCAGAATTGGTACGGAGACGGAGGCAAACAATGAACAATGCACGGAGACATCTAAATCTCCCGGCAGTAAATTACTGGACAGCTTAATTAAATCCGTAAGTTGCTAGTATTCCTCGTCGTCGAAAGGAATGAACTGAGCTTCACTGTATGCCTTTTGAAATTTTATGTTGTGAAATATATTCATGCAAGCGCTGTTCTACAAGTAGGCCTACACAGGTTAATACATGGAAAGTAATTATTATACGGATCGCTTTCTAATGTGGGGGCAGCAGGTGCTAAGTTAAAGCTATACAACAGCAACAGAGTACATTTTTGTATTAAATATTCTGTATACATAGCCAATAATAATAACTACTGCAAAGAAATACCATTACGAAGACAGCTGTATACATCATATGGAGCAAATAAGGTTTATCTCCTCGCCAAATTCCGTCATAGAGCGATCCACGCCGTTGGTCATGTCACTTAAGGGGACTGATAAATCTGGAATGCATGCGTTTTGTAAATTACTCTATATCTATGGAACCATAACAGGGATTTGAATTAAACTTTGTATACTTACAGTACAAATGCTTTAATTACATGTTTACAGTTTTAAAATTGAATACATACGAGTGTAATGAAATATGCTTATTAAAAATTTCTTGAAATTTACAAAAAAACATTTCTCGAAAACTATCAGTGTAATTGGCATAGAATATGTTTTCCTTAAAGTCAACACTAAATTACCCAGAATAGACCTCTATGGACTTAGTTGAAGAATAGCTTACGCTTTAATAAGTAATTAATTTGAATATTTAAAAAAGTTAAGAATTTCACATAATGTTTTCGATGCACTGAGCATATTTTTCAAAGGACTTCAATAAGTGAGATTCATCCTCTGTAACTGTCCGGCTCCATGGCTAAATGGTTAGCGTGCTGGTCTTTGGCCACAGGGGTCCCGAGTTCGATTCCCGGCAGTGTCGGGAATTTTAACCATAATTGGTTAATTCCACTGGCACTGGGGCTGGGTGTATGTGTCGTCTTCATCATCATTTCATCCTCATCACGACGCGCGGGTCGCCTACGGGCTTCAAATCCAAAGACCTGCACCTGGCGAGCCGAAGTTGTCCTTGGGCACTCCCGGCACTAAAAGCCATACGCCATTTCATTTCATCCTCTGTAACTTAGTTCCAACAAAGGGAATTCCAAATTTACTGCATTTTGGACCATTAGTTCTTGAGTTATTGCGTTCTTGTGAAAAAATAAACTTTGTGGAAAATGGCTCTAAAGATAGTACATTTTATTCCACTTACACATAACACTAGAAGTCACCTGCTCCATATTTAGTGCCCTCTATCTCTATGTTCTTGCCATGTTCTTCCATCCTCAGCCTCCTTCTTGTCCGTTGTTCCTCCTTTGAAGACTCTCGAAGCCGTTCTTCAGAAAAATTTGACCCGAAGAACGTCTCGCTCAGAGAGAGCAGATGTTGCACATTTCCCAACTTTGAATCCTAAACAATGTAGATTTCCCAGATTACTTTTATTACCATCATTAAAAGAAGGCACAGCTTCATAATCTGCAATTTTTACAACCATCCTCCCTGAATTTGAGTAAACAGTCCATACTTTGTTGTTAAAGGACTCATTACAATTTTGAGTCCGATGTTTCAGACATCTCCTTAGGAGGTCAGTAGCAGAAAGTCTTGGAATTTTGGTTTAACTGTCTTCATTACAGCCATTGGAATTGGGTGAGGGTGATTATTCTCCTCAGTTCTATTTTCCGGGGCTTGACGCCACCCATACCATGATCCTGAATTTTTCGGACAACATTAATTTTGAGGGCCAATGTCAGTAGGGATTTCATGGTACTATTTAGCCCATATAGCTTTCCTCATGTCTTCCAAGTTGGCTTTACTTTCCCTTATGGTATTGCCATAATAACACTGCAGCTTGTCGATGATATCATCGGTGAGACTTCCCGCACCACCAACACCCTTACCATCTTCTAATTTTATGTCAACTATAGTCCTCTTCCTTTTTTTGTCTAAATCTTACAAACTTGGCAACATTCAAAACAAAATTTCGTGGTTAGGTTACAGGCACATAATAACAAAGCAAGAGAAGCAGACTATAATTTCTGGTTCAAAGCATAATTATTAAATGGTCCTGATGCCATACCAAAACAGTTAAAATTGGTGGAGCGCACAAATGCCACGCCCACACAGCTTACAGTTCAGTACACGCATGGATTTAAATTGAAATATCTTGGTCCAAATTGGAAATTACGCTGTAAAAAATCAGATTTAGGTAATAAAATGTGCATTCTTTCATTTTAGATCAAAAACAAAAAAGAAAAAAATATTTCCAGGTGTATCAGCCCCCAGATCAAAGACAACAATCGTCAAGAAACCGAAGTGACCAGACCGCAATCCTTCACAGGTAAAGGGATCATTTCAAGGCTTTGAGTAATAAGGAATTTCCCCATCCAGCAATAGTATGCGGATGCCCAGTTTATGGACTTATCCCAGCCATTACCATTCAAGAAATCTTAGGGGCTTTGCAAATCATGAAAAATAACAAAACGCCATGACCGGACGATATACCTTCTGAGGTCTGGAAGATCCTTGGACAGCGTGGAGCGGAGAATCTCACGAAGCTGTTTAACATAATAATTCATGATGTTAGCATACCTGCAATTTTGTTGACCAACACTAATGTCCCTATCTGGAAAGGCAAAGGTGATGATGGTGAATGCGTCAATTAACAACCATTACGTTTATTATGTCGGACGATAAAGATATTAGAACGTATTTTTGATCGTCGCCTACGAAACATCGTACAAATTTCTACAAACCAATGCGGTTTTGTGAAAGTCTTCAGTACAACTGACGCTATTCATATGGCCCGTTTCCTGGTGCAGAAGCATAGAGAGGAAAAGAAACCTTTACACCTAGCCTTTTTGAATTTTGAAAAGGCTTTTGGCCAGGTACAACTAAGCTAATTTTGAAAGCCCTCCAATCCCATAATGTTCCAGAAACGTATGTCCAATGGACTCATCTATTCTATGACAAAGTCACCAGTGTGGTTCGTTGTCCAGTAGGGATCTAGCCCAGATTTTCTATCAATGTTGGGGTTCATCAGGGATTGGCACTGTCACCTCCCTTATTTATCTTACGTATATGGATAGAGTCACATCTGACATCCAGACGCTATACCCGTGGACCATCTGCTATTCTGATGATGTGTACCTTGCGGATCATTCCCGAAGGAATCTGGAAAATCTGCAAACTTGGAAAGACCGTTTAGGAGAATATCGGTTGCGTCTTGACATTACTAAGACCGAGTATGTGCAATGCATCTTGCAGACTGCTGATAATATTCGCAATAACCGGAAAGACCTAGTTAAAGCCAACCAATTTTAATACCTTGGATAATTCATCATCTCAGGCGGAAAGACATTACCAGACACCCGAGCATGAGTAAATGCTATATGGTTGAGAGGCGTTTGGTCACTGGTGTGTTATGTGACAAGAAAATTTCCACCAGCCTGAAAGGAAAAGTCTATAAAACCATGGTTTGACCAGTTGCACTCTATGGGTCGGAATGCTGGCCTACAACTAAAAAGAATGAGTAGGTTCTACATGGTATGGAGATGAAAATGTTACGTTGGTCACTGGGTCTTAGAAAACTGGACCATGTTAGAAATAAAGATGTCCGAAGGTGGTTGGGAGTAGCATCTATCCCAGAGAAGATGCGACAAGCACGACTTAGAACGGAATGGTCATGTCAATCGAAGCCTTCCAGACTCAATGATACATGCAGTCCTCCAATTTGATTCTGGAGGTTCTCGATCCCGAGGTCGTCCTAAAAGGTGATGGTTCGACTGCATCAAGGAAGATAAAATAGGCCTGCAGTATCTCCGATAGTAGCAAGGGGTGACTAAAATGGGAAGTCAGTGTTATCATCCTGTGGGAAGGTAACTTCTCGCGAGGTTACATTCATTAAAAAAGGCAAATTTGCTCGGTGCCTACTTCGTGATTTTGTAAGCACCGACGTCAAGTAAGTGCTGCCCCCAATGCCTCGTGATCCCATGGCCTAAGAGAAAGAAAACTAACACAGAAAACCGAAGTAGCGTCTGCACCTAATGTAAGGGGTGGCTTAGAACCGTATCAAGCGGAACCACCCCAAGAAAAATGTACCATAATCCAGCGGCTGCACTTGTTCCCACATACGTTAGCTCACTGGTCAGCGCCTGTATCCAAATCAGATCGGACCTCTCTGGTTCGAAACTTGGTGGGGCCTTCGGGCTACATCCTCTAAGTGAATACTTCTTTATTTTTGCAATGTGCTTTACGTTGCATCGGCACTGGTAGGTGTTACCGTTTTTCTTGTGGTAGGTAGAGGTGAAAGAAGGTGCGGGGGTGAACGGGTCTCAAACTACGAAATTAAAGTTAATTTAAAATTTAACAAGGTTATATTTTCTTTCCAAAAATAACACGAATGGCAGGTACAGAGTAGCAAGGCAACAAAAGAGCAACAACAGTATTTACAGGCTTTGGGCTTCGAGCCCCGAATTCACAATTCTTGAGAAGTTAGCCCAAGCTTACATGTACATAAGGATTAAACAAAGGGGCAGAAAACCCCAATCATGCCCAGGAGCACTTGCTCCAAATTACACAGTAAGACCTCCTAGAGGCACGCAGAAACAAATTTCAAAAGAGCGATCCGCTCTCAAAGTTTTAAGTCTATCAAAAGGCCACACCTAATTCCACCTTCAAGCTGTCCTCTAAGGACATATACACAGGGGTAAAATACCCAACCTACTGAGGTCTATTAAGTGAGAAAAGGTTAATTACATTACCTCTAAAATAACAATTTGAGAGGAGGCGATCTGCACTCCTAATACATTTTGTTTAAAACCTAATCTGGCTCTAGGCCGCTAATGCAAGGGCTAATCCCATACTACGGAGGTGACTTTAGAAAAGAACAATTTACATTACATTAAGGAAGAATCGGTTGTGAGAAATAAGTTCACCTCAAAACAATATGAGTGGGAGCTCGAGAGGGTTAAGCACTCTCTATCCCAATACGTAGCTTAAAAGAGAATAGATACTAAGAGTCTTTACATTTTAGGGAAAGGTTACATGGTGAAAAAGCTTCGGACCCGCCCCGAGAGTTAAACTGCTCAGCTAGCAAGAAAAGAAGTTATTATACGGCCATTACCTGGTTGTTGAACTGCTGTCCGAAGAAAGAGGCGCTTCCCGCCCCCTGCTATGTACTTTACACACTGAAAGATGGTACTGAAGTGGCGCAGAGACCCTAAAATCAGCAGTTTATATACTCTCGCGGAAAGTTCGAGGCGTTTCAGGAAAGAAAACACCCGCCCACAATCATTTATTGGTTAGGGCTAAGCAGCATATCCAATTTGAAGAAGAAACCCCTTATTGGTCGTAAATTAATTAAAGAAATTCGGGATTGGCTAAATTCAAAACAAGGGGAAAGAAAGGGGAATACAGCCAACTTAAACAATACCAGAAAGAAATTTAACAAGAAACAAACTTTTGAAATAAAAATTTCTCCAAAAAACAGTTCTTTCACGTTGCACTAGGGTGCACTATTGTAGTTCTTCAGTAGTGTCCTCTAGAAGAGAAAGTTCACACTTCTTACTACAGGTAAAACAAAAATACATCAAAAACGACCCAGTTCAGAAACTTCAAAATTTCCAAGTAGTGACATCTTCTGGGTAACTTGAAAATTCATACTTTAGATAAAGTTCGGACTTCCTCCAGCAGAGGATCTTCAACTGGCGCAAAGTTTGAATTAGCGGCGTGGAGGTGTACCGCCCGGTACAGTAGGTATTATGGTGACGTTAGGAATGAAGTAGGAAGTGCATGACCGTGGCCTTACTTAAGGTACAGCCCAAGAGTTTGCCTGGTGTGAAAATTGAAATGCACGGAAAGCCATCATCAGGGCTGCCGACAGTGGGGTTCGAATGGACTATCTTCCGAATGCAATCTGGTAAGTACGTGATCCAAACCGCGCGGCCACTTGTTCGGTCAACGAAAGTTACTATGACAGGAAAGCACGCATCGGAAGTAACTACCCCAGCCGATTCAATCTGGGTCATTGGATTTTGGAGATCCTGCACTATCATGTTGGTATCAGTAGGAGAAACCCTCACCTCTAAAGATCAGGATCAAAAGGAAACTTTTCCTTGGAACGTTGACGTGAACACCAACCGGGCAATTTGTGAAGAGATTGAATTTGTCAAGAAAATTGAGAAATATCAACCGAAGCTCCGCGCAGTACAAGAAACATGGTTCCTGTAAGACGAATTACCAACAATGACCAGCTACAGGGTAGCGAAGGTGTTAGCAAACAAATACCTCTACGGACTGCCTACAACTCAATCACGGACGCCATCGACGAATTTAGATTATCATCTCCGAAGTTTTAGTTGAGGAGTGGAAATAATGATGTTCGTTGTTTATAGGGGCCTGATATCCACATCATCAGTTGGTACGACCCAATACATTACAAAAACAGGATGAATTATGGAAAATTCAAGGATGGAAACATACTATCAAATAGTTAAGATAGAATCAGCAGATTGTTGGGAGGAACTAACAGGAGGTCGAGGTCATAAAGACCTCGGTCTAGGACAAAATGGTCTTGGAAGGTCAATGATGCTGCTGAACAAACTATACTGCTAGCCAAAAATGAATAAAGAACCCTGATGGAGTTATTATTGTGAAGCGACCATACAAGTAACGAAACGGGCCACCGAATAAATGGTGGTCCAACCAGGATACGTTTTTAACGATTTGCTTTACGTCCCACCGACTCTTACAGCAACGATTGCACAGGAAAGGCTAGTATTGGGAAGGAATCAGCCGTGGCATTAACTAAGCTAGGGTCCCAGTATTTGCCTGGCATGAAAATGGGAAACCACGGAAAACCATCTTCAGGTCTACCGACAGTGGGGTTCGAACCTACTATCACCCGAATGCAAGCTCACAGCTGCGCGCTCTTAACCATAAGGCCAACTCGTCTGGTTGGAGAATATAAGGAACAGAGAAAATGCACAGCTAAGATCTTCACGAAGAACACATTCTACACTACGAGAACAGAATATATCCAGCAGGACCAGGTTTAGGACGTATGAGACAGTCATGTGCGTGGTGCCGGTGGAAGACGAAGACGTGTAGGTCCCGGGAGCAGACGGAGGTGCGGAGACGGAAATTCATCGGAGCTTCGCTCGCCATGAGAGAGACCATGAATTGTTATCACTGGGATCAAGGACATCTCGCAGAGAGGACCTCCCTCACCACCACCACAATATAGGAAGATGATGATTGCCCATTTGGATTGTTTCGCGTAATAAGGTCGAGCAGTTCAAGACGAGCACGCTTAAGGAGGGGGTAATGTGACGGTGTCCACCGTGGTGTTGTAAGACCTTGGTAATGAGCAAGATGGGTCGGCTCCGCTTTGGGAAACTTCGGCATTAATATCCAAATATGATTATCGCGCAGTGAACCAATCAGTAACGATCCAGGCGCGCAATGCCGTCCCCTCTCTACTACCACTCTATTATATCACTGAAAGCCTCTCGATGGTGCGAGAAAGACCAGGAATGTAAACCCAGATCATTTCGAATCGATAGGACTCTAGAGACTTTCTCTTTCGGGAAGAATCTCAAGGAAATGGCCTCCCTATTTAAGGTGAGCCAGAAGAGCTCAAACGTGTTCTCGGTGTCCTCAGTCAGAGTTGAGGGTCATTTGAGCAGTGTAGTGCAGTGAGTGGTTCTGCCTGTGCAACTGAGCCTATCGTTCAGTTATGCCTGTCGTAAAGGAACTGAGTCCCTCGTGTCCAGCTGCTGTGAAGTGAATGTATCTGGTGCAATGTATGAGAGTTCGACGAGGGATGGGCAAAATGCATGAACGAGAACTGTAGAGAGTGAACGGACAGTGTGCAATGTATAAAACTGTGTGTGTGGGTTGTGTGCAAGTTCTGAACTAAGTGGCTGTGGTAATGTACAGCGAATACAATATTGTCGAACTGCCTTGGAGTGTAACAAAGTAGTGAACAGTGTTAATGCGTGCTGTGTAGCTAGCATGATTGTGTTAGTTTGTATGTGGTAGAGAGAACAACCAGTATGACTGATTTAGCGAGAGTAGAGAAAGCGCAAACTGGTGTTCTTGTGTGTCTGTGCACTGTGTAGGAATTAGTGGTAAATACATCTTAGTCTTAGAATTTAACGCTACCAGTTGTATATTTATTTCCTACCAGCCGTCACGTTAAAATATCATTTAGGACTGCCTATGAGATCGCACAAAGATGAACAGAGAGATCTGTACCTAGAAACGCCACAGACAGCTGTTGATATTTTAAAACTGTAATTATGTTACAAATATATTTGACGTACAATAAATAATAAATAAATCGGGGATAAAGCTACATGAGAGACTTCTAACAAAATTATTTGAAATAGAAGTATTCAGCTCTGGGAATTTGTGTTTCAAAAACGAACAGAAAAAAGGTAATCATGACTAACAAGAAAAATTGCAAAGTATTGGCCAGCCATTACCAGAAACTCCTAAATTTTGAGCCTCCTGAGGACGGATTAGTCTCCGAAGTAACGAGAAAAAAATTGAAATACTCACTGTCTCCAAACAAAAGAAAAATTAAGGAGAAATCCAAGGAAGTAAGGAACACAAAGCCCTAGGAGAGGACTATCGCTGCAGAGGTACTTAAATACTCTGGAGAAAATGCTGGAAATACTAGGGGAACTCTCATCCCATACTTGGGATGCAGGAGGGATACGAAGTGACTGGATGAGAGTAGGCATTCACCCATTGTGTAAGAATGAGGATAACTACAGAGGCATTTCGCTTCTCCCCATCACTTGTAAAATCCTCTTAAAATCACCGCATCCTAGAACGAAGAAACTAGGCGAATATCAGGCAGGATTCAGTAAGGTCGTTCATGTTCAGAAATAATATACCCGTTCAAATCCAAATTTAAAATCAAAACAATGAGAAACCGAAAGAGAAGAGTCACGTCCTTCGTGGATTTCAAGAAGGCACATGAATCAGTAGATAATGGAGTGCTCATCAACGTTCTCCAGGAGTTTGGGCTGGCCAAATTCAGGCAGACCCTTACAGACACATCTTATTGATGCTCCAAAGCATTTGACGTAAAAATGGGTCTGACATAGAAGACATTATCTCAACACATCAATTAAAATGTATCGTACAAAGGTAATGAGGGAATGAATGCTCACTTCTGAGATAAAGAATGGAGTAAAAATTGGATGTGGAAAAATTGCACTAATATTCGATTCTCTTGCCTTCGCCGGCGACGTTTTACATCTGGCAGACAGCCCCTTCACCGCAACGAAGCAGTTTGAACTAAAAATTGTGGCTGTCAAGCCCTGGGGATAAGCATTTCCTCCGAATGAACCACATATAACAGCGGATCGAACAATTGGAAAAACTCTCTATAGTCGAAAAATTACCAAGGAGAAATTCTCACCCAAAATTAGAGACGGTAACATAATGGGTGATAAGGATGAATACGACTTTTAGACTATGTCATGGACTTTCTGTCTGTCTCCAAGCCAAACTGAAACATTGTTGTTGGGTGGTCATAATGGAGCATCTCCATGCAATAGAAACTCTGACCAAGCTGATATATCCAGTCAATGATAAAGGACAAAGTTCTTAATGAAACATATAAAGAAATCACTAAATGCGCGATTTACATTCCGCTTGAGGCAGAACAAGATGTCTTTAAGAATAAAAAATGCTATGGGAAAATCCGAAACTAACATTCTATGGATATGGGAACAATATGAACCCAGGGAGACCTGCCCACACCATACTGTTCCTGAAAGATAAACGGAAAATCCAACCTCCTTAGGTAAAGAAAGTACACACACACTTAGAAAGAGTAGCTGTCGAAAAAGGAGAGTAGTTTTTTTTTGCTAGGGGCTTTACGTCGCACCGACACAGATAGGTCTTATGGCGACGATGGGATAGGAAAGGCCTAGGAGTTGGAAGGAAGCGGCCGTGGCCTTAATTAAGGTACAGCCCCAGCATTTGCCTGGTGTGAAAGTGGGAAACTACGGAAAACCATCTTCATGGCTGCCGATAGTGGGATTCGAACCTACTATCTCCCGGATGCAAGCTCACAGCCGTGCGCCTCTAAGCGCACGGCCAACTCGCCCGGTGGAGAGTAGTTTGGAAGATCGGTCTATAGCAAGTGAATTGCGGGGCAAGTGGCTGTGCGATTCGTTTGAGCTCTTCTGGCCCACCTTAAATAGGGAGGCCATTTCCCCGAGATTCTTCCCGAAAGAGAAAGTCTCTAAGCTATCAGTTTACATTCAGGAGATAGTGGGTTAGAACACCACTGTCAAAAGCTCTGAAGACGGTTTTCCGAGATTGTACCTTAGTTAAAGCCACGGCTGCTTCCATTCCAGTACTCGCCCTTTCCTACCCCATCGTCGGCAAAAGACCTATCTGTGTCGGTGCAACGTAAGGAAAATTGTAAAGAAACAACTTACCAAGCCGCGACATACAGGATGTCTCTTATAAACGCAGTCCAAACGAACGGTGTTTGTACTTTGCGCTACGGTAGCTGCCCCAACAGAAATTACGTCTGCGCAGCCGCCCTGCTTTAAGCGTGTATATAATCCTATATGAAATCTTACCTTATAAAAGAGCCTTCCTTTCTGGGTTATACAGGCATTGTATCTGGTAACCACATTCTGGCTGACGCGAGTGACTGCCACTGTAATATTTTCTTTCAGCTCCTCTAATGTGTGAGGATTTGTTCGATACACTTTTCCTTTCAGTATAAGCCACAGGTAAAAATCGCACACTGTTATATGTGGAGAACGAGGAGGAAATAGACCAGTACTGATTACTATGTCTGCAAACACTTCCGAGATTGTAAGAAGGGAATGAGCAGGCGCTGAATCTTGTTGAAACCACCCACGCGACTTTTCTTTCTCCTTTAACTGATGGAAGAACGACGTCAACATGTCATCTTGGTATATCACAGCGTTTACTGTAGTCTCGAAGAAACTTAGGCCCACTTATTCGTTTTGCACTAACAGCACACCTAAGACCAATCTTCCTATCATTATGAGGGACTTCATAAACACCAATAGGACCGGGTGAGTTTGCCGTGCGGTTAGGGGCGCGCAGCGATGAGATTTCATCCGGGAGATAGTGGGTTCAAACCCCACTGTCGAAAGCCCTGAAGATTGTTTTCCGTGGTTTCCCATTTTCACACCAGGCAAATGCTGGGGCTGTACCTTACTTAAGGCCACAGCTGCTTCCTTCCCAGTCCTAGCCCTTTCCTATCCCATCGTCACCATAAGACCTATCTGTGTCGGTGCGACGTGATTAGAATTAAGGATTTTCTGTACACCAATAGCGGGAGTTCTGACTCTTCTCATGACCAGTAAGATGAAACGGGAACTTTTACATACGAAAATGCGGTGTTGCAATGATAACTGTCTCACCATATGAACAGCTGGGATTCAGACTGACGACTGATGCTTGCCAGGTCGAACAAGTGCGGGTTGCTTGCAAGGTCAAGAACTATGCGTGCAGATATCGCAGCGCAGAGTAGCCTACAAACACTATGCGTTTGGTCTAGATTTATAAGAGAGACCCTGTATATCTCAGTGCAAGAGCAAGAAAGGAGAAGACAAATACTTAAGGACCCTCTATGGGAGCACCGAATAGCGTGGTGTGAAATTGGGAAACCACGGTAAAACTATTTTCGAGGAGAACCATTTGAGCTATAAAGAAAATTTATATCGTTGTTGCGCCCCGAATTTTAAGTACATTGATTAGCTTTATTGCCGGCCCCGTGGTGTAGGGGTAGCGTGCCTGCCTCTTACCCGGGTTCGATTTCCGGACAGGTCAGGGATTTTTACCTGGACCTGAGGGCTGGTTCGAGGTCCACTCAGCCTACGTGATTAGAATTGAAGAGCTATCTGACGGTGAGATGACGGCCACGGTATAGAAAGCCAAGAATAACGACCGAGAGGATTCGTCGTGCTGACCACACGACACCTCGTAATCTGCAGGCCTTCAGGCTGAGCAGCGGTCGCTTGGTAGGTCAAGACCCTTCAAGGTTTGTATTTCCATGTTTTTTTATTTTTGATTAGCTTCATGACTCGGCAGGATTATTTCCTACGTATCTTTGTTTTTAGCGGATAAAACACACGCATGTGTAGTAAATACCTACATATTAATTGCCGCGGTATTGTAATAATTATTAAAAAATCAAAATAGGTACTTCTTTCAATTAATAGCTAACACAAAATAAATTTCGGCTCAGTTGATCTTGTAGCTCGTTTTAATATATGGAGAATAACGTACTGTATGTACATTTCCACAAATTAGTGCGGACAATACATCATTTCACATTCTCAAGCTTATCAAATCAGAGTTGTGAGCTACCTTTTCCCTAACAGCAAACATTCATTTGCGACGTTTACATTCTCACTTGATTTTACGTTGTTGTAATTTCGAAAACGGAAGATGAATAACCCTTTCTCTCTTTATTGTTTATTTGCCTTTCTTCTCATGCAATGCGTTCCTGTTTCTCTACTTCATTGTAAATATATATTCTGCTCTGCTGTGTTATCCTGAAAACCATTATACTGATTAATGCTTTCATTCCATATTAAGAATAATATGGGGTCTGTTCAACCAATCGATAGCTTGGAAGGTTTCGGAATTTGTTTAATTTAGATGGCGTAGCTTCCGGCCTGCGGATAGAAAATGGTGCTGGGCTTTTGATTTGACGTCGATTGAGTGAGGATGGATCCTTACTTATGATGAACTCTAATGATGAGGAAATAACCAATGGAACTTAAAATCATTAACCTGGCCGTGAATCGAAGGCCATGGAGCTGGAAATGTCCGAGAATGAACGAATAGTCGAGAAGTAGTCTTGTCTAGGGTAGCTGGATTGTCTTCTAGAACACTCTGATAGATATAATCAAACATTAAATATTCCCTAACTCATGATTTTTAGACAGCTAACACAACATTGGAATATGCTTCACATTTTATGAATTCGAGGTGAGAAACCTAACACACAGTAAACACATTAAATGAATCAAGGTGTAAGAATTACAGCCACACGTGAATATTTAAACAGGCTCTTTTCTTTTACATCAGTCCGCCTCTGTGGTGTAGTGGTCAGTGTGATTAAGTGCAACATCCGAGACCCGGGTTCGAAAAGTGGTACGACGGCTGGAACGGGGTTCACTCAATTTCGGTAGGTCAGCTGAGTAGAGAAGGGTTTTATTCCCACTTCAACTGAACTCGAAGTGTTTTTCCGTGGTTTCCCACTTCTCCTCCGAGCAAGTGCCGGGTTGGTACGTAACTTAAGGCCACGACCACATCCTTCCCTCTTCCTTGTCTATCCCTTCCAATCTTCCCATCATCAACCTCCCTCCCCCCATGTCCGTGTTCAGCATAGCAGGTGAGGACGTCTCGGCGAGGTACCGGTCCTGTTCACCAGTTTCACCCACCGACCCAGTGTCACATGCTCCAGAACACTGCCCTTGAGGCAGTAGAGATGCGATTTCTCGCTGAATCCGAGGGGAAAGCCAATTCTGGTTGGTGAATGGTTTAAGAACGAAAGAAAGAAAGAAAGAAAGAAAGAAATTGTATATTAAGCTTTAGTCTCGAAGTAACTGTAGTTGCATTTAGAAGGATATTTCGGGATAAAATATGTAGGAATGATATCCACACAGACCCCAACACTCAAAAATAAAGTAACAGAAGCAACACATGCTTAACTGAACTCGGAAAACTGTGCACAACTAAGATTTCATAAATATGCAATATGGTGTATTTTCGTAACGATAGGTAAGAAAATAAAATATGGAAACAATGCAACATATTGCTTATTTGTTTTTGGAACTTTCCTACATAAATTATTGGCTGCGGACAACACAATGAATACTGACATCCGACTTGAGGTATTTTGCCATATTATGAATATTCCATAGTACCGAACCATATCGCGTACTACACGCGGAGTAGATTTTTGGTTGAAGAAAAAAAGATCGGTCCCTTCCACGTAAATAATATAGACTCACACACGGCTTGAGTGTCCTTATATTGATAAAGAAGAAGTAGAGGTTCTCCTCTGTGGTGTAGTGGTTAGTGTGATTAGCTGCCACCTCCGGAGGCCCGGGTTCGATTCCCGGCTCTGCCACGAAATCCGAAAAGTGGTACGAGGGCTGGAACGGGCTCCACTCAGCCTCGGGAGGTCAACTGAGTAGAGGTGGGTTCAATTCCCACCTCAGCCATCCTGGAAGTGGTTTTCCGTGGTTTTCCACTTCTCCTCCAGGCAAATGCCGGGATGGTATGTAACTTAAGGCCACGGCCGCTTCCTTCTCTCTCCCTTGTCTATCCCTTACCATCTTCCAATCCCCCTGCAAGGCCCCTGTTCAACATAACAGGTGAGGCCACCTGGGCGAGCTACTGGTCACCTACCCCAGTTGTATCCCCCGACCCGGAGTCTGAAGCTCAAGGACACTGCCCTTGAGGCGGTACATGTGGGATCCCTCGCTGAGACCTAGGGAAAACCGACCCTGGAGAGTAACCAGATTAAAAAGAAAGAAAGAAAGAAAATTATAAATTATAATTATAAAAAATATTTATTGGAGTTGATTCGAAAATGAATTTTATTGAAGACACCTTAACTGCGAGAGATGTAAAATATTTGAAAAATCTTCCATCGGCGGGATTCGATCCAGCAATCCCACGCTTGCGAAGTGAATGACTTCCCACTACGCCACGAGCTCGTTGTCTTTTTCGAAAACATAGCTTGCACATAAGCGCACTGGAATTTTTCGCTAGTTCATTTCTCGGAAACGGCTGAGAATCGCGCCTTACCACTCGCACCTGTTATACTCCTCGTCATGCCCTACACGTGTACCAAAGGCGGATCGAATCGGTCACCCATGCGCAATAGCCTCCCCTTGTAAGTATGAATTATTAGTAAATTATTCATAAATTGTAATGTTTTCTTTTATCTGTGGGTCCAACATTCCTCTACCTCAGCCATTCCCAAATTTTGGCCCGCGGACCCCTGGTGTGCCGCGACAATAATAATGTAAGTTGTAAGTATTTAAAGGACGATATTTTATTGTACACACATACAATTAATAGATTTTTATTTTAAATTTAGGAACAATTTATTCACTGTTGTGTAACTTACATACAGTATATGGAATTCTTAATCGATAAACGGTACAAGTTGGTAGTATCTTGTGAAGAACTTGTATCACCACTCCACGTCTCTGATCGACTTTTGGGTCAATGGCATCCTCTATGTCCTACAATTTCTAGAAAGGAAACTCTGCGCTTAATGCCTTTCATGGCAACATACCTGTATGAGTGTAACTTTTCTCTCTCACACAAATGAAAACGAAAGAAGCACGGAAAAGGAACAAATGTAGAGGCTGATCTCGATTCCGAGAGATAACGCATGATTCCATAGATAGACACACTCTATTTCAGACCCTTCCCTGAATAATTGAGACTAGATAATAAGACCCAGAATCTCGTAAAGGCTACTTTGACAAACACAATGTCCAAGATAAAGTTCACAGGCGAACTATCCAAAAGCTTTGATATCAGAACAGGTGTTAGGTAAGCGGATGGTTTATCCCCTATTATCTTAAACTGCATGACACTTAAAGTCATTAGTAAATGGACGAAATCTCTACTAGACAACTCGGGATTGAGAATATGTTTCAAGAAAGACAAGTTAAACATCAGTTTCCTGGCCTTCACAGATGACCTCACACTCCTAACATCAAATATGGAGGAAGCTACACACCAACTCTCCTCCCTCAGTTAAATAGCAGCTAAAGTAGGGTTGAGTACTGTCATTAACAAAACGTAATTTATCACCAACATCAGAGATGTACCTAACTCAATTCCATATGGGGATGCAGTGATAAAGAAGAATAACTCCTACAAATATCTCGGAGAATGGATAACTTCGAACGTTAGTGAAGATCTAATTACGAAAGCCAGGTTTACCAAACTGGAGAGAGCTATTCATCTCTGTAAGAACGTTCACAAGTCTAAATCCCTTTCCCCTTAGCCTCAAAAACGTCGACACTATGAATCCGTAATAAGACTATCGATAATGTATTCCTCAGAATGCTTGAGCATGGTCAAAAAGAGACAACTCAGGAATTTGGAACTGAAAGAACGAAAGATCTTGGGAAAAATCAAGGGCTGAATTGAAGAGGGAGGACAATACAAAATTCGACATAATAACGAGTTTTACCAACATTTAGAGAACATAACATCAGCCATGAGAAAGACGAGACTTATCTTGTACGGGCACAGTTAGAATGGGCAACAAGAGACTAGAGGGAAGGGGACAAATGATAAATGGACGAAGCTGGCTCTGAAAGAGCTAGACTTTTTTAAATTGATCCAGAAGATATTCTGAACAGGGATAAATTTAGAATTCTGATCAGAACATCCGACATTCTCCAGTCACTGACAGCTAAAACATTGCGTCCTGGTGTAGAAGTGGACGCAGGAAATGAAAGCAACCCACAGTGCAAGGATGAAGAATACTGGGTTAAGAAGAAAGCTCACCAGAGTAAGAAACTACGTGGTCCGAGGAGCCTCAAAGAAACAAGAAAGTATCCTTATGTAGGCATAAATGAAGTTACATTTAAATTAAAAGGAAAGTAAGTCCTAAATTATACGAATTACAACTAAGCATGGTAACATTACAAAATTTTGTTTTTTGTTCATTGAATTCTGAATTGTGTTCTGTGGCTAGGGGGCTTCTTGGACATGAATGCGATATGGTGAGTGGGTGGTGGATATAAAAGTTTTGGGAAACTCTGCTCAATCTTATAATCCATTTCATGCCTCCCACCCAATGTACCTTCCATTCTAAACTGTACCAGGAAATGATTATAGGACCAGAGCATGGGAAGGATCTCAGGTAGTGTTCGGTTACTTATTTGAGCAGGTACAGAGATGGATAGTTTCGCAGGGCGAATAATAGATGGTAATTTTTTTTTTACAATATTTATTTAACATATTCATGAAAATCACCCTGCAGTTGAATCATCAAAATTAAATTTTCAATTAATATTTTCGATAATAAAACATCGGTGTTGTTATATTCCGAGACATCCTCTTGATAAAAAATGTCCAAATGAATATCACTTTCTTAGATATTGTAAACACCCTATAGTTCATCTAAGGACTCATAAATGGATTTAAATACCAAAATAACACTTTGCACATAAAATTTCACTTAACCAAATTTCTAGGTTGCGTAAAAATCAATTCATCACTTGTGATGCAAATCTACAGTTTTTCTAATATTTTAAACATAATATTAACACACACTTCCAATAATAATCCTATAGTTCAAATAAAAGTTTTCAAACACTTGCTGTATACTCCTATAGTTCATCTAAGCTGAAAAATAAAATAGTGCACTGGCAAACCCTAGAGTTCATCTACGTGAAATTACTTCAAGTTATAAAAGATTTTAAAGAGTAATTTACAGTTCAAAAGAAAGACACGAAGCCTTCTTAAATTATTAGAAATAGCAAGCTGAAATTCACATGACGCACTTTTCTGTTGTTAGATGGAACACTATGATTAACGGAGTGCTTTGTTAAAACTCAGTTAGTGTTCAAGTGGAATTACTCACTCAAAATATAAGATCACCAACCCTTATATGCAGATTCCAGGTGAAGTACTGTTGTGCGGCTTGGTGACTGGAACTTTCTGCAGCGTGCAGCCAAGACTCGAACTCAGTACCAGCAGCCTGACAAGTCCGTTCAATGAAGATACCACGTTATTATCCCTCGTCGACGTCCCTCGATGGGTACCATGATCGAAGAAACCACGTTAATCCCACGCTGGAAATGACGTTCCACGCAACAGAATCTCACAACACTTTGCCAAGATTTCTGATGTTCTTTTAAAGATAATGTCGGAACACGCAAAGTTCAATTGGCACAAATAATGGACTATATAGCTCTCAATTATCATTAAGATTGGTATAATACACTGACACAAGTCTCAATGCACAGTTCATATTCTCACTTTTTTTTACGATTTTGAATACGTGACTTAAAATATCACAGTGTATGCTACAGTATGATTCGTAAGTCAAGTTAATGAAGTAATGAACTACGGTCGTTTTCAAAACGGAAAACACAGTTTTTCACACACACAGTTTATAGAATAAGGATTGACACTATCACAGTTCATAATTGTCACTGATTATGTCTGAGGTTCGACCGTACAATAATCATCACAGTCCATGAAACACTTGAAAAAATGTCATTAATAACAGTCTCTACAACAGCCTCTGGGATAATAATGTTCACAGATTAAGATTTTATGACTGAATTTGTATAACACGAGCCCATACGACCTAATTTTGCTTTAAAAAGTTCTTAACATTCAGTTACTTTCTCGTTGAAGTAATCGAAACTTCGAGAAAATACACAAAAAATTCACATTTAGCCCTGTTAGTAGTTGAACGTTTCGTGGAATAGTACCTCACACTGTTCACAATTGTACTAGTATAGGAGAAACGCGTCTCAGAATCACTTAGTCACAAAGTAGAAGTTTAGTTTACCACACGCAGTGTCTTAGAATACTGTCACAGTCAATGACAAAGTTCAAAATTACAAGAAAATGACGTCCACACTACCGTCAACTGGTAGTTGAAATATTTTAATCTCCAATTACACTTCAATTCACATTTTATATTGTAACTTCACTCGGTTAACACACTCCTAAATATTATAGATTGACGATTTAGTCGGAGAAAATTTTATATAACATTTCATTCGTCACGACGCGGTAGAAACTTTACTTGCGACGTCTTCGCACAATTTCAAAGTGCTCGAGTGTGACTTCTACGTCTTCGCGGATCGCGACAGAGCATACTGTCCTTCTGTCATAATCGTGGAGTTCAAGGTACACACTGGTTATACGATCGGTTCGTTGAGATAATTATATTCGGCTGCGAGCAGCACTCTGAGTCAGGTGATGAAAGGGTGATAACACTTCTCAAATTTCAACTTGTTAAATCTTGGAAACCACTGGACGGATTAATCTCAAATTTGCAGGGTTGTACGTTTAATATATGGTCTACAATTTAGTGTTGGTCTCATATTTATTGATCCAGTCGTTGAGAAGCTTAAAAATGGTTTCGAGAGTATTCTAAAGGGAGGCAAACTACAGACAGTTCTGACGTCACTTGACCTTGCTCCACTCATGCGGTCTCCCTCACGCAGTGCAGTGAGAACGAGAACCTTCTCTGGCACAGTTGTCTGTGCATCGTAACTTAGCCATTTGCTCATGAATAAAGATTTATAACTCGTATGTGCCAGGGCCTATGCATTCCTGGTAAAATACCCTAAGGTATTTTGGGTCTAAAAACACCCAAAACCCCTTCAAATACACTTACACAACACAAGAATATTAAACTAGTTATTGTAAATGTCATTAATGCTAAAATAGCAATCTCAGAGGAGTAAATCTACTAATTAATTAATGTCGGGCTCCATGGCTAAATGGTTAGCGTGCTGGCCTTTGGTGACAGGGGTCCCGGGTTCGATTCCCGGCAGAGTCAGGAATTTTAACCATCATTGTTTAATTCCGCTGGCACGGGGGTTGGGTGTATGTGTCGTCTCCATCATCATTTCATCCTCATCACGACGCGCAAGTGGCCTACGGGAGTCAAATCAAAAGACCTGCACTTTGAAATTATAATATTTTTACGTCCCACAAGGTATTTTTACGGTTTTCGGAGACGCCAAGGTGCCAGAATTTTGTTTCGCAGTAGTTCTTTTACGTGCCAGTAAATTTACCGACACAAGGCTGACTTATTTGAGTACCTTCAAATACCACCGGACTGAGCCATAACCTGCCAAGTTATGGTCAGATGGCCAGGGCCTCAACCATTTTGAGCCACTCAGCCTGACAATCTACGAATTAAAAGGACATACAATAAGACTGAGCCTCCGTGGCTCAGACGGCAGCTCGTCGGCCTCTCACCGCTGGATACCGTGGTTCAAATCCCGGTCACCCCATGTGAGATTTGTGCTAGAGAAAGCGGAGGCGGGACAGGTTTTTCTCCGGGTATTCCGGTTTTCCCTGTCATCTTTCATTCCAGCAATACTCTCCATTATCATTTCATAGCATTTATCACTCATTAATAAATCGCCTTGGGAGTGGCGACCCCATTGTAATAACAGCCTAAATATGTTTCATTCTTACATCCCTGACCCGGTCAATTACTGTACTGGAAAACAGGTTGTAGGTTTCCAATTTCACAATAAGACTAGAAGTTCACGAAGATATTAAAATATAGGCTACAGTGTATAGGTGAAGAAAAAGAAAAGTAAGAAGAGGAATAGAACAGTTCCTAAAAGGAATAGGGAAATGATGACGAAAAGGGAGGAGGAGGAGGAGGAGCAGTTTTAAGACCACAACGAGGTGATCATTGGAGTTTTCTTAGTATTTCGTCACAGGCACGTATATTTCCTTTTGCTACTTGTTTAATGTTGCACTAACATATCTAAGGTTTTCAGCGACGGAGGGTAGGAAAGTGCTAGGGTTGCGAAGGTAGCGGTTGTGACCTTAATTACAATATAGCTACAGCATTTGCCTGGTGTGAACATTGGAAACTACGGAAAAGTCATCTCCAGGCACGCACGTATACGAGGTGAATATATCTGTTCTCTTCAATTTTTCTGTGTGGTTGTATGTGGCTGTATCGCTGTCACCAGACCGAAAGTCATAAAAGACAGCTGAATTGCTATGTATGCCTCTAAATTCCACTGGTAGAGATTCCATTGTCGGGCTGCACTAACTATGAATAGTTTATTGCTGGCTATGGTTCTGTGCATGAAGGAGCAGGTATTCTTGTGGAGAGTGGCCAACTGTGTTAACGCGCTGCGGCTACGGAGCCAAGGTCTGCGTTCGGGAGACGGGGTTCGGCTGTATTGAGGATTGTTTTCTGTCTCTTTCCATTTTCACTTCCGCTTCCAGGCAAATGCCGGAACAGTTTCTGTTATTAGGCCACGGACTATTGCTACTACCTCCTAAACCGATTTCATTCACAGCCGTTTCATCTCCATCAGTTCCTCAACTGAGGTTGGCGTCAGGAAGGACATCCAGGCGTAAAATCAAACCATAAAATTCATCTCAGCTCATCCCTGAACCCATGTCAGGAAACGGGACTACTTTAAATTGAGAGGAGTTTGAGGCGATCACAGGGGTGGATTGGTTGAGTAAGACAAAATGAATTTTATTACTACAGGCCATAGCGCAGAATAGAGATGAGCACTATCGACTGATAACTATCGAACTAGTCGATAGTTTAAACTATCGTAATAGTCGACTACTTTAAAAAACAAGTCGACTGAATTCAGTCGCATTTCCGCCACGTATCTTCCCACGTTTCACTGTCCAGTCAGCACAAAACAAATCGACTGAATTCAGTCGCATTCCCGCCACGGATCTCTCCACGTTTCACTGTCCAGTCAGCACAAAACAAGTCGACTGAATTCAGTCGTATTCCCGCCACGCATCTCTCCGCGTTTCACTGTCCAGTGAGCACAAAACAATTCGACTGAATTCAGTCGCATTCCCGGCAAGGATCTCTCCACGTTTCGCTGTCCAGTCAGCACAAAACAAGTCGACTGAATTCAGTCGCACTCAAGTCACAGCAACATGGAAGCGAATGGAACTATCAGTTTATGGTCACTTCGGATATGTAATATATAATTATATTAACTTCATATGTACGTACCTACTATATATGGCGATTTTCTCTTGTCGTTTATATGCCCTTTATTTCGTTGCATATTTGTTTATGTTAATCACGTTAAGCCCTATTCATATATAAGGCATAATAATAATAATAATAATAATAATAATAATAATAATAATAATAATAATAATAATAATAATCTGAATAACTATATTAATAATCTAGAAAATACGATAGTATTGTGTTTGGCTGCTCTCATATACAGTATATCTTGATTGTGTACTACAGCAACGCGTTTTGCATATTATTATTGTTAGCATTGTTCGGGAATAGAGCCTCATTGTCGTCTCTCTACGTTTCACTGTCCATTTAGCACCAAGAAAGGCCATTAGTATGATGTTGGTTCGTATTAAGGGCATCTCTCTATCTATTAGCCCCGTGTACGAACGAGTGCGTAAATCAGATTTTAATGGGTGTCTATACAAGTGATTTCTAATTATTGGTAAATTACGTTAAAATGAGTCGAATTCGTAAAAGTACGACTCTCCACTTTTGATACGGAGACTTTCGACTGGAAACATTCGAATGTTTTTCATGGACTGACTACTTGCGTTATATGAATACTTTCATTCGACTGAAATCATTCGACTGTTCGGTCTTCTCCACAGGAAGTAATGAATACTTTTGTTCGACTGAAAACATTCGACTATTTAGTCGATAGTTCGAAGGGACTATCGCCCGACTAGTCGATAGCGGTTTTCAGTCGATAGTGCCCATCTCTAGCACAGAATAATGAATACAAACTTTGCCATTGATACTTCTCCACAAGAGTCTTCTTTTTCTACCGGAGTTTCCCCCTGGCGCAAGGTCCGCTGTTCTTATCTTGGCTGGCCATTTTTGACAGTCTTAGGCATCGTGTGGTCTTAAGTTCAGAGTCTTCATACCAGAGTTCACTGTGTCATGCAAGCGTTACTTTCGAGGTCCGCTTGATCGTTACCCATTAATCCCAAATGAATGGATGAAAGTGGCAACTGTTCCAGGTGCAGCACGTAGGACGTGAAAATACGGATGGAGACGATTCTCTAGTGCCTTCTCAGTGATGGGTGGTGGACCATGTCGTTTTTGACACAATGCAGTAGTGTGATGCCCATCGACCAACGGAGCATACGCATTTCCATGGTGTGTAATTGGCGCTCTCTAGTTTTGTCAGCTGGTCGACATTCAACAACGTATAAATCAACAGGACGTACAATCATGCGGTATATTTTGGACTTCAGATGTAATGGCATCCTTCTGTCGCAGAGTACGCCTGTGCCTTCCCTCCATCTCATCCATGCTGGCTGTATCCTGGCACTTCATCTCGTATCCCATCATAAATCTGACAGCGAGATCCTGGATATCTGAAGATTACGGTCTTCTTTAAGGTCTCTCGATCAACTTAAATTGAGCTGTTGCTTAGGATGGTTTCCACGTATTGGGTCTTCATTTTGTTCAGTCTCGTGTCGTGAGATTTGCTGGCACGTAAAAGAATTCATGTGGGACACAATTCTGGCACCTCGGCGTCTCGAAAAACCATCGAAGTAGTTATTGGGACGTAAAAAATAACATTATTATTATTATTTTATACTTTTGGTCAATCTAAGATTGTATTGTTAGAATCTGCTCAGAATAATACACAAAGCCGTAGAGACGTCTGAAAAAGAGGAGGAAGGCGAGAATGTTAAGAGTCCTACACGGTGTACAGGATTTTTCTTCAGTCCTGTGCATGAATCTGTTGCTGATGAATTTACTTGAACATGAAAAAACAAATAAGCATTGACACTTAAAATACTTTTCTTGCTGATTGTTCGTGGTGACCTTCATAGAAAATAACCAAATAGTACAGCCTCATATGCGTAGTGTTCCGTGCTGTTCACGTATAATGCAGCTCTAAGCAACACAATTCCATCAGCTAAGTGTCTAAATTAAACTTGAATGTTCCTCTCACAAATGGAGCTTCTTTTAAAAGTCTCATTTCGTGTAAGCATTACATTTCAGAAGGTTCTCGCTTCGTAACTACCTGCTAGCATTGTGCACGTTTGCACATTTTCTCCTTCCTCCTCTACTGTACATTCGCACGAAAACCCATTAGCTAGTATGAACTCCTTCAAATTAGATTAACCGACATAAGAGTCTTTCCACAAATGTCGTCCAAGTGCCTCTTGCGGTAACATTGTTACCTGTCCTCTATGATGATCTTCGAGCAGAGAGACTATTCTCTCTTAATTTTAAAAGAACGAACTCTGGTAATTAAGTGGCAAAGTAGCTTGGGAGTTGGTTCTCAATTCTTTTGAGGGATCTTGGTATCTTCATGTGGTATCCCCTTTTTATTCTCAAAGCAATTGGATACTTAACTGTAGAAAGGCGCAAAGTGCCAAATTTATGAGCAGAAGTTATTACAAAAAACTGTCTGTAGTGCAGTGTTTGAATTATTTATTCCTCAAATGTTCGTCCGGCTCCATGGCTAAATGGTTAGCGTGCTTGCCTTCGGTCGCAGGGATCCTGGTTTCGATTCCCAGCGGGGTCTGGAATTTTAACCATCATTGGTTAATTTTGCTGGCACGGGTGCTGGGTGTATGCGTCGCCTTCATCATCATTTCATCCTCATCATGGCGCAAAGGTCGCCTACGGGCGTCAAATCAAAAGACCTGCACCTGGCGAGCCGAACATGTCCTAGGACACTCCCAGCATTAAAAGCCATACGCCATTTCATTTCATTTTCCTTAAATGTTTCAGAGTTACAAACGAGAGTATCTTATCATACATTATTGGCAGTTTCATAACAAAGTTGGAATATTTTGGTGGTGAGGGAAATTCAAACTTAGACATTCATGAGTTGCGAATTCCCATTAAATTTTTCTAGGTGCTGTGTTCTCAGTTACTCTCCACAGATCTGCATATGCAATTCTTTATGTTAATGTCTTTCCAGGTAAGGGATCATAGCCTTTAAAACCTTCTTATATTCACCTATAATTGAGCTCACTGAGGAAGTAGATTCAAAGATAGCAGACTGAATGTTTATTGCATGCTTCCCTTAATTTTGTTTTAATTTTTTTTTTTAGGACTTTCAACTTTCGGACCTATTCTATGTCGGTTTAACATTCTTTTACGGTTAAGCGTTCTACATCTAATGAATCGTATGTGATGCTGACACTTTTGAAATGTTCAGATTCGTAGTAGAGGTTATCTCGTCTGAATGTCTAAAAAAACGTGAAGTATTGATCGAAATTAATTTTAAAGGTTTAACAATCTTTGTTTCCTCGACCATTTTGCATAGGTCACTAGGTACAAATGCCTTCATCACTGACTTCCTTACCGGGCGAGTTGGCAGTGCGGTTAGGGGCGCGCAGCTGTGAGCTTGCATCCGGGAGATAGTGGGTTCGAACCCCACTGTCGGCAGCCCTGAAGATGGTTTTCCGTGGTTCCCATTTTACACCAGGCAAATGCTGGGGTTGTACCTTAATTAAGGCCACGGCCGCTTCCTTCCTATTTCTAGGCCTTTTCTATCCCATCGTCGCCATAATACCTATCTGTGTCGGTGCGACGTAAAGCGAAGGGCCAAAAAGCTTTTTAAAAAGCGATTTCCTTCTCTTACAATCTGAAGAGCAATTATTCACAAAATACGATAGAATAAACGTCTATGCATTCAAATATCACAGCAGGAAAGAAAAAAAGAATCGAATGGCACATTGCACCATTCTTAAGAAATAATTAGGCAAATTAGCACTATTGCCGCGTAGCGGCGGAATTTATAATCGGTTGGAATTCTCAGGGGCATAGCGCTTTTCACATGTAATCCTCCTCTTGCACCTTTCAAACGACTTATCACTTTTGTGTATGAATTTGGCACTTTGCACCCTTCTGCGGTTACGTATACCATTGTTAACATCTAAGAGAAAATAAATAATAGTTAATGTAATAATAATAATAATAATAATAATAATAATAATAATAATAATAATAATAATAATAATAATAATAATAGCAATAATGTTATTTGGTTTACGTCCCACGAACTACCCTTTTACGATTTTCTGAGACACCGAGGTGCCGGAATTTAGTCCCGCAGCATTTCTTTTACGTGCCAGTAAACCTACCGACACGAGGCTGACGTGGCTGAGCACCTTCATATACCACCGGACTGAGCCAGAATCGAACCTGCCAAGTTGGGGTCAGAAAGCCAGCGCCTCAAACGTCTGAGCCACTCAGCACGGCATTATTTAATGTATTAATATTCAGATAATTGTAAGAAGGAGAATGTAATACATGTATCGAATTCAATTAATAGCTATAATCCAACGTTCTCTCCCCAGTTTTAGGTGATCCAGGACTAGAGGATGGGAGAATTTTATTCTATTCTTTATTCTCAAAGCAAAAGATACTGCTACTCTGAGAACTTCTCACTTGCACTGTCAACAAAAATAATGAACAAACTTTGCGAATAAAATATGGTATAACCGACATAACTCACGGGTAATAAGATCAAGAACCAAGGAAAGAAATGTCCAAATCGAAAAGTACGAGAATGTCCTTGTCCATACCCACGTCGTTGAAGGTTGAAATAGCAGCAAAACATTTCACATTAACATTTTTCCTAGTGGTTTAACGTCGCAATGATACGTCGAGGCTTTTCCCGACGCAAGGATGGGAAGGCAATGGCCGTGGGAAAATTTCTAGAAAATAACTAAATAATATAGCCTGATGTACGTATTTGCCTAGTATGAAAATGGGAAACAACGGTATGCCATCCTCAAGACCGCCGTCAAACCACAATTTCTCGAACGCAAACTCACAGCTAAGCGACTCTAACCGCTCGGCCAACTCGCTGATTAACTTTTTTAAAGAGATTAATTACACCTGTCTCGAATACACCTTTACTTTATGATATATCAGTCTTGTGTCTCTTGTTAATATTGTTACAGCTGGAAGACAGATTAGAAGGGGTTGTTGGATTATTGTGTGCTGAGTGTGAGGAAGTTTCTTGGAGCTCATTGAGTATGCTGGAATGGGAAGAAACACGGCGAGAGAACAGTCAACCATAATATTCTGAACGGAAATATCCATTTAAAATCCCGAGGATGAAACTCAGGACAGTTACCTGTCATCTAATGAGCAGCGGCGGCACATTTCTTGTCCTTAATACCTGCTACATAATACGATCGTGACTGAATTGTATAATAAAATAGGTTATCATAACATCTATAATGAACGTTAAGTATTATTCGTCCGATATTTTTCATCATCGTCATTACCTTATAAATAAGTAAAATCGTAACGACCGTGTGTCTGTACATTTTGGCGAAATTTTCGCGTAGTTATCCGCTTCAGGTGTAATAATGACCAGCTGCATGTTTCTTAGCTTCGGTGTCTGTCTGTCGATTTGTCTGTAGGAGTTCTTATAACTGAAAACGCTACTAGATATATTTCTACCAGACTTCATATACAGAAACCGCCTGTCCTTGGACAGGTTTTAGTGCCAATATTATTTCTAAATCCCTGAAAAGACAGGGAGTTTATAGGGAGATGGGAACAGTAATTTTACACTCCTATAACATATACAAGACCAATCTTATAGAAGGTCTATTTCTAAAACTTCTTTTCTCATGTGCACCTTTTTAATTGGAGGATTAACAAGGGATATATATCATTAACGAATTGTTCTGCAGTCCCAGTGGATTTAGTACAAAAGCGGGTGCAATTTTTAACCTCTTCACTGACGATTGTGTTGTTAGGTTCATATGACGTCAAGGTATCACTTGGAGTTAGCGTTTATAGAAAGATTATTGCCAATATATACAGGGTTATTCACCTAATATGTTACACTGAAATAACTTCAAAACCATTAAAGATATCGGCATTCTGTTTTCATATTCGTAAATGGTACCCAGTGTCTTGTAAAATAACGTGCTACTTAGTCTCATGGGGTGATTAATAACCGAGATATTGATACTAACTCCATATTTTTAAATGGAAGGGCACATATTCATACAGCTGACCTAAACGTTCAACTGTGTACAAGTTTAAATATGTAAGTATTTTCAAAATCGGACAATTACTTTTCGAAATATAAAAAGAATAGCATGAGCAGTTTTGCATGCCGCATCAGACGGCGTGAAGTCGGGCGACGACATATTGAGGCGCAAGCTGCTTCCTGGCCTTGATTCCAGCCACAGAATGGATACCAGGCATGTACTGTAAACTTAATGTGATGTACCGTAACATACCCTGGGTGTGCAACGTTATTGTATGACTGGCGAACACACAACGGGGAAGGGAGATTAAAGTTTTGTTCTGTTTTACATGTGTACGAGGTGCTTACATGCCTGGTATCCATTCTGTGGCTGAACTCACTCTCAAGAAACTGCTTGCGCCTCAATATGTCCTTGCCCGACTTCACCAGTCTGATGCGGCATGCAAAACCGCGCATGCTGTTCTTACTTATATCTCAAAAAGTAATTGTTCGATTTTGAAAATACTTACATATTTGAACTTGTACGCAGATTAACTTTTAAATCAGCTGTATTAATTTGTGCCGTTCCATTTAAGAATATGGAGTTAGTATCAATATCTCGGTTGTTAACCACCCCCACGAGACTAAGTAACACGTTATTTTACAAGACGCTGCGTGCTACTTACGAATATGAAAACAGAATGCTGATGTCTTTAATGGTTTAGAAGTTATTTCCATGTAACATGTTAGGTGAATAACCCTTTATATTCGTTAAATTAGATGTATCGAAAAAATTCATGTAATAAACGTTTAGGAATATGTTATTTCCATTATTTTATGTCGAATATATTTATCGTACGACGGATAATAAAAATGCTTACTAAAAATTGCCTTTTTAGTCAAGTCACGTGGAACACTGGTCCATGTCACTTCAAGGTGGGTTAATGGGAAGAACTATAGAGCCACGTTACTCTTATTGATAGAACAGATAATAAGGGAGGTAATCATCATGAGTCTTCAGCCACAATGCCACTCCAGTGGTTAGAGGAACAACAATATGTGACCGAGAAGCAGGGAGAATTTTGCACAATTTCGGGCCAGGAACTGTTAAGTACAATAAACTCTCTGATCGTCCTCATTCTGTCTCCACTTTGTTCAGCCTCATCGCACTTTACGTTACTGCCAAGTGCTTTCGTAGAAAAATACAATTTTCTTTCTTGCTGTTTGCTGTACGTCGCACCAACTAAGATAATTCTTACGGCAACGATGGGATAGGAAAGAGCTAGGACTGGGAAGGAAGCAGCCATGGCCTTAATTATGGTACAGCCCCAGAATTTGCCTGATGTGACAGTGGGAAACCACGGAAAACCATATTCAAGGCTGCCAACAGCGGGGTTCAAACCCACTATCTCCCGGATGCAAGCTCACAGCTGCGTGCCCCTAACCGCACGGCCAACTCGCCCAGTAAATACCAGTTTAGCATACCGTAATAAACGTTTGAATTTAGGCATGTAACTACGCATAAATCCTTGAAGGGATATAAATACTAACTGTTATAATATTATCAATGAGCCTCCGTGGCTCAGGCGACAGGGCACTGGCCTCTCACCGCTGGGTTCCGTGGTTCAAATTCTGGTCACTACGTGTGAGATTTGTGCTGGACAAAGCGGAGGCGGGACAGGATTTTCTAAAGGTACTCCGGTTTTCCCTGTCATATTTCATTCCAGCAACACTCTCCAATATCATTTAATTTCATCTCTCATTCATTAATCATTGCCCCAGAGGAGTGCGAGAGGCTTCGGCAGCCGGAACATTTCCTATACTCGCCGCTAGATGGGGGCTTCATTCATGCTATTCCTTATCCGGTCGCATGACTGGAAACAGGCGGTGGATTTTCATAATATTATCATTACCACTGTAACATCCGTTGAAAAATAAAGGTCCCATTTAGGGACATTCAATGTGTCCCATTGACAGTCCAGCTACTTAGCTACATGATCAACATAGTGGTCTTCGGTTCAGCGGGCTCCGTGTTCGAGTCTCAGTCGGGTCGAGGTCATTAGCCGCAACTGGTTAATTCCTATGCCTCTGGGGCCGGGTGTTTGCGTCCGTCTTTTCACAAGTCTTCATCCAAATTCATTAAAACGCACTACACTAACGACCACGACACAAGTTTTCAGTAATTAACCCTTTCCCCCCACATAGGGTTGGCGTCAGGAAGGAAATTCAGTCGTAAAACTGGGTTTCTTAATTAATTATTACATGGTGATAGAAAAGGGTTCACTTAACGGGCTCTTGACATTAAGAACGTGGTTTTCATTTGAAGAATTTTATAGGAAATATTAACTGAGATATAAGAAGAAACTTCCAGGTCTAAGAAATAATTCGGCATGAACAATATTCTTTGTATCTATTTCATTTTCTACCGTATGCCCTTGTTCCTCGCTGTCTTGAATGAAATATTTAAAATTTAAATTTCTATTAAAGACAGAATGCCCGTTTGTTGGAATCCTCGTAGGAATTTTCCCTTATCAGTGTTGCTACATATTTACCGGTCAACAGCTATAGGGTCTATCATATAAACTAAGACCGAACGCATGGTGTTTGTACTCTGCGCTACGGCAGCTGCCTCATGCGAACTTAACTTGTGTCACGCACGGCTGCCCTGCTTTAAGCCTTATACTAAAACCCTACTTTATAAAAGATCCTGGAAGTGTCGTCCTTCCTGAGTTTTACAGGCATTTCATCTGGTAACCACATTCTGGCTGACGCGAGGGAGTTCTGCCACTGTAATGTTTCAGATTTCATTCGCAATGTTTTCTTTCAGTTCCTCCAATGTGTGAGGATTTGTTCGATGCACTTCTTTCAAGTTACCCCTCAATTAAAATTCATACCAAGTCATATCTGGAGAACGAGGGCAAATAGACCAGCACTGATCACTCTATCTTTAAATACTTCAGAGTTTGCAAGAAAGGAATCATATGCTGTTTCTTATTCAAACCACGCACGCGATTTTCTTCTTCTTTTAACTGATGGAAGAACGACGTCAAAATATCATCTTGGTACCTCTCTGCATTTACTGGCGTCTCGACTCATCTTGCACTAACATTACACCAAACACCAGTCTTCCTATCATAATGAGGGACTTGATATACACATTTTGTGCACACCAGTAGCGAGGATTACGACTGTTCACACGACCATTGAGATTAAACCAGAACATTTACATACGAAAACACGGTGTTGCAATAATAACTCTATCACCATGTTAACAGCTGAGATTCAGACTGGCGACTGATGCTTGCCAGGTCGAACACGTGCAGGCTGCTTACAAGGTCAAGAACTATGCGCGCGCCTCCTATACTGCAGTTGCCGTAGCGCAGGATTCAAACACCATGCATTCGGTCTCGGTTTACATGAGGTGTCATGTACCTACGTGCGGGATTTAAGTTTCCAATGCTTTATTCAGGGTTACCTTAAAAAGTTGCATATATTGATTTTCGGCCATATTTTGTCTTTGGGGTGTCTTTCATCAGCGTCCAACAGTAGTCGCCAAGTATAATGGGACTCAATTTGCCATCGTACATCCTTTCCTACGTAAATATGCTGAAGAAAACGCTCGCCATGCTCGTCACGGACAACCAATATTTTTTTCTCTTCACCATTTATTTAAATTCACCCTAACTCAGACAGGTCTTATAGTGATGATGAGATAGGAGGGCGCTAGGACTCGGAAGAAAGCGACCGTGGCGCTAAGGTATAAGCCCAGCATTTGGCTGGTGTGAATGAGAATATAATTTTATCATCCGATGTGAAGTGGGGAAACGCCTGTTTAAGAACGACTTGGAAGCTGCCACTTTCGGCATTCTGCACACACGCTGAACGAGCAGGAACGTTGGAATATTCTCAGAGAATGAATTGAAGAGTTTTGTTTCCTGCAGATCAATGGACACACTCCCCCTCTTCGTGACACACAGACTTGGGACGAGTATACTGCGAGACCTCCGAGCAGTGTTAGTTGGTTTACTGCATTCCACTTTTTTTTTGTTTGAAATATGGTTTTAAGTATATACTATTCAAGATACTTAGAACGAGTCAGCAAATATTTTGTTATTTTGGAATAAATTAAAAGCATTTTAATTGATTCAGGAAAAAAGTAATTATGTAAATATAGCTAAATAAACGTTCAATCGTCAGTTCAGGCATTTTTAGGCTCTATAGAACCACCGATTTTAACCGTATAAATACATGAAACGTTTAAATACAACTTCATTTTAAGTTTCCACTTCAGGAAAAAAATATGTGTTTGACTAAAATCCGAGGTCTAGTCATCACATTGGAAAAATTTGCCCAGAGAGTGAAAAATAAAGCAATGAATGGTGTTCTGTATCCAGACGTAATTTCATTACAAACGCCCCCCTACCCCGAAGATTAATCTTCAAAGAATTACGAGATTTATCTACGAATATTGTGGGTACCAGGTCATCTAGGATCACGTTTATAATTTTCTAGGTTACATGGAATATTCTCATTAATTTCTATTTAATTGATTTGTATATTTATATTTTTACATTATTACAATATGATTTGTATTAATTTGTGCTCGTATTAGGAATGCAAATTCTCACACTTGGTATATAAATTCATACCTTCGCCATATTTCAGCATTTATTTACAAGTGTATAAAAGATGTCTTCGTGAGCGACCAAAATTTGCATCTTGATCTATGCTTTGCCGACTCACAGTTAAAGATGATCAATTAAAGGTTCGGATGTTATAGAAAAGTCATACTTCTTTCATGAGCACATTTTACCCCTGAAAAATAAGTTTGAATAACGGGTCGCTGAAAAGCATGTTGCTTAAAAATGCATATTTCGGCCTTATTTTATTGTTTTGGTCAAATTTTTCTCATTTTAGTGATATAAGGTCATATTTGGTTTTAATTTCAGAAATTTTGTTTAATTGAGGCGTCGTTAACAAGGTACGTGTTATCTTCCTCGAGTTCCAAATTATGTAGTACATATATTTTTCTTTCTTTTCACGGAACAGACAGCTAGCAGGGTTAGAAGACCTGATTCCTAGAAGTAGCTGCTGTACGGACGTCCTTTAGCACATCTTTCTGGACAGGTTAAATTGCGATATAATATCCGTGAGCTCATTTAACGTGACGACGGTGCGTTTCCACTTTTTCAGTAGATATGTATAGCTCAGAAGCAATTAGCAAAAAAGTGAATTTCATGTTATCTCTCGCCCAGTTCTTCTCTGAAGTGTCCAGTTACAGTTCTTATCTCCTTTCGGTACCAACGTACTTCAACGGAATGCCCTCAATAATTAGGCAGTGTCTTCTAACATAAGCCGACTGATACCATAAGCCATGCTAATATTTTATTTTTGTGGATTTATTTAGGAAAACCGTTAGAGAATTGCACCTTGAGGCTATGACACTGAATGAATGTTGAAAGTTTTAACGTACTGTAGATACTCTGTCATTTTGAATGATTCAATATGTCTAATGCATTATCGCTTATCACGTGTTGGTAAAGATGTTGAATGTTAGTAGGCCAAGATTCATGTCATATTTTACTGTTTTTAGGTCAAATTAAATTGGCTTTTTGGTCATATTTGCTTGCATATTTTGTACTTCATTAGGTCATAAACTTCCGAACCCTCATTTTTTATCATGATTTTCTGTAGCCTGTTGGTTGACTGTAGTGCGAAGTCATTAACATAAAAGGTATCAGATGAAAATTCTGAAAGCAAGGTTCAGTTTTTTTTTTTTTTTTTTTTTTTTTTTTGCAGAGTTCCGTCGAATCTCCAGTGTAATATCCAGCCTTCCCCTTCCGCAAGTTATCCACGCTCTAATTAAAACATGACCGTAATATTTTGCTTCGCCTCTGCAGTGCTATTGTAGACGTAAGAGCAGTAAGGTGCAGGATTCTGTGTGGTTTGCGTGGAGCTACATAAGAAGTAAGGCATTACAGAGTTCACCAGAGCTAGGTCACTGATGAAAATTATCCTCCCACGGCCTTCTTCAAACACAGAGAGCCGCACGAAATTTATACTGCCCTCCTCGAGCTAACAGACGAGAGCAAAAGAACCTCCCATTTGATTCCCAGCAGCACATTCACTGCGCCACCACCACTCTGGGTGAGAATTAACGGCGTTACGGACTTTAGATAATGATCACATGTTGCAGTAGGTTATCGAGTAATTTAAACCTTCAGAAGTGTTTGAATTTATTTTGCAATATCGTTTACTAATTTCAAAACGACATTCGTGCACCGATAACTGAAGACAGTGGCTGCATAGTGTCAGCTTGCATTCGAGAAATAGTGGGTTCGAACCCCTCTGCCGGCAGCCCTGAAGATGGTTTTCTGTGATTTCCCTTCACACCAGACAAATACTGGGGCTGTACCTTAATTAAAGCCACGGCTGCTTCTTTCTCACACCTAGACCTTTCCTGTCCCATCGTCGCCGTAAGACCTATCTGTGTCAGTGCGACGTAAAGCAACTTGTAAAAAAAATTAAAAAACACTGCCCATAAACAGATAATGACGAACATTCCTTTCTTCATCGTTCTTCTTGAACCTAGCACATGTTATTTCATTTCTTTTAAGTCAAAATTTCGAATTTTTCTCCTCCTCCTCATTCTATTGATTTCTCCTACATTCGTTTTCCAGAAACGATCCATTCTCAGTATACGAGCTAACCATTTAGCATTTCTCTACTATGTTGCGCCCATATGACCGAGAGTTTCTTTCTTTCTTTCTTCTTTGCTAGTGGCTTTACGTTGCACCGACACAGACAGGTCCTATGGCGCGATGGGATAGGAAATGCCTAGGAGTTAGAAGGAAGCGGCCGAAGCCTTAATTAAGGTACTCCCCGCATTTGCCTGGTGTGAAAATGGGAAACCACGGAAAACCATCTTCAGGGCTGCCGACAGTGGGATTGGAATCCACTATCTCCCGCATGTAAGCTCACTGCCACGCGCCCCTAACCGCACGGCCAACTCGCCCGGTACCGAGAGCTTTAAGGGTGCAATATCTTCTACTAAATTGTACCAGGCACCAGTTTTTAATATTTTCCACTATATTAACTTTCTTCAAAATGTTTTTATCCTGAAAATACGCAAGTACTTCTCTTCATTTATTTAATCTCTAATCTCTACTTTCTTACCTACCATTTAGATCTTCTAGAAGAGTGTATTATTATTATTATTATTATTATTATTATTTATTCAGTCCTGAAGTGATGAGTGTCATATCATTATTTCTGCATTTGAGTAATGCATCATCAGATAGGTATATATATAATTTCGTGTGGCTATTTTCAGCCGAGTGCAGTCCTTGTAAGGCAGACCCTCCGATGAGGGTGGGCGGCATCTGCCATGTGTAGGTAACCGCGTGTTATTGTGGTGGAGGATAGTGTTATGTGTGGTGTATGAGTTGCAGGGATGTTGGGGACAGCACAAACACCCAGCCCCCGGGTCATTGGAATTAACCAATGAAGGTTAAAATCCCCGACCCGGCCGGGAATCGAACCCAGGACCCTCTGAACCGAAGGCCAGTACGCTGACCATTCAGCCAACGAGTCAGACATCAGATAGGTGAAGATGGATAATAGTTTAGTGCCAGGAAATGGCAACATTGGCCCATCTAAGAGATAAATAACTGATTACTTCCTGCTGAATAGGTTTCGACGGGGTTGAAAGAAACTTGGTCAAGTCAATTCAAAGTACTTCAATCCTTCGCCTATAGATGTCTCTAGAGAGAGCTAATTCCTAATCTAATACGCTGAATTTGACTATCTCAAATGTGGACCATCTTGCAAGATACGGTTTACGGTTTCGTTCAGAGGGTGGGGAATTGGGGTACAAACCCAGAAGGTGGTCACATGTTAGTTCTCTCGACCTGGATAGCTTTTCTAGATTGATTACAGCTTCTTTCATGCCTACATATCTTTGTTTTTCCGTTACAATCCTGCTTAGGCCATTGTGTTACAAGGTGATTCTTCGCAGCCGAGCCCAGTGCTTTAACACTAGTTAACTACAAAAATTAGAATAGTGTAAGCTGGAAGGATTTCACCTCTGTTCTGGTGAGATGTGCTCGTATCATATAATGGCAGAAATGGTTGCTTTCCTCGGCTCGATGTCTTCCGGAATTGCACCATATTTTCGGTTTCTTTAGAATTACTGTCCTTTCGCTTTTACGTTGTTTAAAATTTTCTTTCAGAGAGTCCCATAACATGAAATCAGAGCGGTTAAGATCGGGTGATTGTGGTAGCCGTACCAAATGCCTCGGGATTTTAAAAATAAATTAACTCTTCTGAAGAATAACAAGTCATCCCTCTTGCTAGAAATATCCTTGCGATACTTCTACGTTACCAACTTTCTCCAGAACTGCTGACGTAAAAAGTAGTTTCAAATGTCTTCCGGACTGACTCAAAACTTTTGAAACCAGATAGGTGCGCCATATTCTCACTTTTACCGACAGTATCTGCGTTTAGTACATATCATCGTGATTTTCAGCAGACTTTTACCTCGAATTCTGTATGTTGACGTAACTAGACACATGAACCACGTTTCATATGCGAATCGCACAATATACAACACACGCAAGTTATTTTTAATTACCGGTAACTTATGTCTCAAATCCACCGACAAAATGGAATATTTTTTCCCATATCGGAATCCTGCTGCTGCTACGCTGACTGTTCTACCGAAGTTCCCTCCACTCTTTGCCACGCTTAGTACCTGTATCCTAGAAAAATCACTGCGAAGGATTCTTACGTGAATGTTACAGCCTCCATCTTACATTACGTACATTTACAAACAGGGTACCCGGCCGATGTTTCCGTCGTCAGTTCGTAAAGAATCCGGTCATGAACAGTTTTCGAGTGAAATCATGAATTCATGCATAGTTGTGGCGTATCGTCCTCGAATCTCGGTACTGAACTGCCTCTCCGTTGCAAGAAACAGTCCTCTGGCCTAGTAAGTACAAACAATAAAGAGACAGCACATTATCCCCATTGTTATCCATTGTCTGATCACTCGCGAACTGCTATTGTCATCAGCTGAAGTACACAAAGGAACATTATACGTGCTGGTTTAAAGTGCTTTTAAAAAATGAATCTATGTCCTAGTTTCTAGATTTCTGGGTTTCGTTGTGTTGAAATCATCCTATATCCAATCATTATGATTGGAGGTAATGAATCCAGGCTGAGTGGTGTAGATCAGTGTCCACCAACTGTCCGACGTGTGACGTCGAAGAGCCCGCGTGACGTAAGAGCGCAGAATGGTCAGGTGCTTCAGTCGTGGAGTGAGACGTAGGAACTTCCTCTCATTGTAGTAGGCAGGTGCTATGCCGTACATAGTGGTGTTAGTTAGGGATGGGCTGCGAACGGTTTTCCACGTTCCTCCCTTGGTAACTTGTTATACTATGAATACAAGATGATCATTAGCCAGCAAACATTAAATATTGTTTTGGGTTTTTATCATCGTTATTGTTAATGTTGTAGGTCTATTTTGGCTACGATGAATGATGATGGTGATGATAACAGTAGTGGTAATAATAATCTGACAGTATACTTTTAAATAAATGCCAATATTAATTTCAATGACATATTTTTAAATTTATTTAATTCACCTTTGTTGGTACAACATTTGGTCATCCTCCATGTACAAAGAACACTTACAGCACACATACAAAGAAAATTGTCAGTGTAAAGGACATATAAGAATGAAAATCAAATTGTCACAGTCTTCAAGTAGAGAACACTACACTGAATCTCTCTTCCGAAAGAAGAGAGAGAGAACGATCAAAACACAAAACACACAACACAAAACGCTACTAAACACAAAAAACTGGCAACAATGCGAAGAGCACAAAGTCAAATTCTAATTTCCGCGGCTCTCAAAAAGTCCATCACAGCTTTGAGAACGGAATTGTTTTCACCGTGCAACACCAATGCAGCGCTGGTCAGGAACGGCATATGTAGATCAGATAGTTCAAATAAAACGCGGTTTCATAAGCTTAATAAAGGCCAAACTTGAAAAAAATGTGGTTGAGATCTCCATCCTCCGCATACTGACATCGACAGCGCGGTGAAGCCTAAACTCCTATGCGATGGGAATGTGAAGGGAATAATCCTTGATTGAGCCGCATTTGGATTACGGAAACCGTTAGACCTCGTGATTGATGAAATTTACAATACCATAGCTTAGGAAGGATGTTGGGTTGTACGAATGCATAAGCTCTACCTTTATGCAGATGAGATGTTTCCCATTCCATAGACCATTTGTGTCGAATTTGTGGGAATAAAATCTGTCCATGGGTGTTGCAGCGCTGTAAATAGCCCTTCCTATGCACCACATTTGGTCAGTAAGTCAGCTCCTTCAATGCCGAAAATTCCGCTATGTCCTTTGACCCAAAGAAATGCTATGGATCAACCTGAAGAGTAGATGTTAGAAGTGAGCATGCGTTTGGATATTCCACGGGAGATTTTGTCATTTCTTCATAACACTTTGGGAGTCCGTAATGATGAGAGCGGAATCGAATTGTTTGTTTTGACAAAAGCGAAGTGCAGCACATTTAGTTAAAATTTCCTCTGTATAAACAGAGGTTTCGGGTGGCAGTTTGAAGCTACGACATTTTCCCGTTTGTTGGCAGTAATATGCATATCCTCCCGAGTCGGCGAATTTGGAACCATCCGTGAAGATATAAGTACTATTGGTCAACATGGAGCGAATCAGAGCCGGAATGCAGTTCTGTGTATGAGCTTCTGTGGTGAGATATCTAGGTAGTTATTTTCAATGACGTAAAACAGAAAAAAGGCGAGTGCTTAGATTATGATTTTACGACAAAGATTTTACCAAATTATAATGCATCATATAAGTCGCCTCCCCAGACTATGGAGGCCCTGGGATCGATTCCGGCCAGGCCAGGGATTTTTACCTTTATCTCAGTATTCGTATGATGGTGAAATATGAGTGAACGTCATTGGTATAGGTCATTCTTGAAACGTATTTTGTGGGACGAATATTGTTCAGTGTTCATTGTCGTACTGTATAGCCATCAACATGTGTGGGAGACAAAATTGGCGTTGTTTATTAAAGCTTCGTTCACAGCGTTTATTTTCAATGGTTTCATCTCTGTTCGAAATATGTTAGATTTGTTTCCGTCGTTCATGTGCAATTCATAATGATTTACCATCGATATTTGTTTACCAGTTTCCTGATCACGACAAATAAAAACGTGAAATGAAATGCCCGTGGTCTACTAAGCCGACAATTACTCACTTGACACGTTTTATTTCATTTCAACTACACCGTTACGCTCGTTGTCTTCGTTAAAGATACCGTACTTCTGTCTATAATACTCTTAAAAATCCCAATGGGAAAATGAGCAGAAACATTTACAATATTTCATGCTATTTTCCGCGCTTCGACATGCTAGCGGCCCCGCAACGAGAGTCAAGTTATATTGGAATCGCGAGGCTTCATGCGAAGCGACCGTGCGGCCCCGTAATGTGCATCAGGTTTACTTGGAGTCGCGAGGCTTCATGCGAACCGAGTCCGGTGCTCGGAGTAGACACACTCGGTTCCAGGTTTCATTAGCGCCCACCCCCAGTGTTAGTAGTGGTACAGTACAGTACTCCTCACCGGCTAGAATTACACATTCCTTCACGTATTCACCATCACTGAACGCTTTAAGTTTCATTGCAATTAAATATGAAATTTTAAAACTGTCGAACTGCGATGATGATGATGATGATGATGATGATGATGTTGTTGATGCTTCTTGTTTAAAGGGCCAACATCTCAGGTCATCATCCCGTAATGGTGCGAGATGGACGACATGATATGTATCCACTGCCTAGAATTTAAAGCAAATGAACGTGAACAATGATTATGAATTTAAAATAATCAGTGGATCTAATTCGCAATGACCGGGCGAGTTGGCCGTGCGTGTAGAAGCGCGCGGCTGTGAGCTTGCATCCGGGAGATAGTAGGTTCGAATCCCACTATCGGCAGCCCTGAAAATGGTTTTCCGTGGTTTCCCATTTTCACACCAGGCAAATGCTGGGGCTGTACCTTAATTAAGGCCACGGCCGCTTCCTTCCAACTCCTAGGCCTTTCCTTTCCCATCGTCGCCATAAGACCTATCTGTGTCGGTGCGACGTAAAGCCCCTAGCAAAAAAAAAAAAAAAAACTAATTCGCAATGCCTTATTTTCGGTAAAATGATAGATGATAGATTATGTAGAATAAGACATTGACTAAAAATGCAATAATATATCATGCAAATTACTATTTTAAAAAACACATTTAAATATACAAACTAAAACAGTGTCAAGTTAATTTTTTTTTTTTGCTATGGGCTTTACGTCGCACCGACACAGATAGGTCTTATGGCGACGATGGGATAGGAAAGGCCTAGGAGTTGGAAGGAAGCGGCCGTGGCCTTAATTAAGGTACAGCCCCAGCATTTGCCTGGTGTGAAAATGGGAAACCACGGAAAACCATTTTCAGGGCTGCCGATAGTGGGATTCGAACCTACTATCTCCCGGATGCAAGCTCACAGCCGCGCGCCTCTACGCGCACGGCCAACTCGCCCGGTGCCAAGTTAATAAAACGTTGTGAACAATAATACAAAGACTAATATGGAAACACTACGTTTATATGCGATAAAACAAACCACTATCCCCAATAAAACGGATGACGAGGTCTGCTGACTGCTCGTCATTTCGCAGGATGAGGGAGATGGTACTCGGGAGTTTTAGACTACGGCGCAGAGCGACCAGGTACACATACTCAGTAAGGATGTGTACCACGGTAAGGAAACGAATTGATGACTCACTGATTGAATGCTCGACAGGGTAATTTAATTTAATTTACCTTTCTGCAATTACACGTACCCGCCTTGATACTTATCATAATCTGTAGCGTGACACATACTGTAGCACTTTTCTACAAACTAAACATTTAGCCGTAGCATTCCTACAATTCTTAACAAATAAATATACTGTAGATCTTCCTATAAAGATAAAAAGATCGAAGGCATAGATTGTCGCACTGTGATGTTATCGGTTTATCCATGCTTATGCACCACTAACACCAACAGTGAAAATGAAATGGCGTATGGATTTTAGTGCCGGGAGTGTCCGACGACACGTTCGGCTCGCCAGGTGCAGGTATGTTGCGTTGACACCCGTAGGCGACCTGCGCGTCGTGATGAGAATGAAATGTTGATGATGACGACACCGACACCCAGCCCTCGTAACAACGAAATTAACCAATAATGGTTGAAATTCCCTACCCTGCCGGGAATCGAACCCGCGACCCCTGTGACCAAGGGCTAGCACGCTAACCATTTAGCCATAGCTCTGGACTACGGCACAGTATGTGCCTACAACAAAGCGAGGCAGTCCCTCCTACTCTACGACTGAATCGCCTGACCACTCTAAAGTTCGTCAGCCAGTTGGTGGACACTGGTTCAGATGTAAAAGCCCTGTCTTCCTGAGGCAGAGTTCATTGGAACGAAAGTGATACTGTTCTGGAGGTGCTAGTACATACCAGCCTCATGTCTTAAGAATTATCTATAAGTTAAAACACTCCTTCAGGGACAAAATTACTGACACCTTCAGGTGTCGGCGAATCCACGATCTACCGAATAGTGGACACTGCAGCTTTCAAGCTCGGAGGCAGTGATGTTTAATGATGAATAGCAGAATGAGACGTTGGGCTATGATCGGCTTGTTTACTCCTGAACTACGAATTCTCTGGGAGGTTTTATCTTTACTGATACGTATACCTCGGATTTGTAGGTGGTAATAGGTTAGAATGCAAAGTAATTTGGTTTGTAGGAAGTGTTATGCAACCCGTTGTACAGAAGTGTAGGAAGAGTAGCATAAAGTCAAGGAGTTCTATAGGCTGTACCCGTAATATATATGCAAATCTCATAGCATAACCGTTGTACAGTGTAGGGGATACTTGTTACTGGCTTAAGTAAATTTGTATTTTAACCTATCAGCACCTAATAATCCGGACTCTACTGATAAGTTTACTTCGCAGATCTGTGTTGAAGATACGGACCTCTTTTCAGAGAGAGATAGTAAAGCGAACACGTCACAATAGTTTAATAAAATATTCCACCTATTATAACAGAAGTTAGTAATAATAGCAGAAAATTCCCTTTTCTTGAGAAATAACAGCCTATCATAAATTATGTTAGAGATATTTTATGACTTCCCTCTCAAGGAATGATTTATCGCTATGAAGAATTCAGTACGGTAAAAAAACGCAGCATACGACAATCTCGAGAAATGCCGCACGGAAAGAGTAAATCTTGCAAGGAAAGAAAGAAACAGTCGCAAAAACTTCCACACAGTTCAATAATGATATATATTTTATTCTGAGGCGGACTAAGGAACTGTAATGAAGTGGAACATGAGTGATTACTATATTTAGTACTTTTTTCTACAAAGACGTAATGATAGTGCTCCTACAGACTCAGCTGCAAGAAGTACAAGGAACGATGGATTGTAGTGTGTGTGTGTGAATGCGTTACAAGACTTCTGTTTGAGTGACATCACTCAAGTTTCGATAAAGAGCTGCGACATCTATCAGTGAGGTTAGAAAATAGTGCAGTTAACCATAAAATTCAGGTCAACAATTTTTTCCATTTCATCCGCGAAGGAGAATTCGATTTCTACAGCGTATCTTTCAGTACTAAGGACGTCCTGCCCTTATCCATATCTTTTGAAGTATGTTTTCGGTAATAATATAATAAGAACTGCGGCCTTCGGAGGGACCTGTTTCTATTCTTTTAAGCTGACATCCATGGGCAGCCTGCGTATCTGAGAGAATGGGACCCATCCTACGATGAATTCCAATGTTGAAGATGGCAAACAAACCCAGTCTAAGAGCCAGAAGAATTACACAATGAAGATTATTATTATAATTATAAAATACCTTTATTTCCTCATTGATCTGTACATATTCCTCCCAAATACACACTTATTCACCTGGAACAAACGAGGTATAAATACTTGTCTATGTCTTACTTCTACTGAGCTTGTGCCTGCAAGGGTTTATACCCCCTTCCCCCCGTTCCAGATAGCTTGCAATATGGGGCGCATATCCCTCTTAAAATCCATCACTCTCGTGTCATTTGGGAACCCCGCATCCCGACCCGCCTCCTTTATCGTACTAGCCTTTCCCTCTTCCCTCCTTTCGTCGGATAACCAGTAGCTGAGGAGGCCATCTCATAATGTGCATGATTGGCACTAAAAGGTACATTCTTAATGTTACCCGGGAATCCTGAGTTCTGGCTTGGGTTCTCGATACAATTCTAACATAGACGATGACGTGCATTGTCGCCTCAGATTCCTTATCACTCCGACTGGTCGTCTCCTTGAATAAGTCTTCGACAACCAGGATCCCAATGTCTAGATCAAGTTATATATTTTCTGTGCTATAGTGGCACTAGTATTCACATTTGAATGCGCGACTATGAATACTCACAGAAGACAAAATGTATGGAAAACTACGATAAGCACTTTCCCGTAACAATACTTAAAGTTAAATGGAAATACCATGGAACAAAATTCAACAGATCTCAGTTGAAGAAGATACAGACGTCTTTTCAGAGAGATGATAACGATTAAATAACAAGTGTCTTCTGTATATCAAATCGTATCAGACTAGTTGTTTTCTGATGCCAATACCCTCATTCTTGATGGAATGGGACCGCCTTGCAGAGACGCGATATCTATAGTGTAGTCAAGAACCTACGCTATCGTGGTACGTTTCCCATGACAACTCGTTCATAGAGGGCACGGCAAAGTGATCCGGAGAAAATTGATATTTTGAGAGACGCTATTGCCACTGAAGCTCATACAAGCAGTAGAACACTAGTACACACAGTGTTAATACAATATGTTCAAGTACATAGAATTATTACGCTAAATCTGCACTGGTTCGAAGTACACACAACTCAGTGCTTACAACCGCATGATCATGCTCGTTATGAGGTTCCCTGCCAATGATCGCCGAACAATTGGTGAGCGCACATCCGAGAATAAATTGTGTTGTGACTTAGACTATACAGTATGTCGTACATTTATATAATATACACAGTGTCTGCTTTGCCAGGTTACATGTCCATGGAAGTTTTTATAGAGCTATTAGATGCAAACTAGGTTGGCCTTACGCATAAACGAAGTGCAGCAACGACAGGTATTGCATTGGCAATGGTAACAAGAATGAGAGAAAGAGTTATTGTGTGCAGAGCAAGGGAAGGGCCTATTTCGAACATTTTTTGTGGTGAAAAGTGTGACAATTTTCATACATATTGTGATTTTCCTTTCACGTTCCTTTTTATACTGACGCGCCTGCCCGTTGCGGCAACCCACAATACTTTGAAGTGTACGCATGATCTCTGTGTGTGTGTGTGTGTGTGTGTGTGTGTGTGTGTGTGTGTGTGTGTGTGTGTGTGTGTGTGTGTGTGTGTGTGTGTGTGTGTGTGTGTGTGTGTGTTTTGTCTGCAGCAGCCAGTACATCAATGAAAATCCACAACCTGTTTCGACTGGGTCAGGAATGGAATGGAATGAATGAAGCCCCAGTCTAGCGGCGAGGACTGGAATTGTGCAGGCTGCCAAAGCCTGTCGCACTCATCTGGGGCAATTATTAATTACTGATAGATTAAATGAATTATATTGGAGAGTGTTCCTGGAATGAAATATGTCAGGGAAAACCGGTGTACCCGTAGTAAAACTTGTCCCGGCTCCGTTTTGTCCATAGAATGACCGGGGTTTCAACCGCGGAACCCAGTGGAGAGAGGCCGGCGCGCTGCCACCTAATTCACGGAGACCAATTAGCCAGTAAACCAGATACAAACATTTCCATTTATATCATTGTTGTCAAACACAAAAGCACTTTATTCACTGTAGGTAGTGATTATTGTTTTAGAAGAAAGTGGAACCAGATAGTCATCCTGTCTTAAAACTAATCGAAAAGATAAAAATGCCCAGGTCGTCAGAGAATGGAACTACGCCCGAAAGGAAGGGAAGTGCTGAGAAAGGTGTGGGAAAGGAAACACTCCGTAAAGCTTCGCAAACTGAATAGTTAGGAAGAAGAAATGAAGAGCAAACCAAGCGAGCACAGTTGGTGGCGAGCAGCCGGACAGGCAGGATGTAATACAGCTCGACTTCGCCATAACTAGTGAGACTTGCCAGTGCGGCAGTGACACTGTCTTAGAACATGAACATTTAATTGGTGAAATAATCATTGTTTACAGTTTAATAGAGTGAATTTCGGACAAGTACAGTATCATTTAGTTAATAATATACAATGACTATCCCCTAGATTCAGCGCAGTCCGTAAATTGGCACTAGAGACATGGTATATGAAAGACTCGCTACCTCAATAAGACACGGTGAACCATATTCTTTAGAACGAAAAATTACAACTTCAGTCAGCAACTGCAAGTTATGATCACCAAAAATTTGCATGTTATTCTCAACAACATCAACAACAACAACAACAACAACACCAGTAGCACCAGCAACAAGAAGAACAATATAATGGAGTTCTGAACACACGCACTAACACGCCCTCACTACAAAAGGGATTCATATCTGAAGGTAACAAGTTATATTCTCCCCATCATGGAATTGACTTAGTGGATATGACTGTAGATGTTCTTAATCAACCAAAGAAACGATTTTGTGGAAAATGGTACGACAATCGAATGGTAGTATAAACGAAGTAGAAAAGTTGATAGACGTGGATATTTAAGACCATTCAATATCTAGTAATCCCTCTAACAAAGACGTGTCACTAACTAATCAATCTAGTTCAAATAAGGTTAGTTCTGATGCAGTGCCTACCTATCAAAGTAAAGACAATAGATATAGTCTCACAGACAGAATTTTTGTGGAAAGTTTGGACAGTAAAGCTTGCCAACTACACCCCATGTCGATAGGTAAACTGCTTTTTCAACATAGTAATGCCTTTAAAAAGGAGGTAGTTGACATCAGCTCTATTGTTAAAAATCGTACAAAAATTGTAGCTCGTACGGCAAGATCTGCAATTTAATTGTACAATCTGATATTTTTAAACAAGGAAATTTAATAGCTGACATTCCAAGCTTCCTAATACATAAACAGGGTATGATCAGCAATGTTGACACCACGTTAAGCGAGAAGGAAATTTTAGAAGAAATAGTCTCTCCATATCCAGTTACGCGTATAATGAGATTTACCAAAAGACCACATACTAACCCAGATCAAGATAGCAATCCTGGCGTGTCTCGTATTTTTCGATCGCAGTCTCTTCCTACTCATATAGCTATATTGAGAACTCGCTGTGTGGTGGAACCGTATGTTCTTCTGGTAGTGCAGCATGACATAGGTTTACCTTTGGTTCACCGTCAAGGACAATGTAAGACAAGAGTAGCACGATGTAATAAATGTGCATATCCACACTTAAGTTTATATCTACGGCCACCGAGGACGAGGTGGCAGAGCTCCCGTCAGGCTTCCCATTCCAGCCGCTGCCGCGAGCACCGGTCACCCGCACCCAACAAACCAAAGGGAGGGGTCGCGGGAGTCGGGGCGGCAGAGGCAGAACAGCACCTCCAGCGGCTCAACAGTAGATGCGGCCTTGATAGATCCGGCGGTGTTCAACCTCCCCGGCTCATCCGTCCGGCAGACATTGCAACGCTTCTCTTCCGCCCAGGCGTTGCACAGGACGAGACCTCGAGTATCACAACGTCACCGACCCAGAAGAAAACCACGGAAACGTCGAACGACGCCTCGCTACGTTCGGTAGGCCTGTCTCATTATTTGTTCTAGATATATATATTCTTGTCCTTTGGAGATGTTGATCTATGATATGAGAATGGATGTAGCATCTGCATTTAATTTATACTTCGTATAATTTGTCTTGAATGAAAAGCACAGTGGGGACACTTTGAGGTCCTCACGACTATCGCCTCTTATCCCGATGCGGCTGCGGTCGTGCCCCTTTCACTCTACACGCGTCCGGCCATTCGGCTAGAAAAGGACACGGGTGGTAGACCTCGGGAGCAGTTGCAGCTGGGACAGGAGACGAAGTCAAGATAGATACGTGAAGCCAACTGCAAAATAACGATAGATTTCATACAGCCTGCATGCTTGTTCATTTCAACGTTTCGTTTTCCTCTAGCAGTTGGTAGAGATAGTCCTTGCTTGTTTTCGTCTTTTTTCTAGTTGCTTTACGTCGCACCGAGGGAGACAGGTCTTATGACGGCGATGGGATAGGAAAGGGCTAGGAGTGGGAAGGAAGAGTCCGTGGCCTTAATTACGGTACAGCCCCGGCATTTGCTTGGTGTGAAAATGGGAAACCACGGAAAATCATCTTCAGGGCCACCGACAGTGGGGTTCGAACCCACTATCTCCCGGATGCAAGCTCACAGCTGCGCGGCCCTAACACACGGCCAACTCGCCCGGTTTTCGTTTTTTAATTTATTTGGCTTCAGGTCAGTGTCATACAAAGCAGCCATCTGGATATTATATAATACTGATTTAAATCTTGCATTTCAGTACAAGTAGGAATGGTCACGATATTAAGTTAAAGATGGAATTCAAGAGAACAAATTGGGGCAAACATTCCTTTGTAGGTAGTGGAGTTACGGATTGGAATAATTTACCGAGGGAGATGTTCAATAAATTTCGAAATTGTTTGTAATCATTTAAGAAAAGTCTAGGCAAACACCAGATAGGGTATCTGCCTCCTGAGCGACTGTCCTAAATGCAGATCAATATTGACTGAATGATTTAAATTGGGAATAGGCCAAAACAGAAGTAGAAGAACAAGCTGAAGTTCCTGCACGAAACCTTTCAAGATAAGTCTGCAATCCTCTTCCGAAGAGCACAACTCAATTACATCTGAACTGATCACAGCTGTTATCTCTCCTTTTCAACGAAGGCCGTTTAAATTCCAAGAGGGTCACCATCAATAGCGATCAACAAACCGTTCAGGGCGGAACGATCTGCTCCAATGGCTTTTGCCACGGCTGGGTACCTGGTCACTGTTCACCGGACTAGACCTTACTTAATTTACAAACACTGCTCGTCTAGTACGTGTAACCTAAGAACTCTCGGCGTACTTAGATTCCCTGCGGGTTTTGACGGCCTACACTATATAAACTGAATCTTCGCATTTTGGTATGCCTAATATTGTTCTTTTACATATCATTTATTATTATTATTATTATTATTATTATTATTATTATTATTATTATTATTATTATTATTATTATTATTATTATTATTATTGTTATAGTTTTTACCGAGTTTTCGTGGATTACAGAGGTGAAAGAAGGTGTATGGGTCTATCTACTAAAGTCAAAGATTAATTTAAAACTTTAAAATAAAGGTTGTTGTACCGGGAGGTACCCCCCAACGCCACGCATTTACATGTTGCGCCTAATAGAACTCCTCTACAGGAGGAACAGTGAACTTGAAACTAGACGTACTTAAACGTTTCCTCAGAAGATGTCACTACTGTAATTCGACGTAATTTTGTTATTGTGGAGTTTTCAGTGCTGTGTGAATTTCAACTTGTTTTTGTTTTCCGTTCATCAAGAAGTTTGTACGTTCTCTCATAGATGACACTGCGAGAAAACTATGATCATGCAACCTGGTGCGAAGTGAAAGAACATTTTTGAAGAAGTTTTGTATGCATAAGTTTGTTCTTTACTAAATTTCGTTCATTCACTTTTTTTGGGTTGGCAATATTGAACTTTTCTTTCCGCCAGTTTTGAATCCGGCCTATCCCTAATTTTTGTAATTAATTCCCAACCAATCCCGTACGTCTTCTTGGATTATGAGTGTCACTTTTAAATTTGACCAGTAAAATTCTGTGGGTGTGCCTTGATTATTCATGAAAGGTCTCGAACTTTCCCCGAGGGTTCATAAACTGCGGATTTTCACGTCTCTTGGCAATTTGATCAACATCTAATTTAGTGTGTGTGTCAAGCAGTAGGCGGGAGGTGCCTCTTTCATCAGACAGCAGGTCTACAGCAAGGTAATGGCCAGTTAACATATTTATTTCTTGCTAGCTCCGCTTTAACAGGAGGGAAAGGTCCGAAACTTTAACCATGTAACCTACTTTTCTTCAAATGTGATTTTCTGCCGGCTTATGTAAAAACTTCCTAACATCTTTAACTGTAAATCGGGGATAGAGAGTGCTGTACCCTCTCGAGCTCCCCTTCACATTGGTTTGAGGTGACTACGTTTGTAACTGGACTTTTCCTTTCCGTAATGTCTTAATTTATTTTTATACGAGTCACCTCCATAGTTTGGGAATAGCCCCCGTTTCAACGGCCTAGTGCCCTTTAGGTTTTAAGGTCACATCGAGGAGTGCAAGTATTCGCCTCCTTTAATTTTGTGTTCGGGCCATTTATTTAACTGTTATTTCTTTTACACGAAGGCCCTGTAGGTTGGGTACGAGATACCCCTGTTTCAATTTGTAAGCTGGGCCATGGAAGGCCAAGAAGTGTAAGCTATTTTTGGTGTTGCCGTGAATAGGCTAGAAAACTGAGAACCCGTTAGCTCTTTTCATGTGTTGTAAATGTGTCTCTGGGAGGCTTGACGTTGTCATTTTGGGAGCATGTGCTCCAGGTATTAGGGGATTTCTGCCCGTAAGTAATGTTATGATCTTTGTGAAGTTGAGCTTGTAGCTCAGGAATTGTAAAGTGAGGGCTTGAAGCCCAAGATCTGTTTATACCACCAATCTTGTCTTTTCTAGACTTGTTTATTGCTACTGGTTCCTGTTACATTGTTATTTGTTGATTTTTGAAAAAGAAAAATAATATAACCTTTGTTAAAGTTTTTAATTAACTTTGATTTTTTAGTTAGACCCATTCACACCGGCACCTTCTTTGACCTCTGCTGGTCCACGGGTAACGCCGTAACAGTTATATTTCTTTTCAGAAATTAAATTTTAACAAACAACATTTCAGGTACAAGTAGTTAGGTGAAAAATAGAAAAAAAGCAGGAAAAACCCAGAAATGATCATTTACAATTTGAGCTTCAAGCTCAGACATTACGAAGATCCCAACATCGTTAATTTTGCGTTTAGTTAATCAAGGAGATATATCTCACAAAACACAATTTTTATGAGCACTTTGCTTCAACAGTTACAAATTTACACCTTTCCAAGGCACCATTCAATATTACACAAATATTAGAAAAGAGCTTACATGCTCTACACACACTACCAAGGAGGCCGAGCTCCCAAATCCTTACGGCCTACTCAAGGCAACTTTGCACAATGCCTTACAATTTCTGGCCTCTCTAGGCACAACCTACAATTTACAATAACATATTAATTTAAGGGGAATTCGAGAGGGTAACGCACTCTCTATCCCCGATTTACAGCTTAAGTCTTTTAGTTTGCACAGGGGTATCTAGTACCCATTCTAATGAGCGTTCGTGGAAAGGAACAGGTTAAATTACTGGCCCAAACACAATATATGTGGAGACGTACACTTGCACTCCTAGAAAACCAAGTTTAAGACCATACTTGGGCTTGCGGCCCTATGATGCAGAGGCTAATCCCACACTACTGAGATGACTAGAACAACAGGTTAATTTGTAATTTATAGCAGAAAAACAGTTACAAAATCGTAGTCACCTCAAGATAAATTTAAGGGGAATTCGAGAGGGTAACGCACTCTCTATCCCCGATTTACAGCTTAAGTCTTTATGAAATTTTACATGAGAAAGAAGAAGCTTTACATTTTAGAAAACAGACGGTTACATAGTTAAGGATTAGAACTTTCCTCTCGGGTCAGTTTGCGGAGATGAATACTTAGATGGAAAAACTGTTGCCCATTACCTTAGCTGATGTTCTGCCTGCCGAAGATAGCGGCCCCTGCCTCCAGCCTTAACACACACACTCAGTAATTCGAAGATCAATAAGGCAAGTTAAATTGGAAAAGCCGCAGCTTTTATACCCGAGAGGAAGCTCGAGAACGCTTTGAACTAAATCCGAACACACTCTCTCGTTTTTATTGACAGATAAAATAGGTGCAAGAAACGTTTCATTGGCGGAAAAATAAATACAGAAAATGTATGATTGTTTAAGAACCAACGCTGGCGGGATGAGAAGGAAGTGTTGCAAACCTTGAAGTATCAAAATAATTAAAGTCAATTCAGTTGAGAAAACCTATAAACACAAAACTTCTTTTAACCTCTAATTATTCCACCTTGCACCTCATATTTTTAGTAGATACATCTCTGGAGAAAGGTGCGAACATCCTGTGATACACCAAAACAAAACAAACAAATCCAGTCAGAATAGGAAACTTTAAAATAACACATTACTCTGTCATTGAGTAGTGACATCTTCTGATCAATGTCCCAACTTCATGCACTAGCTGTTTCAAGCTTTATATGATAGATAGCGTTCCTTAAGGCGCTTCATTTAAATGCACGGGGATGAGATGTACCTCCCGGTACAATTATTATTCTTATTATTATTGTTATTGTAGTTATTTAGATTGATGTTTTCACGGTCCGTAATTGTAGACATGACAATAAGCTTTTGGGCTTTCGCCGTGTCAAGAAAATAAGGTGAATTTCTTTACTTTTCGCAGAGAATTTTGCTCCGCGTCTGGAGAAGAAAATCTCGACTGTTCACGACGAAGACATTTACAATAACGAGGGTTTGAATTTAAGAATGTTCTATATTAAGTGGTACTCTTATTCGTCACTGTGCGCTAGCATTCCGAGAGCGAGCTGACGTGACCACCTAATCTGAAGTTAAGATGTTTCTTGTTGCACCGTATGTGCGTTGCGATGTAACAACAATATCATCAGACGAATCAGGGACGAAAGTTGAAGAAGAAATAAGCAGAAATGAAATAAAGTTCAACGTAAGAATCAGAGGATAGAAGAACATAATACAGCTGAAAACTGGAAAGAATTTGTGTTGAAAAAACATACGGTGTACATCTTACATCAAGAGAAATGGTATGCCTCACATAACTGAAAGATTAGATTTGCACATCTAAACTCTTTATCCATGCTCAGTATGGCATAGCCACTTATATTAAGAATGATACATGTCAGTACACTGTCATTTTCTTCAATGACTGATATAAAACCCATTCAGTTTTCAATCGACCGGGGGGGGGGCTGATTATGAAAGATAGTATCGCGAATGTAGAGGAACTTACACCAAATTATTTTTAATAGTTGCTTGGTACCGCTACAGTGACAAGTTAGACATTCGTCGAGTAGATAAAAATGTGAAAGTCAATTCTAAATTTTATCTAACTTACGTTCGAGTTCAAGTTAATGTTCCGAGAGCCTAGTTCTTTACACTAAAGCGGTAAGTAACGTTTGGTTGCATAAGACTAAAGCGTCCAGTCGCACCTCTGCTTCAACCCACGGGCCGATGACCTTAGATATTAGGCCCATTTAAACAACAAGCATCAATAGCATCATGAAGCTTCAACCCGCCAATTTTTGGCATGATTGGAAACAGTAATAATAATACGCTTTATTTCCCTCCAGTGATATTCCAATCTAGTTAACAGCGGCTTTACCATTGGACTTCTGTGAATCAGGAATCCTCAAAATGGCACTGGGAAGCTGATGAGCTCGTGCCCTGGACAGCCTTTAACAATAAATCATTTTTGGCCATTCTGAGCATTTTCTTAGGTAACCACATTTCAAAGGCTTCTTATCTGTAAGTTAGTAGTATTTTTTGTGATATTTTCTTTCCATGGAATTGCTCGTTGTACTATTTTTGTTGCTGTTGTTAGTCATAGCGTAAAATTTTTAAATACTTAAGGTACGTATACGATGATGCTGGATTTATAATATTAAACTAATAGTAATTCTTGTATTCTTGTTGTTGTTGTTGTTGTTGTAATTCGTGGTGTAAAATTTTGAGATACTTAAGGTACGTGTGAATTTGTATATAACGGTGTTGTAATGTTAAGCTAGTGGTAAGCTCAACCTTTAGTATTGTAAGCCGTAAGGTTAAGCATTGGAAATACCTAGTTACGTGCGAATTTGTATGTTGGGGTGGAATTTATAATGTTAGACTGGTAGTATTTCTTGTAATAATGTATTTCCATGGAATTGCTTGTTGTAATCTTGTAGTAGTATTAGTAGTGTCAGTAGTAGTAGTTGGGTAATTATGTTTTAACTTTATTATCACACGACTGTAAGGGATCACTGCCACGCGATGTTTTCCATTTGCAATGTACCTGTTAATAATAATAATAATAATAATAATAATAATAATAATAATAATCTGTTCATGGACGAAGCTTGGATAGTCCAGGTCTCTATTCCATAAAGCAGTGTTGACCATAAATAACACCCCAACAGCGTTTGCCTGAGTTAATGGTTTAGATTAACGAATTATCTCACCTTTTGGAAGATGATCCGGAAATCTCAGTACGGCGTCTCATCACTTCTTCAGGGTCCAGGTTGCTTGTTACGGTGCTCCCAAGGTACGTGAACTGATTTACTCTGTCAATGATTTGATTATTTAATGAAATGGAGACACCTTCATGGTTGCTTCTGCTGAACACAATGAATTTGGTTTTTGTGGTATTGATGTTTTGAACATATCTTAACCCACTATGAATTCTACTGAGCAGTCCTTGAATTAATAAATAGTTTTTAGCATGTTCAGTTACGAATCGGTCATCCATTTCTGATTTATGCAATTCTAAAAGCCATTGCTACCTTTTATGACATTGTTATTGCAAGAACATTCATCAAGAGGATTAAGGAACCTTCAAGTAACAGATAACTTTTCCGGTATAGAGGTCATAAGAAATTAAAATAAAAAACTTTACTGGAATTATACAACTTTCTAGACGTTACCTCATGCTCTTAGCAACTGTCCCGTAATTGTTATCATATCTAGTAAATTTAAACTTGCAATAAATATGATGCGCTGTCAACAAGCTATCTTAAAATAGAGTTCTTGTATTCATTAAGGGTAATTTAGCGGCACATGTTTCGAGGAAATTCCTCACATCTGACAGCAAGTCATGAATAAAGTATAAGGGGGACAATAACCTCCAGTGGAATAAAATTTTGTCACTTTTGTTTTGGTGGAACGTCGCGCGTTACTTCCTCCAACACGAACACATAATAATAGCTGTTAATTAACATAGAGAATGGCCCTGTATGTAAATACTCAGACAGTTCCACATCAGCAAATGCAACAGTTATCTCGTGAAACAAATGAAGGAATGGAAGACAAAGTAGGCCATTTCCTCGTCATTTGTACTTATTATAGTTAGAAAATGGCTGAATACTGATAACTACCTTCGCCGGCCCCCTGGTTTAAGGGTAGCGTGCCTGCCTCTTACCCATTATCCATTATCGGCATCCCTGGAGATTGTTTTCCGTGGTTTCCCATTTTTCACAAAAGGTAAATATTGAAGCTGTACCTTAGTTAACGCCACGGACGCTTCCTTCCATTCCTAAAACCTTTCCTATCCCATAGTCGCCGTAAGACATGTGTGTTTCAGTGCAACGTAAAAATAACCAGAAAACCAACAACATACATTTCATTATAGACTGTTATTACTTTCAGCATTCAGTCTGCAAGCCTCTGTGAATGTAATAACCGCCGGCACAATCCCGTACTTGGTAACTAGTTCTATGGCCTCATTAAGTTCCATACGTCTTACCCTAAAATCGTTAGAAACTGAGTCTAACTATCGTCGTCTTGGTCTCACTCTACTTCTCTTATCCTCCATGGCCGAGTCCATTATTCTCCTAGGTAACCTATCCTCCTCCATTCGCCTCACATGATCCCACCACGGAAGCCGGCTTATGCGTACAGCTTCATCCATCGCGTTAATTCCTAACTTATAATTTATCTCCTCACTCTGAGTACCCTACTAACATTGTTCCCACCTGTTTGTACCAGCAATAATTATCCCTACTTTCATGTCTGTTCCTCTAAAGTATGAGTAGGATATCCTGAATCCAACCAGCTTTCACTTTCATAAGGCCAGGTTGGTCTGAAAACAGACCGATGTAAAAATAGTTTCGACCGGGATCTGACTTCCTTCTTACAGAGTACTGTTGATCGCAACTGCGAGCTCACTGTGTTAGATGTACTGCATCATGATTCAGACACACTTAATATACAACCATATGGGGAGAATACACATCCTAAATACTTCAAATTATTTACCTATTCCAGCTTTGTATCCCTATTCTGGCATTCAATAAAGAAGAAGAAAACAGAAAAAGAAGAAGGAAGAATGATGATGATGATGATGATGATAATAATAATAATAATAATAATAATAATTACGATCGCTTTCCTGAATTCATGCAATCTCAGTGTAACTGTGAATACGTACCTGTTATCACATATAGCTTTGGTGTATTAACATGGAGTGACGCGAACATAGCTAACGGACGTGGGTCGAATCTGACTATATGAAAGTGGTGTGTAAAGTGACTGTGGTGCATGTGCAACGAAGTGAAAGGCAAAGCATGTCAGTCAAGATTACGAAGGATCGCCACTTCCAAGTAAAGTTTGTCAGCCGATGACTTGCTGGGCGGAAAAGAGAGTTTTAAATAGCCAGTAATTACCGATTTGTTGTCATTCATTGTCAGGTGTAAGAGAATTTGAATTGAATATTTATTGATCATAATTTACATGCCACTGAGGCTGAAAATCCCCTTTATGTAGCGTCTTCTTATAATACAATACAGATTTATGATCACAGTAACAGAGAGAGAGAGAGAGAGTGCGTGTGTGTGTGTGTGTGTGTGTGTGTGTGTGTGTGTGTGTGTGTGTGTGTGTGTGTGTGAACAGTCAAGTGTTTTATTCGTAATAGTCTTTTTTTGTCAGTCCTCAGTAACTGCATGAAGAATACACATTTACAGTGAATGTGGTTAACATGGCTGGATAACAAAACATACTTACAAATTTACAGAGAAAATGTTTGTTCATACTCGACAAAATTAGTTTTATGTTTTATACACGTTGCTTTACGTCGCACCGACACAGATAGATCTTATGGCTACGATGGGGAAGGAAGGGGCCGTGGCCCTAATTAAGGGTGAAAATGGGATATCACATTAAGTCATCTTCAGGGCTGCCGACAGTGGGGTTCGAACCCACTATCTCCCGGATGCAAACTCACAGCTGCGCCCCCTTAACCACCCAGACAGCTCGCCCAGTAATATTAGTTTTACAGTAAGAGAGTTTAGTAGCGTACCAGCTGAAAGAGAGTAATTCTGGGTGGAGACTTGAGTGGACATGTGGGTAACAATAATAGAGGAGATCTATCAAAGGGAGTACATGGAGACTGGGGAATACGTGAAAAAATTGCAGAAGGTGAGAGAGTGAAAAATTTCGCACTGGGATCAGACCTTGTTATATGTAACACCTTTTTCAAGAAATGTGACCGGCAACTGGTAACCTATAAAAGTGGAGGAAAGGAAAGCCAAATAGATAACATCTAAAGGAAGTACAGAACTGTGAAGTGATGGTGCGGGAACACGTAGCCCCGCAACACAGGCTGTTGTTGCTAAAGTGCCAATGGTATAATTGCAGTAAGCCACGTCAAGAAAAGAAAACGATGCCTAAAATTAAGTGGTGGAGATTGGAAGATCCTGCTATGAGAGAACAGTTCAAAATCGAAGTCTTGCAGAAATATCAACAAATACAAGGAGTACATAAGTGGTGCGAAGTGAACAGTCGAGTGATCAAACGAGCGGGAGAAGCTGTTCTGGGCAAAATATCCGGTAAAGCTGCACCTAGGGACAAAGAATCATGGCGGTGGAATAATGAAGTAAAGGAAGTAGTCAAGGCCAAAAAGGCTTGCCAAGAAGTGCTGGGATCGATCTGGGTCCAATGACGACAGAAAACTTTACAGTCAGGCAAATAAAGCCGATAAACGAGCTGTAGGAAAGGCAAGGTCAGCCGCCTGGGATGATGTCTACGAGGAGCTGGAAACTACCAAAGGAGTTAAAAAGCTTTTCAGGATAGCGAAGGCAAGGGCCAAGGCATCGGAAGATTTCACGCACATCAAACAGATGATGAACCGAGAAGAAGTTGTTCTTGAAGATGATAACCAGATCAGAAAAAGATGGGAAGAGCACCTGCTTAATGAGGAAAATGAAAGACTGGTTTTTAAATATGGTGTCCCCCATTCAGGGGTTAACAACTGGAATTACTAGAGAATAAGTGATGATTGCTCTTAGGAAAGTGAAAAATGGAAAAGCAACAGGCCATGATGAAATTCCAGTAGAAATCTGGAAGTGCCTTGGAAAGAAAGGAACGGATATGCTCTGGGATCTAATGCAGCATATTTATGAGTAAGAAAAAATGCCTATGGAGTGGAGGAAGACAACAATAGTGCCTATTTACAAAGAGAAGGGAGACCTCCAGGACTGTTCTAACTATAGGGGGATAAAAATAATGTCCCAAACGATGAACATCTGTGAGAAGATTTTTCAGAAAAGGCTTCGAGGAGAAACAGCAATCGGGGATGAACAGTTTGGTTTCATTCCTGGGAGAAGTACCACTGATTCAAGTCTTACACTCAAACATCCATAGAGAGGCACAGGGAGAAAAATAAAAGGTTACACATAATATTTATAGACTTAGAGAAGGGATATGATAGAGTCCCACGTCAGGAAATCTGAAGATATTTGAGGACCAGGGCAGTACCGGTAAAGTTTGTGAGAATTATCCAGGATATGTACTTGGAAGCTAGAACGAGACTAAGAAGCAGTGTAGGGTTGACTGAATGGATACCAGTTAGAGTTGGGTTTCATCAGGGGTCCATAAATATTCAACCTTGTGATGGAAGGTGTACGAACTAAAGCACCGCGGTGCATGATGGTTGCTGATGATATTGTTTTGTGTAGCACCTGTAGGATAGAATTGGAAGAGAGCCTGGACAGCTTGAGAATATACTAGGAAGCCAGAGGCCTAAAAATTAATAGAAAGAAAACCGAACACCTGTGCCTCGGTGGTGAGGGGAATGAATTATTAGAGATGCATGGTACATGCTTAAAACTGTGGTTGGTTTCAAGTATTTAGTATCTTTTGTGTCTATGGATGGCAAACTAAACACGGAGATTAATCACAGAGTGCAGTCTGCCTGGATGAACTGGAAAAGAATGTCTGGCATCCTGTGTGACAAAAGACTGGCATAAGGGTTAAAGATAAAGCCCACAAGACAGCACTGAGGCCAGACATGTTGTATGGTGCAGAGACTTGAGCAACAACAAAGGCACAATGTAATACATTAAATTTTACAGAGATGAAGATGCTAAGATGGATGAGTGGTGTCACTATAATGGACCGCATTGAAAATGAGGAAATCAGAGGAACAGTTAAAGTAACAGAAGTATCTAAGAAAGTACAAGAGAGAAGAATGCTATGGTACGGACACATTATGTGAAGGGATGAAAGCTATATAGGGAGGAGAGTGATGGGTATAACTGATATGACTGTGGATGGGACTAGAAATAGGGGGAGACCAATAAAGAGATGGACAGATAATGTACGAGAAGATCTAACGGAGAAGAAATTATGGGAAGATGATGTGTGGGATAGGATAAAGCGGAAAAGACGAAGAAGAAGAAGTCAGACATTTTAATATCATGTAACTGCCACATGGATGGCATTCAATATTTCTTTCCACTCTCCGGTGAAACTTGCAGGGTGATAGCCTGCAACGATATGGTCCACGGCTTCTTGAGCATCACCACAGTCACATTCTAGGGAATTTGAAATTCTTCATTTACGCTGTTTACTTTCCATCTCCAATAATCAGTCCTAATACGATTTGGTTAGCACGTGATATCATGTGATATCCAGGAGATGGTTTCAGATAGACTGGCTGCCAGAAAACTGAGGAAATCCTAACATGGGACCTGTCCACACTAGAGGTCTCTTTCAAGAAATGGAGACTTAGTCCTAGTGCAAGTAAAACAGAAGTGTCATGCTTCGATTTAAATAACCGACTGGCTAACACAAAATTGAACATAAGCTTCTGCAATCGAGTTCTTCGCCATAACTGGTTTCCTAAATATCTAGGTGTAACATTGGATCGCACTATATCATTGCTTATCTAAGAAACTGAAACCTCCAAACTAAATTCTTCAGAAACTGTGCTGGACCACTTGGAGATCTATTGCAAGCATTTTACATCTTCCTGTCCTTGGCATGTTCTTTTTTTTTTTTTTTTGCCAGTTGTTTTCGTCACACCGACACAGATAGATATTATGGCGATGATGGGACGGGGATGGCCTAGGAATGGGAAGGAAGTAGCCGTGGCCTTAATTAAAGTACAACCCCAGCATTCACGTGATGTGAAAATGGGAAACCACGGAAAACCATCATCAGGGCTGCCGACAGAGGGATTCAAATCCACTATCTCCCGGATTCTAGCTCACAGGTGCGCGCTCCTAACCGCACGGCCAACTCGCCCGGTTTGGTATGGTCTATTCCCGTGCAGAGTATTATTCTCCTGTATGGCTTAATAGCCCACATACCCGATATGTTGACAAACAGCTGAACAGCAGTATGCGTTTTATTTCGGACACAATGAAATCGACGCCAATGTATTGTCTCCCATTTCTCACGGGAATAATGCCTCCTGATCTGCTCAGATCGAACGCCCACTTAAGGGTGTACCATAAACTCTACAAGAAAAAACCAATTACCGGTACAAGAAGACATCCCTGCACTCAATCTCAAAAGGTTTAAGTCACACCATCCACCTCTACGTGATTATACTGACATGGCTCGGAACTACTTCAACGCTGTGAAAGTTTGGAAAGACCGCTGAGAATTTTCAACAGACTTTTCCCTTCACAACATGTGTTCTCGTGCGCAAATTTCCTGTGGATCACACTTAACAGAGTTCGGACAGGCCATGGAAGATGGATATTCACTCCACAAGTGGAACTGCTTAACATCACCGGAATGTGTCTACGATGACCCACTAAAACCATCCCTCACATCGTTGGCAGCTGCAAGATAAGCGCCTACTCTGGTAGCTGGTTGATTTCCTGATTTCATCAGAGGTAGTATAAGAGTGAATGGAAAGACTGGACATCCTGAATTGAAAGTGCGTTTTCTTCTTATTGTCTTATATTTAGTTGTATGTACGTGAGATGTACATTGTATTCTATACGCTAAATAAATAATAATACGCACTAGACATTCCTTAGAAGTTGCATTCTATAAGGGGCGATCAAAAGGTTTGCGTTCGACGGCCGTACAGTCCTGAATCGGGATGCTAATCAGAAAAATCGCCGTGAGTATTAAGGCACTCATCCCACCGACGCATCAGGTTGAAGATCCCCGTGTGGTAAAACATCGTGTCCTGTTGCGTGAAGAAGTCCTTAACCACCTGCTGGACGTCCTCTTCCGACAGGAAGCGTCGACACTTCAAGGCCATTTTAAGGGGACCGAAGGCGTGATAATCACAGAGGGAGAATTCAGGGCTGTAGGGCGGGTGCTCGAGTGTCTCCTACTTGAGTTGGAGCACCTTCCGCGTTCCGGCGTATTGTGTATTCGTCATGCTGCCCCATACACAGTCTTCATTCTATGATGGATGTCTCCACCGCTGTTTGTCCTTCGGCAGCAAAGAACAGAATAACAGCTCATTGGTCCTGTTTGGACGCATTGGTAATAACGTTACCATAGTTCACGTAGCCGCACACACTTTGGCACCGACATGACTGCCAAACTAATCCCCTTGCCTACATGTCCGTGCTTATACACCCGCATCGGAGTCGCGCTACGTTGCATGTTCGCTGCACCAACTCCCTCAAACGGAAACGTTTTGATCACGCCTTATAGACAGAAATTGGACAAGGTCCTTGGGAAGTGCCTGTTTAAAGAGATAATCTGTTCTTTCCATTTCCCAGTAAAATGTTGATAGACATCCCAAACGATATCAATCAAAAATTCACACTTTTTTTTTTCTGATGAAAACTTTCCTGATCTTTTTGAATGTGATATCTTGTCAGGTTGGCCTATCATTTTACAAGGAGCCATTAGGCGTGCTTTTCCAAAGTCATTGGATCTGGCGGACAAGCGGTTGAATTCCATGTGGTTCGCTGGCTATAATCCTGCAACATGCTATCCCCAAGACCGCAATGATGTCCTTCATATTTCCATTTCCAGGAGGAGCCATGTTTAATGAGGAGCAGTGCCTGGAATAAAGGTCACAGCATTAATGAGGCAGAGAACGTGATGGTTGCGTTATTGCCCATTAGGACAGAGATTCGAGCAAGAAGACTGCTGAGGTCATTCCGGAGTTGGAATTCCAACACCACCGTAGTATTCTCCCTTACTGAATAACTCTGTCAGCTGGATGTGTCTAGAGAAACAATGAAACACATAACGACTAAAGTAATCAACGAAAACTGTCCGTCAGAATTAGGCCACTGGCCCCTCTTCTTACGTTTGGGTTCCAGATGTAATGTATTCCCCAGAATAATAACAAAGGATAAAAATATATTTCACAAACATGTATTAATATTATTATTATTATTATTATTATTATTATTATTATTATTATTATTATTATTATTATTTATTTTCCTTAAGTAAGCATCCGTGGCTCAGGCGGCAGCGCGTCGACATATCACTGGGTTCCGTGGTTCAAATCCCGGTCACCCATGTGAGATTTGTGTTGGACAAAGCGAAGGCGGGACATGTTTTCCTCCGATTACTCCTGTTTTTCCTGTCATCTTTAATTCGGGCAACACTCTCCACTATCATTTCGTTTCATCTGTCAGTCATTAATCATTGCCGCAGAGGAGTGTGACAGGCTTCGGCAGCCGGCACAATTCCTATCGTCGCCGCCAGATGGGGGCTTCATTCATTCCATCGCTGACCCAGTCCTTGACTGGGGAAAAGATTGTTGGTTTTCATTTTCATATATTTTCCTTAAATTGTACATATACAATCTAGGGGTGGTATATAAAGGGGAAGCCTCACATACACGAAAGTGCATCCACTCGCACATGAGTGTTTACATACGCGTAAACAATTTTAAATTTACATATTTACACTCCAGACATTGTACTCTTAGAATAATAATCTTGATTTATGCTGTACATATTAGCGTAAGAAGACCCAGTCATTTACACCCTCACTCATATCACTGTGTACACACTCATTCACAACCACTCTCACACCCGCACGTATATATGTAAATTCACCCACATTCAACTGTACTTGAATACACCACTTTTGAATTCTAATTTGTACGAGTTATATGCATCACATATTTGTTTCGATTTACATATACATTTTCTTTACTGCGTGGAGGAAGTGAAGAGGACGAAGTAGTTTTTTTTAAGTTAAAAGAAGATTCCGGTGACGAGCAGACCGTGCGTAAAATCCATTTAAATATGAGGTTTTGGTGAGGAGTGCAACCATAGAAACTCCTTGGCCTCTCTCAACAGAGCGACAATTAAGCTGCAGGCGGTGGAAAAAAAGAAAGGGGGGGGGGCGAGGTGTGTGTTGTCTGACAGGGATTTGCGATTGCTTGCTCCACAGTCATCATTAGACATCGTATTTATATGCTGTATAAATCACCAACATCAGCTTGAAACTATGCTGCAAAAAGTGGTGAAATATTAATTTAGTATGCACTTAATTCACGCTCTTAAACACTTGTATGAAATGTATACGTAACTTTCCGTTACTAGATTCACACGATTCACCCATACCAATATATAAATTCACTATAAAGTATAAACAAGCGAATGAAAAACAAAAATATCATACTACTTACAGCTGCGCTTGTTCCAATAGTACAATTAATCCGTGCCTAGTTTGTGAGACGTATCAAATATCAGTGTACGCTGTTGAAACAATATGAACACGTCTCTTAAATAATAAACAGTGTGTTATTTAATGCACATGATAAATCAGTTAGTAAGGCTTTAAGAAAATCGTGAAAACAAACACAAACCTGCAGAAACACACTTGTGTACATATTCTTGTTTCACTTTACACTGAGCACCCTTCTTTTTCCATCCATAACTTGCTTTGCCGTGTTCTCCAAATTTTCTGGTATAAATCTGTGGCGTTTTTATGTTAGCTTCAATGCGGATAATGATCTATCTCTACATATACGTATGTGACTGGATAGTACTTGAATTCTGGAGTAAGTGTAGATCCACATTCTGGTAGATCCACATTATCAGTACGAGCGAAATATTTGTTTATAGCTACCAGATGTCTTAACTGGAATTTTGTTTAATGACATGTGCGAGGTTTCCTGGGATACCTTCCAGTTCGTGCTTCACGTTCTGAATAATGTCCATCGAATGACCAAGACGCAACCTACGTGTTTCTAACTTCTTGATTTATTCTGGCATGAGAGTATGTCTTGATTAGTGCCACTTCCCTTTGAACCGTTTTATTGCCAAAACATGACTTGAATTACTTTACATTTTCTTGAAGACTGCTTGTTCAGCATGTTAAAATATGCACGATAAATGTCTAAAATGTGCACAATAACTACGAAATTTGAAATGTTTGCACTAATGTCAAATATATGCATATACGTGCACTATTAAACTTAATAATTCGTCAAATTTCACCTTCAAACGCACTTTCATGTCAGTTTTGGAGGTTTACATATCGGCAAACAAAATATGCATTTGCATACATATCCTACGTCTGGTCGTCATGAAATGACTAATACATATTTGCTGTTTAAAATCACGTCTGTGCTCCAGACGTAAATTTCATTACGTCCACTTTTTACGAAATAAAGGTTTTGATATATGTTCACTGTATAATCTAGCTCTTTTTGGAGTTAAACACACTACCTTCTAGGCCCGATAATAAGTGAGATAGCCAGTTCGAGGTAAAAGGCACCAAGTCCAGTATATTTCCAAACTCAAAGAAAGAATGACAATTTGAGAAGAAGGTGCTGAAAAGAATTATATTGTTACCAGTACATAAGCTTGTCTACGTCAGTAGATATAACTATATATATATAAAGTAATTGAACTTTCTAAATAGACTATTAATATATCTTAAGAATAAAAGTTACACTTCCCAGGTTTTATAAGGCACTCGAATGGAATCAAAATAGGCACTGTAGTATTTCCCTACAAACCATTTGGAGTACAGTTGTAGCTCGGAGTTGTACTTTGTTGTCTATGGATCTGCGTACTCTTGACAAAGCTACATACAACTGTCCAAAACGAATCACCATCAGTAGCGCCATAGGTTCTCATTCCATATGAGCACTGAGAAGAGGTTTCTCGGCACGCATTCTAGTGACCAGAAATTCCGTAACACCATCTCCCCTTCCCTGTCGAACGACTTCCTGATGATAAGTCTGTTTTTTCAAGGAACGTGACTCGAACCGTCTATCCACGGTTTCAGACTATAAAGATTTGACGCCTTAACAACCATGACCACTTTATGGGCTTTTCTAACTGATGTTTATCGATAGTGATAAATCCGAGAATAAAAAAAAAAGATGATTCATTCGTTTCACTGAAAGACAGTATTTTTCACTGAACAGTTCAAGTATGATGGTCATAATTGCATTGTTCCTGTAACCCGTAACTGGTAGGTACCAGTTTAAGTCTCAAATATATCTGTAGAAGGCAAAAGAAGCCAGGATCACTGTCGTCTTGATGCGTCGCTCTAGCTAGCTGAGGAGTGCAGCGAGGGATCCAGTCGGCCGTGCCAGGATGTACGCAGTTCGACATCATGCCGATAGGTATACAGTAGCTATGTACCTACGTCATAATGGCGAATGTGCGACAACGGCTTTGCTGATAGAAACGCGTTTTACCTTAAAAAGTGTATAACTCTTGGTTGTGAGGGTTTCATAGTATTTTCTCTTGTAAATAATACCGAGCTCAATAGCTGCAGCCGCTTAAGTGCGGCAAGTATCCAGTATTCGGGAGATAGTGGATTCGAAACTCCACTGTTGGCAGCCCAGAAGATGGTTTTCCGTGGTTTTCCATTTTCACACCAGGAAAATGCTGGGGCTGTACCTTAATTAAAGCCACGGCCTCATCCTTCCCACTCCTAGCCCTGTCACGTCCTGTCTCATCGTCGCCATGAGACCTATCTGTGTCGGTGCGACATATAAAAAAAGAAAGGAGACAATAATATATAACTGGTGGCAATTTGAGCTGTTGGAACCTTCTCGTTTTCTCAATATCGCTGTGAATGACAGAGGGAATTAGGAATTATATATAGATGTAACAGAAATTTACAAAGCTTTTAATTTAAAAAACGGGGAAGTGAAACGAACACTCAAAAACATTCTTATCTCTTATGTGACATTGCATATTCACAGGTATAAATACGCATTCACTCTTATGACTGGTTTGTTACTGCGATGTGTCTTCTAGTAAATCCCTCTTGAGCTGTCCGTTTAACGCCCCCATATATTATCACTTTTACTGTGCAGTTTTTCTTCGAGAAACACTGAACGATAAACAGAACTATAAAAGGTACTGCAGCTATTGTATATTCCTCCTAGTTTATTTGCCGCTTCTGTGTTTGCCTTAGTTGTGGTTCGGTGGTCTGCTAAGGCTAAATGAGGAAAGACGGTAATTTATTCTTTACTCTTCGCTTAGTCGAGAGTTTTCTGGTGGACAAGAAAGAGTAAATCTTGTAATGTCGTAGTGGAGGGGCGTAAATATTGTCGGGTGAAGTACTTGACCATTTTGAGTAGTTTATTTTTTCACGTTCTCAGAAAATGCTGAACACAATTTTCCAACACTGCAGTGCTTCAAAAAGCACATCTTAGGCAGTTTATTTATACAATTCTGCTTGAAGAATATCTATTCTCGGTGGCCTAGAAATCAAGATAATCGTAGATCAAGGTGTCGCATACAAGGAACTTGGCACAACATAAAAGTTTATTTCTTCAACACATTTATACAGTATGTACATGCAATAGAACGAAACTTTTCTTGAAGCTTGTTGAGCTGCACACGTTTAATGTTAATATAAGGTAGTAGGCTGAGGGCCTGAGTATTATTTACATAGGTACAAGTGAAGATCCCTGTATACATTCAATCTTGTCTTGATGAGACAGTCTGTTCAAATGAGAGAATGTTCTTGATAGTCGAAAACTATCGGTCATGTATAATAACAAGTGGAACTTGTAGAGAGAGTTCGTATTAGCAGAATGCTAACAGGAGGCGTATAACTTGCATGGAACTTGCGTCTAGTGTTCATATATAGCAGAATGCTATTATTGGAATCGGAGCACTGTAGGGGACTTGAGTGAGTAACAGAATGTTTGGATGGGTGCTCGATGTGGCTACGGGATGCAGGATGAGTGAGGCAATGTCCAGAGGTGAAACCTCACGGCCAGGAATCAGTCCACCTGTTCAGAACACATTTTTAAGAGGGTACCCCCGTGTCTGACTTGCGGTGTAGTCTGGTCGTTGGACACTGTAGGAGTCCTGAAGAGGCGAGAAACGTTGCTCCTTTTATAGCGCTGGCTGACGTCACCTGGCGATCACGTCAGCGCACTGCAGTCTGCCTCGTGGTCTCTGGAAACATCCATGTGTTGGGCGGGCTGCGGAGATTGTAGGCGCGGAGGGCACACACAACACAACGTAAGAGTTATGTCGGCATTTTTTCTTTTTGCTATTTTGCTTTACGTCGCACCGACACAGATATGTCTTTTTTCGACGATGGGATAGGAAAGGCCTGGGAAGTGGAAGGAAGCGGCGGTGGCCTTAAGGTACAGCCGCGGCATTTGCGTGGTGTGAAAATGGGAAACCACGGAAAACCATCTTCAGGGCTGCCGACAGTGGGGCTCGAACCCACTATCTCCCGATTACTGGATACTGGTCGCACTTAAGTGACTGCGGCTATCGAGCTCGGTATGTCGCCATTCATAGACTGGAATCTTGACATTAGAAGGCCTACTGAAGGAACAATGCAATTAACTGAGTGAACTGCTGTCTTAATGATAAAAGGAACGAGTCATTTGCGCAATTCAAAGAGCTATGCAATTAACTGCGTTATCTGCTGTGTTAATTTAGTTTCGACAGGCTGAAGAACATAACAGTTCGAGATGTTTAAAAAATGCATAATTAACAATGTTTTTTTCGTTTTCGTTCACGGCGTCGCACAGTAAAATCACTGTTCAACTCTTCATAGTTCTTCAGGCATGCACTAACTGGTGAAAAACCCTAGTATAAGCATTCCTCCCCTTCTGCGAGATATTTTATGTATTATATATTATCAGGTGTTTTACAGTCTAATGCCAACGGCCGTAGCCGTCTTGAAACACCGGATCCCTTTAGTTCTCAGAAGTGGTCAAGATTTGGATGGATTTGCCACTCGCTGTTGGTAGGAGGTAAGGGAATGAAGGAACGGAAAGGAACTGGCCACCCTACCGTACCTAAACTCCAGCTCAGGCACACCTCTGCGGGTTTTCGGACCTGCCTTCGGGCAGACTACACCCTTACTTTACTTAAACTCTAGTAGAATGACCGTAAGGATACCATATACAAGTCTGTTCCTCAGGCGTGATGATCTCCTCTTCTGGATCTGACTGATCAGCTGTCGTTCTTACTTAACTCTGTCTAGCTCATCTGTAATGGTCACCCAGATTACTTTCTCCAAACGATACCAGCACCACTTTCTGAAGATTTACCCCAATCGGTTCCCCACCAGAGTTTTATTGTCACTCAAGGAGTTACCAGTAGATATTTTATCCCCTTCACTGACTCCAAGACCAATCAGCATTACTCACACCTCTACGCAGAACCTCTTTCATTTGTCTGGACAGCATCTATTGAAGAAGAATGATCAATGATAAAACACTCAGAGCTGTGAGATGAAGATGAAGATGAAGCATCATAGATTCCCCAAGAGTGGTTTACGGTACACGTCCTACGTTATTAGGTGTACTGACCTGGATTACCTGTTAGGTTCATAGAACCATTGAGATGGTGGTGGAGGTGGTCGGGGTGGTGATGGTGGTGGTGGTGATTGTTTAAGAGGAAGTACAACTACGCAACAAACCTCTATATAACACTAATCAGAGAGAAAAATGGAAGGATCCGACACTTCGAAAAATGAAGGTATCGGCCAACTGCCATTAAGGGTGTGAAAATGAAAGACCGTCGGATTTGGAAAAGAACAATAGTTGACCAAGGAAGTTCGGATACGATACATGGAAGTGAGGAGCGTGGCACAAGTAAGTGGAAGCAATGCCAAGACTTAACTAAGCCCCCTTCCCCTATGGTCGCCAACCCACGCTCCCAAGTTCAGAGGCCCTGGGGCCCCTTTTAGTAGCCTCTTACGACAAGATGGGCATACCGAGGGTGTTATTTTACCACCCCCACCCAAGAAGGGGGGTAGAAACATTGATGCTATCAGTTTTGAATGCATTAGTGCTCGTCAGCTGAAGCAATTTGACCCGAATTATCTTCATCTAACTGTCTAGTTCAATGGCTGAATGGCCAGCATCGAGACCTTCGATTTAGAAGGTGATGCATTCGAATCCCGGTTGGATGTGGATTGTAGTCGCGTCTGGATAATTCTTCTGACTTCAGGGCTAAGCGCTTGTGTTTGTTGCAGCATACACCTCTTCATGAACCACCACAACCAACCGCTACAGGCACACGCAACAATGAATACATCCCATCACAAAGCGTTGACATCAGTGAGGTCATTTACCCGCAAAATTCATCCTGGTCCACTTGTGCAACACATATCCAAAACTCTGTCCCTAAAGGGTATGGGAATAGTGGCATAGAAATTAATAGTGTCTTAAAAATTTATTTATTGATTTATTTATTTATTTATTTATTTATTTATTTATTTATTTATTTTTATTTTTTTTATTTATTTATTTATTTATTTATTTATTTATTTATTTATTTTCCTTTGGACGAGCATTTCAATTTCATTTTTCACGTAAGTCTATAGAACTGTATAGTTGTCAGTGAACCTCATGTTATACTCTATATACATCGAAAATATATATTATAATTTACATACAAGTAAAAATCAAACATTCTGATTTACAGTTCATTTATGGTATAAAGGGACATGCTTATCAAATGATGTTTTATTGACTTTTGAACTTCTTTACCATTCAGTTTGGTTATATCCTTAGGCAGTTACAGAGTAAAATACCCTTCACATATGGGCTATGGTCCATCTGTTTACTGCGTGGAAACTCACGTGGTAATCGCTCCTATTTCTTGTACTGTTACTTACAGTCAATGTTTTACTGAGTTTAATGAAGAAAATAGATTTACATATATAAATATATATATGGAGAAAAGTGATACAATATTTTGAGCTATGAAAGTATTCGGAATGCGAAATATGATACGCAGAGCTTTTTTTTTTTTTTTTTTGTAGAATGACAAGTCGTTAAATTATTCATTTTCCACGCCACCCCAGACAACTATGCCAAAGTTCAATCGAGGAGATACTACTCTATAGCTCACTTTTTGTAATAGATTTGGATCGACAATGTTTAACAGCCTGCTAATATTCCAGATGGTAATTTTTACAGACATAATTACATCATTCTTGGAAGACATATGTATGTCTAGAAAAGTACCTAAGAATTTAGTACAATCTGTTGTTTGAAGGTATATGCCATATAGCCGAATATATCATCATTGCAATTCCTTTTGTAATCGAAGTTCGCCACATTACTTCTGTGAGGAGTTACCGTAAGGAAATTGGAAGCCATAAGACCTATCTGTGTCGGTGCGACGTAAAGCCACTAGCTAGTCTGGTAGAGAAATGGTGCCCGTATGTCAACATGATGAAGAAGAGGAAAGAGAGGCTTAGCCCATCGACACAAGCAACTCCCAATGCCAAGGATAGTACCCATCCACAGAAAATCGTGTTGTGTGTTTGGTGGAACAAAGATGGCATACTTCGCCATGAACTTCTTCCGAACAACGTAACGATTACCTCTGCTGTGTGTAGTGACCAGCTAAGACGGCTTGCCGTTGTTATTGACAATAAAAGACAAAGACAACAACCAGTCTTATTGCTTCATGATAACGCTCGTCATCAACTTGGCTGGGAACCTCTTCATGATCCTCCGTATTCTCCTGACCTTGCCCCGTAAGATTTCTATCTTTTTCGCTCTCTTTCTAACCACATTCAGGGACAAGTGTTTCCTGACGAAGCTTCTCTTGACCAATGGTTAACAAATTTCTTCCAGTCAAAACCAAAACAGTCCTACAGGCGAGACATTGAACTGCTACCTGAACGTTGGCAGATGAGTAAAATAATGTAAAATATAAGAACTGCACGAACTTGTGGATCAATCCATTATTTAAACAAGGTGCAAGAGTAATCTACACACTCTACAGTTGTGCCGGTGATTTGCATACATTGCAGGAGTCCCGATTGTCGTGAGGGTAAGTGACACTTGCGCCTTTATTAAATACATTTGTATTCTAACCTATTCGCGCCAAAAAATCCCAGTTCTGAGCTACGCACTGCCGAAGTCATTGGTAAACTTCCGTGCGATACACTATATTTGCTGGTACTAACATCAGTACAAACAGTCCGGCTCCATGGGTAAATGGTTAGCGTGTTGACCTTTCGTCACAGGGGTCACGGGTTCGATTCCCGGCTGGGTGTGAATTTTAACCATCATTGGTTAATTTCACTGGCACGGGGGCTGTGTGTATGTGTCGTCTTCGTCATCATTTCATCCTCTTCACAACGCGCAGGTCGCCTACGGGTGTCAAATCAAAAACCTGCATCTGGCGAGTCCTCGGACACTCCCGACACTAAAAGCCCTACGCCATTTCATTTCAGTACAAACACGCCTTTCTTGTGTATACTAGATTCAGGTACACCGGCATATCCGCGTCAAGTTTTATAGTTTGTAATCTAATTTGCAAGTATGCATTATTCAGCAAGTAGACTCCATCATCCAAAGAGTACTATAGAATACCTGCGAAAGTACACAGTTCGTTTTTTTTTTACTGCGACGGAAATTATGGGTCAAGTGAAACTGTTCCCACCTTGGAACATTATAGAAACATCACGAAACCCTTTCCTTCCATTCGGTCCCTGGCTGATCGCCTATCGGGTGCGTTTATCAGATCAAGTGTAGCGGTAGTTTCTATGTTAAATACGGGGCCACACACGCGGTACTTAGAATTCTGCCACATGCTAAGAACTGAGGAGAATTTCTTTGTCCCGTGTGATTCTGATGTATTACTTCATGAAGCTGAACTTTAAAAGAATATCAATTAAATTTACAAGTTGCCTTTACGTCTCATCGGCACACATAGGTCTTAGTCTGAAGGTGACGATGGGATAGGAAAGGGCTAGGAGTGGGAATGACGTTTCCTGGCCTTAATTACGGCACACTCGCAATGGAATAGAATAGTACAGAATAGAATACTCCCATCCCCCAGTTTCAGATCACCCGAAACCGGGGAGAGAGCAATCATTTATTGTAATACAAAATATGTTTTGATACTTACTACATTAAACATTACAATATTAAACTTAACTATTTCAATCCAGGTTCTGAAATGTAGATTTATCTTTAAAAATTTATTTATTTATTTATTTATTTATTTATTTATTTATTTATTTATTTATTTATTTATTTATTTATTTATTTATTTATTTATTTATTAATCTGTTTACCCTCCAGGTTTGGTTTTTCGCTCGGACTCAAGGGCAGTGTCCTGGAGTGTCAGACATGGGGTCGTCGTATACAACTGGGAGGAGGACCAGTACATCGCCTGCTTTGCTGAATAGGAGCCTTGTTGGAGTATGGGATGATTGGGAGGGATAGACATGGAAGAGGGAAGGAAGTTACGTACCATCCCGGCGTTTGCCTGGAGGAGAAGTGGGAAACCACGGAAAATCACTTCGAGGATGGCTGAGGTGGGAATCGAACCCACCTCTACTCAGCTGACCCCGATCCAGCCCTCGTACCACTTTTAAAATTTCGTGGCAGAGCCGGGAATCGAACCCGAGCCTCCGTGGGTGGCAGCTAATCACGCTAACCACTACACCACAGACGCGGACTATTTATTTCTTTATATTCTCCTAAACGTTAACGGAGTTCTATAGTCTGGGACAAACATGTATCTTACCCTCCCTAAGTTTTCTTAGTGCTTACCTTGGTGTCATCAGTTTTTATAGAGTTATCCTACAATCACCACATACATTTTGAATGAATTGAATGACTGAAAGAATGTACAATCCCAGTATTTAACTGGTGTGAAAATGGGAAACCATAGAAAACAATCTTCGGGGCGCCCACAGTGGGATTGGAACCCACTATCTCCTGAATGCAAGCTGACAGCTGCACGATACTAACCGCACAGCCAACTCGCTCGGTGATTGCAATTAAAGATATTTTGTACAGTAGTAATTAGACATTAAAAAAAGAAATACTATTTTCTGCAAATAATATCTAGAAAAGTTTTCACTTGGATAGTACTGTGAATAATACAGGCTATTAAGAAAGTTTATTTTTTGACCTGTCGCGGTCAGTGAGTCAATTTGTCAGTCCGTTGCAACAACAATGGAATTTCGGGAAGGAAATAAACTCAGCATTATCGATCTGCGAATTTATTCCGTAAATTCACCGACTCGAGGTTGGCGTGTTTGAGCGCCTTCAAACACCACCGGACTGAGCTGCGATCGAACCTTATTTCTAACGTCAGCAACTACGACTAGCTTACCTTCCTTACCTGAAACATGTAGCATATGGCCGTAGTAAGCTACATTAAGGAAGAGACAAATTTGTCATGAATTACGACTAACTATAAGGCTAATAATCTAATTTTATCTACCTTAAAATAAGAATCACTTCAATCACTTGACTAATGATGACAACGCTCACTACAGTGAATCGTTCTGAATCCGCATTTTCTTAGCATGTACGGAAATGAAATGTTAGAATGTTTCCAAATTCTAAGACGAGTATTTCAAAGTTAACTAAGGTTTAAGTTGAAGGAAAGAATCTCAACTTTCAATATTTATTTACTGTGTATAGCTAGTCTATGCAATTCCAAACATATTCCAGCTTAAAGTCAAGTTAAATGACTAAAAATAAGTACATGCTTTTTTCCTCTGTTTTGGAACATCTTCAGCTAAAAAATGTGTATTAAGGTACAAAAATTGGAACACATGAAATAAATACTCTTATGGTGATCAATATACACGTTTCCTTTTTTTTTTTTCTGAAGATACAGGAAAACAGCGGAACGGAACTTGTACTTGTTTAGTCATTTAATCAGACTTTATGCTGGAATACGTTTGTAGTTGCATAGACTAGCCATAAAAAGCCAATGCGTATTGTAAGGTGGGATTATTCCTTCAATCTAAACCTTAGTTGAGTTGATGCCAATACGGAATAAAAATGAGATTTATAAGTTGTATTTCAAGATTGTTAATGCCGTGGAGAAGTAATCTGGTGGAAAATGAAAGAGAATTTAAGATGTCTGTATATTTATGGCAGAGATACAAACGTTCACCGTGGGAACGAGACCTTACTCTGGCTTGTCGCGTGGGCGAGACAGAAGAAACTTTTTGGTATTCATCTGTTATGAATGAACTAAATCGCTTTCTTATTATAAACTCCTCTGAATGTAGGTAGTATAATATCTAAGCTCTTAAATGCATTACGTAAGGAGACAAAGAGAACCACCGCTTGTTTTTAAAGGAACATCTCATCCTAAACATTCGGCTGCAAGTTGAAGATTTTAGATTCATTTTAGATTAATTAACCATTAATAATTTTATTTCAGGTATGACATTTTGGGAATATGTTCTCAAATCAGAGACATTTCGTATAAACTTACTTTGAACGAATTTTAAAACACTCTTCCCCTCGAATTAACGAAACTTGACTGAAGTTCCCATCCCAGTCGAGAATCGAACCCGAGACCTAATGAACCGAACGCCAGTACGCTGATTATTCAACCAATGAGCCGAACACTAACTAAATAAGTGACTAAGGAACTCACTCACTAATAATCATCACATGCGCCGGTTTCCCACAGCTTACACCAGGCCTCCACACATCACATCATGATCTGAAAGATATATCATTCTTATTCAAATATATTTTGAATCAAATAGAAATGCCAGGTCGTGTATCTGAGTGTTACTGTGTTACAGTTTAGGGCAGGTGCGTGGCGTCAACGTTCCCGGTGTTGCCGCCAGCAACATATAGAAAATTAGGAAATAGGCATATTCCTTATTACATAATCTATATTTTCTACCAACAATCTAAATACGCCAGATTCACGTAAAACATGTTAGAAAAGATATGATTGTCATCTAGGGCAAAAAAATTAAAGTGATACCTAGAACAACGATTGACACGCATGACTGGCATGGCATGGGGTTTTAATTAACACCAACATAAAGTATACAAAATGGCCAACAGATGGCGCTGGAGAGCAACACCTCAGTGATGCCACTCGAGACCCCTGTACGATATAAAATGAGCTGTCGTGAGAGAATGCGTCAGATTCTCCTGCAGTCGTGGCATGTCATCCTTGGCCTCACCGGTCCCCCGACCTCAGTCCGTGTGATTATTGGTTGTGGGGTTACCTGAAGTCGCAAGTCTATCGCGATCATCCGACCTCATTAGTCCTAGAACACTAAACCTTCGTAAACGGTAGGTAGCAGGACGGTATTGTTTATTGCCTTCCGCGCATGCGTGTCTGCCGCCATTTTGTGTAGCTGATTTTTTCGAGCAGTTATTGACTGTGGCATGTGCGATTGTTGATATCTTTGCTCATTCTTGTAATAATTGGGCGGGTGTCTTCATACTGACGAACGGTTTGTGATAGTTTGAACTTATAAGTATTGTACCGGGCAGTACACCTCTACGACGCAAGTTCAAATCTTGCGCCAATTGAAACTTCTCTACTGGAGAAACCCGGAACTTTAACCACCGAACTAACTCGACTGTTTATCAGAAGATGTCACTGTATGTTTTTGATTTGCTTTTGTTTTTCAGTGTTCAAGAAGTGTGGACATTCTCTAACAGATGTCTCTACCAAAAACTATGGTAATACACTCTGGTGCAATGGAATAAACTATCTTGTAGAAATTTTGTATTCTTGTGTGTGAAAGGTGCCTCTGGGAGGCTTGAGGTTAAAAGTTGGGAGCAAGTACTCCATGCAATTAGGGGTTTTCTGCCTTTTGGTAATTTGTGGTTGTGAACTGAGAGCTCAGAAATTATACTTGGGGCTCGAAGCCCAGATCTTGTAATAATCCCGTAACACTTGTGATTTCTTCGTACCTGATTTTGGCTTGTTGTTGACTTATAACTTGTTGACTTTTGAAAGTCTATATGAAAATTGTTAAGTTCTGAAAATATAATCTTTATGAAAATTTTAATATCCACAGATACCTTGGAACAAGTATAATGAGTCTTCATGCCTTTTTTACATTTATACTTATTTTCTTGGTATTTTTGGTTTCTTTGCGGTGTAAATAACCCATATTCATAATTTTAAGGGTTTATTTGAATATGTTGTGTTATAAAATTCCTTTCTTATCAAAAGTGTTCATTTAATATATTTTTGTGTGTCAAGTTTTCTATATTTAATAAATAATCACATAACATTATTTAATATCTACGTATTTTGATTAATGATAAGTTTTCGACACCATAGGAACTCTAAATAACCAAAATCTTGCCAAATATAAGCTGTTACGTAGAAAATATAACAATTATTATAAATTGGAGTAGTCAAATTTACGAAGGTGAAATAGGGTTAGAGTTTTAGGGTTAGGGATACTAAAAGACAACATCAGACGGCAGTTTCTCACCATACCTGCGGACATGCTGTACAGTGCTGTTCACAACATTCACCACAGGTATTGTTGATGAATGACGGCCGACATGCTGAGCGTGTGTTATAAAGAACAACGTCTTTGCTACACCTCGAATGTTATACTAATTATTGCTTGTGTATCGTATGAAGCGCCATCTGTTGGTCAATTTGTGTACTTTATTTTCGTGTCAATAAAACCTCTTGTCATGTTAATCATGTGTGTGGGGGCCGATGACCATAGATGTTAGGCCCATTTAAACAAGCATCATTATCATCAATCATGTGTGTCAATTACTACCTCTCTACCTCCAATATTCCTTGAAGTATTGCCTTGTCAAATGTTACGGACCTTTTAGGTCACTCTGCACATACACAAAATGCCTTCAATGTCTCCGATTTATGCTACATGTTGCCTGCAGCGCTACAACGGCAAACTCGTCCAGGCTGGATGTCAAGTGACCTTCAGTGGTATGGTGAGAGTCTGTCGCGCTTGGTAATGTGCAATATTTGCCGGTTAGACACAAAGGCAAACTCTGTTTTCTTCGTTCCCCTACACTCCCCAAGTATGGCTTCTAAACTAACTGGTGAAGTATTCTCGTGTGTGTTATAGTGAGCCCTTTAAACCGTTCTTTAGGATCAGGTACATTTAGTGAAGAACGTAATATTGCAAGAGACAATTCTCATGGTTGGTCAGTATTAAAGCTGACTATAAGCAAATTATCACAAAATAATTTATTCTATCGTGCCACCTATTCAATACGTGCAACGTGCTACGTGGGTGAAATTTACATATTACTGTGTACACTTCTGAGGAACATGTTTCGCCCCTTATTAAGGGCATCATCAGCCTGCAGGTAACCTTGAGGTCAAAAGTCAGAATCATTAACCAATCATACAAGGAATACACTGAAAATAATAACTTACACTTTAAAACATCTTAAGTTAACATGCTACAGTTATAATATTGAAAAATTTCTATTACAAACTAAGAGTATTGAGAATAAACAGTGTCTGAAGTCATGAGAAATAAATTTAAAAGATTGTAAATGAAAACTAAAATAAATTTTTTTAACGAAAATTATGACTTTGTAGGTCGTGGGCTAGTAACAGTCGTGATAAAGATTGCAATCCTCTTTGGGTATAATAATCGCAAGAAATCTGTATCCGAACTTGATACGAGAACAATGTCTAATAGTTATTAATAACAACACCTCTCCTTTGCCGCACAAGTATAACACCAGGAGTAGAAAGGTTGATCAGGCAGGAGATGCCGGAACAGTCAGTTTACTTAGCACTATCTTGCCAAGTAAGTTATCTCTCAATTGACATATCAACTACTGAAGTTCCTTATCATTACGCGTGCTTCAAAATACTAATTTTCTCTTCTATTTAATTACAGACAATATACCTCCCAAAAGCTATTGATCATTTCTACAAGTAAGAATAATCACACACGACTGTTCGTGACGTCAGAACACAGTTCAACAATTATGCACCGCTTTACGCGACAGAAAACATACCATCAATTTTCAAATATTACAGCATTTTATTCTCAACACTCAACTTGCCCAAATTATTCTCAATCTCTAGCTGTTGTTTATAACTATTGGACATGGTTGTCGTATCAAGTTCAGGTGCAGAATTCTTGGGATTATTCTCCCCAAAGAGGATTACAATCTTTATCACGACTGTTACTAGCCCAAGACCTGCAAAGTCATGATCTTCGTTAAAAAAATCTTTTAGTTTTCATTTACATTCTTTTAAATTTATTTCCCATGAGTTCAGACACTATTTATTCTCAATACTCTTAGTTTGTACTAGACATTGTTCTATATTATAACTGTAGCATGTTAACTTAAGATATTTTAAATATTAACTTATTATTTTCAGTGTATTCCTTGTATGATTGGTTAGTAATAGAGATTTTTCTACGTTATAATTGTAGCATGTTAAATTAAGATGATTATAAAGTGTAACATATTTTCAGTGTATTCTTGTATGATTGGTTAATGATTCTGACTTTTGACCTCAAGGTTACCTACAGGCTGATGATGCCCTTTACACGGGGTGAAACATGTTCCTAAGAAGTGTACATAGTATTATGTATATTTCACCCACGTAGCACGTGGCATGTATTGAATAGGTGGTTCGATAGAATAAATTATTTTGTAATAATTTGCTTAAAGAACGTAAAATTCTGAATGGCAGACCAACTCCTGAATTAAAACATTTGAAGACATTGTAATGTTATCATGGTGTACATCGTAGCTCTGCGATACTGAAAAATTGTTCAGACTCTTTTGCTAGTTTACATTTTCAATAAAAAAGACTGAAACTCGTGGACCAGAGATAGTATCAAGAATGTGGATAGTTTTCGAGTTCTACGCGCACGTCATGAACATTCTTAAAATCATGCGGCATCCATTGATTCTCCAGCACGTTTTGGCGAAACGGGAACACGCTTTTCATTATGCGATGCATTTAGAGCGCTCAAAAGAACATCCTTCCCTCGACTGCAACAGTTTCGAACCAACAAACCCCAGGAAATTCCCACGGCACACCACTGGTTTTGGAGACTTAGAATTCTGAAGTACTGTACTCCGCATTCTTTGCTCCTCCCTACCTTCCAGACGATGCCACACCAAGATTCCCTGATAGTAATAAACGACAGACGTTTAACCTAAATAATCAAGTCTTTATGGCAGAATTAATTTTTACAGCATTCCATTTTCTTAATTTTTAAAATGTCATGCAGCGTAATTCATCTTTCTGCTTCTGGAACTCTAGAACGGAAAGCATCATCACGCCAATGCTATGTGAATACCCACCCCTTGTCCCGTTTCTCTACAAGATCGGGTATGAAGCGGGATGATTCTTCGTAGCGCGCTTTTATGCCTGGATGCCCTTCCTGACGTCAAACTCATCACATGAGTTGAGATGAAATCAATTACACACTATGTACGACAAAAAGAAGGGAGAGAGTGGAACCCGGTACAGACACATAGCCTACTCCCGTTGAATGTTCTTCTCAAGGCTTAACTTCGCCATCCGACGAACGAATAACCATCAACAGCGTCATAAGCCCCCACTGCATGTGAACACTGTGAAGTTTGGAATTAAGTCCAAGCTTTTGGCACGTAACGTAGTGATTAAAAATAGCATACTGCCACCTCTTTTACTTTGCCAGCCAGCATTCTGATGGCGAAATTAGATTTCGACCAACGAACCGGCTAGCTACTGTGTAAGACCATATAGACTTGATGCCTTAATGATCATGGCCACCAGGCTGGCTAATGCAAATACTTTTCCTTTTACAATTCGTTGTACCTCGCACCAACACAGACACGTCTTACGGCAACGATGAGATAGGAAAAGCCTAGCAATAGGAAGGAAACGGCCGTGGCCTTAGTTAAGGTAAAGCCTCAGCAATTGCCTGGTGTAAAATTGCGAAACAACGGAAAATCATCTTCAGGGTAGCCAACAGTGGAGTTCGAACCCACTATCTCACAGCTGCACGCCCCTAACCGCACGGCCAACTCACCCACTTTTAAAATTTAAAAAGTAATAATAATTATTATTATCATTATTATTCAATACACTGAATCCGATAACAATTATTCAAAGTATCGTAATTCGACAATACTCCTTTTTACTGAGCGATCGACATTATATTTATTAAATAATTCTTTCATTGTTTGTAATTGGGGTTCGTGGTTTGAGGAAAGTTTTGCATGACTGAAGTTCACTCCAAATATAACTGCAGGGGTAGATGGGAAAGGTCGGAGCGTTAGTAAAGTGCCACCACAGTAGTGAATGACAGACGTGCCAGCCGAAGCATGTACCGGAAGCTCTGCGCCAGCAAAGCGGAATGACCGTCTGCTGATGCAAGCACGGCCGCAGTAGCTTCCCGACAAAAGGGACCACAGCTTTCACTGCACCTTTCAGAAAATAGCACAGTAGTTCGGCATGTGTTATCGATCAGATGTGCGGCGCACATTGTTTCTCAAAATAATTACCTGGTATAATCCATCTGAGGGGCCGATGACCTCAGATGTTAGCCCCCTTTAAACAAGCATTATCGCCATCATCATAATCCCTTTGGGACGGAATTTCTGAGGGCCAAGAATGATTTGCTGCAGAGGTCTAGACACTATATCGCTTAGAGCTAAGTGTACCTGAGCCGGAAGTCGATAAATGAGCAAAATAATCATCTTTTGGTTTATGGTAGTTTTCCAGATGTTCAGCACAGGAAAATATTGCTGTTGTAACCCATTTCTAAGACAGTTTACTTAGATAAAATAAATTTGTGTAGAGAGTCCATTAGTCTTTAGCAATCAAATATTTTATCTCTCGGGCCCGCATGACGAAGAAAAAAACATCCTTTCAGGCCCTCCTCTACAGCATAATTTTTAAAATCCAAATGTAAGTTACAGTTTCATTTTTTTGCCAGTTTATTTTGTGATATTTTCAATACTACGTTGCTAATATCCAAATATCGCAATATTAGTCCTTCCATAAAAATTAGTTCTAACAGATGTGCAAATGAAACAACATTGCAAAGAAAGTCAAATAATCAAATATCAACGTTCATTGTGTAGGATGTGCCTGATATTTATGAAAAAGGTAGTACAATATCAGAAATGGAAGCTACTGGTTATTTCGCAATATTTAGTCTTTTAACGAAACATTGACGTACTCTTATTGCTTCCAAACAGAGAAGTTTATCTCGCATCAGGAAATTGTTGTAAAATGCTTCAAAATATTTTGGGCTTGTTTGCTCAATGTTGGTACTTCCCACTGACACTAATAGGCGTCTAGAACTATATCAAAGACAGTTCCTTAAATTTACTTTTCAGTAATGAATCGCTTATGACATTCATAAGACACTCTTGCTCATTTACGTTCACACATGATGACCCAGGAACAGTTTTTAGTTAATTGACTTCAATACAATTAATCAGTTCATTGGAAAAGTATTTTTATACAATTATTTCATTTCTTTAGCCACGTTTTAATTTATATCTGTAAGATAGTACGCTGCATCCCCCTTTGGATCACGCGCCATAATTTGATAAGCACTACCATGTGCACAAAATAATTCTCGGGTATTAACTATTTATGACAAAATCGCCAGTATTCAAAATAAGAGTTAGTTGCTGTATATTTTTTTTTACTATGCGAGCTTCGTTTGAGCAAAGAGCACTTGTGGGAAAAATCCATAGATATGTAGTATTATCGACAGGTTGCGATTGAATCGTGAAGAAGGAAAAATAACTATTGTACTTGTGACATTAGCGTGTTGATATAGCGGCTTGCTTAAGCGAAAATCCGTAAATATGAAAAATAATCCTCAGGTAAAAGAATTATACCATTTGTGATGGAAATGATGGCACCTTCCTTTCGGAAAGTTGGCAAGGACAAATTGGATTTACGCAAGTCCATTAAACGCAAAATTATAGGCATACATCAGATGAACTGGTTTGTAATGTGTGTAGCTACAGGGAATAAAACAATTATGAATCGCACACACAGTCGCATACTGACGAATAACAAGTACACCTGCACGAAAATGTACACTAAATGTTCCAAATAATCGCCATCATAACCCATTTGCAAAAGACAAGAAATGCATGTTGCTCAGATTCATTGCCATGACGGAGAGGGAGAGAACTACTTCCTGTGCTGTTGCCAAGTTCTCAAGAATATAGTGTCTGGGCAATGTCATTAAATACGCGTAATTTGTTTACTTGACTCTAATTTGTAATATAATATACAAATGAATGTGTGCAATTTTGTATATTTTAAGGCATTTCGTATTAATAGTATTTAACCTTTAAATGCACGGTTTAGCATATCTGCAACATTACTTTAAAGCATGATTTGCACGCATGTGGAGGGAATTTCCAGAACAAGTGAAGCTTCCCATTTACTCCATTACGTTAACCCTTTAATGCATGATGTTTAATTTTCACGTTTAAAAGTTATTTTTGGACTTTCCATAAGGTTAACAGAACGGGAAAAATATTGAAAAAGTTATCAATAATGCTGCATATATGATGCATCATGAATAAACATTCTTTTTCATACGATTGCCATTCAACTAGTTCCTACATAAAATATACACAAATGGGTAACTAAAGTCAAAGATATTCTATAAACAACTTAGAACTCATGTGTAACATGCACTGGTTCATGAAGTGCCCACCAGAGGCGTGCAAAACAGTTTGTTAATCGATGTTGCATATATGTTACACAATGCAACAAAGGGTTAAAAATAATATATTGGATTTTGGCAGAGTTGGGAAATAACTGATTAAAAGTAATCCAGTTACTTGTAACGATTACTTGTTTAGTAATCTTAATGTTGAAAACATCTCTTAGCAGACAAAGTAGGTGGTTCCCATACTAAGAAAAACATAATATCAAGCACTTTCCTCAATTGTTCCGAAAGATGAAGAGCTAAAGGGCCCAGAAAGGTTTCAAGTTGGGAGTCTTGGATAGCTCTATCAAACTAGAAAAACAAATTTCGAAAATCACTTCCGGCATAAATGCAGTTCCGGAAAAACAGCCTAAAATCGCTTGCTTTACTCGTCTGCTTTTGATTCAAATCCTAGACAAATTAACTTATTTATTCTTTTTGTAATGCGTTCACTGGTTCAGTATCCTCAGGCGTTCAGTGATTTGTTTGAAAAATGTCCACACAGAATGTAGTTATAAGGGCTTAAGGAAACTCTGCAATGACTCACATTAGCGCTCGCAGTGGTGCTTAAATGAAACAATGCATTGACTCGCATTAGCGCTCGTTGTGGTAGAAAAGGCTGAACTGCTAATCTAATTGACAGGATAACGATGATTAAGAAAATGATTTTAATTTTTCGGAATAAATAAGAATATATTCTCATACTTTATTATATTTTATTTACCTAAAATTCGTAGCTCATATCCCTAGCAAGTTTTTTAACATTAAGTTGCTTGCCAAAAGGGCTCTACAACTGTGGATTTTTACAAATTTCCTTACGGTACTTTTCACAAAATGTAATTTTTACTCGTAATTTACTTATTGAAATAAAATTTGAATTACATTTTAGTAATATACATCGCATCGAGAGTTTGGCCAATTTGGAGACACAGACTCCGTCGCGCCAAAGGTATAAAACCAAGGATACGACATGCACTTGTTCATTTACCCGCAGCTTGTTGTGGTGACTAGTTGAGATTTAGTGTAGATAATCGTCAACAATAGAACCGGAACAAAAATTTGACGAGGCAGGGTTTAAGGAATTTCCAACCCCCTATTTGATTACATATTTTGAATTATTTGCCCCTGAAAATGATGAAAACACGAAAGTGACATTGCAAACTTTGCTTGGGAGCGATCATTTAGAAAGTTTGTTTAGTATCTTTTAGTGATGATATTCACTTAATGCCACTATTCCAATTCAAAAAAAATACAAAATGAAGTACAGTTGAATCTCGATATCTGGAATGTCCATTACTCGAATTTTCAGTATCTGGTAGTAACTTCAACTTCCCGGCCATTCATCCCATTCTTCACGTGTATTTATTTCCCTGTTACTCGAAATTCGGTTACAGGAATTTCTCGATTTCTCGAAGTAAACGTTTCCTTCCTTGAAGCAAAAAATACTCTGTCACTCGAATTTTGTAAAACATTGACTGTGTAATACAACATTTGCAGTTCGTAAGGAACAGTTAACAAGTAAAACAAGGGTTACAGTGATGCTGGCAGTTAATATGAAGGGCGTCGAAAAACATAGTTCTAGCGATTGGAAATTCGGCGAAACCTCATTGTTTTTCGGGTGTGAATTCATTCCTGGTCACGTACGAAAGCAACCCAGGAGTCGTGGATGACAAGCTCCATTTAAGAATGTTGGCTCCTTGGTTTCGAACCTACTATTAAATTATGCATTTAATTGTTAAAAACCCTTTTTCTTCTTCTTTTTCTTCTTTTACTTCTTTGTCTGAGGACCACGTGGCTCGTATCTTCTCATTGCTTGGACCTTCTGTTTTCTCCTCTTCCAGTACTCCTTCATTTTCTGGCTGTAAGCCAGTTTTATTTCCTCCATCCCCATAAGTCTGCTGTTCCCTGCTTTTTTCTTACTATTAGGTGACGTTGGAAAAATTGCCCGCTGGATGGCTTACCGAAACGTTGGGTGGTCATGTATGGACTCCTGCCGGATCCCCACTTGTTCCTGGATGCCTTCTCTGCCTACCACAGCGAAGATCCAGTTGGTAAGTCTGCAGGGGTTCAAGCGGGTTAAGTGCCCATATAAGAACAAGAGCCTTTCCCTTAAAGGGTACGTTTATGCTGCAGCTTCGCTGCTGGCTCATGGATGCTCGCCCTAGCACTTCGCTGCTGGCTATAGCCTGGCTGCTCGCCATGGAACATTTACCCTGCAGCAGCCCCGCGCGCACGCTGCTGGCAGCTCTCAGCTGTAGTCGAAAATTCAAAACAGAGGAACTGATAGTTAAGGCGGTTTGTATTTTGCATAATTTGATTATAGATATAGAGGGCATGAACACTTAGACTACCGAGCTCGATAGCTGCAGTCGCTTAAGTGTGGCCAGTATCCAGTAATCGGGAGATTGTGGGTTCGAGCCCCACTGTCGGCAGCCCTCAAGATGGTTTTCCGTGGTTTCCCATGTTCACACCAGGCAAATGCCGGGACTGTGCCTTAATTAAGGCAATGGCCGCTTCCTTCCAATTCCTAGGCCTTTCCTATCCCACCGTCGCCGTAAGCCATATCTGTGTCGGTGCGACGTAAAGCAAATAGAAAACAAAAACAAAAAAACAATACTTAGACTTGAAAAAATAACTGTCGAACTTTCCATGAAAAACGAGGTACTTCATATAAATCGCCTGCTTGTAATGATAGAGGTCTCCAAAATGGCAAGATTAAAAGAACAAAGTTAACGTACTCGTTCCGCATTCTTTTGCCACGTCATTCCATAGTTTGATGATGATGATGATGATTGTTGTTTAAAGTGGGCTAACATGTAGGTTATCGGCCTCTGAGGGTACGAGATGAGACAAAATGGATTAAAAGTTATAATTAACCCACTGACTAGGATTGGGAAAATGCTATTTGCTTTACGTCGCACCGACACAGATATGTCTTACGGCGACGATGGGAGAGGAAAGGCCTAGGAATTGGAAGAAAGCAGCCGTGGCCTTAATTAAGGTACAGCCCCGGCATTTGCCTTGGTGTGAAAATGGGCAACCACGAAAAACCATCTTCAGGGCTGCCGACAGTGGGGCTCGAACCTACTATCTCCCGATTACTGGATACTGGCCGCACTTAAGCGACTGCAGCTATCGAATTCGGTAGATTAGAAAAATGAAAATGATGAGGAAAATTATTATGAATTTAAAATAAGCAGTGGATCTAACTCGCAATGCACTGACATTGAAGTAAAATAATGTATTTAATTCAAATTAAAAATACACAAAGGTAAACACATAGTTTTTTTTTGCTATTTGTTTTACGTCGCGTCGACACAGATAGGTCTTATGGCGACGATGGGATAGAAGAGGCCTCTGAATAGGAAGGAAGCAGTAGTGGTGTCTTAATTAAGGTACAACCCCAGCATTTTTCTGGTGTGAAAATGGGAAACGACGGAAAACCATCTTCAGGGCCGCCGACAGTGCGGTTCGAACCCACTGTCTCCAGGATGCAAGCTCACAGCTGCACGCCCCTAATCGCACGGCCAACTCGCCCGGTAGGGTAAAATAGTAGTTAACAATAAACCAATTAAAACACAAATAGAAACTTTACTTTTAAACACGATAAAACAAGCCACTCCCTCTCATAAAACGTAGGAAAAGGTCTACTGGCCGCTCGTCATCTCGTCACTACTTTTATCTCATATGAAACTCTTGTGATGATCCGCATGCCGCTGGCTTCAAATCGCATTGCGTTCGAAGACAGGTTCAGATAGCAAGTGATCACTGAACGTGTGTATAGAGTGCGAAGAGAGGAAGTGTGGGAGAGCGGGTGACCTTGAAAGAACCAATCACAGTCCAAGTTAAAGGATTGCCAGCGATGGGCCAGGCTCGAAAATCAAACGTGTTTGAGACCATGGATGTGGCGAGGATAGCAGCCATCAGCGCAGCTATGAGCCGGGCTCCAGGGTAAATGCACTGATTGAGATTCATTGGTTTGTTTCATCATCGCCTAACATCGAGCAGCGAGGCTTAGCGATGTGCCAGCAGCCAGGCTGCAGCATAAACGTACCCTTATACAAGTAACGATGTCTTCCTGATGTTCGTATAGCTCATCGTTGGACGAATTCTGTAGGTGCCTCCCTCTTCTCTTACGGGTGCCGGTATTCTCCTCATCAGATGGCCTTTCCTGGGTCATCACGAGACACTCAGATGTGTAGAGCAGATGGTTTTACTACTGCATTACACTGCCTGAGTTTGAAGGTTTTCGAGAGGTACTTTGATGAGTAGGTTCTTCTGCATGAATAGTTGCCTTTTAAAATTATATTATCATCAAATTAAAATGGCTCTTCTTACAAGCAGACTGTATAAAATCCAGTTTTTATTGCCGAAATGATATAGTTTACGAAACAAAAAAGGGACTTTAAATCGATAACAGGAATGAACCTTCAGAACAAAACGTTAAAGAAAGGAAAAAAGCCTTACTTGTTATTTTACCTTAATTTTTAAATCCACGGTGAACGTTCGTTCTCTTCGTTTCAGTCTGAAGACTTAAGACTCCGATTCTTCAGCCAAGTTGATTATTATTAGCTCCAGCGGCATTTCCTTACGTTCCGTAAATTTAATTTTAATGAAGAATCACTGGAGACGTCGATGATTTGTTCTTGCTCATTTACCTGAGTGTAAAGTCGAGAGTGCAATAAAGTATGAAAACACCGTACCATCATATAAAATATCCGTCATGCAACCGAGGGCAATATTTAGCTCATATTTGGTGAACTTTATGGGCTTGAACGCTCTGCTAACGAATGGCGTAATTATCTATATTTTCGTGTTCCACTAGTACGATATCAGAAAATCACCCTCATTTTTATGATGATATGCCTTTGCTGGCGGGACCTAGTGTTTACAGTGCACTATGTCTTCTGGTATGGGCTAGAGCAATCTTGTTACTTCCATTGATCTGTCTCAGCTTTCTCCTTGGCTTTGACAAAATGAAAGCGACTGAGGTATGAGTTTCCCTGGTTTCCCATTTTCACACCAGGCAAATGCCGGGGCTGTACCTTAATTAAGGCCACGGCCGCTTCCTTCTAATTAGTAGGCCTTTCCTAACCCATCGTCGCCATAAGACCTATCTTTGTCGGTGCGACGTAAAGCAAATAGCAATAATAATAATAATAATAATAATAATAATAATAATAATAATAATAATAATAATACCATTTCTTCTGCAGCCAGTCCCTGCTATGAATGGTGTGAAAATATTGCTCATAGGGTCGGTTGGTGTATGCATTTCAGTGGACTTGGCAGACTGATATGTAATAGCAACTTCTGGCTCGGTGAGAAAAGCAACGGGAAACTACCTCACTCCTCATTTCCCTAGTACGCCTCTTCAGTGATGCCTAGGCCATCTATGACAGCTGATGGCGGAGCTGTTGAGGATCCAACCAGCCTTCGGGCTGAGGACTAAACATACATACACTTATGATGATGCGAGTGAAACTACTATATAAAAGTTATAAATGTTATTACGTAAACGTTTATGGCCCCTGTAGTCCATAATGTTGGATACACAGGGTGCCCCAAGAGGAATAACTGGAACGATCATTTGAAGCAAGAAACTTCATATGGACACATGTTTTATTCCGAATGGTTTCCGAGGTAGAATACATTTAACGTACGCACGCACACCCAATCTCTTTGGCGTTCTGAAATGGGTACAAGTTTTCCTCATGTCATGTTCGCCATACACGTGTTCGTGGGACATTGATACGTGCAGAAAGTCGCCGTGTGCTGGTGGTAGGAATACGCTGCGCCATCTCAACAATGTGCTGCTGTTCGTTTACAGGTTGTTCAACTACACGTTCAGAAGAAAAATGGGAACCTGGAAGAATACCTGTTACACGCAGTGTACTGCAAACTCTCGTAAACACACTATGATGAGGAATTCGACGTGTCGGAAAGCGCCGACGGTATTCCTTGTCATCAGCAGGAGCACTACCACCGCAGAAACCGTAAATCCACACCATACCTGCGTATTTCTCATTAGTGTAGATAGCGAGCGCTTGTACAAACCCAGTTAACCGATGCTTCTCTCTGATACACACTCTCAGTCCGTCGCACTACTTCTCGCACAACACACCATGGACAACTGTGCGTTCAACTGGTTCGTTTAATGGCAGAAAGACATCCCGAGCACTAAGGTTGAAAGTAACGAGGTAGGTCGTGCTGGCATAAAACGTCAAAGGTGTTGCGTGGGTGGGACACACGTGGACGCCACTAGTCCAGAAAACAAATGTATATTAAATGTGTTCTATTTCATATAAAGTTTCTTGCTTCAAATGATCGTACCAGTTATATCTCTGAATATTGACCATTCCTGCTAGGATACTTCGTATAGTTGTGTACAAATGCAAGAAATTTAAGAAAAAAAATATCCTAAATATATACTTTCCTTCCCCTGGCGCGGTACAATGCTGAAGGGCCTTGGTCAACCAAGTGACCTCTGCTCAGGCACAAGGCCTAACAATTACGAGGTGAGGCGTGGTCAGCGATACGAATCCTCCCGGCCGTTATCTTGGCTTTACTTTTTTTGAACTTGCTTTATGTCTCACCGACACAGCTAGGTCTAATAGCGACGATGGGATAGAAAAAGTCTAGGAGTGGGAAAGAATTGGGCTTTGCCTTAATTAAGGTACAACCCCAACATTTTTCTGGTATGACAATGGAAAACCACGGGAAACCATCTTCGAGGCTGCCAACAGTGGGGCTCGAACCCACTATCTTCCAGATAGTTTGGCTTTATAGATCGGAACCATTTTCTCAGCCAAATAACTCCTCGGTTATTCCTACGTAGACTGAGTGGACCTCGAAACAGCCATCAGAACCAGGTCAGATCCACTGACTTGGTCGGTAATCGTACCTTGGGCCTCCAGGTAAGAAGCAGGCTCGCTACCCCTAGGGAGCGTGACCAGACATAGATCCATATAATTAAGCTAATTACTAGAGCCCGGAGTTAGGGAAAATGCCTTTTTTTTTTCTCATGGTGCATATCCTCGAAGTGTAATATAGAGACAAACGTATTTCCGTACATTTAGATGCATTCTCAGTGTTTTATCTTGAATAATATTTTGCCGTAAAATTTAGACACATTTTTACTCATTTTAGACACCCCTGAAGTTATTGTCTTCAGTTTAGTTATATATCGGTGCTTGGAAGTGGACAGCTAGGTCCATCTCTAGCCACTCAAACACGTAAGTTGAGCTTTTTACTGTTATTTTTTATTATTAGTTCGATTTTTGTTCATTTGTTGGCCTTTTATGTCGGACAACCTTGAATTTCCTGCGCAACATATAGCTAATTTTGTGTTAGAAAAATCAGTTTACGACCTTCCATATTTAGTATAAAAATATATGACAAGCAGGCAAGAATCCTCTGGTTTTTCCCATCTTATTTCCGACTTTTATGCATTGAAGTTAATTATTGAAAATAATTCAGCACAGGACTTTTACAAAAGAGAATTTATCTCAGCAATGAAAAGGTTAAAGCGGCCACGGAGGAGAATATCTGTACGGCTGTCGAAACTAATGCCACTCTACAGCATTACAGAACCTTGTCCGAATCTGTCCGCTTGCTCTACAACATTTGGCAAGTAACGCTTGCCAGAGTCTTTTCATATACGTACACGGCCATCACTTTGATTCAGAGAAAATCGCGACTCGTCTGTGAAAAGCACAACTCTCCAATGGTGTTGTAAATTGAAGTGGTTGCAAGCAGACAGAATAGTCCAGTCGAATTAGAAAAGAAAAGCAGCCCTAACGCGGATATTTGAAATAACAAGTCAAAATTTTGTGAAAATGTATAGGATGAAGTCCTTACTGAAATCTCGAAAGTCACGATTAATCCCATTGGGGAAAATTCACCATCTTGTAAAAAAACGTCATTTAGGTTTTTCGAGTTTTTTTAGCATAGCGTAGAAACCAGGCGGCCAATTTTCTTTGTACCTGTGCGAAATTGTTCATTTTTCCGTCTATTATTATTAAGAACACAATAAGTAAGTAAAGAGCAGTTACATTGCGTTAAGATATAATTTCAGAAGCAAAAGGGTTCAAAAAGTGTATGTTTTCCCATATACTTCGACTAACTATGATTTATATTGATTTAACTAGAGTGCACATGTGGTTTAAAGGGATATAAATTTAAGAAGAGTTAAAAAGGCTTTGACATTTATGAATACCACCCAAATCAAGGCAACGCTAATGCAGGTTTATTCTCTTTCAGATCGTGCATTGGCGCCAAATATTTCAATAAACAAGTGAACTCCGCACAAAATCAGCCGTCTGCTCACTTTTTGCCAAAACTATGTATCGCTGTTGCAATTTTTTCTCCGTCATTCGTAAATAATTAATGCAGTTCCCCCGCCCCCTTTTACTGTATGCTATGATAATATTCTTGGTAAATCTAATTGGATTTTGAATATGGTTTAAAACAATTAGGCCATAACTCATTTTTTCGACATTTGTTACATAAAACTGAATATTATTTATCAGGGAATATTTGGGAAATACTGAGCATTTTTAGTATTCTAGACGATAACAAAACGGTCACAATGGACGCTTGGTTCGGTTTTCCCTTCTCTTTACAACTGACTTTACGTCTCACCTACACGGATACATCTTATGGCGACGAAGGGATAGGAAAGAGCTAGACCGGGCGAGTTGGCCGTGCGGATAGGAGCGCGCGGCCCGGAGATAGTGGGTTCGAAACCTCACTGTCAGCAGCCCTGAAGATGGTTTTCCGTGGTTTCCCATTTTCACACCAGGAGCATGCTGGGGCTGTACCTGAAGGCCACGGCCGCTTCCTTCCCATTCCGTGGCCTTTCCTATCCCATCGTTGCCATAATACCTATCTGTGTCGGTGCGACGTAAAGCAAGTAGCAAAAAAAAAAAAAATAATAATAATGCAATTTCACAGCTGCGCGCCCCTAACCACATAGCCAACTCGTTCGGTAGTGTAATATCTCCGATCAGTTATACAACATCCTAGTTAGGCGTCTGGTTGTGAGTTATTCAAAGCAGAGAATGCTTCTGAAATCCGCCGAGACATAGCACACAATACTGCATGAATATTCCACAAAAATCTCCAAACCATTCGTAGCTCACTCGCATTCATCACAATTGTATGGAATAAATAAATAAATAAATAAATAAATAAATAAATAAATAAATAAATAAATAAATAAATAAATAAATTTTAATTAATACATACATACATATATTATCATTATAGACTGCTATGCCTTTCAGCGTTCAGTCTGCAAGCCTCTGTGAATTTACTAAACGTCGCCACAATCCTCGATTTGCAGCTAGTGTTGTGGCCTCATTTAGTTCTATACCTCTAATCTTTAAATCGTTAGAAACCGAGTCAAACCATCGTCGTCCTGCTCTACCTCTACTTCTCTTACCCTCCATAGCAGAGTCCATTATTCTCCTAGGTAACCTATCCTCCTCCATTCCATTAATAAAGTAAATAAATATAGTATACATAGAGCCTGTGCCACAACATTTCCAGGACTAGCACAGTAACAAATAAAATATTCATCTCACCGACAAAAGGTCCATGTCCACTTCACTGCCGTGCCCTTGGCAATCGAGGTTAAGGTTTCAAAATGTTTTCCAACCAGCTTGCGAGAGCGGCTTCCACGTATACAGTGCCATTCAAATCAATCGTCACCGTTTCCTAGATCGTTATGCTGTCCCACAGTGTAAGAAAGCGAAAACAGTCTCATGATATATCAAGAAAATATGGAATAGCTGTCATTTCGTGTCAGGCAATACATTTCTGCACTTGAAGTTCATGTTATAGAACCATTGTCATGACGTCTTGTATATGAGTCAAGCCCACGTCGAGGTACCTATAGAACGGCTAAGATTAAATACACATTACGAGAACAACTCGTGTTGTACAGGTTTCATAAGTATAATTATTATAACACTATATTTGTTCTTTACCGTTAGTATTTATTTATACCTACACTGCATCGGTCTATAATATTATTGTCTTTAAGTTCCATTGAAATGGCGTATTGCTTTTAGTGCCGGGAGTGTCAGAGGACATGTTCGGCTCGCTAGGTGCAGGTCTTTTGATTTGACATCCATAGGCGACCCGCGCGTCGTAATGAGGATTAAAGGACGGTGAAGAGGGCACATACACCCAGCACCCGTGCCAACGAAATTAACCAATGATGGTTCAAATTCCCGACCCTGCCGGGAATCGAACCCGGGTACCCGTGACCAAAGGCCGGCTCGCTAACTATTTAGCCACGGATACGGTATTACGTTCCACTAACTACTACTTTTACGGTTTTCGGAGACGCCGAGGTGCTGAAATTAGTCCCACAGGACTTCTTTACCTGCTAGTAAATCTACCAAGAGGGGGATGTCGTATTTTAGCACCTTCAAAACGTACCGGACTGAGCCAGGTTTGATCCTCCCAAGTAGGGGTCAGAAGACCAGCGCCTCAACCTTCTGAGCCACTCAGCCCGGCGCACATCAGACAACTCGGTAGACATGTCATTTACGATGGAAAAAAATCAAAATTCCGTTCAAAATCCAAAATGAAAAAAAAAAACGTAAAGAAATCGATTATAAATTAAACTAACGACTCATCAAAAACAGTATCAATTATTGTCCGATTTTCCTTTTTTGTTGATGCTTCTTCTCTTTGTACGGGGTAGCCTACATCTGGGAAGCGCTATGTTTTATTTCCCATGGGTAGAGGTGGTGCCTATTGAATCGATTACTCATCCTACTTCTCACTAATATGGTCTTGCGATTTATTAACTGATACCGCACTGGGAATTTTAATTGTCTTACTACAAAAGGGATATCCATATCCTCTCTAAAGTAGCGATTGAATGTATAATGGACAACAACATTTCCAGTCGGATTCGTCGTGGGATATAATTATCAACAGGATTCGAAAGTTTATGATCTAAAGAAGCAAAAAATATGCAAGCTAGTGTGTCCCCCGCCAAAGTAAAGTACTTTAGAGATGGATAGTGGGATTGCTAATATTAAACGCCACAGGGATATTTCCCAGTAGCGATGTACACTGACTGACAGAGCAAATGCAACACCAAGAAGGAGTGGTTCGAAAGGGATGAAAGTTGGGGAAAAAACAGAGACGGCACGGACGAATAATTGATGTTTATTTCAAACCGATATGCAGGTTACACAATGCGCACGGCATCGACTCAGTAGGATGTAGGACCACCGCGAGCGGCGATGCACGCAGAAACACGTCGAGGTACAGAGTCAATAAGAGTGCGGATGGTGTCCTAAGGGATGGTTCTCCATTCTCTGTCAACCATTTGCCACAGTTGGTCGTCCGTACGAGGCTGGGGCAGAGTTTGCAAACGGCGTCCAATGAGATCCCACACGTGTTCGATTGGTGAGAGATCCGGAGAGTACGCTGGCCACGGAAGCATCTGTAAACCTCGTAGAGCCTGTTGGGAGATGCGAGCAGTGTGTGAGCGGGCATTATCCTACCGAAACAGAGCATTGGGCAGCCCCTGAAGGTACGGGAGTGCCACCGGCCGCAGCACATGCTGCACGTAGCGGTGGGCATTTAACGTGCCTTGAATACGCACTAGAGGTGACGTGGAATCATACGCAATAGCGCCCCAAACCATGATGCCGCGTTGTCTAGCGGTAGGGCGCTCCACAGTTACTGCCGGATTTGACCTTTCTCCACGCCGACGCCACACTCGTCTGCGGTGACTATCACTGACAGAACAGAAGCGTGACTCATCGGAGAACACGACGTTCCGCCATTCCCTCATCCAAGTCGCTCTAGCCTGGCACCATGCCAGGCGTGCACGTCTATGCTGTGGAGTCAATGGTAGTCTTCTGAGCGGACGCCGGGAGTGCAGGCCTCCTTCCACCAATCGACGGGAAATTGTTCTGGTCGATATTGGAACAGCCAGGGTGTCTTGCACATGCTGAAGAATGGCGGTTGACGTGGCATGCGGGGCTGCCACCGCTTGGCGGCGGATGCGCCGATCCTCGCGTGCTGACGTCACTCGGGCTGCGCCTGGGCCCCTCGCACGTGCCACATGTCCCTGCGCCAACCATCTTCGCCACAGGCGCTGCACCGTGGACATATCCCTATGGGTATCGGCTGCGATTTGACGAAGCGACCAACCTGCCCTTCTCAGCCCGATCACCATACCCCTCGTAAAGTCGTCTGTCTGCTGGAAATGCCTCCGTTGACGGCGGCCTGGCATTCTTAGCTATATACGTGTCCTGTGGCACACGACAACACGTTCTACAATGACTGTCGGCTGAGAAATCACGGTACGAAGTGGGCCATTCGCCAACGCCGTGTCCCATTTATCGTTCGCTACGTGCGCAGCACAGCGGCGCATTTCACATCATGAGCATACCTCAGTGACGTCAGTCTACCCTGCAATTGGCATAAAGTTCTGACCACTCCTTCTTGGTGTTGCATTTGCTCTGTCAGTCAGTGTATTTAATAGTCGGACTCATTGGCTGAATGGTCAGCGTTCAGGCCTTCGGTTCAGAGGGTCTCTGGTTCGAATTCCGTCCGGATCAAGGATTTTAATCGCGTGTGAATAATTCCTCTGACCCGGGGACTGCGTGTTTGTGTTTGTTTCAAAGCATTCCTCTTCATATTCAGACAACACACTACACTACCAACCACCAAGGAAACACGCAATAGTGACTACATTCCTCCATATAGAGTTGGCGTCAAGTAAAGCATCCGGCCGTAAAACAGGGCCAAATCCACATGTGCAACACAGTTCGCACCCACGACCCCACCGATGTGGGAAAAGCGCTAAAAGAAGAAAATGAAGAAGAAGATGGAGATGCATTTGTTAACCATAAAGTGATTGGCAATAATACAGCAGATTCAGTTAATCATACAAACTGACAAAGCTACAGTCGGTCCAGAGGCGTAGTTCTCACTCTGTTTTCCTTTAAAAGCAACAAAACCCGAAGTATTAATATGATTTTTAGTATCTGTTGAAATCATATCTTTTAAATATGCTGCCTACCTGTTTCGAGAAAAGAAAGAAAAATACACCTACTACAGTATTTTGAAATCCTGTGTTTGAAATCCTTTGTTCGGAACTCTACGCATATAACATGTACTTACCTTGTTTAAAACGAATCCTCAATTTAAACAAAAATGCTCAAAATTCGACCAAAGGTTAGCTCAAATCATTAAAATGGGTCGAATAAAAATAGCCGAAATATGCATTTATATCCGAGATCAAGTTGCTTTAAACGGGGTCAGGGTTCCATCATCCATAGTTATTTCTCAGATTTCGGGTAAAATTATCTCAAGAAATAAATATGACTTTTCCGTAACATCCGAACCTTAGTTATAAACTCGTTATTTTGCACAATACAACAATTACCATCTTCTTATGCGCAGCAGAGTAAAACAAAGTTTTCATACAGAACTTTCACAGGTAGGAAGTTCATGGAGCTGTTAACCAGGGGCGTCACGTTAGGGCCTGTAGCGCCTGCAATGTAGGTTGCTCCGGGCATTTAATATGCTCCGAACACTCCTCACAAAACATAAAAAATAAATATCCTGACAATCTGCACTCAGCTTTTTTTTTTTTTTTTTTTTTTTTTACAATTTGTACTTAGACTTGTCGCTTGGTTGCATCTAAAGCAACAGTTTATTGTGCTGAGTGTAACAATACATCGCAGTTGTAAACAATGCTTGCCCTTGCCATCTCTCGCAACACCGCGACACGCTCCTCACAAAATACACGCACCAACTTAATACTGTCATAATCACAAAGAAGCGCATACGGGACGCTGTCAATTGTATATACCATTTTATTTCAAATTACATACACCTTATATTATCACATTATTAAACTGCCATCTTGAACAAAATACTTCTACACAGAAGAAGACTCCTACATTAGTATGTCAACCGATTACCATCTCAACACAATCACAACATGAGTTCACCTACTCGGCTAAATACCTCCCCTACAAGTCTCGCTAAACAATTCAACTCCACTACCCATGACTGTCTCTTTATATACATTGCCTGGCCAGGCTTCTAGAAAAGTATGACACAATATGTTTTCTCGTAATTTTTACTAATAATATATTTACAATGAATGGAATTTTCTATACAACTCTAGTGACACGATGCGTTGTTCTGGCCTATTACCTTGTGGAGGACAACATTACACTTGATCTATATATAATATTTACAGGTAATAATAAATTACATACTTCTAATTACGTGTTCTTACGTTAAATAATCTCTGATTAATATACATACAGCAGACCTGTCGTAACATAACCTCACACACAAATAATATGACCACGATTTATACCAAATAACGTCGGTATATAAATACGCAAATAATAATAATAATAATAATAATAATAATAATAATAATAATAATAATAATAATAATAATCGATCTCGATACTTTCCTTACTTACCCATGGGTTAGAGAATTGTTTCCAAGTTATAGTAATCCATTCCACTTGCATCATTACAGCAATGAAAATTGGTATTAAAATATGATTTTTTAAATACAAAACGACAGTGTTAATGTGTAATGCAACTTAGATCGAATTATGCACAAATTTTGCTGAACATTAAACTTTTGTCACATTTATTCGACAACAATGTGTAATGCCAATAATGCAACAATTTTTTTTTTTTCCTGTGGTCGAATAAATTATTATAACTGAGACTTCGATATCATTTACAGAGCATAGTTCTGCACTTACTGAAAAATGAAAGCAATTAAAGTACGAAGATGTAAGTGGTGCATGGTTGACAGCTCAGCTATTAAACCACGGAAGCAGTCAAATATAACCTATTAAACACAATTTCTTAATAATGTTACGACAACTAATAAGCCCTTGCTCTATATAACATGACAATATATTGCATTACTTCTATCTGCTGATATTAAATTTATATTATGCATAGGTTTTTTATATTTTGACGGAGAGGTCGAATTTTTATTCTGACAGGTGGTCTCGTATCGCATTCGTTACGCCCCTGCTGTGATTACCCGTGCTAATCGGGTGAAATATCAAGGAAAACTAATAATATTACTTATTCAACTTTAGAAATGGTGTATCCTTCTAGCTCCCCTTGAATAGTGGGATAAGTCTATGGCCACGCGCTGCTACATCTCAGTTCTGCCATTTAATGTCTATTTCATCAGAAATTTGACAGGCCTGCTCACTCACGAATCACCGAAGCTTGAAGGATTTGATGGATGGTCTATTTATAAGACAGTTTTATCTCACTCTCGTTATTAAACTAACTGATGGACATGACTTGAATGTGGCATGAAAAGCCTCCATTATATCCTTTCGTGCAGCCTGGTGTATACAAATTTGCAGCATTTTCTTTGACAACTGAAGCAACATCACGCACATACCCCGACACGCGCACGCACTGTCTGGCAAACACACGCTACATGATTTCCCGTGCGTCAGAGCCAACCTCAAAATCTAACCTTGAACTTCGCAAGAGGTATTGCTTCGACTGATTACAGAGACGTTAAGATCGAGACCGCTTTCAGAAGAAGGGTGTTGTCTTCTTGGCTATGAGGCAAAGGTCACATTTCAGCAAAAATCAACATTTCATCCACTCTACGTCCGCCTCCCTAGCGTAATGGTTAGCTCTATTACCTGCCGTTTGCTGAGGCGTAGGTTCAATTCGCGGTGCTGCCAGAAATTTAAGATTAGCCGGAAGGCTAGTTGTGGTTAAACAGGTATCCTACAGTATATGCAGCTAACCTCAATTGAGGGTGTAACTGAAAAGAGCTAAAGAGCTGCACCACCTCGGGCTGTGGCCACGAATTTGCTTTGTCCAGCTCCTTGGCTGAATGGTCAGCGTAGTCGCATTCAGTTTAGAGTGCTCCGGGTTCGATTCCTGGCCGGGACGGAAATTTTTACCTTACATGGTTACATGGTTTACTTCAACTCAAACAACACAATCATCCACAACAAAAATACGCAGTTTCCATACACGGCATCTGCCCTTCGTCGGAGCCTTACAAGGCCCAATTAGGAATAGCCACACGAATTTTGTAAAAATTAAAAAATCTGCTCTACAGCAGTTTGGCAGTGCGACATAAATGACTTGTTCTTACACTGAGCGATCGCTAGAATAAAAGATAAACAAGCAAACTTCTAGTTTGTGTATGCATTGGCACCTGAAGTACAGGTGAGCACCACCCGCTGATCCAGTTTCGTTGGGAGTGAGTTCTCATTCTCTCTTTCGTGTTTGTTGTGGTGCAAAATATCTGAAATAGGTGAACGGAAGATCGAACCTACCATTTAGTGGGAAAATGGATCTTTCAACACAGTGTTTATGACATGCTAATTATACAGGAACAAGCACGTCCGAGAAAGTACGCAAACGGCAATCACGCAGCACATGAACACTGGTGGTTTCGGCATTCAAGAAGCACCTATCTTGGTGAGATGACCAAAATGAAAACATCTGCAAGATACTCAATTATATTGGTATCTACTCCACTAGTTTCAGAAACAACTTCGTACTTTCTTGCTTATGGATCTCCACCAAACCCGCTTCACTAACCTGACCACCATCTGACCTGCGCTCCAACCTGCGTCGTGTACAAGACGCCGTTCAGCGACTGGACGTAGTTGTTTATACGTTACCAGCCACTGGCCTCCAGAGATTGGAAACCTAGCATGCCGACCGGCATATTTTAAATAATTAGGTTTAAGGGTTTGCTCAATGTCATACAATTTCTCTTTCTCTTCCTTGTCCTCAAAATCTTCCATAATCACTATTAATTCTACAACTACATTTTGTTAAACGTCTCTGCTTCAGCTTTCCTTCGGTTCAATTACTTTCAATTTACAAGCCTTCGCATTCTTTGTTCAACATACTGTACCTTACACAAAGTACAGTTACTGGTGGTTTGCTACTAAGCTACGAGTTGTAAGAAGCGTGCAACTCGACACGCCAATATACGTCACATAGTTTACGTGACTACATTTATAATTTATACGTCTGCTATTGGAAGCTACTAGACGATCAATGGTGTGCTAGGACGCTTCAGTGTTTACAGACGCGTAACTTGCTACTTTGCAAGTGCCGGAATGTCGATAAAATGAAGGAAAGTGAAGTAAGAAATAAAATCCGCGATTCTATGAATATTATTGCTTTATTTATAATAATCCTACACTTTGTATGTCAATTCAAAAGCTAAGAAGCGACAGAGTAAGGGACTCTGGTATGTTAATAGGGAGTCATTAACGTGCTCGTTAATGAACTTCTCGACACTGTCCTTCAGCACTTATGAATCCCTAAATTCCAATCGATTGTCAAGATTTAATGCCGAAACGTTGAGCACAGGAGACAAGCGACTAACCATTTCAAGAAGCGAATTTGCTGTGTGGTACGCGTCGTGTAGTGTTAGGTGGTAGGTTTTATACCAATCGTCGGTAGCCCTGAAGAGTTCTTTCGACTTTTCATATTTTCACACTAGAAAAATGCTTTAATTCTGGCCGCGGTCACTAAATTTATAATTCTTAGCCCTTCTCCTCGCCGGCTCCGTGGTGTAGGGGTAGCGTGCATGCCTCTTACCTGGAGGCCCCGGGTTCGATTCCCGGCCAGGTCAGGGAATTTTACCTGGATCTGAGGGCTGGTTTGAGGTCCAATCAGCCTTCGTGATTACAATTGAGGAGCCACGTGACAGTGAGGTGGCGACCCCGGTCTTGAAAGCCACGAATAACGGCCGAGAGGATCCGTCGTGCTGACCATACGACACCTCGTAATCTGGAAGCCTCCGGGCTGAACAGCGGTCGATTGGTGGGCCAAGGCCCTTCCAGACCTGTTGCGCCATGGGGTTCGGGGGGAGGGTTGGTAGCCGTTCCCCTCGTATCCTCACTGATCGTGTTGGTGCGATGTTAAACTTTGAAGGATAGGATTGAATCCCAGGTAGTCTCCTATTCTAGACCGATGGACAATTCAGTAAGTGGATCGGTTCACAAGGTACTGTAAAACCTTCCTTTAGAGGAACTTTATGAACGGGAAAGCAGTCCATATCGCAAAATATTCCTGGTCTCGTGAAGTATGGTTTAATATTTATATAAGTTTGCCTGTATTTAGTGGAATCTGTATGACGCAGAAAAGAAAAAAAATGTTGCTACCACAGAGGAAAAATAATGTGTAACTTTCCTTTTTCACTATACCGGTATGTGTATTACGAATGGATCTATGATGGCCGAGATAACATTCGGCCGAGAAATAACATGGAAGTTTCGTCGCCCAAGAAATTCAAACAGAAATATCGAGGCCGATGATGAGTACGATGACGATGAAGAAGACGGTTTATGTAACGTGAAGTCCTACCGACATGCCCAATCTCCCGTAAAGGACGTTCAGTCTTTTACGCTAGCGAAAAATTGACGCGAAATTGTTCGACATTATTTCTCATACCCGAATATTAATTGAGAACTGTGCTACCAGGGATACTTCTGTCCAGCGTACAGTTCTGGATTACTGGAAGAAGTAAATGACAGTACTGTACAGTATTACTATTGGTGTTATTTCTATAAAACACGCAATGTTAAGTATGCACTGTACTACTGTGCACTGTGAGGAAGTTCTAAGCAAGAACAGATTTTTGTTAGTGCTGATGATCTAGTGTATATACGTGTGCAATTAGTTTCAGTACTGCTGGATTATCTAACAGAGGTATGCACTTATGACTTTTTATTTTATTTTGTTATCACCTTTATGAAATGGAATCCTGCATACAGAAGAAAATGTTCCGATCTATTGGCTTTCGGCTGAGGGCAGGTTTTTTAAACTAATATTGTGAAGAGGAAAAATGTGTATATTTGTTTGTAACGAATAGATTCAAAAACTACTGAACGGATTTTAAAAATTTCTTCACCTATACAAAGCTACATTGCCAGTGAGTCACATTGGCTGTATTTTATTTTCAAAGCAATTCGAGGTAGGGACACGGGGGGGGGAAGATATAAAAATAATAGGCTAATATAGGCAAAATATCGAATTTGAAGGATAAGGACGAGACAAAGCTCAATTTAATCCTCTTGGCGCAAAAAACAACACTCAGTAAGCCTTACGGGCCCAAAATCCATGTTTTAGGCCGCAAAACCAACCGTTACGGAGATGTTGGCACTACACTACCCCTGCTCTAGGAATCGGATAAAAGAAATGAACTGCCGTAACCATGGCAACGTCAGCTCCAGGATTCTAGAGCAGCGAGATTATGCATGTACGTTTGGGCATAGCTACCAACCAAAACTGGTACACACAAGACTTACTATCTGGAACAGATATAATGTTGTGTAAGGTACTCATAGGACTCCTTTGGACGGGGATGGAAAGGGGGTGAAGTATAAAAATCTTACCTTACTGTATATAAAAATTGATGTATGTGTGTATATAAATGACACATCTCTTCCTAAACCACTGGAGCAATTTCAACCAAACCTGGAACACGTATTACTCACTATCGGGAGATGAGCACTGTGGTGGTAAGCCATCCCTAGCGCCCTTAAAGGGGGTTCAGGGTGGTTAGTTATAAAAATAATCGAGAATAGTATCGAATCCATAGTTTTCGTGGTCGCTGAAATGAATAGTGACACTCCGATTTTTTTAAATTTCATGTTCAGCCGCCTTTGGGGTGAGGGTAAAGGGGGAGCGAGATATAAAAATAATCGTAAAAAGTGTCAAATCTACAGTTTTCGGGGTTACCGAGATGAATGGTGACAATCCAGATGTTTTATCTCTTAGGGGGTGGGCGAGAGGGGGACAGCCTCATTGGCAGTTGAAATCATGTACATCGTATCTATAGTGCGACAGCTAAATACATACAGTTATCACTTATTAATTTTTGACAGGATCAAATACTTCCCAGTCGATTCGAGCTTCCATAAGGACGAAGTTCAGATAATATAAAACTTGAAATCAAACACATGTAAATAATTCTAAAACTACATTATAGATCGTAACATATTAATCTGTAAGTCAAGAAGGAATTCTATAAAAATTCACTTCACACATAACTAACTGGTAATGCAAATTTTACAGGGAAATATTCAGAACTATCCGGGCAACGCCGGGTACTACAGCTAGTTATGCGTATAGAAGACGAAGTAGTTTCTAGACAGCTATCTTCAGTTGTATTTCCGCGAAATATCGGACTAGGTAATTAAATCTTAAACAAATTATATGAATACCATTTACTGGCGTGTACAGCAGCTAATGGTCGCAGAAAATATAAAGGTCACAAGGTTTAGACTAATTCAAGTAAGGAAGCCCTTACTTAAGCTGATTAATTTGCTGGTTTCAAATGGATTTGCTGAAGACGACTGTGTGAAATGTGGCACTGTGTGAAGAAACATGGATAACAGACATTAAAATAAAAAAAACGCATTTGAAATGTGGTATTTACCGAAGTATAATGAAGCCGAGGTGCAAAAAGGAGGAATACCACGTCAGTTTAGTGAGAGGATTTATCGGAAAGGTCACTGTACCCTCTGAGAATGAACATTATGTGGCACAAGGATTTCCTTTACACCGGGGCGAGTTGGCCGTGCGGTTAGGGGTGCTTACCTGTGAGCTAGCATCCGGGGGATAGCGGGTACGAATCCCGCTGTCGGCAGCCCTGAAGATGGATTTCCGTGGTTTCTTATTTTCGCACCATCCAAATGTTGGGACTGTACCTTAATTAAGGCCACGGCTACTTCCTTCCTACTCCTAATCCTTTCCTATCCCAACGTCGCCATAAGACCTGTGTGTGTCGGTGCGACGTAAAGCCACTAGCAAAAAGACAAGTATTTCCCGGCAGACAGTTTCGTCGTTTTGTATTCTACACCTGGTAAACCTACTCGGCATTTTTCGTATATTCCACCGCACTTTACGCTCTCCATCATCTATAATTTCCATTTGATGGTAGGTCACGAATCCGTGCCAATAAAAATATTTAAATTGACTTATGCCACAACCGTCGTATTATTATTATTATTATTATTATTATTATTATTATTATTATTATTATTATTATTATTATTATTGTTATTATTAGCTAATTCTCCTAATATTGGAAGACTTTAAGCAAATAACTCAATCAGTTCTTCTGTGGGTTCTTCTTGTTGTTCCAATATGTTTTCTTTCTTTCAGAGGCTTGTTTACGTTCTTCCGAACACTTTGATCTGTAGTGTTCTTGTTGCTGTGGTTGCTGACATGTAGCTTCTTAGTTGTTTACTTTGTGTCCAAAGATGTCTCTTTCCAGAATGTCTGTTGAAATTATGTTTGCGTTTTTGAGGTCCTTTTGAAGTTCATTAAGCCAGGGTGTTGAGTTCTTAAGTAAAGTTACATAATCTATTCTCCTTTTTGTCAGTCGAATTTTCTAGTCATCTACTGACATGACAGACTAATTTCATTCGTCTTTTCCTAATGCTAATTTCGATGATTGAGAACTTTTCTGTTGTTTTGGTTGATTGTAACCTGTAACCGTCTAGGGTGTATCTTACTTCTAAGATGTTTCTAATGATCTTCCTCTCCTTTTTGATTTCTTCAAGTTCTTGTTTTCAGATGAGTATCAATGTCTCACTTGCGTAAAGAACCGTTGTCTTTATTACTGTGTTATAATGCCGATTTTTTAAAATATCTTGACGTGGATTTTTGGTTGTAAATTTTTTGCACTAACCTTAATGCTTTTTTGATTTTTGGAGATATTTTGAAGGCTTGTCGGTTCGATACATTTTCTGTGGTATTTAAAGTAAGTAACCCTGTCAATTGTACCATATTTTGTTCTTAGTCTCTTGATATCTGACTTTGAACATAAGAAATCGGTTTTCTCGAACGATATCTGTAGTCCCATCTTTTTTAAACTTTCTTTATCACTAGCTGTTTAACAGCAGTCTCCTCGTCCTCTGTTAGTATCGCCAGATCATCTGCAAAAGCGAGGTATTGTACCGTTCCAGGCTAAAATGCAATCTACCGGCGCCGTCGGAGAGCTGCGTGTACGGTTCGCAAAATATGATCAGGGCTAAAATAAATAATCTCAGGATAAAATATACCATGGTTATGTGAACGGAAACAAGTAACATAATTCCGAAATAAAATTCAAAAATAAGGGGTAAAATAGATTTATTATCTATGAAACATTATTGAAATTCGCAAAATAAACAAATTAATACTGTATGTTAAACGATTAAAAATATGGCTTAAACAAATGCCAAATTTCCAATACGTGCCGTGCACATAGTTAACACAAAAATTAATACATGACACAAAAGACGGGCAATGCCCCGTGTTAATATAAAAATATTCACAAAATAAACCTGGGGAAGAGTTACACACTTCGCATCGAGTCAACGCAGTTAAATTTATCTTATTGAATCCTGACGGATATCATTCCGTTAACGTTTATAGGACACACCGCGACAGAATAGAATTATGCTAAATCCGATCCATAATACAAATTATATGCACAACACTTATCAACAAATCAATGTTCCAGGTTTCCCAACTTATATCTACACTGAGTTTACCAACAGACCGTCCTGTTACATGTTGGGCGGCTCGAAAGCCAACTTCCCAATAAAGTGAGTCCCGGACTCATATGTAAGAAACAAGTCTTTAAGAACGATGACAATGACATAAACATCAATAAGACGTGTAACACAATTCAATATAAATGATACATTTCAAAGAAACCTGTAAAATTCATGCAAATAAAATAAACAAAATACTCTGTAGCCGCATATCTGAAATACAATTTATGAGATGCTAAGCTTCTTCATACTAAAAGTACGGAACTCTTGGCCCCGCTACGCATGTTGTTGGTCGTTCACCTAGCACGTCGTATCATAACTCTACTGACACTTCTAATACTCCAGCTATGAGACTTGCTGCCTCGCAAGAAAAGACATTAATTAATTGGATTTTTAATTCCTGCCTGAGAGATTCTAATATATCGGGGAACACATATTAACGCTGCAAATCACTTCTCTGTTCATGTAACTAATAATAGGCCTCGAACTCAAGTCACTGCTTCTAAATACGCATTTTTACGGCCTTAAATACACATTTCAATTTAACACAGCTACTATATATGACACGCGGCACATCTGGCCTAACACCTCGGAGTCCAAGAGTTCGACTCTCATAGTATTAATGAACACTCTAGGCAAATCCAGCCTTTCTCTCACCACGCAACTAGCACCATTATATTTTCCCCTTTATTAATTACCAGGCACCTCCGTCCTGTCTTCACATTGTATCAGGCTAATCTTGCCTTTCTCTCGTAATGTCACAACACAATCCCAATTAACTAGTCCTCTTTGCCGATCTAAAAGACACTAATTCAACGGTGCACTTTCAAGCTGGTCACATCCGCCACGCACACCTGTAAACATGCTACATGCTTTAGAAAAAACTGTTCCCTGCTGAAATTTATTCCCAAACAAACTTTAGGCTGTGCAGCCTTCTTAATTGAAGAGTCTACATCTTGTTACATAAATTGGAATACACAGTAACCTCTTGACAGACACATATCCTCATCTATACCCAATCATTTCCCTCTTTCCCATCTAATAAAAAAGAAAAAATAATAATAAGCAACATCAGGGTTCGAACATGCATCTTCATGAAACATGACGTTACTCTACAAAGTGAAAACATAGCTAAGCCACAAAAGGACTGACATTTACAATTAAACTACATCAGGATCGAACTAGCCTAATTCTTCTATTTAAGCATGCCTATAACTTTAAGATAAACTTAACTGGTGTCGTCTCAGCTTTCTTCATGGTCCCCAGGCCGCTGCGTCTGCGTAAATTACGCCACCATTGCAACACACTGCATGGCGTTACAAAATACGCTGCTGGTCTTTGCTTCTTCCATCTTCGTCTTTGAGATATGGTGTTCCGCACACACCATTAATTTGTACCGAAACATAAACGACGATTCGCACACGTCCTTCGCGATACCGGACGCGTGCCGATCACCGTATTTGCAACACTCGGATGCAAATTACATACACGGGTTTGGAGATATCGAAAATAAATACCGTCTTAGTTATTAACAATACCGTGCCAAAACCGCACTCTGGCATACTGCAACATCATACGTGATTTTATATATAGCAAAGGTAATTGCTTTGTTAATTGTACTGTACACTCCCGTGATTAAATAATATTACTTGCACTTATGTAATTCATATTACTCGTTAAATAACGTCTCAGCTTTCACAATAAGTATGTTTACAACCTTCTCTAGGAAGACGTTGAACAAAATAGGAGAGAGTCCATCAACTAGAATCATGTTATTTACTTTACGTCGCACTATATACTTTTACGGTTTTCGGAGACGCCGAGGTACCCAAGTTTAATCCCGCAGAAGTCCTTTTACGTGCCAGTAAATCTACCTACACGAGGCTGACTTATTTGAGCACCTTCAAAATACCACCGGACTGAGCCAGGATCGAATCTGCCAAGTTGGGGCCAGAAGGCCAGCACCTCAACCACCTGAAACACTCAGCCAATCACCTTGTCTCACGCATGTTTGAATGTCGAAGAGTTCTGAAATTTCCCCCATAAATTTCACCCTAGATTTCGTACCAGTCAGTGTTTGTTTCACGAGTTCTTGAGTTTTGGGATCTATTCCCCTCTCTTATATTATTATTATTATTATTATTATTATTATTATTATTATTGTTATTATTCCTGCGAGCATAATATCCATCTCGTTAAAATCTCTAATTTAAACTGAAAGGCAAGGTGCTTGTAATTAGAGTTCCCTTCTTGTTTATAACTGGCTCGAGATTATTCGTCATGCTACGTACAATATATTCACCCTCTGTTCGGAATGAGCTCTTTGAAATAACGTTGGGAATTACAGGACTGAAATAAGAATGCTTTGGAGATCATACATTGCCCTGTGATATACATAGCATTGTAGTTTTATAGCTAATGATTTTCTAATACTGCCGTAAAACACGATAAAGTTCTTTGTCGCTTTAAAAACCCTTAGGTAGGGAGCCATGGAATTGGTATTCAGGTCAGCCTTTGTGTAAACATGGCGAGAGCGATAAAGGGAACATGCCTGTGAATGTTTGAGCACGCTAACAAACAAGTGCCATAACCCGTATATGTCATGGTGCGCAGTTTGTGCAAATGAAGTGGAGGTGGCTGGGTTTTTTATTTTATTTTATTTTATATTTTGCGGCGTGTTGCGAACTTTTATCGTTTATTTCAGGATTGCAAACACACCTCGCGAGAATCATTGAATTTCAGCACTTTGAAGATATCCAATTCAGATGGTGACTGTGCTGTATAACGTCGTTGCCGAGACAAAACCTCCTATGTGATAATATTTTTCGAGATATGCTGACCCGCAGCACATATATTATGAAGAGCGAGAATGCCTTGACAATATTCACACAATATTGCATCTTAGATGACAGAAACGTACCGGGAAAAATTCTAAGCTAAAATATTTCACATAGGAGGTTTTGTCCCTGCAGCGACGATAAGCTTCTTTTAAAATCCATTGTCATTTCTTTCACTGACACATCTCGCTGAACTATGCTGGATGAATTCAAGTGTGGGGGAGGTGGATGTGTTTTCGACGAAATATTGTATTTGTACTCCTTTGGGTCTTCTTGTTTTCATTGTTGTTGTGCCATCAGTCCACAGAACGGTTTGATGCAGCAATCCATACTAACCTATCCCGTACTAATCTTTACATTTCTACGTAACCAAGTCAAATTTGGCGAAATTATCTTCCTCTCACTAAACTGACTCAGTACGCCTTCTTTTTTGATCCAATCTAATAATAATAATAATAATAATAATAATAATAATAATAATATAATAATAATAATAATATGCCGTCACCTCCCTGTTAAGGCAAATATTTTATGCCATTATCGGGCTACTTGTGTGTACATTTCGAAGTTATATTTTATCTATCAAATAGATTGTCCAACTCAAATCACTTAAATCATGCGTATACATGAACAGTATTGTGCACGTTGCGTAAACTTGTCAATGATAGAGAGTTGATCGAGACCACGGAGCTAGTTTTGAGGATACTGGAAGCCCGTAGTTAATTCAAAGAGGCTTCCAGACTGAACGCAGGGGTGCAGAATTTTGTCCACCAGGATTTAGTTTACGTTCCGTGAAGTAGTTTTACACGAGGGTGGTATATTTAAGTACTTTGAATACCAACAGGCTGAGCAGGGAACGAATACTCCAACTTAAGCCAGAATGACAGCACTCTACTGCCTGAGCCACACCGATCGATTTGTCTCTCTTCATACTTCACTTTATACTCTAATAACACCGGCCGAGTTTACCGTGCGGTCAGGGGCGCGCGGCTGTGAGCTTGCATCCGGGAGATAGTAGATTCAAATCCCACTGTCGGCAGCCCTAAGATGGTTTTCTGTGGTTTCCCATTTTCACACTAGGAAAATGCTGGGGCTGTACCTTAACTGAGGCCACGGCTGCTTCCTTCCAACTTCTAGGCCTTTTTTTATCCCATCGTCGCCATAAGATCTATCACAAACTTTTTTCGGTTTTCGGAGACGACAAAGTACCGGAATTTACTCCCGCAAGAGTTCTTTTACGTGCCAGTAAATCTACCGACACCAGGCTTGCGTATCTGAGCAGTTCCAAATACCACCGGACTCAGCTAGGATCGAACATGACGAGTTGGGGTCGGAAGGCCAGCGCATCAAACGTCTGAGCCACTCAGCCCGGCACTTTATATTTTATGCCTATTTTAATTATCCTTAATTATTTAATTATGCTTAAAACTGGAACTACCGGCTGTAACGACTCTGAAGGGACTGCCAATTAACGATCATTATAGGCGATAGTCGCACAAACCGCGTTATTATTATAATTTTTTTTGTTACCAAAAATGTAATATCTTATGTTTTGGGCTGCACAATGGCATGTTTAATTAGCAGAATAAAATTAACACTTCAAAAAGCACAAGTGGAGCAAGTATTATTTGCAATACAGTATTTGTATTTGAGGACGGGGACTGAAAGGAATTTGTCTTCTAATGAGTACGTACAGCAATAATATGTCAGCAAATTATAAAATAATGCGTGAGAGAAGAAATAGCAACAATGTTAATTTATCAATGTCACACATGGTCTTGGCTAATAAATGATATGTTCTTCTGTTCTTCCAAATTGTAGAAATCGTGTGTGATGTACTCAATTTTTTCGCTATGTTCACGTTTAATTCCCCATTTTGTAATCGCCATATTATCTCTCAGTTTCCTTCAGTATTAAACACTTTCTCTTTCTTTTGCGACATCTTCACAGCGATGCTTCCATTGTCTATTTAATAGTTAGACGGATTTGAAATCAACAATCCAGTGAAAACAAGAGTTTGAAAATAAGCTTTACCTTGCTGTCAGCAATCCCCGAACGCGCAACAAACAAAATTCAACATTGGACATTATAGTCGATACATTTCTCCAAAAATGTCGTAAAATTACGCCTTTTTATGTGATATGTCGTAATAAGCGACGTTGAACTGAACGGTTTCTTAAAATACAGTGTTTAAACGGGATTTAGAGGGGACCGTCAGATTTCGCCGGTATATCCAGGACGTCGTTATAAGCGATGTAGTTATAAACGGTTTCGGCTGTATGTTATTTATTTATTTATTTATTTATTTATTTATTTATTTATTTATTTCCTTTGTTGTTCGACAGGAATTTCTTCCCACTTACAGACCATTTCCATTTCTTATTTCTGATGTTATAGATAATTTACATTAAAAATTAAAATATGAAACCTAATACTATACTTATGAATTATAGAATGTTTGTGTCATGGATTAAGCATCATGTCCCTAAAACGCAAACAAAATATTACTCTGGTGGCTGTTACAACCATTGTATCAGTACTTATATGTGTCTGAGTTAACCAACGAATATTTGAGCTAATCCTACAATAACTACCCAGTGTTTACCAGAAGTAAATTTGAAAGAGCTCTCGATAAATGATGACAGCCATCAACGCTAGTGTTCTAATTTCACGTCAACAATCAGCGATATTCATTTTAATCGAGTCCTCTCCAGAAGTTATGCAGTTTACTATGCAAAGTAAAATTTCTCGTCATTGCGTGATACGAACCCATTCATTATGCTGTAGCAAGAGATGATGTATTAGAAGGATCCAAACGTTAAGTACCGCACCGCTTACCACCACGATTATTAAAAAAGCTTCCAGTTTCTGATGTTTCTGCTCTAAAGTTGAAATAATATAGAGCCGAAATTCACTGTCTTCCATAAAGCAATTTCTGTTACATATGAAATGTGCGATTAGAATATTTTTCTCTGTGTAATAGTGATCATCTGGAGTGATCGCATGTTAATGTCTGTCAGGCTTTCGAAAACCCCACAAATAGCTTCGTCTTCTTATCTGTGGTAGTGTGTAGGACTTGGGGTGACAATATCGCGGATTCAAGATACCAGGAGCGTTCATACTTTGAAGGCCAGGAAACAATCGGTTTGGCACTGCATGTCATAGAATATCAGCACGATATTTGGTAACGCAGCAATGAGCCGCGCATTCGCATTCCAGTTTTTATGTCATCTAGTAAACTAAATCACTACGTCAAAATTGACACGCAGTCAACGTAAATGGCATCAGAGCGAAATGTCTGCAAACTACACCTGAGTTAATCGACTCACTAAATTTCAATGAACATGTTATTCAGGAATAGGATTTGGGAGTACATCTATTCTAAAACTCAAATAATGGACTAAGGTTGACAATGATGATGATATTCATTTTGTGTCCCACTAACAACTTTTACGGTTTTCAGAGACGCCGAGGTGCCAGAATTTAGTCCTGCAGAAGTTATTTTACGTTTCAGTAAACCTACCGACACGAGGCTGACGTGTTTGAGCACCTTCAAATACCACCGGACTGAGCCAGGATCGAACATGGCAAGTTAGGGTCAGAAGGCGGCGCCTCTTCCGTCTGGGCCACTCATGGCCATGAGCGATTGAATATATACGTGTTTATCCTACAATTTGTCGTAAATTTCACTATTCTTGTTAAAAATAAATAACTCTTTAAAAGCCAAATTTGTTAATATAGCCATGTCAAGCTGGGTATTAACCAGATACACGTATTTTGAAATGATTTACTCGAGGTGAAATGTGTATCTAGTTTTTTAAGGTCATATCAAAAATAGTTTTTTTCTTGGTTTTAAAATCTCCCTTCAGATTTTAAACCTGGAAAACCTAGAATAAAGGCACTCGTACTTCTCACTAATTACTCTGATGTGTGGTGTAGAGATTATTAGTTTAAGTTACATACATTCTGTACACCTCTGCAAAATATTAGTGTTTACGTCGCTTTTAAAGGCAAAACTTGGAACATTTTAAATGCCATTGTTCCGATGATAGTAACAATAATACTCAGGGTCTCTCATTTAAACCCAGACCGAACGCACACTGTTTGTACTCTGCGCTACGGCAGTTGCAGTATGAGAGGTGTGCGCAAAGTTCTTGACCTTGCAAGCAGCTTGTACGTGTTCGAACTATTAAGCATGAGTCGCCAGTCTGAATTTCAGCTGTTAACATGATGAGAAGTTATCAAAACATCGTATTTTCTTATGTAAATGTTCTGGTTTCATCTTAATGGTCATATGAACAGTCATAACTCTCGCTATTGGTGTGCAGAACATCCTAATGGTGTTTATGAAGTTCCTCATTGTGAAAAGAAAAATGGTGTTTTATTGCGCTGCTAGTGCAATACCAATAATTGGGTCTATTTTTTTCGAGACGGCAGTAAATGTAGGGAGGTACCAAGAATACATTATGACTCCGTTCCTCCATCACTTAACGAAAGAAGAAAAATCGCGTGGGTGCTTTCAACAAGATTGAGCCCTTGCTCATACAGCAGAAGATTCCCTTCTTACAATCTCGGAAGTGTCTGCAGACAGAGTAATCAGTGCTGCTCTATCTACCCCTCGTTCTCCAGATCTAACAGTGTGTGACTTTTACTTCTGAGTTAAACTGAAAAAAAAAAAAAAAATGTATCGAACAAATCCTCACACATTGGAGGAACTGGAAGAAAGCATTCCAGACCACTGTCTCAGAGGTCCCAAGGGACCAATGAGTGATTTTAGCCCGTCGACCAATGTTGCAGGCCTTGATTGCTATTTCATAATTGATGTAGTAGAGACATTACGGTTGTAGGTGAAGTGGTATACTTATGCGGGGATCGAACTGGCCAGGATATGGCCTGGGCCCCAGATGGGGCCAAAGGTGCCCTTAGTAGGGCAGGGGTTGGTGGGGTCGTTGGCACTCTGTGATTAGAGTCCAACGAAGAGGGCGGGAGGGTAACATCAGGTGGATGGTCACCCATCCAGTAAGTGACCATTCCCAATGTTGCTTCATAATTAATTTTGAAGATAGAACATAATTGTCGGAGGAAGTTAAGGGGAGTCCGACAGGGTGCAGGTGTAGCGAAGAAAGCACTACGAATGAAGTGATCAACATTACAGTGGCAGAACTGATGCGCGTCAGCCAGAATGTGGATACCAGATGTAATGCCGGTATGAAACCGGACGGCCGACTCTTCCAGCATCCTTTATATGATTGCATACAAGATTTTTTACGCGCTTAAAGCAGGGCGGCTGAGGCAGCTCCAGCAGCATCAATATCATTTTGAAAAACGTACTCTGATGAGACAATATGTACATTGTTGTACTTTACTCGGTGAAAGTCGTTGCATTTGTTATGGAACTAAATTAACAGCACTAAATGCTCAAGTAAATACAAAATAAATTATACTTCAGACATTAAAGCATATTTATTGTGAACGCTAGATAATAATTATTTTGACAATCATCGTATTTCTAACATAAAACAGAAAATTTATCTTTCTAGATGGTTTAGAGCTAATTAGTACTTGAATGCATAGACGTTTGACTTAATGACTGGAACCCAACCTGAGGGCATGATGTCTACCAGTCACGACAAGCGGCTCTGAGGTATTTTCTTCCATTCTTCGCTCAAACACTGTAGAAGTCCTGCTTTCGAGCTGAACGTCCATTACCTCAGTCTTCGGTCCACTTCTTTCCACAAATACCCTCGGCCATTCAAACTTACTAATATTACTCTTCTTGAGAAAGTCTTCGACATGATGAGAGGTGTGCTTGAGATCATTGTCCTGTTGAAGTGTCCAAATTCGGCCCATCGTCTTTCCAGCGTGGAGAAGCAAGTTTTCTTTATAGATGTCATAGCACAAGATAATAATAATAATAATGTTCTTTACGTCCCACTAACTACTCTTTTACGATTTTCGGAGACGCCCATAGCACAAGAAGGCATCCATAGTACCTTCAGTTGGTACCAACGTACCGACATCTGAACGGGAGAAATATCCTCACATCATCATATGGTCACCAACATGCTTACTGCGGGGACTTGGTACCAGACGCCTTCCTTTCGTTTACAGGTCTGCGTACAATTAAAATTCCATCGGAAGAAAATAAACTGAATTTACTCTCATCACTCCAAAGCACGCGAGACCAATTCCAATTCACGCGACTGCATCTGGCTGAGGAGTGTGCACAGCCTACGAGATTAAATGAAATGGCGTATGCCTTTTAGTTCCGGGAGTGTCCGAAGGCATGTTCGGTTCGCCAGATGCAGTCTTTCGATTTGACAATCGTAGACGACCAGCGCGTCTTGATGAGGATGAAATGATGATGATGATGACCACGCTTACACCCAGCCCCCGTGCCAGCGAAATTATCCAATGATGGTTAAAATTCCCGACCCTGTAGGGAATGGAACCCTGGACCTCTGTGAGCAAAGGCCAGTACGATAACCATTTTAGCATGGAGCCGAACAGCTTACGAGATCGAAGATCTTCGTCCTCAACGCGCGCTCTTGGTGTTAAGATGAGTTTGTCAAAATACTTATTGTCGCTACTATACTTGCGTAAGTTGTCGTATTTACAGTTGTTTTTGTTTCAGTAACTTCCAGTTTCTTTAGTCTAACGGGAGTCTCATTAACTTCTCGGTCATAACTGAAAACATTTTGTATGAAATAATTCGTATTTTAAAAATACTCATCCGGCCTCCCCCAGGCAACACTCTGCTGCCCCCGAAGGGTCGTAACACCACAGTTTACGAAACACTGGACTAATGTAATAATTCTATAAAGTTATTTCGCTAGTATCCATCTCCTCTCCACAATCTTAGCAAATCATTCCTTGGATAAACATAATTATCTCTGACATAACCACCCGAGAATCAGAACCCTCTTACTCGCCGGAGGAAGTGCACGCACTTCCACAAGAGAGTTGACTATTAATATTAACTCCGATTTATCAATTTCTTGCTTGTCACAACACACAGAGCACACGAAGTGATCCAGTTTCCAGCCATTCCTGCAGCTGACGTAACAGTTCGATATTAACTAGATCTGGATGGCAAAGACGGCAGCAATCAGTCTTCGTATTCACATTATTGATTCTTCCTGCAGGTAAGCGAGGAGCTTTCCTAAGGCAGAAATATCTCAGGAAATGACTTAGCTATTGGTGCCCTCCATAGCTGTCGGTGGGGTCATTTCATTCCATGGGAAACAGTTTCAAATAAGCTTGCTGGTCATTAGTAAGGTTCAGACTCTCATTAGACTAAAGAAACTATTTTTTGCTAGTTGCTTTACGTCACACCGACACAGATAGGTCTTATGGCGACGATGGGACAGGAAAGGGATAGGAGTGGGAAGGAAGCGGCCGTGGCCTTAATTAAGGTACAGCCCCAGCATTTGCCTGGTGTGAAAATGGGAAACCACGGAAAACCATTTTCAGGGCTGCCGACAGTGGGGTTCGAACCTACTATCTCCCGAATACTGGATACTGGCCGCACTTAAGCGACTGCAGCTATCGAGCTCGGTACTACAGAAACTAGTCATATTTCATTCCTAGGGTCATTTGACCCGAAATATGAGAAATGTGTCCCTCATCCCGTTTATGCCGAATTTATGTCGCATATAATTGCATATTTCGGCCATTTTTATTGTTTTGGTCATATTTTGCTCATGTTTTAGTGATGTAAGGTCATTTTTGAGAATTTTTATTCAAATTGAGGCGTCGTTTTTTTTTTTACAAGGTTCATGTTATCTGCGTTGATTTTCAAGCACAGGATTTAAAAATACTGTAGCAGAAGGTGGGTAGCAGATTTATAAGACACGATTCTGAGAAAGAGATGCTCTGCGAACGTACGCCGAGTGATACCAAAAACAAATGCTAATACTTTTTTCTTTTTTTTAGGAATGCAGAATGAGAATTGCATCTAAGGGGTATGATTCTAAATGAATAATTTACCTAGTGTAGCTCTGTCAGTTTGCATGGTTGAATGTGTCTGCTGTATTATTGCTTATCACTTTTTGGCACGTTTAATATTAGTAATATTCTAATACTTGCTACAAATTCCTAACATTTTTAAGCCATTTCTTACTTTCTTAGGACATATTTAGCTAGTTTTAGGGCATATATTCTTACATATTTTGTACTTCTTTAGGTCATAATCTTCGGAACCCTAGTCATCAGTTATGAAGTGTAGTATTTATTGAAATGCATAGAGTTAATTCTTTTTAATGTTTCGTACACATATCTTATATTTTCATTTTTGTCACGTTTTCAAAAAGTTTTTTATTAATTTAATAGTGCTCCTTCTGTGAATCAGTGATGAAGAGCCGGCCTCTGAGTCCCAAGATCACTGGTTCTATCCAGGCAGAGGGTGGAAGAAATCAATTGCGCACTCCAAGTTCTACGATGTCAGCGAGTAAAAATATATCTGGGAGATATTTGGTGTTTACAGGACAAAATTGTCCGGCGCCATGGCTAAATGGTTAACGTGCTGGTATTTGGTCACATGGGTCGCGAGTTCGATTCCCGGCAGGGTCAGGAATTTTAACCAAAATTGGTTAATTTCCTCTGCACGGGGGGAGGGGGTGCTGGGTGTGTGTGTCCTCTTCATCATCATTTCATCCTCATCACGACGCGCAGATTGCCTACGGGCGTCAAATCAAAAGACCTGCATCTGGTGAGCCGAACTTCTCCTCGGACACTGCCGGCACTAAAAGCCATACGTCATTTCATTTCATTTCATTTCATTTCATTTCATTTCATTTCATTTCATTTCATTTGGACAAAATTAATTAAACTGACCTTTAGGCAGCCTCGGTGGTGAAAAATCAAAACGCCTGAACATATTTTGTTTACAATTCTTTACATCGCACCGACACAGTTAGGTCTTATGGCAACGAGGGGATAGGAAAGGCCTAGGAATGGGAAGGAAGTGGCCGCGGCCTTAATTAAGGTACAGCCCCAGCATTTTTCTGGTGTAAAAATGGAAAATCACGGAAACCCAGTTTTATTTATATATTTTTTATTTATATAGATTACTAAAAATTGATGATGATGATGCTTGTTTTTAAAAGTACCGTAACATCTAGGTCATCGGCCCATAATGGTACGAAATGTAATGAAAATTTAAAAGTCCTTAATCATCCACTGCCCAGAATTCAAAACGTGAAGACAAAGCATGAATGGATGGATATGAATTTAAAACAATCAGTGGATCCGACCCGCAATTCCCCACATTCACAGAAACTGACGTAAAACAATAGTATTACTGACCAAAGGACTGCGTCTATAGCACAATACTAAATCGATGACGCTTGTAGCCTAAAGGGTTCCAAAATCCAAGTCATCGGCCCCTCATAATGGTACTTATCGCTAGGAAAGTGAAACCATGGTATTGTCATGTTGCGGTACTAATCAAAAGTAGCGTTGACTCGCGGTATTCCACAAATTATGGTACTACTCACAGGTAATGTAATTCGCATATATAATACAGACCTATTGTGTTTCGCACATTGCAGCGCCATTTACAAGCAACCACAGGGGCTCGTACTATCCCGTGTTGTTCCTCATATAGTGGGTACTAATCATAGGCAAGCCAGAGCCATGGTGTCGCTCATACAGTAGTACTAATCACAGGTACTGTAAAAGCCGGCAGCACACTCTGTTGCTACTAATCACAAACCTATTTTGTACCTAGCATAGTGGTACTATGTGCAAGTAAAATCGACCCATGGTTTTCCCCATGTGGTGGTAATAATTACAAGTAATCCCATGGTTCTAATTGGATCATCCCTTGGTCACCCTTTTTAGTCGCCTCTTACGACAGCAGGGGATACCGTGGGTGTATTCTTCGTCTGCGTCCCCCACCCACAGGGGGTTTACTGAAAATTGTCGGCAAACTGAAGACCCAAACAGTTATAAATTAACAGAGTCAATGAAAATAAATTGTTTCAGATGGTACAAAACAATCAAATTTTCACAGCAAAATACATCGTTATTATATTATGTGAAAAATCCACAATTCTAGCCATTCAGGCAAGAAACTCAATGTTGAAAACATCCTAGGGATGTGAGCTACAAATTTAGGTAAATAAAATATAACAAAATATGAGAATATATTACTTAATTATTCCTAAAACTTACAATCCTTTTCTTAATCATAGTTATCCGGTCGATTAGATTAGCAGTTTGCTTTTTCTCTACCACTACAAGGGCTAATGTGAGTCAATGCAGGGTTTCACTTAAGCCCTTACAACTACAATCGGAGTGGACATTTTTCAAAAATAAAGAACGTTTGAAGATATTGAAGCAAGGAACGCATTAAAGAAGGAATTATGTAAATAAGTTAATTTGGATAGGATTTGAATAAAAAAGGAAGACGGGTAAATAAACCACCGATTTTAGGCTGTATTTCTGGAACTGTATTTAGGCCGAAATTTGTCTTTTACAGTTTGGTAGAGATATCAAATACTCACAATTTAAAACCTTTCCGGGCCCTTTAGCCCTTCAACTTTCAGCACAATTGAGGAAATTGCTTAATTTTACGTTTTCTGTAGTAGGGAGACCCCTACTTTGCTAAGAAATGTTTTTAGCGTTAAAATACATGATTCATCTCGTGTTTATACGTTAGAACATGTTCCTGACCTTCATCAACCTATCTCAGACAATATGAAGAAGGCTGAGTTATTAGGGATGCGCCGCTAGTACAATCATTCCTTATATAGCCGATAGTTTTACCGCTTGAATTATTTGCATTTTATACTATTATTGCGTAAAATATCCATCGATAGATATAATTTATTTTCGAATAGTTTTACTGCATTAGATCTTTAACGCACATAACAGTGAAAGGAAAGCTCGGAGATTTGTGGACATCAATTTGAATCTATTAGAAGACATATCAATATTTCAATCTGCTTTTACATCGCAACGACACAAATAGGTCTTATGGAGATGATGGGATAGGAAGGGGGCTTGGAGTGGTGAGAAAGTGACCGTGGCCTTATTTAAGGTTTAGCTCAAGTATTTGTTTTGTGTGGAAAATGGGAAACCGCGGAAAACTATCTTCAAGGCTTCCAACAGTGGGGTTTGAATCCACACTCTCTCAAATGCAACCTGACAGCTACGTGGCCCATACTGCATTGTCACTTTCTCGGTACTTAAAGAAGTATACACAATGAGAAAGAATTGGAAATTACAGCACAATACAATCTTCCTGTGTCCTATCCGCAGAATTAATAGTCTATATCATAACAGGAAAAATGAAAATCCAGAAGCCTGTTTCCAGTCATTCGACCGTGTCAGGAGAGGAACTGTGCCGGCTGCCGAAGCTTGTCGCACTCCTCTGCGGAAATGATTAATGATTGACAGATGAAATGAAATCATAGTGGAAGACATCGATATTTGATTAATTTACCTAACTCGTTTAAATTAAGACATGCTGTTTTTCGGTACACCAACAGTCTGAGGGCCACTGAAGGATTTCTATCGTATATAAACACTACTAAACTGATATTAGTACTATAATAACGCATACCATGGGAGACTAGGAGTGAGTGAGTTTGTCACTGCTTTTATCATTCAGAGAGAAAATGCTATTAAAGATATTTATACGTACATCATATCATAGTCTACATTTGTATTCTGTATTATTATTATTATTATTATTATTATATTATTATAAACCTACCACACAGCGGCCTTAATATACTTCCATGATATAGGATATTCACACAGAAGTTCTATGATATGACGAAAATCAACCACACCGTTTTCGTATTAAACACCCTTAAATGCTGCCAGGACCTAAATCGTTTCCTTGAGACTAACCGACATCCAAATCGGACAAAGAAGCACCATTATCACACATTTCGGCACTGCTGTCTCCGAAATTAGTTTATAAAAGTATTTGATGTTCTAGTGCTTGTGGTATGCCCACGTGAGGCGCTGGTTTTGAGCCCGACTTTATTACCTTAACCCGAGAATTCCTTTTAATGTGCATAAGAATTTGTGAGCTAATTTACCGGCATGTATTGTTATAATTATAGTACTTGATTCACCATTAAATGTATGTTTAGCAGGCTCAATACAATGCTGTAAACACCTTGACAGGTTGCAAAGTAGAGCTAGCTATAAGAACGTTCCTGTCAACGATTTGTCCTCTTTATACAAGAGTAGCCTACTTGTAAAGCATGCGAGTTAGGACTTGACAACCTTTATTACTTCTTGGCAGGTAATTCTTACGTTCATGTTGTACAGGTGTTACGTCTGTCATCACTGTTATGAAACACTTGTCTGGAGTAGCAATTAGGCGCCATATGGTAAGCGTGGAGAAACATACGCTCACCCCCATACCCTCTGAAGTTAATTGTATGTACATATGTCTGGCGTGTCGCACCGTATGCAAGTGCACACAATATCCAAACGTAGGACAATTAACAACATTCATAACAGAGGCACCAACACATTTCTTTTTGCTAGGAGCTTTACGTCGCACCGACACAGATAGGTTTTATGGCGACGATGGGATGGGAAAGACCTAGGAGTTGGAAGGAAGCGGCCGTGGCCTTAATTAAGGTACAGCCCCAGCATTTGCCTGGTGTGAAAATGGGAAACCACGGAAAACCATTTTCAGGGCTGCCGATAGTGGGATTCGAACCTACTATCTCCCGGATGCACCAACACATAATGATATACCAATACCTACATGTACCGAGTACATCCCGCAAATGCTTTATATTATTCCGGATAAATGTGGTAAAATGTACGACTATTCCGGAGAATGAAGTAACGTTTCAGAGTTAAAGTGGGCAACCACAGCCCAGTTCAAATTAACACTTCGAATTTTGTTTCTCGTAATAATTGTCGAAGTTTCAGCTATTATTCAGTATTCGTAGGTTCGAGCAACACATTTTACCCCCATCACAAACTTTCGGACAATTAAATTACTTTATATTTGACCGGGCGAGTTGGCCGTGCGCGTAGAGGCGCGTGGCTGTGAGTTGGTATTTTGATGCCCTTGTTCCATCAGTTATCGGAAGAAGAAAAATCGCGCGGTGGTTTCAACAATATTCAGCCCCTGCTCATACAACAGAAGATCCGTTCTTGCAATCTCGGAAGTGTTTGCAGACACAGTGATCAGTACTGGTCTATTTCCCCCCACGTTCTCAGGATCTAACCGTGTGTAATATTTTACTTGTGGGCTAATCTGAAGGAAAAAGTGTATTGAAAAAATCCGCCAACACCGGAGGGACTGAATAAAAACATTAAGAATGAAATAAGAAACATAAGTGGTACTTGAGATATAATGGCGAGGTGTGTCGACCTTACTTTGGAACCCATGAGCGGCGAACCGATTATAAATGTGGAACAACTGGACGTTAGTTCGGTCCTTTCTATACGTCTGTACTAATGGATTTGGTATCGTATATCTGTGGTACTAAGGCAGAGCCCGATATGTGTTTGGTATTTGGGCGGCCTATCATGTTGTCTCATCTAGAAGTCTACGGGATGCCAGGCTGTCTTGAAAGCCAAAGTTTGACTTTATTTGATAAACTATTTTCTATCTGTGGCTTAACACGCGCGGTCTTTGTTTCCACCGTCTAGCAACAATGTCAAAAGGAAATAAATCTGTGACATCCAACGTGCCGAGAATGGGTGGACAGATCTTTAGAAAGCTTAACAGCATTCTCACTTCGTGTACCTTGCGTGTGTTTTTGTTCTGAATAGTTTAACAACTTTGAACACTACAGCATTTGGATTTGCTAGAATCGAGTCTTAGGTCCTCTTCAAAATATAAGTAAGAGGAAAAGAGTAAAATTCAAAAAATGTATAGATCTGGATACCCATCAAAAGAAGTTTTCTAATTTGCTTTATGTGCGCCGGTACCGATATATTGTATGGCGACAATGGTACAGGGAAGGGATAGGAGTGGAATGAATCGACTGTGGCCTTCAATAATATACAGTCCCAACATGTGTATGATGTGAAAATGGGAAACCACGGAAAACCATTTTCAGGGCTTCCAACAGTGGAGTTCGAATCCACTATCTCCCAAATGCAACCTGACAGCTACTGTACGTGGCCCATACTGCATAGCCACTTGCTCGGTACGTAAAGAAGTATACACGATGAGAAAGAATTGGAAAGAACAGCACCGTAAAATCTTCCTGTGTCCTTTTCGCAGAATTAAAGTCTATATCGTAACTTGAGAAATAAAAATCCAGAAGCCTGTTTCCAGTCATTCGACCGGGTCAGGAGAGGAATTGTGCCTGTCAAACTCCTTTGGGGCAATGATTAATGACTGATAGATGGAATGATATTGGAAAGCCTTGCTGGAATGAAAGATGACAGGGAAACACGGAGTATCCGGAGAAAATCCTGCCCCACCTCCACATTGTCCAGCACAAATTTCACATGGAGTGACCGGGATTTGAACCACGGAACCCAGAGGTAAGTGGCTGGTGCGCTGCCGTCTGAGCCACAGAGACTCAGTATCGTAACTTATATAGCAAAAGTAAATTCTTATAACAATACACGGCACAAAGAAAGTGTGGCACGATCGGCTTGTGGAAGTTGCCGCCCCGTGCTAAGTAACTTCATTCCTCTGGAATTGTTTTCATTTTTTATTATCAGCTTTATGTCGCACCGACACAAATAAGTCTTATGGTGACGACGGGATAGGAAACGGTTAGGAGAAAGAAGGAAGCATTCGTGGCCTTGATTAAGGTACAGCCTCAGCATTTACCTGGTGTGAGAATGGGAAAGCACGAAATTATCATCTTCAGGGCTGCCGACAGTGGGGTTCGAATCCACTATCTCCCAAATGAAAGCTGACAGCTGCGTTACCCAAATCCCGCAGCCATGCTTTCTGTCTGGAACTGCTAATAAATAGAGCACGTGATGACAGCCGTAAAGAGTTGGTCCATATCTGACTTCATGCTTCGAAGCACAACATCCTGACAAACAGTTTAGAATTACGAAGAAAATGTTTTTGTAATAATTAGACTTAGGGTTTTTAGGCATGATAGATTAGAATGCATACTAATTTGATTATCAGGACATGTCATTTACCTGCTCTTCCGTAGTATAGCAAGGGTAACAAATTTTAGGGGTTCTGATGGGCCGTACCCCTACGTTTTATGCAAGCCTCTTAACATAACCGTTGTGCAGGGTAGACTATAATTCTTACCCGTTTCAGTAAGTATGCATTCTGACTTATTACTGCCTAAACATCCGGAGTCTAGTAACAATGTTATTAGCTTTAAGTCCCACTAACTACTTTTGCGGTTTTCGGAGACGCCGAGGTGCCGTAATTTAGTTCCACAGAAGTTCTTTTACGTGCCAGTAAATCTACCGACACGAGGCTGACGTATCTGAGCAACTTAAGATACCACCGGACAGAGCCAGGAACGAATCTGCCAAGTTGGGGCCAGAAGCCCAGCGCCTCAACCGTCTGAGCCAGTCAGTCCGGCACGAAGAAAAGGGAATATGAATATATTAATTCCAAAGCCACTGGCCCCACGTTCTAAGGATAGAGTACCGGTTTCTGACCTGGATGCACATGGTTCGATTCCCGGCCTGGCCAGGCATTGTAATGTTGAAAATATTTCTTAGCAGACAAAGTAGCGGTCCCCACATTACGAAAAACGTAAAATTAAGGAATTTCCTCAATTGTGCCGAAAGTTGAAGGGGTAAAGGGCCCGGAAAGCTTTGAAATTCTGAGTCCTAGAAAGCTCTACCAAATTTTTTAAAAAAGTAAAAAGTATCGAAAATTACTTCCGGCCTAAATGCAGTTCCCGAAAGGAGCCTGAAATCGCTTGTTCCTTTACTCGTTCTTTATATTCAAATCGTAGCCAAATTAACTTATTAACATAATTTATTCTGTGATGTTTTGTTCGTCCAGTACCCTCAGGCGTTTTTTTTTTTTTTTTAAGAAATGTCCACACCGAATGTAGTTACAGGGGCTTCAGTGAACTCTGCATTGATTCACATTAGCGCTCGTGGTGTTAAAATAAGGCAAACTACTAATCTAATCGACCTTCTCGCCCAGCGGTGTAGAGGGCAACGAGTCTGCCTGTCACCCGGCAGCCCCGGGTTCGATTCTCGGCCGGGTTAGGAGTTTTCAATTATAAATAATTAATATCCCTGGCCTGGGGACAGGGCGTTTGTGTCGTCCTTAATGTTCCTTTCCTCTACACTTCTGCAATTGCAGTTACACGCAGGCTGATATCATATGGTGCAAGTAGTGGCAAAAGATCCACAGGGGTCGACGTCACGAACAAAGAAACAAGTTCTAATCGACCGGATAACGATAATTACGAAAAGGGTTCTAATTTTAGGAATAAATAAAGAAAATATTCTCATATTTGTTTATATTTTATTTACCTAAAATTCATAGCTCATATTTCTAGTTAAAAGTAAACTCGTGTCCTCATCCTGAGGTGGTGCAGCTCTTTTCAGGCACACCCCCATTGGAGGTAAGCTGCATGTACCATTTCAACCACATACCAGCCCTCCTGCCATTCTTTAATTTCTGGCTGTACCGGGAATCGAACCCGGACCCCCGAGGACGGCAGCTAATAACGCTAACCGTTACGCTACGGGGGCGGACATATTCCTAGTTGCTTGCCTAAAGGGATTTTTGTCCCGTCCTGATGGCTGGTGGAGGTCCAATCAGCCGGTGTCCTTACAACTGGGGAGCTACCTGACGATGAGATGGCGACTGTGGACTAGAAAAGCAAGAACAACGGCCGACACTATCCGTCACACTGACCATGCGCCTCCTCGTAATCTGGGGGCTGAGCAGCGATCACTTGGTAGACCAAGGTCCATCAGGGCTGTAATGCCGTGTGGGTGGGATTCAAAATTAGTGGCTGTTGTTTTCTGATACGAGATATAGTCAGCCCATTATTTTGGTTTTTATGAGGTAATACATGCTTCGGACCACATAAAATCATATCTTCCCGGCAATGTGTTAGAGTTAGGAAAAATATCCATTTGACATTCCTTGTACGGAAATATAAGCATACTTATTAGGAACCATTTAAAAAATTAAACTCAGCATATATTTATATTTAATGGTCTCAGGTGTAGCTATAATTCCTCTGAGTTTCTTCAAAATTCGTTCAAGAAGCTGGATAATGAGTACCTGACGTATTATTCCAGATCATCTCTAATTGTGTGTGAAATTAAATCCATATGCACGAAGTCTTTCAGAAGTGAAATTTCCACATTTATTATATTCGTACGGATGAATTGTTGATATTGACAGACCATAGGCATTGAATAACTGTTCATATTATGTACGTATTGTATCATAATTATACGATTATTTCTCATTCTACTTACATTTCTGATTTATTGGAAATTTTCATGGCGTTGAAAATAATTTAAAAGCTTTAGCATTTCATTTTTGAGCAATGATAATGTCTCCATCAGTATGTGTGTTAATGAGGGAATATGTGTATTTCTCCCAATTGGAAATATATGTTAAATATCCCAAAGTAGTATTTGCCTGAGTATTTTTGTGACTTAATCCTCTGGTATGTCAATGTAATCCATAACAATAAAAATGTATAACCTTAATGGAATGATACACACTTAGTGTCTCCTAATATAATCAAAATTGCTGCCTAAAGTGGTCGTAATTATTTTAAGGAAGGAGTGAAAACAATTGGACTGAAAGAGCAAAAAAGCCGATCAAGGTAGGTCGGAGGTTGGCTAATAAATAAGTAATGGGCCAGGGGCAGGAAAATTGAAGCAATGCAGGCTCCATTAGAGGTCTCACGGCCGCGAAACAAAGCTCAATAATTACAAGTTCCTGGAAATTCTGATCATAAAAATTCAAATGTACGAATTCCTAGACAGTAAAACTTAGTTGTAGTGACATCCGTTTCAGCGACACTTCGGCTATAGCGTCAGAAATTCTGTGAGACCAAAATTCTCCTCATAGGCGAAGGTATTTTTCATTCTTGCTTAATACGGAAAACATAAATTCCACCTACCTCGTACATAACGTTACTTTAAACCTCAGTTTCGATTACGATTCCCACTGTGCGGAATATTAGGAAATGGAGAGATAAATGCCAACGAAGCTGAAGATAAATCAATGAAAGTTATGTGAAATTATGTAATCATGCCGTTATCTGCGATGCATGACAGCTCCCAGTAATCCACAGGTCTATCAGGGGTAAATAAAACGGGCAAACAAATTCAAATACCTAGTCAAGTGGATAGAATATAATATTCCTGAGAAAGGGGTATTCAAATCAAGACTCGTCAAGATGGAAACGGCCTACCACCCCAACAAATAAATCTATAAAAAATGGTCAATCTCTTTCAAGACAAAACTTACATATTACTGTACAGTAATTCTACACGAAGCTCTATATGCAGCAGAACACCTATCAATGAAGAAGAAAGGTCTGGCAGAACAACTAGAAGCCAAAAGAGGGGAAGATTTTTTTGCTAGGGGCTTTACGTCGCACCGACACATTTGTCATATGGCGACAATGGGTTAGGAAAGGCCTAGGAGTTGGACGGTAGCAGCCGTGGCCTTAATTAAGATACAACCCCAGCATTGGCCTGGTGTGAAAATAGGAAACCATGGAAAACCATCTTCAGGTCTGCCGACAGTGGGATTCGAACCCACTACCTCCCGGATGCAAGTTCACAGCCGCATGCCCCTAACCACACGGCCAACTCGCCAGGTGTGAAGAATTCTAAGGCCCAGTAAAGGAAAATGGAGAATATAAAATGCACAATCATAAACTATATCTGCATATGGTGAAAATTACAGACACTATTAGTAAAATAAGGATTTATTTCTATGACCAGCTAACACGATTGAGACCAGAAAGATTGTCCTCTTGAATCTTTGCCTATCGGAAATCTGAAGGGGTTTGGTTCACTGGTGTGAAAAAGGATTTACAAGAATTTGACCTTATGTGATGACTTCTTGCAGCGTGTCCATTTAAATAAGAAACTTGGTCTACGGAGTTTTCGAACAGAGCATAAAATGAAGACACGCAAGACGTGGACCGAAGAACGGAAGGAAGCTCACTGAGGAAGGATGCGTGAGTACTGGGCGAGTGTTAAAGCTCAAGACAGAACACGGTTGAGAAAGCGTGGTCCATATCTGGCCCAAATTAATTAATAATAACAATAATAATAATAATTTCTTAATTCGTTTACCCCCCAGGGTTGGTTTTTCCCTCGGACTCAGCAAGGGATCCCACCTCTACCCCCTAGGGCAGTATCCTGGAGCGTGAGACTTTGGGTCGGGCGATACAACTTGGTAAGGACCAGTACCTCGCCCAGGCGACCTCACCTGCTATGTTGAAGAGGAGCCTTGTAGGGGAATGGGAAGGTCGGAAGGGGTAGAAGACGGAGAAGGAAGGAAGCTATTTTTATTTGCTACTTGCTTTACGTCGCACCGACAATGGGATAGGAAAAGGCCTAGGAATTGGAAGGAAGTGGCCGTGGCCAGGTATTTGCCTGGTGTGAAAATGGGAAACCACGGACAACCATCTTCAGGGCTGCCGACAGTGCGGCTCGAACCCACTATCTCCCGATTACTGGATACTGGCCGCACTTAAGCGACTGCAGCTATCGAGCTCGGTAAGAAAGGAAGCGACCGTGGTCTTAAGTTAGGTAGAATCCCGGCCATTTTCCTGGAGGATAAGTGGGAAACCACGGGGAAACTACTTCGAGGATGACTGAGAAGGGAATTGAATCCCCTCTACTCAGTTGACCTACCGAGGCTGACATGACCCCGTTCCAGCCCTCGTACCACTTTCCAAATTTCGTGGCAGAGCCGGGGTTCTAATCTGGGCCTCCAGGGGTGGCAGATAATCATACAAACCACTACACCAGAGAGACGAACAACAAGATTAATAATAATAATAATAATAATAATAATAATAATAATAATAATAATAATAATAATAATAGGAAAGCTGTTTATATGAAACTACAGAAACGTAACTGTCTCCACGTTGCAAAGGCAACATGCATCAGGTGAACCAAGCAGGTCCTCTGCATATATGAAGGTCAACCCTCTCCAACAAAGATAATGTGCAACGCATCAGATCTAGCGTTCTGCGGTACATTCAAGGAGTTGAACATACTCCCCACCCCCAGCCGTTTGAACAGAACAGAACGTTAGTTAGCGCTTATCTTCTACTCATTAAAACAGTAAAACAAAGAGCAAGTTACTGATAAAAGAAATGGATGGTCGTGGATAAGAAAGAACTATCCACAAAAGGGGAGAGGCGATATGTTGCTCTGTTAATTTCTCGAATGGAAACAAAGATAAATATTGAGCTACAAACATGCAAACTGCGACCTTCAAAAACTTACGCTACCGCGAATTTCTCTCATCGAACACGCCGCACTCAACATATTTTAGCAACTTTAATTAGACTTCCTAATTTACTATGTAGGCTCTAGGTGTAACATTAACCATTCACTATTTGAGGAATGTCAAAATCATACAATGTAAAAAATGTGATTAATACTACTACCATTTAATTCAATACTAATAATAATAATTTCTACAGATCGCAATTGCGGGCTTGCGGGTGCTAACTGTGCCACACATGTGGATTTAGCCCTGTTTTACGGCCGGATGTCTTTCCTGTCGCCAACCGTATGTGGAGGGATGTACTCAATATTGCGTGTTTCTGTGGAAGTCGGTAGTATGGTTTGCTGTCTGAATATGAAGAAGAGTGTGTTGGAGACGGTTGAGGCGCTGGCCATCTGACCGCAACTTGGCAGGTTCGATCCGAGCTCCGTCTGGTGGTATTTGAACGTGCTCAGTCTCGTGTGGGTACGTACATTTACTGGCACATGAAAGACCTCATGTGGGTCAAAATTCCGGTACTTCGGAGACTCCTAAAACCGTCAAAAGTAGTTAGTGAGACACAAAAACAATAACATGATTATTATTTTAATTATTGTGTTGGGACAAATACAATGTTCCATTTTGATTACACTTACATGAAATTTTTAAGTATGTGTAGAGTTTTGTTTCCGACTGTATACGTACGACATAATTCTTTCGGAATTCAGCAAAGGGGACATCTGAGCTCTGTACAGTTAATTGCTACCTTGTGTTCTCCTGACTGGAGCTATTTGGCACCCACCCAGGTTGAATGCCTCCCTCAGACATCCAGCAGACATTCCTCTTTGAACTACCTGAGGATATGCCATTATGTAACATCAACAGGTGTGATTTAGGCTAACATAGACAGCGTTCACCTACAACCAGAGTACACTCAGTAAATCCATACACCAAACAACGCAACGAAGTCGAAATAGCCTACTATCGAAGCAAAACCATCCTTCTTTAGAAGATGATGAAGTTCAAGTTTAATTTTCTTCTGTTACTTCCTTTCACACGCCTTTACACAAAGAGCTTCAGCCGATCATACATGGAATGTGAGGAAATGTCCAGTCGAATAAACCTACCTGGGTAGAAAAAGTGTAGGCCTATACTACCTACTGGGGCAAAATAAAAATCCTGAGGAAATATAATCTTTTTCCAATTTAAATCATTACGAAATGTTATTTTTCTATCCTTTTCGGATCATTAATAACCCTATAAATAGTAGACGCCAGATACTTTTTTCCAGAAAAATATTTATTTAATGTGCCTGTGCAGGTACTGGCACAAGTCCATCGCATTTAGGTACATTTAAAGGCCAATCGAGTCCATCGCGCAATCGTAACTGTACAGTAAAAGGTGAATTGCGATATGCAACTGTTCTCCTTTCAGAGTCTGAGGACGTCAGTCGTTTCATTTAAGAGCTTTGGGATATCAAGGTTCAATCAATCAATCAATCAATCAATCAATCAATCAATCAATCAATCAATCAATCAATCAATCAATCAATCAATCAATCAATACTGATCTGCATTTAGGGCAGTCGCCCAGGTGGCAGATTCCCTATCTGTTGCTTTCCTAGCCTTTTCCTAAATGATTTCAAAGAAATTGGAAATTTATTGAACATCTCCCTTGGTAAGTTATTCCAATCCCTAACTCCCCTTCCTATAAATGAATATTTGCCCCAGTTTGTCCTCTTGAATTCCAACTTTATCTTAATATTGTGATCTTTCCTACTTTTATAAACGCCATTCAAACTTATTCGTCTACTAATGTCATTCCACGCCATCTCTCCGCTGACAGCTCGGAACATACCACTTAGTCGAGCAGTTTTTCTTCTTTCTCTCAATTCTTCCCAACCCAAACATTGCAACATTTTTGTAACGCTACTCTTTTGTCGGAAATCACCCAGAACAAATCGAGTTGCTTTTCTTTGGATTTTTTCCAGTTCTTGAATCAGGTAATCCTGGTGAGGGTCCCATACACTGGAACCATACTCTAGTTGGGGTCTTACCAGACACTTATAAGCACTCTCCTTTACATCCTTACTGCAACCCCTAAACACCCTCATAACCATGTGCAGAGATCTGTACCCTTTATTTACAATTCCATTTATGTGATTACTCCAATGAAGATCTTTCCTTATATTAACACCTAGATACTTACAATGATCCCCAAAAGGAACTTTCACCCCATCAACGCAGTAATTAAAACTGAGAGGACTTTTCCTATTTTTGAAACTCACAACATGACTTTTAACCCCGTTTATCAACATACCATTGCCTGCTGTCCAGCTCACAACATTTTCGAGGTCACGTTGCAGTTGCTCACAATCTTGTAACTTATTTATCACTCTATAGAGAATAACATCATCCGCAAAAAGCCTTACTTCCGACTCCACTCCTTTACTCATATCATTTATATATATAAGAAAACATAAAGGTCCGATAATACTGTCTTGAGGAATTCCCCTCTTAATTATTACAGGGTCAGATAAAGCTTCACCTACTCTAATTCTCTGAGATCTATTTTCTAGAAATATAGAAACCCATTCAGTCACTCTTTTGTCTAGTCCAATTGCACGCACTTTTGCCAGTAGTCTCCCATGATTCACCCTATCAAATGCTTTAGACAGGTCAATCGCGATACAGTCCATTTGACCTCCAGAATCCAAGATATCTGCTATATCTTGCTGGAATCCTACAAGTTGAGCTTCAGTGGAATAACCTTTCCTAAAACCGAATTGCCTTCTATAGAACCAGTTATTAATTTCACAAACATGTCTAATATAATCAGAAAGAATGCCTTCCCAAAGCTTACATACAATGCACGTCAAACTTACTGGCCTGTAATTTTCAGCTTTATGTCTATCACCCTTTCCTTTATACACAGGGGCTACTATAGCAACTCTCCATTCATCTGGTATAGCTCCTCCGACCAAAACAATAATCAAATAAGTACTTCAGATATGGTACTATATCCCAACCCATTGTCTTTAGTATATCCCCAGAAATCTGATCAATTCCAGCCGCTTTTCTAGTTTTCAACTTTTGTATCTTGTTGTAAATGTCAATGTTATCATATGTAAATTTTATTACTTCTTTGGCCTTAGTCTCCTCCTCTATCTCGACATTATCCTTGTAACCAACAATCTTTACATACTGCTGACTGAATACTTCTGCCTTTGGAAGATCCTCACATACACACTCCCCTTGTTCATTAATTATTCCTGGCATGTCCTTCTTGGAACCTGTTTCTGCCTTAAAATACCTATACATACCCTTCCATTTTTCACTAAAATTCGTATGACTGCCAATTATGCTTGCCATCATGTTATCCTTAGCTGCCTTCTTTGCTAGATTCAATTTTCTAGTAAGTTCCTTCAATTTCTCCTTACTTCCACAGCCATTTCTAACTCTATTTCTTGCCAGTCTGCACCTCCTTCTTAGTCTGTTTATTTCTCTATTATAATAAGGTGGGTCTTTACCATTCCTTACCACCCTTAATGGTACAAACCTGTTTTCGTATTCCTCAACAATTTCTTTAAACCCATCCCAGAGTCTGTTTACATTTTTATTTACCGTTTTCCACCGATCATAGTTACATTTTAGAAACTGCCTCATGCCTGCTTTATCAGCCATATGGTACTGCCTAACAGTCCTTCTTGTAAGACCTTCCTTTCTATCACATTTATTTTTAACTACCACAAAAACAGCTTCAGGATCACTAATACCATTTATTACTTCAGTTTCCCTATAGAGCTCATCTGGTTTTATCAGCACGACATCGAGGATATTTTTCCCTCTGGTTGGTTCCATCACTTTCTGAATCAGCTGTCCTTCCCATATTAACTTATTTGCCATTTGTTGGTCATGCTTCCTGTCGTTCGCATTTCCTTCCCAATTGACATCTGGCAAATTCAGATCTCCCACTAAAATCACATTTCTTTCCATGTCGTTTCCCACATAGCTGACTATCCTATCAAATAATTCCGAATCCGCGTCAGTGCTACCCTTTCCCGATCTGTACACTCCAAATATATCAAGTTGCCTATTATCTTTAGAAATGAGCCTTACACCTAGAATTCCATGTGTCTCATCTTTAACTTTTTCGTAGCATTTTTTATTTTTTTTGCTAGTTGTTTTACGTCGCACCGACACAGATAGGTCTTATGGCGACTATGGGACAGGGAAGGGCTAGGAGTGGGAAGGAAGCGGCCGTGGCCTTAATTAAGGTACAGCCCCAGCATTTGCGTGGTGTGAAAATGGGAAACCACGGAAAACCATTTTCAGGGCTGCCCACAGTGGGGTTCGAACGTACTATCTACCGAATACTGGACACTGGCCGCACTTAAGCGACTGCAGCTATCGAGCTCGGTTTTCGTAGCTTTTCGTTCATAGCTATATGTGCTTGTGTTATGTGGTATCACCAGGGTGAAGAGCGTACATCGCGTAGATAATGTAATGAATGATGAGTACGACAGGTAAGAAAGTGGTCATGGCCTACAAGTTATGTAACATTCCACTATACAATAACAATTTGTGTTGAAGTTGAACATATGAAAGTAGATAAATCCCACTTTACAGATGACTGATAGTGGGATATGCATCCACTTCCCTGTCGCCCAAATTCTATTGTCAGACGATCACTTCCTTTTTAGAAAATCTGTTCATACAATTTATTTATTTATTATGCCTTTGTAGGGGGCGAAGTTAGGGTTCTTGGCCCTCTCTTACACTTAACCACTGTATTGATATATCATTGGTAGCAAGGTTGAGTACTTAATATTACAAATAGTAAATAATAGCCTAAAAAAATTAAGTACACTTTTCTAACTCACAATCATTCGATCATCCGGTCATACAAGTTAGTCAGCTGCATTCAGCAGGTAGTCTCGGCAAGCAGTCTTAAATTTAAGTAATGAGGTCTTATTAATTAATTAATTAAATTAATTAATTAACTTTCGAAATTTTCGAAATTAATTAATAATCCTGGGCAATTTATCAATTAAAAAGGAAAATGAGAACTAGCTATTACAAGTACAAACCATAAAACTCTTACTTCGAAGGGATCAAAGTAATGCTGAAATCTAATTTTATGAAAATATCAAAATTCAGTGTCACATAGAAACTAAGACCGTAAAGCGGTGTTTTACTCTCGGATACTAAGCTCCAATACGGGAGGCACGGGCATAGTTCTTGACCTTGCAAGCAACCTGCAAGAGTTCGACCTCGCAAGCATCAGTCCCCACTACGAGTGCTAATGTGGGTCAATGCAGAGTTTCACTGAAGTACTTATAACTACATTAGGTGTGGACATCCTTCAAAAAATCAAAAACCTCCTGAGGATATTGAACCAAGGAACATTTTACAGAAGGAATTATGTAAATAAGTTATTTTGGCTAGAATTTGAATCAAAAAGGAAATGAGTAAGGAAATAAGCGATTTTATACATTTTTCCGGAACTGCATTTAGTGATTTCCGAAATTTGTTTTAGTTTGATAAGGCTATCCAATATTCACAATTTAAAACCTTTTAGATCCTTAGCCCTTCAACTTTTGGTACAATTAATGACATTTCTTAATTTTACGGTTTTTATAGTTTGGTGATCACTACTTTGTCCGCTAAGCAATGTTTTAAAGATGAAAAACCCTACAGTAGCGACTGGATTCAAATAGTAAATGTTTAATTGTGTTTTATTTTTTGCAAGCTGTTTTACGTCGCACCGACACAGATAGGTCTTATGGCAACGATGGGACAGGAAAGGGCTAGGAGTGGGAAGGAAGCGGCCGTGGCCTTAATTAAGGTACAGCCCCAGCATTTGCCTGGTGTGAAAATGGGAAACCACGGAAAACCATCTTCAGGGCTGCCGACAGTGGGATTCGAACTCACTATCTCCCGAATACTGGATACGGGCCGCACTTAAGCGACTGCAGCTATCGAGCTCGGTAATGTTTAATTGTAATGTGTACTGTAGTAATAGATAAATGGTAAGAAGAAAAATAATGCTTATATCAAAACACATTTCGGGTTACAACAAGTTTCAGTTTCAGGTGATCCAAAACTGGGGGATGGGAGTATTCTATTCTCTTTTCTACTATATATAGATAGATAGACGGATATATAGATATATAGGGATTGCGTTCTGCACCTATTAACATCATTCTGCACCACGTAAAACACCTAAATGAGAATGAGACGCCAGTTACAGCTACTGTACATGGTCTGTGCGAATTAACGAACGTTAAAAAATATTACATTCATCAAGAGATGGAAGTTAGAAAGTAGCTAACAGAAACTGTGGTCTGGTGGTAGAAATTTATAAACGATGTGGGAGTAGGGTATTATTGGACTGTAGGAGCGAAAGACAATTCAAAAGCAATTTCATGAATATGTATGGCTAAATCAAGCGATCCGTCAATTGTGGGATCAAGATAAAATAAGGCTAGCGGAGATCATTAACTGGAGTGGAAAGAACTGCGAGAGATCTCTGTCTGTTGGGAACCTCAGGCCAAGAGCAGAACGTGTTATATTAGCTGACAGAGACTTCAAACGACTTCTTTCCTCCATTTATCTCTTCCCTTGTTACACGGAGTTAATTCCTTTCGCCCTTTCCCGGCGAGTCGTCGCTGGATACTTTCCACTCTCGACTTGGATATGACAGAAAAAATCGTGGATATAGAATGAATGGTAAAATTCCCCAATTTTGTTTTTATAATAGAAATGAAATTGCGTTTACAGGTATGATTATTCACTGGGCAAGTGGGTACGCGGCTAGTGTCACGTAGCTGTCAACTTGCATTCGGGAGATGGTGAATTCAAACCCCCAATATCAACAGCCAAGAAGGTTTCCAGTGGTTTCCCACTTTAATAATAGGTAAACGCTGGGGTGTAACTTATTTAAAGCCACAGCCACTTCCTTCCCATTCCTTCCCCTTTCCTATCCCATCGTTGCTATAAGTGTAACTGTGTCTGTGCGACGTAAATCAAATTGTAGAGAAAAAAGAAATACGGTTATTCACTACGTCTGTAGTGCCTGAATGCCAGCTCCGTGTTGTAGGAGTAACACGTTTGCCTCGTACACAGTTCGATTCCCATCTCGTCCAACAAATTTAATAATAATAATAATAATATTTGTTTTACGTCACACTAACTACTCTTTTACGGTTTTCGGAGACGCCGAGGTGCCGGAATTTAGTCCTGCAGGAGTTCTTTTACGTGCCAGCAAATCTACCGACACAAGGCTGACGTATTTGAGCACCTTCAAATATCACCGGACTGAGCCAGGATCGAACCTGCCAAGTTGGGGTCAGAAGGCCAGCGCCTTAACCGTCTGAGCCACTCAGCCCGGCACCAAGAAATTTAAACGTGGGCTAAGGGCTTGAACGCGGTCCACTCAACCTCGTGAGATCATCTGAGGAACTGGTTCGAATACCGGTGGTGGATTAGAAATTTCAACTAAGAAATTATGTGTCATCAAGAAGAGCGTATGACTTTACATTTCCGGCCAATACTCGAAAACCCTGTGGGTGGGGGACGCAGACGAGAACAACACCCACGGTATCTCCTGCTTGTCGTAAGAGGCGACTTAAAGGAACGACCAAAGGATGATCACTTTATAACCATGAGATTACTTGTGATTAGTACTATTGCATGCGGAACACCCTGGGTTGATGTTACTTGCGACTAGTGCCACCTTGCGAGGAAAACTATTGGTCTACAATAAGGTCGAGCGCGATAGCTGCAGTCGCTTAATTGCGGCCAGTGTCCAGTATTCAGGAGATAGTGGGTTCGAAGCCCACTGTCGGCAGCCCTGAAGATGGTTTTCCGTGGTTTCCCATTTTCACACCAGGCAAATGGTGAGGCTGTACCTTAATTAAGGCCACGGCCGAATCCTTCCCACTCCTAGCTCCTTCCTGTCCCACCGTCGCCATAAGACCTATCTGTGTCGGTGCGACGTAAAGCCACTAGCAAAAAACAAAAACAGTACCATTACGCGAGGAACACTACGGGTCTGGGCGTTGTTTGTGATGAGTGTCATTGTGTGGACTCCACCGGCCGGTTCTAGTGTGTTCAGAATGGTTCTGCTTAGCCTATGAGTAGTACCATTTCACGGGTCGACGTTGCCCGTGATTATTACCACTATGTGATGAAAACCATTGGTCTGCGTTGCCCGAGAGTAATATTATTATGTGAGGAACACCATGAGTTTGTGTTGCCTGTGGGCGTTACCATAATGTGTGATATACCGTGGGTCTACATTGCTATGGATTAGTACCACTATGTGAGCAACATCATGAGTATATGTTGCCCGTGGTTAGTTACACTATGTGAGGAACACCGTACACTTATGTTACCTGTGAGTGGTGCCACTCTGTGTGACATACCGTGGGTCTATATTACCTGTGATTAGTACCACTGTAGGACGAACACCATGATTCTGCTTTACCAGTGATAAGTACCATTATGAGGGATCGGTGTCCTGGATTTTGGATCTCTTTAGATAATAAGCATCATCCCAGTAATTAAGACATTGTGAATTGGATCCATTGATCGTTTTTGTTTTACGATCATTTTTTTCATTATCGTACATTTTAAATTCTAGTCAGTGGATATATTTTGAAGTTTTAATTTTTATTTCCTAGCGCCTCGTACCATTAGGAGCCGATGACATAGCTGTTAGGTCCCCTTAAACAATAAACATCATCATGATCATGATCATCATCATCATCATCATATGTTGCAAACACCTCCCTGAACGTACAACAGAGCCTTCTTGTGAATGAAGCCTCATCTAGCGGCGAGGTTACGAATTATGCCTGCTGCCGAAGCCTGTCGCACTCCTCTGGGGCAATTATCGATGATGAATTGAAATTATACTGAAGAGTGTTGCTGGAATGAAAGATGACGGAGAAAACCATTATTACACGGAAAACTAAAAAACCTGTCCTGCCTCCGCTTTGTCCAGCACAAATCTCACACGGATAGACCGGAATTTGAAGCGCGGAACGCAGAGGTTAGAGGCCAGTGCGCTGCCGCCTGAGCCACGGAGGCTCATAATGTTCTCCATGCTTCTTCTAAATTATCTAAATTATCAGCCCACTGAGGTCAACCCTGGAGGGTAAACAGATTAAGAAAGAAAGAAAGAAAGAAAGAAAGAAAGAAAGAAAGAAATGTATACAAGCTCAGCTTGCAAAATTTGAATGGAATCTGAGTGTAACACCTCGAAGACTTCCCTTGTTAGTCATTCAGTTGTCAGATCACTTAGTAAGACTTTGATGATATATCTAACTAGTTCATGGAACATGAATAATTACAACACCTTAATTATAATCTTTAAACAAACAAGCAAACAAATCCGTTGTATGTACACTCAATCGCACAAAATGTGGCCGTCGAAGACATATGTAACTTTATACATCCCCAAGACGCGAGGATTTACATTTACAGATAGTGTTATAAAACATGGGGCTATGTGTCAAATCTTAGTTTGGAGCAACACTCCTTCAAAAGTTCACATGTTTAAAACCATCTTAGAAGAGATATTTTGGCCAAATTAATCAATATTTGGTACAGTTACGTAAAGTAGTGGGCATAATGTGACTAATCAGAAGAAAACTCATTCAATGCAATATTATCCTTGTTTTCTAGAATTTAACTTAGCCGTATTTGCAGTTTGAGGACGGAAGATAAGCATCAAACGGCTCAGCACCAGACTGTGGCGATTAACTTGATGCTCAGGGCTACGGAACATGTAGTTAACCAACAAAAAGTTAAGCACCACTATATGAGATTTTGTTGTTAATAACCAAGAACCAGCAACAAAATATAGGTTTTAAGTACCTGTTACTATTTTTTAATAATTTCGCAGAAACATACAGGCAAATAAGTGTTGAACTCGTAAAGCAAACAGCGGAAAAAAAGACGGAAGTTGTAGTACAATTCCTGAATTCTGACTACCTGGCGAGGAATCGAACCGACGGGCGAGTTGGTCGTGCGGTTAGGGGCGTGCGGCTGTGAGCTTGCATCCGGGAGATAGTGGGTTCGAATCCCACTGTCGGCAGCCCTGAAGATGGTTTTCCGTAGTTTCCCATTTTCACACCACGCAAATTCTGGGGCTGTACCTTAATTAAGGCCGCGGCTGTTTCCTTCCAACTCGTAGGCCTTTCCTATCCCATCGTCGCCATATGACCTATCTGTGTCGGTGCGACGTAAAGCAACTTGCAAAAAAAAAAGAATCGAACCGATATCCTTCTCGGTACTTTACCGCCTCTGCTAGCACACTTACTTCAAGGCGTTACTTATAATTAATTACTAACGGCTGCTTGGTTAAATGGTTAGCGTGCTGGCCTTTGGTCACAAGGGTCTGGGTTCGATTCCCGGCAGAGTAGGGAGTTTTAAATATAATTGGATAATTCCCGTAGCACGAGGACTGGCTGTATGTGTCGTCTTCATCATGATTTCGTCCTCATAACGACACGCAGGTCACCAACGGGCGACAAATCAAGACCTGCACCAGACCTCTCTGGATGCCACACACACCCACCTGTGGGTGGGAGCGGTACAATAACACCAACGGTATACCCTGCCTGTCGTATGAGGTGACTAAAAGGTGCCCCAGGGGCTATGAACTTTGGAGCGTGGATTGGCGACCACGGAGCCCTTATCTTAGTCCTGACATTGCTTCCACTTACTTGTGCAAGGCTCCTCACTTTCATCTATCCTATCCGACCAACCTTGGTCAACCCTTGTTTTTTCTGACCCCGAAGCTATTAGGTTTCCGAGGGCTAGGGAGTGTTTCATTTTCATGCCGTTCATGGCCCTTGTCTTTCTTTGGCCGATACCTTCATTTTTCAAAGTGTCGGATCCCTTCCAATGTTCTCTCTTATTAGAGAGGATGGTTGCCTAGTTGTATTTCCTCTTAAAACAATAATTATTACCACCACTACCACCACCTTCGGAGACCACACGCCATTTCATTAAGTTAATGAAAACTTATTACTTTGCTATATTCATTAGTGAACTGCTTGGTGAAATTATGTTACTTTCATACAAGCAGGCAACTGTACACTTAGAGAGTGATACAGTTAAAAACAAGCATGCACTAATGATAATGCACTCCAGGCCCCATAGCAATAACTCGTACTACATTCGTGTGATATATGGGACATATTTCTTTCAGTTCTACTGTCTGTCCTCTCCAGCTGTTCCTCGGACATTAACGCAAGATTATTTTCTTGTCCTCGTTGTCATCATGCGAGATTAAGTGTGCTGAGCACACCACGCCACGTACAGCTATAATAGAAGATAAAGTAAGCATCACTATCATAATGCGGGTTCTATCCGCCTTATTCAAAGAAATGAATTTTTCTTCTGTTACAGCTGTTTAAATTCAAACAGAGCTCCGTGATTATCGGGCGGTTAGATCGACTCTTTAACGCGACAGATGGTACCAGCATTCCATTTTTTTGAAAATCGTCGCTTAGCCGGTTGGTATAAGACACCGCCCATTCTTAAACTGTGGGTGTTCAATGGCCGAAGAGATGATACTTGTAATCCTACCACACGCACAATATGTCCATCCTATTTCTCACTAGCTCCCTTCTGCGACGGCCAATTTTTGGGCGGTCCAAATTACTAAGAGCGTTGGTCTGCCTTGAAAACCACTACCCAGCCGGATCGGCTATAGCCGTGCCAGCCTCCGCGGTTATACGTGAGTTTAGAGTAAACACTCTTAGTAATAAAATGCAAGTGGTCAACCCGGTTTTCATTCTTAACAGTCACCACTCTCTCTCATATCACTCGGTTATTCTTTTGAATAAATCGTATTTAAGAATTCATACATTATTCACCCCCATTTTTTCCGAACGTCACACATTAAATCATGTAAAAGTTTTGTATACATACCTCTTAATTGATAGTAATTTAGTCCGGTTTGTCCTGATTGTACAAACGTAAGCACGAAATAAAATTAAAGGGTCAGTTAGTCCTGAGGAACTCGCATTACACCGGTGTCAGAAACAATCTTACGAGCAACTGAAGGCTGAACAAATGAACCGGGCTGGCTCGGCATCATATCGGCCGTTCAGATCAGAACGTGAGGAAGGCTCCGTCAGGAAGTGAACTTCCATGTAAGGTAAGGGAAGAGTGCTCTGTCGGCAGGCTATTGTGCCCATGTTCAGCAGACTGACTGACGATAACGGAACAGACCAACAATTAATAAAAAAGTACAAGATATATTTTGTTTATATATTTAAATTAATGTGGAACGTGGAGCTTTGCACGTCACTCATCTTCTTCTATAATAATAATAATAATAATAATAATAATAATAATAATAATAATAATAATAATAATAATAATAATAACAAGCCATCGGCCTGCGATGTACATAATTGGATTCATTCACTGCTGAAAATCTCATCAGAGCAAATTGAGATGATTCAGCTGGACAATCTGAAAACCGCAGCATAACTTTAAGTGATGGCCGTATAGGGAAAGGTACGGTGATGCCAGCTGACAGGGTACAAAATAATGTCCAAATATTGAATGTTCCCCCGAAAGTGCCTATAGAGTCCATTTCATCAGTGTTAGGTAAATACGAAAAAGTAATAGAACACAGGGAAGAGGAGTGGTCACAGCAATATCCCTTCAAAGTACACTAGGTGTACGTGCCATTAGAATGGGATTTAAAAGACCCATTACCTTCCTTCGTATTGAATGATTTCGTGCAAAGGTTATTTATGACTGCCAGATAATTTATTATAGTTATAAAAGGCAGACTAATATTTAATAGCTCCTTCTGGCTCAGTAAGGAAAGCAACGGGAAACCATCTCACTCCTCATTGCCCCTCATCAATGACCCCCAGGCTACTTACCACAACTGACATTCAAGCTGCTGAGGATCTAACCAGCCTTCGGTCTGAAGTCTCACTATTAATATTATTATTTTTATTATATCTTACACCCTCTATGCATGTTTTACCATGTTTGATATTTTGTTGCCTTGTCTTACCGTCCATGCAGCGATGAAACCGATACATTTTTCCAGCTCATCTGTAATAATGATATTCCAAGTTAGCAACAGATCTTGTACTACGAGGAGATGCTCTTCAGGAGAGAAAAAGATGAGTCCTCGTAACTCATATTACGGACAGTGTAAGTGTAACCTGTGTCGTTTTCTCTTTAGTAGCGCGACACACCATTTTAAATTCACGACTATGTACTTGCACCTTGACGTTGCTTCGTATTGTCACACTAGGACGCATTGTAACACTGACAAATGAGTGTGATGTGACCGCGTTTATGTCCAGTGGCTAGCGTGTACTGAAGATCGAGGATTCAATCCCGGTCAAACTTGAAGGATTTCTGAAAACGAAAATATCCACACTATTTATATCAGTATATTTCCGCCTGCATAGTGTAACGGTTAGCAGTACAATGTTAACTACCGCCCGCGGAGGCTCGGGTTTCGTTCCCGGTGCTCCAGAAAAATTTTAAAATGACAGAAGGTCTGGTATATGCTTTAAATGGCCAACATGCAGCTCACCTCCACTCGAGGTGTACCTGAAAAGAGCTGCTCCACGTTAGTTTACTCTATGTCAGCATATTGAAGAACCGGGGAACTAAATTATATCAACATTCTAATCTGTCCTCGTAAGTTCGAATTTAGCTGCCTGGATCACAGACTGTAGATTGTCTGTCAGGTCATCAGCCCAGAGGCTGGTTGGATCCCCAAATAGCACCACCAAAGGCTATGCAGTTATAGGGAAACTGCAAAAACCAATGGCAGAGCCCAAATAAGGTGTACTAGGCAAGATGAGGAGTGAGGTAGTTTGCCATTGCTTTCCCCACTGGACCAGAAGGTGCTACTGCAGCACGACTGATGCTATGAGCAACATCTTTCGTAACACTCAGACACTAGTTGTGCTCCAAATGTCATTACTCAGTACCACCCATACCCCATATTGTCAAAGCCATGGATGAGACTCGGACTTCAGTGGAAGCTACACTTTGATCTGGCCTGTACCAAGAGATGGATACAAAAATACTGCATCCATCAAGAAATGGCAACAGGCGGAGACTGTAGATTACCAACGGAAAATCGAAACTGAAGCGTAAGTCACCGAAGTGGGGTGAATTTAAAAGATCTCCATTCAGCCAGCTGAACCAATAGGATATTATTATTACTGTTATTAATTCTCAGAGGACATAAAGCATAACAAAGCAGTTTTTTTTTGTTTTACATGACTCGTGATATCGCGATCATAGCTACGAGAACTCTAGTTTTTCATTGAATCAAAAGCACGTTGACGTAAATTTAATTTCTAAAATTTCACGTGTATTGAGTGGGATTCGAACCATGGCCATCCATGTGAGAGTCTAGCGACAATGTCACTCAGATAACATGCCTCAATGGCTAATCAGATGTGTGCATAAGTAATTAAGAGGAATTCGAACAAACAAACAAACAAACAAACAAACAAACAAACAAACAAACAAACAAAAATCTTTCGCATTACTAATCGTTCATTGCGCTATCTGACTTTCACTTGTTGCTATGTATTTAGAATAATCTGTGGAAAACCTTTTACAGGCTGAATGTCATTGTATGATTTCTCTGCTGCAATGTCCGCCTAGATCGGCCTGGAAGCAGTTTACAAATTGCCAATGGGTTGGGATAAACACGTTGAAAATAACAGACAATGTTTTATTCAGTGATAGGTTTTCAAATACTAAAAAAGGTGACGATTTTCCAGTTTATAACGTGTTCAGAACATTTTGGATAACTTCTTCATCCAAGGTTTTATCCTACTGGTGTAGGGTCGACTTGACGGATCAAGGAACGCCATTTCCTACGATCGAAAGCAATATTACGCTCTTATGTCGGTGTTGGTGGCATGCTGCAGTCGTTCCAAATGGTCGAATTTCGCTGATTAAGTGTTAAGTGCTGCGCGCATAACAAATACATACCATTGGAGGCATCTCTCACGTGTTTCATCATTTATTGAGGTGATACCAATTTAACTCCGAATAGCGTCGTTTGTAAGTAGTCAAGGCAAGAGATTCCCATCGACCAACGCAACATATGCATCTTCATAATGTGAACTTGCTGCTCTACTCGCCTCGTAAATAGCCAGCGCTCAGCACCATACATGGCGTCTGCACGAACAACTGTACGGTATATTTTCGACTTCAGGTGTACCAGCATTTTCTTATCACAGAGCGCTCTCGTTAATTCTCTCCATCGTATCCATCAAGCATTTATACTTGCTCGTACTCCAGCGTCAGTGTTGGTTTTGGTGAGAACATAAGTAACGGGAGGTATCGGTCTTTGCTAGTTATTCACCACTGAAGTCGATTTTATCCTCAGCCCGGCGTGTTAGCTATTCTCTCTTCTTGATGTTAAGACGAAGACCAAATCTGCTGAAGGCGTCATTCCAGGCTTGGACCTGGTGTTGCAGATCATGTTTGAAGGTGCTAGTACGCATGATATCGTCCATACAGAACACGTTCTATGGAATTTTGCACTATAGGTCTCGAGAGATCGTGCCCATTACACAAATATAGGGTGCGGATGACAAGGCTAAACCTTGATGGACACCAAGTTTGATAAGAAAGCTGTCTGATATAAAATCAGTGCATTATATCCTAATACCGGTATTACTATAGAGCATTTGAATGAGTTCTTCAGGTTTATCTTGCAATGCATACCAAATTGGATGGTGCGGTGTGTGGTCGAAAGCCTTCCCAAAATTAAGAAAGTCAGTGTGGATGGGCTTTCCTTTTTGACAATGCTACTCAATGAATCGTTGAACAGCAAAGATCACATCAGTGGTTTCAGGTCCCTTGTCGAAGCCACGTTGATTTTGGCCGACATGAACAATGTCACGCAATCGTTTACTGAGAATCCTTTCGAAAATGTGGATTGTGGGACAATATTCGCAGAGCACATAGATTTATCACCCTTATTCTTGAATACTGGTATTAAAACTGTGAGACTTTTATCTCAGTCTGTGAATATTCGACCGAAATTCACAATTGAGGAGCATTTCTGCAAAACTGAACAGCCGCAAAATTTCCGAAAATGAATTATATATGAGGTCGCGTAGTTTAATAAGAGATGAATCAATTGCACTCATCATATTTCGCTAAACTAAACATCTACTACTGTAACAGAGGTTCAAATGTTAGGATATTTTGCAAAACTCAATATCTGAAAATGAAAATGAAAATGTATCAACACTCAACGTCTACATACTATTCCGGATTTTATTTATATTTTTGAGGTATTTTTTGTTTTATACTTTTGGTAACAATGTAAGGTTTCAGTAATATCGAGAATAACTGTTACAAGTGGAAACTATATCTGTCCCGTCTCATTATCACAAAATACTGAACCAGCACGGGCGACGTCCTGACTTGAAATCGGTAAGTAGACAGATTTACAAACACAAGTTACCCTTCAACATGACAGAAGTGCTGGTTTTAACGTTCAGCATGTGAAATTGAAAAACGAGTTCAGTGCAAAGGTCAAACAAATTATTTTGGTGATCCTATTGTTGTTGTGGTGTTGAAAAGTGTGGTACAGCCACCTTCGTAAGTATGAATAGGACACTGCCTATCAAATTATTAAATCACGTCAATGTTAATAAAATCGAGGATGTTAAGAAACTTATGAAATATTTCTACTACTACTACTGCTATTTGCTTTACGTCGCACCGACACAGATAGGTCCTATGGCGACGATGGGATAGAAAAGGCTTAGGAATTGGAAGGAAGCGGCCGTGGCCTTAATTAAGGTACAGCCCCGGCATTTGCCTGGTGTGAAAATGGGAAACCACGGAAAACCATATTCAGGGCTGCCGACAGTGGGGCTCGAACCCACTATCACCCGATTACTGGATACTGACCGCACTTAAGCGACTGCAGCTATCGAGCTCGGTATGAAATATTTCGACTACCGGGCGAGTTGGCCGTGCGGTTAGGGGCGCGCAGCTGTGAGCTTGCATCAGGGAGATAGTGGGTTCGAATACCACTGTCGGCAGCCCTGAAGATGGTTTTCCGTGGTTTCCTATTTTCATACCAAGCTGTATCTTAATTAAAGCCACGGCCGCTTCCTTCCAACTCCTAGGCATTTCCTATCTCATCGTCGCCATGAGACCTGTCTGTGTCGGTGCGACGTAAAACCACTAGCAAAAAAAAAATATTTCGATTCATCTACCAAGGAGGCAAAACTGTTCTATTCTGCAGCGTTGCAAGGTTTTTTTGAACGAAGTGAGGGCAATAATAATGCTGAATACACAAATGAGACAATCTACTAATTTTCAGTGTATAGTTCTATATAATATGTGAAATATGACCGTATAAAATAGTTTTCTAAACTTGTATTCTCTTATTCTTTTAGATGTTTGAGTTTTGCAGAAACCCACACGTATCATCTCTATTTTTCTACTGTTATTAATAATTATTTTTAAAAGTGCCTTATAGTAATAACTTCTGTCTTAATGTTGTATTATAAATGAATTTTCAGTTTAATATATCATTTTTCTTTTGGAAGATAATCAATAAAATGTGTTTCATGAAAATTTTACTTTTTTGTAGTTGTTGGGTTTTGCATAAACCGCCCTCAATTGCATTAAAGAAGTACGTTAGCCAGTCTATTGCAAAACTGTTCCATTCTTCAAACTTTCAAAGATCTTCGGGAAGTTCATCAGGTCTAGAAGCTTTCAAGATATTCATTATTTAACTGCTTCTGCAGTGTCCTGATAGCTGGAATTGGTCCAGCAGCTGAGCAACATTACGTTCAAACGTTTGATATTTATTCTACTAGTTAGAAAGCGATAAAGCCTTTCTTGATTGAATTCTTTGTGTTTGTCATTATTTTGTGTTATATTCCTTGATAAAACTTCTATTTACGATTATTTACATCTGATTCCTGACATATCGTCCTAATAATGTCTATTTCTGAAAGTAATTAAGAATACGAAAGATTTGTTACTAACAGAACTTGTCAGGGAACATTCTACTTTATAGGCTTACTCATCAGCAGAAAGATGAGCGGTTCACTTTATGGCGTTGTGTGGGAAGCCTACCAGACCATAGTTACTCCTATTTGAAAAATAAGAAAGCGAATGACGTCAGAATCTCATAAACAAGAGAGACACAGCGGACGGTTTGTAATACGAGCCGAGTTTCCCGTCACGAGTAGACTCTCCCGGACACGGACTCAATATCCATTTTGCATTTTAGTGCCATCGCGTGATGTTCACTTCTGGGTGTAATATATTTTCTTCTGAGAGCGAACCAGCACGCATTCTGTACACCGTCCACCGTCCTGGACAGCAAAAATTTCAGCTTGTGTGAAGAGATGAGGTATGTAACAATTTAAAACACAGATCATTCGAAAAACAAGAGAAGTAATTGATTCACCAGGAGTTAAGGTATTTTAACCAATCATTTTTGAAATACCTGTTCAAGATGGCTTGTAATAACGCGTCAATTCAAACTTAAATTGAAAGATCTTCTGGAAAGGGGACACATGGGTCGTCATTTAAGAATTCATCTAATAATACTCGCAACGTCCCCCTGTGTTACTTACAGTACTTGACTCTGATAACTCAGTACCACTGTACATTGCATGGCCATTCCCGAGGTAGCTGGTGTGAAGAGATGTCTACGAACTTGTGCTGCCAATTGTGTATAGCTATTTCGATTACGGATTCGATTTTTTAGAATCTTGCATTTATAAGTTGGTGTTTAGCTATTACATGACTATGAAGAAACGACACGGGTTCGATTCTAGACCAATCCAGGGATTTTAATTCTGCGCTGAGGGCTAAAACTTTGTTCACTCAGTCTTCTGATATCAACAAAACGAAACGAAAGGAAACGGACTCGATCGCGGAAGCCATTCAATTTGCTGACGTCGATTGGTTCACAGTTATTAATTCTTAAACGTGTTCTCAATGAGAAACAACAAACATATCAAGTCTTGTTTTCGCAAATTGTGATAGGACTATTGTTTAATAAAGGTAATTGAAACATTAATTTTTGCGTCTAATTCTGTCGAATTGTACTGCCTGCTGTCATTTCTTGACGGATACAGTAGGTACTTTTGTATCCATCTAATGGCGCAGACCAGAGCAAAGTTCAAGCCTCATCCATGGCTGTGACAGTGTAGAAGCAGCTGGGATATGGAATGGCGCTGAGTAATGACATTCAGAGCACAGTGGCCTATACTTCTCTGAAAATATGGGCTACCAATCAGCGTAGTATTACACAAAACAATAAATTACATTTCTTAAAATTTTTATGTATTTGTATGTGAAGTCGAGATGACTGGTTTGGGATGAAAATTCCTTGATGATGTTAATGAAGTTTTAGTCGGGCCACTTGAGAAGTTTATGAAGAAAGGGCGTTTCAACTGACATTAATGTCAAACCGCATGCACGTTCTTGTGTCTTCGTTGAACGTCAATATGACTTTATCCTCTTTAGCGCAGAAAACGTTCTTTCTACAGATGCTGAGATTGCTCGTATTGCCCTAGTTAATGTTGCCGAAGTTAGTACTTCAGGAATCAATTGCTTTAGTCTGTTTTTATATATGGAGGAGAGAATTTCATGAACTTTTTTTTTTCGAGAAATGGAATAAGTAGTAAAATTTTACGATTTATTTTGTACAAGAGTATTACGCTGGTCAGTATGCAGAGCATGTAGTTTATCTAACCGTATATATATTCTTTTATTACCAAATTTCGCGAAGTTCATGCTAATGCAAATGTGAGGCTTCAATTTATCATTTTCTGAACTGCCATGAGAAAAAAGTATAAATTTGAAAACCCTTCCTTTGACCATACATTAGCTTCACGACTGAATTGCATGGCCAGCAAATACAGTTTAGACAGCTTAGAACTACCGCACAACCAATTCAACTGTCATATGTACTGTAGATTATATCATATGACGTGTATATTCACGCTGTTTTACCCTCACATCGGCACACAATTGCAGTTAAGGTCGGGCTTGTCTTATTTATTTGAGCTTTGTCACTGTACGGACGAAGAGGGCTGAAAGGAACTTTTAACAAACTCGCCATTATACAGTCATTGGCATTTAAAGCCTCACAGGTGTTTGTTCTGTCATCTTCTCACAAAACCAAAGCTGGCACAGTTAAAGCTATAACAATAAGAAAAATTAAAACATTCCTCAGCATATAGACACAAATTACAAATCGGAAATAATACAAGTTCTAAAACACATTCACATCTATGCGTGCGATAGTGTATATTTTTTGTAGGCTATCTGTTGCTTTAAACGCTTTAGATCGATAAGAAACCGCTAGCTGTAGCGGAAACTGGCTCGATTTCAGTGCTAGGCCTGCACCGAAACAGTGTGGGTGCGGGGAGATGCGAAGAGAGGCGAAAGGCTGCCGCTCTCCGGTAGCGGTTTCTACAGCGTTGCCGCGTTTACTGCCGACCGACCATCATTTCTTTCGATAAAGAAGAATGAGCATGTCACGATTGCTTGAATACTCTGTTGAAACTGTAATAAAGTGTTATTCACTTTTAACCATACTGAGGTTGCAATAGTGCTACTGGAGTAGTATAATTGGACAGTTCGGCCGCCACCTCCACCTCCGGCTCCTAGGGGCCCGCTCCACCTCCTCCTCCCGAGAGGCCTTCCCAGGGGCCCGCTCCTCCTCCCGCGGGAAATTTGAATTGGTAAACAAACTGTCCAATTATACTACTTACTGGTTTGAGAGAATCAGTCGTCAAGAAAAGTCCTAATTCGTTGCCCAGGAGACACTCGGATGTATGACAATAGCACATGTAAATACACCCAAATTCTGGGTTGATGTTTTTTTAAATAACTATATAATTCTATTTAAATATTGTAATTTCATGTATTTGATTTGATTTCGTAATATGAATATGTATTCTATATTGTGTTACTGACACGAATAAATAAAATTTACTTTTAATGCAATTTTCTTGGGCTACCGCCGGTAGCCCCGGTAGCCCGTAGAATACGCCCCTGTCAGAGTACAACCAGTGCATCTGAGTGTTACGAAATATGTTGCTGTAGGGTTAGTCGTGCTGCAATAGCAGTTTCTGGCGCAGTGAGGAAAGCAATAGCGAACTACCTCACTCCTGATCTTGCCTAGTACACCTCATCTTGGTGCTGACATTGGATTTTGTGGTTTTCCTACAACTGCATAGCGTTCGGTGGTATTATTTGAGGATCCAACCAGCCTGTGGGCTGATGACCTAACACACATCAAATTGTATTGAAAAAATTGAACTCACCTAAAAGAACAAGAAAGGTATGGAAATATCTGAAAACGCACATACGGTGTATGCACTAGGGATTAGGAATGGAACGTACCCTCTTTCTCCATCATTAGAGTTACTGACTTTTTACTGGGACCACGGTTTACAATAAAATTAAAAGACACTTGACGGAATGAAATTAAAAGGTCAACAGAAGTATGTCATGAAAGGAAATTCTGAAATGTGTTGCCGTCCAGAATATGAAATACGAACCAGAGGGACATCACAACTTATTTTATAAGAGCCCGTATGTATTTCCACGTATTCGAGCTACAGCAGCGTTCTTGGGAAGCCAGTGATGATACACTTGGCTATAATACTCCATCCAAAGCAGAGTTAAGTAAACTGGGAAGCCGTTTCTGACTCCATTTGTGCACAACGAGGTTATTGTTTGGAAATGAATCATTGTCAACATCTGGTTCAGACAGACAGAGACAGAAACGAAACAGAAGCTTCTGTAATGTACTATTGGAGAACAATTTGAAATAGAATTGTGTGAATCAGCAAGGATTTCCTTTCAAAAAATAAAGTACTTGACTAACAATTAAAGATAATGATGATGATGATGATGATGATGATGATGATGATGATGATGATGATGATGATAGGACCGAGCTCGATATCTGCAGTCGCTTAAGTGCGGCCAGTATCCAGTAATCGGGAGATAATGGGTTCGAGCCCCACTGTCGGAAGCCCTGAAGATGGTTTTCCGTGGTTTCCCATTTTCACACCAGGCAAATGCCGGGGCTGTACATTAATTAAGGCCACGGCTGCTTGCTTCCAATTCCTAGGCCTTTCCTATCCCATCGTCGCCGTAAGACATATCTGTGTCGGTGTGACGTAAAGCAAATAGCAAAAAAAAAAAAAAAATGATGATGATAGGTGTTTAAAGGGGTTTAACATCTAGGTCATCAGCACCTAATGGTACGAAGTGGAACGAAATAACATGAAAATTAAATTTCAAAATCTGTCTACTGACTAGAATTTAAAACGAAAGATGATGAATATTACTATGAATTGAAAATATCAGTGGATCTAATTCGCAATGCCTTATTTTCTGACAAAATGATAGAAAATCCAGTTTACGGTAGAACAAAGCATTGCCTTAAAGTGCAAACGAATACAACATTCAAATTAGAAGTTAAAATAACATATTAAAATACTCAAACTAAAAGGAGTCAAGAGAATAACATGTAGTTAAAAATAAAATAATAATTAATAGAAAATACGTACACGATAATACAGGCCACTATCCCTCACAAAACGGATGCCGAAGTCGGCTGACTGCTCGTCATCTCGTAGGATGAAGGAGGTGGTACTCGGAAGTTTTAGACTACGGCGCAGATTGGACAGGTTCACGAACTTCTTAAGGATGTTTACCACGGTAAGATGACCGCAGCAAGTACTGGGGGACCTTCACACTTCAGTAAGTAGGAGTGCGTTACTATAGCGTAGCCGATACGACAACGTCATAATACCACTGCTTCCCTCCGAGAATTCCGAAGGAAAATCTTCCATACCTTTGTAGCTCCTTTTAGCCTTATCACTGTCCTTGTCATGCAACGGGAGCAACCGCCTCTTTGGCAGCCCTGTCAGCTACATCATTTCCCTCCACAACCATGTGACTTGAGAGCCACATGAACGTGATTCTGGCGCCAGCATCCCAACACCCGGCGAGCAGGTCCTGGATCCACTGCACCAGAGGGTGCCGAGGAAAACGTATATTAACAGATTGTAGCGAGCTCAAGAAGTCGATACACAGAGTGCCGGCGCTCATTGGACAGCGTGCACCGCAGAGCATCAACAAATAGCATAAAGCTCTGCTGTGTACACACTACAGGCTTCCGGTAGAGAAAAAAGAAACCTGTTATTGTCGGCAACGAACGCTCAGTCCACATTCGCTTCTGCCCTCGAACCATCCGCGTAAACAACTACTGAATCTGGATACAGCGGGCAGAAAGAGCCTCCGATAAACGGATCGGTACGTATACCTTTTGGTCTGGTGTGCATATCCAAGGTAATTTCTGGCCGTTATATTATGCATGGAGGTACCCTACTTGGTTATCTGACAAGACAAGGAAAGGTACATCAAACAATCTGTGACTGCTATCCACACGTATACCAACCGGCCGCATTGCTAGTGGATTAGCAGCGTATAGCCGACAGTTTCCAGTTTGGAATACGCAGGGATAGCGTGAATCAAGTGGCATCTGTCGCAAATTTGCAGCATAAGACAAAAGTATTTCCTGTCACCTCAGGTGTAAAGGTGGCACACCAGATTCAGCGAGTAGGCTGGTAATGGGGGTTGTATGGAAAGCTCCCGTTGACAATCTAACTCCACTGTTGGAAATGCTATTCAGTTTCGCAAGGACGCTTTGCCTTGCTGATCTACATGCTGCACTACCGTATTCTAACTTGGATAAAATATGTGCCCTCGTCACCAGCCAATGTGTAGCACGCCTTGAATTTCTTCGACGTATACCAGGAGTGGGGTTTCTTCTTACGAGGGAAGGGCGCAACTTTTCCAGGAAGAAAATTTGCTGTCGCAGACTCAGCCCCTCCGGGTGAAGGGTGCGTGCCCCATTCGTAGGAGATGAGAAAGAACGCCTAGTAGAACTACTGGTAAGGGCGTTCTTCCATGCCCTCGATTCTTGCTTAGGCGGGCTGGGAGGTAAATTCCCAGCCCTGGTGGACGATGTCCCATCCGCCGGCTAGGGCGTGGCTTTCGCCGAACAGTTGGGGGAAGAATACGTTGTCTTCTTCCCCTGCTGTGCCAGACTTGTTTGTGATCGAAGGCTGGGATGACCTTCTGGGAAAGTGTAAGTAATATAAATGACGAACCTGGAAGGGACTGTGCATCATACTGAAGACTAGTGTCTTGGCAAGTGCATTCATAGAATTGAACTCACGGCGTGCTTCCTTGTAGGAAAGACCATCCAAGGACTTGATCTCATGGATCATCTTCTCACTCAGATATACCAGAGAGATGCGATCTCGAGGAAAATGAAATCCAATGCAGTTAGCTCACCTACAAGGAGTTGTGCACTCTTCCGCGCCATGAGCTCCTCTTCCACATGTACCACACATAGGTGGATTGGAACAACGAGATACTATGTGTTCGAATCTTTGGCATTGATAGCACCGCATATGTACGGCCTCACACCGCAACGACAGGTTGTAACCTCGACTTTCTCTGGCAACATTGATCATTTGAAGGAGACTATGAACACACCCGTGGCAACGTTTTCACCGTTGTCTTTGCGCATAATGCGCGGCCGTGCGTCATCCCACGGTGCTTCACGTCTTCATTCAATTCATTGTCAGTGTTCAGAACGAGATCACAGTAGAAGATAACTTCACGAACCAGATTTAGGGTTTGGTGCGCTTCCACTTTGACGGGAATTTCACCAAAGTGGTTGCACATAAGCAACCGATCTGCTTGGAGCGCAGTGCTCGTCTTAAGAAGGAGACTACCGCTGCGCATGTTCTTAAGATCCTCAAGTTCGTCGTATACACCTTCGATGTGTCGACTGAAAAGTAACTATTTAACCAGCCTGAAGTCTTGCTCATCGGTTCTGGTATTAGCCAGGAACCTAGAGAAGTTGGAGCTCTGTTCCCAGGGTGTTGCCCACATTCAGGGAATCAAATGTTAAAGACTTGGGTAACAGACCACCCAACAATTAAAGACAAGTTAAAGTAAGATTGAAAGAGTTAACAGCTTCAAATATCTTGGTGCTATTGTGCAGATGGAATCGAATAAAAGAGAATCTAACAAGAGCAGGAGTGGTAGGATGGTCGCAGCGCTTCGCAGAACTGACAACTTGTACAAGAAAAAGGCAAAACAAATGCAAGCTAAGATATTACAATACGGTAATTAAACGTTAATGTCTCTATGGAAGTTGGTGTTTTTGTTGTTTTGTTACATCGCACCGACACAAATATGTCTAATGGAGACGATGGGATAGGAAAGGGCTAGGAGTGGGAAGTAAACGGCCGTAGCCATAATTAAGATACAGCCCCAGCATTTTCCTGGTGTGAAAATGCGATACCGCGGAAAACCACCTTCACGGCAGCGGACAGTGGCATTTTAATCCCCTATCTCCCTCAATGGAATTACTCTGAGTTACTGGAAAGGCTGCTCTAAGAGAAACCTAGAAGTTTGAGAGGAAGATCCTTCGAAATGTAACGGGCCCGAAGATCGTGGCTGGGCATGACAGGTTGCGAGGACGAGAGGAGCTCTGTCAGAAAACCGAACGAATGATGAAATCCATCAACAAGTGACGATTCAAGTTCTGTGGTCACTTGTTTAGAATTGATGATAAGCGGTTGACTAAGAATATTACCACACACGATAGTGGACCGAACACGTGCGATAAGTGGTACAGGGACGTCAGGAAGGATTTGAAGAAATCGGACTAAATCGTGTAGCTATCGGTAACAAAACCAGTTAAGAAGACCAGCCGAACAGCGGGTGGACAGCGGAAAAGGAGACAGACTGCCAGAGAGAGAGAGAGAGAGAGAATGCAACAATGTTGGGCTGCAAATAAAGCTTTGAAATATGCGTAACAGTTGCTTATTGTGGTCTCTAACGCCCTGAAAACTATTTTTAAAAATCAGCTACCCATTTTTGTTTAATGACCACATTGTGCTGTTGTATGTTTGGAAATGCCATTTTAATAATCATTATTCTTGATTAGTTATGCCCAGCCAAGGAGCGCCTATGAACTTATTATATTAAAACATGTTTTGCTTTTCTTCTTTTCTTCTCAATATCTCTTCACCCTCTCGCTGTATTCCTTTTTACGCTGTTCAGTCCATCCTGTGTATAGTCGAGTAGACTTTACGAGAAATTTGTGATTATGAATTAAAGTTCTGAACTTTACTCTGTCATGAATGGTTTATTCATTAATCCCAGTTTCATTTAGGTCTTCGATGATTTCTTTTAGCCAATCTTTGTGATTTTTCACTGATAAGGCTAAGTTTAAAATTAATTTTCTTTGTAAGCCTGCTATTATCCGTTCTATATAAGTGACCATAAAATTGTAATCTCCGTTTCCTGATTGTATCCGTGATTTTTTCTTTGCGTACTTTGGTCCTAAGATATTCGTGAGGATTTTTCTTTCTTGTGTTTCGATCATCTTTATTTAAGATCTGCCACCAATTATAATAGTTTCAAAGCATAAAGTGCTTTTGTTTGAACTACTGTGTTACAATGTAACTTTACTTTTCCGATATCGTTCTTTTTATATTATTATTAGTAGTAGTAGTACTATTATTATTATTCCAGAAACCTCCATGCAGAACTTGACAATGAAAGTGCAAAATTGCCCAACCACCTGAATTATTACATAACTTATCACACGATGGTAGATTAAAAGTCTGAATTATTATTTTCATTCTGACTAGAATTGGTAGTAAAATATGGCTTTTACAGTACGAGGACGGTTTGAAAGTTCTCGGAATCACCGCCGCACACAAGTGTTATTGTCATGGCAAAACTTCATGAACTGGGGTACGAATCGTTGCCACATCCACCTTATTCACCTGATTTGGCACCATCAGACTTTCATCTATTCCCCAAGCTGAAAATTTTCCTCGGTGGACGGAGATTTTCTACAAGGGAAGAACTGACAGCCGAAATGGAGAGGTATTTTGCAGGCCTGGAGGAATCTCATTTTTGAGATGGGATCAAGGCATTGGAACATCGCTGGACCAAATGCATTAGTCTACAGGGAGACTATGTTGAAAAATAAAAGCTGTTCCACCGAGGTAAGATACTTAATTCTAGTACATTCCGAGAACTTTTCAAACCACCTACGTACATAACCGCAGAATCGTCTTGTCTTGTGAGTTTGAGATCATCGCTTTATAAAGATTTAGAATGAATTAACGTCAACGTCGGTGAGGTCATTTAGGTCAACTTCCTTCCGGTCGGTCAGCGCACTAATGGAATGGCGCTATCACAAATCCAGGCACAACCATCACGAGTCCATGCGGGGGAGTGAGGCAGCATGTGTTACCACGTTGCAGTCAGACTGGTGCCACTGCACCAGAGTGCGTGCCTCACATTTACGGAGGACGTACTCGCAACGGAACTCACGTACTTCCAGCTCTGCGGCGTCCCAATAACTGACAATTTCGTACTACACATTTTATATCCACAGCCGATAATAGGTACGGTAAAATACGTTTAAAAGTAGTTAAACTGTCCAGTTCTAACTATCTATATGATCTACCATCTTGGTTATGTTTGATTCCCACTATTTTGGAGAGGAAGTGTTTATTACTATCTAAACATGACAAAACTCGTTGTTTATTCTGTCGAGAAACAACAGCAGAGGCTCGACTATTGAAAGTGTTTTGAGAGACTGATTCCCTTCGGATTAAATACCTCGGAAGTGAATATAAAACAAAAATAGAAAGGACCAGGCAAGTTAGCCCTGCGGTTAGGGGCGAGCAGCTGAGAGCATGCATTCGGGAGATAGTGGGTTCGAACCCCACTGTCAGCAGCCCTGAGTGTGGTTTTCCGTGGTTTCCCATTTTCACACCAGGCAAATGCTGGGGCTGTACCTTAATTAAGGCCACGGCCGCTTCCTTCCAACTCCTAGGCCTTTCCTATCCCATCGTCGCCAAAAGACCTATCTGTGTCGGTGCGACGTAAAGGCCCTAGCAAAAAAAAAAAAGACCAATCTGTGCCGTGCGACGTACAGCAAATTCTAAGAAAAAGATAAAGGAAGAAGGAATTTGATAATATTTTATTAATTTGAAAAAGTTGATTGCACCAGGGAGAAAAGAATAATTTTGTCCGCATTTTAAAAATGATATGGCAAAAAAATAAGAGGAAATAAAACTAGCACTAACTTAACCCTTTACTGCATGAATTATTTTTCGTTTTCGTTTGAAGAAAATTTCAAGCTTCAATATTCAACATACGTTCAGTGTTTTAGATTTACCAGCAATTCTTAACTGGGGCTAATAGCTTAACACTCGTAAGTGATGTGGATTGCCATAACGGGGTATATATACCATTTTTCAAAGGGTTAATTTTTAATTTTTTGCTTATTTTTACAATTTGCTTCTTTTACGTCGCACCGTCACAGATATGTGTTATGGCGACGATGGGATAGGAAAGGGCTAGCACGGAGAGGAAGTGTCCGTGACCTTAATTAAGGTACATCCCCAGTATTTGCCTGTTGTGAAAATAGAAAAGCATCGAAAATCATCTTCAGGGCTGCCAATGGTGGGGTTCGAACCTCCTATCTCCCGAATGCAAGCTCACAACTGCGCGACCCTAACCGCACGGACAACTCGCTCGGTGTACTAATTAAACCAAAGGAGGGTACGTTACATGCTTGTTCGAGATTTTATTTATTTATTTATTTATTTATTTATTTATTTATTTATTTTTAACAGCCTCCGTGGCTCAGGTGGCAACGCACCGGCCTCTCACCTCTGGGTTCTGTGGTTCAAATCCCGGTCACTCCATGTGACATTTGTGCTGGACAAAGCGGAGGAGGGACAGGTTTTCCTTCAAGTACGCCGGTTTTCTCTGTCATCTTTCATTCCAACAACACGCTCCAATACCATTTCATTTCATCTGTCAGTCATTAATCGCTGCTCCAGAGAAGTGCGGCAGCCAGCACAATTCCTGTCTTCGCAGCTAGATGGGGCTTCATTCATTCCATTCCTGGAATGACTTGGAAGCAGACTGCGGATTTTCATTTATTTATTTATTTATTTATTTATTTATTTATTTATTTATTTATTCTCCAAAAGAGATATCAGCTTGAAAATAGTAGGAGATCACGGGGTCCCAGAAACAAGAACACAATTTCTTGTATTGTTGAATATCAGTATGCATATTTCAGTATAGGATTGAATCTCTATCATGTGAAACACAGAACGTGATGGAGAAATGTATAACATTTATGACAGAAAGGAAAAAGTAATACTTAGTAGAAGAGGCAATAAAGACCATTTGGTTTCGTTTAATTTAATTTAGTAATAGATAAAATTCTTGTTAAACAAATCAACTGCATGTACAAAAAATCGATTGAAATAAACAAATACTCTCTCTCCAGAATCAGGTGATTCGGAATGAGTAGATGGGAACACTGTTTTCTATTACTAGCTGCGGTAGCGTGTTAGTTTTTATACATTGGTAGCAGGAATGCGATCTAACGAATATGAGTAGTGACAGAAGATACGGAGCACTTCTCAATAACAGTAGTCAATTAATATAACTTTACTCTATATTTTTCCACAATAACAATATCAGGCGGAATACTTATAAGGGACTGTATTTATGTATATAACCCGTAGCGAGCCTGCCTCTTACACAGAGGACCCGGGTTCGATTTCCGGCTAGATCAGGAATTTCTGAATGGATCTTAGGGCTGGTCCGAGGTCCTATCAGCCTGCGTGATTACGTTTGAGGAGCTATCCGACGGTGAGATACCGATACCGGTCTAGTAAGGTAAGAATTTGACGGCCAAAAGGATTCGTCGTGCTGACTACACTACACGTCGTAATCTGCAGGCCTTCGGACTGAGCAGCGGCCGCTTGGTAGGCCAAGGCCCTTTAAGGGCTGTAGTGCCATGGGGGTTTGTTTATATGTATATAACCTTTTACTCTTACGTCTAATCTCTAATGATAAATTGTCGTTTTCTTCTTACTTCAGACTGGTTACCTATCTGACCTTGATTAATAGAATGTTCGTTTCTTCTAGTTTTTAACCTTGCGACTCGTCAGAAGAACATTTAACTGAAGAGCATGAGTTAACGATTCAGCTGAAGTTGGTACGAGCAACACCCTTATCTAGTGTTATCTGCAAGAACGCTTCTATTTTGTTAGGTATAGCAATTTATTCTCTATTGGTAAGTGGTTTATCTCTTCTAATTTTAAGCTCGCGATGATGTGTAACCTCTGTGGTTTATGATCAATGACTGTTCACAATATAACTTACAGTAATGTAATCTATTCGTGTTGTGTATATCTGTGGTTATTCTTCCATAAACAACTGCATTGAATGATCTATCAGACTTACGGTTTTTGTTATAGTCCTTCTACTATGAGCAGTTACAACCTAAAATGCTCAACATTGTGTATTATTCCTGCTACAAGTACACGGGAAACTGATAAATTTCTGGTCCTAAAAAACGAAACGTTTACCGTGCTAATGATCTTGAGTTAATACTTTGTGTTCAGAACCAAAAAAAAGAAACGTGCTACACACATGGTAGTGAATGGAACCTAAGGCTTACGTCTTATTATAAGGCAAATGGCTCCTCCTCATTCGCCTGGAAAAGGGCTTCCTCCTCCTAGCAAAAGGGCAAAAGGTCTTCCTCCTCCTTCTCAGAAGGGCGAAAGGGCTCCTCCTCCTCCTAGCAAGCGGGCAAAAGGGCTTAGAAATGAACTTGGAACAGAATAGTAACACGGGACTAGAAAAATAGTAAAATATTTAATACTTTATACATAGGGACATAGCGGCTTCACATTGTACTGATAGGACTAGAAAAAATAGTGCAAAGCGTAATACTTCTACTTTATTGATAGGGACGGCCCTTTTGCTCGTTTACTAGGAGGAGGAGCCCTTTTGCCCTTCTGAGGAGGAGGAGGAAGTCCTTTTGCCCTTTTACCAGGAGTACAGTGTACCGGTAAAAACTCCTTGCACAAAAATCCATAGATCTTTGACGAAGAAAATGCACAGGACACATTCACTTTAGGGGAAACTCATGGATAGGGGCATGATATTTTCGCATTAATTTATGTTCGATTTCGGAAAAGGAAATAATTGTTCCAATAGCAAAAAAAAATAGACTCCAGCATTCTGTAAATAGTGTGTAAATTTCTATGTGATGGTGTCATATTTTGATGTAACGCTCAAGCCGCTGCAAAATGTAGTATTGTGGCATCTTAATTATTTTAGGTTATGTGTGAATTTCTATATGAATATTTTATTATTCTCAATCTATTGTAAGTCATTGGTGTAAAATTTTGAAATACTTAAGGTACCTGTGAATTTGTATATGGCGGTGTTGTAACGTTAAGCTATTAGTAAGTTCAACCTATGGTATTGTAAGCCATAGTGTTAAGCACTGGAAATACCTATGTGTGAATTTGTATATTGATGATGCTGCTGGATTTAGAAAGTTAAACTGGTAGTATTTCTTGCGATATTTTCTTTCCATGGAACTGCTTATTGTACTCTTGTTGTTGTTGATGATGGATAATTCTGCTTTGTTCTTACTTTATCACTCTACTGTAAGTGATCATTGCTATCGGGATATTTCCTAATTTCCAAATTAATTATAAAAATATGATTCGTTAATATATCTCAAAATCGCTTCAAAATATTTTTGTCGCGCTTGTCATAAATACGAAAAACCAGGCCTGTAATCGTGGATAAACTCCGACATTTAGTTTATTGTGCATGCCCCGCATGCGTAAGTCTGCATTGTGACTGCTTACTGAGGCAGACTCATGAAAACTGGCCTCGTCGCTAAAATCTAGTTTCTCAACAAAACCATTCTCCCCCACCCGTCTTTGAACATATACTGTGTTTATTATTTCCATCGTGTCTGCCGTCCAGCGGCTAAATCTACAGTCAGGCCACGGTGCTAGTTATGGATGCAGTAAGTTAAACGTTTGTGAGCGACTGAAATTGTTTAATTTTTTTCACAATTTGTTTAACGTCGCACCGACACAAATAGGTCTTATGGCGACGATGGGCTAGGAAAATGCTAGGAGTGGAAGGGAAATGACCGTGGCCTTAATAAATGTACAGCCCCAACATTTGCCTGGTGTGAAAATGGGAAACACAGAAAACCATTTTCAGGGGGTTCGAAACCACTATCACTAATAGGAAAAGTCCTCCCAGATTGAATTGTTGTGTTGATAGAGTGGAAGTTCCCCATGGAAATTACAGTACTATAAGTACCAAGGAGTTAATATAAAGGAACGTTCTTCTTTGGGCTGATTTGCACGTGAAGGTTACAATATCTTCACATAGTTATGAGGATATTTATCAAGGATGTAAAGTTGAGGGCATATCCGTCTTTGGTAAGACCAAAATTAATAACTTTAATGTTAGTAGTTTTACGTCACACGAAATACTTTTACGGTTTTCTCAGACACCGCGGTGCCAGAATTTTGTCTCGCAGGAGTTTTTACGTGCCGGTAAATCTACTGACACAGAGATGACGTATTTGTTCACCTTAAGATACCAGGATCGAACCTGCTAACTTGGACTCACAAAACCATCGCCTTAACCGTCTGAGCCACTCATCGCGAAAATACCAACATTAGATGTATGGGACCCTAACCAGAATCGCTTGATTCGATAATTTGAAAAGATCAGCTCGAGTTGTTCTAAATGATTTCTGACAAAAGAGTAGCGTTACGAAAATGTTGCGAAATTTGGGCTGGGAAGATTTGGGGAAACGGAGACTAGCAGCTCGCCTAAGTGGTATGTTCCGAACTCTCAGTGGAGAGATGACGTGGAATGACACCAGTAGACGAATAAGTTTGAGTGGTGTTTTAAAAAGTGGGAAATATCACAGTGTGAAGAATAATTTAAATTCATGACATATTGGGGCAAATATTCCCTTAAAGGAAGAGATATTAGTGATTGAATAATTTGCCAAGGGAGACGTTCGATAAATTTCCAAACCCCTTGAAATTATTTAAGAAAAGTCTAGGTGAACAACTGATAGGCAATTTGTCACCTGTGCGATGCCCTCAATGCAGATCAATGGTGGCTGAAAAATCCACAGTTCTAGTCCATCAGGCAAGCAACTCAATGTTGAAAACATCCCAGGGATATGAGCTACGAATTTTAGGTAAATAAAATATTATAATATATTATAATATATTTTTTATTTATTGCTAAAATTGACTATCCGTTTCTTAACCATCGTTATCTCGTCGATTAGAATAGCAGCTTGCCTTTTTCTACTACTACGAACGCTAATTTGAGCCAATGCATAGTTTCATTTAAGCACCATCCGGCTCCATGGCTGAATGGTTAGTGTGCTGGCCTTTGGTCACAGGGGTCCCGGGTTCAATTCCCGGCAGGGTCGGGAATTTTAACAATCATTGGTTAAATTCGCTGGCACGGGGGCTGGGTCTATGTGTCGTCTGCATCATCATTTCATCTTCATCACGACGCGCAGGTCGCCTACGGGAGTCAAATCAAAAGACCTGCATCTGGCGAGCCGAACATGTCCTCGGACACTCGCGGCACTAAAAGCCATACGCCATTTCATTTTCATTTCATTTAAGCACCACTACCAGCGCTAATGTGAGTCAACGCAGGATTTCACTTACGCCCTTTTAACTACATTCGGTGTAGGCATATTTCAAAAACTGCCTGAGAGTATTGATCCAAGGAAAATATTACAGAAACAATTATGTAAAGAAGTTAATTTAAGGATTAGAATCAAAAAGAAAATGAGTAAAGAAACGAGCGATTTTTGGCTGAAAGTGATTTTCGAAATTTATTTTTTAGTTTGATCGAGTTATCCACGTCTCACAATCTGAAACATTTCCGTGACCTTTAGGCCTTAAACTTTCGTCACAGTTGAGAAAAATTGCTTAATTTTACGTTTTTCGTAGTACTTCGTCGCTAATTTGTCTGCTAGGAATTTTGAACACTTAAAAAAAATATAAAACAGAAAACTTAGACTCTGTATTTGTTGCCATGAATTGTTTCCCTGCGCCTGCCATAGCAATTGCACTATCAATGTTTAAAACCCTGGTGGGAGGGTGTGTGTGTGTGTGTGTGTGTGTGTGTGTGTGTGTGTGTGTGTGTGTGTGTGTGCGTACGAACCAAGACTTGAATTAACATGCCAATGAAAGAAGAACTACGTGAGGTCCATACAATTGTTTGCCCGCTTCCGTTAGTAGCTTGATAACAACTGTTCATGTGGCTTCTTGAATTTGTGGGTGTAATTGTGATTAGATGGCTTCCTCTGTAGGCTACAGGTCCTCCGCAAACCTATCACTCGTAGGCAGCCATTTTCGAACGCCTCTTATTGTAAGTTGCAGTACATACGCATTTTGCTTCCATTTCACTGGGCACAGTGTAGAGTGATGGTCTTCTGACCCCAAATGTATGGGTTTAATCCGGGCTCAGTGCCATTGTAACGGTCCCGTGGTGTAAGGGTAGCGTGCCTGCCCCTCACCCGTAGGCCCCAGGTTCGATTTCCGGCCATGTCAGGGATTTTTCTCTCCACCTGAATGCTGGTTCGAGGTCCACTCAGCGTACGTGATTAGAATTGAGAAGCTATCTGACAGTGACATGGCGGCCCCGGTCTCAAAAGCCCAGAATAACGGCCGAGAGGATGCGTCGTGCTGACCACACGGCACCTTGTAACCTGCAGGCCTTCGGGCTGAACAGCGGTCGCTGGGCAAGCTAAAGCCCTTTCAAGGGCGTTAAGTGCCGTGGAGTTCGGTTTTCGTTCAGTGCCGTGGTATCTGATGGTGATCTATTATGCCAGCATTGAGTCGGTAGATTTACCGCACGAAAAATAAATCCAGCGGGACAACGTTTTGGCATCACGGTGGCTCCGAAAACTGCAAAAACAGTTAGTAGGACCTAAAATCATTTTTTTTTTTATAATTTGCTTTACGTCGCATCGACATAGGTAGGTCTTATGGCGACGATGAGATAGGAAAGGGCTAGGAGTCGGATGGAAGCGACCGTGGCCGTGGAGTGAAAAGGGGAAACTACGGATAACCATCTTCAGGGCTACCGACAGTGGGGTTCGAACTCACTGTCTCCCGAATTGAAGCTCATTGCTGCGAGACCCTAACCGCACACCCACTTGTACGGTAACATTTCTTGCTTTTATTTCCTGTCTCGCCTCTCTTAATCATCTTTGACTGTCTTTCCACATCAATGTCAATGCTCTTGTAATGTTAGTGTTTCAATTCTCTTGTTCACTCTTCTTCTCCTCTTTCCTCAACAACCCTCAGCAACTTTACTCTCAGAGAAATCGGTGTATTGTTGGTCCTCACTAATGAGATTCATATTAAATCCATCAAACGAGTACATCAAAGAATACGTTTAAGTATTCAAGGTTTGCGACACGACACATCACTTCAATATTCCGTGTGTGTTGGCACCAACACTAAATTAACATGCCAATAAAAGAAGAACAACGTGAGGTCCAAACAATTGCTTGCCCGCTTCCGTTAGTCTCTTGATAACCACTGTCGATGTGGCGTCTTGAATTTGTGCGTGTATTTGTGATTTCTTGGGACAGGTGTTAGTGAGAACAAATCGTAGTGTATTAATCATGTACTATTCAGGCAATAATCATGAGGACTAAGAAAATTGAAGAACACTTCTAGTGTGACAATGTTGAATTTTAACCAACATATCTTCTGATTTTAGTGCAGTGTACTGAATGTTAGTAACTCAAATCCATCTCAGTGTCCCGGCCATTAAAACTTGAACTCGAGGAAGGAAGATCATATTAGAGCATCGCAGCTGAGGTGCAGATAACGAGTGCAAGTCGCTTTCCTTGCGAAAGAAGAGCTGGTTTATTTATGTTTCGTTTTATCAACTTAGCCAGCTTTTGTGGCAACGTTGGGATAGGACAAGGCTAGCTCTGAGAACAAAGCGTTTATGGCCTTAATTGCATTTTCCTGGTGTGAAAACGGGAAACTACAGAAAATAGAGCGAGTTTCTCGCATCGGTTGGCCGACAGGCGCGATCAGCCTATCTGCCACCCGTTGACTCATCACTCCCCACTCCGCGGCATAGCAACTTCGCTCACTTTATCCGTGCATGGCATGAGATAACAATTGCAATCAACAAAATAAGAATTACGAAAATTAGTATTAAAGAATTTCGAAAATAAGTTCGTACCTTATGACGGGAGATGTCAATTTTCTTCTCCTTCATCCACACATTTCTGGCATCGTTTCAGGAAACTCCGATTCTCACGGGTAAGTTCGTCTTCCGTAGCTGAGGCTATTTCTCTCCGAACATTTTACATTTTTTTTAGCCTGTCATACTGAGCTCTTCGAAACCCCGGTATCTTGTCCAAGCCGTCTTAGGGATTTTGTAGGCGTATGTTCTAATCTTTCTGCGATTTCATTTACTTTTTCCACGTTAAGTACCGGTGCACGTTTTTAACACTTCGCTTCTTATCGAGTAAAGAACCAGCTCCTCTCAATTTGTTTACGAGTTTCCGCACGGTCTCTCTCTGTGGACGGCGTACACCTGGAAAATGTATTACAAATCTCTTATCGACTTCCCTGCAAGACTCTGTGTTCACGTAATTTTCGTACATAAATACCCTTTTCTTTTACCGTGTACACACGCTGAGGCATTATGATAATTATACTCTGAAGCAACATTTCTCAACTCGAGAACAGTTGGAGCAACTGATCAAACGTTCTAAGCACGGACCTGAACTGCGAAGTGCGGGCATTCCATTATTGTCGCTGCGCTCTGTAACGGGAAGTGATGAGTCAACGCGAGGCAGATAAGCTGGGAGCACCTGCCGGCAACCGATGAGAAAATCTTACTGTATCTTCAGGGCTGTCGACAGGGGGATTCGAATCCACGATATCCCAAATTCAAGCTAACAGCTACATACCTCGAACTACGTAGAAAAGAGCAAGACAGATGGTCACAGTTATGTACATCTCATTAAGGATTACATTCCGGAATTATCTGAAAATTACTGAACGAAAATTAAGATTACTGGCAGGTATAAAACAAGTTTACTTAAATTACTCGATCAAAAATGGCGTATGGCTTTTAGTGTCGGGAGATCCCAGGACGGGTTCTGCTCGCCAGGTGCAAGTCTTTTGATTTGAATCCCGTAGGCAACCTGCGCGTCTTGATGAGGATGAAATTATGATGAATACAACACATACACCCAGCCCCCGTGCGAGGGAAATTCACCAATGATGGATAAATTTCCCGACCCTGCCGGGAATCGAACCCGGGACCCATGTAACCAAAGGCCAGCACGCTAACCATTAAGCGATGGAGCCGGACAATTACTCACTGAAAATAAATTTCATGGTGGCATACAAATTATGTCGGGTCGGGTCTGATTATCTCGTTCTTTGTGTCAGAAATCAGGGATCTTCCTGTGTACCTACTGTTGATGTGCATCAGCTTCTTTCTCTTGAAACTATTCCTATGATTCATTGCATATTATAGCCGGTGTCGGCGTTCGAGTGATTAGTGTACTTGTACCCAGGATCAGGTTCTGACCAAGGTTGATGAAGTTTTGATGACAGGAAAATCTACGGCACATCGTGTCGTTCATGTCAGTACGTAATACAACCCTGATAAACACAATACGAGGAGTGTAGTTGGAAAAAATATTATGTCCACTCACAGACAAAACTGACTTTGTTTGGGTTTCGTTTATTGTTTCATTTGTTCTTTTATTTTACGAAATTACAATAAATTTTGCCAAACCGTGTGTATTCCTTGTGTAAATGAGGCTTTTAACGTGACTCGTTTCAAATCATATTTTATCAGTCAAAACTACCAGAGCGTCCACCTCCGTAGTGTAATGGTTAGCACTATCAGCTGCCATCCTCGGAGGTGCGGGCTCGTTTCCCCGTACTGCCAGAAATTTAAGAATTGCAGAAAGGCTGGTATGTGTTTAAAATGTTACATGCCGCTCACCTCCGTTCGGGGTGTGTACGAAGAGAGCTGCACGATCTCGGGATGGGAACATGAGTTTACTTTACAAAACCAAACCATATAATGTTCACGGATATACTGTATTTCGTTACGTTGGACACAATGCGAGTTCGTTGCAGTCTTATGTTCAATATTCTACAAGGTAGGTCTCATTCGTTTATGGCGAAAGTGGACAGACCTTTCTTTTCTTTTGCTAGTTGCTTTACGTCGCGCCGACACAGACAGGTCTTACGGCGACGATGGGACAGGAAAGGCCTAGGAATGGGAAGGAAGCGGCCGTGGCCCGAATTAAGGTACAGTCCCAGCATTTGCCCGATGTGAAAATGGGAAACCAAGGAAAACATTTTCAGGGCTGCCGACAGTGGGTTTCGAACCTACTATCCCCGAATAGTGGATACTGGCCGCACTTAAGCGACTGCAGCTATCGAGCTCGGTAGGGGACAGACTGAGCTCAGTCGTAATATGATGGAGCAAGATCTAACTGTAGGAAAGAACTAAACATGAAAAACGGTAATTTCACAATCGTTATTATCTGCGGTATATAACGTGTCATGTTAAAGCATTAGTGTCCTTCAGTTACAACGAAGTTCCGTGATTTGAATTTCAATGTAATTGTTCAAAATCCTATTACAATACTGTATGGATCAAATTGTACGATCGTTGGTTCGAATCCCACTGTCGGCAACCCTGAAGTTTTCCGTGGTTTCCCATTTTCACACCAGGCAAATGCTGGGGATGTACCTTAATTAAGGCCACGGCCGCTTCCTTCCAACTCCTAGGCCTTTCCTATCCCATCGTCGCCATAAAAAATAACTGTGTCGGAGCGACGTAAAGTCACTAGCACAAAGCTGGCTACTAGGCTGCTGTGGTGATACGAGCGGCTCTGCCTGGGTCGTCAGGGGTGTAGGTCACCCCTAGGGTGAGTAACCGTCGTGTTGTCCCATATGATGGTGTTACTGTAGTATGTAGCGCCGTGAGACAGCACTTCTGGGCTCCTAGTAGAGGTGTACCCCTGCGTCAGGCCGCTCACAGTACTGCAGCGTGCAGATGGTGACGGTGGTGGCGGCCGGCAGGAGCGTAGTGTAGCGCGAGTCGTTGTGCTGTCTGTGGTGTCCTCCAGGCTCTCCCGTCGGCGAGTGGCTGGCTGATGTATTGGTGATGGTGGCTCTCAGCTTATTCTGCGTGCCAATTTATACTGTAAGTTGGCGTGACGTCATTATCTGTGTCGGTGCGACGTAAAGCCCGTAGCAAAAAAAAAAAAAAAAAAAAATGTACGATGTCCGAAGCACTTTTCTGAATTCTGTACATCTCATTTCCAAAATGAAGTCATTTTCTGTGATTCCTGGGTGCATGTATAACATAGAACAACTACACATCTACAAATTCGCTATTACCTGCTTGGTATGACTAAAGCCATTCTTCCTTGCTTCTCTTGTTAAAGTTCGTTCAGAAGACACAGAATTCCAGCTTCGCTGCTGGATGCATGACTGTAGTTCAGAGCAGTGCCGCAACTTTTTCATTGTTTTTTTGTTTTGTTGACAATTGTCGCACTGACACAACAGAGTGGTCTTATGTGATAGAAAAAGGCGAGGAATAGTATAGAAGGAAGCGACGGTGGCCTTAATTAAGGTACAGCTTCAGCATTTGTCTGGTGTGAAATTCGAAAACCACGGAAATCCATCTTGTGGGCTGTCGATAGTGGGGTTCGAACCTACTATCTCCCGAATGCAAGCGCAAAGCTATGCGAACCTAACCGCAGCGCCAAGTCGCTCGGTGCACGACTTGTTGATAAGAACAAAACGTCCGAATAGACAAGTAAGTCGTCCAGGTGGCATCGAATCTGGAGTTAAGAATTTAATCAGCTGATATTATTATTATTATTATTATTATTATTATTATTATTATTATTATTATTATTATTATTTTACTACTGCCATGCTAACAAGGACACCCTTGACTATAAACGCTTCGAACCTCATGAAAACACGCTTAGAATATAAATAGTTCATCACAATGAAATGGCGTATGTCTTTTAGTAACGACAGTGTTCGAGGGAATGTTCGGGTCGCCAGGTTGACTCCCGTAGGTGACCTGCGCGTCGTGATGAGGTTGAAATGATGATGAAGACAACCCATACACCCAGCCCCCGTGCCAGAGAAATTAACAAATGATGGTTACAATTCCCGACCCTGCCGGGAATCGAACCCGGGACCTTTGTGACCAATGGCCAGCACGCTTACCATTTAGCCATGGAGCCGGACGTCCATCACAATAACAGTGGTTGGTGACTTTTCCATGCAAAACTCTGCAGTTGCCTGCCAGCGCCATTACACGGTGACATGTTGTATCTGCACGGACAAGTATTGCTAGAGTACGAGTCTCTCTCTTTCCTGGAGGCAGGTTAAAGTGTATGTCAATTGTGTACATTGACATCATCCAAATTTTTCTTTTTTGCTTTACGTCGACAGATATGTATTATGGCTTCGATGGTATAGGAATGGCCCTAATTAAGTTTCAAAGTGTTAGTGCTTTATTCACAAATTTACATTAAGTTCTCTACCGGGTGGTCGGAAGCAATGTGAACCGGGTTTATTAGTGTTCGAGGGTTGGTCATACTGATAACAAACTTGAAAGAAATAATTCGATATCTCGCGCCGTTTTCACTTTATCAGCTGCTGATGTTAGCCAATCAGATGTTCGCGGGCAAATTCAAATGGGCGTTGCGAGGCTGTGCTGCTAAACCTATACGTGGCCTAAGTCCGGCACAAGAACACCAGTCGAAAAATGTAAAGTCTCCAGAGGTCGGGTTAGAATACAGACCTCCGAGCTGACACGATCGCGCCAAAGCAGGTACGCTACGGTGCCACCGGCTGAAAGCAACGGTGTGTTTGTGTTTTAAGAATCTCAAGCCGTGGACTCCTCACTCCCCACTCCGCGACACGGCAACAAGGACACCACTTCGCTCACTTTATTCGTGTATCGCATAATAATAATTAAAATTAAGAAAATAAGAATTAAGAAAATTAGTAATTAAAAATTAATAAAACAAGTTCATAATTTATGACAGGAGATGCTGGAAATGTACTCATTTTATGGTTTCATACTTAAAATTTGCGTAGCCCGCCAAGCTGAGCTTTTCGAAACCCCGGCTTCTTGTCCAAGTCCTCTTTCTATCAATTAATTTTCTTTTTCCTCATTATGTACACGTATTTTACCACTACGCGTCTATCGAGCTAAGAACCACTTCCTCTCAATTTGCTTACGAGATTCCGCACGGTCTTTCTCAATGTGGACGGCGTACACCTGAAAATTGTGTTACAAATCTCCCAACGACTTCCATGCAAGACTCTGTTTTCACATAACTGTAATTATGATAATTATATTTCGAATTAACACTTCACAACTCGAGAACAGTTGGAGCGACGTTCTAAGCACGGACCTCAACTGCGAAGTGTGAGCATCCCCTAGCTGCCGTTGAGATGTGCGAGGGGAAGTGATGAGTGAACGGGAGGCAGGTAACCTGGGCGTGCGAGCCGGCCAACCAGTGAGAGAACCTCACTGTGTATACTAAGCATATTATCGTGCCGTTCAGAATGTTCGAGTTCAAACATGTCCCTTGTAAATCTTCCTCTTCAAAACCATTCTTAGAGTGATAGTTATAAAACGTAAGTAAGGACAGTGGCATAAAAAGAGTAATTCAGTAGCGCATAGCCTGTGCCAGCCATCATTTGCTGTATAAGAGTGGAAGACAGAAATCTATTATTTGGAGTACATGTGTTTGCTCACCGTTCGTGTGCACAGTTGTCGAAAGTATGTTTGGTAAAGGATTACCATATCCATACCAGCAGACAAAGTGACAATTCAATGCTGATTATTGAAATTACATACTTTGAGTAGCATAATGAAAAGTCTCAAAAACAGATTTACTGACAATATCCTTCGGGAGAAGAAATCGATTTGGTAACATTTGATGATGATGATGATGATGATGATGATGATGATGATGATGATGATGATGATGCTTGTTCTTTAAAGGGACCTAACATTTAGGTCATCGGCCCCTAATGGTACGAAATGAGACGAAATGCAATGAGAATTTAAAAGTACTAAATTCATCCACTGACCAGTATTCAAAACGTGATGATGAAGAATTAATGGATGAATTTGAATTTAAGACAAACAGTGGGTCCCTCCCATAATGCTTCATCTTCCCAGAAACTACCTAGTATATGACAGACCAAGGGACTGCTTCCAAAGCACAATCCTGAATCGATGATGCTTGCTGTCTAAAGGAGTTCAAAATCCAGGTCAACGTTCTCCCATAATGGTACATATCGCTAGTAAAGTGGAACCATGGTATTTATAAAGTTGCTGTACTAATCAAAGGTAGCGTAAACTCACGGTGTTCCAAACATTATATAATACTCACAAGCATTGTACGTCGTACAGGTAACGTAGACCTATGATGTTTCTTACATAATGGCGCCAGTCGTAGGCAACGCAAACCCATGGTGCACTTCACATAGGTGTACTAATCAAAGGGACTCGCAATATCCCGTGGTATTCCTCACATAGTGAGTACAAATCACAGACAACGCAGACCAGCAGTGTCACTCATATAGTGGTACTAATCACAAACCTATTGTGTACCTAACATAGTGGTACTACTCGCAAGTTAAGGCGACATATGGCTTTTCCCGCGTGCACTAATCACAAGTAGTTTCATGGTTCTAATGCAATCATTCCTTGGTCGCCACTTTTAGTCGCCTCTTACGACAGGCAGGGAATACCGTGGGTGTATACTATGTCTGCGTCCCCACCCACAGGGGGTAGAAAGAGAAAAAGAAGAAAAAGAAATCCGTCACTTAGAAAACATATGTAACGGGTGAAGAAAGGCGAAGGCTACAAAGAGCGTGAAAATGGAAGACTCGCTAGGCCTCGAATGCTCTAATACCGTCGGAGTCGGAAAAGAACAAGAGTTGACAATGGGAGGTTGGACATGATAGATGAAAGTGAGGAGCCTGGCGTAAGTAAGTGGAAGCAATGCCAGGACTTAGATAAGGGCCCTGTGGTCGGCAACCCACGTAACTCATGTTGAGAGCCCCTGGGACTTGGTAACATTGAAGTTGCAAACGGACTGATTTAGTTTTATGTCCTGTTTCGGAAACGAGAGATTCCAGAACAATGAACAGATTTATAGCAACCGTGTAGGTTGGCTATGTGGCTTTGATCCTGTAGCTTGCATTCGGGAGATGGTGAGTTAGAACCCCACTGCTGGCAGCCCTCAAGGTAGTTTCTGTGTCTTCCCCTTTTCACACCAGGCAAATGCTCGGGCTCTTAATTAACTCCGCAGTCGCTCGCTTCGCCAGTCCTCCTGCCCTGTCCTATTCTATCGTCGCCATAAAACCTGTCTGAGTCAGTGCGACGTAAAATAAATAGCAAATAAAAGAAAATTCGTGTGGTTGAGCTATGTTTTCTTCTCCTAAGAGAGTGAAAAAACCTATCAAAGCAGACTATTTCAGAATAACCAGTGTCTTGTAAAACGCACGCTGCAAAAACAACCATAGTTCGAAGGAACCCAGCCAAAATTGCAATTGGCCTTTGCGATTTGGTTGTTGCTGTTGTGGCTTTCTGGACTCACATTCTCTTGTGAGAGTCTACGAATGCTACGGCCGTGTCTATTGGGACGTCCTCTGGCAAGTATGGCGGAATACCTATCTTTTAACCTCGTGTGCACCAAACGACAACATAAAACGTTAAGAAATATACAATTTACACAACAGAGAGCCATGTCGAGGATATTTGACCATTAGACAATGTCATTACTAACTGCGTGAAGGACAAGTAGGCCTCCTGGGAGTCTTCTTTTTGGGCAGTTCCTACACAATATCTTGTGGTCTGCTCGATTCCACAGTGGTACAGGGAGTTCGCACCGCAGATTCTATTGGTGTGCAGTAGTGTGGCTCAGATCAGGAAGAAAAATAAATGTTAAATCGTACGTAGCGAAGGAAAGCCTGTTAGTTTGTAACAACAATGCTTAATAATAAGAATAATGTTATTTGCTTTACGTCTCTCTAACTACTTTTACGGATTTCGGAGACACCGAGACGCCGGAATTTATTCCCGCAGAAGTTCTTTTACGTGCCTCTAAATCTACCGACACGGGGCTACGTATTTGAGCACCTTCAAATATCACTGGACTGAGCCAGGATCGAACCTGCCGAGTTGGGGTCAGAAGGCCAGTGCCTCAAACGTCTGAGCCGCTCTTCCCGGCACAACTACCAGAATCAATTATACCAACTACCACACGGTACGTAGCGGAAGGCCTTGTAATGACTCCAGCTGCCAAAAGGTGAGTAGCCGCCAAGACCTTGGGACTACTCGAAAGAAATTACGCAGGAATATTAGTAATTCTTTAAAAAATACATTGTTTTCCTAGAACCTCTAAAATGTACGCTGTAATATTAGGGGTTAATCATCGAAAACTGTTCAGTAGTTTCCATTCTGGAAGACTGCTTTTCAGATTATATATGAAGATCATTATGCATTAACGAGAAAATGAAAAATGGCAGTGATTTAGACAAATTAAATGTCTAGCATCATTATTTGTTTGAGTTCGAGGTTTGCCTTTACATGTTTCTTCGGAATAAATAATGCTTATTCATGCAAAGAGGATACAGTAGCTTTGATAACAACTAACAGCAATCATTTTCAATAATAACTCCCTGCGTCCTCAATGTTAGGAACGCTCAATTTCTAGTGCGGCATTCTTCAAACTGCACCTCATTTGTAAAGTAGATTGCTTGTAAGTATAGACAGTCACAGGCAATGTCGTGATTTGACTTGCATGACTCTAGGATAAGGAAATTACTTACGGAATACAACAGCTTTGTGAGAAACACTAATAAATTTTGCATTTAACGTCACAAACAATATTACGGCAGTCAATATAACGGCATGAACACTTGTTGAGCATGATACATACCTTCGCAGAATACTATATTGTAGAAATGTTATGCTTTGGTGCTATTAAAGTATATACTATAGTCTGATCATCTCGCATCACTTTGAAGCAATATGAAAGGACTCACATCCCATTTTGTTCACTTATTCGTAGTCTGTAGAAACATATCCCCACAGGGGAGTATCATTGGACCTCTATATTTCCCCATATATATACAAGTGATATGAGTAAAGAACTGGAATCAGAGATAAGGTTGTTTGCAGATGATGTTACACTATAAGAGTGTTAAATGTGTTGCAGGATTATGGGCGACTGCAGGGGTACTTAAGCAATGTTGTGAGACGGACAGCAGACAATGGTATGGGATGAAAAGTCAAGTTTTAAGTTTCACGAAGAGGAAAATTTCTCTCAGTTTTAATTACTACACTTTGTTGATGAGATAATAGTACCTCAATGAGAATATTGTAAGTACCTAGGTGCTAACTTTACAGATCCTTTCACATGCTTATTAGAGTATTTATTTATTTATTTATTTATTTATTTATTTATTTATTTATTTATTTATTGACTTAAGCAGTTGCGAAGTTAGGGCTCGTGACCCCTCTCTTCTACTTAACCAGATAATTTACAGATAATACATGTATAAATGAAATGTACTATTCTACTATAAAGTCAAAGATAAGCTAAAAATTACAGATATGGACAACATACAATGAAGAAAACTAACTTGAACAAAAACATAAAATAACATAAAATAAAATTAAAATAAAATAAAATAAATCCGGAGCGTAAAGAAATTAAGAAAGATAAAGTCATAATAGAAAAGTAAGATACAAACTGAAAAATATAAGCCATGCATAATGAGGACACAATACGTAATAAGGTAAATGGAAATATAAGTATGGCCATATAAATGATCTACCTAGATGAATAAGAAGGGAAATATTATGCAGATTTACACTATAATAATAATAATAATAATAATAATAATAATAATAATAATAATAATAATAATAATAATAATAAGCACAATCACACGAAACAATCAGCGGCATTCAACAGGTAATCTCTACATGCAGTCTTAAATTTTGATATTGAGTTTGAGTTGCTGACAGCAGCTGGGAGTGAATTCTGAAGTCGTGACCCGGCCACAGCGAAGGATCTATTATACATTAACGGGAATAGCGAGGGACGGGCCAGATCTCGTGTTACAGTTATGGAATGAGGATAATAAATATAATTTTGAAGAAATGTATTCGGAGTTTGAAGTAATGATGTAAAGGAGAGGTTGTATAATAGTGTGCTAATACCCCAGTTATTATATGGTTCAGTGTGTGAGACCCCGACCAGGGCTACTTAATACGAGAACTGGAAGAGATTTCCAAAGGAAAGCAGCACGATGTTTTTCTGAGTGATTTCCGACACAGGAGTAGAGTTACGAAAATGTTGCAAATTTTGGGCTGGGAAGACTCGGGAGTAAGAAGACGAGATGCTAGACGATGCGGTATGATTCGATCTGTCAGTGTAGAGATGGCGAGGAATTGCATAAGTAGACGAATAAGTTTGAGCGGAACTTTTAAAAATAGGAAAGATCATACTGTGAAGATAAATTTTGAGTTCAAAACAAATATTCATTTACAGGACGAGAAGTGAGGGAACGAAATAAATTCTACATGGAAATGTTCGCTAAATGTCCCTGTTGTTTAAAAACGTTTAACGAAAAGGTAGGTGAACAACTGGATCAGCGATATTCTCACCCTATTCAATATAATATGGAGTCACGGAGAGTTTTCTTCTAAGTGTCGTGAAGGAGTCAATATACCGACTCCCAAGCCAGGTCAAGATCAGAAACTTCTTGGTACTCATAGGCTAGTGTGATTTACGAATGGCCTCTGTAAGCAATTTGCAAGGATGATGAGCCGGTGACTACGGTGAGCTTTGGAAGAGAGAGAGAGAGAGGGCTCCTGAATAACTACCAGTGCGGTTTTCGCTGCCAGATGCGTGTATCAATGCTAATCGAACGCATTTCATGTAAGTAGGAGCTTCACGCTGGTACGTTCTGCTCCTGCGTGTTTCCCAGGATAGATTAACATACTATGAAAAGTTGTAGATGAGATATGATGACGATGATTGTTATTTAACGAGGCCTAACATCTAGGTCATAGGCCCCTAGTGGTACGAAATGAGACGAAATATAATGACAATTTACAAGTCCAAAATCATCCACTGGTCAGAATTCAAAATATGACGATGAAGAATGAATGGATGGATATGAATATAAAACAACCAGTGAATCGACCCGTAATGCCCCACATTCCCAGAAACTAGCGTTAATCAATAGTATTACTGACCAAGGGACTGCCTCTAAAGCACAATCCTGAATCGATGATGCTTGTAGTCGAAAGGGGTCTAAATTCAGGTCATCGGTCCCTCATAATGGTACTTATCGCTAGGAAAGTAGAACCATGGTATTTGTCATGTTGCGGTACTAATCAAAACTAGTGTAGACTCCCAATATTCCACACATTATGCGACTACTCACAGGTATTGTAATGCGCACATGTAACACAGACCTATGGTGTTTCTCACATTGCGGCGCCATTTACAAGCAACGCAAACCTATGATGTTCCTCACATAGTTGATATTAATCACAGGGACTCGTACTATACCGTGGTGTTCCTCACATAGTGGGGACTAATCATAGGCAAGGCAGACCCATGGTATCGCCGATAGAGTGGTATTAATCACAGGTACTGTAAGATTCACGCTGATTCACGCACTCGCTACTAATCACAAACCTATTGTGTACCTAACATAGTGGTACTACGCGCGAGTAAAAGCGGTCCATGGTGTTCTCTGCGTAGTGGTATTAATTACAAGTAGTCTCATGGTTCTAATTCGATCTTCCCTTGTTCGCCCCTTTTAGTCACCTGTTACGACAGGCAGGGAATACCGTGGGTGTATTCTTTGCCTGCGTCCCCCACCCACAGGGGGCATCATCGTCATCATGCCCGCCCTATCAACCATCTGGTATCTTATTATTATTCTTCATATTATTTTTCTTCTCATATTTTGTCGTCTTCTTCTTAGTCTCCTTCTTCTACTTCTTCTTCGTCTTCCATTCACAGCTCCTTCCCCAACAGTAAACAATCTATCCTCATCCAGTGTCCAAGCCAATTGTGTTTCCTCTTCCCGATTACCTTTAGTTTTTCTCTCTCTTCCTTCACTCTTCTCAGCGCCTCCTCATTTCTCACTTCTTATTTTTACAACTTGCTTTACGCCACACTGACACAGATAGGTCTTACGGGGACGATGGAATAGGAAGGGCCTAGGAGTGGGAAGAAAGCGGCCGTGCCCTTCGTTAAGGTACAGCCCCAGTATTTTCCTGCTGTGAAAATGGGAAACCACGGAAAACCATCTTCAGGGTTGCTGACAGTAGGGTTCGAGCCAACTATCTCCCGATTCAAGCTCACAGCTGCGCGCCGCTAACCGCACGGCCAACTCGCCCGGTTCTCACATTCTCTACCCATTTTGTACCCTCCATAACCCTTCAAATCCACATCTCAAATGCTTCCAGTCTTCTTTCTTCCTCATTCCTCAGCGTCCATGTCTGAGCTCCGCATAATGCCACGTTACATATAAAGCATTTCGCCATTTTCTTCCTCAGATCCCTGTCCATGTACCAACAAAGAAGCAAGTATCCTGTTCTTATCAAATACCTCCTTGGCAACTGCGATACGAGCTTTTACATCGTGTTTACAGATCTTATTTGGAAATAAAGCGTTTCCGTCCCATGTCCTTATATTTTCGTCTTCTACTATATTACTATATTACTTCTATATTACTGTTACGATGATGATTGTTGTTTAAAAATGCCTAACATCTAGGTAATCAGCCCCTAATGGTATGAAATGAGACGAAATATAATGAAAATTTAAAATTCCAAAATTCACCCACTGACCAGAATTCAAAACTTGATGATGAACAATGAATGGATGAATATGAATTTAAAATAATCAGCGGATCAAACTTACATTATTGACAGTTAAAAATAATTCAAAAATCAATCCAATGACTGGAATTAAAAAAGACGACGATGAACCATCATTGTGAACTTAAAAAAATCACTGAATCCGACCCGCAATGCTCCACTTTCTCAGAAAATAACTTAAACAATGGTATACTGATCAAGGGGCTGCTCCCAAAGCAAAATCCAGAATCGATTATGCTTTTGTGTAAAGGGGTCCGAAATCGAGGTCAACGGCCCCTCATAATGGTACTAATCGCTAGTAAAGTCGACCCAAGGTATTTTTCATGTAGCGGTACTAATCACAATTAACGGTGTTCCACGCATTATGTTACTACTACGCACAGACAACGGAAACTCATGATATTCCTCACATAGTGGTACAAATCGCAAGAAACTTCGACTCATGTTGTTACTCGCGTTACGATACCAATCACAGGCAATCTAATGGTTCAAAATTCAGCATCCCGTGGTCGACCCTTTTAGTCACCTTTTACGATAGGTAGGAGATACCGTAGGAGTATTCTACGTCTGCATCTCCCACTGACAGGGGGTTGTTTATTTCGTCTGTGAGAGCGATTTTATTTCGCTCAAGTCCGCCGGCAAGCCGGGTAGGTTCCCCCTATCTGCCACCTGCCACGCCCCATGTGGGATTATCACCTCTCCCTCTGCTACGACAGCGCAGTAGGTTCGTGGCCTTACTGTTACGTCCTATGTATTGGAAGCCTTAAACATTGACACAGCGACTTTCAGAACCGGAACCTTTCAGAGCGCGTTCCCAGGTGGTGGATAGGGTGTTCCATATTGGGATGGTCTTCGGATCCGCGGACCAACGGTAGCCCAATTCCCGCGGCCTTTAAAATTCTGGGACATCCTCTCTCCATGGGTCATGAATATGGAGGTCTCTAACACAGGATGATGTGCGAAGACCTCAACGGAAACTACGGTGGAGCCGGAGACCTGCGGTACAGAGTAGGAAGCAGCTCAATACTCCGGTAATTGGAGTAAATGTATCTGCACCAACTAGGGGCGAACATACCGGGTCTCCCCTGTAAACGCAGACCGTCCAGCGGCGTTTTCATTCCCCGAGACCTAAGCAGCAGTACGGGAGGCGCGCGCGTAGTTCTTCACGTTGCAAGGACGTGCACGTGTTCAAACTAGAATAAATAGCCAGTCTGAATCTCAGCTGTTAACATGGTGAGACAGTTATCATTGCAACCCCGTATTTTCGTATGTAAAAGTTATTTTAAGTACGATTCCGCTCGACGGGTACGTGATGCCTCTGTGCAACTATTCGCTGGCGAAGTGCCACCTTCACGAGAACATATTCCCGTAATTGTACATACATTTGAAACTACTGGCTCAGTGCAAGCGCGCACACGAACAGTTTTAACAGGGGAAAAGCTAGATGACATTCGTGCGAATCTTGAACGATCACGAATAAATCACTCACAAAATTAGCACAAGAGGTAGGGGTTTCTATTTCTTCTGCACACAGAGTTACAAAACTGTTACGCATCAAACCGTATAGGTTTACACGGGCCCATTGTTCAAAACCTGCTGATTCAGCCACAAGAGTGAGATGTTATGAGTTGTATCTTGTATCACTGAATCATCACTGATTCGACCCACAGCTGGTGATTTTTCGGATGAGGCCTGGTTTCATCTTAACCAGCGAAGACTGGCGCAAGGGTGTTTTCGACCCGAAACTTCAATATTAGCCTATAATTCTGATTTGGTCACTCCTCGTTTCCTGTCGCCTTCAGTACCTTCTTTCCTGACTTTGAACTAAATCCTGAGAAAGTTCACATGTGATAACTTTGTCATCACCCGAGTTATTAGTGTGTTACTGTCTGGCGGGTCAGATTTACCCAAGGCGCCAGTCCTCGCGTGACTGTTCAGTCAAATCAGTGCTTATCTTGATAGCTGTGTCGATGGATTGGAATAAGGAACAAGAACGTTTAAAACGACTAGTTGACGAAGAATTTAAAGAAGATGAAGAGGAGGAAGGAATCGGTGGACAGGCAACTGAAAGTGAAGATGACTGTGTGTCAGAAAGTGAGCCTAGCAAAATATTTGCTGAACAATCATCTGCTTACTTTAGTCGGAACGATACGTAAGAATAAAAATGAAATTCCTTGGAGATTTTTTACAACACAAAAACAGACCACAGTATCCAAGAAAATTTGTATGTTGGCGGGATATAGTGTTTACAGTGCACTATGTCTTCTGGTATGGGCTATATCAAATTTGTTACTTTCATTGATCTGTCTCAGTCTCATCCTTGGCTTTGACAATATGAAAGTGACTCAGGTATGAGTGACGCTAGTAATACCACTGCTTATGCAGCCAGTCCCTGTTATGAATGGTGTGAAAATATCGCTCATAGGGTCGGTTGGTGCATACATTTCAGTGGGCTTGGCAGACTGATATGTAATAGCAACGGCTGGCTCGGTGAGGAAAGCAATGGGAAATTACCTCACTCCTCATTTCCGTAGTACGCCACTTCAGTGACGCCTAGGCTATTTATGACAGCTGTTGGCGGAGCTGCAGAGGATCAAACCAGCTTTCGGGCTGAATACCCAACATACATACAACCAATTGACTCTGGTATCACATGTTCCGAGGAAAGGTAAGACCGTGCTCCTTCTATCAACAATGCACCATGACGCAGCCATTGATGGAGAAACCGGTGACGAATATAAGCCGGAGATGAACACATTTTACACCTGCAGAAAGTCTGGCGTTGATGTTGTTGACGAGATTTGTTCAACATACAACGTTGGACGTGTGAGTAACCACTGGCCACTAACGGTATGTTATGCCTAGCTGAATGTAGCTGGCATAAATACTTTCATTGTCTACCAATCAAGGAGACCTGTTAAGGTAGTTAGACAAGCTGTTTTCAAGCAAGTCAGGAAATGGTCAACGAACACATGAAAAGCCCATCCGTAATGGAGAACCTCCTTCGTTCACTAAGGTCAAAGATAACTGGATATGTCCGCATTGAAACTCCGATTACAGGACCTCCAGCTACGAAAGGCCGAACAAGACTTGAGTATTGCCCTTCCATTGCTGAGAGGAAGACGAAAACTGAGTGCAACAATTGTGGAATAATGATTTGTGGTCAAAACACCACTCCCAAGTGTCTCCAGTGTGTGGGTATCGCTACCAGCCAGCGTGAATAAAAGGGCACACTTTGGACAGCCATGAATTCTTGAGGAATACTGGTAACGATTTTTGAGAGATTGAAAACGTTTACTGAGACTTATGCTATATAAAAAGCAAAGTCACCTCCGTACAGGCCATGAAGTGTGGTTAGCTCTAAGCCCGGCCGCCTTTGCCCCCAGGAATTAACCTGGTACTCATTTCTGGTGTAGGCTGAGTGAATCTCAGGGCCATATGCACCTCCAGAAGTGGAAATCTCGTTTCTTAAATTTTACGACTTCCTGACGGGTACTCGAACCCACGTCCTCCGGGCGAACCGAGCACGCCTTTACCGCCTCGGCCAGGCAGCCCCTCTTATGCCATATATTAATGTGAAGATTTCTTTTAATTGTTGATCCTAAGTGACTGAAATTTAAGATAAATACTCCCCTGACGATATTAAGGCCTATTTGACAATTCATGAAATTATTGTAAATATTTCGTATCTTATATTGAATACATTTTCAAAAATCACGGGTTCGTTTCCTAGCCGGGTCAAGGGATTTTAGTGAATGATGAATATCCCTAGCCTGGGGACTGGGTGTTTGTGTCGTCCTTAACGTTCCTTTTCTCACATTCAACACTCTACACTTCCGCAATTCCAATTACACGCAAGTTCATATCGTACGATGGAAGTAGTGGCAAAAGATCTACAGAGGTCGACGCCACGAACAAATATATATAGAAATAAAAAAGGGCGGTTATCGACAGTGTCTGTACCCCAGGCTACGGGTTGCTGAAGAGAAACTATAGAAGGCAATGGGAAACCACTGTGGTTATATTTCCCCCAGGCTGTCATTATGCACGGAACCACCATCAAATGCATGTGCATAAATTAATATACATTAATTATTAATTAGTTGTTAAACATTGCCGAAAGCATTACGGTAGGCTGTCACTATTGTAACAGCCGCAGAGTTTGGAGGGTTCCGCAGACTTACTTATTAGAAATCAAAGACAAATATTATGTGCGTAATCAATTTTATTCAATAGAAAGTGCCACACTTGGAATGTGCGTAATAACTCTATGTAGTATGGGTCTGTGATAAGAGAAATTAGAGCCATAGTTTACTAAGAGTACGGGTGTAATATTACAAGTAAAAGTCTGATCAATAAATGAAGTAACCAATGTGCTGGGATAGTTGCTCGGCACAAATTAAAGTGATGTTTGAGAAAATCTAATGCCTTTTCATTTCTTTGGATGTCTATATTAACATCGGCAATCATATTGATGTGCACTGCAACATCAATATCGAACTCCTCGTCAATTATTAAACTTGATTCAGAGTACCCGAGAACACTAAAGAGGAACATTTTCAAATCGCCAGTATTGATGGAAGGATATAAGTAGTAGGGCAAAGCGGGTTCACCTCCCTAGCGTCAGCATTTTCTTGCTGAGTCAGCACTCGAGGTCTAGTAGAGTAGCTTTGTGAGTTCTGACCCGCGGTCATTGACCCCTAGTATAGTAGGTGTACAATGGCGATTTTGCGGATTTGGATAAGAGAGCAAGCCTAACCTCACAGTCGCCATCTTGAGGGGCCTAACCTTACTTTAACGATTAGTTGCCCTTTCCGACGCCTGAGAGAGCAAGCCTAACCTCACATCTGCTATCTTGGAGGGTCTAACCTGAGCTTTACGGCGAGATACCCTTCCCGACGTGGACAGTCTATCTTGGAGGGGCTTAACCTTAGTTTTACGGCCAGATGCCCTTTCCGACGTGAATTGCACAAGATGGCGGCTATACAAAGGCTCTGATGAGACTAACTCCTGGAACCTGGGTCAGGGGTTACTGTGCAAGATGGCGGTTATGCATAGACTGTTCGTTATGAGCCTGTGTATAGCAACCATCTTGTGCAATTGGAAGGGCACCTGGCCTTAAAAATTAAGGTTAGGCCCCTCCAAGATAGCAGATGTGAGGTTAAGCTTGCCCTCTTAGGTGTCGGGAAGGACAATTCGCTGTTAAAGTAAGGTTAGGCCCTCAAGATGGCGACTGTGAGTTAGGCTTGCTCTCTTAGGCAAATCCGGAAAATCGTCATTGTAAACCTACTATACTAGGGATCAAAGACCCCGGGTCAGAACCCGCAAAGCTACTCTACTAGACCTCGAGTGCTGACTCAGCAAAATAATGCTGACACTAGGGAGCTGAACCCGCTTTGCCCTACTACTGACATACGTATAATTCAGGCTAATATAAATCGAGAACATCCGTTAAAAGTCCCCATTATTAAATTTGTTATTGTATATAACTGACCACGTTGTATTCACGACAGCTGACCTCGATCTGAGCGCGCGAGTCAACACAGCGCCGTCTTATAACAGAGTATGCCAGTGACGTCCCGCACTTGGCACAAATTTCGCCTTACTTTGAAGCGCTGTTTCATGAAAACTGCGTTCTAGATTTTTACCGCACATTTCTTGCTCTTTTGTCTAACAATTGAGATAGTAAACATAATAGTAAATTAAATACTCTCGGTTGTGTACACGTTCTATCCAAACACTAAAAGCGTCTTAAAATTCTTCTTACCGGACGATTTGACCGTATTGTTAGGGGTGCGCAGCTGTAAGCTTGCATCCGGGAGATAGTGGGTTCGAGCCCCACTGTCAACAGACCTGAAAATAGTTTTCGTGGTTTCCCATTTTCACCCAAGGCAAATGCTGGGGACTGTACCGTAATTAAGGCCACGGCCGCTTCCTTCCCACTCGTAGGCCTTTCCTATCCCATCGACGCCGTAAGACTTATCTGTGTCGGTGAGACGTAAAACAAATTATGAAAAATAAAAGGAAATTCTTGCCATGTACCCGCTGTCGAGGAATGTAAGTCTACGTTAAGACTACTGCTGTAAGTACGTAGGATGTAATTAGTTTAAGTCAGAAATTTTATTTTTCCTAACATCAGTATTATGGCTATGAAAACTTGCCACAGTCTTTTCCAGCTACCTAAGTTTGATTCCACAACAAGTTCGTTTTGTTGAGGAGATAGACACACTTGTGTTTACGCTCACAGAGCGAGCATTGGAAGAGTCGAGCTTTACTAGAGAATAGCGAAGGGGGTTTTGTATGACGCAGTAAGCGTGACAGAGTCCTTCAGTCATTCAGTACACCAGTGGAGTATTTAAAGAAGATAAGTTATATCCTCTATATGAAGATGTTTTTCACAAAATGATAATTCCCTTATTCCAAAATGCTATGAACGAATCTGTGTTTAATAGCTTACTTTTTAATGACGCGATGCTTTTAACATGCATTACCATTTGTGGGTACAAAATGTTTTATCTCCATTTTAGTATAAAGGTTTTTTGTTTGTTTGTTTTTTACCTACACAGTTAGGTCTTACAGTGACGATGGGCTGCTAGTGGGAAGGAAGTGGCCGTGGTCTTAATTAAGGCACATCCCACGCATTTGCCTGGTGTGAAAAGGGGAAACGGTGGAAAACCATCTTCAGGGCTACCGACGGTGGGTTCGAACCCACTATCTCCCGAATGCAAGCTCACAGTTTCGCGACACTAACCGCACGGCCACTTCCTCGGTGTGATATATTTTAGTAAACAGTAACATAATATTCCATATTATAATGTCAGTCTTCATTCAGCATTACATAAGAAATTGATACCAAAAAATAAAATAAAAATAAAACGTACCCGTTAAGGACTATTCGACCTCATGTAGCTCAGAATCAACTAAGTTTATGATAAAAATCCATCGCGCTCTCCTGGAAGGTACTTTCAATCTACACTATCGAAAAAAAAAACTTCCTGAAGGATTGCGTTCAGTGGCACCAGTGTATAATGTGTGTATACTGAGGGGTGGTTGTGTTAGTGATTCATTTGTCACGGGCATCGGCGATTAGATGGCGCTCAGGAGGCCTGTCCTTCTGCCCTCGGTTTTCACTCTGCAGGCAGTAACTGTGCTGAGGTGAGAGGTGAATAGTGTTTACAACATTCATTCTAGGGTACAACCATGCCCCACGGATGAGTACGTGCTCCTGTTGAACAACGGCAGCCATTTGAACGGGGTCGCACTGTGGGCCTGCGGGAAGCTAGATGGATGTATCGACGGATTGTTGGACACAATGTATCGGTGGTGTGTCGAACATCCCCACAGCCGAAGACCAGGCTCTGGACGTCCGCATAGTAAAGACGCACGTCAAGATTGATGCATTGTGCGAACATCGGTGGCCGACATCAACCAGAAACAAAATCCGGTCACATGTTGTACCTTCTGCGTCATCAAGGACCACTGGGAACTGTCTGTTTGCAGCAGGATTACGATCACGAGTGCCTCTACCCAGTGCTACCACCACGACACCGGCAAACTCGACTACTTTGTTGTCTCACGTCGCACCGACGCAGATAGGTCTTATGGCGACGATGGGACAAGAAAGGGCTAGGAGTAGGAAGGAAGCGTCCGTGGCCTCAATTAAGATCCAGCCCCACCTTTTTCCTGATGTGAAAATGGAAAACCACGGAAAACCATCTTCAGGGCTGTCGACAGTGGGGTTCAAACCCACTATTTTCTGAATACTTGATACTGGCCGCACTTAAGCGACTGTAGCTATCGAGCTCGGTACTGTGACGGATTGTGCAACACACTTAAACCACTAAAACGAGGTCTGTGCATAGGCAACACTGCAGCGAGGAGTCGATCACATAAAACAAGAAAGCAGCAGAGTGAGCAGAAGCAATACTGGGGGAGGGATAGTAGGAGAGGTTTACCGTGGATGGTACCAAAAAATAAAAATAAAAAAGAACACCACGTTGCTAAAAGTTTTTAGATGACCAAGTGTATTGGAAACAGCAGCTTTAACGAGAATACAGCACACATTAACATTTTTGGGAAAAACAAGATCCTCAAATATACTCTGGATATTGTAGGAAATAATCAAAGGGATAATTAAGCTAAAACCTACAGAATAAATTTGACCAATATATATAATATAATATGCACCTTGTTAAACAAGAAAATATAGTCCGAGAAAAAAATCCCAGGCATTGATTTTACAAAGACAAAACAGCTCGGGTCCCCGTTTTAGAAAGGGGACTAACCCTCAGATAAGTTAGGACAAAAAATTAAAAAAAAAAGAGAAAAATCGTTACAATAGAATCACTGTGACAGCGTGAATCTCGGCCAAAACCAGTTTTCTCAAATATTGCCATTTATATTTTGAATAGAGAGGTGTCACACACACAATCACCTCAGAAGATATTTCTAAATATTATTATCTGATCAAATTTCGAGGCAACAAGTTACAGTTTTTACCATGAGGATCAAGAAAATATTTGGCCACACTAAAAAACCCAAATACGCCTCCAGGGCGCCCTAATATAAAAAGTATACACACCTAATAAAAGAAAAAAGGGTAGGGTAAAAAGGAGGGTCAGTACAACAAGGACAAGTGAGGATGAAAAGAAAGGAAACTCCGACTGCGTAATGCTGGAGATGTCTGATCTGCCAATAGATTTTTTTAGAATCGTCTAAAGTTGTGAAAATTTTCTGTTTGACGATGTTTAGGCTCAGTCCACATCACCAAGTATTCAGCACAAGAATCAATTAAACTTAATCAGTTTTGAAGGTGGCAATAAATTAAACTCGAAACCAAGGCCTTGAATGCTTTCATAGCATGCCATCACTCAACATGCCGAAACAGGCCGAGTATTAAAGTTTCCAAAAACAAGTTTAGCAAATGATATGTTTAGCTCACCAAAGTCCTTTCAGAATAATTCCATCAGCTCGTAGGGAAGAAAATGGCGCAGCACACGGCAAGCCGTGCGAGGTCCGTAGTCCCTCCACACACACACACTATTTACAAAGGATGATGCCAGTCTGCCGAAGACGGGCCAAGCAGTCCAATATATACACGCCCGAAAGCGAAGACTAGTTCATTCGAGAAAGATCAAGTGACGTAGCAGATGACGTAGTAGGTGCGAGGCAGACAGAAAGACAGCGGTCAGTGTGTCGAGAAAGTTCGGAGGGTAACGACAGGTGAGCAAAGTAAGGTAATTCTGATGATAGGAAGAAGTATTGATAAGGAGAGCAAACAATAATAATAGCATTATAGTCTTGTAGAAACATAAACTTGTAGAGTATGTGGAGATGTACATGCGACGAAGTTTGCAGAAACTCGTAGAACGTCGATGTAGAGGTTATGGCAGTAGGACGTTACAGTACCCTGGTGTCGTAAAGGAGTCGGCTAAAGAAGGGGAATTGCGCTATGTTGTTTTGAGTGAAGAGAGTAGGTTCTGTCGGTATGTAAGTGTTGGACGTACAGATGTACGGCGTAGACCTGGAGAGCGGCCTATTGCAGAGTGCATTCGCTCAGGACTCCCAGATCCCACCCAAGGCTCTTCATGGTGTGACGGGCCATCAGTTACAACTCACAGTTGGTAACGTAATCATAGCCCGCTGCATTACACAGGTTATTGTCCCCGTGCTACTGCCATTTATTCGACAGGAAGGTGATGTGCTTTTTCAGCAGCGCAATGCATATCCACATACAGCAGCTCGGATCTCTCGCCAATTGATCACGTGTGGGTCATGATTAAGAGGGAACTTACGCGTTCTCCAGAGCATGCAAGAACCATTGCCGAATTGGGTCAGAAATTGCAAGATGCTTGGGACTATCTACAAATATAACAAGATACCATTCGGCACCTTTATGATCGTGTCCATTCGTGAATACATGCCTGCATTGCCGCCAGAACAGTGTATATTGTGTACTAATGCGACTGTTTCGGCACCCCTAGTGTGACATGTATGTTCCATTTGGTCTGCACTTGTAATCATATACTACACCAATGATGAAATACCTGTCTCATCGCTTGTGAATAAAATGACAATTCCTTGAGGATGTTACATGGGTTTTCTTTCCTGGCAGTGTACTTACAGCGAAAACTACTAATTCTAGCAAGCTTGTATCTTAACTGGAGGACCCAAAGTCGATTTCTTGCCAGTCCAATGGTGTCAATCTGTGATGAGGAATAGAACGGGGTACACTGCGCCTCATGAGGCAAACTAAATGTTGTGAGGCAGCGAACTTATTCACGACAGCTACAGACTACGATTATCGGTGTCGTCACGCTGAATTCCTGGTACTACAATATCTCCAGATCAACTGGATGGGCATCAGTTGCCTTATTAGCCAAGGCTGTATGTGCCAAAGGTTTATTTTCTTTCTAGAACGCGTCACATTTATCGACTACGACAATAAAATTCTTTCGGATATACGAGAAAAGAAACACATGTACACTGCTGAAATGAAGAAGGCGATGGGCAATAGGAATATTCATAAAATAAGCAATTATACACTGAAGATTATAAAGCAGCAGTACAGCGTTTGCAGGCCTTCCTTTAAGAAACCAAGGCTCGTCCGAAAGTGGATCAAATAGTGTGTAACTGTAGAAGAGCTCTAGTGAACACCAATCATTAACCTTAAAGCATTTTATTGTTCTCTGCTAGCAGGGTTCGTGTTCGCTGGGTGTATATCATTCTTTACATAAGGTGGAGAATTATTTTACACAGCTCTTCTTGCAGCGATAACTTGAGATAAGAAATAATGTCACCAGATTGAACTATGTCAAAATTATCAGTCCGTGTATATCATACCCTATACTGGTACCAAAAGTCATTCTGCATACATCGTGTTCTTTGAAGTACAGTAGCACCGCGATAATCCAGCACTCTATGTCCGGTAGACCCCATCAATCAATCAATCAATCAATCAATCAATCAATCAATCAATCAATCAATCAATCAATCAATCAATCAATCAATCAATCAATCAATCAATCAATCAATCAATCAATCAATCAATCAATCAATCAATCAATCAATCAATCAATCAATCAATCAATCAATCAATCAATCAATCAATCAATCAATCAATCAATCAATCAATCAATCAATCAATCAATCAATCAATCAATCAATCAATCAATCAATCAATCAATCAATCAATCAATCAATCAATCAATCAATCAATCAATCAATCAATCAATCAATCAATCAATCAATCAATCAATCAATCAATCAATCAACCAATGAATACTGATCTGCATTTAGGGCAGTCGCCCAGGTGGCAGATTCCCTATCTGTTGTTTTCCTAGCCTTTTCTTAAATGATTTCAAAGAAATTGGAAATTTATTAAACGTCTCCCTTGGTAAGTTATTCCAATCCCTAACTTCCCTTCCTATAAATGAATATTTGCCCCAGTTTGTCCTCTTGAATTCCAACTTTATCTTCATATTGTGATCTTTCCTACTTTTATAAACGCTACTCAAACTTATTCGTCTACTAATGTCATTCCACGCCATCTCTCCGCTGACAGCTCGGAACATACCACTTAGTCAAGCAGCTCTTCTTCTTTCTCTCAATTCTTCCCAACCCAAACTTTGCAACATATTTGTAACGCTACTCTTTTGTCGGAAATCACCCAGAACAAATCGAGCTGCTTTTCTTTCGATTTTTTCCAATTCTTGAATCAGGTAATCCTGGTGAGGGTCCCATACACCGGAACCATACTCTAGTTGGGGTCTTACCAGAGACTTATATGCCCTCTCCTTTACATCCTTACTACAACTCTTAAACACCCTCATAACCATGTGCAGAGATCTGTACCCTTTATTTACAATCCCATTTATGTGATTACCCCAATGAAGGTCTTTCCTTATATTAACACCTAGATACTTACAATGATCCCCAACAGGAACTTTCAACCCATCAACGCAGTAATTAAAACTGAGAGGACTTTTTCTATTTGTGAAACTCACAACCTGACGGGCACGCATCAGAGATCAATTTTCTCCCTAATGTTCCCGTACAGGTCACATCTCATGGGCTGATGATTCGTAAACCTTAAACACCTTTATGAAATTCGCAGAGACGAGCCAACAATGCAACACTGCTCCTTATTATGTAAAATATTTTTGTCAAAGAATAGCTCAATGCAAGGAACCAGTCCGACATGTTCCACGCCCTGATAACATCAAACACCTATGCTCGGGCTATAACCAGTGATTCAGATTGAACTGCACAACATTCTTGGCATCTGACACTTATTTTGTTTATGTTAATTAAAATTTTGGTCCTGCTTTTTCAAAGCCATGGGGGTTTCTTGTTTCATAATATGCCTAGAAAGTTATTTATATTGAACTTTGCTAAAACAATTTAAGATCAGGACAGTATTTGATTTTTAATTCAGTTTTATTTAAACAGATCAGTACTATGCTCTTTAAATTTTTTAATGCTATCATATCTTCTGTTGTGTTAAATAACAATTATTCGTTTTTGTACGTTTAAACAGTAGTTTTTATTTATGTCCCCTCGTTTAAACCACGTTTTCAAAAACCTTGACCGGGCGAGTTGGCTGTACGGTTAGAGGCGCGCGGCTGTGAGCTTGCATCCGGGATATAGTGGGTTCGAATCCCACTGTCGGCAGCTCTGAAGATGGTTTTCCGTGGTTTCCCATTTTATATTAAGGCCATAGCCTCTTCCTCCCAACTCCTAGGCCTTTCCTATCCCATTGTCGCCATAAGACCTATCTGTGTCGGTGCGACGTAAAGCAAGTTGCAAAATAAAGGATCTTACTACATATTTTATAATCCGGCATTGGCAGATTCCCGAGAATGCCGGATTATCGCGGCCCCACTGTATAGTTAAATTTTCAACACGACGAGAAAATTCACATTAACCTCTTAACATATAGGATTGTTTACAGAACAGTGCTCCTTTTCTATCTGATATTTAAATTGCTAAATTTGAAGCATTGTGACAAAGTTAAAAACGACTGAGGTTTTACGAACTTTACAATGAAATATAAGAGCTATGAAAGTCCCTATTTTAAAATCCCAAGTATACTCATAATTAAATACACTGACTGACAGAGCAAATGCAACACCAAGAAGGAGTGGTTCGAAAGGGATGAAAGTTGGGGAAGAAACAGAGACGGCACGGACGAATAATTGATGTTTATTTCAAACCGATATGCAGGTTACACAATGCGCACGGCATCGACTCAATAGGATGTAGGACCACCGCGAGCGGCGATGCACGCAGAAACACGTCGAGGTACAGAGTCAATAAGAGTGCGGATGGTGTCCTGAGGGATGGTTCTCCATTCTCTGTCAAGCATTTGCCACAGTTGGTCGGTCGTCCGTACGAGGCTAGGGCAGAGTTTGCAAACGGCGTCCAATGAGATCCCACACGTGTTCGATTGGTGAGAGATCCGGAGAGTACGCTGGCCACGAAAGCATCTGTACACCTCGTAGAGCCTGTTGGGAGATGCGAGCAGTGTGTGGGCGGGCATTATCCTGCTGAAACAGAGCATTGGGCAGCCCCTAAAGGTACGGGAGTGCCACCGGCCGCAGCACATGCTGCACGTAGCGGTGGGCATTTAACGTGCCTTGAATACGCACTAGAGGTGACGTGGAATCATACGCAATAGCTCCCCAAACCATGATGCCGCGTTGTCTAGCGGTAGGGCGCTCCACAGTTACTGCCGGATTTGACCTTTCTCCACGCCGACGCCACACTCGTCTGCGGTGACTATCACTGACAGAACAGAAGCGTGACTCATCGGAGAACACGACGTTCCGCCATTCCCTCATCCAAGTCGCTCTAGCTCGGCACCATGCCAGGCGTGCACGTCTATGCTGTGGAGTCAATGGTAGTCTTCTGAGCGGACGCCGGGAGTGCATGCCTCCTTCAACCAATCGACGGGAAATTGTTCTGGTCGATATTGGAACAGCCAGGGTGTCTTGCACATGCTGAAGAATGGCGGTTGACGTGGCGTGCGGGGCTGCCACCGCTTGGCGGCGGATGCGCCGATCCTTGCGTGCTGACGTCACTCGGGCTGCGCCTGGACCCCTCGCACGTGCCACATGTCCCTGCGCCAACCATCTTCGCCACAGGCGCTGCACCGTGGACACATTCCTATGGGTATCGGCTGCGATTTGACGAAGCGACCAACCTGCCCTTCTCAGCCCGATCACCATACCCCTCGTAAAGTCGTCTGTCTGCTGGAAATGCCTCCGTTGACGGCGGCCTGGCATTCTTAGCTATACACGTGTCCTGTGGCACACGACAACACGTTCTACAATGACTGTCGGCTGAGAAATCACGGTACGAAGTGGGCCATTCGCCAACGCCGTGTCCCATTTATCGTTCGCTACGTGCGCAGCACAGCGGCGCATTTCACATCATGAGCATACCTCCGTGACGTCAGTCTACCCTGCAATTGGCATAACGTTCTGACCACTCCTTCTTGGTGTTGCATTTGCTCTGTCAGTTAGTGTATTATATATTCATTTCACACGTGAGTTTAGATCAAGACAAAAATTTCAGTACTAAATAGCCGATAAGTAAGATGTCTTGACACTAAATATTCTTTGTACGTTTTTCTTGTGTAAAATGCCCTGAAACAAGTGTCTACTTCTGAAATATCCTCACAAACATCTTCAGAACTCTCAGTATTACTAAATTTAATACTGAACTCTTCGTCGTTCTTCGTTATCATAGAATTCACGGGGTACATTTTGAAAACAATAAATAAGAAAACCCACCAGGACGTGCTGGCTAATTTGCAGACATTCATTGGAAGTTGAGTGAGGGATATCTATTGTCTGCAAGAAGAACCTAAAGGAAATCATCCGCAGGAAATATATTTTTTTTAAAGTTAAACTTTTAGAGTCCCTCTTTTAAGTTTTGTACCGATCAGGAAGGGATATTCCCGAGAATTGCCGGGATTTTATGCATTTTTATCAACTACAAATCCGTGTTTACTCGGGATTGTACGTTAAGAGGTTAAAATAATTTCTTCCTATTTACATATCAAATATGATAAAAATGTCATAAAATTATCGCTACACATTCTGCGTACACGAATGATTTCTAATCAGCAACGGAATGTGGCCGACCGTGTGAGAGTCGAAAACTCGAAGGAAACTTAACAGATGAAGATTCTGTAAAAAGCAAATACTGTAAGAGGAAAACATTCCCGAAAGCTAACTACGATATACCACTAATTAAAACATTGAACTACTACTATTACCAATACTACTTCTGTTATTACCAGAAACTACTCACTGTGAGAATGGAATATACAGTCACTTCTTGGGAACTCACCTGGAAAAAGAGACGATCAATGTAAGAAATGAGATCATGACAACTGTTTGGTTAATTTAACATACAGTATAATACGAACTAGTTATAATGAAAAAGTTATTCATTATATCCACTTAAAGGAGGGGCATTCCCAGTGTTCAGAATATATACATTAGACACCGAAGAATGTTTTAATATGAACAATATTTATAAAAATGAAATTCAAATCCATTTTTATTTTAATATTTCTATATCAGTATAGATTATGCTGGGAATAACATGAGTATAAGATGAAGAAATGATCGGCCACTACTAATTTCTTCCTTGTTCCCTAGACCAACAGCAATACACAAACGCACCTTTCAAGTCAGGCACTTTAAAATAGAAAATAAAAATAGTTAATTTAATATTATAATCCAAACGTCAAACAAAGCCTTCTCTATGTCGTCAAGGGAATCACCTGAAAAGAGGGAAAATAAAGGCTTTATTTATGACTTAACACCTGTTAGTATGCGAGCTGTGTTCATCATAATACCTGTACTCCATGCCACCTCTTCCCCCCTCCACCCCACACACACCAAGGAGGTCAATTTGTTTAAGAAAAATGTAGCGTATGTACCTGCATATAAATAATATTCGTATTTCTTCCTGTCTTTCTCAGCGATATCAAGGAAACGAGAACGTTACAACTGTTGAAATTGCCAGCGGATATAGTTTATTACCTCCTCTTCAGAAAGAAATATAATGAACCACTCATGAACACGATTTTTGATCATTTGAAGAAAATTCTATTTGAGGCCTCGGCCACCACCTTCCGAATCCTTGCTCTTTCCCGCCCTTACGTCACTGCAAACCTTCTATGTTAGTGCCACGTTAAACCAATAATAATAATAATAATAATAATAATAATAATAATAATAATAATAATAATAATCATCATCTGAATACCCACAAGAAATAAACGTTGAGTATACGTTTGTGCTTCTTCCCCTGATCAAAATAGTTTTCTAATGATTAATTGATTGAAGCATTGACTAGGGGTACTATTTGAGGGTATATATTCGAATGTTTAATACAGTTTCACGTACACTGTGATAAATAACCATATACTTTTAAAGGTCCATCGTGTCTCTGTAAGTACACTGGCGGAAAATTAAATCCCAACACTAAGAAGGAGTTGTGCTAAATAAAAGAAATTCGGGAGGCGTATTTGCACATTTGTAAGCTAACCTCTGTTCAAATTTGCTCACAAGTTGATGAATAGGGGTGCTAGCAGCGCCACTATGAACTTTCAAAGCAAGCTTGCTTTAAATACGCCGAGTAGGCCTACACACAGTGTAAGTCATCGTCTGGTGTTGATGTTGCGTGGGAGGTGTAAGTCAGAAGGTGAAGGTTCTTTCAGCGTTATTGCAGAAAGACTTGGCAGAGGTGAATCCACAGTACATCGGCGTTGACAACAACGTTCGCGGGATGGCACTGTGTGAAGAAGATCTGGGTCTGATCGCACACGTGCCACTACGGAGAGGGAAAGCCGCCATATTCGCCGCACGCCAGCAGTGGATCATACTGCATCTGCAGCAGCCATTAGAGCTTCATTTGGCACCAGAGCGGTAGAGTTAACTGTAATAAATCTATTACTTTAGGGACAACTCTGAGCCACACGTCCTGTAGCGTTCATGCCACTAACTCCGAATCACTGCCATCTGGAACTTCAGCGCATTGGAGAGGAGAGTGGAGATATATTATGTTCTCACATGAGAGCCGTTTCGGTTTTGGTGCCGGTGATGGAGTAGGTTGGTAAGGAGCAAGCAGGTGAGCGCTTGGAACCAAGCTGTCTGCGGCGTCGACAAATTGGACCTGTACCTGAGAGCAGGAACCCTCTCGTCATTCCAAGAACCTCGTACGTATTTGTACGTCAGACTGTGGCTGAACCGGTTGTTCTGCTATTCATTCGCAGTATTCAAAGGGATGTTTTCCAACAAGATAAAGCTCGTCCTTATACCGCTCCTGTCACCCAGTATGCTCTACAGAGAGTCGACCAGTTGCCTTGGCCTGCGAGATCACAAAACCTTACGCCCATTGAGCACGTATGGGGCTTTATCGGACGAAAATTCCAACGTCATCCAATACCAGCATTAACCGTTGCTGATCTGACTGGCTAAATGCAACAGGCGTGGATTTCCGTCCCAAAAAATTACATACGGCTTCAGTATGACACAATGCATTCAAAACTGTGGCGACTACAGCGGTCTATAATGTAGGTACCCCCAGTCACATGTCTTTTCCAGCATGCTTGAACATATTACCTGGAAAATTTAATCAAATAAATCTCTTGCCTAGACAACTGCTTAGCCTAAATTGGATTCCTCTAATCTACGGTCTTCTTGGTGTCGGGATTTCATATTCCACCAGTAATGAACCATAAATAAGAGAACAATAATTTTCTTTCTATTCTCATATGTCATGCATTGCCGTTATGCACATTCCTCTCTAAATTCAACACATAATACTCATATTCAATATTACAGACTGGCACCATTATGAAGCAAGTGAACATTAATCAACACATCCTCTTCAGAAATTGACTAAGTATGCTTTCCTCCTTCTAGAATAATATTCCCTTTTATTACAAACCGCGGCGTCTTTTATTTCCAAAGTCAAACACTTCAATGGCGGTCATTCCTTTCGTGGCATATTCACAATGTGTTCGGTAACATCTCTCATTAAATATTCAGCACGTCAAGCACAATCGATAGCGGAGTTTCCAAGATAAACGGAAATGCTTCTGAATAATGTTATGGTTGTGAGAATATAACAGCCAATTCTTGTTGCCACAGAGTTGGTGATTCTAACAATCTTGATGAGAAAGTACGAGCCGAACAGATGTTCGACATACAGCATGTTTCCGAAAGAAGTATAGAGTTTTGGAGAAATGGTGGGTTGGGCCTAGAAAGTCACTTTAAGCATAGAAACATAGTGTCCCCAATGAGTTATTGTTATGGTATGACGCAAAGATTTTTATACAAAAATTTATGATAAAGAAGTGGAATCACAGTTAATGCTATTCACAGATGATATACTGCGTAGAGGATTGTAAAAGAATACAAAATGTCCTAGACAATGTTGTCAGATAGACAGCAGACAAGAGTATGATGGTTAAAGGAATTAAATGTCAGACTGTAAGATTTACCAAGAGGAAAGGTCTTATTTTTACGGCATAGATGTGGTGATAGCACCTCAAGGGTATCACTGCAAGCACCTACTTTAGATGTCAACATAAGGAATTTTCTTCATTGGGGTAATCACATTAACGAGGTTGTGAATAAAGTTTAAAAATCTCTTCGCACGGTTAAGAAGGTATTTAAGGGTTGTAATACAGATGTAAATGAGAGGGCGTGTAAGTCTCTGCTAAGACGCCAATTAGAGTACGGTTCCAATGTATGGGACCAACACAAGGACTGCCTGATACGAGAAATGGAAAAGATCCTAAGGAAAACAGCACAGTTTGTTGCGAAAATGTTGCAAACTTTGGGCTGGGAAGACTTGGGAGTAAGGGGACGAGATGCTCGACTAATTGGTATGCTCCGAGCTGTCGGTAGATAAATGGCATAATAATAATAATAATAATAATAATAATAATAATAATAATAATAATAATAATAATAATAATAATAATAATAATATTTGCTTTACGTCCCACTAACTACATCTTTACTGATTTTGGAAATGCCGAGGTGTCGCAATTTAGTCCCGCAGGATTTTTTTACGTGCCAGTAAATCCACCGACACGAGGCTGACTTATTTGAGCACCTTCAAATACCACCGGACTGAGCCAGGATCGAACCTGCCAAGTTGGGGTCAGAAGGCCAGCGCCTTAGCCGTCTGAGCCACTCGTCTCGGCAGAAATGGCATGAAATGACATTATTAGACGAATAAGATTGAGCGGAGCGTTTAAAGCAAAGCTCATAGTATTAAGATAAAGTTGTACTTCAGGATGACACATTCATTTATAGGAAAAGTAATTAGAGACTGGAATAGTTTATCGAGGGAAATGCTCGATAAGTTTCCTAGTTCATTGAAAACATTTACGAAAAGGCTAGAGAAGCAATTGATAGAAAATCTGCCACCTGGTTGACAGTTCTAAATGCAGATCATTGATTGATTGAACTGGGCCGACTGCTGGGATGTCAGACTGCAGGATGTAAAAAGTAACAACTGTACACAATCCTTTGATGTACAATACGTCGATAGTTTACGAACGTACTTGAGCCAATAATAATAATAATAATAATAATAATAATAATAATAATAATAATAATAATAATAATAATAATAATAATAATAATACTTGTTTTTACGTGCCACTAACTACTTTTACGGTTTTCAGAGATGCCGAGGTGGCGAAATGTAGTCCCGCAGGTATTTTCTTTTACGTGCAGTAAATCTACCGATAGGAGGCTAACACCTTCAAGTACTATAGGAATGAGGTACTTGGGCCGGTGTGTGGTCGTGTTGAATGTTTTTTTAAGAGGAAGTACAACTCCTCTATTCACATTAGTCAGAAGGAAAAGAAATAAAGAGTCCGACACTTCGAGAAAAGGAAAGAATTGGCCAAAGAAAGAAAAAAAGGCCATGGAGAACGTGAAAATGAAGGACTCCCTAGACCTCGTAAACCTTATACCGTCGGCGTCGGAGAAGAACAAGAGTTGACCAACGGAGGTCGGATAGGAGAGACGAAAATGAGGTGCCTGGCACAAGAAAGTGAAAACAATGCCAGGATTCAGCTGAGGGCTCTGTCGTCACCAACCCACGCTCCGAAGTTGAGAGCTCCTGAGGCCCCTTTCAGTCGCCTATTACAACAGGCAGGGGATTCCATGGATGTTGTTCAACCAGCCCCAGCCACAGGGGGATTGGGACGGTAAGCATTACAAAATAAGTTTTAAAATCGTAATAATTTCTAGACAACACACACAAAGACTGTTTTCAATATCTCTCTGTAAAGAGACGGACAGATGTACTGTTCAATAATAGTCTAGCCTCAGTATATTGTCGTTGGGTGATACAAGAGATAGGAAAGGGATAGGAAAGGCCTGGGAGTGGGAAGGAACCAGCCGTGGCATTAATTAAGATACAACGTCAGCATTTGCCTGGTGTGAAAATGGGAAACCATGGAAAACCACATTCAGGGCTGCCGACAGTGGGGGTTCGAACCCGGATGCAAACGCACAGCTGCGCGCCCCTAACCGCATGGCTAACTCACCCGATATTTGAAATGTTGAAAGAAAGAGTAGTATGATCAGAGTATATATAATTTTATCATCACGAAGTAATACACGCCATCATTCATATTTTAACAGTATTAATATATGGAGAGCACCAGAATTAATCTTGAGAGAATTTGGAGTTCCAGTTTTATTTTTTAACTATTTAGGAAATAATTAAGCTACAAAAGGCAATAGCTAATAAGTAATTAAAATGAATAAATATAAAGCAATACAACACAGATAATAATCAGAGAACAAAACGTTTTGCACGAAATGTAAGAAACCTTTATTTTTTGCAACTGAACTTTTTGGGCAGAATGCTGAATCAGAATAACGCGTTACTTCCTGTTGGTTGTTCACTCTGTGTTCTAATTTGCGCTATAAATATACCTCAATGTGCTGTGCTAATTGCTGCACATAAAAACGACTGTACGTAGGTGCGATGAAATAAAAGTACGAAAACGGAAATGATAACATTTTGGTGATGGGCAGCTGTGAGTTGAATTCGTGGATATATTTATACCAGGTAGGTTACTAATTCGTAGCTAAATAGTTTTCATAAAATGACAATATAAATACAGGTATAATAATAAACATAATAATGATAACATTGATACATTCGTGTGGCTATTACTAGCCTGGTGTGGACCTTTTTAGGGAGACCCCTCCGATGACGGTGAGTGGCGTCTGTCATACAGGATGTATCAGAACTATGAATACCGAAAAAAGAAATCAGGGATGATCCTCGTGTTGGCGTATTTTTAGAACGATGGTGCAATTGAATTGGCGGAGAAAACTTTTCCTTTCGAGAAAAAGTTAATTTCTTACTACCGGGTGCGCGATTCGAAATGACGAACTTGCCTTATTCGCTATGCCAGAGAACCAGACGCTGCCTGTTGCTGTGCGTCAGAGGAGGGAAGGGAAGGGAAGGGAAGGGAAGGGAAGGGAAGGGAAGGGAAGGGAAGGGAAGGGAAGGGAAGGGAAGTGGGAGAGAGATGTAAGGCTCGGTGCGAATGCACAAGTTTGTCTTTCGTTTCACATAGCCACTTCCCAGTAGGCAGTGTACAGTTTGAAATTATACAACCTGTTTTCCAGTCATTTACCGGGTCAGGGATGGAATGAATGAAGTTCCCGTCTAGCGGCGAGAATAGAAATTGTGCCGGCTGCCGACACCTGTCACACTCCTCTGCGGCAATGATTAATGACTCACAGATGACATGAAATGATACTGGAGAGTGTTGATGGATTGAAAGATGACAGGCAAAACCGGAGTATCCGGAGAAAAACCTGTCCCACCTCCGCTTTGCCCAGCACCCTCACATGGAATGATCGAGATTTGAACCACGGAAGCCAGCGGTGAGAGGCCGACGCGCAGGCATTTACAGTTTCTTCTGCACAAATTGACTACAATGTGAATTCCGTAGAAAGAGAAGATGAACTAGTAGGAAGAATACTGGCAGCTTCCATGTCATTCGCGATAAGCCACACATACTTAACAGAGTCCAAATGTCACTATTACACCGTTGTGAACTGTGCATCGGAGCAGGAGGAGGGTATATTGAATAACTACTGTAATCAAATCATTGGGTGTGTTGTTTCCTTCCGTCAGTATTTCATTCAATTTACAACATTGTGAGTGAAGTAACACACAGTCGTAGGGCGGTAACGTTGCATCTTCGGGATATCAAATAATAAATGACGTTAGTGCAACCAACAAAGGGATCTGGTGCATTCCTTGACTGATAACTGTGTCTTAATTACAGTGCATTCTTGTACTGTCTGCGCAGTTACAACTGTTTTTTTTTTATAAAGGAATTATAGATATTGCTTGTAAGAGACAAGGACAATCCTGTGCGACTCGAACGAGGAAACTTGTGCATACGCGCGGAGCGTTATCTCTGTCTCCATGATACATCCCACTTACCCTCCCTGCCCTTCTCTTCCCTGAGGCACGGCAGCGGGTGGTTCTCTGGCATAGCAAATGCGGCGAGTGCGTCAATTTGAATCGCTCGCCCGGAAGTAACAAAGTAACCCCATTCCCTCGAAAATAAAAATTTCCTCAGCCAATCATATTACACCATCTTTCCTAACATAACACGAAGAGCATCCCTGAATTTTTTTGTCGGTATAGATCTGATACACCTTGTATATGCGAAAATGTATACTAGTGTGGTGTGTGGGTTGCATAAATGTTAGGAACAGCACTCTGAGCTCATGATTAAAATACCTCTTCCTGGCCGGAAATCGAATTATCCTGAGGCCAGAAAGACATGAAACCAACCAGCCATCTACGGAGTGAAGAACCGGACGAGTTGGCCGTGCGGTTAGGGGCGCGCAGTTGTGAGCTTGCATCCGGGAGCTAGTGGGATGATTCCCATTCCTAGCCCTTTCCTAACCCATCGTCACCATAAGACCTATCTGTGTCGCTGCGACTTAAAGCAAGTAGCAAAAAAAACCGGAGTGAAGACATGATAGATAGTCTACTACACACTCGCAAGAATTTTAACAAGTATATGTCGTAAATTTAAGTTTTTTTTTTACTGCTCACCGTAGAAGAAGATGAAAACTCATTCTGTTGAACAAGATTCTTTACAGATTTTCGGGGAGATCGCTCGAGTTTTTCACTAAGATCCTGAATGTTTTCATCAACTATTAAGACAGTCGGTTGTTTAAGACTTTTGTTGTTTTCTGTGCAGCACTGAACCCACACTTTTGAATTTATTCACATTTTTTAAATTCCGTAGCTCGTTGGCACCTGAATTCCAGGAAATTTTTCGCGGAATTCCTTTCTCACTCTCCCAGCAGATGCGTAGTTTAAAACTCTACAGCACACAAAAATACGCTGTTCAGTACTTAAAATAGAAGTCAGGAAACGTACTAAATCAATCAAATACGTTGTACGCACGCCTATCACAGATTAGCTGAGACTACGGCATAACGGGGCGAACTACAATATACAGGTCAAGAGGATACTGCATCATCCACTCGCTCGGCCATGGCCCAGTACTCGGCTGAGGCTCACACTGTTAGACAACTTTTTTCATTGCATTGTTCCCTTTTTTACAATCTGCTTTTCCGTCGGAGCGAAACAAATATGTCTTATAGCGACGATGGGATAGGAAAGGGGTGCAATCGCCAAGTAACCGACCGTGGTATTAATCAAGGTAAAACTCCGGCATTTTCCTGCTGTGAAAATGGGAAACCACGACAAACTTCAGGGCTGCCGACAGTAGGATTTTAACCAACTATCTCCCAATTGCTAGCGATAGTTACGTGTCAGGTTGTGAGTTTCACAAAGAGGAAAATTCCTCTCAGTTTTAAGTACTGCGTTGATGGGGTGAAAGTTCCTTTGAGGGACAATTTGTAAGTACCTAGGTCTTAATATAAGGGAAGATCTTCATTGGTGTGATCACATAAATATGATTGTAAATAAAGGGTACAGATCCCTGCATATGGTTATGAGGGTATTTAGGGGTTGTAGTAAGGAAGTACAGGAGAAGGCATATATGTCTCTGTTAAGACCCCAACTAGAGTATGGTTCCAGTGTACGGGACCCTCAGCAGGATTACTTGATTCAAGAACTGGAAAAAATCCGAAGGAAAGAAGCTCGATTTGTTCGGGGCGATTTCTGACAAAAGGGTAGCGTTACAAAAATGTTGCAAAGTTTGGAATGGGAAGACTTGGGAGAAAGAAGACGAGCTTCTCGACTAAGTGGTATGTTCCGAGCTGTCAGTGGAGAGATGGCGTGGGAGGACATCATCAGACGAATAAGTTTGAGCGATGTCTTTAAAAGTAGGAAAGGTCACAATATGAAGATAAAGTTGGAATTCCAGAGGAAAAATTGGGGCAAATATTCGTTTATAGGAAGGGGAGTTAGGGATTGGAATAACATACCAAGGGAGATGTTCAATAAATTTCCAATTTCTTTGCAATCTTTTAAGAAAAAGCTAGGAAAACAACAGATATGAAATTTGCCACCTGGACGACTGCCCTAAATGCAGATCAGGATTGATTGATTGATTGATTGATTGATTGATTGATTGATTGATTGATTGATTGATTGATTGATTGATTGATTGATTGATTGATTGATTGATTGATTGATTGATTGATTGGATTGATTGATTGATTGGATTGATACGCATCCATTCGCTCGTTTCATTGCATAATTAATCAACGTACTACGAAGAAGCAACAAGGAATCCAATCCAGGATTCAAGTAAGTAAACAACGATTCAGACGGTAAGAGTGTTGGCCTTGTTGGGGTGGGTCCTATCCCCACTTAGTCCGGTAGTATCTTGAATGTGCTCTGTGTAGGTAGATTTAGCGGCGAGTAAACAATCTCTTGCGAGACAAAATTCCAGCACTTCGACGTTTCCATAAACCTCAAAAGTAGTTACTAAAACCAATAGCACTATTTTACGTAATCACTACTAAATGTGCTGATGAGGTCAGAGCTATTCGAAATAATCAAGAATTCTCACAATGCTTTTTTTAAAAGTAGTTTAATCAGAGTCGACCTAAAATATATTCCTCTCTCCAAAACTGAAGTCAGAGAATACCATATACAGTATTCAAAATGTTAAGTTCGATAACAACCATTTTTTCTATTTCCTGGGGAGTAACATAGGCTTTGACTCAGAGACTTTGATAAAAAGAGTAAAGACATTTCAACAAACATGCTGGACCATCAATAGAACACTGCATACAAACAACACAAAGAGAAACAAGATTGAATATTTACAAAACCACGACTGTTCCCGTGCTTTCGTACATAAAAGAACGCTGAATAACAAAAACAGGGACTGAAATGAAATACACACGTAAAATGAGATCTGTGTGTAGGAGAGAACTAGAATGAAAATAGAACAACAATGGGATAACGATCAATATAGCTTTAGATCACAAAAAGGATCTGGGGAGGCTGTATTAATATTACTTCAAATTTTTGAAAGATTAATAGTCAACAGGAAAACTTATGTAACACATATTGACTTGGAAAAAAGACTTCGATAATGTCCACTAATTGCTTCCTCATGTAATAAAAGACAGATGCCTTGTTCTGAATCTATATAAAGCTCAAACCACGGAAGCAAAAGTTAGAATAGGAGTACGACAAGGCTGCGCACTGTCTCCATATCTCTTCAACCTGTTCATAGAAAACGCAGCTATGGATATGAAGGGGTATATTAAATGGGTGAATTTTAATGGTATTCAGGTACAGAGTATCCGCTTTGCAGATGATATTGCCATCTTAGCTAATTCTGAAAAGGATATGAGTCAGATGCTAAGGTTCAAAAAACCTTAGAAAAATGTGAACTAAAAATAAAAATATAAGGAAAACAAAATTCCTGATATTAGATGTAAAGCCTACAGGCAGGAAAACTTGAAATTTAATAACACACCGACAGAACAATTCACAGAAATCTGCTATTTCGGTAGTGTAATTACCTCTGATAATAGGCCCCTTTCGGACATCAGAAAAGGAATAGTGGTAGCAAAAGAAGCCTTCCGAAAAAGGAAAATCTTATTGCTAAACAACCATCTCAGTTTGGAGACCAGAAATAATTTCTCAAGGCCTTTGTTTGAAGTATGCTACTGTATGGATGCGAAACCTGAACACTAGGGAAACCGAAAGAAACAAATTTAGAGGCTGCAGAAATGTGGTTCTGGAGTACAATTACAAAAACAAGTTGGATGGATAAAAAATCAAAAACAAAGAACGGGGACAGCGAAGTTTCTTGGACACGTACTGAGACATGACGCTCTTCTCCAAACCATCATTGAAATTAGAGAAATCCACGGGACGACTAATAATGTCATATAACAGGTACTCCATCGGTGAACTGGCAGGTGGTTCATACAAGAATATGAAGAAGCTATCAGAAGTTCGTCGGATGTAGCTACAACGACAAGGCATTGTCTTTAGTAGATGATGACGGCGAAGATGTAAAACTTAAAAGTACGAATTGAATGACCTAGTAAGGAAAATGAAATGATTGTGAAAGCAGAGTTATTTAAGAAAATATATTACGGTAGCAGAGTGCACGCCATCCAAGAAGAAGAAGAAGAAGAATAAGAATTTTGGCGATGAAGCTAGGGAATAACTGCAAATTTGAAGGTACGTTACGGTGTTTTATGATCTGAAAGTCCGCTCGTAGTATGGCAAAGTCATTGCAGGTAGATGTACGGCCGTTAGAAAGCAGAATGAGCGCATGGCGTATATTCTTCACAGGTACACTTCTCTCAAACAATTGGACAGATGGTTTATATCAGGGATTGCGAACCTATGACACGCGGACACGACCTCTGTGGCACATCAGACAACATACTAACATATTTAAATGATTTTAACACGTAATAAATAGATCGAAAAACTAGCAACATAGCATATTTATGGCCATATCCTTTTCTACAAATTATGTTAGTTTAAAGCAAAAATATACCTTATTCTTAAAATGTATCTGTTTTACGAAATGTAATGTTCAATGATGTTAGCAAAATAAAATCATGAAACATTCAAACGACTGGATTTATATGTAATGCAATATAATACCTAAATGAAGTCAGATTTCATGACGATTTTACAGGAAAATAACCAGTGGCACACTAGACAGTAAACGCTCGTCGGAATAGGTTTGCCATCCCAGGTTTACATCTACACGAGAGTCGAATTATTATAAATATTATTACTATTAATTTTAAAATTATGTCCGATAAAATATGAAATCCCAGGAACATAGGAGCTTTTTGTTTTACAATTAATTGGCTTTACGTCGCACAGACAGGTCTTAGGGCGACGATGTGATAGGAAAGAGCTAGGAGTTGGAAGTAAGTTAAGCGGCCGTGACCTTAAGATGCAGTCCCAGCATTTTCCTGCTGTGAAAATGGGAAACCACGGAAAAACAGCTTCAGGACTGCCGACAGTGGGGTTAGAACTTACTATCTCCCGAATACTGAATACTGGCCGCACTTAAGCGACTGCAGCTATCGAGCTCGGTAACATACAATCGGATGCGCTCATCATTTTTTTAAATTTTTGAGTGACTATACATGAGGAGCCTTATTTTTATTGATCATAAATTTGCTATTTTGTGTTCGTTAGACAAACACTTAAAGGCTGTATTCATTTACTTAACAGTGAAAAATAATGGCTTCCATCTTAACAAATTGCCAACGGCCGTAGCCGTGTTGAAACACCGGATCCCGTGAGATCTCCGAAGTTAAGAAACATTGGGCGTGGTCAGGAGTTGGATGGGTTGCCACGCGCTGTTGGTGGGGGGTAAGGGAATGGAGGAGCGGAAAGGAACTGGCCACCCTACCGCACGTAAACTCCGGCTCAGGAACAGCTCTGCGGAGGTTCGGACCTGCCTTCGGGCAGAATAACCCTTACCCCTTAAAAAATTCGGTATAATTATCAGTAATATACATAATGAATTAAAAATAACTTTGTACACTTTAAATCATTGCCTCATACGTTTTTTTTAAATCTCTGATTATGTACACAAAACTCGAAAGCAGGTTCCAGTTCAGTTTTTGTCTGTGTGCCAGTTTTGTTTGTTTGTTATAGGATTACAGGAAAGCAACCTATCCCTTTAAACTCAGTATTCAAGTCCAGGAAGAACTGGGTTGTAAACTAGACATATTTTGTTTCATTAGTATACGGCGTTTTTCGTTGGAGATGTCTTCCTCGTGGACAGTCGAGATTTTCTTCAGGAGAAGTGGAGCTAAGTTCTCTGCAAAACGTATAGAATTTCACCTTCTTTTCTTGACATGGCCAGAGCCCAAAACTTAGTGGTGATCAATGGCTGGAGAACTGTTCCTAGCATTTTCCTGCTTAACGACAGTCCAATTATTTGACCATTGGAGTCTACAGTTCCCTTCTCAGGCAACGTAGCAAGTCTTCACAAGACAGGTCGATAAATATATTTTTCAATGCATAACAACGTCCGGCTCGTTGGCTAAGTGGTTAGCGTGCTGGTCTTTGGTCACAGGGGTCCCGGGTTCGATTCTCTGCAGGGTCGGGAATTTTAACCAAAATTTGTTAATTTCGCTGGCACGGGGGCTGAGTGTATGCGTCGTCTTCATTATTATTTTATCCTCATCATGATGCGCAGGTCGCCTACGGACGTCATATCAAAAGGCCCGCATCTGGCGAGCCGAACTTGTCCTCGTACACTCGCTGCACTAAAAGCCATACGCCATTTCATTTCATTGCTTAACAACGGTAAATATATTCAGTTATTAATTCAACTATTAGTATTGTACTACAAACACCGCTACCGAAGACAAATTGAAACATGAAAAGGGCACTCTGTGTAATGGTAGACAAATACACTAAATCAAAACAATATCTTATTGAAAATGAGCAGATTCAACTCTTTTCTGAATTGATCACTGAAAACAGAAGCTAGGATAATTTTGCGTACCTCTTGGACGATCCTGTGTACCCCTAGTTGTACGTGTATCATACCTTGAATACCACTGCTCTAAACTGTCAGAACATTCTGAACGGGATTTTCTTCTAACAAAATTACTTCCCGAATATGGGGACAGTGGTATTCTTTTAAGCAACATTATCGACCGCATAACTCTTTCGTGACCTGCTACCTCATTGGACAACCCTTGTCTGTGGAGTACACTTCTTACTTCTAATTACCCCTACACACGCTATCCTGCTCCTCCCTCCAAGCCAGGGTACCACTGCTTTTGCACTGCAACAGAACGTAAAGCTCCGACCTCACGGGGCAATATCTTACATTGTCAGCGCCTATGTCCACTGATCGAAGCTTATATACGAATGTGATTGCAATGAGTGGTAATACTTTCATCTTCTACAATATACTTCTGCAACCGTATCTCAAAAGCCACCCAGAAGCTTGTTATTAGTGACCGTAGAGTAACTACTACGGGGCCCTAATTGTGTTTTTTTTTTTTTTTTTGCACGTTGCTTTACGTCGCACCGACACAGACAGGTCTCATGGAGACGATGGGAGAGGAAGGAGCTAGGAGTGGAAAGGAAGCGGCCGTGGCCGTAATTAAGGTACTGGCCCATCATTTGCTTGTGTGCAAAGGGGAAACCACGGAAAACCATCTTCAGGTATGCCGACAGTGGGGTTCGAACCAAGTATCTCTCGAATACTGGATACTGGCCGCAATTAAGCGACTGCAGCTATCGAGCTTGGTGCCATAATTGGTTATAGCCAGGGCTGAATATTTATGACGTCATTTTTCTTTATATTCTTTCCGTGAAAAACACAACTTAAGCATGATTTTATATACGGTGATTAAAATTATGCATTTTTTACGGGTCACATAAAATCGTATTTTGATTTTCTTAACATTTTTTAATTTTTGGTTTTTTTCATTTTATGGTCATATTTCCCCGTAGATTTTCGTATTTTTGTCATATTTGTATCTCTCTATTCCATTTTCGCACACCTGGTTGCAGTCGTCTCAAAGACGGATTTTTCACATCTCCTAATTTTTATCTGTAACTTCTTACAATAATCTTATTATATACGTACGTAAAATAATATACATACGTATGTACGTGAATTAGTAGGGTAAGCTATACATAAAGAGACAGACTCGTAGAAAGCGATAGGAAAGTGAGCTTCTATTTAATTCTAATGATTTGATATAGGCCTACTTAAGTATTCGGGAGATAGTAGGTTCGAACCCCACTGTCGGCAGCCCTTAAGATGGTTTTCCGTGGTTTCCCATTTTCACACCAGGCAAATGCTGGGGCTGTACCTTATTTAAGGCCACGGCCGCTTCCTTCCCACTCCTAGCCCTTCCCTGTCCCAACGTCGCCATAAGACCTATCTGTGTCGGTGCGACGTAAAACAAGTAGCAAAAAAATATATATATGCTCTAATATCATCCTGCGATCTTGAGCGGTCTTTTCCTCATTACAAATCAATGTTGCGAGAAAACAAATCCTCCCTATTTCAAAACTTTAAAATGTATGTGGTTTGCTATTGTATTTATTTCTGATCACCCAACAAAATGCGATATTTCATTCATTCTGTGCAGAGTCGAGAGTTACCTCCGGATTGAGTAATTTAATAAATTCAGAATACCCTATAAAAATAAAAATTAATGTTATTACTTATTTATTATTATTGAATGTGCTATATTTTAGATTTTAAACGTATATTTTCAATGTAATGTTAATTTAAACAGCGGGAAGTCTCTGAAGATTTCGAAAGTGTAAGGAAAAAAATTGAAATCATATTTATTGTCATATTTTAATACTTTTTAGGTCATAAACGTTTATATATTTCTTTCATTTTAGGTCATAAACGTCCGATCCCTAGTTACAGCGTTCCTACACCTTATTAGAGCCAGAATTCTCTGTTTTGTCTTTCTGATCCATTCTTTTCTGGTTAACTCGCATACTCTGAAAGAAATAACAGAAGTATTTAAAAATTCTTCCATTTCAAAGGAACAGGTAACAGAAAGCTTTGTTCTATTCTTTGCGTACAAATGAACAATGGTCTCATATTCAAAACAACGTAATAGGAAAGAGAGGTTTGTTTACGCAGTGTGAAACATTTCGCTGAAAGCATTCAGTCAACGTGCACGAGTATTGATATACTGAAGGAAGTAAGAGTAAACATTAGTCTTTTTGTTTGACTGGTTGCGTTATAAGGATGAAAATAATAGCATTTAAATAATACTGCTATATGATATTATTATTATTATTATTATTATTATTATTATTATTATTATTATTATTATTAGAACACTACAATTACAGATATCTCGTCAAATTAGGCCAAACTGATCCCCTCTCACCAATTTAGTTCAGTATCTCTTCATTCGTGATTCGATCTATCCATCCCATCTTCAGTATTCTTCCGTAATACCACATTTAGTAAGCTTACATGTTCCTTCTTTCTGAGCTAGTTCTCGTCCATTTTTCACTTCCATACAACGTCATGCTCCGGACGATAGTCTTCAAGAACATCTTTCTAATTTCTATACCAATGTTAGAAATGGTCAAATTTCTTCTCTTAAGGAAGGCCTTTCTTGCTCGTGCTAGTCTGCAATTTACATCTCCTTATTTCTGCAATCATTAGTTATTATACCACCCAGAAATATTCATCTGCTTGCCGGGCTAATTGGCCGTGCGGTTAGGAGCGCGCAGCTGTGAGCTCGCATCCGGGAGATACTAGGTTCGACAGCCCTGAAGATGGTTTCCCGTGGTTTCCCATTTTAACACCAGGCAAATGCTGGGGCTGTACTTTAATTAAGGCCACGGCCGCTTCCATCCCATTCCTAGGCCGTTCCTATCCCATCGTCGCCATAAGACCTATCTGTGTTGGTGCGACGTAAAACAAACAGAAAATAATCATCTACATCCTTTAAGGCTGAATTTCGTAATCTAATATTTCCTGCATCACCTGAATTTCGCATTGGATGGGTTTATTTTCACCTTTTAATCCTCCTCCAAGACTCTGTCCATACCATTCTGCAATTTCTCAGGATCTCCTGATCTTCTGCAGAATCTGACTGAACAACAATATCATCGGAAAATCTCAAAGTTTTGATTTCCACTCATTCGATTGCGATTCATTTTCCAAAGTCATTTTTTATTTCCTTTGGCAGCCTATTCTATATTAACACTGAAAAAGAGTGGTGATAAACTGCAACCTTCCTTCACTCCTTCCTGCATTGCTGCTTGATTTTCATAACCCTCGATTCTTATCACTTAAGACTTATATTTGTACAGATTGTAGATAATAATTTTCGGTGTCTGATCCCGTTCACCTTCAGAATCCCCAATAGCTTGGTCCAATCATAGGAATGCCATGCACGTGAGGTCAGACGTAAAGATAGGATTGCTTCATGTGTTCCTGTATTTCCTCCGAAGCCAAACTGATCTGCTGCCAACTCAGATTCAACTTCTCTTTCTATTCTTCTGTAAATGATACGAGTTAAAATTTTGTAAGCATGAGATACTACACTAATGGTGCGGTAATTTTTACACTTGTCAGCACTTTCTTTCTTTGGAATAACTATAATAACATTCTGCCTAAAATCAGATGGCACTTCTCCTGTATTATACAGTAGAGCTGGCTTCCACTAAAGCAGGCAGTAATTATGAAGGCATGCCACTAATTCCATATGCCTTGTTCTTATTTGGGTCTCTCAAAGCTCGATCACATTTTGTCGTCGAATTTGCATCTCCCATTTCATTAGCACCAACAACCTCTTCTTGTTCCAGAACCTTACCATCTACTTCTTTCCCTTGATACAATTGTATAATATGTTGCTGACAACTTTATGATTTGTCTTCCTTCCCTGGAAGTAATCTTCCATCTGAGCTCTTAACATGCATACACCTAACTTTCCTTTCTTCAAATGTTTTCTTGATTTTCATGTATGCAGCATCTACCTTTTCTACAACCATACAATATTTGCACTTCTTCCTTAGCTCTCCTGCACTTCGTTTCTACTTCATTCATTTATCGCCTGTATTCTTTTCTGCCTTCCTAATTGTTTGCATTCTTGTATTTTCGCTGTTCATCGTTCAGGTCTAAATACCCCGATTTATCAAATTCTTACTAAGAAAATAAAATAGTAACTTTTAAAAAAATATGCAAGTGTTCGACCAGTTGCCGTCAGAAATCGGCGGAGTTCTCTATAATTGACCTGTGAATTTTAAGGAGAGAATTATTCTGTCAAAGAACGAAAGGAGACAATATATGACTTAACGCATTCAACTCATAGTAAGTGGAAGTTGATCTAACGGTTTCAGTGATGATTTGCATCGAGTTATTAAGTTGTTTTCCAAACTTGTTCGTGTGCATGCTGTTCAGTCTCACTAGAGCACAATATTGTGGCGATGAATAAACTAGTCCAACAACTGACATGTGCAGTGTGTCGGTGGTAAAGCCCCAAGTACCGGGCGAATTGGCCGTCCGGTCAGGGGCACGCGGCTGTGAGCTTGCATCCGGGAGATAGTAGGTTCGAATCCCACTGTCGGCAGCCCTGAAGATGGTTTTCCGTGGTTTCCCATTTTCACACGAGACAAATGCTGGAGCTGTACCTTAATTAAGGCCACGGCCCCTTCCTTCCAACTCCTAGCACTTTCCTATACCATCGTCGCCGTAAGACCTATCTGTGACGGTGCGACCTAAAGCCACTAGCAAAAAAATAGACCCAAGTAATGTTACATAAGTTGTAAAATATATTACACCTTGTTATTAGTTTCACTACAGTAGGTTAGGAATGTTTCTTGTAGAAGAGCGTCCTATACAATTTAACCCCAATGTACATCGGAGGGTGTTCAATCTGAATTGACGACCATCGAAATAAACAGAGTGTCGTCTTCTATCCAATCAGACGCGTAGGTAAAAGCTCTGATTTCACAAAGTTCATTACTAGTCTCCACATACGGAATAATACCATTATCAATATTAAATCATGTGTTAAAGTAACTTCAGCAAGTAAAAATTCTGGGGTCTTGCTGATGGTATAGCAAACCCGAATTTCTGGATGTTGTGTCCGTCATGTCATCAACAATATATAGCCTACACAAAATCCGAGCCAGCACCAAACCCTTGAAATACGTATACAGTAGTCCAGAATATCACGTGGAAAATCCGTCTTCCAAGCACTTTTTGACAACTCGGCAATTCTTTGACACGAGATTGCTGTTAGGAATTTATACGGTAGGTCATGTCTCGAGACCGTGTCATATGCGGTTGATAGGTCTATTAAAGTAACTGACATCGTGGCTTTCTTTGAAAACTTGCTTCTTTTTACATTTTCAGCGACAACACCTTGTCAGTACAGCTTCGCTTCGCTTTGAGCGAAATAGAGCTTGCTCCGAAGGTATTTTATGAAGTATCAAGAGGTCGATTCTATTATAGAGAAGTCTCCGAAGGAAACATTTTATGGTGTACTAAGTTTGTGCGGTGTATAGAGATAGACTGCAAAATATTTAAATAATCAATTCTAATATTAATGATTTTATACTGGAAATTCAGATCTTCTTACTATGGCCACATTTCAAAAGAAATTCAGGGAGGATTTCGTCAGATCATGAATCTTAAGTGCTTTCAGAGCGTGAGCACAGTTGGCCGGTGCAAACTCACAGCGAACTATGCAGAAGTGACACAACTCAAAGTTCATCAAGGCAAAATAAAATTGCTCAAAATTAAAATGCCTGGGGTGAAGTAATGAATTCCAGTATCGTACATCATTACTCCATGTCAGCACATGCATCGCTGATATCTTCGCGCGGTATAACTGCCGCACGTTAATTTCTCGCGGGCGACGTGATCGCGGTGCACAAAGCTGCCAACTACGATGAAGTGCAACGACCTTCTTTTCCTTCCGGCCTCTCAAAGGGAGTGTACTCTTTTTCTGTTGCTACTTGCTTTACGTCGAACCGACACAGATAGGTCTTACGGAACTGGAGTTGTAAGGAAGCAGTTGTTGCCTTAATTAAGATACAGCCCCAGCATTTGCCTGGTGTGAAAATAGGAAACCACGGAAAACCATCTTCAGGGCTCTCCCGGATGCAAGCTCACAGCCGCTTGCCCCTGACCTCGCCCGGTAGGAGTGTATTCTAAGGACAGGCCTGGACCTACTAGAAGACCTCTTTTTCCTGCCGAGCGATTGTAGCGCATTCTATGTGGATTAGTGGTGAAAAGCTGAATTAATCTATATTAACACTTGGACCAACTGGACCAAAATGAACTTTTATTACTTGCCGTGCGATAGCAGCGCATTGTACAATACGTGGACTAGTGTTGAAAAGGGAACATGGCCTACTAAACTGTTCTTGACCGAGCTCGATAGCTGCAGTCTCTTAAGTGCGGCCAGTGTCCAGTAATCGGGAGATAGTGAATTTGAACCCCACTGTCGGCAGCCCTGTAGATGGTTTTCCGTGGTTTCCCATATTCACAGCAGGCAAATGTTGGGGTTGTACCTTAATTAAGGCCATGGCAGCTTCCTTCCCACTCCTAGCACTTTCCTGTCCCATCGTCGCCATAAAACCTATCTGTGTCGGTGTGACGTAAAGCTACTTGCAAAAAAAGAAGTTCTTGGTAGATTGCGCCTCGAGATCGAGACAGCGGTGTCTGTCCATTGTTGATTCATTACCTCTTTTTTGCCTGCTCGGGTTGGTAACACTATGTATTTCCGATCATTCAGGGAAATTACGTCATATCCGATTATATTTTAGCCATTACCAATACTAATATCTAACTCAGCAATGGAAACCAGCGTGTGCTACTCTTCATTAGGTTATAAAAGTAAATGTACTTCTGGGGATGGACTGGTGTGTCCCTGGATATGGCAATGAGCACATCTCTCCTCTGAAGAGAATTCCACGTAAGTTTTGCCTGAACAGATTTGGAATTTTACCACCAGTACACTTTTCATAACAACATCCGTAGCGTAAGTCTAATCATTGCCATTTACTATGACTGCGCTACCATAGTAGGGGTCGATGGTCTAACAATTCTCTTTGAGACACCACTTGATCATGTTCGTCATCCTTAAGGAGGGAGGGATGAGGCAAGTCGTATCATTTCTAAACTAATGCTTCTTGATCAACATTTTGGATTGTGACATTACAACTCTTTCTTTATCAACTTAGAAGTCTGTCTAGTCCTGAAATAAGGAACTAATGGGCCGGGCTGAGTGGCTCAGACGGTTAAGGCGCTGGCCTTCTAACCCCAACTTGGCAGGTTCGATCCTGGCTCAGTCCGGTGGTATTTGAAGGTGCTCAAATACGACAGCCCCGTGTCGGTAGATTTACTGACACGTAAAAGAACTCCTGCGGGACTAAATTCCGGCACCTCGGCGTCTCCGAAGACCTTAAAAAGTAGTTAGCGGGACGTAAAACAAATAACATTATTATTAGGAACTAATGGAACGAAATTACCATAGCCAACTGGAGGAGGGAAGATTAACTCTACCTCCGTTCTGACATATTCACCTTTGATACAGTAAGTCCAGCCGAAACGTAAGTGGAACTGGGTGAGACATTTACGGAAGAATCAATGGTTTTATTTGAATGCCGAAAAACAACACAATCTATTAACAAATCTATATTAAGTACCATGGGAAGTGAGGTGATGTAGATACTAACACAACCAAAGGGATCCTGTTCAGCACTTACCAGAGCAAGTACACACAACATATCTTAGAAAGGAAGCTTCCACGGTGTGTAATTGTTATAATTCTTTTTCCGGGTAGACCGTGTTGTTGTTTTTTTGTACATTACGTACAGTTTTCCGACGTTTCGAATACATTGCAGTACTTAATATCAAGGCGATTGAAATACCCATATTCGGTCCGAGGTAATCAGTCAATCAGTCAGCAATCACTCGAAACGTCGGCAAACTGTACCTAATGTACAGGGAACAACAACACGGTTCAACCCAGTAAAAGAACTAAATGAACACACCATATTTTATTGATATTTCATTGAGCACACTGTCGTGACCGACCTCACAGTTCTTTGTTCAAACTGACACAAACGGAATACGAAACAATTAAGGGTTCTCGCTTGCAGCTTCAGAACTGTCACAAGTTGAAATTGAACTTTCGCCAACACTCTGTGAGAGGCGATTCGCATAATGGCTCCGAAATAGTACACAGAAAGCGACACAACTCAAGATAACACACTTCTACCTGGCAAGACTCTGCGACTTTTCGCGCGGTACTGGTGTGTTCAAGGGTGTGTCAGTTCACCTGACGAAGGACACCGCTATTTCGCGCTGCTCAGGACTGACACTACTGCTGCTTGTCGGATACTACTGGAGGTTGAGATATGTCGTTTCGGCTGCCTGTTTCGGCTGCGTCATCAAGAGCAAATAAACAGATTTTGAGTTGTGTCACTTCTGAAGCGTCTTTTTCCTTTTTTTTTTATTCTCTTGAGGTACAACATGTGCAGGCCATGGATAGAACACTGACCAGTATGTATAGGGTGGTCGGGAACAATGTGGCAGATATGTCAGCGTTAGAGGGTTGGTCGAACTGATAAATAATTTGAAAGAAATAATTCGATATATCGCACACTTGTTAATATTAATAATAATAATGTTATTTGCTTTACGTCCCACTAACTACTTTTTCGGTCTTCGGAGACGCCGAGGTGCCGGAATTTAGTCCCTCGGGAGTTCTTTTACGTGCCAGTAAATCTACCGACACGAGGCTGACGTATTTGAGCACCTTCAAATACCACCGGCCTGAGCCAGGATCGAACCTGCCACGTTGGGGTCAGAAGGCCAGCGCCTTAACCGTCTGAGCCACTCAGCCCGGCGCACACTTGTTATTTTATCAGCTGCTTCAAGTTAGCCAAACATATGGGCTATACGCGGCGGTGTTGCTAAATCTGTACTCGACTTAACAACGGCTTGAGAGCCATGTCAAGAAATCAGCACCAAACACAAACACAAACACAAACACAACGTTTGTTTCAGCCAGTGTCACCGTAGCGTACTGGTTTTCGCGTGATCCTGCCAGCTCGGAGGTCTGTATTCGAACCCGACCCCTGGCGAAGTTTCATTCTTCGACTGGTGCTCTCTTAATCCACGTACAGATTTTGCAACACAGCCTCGTAAGGCCCATTTGAATTGAGCCGTGAAGTGATATGATTGGCTAAATCAAGCAGATAATAAAATTACAATGCTTTGAGATATCGAATTATTACTTTCAAATTATTTATCAGCATGACCAGCACTCTAACGCCCATATACCCTGTTCATGTTGTTTCTGAACACACTGTACATAACCCTTTATATATGAAACTGGTCCTAAATGGGTTTGCCATAAGACAATATTATCCACCTTTTTTCGTCTTGGAATATATATGGTTCCTTAAAAGAAGCACGGTCCACGCACAGCCGCCCCAGCAATAGTGGCTAGGTAGCTTTTCTTGAGAGTAAACCTCTTCTATAACACGGCCAACATACCCGGTATGGTACCTCTTGCACCTACTAACAATTCGTAAACGGTAACGGAGTTCATATGTACTACTTCGATCGACATTGGACGGAAGTGTTCGTCTTAATCTTCACTAAAAATGAGATATAGGAGAAAATCCTTCGTGGGATGTCTTTCCCACAGAAGTTCTTTAACGAAGCCCGAAGTTCACAACACATGGTTCTCACCTTTGAGTACCTTCCATTGCCATCAAACTCAGCCGAGATCGAAACCACACTACTATGTAGGTAACATAACGTCAGTGACGAATCGGCTGTGCCACTTAGGTCGCCATCAGTGCATGGAGAGTTATTGCTATAGATTAATGCGTAATTGTTTGACAAAATAACAAATCGTATTTGTCCGCATAATGCATCGACTGAATCGTACTTACAGATATGAAAGCTTTCATGAGCATTGTAAATATGCGGCCGAGTCAATTAAATTAGACCTTTAGTACGTTGTCCTGTTTGCAAGATCAATATAACAGTGGAATGACTCTTTCTGCTGTAAAACACGAGAAAGATTAATAAAAACTTTTGCTTATACCAGATAGCAACGGGGACAACAACCATAAAAAGTGGTCGTGTATAGGAGAGCGTTCGGGGAACGACTGCACAATTTACGGAAGGTAAGATCTAATTAGGCAAGACTAGCGCTTAAACGGATGTTGCATCTTTACTGACGCCACAAGTGAGGAGGATTTGGAGAATAGTAAAAGAAATGTCCTCGCCCTGAGGTGGTGAAGCTATTTTCACGCACACCTCCTATTGAAGATGAGCGGGATGTACCATTTGAACCACATACCAGTTCTCCTGGCATTCATAAATTTCTGTCGGTTGAAACTGAGTTGGGAGAACATCAGTTTTGCTTCAGAAGAAATGTAGGACCACGTATAGCAATACTGGCTTTACGCCTGATCTTAGAGGATCGAATTAAGAATTTGTATATCCAGAAAAGGCATTCGGTAATGCTGAGTGGACCAAGATATTCAAGATATTTGAGATTCTGTAATTGACCGCGATCAGATACCGAGAAAGAAGAATTATCTATAATATGTACAGTAATCAGTCTGAAGTGTAAAGAAACGAATGCTATGAAAAAGAAGCAGCATTCCAGAAAGGAGTGAGGCAAGGCTGCAGTTTTTCCCCTTCCCTCTTCCATGTATAAATATAACATGCGATATATGAAACTGGCGAGAAATTTGGGAAAAAATCGGAATTCGAAGAGAAAAAGCCAACACTCTGACATTTGCTGATGATAATGTTATTCTATCTGAGTCTGCAGAATGGTATGGACACAGCCGTGAATAACAAGTACAAGATAAAAATAAATAAACCCAAAGCCACGGTAATGGAGTGCTATCTAACGAGGTGAGGCTATACAGGAAATACCATATTAGGAAATGAAGTCTTAAACAAGTAGATGATTATTCTTACTTGGTTAGCAGAATACGTAATGATGGCAGAAGTAAGGGGGCGTAAATTGCAGGCTAGCACAAGCAAGGAAGGTCTTTCTTAAGAGATGAAATTTGCTGACTTCTAACATTGATACAGGAATTAGAAAGACGTTTTTTAATGACTTTCGTCTGGAGCGTGGCGTTGTATGGATGTGAAAATTGGATGACAACTACCTCAGAAAGAAAGAGATTATAATCTTTGGAAATATAGTGTTACAGAAGAATGCTGAAGGGTAAATTGAATCACAAATGAAGAGATACTAACTCGAATTGGAGTGAGGAGAACGATTTGGAGAATTTTACAGAAGAAGGGACAGAATGATAGGGCATATCTTAAGAAACCGAGGTATTGTTCAGTTAGTTTCTGACGGGAGTGTAGGCCGTAAAAACAGCAGGGGAAACCTAAGGTATGAATATAAGAAACATGATGATGATGATGATGATGATGATGATGATGGTTGTTTAAAGGGGTCTAACATCTAGGTCATCAGCTCCAATATGAGAATCTGGTTAGAACAGTTGCAAGATGTAGAAGTTACGTAGATATGAAAAGGTTAACGCAGGATAGGGTGGCATGGACAGATGCATCAAACCAGTTAATGGACTGATAATCCAAACAACAAATGTGAATCGAACTCGAGCCCTTGAGAAGGGCAACTGATACTGCTAACCGTTACGCTACGGAGGCGAACAATAGAGAAGTTACAGTACAATGTGTTCCAGTAATGCTGCTGGGATCCCTACGCTGTACTTGCATCGTGTCTCTTTCATTTTTGACACAGGTACATATTACATTTTTACACCTCAAAAACGAATTCCTTTTTGGCATACATGGGCCCTTGGAGGCAAAGGAGGTAAAAGCTTGCATTATTATTCTTAACCTCGCCACAGAACAGGCTACTGTGGTTTTTCTACGATCAGTTGTTTCTGCCACCAGGAATTTATTAACACTCATTTCCAGTGTAGGCTGAGCGAACCGAATGGCTATGTATCTCTTCAGGGGTGAAGTCTGATTTATAAATGTTCTGAGTTTATGGCATTCTTCCGAGTAAACTAATAATGTTTTTAGCGCCTGCTGAAGTTCTAAGCACGTTTACCCCAGGAACATTCATTTAAATTATATTTCACCAGTGGTTTTTATCGCTTTGGTAAATTCGTCCAGCGGAATTGATCCAAATTAAATTAAACCATAGTAAACGTATCCACTGGTTTATTGTCTTAAACGTATTTTATCTTGACAATAAAAAAGAGTAATAATAATAATTGTTACGGAGATATCCGTGGTAGGTAGAGGTGAAAGAAGGTGCGGGTGTGAATGGGTTTCAAGCTACGAAATTAACGTGCAATGTAAAATTAATTTAAAATTTAACTAGGTTATATTTTCTTTTCAAAAACAAGAGATAACAATCATAACAGGTACAGAGTAGCAAAAATGTAGGTACAATATTACTGGATTCGGGCTCAGTGCCCTTACTTCATAACTCTTGGGCCATCAGCCCCGCCTTACTCCAAAAAAATTTTAGCCAAGGGGCAGAAAGCCCCATTCATGCCCAGGAGCACTGGCTCCAAACATTACACATAAAGCCTGCACGAGGCATACAGAAACAAATTTCAAAGAGCGATCCGCTCTCAAAATTGTAAGCCTATCACAAGGCCACACCAAACTCTACCTTCAAGCTGTCCTCTAAGGACGTATTCACAGGGGTAAAATACCCAACCTACTGAGGTCTATTACATGAAAAGAAGGTTGATTACATGACCTCTAAAATAACAATTTGAGAGGAGGCGAACTTGCACTCCTAATACACTTTGTTTTTAAAACCTAATCTGGCTCTGGGCCACTAACGCAAGGGCTAATCCCATACTACAGAGGTGACTTAGAGAAGAACACTTTACATTACATAAACGAAGAATAGTTTGAGAAAATAAGTTCACCTCAAAACAAATGTGAGTGGGAGCTCGAGAGGGTTAGCACTCTCTATCCCAATATGTAGCTTTACAAGAAAAAGATGAAAAGAGTAATTACATTTTAGGAGAAGGTTACATGATGGAAATGCTTCGAACCCGCCGCGAGTGTTAAACTGCCGACCTAGCAAGAAAAGAAGTTATTAATAGGCCATTACCTGGTGTTGAACGGCTGAAGAAGAAAGAGGCGCTTCCCGCCTCCTGCTATGTACTTAATACACTGAAAGATGGAACAGAAGTGGCCCCGAGACCCTAAAATCAGCAGTTTATATCCTCTCGCGGAAGATTCTAGGCATTAGGGGAAAGAAAACACCCTCCCACAAAATTTTTATTGGCTAGGGAAAAGAAACCCCTACATAGAGGAAAAAGAAACACATTATTGGTGGAAAATTAATTAAAGAAATTCGGGATTGGCTAGATCCAAACTAAGGGGAAAAAGAGGGGTATACAGCCAACTTAAACCATGACAGAAAGAAATTTAACAAAGAGCAAACTCTTGAAATAAAAATTTCTCCAACAAAATAGTTCTTTGACTCCGCACTAGGTCGCACTATTGTTGATCTTCAGTAGTGTCCTCTAGAAGAGAAAGTTCACACTTCTTACTTCAAGCGAAACAAAAACACATCAAAAATGACACAGTTCACAAACTCAAAAATTTCCAGGTAGTGACATCTTCTGAGAAATTAGTAGATTAATAGTGTAGATAAAGTTCAGACTTCCTCCAGAAGAGGAGTTTCAACTGGCGCAACTTTTAAATAAACAGAGAAGAGGTGTACCGCCCGGTACAGACCTCCCCCCCCAAAAGTTCCTCCAGGGGTGACACATGAAATCAGTTTGAAACAAAGTCCAAGTAATGATGTTGATACGAAGATAGATAGCAGAAGCATTTACAAGATTTCTTAATTCAGTTTCAAAATGTTGTTGTTGCAGGTGAATGAAAGTCTTTATGTTTGTAGAATTTGAATTTCTGAAGATAAACTTTTAATACTTAAAGGTGAAGAAAAATTTTGCAATGTCCACCAAATATTGTTGTTGAATTCCCAAGAGTAGTTATTGCTTATGGTGACTGTCCATGTAGTTGATGTAGATTGAGTCGGATGGCCAGACCGGCCGTTGCAGCTTGCGTCCAACGGAGGCCGCTCGGACCCCTCAAGTACCCTGAGATACCGCTCGCCCGCACTATGAGGGGAGCAGAGGTGTTGAAGTACGCCGCGCCCGCGGTGAACAGATACAGGCTGCGGGCATGTAGCAGGTCGTGCGCCGCACATCAGCCTTGGCCGGGAGGAGAGCTCCGGCTCGCCGTTCACATGTCGTCCTCGCTGGAGAGGAGGGGGCCCATCCCCCTCCCCAGTCGCTGCACGGCGCTGCGCGGCTGCGGGGGCGCTGAAACATTAAAGCTAGGCGGCAGAATTGTGTTGGACTATCATCTTCTTTGAGGGTACAGGCTTGTGGAGAGGTTGAGGGGCCAGCGGCGTGTAGATATCCATGGCATTTACTATTATGAAGCCACAGTGTAAGGTGGAGCAGGAGACGGGAGCGTGGTAATGGCCGTGGCAAGAACAGGATGGCAGTTTAACGGGTCGGGGCAGGTTTTACACAAGGCTTACATCTAAAACCAAAATATTACAGAAGGGGCAGAATGCCTTAAAAGTGAAACTCAAAAAAATATAACCTTCATATCCTTTCAAAATAATATGAAGCAAGTTAACACAGAAATTACACCGGTTTCACCTGGGACAGGTGAACTCTAAATATCCTCTCGGTGGCTGGATTACTTAGCAATAAGGTAACCGGCGTAAGAAAATCGAGAATGATACAAGGCCCATGAAATCTGGGGGCAAGCTTGCCCGCGGAAACAAAATTTTTGACCATAACCTGGTCACCTACCTTCAAAGTGGTGGGTCTCCGTCCACGATCATACCTTTCCCTAACCTTTTCATGAGACACTTTAAGATTGGCTTTAGCCTTCTTCCAAAGATCTTTAATGTTGTCCGGATCTATTGTCTCGGGCAGAATGTCACTCAGAGACCAGAGGTTAGAGAGCGGCGTGTTGGGAACAAACTTAAACATCAAAGAAGCTGGAGTAAACTTGTGTGATTCATGAACCGCCGAATTCAAAGCAAAAGCTAACCAATGCAGGGACGTGTCCCACCTAGAATGATCTTCATGATGATAGGCAATAAGTGCGGACCTGAGATTACGGTTAACCCGTTCAGCCAGAGATGGTTGAGGGTAATAAGCAGATGTAGTTACATGAGAGATGGACAAGTCAAAACAGAATTTACGAAACAGATTTGATGTAAAAGCTTTAGCATTATCAGATACAATGTATTGGCACGGACCAAAAGAAGCAAAAATAGAATTTAGGCAAGTAATGGTGGACTGAGCGGTAGCCAGCTTAGTCGGAAATAACCAAGAAAACCTAGTAAAGCCATCTACGCACACAAAGATGAACTTGTTAGCATTACCCTTTGACTGGGGGAAGGGTCCTACATAATCGATATACAGGCGTTCCATGGGGCGCGACGCTTGATGCGAAGACAAAAGGCCTACCTTGGTGGACATGGTGGGTTTACTAAGCAAACAAGATTTACAAGCTTTTACAAGTTCACGGATTTCACCGTCCATACCTTTCCAAATGAACATTTCACGAATTTTTTCACGGGTTTTAAAGATTCCAAGATGCCCTCCTAATGGGGTCTCATGATAATACTTGAAGATCATAGGCACAAGAACAGCTGGAACGACAACCTTCATCATCTTGTCATGCCTCGAAGGGCAACATAAAACACCATTCCTCAGAACATAAGGGACGACATGTTCCCCAGAAGAAAGGGTTTCCATTATCGGAGCCAGCGTCGGATCTTCACGTTGGTATTTCTCGATATCCCTAAAGAGCATGGGAGCATCTGTTAGGATGGCATTAACCTCAGATAGTATGGACTCGGAAGGTGATGAACTGTCGACAGGTTCATGGGTCTCGACGTCGTTAGAAAACATACGGCTGAGTCCATCAGCCACAACATTTTCGGTACCTCTGATATACCTGACATCGAATTGGAAGGCGGAAATACGGATGGCCCAACGGGCTATACGACCAGTACGACGCGGTCTACCTAAGACCCAGCTTAAGGCTTGGTTATCTGTCTCCAGGTCGAATTTGACATGTTCCAGATAGAGACGGAACTTTTCTAAGGCGAATAAGACTGCCAACCCTTCGAGCTCATAGATGGAATACTTGGCTTCTTGAGCCGATAGAGTCCTAGATGCATAGGCGATGGGACGCCTCCCTAGTTCAGTCTCTTGAAGAAGGACTGCAGCTACAGCTGACGACGACGCGTCCGTTTGGACGATGAATTTCTTCGAGAAATCAGGCATAGCAAGTACAGGGGCATTACAGAGAGCTAATTTAAGATCTTCGAAAGCGGCTTGTTGAGAAGGTCCCCACTCGAATTTGATGCCTTTCCTACGAAGAAGGTTTAAGGGCGCCGCTCTATTAGCGAAGTTAGGAATAAACTTCCTGAAGAAATTCACCATACCAATGAATCTAGCGATACCTTTGATGTCCTTAGGAGGTTTAAAATCACGGATGGCCTGTGTTCTAGAATGATCGACAGCTACCCCATCGGGTGACACAATATGCCCTAGGAATGACATAGAGGGCTTAGCAAAGGCAACCTTGGACAACTTGACAGTTAACCGAGCCTTACGAAGGCGATTCAGAACTTCTCGCAGATGATCTAGATGTTCTTCAAAGGTTTCGGAAAATACGACGACATCATCCAAGTAGTGATATAAGTACTCAAATTTGATGTCGGAAAAGACCCTATCTAGTAGCCTAGTGAGCACAGCTGCCCCCGTGGGGAGCCCGAAAGGCACGCGGTTGTATTCGTATAAATTCCAGTCCGTGGCAAACGCTGTAAGATGTTTAGACTCTTCGGCTAGAGGAATTTGGTTGTAGGCCTGATTCAAATCCAAGATCGTGAAGAACTTGGCCTTACGAAACCATGAAAAACAAGAATGAAGGTCGGGAAGGGGCACAGATTGCAACACCACCTTCCGATTGAGAGCCCTGTAATCAATGACAGGCCTGAAGCCTCCTTGGGGTTTCGGGACTAGAAAAATAGGCGAAGAATACGCTGACTTAGAGGGCCTAATAATACCATCCTTCAACATCTGATCGATGATTTCTTTTAGAGCCTTCATTTTAGGTGGAGATAGCCTATAAGGTGGAGAACGGACAGGAATCGAATCCGTGACCTCAATTTTGTATTCAATAAGATCAGTAACACCAAGAGTATCAGTGAATACCTCTGGAAATGACTGACATAATTTACGAATACTATTAGCCTGCTCCTCAGGTAGATGTCTAAGGTCTAACAACATCTCATCCTGGGTAGGCGAAATAGAAGAACATGACACAGAATTACACTTTAATAGTGGTATTTTACAACTAGAAGCAAATTTGAATGTGCACGACCTAGACTGGAGATCGAGCACAAGACCAGTGTGAGAAATAAAGTCCGCTCCCAGTATGATGGGGCAAGACAAGTGCTTGGCCACAAACAATTTGATTTTCCATGTAAATTTAAAAACCCGAATTTTGACATGTAAGGAACCTAGAATTTCTAATGGAGATGAATTAGCCGAAACATATTTAACAGGAGATGAGTCATATTCAGGGAGTTTACAAACAGCTTTCAATTTAGAATACCAATCAGCCGAAATAATGGAACAAACACTGCCTGAATCTAAGAGAGCTGTTATAGGCTCGTTATTTAACTCAATCTTAAGAAAAGGAACAGGTGCGGGGGTATCCGCCGCAATCCTAAGGCACTCTTTAGGGCATTCAAAAGATGAATTTGAAGGCTGGTCGTCCTCTGCATTTACTACCTGTTTACTAGGGGCTGAGTCTCGGGAAGATGGATTAGTCGGCTCAGCCGACGCCACTAGTCACCTTTTATTATTGGCATAGCTGAAATTTGCACCAGAAGTTGAGCAGGAGGGGGTGCTATTTGAGTTTGGGCAATTCTTGGCGATATGTGAGAAGGCCCCACACTTAAAACAGCCTTGTGATGACCCTGCTCCATTCCTTGTCCCACTTGACTTGATCAGAGGACACTTATTCCGCAGATGGTCAGGCGACCCGCAAGCATAACATTTACGGGGATTGACTGGTCGGCGAGGTGGAGGCCGAGTGTTGCTAAAGGAAGGCGGGGGTTCTTTCGCGACGCGCAAAGAATCGGCGTATCTAACTCCTTCCGCTGAGACTGCCAATGCTTCAAGTTCCGAGAAAGTTTGCGGGCACGCCGCGAAACACAAATATGACCTATAGGATGGTGAAATACCTTCCACAATAGCTTGTACAATTTGATCCTCAGGGAAGTGAAGAGCAAACACCCTAGTATAAAACTTAATGTCCTGTATGAAATCAGCCAAGTTTTCATCCAAACGCTGTACACGATAATAGTACTTCTGAATAAGGGAGGACCTGGCCCTAGCCGGGATGAAGTTAGCTAGCAAATGGGCATGGAAATCCTCGATAGAAGATTGCTCGGCAATGGCTCTAACTATTTTGTCAGATAGAACACCAATAGCATAAGGATAGATAATTTGCAAAATTTGACATGGGGAAAGAGAAAACACAAGGGCATGATCCTGAAATTCCACTAGAAATCTTAAAAATGAAATTACGTCACTGGTGGTGTTGACGGAAAACTTAGAGATACCTCTAAGCAACATTGCCAATGGATGAAGCAAGCTGCTGAACCCAGGTGACATAGTCATTAAAGGTTTCAATGGCAAAGAAGTTAATTCAGAGCGGATGTTACTCAATGACGCACGGCGTTCAGATTCGTTGTTCGATGGGGCAGAGATAGTTTGAGCAGCAACGGTTATCCTATTGACTTCTCCCTGAGGAGGCTCTTCCTCGTTACCTACATTCACCGTGGCGGGTTGATCAGTTTTGGGAGGAACTTCGCCGGTTAGCAATTGAGTGACCTTATTAGACAATTCAGAAATAGTTTCAAGGAGCGTATTAGCGTCCTTCCTCTGAACGTCATTCACCTTTAGAGACAACAGATCATTAACTCTATTTGCAAAGTGATACAGCCTGCCTTGCACACGCTTAATTTGATTAGGAGACGGATCGTTTTCATCAAAAAAGCTGACTACAGATGCTAGCCCAGTAATATTCTCGACAATCGTGGAAAGAGAGTCATCAATTTCTTTCTCTCCCAAGTTGGGGATGGAAATGGGCAAATCAAGGGACTCTCTAAGCTTGTTGGTGTCGATTGCAACCGTGCCTCCAGATTGCACATTTCTGATAGTTAACTCGTATATCAACTCCTCTTTGCGCAAGTAGTTAAGGAGGAGAACATCGCGAGGGCCGGGCATGATGACAGAACAATTTTGAAAAACTCAAAAAATTCCAGCAACTGAGAAAATTGTTAGAGTTCGAATCAAAGCAATGTTTAGCCGTCAAAATGGGCTAAATTGAGACCCATTCAACCACGCTCTGCTACCACTTGTTACGGAGATATCCGTGGTAGGTAGAGGTGAAAGAAGGTGCGGGTGTGAATGGGTTTCAAGCTACGAAATTAACGTGCAATGTAAAATTAATTTAAAATTTAACTAGGTTATATTTTCTTTTCAAAAACAAGAGATAACAATCATAACAGGTACAGAGTAGCAAAAATGTAGGTACAATATTACTGGATTCGGGCTCAGTGCCCTTACTTCATAACTCTTGGGCCATCAGCCCCGCCTTACTCCAAAATTTTTAGCCAAGGGGCAGAAAGCCCCATTCATGCCCAGGAGCACTGGCTCCAAACATTACACATAAAGCCTGCACGAGGCATACAGAAACAAATTTCAAAGAGCGATCCGCTCTCAAAATTGTAAGCCTATCACAAGGCCACACCAAACTCTACCTTCAAGCTGTCCTCTAAGGACGTATTCACAGGGGTAAAATACCCAACCTACTGAGGTCTATTACATGAAAAGAAGGTTGATTACATGACCTCTAAAATAACAATTTGAGAGGAGGCGAACTTGCACTCCTAATACACTTTGTTTTTAAAACCTAATCTGGCTCTGGGCCACTAACGCAAGGGCTAATCCCATACTACAGAGGTGACTTAGAGAAGAACACTTTACATTACATAAACGAAGAATAGTTTGAGAAAATAAGTTCACCTCAAAACAAATGTGAGTGGGAGCTCGAGAGGGTTAGCACTCTCTATCCCAATATGTAGCTTTACAAGAAAAAGATGAAAAGAGTAATTACATTTTAGGAGAAGGTTACATGATGGAAATGCTTCGAACCCGCCGCGAGTGTTAAACTGCCGACCTAGCAAGAAAAGAAGTTATTAATAGGCCATTACCTGGTGTTGAACGGCTGAAGAAGAAAGAGGCGCTTCCCGCCTCCTGCTATGTACTTAATACACTGAAAGATGGAACAGAAGTGGCCCCGAGACCCTAAAATCAGCAGTTTATATCCTCTCGCGGAAGATTCTAGGCATTAGGGGAAAGAAAACACCCTCCCACAAAATTTTTATTGGCTAGGGAAAAGAAACCCCTACATAGAGGAAAAAGAAACACATTATTGGTGGAAAATTAATTAAAGAAATTCGGGATTGGCTAGATCCAAACTAAGGGGAAAAAGAGGGGTATACAGCCAACTTAAACCATGACAGAAAGAAATTTAACAAAGAGCAAACTCTTGAAATAAAAATTTCTCCAACAAAATAGTTCTTTGACTCCGCACTAGGTCGCACTATTGTTGATCTTCAGTAGTGTCCTCTAGAAGAGAAAGTTCACACTTCTTACTTCAAGCGAAACAAAAACACATCAAAAATGACACAGTTCACAAACTCAAAAATTTCCAGGTAGTGACATCTTCTGAGAAATTAGTAGATTAATAGTGTAGATAAAGTTCAGACTTCCTCCAGAAGAGGAGTTTCAACTGGCGCAACTTTTAAATAAACAGAGAAGAGGTGTACCGCCCGGTACAATAATAATAATTATTATTATTATAATTATAATACATTTTCATGGCGTGTGGCCTCCGAAGAGTCCGGGTGCAGGTCTTCCGAGTTGACTTGACGCCGTATAGGCACACACACCCAGCCCCCGAGCCATCGGAATTAACCAATGAAGCTTATATCCCCGACTTGGCCGGGAATCGAATCAAAGGGCTGCACGATAGCCATTTAGCCATGGAGCCGGGCAATACAGGGTGTAACAAAAATTTACGGCACAAACTGCAGGACACATTCCTTATACATAGAGGAATAAATTATGTTATATGAACATGGGTCCGGAAACTCTTTGTTTCCATGTTACACCTCATTTTCTCCAACTCATTAATCATGGGAAACATGCACTCTTTTCTGCGTCTGGTAACGGTGCCATTATCGTTGGTGCACTGCCAGTGTTTTGTTTTGTTTCACATGTCCCAGTTGCCATGCGACTTACGTCATTTTACAAGTAACATCAACTATTCCAGTGATCAGTACGACCTTGGCAAGCATGTATCGAAGGTCACGGAGGACATATTGAACATCCTCTGTGAGAAATAGTTGCGTGTGGTATGCTGGTACTTTCTGTTCTTGTGTGTTTCCCATGATTAATGAGTTGGAATCCGACTCGTTGGCTGAACGGTCAACGTACTGGCCTTCGGTTCAGAGGGTCCTGGGTTCGATTCCCGGGTCGGGGGATTTTAACCTTAATTGGTTAATTCCTACGGCACGGGGGCCGGGTGTATGTGTTGTCTTCATCACCATTTCATCCTCATCACGAGGCGCAGGTCGCCTACGGGAGTCAAATAAAAAGATCTGCACCTGGCGAGCCGAACCCGTCCTGGGATATCCCGGCACTAAAAGCCGTACGACAAAAATGAGTTGGAGACAATGAGGTGTAACATGGAAACAAACAGTTTGCGGACCCATGTTCATATAACATAATTTCTTTATCTATGTATAAGGAATGTGTCCTGCCATTTGTGCGGCACAATTTTCTTACAGTCTGTATAAACTGTTTAAAATATATTGTTTAGTTAGCAGATTTCATTTCAATTCATTCCAGAGTTGGTATTTCCCCCCGGGGTCAGCGGGAGATCCCACCTCTACCGCCGAGGGCAGTGTCCAGGAGCACGATATTTGGATCGGGGATACGATTGGGGAGGATGTCACCCAGACGGCCTCACCTGCTGTGCTGAACAGGGGCCTTGTGGGGGGAGCGGTATGGGAAGATTGGAAGGGACAGACAAGGAAGAGGGAAGGAAGCGGTCGTGGTCTTATGTCAGGTACCATAGCGGCATTTGCCTGGAGAATAAATTGGAAACCACGCAAAAACACTTCGAGATTGCCTGAGGTGGGAAATGAACCACCACCCCCTCTATACACATTTCACATACCGAGGTTGAGTGCACCTCGTTCCAGTCCTCGTACCACATTTCAAATTTCGTGGCATAGTCGGGAATCGAACCCGGGCCTTCAGGGGTAGTAGCTAATCACGGTGGTGGTAGTAGTAGTAGTAGTAGTAGTAGTAGTAGTAGTAGTAGTAGTAGTAGTAGTAGTAGTAGTAGTAGTAAATAAGAAGAAGAAGAAGATTACAGAAAATAATTCTGGTCCATCACACAGCGATGTTGTGGGCACAAGCACAAAGGTATTGCAATCTCTTTCCCTGATCTTTGACTTCGTCGTACCATGAAATTATTATCTGCAATCTTCGGTTCAAATTCTTATATTTACGCTACTGCAGTTCTGCAACCGTCCGAGTGAGGATGTTTCCTTGACACAGTGTTTTGGAGCCGATAGTACCAAGCCACTGTAGTATTATTCGTACGAAATTTATGGAATCTGAAAGCATTCAATTGATTCAATATAGTAACGGAGCCTCCTTCTGGAACTGACTGGGTGTATGTAGTTTTGAAATATCGATCAAATTGATTCAATTTGCTACGTACTGATCTTACTAAGCCCTCAAAGGTAACCAGCGTCGTCGATTAGAATACAATAAAGGTTTCATCATAGTCAATGCATATACCCCGTAGACCAAATTGTATTTTTAGCTATGCACTCTGCTTAGACGGGAGAAACATAGGCGTAATGTGACTCGCTGGAAAGTTCTGAACATATAGAATGATAATACGACCGAAATCACAAATTCCCATGATGTCTATGTGGGACCCCATTCATGGAATGTATGGAATTGGCTTCACGTCGTACGGACAGACATATGTCTTATGGCGACGATGGGATAGGAAAGGCCTAGGAATGGGAAGGGAGCAGTCGTGGCCTTAATTAAGGTACAGCCCCAGCATTTGACTGGTGAGAAAATAGGAAAATCACCTTCAGGGCTGTCGAACCCACTATCTCCCGAATACTGGCCACACTTAAGCGACTGCACCTATCAAGTTCGGACCCCATTGGTAGTCTGGTAACTGTTGTGTAATTAACTCTAGGACATGCTTGTACTATGACTATCTTTTATTTGGTATCAGGGCCTAAACAAAGGACAGGAGTTTACCAATATATTCCTCGTGTACTGTTACTCGTAATTGCGTCAGTATGCATGGAGATGTTTGAGACTTGCCACCAATATACAAGTTCTTGAACGAGAGAGTTCCTGCAAGTGTGACTAACCTAGAGACTATAATTCCCACCGACTGTTATGACTGCAATAAATAGTGTCTTCCACTTGTGCCCCACGGTAGTTGTAGAGTTTCTGGTGGCACGCTTGAAATAAATCTTACACAAATTCAAATAAGAGTGGACTCTAGTTTAAAATTGTACATCATACACAAAAATGCCGGTTGGTATAGATATACATGAGTTACATTGTGTCTCATGTTGAGGCACATAGCATCCCCTACATACTATACAAAAACTGTTATTAGTCCTTTACAAATATATATATATATAAGCAAATACCAATTTGATGACTGAATAATTCAAACATACTGAGCATGTGGCCGTGCTTGCAATCGGGAGATAGTGGGTTCGAACCCCACTGTCGGCAGCCCTGAAAATTGTTCTCCATCGTTTCCGCTTTTCACACCAGGCAAACTTAATTACGGGCATGGCTGCCTCCTTCCCATTCTTAGCCCCTCCTATCCCATCGTCGCCGTAAGACATATCTGTGTCAGTGCGAGGTAAAGCAAATTCTAAAAAATATATAAGATATGAGACTGTCACTGAGTGTTCTAAAGTTACTTCAAATAGTACACAAATGCATAAATCAACATATTTACAGAACAAACATACTGGAATATAAGTCCCTGGAAAAGAAAACACATCAACACATCACACAAAGTTTGCTCACTGCTCTGCGAAGCATGTTATTAGGAGTACGAACATCAAATACCCGCACAAGTGCATCAGGTTCATTGTGGGTTTTGTTTACCACAGCTAGTTTCCACTGTAGTGGGGAGAGATGATCGTCCCTTAAAAGTACAGGCAACCCTGGCTCGATATTGGCAACAGCTGTTGTTCATTTACCGCTTTGCTGAAGTTGGTTTAACTAGTCTATAGACCGCCTTATCCAGATCTGTTGAACAAACTGTCATACCATAGGATATTCATAGTACAGTTAGGGTTAGGTCACGAAGTGCTACAATTGGACCATCAATCAGAAAATGACCGGGTGTAAAAACCTGAGCTTCAACAGGAATAGAATACACTTGTCATAAAGGTCGAGAGTTCAAACAGCCTTCAGGATGCGTTTTCACCGTACACATCTCTTCAGACATAAGACACTGGTTACCTATCATACTATGCATAAGGTACTTCATGGATTTCACTCCGGTTTCCCAAAGTCCTCCGAAATGGGGTTTCTTAAGATGTGTCCTATCATTCTTTGTCAAATTTTGCCAAATCGATCTCCTCTCACCAATTCGATTCAGTATCTCTTCATTCGTGATTCGAACTATCCATCTCATCTTCAGCATTCTTTTTTAACATCACATTTCAAAAGTATCTATTCTCTTTTTTTCTGACCTGGTTAGCGTCCATGTTTCGTTTTCATACAATGCCACGCTTCGGAAACATCTTTCTAATTCCTATATCAATGCTCGAAGCGAGTAAATTTATTTTCTTAAGAAAGGACTTCTTTGCTTGTGTTAGACTGTATTTTATGTCCTCCTTATTTCTGCTGCTGTCATTAGTTATGTTACTAAGCAAGTAACAATATTCATCTACTACCTAGACTTCACGCAAGTATTTACTGTAATATAGCAATGTTTTGATGTTATTCGTAACTTTACACCGAAGAGAATTTCACATACATTTGACAATAGGACGGGAATATATGGTTTGCCTGACCGTTGACCTGGTTTATTCCGATTACGGTATCAGGCATTCAAAAGGAAACTAAATATGTACGGAATGAGATTTTCTGATCTTTCGGCATCCTCAAGTTTCAGTGAACTAGTGCAACGTTTCAGCCACGAGAACTTGTAACCCAAATGAACTTCAGGTGTGTTTATGATTTTAAAATATGAGTTGGAAAATATCAAGTTATAATATCTTTTTCTGACACCTTTTACCTGCTATTAATCACATTACCCTATGAAGGAGTCCTTGAGCGTAACAACCCAACTGGAGTGGAGGAACAGCAGAGGTAAACAAGGCTATATCTAGCCAATTGGGCCGTTCGAACTATACAGGGAAAGAGGTACTCCATTCTATTCTATGGTATACAGGAGAGACAGAGGAGTAATCCATACAAAATATAGTCATATTAGGGGACTTATCTATGTTTTGTATATAACATTCGAAGTTTGAACATGTATTGCATATTTCTGACACGTTTGAGGCTGTTTGAAAACCATGCGCAAACAATTAAATTTCATGTCTGTCTGTGTACGTATAACGGGAAGACTACTGGAGACATTTCAAACTAACTTTATAATTAGAATATACACACTTAAGGATCATTTCAAAATCTATGAATTTACTGAGGGTATGCACCAAGCATGGAACAAAATTTTATGAATATATCCGTTATTTTAGAACGAAATGTCATAGGATAATAATAGTTTAAATGTAATTTTATGCAACTTCGGTTCAGTGAAACATTTCGATACGATAAATTTTTGCGGAATTTTCGAATAATACCCTCACGACCACCAAGTCACGAATACAAACCATCAAACATGTAGCCGTTCGTCTCCCCACTCACTGCTTTTCTCATAGCCGGTTAATTGAGATCTTCTGGAGTGTTTTGTTTGCGCTTCTGAAAATACAACTATGAATATTGTATACCAGAGACACTGAAAAATATAGAACACTGCACTAAGTCTATCGATCTTTGCCCGGAAATCAAGCGCGGTAACTGCTGAGCCGCAAATGAGTGACATCGTAAACAACCGTACCGTGAACGAGGATTACGTTCTCGTAGTTTGTTTGTAATAAAGTTACTTCTAAACAAATTGGATGTACGATCCTAAGTGAACAGTGCAATTGTTGCATTGTTTGAAAGTCTGAAAGTGCCTTGTGTAGTTTAGTACAGTCATGGCAAGCTCAAATGCCACCAGAACGCCCGGGGAGCAAGTGTGAAATTTCAGGGTGGATTACACAACGAGTAGGGATAAAGTAAAGCCGATCGACAACATGGTTTTGTCCGAATGTAAAACTTTACTATCTTCGATTTTTTTTTTCAGTAGTGCGATCAGGGCATAACAAAACAGAAGAGAAGCATTTGATTTACGTCGCACCAACACTCATAGGTCTTAACTGAGGTACAGCCCCAGCATTTGCCCGGTGCGAAAAAGGGGAACTACGTTCAGGGCTGCCGACGGTAGGATTCGAACCCACTATCTCCAAGATGAGAGCTGCCAGCTGCGTGCCCCAAACCACACGGCCACTCGCTCGGTACGTGATAAAGGAAAATGATTTTATGATATTATCATTATTATTATTATTATTATTATTATTATTATTATTATTATTATTATAAACGTAAACCACATCTTCTGTTGTTTGTGCAACTACGACACAAAAATAAAAGGTTATCAACTCTGTTTTATAATTGCGATTATTGTTGCAGCAATAATGAATAACATCAAATTTTCTTCAGTGAGCCTCCATGGCTCAGGTGGCAAGGCGATGACCTCTCATGGCTGGGTTCCGTGGTTCAGATCCCTGTCACTTCATGTGAGATGTGTGTGGGACAACGCGGAGGTGGGATAGGTTTTTCTCCGGGCACTCCGACTTTCCCTGCCATCATTAGTTCTAGCAAAAATTTCCAAAACCATTTCATTTCATCTGTCACTCATTAATCATTGCCCTAAACGAGTGCGACAGGCCTCGGCAGCCGGCACAATTCCTATCCTCGCCGGTCGAATGACTGGAAACAGCCCGTAGATTTTCAATTCCATTCTCTTCAGTGCATGAAACCGAAACACGCAGCCATTATCTACACAGTGTTAACGTCAACTCACTCCCGCCTGACATTTGGCGTCGGAGCACCAAAAGGTATGGATACAGACTAATGGCATAACGATGGCGAAAGCCACCAGTGGCCGTTTAGTTTAGTTTGACTTTCATCTAGATTCGTCAATAGTGCTCATGATCCTGCGTACGCTTGTCCCAGGTCTGCCTTAGGTTCGCCGTAGCAGCAAGATGGAGAAGTTGGCCGAAACTTCAATAATATGGCGATAGTGCTAACGCCACTGTATATAACAGAGAACCACGTCCAACTCCTAACATTATTCTTCCCCAAACTAATGAGGCTGCGAATGACGAAGAATATCCCAAAACCAATCAATATGTTGAAAACACTAAGCTGATTTATTTTTATCGCGAGTTTGAGAGAATAGCTGAACAGACTGACATCGTAAATCAGTGTGACGAAAGCTGCAGATTTGCAGAGTGTCTTTAAAAGCACAAAAAATTCTTGCCGTAAATTTTTGAATTATTGAAGAATATCTAGCATTCTGATTGAGCAAAGCGCTCGCCAGGATTTCAAGGCCACCTGGACTGTAGGAACATTGTGGCATACAAGGGGAGAGGAGAGGTGGAAGAGGGCAAGGACGGACGTCTTCCTGGTCACATGTTCCAGTCCCGGTTGTGTTGCGGAGAGTCGCTTAGTCGAGAAGAAATTATTCAGCGCAGTGTTACTGTCCCTTTCTAGCTCTCCCTATATTTCTAACCTGAAGTGATGTCGGAGAAATATAAAAGCTCTTTTCTCCATGTCGTGATTTTTAACAACTGGGCGTGTTGGCCGTGCGGTTAGGGCCGCGCAGCTGTGAGCTTGCATGCTGAAGATAGTGGGTTCGAACATACTGTCGGCAGCCCTGAAGGTGGTTTTTCGTGGTTTCCCATTTTCACACCAGGCAAATGCTGCGGCTGTACCTTAATTAAGGCCACGGCCGCTTCCTTCCCACTCCTAGCCCTTTCCTATCCCATCGGCGCCATAAGACCTATCTGTGTCGGCGCAACGTAGAACAAATTGCAAAGAAATATTGTTTTCACACTAAGGCTGTGAATTTCTTCCATTCTGGTAGTTAGGAAAATGAGTCAATTCTCAGGGTCATAATTTATTGTCATGGAAACGCTAAGGATTGTATTTTTATTACGAGCAAACTGCTAGTGTGCCGGTTTTCAATTCTGTTTTGGGCAACATTGTGCTCATAGCAAACCAGGAGCCACTTTCAATTGTATGAATGACATCCTTGACGTGCCCCAACAAAATAACACAAATGTCAAGAATACAGTTTTCATCGATTGTCCCATGCGCACTGGAAAATATATATGTACCATGCTTAATAGAAAAGTGCTTTAGGTTAGGGCTTCGTGTTATGTTGGTAATGTGAACAGGAATAGCCATCAGTTTGCTTCCCAACGATCGATCAGTGTACTGTACATTCAAAATAGGCAAAGAGCTATAATACCTCGAGATGATTTAACTATCAGATAAAACACTTTCATTTTCCTTCAAGCGACACCAATTTCCAATTCGCTTGGCGTTTTTATTCACGATCAATAAGGCTCAAGGGTAAACAGTGGAACGGGCAGGCTTCAATTTACCTCAGCCATTTTTCAGCCACGGCATGTGTTGCAATGTCAAGAGTTCGAACTTTAGATATCCCTAAACTTTCAATGCTGCCAAAGGTAATAGAGAACATGCATAATTTTCAAAAATATTTTTTTTGAAAAATACACTAATGAAATAGTACTTAAACGTATTACATTATGGTAAGTTGCCTTGTTTTCTACCATTAAAAAAAATATTTAAAAGTCCCTTTCCGCAGGGCGAGTAAAGCGTCCGCTGACGTAAGCTGTGCGCTGTGACGTCACGGCCCAGTACCGCATGCAGCTCTACCAGCCGTTGTGCATCAGCTGTTACTAAAAGTCGATTGTTTATTATTCGTGATCGCGAATACCTTCAAAAGGGTTCAAAACAGCACAGTCAGACAATCTACTATGTGTAGATGTCATCATTCTTGAAAAATAGTGACTTCTGTGGCTGCAGAAATTCGCGGATCGAAAGCAAATTGGTAAGTGGCGTTTCTATATACGTGCAATGTATTCTAATGCATAGTATTAGAATAACAACGAACCTGGATAGAAATTACGTCACTTTCAACATTTCCTTCTAGACTGATTCCCATATTAGAGAATAACAATACATTTTCGGGCTTTCAGCATTACTAAAGTAACAAATCGGATTTCATCACTAACAAACATATAGGTAGCAATATAGTACTAGTCCACCTCTGTGGTGTAATGGTTAATGTGATTAACTGCCATCCCCGGAGATCCGGTTTCGATTCCCGGTTCTGCCATTAAAGTTGTAAACAAATGTACGAGTGATGGAACGGGGTCTACTCAGCCTCGGGAGGTCAGCTGAGTAGAAGGGTTTCGATTGCCACCTCAGCCATCCTCGAAGTTGTTTTCCGTAGTTTCCCATTTCTCCTCCAGGCACCTAACGTAAGGCCACGGCCGTATCCTTCACTCTTCCTTGTCTATTCCTTCCGATCTTCCCATCCTCCCACAAGACCCCTTTAAGCATAGCAGGTGAGGCCACCTTGGCGTGGTACTGGCCCAGCTCATCAGTTGTATCACCATATCCAAAGTCTCACGCTCCAGGACACTGCCCTTGAAGTGGTAGAGGTGGAATCCCTCGCTGAGTCGGAGGGAAAAAACCAATCCTGCAGAGTAAATTGATTAAGAAAGAAAGAAAGAAAGAAAGAAAGAAAGATCATAGTACTATAGGTCTATCATTCCTGAAAAACAAAACATATTTATGGTTGGGGCAACTGGCCTACCCACTTCCGAGGCCCATGAAAGAGAAACATTAAATATCTTGATGGAGGAAGAAAGTTAAACATGATTAAGATAAATATGACTTCATCTAGTTTTCACAAGTCGGGCTGAGTGGTTCAGACGGTTGAGGCGCTGGCCTTCTGACCCCAACTTGGCAGATTCCATCCTGGTTCAGTCCGGTGGTAGTTGAAGGTGCTCAAATACGTCAGCCTCGTGTCGGTAGATTTACTGGCTCGTAAAAGAACTCCTGCGGGACTAAATTCCTGCACCTTGGCGTCTTCGTAAACCGTAGAAGTAGTTAGTGGGGCGTAGTGCCAATAGCATTAATTACATTTGGCTTTTAATAAGTTGAGTATATCAAGCAAGAAAAGTGTCTTGGTGACATTTTAGTCGTTCAATATAGGAATGTCTTTGGGTGCTGTGATTTTTACCCTTCTGTTTATTGACTTGACTTGTATAACCTAAAACATAGGCTATGTTTGGATAATATTTTAAACACCAATATCACCGTTATTTTTAGTATCAGTAATGTATTTTCACCTGTGTGCAATTATGTTATTTATTTCATTAATATTATGATAGTTATACTTGATCATAGTTAACTTATGAGACTGAGACCACGCCAAGCGACAAGCATTGGTTTTGTGTAGAAATATACATTTATTGAATTCACATTGTTTTCCTTCATGATGTACACGCCTACGTTTTGTTATAGAGTATTTAGCTATAGCCTAAATTTGTTTACAAATGTAAGCTCTTCAATAAAGACATACCGTAAATAACTGTCGCATGCCAAGAAAAATTGGTATAATTAGAGCTGTCAATATGGTTCATAACCCCTTTGATTTATTACCTTGACATGGATCACCCAAAACTTAGGTTAGGTTTGGAGAATTAATAATCATCATTAATTAATGCACTGTTTATTACTTTCATATTCCAAGATGTAATTGAAGCATTTAATTAAAGCATCATACATTAAAATTTAAATTTTTACCACTAGAACAGCTGACATGGAAAAGTGATTGAAAATTCAACTTACGTTAAAATTATCTTCAAAGAAATAAATTGTAGACTTTTCCCATATACCACCACCATTTCTCCAGCTCGTCAAAATCCATTTCTCCCTAGTTTTAGAGTCCTATGGAGCATTTATAAACAATTTGTTTGGGGTGGTATATGGTATGTGATGTGCTATTGCAAATCGGAACTATACACCATTTATAAGTTTTCTGCCTCACTGTCTGCGCAGGATTAATTTGAAGTCCAAAATATACCACTCAGATTATTACTCAGTGTATATACCTCGAATTTAACTATACCAGACACTAAAATAAAGTAGAAATACACGAAATGTGTCCTGTTTCTCACAGCACAATTATTATGTGTTATTTCGTCTGCTGATCCAGTCAAACTGTACGATGACGTTAGACCAATGAGATCGCGTACTTACGTTACGTGACATCGTACTTTAATTTAGATTTTTATCATGTTTGGAGTTATTATTTGCACATTCTGATCACATTTTTGAATTCTGCCTGAAATTTGGAATCAGATTAGCATATTTTTAATTAATACCCCGGATCATCCATGTTCCCTATTGTACAAAGAATGTCTTACATATGGAAATCTTTCACTAGATGTTTACTCCATTTACCGTCATGTTTTGATGGGTTCCGGCCAGTATTCACATTAAAATAAACACATTACTCATGTCATGGATACAGAGAAAAAGAAATTTGACACAAGGGAATCTTCAGGTGGCAGTGTACATTAAATTGGGTAAGATAAAGATTGTTTATTCAAGAAAGGAGCGTAGAAGATTTTTCAGAGTGAAGTTCCTCTAGTTTCCTATTATACTTAATTAATTAAAATTAACTGCGTGTCGATACATATCAGCGGGTTCCGTATGTAGTCTAGCATATTGTAGTGGACAGGTAATAAATTCCTCCATTACATTCTTTTGATAAAAATATTTTAAATGTAGCTAATAATGTGAAGGCCTTTTCATTGTAAGGTATAAAACTACCATTTGCGAAACAAAGTCAGTGAAACGTGGAATTCAACCGACTTCAGTGCCTAAATAACGAACCTCGGTGGGAATCACACTTCCCTTTCCATCTCTGGAAAGTAAACAGCAGTCACATCTCATGCAGTATATTTTAACGAATAACGTGAAACACATGCCGTCATATTCGTTATCACTTGAAGATCAAAGGCAGATACTAAAATGAGAGAGGGTGTTGTATCATCCATTAACTAAACAGCAGCAAACATGTCTTTTTTCTTTTTTTCCCTTCCGTTGAAATTATATTTCCGAAGTTTACTCTCCAGGATACGACGAATTTTTATATGTGCCTCAGTTTCAGGTCAGCGAACATATTCATCAGCATTGAGGAATAACTCATTCTATGCATGAGGCAGCTGAAGCCTCTTTTTAATGAAGTGGATTATACACTCCCATATGGAAGCTAATTTTCTCTGTTTGTAACAAGAAAATAAATAATATAGATGATAGTAATAAATAATATAATTAACTAATGGCCTAGAAGAAGCTGCAATGGAAGATCGGATCTCATAAATGGAGAGAGCATATTGCTTGACAAAATCATCTACAGAAAGAAGTGCTTATCCTGGAATGCCAAAATAAAACATTACGACACCGTGGTAAAAACGGAATGCCTCTATGCCAGTGAATGCCTGTTCATGAACTACAAGCTGGAGAAGCTAGTGGTCTTGGAAAGAAGAACCCTTAAAATATTTATGGGAGCTGCCCAAAATTGAAAGCGGATGGAAACTTCGGAGCAACAAATAAGTTTACCAGAAGGGGTAAGGAATCTCGAAGACCATAAAAAAAAGGAGACTGATGTTTCTCGGACATTTGTACAAAATGAATGCAAACAGACTTACCAAAGAGATATTTGATTACTTCACTACAGCATGGATTAAAGAAACGAAGAAGGATATGGAAACTTTAAAAATCTCGGAGGTCTAACTGTTAGAGATGAATACATTTAGGAAAACAGTGAATAATTAGGAAGGGATTCAAACCACATAAAGAACTAAGAAGACCAGAAGAGCCTTGACAGATGAACAACGGAAGCGATTGTATGAAGGAGTATTGGACACAGAGTGTACTCAGTACGAAGAGAAATAAATGAAGTTGTAGCGTGATCGTAAGTGGTCCATTCGCATGTAAAAATGATAAGTAAAAAAATGTATCTCTACGTTTCAAACTTGCTGCCAAATTCTTCACTTTTACCTCAGACTAGGTATGCGGGCGTTGAAATTAGACTCAGTTCAATTTTTATTCGGCTGTGTATTTGTTTGTTTGTCGGTTTGTTACGATATAAAAGAACACTACGAAACATTATTCCTCGAAACTCGGTATTTAAGTTAAGGGATAGCCGTGTTGCTCACTAGGCTATGTATTATTTTAGTGGTAGCGTAGCAATATTAACAGGACCAAAACAAGAGATGTAATCAAAACTTTCCACTCTGTCAACCACACAACAATTGCAAATGCAAATTAAAACCAAACCAAACCCCATGACACTATAGCCCTTGAAGGGCCTTGGCCTACCAAGCGACCGCTGCTTAGACCGAAGGCCTGCAGATTACGAGGTCCCATGTGTTCAGCACGAAGAATCCTCTCGGCCATTATTCTTGGCTCTCTAAACCGGGGCCGCTGAGTGGACCTCGAATCAGCCATCAGGTCCAGGTAAAAAATCCCTGACCTGACCGAGAATCGAACCCGGGTCCTCCGGGTAAGAGGCAGACATGCTACCCTTACACCACGGGGCCGCCGGAAATTAAAATACTATAAGCAATGTTTTATTACATTTAGTAAGTAGACACTGAAAAATATGGTTTATTTCTTTAAAAAACTAGAGATTTCAAATTTCAGAATTAATATTTGCTTTACTGAAAAATAAATGGCCAAAGGCTATCACTACTGTAACGGCCGCAGTGTTTTTAGGGTTCCATACACTTACTTATTATAAATAAAAGACAAATGGCACACTTGGAATGCGTGTGATAACTGTGTGTAGTATGGGTCTGTGATGTGAGAAATAAGAGACGTAATTTAAGAGTTCGGGAGTAACATTACGAGTAAAAGTAAGATCAGTAAATGAATTACCCAGTGTGCTGGGATAGTTGCTCAACACAACATTCAAATTAAAGTGATGTTTAAGGAAATCCACCTCCATCTGATCGGGCGAGTGAACACAGCGCCATTTTATAACAGAGTATGTGTGTGACGTCACATATTTAGCACAAATGTTGCCTTAATTTGAAGCCCTATTTCATGAAAACTTCTTTTCAGATTGTTAATATTTGTCTTGCAACAGGTAGCTTCCAGTTTTATCTGTCAATTGAGTCATTAAACACAGTGGCGGTGGGCTCTCAGGAGCACATGAGCACGTGAACACCCAGTTCTAACGCATATTCACGCATTCATGGATACCGGTAATTCATTTTTTTTTTCCTTTTTGTTCGACCTGATTTTGTCAATCGATCGAAAGAATTCGACTTACAACCAAGCTCCGTTACACTGACAGCTGTTCGTTTCGGCTGACAATGCCAGGGAGCACACTGGATATTTTGCTACAAGCCTTAAGACTATACGCATGCGCATGGATATGACGTCATGGTTTATGCACAGATATCTCCATAAGCGAGGAGCACGGTACTGAATGTGCCTTTCCCTCTACAACCACCCTCAAACCAGAGATAGTATTACAGTTGACCACAAGGGTCCGCCACCTCCTCTGTTACTGTTGGCCACAGCTCCCAGAAGTTACTATTGCATTACATCGCCGGAAGATTTCGTTAGTAGCTAATTCTGAACAGGTGCTCGTAATCACGGGATCATAAAGCCAGACCCTCAACCTCAGCCAAAGCCTGAGCGACTCAGGCCGGCAGTCGTAATTTTTATCTTCTTGTACATTCACAAATTAGTCTTGGAAAAATGTATCCTCGGTTATAAGGGTTCTACCATATTATGGGTAGAGAAGCAACCGTACAAGGAACTTTTAGTGAAATGATTTAAGTGATTTTGTTCGTGTTTGCATTCTGTTTTGGTATATTTGAGACGTGAACACAAATTTTGTTGTGAACCCCCTGAAAATTTGGTCACGAGCCGCCACTGATTAAACATAATTGTAAGTTCAGTACTCTTGGGGAAATACGTGTACTCCCCAAACACTAAAAGCGTCTTAAAAAGTTGTAGTTCTATGCACCTGTTGTTGAGGAAAGTAAGTCTACGTTAAAAACCTCTTAATCTCAACCACAGCACTGATAGGACTTAAATTTTAAAATAGCAGGTATCCTTTAGTGTATGCATCTCACTTATTCCATGTTTGATGAAAATACACGCATTTTATCGTTAATTGAAAACGCACGCTCTTAATGAGTACGCTTGAAACCAATCGATCTTATTCCATTCACATATATTGGAATGTGAGTCTCTTTTACTTGACTAACTACTACTGTATCAGTGAAAAGAAACTCGATATGCTTTAGCGATTTTCATTTCCGCTTTGTGTTGCAACTTTTGGGGCTAGGACGCTCGTGCCTTTACCAGCACAAAATGAGTTTCTCTTTAAATGACAAGTACGGCAAAATGAAAAAAAAAAAGAATGAAGTAGCGGATCTCCTGTCCCTATTCCAATTAGAAATATCGTTAATTCCACTCTGTTGGTGTAATAGCACTCTATTCCTACACACAATTGTTTGTTTCCTTTTTAAGCACTACTGTGTTGATAGTACATTATTGATTGATTAAGCCGTTGTGAATTTGAACGACTTTCTGCACGCTGCACATGTCTCCTAAAATGACCGCATTATCCTTCCGTACTTCCAGTAGTCTGTCGTTTAAAACCAAAAGTACAAATCTGGTCCGGCCCCGCGGTGTAGGGGGCAACGTGTCCGCCTATCACCCGGCCGCCCCAGGTTCGATTCCCGGTTTTTAATTGTAAATGATTAATATCCTTGGCCTGGGGACTGGGTGTTTGTGTCATCCTTAACGTTCCTTTCCTCACATTCAACACTCTACACTTCCGCCATTTATATAATACACGCAGGTTCCGAACATATGATGCAAGAAGGGGCAAAAATCTTCATAGGACGACGCCCCGAAACAAATAGCATTCAAGAAAACATCTGAAGGTTTTAAAATTACTAAATACACCAGTATACCTCCTAAGTTTGCAGTTACTTATCTTATCCTTCAACAGGCTGAAACTTACTGAAGCACAATAATAATAATAATATTTGTATATTATTTTATGACGTAAAATCTAGATTCGAGGTCGGCGTAGTTGAGTACATTTATTATTATTATTATTATTATTATTATTATTATTATTATTATTATTATTATTATTATTATTATTATTATTATTATTATTATTATTTTTATGGTTAGGATGTGAAGGAAAAGTATTATTTCATTCCTGAGCTCATTTTACCCGAAACCTGAGAAATCACTGAATTACGGCTTCCTGACCCAGTGTGAAGCAAATGAATGTTGCATATAAATGTATATTTCGGACATTTTTATTTAATTGGTAATATCCTACTCATTTTAATGATACAAGGTATATTTAGTTACATTTTAAGTATTTTCGTTTAAACTGAGGCGTCGTTTTTAATAAGGTTCATATTATCTGCTTCGACTTTTCAAGGACAGGATTTCAAAATACTGTAGTAGATGTACAGTACGTTTTTCTTCTTTTCCCAAGAGAGGTAGGTAGGCGGTTTAGAAGACATGACTCCGAGAATGATGCTGTGCAAACGTATGCCGACAGATACCAAGAAGCATGATAATCCTTCATTTTTGGTTACTTTTTGTTATGAAAACAAAGAACTGCTTCTCAGAGCGATGAAATCGAATGAATGTGTAACGTTTTGATTTACCTACTGTAGATCCATCAGTTTGCATGATTATATGTGTCTGCTGTATTATCACTTATCACTTCTTGACAAGTTTAATTTTATTAATACTCTAATACTTCCTTAAGTGATAACTTACCTTTTTCTAGGTCATATTTAGCTACTTTTAGGGCATATTTGCTTTCATATTCCGTGCTTAGGTCATAAAGTTCCAAACCCTAATAATAATAATAATAATAATAATAATAATAATAATAATAATAATAATAATAATAATAATAATAGTTTTACCTCCCAACTAACTAATTTTTACGGTTTTTGGAGGTGCTGAGTTGTCGGAAATTTTATTTTTCTACTGTGTCTCCATTTCATGACGTAAAATCTACAGACTCGAGGTCGGCGTAGTTGAGCACGGTTAAGTACCACTGTATTAAGGTGGGACTGAAGCCTCCAACAACTCAGAAAGTCGGCGCTTCTACCGTCTCGTCAACTAAGAACGCCGACCGAAATGATTACCAAAGATTTTTCAGGTATGAAGAAACAAGAAATCATGCAAAATTTGTGCATTTTTTGCAATAAGAATACCAAAGTAGGACGCCTATTAAAAATCGAAGAAAATATATGGACGAGACAGTCATGTGTAGAATTTGAGGTATAACTATGCCCTCTTGTTTAGTTATTCAGCAGAATGGAATAAGATAGGTATTACAGCCGAACAGTGCAACATAATCATCATCACATTAATTTTTTTTTTATCAGAACATATTTTAGAAGACTGCCTTCACACGTACCACTTTGCAACTACAAAAACGGTGGGTCTTGATTGGTTCAGCTGTGGCTATAAACGACCACCCGTAACCACATTTAAGTGGTTCTTCGTGGTTGTTTCAAGTTCGTATCGGCCACAATAATTCCAACCACTCTACAGTCTACTTCCTTTAAGATTTCATTTCCTAATCTAGTATTTCCTGCATCACCTGAATTCGTTCGACTGCACTTCATTACTTTTGTTTCGATTTGTTTCTTTTAATCCTTTACTCCTTCTCCAAGACTGAGCCTATATCACTCAGCAATTTTCCCAGACCTTCTGCAGACTCATACAAAATAATAATATCATCGGAAAATCTCAGAATTTTTATTTCCTCTCCTTGGATTGTGATTCCCTATCGAAATTCCTCTTATTTCCTTTCATTAAAAAGGAGGGGGTACAGACAGCAGCCTTACCTCACTCTTTTCTGGATTTTCTGCTTCTCGATTCTTATCAGTGCAGACTGATTTTTGTGCAGATTATAGATAATTCTTCTTTCTAGGTACATGACCCCGATCGCCTTCAGAATCTCAAATATGTTGGTGCAAACAACAGTATCGAATGCATTTTTTAGACCTACGAATGCCATGTACATGAGCTTGTTCTTAATCCGGTCCTCTAAGATCAGACGTAAAGTCAGGATTGCTTCATGTGTTCCTACATTTGATGATCTTGGAAAACGCTCGGTAACTTGAACGTATGCTGTCTTGTAGTAGATATTGAAGAATGTTAAAACGACGAGTAAAATAGACGTCCTCTTAAGTTTAGGTATCGTGGTTTGGAACCCACGACGAGTTACGAAGAAAGAAACGTCGCCGTCAAGGCCGCATGACGTCTGGTGCAAACAGCTCACCGGGAACCGTGCTGGATGGTGGGACTGCTAGGCGCAGCCTTGCACACTGACGGAGAGACGTATGAAGAGTGAGAGATCAGTGTGTAACAGTGACAGAGTGGCCATGTGGATCGAGTCTATATATGGACACCAGTAGGCGGGACTCAAGTATTAAATTAAGATTTTGAAGGTTAGATAACAGTTTCAATAAAACAAAAATCAAAATAAATAAATAAATGAAGAATACTGTGAAGAAGGTGTGGTTGCCCAAAACATAAGGAAAAAACAAATAGGAAACACCTAATGAGTTAATGACGATAGAATAACGGCACATGAGAACCAATAACATTCAAATGACTGATAAAAATAGAAACCGAACGATCATAAGATAAAAGGGTGCTTAGCACGTGAATAACCGAGCAGAAGCACGGACTAAAGACAAAATTTTAACTCTATGGAAAACCATCAAGGGTAAAATAAAGCTACCAATAAACAATATCAACATGTAAAAAGGTACTACGATTTTGAATAAATTAACATATTACGTATATAGAAAAGCTGTTAGGCTCAAATAACATCTAACAGACAACGCGGACAACGAGCAAGCGTAGTAAGCGCGGAAAATTGGGCCCCGATTCATTTGCAGATCATATTGGTAAGATCGGATTATCCCTCTTATTAATTGGGTGGCTAGCGTCCTTAAAGTTTATTGAGCTATGTATTGTCCCATTCAAAAGTGGTAATAATTTAATAAAAGGAAATGATTTATTTCATCAGCGTGTTGGAACATTATTTAATCGCCAAGAGGGTGATATTCTGTATTTCCGTGCTAGTGCGAGCCAGCCACTTGCGGACCGGTTTTTCCCGACCTACTTGGAGAGCGAGGAAGCAGGGTGTAGTTCCTGTTATGTGGCCTTCAAATACATGTGTGCGTACCACGTGACCCGGCGAGCAGCCTGATTTCAATCGATCAATAAATGGAAAGTCAAGTGACGTAAAACTGGAGCAGCCAATAAAAATGACAATCTTCACAGGAATGCAACAAATCCACCAATTAGATGTAATTAAGGGGCGCACCTACGTCTTAGGATAGGAAATTAATGGTAATTCCAGAGGAAAATTTTTGAGAGGGTTTTGTACTTCTGGACGCTAAATTTGAGCATTACTCTGACTGCAGCTACGGAAGAGACTGGACGTCGTTTGCTTCACTGGAAGACTTTACATTAGAGAAGGCAGCGAGGACCGTATAAACAGCAATTCAGACACTCGGAAAATTTAGCGACGATTTTATTTAGGGTTGTCCTAAGATAAGTGTCTACATCCAAATTATAAAGCATCGTGAGTGTATCCTGGGCTATTGTTAAGACTTTTGGTTAGTTTCAGCTTTCTACGAGAACTTGGAAGAAGGAAGGTCCTTGGTTCGAGTTCACTGCAAGATGGTTATCCAGTTCGGCGAAGAATACTACAAGTTCCTGTGTATCTTCAGCTCCTCCATGAGTCACTAAACATGTAAGGCGTCGGACATGGGCGAGACTTCGTTCGATGGAAGGTGATGTGACCACGTGCTAGGTCATCAGCCAAAATCCAGTTCACACCAGCCACATGAGTATTCTTTAAGAATTCAATTTCTTTCTATCTTTGTAAAATGTTTGTAAGCGTAGCCTTGCCTTATTCATTTAGATTTCTGTTAGTTTTGCAGTAGTTAGACTTTTCATTCTTCTTTCTTTGGTGAGAGGTAGTTAGTGCCCTGGAATGAGTGTGTGTTTGTTCTATTAGTTAGAAATGAGTGTATGTCATCGAGAGAGACCTCAACTGTCCTAAGAATTTAGAAGGCAGGAGAGATAAAAAAAATGAACCCCGCGTTAATTTTGATTGGTTTTGAAATAATTTGGAAATTAATTGAGACAAATTAGGACAGTGTTCTAGTGTTTTTCTTAGTGTAGAATTTCATTCTATGATTGTACGACATGTTTGTGGGTTCGAGTTTGTTTAGAGTCATCCGAGTAACTTCATACGACAGCTTTGCGAGTCAGATTATGCACGGTCAGGAATGTAATAATAATAATAATAATAATGAGTAAAAATAATTAAACCTAATTACGCGCTAAAATGATTTAATAAGGTCATGGGTTTAATGTTAGTTAGTTTTGGAAAGTATTATCGTGTGCTCACTTTGTGTAAAGTAAGCCTGGGACATGGCAATTCTCCGGACGGAGTACTGACGAATTAGATGTATGTTTTCTGCGCTATTAATTTGAGTATGACTTGCAGATTGGCATTATATTTTGAGTAATAATTTATGCATCCATTAGAGTCAATTTTGGGAAGAGATGTGTCACTGGACATGATTTCTTCGAACTTCAGTGCAGAGTAATCGAGAGCCACGACATTATAGGTGAATAAAAATAAATGCCGCAACCCATGTACCGTAAGCGCGTATTCTAATATTTTGACCTGTGTTGTAGTTTTTTCTACTTGCTTAATTGAGATGATTTCTGTTTAAAATATTCCTTGAACATCGTTGTATAGTTATTTTCTACGTATAAGTGATAACCTTAATTCTATCACATTCTAAATTGATACCTGGGATGTGCGTGATAGTGTCATCTAGAGAATGATTTCCCTAATTTGCAGTAAATCCTGAATTTAATAATAATGGGTTAGTGTTCGTGTAAATAGTATTATAATAATGCCGTGTACCCATGTGTGAATGTGTGATGTGTTATTTGATCATATTCTGTGTTTTTTTTGAATATTTCTTATATGATTTTGTGACGATATTCTCCATTATGTGCGTCAAATTTTTGACCGATTTGTATTATTTCGCGTGTCCGTAATTGGATCAATTTTGAATCTTTAGAAGATTTTATTGTAATTTAAAGTAGATTAGGGCCTAATTCACTAAGTTAAAGTGAATAAGAGAAGGCAACGTCCGTGGACTGATGTCACGAGATTTAATTATTAGTTATTGTACAGTCATTTTCTGCATAAAATTGAGTAAAATTTTGGTTGATATAAGTTCAAGTAAAAATTTATTACAAGACGTTTATTCAATTAATAATTATAAAAATGAAGTAATTGTTAAAGGGAAAGTCTAAGGAAGACTTGCTAACCATAAATTGATGAATTAAATAATTTCCAATAATTTAAATAAGGAAGAGAAAATAATCATTTTCTTGTAAAAATAAGCGAAATCCAGATGGGATATTTTAATTTAAACAATTTGATTACCATCATAGGAGAATGATATCAGATATTATTTTGTTTTTCAATCAATTTTTCAGTAAATTAATGATTCCTATATTTATTATTGCAGAAACGAACAGTCGTTGAACTTCAATTTGAGCGAGATCCCTCATAAAAGATAGCACGAGGAGAAGATATTTCAAGAATCAAACCCAGATTTTGTGAATTTAATTGTTTTATTTAAAAGAGTGTCAGTTTTAATAAATGTGTAAACCTATTTTAGTTTCCTTTCATTTGTCGCTAGTCCTTTATCTATCCCTGCCTTTAAAAATTTCTGCACAGCCGATAGCGAACGGTCCACCACTGAGACCCTCGCTCTCCGGCGAGCTGAGCCCGGCATAAAGGGGGCAGTATCCAGGTTGGGATTTCGGTGCTTTTAATCTTGAAATCCTCTTTGTCTTAAATTTTTGTGGCAGCTACTTTTCTAACATTATAGTTTGGACTAGCCACTCTCTGCATGGAGATTATCCATTCCCAAGGTAACTTTTCTTTAGAATCCAATTCTCTAAATTAGTTTGAATTAAGTTATCTTTACTGGTTTGCCACGAAAGGAAATTAGTTCACATTGTAACTTTGTCCTACCCCTGTACTAGCTCCAGAACTAACCGATCCGGTAATTGTTTGATTTTGAGTGAACTGGTATTTATCTTGTCCTTCTTTTGGGTTGGGGTGGGGGGAAGTTGAAAATTATTTTGAAAATACTTCTGATAATATTTTATTATGTGAATTGGTATTCAAGTGCTGAATCACTTTCATTTTATGATTTTTAAATTATAATTCTTCTTATTCTACCGCCTGCATTGTACGTCTTTCGTCGAGACTTTAGTCCCGCACCTTCTTTGCTTTCCTGCTACAATTATTACTGTCATTATTGATTGTGATACTTATACTCAGTTAACGTCATTCAAAATCTACTAAAACAGATTTACGTACACCACAGTAACAGCAATCCAACCACAGAAAGCCTCCAACAGGTTAAGATCTACTATGCTCACCCCTAGACCGTACGGTAGACAAGACAATGAATACGTGTGAGTGCAAACAAGAAGATCTAGTGTCACATTATGTCCATAGCACTAGGTCGTTCTCAAGGGTCGCAGCATTCAAGGGATGGGAATAAAGTGTGACATAAAGGATGATGAATGTAAAGATCTTAAAAAATGCAGCCACTCGTATGGAGCCAACGGTTTCTGGAAAAAATCAGATATGCATGTGGAGTATTGCCATATCTTCTTCCGAAATTGTTCACTGTACTGATAGAAACATAGTTTTGGATCAAATATAACGACTTAATAAGTTAAAGACGTATTACTATGATGGGGCCGATGATCTAGCTGTTAGGTCCCTTTAAACAGCAAACGTAGTCATCAGCATTATGATGATGATTATTATTAATGAATGTTATTGGCTTTACGTCCCACTAGCTACATTTACGGTTTTCGGAGACGCCAAGGTGCCGGAATTTAGTCCCGCAATCCGTGCCAGTAAATCCACCGATACGAAGCTGACATAATTGAGCACCTTTAAATACCACCGGACTGATCGAGGATCGAACCTGCCAAGTTGGGGTCAGAAGACCAGCGCCTCAACTGTCTAAGCCACTCAGCCCGGCAATTCGATTACTGTTATTACTAGCAAATGTACCCGCGCTTCGCTACGGTATTCTACATTGTATACGGATATCGAAGTAAATTACTGTACATGCAGTGCATATGATTTTTTAAATTGCATGTCTCTTAGCGTTATCCAGAAACAGCAGGGGGAGGTTTCCACACGATGTTTACAATGTAAAGTGCGAGTTGCGGAGTTGTGATGATAACGGTAGGCTCACCTGCCTACTGCCATTCAGAGTCGAGTAGGAGAGTTTTCATTATAATGGCAGGTCCCATTACCTACTGCGCGGTCACAATCTCTTTGGAGAGTGTTCGTTACAATGGCAGGCCCCCTTTCCTATTTCCAGACAGATTACCGGTGAGGACTTTTTATTATAATGGCAGGCACCTTCTCTACTGCCAGTCAAAATTGATTTGTTCTGTTATGACACTCTCCTTTTCTTAATGTCTGTCACACCGTGTTGGTGAGTTTACATTATAATAGCAGGCCACAATGCCTACTCCCAAACACAGTCGTTTAGGGGAGTTTTGAACAAAATTGTATGCTCCCCGACCTCTGCCAATCAAATCGAAAAGGGAACTATTAATTAGAATGGTACGCCTTCCTTACTAATGAGAGTTACATAGAGTTTAAGAAGGATACCATTTCTACTCTCAGTCAAAGTCGATGTGGAGAGTAGTGATTACAATAGCAGACGCCCTGCTGTTCAGAGTCACTATCGCTTTGTAAAATATTAATTATAATGGCAGACACACCCTTTCTACGTCGCTACAAATCGACTTCAATGAATGTATATAGATCGACATAGAATGTATATGCATGCTTACAATATTGCAAACCATAGTTTATCGATTAACTTTGCTAAACGATACGTCATATCGACAAAACTATTGTACCATAAGACGCCTCACTTAGTGGTCTAAATGGCTGGTGTTATGATAATTTCTCCCATCTCATCTATTTATGGGTAAGATTGAGTTGGAAAAGAATGTTGAATACGATGAAATGTAGATCAGATTTTCTCACAGGGCGTTACTTTTGGATACTTATGTGACCGCTGCAAACATTGAATTTGGCTCAAATATGGGTAGTGGGTGGGCCAATGTTCGTGTAGGATTATATGATTCCATCTTACGTACAAGTGATTCTAACTATGAATTATACGTATATAAAATGCACAATGTACGTAAAAACGAGAAATAGAGACAAATCTAACGTATAAGGGATAGAGATTAGAAAAAAACATCATAGGACCAAAGTAATAGATCACTCCAAATTGAGACGAGACTGTGCCATTAGTTTTGTGATACAACTTACCGTTTAGCCACAAAATACCCCGAAACGAAAGGCTGCACCGATATTAAAATTGCTTCAATATTCCGATATTTTTCGAGGGTAAAAATTGAAGTATTTAAAGATATTGAAAGATTTCCTTCGGTTACCGGCTAGGACATATAATTTTGACAAAATTCAATATTCTAGCTCGCCTGGCAGATTGTGCCGCAATCTTGTTTTGGTGGAGGGGAAAGGGTAAAATTGAGGACTTTCAGAAAACTAAAGCTAACAAATATGCATATGGTCATTATTACACTTGAAACGGATAATTGTACGAAAATTTCGCCAAAATAGTTAGTGTACAGACACACTGTAGCTACGATTTTACTTATAGGGCCTATAGATAAGGAACGTGTTCCACGTACAACACATTTTGGGCTATATCCGCTGGACTTAGTCTGAAAACCGACCGTTGAAGTTATCTCCCTTATTAATCCTCCTATCGAAAAAATGCACATGAAAAAGAGTTTTAGAAATAGATTTCCATCAAGGTTGGTCGATTTCAAGTCAGGTTGGTCTTGTGTATATTGTGGGAGAGTAAAATCACTGTTTCAGTTCCCTATAACCCACCAGTCCATTCCGGGTATAGATGGAAGCTAAATATGAATTTCGGTTGAAATATCTCCATTAGTTTTCAAGTTATAAGAAATACGCTTTACACGCATGCGCTCTTGAGTTAAGTCCGGTGGGACTTGTACTGGAAAACGGTCCATTAATGATATGTCGCTTTTTAATCCTCGTATCGAAATGGTGCACATGAGAAATAAGGTTTAGAAATTGATTTCAATTCAGGCAGACAGATTTCCATTAAGTTTGTTTGTGTATATTTAATGAGTGCAAAATCGCACTTTCGGTTTCGTATAAACCCCCAGGGATTTAGAAACAATATTTGCGCTAAAACTTACCCAAGGACAGGTGGAATCTAAATGTGAAATCTGTAGAAATATATCCGGTAGTTTCCAAGTCATAACAACTCAGACAGACAGACAAACGAACAGACAACAAATCGAAATAATATGTAGATGGTTATTATTACACCTGAAACGGATAAATGAATGAAAATATCGCCAAAATAGTCAATGTATAAGCACACGGTCGTTACGATTTTATTTATATAGATTATTATTAGACTACAAGAATGTTAGATATAATTTAAGAAAGTTGCAAATGTAAGCAAGTTAGATGTTAGCTTGTCCGAAATTTGACCTTCTCCCTCCAGATAATGAAGGTCTCCGTAACGTGATGAAAATGCACTGTCTGTGGAATGGAGTGGTAAGCCCTGTGGCCATGTGAATAAACCTGGCTCTCACGTATGTTGTAAAATAATTTAAATGCAAGACCACGTGCATCTTTATAAGTAAGAGCCTCACTTCCTCTGTTTTTAAGAGGATTCCAACCCACATCCTTCATGGTAAACCTGGTTCGCTTTAACCAAATCTGGCAGGTTAGTCCAAAATTAATGCTTTAGAAAGTTTTTCTTAGACGACGAGGCTGACTTCGAAGCACGAAGCAATACGTTACTGAGGTTGCCACTTAGGTTGCCACTGAGGTTGATTTGCTGGATGACTATCCTGCAGGCTGAATATTTTGTTTCTTGACAGCATTGTATTTGATATAGCCTTGCACGTTACAAGGTCACGTCGATTACAGTATAAAGCTCCTCACTATGCTGCGGGAAAACGGTGAAAGTAAACTGTAGAGCAGGCCTCTCAAACGCCCAAAACCTCACGCGTGCAAATCGAGGCGCAAGAGCTCCGTGCACTGTGCATCGGTCCCGCTCGTCTTGGCTCGGACCAACGCTTGGTCTATGGGCTACTCGGCGCAAGTCAGCTCGGATTTGGAGCGCTACGATGCAAGTGTGGAAGAGGGAGACAGGGGGAGCGAGCGAGACAGGCGTGAGGAAAGAGAGAGAGAAAGCTATTGCTCCAAATCGAGGAGTGGGGGGTCTGCACTCTGGTCAACCAAGCAAAGTCGTCGTTTGCACCGTGCACAGTGCATGCACCAAGCGCATGCACCCTGAGAGGCCCTGTTGTAGAGTGTGAATCGAGGACGCACTCATGAGCAGGTCGCAGTGCACTGCCCTCGACGTACATTGACCTAGAACACTGCATGGCATTGGAGGGGAGGGCGACCTTGGGAATCACTATGTGTTGATGTTCTGTTTAGCTGAAGGAAGTGCATGTTGACTTCTCAGAAACATATATCGAAATTCTGATTTCTCTGTTACAGTAATTTAGATTAAAATTTTCCATGATGTTTACTTATAACACTAACTTTTACGAACAGTTCAAATGGCATACCTTATTTCAATTACATCCAGTATTTTTCTTCTGGATATCATACAGATTGATTTCAAAACTGTCCAATATTCATCCTATTCTAATTCAATTACAGATTTATTCACAAATTTTTAAAAATCATGATTAAGCAAGAACATGCTTTCACGAGGGGTACACTGAAAATAAATGAGGCACCAAACAAACCTCTCAAGGAAAAGAAGTACAGCTCGGAACTAGGCTCTACTACTACTACTACTACTACTACTACTACTACTACTACTACTACTACTACTACTACTACTAATAATAATAATAATAATAATAATAATAATGAAATTATTACTACCGTTCGAATTTGGAAACACTGAAGTGCTGAAATTTCGTCCCACAGAAGTTCCTTTTAGGACCAGTAAATCTACCTACACGATGCTCGCGTAAGTAAACATCATCTAATACCACCGGAATGATAACTGCTCAAACTTTTCACAGCAAAATTGAATGGGCAGTTTCACGCACAATACTCCAATGCCCTGTATATTCTAAGTGATGGACGTCTTCGATGAAATTCCGTGCCACATCAAATGAAGGAGCAAACTTAAAAATAACCGTCGTAAAGGGAGAATATGTGCAGAAGAAGATTGAGAAAGCTGTATAATTAGGTGTTCATTTTGGCAACAATTCTATTTTAAATTTTTACAATCCACAACTTCAGCAGTATTTTAGGCATTAGTTCATTTTAATATACTTAATTTTAACTCGAATGTGAAGAATTAAGATTGATATTGTATAACAACATTTCATTATTCGTACTGCAGTAGCAACATACAATCCTCAGTCCGTTAAAAAATGCTAAAACCGAGCTCGATAGCTGCAGTCTCTTAAGTGCGGCCAGTATCCAGTATTCGGGAGATAGTAGGTTCGAACCACACTGTCGGCAGCCCTGAAGATGGTTTTCCGTGGTTTCCTATTTTCACACCAGGCAAATGCTGGGGCTGTACCTTAATTAAGGTCATGGCCGCTTCCTTCCCCTTCCCTGTCCCATCGTCGCCAAAAGACCTATCTGCGTCGGTGCGACGTAAAGCAACTAGCAAAAAAAAAAAAAAAAATGCTAAGGAGAATGATGTTTACTGGGGAACCAACTGGAGTGTCTTCTCATAAAAGGTTGGTAAGTAAACGTGTGTCCGTACAAATTTAAAGGAAGAATTAGAGATTAAAGAAAGGTAAATCTTGCGAAAAATATTGGGGCCAAGTTTTAAAAATATAATACATTCCCCAAACCCAGCTCAGAAATGTATAAACTTACTGATACAATGCTACTGTGACGAATTTAGTTTATAAGCCAATTGGAAAGAATGCAAAGCAAAGCAAAGTCACCTCCGTACAGGTCATGAAGGCCCTTGGAGGAGTGGAATGTAAAGGCTTCCACCACTTTTAACCTCGGTACGTGATGGGGTAGAGTGGCTAACTCTATGCCCGGCCGCCTTTGCCCCAGGAATTAACCTGGTACTCATTTTTGGTGTAGGCTGAGTGAACCTCAGAGCCATATGCACCTCCGGAAGTAGAAATCTCGTTTCTTAAATTTTTTACGACTTCCTGACGGGTATTCGAACCCACGTCCTTCCGGGCGAACCGAGCACGCCTTTACCGCCTCGGCCAGGCAGCCCCTTCGAAAGAATGACTAACTTATTCAACGAATAAACACGTTTTTGCAAATCCAATGTACGAGGTCTAAAAGGTAGACTATAAGCATGTACAGAAAGAACTCACTGAATTAGTATCACCAAATCTGCAGGATGGAAAATATGTAAACAGAAAAATTATTCACACAAGGGGATTGAGGAAGACGAGAAGGGACCAATACGACGGACTTGGTCGGAGGAACAGAATTGACAAAATTGGATGAAAATGAAGAACTATTGGGCAAAGATGAGAGCTCAACAAATGTCGAATCGGCGTGGTCATACGTGACCCATTCGTGCAGAATAATAATAATAATAATAATAATAATAATAATAATAATAATAATAATAATAATAATAATAATAATTGTACCGGGCGGTACACCTCCACGCCGCTAATTTAAAAATTGCGCCAGGTGAAACTCCTCTGCTGGAGGAAGTCTGAACTTTATCTACGCTGTTAATTCTTTACCTTCTCAGAAGATGTCACCACGTGGAAAATTTTGAGTTTTTGAACTGTGTCATTTTGATGTGTTTTTGTTTCGCTTGAAGTAAGAAGTGTAAACTTTCTCTCCTAGAGGACACTACTGAAGATCAACAATAGTGCAACCTAGTGCGGAGTCAAAGAACTATTTTGTTGGAGAAAATTTAATTTCAAGAGTTTGTTATCTGTTAAATTTCTTTCAGTCATTGTTTAAGTTGGCAATATTCACCCCTTCTTTCCCCTTGTGTTGAACCTAACCAATCCCGAATTTCTTAAATTAATTTCTATCCAATCAGATGTATCTTCCCCCAACTTGAATATGTTGCTGTGTCCTACCCAATAAAGTGTTTGTGGGAGGGTGTTTTCATTCCCCTAACGCCTAGAAACTTCCGCGAGAGTATTTAAACTGCTGATTTTTGGGTCTCTCGGCCACTTCTGTTCCATCTTTCAGTGTATTAAGTACATAGCAGGAGGCGGGAAGCGCCTCTTTCCTCGGCAGCGGTCAGCAACAAGGTAATGGCCGATTAATAAATTCTTTCTTTGCTAGCTCAGCAGTTTAACTTTCGGGGCGGGTTCTAAGCGTTCCACTATGTAACCTTTTCCTAAAATGTAACTTCTCTTTCCATCCATTCTCTTGTAAAGCTACATACTGGGATAGAGAGTGCTAACCCTCTCGAGCTCCCACTCACATTGTCTTGAGGTGAACTTATTTTCTTAACCAATTCTTCCGTTATGTAATGTAAATTGTTATTTTCTTAAGTCACCTCTGTAGTATGGGATTAGCCCTTGCGCTAACGGCCTAAGGCCAAGTAGGTCTTAAACAAAGTGTATTAGGAGTGCAAGTTCGCCTCCCCTCAAATTGTATTTTAGAGGTCATGTATTAACCTTCTTGTCATTTAATAGACCTCAGTAGGTTGGGTATTTTACCCCTGTGTATATGTCCTTTGAGGACAGCTTAAAGGTGGAGTTTGGTGTGGCCTGGGAGAGGCTTAAAATTGAGAGCGAGTGGCTCTTTTGAAAATTGTATATTGTATGCCTCGAGGAGGCTTTTCAGTGTAATTTGGAGCAAGGGCTCCTAGGTATGAATGGGGTTTTCTGCCCCTCCGTTAAAATTGTGTTTGGGGTAAAACTGAGCTGATTGCCCAAGAATTATGTTTCTGACTTTTGAAGCCCCAAATGGGGTACCTATGTAAATGTATTTTTCAATCGTGTTTCGGCTACTAAGTACCTGTTCTATTGGTTGTTACCTAATTTTGAAAAGAAAATATAACCTTGTTAAATTTTAAAATTAATTTCACTTTAGTAGCTTGAGACCTATTCACCACCCAGCACCTTCTTTCATGCATAACTACCACCAAAACACGGTAATAATAATAATAATAATAATAATAATAATAATAATAATAATAATAATAATAATAACACTATTCTTTTACGCCCCACTGACTACTTTTACGGTTTTGTGCGAAACTGAGGTGCCAGAATTTTCTGTCACAGATGTTATTTTACGAGCCGGTAAATTAATGTCACGCAACTGACGTAACTGAACGTCTTCAAATACCACAAGAGTGAGCCGGATCGTACCCGCCAACTTGAGCTTAGAAGTCCGGCTCTGTACTGTCTGAGGATGGTTGCCTAGTTGTACTTCCTCTTAAAACAGTAATCACCACCCCCACCTCTGTACCGTCTGAGCTATTCAGTCTGGCAACCAACTAATGGATTTGGTAACCAATCTCAGCCCAGCCTCTACTTCTCCTTAAATATGGTCCTGAAGAAGGTGAGTGTTCTCATTTCCTAACCATACACGAGTTGTTTTTCTTTCAATTGGCTTTACTTCTCACCGACACTGATAGGTCTTATGACGACGACGGGGATAGAAAAAGCCTAGGAGTGGGAAGGAAGCAGCCGTGGCCTTAACTCAGGTACAGCCTGGTGTGAAAATGAAAAACTACGGAAAACTATTTTCAGGGATTCGAGCTCACTGTCCCCCGGATGTAAGCTCACGCGCCCCTAAATGTACGGCCAACTCGCCCGGTACACGAGGATTTTAGTCGTCAGTGGTACAGAGCGGGTTCAAAGCCAACCTAACATGACGGGGAGCTAGATTGCTAAGCCAGGGCGGAGTATACATATTAACTATGCGATATTCATGAAACAGAACGGTATTAAGTGAACAGAACATCTCCAATTCCCAGTCTATGGCGGTACTAATCGCAGAGCAGCTGCATCAGCCGAAGTAATTTAATAATGAAGGAGTTAACTTAGTGACGCTCATTATCAGAGGTAATTGAAGAACTTTCGCCCTCATTGATACTCAATTCTCCACGGAGCTATCTCCAGTTTTACCCCATATCTCGAGACACTTCACAAATTACTTCTAGATTGGTGGGGAAATAAAACGTTTATCAATGGAAAGCACTTTTCTTTACCATGGTGATATAATTATTTTCGTCTTTCAAGTGGGATGCTCCTTGACTGAATGGCCAGCGTAGTGGCTATCGAGTCACAGGTTCCAAAGTTCGAATCCCGTCTACACTGGTGATATTTGCTGGAAATGATGTATTCCTTTAGCTCGGGGATTGGTTGTTTGTGACCATTTCCATACATATTTTTTTTTTTTAAACATATCAGACACCCAACCATCACAAAACGCGTAATGATGTATACGGTAAAACTTCATTAATCGGGATTAATTGGGGGCTCCAGGTTGCCCGAATTAATGAAAATCCCAATTAAATAAAATAACTTATGAAATGAGCCAAGATACATATATAAACACTGTCTTCAGTAAAAGGAACGTGTACAGTACAGTAATATATTTTGCTAGTGGGTTTACGTCACACCGACACAGATGGGTCTTATGGCGACGATGGGATAACAAAGGCCTAGGAGATGGAAGGAAGCGGCCGTGCCCTTAATTAAGGTACAGCCCCAGCATTTTCCTGGTGTTAAAATGGGAATCCACGTAAAACCATATTCATGGCTATCGACAGTGGGATTCGAACCCACTATCTCCCGGATGCAAGCTCACAGCCGCGCGCCTCTAACCGCACGGCCAACTCGCCCCGTATTATTTTTTAATTTAAGAAATACAAAGTTTATATGGTAAACAAGCTATAATGTAATGCAGTATTAGACCCTAAAAATACAGAATAACCAGTGCAGTACAGAATTAGAACATGGCAATCAAGGCCACACTTTTGCACACACACGTGACGCGCTTACCGGTTTGAAGAAACTGCTGATCGTTAGCTGTGTTCGTTTGCCGCTAATTTCTTTAACAATTAACTCGCTCAGATGCCTCAAACGTTCGTAATATGCAGATATGTTTTCATCGTTGTTACCTTCAATGTATTTAATGACAATGTTTGGATGGTCTTTAATTTCACTAAGTTTTGGCTTATGGTTAATTATATCACCTGCTTCATATTCATCTATTTCAGAGCTTTCTGAAGCGATCGCAATTTCAACAATCTCCTCTTCTGTTAAAATGTTATAATCTGAATCATCTTCACCTGCTTTTAGCCACAGATCAATGTATTCCAGTGATGCTGAATTTTTACCACTTTAGTGGAGAGCGTTGTTAAAATCCTCTGTTTCCACTCCAGCCGTATCTGGTTCAGCCTCTTCATTTACTAAAAGTATCTTCCACGTGTTAATCAGAGTTGATGGTTCTGTATCATTGACAGCAGACGTGAAATTAAAGAGCATGGAGCTGAAATTGTAATTGCATTTTTGTATTATTAGTAAACGGCTGTCCGGATTAATGAGGTTCTGCTTTATATACCTCCACATAGAATTAGCGTCAGAAAGTGAACCGAACCGTGCATTACAAATATACCAATATTTCAGTTAATGTGGTATATCACATTAATTCTCCAATTTTTAGGTTTATATGCATACGTAATGTAAGAAAAAAAATCGCTAAACATTAAAAATAATCAGGCGTCGTAAACTTGCACTGAATACATGTACCGTAGTAGGGAAGTGACGAACGTGCGAGTTACATATCAGTGTACCAGATCATCATCATCATCATATGCATTCACTTGGTGGCGAGCAGAATGATGTTTTCCAGATGTATCAAGATCGCAAAGTAGGGGTCCCCATACTATGAAAAACGTAACATTAAGCAACATCCTCAATTGTGTCGAAAGTTGAGGGGCTAAAGGGCCCAGAAATATTTTTACATTGTGAGTCTTTAGATAGCTCTATCAAAACTTTTAAAAAATTCGAAAATCACTTTCGGCGTAAATGCTGTTCCAAAAAAACCCAGCATAAAATCGCTTGTTTCTTTACTCGTTTTCTTCTTTATTCAAATTCTAACCAAACTAACTTACTTAAATAACTACTCCTATAATGTGCTCCTTGGTTCGAGACCCTCAGGCATTTCTCGATGTTTTGAAAAATGGCCACACTGAATGTAGTTATAAGGGCGTAACAAACTCTGCATTGACACACATTAGTGCTCGTAGTGGTAGAAAAAGGCAAATTGCTAACCTAATCGACCGGACAACTGTGATTAATAAAAGAATTGTAATTTTTAAGAATAAATCTGTAACGATTGGGATAAACCGGTTAAGTGACAATGCACTTCCTTACCATTATTTTCCTTAAGACTGGTCACTCCTCTCACCACGTACTGATATGCAGTTCATGAGAACAATGCTCATTTTCCTATGGTTGTGTGTAAAAGAAAATGAACCGTACATACCTTGTAGCATAGGCCTGCTGCAGAAATGTATGCATGATTCCCTCCTACAGTATAATGCATGTAAATTTCTTTTCCTGTACACATAGGCATAGGAATATGAACACATGGACGATTGTTCTGAAGGACTGCATATCCGTACGTGGCTGAGGGGCGTGACCAGTCTTAAGGAAAATAATGGTTAAGAGGTACATTGACAGTTACCCGGTTTTTCACAATCGTTACAGAAACAAAGAATATTTTCTCATACTTTATTATATTATATTTACCTAAAATTCGTAGGATGTTTCCATCATTGTGTTTCTTGTCTGAAAGGCTAGAACTGTTGAATTTTATTACTTTGCTGGGTAAAACAACACAAGTCCTCCATACGGTGGGTCGTTTATGACTTATGCCTGTTTATGTTATTAGCTGGAACAGAGGGGATACTTCGCATTAATTCTCGGGTCAGGAATTCTTTATTATCTAATAATTACGAGTGTGATGTTGTGTGTTCTTTCTCTATGGCCAAAATGATGTAATTTTGTTGTTGTTTACAAGGTGCTTAACGTCTCAGCGACACAGATAGATCTTATAGGGACAATGGGATGGGATGGGATGAGGCTAGGAGTGGAGAGGAAGCGGTCATGGTTTAAAGTTAGGTATAGCCCTAGTATTTTCCTGGTGTGAAGCTGGGAGAGCACGGAAAACCATCTTCAGGACTGCCGATAGTAGGGTTCCAATCCACTATCTCCCGAATACAGGCTGATGGCTGCGTGACCAAAACCGCTCAGCCACTTGCTAGGTTCATGTACTCATTGATAATGTCATGAACGATTCCCAACAGCGCTCGAAAATACTTAGTTTAGTGGCCGAAACACCATCACCCTTGTGATATATTTAAAGTAACTCTTGCACAGTGACGGATCACTGCTGGTGCACAAATATGGCATCAGCCACACGAAGTGGAACGTGTCAGCTAAGGCTTTACCAATAATTCAATACAACTTTGGAATATCTGTAAGCGGTCGACCACATGACGTATTTGTTTTGTGCTGTAGTATGCACTCCCTGATTGCTTCCCACACATTTAGAAACATCTTGTATATTTAAACTAGCTGTTCTACGCGATGACGACGGATTATGAAACAACTCGTGAACACACGGTGAACAGAAAAATTTGATTAGACATCACTTTGTTGACATGAAATACATCCATACGTTCAAAAAGAATAGCCTCTACAACCACCTCTCATACCACCACCACCAACAACAACACAAGTAATTGTATGCCCTCAGCTACCATACACGAGAGTAGTATAATTGGAGAGTTCGGCCGCCACCTCCACCTCCGGCTCCCAGGGGCCCGCTCCACCTCCTCCTCCCGAGGGGCCTCCTCAGGGGCCCGCTCCTCCTCCTCCTCCTCCTCCTCCTCCTCCTCCTCCCGGGAGGCCTTCCCAGGGGTCCGCTCCTCCTCCCGCGGGAAATTCGAATTGGTAAACAAAGCCACGTGCTTTCTCACAGCTATCATCGACAACAACGCATCGCTAACCTCAGTACTGCCATCTTAACGGGCCTAAACCTCAATGCTGCCAACTTAACCAATCTAGCGCGAGATTTGAATCGGTAAACAAATCCACGTGCTTTTTTGACAACCACGTGCTTTTTGACAGACAACAACGTATCGCTAACCTCAGTGCTGCCATTTTGACGGGCCTAAACCTCAGTGCTGCTAACTTAACCTTACTAGCGCGATATTTGAATCGGTAAACAAAGCCACGTGCTTTTATGACAGCTGTCATCCGCCATCCTTAATCAAGAGAGCACCGTGCTGCCCTCTTGCAGGCAATTTCGTCAGCTGTTATCCACCATCTTTAATCAACAGAGCACGTGCTGCTATCTTTATCGTAGTAGTGGGCAATTTCTACGTCACAGCTGTCATCCGTCATCTTGCATCTTGCGGGTATTTTTTTAAATAATAAATAATAACTCCTGGATCCATCTTGTTCAGCAGCGTTCGTTATAAATAGCTCAGATAAATCATCTTGACATGCCTGTCGTACTCATATTGCTTTGCATTCTGTTTCCATTAGTTTTATACACATTTAAACCAGTCATAATAAACAATTCATTCATAATGTAGTTTATAATACTTCTTTCAGTACAATACATACTGTGCTTCGACCATTCGTGCGAATCTGGATCTTAATATTTTCATACGGTATTGTCCGTGGTAGTGCAACATACAATTGGCCTTGACTGAATACTGGTTCGGGTAAGTAGACCCCCACGTTTCCGATCGTTTGTACATGCTCTTTATTAATGGTCATATAGAATGCTAGTCGATTTGATACCTTCCCGTCTGTGCATAAGTCCTCTGTTTACTCTTAGCAGCGTGTAAGATATAAGGAACGTTGTGCCATCTGTTGAGCATATTTAGAAGCTGGGGAAGGTCAGAGAATCAAAGTGTATCTAGCAGAGAAGAGTATTCAATGATCAGAGGAAGTGTATACTATCTGCCTTGACAGACAGTAATCAAACAATTGCTGCATGCAATCACATTACTAACGATGGAAATAACATATATTAGAATATTAATGAAAGTGTAATGTTAGCAACCCGTTAAGTAATAATAATAATAATAATAATAATAATGTTATTGACTTTACGTCCCATTAACTACCGTTACGGGTTTTTGAAAACGCCGAGGTGCCGGAATTTTGTCCAGCAGGAGTCTTTTCCGTGCCATTAAATCTACCGACACCACCAGACTGAGCCAGGATCGAGCCTGTCATGTTGGGATCAGAAAGCTAGCGCCTCAGCCGTATGAATCACTCATCCCGGCTACCCGCTAAGTGTAGACTGTATTGTGGGCCAAGGTAATCATTTTCCTACAAATAGAGTGGCCATTTAGTGATTCGATTTTATTATTACTCACAGTTGAAAGAACTCACAGGCCTATCAATGTCTGGTGTTTCACCGGTAGGTAATTCAGAAGAGAGTAAGAAAGAATGAAGAAAGTCGGTCCAGTAGAATGGCCGGACGGACTGGATAAAGCTGTTTTAGTGAACTTTTAAAATATAAAGATAGTACTATTGGTGTCGCTTCCCATTATCAACTTTTTAGCGTTTGAGACTCCATCGAGCTTTTTTGCTGATTATATTTAGGCCACATTCTTGTCATCTTCGACGTTCCATTGTACTCCGTCAAATAGCAGAGCAACCTGAATATACTGTATTACGTGACGTTTGGCTGAGATGTAATGTATTTTGTTGCATGATGGTCAAATGTACGTAGATATACCGTGTGATTCAGCCGCCCCTTCCAATGTAGTTTTATGCAACCCTAATAACGTGTGACATAGTAATAAGGTGGCTATTCCCCTGCATGCATACTGTACGGTACTAATGTACAGAGAGCACATTTTGCACACGTTTCTGAACCCTACCAACAGGTTGTGTCGTCCGCTCGCAAAACATGACGCCTCGAAATCATGTACCGACGTAATGTGCCGTGCCTCCTGGTCGGCTGTAACGAAGAGGGAAATCAATGCACAAAACAAGGTAACAGTGCAGTGATTAATGTCTTAAAACACCGAACCAGATGCTCCCGTCCTTCTACCAGCATGTTCCCAGCAGTGCAGCGTAACGGATGTGGTTAGGCGTTAGCGTAGCAAACGAAGGAATGTGCCGTGGGCGGTTCGAATCCGGCATCGTTCAAATATGTTTGCATCGGTACGATGTTTGAGTACGTAAACACAGGCGCAAGTTTGCCACATTCGAACAATTGAACCATGCTGTTATTCACCTTGTGCCCTGTGCGTACTCTGCTGATTAGGGCTTGAATATAATCTCAGCTGCCATTCAGCATGTTTTCCACAGAGGAATACGTTGACATGCTCCTTTATTTATTGGGAAGGAAGACAAAACGCGTGCGAGGCACTACGTCTGTACCAGGAACGGTATCACGACAGCCGACATCCGGCTACTACGACATTCCGCCGTGCTGAAAGACGCCCAAGGACAGAAAGCGTTATTTCCAAGCACTCAACAGTCGGCGATAGACCTATTTCATCGAGTGTAACAGAAGAGGCCGTTCTGGAGGCAGCTCGACATAATCCACGCATCAGTACAAGAGGGAAATTATAACAGGTGAACACCAGCAAGGCGTCCGTCTGAAGAATACTACATGAACATAAATTTCATCAATACCATCTTGAGCTACACCAAGAACTTAATAGGCGGGATTTCGAATCTCGAATGAAGTTCTGTCGGTGGCTTTTGGGCAGACTGGACAATGATGCAGCATTCGTATCGCATATCTTGTTCTCGGAAGAATCGCTATTACACAACAATGGGAACGTCATTCGCCACAACATGCACTACTGGAGTTCGGTCAACGCTTACTGGGTGGTCTTTCAAGTACGATGTGGAGAGAATGTGTGGTGTGGAATCTCGGGGGATCACCTGATTGGACCTTATTTCTCTGAGGGCCATTGAACTGGCCCATGCTACCTGCACTTTGTGCGTCACGAACTCCCACTGCTGGTGGAGGATGTGCCCTTGCACGATCGTTTAACGAGGTGGTTTCAACAGGATGGATCTCCGCCACATTCGACTTTACCCGTTCGTAACCATCTGAACGAAGAACTGCCAAGAAAAAGGATAGGATGAGGAAGCCCTGTTTCTTGGCCCGCCAGATCAATGGGATTTAACGACGTGAGACTTCTTCTTGTGAGGACATTTGAAGAACGTCGTTTACACTCAAGCGCCGGAAAAGCCCGACCAGCTCCGGCAACTCATCACGGACGCCTGCCGAGCAATTACACCTCGAATGTTTCAGTGAGCAAAACGATTTATTAGACACCAGGCCCGAATGTGCATTAACCAAAACCGTCATCACATCGAGCATTTGCTGCGATTAAACACTGTCAGGGCAGTTGTGTTCCTATTATTTCCGGTCTGTATGAATGCGTCCTGCTAACTAATCGGCCCTTCTTAGAGCCACGAACACATTCATTCACACACAATTTGAATGAAAGCGGGTATTGAACTTACATTGCGTGCGGTACGAATTAAACAAATATTTCAAAAATTTGTAATCTTCGCCCTAGACTCGGTCCTCCCACCTGACATGCAAGCCCGCTCCGCCACGCCTTTACCAACTACACTGCGATTCCGTAAGGCACACTGGACAACTTATAGGTACCATTAGGTTTAATGCGGTCACAATACCAATTTAGTGTTTCACCGGAGTGTCAAGTTCATGTGATCTACAAGACAACTGCATACTTTCCAGTGTTTAATACGAGTATAAAATTACGGTGTCCTATCATGGTGAGGCGATAAATACCAAGATATCCCGCAATTGCGGGTTGCAAAACCTTCATTGGAAGGGGCGGCTGAATAACAGTCTATTGAAGTCAATACCGTATTTGATGGATCGCCAAATGGATTTGGTTTCAAACTTCAAAAATTTGGATACCTCTTAGTTTCTTTTTAGAATTTCAGATAGGTCTCATGGCGACGATGGGACAGGAAAGGGCCTGGAGTTGGAAGGAAGCGGCCACCTTAATTAAGGTACAGTCCTAGCATTTGCCTGGTGTGGAAATAGGAAACGTCGGTAAACCATCTTCAGGGCTGCCGACAGTGGGTTTCGATCCCACTAACTCCTGAATGCAAGCTGACAGCTTCACGCCCTCAACCGTGCGGCCAACTCGCTTGGTTCTGTGAAGTTTTGAATTCGTGTTCTTGGGATACGAAGGCAAATATTCTACATATGGTTTTTTTTACTTCTTGCAAATTCATCCTACACACTGGCTATTTTTTAACTTTCTATTTTATCCAAAGATATGCATGCCAGGTGGAGGGGCAGTAGCTCGTAGTTTTTTACAAACCACTGGTCTATACAAATATAATGGATGTAGGACGGGAATAACATTTTTGCCTAGATGGTAGTGTGTCTGGAGTGTGGTACTACTTTTGATTGAATTTATTGTTAACGTCCTCACTCTCGTGACAGATTACGTATCCTAAACTGCTAAAATTTCAGTCAAGTTGCTCATCGTTTGTGGCGATATGAGCTGTAAAACTCGGTGCAAATTATATCTGTTGTGAATGTGAATAATTCACTCAAATGCAATTTGAAGTATCCAGTTGTATTCCATGAGCCTTTGTGGCTCAGGCGGCAGCGCGCTGGCCTCTCACCGCTAGATTCGGTGATTCAAATCCCGGTCACTCAATCTGATATTTGTGCTAGACACGTTTTTCTCCGGGTACTCCGGTTTTACTAGTCATATTTTATTCCAGCAATACTCTCCAATGTCATTTCAATTAATCTGTCATTCATTAATCATTGCCCCAGAGGAGTCCGACATGCTTCGGCAACGGGCACAATTCGTATCATCGCCGGTAGATCGTGGCTTCATTCACTCCATTCCTGACCTGGTCGAATGGAAACAGGCTGTGGATTTTCATTTTTTCAGTTATATTTCATTTTGATAAATTTGACACAAATTTACAATTCCCATTGTTCTATATATACTAAATATGATATGCATATTGTTACGTTGGGCTACTACAGAAGAAAGTGTACAAGACTAATTTACTGATTTCTATCAAGTATTCTAGGGTATGTGCATGATAGTAACAAGAAAAACACACTAAAATTGAACCACCTAATAGAAGAATGAGTTTAAAATTACTATATTCAAGAATAGGAGGAGATCATGTGGCTTAGAATGTAAAGAAAAGCTTTGTGTTAGATTTATTGTATATTGTGTTATTCCCTTCCTCATCCCTGTTATATACGAGCACCACATGTGCACCACCTGAAGATTCTGCTTCGATTTACATCTTATAATTCGTCCTTTTAAGGGACGCCGGAATGTCAGAGTTTTGTACCGAAGGATATTTCTAACGGGATAGAATACAGTGGCACTGAGTTTTCACATGTAAACACCGTCGTATGAGAGCGACCATAGCAGCGATCGAATTTGAAATCTTGGGAACAAACGGCAGTAACTAATCGACTGACATTCGCAGCAATCGCTCAGTCGATGACTCAGAGGATTTGCGAAGCACAGTTTCAATTACAGCGAAAACTAACTAACGTACGCGCCTTGTGAAATCCTGAAGCGAAAACACTACATTTTTTACACCACTCGCTTTCCTTAATACTCTAGACTTGAAGGAACAGTCTCGAAACATAAACATTAAATTCAAGTCGCAGTTTATGCGTGTATGTATTTTACGCACGTCTTTAATCTCTGTGCAGTACATTAGGAATCTATATGTGAAGACTTACATTTGCAAGGTATTTCAATCTGTCCAGTTTACCCCTCCTAATCTAATCCAGCCATGAAGCATGCTAACTGAAGTTGCATTTCTGGATGTCCTCGATGGAATGTTCAATGCACCATCATTAATAGATTTCACATTTAGCACCATACGTTCTTGCATTTGAAGTAGAGCATCGAGTACATTAGTAGTATAAGTGGATGGTTCGGCCGCCTCCACCTCCACCGGCCCTCCGCAGAGGCCTCATCCTCCTCCTCTCGCTCTCCGCAGAGGCCTCCTCCACAGCCCTCTCGGGAGAGGCCTCCTCCTCACGCTGGCTAAGAGCTGGATCCTAACCTCACATCCGCCATCTTGGAGAGGCTTAACCTAACTTTTTATGCGTAAGAGAGCTAGCCTAACCTCATGGAGTGGCCTAACCTCAATTTTACGGCCGGATGCCCTTCCCGATGCAAATTGCACAAGATGGCGGCCATACATGGCCCCTTATGAGACGCCCTAAGGGTGCTTGCGCAAGGTGGTGACTGCAAGATGGCTGCTATACATAGACTCTTATGAGACGCCGTAGGGACGCTTGCGCAAGATGGCGGCCACAAGATGGCGGCTATACGTGGCTCCTTATGGGACGATTAAGAGTGCTTGCGCATGATGGTAGAATTTTTAAAATTACCCACCACCACATTTCAAATGTATGAGGTTTAGTGCTGTAAAGATTGCAGCAGGTTGCTCTGTTGATTAAAAATGGGAAATGTCAAAATAGCACGTGGAATTTTTAAATTACCCTCCAACACATGTATAAGGATGAGGTTTAGTGCCGTAAAGGTAGCAGAACGATGCGTTGTTGTTTGAAGATGGTGGTCGACAGCTATCAAAACCACGTAGAATTTTTCAAATTGCCGCCACCACATTTCAAAGGCAGTAGCTAAAGATGGTAGCACGATGCTTTGTTGATTAAAGATGGCCGCTGTCAAAAAGCGCGTGGCTTTGAAGAACACGTGGAATTTCAAATTGCCCTCTACCGCATGCATAACAGCAGCCGCCATCTTGCGCTGTAGCCTCTAAACTAGCTTTCTTCATAAGAGCAGCCGCCATGTTGCGCAAGCATCCCTGGGGCGTCTCATAAGAGCCTATCTATAGCAGCCATCTTGTGCGAGCACCCCTAGGCCGTCTCATAAGGAGCTGTTTATAGCCGCCATCTTGTAGAATTATATAGCCGCCATCTTTCGCAAGCATCCCTAGGACGTCTCGTAAGAGCCTATGTACAGTATAGCAGCCATCTTGTGTGAGCACCCCTAGGCCATCTCATAGGGAGCTGTGTATAGCCACCAACTTGTGGCCGCCGTCTTGCGCAAGCATCCCTGGGACGTCTCATAAGAGCCTACGTATAGCAACCATCTTGTATAAGCGCCCTTAAAAGCAACAGCCATCTTGTGTTAGTGCCCTTAAGCCGTCTCATATGGAGCCATGTATAGCCGCCATCTTGTGACCACCATCTTGTGACCACCATCTTGCGCAAGCGTCCCTAGGGAGTCTCATAAGAGTCTATGCATAGCAGCCATCTTGCAGCCACCATCTTGCGCAAGCACCCTTAAGGCCTCTCATAAGGAGCCGTGTATAGCCGCCATCTTGTGCAATTGGCGTCGGGAAGGGCATCCAGCCGTAAAACTGAGGTTAGGCCCTTCCGTGAGGTTAGGCTTGCTGTCTTGTGCGTCAAAAGTTAGGTTAAGCCCCTCCTAGATAGCGGATGTGAGGTTAGGGTCGAGCTCTTAGCCAGGGTGAGGAGGAGGCATCTCCCGAGAGCCTGTGGAGGAGGAGTTGGAGGTGGAGAAGGCCTCTCCCGAGAGCCTGAGGAGGAGGAGGCCTCTGCGGAGGGCCGATGGAGGTGGAGGCGACCGAACCATCCACTTATACTACTTACGTTATATAATTTACAATATTCTAGTTCTTTCAATTCTTTGTCGTGTCTACGTTACGAGATCTATGGCAACGCCCATGGCAGCCTGTTAACACAACGCAATGAGAACACCACAGGATCAGAATGAAATATTCTACGATGTGTGTCTGCCTACTGACGGTTAAAAACTGATAGTGCGCTTCAAGTTTTATATCTTTCAGGTAAACAATTTTGAAGAGTGCTTTTCGCGGATTCCCCACTTTCGAGAGTGTGACACTCGATAGTAAAATAGTGATTGCTGGTATGAACATGTGACCTCATGTGACTTTCAAATATTGAATGTTCTCTGTAGCTCCACATTGGTGTGATAATAACGAATGCATGGTGCAAAATCTGACACATTTTCAACATGTGTTGAAAGCAGGTATTCTGCTACGCATTATCTACCGATGGAGCTAGAGCCCGCCAACTTTAGAGAAACTGAATAAAAGTGGCCGATAACAAAACGATCAATCACAAGCTTGACGTTAAAAGAGATGGAACTCCATTGGATAAAAATGGACATATGATCGCTTTGTGGAAGCACAGAAAAGCGAGATGATTTATTTTTTCACCAAAACCTTTAGCAGCTATGACAAAAGCATATTATGATACAAAGGATGCAATAGATCACTGAGGCTATATTGTAGAAAAATAAATAGGATAAAGATGGGGAAAGATTTGCCATTTCAGGAATCGCAGGTGGGATCACCAGAGATTTGTAAAAAGAAAGTGAATTAACCCATGAAGTTACTGCGCTGATTTTTCTGCTCGACAATGAACTGGGATATCTCATTCCTAACCTGGAAGAGGTAGACTTAAAAACTGTGATAATATTTCTGCTATAGCTTGACTAAGTTGTTCAGATGGTAGAGATCAAACATACGGGCTGGATCCCGGCTCAGGTCAGTGGTATTTGAAAGAATTTAAGTTCGCCCCCCTTGTGTCAACAGGTCTACTGGCACGTTATGGAATTCATTCGGAACAAAATACTGGTATCCAGGTGCCTTCAAAAATTATAAAAGAAGTTAGTGATTATTGGTTTTACGTCACATCGACTCAGATAGGTCTCACAGCGACGATTGGAGAGGACATGGCTAGGATTGGGAAGGAAGCAATCGTGACCTTAAGGTACAGCCATAGCATTTGCCTGGCGCTGAAATGGGAAACCAAGAAAAACTATTTTAGAGCTGCATGACACTGGGAGTCTAACATAACAACCCCCGAATGCAAGCTCACTGCAACATGATGTACACTGCTTAGACAATTCGTTCAGTAAGAAATTAGTGGGACCTACAAATATTCACTCATTATTACTATTATTATTATTATTATTATTGTAATACCAGGGGTAAAGTGCCTCTCTTTCAGTATTCTATGAGCGGTTCTCTACTATGTCCATCCCTGCCGAAGACTCAGAACTTGGCTATAGTATTATAGTTTCTGTTCAATGTTTAGATGGCTCTGCCATCGATATATAAGAGACCTCTTAAGGGCAAACCCCTAATTAATCCTGAAAGAAAGTTTTATCTCTGTGCTTGTAAACGTGATAACATGCTGTTTTTAATATTTCTTGTTCCGAAGTTGCACTTACTTTCTCTACCACCTCATCTAATTCCATCCGCCTACCTTAAGCTAGAATGTAATATTTCTGATCAATCTGGGTATCTCTTGGTTAATGGGAGCCGTCTAATCCTATCCTTGAATTTTAAACACCCAAATCTTTCAGGCTCTCCCTCTATACAAAATCTGAAATATTTTTCACCCTCAAACTCGTAATAATAACGATAATAATATGTTTTCTTAATTTGTTTACCCTCGGACTAAGCGAGGGATCCCACCTCTACCGCCTCAAGGGTCTCTTCACGCAAGAAGACGCACAAAATAATGAGATACTTAAATTAAAAATTCATAAATAAATAACCATATACGTTAAAAAATGTACACGAATACAAACTTCCATGCTAATGACTTCACTAGATATAGCGTGATACTTAAACAAACAAACAAACAAACAACCAAACAAACAAACAAACAAACGAAGGTGGAATGGATTATTAGAGCCCGTAAATGTTTACACGTGAGTAGGTTAGAATGCGAAATATGTGACGTTTAGGAAATGTCGCCTCAGGTGATAACGGTTTAGGGAATTGCATGTTTTTGGGGTTCGAATAGGTCATATCCCCTAATTTTTATGTAAATCGCATAGCAAATGAGTTGTGCGAGCTACACCTTTCTTGCTAAACACTTCAATTAACAAGGCACTTACCCTTCCGCTAGCTTAAATTTAATAAAATAGCAGAAGATCCTTCTGTAGATCCGTATTAGAGTGTCGATATCCAGATACCGAGATCATAGGACTAAACCCGGCAAAGACAGTCGGAATTTTGAAGTGGGGGGAGATGTAATACATTCAACCCAACATGTCGTAAAATGTCGGCATGTTAATAACTTGTATGAAACATTTGTTGATCCCGTCAAAAATAATCAAAACTCAGCCGTAGATCGCCCAACAGAGATCTGATTTACTCTGTCATCTGGTGACGTAAAACGGACCGTCGAAATAGGCATGCAGGTAGGGTGGGTGGCGTCATATAAAAATGACTGCGTATGGTCGCCGTGACCATCCATACAGTATATTAAAAGAGTTTACTAAAACTTGCTTTGGCAAATCCGTCCGTCCGTTCTAATGAACCGATATGCTACATTTCTACTCTATTATCTCGAAATTACGTGCCGGTAAATCATGACACATCGATAGGTTTCTAAGTTCAGCCAACTTCCGAGTAATCATAAAAACAAATCATTATATGATCACTCCAATAATTGCACAGGCGAAGGCTTACCGTAACCTGCATTTCATTCTGTACTTAGCGGTTGCTAACTGACTATCGCTTTCATTAATATTCTGATATACTGTATGTGATTTTCATCCTTAGTAATATCATTTCATGCAGCCGTGTTTGATTACTGTCTGTGAAGCCAGAGAGTACACACTTCCTCTAAGGATGGAAGAACGCTATTCTCGGCTAGATACTCTTTGATTCTCTGACCTTCCCAATCTTATTAATATACTCAACAGACGGGAGAACGTTCCTAATAACCTTGCTTATATGCTGCTAAGATAAAACAGTCTAAGTACGTACAGACAGGGAAGGTATCAGGTCGACTAGCCTTCTGTATGAGCATTAATAAAGCGCAGGGCAAACACTTGAAAACGTGGGTAGTCTACTTATCCGAACCAGTATTCAGTCACGGCCAATTGTTCGTTACACTATCTCGAACAAGATCGTTTGAAAATGGTCGAAGCATGGAAAGGAGTGTTATAAACTGCATTACCCGTATTAAATGTTTGTAAAAGTATTTAAAATGGCAGGAAAAACAATGCGATTGTGACAGGCATATCAAGACGAATTATTTAACCTACGAATTTATTTATTTATTTATTTATTTATTTATTTATTTATTTATTTTATAAGGAATACTGCAGAACAGCATGGGTCCACTAGTAGATTGTTGGTGGTAGTAGTCGTAGAAACAACATTTCTATAGCTCAGCAACTGAAATTGATTCTTAAACAAAATTTTGCATACTTAACAATAATTCATTCCCTCCATATTGTTAACTTTCAGTTTTTGAAGTGGTGTAGTAACTCCTTGAATTAAAAAAAAATCAAAGTTGTGTGTTAATTTTCTGTAACTAAAAGGGGTTTGCACCATACCTATTACAAGTAATAGAATATTTTGATGTTCCCTCTGCTGAAATGTGTAAAATCGACACTTATGAAAGTTAAGGAACAAACGTAAGATATCATAGTGAGACGCGGAAAAGCACAAAGGTCTGTTTTGCGGTAGTGGAGATTAGCTCTTATTCCATTCAGATTAATGACGAAAAAGTGCTTTTAATACAAATTGATAAATTATAAACATATTTCCCAGCGTTCAACTTATTATAGCATATACATCATGTCTGTAATCGATGTATATGTTGTTCATGACACACTCTATATGTTAGGAGAACATTTCCTACATTTCAGACCGAAGATTTGTAAGTGAAACGAGAAAGATATTCTAATATATAATGCTGTCACGCAACTATATTTGCTCTCTGATTTTTCTCCTTCAGATTCTTCATAAAATAGATGGGTACACATTTATGCACTTCGCGGACAACTTTATCGGAGTTCATGCTTGTCATTTTATTTTCGACCTTTTCACAGTCACTTTACTGGAGTAAAGAAACGTCAATACAGTATATGGCAGAAATTCAATATTTGACTTTTTTACCGCAATATTTTATCTCTAATGTAGTACGTCATCCTATTTCTTTAACTACTGCTCTTGTTCTAAGAGTATTTGATAACGTTGTTCAGACCCTGGCATCCTCGTCAAGACTGTCATTCCTTTGTTATCTTTCGTGAACTCTTGAAAACATGTAAACAGTCAGTCCGCCTTTTCAGTTAGAAACTACGATTGATAACTCGTACAAGATTACAACTTTCCTGCTCGTTGTAGTTGTCATCTTCTCAGTCTTGATAAATATTTTGTATGCCTGGTTTGCGCACTGCAGTTTTGTAACAGTAAGCATGATACGCATTTCCTTAAGTTATATTGATTTTTAATAAATTTTACTGCCAATGTTGGCAGAAATCGTCCTCTGACTAAAATAGCAGCATTTTCGTTTAGTCTCAACTGTAATTGGAATGAAAAACGAAATGAGAGCTATTTCAATATCTTAGTTTCTTCCAGTGAATATAATCATTTTTAATTTCAAAGTACGTAATCTCCTTCAGTGATTTCAAAAAGGCATATGATTCGATTGATAGAGAATCCATTTTATCAGTCCTGTACGAAATGAGTTTGTGTAAGAAAACAACTAATATCGTAAAAGTGACTATCACAAATACGTTTTCGAAATCAAGGGTGAACTATCCGATTCCTTCGAAATAAGAACGGGAGTAAGACAGGGGGATGGGATCTCACCGTTGTTGTTCAACTGTGTGCTTGAGAAAGTAGTTCGAGAATGGAACAAAAATATAACGAGTGGAATTAGACTGAGTTGCAAAAAGAATAACCTTGAAATAAATTGTATTGGTTTTGCGGATGGTATGGCCATGTTTGCTGAAACAACGGACGAAGCAAAGGAACAAATCCTTGAACTAGAGAAACAAGAAGCAAAAATAGGTCTTCAAAACTTCCAAGGAACAAAATCATGAAACAACAAACACCCAAATAAATACCTCAAAGTATATGAACAAAAGATTGAAAAAAATAAAAGAATTCAAATATCTCCGAGAATGAATTAGTTGGAATGTTGCTGAACGCAAAGCAACGGAATCTGGGAAAGATAAACTTGAAGGTGGAACGAAAGAAGTAGTAGAAGAAGAAGAAGAAGCAAGGTTTAACCAAAGTGTTGGCATTCTTTTCATAATTGATCTGAAATATCAGAAATACAAAATTATGTCAAGAGGGCAGACACTTAACAGTCAGCAGAAGAAGAGAGAACGATGATAGTGTCCCATTTTCTCTATTTTGGTCCTAGGATTTCTGCGGACGGTGTAACATTAGAAGAACATGGTTCTGCTTGAAGATCAAAGCTTGGCAATGACCTCAAATTTCGGTTTTGTTGCTGTGATTCCATAAACTCGCTGTCTTGTAAGCCGACATTTACAACATTTGTAAACTACACATTTTTTTAGCAGTTTTACATATTCCAGGTAAAAAGCAAACGTTGTAGTTTCAGGGAAATTACATATTACACCGTTGGTTGATTCACCATCGTGATCTGGGTAGTAGCACAATATCTTACGGTCACATACACATCTCAAATGCCTCTCTTCTCTGTTCTTCCTTCGTTAATGTCCATGTTTCAGCGCCATATAGAGCTATATTCCACATGTAACACCTTGCAAGCCTCTTCCTTAGATCTTTATCTAGCGAGCCACAAAACAGTTTTTTCTTCTTGTTGAAGCTTTCCTTGGCTACGGCAATTCGAGCTTTTATGTCTGTTATAGAGTGATGGTCTTCAGTCACAATACTTCCAAGATACTTAAACTTATTCACCTGTTCAATAATTTCTCCCCCTACCTTGATTGTCGCTTTTTCTCCTTTACCTCCAACATATGAATATGAATATTGAGCTTCAGTAGCTATGGACAGTAGAGAGAAGAAATTAAGAGTTAATATGCAATAAACAATTGTCAATACGTAATTAACAACTAAATTAAAAGCATGACAATAATAAACACAACTTTTAAAATCATGATTATATATGAATTTAACAAGAGTCAATGAGTTACACAGGAGGATATACAGAGAAAATAATTTAATCGCCATATAATGAGTATTTTAGTTGCAGAAGATCTTCCAGATAGCTGCTTTGAATGCATTTCCCCTTTGTACAACTCTGATATTCTCTGGAATTTTGTTCCATTCACGGGATGCGGACACTGTAAAGGAGTTTGTGAACATTGGCGACTCTGTGCGTCGGTAATGCAGGAAAGCTGGTGGTATGTGTTCAGATATTGCTGTCATGGTGCGAGGAGAGATAATTTAGGGAATTTCTCAGGTAGGTAAATTGTGAAGAATACAATATTTTATTAAGAATGCTTGGAGTATGTTAAGTACGCCGCACGCTTACATGTGGCCAGGACAGGTGAGTAACTTATGCTCGAAGTACCTGAGATTGCACATATATCGTACACATCCGATCTGCCCACATTTTTGCCGATTATACACACTCACCCTTACGTCCCTATACACAACGTTACAGTATTCAAAATGAGGCAATATAAGTGCTTCGACCATTGTTCGTTTTAATTTCTCGGGAAAAATATGTTAGCCTACTTATAACAACAACAACAACAACAATAATAATAATAATAATAATAATAATAATAATAATAATAATAATAATAATAATTTTTATTTATTCTGCTGGACCAGTTGTGTAGGGGTAGCGTGCTTGCCTCTTACCCGAAGGCCCCGGGTTCGATTCCCGGCCAGTCCAGGGAATTTTACCTGCACCTGAGGGCTGGTTCGAGGTCCACTCAGTCTACGTAATTAGAATTGAGGAGCTATCTGACGGTGAGATAGCGGCCCCGGTCTAGAAAGCCAAGAATAACGACCGAAAGGATTCGTCGTGCTGACCGCACGACACCTCGTTATCTGCAGGCCTTCGGGCTGAGCAGCAGTCGCTTGGTAGGCCAAGGCGCTTCAAGGGCTGTAGTGCCGTGGGGTTTGGGTTTATTTATTCTAGCAAAGTTAGATGTACTCCCTTTCTTACACTTAACCAGTCTTAACCTAGAATAGTGTTAATAATAACTGCAGTTGACAATAAGACAAAAAATCTTAATAGCAATAACAACAGTAATAGTAAGTTATGAATAAAGTAATCAAACCTAGTGATATTAAGGAAGAATATCACCAAATCATATGACCTGTATTCATAAAACGCATTGTTTGTACATAAAAAGAAGCATATTTAGTGCTTAATATACTCATTAAAAGAAAATTTCAAAAATAAATTAATTTCAAGAGATACCGAAATATCGCCCTCAATTGAGAGGTGAAGAGAAGGAATAGTAAGAGAAAGAAGATCTGTGAAAAGAAGAGGGAAATAATGACGAAGAGGAAGTAGAAGGAGTTGTTATCGGATCAAAACTAGACGATGAATTCATGTTTACCTAGCATTTTAACACAGGCATGTTTAAAAGCTGAGTTGCTGGACATGCTTGTGACGTCCACAGGTAAGAGATTCCACAGTCGCGCTGCAGTGTGAAGAGAGGAGGATACTAGTTTCATTATGCTCTAAACATGATCAGTCCAACACAGATCATCATTCACTTTGAATGTAAACGGTATCCTACTACTACAAATATGACAGTGGGATTTTTTTTTTTTTTTTTTTTTGCTAGGGGCTTTACGTCGCACCGACACAGATAGGTCTTATGGCGACGATAGTGGGATAAAGATCTTCTAGATTAACTTTTGTAAGGAGCTAGGGATATCCAAGAATAATGCTTGAGATTTAATGGGGTTAATTTTAATGCTTGTTGCACACGGTAAAATTTTCTGTCAAATTTATTGTACAATAATTTAATTTTATAAAATTTCTGTTGCTCACGGTCAAATTCAAGTTCTATAAAACCTTTGATAAAACTTTTAATAAAATAGGGCATGTTCTATTCCGTAAAATTAATTTTACGAAACGAACCAATCAGAGAAGCTGACATCACGATGATGCTGGCGCTACGTCGTGAGAAGATTGCAAAGCTCTATTGTAAACAAACACTTCTTTCTAAAATGGCAGGATCCGGGTGGACTAAGGAAGCTGTTAGTGTTTTACTGACGAATACCAGAATACCAGAAGTTAAAACGCCACTTTACCACAGCAGAAATGCAATAAGAGAGGCAAAAAATACAATCGCCGAATTCCTATATGAATACTGGTCTTCTAACCTCAACTAATTTTCGACCAAGAACAGCAATCCTCTACCTTCTTCTCTTCTTTTGATCCAATCCCGAGTCCAGCATTTCCTGGCATTTCTTTTCTCCCTTTCTACCACTGTACAACATATAATTGCAGCTAAAGCAGCTTTTTTTGCTTTGTTTGTTGGAGCCATACTCTCAAACACATTGTAAGTTGAACAGCTGATTCTTGATTTAAACGTTTATCGATAGATAGCAGCACATACACATCTTAGTTCAAAAGTAGGTTCATAGATGGCCATCCTGATGTTTCGACGGATTTTATAAAATCATTTTACCGTGAGCAACACAACTCGTTTTCACCAAATTTTTATAAACGTAATTGTACAACAAATTTTACAAAACATTTTACCGTGAGCAATAGGCATAAGACTGCGCGATGAAGATCATGACGCTATGGGTAGGAGATCTTGGTTTAGATGATCTACTGATACGGGAAGATCATCCGGAGCCATACGCATATACACCTGTAGGTCACCAGCATTCATATAATGCGATACTTCAAAATCTAAGAGATGTTGACGAACGCTCAGAACAGAAGTGGACACAACATAGAGTCCTTTCGTATGCCACTCTTTAGAATACGCCATAACAACGTACTCTGATTACCAGAAATTTACTGCAGTCCGTAATGAAGGTAGGAATATATCCACGATTAGGCACTGTCTGAAAAGTGAAGTGGATAAAGTTTAAACAGTAAGATGTCGAAGTCTACAGTATTAAATACTTCCCTTAATTCAAGCACTACAATAATGGCTGTCTGTCTATTGACCATTGCCGTAAGTCAGCAAGTGCAGTGAGAGTACCGGATTTTTTTTGGGCTGAGCTTTCAGTATACTGTAGATATAAAAAACAAACAATAAACCCCCTGGCTGTGAGCTGGCCGTGCGGTTAGGGTAGCGCAGCTGTGAACTTGCATTCGGGAGAGAGCGTATTCGGACCCCACTGTCGGCAGCTATAAAGATGGTTTTCTGTGGTCTCCCCATTTTCATATCAGGAAAATGCTGGGGTTGTACCTTAATTTAGGCCACGACCGCTTCCTTCCCACTCCTAGGCCCTTACCATCCCACCGTGGCCATAATATCTATATGTATCGGTGCGACGTAAAGGAACTTGTAAAATAAAAACCCGTGCCTTTGAACACCAAGACGACTGCTGCCCAGTTTGCGTTCTGCACTTGGTTCACTGCCTTTGTTATTAAACAACTTATCATTTGTTCTCCAAAGGTGAATGAACCCCGTTCCTACTCTCCGCCCACAATTAAAATCGCTGAACTGACCAGGAATCGAACTTGGGGTCTCTGTTTGAGGAACGGACACGTTATCGCTACACCACGAGTCTGGCGTTGATACACGAACATTAGGGAAATATACTGGGAATGTTGTGGTTCCAAACGTCAACGAACATTGTATTTACCCTCTACTTCCTATGTATTTGTGAACCACTAGCAGCACGTGGTCGAATGTTTATACTGACGGCTCGTCTGGAGCTATTTTTAAGCGTACGGGCCTAGGGACTACAGACAATGACAGATGGCTTGCCTTGCCTCAGCTCAGCTGCTTGCCAACAAAATTAACCAAGTCATGCACAGATGCAGAACAATCACGCATATACAGAGTGGTGTCCCAGGAGGAATGGTCAATATTCAGCGATATGACACGAACGATCATTTGAACCAAAAATCTTCGTATGTGCATATGCCCTATTCCGAATTGTTTCCGAGATAGTGCACATTTAATGTACATTTGTTTTTGGGCTAGTGGTGCGCACATGTGTCTCTTGTCCACTCAACCGCTTTGACGTTTTGAAGTGGGTACAAGTTTTCCTCACGTCATGTTCGCCATAAACGTGTTCGTGGGACATTGATACGTGCAGAAAGTCGCCGTGTGCTGGTGGTAGGAATACGCTGCGCCATCTCAACAATGTGTTGCTGTTCCTGCACACGTTGTTGAACTACACGTTCAGAAGGAAATGGGAACTTTCACGGAATGTGCTGAAAACTATGGCAAACACCCTAAGATCAAGAATTTGACGTGTCGAAAAGCGCCGACGGTATTCGTCGACAGCGGCAGGAGCACTACCATCGCACAATCCTTAAACATACACTCTCAGTCCCTCGCACTACTTCAAGGACGACACACATGGACAACTGCGCCTTCAGCGGGCTAGTTTAATGGCAAAAGACATCCCAAAAAAGAGGTTGAAAGCATCGAGGTATGTTGGACTGGTATAAAACGCCAGGGTGGGTAAGACGCATACATGCCCGCCACTAGCCCAAAAACATATGCATATTAAATGTGTTCTATCTCGTGAAATCCATTCGGAATAGGGCATAATCCAAATGCTTCAAATGATCGTTCCTGTTATATACCGAAATATTGACCATTCCTCCTGGGACACCCTGTATTTATATCGACACGCGATTAATTTGACTAGTATTATATTAGCCCAGGGCCTCTCAGGGTGCATGCGCCTGGTGCATGCACTGTGCACGGTGCAGAAGACGACTTCGCTTGGTTGACCAGACTGCAGACCCCCACTCCTCGATTTGGAGCAATAGCACTGTCTCTCTCTTTCCCCACGCCTGTCTCGCTCACTCCCCTTGTCTCCCTCTTCCTCACTTGCTCCGTAGCACTCCAAATCCGAGCCGAGTTGAGCCGAGCTTAGCCAAGTAGCCTAGAGACGAAACGTTGGTCCGAGCCGAGCCGAGCCGAGCGGGACCGATGCACTGTGCACAGAAACTCTGCACCGCCATTTGCACGCGTGAGATTTTGGGCGTTTGAGAGGCCCTGCATTAGCCGTTTATTTCTCTTGAAACTTGTGGGACCGCGCGAACAAACGTTCTTTTCGACTGGGTTTTTAAACAAGATATTTTTGCTATGGGAAGAATGTTTTAAGCAATGGCTGGTTCGTCCGTACTGTCGTGTGGAAAGAATTTTCTACGACGTCTCTCGCCGTACTTTACAACATATTATGTGAACTGCCAATTATAAATATCTTCACCCGCTTCTGCTGATATGTACAGTTCCGCTCGGTGTTGAGTTTCTCCAGCTATATCTTCCTCATCCACATGAGATTTCAGTTCACAAATGAAGTCACGGACACCAGGACATTAATCTCGTTGGGAGAACAAATACTGCTCGCGAATGCTTCCTCTCGCTTGGTTTCAGTGTGTCACAAATACTTTTCCGCACCCTCGTTCCTCTCCTTCAAGATTCATTTTAGACCAACACCAAACAGAACTGTAAGTAAGAGTATTTCACAGCTTTGAGAGGACATGCTCTCTCGAACAATGTGGACCACTGAGCGCTGTTACGAGGTGTATACAGCTGAGCTGACCAGGTTGGAAAATAGTTGAGTCTCTGGCTTACACAATCCGAAGTAAGATTAAAACAAGAGTCAATAGAGAGAGCGGACAAGTACAAAAGAAGAAAGCGAGGTGGACTACTACTTTTTCCTCTTAGGGTCTCCCTACGAAGGTTGGTGATCCAATTGATTACGATGACTCTTGAAACAGCGGCTCGAAGGATTTCGATGGAAGTTCGCCAATACCAACGGCGCAGGTCTTTATGCCTAAAGTCAAGAATTTCTCTGTCTCTTCACAGATCGTTTTCCCTCGATTTTCCCCCCATGATGAGTTGGAGAAGTTCATATCTTTCAGGTCTCATAATGTGTCCATTGTCCCCCCTGTGGGTGGGGACAGTAGAATATCACCCTCCGTATCTCCTGCCTGTCGTAAGAGGCGATGAAAAGGGGCCCCAGGGGCTCTGAACTAATTAGCGTGGGTTAGCGACCACGGGCCCTTAGCTGATTCCTGGCATTGCTTTCACTTACTTGTGCGAGGCTCCTCACTTTGATCTGTCCTGTCCGACCTACTGTGACCGTTCATGACATCGTCATATTTATATAGAGACATCCTGTATAGAGAATATGCCGTTTTCCGCGTAGTTCTACGTGAAATAGTCGCCAAACGAGGATATTCTTGACGGTTCCCGGACTCGAGCCGCCCTCCGTAGAGTCGCGCGCCCCTCCTCTCGTTGCCTGTAAGTGGAGTTCGTTCTCTCTCTGAGCGAGAGAGCTGGAGCAAGCAAGATGTCACATGACTGAGGGGTGAGGCCACGAAACAGCCTCAAAGAAGTCGTCTCAACATACGAGATGATATCACCCCATGTATTCCCCTAAATATCTAGTGACACCAATGCGTAGCTGTCAATTGTTTCGAGGGTATTAACGTTAATAACTCGGAAATACTTGATAGATAATTTCGAGTTACGACTTCGGTGAATGAGGAGATTTTATGCGGATTTATCATGCAGAGAACAATTCTACATAATAAGAATAACAGGAAGTACGCAGGTAGTTGATGGCATGAAGAGAGCAAAACCAGATGCCCAACTCTGACAGGACCAGGAAAACTATAAAATCCCCGGAGTCAGGCTCCACCTACTGAGAATTGATACTGACGCTTTGATGATTACAGACGAACCCGCGAAGGACTCGAAACGAAAATTGATCAGTGGAAAGTGGGATGTACAGGCTTTAATTTGATATTAAATTCAACGTGTAAATATATCTGCCAGCGGACCGATGTTTGACAAGGGGGCGTGGACTGATTCTCCCTCCAGAAAATAAGGCTTTCCACTATAAAGGTGGGTGGAAAGAAGGCAGTATATTCCAGTATATCCAGTGCATTCGGTCTAATCGGCAGACCTATTCGTCAGTGAACAGTCAGTCTTAATATTCAGTATTTTACATTGTGAAGATTCCTTATCGAACAGTATTATGTAGTAATAAATGACAACACAGAGTGACAGTGCGCTGCGTGCTAAATATTTGTTATTTCCTTAATGCAGTTTGCTATGATCTGGATGTGAAAGGAATTTTACTTTGATTATGTGTCAGAGAGACGCGGGATAGTAAAAGAGGTGGTCGGTTGAAGTAAATTATTACGTGCACAGCTACAAAACTGATCTTAGTGAATATAGTGAACTGTGTCGCATTATACGAGATATACAAACGCTCGTATAAACGAGGTTAAATGAAGGAAGTGATCCAATAAAGAGATAGTTCGATCACAGTGTGACAGTAAGGTTTGAACCAACAATAACAGTGAGTGGCTTATCAGCCATCGTCTTTGTAGATCGGGCAGCATCCTCTGTATTCTCTCACACGCAGTGAGTTATACACCGTATCAATCATTATTGAAATGGAGTGGGTCGATTAATGACAAGTAAAAATTTATATTAGTACTTAACATTCATATCCTGTGATTGTGACCGGCGAGTGTGTAGTGCTCCAAAACTAAACTAACTGTGGAGAACTAGTGTATGCAAATGAAGGTATCGATATCGAGCTGCAAGACAAATTAACGATATAGGGCTAGGATACTTGAGTTTATGAGTATCCTTAGTCATATCAAAGTTATAATGCATGACACAATTAGTGCATTTATAACAAATTAGTTCTTCCTCATTTGCATATTTGACCTCCGAGAGCTTCGAGTTTGAAGAGAGCTGGGAGCGGTCCGCTGTACAGTCACACCAACGCATCAGGGATACTCTGGAACTTCTGACGCCAGCCGAGGATTCAACCAGCATGCAGGCGAACCGAAATAGGACGACTCTGGAAGCCTCCGCAAGTGAAAACGTCCTGATGACAGCTTAAGCACATTGCTGTGCCCACTGAGGAAAGCTGATTGCAGATACCTGAGTGTTGAGTACATTTGAATTTCTTTGGCATGACAGTCACATTCATATAGATAAATGGCTTGTATGCAAACACTTTGAATATTATTTGAGTATAACAAAAGTTTCAGAGGGATCATAGTTTGTAAGATTTTTCTGTGAGATTTTCTTCCTGGCTTGAACCACTCACTTCATTAATTAGGGGATATAGTGCATGGTCGTTATAAGGCCCTTGTATAATTTACAGGCGATGTGACGTAAATGAAAGGGAATAAAATTTCGTAATATGATCTGATCGTCCAAGGCTAAATGCTATGATTCATCACAAGAATTCCCGACTAGTTATTCTGGATGGCACGTCACATAAATGGTAGAAATTCCTCCTGAATACATTTAAGACTACATGCTTCAAGACGACAAAAGGTCAACTGTGGGGTGTAATTGAATTACATAGATCGCGATTAACTATGAATTATTTTAATCCTGAAGTCTAGAGTCTTATACTTAAATGTGCATGGTTTCGGGATATGAGAATTGAAAGGACGGTACTTGATTTGTAGGCTCGTGAGTATGAAAGTACAGTGGTGTTTAAATATGTGAATACCCCTGTAGAATACATATTTGGGATGATGGATAATGCCGTCTCGTGAACAAGGTGATTGAGGCCATATGTATGATGTTACGCTGATAGCGTTAATGATTCGCAGGGAGATAGTTATTTTGCGATAATATGAATATTTAAAAATGACAGGTAAAGGCTGAAGCTTTGCTCTGCCAGCGAAAAAAAGAGAACGTACGAATGTCCGTGGCCGACTCGCTTGACAGTTTTATGAGGGGGACGGGGGAGGCTAGACCTCAGACGAGGTTCGTTCACCACTTTGAGAAGGGAGACACTTTGTTCCGTTCTTCTTTTCTTCTCGTATAACGGAGACATGCATAAATTTAAAAAATAACACCGTCGATGGGCTCCAGATAGTATAAATGAGTGAAATCCTCCCATCTTTCTATTATTTGAGTTTAATTAAAGTAAAAACCGTTATAGGGTTTCCAGGTTATTACACCCCACATGTGGAAGTCCGGGGTTCAAGACCCCAAGTTCCGGCGGAGAGTGTTGCCCATGTGTGGCAAATGAGATGGACCGTGCCCAGATCCTGGTTTTTGGGGGGGGGGGGCATGGGGATGCAATGTGTTATTTCTTCCAGTGAGTGTATTGTGTGTTATATGATGTAATATATTGGTTGTCGATTGGTATGCCTGTTATTTTCAAGGATACCGTTGAATTCGAAAGGTCGTGTGTCATATTAGTGTATAGGCAATCCCAATGAAGCAGGTGTTATTAGGAGTTAAGACTCCGTATGATAAATTAGATGAGGTTATTAACATAGAGAAAGTGACATAGCTTCCATGTGTTTAAATGTGCTCGAAAATTTGCAGTGACCCTCAATTAACACGATCTGAATACATTGAATGAAATAAAATTCATGTCGTGAAGAAGATATGCCTTTGTGGGAGATGTGTATAAAGTGTTTTTAATATAATATATGATTAGATCTTCCGTGTGCTAAGTAGTTCTGAAAGGGGACACCCTTCCGATATATTTTCAATTATTTGAAGGTTATGAAGCAGTAAATGCTAATCCGATAAGAGACAGAAAAGGACATTCAAGGCTCAAACATAATTTATGAATTAATGTTACTGAATATGTCAATATCGCGGCATATCTGTGTGTAGCGTGCTTCCTTAGCTAATTAAAGGTGTTTGTGCAAAAATAGATGTTTTTTCCTCTCGTTAATAGTGTATTCGTATTCCTCTGATGTCCGAGACTCTTTCCCCCTACTTAGAATTAAATAGTTTAAGCCCCTTTCCGGACATACCACGTACCCAAGCTCTTGAGCAAGCCGAGGAAAGACTCAAGTAGGGGCGATGGACTTCGACTCCAGGGACTGTAAAAGGGTCTCGTCAAATAAATCCTTACAGCCACTTCGTAAGCCAGTCAAGATAAATTGTTATGCAGTGGAACCCTGGATAGGTGCACTACCTTGGTCAACTCTTGTTCTTTTCCGACCCCGACGGTATTAGAGCATTCGAGGCCTTCTTGGCCCTTGCTTTTCTTTGGCCTATACCTTCATTTTTCGAAATGTCGGGTCCCTTCCAGTTTTCTCTCTGATCAGTGTTACATAGAGGATGGTTGCCTAGTTGCACTTCCCCTTAAAACAATAATCACCACAACCACCACTACCTGCCCCATTGTACCTGAACTTTCGTTCCTTGAGGAATATTAGAAGCTCCGTTTTCCTTATTTAACAAGTTGAGGACTTCCTCGTTGGTCTTTTCTACCCAGGATATTCGAAGCATTCTTCTGTTCAAGTACATTTCGAAAGCTTCAGTCCGTCTCTCCAGCAAACGACTGAACGTTCAGCCTTTAAAACGATACAGAAGGACAGGACAAACATAGCATCTCAACATGGGAATTCGGAGCTGAAGGTTGAGGTATCTACTAGTGAATGGGGCCCTCATACTGTTGGACAATTTTTTGCTATCCTGGATAATATTTCATTCCTTGGATCGCAATGTTCAGTCACTATATTCCCTTACGCAGATATGTTATGAAAAACTGAGATAATAGACTATTGCAAAATTAGACAGGGGCTACATTAAGAAGTAATTCCTGTATTAAATGGATAATATTTAAGTTTCAAGCAGAAATATTTACGTATAACCTGTTAGTGTCCACCTCCGTAGCGTAACGGTTAGTGTTATTAGTTACCGTCCACGGGGCATGGGTTCGATTCCCGGTACTATCAGAAATTTATGAATGGCAGGAGAGCTGATATGTGGTTGGAATGGTAGATGCAGCTCACCTCCATACGGGGTGTGCCTGAAAAGAGCTGCTCCACCTCGGGATGTGGACACGAGTTTACCATTTTAACTGTTAGTAGTTATGAATATCTGACAGCAAAAGTTTTGAGCGAATGTCCCTAGTGGTGCATGCTTTAGCATTGCAAGCATAAAGCATTCGTGTCCTCTATGTCCTAAATAACAATTATCAGACTATTTTTCGACTTCAGGGCATGATAAGTTCAAATTAACAGAAAAATCTCTTTCACTAATTCAATGCGAACATCAAACTACATGTAACTATTAACATATATAGAAAAGTTGCAGAACAGTGAATTACAGATTCAGCCAGTAGACACGCTGATTCTGGGAGGAAATCCTCTTTGGGGATTAACTCTCTGTGACGGATCACATCAAGTAATCTACTTTACACATTTATCACTGCTAAAGTGCAACAGCCACATGGGAGCAGGAAGTGAAGATTTAAGATACTTTCACAGCTCTCGAGATGCGATTTAAATTCTGAAGAACTGATGGGATACCGCTTATCCCTCCTTGAACGACTGCCAACAGGTGCGCTCCCCGAAACAGAATAAGGAGCACGTTTGCTACCCCTCATTTTGACAATGTGTGGAGATTATGGGTAGAAATATGAATGAGAGAGAGAAATAAATTTAATAATGGAACACTAGTTGCACTATTTCAAACCATATGGTTGGTAGGAGAAGCTAATAAGTTACAACGGGTTTGGACTTAGATTACCTGGGGCTGATGATCACGTAATTGTACAGTTAATAAAAACAATCAGAACGATAACCACTACATCACTGTTAACTCGTTATCATGACCGTTGCATAACATTTGGAGGATGTGGAATCAGTTCAACAAGTCGACAGAGGACCGCCCGTCACTGTACCAGAGTTCGATGCAACATACTCTAAATTAAAACAGAACAAAGCCACTGATGTTGATGCCCTTCCAGCAGAACACTTTATAAAGTGTGATGTCATGAAAATCGATTTGTTTGAAGTGATTATTGAATGCTACGAACAAAAAAATCTTAGCAACTGATTTTATTAAAAGCAGAACAACTATACTCCCCAGAAAAGGAAATGCAAGCGATTTTTCGAATTATGTAGAACACAATCAATGCTTTCTCGCGTTCCTAAGATTTCACTTATCGTTAAAGACAGAATTTGAATGAAAATATAACAACAATATAAAACTTCATGTAACTACTAACTTATATAGAAAATTTGCTGCCGAGTGAATTACAGATCGAGCCAGTAGACACGACGTTTCTGCGAGGATCAATATGGCTTTAGAACACAGAAAGGAACTAGGGAGGCCATATTAGCATTACGTTAAATTTTGGAAAAGAAGATAGGAGTCAACAGGAAAACATATGCAACATTTAATGACTCGGAAATAGCCTTCGAAAATGTTGAGTGGAAATTGTTTTTTCAAGTAATAGGGAATGCGGGACTTGACTTGACTTATTCTGAATCTATATAAAGCTCAAACCATGGAAGTTAATATTAATGGTACTACAAGAGAAGCATAATTTAGAAGAGGAGTAAGACAAGGCTGCCCAATGTCACTGTATCTCTAACATGTTCATAGAAAATGCCGTTAGAGAAATGGAAGGGCATACTAAAGGGGTGAATTTTTATAATGTTATTTGCTTTACGTCCCACTAACTACTTTTTAAGGTCTTCGGAGACGCCGAGGTGCCGGAATTTAGTCCCGCAGGAGTTCTTTTACGTGCCAGTAAATCTACCGACACGGGGCTGTCGTATTTGAGCACCTTCAAATACCACCGGACTGAGCCAGGATCGTGGGGGGGGGGGGGGTGAATTTTAATCGTATCCAGGTGCAGAGTATCCGATTTGCAGATGATATTTCTATCTTAGCAAATTCTGAAAAGGATACGAGTAAGATGCTAAGAGCATTGAACAAATACTTAGAAAAAATGTAAATTAAAAGTAAATATAAAGAAAACAAGATTCATGACAGTAGACAAAAAGAAGCCTACGCGTAGAGAAATTTAAATTTTAAAAGCACGCCGATAGAACAATTCTCAGAATTATCTTATTTGATCAGTGTAATTACCGTCCGACTCGTTGGCTGAACGGTCAGCGTCCTGGCCTCGGGTTCGATTCCCGGCCGTTCGGGGATTTTAACCGTAACTGGTTAATTCCAATGGCACGGATGCCTTTGTTGGCGGTACCTAGTGTTTACACTGCACTATGTCTTCTGGTATAGGCTAGAGCAATTTTGTTACTTTCATAGATCTGTCTCTGTCTTATCCTTGGCTTTGACAATATGAAAGTGACTGAGGTATGAGCGATGCTAGTAATGCCAATCCTTATGCAGCCAGTCCCTGCTATGAATGGTGTGAAAATGTTACTCATAGGGTCGGTTGAAGCATTTCAGTGGGCTTGGCAGACTGATATGTTATAGCAACTCTGGCTCGGTGGGGAAAGCAACGGGAAACTACCTTACTCCTCATTTCCCTAGTACGCCTCTTCAGTGATGCCTAGGCCATCTATGACAACTGATGGCAGAGCTGTTGAGGATCCAGCGGAAGCGCTGACGGACTGAACATACATACAATGGCACGGGGGCTGGGTGTACGTGTTGTCTTCATCATCGTTTCATCCTCATCACGACGCGCAGGTCGCCAACGGGAGTCAAATATAAAGACCTGCACCTGGCGAGCCGAACCCGTCCTGGGATATCCCGGCACTAAAAGCCATACGACATTTCATTTCAGTGTAATTACCTCTGATAACAGGTCCCTTTCGGAAATCAAGAAAAGAATAGCGGTAGCAAAACCAGGCTTCCGAGATAAGACAATCTTATTGCTAAACAACCATTTCAGTTTGGAGACCAGAAAATCATTTCTCAAGACATTTGTTTGGAGTGTGCTACTATATGGATACGAAACCTGGACATTAGGGAAACAGGAAGAAAAAACTGGAGGCTGCAGATGAATGGTTTTGGAGAAGAATTAAAAAATCAAGTTGGATGTTTATCGATATTTATTAAATATCATAAAGAAGAAGAAAAAGTTCCTTGGACACGTTGTGAGACTTGACTCTATTCTCCAAAACATTATTGGAGGTAAAGTAGTAGGAAAGAGACCGAGGGGAAGACCAAGGATATCATGCATCAGAAACGCCGTCAGTGAACTGGCATGTGGTTCATATAGTGACATGAAGAGCCTAGCAGGAAATCGTCAGATGTGGCTACAGTAACAAGGCATTGTCTTTAGCTGATGTTGATGATGATGATGATGATGATGATGATGATGATGATGATGACGACGACGACGAAGTTCGCCATAACTGGAGTTGGAAATAAACATCTAAATTTGAAAATTAGGCCAATATATTAGGCCGTATGGTAACGTTTGTCAGATACAAAGATTGGTAGCAGTATTATATAGGACCCCACCACTTTCGCTATGTACTATTTTCCACAGACATAACAGCCTATTTCCGGAGATAAGTTACTGGAAAGTTTATGAAATATGTGAAAATCATGAATATCTCCTTTGTTAATTCTCGTATGCTGAACATATGAAAGGTAAAATATTGGAAATTATATTTTGCACAACTCTTTGTATGTGATGTATTTGAATATAGTTAATACTAGCATTTGTACCCGTTCTTCTCACGGAAATTTACAATGGATTACATGTTTCCTTCAGGAATTTATGCAAAGTAACATGTCTCATTTTTACATTTAATACGATATGTACAAATGAAATTTTCGAACGAAAGCGCGTGTCAGTAACGTGAAACATGATGAAGCTGAACAAAGTCGAGAGAGAATGAGGAAGACTTCCGAATTTATTGTACGGTACAGTTTCAGGACCGAAGTTGTGCGACATTGTCCATGGTTCTAAAGTTGCATATTGTATCTCTCACCGCTGGCGTGGCGCTCTGACGTTGATGATATCTCCCTTCATATCTAGCCTATCGACAAGACTAAAATGGCTCTCTTGTTTTCCCCGTTATCCACCGTGAAGTGACATACACGACATGTCCCACGGGACTTGGACTAAAATCCCATTTTTTCGAAATCATCTGCGTTATTATCCACCGTACGATAAATGCTTATATGGCATAAAGGAACGAAAATAACATATATAAATCGATTTTCGTATACAGTCTTTAGATAGACCTAATGTTAACAAAAATATTTCAGAACAACCTTCCTATAAATACAAACTTCATGTGGTTACCATGACGTGATATGCACCTGATAACACAATCCTTGGTGAGTATGTTCTAAATACGTAGTTTGGTTGAAAATGTCCAGGAGTTTTCCACTTTTAGGAGTATACAAAAAGATAACCAGACAGACTGGCGCCAAAGGGAAAAGTTCTACCTCATGTTTCCGCAGTGTTCAGTTACATTAAGTGGAGTTAATTTTCCATGCCGATCGAAATATTATGCATCCTCTAAATTTCGCCTGTTATGAATCCTTAAAATAACTGTAGGTCTGCGAGGGTGTTCGTCGTTAGCTGCAGAGCATGAAGCCTGTAGGAAATGGTATATTTTCCGTAATTTGAAGAGTAAGAGAAATTATATAAATAACAAAGAATATTTAAAATGAAGGAGTGTTTCACATAGAGTCTACAGATTTTACACATAATTAATAGTGTAAGAAATCTTTTAAAAATATTCTGGTATTCCTTTAAATGCCAGTTTATTCAGTGATTTTTAAATGATATACAAACTAATGTCGTAGGATTAGCAACAGACCAAACAGAATTATTTAACCTCAACGAAATCTTTAAAAAAATACGAATAATTCAGCATTTCACAAAGCTATGTAAGTCGGATGAATGACAGGGAGTCCAATGGAACAAATTAGAAAGGCAAGTGAGTGCAAACTCTAAAACTAAGGCACTTTAATTGTTGTCTTCTCCATTGAGTCTAATATAATTTACACACCTCTGTATAGCTCACGGCCCACATCACGCAGCTAACGTTCTTGGTCGCTTTAAGAAAATCTATCTTCTACGTGTAGATGTTACATCCTAGAATTTTAAATTCAGTTTCCCCCAGAAGTGTTATAATTTAATAGTTTTATTACTGGTTTTACAGCTCACTGACTAATTTTATGGTTTTAGGAAACACTTTATGGCTAGAATGAATTATTCTACATGCCTTTAAAATTACCTACATGAGGATGACGTATTTTAGCACCTTCAGTAACCACCGCACTGAGGCGGGATCGAATCTACCAGAGAGCATCAGAAATCAAGTGATCTACCATCTAAGCTACTCACCCGGCTGTAATCAGTCATGCCAAACTTCAAAATTATGAGGTGTGACTTAAATATGATGATGATGATGATGATGATTATGATAATGACTTTTATTGTTTAAATGGGCCTAACAGCCAGGTCATCGGCCCTAATGGTATGAGGTGCAACGAAATGTAAATTAAAACTTCAAAATGTATCCACTGACCCCCATCTACCCCATGGCGCAACAGCCCCGAAGGGCCTTGGCCTAAAAAGCGACCACTGCTCATCCGGAAGGACTGCAGATTACGAGGTGTCGTGTGGTCAGCATGACGTGTCCTCTCGGCCATCATTCTTGGCTTTCTAGACCAGGGCCGTTGTCTCACCTTCAGATAGCTCCTCAATTGTAATCACGCAGGCTGAGTGGACCTCGAAGTGGACCTCGAACCAGCCCTCAGAATACGGTAAAATCCCTGATCTGGCCGGAAATCGAACCCGGGACGTCCGGCTAAGAGGCAGGCACGCTACCCCTACACCGCGGGGCCGGTGTATCCACTGACTAGAATCTAAAAGGAATGGAGATGAAAAAATGACGGTGAATCCGAAACAGTCAGTGGATCCAATTCGCCATGTCTTAATTACTGGGATCATACGTATTATCTAAAGAGGTCCAAAATCCAGGTCACCGGCCCTTCATAATGGTGCTATTCACTGGTAAAGCAGAACCATGGTGTTCCTTCTATGGTAGTACTAATCACTGGTAACGTAGACTCAGTGTTTTTCGCATTGCGGTACAAATGTTAGACCATGTAGACCCATGGAATGGCACACACAATGGCACCACTGGCAGGGAACACAAACACATGTTGTTTCGCACTTGAAGGGACCACTCATAGGCAACGCAGACCCATTGTACTCCTCACATAGTGGAAGCAATCATAGGCCACGTATACTCATGGTGTTGTTCACATAATGGTACTAATCATAAGCAATGTAGACCCACGGTTTATCAGACATTATAGTAACGCCCACAGGAAACACAGACCCATAGTGTTCCTCACATTCTGGTACTACTCTCAGGCAACGCAGACCCATGGTTTCGCTCACATAGTGGTACTAATCACAGGCGCCAACCAAACTCGCGGTGTTTCTCAGCAGTACTAATCAGATAACGCAGACCGATTGTGAACATAGTGGAAACGACCAGTGGAATACCCATGACGACCCTTATCACAAGCATCATCCAGACCCGCAGTATCCATCGCATAATGGTACTGCTCCTATAGGCTATAACGTGGACCTATGGTCTTCCTCGAAATATTGTAATAGTGGCAAGTAACGTCGACCCATGGTCTTCCGCATGTAATGGTATTAATCACAAGTAGTCTTATGGTTCTAATGTCATCATCCTTTCGTCGCCCCTTTTAATCGGCTCTTACGACAGGCAGGGAATACCGTGGGTGTATTCTTCGTCTGCTTCCCCCATCCACAGGGGTTGATTTAAATATCTTTACGAGACTCGAAAGAAGAAGTGAAGTGCTTTGGTATTAGCCTTCAGCTATTTTCATATTAATGTGTAGTTCCCTCATTATTTCACGCCCATTTCACGGAAAAACAAGAAATTTATCTGTTTCGAATTTCAGGACATTCATTTTCATCTCTCTCGACAGGTAATGAGAGGGAAATAGGTATTTCAGAATATATTTGTAGGTCATGCCGAAATTTCTGTCAATAAATTATGGAAATTACCCTGGGCTACGATTTGTACGAAGGTTTATTCAAGCGCTAGATGTTCCTGAAGCCTGCTAACGACCTCCGCCGTTTATGCACATCTTTCTGCGGATGCCAAGTGCGGGCTAATGAGTCCTGAGTGTCCTGAAAATTAAAATATATCTTCATCTCTGAAACTGCTCTCCCTTGCAATTACACAAGCACTTAATCACGTAGAATGTACACCAGGATTAAAACCACTGAAACACAAGGCAAGAACGGTACTACAAAAGTTTCGGAAGGTGATATAAACACTTACATTCATAAATATTGTTTTATAACCCTAGGCCTTTCTATCAACCAAATGAATCGAAAAATGAAACCCTACCAACAATGTCTGTCTTCGTACTTATATTATCCGTCAATGCTGTCCTAATTTAATTCGATTAGCAGTTTTTTGTCTTATGTGTATATTTTTTTATTAGCCACCCTGTTGGTCGTCGATCTTTCAGTTGCAGTTCGCCATGTATTGAAAATTCATAAGAACTTATTCTTCCAACGTAGTCACATCGTCTAAGCCTACGCAACAATATTATTGCAGTCAACCAAACAGAGAAAGACCCATACATTTCCGTTTCAATTCCTATCTCGATTATATTGACAGCTATGATAACATCTCATGGTTACATATCAGTATAATGTAACTAGTATGTAAGCCTGTCTTTTGACAGTAGAATTTAATATGTAAAATTTAATTGGAAATCTGAAGTAAATATGTTTCTTAGTTTATTTTTTACTAGCGAATGTACCCGTGCTTCGCTACGGTATTCTACATTGTATTCGAATATCGAAGTAAATAGTGTGCATGCAGTAAATAAGATTGTTTTAAAATTGCATGTCTCTTAGCGTTATCCGAGAAAGAGCATGGCGAGGTCCCCGTACGTTGTTTCCAATGTAAAGTGTTTGTTATGGATTTGTGATATAACGGCAGGCTCACTGCCTACTGCCATTCACAATCGAGTTGGGACGTTTACGTTATAATTGCAGGCCCCATTGCCTACTATGCGGACAGAATCGATTTGGGGAGTTTTCGTTAAAATGGCAGCCCCCCTTTCCTACTTCCAGACAGATTAGAGTTTTTATTATAATGGCATGCAATTACCCTGCTACCACTCGAAATTAAGTTGTGCAGTTATCATTATAATGTCAGGCCCATTTTCCTACTTTCAGCCAGCTTACTGCCAGTCACACCAAGTTGGTGAGTTTCCATCAAAATAGCAGGCCACTATGCCTAATGCCAGTCACATTTTAGATGAGGACATTTCTTTATAATGGCGGGCACCCTTGCCTACTGCCAAACACAATCGGGTAGGGGAGTTTTAAACAAAACTGCATGCTCACTTGCCTTCTGCAAGTCAAATCGAGAAGTGAACTATTCATTACAATTGTAGACCTTCCTTACTAATGACAGTTACACAGGAGTTGGAGAAGGAACCCTTTCATACTGCCAGTCAAAGTCGGTGTGGGGAGTACTGATTACAATAGCAGACCCACCCTTTCTCGATCGCTACAAATCGACATCAGTGAATATATATAGATCGACATACGAAACTATATGCGTGTTTACAATACTGAAGACCTTCATTTACAGATTAACTGCAACTAAACGTACGTCATATCGACAAAGGATTATACCATAAGACACGCCGGATTTAGTGGCCTAAATGGCTGGTCCTATGATATGTAATTTATTCTTGGGTCAGATTGAGTTAGAAACGTGGAACAGGGTAACGTTCTTGTAAGATTATCTCACATTACATTACTTTTCGGATAATTATGTGACAGCTATATACATAGCATTTGGCTCATATATGGCTACTGGGTTGGCCAATTTTCGTGAAGAGTTTGATGATTCTGTATTTCATATAAGTAATCGAAGGTGTAAATTATGCATGTGAAAATTCCAAATTGACTTAACATCCATTAATAGAGAAAAATCAAACGTAAAATTGATACAGATACGGCAAAGAGTAATAAGACCAAGGTTGTAGATCATTCCAAATTGAACGGAGAATGTGCAATCTGTTATGCGATAGGAATTTCAGAAGGTCTGCACCATTATTAAAATTGCCTGCATATTTCGATATTCTTCGGGGATAAAAAGTGAAGAATTTAATGATCTTGGATGTTTTCCGTTCGTTACAGGCTAAAACGTATAATTTTGTCAAATTTCAATTATCTTCTTTTTCTTCTGGCAGATTATGCCGCAATCTGGATTTTCGGCGAGGCGGGTAAAAATTAGGACTTTCAGAAACTAAACCAAAAATTATGCAGATGGTCATTATTACCCCTTAAACGGAAAGCTGTACGAAAATTTCGCCAAAATAGTCAGTGTAGAGGCACACAGTCGTTACGATTTGATTTATATAGATAAGGAATCTGCTCCATGTAAAACACCTTTTTGGTTATGGCCGCTGGACTTAACCTGCAAAACTGACCATTCATGATATCTCCCTTATTAATCCTCCTGACGAAAAAATGCACATGAAAAAAAGGTTTAGAGGTGGAATTCCATCACGTTTGGTCGATTTCCAGTCAGGTTGGTCTTGTTCTCTATATATTGTGCAAGAGTAAAATCACCATTTCGGTTCCCTATAAACCGCCAGTCCATTCCGGAATATGAAATGTTATTTACGTTTAAAACCTACCTTTGGACAGGTGGATGCTAAATATGAATTTTGGTTCGAATGTCTTCAGTAGTTTTCAAGTTGAAAGGAATACGCTTTACACGCACCCGCTCGTGAGTTAAGTCCGATGGGACTTGTACAAAAAAACGGTCCGTTAATGATATCTCCCTTATTAATCCTCGTATCGAAATGATGCACATGAGAAAAAAGGTTTAGAAATTAATTTCTACCAAGGCAGGTAGATTTAAATTAACGTTGGTTGTGTATATTTTGTGGAAGTGCAAAATCACTGTTTCGGTTTCGTATAAACCCCCAGTCAGTTCAGGGATTTAGAAACAATATTTGCCCTAAAATCTATCAAGGACAGGTGTATTCTAAATATGAGTATTGGTGGAAATACATCCAGTAGTTTGTAGCACTCGCGTACATACGGCGTAATTAAGGAAGAAAATAATACAGTTAAGATAGTTGAAAGTAATAGAAAATGGATTATAACTGAGGACAGCCGGAAAACGACAAATATGTAAATGCCAAGTTAATGTATTGGAAAAACAAATGCCCCTCCATAAATTATGCTAGTGTGAGTTATGGATATAATAAAACGGTAACAGAGGAGCAATTTAGGTCCATTGATTCCTAGGTAAACAAATAATAAGAAGATGACTAATGGTGTTATTATTTAATCTATTCGAAGGCGGTTATAACATCCAACGATATTCCGCCAATATCCCGCAGATAGGCCGATTGACGCCTTTCTTGCATTCTACCCAAGGAACAACCAAGAATTTAAAAGCATAATGAGGAAAATGGCAATACGTTACTTCCCTGCTGGCATGCAGTCAGAGACGTTGCCATGGTAACCTGTAGGTTCGTTGTCGGTCTGTCGGTCACTCAATGCAGAGCATGGTACCAGCAGAAAATTGTAAATTTCTCCGTCATGTAAAGAGTAAGGTAAATTATAAACATAACGAAAGTTGTTTATAATGAAGAGACGTTTCACGTACGGTAAACGAAGTTTACAGAAAATCAATAGTATAAGAGAAAATGGAGGAAAACCATTCTGGTTTTCCAATAAACACCCCGTCTATTCAAAGATTTTAAAATGATATGCATATCGATACCTTCCCCGGGAGGAGTATGCTCTAAATGTGAAGTTTGGTTGAGATCTATCCAGCCGTTTCGACGTGATAGTGGAAAAACCATTCTGGTTTTCCTATAAACCCCCCCGTGTATTAAAGATTTTAAAATGATATGCATATCGAAACCTTCCCCGGGATGAGTATACTCTAAATATGAAATTTGGTTGAGATCCATCCAGCCGTTTCGACGTGATGGTGGAAAAACCATTCTGGTTTTCCTATAAACCCCCGTGTATTCAAGGATTTTAAAATGATATGCATATCGAAACCTTCCCCGGGATGAGTATACTCTAAATATGAAGTTTGGTTGAGATATATCCAGCCGTTTCGACGTGATGGTGGAAAAACCATTCTGGTTTTCCTATAAACGCCCCGTGTATTCAAAGATTTTAAAATAATATGCATATCGAAACCTTCCCCGGGAGGAGTATACTCTAAATATGAAATTTGGTTGAGATCTATCCAGCCGTTTCGACGTGATGGTGGATAAACTATTCTGGTTTTCCTATAAACCCCCGTGTATTCAAAGATTATAAAATGATATGCATATCGAAACCTTCCCCGGGATGAGTATACTCTAAATATGAAATTTGGTTGAGATCTATCCAGCCGTTTCGACGTGATGGTGGAAAAACCATTCTGGTTTTCTTATAAACCCCCCGTGTACTCAAAGGTTTTAAAATGATATGCATATCGAAACCTTCCCCGGGATGAGTATACTCTAAATATGAAGTTTGGTTGAGATCTATCTAGCCGTTTCGACGTGATGGTGGAAAAACCATTCTGGTTTTCCTATAAACCCCCCGTGTATTCAAAGATTTTAAAATGATATGCATATCGAAACCTTCCCCGGGAGGAGTATACTCTAAATATGAAGATTGGTTGAGATATATCCAGCCGTTTCGACGTGATGGTGGAAAAACCATTCTGGTTTTCCTATAAACACCCCGTGTATTCAAATTTTTTAAATAATATGCATATCGAAACCTTCCCCGGGATGAGTATACTCTAAATAAAATTTTGTTGAGATCCATCCAGCCGTTTCGACGTGATGGTGGAAAAACCATTCTGGTTTTCCTATAAACCCCCCGTGTATTCAAAGATTTTAAAATGATATGCATATCAAAACCTTCCCCGGGAGGAGTATACTCTACATATGAAGTTTGGTTGAGATCTATCCAGCCGTTTCGACGTGATGGTGGATAAACTATTCTGGTTTTCCTATAAACCCCCGTGTATTCAAAGATTTTAAAATGATATGCATATCGAAACCTTCCCCGGGAGGAGTATACTCTAAATATGAAGTTTGGTTGAGATCTATCCAGCTGTTTCGACGTGATGGTGGAAAAACCATTCTGGTTTTCTTATCAACCCCCGTGTAATCAAAGATTTTAAAATGATATGCATATCGAAACCTTCCCCGGGATGAGTATACTCTAAATATGAAATTTTGTTGTGATCTATCCAGCCGTTTCGACGTGATGGTGGAAAAACCATTCTGGTTTTCCTATAACCCCCCCCCCCCCGTGTATTCAAAGATTTTAAAATGATATGCATATCTAATCCTTCCCCGGGAGGAGTATACTCTAAATATGAATTTTGCTTGAGATCTATCCAGCCGTTTCGACGTGATGGTGGAAAAACCATTCTGGTTTTCTTATAAACCCCCCGTGTATTCAAAGATTTTAAAATGATATGCGTATCTAAACCTTCCCCGGGATGAGTATACTCTAAATATGAAGTTTGGTTGAGATCTATCCAGCCGTTTCGACGTGATGGTGGAACAGACAAACAGACAACAGACAAACAGACAAACAGAAACGAACAACTTTATTTATAAGATTATTTTTATACCACTCCCCTCGCCCCCTGCCAAAAGGGTGCTAGGGGTGTCTTACCCTCACGCGGTTTGTCTCCTGATACTAATTGATAAGTGTACCACGTTTGGTGAAATTGCTCCAGTGGTTTAGGAGGAGATGTGTCATATACACACCCACACCCACACACCCACGCACACACATACATCAATTTTTATATATAGTAAGAAGAAGAAGATAATATTTTTATATGTAGTTTTTCGATTAATTTTATATCTCACCCCCTTCGCTCCCCACTTGGATTTGCAAAAAATCCAGAGTAATACTATTCATCTCAGAGACCCTGAAATCTATGGATTCGAAACTGTTTTTAATTATTTCTATATCTCACCCCACCCCCCCACCCTTTGCTCCCAACCTAAAAGGGGGCTGGATTTTAAAAAAATTCTAGAGTATCACTTTTCAACTCAGCGACCCCGAAAACTATGAATTCGACACTATTCTCGATTATTATTGTAACTACCACCCCCCTGACCCTCTCCCTTAAGGGCGCTAGGGATGGCTTACCCCCCACAGTGATCGTCTCCCGATAGTAAGTGATTCGTGTACCAAGTTTGGTTGAAATTGCTCCAGTGGTTTAGTTGGAGATGTGTCATTTACACACACACTTCCATTTCTATATATAGTAAGATTTTTACACTCGTTCTTCACCCCCTTTCCATCCCCGCCCAAAGGAGTCCTATGAGTGCCTTACACAACAGTATATTTTTTTCCCAGATATTAAGTCTTATTTGTACCTATTTTGGTTGACAGCTATGCCCAAACGTACATGCATAATCTCACTGCTCTAGAATCCTGGAGCTGACGTTGCCATGGTTACGGCAGTTCATTTCTTTATCCGATTCCTAGAGCAGGGGTAGTGTGGTGCCAATATCTCCGTAACGGTTGGTTTTAGGGCCTTAAAACATGGTTTTCGGGCCCGTAGGGCTTACCGAGTTTTGTTCTTTGCGTCAAGAGGATTAAATTGAGCTTTGTCTCGTCCTTATACGACAAATTCGATATTTTGCCTATAATAGTATAAGAGAAAATGGAGGAAAACCGTTTTTCCTATAAAACCCCCGTCTTTTCAAAGATTTTAAAATGATATGCATATCGAAACCTTCCCCGGGGTCAGTATACTCTAAATATGAAGTTTGGTTGAGATCTATCCAGCCGTTTCGACGTGATGGTGGAACAGACAAACAGACAAACAGAAACAATTTTATTTATATAGATTTATTTCTCCGAGTCTGAAATCATTACAACATATTTACAACTACTCTATTTACACTTTTTAATTCCAGTATTCAACTGTTGAGATGGCATATTCATTGGCTCCCACCAAATCCTTGACACTACATCGTATAGGCAGATTTTTTACAGATGAGAAGGTGTCCATGATCTTGCTTTTCACCACACACACACAAATCTTGATCACCGTAACCCCACCTTTTCAGGATGGTTTTACACCGTATCACTCCAGATCTTAATCAGTTAAGCGTCTTCCAATGTCCATATTGAAGATGTTGTCCTGCAGCAGGCTTCTCTTTCACTTCCCATAATCCTACAGCCGACTTACTTCTCCACAGTTCCTTTTGCCGAGATTTGGCTGATGATGGGATTTATGTTGTTGTTTGTAAGAAGCTCTTCCTCGATTTCAATCTTGATGGGTGGGTGTGGAGTCCAAACCATTGGGTGTCTTGGATCTGTTTCTTTCTTTCTTTCTTTCTTTCTTTCTTTCTTTCTTTCCTTCTTCTTCTTCTTCTTCTTCTTCTTATTCTTCTTCTTCTTCTCAATATCTGCTGCAGTCTCTCACCTAACATCTGGAGGTGCTACTCCCACAAGTGGAAAGTGTTGTGTGTGTCCTCCGCATCGCAAGCTCTGCACCTACACGCTCCGCAACCCGCCGCAGCACCGAAGTTTCTAGCAGCTACGAGGTGTCTCACTGCGTCTGGCACGCTCACCGATGACGTCAGCCAGCGATATATAAGGAGCTTCGTTCCGAGCCTCTCCAGGACTACCCCAATGTTCGACGACCAGACCACACCGCAAGTAAAAACACGGAGGCATTCCTCTTAAAAACGTGTTTTGAACAGGTGGACAAATTACTGGCCGTGAGGTTTCACCTCTGAACATTGCCTCATTATCCTGATCCCCGTAGCCACGTCGAGCCCCGAGTATAGCATTCTGCTACTCCCTTCGGTCCTCACCAGTGCTCCGACGTCCACCTTAGCATTCCACTATTTGAATAAATTAATGCAAGTTCCTTGCAAGTATAAACCTTGTACCAGCATTCTGCCTCTCTCTACAAGTTACGCTTGTAATTTCACAGAAGATAGTTTTTGACTATCAGGACAATTTATTAGTGAAACAGACTATCTCCTCAAGATAAAACTAAGTGTATACAGAACTGTCGTACTGTATAATTGTACATATGCAACGCACATTCAATTTAAGATTTAATTTCAACATTAACTGTGTGCATTCAAACAAGTTTCAAGAATAATTCAGTTTAATTTCTTATATATATATATATATTGTATCAAAACATTGAAACAATAAACTTTATGTTGTGTCACTGTATACCAAGTTCCTTGTATACAAGAGAAAGATCTTATTAACAGGAGTTGGTCGAAAGCAGCATGTTATAATGTGACCTGTCTCGTGGAGGGCATCCACTTGGTTTGTACGAGTGGAATTCCTCAAGACTGGAGCATCATAATCTGTAGCAGAGAAACACAGGGCAAGGGCAGATATATGGAGGACGTTAAGTTGTGCTCCGCATGCTGTGTGTGAGTTTACGAATGAGATTATTTCTGCTGCATACCTCCTGTTTGGTATCTATACTATATCTTAAGAACATACGTTATATTTCCCATGTTACATACATGTCAGTCATAAGAGGAATTATGATATTTCCTTATGAACCTTATTGAGTATACTTGTAGATCGGGTTGTACATTGAAGTTTATGGATCTGCGAACTCTTGAGAATTCCACAGTACATAGGTCTATAGCTATCCATGGGTAAATACTGGAGTGGAGATCTATGTAAAGTCTGGTAAAGTTTGTTCCTGTGCCTTGTTCCCTGTGATGGAGAGCACTAAATTTAGAAGAAATTGCCTCCGCTTAAGAAAATCCTATTTCAAAATTTCAAAATCTATTCTTGGCATAAAACACCTTCTTCCTGAAGCTGAGCCCATCAGAATTTCTGAATGAATAATATTTTTGTCTTGCTTTGCCACAGTCAAACTTGTCACGACATTTATACGTAGATTTACGATTCTTCACGAAGTGGGTACCTTCATTTCTGTTGCAACTCTTTTCAACATTTCAGTGAACTCCAATAATAATACTGAATCCTTGTATTTACTTTAAATATAATAACTTGATCAATAACAGTCAGCAACCGGTGTGTAATATTGTACAATATGGCGGTCACGTGAGTACGTTGGCTTCAATGCTGGCTGCTCATTGGTGAGGTGCTCTACCATATCTTATTCTATGCTCGTTGGTTGGCAGAGACGCCGTTGCTAATATGGCGACGGGAACAAATCTTGGCCTCAACGAGCGAATGCATTGCAGCATGAGTCGCTGTGAATGACAGACGGAATAGGAAATAAATATATATCGAGAGAAGTTTACAGAGTTAATTATTTAATTTTTTTACAATTTGTTTTACATCACACCGACAACATAGGTCTTATGGTGACGATGGGATGAGAGAGGTATAGGAGTGTGAAGGAAGCGGCCGTGGCCTTAATTCAGCTACAGCCCCAGCATGTCCTGTTGTGAAAATTGGAAACCACGGAAAAACATGGCTGCCGACACTGGGGCTCGAACCCGGATGCAAGCTCATAGCTGCGCGCTCCTCACCGCACGGCCAACTCGCACGGTACAATTTGTATTACGTCGCACCGACACAGATAGGTCTTATGGTGACGTTAGATGGGAAAGGCCTAGGAGTGTGAAGAAAGCGTCAGTGGCCTTAATCAAGGTACAGCCCCAGCATTTGCCTGGTGTAAAAATGGGGAACCACGGAAAACCATCTTCAAGGCTGCCGACAGTGGGGTTCGAACCCAGTATCTCCTGGATACAAGCACACAACTGCGCTCCCCCAACCGCACGGCCAACTCGCCCGGTTTTACTGAGTTTTCTGTTTTTTTACAATTGGCTTTACGTCGCACCTACACAGATAGGTCTTATAGCGACGACGGGATAGGAAAGGGCTACGACTGGGAAGGAAGCGGCCATGTCCTTAATTGAGGTACAGTCCCAGAATTTGCCTGGTGTCAAAAAGGGAAACCACGGAAGACCATCTTCAGGGCTGCCGACAGTGAGTTTTGAATCCACTATCTCCCGAATGCAAGCTCAGCTGCGCGCCCCTAACGGCACGGCCAACTCGCCCGGTAAGTGTTTGAGCAATATTCAAGCAGTACACATGTAAATGAAAGAATAAGTCTGATTTTAGATTGTCGGGCAGACGGAATTAGATGGTGGAGTGCCCGTTTGTTGAGCGCAAGTTGAAAGGTTCGATCCCAGTTCAGTCCAATGGTATTTTAAAGGCGTTCGAATAGGCCAGTCTCGTGTCGGTAGATTTAGCAGTATGTAGAAGAATTGCTGGAAGCCTCCATAAACAACAACACTTTTAGATCTACGAGAGATATAGGCCTATTAATTTTAAATAATGATAATCAGTGAGGGAAATTTTTTTTTGTTTTGCTAGTTGTTTTACGTCGCACCGACACAGATAGGTCTTACGGCGACGATGGGATAGGAAAGGGCTAGGAGTGGGAAGGAAGCGGCCGTGGCCTTAATTAAGATACAGCCCCAGCATTTGCCTGGTGTGAAAATGGGGAAACCACGGAAAACCATTTTCAGGGCTGCCGACAGTGGCCGACCTACTATCTCCCGAATACTGGATACTGGCCGCACTTAAGCGACTGCAGCTATCGAGCTCTGTAGTGAGGGAAATAGCTCATGACAACATTTATTTAGAATGCCAGGTATAGTTAATTTTGTTTTTCCAATACAGAGAAGTATCAGTGGTGGACTTATGAAAGTGTAAATACATGAGCAGGTACATAACTGTACGTAGTGTTCCTACGGAGGTCATCCCGGTAGCCTAACGTTTTAAATGCTCTGTACATCTGCCTGTACCTTTGGAGTACTGATCTGGTAGTTGGTTATTGTATCAGATTTTCAAATCCTGGTGAAATGGAAAGAATGTACACCAGGACAATAAAATACGCTCCATTTATGTCACAACATGTTATCAGGGGCCGAATTTCCGAAAATTTGGATAAATACACATTTCTGACAAACGTTTAACATTTACGGTAGATTCAATGCCGAGAAACGTTTTGTGGTCATCCGATGGAAATACGTATATTACAAGTTACTTGGAATACATCACGAGCAAACTACTGCAGCCAACGTAAGTAGGTTACTAGATAATTACCGAACGGTAAGTAGATACGTAACATGTAGGTTATTTTTAATCTGAATTAATATAATGTGAAATAAAATTAACTGCAAGTACTACATATACCTGCCAATGACTTTACTTGATATTAAAAAGTTCTTTGCGATAGATCGATATCTGCTGAAGCAATATAACAAGGTTATCTATAGTCAGGCATAACGTCTCTGATTTTTTTTTAAAATGTATATGTCGCACCGACACAGACGACGATGGAATACCAAAAGGCTAGGAGTGGGCAGGTATATCTCCAGCATTTCCATGATGTGAAAATAGGAGTACTGTCATTTCAAAACTACTATATGAAACGTAAACGCATTACTTCTTCCTTTTAATTTGCCGTACGTCGCACCAACACAAATAGTCGTAAGTAGACGATGAGATAATAGAGGGCTAGGACTGGGAAGGAAGCAAACGTGCCCTATATTAAGGACCAGCCACAGTAATTGCTGGTGTGAAAGTGGGAAACCACGGGAAACCACCTTCTGGAGCGCCGACAGTGGGGTTCGAACTAAACGCAATACATCACGCTACATGTACTTAAGCTATTTAGAACATAACATAATCCTCACACGGAGTAGACGTCAGGAAGGGTATTCGGCCGTAAAACATTGCCAAATATAGGCCTACATGTAGAACCGATTCCAAATAATTGGGAAAAGGCCACGACGAAAACAGTCGAATCTCAATATCCTGAACCTCTATTACTCGAATTTTCAGCATCTCGAAATAATTTCAATTTCCCTCCCGTCTGTTCTATTCTTCACTTGTATTTATTTCCCTATTACTCCAAATTCGATCACACGAATTTCTCTATTTCTCAAGGTAAACGTTTATTCCATGGTTGCTGAAAATATTATGTAACTGGAATTTTGTACAACATTAACTATACAATACTGAATTTTAAGGTTTATGCGTTATTGTTCCTTAACGTACTACTGTCCACTTCTGGTACGTTGACCATAGGCAGCTGGAGCTGTAGGAACCCTCTTCTGCATCATAACTAGACCAGGCGTTAAGTGAACTGACTATTCTTCGATTCCAGACACAGAGTCGGTAGAATGTAGGTTTAAATGAAAATGTTTTTGCAGCGGTAACTGTTGTTGAAAACTATGAGTAAGGAAAGGAGCTTGAGAGTGAAAGACATATTCCCCTACTGTATGCATTCCATCTTCAACGACTTGCTATAATTAAGTGTTGTAATTAAAATTACAAAATTCTTCGAATTAATTTTTATAAGCTTAAATAACACTTATGACAGTATCAAGCTGTAGTTACTCGTGATTCGATTACACGCGATTCTCAAAGGCGGGAATTCTATCTATCTCGAAATTACGATAACTCGAAATAAAATTCAGCTTCCGAGGTGATTCGAGATACCAGGGTTCGACTGTAATAAGAATTGGAAGAATAACGGACTAGAGATCGGTTGTCTCAAAAATACATCATCATCTTATCATTATCATCATCATCATCATCATCATCATCATCATCATCATCATCATCATCATGTCAGACTCGTTGGTTGAATGGTAAGCGTACTGGCCTTCGGTTCAGAGGATCCCGGGTTTGATTCCCGGCCGGGTCGGGGATTTGAACCTTCATTGGTTAATTCCAGTGGCCCGGGGTGTGGGTGTTCGTGCTGTCCCCAACATCCCTGCAACTCGCATATCACACATAACACTATCCTCCACCACAATAACACGCAGTGTCCTACAAATGGCAGATGCCGCCCACCCTCAGCGGATGGTCTGCCTTACAAGGGCTGCACCCGGCTAGAAATATCCACACGAAATTACATCATCATCATCATCACCACCTCACATTTAACAATACCTTTCTAGGTTATAAAGTTCTCTACAATTTCTATGCGCCATACGATTTCCATTCTTCCTGTATGATGTCAACAGATGTTTAGATCCACTGAATCTGTTCGCCTTAAGTTTTTTAATATGTATAGGATAATAATGCTAGTCGGTGGTGATTGGGTTGTGGACTTGCCTCTTACTACGAGGCCCGGCGTTCGATTCCAGGTCAGCCTGGGGGATTTTATTTTGAAATGAGTAACGGAACGGAGTTCACTAAACTTTGTAAGACAAGCTGATTAGCTGTTGATACGAGAGACAGTGGATGCGGTCGCGAAAGCCAATTAATACAGCGCTACAGTTGAGGATATCGTCACCATGACAACGCGCAAGTCTAATGTTTGCAGGCCATCTGTTTGGGAAGCACACCTATTGGTAAGCCATGGCGCGCAATGAGCGTTTATGGAGGTTTATAGTAAAAAATAGGCATTGCTGGATAAGGTTACATATTTCTTCTTGAAATTGCTACAGTGGGTAAGTACAGTATTTGGACAGGGATTCTTTGAATGACGAACAACAGTGCAACTCATTAATTATACTTGCTACCATACATTCTTGGAACTCAATCTCAGCTGAAATTAGAGGCATAGGAAGTCCGGGGCTATTTAAAGGGGAATGATTAATGTGGTGCTCAAACTAGTATAAAGTAGATCTCACTAACCTGTAACAAAACTAGCATTTAGTTCTTAATCTTCAATAAATTATAAAGGTTAAGTAAATTAACTTTAGATGTATTTAGAAATATGGTGCTTAACTAACGATTACATGTATACTATTCACAATACTCTGTAAGTTCTACAACGATTTTGTATAATATGGTTTGGCATAATAGTAGGCTTCATAGCCTGAGCCCCGCCATATAAGAAAGGCAATAAACTAACAATGTTCCCTTTACGAGACACACCAGTACAAAATCTAGGGCAGTTGCACTTAGCCACAAACTGTGAGACCCTGTAAAGCCCGTGATATATTTTGCCTGACATGTTCCAGATGATGGTTTGTCAATAGCTGTGGGCTAGAGGCACGTATTCTGCTGTTTGGTGGAGTATGGTGCCTGCGTCCATTTGTTAGCGCGTACACAAGGCTGACCGTAGCCTATAGTGATCTGAGAGCTGGGATGTGTGTTTATATATGGCTCATAATGGGCCCTATCACAGAGCCGTGAAAGCTGCTCTATTGTGCATTGATCAGCAGATCGCTGGTTCGATTATCTACATAGCAGGTCAGCAATGACACGCTTATATCCCTCTCTCCTCTAGACATCTTCTCATCATTAATTTTCTCAGCAGCAACCTACAGTGACTTCAGAACATATACTCATCTTTCTGTCTGAATTTAACAATACAAAATAATAATGTTATTGGATTTTACGTCCCACTAACTACTTTTACGGTCTTCGGAGACGCCGAGGTGCCGGAATTTAGTCCAGCAGTAGGTGCCAGTAAATCTACCGACACGAGGCTGACGTATTTGAGACCGGACTGTGCCAGGATCAAACCTGCCAAGTTGTGGTTAGAAGGCCTGCGCCTCAACCGTCTGAGCCACTCTGCCCGACTATCTAAACTTCTTAAATATTAAACTGATGTTCGTCTTTATATCGGGCAGGGAAAATAATGGTCATCTTTAAGTTTATTGTCTGTCTGTCTGTCTGTCTGTCTGTCTGTCTGTCTGTCTGTCTGTCTGTCTGTCTGTCTGTCTGTCTGTCAGCTCACCCGGTAATTTAAATAATTTCTGAATAAGTTCCAGAACACCTCGGCGTACAGTCTGTCGCATTAAAATGAATTTTCCATGATACGTCAAAATTGAAACAGATATTCACGTGAAAAATACGAATCAAAACAAATTGCATATAGGCTAAGAAGGAAAATTTATAGTGTCAAATTTGTTTGATATTAGAAGGTTCTCCACATTTAAACGTTAACTTCAGAGGTATGCTTGAATTTGTCATAGATTTGGTGGTAAAGAAAAATTAGTCAATTTTCCAGTAGCCGAAACAGGGCTACATCGTTCTTTATTCATCGATGTATGCATACAGAATTAATACATTTTAAAGCACTCTAAATGGACAATGGAGTTCACATGGACCAGCTGACTGTGAAGGTTATTACATAGAGATGTATAGGCTACTGTATGTAACAACTCACGCTCGACAGACTCACGTATCTCCTTCCTGATCTTACGCCTTGAAAAAAAATTAGAAAAAAGTCAATTTTATGTGCCTGTTCGTATGAAGCCATATGTCCCCAGTTTTATCACAATCCATTTCAAAAAACCTAGTACACTGTCCGGAATTCGAAAAGCGGTCACCCCGTTACGAGGCAAGTGGCATCATGCGGCTACCAACCAACCAAAACAAAATGAATATCTGTTAAAATATTTATTCTACAGTATACTTAAGATCCATATACATTAGTGAAGGTATTGGGTTTCTTAAGAAGGAAGCTATACTTTCCAGTGTCGACTTAAAACTTAACACCTTTTCAGTCTATCGAACTCACAAGTTCAATGTAATATATAACATACCTATTAAAGTTTAATATCGGTAGATATGATATGGGCTTTTGAGTTTATGCTGTGTTAAGAAAACAAGGTGAAACTCTTTACTTTTCGCAGAGAACATTGCTCCACGTCTTCAGAAGAAAATCTCGACTGTTCACGATGAAGACTTCTACAATAATGTGGGTTCGAATTTAACAATGTTTTACCGTTGTTGCTGTAGTGGTACCCTCGTTCCTCGCCAGGTGGCTCGCTGTATGCTGGCACAGCGCTCCAAGTGGAAGTTGACGACAACATTAAGCTCCAATTAACATGTTCCATCACGCCGTGTGTGCGTGAGAAGTAACAGAGATGATATCAGACGAATCAAGGACGAATGTGGTAGAAAGCAAATAAAAAATCAATAAAATAAAACGCATCGAAAGACACCAGCATAGAATAGAACATAGCTGAAGAATGGAGAAAGTATATGGAGAAAGTCAGAGGATGATGATGGTGTTTGACGGTGTGGGAAGTGGGGTGACATGACCGGTGCACACAAGTTATGGAATGAAACATCTGGTGATGATGAACGTACGAAATTGGAAAACACCGAAACGAAATAACAATATAGGAATGACAGGAAAGAGAACTACCTACATACAGTAAATCCTTAATGGCTGGCAACCACGTATTACTTAATTGATAGCCAGTGTCACTGTTGAAATTGTTAGTACTTTTGCGTATTTCCACAGCTTTCCCGTATAATCCTACACCTGAAGAGTTTAGTGTGGGTAAGAGCTCGAACGTCTTGGAACACATCAGGACACGACAATAGAGCGTGCTCAGCTATTGCTGACTTGTCAGACTTATTGAGACGGACATTTCTTGGGTGTTCCTTGATGCGAGTCCCCAATGTACCGGCATGTTTTGTGAATGTATACCTTGTTATAAGTACAGGGAATTTTTTGCACCCGAGGGTGTAATAATGGGGACAATCATTTTAACATTATTTTAATACCTGTTTAATAGCATATATATTTTTAAGGTAATAGTACGGTGTTATACAAAATATAATATTGAACTTGTGTGTTTGACAAACTGAAAAGCTTTTAAATTACATTTATGCAAGATGTCACAATCCGCACATCTAATTTTCTATCTCATTGTTTCTAATAATGAAATTTATTGGCTTTACATGCCGCTGACTACTTCTACAGTTGCTGAAGAAGCCGAGGCGCTAGTAGTTTGTTCCACTAGACTTACTTCACATGTTGGCTAGTCTGCCGAAGGTCGGTGTATTTTATCTATCAATCACAAATGATCAGCATTTAGGGCTTTCGCCCTGGTGGCAGATTCCCTACCAATTGTTTGTCTCATGTTTACATTGATTACAATTGTTTACCTTATAGACATGGTATAGGCTTTTGGGCTTATGCCGTCTCAAGAAAATAAGTTGAAAATTCTTCACGTTTCACAGAGAGCTTTGCTCTGTGTCTTCAAAAGAAAATCTCGACCGTACACGAGAAAAGCTTCTCAAACAATAAAGTTTGAATCTATACGTTATAATAGAAGTAGAAGTGGTACGTTCATTCGTCACTAGATGGCTCTCCGGTCGTGGTACAGCGCCAGCTTTCGAAGCGGAAGCTGACGGAGCCATCAGAATCAGTCTGAGAGCGTCACATAACATAACAGGTGTATGCACATATGAAGGTATGACATTGAGACATGTCTGGAATGAAACATCTGGCGATGAGGAACGTACGAATTTGGAAAACACCGAAAGGAAATAACAATAGTGAAGGGATAGGGAACGGAACTACCAACTATCTACGTAAATCTATTTCCCTTCATAACGTCTCTCCATGGTAATTATGTATTTATGAAATCTTTCTCTATGCTCACCTGTTACATCACTACAACTCTCTGAAAATAAGTCTAGATGAGAGTCCATGAAACGTACTTTCAATGACATATTGCACCTTATATTTTTATCATCTTTGATCATTTCTTTCACAAACTCTCTATATTTATGGTCTCTTCTACTTCCAAAGATGTCTTGTGTTGCTTTCTTGAAACATACCCAGGCTCGCGTTTCTTTGTCTCAAATTGGTATAAATCGTTGCATTCTCGCTGCGATTTTGAGGTTCACATGCCACACTATCTGAACAATAACATCAATGTCTGATAAAGAATCAGAAATAGTAAAGTTGATGTTGCCAACTGATCAATATTTAAAAAAAATAAAAGTACCATATTTGTCGCAAACGATGATATCACATATTATGATATACCATATGTACTTGAAAACTATCACCGATAGCGCAATTTTGAATTCAGATTTGAATTTAGCAATGTAAATTCCTTTAGAATTACATACTTCCATCTTGAAAATAGAACCTTTGTAGACCAGTGTTATTTAATTAATAGTTATAACCAGTTGTGTTCTTGCGAATGAGTTACGAATCATACCGGCAAATCGCTAATATTGGAACACACAAACACTGCCCGGCAAAGCAGTATTTAATCTTATAGATTCTTTAAATGCGAAGATATCCGCAAACTGTAGATATCCAGTATCCGAAGAGATGATATTTCGAATTCACCGACATGAATCTAAGTAAATCAATATTTACGGAGTGGTTGGGGAACAACCTGGTTTCTAAATAACATTAGAATCGAAGAAATATACACTCATTACCAAAAGAATCACACGGCGAGATGGAGTCGTCAGAATTGCCATTCCAAAATGGTGACAAAGCAAGAATTCATTAACATAAGTTCCAAATTTCAAATTCACGGGTGTTTGTACAGAAATAAACATAAATATTTCCAATTATTGAATGCGACTGGTAAAATCCGATGATGTTCTTTTAAGAACGAAACCTATAATTCTATGTTTATTAATGTGGTTTTTTATAGTGTAATATTTACGTTTAACTTGTATGTTTGACAGACTGGAAATCTTATAAGTTACATTTATTAGTTACTAGAACTGAATAGAACTACTGTATATTTTGTGCAATTTGGTTAATTGAATTAAAACAGTTCCTGTACGACTTTTAGCGCTTTGTAGTGACACTGGTGGGTTGCACGATTTGATACATGATTTTTCTCAGGCCATAAAACAAATTCAAAATCGTACAACAACCACGACAATCAAAGACGATCTAACTTCTGAAGTAAACAGATTACATCTGACATAGTTTGGTTCCGTATTGCTGCTACATTTAATTATCATCGCTGAGCTAGTTAACCCTCAGTCAAAGGAAAAAGCAGATTACGGGATTATCCCGATCACTCTACTCAGTTAGCGTTAACAGGTTTACTTCTGCGGTCACGCACCCCCCCAACTAAAAGCGACATAGAGCATGCTAGAAACTTCGACCGTCATTTTCTTGGAAACGGTCCAGTGTCTGCGGATAAACCGGAACATGTGTTCATTTATCACGACTCCTCATTCACTGAGTGAAATTCCTGGGAAATATGCTTGTTAAATTTGGCGGATTCCTCTCTTAAAGTTTGTCCTCACGTTCTATCGTGCGCCAGAACAGTGAATCTTATATACAGTAAGTACAAATGGCACCGTGTATTTAACGAGTTTCCACTGTATTTGACCAGAGTTTCGTCTCGGCCACAGCAAAGCCCCTTATACACGGTAACATCATCGAAAACAATCTGTCTCCTTGATCTATGCACAGTATATTAGGTCAGTAGCCTAAGAGGTATTATCACCATTGCAGTAAGAACGCAAGCTTATTTCTAGGCTAAAAATAACTTAATTGAATCTACACTTCGGTAATCTAGCAAAGACACTCGCACTACGCGAAGAAAGAAAAATAAAGCACAGAATTTCCGTTATGAACCCTCTTTCTCATCTTCTAACCAGAAAAAACATATCCACGACTTTCACATTTTCCGTGAAGTGGAGACATTTTTTATTTATTTATTTATTTATTTATTTATTTATTTATTTATTTATTTATTTATTTATTTATTTATTTATTTATTTATTTATTTATTTATTTATTCATTCTGTCTTAATCAGTTTACCCTCCAGGGTTGGTTTTTCCCTATGACCCAGCGAGGGATCGCACCTCCACAGCTTCAACGGCCGTGTCCTGGAGCGTTAGACTGTGGGTCGGGGATACAATCGAGGAAGAGGACCAGTAAGTCGCCCAGGCTGCCTCACTTGTTATGCTGAAAAGGGTAATTCTGGTGGAGGGGGGGGTGAATAGCAAGATTTGAAGAGATAGATAAGGAAGGGTCCGTGGCCTTCAGTTAGGACCACGGAAAATCACTTCGAGGATGTATGAGGAGGTAATAGAAAGCCTCTTCACTCAGTTGACCTCCCGAGGCTGAGAGGGCCCCGTTCCAGCCATCGTACCACTTTTTAAATTTCGTGGCAGAGCAGGGAATCAAATCCGGGCCTCCGAGGGTAGCAGCTAATGAAACTAACCACTACACCTCAGAGGTGGACTTCATTTATTCTTACGCTTTTACATTTTTAAATTAGTTTCCTTAGGGTGCACAAAAAAAAAAACTCGCGAACCGATTACAACACACAAATAATCAGAAGTTTACACTGTCCGCAGAAGTGTTCCGAGGTTCAAGTGTTAGGGTTAGTCCCATCCCCTTTAAGTAGCTAAGCGAGGCAGGTCTGTAAGTCGCACCTTGTCGAGAATAATAGCCACAGTAATATTTTACAGTAGAAGGAACTGCAAGGCGGCAGAGAAACTTACGTCTGTTTCCAGCCCCTCCCCCTCACCACACACACACACACACACACACACACACACACACACACACACACACACAAACACACAAAATCCCCTGAAACAAAAAAGAGAAGTAATTCTGGAAATGGAATACCGGACTCTAATTATACCAACCCATTTTATTTTTCCCACAAGCATGCGGTTATTTTAAAGTTTGAAACAATATTAATTATACAGGTGAATTAACAAAAACACAGGGTTTCCCAAATTAAGAAAGATATTATTTCTACCCCTCTGCTTCAGTTTCAGCAACATGTCACAAATGCTAAATTCCCTTACTCTGTTCCCTTTACTTCCCCCTTTCTTTTACTCTCTGTTTTTGTGTATACTTAGCTGATTAATATAGCTGTACAGAGCCAGCGACACAGATATACATTAACAAATAAGTTTTTAATTAATGCGTAAGGTAATAAGTTGAGTTACTTCCCCCGTATATACTGCGCCAACAGTATCCCTTGTCAGTCATAATGAGACTTCTGAGACCACTCCCACGCTACGCTCGGGTTTGAAACGCTCTTATAGCAGGGGGATTCGGGAATTTGATTATGAATCAATATTACTTTATATTTTTTATAATACTCATCATAAAGTAGAATTATGAAGTATAAAACCTTCACCACCGAGCTCGATAGCTGCAGTCGCTTAAGTGCGGCCAGTATCCAGTATTCGGGAGATAGTAGGTTCGAACCCCACTGTCGACAGCCCTGAAAATGGTTTTCCGTGGTTTCCCATTTTCACACCAGGCAAATGCTGGGGCTGTACCTTAATTAAGGCCACGGCCGCTTCCTTCTCACTCCTAGCCCTTTCCTGTCCCATCGGTGCCGTAAGACCTATCTGTGTCGGTGCGATGTAAAACAACTTGCAAAAAAAAAAAAAAAAAAAAAAAAACCTTCACCTAAACGTCCCGCATCAGTGCATGGTTAACTACTGTGAGTTTTGAAAGTCGTTTTGCAAGATCACTTTCATTTCCGAAATGAAGGCCAATGATAGTCCTGTCAAGTTATAATCATTATACAATATAAAAGCAATTATGTTAAAACAGTGCTGATGGTTGAATTATTATTATTATTACATCCAACAGTCGTATCAGCACAAAAACATTCACTTCACAACTAGTTTTCAGACACTAAGGCCCATCATCTCTGAATTAAAACATGTTGATCCATGTCATCAATGGAAAATATACTACTACTACTACTACTACTACTACTACTACTACTACTACTACTACTACTACTACTACTACTACTACTACTACTACTACTACTACTACTACTACTACTACTACTACTACTACTACTACTACTACTACTACTACTACTACTACTACTACTACTACTACTACTACTACTACTACTACTACTACTACTACTACTACTACTACTACTACTACTACTACTACTACTACTACTACTACTACTACTACTACTACTACTACTACTACTACTACTACTACTACTACTACTACTACTACTACTGTTTTCATTCGTTCCCTGAAGGGCGAGGTGGGCATTTTAGTCGGTGACGCCGCCTCTCTGGTCGGGAGGTTTGTTACGGTGAAGGAGATGTTTAGAGAAGGTGAAAGGGTTGGCGGCCGTAGCCTATACTAGGAATTGTCCCAGCATTCGCCTTAGTGCAGGAGAAGGGAAAACCACGGAAAACCCTTCTCAGGACGACCGATGGTGGGGACCAGCTCCTCTCCGTCTCCCGAATACAGAGGAATAGAGTCGCAGTCACGCCTCCTCTGCTCGGTTGGCCGGTCGGATTGCAGAGCTGTCGGTGGCCACTTGTGGCACTCTACATCCGCCGACTAAAGAGAGTCCATGTAAAGTAAACAATGGAAGGGCTGGCTGGACATGCCGTTAAGCATAACAACGGCATTGTTTCCATTGTTTCAATACCTTCCTAACTCAGGGCTCCAGGATTAATTTCCACTTCACCCATTACCAAATGTACAGCGATCACTAACACTAACACCACTTCAAAGAAAATAGTACCATTTTTCAGTCCACATGCCCGGTATTTTAAGCGGTTCTTCCATCGGCCGACGATCGCTCTGGAGAATTCAATTCCTATTCCCATTTCGCTTACACCACTGAGAACTCAGCACTCACACACGTCCACATCGTTTGCAAGGTTCCACTCAACTGGAGTCTACATTTCTCTGCATACGTTTACTGTCAGAAAGGTAATCTGGCTGCAAAACTATGCCAAATTCATAGATGCGAAACAATTGGCACCCGCATCGCCACCAGGCTGCGAAAAAAGAGCGGCAGAAGAAGAAATCAGAATTGATCTTTAACTTACACCACGACTAGTGAATGAAGGAGAAGCCACTGCACTGATCACCAAATTTCACTCTATCTAAATCCAAAGTGAATTGTTTCGGTGTGGAAAGCCGTTCATGGCTTTATAGTGTATACAGTAGGGATTCAGAATATGTTCCCCCAGAAGGTCTTGTCTAACGAGTTCCTCGTCTAAGCAGACTTGGATACTGCGGGAATCGAACCTGAAATACAGACACTTCTAGGTGATTGCACTTTGCAATTTACTTTTATTCTCGGCTAGCACAACTTTATATCAACACTAGCTGATGTACCCGTGCTTCGCTACGGGATTCTCAAAAATACTGTTTTTGTGGTTTTCCTAACTGAAGTCAACTTCGGCCATTGCAAAGACGTCAGTTGGAATGTAGTGATTAAAAGCAATGCTTTAATATAAAATACTCGATCAAATGACAAACCGCACATTTACTCACTTTTGACGAACAGTACTACGGTGCCGATCTAACAGTCAAAAGTTCCAGAGCTGGAGTGAACAGACCGCAAACAGCCGTGAACACTCCTCTGGCATTATTCCGTTAAATATGCACATTGCTCATTCCAGTCAGTGTCTCAGGACAGCCCTGAATATGGTTTTCCGTGGTTTCCCATTTTCACGCCAGGCCGGGGTTGTACCTAAGGCAACGGCCGCTTCCTTCCACTTCCTAGGCCTTTCCTATCACATCGTCGCTATAAGACATATCTGTGTCGGTGCGACGTAAAGCAAGTAGCAAAAAAAAAAGTCAATGTAATGTTATTGTTGATCAATGTTATGAGCTTTCTATATTGTATGCTTTCAAATTCAGTTTTCTGTCGACTATCTGATATAAGGGCGTCTTACAAAATTATTTATAGCGTAGACTGTAGTTCCTTATTCTCCGACTTTACATACCGATTTTCATTAAATTCTACTTACCTATTTTCTTGCGATTCGGTGCTGATCTGTACTTAGCAACAAAAATACAAATTCATGAATATCTCTGTTATAGCCGGTACGGTAAAAAATGTGGAAGACATAAATGATCGGAAATTTAATACTATATGCCCTTCATGTAGTATTTGTCGACAGGACCACTAAAAGCACAAATATTTGAGAATTAAATTTTAGGCCTTCCCCTAAACTACCATTTCAGCGTGAATAACATTATTTATGGCCTAGGTTGTAGCGACTTATTCTCTGACTTTGCATACCGATTTTCATTAACACAGGACAATTAATAACATAAATATTTGAGAATTAAATTTTAGGCCTCATCTAAAATACCATTTCTCTCTACGTGAATAAGATTATTTATGGCCTAGATTGTAGCGACTTGTTCTCGGACTTTACATACCGATTTTTATTAAATTCTCTTCGCCGTTTACTCGTGATGCGTGTACAGACACACAGACATTACGGAAAATTAAAAAAGTCAATTTCCTTGTTATTCAGTTATTTTCCGAAATTTATTACAGTAATTTAGGAGCTATGCAAGAATAACGATTCTCTACTAAAATGAAAACAAACTGTGGTGAATATTTGCTCGTAAATCGGAGAACTGGTACTACTAATTGGAGAGCATTCATTACCTGCAGCATTCTTAGAGCCTTTTCTCTAAAAGATTGATTGATTGATTGATTGATTGATTGATTGATTGATTGATTGATTGATTGATTGATTGATTGATTGATTGATTGATTGATTGATTGATTGATTGATTGATTGATTGATTGATTGATTGATTGATTGATTGATTGATTGATTGATTGATTGATTGATTGATTGATTGATTGATTGATTGATTGATTGATTGATTGATTGATTGATTGATTGATTGATTTATAAAAGGAAACAAAATCTTGCAAAAGTATAGTTTAATTGCTCTCCATTATCGAGCAACTTCTTGACAATGTAATCCAGTTATCTCGAAATTTATTAATAGTTTATTGCAGCCAATGGCCAATATTAATATTACAGTAATACAATGGCTAAAATATATCGTTTTAGCTCTTGTACAAAACTTTTTCAGAGATTGTCCACTTGTTTCCGAACTTAACACGCGATATATGTGATACGGCACACCATAGAGCTTGCACACAGACAATCTGACCCAGGGGTGGGGAACTCCTTCAGTATGCATATTCTGTGGTGAAACCCGTGTACTGATAGCCGGGTCGCAAGATCGCGCAACTCATAGTTAACAGTTATTTGTTAATAGTAAACAAAATTATGTAATTAATTTACACTATGATAAAAATATATTATTTTTTTGCTATTTGCTTTACGTCGCACCGACACATATAGGTCTTATGTCGACGATGGGATAGGAAAGGCCTAGGAAATGGAAGGAAGCGGCCGTGGCCTTATTAAGGTACAGCCCCGGCATTTGCCTGGTGTGAAAATGGGAAACCACGGAAAATTATCTGAAGTGTTCAAAGGACTATTTCACTGCCATTATAACCTCAGGCATTACTTCGAGCACTTTTTCAACGTCTTGGGCATAAACGTATTCAAATTTTCCAGACTCATGTTAATGAATCTGAACCAAAATACCATTGTCCAAGGCTAATATTTCAGGGGAGACATTAAATATTTCGTCCAAGTAAAATGACGGTTAGTTAAATTTATTCCCGCCTATCTCTGTCAACGTGGCTATTCTAAGAATGTAACTTTTAACTGCACAGTGATTGTCTTTTAAGGTCAGAGTTGCATGAGATACAGAAAAAATCTGTGTCTCAAGAAGGAAGATGCAATTTCCCTCTGTGACGTCAGAATCGCAATTCTTTATTGATTCAACTTCGATTCTAAGACGTGACTCTTCCGGTCTACTTTAGCGAGCTTGATTGAATCGTCTGAGAATTGGAGCACTTGAGTTCCGAATGAAATATTAGATTTAGATGTCCTTTAAGAGGAAGGAATGAGGTATTGTTCACCAGGGCTCGGATATATTAAAGAGCTCGACAGAGACTATCGTTCCTTTCTCATTGAGTCTTGCTTCCAAGAACAGAGATAGGAGATGGCAGACTCACACAACTTTCAAATACCTCATTACCGAGGATTCATATATTACTCGACCATAGTTCTCCTTTTCTTGAACAGGACACACGAAAGATGTGATTGAAACTGACATCGTTGCAACAAACGATATCAAGAACTGCACTATATCTCTTCGAACGTCAATTAATGTGTTCCAATTCAAAATCATATCGACTGCAATTTATCTAATCTTACCTCACCAGAAGGACTTTGAAAAGGTAAAATTAGCTTTCCTGACGCGAACACACTGTATGTATAAATTCTCACCCTTTAAGTTGGCTTAGGAACTGTACAGGAAAACAATGCTCTCATACCACGTTAAGAAAACAGTATGCATCTTATGGACCTACAAGGAGTGAACAAACCCCCCTCTGAGACCCCCATAATTCCTCGTGATTAAGGAATATTATACTGTACTTTGCAATGTATCATAAAAAAACAGATAAAAAGGATGAGTCATTTTCACCTGTAAGTTATTAAAATAGCTATATGACATTCTCTTTTTCATAAATATATTCATACGGAGGAAGCACAATGGCAGAAATAGCCATCTCTTCGTTGTCTCCCTTCATTTTGCTTCTTCTGCGTTGCTCTGGTACAAGCTTCGTTTAGTCCCTCACTCTGTGAACCGCCGGCAGCTCACTTCTGTAGAGAAATCATCTACAGTATTCATTTGTTGCATGTTTGTTTTTAGGCTTTAAATCAGTGCGTACTCGTCTTGTGTTGAGTAAGAGCTGGTTGCATATCGCATAGTATTTGCGTGTGTTCTTTCTATTTTCGTACTGTACAGACTTTGTTACTGAAGACTTTGGTGTTGCGGTGTGCAGCGATACGTCATGGAATAACTTGTACTGATAAAATATTTGTCGTGTGTTTTATTTGTGCTTGGGTTATGTTATTTAGCTGTTCTTTCTTAAGCGCACATTAATTTTATTACTTTATTTACGACCACATGTAATTATTACTATTGTTTTTGTGAGCTATACGACAGCACAGTAGTACACCGCGTTGCCCGGGGGAGTTTATTAAATTCAATTAAATGTATCCCTCACCCATCGGGCCCATAAAAAACTATTACTTTCCTATTTTCTCCCCCAATTCACCTTACAATTCAATGCTGAGGTCTTTCATGGGCCGTAGTTTACCTCTGAGTATGTACAAACCAAAAATATTCCCCGTAAACTCCCGTCCCCTTTAGTTCAAAAAATAATTTGCAGCTTTTTATCTTGAGCTTCATTACTGAATTTCACGAATTTATATTCCACCGTTTTCCCGTGATGGTATTGAGCAGAGTCGTTTGATATGGCAACCCTGTTGTCATAAGAGCAATACTCTTTTGTTAACATGGAATGACCTAACTACACCTGAAGCCGTAGTTCTCTCAATTTCTTCGGCGACTCAAGTGTTAAGAAACCCACCCCGCCGATAGTAACCAGAATTATGACTGCCTACAACCACCTCTGTCGTGGCCAATAGCAGAGAGCTCTTGACCAGTAGCATGCTGGTTATATCAGTGACATTCCACGAGGAGTACTTCAAAAGCGTGCCGGTCCTGAAGCCGACTCACTTGTCAGGTCTCCAGTGTTGCACAACTGCACGCAGTTCTGTCCAGAGGCTAACCCCAGAAGTGCCGAGAGTTCTTCTCTAAATACTAGGCCATTCACTTAGGCATTGAACATTTATTCTTTAAAATAAATTTAAGTACTCTTACAGAAAAGTTAAATATGAAGCACACCATATTACTCAAAATTCATTTAACACACTCATGTAGTATTAGATAATTTACTTATCTGGTGATTATCTGGCGATCAAAATTTTGGAAAACTAACTAAACTAAATACGTTTTTGCTTTTCCATATTTTCAAGTTCACAATCAATGATAAACTTTCATTTTAAAAAATACTATATAAAAACATGAACAATTTATTCTAATTTTTAAAAATATTAAGTTCTCAAAGGTATAAATAGAAACAAACAAACAAAAAATAAAGAATTGAAAGTTCTGAGCCGCACACAGTTCCGTCAACCACCGAACACTACTCGCAGTCATTCTCGGAGAATTTTCTTTCCTGCCAGGCCTTATAGGTCTCCATAAGTGCTGCACTCCACTTCAAAGGAAACGATTTCAAATAAACTCAATAATCTTTCGAAAGATAACGAAAGGTATTCACAGAAACTAACAGCAACAGCGAGCGCTTACTGTAGTTGCGCAGCTACTGTGACCACAGGGAGATAAGGAAAGGGTAGCTGAATTTATACCTACCCTGACCTTGACTGAGTCTTTTACGGCTAGTGACGAATGTGTAATCAAAGACTTGAAGCTTTGTCTTCAATGTCTTACTTGTTGTTATAGCATAAGTGAAAGATGTTATACCTGATTATGAGAATGAATGTACTATGCGTCGCGCAAGCGACGTTGGCATCCTACTGATATTATATTGCGTCGCAAGAGCGATGTGTGGCAGTTCTAGTGTTAAGTAGTTGAAACGGAGAGTTGACAACGCTGTATCTCAAGCTCGGGATATCCTGGCACTCCGCGGACTAGCAATGTAAGCACAGTCGGCCAGCTAGGCCTCAAAAGCGTTCTGGTCGTTAACGAGGAAACTGCAAGAACTGCAAGTACGAAGAAGTGTACCTCAAACATCGTTGGAAGAAAGAAAATCTGGAACTTGTAGAGCACAGACGTCATGTCCAGTTAAGATTAGAAGGGAGCAAATCAGAAGTGAGACAGATTCTCTCAAGTTATGTAGTTCATGGGTTTCATTGCAAGATATGCTGTAAGGAGCGATTCCGTCGGCAGACTATGCGGTGGCGAGACCTTCAATAGACACCATGCTGTAGATTGTACAAAACGATATGTTCCTAACAAGTTTCTGCAGTGGTCAGACTTAAGTAGGCCTACTCTGAACGAACCGAACAAACAGTGCACATCTAGACTATATATACAACCTGTGACAATAAAGGTCGGTGAATAGTCCTGTACTATCAACATAGATGAACAATGCACGCTAGTGACCTTACTGCCCTTCGAAATAGTCCCCTCCCATATCTATGCACTGCTGAGATCGGTGATGCATGTCCTGGAAACTTTGCAAGAAGGCTTCCTTCGGGATGGTGTTCAAAAGACTCGTCACGTTTCGTTGGATGTCAGGAATATCGTCAAATTTCTTTCCTTTCAAAGCGAGCTTGACGTGGGAATAGGAAGAAGTCTGGAGGATTGAGATCTGGCGAGTATTGGGATGTTCAAGGTGCACCACCCCCTTTTTTGCCATGAACCGTTTGACGATATTGGCTGTGTGTGGGTGAGCGTTGTCATGGACAAAAAGCATGAACCCTCTTGTGCGAACTGGGGTCGTACCCTGCGTAGACGTTTCATAAAACGGGCCAAAATTTCGATGTACCGTGCACCATTCAACGTCGTTCCCTCAGGTAGATATTTCTTGTGGATAATGCCTTGACTATCGAAAAATGTGATGAGCATCGTTTTGATGCGTGACATTTCGGCTCTGATATTTATCCGACGAGGGGATCCAGGAGAACGCCATTTCATGCTTTGCCGATTCGTTTCAGGGTCGTACCTGAGTCACCAGGTTCCATCCTCGGTGACGATACAGTTCAAGAAATTTGGTGTTGTATCCACCGTTTCGACAAAATCCTGTGAAGCCACTAAACGTGTCTGCTTCTGATCGGCAGTCAAGGGATGTGGCTCACGACGAGAACACATTTTCCTCTTCCCTAACTTTTGGGCAACGATTTGCGCACGGATTCACGGTTAATCTGCAGTTCATCCGCCTTCATGCACACAGTTAATCACCGATCGTTCGTGATTAATGTTCTCACCTTCTCAATGTTTTCGTCACTGAAGGCGGTCGCCGGTCTTCCGCTACGGGGGTTGTCAGGAACACTTTTCCGGCCTCCTCGAAAACGGGCGAACCATTCGTACACATACACTACAAGGACAGTGCATGATCTTCATAAACACGTACCAGCATCGCATGCGTCTCTTTCGGTGTCTTGCCAAGCTTAAAACCAAACTGTGCATTGATCTTTTGGTCGTTCATGTTCCTGTTCGCAGTTCAGAACCAACACACTAAACGCGCACTGTGTTAAACAGGTCTTACACCGCACACACACACGATGCTCAACTGAACAACGTTGGGAGCAGGTGGTCAAAACCTGCTACTACGCAGGTGCAGCGTTGCTTGTCGCCAGTGTTGCCGGATCGACCGTTCTCACTTTATTCATAGAACGTAATTGTCACAAGTTGCATAAAATAAGAGTTTTGTCTGTTCATTGCTAAGAATTTAGATAGAACGGCGTTTCTGTATCGGTCGTGTCCACAGTAAAAAGGAAATGCACTTTTCAATTTTCCACCATGTCTATCTGACTGTCTCTCTGTACGCGCGGGAATCACAATAAAATGGCTGAAAAGAATTTAAAAGTCGGTATGTAAAGTCGGGAATAAGGTACTACAGTCTATGAATATTGAATTTTCACGACCGCACTGTAATCGAAACAGACTTTCAACGTATTAGGTTGGGAGGTTGTGGGTTCGGATCCCACTGGTGTCCGGCTGGCCATTTTTGTTCTGTACCTAACATCTCTTCAACACGTACTACATGTACGTAACACGACCTAATACGTTGAAAGTCTGTTTCGATTACTACAGTCTAGGCTACAAATAATATTTATTCATACTGGATGAAATGGTAGTTTAGGGGAAGGTGCATAAAATTTAACTTCTTAAATATCTATGTTATTGGTCCTATTGAAAAGTATTACATAACAAATTTTATAACGAATGAAGGCAAGAGGGAGTCATAAAAGAAGGAAGGGCCGCCTTTACATTAGATGGTCTAATATCCCAGAGTCAGAAGGAAATTTAATGTGAAGGTCTAAAATATCGAAAGCTCATAAAACTGGTCAACAATAACATTACATTGACCATTGTCGTGATGTGATTTGTCTCTTATGTTGCCACTCATGTCCGATAGATGGTATTATTGCAACGCCCTGGGTAAAACAGCATGCCTGAATATTGGCGGAAAGTATCTGGGGAGTTAGATAACGTTGCACATGGTATGTGATTGTCCTATCAACGGCTGGTTCTAAGGCTGGTAATCTACACACACCTGTGTATTTATCTCTTTCTTGTTTAGTATCACATGTGGCCATTGGCTGCAGTAAATGTATCATGCATTATCTACAAGATTTCCTTCAAAAGTACGACATGCTTTACTGCCGACGTGATATTTCGATGTTTCTATCCAGCGGTAATCAAGTGAATTGCCAATTTATTAGAAGTAGCATCGATGGGTCTCATTCATCTCTTGAGTGTACCACGCGGATTTACAGCTGTATGGCGTGCATGCATTGCGTTCAGTTACTTAGGCCGTCTTTCGTTCTCTTCCATTTATAATTCATATTTTCATATAAGGGAGCCTCCGTGGCTCAGACGGCAGTGGGTTGGCCTCTCACCGCTGGATACTGTGGTTCAAATCCCGGTCACTCCATGTGAGATTTGTGCTGGACAAAGCGGAGGCAGGGCAGGTTTTTCTCCGGGTACTCCGGTTTTACCTGTCATCTTTCATTCCAGCAACACTCTCCATTGTCATTTCATAGCATTTATCACTCATTAATAAATCACCTTGGGAGTGGCGACCCCATTGTAATAACAGCTTATATATGTTTCATTCATTATATCCCTGACCCGGTCAAAGACTGTAAAACAGGTTGTAGGTCTTAATTTTTCATTTTCATATAAGTATATGAATTACTATGGAATAACTTGCAAATTCGTAATTTGAGAGTTTTTCTTTATTTCTTTTCGATTTGCTTTACGTCGCACCGACACACATAGGTCTTACGGTGACGATGGAATAGGGAAGGGCTGGAGTGGGAAGGAATCGACTGTGGCCTTAAGGTACAGTTCCAGCAATGAGTTAATTGGCGAGCAAAATGAATGGTGTTGGGTAGCAACATTCCTGTACTAGGTGTTATGAGAGTAAACTCGTACAATTCGATAAAGAGAACAAGCGACAGTTTCCAGTAAACGTGAATGATGCAAATGTGATGAAATTCTATGTACTGCTAGCCGCTACACAAAATGGCGCGAATCATAGTTAATAGTTGTTTACTTAATGGTACATATTCCACTGCCAATTGGAGGAGATGATTGGGCCAGGTTAAGGGGTATGTCACCTATAACAGTAAACATGACACCGTTCCTGAATTCGCGAGACATCTCCTAGAAACCGATGAAAACTTACGTGCAGAGAACTGCAGAAAAGCTGTGCAACACACAAAAAAGCTATTATTAATTGGGCTTGGGAAAACAGAGGTATATACGGTGGGCGAACGCATTGAAAACCTTGCTATTTCGTTAGACTCTAGTGCAAGTGACAGCTCGGAAATGTCTTGTGTGTTTTCGTTCTAGAGCAGTTACCCAATGTTACCCATCGCGCGCGGCCGCCCTGCTTTAAAAGCTAAATTCCCTTACTCTGTTCCCTTTACTTCCCTCTTTCTTTTACTCTCTGTGTTTTGTGTATACTTAGCTGATTAATATAGCGAGTACAATCTTGTATGACCGAGCTCGATAGCTGCAGTCGCTAAGTGCGGCCAGTATCCAGTATTCGGGAGATAGTATGTTCGAACCCCACTGTCGGCAGCCCTGAACATGGTTTTCCGTGGTTTCCCATTTTTACACCAGGCAAATGCTGGGGCTGTACCTTAATTAAGCCCATGGCCACTTCCTTCCCACTCCTAGCCGTTTCCTGTCCCAACGTCGCCAAAATACCTATCTGTGTCGGTGAGACGTAAAGCCAATAGCAATCTTGTATGAACTGGAAGTGCCATCCTTCCTGCTCACGCGAGTGAATCCTTCCACTGTAATCTTTCTGATTTCAGTAGTAATGTTTTCTTTCAGTTTACCACACAAGTAAAAATCACACACTGTTAGGTCTGGAGAACGAGGGGGAAATAAACCAGCACTGATCTCTGTCTGCAAACACTTCCGAGATTGTAAGAAGGGAATCTTATTTTGGATGAGCAGGGGCTAAATCTTGTCTAAACCACCAACGCGATTTTTCTTTCGTTAACTGATGGAAGAACGGCATCAAAATTTCATCTTGGTATCTCTCTGCATTCACTGTCACTGTCACTGCTTGTTAAGACGGAAAATATGCAGGAATCAAACCACCGGAACTATAATTCAAATTATAGGTACCAATTTTGATGAAGGATCATTTGTTCTTTTAAGGAACACTCTAAGGATTTTTTAAATAGGGTGAATATAATAGGCATGATAATCAAATAACCAGGTTGGAGGACAAGACCTAGGTTTCAGTGGGTGATGACGCCGATGATGCTTGTTGTTTTTAAGGGGTCTAATATTCAGGACTTCAGCCCCTAGGATTCAGTAGGACAGCATAGCAATTCTAAATTGAAAATGAAATCGTATATAATGGCCACTTGAGCACTGCGGTAGAAGTTAACGTGGAGAAAGTTTTCTAGGAAATACATATTATAGTTTATTTGTGCTCCCCATCGCATTACCCAAATAATAATTACATGCCCTATAGCTCAAACTGTAGTATCATAAGCCGTAGTGTCAGGCATTGGAAATACTTCAGTTGTGTGTGAATTTTTTAAAATAACGATGCTGGATTTAGAACGTTCATCTAGTAGTATTTCTTGTAATATTTTCTTTCAATCTTATTGTTTTTTTTTTGTTTTTGCTAGGGGCTTTACGGTGCGAGGTAAAGCCCCTAGCAAAAAAATCGTATTGTTTGGTGTACTCTTGTTGTGGTTGTTTTCGGGTAATTACGTTTTTACTTCATTATCACAGTACTGTAAGTGGTCATTGCCAACGGGATATTTTCCAAATGCCATGTACTTTTTTAATAACATTAATAATAAAAGAAGACATCATCTCCCGAATGCAACCTCACGGTTGCGCGCCAGTGCACGGCCAACACCCTCAGCTCCTTGTAAGTAGATTGAATACGAATGGGGCTTGCCGAGTCACTAGTTAGACAAATTTTGGTGAACTGGAGAACTATTTCCAGGAAAAAGAAATATATTTCTTTTCTTCTTGCTATACATCGTCCTTCCGAGCAATATATTCAGGGATATACTTGCCTGCCTCTCAACTCCAGTCACGTCGCACAAATACGACCGTAGTTCGATTCTTGGCAAGTGAAGACATATTTGCGACTTTGAACATCACTATTTCAAGGTTCAATGCACATTCGTGCAAACTGAACGAAAGAACCCATTGCATGTCCATCATAAACGTCATCATTGGGACGAAACTCTGACCTTTACGCTACTTCATATTTTACATTTGTATTTTATTTTTATTCAGTAAGAGACACTACACATGCTCTATCGTTTTCGTCATGTAGATCTTTCTGAGTGACAACATTTGTTAATCAATTGGCCAATTTCTTGTCAAATTTCTCCATCAGTATCATTTGCATAGAAAAACTTCACATAACAAAATATGTGTAAAATTTAATTTCTGATCTTTTAAGTTTGCCGGCTCCGCGGTGTACGGGTAGGGTGCCTTCCTCTTTCCCGGAGGCTCCGGGTTCGAATCACGTCCAGGTCAGGGATTTGTACCTGCATGATTACAATCGAGGAACTATCTGTAGGCTAACATAATAAAAGACGAAGAAAATGTCAAATTTCGATCCTTCATGTCTTATAAAGCTCTCTCTCTCTCTCTCTCTCTCTCTCTCTCTCTTGCTATTTGTTTTACGTCGCACCGACACAGATAGGTCTTATGGCGACGATGGGATAGGAAAGACCTAGGAAGTGGAAGGAAGCGGCCGTGGCCTTAATTAAGGTACAGCACCGGCATTTGCCTGGTGTGAAATGGGAAACCACGGAAAACCATCTTCAGAGCTGCCGACAGTGGGGCTCGAACCCACTATCTTAGGATTACTTGATACTGGCCGCACTTAAGCGACTACAGCTATCGAGCTCGGTTTATGGAGCTTTACTGGATGAGCTATCCTAATCGAGACCTTCAATAATTATCAAGATTATTCCTGCTAAGGCCAACACCAAGCATCGCTGACATGGAAATAGTTTTTTAAGCGTCTCAGTAAAGAGGTTTTTAAAGTTCTTTTCCTTGTGGTTAAAGGTCACACTAGCAGATCGAAGGTTTTCGGCGACACAAGGATGAAGAAGGGCTAGTGTTGGGAATGTAGTAGCCTATTGTGAAAATAAGAAAACACCATATTCGGGGTTGCCGACGGTGGGATTCAAACACCGACTTCCGAATGTGAATTCACAGCCGAACTACCCTAACCGCACGGCTAATTCTCTCGGTAGATAATGGATGTACCGGCGATGGTGTGTCTTATTGTCGTAATTATTTCATAAGGCGCAAAACTGCGTGATCATCAGTCCTTACTCTCTGGAAGATAAGAGAAAATATAACGTTTAAGCCATTAGCACGGACTTGAGCCTCGTTATATTGAGAACAGGAATATCATCCAAAACAGGCAGTTGAGGGTTCATTTGTATTTTCTTGAACTCTCGAATGAGAGCATTTGATCTTCTTAAATCAGGCGGCATTACACCTGACAGAATTGGGAGCCAATAAAGGGGTGTGTACTGGATATTAACCGCATGCTAGCATTTAGTTGAGTATCAATGAGTCTTGTGTATATGGACTATTCAGCCAAACTGGTGCACAGCACTCAGCACACGAGAAAACCAGTCCCAAAGCAGATCATCTTAAAGTATTTGCTGAGAAACCCCAATTTGAGCCACACAATTTCTGAAGGACATTTTACGTGTTTTGAGCTTTTTGGGTACATTGATAAGATGTTGTTTGTAAGATAGTGTGTGATCAAGTGTAATGCCCAAATATTTTGGTTACCAACTGTGCCGAAGTTCACGATGACAAAAACGTATTTGAAGTTTACTGCCAGCTTGGCGATCATTCAGGCGAAAACATATATATAACAATATAACCAAATATAACAATAAAAACAGCGGAAATATGCATTTATATGCAGCGTAAAATTCTTACCATTGATGCTTTCACGGCTCGTACTTATAGATATGATATATACGCTTTTTGTGTTTATGCCGTGACAAGATAAGAGTCAAGCAGGGTAAAGTTTTATGCGAAACGTAAGTAATTTTCATAACACGGCATAAGCCCAAAACGCGTATAGGCCTACATGTCCATAACAGAAAACTGCTTTAAACGTGGTTAGGGACTCGATCATTCACACTCATTTTTCATATTTCGGGTAAAATGACCTCAGGAAAGAAATATGACTTCTCCTAAACATACGAACCTTAATAATTACTACGATTTAGCGAGAATCTTACATTTTACTGTTTCAAGTTCAGCGTGCGGCCGAGGTGAGTCTGACATTTTGCTCATGACGATTAGGGGATCGACTTGTACGATATTATGGTTAAGCTCTTTACTATTCGCATAATGGCAAAATAATCCGACAGTTCGGTTCCATGAGATCACTTCTTGAGTTCCCCGATGGGGACTTTGGAGAGAAAATTCTGTGTCATGCCGGTTTCTGTTCGACCTTTCCCCATTGGTCCCACTTGATGAATGAGGACAGATGGCCAATAGTCGATTGTCAATGTATCGATCGCGGTACGCTGGATTTATCTTAAATGATATGAGACCACAAGAAAATCGTTGAATAATGGGGTACAGTTGGCCGTAGCGACCATGACAAATTGAGTGACATGTTCGTATGACAGATTGTACATGTATTTTTGTCTCTCTCTAGCCGATCACGCTGAAAACTCTCGCCGCTGGTGCGGGAACGGATCCCGCGCCGTCTACCAACCAACTTCCACATGTTAGCCTGCATCCCAATTGCAGTCAGTAACAGGAAATCACTTGGTATATTAAAATGTTCGTATACTCTTTGTCTAGGGCCTTACGTCATAGGTAAGAAAACTTTATTTTGTTTAATAATGTTATTGTTGTTCGGTTTTCGGAGACACCGAAGTGTCGTAATTTTGTCCTGCCTGAGTTGTTCTACGTGTCAGTAAATCTACCGGCAAGAGGCTGATGTATTTGAACACCGGACAGAGCCAAGATCGAACCTGCCAATTTGGGGTCAGAAGGCAAGCGCCTCAACCGTCTGACCTAGTCTGCAGTGATAAGAATCGAGGGCTTTGAAAAAGAAGCAGCAATCCAGAAGGGAATGAGGTAAAGCACAGTTTGCCCCCCCCCCCTCTTTCTTATATAGAACAAAACAGGTAGTAAGAGGAATTTGGAAAGGGAATCACAATCCAAGAAGAGAAAATCAAAACGCTGACATTTGCTGATGATATTGTTATTTTAACTGAGTCTGCAGAAGATGTGGAGAAATTGCTGAATGGTATAGACAGAGTGTTTGGTAAGGAGCACAAGATGAAAATGAAATGGAAATGGCGTATGGCTTTTAGTGCCGGGAGTGTCCGAGGACATGTTCGACTCGCCAGGTGCAGGTCTTTTGATTTGACACCCGTAGCGGACCTGCACGTCATGATGAGGGTGAAATAATGATGATGACGTCACATACACCCATTCCAGAGCCAGCGTAATTAAGAAATGATGGTTAAAATTCCCGACCCTGTCCGGAGTCGAACCCAGGACCCCTGTGACCAAATCCAGCACGCTAACCATTTAGCCATGGAGTCGAACACAAGATGAAAATAAAGACGTCTAAAACGAAGTCAGGTGATGCAAGTAATATTAGAGTAGGAAATGAAGTCTTAAATGAAGTAGATGAATATTATTACTAGGGTAATAAAATTACTATGGCAGAAGTAAGCAGGACATAAAATGCAAAACAGCACAAGCAAAGAATGACTTTCTTAAGTAAAGAAATCTCCTCACTTCGATTATTGATATAGGAATTACCGAGCTCGATAGCTGCATTCGCGTAAGTGCGACCAGTAACCAGTATTCGGTAGAGAGTGTGTTCGAACCCCACTAAAGGCAGCCCTGAAGACGGTTTGCCGTGGTTTCCTATTTTCACGCCTGGCAAATGCTGGCCACGGCCGCTTCCTTCCCACTGCTAGCCTTTTCCTCTCCCATCGTCACTATAAGACCTATCTGTGTCAGTGCGACGTATAGCAAATTGTAAATGTATATAATATAGGAATTACACTCATGCTCATAAATTAAGGATAATTGCATATTGTGGTGTCACACAACGTGGCACTACACAAAATTGGCGCTAATAGCATAGGCACATAGTGAACACAAACGAAACATATCTGTAAGTCTACTTTATTGGTGATAAGTTGAGAAAACCGTCCCAAAACACATGTGCTACAAAACGCCACTGTTTCCCGCGCATGTACCCCGACATCAATATGGGATATGATCACCATGCACACGTACACAGGCCGCACAACGGGTTGGCATACTGTGGATCAGGTGGTCGAGCAGCTGCTGGGGTATAGCCTCCCATTCTTTCACCAGTGCCTGTCGGAGCTCCTGAAGTGTCCTAGGGGTTTAAGACGTGCAGCGATACGTCGACCGAGAGCATCCCAAACGTGCTCGATGGAGTTTAGGTCTGCAGAACAGGCAGGCCACTCCATTCGCCGGATATCTTATGTTTCACGGTACTCCTCCACGATGGCAGCTCGGTGGGGCCGTGCGTTATCATCCATCAGAAGGAAGGTGGGACCCACTGCACCCCTGAAAAGGCGGACTTATTGGTGCAAAATGATGTCCCGATACACCTGACCTGTTACAGTTGATCTGTCAAAGACATGCAGAGGTGTACGTCCACCAATCATAATCCCACCCCACACCATCAAACCACTACCTCCATACAGATCCCTTTCAAGGACATTACGGGGTTGGTATCTGATTCCTGGTTCACGCCAGATGAGAACCCGGCGAGAATCACTGTTCAGACTATACCTGGACTCGTCCGTGAACATAACCTGGGACACTGTTCCAATGACCATGTACTGTGTTCTTGACACCAGGCTTTACGGGCTCTCCTGTGAACAGGGGTCAGTGCAATGCACCTTGCAGGTCTCCGGGCGAATAAACCATGTCTGTTCAGTCGTCTGTAGACTGTGTGTCTCGAGACAAGTGTTCCAGTAGCTGTGACAAGTTCCCGAGCAAGGCTACCTCCAGTACTCCGTGGCCGTCTGCGGGCACTGACGGTGAGAAATCGGTCTTTTTGTGGTGTTGCACACAGCGGACGTCCCGTACTGTAGCACCTAGACACGTTTCCAGTCTGCTGGAATCGTTGCCATAATCTTGAGATCACACTTTGTGGAACACGGAGGGCCCGTGCCACGACCTGTTGTGTTTGACCAGCCTCCAGTCGCCCTATTATTCTACCCCTCACAACGTCATCAGTATGTGTTCGTTGATCCATTTTTCACCACACAATCAGCATTAGCACGTCTGAAAACATCTGCACACTTACTCGCTGCACCGTACTCTGACATGCACCAACATACCTCTGCGTATTTGGACTGCTCCCAGCGCCACCGTGCGACGACCGCAGGTGAAATGCACCACATGGTCATACCCCGAGGTGATTTAAAACAGCAAACCGCCCACCATAGCGTTGTTTCACCATGTATCAGCATTATCCTTAATTTCTGAGCATGAGTGTAGAAAGGCGTTTCTAACGACATTCGTACGGACAGTGGTTTTGTATGGAAGTTAAACATGGACGGTAAATAGCTCAGAAACAAAGAAAATAGACGCGTTTGAAATATGGTGTTAGAGAAGAAATCTGAAGGTGAGATGGTTAGATCGAATCAAATGAACAAATACTGAATTGAATTGGTGAGTGGTGATGATCGATTTGTCTCAATTTGACCAAGAGAAGAGGTAGAATGATATAGCACATCCAAAGACTCCGGGACTTGTGCAGTTGGTTTTTGAGGGAAGTGTAGGTGGTAAGAACGGTAGTGGTAGACCAAGGTATGAATATGACGAGCAGATTAGAGCAGATGTAGGATGCAGAAAGTTACGTAGAAATGAAAAGATTATCACAGGATAAGGTGGGATGGAGGGTTGCATCTAACCAGTCTATGGTCTGATGACTCAAACAACAACAACAACAATAATAATATATTGGCCTCAGGTCGCAAGTTTTCGGTGACGCATGTGCTACAATTTGGTAGGTAGCAGTCATGGCAATAACTATGACTGATGTGAAAGTGGAAAACCACGGAAAACTAAATTACAGCTGCCGACTGTGGGATTCGAACCCACCTCTACCAAATGCAAGCTCACAGCTACCTTACTGAGCCACATAGACAAATTTCTCTCTTAAAAAAACTAACTGACGAAATATTGATTAACTTATGGATACATAGGTAAAAATACCATTACGTCGATAACTTCTCCTCAATATTAATTCCCCAGTAATTGAATATTACGGTTTATCAAAGATCAGTATCCGCCTTTATACTGTCATCCTGTACATATGAGTACATGCGAGTTTTGACTACGAACAGGAGATATAATAGCCAGAAATTGATACTAAACTTATATTTAAGGCGTGATCAAAAAGTTTCTGATTGAACAGATTTCGATGTGGGTATATAAGGGATTAGTGCGGCACTCGTGCCGTGCCAAACTGCGTGCATTAAATACGGCCACGTGAACTTTGGCGACGTTATTACCAAATACGTCCAAACAGGACCAACGTGCTGTTGTTCTGTTCTTGGCTTCCGAAGGACAAATTCCGGCAACATCCATCGGAGAATGAAGACTGTGTATGGGGCAGCATGTCTGTCGAAAACCATTGTTGTAGAATGGTGCAATAAGTTCCGTACGGGTCGCATTTCGACACATGACGCCAGTCGATCTGGGAGGCCAGCCACATCCATTACAGACGACAACAATCGAGCAGTAGATGAGGCTATTAGTGCGGACCGGCGCAGAGTCCTCATCTCTATCCATGTGACTATCACGCCTTCTGACCCTCAAAAAAGGCCTTGAAGGGCTGACGCTTCATGTCAGACGAGGATGAGCTGCAGGTGGTTACGGACTTCGTCACGCAGCAGGACACGGTGTTTTACTACACGGGGATCTTCAACCTGGTGCGTCGGTGAGATGAGTGCCTCAATGCTCTCGGCGATAGTGCCCGATTGGCATCCTGATTTAGAACTGTACGGCCGTCGAACGGGAACTTTTTGATCGCCCCTTATACTTTCGATACTTCTGAGGCCTTCAGGTTATTATTCTTTGACTAACTCATATGTAGATTTTAAGCGACGATGGGAGAAGGAGAGATTACGGCTGAGAGTGTAGCGATCGTGTCCTTAAAGGAAGTTCAACCCCAGCATTATCCTGAGAGCAAAAGTAGTAACGTCCAGAACACCAACTTTGTTCCCGACGGTTCAGCTCGAGCTCACAGTCTCCCCCTCTGTGCATCAGTGGCTGAGTGTTGGTCACTGAATCCCAAGAACACGAGTTCAAACCCGGTATAAAATCAGACATTTGAAGGGTTAAGGAACGTGCTTTCGGCGCACCATGTTGTACGATGTCCTCTTATTAAAGATCTCTAGTGACATAATTGGTGTTCACCCGAAAGGTTTAATTAAAACACAGGCACTGATCCCCCAAAACATTTCAAATTTATCTGTTACCTTGTGAAGCAGCCATGAAATTCACACACAAGCAGACAAAACTGCGTCATATCAAAATCCCAACACCGAAAGTGAGACTATATTATTATTATTATTATTATTATTATTATTATTATTATTATTATTAACAAAACCTAATCGTCCTTCTCTGATTGTTTACGATATTACCGACCTATGTGTCCGACTCGTTGGCTGAATGGTCAGCGTACTGGCCTTCGGTTCAGAGGGTCCCGGGTTCGATTCCCGGCCGGGTCGGGGATTTTAACCTTCATTGGTTAATTCCAATGGCCCGGAGGCTGGGTGTTTGTGCTGTCCCCAACATCCCTGCAACTCACACACCACACATAACACTATCCTCCACCACAATAACACGCAGTTACCTACACATGGCAGATGCCGCCCACTCTCATCGGAGGGTCTGCCGTACAAGGGCTGCACTCGGCTAGTAATAGCCACACGAAATTATTATACCGACCTATGTTCTTTTTATGATATACAGTCATAATCTAAGTTACCACGATATACTTCGAAATTACGGTACACGTCTTGGCCATCCGGAAGTAACTGTTTAATCTTAGAAATTTCATCTTAACGAAATCATGACACCGAACATACGTTTGCATGAGAATTACACATTAATCCAATTTTGATTTATTTTTCGTAAACCCGAAATAAACGGAGATATTTTGGACTGTTGCGTTTCATGTTTCCTGCAAACCCCCAGTACATTCAAGGAAGCTGGGCTGAGTGGCTCAGACGGTTGAGGCGGTGGCCTTCTAACCCCAACTTGGCAGGCTCGATCCTGGCTCAGTCCGGTGGTATATGAGTGTGCTCAATCAAATATGTCAGCCTCGTGTCGGTAGATTTACTGACACGTAAAAGAACTCCTGCGGGACAAAATTCCGGCACTTAGTTGTCTCCGAAGACTACTACTATTATATTCAGGGATATTGAAATGATTTGCACCTAAATAAACGTACCCTTCTAAAATGTAAAGTTTGATTGAATTATATTAAGTAGTTCTTTCGTTATAAGCGCACAAACAAACGTTTAAGAACACAGAGAAAACATTATGTTTCGCGTATTGGTCTTCAGAAAGACTACAAAGTGTTAACAAAACCGCCAAACTCACGAGTGTATTGACAAATACAAAATAAAATTTGAATTTTATATTTATATATTATTATCTACTGAAGGCCAGCCCGGTATGAAGAATTTCAGTGGCCCTGTACTTTCAGTGAGGAGTTCTGAATTTATCGTACGATCCGACAAGTCAAATGTAAGTCTCAAGATAGCTCAGAGATCTTTCATTTCAAAAACCCTGCGTGCATTAGAATCATGGCTGCGAGATAGAAGGCCAGTTATTTCGCTTAATCTGTCTTTCCCTGCCAACGATATTATGGAATCTTTAATGTTCACGCCTTTCTTTTTATGCTTCACGCAATACTCCTGGCTGATTGGACTGGATGAACCCTTCAGCTTTCTCCTTCGAATTTTGGTAAGAGTGGTTGATGATCTGATTGTTCCTCCCCAAATAACAGCAATATCCACCATCACGAGGACAATAACTTTAAAGTGACAGAGACACTGTAATAGATCCCCATATTCACGTGTACTACACGCATACAAAGTGATGAAACTGTAATTTAATATTATCGATGAACTGGGACCTAATCCACAAGCCAGTTGGGCTGTTAACGGTGTTCCATTGTTTTGATGGCAATGCATGCACAGTAATGCACTGTCACATCCATGAGAAATATTGCATGTATTGTCCGATTCGCATTCGAGTCTATTAATCTCCTACCGAATAGAGACATTTTAATTTGTATTACGAGTACTGCTTTATAGTTATGATAAAATGCTGTTTTATAAATGTACCCTACGTGTAAATAGAATTAGGTCAATATCCATTACTTTGTTTAAGTTCTATTTTTAAAAAATAAAATGAAACCTAAATCATATATTTTTCACGGGGCATGGCTCACGTACAAGTGAAGAATTGAATCCATCCATACACCCACCCACCCGTCCTGTGCATACATCTTTACTAAGCTTCGGATGTTAAGGAAAAAGCTTATTTCTTTCCTGAGCTCATTTAACCCAAAATCTAAAAAATAATGATGGGTCGCTGCACCCGTTTAAAGTAATTAAGTAATTTTAAATTATATATTAATGCATATTTCGGCCATTTTTATTGTTTTGATCATTTATAGTGATTTAAGGTCAAAGGTCATATTTGGTTATATTTTGACCATTTTTGTTTAAATTGAGGGATTTTTTTTAACAAGATTCGTGTTATCCACAAGTCACTTGGGCTGTTAATGGTGTTTCATTGTTTTGATGGCAATCCATGCACAGCAATACACTGTCACATCCATGAGAAATATTGCATGTATTGTCCGACTGGCATTCGAGTCCATTAATTTCCTACCGAATATCTGCGTCAAGTTCCAAACACATGATTTCAAAATACTGTAGTAGATATATTTTTCGTTCTTGTCCTGAAAGAGATAGGTAGCAGGTTTAGAAGACGTAATTCCGAGAAACTGATGCTGGACTAACGTACACCGACAGATACCAAAAAGCATGCTAATACTTCGATTTTCTAGTTCTTTCTTTCGGAAATACAGCGTGAGAACTGCGCCTCAGGGCAATATCATTGAACGAATATATAAAGTTTTAATATACTGTGCCATTTCACTGTTATAAGAAGTTCCGTTCGTAAGAAGAGCAAAGATGGAGTACAGGTCTCCGAGAATAATTAACGTCAAAATGTCTGACGATACCGCGAACGAAAGCAAAAGTATTCATCTCAGGCGCTAGAGAAAATAATTTAGATCCAGAAGGCAGTGAAAAAGAACGAATGTGAAGATTGTTACTAACAATTATTGAAAAATAAGAAAACGAGATTGAATTGCTACTTCTAAATCAGAGTCGAAGACGGAAAGCATCTACGTCAGAATTAAAGAAGGTATCGACAAGAGATCATTTCAGCAGAAACAAGGAGCAGATTTATGGGAAGCTGCGTCGCAGATCAAGCGGAAGATTATTAATTTCGTTCCGCGAACTTTAAGATACGTGGAAACTCAAGCATAAACTACGGCAAGCTTACGTCACGGCAGTCTCTGCTGACGTATTACTCGATATCACCCAAGTTGAAGAATTACAGAAGTGGGAATCCTATAATAACTCCTGGAAAGATCAAGGAGAAAAATCTATTCATTTCAAGTCATAGAATTATACTACCCCAAGATTATTATTTGTCAAATAGATCAACTCTTTCAAAGGAAGCAATCTTTCGCGTTAAGCAGATTATCACAGCTGTTCATGATGGCAATGCTAATTGATTCTGTTTATTATTCTATTCCAACTAGTCCAGAAATGAGCAAGATGTTCTAAGAAGATAGGCCAGACTGCCCGAATGGGTCCCGTCGGATGACGTTGCCTGCCGAGAGATGACTAAGCCCAGAGGAGAATTATGCCAGCATTTCCCATTCACCTAGGGAAGTAAAAGAGGCATGTCCCTATGTCCTGTCAGCTGGACATATGCCGACGACTGGAGCTGCTGAATTCAGATAAGTCTTGCTTTTAAATTAGTGTAGTAATGTTTTATGTTCATATGTAAGTGTAATATGATTTATTAAGTTGTTCCGTGCGAAATAATGAAGCGACGAAAGTGGTGTATTGAATTAGGGCAAAGGTGGTTAGGTAATCTTCATATATGAATGACAAATCCATAGATAGGTAATCAATCAGTGATGAAAGCCTACGTTCGAGATGTGTTCCATGTAGTGTGAAATACTGAGTTCGTTTAGGTGACAGTGAATTGTATACTATGTCAAAGAAAGACTTAGGTACGTGTGTACGTTGGTTATGACCCAAGAATGTCAAGTTAGGAACCAGCAGTAGGATATGCTTGCTAAATAGATAGATGTGTTTACAATAATTTAAGGTTATGACAGAACTAAGGTCATAATGTCGTGAAATATGTCCATGAACCGTGATTAAAATAAGAAATGCCACGATTAAATGGAGTGGATACGTATTTAGTAAAGGAGACGGAATATATGTTTGGAAGTATAATAATGATTATTTTAAGAGAAGTTGATATGAGATTGATAATTTAGAATGGTGGTAGTTATTGATTCTTCGCGAATATGAGCACGGTGATGTAGTAGTGGACTTAATGATTTCAAGTTGAGTTTTTACTAAGTGGAAATGAATATGTAGCATTTATATGTACTATTTCTATTACGAGCAAGCACGAGAAAGTCCTAGTATGATCGAAGTGACACCTGTTGGTTAGAGTGCATACTTGGTAGTACCAACGAAGTCTCAGTTAGGAGGATGAACCAAACACATGCACTATGTCACAGATGTTTTCTAATTATAATCTATTCTCAAGCGAAAGGACGTGTAGTAATTTCTTAGGCAACACCCTATCACTGATGACTGATTGTAGGTGTATAAATTGTATCTTCGCACAATGCAGATCACATTAGCTAGTATACTTCAGAAGAAACTAGTAGAGTAGTCGTTAGAATATATAAAGTCGCACGTATGTTCAATTAAGATGATGAGAAGACTCAGATTTTAGAATAGTATATGGAACTTACTGGTACTTGTTGAACCATTTATTAAAATTACATTAATTTAAAAGAAGACTTATCAATATCGGCGCATAAGAGAAATAAGAAGCATGAATATTCAGAATTGTAAATCAGTTGTTTGTAGAAATATTAGGGAACTATCCTCCCAAGTTGACATTTATAGGTATCTATGGATATGTTGTGTGAAAGATAGGAATAATTATATGTTAGCAGATTAATAAGAGCTCCGAGTGAGAGCCAGCAATTAACTCAAAGACTTCATAGGCAACAGAGGAGAATTCCAATTCATGAGATATGGTTTTAGGCCTGAAATGCGTCCTGAATATCTTGAAACCGCCCTCAGTTTACACTTTAGCTTGTAAGGTATCATATTGTAAATATTTTTCTTTGCTAGGGTGCACCCACACAAGTTTTAATTATCCACACGTTGTAATTACCCAAACATGTTTTGATAAGTTGTTTCAGTCTATTAATTTTTGACTTTATTTCAATTTAATCATTTCTTTTAAAACCTAAGATGGTGAGTTCGACATCTTTGGACTTATAATTTTTAATTTGTTAATAACGAGCTGAATTATAGTAATGTTCAGTTAAATAATTGGTTATACGGACTTCAATAATTTGCCGTATATTCCATGCTGTCCTTGATTTTTTTGGGTCACTCAAGACTTAAGCACCTAGTGCAGAAGATTTCAATAGATTCATTTTTAAAATGACTAACTCAAATAGCATTTCTTATATAATGCACAGTGGGTGCCGGACGTGTCAATTACCGGCAAATTCAAGGTGAACGTCGTTTGCATGTATTTTTACCCGATACTGACATTTCTTCGATTTCTCCTCACGCCAGAAATGAGGATGCGGTAACTGAAATATTGGTATGGAGAGATGTCAAGAGAGGAGGTAAAATGATTGATTATGCATTCGGGTAGAAGAAATAGATAGATTTAACAAATTAAGGCCATGCTCGCCAAAAATGGATGAGATAATCAAGTGATCGTGCAGTTTCCTCTATTAGAAATTCTTTAGGGAGGATAGCATAATATTCGACCTTTGGATTGAAACAAGTATGTAATAAATAAGACTTGTAAAACTTAAACCATTCTTTCAATGTGTATCGTAGCGTAGAGACTTAGATTTAAGTGGATGAATGCTGCAACATCTTGGTAGCGTAAGAAATTCAATAAGTGATGTATGAGAGTTCTTTCTATGTGTAATTTAAGATTTATTTGGCTCCGTATGGCATGCATTTCTCATATTCGGAACTCATAGCCCAAATGATAGATTATGTTAGTCAAAAGGATCGTAATTAAGCTAGCCTGGATCTTATGCGTCCTCTCAGGGAGCCAGGGACGGCGCAATACCTACTGTAAATCCGCCAGTTTTCCTGATAAATGTGTCTGCTATATTTTCGCTAATACCTCGTTGGCATGTTAGTAATACTCTAATACTTGCTTCCTACCCCTAAAATGTTTAAGTCATACTTCTTCAGGTTATATTCAGTTAGTTTTAGGGCACATTTACTTGCTAGTTTTATATTTCTTTAGGTCATAAACTCTGAACCCTAATCATTACATACTGTAGCGTCTCTCAGCGTTTAGTCGTCAAGTCTCTGTGAATTAACTATGCATCTCCACAATCCCCTCTCTGCAGTTAGCACTCGTTTAGTTTCACGCATACATGTCTACCCCTGTCCGGCTCCATGGCTAAATGGTTAGCGTGCTGGCCCTTGGTCACAGGGGTCCCGGGTTCGATTCCCGGCAGGGTCGGGAATTTTAACCTTAATTGGTTAATTTAGCTGGCACGGGGGCTGGGTGTATGTGTTGTCGTCATCATCATTTCATCCTCATCACGACGCGCAGGTTGCCTACGACGTCAAATCGAAAGACCTGCATTTGGCGAGCCGAACTTGTCCTCGGACACTCCCGGCACTAAACGACACACGCCATTATTATGTCTACCCCTTAGTCACGTTTCCTAACACTGGATTCGAGATGAGGTGAGAATTAATTTTATGGCATGTTTTACAGTCAGATGCCCTTCCTAACGCCAACCTCATCTGATGAATATGAAACAAATGATGGTAGCTTAAGGGGGAGGAAGGAATCGGTTATGTTCTGTGAATATAAATTATCCCAGCATTTACCTGGAAGTGAAAAATGGAAAACTACAGAAAACTCAGGGCAGTAGACGGTGAGGCTCAAACCCGCTCGTCTCCCAAAATCTGGAGCTTTTCTCCTTATCCATAGCGCATTTACACGCCTGTCTATTCCGCTCGTTAGTTCCCCACCTTTTATAATTAAATCATAAAAATTCAAATCCAACCACGTTTTCCTTGGCCTCAGACTGCTTCCTTTATCCTCCACGGTCAAGTTCATTATTCGCTTGAATAATGTATTTTCCTCCATTCGCCTCACATGACTCCACAACCCCAGTCGGTTTAAACTCGTAGTTTCATCTCCTCCTCGTTCTAAGACCCATCATGACTTTGATCTCTTTTACCAGCAATCGTTCTCGCTACTTTTATGCCTGTTACTTTCAACTTATTAAAAATATATATATATCCTGAGTTTACCCGGTTTTCAGTCGCGTACAGCAAATTTCGTCTGAAAACCGATCGATGTGGCGATGAACTCGTCCGAACGTTCACTTCTTCCTTGCAAAATGCCATTGATCCCAACTGCGAGTCCACAGCATTTGTTCCGCTACGCCCACCTGATCATCCAGAATGTCTAAATAAACACGCTGGTTCATATTGGTGATTAGCTCAGTGAGCGGGCCCTATCCATGGTACGAAAAACAACCCCAAAACATCACAGACCCACCTCCAGTTTCAACCTGACCTTGAACACATCCAGAATGAAATACTTCATTTGGCCTTCAGTGCACTCGACAACGTGCGCCATTGGAATATTTGTACAGAAAAAATACGTGATTTATCAAACCACATTGCATTCCGCCAGTCAGCTGCTGTCCACGTTCGATGATTTCTACCCTATTGAAGACGTGCAGCTTTATGTGTGTGTGTGTGTGTGTGTGTGAGCAATGGCCTCTTGCGAGGTGACCAACTCCAAATGTTAATTGCATGCAGTTCTCGTCGCACTCTTCTCTCGCCAACAGCTTGGAATAGACCTTCATTCACTGAATGCAGCAATTCCTGTTGGGGTTGGAAGCGATTTTGATTCACAAGCCGTGAAACATGTCTCCGGATCCTCTCAGTCAGGATCTTTTTCCGACCACAATCCTGACGTCGTGCTTCGTGGCCACGTGTAGTACACCACTGCTTATAGACACGTTGGAAACTCGGCTGCGAAACGCCAACAAATTCAGAGACTTCACCGCACTGTATGGCCGTAAGCACGACTAAGCACGATTGCTCCTTGTAGCAACTCTGTCACATCCTTCAATCTACCCATGATCACTACTCCCTTATGCTCAAGTAGAGACAGTGTGCGTGAGGTTGAGCACGGGACTCGTTTGCTGCGCCATATGTACAGGCTTAGCGATCCATCTGTGCTTGCACAATACAGTGAATATTTTTTTGTCTGAGGAGCTTACTAGTGAATCTAATCTTGAAAGTAGCTGCTGCTTTTCCGCTCAGAAGATTAATGATCGAATCCTGGCAATCCCGGGCTGGAATCTTCAACCGAAAAATCATGGAACGTCAGGAAGGGCAACTGGCCTTAAATCCCCGGACAAATCCGAAATGAGCTAGGGTGGCCGTAACAACATTACGAATACCCCGGATAAGCCGGAGAAAGTTTAAAGTTTTAACTAGTATGTCTCTTAAATCATTTTCAAATATTAAAAATAGATTCCCAGCAGAGATGCGCAATGTGATTTCACTGAGTATTTGTATGTATATCTTCCTATACCGCTTTTTCCCCATCTGTGGGATCACGGGTGCGAACTGTGTAGCATATGTGGATTTTGCCCTGTTTTACGGGCCGGACACCCTTCCTGATGCTAACTCTACATGGAAGGATGTAATTAAAATTGCGTGTTTCTGTGGTGGTTTGTAGAGTAGTGTGTTGTCTGAATATGAAGACAAAAGTGTAGCGACAAACACAAACGCCCAGTTCGCGGGTCAGAAGAATTAATCTGACGCGATTACAATCCCCGACCCGGCCGGGAATCTAACCCAGGAACCTATGAACTGAAGGTCTCAACACTGACCATTCAGCCAAGGAGTCGAACTAAAGTATTTAACGAGAGTAAAATAATTAATATTTATTTCTTTATTTATTAGAAGCCTCCATGGCTCAGGCGGCAGCGCGCCCGCCTCTCACCACTGGGTTCTGTGGTTCAAATCCCGGTCACTCCATGTGACATTTGTGCTGGACAAAGCGGAGGGGAAACAGCTTTTTCTCCGGGTACTCCGGTTTACCCTGTCATCTTTCATTCTAGCAGCACTCTCCACTATCATGTCATTTCACCTGTCAGTCATTAATCATTGCCCCAGAGGAGTGCGACAGGCTTCGGCAGCCGGCACAATTCCTGTCCTCGCCGCTAGATAGGGGCTTCATTCATTCCATTCCTGACACGGTCGAATGACTGGAAACAGGCTGTGGACTTTTATTTCTTTCTTTATTAATCCGTTTACTTTCCAGGAATATATTTTCCCTCGGATTCAGAGAGGGATCCCACCTCTACCGCCTCAAGGCCAGTGTCCTGGAGCGTCAGATCTCTCATTCCAATGCTTTACACACACACACACACACACACACACACACACACACACACACACATATTAGCAAATGTACCCGTGCTTCGCTACGGTATTCTACACATATTCGAATATCGAAGTAAATACTGTACATACAGTAAATACGATTGTTTTAAAATGGCATGTCTCTTAGCGTTATCCGAGAAACAGCATAGGGAGGTTCCCAATACGGTGTTTCCAATGTAAAGTGCTTGTTACGGATTTGTGATGATAACGGCAGGCTCAGTTGCCTACTGCCATTCACAATCGAGTGTGGAAGTTTTCATTATAATTGCAGGCCCCATCGCCTACTGCGCTGTCACAATCGATTTGGGAGTTCTCGTTACAATGGCAGGCTCCCTTTCCTACTTCCAGACAGATTACAGTTTTCATTAGAATGTTTGGCAACTTCCCTACTACCAGTCGAAATTGAGTTGTGCAGTTATAATTACAATGACAGGCCCCTTTTCCTACAACCAGCCAGCTTACTACCAGTCACACCAAGTTGGTGAGTTTCCATCAAAATAGCAGGCCACTATGCCTAATACCAGTCACATTTTAGATGGATACATTTGTTTATAACGGCAGGTACCTTTGCCTACAGCCAAACACAATCGGGTAGGGGACTTTTAAACAACAATCCATGCTCCCTTGCCTTCTGCAAGTCAAATCGAGAAGTGAATTATTCACTACAATGGTAGGCCTTCCTTACTAATGCCAGTTACACAGGTGTTGGAGAAGGACCCCATTTCTATTTCCAGTCAAAGTCGGTGTGGGGAGTACTGATTACAATAGCATACACACCCTTTCTCGATCGCTACAACACATCAGTTAATATATATAGGTCGACATACGAAAGTATATGCATGCTTAAAATATTGCAGACCTTCATTTTCAGATTGACTGCTGCAAAACGGTATGTCATATCGACAAAGGATTGTACCATAAGACGTCAGATTTAGCGGCCTAAATGGCTTGTTGTATGAAATCTGATCTATTCATGGGTCAGATTGAGTTAGAAACGTTGAATAGGGTAATTTTTTTTAAGATTATCTCACATTGCATTACTTTTCAGATAATTATGTGACAGCTACCTACATAGCATTTGGCTCACATATGGCTACTGGGTGGGCCGATTTTCGTGTAGAGTTTGATGATTCTATCTTTCTTATAAGTGATTGAAAGTATGAATTATGCATGTGAAAAGTCCAAATTTACATAACGGCGAGAAATAGACAAAAATCAAACGTAAAAGGGATACAGATACAACAAAAAGTCGTAAGACCAAGGTTGTAGATCACTCCAAATTGAACGGAGATTGTGCCTTCCCTTATGTGATAGGACTTCGCGAAGATCTGCACCATCATTAAAATTGCCTGCATATTTCGATATTCTTCGGGGAGAAAAGTGAAAAATTTAAAGCTCTTGGAAATGTTCTGTCCCTTACAGGCTAAGCCAAATTTCTGTTTTCTTGTTCGTCTGGCAAATTATGCCGCAATGTGGATTTATTCGAGGAGGGTTAAAATTAGGACTTTCAGGAAACTAAACCAAGAAATTATGCAGATGGTTGTTATTATTACCCCTTAAACGCGTAGCTGTGCGAACATTTCGCCAAAATAGTCAATGTACAGGCACACAGTCGTTAGGAATTTACTTATGTAGATAAATAAGGAATCTGCTCCACATATAACACCTTTTGGTCTATGTCTGCTGGACTTACCCTGCAAAACCGACCATTTATGATATTTCACTTATTAATCTTTCTGTCGAGAAAATACACGTGAAAAAAGTTTTAGAAATGGATTTCCAACAAATTTGGTCCAGTCAGGTTGTGGAAGAGTAAATTCACCATTTAGGTTCCCTATAAACCGCCAGTCCATTCCAGGAACAGGAAATGTTATTGACCTTTAAAATCTACCTTTGGAAAGGTGAATGCTAAATATAAAGTTTGGTTCAAATATCTTCAATAGTTTTCAAGTTGTAAGAAATACACTCAACACGCGCCCGTTCTTAAGTCCGGTTAATGATATCTCCCTTATAAATCCTCTTACCGAAATGATGCACATGAGAAAAAAGGTTTAAAAATTAATTTCCATTAAGGTAGGTACATTTCTATTAAGTTTGGTTGTGTACATTTTGTGCGAGTGCAAAATCACGGTTTCGGTTTCGTATAACCCCCCCAGTCATTTCATGGATTTAGAAACAGTATTTGCCCTGAAACCTACCCAATGACAGGTGGATTCTAAATATGAATTTTGGTGGAAATATATCCAGTAGTTTCCAAGTTATAGACAAACAGACAAACAGAAAAACAGACACCAAAGCTAGAAGTATACAGATGGTCATTATTACACTTGAAACGGATAACTGTACAGAAATGTCTCCAAAAAATGTACAGACACACTCTAGAAGTGCAGACCTTTATTTCGAGAGTTACTGCTTTGAAACTCTGCGACGTATCTGCAAACGGACCTCACCATCAGACGCCTCTTTCAGTGTTCTACATGGTTGGTCCCATGACATTTTCTCTTATCTCCTATATTTATGGGTTAGATTGAGTTAGAATCATTGGGTGTGAAATTTTGTACAGTTTTCGCATACTACTTTATATTTGTGATACTCATGTGACAAGTAGAATCATAAAATTTGGCTATCACATTGCCACTGGTCATGCCAATGTGCGTGCCGAATGTCATGATTCTATCTTTCCTATAAGTGTGCCAAATTAATGTTAACATATACGTGTGAAAGTACAAAATTAACTTGAAATCGAGAAATACAGCTCTATTTAACGTATAAGGAATAGAAATACGATAAAAAGTCATAGGACCAAAGTTGTAGATCTCTCCAAAATGAAAGGCGATTGTGCTTTCTTATTTGTGATAAGAATTACAGATTAGCCACCAATTATCCCGAAACGAAGGTGTGCACTGTCGTTAAAATTGCATCCATATTTCGATATTTTCCGGGGCCGAAAGTTATACATTTGCATAGCTTAGAATATTTCCTCAAAGGAAAGTGTGTCAAGCTTTCGGGATTAGCACTCGCATACATACGGTGTAATTAAGGAAGAAAATAATTCAGTAAAGAAAGTTGAAATTAATAGAAAATGGATTAAAACTGAGGACAGCCGGATGACGACAAATATGTAAATACCAAGTGAATGTATTGGAAAATCAAATGCCCCTCAATAAATTATGCTGGTGTGAGTTATGGATATAAGAAAGAGGTAATAGAGGAGAAATTTAGGTGCTGGCATTCTTAGGTCAAAAGATAAAATGACTAATGGTGTTATTACTTAAGCTATTCGAGGACGGTTATGAACTCCAGCGATATTCCGCCAATTTTCCGCAGAATGGCCGATTGACGCCCTCTCTTGCCTTCTACCCAAGGATCAACCATGAATTTAAAGGTACGATGAGGATAATGGCAATACGTTACTTCCCTGCTGGCAAGCAGTCAGAGACGTTGCCATGGTAACCTGTAGGTTCGTTGTCGTTCTGTCGGTCACACACGGAGACGATGATACCCGCAGAAAATAGTAAATTTCTCCGTCATTTGAATTGTAAGGTAAATTATGAACATAACGAAAGTTGTTTATAATGAAGAGACATTTCACATACGGTCCACGGATTTTACAGGAAATCAATAGTATAAGAGAAAATGGAGGAAAACCGTTCTGGTTTTCCTATAAACCCCCCGTCTAATCTAAGATTTTAAAATGAAATGCATATAGAAATCTTCTTCGGGGTGAGTATACTCCAAATATAAAGTTTGGTTGAAATCTATTCAGCCGTTTTGCCGTGATGGTGGAACAGACAAACAAACAGACAGACACGAAAAGTAAAAACCACCGATTCGGTCTTGAGTTGACCTAAAAGGGATAAATATCTGAAAAATTGGAAAAACAAACGAAATTACAGACAGCGGAACCCCTACAAATGTTTTTATAAGATAATTTTATTTTCTTGATATCCCACTAACTACTTTCACTGTTTTCGGTGATGCCGGGGTGCCGGAGTTTAGTCCCTCAGGAGTTCTTTTACGTGCCATTAAATCTACCGACACGAAGCTGACGTATGTGAGCACCTACAAATACCACCACTCCGAGTGCATTATTTATTATTATTATTATTATTATTATTATTATTATTATTATTATTATTATTATCATCGTCATCATTTGTAATATATATTTTATAATCCTCACCTTACAGTTTGTTCATTCAGGAAGTATTACAGTAATATATTTCGTTTCTTTACCAAGCTTACCAATACTGGTAACAGTGCGAGAGAAGTTTGTAAAATTATTTTCATTGATTTGACCTTCGATAATATCCATAGCCCCTCTAATGTCATATGCAAGCGTGTTTATACTTAATGGTTCGTGCTTTGTACGGGGAGTGATGGTAGTAGAATTTCAATATAAAAAGTAAATGTTTAGGAACAAATACCGCAGCCATTACATTTGTAAACATCCCTAGCATGTAATATTGTTTCAAATGAAAGTATGCAAACAAATGTTCCACAAAGTACGATTGAAATAATGGCGTGTGGTGGATGCTATACTATAGGGAACTGCATGGCCAACGAGCTCACTGCTAAAATAATAGTTATTAGGCCTACGGCATAGCAATCCAAACAATAAAACATTACAGAGTGAAGGGAGTTCAGGCTATGAATATCGTTCAACACTTCGTAAAAAAAGTGTCCGTTATAGTCTTCTGTTTGTTGCATGCTTATTATGAAATTATCTGTTAGAATTAGCATTATAAAAACGTTTGAATGTCTAGCGTAATGTGTGGGGGGAAAATACGCAGAGGCGTGGTAGAAGAGCAGTGCAGATATTGTATTCATACCAGAGTTGCTGAGGTTCGAATCCAAGCCAATGTACGTGGGAATTCTAAAATAGAAAATCTCCCTGTACTTTAGATTCTACGTAAAACAGAGACCCCCTGGCTATAATCACACGAACATCTAGAACAGGGCCTCTCAGGGTGCATGCGCGTGGTGCATGCACTGTGCACGGTGTAAAAGACGACTTGGCTTGGTTGACCAGAGTACCTGTCTTGCTCGCTCCCACTGCCTCCCTCTTCCCCACTTGCCCCGTAGCGCTCCATATCCGAGCTCAGTTGAGCCGAATAGAGCCGAGCTTAGCCGAGTAGCCCAGAGACGAAGCGTTGGTCGGAGCCAGCCGAGCGGGACCGATGCACAGTGCACGGAGCTCTTGCGCTTCGATTTGCACGCGTGAGATTTTGGGCGTTTGAGAGGCCCTGATCTAGAAGCTTGACTTTAAGCCCTCACAGTACCAAATGCGATTTAATCGTACCACTACTTTCTTGTTAGAGTTTGAGAATAATTGAATATTACACATAAATATAATACATATTTGTCGCTCTGTAAAAGCATAAAAATTAAAAATTACGTCCTTTTAGGAAGATTTTCTACTTTAAAATTATTCAAAGCAGTTCTTTTTTTAATTTGCTTTCCGTCGCATCGGCACAGATAGGTTTTATGGGGACTATGGGATAGGGAAGGCCTAGGAGTGGGAAGGAATCTGTCGTGGCCTTAATTAAGGTACAGTCCCAGCATTTGCCTGATGTAAAAGTGGTAAATAACGGAAAACTATCTTCAGGGCTGCCGACAGTGGGGTTCGAGTTTGTTTTACGTTACACCGACACAGATAGGTCTTATGGTGACGACGGAATAGGAAACGGCTAGGAGTCGGAAGGAATGGACCGTGGCCTTAATTAAGGTACTGTACATCCCCAGCATGATTTGAAAATGGGACACCACCGAAAACTATCTTCAAGGCTGCTGGTAGAGGATTCGAAACCACTATCTCCCGAATGCAAGCTGATAGCTACACGACACACACCACGCAGCCACTTACACAGTCTGTCCATTTTCTGGTCATATAGTTTGGAAATAGGAGGATCTGCAAAATCGACTGGCACGGTAAAGGTTAAAATGACCTAATGAAACACTATTATGTGACTAACAGACTTGCTCTTTTAAAGGTCAGATGTAACATTTACCGTAATAACACGAAATTTTGCTTGGTCGGTACTCACTACATTTCCAGTTTAACTCTGTAGTCCCGACGTATGAATCCGAATGACCCGATAGCCCAATACATGTTTCGTACTTTTGTGTCCTTTTCGACGGAGAAATTTGATTTCGAGCTTTTGCTTGCGTGGAAAAACAGTCTCAAGCACCCCGGATAATCCTATCTTTAAGCTATGAACAATGATTTTCCAAGTGTAGCTCGTTTCGTAGCGGACAGAGTAAATTTTTTTTTTCTATTTGCTTTACGTCGCACCGACACAGATAGGTGTTATGGGGACGATGGAATAGTGAAGGTCTAGAAATGGGAAGGAAGCGGTCGTGGCCTCGATTAAGGTACAGCCCCGAGCATTTTATTGTTGTGGAAATACGAAAACACGGAAAACCATCTTCAGGGCTGCCGACAGTGGGGTTCGAACCCACTATATGCCGGATGCGAGTTCACCATCTCTCCCGGTGCCATAGTAAATATCACTAACTCTCAAAACTGTCGAAACTTACTCACTGAAACTAAAAAATAAGTTCCAGTTAATGGTACGTTGTGCGAATTAACCAGCGAAATGACACATTGTGAAGAAAATAAAGGAGGAAAGGAATAGTGTATTTATCACTCAAAGAAAGGAGAGTCCATGTTTCCGGATTAGCACTCCCATTAATATGGGGAAACTGACAGGTGACCGGAAACTTAAAAATAACTGAAGATATGACATTTTATGACAACCGGATAGGACACATATGTAAATATACTGGTGGAAATAAAACACCCAAACACCAAGAAGGGGTTGTGCTAGATTAACGAACGTTGGTAGGCGTGTTGATACATCTGAAAGATTACGTTGATTTAAATTTCCCGCAAATCGCATTAGCGTGGCGCTAGTAGCGGCCTCATGACGTTGCACATCAGGTTTGCTTTAAATACGGAATGTACTGTGCGAGAGCGTTAGTTACCTGTGAGACTGGACGGAGTGACTGTCAGTGTGTCACGAATGCCTTTACGACGACGTATAGCTAGCATCAACAGCTCACTGCGATTGAACGAGGCCGTATAATAGGACTACATGAAGGTGGATTTTCCTTCCGCGCTATTGGAGAACGACTTGGCAGGAATGTCTCCACTGCACATGCGTGCGTCACGAGAAGGTACGCTCGCAAGAAGACCTAACTCCGGATGTGCCGGTGGCAACACTGAGAGGGAGGACCACCGTATTCGGCGTATGGCTCTAGCGCAGCAGGATGCGTCTGCAGCAGCGATTCGAGCGGCAGTTGGCACCACAATGACGCAACGAACTGTTCGAAATCGGTTACTTGAAGGATAGCTCCGAGCCAGACGCCCTGCGGCGTGCATTCCAAATACCCCAAACCATCGCCGTATGCGACTTCAGTGGTGTCACGAGAGAGCTCATTGGAGGATGGATTGGAGGTCCGTTGTGTTATCCGATGAAAGCCGGTTCTGCCTTGGTACCAGTAATGGCCGTGTGTTGTTCTTAGAAGGAGGCCAGGTGAGCGCCTGCATTCCACCTGTCTGCGGCGTCGACACACTGGACCTAAACCGAGAGTTCTGGTCTAGGGATCGGTTTACTATGACAGCAGGAGCACTTTCGTGGTTTCCCATGCACAATGACTGAAGATGTATACGTCCGTCTGGTGATTCATCCTGTTGTGTTGCCATTCATAAAAGCATTCCCGGGGGTGTTTTACAGAAGGGTAAAGCACGTCCCCATGCCGCTGTTGTAACCCAATGTGCTCTACAGAGTGGCGACATGTTGCCTTGTCCTGCTCGATCCTTCGATCTGTCCCCAGTTGAGCACGTATGGAACATCATTGGACTACAACTCCAGCGTCATCCACAACCGGCATTAACCGTCCCTGTATTGACCGACCAAGTGCAACAAGCATGGAACTCCATCCCACAAGATAACATCCGGCATGCCTGCATTCAACAGTCAGGCGGTTACACCGGTTATTAATGGACTAGCATGACACATTTGCGAGGGCTTTTCTCGTGCGGATATTAACCTGTAGTCTTGTACCTTTAATCAATTAAATATGTTACCTCGCCAAATATATTGCCGAAATTTCCGTATTATACATTCCTGATTTCACGGTGTTTGGATACCTTTCTTTCCGCCAGTGTACTATGTGCATGTATTGGAAAAATGAAAAGTCCCACACTAAATTCATCGTATCAGTTACGGATTGTTTAAAACAGTAACAAAGGAGAAATTCTGTAAGTATATAGAAAAATGACAGCTTGATGCCATTCTCGCCTACTATTATACCCAACGAACAATCACGAGTTTACACGAATGATGACGAGCATGTTACTAAATTACCTCCTTACTGGCAAGCGGACAGACGTTGCCATGGCAACCGAGAGACCACTGTCTCCATTGTGAATTTTCTGTAAGGTGTAAAAAGGGGCACAGAAAAAGAAACCGCAATGCTTGATTCAGTCACTAGTCGATTTAGCTGCGTCCATTAAAGCATCCTTCCTAACAGCATGAATCAACTCGTGTCACTTGTTACTCAGTAATAATTAGATATTAGAGAGACGTCATAATCTATAGAAGTATTAGCTCACTCATTGCATGTGCACTAGTTACGGAGTGGATATTTAATCCGTGCACTTGTGGGTGAAGAGAACACTGCTGAACTGCACGACAAAGATGTGTACGATCTCCGTTTTGTCCTACTATATTATTATTATTTTATTATTATTATTATTATGATTATTATTACTATTATATAATTCGCTAGGGACATCAAGGAACACGTTAAGTTTTGTTGCATTTGACACTGAACTTTGCCTTCTTTAGAGCCCCAATTTCCCTCATTCTTTGTGAGTAGGCCTGCTTACGTTCCTCTGTCCAAGGGGTACCGTGTCTTCTCTTCGGTTGCTCGTCTCGGTTTAGCCCGTTCGTCAATATTTTCTTGCGGAAGCGATCTGTTATGAGCGTCTTCAGATGAGATATGTAGCATTTGCAGGTCTTCTTTAGTATTTCTAAACCAGGGAATTGTGGTTTCGGGGTTTGAATAAAAAAGGGAAAGATCTCTTCAGTTACCTTTCTTCTGTCCATTCTTTTCAGATGACCGTAAAATCGTGCCCGCCTTTTTCAAATTATGTCGGCAATTTTCTCCCTTTTGCTGTAGACTTCCTTGTTGGATCACGTTTGATGGATTTCATTTCTGTACTTTTATCCCAATGTTACTCTGACAATTTTGGGCTCTTTTTCCTCCAGTTCTTCAAGGAGTCCTTTGTTGGCATTTAAAGACAGGGTTTCGGCTGCATATAGAACTACTGGCTTCAGAACTGTTTCATAGTGATGTATCTTGGTGTTTTTGTGCGGGATGTTTGGTAGGCTATTTCCAGTTTGCGTACCCGTTCCTGAAGTGTTTCTTTGTCCAGTCCATTTTTCATGGTGATCTCACCCAGGTATTTGAATTTGTCTACTCGGGTGATGTCCCCGAATTTTGTATGGAATTTTGGTGGGGCCTCTTTGATGTTAGTCATTAATTCTCTTTTCTAAACCGATATCTGCAGACCAGTTTGTTCGGCAATTTCCTTTAACATTTCAACTTGAACTCTAGCAGTTTCTACGTCGTTTGAGAGAACGGCAATTGTCTGTTGTGATCCCCTTGGATTTGGTTCCTATTCTTAGTGGACTGTAGTTCGTTTCCCGTAATCCCACCCGCCAGGTTCTGATGATATTTTCAAGAACTCAGTTGAAGACTATTTTGATCTCAAAGGAATGCGAGAGACATGCGTGGAACTTCACCTTGGATTTTGTATCGGTCATGGTGGCTCTAGTTTATGCCAACAGTTTCAAATCAACTCCAAATTCATTTAAGATGTTTAGCAGGACTTCCCGGTCAATTGAGTCGTACGCTTTCTTGAAGTCCACAATGACAGACACATACTGCTTGGACCTTAGTGTACAATATCCGATGATCGTTTTAAGATTTTGGATCTGTTCGGCTGTTGAGCGACTTTTTCTGAATCCTCCTTGGTATTGACATATTTGATGTTCGACTTGTCCTTCCAAACGCTCTAGGATGGCAAGTGATAGTATTTTATTATTATTATTATTATTATTATTATTATTATTATTATTATCAACGAATACTTCACTTACAGCAAGTGTATCATTATGTCAAATATTCTGTTTCAGTCTGATATTAGTATTATACTTTTATAGTTAAGAACAGACAGCAATAGAACCGCACTAATCCAGATAAATAAGTAAAACCATAATTTTTTGACAACCATATACGTCTGCTAAAGGAAACGCCGAAATAGCAAAGGGCTATTAATAGAAAGTCACGGGCTATGGCCTTAAAATTGACAAAACACAAAGAATCATCGTCAGTGCTACCGACACTGGAGTTCGGATCCACCATCTCCTGACTGAAAGCTTATAGCTACATGACTCGCACAGCGTAGCCAACACGCCTGATCACACGTGAAAACGGGTGTCGAAAAATTCCACCAGTGTGTGAGGATAACATCAGATTAATTTTCCCACATCGTGGCGATTGAGAAGTAACGTTTAAGTAATTCTTGGAGTTGATTACTCTCTGACATACTGGAATTAAGTGGAAACCGAGGAGGGTTCAGCTTATTCCAAATATATATCCAATCACGAATTCTGAAATAGTAAGGCTTACTGTGTAATGACAGTTCAGCAACATTCACAGTGTTCACTCCTTGCACCACGACAGTTGAAATTTGCGAATCCTACTCACGTCTACACTGTACAGAGTCTCTCATATAAACCCAGACCGAACGCACAGTGTTTGTAGTCTGCGCTACAGCAGCTGCAGTTTGGGAGGCACGCGCATAGTTCTTGACCTAGCAAGCAGTCTACACGCGTTGGACCTGGGAAGCATGAGTCACCAGTCTAGAACTCAGTTGTTAACATGATGAGGCAGTTATCATTGCAACACCGTATTTTCGTATGTAAAAGTTCTTGTTTCTTCTTAATGGTCGTGTGAACAGTCATAGCTCTCTATATTGGTGTCCAGAAAATCCTAGGTGTTATACAGGGTAAAGCGTAATTCGCGCACTCGGGCGACGCAGCGCGACTCCTCACATGCCAGCAATAAAAACATGTCTCTTACAAAATTTCATCTTGCGAGTATATCCGGCAGAAAAACGACGTTGAAGATTAGCAATTTGGCAACACTGTAACCACATGTAGGGTAACTACCTCTGTCAGCAGACATTACTCGTATTGTACAGTTGGTGCAATGGATAGAGTTTTGGGTTAGCATGCAGGAGGTCGAGTGGTCGATCCTGGGTTGAGGCGTATGTTTTTTATTTCGTAAATGTAGTCCAGGTGGTATGGTATCTGGCATCTTAATCGTCAACAGCGATTGCAGTGGGTCCTCTAGAAACCATTTGCACTTACATACTACGATCCTAGAAATGGACGAACAATCGTTTTCATTGGTCAGCTTTGAAAGGCGCCCTTTCCACGTCGTGGGCGTGAATTTATTTGCTCCACTTCATCTACTAGATGTGAAACCTGTTTTCTTTGTACCCTCCTCCAATGGTCCCATAGATTAGTATCAACTATTATTCTTGCCTCGTTCAGGTCCATTACATTTCGTTAGGGCCTTACGTTACCAGTAGGCCAAGCAACGTGCTCTGCGAATAATGTCCAAACTCGGTTACGGTTTGTATGTGTTATCACCATGGTCCCAATAATTCTGCCTTTCAACATTGCGTGTTGCGTCTGGTAACCGCATGCTGTTTAGTACGTATCTCAATGTATTATTATTGTTATTATTATTACTACTATTATTATTATTATTATTATTATTATTATTATTATTATTATTATTATGTTGTAAATGTAGGATACATGTGACCTCAGAAACGGTGTCTTACTGTATCACAGTAGGTAATGTCAGATGGAAATTAGCAAATAAAAAATGCGCCTCAACCCAGGATCGAACCATCGACCTCCTGCATGCCAACCAAAAACTCTAACCACTGCAGCAACTGTACAGCACGACGTGGATGTGCTGACAGCGGTAGTTACCCTACATATGGTTACAGTGTTGCCATATTGCTACTCTTTAACGTCCGATTTCTACCGGATATACTCGCAAGACGAAATTTCGTAAGAGACATTTTTTTTATTGCTGGCATGTGAGGAGTCGCGCTGCAACGCCCGAGTGCGCGAATTACGCTTCACCCTGTATAAGTCCCTCTTTATGGTAGGAAGATTGGTGTTTGGTGCGCTGTTAGGCCTATTTTTTTCGAGACGACTGTAAATGCAGAGAGTTACCAAAATGACATTTTGTCACCATTCTTCCATCAGATAACGGAAGAAGAAAAATCACGTGGGTGGTTTCAACAAGAGTGAGGCCCTGCTCATACAGCAGAGGATTCCCTTCTTACAATCTCGGAAGTGTTTGCAGACGGAGTGATCAGTACTGGTCCATTTCCTCCTCGTTCTCCAGGCCTAACAGTGTGTGATTTTTACTTGTGGGGTAAACGGAGAGAAAAAGTGTATCCAACAAATCCTCTCGCATTGGAGGGATTGAAAGAAAAAAATACGAATTAAATCAGAAGAAATATAGTTGCAGAATTCACTCGCGTCATCCAGAATGTGGTTATCTGATACAATGCCTGTTTAACCCAGGAAGGACTTCCAGCATCTTTTATAAGGTAAGATTTTATACCCGCTTTAAGCAGGGCGGCCGCGCGTGACATAAGTTCGGCTGGGGCAGGTGCCGTAGCGCAGAGTACAAACACCTTGCGTTCGGTCTGGGTTTATATGAGAGACCGTGTACTTACAGCACTGGAAGAGGAACACTTGGTGTACCGGGTGCGATAATAACCCCCTCCCCTCGCAGGATGTTGAAACCGATAATCTGGGTATTCTACAGAGTGAACCGAAATTCGCGCACTCGGGCGTCGCAGTGCGACTCCTCACATACCAATAGTAAAAGACTGTATCTCACAAAAGTTGGTCCTGCGAGTATATCAGGCAGAAAAAGGACGTTGAAGAGTGGCAATTTGGCAACACTGTAACCACATGTACTGTAAGTATCTCTGTCAGCAAATATTATCCATGCTGTACAGTTGGTGCAGTGGATAGAGTTTTGGGTTAGCATGCAGGAGGTCGAGGGTTCGATCCTGGGTTGAGGCGCATTTTTATTTGCTAATTTCCATCGGACATTACATACTGTAATACAGTAAGACCTTAGGTCACACGTATCCTACATTTACAACATTTTGTAACGCTGAACACAACAATACTTTGCTAGGCCTGCTGGTAATGTAAGGCCCTAACGAAATGTAATGGACCTGAACGAGGCAAGAATAATATTTGGTACTAATCTATGAGATCATTGGAGGAGGGTACAAAGAAAACAGGTATCGCATCTAGTATATGAAGTAGCGCGAATGAATTCACGCTCACGACGTGGAAAGGGAGTCTTTCAAAGCTGACCAATGAAAACGATTGTTCGTCCATTTCTAGGATCGTAGTATGTAAGTGCAAATGGTTTCTAGAGGACCCGCTGCAATCGCTGTTGACGATTAAGATGCCAGATACCATACCACCTGGACTACATTTACGTAAAAAATATACGCTTCAACCCAGGATCGACCCCTCGACCTCCTGCATGCTAACCCAAAACTCTATCCACTGCACCAACTGTACAGCACGAATGATGTGTGTGCTGACAGAGGTAGTTTCCCTACATGTGGTTACAGTGTTCCCAAACTGCCACTCTTCAACGTCCTTTTTCTGCCTGATATACTTGCAGGACCAACTTTTGTGAGAGACATTTTTTTATTGCTGGCATGTGAGGAGTCGCGCTGCGACGCCCGAGCGCGCCAATTTCGCTTCACCCTATATAGTATACAGTTCATATTAGGAAAACTTTCTGTGAGTCTGTCGCAGGATCTAAGCAAGATAATATACTCCTTATTCCTGGCCTTTTCCCAAATACTTGGAGTCGGCGCTTAGGATTAATTGACCGCAGTTTTGTGGACATTTGTAATTGCTGACACCAAACCTGTGTAGAGGGATGTAATAAATATTCCGTGTTTCTAAGACGAATAAAAGTAATCAGCCATCGAGATATAGCAATTAACCAGACCCGAGGCTAATTCAGCTGGGAATCGAACCCGTGGCCCTCTGATCTGAAATCCAGTATGCTGGAAGTAGCTAAGGAAACGGAGAAACGAAGTGTACAGTGTAAAAAGTACTATAAGATCGTCGTATTTATTAAAAGAATAATAAATGGAAATAGTTAATTTTCACGTCCGACTCCTTGGCTGAATATGCAGCGTTGAGGCCTTCGGTTCATAGGGTACCGGGCTCGATTCCCGACCGTATAGGGGATTTTAATCGCGCGTAATTAATTCTCCTGGTTCAGCGACTGGTTGTTTGTGTTTTTTCCAACACTCTCCTCTTCATATTCGGACAACAGGTCATCAGCCCAGAGGCTGGTTGGATCCTCAAATAGCACCACCAAAGGCTATGCAGTTATAGGGAAACCGCAAAAACCAATGGCAGAGCCCAAATGAGGCGTACTAGGCAAGATGAGGAGTGAGGTAGTTTGCCATTGCTTTCATCACTGAGCCAGAATGTGCCGCTGCAGCACGACTGATCCTATGAGCAACACCTTTCATAACACTCAGACACTATTTGTGCTCCGAGTGTCATTACTCAGCACCACCCATACCCCAGCAGCTTACATGTTGTCACAGCCATGGATGAGACTGGGACTTCAGTGGAAGCTACACTTTGCTCTGGCCTGTGCCAAGAGACGGATCCATCAAAAAAATGGCAAGAGGCGGTCGAACAACATACTACACTACAAACCACCACAGGGACACGCGATAGTGATGACATTCCACCACATAGCGTTGGCGTCAGGAAGGGCACCCGGACGAAAAACAGGGCCAAATCCGCATGTGAAACACAGATCACACCCGCCACCCCAAAAGGTGTGGGGAAAGTAGTATTAGAAGAAGAGTTCATTTTCTGAGCAGCTGTTTCCATTCTCTCTCATGTGTGAATCAAGGCGAGTGATGTGACCTTAGATGAGAATTGTGCACATGGAGAAGACCGATCCCAAAGCACACCCGCCTTGGTTTTTTTTTTTTTTTTTTTTTTTTTTTGCTAGGGGCTTTACGTCGCACCGACACAGATAGGTCTTATGGCGACGATGGGATAGGAAAGACCTAGGAGTTGGAAGGAAGCGGCCGTGGCCTTAATTAAGGTACAGCCCCAGCATTTGCCTGGTGTGAAAATGGGAAACCACGGAAAACCATTTTCAGGGCTGCCGATAGTGGGATTCGAACCTACTATCTCCCGGATGCAAGCTCACAGCCACACGCCTCTACGCGCACGGCCAACTCGCCCGGTCCGCCTTGTTTTATGGGCGGTGAGTGGCCCATACAGTGTTCTACTCTGTGTTCCCTCATTTCGGTCTCTTGGTTTGATTTACATTGCCCTGAAACTGTGTGTGTGTGTATGTGTGTGTGTGTGTGTGTGTGTGTGTGTGTGTGTGTGTGTGTGTGTGTGTGTGTGTGTGTGTGTGTGTGTGTGTGTGTGTGTGTGTGTGTGTGTGTGTGTGTGGTGTTAAGTACGATTTGTAAGCTACTACACATTGTTACCTAAGGTCTCTACAGTAGCAGGCTGCCTCTATGACCCCGAATGGAAGCACCTCATAGCTACTTACTGTCTAATGTAGCGGCTCTACTTCAATATAGTTATAGCTGGGGCATTGTAGTTCGCCTGTTTCCGTTTAATATTCAGCATGGCGCTCCCACCGTCTTGTTAACTGTCATTCACTGCGACAGATTTACACAATGTCTGTTATCGACGGGCATTCTGACTACACACAATATAGCCTATCACTTATCAGCTGGTATTCAGTGAGAAGGCCACTGCAGCTAATATACGGGGCGAGACAATAAGGAAGTCTACATCACATAGACCTATCATTGGATACACTGAAGTTATCACCTCCTGTTTTCACACTTCAGTTGTATTAAGGAGCTTTTAAAATAATGTTGTTGTTTGAGTCATCAGTCCATAGACTGGTTTTATGCAGCTCTCCATGCCACCCTATCCTGTGCTAACCTTTTCATTTCTACGTAACTATTGCATCCTACATCTGCTCTAATCTGCTTGTCACATTCATACCTTAGTCTACCTCTACCGTTCTTACCACCTACACTTCCTTCAAAAACCAACTGAACAAGTTCTGGGTGTCTTAAGATGTGTCCTATCATTCTATCTCTTCTTCTCTTCAAATTTAGCCAAATCGATCTCCTCTCACCAATTCGATTCAGTATCTCTTCATTCGTGATTCGATCTATCCATCTCACCTTCAGCATTCTTCTGAAACACCAGATTTCAAAAGCTTCTATTCTCTTTCTTTCTGAGCTTGTTATCGTCCATGTTTCATTTCCATACAATGCCAAGCTCCACACGAAAGTCTTCAAAAACATCTTTCTAATTCCGATATCAATGTTTGAAGTGGGCAAATTTCTTTTCTTAAGAAAGCTTTTCCTTGCTTGTGCTAGTCTGCATTTTATGTCCTCCTTACTTCTGCCATCGTTAGTTATTTTACTACTCAAGTAACATGTTGCCCATTTACGAGGGTATTATTAATAATGAAGATATTGAAATCAATTTTTTACAATTTGCTTTACATCGCGCCGACACAAATAGGTCTTATGGCGGCGATGCGATAGGAAAGGGCTAGGAATGGGAAGGAAGCGCCCGTGGCCTTAATTAAGGTACAGCCCCTGGTGTGAAAACGCGAAACCACGGAAAAAACATCTTCAGGACTGCCGACAGTGGCGTTTAGGAAACCCGTGAAAACCATAGCCCATGGCTTCAGAAATAAAGTTTCTCACTGGTTGAAAAATACATACGCTTGAATCCTTGTGGTGATCTGTTCCTGAACCCCAATCTCCTACCCCCACCCCCACTGAAACATACTCTACCTCCTCGGAAAGTTTTGGAAACTTCATAGGAATCCTGGAGGTGTCAAATTCTCTGGTATCACGTTTCAGTTCACTAGATTGTCCGGATGTGCCTCAGCTGGCGCCTGACTGGCATTTTTCTTGGTTTCAACATTGCGGTCAGCGCGGGGTTTGTATTTCTTCTGGTCGAAGGAACCATACTCAAGATCCTTTATATACGTTTCCTATTCTGTGGCACTACTGCAAACATGCAAGGGTGCAGTAGAATATTTCGTGCTACTAAAAGTGCATTAAGAATTTCATTCCATTGCAGTGAAGTACAGGAACATATATTTTCATTTCAAATACATAGGTTGTTTTTTTAAGTTTTGGCAACCACGCTCCAGCACAGCCGTGGAACGGTGCCGAGTTCTTTTATTCTTACCAACGTTTGCTGACCTGAAGCAGTCCTGAAGATGTTTTCCCGATGTTGTGTCGGTAGGACTAGCGCAGCCTTACATCTGTGAGGATGGGTAGATTCTCCCTGCTGTGACTGTGGTGCTCAAGTGCAGTCTATCAAGCACATAGTTCAAGAGTGCCCCCTACGTGCATTTCCTGGCTCTGTGGAGGAATTTTTTGAAGTAACACCAGAAGTGATTACATGGATAAAATATGTGGACATTAAAATATAAAAGTGAAGTCCTGATGCTGTCACCAACTTGTATATTTGTATATTTTGTATTATATTTGTATATTTTGATTGTCATGTACACATCATACGCTAATAATAATAATACAGCATATGACGTCACCCTTCCCCCTCCACGGACATTTTGCAGTAGCCGGGTGAAAATGAGCAGTTTTGAGCAAGCGCTCGCCAAAGACAGTCATCATGTTTACTAAGCATGAGCAGAGAAGCTGGTTAAAAATTCAGTGTGATAGAAGTCGCACCTAGGACGCGAATGTGTGTTGGACATATCTCGATCTGATCAGCCACCAGTAAGTGACGAACATATACAGACTGCGTCCTCATTAAGAGATGCATCGGATGTGATCTTAACGCGTACCGTTCCTCCAAGGCAGACCGTTAATGCGGCATACTAATGTTCACTTTTGCAGAACTATCAACGAGCATCTCTGAGAAGAAAACGGCGTCACTTCATGGATAACAAATCTATCCTTCTGTATGAAAATGCTACAGCACACACAGCAGGAGCTGTGTCTGAATTGTTCAATCAGTGAAGGTGCTCGATCACCCCCCCCCGCCCCCAATACTCTCCATATTTAAGTCTCTGTGACTTTGAAAGGTGAAAGAGCCACTCCGCGGGAAGCACTTCCGTACAGTTGAAAACGTTTTGCAGGCCACCGACCGCTCTCTTCGCACCATCGACAGACTGGGCAGTGTCAACGGGATTCAATGGCATTCACGTCGCTGGGAACACGATGTACGCAACGCTTGTAACTATATCGAAGGCCTATAAAACTTAGAACCATGTATGTATGTTTGTTATGTATCACCAATTAAATTAGTTGGCAAAAGTTTAAAACCAACCCTTTTATTTCCATATGCATTGATCATGTCTTGAAGTGCGGCGATATTTGTAAGAAGCCAGAGGTTACATCACTTAGGTATCATATACCTCATAACATTTCCTGAACATTCAAGTTTCAAACATTATTAATAAACTTAACGTGGTGTTATAAGGCCAACCTCCTTCAGATACCTAGGATCGAGTTAGCAGAGAAGCTGTGATGGGGTGGAGAGACGTCACTGATGTTCTCCGTGATCTCCACTGCCAATCCATCTTATATCAAATATATATACAGGGCGATTCAGCTTAGTTGTCCACCTGACCCATTAAAGATTTAGACATTCTGATTTCAAATTCTTTAATTGAATTAAGGGCCTCAAAACACTGTCCAATTCGCCTCCATCACTTACGCAATTACCGAGAAACCGGTAGCAACTTTGTTTTTAAAATGGGGATATACTAATTTCACCCAATAGAACAACTAAGAATCGATGGTGATTATGATGATGATGATGATGATGATGATGATGATATTTGTTGTTTAAAGGGGCCAAATAGGTAAGTCATCAGCCCCTATTGGTACGAGGTGCAACGATATGAAACTGTGATTAAGGCTTCAAAATGTATCCACTGACTAAAATCTAAAGCGAATGATTATGACAAAATGACCGCTAATCCAAAACAATCAGTGGATCCAATTCACAATGCCTCATATTCTGAGATGATGCTTGTCCAAGAGGGTTAGAAATACAGGTCACCGACCCCTAATGATTGAACTAATCACTGGTAGAGCAGAATCATGGTGTTCCCCCTAGAGTGGTACTAATCACAGCTAACGTAAATGAAACGGCGTATGGCTTTTAGTGCCGGGAGTGTCCGAGGACATGTTTGCTTTCCAGGTGCAGGTCTTTTGAATTGACTCCCGTAGGCAATCTGCGCGTCGTGATGAGGATGAAATGAAGATGAAGACGACCTATACATCCAGACCCCGTGCCAGCTGAATTAAACAATTATGGTAAAAATTTCCGACCCTGCCGGGAATCTATCGCGGGACCCCTGTGACCAAAGGCCAGCACGCTAACCATTTAGCCATGGAGCCGGACACAGACAATGTAGATTCATGGTGTTCTGCGCATGGTGGACCTGATCACAGGTAATGTAAACGCGTGGTACGTCACACATAATGGCACCATTGACATGTAACACAGACACATGGTGTTCCTCACATAGTGGTACCAATCACAGGCAACGCAGATGCATGTTGTTCCTCATGTCATGGTACTACCCATAGGTAACGCAGACCCGTTCTGAATACGGGAAAACCAATGCAATTCATCCCGGCGCACGGCAGCTTCTCCCCAACGGACGCTGGTCTGTGATGCCGCGCGTCCACTCCCCCGCCTCGGTGGAATTCACACGATAGTACTAATTATAGGCAACACCCATACCCACGGTATTCCTTAAATAATGCTACTAATCGCAAGTAACATCGACCCTTGGTGTTCCACACTTAATGGTATTAATCATAAGTATTACTTGATTCCAATTTCAACATCCCTTGACCACCCCGTTTAGTCGTCTCTTACGACAGGCAGACGATACCGTGGGTGTGTTCTACATTTGTCCCCCCCACCCACAGGCAGTCAACTAAGAATCGAACGATAAATCCAGTGATGTGTTTATTTTGCATATTCGACGAGTGCTTTTGGAGATATTAATGTGTTTCATATGTGACGGCATTAGACACAAAGTTATGCACCACTATAATAATCTATGTCAATATAATAAGAACTGCCCTGTATAACCTCCGTATTCCTACTGAGCGTGTATTTTTCACGTTCATTCCTGCTATACCTTTGCGTTCACCTGCCCACGTCATGTGGTAATCCACGTCACCACCTTCCTCTCTAGATAATCCCTTCGCTATCCAGCATCACGGGCATAAAATGAGCTTTGGACGGTGGCCCAGTTTTCACAACTATTTCTTTTGGTGCTATCACAGGAAGGACAGTCTAGGACCTTTGCAGCTGGTCTGCGGCTTTTAATGAAGACCAGCAGGAAGGTAGGCGATAGGAAAGGGAACATTGCCATGGTTTAGTCCAGGCATATGCAGGCTTGGCTCGCTAGAACAGCCCACGAACAGCCGCTTGCCAGTGCACCAGCGGTGACCTGTGGGCTGGCCAATAACAACCTGCACTTCTTCGCTAAGATCTTGAGAGGTTTACCGATTCAATTTTTTATCAAATTTGGACTAAATTCTTAAACAATCTTTGACCAAATCTTCATCTGATGAACTAAATAATCGTATTGCCAAATGAAGAGAAATGGGTAAACAGAGTGATTTAACTAACCCTTACGTCAAATAATTCTTATATATGGAAATTTCAGGTTTTAGGTATTTAATAATCATATTTACGATGCATTCAACAATGTGCCAATAATGCGTAACAGAATGATATCGTCGTAGTTAGTAATTATTCAATTTTAACCATATTTAATAGGCTAATATGATTAGGTATAAATTAATCATAGATAAGTGAATATAATACCTACCCCTTGGTTGATCATCTCCTCCTTGAGTCTGTTTATTAGTGCTAGACGATCGTCTCTTATATTGATTGTACCCTTACTCTGATGAACCATACAATGGCGTTTTAGATTGAATTTCTTCAATTGGTTCAAGATTTTATGACAAATTAAACATTTTGCCAACCCTTGAGCTTGCATAAATAAGTACAATACTTCCCAAGCAAGTCGAGAGAGACAGCCTTGAAACTTCCGCAATAAGGTCCATTATGTTCACTGAGACTAACTACGAATCAACTTACTGTACAGTCATACAGTGCCTATTCAATGTGCCCCCTGCCCGTGTACAAGCTCGCTGCCCGTGTAGCAGCTCACTGCCAGTTTCCCAGCATCTCCACATCACTACTTTACACTTTCAAAATGATCGTAGATATTGTGCTCACAAGCTAATTTATCATGTGCTTAAGCCGAAAATGGAAAATGCCGGAACCTTGTGGGAAATATTCTTTAAATTAACTCATTCCAAATAAAGTACGATTCTGAAGCCATTTTACGAGATTGATGAGCGCGATGCTTCGTTATGGACACCTAACCCAGTGAAGTTACACTTAAGAAAATGGAAATTTCAACACCATGAAGACATTGGTCGTTTGTGTTGATTTTCAAGACATAGAACGATGCCATGTAGGTATGTAAACGATCAAAGTTTCAGACCCATCGAATTGTTGCTACGGGTCTCCCCACGTGATTGGTTGCGGAGGAATCAACTCCAGTATACGGACTCTGGTGTAGCGTAGTTGACTTGCAGCCTGTGCAGTGAAGTTTTCCCCGTCAAACATGCCTCGACGACAGAGAAGAGCACGCTATCAACAACTGTCGCCGTTTGAGAGGGCTCGGATAATTGGGCTGTGTGAGGCTGGATTATCGCTAAGGACTGTCGCTGCACGTGTTGGCCGACAGGCATCTACGTTACAACGTGTATGGCAGCAGTGGTCAAATGAAGGTACCCACACTCGTAGACCTGGCACAGGCCCAGCGCGACAGACAACTGTGAGAGAGGATCGCCGCAGCATTCGGATGGCCCGGATGGAACCCCATGCAACAGCAGCGCAAATTCTAGCAGCTGTGGCACCCCGCGTTACACAACAAACAGTTGGTAATCGCTTGCGTGCAGCTGGCGTACGAGCCCGTGTCCCTGCAGAAGGTGTTCCATTGACCCCACAGCAGCGACATGTAAGGCTGGCCTGGTGTCGAGAAAGATCGACGTGGGTGGACGAATGGCATAGGGTCATCTATAGTGATGAATCGCGCTTCTGTCTTGCCCGTAGTGATCAACGGAATCGTGTGCGCCGACGTACCGGGGAGAGGGGCCACCCAGATCTTATTGTCGAGAGACACACAGAGCCAACACCAAGCATTATGGTCTGGGGAGCTATTGGCTTTAATGTGAAATCACAATTAGTGCTTGTTGAGGGCACAATGACTGCTGGACAGTACGTTGGTAAGGTACTCAATCCAGTGGTTGTCCCTATGATGGCGAACATTGCTAATGGGATGTTTCAGCAGGACAATGCCCGAGTTCACACTGCACGCATCTCCAGAGAAGCTCTCCACATTACAATCTTAGAATGGCCCGCCAGATCCCCGGACCTCAGTCCTATTGAGCATGTGTGGGACATGATGGGTCGACAACTGGCCAACCGTCCTCAGCCACCCACAACTCTGGAACAACTGACCCGTGCAATGCAGCAAGCATGGGCCACAATTCCTCAGGAAGCGATCCAGGGCCTTATTGAACCCGTGCCTCGACGAATTCATCAATGTATTGCAGCTCGTGGTGGGCATATCCTATATTTATTGTTGTCCAATCTTGCAGTCAGATGGACCTGAATGTGTAATAATCGAATCACAACCGAACACTCGTCCTGCATGTTCAATTGCAGCAATGTAGCACCACTCCTTCTGGGTGTTGCAATTTACATTTTCTTCAGTGTATTACTAATAATAATGTTATTGGCTTTACGTTCCACTAACTAATTTTTAAGGTTTTCGGAGATGCCGAGGCACCGGAATTTAGTCCCGCCAGATATCATTTACGTGCCAGTAAATCTACCGATGCGAGGCTGACGTAATTGAGCACCTTCAAATATCACCGTACCGAGATCGACCTACCAAGTTGGGGTCAGAAGATCAGCGCCTCAACCGTCTGAGCCACCGAGTCCGACAGTGAAGTTGTTATCTATAAATTTTACTCCTACTGTCTGAAACTGGGAAACTCTTGATTTCAATTTTAAGCTAACCTTTGAAGATTCCAAGCTCAACGAGAGGTGATGTCAAGCAGAGGCAAGAGGCTTTCTTATTGTGATTATAATTGCACTCTTGGCGAGCTGTGAATTTTGAGCATGAGCTGAACTCTGGTTCACGCTCTTTAATTTTAATGAGAGTTTCCGAAGGTCTGCTTCTGAAAGTTAGCTATTTTGTGATGTTTTTAGTATCCTGAATTCCTTCTTACTTCTCCTTCGCCGACCCCTCCTCCCTAGTGATGTAATAAATGTAAACTTCGAGGACCTGCAACATTTTAAACGTTAGAGAACTCTATCTTGCCGTGCCGCTTTCTTTGTGGGTTTTTTAATATAATTTTATAATTGAATAATAATATAATTGCACTGGCGATTTTCAGTCCGTGAGATCAGAGTAGGAAAGTGTGGAAGTAGTATAATATTTTTACCTGCTTAGACAGCTTGATTGTTAATTATTCTACTTAATATGTGTTGTTGCCCGCCGCTGTGATGTAGTGGTTAGTGTGATTATCTGCCACCCCCAGAGGCCCGGGTTCGATTTCCGCCTCTGCCACGAAATTTGAAAAGTGGTACGAGGGCTGGAACGGGGTGCACTCAGCCTCGGAAGGTCAACTGAGTTGGGGTGGGGGTTCGATTCTCTCCTTAGCTGTCCTCTAAGTTTTTCTCCGTGTTTTCCCACTTCTCATCCAGGCAAATGCCGGTATGATACCTAATTTAAGGGAACGGCCATTTCCTTCCATCTACCTTGTCTATCCCTTCCGATCTTCCCATCCCCCCCCCACAAAAGCCCTGGTCAGCATAGCAGTTGAGGCCATCTGGGCGAGGTACTGCTCCTCCACCCCAGTTGTATACCCCGACCCAAAGTATCACGCTCCAAGACACTGCCCTTGAGGTGGTAGATGTGAGATCCCTAACAGAGTCCGAGGGGAAAACCAACCCCAAAGTGTAAACGGATTAAGAAAGAATATAATATGTTTATTATTTTTCTATCTACATAGTTTGATTGTTAAACATTCCATTCAATATACCGATAAGTGTTGTTGAAGGCTGTGTCCTTTTCTTAACGCTTTCTTAAACCTGGGCAGTTCCTTCTCTTTATTTGCAAGAGTTTCCTTTCCCCTCTTCCTTTTTTTATGAGAACTTTTAAAAGTTGCTGCTTTCCACTGCGTTATCTCAAGTGTCGTGCACTCGCCCTCAATGCCTCGTTCCTACTGACAGTTTCCCTTTAAAAAGTAATTGATCTAGGTGCCATAAAGCACCTACCCTCGGCACTAGGGACCGTAGCTGACCAGCCCGTCACAAGGTGCCTGAGTGTATTTATGTAAATTGAGTCATCACCCCGAAGGTTTCTTGGATTCCGAACAGCTCTAGCATCAGCTGTCATAAATAGGGTGTAGATAAGCATCTCTGGAGAGGTGTACTGAGTAAACGGGGAGTGAGGGAGTTCTCCGCTGCCTACCCTGCTAAGCCAGAAGGTAGGGTAACCTGTCAGTCTGTCAAGCCAATTGAAATAGACAAACCATTTCCCCTGCACACCATTGGTAACAAGTATTGGCTGTGTAAGAAATAGTGTTACTATAGTAAGTTGGGGGGGGGGGATTCCGTCCCCTCACCTAATTTCGTCCCCCTAGGGCTTTTCAATGTTTATCCGTGCGTACACGCGAAGCCTCATCCTGTTGCCTTGTGAGAGCTAGCTGTATGCACCACGTTTATTTTCCGTTCACAAGAAGAATTCACTTTCATGCTGAGCTGAGTTAGTGCAGCATATAAACTAAGAGCCTGTTATTCCTAGAGTGAGCACTGATATGTGTATGAAAAACTGGAATGAATTTCAGTCGTGTGGTGTAGTTCCTGGCGGGCAAAAACTAACTTGATAAAAACATTAATATCGTAATTGTCAATGGACATTCTTTCTTTCTTTCTTAATCCATTTAAACTGCAGAGTTGGTGTTTCCCTTGGACTCAATGAGGGATTCCGGTGTCCTGGAGCGTCAGACATTAGGTTGGACCTCAACTGCTATGCTAAATAGGGGCCTTGTGGAGGCGGGGGGAGGGATGGGAATATTGGAAGGGATAGACAAGCAAGAGGGAAGGAAGCGGCCGTGACCTTAACTTAGGTACCATCCCGGCATTTTCCTGCAGGAGAAGTGGGAAAACACGGAAAACCTCTTCGAGGATGGCTGAGGTGGGAATCGAACCCCCTTCTACTAATTTGACCTCCCGAGGCCAAGTGGACCCTGTTCCATACCCGTACAACTTCTCAAATTTAGTGGCAGAGCCGGGAATCGAAACGGGGCCTCAGGGCAGGGGTAGTTAATCACACTAACCACTACACAACACAGGTTGATATGTCAATGTACATAAGTAGATAAACGAAAAAAAGAACAATTAAATAGGATTTGAACACGGGACGAAAAAGTGTGAAGCCACCGCGACATTTGAACTTGCTACACGCTAAAAGGCACATAAAGCACGCCGGAAACTTTGACTATCATTTTCTTGGCAATGATGATGATGATGATGATGATGATGATCATAGTACGAAATGAGACGAAATGCAACGACAATTTAAAAGTACAAAATTCATCCACTAACCAGAATTCAAAACATGATAATGAAGAATACATGGATGAATGTGAATTTAAAACAATCAGTGGATCCGACTTCCAACGCCTCACCTTCCCAGAAGCAATATTACTGACCAAGGGACTGCTTCCAAAGCACAATCCTGAATCGATGATGCTTGTTGTCTAAACGGGTTCAATATCTAGATCAACGGTCTCTCATAATGGCACTTATCGCTAGTAAAGTAGAACCATGGTATTTCTCAAGTTGCGGTACTAATCAAAGGTAGCGTACACTCACGGTGTTCCACACATTATGGTACTATTCACAAGTATTGGACGTCGTACAGGTAACGCAGACATATGGTGTTTCTCACGTAGTGGCACCACTCGTAGGCAACGTAAACCCATGCTGCACCACTCGTAGGCAACGTAAACCCATGCTGCACCTCACATAGGTGTACTAATCACAGGGACTCGTACTATCCCGTGGTGTTCCTCACATAGTGGGTAGAGATCACAGGTAACGCAGACGAACAGTGTCGCTCATACAGTGGTACTAATCACAGGCAACGCCCAGACCCGTGCTGTTTCTCACATAATAGTACAAATCACAGGTAACGTAAGCCCGTGATGTTCCGCATACAGCGGTACTAATTACAGGTACTGGAAACCCACAGTGAAACGCTCTCTGCTGCTACTAATCACAAACCTATTGTGTACCTAACATAGTAAAGGCGACCCATGTATTTCCCCTCTTGATGGTACAAATCGCAAGTAGTTTCATGGTTCTAATTCAATCATACCTTGGTCACCCCTTTTAGTCGCCTCTTACGACAGGCAGGGGATACCGTTGAAGTATTCTTCGTCGGCGTCCCCCGCCCACGGGGGGTAGAGAGAGAAAACAGAAGAAAAAAAAGGTATCCGTCACTTTGAAAAATGAAGTAACGGATGAAGAAAGGGGAGGGCCACGAAGGGCGTGATAATGAAAGACTCCCTAGGCCTCGAATGCTCTAATACAGTCGAGGTCAGAAAAGACCAATAGCTGACCAAGGGAGGTCGGACAGGATAGATCAAAGTGAGGAGCCTGGCACAAGTAAGTGGAAGCAATGCCAGGACTCAGCTAAAGGCCCCGTGGTTCCCAAGTTGTGAGTCCCTGTGGCCCTTTTAAGTCGCCTCTTACGACAGGCAGGAGATACCGTGGGTGTATTCTTCATCTGCGTCCCCCACCCACAGGGGGTTTTCTTGGAAACGGTCAAACGGTCGAGTGTCTGCGTATAAGCTGAAACATGTGTTCGATCATTTTGACCCTTCCTTCATTGAGCGAAGTTTCTGGTAAATCGCGTTGTTACACTTCGTGGCCTCCCCACGTAAAGTAGCTCAATGACAGTAACAGATCTTTATCAGAAGAGACAGTGCACTGTAAATACAACATGTCTCACGTGACATAGATCAGGGATTTTAGTCGTACAGATACAATACGTTTGACTATTTTTATAGTTTTGTTCAGTGAAGTTAGTGGACATTTCACAGCACAGACCACAAATCGATAAGAGAAACGAATTGATGTGACTGTGGGACGAATGGGAACAAAATGAAAACCAGAGCCTCGCTGTGGTTGGAGGGTAGCCACATATGAGAACTCCGAAATTCTAAGCGGGAATCCATCGCTGTGTCCCAAGCAAACTTCTACGGTGAAATGGAAATGTCGTATCGCTTTTAGTGCCTGGAGGTGTCCGAGAACTTCGGCTCGTTAGGTGCAGGTATTTTGGTTTGACGTCCATAGGAGACCTACGCGTCATAATGAGAAGAAATGATGATGATGCCAACGAAATTAACTAATGATGGAATAGAACCCGGCACCCCTGTGACCAAAGGCCAGCACGCTAACCATTTAGCCATGGAGCCGGACAACTTCTACAGTAGACATACAGTACTATGTATTGTACTTCGGAATTTTAGTATTTACCTGAAATTGTCTTTCAGTGGCGTTATTAAGACGTCAGTTCAGTATGTCTCAGTATTAGGACAGTAGTCGTTTCGTGTAGGAAAATTGGAACATATTGAAAACAGACCACTAAATTTAAAGCCATGAAATCTGTGTGATAAACAGAGGTCGGATTTTATGGTAAATGTCCATTGTTTTACAGAACTAAACTAGTACTACAGTTTCTTACAAAAGTTTATATCTCCCTAATGAAAGGTGACTGGTAAGACCCCAACTAGAGTTTGGTTCTAGTGTATGGGATCCTAACCAGGATTACTTGATTCATGAACTGGAATATATCCAAAGAAGAGCAGCTCGATTTGTTATGGTGTGATTTCCAACGAAAGAGTAGCGTTACAAAAATGTTGCAGAGTTTGGGCTGGGAAGACTTGGGAGAAAGAAGACGAGCTGCTCGACTAAATGGTTTGTTCCGAGCTGTCACTGGAGAGATGGCGTGGAATGACATTAGTAGACGAATAAGTTTGAGTGGTGTCTTTAAAAGTAGGAAAGATCACAATAAGAAGATAAAGTTGGAATTCAAGAGGACAAATTGGGGCAAATATTCTTTAATAGGAAGGGGAGTAAGGGAATGGAATAAATTACCAAGGGAGATGATCAATAAATATCCAATTTCTTTGAAATCATTTCAGAAAATGCTAGGAAAGAACCGATAGGAAATCTGCCACCTGGGCGACTGCTCTAAATGCAGATCAGTCTTGATTTATTGATTTGATACAATATTTCAATGGTCTGTACTTAAAAGTGCCGGCCCCATAGTCGAGGGATTGCTAGCTTGCCTCGTATCTGATGGTCTAAGGTTCGAATCCTGACCAGGAAAGGAGCTTTTTATCTGGATCTGACGGCTGATCTGAGGTCTACTCTGCTTATATGAGAACAATGAGGAAGTATCTGGTGGCGAGATGGCGTCTCCATTCTATAAAGCCAAGAATAATGGCTGAGTGGAGCCATCGCACTGACGACGGGTCACCTCTTAGTCTGCAGGCCTTCGGGCTGAACAGTCCACCAGGGATGCAACTCCAAGGAGTTTCTTTAGTCGCTTTTAGCGATTGGGTAGAACGCGTATATCTCCGAGAGTATTTAATTTACAATTATGTTTAATGTCTTACATGACAGATAAAAGGGGATACTATATGTTGCTAAACAATAATGAAAAATAGAATCGTAGTTTTATTTAAATAGCGCTTCAAAGTAAGGCGAAATTTGTGCTAAATAGGTGACTGTCACTCACATACTCTGTTATAAGATGGCGCTTTGTTGACTCGCGGGCTTAGTTGGAGGTCACCTGTCGTTGTGAATATTGCTCGCGCAACTTTTAGTGATAGCTGGTGTTTCGGGGGTGAGGAGTAAGGAGAGAGCTCTCCCGGTTCCGGTAATACTGTCAACTGAACGGAAATGAAATCTGAATTGAATCGATAATAGATTGATCGATATAAATGTTCTAAACCTTTAATATCTTCAGCCAACAACTGTGTCACATACACATTATGTAACATTATACAGGGTGTTTCAAAAATGGGGGGCATAATTTCAGGTATGTATTTCTTACATGTAGACAATCAAAATAGTTCATTACAACATGTGTCCGAAAATGTTTCATTTCCGAGTTATGGCGTTCACAATACCGAACTCCACCGGAACGTTTTTCTTCCGCAGGTCATTGTCATTACATAAGAAGTTCAAAATGTCCACCTCCTGCTTGAATACAGACCTCGCATCGATGTCTCATTGACCTGCGAGCACGATCCCAAACTCCAGGACAATTGCGTATGTCCTCACACGATGCCACAATTCGATTCCGAAGGGTTTCCACATCAGGCACCGGAGACGAATACACTGATGATTTTAAATGGCCCCACAAGTAGAAAAGGAGAGGGTTCAGATCAGGTGAGCGTGGAGACCAAGGAATCGGGCCACCTCTACCTATCCATCGACCAGGAAACATTCGATACAAATCAATGAGACATCGATGTGAGGTATGTATTCAAGCAGGTGGTGGACATTTTGAACGTCTTCTGTAATGACAATGACCTGCGGAAAAAACCGTTCTGGTGAAGTTCAGAGTTGTGAAGGCCATAACTCGGAAATGAAGCATTTCCGGACACATGTTGTAATGAACTATTTTGATTGTCTACATGTAAGAAATCCATACCTGAAATTATGCCCCCCATTTTTGAAACACTCTGTATAACATTCCTCGATGCGAATCTTGTTCCCAGCATGAATTCTATAGTTTCGCTTTGCTGTGTAAACAACAACAGTACTAGTACGTAAAGTGTACTCCAGATGTCTCACGTCGATGCATAAGCGATTCATAGTTTGTGTTACAAAGTATGCCAATACGAATCTCGAAGATAACCGAGGTCTACCGATTCAGCACTAGAGAGCCCAGGTATCACTAAAAGTTGCGTGAGTAATACATCGTAATCAGTTGTATAGAATAACAAATTTAATAATGGAAAAGAAAGATTTGATTACAGTTCAGCAAGAACGTGCGAAGGAAAGAGCTGAAACAAGAAAAGTGAATGATGAAAGAATAAAATGAATGATACGAGAAGAGCGTAATAGACGTTACTATGAGAAATTGAAACAGCGAAAATAATTTCTAGTAAGTCTAAAAATCCCTCAAAACCCTGCATCCGTTACAATAGTGACAGCCTACCGCCATTTTTAGTATTAAGTCCGGAGGAGGGGCCAATACGGTAGAGTGCATGTTTCCTGAGCGCAAGTAGGCATATTGGATTCTGACTCAGCCTATATTTAGTGGTATTTACAGGTGCTCAAATACGTCAGCTTCGTTGATGATGATGATGCTTCTTGTTCAAAGGGGCCTTACATCTAGGTCATTGGCCCCCAATGGTACAAAATGTAATCTATATAAATAAAATTGTAGGGGGTCCGCTGTCTGTAATTTCTTTTGTTTTGCCAATTTTTCAGATATCTATCCGTTTTAGGTCAACTCAAGACCGAATCGGTGGTTTTTACGTTTCGTGTCTGCTTGTTTGCCTGTTCGTTTGTCTGTCTGTTTGTTCCACCATCACGTCGAAACGGCTGGATAGATCTCAACCAAACTTCATATTTAGGGTATACTCATCCAGGGGAAGGTTCCGATATGCATATCATTTTAAAATCTTTGAATACACGGGGGGTTTATAGGAAAACCAGAATGGTTTTTCCACCATCACGTCGAAACGGTTGGATAGATCTCAACCAAACTTCATATTTGGAGTATACACATCCCGGGGAAGGTTTCGATATGCATATCATTTTAAAATATTTTAATAGACGGGGGGTTTATAGGAAAACCTGAATGGTTTTTCCAGCATCACGTCGAAACGGCTGGATAGATCTCAACCAAACTTCATATTTAGAGTATACTCATCCCGGGGAAGGTTTCGATATGCATATTGTTTTAAAATCTTTGAACAGACGGGGGGTTTATAGGAAAACCAGAAAGTTTTTCCACCATCACGTCGAAACGGCTGGATAGATCTCAACCAAACTTCATATTTAGAGTCCCGAGGAAGGATTCGGTATGCATATAATTTTAAAATCTTTGAATAGACAGGGTGTTTATAGGAAAACCAGAATGGTTTTCCTCCATTTTCTCTTATACTATTGATTTTCTGTAAACTTCGTTTACCGTACGTGAAACATCTCTTCATTATAAACAACTTTCGTTATGTTCATAATTTACCTTACTCTTCACATGACGGAGAAATTTACAATTTTCTGCTGGTATCATGCTCTGCATTTAGTGACCGACAGACCGACAACGAACCTACAGGTTACCATGGCAACGCCTCTGACTGCATGCCAGTAGGGAAGTAACGTATTGCCATTTTCCTATCGTGCTTTTAAATTAGTGGTTGTTCCTTGGGTAGATGGCAAGAGAGGCTTCAATCGGCCCATCTGCGGGATATTGGCGGAATATCGTTGGAGGTTATAACCGCCCCCGAATAGATTAAGTAATAACACCATTAGTAATCTATTATTTGTTTACCTAAGAATCACTGGACCTAAATTTCTCCTCTGTTACCGCTTTATTATATCCATAACTCACACTAGCATAATTTATTGAGGGGCATTTGATTTTCCAATACATTCACTTGGCATTTACATATTTGTCGCTATCCGGCTGTCCTCAGTTATAATCCATTTTCTATTAATTTTCAACTTTCTTAACTGTATTATTTTCTTCCTTAATTACGCCGTATGTACGTGAGTGCTAGAAACTACTGGATGCATTTCCACCAAGATTCGTATTTAGAATACACCTGTCCTTGATAGGTTTTAGGGCAAATATTGTTTCTAAATCCCTGAACTGACTGGGGGTTTATACGAAACCGAAACTGTGATTTTGCACTTCCACAAAATATACACAACCAAACTTAATGGAAATCTACCTACCTTGGTAGAAATTAATTTCTAAACCTTTTTTCTCATGTGCATCATTTCGATACGAGGATTAATAAGGGAGATATCATTAACGGACCGTTTTTCTGTACAAGTCCCATCGGACTTAACTCACGAGCGGGTGCGTGTAAAGCGTATTCCTTACAACTTGAAAACTACTGAAGACATTCGAACCAAAATTTATATTTAGCATCCACCTGTCCAAAGGTAGGTTTTAAACGTAAATAACATTTCATGTTCCGGAATGGACTGGCGGTTTATAGGGAACCGAAATGGTGATTTTACTCTTCCACAATATATACAGAACAAGACCAACCTGACTGGAAATCGACCAAACGTGATGGAATTCCACCTGTAAACCTTTTTTTCATGTGTATTTTTTCGTCAGGAGGACTAATAAGGGAGATATCATGAATGGTCAGTTTTGCAGGTTACGTCCAGCGGACATAGCCCAAAAGGTGTTTTACATGGAGCAGATTCCTTATCTATATAAATCAAATCGTAACGACTGTGTGCCTCTACACTGACTATTTTGGCGAAATTTTCGTACAGCTTTCCGTTTAAGGGGTAATAATGACCATCTGCATAATTTTTTGGTTTAGTTTCCTGAAAGTCCTAATTTTGACCCGCCTCGCCCAAAATCCAGATTGCGGCATAATCTGCCAGAAGAAAAAGAAGATGATTGAAATTTGACAAAATTATACGTTTTAGCCTGTAATGAACGGAAAACTACCAAAATCATTATTTTTTTCACTTTTTATCTCCGAAGAATATCGAAATATGCAGGCAGTTTTAATGATGGTGCACACCTTCGGAAATTCCTATCACATAACGGATTGCACAATCTCCGTTCAATTTGGAATGATCTACATCCTTGGTCTTATGACTTTTTGCCGTATCTGTATCTCTTTTACGTTTGATTTTTCTCTATTAATCGATGTTAAATCAATTTGGAATTTTGATATGCATAATTCATACTTTCATTTACTTATATGAAATACAGAATCATCAAACTCTTCACGAAAATTGGCCCACCCAGTAGCCATATATGAGCCAAATGCTATGTACGTAGCTGTCACATAAATATCCGAAAAGTAATGTAATGTGAGATAATCTTACAAACTTTACCCTGGTCCACGCTTCTAACTCAATCTGACCCAAGAATAGACGACATATCATAGGACCAGCCATTTAGGCCACTAAATCAGGCGTGTCTTATGGTATAATCCTTTGTCGATATGACGTACGTTTAGTAGCAGTTAATTTGTAAATGAAGGTCTTCAATATTATAAACACGCATATACTTTCGTATGTCTATCTATATATATATTCACTGATGTCGATTTTTAGCGATCGAGAAAGGGTGGGTCTGCTATTGTAATCAGTACTCCCCACACCGACTTTGACTGGCAGTAGGAAAGGGTTCCTCCTCCAACTCCTGTGTAACTGTCATTAGTAAGGAAGGCCTACAATTGTAATGAATATTTCCCTTCTCGATTTGACTTGCAGAAGGCAAGTGAGCATGCAGTTTTGTTTAAAACTCGATTGTGAATGGCAGTACGCAAGTGAGCCTGCCGTTATATCACAAATCCGTAACAAACACTTTACATTGGAAACAACGTACGGGGACCTCCCTATGCTCTTTCTCGGATAACGCTAAGAGACATGCAATTTTAAAACAATCTTATTTACTGCATGTACACTATTTACTTCGATATTCGAATACAATGTAGAATACCGTAGCGAAGCACGGGTACATTCGCTAGTGATAATTTAAAAGTTCAAAATTGTACACTGACCAGAATAAAAAACATGAAGAATGAATGGATGGATATGAATTTAAAACATTCAGTGGATCCGACCCAGAAACTACCATAAACAATAGTATTACTGACCAAGAGACCGCTTCTAAAGCACAATCCTGAATCGAGGATGTTTGTTGTCTAAAGGGGTCCAAAATCCAGGTCAGCGGCCCTTCATAATGGTACTGATCGCTAGTAAAGTAGAACTTGTCATGTTGGGGTACTAAGTTATTCAAAAGTAGTGAAGACTCACTGTGTTCCACACATTATGGTACTACTCACAAGTACTGTAGGTCGCAAAGGTAACGCAGATCTATGGTGTTTTTCACATAATGGCGCTACTCATCTAATAGGCAACGGTAAACCATGATGTTCCTCACCTAGGTGTCCTAATCACGGGCGCCGGTATTCCCGCGGTGTTCCTCATATAGTGGATACTAATCGCAGGCAACGCTGACCCACTGTATCGCTCATATAGTGGTACTAATCACAGAAAACGCCACGACCCGTGGTGTTTCTCACAATGGTACTAATCACGGAAACTGGAAACCCACAGTGAACCACTCTCTGCTGGTACTAATTACAAACCTATTGTGTACCTAACATAGTTGTACTACGCGCAAGTAATGGCAGCCCATGGTGTTCCCCACGTGATGGTATTAATCACAAGAAGTTTCATGGTTCTAATACTGTCATCCCTTGGTCGCCCCTTTTAGTCGCCTCTTTCGACTGGCAGGGAATACCATGGGTGTATTCTTCGTCTGCGTCCCCCAACCACAGGGGGTCGTCAGCCTTGTGTCGGGAGATTTACTACCAGTAGAGATGTTAATTATAGGCACGAATAGGTTAGGATGCAAACTTTTTTTTTTTTTTTTTTTTTTTTTGCTAGTGAGTTTACGTCGCACCGACACAGATAGGTCTTATGGCAACGTTGGGATAGGGAAAGCCTACTAATTGGAAGGAAGCTGCCGTGGCTTTATTTAAGGTACAGCCCAGTATTTGCCTGGTGTGAATATGGGAAACCACGGAAAGCCATCTTCAGGGCTGCCGACAGTGGTGTTCGAACCCACTATCTCCCAGATGCAAGCTGACAACCGCGCGCCCCTAACCGCATGGCCACCTCTCGCCCGGTCAAACGTACTTTAACAAGGCGCAAGAGTGATCTAACCGCTCTATAGTTATGCCTTGTGATAGTTCAGATCGCTAATATTTATGCAAATCTCACTACAAAAACGTCGTGCAGGTATATGTGTCGTAAAGTAAATTGAAAAAAAAACTTACGTAGAACTAACTATTACTTACAATTTTCGGACACGTCGAGCTGCTAGAATTTTGTCCCACATGAGTTTTCCTATAGTCAGAGATGGGAATTACAGGCACAAATATGTTAGAATGCGACTATGGGGCAAGAAAGGGCTAGAAGTGAGAAGGAATCATCAGTCGGCTTAAAGTACAGCCCCAGCATTTGTGTGGCGTGGAAATGGGAAAACACGGAAAATCACATTCAGGACTGCCGACAGTGGGGTTCGAAACCACTATCTGTATTGTATTATAATAAGACGCTACATAAAGGGGCTTTTCAGCCTCAGTGGCATGTAAATCATGATCAATAAATTCAATTCAATTCAAAATTCAATTCGAATGTAATCTCACAGCTATGTGACCCAATCCACACGGCCAAATCGCTCGGACGCGTAAAATTCTTCTTCTTCTTCTTATTATTATTATTATTATTATTATTATTATTATTATTATTATTATTATTATTATTATTATTATTATTATTATTATTATTATTATTATTATTATTATTATTATTATTATTATTATTATTATTATTATTATTATTATTATTGAATGCATTTAAAAGTGTATAAAATTGAATAGTATTGCATCGTAAACTAACGTAAATTTTCATGCAAAAAATTTAAACACATGTCTTTATATGATACGTTAATTTTCATTACAACATTTCAGTATGTGAATGTGCAGTCGTACCAGTTTAGGTTGTTTCATTTCAGACTGTCGTGACTTTTACGCCCACAATATCACAATGGTCGAACAGTACAGTAGCACATTGGCAATGACAAAGGGGTTCGTTTGTACAATTACAAATTCATAGCATTACTGGCCGACAATATGAGGCTGGCACGCGCATGATAGACGAGTAACGAAGCTCGTTTACGCTGGGGTTCATGGCCGTCATTTAATGTGCATGTTATTAAAATATTCGCGGCAAATTCATGCACGCCCCAGTCATGGAATTGAAGGTAATTCTTACAAGCGAACATTCCGAACGAACTTGTAAATCACTGCTATATAAAATGTTACAGTAATGTTGTTACATGAAAGGCACGGGAATTCCCTACTCATGGTGGTAGTAGATTTTGTTTTACAATTGGCTTTACGTCGCACCGACACAGATAGGTCTTATGGCGACGATGGTACAGGAAAGGCCTAGGAATGGGAAGGACGCGGCCGTGGCATTAAGTAAGGTACGGCCTCAACATTTGCCTGGTGTGAAAACGGGAAACCACGGAAAACTATTCTCAGGACAGCAGACAGTGGGGTTCGAACCCACTATCTCCCGGATGCGAACTCACAGCTGCGTGCCCCTAACCGCATGGCCAACTCGCCCTGTAACATTACCATAGATAAGGGACAGCCCCATCGAACTCCTCTCCCAACTCTGATTGCACTTGTTAGGTAGTCATTCACATTGATCTTGGATATTCCACCAATCACTATTTCGTCAATTATTGACGTGGATCGTGCGTTGAAACCCATAGCTTTAAATACCTCCAGCAGATATCTGTGATTTACTCTATCAAAAGCATGGTAAAAATCCAGTGTAATGAGCTGTCTACGTTGACTTTCCGTATATAGTTTGCTTATTGTGTCTCGAATGTCACAGACGGTATTAAGGATACTGCGTCCTTGGACTGCACCCGCTTGATGACTGAACGTTGCGCCCTCAGCAAAAGCGCTAAGTCTACGTTTCAAGCATCGGGTGAGTATTTTATAATCAAAATTTAAAAGAGTCACGGGACGAACGTCATCTGTAAGTTTCGGATGGGGCTTTTTGGTACGAGTACTATTAAACTTTATTTCAACCAATCGGTATTCCTTCCCGGTTCAATAGTATTGTTTAAAACATCAGTAAGTTCATTCTTGATGACTGGCCACATCACAGCATAGAATTATTTTCCCAATCCATCTATCCATGAAGATCTATTTGACGCGCTTTTTATTATAGTTTGGTTCTTCTGTTAACAACATACATAAGTTGTCTTGATTGCGAAGCCGTACTCGTCCTCGTAGGCCATCAAAAAGCCGGTCTTGGTGATCGACAGGCGTATTGGATTCATCTCCGTACAAGTTATCAAAGGAATGTACAATGATGACTGAATATTGTGAGTGGTCTTGGATCATCCTTCCTTCACAGTTAGTAAGTTGATGAATGCATTTCTGGAGGAGTTGGAAGGAAGCGGCCGTGACCTTAATTAAGGTACAGCCCCATTGCCTGGTGTGAAAATGGGAAACCAGTGGGGTTCGAAACAACTGTCTCCCGGGTGCAAGCTCACAGCCGCACGCCCTTAACCGCACGGCCAACTCGTCCAGTAGTAGCAGTAGTATTAGTAGTAGTAGTAGTAGTAGTAGTAGTAGTAGTAGTAGTAGTAGTAGTAGTAGTAGTAGTAGTAGTAATGCTTGCTGTATTAAGTGAAAAGTCAATGGGAAAATCAGGTCTTGCATCATGGAGAGGAAACGCGAGAACGAAATGAAGGAACTGAAGATTATTTAAAATCAATGCAAAATGTTCTTAATGTTATTATTATGAGTTATTACATTTCCAGACTTATTGGTCTTTTTAAGTTCATTTGGTCAGCCTGGGTACCACGGTTCTTTTTCTTTAGGTGTCGTCGTTTGCCTCTTATGGTGTTCTTGGTGATTGGTTTTGGCGGCTGCATTCTTGTTGGTATCTTGAGCTTTTCTGTTGTCCCAATAATTCATTTCCTTGCTGGTCTATCTTCTGTCCTTCGGACCATATCCTGGTCTCCTTTAGGTTAGCTTCTGTAACGGGAAGGGTGTGTTTTAATAGATGAACGGTAGTTACTCTGGTTAGTTATTGTGGCTTGATTAATATTATGTTCTGCAATATCCTTCTCTGCCTGCTTCATTGACAGAAATCCAGCGGGTTTACCCTAGCTGGCTCTTTTGAAAATCTCACAGCCCGTGGGAGCCCACTCTGTACAGATTCTTATACTCATATACTAATACTGTACACTGGCTCCGAAAATCAACCTCCACCTTCTTTTCACTCTTTGTAGGTTAAAAGGCAGAGGAGGGGAAACGCAGATAACAAGGGAGAGGTGTTTAAATAACTCCGATACAGGCCTATTATCTGTGTGGAAGAAAAAATCGATGATACCATTAAAAGAAGAGCCCTTTCCTGCAGAGGGACATTATGTTTTGGATATTAAGAATTAGAGTAAAAATCAAAATGTAGGTATGAGACATTGGTAATTCCGCGAATACCACTTCTGTATAATAACAAGACATTTGCACTGCCTATAGTATACTGGACACCACATTCATTGAATTTGATGAAATTACTTAATTAATTTGATGCATGACTGTTGTGAGGAGTGTGTCGCAGTGTTGCGAGAGACGTCGAGGGCAAACATTGATTACAGCTATGCCGTGTTACACTCAACACAATAAACTGCTCCTCGATGCAACCAAGTGGCAATTCCGCTATGGTAAAAGAAAACTATTTTGACCATTTCTATAAATTCGCCCTGATCATTTCCGTTCTGGGTGTATCAGTGTTGGAGGGTTGGTCATCGTCATGTCGATAAATAATATGAATATTGTACCGGGCGGTACACCTCTACGACGCAAGTTCAAATCTTGCGCCAATTGAAACTCCTCTACAGGAGAAACCCTGAACTGAATCAACTCTCCTGTTTATCAGAAGATGTCACTGTGTGTTTTTGATTTGCTTTTGTTTTTCAGTGACCAAGAAGTGTGGATGGTCTGTAACAGATGTCTCTACCAAAAACTATGATAACCCACTCTGGTGTAAAGGAATGAACCTTCTTGGAGAAATGTTGTATTCATAAGTTTTGTCTTTACTAATTTTTTTTCTGTCTTTTGTGGGTTGGCAATATTAAGTTTTCTTTCCGCCTGTTTTGAATTTAACCAATCCTAAATTTCTGTAATTAATTTCCCACCAATAAGGTATTTCTTCATTGACTTGTATATAAGTTTTGCTGTCAACCAATAAAAATTGAGTGGGTGTGTCTACTCATTCCTGAAAGGTCTCGAATTTTCCACAAGGGTATAAAAACTGCTGATTTTCTTGTCTCCGGGCCACTTCAGTAACATCTATCTTAGTGTGTGAATATGTAGTAGGGGGCGGGAAGCGCCTCTTTCTTCGGGCAACAGATCTCCAACAAGGTAATGGCTATTTAACATATTTTCTTGCTAGCTCAGCAGTTTAACTCCCGGGGAAGGTTCGATACCTTTAATATGTAACCTATATCTTTAAAAATGTAAGCCTTTTCAATCCTTGTAAAAAAAACGTCACATAACTTGAACTGTAATTCGGGGATAGAGAGTGCTTTACCCTCTCGAGCTCCCCTTCATTTGAAATTGAGGTGACTACGTTTTCATAATCATCATTGGTTAATTCCGCTGGCTCGAGGGCTGAGTGTATGCGTAGTCATCATAATTTCATTCTCATCACGACAACTAGGTTGCCTACGGGCGTCAAGTCAAAGGACCTGCACCTGGCAAGCCGAACATGTCCTCAGACACTGCCGCCACTAAAAGCCATACGCCATTTCATTTCATCCCGTTCACGTTGTTTCCGACCACCCTACGTATAGGCCTTCTTCTTCTTCTGCTTTTTAGCGCTTTTCCCCACACCTGTGGGTCGCGGGTGCGAACTACGTCGCACATGGTGATTTGAAGCTGTTTTACGGGCGGATGCCCTTCCTGACACCAATCCTATATGGAGGGATGTAATCACTATTGCGAGTTTCTGTGGTCGTTGGTACTATGGTGTGTTGTCTGAATATGAAGAGGAGTGTTGGGACATACAAAAACACCCAGTCCCCGAGCCAGGAGAATTAATCAGAAGCGATTAATATCCCCGACCCGGCCGGGAATCGAACCCGGGGCCTTCTGAACCGAAGGGCAGTACGCTGACCATTCAGCCAACTCTATATATAGGACTATATTCTTACTTTCTAGGAGAGGAGTCTGTGGAGCCCCTTAAAGGCCTGGGCCCGCCTGCTTTGAAGGCCCTAACGTTACGCCCCTGATTATCTCTGCATAAACCTAGCTTGTTCTTCGAATACTTATACATTCCTTGACCAGTATGGTTTCGGTTCAGCTATACCCATATCAGGCACCTCAGTATATGGACTAGAGAGTACTTCATCGTTACATGGATTTGCCTCCAGCCATTCTCGTGCACTTTCCACCTTTGGTCGAATCCCCTTTCCAGAAGCTGTGTTTATCTTTACATGTTTGTATTCTCTACCTTAAGTGCTTTACAAGTAAGACCTAAAGGTCTGCTTGTACAGATATAGAATCATCTTCAGATAATTTTCTCTAGATTTTCAGAAGCGCTGCATTTATGTGGCGGAGGGGAAGACACTTCTTCAAAAGAAATTAATGTAAAGTCAGGCGAGTATATCTTACCGTGAGACGGATAGTCTTCATGACTGCATGCAACTGTACATCAACCTTCCGGTGTGACTACTGTCAAGCCAAATAGGTGAACTTGTAGGGGTATAAAATTATCATCAGAGATTTCTCTTCACTTTATGTGCTGTGGCATAAACACGAGGAAAGTTTGCTTCGCTAAAAAAACGTTGTGATGGCGAAATTCCTGGCGTGGTTTAGTCGAGACTGTACAGTAGTTTCCGAGCATTGTTAGCCAACTGATTTTGGACTGTTTTGAGCTCTGTCCAGGGTAACTTATCACCAATATATACAGGGTGAAGCGTAATTCGCGCACTCGGGCGTCGCAGCGCGACTCCTCACATGCCAGCAATAAAAACACGTCTCTTACAAAATTTCGTCTTGCGAGTATATCCGGCAGAAAAACGACATTGAAGAGTAGCAATCTGGCAACACTGTAACCACATGTAGGCTACTACTTATGTCAGCAGAAGTTAGTCGTACTGTACAGTTGGTGCAGTGGACAGAGTTTTGGGTTAGCATACAGGAGGTCGAGTGGTCGATCCTGGGTTGAGGCGTATGTTTTTTATTTCGTAAATGTAGTCCAGGTGGTATGGTATCTGGCATCTTAATCGTCAACAGCGATTGCAGTGGGTCATCTAGAAACCATTTGCACTTACATACTACGATCCTAGAAATGGACGAAAAATCGTTTCCATTGGTCAGCATTGAAAGGCGCCCTTTCCACGTCGTGGGCGTGAATTTATTCGCACCACTTCGTCTACTAGATGTGAAACCTGTTTTCTTTGTACCCTCCTCCAATGGTCCCATAGATTATTACCAACTATTATTCTTGCCTCGTTCAGGTCCATTACATTTCGTTAGGGCCTTACGTTACCAGTAAGGCCTAGCAACGTGCTCTGCGAATAATGTCCAAACTCTGTTACAATTTGTATGTGTTATCACCATGATCCCAATAATTCTGCCTTTCAACACTGCGTCTGGTAACCGCATAATGTTTAGTACGTATCTCAATGCATTATTATTATTATTATTATTATTATTATTATTATTATTATTATTATTAATATTATTATGTTTGGACGTGCAGGGAGGTCTCATTGAGCATCTGTTTTTCTGAGGACAACGTATTCTGTTGTGAAGGTCATGCGGCCATTAACGTGGACAGTATTAGTGCTAATGTGCTACATCTGCGCGATCATACTACATGCAGTATGGTGGCGTCTCTTAAAACCTTAAAAAGTAGTTTGTGGGACGTGAAACAAATAACATTATTATTATTATACACGTAGTATGTAAATGACAAGTAGATGTTGTGTTATTGTACTGTGCTATCATCTTTAGCATATCGAAAGTGATATTGTTCGTGTAGTTATTCTGTCTTATGACTGGTCATTTGTTTCAGCTGTCTATTTCTTATTAGTCTAACCAGGTATTTGTTATTTCAGCGTTACAAAATGTTGCAAATGTAGGATACATGTGACCCTAAAAACGCTGTCTTACTGTATTACAGTAGGCAATGTCAGATGGAAATTAGCAAATAAAAAATGCGCCTCAACCCAGGATCGAACCATCGACCTCCTGCATGCCAACCAAAAACTCTACCCACTGCACGAACTGTACAGCACGACGAGAACGTCCAAGGGTCTTCATGATCTGTACGGAGATTACTTTGCTTTGTTTTGCTTTGCTTATTGAAATGCTGCAAGTTAGAAGTCTTTTTGGATCACTTGGTGAAACTTCACCCATATCTCCAATAGATCATCTTCTGACCATGTCTTTAATTAAGGTATAAACTACATTGCATGTGGCTATTACAAGTCTGGTGCAGCCCTTGTAAGGCAATCCGTGGCCGACGGGGGTAGGAGGCATCTGTCTGCAAGTGACTGTACTGTAGAAGAGTGCTATATGTGCAAGGATATTGGGGGCAGCACAAACACGATAAGCAAAGGGAATTAATAATTTATTAAAATTCCTGACAAGACCCCGGGCCCTTTGAATCGAAGACCATTACGCCGACAATTAATCCAAGGATCTAAACTGCAATTACATAAAAAAAACCTGGAATTTCGCTCGCGTAAATATCCGAAAGAGAGGAATACCATATCTGGAGATCCAGACGGGTTCGAACTTACCGTCTCCGGAATGAAAAAGTAGAAGTAAACGACATTAAATCTGTCACTGCTGACCACCTTGTATCGTATAACTATAGCCCTACGCGGATTTACAAAATAATATCCGCATCCACGAATTGTTAACCGCGGATATTTCAACTAACTTATTTAACTATGTTATACCAAAGATATTGAGCTATTTGCTTAACGTCGCACCGACGCAGATAGGTCCTATGGCGACGATGGGACAGGAAAGGGCTAGGAGGGGGAAGGAAGCGACCGTGGCCTTAATTAAGGTACATCCCCAGCATTTGCCTGGTGTGAAAATGGGAAAGCACGGAAAACCATTTTCAGGGCTGCCGACAGTGGGGTTCGAACCTACTATCTCCCGAAAACTGGATACTGGCCGCACTTAAGCGACTGCAGCTATCGATCTCGGTCCTTAATTAAGGTACAGCCCCAGCATTTGCCTGGTGTGAAAATGGGAAACCACGAAAAACCACCTTCAGGGCTGCCGACAGTGGGGCTTGAACCCACTATCTCCCGGATGCGAGCTCACAGCTGCGCGCACCTAACCGCACGGCCAACTCGGCCGGTCCAAAGATATTGAAACGGACAGGTATGTTAATATACTCTAATAAAATGGTCCTGATACTTGGCACCAGCCCCGCAACGGTGGTAGGTTTATCAGGGATTTCCTCTTGCGGTTCTCTTCACTAATTTGGGGGCAGGAGCCAGTTAGGCTTACGTCAGATTTACGGCTTCATGGACTGAAGGTTCCTTATATATCATCATTCTCCCACACCACTCTCAAGGGTCGCCTCACCAAAGGCAAAGAGAACTGCACGAAAAGTATGGAAGTTTGACTTGTAGAGATTTCTAGAGTATACGTGAGTGAAAACCAATAAACGTCATTAGCTAGAAATTATCAGGATAATTATCCGCACTACCATATAGTTTGAATCCGCCGCGGATATCAGCATCTGTGCAGGGCTGTATGTATAACACGCATGGTGGCAGTATCTCGTAAACGTTCTCTGCATCTCATTCTGTCATAATTTCACATCTATTCCGTTTCCTCCATGACATATGCAAGGATTATCGCTTCGTGACTGAAATAGGCAATCTGTTCTGTTCATTGGATTTCATGCAAAAGAAGTACGCATTATTCTTTTTCCCCCTTCCATCCCGTAGCAGGTCAATAACTGTTCGATCAGTGGACGTTGCGGCCTGGCCGAGACCCCGCAATACAATGCAGTTAAAGTTATCTCCAGGATGATATCATCCACAATGGGATATTAATCTGCCCAGGCCATAGGACGCCAATAAAGCTGAAAATTCATGACAGCGTATTTCTCGCGTATTTGCTTTACTACCGAATAATATCCCGAATTGGATAGGACTCGCCCTGTTCAGAGATATGCTGTGGTCTGTAAAATTATATTGAATACAAACGAATTGTAGAATTTTGAACATAATCCTGCTATATTGTCCAGTATAAGTAGTATTGGATAAGGCTGTAACCGTTCACCCTTATCGTTCGTGCTTTACATGGATCATTCAATGAAAGTATAAAATGACAGGGAGAGATTTAGTTAGGTGGACATGTAGTACGGAAATTCATGTTCTCGTCTTGAAGTGATGCAACTCTTTCCAGGCACATACCAAATGCAATGGAGGTAGGTTGCACGTACCCTTTTAACCAAATACAGGGTCTCTCATCTATATCTATACCTACATAGTCTCTATATAAAATAAGTGTTTTGTCTGTACATTACTCAGAATTTTAAAAGAATGGCATTTCTGTATCGGTCGTGTCCACGGCAACAAGGGAATGCACTTTTTAATTTTCCGTAATTTTTGTCTGTCTGTATGTATGTACGTATGACCCGAAAAGTAAATATTCGACATTATTTTCGATTTCGATTAATTTTATTAATGACCCCCTTACCTCCACCCCTAAGGATGTTACGAATGGCTTACCCACACAGTGCTCGTCTCCAGATAGTAAGTTATGAGTGTACCAATTTTTGTTGATGTTGCTCCAGTGGTTTAGGAGATGTGTCATTTACATGCAAACATACTGTGCCATTTCACTGTCCTGAAATGATAATTAAATGGAGCTAAACTGGACGCAATTGCCAATATTAAAGTTAAACATGATGCATGAACTCAGTCATTCATATCAAATAAATACGATATATTACGAGAACGGAATAGAAAAGATCAATATGGCAGTGCCTAAGACAAAGAAGGATACAGAATTGTTATGACACTGCACTACTGAAAATTGATAATTGAATGAGCAATCTCAAGAAACGGACATGTTATTACAGGCTAAAAACGGACATATATTCTCAAAAGCTGCTAGAGATTCATCATAAGAAGAAGATTTACGATATCAACCTCTATGTGAGTTAATTTCAAAAAATTTCAAATAATTTCAAAAATTAAATATTTTTTATTGTACATAATTATTATAGTTCAATCAAGGATCCTTGTTACCACAAGGAAACTGAAGTGAATAATTTTGAAATGAGATTATGATTTTCGTTCAATTACTTTTATCTTTGCTTAATTTTTCTTAGAATTTGAATAAATAATTATATTTAAGATATACTGTCTAGTTTAAGCATTTCATATTAATTTCAGAATTAAGGTAAAAGAGGAATTATCTCTTGATGAAACTAACGATTCGTAGGATGAAGAGTTCCATCGCTAATAACGTCAGATGAATTATCCGTTATAAAGGCTTTCGCATCTCTCCCCGAATCCACGTAGAAAACAAAGAAAAACTTTGACAGTCAACTTACCCAACTTACCCTGATTATGCTAGTCTGGATTTCTTCACGACCCGTCCTGGACGCAGGAATGGCGCAATACAAACATTCATTTATATATATATATATAGAATCAGTTTTACCGTTCTGACTATGATAAGTGTGGTGGTGGTGATTATTGTTTTAAGATGAAGTACAACTGTGCAATCAAACTCTATATAACACTAATAAGAGGAAAAAATGGAAGGAGTCCGATACATCGAAAAATGAAGGTATCGGCATGAGAAGGAGAAGGCTGCAAAGGGCGTGAATATAAGACCCCCCAGGCCTCCATACGTTACACTGTCGGGATCAAAAAAGGGACAAGAGTTGACCAAGGGAGGCCGGTTATGATAGATGAAAGTGAAAAGCCTGACACAAGTGGAAGCAATGTACGGACTCAGCTAAGGGCCCCGTGATTACCATCCCACGCTCCCAAGTTCAGAACCACTGGGACCACTTTGAGTCGCCTCCTACGACAGGCAGGGGATGCCGCGGGTTTATTCTACCGTCCCCACTTACACAAGGGGATGACTATATTAAGAGAATTCATAAATTTAGATGAATTTAGACTTTCGTTGCTTAGTCCATACCAACGCTGAGCAATGCTGACATGGAATTATTATTCAATCGAGTTAGCTGGTGATGGCTTTTGTCATGATTGTCTTACGGTGTAAAACGCACCGTCATCGGTCCATACCGACAAGGAAAATTATGAAGAGAATTATAAATGTGAGAAAATAAATCATAAAGGAACGATCTCCTGAAGAATAAGACAATAAGGAGTCATGAAAGAAATGAGGACTCAGTTTACATTAGATGCCGTAATATCACAAAGTCGGACGAAAACTAAATGTGAAAACCTACAATATCGAAAGCTCCTAAAATTGATCAACAATAACATTATTTGTTGTGATGTGCTTTATCTCTTCTCTTGCCGCTCATCTCCAATAGATGGCATTACTGCTGTATACCGCGTAAAACAGACTGCCCGAATATTGGCGGGAAATAGCTGGGGAGTTAGATAATCTTCTTCTTTAGCATGTCATTCCTCTGGTTCATAAGTTTTCTGATGCTACTAATACGTAACACACTGCTGCTCGTCATAATATTCCAGCTATTCGATCATTACCCTGAGGCGCTGATTGGAATGAGCAGTGTGCACACTCTAAAGGAATAATGACAGATGAGTGTTTACGGATGTCTGTGGCCTGATTTTTCCAGCTCTGGAACTCTGGACAGTTAGATCTGCAGCATAGTACTGTTGGTTTAAAGTGAGAAAATTTGCTGTTTTGAATTTGATAGAGTATTTCATAGGATTGCATTGCTTTTAATAGCGACATTCCTACTAACTTCATCGTAATGACCTACGATATGTTGATTTAAGTTGGGAAAACCATAAAGACAGTCTTTCTGAGGATGTAAAATAGCAGGTGAATAGTGTCTGTCATTATAATGAAAAATGCCCCACTCGATTGTGACTGGCAGTAGGCAAGTGGGCCTGGCATCATAATGAAAAATCCCGAAATTAATTGTGACTGATAGTAGGCACGACGGCCTGCGATTACAATGAAAATTCCCTAACCCATTCTTCATATAAGAAAAGACGTACGGTGACTTCCCCATCGCATTTCTTTTTGCTAGTGGCTTTACGTCGCGCCGACATAGATAGGTTTTATGGCGACGATGGAATAGGAAAGGCCTAGGAATTGTAATAAGAAAGCAGCCGTGACCTTAATTAAGGTGGGAAACCACGGAAAACCATCTTCAAGGGTGCCGGCAGTGGTATTCGAACTCACTGTCTCGCGTATGGAAGCTCACAGCCACGCGCCTCTGACAGCATAGCCAAATCGTCCGGTCCATCGCATTTTTGGGGTAACCCGATGAGCAATGCCATTTAGTACACCTTACTCACAAGGTGTGCACTACTCAACCTAGAATTCTGTATATAATGTAGAATTCCGTAGTAAAGCACGAGTACGTCAGCTAGTGTAAAATAAAACCGCACTCCCGGTGTTTGTACTCTGCGCTATGCTAGTTGCCTCAGCCGAACTTGGGTATGACGCGCGCGGCCGTCCTGCTTTAAGCGTGTATACAATCTTATATGAAATCATACCTTATAAAACGTGCTGAAAGTGTCGTCCTTCCTGGGTTATACAGGCATTATATCTAGTACCACATTCTAACTGACGCCACTGAGTGTTGCCAGTGTAATATTTCAGATTTAATTTGAAAAGTTTTCTTTCATTTCCTACAATGTGTGAAGATTTGTTCGATACACCTTTCCTTTCAGTTTACCCCACAAGCAAAAATCACACACTGTTAGATCTGGCAAACGAGGGGGAAATATACCAGCACTGATCACTGTGTCTGCAAACACTTCCGAGATTGTATGAAGGGAATCTTCTGTTGGATCAGTTCGTGTGCACTCACGTTTTTTATTGAGTACTGAACCAGTAATTTCAAGCGTATTTACAATTACGTGAATGTGAGCTCGTGAAGATGGCACTTCACAAATGCATCGCGTACCCGTCGAGCCGACTCCTAATTAAAATATCTTTTACATATGAAAATATGAAGTTGTAATGATAACTGTCTCGCCATGTTAACAGCTAAGATCCAGAGTGGCGACTGATGCTTACGAGGTCAAACATGTGCACGATGCTTGCATGGTCAAGAAATACATGCGCGCCTTCAGCTTAGGTACCGGATAGTAAAAACGGCGCTTGGGCGGTCTTAGTTTATATGAGGGACCATGTATACTTGGGGGCAAAATATGACGACCACAGTTCCTCGAAGCGAGCTGAAAGCCAGCAGTCAATCACACCCTGCACCCTGCTGAGTTACCGAGTTGTAAGTGATCCTTCTTTGGAGTGGAGAGGTTGACAAACCATGTTCTTCAGTCTTTAATCTTTCTTCGTGTCCAGTGGAGTAGACGATTTGGCAACTCCAGCAACAGTAGACGTAGTAAATCGTATAAGCCCCTAAGAGACACTGGACTGCCGCTGGAGAGTAGTGGTCTGAGGCGAGATCGTCATTTTTTTCCACAAGTATACCAGCCCTGTTGCCATTCCCAAATTTCTAATCGCACCCTATTGTTTAAAATTTTGAGGATTTAAAATGTTCTTTTGATGACTTTGTCATTTCTAGGACTGTGAAGCAGAACGCCTTGTGTACTACAACACTTCGTATTTCTACAAACCAATTTTCTTTTTCTTTATTTTACCCGCATCAACCATACAACCAGCACACCACTAAAAATGTGCAAGTCACACAGCATTGCATACTGGGTGGTCGGAAACTATGTAAACCGGGTTTATGGGCGTTAGAAGGTTGGTCATGCTGATAAATAATTTGAAAGAAATAAATCGATATGTCGCACAGTTGTCACCTATCAGCTGCTGGAGTTATCAACTCAGATTACATTGTGAGCGAATTCAAATGGGCTTTGCGAGGCGGTGTTGCTAAAAATTTACGTACCTTAAGACCGGTATGAGAGCACCAGACGAAGAATAAAACTTCGCTGGGGGAGGGGTTCGAATAGAGACCTCCGAGCTGACAGCATCACGCCAAAGCAAGTACGCTACGGTGACGCTGGCTGAAACAAACTATGTGCCTGTTTGATCTTAATTTCTCGGCATGGAACTTGAGCCATTCTTAAGTCATGCTCAGATTTATCAGCCGCGCAAAGTCCATTTCAATTCTCCCGCGAAACGATCTAATTGGCTAAATTCAGCAGCTGTTAAAATGAAAACAATGCGAGATAATGAATTATTTATTTCAAATTATCTGTTAGTATGACCAACTTTCTAACGCTCATATACACAGTTCACGTTTTCGACCATCCTGTATATACATATGACAGACACGTGAAAGAATTGACTGAAATGGCAGACTTGAGACAGTCTTTTTCAAAGCACACACTCCCTGGATGCTCCGACATTCACAGTTTACGATCTACACTTCTTTCAGTGTCATAAAATCAATACACATGTTTTGATTAAAGAAGCGAAATTAAATTTTTAAAACGACACCAACTATATATTTCCATCACTATTTTTCAGAAATTTGGCTAAAATCACATGCACTGTGTCCTGTCAACACAGTAAAACTAGTTCGCTTGTAGGAAATGGAGTTCAATTTTAATCAGTTTTGAGATCATCACTGCTCGTGGTAAACTATAATTTATCGACAGAGTTGGCCATGCGGTTTGGGTCGCGCAGCTGTGAGCTTTCATTTGGGAGATAGTGGGTTCGAACCTCACTCTCAGCAGCCCCGAAGATGCTTTTCACACTAGACAAATGCTATACCTTAAGAAGGGCCACGGCCGCTTCCTTTCTACTCCTAGCCCTTACCTATCCCATCCTCGTCAAAAGACCTATCACTGCATAATATCAGTGTCCGAGTCTCGTGCGTATTAGTGATGTAAGGTGACGTCTGGCGAGTCGATGCAATTGAACCATTGTTTCTTGAGAATATTAGTTTGAAGTGCAGCATAATATCGTCCTTCGTGCAGACCCTTATTGCCCCTTCCTAGGGGCATAATTTTTTCGCATTCGATTTCGCGAAGAAGAATTTAATTTCGCGTTAATCATTTCCAAAAATTATTCATTAAAAGTTTAACTCGTGAGGTTTGTGAATTATTTATGTGAAAGATAAATAAAGAGAAACAATACTGATAATCATTCACTATTCCTTGTGTAATCTTGAACTATAATATAGCCCTAGTCAAGATTGCATAATAAATTATCCTTCACCTTACATGGCCGTAGCTTTCGTTCTATATGGCCATAATATTCCATAAAATCTCTTAATGCTAATACAGGTACGAAGAAATACTTCTGTCGAAGTAACAAAGCCATATTCTGTCTTCCGTTTCCCTTCACACACGTGATATTGGAATAAAATTTCATGATCGTTATTTTCCATCAATTGTGCTGCATTTTGGCGCTTATCGCAAAATAAGTAAATTTCTCTTTAAATTGGCCTTCTCGCTTTAATTAGCTGTAATTAGCGAAAACAAAATCACTAATTTCTTAACCAGAATCATATGATTGTTAGGATCTCAAAATCGCTTCAAAATATTTCTTGTCGCGCTTATCGTTAATGCGAAAAAATCATGTCTCTAAGCCATTTCTTTGACTATTTTCTTTGAGATTTCACTAGGACAAAAAAATATCCTCTTGCAATATTGATGCCTGCTGTGAAAATCTTAAATTTACACCTTGAATACAGGTTGGGAACGCTGAAGGAGGTAAGATACTCACCTGATCATATTAAATAAATAGTGGTGTAAGTCTATATAATCTGCCTTATCTTCATGTAGATTTGGTATTATGGCTCCTAATATAACATACTTGTTTGTTTGTTTGTTTGTTTGTTTGTTTGTTTGTTTGTTTGTTTGTTTGTTTGTTTGTTTGTCCAACCATTGTCCCGTTTCATTACGGGGTCGGGTATGAGGTGAGACGAACCTGTCGTGGCAGGTTTTTATAACCGGTTGCCCTTTCTGTCGTCAACCTCATCATAGGAGTTAAAGAGATGAAATAAACACCGTGACATATGCATAGCAGGAAGGGAGAGGGTGAAACCCGGTGCCGGCACGTAGCCTACTCCTGTCAATAGCACCAAGGATTAACGTCCCCTACAGACGGACGTATCACCATCACTAGCATCATATGTCCTCACTCCATCTGAGCACTGCGGAGAGCTTTGAAATTTAATCCAGGCTTTAGGCACTCATCTAGTGATTAGAAATTGTATTCACCACCTTCCCTACCCTGCCGGCCAACATTCTAATGGAGAAATTTTTTCGACCAACGGGACTCGAACTCGCTAACCACTGCGTCAGACCATTTAGACTTCCACGCCTTAACGGTCATGGCCACCAGGCCTAATATAACATGTACTGGTGATGAACTGAACTCTTCTACTATACATTGAACTTCACCACTAAACTTTAAAAAAGGTAAATATTCGACAGTGATTAAGTGCACTATACATCCACTTTTCCGTCATTCAGACTGCGTTGTACAGCCCTGAACAAACCTGTGCCAAGTGGGGATCACTGTCCTACTCGACTTCCCACTCTATTCTGCTCACGCTCGATATTGATGTGCGGAACCCTTAAAGGCCGCTTAGGGCATTAGACGACATGACTGACCTAGATGTTTATTGCACTGGGTCTAGATATAATTAAAATCCGCCAGTTATGCACGGATATCTGCCTCATATTTAATCGGTCATAAATAATTTTGACTCGAAATCAATAATATAGCCTATACCGTAATTCGTTACCGTATATTATTTAAGATCGGGTGAGTTAGCCGTGCGGTTACGGGCGCGCAGCTGTGAGCTTGCATTCGGAAGATAGTGGGTTCGAACCCCACTGCCGTCAGTCCTGAAGATGTTTTCCGTGGTTTCCCATTTCCAAACCTTAATTAAGGCGACGGCCGCTTCCTTCAGACTCCTTTCCTATTACATCGTCGCCATTAGACCTATCTGTGTAGGAGAGACTTACGCAGCCAATGAAATATTTTTTAAGAATCATTCAATTGCTTAAATGTATTCAACTTCCCTAATATGACAACGACATGTAAGGAAATCGAATCTACTATTTTGTGAACAAAAGGACAACTACTAGCTGACTAAACCACTGAGGCTTACGGGTAAGAAGAAAAGTTGCCTTGTGAATCGAAAATGTGACCTCAGGGCATAACACGAACCTGTATTACACTCAGATGGTGGTGGGTTTGAACCCTTCCATCAGCAACCTTGAAGGTTGAAAATAGTTGATGTTGATGATGATGATGATGATGTTTGTTGTTTAAAGTGGCGTAACAGCTAGGTCATCGGCCCCTATGCTTCGAGGTGCTAAGAAATGAAACTAAAATTAAAATTTCAAAATATATCCACTGACTAGACTCTAAAACGAATGTTGATGAAAAATGATCGTGAATCCAAAACAATCAGTGGATCCAGTTCACAATGCCTTATTTCCTTAAATGAAACGGCGTATGGCTTTTACTACCGGGATGTGTACGAGATCTACGGCTCGCCAGGTGCAGGTCTTCTGATTTGACGCACGTAGGTGACCTGCGCGTCATGATGAGGATGAAATAATGGTTAAGACGACACATAAACCCAGCCCCGTGCCAGCGGAATTAACCAATGATGGATACAATTCCCAACCTTGCCGGGAGTCGAACCCGGGACCCCTGTGACCAAACGCCAGCACGCTAACCATTTAGCCATGGAAACATATTTCCTGAGATAATTCTTGTTGTCCGAAAAGATCCAAAATCCACATCACCGGCCCCTCATAATAGTAACCATTATGTTCCTCCTATAGTGGTACTAATCACAGGTAACATAGCCTCCGGTGTTTCTCATAAAGTGGTACTACTCATAGGTTACGCAGACCCGTTTTGAAAACAGCATTCTGATGGTGAAAAATCTTATCCATCATCGGGACTAACCACAGCGTCAGACCATAAAGACACAAGGTTTTTCACCATGACAACCGGGCGAGCTACTCTATTGTTGATCGTCATATATATATTTAAAGAAAGAGATTAGTGATAGACGGACATGAATCAGCAATGTTAACCTGAAGGTCGTGATGGTAGCCAGTTAACATGACATATAAATAAACTTGATTAGCTGCCTCTGTGGATCCGTGGTAGAGTGTCGGCCTCCGGATCCCAAGATAGCGGGTTCAAACCCGGCAGAGGTAGTCGGATTTTTGAAGGGCGGAAAAAGTCCATTCGACACTCCATGTCGTACGATGTCGGCATGTAAAAGAACTCTGGTGATACATTTGGCATTTACCCGACAAAATTAAATTAAATCTCAGCCATAGACGCCCAAGAGAGATCCGATTTACTCTAGGTCCGCTAGATGGCAGACAGAGTAAACCGGAACGTCGAAATTGACGAGCAGACCGCCAGATGGCGTCAAATCGAAATGTCTGCAAACGGTAGCTGAGGCCATACGATTATTATTATTATTATTATTATTATTATTATTATTATTATTATTATTAAACTTGACTACTGATACTGTGATTAAATTAAACTCGTGTTCTCCTCCCGAGGCGGTGCAGCTCTTTTCCGGCACACCCTCAATGTAGGTAAGGTGCATGTGCACTTTTACCCACATACTAACCGTTTGGCTGAAATTAAATTTCTAGCATTACCGGGAATCGAACCTGGGTCTCAGAGGACAGTATACAATTATACTAACCGAACGGCATATGTCTGTAGAGAACGCAGTAAAGTAGTACAAAATCACTTTTTGCCATCATAATTTAGACAGAAATACTTATTCCAGATGGACAAATATTATCTGTAATGAGTAAATATTGAAGATAGTTATTAGCTTATTAGTTACTGGTTGCCCTTCATGATTAATTTCCTACAACAGTTTATATCTTGCGATGTTTTTTAAGGCTGAAAATTCACTCCAAGCTGTCGGAAGTGTAAACTCGGAATCTATTCACGTGGCATGAATAACTTTTTACAGCTACTTCCCACAGCATATATGTAAAAAGTAGATAACAATCATGGTATTTGGTAAAGTAGATTTTTGTCAAGATATGTTGAAATATTGTTATTCAAATTTTCATCAACTTTGTCGGAAAATGTTGTTGCCCTTATTTTCATAAATACATTTTAATGATATACCAGTGTAATTAGGTGCACTGTTTTGATGTGCAACTGTCTTAACCGTGAACTACAATCATGAATTCAGCTCTTTATTTGTGAAAAATAACCATAAAATATTCGACAAAATGTGAGAACATTTGAATAGCAATATTTGAAATTTTCCTATAAAAGAACTATTTTACTAAACACCATATTTGTTACCTACTATGTATCTATGTGCTGTGGGTAGTAACTGTAAAAATATAATTCATGTCACTTGAGTAGTTTCTAAGTTCACCCCTCCGACGGCTTGAAGTGAATTTGCAACCTTAAAAGACATTGCAAGGAATGAACTGTCATCAAAAATTAACCACGAAGTATAACCAGTGACTAGTACGCTAATAATCTAGAATGTTCATTCATTGCACATGATAATTTTTGCCCATCTAGAGTGAGTATTTCTGTCTAAATTATGATGTCAAATATAGCGATCTTCCACTATTTCACTGTGCTGTGATGTGGTCTTCACAGACATGTGTTCATAATACAGATGTGGACTATATTACGTCGATAGTTACGGGAGCTTTAATTTTAAACATAAAACGAGCTACACGATGTAATTTTTCATTTCGAACATTCCATATGCATTGGCCGGAATTCAAATCGCGGCCGTCTAGGTGAAAAGCTTTCGACGAAGTCAGTCATCTATTGTTCCTTTTTCTTCTTTTACAGTTGGCTTTACATCGCACTGACACAGATAGGTCTTATGGCGACGACGGTATAGGAAAGAGCTAGGAGTGGGAAGGAACTGATCGTGGTCTTAATTAAGGTACATTTGCCTGGTGTGAAAGTGGGAAACCATGGAAAACGATCTTCAGGGCTTCCGATAGTGGGGTTAAACTATTGCTCCTCCTATTCGTTATCGTGTTATATATAATTGTTTTACAACGTGTAAATGCTCTTCAAATTGCATTCATATTCAGATAGTCGACACTACACAGTTCCTCATGTCCTTTCAGTGAGCTAATTCTGAAACCGATCGCACGTTCCTTGTACGGTACACTTTCAAGGAACACTCGCCGAACACAGACCCCAACTATTGCGTCATACAGCACTGTTGATTGAAAAATCAATATGGTAAGAGCTTGATTGATTCTTAGTTTTACGGACTGAGTCGAAGTACCACCTACCTTTCGAACAAGTCATGATAATGTAAAAACATCCTTATGTTTTATGCATTATTACTAGAGGGCGGATGTTGATAAGTTAAACATTCACTGAAAATAAACAATAAAAATACCCCTAAATTTATGAAAAAATGCAATAAAATGAGTAAAAATTGTCTTTAAAATACTCGACCAAATGAATTGTGGTAGCTGAATACAAATGATTTTATAAGTAATGTATCCCAGTCCTACTCCCAGCACAGCTCTTGTTTTAACACAAAGCATTATCTTATAATTTGCTTGTAATTGCACATAAATATGGACATAATGGTTTGCTAGATGTAGTGCTAGCATTTTGCCCCCAAGGAACATGGGAACACTTGCTTTCCTATTTTTGTACTCGTTACAGCTTTCAGATGATTTTCTCGTTTAACGTGCTGTTGTACAAAAAAATTCCTGTCCGCACTCATTTTAACGCTGCACAATTAACGAAATAAAACACACCCATATGTTGTAAACACGTCTTTTCCAAGTTCATTAACTAGATAATAATAATAATGGCGTATGGCTTTCAGTGCCGGGAGTGTCCGAGGACTTGTTCGGCTCGCCAGGTGCAGGTCTTATGATTTCAAACCCGTAGGCGACCTGCACGTCGCGATGAGAATGAAATTATAATGAAGACGACACATACACCCAGCCCCCGTTCCAGCGAAATTAACCATGATGGTTAAAATTTCCGACCCTGCCGGGAATCGAACCCGGGACCACTGTGACCAAAGGCCAGAACGCTAACCATTGATCCATGGAGCCGGACCATTTACTACCACTTTGTGGTGATTCCAGTTTTTGGTATTTTTCTTGTACTGAACTATTTCGGGGGATGATGACTGGCTTTAGGGGCGGGTGCGAAGGCTGATGCATTCCTTGTGCTTGAGACACGTTACGGAATAACTTCTCCTCATTATTAGAGTTCTATATTGTGTTCCTATCTTGGAAACTCAAGATTCTCCCTCTTCTTTCTCTTTTCCTTTTATGCCCTCGCAAGCGTCGGGTAACTCAAGACTCACAGGTATAAATCCTTTCTTTACCTTGTCTTAGTCATCAACTGTTGGTAGGTTTTCTTGGTCGTGAAAGATATTTAGCAAATTTAACCATAGGCCCCTACGCAAGAAAATTTACATTGCTTTGTGTTGTCACTTGTGGACTGTTATCAGTTCGACAATAAATAATACATGAAGAAGGAAAAGAAAACATAAATCCCGTTTTCCAGTCAGTGACCTAGTCAGGGATGGAATGAAGGAAGCCCAATCTTGCGGCGAGGATAGGAATTGTGCCGGCTGCCGAGGCCTACCGCACTCCTCTGGGGAAATTATTAATGACTGACAAATGCAATGAAATGATAGTTGAGAGTGTTACTGGAATGAAAGATGACAGGGAAAACCGGAGTACGCGGAGAAAAACCTGTCCCGCTTCCGATTCGTCCAGCACAAATCGCACATGGACTGACCGGGAATTGAACCACGGAACCCAGCGATGAGAGGCTGATGCGCTGCCGCCTGAGGCACGGAGGCACGAAAGAATACATGGATTAATTTTTAAAAAAATACATTTTTTAATGATTTTAAAATGTCTTCTGAAACCTTCTTGAAAGTTCAAAGAATACAATATACTTTAATACAAAATACGAATGTGTTATTATTGCTTGTTATATCACAAGATGAAGGGGCTGCCTGGCCGAGGCGGTAAAGGTGTGTTCGGTCCACCCGGAAGGACGTGGATTCGAATCCCCGCCAGGAAGTCGTAACATTTAAGAAAAGAGAATTCCACTTCCGGAGGTGCATATGGCCCTGAGGTTCACTCAGCCTACACCAAAAATGAGTACCAGGTTAATTCCTGGGGGCAAAGGTGGCCGCGCGTAGAGCTAACCACTCTACCCCATCATGTGCCGAGGTTAACAATGGTGGAAGCCTTTACCTTCCACTCCTCCAAGGGCCTTCATGGCCTGTTCGGAGGTGACTTTACTTTGCTTTGCTTTGCTTTGCTATATCACAAGATGAAGTTCTATACTACTGAGCAACGTCCTAATGCAAAGGGAAACAAAATGTGATATCAACAACATTCGCTCCCCTTATTATCACATTCGTAACATTTATCTTCTCTGTCGATCTTCTGAAAACCTGCAAAGCATAGCGAGATCGAACACCGGCGCATTAAGTTGTCATTTAAATAATGCTTAGATGTAATAGGTCTACCGGTGAGTTGTTGTTGGTTTTATGTCCCCCTAACTACGTTTAAAGGCTTCTTATAGACCGACGTGCCAGAATTTTGTGCAATAGGAGCCCTTTAGTATGCCAGTATACTTACCGACCAATGGCTGGCGTATCTAAACACCTTCAAATACCACCAGACAGACCTGGGATCAAACTCGACAGCCTGCACTCAGGAAACTAACGCTCTGTCGTTTCAGTCACTCAACCTGGTATCTATATATTTAGAACACTAGGCTGATCTTTTTCTATCGATTCTGAGAGAACGGTTGAACCGATTTAATCGTAAAGCAATCTGACGAAAGCTCCTGACTGTAGATTTGCAGAGTGTCTTTAAAAGTATAAAAATTTCTTGCGATATATTTTTAAATTATTTTTGTCAATTGGGTTTACGTCGCACCGACACAGACAGGTTTTACGGCGACGATGGGATAGGAAAGGTCTAGCAGTGGGAAGGAAGTGGCTGTGGCCTAAATTAAGGTACAGCCCCAGCATTTCGCTGGCTGGTGTGAAAATGGGAAACCACAGAAAACCACCTTCAGGGCTGCCGACAGTGGGGTTCGAACCCACTATCTCCCGGTTGCAAGTTTACACCTACGCACCAATAACCCCACGGCTAACTCGCCCGGTTTTAAATTATTTTAAAAAATGTAGCATTCTCATTGGTCAATGCGCTCGCCAGTACTTCTAGGCCGCCTGAACGGGGAGAGCGTTGAGCAGGTTGCACGTAAGGGATGTAGAAAGAGGTAAGCATGCATGAGAGGTCAGACGTCTTACGGATTGACTGTACTTCGTGGACAGGAATAGTCACTCTTTGGCACCCCGGCAGTTGAGCAGTGCACATTACATCCAAAGTCCTCTAAATTTAAATGAGAGTTCGGTGCTGGATTAAAATTAAATTCCAAATCAGCTGACGATACTCGATTCAATATGGGATAAAATTCCAATGACAAACAGTCATTCACAAATGTGACCGAATCGTCTAAAAAAATATACCATAGGTAAAAACATTCCCTCTGGTGCGAAAACGAATGTTCTTGGCGAAGATTTCATAAAGGTTTTGCCTGTTTGTTCTGCAACATGTTTATCGGCAAACAATTATTTAGTTATAATTGTGTTAGATAGCCTCCTCTTTGAACTTTCTTCAAAACACACCACTAACATTTAAAAAATGTGCGCAAAACCACACACACATATATAATTCGCCGAATTTTTGCAAGAAATGTACTGAAGTACAAGCCAGAATTTTAGCACATGGTGATAATCGTCATTGAAATGTATAACAAAACGTTCACTTCTGCGAGAGATGACATCATTTTCTCTAAAGTTGCCATTCTTAATTAGTTTGAAAGTCATTGGGCTTATACCCGGTATTTGAAAACCATACGCTAGCGTCAACAAATTAATACTGAAGATGAAAGCTAACTAATTCATTTTCCTACATCATTCTTGAATTCCTACGAATGCGAATTAATGGTTTGCCTTCACACTTTCTTATGCTAAAAATTGGAGCCATATTTACGCTCTTAGAAATCGGAATGTTTCTTTTTTTCTCTCTTTTTTCTATTTGCTTTACGTCGCGCCGACACAGATATGTCTTACGGCGACTATGGGATAGGAAAGGCATAGGAATTGGAAGGAAGCGACCGTGGCCTTAATTAAGGTACAGCCCCGGCATTTGCCTGGTGTGAAAATGGGAAACCACTGAAAACCATATTCAGGGCTGCCGACAGTGCGGCTCGAACCCACTATCTCCCGATTACTGGAAACTGGCTGCAGTTACGCGACTGCAGCTATCGAGCTCGGTCGGAATGTTTCCCAACGTCTCATAAACGGAGCCAGTTTAGGGCCTAATTCTAAGGAATATGTACGAAAATTGTTTAGATTTGGAAATAATAAGTACAGATAAAGCTGGAGAGAGAGCTCTAATCCTTCCAACTGACTTAAAATCCGATAAAACACATCCATTTTCTTTCAAGAGTGATCAATTTACAATTCGCTTGGCATTTTGTTTCAAGATCAATAAACCTCAACCGAGCTCGATAGCTGCAGTCGCTTAATTGCGGCCAGTATCCAGTATTCGGGAGATCGTGGGTTCGAACCCCACTGTCGGCAGCCCTGAAGATGGTTTTCCGTGGTTTCCCATTTTCACACCAGGCAAATGCTGGGGCTGTACCTTAATTAAGGCCACGGCCGCTTCCTTCCCACTCCTAGCCCTTCCCTGTCCCATCATCGCCATAAGACCTATCTGTGTCGGTGCGACGTAAAGCAAATAACAAAAAAAAAATAAACCTCAAGGGACATGTAAGTCTCTATTTACCTCAGCCATGGTCAGTCAAATGTTGCAACGTCAAAAGAGCGATATATTATGCAATAGTGCCAAAATGTAATTCTCAAGGAATGCACAGAGCACGTGGCTGCGCGGTTTGGATCACGTAGCTGTCAGCTTGCATTCGGGAGAAAGTGGGTCTGAACCCCACTCTCGGGAGCTCTGAAGATGGTTTTCCATGGTTTCCTAATTTCACACCAGCAAAATACTTGGGGTTGTACCCATTGTCGCTTCTAGCTATTTACTATCCCATCGTCGCCGTAAGACCTATCTGAATCAGTGCGACGTAAGGTAAGGTAAGGTAAGGTAAGGTAAGGGTGTATTCTGCCCGAAGGCAGGTCAGAACCTCCGCAGAGGTGTGCCTAAGCCGGAGTTTATGTACGGTAGGGTGGCCAGTTCCTTTTCGCTCCTCCATTCCCTTACCCCCCCCCCCCCCCACCAACAGCGCGTGGCAATCCATCCAAATCTTGACTACGCCCAATGTTGCTTAACTTCGGAGATCCGGTATTTCATCACGGCTACGGCTGTTGGCGTGCGACGTACAGAAAATTGTAAAAAATTAAGTGCAAGGAATTCCGTACGTAAGAAAATCCTTCAAAAAATATTTATCCCATTGACCGTAATGTCTTGACAGTTTTCAGCTTTTTCTTCTTCTTCTTTTATTATTATTATTATGTTCACATTTTATAAATTGTATTCTTCTTCTTCTTCTTCTTCTTCTTCTTCTTATTATTATTATTATTATTATTAAAATAATAATAATAATAACAATATACCTGACCTTATTATTATTATTATTATTATTATTATTATTATTATTATTATTATTATTATTATTAAAATAATAATAATAATAATAATAATAATAATAATAATAATAATAATAATAATAACAATATGCCTGACCTTATCCCAATTTCTTGCGGTCGAGTCTCGAAGTGGACTTGGCCCAGTTTTACGGCCGAACGCCCTTCATTATGCCAACCATATACAGAAGGGTGTATTAAGAAACGGGTGTTTCTGTAGCGGATGGGAATGAGGTGGGTTGTATGCAGATGGAAATACGTGTATTAAGATGAACACAAAAACACCTAGCCCCGAGCCAGAGAAATTAACCATACGCAGTTAAAAACCTCGGCCCTGCTGGGAATCGAATCGGGGGCTCTGTGAACCGAAGGCCAGTTCACTGATCACTCAGACAAGTATTCGCACAGTTATATTCTTACCTTTAGGAGGTCATTCTAAAATTGCAAATATTGAAAAACAAGAGTATAAAATTCTAAGGAAGAGTTGCGGCCCCACGCAAGAAACGGAATTTAGTTCGAAAGGCAAACTGTAAACCTCTGCAGTCACGCAGATAGTTTAAATCTATACTGTACGGAATAGACGTTGGAAATTGTTTGGACACAATTTTAGGATGGGTAACAATAGGCTCACAAGATCATTCAATGTAATAAATTCCCAAAATAGGACAACAAATTGGCTGGGGAAAAAAGAGTGGACCTGAATGAATTGAACATGGGGGAAGACAACATGAGAAATCATTAAGTCTTCAAGATCTCGGTAAATAAACACGTACAGTGAAGCAGCAGGACTGATTACAAAGTGGTCAGAAGAACGGAAGAGGCAGCATAGTGAGTTCGTAAAGAGATTTTGGAAGAACAGAAAGACGGAACTCATAAAGCCAATAAACAAGTTCCAACACGCACTGTGAATGGGCATAACTAAATAATAATAATAATAATAATAATATTAATAATAATAATAATAATAATAATAATAATAATAATAATAATAATAATAATAACGTAATGGTAGTCTATGGCCTGAGCAACTAGGTTGCAGACTATCCAAGTGGTGCTCTTTAGGATGGTTGCTTACCACTTTGGGCAAAGCAATACGGCTGAGAATGTCATCAACCTTATTACGTGACCCTCGAATAATGAACATGGCCTTAGAAGAGATATAGTGAGTCTTTCCCGGGTAGGCAGCCTATAGGCATATCTGTAAAAATGGCGCCTCATCAAAGAATATTTTTAACGTTGAAGATATCACAGTCCGCCTCTGTGGTGTAGTGGTTAGTGTGATTGGCTGCCACCCCCGGAGGCCCGGGTTCGATTCCCGGCTCTGCCACGAAATTTGAAAAAGTAGTACGAGGGCTGGTACGGGGTCCACTCAGCCTCGGGAGGTCACCTGAGTAGAGTTGGGTTCAATTCCCACCTCAGCTATCCTGGAAGTGGTTTTCCGTGGTTTCCCACTTCTCTTCCAGGCAAATGCCGGGATGGTACCTAACTTAGGGCCACGGCCACTTCCTTCCCGCTTCCTTGTCTGTCCCTTCCAATCTTCCCATCCCCCACGCAAGGCCCCTGTTCAGCATGGCAGGTGAGGCCGCCTGGGCGAGGTCATGGTCATCCTCACCAGTTGTATCCCCCGATCCAGTGTGTCAGGCTCCAGGACACTGCCCCTGAGGCGGTAGAGGTGGGATCCCTCGCTGAGTCCGAGGGAATAAACGACCCTGGAGTGTAAACAGATTAAGAAGAAGAAGAAAATATCACAAATATCCATCCCCCGATTCAGACGAATTAACCAATTAAAGCTACCATCCCCGGCTCGACCAGGAATCGAACCCGAGACTCATTGGATCAAGGGCCAGCATGCTAACCATTCAGCCATGGAGCTGGACGGGGGAGGTGATTTGGCTGGGCAGCTGTCGACTTGGTAAGTAAAGTGTTGCATGTACCACGGGTTTATTTTAACTAGCAGGGAATCGGGGGTCTACCAGGGGCCTTTTAAGGGTGAGTTAGGTTTCTTCGGCAAATAAACAGCGCACCACAGTAATATGCCAACAATTATCGCATAGGATGGGAAGATTTTTTCCTGCACTTCAAAGATCAACTTCGATAGTTCAAGATATTGGTCATTTAGGACAAGTAGGACAGATACAAATATCCAGTAACACTGATGTGCGATCATTTTGCTACAGAGAAACTGTAGCCTATATATTCTTCAACCCCTGGGTAGTTACATCGCCCAAACGTAGTTTCGTTTCATCACGTCCAATTTAAAAACATCTCTTGAAATTTATGAATATGTCTGTATACTGAAATGAATATATATACATAAATTGTACTATTATTATTGCGTTAGAGCTGGTAATTTAGACACAATGGGATCACTAAAATCGTATAAAACACCTGAAATTAATAATTATGAACAAAGTCTACTATAATTATTCTGTTCTTGCTTAATAGTGCATATCCTGAATCAATGGAACATCCTTTGGACTCTTGCTTCAAATGGATCCATTACTAGAAGAATATATTTTCCTACAGTTTGGAACCAACTTCAGTGCAAACATTCGGTGCCATATTTTGAATTAAGATAATTTATGTCAGGCCATGGAAATTTCAAATCATATTTTTAATGTATTAAATATATTTTGACAGATGACTATTCTTGCTTCTGTGGGTCTACTCAAACAGTTGATCTCTTAATATTTGATTGTCCTGTGTTTGCAAGAGCAATATTTGATTTGGACTCTCATTTGAACTGCTGTAATATTCAGCTTTCACAAGAACTATACAATATTTTCATGCAGAAATTCTGTTCCAAACATTTCCTAATTTTCATTCATCACATCTTTCGTAAACTGGTTCTGTAAATCACCATCATTCTGTTTAACTTATAATTGTATGTTTCAACTGTCCGGCTCCATGGCTAAACGGTTAGCGTGCTGGCCTTTGGTCACAGGGGTCCCAGGTTCGATTCCCGGCAGGGTCGGAAATTTTAACCATTATTGGTTAATTTCGCTGGCACGGGGGCTGGGTGTACGTGTCGTCTTCATAATCATTTCATCCTCATCCTGACGCGCAAGTCGCCTACGGGAGTCACATCAAAAGACCTGCATCTGGCGAGGGGAACATGTTCTCGCACACTCCCGGCACTAAAAGCCATACGCCATTTCATTTTTTCAAATGAAAAATTAAAACCTACAACCTGTTTTCCAGTCAGTGACAACGTCAGGGATGGAATGAATGAAGCCCCCATCTTGCGGCGAGGATAGGAATTGTGCCGACTGCCGAGACTTGTCGCACTCCTCCGGGGCAATGATTAATGACTGACAGATGAAATGACATGATAGTGGAGAGTGTTGTTGGAATGAAAGACGACAGGGAAAATCGGAGTACCCGGAGAAAAACCTGTCCCGCTTCCACTTTGTCCAGCACAAGTCTCACATGGATTGACCGGGATTTGAACCACGGTATCCAGCGGTGAGAGGCCGACGCGCTTGCGCCTGAGCCACGGAGGCTTAGGTTTTAACTATAACCATAAAATACTTTGTAAAATAGGGTTCATTTGTATTGGATATTAATAATAATAATAATAATAATAATAATAATAATAATAATAATAATAATAATAATAATAATACTCCAAGGACACTTGAGAAAACTCAATTCATTTCTACATTTGTATGAATGTCATTCCTTGAAAGATTTCATTAAGATATTAAAACGATAGAAATAAGATATCAGGGCATGTGGAATGAAGCAATCTTAGCAATGTTGCTGCTGATTAAAAAGGGGTACATCTCACAAGTCATAGCAATGGATCAAAATGGCGCAATATTTCGGCCGACAAATTGAACATCTGAATGGCTGTAAGTAATTTTATGAATATAATTCAATGTTTTATAGTTAATGTTATACACTAGAGTTTTGTATTGCGGTGTTAAAATAAGTTTGAACAGTAATATGCCTAATTTGACGTTATTGGAATTCTTGTTCAAATTTTGAAGTTTTCATTCTTATTTTTAATAATTACATTATACGGGTGAGCGATAGAGAAAATATGAATACAGACTTGGATTCTAAATCCTTCAGTACCTATGCAGTCACTTCAGGTACAGGATTTTATTAAATTATATGCAATTTTTTAATGATGAACTTCGCCAATTTTGATGTTTTTCGGTTTTATTTTCAAAATTACAAAATAATCTAATGTGATACAGACAATCTGAACACAGATATGGATTGAGGGCACTTTAGTTAACAGGAATCAGTAATATTTTCCCTTGTAGAAGGAAAAAACTTTGAAACGCGTATCTTTGTAATTGCAAGGGTAAGTCCACTTGGACTCATGATCAATACGACCACTATTGGTGCCCAGTTAACAGTACAGTAGCAAACTGATCCATATCGTAGGAGCTTAACACTGGATAGATGGCAATTTGCCGTTATTAATTAATCTCAATTACCAAATCAGATTTCCTGTTGAATCTTGCACTTCCATCCACCTAGGGAAAGTTGGATACCTAAAGAAGGCCGGAGACTCCATAACTCAATACTACGTGAGAGACTTCTGTGGAACAATGCAACTCTCCACGGAACTCAACTAACACATAGTCCAGTCCGGCCCCGCGGTGTAGGGGGCAACGCGTCCGCCTGTCACCCGGCGGCCCCGTGTTCGATTCCCCACCGGGTCATGGGTTTCTAATTGTAAATGATTGATACCCCTGGCCTGGGGACTGGGCGTTTGTGTCTTCCTTAACGTTCCTTTCCTCACATTCAACACTCTACACTTTCAGCATTCCATTTACACGCAGGTTCCTATCATATGGTGAAAGTAGTGGCAAAATATCTAGAGAGGTCGACGCAACGAGCAAATATTATTCTAAAAAAAAACATATAGCCCATCGTTACTTTGGGTATTAGGATTTATATTTCCCTTCACATTAGCAAGGGGTTGAGGTAGTCCAATAAATCCTACTGTATTAATCCCTCTACGAATTTGAAAATTATTCGGACCCAAAGTCCTTTATAAAAGTACGCAATCCTGTCTTTCAAACGTTTCATCCCAGTGTGCAACATTGCATTTAATTGTACGCATAAATGCAGTTCTACTGTTGAGAATATTATGACGTATATTAGGACCTACTCAGAGATCCTGTAATAATTGAGACGGGGGTCCCACAGGGCAGTATTATTGGACCTTATCTTATATATATATAAAACATACAACCGAGCTCGATAGCTGCAGTCGCTTAAGTGCGGCCAGTATCCAGTATTCGGGAGATGGTAGGTTCGAACCCCACTGCCGGCAGCCCTGAAAATGGTTTTCCGTGGTTTCCCATTTTCACACAGGCAAATGCTAGGGCTGTACCTTAATTAAGGCCACGGCTGCTTCCTTCCCACTCCTATCCCTTTCCTGTCCCATCGTCGCCATAAAACCTATCTGTGTCAGTGCGACGTAAAGCAAGTAAAGAACTGGAATTACAGGTACGGTTATTTTCGGACAATGTTACACTGTATAGAATAGTAAATGAGTTGCAGGATTTTGAGTGACTGCAGGGAGACTTGAATAGTACTGTAAGGTGGACAGCAGACAATGGTGTGAATGTAAACGGGAAGAAAAGCCAACTTGTAAGTTTCACCAAGGGGAAAAGTGCTCTCAGTTTTAATTATTGCGTTGATAGGGTTATAGTACCTCATGGTGAACACTAAGTACCTAGGTGTTAATATAAGGAATGGTATTAATTAGGGTAATCATATTAACGAGGTTGTTAAGAAAGGTAACAGGTCTCTTCACTTGGTTATGGGAGTATTTAGGGGTTGTAGCAAGGATGTAAAGGAGAGGGCGTATAGGTCTCTGGTACGACCGCAGGTAGAGTATGGCTCCAGTGCATGGGACCCTCACCAGGAATACTTGATGACAGAACTGGAAAAAATCAAAGGAAAGCACCACAATTTGTTCTGGGAGATATCTGACGAAGGAGGTAGAGTTGCGAAAACGTTGCAAACTTTGCGCTGGGAAGATTTGGGAATAAGCAGACGAGATGCTCGACTATGTGGTACGTTTCTAGCTCTCAGTGGAGAGATGGCGTGGAATGAAGCAAGTAGAATAAGCCTAAGTGGAGCTTTAAAAATAGGAAAGTTCATAATAAGAGGATGAATTTGGAATTCAAGAGAACAGAAAATATTTATTTATAGGACGAGGAGTGAGGGATTGGAGTAAATTACGTCCCACTAAGTACCTTTACGGAGACATCGAGGTGTCAGAATTTAGTCCCGCAAGAGTTCATTTACGTGCCAGTAAATCTACCGACACGTGGCTGACTGTGTGAGCACCTTCAAATACCACCGGACTGAGCCAGGATCGAACCTGCCAAGTTGGAGTCAGAAGGCCATGAAAATGTTTAAGAAATAGCTAGGTAAACAACTGATAGGGAATTTACCACTTTGGTGACAGCCCTAAATACAGATCATTGATGGCTGATTAATGACTTCTTGAACAAATAAATAGCTTGAAAACATGATTGAGCAAGCACCAGAAAATATTTTCGATTTTGACAGTAAATAATACTCTTTCAAAAATGTTAAGTTCTCAGAAGGGAATCATAATTTAATTTCAGCGCTTGCGACCTCCTTAATACTTCTCAATGGTGAAACAAGCAGCACTTCGCCCGAGTGTGGTATTGGCTCGTCAGCTGAATCCATGCACTTGTCCTAGACGATGGCGGCTAGTGCACCTTTGAGACAATACAGCACACCCCTTTGTAGAACACTGAAGCGACGGTGCATTACGGAATATTTGTACCTCATATTCTGCAAATGTCTGCCTCTAACTATCCCGCTGACACACTAGGGCAAAACGAAGGTAATTTCACGAATGAAAAAATCTAAGCTCAAATTATTTAATTTTCAAAATCGGTTAAATTAAATTATGATTCCCTTTTAGAAACAGAATTTGTTATATAAAAGCGAAAGGCAGTCGTTCATACATGTAGAGGTGCACGTCTCCCCTAATCCCACAGTCCTCAGCCCTGAAAATGGTTTTCCGTGGTTTTCTATTTTCACAACAGGCAAATGCTGGGCTTGTATCATCTTTGGTGATCGGTACAGCATAACACCTTCAAAAATTCAATTTTGCAAAGTAGTTTGTAATTTATAACCCAACTCTTCTAGTTAATTTTGGTGAGGAAATTATTTAAATATCTCCACTAGTATAGCAGCTATGATTTTAAAATAGCTCGACATTGCATAAGCCATTTAAAGAGCTCTGCGGCACTCGCGGCTCAAATTTTCAAAACTGTATTTATCAATCCGTTTCCCTTGTAAGTCGTAAATTATACGATGTATTTCAATGATTATTTTCCCTCATGTTCTTAGTGATAAGAGTCTACATAACTGACAACAATCATGTGCCTAGCAATGATGATTGTTAGGAAAAATATCTACCTGCAAAAAAATGAATACTTAAGTAACACAAAATACCAAATACTTACTTTGCAAATATCATTCTGAAAGTGATCAGTTTTGTAGCTGTAAGTTTGAACAGAACATTTAAGAAATCATAAATCATATATTGCTAAATACCCCCATCTATAAAGGAAACGCCAATCACCGACATGCAAAGAGCCATTATAAAGTCTGATAAGGCCAAAGTCAATTCTGAGATATGTGCTTGCATAGTTGACATGTAGTATGCTTCATTTATAATTTCATTGGTATAAATATAGTAGGAGCTAAGATAAGAAATGATCAAAATGCCCAAATTTTGAAGATTTTCAGTGTACCGCTTCCCATGGCCACATCCGCTACTTTCCCAATCCTAGCCCTTTTCCAAACGTGGATCACCGAAAACCTCTGGTATGTTAGTGCGACTTCAAACTACTAGCAAAGAAAGAAAACAAATAAACAAACAAACAAGCAAGCAAACAAGCAAACCATCTTTCCTAGTGCACCGTTACTATATTATCCTATAAAGGAGGCTTACAGCGGTGTCTCAACGGCCCACTAGCCACCAGCGTCTTGAAGAGCTGCGGCAATTCAACTCACGAGCCCACTGCCGCACTGGGGAGAAACGATGGTAATTTCACGATTGAAAATGTCTGAAGTGCTTAAATATTTTAGTAATATGGTTATTTAAATTTACAAAAAACACATTTGTGTATGATATGGTAAAGATGTTGCACATCACGTAGTAAATACTTAATGCTACCTTTTAGTGCATCATGTACACGAAGGAATAATATATCGGAAATATTAATACGAATGTTTTAAAATCTTCCTTTTGAAACACGATTCTCTTTTTTAGTATGTTCATGAGGCCAAATTTAATTTATTTAATAGTAAATAATTATTTCCTTGAGAAAGATATTCAGGTCTGTGTGGGTTAAACTCACACTTTCACAACAGTCCCTAGTTTTCTAAACGGACCCTGTCAAATGAGCAGAAACCCTCTGATGATAACATCCGATCACGGTGCGAAGCAAACCGCAGCGCTTTAAATTTCTGCACTAGAAGTCATTAATATATTAACCCCTGCTGTGCAAGTCTTCTTCTGGTCACCAGCACTGGAAGGGACAGTTTATTCTACATCCAGCTTTGTGTTTTGTCGTTATACCGCCTGAGGTGAAACCTGTTTGAAAGTCAAACCAGTTAACCACTTGCATTGATTTAATCCAACAGAAAGACTTGCATATCTACAGGGATTCGAATAAAATGGTCAAGCCTCCGGAGTCAATATAATTAACCAAACAACTGAAAGTCACGAGATTAAAATTCAGTGCATTAAAGAGAACTCATGTTTATACACAAAGAACATAGCTGCCGTTCCGAAAAAACGGATACTACCTACCCCACTACACTTTGCTCTTAGCAGGAGTGATTTTGAACTAGTCCTTCATGCAGTGTGTTAATAACAACAAAAAAAGGATGGCGTTCATGTGTTTGTAACGTACATGCTTATTAGTAAACGTGTAGGCCTATTGCATTCGAGAAACGATGACATGATTTAAAAGTGTGTATATCTTTTAGGCGGTATTTTTGGGCTCAAAACCGCACCTTTGGAAATATAACATTTACAGTGAACCACGCCTTTCACTATGGTTACAGTAAGTTGTACATTTTCATCGACCTGTCTGTCTGATATTTGACAATATGAAAGTGAATGAGGTATTGAGCGACGGTAGTAAACACCATTTATTATGCAGTCTATACCTGTGCTGATGGTGAGAAAGTATGACTTGCGGGTTAACTTGTTTTCATACATTTCAGTGGACTTATAGATATAGGACTAATAGCATATTCTTGCTCACTGAGAAGAAAATTACTCATTTGTAAGCATAGCTACTAGAATCCGGTTTTATATGGTATCCAAACCACAGGGACTTAACGTCTCATTTCAAACTCCTGCACGCACTGGCTGTGATTGAAGCCACTCCTGTGTTACTGAAAATCCTGTGACCGTGTTACTTGAATATTACTCCATACTCCCTCCCAATTTATCTAAGAATGAATCCTCAAGTATCTCTGTAATGATAGTCTAATAGAAAATGTATAGGTGAAAAAGAGCTGGAAAATGCGCTTTCCAAAATTTCACTTTGTGCACAACTGTTTCTATCAGTGAAAGATACGAGGTAGTTTTGATTTTACATTCTGCATTGGCTGAATGATCAGGGTAGAAGCCTTGGGTTTAGGTGGCTTCGGGTTCGATTACCGACGGGGCCGGGGATTTCAATTGTTCAGAGATGGATGTTGTATTTATCTTAATACACTTATCTTCATAAAACACACTACACGACTAACCATAACCGAAACATGAAATAGTGTTTATATCACTCCACATAGGGTTGGCTTCATGAAGGGCATCCGGCAATAAATCTGGAACAAATCCACGGTAGGCGATGGCCAGAATAAACTGGGTAAAATGTCGGTATGGGGAAGAAGGAAAGTTTATTGATCTCTGCCGTGCCTTTTCTTGTATTTCTGCAGTAAATGTGAGCAATTAATTATTAAATTCCACAGATTATACGAATATCTTACAAAATCATACAATATCAAAGAAGCGGTGAGATGGAAGTTGATGGCAGAGCGGAAGAATTGCGAAGGTGATACATGGACAGCGACCGCAATAGACAAATCGTTGCTGCTTTAAATATACAGTACCATTTGCTCTGCGTCGCACAGGCACCTATAGGTTTTACGGCGATGAAGGGATAGGAAAGGACTAGGAGTGGAAAGGAAGCAACTGTGGCATTAATTAGGGTACAACCGCAGCATTTTCCTGGTGTGAAAATAGGAAACAACGGAAAACCACCTTCAGGGCTGCCGACGATGAGGTTCGAACCCACAATTTTCCGAATGCAAGCTAATAGTTACGTGACCCAAGCTGAACAGCGACTTGCTCGACTGTTTTAAATGTAATTGTTCTTATAGTTACTGATTAGGGCTGCTTTCGGATTTACGACTAGCTTATTTCATAGGCTTGGTAAAATTTGCTGGTTTTGAATTTGAGAGACATCCTTTGTATTTGGAGAACGATCGACACTATTTTTAAAGTAAAAAAAAACCTTCAGTTTTACGTAATTGATAATATCGTTATAGCTAGAGTGCCTGCGGTATAATGTAGAATTAGAACAACGAAGGACGTGATTATTCATTTATATCTGTAAGTCCACTGAAATATATAAAAACAAGTTAACCCGCAAGCCATACTTTGAAGGAAAGTATCTCATACTCGCCACTTGCTGGGAGGTGACTGAGTTATTCTTCGGTGCGCGAAGATCTGACACAAAATTTTCGGTGAATTTCTTCCTTCATTTTGATATTCCTGTTTCGTTTCTGACAAATACTTGTTTAGATGCTTTACATGATTCATTGTCAATGGTAAATCACCATTTATACGGTATGTGTCTGTTAGATCATCAGCCCAGAGGCTGGTTGGATCCTCAAATAGCACCACCAAAGGCTATGCAGTTATAGGGAAACCACAAAAACCAATGGCAGTACCAAAATGAGGCGTACTAGCAAGACGAGGAGTGAGGTAGTTTGCCATTGCTTTCCTCATTATACGGTATATGTAAAAACAAAGTTTCCTGATCGGGGATAGCTTTCCAACAGGGGAATTTCAACATTCAAAAATATATAAGCCCGTTTTATCCTAGATAAATAGTGCGAAAATTATTATCTACTTGATGCTGTTACCGTAATGTGCCCCTTGTTCTAGGGCAGCTATCCCCTGTGGATTCTCTATCTCTAGGTTACATTATTACAGCGGATACTTAAATTATATTATTTTTAATTTATATTTTCACTCATTTTCTAGTTTCATTTTTCCTTAATTTCATGCTTGAGTAAACAGAACGAAATAAACGCAAGCCAATCTAGAGAACTATTTATCACTATTACATGTAGTACTACAATTGCCTGCAAACATTTATCTAGAACGCATCTGTTATGGAGCGATTTGTGATGGTAATTCCATATAGAGCAGTTTTTCAGAAAGTTTCACTTATTAGCCGCCTCTTATCTACGACATAACATTACCATCAGCATCAGAACAATATGGAAAGGTGGAACAATGAAGTGACGTGAAAACCAACACAACGCTGCTTCCAGGCATCTGAATCCTAAAATACAAACGTATTTGATTCCTGGTGAACAGCGAGGTGTGTAGCAAAGCGTGCTGTTCCGCCATGTTTTGCTACTGTTGATGTGTTCTCACATCGCCACACAGCGAAATGTGCAGTGGCATGAACAACTCTAACATGTTTTGGCCCTAAGCATGAGGCCATGCGAGCATTTGGAACCAATCTGTATGCGTCGACACAATGAGCCTACACCGAGAGTTATGGTCTGGAGAGCGATTTCCTTTGACAGCAGGAGCACTCTCGACGTTTTCCCAAGAACCTTGACAGTGGATTCGTATATCAGACTGGTGATTGAACCGGCTGTGCAGCTATTCATTCACAGTATTCAAGAGGATGTTTTACAACAGGATAACGCTCGTCCTCACACCGCTGCTGTCACCCAATGTGCTTTACAAAGTGTCGACTACTGTAGTTGCGTTGGCCTGCGAGATCACCAGACCTTTCGCCCATTGAAAACGTATGGGACATTATGGGACGACCGATCCAGCGTCATCCAATAACAGTATTAACCGTTGATAATTTGTCTGACCAAATGCAACAAGCGTGAAACTCCACCCCATGATATACGGTACCTGTACGACACGATACATGTACATATGCATGCTTGAATTCAAAATGATGGTGATTACAGCGGCTATTAATGTACAGAAGACCGTTCGGGGTCCCTAGTGACGAGTCTGAAGGCCGCTGGTTGCGCTGTTACCAACTTGAGTACGTCAAAACGGGGAATGATTATTCATATCTCTACTAAGAACATGTGTGTAGAATTTTGTCGCGTTAGCTGCAACGATGCTGAAGCGGATTTACCCTTACCGGGAGAGCTACGTAACAGCATTTTCCGATGCTAAACATAGCTATTCTGCAATCCAAGGAATGTGCAAGAAGCGTGATTACTTGATGACAAAGAACGGCATCAGTGCTGTATTGAATAAAAAAGGCAAAGGCTGACTGGGATTAATTCCAGAGAGGAAAATCAGACAAATCCACGACCAGCCACCAGCCGTACATCAGAAGGGGTGAGGAAAGTGAAGGCCGTTGCCTCAGGTGGTAACCCTGCCCCCACAAAGTACTATCGCACGTAAGTTGGGGATGTCTGTTTCAACAGTTAACACCATAATCATCAAGGATCTGCAATTAGAAACGCGGCATAAGCTCCGAGTTCACAAGCTGTTGCCTCGTCACATTTCGGAACGTCGCACTAACGTAAGAACTGTATGAGGTCTACCTGGCAGGGGACATATGGAAAAATGCGGTGACATTAGACAGATCATATGTGTACCGTTGTGACTGTAATAAACCCCGTTCGATTTACTACCGTCCTAGAGATAAAAATAATCATCAAAAATTGTGTAAAAGAATGCCAGGAATGTTTCCCAAAGGGCTCCATGATTATCTCTGGACACTACTACAATGGCAAGCTAACCATTCGCCGCGTCGCTAATAATGTGACGGTGAACTCTACATACTATCAGAAGGAGATTTTAACACCCATTTACAACATAGATATCGCATCACTGTGGGGGGGAAGGGGGGAGGAGGGGTGGTTGAGAGTGGCGAAAAATCAGGTGTGGGTACCTCAAGGTAAAGCATCCAGTCATACCTCTCGTTCGACTCGTCTGCTCTTCGAGAGAATGGAGACGGAAACTGGAATACGTGCAGTTCCTTTTTACTGACACCCAGTGAGTCACCCATGGACTCCTAAAAGGGGCCTTTTAAATAGACGTCCACGCACAATCAATGGCCTCTGGAAAGCCTGTCAAGAGGAGTGGGATAAAATAGACATGCTAGATCTGCGAAAATATCTGCTGCAGTGGAAATTACGTTGCTGGGCTTTAGCTAAAATGCTGGCTTTCCAACGCTAGTGGAGACATGGCTTTTCATAAGCTAATTACACTTCAAACATCATCTCCAGAGACCTCAAAAAACCTTCTGTATCATGTCACATGTTTTCTTGCGCGTATTTCAACCTCTGGCCTGGAAATTTTAATCAAATAAATAATTTTACCTAAACAATGGCTTACCCTAAATTGTATTTTTCTAAACTAATGTTTTCTTGGTGTTGGGACTTCCTTTTTCGCCTGAGTAGATCGTCGTTGTGCCTGCAAAAACCGCTATGTGACCTCTATGTATTGGAGAAATACCGACCAGCAATGCATGTCTCATTAACAACGAGAATTCTTTGAGTACCGTCGCACAGTATTGAGCCTTAGATGACAGATCCTTAGCAGCCAAAATTCTAAGCAGAAACATTTACACATAGCAGTTTTCACAGTCACAACAACGATATAGTATTCTAACGTTACATCAATGGCGAGGAAGCGGTCATGGCTTTCTTTACGGTACTACCTGGTGAGAAAATATCAAACTATCTCCGGGACTGCCTATAGTGGAATTCGAATATACAATACGCGAATGGAAGTTACGTGCGAGCAGCCAATTTGCCTTCGTATATATTAAACCCGATCTCGTCATGTTCTCTGAAAATGCGGCATTTATTTCAAATTTTGTTGAGTAGGAAGCCACACTTTCCAGTGTTGTTAATTGTAACTTAAAAGCTTTTCAGTCTTTCTAACTCGCGAGTTAATTATTAATTGTTATTCCTTATTTAATAATGTATTTTCTACAAGTATGTTATAGTGTAATATTTAAAAGTAACTTGTGTGTTCGACAGACTGAAAAGTGTTGAAGTCACATTTATGCAAAATACTTACTTGGAAGTTAGAAAGTGATCGATGTTGTTCTTGTTCAACAGTTAACGAATCCAGGTCGTCCTCAATAATTCATGAAGTTTGTATGCCATTGAGTCAAACGATCGGTAAATATCGCAACACAACGGTACAAGCTCCTGCCTTCTAGACGGAACAATATTTGCGTGTTTTAATACTTTAAAAAGAACGTTTGCAGTAAACTGCTGTTATTTTACTTAAAGAGAATTCAGTCACTGTCCATATTGTATTCCAGTTTTTTTTGTATCTATGACCTTTTTCTATTGTCACTGCACTGTAGTATCGTATCCATCTACAACTGAGTCTATGGTCACTGGCTATGTCTGAGAACCATCTCCAAACGGCTATGTTGGAGGGTCCCACGGCTAAAACCACGACGTTAACAGCCACAGGAATTGTTTATTTACTATCCATTTTACGTCGCACAGGCGCAGATATGTCTTATGGCGACGATGGGATAGGAAAGACTAGGAAAGGGAAGAAAGTGACCATGGCCTTAATTAAGGTTTGCCTGGTTTGAAAATGGAAACAGAAAACCATCTTCAGGTTTGTCAACAGTGGGTTTGAATCCAGAATCTCCCGAATACAGCCACATCAAACTACAGACCTACCAACATGCTTTACCATGCAAAATCACTCATTTAAAACCTGACCAACACATTGTTCTACAAGCAGTTATTCAAAACAAAGATTGGTGGTTCGACAAATCTCTCACAAGTGAGCAGAGTGAAAGTTTCTGGTTCGACTACCCATAGACACCATATTTATCATCTATTTCACTTAAAAAATGATCATACTAAGATAAACTATCCTACAAGTTCCTTACCACTGGGTAATTTATAGAGTGACAGAAGTATAATAAATATTCCTACCTAACAACTGTTCTTCATTGTCGTTTAAATGGGGATACATTTTCACGGCTCAGAGAATTATATTGTGCGAATTATTATTATTGATTGATTGATTGATTGATTGATTGATTGATTGATTGATTGATTGATTGATTGATTGATTGATTGATTGATTGACTGATTGATTGATTTATTTAATCTGTGAAAATTAGGGTCAGATGGCCTTCTGTTATACGTAACCAAGTTAATATCAGGCTACTATAATATTTACACACATTATAAGAAAACATATAACAAACATGTATGATCATTGTGATCTTACTACATAATTAACAGTTATAACTAATTAACAAATATAATAAAAACATATCAACAGATATTAAACTCAGTGCGTTTAAGTGAGTACTAAGTATACCAACTAAAAAGCCTAATATTTCAATAATTTGCATGCAAGCAATTAATATAATTTAAAAACAAAGATACATAAGAAACACTTAAGATACGTGATATGTGTATTTAACACGAATCAGTAACACTGTTACATTTTCAATCTACACTGAGCGGCTAGAAGTCATGAGAAGGGGTATCCCATTAGAAAATGTGCCTTGTATAACCCCTGAGCGTTGCGGGTAGCTGCAGCGTAGCAGAGCAGACACCAGTGCCGTGAAGATGGCAACACGTCGGGAGTTAACCGACTTTGAACGTGGGATGATTATCGGTGCTCGGGTCATAGCATTGCGGAAATTACACACGAATTCGGGTTTCCAAAGTCAACAGTGTCGAGGGTGGATCTTCAATATCGCAGAGAGAATGATACCACCCGCGTAACCCGCCACACGGGAAGACCACAAAACGAACGGACATCATGTAGCATCCGCAGGAACATACCGGGTGCTCGACGGGCTACTGTGAGTCAGATCACCGCACTGTTGAATGTTGGGAGTCGGGAATCCAATTTTACCAGGACCATAAGGTGGCAACTGCACCACATAGGCTTCTACAGCCGACCGGCCAACTCGTGTCCCTTTGCAGACACCTCGACACAGAGCTCAACGATGTGTATGGTCCCGCGAACATTGGAAATGGACTATGGAACAGTGACGGGATGAGATATGGTCCGATGAATTCAGTTTCCAGTGGTATTCAGCTGATGGGCGCGTGAAAGTGTGACGTAAGTCCAACCAAGCTATGAATCCTGCGTATCAACAAGGTTGTGTCCAGGCGGGAAGTGGCTCAGTTCTGGTCTGGGTGGCGTTCTCATGGTCGCAATTAAGCCCCATTGCTCGGATGCGCGACTGCAGAAAGCGCTGACATGTGCACGTTCTGTCGAAATTCTTTCAGACAATATGTATCCTTCCTGGCTCGAGAGTACCCTGATGGAGCCGCCATGTTTCAAAAGGAAAAAGCGCCATGTCACCGCTCTGTGGTGACATGCAGGTGGTTGGAGGAGCACTCCAATGAAATCATGACGATGGATTGGCCCTCTAGATCTCCCAATCTTAATCCAATCGAGCATTCATGTTGTGCAGAAAGGGTATGGCTACGGGTCGCAGGATGTCATTCACGTACGTCAAACTGGCCACAATGCCCTGGACATGGATCAATTGTCATTTATGATTGTACCCAACAGCACCCCACACCATAAGGCCTTGAGTTGCCACTGTATGTTTTGTGCGAATACAGTCAATGTGATGCCTCTCCCACTGTCTGCGGCGAACGAAAATTCGGCCATCATTTTCAAACAAACAGAACCTGGATTCATCCGAAAACACTATCTCCTGCCATTCCTATCCCCAGTGACGCCATTCCATACACCATTGCAGTCTAGCATGGTTATGTACATTAGTTAAATGTAGGTGGAGAAGTGGACAAGGCGCCGGAAACACAGACCGTAATAAACGGCGACGGACTGTCACTCCTGATAGTGTACGAACAAAATCACTTAACACTTATATACCGTTATTATTAAGACATTATTAAATCTCTGGAAAATATATGAAAATGTGAACGTCGGTATTTGCTAATTACACGTGTTACCGGACGAGAATATATGAGCAATAATATGCATCTACATCGTCCGACTCGTTGACTGAATGGTCAGCGTACTGGCCTTCGGTTCAGAGGGTCCAGGGTTCGATTTCCGGCCGGGTCGGGAATTTTAATCGCTTCTGATTAATTCTTCTGGCTCGGAGACAGGGTGTATTTGTCCGTCCTAACACTCTCCTCATCATATTCATACAACATACCACACTACTAACCACCCAAGGAACACGCAGTAGTGATTACATCCCTCCATATAGGGTTGGCGTCAGGAAGGGCATCCGGTCGTAAACAGGAACAAATCCACATGCGCGACGCAGTTCACACCCGCGACACACACAGGTGTGGGAAAAAGAAGAAGAAGAAGAATGTGCATCTGCATGGGTTTCAGTATTTACCTCATTCCAGCCTGGCTGAGGTAATAAAGGCTTATTCGGTTCACCCAGGAGGATGAAGATTTGATTCCCCGTCAGAAAATAAAAAATATAGAAACGCTAGTTCCATTTCTGAAAAGGTACAGTAGAGTGTACGAAATCATATCGATGCAGAAACAGTGATATATGTAGGTAATAGAAAGATATAACGCTTCTGCCCCGCCCAGGTTTTGGTTCTAGCAATTCCTTTCTTGTGATTGGCAGCCTACGCTTGCCTTTGGTTCGCAACGTCTAACCAAGTCAAGATAAGCTAAACGATCAAGTTATAAGGCAGGCCGTTTCAACCACCCAGGATCTCGGCCTACGAGTAGCCACGGCTGGTCCGTGGTCCGACAGCTCTGCACTCCGACTAGCCAAGCAAGCAGAGGAGGGGTGGCCACGGCTCTACCGTGACTGTACGCCTCTATACTCGGGAGTCGGAGAAGGGATGGTCCCCACCGTTGGCTGTCTTGAGAATGGTTTTCCGTAGTTTTCCATTCTCCTGCACTAAGGGGAATGCCAGGACAGTTACCAGTAAAGGCCACGGCCACCAACCCTATCACCTTCTCCGCACATCTCGTTCCCCGATACAAATCTCCTGGCCTCAGGCATGGTGTTAACGTCTAGGAGGCTCGCCTCCCCATTCATGGGAGGAATGAAAACATTTAGTAGTAGTATGTGTGCCGTAATTCACTTCAAACCAACAAGAGACTGGTTCCTCAAGGGGATGGTGAGGCCAATAAATGTTAGGAGGTTTTAACAATATAAGAAAAAAATGCTGTGTGAAACTAGACATCGACACGAATCAGTGCTCTGGATTGTACATGACCGTGAGATTCACTCAGCCTACACCAAATGTGAGTAGCGTACCAGGGGGCAAAAGTGTCCAACCGTAGGACTAACACATCTATCCCCATTTACTGCTGAGTTTAAAAATAACCAAAACCTTCACCTGCTGCTACACTTCTCCAAGGGGCTTCATGATCTGTACGGAGAAGGCCTTGCTTTGAATTTAGCAGTAGGCCTACACAACGGTTAGATGCAAATTCTCGAATCAAAAAGATCGATATCAGTCAATACGTTCTTGTACATCGAAAAGCTCTGGAATGAGTGCTAAATTGTATCATGTTTGAGTATTCACAATAACTACCAGTTTTACGGTTTTCGGTGACGCCGAGGTGCCGGAAATATTATCCTGCAGTAGTTCTTCTTACTTGTCCTTAAATATACCGACAGGAGCCTGGCTTATTGGAGTAGGCCTGCCTTCAGATACCACCGAACTAAGCCTAAAACGAACCCATCAACTTGAGTTTAGCAGGCTACCACTCTATGGTCTGAGATACTCAGCCCGACGCATTCATCTTCAAAGTTCTGATTATATTCGAATAATATCATTACTAAATGTAAATGCATGTAAATGACTACATAATCACGCAGAATAAAGTAAATGTACTTAAAGATGAGAAATCCATAATATGATAAAATAATGAAACAAAATTGGAAAGGATTACCTAGAAAGAAAATGACAATAAAAACATGTTTCTTTATCCAGGTGTTACCATATATGTATAAGTTAGCAATAATAATGACGCTATCCAGGCCCAGTAATGACTGTAGGTGTATTACACGTTCCTCGCATTTAATGTGTTTTCAGACTTAATTTTAAATCTTATCAAAATACAGTATATAATGAATAATAATGTAATATGATTTACGTCCTAGTAACTACTTTTACGGTTTTCGGAGACGCCGAGGTGCCGAAATTTTGTGCCGCAGGAGTTCTTTTACGTGCCTGTAAATCTACCGACTCGAGGCTGAGGTATTTGAGCTCCTTCAAAACCACCGGACTGAACCAGGATCGAACCTGCCAAGTTGGGGTCAGAAGGCCAGCGCGTCAACCACCTGAGCCACTCAGCCCGGCAAAATGAAAAATAATAAAAAGTAATAATAATAATAATAACAATTCACCTCCAATGTAGATGCAAATCCTGTGAATACCCACAACAAGCATTATGTCTACAAGTTCCATTGTTTATGAGAAATGTATCCTGTAGGGTACTTACATAATGCCATGTGCTCTTTCTTTCTTAATTTTGAATGACTGTACTGTATGTAAAATTTCAATGAACTATAAAATTTTAATTATACTACATTTAAACTAGGTAAAGATGTATATCCCTCCCTTTACACAGGTAGTTTTCTTTTATTTAGATACGGCATTCCGTCTGGATCGATCATACTGCCAACAATAGACATAAACACACACAAGTCGTAAATGAACATATTTAGAATTTTGCTCTAAAAACCACAGAGTACCGGTACATGTTATACAAGAAATGAGCTAATCTGCAAAAGTGAAATGAAACAAGCTAGAGGCAAACTAAAGTATTTTAAAGAATATTACAAATATTGCATGTATATCAGTCACTGTTACAATCCATTTTAAAAAAGAAACAAAAAACAATGTCCGCACACTCAAGTTGACATAGAATGAATACTCGATATGTAGAAAGAATAATAATAATAATAATAATAATAATAATAATAATAATAATAATAATAATAATAAAATTTTCCTTACATCCCACTAACTGCTTTTACGGTTTTCGGAGACGCCATGGTGCCGGAATTTAGTTCCGCAGGAGTTCTTTTTCGAGCCAGTCAATCCCGGACACGAGGCTGACGTAGTGTATTTGAGCACCCTCAAATACCATCAGACTGAGCCGGAATCGAATCCACCGACTTTTACTCAGAAAGCGAGCCCCTCTACCGCCGGAACCATCCAGTCCGGCAATTAATGTAGGGAAGGTTTCTTTTGTGGTATAAACTCTGCATGCCCTTTAAGTAGTATCGATTTTTGCACTAGCTTTCCAACCTGTTTACAGCTGGCTCGCGTTAAAATACAATTCGCGTGTCACAGAAACTACCCCATCGTATCAGATTGTTTGGGGTTTAGTTACTCATTCTTGTTGATGAATAGGGTGCGGTGTTCTAGTGGTCAAGATGCTGGCCGTTGGCCAGCGCAGTCATGGGTACTGCAGTGAGATTCGTCTTAGATTTATGTCTATTTATCTCTGTGCAAAGTAGAGAGGCGTATTTAATCCCCTAGTAGCTACATAATAATTCATCAGTTAAAAGCTCAGCTATGTTTTTCCTTGGTGGTTGTGTTCGATAGTTACTTTTAAAAGTAAATCTCATATTTAAAGTTCTGAATTCTTGGCATAAAACATTCATAAATATGAGGGATGTTCAAATGAAAAGATACGAAACGTCGTAAAAACAAAACCGGTTGAAATTTGAATTCGCAGCTTTGGGATAACGTGCTGTGACATCTACGGAAGCGAATGTAGTGTCTGGCGTAATGGTTCGTATCGCGCGGCGCTCTCACATCACGCAAGATGATGCTCGCAGTCTTTTTCGACGTCCGAGGTCCGTCACTCATCGAATTCCTCTAGCACGGAAAAACTATTAACAGTGACATATACTGCGAGACACTTCGAAGCCTACACAAGTCCATCAAGAGCAAACGGCCTGGGCTGCTCACGGAGGGAGTGATGACGCTCATCCACACATCTCCAAGGTTACACAAAGTGTACTGGCCAAGTTCAATCTTGAGCATCCGCCCTACAGCCCGGATATGTAGCCTTGCGTCTTCCTTCTGTTTGGTCCGCTAAAAAAACATCTGAAAGGGAAGCGCTTCCACTCGGACGACGAACTGAAGAACACCGTGAAGAACTGGCTCCTGTCACAGCCACAGGATTTCTGGCAGCAGAGAATTCTTCTGCTCGTGAAACAGTGGGATATTTCTGCTCAGGCCTATTGTGATTTCTTTTGAGAAATGACGTCGATTATACCCACAGATTCGTTTCGTACCTTTTCATTTGAACACCCCTCGTAATATATTTTACTTCTTGTGACAAGAAGTGATCATTTGGCGTTAAATCGAATGTCTACAAAATGGTAACTGAGAACATACGATGATAAAAAGTATTATTATTATTATTATTATTATTATTATTAGCTAGTTGCTTTACGTCGCACACAGATAGGTCGTATGGCGACGATGGGACAGGGATGGCCGAGGAATGGGAAGGAAGAGGCCGTGGCCTTAATTTAAAGCCCCAGCATTTGCCTGGTGTGAAAATGGGAAACCACGGAAAACCATCTTCAGGGCTGCCGACAGTGGGGTTCGAACCCACTATCTGCCGGATGCGAGCTCACAGCTGCGCGCTCCTAACCTCACGGCCTACTCGCCCGGTATTATTATTATTATTATTATTATTATTATTATTGATTTTCGAACTAAATAATGACCAATCTCCCCTAAACCCCTTGAGATAATCATTAGTCTTCCGTACTGTAGCTTTGTCAGGTTCCACTGAATACGAGGGACGAAGGGTATAATATATAGGTATTTTAAGGCAGAAACAGGTTCCAAGAAGGACATTCCAGGAATAATTAATGAACAATGGGAGTGTGTATGTGAGGATCTTCAAAAGGCAGAAGTATTCAGTCAGCAGTATGTAAAGATTGTTGGTTACAAGGATAATGTCGAGATAGAGGAGGAGACTAAGGCCAAAGAAGTAATAAAATTTACATATGATAACAATGACATTTACAATAAGATACAAAAGTTAAAAACTAGAAAAGCGACTGGAATTGATCAGATTTCTGGGGATATACTAAAGACAATGGGTTGGGATATAGTACCATATCTGAAGTACTTATTTGATTATTGTTTGGTCGGAGGAGCTATACCAGATGAGTGGAGAGTTGCTATAGTTGCCCCTGTGTATAAAGGAAAGGGTGATAGACACAAAGCTGAAAATTACAGGCCAGTAAGTTTGACATGCATTGTATGTAAGCTTTGGGAAGGCATTCTTTCTGATTATATTAGACATGTTTGTGAAATTAATAACTGGTTCGATAGAAGGCAATTCGGTTTTAGGAAATGTTATTCCACTGAAGCTCAACTTGTAGGATTCCAGCAAGATATAGCAGATATCTTGGATTCTGGAGGTCAAATGGACTGTATCGCGATTGACCTGTCTAAAGCATTTGATAGGGTGGATCATGGGAGACTACTGGCAAAAATGAGTGCAATTGGACTAGACAAAAGAGTGACTGAATGGGTTGCTATATTTCTAGAAAATAGATCTCAGAGAATTAGAGTAAGTGAAGCTTTGTCTGACCCTGTAATAATTAAGAGGGGAATTCCTCAAGGCAGTATTATCGGACCTTTATGTTTTCTTATATATATAAATGATATGAGTAAAGGAGTGGAATCGGAGGTAAGGCTTTTTGCGGATGATGTTATTCTCTATAGAGTGATAGATAAGTCACAAGATTGTGAGCAACTGCAACGTGACCTCGAAAATATTGTGAGATGGACAGCAGGCAATGGTATGTTGATAAACCGGGTTAAAAGTCAGGTTGTGAGTTTTACAAGTAGGAAAAGTCCTCTCAGTTTTAATTACTGCGTTGATGAGGTGAAAGTTCCTTTTGGGGATCATTGTAAGTATCTAGGTGTTAATATAAGGAAAGATCTTCATTGGGGTAATCACATAAATGGGATTGTAAATAAAGGGTACAGATCTCTGCATATGGTTATGAGGGTGTTTAGGCGTTGTAGTAAGGATGTAAAGGAGAGGGCATATAAGTCTCTGGTAAGACCCCAACTAGAGTATGGTTCCAGTGTACGGGACCCTCACCAGGATTACCTGATTCAAGAACTGGAAAAAATCCAAAGAAAAGCAGCTCGATTTGTTCTGGGCGATTTCCGACAAAAGAGTAGCGTTACAAAAATGTTGCAATGTTTGGGTTGGGAAGAATTGAGAGAAAGAAGAAGAGCTGCTCGACTAAGTGGTATGTTCCGGGCTGTCAGCGGAGAGATGGCGTGGAATGACATTAGTAGACGAATAAGTTTGAATGGCGTTTATAAAAGTAGGAAAGATCACAATATGAAGATAAAGTTGTAATTCAAGAGCACAAACTGGGGCAAATATTCATTTATAGGAAGGGGAGTTAGGGATTGGAATAACTTACCAAGAGAGATGTTCAATAAATTTCCAATTTCTTTGAAATCATTTAGGAAAAGGCTAGAAAAACAACAAATAGGGAATCTGCCACCTGGGCGACTGCCCTAAATGCAGATCAGTATTGATTGATTGATTGATCGAAAACCGGTAAAAATATGTGTAACAAGGCGTTAAACACTAGAGCGACAACAATAATACGGGACAACATGCAGAACAGCAATGGGCTGGAATAAAATCAGCCTGACGAATAAAGCCTCCACTGTGACTGAACTCTTCTTTGGCGCGAGGGGAACTAATCCGAAATCTTTCGCGACATGGCGACAGAAATTTATTAAACTTTCAAGAAATCTGCAGTTGAGATAGTCGTTTCAGCAATCAAATACTCCGTCTCGATTCTTCGACATCAATTATATGGAGTTCATACCATTTAACGTGGTCAATTGTACCCTATTATATTTTAAAATTAGTCTGATTTGTTCCAAAATTAATAACGTATCCTCAAAACGTTTATTGTATGCTTTATCTTGTGTCATTTGGCAAACCCTGAAGGTCTCAGGTATAAATGAATAAATATATATATATATATATATTCGTTTACGGCCATTAGAGACCACGTTAGATAACAATTACATGTTTCTGGAAGCCTTCCTCACAGCCCAGAACTTCAGCATCCTCTCTCTGGCAGCCTGTCTTCTTTCGTCCGTCCACCCACGGTTAAGTTTTGGTTCGTCATGGAATCCCTGAAATCTGTCGATCACTGACCTAAACTTTGTTCGGTTTGAGATGTCTTCCGAATTTAGTCCTACCTGTCTGAGATCCTTTCTCACCTCCCTGAACCATTTGTCCGACACTTTAGGTCTGCTGTCTAGTATTGTGAAAATCCTTTTCGTTAGTCTCTTCTCATCCATTCTAAATAAATGCCCATAGAATTTAAGTCTCCGTTTTCTCATGCACTCAGTTAGCCTTTCATTGTCTCGGTAAAGTTCTTCCCTTCCTCGCAGCCTATACTGTCCATCCACAATCTTTGGACCCATTATTTTGCGAAGGATCTTTCTTTCAAATTTCTCAGCTTCTCTCAGTCCCGCTTTTCCTGTCATTTGGAGGCACTCACTAGCATACAGACATTCCGTTTTAATCACTGTATTGTAGTGCCTTAGTTTAGCTCGTCTGGAGATGGTTTTCTTCTTGTATATAGGATATGTCCTACGAAAAGCCGCAGCCATTTTCTCCCGTCTGGTGTTGTTTGCTTCTCTTTCATTTGTTTTCAATTGCACTATTTCACCCAAATACTTAAAGCTATCAACTCTTTCTATTTTACCGTGTTCTGTCTTCAGGTACCGAGGGGCTGTTTTGATGTTTGTTATATATTTAGTTTTTTCGAAAGAAATCTAATAAAAAGCAGCCATTGACACAAAATTTTCTCTCTGAAGTCTCATAATAACACGGATATTCTTTCATATAGAAGGAAAGAGCTTGTAACTCTTTGATATTAACTTTCCTGTTGCGATAACTAACGGTCATTTGGCTTAATGGCACATAAACTTCACGAATTACTGAGAATGACCTGGACTCGAAGTGTTGAGCACGGACATCAATCACTTTCTAACTTCCAAACGAATATTCGACGCATTTTCAGGCGGTAACAAAGTGAACGTCACTGATCTTTGTTAATAATAATAATAATAATAATAATAATAATATAAATTAATGTTGCTGGTTTTATTTTACTGGTGTTACGTCCCATGAACTTCTTTTATGGTTTTCGGAGGCCGAGGTGCCGGAATTTTCTCATCCCGTCCTGTTTTACGTGCCAGTAAACCTACAGACACAAAGCTGACACCTCGAAATAACGGTATCGTGACAGATGCGCTCATAAAATATGCGCTCACACGTTGTCCCAAAAGTTTCACTCAGCAAAATATCAGCTCAGTGAAATATCCGTTCACAAGTTGTCCGGCATACACTCACGTAGTTCAAATGACTGTCATTACTCCCTCATGAAGTTTATGAAATTAAAGGGTTCTACCCGGTCGACTGAATGGAAAACAGACTGTGGATTTTCATTTAGTCCATTCTGATTCCCACCACACTTTTAATTTTAGTGTGTTTAAAATCAGTTTATAAAAACTTCGTCATTATATCCCTACTGGAAATAGTTTTCTCAAAGCCAGTTACATTTTATTTACAGAATTTACAGTACATTCAGACCAAAGATCGGGTTATACGTCATGGGATGAGGCGACGTTTCATTTTTTTGTAAGAATGAGATCGCTCTAAGACACTCTCTAATGTTGCCTGTACCTTCTTAGATCTTTTATGTGTACTCGATTGTTTCATCCAACCTTCGGTATGCTGTTTTCCTTCTGTTTCAATCAAAATTTAACTGAGAGCTCACCTACCACCATCCCAACCCTATCTTTTCTTTCCCAGATTCACCGACATGCGACATTAAACAGTTGGCAAAAATAAATTTGTACTCAATATACTGAATAAATTTAGCCTCCGTGACTCAGGCGACAGCGCGTCGGCCTCTCACAGCAGGATACTGTGGTTCAAATCCCTGTCACTCCATGTGAGATTTGTGCTGGACAAAGCGGAGGCGTCACAGGTTTTTCTCCGGGTACTCCGGATTTCCCTGTCATTTTCCATTCCAGCAACACTCTCCAACATTTCATCTGTCAGCCATTTATCATTGCCCCGGAGAAGTGAGACCGGATTCGGCAGCCGGCACATTTCCTGTCCTCGCCGCAAGATGAGGGCTTGATTAATTCCATTCCTGACCCGGTCGAATCACTGGAAACAGGCTGTGGATTTCCATTTTGAATAAATTTGTACATTATTTACCGAAGAGTGTCGGCTACGAGCAAGGAAAAGATTTTACCTGTTGGAAAGATACCAGATGCGCGAGGCGATCAGTTTTGGGTTCAGACCAACTGAGAGTGACACATGTTAAAAAATCTTGTATTTTCCTTCCCATTTTCCGACATTTATGACTAGCAGGTACGAGTTTTAAACATGGTTAAAAATCCGTGTAATATTCTCAGGTATTTGTAAAGATAAACTATTTTTATCCATGTAAGTATACTTGATGTAAAGTAGGTAAACCGGACTAGTTGACCATGCGATTAGGGGCGCGCAGCTGTAAGCTTGCATTCGGGAGGCAGTGGGTTCGAACACCACCGTCGGCAGCCCTAAAGGTGGTTTTCCGTGGTTCCACATTTTCACACAAGGCAAATGCTGGGGCTGTACCTTAATTAAGGCCACGGCCGCTTCCTTCCCACTATTAGCCTTTTCCTATCTCATTGTCGCCATGTGACCCCTCTGTGTCGGTGCGACGTAAAGCAAATTCCAAAAAGTAAGTAGGTAAATGTAGCCTTGTTATGAGTCTATTACGTTTATTACGTTGGTTACGCCATTCACTATAATAACCACTTTTCAGAAAATTCAAGCTAATGATATTTCTACTTTCGTATTTTATCTGTTTCTGTAGGTAGTGCCTACGCCTTTCGTATGCAGAATTACATTTGTCCTCTATCGTTCGTTTTAAAGTAGATACGTATCTGCGTTTGAACAATAGAATCAATAAAGTGGTATATTTTGTGATGTGCACTGTTAAATTTAAAAGAAGGGAGGAAGGTCCAAGAAAGTCATCAAAATGCTCCCTTGGCCTGAAAATCTCATGCCGCCCGGGTCAGGGAAGAACTGGAACTGATCAAAGCAGACTGGAAGCAACGCTCTCAGAAATCCCCTAGGTGGTGCCAAGTCAGAGAACAATACGGTATATCCCTTGAAACCAAGTAGCAGCAGAATAAAAAAGAAATTATTATTATTATTATTATTATTATTATTATTATTATTATTATTATTATTATTATTATTATTGATAGTGGTTTAACGTCTCACTAACACATCGAAGGTTTTCGAAGTGGCTTTAAGTACAGCCCCAGGATCTTGCCCGGTGTGAAAGTCGGAAACAACGGAAAACCATCTTCAGGGCTGCCGACAGTGGGCTTCGAACCCACTATCTCCCGAATGCAAATGGATAGATACGTGACCCAAACCGCACAGGCACTTACTCGATAAGTGTTTTATTTTACAAGGTCTTGATTCCATAATAATTTTAATTTAATGGGTTTAATTTTCGAAAACCCATATGTGCTGTTTATATTTGTCAGGTCATTTTTTTATTTCTAGGAGGGGTGTTTGAAACCCCTTAACACCCCATATCATACTTCAATTTATTTGTCACTTTCTCTCCGTCAAGGTACTTCCTCTAGTTGATCTAAGAAGGGATTTCTGATCCACAAAATTTTCTGAACCAGAGGCGGAAAATATGGTGTAAGTTTGGATATTAGCGATTCCAACTGTCTTACAATTACATCACACTGCCTCGTAGTATTTCTTCTTTTTCCGCTGCTGATATATCGGCCATCTACATTTCCATTTATTTCTGAAACAACCTCCGGTATTTGCAGGCTGCTACTACGAACAAGGTAAAACGTGTCAATTTTTATCTGTACACTGTTATTAATGTAAGAAAATAAATTGTAAAGTAGATATGGTAAATAGTATAATAAGTACGGAATTTCAGTGCTGTGGAGGAGGTGTCTGAGGATCTTGATGGAGCATCGGAGGACGTGAGTCACAGTTTCGGGGATGAGCTTCATTGGAATTTAGAAGTGCTTCCACGTGGCGACAAAGTGACGAGGTACGATACCACTGTTTCCTTATTATTCTTATTATTTCATTTTCCTGGAGGTTGTATTCAGATTTGTAGTAAGGGATAGCGGGTTTGTACTTTTTAATCTTTTCGGGATTTTCATGTATGTAAGTTATACAACAGTTAGTATAATGGTCTATGACTTGTATGTACAATGAAATTTCACTCTTCAAATACTTGCAACTTAGATTTTTATTGCGGAGCCCTTGCATTATCGTCGCAGCCCCCCACGGGTCCGCGGACCTCGGTATGGTATTGATTTGAGATAAGAGGAGTGATTATCTTGTTATACTTCCCCTTAAATCAATAAACACAGCACCACTGACTTTATATTATTTCGCAACGTTCATAAAATAAGCTTTTAGATTTCAACGTAAAGGTTAGAAATAAACTTGTGGAATATGGAACAGTTTGGGGAAAGTTGTAAACAGAACATCTGCTCAATGGGGGTTGGCGAGTATTCCCTGCTCGAGAAGAATGAGGAGCGCAAGCAAACAGAACAATGCAGAAAACTCTCTGAATAACTCCATTGTTAACTTCAATCCCCTCCACCTTCTCTGTGTATCACAATATCTGAACTGTTCAGAAATGAATGACAGAACGCAAGCTTTCATGCTCTGGAAAATGAAAGGGCTGACAAAACCTAGTACAATGCCTTGATCCTGTTACAACAAGGTGAGCTAATAAATGTCACAAGCTACGAAGCTAATAGAATCGTCCTTAATTAATGAGCTAACTCAATTTTTAAAGGATATATGGGTCATAAGTACGGTCCACTAAGTTGCTAAATGAACTATAACCTCCAGTTCTCCTGAATCGTAACGAAATCCATGGCTTTGCGTTTTAAAACGAATAGGATAAGACAAGAGTCACAAATAAATACTGGATAGTTTAATATACTAAATTTATTCATCCCTACGCAATATAGGCCTAAGCTAAAAGTACTGTAGTCTTCTTATTCTTCATCTACCACTTTTACCGCACACCTGTGGGGTCGCGGGTGCGAACTGTGTCGCAAATGCGGAGTTGGACCTGTTTTACGGTCGGATGCTCTTCCTGACCCCAACCCTAGATGGAGGGATGTAATCACTATCTCGGGTTCTTACAGTAGTTGACAGTGTGTTGCGATGTCTGAATATGAAGAGGAGAGAGTTGGGACAAACACAAAGACTCAGTCCCCAAGCCAGAACAATTAATCACAACACAACGAAAATTAACGACCCGACCGGGAATCGAACCCTGGACCCTCTGAACCAAAGGCATCAACGCTGACCATTCAGCCAAGGAGTCAGACACTAGGAGTACTAGTGTGTGTATGAAAAATGTCGTCCAGTAATCACAGTTTGTGATAAAGCGTATCAGGATAAAAGACGAGGACAGCAAAATCAACCCATTAATTCGTAAATTTCATCCAGGATAAACATGTAAAATGTTAACTAGCATCGTAAGACACATAGCAATTATTATTATTATTATTAGTAGTAGTAGTATTATTATTATTATTATAGGCTCCATACCAGACTCCTGATCGCCATGATCGGTAAGTAGTCAAGTCTGTATGGCCTGACACCATGATTAGTCTCTTCAAGACCCGTTGGTCGACAAAAATTTACTAACTACAGAATGTTGGCCGGCAGGGTAGGAGAACTGGTGGTATGCAAGTTCTAATCACTAGATTGCGTGCTAAACGCCTGTTTTTAATTCCAAACATCTCCGCTGTGTTCATATGGAGTGAGGCAACGACATTAAAGACATGTAGACTGCTAAACATACTCGTTACAGCGCCCCTGGTTGAAGCACAGCGAACTAACTTTTGCCTACAACTGTCATGGCGGCTGCCACATCTTGGTCTTGACAGTTAGCCCTTATCAGTTCAATGAATTGATGAGATTATACGTTATTGCAAATTAAAGATATATTTAAGAATAAACACGACATTTTCAAACATGCTTAATGTTGCATTGATGTTATAATGAAATAAGCGCAGTGAATATGGTGAGCATTTGCTTGGTTAAAACGAGAATTACGTACCGTATGTAGAAGAATGGATAATTCGGCGTCATGCACTAACGATAAAGTCATTCACTACAGAAAGACATGTTATACGTACAGCAGTTCATTGAGGAATTCACACCCGTAGAGAAAGATACCACTGCCTTTTCATGACATACCTTCAGTGTCATTCTGGTATAATTTTTTGAATTTTGCTTCTTTGTCTGGTTTGTTACGTTTTATGCTTTTTGTTACTTATGGCTACTTTCTAAGAACAGCTGTGTAACATGTAGCACAGACGTCCGTTGGTTGCGGTGTACAATATCTCTACGGTATCCCCTGCCTGTCGTAAGGGGCCACTAAATGGGGTAACCCCAGATTCTAAAGTTGAGAACACCTGACCCCTGGTTGAGTGCAGCATTTCTTCCACATGCGGTATCCTACCAGCTTTACCACTTTAATATTTCTACCGGACCTCTCTTGGTCAAACCTCGCATGACTTCATTCTACTGAATTCATAGTATTTATTTATTTATTTATTTATTTATTTATTTATTTATTTATTTATTTATTTATTTTAACCTTGCACACCTTCTCAAAGACCGTATTCCATCACACAACAACTTCTGCATAGCCTTTCTATGGCAGATTCAGAGGAAATAAGCATATGTTTTGCCTACAAGTGTCATGGCTGCCAGTGGTTCAAGTAGATTCAAAGATGGCCATCAGATTAGCAGTCTATATTTTTAATGTCGTTGGAGTGAGGGCATATGTCATTGTTGATGGTGATTGGTTTGTCGGATGGGCACGTTAAGCCTTGCGCACACCCCTTGGTGCTATTCGACAGGAGTAGGCTATCTTCTGGCACCGGATTTCACTGCCTTCCTTCCAACTATCAAATATCACGTCACTGATTCTCTGATGAGGTTGACGTCAGGAAGAACGTCCGGTCGTAAAATCTCTCTACGAAGATTTATCTCACTTCATACCCGATCCAGTAAAAAACGGAACGGGTGTTGTACACACACCCGGCTCCGCGGATAACTGGTTGACAGTTTGGTCTCGGGTCCAAGAGGTAACGGGTTCAATTCCAGGTTGGGTCAGGCATTTTAACCTTCATTGGTCAATTCCACTGGCTCCGTCACAGGGTGTATGTATTCAAGTACTAGTGACGAACACACTTTTACATTCAAGTACTCCTCTGCCAATGTCCCCACCAGTTTTGTCACGTCTGTTACTTCCAACATACGAACAGTATACCCTGAGTCCACCCTGCTTCCACTTCTGTCCAGCAAATTCGATCTGAAAACAGTGCGATGGAACGATAATTCCATCCCAGAAGACACTTCTCTCTCAAAAAATACCGTTAACAGCAGATCGAACTCATTGCATTAATCTTCATGAACATTCAATATTATTTTCATCCCATGTGAGAATGGAAACCTACAACCTGTTTTCCAGTCATTGACCGGGTCAGGGATGGAATGAATGAATCGTTCTGTACATAGGCTATTAGTACGATTGGGTCGCCACTCACGAAGTGATTTATTAATGACTGATAGATGCTATGAAGTGAGAATGGAGAGTGTTGCTGGAATGAAAGATGCCAGGGAAAACCGGAGTACCCGGAGAAAAACCTGTCCCGCCTCCGTTTTGTCCAGCACAAATCTCACATGGAGTTACCGGAATTTGAATCACAGTATCCAGTGGTGAGAGGCCGACGCGCTGCCGTCTGAGCCACGGAGGCTCTTTCATGCCATTATTATTATTATTATTATTATTATTAACGCTATTTGCTTTACGTCCCACTAACTACTTTCACGGTTTTCGGAGACTCTGAGGTGCTGGAATTTAGTCCCGTAGGATTTCTTTTACGTGCCAGTAAATCTGCCGACACGAAGTTGACGTATTTGAGCGCCTTCAAATACCACTGGACTGAGCCAGGATCGAACCTGCTAAGTTGAGGTCAGAAGGCCAACGGCTCAACCGTCTGAGACACTCAGCCCGGCAATCGTTGTTTGTTGTGCGGAAAAACAATGGAAGATATTCGTCTATTAAGAGAATGTAGGGACACTTGAAGGTCTAATATCTTAATAGCGAATGTAAAGCTAAAATAGAAAGAGCGGAAAAAGTCTACAAAGTAGACAAATTATTAAACAAAGACTGGATCGCCCCGAGAAAGACAACAAAACTATTTTGCGGGTAAAATATAAAAAAAATGTACCAATGAAAATAGAAACACAAAATAATTAATAACGTAAATAATGCACAGGATAACCCACGTGTTTATTCTAGAATGTGTAACTCAGTTAAATCTAGGACTTGACAAATTCAGATACTGTTTAAAATGGATCCGCTATACGACACTTCTTTGATCTGGCTATAATTAATAATGAAATAATTGAAGCAAATAATTGTACTAAGGATTATTATAAAATAAGACAGTTATTGGCGTTACGTCCCACTAACTACTTTCACGGTTTCCTGAGACGCCGAAATGCCAGAATTTTGTCCCGCGTGGGTATTTTTATGAGCCAGTAAATCTACCGACACGAAGCTGACGTATATGATCACCTTCAATTACCACCGGACTGAGCCAGGATCGAACCTGCCAACTTGGGGTCAGAAGCCTATCGCCTCAATCGTCTGAGCCACTCAGCCAGTCAAAATAAATTTTGATTATTTAGAAGTAACATATTTCTAACATAAGAGTTATAAGTGTCGTTCTCTTCCTTTCTGATTTAAGTCAAAAGGGAATGATACTCTAATTTTAATTAAAACAATAATCACCACCACTACCAAGGTATTATCCTAATTTGAGATCGATGGTAGATATTGCTTAAACTACTGCATAAGGTGAAGTTCGAATGCGTACCTGATAAATGAAAACTTTGTTCACAGGAGAATGACGTAAATTTTACATTTGCATGGTGCAAAAAGCATTTGTTTCTAAATAAAGTATCAGCTATTGGAGACAGGAGTCACACTTCCCTAAGACAACAACATTACCTAGTGGGTAGCTAGTTGGTATCTACCCACAACGGCGTGAAGATACCGAATATTCCAGATTAATGATTTGTAATGTTATTGGATTTAAGTTTTCGTAGACACGGAGCTGCCGGAATGTTTTTCCCTTATGAGCTTATTTAGGTGCCAGTAAATCTAAACACACGATGCTGGCGTATTTCAGCACCTCAAAAATATCACCGGATTGGGACAGGATCGAACCCATGAGCTTTAACTCAACCGTCAGTCAAGCATTCAAGTTTATAGACCGATAACTGACTGTAACCAGAAAGTGTTCAGTTCTATCTTCAACATAAAGTGAACTATTATAGTCATCTGCAATTCTAGAAATAGTTACATTTTTCTCTCTTACAAGCAACCTGTGGGTCTGATCGGAGAAATGTTGGGCTATTTTTCCCATATTACCACTTACAGTGTTATCTGCAACGTTCTCTTCTCATCCAGTACAAAAGTGAATGCATTGTAGGAAAGTCACTGCTCATGTTGACCTAACTTATAGGAATTTCAATCAAAATGCAGACGGTGTATTAAGCACGGAACAATACATAAATCAGAGAACTGTAGTTTGAAAATAGACGTGTAATATGAACTCTAAATCACATGTAAATTTTTCTAAATATGCTAATGAAAATGGTAATGATGTACGTGAGCCCCGCCATAGGTTTTATCGCAAACAGATTAAGCAGAAAATTATACCACGAATGGCAGTTTGCAGAGTAGTCCTACTTACCACTGTGATACGAACTTTTGGAGAACAGGCAGATTATAATGAAGGGAAATAATCCAATGTTGCGACATTTTTTCTTCCATCACTGTACGTATTATTTGCGACGGATCGTTTTTGGCACAACTATTTCATGCTTTCATGTCCAGTTTCTTACCGTGAGTTCAAGGGAATGTTTGATTTCACTTTGTGTAAAACAGTCACCATACTTCGTAGCTGTGCATTATATTACGGATGCACAATATATTTTTACACTTGTTTCACCACACTTTGAACGAATAAATATCTGCACTTCCGCATGTAAATAATGAGAGACTAAGAATACACTCAACCGTCAAATACAACCGCACTCGGAACACCGAACCCAGCTGGTGGACGCACTGCAAGGAACTGATGGACAGGTTTTCCTTCTCGTGCAGAACCAGCGTCAAATACAATCAAAAAAGAAGATATACCACTTAAAATGTGAGTTTTACGTCGCACCGACATAGGTGAATCTAATGGTGACGGTGGGAGAGGACAGGGTTAGTACTGGAATAGAAGCGACAGTGGCCTTAATTATGGTACAGCTTCAGCTTTTGCCTAGTGTGAAAATAGGAAACACGGTGAGCCATCATCTGGGCTGCCAGCAGGGAGGTAGGAACGCACCATTTCCCGCATTCAAGCTCCTAGTCACCTGAACTTAATTCTAGAATAAAGGAAATGCCATAGGAACACAAAAACTATTACACGCCGTTATAACAAGTAGATTTTAACGTAATAACTATATTACCAGTCATTAACTGTACTTCGGTGGAATTGATATCTTGAATCTTTCCAGCAGAATTTGCAGAACCCAACAAGTTTTTGGATGGAATGATGTAAACACAAGAAAGAAGTCTCCAAAATGTAACTTTAAATAAAGAGAGCTGTTACGGTATTGAATCTGAAAACGATTAATTAGGAGAAAAGAGTGTCGTCAATAATTTGAAGTGTTTCTCGAGTTAATTCACTGCAGCGGAATTATCACAATTCTGGACTTTATTAAGCAATCACACGCGCCAGTCTTGGCAGAAAGAAAGTGCATTGTTGTTTGTAATTAATATTGAGTGGCTCGTTATCCAGCGTATCGTAGGGAATTTCTGGATTTTACAATAGTTTTGTCCGCCTCTACGGTGCAGTGGTTAGTGTGATTAGCTGCCGCCCCCGGAGGCCCGGGTTCGAATCTCGGCTCTGCCAAGAAATTCGAGAAGTAGTACTAGGACTGAAACGGGGTCCGCTCAGCCTCGGGAGGTCAACTGAGTAGAGGGGTTTCGATTCCTACCTCAGCTATCCTCGAAGTGGTTTTGCATGGTTCCCCACTTCTCCTCCAGGCAAATGCCGGGGTGTTACCTAACTTACGGCCACGGCCGCTTCTTTCCCTCTTCTTTGACTATCCCTTCCAATCTTCCCCATCACCCCACAAAGCCCCTATTCGGCATAGCAGGTGAGGCCGCCTGGGTGAGGTACTGGTTCTCATCACCCGTTTTATCCATACAACCAGTAAGAAGAAGAAGAAGAACAGGGGCGTGATTAGCTCAGTGGCTTAGCTGCTGGCTTCCACTCCGAAGGCCAAGGTTCGAATCCCGGTCGATCCTGGTCCGACCCCATAAATAACTGGGATAAACTGAATAAATAAATAAATAAATAAATAAATAATAATAATAATAATAATAATAATAATAATAATAATAATAATAATACAAAAAGTGTATCTCACGCTCCAGAACACGGTCGTTGATTCGCAAGAGGTGGGATTCTTCGCTGAGTCCGAGGGAAAAACCAACCCTGGCGGGTAAACGGATGAAAAAAAAGGAAAGAAATGAGTTAGCGCTCTTGTTTATAAAGCAAGACACTTTGAGGACGTGAGGTTGAATGATTGCTTTCCACAAGAAGTCACTTGCTTGCAGCTAATATTAAAAAATATTAATTATTAAAATATTTTTTAAATCATGAGGCGCGCGGCTGTGAGCTTGGAGATAGTGGGTTCGAATCCCACTGTCGGCAGCCCTGAAGATGGTTTTCCGTGGTTTCCCATTTTCACATCAGGCAAATGCTTGGGCTGTTCCTTAATTAAGGTCACGGCCGCTTCCTTCCCACTCCTAGGCCTATCCCATCGTCACCATAATACTTATCTGTGTCGGTGCGACGTAAAAGCCACTAGCAAAAAATAAAATCACAATGTAAGGGAAGTAAGGAAGCTTATATACCTGACCACTGATAACGTGTCGCGAAACCTCTAGTTTTACGTGCTATTACACACTCAGGGACGTGGAAATCTCACTGACCGCCACTAAGCTATAACGCCTTCCACGATACAATGAGCTCTCAGAACTGAAATGGATTCATTTTAAGATTTGGCGCTTTTGTACATGACATCTTCGTGCTTGTATAGGAAGTCTGAAATAAAACTAAATAACTGTCATCGAAAAGTATCCAACGGATGTTTCCAGCAATTTCAGAACGACCTTGATTATCAGGGTAGTACTGATATTTCTAATAGTTAATGAGTTTCTGTATTTTAATAAAGAAAATATCCACTTGTCGCGAAACTTCATTGGTAGCCCAGGCTTCGACCTCATTCCGCAGAGACCATACCGTCTTTTAGTATTTCAATCAATTTTGATTTTTTTTTCACCACTCTTTACTGTAAGAAACAACTATTCCTTATTATCGTTATTTGTTCAAGTTGAAATACAAAACTATACTGTAATACAGTGTTCTCCCCAGGATGTTTCGTGAGCCGAGTGACAGGAGTGAGTAACCGGACGGGGTTTACTGCGTAAAAATTTGATAAAATTTCAATTTATTCCCCCTAGGGCTTTAATAGTAATATCAAACATGTAAACATTAACTGCAAAATCGAACTATTTTAGTGTTATTATCACGAGCAAGACCGTCTCATTGGCTGAATGGTCAGCGTTGAGGCCTTCGGTTCAGAGGGCCGTGGGTTCGATTCCCGGCCGGGTCAGGGATTTTAATCGCATCTGATTAATTCTTCTGGCTTAGAGACTGGCTGTTTGTGTTTGTTCCAACATTTCCCTCTTCATATTCAGACAACACAATAAACTACCGACCACCAGAGAAACGCGCAATAGGATTCACATACCTGGCGTCAGGAAGGGCATACGGCCGTAAAACAGGGCCAAATCCATATGTTAGACAGTTCGCACCCGCAACCGCACAGATGTGGAGAAAGCTGTAGTAGTAGTAGTGGTGGTAGTAGTAGTAGTAGAAGAAGAAGAAGAAGAAGAAGAAGAAGAAGAAGAAGAATTTCACGAACAAGACATAACGGAGTATTTTGAACTTCTACTGTTCTACTGCTCGTTCATAAACATGTAACATCAGATCCGAGTGCTCGCATGTGATTCCACGCTAATCCAGACACCACTCAGGCACGACACTACATGATAGTCAAGCAATATATATGAACTCCTATGTATTGGATGCAATTATGCTGCCAATAAATAAGATTTATAATTTAAATAAACAGTTGTACAGTATTTACATTTTAATTTGGAGCAACCAGTGACTCGAATACCGGTCTGCCTGTTAGGTCCTCAGCCCAGAGGTGCCGGGCGAGTTGGCCGTACGGTTGGGGTTTCGCAGCTGTGAGCTTGCGTCCGGGAGATAGTGGGTTCAAACCCCACTGTCGGCAGCCCTGAAGAGGGTAATCACACCAGGCAAATGCTGGAGTTTTACCTTCATTAAGGTCACGGCCGCTTCCTTCCCACTCCTAGGCCTTTCCCGTCCCATCGTCACCGTAAGACCTATCTGTGTCGGTGCGACGTGAAGCAAATAGCAAATAAATATTCAACCCAAAGGGTGGTTGCATCCTCAGATAGTACCACCAAAGGCTATGTAGTTAAAAAAAAACCACAAAAACCAATGGCATCTTCAAAATGAGGCGTACTAGGCAAGATAAGGAGTGAGGTATTTTGCCATTGCTTTCCTCACAGAGCCAGAAAGTGCTATTACAGCACAACTGACACTATAAACAACACTCTTCATAACACTCAGACACACTGCTCTAAATGTCATTACTCAGCACCACCGATACCCCAGCAGAGGAATACTGCGTAGAAATTAATTTGATCAAATTTAAATGTATTCCTCCTAGGGCATTAACAGTAATATCAGGCAGGTAAACATTAACTGTAAAATTGAACTGCTTTAGTGCTATTATCACTAACAAGACCGACTCACTGACTGAAAGGTCAGCGTTGAGACCTTCGGTTCGGAGGATCACAGCCAAGGATGAGACTGGGACTTCGGTGGAAGCTAAATTTTCCTCTGGCCTGTGCCAAGAGATGGGTGCATACTTACTGTATCCATCAAAAAATTACAGCAGGCAACAAATACCGGTATGTATTAATATTGTGTAACCAGCACATATCTAGGTTATGTTAGCCCGGCGGTGTGTAATAAAAAGGCATTAGAAAGGTCCTAGGGAGAACATTACTACAAATATTACACAAAGAATAATACCTACTTGACCGAGTGTACTACAGTACATCGGCTTGAGCGGAAGTAAGGTAATTCCTTCTAAAGTTTCTGTCACATAATGCGTAGTGTTGAAATTTTCATTATGCGCCCAACTTGTTTAGTAATAGCCTCTTTCACAATTTAGCTTCATATATGATTCCACACAGAGGTGGAATACTGAATTATTAAGTAGTTTTAAACGTATACAGAGTGTCTTTCGCCACTGCGTGCTTTGTGGAGCTGTCATTTCCTATCTCATGTCTTTATCAAAGGGGAATTATAGTACCGTCAATTACACAAATAATGAACCGCATATGACTATCATATCGGATCACTTGGAAACGTAATATGGAATTCTTTCTGATATTTCAGGCAGAAAATACTATTTGCTCGAAATGAAATCGACACGTAGAAATAATAACAACTCAAGAACTTCCATTAGTTATTTAGTATAAGCTATAAGTATAGTATAAGGTAGAAAATCAGTCAAATTCTCTTTAACGTACAATTAGAGCATCTTTAATACATACCTGAAATGGTATATGGCTTTTAGTGTCGGGAGTGCCCGAGGACTAGTTCGGCTTGCCTGATGCAGGTCTTTTGATTTGACACCTGTAGACGACCTGCGCTTCGTGGTAAGTGATGATGAAAATGACACATACACCTAGCCCCCGTGCCAGAGAAATTAACCAATGATGGTTAAAATTCCCGACCCTGCCGGGAATCGAACCCGGGACCCTTGAAACCAAAGGCCAGCACGCTAACCATTCAGCCATGGAACTGGACATTAATAGGATAGCTTTACAATATTGATTCTGTCCGCATTAGTAGTCTAGGAGTTAGCAGAGTAGCTTACCATCCAGCTAAGCTGAGTTCTATAGCCCCGCAATTCAATGGCAAGAACGTAGTCTGTAAGCAGGCAATATAACTCTTAGATACCCACAAATAATGTAATTTGGTTAAATGGCCCTCTACGAGCCGCCAAGGTGTTGGAAGTTTTTTACTCGGTAGTTATTTAACGTGCAATTTCCAAATATGAACACCTTATAACACCATCAGCTTGGGTTGGAACCCGAGTTATACGCGGAGGTTTCATCTGGTTTTCAAAAAGTGTAAAACAAAGCTTCGCTGATGATATATTATTCTTTCTTTCTTTCTTTCTTTCTTTCTTAATCTGTTTACCCTCCAATGTCGGCTTTTCCCTCGGACTCAGCGAGGGATCCCACCTCTACCGCCTCAAGGGCAGTGTCCTGGAGCGCGAGTCTTTAGGTAGGGGGATACAACTGGGGGAGGACTAGTACCTCGCCTGCTATGCTGACGTGGCCTTGTGGAGGGATGGGAAGATTGGAAGGGACAGGCAAGGAAGAGGGAATGAAGCGGCCGTGGCTTTAAGTTAGGTACAATCCGCCTGGAGGAGAAGTGGGAAACCACGGAAAACCACTTCGACCAGCCCTACCACCTCTACTCAGTTGACCTCTCGAGGCTGAGTGGACCCTCTTCTAGCCCTTGTACCACTTTTCAAATTTCGTGGCAGAGTCGGGAATCGAATCGAACCCTGGCCTCCGGGATGGCAGCTAATCACGCTTACCACTACACCACAGAGTCGGACTAGTATATTATTTATTACATCTTTATGCCCTAAAAGATGAATACATAGGATCTAGTTAACATTCCAGCGACAGCTAAGCTTACTGGGTATTTTAACACTACAGCTGACAAAATATTGGGTCTTCACGTCAAATGCTTAAAAGAAATAGTGAGTTAACGTGTCAACGTTAAACTGCAATGTAGTTACGATAAAATGTTTTCACTTTGTGTTCCTCAGACAGGTGATATCTTTTTTTAAAAAAAAGGACAGGCTGTATAACTAACCTACACCATGGCACTACAGTCTTGAAGGGTTGTGGCCTACCAGCTGCTCAGCCCGAAGACCTGCAGATTACTAGGTGTCATGTGGTCAGCACGACGAATCCTCTCACCCGTTATTCTTGGCTTTCAAGACCGGGGCCGATCTCTCGCCGTCAGATAGTTCCTCACTTCTAATCACGTAGGCTGAGTGGACCTCGAACCAGCCCTCAGATCCAGGTAAAAATCCCTGACCTGACCGGGAATCGAACACCACGGGGCCGGCTTGAATAGGCTGTATCGGAGGCACAAATTACAATACAATACAACGGATTTATTTTGTCTGGCAAGATTAAGGCCATTAGGCCCTCTCTTCCTTCTAACCAGAAAATATTGTATCTACGTGTGCAAAATTGAAATAAATACACTTCAAGGTTTATAGTGTAGATTCGCCTTTCTTATAAAAATGAAATATTTCGAAATAGATGTAACAACAATCAGGCTTCACTGGCGCGGTCGAAATGCTAGGCTGCACGGACGCCTCCGATTTCTTGCGCTGCCGGTACTCTCTGACTGTCTGACATGCTTTGTTGCAGGCTTCCTCGACTCCTCAGATTTCCCTCTATTCTCATCAAAGCGTTCATGGTAGTTTCTGATACATTATATGTATATATAATTTGCAAATTTAGCACAATTTTCAACACTCACAACTGAGCTGGTCACAGAGTTATGGAAGTTAAGGTGACCAATCTACGAGACAAGTATAACAATTCCACATTACAACACGACGGAGTCACGGTCTCTAATAATACATTTTATTGCGTCGTGACCGAGAAAGTGGCTGCGTGGATCGGGTCAAGTAGTTATCAGCGTGCATTCGGGAGATAGGTGGGTTCGAACCCACTGTCGGCAGCCCTAAAAGTGGTTTTCGGTGGTTTCCCATTTTCACACCAGGAACATTCTGGGGCTATGCCTCGTTGAGGCCATGATCGCTTCCTTCCCCACTCCTATTCCATTGTTGCCTTAAGATCTATCTGTTTCAGGGCAACGTAAACCAAATTGTAAATAAATAAATAAATAAATAAATAAATAAATAAATAAATAAATAAATAAATAATAATAGACTAATAATAATAATAATAATAATAATAATAATAATCACTGCGTCGCGACAATCTCGATTTTAACACAAAAAGGTGGACGCTACGACTACTCACCATGACTTCATCGATTATTGAAAGTAATTTCAAAGAGTATTTTTGTCCACCATTTTAACCTCATACCATTTAGATGCCGTTTATAGTTGCGATGGTATGAAGCCGAACTTCCTTCATATTCCCGTGTGACACTCGATATTCTACGCGGGGCACAAAGCACGAACAAAATAAAAGACATATTCTACGTCAAGATTATCAAATGCAACAAAGAATTCTTCCTCCTCTTCATCTTCTCCGGGACCTTTTTGTTATTATGTGGAGTCGTCAATAAAATTCGATTAAGCCCAACTTTACTGCCGGTCACCTCTCCTGACGCCGACGCGATTTGAAGGGACGTATTAACTTTTCCTGATGTGGCTGGTGGTGTGATGTGCTGTATATAAATAAAGAGATGTGTACTGATACATAGTCTCCGAGGCAAAAGAACTTATCACATGTGATTAAAATCCCCAGCTCCGTCAGAAATCGAACCTAGGTCCCTCTAACCGAACATTCAGTTAAGGAGTCAGCAAAGCAAAGCAAAGTTACCCCCGTACAGGTCATGAAGGCCCTTGAAGGAGTGGAAGGTAAAGGCTCTACGCCCGGCCGCCTTTGCCCCCAGGAATTAACCTGGTACTCATTTTTGGTGTAGGCTGAGTGAACCTCAGGGCCATATGCACCTCCGGAAGTGGAAATCTCGTTTCTTAAATTTTACGACTTCCTGACGGGGATTCGAACCCACGTCCTTCCGGGCCTTTACCGCCTCGGCCAGGCAGCCCCTGTTAAGAGTCAGAGAAGTGGTAAATAGGCTATTTCCTCCATTTTAAATATTTCGTGCAATTTGTAGCTTTCGGTAGAAATATTTGAAATCACTTTATATTGCGAACCTTTCTCTCAATTACCTTAAACCCGGAGAAGCACTTCGGTTCAACCTCCCAGCCACTACGACTATTCTAAGACCCTGGAGAGTTATGTTGGTTAAAATATTCCGGCACCTAAAATGTAGGCCACGCCCGCTGCCATCGTATCATTTAATTCATTCTGCATTTGCAAACAGCACAACTCCACAAGTTATCAGACTTCACATGCACCATGTATACGATACTGTTGGCCATCATATCCTACGTCACTCAAATACAGGTTTACCATACGACCCAAAAACTTGGGACACTCCTGAATTTTTTTGTACCTAGAAGAGTGTCCCGTCAGATATCTATTAAAATGATTAAAACACCCGATTTTACATACTGTGAAACCCAAGCGCAATATTAAATTTGCCTGTTTACTGTTTATTACTACCCAAAACATGATACTGATTTTTTTTTAATACGATCTGCTTGCTTTGTGAGTATTACAATATTGTTCCAGTATTTCAAGTTATATATACCAGGCCTTGACAAATGTTTTTAAATCTAGGATACAGCACTCAAACCTAAGAGCCACGTCATTTTTCTAGTACTCGAATCGTTAATATACCGGCGTCTAGCCTCCCGAAAAATGAAACATGGTAATAACAGCTATAGGTAATTTGATTTTATAGTTTTATTCACTACAACAGATTACTACAAAATGTAAAGACAGCAAGACACTGAACTAAATAAGACATGCCACTGAAAAATCTAAGACCTGTTTTCCAGTCAGTGACCGGGTCCTATCTTGCGGCGAGGATAGGAATAGTGCCGGCAGCCGAAGCCTGTCACACTCCACTGGGGCAATGATTAATAAATTTATCTCTCAATTGATTAAGAACATTCCTTGGACTCTTAATATTACCCTTCATTTACTGATTAATTTCCTCACGTCTGATTGGCAGATCAAATGAAATAGTATTGGAAAGTGTTGCTGGAATGAAAGATGACAGGCAAAACCGGAGTGCCCGGAGAAAAACCTGTTCCACCTCCGCTTTGTCCAGCACAAATCTCATATGGAGTAACTGGGATTTGAATTACGCAACCCAGCGGCGAGAGGCTGACGCGCTGCCTCCTGAGCTACGGAGGTTCCAAGATATGCCACTATGTATACAAATTTATGAAACAAGCCAATTGTTGTATACTTATAATTTTATACTGTTCTAATAATAATGAGGGGCTTCCTGGCCGAGGCGGTAAAAGCGTGCTCGGTTAACGCGGAAGGACGTGGGTTCGATTCCCCGTCAGGAAGTCGAAAAATTTAAGAAACGATGTCTCCACTTCCGAAGGTGCATATGGCCCTGAGGTTCACTCAGCCTACACCAAAAATGAGTACCAGGTTAATTCCTGGCAGCAAAGGCGGCCGGGCGTAGAGATTTTTACCTTTCAGCCCTCCAAGAGCCTTCATGGCCTGTTCGGAGATGACTTTGCTTGCTAATAATAATAATAATAATAATAATAATGTTATTGGCTTTATGCCCCATTAACTACTTTTACAGTTTTCGGAGACGCCGAGGTGCCGGAATTCAGTTCAGCAGGAGCTCTTTACGTGCTAGTAATTCTACCGACACGAGGCTGACGTATTTGAGCACCTTCAAATAGCACCGGACTGGGCCAGGATCGAACCTGCCAAGTTGGGGTCAGAAGGCCAGCGCCTCGACCGTCTGAGCCACTCAGCCCGACGATACTGTTCTAAGAAAGGTGTACATTGTAAAATGTAAATAGACAAAATGAATATTGTCTGTCGTCAACAGTACAATATTGTACAATTCCTTTTTCATGTATTAGTCTGTCATATCAAAGGATTAAAATTTATTATCTATCCAGAAACAAACATGATTCAAGGAAAAACTCATACTTTAAAATACATCCCTATTTCGCCTTTGTTTCATGCACCTACCTGCACCGTATGCTGTCAACAGGAAAGTGGAAATGAAAATACAGAAATAAATTCGGCGAGAGTACGTTTTCATCTTACAATAACAGCTCTGTTGAAATAATCATTTTAATAGCAAACAAGATTCTATTTTGATCGTAAAGGAACAACGCAAGGTCATTATTTTTCTCATTTACATGAGAAAAATATTTGAGTTTCTTCTATGCCGGTAATATTTTCTTTACGAGGGGTTTCTCGACACCCGAACTTAACATCAATTTTTCTCTTGTTTATATAATAAGGTTTTGATTATTACTTAAAAAGGCAGTAACATTAATATCAAAGCAGTAATCGCCCGGAGTGTCAAGGGGTTGTGTATTATTTTATGCACTTTGCAATAGGTCAGCGACACCAAACAGGGAATTAAACATATAAAGGGGAAGATTACAATCAGCTTGAAAAATAAGATGCCAAAAAAGAAATTTAGACGGTATGGCGCTCGGAATTTGTCGTGCCCTGATATATACTAATACTTCTTTATTGAAAAATGAAATGTATGGCTTTTAGTGCCGGGATATCCCAGGACGGGTTCGGCTCGCCAGGTGCAGGTCTTTCTATTTGACACCCGTAGGTGACCTGCGCGTCGTGATGAGGATGAAATGATGATGAAGACAACACATACAAACAGCCCCCGTGCCATTGGAATTAACCAATTAAGGTTAAAATCCCCGACCCGGCAGGGAATCGAACCCGGGACCCTCCGAACCGAAGGCCAGTACGCTGACCGTTCAGCCAACGAGTCGGACACTTGTTTATTATTTGTCCAGTAAGAATTATGAAACAGCACGTGCAGAGAAAAGTAGATGGACAAGAAATTGACAGTTACAAAAGTAATCATGCTACAGCAAACTGGGTATGTTTCTTAAAGTCACACAAATCTTACAGCATTCATAGCTACAATGCTAATGTGGAGAATATTTTCCCTTATGAACACTTGCTGGAGCGATGAGCGTTAATATATTAAAGTAACAACAATTAAATCAATATTCACCGAGCGAGTTGGCCGTGCGGTGTGGGTCGTGTAGTTGTGAGCTTGAATTCGGAAGATTATGGGTTCCAGTCCCAACGTCGGCAGCCCTATAGGTCGTTTTTCGTTGTTAAACCTTTCACATCCTTGCGTCGCCGAAAACCTTCGATGTGTTAATGCGACGAGGAAATTTTTTTAAACTTTCTTAACATCGCACCGACGTAGATAGGTCTTATGGCGACGATGGGATAGTAAAGGACTAGGAGTGGGAAAGAATCGGTGATGGCCTTATTAAAGTACAGCCCCATCATTTGCCTGGCGTGGAAATGGGAAACCACGGAAAACCATCTTCAGGGCTGCCGACAGTGGGGTTCGAATCCACTGTCTCCCGGATGCCAGCTCACATCTGCCCACCCCTAACCGCACGGCCAACTCGCCCGGTAAGAAAGAGGAAATCGATCGTAATCAATCAAACCCCACTGTCAGCAGACCTGAACATGGTTTTCCGTGGTTTCCTATTTTCAAACCATGTACATTAATTAAGGCTACGGCTGCTTCTTTCCCACTCCTACCCCTTTCCTATCCCATGGTCACCATAAGATCTATCTGTGTCGGTGCGACGTAAAGCAGATTTGTACTTCGACTATTATTTATCGTTTTCAATTGGTTCCAACGCCAATAATTCAGAAAAGTAGTCCCGATTACTTTTTCATATTTTACAACTCTATTTTCGTGGAGCAACAACAACTGTAATGCAGCAGCGTAATTTCTCGTTTTCCTTTGCGATGTCAGCTTATGACCGACAGATTATTGCCCGATACAAACGTGTAAGAACTATGTATTTCTGCCTATCTGGTCTACAAATGTTACAGTACCACAAATTTTGTGACAAAAGATGATTCGATAAAAATTGCCTGCAAAACTTCTGACGTCCGCATTATGTTCGTTCTAGAGTCGATTTACGATGTCTCACATCAGCGAGAGTACGGCTGATCCACCGTACTACAGTTCATCGCACATTCTCCTACCAAGGATCAAAGCAGGGAAGTCTGTAGTTTTACGTTCCTGTTGATGCCGTGATCGTAGCCTGGAGACCTCCGGAGAAACACGGCTTTCAAATTTCATAAACCTCACATGCATTCCTGTTAACCACCATCACTATCGCTACATTAAGCTCAGCTATCATGCCATAATTTACAGTAAATCATCATTTTCATCTGGCACATGGCAAAGCATTTGGAAAAGTAAATAAGACCTTGCAATTTTACGTAGAGTCTAGCATTAGCCTGACCTCGAACCGCAGCCTTTTCGGTAATAATAATAATGGCGTATGGCCTCCGGAGAGGCCTGGTGCAGGTCTTTCTCTAGTAGACGGCCTATTAGGCGACCTGCATGTCTGTAAAGATGAGGGCCCTACCTACGATGATTTCTAATGTTGAATACGCCACACACACCCAGCCCCCGAGCCATTGGAATTAACCAGTTAAGGTTAAAATCCCCTACCCGGCAGGGAATCAAACCCGGGACCCTCTGAACCGAAGGCCAGTACGCTGACCATTCAGCCAACGAGTCGGACAGCCTTTTCGGTGAGATGCCGTTTATTCCATTATCGGTCTCAGTCAATGAATAATAAACTGATATTTCTATTCTTATTTGTATTATTATCACCATCGATAATATTATTTTAACATTTTATGAACGGCATGAGATCGAATCGTTAATGGCGTACTAGACAATGCGTTGCAATTTTGGAACCCTCTTCGAACATGAAGGAGTATCGTAAAAACTAATACATAGAGGTCCATTTCACCAATCCTTCTTTAGTTTCTACGCACGATATTCTAAATTCATCTAACAGTACGTCTATTTGTATACTGAATTTGGATTATTATAGCTACAGTACACATGATTCGCCATGAAGTGAATATGAATAGTCCCACAAATGAATAATCGGTCATTTCTAGTATATAAACACTCGAATTATTTACTAAATCGTGATGAGATAAGTTTGAAATTAGTGCTCTTTACATCATCATAAATGTACCCTAAATAGGCTAAAGTAGGTGTCTCTTTTTTCTTTTTTTTTTTTTTTTTTGCTATTGGCTTTACGTCGCACCGACACAGGTAGGTCTTATGGCGACGATGGGACAGGAAAGGGCTAGGACTGGGAAGGAAGCGGCCGTGGCCTTAATTAAGGTACAGTCCCAGCATTTGCCTGGTGTGAAAATGAGAAACCACCGAAAACCATCTTCAGGGCTGCCGACAGTGGGATACGAACCTACTATCTCCCGAATACTGGATACTGACCGCAGTTAAGCGACTGCAGCTATCGAGCTCGGTAAAGTAGGTATCAAGATGAAACCTTTCAGCAATATTGTGTTTTACAACGCCACTTCCTTTCAGATTCGTGCTGGTAGTCATTTCTTCATCCAGGAAAGATACGTAATACATAAACTATTAAACCTTGTCTGTTTTATACACATCCCAGTAACTTAATTCTAATAATAAATCTATTTGCTTTACATTTCACTAACTACTTTTACGGTTTTCGGAGACGGTGAGCTGCCGGAATTTTGTTCCGCAGGAAATCTTTTTACGTGCCAGTAAATCTATCGACACGAGGCTGACGTATTTGAGTACCTTCAAGTACCACCGGACTGAACCAGGATCGAACCTGCCAAGTTGGGGCCAGAAGAGCAGCACATCAACCGTCTAAGCCACCCATCCCGGCTGACTAAATTCTACCTAAACTTAGTTGCAAACTGATATTCATATAACATTAGCCTCGGTCACGAGTTATTCCATCCCCCATATATGAAGTTCATTTCCCTTTAAAGAGAGGTCTAAGTCGTGAAAACTAAATTCATCACAGCACTTTTGTTACAAACTTCTCCGTTTAAAAATTCATGATAGCCATCATTAAGACTAGTTTTGTCTAAATTTAGATTTTCGGAACTACAGGTATGGCCACTTTTAAAATATTTAGGTATGTTCTTTAAATTACAAGGCACGGCTTTTAATGTTGTAAGCTTTTAGTTGCAATATAATTAATTCGGTGCACTCATAAAATATATTAACACTAAAGTATCAGTATAATGAAATGCAAAATATTCTTTAAAAAGCTATCAGTACTTACATTTTAATGAAGCTATGCACCGTCTTTAGTCGTCGTACTGAAACACCTTCGAATTCCTTGAATTTGTCAGATGGTGAGGTTTGGTTTGAAACACACGCGAATCACTAATTATCCTGAGCCTCAACACAACAACACGATGTAAGAATCATTCATGCACTGAATGTTTGTAGTTCTTTCTCCTATTGTCTTCTGCCTTCAGAGAAAATTGTAAATTCCGTTTTATTCCTGGAAGCCACTTAATATACGCATCACATCCACAAGGACTGAAGGGCGTGCTTTATCAAGGGACACACTTAAAGAGTAAGCTTAACCCTTCCTGAAATAAGAGAAAAGAATACCTAATGTACAGTAACACATTTGAGTGAATTAATTCGTGTGTTCACTCAGCCGTTATAAATTCAACCACTCGGAGTTAAACCAAAGCGATGAATATGATACACTGGCCAGCATTCGACTGTCAGAACTCGGCGAGATCAATAGGAGGGCCATGTCCTCATCTTTAACACGATTTATAATGATTGTTCCGTAGTACGCTAAACATATATTTAAAAAACACTTGAATAATTACTTTAATTTTTATCATTCAATCGGTCTGAAGTATTAGGGATACGTAAACACTGTATGAAGGAATAATTCAGTTAAAAACACCAACAGTTTTATGTGAGATAAAAATGTTTACTATAGAATAAATAAGCGCTATAAATATATTCTACTGTGTTTTCTCTATTTCCAAGGACTTAAATAGGCACTACGTTTAATTATGATACATCAAATGGGAATAAATCTTGCAATATTTGCTGGAGAAAAGCAAAAAGTGGTACTACAAACTTCACTTCACTTGGAGGTTTTTTCAGACATTAAAAAGTATACTACTGTAATTTAACACACTAATTAAAAAGGAACACGCCTTTTTGAATTTATTTTAAATCGCGCTTACTCCGTTCGAATGTCACAACACGAAGGAAAACGACAACACTTACACAATTACTAGAGCAAAGTAAGTTTATATTCCTAGTCACCACTTGTAAGTTCACAACTAAAATAGGAACACTTCGTGGATTTATTTAATATAAGTGTCAAATGGGTGCACATACAATTCCCGGATATTTTTCTCTTTTTAATCACCAAAAGAGTTGAGAAATCACTATGTCACTGTGCACGGAGCATTTTACTATTATTTCCGAACTGCTTTGACAGGCAGGGAGCGAGGGCTATGTCCAACACGTGCGCTGTGTCATGCTTCTGCTAGCAAGCACGCCACGAGACTGAGGCGGACGCACCGAGAACGATAAGTTATACCGTGCGCGCTACCATTGCCTGCTGCAGTACTAGCCCGCTAACAGGGGGAAGCGGAAGAGGATCGGGGAAGGCCAAGTCTTGCGGACTATTCTCACCCGCGGCACGAAAAGGATTTGTCTAGACGGTCTATTTTTCTTGACAGATGGGTATACGGAAAGAACCAACACTACTGACCGCATCTCCAAAGAAGAGTGGCATTCATACTTACCCTCTGATTTCTATGAGTGGAAATTACAAGAATCACCCCACTGTTCACGCACTTTCCTTCTTTCTTTCTTAATCTGTTCACCCTCCATGGTTGGTTTTTCCCTCGGACTCAGCGAGGGATCCCACCTCTACCGCCTCAAGGGCAGTGTCCTAGAGTGTGAGACATTGGGTCGCAGGATACAACTGGGGAGGGTGACCAGTACCTCCCCCAGGCGGCCTTAGCTGCTATGCTGAACATGGCCCTCGTAGGGGGATGGGAAGACTGGAAGGGATATACAAAGAAGAGGGAAGGAAGCGGCCGTAGCATTAAGTTAGGTACCATTCCGGCATTTGCCTGGAGGAGAAGTGGGAAACCACGGAAAACCACTTCCAGGATGGCTGAGGTGGGAATCGAACCCACCTCTACTCAGTTGACCTCCCGAGTCTGAGTGGACCCCGTTCCAGCCCTCGTACCACTTTTCAAATTTCGTGGCAGAGCTGGGAGTCGAACCCGGGCCTCCGGCGGTGGCAGCTAATCGCACTAATCACTACACCACAGAGGCGGACTGTTCACGCACTACAATTATATGTTAAAGAATAACACAGGGGATCTAAAATCTAGCGCCGGAATCAGTACCTCAGTACTACGTCCCCTTTCTTTATCCAGAGAGGCTCTTGGGCGTTATTGGTGATCACTAGGTTTCGGAAGTTTATAACGTAAGGAAGTAGAAACTATGCAAAAAATATGCCGTGAAAACTAGCTAAATATGACCCAAAAAATAAAATATATTTTAAACATTTTAGGAAGATGCAGTAGGAATTAGAATATTACTGACAAACATCAGATGTGTCAAAACGTGATAAGCGATAATACATCATACACAGTTAATCATGCAAACTGCCAGAGCTATAATAGGCAAATACAACTTTATACATTCATTCAATATCATAGGCCTGAGGCACAGTTCTCTTCCTTTTCCTAAAAAATAAGCAAAAATGAAGTATTAGCATGATTTTTGGTATCTGTCGGCGTACGTTCGTACAGCATCTCTTTCTCGGAATCATGTCTTCTAAACCTGCTACGTATCTCTTTGGGGGCAAGAAAGACAAATACATCTACTACATAATTTTGAAATCCCACTCTTTAAAATCGACGCAGATAACATGTACCTTGTTAGAAACGGCGCCACCGGGCGAGTTGGCCGTGCGGTTAGAGGTGCGCGGCTGTGAGCTTGCATCAGGGAGATAGTGGGTTCGAATCCCACTGTCGGCAGCCCTGAAGATGGTTTTCCGTGGGTTCCCATTTTCACACCGGGCAAATGTTGGGGCTGTACCTTAATTAAGGCCATGGCCGCTTCCTTCCAACTCCCAGGACTTTCCTATCCCATCGTTGCCGTAAGACCTATCTGTGTCGGTGCGACGTAAAGCCCCTAGCAACAAAATGGTGCCTCAATTTAAATAAAAATGCTCAATATAATTATAACCAAACTAGTAGGTAAGCCTGTCTTTCACTGTCGAAATTGCTGTCTATAAGGTAATTGGAAATTCTAAATGGACTATTGATATATCTTATGAATAAAAGTTCCACTTTCCAGGTTTTATGCCGCATTCGAATGGAACCAAAACAGGTATTGTAGTATTTCCTTACAAACTATATTGAATGCAATTGTAGCTCCGAGTTGTACTATGACGTCCATGGATCTGCGTGCGCTTGGGAAAGCTAAGTGCAAGTGTCCAAAACACTGGAGTGGGGAGATATAACATATCGCAACTTAAATGTTTATGCTGGTGTCTTACTCGTTGTGTCTGAGAAGGCTAAATTTAGTGGAAATTGCCTCCATTTTGAGAACGAATGGTATACACAGGTGCTAACTCTGTTCTTGGATTAAAGCACTTTCTCCCTGAAGATGAGTCCGTCTGATAATCTTCATTAACGATATTTTTGTCTAACTTCCGTAAATTCAATTTCGTTATATTGCACAAACCAGCTTTATTAACTTCAGTAACATTATGATGATGTTAACTTGTTCATTTCTTGGGCGAAAAATTTCTACTTTGGAAAAAATTGAACTCTGACTTGGACGAAAAGAACCAAATGGATCTAGTACAATATTTTGTGAAATACTGTTTTGAAGAATCTCAATACTGCCATTTGACCGAGTTCTCGGTTTTCGAGTTTTAGAAGCAATTCACTGAGTTTAATTCTTCATTTTGTGTAATAAGTAGAATATTGTCCGCCTCTGTGGTGTAGTGGTTAGCGTGATTAGCTGCCACCCCCGGAGGCCCGGGTTCGATTCCCGGCTCTGCCACGAAATTTGAAAAGTGGTACGAGGGCTGGAACGGGGTCCACTCAGCCTCGGGAGGTCAACTGAGTAGAGGTGGGTTCGATTCCCACCTCAGCCATCCTGGAAGTGGTTTTCCGTGGTTTCCCACTTCTCCTCCAGGCGAATGCCGGGATGGTACCTAACTTAAGGCCACGGCCGCTTCCTTCCCTCTTCCTTGCCTATCCCTTCCAATCTTCCCATCCCTCCACAAGGCCCCTGTTCAGCATAGCAGGTGCGGCCGCCTGGGCGAGGTACTGGTCATACTCCCCAGTTGTATCCCCCGACCAAGAGTCTGAAGCTCCAGGACACTGCCCTTGAGGCGGTAGAGGTGGGATCCCTCGCTAAGTCCGAGGGAAAACCCGAACCTGGAGGGTAAACAGATGATGATGATGATGAAGTAGAATATTCAAAACTTTACCGGGTAACACCTGTTCTGCAACAGTGGGGAATTACTGTCAGACACTCTTTGAAGCCTGCACCAAGCAAGATCACATTTCGAGCGAAAAGTGATCTGTTGTTTATTGTAAGTAGTTGGCCTAGCGTGAAGGGAAGCCATGCTGCCTGTCTCATATGATTAACTCATTCTATGTCCGACTCGTTGGCTGAACGGTCAGCGTACTGGCCTTCGGTTCAGAAAGTCCGGGGTTCGATTCCAGGCCGGGTCGGGGATTTTAACCTTAATTGGTTAATTCCAATGGCACGGGGGTTGGGTGTACTTCACTCAATTCATCCTTCTCCAAACGCATCGTTTTAGCCTCGATTTTTTTTTTTTTTTTTTTTTTTTTGTAACGGCATAATTTTACGTTAATCAGTTTTGCCTTTGTTTACTCTTTTCGTCTTCTTTGTGTTCTTCCATTGTTCTTGTAACCCATAGGCCCTTGTGCCAGTTTAAGTCTATCAAAATTTATCGTTTTCTCAATATAAGTTATACGTGTAAAACCTGATGCAATTGGACAACATGCCGATATATATAGCTGTGTATCAACGTCATCATGGCGATGAGACAATAACTTCGCTGACAGAAACCAGTTTCTCTTTTAAGGGGAGTCGGAAACAAAAAAATGAAAAAATGACCTTTTCCAAATGTTGCCTCATTCAATTATTTGGACTCTGCTGATTAAAATGGTGTATAATTTATTTTAATACGACTCATGGAAGCATTTTAAAGAAATATTTTAAAATCAATGCACAAATGTCAAATTGGGCAACTTGAACATGTTTCTTTTTGAATACTTAAATATGTGGAACCCTTTAATCTAGAAGGCTGTGGTTTTCACTGTTCTATTCCTGAATGTTATGGGCAGAGGTTTCCGGCATTGTCATAGCAAACATTTCAATAATTTCGATTAAACAGATTTGGATTTTAGGCATTGTTGTGGGTAAATGTGCGAGTGAACATTCTGTTTTACTTTGAAATCATATTTTGAAAAATACCTTTTTTTCACACGTTTGACCCAATATCTCAGAAACTTCACTACATTGTTTGCAGAAAGTCACCTTGTGCCTTGATACAGCTACTGAACCAGATAAATGCACATGTATAGTTTCTGATTTACATACATTTATAATGAAATTTTTTGTTAAAAATTTGGAACTTATTAAACAAATTCATAACTTTACAATCGTTTGCTCCAAGCATTCCATCCTGGTTCAGTACTTATGGAAAGGGTGAAAATACAAGTACTAATAATATCAAGGCCCTAAACTTATTACTTCCTGAGATAACGGGGCAACTTTTCGGTCAAATTCACATTATCAAGATAGGGCTTTCCGACTCCCCTTTTAAAAAAGTAAAAATATCGTGGCCGTGAGAGGTTCATTGTATTTTTTCTTGTAAAGAACGCACAGAAATATTTAATTTGTACCAATTTCAGCCGTTGAATCCTCCTCGTTTTCTCAATATCGCTGTGAAAGACAGAGAGAATCAAGGATTTTATATATACAGATACCACCTTATATCACTACAAAGATAAAAATATGACCAAAGCAAAACAAATGGCCGAAATGTTCACTTATATGCAATATCAAATTGCTTTCAACCGGATAAGGAACCAGTCATTCACAGTTAATTTTCATGTTTCGGGTAAAATGACCTTAGGAATGATATATGACTTTTCCTTAACATTCGAACCTTAGTTATCACTATTTTCATAGTATCTAGATTTTATATTTTATATCGTCCTCAGTGGGTGCTGTTGTATATCATTATCACTGTGTACCCAAAACAGTTGGTTCCATTCAGGCAGAGGTCGGTGTCGAGTGAGCGTTTGAATGGGGTAACTATGTTCTGTATTATTATTATTATTATTATTATTATTATTATTATTATTATTATTATTATTATTATTCTTTCTTTCTTTCTTTCTTTCTTTCTTTCTTTCTTCGTTATGCCCAATTAAGGAGCGTGATTGAACTAATTTAGCTGATGTCGTTACATTTTCCTTCTCCCAAAATCTCTTCGTCTTCTCGCTGTGGCTTTCCTTGCGATCCTCTGACCAGGTTTTGTTGGCTGTAGTGCTTGGATGATGTTTAAAGCGGTGATTGTCGACTAGTTTTCTGAACTTAGAGCTAACAAATTGTCATCTGCGATGTCTATTTCCTGAAGATCTTTTCCATCTTCGAGCAGCCAATTGTTCTTTACTTTCATTGATAGGCCAAGGTTTAGAATTCTTTTGGTCAATCTCTGATTACTCATTCTGAGAATATGTCCATGCGTCAGATTTTCTCTAAGTGTTGGTACAGGTCATGAGATTTCCTTATCATCCAAATTCCCCCTGTACAGATTGGTCCAAAAATTTCCCTTATGATTTTTCTTTCTTGCTTTTCTACATCTTTAATCAATGATCTGCCCCCAATGATCAGTGTTTCAGATGATATAGTGGTTCAGGCTTGATTGCAGTGTTGATATGTCTTAATTTTGCATTTCTGGATATAGATTTTTCATTCTACCTGCTCCAAGCGAGTCTGTATGCTCTTTGTAGTTATTATTACTATTACCTATTTTGGGGGGGGGCGTGATTAAATTAATGGCTTAGCTGCTGGCTTACCGCCTGGAAGGCTGAGGTTTGAATCCCGGTCAATCCTGGGTCGAGCTTTTCATCTCAAGAACACGTAGCGTCAGGAAGGGCATTCGAACGTACAAACCCCCGGTCAAAACCTAAATGAGGCTGGATGACTAAAGCGACTCCAGAAATAACAGGGATGAGCTGAATAAAGTTTCTACAAATATTATTATTATTATTATTATTATTATTATTATTATTATTATTATTATTATTATTATTATTATTATTATTATTATTATTATTATATAGAAATGGCATCACACGCGTGCGAGTAGAACATCTCTTTAGGCGGGAGGGAGGGGAGTTGAACTGACAGTACGTTCGCCTCACAGCAGGAATGAGTAAACCACGTGCCACGTGAAAGAAAAGGACGATGAAAGACGAGAGCGGTAAGAGAAAAAATTACGGTAGATTCGACCTGGAAAGTTCGCACTGTTTCCTAAGTCGCGAACATGAAGAAGAAGCTCATTGCTTAGAGCGTAGAAAAAGAATATCGTCTGCAAAAAGTTTAATGTTAGGCGTCATTATGAGCTGTATCATGCACATCAGTACATGATAGGAGAATTCAAGTCTTTGATGTTGTGGAAGGGAAGTCACATTACGCTGCCCACAACTCCGAATGTTTGCGGCAGAAATCCTGTCGATCTTTGGAAGTAATGAAATGAAATGAAATGTCGTATGGCTTTTAGTGCCGGGATATCCCAGGACGGGTTCGGCTCGCCAAGTGCAGGTCTTTCTATTTGACGCCCGTAAGCTACCTGCACGTCGTGATGAGGATGAAATGATGATGAAGACAACACATACACCCAGCCCCCGTGCCACTGGAATTAACCAATTAAGGTTAAAATCCCCGACCCGGCCGGGAATCGAACCCGGGACCCTCTGAACCGAAGGCCAGTACGCTGACCATTCAACCAACGAGTCGGACTTTGGAAGTAATTGCAAATATGAACAGTTCTTTCCAGAATGAAGATCAACAAATCTCTATTCCGATCTCGGCTAACAGACAAATATCTCAATACAATAATGACAACAGTGTCTGCCGGCACCATCAAACCTAACATTCACCGAATTATTGCCAGCATACGTCAGCAGGGCACAGGAAATCAGTGAATATAAATGTATCCCTTTTAGGCAACTTATTTTTAATTTTCGGAGGAAGCGAAACCACGATGCTCAGCGTGCAGACACAAGCTTTTAAGTTATTGCACCACACCTTTGTTTTGTCAACGAGAAAACTCTTAATTTGTTAATGCCAAAATTTGATTCTTCCTTTAATATTTGGTCAATGTGTGCAGTAATGATTTATGCAGACAATTCTATTGTCCTTGTATATATCAATAAAGTGTTTATTATTAATATTTCATGTAAACCAACAACTTACGGGGTCTTATTAATTATATTGGTGAAGGTAGCACACTGCGTTTGCAATGAAGGAAGGAATTCCCTTCGAATTTCTCCGCTCGAGTCAGCGTGTGCCAGCCGAGACCGTACGGGAGCAAGACACCCTGCACGCAACTCGCCAGGCGTGCGCTTGACCTTGACATGCGTGGTTATGTTGATCTGCTTCTCTTTCTCTCTGCGACTGAGTTCAATCCGCCTTCACTCGCCTCGCATAACCTCACCACTGAAGCCGGTTCATATGCATAGCTTTATCCACTTAGTTAATTTCTTCTTTAGCCTCTATCATTGAGAGTGCCCTCCTGCAGTTTTGCGTAGCTATTTTTACCTGCAATAATTGCTACTATGATGTGTTTTATTTACAACTTGTTAATAGGAAAGACTAAGTCTCCTTAGTTATTACTCCCATATAAAGAAGCTAGTCTAAAACAGATTTAAAGGTACCTTGGTCGGGGTGCATATGATGTTAAAACAGTATATAACGGAGAAAGCATTATGGGACGTTCCAGACAACGGCTTTCAACAGCATTTCTAGACATTTTACCAACGCTAGCAAAAGTGTTCAGTTTCCCAAGGTGATTATTCTGAAGTATATATACGTAAGTATATTGCTGCATGGCTAAATGGTTATCTGATGGCATTTAGTCCAACGGGTCCCTGGTTAGATTCGCTGCCGGGCCGGAGAACTTTTGGTCAATTCACATGGCTTGGGGACAGTGTGTGTGTTCCATCTTCAATATTAGAATTCACGAGAGGTAGGGCCCCATGCACACAGACACACAGGTCATTCAGAGACGTCAACACGAAAGACCTGCATCAGGACTATCCAAAGGCCCTACGCCATCATCATCATCATCATTGGTGTTTTAATTCACGATAAGAAATTATACATCAGTAAGGTTCGGATGTTACGGAAAAGTCATATATTTTTCCTGATGTGATTTTACCCGAAATCTGAAAAATAGGCGTGAATGACGGGTCCCCGATCCAGTTTATATCAATTTTATATTGCATATAAATACATATTGCGGACACTTTTATTGTTCAGGTCGTATTTTGGTCATGTTAGTGATATGTGATCGTAGCCTCCGTGGCTCAGACGGAAGCGCGTCGGCCTCTCACCGCTGGGTTCCATGGTTCAAATCCCGGTCATTCCATGTGAGATTTGTGCTGGACAAAGCGGAGGCGGGACAGGTTTTTCTCCAGGTACTCCGGTTTTTCCTGTCATCTTTCATTCCAGCAACACTCTCCACTATAATTTCATTTAATCTGTCAGTCAGTAATCATTGCCCCAGAAAAGTGCGACAGGCTTCGGCAGCCGGCACAATTCTATCCTTGCCGCAAGATGGGGGCTTATATCATTCCATCCCTGACAGGGTCACTGACTGTCAAACAGGTTGTAGGTTTTCATTTTCATGGTGATATATGGTCACATTTGGTTATATTTTTTATTATTTTTGTTTAAATTGAGCCATCGTTTTTAACAAGGTACATATTATATTCGTTAAGTTTCAAACACAGGATTTAAAAATACTGTAGTAGATGTGTTTTTCTTTCTTTTCCAGAAATAGTTAGGTAGCAGGTTTAGAAGCAGGTTTCCTGGAACAAAAGAGCTGCTGTACGAACGAACGCCTGCAGATACCGAGAAACACCCCTATACTTCGCTTTCTGGTTTTCTTTTTTTTTCTTTTCTTTATTTATTTAGGAAAACAGAGTAAAAACTGCGCTTGAGGGCGGTGATACTGAAATAATATATAAAGTTTTAATTTACCCACTGCTGCTCTGTCAGTTTTCATGATTAAATGTGTCTGCTGTATTTTCGCTACTCACTTCTTGGCACGTTTAATGTTAGTAACACTAATACTTGCTACCTATCCCTAAAATTCTTAAGACCACTTTTAGGTCAAATTCAGCTAGTTTTTAAGGTATATTTGCTTGTATATTTTATACATCGTCAGTTCATAAATTTCCGAACGCTATACATCACATCTCCAAACTTTTCGATCCTGCCTAATTCTTTGCTGCTACCACACAGTATCATGTCAGCATACCGGTTTTCTGGTCGGTCGACTGCAGTTCCAACCAACCAACCAACCAACCAACCAACCAACCAACCAACCAACCAACCAACCAACCAACCAACCAACCAACCAACCAACCAACCAACCAACCAACCAACCAACCAACCAACCAACCAACCAACCAACCAACCAACCAACCAACCAACCAACCAACCAACCAACCAACCAACCAACCAACCAAATACCAACCAACCAACAAACCAACCAAATACCAACCAACCAACCAACCAACCAACCAACCAACCAACCAACCAACCAACCAACCAACCAACCAACCAACCAACCAACCAATGATCTCCATTTAGGGTAGTCACCCAGGTGGCAGATTCCGTTTATGTTGTTTTCCTAGCCTTTTCTTAAATGACTGCAAAGAAATTAGAAATTTATTGAACATCTCCCTTGGTAAGTTATTCCAATCCCTAACTCCCTTTCCTATAAACGAATATTTGCCCCAATTTGTCCTCTTGAATTCCAGCTTTATCATATTGTGATCTTTCCTACTTTTAAGGACACAACTCAAACTTATTCGTCTACTGATATCATTCCACACCATCTTTCCACTGACAGCTCCAAACATACCAATTAGTCGAGCAGCTCGTCTCCTTTCTCCCAAGTCTTCCCAGCCCAAACTTTGCAACTTTTTTAACGCTACTCTCTTGTCGGAAATCACCCAGAACAAATCGAGATGCTTTTCTTTGGATTTTTTTCCAGTTCTTGAATCAAGTAATCCTGGTGAGGGTACCATACATTTACCAGAGACGTATACGCCCTCTCCTTTACATACTTATTACAACCCCTAAATACCCTCATAACCATATGCAGAGATCTGTACCCTTTATTTACAATCATATTTATGTGTATTACCCCAATGAAGATCTTTCCTTACATTAACACCTAGGTATTTACAATGATCCCCACCGAGCTCGATAGCTGCAGTCGCTTAAGTGCGGCCAGTATCCAGTATTAGGGGGATAGTAGGTTCGAACCCCACTGTCGGCAGCCCTGAAGATGGTTTTCCGTGGTTTCCCACTTTCGTACCAGGCAAATGCTGCGGCTGTACCTTAATTAAGGCCACGGCCACTTCCTTCCCACTCTTAGCCCTTTCCTGTCCCATCGTCGCCGTAAGAGCTATCTGTGTCGGTGCGACGTAAAACAACTGGCAAAAAAAAAGAAAACAATGATCCCCAAAAGGGAACTTCCATCCCCATCTAACGCAGTAATTAAAACTTCCTATCTGTGAAACTCACAACCTGACTTTTAACCCCGTTTATCATCATACCATTGCCTACTGTCCATCTCACAACATTATCGAGGTCATTTTGCACGGCTCTACTCCGAGTTACATCAAGCCTCGCGAACACAAGTGGGAAAGGCTGACGGTTATCATCCTGTCAATTATTAACCAACTGATTTTATGCGGTTTCCCCCATTCTAGATCAGTCCAATACTAGGATGGCATTAACATACAAATTTCGGCCGCTTTCTCTTCAATCGATACACAAATTATGTACAAATTCACACACCAGATTTCAGAATTTATTGTGTCTTATCAGAATGTGCACTGAGTGGGTATTCACGGACCAGCTATCATGGACGTGAAAATATGACCAAATTTGTGAATGTGAAGATTTACCACCAACGTGTTGGGGCGATGTTAATTAACAATATAGCCTACGTAATTTGGAAAAAGTAATTTCAACATCGCTAAAACATGTACCTGGCCTTATTGGCGGAGAAAATAAGAGTTATATTGCTTCCATGTACAGTAACTCTCACCCCGCTCCGCCCAAATTTCTTCCGCCTTCTGCCGCATTTGTGGAAGGTGTCGTACAGAGTTGGCGCGGATGACGGCGCCTCTTATGTTCTAACGCTTCCCGCTAAGTGTTCCTCCGTTTTGACATTAATAATTTTATAATTTCATATGGCGATTTCTAGCCGGCTGGAGCCTTGTAAGGCAGACCCTCCGATGAGGGTGGGCGGCATCTGCCATGCGTAGGTAAAAACTGCGTGTTATTGTGGTGGAGGACAGTGTTGTGTTTTGTGTGTGAGTTACAGGGATGTTGGGGACAGCACAAACACCCAGTCCCCAAGCCAAGGAAATTAACCGTTTAAGGTTAAAGTCTCCGAGCTGACCGGGAATCGAACTCGGGACCCTTGTGACCAAAGGTCAGCACGCTAACCATTTATCCAACGATCCGGACATTTTAACATTGAAAATGTTTCTTAGACCACACAGTATAGGGCCCCGCTTTAGCAAACACGTGAAGTTAAGCTATTTCACTCAACTGTGACCAAAGTATCGAAGGTAGAGAAATAGTGAAGATGTCAAAACACGTGTCTTGGAGTGCTCTATCAAATGGGAAAAGAACATTTTGGAAATCTTATCCGGTTCAAATGTTATTCACGAAAACCCCATAAAAAGGGTATTTTGAATGAACTTGTTCCAAAATTATTATCCGATGTTAATTTTAAGTATTTCAATAAATAAATGGATACTTTGTAAAAAAATATTTTCCAGGTTTTTTAATTTCGTAGAAATGAAGTCTCTAGTTTCATTTGAAAGGAGTCAAGTATGATGTGACAATAGCGTTACTAGTGGTAGAGTTAAACAACCAATGAGTTTCCGGTTTGAGATTATGTTATCTAACAACGAATCGCGTGAATATGTCGTGCGCCAATATGTTGCCAACAAGTAAACGCCGTTTGGTTACAAATAATAAGTTAGAAAAGTGGAAAAAAGAAACTTAAAATGGTGAAATATAGTGATGAACCAGGGCCACGTGGTCGTTCGGATGAAAATACTCATGATAGTAGATTATTTACACGAGAAGCATCGTTTAACGTATAGTAGTAAACACTTGGGAATCATTTCTCGTAACGGGACGACTCCCGCCAAGTGCTCTTCCATTTTAACATTAATAATTTTATAATTTCGTGTGGCTGTTTCTAGCCGGCTGCAGCCCTTGTAAGGCAGACCCTCCGATGAGGGTGGGCGGCATCTGCCACGCGTAAGTAACTGCGTGTTCTTGTGGTGGAGGATAATGTTATGTATTGTGTGTGAGTTGCAGGGATATTGGGGACAGCAAAAACCCCCAGTCCCCGAGCCAAGGGAATTAACCATTTAAGGTTAAAATCTCCGACCGGGTCGGGAATCGAACCCGGGACCCTTGTGACCAAAGGTGACACCACTTTAGCACTCACAGAACGATAATTGTATCGGTACTTAAACAAAAGACATCACACGTTGAGGATGTATCAATCACGAGTTCGACAGTTGATGAAACCACTGATGTTTATGGACATCATTAGTGAGGAGTTCGAATAGCAAGATAAATCGCTTGAAAAGAAAGAAACTCAAATATATCTGACAAAATATGTACTTATTTTTATGTAATTATAGTAATAAATGTTGTGTACATTGTAAGTAGTCTCATGGTTTACTTCTCTAAAAATTCCCTTCTCCAAATGTTCAGTTGCTTGTCCAAAGGACTATATCTGTGGATTTTTTAAAATAAATCGTAATGGCACGGATTCATATTGGGCGAATACGTCGGGTTTTCCAGGACCTCCCATCACTAGTCACTGAGGAGATGCATCACGGTGTTTCCAATGCAACACAGTGCATTGTCATGTAGGCTGATGGGAGTACTTAACACCAGGTGCCGTGGTTTTCTCCTGAGTGCGGGACGAAGGTAGTGTTCCGGAAAATAGCAGTAGAAGGTTGCACTCACAGTCTGCCTGCGATGTGCAGCAATATACAAGGTGGTCAGAAATAACGTGAACCGCGTATATCAACGTTACAGGGTTGGTCATGCTGATAAATCATTTGAAAGGAATAATTAGATATCTCGCACCATTGTCATTTTATTAGCTGCTGTAGCAGAATTGGCATATGGCTTTTTTAGTGCCGAGAATGTCCGAGGACATGTTCGGTTCACCAGGTGCAGATCTTTTGATTTGACGCCCGTAGGCAACTTGAGCGCCATGATGAGGATGAAATGATGATGAAGACGACACATACATCCAGCCCCCGTGTCAGCGAAATTAACCAATTATGGTTAAAATTCCCAAGAGCCTCCGTGGCTCAGACGGCAGCGCGTCGGCCTCTCACCGCTGGATACCGTAGTTCAAATCCCGGTAACTCCATGTGAGATTTGTGCTGGACAAAGCGGAGGCGGGACAGGTTTTTCCCCGGGTACTCCGGTTTTCCCTGTCATCTTTCATTCCAGCAACACTCTCCATTACCATTTCATAGCATTTATCACTCATTAATATAAATCACCTTGGGAGTGGCGACCCCATTTTAAAAACAGCCTATATATGTTTCATTCATTACATCCCTGATCCGGTCGATGACTGGAAAACAGGTTGTAGGTTTTCATTTTTCATTCAGTTAAAATTATCTACCCTGCCGGGAATCGAACCCGGGACCCCTGTGACCAAAGGTCAGCACGCTAACCATTTAGCCATGGAGTCGGACAGCTGCTGTAGTTAGCCAATTAGATCGCTTCGCGGATGAATTGAAGTGAAGATACGAGTTCACTTAAATTCCTAGGAAATGTGCGATACACACACATACGGATAATAGGCCTACACACTGCACCAACTGCATCAGAGATGTCTTTTGATGTATAAGTTATTTTAAAAAGTATTTAATTTCATTTTCTCTTAAGGAATTAGCTTAATTTGTGACTAATTACTTAGAATTCATTTGCATGCATTGGGGAAACATTTTCGCAACTAAATAGACATAATAATGTTATTATCTTGACGTCCAACTAACTACTTCTACAGTGTTCGGAAACTCCGAGGTGCCAGAGTATTGTTCCACAGCAGCTCTCTCTCGTGTCGATAAATCAACCAACCAACACGAGCCTGCCATGTTTGATATTAGCAACCTGAGCCAGCATAGAACTCTTCATCTTGAGCTCAGAATTTTTGTGCTCCACCGTCTGAGCTGCTCAGCCAAACACACTAAATACAGTAGAAACAGAATACGTTGAAATGAACGCTGAGATCTTGCAGCAGGAGGCGTTGCTGTTGATTTCATCCTGTTGTCTAAACGACAGTGAAAGCGAAACACACCGTCCGAGGATGTCATCTCAGTAACCTCACGGCACTCCCAATATCTGCCGGCCACACGGATGGGCAGCAATCGTCTTGGCAAGCCAAGATACCAGAAGGAGGTTACATGTGCTATGGTAGAGTGTTGCAGAACAATAATTTTACCGAAACTAACCATTACATTTTCACATATTTTGTAAATTATATAGGCCTAGGTACTATAGGCCTATAATTCTTTTCAAATCATTTACTTTAATTATGTAGCCCGCCTGGTGGCCATGATCGTAAAGGCTTTGAAATCTATACGGTCTAACACCATGGTCAGCCGGCTCGAGTCCCGTTGGTCGAAAACATTTTCACCATCAGAATGTTGGCCGGCAGGGTAGGGGAGATGCTGGTATACAACCTATAATCAGTAAATTGCGTGCCAAAAGCCTGCATTAAATTCCGAACCTCTCCGCAGTGCTCATAGGGAGTGAGGGAGTATGACGCTGTTAATGGTAATTAATTCGTCGGATGGATACATTAAGCCTTGAGCAGACCCCTTGGTGCTATCGACAGGAGTAGGCTGTCTGCCGGCACCGGGTTTCACCCTCCCCCTTCCTACTATCATACATCACGTCATTCATTTCATCTCATTAACTCTTCTGATGAGGTTGACGTCAGAAAGGGCATCCGGTCATAAAAACCCGTCACAACAAATTTATCTCACCTCATACCCGACCCCGCACAGAAACGGGACAAGGGTTGGACAAACAAACATTTAGTCTAGTTACTCTAGACCTATGTGTACGGAGCTATTAGACTGTGATGTATTTTCATTATCTGAAACTTACGTGATGTGTCGCGAACGGAAGTCGGACAGGCCTGAGCTCTTTTTTTTTTTTTTTTTTTTTTTTTTTTTGCTTTACGTCTCATCGACACAGATAGGTCTTATGGCGACGATGGGACAGAAAAGGGCTAGGAGTGGGAAGGAAGCGGCCGTGGCCTTAATTAAGGTACAGCCCCAGCATTTGCCTGGTGTGAAAATGGGAAACCACCATTTTCAGGGCTGCCGACAGTGGGGTTCGAACCTATTACCTCCCGAACTGGCCGCACTTAAGCGATTGCAGCTATCGAGCTCGGTAGGCCTGAGCTAATCACGCTAACCACTACACCACAGAGGCGGACATTATTATTATTATTATTATTATTATTATTATTATTATTATTATTATTATTTACACTTAGTTTTACGTCGAACAGACACAGATATGTATTAATGGTGACGATGGGATAGGAAAGGGCTAGGAGTGGGAAGGATGCGACCGTGGCCTTAATTAAGGCACAGCCCAGCATTTGCCTGGTATGAAAATGATAATAATTATTATTAAAAACCAAACCAAACCTCATGGCACTACAGCCCTTGAAGGGCCTAGCCCTACCAAGCGACCGTTGCTCAGCCCGAAGGCCTGCAGATTACGAGGTGTCGCGTGGTCAGCACGACGAATCCTCTCGGCCGTTATTCTTGGCTTTCTAGAACGGGGCCGCTATCTCACTGTTAGATAGCTTCTCAATTTTAATCACGTTGGCTGAGTGGACCTCGAAAAAGTCCTCAGGTACAGGTAAAAATCCCTGACCTGGCCGGATTATTATTATTATTATTATTATTATTATTATTATTATTATTAGTAGTAGTAGTAGTAGTAGTAGTAGTAGTAGTAGTAGTAGTAGTAGTAGTAGTAGTAGAAATTTGTTTTATTTATAACTTTAGTTTTATCTGATAAACCATCGAAATGAATTTTGAATTTATCACGCGTTAAACGACTGAAAGGTTGAATTAATAGGGCGATGATGTACTAATATGGCCTACGGTATGAGACATTACTTGAGATATTCAGATATGATAAAATAAGAATCAGGGATAGGCCTTGAGCTAGAAGGACGCTTGACTTGGCCCTGTGTAGCAAAGAATCATCTTAATTGCCATGCATTGTAGCGGTTGCTGACTGTTACTTGAGGGTTGGAACGCCCATAACTGAATCTCAGGGGGCGCATTTCAACCTAGCTCAATTACAAGGACTCCTCCCAGGGGAGAATGGCTACCGCTGGGTATGAGCTTGTCACGGCTGGTCACGAGGAGTCGAACTCGGTCGGCAAGAAGATGGAGTTTGTCGTGGCAAGAATTCGGCAGACATAGGAGATTTAGTGGTATTTCTCAGATGTTAAATTGGATGAAATTCAGTCTATCCATAAACTTATGAACAAACAATTTCTACGGCAGTTTTCAGTATATCGTCTCCGTTCTGGTATGTAATATTTATTAAACCAACTTGTAATCATCATTCTTCTGCAGTATAGATAAATTATACCAAACTCTTTCATTTCCTGACCACAGTGTGGGCATTTCCACAAGGTGGTCCACACTAGCTTTCAGGTGGAAAATAGAAACACCTTATTATAGAATAATCCTTTTATTACCACCTCTCCACTGATCTGAGAGGGGCAGATGGTAGTGCACTGGCTTTCTGCATCCAGGCCGCAGGGTTCAATCCCATTTCACTCCAGTGATAACTAGTCTTCTGTCGGTAGATTTACTGACACGTAAAATAACTCCCGTGGGACAACATTTCGGCACTCTGACTTCTCCGAAAACTAAAAATGTAGTTAGTGGGACACAAAATTAATATTATCAACATTTTCCCTATTACACTTGACTTGTGATTTGGTGTGGAAAACAACAAATAAAAAAGTCGTAAACCGCTCCAGAGTTACTATTATTTATAGATTATGATTTATGATTACTGTATTTATCGTATAGCTTTTAGTGCGGGGAGTGTCCGAGGACATGTTCGTCTCGCCTGGTGCATGCCTTTCTATTTGACATCCTGGATATGAGGATTTTTGTGGTGCCGGTATCCCAATCCCGCGCGCACCGCAGCTTGTATCCAGTTCTCACCAGCAGAGCTGTCCAGGCGACCAGCTCACAACTCCACGTCACCGCTCGCCACCCTACGGGACAGGGTATGCACAAGGACGCCAGCAACGAGCGACGCCGCCGCCACTGCCGCCAGCCAGGAGGGACAAGACGGCACAGCAGCGGGGCCACCCGCCACACCACGGTCACCAAGCCGAGAGGAGGGCTAGAAAGAAAAGGCCTCTTCCCCCGTCGAGAAGAGACCGCTACTGCCAGGAAGAAAACGCCGCTGCCGGACCATTAAGAAGAAGAAAACGCCGGTCCACCAAGAGAGGGCCACCCAGCCGCAACCCAGGACTGCTCCCAAGAAAGCATCCGAGTGAGGAGCCAATCAGGAGAGGACCTCAGTGAGTAGCGACAGGCAGGTGAGAATAGAACGTCCCTCTCAGCAGCTCTTGCAGTGTTTCCGCTGTTTGAGGTCGGGCCACTGTCAGGTTAGCTGTGAGTTCCAAGTGAGGCGCAACCACTGTGGTGGTGATCACCATTACACGGCCTGTGCTACACTTAGTAAGGCGCCGGCGTGCGCTAACTGCGTGTGAGGCCACCCGGCCTCTAATCGCGTTTGCCCTGTACATCGGGCCATGGCGCGGGCAGAGAAGAAGAAGTCCCGGCGCCATGTCCCACATTCACCCAGCAGGTCTCCGCCTTGGCGGGCTTGGCCTCATTCTCCAGGATCGGGGACTGGGTACGAGGGACCCCAAGGGGTTCGGGCGGTGCGAAGGCCCTAGTGGCTATTGCCGCATGGCAACCAGTAAGGCCCGCGCTAGTCACAGCAGTGCCCAGAAGGACTGATCCCCTGAATAACTGGCCTGGCGAAGAATAGGCTTATGACTTGTGCATGATACCTGTTCCCAAATAACGCAATTACCAGGACCTCTCCAGAACCACATTCTTGCATGTGCTATTTACAAAATGTCAAGTTTTACATGTAGGCGTCTTTCTATTCCCTTCTATGTGGTTTTGTCCTGACCCTTATTACCCGATTACACCGCTATTGATACCCATCACCACATCTGGCCTGGTAACATGCTGAGCATGGGGCCAGGCAGATACTCCTATAGTATCACACTCACTCCTCCGTGCTTTCTTTTTCTTAGAACTAATAGCATGTCGGAGGCAATGTAGAATATGTAGAATAGTGTCGATTGCCACGCGGGGGAGCGGGATCGGGGACCCCACGAAGAAAAGAAAACAGGAAAGCAGTGGGAGGACGAGCGTGGCAGTCACAGAGATAGGACGTACGTGATTCCCGCTGACTCACTCTCCTCGCCAGGCTATCTGTATTTCCCAAGTACTAGTCAGGCAACTGTACTTGTTGGTACATTTCCGAAAGAGTTTGTCTAGGCTGAAGCACTTCTCAGTGCTCATATTCTCTTTCAGGAGATTTATTTCAGGAGGACCAGGATGAATACGGCGGACGACGAGGCGGAGTGGGAACCCTACAGGGACGGGTGTGAACCCCTGATGCCTTCGAGTTCCGGGAGACCAGAGCGACCCCAGAGAAGCAGACTCTCTTCGCGTACTATAGGGACGGGTACCCCGCACTCATAGAAAGGGACATATGATGCGCAACCCCTCTAACGGGGTACCAAAGGTATCCCCTTCTCGGTACATCGAGAGCTTTCTCCCGGGGGGCCTGATCGTCCGGCACCACAGCGAGGAGCACCTGGAAAGCTTGGCGAAGGATATTTCCGTCCGGTTCGAGGTCGTCCGGCTACCACAGAGGGACGGTGCACCAGGGGTGAACGCCGGCGCATCAAGCCGGAGACCAGCTCAGCAACCAGCCAGACGGCCAGGAAGGACAAATGGGCGAGGAATAAGCGGCAAATACCGACTTAGTCCTTCCGTCCAAGATGGAGACCAGTGACGTCACCACGGAGGTGGAGCACGCTGCCCCCTGGCACCGCGAGAGCGTGACCCAGGCCGAGCGCTCGGCCCTGCGAAAAGGACGCAGACGGTTCCCCCATGGACTACCTCTGAGAGTTGGGCGCAGACCAAGGCCCACCAGGAAAGGCCTACTGCCAGGGCGCAATCGAGAAAGGTGCTCCAGACGCCGGAAGGCAGCACAGCGGTGGAGGAGGATGCCTCGTGGCGTTGAGAGGCCGCCACCCAGGCCCAGCCTGCCAGCGAGTCTATCATATTCCAAATATCGATGTGCGCCCCACAGGACAGGGAACGCAATCAGTTGACGTCAAGGACCGACGACGCCGCCACCACCAGCCAAGAAAAGGGAGAAGCCGGCACTGCTACAGGACAAGGCCTTTTCTCCAGCCGAGAAGAGACCGCCCCAGCCAGTAAGCAGGCGCCGCTCCCACACCAGGAAGAAGGAGACGTTGCCAGCCTACCAGAAGAGGCCACCCAGCCGCAGCCCAAGACTGCTCCCAGGACAGCAGTCGACCGAGGAGCCAATCAGGAGAGGACCTCAACTGGTAGCGACAGTCAGGTGAGACCGAAACGTCCCCCTCGGCTCTTGCAGTGTTTCCGCTGCCTGAGGTGGGGCCAGCGTCAGAGTAGGTGTGGGCTCTTAGTGAGGTGAAACCGTTGTGTGGGTGATCACCACCACACGGCCTGTGCAGCAATTAAAGATACGCCGGTGTGCGCCAACTGCGGCCCCAGCCACTCATCGTAGTTGCCCTGTTTACCGAGCCATGGCGCGGGCAGAGAGGAAGGAAGCCCGGCGTCATGTCCCAACCCCATCCGGGAGGCTCCCACCTTGGCGGGCTTGGCCTTATTCTTCGGGGGTTGGAGACTAGGTACGAGGGACCCCAAGGAGGCAGAGTGGTGCGGCGGGCCCTAGTGGCTATCGACGCATGGCTCTGCAAGCAGTAAAGCCCGCACTAGTCACGGTAGTGCCCAGACGGACTGATCCCTTGATAACTGAACTGGCGAGAATAGGGATCATGGCTGGTGCATGTTACCTTTTCTCTACTAACACAAACACTTGGACATCCAGAAACCACATCCTTGCATGTGCTATCAAAATTTGTCAGGTTTTACATGTAGGTTCCTTCTTTTTCCGTCTATGTTGTTTTCCGTGACACTTAACACTACGCCTCAACACCATTTTGGTAGCATGTTTGACATGGAAACAGGCAGATACCCTTTGTATCACTTCCCACTCCTACCTGCTATCTATTTTCTCCTTAGAATTTAATAGCATGTCGGAGTCAAAGTAGATTAGTGACGATTGCCACGCGGGGGAGCGGGCTCCGGAGGCCCTCCGAATAAAAAAAAAAAAAAAGAGAAAGCAGTGAGTCGTCCAACGGCTAGCTACATCTTACTTCAGAAGCGCAGAGGATGCTCTGTATAAGCAGCTTACTGAACAAGTGCACTGAAGCTAGCTCGTGAGGTTTCTATCTCTGGATTCGCTGACATCTCTCCAAACTTTACATCCTCAAGTCTTCAGCTCTTGAATGAGCAGTTCGACTTTGCAAGTCAGTTGTTATGCAACATTTCTCCCTCAGCGAGTCTTCATTTAGTTTGCGTACTGGCAAATTGTAAACATTGTATATATCTCAAGTCTTGTAGTAATCTATTTATGTGACAAAATGCTCCATTCTCTTAAAATACTTTTTCTTCAGCAAAAGCTAGACTTTGAGTTTAATGTGACGGTTGCACATATTTCGCAATACTGTATCATTGCAATTCTCTTTTAATACAATTTTGTTTTGTGTGCGTGAAATCTCTCTTAAAACACAACAGGGATTATGATGGCAATGAGGTAGGGAGATGGTGAAACCCGGTATCGGCACGTGACCTACTCCTGTCCAGTAACACCAAGGGGTCTGTTCAAAGCTTTACGTCTCTATCTGATGGACGAATCACCATCAACAGCGTTATATGCCTTCACACGATATAAGCACTTAGGAGAGGTTTTGAATTTCTTTCAGGCTTTCGGCGCGCAATCTAGTGATTAGAAATTGTATATCAGCACCTCCCCTACACTGCCGACCAACATTCTGATGGTGAAAATTTACATTTATGTCCAGTCTTGCCAACTGTAATGGAATTCTGCTATGCGTAACTGAATTCCACATTTGGGGAGAACAAATGATTGAAATTGGGATATCAGAAAGTTCAGTTCAGTGACTCTTTCTATATTGCTTTTAAATTATAAATAATAATAATAATAATAATAATAATAATAATAATAATAATAATAATAATAATAATAATAATAATAATTCCTAAACTGTTGTTATAACACAATAAAAATACACCTCATTGTTATGTTTTACTTGAGCTGAATTCAAACCACTGCAAGAAATGTACAGTTGTTAAAAGACTGAAATTTTTCATATGATTGTTGTTTGATTGCGTCATATATATGTAACAATAAATAGTATTCATAATATAGACTTTTATGGGCTTATGCCTTGTCAAGAAAACAAGTTGAAATTCTTTACGTTTCGCAGAGAACTTGAACTTCTTCGTGAACAGTCGAGGTTTTCTTCTGAAGACGTGGATCTTGTTCTCTGCGAAACGTAAATAATTTCACCTTGTTTTCTTGACATGGCGTACCCCAAAAGGCCTTTATCATGTCTATAATTACGGGCCGTGAAAGCATCAATGGTAATAAATAAATAGTAGTTTGTCTACAACATATAATTTATGAACAAACTGAAAATATACAACGTAGACAGTCACCCGCTACCGGGGAAATTACGTTTACAAATTAAAAGTTTAGAATTTTTTTTTTTTTTGCTAGTTGCTTTACGTCGCGCCGACACAGATAGGTCTTATGGCGACGATGGGACAGGAAAGGGCTAGGAGTGGGAAGGAAGCGGCCGTGGCCTTAATTAAGGTACAGCCCCAGCATTTGCCTGGTGTGAAAATGGGAAAATTACGAAAACCATCTTCAGGGCTGCCGACAGTGGGGTTCGAAACTACTATCTCCCGATTACTGGATACTGGCCGCACTTAAGCGACTGCAGCTATCGAGCTCGGTTTTAGAAATTTTTGTTGACCACATCGGTAAAGGAGTATGTCAATTTCATAAATGGGAAATGTAGTTATAGGTTTTCTCTTCTTAACATGAAGTGATTTTGTCACTGTCACAACATACGTGGATGATTTTTAAAACAACAGGAAACCACGTGATTCTCTTTAAGAATTTCCACAGTTTCATTGACACGGCAAAAAGAAAATCACGTCTATTAATATGGGCTGCGAAAGCATCAATCTAAATACCGCTAACATTGTCACACCCGTGCTCCTTTACTTGCTCTATAAAATCGTGAACAGTCAATCGGTTGGATGGGTTTCCCTTACACCGTGGAATTATGCCAGAATTTTTAGTTACTCGATAGGTAACAATATTTCCGCTTAATGTTAGATCGATATTTTCACTTAGCGAAACAAAGAACAACTCAGTACTTCTATTAACTCTAAAAGTATTCAGATTCTTCAAGTAAATCTAACTTGCATTATTTTTCATTTACAAAACGATGCTATATTTGGTATGATATCAAGAGATGTAATACAATTTGTATGCATTATGAGTGTGAAAGAAGTAGTTTCCCTTTAGAAACGTGTCCGTACCCAATTCTTCTTCAACAATTTCAATCTTCGTTGCATTTCAAGTTAATTACAATGATTTAAACATCAAAATCTTGAGGCTTCAAGATAGCAATACTGAATTCAAAACTCAGAATGGTGTATACAGTATAAGCGTATTCCTTAATAAGCTATTAATGCGCATTTGAGACGGTAATTGTAATAATTATGACTCACACAAGACAAATTGTACTTAAAAACAACTATACAGGGCGAGTCAGCTAAAATGTTCACCTCAAATAACTCGAAAACTGTTAAAATAAACGAAAATCTGCAGTCAATTTCAATAATTTTACAAAGGGGCTCATAATCGAACATAAAAATCTCATTTAAATCACGTGTAAGAAAGACCAATACCCTGCTGCAGAAAAATTTACTAAGTACACTTCCATTATATTTTGTGGGTCTCGGGAGCATAGTTCATCCATGGGAGATTTCAGACCATCGAAAGGCATACTAGTCTAATAAATTGGTAAAATAAATGCTGACATCCAGATAAATAATTCCGTAGATGGCACAATTTCGAGCTCTACGAAGACTTTCTATGGATATATAGTAAGATTGCCTCCCGAAAAACTGACGAATTACCTGTCCATCTTCTGGCAGAAGAAGATGATTCGTACCAATTGGTTGGCAGAAACTGAGCAGGACATTGAATACCTTCAAGACAGACGGTTTGTACGACATACCCTGAAAGAAGTCCATGGATTTCAGGAAAAAACCCGGAAGAATGGTACCCCGTGGACAGGTAAAAGAAAGGAGATACATCGGCAGAAAGTGCGAGAATGCTGGAGAAGGATCAAAGCCTAACAGCTGAAAAACGCATGGCACAGAGTGGGCCAGTTCGAACCAAGAAAGAAGAAGAAATACCAACATCCGTTGAAATCTGGCATCAAACACCAAAACCAAACCAAACCAAACCAAACCAAACCAAACCAAACCAAACCAAACCAAACCAAACCAAACCAAACCAAACCAAACCCCATGGCTCAACAGCCCCGAAGGGGTATAGCCTACCAAGCAACCGCTACTAAGCGCGAATACCTGTAAATTACGAGTGCCCTGTGGTCAGCACGACGAATCCTCTCGGCCGTTATTCTTGGATTTTTAAACCGAGGCCTCTATCTCACCGTCAGATAGCTCCTCAATCGAAATCACGAAGGCTGAGTGGACCTCGATCCAGCCCTCAGATGCACGTAAAATCTTTGACCTGGCCGGAAATCGAACCCGTGGCCTCCATGTAAGAGGCAGGCGTACAATCCCTACACCCTGGGCCGGCAGCACTATTATTCCACCAAATAAAATAATAATCATCACTCCTGTTTACCGATAGCTGTTTGAAGTTTGTTAAATGTGGAAAAAGAAATAAGGGAAGTCTTTCAAGTGTTACATTCGATTCCGTTCAAAGTTTGCATGCATGTAGCTGAGCTAATGTGCACTCCAAAGTGGAAAAATAATATTTAGTGCTGTTTAATTTTCCATTTAAAGTTGTTGTTAATGATAGTGATGTTAAAGTACACTATGGGTAAAAGCTATGTAAATCATGTATGACGACAGTGGTTCTCGAAATACGCGTCGTGGGATATCGAAATATTTTACTTAGTCTTACGAGTACTAGTGAATATTGATTGTGACTCGAGTTTTAGTTTTTGAATAAGTTGGTGTTAAGTCTGCCGTACATACGTTCCACTAATTGCGCTACATAATAGTCTTAGGTGACGATTACAGGATGGGCTAAAATAATCCTGTCTAGTGTGTGTTATTTCGTTTACAGTGAAGGCGCCCAAGCGAGTTCCAGTTTCCCCGATATCTAGTATGTGCAAGCGGAATGTCGGAATCGGTAAACAGGTAGCCTAAATGGTAAAAATATCTTGCACATGATATTTGAGACAATAGGATTATTATTATTATTATTATTATTATTATTATTATTATTATTATTATTATTATTATTTCTTTTTCGTTATGCCCGAATAAGGAGCACGATTGAACTTATTTAGCTGCCTGTTTTCCTTCTTCCATAATCTCTTCATCTTCTCGCTGTGGCTTTTCTTGCGATCTCCTGAACAGATTTTGTTGATGGTGGTCCTTGGATGGTGTGAAAAGTGGTGACTGTTGACTAATTTTCTTAACTTAGATCTGTCTAATACTATGTCATCCGTGATACCTATTTCATGAAGATCTATTCCAACTTCGAGCAGCCATTTTTTTTTTTTAACTTTCATCGATAGTGATTACATCCCTCCATACAGGATTGGCGTCAGGCAGGGCATCTGGCCGTAAAATAGAGCAAATCCATATGTGCGCGACACAGTTCGTACCCGCGACCCCACACATGTGGGAAAAGCGGTAGAAAAAGGAAAAAAAGAAAAGTAAGTGTTTATATATGTTTTTAGAGACCTGACCGAAGATACAATGTCCGTCAAGATATTATTGTCTTATTTTAACTTGTGGCAGATTAGTGGCGTCTGAAGTCAATGATGAAATGTATTATTGGTTAATACTAGCCACGGAATTTGCTTTTCTTTACAGGAAACGCAAAATATCGTGATCATTTATTACGAAACGTAAACATGAAATATATGAAAATACACCCGCAATGATATATATTTTCCGGGTGCTGATAGTTCAAAACAGTATCAAATTTTTATGACTAATTTCATTGAATCTTCAACTATCGCACTTTTTTAAACTCGCACGTATGCGCCTGGACACACATTCAATATTTTGGATTGGAAATTATTATTCAATGAACACGGCCACGAACGTAGTGAAAGGTATTTTATTTGCGTTACGTATTAATAAGTTAATGTGATTTCAAAATTTTCAAGCCTCGCTGTGACTCTCAATATTGATATGATTATATCCTGTATTGTGTTATGTTTGTGCCTGTGTAAATATTAGTCGTACGTCAATCATATCTGGCCGTAATATGGAAAGATAACATTTTGTGGTTACATGTGATAAATATGGGCTGATTTAAAATTCTCTGTACCCTAGAGAAGAGATAAGGCACTTGTGTGTAGTATTTCGCAGTATTGAAGATTTACGTGTCATTATTATTATTATTATTATTATTATTATTATTATTATTATTATTATTATTATTATTATTATTATTATTATTATTATTAATACTGTTACCATGTTTTGGTGGTTCAGCAGAGGTGAAAGAAGGTGCGGGCTGGAATGGGTCTAACTACAAGTTCGAAAGATGAATTAAAATTTCAACAAAGTTTATATTTTCAAAACTTAACAATGGTGACATAGCATTTGAAAACTTAACAAGTCAACAACAAGCCAAAATGAGATACAAAATAAATTACAAGAGTTAGGGGATTATTACAAGGACTGGGCTTCGAGCCCCACAATCACAATCCTTGAGCTATTAGCCCAACTTTACCAAGGTACAAAATCGAACAAGGGGGCAGAAAACCCCATCATGCCAAGGAGTACTTGCTCCAAATTACAATGTTAAGCCTCCAAGAGGCACACAGAAATCAAATTTAGGAAAGAGCAGACCTGCTCTCAAAGTTCAAGCCTATAAAAGGCCACAACGAATTTCACTTCTATCTGCCCTCAAGGCACACAAAGAAACAGGGGTATTTACTACCCAACCTACAGGGCCTTCGCAATGAAAATAAAACATCAGGTTAAGTTACTGGCCCAAAGTACAGAGGGGACTGGAGGCGTGAACTTGCACTCCAAATACACTTTTTAAAATCTAAATGGCTCTAGGCCGATACACAGGGGCTAATCCCAAGCTAGGGAGGTGACCCGTATGAGAAAACATTAACACATTAAAGAAGAGAAGAACGGTTATGAAAACGTAGTCACCTCCATTTCAAGCTGAAAGGGACCTCGAGAGGGTAATGCACTCTCTATCCCCGACTTAAAGTTCAAGAAAACAGAAGTTTAGCAAGAAGAAGGGTTTACATGTTTAGTTGTTTACATATTAAAGGTTTCGAATCCTCCCTGAGAGTTACACTGCTGAGCTAGCAAGAAATAAAGATGATAAAAGGCCATTACCTTGTCGAAGAGCTGCTGCTTGAAGAAAGAGGCGCTTCCCGCCCCTGCTACAAATCCATACACTGAGTTAGATGTTATACTAGTGGCCCCGAGACAAGAAAATCAGCAGTTTTTATACCCTCGTGGAAAATTCGAGATCTTTCAAGAATGTATAGACACACCCCCTCAATTTTATTGGGTCGCTAAAAGTTATACATCAACATCGAAGAAGAAAGGCACTATTGGTCAAAAATTAATTTAAAAAATTCGGGATTGGCTGAGTTCAAAACTGGCGGACAGAAAGATTAATATTGCCAACCTAAAAAATAAAAGAACAAAATTTAGTAAAGACAAAACTTAAGAATACAAAATGTCTTCAAGAGAGTTCATTCCATTGCGCCAGAGTGTATTACCATAGTTTCTTGGGTAGAGACATCTGTTAGAGAATGTTCACACTTCTTGATCACTGAAAAACAAAAGTAAATCAAAAACACTCAGTGGCATCTTCTGATAAACCGTAGAGTTAGTTCGTTTTTTAAAGTTCAGGGTTTCTCCTGTAGAGTAGATTAAATTGGCGCAAGATTTGAACTTGCGTAGTAGAGGTGTACCGCCCGGTACAATTATTATTATTATTATTATTATTATTATTATTATTATTATTATTATTATTATTCCGTGGCTCAGACGGCAGCGCATCGACCTCTCACCGCTGGATACCGTAGTTCAAATCCCGGTAACTCCATGTGAGATTTGTGCTGGACAAAGCGGAGGCGGGACAGGTTTTTCTCCGGGTACTCCAGTTTTCCCTGTCATCTTTCATTCCAGCAACACTCTCCATTCTCATTTCATAGCCTGTATAAATCATTAATAAATCACTTCGGGAGTGGCGACCCCATCGTACTAACAGCCTATATCTGCTTCATTCATTCCATCCCTGACCCGGTCAATGACTGGAAAACAGGTTGTAGGTTTTCATTTTTCATTTTTTATTATTATTATTATTATTATTATTATTATTATTATTATTATTATTGCCATTATTATTATTATTATTATTATTATTATTATTATTATTATTATTATTATTATTATTATTATTATTATTATTATTATTATTATTATTATTATAGACGTGATATGGGCTTGTGGGTTTATGCCGTGTCAAGAAAACAAGGTGAACCTCTTTACGTTTCGCAGAGGCATTTGCTTCGCGACTGCAATTTAAAATATCGACTATTCACGAGGAAGCATTCTACAATAATGAGTGTTTGAATAATTTAAGGCAACACTCCAGAGAAAAAAATCGACTTTTGATTTTTATGACTGAAATTGAAAGGATTGAGGTTCTTTTTTCTTGTCACGAAGTTATTCCGCTGAATTCAAAAATTTTTCACTGTAATAATGCTTTGTTTGCCAGTTGTAATTTTAAATTTAAATCCCATTTTTCTCCCAAATTATTCTGCCAAATGTAACAAAATTTGTATGGTATATGTATCAGGGAGCTACATTAAGAAACCTGCGTATGGAATGTTTGATTTCAGAAATTTTTCAAGTAGTAGGGAATTTTAAGTCCTAAATTTTAGAACGTAAAAATTATATAACTTTAGTATGATATATCTCCTTATATAAATTATGCACAGAAAAATCGAGACGTAGTGCTTTTAAAAGAAGTATTATCTACCTTATTTACATTAGCATGTTAATTAAATTTCACGAAAAACTGGAATAAAAAATTTCCAAACAAAAATTTGTTTTTGAAAAACTATTAATTGTATATGAAAGAAATGTTCGTGATATCACTACTTTTATGTAGGTGACATTGCCACAAAGTTTCGTGAAAATCCATACATTAGGTAAAAATATACATTTTTTTTCTTGCTAGTTGCTTTACGTCGCACCGACACAGATAGGTCTTATGGCGACGATGGGACAAGGAAGGGCTAGGAGTGGGTAGGAAGCGGCCGTGGCCTTGATTAAGGTACAGCCCCAGCATTTGCCTGGTGTGAAAATGGGAAACCACGGAAAACCATTTTCAGGGCTGCCGACAGTGGGGTTCGAACCTACTATCTCCCGAATACTGGATACTGGCCGCACTTAAGCGACTGCAGCTATCGAGCTCGGCAAAATATACTTTTATCATCAGAATATCGCCTTAAGAATGCTTTACCGTTGGAGCTGTAGTGGTAAGCTCGTTTGTCAGAACGTGCGTACACCAGTTATTCTCCCACCCCCTCACACCGTCTCACATCTTCATCATCATCATCATCATCATCACCATCATTACTTTGTTCTACCACATTCGTTTCTGATTCGTCTGATATCCTCTCTGATACTTCTCACGAACACATGGTGTGATAGAACATCTGTAGCAAGGCCGACTGTAACATAATATATTTGTTAGCTCCCGGTTGGAGCGCTGTGCCAGCATTCAGCGATACACCTGTGGATGAACGAGCGTACCACTACAGGTTCAACGCTAATTCAAACCCTCATTATTGTAGAAGACTTCTTCGTAAGGAGTCGAGATTTTCTTGTGAAGACGAGGAGCAAAGTTCTTTGCGAAACGTAGAGATTCACCTTGTTTTCTTTACACGGCATAAGCCCATATCATGTCTACAAGTACGGGCCGTGAATGCATCAGTGTTAACATTATTATTATTATTATTATTATCATTGCATATCATCGATTTACCTCGAAATACCGCTAGACCTATATAACAATGTTGAGGGGAGAAATACCGACCCACAACACATGTACACGTAAGAAAATGGAAATTGCTACACCATGAAGGCATTGGTCGTTTGTGTTGATTTTCAAGATATGGAACGATGCCATGTAGGTATGTAAACGATCAAAGTTTCAGACTCATTGGATTGTTGCTACAGGTCGCCCCACGTGATTGGTCGCGGAGGAATCAACTCCAGTATACGGACTCTGGTGTAGCGTAGTTGACTTGCAGCCTGTGCAGTGAAGTTTTCCCCGTCAAACATGCCTCGACGACAAAGAAGAGCACGCTATCAACAACTGTCGCCGTTTGAGAGGGCTCGGATAATTGGGCTGTGTGAGGCTGGATTATCGCTAAGAACTGTCGCTGCACGTGTTGGCCGGCAGGCATCTACGGTACAACGTGCATGGCAGCAGTGGTCAAATGAAGGTACCCACACTCGCAGACCTGGCACAGGCCCAGCGCGACAGACAACTGTGAGAGAGTATCGCCGCATCATTCGGATGGCCCGGATGAAACCCCATGCAACAGCAACGCAAATTCGAGTAGCTGTGGCACCCCACGTTACACAAAAAACAGTTGGTAATCGCCTGTGTGCAGCTGGCTTACGAGGCCGCGTCCCTGCAGAAGGTGTTCCATTGACCCCACAACAGCGACGTGTAAGGCTGGCCTGGTGTCGAGAACGACGTGGGTCGACGAACGGCATAGGGTCGTCTTTAGTGATGAATCGCGCTTCTGTCTTGCCCGCAGTGATCTCCGGAATCGTGTGCGCCGACGTGCCGGGGAGAGGGGCCGCCCAGATCTTATTGTCGAGAGGCACACTGGGCCAACACCAAGCATTATGGTCTGGGGAGCTATTGGCTTTAATGTGAAATCATAAGTAGTGCTTGTTGAGGGCACTATGACTTCTCGACAGTACGTTGATAGGGTACTCAATCCAGTGGTTGTCCCTATGATGGCGAACATTGCTAATGGGATGTTTCAGCAGGACAATGCCCGAGTTCACACTGCACGCATATCCAGAGAAGCTCTCCACGACATCACAACCTTAGAATGGCCCACCAGTTCCCCGGACCTCAGTCCTATTGAGCATGTGTGGGACATTATGGGTCGACAACAGACCAACCGTCCTCAGCCACCCACAACTCTGGAACAACTGACCCGTGCAGTGCATCAAGCATGGGCCACAACTCCTCAGGAAGCGATCCAGGGTCTTATTGACTCCATGCCTAAACGAATTAATCAATGCATTGCAGCTCGTGGTGGACACATCCTGCATTGATTGTTGTCCAAACTTGCGGTCAGAGGGACCTGAAAGTGTAATCATCGAATCACAACCGAACACTCGTCCTGTATGTTCAATTGCAACAATGTAGCACCACTCGTTCTGGGTGTTGCAATTTCCATTTTCTTCAGTGTATCACTTACAAGGGAAGGGCGCACACCGGGGAATCATGGATCTTACGTACATTTTTCACACACGTTAAATGAACCAAGAGTAACACAAAGGCCAAAATATTTACTTTGGAAATTAACTTATGCGACCTACAGAAAGCGTTAAACTACTACTACTACTACTACAACAACGTTTTCATTCCTCCTTGAAAGGGGAGGCGGGCCTCTTAGACGGTAACGTCGGCTCTCGGGTCGGGAGATTTGTTACGGTGAAGGAGATGAAGGAAGAAGGTGAGGGTGTTGGCGGCCGTGGCCTATACTAGGAACTGTCGCGGCACTCGCCTTAGTGCAAGACAATGGAAAACCACGGAAAACCATTCTCAGGACAGCCGACGGTTGGGGCCAGCCGTGTCCCGTCTCCCGAATGCAGAGGCGAAGAGCCACGGTGGAGCTGTGACTACCTCTCCTCTGCTCGGTTGGCTGGTTGGAGTGCACAGCTGTTGAACCACGGACCAGACATGGCCACTCGAAGGCCGAGACTCAGCCTGCACAGTCTGCATCCACCGACCTAACGTTAAAGTTCGTATGCCTGAATTAGCGCGCATGCTTACTCAGCACTGCACCGCGAACTGGGTTCACTCGTGACGGACCGCAACACTGATCGTGTTTCTTATTTCGTTGGTAATTGCGTAGCACGTCGCGAAAATGATGTAGCAGCACTAAGAGTAATAATTTAATTCCCGTATTGATTGTGGGTCAATAATGGCAATAGAATAAGATTGTTATGGTAAAAACAAAGATTGATCATCATAACAGGGGACGTTACACACGAAAGCAAGTTACTCCTTATAAGTTCCGCAACATTGATGCTCGTGGTAGAAATGTTGAAAGCCGAAAGCTGTTCTATATGATCACTTAACGAAGCGAGGATAAGATTAAGTTGAACACTTTACGCCACCGATGTCATAAAAAACAAAGAATATTGCACAGGATGCACGAAGGCTCCCGGTTTTATTGGACAAGTATTGGCTTCGTTACCAAGCGTATTGGTACGAAAACGAGCAGATCATTTTCTGGAACGTTGAGAGGCTTATTATCACATGTTCCATATTTTTCTTCCAAATCTTCGCCTATGTTGATTACCATTATACAAAAAAGAACTTGCTCATACAACGGCTATAAGCGTATATCAGCGCGGCCTCAAAACTGCTGTTGGGCAGTGCGAGTTGTGGGTAGGATATGGAAGAGCGGCCCCTCGAAGAAAGAACCCAGCACGTGGTGCAGTACTGCGTAGCCGAGCACGCCATTTCAAACATGCGAACTTTTACGCTTTCTGTAGGTCGCACGAGTTAATTTCCGAAAGAAGTATTTTGGTCCGCCTCTGTGGTTTAGTGGTTAGTGTGTTTAGCTGCCACCCCAGGAGGCCCGGGTTCGATTCCCGGCTCTACTACTAAATATGAAAAGTGGTACGAGGGCTTGAACGGGGTCCACTCAGCATCGGGAGGTCAACTGATTAGAGGGGTTTCGATTCCCTCCTCAGTCATCCTCGAAGTGGTTTTCTGTAGTTTCCCCACTTCTCCTCCAGCAAATGCTGGGATGGTACCTAACTTAAGGCCCCGGCCGCTGCCTTCCCTCTTCCTTGTCCATCCCTCCCAGTCTTCCCATCCCCCAACAAGGCCCCTGTTCAGCTTAGCAGGTGAGGCCGCCTGGGTTAGGTACTGGTCATCCTATCCAGTTGTATTCCCCGACCCAATGTCTCACGCTCCAGAGCACTGCCCTTGAGGCGGTAGAGGTGGGACCCCTCGCTCGGTCCGAGAGAAAACCGACCCTGGAGGGTAAACAGATTACGAAAGGAAGAAAGAAGTATTTTGGCTATTCTGTTTTTCTTCGCTCATTTAACGTGAGTGCAAAATTTGCATAAGATCGGCCAGCGATTGCCCGGTACACGCAGTTCCCTTGCTAGAACGAAATAACAGTGATGTAGTTCATGCAGTACTGAACCTTAGATGACTGAACTTTCTGGTCAGAGTTCTATGCTCAAATATTATCACATAGTGGTTTTTCTAGGAGCAACGACGTAATAGGGAATACGAACCCTGAACAGGTGCTTAAGATACGTGTTTTTGTTGAAGAACTCAATTCTTAAAAAGGATTTATTCTGAAGTTCGCGCTATTCTATAAAAAAACTACCCCATGGCACTACAGCCCTAAAGGGCCTTTGCCTACCAAGCGACCGCTGCTCAGCCCGAAGGCCTGCAGATTACGAGATGTCGCGTGGTCAGCATGACGAATCTCTCAGCCGTTCTTCTCGGCTTTCTATACCGGGGCCGCTATCTCACCGTCAACTAGCACCTGAATTCTAATCACGCAGGCTGAGTGGACATCGAACCAGCCCTCAGATCCAGGTAAAAATCCCTGACCTGGCTAGGAATCGAACCCGGGGCCTCCGAGTACGAAGCAGGCACGCTACTCCTACACCACGGTGCTATTTCCAGCTATTAAATACTTTATAATAATTATATTAAAGTAATCTTAATCATCTAAGACATGTTTCGGCCTTTTTGCCCGATTTCAGCTAAAATCAGAAATATTTTATTACATAGAAAAGTGATGTAGTCATCTGTCCATTGCCTGGTTTGATGCAGATCTCCATCTCACCATATCGTGTGCTCACCTTTTCTTTTCTATGTAACTGCAGAATATTACATCTGCACTAATTTGCCTGTCATATTCATACTTTGGTCTACCCCTACCGTTCTTACCGCCTACACTTCACTCAAAAACCAACTGATCAAGTCTTGGGTGTCTTAAGATGTGTCCTACCATTCTATCTCTTCTTCTCATCAAATTTAGCCTAATCGATATCTTCTCACGAATTCGATTCAATATATCTTCATTTGTGATTCGATCCATCCAGCTCACCTTCGGCATTCTTCTGTAACACCACAGCACACCAGACGAAAGTGTTCAAAAACATCTCTAATTCCTATATCACCGGGCGAGTTGGCCGTGCGCGTAGAGGCGCGCGGCTGTGAGCTTGCATCCGGGAGATAGTAGGTTCGAATCCCGCTATCGGCAGCCCTGAAAATGGTTTTCCGTGGTTTCCCATTTTCACATTAGGCAAATGCTGGGGCTGTACCTCAATTAAGGCCACGGCCGCTTCCTTCCAACTCCTAGGCCTTTCCTAACCCATCGTCGCCATAAGACCTATCTGTGTCGGTGCGACGTAAAGCAACTAGCAAAAAAAAAAAAAAAAAAAAAATCCTATATCTTATGTTCGAAATAAGCACATTTATTTTATTAAGAAAGGCCTTCCTTGCATCTGCCATCGTTAGTTATTTTACTACCCAAGTAATCATCATTTAGTTCCTTAAAACTTAATTTCCTAATATAATATTTTCTGCATCACCTGACTTCGTTCGACCACTCCATTACTTTGGTTTTGGACTTCATCTTGTATTCCTTACCCAAGCTATTCAGCAATTTCCCCAGATCTTCTGCAGTCTCAGATAAGGTAACAATATCATCAGCAAATCTCAGGGTTTTGGTGACCTCTCCTTGGATTGTGATTCTCTTCCCGAATTCTTCTTTGATTTCCTTCACCGCCTGTTCAATATAAGTATTGATAAGGGCGGTGGGGGGGGGGGGCAAACTGAAACCCTGCCTCACTCCTTTCTGGATTGCCGCTTCTTTTTGTTTTCAAAAACCTCGATTATCACTGCAGTGATTTTTTAGAGAGTATGTATGTTTAGTCCTCAGCCCGAAGGCTGGTTGGATCCTCAACAGCTCCGCCATCAGCTGTCATAGATGGCCTAGGCATCACTGAAGGGGCATACTAGGGAAATGAGGAGTGAGGTAGTTTCCCGTTGCTTTCCTCACCGAGCCAGAAGTTGCTATTACATATCAGTCTGCGAAGCTCACTGAAATGCCTGCACCAACCGACCCTATGAGCAACATTTTCACACCATTCATAGCAGGGACAGGCTGCATAAGGAATGGCATTACTAGCATTGTTCATACCTCGGTAACTTTCATTTTGTCAAAGCCAAGGATAAGACTGAGACAGATCAATGAAAGTAACAAAATTGCTCTAGCCCATACCAGAAGACATAGTGCACGGTAAACACTAGGTCCTGCCAGCAAAGGCACGAGATTGTAGATAATTCTTCGTTCTCGGTATCTCATCCCGATCACCTTCAGAATCTCGAATAACTTGGTCCAATCAACATTATCAAATGCCTTTTCTAAATCTATGAAAGCCATGTATGTGGGCTTGCCCTTCTTAATTCGATCCTCTAAGATCAGACGTAAAGTCAGGATTGATTCAAATGTTCCTACATTCTGCCATTGCGTTCTGTTTATTGTCGTCTCTGGTCTGCCATAAATAGCAGTCGTCGGGCCCTCTGAACCAATGTGTGTCTTAATTGCAACTGGTTTGTTAACGGGACTTGGTTGGACTAGTAAGTTATGGCAGACAATATCGATGATGAGCAAATACTAGAACTTTTACATAAGATATCCAATGATAGTGAAGATGTTTGTGCATCAGAAAGTGAATAACTCATGAGTTATGTGAACACGATTCAGATTCCAACGAAACGGAGGATATTGCGGATGCCGATCCAGATTGTGAAATTTCTACGGCTTATTATAGTAAGAACAGATTCCAAAGGTCAAAACCCTCTGCTCTGAGAGGCACTTGAGCCCGTCACCACAACAAAACTCCTTCTTTCCACTTCCGGAGATTTATACGGGAAGCCCGACGAGTAACATGTAAAACTTCTGTTAAATTCTGGGAATTGTTTACAGATGAGATGCTAACAGAAATAGTACACCGAACAAATGAGAGAATTGGAGTGATTGCTGGGGAAAAAAGTAATTCAATTTTGTGAATCTGAAACAGATTTTGTTGAAATGGAAGCAGTAATGAGGCTCTATTTCATTGTTTCGTAATGCTTTGTCCATTGTGGCGAACTTCAATTGAGGGCAGTTTTGTAAATAAATAATATGGGGTTCATTCAAATCTCACAACGAAGACTCGCGATCCTTGTATGCTGACAATGGTAATGAAAAACCAATATTCATGACAGTGATGGTACTTAACAGTTTGTATTTTCTGTTACGCTGTATGAGGTTTGAAATAAAAGAAAACAAACTGATAAATTGGCAAACACATCGTGGCTTTTGGGGAAATTTAGTGAGTTGTCTAAAAACCTACATTGAGTTGAAAAAACGTGAGCATAGATTAATTTCTATTTGGATTCAAGGGTACATGTGCATTCCGAATGTACTCCCCTTCAAAACCCCGCGAATATATAATAAAAATACCGGATGAGTCAGCCGCGTCTGACGTTTTATGCTCTTAGGCATCCAACCGAACGTCACTGGTATCGTCATGGTCTATTCTCATTTGCCGCAAACTAAGGAACAATCGCCTTTAATCACTCACTGCACCATTACCTTTGCAAAAACATATACCGTATGCGAGAGGCATTTACACAATGCATCGAACTGTCATACGGTTGTGTAAAAAGTACATGCCAATTATGAGCTTTCACTAGGGCATGAAATGAACGCTAAAGGCGATGGCATACTGATAGAAAAAGTGTGTGGATTAGTGAAGCGGAAGTAACAGTCAATCTAGTAGGCTTTCTGGAAACCTACTTGCTGGAGTCACCGTGATGTCGTACGTTAAGTGCGGTGCTGTTAATAAAGCTGCGTTTAGTAGGTGAATTCGAATCCCTCCTGAGCCCGTAAATTTGATTTGCATTTTATACAACGAGAATCATCCGTAGAGCCAATGTGTCCGAATGCCCTCACGTCGTGGGTTAATTAATTAATTATTTTTTAAAAATTTATTTATTTATTTATTTATTTATTTATTTACTAGCGAATGTACCCGTGCTTCGCTACGGTATTCTACATTGTATTCGAATATCGAAGTAAATAGTGTGCATGCAGTAAATAAGATTGTTTTAAAATTGCATGTCTCTTAGCGTTATCCGAGAAAGAGCATGGGGAGGTCCCCGTACGTTGTTTCCAATGTAAAGTGTTTGTTATGGATTTGTGATATAACGGCAGGCTCACTGCCTACTGCCATTCACAATCGAGTTGGGACGTTTACGTTATAATTGCAGGCCCCATTGCCTACTATGCGGACAGAATCGATTTGGGGAGTTTTCGTTAAAATGGCAGCCCCCCTTTCCTACTTCCAGACAGATTAGAGTTTTTATTATAATGGCATGCAATTACCCTACTACCACTCGAAATTAAGTTGTGCAGTTATCATTATAATGTCAGGCCCATTTTCCTACTTTCAGCCAGCTTACTGCCAGTCACACCAAGTTGGTGAGTTTCCATCAAAATAGCAGGCCACTATGCCTAATGCCAGTCACATTTTAGATGAGGACATTTCTTTATAATGGCGGGCACCCTTGCCTACTGCCAAACACAATCGGGTAGGGGAGTTTTAAACAAAACTGCATGCTCACTTGCCTTCTGCAAGTCAAATCGAGAAGTGAACTATTCATTACAATTGTAGACCTTCCTTACTAATGACAGTTACACAGGAGTTGGAGAAGGAACCCTTTCATACTGCCAGTCAAAGTCGGTGTGGGGAGTACTGATTACAATAGCAGACCCACCCTTTCTCGATCGCTACAAATCGACATCAGTGAATATATATAGATCGACATACGAAACTATATGCGTGTTTACAATACTGAAGACCTTCATTTACAGATTAACTGCTACTAAACGTACGTCATATCGACACAGGATTATACCATAAGACACGCCGGATTTAGTGGCCTAAATGGCTGGTCCTATGATATGTAACCTATTCTTGGGTCAGATTGAGTTAGAAACGTGGAACAGGGTAACGTTCTTGTAAGATTATCTCACATTACATTACTTTTCGGATAATTATGTGACAGCTATATACATAGCATTTGGCTCATATATGGCTACTGGGTGGGCCAATTTTCGTGAAGAGTTTGATGATTCTGTATTTCATATAAGTAATCGAAGGTGTAAATTATGCATGTGAAAATTCCAAATTGACTTAACATCCATTAATAGAGAAAAATCAAACGTAAAATTGATACAGATACGGCAAAGAGTAATAAGACCAAGGTTGTAGATCATTCCAAATTGAACGGAGATTGTGCAATCTGTTATGCGATAGGAATTTCAGAAGGTCTGCACCATTATTAAAATTGCCTGCATATTTCGATATTCTTCGGGGATAAAAAGTGAAGAATTTAATGATCTTGGATGTTTTCCGTTCGTTACAGGCTAAAACGTATAATTTTGTCAAATTTCAATTATCTTCTTTTTCTTCTGGCAGATTATGCCGCAATCTGGATTTTCGGCGAGGCGGGTCAAAATTAGGACTTTCAGAAACTAAACCAAAAATTATGCAGATGGTCATTATTACCCCTTAAACGGAAAGCTGTACGAAAATTTCGCCAAAATAGTCAGTGTAGAGGCACACAGTCGTTACGATTTGATTTATATAGATAAGGAATCTGCTCCATGTAAAACACCTTTTTGGTTATGGCCGCTGGACTTAACCTGCAAAACTGACCATTCATGATATCTCCCTTATTAATCCTCCTGACGAAAAAATGCACGTGAAAAAAAGGTTTAGAGGTGGAATTCCATCACGTTTGGTCGCTTTCCAGTCAGGTTGGTCTTGTTCTCTATATATTGTGCAAGAGTAAAATCACCATTTCGGTTCCCTATAAACCGCCAGTCCATTCCGGAATATGAAATGTTATTTACGTTTAAAACCTACCTTTGGACAGGTGGATGCTAAATATGAATTTTGGTTCTAATGTCTTCAGTAGTTTTCAAGTTGTAAGGAATACGCTTTACACGCACCCGCTCGTGAGTTAAGTCCGATGGGACTTGTACAAAAAAACGGTCCGTTAATGATATCTCCCTTATTAATCCTCGTATCGAAATGATGCACATGAGAAAAAAGGTTTAGAAATTAATTTCTACCAAGGCAGGTAGATTTAAATTAACGTTGGTTGTGTATATTTTGTGGAAGTGCAAAATCACTGTTTCGGTTTCGTATAAACCCCCAGTCAGTTCAGGGATTTAGAAACAATATTTGCCCTAAAATCTATCAAGGACAGGTGTATTCTAAATATGAGTATTGGTGGAAATACATCCAGTAGTTTGTAGCACTCGCGTACATACGGCGTAATTAAGGAAGAAAATAATACAGTTAAGATAGTTGAAAGTAATAGAAAATGGATTATAACTGAGGACAGCCGGAAAACGACAAATATGTAAATGCCAAGTTAATGTATTGGAAAAACAAATGCCCCTCCATAAATTATGCTAGTGTGAGTTATGGATATAATAAAACGGTAACAGAGGAGCAATTTAGGTCCATTGATTCCTAGGTAAACAAATAATAAGAAGATGACTAATGGTGTTATTATTTAATCTATTCGAAGGCGGTTATAACATCCAACGATATTCCGCCAATATCCCGCAGATAGGCCGATTGACGCCTTTCTTGCATTCTACCCAAGGAACAACCAAGAATTTAAAAGCATAATGAGGAAAATGGCAATACGTTACTTCCCTGCTGGCATGCAGTCAGAGACGTTGCCATGGTAACCTGTAGGTTCGTTGTCGGTCTGTCGGTCACTCAATGCAGAGCATGGTACCAGCAGAAAATTGTAAATTTCTCCGTCATGTAAAGAGTAAGGTAAATTATAAACATAACGAAAGTTGTTTATAATGAAGAGACGTTTCACGTACGGTAAACGAAGTTTACAGAAAATCAATAGTATAAGAGAAAATGGAGGAAAACCATTCTGGTTTTCCAATAAACACCCCGTCTATTCAAAGATTTTAAAATGATATGCATATCGAAACCTTCCCCGGGAGGAGTATGCTCTAAATGTGAAGTTTGGTTGAGATCTATCCAGCCGTTTCGACGTGATAGTGGAAAAACCATTCTGGTTTTCCTATAAACCCCCCCGTGTATTAAAGATTTTAAAATGATATGCATATCGAAACCTTCCCCGGGATGAGTATACTCTAAATATGAAATTTGGTTGAGATCCATCCAGCCGTTTCGACGTGATGGTGGAAAAACCATTCTGGTTTTCTTATAAACCCCCCGTGTACTCAAAGGTTTTAAAATGATATGCATATCGAAACCTTCCCCGGGATGAGTATACTCTAAATATGAAATTTGGTTGAGATCTATCCAGCCGTTTCGACGTGATGGTGGAAAAACCATTCTGGTTTTCCTATAAACCCCCCGTGTATTCAAAGATTTTAAAATGATATGCATATCGAAACCTTCCCCGGGAGGAGTATACTCTAAATATGAAGATTGGTTGAGATATATCCAGCCGTTTCGACGTGATGGTGGAAAAACCATTCTGGTTTTCCTATAAACACCCCGTGTATTCAAATTTTTTTAAATAATATGCATATCGAAACCTTCCCCGGGATGAGTATACTCTAAATATGAAATTTGGTTGAGATCCATCCAGCCGTTTCGACGTGATGGTGGAAAAACCATTCTGGTTTTCCTATAAACCCCCGTGTATTCAAGGATTTTAAAATAATATGCATATCGAAATCTTCCCCGGGAGGAGTATGCTCTAAATATTAAGTTTGGTTGAGATCTATCCAGCTGTTTCGACGTGATGGTAGAAAAACCATACTGGTTTTCTTATAAACCTCCGTGTAATCCAAGATTTTAAAATGATATGCATATCGAAACCTTCCCCGGGATGAGTATACTCTAAATAAAATTTTGTTGAGATCCATCCAGCCGTTTCGACGTGATGGTGGAAAAACCATTCTGGTTTTCCTATAAACCCCCCGTGTATTCAAAGATTTTAAAATGATATGCATATCAAAACCTTCCCCGGGATGAGTATACTCTACATATGAAGTTTGGTTGAGATCTATCCAGCCGTTTCGACGTGATGGTGGATAAACTATTCTGGTTTTCCTATAAACCCCCGTGTATTCAAAGATTTTAAAATGATATGCATATCGAAACCTTCCCCGGGAGGAGTATACTCTAAATATGAAGTTTGGTTGAGATCTATCCAGCTGTTTCGACGTGATGGTGGAAAAACCATTCTGGTTTTCTTATCAACCCCCGTGTAATCAAAGATTTTAAAATGATATGCATATCGAAACCTTCCCCGGGAGGAGTATACTCTAAATATGAAATTTTGTTGAGATCTATCCAGCCGTTTCGACGTGATGGTGGAAAAACCATTCTGGTTTTCCTATAAACCCCCCGTGTATTCAAATATTTTAAAATGATATGCATATCGAAACCTTCCCCGGGAGGAGTATACTCTAAATATGAAGTTTGCTTGAGATCTATCCAGCCGTTTCGACGTGATAGTAGAAAAACCATTCTGGTTTTCTTATAAACCCCCCGTGTATTCAAAGATTTTAAAATGATATGCGTATCTAAACCTTCCCCGGGATGAGTATACTCTAAATATGAAGTTTGGTTGAGATCTATCCAGCCGTTTCGACGTGATGGTGGAACAGACAAACAGACAAACAGACAAACAGAAACGAACAACTTTATTTATAAGATTATTTTTATACCACTCCCCTCGCCCCCTGCCAAAAGGGTGCTAGGGGTGTCTTACCCTCACGCGGTTTGTCTCCTGATACTAATTGATAAGTGTACCACGTTTGGTGAAATTGCTCCAGTGGTTTAGGAGGAGATGTGTCATATACACACCCACACCCACACACCCACGCACACTCATACATCAATTTTTATATATAGTAAGAAGAAGAAGATAATATTTTTATATGTAGTTTTTCGATTAATTTTATATCTCACCCCCTTCGCTCCCCACTTGGATTTGCAAAAATCCGGAGTAATACTATTCATCTCAGAGACCCTGAAATCTATGGATTCGAAACTGTTTTTAATTATTTCTATATCTCACCCCCCCCCCACCCTTTGCTCCCAACCTAAAAGGGGGCTGGATTTTAAAAAAATTCTAGAGTATCACTTTTCAACTCAGCGACCCCGAAAACTATGAATTCGACACTATTCTCGATTATTATTGTAACTACCACCCCCCTGACCCTCTCCCTTAAGGGCGCTAGGGATGGCTTACCCCCCACAGTGATCGTCTCCCGATAGTAAGTGATTCGTGTACCAAGTTTGGTTGAAATTGCTCCAGTGGTTTAGTTGGAGATGTGTCATTTACACACACACTTCCATTTCTATATATAGTAAGATTTTTACACTCGTTCTTCACCCCCTTTCCATCCCCGCCCAAAGGAGTCCTATGAGTGCCTTACACAACAGTATATTTTTTTCCCAGATATTAAGTCTTATTTGTACCTATTTTGGTTGACAGCTATGCCCAAACGTACATGCATAATCTCACTGCTCTAGAATCCTGGAGCTGGCGTTGCCATGGTTACGGCAGTTCATTTCTTTATCCGATTCCTAGAGCAGGGGTAGTGTGGTGCCAATATCTCCGTAACGGTTGGTTTTAGGGCCTTAAAACATGGTTTTCGGGCCCGTAGGGCTTACCGAGTTTTGTTCTTTGCGTCAAGAGGATTAAATTGAGCTTTGTCTCGTCCTTATACGACAAATTCGATATTTTGCCTATAATAGTATAAGAGAAAATGGAGGAAAACCGTTTTTCCTATAAAACCCCCGTCTTTTCAAAGATTTTAAAATGATATGCATATCGAAACCTTCCCCGGGGTCAGTATACTCTAAATATGAAGTTTGGTTGAGATCTATCCAGCCGTTTCGACGTGATGGTGGAACAGACAAACAGACAGACAAACAGACAAACAGAAACAATTTTATTTATATAGACTAGCGAATGTACCCGTGCTTCGCTACGGTATTCTACATTGTATTAGAATATCGAAGTAAATAGTGTGCATGCAGTCAATAAGATTGTTTTAAAATTGCATGTCTCTTAGCGTTATCCGAGGAAGAGCATGGGGAGGTCCCCGTACGTTGTTTCCAATGTAAAGTGTTTGTTATGGATTTGTGATATAACGGCAGGCTCACTTGCCTACTGCCATTCACAATCGAGTTGGGAAGTTTACATTATAATTGCAGGCCCCTTTGCCTACTATGCGGACAGAATCGATTTGGGGAGTTTTCGTTAAAATGGCAGCCCCCTTTCCTACTTCCAGACAGATTACAGTTTTTTATTATAATGGCAGGCAATTACCCTACTATCACTCGAAATTGAGTTGTGCAGTTATCATTATAATGCCAGGCCCATTTTCCTACTTCCAGCCAGCTTACTGCCAGTCACACCAAGTTGGTGAGTTTCCATCAAAATAGCAGGCCACTATGCCTAATGCCAGTCACATTTTAGATGAGGACATTTCTTTATAATGGCGGGCACCCTGGCCTACTGCCAAACACAATCGGGTAGGGGAGTTTTAAACAAAACTGCATGCTCACTTGCCTTCTGTAAGTCAAATCGAGAAGTGAACTATTCATTACAATTGTAGACCTTCCTTACTAATGACAGTTACACAGGAGTTGGAGAAGGAACCGTTTCCTACTGCCAGTCGAAGTCGGTGTGGGGAGTACTGATTACAATAGCAGACCCACCCTTTCTCGATCACTACAAATCGACATCAGTGAATATATATAGATCGACATACGAAAGTATATGCGTGTTTACAATATTGAAGACCTTCATTTACAGATTAACTGCTACTAAACGTACGTCATATCGACAAAGGATTATACCATAAGACACGCCGGATTTAGTGGCCTAAATGGCTGGTCCTATGATATGTCATCTATTCTTTGGTCAGATTGAGTTAGAAACGTGGAACAGGGTAACGTTCTTGTAAGATTATCTCACATTACATTACTTTTCGGATAATTATGTGACAGCTACATACATAGCATTTGGCTCATATATGGCTACTGGGTGGGCCAATTTTCGTGAAGAGTTTGATGATTCTGTATTTCATATAAGTAATCGAAGGTATGAATTATGCATGTGAAAATTCAAAATTGACTTAACATCCATTAATAGAGAAAAATCAAACGTAAAAGGGATACAGATACGGCAAAAAGTCATAAGACCCAGGTTGTAGGCCATTCCAAATTGAACGCAGATTGTGCAATCGGTTATGTGATAGGAATTTCCGAAGGTCTGCACCATCATTAAAATTGCCTGCATATTTCGATATTCTTCGGGGATAAAAAGTGAAAAATGTAATGATCTTGGATGTTTTCCGTTCGTTACAGGCTAAAACGTATAATTTTGTCAAATTTCAATTATCTTCTTTTTCTTCTGGCAGATTATGACGAAATCTGTATTTTGGGCGAGGCGGGTAAACATTCAGGAAACTAAACCAAAAATTATGGAGATGGTCATTATTACCCCTTAAACGGAAAGCTGTACGAAAATTTCGCCAAAATAGTCAGTGTAGAGGCACACAGTCGTTACGATTTGATTTATATAGATAAGGAATCTGCTCCATGTAAAACAGCTTTTGGGCTATGTCCGCTGGACTTAACCTGCAAAACTGACCATTCATGATATCTCCCTTATTAATCCTCCTGACGAAAAAATGCACATGAAAAAAGGTTTAGAGGTGGAATTCCATCACGTTTGGTCGATTTCCAGTCAGGTTGGTCTTGTTCTGTATATATTGTGGAAGAGTAAAATCACCATTTCGGTTCCCTATAAACCGCCAGTCCATTCCGGAACATGAAATGTTATTTACGTTTAAAACCTACCTTTGGACAGGTGGATGCTAAATATGAATTTTGGTTCGAATGTCTTCAGTAGTTTTCAAGTTGTAAGGAATACGCTTTACACGCACCCGCTCGTGAGTTAAGTCCGATGGGACTTGTACAAAAAAACGGTCCGTTAATGATATCTCCCTTATTAATCCTCGTATCGAAATGGTGCACATGAGAAGAAAGGTTTAGAAATTAATTTCTACCAAGGCAGGTAGATTTAAATTAACGTTGGTTGTGTATATTTTGTGGAAGTGCAAAATCACGGTTTCGGCTTCGTATAAACCCCCAGTCAGTTCAGGGATTTAGAAACAATATTTGCCCTAAAACCTATCAAGGACAGGTGTATTCTAAATATGAGTCTTGGTGGAAATACATCCAGTAGTTTGTAGCACTCGCGTACATACGGCGTAATTAAGGAAGGAAATAATACAGTTAAGAGAGTTGAAAGTAATAGAAAATGGATTATAACTGAGGACAGCCGGATAACGACAAATATGTAAATGCCAAGTTAATGTATTGGAAAATCAAATGCCCCTCAATAAATTATGCTAGTGTGAGTTATGGATATAATAAAGCGGTAACAGAGGAGAAATTTAGGTCCATTGATTCCTAGGTAAACAAATAATAAGAAGATGACTAATGGTGTTATTACTTAATCTATTCGAAGGCGGTTATAACATCCAACGATATTCCGCCAATATCCCGCAGATAGGCCGACTGACGCCTCTCTTGCCTTCTACCTAAGGAACAACCACGAATTTAAAAGCATGATGAGGAAAATGGCAATACGTTACTTGCCTGCTGGCATGCAGTCAGAGACGTTGCCATGGTAACCTGTAGGTTCGTTGTCGGTCTGTCGGTCACTCAATGCAGAGCATGGTACCAGCAGAAAATTGTAAATTTCTCCGTCATGTAAAGAGTAAGGTAAATAATGAACATAACGAAAGTTGTTTATAATGAAGAGACGTTTCACGTACGGTAAACGAAGCTTACAGAAAATCAATAGTATAAGAGAAAATGGAGAACCCCCGTCTATTCAAAGATTTTAAAATTATATGCATATTGAAACCTTCCCCGGGATGAGTATACTCTAAATATGAAGTTTGGTTGAGATCTATCGAGCCGTTTCGACGTGATGGTGGAAAAACCATTCTAGTTTTCCTATAAACCCCCGTCTATTCAAAGATTTTAAAATGATATGCATATCGAAACCTTCGCCGGGATGAGTATAGTCTAAATATGAAATTTGGTTGAGATCAATCCAGCCGTTTCGACGTGATGGTGGAAAAACCATTCTGGTTTTCCTATAAACACCCCGTGTATTCAAAGTTTCTAAAATGACATGCATATCGAAACCTTCCCCGGGAGGAGTATACTCTAAATATGAAGTTTGGTTGAGATCTATCCAGCCGTTTCGACGTGATGGTGGAAAAACCATTCTGGTTTTCCTATAAACACCCCTGTATTGAAAGATTTTAAAATGATATGCATATCGAAGCCTTCCCCGGGAGGAGTATACTCTAAATATGAAGTTTAGTTGAGATCTATCGAGCCGTTTCGACGTGATGGTGGAAAAACCATTCTGGTTTTCCTATAAACCCCCGTCTATTCAAGGATTTTAAAATGATATGCATATCGAAACCTTCCCCGGGTTGAGTATACTCTAAATATGAAATTTATCCAGCCGTTTCGACGTGATGGTGGAAAAACCATTCTGGTTTTCCTAGAAACCCCCCGTGTATTCAAAGATTTTAAAATGATATGCATATCGAAACCTTCCCCGGGAGGAGTATACTCTAAATATGAAGTTTAGTTGAGATCTATCGAGCCGTTTCGACGTGATGGTGGAAAAAACATTCTGGTTTTCCCATAAAAACCGTCTATTCAAAGATTTTAAAATGATATGCATATCGAAACCTTCCACGGGATGAGTATACTCTAAATATGAAATTTGATTGAGATCTTTCCAGCCGTTTCGACGTGATGGTGGAAAAACCATTCTTGTTTTCCTATAAACCACCGTCTATTCAAAGATTTTAAAATGATATGCATATCGAAACCTTCCCCGGGTTGAGTATACTCTAAATATGAAATGTATCCAGCCGTTTCGACGTGATGGTGGAAAAACCATTCTGATTTTCCTATAAACCCCCGTCTATTCAAAGATTTTAAAATGATATGCATATCGAAACCTTCCCCGGGATGAGTATACTCTAAATATGAAATTTAGTTGAGATCTATCGAGCCGTTTCGACGTGATGGTGGAAAAACCATTCTGGTTTTCCTATAAACCCCCCGTGTATTCAAAGATTTTAAAATGATATGCATATCGAAATCTTCCCCGGGAGGAGTATACTCTAAATATGAAGTTTGGTTGAGATCTATCCAGCCGTTTCGACGTGATGGTGGAAAAACCATTCTGGTTTTCCTATAAACCCCCCGTGTATTCAAAGATTTTAAAATGATATGCATATCGAAACCTTCCCCGGGAGGAGTATACTCTAAATATGAAGTTTAGTTGAGATCTATCCAGCCGTTTCGACGTGATGGTGGAAAAACCATTCTGGTTTTCCTATAAACCCCCGTCTATTCAAAGATTTTAAAATGATATGCATATCGAAACCTTCCCCGGGTTGAGTATACTCTAAATATGAAATGTATCCAGCCGTTTCGACGTGATGGTGGAAAAACCATTCTGGTTTTCGTATAAACCCCCGTGTATTCAAAGATTTTAAAATGATATGCCTATCAAAACCTTCCCCGGGATGAGTATACTCTAAATATGAAATTTGGTTGAGATCTATCCAGCCGTTTCGACGTGATGGTGGAAAACCATTCTGGTTTTCCTATAAACCCCCGTGTATTCAAAGATTTTAAAATGATATGCATATCGAAACCTTCCCCGGGTTGAGTATACTCTAAATATGAAATTTATTCAGCCGTTTCGACGTGATGGTGGAAAAACCATTCTGGTTTTCCTATAAACCCCCCGTGTATTCAAAGATTTTAAAACGATATGCATATCGAAATCTTCCCCGGAAGGAGTATACTCTAAATATGAAGTTTAGTTGAGATCTATCGAGCCGTTTCGACGTGATGGTGGAAAAAACATTCTGGTTTTCCCATAAACCCCGTCTATTCAAAGATTTTAAAATGATATGCATATCGAAACCTTCCACGGGATGAGTATACTCTAAATATGAAATTTGATTGAGATCTTTCCAGCCGTTTCGACGTGATGGTGGAAAAACCATTCTTGTTTTCCTATAAACCCCCGTGTATTCGAAGATTTTAAAATGATATGCATATCGAAACCTTCTTAGGGAGGAGTATACTCTAAATATGAAGTTTGGTTGAGATCTATCCAGCCGTTTCGACGTGATGGTGGAAAAACCATTCTGGTTTTCCTATAAACCCCCCGTGTATTCAAAGATTTTAAAATGATATGCATATCAAAACCTTCCCCGGGAGGAGTATACTCTAAATATGAAGTTTGGTTGAGATCTATCCAGCCGTTTCGACGTGATGGTGGAAAAACCATTCTGGTTTTCCTATAAACCCCCCGTGTATTCAAAGATTTTAAAATGATATGCATATCGAAACCATCCCCGGGAGGAGTATACTCTAAATATGAAGTTTGGTTGAGATCTATCGAGCCGTTTCGACGTGATGGTGGAAAAACCATTGTGGTTTTCCTATAAACCCCCCGTGTATTCAAAGATTTTAAAATGATATGCATATCGAAACCTTCCCCTGGAGGAGTATACTCTAAATATGAAGTTTGGTTGAGATCTATCCAGCCGTTTCGACGTGATGGTGGAAAAACCATTCTGGTTTTCCTATAAACCCCCGTGTATTCAAAGATTTTAAAATGATATGCATATCGAAACCTTCCCCGGGATGAGTATACTCTAAATATGAAATTTGGTTGAGATCTATCCAGCCGTTTCGACGTGATGGTGGAAAAACCATTCTGGTTTTCCTATAAACCCCCCGTGTATTCAAAGATTTTAAAATGATATGCATATCGAAACCTTCCCCGGGAGGAGTATACTCTAAATATGAAGTTTGGTTGAGATCTATCCAGCCGTTTCGACGTGATGGTGGAAAAACCATTCTGGTTTTCCTATAAACCCCCCGTGTATTCAAAGATTTTAAAATGATATGCATATCGAAACCATCCCCGGGAGGAGTATACTCTAAATATGAAGTTTGGTTGAGATCTATCGAGCCGTTTCGACGTGATGGTGGAAAAACCATTGTGGTTTTCCTATAAACCCCCCGTGTATTCAAAGATTTTAAAATGATATGCATATCGAAACCTTCCCCTGGAGGAGTATACTCTAAATATGAAGTTTGGTTGAGATCTATCCAGCCGTTTCGACGTGATGGTGGAAAAACCATTCTGGTTTTCCTATAAACCTCCCGTGTATTCAAAGATTTTAAAATGATATGCATATCGAAACCTTCCTCGGGATGAGTATACTCTAAATATGAAGTTTGGTTGAGATCTATCCAGCCGTTTCGACGTGATGGTGGAACAGACAAACAGACAGACAAACAGACAAACAGACAAACAGAAACGTTTTTATTTATATAGATTTTGGCACTGTTCTAGGCCATTGGGGTTGCTTATGTGAATGTTTCATAAGCAGGGCTGGACGAGGATAGAATGGTTGGGGGTTTAAACCCGCTTGACTGAAAACCAGCCTGTTAGCGCAGTAAGTGTTCGAATAGATGGCCTTCTGCAGTCATGCACGTTTCAGCATGCCATTGAACTGTCATTCGGTCTCTTTGTAGCATTCTCAGTGTCACGGATTCACAGGCTTCCTTAATAAGGTTTTGAAGGCTTTCAGGATTTTCCGGCTGCTGAGCGTACACTACATCCTTCAAATAGCTCCATAGGAAGAAGTCCAGTGGCGTCAAATCGGGCGATCTAGCAGGCCAGGTGACAGGTCCTCCCCTTCCTGGCCATCGACGAGGATGTGTAACATTTACGTTGTTGCAAACATCTGCTGACATGTGAGGGGGTGCTCCGTTGTGTTGAAACCGCATGGTCACACACTCACCCAGTTGCACATCCTCTAGCAGCAATGGTAGTTGGTCATGAAGAAACTGTAGGTAACTGTCAAATGATCCTCAAAGAAATATGGTCCAATTAGGTGATCACCCAGTACACCACACCAGACATTTACCCCACATCATGCCTGAAATGCTGCCTGCCTTACCCAGTGGGGATTTTCAACACACTAAAAGTGCATGACGATTCACAGAGCCATTATTATGAAATCGTGCCTCGACCGAAAATAAAATGTGAGATACAAACGCTGGATCATTTGCCACTTGCGCCAGTATCCACGCACAAAAATCAACACGAGTTTCGAAATCTCGTCCGTTGTGTTCTTGATGTAGTTGCAGGTGATACGGACGAAAAAAACAAACGGGAATGCAATATCCTTACAACAGACGACTGGCTGATGTTGGCCTGCTGTGCTACTACCCGGGTACTCGTGTGAGGATACTCCCCGAAAGTGTCCAAAACAATCTCAGCAGTTTACCGGACGTAACCGGTGCCTGTCTAACAGGACATGTTCGGGAAAGTGACGAAGTTACACGAAAACGTCGTTCCACTCTCAAACGTATTTGCGTTTGGTTGTTTTCTGTGTGGAAATATTTCCTGGTACAGGCGCTGTGCTACCTGTGCGTTCTGTTTTGCTTCGCCGTCGTAGACGGGGAGCATGTCAACACACTCATCTGCTGAATACACAGCGGAGAAATGACCAGGACTGCTAGGCTGCATCAAGAGTCAGGCCACCACACATCCAACATGCATGCTATTGGTCGAATGTGGCACGAATGGCCTCTTATTTGATCTTCAAAGTTTAAAATGTGAATTAAAATATTTATCGCTCGTCAGATTCGAATCCCCTACCAACGCAACATGCGTCATCACGTCTGTGGTTAGTCCACTACGCCACTGTGACTGTTGTCTCCGGTTTATCAGAAAGTTTACTTGGTGTGAAACTACGTCCCGCTTCACAAAAAAAACACACATTTTCTATCCCGTTTTCTATCAGTATGCCATCGCTTTTAGCGATAATTTCATAACCAATCGAAAGCTTATAATTGGCACGAACATTTTACATAACCGTATGACAGTTTGATTTATTGTGTAAATACCTGTCGCATACACGTTTTTGCAAAAGTCGTGCAGTGATGACGCAGTAAGTGCTTTAAAGGCGACTGTAGCTTGATATTCGGCAAAGGAAAAACGACCTTCACCCCACTGACGTTCGTTGGGATGTCTAAAATCAGAAACGTCAGATGTGGCTAACTCACCGGATATTAATATTTTCTTTCTTTCCTAATCCGTTACCCTCCGGGGTTGATTTTTCCCGCGGTCTCAGCGAGGGATCCCACCTCTACCGCCCCGAGGGCAGTGTCCTGGAGCGTGAGACTTTGGGTCGGGGGATAAAACCAGGGAGGAGGACCAGTACCTCACCCAGACGGCCTCACCCCCAATGCTTAACAGGGCACTTGTAGGTGATGGGGACATTGGAAGGGATAAACAAGGAAGAGGGAAGGAAGCGGCCGTGTCCTTAAGTACCATCCCTGCATTTGCCTGGATGACAAGTGGGAAACGACGGAAAACCACTTCGGGGATGGCTGAGGAGGAAATCGAAGCCCTCTGTACTCCCGAGGCTGAGTGGGCCCCGTTCTAGCCCTCGTACCACTTTTCAAATTTCGTGGCAGAACTGGGAATCGAACTCGGGCCTCCGGAGGGAGGAGTAGCTAACCACACTAACCACTACACCACAGACGTGAACATGTTCATACTTGCTGATACGTAATTGCACCATTACTTGAATGCCGAGATTTACTGGGTGGAAATGCATTTCACCATACATCACTAAAACTTCTCCAACTAACTTCTCCCCCTGTGGGTGGGGGCGGTAGAATAACAACCACGGTAATCCCAGCCTGTCGTAAGAAGCAACTAAAGGGGCCCCAGGTGCTCTGAACATTGGAGCGTGAATTGGCGACCACGGGACCCTTAGCTGAGTCCTGGCATTGCTTCCACTTACTTGTGCCCGGCTCCTCACTTTAGTCTATCCTATCAGACCTCCCTTGGTCAACTCTATTCTTTCCCGACCCCGACGCTATTAGTTTTGCGAGGGAGTCTTTCATTTTCACGCTCTTCGTGGCCCTTGTCTTCCTTTAGCCGATATCTTCATTTTTCGAAGTGTCGGACCCCTTCCATATTTTCCCTCTGATTAGTGTTATATAGAGGATGGTTACCTAGTTGTACTTCCTCTTAAAACAATAATCACCACCACCACCACCACCACCATCCAACCAACGTCAGTCGTTGTAAGACTGGCAACACCATCTGTTGGGAGTTATCGGAATGTTATCATAGCAATAGAGACAGTGGGTCTGAAGGACACTATCGGTAACAATTAAGATGTGTTTCCATGGTTTCCCGTATTCACATCACGTATAAGCTGGGGTTGTACCCTAATTATCGCCACGGTCGCTTTCTTCATAATGGTAGACATGTTTCATACAACTGTCGTCATTGACAATGTCGGTTCGACGTAAAACATTTTTTTTTTTTTTTTTGCTCTTTGCTTTACGTCGCACCGACACAGCTAGGTCTTATGGCGACGATGGGACAGGAAAGGCCTAGGAACGGGAAGGAAGCGACCTTGGCCTTAATTAAGGTACAGCCCCAGCATTTGCCTGGTGTGAAAATGGGAAACCACGGAAAACAATTTTCAGGGCTGTCGACAGTGGAGTTCGAACCCCCGGATGCGAGCTCACAGCTGCGCGCTCCTAACAGCACGGCCAACTCGCCCAGTCGACGTAAAACAAATGGTAGGAAGAAGAAATAAGTAATTGCTGTAATGACGTAGCCATGGTAGACTTACCTGTTCTGGTTGTAACCTATAACGCGATGTTTTTAAATAATTTCGCAAATAATATTATTTCGGGTCTGTATAGGGTATCCTCGAAAAACGATCCAATACTTACAGAGGCGGCAACACGCAAAAAACGAAGGAAAATATGGTCCATTACCACTGCCATCAATGAACACCATGTATTCGATGTACACTTCCAGTGGCGGCTGGTGAATAAAATCAGTTGTGTGCTGTAACTAGAGGATTCGATCCCGGGATCCTGAAAACCGGGATCCCGGGATCCCGACCGCTTTTCAATCCCGTAGCTTTCGGGATCCCGGGATTTTCGGGATTGACATCATTTCTAAAAAAATTCAAAATAGACTGCGTCAAGCGACACTCTCAGTGCGTTATTTATGCGACTTTTCGGTTTGCAAATGCCTATTCTCGATTAGGGCATGACTGTATTGTTCATTCCCTACGTGCGTGGAAGTCTGACCACAATGCGTGCATTAGTATAGTTCCTCTCACGTGTAAGTGAGATGAGTGGATGCCTTCTTGAAATTTAGCGTCAAAAAGGCGCGTATAGATTTGACTAATCCAGTAAAATGAAATGAAATGGCGTATAGCTTTTAGTGCCGGGAGTGTCCGAGGACAAGTTCGGCTCGCCAGATGCAGGTCTTTTGATTTGACTCCCGTATGCGACCTGCGCGTCATGATGAGGATGAATTGATGATGAAGACCCAGCCCCGGTGCCAGCGAAATTAACCAATTAAGGTTAAAATTCCCGAACCCGGGATCCCTGTGGCCAAAGGCCAGCACGCTAACCATTTAGGTATGGAGACGGACGACTAATCCAGTGCAATTCTAAGAGTCCGATATCGAGCTCATCGAAGAAATCATTAAAATCATGGCTCCAGTCAAATTAACTGTAGAAGCACTCTGTCGCAGTGATGCGAATTTATGCACAGCTGATGCTGCTCTTAACTTTCTTTTTAAGCTGTTAAATGACAATAGCTCCGAGTTTGCTTCTAAATTCAAGATACATTTAATAAAGCGCATGAAAGATGGCCGAAGAAATGAGTTACGTGGCGTATTGTGCTACCTATAAAAACCTCATAGTGACAATGAGACGTTGGCGTTCGATGATGAAATAAAGCGTACATTTTCAAGTCCGAGCAAACTCCAGATAAAAACCAGATTGTTTCTTTAATTGAGAGATTAAATGGTAAAAAAGTGACGAAGAGGAAGAACAAAATATGCTAGTTGAGCCTACAATTACAGAAAAAAAGTAATTTGACGCTCAAAGAAAAGCTTCAGCTGAAAATAGAAAACAGCATGAAAATTATGTCTCCTGAAGAATTACATTGAATTAATTTTCCAGAATTGTTAAGAAGGGAATGAACCTATACGAGTCTTCAAATTCTACTCGGAGCTACAACCTAGAGCAGGCTTATAAGTATTTACTAACGATTCCTCCCACTTCCATCGAACCTGGAAGCTCTTTCTTAGCAGCTGCATATATGTGCAACAAATTGAGAAGCAGGCTTGGTGATGAGACACTGGATACGTTGTTATTTCTAAGATCAAATTAGAATGTTCCTATTAAATTAGTTTTCTTTATATTTAAGAGAAATGTGAAATGTGACTGATTAATGTTATTTTTAAATACTATTTTGCTAAGAAAGTTTCTACCTACTTATTATGTTGTTGCATGAAACTCGACTATTTAGTCTATGTTCAGAGAGATTGTTGTTGATTTCCAAAGTTTATTTGCATAGTTTGTTACCTAAGTTTTTTTAATATAGTGTATCGGGGTAAGATGGTAATCGGGGTATGATGCCTATTTGCTCCTGTTGCTTCACTGTGTCGAGAGATCTCAGCACTGATCAGTCCACTACTTCCTTGAGTCAGTGTCTCGAACGGCAAGCGTTCAGTGCAGTTGTTACGGTCATTTTCCGCCTTTGTGAGCTTAAAATCGGTGGCAAGTATTAAAACTTACGCTGTGAAATATTTGCAGATGCATTTAGAAACAATAGTAGTGATTTCTATACCGCTGCACCAGTTGTAACTATGTGTTAATCATGTACCGTATATCTTGAAGTGTATGTGTGTCAAGTTACTACCTGTTTGCTGCCATATTGGATCACATATTTCAACTGGCATCTCACCCCGATCCCTGGGAAAGACGCCATATTTTCTTCGGGGCAAGATGGACACTCATAATAATTTACCATATATATATTAATTTGCCTAGAAATTATGTAAGAACACAAATAGAGGTCAGTGGAGTGAAGAAAGTCTCCATTGAGCAATGGACCGTGTAGAATCTGGTGGCATGAACTTTTTTCGAGCTTCTCAAGAGTATGACATTCCATATCGGACCGTGAAAAGGCGGATAGGGGAAAACAATGGCAAAAAACGAGGAATGGGACCTCAAAGTAAGACATTTAAACATATTTGAGTTTCAAATCATAAATAAATAAATTAAATAAATAAATAAATAAATAAAAGTCAGAACTAATGATAATAATAATTACCATAAAACAATATTACTTTTTAGTAATAAATATTGTGTGTTGTTTCGTAGGTTGTCTTGGAACAGAAAATGAGAAACAACTTGTACTCTACATTAAGAGACTACAGGCTTCCGGATTTCCTGCTACCGGAGGTGGTTTGCGAAAACTAGCATTTCAATTTGACGAAGCGAATAATATTCCTTATCACTTCAACAAAGGATGCTTGCACGGCTGGCTAGGATTGGTTGCAGTCATTCTCGAGACGTTTTCATGATCTTGTGAAGAGAAAACCTCAAGGTCTTTCCATCCATAGGGTAATGGGACCCAACAGAGAAGACATTGGAAATTATTTCAAATTATTAGAGGATGTTCTCTTGCAGAATAACGGCTCTCAACAGCCTGCTCGGGAACTGAAACTCGTACAAGTGTTGCAGCTAAACCAGGGACCTCGTTTGAAAAGATTGCACCGATAACAATTTTGGAACCACTCGAAAAAAGAAGGAAGAAAACTGGATCTGTGTTGACAAACCAGAAAAACCTAAAATGTTCGAAAGAAGCACAACACAGAAGGACCGGCCCGAAAAAAACTCCTACCAGCAAACAAGAGAGAAAAGGAAAATCGACTGATGAAGACAATAACTGTTGTGTGCAAAAGAAACTATTACGAAAGAAACGAACCTCAAGTGGTCGGAATTCAGCACATTCACTGTAAGAAATAGCTTCACGAAACATGCACAGATGAGGCAGATATGTATAAAGACTGCGCTAAAAACAGTAAACATCAACCGTAGAAGGGTTGGTAATTACAATGTATTATTGTTTATTTTTTATTATTTGACCATAAATCACATACTAAAATTGGTAACATTCATATATTTGTATCCAATTTATTTTGCCATCTTACCCCAATCTTCGGGGTGAGATGCCTAGTACGCTAACCTGTAAAAAATATTATACTACAGGATACAGATATTATGCTTTTAGCAAATACAGTGATTTTCAGTTTGAAAAAACCTTGCCAAACATGTGTAATAAATCTCGTTTTGAAAATCGCAGTATTTCCCCTCCTAATTTCATGTGGAACCAAAAAGTATGGCATCTTCCCCCGATGTACTCTATATGTAAGTTTAAATAGATCTCACTGATTCTTGGAAAAGAATAATTTTAATATAGAGACTGAGTGATTTTAAATCTCGTTAGTCTGACTAAGTCTGATTAGTTAGAGTGATTAGATTAGCTAGGTGCATACCGTAAAAGATGTTGATTTTGTCTCAATTTCGATTTGCTGATTAAACATCTGATTTCTGTAAGATTTTCTCATTTTTTATTTGTAACCTTCAATCCCGGGATAATCCCGGGATCCCGGGACTGACCAGGTGTAATCCCGAAATCTCGGGATTAGAAAAGTGCCGGGATCGAAATCCCTAGCTGTAACACATCCCCGCTCAAAAAATATTAATGGTGTTCTCAATGGGCTCTACACTGAGTTTTCAATACTTAACAAACACACAGTCTGCCTCTGTGGTGTAGTGGTTAGTGTGATTAGCTGCCACCCGCGGAGGCCCGAGTTCGATTCTCGGTTCTGCCACGAAATTTGAAAAGTGGTACGAGGGCTGGAAACGGGGTCCACTCAGCCTCGAGATGACAACTGAGTAGGGGTGGGTTTGACTCCCACCTCAGCCATCCTGGAAGTGGCCTTCCGTGGTTTCCCACTTCTCCTCCAGGCCAATGCCGGGATGGTACCTAACTTAAGGCCACGGCTACGGCCGCTTCCCTCTTCCTTGTCTATCTCTTCCAAACTTCCCATCCCCCCGCAAGGCCCTTGTTCAGCTTAGCTGGTGAGGCCGCCTGGGCGAGGTACTGGCCATCCTCCCCAGTTGTATCCCCGACCCAGAGTCTAAAGTTCCAGAACAGTGCCCTTGAGGCGGTAGAGGTGAGGTCCCTCGCTGAGTCCAAGGGAAAAACCAACCCTGGAGGGTAAACAGATAAGGAAGAAGAAGAACAAACACGCAAACAAGCCAACACATAAACACATTCCTCATACAAAACTAATTAAACACACAATAACACCTGCAATGACACAACATTCGCGAACTCAAACACTTGGTGTGAGCGCGCAAAAATAGTTCTCAATGTTACCAAAATCAAAGAAATAAAACCAGCAGTCGTAATGCAAAATTATATGCTATGTTGTTATAGTGAAATTTATAAAGTAGATATTTTTGTAATTACAGAAAATCACAATATCATTTCGACAACATTAAGGTACAATTGTCATAGTTCATCGATTTACAAATATGGCTATGGAATAGGCAAGTTGGGAGTGTTAAAAGACCTGACGGGAAAAGCTGATAGCTACCTCTACAGTATTTTGTTTTCCCGTTTGCTTTGAGCGATCTCCATTTAATACTACCACTGAGTCAAGTGGGTGCCACCTGCCACGTTCTCATTTCTGTCGAATAGCTAGTGTGACCAGTGCGGCCCCTCTTTGGTTGAACGAATCGCTGTGAAGTGATGGTTTGGGTGTTTTTTTCACAGCACATATGGGAAGTTGGGCACGCGTGCGCAAAGGGCAGAGTTCCTACTCTCTGGCAAAAATGCTTAGAAATTCTCGGTGTGCTGTGATCTGCACAACACCCGGCGTGGAGCGCACGCCTATAGTTACTCGGTTCTGAGGGAAGTTGAATGATTTCTTATTCTTTGGCTGACGTCTTTTTCAATGCACTGTATTATATTGTATATAATATTATTAAAGTAATTTATTTTTCGAATAGACAATGTGCTGCAGTACTTCAGCACATAAGGTACGGCCGCCCCTGTATACTCGAAATCTTTAGTATCTTGTGGCCAGAAATATTCATTTCAGGCGAGAAATCAGTACAGCCGTCAGAACTACCCAGTACCTGCTTACACACTCTCTCCCATCGGTCACATCCATCACACACGTTAACACATGCACACATCTGAAGAGTGAGGGGAGGTGGATAAAACGGAAGTACGAGGATATCCAGCTTGAATGAAACGCACGCGGAGGGGAAGGTACTTGCTTCCCCGCTTGCCCACACGTTCCGCTGGCTCGATAATTAAGGGAGAAGAGAATTAATGTAGGAACCACACGCTTCCTTCAAAGCTACGGGCTTAATGTGTATGTCAACTCATTGAGGGTAAAATTCTCCAGTTTCTTTTTAATTCTTTTGTGTGAGGTCTAGCTGAAATGTTAGCGGACTCGACGAAGACTTTATCAAATGGCATCGCACTCAACCCCTGTACGAAAGAATGGCCCTTATTTTCGTCAATAAAGGTCCTATCAAATCCTACTACTACAAATACTACTACCAATAATAATAATAATAATAATGATAATTGTTATCCTCAGAAACCAAGGTAAAAGTAACCTGGCATTGAATAATTACGATTATCAGAGACACAAGGGCGCTTGGAAAACCGCTCCTATGAAGTTATTCTCAGCGCTGATCAAACAATGAAATGCCACATATTGGAGTGGGATTACATCGTGCATACTTCATCGCAATAAATTACAGTAAATTAATTGTTTTCCTTGATTAAGAAAAGCGGTATGGCCAGAAAAAAAAATGAAATGTCGTATGGCTTTTAGTGCCGGGATATCCCACGACGAGTTCGGCTCGCCACGTGCAGGTCTTTCTATTTGACTCCTGTAGGCGACCTGCGCGTCATAATGAGGATGAAATGATGATGAAGAGAATACATACACCCAGCCCCCGTGCCATTGGAATTAACCAATTAAGGTTAAAATCCCCGACCCGGCCGGGAATCGAACTCGGGACCCTCTGATCCGAATGCCAGTACGCTGACCGTTCAGCCAACGAGTAGTATGGCCAGAATGTTTAGCCATAGAAACATCTTAATTAGTTTCCGAAAAAATAGAGTTGGGAGTGACCTCTGAGTGCGCATCGTCGCAAACCACACCTCCTGGAAGACGAACACATGTGACGTCTTGGTTACTTCTCCTTCATCCTCAGGGTTGGCCAAAATCTTCGCCCGAATATTACCTGTTTCCTTTTCCACTCGGAATTCTTGTGATCGCGATTGTACACTTCATAACAAGTGCTCGGTGTGACCGCCAGCCATGGCAATGCAGCCTTCCACCCTACCCTACAGTACTGCAGTGTCACAACAAAAAATCCGCCATTTGAACACTACAGTACACTTGGCGAAACTAACCTACTTGACTGCGAGAGCAATACGGTCTCTAGTTCGCAGTAGAATGCTGTACGTCGACTAGTGTGTTTCGTTCTTGCTTGATACAGCAGAAATGCACTTAAATATACGGTTCACTGCATCAATTGTCTACGTACGATGGTCTCACATTTGATTCATGACAAAGTGCTCGGAGTGCAAGATCAAGCTCCTCCTACCTCTATAGCACAACGACCAATGGTTAGGTAGGAACATATTTTCTTCTTTTGTTACAAACGACCTTCCGTACATTATTCAAACATCGTGATCATTGATGGTAGTGGTTATGCGAATATATCCGTATTTTAGACGTTTAATGTAGCGTTCGCGTACATTTTCACGATTTCTGCTAATGTCCGCATTTTTTTATTTTTAGAGAGGAAGATCTTTTAATTTTTGTTTTCATCTCGTTTCGTCAACAAGTTACATATTTCTATCTCAATTATTGAACTACATCGTCTGTTATTCGCTTACAATCGATATGTTACGCTAGTAAAACCGAAAATGTCGATTTACATTGCTTACAATCGATGTATCGATCTTTTTTAGCTAGCATAGAGATAGTGTATTCATCCAGTTGCATCATCATTAAATTACATTTTCATCACCCAAAAACCATCTTATTAGGTAACTTGAGACACCAAATTTGACTTTTAAAGTGTACAGCACGGAAACATTGATTCATTTTATAAATTCAGATTTTTTATAGCTAAACAATGTGTCTCCATCATGCTTTGTTAAAAATCAATCCGGTGATAAATACCCATGGGACATGGGTTTTAAAGTGTGGGTATATGCGATGTGTGGAATATATTTTATTTTGTACGTTTCTTACACAAACATATATATTTGACAACATAAAATTTAACTAGTGTTTCATTCGGGGTTCGGCAGTCCTAAGAGCGCGTTGATCAATCCCGTTGAGGATATCCTAGGTAGCAGACCATAACTCCGAAGATATTGGGTATGCAACCAATGTTTCTTGGACCATTTTACCTTCGCATGTTGCGTGGTGTCTCTTCTGTATATAATGGAACCATTTTTAAGGACATGTGACATATCCCTTTGAGAAAGTTTTTGCAAAATTTCATGAAATTCTGCCCAGCAGTGGTTTAGAGGCGATGCCGTTTCGGAAGACCGGGAGCCAGGCGTCATTTCACTGCCTTCGGTTCAGAGAGATACAAGTTCATTTCCCAGACTGGTAGAGATTTTAGCCCAATCTGGTCAATTCCTCTGGCTCGCGAACTGTGCGTTTTTGTGTTTTCTCAATATATACTTCTTAATTTACACACATCACACTACACTGGCAAACACCATAGAAATACGCAGTAATGAATACTTCCCTCCACATATGTTTGGCCTCAGGAAGTACATCCGACCGTAAAACATGGTTAACTCACCATGTGCTTTCCATTTTTGGATCCCACTGGAGTGTAGGAAGAGTGGCAAGATCATATCCTTTTTCCTTTTCGCTAGTGGTTAAATTCGCACTAACTCATCAAATGTTTTGGGGACACAAGGAGGTCAAAGTGGTAGGAATTGTGATGGAAGCGGCCGTAGCCTTCATTAAGATACAGCTTCAGCACTTGCGTGGTGAAAAGGGGAAAACAACGGAAAACTATCTCAGGGCTGCCGATGGTGGGGTTCAAACAAACCGTTGCCGTTCAGCTCGATAGCTGAAGTCGCTTAAGTGCGGCCAGTATCCAGTAAACGGGAGATAGTGGGTTCGAGCCCCACTGTCAGCAGCCCTGAAGATGGTTTTCCGTGGTTTCCCATTTTCACACCAGGCAAATACCTGGGCTGTACCTTAATTAAGGCCACGGCCGCTTCCTTCCATTTCCTAGGCCTTTCCTACCCCATCGTCGCCGTAAGACATATCTGTGTCGGTGCGACGTAAAGCAAATAGCAAAAAAAAAAAAAAAAAAAAAAACAGCCGTTGCCAGAATGCAAACTCACATCTACGTGACCCACCAGGTGGCCAACTCGCTCGGTCAGAGTAAGACGATAGTGATCATTAAATATGTTTCTCCTTCCTAGACTTATCCCACTGTCTTTGATTCGGCACATGTGTAGTTTATGCCCAGTTTTACGGCCAGCGTCTTTACTTTTGGCGTCTTTCAATGATGTTTGGTGGTGTGATTTATTTTGTTCAGTAAATGAAGACACGAACAACGAGTCTCCGATCTAGAGGAATTGACCAGGTACTAGGTACTAGGTAAAGTGAATGGATTCCTCAATTATTATCAATTTAAACATACATGGCGCATATCTGACAGTGAATAGAATGGCGTAATATTAACTTATTTGTTTACATTACGAGAACTAATTTTGTTTGAAATACAAATGGTATCATTGATGCGTAGGCGATATTGAAGTGTAATTGAGTGCATGATGTATCACTAATTTACAGGAATATACAAAGCTCTTTCAGGACAATAATATCATATGCATAGCATACCCAACACATATTTAATTTGTTTCCTGGAAATATAGGTTTACTGTTAATCTGCTTACTTGTGAGAAACTGATCACTGTAAAGGGCATGGAAGTTACTACAAGAATCAACATTCATCTCATATTCGTCTTCCGTGTCTTTGATATTAACCTACCTAAATTTCAGTCGAAATATTGCTCCAAAGAATATCGGAGTATTTACAACTAAAAGTACCGGGCTTGTTGGCCGTGCGGTACGGGGCGCGCAGCTGTGAGCTTGCATCCGGGAGATAGTGGGTTCGAATTCCACTGTCGGCAGCCCTGAAGATGGCTTTCCGTGGTATCCCATTTTCACACCAGGCAAATGCTGGGGCTGTACCTTAATTGAAGCCACGGCTGCTTCCTTCCCATGCCTAGGCATTTCCTATCCCATCATCGCCATACTCCTATCTGTGTCGGTGCGACGTAAAGCAAATAGCAAAATAAAAACCAACTAAAAGCCAAGCAAGTGTGAGAAAATATTGTTCCGAAGCCCAACTCCTCACGTAGGCTATTAACATTTACAACGAGATACACTCAGTCACGTTATAATTATTATTATAATTGCCGACCCCGCGGTGTAGGGGTAACCGGATTCGATTCCCGGCCAGATCAGGGATTTTTACCTAATTCTGAGGGCTGAGTCGAGGTGGTCGCTTTGTAGGCCAAGGCCCTTCGGGGCTGTAGCACTATGAGGTTTGGTTTGGATTATTATTATTATTATTATTATTATTATTATTATTATTATTATTATTATTATTATATTATTTCTTTGTTTGTTAATCCGTTTACCCTCCAGGGTTAGTTTTCCCTCGGTCTCAGCGTGGAATCCCACCTCCACCGCTTCAAGGCCAGTGTTTCCGAGCGTGAGAGTTTGGGTCGGGGATACAACTAGAGAGGAGGATCAGAACCTTGTCCAGGCAGCCTCACCTGCTATGCTGAACCGGGGCCTTGTGGAGGGGGATTGGGAGATCTCAAGGGATAGACAAGGAAGGCGGGAGGAAGTGACCGTGGCCTTAGTTAGGTACCATCACGGCATTTGCCTGGAGGAGAAGTGGGAAACCACGGAAAACCACTTCGAGGATAGCTGAGGTGGGAATCGAAACCCCTCTACTCTGTTGACTACACCTCATAGGCGGACTATTATTATTATTATTATTATTATTATTATTATTATTATTATTATTATTATTATTATTATTATTATTATTATTATTATTATTATTACGGAAAGCGTTTGGAGGCTACAGCTGTATTGTTGGGAGTCCTAAGTGTCGTTACCCATATTTCATGACGACAATGCTTGTTGTTTGAAAGGTCTAACATCTAGGGCAGCTATTTCCAAACAATAATCCAAGGGGTCCGCAATAATAATACAAGTTGTAAGTATTTGAAATGTTATTGTACACCCACAATTCATAGTTCATTATACTAAATTTAGGAAGTATGTATGTCTTTACTGTTGTATAAATTGCATACAGTGAAATATACTGAATAACTCTAAACTTGTCTAGAGATAGCACAAGTTAGCAGCGGAAAGAGAAGAAATACTAAAAGGGGATGTAAGAGATGTAATTTTGAGACACTTAGAATTGCTAGTATCCACACTCAGACCATATTCTCCGCCTCTGGTTGAGAAAATCTCATGGATCAGAAGTCCCTGCTTTGAAACTGAAAATGAACTGCCCTCCCTTGAGGAAGATGAACTATCCTAAGTATCTTGGCAGAGAGAAAGTTGATGATATGGGTGGAGAATCAGATGGAGCGGCATGTTTAGCTCCAGGAAGTTCCATGTACGTATCGACTTTTGGGTCCATAACATCACCTATACCCTACAATTTCTAGAAAGTAAATACTGTGTTTAATGCCTTTCATGACAACATACCTGTGCGAGTGTACCTTTTCTACTCTCAAACAAATGAAAAAGAAGTTCAGAAACAGAGCTGTAGAGGATGATCTTCAGTTCGAGTGACTACGCTTGTAAACCGCTTGGTCTTTGGAAAACAGCACCTTCCGTCCCATTCATCCAAGAACCGCAACAAGTGAATGTTTGCAGCTAAATTTCCAAATCTAGACTGTTGTAATTATAAGCCAAGAGTCACAGTGTTTTTTTTTTTTTTTGGTTTCTTTTTTGCTAGTTGCTTTACGTCGCACCGACACAGATAGGTCTTATGGCGACGATGGGATAGGAAAGGGCTAGGAGTGGAAAGGAAGCGGCCGTGGCCTTAATTAAGGTACAGCCCCAGCATTTGCCTGGTGTGAAAATGGGAAACCACGGAAAACCATCTTCAGGGCTGCCGACAGTGGGGTTCGAACCTACTATCTCCCGAATACTGGATACTGCACAGTGTTTTATAATTTCTATGCATTGACGAAGTATATTTATGAAAATGAAGTCAAATTAAACTTGCAAAGAAATTATACTAAACATCATTACAAAATTCTTTTTTTTTTTTTCTTACTGAATGAAGTATTATGTTATGTGATTAAGAGGTCATTGGATATGCATGCGATATGCTCGGGGGGCTTCAGAAATGAAACGTTTGAGAAACCCTATTCGAGGGCATACGGTATATGTATTTTCTATACTCCAAATAAACTAATACGCAACGATTCTCTTAGCTTCGCATGACACTGATATGCATTTCTGTCAATTTTCCCGTTTATGAAATTTCATTAAATTGTGGACAGCGGGTTATTAAGTGATATCATTTCACTTTTGGTTTGTCTAACATCTAGGTCATCGGCCCCCTTATTTCAGAACTGTTTATTTATTCATCCATTTTCTTTATCGTCATGGTATTATATTTATATTCCGTGTATCTATATTTTTTCAGTACTGTGGACTCGAGACGAGACATGTTGTCTTTACCGAGCTCAATAGCCGCAGTCGCTCAAGTGCGGCCATTATCCAGTATTCGGGAGACAGTGGGTTAAAACCCCACTGTCGGCAGTCCTGAAGATAGTTTTCGGTGGTTTCCCATTTTGACACCAGGTAAATGCTGGGACTCTACCTTAATTAAAGCTACGGCTGCTTCCTTTCCACTCCTAGCCCTTTCTTATCCCATCGTCGCCATAAGACTTATTTCTATCGGTGCGACGAAAAGCTAATTGAAAAAGAAAAAAAAATGTCGTCTTCTTCTGGAGGCATTTCATCGACAAGGAATGGACACTATAAATCAAATATTGCAACCGAAAAAATCTGTCTGTAATGTACTTATGGCTTCATTTTATCTATTACAAGAAATAAAAATAATATTTTGATCCGTTCGTTCGTAATCTGTTTATCCTCCAGGGTCGGTTTTTCCCTCGGACTCAGCGAGAAATGCCACCTCTATCGCCTCAAGAGCAGTGTCCTGGAGCTTCAGACTCTGGGTCGGGGGATACAACTGGGGAGGATGACCAGTACCTCACCCAGGTGGCCTCACCTGCTATACTGAACAGGGGCCTTGTGGGGGCATGGGAAGTTTGGAACGGATAGACAAGGAAGAGGGAAGGAAGCGGCCGTGGGCTTAAATTAGGTACCATCCCGGCATTTGCCTGGAGGAGAAGTGGGAAACAACGGAAAACAACTTCGAGGATGGCTGAGGAGGGAATCGAACCCCCCTCTACTCCGTTGACCTCCCGAGGCTGAGTGGACCCCGTTCCAGCCCTCAAACCACTTTTCAAATTTCGTGGCAGAGCCGGGAATCGAACCCGGGCCTCTGGGGGTGGCAGCTAATCTCACTAACCACTACACCACAGAGGCGGACATTTTGATCTGTACTGAGCGTATTACACAATTGAAAAGATTTTTTTTATTCCACGTAGTTCAATACCTACTATTCAATCTTTAAGACTGATACAAAATATATCTAATTTGCATACATGTTTCAACCCTTTTGGGTCACCATCAGTGCTTAACTGATAAGGCAATAACATTTTTTTCAATTAAAAAGAATTAAGAAATAGTCTTTTCAGAGAATAAAAGTTTTTCACTATAATTTTCTGTTGTGAAATTTCTTGCTTTTGTCTTATTAAAATACATTGGGAGAATTTAAAATCGTTCATTGATTAAGTCATAAAATTTTGAGCAAGGTTTTTCTTAGATTACTGTGATGAATTTTATCGCTTTCCGCTCCAACTTCTACTCATACTGGTACATCACTCGTCGATATCACATACGCTACTCCACCGGAGCATGACGTGAAAATACTTGGCCATATGGAACACTGGCTCTCATTGCTTTTAGAAAATTAGCCGCCATACAGCTATGGTCCGTATTTGACAGTAGCATTAAGAACAGCAACTACACAAAAAACATCAAATTCCACCAACACAACTCGACGAGTGCGCCTCGTGAAACAGAACCTACGCTGGCAGTTTCTCGAAGTGACTTCCATCCGAACGCACATAAGCTTGCTAGAGACAACGCAACACGATGTGTGCTTCCCTCCAACTCTGATAAACTGTAATCAACAAAGAGTAGAATTGTCTTGGACCATGTTTCTTGGTTTACTACTCTCCGTATCCTCGACCTGGTCACCTCATTGAATTTGGCCATAGAGGAGGGATTCACGCATTAAAAAGAATGCTGTCATACATAGACGTAAGGCTAACACAGGATGAACGTCTGTTGTACGTGTACCGAACACGTGGCCACGCGGTTTGGGTCTCGTAGCTGTTAGCTTGCATTCGGGAGATAATGGGTTCGTAACCCACTGTCGATAGCCCGGAAGATGTTTTTCCGTGGTTTCTCATTTTACACCAGGGAAATGCTGGGGCTGTACCTTAATTAAGGCCATGGTCGCTTCCTTTGCATTGATAGCACTTTCCTAACCCATCGTCACCATGTGTCGGTGCGACGTAAAGTACATTGTAAATAAAATATTATATGTGTATGCACATTGTTCTTATCCGTCTCAGTTTTGAGAAAAGGTGTTTGCACACAAAAATACAGGCACAAATAGTCATAACATGCACTGCGAAACTGCGTAACAAAGGAAAGTGTTGATTACATAATTTAGGACTCGTATATGGCTAGTATCTGACATTTTAATAGGAGTACAATTCTGCACACAAATTATCTTTAACTGCAAATCGTAAGGAGCTACAAAATCGCTGACTGACAAGAGGTTCTCATTTCTTGGAGACATTTGGACATATTCGTTGTATGAAGCCACTAGCCACGTGTGCGACTGTCTACTGCAGCTGCACAAGTCACATTAGAATGCTCAGGTTTGAGAAAGCAGGGGAAATGTAAATGGGCACCGCAAGGGAACATATGCCTATGACTGCATTACGCCACAGAGGGGAATAAATGTAGAGAGACGATGGCAAGACTGTTTAGTGATGTCTAGTTTAGAGACGTGGAAGTAGATAAAATCGTAGTGGTTTATTCAAGACATTGGTAATTCATAAAGACTTGAATATTGGTAGGCTTAAGAGTGTGTAATGAAAATGTTTGTGTAAGAACAGCGCTGGCCACTGATTGGCTCATCGAGCGAGACTCGCGCTCAGCCAGAATACGGAGCGTAATATAAGCTCCAGAGTGAGGTAGGCCTATGTTGGTTACCATCATCAAACCGCATGCAACAGTATGAGTGATGTTACGGGTATTGTCCTAAACAGTGAAATGCAAGCAAGTAAGATGCCACGTTCTAATGAAAGGATGAACTTCCACGGCGGACTTGATGCGTCGCTCTAGCTAGCTCCTTACGGAACTTCATGTATAAAACATAAAGCTACCGCACTATTGCAAACAAGCTAGTAGTTTCATGCGACTCTTGAAACTACTACGACTAAAACGTTTTCATTCCATCCCTGAAGGGGACGGCGGGCCTCCTAGACGGTAACTCCGTCTCTCAGGCCGCGGTGAAGGAGTTGTTCGGAGAAGGTGAGAGGGTTGGCGGCCGTCGCCTATACAAGGAACTGTCCCGGCATTTTGTCTTAGTGCAGGAGAATGGAAAACCACGGAAAATCATTCTCAGGACAGCCGAAGGTGGAGACCACCCCTTATCTGTTTCCCGAACACAGAGGCGTAAAGCCACGGTAGAGCCGTGGCCACTCCTTCTCTTCTCGGTTGGCCGGTCGGAGTGCAGAGCCGTCGGACCACGGGCCAGCCGTGGCCACTTGAGCGCTGAGACCCACTCTGCATCTGCCGACCACTCTTGATATCGTAATCACCGTCACGGGACCTCTAGCCTTACGTGGAATCCAAATCGCAGGGATGTAACTTCTCATTTCAAGCCGGACTAAGTAGCTCAGACGGTGGAGCACTGGCCTTCTGGGCTCAAGTTGGCCATGGGGGGCATGTCCAACACTTGTCCCGCTTCTGTACGTGGTCGAGTATGAAGTGAGAAGAATCTTCGCCGCGAGTTTTTACGACCCGATGCCCTTCCTGACGCCAACCTCATCACAGGAGTTAATGACAAGAAATGAATGACGTGATATATAATAGTAGGAAGCGAGAGGGTGAAGTCCGCTGCCGCCACACAGCCTACTCCTGACGGATAGCACTAAAGGGTCTGTTCTAGGTTTAACGTCGCCATCTGACAGACGAATCACCATCAACAGCGTCATGTCTTAACTCCTTATGAACACTGCGGTGAGATTTGGCATTTAATCTAGGCTTTTGGCACTCAATCTATTCATTAGACTTAGCATTCCACCTCTCCCACTTTGCCGGCCAGCATTCCGGTAGTGAACTTTTTTCGACCAACGGGACTCGAACCGGCTAACGACGATGTTAGACCATATAGACTTAGGACCTTAACGACCGAGCTCGATAGCTGCAGTCGCTTAAGTGCGGCCAGTATCCAGTATTCGGGAGATAGTAGGTTCGAACCCCACTGTCGGCAGCCCTGAAAATGGTTTTCCGTGGTTTCCCATTTTCACACCAGGCAAATGCTGGGGCTGCACCTTAATTAAGGCCACGGCCGCTTCCTTCCCACTCCTAGCCCTTTACTGTCCCATCGTCGCCATAAGACCTATCTGTGTCGGTGCGACGTAAAGCAACTAGCAAAAAAGAAAAGAAAAAGAAAAAAGGACCTTAACGATCATGGCCACCAAGAGACAGGACAGTAATTTGAGTTTAATTTCAACTCATACTTCTTTACATTTCATAAAAACTGAAAGAGCAAATTGAATGAGCCACTAGTACAAAGAGCAAACTCAACTGCTCTCTTTCTTTACGTACGCTAAAAGTTCTGTCTTACAAATGAAAATAGTTGACAAAAATTGCACGACTGTCCAATCACCACATGTTGTGTGAAACTAAATTATATATAAGAGTTATTATCGTATGTCTCTTTACCATGTATAAATATAGTTTTGTGAACAGCAGCGGTGCATTCTATCTTGCAAGTGAAAAGTAAACTGCAAAGTCAAATCACCACATCTTGTGTAAAACTAAAGGACATACGTGAGGTGTGTTTTGTTCAACATTATCGACGCCCATTTTCAGGTAACACAAAAATACATGGACAAGAGGATGAAAACATTGACGACGACAAGATTGAATACGAATAAGAGAGATAATTTTACATTTTGTAATAGAAAATGATTTGGTTGGAGAAATCCGTGTTGTAACTTTCGAATTTGTTCGTTGGCAATATAAAAATAAATACAGCGCTTGATTGTACGGAAACAGTATGGGACATTTTCAAATCCACTCCTTTGAATTTTCCCAAATAAAATATTTATTGAACAAAGTATGCAGCACAAAGCCTTGTATCTGCTACCGGTTTATAATGCACGGATAGATGGTTCTGTAATCACAGGTCCAGAATACCGACTAACGATCTCAGTCGTAGCCAAGTATTTTGCAGACATCCTGGAGCGTTTAGTGGAATTCGAAAGTTAAATGTAATGTAGTTAAATTAGATTTAATTAGCAGTGTTGGTTATTAACAAATTAGAGTCTCAAGGCTGTTCACCAACCTGAGGCTCTGAGGAGTATCTCCTTTGTCGTACAGTAATTAAAGAATAAATATTCCATGTGGATGTAATAAGTATATCACTGTTATTGCCAGTGGGATACTTCCTTATTTTGCTGATGTGTTGGGCCAGGATTTTGATGACCTAAAAATGTTTTAAAATTATCTATAAAATGACGGCAAAAATCCAGTATAATGATCCGAAAACTTTAAAAAATAATGACATAGCTTTTAAAGGAAAATTTAAAATCAATTTAATATTCGAGTTTGTACAGAAATTATAATAAGATTTCGGGCTTTTATCACGTCAAGAATACAAGTTGAAATTCTTTACATTTCGTGTAGAACTTCACTCCGCGTCTTCAGAAGAAAATTTCGACTGTTCATGGGGAAGACTTCTCCAAAGGGATGTTTCTCCTGGAATGTGGATGTTTCCAAGAAGTAAGTAGTGAGCAAAGTTTCTTGAGTCCATAGACTGACAAAGCGTTGTGAAGATTCTCAAGTCTCCGTAGTCATCCTCACTTAAAGTTGCGATAATATTCAATACCACACATGTAAATGCTTCAAAAACCTCAAATATGTAGGAAAATGACTCAAAATATAAAATATTCTAATAAATTTCATAACATGGCCGAATAATGAGGGATAATTTTAGAAAATGATCTAATAAATGAACATTTCTACAATGTGGGAACATAATCAGAATTTCTGTACAAGTTAGCAATGTCTGTTATGAATCAATTAAAAGATGAAATGTCATAAAAATCCTAGCCCTGCTGATATGTGTAAAGTTCACTGTTTCAGTCCGAGATTATAATTAAAACAGCGAGGCTCACAAACATACCACTGTAATTCTATCGCTTTTTTCATGCCCTTGTGTGGTCAAGGGAGTGAATTTGCATTGCACATGTGGATTTGGTCAAGTTTTACGGCCTGATGAACTTCCTGATACCAACCCCTTGAGGAGGGCTGTGTTTCTGTCTTGGGGTGTGTGTATAAAGAGGAGAATATCGGAACAAATACGAAAACCCAGTCCCCGCGCCAGAGAAATTCACCACACGTGATTAAAATCCCTGATCCGGCCGGGAATCGAAGCCGGGCCCATCAGATGTTTTTTGCTATTTGCTTTACGTCGCACCGACACAGATAGGTCTTATGGCGACGATGGGACAGGAAAGGCCTAGGAATAGGAAGGAAGCGGCCATGGCCTTAATTAAGATACAGCCCCAGCATTTGCCTGCTGTGAAAATGGGAAACACCGGGCGAGTTGGCCGTGCGTGTAGAGGCGCGCGGCTGTGAGCTTGCATCCGGGAGATAGTAGGTTCGAATCCCACTATCGGCAGCCCTGAAAATGGTTTTCCGTGGTTTCCCATTTTCACACCAGGCAAATGCTGGGGCTGTACCTTAATTAAGGCCACGGCCGCTTCCTTCCAACTCCTAGGCCTTTCCTATCCCATCGTCGCCATAAGACATATCTGTGTCGGTGCGACGTAAAGCCCCTAGCAAAAAAAAATGGGAAACCACGGAAAACCATCTTCAGGGCTGCCGAGAGTGGGATTTGAACCCACTATCTCCCGGATAAGAGCTCACAGTTGCGCACTCCTAACCGCACGGCCAACTCGCCCGGTGGTCCATCTGAATTGAAAGCCTCTAGGATGACCACTAATCCAATGATTGATACTAAAACGAGATTCACAAATGAATCTGTTTGAATGAATACTTCTAACTTCCAGTGTTATTAAACACTGATTACCAATTTCTGACAAATTGCGTCTATAACCTTCCTTAGGAGGGCTGGAGCGTGCCATTTTATATAGTTATGAATATAAGGTGCTGACGCGATGTTTCGAATGCCTCGAGGTATTATATATCAAGGCGACCGATGTACCGCTACTAGATCCGAGGTAATGAGTCTCACCAGGCGGCTAAAGTCGACTAGGTACCGATCACCCGGTATCGAATAAATCGTCGATTTTACCTGCCTAATGAGATTGATTAACGCTGTGGTTTAGCTGCTGGATTTCCACCCGGAGCTTAGGTTCGAATCCGGGTCGATCCTGCGTTAAGATTTTCATCTGAAAAATCATGTGACGTGGGCATCCGGCCTTAAGTCTCCGGGCAAAATCAAAATGAGCCTGAGTAGCTCCAGCGACTCAAGAAATGCCTGGAATAACCTGAAGAAAGTTTTGTCTGGTTCATTGGCTGAATGACCAGTGTCGCGGCCTTCGGTTCAGAGGGTGCCGGGTTCGCTCATTTCGGGAACCTAATCCACGCCTGCTTAATTCCTCTGGGTCAGGGACTAGATATTTTTGTATGTACCAATGCATATCTCTTCATACACACACGACTCAGTACAGAAACACGTTCAGTGTTAATAATACTTCAATACTTGCTACCTATCCCTAAAATTCTGAAGTCATATTTTACCTTTTATGGTCGTATTTAGCTAGTTTTATGCGCACTGCTCTAACCAATATTGATATCGTTACGACATTCCCTAATATCATGATCTCAGGCTCAAATCAGTTACGGTGCGAACAACAGATACATATGGCTTTCCTAGAGGAAAAGCAGTAAACCTCATCAAGATAAATAATTGAAATTGTAATTTGCCTTTATTTTTAGTTTCTTTATTCTACAGAATAGAACATGCAGGGAAGGATGCTTGGAAAAGGAATCACAACTGGAAAATGTAGACTGGAAAATGAAAGTAAAAATGGAAGTAAGGAAAGGAAAGAAAAATATAACGACTTAAAGTTAATGGAATACAGAAGTTTGGTGAAATGTCAGATTAAAAAATGTCATTTTAATTTACACTCCTGAGACATAACAGGTACAATATTATCTAACCAGCGAGTTCGTCGAGTGGTTAGGATCGAGCGGCAGTGAGCTTGCATTCGGGAGATAGTGGTTTCGAATCCCACTGTCGGCAGCCCTGAAGATGGTTTTGCATGGTTTCCCATTTTCATACCACGTAAATGGTGGTGCTGTACCTTAATTAAGGCCACGGCCGCTACCTTGCCAATCCCAGCACTTTCCCATCCCTCCGTCGCGGAAAACATTAACAAGAATGTTATTGCTTTTACGCCTCACTATCTACTTTTACGGTTTTCAGAGACGCAGAGGTGCCAGAAGTTAGTCCTGCAAAAGTTCTTTTACGTGCCAGTAAATCTACTGACACGAGGCTGACGTATTTGAGCACCTTCAAATAGCACAGGACGGAGCCAGGATCGAACCTGCCAAGTTGGGGTCAGAAGGCCAGCGCCTCAATCGTCTGAGCCACTCATATGTTTTTGCTATTTTAGTTACCCTTTATTCTAGAGAAGTAAATTATGGTAACACATTCAAATCACCCGGTTGAAAAGATTTGGGTATTTATAAAAAAAGGATTATTAGAGAATGCGAATATTAAAATGATAGAGAAAAATAGTGCAACAGAAGTTAAAGTCTGCACTGCCGGTAAACTGAAAACATTCGAAGTCTTAGTGCGACGTTACACAAGTATCATTATTGTATTAAAATTTATTGTCCAGGGAGAGTATTTTCTTTCAACAGTCAATCCAGAAAAAATATTTTACGGTTTTAGTCACTAAATTTTCACTATCGCGTGATAAGCTATTTAGTCTATCTGAAAATATATATATGCACGCCAAAATAACGTAATTGTGAGAAATACGCCTTGTGTTAATTATTTATGACTTTACACTTGTCACAATAAAAAAGAGCAGAAGATTATAAGACCATGCAATCATTTTATTAGATGTATCACTTTGGATAATAATAATAATAATAATAATAATAATAATAATAATAATAATAATAATAATAATAATAATAATAATGGCTAAGGAAAGGGCTAGGAGTGGGAAGGAAGCGGCCGTGGCTTTAAAAAAGGTACAGCCACAGGATTTGCCTGTTGTAAGAATGGGAAAGCACGGAAAATCATCTTTAGGGCTGCCGGCAGCGGGGTTCGAATCCTGTATCACCCGAATGCAAGCTCACAACTTCCCGACCCTAACCGCAAGGCCAATTCGCTCGGTGTCAGACGATTATTATTATTATTATTATTATTATTATTATTATTATTATTATTATTATTATTTCAAATAATTATAATAATCTGAAATGTCCGTAATTTTAGTGCCAGTGCTTGCCAAAATGGATCCCTCGAATTTAGTTGGAGCATGTTCATTTTCTTTTCTCTCCCAGGACGTTTACATGAAGCTCTGTACTGGTACATTCGCTAAGAGCGGGCCCTACCTAACACTTTGAAAACGACGAAAAGGGTGGGAACTGCACCAAGGTTATCTACCTCAAATAAAACCTCCACATTGTCTTAAAGCAGCTACATTCTAACGTTGCATAATCCACGGAGATCCTCTTCATCAATCGTAGTAACAATCGTATATATGAAACCCTTAAAATTAGCAAACGAAATACTGGAAAGGCTTTCCCTAACACAATGACATATCTACTAAAATATAATGCTGAAATAAATACATGGGAAATGAGGCTCTACGATCTACTGCCATTCGCAGTTATCACATGAATAAAGGCGAAGACTGATTCTGGCAACGCACATCAATATTTTGTGCAATATTACAATTTTCAGGGACTGTTCTACCGATAAGTGGTATCGTAATTTAGAACACCTTTGTTATGCTGTACCTTTTTAGCCACTCACTGATTTTATGTATTCATACTGTTCACTTTCAAAACACACACAATATTCGTCTAGGGATTGAAACCAAGCCGTAGACTGTAGCAGCTCACCAAAGCATATCAGCTACTATCGGCGTGTCACGAGAAGTCGCGGCGGCTTGTAGATACGGCAAGAGTAACACACTACACTCTAAGCTACAAACATTCGTCGTGACAGGCAGTGCGAACTCTGTGAAACAGACGCATGTTCACTGTTGACTTGTTCATATGCAGTACCGTACTCATAATTATAGTAGGCTAAATGTGTAACTGAAACACAATTTCACTACCAGTTTGAAGCTTCAGAATAGTACCTCATTTCGCAAGAGTAACGACAGGTGTTTATTGTCAGGCCTTGAGACTTGAGATAGACGCATGCGCGGACGTCATGTTTACCCCTCTTACCCCTTACCCCGCATCCATGCGACTCCTTATTAGACGACCATAGCATCAGTCAACACACAGTAGCCAATGCACACTGGACCTTAGACAGCCGGAAAAACATGTCAAAAAACTAATCTAAGAAGTAGACATATACAGTACATACACTGATATAACAGATATTATCTTCTTCATCTACTACTACTAGTACTACTACTACTACCACCATTTTTGCCACCCCTGTAGGAACACGGGTGCGACCGAGTCGCACATGTGGATTTCCCTGTTTTACGGCCGGATGCTCGGGGTTGGAACACGTGCACGGAGCCTTTCACTCTAACTGATGTGCAGAAGTAGGATGGTGACACTTGCACGGAGAATTTCACTATCTAACATGAGTCAGAAGTAGGATTGTCATACTAACCAAAATAGTCTTCGGCTCGCCAGGTGCAGGTCTTTTTGATTTGACGCCCGTAGGCGTACATCCAGCCCCCGTGCCAGCGAAATGAACCCAGAACCCATTATGGTTAAACTTCCCGAGCCTGCCGGGAATCGAACGTGGGACCCCTGTGACCAGAGGCCAGCACGCTAACCATTTAGCCATAGAGCCGGACAGTAAATTCGATAAAATGACCACATAATGACTTGCAACTTTATAAAATGACCTAATAATACAAAATGGCAAAAATGGCTTAATAAATTGGCATATATATATATATTTGCTATTTGTTTAACGTCGCACTAATACATTGACGGTTTTCGGCGACGGAAGGGTGGGAGATTGGGAAGGAAGCGACCGTGGCCTTCATCATGGCACAGCCTGGTGTGAAAATGGGAAAACACGGAAAACCATCTTCAGGGCTGCCGACAGTGGGGTTCGAACCCACTATCTCCCGAATGCAAGCTCACAGCTGCGTGACCCTAACCGCACGACCACTTGCTCGGTAATCAGCATTTCTACAATGTGGAAACTATGATGAGGATTTCTATACAAGTTAGCAATGTCTATTTAGAACCAATTAAAAGATGACATGTCATCAAAAATCCTAGCTCTGGTAATCACAGTAGTGAATTGATGCAACTTATAAGTAACTGTTAATTTTATAAATGCGTGCCTGCCTCTTACCCGGAAGCCCCGGGTTCGATTCCCGGCCAAGTCAGGGATTTTTACCTGAATCTGAGAGCTAGTTCGAGGTGATTAGATTAGAATTGAGGAGCTATCTGATGGCGAGATACCGGCGCTGGTGTAGAGAGCCAAGAATAACTACCGTGAGGATTCGTCGTGCTGACCGTACATCACCTCGTAATCTGCTGGCCTTCAGGCTGAGCAGCGATCACTTGGTAGACCAAGGCCCTTCACGGGCTGGTGCGCCATGGGGTTTGTTTTTCTGGTTAATTTTATACATTGTAAGAGAAATTTAGCCGACTTAACGCCGTTTCCAGGCAACACCACGGGGAGTTAGTCTCTTTGCGTTCCCCGTAGATATATTTTTTCACTTGATGCAAGTTCGTCAATTTTTTATTTTTTAGTGCTGATTCAACATATTTGCATGATTATCCAGTGATATTCCATTGTCACGTTTTATCTTTATTAATTATGATTCAGAATATTTATGTATTTACAATATTTACATGATTTACAAATCCTGTAATATTCCAGAGTAGTTTCACTGCAGTTTCTGAGCGTAAGCAACACAAACTAGGAATGATCTCAGTTTGTCATCAACTTCAAGTCTTTTTAAGGCCTTCGAAATCCTCTCATCGATATTCACCGCTGATTTCTTTCTTCTCTTCCCATCGATATTCAAAACTATCCTGTCAAATTTGTGACAGTAGTACTCTGCGTCATCTCGAAGAGTCTTGATCAGCGAACATACATTCGGGTGTGCTATCGAAAATAAACGGTTTATTCTTTGGTTCCAGCCTTCAGAAACGTTACTGGTCCGATGCCGCCTTCCACAACAGTTCCACATATTCCTTGGCATGTGCTCGTTATCCAGCCATTGATCGACGTCATAGTCGTAAAACACCTGTAGATTCTGATTTTCAGGCGTGCTCTCCTGAAAACATAGCTAGCCATCTTCAATCATTTCTAGGGGAATATGCGCTAGTGCTGAACGCATTCGAATATGAAGTCTAATTTCTTCATTTTCCCTGTAAGCAGTAACAAGGCCACAATCTTGTACTTTCCTCCACAGACACTGATTAAAATGATAGTTGCAACCAAAATTATCAGCTTGAGGAGGCAGCGTTTTCGCTGATTGAACGATGGCGCTTTCAAAGTCCATGATAAGTGTCACAGGGTTCCATCCTGGTACGTTGTTTTCTACAGCTTCGAAGAAACGAGCATATGTTTCCCAAACTGCTTGCTTGATCTTTTGAAGGTCCTGTCGACAAAGAATGAAGAGTAACTTGATAAAGCAGATTTTCCTTTCTCGCTGGAAAACACTCAATATCCTGTCTTTAGGCCCCCTGTTGTCGTCTTCAAGTAGGAATTTTCCACCGTCGTTTATTGCTATGTGTCTTTCCTGTATTATTACACCTCCAGAATCGATCGGGTCTTTTGTAGGTCCCATTCTTTTCCGTCGGATGCGATGTAATGGTTGTTTGGCACTTCTATGTGATGGCAGCGATGTCACAACGTCATAGCCTCTATTGAAGAGCTGGCCTACTTCTTCAGTGCAAATTGTTGAAATCATACTGTCTGATTCCCTTGCACTGTTTTTTTCCTTTGCATTTACTGCACTTTTTTCACTTCATTCGCCACATCGTCCGGAATGAATATATGACTTGTCTCGTCTGAAACTGTATTATCTTTCGTTGTTATTCTTCCTTTACATTTACTTTTCTTGATATATACTGCACCAGGAAGGCATAGGCCCTGGCACATATAAATTACAAATTTTATTTTCTAGCATACAATTCAGTTCCGATACGTGAACAGCTGTGTAAGAGAATGTTCTCGTACCTACTGCACTCCACCAGCGAGAAAGCAAGTCAAGCAAGGTCAAGTGACGTCACCGCCGCTTGCAGCTTACTTCCCCTACCGAAGTTTCTCGATTGTATTTTTACGAACTTTTTAACGCCTGGACCAATAAACACGAGACCAACACTGAATTATAGCTAATGCTCTGGAAGTAAAGCCCTGAAAATTTGAAATGATATGACAATTTAAAGTTTGGGAGAAATACTCGCCCCTTATCACCTGATTCCAAGCGCCGCCCGCCTGACGTGTATATATAGGCCACTGGACCAAGGCCATAGCCAGTGCAGTCCCGTCAGTGCAGTCTCATGTACAGAGTCATGTGTGCACAGTGTGTGTAGAAAGTATGCTCCGTCGCGATTCGCGAGGATATAATAGTGGCCGTACTCAAACGCTGTTGTAATATAAAAGGACGTCGTACCGTACGTAAAGTTTCTGCCGCGCCGCGACGACTGTAAGATTCTAGACATTTTTCAAGGTGATAGAATACTTGCAAATTTGTTATAAAGGTGAAACTATAATAGGAACTAAGAATAGAAATATCTCATATTTCACTGACTAAAATACGACACCGTGATCTGTGCAAGTTCCACATAATTCTAAACTGTGCTAATATCATAAATCATTGCGTGTGGTAAACTGAAATCGTAATTTAAAACCACTTCTAAGACATATTTCCCCTACAGTGAACTGTGTGAGACTGTATTTACTCGATACTCGTCCCAGAACAGGGCAAAGATTAACTATTTTCATTGTGCACTTTCTCGATCTTTCGATCACTACGGTGAGAAATCCATTGAACATTAAAGACATTTTTTCAATAATATTAAATAGTACTGAGTAGTATGGTGTGAATATAACCATAAAACCGCCTTAATCTGTTAATAATATTTGTTCAGAGACTGTGATAGAAACTGTAATAGATCACGTTTTTCCGAGCTCGATAGCTGCAGTCGCTTAAGTGCGGCCAGTATCCAGTATTCGGGAGATAGTAGGTTCGAATCCCACTGTCGGCAGCCCTGAAAATGGTTTTCGTGGTTTCCCATTTTCACACCAGGCAAATGCTGGGGCTGTACCTTAATTAAGGCCACGGCCGCTTCTTTCCCACTCCTAGCCCTTCCCTGTCCCATCGTCGCCATAAGAGCTACTGTGTCGGCGCGACGTAAAGCAACTAGCAAAAAAAAAAAAGATCACGTTTTCAAGTGCTTATGAACTGTGTATATAAAATTGTGTTTTCTGCAGCATGGATTGTGAATGTTAATTTAACGCCGTAAAATCAGTGTAAAAATAGAATTGTGCATTACGACGGTGTGTGATATTAACATCCGTAGTATTCTCAATAGTGCCAATTCAACTTTCCGTGTTCCGACATTACTTCCACGAACAACGGAAATCTTGGCAAAAGTGCTACGAGATCCTGCTACATTAAACGTCGCTTCCAACGAGGGATTTACATGGTTTCTTCAGTTATGGTACCCATCGAGGGACGTCGACGAGGGAGATAAACGTGGTATCTTCACTGAACATAGCGGGTGCTGAGTTCGAGTCTTCGTCCGCACTCCGCGGAATGTTCCAGACACCGTACAGCACAACTCCAACATCCGTAAGCAGATCTTCTCGCAATCTGAGTGAGTAATTACAACTGACTGATTTTTTACTAAGCACTTTGTTCAGTACAGTGTTCTTACAAGTGCTGCGCGTGGATGTTAATTCATAATTTCATCGTCAGTTAAAAAGTTCATATTTTGCTATAAATTCCTTTCTAAATCATTAATTAGTTGAAGTGCTTTATTCATTTCATTCTTTCAATTTAAACAAACTGAAAGACATACTGCAAGAGTTCAAATATTTAATTTATCAAACTTTCCATGACAAGTGTGTGTTTATTTTGTGTTTCAAAATTTAGAAAGACTGTAGGTCAGCACCTTAAATGATGAACTGACAATTTCCAAGGTACTAGGCATTATTTGTGTGTGTTTGCATTTAAAATTAGAAAGACTGTAGGCTATTCATGATCTATAGAAGAAAAATAATTATTTTTGAAATTCTCAAGCGAACAGGCGCCAAGAAAATCATAACATAAATCTTTTCTTCTTCATTTTGGCAAATATTAACTACCAAGTTGAGTTGCAATTGCAGGGTGATATATCTGTGGCTATTATTAATAAATTTTATAGAAAACAGAATTACCATCTATTATTCGTCCTGCAATACTATCCGTCTCTGTACCTGCTCCAAAAAGCACCGGACACTACCTGAGATCCTTCCCATGCTCAAACCCCACAATCATTTCCCGGTACAATACGCACCGCCAATAAATCATTCGATCTTTATTGGTATAGTCCACAATATACTGATGTCCGTTGTAAATCAATAAAGGCTTTCACTTGGTGGTCTCAGTGAACTCCATAGCTGCAGAGCAATTGTCACCAGTTCAACACGGAACACTAGTTGTCACACAGGTATCAACTGTAGCAATGAACCCCACTTACCGGGTGGACCTTCCCCTCCCCTGTTTCTGCATTCGAAACCTCCTTGAGCCTCCGTGCAAGTGTCACTGTTTGAAATAGCCATACTTAGTAATTTCCGGGAATTATTGGCTTTCCGTGCAAGTGTCACAACTTCGGATGCTCTTCCTGACGCTTAAGGTATCTGGAGCGATATAATCACTATTGCATGTTTCTGTGGTGGTTGCTAGTGTGGTGTGTTGTCTGAATATGAAAAGGAGAGTGCCGGGACAAACACAAATCCTCTGAACCGAAGGGAAAAACGCTGACCATTCAACCAAGGAGTCAGACAACTGAAATATCATAATACTGTAATCCTGCCTGCTGTCATTTCTTGATGGATACAGTAAAATTGTATCCATCTCATGACGCAGGCCAGAGCATAGTGTAGCTTCCACCGAAGTCCCAGTCTCATCCATGGCTGTGTTAATATGGAAGCTGCTGGGATATGGGTGGTGCTATGTAATGATATTCAGAGCACAACCAGTACGACTGAGTGTTATGAAATGTGTCGCTCATAGGCTGAGTCGTGCACCAATAGCACTTTCTGGCCAAGTGGGGAAAGCAATGGCAAACTACCTCACTCCTCATTTTGCCTATTACGCCTCATTTTGGTGCTGCCATTGGTTTCTTATGGTTTCCCCGTGACCTCATAAACTTTGGTGCTGCTATTTGGGGATCCAACCAGCCTCTGGGCTGATGACCTGATAGGCAGAGATAATACTGTAATTTACCCTTTTTCAGATTAAAATTATTTAAGTACTTTCAGTTTGAAACGTTCCTTACTTTACAGTATTGTGTTTCTCTGAAGACTCAATTATAGTTTACAAAATTTATTATTTTCAAGCAGCGGTATTATATGGGCTATGAAAATGAAAATCCACGGCCTGTTTTCAGTCATTTGAGCTGGTCACGAATGGAATGAATGAAGCCCCCATCTAGCGGCGAGGATGGGAATTATGCCGGCTGCCGAGTACTGTCGCCTGAGGCAATGATTAGTTAATGATTAATGAACTGATATTGGAGAGTGTTGCTGGAATGAAATATAACAGGGAAATCCGGAGTACCCGAAGGAATACTTGTCCCGTCTCCGCTTTGTCTAGCACAAATCTCACATGGAGTGACCAGTATTTGAACCACGGAACCCAGCGGTGAGAGGCCGGCGTGCTACCGCCTGAGCCACGGAGGCTCTATATAGGCTATATTATGTTTGAATTATAATCAGTGTAATATTGCGTTATCGTTGAATGTCTGGCTACTTAGCTGAATGATCCGCCTAGTCGCGAGCAGTACAGAGGTCCAGGGTCTGAGATTTTGACCGTACCTTAAACTGTTAACTCCCCTGGCTCGGGGACCGGGTACGAAATTATTATCATCTTTGAATACTATTAACAATGTTGATGCAAGAAATCTAAGTAATTCACCGAACAAGTCCTTAAAATAGGGCGAAAAATGCATCTTCAAAGTAGTTTCTCAAATATGCGGCACTGGCTGGCTGATTGATTGTCAGCTTTATTAATTTTTTTCTACCAGGTTTAATATATTTGCCAGTTCATCCCACCATCGTACCCTCGGTCGATAAAAGCGACTAGGGCTGGGAATGAAGCGATTGTGGCCTTAATTATGGTACAGATAGTGGAAAATGGGAAAGCACGAAAAGTAACTTCAGGGCTGCCGGCAGTGGGGTTCGAACCCATTAGCTCCCGAATGCAAGCTGCTAGGTACAGCCTTTTCTGGCTTCCTTGCTACATGACCAGCCTACTGAATACGTTTATTTTTCAGGACGTTTGTGATTCGATATCCGTCCATCGTGCTGTGTATCTACTTGTTTGTCATATCCCTTCACTCTCCTCTATTCTTATTGGCCAGAGGCAGTGTAGCTTAGATATTATACTGGAAAACTTAATGCCGCGAAAACGGAGGTAAATTCAAAGATTGCTAGTTGAATCGTCATCTGTGTTATTTAGTACTCTATGATTGCCACACACAGTTAGAATACGTTAAACCTCATGGATGAAATGACGATCATATCCTACATTTACGTGCACGTTAAATGCTATTTGTTCGGGGCGTCGACCTAAGAAAATCTTTTGCCCCAACTATGCACCATATGTAGTGAACCTGCGTGTATTTGGAAATAGCAGAAGTGTAAAAGGTTGAATGTGAGGAAAGGAACATTAAGGACGACACAAACACCCAGGCCGGGGATATTAATCATTTACAATTACAAACCCCTGACCCGGCCAGGAATCTAACCGGGGGCCGCCCGATCGCGTTGCCCACCACACCGTGGGGCCGGACTGCAGGTTACTTACAGTCAGTACCTTTCCTCTAGAGGCAAGACTTTCTCGCATTAACGATAAGCGCGACAAACAACATTTTGAAGCGATTTTGAGATATTTTAACGTATCATATGACTCTGGTTAAGAAATTAGTTACTGTATTTTGTTTCCATGAAGTACAACGAATTAAAGCGACAAAGTCAGTTTAAAGCGAAATTTACCTATTTTGCGATAAGTGCGGAAATGCAGCGAAATTCGTGGAAAAGAACGATCTTGAAATTGTATTTCATTATCACGTTTATGAAGGGAAACAGAAGACAGAATAAGGAATATTTCGACAGAAATATTTCTTCATATTAATATTTCATAAAATCCCTTAATGTGTCATACAAGTTTACGGCCATGTAGAGTGAAAGGGAAATTTGTGATTAATATTAATTAGGACTATGTTAGAGTTCTAATCAAGATTACATAAGGAATAATGAATGATAATTAATATTGTTTCTCTTTAATTATCCATCTTTCACATAAATAATTCATAAATCTCACGAATTAAACTTTTTATGAATATTTTTAGGACATGATTAAAGCGAAATTAAAGCGATTGGATCAGCCCTATTTCGCAAAATAACGCGAAAAATGGTTTCCTTTTCGAGAAATTGAACATAAATTAATGCGAAGAATCATGCTTCTACTTTTCTATACAAGAAATGCTTGACTTTGTTCTGGCACTCCTAGAGCTTGACTTTCACATCTCCGCGGTGTATCGGAAGTCGGGAACATTACATCCTTTCCCACTTCCTTCGAGATATCTATCGCAGCACGCGACAGTCTGGCCTATAAAAGCGGATCACTTCGGTGCCTGTTGCCTGTGGGGCCAGAGAATAACACCTTTCTGAAGAGATATATTGCCACTGATGGGAATGCTCGACAATAACCCACTGTTTGCCCCGAGGACAAGAGTGCTATCTCCCACTATAACCTCGAGAAACAGAACATTGAGTGTCTCTAAGATATACCAATAATGCTAATATTTATCATATATATTTTTTCCATTTATTTAGGAACAACCTCCTGTATTTGCACGCTGCCATTAGAAACATGGTAAAACATAAACATTTTTATACAGTTCTGTTAATGAAAGAAAACTCTGAATTATAAAGGAGATATGGTAAACAGTATAACTAGTGCGGCATTTCAGTGCTGAGAGATGGTGTCTCAGGATCTTGATGGAGCCACGGGGGGACGAGAGTCACAATTTCGGGGATGAGCTTCATTGAAAGTTGGAAGCGCTTCCATGCGGCGACAAAGTTAATAGGTGCGGTACAACGGGCTCCGACCATTATTTCAATTTCCTGAAGGTGGTAAGTTAATTAGTTTGTAGTAATCTTTACTAGGTTGACCTCCTCTGGCTGATGGCTATGGTGCTCGAACCTGACAGTCGGATCTAACGTAAATCTCTGAGAACTGTTTTTAAAGGCTATGATGTCAACTTCCTGCGAACTGCCGTTTATGGCCAGTCCATGTACCTCCTGATGTGCATTGAATCACTTCTTTCTCAGTTCTTTGGCAATGACGGATCCGATCTAGTGCTGACGCGTGTTTCTTAGGAGATCCCCGCGTCTGCTGAATTCAGTTAAACATATGTTATATTTATATTGAGTTCTCATATATAAATGTTTAACATTGTATTGGACATTTATATATGAGAAATCAGTAGCATAATCCAAGGTAGTGAGAGTAAGAGGTAGATATCACGCGCCGGTCTCCCTACCACGCTTGGCCGTCGGTTATGTCATCGGAACCCAGACATCACAGCACCGTGTCCTCTGTATGAGGTAATACACAGCTGTGAGCGAATCTGTTTTTAACCACGAGTTAGAGATAAGAGAACTTTATTCATATTTTAACCCCTCCTGAGAAAAAGAATTCCAATATTACATTAGAGTAGTAATATGAGATCAAATTCAATGTGAATTAGGTAGCATTTCTGAAAATTTATGAGGTGTGTATAAAAGGTTGTACCAATGCTAAGACTGTGATCGCAGTGGAATGGGTATTCCATACGTTCATGTTTATAAAACCTGAGTATGACAACAATAACAAGGGGCTCGAATTATTACAGACTCAAACATTTGCTACTCCTAATTAGAGAAGGTGATCCTTATTTTCCTTCGCTAGTGCATTATTCTGTTGTTCAACCTGTGTAATACTTTTGGAGAATGATTCTTCATTTAAAGTCTGTTCGGAGGTTGAAGTACGGGGTTGTCTTTAAAGGCTATGATATCAGTTTCCTACGAACTGCCGTTTATGGCTAGTCCATGTACCTCCTGATGTGCATTGAATCCCTTCTTTCTCTGGCAATGAAAGATCCGATCTGGTGGTACCAAATCGGACACAACCGCTGCATTGGGTTACTTAACATTTCTTGTTTCTAGAATCGTCAAACTTATACACAGACGGTCTCCTTCTTTCTTTGTAACTCTCTTTATCAATCTCTGACCTCTTGCACTGGTATGATAATCCTTACCTTCAGCACATGACGACTTCAAATGTGGAACAGCGTTTGATTTCAGCTTTCTTCTTGGGATTAAGACATGTCAGTATGTGGCACACCGTTTGATGACTAATACCGATCTCTACGGGTAATTCCCGAGCAGTCCATCGATTGTCCATGGCAGGCATGGCAAATCTTTACGACTAGCGTGTCTGTTAATGTATTGTGTATTACATTGCACTGTCTACTGTGCGTCGGTCATTTTTCTTTAAAATCGTCATGAAACCCATCATCTGGCTTCAATTCGGTATTAGACTGCATTAGATATAGCTCCATTCGACCAAATGTTTCATGATTTTGTTTTGCCAACATTACTGAAAATTGTAGAACCTCCGTGGCTCAGGCGGCAGCGCGTCGGCATCTCACCACTAGGTTCCGTTGTTCAAATCCCGGTCAATCCATGTGAGATTTGTGCTGGACAAAGCGAAGCGGGACAAGTTTCCTCCGGGTACTCCAATTTTCCCTGTCATATCCCATTCCAGCAACTCTCACTAATATCATTTCATCTGTCAGTCATTAATCATTGCCCCAGAGGAGTACGACAGGCTTCGGCAGGCGGCACAATTCCTATCCTCGCCGCTAGATGGGGCTTCATTCATTTCATTCCCGACCCGGTAAAATGACTGGAAACAGGCTGTGGATTTTCATTTTTGCTGAACATTACATTTTTTAAACAGGTAAATTTTAAGAATACGGTACATTTTTATTTTAATCTATTAAAATTTGTAAACATATAGCCATGGAATTAATTGAGAGATACTTCTTTGAAGAAGAAGAAAACCTACAACCTGTTTTCCAGCCATTGACTCTTGTTCTTTTCAGACTCCGACTGTATTATAGCATTCGAAGCGTAGGGAGTCTTCCACCTTCACGAACTTCGTGGCCTTGTTGTATGTGTGAAGACTATTTTTGCCTCTGAACCCAACGAATTCACCATATAAATGGATAACAACAGTTAGCAAACATAATTCAATACACTCAAATTAAGAGGCATTCAATGTTTGTCAACATGCTGAAGTAACGTTTTAGAAACGCAGTCCGGGGCTGAGTGGCTCAGACGGTTGAGCGCTGGCCTTCTTACCCCAACTTGGCAGTTTCGATCCTGGCTCAGTCCGGTGGTATTTGAAGGTGCTCAAATACGTCAGCCTCGTGTCGGTAGATTTACTGGCACATAAAAGATCTCCTGCGGGGCTGAATTCGGGAACTTCGGTGTCTCCGAAAACCATAAAAGAGTAGTTAGTGTGACGTAAAGCCAATAACATTTCGAAACGCAGTACCTGTAACTAATTTCTTAATAAAGGAAATTCTGAGGGTAGTTTACTACAACCGTCTTTAAGAATTTAAGTTCAATATTTCATATATTCATAATATAACAGGGGTACCGTATAGACTTCTATATTTCTGTCAATAAGTTTACGTATTTTGACATATGATATTAATAAGAAACACACTAAAACCAAGTTGTATAGAAGTAGAAACGCTTCTACTGATTCTTGTTTTTCAAAAAATGAAATTTAGGTGCTATTAATTATCTTTGTATTCAAATAGCTGTGAATATAGTCATGATATTTGCCAATTATACAGTTATATATTTATACATGAACAAGAGATGCCCAATTAAATTCTACATGAAAATAGTTATTTTAATATTTGGTATCTAAATCCAATAAATTCGAATACACTTGCCTTTGGTTACACTTACTTACAGACACAATATGGCGGCTTCTTAAGTAGCATTCGTGTCTTGACCTCCCTAGACTGACCTTGACACTACACATCGACAACAGCGCCACCTGACCGCTCCCATATCCTATTTGTGCATGCCCGATCTCCTGCGAGGCCTGGACTACGTTGCGACTACTTTATTTACAACCCTCGTAAAAATCGGCCTGGTAGAACACTAGTAATAAGCTTAAACATATGAAGCTGGATGATGATGGGCCAGGTTTACGCAAGCAATCTCTCCTTCTATTCTTCAAACATAGGCCTTCGCCTTTCCGTTTGTACTCCCGCCGAAGATTCTTATACTTTTGACTTCTCCTTTCTACACCGATATGTTTTCTGGCTTGGCAAATTGTTTATCGGGTGCATTCCTCATTCCTACAGTTTTCCTCTTGAAGACTCATCTTTGCTAACTCCTTCTCTTCAACGTCCACTTGTCCTTAGTCATTTCGCATATCCCCCCTCCTCAAACCTTGGGTTCCCCGTTTATCTTAAAGGGTCAGTATCTTGTGATCCAGTCTCTACGAGTTCTTCCTCTTGATCTATCCACTAGCTGCCTCTGTGGATCCGTGGTAGAGTGTCGGCCTCCGGATCCCAAGATAGCGGGTTCAAACCCGGCAGAGGTAGTCGGATTTTTCAAGGGCAGAAAAAAGTCCACTCGACACTCCATGTCGTACGACGTCGGCATGTAAAAGATCTCTGGTGATACATTTGGTATTTACCCGACAAAATTAATTAAATCTCAGCCATAGACGTCCATGAGAGATCCGGTTTACTCTGTCTGCCATCCAATGGGCCTTGAGTAAAACGGAACGTCGAAATTGACGAGCAGACAGCCAGATGTCGTCAAATCGAAATGTCTGCACACGGTAGCTGAGGCCATGCGATGATGATGATGATGATTATTATTATTATTATTATTATTATTATCTATCCACTGAAATCTAGTCTCTTTTTCTGGTAGTAGTAGTAGTAGTTGTTTTCTTGAATCTTTCATAGAGCTGATTTGGTCTCAAGTGGAACATGGTTTATTCCAATAGTTGCTTCTCTGGACCCAACATTTCTTTAAGGAATCTTCTTTCCCTTTCCTCAACGACTGGATCCGTCATACTTATTATTATTATTATTATTATTATTATTATTATTATTATTATTATTATTATTATTACAAGACGCAAAACATAAAATGCTTTTGCTCATGGTTCACGTGCTTAAGACAGCCACAGAAAAAACAGTTCACAGCGCTTAAATCTGTTAATTCAATAGCTGCTAGAAGGCAGTAGCAGTAACTAAGTGACTCTCCTATTAGTGTAGATTTGTGAATGTCTAGAGCTTGACCGTGGGGATGAGTAGGTCGGACGGTAGAACGCTGGCCTTCTGAGCCGATCTTGACATGTTCGATCCTGGCTCGGTCCGGTGGTATTTGAAGTTGGTCAAATACGTCAGCCTCGTGTGGGTAGATTTACTGGCACGAAAACTGGGGCATAAAACAAATACAATTAATTATTTACAGAGCTTGATCAAAAAGTTTAGAGTTCAGTGGATGATGAACAAATTTTCAGAAATGTTTTCCATCAAGCCTAAATCGTAAAGACTGACCTGTGGTTAGGATAGAACAAGTGTGTGTTGACCGTATCGAGCCTTGCACGGTTACTAAAGTTGATATATTGTGTTTTGACACATTCATTAGTATGTCTACCTCTTAGTCCAGATTTCCTGATATAGGGTTGGGGATGAGGTGAGGTAAAACCATATGGCGTGGTTTTACGGCCGAATGTCCTTCATAACGCCAACCTCAGTTGAGGAGCTAATGATGATGAAATTAATGATAGTGAATGAAATTGGGTAATTATGTAGAAGGAACTGAATGTGAACAGTGAACAGGAACTGTCCAGACGTTTCTGTGGCTTGGTTCTAAAAGGGCCAATGCCAATAAACCTGTTTTTTAGCTATGAGCATTTGAAGTTTTGCTTATAGTTTTCCAATTATTGTTTTCAACAACTAACTTTAAACTAACTTCTTTGTGGAAGTCACCTTATTAAACGCTAATTTTTTCTATCGTATTCTTTAAAAATTGCTAGGTCTCTAATCCTTATTAGTAATCTAACATTATTGGTAAGGGCTTATTTAATTAAACGTTAACCGTTCGTTTAGTACTCAACAGAGACATTGGCCCTTTCAACATGTTGCAAGCCAGGATAAAACGCGTTTGTATCAGTTAATATCTCAATTTCGATTAAAAAATATGACAGATTGTGATTTGCCTGGAAGTAAAAGTGGGAACTTTTCTCATGACAACCGACGGTGGGGATCGAACCCATTCGTTTCCCGAATACAGAGCTTGGCTCCATAGACATAGCGCGTTAACACGCGGAGCCACTCCTCAACCTCTTTCCAGTCATTCGACCGGGTCAGGAATGAAATGAATGAAGCCCCCATCTAGCGGCGAGGATAGGAATTGTGCCGGTTGCCGAAGCCCGTCGCACTCATCTGGGGCAATCAGGAGCCTAACATACGGCTTGCAGTGCTGGAGCCTTTAAGGGGCCCTGCTGTCTCCACGCAAAAAGAAATAAAATATATCTTAGCCTAATGTCTCTCTGAATGGAAAGGATCAGGGCAATTTTGAAGAATCAGTCCAAATAGTTTTTTTCCTTTTTTGCAATTTGTACGTAGAGGAAGCCATTACATATGGGGAGCATTTTATTGTGTTGAGTGTAACACGTCACAGCTGTAAACAATCCTTGCTCCTGGCGTCTCACAGAACACCGTGACACGCTCTTCAGAAAAGACCTACACCAAATTATTTAAAAATGATTACAGCAATGAAAATTAAAACCGAAATATGATATTTTAATTAGGAAATGATACTTTCTTGCTGTGTAGTGTACCTGAGACCGTATTAGTCACAAATTTTGCAGAACATGTAACATTTTTTCACACATTTATTTGACAACAATGTGTAATGACAATAAGAATTTTGTGTAGAAACAATCAGTCAACTCAGTTTCGAACGAGCTCTCTTGGAGTTAAGTTAATGACAGGCCTCTCAGTTGTAGGCCTACGGTCTTATATTTTTCAAATTTTATTTGAATTTTTTTAAATTAAATTTTGTTCGTATATTTTTCTGTGTTGTAATCGAATACATTGGTATAACCGAGACTTCGGTATCGATTACAGAGTATAGTTCTGTACTTACTGAAAAATGAAACTAATTAAAGTTCATAACGAATATCTAAGTGGTGCATGGTTGGCAGTTCAGCAGCTTAGCCGTTAAACGACGGAGACAGTCACAAAACGCCTATTAGATATTGTGAAGTAATAACCTTACAACAACGAAAAACCCCTTTGGTCATATACCTTGACAATATATTTCCTTACTTCTTCTTGCTGTAATTAAATTCATATTCATGAAATTGGAGAGTGTTGCTGGAATGGAGGATGTCATCAGAAAGCGGAGTACCCGGAGAAAAACCTGTCCCACCTCCGCTTTGTCTAGCCCAAATCTCACATTGGGTGACCGGGATTTGAAACACGGAACCCAGCAGTAGAGGCCGGCGCGCTTCAGCCTAAGCCACGGAGGCTGTAATATTCACTAGTATTCAGCCTAAATAACGAACAGCACTCCGTAACACCCCCAGATATTTTACTAGGAAATAAAGCAAAATGTCTGTTCGTTTCTCGTCCGTCTGTTTCTAATACAAATCCATACCTTTCCACCAATCTGAACCAAATATCGTATACTTACCTTTTAGGACCCTGTGGGTAACCCCATCTAAAATAAATTTTAACAGCCCTCTCCATTCCGTAGATTTAGGTCATTGACACACTAACATAGGTTAATATAGACGAAATATCCTATTTGTATTTGTCGTACAAGGACGAGAAAAAAAACTCATTTTAAGCCTCACGGTGCGATGAACAAATCCGGTTAGGCCCTACGAGCCCCCCAAACCATGTTCTAAGGGCCTAAAATCAACCGCTATGGAGTTATTGTCATCACACTAACCTGGCATCGTCAGCTCGATGATTCTGCAGCAGAACGCAGGCCTGGTGTTCAAAGTAGGCACGTGCGTAAATGTAGGCTAGGCCAGGAGAGATTCTGTTGCACATATGACTGTCTGAAAAAAAAGCACTGTGGGGGTAAGCCACCACTAGGGGTGTAAGTGGGGAGGGGTTGGCATATAAAAATAATCAAAAATATTGTAGAATCCATAGGTTTCGCGGTTGCTGAGATGGACAGTAAAATAATGAAATGGCGTATGACTTCTGGTGCCGGGAGTGTCCGAGGAAAAGTTCGGTTCTCCGGATACAGGTTTTTTGATTTGACGACTGTAGGCGATCTGCGCGTCTTGATGAGGATGAAATGATGATGCTAACCATTTAGCCATGGAGCTGGAGAGATGAACAGTGACACTCCGGAATTCGTTTAAGTCGAAGTTCAGCCCCCATTGGCATGGTGTGGGAACGGGGAAGGTGGGAGGGAGGAGAAGGGGTTAAAATGTTCAAAATGACCGAGATTATAGATGTATGTATGTGCATCCCTCTGGGCGAGGTTGAAAAGGGGATGAAGTATTAAAGTAATAGACAACGACCAATATTAAAACAGAATCTATAGTTTTCGGTGTCGCTGAGATTAATAGTGACACTCTGGATGCCAGTTAAGTACCGGTTAAGCTGCATAGGCATGGTGAGAAGTGGTGATTAAGAAAATATCCAAACTGACCGAGATTACTTAAATTAACGAGGAACAATATAATCTATAAAAACGTCAAATTATACACATAACAACAACTCGTGAACTACAATATAGTTCCTAAAATAACAGTCAACGTAACAACAAAGAAATCTAAAAGAAATCACTTCACATATCATTAATTAACAGATAATAACATACCTAAAATTAAACCATCAATCAATTGTCCGGGCAGGGCCGGGTAATATACCTAGTAATTTATATGATATAAAGCTTATCGAGTCCCGAAGAAGATTCAACTTTATCTGTGAACACAGGGAAGAAGACTTTACTAGCTTCGCAAGTAGCATTTCTTCTACGGTTTTCATTTCTTTTATTTTCTGCCAAGCTTCTTTCCTTCGCAATGTAATTTTGCTGTCTGCGAGCGACTTTCTTAGCTGAGTCCGAGCATACAATCTTGACACGAGAAGCTATTTTTACAGCCATAATCTGAATGCAACGGTAGTACGGAAGTCAGCTTAGATTTTTTATCGCCACTAGTTTCTTACAAGGTGATAACGTCATGTTGTGCTATTAAAAGCTATTCCCAGAATTAACGATTAGTTAACCGTGTTTTAATGTGGAATTACAAATAATAAGTAGGTAGCTACACTTCATTAATTCCTGTAAGTGTTAATGTATTTCTCTCGGCGACACCTAGTTCGGTATATACTTAGAATTTGATCCATAAATTTGAAGTTGTACGTAGCTTGGAACTCTTTGGTGAAGTTGGTTAGTGTGATTAGCTGCCAACCCCGGAGGCCCGGGTTCGATTCCCGGATCTGTCACGAAATTTGAAACGTGATACGAGGACTGGAACGGGGTACACTCTGTCTCGGGAAGTTAACTGAGTAGAGGGGGTTGCGATTCCCTCCCCAGCCGTACTGGAAGTGGATTTCCGTACTTTCTCACTTCTCCTCCAGGCAAATGCCAGGATTTTATTTATTTATTTATTTATTTATTTATTTATTTATTTATTTATTTATTTATTTATTTATTTATTTATTTATTTATTTATTTATTAATGGCTTCTTTGATGAGGCGAAGTTAGTGTACCTAAGTTAAGACCACGGCCGCTTCCTTTCCTCTTCCTTGCCCATGTTTTCCAATCATTCCATCTCCCCAAAAAGGCCATTGTTTAGCAAAGCAGGTGAGGTCGCCTGGGCGAGGTACTGGTATTCCTTCGCAGTTGTATTCCTGATCAAAAGTCTCACTGTCCAGGACACTGGACTTGAAGTGGTAGAGGTGCAATCCCTCGCTGAGTCAGAGGGAAAAGCCAACCCTGGACGGTAAACGGATTAGGGAAGAAAGAAAGAAAGAAAAAAAGAAAGAAAGAAAGAAAGAAAGACGTAGCTTAGAATCAGGAATCAACCTGTAAAATTAAGGTTGGTGATGAAATTCATCTAACGAACACTGTGTGAATAGCTGTTTTTATGGCCTTTGATGATATCTAATGGCTTAATTACGTAGGAGGTAAATTAGAATGTTTCAGTTTGTTCAGTAGGATTAACATATGCCTCTGGAACATGGTCCCTGTCAAGATCTGATGAAATACAGCTTGGTATCTTGGAGGGAAGAATTTTGAGGCATTTTTGGGCCAATAAAAGAAAACAGAATACAGAGAAAGAAGATAGGACTATGATCTTAACGCATTATGTAATGAGCGAGATGTTGAAGTCATTGAAACTGAGAGGCTAAATGATAATAAGATCATGAAGAATGTACATAATCTATTGTCAGAAAGAACTCCAGAAGATGTACCCCGTAGCTGAGGTGGGACGAAAATGTGTGTCAGGACTTCAGGATCCTGGAAATTAACCTTTTAACTCCCAATTTCTTTTCAGCCTTAATCATGTCTCATACCAGAGTTTTCTGGACGTTTCGAGATTGGTTGAAATATGCTATACATATCATGTATTTACACAGCCACAGAACAGTTATTGAACAACAACATTAACAATTGTTTCCTCTCGACTCTCTTGCCAGAACTTGACAATGGCGCATAGGCGTCCATGCCCGGGGGCAAGGTGGGGACGCCCCACCCCCCTCTCTAGCTCTCAGGGAAAGGAAAAAATCCAATATAGTCAAGTGTTTTTCTTTCAAGAAAACGATTTTAAAATCGGTATTACGTAGAAGTGATAGGGGATACCGTGCGTCGTACTCTACCATGGAGTAGAAGTCTCTATTCATCTTCCAAAATATTAAAAATACTACATACCCCCAGGTCCATCCCGCTCCCCCTACAAACTATCCTATGGGCGCCCATGCAACGGCTTGATAAATGCTTGTTTCACTGCGACTTATCTTCACTATACTCATAAAAGTCAGGCTCATCATCATTTACTAGAATTTCTAAAATATAATCCTCCTTCCTGCTTTTCTTACACTTCTGGACACCCATCCCGGAGAACAGCTGTGAAAGAAGAACACAAGGCACATAATTATCGTCGAAATACGTACGATGATTTATGAATCGTCCACCGTCTGAACAGAGTATGTAATGAACAATAAAACTGAACTCGGAAGTGGAGAAGAGTGCATTGTTTGAAATCCAAGTTAACTCTTTTTTACCTTTTCTTACAACTTACTTTACGTCGCACCGACACAGATAGGTCTTATAGCGACGACGGGATAAGAAAGGGCTAGGAGTGGAAAGGAAGCAGCCGTGGCCTTAGTTATGGTACAGCCCTAGCATCTTCAAATACCACCGGACTTAGCCAGGATCAAACCTGCCAAGATGGGCTCAGAAGGCCAGCGCTTTACCGTCCTAGCTACTCAGCCCGGCGGTCAAACTCTAGACCAGAGGTGCTCACGCTGGGCATTCCGTCCCGCGGGCGCCCAGCACTGTAAGTGGACGGACTGGCAGGCGGTGAGCGCAGCATATGCTATTCAACCACAGTGACGTTGTGGCTACGTCACAGGCCGTGAAGGTTGGGCAAAGTTCTTCCACTCACTCTCGATCACTGCTGCTATACCCGAGTTCGAAATGGAGGTAGAAAATAATGAAAGAAAGAGGGAAGAAATCCGCGTCATTTTCAATTTACGTTGTAAGAAATAAGTTATTTATGTTCATTGAAGTTCATGTATTTTGACAGGATGCAATAAAGGGTTACGCCAACATCCTCACAAATATTTTTATAATGTACGTGATGAATTACAATTTTCAATTTTACATTTTACGAGGTGCTTTAGAAATAGTTCTAATATAATACGGAGTTAAGGTGGATAAGCTTTGGCTTGTGGTTGTTTGGGTTAAATTATCCGATAAACTCACCAACAATCCAATCATGCTTACCGGGGATAAAATCAGTGACGTTGTTTATCTGAGGGCATGTTGCACATCTATCTGGTAGACACATTTACATTGTTGTTGTACACTAATCTTGGATAGTAAATATCGATATCTCCACTCGTGATGAAACTCTCTCTTGCCATTTAGAGGCTAGCTATTATCACCGGACGTCCATTAAATTTTAAATACTATTTTCATAAATTCAGTGAACAGGGAAAGTCACACAACACTACAACACTGTGCAAAATCATTGCTGCATTATGTAATTATATTACTTTTTGCCTTTTTTTAAATGGAAGTACTGTCATTCTCATCCAATGAATATTGTAAATCGTAGCTTGTACGCTTAAACCCTCTGTAGATTGTAACACAAAAATTATGACGTGTCAGTTTTCTTTAAGTTAATAAATATAAGAATATACAACTGAGCGTTTATATCGAGCGCAGTATAAATCAAGCCGGAATATATTGAAAAGGTCAGGTTTTTGTTGTTGTTGCGATTATATAGTTTTGTTCTAAATAGTGTACCCCAATCAACATTTCGCTGAGTAGTGGAGGAAAGGTTCGTAGTCACTTTCGAACGTCGCCGCTCGACATCCCTCTCAAGTATATTCGCTCTCTCGCTTCGCTGTGACGTATGCTTACTACGTAAGCTGCCCGCATTTACGTCACGTCACGTCATCCCGGCCGCGCTGGGCTAGCCTCAACGGGCGCCCAGCTGATAAAGTATTCTCAAGACACAAGTTTACAGTAGCGGGAGAGACATTTGCTTACTCCTACTGCCTTCTAGCAGGTATTGAATTAACAGTTTGGACCGGTTTGAACTGTTCTTTCTGCGGCTGTCTTAAGCAAATGAACCATGAGAATAAACATTGTATGTTTAGCATCTCTTACTAACCTTGTAATAATAATAATAATAATAATAATAATAATAATAATAATAATGATAATAATAATAATTGTTACCGCGTTTTGATGGTAGATAGAGGTGTAAGAAGGTGCGGGCGTGAATGGGTCTCAAACTACGGAATCAAAGTTAACGTAAAATTTAACAAGGTTATATTTTCTTTTCAATATTAAGTAATAACAAAGAACAGGTACTTAGTAGCCGAAACACAATTTGAAATGTACAATTGCAGGGGTTACAGAGTTCGGGCTTCGAGCCCTGAGTTCACAATTTTTGAGCAACTAGCCCAACTTTCCGATATACAAATTTTAATAAAGGGGCAGAAGACCCCAATCAAACCCTGGAGCACTTGCTCCAAATTACACAGTAAAGCCTCCTCGAGGCACACAACACTCCGTTTCCAAAAGAGCCACTCGCTCTTTCATTTAAGCCTTTCCCAGGCCACACCAAACTCCACCTTCAAGTTGTCCGTCAACGGACATAAACACAGGGGTAAAATACCCAATCTACTGAGGTCTATTAAATGAAAAGCAGGTTAATTAAATGACCTCTAAAACAATTTGAGAGGAGGCGAACTTGCACTCCTAATACACTTTGATTTTAAGACCTACTTTGGCTCTTAGGCCACTGATGCAAGGGCTAATCCCATACTACAGAGGTGACTTAGAAAAGAACAATTTGTTTTACATTATCGAAGAATAGGTTGAGAAACATAAGTTCACCTCAAAACAATATGAGTGGGAGCTCGAGAGGGTTAGCACTCTCTATCCCAGAATGTAGCTTTACAAGAGAATCGAAGAAAAGAGTAGTTACATTTTAGGAAAAGGTTACATGGTAGAACGCTTCGCACCCGCCCCGAGAGTTAAACTGCTGAGCAAGAAAAGAAAGAATTTATTAATCGGCCATTACCTTATTGTTGACCGCTGCAGAAGAAAGAGGCGCTACCCGCCTCCTGCGATGTACTTAATACACTGAAAGATGGAACAGAAGTGGCCCGGAAACCCAAAAATCAGCAGTTTATAACCTCTCGTGGAAGGTTCTAGGCGTTAGGGGAATGAAAACACCCGCCCACAATTATTTTATTGGCTAGGACCCCGCAATCGATTCAAGTTGGGGGAAGATACATCTGATTGGATAGAAATTAATTTAAGAAATTCGGGATTGGCTACATGCAAAGCAAGGGGAAAGAGAGGGGTATACAGCCAACTTAAACAATAACAGAAAGAAATTTAGCAAAGAACAAACATTTGAAATAAAAATTTCTTCAACAAAATAGTTCTTTGACTCCGCACTAGGTTGCACTATTGTTGATCTTCAGTAGTGTCCTCTAGAAGAGAAAGTTCACACTACTTACTTCAAGCTAAACAAAAACACATCAAAAGTGACACAGTTCAAAAACTCAAAATTTTCCACGTGGTGACATCTTCTGAGAAAGTAGAGAATTAATAGAGTAGATAAAGTTCAACCTTCCTCCAGACGAGGAGTTTCAACTGGCGCAACTTTTAAATAAACGGTGTAGAGGTGTACCGCCCGGTACAATAATAATAATAATAATAATAATAATAATAATAATAATAATAATAATAATAATAATAATAAACCTGACAAGTACGATGGGTCCAGTCATTGAGGAAAAAGAAAGAAGCTGCCCACAGTGGGGTTCGAATCCAGTATCTCCCCAACGCAAGTTCACAGCTGTGCACCCCTAACTGCACGGTCAACCCACTCGAGTCGAGTTAACTCCTATTTGGGACAGCGGGAGACATGTTTACATCCAAGTTAACTCGGGCATGGGATGGAAAAGTTTAAGATTTGCAGGAGCATGGTACTAAACCAGAAAGTATGGAGAAAATTTTTGAGAAAGGCCAAGGCCCATAAAGAGGTATCATGCTGACGACGGTGATTACTATTATTATTATTATTATTATTATTATTATTATTATTATTATTATTATTATTATTATTATTATTATTATTTTCTTTCTTTCTTTCTTTCTTTCTTTCTTTCTTTCTTTCTTTCTTTCTTTCTTAATTCGTTTACCCTCCAGGTTTGGCTTTTCCACGAACTCAGAGAGGGATCCTACCTCTGTCGCCTCAAGGGCAGAGTCCTGGAGCGCGAGGCATTGGATCGAGGGATACAACTGTGGTGGAGGACCAGTATTCACCCAGGCAGCCTCACGTGCTATGCTGAACAAGGGGGCTTGTGCTTGTGGGGAGGGGTGGGGATGGAGAAGGAAGAGAGGATGAAGCGGCCGTGGCTTTAAGTTAGGAACCATCCCGGCATTTGCCTGGAGGAGAAGTGGGAAACCACGGAAAATCACTTCCAGGATGGCTGAGGTGGAAATCGAACCCCCTCTACTCAGTAGATCTACCGAGGCTGAGTCGACCCCGTTCCAGTCCTTATACCACGGTTCAAATTTCGTGGCAGAGTCGGGAATCGAACTCGGGCCTCCGAGGGTGGCCGCTTATCACACTAAACACTACATAACAGAGGCAGACACTGTTATTATTATTATTATTAGTAGTAGTAGTAGTAGTAGTATTAGTATTATTAGTATTAGTATTATTCGTATTATTATATCCTAACCAGAAAATAACACATCGGGTATCTAGTGAAGGAACACAGTCAAGAAAACTTCATATACGATTTTCTCTAAAATGTCGCTCTCTCTTCTACACTGCAAAGCTTATTACGGAGTTTAACTGACGGCTATTCCCTGGTAGAGAGCTGGCCGTAAATAGAGGAACATAAAAATCTTGGCGACTGTAATAGTCTACAAAGTTGTACTACATTCCTCATGATTAGGGCACTATCATTAAAAAGGTCTTACTAAAGACATTCACAAGGACTGCAATGCATTTTAACGCAGTTTCTCACGCCGAGAGAGAAAAAATAAAACGAGGAAGAAACAAACTTTTACATTGCGACTCTGCCGTTCTTTGCTGCAGTGCAGTGAAAAATGGGGAATGGCTTATATTAACATTCTGACCCTATGAAAGTTAAAAGTTAGATTCGGTAAAAAGAGGCAGCTGCATATGTTGGTGTGTCGTCTCGGTCTAATCATCTCAATGAAGCGAGAACCGTCGTTAATCGTATGCAAAGTGGAAGATCGAGAAATGAACTGGAATGTTTTATTTTTATATTTGTCGCTTTACGTCGCATCAACACAGATAAGTCTTATTGTGATGGTAGGATACGAAAAGGCTAGGAGTGGAAAGGAAGCGGCCATGGTCTTAATTAAGGTATAGCTCCACCACTTGCCTGGCGAGAAAATGGGAAACCACGGAAAATCATTTTTAGAGTTAACGACAGTGGGGTTCGAACCGACTATCTCCCGAATACTGGACATTGGACGCACTTACGCGACTGCAGCAAGGAGCTCGGTAATAAATAGTGTTTACAGAAAGTACAACGGATTTGAAGGAAACTTGAGATGGGGCATGTGATCAAATCAGGACTGAGTTGGACAGCTGAATGAGTAGTGTAGTTGGTTATCCGCTTGTCTAGTGTTCACAGGTCTATGTCATCGGGTCTTGTCGCACAGAATCGACTATTAAATTAGATTCTTCAAAATGTTTTACTTAGGACGATTTAAATCCGTATATGGGGTACAATTCCTCCCATACGTCTGAAGACAAATAATAATAATAATAATAATAATAATAATAATAATAATAATAATAATAATAATAATAAGAAGAAGAAGAAGAAGAAGAAGAAGAACAAAGTATCCAGGTGAAATTTTTGGACTAGCGGGGTTAAATCACCTAGGTAACAAAGAAAGAATTGAAAAACTTCAAATATCATACAAAATTACTTGGAAGAGGTACAATACAAAAACTATATCATAAAAGGCAAAATTACGACGTTATAACACAGTAGTTAAAACAGGCGCCTCTGTGGTGTAGTGGTTAGTGTGATTAGCAGCCACTCCCGCAGGCGCGGGTTCGATTCCCGGCTCTGCCACGAAATTTGAGAAGTGGTACGAGGGCTGGAACGGGGTCCACTCAGCCTCGGGAGGTCAGCTGAGTAGAGGTGGGTTCGATTCCCACCTCAGCCATCCTGGAAGTGGTTTTCCGTGGTTTCCCACTTCTCCTCCAGGAAAATGCCGGGATGGTACCTAACTTCAGGCCACGACCGCTTCCTTCCCTTTTCCTAGTCTATCCCTTCCAATCTTCCCATCCCTCACCAAGGCCCCTGTTCAGCATAGCAGGTGAGGCCGCCTGGGCGAGGTACTGGTCATCCTCCCCAGTTGTATCCCCCGACCCGGAGTCTGAAGCTCCAGGACACTGCCCTTGAGGCGGTACAGGTGGGATCCCTCGCTGAGTCTGAGGGAAAAACCAACCCTGGAGGGTAAGCAGATTAAGAAGAAGGATAAGAAGAAGAAGAAGAAGAAGAAGAAGAAGTTAAAACAGGAGCTATTTATGCTTCTGAAACTATTATAATTGGAGGCAAATCTCGAATAAAGGTGATCGATAAACAAGAAAGAAACATCCTCAGGAAAATAGACCAAAATGCGAAAATCGAATTTGGATTTAAAAAAAGGAAATCACATGAAATTAATCATGTTACAGAGGAAAGGTCACATACAATCAAAAAACGGCGATTGCAATTCTATTGTCACGTATATAGAACGGACAATAACAGACTCACAACGAAAATGTTAAACTTAGCCTTATCAATGAAAAATCACAATAATTGTCTAAAAGAAATCAGTGAAGATCTAAATGAAATTGACATTAATGAAGAACCTATTCAAGATGGAATAAAATTCAGAACCTCAATTCACAAAAAATAAAAAAAAATAAAAAAAATAAAAATTCTGTAAAGCCAACCCGACTAAATACAGGATGGACTGAACAACTTAAAAAGGAACACAGTGAGAGGAAGAAGAAGTACGATAGGAAGAGAAGAAGGAGAAAAACCAAAACAAATTGCTATTAAGTTCAAACGCGCTACTTAGTTGGCCGTAAAAAAAAAAAAAAAAATCAAGAATGGTAAGAAGAAGAAGAAGAAGAAGAAGAAGAAGAAGAAGAAGAAGAATCACTGTGAACCAGCAGCAGACAAAGAGTCATATTACAGACTCCAACCACAACCTTTACTAAACGTAAAAGTGCCGGGCTGAGTGGCTCAGACGTTTGAGGGGCTAGCCTTCTGAACCCAACTTGGCATGTTCGATCCTGGCTCAGTCCGGTAGAATTTGAAAGTGCTCAAGTATGTCAGCTACGTGTAGGTAGATTTACTGGCACGTAAAAGAACTCCTGCGGGACAAAATTCCGGCACACCGGCGTTTCCGAAATCCGTTAATAAATAGTTAGTAGGACGTAAAGATAATAGCATTATTATAATTATTATTTAAAAAAGTTAAAATTATCAATTAGGGGGCGGATATTATTAACCTAAAAATCACTGAAAATGATCAATGAAATGGCCTTAAATTTATGGAAAAAACTATGAAATACGTAGAAAATGACCTTAAAATATCCGAACAAACTCAATTTTGGTGACTGTGTAACAATTGCTTTTCAAGAAAAATATCCCTATTCTATTCAGTGCGCAGCTTTTTTTTTTTTTTTTTTTTTTTACAGAAGTAATTATCTTCCAATTTACTTGGAAGTGTATATAATACGAATATAATTATTTGCATGACGTAAATCTGCGAATTCTTGTTGTTCTTCACACTCGTGACATATATCGGATGTTTTTCTCGTTTAATGTGCTACTATACGATTAACTTCCTTTCCACACTCCCTTTAATACCGCACAGTTTACACACCCATCTGTCGTAAATACGCCTTTTCCACATACATTCGCTAACTAATTTAAAAATCCACAGTTGTACCCTTTCAGGCAAGCAACTCACTGTTGAAAACATTCTAGGGATATGAGGTACGAATTTTAGGCAAATAAAATATAATAAAGTGTGAGAATATATTCTTATTTATTTCTAAAATTTACAATCCTTTTCTTAATCATGGTTATCCGGTCGAATATATTAGCAGTTTTGCCTTTTTCTATCACTACGAGGGCTAAAATAAAGTAATACTTTCGTATTCTCATCCCGAGGTGGTGCAGCTCTATTCATGCACACCCAAAATGGAAGTGAGCTGCATGTACCATTTCAACCACATACCAGACCTCCTACCAGTTTTACAATTCTGACAGTTCTGGAAATCGAACCCGGGCCCCCGAGGACGGCAGCTAATAACGCTAGCCGGTACGCTACAGAGGCAGTCGCTACGAGCGCTGATGTGAGTCAATGCAGAGTTTCACTTTAGCCCTTGTGAGTATATTCGGTATGGAAATTTTCACAAATCAAAAAGAAAAGAACCACCTAAGGGTATTGAACCAAGGAACACATTACAGAAACATTTTGCAAATAAGTTAATTTGGCTAGGATTTGAATAAAAAAACGAGTAAAGAAACAAGCAATTTGAGGCTTCTTTTCCGGAACAGCATTGTTACTTGTGGATTTTTTCCTTCTCACAATACAGAATACTGCTTAAATTAAAAAAAAACTTTAAAATGATCAGAAATTCTACAAAATGCTATTTATGCATCCAAAACCTTCTTGAAAGGTGAAATAATTACCAATCAAACAAAACTGGCAAAAAATGCGGAAGAATGCAAAATATAAACACGTAATTATCTTTCGTGATAATGCACAATGGTCCGCCTTTGAGGTGTAGTGGTTAGTGTGATTAGCTGCCACTCCCAGAGGTCCTGGTTCGATTCCCGGCTTTGCCACGAAATTTAAAAAGTGGTACGAGGGCTGGAACGGGGTCCACTCAGTCTCGGGAGGTCAACTGAGTAGAGAGGGGTTCAATTCCCTCCTCAGCCATCCTGGAAGTGGTTTTCCGTGGTTTCTCACTTCTCCTCTAGGCAAACGCCGGGATGGTACCTAACTTAAGGCCACGACCGCTTCCTTCCCTCTTCCTTGTCTATTCCTTCCAAACTTCCCATCCCCCACAAGGCCCCTGCTCAGAATAGCAGGTGAGGCCGCCTGGGTGAGGTACTGGTCACCCTCCCCAGTTGTATCCCCCGACTCAAAGTCTGAAGCTCCAGGACACTGCCTTTGAGGTGGTACAGGTGGGATCTCTCTCTGAGTCCGAGGGAAAAATCGACCCTGGAGGGTAAACAGATTAAGAGCGAACGATAATGCAAAATGAATTTGTGTACTACTGACGAACATTCTAATGCAAAGGGGATTGACATTTCAACAACATCCGCACCCTAATTATAAAATATACTGAAACACTGAAATCCCTCTGTCATCATTAACAGGGCAATAGCTCAAGTACAAAGCAATAAGAAATGTTTGTGTTATCAGGCCATTTGTGCGTTCAGTATTTCGCTTACAGCATGCCATTGGTCTACAACTGCCGGGCAGTTCCTTAGAAGAGCGTGCCTGACCAACTGATGAGTCCAATTGCGGAACACTGCACTCGCATATGGCCTAATAATCCAAAGGGTTTTTATTTCTGTGATGTTTTGATCTGCGAACGTGAGAGCCTTATTTAGCAGCTAACAAACCTGATTTCCTCGTCAAAAATAAAGTACGTAAAATACATGGATTCATGGCCATTGTTGTAGCGAAGTCGCACACCATGAAACTAACAAGGAATGATTTGGGTTGAGAGGGCTGACTGAAAGTGAAACTCCGTTGGATGATCGGATGAGACACCTTGGACTTAATAGGATTCTTTAAAAAAGCTGTTAGGTTCTTTAGTTTGCCGAAACAAATTTTGAGTAATAAATTTATAAACTACCTGAAAAAGAAAACATATGTAACAGAACTATACCTAAAAATAAAACAACTTAACTAAAATGGGGACATGTTTCGTCCTTAAAAGAACATCATCAGCTTTATCAAATCACACTCAAATATTTAGAAATGTATAAACATTTACGTTTATTCTTTCTTCCCTTTCATAATCCGGTTACCTTCCAGGGTTGGTTTTGCCCCCGGGCTCAGTGAGGGATCCCACCTCTACCGGCTCAAGGGCGGTGTCCTGGAGCGTGAGACTTTGGGTCGGGGGGTACAACTTGGAAGGAGGACCAGTACCTCGTCCAGGCGGCCTCACCTGCTATGCTGAACAGAGGCCTTGTAGGGGGATGGTAATAATGGAATGGATATACAAGGAAGAGAGAAGGAAGCGACAGTGGCCTTAAGTTAGGTACCATCCTGGTATTATCCTGGAGGAGAAGTGGGAAACAACGGAAAACCACTTCGAGGATGGCTGAGGTGGGAATCCTCTACTCAGTTGACCTCCCGAGGCTGAATGGACCCCGTTCTAGCCCTCGTACCCCTTTTAAAATTTCGTGGCAGAGCCGGGAATCGAACCCGGGCCGGCAGCTAATCACACTAACCACTACACCACAAAAGCGGATGTTTATGTTCATTTCTGTTTAAATACTTAGGAACTTGAAATCTGGAACGTATCTTAATGAAGTCCTCTTTTCTCCCTCCAAGTTAAAACATAATGATGTATACAACAACAGCTGAACTACTTCTCCTTCAGCCGCCTTTTTTCACATCTGTGGGGTAGCGGGTCTGAGCTGTGTCATATTTCTGGATTTGGCTTTGTTTTACTGCTGGATGCCATTCCTGACGTCAACCCAGTGTGGAGGGCTGCACTCAATATTGTGTGTTTCTGTGGTGGTTGGTAGTGTGCTGTGTTGTCTGAATATGAAGAGGAGTGTGGTGGGACAAAAAATACCCAATCCCCAGGCCAAAAGCATTAATCATACGCAATTAAAATCCCCGAGCCAGCCTGGAATCGAACCTGGGACCTTTTAGACCGAAGGCCTCAATGCTGACCATTCAGCCAAGGATTATGATACAACAATATCTGAATATTTTACAATAATTCAAAAACTAACCCTAATACATAATTATAATCTAAATACAATAATATTTGATCTTTTACAATATCTCTGAAATGAATTCTGATACATAATTATAATCTCAATATCACAATAATTGACCGTTCACTCACACATTCATACCTCGATCATGACGAAAGAAAGAAAGAAAGAAAGAAAGAAAGAAAGAAAGAAAGATCTTTTTTGCTATTTGTTTTACGTCGCACCGACACAGATAGGTCTTATGGCGACGATGGGACAAAAACGGCCTAGGAATGGGAAAGAAGCGGCCGTGGCCTTAATTAAGGTACAGCCCCGGCATTTGCCTGGTGTGAAAATGGGAAACAACGGAAAACCATCCTCAGGGCTGCCGACAGAGGGATTCGAACCCACTGTTTCCCGGATGCGAGCTCACAGCTGCGCGCCCCAAACCGCACGGCCAACTCGCCCGGTAGAAATAACAATAATAATAATAATAATAATAATAATAATAATAATAATAATAATAATAATGATAATAATAATAATAATTCCCTCTAACCACTTTTACGGTATTTCGACGTCCGAAGACATGAACTTATTTATTGTTATTATTATTATTATTGTTATTATTATTAAATTATTATTATTATTATTATTATTATTATTATTATTATTATTATTATTATTATTATTATCATTATAACGTGCATCGTCTTTATAGGATGTTGCGCCTTTCAGCGTTCATTTTGCAACCCTCTATGAGTGAAATAAGCGCCTACAATACTTGAAATTTCCATTGCAAACCTACTGTAGTTCTACAAGTTTTATATTGAGATCATTAACACCTGATTTTGACCATCGTTGCCTATGAGTCTCCTACTACTGTGCCAGGTGCCAGAAACTAACAACAGGGAATTGTCGCATTTAAATACTCTCAAAAAATGTCTCCGACATCAGTTGGAATCGAATTCATTTTCTGGTAAACAGAAGGGCAACGCATCTGAGGTCAGCGGCTTAATTGGTGACATTGATCAGCTCGGCAGCGTATATGACTGAATAATGATTTTACGCGGTAAGAGGATAAATCATATACCTTGCATGCGTACGATGCACGTAGGCTTACCGATTGAGAGTACCTCTTACATTCAGGCTAGTCAACTATGATGAGTCCTTGTGGTGTTTTTTCCCGTCATCCAGCCGTAAAATAGGGTCAAATCCACATATACGACACAGTTCGCACCTGTGACCCCACAAGGTGTGGGGAAAGCGGTAGAAGAAGAAGATCCCCTGCACGTCATAAGAGATAACTAAAAGGGGCATCCTATGTTGCTTCCATGTATTCTACTTGAGCAAGGCTTCTCACTGTTACCCGACCGCTACTGATCTATAATTAACCACTTCCGAATCTGGCGGTACTTTTTCGAATCCTTCTCTTCGTGAATTCCGCTTTCTTTTGTCGGTACCCTCTTTTTACGAAATGTCAGAACTCTTTCATTTTTTTCTGTGATTAGTGTTTGGAAGGATTGGATTTACTTTCTACAATCTGCTTTACGTCGCACCGACACAGATAGGTCGTATGGTGACGATGGGATATAAAAGGGCTAAGAGTGGAAAGGAATCGGCCGTGGTCGATAAAACCCCAGCATTTGCCTGGTGTGAAAATGGGAAACTACAGAAAATCGATGATGAGGATAATGCTTGTTATTTAAAGGGGCCTAACATCTAGGTCATCGGTCCCTAATAGTACGAAATGTTATGACAATTTAAAAATCCATAATCCTCCACTGACCAGAATTCGAAAACTTGACGACAAGGATGAATGGAGGAATATGACGTTAAAGCAATCAGTGGATCCGACCCGCTATGCCCCACATTCAAAGAAACTTGCGTTAAACAATAGTATTACTGACCAGGGGACTGCTTCTAAAGCACAATACTGAATGGATGATGCTTGTAGTCGAAACGGATCCCAAATCAAGATCATCGCCCCCTCATAATGGACTTGTCCCTAGAAAAGTTGAACCATGCTATTTGTCATGTTGCGGTACTAACCAAAAGTAGCGTAGACTCGTGATATTCCACACATTATGGTACTATTCACAGGTAATGTAATGCGCACATGTAACACATACCTATGGTGTTTCGCACATTGCGGCGCCATTTACACGTAACACAAACCTATGGCGTTCCTCACATAAATGGACTAACCACTGGGACTCGCACTATCCCGTGGTGTTCCTCACATAGTGGGTACTAAGTATAGGCAAGGCAGAACCATGGTGTCGCTCATTTAGGTGTACGAATCACAGGTACTGATAATGCATCCTGAGCCACACACTGTCGCTACTAATCCAAAACCTATTTTGTACCCAACATAGTGGTACTACGTGCAAATAAAAGCGACCCATGGTGTTCCCTGCGTTGTGGTACTAATTACAAATAGTCTCATGGTTCTAATTTGATCAGCCCCTTTTAGTCGCCTCTTACGACAGGTAGGGGATACCGTGGGTGTATTTTTCGTCTGCGTCCCCCACCCACAGGGGGTAGCCCACAGAAAATCATCTTCAGGGATGCCGATTGGATATTTAATTGTACTTCCCATTAATGCATTAATGACCACCATCAGTAGGTGTCATAAGGGACCTATAACGTGGTTCCACAGTACTGTCACATCCAGATGCTAGTAGGGACAGTACTACCTTATACGCTATATGAGATCCTAAACCGGAATTACAATATCAGATATCATGGCCGCTGGATTTTATCATCCTCTTAAACTACAGGTGGCGTCCAGGGGACAAAATTGTCTATAATAATAACAGAGGAGGAATGCCTCCGTATAGCGTCCACCCTCCACTGTTTATTGCTAACAGCTCATACAAATACGACGTTGGCCGTTGTATTCAGAACCGTTAAAATAGCAATAACATCCCAGGCTGCGTCTCGCACCAGCGGCAATTCCCTTGGGTTAGGGAGGAATTTCATGTTCGGTACGCATTGAGTGAGGGCTTCAAAACAAAGACGAGCTTTCATAGGCTCGCCTGTGTTCAATGCTATATTCCCTCCTCTCTTACCCAGCTTCGAGCTGAAAGAGGTTTTACAGGCATAAAATCGATACGAAAGACCATAATATCAAGTGTACATCTCCTACGAAACATTAGCCATAATCCTTTTGTATCTGGTATAAACTGACATGTGAGTATGCGTTTCATTCATGCTCAATTGTCTTCAGATGTGTTGTAAGATGTCTGGATAGTTCCGCACACTGACACTTCCCCACAACTCTTGGACGCGGCTACCTGAAATAATCTCGACTGACAATTCCACACAAATCCCTCCCCACCACCCCAAGGCTATCAAAAAATACAAATGCTACCATCCAATTCCCGTATATTTATAATGCATTATTTAATGCGCCTATTTAATACTCTTCAGCTATATATTATTATGTGTAAAAGTACATTAAAAAATGAGAAGTTTCCAAGGGCTCCTCCCCATACTAACCTTTGAAATGTATAAGTATAGCGTATTTTGCACCCAACCACTGTATACCGCTCTGTTTATTCTATTTTTTTATGGATGGTACTTTCAAGAGTACCAGCAAGCAGTTTAGTCAAATAAAAATAATTCATGCCGATTTCGGGAGTGGCAATGACGAGACAAAAATATGTCCTATCGTATTCGTCCTTCTACCAAAAACAGGAAGAAGCAAACGTATACGAGATTGTTCCGACTCCTCCCCCAGGCTGTTCCGAAGTGGAGAACAAAAAATATAAACGTGGATTTTGAAATTGCTGTCATTTCTTCTCTGCAAGAAGTATTTTCAACAACAAAAGTACATGGCTGTTAATTTCACATTACAAAATGCTCATGGAGAATCTCGGATTGTCGGTGGAGTACCGAGAGAATAGCGAAATAAGACTTCATGTCCGTATTTGCGCACCACTTGCGTTTTTAAAACCTGAAAATGTGCTCGATGGGTGGGTGGAAATACACTCTCAAGCTCCAGAAAGTTCCAAACTTAGTCAGTTTTTTTACTACTTCATTGAAAACTGGCTAGACAACCAAAACATTCCAATCGAGATGTGGAATTGCCACCAAGCACGACACAGGACAAAGAACGCTGTTGAGGGCTGGAACAACCGACTCAACAATCTTGTCGGGAGACCTCAAACCAAATTGTAAAAGGTTGTCAAAGTGTTGAAGGTCGAAGCTGAGAAGACAAACTGCGCATTTCTGAAGGCCGAACTCAACATGGGAAGGAAAAAAAGAAGTCGAAAATATGTCAAACTAGACGAACGGATTGAGAAAATCCAGGAAAATTCGAAAATACAAAAAAAAAAAATCTTAAGGCAGTTACCTATTCACAGAAAATAGAGTAGGTACATTATTATAATTATTATTGGGAAAATTGGACCAAAGCCAAAATTACAAAAATTACAAAATAAATAAATAAATAAATAAATAAATAAATAAATAAATAAATAAATAAATAAAAATGACGAAGCCGAAAAAGCTGATTTTAAACACGTCAAAATGATAACAACACCAAAAAGATCAATTCTGTAATTATTTTGCCAGTCCACAGCCTGGGAAAAGTGTGATGGAAATCAAATTTTTTGCGTTTATTTTTTTTTTTTGATGGAAATTACACTACATCACTGATATTTTCTAGACCGTATTAGTAACAAAATACCTAGACCAAGTGCCTTTCTTCACTCCATAAGAATAAGATGTTAACTTTAAAGGTCGGTGGGGCGAGCCTTGATGTTACATGCGAGCGAATCGCTTCGCCAATTCGCCAGGGCGAACACTCTGCACTCGTTCACATCAGTTAAATAAAATATACATTTGGTTTTAACACTATATACATACATTATATATTTTAAAGTATAGTTTGGGCGCAATTAAAAGTAGCCGTTTCCGAGAAAAGCCGAACACACACACATGCACGCACGCACAAATGTTTTATTAGTATAGATATATTATTATTAGTACAGTACAGACTAATAATAATAATCCATTATTTATCTTTTATATTGGGGGGTGGTAGGTAGTTTGGGCGAGGGGGTGTAGTTGCGCTGTAGCCTTGGCTAGGAGTAGGCTATTTGTGTAGAATTCTCTGTCGAGATTATTTCTGAGTCATTAAGCAGGTAGCTGTGTCCAAGGGCTGTGGGTAAGTGTTTTTATTTTTGTCAGTTTGTGCAAGTGTGGGGAACTGTCATGTAATCGTGTTGTAAGGTTATTGTGCCAATTCCGCTCAATCTAGCAATCTGAACTTTGTACAGTTAGTTCTAAAGCGTGGCGCTCGCGCACGGCTGCCGCTCTACCGGCCGTTGCCTACGTTATAATACAAGGCCTGGAAATAGAGCCCGTAAAACGCTATGGAAGTGGTTACACTGAAGTTCAATGCCGGGCCGCTAGGATCGCTATCTTGCCCCCAGTCTACCAGGCTCGCGCCTTTAAACGTGTTCATTAACTGAGTTGGTTGTGAATGTATTATGTATTTGTCTGATGTTAAGCATTCGCAGTTCCAGTCATGGTTTATTCACGAAAAATTAAAGGTAGTGGAATTTCGTTTCACAAGTTTCCAGTGAATGTTCAATGTTCGAAACATTATACAGAGGAAGTATTACGCATGAGATACGGCTTCAAGCTGATCGAAGTAGGCCTCTGTTCCTAAGTTTTGATCCGAGTTACGTCATAAGAATTGGGCGATCCCAAAATTTGTCACTGGACTTTTTTTAAACTATGCTAGCGTGACCGGCAATCATTTGAGAGGTATATTCAAACTCGGAAATCTTAAATTAGGAAACCAACGAGGAAAATAATTTGTCCAACAAATTTCACGAAAATGAATGTAGCAAGAGCTAAAAATATTGTATTTTCCCCTGAAACAATCTCTGGTTTGAAAAGTATGGAGGTGGTTTTGTCCTGAGAGCATAAAACACAGTTTAAAATAAGCCATTTGTTTTATGGAGCATTTTATTAAATTGTTCAATGCGCATAACGTCTGCAACACCTCGCATGGGACATATTCAGGAACGAGAACAAACGAGCATCTTTTAACCGGGCGAGTTGGTCGTACGGTTAGGGGCGCGCGGCTGTGAGCTTGCATCCGGGAGATAGGGGGTTCGAATCCCACTGTCGGCACCCCTGAAGATGGTTTTCCGTGGTTTCCCATTTTGACACCTGGCAAATGCTGGGGCTGTACCTTAATTAAGGCCATGGCTGCTTCCTTCCAACTCCTAGGCCTTTCCTATCCCATCGTCGCCATAATACCTATCTGAGTCGGTGCGATGTAAAGTCACTAGCAAAAAAAAAGCATCTTTTAGTACTGAAGATGAACTCCTCAGTTGGTTAGTTAATGATTTCCTGTCATATATTAAGAAACTTAAAATGCATTCAGAGAAAGTAAAAAAGAATCATGAGAGAAATTTATCAGGCCTAGATCTTGACTACCCAATCCACTGTGGCCTGCGTAAAATACCTCACAAGTATACATTTGCATTATGCATTGACGAGGAACCTAACGAGCTATGACATCGAGCTCTTCTTCAGCTACCTAAGACGCCAAACGGAATACAATGACATTATGGTTCGTGTGGCAAAAGAAGAAACAGACTGTAAAGGCTGTTTAGAACATATCTGTTCTCCAGCTACTCAAAGTCCAACATTGTGTCTTATTCGTTTTCAAGATCGAGGAGTCCTCAGATACCGAAAATCATCGTCTGTGGCACTTCTGCAGTGAACGATGGAATTTGTCACTTCCGCTACGCAGTACTTGTCCCGAAGAGAGTTACTAAAAGGTACACGTTTATTTTTTCGGAAGACATGTTCAACAGTGAAATTAAGTGTGGAAAGTGTAAAGGCGCCAATCCACCTCTTTTTCTACTATGAACATTTCTGAGACCTCTGTTAGACAACATTGCTTTGAGCCACACAAGTAGAACAGAGAAAGTTTTGCAACTTGTTAAGAAGCCCCTCAAAAGGAAAGTTTTGAAACTTCAATGACATATCCAAGCCAATGCAGCACTGCTCTATAAATAAAGTACTGTCAATACTCGCAAAAACATTCAGTTCTTTTTATTTACGATATACTTTACTTATTGACATATACGGCCATGCGAATACAAGGGGGCTAGACCGCGATCCTAGCGGCTGAATGGTGAACTAGGAAGCAACCCGTTTCCACGAGTGCATTTCAAGGCCTTGTATTATAGCGTAGGCAACGCTACCGTTCAGGACCTGAAATAATCTCACTGAACCACGGCCGACTAGATCCCTCGCTGCGCTCCGCTAGCTAGAGCGACGCATCAAGTCGGCCGTTACTGAACTTTCTTTCCTTCATGAGAGTACTCAAATTCTGCTCCTGAAAACCGAACATGTCTTCAAAATAATGTCGTTAGATGAAATGTTTGAAATGCCCTATTTATGCTCTATTTCATATACAGGGCTATTCACTTAAGATGAAAATGAAAATCCACAGCCTGTTTCCAGTTCTACCCGGGTCGGGAATGGAATGAATGACGCCCCATCTAGCGGCGAGGGTAGGAACTCTGCCGGCTGCCGAATCCTGCCGCACTCCTCCGGGGCAATATTAATGACTGACACATGAAATGAAATTATACTGGAGAGTGTTGCTGGGACGATAGGTGACAGGGAAAACCACCGTACCAGGGGAGAAACTCGTCCCACCTCCACTTTGCCCAGCACAAATCTCACATGGATTGACCGGGATTTGAACCACGGATCCCAGCGGTGAGAGGCCGGCGCGCTGCCGCCTCAGCCACGGAGGATTCTCAGTTCACCTAAGCTGTTATACAAAAAATAACTTCTAATCCATTGGAATGTCAATATTTGTTTTCACATTCTTAAATGATATGAAGGTGCTCCTGAAACACTGTGCTACGTTATGAACAACAACGGAGACCAAAGAGGATAGAATAGAATAGAGATGAAACTCAATGATAAATTTCGGTTCCGAGCCACTTGGCGCTAGTAGTTTTAGTCTCTTTTCCGAGATAGCGCCACAGTGTGCATTCTGATGCAATACCTTAATATTACTATCAACAGATAGCGCGAAGAATTAACAGCCGGCGCAGTGACGAACATCCGGGTATGCTTACGGCTCCTCCCCCCTCCTTTCCCTGCCCCTCGCCCCCCCCCCCCGCCAAACGGCGATAATAATGCAATTCTACTACTTCCATGCCCAACACATTGTAATTCATATATTTTTATTTCCAAGTACTTACTACGTTGTAAATAATGATCTGATACCCCTAGTTCGTATGGCATACTATGTTACTGAGAACATAACCACACACCTCAAAGCAGCTTTAACTTCAAATGAATGATTGACACATTTACACAAAGCTGATATTATAACAAATAAGAAATCCCTTCGAAAGCAAGATAACAGAGCACACCATATGCAAGAAAATGGGGTATCACATCAATATCCAAGTACCACATGAAAATAAAAATAACAGAATTAAATGCATTGAGACAGGAAATATATAGAACTACATTAATAGAACCATTCAGCTTTCAGCCCCTGATGTGTACTCAAACAGGAAATACAGGATTTCAGGAGGACTGGCGAATATATATTTCAAATAAACAAGCACAAGGAGCGAAGATTTACAGCACAAGCACATGAGCACTTGGAATTCGAACAACACAAATACTGTAGCATCATGGGAACTATCGATTAAAATCGATATAAGTTCGAACCCGGTTAATCGATTGGGTAAAATCGAATTCGATGCAGTTCAGCAATATTATCTCCACAATGCTTGACGTTTTATGACTAATTAATTTGTTAGAAGGGCCCACTGATTGAGGTTAGACTTGAAATACTTGACTTCGAGACAAACTGCCTTTAATTATTAACAACGCTCATTTCATGCTTACTTGGGTGCTATCTACAGAACGTGTATATAACTATTTACACGTTATGAATGACTTCCAGCGCCATCTAGAAAAAGAGACTGAAACTACCTGAAGCTAGCTACAGATTGGAACCAAAAGCCCTATTAGAGTTTCACCCCCCTGACGGAGACATTGTCACCAACCTTATTCTTTTAATGGAACTACAGTGGAAACCGGTTTTAACGACTCCGAAGGGCTCGTTCATTAAAGGTTGTATAGGCAATAGTTGCACAAACCGGTTTTTGTTTTTGCTAAAATTGTTATCTGTGAGATTTAAGCTGCACACGTAGGCCTAAATGGATAATTAACAGAATAAAGTTCAAACTTGATGAAACCTAGGTGAAATGAGTATTGTATTTGTAATAACGTATTTGTGGATTGGAACTGAGGACTTTTTCTTCCAATGTTCACACAGTACGTACGTAAATAATGGATACAGATCTCTGCACAAGCTTATGTGTGTATTTAGGAGTTGTAGTAAGGATGTAAAGGAGAGGGCGTATAACTCTCTAGTAAGACCCCAACTAGAGTATGGTTCCAGTGTATGGGACCCTCACCAGGACTACTTGATTCAAGAACTGGAAAAATTCCAAAGAAAAGCGGCTCGATTTGTTCTGGGTGTTTTCCGACAAATATGTTGCAAAGTTTGGGCTGGGAAGACTTTGGAGAAAGGAGACGAGCTGCTCGGCTAAGTGATATGTTCCGAGCTGTCAGTTGAGAGATGGCGTGGAATGACATCAGTAGACGAATAAGTTTGAGTGGTGTTTTTAAAAGTAGAAAGGATCACAATATGAAGATAAAGTTGGAATTTAAGAGGACAAATTGGGGCAAATATTCGTTTATAGGAAGAGGAGGAAGGGATTGGAATAACTTACCAAGGGAGATGTTCAATAAAGTTCCAATTTCTTTGCAATCATTTAAGAAAAGGCTAGGAAAACAATAGATAGGGAATCTGCGACCCTGGCGCTGCCCTAAATGCAGATCAGTAGTGATTGAGTAATAATATGTTAGCAAAATATGAATAAATAAGTGAGGAGAGAAGTAGTGACAATGCAGATTTATCAATAATGTCGCACACGGTCTTAACTAATAAATGAGACGTCCTCTCTGTCCTTCCAAATTGAAGAAATCGCAGAGTATGATGCACTCAAATCCATAGTGATGCTGGCGTTTGTTTCTAATTTTGTAATCGCGATATTATTTGCGGCTTCAATATTAAACACTTTCTTTCCCTTTTGCGACATCTTCACAGCGATGCTTTCCTTGACTATTTATTGAACAGACAAACATTTTAAAACTGCAATCCACTGAAAATAAAGGGTCTGAAAATAAGCTTTATATTATTGTCAGCAATCCCTGAATCCAAAACAAACAAAAAATCAACATTGGACATTATAGTTGATACTGCCCCCATTTTTCCCGAGCTAAGCCCAGCCATCGAGCGAGAGATCCCAAGGTGGACCGTTCGATCGTTGGCTATCACTTTCTAGAGGCATTTAAGGGATGTTAAGGATTGATGACCAAGCAGGATAAAAAGAAATGTTAAAACAACACTCTGACATTTATTCACATAAGCAAACAATAAATGAAAATATTCTTACTGATATTTTGCTTTTTTTTTTTACATAGAACTTCCATAATACTGATTTTCTTCCTCCTTATTAAGAGTGACACGTGTTCTTAATCTCCAGCTTTACTGTGCTGTAATGAAACCAAAGAAAAATTAGGCCTCTTGCCTTTCCAAATCAGAATATTTGATTGAAAGAATTTAAATAAATTAACATAGAGGTTCGTAAAATAATTAACAGCTGTCTTGCTAACGAGGGTTTTACAATAAACGAGTCCAAAGCTTTACCAATTCAAAGTAGTCTCAACACGTGGTTTTAAGATGTACTCAACTGAATTTATCATTTACAGTATTTAATATTAGTCAATGACACCAACATGAACTTCAGTAGAAAATGAAAATTGATTTCAAAATTCTCAAAATTAATTATTTATTATTTTGATTATTATTATTATTAATTTCTCATCATTTAATTAACCTATGATTCATTGTCACACGATCGTGTTATCATTAATTTTCCACTGCATCATTTACCTAATGATCGTCATTAGCATTTCAGAATAATTATTTTCTATTAATTATTAATGACTTGTTTTCACCATAACTCAAAGTAATCGTGCGGCTAACGAACTTCTACTTCTGATCTTTGTATTTCATTTCCATTCAAATTAATCTTAAAACATTTCAAAGTTCAACTATAAATGAGACAGAAATTTACATTATCTACGTGTGAGCTAGTTAAATAAATTTTATTTACAAATCGAGTGCCTTCGTAAAATAACGAGATTATCTTTCCTTTTAAATCTCGATAATGAGGAAAATAAATCCTTTTCTAGTCTTCCTCGACTTAAGTTGATCAAATTTTCCCTTAAGGGCATGAAAATTACTTCTTAAGGCAACACACAACGATGAGTGTAATCTGCGTCGCAGCAAGTGCATGACCAGATCAAATTAAATGGAACCAACATGATACAAGAGAAATATACATATTTACATACACACACACATTCACACTAGGAAACACGTCTTTTATGTATATTATTTACATCGAATCCTGTTTTGGCAAGTTTATTCATGATTTTTACGAGTGGACAGGTCGCGTAACATCTAGCAGAAATAATCTGTGTACTGAAATTATCCTTCATTAATGGTGGCTAGTGATCGAAGTCATGGGTATCACTTGGTAGAAACACATTTCACATATCAACGTAAGTTCATCTAACTCATGAAATTATAATGGAAGATTCTAGTAAAATCCATAAGCACTACCATCGTTTGGGCTACAGGTTGAAATTATCGCGAGCGTGAGCCTTAATCGTATTATTTTTATTCCCTACCTGTGAAATACACTCGCAACATGTGCTCCAATAATTATAATCTATCTTGCGCTCCCAATACACAAGAATAAGTCAAATATCATCATTAAATCATCAATTGCTCAATTATACGACAAATATCCCTCAGGATTGGTCATATTCCAGACCCTTCGTGAACAGAGCACATTCAATCTCACATATAAGGACTCTACAGTAAATTTATGGCTCACGAGCGTTTAATTCTGTTTTACCCGATCTTTAGTCAATATTATTATTATTTTAGTGATTATTACATCTACTGATCCTCGTGGAATATCGTAAAATTAGATGACTTCATCATAAATACAACAAGTGATCTTGAAAGACACTAGGTTCGACCCTATTCACTCAAAATGTACCCGTAAATTTCAGTCCAGTAACTTTCAACATTACAAGGGAAGTAGATTTATCGTGTGGACAGTGATTATTAAGTATAAAGCTCCTAAGCATGGGAAATCATTCAAAGACAACCTACATGTCTACTCTAATAGATTCAAAATTTCATTCACACGTACCTAGTCTACCACGACACCTTAAGAAGTGGAAAAATGGAATATTTCTAACTACAACAAACTAATAGATCTACGACTTAAAGAAGAAAGACCTCTAGTTGTACAAAAGGTAAGACAGATAAATTAAAAAGGTATTCAAGTTTTAGATGGAGTTCGATTCCCGTCGACAGTCATTTATTCCAGCATTTTCCTCCGGTCAGTCTCCCTCCAATTACCAGATACGCCTCACATTTTACAGCTCCATGGAGGCTCTGTAACAGGTGTCCCTCGATGAAGTTGTGTTGTCGGTGGTTGTGGAATTGTCCATCTTGAGGTGTTCAGCTTCTAAGACGACTTCGGTAGAACGCCGGTCACAAGCTGTAACTGAGATGACAAGATTAAGTATTTTGCACAAGCACACGTCGAATATCAATAGCTCGTCTACACAGTCACACTTAACTTGGTTCTTAAGGCGTTTTTATTCCATAGGAATACACTAATTCTCGCTAAATTCTGGCAAAACGGGCGTTGACTTGAACTGGAAATTACTTCTCCACGTGGTCCGATAACGTAGTGTCCCACACAGCAGCACAGCGAAGAATATTCAGGGTAAGAGAAGGATATTCAGAGAGAGCGATTTACTCGAAACAAGGCCTTTTTATCTTATCAGCCTGGGAGGTGTGATCTTCAACGAGAACGGTAATTGGCTGATGGTTTCATTTAATTGGCTCAGACTATTCCAGATGTGAGTTGCGCGCGTGCGGCGGTAGTCACGTGGTTTGCTCTGACCTTGGCACAGTCCTGGCTGCGTATCACCCCTCTGAACGACGAAAAAATCTCGTTCTTAGCTCGCCACTACTCCCCAAATGACATGCTGCAGTTCCAAGCAGACAATAAAACTTTTACTTTCCACTTGTTGAAAATATTCACAATATCGCCAATTTTAACGGGGACAATACATTTCCAGAAAATGTTATAAAAATATGCTGTTTTATACGAGAGGTCGTTAATGGCGATTTTTAAATACAGTGCCTATATTGGACCATCAAATGCACCAGTGCTTCTCTACGGTATTCTTCCTTGTACACGGATTTCTACGTAAATTACTTACTGTATACGCAATGAGTAAGATTATGTTAAATTGCCTATCTCTAAGCGGTACCGGAGAAACACCACGCGGAGGACCCCATACGTTGTTTCCAATGTAAGGTGCACGTTGGGGGGGAATTTGAAGATAATGGTAGGGAAGTTTCCTACTGCCATTCACAATCGAGTTCAGGAGTTTCTACTATAACGACAGGCTCACTTGCCTACTGCCATTCGCAATGTAGATGGGGAGTTTTCGTTATAAATACAAGCATCTTTTCCTAATGCCAGTCACAATCGAGTTGGAGAGAATTTATTATAATACAGACATGCATATCTACCTAACGTATAAGGGATCGAGATACGACAAAACGTTATATGACCAAAGTTGTAGATCTTCTCCTAATTGAGCCACAATTGTGCAATCTGTTTTGTGAAACGATTTAACGTTTAGAAACCAATTACCCCGAAGCGATGATCTGCACCGTCATTAAAATTCCCTCCATATTTCGATATCGTTCGGGGCCAAAAAGTTACACATTCGAATACCTTGGAATTTTTCCTCGCAGGAAAGTGTGTCCAGGTTTTGTTATTAGCATTCGCATACCGGTACATGCGAGGAAATTATCAAAGAAAATAATACAGTTAAGAAAGTCGACATTAATTAAAAAGAGGACAACTGAAGACAACCAGATATGGCAAATATGTAAATACTAAGTGGATACATTTGAAAATGAAATGTCCTTCACCAAATTGTGATGATACGAGTTACGGATTTTAGTGGGACGTAAACAAGTATATTATTATTATTATTATTATTATTATTATTATTATTATTATTATTATTATTATTATTATTATTATTATTATTATTATTATTGAGTTACAGATTTAAGAAAGCGGTAACAGAGGAGAAATTTAGCCGAAGTAATTCTTAGGTAAACATAAGAAGACGACTTATGCTGTTACTATTTAGGCGAATAGAGGTAATGCATAGGCAAGAAAATAAAGCAGAAAACGGAAGTAGAAGAGAAATGTAGTAAAAAATTATAGCAAATGCCATGAAACACTTTACGGTATGGAATAATGGGGTGCACTCCTTGGTACTGTTCAAATATTAACAGCCACCCGTAGTGCTATTCGATGACGGTTGTAACCTCTAACGGTATTCCGCAAATATTCCGTAGAATGGCAGCTTAACGTCTCCCTCGCGTTCTAACCGAAGAACAACCGAGAGTTTACAGAAACAATGATAAAATCGGCGTTACGTTATTTCCCTGATAGCAATAACGATATGTCTTTAAAAGCATTTTTTTTAATACAGTGGCTATATTGGCACACCATTGTCTTACTTCCTAGTTTACAAGAATTTTGCCGGGATGAGTGGCTCAGACGGTTCAGGCGCTGGCCTTCTGATTCCAACTCTGCAGGTTCAATCCTGGCTCAGTCCGGTGGTATTTGAAGGTGCTCAAACACGTCAGCCTCGTGTCGGAAGATCTGCTATCACAAGAAAGAACTTCTTTAGGACAAAATTCTGGCACCTCGATGGCTTTCTTAAACCATCAGAAGTAATTTGTGGGACGTAAAAGCAATAACATTATTATTATTATTATTATTATTATTATTATTATTATTATTATTATTATTATTATTATTATTATTATTATTATTATTATTATTATTATTATAACAGGAATATCACTCGGGAACTTGCCATTTATGCCCAACGAAATTGTGCTTTCTTCATATAGACAATTTATGGCATGGATTAAATGTTTAGGGCAATCAAACATTTCCAGGATACACCAGAGTTTGGTGCATGTTTCCACTTAAAATAATAATAATCATCTCTTTATGAGTCGGGGAAAGATGTTGAACGAATCCCTGCCCATAGTAAAGGGCAACTAAAAAAGGTTAACATCCGGCGTGAGGGGTCAACCACGGGACACCTAGCCAACTGTGGCATTGCTAAAACTTACTGTAATGGAGCCAGGATCCTCGCTTCACTTTTCATTTCAACCTCCCTTCGTCACCTCCTTTTTCTCTCCCGACTCCTACGTTAGGTTTGCGAGGCCTAAGCAGAATCAATCAATCAATCAATCAATCAATCAATCAATCAATCAATCAATCAATCAATCAATCAATCAATCAATCAATCAATCAATCAATCAATCAATCAATCAATCAATCAATCAATCAATCAATCAATCAATCAATCAATCAATCGATCGATCGATCAATCAATCAATCAATCAATCAATCAATCAATCAATCAATCAATCAATCAATCAATCAATCAATCAATCAATCAATCAATCAATCAATCAATCAATCAATCAATCAATCAATCAATCAATCAATCAATCAATCAATCAATCACCACTGATCTATATTTAGGGCTGTCCTATCAATTTATTGTTTATCTAGTCTTTTCTTAAATTATTTCAATAACTTAGGAATTGATCGAACATTTTCCTTGATAAATAGAGGCTCCGTGGCTCAGGCGGCAGTGCGCTGCCCACTCAACGCTGGGTTCCGTGGTTCAAATCCCGGTCACTCTATGTGAGATTTGTGCTGGACAAAGCGGAGGCGGGACAGGTTTTTCTCCGGGTACTGCGGTTTGCCCTGTCATTTTTCACTCCAGCAACGCTCTTCAATCTCATATCATTTCATCTGTTATTCATTAATCATTGCCCCAGAGGAGTGCGACAAGCATTGGCAGCCGGCACAATTCATATCCTTGCCGCAAGATGGGGGCTTCATTCATTCCACTCCTGACCCGGTCGAACGACTGGAAACAGGCTGTGGATTTTCTTTCTTTCCGTGATAAATAATTATACTTAATTCCTCTTTCTATGCCCTCTTGAATTTCAACCTTTTATTCATGTTATGATCTTTCCTGGTGCCTGGACGAGACGGTAAAGGCGTGCTCGGTACGCCTAGAAGGACGTGGGTTTGAATCCCCGTCAGGAAGCCGTAAAATTTAAGAAACGAGATTTCCACTTCCGGAGGTGCACATGGCCCTGTGGTTCACTCAGCTCGGAACATATCGCTTATTCGAGCAGCTGATCTCCTTACTCCCAGCCCAAAGTTTGCAACATTTTCGTAACAGTACTCCTGTGTCGGAAATCACGCAGAACACATCGTGCTGCTTTGCTTTGGATCTTTTTCAGTTCTCGTACTAAGTAATCCTGGTGTGGGTTCCATACACTCGAATCATACTCTAGTGGGGGTCTTACCAGAGAATTAAACACCCTCTAATTTACATCCTTACTACAACTCATATGTACCCTCATAAGCATACGAAGAGATATGTTACCGTTATTTACAACCTCGTTAATGTGATTACCCCAATGAAGGCCATTCCCGTACTTACTGTGATCCCCGTGTACTATTCTCACACCATCAACTCAGCAATAAAAAAAAGAGACTTTTAATCTCGTTTGCCATCATGTCATCCATCTTACACATTGTACAGATCTTTTTTTGCAGCCGCTCACAATCCTGTAACTTATTTACTACTACCTGACCTTGATTCTAATTTTTTACTCATATCGTTTAAACACATAATAAAATATAAAAATCCATTAATACTGCCCTGCTGGAACCCGCTCTTAATCGTTATAGGATCAGATAATGCTTCATCTACTCGAATTCAATGAGTTCTATTTTCTAGAAATTCAGATTCCCAATCAACGTCTTTGACTAGTCCAATGGCCCTCGTTTTATTTATTTATTTATTTATTTATTTATTTATTTATTTATTTATTTTTATTTATTTATTTACTTTACTGTTTCAAAGATTCCATGAGCTAATGCTCGCATTGGGACAGCCTATTAAAGAGCTGGCACAGTTAAAATAATTTTAAAAAATAAATTATTTATAATACGGAGCTATTAACAGTTTATAATAATTTAAATCTAAAATACTACATTTTTCAAGGATAAAATGTGTTGTTTAAAAGTTTATATAAACAGAACCATATAGTTCGAAATGAAACCTCATAAGTTCATTTAAACACACTAAATCCAAGAATATTAAATATTGCCCACAAATATTCCTTAATATTTCTTTTAAATTTATTGATATTCTGACAATCTTTCTTCGAGTCTGGAATTAAATTAAATGCTATTGAAGCCCTATACAATACACCATTAGTTCCATACTTCACTGTATTCATTCTAGGTACATGTAAGGTTCCAGATTGCCGTGTTGCATGGTAATGAATAGTGAATTACTGATGAATGGGAGATGTATTTTTCCCCGAACCAAACTATGTTTATTTTTGAAGGCAAGTGTTGCCAAAGAATATGCAATGGATAACCTAACCGGAGGAATGCCTTTTGATGAGTATATTTTTGTCAGCAGTCTTCCATGATCTACCCTGTCAAAAGCGATACATCCCTAATCTAAAATATCGGCTATATGGCTCGTCCCCTTCTTATGCTTATAACTTCAATTTTCAAGGATGGTGAATTCAATGTTCATGTGTACGAAACACTATTGCAACGTAAAACCTCAATACGCTACAATTTTTGGTAATTGTTCTAGTAATGAACCCTTACTTACTAAGACGTAACTAATATCATAATTAACCAATTCGGTAAATTGATAAGTTGATCTTCAGGTTTCTGTAGACAAAGAAACCAACAGTTGTTCTGTAAAGCAAGTTACCGCATTCCGACCAAAATTTGCGGTAGAAGATAAAATAACAGAAGTGTTCCATTTCAATTGTCTTGACTGCAATTTAGTTCGACAGACATGGAGACATTTACATGCAGTTGTCCAAATTCAGACACTGATCAGAGGAAATGTGGAAGGGCTCAAACCCTTCGGAGAATGAGTGTGTCGAGAAGGGGATAGAAGGGAAAAGGAAGGAAATGGCGTGAAAGTGTAAGATACACTAGGTCTTCTAAAATTAATACGTCGGCATCGGAAGAGAATAGGTGTTAACCAAGAGAGGTCTGTATTAGGCAGGAAAAATAAACGCGAGGGGTCTAGAGCAAGCAAGTGGAAGTATTTTCAAACTCAAATATACTCTCGGCCACCTTTTGAACAGACAAAAGCGGAAGTAACGTCATTACCTCGTAACTCTTGCCTTAAATGCCAAATGAACCAGTGTGCAATTGAAAGTTGTACTCCTACATTACAAAACAGCACAGCTCACCGACAGTAACTTGAGCAAATTTGAAAAAAATTAATGTATTCACGTATTCGTATAAGTAGTGTCCCATACAGTCACTGCTGTTTTAAACGGACTCTGGTAGTAACTGTACCCACGTGGTCAAGACATCTGTTGAATAAGTATGGCAGCTCCGCATTGGCGGCAGCATTGTCGTAACTCGTGCTGACAGTAGGCATGAAACGCGCGCCCACTTACCCCTCTCCTACCCTGTGACAACACAGCCACTGTCTTTCCCTGGCCTATACCATCTCTTCCACTTTAGTGTGCTCAAAAGTGGCCCGGACAATAGTGGCCTCATGATCGCCAATCCACATTTCAGAGATGAGAGTCCCTGGGGGTTGCTAATTTTAGTCGTCTCTTACAACAGGCAGGAGATACTATGGATGCATTCTTCTACTTTTCATCTGCTACATCACCTGGTCAATCACCTTTCTTCTACCGGGCGAGTTGGCCGTGCTCGTAGAGGCGCGCGGCTCTGAGCTTGCATCCGGGAGATAGTAGGTTCGAATCCCACTATCGGCAGCCCTGAAGATGGTTTTCCGTGGTTTCCCATTTTCACACCAGGCAAATGCTGGGGCTGTACCTTAATTAAGGCCACGGCCGCTTCCTTCCAACTCCTAGGCCTTTCCTATCCCATCGTCGCCATAAGACCTATCTGTGTCGGTGCGACGTAAAGCCCCTAGCAAAAAAAATCACCTTTCTACGATCAAATACGCATTATAATCTCGAAAATAAGTCTTCTGTTTCTCATAGAGGAAAGCTACTTAAAACATTTTACCGCACACATAGGTCGGAAAACCAAGGTATATTTTCATCTTATCTCTGCACTATTACGGTCGTACATCGTAGACCTTAGAACAGTAACGACTGTGTACGTTATTAAATAAGTACAGTAGTAGCAGGCCACCAGTGGCGGTCGATAGCTTTGTGTCTTGCGCAGACTTCAGTCCGCGTCCAACCATTATTCAAGCCATCATCTGGAAACATTTCCTTCCGACATGGATTTATCTCTCACGGTTTTCACTATTACTTTAGATGATATTTTATTGCTGTTGGGTTTTTGTCACAACGACTCAGACAGGTCTTATGGTGATGGGATAGGATAGGGCTAAGACTGGACAGGAAGCAACTATGGCTTTAAACTGTACAGCTCCAGAACTTGGCTGGTGTGAAGATAGGAAACCACGGAAAACCATCTACAGAGCTGCCGACAGTGGGAACAGCTACACGGCCCGGTATCTTAGATGAATCTCAAAAGAACGACGAATTAGATGTTGCCTCCAGTTACTCCCGAGTAATCTCATCGTAAAACTTCTTCGGATCTTTGTCCTAACGATCAGCATTGTGGTCTCCGATTCAGAAGATTCCGGGTTTGGGTAATTTAGCCGTGTCTGTTAAGTTCTTCTAGTTCAAAGACTGGTTGTTTGTGTTTAAACACATGTGATGGTCGTAATGATAGATATTATTGTTAAAAATATATCTCCGTCTGTTTTATTACTGTAATTTATTTCAGGGTGAACCAATTAATGCACACACATGTGTACTGTATAACACACATAAGTCTCTTGAACTATGAATGGCTACACTTACTAATTACTGTCTATTTACAAGTCTCTCTTCCTTTTGGCAGGGTAGGCGGTCCGGTTGTTGCTATACCTGGGACGGCTAATCCTTACTTTCACTTCCCCAAGTTTGGTCACCTCATACAGCAGTTGTGTGTAGACCACTGCATTTGAACACAGGGCTACGGGCTACACAACACGCGATGAGTATTGCGGGGTTCGACTCCAGAGACAGTCCACTAATTCACACAGTCACACGCAGTGAACAACTAAACAGCAACAGGACGATACTCACAAAAGTGATTATTAACACAGGCCCATTTACCCTTACACTCACGATAATGGCTTCTCTCGCTAACGCACAGCGATCCTCAGTTGCAGTACTCTGAGGTAGTACGCACACTTCTGTTCCACACGCCTTCATTCCAGCCACTCTCAGGACACTCCGATGTCAGCAACCGCAGCTCCTCGTTCAGACCTCGGTGTGACATTAGCGACAGCTAACACCTCTGTCGATCTGAGCCCAGTCACCGAACCACAAATACTGAATCTCACACTGACTCCACCACGGGGCCCAACACAGACTGATTGTCCGCGACTAGCCTTCCTTTTTATAGCTCATGTGATGGAAATTAGAACATTCGTGAGGTAGCTAGAGGCGGTACATTCCCGTTAAATCTCTCCAAGAAACTCACAGGTAAGCCAGCCGACGAGGATAATACACGGAAATACACGGCCCTCCAGGCCGGCTGGGTGCTCCCAGGTCGGTTGATTCACTAGTCCTTTCCAGGGAGGCCTAGCACGTAACATTATTTTAAGAAGTAGAACAGGGCATCTATCCCTTCTTAACACCAATCGGGAGAGAAAGGGAATAGGCCTAGATCTGAATGTTTGAGGAACAAAGGTGTCAGCAAACAAAGAGACTCGGCGATAGCAGGTGGTTGGAATAGTGAGAACATTTATTTCCATCAATTAATAAATTATTCCAGGTAGTGCTGCTTGGTCTTTAGCCTTTTGAAGTTTTCTTGGCATTCCTACCTAGAGTCCCCACCAGTGGCGGTGGGCTCTCAAGAGCACACGAGCACGTGAACACCCAGTTCTAACGCATATTCACACATTCATGGATACCGGTAATTTAAAAAAAAATCCTTTTCTTCGACCTGATTTCGTCAATCGATCAAAAGCATTCGACTTATATCGAAGCTCCGTTACACAGACAGCTGTTCATTTCGGCTGACAACGCCAGGTAGCACACTGGATATTTTGCTACTAGCCTTAAGACTATACGCATGCGCAAGGAGATGTCGTGGTTTATGCACAGATTTCTCCACAAGCGGGGAGCACGGTGCGGAATGTGCCTTTCCCTCCAACCACCCTCAAACTAGACATAGTATTACAGTTGACCACAAGGGTCCGCCACCTCCTCTGTTACTGCTGGTCACAGCTCCCAGAAGTTACTATTGCATTACATCGCCGGAAGATTTCGCCAGTAGGTAATTCTGAACAGGTGTTCGTAATCACGGGATCAGAAAGCCAGAGCCTCAACCTCAGCCAAAGCCTGAGCGGCTAACACCGGCAGTAGTAATTTTAATCTTCTTGTACACTCACAAATTAGTCTCGGAAAAATGTATCCTCGGTTGTGAGGGTTCTACCATATTATGAGTAGAGAAGCAACCTACAAGAAACTTTTAGTGAAATGATTTAAGTAAATGATTTTGTTCGTATTTGCATTCTACTTGGGTATATTTGAGACATGAACACAAATTTTGTTGTGAACCCTCTGAAAATTTGGTCACGAGCCGCCCCTGGTCCCCACACCTTTTACATCATAGGGTTCTATTCTTTCTCAGGTATTAGAGTTAGTTGTTCAAATATGTAAACTGTGTATTTAATACTCTCCCGCGCTGAGAAACTTTATCATAATTCAGTGGCTGACTAGAATCACGGTTGTCTCCTTTCGAATGTGTTTTCCTCAATTGTTCTTGTTGTTATTTAACATATTGGCATTGCATTTCGTTGGTTCTAAATACATATTGTTAACCATCTTCTTAAACATCGTGATTTTCATTTACTTTGTATGACACCTCCCAGGGAACCTCTAACTTCCCTGACATATTACTACCATTCCTATTCAAACTTCAAAGAGGTTACCATTTGAATAACGAAACTATTCATTAACCAGAGTGTTACTACTACTTTATTATTATTATTATTATTATTATTATTATTATTATTATTATTATTATTATTATTATTATTATTAATATTTATTAACGTCCAACAAACGAACTGTTACATAACATAACTGTTCCTTCAATTCGTTTTTACCGAAAACATTTATTTTCGATCATTTCAGCTAAACGGTACTTCGGTTAAATGTGTTCTGGATAACACATGTTCTAATGCATTTTTCTCCACATACAGATAGTCGCAAAAGTATCCGTCTAGTCATTGGCGTAACCAAAAATAACGGTCAGTAGTGGAAAGATAGCAAGGATATCCTTGTTGCGATACTGAGTTACCTTTTATTTGAAAATGAAAACGTGAAAATACACAATATTCAAGTAAAAATATAAGATGTTTTAAACTAGTGGCTTATGTAGCTGTCGGTTCCGACGAGGGTTGTAGCAACTTCACATGCACTTGACTCACAGAACTAATAACTCTTCAGTATCCAGTAAAATTTCTTTCGGAAGCAATGGCAGCATGAAGCCTTTTTGGTATGGACTGGGATAGTTTTGCCGTAATTTCTGCTATACTTCAAGAAATGTTGGCTTCCTTATTTTCTTACTTTTTCCTCTTTTGCTGCCGTCTCCGAAATGCTCTATGGTGTTTTCAGCACATAAGGTGTATTGCAAAGCAACCAATGTTTAACGACCCAGGCAGTATGTTTCGGGTCGTTATATTGTTGGAAGTAGTAGTCAGCATTAGTCCCTAATTTTTCGACACTGGGATTCAGATGCTGCCTTAAAATGTCCAAATACACCATGCTATCCATTGTTGAAGGTATTGTAGAAGTTACTTACACCAGCCTCCGATATACACCCCGATATAATGATGGGTAAACCCCCATGTTTAATTATAGGCTCGCAAGAACCCTGCCTCATGTATTTCCCTATGTTATGTTAGACAACACAGAGAACATATCGGACGAATACTTTAGTGTTACCGTTTATTACGCTACGTTCGTTCATTAATGGATTGCTACCGGGCGAGTTGACCGTGCGCGCAGAGGCGCGCGGCTGTGAGCTTGCATCCGGGAGATAGTAGGTTCGAATCCCACTATCGGCAGCCCTGAAGATGGTTTTCCGTGGTTTCCCATTTTCACACCAGGCAAATGCTGGGGCTGTACCTTAATTAAGGCCACGGCCGCTTCCTTCCAACTCCTAGGCCTTTCCTATCCCATCGTCGCCATAAGACCTATCTGTGTCCGTGCGACGTAAAGCCCCTAGCAAAAAAATAAAATAATAATAATGGATTGCTAACAGAAACGGAGGCTCACATAATATATTTTGACAGTATTATATTCCGCCTTAATAGTACTTTACTAGATACTATACTCGGGGATTTGTGAAGGAATTTGGATGCCTTTTTACGAAAGTGTTTATCAAACCAGCTGGTGGACGGATACTTTCGCGGCTATCTGTACGGTGCTGTCAGGAAAGGTATCTAGCTGGGAAGTTGGGTATAATCCAGATGTAGTGTCCACTCCAAATAATTGTTGACAGGCCAGACAGAAGCCGTCGTTATAGTCCTTATAGTTTGCTTGGAGATACACATATAGTTTCTAAGGACCGATAGTATGTAAGCTATTTAAGCATGAGGGGAATGTGTTAAATACAACGCCATATTTAATGCATGGGGGAGAAAACCCTATTTTAACGGAAAGGATTGTAGACTGAATACTGTATATCTGGGTTGCAGATGTGCAAATGATGGAAAGATAAGGAAGAGGGAGAACAAAGAGAAAATTCTTTCCTCTAGAGGGAGCAGCTGCTGGCTTGTAATAACGAGAACTTACTTCTAGGCTGAGAATTCCTGCCAAGTTTTGTCTGCTCTGTACCGACATGAAACTTGGCCAATAAGTGAACAGACAAACAAGAAGTAGATACACTGGTAATCAGATACTAGAGAACACTCGGCCACGTCAGAGATGAAGAGCTCTTGAACGCGGAGAAAGAAAGAATAAGTTCTTGAGCGCGATGCTTTCAATTAACAACGCTGGAGAAAGTAGAGAATAGCCTGAAGTGCAGTACAGACGGAGACAGATGGAACAAAGTTTAAGGAGATAGTTGATGTATGGAGGTCAGACTTAAGAAACTTTCACCGTCAAAATTTTCCCTCGGAATTTTATTTACGTACAAGATTAATGGTTCTAGTTTGTTATCCGATAAGGAGAGTTTAAGAAGTTATGTCAACGGTGACATTTCTGAAGCACTTAGCAAGTACGACTCATTTTTCTTCCCTTCGTTACCTACGTAATAATAATAATGCCGGGATGAGTAGCTCGGAGAGTAAAGAGTTTGCTTTTTGCGCCCAACTTGGGGCAGGTTCGATCCTGGCTCAGTCCGCTCTTATTTGAAGGTGCTCAAATACATCAGCATCGTGTCGGTACATTTACTGGCACCTAAAAGGACTCATACCGGACAAAATTCCGGCACCTCGGCCTCTCCGGAAACCGAAAAAGTAGTTGGTGGGACGTAAAATAAATGACATCATTTAATACTATTACTATTATTATTACTACTAGTAGTAATAATATAGTACACTAGTAGTAATAATAATATACTAATGCAGGAACCAGCTTTCATTATAGCTAGGCCTATGTACCGGTACTATTAAAGCCGAATTGAATAGCTCAGATGGTAGAACGATAGCTTCCTGAGCTCAAGATGGCGGGTTCCATCCCAGCTCAATCTTCTGGTATTTAGAAGATACTGAAAAACCCACTTCCGTGTCATTAGATTTACCAACACGCCAATTGCTTCCTTTTCTTCTTCTGGGATAATCTGACAGAAGAGAGCATCCGTGGCTCAGGCGGCCTCTCACCGCTGGGTTCCGAGGTTCAAATCCCGGTCACTCCATGTGAGATTTGTGCTGGACAAAGCGGAGGCGGTACAGGTTTTTCTCCGGGTACTCCGGTTCTCCCTGTCATATTTCATTCCAACAACACTCTCCACTATCATTTCATTTCATCTGTCATTCATTAATTGAATACCTGCCCTGGAAAACGTTGTAACCGGCACTTTTCTAAAATGCTGGGTTTCCGTGCATAAACGATGTATGCGATCAGAGTGAGGCATGTAGGAAGTTATGTTGGCAAACATGTACGTTAAGCGCTTTTTTTCTTTTGTTTAAATTTCGCCACGGGGCGTGCGGGTGCAGAAACGTTGTATCAATGGAGGAGGAAAGTCGTGTGTCGCTACCTCCGAGTGTGTGCAACGATATAAGTAGGGAGAGAAACCGAAAAATGAAATATAGTAAATGGAAGAGGAATGAAAAGAAATACAAGCGGGATTCAGGGCAACCATATTTGGCCCACAATAACAAATCAGTGCCTGGGAAAATCCTTGCCGAACAGGCGGGTGCGAAAACGTAAGCCAATGTAAGAAAGTCAACGTGTTTAATGGGCGATTCGTATGTCTTATATTTTAATGCGTAATCAGAGTTTTTATTCTCGACTGTATTATATATACTGTATATGCATATAAATATGCCTTGCTCTCTGTATTCATTAAACGAGGTATTGCCTCTATCCGCGGAAAATAAAGCTAATCTGCTAGACATGTGTCGATGCATTCGTGAAAAATATAGAGTTTTTTATGAGAACCTAAAGACAAAGTGAAGTGACAATGTAATGTTTATTCATCATTGCAAAACATTCTCACAACAATATTGCTGATGTTCTGTGAATTCTGTTAAACAATGTGAAGCTCTAACAATGGGAACTGCAAATTAGAAGCGCGCTTTATGTTTCATTATTTTTATCATCATCATCATCATCATCATCATCATCATCTGTTTACCCTCCAGGTTCGGCTTCTCCCTCGGACTCAGCGAGGGATCATACCTCTACCGCCTCAGGGGCAGTGTCCTGGAGCTTCAGACACTTGGTCGGGGTTACAACTGGGGAGAATGATCAGTGCCTCACCCAGGCGGCCTCACCTGCTATGCTGAACAGGGGCCTTGTGGAGGGATGGGATGTCTGGAGGGGATAGGCAAGGAAGAGGGAAGATAGCGGCCGTGGCCTTAAGTTAGGTACCATCCCGGCATTCGCCTGGAGGAGAAGTGGGAAACCACGGAAAACCACTTCGAGGATGGCTGAGGTGGGAATCGAACCCACCTCTACTCAGTTGACCTCCCGAGGCTGAGTGGACTCCGTTCCAGCCCTCATACCACTTTTCAAATTTCGTGGCAGAGCCGGGAATCCAACCCGGGCCTCCAGGGGTGGCAGCTAATCACGCTAACCACTACACCACAGAGGCGGTTCATTATTTTTATACCGAATAAAAAGAATATTAAAAGCTATAAATATTTTTAATAGTATAAACGCTGTAACGCGCAAAACTGTGCTACTTCCGTTACAGTTACAACCTTTTTGCTCGGACGTCCAACGATCATCTCTTATATCTTGAATTTAAAGTCGCACATTGTCAAAATTGTTATGCATTAATAGCTATTAAAACTCATTAAAACTAATTGTCAATGGCAGAATAAGCATTCACAAACAATTCGCTTGTTTATTTGTTTTTCTTCTCTCCTGAAAAAATTGCATTTCGAGGGTTACAACGTTTTTGCCAGCAGGTATTCATCATTGCTCCAGAGAAGTGCGACAGGCTTCGGCAGCCGGCACAATTCCTATCCTCGCCGCTAGATGGTACTTCATTCATTCCAATCCCGACGCGGTCGAATGACTGGAAACAACCTATGGAATTTTTTTTTTTCCTGACAGAAGGCTGGCGACTTTAATGGAAGAATATTATTCTGATTTTAGACTTCTCGTATCAGATTTGTATCGTAGGTTTCGAACCAACGTCCGCGCCCGTGACTATCTTTTCCGCCCATGTGTTGTGCCCAGTATTTGTTAGTTCAGAGGCTGTGACAGAAATGAAATGGCGTATGGCTTTTAGTGCCGGGAGTGTCCGAGGACATGTTCGGCTCGCCAGATGCAGGTCTTTTGATTTGACACCCGTAGGTGACCTGCACGTCGTGATGAGGATGAAATGACGATGAAGACGACACATACACCCAGCCCCCGTGCCAGCGAAATTAACCAATTAAGGTTAAAATTCCCGACCCTACCGGGAATCGAACCCGGGACCCCTGTGACCAAAGGCCAGCACGCTAACCATTTAGCCATGGAGCCGGACGCTGTGACAGAATTAGGCTGCTTTCCTGCGTTTTACGAGTGTTAGCCGTTCTCATTATAATTATAATTTCGTGTGGCTATTTCTAGCCGAGTCCAGCCCTTGTAAGGCAGACCCTCCGATGAGGGTAGGCAGCATCTGACACGTGTAGGTAACTGCGTGTTAATGTGGGGGAGGATAGTGTTATGTGTGGTGTGTGAGCTGCAGAGGTGCTGGGGACAGCAAAAACATCCAGTCCTAGGGCCTTTGGAATTAACCAATGAAGTTTAAAATCCCCGACCCGGCCAGGAATCGAACCTGGAACCCTACGCACCGAAGGCCAGTACGGTGACCATTCAGCCAACGAGTCGGACGCCGTTTTCATTACTTCCCAGGACGATCTCCTTGTTGCCAGTAACGTCTTCGCTTGGGATGTGAGGTAAATTTACATATCGAAAGCCAGCAGTCGGTTCATTGACGAAGCACTTACAGTAGTTCCATCCTTTGACACAATAATGCAGCTCCGTTAACACTTATATATTTTACGCCAACCCAAAAATTCTTGAATTGGGAGCCATGTTTTTTAAATTTAATTAATTGACCTTTGTTGGTTCAACACTTGATCATCCTCCATGTACCAAGAACACTCACAGCACACATACAAAAAAAAGTCAGTGCAAAGTACATATATGAATGAAAATCAAATTGCCACAGTCTTTAAGGAGAGAACACTACACTGAAGCTCTCTTCCGGGAGAAGAGGGGGAGAACAAACACACACAAAACAAAACAAAGCACAACACAAAACACTGATAACAATAAGAAAAGCACAAAGTCAAATTCTTATTTCCGCAGTTCTTTGGTTGTACAGATGTTTTAACTTCCGAAGCACACGACTTACATTGCCAATTCAGGTTATTAAGGATGGTCGGAAACAGCGTGAATCAGGTACACGAGCTTTAGAGAGTTGGTCGTGCTGGTTAATAATTTGAAAGAAAGAATTAGATACCTCGCGCAGTTGACTTTTTATCAGCTGCTGAATTTAGCCAATCACATGGCTTCGCGGGCGAATTCCAATGGGTTTTGCAAGGCACTGTTGATAAATCTGCATGAGGCTTAAGAGCGGCTTGAGAGTGCCAATTAAAGAAAGGCTTCGCGAGGGCAGGGCTTTCAACACCGACTTCCTTCAAAACAAGTACGTTACAGTGACACGGGGTGAAACTGACGGGGTGTTATTGCTTGATTCTGATTTCTCGGCATGGCTACCAAGCTGGTCTTACGCCACGTGCAGATACAACAATAACAGCACATCGCAAAGGCCATTTGAATTTACTCGCGAAGGGATCTGATTGGCCAACTTCAGCACATGAAAAAATTGCATACAATTTGTTTTACGTCGCACCGACACAGCGACGATGGGATAGGAAAGGGCTAGGAGTGGGAAGGAAGCGGCCGTGGCCTTAATTAAGGTGCAGCCCCAGCACTTTCCTGGTGTGAAAATGTGAAACCACGGCAAAGTTGGAATTCAAGAGGACAAACTGGGGCAAATATTCATTTATAGGAAGGGGAGTTAGGGATTGGAATAACTTACCAAGAGAGATGTTCAATAAATTTCCAATTTCTTTGAAATCATTTAGGAAAAGTCTAGGTAAACAACAAATAGGGAATCTGCCACCTGGGCGACTGCCCTAAATGCAGATCAGTATTGATTGATTGATTGATTGATTGAACCCTCTCCCAGGTGCCCTTAATTCGTTATCAGAGGTTGGTGACCACGTGAATCTTAGCTGAGTCCCGATATTGCTTCCAATTATTTTGTGCCACGCTCATCATTTTCATCTATCCTATCTGACCTCCCCTGATCAACACTTGCTCTTTTCAGACCCCGACGGTACATGGAATCCAGGCCTAGGGAGTCGTTCATTTTAAGTCATTCGTCGCCCTAGCCTATCCTTGACCGATACATTCATTTGTCGAGTCCACGTCCATTATTTTTCTCTGATTAGTGTTAATAGAGGATGGTTGCCCAGTTTTATCTCCTTTTAAAAAAATAATCACCACTACCACTTACTGGTAACTATGGATTTCGATCCCTGGAAGTGTATCTGAAGGCCAGATTTCTTGCTTCGATGATCCTGTTCAAAAATATTTGAAGGTCTTCTGAAATTTTTGCTAGTATCGCTGTATCATTTGTACACCGGATAGTAACTTTTCGTTTCCCAATAAACTCCTGTGAGACAAACTTTCTGGCACACTTGCGTCTCTGAAAATATGATAAGTAGTTTGTGAGACATAAAATCAAAAATATTATACATTCCCTCAAAGAAAACAATTATTTGCTGTCAGTTATCTATCCATCATTTCTGTTGGTAACATATGTGAACTGGGATTTACTACCAGTAAATAATAATGTTCTTGTTTGAGTCATCAGTTCATAGTCTGGTTTGATGCAACTCTCCAGCTAACCTTTTCATTTCCACGTAACTATTTCACCCTACATCTGCTTTAATCTTCTTGTCACATTCGTGTACCTTGGTTACCCCCACCGTTCTTACCACCTACACTTCCCTCAAAAACAAACTACAAAGTCACGGGTGCCTTAAGATGTGTCCTATCATTCTATCTCTTAATCGCGTAAAATTTAGCCAAATCGATCTGTCACGAACTCGATCCAGTATCTCTTCATTCGTGATTCGGTACATCCATTTCACCTTCAGCATTCTTCTGTAACACCACATTTCAAAAGCTTCTATTCTCTTTCTGTGTGCGCTATGTATCCTCCATATTTCACTTCCATACAATGCCAAGCTCCAGACGAAAGTCTTCAGGAATATCTTTCTAATTCATGTATCAATGTTAGAAGTGAGCAAATTTCTTTTATTGGAGAAAGCTCTTCCTTGCTTATGCTAGTCTGCATTTTATGTCCTCCTTACTTCTGCCATCAGTAGTTATTTTACTACCCAATTACTATAATAATAATAATAATAATAATAATAATAATAATAATAATAATAATAATAATAATAATAATAATAATAATAAAAGTTTTACTCCACTAACTATTTTTCGCATTTCGAAGACTGTGAAGTGCCGAATTTTTTCCCACAGAATTTATTGTACGTGCTATCAATCTACCGACACAAGGCTGACGAATTTGAGCACCTTCAAATACAACCGGACTGAGCCAGGATCGAACCTACCAAGTTGAGCTCAGAAGGCCATCGCTCGACCGTCTGAGCTACTCAGCCTGCCTTTAGCATCGTCATTTGCAGCCAACCTGAAATATGAGAGCCAAACGACTAACCAAATGCGCAACTGAAGTCAGCAATGATACGGCTTAAATATGGATGAAACAGCTTCTATTATGATCAAATTTTCGGATTTGATGTTTTCACACTTGCAAACTTTCAAAAATTATGTTATTACAGTTGAGCGCTATTCGTTTGCGAAGATTAATGGAAGTGCCACGGAGATGCAGACGACGGTATATCCTGTCCGTCGCAAGAGGTGACTAAGAGAGGTAACGCCCAGGAACTCTCAAACCGGGACTACACGGCGTCCCAGGGACTCTTGACTCTGAAGCTTGGGTTGGCGATCACGGGAATCTTAACTGAGTCCTGCCATTGCTGTCGTGATCCTAAGCACTGGACGGGCTGGTGCCTTAAATTCGATTCTAGGAGCAGTACACAACAAATCAGACTGACCTAGCACCAAAAACGTCGCTATGTATTGATAAATCTTATACACTTACCTACAAAATATACAGAATAAACTTTTCTAGTTGTTTCTGAGGAAATTTCATATCCACAATGTTAATGACTGAATTTAAAAGTCGTTCAAGTTCCCTCTGAAAATACCTTGATGTCTGCTTTAACTCTTTAGTCTCCGAAATACAGTTAATACCTAGCTCGGCTGGACGTCTTCTCTCTTCTTTATTCCGAACTCCGATGCAGCTTCGGACGCCTGGCTGGCTGTTCGAAGTAAAATTCAGATCGACAGACTCGAACTTTTGGCCTTCTAATCTAGGTTTTCCCTGCTCACTATATTCTTGTTCATATAAATCCCTGTACGGACTCCACTCTGAAATATGAACAGAGCGTCTCTCAGTTTCTCTCATTATATGAACTTGTCCACGGTTGCAGAACTTCACCACGGCTACCAGCTTTCTCCCCGATACGCCCTAAAAGTCTGGCTGTCTTCCTACAAGTTAGCAGTGTTCTTCCCAAATATCAACCCCTACTGTATAACTCTGATGTGTTGTGAGGTGATTAGCTGTCGTGATCCTCCTACCACTTTAAGGGTGTGGTGTAGCCTATACAAGGCCTCTGGAAGCTACTGGTACTATGTACTTTCCTAGAGGGTCATAACGCTGCGTTTTTCCTTTTGCAGTTTATGTGACGTACACGGCCCTACCTAAACTCTGGCGACAGCTAGGCGCTATACAGTATTTCACCACATTGGACTCACTTCCTTTTCCACTAATCTTTACTTAATACTGAATTTTAAGCGTATGGGAATCACACTCAGATAGAATTATCACTCGCTAGCTCACATCACTACATTTTCGAAGCACTGTTTCTTCTTGACGCTGGGATATACTCTCTTAAATTTTAACAGATTTTTCAAGATCCCTCTCTCTTGGAGGTCGCGGATTCGACACTCGCTCGAGTCCGTTCGCTACGCAATAAAAGACGGAAGGGAGCGTCATGACCCACGGTCATAGCATTGCTTCCACCTACTTGTATCAGGATCCTCACTTTAATTTATTCTATCCGACCTCTCATGGTCAAATCTTGTTCTTTTCTGACCCCGATGGTAGTAGGTATCGAGGCCTATGGAGTCTTTCATTTCCACGCCCTTCGTGATCCTTGTCTTTCTGTGGTTGATACCTTCATGTTTCGAATTGTCGGATCCCTTCCAATTTTTTTCTTCTGATTAGTATTACTGGAGGATAGTTGCCCAGTTGTGCTTCCTCTTAAATCAATAATCAGCATCACCACTACCTGAGTGCTCAGCGTTGAGGCCTTAGGATCAGGGTGTCATAAGTTCGATTTTCGATCGGGTCGGGGATTTAATCGTATATGAATAATTATTATGGCGTGGAGAAGTGTGCTTGTGTTTTTCCCAACACTTCTTCTACTTCTTTTTCTACAGCTTTTCCCACACATGTGGGGTCGCGGGTGCGAACTGTATCGCACGGCCGGATGCCCTTCCTGATGCCAAACCTATATGGAGGGATGTAATCAGTACTGCGTGTTTCTGTTGTAGTTGGTAGTGTAGTGCGTTGTCTGAATATGAAGAGGAAAATGTTGGTACAAACATCCAGTCCCCGGGCAAGGAGTATTAATTAGAAGCGATTAAAATCTCCAACCCAGCCGAGAATCGAACCCCGAACCCTCTGAACCGAAGGCCTCAACACTGACCATTCAGCCAATGAGTCGTGTGTGTCCAAACTCTCTCCTCTTCATATTCAGACAACACGTCACATTACAAACCACCACAGAAACACACAATAGAGAGCTGTCGTCAGGAAGGGCATCTGGCCATAAAACAAATTACGTTGAGGTAATTTGCCAGAACATCTGACAAATTATATGAATTTTAAATCATCTTTAACAGAAACAACCGTAAAACAAAGATCGATATAATTAAATCCTGCACAAGTGAATAAGGAAAGGTGCATGAGAGAAATTATGGCAGCTATGCGGGAACAATACCTTTCAGTAAATGCATATTAACAATAGTATGGTATTCCACAGAACGTTGCTGTGTTTTGTTGGGGAAGTACTCCCACGGTGACCTCTATGCGCTGTTAAAGGGGAAATATCCATAGCTCGGAGCACCGCGTTCACTGAGTACTCCGCGCTACAGCGGGAGTAACGCAACGAATCTTCAACATTTATGGTAAATCTTTATTGTTATTAGAGGGGTGTAGAGGCAGGGAGTCTAGTTCACCTTTGCGAACTAATCCTCTTATTTAGTTCTATCGATCGTAGAACCTGCTGTCTTGACGTAGTTCCAAAGGCACTCAACTTCTTCACTGAAGTTTAAGGATTAAATACCTGGCTCAATCGATCGACGTTTCAGACTACCTCAACCAAATTTGTTCCATGCTCCATTACTGGAACATCACCTTCTACTTCTCTTTCACAATTTGCATGTACTAGATCATTAAAATTCACCGCCAATTCCACACAGAATATAATTGGACCATTCTTGCTCCTGGCTACTACACCATATAGAAAAACTCGCATTCTTTTCTTCTGTTAAAGAAACGCCACACTATCATATATATGTTCTTCGTGACATCAATATGGGAAAGGGCTAGGACTGGGGAACTAATGGGAGAGCTCTCATTTAAGGAAATGTTCTGACATTTTCTTGGTGTTAAAACGAGAAACCACGGAATTATATATTCAGGTATATCGATGATGAAGTTAGAACTCACCTTCTCCAAAAAGCACCCTCAAAATTCTAATGCTCAATGATCTACTGAAAACACTGTTATCTTAATAAAGTCAGTATCTATCAAAAATGTAAGTACGTGTAATTATGAGATTTATGGATGATTTCTAATGAAGCATATTACTGAAGAAATATTATACGATTTAAGAATTTTTTGGCCTATGGTTTGTGAAATATTTGTCGAAACTCTATGAAGGTTGTCATTAAATATCTCACAATCCAGGTAGTTAACAAAAGATGAAGTCATCTCTACATGTTAGAAATCCCGATTAAGAGGCATTTGTCTGCGTTACAGAATTCATTATCAGTAGCATATTGTTACGAATAAATCGCTGTCTGTTTTGTCTATCAAATTTAATTCGGGATGAAAAAATTCGCACATACGCATATATATATACATCGATACACACATGAAATTGTATTCAACAATGAATGAACAAAACTCGACTAGGCCTAATTGCTATCTATTTTCAAAGTCTCTGTCCTCCTCACAGTAGGTTGTCCGGCTCGCCGATATTACCTGGAATTACCTGACAACCCAGCAATCTAGCAAGTCCGGTCACCCCACACAGCAGTTGCACGCAGGCAGATAAGAACACAGGCTTCTGGCTACCGCAACACACGAAGACTGTTCCCTGGCTCGACTCCAGAGAAAGTCCGCCACTCACACAGTCAATACAAACGATCCACGGGGCCGCACCACACACTGAGTACTGACAACTGAACAACAGCTCAACAGTGGTAACTAGCACTACAACATTCCTCACAGACACGTAACTGCCTCAACGCACCCACATATAGACTCCACGTCAGTCTACACTCCTCAGTAGTACACATACAGTAGTCCAAGGCAGTTCACACACAGTACTCCGCTTAGCACACGACGATACTCTGAGTCCGGCGGGACGCTGACGACAGCCAACACTACTTTCGTCTCAGTCCAAACACTTAACTGCCTGTTCCCTTTTTACAGGGGGGAGGGGATTTCCCACACCCCGCGTGGCGATGAACACAAGGTACGTCACCTCCGACATGCTATTCATTCTAAGAAGAGAAAGAGAGAACAGAGATAATTCATGATCAACATGTTACCAGGCAGATAAGGTGATGGGATACGAGTGTGATAGTAATGTAATCAGATAATAAGAGCCAGGAAAAGAAATAGAGGCGGAGATTGAAAGCTGCCTACATGTAAAACCAGGAATTTTGTGTATAGTACATGCAAGTGTGTGCTGAACTCTCTGTTCGCGGATAGCGTCCTTTTTATATTTTCATGATGGCATACTGGAATCTTCGCGATGCGGCTAGAGAGGAAAGGTGTTCGTTTCTCGTTCCAGAAGGCCCACGGGGAAACAAGATGAAAGCACAATGTAAATAGAAACCGGTCATGCCATCCAGGCCGGTTGCGAGCTCACCAGTCTGACTTATTAATCCCTTCCGCGAAATACCGAAGGGAGCTACGGCAGGGCTGGCACGTAACAATACAGATGTCGCGTGGTTTGACTCATTATAAGAAAGATTTAGCAAACTCATCAAGTCGACCACAAATGGAACAATCGGCTGGTTGAATATCGCAGGCATTAGACTCCTTTTCTAAACATTACGTATTTTAATCCTAGCAACTTCAGTTGATATTTTACAGTGCTTCAGTGTAAGAAACACATTAATGCATCTCTTTTGACGAAAACTATCAGTAACCTGAATATTCTTAGTAACAACAGGTTCTTGAGATCTACTTACATAAATTATGATTTCACCTTCAGCATTTTAAGATTTTTCTGTCACATTCATGGTAAATTTATTCAAGAGAGTAAATTTATCAACAGAGATAATGAAGTTGTACTTATACGCTAGATTACACTCATGTACAACTGGTCTCGTTTGCTATGAGGAATAAGTTGGCAGTATGGTTTGTGAAGAGCAAAATTTAATTCTTTCCCCTTCCTGTTGAGAGAAGACCACGTTTTGAGCTACATTCTTCTTTGAGCTAAAAAAATCTTCCAATAAAATATCGTCATGATCAATGAGGAGTGAAAATACCGGCCTAGAAGAAAAACAACAACAAATGCCAGGTTTACCAGAGTGCAGACACCACTCCTTGATTTAAAGCAATAGCGCTGTCTCTCTCTTTCCCTACGCCTATCTCGCTCTCTCCGCCTGTCCCCCACCCCCCTTTCTCACTTGCACTGTAATTCTCCTCCGTCCAAGTAGAGTTGGGCATAGCTTAGCCGAGTCACCCCGAGACAAAAAAGCTGGTCTAAACGGAGCCGAGTCGGACCGATGCACGGTGCACAGAACCTCTGCGCCTCGGCTTTGCACGTGTGAGATTTTAGATGTGTGAGTGGCCACGATTTAGAGAAGCAAAAAGGTAAATCTTTAGGAAAATCTTAGGCCCAGTAGACCTATGCCATGAAGGAGTGTGGTTGAAAAGGAGGCCTCCTGAGTTTCACTTGTTCTGAGGAAATATCTGACTCTATTAGAAAAAGACGATTGAAATGTTATGGCCATATTCAAAGAATTAATTTTGAAAGACTTACTAAAATGATATTTAATCATGTCTCCTCACTAAAAGTAAATGATAATTGGATGATCGAAAATGAAAAAAGATCTTCAGGAAATCAACGTAGTTGCTAAAATGTCATTTCTGTAAGTTTTAGGCTGCATACTTACACGGGTATTTAACAGAATAAGTTGAAACTCCATAAAATGTAAGTAAAATAAGTACTGTAATTGCAATACAGTACTTTTTGTGTGGGTCTAAGAGGAATGTTTACACATTACGTAAAAATAATGTGTCAGAAAAATACGAGGGCAAGTCAATAAGTATCAGCAATTTTGCTCTAATTGTCTTTAGGTTGGCTCTATGGCATTGTGTGCTCGTCTACGTCTGTGGTACGTTTCAGCGTTATGAGATCAGTACAGGTGGTCGCGCCGCTCTCTGCTTGCACCAAGGAAGAACAGCGCTCCGTAATTCGTATTTTTGTGATCCGAGGGTGTACCAGGAGTGGAATTTCATAGAACAGTCACTCGTCTGTTATTCAGGATCATATCACGCACTTGAAATGAAATGTCGTATGGCTTTTAGTGCCGGGATATCCCAGGAAGGGTTCGGCTCGCCAGGTGCAGGTCTTTCTATTTGACACCCGTAGGTGACCTGCGCATCGTGATGAGGATGAAATGATGATGAAGACAACACATACACCCAGCCCCCGTGCCATTGGAATTAACCAATTAAGGTTAAAATCCCCGACCCGGCCGGAAATCGAACCCGGGACCCTCTGAACCGAAGGCCAGTACGCTGACCGTTCAGCCAACGAGTCGGACATATCACGCACTTGTTCAGTATTGGCAACAGTTACAACTTCAGATAGACACCCGGATCTTTCCACATCCTTCACGCTCGTGCGACACCTTTTGAACTATTCAATCCACTGTTTACTATGACAAAACATTGCCCCTGTATTGTGCTGAAAGTCTTCTTTGAATTTCTGCAAGGGACTGCTTCAAAACACAGTCCTGAATCGATGATGCTTGTTGCCTAAAGGGGTCCAAAAATCCATGTCAGCGGCCCTTCATAATGGTACTAATTGTTAGTAAAGTGGAAGCATGGTATTTCTCATGTTGCGGTACTAATCAAAAAGAGCGTAGACTCACGGTGTTCCACACATTATGGTACTTATCTCAAGTATTTTACGTCGCACAGGTAACGCAGACCTATGGTGTTTCTCACATAATGGCACCACTCATAGGCAACGCAAACCCATTGGTGATCTCTACATAGGTGTACTAATCACCGGCGCCGATATTCCCGCGGTGTTCCTTACATAGTGGATACTAATTACAGGCAGCGGAGACCCACGGTGTCGTTAATATAGTGATACTAGTCACAGGCAACGCCGAGACCCGTGGTGTTTCTCACATAATTGTACTAATCACAGGCAGCGTAAGCCCGTGGTGTTCCGCATACAGTGTTACTAATCACAAGTACTATAAAACCACAGTAAACCATTACCTGCTGCTACTAATGTCAAACCTATCATGTACCTAACATAGTGGTACTAATAGCAATTAAAGGGAATCACGGTGTTCCCAGCGTGATGGTACTAATCACAAGTAGTTTCATGATATTTAATCATCCCTTGGTCGCCCCTTTCAGTCGCCTCGTACGACAGGCAGGGGGTACCGTTGGTGTAGTCTTCGTCTGCATCTCCCATTCACAGGAGGTATGTAAGAGAATGAGAGAGTACAAACGATGAAACAAACTCCCAATGGACCACTGACTCCCTTGCTATTTATCTTAATGACAGCGGATATCGTTCATCATTTAGCCGATTATATATTCAAAATACGAATGCATGAGTCTCGCATTACCGATAGGACAACATGAATTTTAGAGAAGAAGAATTTATGAGTGCTTCAAATGCAAAAAAACTATAGGACGAATTCAAAATGAAATATGTGTCGATCGTTTAGGGACTACCGCCGTTGGAACGAATTATTAACTGAATAGTCATAGATTTAGGGCGCTACAGACAGGACTGGACGACAGATCTCCGGACGTCAAAAAAGCAGTGAAATCATAGTTTGTAAACGTAATGTACACTGAAAATACCAAGCTCTTCAGATATGCACATGATATGATACTACTTTCTGGATCTCCCATAAATTTACAAATATTATTTGACAGCCTCATAGAATGGGGAAACAGAATATCCTTGACTACAAGCAACTCAAGAACGAACATTATGAAGTTCATAAGAAGAGAAAAATCTCCAAATCAAATCAAATCAAATCAAATCAAATCAAATCAAATCAAATCAAATCAAATCAAATCAAATCAAATCAAATCAAATCAAATCAAATCAAATCAAATCAAATCAAATCAAATCAAATCAAATCAAATCAAATCAAATCAAATCAAATCAAATCAAATCAAATCAAATCAAATCAAATCAAATCAAATCAAATCAAATCAAATCAAATCAAATCAAATCAAATCAAATCAAATCAAATCAAATCAAATCAAATCAAATCAAATCAAATCAAATCAAATCAAATCAAATCAAATCAAATCAAATCAAATCAAATCAAATCAAATCAAATCAAATCAAATCAAATCAAATCAAACAACAGTGATCTGCATTTAGGGCAGTCGCCCAGGTACCGGATGTCATGTCTGTTGTTTTCCTAGCCTTTTCTTAAATGATTAAAACGAGTTTGAAAATTTATTGAACATCTCCCTTGATAAACTGTTCCAATCCCTAACTCCCTACTTATAAACGAATATTTGCCCAAATTTGTTGTCTTAAATTCCAACTTTATCTTCATATTGTGATCTTTCCTACTTTTAGAAACACCACTCAGACTTATTCGTCTACTAAAGACATTCCACGCCATCTCTCCACTGTCAGCTCGGCACATACCACTTAGTCGAGCAGCTCGTCTCCATTCTCCCAAGTCTTCCCAACGCAAACTTTGCAGCGTGTTCGTAACGCTACTCTTTTGCCGGAAATCGCTCAAAACAAAACGAGCTACTTTTCTCTGGATTTATTGCAGTTCTTGACAAGAGGGTCCTCTGTCTTAGAAATAGTGTCTTCCTTCATTAATATTCCAAGCCAATGACTCAACATTCACTTTTGGTTTACCTGTTTATTAATACTATTACCTAACTCGCTGGCGGATTATAGAACACCCACCATCATAGATTTAGTAGGAGAAGCTAATTAGACACTAATCCAGTGACAAGAAATACCTCAGTCATATTGGAATATTTCCGGTCAAGCAAAATGTTCATTTTGAATCGTGTTCATTTCACTCAAAATATTGTACTTATTGCCCCCACCTCTTATTTCTAAAACTTCCAGAGGTGAACATTATAATTTGATGCCATGGTGGAGATTGGACAGTAGCAAACACCACCACCGCAAGCTAACTCGTTAACGTAATGACTTAGTGCTCGCCGTTTATGGATTTAGAACAGAAATCTAAATCGTCCCATTATCGATAGACCTGATGATTGTAATCCGTGGTTCCCCATGTTCACACCAGGGAAATGCCGAGGCTGTACCTTAATTAAGGCTACCCCTCTTCCCTCCCACTCCTTGCCCTTTACCATCCCATCGTCGCCAAAAGACATATATGTGTCGGAGCGACGTAAAGCAAATCATAAAAATAATACAAGAACTTGGCAGTACGATCCCACGTGTCACTGGTCTATGATATCCTGGATACTTGCTCTGGGACGGAATTGGCATCTGTGTTGGTCTCACGCATGTTCTACCGGGGACAGGTATGGGGATTTTGATGGCCACGGGAGTGCCTCAACATCACGTAGACAGTTTATAGAGGCACGTGCGTGCTGGAATGAGCATTGTCCTGTTAAAAAATGGCACCACGATACTGTTGCATGAGAGATAATACATGGGGATTCAGGATATACGTGACGTACAGTTGTGACGTATAATACCGTCAATCCCTAACAGCCGTGACCTGAAGTCATGCTCGATGGCCCCCCACACCATGATGTCACGAGTAATACTGCTGCGCCTCTTCAAAATATTGGAAGAATGCGACCTCTCTGCAGCTCAGCGTCATACTCACAGGGGTAGTGCAGAACGGCGATTCATCGCTGAACACAATGTGACGCCATTCATCAGCACTCCATGCTTCCCGGTCACACGGCACCAATCCAAACGCAGCCATTTTTGTTGCGGTGTTAACGGCAGTCTTGGCATTGGACGGTAATTCCCCAGGCCGACTGCTGCTAGTCCCCGACCAATGATGCAGGATGACACAGAACCTTACAGGGAGTCCATTACTTGTTCTCGGATGGTAGGGGCAGATATGCTTAATGCACAACACGGCGGTCTTCCTTTATGTTGGTCAGACGTGGTCGGCCGGAACCTTGACGAAGAGTATGCCTGCCCTCACGTTCTCATGTAGTCCAACATCAGACCACTGTCACATTCGAATGCCCCACAAATCTGGGTGATGCCTTTTCGATCAGCCGGCCAAATGGAGACCTAAAATGAGGCTCGATTCAAATTATGTCAGGTGCTGATAACGCGGTCTCACACGATTAGGCAGCATCTCCGTATCCTTCACAGTGATCACTCAACGGATGACGTTGTTCACGCTCCTTGTATCCCCTACCAGGTCTGGTAACAACACTAGACACAGACAGCACTAATGAACTCTAGTAGCCTTTCTATCTGTCACAGAGATTTGAAAATATAATCATATACATACCCGCCGATGGTGTTTTATTTTGCTAGGGGCTTTACGTCGCACCGACACAGATAGGTCGTATGGCGACGATGGGATATGAAAGGCCTAGGAGTTGGAAGGAAGCGGCCGTGGCCTTAATTAAGGTACAGCCCCAGCATTTGCCTGGTGTGAAAATGGGAAACCACGGAAAACCATCTTCAGGGCTGCCGATAGTGGGATTCGAACCTACTATCTCCCGGATGCAGGCTCACAGCCGCGCGCCTCTACGCGCACGGCCAACTCGCCCGGTCGTCGATGGTGCGCACGTGTACGAAGTTATATTGATATTCGACAATTTCTTCTGGGTGTTTCAATTTTCAGGCAGTGTATAAGAGATCGAAATCTATATTTTCCACGATTTTTATGTACAGGTTTTGGATACAGTTAATAATAATGGAGAAATTTTAAACTTAGCCCCGTTATCAGGCCCTATTACCGGACGACTGTAAACTGAACTGCAAGGCTATAAATTCACAATGGAACTGCGTCGCATAACTAAAAGGATATGATGTAAACTGCACTGTTAACACATTTTTTGGAAACATTTTTACCACACGTAAGTCATCCGTTAAAATCACTTGCTCTTATTTTCAAAGTAAAGCGATAAAGAAAAGAAAGAAAAGAATGAACGACCATGACTTTCATGGAATATTTTGTACTTTGGGCAATTTTAAATACGCTTGTGACATTGAAATGAAATAAATTACATGGTGGTGGTAGTGGTGATTGTTATTTTAACGGGAGGTACAACTAGGCAACCATCCCTTATGAACACTAAACAGAGGAAAATATGTAAGCGGTCCGACACTTCGATAAATGAAGGTATCGACCAAAGAAAGAAAAAGGCCACGAAGGGCGTGAAAACGAAAAGCACCCTAGGCCTCGATAACGAATACGGTGGGGGTCGGGAAAGAATAGGAGTTCACTAAGGAACCTGGGACCACTTTTGGCCACCTATTACGACAGCACGGAATACCATGGGTATTCTTCTACTGCCCTCAACCCAGAAGGGGAGAAATAAAATGAAATGGACGTTGTTATGTTTGCAATGCACAAATACAGTACATGTTTCATCACTGCAATTTATACTCGCTTCCCAGTGCAATTTACATGCTCAGTAATTTGCCACATATTTTTCCAGTGAAATTCCCCATTTACAGTGAAATTTACTTCGCATATTCCTGTGCCACTGCACTTCTTCTTCTTCCTCTTCTTCCTCTTCTTCTTCTTCTTCTTCTACCGTTTTTCCCCACATCCTTAGGGTCGTGGGTGCGCACTGTGTCACACATATGTGGATTTTTGCCCTGTTTTACGGACAGATGCCCTTCCTGACGCCAAGCGAATATGGAGGGATGTAATCGCTATTTTAGTGCTTCTGCGGTGATTGGTAGTGTAATGTGTTGTCAGAGTATGAAGAGGAGAGTGTTCGTACAAACACAAACATCCAGTCGCCGAGCAAGGAGAGCTAATCAAACGCGATTAAAATATCCGTTCCGGCTGGGAATCGAACCCGGGACCCTCCGAACCGAAGGCCCCAACGCTGATCATTCAGCTAAGGAGTCGGACATGCTCCTGTACATTAATCATAACAATATATTGCCTAGTTCACAACCCGACTATCTCTCAACTTAAATAGTTTGTAGGAATTCTGTAAATCCATGACGTTGTAACAAACAAACAATCCACCTTCAGGCATGCAACTAACTCAATGCTGAAAACATCCCAGGGATATGAGCTACGAATGTTTGGTAAATTAAATATAATGAAGTATGAGAATATTTTGCCGGCCCCATGGTGTAGTGGTAGCGTGCCTGCCTCTTACCCGGGTTCGGTTCTCGGCCAGGTCAGGCATTTTTACCTGGACCTGAGGGCTGGTTCGAGGTCCACTCTACGTGATTAGAATTGGGGAGGTATTTGACAGTGAGATAGCGGCCCCGGTCTAGAAAGCCAAGAATAACGGCCGAGAGGATTCGTCGTGCTGACCAAACGACACCTCGTAATCTGCAGGCCTTCGGGCTGAGCAGCGGTCGCTTTGTAGGCCATGGACCTTCAACGGCTGTAGTGCCATGGGGTTTTGTTTTGTTTTGTTTTTATGAGTATATTTTCTTAATTTATTAGTAAAATTTACAAGTTTTCTTAATCATCGTTATCCGGTCGATTAGATTAGCAGGTTGCCTTTTTCTACCACTATGAGCGCTAATGTGACTCAGCGCAGAGTTTCACTTAAGACCATATAACTACATTCGGTGTAGATATTTTTCAAATAAAACATCGCCCGAGGGTATTGAACCAAGGAACACAATACAGAAATAATTATGTAAATAAGTTAATTTGGCTAGGTTTTACCATCGCCCTCTACTATGACTGCGCTAATACGCCTTCCCAGTACAGCAATATGAGCGATATGGGCCTAGTTCCCATTTCTACCACCGAGCACTGCTTCGCTGGCATTGAAACACGATTGTTCATTACAGTACACGTTAAGTGTTTAGTATATTTCTGTTCAAATATATAGCCAATCACTCAAAAAACATATTTGAATCCAACCTTACACCTTAATAAAGAAATTCAGTGAAGAACGTACTTCTCCGCAGCGAAAACACTGTACAATATAATGTTAATGGCAGGTAGTAAATACTGTAGAAAATTATATTCATACAGTTCAAAACTTCAGATATCTCTGTTATGTATGTGGCTGTGTTATTTAAGAATACAGGAACAGCACACTCGCAAATACCTTCACTCAATAACTATGAATGTCTGATTTCAGGACAACAGAAGTGAGGAAAATCACGCAACACAGGCACTAAATAGTCACTCATAGATGCAACAGGATGTTTATGCACAAATGGTTGTGCTTTAAATACAAAATCATGAATAACTTACAAAATCCACAGTGGCAAATCAGATGGGTACTGCAGCCTGCTGTTTTAATCTCTTTTATAAATCAAGTCCATGAAATGAAATGAAATGTCGTATGGTTTTTAGTGCCGGGATATCCCAGGACGGGTTCGGCTCGCCAGGTGCAGGTCTTTCTATTTGACTCCCGTAGGCGACCTGCGTGTCGTCATGAGGATGAAATGATGATGAAGACAATACATACACTCAGCCCTCGTGCCATTAGAATCAACCAATTAAGGTGAAAATCCCTGACCCAGCCGGGAATCGAACCCGGGACTCTCTGAACCGAAGGCCAGTTCGCTGACCGTTCAGCCAACGAGTCGGATCAAGTCCATTAGCACTGTTGAACACCTTGCTCTTGTCAAAAGAACCAAGCGTCTTGTCCGGCTGCAATGTTGCTACATTTGTGCTACTGACACGTATGTCGAATAAATTTTTTATCGATAAAACCTGTATTTGACAGTATTATCTGCATTAAAAAGTTGTGCATATCTGTATACGAATGGTTTTTAAATATTATAGGGCTGTTATTACTTCTGTCGCGAAAATATCTTTCGGGCACAGCACATTCATTTTCTTAAGACGGCTCGATGTTTTTGCATGTAAGGAAAATGAACCTGTTCCACAGTTTCATTTGATTGCATCTGATACAGTTTCTTAGGGGCTGCCTGGCCGAGGCGGTAAAGGCGTGCTCGGTTCGCCGGAACGACGTGGGTTCGAATCCCCGTCAGGAAGATTTCCACTTCCGGAGGTGAATATGGCCCTGAGGTTCACTCAGCGTACACCAAAAATGAGTGCCAGGTTAATTCCTGGGGGCAAAGGCGGCCGGGCATAGAGCTAACCACTCCACCCCCATCACGTGCCGAGGTTACGAATGGTGGTAGCCTTTACCTTCTAGCCCTCCAAGGGCCTTCATGGCCTGTGCGGAGATGACTTTGATACAGTTTCTTGAAAAAATCACCTTTCATATACTGGGAACCATCAAACACAGATTTTTTTGTAAGGAATTTCTTACTTTTCATAATGTGCCATTTGTCGAAAGCAAGAAGAGACATTTCACTATCAACAGGATACCAGATCTTCGGTTTAATACGTTTTGAAGAAGACATTCTTCTTATCCTGCTAACATTAGTCTTATGATTGTCGTTCACAATGCGCAACACGAAAAAACCGCAAGCTTCGAATAATTCCTTTATTGTTTTGAGTGTTAAAGTATGTAGCTCTGTACCTAAAAGCCTCTTAAACAAGAAAAATGCTGCTGTAACCATTATTTTGTAATCAAAGCAGAAATTATAAAACAGTAAAGTTAGTGACTAGTGTAATTCGATTTCTACTTTCGCTTGCATGACAGTCATCTTGAGTAGTTTTTATTCGCTCATCATGGAATGAAGCGTCTTACTGTTGAAAGAAGGTGTCGAGTTTCTTGTCATATAACATCTGTTGTTCGCTGGACTACCAACAAAATCACAATCTCACTTCTTCATTTAGGCACTGACTTTCTGCTAAGAGGCCCTCCTTTACTAAATGAGTTATTCCAGTCTCGCAGTTTATATCTCGTACGTAGCGTAAAAGTGTGGATTTATTCGGTGTGGCAAACATATCGTTTCGATGATCTTGAATTGAAATTCGGCGAGAAATTCTGTTTTGAAGTAACATTTAGCCATTTATGACGTTGTTACTTGTTGAAAGTAAATTCATAAAACGAAATCCCACTTGCCGCTCTGCTTTTCATCTTACATTAAGGCACACAGTAGTAAACAATATTATGTACATAAACATTAAAACGGTTCACGACCAACGAAACAAGCCAAATAAGGTAAACACAGGCTAAAATTACACTAGCACTATTAGCATTGATCACTGAGCCTGTCTCGTCAAGCAGACTAATGCCAGCTTCTCAGCGCTCCAAGCGCCTGAACTTGTTACTACGCCGTATTCGCTGGCTAACACGTGTGACTGGGCGAATGAGAAGGCGTATTAGCGCAGTCATAGTAGAGGACGATGGTTTTACTAAAAAGAAAACGAGTAAAACCAGCGATTTTAGGCTGTTTCTCCGGAACTGCGTTTAGGCCGGAAGTGATTTTCGAAATTTGTTTTTTAGTTTGACAGAACTCTCCAAACCCTTCAATTTTCAGCACAATTGAGGTAACTGCATGTTTTTCGTAGTATGGGGGCCAGTATCCAGTATTCGGGAGATAGTAGGTTCGAACCCCACTGTCGGCAGCCCTGAAAGTGGTTTTCCGTGGTTTCCCATTTTCACACCAGGCAAATGCTCGGGCTGTACCTTAATTAAGGTCACGGCCGCTTCCTTCCCACTCATAGCCCTTCCCTGTCCCATCGTCGCCATAAAACCTATGTGTGTCGTTGCGACGTAAAGCAACTAACCAAAAAACCGTAGTATGGGGACCCCTACTTTGTCTGCTAAGAATTTTTTTCGACATTAAATATTAACTGAACCTATTTTCAAATTTTGTATAGGCCTACACAATTCGAGATATAGACGAAGTATAAGGAAAATGTTTGAATTGCACTGACAAAATTCTAATTTAATTCATACGGATATGGTTCATTCCATTACTTGTATGCATTTATAAAAGAAAACAACCCCAAACCCCATGGCACTACAGCCCTTGAAGGGCCTTGACCTACCAAGCAACCGCTGCTCAGCCCGAAGGTCGGCAGATTACGAGGTGTCGTGTGGTCAGCACGACGAATCCTCTCGGCCGTTATTCTTGGCTTTCGAGACCTGAGCCGCTATCTCACCGTCAAAGAGCTCCTCAATTCTAATCACGTAGGCTGAGTGGACCTCGAACCGGCCCTCAGGTCCAGGTAAAATTCCCTGACCTGACCGGGAATTGAACCCGGGGCCTCCGGGTAAAAGGCAGGCACGCTACTCCTACACCACGGGGCCGGCTTGTATGCATTTATAGTTCACGTATATTTATTAAAACTCCAATTTTAATATACATCGTAGTACACGGGTTATATCATACAAAAGAATAAAGGCCCCGTGCCATTCCTGACGGTAGGTAGTACACATTTCAACATCAGGTGGGACGAATGGAGAAGGCGGCTTTAATTTCATCGTCATGTCATTCAGCTTATACACCAATGTGTCTCGAGAGACAGATATTCGACACTGCAGTGACGCGTGTTCAACAAGGTCGCAGATGAAATTCCGGCGACGACAACTGAAAGGCAGCAGAAAAGAAAACAAGAAACAGCTCTGAAGAATATTTCTGGAGACTTGTTTTCATTTCTGAATAAAACTCCCTTGACAGTGTCAAAGCAATAGGAGTATATTACTTCGCACTCCCTGTTAACGGACACTCTTACAAATCACAGAAGACATCAACATGAAATTCTTTTACCACGTTACTTCGGTTTAAACATTCAATTATTTTCAATTTCCTTCTTCCTCCAAGACCCTGTATTTTTTATTTCCTCTTCTGCCAGATAATCTAGTTAGTGAAAAAGAAGCTATTAGCTAATGGATGGGATGAATTGAACTAGGTGTTAATTATTTCCAATACCACGGGAATAGAAGTGTTTGGAAAGAAAATGTCACGTGGAGTTAATGAATCAAAAATATAACAAGAGGGTCAACAACATATTCCAATATTTGTCAAGGATGTCACTACGCCACGTTCAAAAAACACAAATAGAATTGGCTGAAAAGTCTCAGAGTTTGAGCGCGATCAAAAGGAAAGAACGCGTTATCACAGACATTTCTAGGCTGGTTAATAGAAAAGATGTATGAGTATCTATATTTTGTCAATAAAGAGCTGCATTTCTACGCTTTTCAAATGCGTTCACATGGCATACGTTACAAAATTGCCCTTAAGGCTTCTTGCCACTTTCCTAGCGTAACATGTTTATCAACAAAATGTATTTTGGACATAAATGCAACATACAGGGTCTGTCACATAAAATAACACCGCCGAAGCGGCGGTTTTACTCTCCGATTGAGGTTCTGCAGTATGGGGCTGCAAGCAGCCTGCAGGTGTTCGACTTGGCAAGCATCAGTCACCAGCCTTTTTTTTTTTTTTTTGTTGCTAGTTGCTTCACGTCGCACCAACAGAGATAGGTCTTATGGCGACAATGGGATAGGAAAGGGCTAGGAGTGGGAAAGAAGCGGCAGTACTCTTTATTAAGGTACAGGCCCAGTGTGCCTAGTGTGAAAATGGGAAAGCACGGAAAACCAACTTCAGGGCTGCGGACGGTGGGGTTCGAACCCACTATCTCCCGGATGCAAGCTCACAGCTGTGTGCCTCTAAGTCACCAGCCTGAATGTGATGTTAACATGGTGAGACAGTTATCATTGCAACACCGTATTTTCGTAGGTAAAAGTTCTGGTTTCATCTTAATGGTCGTGTGGACAGTCATAACACTCGCAGAAAATCCTAATGGTATTTATGAAGTCCCTCATTTTTTGATAGGAAGTTTGGTGTTGGGTGTGTTGTTAGTGCAAGACAAATAATTTGGCCTATTTTCTTTTTTCGTGACGACAGTAAATGAAGAGGAATACCAAGATTACAATTTTACGCCGTTCTTCCATCAGTTAACGGAAGAAGAATAATCCCGTGGGTGGTTTCAACAAGGTTCAGTCCCTGCTCACAGCAGAGCAGAGCAGTATCTTACAATCTCGGAAGTGTTTGCAGACAGAGTGATAAGTGCTGGTCTATTTGCCCCTCATTCTCCGGATCTAACAGTGTGTGATTTTTACTTGTATGGTAATTGAAAGGAAATGTGTATCGAACAAAAATCCTCACACATTGGGGGGGGACTGAAAGAAAACGTTAGGAATCTAATAAAAAATATTACAGTCCCAGAATTCACTCGCGTCAACCAGAATGTGGTTACCAGACACAATGCCTGTACAACCCAGGTAGGAAGACACTTCCAGCATCTTTTATCAGGTAAGATTTCATACAAGATCATTTAAACGCTTTAAGCAGGGCGGCCGCGCGCGACATATGTTCGACTGAAGCAGCTGCCGCAGCGCAGAGTACCAATACCGTGCGTTCGGTTTTAATTTTTATGAGAGACCCGGTATTAAAGAGTATGACAATTATTTTTTTACGATAGACCATAGCATGAGACGAAGATAAAAAGTTCGACGCTGATTTTTCAGTACTTTAGTCCAATTTCACGTCTTGTTGGCTATTATTTCTTCATACAGTTTTGGCAATCTACGTGGCAGATTTACGGAATCGGTCCAAAAGCAGCGTTTCAACTCATTCCCTACCATGTTTTTATGATATGGCGAGCTCCTAGACCAGGAATCTTCTATAAGGAAGATGCACGTTTGCAGCTAAACCTTTTCTGGAGTATTAATTGAACAATGATCGTGAAATAGAACGAGAGTGAGTAATTAATGTGAAATGAGCGCCGTTCGCAGCCTGCAAGTGTTCGATATATTCCTCTGAAGAACCGAACAACATACAATTTTAACGTTAAGAAGAGGTAAAAGTAAGTGTACTTCGAGACATCATTGTGGGAATACAGTGTCCGAAACATATTAGGCTCCAATAAAGAGTAAATAATATTAGTTACGAGTCTAAACATAGACAATCAATAGTACATCCGTACTATTGAACCTCCAGCTCCATGGCTAAATGGTTAGCGTGCTGGCCGTTGGTCACAGAGGGGTCCCCCGCGTACGATTCACGGCAGGGTCGGGAATTTTAACCATCATTGGCTAACTTCGCTGGCATGGGGGCTGGGTGTGTGTGTCATCTTCATCATCATTTCATCCTCATCACGACGCGCAGGTCACCTACGGGAGTCAGGTCAAAAGACCTGCACCTGGCAAGCCGAAATTGTCCACGGACACTCCCGGCTCTAAAAGCCATATGCCATTTCATTGAACCTCTTTGAACATTCACGCGTAAATTCATATCATGACATCTTTCCCGCACATATACAGCTTTGGCAAAGTAAACAATGTACCAGAACATACGGTACATATTATACAGGTTAGGCCTCTTGGGCACGGCATTCTGAAACACATCAAAACAGTTTTAGACTGATAAGATTAAATTCGGTTATAACTTTACCGTGCCACAAATGAACTGAATTATTTTACTTTGTACTGGAATTAAATCTCATTACTTCCATATCTTCCTGGGAAAAGATTATGTTTTTAGAATCCGGAGCTACTCAACAATGATCCTGACTTCAACAAATCTGATGACACTGATGACTCTAATGATGATAATGAGACTGAAGATGAGCAACACAGTAACAGTGAAAATAATTCTGCTTGTAAACAGAACAATGATTCTGAGTCAAGTGTCACAGCCAACGGTGACAGATTCATGTGTATGTTCTTTTCTGGTGTTCTAACATCTCTCTAACTCAGAGAGATTTTCAGCGATGATGGGATAGGAAAATGTTAGGATTAAAACAGAATCAGCCGTGACATTAAAAGAGGTACAACACCAGCATTCGTCTAGTGTAGAGATTGGGCACCATGGAAAACAATCTTCACGCCTGCCGATGGTGGGGGTTTGAATTCTCCATCAACTAAATACAAGCCTGCACTACATGTTTCGTATCACGCAGTCAGCTCTCTCAGTGTATATGTATGCCTGAAGGCTGGATGGATCAGCAACAGAGGTAACTTGGTCATTCAAATGCAATTTATTTAAGTTATAGACGATAGTGATCTGGAATAAATAAGTTACTTGCTGTAATCGACTCACACATAAATTCACCAACCTTTTCTCACTTCATAATTGGTATTGACAACGCGAATGTTAAAACTTAGCAACGCCGTACGTGTCGTGCAACTGCAGGCTTGCATGCGACGGATAGTGGGTTCGAAGCTCACCAGTCGGCAATTTTGAAAATATTCTTCACGGTTTCCCATTTTCACACTAGTCAAATGGCGTGTCTGTATTTCAATCAGGTTCCCTCCGAGTTCCAGCACCCTTTATAAAGTTTGCTAACGTCGTCGAAAATGTAGATACACTAGACGACGTTGAAGACCCAGCAAGAAGTGACTTTGATATCCTAACAAAAAAGCTCTGAGTAATTAGCTAATGGATATACTGTAACAAAGGAGAAAGTTCAAGGTGATAGGAACACAGAAGGTCCGTCTACAGGGTATATGATCACCATATCTTTGATCTAATATTCACAGCATGTGTTCGATGTGAGTGTCATCCATTGCAATGCAGCCTTCCGCCCTACGTCGCATGGAATCATGTATTCGTTAGAACACCCCTGGCTATTGCCGGATTACATCACAGGCATTGAACAGGCGCAGTCGTGGAGTACCCACATAATTTATCGGGACAGCATACACCATGATTTTTACATGTCCCCGAAGCCAAACATCTAAAGGGTTAAGGTCAGGTGAATGGGCAGGCCAAGGTATGGCTCCTCGCCAACCTACCCTTCGCTTATGCAAGACCCGTATTACGTGTCCCCAAACCCTACGATGAAAATGGACCGGTGCTCCATCATAATAAAACCATAACACAACACGACCAATGCTTACGTAGGAACGCATTTCCGTAAATTATCGGAATATCTTGATCATAATAGTAGTGGTAGCAGACCCTAGATCTAACTCTGAAGATATTGGGTTTGCTACCAATGTTTATAAGACCTTTCTTCCTTCGTTTGTTGCGTGCTGCCTCCTCTGTAAATACTGGAATCTTTTACAAGGACACCCTGTATACGATACAAGTTATTACGGTCGGAGAGTTAAAATTATCCCCCAGTTGTAGAAAGGCACAGCTGAGAATTTCCGGACTATGTCAGTTGTTCGATGCGGTAGATTTAACACAGGGAAGTAAATCAGACTCTACACCCAGGGGATGATCTGAGAGAATTCTTTTTCCCCCTAGCAGCTCATATCCCCTCCTCGCCCTTGAAGGATGGAGGCGGAATTGTTTATAAATTGATGTGGGGTGATAGGAAAGAAGGAGGGTATTATCATTTATTTTTGCAAGACTACCCGATCTGATCGCCCCTACTTATAGATGGTTCTTGTATTTTTCCAATATTTATTCCTAAATTGATAATCAATCAAGAGAAAAGAGCCATTAGCCTCCCTTCTGGTCGTAATACATCATAACAGTGATGAGTTTGATATCCTGAAATGCAAGAATAAACGGCTCTGAGTGGGAGCGAAATTGATAAAATTACTTCATACTCAGTGCTGCACCAGTAGTGAACATGAGGATAAAAGATGGGAAGAGTGAGATGCCTCATATCTCTGCCCTTGTAGACCGTGGTCACATTGGGTTTCTATCTTCCAACGTTTCGCTGGAAACTTTTAGTCTAAAGGTCAGGGTCGGCCCTACACGCTTAGAAAAGTTCTATATTTATCGAAAGGGCGGCCCTGAACGTCTAAGCTAGTAAGTGTCTGAAATACTTCCTACTATCGTATTCTTCCATTATTGGAATGGTTTTACGGGTGGACAACAAAAAGTGGAAGTCGTTCCGTTAAAGAGAGTTGTGTTCGTACCGAGCAAGTTGGCCGTGCGGTTACGGGTGCGCAGCAGCGAGCTTGGATTCGGGAGATAGTGGGTTCGAACTCCACTGTCGGCAGCCTTGAAGATGGTTTTCCGTAGTTCCCCATTATCACACCAGGCAAATGCTAGGTCTGTGCCTTCATTAATGCCACGGCCGATTTCTTCCCATTCCTAGCCCTTCCCTATCCCATCGTCGCCATAAAACCCATCTATGTCGGTGCGACGTAAGGCAGATTAAAAAAAAAAAGTTGTGTTCGTGCTGCGAAGTAAGGGTTATCAACTTTCAAGGGTGTCTTTTAAAAATTAAATTTTGTCAGTGTTTTGGGTAAGACAGAAAACCTTTATATATAACGGTTTACGAGTTATTTCAGGTAAACAATCAATCTTACTCACCCTGCATATCCGAATAGCATGATGTAGTTCTGGCCTAGTCTTCCCTGAATTCGCGTATTGCCGGTATACAGTTTTGAATAAATGACTAGCATTTCTCTATCATGCGTCCAAGGTATTCAAAATAAGTAAGTAACTAGTGGGTCCACCCATTCCTTGTTCAACCTGTCGTACTCATCTGGGCCGTATCAAATAACAGTTAAATGATGCCCTGAAGAATAACCTTCACCAACACTTGATGGCATACGATCATTATTGTTCACGTCCCAGACATCTCCGAAGGTGATAAGTACTCGTGTGCAATGGTCACTGCATACCATCGGACATTTTCTTGCGGAAATACGGGGATTGACGTGAGGTGACGAAGCTATACTTGTTCCCAGAGTATCACCGATATAATGGCTACCTGTATAGTGGTAAGGAGGAGTACTAGGAGGGATTAATAGTCATGCGCAATAACACATGTCGACCACAGCAAAGCCGTCTATTAGTCTCTGTCCCTCTGTTCTAAGATAGGGATCCTGAAATTCGTGACTGGCAAAATACAACTTTGAGTAGTTGGTTCCTAACAAGTTAACTACAAAATTTGACTTCCTAGCGTCTGTTAAAATCTACTGCAAGTGAAAAGTTAATAAAAGTTTCACTATTATTATTATTATTATTATTATTATTATTGTTGTTGTTGTTGTTGTTATTATTATTATTGCTAGTGGTATAACGTCGCACTATCACACAGGTTTCCACTGACACTAGAGTGAGAAAGGGCCATGGCCATAATAAATGTACAGCCACAGTATCCACCTAGTGTGAAAATGGGAACAACGGATAATCGTCTTTAGGGCTGCGTACGGTGGAATTCGAACCTACCCCTCCCGAATACAAGCTCACATCTACGCTACCGGAACCACACAGCGAACTTGTTCGGTATTATTATTATTAGGCCTATTATTGTGTGAAACCATAAAAGGCAAAGAGAAATGGAACTCATTTTTTCTTACGTCAGTTTACCTGATTGAAGACAGGAAGGAACTATGGGAACAATTTCAAAGTTTTCAGACAAAACTATTCTTACATACGACTAAATTTCTCGTTCATGGCCACTTCTAAGATCGCACAGTATCTTACCGTACCACTGCATAGATTTCTCTATGTTGCTTACAATATTTCTGAAGATATATTTTCTCTCTCTCCCATCCCTAATTAATACATTATGACTGTTTATCGATTCATGGCTTCTGTGTACAACTAATCCTTAATTCTCCTTCTCTCTCTGCTATTTGTGCGTCAATCGCCTCCAGTTCCCAGGAAATGTCGTGAGAGAGGAAGTGGAGAGCGGCTACCACACGACAGCTCAGGATTGATCAGCCATTATTGTGAGTGCATGGTGCGTGTGCTTACGGCGGGGAGTTGCACTTTATTCTGTGTGATATACTGCATTCCGTAAGGATACACACAATGCCCAAAAATTATCAAAGACGACATTCAACGATTGATACACAAAGGCATCTCAGAGGTGCACACGATTGATATTTAAATTATTCAAGCAGTTTATACCATTTCAATCGTGTTTTGTCCCAGTGTGGCAGCGGGCTCGTCAGTTGGAATAATAAACCTCACCAAAATGCTGGTGGCTAGTGCCTGGCTAACAAGCTTTGAATAATTTAACATTCGCAATCGATCAAAATAAAGGTTTCTTTCTGCGATCTTGGTTTCTGATGTACAAGCCAAAGGTAGATATTTAAATAGGTGGAGGTAGAATTCTCGTCCAGGTGTACTGTCACTGCATTGTCCTAGCCTTGCAGTGGTTTCTTAGCGGCGTATTAATATTATTATTACTATTATTCTCTGGTAAGATGTTTAGTTTCGGATATGCAAGAGAACGCTTCGTTCTATTCTTCAATTTCCTCCTACACTGTGCGTTTTGGTTCTCAGGAAACAACAAATATTTACATCGACTGTGTAACTAATCACGAGTAATCACTGACGATTTGCATGTCTCTGGAAGATGTTACTATAATTCTTCTCCTTTGTAACTTTCTTCCTACTTCTGACTTGGATTTCATCTCATTTTCCCAAGGCTTTTCTAATACACTCTGGGATACACTATTAAAAATCTAAATAAATTATGTTACACAGTAAATATTGCTCAGGTACGAGGAAACAAATTACTCGAGACGCGATTAACTGTCAGATCATAAATACAGCTGAAATCGTTTATTGCGACATACAGGATATAACGGCGAAATGTAACGGTCCCGTCTAAATCATATACAAAGTCTGTAAATGGAAAGAAAATCGCTTAGTACGACATCAATTATTATGACATATCGTAGAAAACGGCATATTTTTATCACATTTTCCGAGAAATGTGTCGACTATAACATCCAATGTTGTTTTTTGTTTGTTACGGGTTCGGGGATTGCTGACAACAATGTGAAGCTTATTTTCTAACTCTTGTTGTAAGTAGACCGTAGATTTCAAATCTGTCTGTCTGTTAAACAGTCAAGACAAGCATCAGTGTGAAGATGTCGTAAAAGAAAGGGAAAGTTGAAGAAAAATCACAAATAATATGGCTATTACAAAGTAAGGTTGCCACTTTTTGACATAAGAAACAACGAATTGTTCATAAATACTTGAAAATCGAACGTTAGGTACCAATTTCTATTAGATTATAATTAGTTTCATTACCAGAATACGATAATTATTGAAACTCTTAAAAGAAACTAACTTACACGCTCTCAACACTAGGTTCAGTACAATGCATTAGGTATGACAAAACATTCAGATAAAACATTAACAAAAATGCCTTATTTTCTCCATCTGTACTTCACATTTGACTTAGCTGACTTTAAAATTGCACTAACTAACTGTATCATGCCATGGAACTCTTTACAAGACATGTTCATGTTTCCAATAATTAGTAGTTCACTATCAATCAGATTTAATGAACACCTGTTTCCTCTGCCTGACCACTTGTTAGAGATTAAGGAGTAAATGCATTCAACAAATGCATTTGACCCAGGAACACTCACTACAGAACACCGAAGTTTTTCTAATTTTATTAGTTTCACTTGTCCTTTATGACTATTAAACACTGAATTTTCATCAGAATCTGATATATTAACACTGATGTCTTCGATGAGCTTTGATAACCTCACAATTTATGTAGATTTAGTCTCGAACAGCATGAACAACCCCGTTGGAAACAGGAATGGATGACCTACGGAATTACGAGGCAGAAGGCGATGTAAATAACCAAGCATGCTCAGCATTACCAGCAAATTGCGAGACATCACGAGATTTTCTTCTTCTGAGGCTCCAAACTGAAAAAAAAAAAAAATGGAGCAACTTTGATCTTCAATGGCCCTTAAATCAAATACGGATTTTAAAATATTTAGAGAAAAAAAATAGACAAATGCTCGTTTTTACGAGACGACAGTTCATAATACGGGATGCAACAATTTCACCTCAAATTCGGGATGTCCCGTACAAAGTGTTACAAAATGAGAAAACAAACCTCAGCGTCGCCAATGAATTGGGTGTTTCACGCTCAAGGATTTCTACTGTACAATTCAGGACAGAGAGACCATCTCATTTATTAGCGAAGACCGTGAATGACATTACTGATCAATTTATATTATTGCTACTTCTTTCCTCATTTATTATTTTATACTAGCTGTAGTGCCCGTCGTTGACGGGACAAAGTGCACAGTTATCTAACTCCCCAACTACTTTCCGCCAATATTCAGCCAGGCTGTATTACTCGGGTCTCAGCAGTCATCCCATCTATCGGAGATGAGTGGCAGGAGAAGAGACAAGTCATATCACAACGATGGTGAATGTAATGTTATTGTTGATCAATTTTATAAGTTTTCGATAATGTAGGCCTTCACATTTAGTTTACTTCCGACTCTTTGATATTAGGGCATCTGCTGTAAAGGGAACACTTCCTTCTTTCCTAACTCCCTCTCGTCATATTCTTCAACCAATCGTTCCTTTACGGGTTTTCCTCTATCCTTAATAATCATCTCCAAAATTTTCCTTGTCCATACGGACCGATGAGCACGCGATTTTACACATTAAGACAATCATGACAAAATCCATCGCTAGTTAACGCGATTAAAATTATTACTATGTCAGCAATGGTCAGTGTTGACATGGACCAAGTAACAAAAGTCTAAATTAATGGATTCTATTATCACAGCCGGTAGTTAATTGTGACTATTAATTGTTAGTTATTATTTTTCCCCCTTATTATTAATTGTAGTACGGTAGCAGGAGGACACTAAGCTGTAGCTAAGAAGGCATGTGCGGTTTTCTCACTATTAATGTGAAGTAGATGGGTAAGGGAGAAGAAGGCATGCTCGTAAGAGGATGGGGTGGGACGGGCCTACCCCAAAAAATGATGAAGATGAATGTGGGATGAGGAGTGAGAGAGGAGAGGAACAGGACGAGAGCGGTTTCAGCCCCACGTGGCCGGCCGTAAATGGAATGATGAGAGAACTGCGCTGTCATCTGGTAAAGGTAGAGGGGGTCCTCTTTTGGGCCCCACGGGTAGTGCCGGTCGTGCCATCGCAGGGAGGGTGGTCTTTTCCTCACCAGGGGCGATGGCGCGGCCGGACAGTAGTAATAGGTAGTTAGCTTATATTATTGATATTATTATATTTTATTTATTTATTATTATTATTTTCTTAATAATAAATGGAGATGATGGACGTGGCATGGGGGACTGAGGATGACTGCCGTGGTGACACTCCCTTGGGAGTGTCACGTTTCCGGAGTATCTGACGGGCCCCATGGCATGCCCAAGGAGTCTCGTGTTTCTTTTCTTTGGTTGTTAGTTCTCTGTTCATGGAAAGGGGCTGTGTAAACATGTATCGGGACTAATCGCATGTTATGTTTAAATAAATACTATGCTATGCTATACTATACTGTCCCCGTTAAAACTGGCGATATTACGAATATTTTAACAAGTGGAAAGTGAAAAGTTTATTGTCTGCTTGTAACTGCAGTATATCATTTGGGGAGTTGTGGCGAGCTGAGAACGAGTTTTTTTTCGTCGTTCAGAGGGGTAACACACCGGCAAGACTGTGCCAAGGTCAGAGCAAACCACGTGACTGCCTTCGCACGCGCGCAACCCAGCTTGTTTCTGGAATAGTCTGAGCCAATTAAAGGAGACCATCAGCCAATTACCGTTCTCGGTGAAGAACACACCTCCCTGGCTAATTAGATAAAAGGCCTTGTTTCGAGTAAATCGCTCTCTTAATGCTCTTAATGCTCTTAATGTTCTTGAAACTCTTACTCTGAATATCCTTCGTCGTGCTGCACCACATTCTCAGACCACGTGGAGAAGTAATTTCAATTCAAGTCGACGCCGTTCTGCTAGAATTTAGAGAAACCATTAGTGAATTCTATGGAATAAAAACGCCTAGGAGCCAAGTTAAGTGTGACAGTGTAGACGAAATTTTTATATTCGGCGTGTGCTTGTGCAAAGTACTTAATTTTGTCATCTCAGTTACAGCTTGTGACCGGCATTCTAAGGAAGTCGTCGTAGAATTGAACATCTCAAGATGGATAATTCTGCGATCACCGACAACATCATTTCATCGAGGGACACCTGTTGCAGAGCCTCCATGGAGCTGTAAAATGTGAGGCGTATCTGGTAATTGGAAGGAGACTGACCGGAGGAGTATGCTGGAATAACTGACTGTCGACGAGAATCGAACCCCATCAAAAACTTGAGTACCTTTTTAATTTAATTTATCTGTCTTACCTTTTGTACAACTAGAGGTCTTTCTTCTTAAGTCGTAGATCTATTAGTTTGTTGTAGTTAGAAATATTTCATTTTTCCACTTCTTAAGGTGTCGTGGTAGACTAGATACGTGTGAATGAAATTTTGGAATCTATTAGAGTAGACATGTAGGTTGTCTTTGAATGATTTCCCATGCTTAAGGAACTTTATATTTAATATTCACTGACCACACGATAAATCTACTTTCCTTGTAATGTTGAAAGTACTGGATGGAAATTTGCGTGTACATTTTTGAGTGAATAGGGTCGAACCTAGTGTCTTTCAAGATCACTTGTTGCATTTATGATGAAGTCATCTAATTTTACGATATTCCTTGAGGATCAGTAGATGTAATAATCACTTAAATAATAATAATATTAACTAAAGATCGGGTAAAACAGAAGTAAACGCTCGTGAGCCATAAAATTACTGTAGAGTCCTTATATGTGAGATTAAATGTGCTCTGTTCATGAAGGGTCTGGAATATGACCAATCCTGAGGGATACTTGTTGTATAATTGTGCAGTCGACGATTTAATGATGATATTTGACTTATTCTTGTGTATTGGGAGCGCAAGATGGAATATAATTATTGGAGCACGTGTTGCGAGTGTATTTCATAGATAGGAAATAAAAGTAATACAAGTAAGGCTCACGCTTGCGGTAATTTCAACCTGTAGCCCAAATGATGGTAGTGCTTATGGATTTTACTAGAATCTTCCATTATAATTTCATGAGTTAGATGAACTTGCATTGATATGTGAAATGTGTTTCTACCAAGTGATACCCATGACTTCGATCACTAGCCACTATAAATGAAGGATAATTTCAGTACACGGATTATTTCTGCTAGACATTACGCGTCCCGACCACCAATAAAAATCATGCATAAACTTGCCAAAACAGGACTCGATGTAAATATGTACATAAAAACGTGTTTCCCTAGTGTGAATGTGTGAGTGTATGTAAATATGTATATTTCTCTTGTGTCATGTTGGTTTCATTTGATTTTGATCTGGTCACGCACTCGCTGTGACGCAGATTGCACTCATCGTTGTGTGTTGCCTTAAGAAATAATTTTCATGCCCTTAAGGGAAAGTTTGATTAAGTTAAGTCGAGGAAGACTAGGAAGAATTAATTTTCTTAATTAGCGAGATTTAAAAGGAAAGATCATCTCGTTACTTTATGAAGGCACTCGATTTGTAAATAAAATTTATTTAACTAGCTCACACGTTGGTAATGTAAATTTATAAAATTTGAAATACTTTAAGATGAATTTGAATAGAAATGAAATACAAAGATCAGAGGTAGAAATTCGTTAGCCGCATGATTAATTAGAGTTATGATGAAAATAAGTCATTAATAATTAATTCAAAATAATTATTCTGAAATGCTAATGACGATCATTAGGTAAATAATGAAGTGGAAATTCAATAAGAACACGATCGTGTGACAATGAAACATGGGCTAATTGAATGATGAGAAATTAATAATAATAATAATAATTGAAATAATAATTAATTAATTTTGAGAATTTTGAAATCAATTTTCATTTTCTACTGAAGTTCATGTTGGAGTCATTGACTATTATTAAACACTGTAAATGAAAAATTCAGTTAGGTACATCTTAAAACCACGTGTTGAGACTACTTTGAATTGGTAAAGCTTTGAACACATTTATTGTAAAACCCTCGTTAGCAAGACAGCTGTTTATGATTTCATGAAGTTCTATGTTAATTTATTTAATTCTTTCAGTCAAGTATTTTGATTTGAAAAGGCAAGAGGCCTAATTTTTCTTTGGTTTCATTACAGCACAGTAAGGCTGGAGATTAAGAACACGTGTCACTCTAAATCGAGGAAGAAATGCAATATTATGAAAGTTCTATTTTGTAAAAAGAAATATCAGCCAGAATGTTTTCCTTTGTTTGTTTGCTTATGTGAATAAATGCCAGAGTGTTGTTTTAACATTTCTTTTTATCCTGCTTGGTCATCAATCCTTAACAACCCTTAAATGCCTCTAGAAAGTGATAGCCAACGATCGAACGGTCCACCTTGGGATCTCTCGCTCGACGGCTTGGGCTTAGCTCGGGAAAAATGGGGGCAATACTATACTATACTATTATTTTAACCGGTATGGTAAAACTGTATAAACATAAATTGTTGGAACTTGTATTCTCTATAACTTTTGTTATGTAATACTTTTCGATAGGACCAAAATCATTGGTATTTTAAAAATAAATTTTAGACACCTTCCCCCTAAGCTACCATTTCATCCAGCGTGAACAAAATTATTTATGGCCTAGACTACAGTACCTTATTCCCAGACTTCAAATACCGATTTTATTCAGCCATTATCTCGTGGTTCGGCGTTGATGTGGACTTAGCAACAAAAATAGAAATTCGTGAATTATCATAGGCGGTAGGATAAAAATATGTAAGACATACATGATCGTAAATTGAATTCTATATAAATTTAGTCAAAGTGCTTATCGATAGGAACAATAACAACACAAATATTTGAAAATTAAATGATAGGCCTTCCCCTAAACCATTTCACTCAGAGTGAATAAAATTATTTGTAACCTAGATTGTAGTACCTTATTCCCCGACTTTACATACCAATTTTCGTAAATTCTTTTCATCCATTTTCTCGTGATGCGCGTACGGACAGACAGACAGACAGACAGACAGACAGACAGACAGACAGACAGACAGACAGACAGACAGAGATTACGTAAAATTAAAAAGTGCATATCCTTGTTTCTGTCGGCAGGACCGATACAAAAATACCATTATTTTGAAATTCTTAGCAATGTACGGACAAAACTCTTATTTCATATATATATATAAATATTGGTGACATATTATTGCTGAATGCACTGTGCAAAAGAAATCTCTCTCATTCCCACTGCACAAATACAGTACTTATTTCACTTATTACTTTTCTTGAAGTTTTAACTTTACTCTCTTGATAACCATGTAAGTGTGAAGCCTAAAACTCACAGATATGACATTGTTAGCAAGATAATAAGACGGTTTGTTAGGACTATCGCCTTTAACGACTGTTAATTGGCGATCCCTTCGGAGAAGTTATAACTGGTTTCGACTGTAATAGACTGTATAATGCCGACATCGAAAAACAGATCGATGACTCCTACATTTAGTAGCACAGGCCTATAATCCCTCCCTTGACACAATCACTCTCAACACGTACTTCATCGACCCGAATTCAAAGAAAAAAAATAAATGCATCGTAGGTTGCCGAAACAAACCGTTCTTGTTCCCCGTCACGGATGATAGTTTGATGTATCAAAGATTAGGGGAGAAGCAACCAATTAGCACAGTCTTAGGAGAAAGAGACGAAATCCAACGAAGACGCAAGAAGAAAGTTGCAAAGGAGTAGAATTACAGAAACGACTATTACAGACATGCAAATCATTAGTGGCTAGAAAAACAGTCCAAGTAAACATCGTTATTTAATGAGAACTAAAATGCACATTTGATAAAATATACAGTTCACCTACAAGGAAACTGAAGAACAGAACAAACTAGTAATTCAAGAAAAAACTACGTAAATAATATAATAGAGAATCTGCCACGCAGCTGACAGTGCTAAATGCAGATCACTGCGGATTATGATTGATTCTCTTGCGTATTCCAAAATGAACATTTTGCCAGAGTGCAATAATAGCATAATAATAATACTAATAATAATAATAATAATAATAATAATAATAATAATAATAATAATAATAATAATAACTACGTTCCAATGGGACACCACTAATAGCATCCTTTGTGGAAGTACTTCCACTTTGGCGTGAACCCAGTAACAATGCCACTCAGCATTTGACTGGCTTTGAAATCCATTTCTGGAGAATCGTACAGCTCTGGAGTTCACGCAGCCTACGCTGAAAATGAGGTTAATTCCTCGGGGGTAAAGGCGGCCAGTTACAGAGTTAACCAATCTTTCACAGTTACTGTTAGTACCGCAGTTGTGAATAACGAAAGTCCTTACCCTCTACAACTCCAGAGTTCATCACAACATTACTTTTTTATTTTAATTCCATTGCTTGGTTTCATCAACGTGGGTTAAATATACTCTAACCGTAGGTTTGTTAACTTACGGTTAATATTTTATCTCATATTTTCGAGTCACGCTTTTCACCAAGCAAATTTCATCGACGACTTTTTGACAGTCTATACCTCTTCAGAAATTGTTCTTCAGATAGATTTTGAAAGTCGTTCCTTTTTGTCATAGACTTAAGTCTGATAGGAACACCGTTTAACAAATCTAAATAAAACAACTCCGCATCACGCGCATGACTTACGGTGGCGATTTTGCTTTTAACCTCGAGGTAACAGTTTAACCCAGGTGAAAGGAGGGGTTAAGTTAACTCCGGCCTTAACCTATATTTAAAATTAATCCTCCTTGATAAAACAGAATGAATACTCAAATTGAGAGTTTAAACTGTATAACTCGGGGTTAAGGTTTAACCCGCGTAGATTAAACCGGCCCTAAAATATCACCTTTAAATGTTAAATTAAACTGTGATTTTGTTTGTAGGTCTACATTTTAAATTTGTGCTCCATACTTTTTCCCTCCCATTAGGCATACAAAAGTCGAAACTTAGGCCGGTTCAAATTTACCGTCTGCCTGTTTGTTTCCTTTCCTGTTCTGTTTGTTTGTTTCTTTGTTTATGTCAACATCACGGAAAAAAGGAGCTAAGCAGAATGTCTCGAATCTTCAGTGGTATCCGGTTTGCACTCTAGGCTGTGTACTGTTTGATTGGTAAACAGTCGCGTAGCAATATTAAGTGGTCAAAACTGAAAAAAATCGTATTCTCCCTTAATATTAGCTTTATCAAAAAGTTGTAGTATGACAATAAAGGTGGAGAGCGCGAGGATCGGTGGAAGTTACCAGTGCCGGTGGGTGGAGAAAATGTATGCGGGCCTACAACGTGCGAATCCACAGAAGCGGTGAATTGTTGATGCTCGCGATAAGGAAGCTTCTGCAAGAAGCTGGAAGCCGATTTAACAATGGAACAGGCGTCCAGAACGATCTGGAAGTGGAAACTACTAGACTCTCTCACAGACCTATACTGTATAAAGAGGAAAACCAGCAAGAAACAGCCAGTCTTGCGTCCATTGCGAGAGTTTAAAGAGACGGTTACGAATCCTGTGCGACCGGGCGAGTTGGCCGTGCGGTTAGGAGCGCGCAGCTGTGAGCTCGCATACGGGAGATGGTGGGTTCGAACCCCACTCTCAGCACCCCTGAAGTTGGTTTTTCGTGGTTTCCCGTTTTCACGCCAGGCAAATGCTGGGGCTGTACATTAATTAAGGCCACGGACGCTTCCTTCCCATTCCTAGGCCTTTCTTGTCCCATCGTCGCCATAAGACCTGTCTGTGTCGGTGCGAGGTAAAGCAACTAGCAAAAAAAAGAAAAAAGAAAAAGAAAAAGGAATCCTGTGCGTACCTCGCACCGACACAGACAGGTCTTATGGCGACGATGGGACAAGAAAAGCCTAGGAATGGGAAGGAAGCGTCCGTGGCCTTAATTAATGTACAGCCCCAGCATTTGCCTGGCGTGAAAACGGGAAACCACGAAAAACCAACTTCAGGGGTGCTGACAGTGGGGTTCGAACCCACCATCTCCCGTATGCGAACTCACAGCAGCGCGCTCCTAACCGCACGGCCAACTCGCCCGGTCGCACAGGATTCGTAACCGTCTCTTTAAACTCTCGCAATGGACGCAAGACTGGCTGTTTCTTGCTGGTTTTCCTCTTTATACAGTATAGGTCTGTGAGAGAGTCTAGTAGTTTCCACTTCCAGATCGTTCTGGACGCCTGTTCCATTGTTAAATCGGCTTCCAGCTTCTTGTAGAAGCTTCCTTATCGCGAGCATCAACAATTCACCGCTTCTGTGGATTCGCACGTTGTAGGCCCGCATACATTTTCTCCACCCACCGGCACTGGTAACTTCCACCGATCCTCGCGCCCTCCACCTTTATTGTCGTACTACAACTATTTGATAAAGCTAATATTAAGGGAGAATACGATTTTTTTTTTAAGTTTTGACCCCTTAATATTGCTACGCGACTGTATACCAATCAAACAGTACACAGCCTAGTGTGCAAACCGGATACCACTGAAGATTCGACACATTCTGCTTAGCTCCTTTTTTCCGTGATGTTGACACAAACAAAGAAACAAACAGAACAGGAAAGGAAACAAACAGGCAGACGGTAAATTTGAACCGGCCTAAATTTCGACTTTTGTATGCCTAATAGGAGGGAAAAAGTATGGGGCACAAATTTAAAATGTAGACCTACAAACAAAATCACAGTTTAATTTAACATTTAAAGGTGATATTTTAGGGCCGGTTTAATCTACGCGGGTTAAACCTTAACCCCGAGTTATACAGTTTAAACTCTCAATTTGAGTATTCATTCTGTTTTATCAAGGAGGATTAATTTTAAATATAGGTTAAGGCCGGAGTTAACCCCTCCTTTCACCTGGGTTAAACTGTTACCTCGAGGTTAAAAGCAAAATCGCCACCGTAAGTCATGCGCGTGATGCGGAGTTGTTTTATTTAGATTTGTTAAACGGTGTTCCTATCAGACTTAAGTCTATGACAAAAAGGAACGACTTTCAAAATCTATCTGAAGAACAATTTCTGAAGAGGTATAGACTGTCAAAAAGTCGTCGATGAAATTTGCTTGGTGAAAAGCGTGACTCGAAAATATGAGATAAAATATTAACCGTAAGTTAACAAACCTACGGTTAGAGTATATTTAACCCACGTTGATGAAACCAGGCTTTAAATTACAAGCAGCGGCTGTGAGCTTGCATCCGGGAGATAGTAGGTTCGAATCCCACTATCGGCAGCCCTGAAGATGGTTTTCCGTGGTTTCCCATTTTCACACCAGGCAAAATGCTGGGACTGTACCTTAATTAAGGCCACGGCCGCTTCCTTCCAACTCCTAGGCCTTTCCTATCCCATCGTCGCCATAAGACCTTTCTGTGTCGGTGCGACGTAAAGCCCCTAGCAAAAAAAAAATACAAGCAATGGAATTAAAATAAAAAAGTAATGTTGTGATGAACTCTGGAGTTGTAGAGGGTAAGGACTTTCGTTATTCACAACTGCGGTACTAACAGTAACTGTGAAAGATTGGTTAACTCTGTAACTGGCCGCCTTTACCCCCGAGGAATTAACCTCATTTTCAGCGTAGGCTGCGTGAACTCCAGAGCTGTACGATTCTCCAGAAATGAATTTCAAAGCCAGTCAAATGCTGAGTGGCATTGTTACTGGGTTCACGCCAAGGTGGAAGTACTTCCACAAAGGATGCTATTAGTGGTGTCCCATTGGAACGTAGTTATTATTATTATTATTATTATTATTATTATTATTATTATTATTATTATTATTATTATTACCACCATTTCGGCATTGCTTCTACTTGTTTATGGTACTCTCTTCGTTGTCATTCTCATCCCGGCTTGGAATCGAACCCAGCGACCTGCGACCGCTAAACATTCAGCTAAGGTGTCGGATAGGTGAACCAAGTCCATTAAGGATAGTTTGAAAGGCAAAAATGTGAGTTAATTTAATATTTTACATAACATGCCCTACAGTGTTATTTAGTGTTTCATGAATAAAATGGTATATTGCTTGCATATCTGTCACGCTGGTAGATTTCGGACATGCATCTCTTTATTTACGAATATCTCTGAAACTACAGCACGTAGAAGGCTGTGGTTTTCACCTATGAATAGGGAATACCCAGCGTTCAATTTTTGTTATTCTTCTGTTTCGAATATGTCTGCCACTATGCTTGTTTTTGTGTGCAGAACGTTTTGTGGCAAACAGGATACTAAAAACACAAGACCATGTGGTTCACTTGAGGTAGAATCCGCCAACAGTTTGGATGCAGAGTTATTTTCAAGTGCAGGGGCAGAGGATTCAATATGTGCGCCGAGCGAATAATGAGGCAACAACTTTACGTACATCATTTATAACAGACCGTAAAATACCCCTGTAGACGATGTTTTGAGGGTGTTTCACATACGAAGGATTGGGATCCTTACCACCAGTTGAAGCGGTGATGATATCTGACCAGTACATCTAAATTCTGCAGAGAGGAGTTGTTCCTGAGCAGCAGAAGAGGTTTCCGGACTGGGACGGAATTTTTCAGCAAGACCTCCCTTTCTTCAAACAGAGTGATTAAAAAATTTCAGAAAATACTCGTGTTTTAGAGTGGTCAGAAACCCTCCTGGCATAAATCCCGTAGCAAACTTGTAGGTTATTTACAAAAAAAAATAATAATAATAATAAAAAAGCAGACTCGCCAAAACTTAACTGTTCCATCAAAGTACGCATGCTAGTCTCAATTAAAGTCTGGTTTCATGATAATAAACTGCAAAATATGTGCTCATAACTTGTGGAATCAATGCAACATCGTCAGAAGGAACACAAATGAGCACATATTAGCTACTAAACAGCATTATGTAAATAAATGACAAAAATAAAAAAATGTGTACTTTATTGCCGTGTTCCAATTAATTCGCACGGATTGTACTCACAACCATTCTATTGTCATGGATGCCCTGTTAGTAGATTAGTTAGAAATTCTCCATAGTTTTATTTTTCAAATGTTATGAAATTGTATGCACTACCTCTGTTTTACATGTACGATATTAGTTTAAGGAATTTTTCCTTTTATTATATTTAATTTATTTCAACTTAATTTTATCATTCTATTTTTGTATTATTATTAACTTAATTTGTATTTAATCTAATTATTATAATGTAATATAGTGTAATACACATATATCTCAGTGCCTGGTTAGATGGAAGAGAATGCCTGAGGGTCTTAATCTTGCCAGGTAAAATAAAACATTACTAATTAACTAAAACTGAGAGGTACACTATCTACGTCACAAAGGAACAAATATTCATTATTGTGGTATTTTATGTTCATCTGAAGAAAGCTGGATTTTCGCAGACACTATGGTAAAGTTTTAGTATGCACAACTAGCTTATCATAAATTTTGAAACCCTCCCTGTTTTTGCTCTGGGAGGATTATGGGTGGACAGACTCTTTCCGTGTTGGAGTGTTCAGTGGTCAGCTAGGGATGAGGGGAGTACGCCCTTCTCGAGGGGGAACAGATGGCTTTCACCGAGACAGCCTCACTCAGCACCACACACCACACCTGCTTTCCGCCTGTAAATATCTCCTCTTTTAAGCTGGGGAGAATCGCAACCCCTGTGTTTATTTAAGGAAAAGCTATTTATCATGTCATCGCGATTCTGTTGAGGATGAGCAGGGTCACAGCACAAACATTCGCCAATATTTCTAGAGTTACTTTATGATATAATTAAGAAAAATATTAAATGAATTTTATTATTATTATTATTATTATTATTATTATTGTTACCGTGTTTTAGCGGTAGGTAGAGGTGAAAGAAGGTGCGGGTGTGAATGGATCTCAAGCTACGAAATTATAGTGCCCGTAAAGTAAATTTAAAATTTAATACGGTTATATTTTCTTTTCAAAATAAATAAGTAACAAGCATGGCAGGTACAGAATAGCAAGTCAAAATAAGGTAGTTACAATATTTACAGAATTTGGGCTTCGCGCCCCGAGTTCACAATGCTTGGGCAATCAGCTCAGTTTTACCCCAAACACAAGTTTTAACAGAGGGGCAGAAAACCCCATTCATACCTAGGAGCCCTTGCTCCAAATTACACTGAAAAGCCTCCTCGAGGCATACAACATACAATTTTCAAAAGAGCCACTCGCTCTCAAATTTAAGCCTCTCCCAGGCCACACCAAACTCCACCTTCAAGCTGTCCTCAACGGACATAAACACAGGGGTAAAATACCCAATCTACTGAGGTCTATTAAACGAAAAGAATGTTAATTAAATGACCTCTAAAATAACAATTTGAGAGGAGGCGAACTTGCACTCCTAATACACTAGATTAAGACCTACTTGGCGCTAGGCCGTTAATACAAGGGCTAATCCCATACTAAAGAGGTGACTTAAGAAGAGAACAATTTGTTTTACATTAACGAAGAATAGGTTGAGAAAAATAAGTTCACCTCAAAACAATATGAGTGGGAGCTCGGGAGGGTTAGCACTCTCTGTCCCAGAATGTAGCTTTCCAAGAAAATAGATGAAAAGAGCAGTTACATTTACATTTTAGGAAAAGGTTACATGGTGGAACGCTTCGCACCCGCCCCGAGAGTTAAACTGCTGAGCTAGCAAAGAAAGAATATATTAATCGGCCATTACCTTATAGTTGACCGCTGCCGGAGAAAGAGGCGCTTCCCGCCTCCTGCTATGTACTTAATACACTGAAAGATGGAACAGAAGTGGCCCGGAGACCCAAAAATCAGCAGTTTATATCCTCTCGCGGAAGGTTCTAGGTGTTAGGGGAAAGAAAACACCCTCCCACAAACTTTTTATTGGCTAGGGTATAGAAACATATTCAAGTTGGGGGAAGATACCAATGATTGGTCAGAAATTAATAACAGAAATTCGGGATTGGTCAAATGCAAAACAAGGGGAAAGAGAAGGGTATACAGCCAACTTAAACAATAACAGAAAGAAATTTAACAAAGAACAAACTTTTGAAATAAAATTTTCTCCAAAGAACAGTTATTTTTCTTCCCACTAGGGTGCACTATTGTAGTTTTTCAGTGGTGTCCTCTAGAAGAGAAAGTTCACACTTCTTACTTCAAGGAAAACAAAAGTACGTCGAAAATGACACAGTTCACAAACTCAAAAATTTCCAGGTGGTGACATCTTCTGAGAAACTAGAAAATTAATAGGGTAAATAAAGTTCAGACTTCCTCCAGCAGAGGAGTTTCCACAGGCGCACATTTTAAATTAGCGGAGTGGAGGTGTACCGCCCGGTACAATTATTAGTATTATTATTATTATTATTATTATTATTGGAGAACTGGTGCTACATTCGTTAGAAATATATCAGATTACTCGTCTTGATATGCCTTTCGTAGTCATATTGTTTGGCCTGCCCTTTTCAATGATTTTAGGAACATTTAATAAGAAGCGCGTTGTGGTGTGCCGCAGTTGGCAGAATTCATCCATTCTGGTGTGATTATGCCGTTTGGCAAAAATCTATCCATATATTAGCTTTTTTATCCTGAAGTTCTTGGTGTAAAGCTTTGTATTGTGTCGTAGAAGGCAATGGGATTTTTAATCGCAGTTCTTCTATATAGAATGGATGTCTTGTACACTCTTAGGTTAGTCTCCAAGGAGCGTTTTCTGCCAGGCAGAGAACTATTTTGAGATAGATAGCCTTCACTCTTTCTAGCGTAACTAGGTTATCCTTCTGCCAACTGTTGAATATATTTGGAAGCTGGCAAAGATTAGAGAATGAAAGAGTATCTAAAAGGGAATAGTATTCTTCCATGATCAGAGGAAGTGTATATTCTCTGGCTTGACAGGCAGTAAGCAAACATGGATGCATGCAATGGCACTACTAAGGGTGAAAATCACATATTTTGGAATATTAATGAAAGTGTTAGTCGCTTAGCAACATATTAAGTACGGGGTATATTGCGCGTTAGGGTAAGCCCTTCGCCTGCAATTATTGTATAGTGATCATTTAATGATTTGATTTTATGATTACTCAAAGTTGGCTACTAAATATATTCCCATTGACTTTTCAAGAAATACAAGTTTTTTTCCCTGTATTATTGTGACCATTTCGAAGATTTTGGTACAAAACGCACTTTTTAACTCCCTCTGATTTATGAGCTTGAATTTTGAGAAACATTATTATTATCGTTATTATTATTTTTATTATTATTGTAACGTGGATAAGTGAAACTATTTATTGGAACATACAGTATTTGACTTGAATACTGGGTTATTATTTCCGTTTTACTGTGCGCCTATTTAATTGGTGCGTTCTACCGTTCTAATTATTTAAATGTGTGATCTGTAATTATTGCGTCGTGGGTGAGATGATCGCGATTCGTTCCCTGGAAAATCAACACTGGCGCGCATGCGCTGAACTCGTCTTCTTCATTGAGTGCTTGATGATCCCAGCACTAGCTCTGTGTCTTTGATCCAATATGGAAGTGTGCTCGCTTATGTCCAAGAGGACACCTTTGCTAGTCAGCGGAATGGCATATGATACTTCAGGGTAAGTTAACTAAAAACTAACGCCATGCCTTAATCTCATATATATTTAACCACTTTTATTTAACTTCTTTTCATAGTTTTATTCGGAGTGGATGCCGGTCATGTGAGTTCAAATTTACTGGCTGCGTGCCAAACTTCACGTGAGTGTTATGTGAACGTTTACTTTACCTTTATTAATATGCAGCAATGCTGTTGTAAGCAATCCTAAATTTTTAAACTTTTGGAGGAATTCTACTATCTGTTGGTTTATTCAAGAAGATATTACCGTAAATTGACTCAACAAAGAAAACCGTTATGGAATCTATTTAAGTTTTTTATGTCGCTATACGACATCGTTAATATGTAACTACATAAAGAGACTTTTCGCCTACGATTTTCTGTACTTGATTTTATTGGAATATTCTTCACCGCCAAAAAGTGTTTAATATGGTTGAATTAATTATGTTTAAAAATTGTGGAACCATATTATGTGAAATAATTATATTATTAATAGGATTAACTGTGGTAATTTGGAATCGCGGTATATGGGCCTATGAGTGTAAAGGCCAACCTATAAGCTTTATTTAGTTGGGATTCTTGTTGGTGTTTAATTTCTACTCCTGTTTCTTAGGATCATCTTCTTATTACTATTATTGTTATTGTGTACAGTATTTTATCAATATTTTCTTATGCATGTAACGTGATCTCTATTTGTACCGTTATTTTATTGAGAGTTGACCGGAGTTTGCTGATTTCTCGCAATGGGATTGTTCTCATTTTCTTCTTTGCTGGTGCTGGGTGTTTAAATTCTACCTCAAATGTGCATTATGCCGCTTCACAGGCCACCTCACATTAAATTCAACGACAATGATTTTGCCCTCTGTTACATTTTAGGTTTATGGGCTATGAAATTCAAATCATACAGCATACAGTCTATTATTATTATTATTATTATTATTATTATTATTATTATTATTATTATTATTATTATCTGTAACACCGCAGTTAGTTGAAAGTTGATTCTTCTTGAATTTTCTTTTCGTAACACTCAACCGAACTATCGACTATTGTTTTTCTTTCATTATTATTTGCGTTTTTCTCGTTTGTGTACGCTTTAATTATGCAGGCCTAGCCTGTTGTTAATGGTAGCTTGGCTTGAGAAGCTTCTTTTCAGTTCGTGTGTAATTTTTTCTCTAGTTTTGGTGGAATGTTACTACTTCCCCTTAACATTTTTATACCGTATCGGGGAATGTTTACTACGGTTTTATACTTAATCATTTAATTTGAAGATTTAATTTGTTTGATAATAATGTCAATTCTGGTTGCATTTTGAGTTGCTGCAATAATGTGACCGTATCACCATGATTTTTGCTTAAACATATTATTGTGTGGGTCAATTAGGTTGAAACAAATTTCAACCATATTTAAGCAGAATTATTGTATTAATCATCAAAAGGAAACTACAGTTATTGGCCAGTACTTTATTTATTTAAAATTGTTTTTATTACCCATCAATATTGTTATTTTCTTTAATCTCTGGTAACAAGTATCAGTTTTTCAATTTTCTTCCAGTTTTAATTGATTGTACGTTAAATTAAATTAATTAAATATTTTGTTTCCACCTTAAGTGGCAGATCTTTTGCCACTACTTTCACCATATTAGAGGAACCAAACCAAACCAAACCCCATGGCACTACAGCGTTTGAAGGGCCTTGGTTTACCAAGCGACCGCTGCTCAGCTCGAAGGCCTGCAGATTGCGAGGTGTCATGTGGTCAACACGACGAATCTTCTCGGCCGTTATTCTTGGCTTTCTAGACCGATATGAGAGGAACCTGCGTATAAGTTGTATGTGAGAAAAGGAACGTTAAGGACGATACAAACACCCAGTTCCCAGGCATATTAACTATTACAATTAAAAACCCCTGGCCCGGCCGGGAATCGAACCCGGGGCCGCCGGGTGACAGGCGGACGCGTTGCCCCCTACACGGCGGGGCCGGACATTTGGTATACTTAGTTTCTTTAGAGATTTGTCAAGTGTAATTTTTTTCGATCCTAAGGGCCCATCCACATTTGATTTTTGTAGCTTACTGCACCCAATGTAAGTAGCATTTTTTCCTTGATCATGTATTTGGTTGTTTTGACCGTGTTCGTTTTGAGTGTCCGAAACGAGGCTGACGTATTTGGGCACCTTCAAATACCAGCGGTCAGAGCCAGGAACGAACCTGACAAGTTGGGGTCAGAAGGCCAGTGCCTCAATCGTCTGAGCCGCTCAGGCCGGCTTGAACAGAGAGAGGACTTCATCAGCTTTATTACCTTAACACTTGTGAACTCTGTTGAACTAGTCGGGAATACTCATCGTCAATATATATCAATCCTGCCATCTGTCGCAATAGTCGAGAACAAGCTGAATGGTGGCAGTTTCATTATTAATAAGGTAACAATTCGATATATATTGCAAAAATTCAAAACTTTGAGTTTGTTGGCCGGGTTCACTGCTTCTCACTTCAGATAACTACCAAGTTGATCTCATTAGGCTAAATAACATTCTTGCCTTCAGTCCAGATTTAAAATCTCCTTACTAGCCTTAAATCGATTCCGGAAAAAACAGAACGTTCCGAACGAAAATTTCGGAAGTGAAGGATTTATCCCAAGATATCCAAAGGGAACAATATATGACTAATTGACTGAATGGTCAGCATTGAGGCCTTTTGTTCAGAGGGTCCCGGGTTTGATTCCCGGCCGAGTAGGAGATGTTAATCGCCTGTGATTAATTCTCCTGACGCGGCATCCACTCCGAATAAAACTATGAAAAGAAATTAAATAAATGTGGTTAACTATATATGAGATTAAGGCATGGCGTTAGTTTTTAGTTAACTTACCCTGAAGTATCATATTCCATTCCGCTGACTAGCAAAGGCGTCCTCTTGGACACAAGCGAGCACACTTCCATCTTGGATCAAAGATACAGAGCTAGTGCTGGGATCATCAAGCACTCAATGAAGAAGACGAGTTCAGCGCATGCGCGCCAGTGTTGGTTTTCCAGGGAAAGAATCACGATCATCTCACACACGACGCAAAAATTACAGATCACACATTTAAATAATTAGAACGGTAGAACGCACCAATTAAATAGGCGCACCAAACAATGGACAATAAAACGGAAATAATAGCCCAGTATTCAAGTCAAATACTGTATGTTCCAATAAATAGTTTCACTTATTCACGTTACAATAATAATAATAATAATAATAATAATAATAATAATAATGTTTCACAAAATTCAAGCTCTGAAATCAGAGGGAGTTAAAAAGTGCGTTTTGTAACAAAATCTTCGAAATAGTCACAATAATACAGGGAAAAAAATTGTATTTCTTGAAAAGTCAATGGAAATATATTTAGTAGCCAACATTGAGTAATCATAAAATCAAATCATTAAATGATCACTATACAATAATTGCAGGCGAAGGGCTTACCCTAACGCGCAATATACCCCGTACTTAACATGTTGCTAAGCGACCATCCGCTGGGTATTGTGTTTGTCTCAACACTTTCATCTTCATATTCAGCAACGCACTACACTACCAACCACCACAGAAACACGCTCAATAAAGGGTTGGCATCAGGAAGTGCATCTGGCCGTAAAACAGGGCCAAATCCACATGTGCGACACAGTTCGAACCCGCGACCCCATAAATGTTGGAAAAGTGGTAGTAGTAGAAAGAACAGACATCCATCATTCCTTGTATTATCTTCTCTTATCTTATCTTACTATATACAAAAATGGATGTATGTGTGTAAATATTACATCTCCTCCTAAACCACTGGAGCAATTTCAATCATATTTTGAACACTTATTATTTGTTATCTGGAGACGAGCACTGTGGGGGTAAGCCACCTCTAGCCTCCTTAGGGGTGGGGGGTTAGCGGGGTCAGGTAAAAGAATAATCGAAAATAGTATCGAATCCATAGTTTTGGGGGTCGCTGAGGTGAATAGTGACACTCCCAATTTTTTAAAAGTCAAATTTCTGCTCCCATTTGGGTGGGGGCGAGGGGGGACTGATATATAAAATTAAAAGGAAATAGTGTCGAATACATAGTTTCCGGGGTCGTCGAGGTGAATTGTACACTACGGATTTTTAGTATCAGGAGACAAACCACGTGGGGGTAGGACACCCCAGGAACCCATAGGGGCGAGGGGGAGCGAGGGATCTGAGATATGAAAATAATCGAAAATAGTGTCGAAACCATACTTTTCGGGGTTACTGAGATGAATAATGGCACTCCCGATTTTTTATAACTCAAAGTTTAACCCCCTTTAGAGGGAGGGCGGAGTGAGGTATAATAATAATCGAATATACTGCCTAATCCATTGTATTCCGGGTCGCTGAGATCAATACTAACATTTCGAATTTTTAAAGTCCAACTTCAACTCCCTTTGGCATAGCGGGTGAGAAAGGGTGAAAAAATAAATTGTCAAAAATGCCCAAGGTGATAGACGTGTGTATGTTCCAGTATAACTTACTACCTGGAAAACATACTGTGGGAGTAAGATGCCCCTAGAACCACTACGGAAGCGGGTGAAATATAATCTATATTAATAAATAGAAGTCAGTTTGGCGCGATCTATATATACTGTAATATATATAAATTAAGGCATAAAAATGAAAACAGGCGTGAATTAAGGGGACCATTCTAGGCATCCTAGAAACTTAAAATTTGGTACGAGACAACCTGATGACTTCAGGATCCCTAGAAAAATCTAAAATCATCAAAATTCTCTGAGAGGGCACGCTGGGATTTACAAATCTGCATAAGAACACAGTCGGTAATATTTATCCAGAACGATAACCTATAGGTTTCATGGGCTTAAAAGTTACCTGAATGTCCTAATTTTTAACCCCCTCCCCCATATCAACATGGCAGCACAATCTCCCAGACGAGTTAGAAAATTGAAATTTTGGCAAAATTATAGCTTTTAGCTGTAACCGACGGAAAATTTACGAGATGTTTAAACATTTTATTTTTTACTCCCGGAAAATATCGAAATATGGAGGCAATTTTAATGACAGTGCAGACCTTCCTTTCGTGGTATTTGGTGGCTAAACGGTAAGTCGTATCACAAAACGGATGACACAATCTCTGTTCAATTTGGAGTGATCTACAACTTTGGTCCTATGACTTTTTGTCGTATCTCTATCTCTTGTGTTAAATTTGGCTCTATTTCTGGATTTACCTAAATTTTGCACTTTGTACACGTGTAACTGATGATTTGATTCACTTTTAGGAAAGATGGGATCATCAAATTCTACACGAATATTGGCCCTCCCAGCCAAATTCTATGTTTGAAGCTGTCGCATAAGTATCTGAAAAGTAATTCACTGTGTGAAAATCTTACACAAATTTCATCCTATTCAACGTTTCTAAAATAATCTTGCCTTTAAATAGATGAGATACGAGGAAATATCATAGGGCCAGCCATTTAGATCGCTAAATGATGCCAGAGATGTCTTTTCATACAATCCGTTTTTCAATATGAATACACCGTTTAGCAGTAGTTACTCTGTAAATGAAGGTGAACATGCACATACTTCCGTATGTCGATCTACATTTATTAATTTAAGTCGATTTGTAGCGATCTAGAAGGGGGCATGTCTTACATTGTAATTAATAGTTTACTAATCAATAGTGAATGTCAGCAGGAGGGCATCTGCTGTTGTAATCAGTACTCCCCACATCGACTTTAACTAGTAATAGGAATGGGGTCTTTCTCCAATGCCTGTGTACCATTGCAATGTATAATTCCCTTCTTGATTTGACTAGCAGAAGGCAAGGGAGCGTGCACTTTTTTAAAAAATTGAACCATGCTAATATAGCATGTTCATTGAGATGTTGTTTCCCGTATTACAAAGAACTTGTATCGGCCACGCCTCAATTCACTTAAATGTTTCCATGTTTGTATCTGAGAGGGCAGCTCCCTCGGTCGAGAGCACGGGAACTCATTCTTTCGGCGAGAGAGTAGTTTTATCTCCTTGGAGCCCTTCCTTGCATTGTTACGTGTGTGAAATCTAAACATGGACCCCATGCAAATTGGAGTGGCGTTTTTGTGCCACAAATGGATCTGTAACAGATTAAAACTTGATCTGTACTACCTTCCGTCTTGATGTCTTGAGTATTGATACGGCCGGTACGGTAAATCTTGTATTTATATTATTACTATGCATAAACTGTGCCCTTCGCCATTACTAATGATGCCCGGTTGATATGCATCATTGTGCTCTTCTGCATGAATGGGTCGTGTGTCTGTGGTTGATGTGATTGCGATGTATTAATAACTGGGTATCTGATTGATTATTTTCGTGCACTTCATGGTATTGTGTCTAGCCGTCAATGAATGCACACCCCGCGTACCGACGCGGAGATCCATTCGAGTCGTACGCAGCGCGTGAGATGGTGGTTTTATGTGTGACTACTGAGTCTGTATGATCCTGCTGGTAATTGTGCGCGCTATGGACGCTGCTCTGTCATACGCAAGACCCTGGTTTGTGACCGTGTGAGTCATACTACTTGTGATTGAGTTCGACTTATTTATGAGAGCTAATGCTCAGATTGCTTGCCATTCCGGCAATGTCTGAAAGTTTGGGAGTTTGCTTGTGAGTGAATGGGGAGAAGGGATGACATATCGATCTGTTTATTTTATATTTTAACCTTGTTTCTGTGCCTCATGTTTGTTTCCGGCACGATAATATTTGTTTTGCCTTGGTTTTTATCGCGGCCGTTGTTTGCCTAGGAGGCCGCCATTTTATTTTCTTATTCAGGCCATGTGCATGCCTGTGATGCTCCTTGACTTTAAATTTTACTTCCGTGGTCCAGAGATGTTTCTCTACCGTTATGTCGCGATCTCTCGCATTTCTTTTTCTCTGTACTTTTGGCCTCCATGCTGCGTGGAAGCTTTGATCTGTGTTGTAATTGTTGTGGATGTGGAAGTTAAATATACGGGTTCATAATGAATGTTATCAATCTCGCGGAAAGAACGATCGAAATAACGCGTACGTATTCTATTTGCAGTACCAGATTATGCTGTGAGATTGAGAATATAACGGCGAGCCCGTGTTATGAATAATTTGAGGTTGGTACATGATAAATTTGTGCTCACACATTAGGGTCATGGTTTCAATTGGTTGGGCTGTGTACATGTACGTATTATTTATTTTTTCTTTATTTAATTGCTGGCTTCATTTCTTGTTTCCTCTTGATTTTATTATTATAATAAACCCTCATTTACATTTTCTTGGCATTTTATTGCTTTTAGCTGTAGTGTTATTCCTGTTATGATTTTGATATGAGCACCGTTTCCAATTCAGGGCTGTGTTTGGCTTTTCCTAGTCGAGGTCCACGCCTCGAATATCCGACGGGTGCGTTTTATGCGTAGGTGTGTTGTCGGTAAGGGTGGGGGTGTGGCTCAAAACTATTTTCCCTGATTCTCTTTTTCATTAGGTATAGGTGCCCCCGGTTATAAACAAATTTACCCATCAAAATGTGACTGACGTTACGCATAGTGAATTGCGGCAGACAAGTGGACTTGTTATCATCACAACTCTGCAACTCGCACTTTACATTGGAAACAACGTCTGCAGATATCCCTATGCTTTTTCTCGGATAATGCCAAGAGACATGCAATTAAAAAATTCCTATTCACTTCATGTACAGCAATTTACTTCGATATCCGTATACATTGTAGAATACCGTAGCGAACCACGGGTACATTTGGTAGTGATCGAATAAAAACATCCATGCAACTTGCCTATGATGGTAATTAAGACTCGTGTATGAAAATTATTATGATTAGCACCTTTCACAATATTTAGACACACTACTCGTGTTCTGCACCACAGTACACAACATCACCCACACTTCAGCATCTTCCAAACAGTCACATCCAGATTTAAGACTCAAATTGCAATGTGAGTAACATTTTGATCTGGCCTGCACCATGAGACAGATATAAAGATCCTCCATCTATCAAAAAATTGCAACGTTTTCCTTTTCTACAATTTGGTTTACATCACACGGACACAGATACGTCTTATGGCGGCGGCGGAATAGGAAAGGGCTAGGAGTTGGAAAGAAGTGGCCGTCGATTTAATGAAGGTACAGCCGCAGAATTTACCTGGTGTGAAGATGGGAAACAACGGAAAACCATTTCCAGGGCTGCCGACAGTGGGGTTCGAACCTGGTTGCACCGTGGAGAATTTCATTATTCGTGTATTATTTCGGTATCAAGTATACAAAATATTGAGTTCAACATTATGACTTCTTCGATTTCCATACTATCCTTTCATGCTGAAGTATCCTCGATGCATTATTGTTCATTCTAAGGTATGAAAATACATATCTACACAAAACGCAATATGTGTATTTAAAAAATTGCTAAATATTAATGTTACCAAAATGTATTGCATGTTTACTCGATGTGTAACTTTTAATACAACACTGGCCAACTGCAACTTTTTTGAGGGTACTAAAATTAATGTAAAAATAGCATATTTTTTATTTTTACATAGAAGTTGTTACAAGGTCATTGTTAAAACTTAAAGGTTAGTAGTAAAGTATAATATTGATAGTATTTTAACACTGCACCGACTCCGTTAGGTATTTTTTCGAATCTGTGACCTGAATCAAGAAACAGAATCTGCATATCCCTGCTGTGAAAATTGGAAATCACGAAAAATCATCTTCAGTGCTTCCGATGGTGGGGGTCAAACACATTATTTCCCGAATGCAAGTGCATAATTACGCGATCCGAACCATGTAGCAACTCGCTCGGTAGTAAAGAATAATATGTATAAGTATTTTAATGACCTTCCTTATTCTATTACAGTTCTTACTGTCAAGGCAGAGCGTAATATTTACAAATTATGATTTTTGAGTTAAATCTGTGTTAATAAGGCTTATTTAAAATATGTTGAAATTGCAAACAAAAAGTCTTCGGTTAAAGCTGCTAGAGGTAATATTCCAAATCATAACCCCCGTCAGAGGAAGTAGGCACTTAACAGCCAGCATATCCGTTTTAGGACTCTGCTTCGGGCTAATTACCACACACATACATACTCTGTTCTGAGTAACATTCATTATGTTCTATTTGCAGATACAATTCAATATTTTGATTGTAATGTAACTTTCCAACCAAATAAGCATCAATAAATTAGTGGTGTCCACAGAGAAACCGAATCAGTTAATTAAAATGAAAAACAGATGACAATATTTCCTCAACATTAAATTGTACATGAAATATGTAAACGTAGTGGTTACAACAAAATATTGTATTTTTTACCACAAAGGGCTTAGTAATTTGTTCCATAAAATATTAAGTACTGATCATATGACCACTGACCATTATTGGTATGTTTATTGTACGGACATAAATGAGCTAATACGAAACTTTATGTTTGTCGACGAGGTCCCATCATAGGTCTGGGCAGCTCTAATGCTGTAGCTTTGATTCTGCCGCAGAGAGCTGCTCCTCTGTGCGGCTTCGGCGATCCAATTCGTACTCGCTGTCTATTTTTTAAATTTTATTATTTGCTTTACGTCGCACCGACACAGACAGGTCTTATGGCGACGATGGGTCAAGAAAGGCCTAGAAGTGGGAAGGAAGCGATCGTGGCCTTTATTTAGGTACGGATCCAGCTTTTGCCTGGTGTGAAAACGGGAAACCACTGAAAATCATCTTTATGGCTGCCGACAGTGGGGTTCGAACCTTCTATCTCCCAGATGCAAGCTCACAGCTGTGCGCCCCTAATCGCACGCTCAGCTCGACCGGTACTCGATGTCTGAAAGGGATTAATGATATCGGTTATGAGGATCGAACCACATATTGGGTATTATTCCAACGTGGAAGAATCACTGAGCAAACAGGCAAGCAAGCAAACAAACAAACAAATAGACAAACCAACAAACGAACAGGATGTGGAATTCGAACTCAATATCTCCAGAATGCAAGCTCACAGCTATGAAAATGAAAATCCGCAGCCTGTTTTCAGTCATTCGAACAGGTCATGAATGGAATAAATGAAGCCACCACCTAGTGGCGAGGATAGGAATTGTGCCGGCTGCCGAAGCCTGTCGTACCCTTCTGGGGCAATGTTTAACAAATGTCAGATGAAAAGGAATGATATGGGAGAGTTTTGCTGGAATGAAATATGACAGAGAAAACCGGAGTACCCTCAGAAAAACCTGTCCCACCTCCGCTTTGTCCAGCACAAATCTCACATGGAGTGACCTGGATTTGAACCACGGAACCCAGACGTATATGACCCCAAAAACGTTTAGTTTTCCTACAGGTAACCGCTATGTATTCAGGCGGTGAGTTGGTGATTATAATAGTACGGTACTCTATGGAAAATCAAAGCATAAAGAATGTTTAGACACGGCGCATGTAAATAGAGCGATTTTCTGGACGAATATATTTCGAAGGGTAAAAGACTCTTGAGTAAAACTGTCGGTTGGAAGGTTCCCATCTCTTTGGGGTGCTCCAGTGACGTCTGATGATAAGGAAGAATATAAACATAATACAAATGAGAGGAAATGGGACACAGCTTACGGACCATTGCACATGATCGTAACATCAGCCAGGCGTCTGTACTGCGCATATTACATCGCAGTAAATTGTATAGCGCACGTTGAAAGTGATATGTGATTATAATTACCGTTGATCTTCATTATTGCGGCTCACATGGGGTTGAAATAAATGCATAAAATTATTCTGCCAGCACCGTGTTTCAGTCTCTAAACACACACAACACAGCTGGTCATTAACCACTGCGGCCACAGAGAAATCTGTTGCAATTGACTAAATACTGTGCCATTTCAGTGTTAACCCAGTTTTTGATCAACACGTAGCTTTCCCTTCATACAGTCACTACTGATCTGCATTTAGGGCAGTCGCCCAGGTGGCAGATTGTTTTCCTAGCCTTTTCTTAAATGGTCGCAAAGAAATTGAACATTTCCCTTGGTAAATTATTCCAATCCCTAACTTCCCTACCTATAAACGAATATTTTCCCTAATTTGTCCTCTTGAATTCCAGCTTTATCTTCATATCGCAATCGTTCGTACTTTTAAAGACATCACTCAAACATATTCGTCTACCGATATCATTCCACGTCATCTCTCCACTGACAGCTCGAAACATACCACTTAGTCGAGCATCTCGTCTCCTTTCTCCCAAGTCTTCCCAGCCCAAACTTTGCAACATTTTTGTAACGCTACTCTTTTGTCGTAAATCATCCAGAAAAAATAGAGCTGCTTTTCTTTGGATGTTTTCTAGTTCTTGAATCAAGTAATCCTGGTGAGGGCCCCATACACTGGAACCATACTCTAGTTGGGGTCTTACCAGAGCCTTACAAGCCCTCTCATTTACATCCTTACTACAACTCCTAAATACCCTCATAACCATGTAGAGAGATCTGTACCCTATATTTACAATCATATTTATGTGATCACTCCAATGAAGATCTTTCCTTATATTAACACCTAGGTACATACAATGATCACCAAAGGGAACTTTCAACCCATCAACGCAATAATTAAAACTGAGAGGACTTTTCCTATTTGTGAAACTCACAACCGGACTTTTAACCCCGTTTATTATCATACCATTGCCTACTGTCCATCTCACAACATTATCGAGGTCATTTTGCAGTTGCTCACAATCTTGTAACTTATTTATTACTATGTACAGAATAACATCATCTGCAAACAGCCTTATCTCTGATTCCACTTCTTTACACATATCATTGATATATATATAAGAAAACATAAAGGTCCCTTTATCAGCGTAGCACTTTTTTTGTGTTCATTCATTACTACCTCCTTATTGCTGGTTTGTCAGCGATGAAATATGTATTGTCAGTCATCTACCTACACAAGAACTTCGGACGACAGAGAAGGTGCTTTCGCGTTAAGTTACAAACTACGAGTTTCAAATTTCAAAAATACAGGATGGTCGGAAACATCGTGAACCGAGTATATAAGCATTAGAGGGTTGGACATACCGACAAATAATTTGAAAATAATAATTGAATTTCTCGCGCCGTTTTCATTCTATCAGCTGCTCAAGTTAGCCAACCAGATCCCTTCGCGAGCGAATTCAAATGTGCTTTGCAAGGCGGTGTTGCTAAATCTGCAAGAAGCTTAAGACCGGCTTGAGAACCATGCCGAAAAGTCAGCATCAAACACAAACACACCGTACGGTTCAGCCCGTGTCACCGTAGCGTGCTTGCTATGACGCAATCCTATCAGCTCGGGGTCCATGTTCAAATCCCTCTCCTGGCGAAGATTTTCTTCGATTAGTGAATCCATGAAACATTCATCTCACCTTATACCTGACCACGTAGAGAAACGGAACAAAGGTGGGACAAACAAACAAACAAACAAAGAAACAAACAAACAAACTATATAACAATGTTAACGTCTAGAAAAAAAATCTTGGAAACTGCAATTTAGAAATCGGGTGTAATTAGTGATTAATTGCAATATTTGATTTAATTTCAACAAAATTTTACGTGTATCAAAATAATTTAGATTGAATAAAACAAAAGTGCAACAAGCAATTCTATGTAAAGGAAATATTACAAGAAACATTACTAGTTTAACTTTCTTAAGTACATCCAGTGCTTAACATTACGGCTTAAAATACTATAGTTTGAGCTTAACATTATAAGTGATAATGAATTAATTTTTCAGTACAGTCTAAGCCGCTGACGAGTGCAGACGTGTTGAGTGGAGGGTCCCGGGAATGGGAGTAGGGAGTGCAGGTGCTGAGTGCAGGAAGGCAGTAAGGAGTTTACTGACAATGATTGGTGTGGAGCAATATAGGGCGACCATAGGAGGATGGCAGGGAAGAAAGAAGAAAGAAGAAGTGAAACCAGGTGGGCGCATAATAGAAATGGAAATGAAAGGAGAATTAATGCAATAAGCGGCGGTGAATAAAATATTACTATGGATTGGGGGGTCTAATTGAACCCAGGTCCGACCCCCTGTGGAAACATGAGCCGGGAAGACATGGAATCAATCAGAAGAGTTTGTAAAGGAGGTGGTTGTAGAAGTCTGCCCCCTTGAGCAACTCAAAAATATGATACAACAGCAAACGAGGGAGTTTGAAAAATGAAGGGATGTTTCCGAGAACGAGCAGATGACACAACATCGCAAGTGAGGAAAAATGCCGAAGAAGTTGCAGCATTAATGGAGAAAATAGGACGATTAGAAGAGCTGAAACTGAAAGCAGAAGTGGAAGCCAACACCCTAAATCGTAGGAAGAAATGCCTGAGGAGAAGAGAGAGGACAAAGTGCTTACAATTTATGAAGTGGTGGACCTAATTCAGGGGAAAATGAAAATTAATTTTAGTGAAGTGGATATAGACGACGTGCAGAGAGTGGGAAGAATTAGATGCGACAGACCTATCGAAGTACAACTGTTTTCTACGTTGATGGCTGATATTGTGGTTGGCAATGCGGGTAATACGCAGAGGGAAAAAAATATTGATCAAGAGGGACGCGGGAATGGGAGCGATCAGGATCGAACGAATTCTTAGAAAACATATGATACGAGCTAAACTGCAAGGGCTGAGAGCAATTATCAGAGGGCAAGAACTAGTGGTGTCAAGCAGCAGCTGGAGTAGAATATGGTCTGTGAATCGATTGATGGACCTAGAAATGAAGATAAAACAAGACGAAGAAACAGAGAGAAGTGTAGCGATCAGTGGGAAAGATAGGCAAGTGTAAGACAGTGATATGGGAGAAGAGGGGGTAGGCAGTAATGTCAATAACAAAAGTAACAGTGTACTGTGTGAAGAGAGACAGGGAGAGGTGCCAAGTGAAAATGTGACCATAAACAGTGAAGAGGAAAAGCAGGGAAGTGAAAGCAGTGAAGTAGGGGAAGCGCAGGGTAAAATGGTAAGGTCAGAGGCAACCTGGGAGAGACTCGATCTGAGTAGGAGCAGAGGGAGGAGCAGAAGCTTGAGGGACCTGTGGGGAGTTAAGAAAAGCAATGAGAGTATTGTAACAAGAATCAAAAGAACTGAAAAGTGGTGTTTGTTTGTTAAGAGTAGGTACTGGCATAGCAGGTATAGTGAATTAATGGAGTAAATTGAAATTGGTAGGTAGTAAGGATCTGGAGTATTAAGTGTAAGTGAAGACTGTGGAGTTGAATGGAGTTTTTGGTAGGGTTGATGTAGAATTGGTGTCTGTATAGTGAATTTGGAGTGTAAATGAATAATTGCGGAGTTAGATGGAGTTTTTGATAGGTAATGAAGTATGTGTTTGTATAGGGAAGTTAATGGTAAAATGTGTTTGGAGTATGTGGAGTCGGAGGTAGGTGTCTGTATAGTGAATTTGGTGGTGATGGTGGCATGTGTTGGTATAATAGGTATAGTGAAATAATGGAGTAAGTTGTAAGTGGTATATAGTAAGATAATTTAGAGTCGATTGGGGATGTTAAGTGTAAGTGAATGATTACGGAGTTGGATGGAATTTTCGGTAGTTAATGAAGTGTGTTTACTTATTGCTGAAATGTGGAGATGGAGAAATGGTGGTATATGTAATGACAGAATTTAAGTGTTGAGAGGGATGAGAATTGAGAAGTGGTGTTTATTTGTAAATTTTGGTTTGGTGGGCATGATGGCAAATTTAATGTGGAGAATGGCTTGGTATTTAAATTGATTAAGCATGGTTGAATATGATGAGCAGGAACAGATAAGTAGTACAAGGATAAAGTTGCAACGTGACCAGAATACGTAATGGAAGAATGTAAATGTAGCGAAGACATTATTATGAGGTACACATACCCGGCTGGTGATGTGACGTAGGTCTGGACTCAGCAACCCCGAGTGAGTCAAGTAAAAATGGGTAAGAGGAATGGAATGTTCAAGCGTTTGCGTGTCTAGTCAAGAGGAGCATGAAGGTCTTTGACATTCTTAATACCGCTTATTTTATTTCAACTTTATTATGTCTTTTGTCTTTTAATTATATTTTATTTAAACTGCACATTCTGGAAAGACAATAGAAATATTCAGGGGAGACGTTGGACGTGGCATGAAAGGGCCGAGGATGACTGCCGTGGTGACCCTCACTTTGGGGGTTACGAGGAATTTCATGGCATGTCCAAGGAGTCCGTTTGATTCTTCTTCTTCTTCTTATTATTATTATTATTATTATTATTATTATTATATTTTTTTGTTCATTTCTGTTTATTGCGTGTATTATTTTTCTTTTCTTTTTCCTGTACAGTATGTGGAGTTTGAAAGAGTGAATTTTGGCATAGGCTGGACATTGTTATTTTTCTCATTTAACGGATCAAATTGGTATTTGTTACTGTAGATATCGAGAAAAATAATGTATCAAGTATCCAGAATTAATTTAAAACCTCGCTACCCAACAACACCACTACAACAACTAGAGTACAACGAGCAATTCCATGGAGAGAAAATACCGACAAGAAATACTACTAGTTTAACATTCTAAATCCAGCATCGTCATACACAATTTCACGCATAACGTAAGTATTTGCAGTGCTTACCATTACGGCTTACAATACTATAGGTTGAGCTTACTACTAACAAGTGATAATTATAAGTGATAATAAAGTAAACTTGAAACATAACTACCCAACAACTACAACTACAAGAACGCGAGTACAGCAAGCAATTCATTGGAAAGAATATATTACCAGAAATACTACTAGTTTAATATTCTAAATCCAGCAACATCATCCGCATCGAGAACTAGGGTATGGAAGTATTCTATTATATTCGATGGTGGGAGTAAGAATTTGGAAAACACCGAAACGAAATAACAATACGTAAATGTATGAACCTCTAAACTGGAAGCGAAGGGAACAATTCCTGAATCGTCCCAGTATTTTAATCTTTGATTGAAACAGCCTCCTAAGACAAACTGAAGAGCTGTCTGATTTGAGATTTAGTGGACTTGGTCATGAGAGGAAAGCTGTACGGCTGATGATATCAGGATCACCACGAGGCACTCCAAAATTTAAAGCCAACTCGCTAATCAGTGAGACCCCTATCACGTACCACACTCATACTATAGCTGACATATAGAGTGTATAAGAACTATACCGTCAAAAAATCAGGGATGCTCTTCGTGTTATGTTAAGAACGGTGGTAAAATTGGATTAGTAGAGAAAATGGTTTCTTGAGAATATTAGGTTACTTTTTTACTTCCTTGCGCGCGATTCAAATCGATGAACCTGCTGTATCTTCAATGCTAGAGAGCCAGCCGCTGCCAGTTGGTGTGCGTTACAGGAGGTAAGGGAAGGGAAGGGAGGGGAAGAGAAAAATGGAAAGTGAGAAATGTTCGGTGCGAAAGCACAAGTTTCTCGTTCGGTTCGCATGGTCGCTACCCTGCCCCAGTAATCAGTGTACAGTTTGTTCTCCACAATTTGCCTACTATGCGACAGAGAAGATGAACTTGAACCAAGAATACAGGCAGTTTTCCAGAGCGTTCGTGACACACCACACATCCTGAAGAGAGTCCGAATGTCACTACTACACTGTTGTGAACTGTGTTTGGAAGTAGGAATGAGGAGGGAAGGGGGGTGGGGCGGGGAGAATAATGAACACCTACTGTAATAAAATCATTGCGCATATTGTTTCCTTCGTTCAGTATTTCATTCCATTTACAATGCTGTGAGAGAAGGGATACACAATCGTGGGACGGCAGCGTTGCATCTTCGAGGATGTTAAATAATAAAGAACGTTACTGCGAATAACAGACGAGAGTGGAAACGATCTGGTGCATTCCTTAACTGACAAGTGTCTCCTAATTACAGTGTGTGCAGTTAGGGCTGTTTAATAAACGAACAGCAGATATTGCCTGCAAGAGACAAGAACAATCCTGCGCTAGACGAAAGAGGAAACTTGTGCATACGCATGGAGCATTATCCCTGTATCCATCATACACCCCACTTCCCCTCCGTCCTCTTCTCTTCCCTGAAACACGGCAGCGGCTTGTGCTTTGGCATAGCAAATACGACGAGTTCGTCAAATTGAATCGCATGCCCGGAAGTAACAATGTACCGTAAGCACATTTTCTCGAAAAGAAAATTTTTCTCAGCCAATCCGATTGCAGCATCTTTCTTAACATAACACGAAGAGCATCCCTGACTTTTGTCAGTATAATTCTGATACACCTTGTATATTCATACGTGCTCAATAAATACAGTGTTGCAATAAGAGGCCTTTTCTCTTTATTTACTGAACCACCCTCCTATTTACCCTGTAAAAAATTCTATAATCATCCTTCCCCTGCTCAACGTTGGATTTCATCTCAGGTAGGGTACAAAACTCGAGGACACGCAAGTCGCACATGGGCGCCAACTCGAAAGACTCGCACCAATCCTCTCCGGAGGCTACACATCATTTTTCTCCGTTGCCTATTATGTCGTCTGATGGATGAAAAATGACCACACTGCGTCTTGGCGCCGAGGTTCGTTTCCTGTAGCATTAAACTTGTATTCAGCCGGCAGCCATCAAGACGGTTTTCAACGTCTCCGTTCTCCCACCAGGAAAAATTTGGAGAACATTACTTTAGTCCTTGGACAATGCATTAATAATCCTACGTCATTCCCAGCAAACCGTCGCCAGAAACCTGCATGCATTAGTCCGTCGTCAAACCGAAAAAGGACGTGGAGAATGACCATGACTAAGGTAGATGGGTAACCGCTTACGATTGCAGAGAGAGTGTATGGAATGACATTATTTTATACTCAAGTATGTGCAGTATATTTTGTTTAAGTCAGGAAGAAGACAATGTAGATTGCCTCTGGAAGACAAGTGGGTTAACAGCTACGTAGGGACTACTCATGCAATAAAGAAGTCGAGTGAGGTGAATCTGAAAGCTAATTTCTAAGCAACTATTAAGTGGGATATCTCGCAAGCTATTCTGCAGGTTATCATGGGAGTTGATATCATGGTCACTTGATAAGAAGATTGGTATGGGAAATAATCCCTGAGTAACAACAGAATAAACACGAGTGATAGAGAAGTTTTCTCAAATACTATTCATAAATGTTTGAAAAATAAAGCAAACCAGTAGTTTAAAGTTCCTATTGATAACGTAATCATAGGTACTGGACCTTCAGTTTTACATGGAATACCAAGACAAAGTACGCGAGTACTTGTGAGTACGTGGGTACACGAGTGCAAAATTCCCAGGGATTGGAAGCATGGCAACCTTGGTAAGAGGCCAGTGTGATGGCATTCTTCTATTAATCTCTCTGGTTACAACCAGCTTTTAGTTATCTTATTCGGTGTAGAATGGTTTAGTCCTTATATTTTTAATTATAGTGTAGATGGGGTGAAAGTACTTCAAGGCAATCGCTGTAAGAATCTAGGTGTTAACATAAGGAAATGTCTTCTTTGACGAGGTTGTAAATATAGATTACAGATTTATTTTTATTATGAGAGTAATTAGGGGTCTTAGTGGGGATGTAAGGGAGTGGGTGTGTAAGTCAATGGTAAGACTCCAATTAGAAAATGATTGTATTATGTGGGACCCTCAACAGGATTACTTCATTCGAGAACTGGTACAAAGGAAAGCAGAACAATTTGTTCTGGGTGATTTCCAAGAAATGGGTAGTGTTACGACAAACTTTGGCCTGGGAAGACTTGGGTGAAAGGAGACGAGCTGCTCGACGAAGCGATGTGTTGCGAGCTCTCAGTGTAGGGATGACGTGAAATGACATTAGAAGACGAAAAGGCTTGGATGGATTTTTTAAAAAGTAGAAAGGATCATATTCTTCTTGTTGTTTCGTTTCGGCCAACTAAGGACCACGTCATTTCAACTGTTTCCCTTGAGCTTTAATGTTGGTCCAGTACTCCTTCATTCGTATACGGTGTTGCTCCTTTCGCTCTTCCGTCCATGCCTTTCCAGTTTTCATCTTCGGCTTTGGTAGGAAACTCTGATGTTCTTGGAGTTTTTTCTTAAGTGGGACACGCTCCTGGATATCTTCAAATGAGATCCCAATCTCCTGCAGATCTTTCTGTACTTCACGGAACCATGCCCCCTTTGCCTTTTTCTCTTGGAGGAAAGTGAAAATGCGGTTGGTTAACCGTGTTGAATTCATTCGGGCCATGTGTCCATAAAAAGTAATCCTCCTTTTTCGCATCACATCAGTTATTTTCTCCACATGCGAGTACAACTGCTGGTTGTGCCGTCTCCTAAACTCGCCGTTGTCTTTGACTGGACCTAAGATTTCTCTCAAAAGCTTTCTTCTTCTTCTTCTTCTTCTTCTTCTTCTTCTTCTTCTTCTTCTTCTTCTTCTTCTTCTTCTTCTTATTATTATTATTATTATTATTATTATTATTATTATACTTAGCGAACTCTAAGTTTCGGTAACCAGGAAAACCACCGGACAATGAGACTGGTTGTCAACACGCAGTCCATAGAGGCTCAATTCGAAAAAATAAATTATAATAATAATAATTCTGGCGTATGGCCTCCGGAGAAGCCTGGCTCTGAAACCTATGGGCGACTTCCATTTTTTGTGGGCTTGGGGCCATACCTGTGATGAATTCTGATGTTATTAAGTTATTTGTTTAGCATATGACTTTTAGTGCCAGGAGTATCTGAGGATGTGTTCAGCAAGTCTTGTGCAAATCTTCCTATTTCACGCCCATAAGGCAACGTGCGTGCCGGGGTGCGAATGGTGATGATGAAATGAGTTATGGACAAGCAGAAAGCCGGTGTCAGCACATGGCCCGCTCCTGTCGAATAACACCAAGAGGTCTGCTCAAGGCATAACGTCACCGTCGGACGGACGAATCGCTCATCAACAGCGTTGTATAACCTCACTCCACATGAACACTGTGAAGAGGTTTTGATCTAAACCAAGGCTCTTGGTACGTAATCTAGCCAACACGAAGACGGTTCAAACACAACCAGTTGGTCCACAACGGGCGACTTCCACGCAGTCTACAGTGTGATGGCAGTGGTTCCAGATCAGTAGCTTAGATCTTTTCCAACGGAACACATATGACTTACGCACCGTACCTCGTATAGATAGAGCAACCTACGCTCTATTCGCTGGATTCGGGTCCTACTGGTGTCCGGGTGGCCATTTTTGTTCTGTACTTAACATCACTCCAATATGTAGGACTATGTGTACTGAACGTGTAAGAAAGTGAAATTCTTTACGTTTCGCAGATGACTTTCCTCCGCATCTTTAGAAGAAAATCTCGACTGTTCATGAGGAATACGTGAAGAAATGTCAATGTCTTAGCAGACAAAGTAGACGTCCCAATACAACGAAAAATGTAATAATTAAGGAATTTCCTGAATTACACCCAAATTTGAAGGGCTAAGGCGCCCGGAAATGTTTCATATTACGAGTCTTGTATAGCTGTTTCACATTAGAAAGAAATTCGAATATCACTTCCGGCCTAAATGCAGTTCCGGAAAACAGCCTAAAATAGCTTGTTTCTTTACTAGTTTTCTTATTGATTCGAATCCTAGCCAAATTAACTTATTTACATAATTACTTCTATAATATGTTCCTTGGTTCAATACCTTCTGGTGTTCATTTTGATATTTTGAAAAATGTCCACACCGAATCTATTTATAACTACATTGACTTACATTAGCGTTCGTAGTGGTAGAAAAAGGCAAACTTCTAATCTAATCTACCGGATAATAATGATTAAAAAAGGATCGTCATTTGTGGGAACAAATAAAGATTATAATCTCATATTTCATTATATTTTATTTACTTAAAATTCGCAGCTAATATCCCCAGGATGTTTTCAACATTGAGTTGCTTGTCTGAAGGGCTATACATGTGGATTTTTCCTTGTTTTCTTGACACGGCAAAATCCCAAAAGCTTATCAACATTTCCACAATTACGAGCCGCGAGAGCATCAATCTAAACAATGGAAAGTAATATTTTTAAAGTTTTATCTCTCATGTCGTCTTTTAAATGCGGATGTTTCTAGAGAAAACTGTTAAAAAAGGAGTAAGTAGATAGCAAGGAGGTCTAATTCTTTATAGAATGATTATATTCAGAAAATATCCACTGATTTAATAAGGAAATTCAATGTTTTGAGGTGTGGATGAAAAAGTTCAAACTTGTCGTGTTTTCGTATTCCTACACCTCTTAACATTCCAATAATTACTGGATAGAGCGACAAGGAATTTCATCCTTTGACTATGTGGTTTGGATTACGTAGCGATCACTTTGGATTCGGGATATAGTGGGTTCGAACCCTACTGTCGGCAGCCCTAAAGATAGTTTTCCGTCGCTTCCCATTTTCACACTAGTCTAATGCTGGGGGCTGTAGATTAGTTAAGACCACGGTCACGCCATTCCACCCCCAATCTCTTTCCTATCCCATCGTCGCTATAAGACCTATCTGTGTCGGTGTGACGTAAAGCAGATTTTAAAAGAAGCAATACATATTTCATCTCCTTTCCAAATTGAAATACATCGACTAAAATGAATCCTGTGAACACTTTAATTTTCATAGGCAGAGTGAAATGATATTCATTGTGAGAGAATGGTGAAGATGCAATTTCATTTTTCCTCCCCCGCTTACTTCCTTTATAAGCCCGTAGAACAGAGTCTCTCAGGGTGCATGCAGCGGTGCATTACGCGGCGCAAGGTGCATAAGACGATTTCTGTAGTTTGTTCAGAGTGCTGATCCCCCACTCCTCGATTTCGAGCGATAACTCTGTCTCTCTCATTCCCTGCGCTTTATCTCTCGCTCCGCCTGTTTTCCACTTCCTTACTCGCTCTGCAGCGCTCCACCACCCGAGCCGATTTGAACCGAGCTTAGCCGAGTCGCCCCGAGACAAGACGCTGGTCCGAACCGAGACGAGTGGGATCGATGGACGGTGCACAGAACCTCTGCGCCTCGTTTTGCATGCGTGAGATTTTGGGCGGTTGGGAGACCCTGCCGTGCAATAATCCTGGGTTCGTAAATAGAGATTAGCATTGTTACTTTGTTTAATAGACAATTCCACATACGTGTTCCGTTTTCCTTAATTTATGTCCTCCAACACGTTATTACTTTGAAAGTCACTGATATTTTTTTCAATAAAATACGTTCCTCATTTTATAACCAGAAATAAAAAATGAACACTTAACTTTAATTAATAAATAAATAAACAGTTTGCAGTAGGTAGTAACCAAGTGACATAACATTGAAATTAAATTCCTCGTGAGAAAATATCTTACCCATACATTGTTCTGGTTTTCATGAAAAGTCTGTCCACTGTTCGAGGCAATCTGGTTAATGGTTTCTAACCTAGCTGAGGTCAGTCTGGGACTATGTTCACAGTATGTTGCATATCGCCATTTTAGTGTCCCCGTCCGAGATTGAATGGAATACCATTAGAGAGATTATCTTGAAAAGAAAATGCAGTACTGGACTTGTCGTGTGCCGTCTGCTTTACAGTGATTAATTGATTGAGTCCTCAGCTCCTTTCTTAACAGAACGGAGTCTTGCCCGAAAGAAATAATAATAATAATAATAATAATAATAATAATAATAATAATAATAATAATAATAATAATAATAATAATAATCGTACCGGGCGGTACACCTCCACGCCGCTTATTCAAACCTTGCGCCAGTTGAAACTCCTCTACTGGAGGAAGTCTGAACTTTATCTACTGGGTTAATTTTCAAGTTTCTCAGAAGATGTCACTACTTGTAAAATTTTGAAGTTCTGAACTGTGTCAGTTTCGATTCATTTTTGTTTTCCCTGTAGTAAGAAGTGTGGACATTCTCTTCCAGATGGCACTACTGAAGAAATACAATTATGCACCCTAGTGCGAAGTGAAAGAACTATGTTTTTGAAGAAATTTTGTGTTCATAAGTTTGTTCTTTGTTAAATTTCTTTCAGTTATTGTTTATGTTGGCAATATTAACCCCTTCTTTCCGCCAAGTTTGAATTTAGCCAATCCCGAATTTCTCTAATTAATTTATGACCAATCAGGTGTATCTTCTTCAACTTGGATATGTTGCTTAACCCTAGCCAATAAAATTCTTGTGGGAGGGTGTTCTCATTCCTGAAACGCCTCGAACTTTCCGCGAGGGTTTATAAACTGCTGATTTTCGGGTCTCCGCGCCACTTCAGTAACACCTATCTTTGTGTAAAGTACGTAGCAGGGGGCGGGAAGCGCCTATTTCTTCGGGCAGCAGTTCAACCACCAGGTAATGGCCGTTTAATAACTTCTTTTCTTGTCAGCTCAGCAGTTTAACTCTCGGGGCAGGTCCGAAGCCTTTCCACCATGTAACTTTTCCCCTAATATGTAAAGACACTTAGTATCAATTCTATCTTTTAAACTACATATTGGGATAGAGAGTGCTTAACCCTCTCGAGCTCCCACTCATATTGCATTGAGGTGAACTTATTTTCACAACCGTTTCTTCCTTAACGTAATGTAAATTGTTTCCTTCTAAAAGTCACCTCTTTAGTATGGGATTAGCCCTTGCAGTAACGGCCTAGTGCCAAGTAGGTTTTATATAAAGTGTATTAGGAGTGCAAGAACGCCTCCTCTCAAGTTGGTATTTTAGAGGCCATGTAATTGACCTGTTTCTTTACTTAATAGGCCTCAGTAGGTTGGGTATTTTTACCCCTGTTTTCATGTCCTTGGAGGACAACTTGAATGTGGAGTTTGGTGTGGCCTTTGATAGGCTTAAATTTTGAGAGCGAGTGGCTCTTTGTTGAAAATTGAGTTGTTGTATGCCTCGAGGAGGCTCTACCGTGTAAAGAGGAGCAAGTTCTCCTAGGTATGATTGGGGTCTTCTGCCCCTTTGTTGAATTCTGTATACCGTAAGGTTGGGCTTATAGCTCAAGAATTGTGTGTCTGGCTCTCGGAGCCCAAATCCTGTAATCACTGTAATTGTACATTTTCGAATTGTGTTTCGGCGACTGAGTACCTGTTCTATTTGTTATTTCTTAATCTTGAAAAGAAAATATAACCTTGTTAAATTTTATCTTAACTTTAATTTCGTATTTTGAGACCTGTTCACCCCCGCACCTTCTTTCACCTCTGCTAATCCACCAAACCACGGTAACAATAATAATAATAAAATCCGCAGCCTGTTTGCAGTCGTCATTCGACCGGGTCAGGAATGGAATGAATGAAGCCCCCACCTAGCGGCGAGAATAGGAAATGTGCCGGCTGCCGAGACCTTGTCGCACTCCTCTGGGGCAGTGATAAATGACTGACAGATGAGATGAAATGTTAATGGAGTGTCTTGCTGGAATGAAAGATAACAGTGAAACCGGAGTACCCGGAGAAAAACCTGTCCCGCCTCCGCTTTGTTGAGCACAAACCTCACATGGAGTGACCGGGATTTGAACCACGGTATCCAGCAGTGAAAGGCACTGCCGCCTGAGCCACGGAGGCTCTAATAATAATAATAATAATAATAATAATAATAATAATAATAATAATAATAATAATAATAATAATAATAATCTAGCGGTGTACTTTTAAATATTCGTCAATATGAACTTGAAATGACATAAAACAGAAAAATCAGCGAGTGATTAATTAACAACATATATTTTAACAATTATTATATATCAAAATATCCGGCCCCGCATTATATACGTAGCGTGTCTGCTAATTACCCGTTGGTTGCAGGCTCGATTCCGGAAGGTCGGGGATCATTTCCCTGGATATGAGAGCTGATTCGAGATGCACTCAGCCTATGCGATTATAACTGAGGAGTTATCTGACGCTTAGGTAGAGACCCCAGTCCAGAAAGCCAAGAATAACGGCCGAGAGGATTCGTTGTGCTGACCACGCATCAACTTTTAAACTGCAGGCCTTCAGGTTGAGCAGTGGTCGCTTTTTAGGCAATGGCCCGTACGGCTCATTCCCGAAACTCCATTTATGGATGGTTCTCATTGTCGCAGGACCAATACTCGCTACGGAGAATACAGCGGTTTCATTTACTGGACACTGTAACATATATGGGAGTCAACACCGGCTAGTTTGTTTAAGATTTCATTCACTGTGTTTCCTTTTAATGGTTTTATCTATGTTAGAATTTATGGCTTTACCAATATTACAGTGCATTTGTTTTCACCTTTCACGGTTTTAGCCATGTTACGAGCTATCTTAAATTCATAACGATTTACTATCGGTATGATTTTACCATTTTCCCGATCTCAACAAATAAGACCTGAAATTAAATGCCTGTGGCCTACGGTCATTCGGGATCTCCGGTGACGAATTTGAAGGCCGCTGGTTGCGCTGTTATCAATTTAAGCACGTCAAAACGGAGACTGACGATCCACGTCGGTACTGAGAACGTGTGTGTAGAGTTTCGTGACATTAGCTGCAACGTTGCCTTACCTTACTGGGAGGGCTACATAACAGCCCTTCCCGATGCTAAATGTAGCTATTCTGCAATCCAAGAAATGTGCAAGAAGCGTGATTTCTTGATATCAAAGAACTGGATCAGTGCTGTATTGAATAACAAAAGGCAAAGACCGACTGGGCTTGATTCCAGAGGAAAAATACAGGCAAATCCAAGACCAGCCACCAGCAGTACATCAGAAGTTGTGAGGAAAGTGAAGGCCCTTGTCTAAGGTGGTGATGCTGCCCCCTAAAGGACTATCGCACGTAAGTTGGGGACGTCTTTTTCAACAGTTAACGCCATAATCAACAGGGACCTGCGGCATAAGCACTGAGTTCACAAGCTGTTGCCCTGTCACATTTCGGAACGTAACACTGACGAAAGAAAGCTGTGTGAGAGCTATCTGGCATGGGACAGCTGGAAAAATGTGGTGACATTAGACGAAACATATGTGTACCTTAGTGAATGTAACAAACTCCACTCGATTAACTACCGCCATAGAGGCAAAACATTATCAAGCATTGTATAAAGAATGCCAGGAAAGTTTTTCAAGGGGGTTCATGATCATCGTTGAATACTGCTACAATCGCCGTGTTGTTAATAATGTGAAGGTAAACTCTACATACTATCATCAAGCGGCTTAAACACCCATTTACAACGCAGATATTCCAGCACTGTATGGGAGGGCGAAAAATCAGGTCTGAGTACATCAAGGTAAAGCATCCAGCCACACCTCTACTTCGACTCGTCTTTTCTTAGAAAGGATGTAAGTGAAAACCGGAATCCGTGCAATTTATTTTACTGACATTCCGGTGAAGGCACCCGATGGGTAACCCATGTACTTCTGTGCATTTGAACTCCTAAAAATGGCCTTAGAATATAGACGTCCACACACTATAAATTGCCTCTGGAAAGCTTGTCAAGAAGCATGGGTAAGATAGACATGATAACTATGCAAAAAATTCTGCTACAATGGATATTTCATTGTCGGGCTCTATCTAGAAATGCTGAATTTCCAACTGAGCATGATCGTTGGTGAAGACATGCCATTTCATCAGCTCAATACCCTTCAAACATCGTCCTAAGAGATACCGAACCACCTTCTGTATTATGCTGACGATTTCTGACTTTACTAATTGTATTTAAAAGTAGCAAATGCACCCGTGCTTCGCTACGGTATTCTACATTGTATTCGAATATCGAAGTAAATACTGTACATACAGTAAATAAGATTGTTTTAAAATGGCATGTCTCTTAGCATTATCCGAGAAACAGCATAGGGGGGTTCCCAATACGGTGTTTCCAATGTAAAGTGATTGTTACGGATTTGTGATGATAACGGCAGGCTCACTTGCCTACTGCTATTCAAAATCGAGCTGGGAAGTTTTCATTATAATTGCAGGCCCCATCGCCTACTGCGCGGTCACAATCGATTTGGGAGTTTCCGTTACTATGGCAGCCCCCTTTCCTACTTCCAGACAGATTACAGTTTTCATTAGAATGTTTGGCAACTTCCCTACTACCAGTCGAAATTGAGTTGTGCAGTTATAATTATAAAGACAGGTCCCTTTTCCTACAGCCAGTCACACCAAGTTGGTGAGTTTCCATCAAAATAGCAGGCCACTATGCTTAATACCAGTCACATTTTAGATGGATACATTTGTTTATAAGGGCGGGTACCCTTGCCTACAGCCAAACACAATCGGGTAGGGGACTTTTAAACAACAATGCACGCTCCCTTGCCTTCTGCAAGTCAAATCGAGAAGTGAATTATTCGCTACAATGGGAGGCCTTCCTTACTAATGCCAGTTACACAGGTGTTGGAGAAGGACCCCATTCCTATTTCCAGTCAAAGTCGGTGTGGGGAGTACTGATTACAATAGCAGACGCACCCTTTCTCGATCGCTACAAGACGACATCAGTGAATATATATATAGATCGACATACGAAAGTATATGCATCCTTAAAATATTGCAGACCTTCATTTACAGATTGACTGCTGCAAAACGGTACATCATACCGACAAAGGATTGTACCATAAGACGTCAGATTTAACGGCCTAAATGGCTGATCGTATGATATCTGATCTATTCATGGGTCAGATTGAGTTAGAAACGTTGAATAGGGTAAAGTTTTTGTAAGATTATCTCACACTGCATTACTTTTCAGATAATTATGTGACAGCTACATACATAGCATTTGGCTCACATATGGCTGCTGGGTGGGCCAATTTTCGTGTAGGGTTTGATGATTCTTTCTCTCTTATAAGTGATTATGCATGTGAAAAGTCCAAATTTACTTAACATCGAGAAATAGACAAAAATCGAACGTAAAACGGATACAGATACAACAAAAAGTCATAAGACCAAGGTTGTAGATCACTCCAAATTGAACGGAGATTGTGCCTTCCCTTATGCGATAGGACTTCGCGAAGATCTGCACCATCATTAAAATTGCCTCCATATTTCGATATTCTTCGGGGAAGAAAGTGAAAAATTCAAAGCTCTTGGAAATGTTCTGTCCGTTACAGGCTAAAACGTATAATTTTGCCAAATTTCTGTTTTCTTGTTCGTCGGGCAGATTATACCGCAATGTGGATTTTGGGCGAGGAGGGTTAAAATTAGGACTTTCAGGAAACTAAACCAAAAAATTATGCAGATGGTTGTTATTATTACCCCTTAAACGCGTAGCTGTGCGAACATTTCGCCAAAATAGTCAATGTACAGGCACACGGTCGTTAGGATTTTACTTACATAGATAAGGAATCTGCTCCACGTACAAAACTTTTTGGTCTATGTCTGCTGGACTTAGCCTGCAAAACCGACCATTCATGATATCTCCCTTATTAATCTTTCTGTCGAAAAAGTACACATGAAAAAAAGTTTTAGAAATGGATTTCCAACAAATTGGGTCGATTTCCAGTCAGTTTGGTCATGTACTGTATATATTATGGAAGAGTAAATTCACCATTTCGGTTATATAAGAAAGAGGTAACAAAGGAGAAATTTAGGCGCAGGCATTCTTAGGTCAACAGATAAGATGACTAATAGTGTTATTACGTAAGCTATTCGAGGACGGTTATAAACTCCAACGATATTCCGCCAATATCCCACAGAATGGCCGATTGATGCCCTCTCTTGCCTTCTACCCCAGGAACAACCATGAATTTAAAGGTATGATGAGGAAAATGGAAATATGTTACTTCCCTGCTGGCAAGCAGTCAGAGACGTTGCCATGGTAACATGTAGGTTCGTTGTCGGTTTGTCGGTCACACACGCAGACCATGATACCCGCAGAAAATAGTAAATTTCTCCGTCATTTGAATAGTAAATTATGAACATAACGAAAGTTGTTTATAATGAAGAGACGTTTCACATGCGGTCCACGGAGTTTACAGGAAATCAATAGTATAAGAGAAAATGGAGGAAAACCGTTCTGGTTTTCCTATAAACCCCCCGTCTAATGAAAGTTTTTAAAATGAAATGCGTATAGAAACCTTCCTGGCGGTGAGTATACTCCAAATATGAAGTTTGGTTGAAATCTATCCAGCCGTTTTGCCGTGACTGTGGAACAGACAAACAAACAAACAAACAAACAAACAAACAAACAAACAAACAAACAAACAGACAAACAAACAGACAGACACGGAAAATAAAAACCACCGATTCGGTCTTGAGTTGACCTAAAACGGATAAATATCTGAAAAATTGGCAAAACAAAGGAAATTACAGACAGCGGACCCCCTACAACTTTATTTATAAGATATACCACTACGCTTGTCATCTTCGTTAGCGATGCTTCACTTTACGATACCCTCAAAATCTCACAGTGAATATGAATTTAAACATGCATCCTGTTATTCTTGTTGTTTCCGCGCTTCGTCATTCAAGTGACCCCGATTTGAGGGTTAGGTTAGCTTGGAGCCGGGAGGCTTCATGTGAATCGACCCCGGTGTTTGGAGTCGACGAAGTCGATTCCACGCTTCAGTCGCGCACATCCTTACTGATAGGTCTTCTCCAGAGACCCCCAGGACTCCTTCAGTAAATTTGTGAGTAAGAACGGTAGGAAATCCTAAAGCATCACTATGAAAAACAGATTAGAGGAAAATGTTGGATGTAGTAGATACGTAGAAATGGAAAGGTTATATAGTACTCGATTCAGTGTCGTGGTAAATTGCACCAGACCCTTACATCTATATAAATAAAATCGTAGCGACCGTGTGTCTTTACATTGACTAGTTTGGCGAAATTTTCATTCATTTATCCGTTTCAGGTGTAATAATGACCATATGCATATTTTTTAGCTTTGGTGCCTGTTTGTCTGTTTGTTTGAGTTCTTATAATTAGGAAACCACTGGATATATTTCTACCAAACTTCATATTTAGAATCCACATGTTCCTGGGAAAGTATTAGGGCCAATATTGTTTCTAAATTCGTGAATTTACTGGGTGTTTGTACGCAACCGAAACCGTAATTTAGCACTCCTACAAACTGCACACAACCAAAGTTAATGGAAATCTACCTGCTTTAATGGAAATCAAGGTCCAGAACTTTGGATGACAAGGGAGATATCATTACTGGACTATCCGACTCGTTGGCTGGATGGTCAGCGTACTGGCCTTCGTTTCAGGGGGTCCTGGGGTCGATTACCGGCCGGGTCGGGGATTTCAACCTTCATTGGTAAATTCCAGTGGCTCGGAGGCTGGGCGTTTGTGCTGTCCCCAACATCCCTGTAACTCACACACCACACACTACACTATCCTCCACCATAATAACACGCAGTTACCTACACATGGCAGATGCCGCCCACCCTCATCGGAGGGTCTCGGCCAGAAATAGCCATACGAAATTAAAATGATTAATTACTGGACTGTTTTACAGGCTGTCATGTCATTTCAAGTTGTGTTAAAGGGTTTAATTAAAGAACCATTTTATTTTTGATAGAGAAGGTAACAAGAGATATTATCGTCAAGCATTTGTTTTAGTGAGTCTTTAGTCACTGTGCCACTCCCGGTTTCAGATGAACAACAATGTGTAACCAAGAAATAGAGAGAATTACGCACAACTACGGACCAGGAACTGTATAGTTCAATAAACTCTGTGATCTACCCCATTCTGCTTCCACTTTGTTCTGCTTTATCGTACTTCCCGTTACTGCCACATGCTTTCGTAGAAGAATATCAGTTTAACATGCCGTATTAAACGTCTGAATACAGGTATGTAACTTCGCATAAATTCATGAAGAAATCGTGAAATCGGTTACCAATTCCCGTGCGATGAACGGGTACATATTATAGTCGACAGTAATATTATCGTATGTCCGTGATTATTTTCTATTTGATGCCAACTGAGCGTCCCGTGTGTCGATTAAAATGTTCTTCCTTCATCCTAGGCTATAATCGATATTCGTACTGGAAAAAACTGAAAATCTGTATCAATGAACATTTAAGCGGAGATTACATTCCTCCCGGATGTTAACTGCCAACATGCAGAAAGTTTGCTCATTATTTGCGAAATTTTCTTTCAGTATTTTGAAATGTTTTATAAGTTACTCAACGCATCTAGTAGCCGGAGTAAATAAAATCAGGTAAAATCAGATAAATGCAATGTATAACTGTCATCTTTTATGAACCCTAAATGGCGATTAATCATACGGTCGAAAACAAAATTCCGTTTGATGTACTGCAAGAACTATTAAACAAAACAATATCGTTGAAGTACGAATAGTTCGTTCGTTCGTTTGTTTGTTTGTTTGTTTGTTTGTTTGTTTGTTTGTTTGTGTGTTTTTCCAATCGTTGTCCCGTTTCTTTACGGGATAGGGTGTGAGGTGGGATGAATCTGTCCTAGCGGGGTTTCATGACCGGATGCCCTTCCTGACGTTAACATCATCACAGAAGTTAATGAGATGAAAGAAAAGACGTGATATATGAAAATAGGAAGGAAAAAGATGAAACCCGGTGTCGGCATATAGCCTACTCCTTTCCGATAGCACCAAGGAGTCTGCTCAAGGCTTAACGTTTCCATCCGACGGGTGTATCTCCATCAACAGCGTCATATACCTTCACTCCACATGAGCGCTCCGGAGAGGTTTGGAATTTAATCCAGAATTTTGGCACGCAATCTAGTGATTAGACATTGCATACTATCAACTCCCTTACCCTGCCGGCCAACATTGTGATGGTGATAATTTTTCGACCAACGGGAATCGAACCGGCTAACCACGGAGTCAACGCCTTAACGATTATCGCCAACAGACCGGCTCCTTGAAGTACGGATTGTCCATATATAAGCTTTCTATGAGCATTTTAAAATGCAGAGGTGAAGAATCCTTGAAAATACTTTCTACAAGTAACATGCAGTAACTAATATGTTTCAAACAGTTGGACAATCATTTCAATGCACAGGCTTTGACAAGTTACGGAAAACGACAGAAAGAAATTTGCACTGCCAACGTAAATATTGCTTCCAGATTTGTGTAGCAAATTAATACTAGGATGGGAATCATGGCTGTAAATGCGTTTCTGTCTTGAGCGTATCAGCGATCAGAGATGGTGAATGCAGCTGTGAATGTACGAAGGATCTGTATAGCCAGCTATAATTATCTGTAAATCACACGATAGAAGCGGCTTTAATGAGGAATGACCTCCTGTTCACTAACCCTCAGGAAGGGTTCTACACGAATTCGACTTATCTCACAACCCCTTCAAGTCCCCTCTTTTATTAACGGTTGTTAGTGAGACCGCTCACGCTAGGTGCCAAGATCATGTGGCTTCGATAAACGATCTGGGATTTCCCATGATGTAGCACTTTCCACAACCCTTCTTTTAAAAGTTTATTTATGACTTTCGGCCTTGTGATGACCATACAGCTAGCATAGATACATATTCTGAAACACAATAAAATACACATAAATTGAACAAAACATATTACATGAAATGTACACAATGAGCTTTTGTTTTTTGACGACGTACTATGAGAAATTGTCAGCGAGTGTGTTATAAACAGAGGCCTGTGTTCTTCAGAAATGTCTGAATGGCGGAGTACACTGAGGCGCGTTTTGTAGCGAGCAAAGTTGATAGACTGGTTGGAAGTGGTTCAAGTAATTATAATATTGTCTTTAGAAGTGTTTGTTGTTGAGACGTAAATCAGTTGCACTGAAGAAGTAAATGTTAAGGATTCTCCAATTGCTCTCGGTCACAAGTACAATGCAGGGTATCAGCAACATTAATACGAAATAAATGAGTGCGGAAGCTACCGTGGTTAAATCTGATTCTGATCATGGATGTAATGTATCGCCTGTTCGAATTTCATTTAGAGAACCAGAGCTTCAACTGTGGATGAGGCTGTATCTGAGAATAATAATGTCCACAATGTTGTTTGTATAGCCTATAGTCCACTTTTCATTCCACATGCAATATGTTCGTTGTTTTGCAGTACAAAGGAGATCCAGTGGATGCAAGGTACGTTTCAGAGGTTGGCCTGATTCTGCTGCTTTTTTTTGGCGAGGCTGTCCACATATTCGTTGTGAGTGATTCCGGTGTGGGCTAGTATCCATAGAAGACTGACACGATAGCCGTGTCCGTTCAGCTGAGTGATTTTCTGTAGTATGTTGGCAATATGAACACTAGGTTCTTGACATAAAATTAGCGTTGATAAAGTATTTAGTACACTCACAACACTTGTAAAATTGATAACTTCTATTCATAATTTTAATTCTGGTGTAAAAACGCATGACATATAATATTGTAGAACGAGATTCATTATTTACATTGGTAGTATTGCCGAAATTTTATGGCTGACTAGAGTGAAGTGTTTGATTTGTAATTCAATACTTCATTGTATAAGTGTACGTAAGGGAGAGTAGGACAAGATGTGGATTCTAATAAAAAATACTTCAGAACGTTATACATTAGTTATTGATAATATATATTCATAAATAATTCTACAAATGCTGGCAATATGTGTCCATGTAAGGAAACCTTAATATTTTTTTTCATATTATACACAGAGTAAACAAAAATGTTTTCCTTGAAATAATGGGTGATATACGGGTGCTCATAAACCTTAAAGGGAAAAATTACAAGACCTGCCATCATACGGCTTAGAGTGCCTGATGAACACGTGTGAGGATCCATCGGAAGCATCGCTGTTGGTGTCCAGCTCCATGCCCAGATCATTAGCTTGCTAGCCAGATGGTCTCGGGCTCGATTCCTGGCAAGTCAATTCGAATAGTACTGGGGCTGGGGTTGTGTGACATTCTCAGGATTAGAATTCATCATACATAAGGTCCTTACAGACGCTCAGGTCGCCCATACGGCGTTAACTAGAATGACTTGCTACTAGGCCTCTTTGGAGGCCACGCACTACTATTATTATTGGTGAAAAACTGTAGGAGAGACAAAGTCGCTGGTACGGGAACATGAATGAATGAATGAATAAATACTGATCTGCATTTAGGGCAGTTGCCTAGGTGGCAGATTCCCTATCTGTTGCTTTCCTAGCCTTTTCCTAAATTATTTCAAAGAAATTGGAAATTTATTGAACGTCTCCCTTGGTAAGTTATTCCAATCCCTAACTCCCCTTCCTATAAATAAATATTTGCCCCAGTTTGTCCTCTTGAATTCCAACTTTATCTTCATATCGTGATCTTTCCTACTTTTATAAATGCCATTCAAACTTATTCGTCTACTAATGTCATTCCACGCCATCTCTCCGCTGACAGCTCGGAACATACCACTTAGTCGAGCAGCTCTTCTTCTTTCTCTCAATTCTTCCCAACCCAAACATTGCAACATTTTTGTAGCGCTACTCTTTTGTCGGAAATCACCAAGAGCAAATCGAGCTGCTTTTCTTTGGATTTTTTCCAGTTCTTGAATCAGGTAATCCTGGTGAGGGTCCCATACACTGGAACCATCCTCTAGTTTGGGTCTTACAAGAGACTTATATACCCTCTCCTTTACATCCTTACTACAACCCCTAAACACCCTCATAACCATGTGCAGAGATCTGTACCCTTTATTTACAATCCCATTTATGTGATTACCCCAATGAAGATCTTTCCGTATATTAACACCCAGACACCTACAATGATCCCCAAAAGGAACTTTCACCCCATCAACGCAGTAATTAAAACTGAGAGAACTTTTCCTATTTTTGAAACTCACAACCTGACTTTCAACCCCGTTTATCAACATCAAGAGGTGTGGTGAAGAGCATTCTGTACAGGAGGCTCATACCATCGTAGAACCAAGGAGAGGTCGAGGACGCCCAAGAGCAACATGTTGAAGAATAACTGGAACTTCTCTGAGGAGGAAGAACAGACATATTTACCAGGATGAGAAGTTGAGGAAATACTTTCTACGGATCGGAAGAGATGACCCCGCAATGACAATCGGGAGTGCACACGTCGCGGGCATATGTACCGCACTTGATCCACACTTGGGGCAAGTAGTACTATTTCATCATTCTCTTCCTCGCCACATGCAGGGCAGGCCCACTCTTAGTATTATACAGTACACACAAATACCATCTTTCTTTACATCCAGAGAACAAACGGCCACAGAAAATTCACTTAGGATGATCATTAAACGGAAGAACCTCTGCTCATTTTCCGCTGAAGAGTAGGCTTCTTATTCTTAGATTCCTTCTCACTATGCTCGAGCACTCTGCTACAATTCAGCATTGTGAGTAGCTTTTAATTTGGAATATAAGTAGGTAATTAACACTAAAATAGCTATAAGATTAGATACGCTTGAAATGGGCTAGATGAGGTTTCCGTCTAGCCCCATGCACTAACTGAATGATAATCTGTTCAATATTTAATGAGTCACCTCCGTAATCACAAACGCAACAAATGAAACTTTCTACTGGATGGTAATCAAGAACTAACGACAACTAGGGACAACGACTTCACTGATAGAAACGTATTTTTCTTAGGAAAGTACAAAAGTCTTGGAAGTGAGAGGTTCAGTGCATTTTTCATGTAAAGAAGACATAAAAATCTAAAACTGATATCAGTTTCAGCTGTTCAAACCTTCTAGTTTTTTCTCATTATCGCTGTGAATGATGTCTGCATTCCTCCAGCCAGAACAGAAGGCTGAATGCATCCCAGTAACTACTGTAGTCTCGTATAGTTGACAGGAAGGCCGTTGTGTCACTCTTCTTTCTTCTTCAGTGTTTGTCCAGAAGCAATTGAATGAGGAAACCTGGCTATCTGAACAGATTGCCAATCGATATTATTTGGCTCACTACCAGCATTTGACTAGAATTATTATCGATATCGGCGGTTGATATCGAACATCTGGAGAGCGGAGAAGTGCCAGCCGCAAGAAGCACTCGCAGCAGCACAGATTACATACAACCTCCACCTGTTTGTTTGGAGCTCGCAAAAACAGTCGGCACAAAACATTGCTCAGTGATCAATAGCGTGGCCGATTTACGAGTTTAATATTCAGAGATGTCTCCTTTCCCCCGTCACTTCTTGCTGTGGTCTGACCTAACGTATATGTTTGCCTCCTGACTATAATGCTCGAATAACATATTTCATTCAGACAAGATATGCGTAGAGATATGCAGAAACGTCGATGTAAAATTAAATTCTCTGTTTTTTAAATGCGTGCTATATTAGTCTTTAAACTTACGTTAACGGGCGAATTGGCCGTGCGGTTAGCGGCGCACAGCAGTTAGCTTGCATCCTGGACATAGTGGGTTCGAAACCCACTATCCGCAGCCCTGAAGATAGTTTCAGTCGTTTCCCATTTTCACACCAGGCAAATCATGGAGCTGTACCTTAATTAAGGCCACGGCCGATTCATTCCCACTCCTTGCCCTTGCCTGTCCCATCGTCGCCATTAGACCTATCTGTGTCCGTGCGACGTAAATCCAATTGTAAAAGAAAATTTATGTTTTAAGATTTAACACTAGAACAGAGGAAAGGGTAAAAATACCGTGTATTTTACAATATTGTAGACCTAACAGATGTCATTGCTTGGGTCATTTACAAGCAAGCAAGCAAGTAACGCGCAGAAAGATAAAGCGAAAGAAGTTCATCCTCCATCTAGCAAGTAAATTAACAAGTCGGAAGGAGCAACAACAACAACAAAAACAACAAGGGGAGGTTGTAGGACCGTGTTCATCTAAAAAGCGGAAGAAGTGCTAAGTTGGTCCATGTAAACGCCAGAAGCCTAGCCAGGCAGTGTGAGGAAAATGTACACGAAAATTAGAATTTGTGTACGAAAAATGTGTTTTGATTCTTTTTAATTTTCTTTAAGTTTTCTGAAAATGAAGCCTCCGTGTCTCAGGCGGCAACGCGCCGACCTCTCACCACTGGATACTGTGGTTCAAATCCCGGTCACTCCATTTGAGATTTGTGCTGGACAAAGAGGAGGCAGGACAGATTTTTCTCTGAGTACTCCGGTTTCCCTGTCATCTTTCATTCCAGTAACACTCTCCAATAAAATTTCATTTCATTAATCATTCATTAATCACTGCCCCAAAAGAGTGCAACAGGCTCCGGCAGCCGCCACATTTCTTATCCTCGCCACTAGATGGGGGCTTAATTCATCCCATTCTTGACGCTGTCGAATGACTGGAAAGAGGCTGTGGATTTTCATTTTCATTTCTAAAAATGTATAGTTCTTGTAATGTGGATGACTGATTAACAAAAGGTGTTCAGTTAATCAATTTTATGAAAATGGTTCATGGTGTGGGTTACTGTAGTCACGTCCTAGTTCGTGAACCATGGGCAACGGCTGAGTGGCCTAGTAAGTGGTCCTGAGAATCGGGATACCAGTTGCTATGGAAAGGGAGTGGGCATCTCGGACATATTCTGAGTCGTGGCCCTCCTTGTGCTCAGGCGGCTAGGACTATACAATTCACCGGTGGTCCATAACCAGTTAGAGGAGAGATTCTCACTTGGTCTATATGCAAGTAGGGTAGCATCCTGCTTCATGAATTTACCGAGCTCAGCAGATTTTAAGCAAGCCACGGACCTATGGGAGTAATGGAGTCCCACTCCCTTTTGACAGGCGAGGAACTCCTTGGAAACAACTTGGCGAACGAAATGGAATTCGATGGGGAGCTATCAGTATTAATGGGGCTTATGGAAGAAAGAAAGTATAACTGGCTGAGTCAGCAAAGAGGATGCTTCTGGAATTGCTAGCAATAAGTGATGTTCCGGTAAGGGGAGAAAGCGAAGAAGAGATAGGAGATTATAAAGTGTACTTGACGGGTGTTAGAAATGAAAGGGCAGAGTCTGGGGTAGGGCTCCTTATCATGAATACCATTGCACGACACATAGCTTCTGTTAGGCACGTAAAAGAGCGAATGAGGTGGGTAGATTTGTCAGTTGGAGGAGTTAGGACTAGAATTGTCCCCGTGTATTCACTATGTGAGGGCGCAGATGAGGATGAAGTTGACAAGTTTTATGAAGCATTGAGTGACATCGTGGTCAGGGTCAACAGCAAGGATAGAATAGCGCTAATGGGCGATTTCAATGCGAGAGTTGGGAATAGAACTGAAGGATACGAAAGGGTGATTGATAAATGTGGGGAAGATATGGAAGCTAATGGGAATGGGAAGCGTTTGCTGGACTTCTGTGCTAGTATGGGTTTAGCAGTTACGAATACATTCTTCAAGCATAAAGCTATTCACCGCTACACGTGGGAGGCTAGGGTTACAAGATCCATAATAGACTATATCTTAACGAACTTCGAATTCAGGAAATCTGTTAGGAATGTACGAGTTTTCCGTGGATGTTTCGATGATACAGACCACTATCTGATCTGTAGTGAACTAAGTATCTCTAGGCCTAGGGTAGGGAAAGTGAAATCTGTCTGCAAACGAATAAGGGTAGAAAATCTCCAGGACGAGGAAATTAGACAGAAATACATTGATATGATTACTGAGAAGTTTCGAACAGTAGACAGTAAGCAGGTTCAGGATATAGAAAGTGAATGGGTGGCATACAGGGATGCTGTAGTAGAAACAGCAAAGGAATGCCTAGGAACAACTGTGTGTAAAGATGGGAAAAGGCGAACATCTTGGTGCAATGATGAAGTGAGAGCAGCTTGTAAACGTAAAAAGAAGGCTCATCAGAAATGGATCCAAACAAGGGCCGAGGCAGACAAGAATTTGTACGTAGATGAAAAAAACGGAGCGAAACAAATCATTGTTGAATCCAAAAAGAAGTCGTGGGAAGATTTTGGTAATAACTTGAAAAGGCTAGGTCAAGCAGCAGGAAAACCTTTCTGGACAGTAATAAAGAATCTTCGGAAGGGAGGGAAAAAGGAAATGAACAGTGTTTTGAGTAATTCAGGTGAACTCATAATAGATCCCAGGATATCACTGGAGAGGTGGAGGGAATATTTTGAACATCTTCTCAATATAAAAGGAAATCATCCTGGTGGTGTTGCGAACAGCCAAGCTCATGGGGAGGAGAAAATGATGAAATTACGCTTGAGGAAGTCGAAAGGATGGTAAATAAACTCCATTGTTATAAAGCAGCGGAATAGATGAAATTAGACCTGAAATGGTGAAGTATAGTGGGAAGGCAGGGATTAAATGGCTTCATAGAGTAGTAAGATTAACATGGAGTGTTAGTAAGGTACCCTCAAATTGGACAAAAGCAGTAATTGCACCTATCTACAAGCAAGGGAACAGGAAGGATTGCAACAACTATCGAGGTATCTCATTGATTAGTATACCAGGCAAAGTATTCACTGGCATCTTGGAAGGGAGGGTGCGATCAGTCTTGGAGAGGAAGTTGGATGAAAACCAGTGTGGTTTCAGATCACAGAGAGGCTGTCAGGATCAGTTTTTCAGTATGCGCCAGGTAATTGAAAAATGCTGCGAGAGGAATAGGCAGTTGTGTTTATGTTTCGTAGATCTAGAGAAAGCGTATGATAGGGTACCGAGGGAAAATATATTCGCTATACTGGGTGACTATGGAATTAAAGGTAGATTATTAAAATCAATCAAAGGCATTTATGTTGACAATTGGCTTCAGTGAGAATTGATGGTAGAATGAGTTCTTGGTTCAGGGTACTTACAGGGGTTAGACAAGGCTGTAATCTTTCACCTTTGCTGTTCGTAGTTTCCATGGATCATCTGCTGAAAGGTATAAAATGGCAGGGAAGGATTCAGTTAGGTGGAATTGTAGTAAGCAGGCTGACGACTTGGTCTTAATGGCAGATTGTGCAGAAAACCTGCGGTCTAATATCTTGGAACTTGAAAATAGGTGCAATGAGTATAGTATGAAAATTAGCCTCTCGAAGACTAAATTGATGTCAGTAGTTACGAAATTCAACCGAATTGAATGTCAGATTGGTGATACAAAACTAGAACAGGTCGATAATTTGAAGTATTTAGGTTGTGTGTTTTCCCAGGATGGTAATATAGTAAGTGAGATTGAATCAAGGTGTCGTAAAGCTAATGCAGTGAGCTCGCAGTTGCAATCAACAGTATTCTGTAAGAGGGAAGTCAACTCCCGGACGAAACTATCTTTACATCGGTCTGTTTTCAGACCAACATTGCTTTACGGGAGCGAAAGCTTGGTGACTCAGGATATCGTATTCATAAGTTAGAAGTAACAGATATGAAAGTAGCTAGAATGATTGCTGGTACAAACAGGTGTGAACAACAGCAGGAAGGTACTCGGAATGAGGAGATAAAGGCGAGATAAAGGAATGAACTCGATGGATGAAGCTGTACGCATAAACCGGCTTCGGTGGTGGGGTCATGTGAGGCGAATTGAGGATAGGTTACCTAGGAGAATAATGGACTCTGTTATGGAGGGTAAGAGAAGTAGAGGTAGACCAAGACAACTATGGTTAGACTCAGTTTCTAACGATTTAGAAATAAGAGGTATAGAACTAAATGAGGCCACAACACTAGTTGTAAATCGAGGATTGTGGCGACGTTGAATAAATTCCCAGAGGCTTGCAGACTGAACGATGAAAGGCATAACAGTCTATAATGATAATGTATGTAATGTATGTATGAAAACTGCTTAGAGAAACAGAAACTCGATGCAGCTGTTTGTGATTATTCATGTGCCCATCAATAATATAAAAGATCCATTCACTAAAATCAGGTCTTCGCGTGTAAAATACATTTTTGGAAACACAGTGGAAGAAAATACATCTCTTACTGAGTTCTAATTTGAACATTTCCAAACTTTTCTTATGATGGGTCAAAATGACCTTTTACCGCTGATCTAGGAATGTAAGATTCTCATCCGTTCTAGTGTTAATTTTCTACCTATCATTGTACTATAGAAAATTTTAACACAGGCATTTGGATAACTTGAGGTTTCACAGATCTTCTTTATCTTATTATTATTATTCTCCTACTACTACTACTACTACCACCACCACCACCACCACCACCACCACCACCACCACCACCACCACCACCACCACCACATCTCCCAAGGTCGGATGGGGTCGCGGGAAATGAGTTCAGTCCAAGATTTACGCCCGGATGTCTTTCATGATACCAAAACCATACGGAGCGATATATCCGTTTTGGTGTTTTTCTATAGTGGTCAGTCGTCAGTGATTATGTACGTCTAGAAATATACAGGGTGTATCATAATTAACGGCTCAAATTGAAAGAGCTGTAAGTGTCCGATGTTAGAAGCAAAAAATTCTTAGTAAACAAACAAGCAGTCTGGGAGATAATTTAGAATTTGTGGTTACCAGCCACCGCTGACTTGATGGTGTGTAAACGTTACAGCACATCCTCGGGACAGGAGTGAAATATACAACAACAGTACGCCTTCACGAAGCGAGAATCATGACGGTCATCTTTTGATCACTCTGGGAAGTAGCAGGACGGGTGTCAAATGGACATGAAGACGTTCGCATGAAGTGGTGATCTTTTAAGTCATCACGGAACGTATAGTGAAAGGTGGACACGCAAGTGTAAAATATGTAATAGAGAATTTATACGTAGAGAGAAGCTCAAGAACTTAAAAGACACCTCCACAAACATTCCGAGGAGAAGCTATGCGAGAAGGAAATGTTCAGGGATACGCTTTAACAAAGAAGGAATCTCAGTCCTCCCTGGGAAGAAACTGTACAAGTATCAAGGATGTAATAATAAAACAAGTGTCAAGAATGTTGCGTCCACTGCTTTAGGTAGTTACAGGTTCCATTCTCGGTGGAATGTGTGACGAATTCCTATGTCTAATGGACTATGTATTTGTGTTCGTCTTCAGACTTCTCTCTTCAAACACACACCGTAGTACTAGCCAGGAAGGACTACTCTACATGTGTGACACATATGCACCCATAATTCCTCGAGAATCAGGGAAATGTTCCGAAAATAAATAAATAAATAAATAAATAAATAAATAAATAAATAAATAAATAAATAAATAAATAAATAAATAAATAAATAAATAAATAAATAAATAAATAAATAAATAAATAAATAAATAAATGTATAGGCGTAGATAAATAAATGATAATATGTGTCTCATTCAATGAGCTGAGCCTGACATTTCTATGCAAGTACTGTAGCAATGTTAATATCATCTACTGCAATAATTATGACTGTCGACTCTAGTATGTTCTATTCATAAGACACATTGAGATGTATATTTCAGATTTTAAATTACTGTTCACACAGTAATTTCGACTGTCAAGGACAGGCTTACATACTACTAACATTATAAACTCAATACTTTACACTACGGATCACTTCGTCCTCAAAGAATTGACTTATTTGGTTTCATATACCCGTGAGGTTCATGGGTATGTTATTAATTTGTAAGTCCGTTACTTAAAATGCATTTCCATAATTAACTTATTTTTTTGCTAGTGGCTTTACGTCGCACTGACACAGATAGGTTTTATGGCGACGATGGGATAGGAGAGGCCTAGGAATTGGAAGGTAGTGACAGTGGCCTTAATTAAGTTATAGCCCTAGCATTTGCCTGGTGTGAAAATGCGAAACCACGGAAAACCATCTTCAGGGCTGCCGACAGTAGGATTCGAACCTACTATCTCCCGGATGCGACTTCACAGCCACGCGCCCCTAACCGCACGGCCAATTCGTCCGGTCCTTAATTAACTGGTATCTCCTAAATGTCATCATGGTTCGAATCCCTGCCTATGTATGTGGATTTAAAAAAATTATCATCCCTGTGAGTCAAATTCTAGGTAGGACTATTAATTACCTTATTTTAAATTTGAATTAAAGCTCGCACATTCATGAAGAGTCATATTTTCTTCATTTTTATATTTTATCTAAATGGAAAAGGCAATCGCCCTGTCCGAATGACCTGGCTACGTGGCTTGGGTCGCGTGGCTTTGAGTTTGCATTCTGAAGATAGTTCGTTCCCCAAGTTCACACCAGGCAAATTTTGGATCTGTACTTAATTAATGCTACGGCTACAACCATGCCAATCCCAGCCCTTTCTGATCCACAAGTCGACGTTAACCCAGCAGCAAAACAGGGCAATGACCGGGTCGCCAGAAGTCACATTCGTTAGCCCCAGTTAAAGATGATACAGTTTTGTTCTTAGAACAACCAAAAGAAGCAGGTTGCGAACGTAAACGTATAGCAGAAAATGAAGAATGCTGGCGCATGAAATCATCGAAAGTTTTGGGCACGAATCCGGTGATTCTCTTCATAATTAAGGCTAAAATCGTGACGAAATAATAAGGGGAAAATTTGATTATCAGTGTTGATGAGATCGACTTTGTGAAGGACTTAATATATCTGAGAGGCAAAATCGATAAGAATATGAACAGCTGCCCAGATATTAAATGTCGAATTTCATTAGGTCGCGGCACATCGATGGGCATATATCCAATTTGGAAGAGCATACAAGTTACGCTGGCTTAAATATGCAGATTACTGCATGAGATTATCTTTCTAGTATCCAGTAGGGGTATTATAAACTGCATTAAATGTTATTAGCAACGAGATGATTTCGATGACCAACTACTTATTATCATAAGGTTTCTTGTGATATGAACACCACTGCACCTGATAACACATAACTTGTACAACAGTGTCTATTTACACGGTCATGTTTCCTAGAACTTTCAGAAGGTTATAATTATAGCGCTTCAGCATGTATATTCAGTCATGGTAGTCAATACACTCACCACATAGTGGCACCTTTGACTGACTAATTGCCAGTTTCTTGTACAGCACAATTACCAGTGGGTAATATAAAAGAGCTTTTAACTTTTACTGGACTGGTAACTTCCATGAATTTCCAGAAACATAAATCTGTATTTTCTTGCAATTGGCGACGATGGGATAGGAAAGGGCTAGGAGTGGGAAGGAAGCAGCTGTCGCCTTAATTAAGGTACAGCTTCAGCATTTGCCTGGTGTGAAAATGGGAAACCATCGAAAACCATTTTCAGAGCTGCCGACAGTGGGGCTCAAACCCACTATCTTCCGGATGCTAGCTCACACCGCACGGCCACTTACTCGGTAAATGTGTATTTATAAGTTCTGGCAACAAACAGAGCGTATATCATCATATTTCCTATATCTCGTCCTCCAATATGTTTCCAATGAATTTTTGGTAATACAGCAAACTCCCGATTATCCGGGCGCGGGTTATTCGGTTGGGTTATCCGCGCATAGTTCGATTTTAAAAATATTAAAGAACCTAGCCTGAAGCACTGTCTTCTTCTTCTTCTTCTTCTACAGCTTTTCCCCTCACCTTGTGGGGTCGCGGGTGCGAAGAGTTTCACACATGTGTATTCGGTCCTGTGTTATGGCTGGATGCCCTTCCTGACGCCAAACCTATATATGGAGGTATTTAATCACTATTGCGCGTTTCTGTGGTGTTTGAATATGAATATGAAAAGGTTAGTGTTGGGACAAACACAAAGAATCAGTCCGCGAGCCAGAAGAAGTAATCACACACGGTTAAAATTCCCGACCTGGCCGGGAATTGAACCCGGCACCCTCTGAACCAAAAGTCTCAACACTGACTATTCATCCAAGGAGTCGTAGCCCGAAGTACTGTATTCTGTTATAATTAGAAATACTATTTTCGTTTAGAATGCACTCTTGTGCATGTGACTCATGTTCTATGGCCGGAAGACTGTACGTGCATCATTTCTACCGTCAGCCGTCCTTGAAATATTTTCCGTGGTTTCCCATTTTATCTTCAGGTGAATGCGGTGACTCTAACCTTGTAAAATGTCCGCGGTTGATTTCCTGTCTATATCTCTTCTGATTGTGAAGACGTAGATGACGAAAGCTTGCGCGAGTGGTTAAATAGCGTTTAGGAAACGGGATTTGAGCAGCTACATGACGGCCGGGCTCAGTGGCTCAGACTGTTGAGGCGCTGGCCTCCTGACCCCACTTGGCAGGTTCGATCCTGGCTCAGTCCGGTGGTATTTGAAGGTGCTCAAAAACGTCAGTAGTTAGTACATGACGTGGATACAGTGAACGAAGTGTGTTCGGTAGAGGAGGAGAGCAAAGACTATGTGATCGAGGAAACCGTTATCACGCATATGAAGGCAATGAAATGCGTTCATCTGTTACAAGAGTACGCAGGACAAAATTCGTATGACTGTGCCGTTTTTTTGACTCTCCGGAAAATGAGAACTGTTGTCACGAAAAATTCAAATGAAAAATAGAAACAGAAAAAACATGGACGATTATTTCCCGGAAGTGAACTGAAAGAAAGTCACACGAAATACCGAGTATTTTTAAACGTAATTTTGTAAATACGTTGACAGTTTCCGGCGAGCAACACGGAAGTAATACAGCGGGCTTTAAAATGTGACATGTAGCGGGTTCTATAAATAAGTAAATGTGCGGCTTCCGCAAGAGCACGTGTATTTTGGATTATCCGTATTTTTCGGTTATCCGTGCAGTCTCGAGTCCGCATTAACTCGGATAATCGAGAGTATGCTGTATCTAGTTATTTGTGCTAGGAGAAATTTTCTGTAATAACAACTGTTTGCTAAACGGGTACACAGTCATCTCAAATGATGATGATGCTTGTTATTGAAAGGGGCCTAATATCTAGGTCATCGGCCCCTAATGGTAAGAAATGAAACAAAATGCAAAGACAATTTAAAGGTCCAAAAGTCATCCACTGACCAGAATTCAAAACATGATGAAAAATGAAAGGATGAATATGAATTTAAAACAATCAGTAGATCCGACCCGCAATGCCTCACCTTCCCAGAAACTATATTACTGACCAAGAGACTGCTTCCAAAGCACAATCCTGAATCCATGATGCTTGTTGTCTAAAGGAGTTCAAAATCCGGGTCAACGGTCTCTCATACTGGTATTTAACGCTAATAAAGTAGAACCGTGGTATTTCTCAAGCTGCAGTACTAATCAAAAGTAGCGTAAACTCACGGTGTTCCAAACATTATGGTACTACTCACAAGTATTCTACGCCACACAGATAACGCAGATCTACAGTATGTTGTTTATCACATAATGGCGCACATCCAAGTTGCACCTCACTTAGGTGTACTAATCACAGGGACTCGTACTATCCCGTGGTGTTCCTCACATAAGTGGGTAAAAATCACAGGTAATGCAGACCAGCGGTATCGCTCATATGGTGGTACTAATCACAGGTACTGGAAACCCAGAGTGAAACGCTCTCTGCTGTTAATAATCACAAACCTATTGTGTACCTAACATAGTCGTACTACTAGCAAGTAAAGGCGACCCATGGTGTTCCCAGCATAATGGCACTAATCACCAGCAGTTTCATGGTTCTAATTTCCAGTCATCCCTTGGTCGCCCCTTTTAATCGCCACTTACGACAGGCAGGGGATAACGTGGGTGTATTCTTCGTCTGCTATCCCCAACCACGGGGGTCATCTCAACTGTAATGCCATTAAAAAGCCTGAGACTGTTAGCATGACACAATTCTGACAACGAAATGCCAGACATTTCTACGCGTGCAAAAAAATGGATAAATAAAAACCAGTTATTTTGAAAGCAACTTATTAATAGACCTCGTTCATCGAAGAGAAGATGGTAGATCACGAAGGAGTAAAATTTTATATTTTGTTTTTCCTACATTAGAATTGCCGTATCATGGATATGGAACTACTGGCGGATGTTCCACGCCTACATTACCTTCTCCGCAACGGCCACGTTTCCCTTGTATCTTGCATTATGTGACCAGTTTCATCAGGCTGTGTTTGTAAGTTCGGATGCGATTGAAATATACTGGATTCCTGTGTTTTGCGAGGGATAAAACTACACATGGTTTCCTTCCACGACGGTATTCTTCCTCGCTGGGGACGTGTTCTATCCACGGGATCCTTAACAATCTTCGATACATCCACATTTCCAAGGCGAACAGTGAAAAGACACAATCAAAACAGACTAGAGCCTAGGCAAGGACCAACTAAAAGACACATTTGAGGAGTGCACGAAATGAAGATTTCTGATCCATGGAATTGCCGATGGTTGGATAATAATAATAATAATAATAATAATAATAATAATAATAATAATAATAATAATAATAATAATAAGTAGAAGAAGAAGAAGAAGAAGAATGCCGGGCTGAGTGGCTCAGACGGTTAAGGCGCTGGCCTTTTGACCCTAACTTGGCAGGTTCGATCCTGGCTCAGTCCGGTGGTATTTGAAGGTGCTCAAATACGTCAGCCTCGTGTCGGTAGATTTACTGGCATGTAAAAGAACTCCTGCGGGACTAAATTCAGGCACCTCGGCGTCTCCGAAAACAGTAAAAGAGTAGTTAGTGGGACGTAAAGCAAATATAATAATAATAATAATAATAATAATAATAATAATAATAATAGGTTAGTCCATTTTTTGCTAGTTGCTTTACGTCGCACCGACACAGATAGGTCTTATGGCAACGATGGGATAGGCCTAGGAGATGCAAGGAAGCGGCCTGGCCTTAATCAAGGTACAGCCCCAGCATTTGCCTGGTGTGAAAATTTGAAACCACGCAAAACTATCTTCAGGGCTGCCGACAGTGGGATTCCAGCCCACTATCTCCCGCATGCAAGCTCACAGCCGCGTGCCCCTGACCGCACGGCCAACTCGCCCGGTAGGTTAGTCCGAAACATCTACAACACGACATACAAATATTCGGCATTACAGCACAGTTATAAAACCACCAGTCCATTTACGCAAGTGAAACACTGGTACTGAAGAGGAAACAACTTGAAATCAAAAAAGAAGGGAGAAAGAGCATTAGGAAAATGTAAGGAGCAAGATACACCCAAAACGGTTACAGGTTATACTCATTTAAAACATCAGAAAAGTTCTCAAGCATGGTAATTGACGTTAGGGAAAGACGAATTAAATTCTTCGATCATTTCACTACAGGACCAGAAAATCGATTGACAAAAAGTATAATAGATTATGTAACTTCACTTAAGAACTCAACACCCTGGCTTAACGATCTTCGAAAGGACCTAAAAACGCAAACATAACTTTAACCGACATTCTACAAAGAGATATATTTAGACACAAAGTAACAACTGGAAAGCTATACCAGAGCAACTACAACAAAAACAGTACAGACCAAAGTGGTCGGAGAAACGTAAACAAGCCTTCTCGGAAAAAATGAGAGCCTATTGAAATAACAAGAAGAACCAACAAAGGAACTGATTGAGTTATTTGCATTACGTCTTCAAATATTGGGAGAATTCGCTAATAATAATAATAATAATAATAATAATAATAATAATAATAATAATAATAATAATAATAATAATAATAATAATAATTGTACCGGAAGGTACACCCACCCCGTTCATTTAAATAAAGCGCCTTGGAAAATGCCATCTTAAATCTGAAACACCCAACGATTAGCGCAAGAAGTTTGAACTTTTGCCAACAGATGTCTCTACTACAAACCATAATATGCCCTCTGGTGTGAAAATGGACTAATAAAATTGTTAAGTAATTTTGTTTTCCTAGGTTTCGTAAACTGAGTTGATTATTCTTTGTTGTTGGGATGTTAAAGTTTACAACAATTCTATCTCGGTCCGCCAACTTCAAATATTGACCAATAGAAAATGTAGTGTATTTATTTCTTAGCCAATTGCCTCCGTCTTGTATCTATTTGATTATCCAATAAGAATTGGAGGTGTGTCGGGTCTTAGCCCAGAGCTTTCTAGAGCCCTCGTGTCGGGTATAAAAGCTGGCACTTTTTTGACCAGGTGCCTTATGCGTAGCTTTAGCCTAGTGTGTGTGTTTGTAAAGGAGGCGGAGAGTCTCGTCTATCATCGAGTAGTCCATCAGGTCAAGGTAATGGCAGTCCGGATTTTATTAAGTGATAATCTATGAAAGCTAGCTCTAGGGGAAAATTTCCGATCTTTAACTATGTAACTTTAATTTTCTGAAAAGTAAATTCCAACTTCTATATAAATTTCAAACAAGTCAAAAAAACTTACCCGAAATCAAGGAATAGAGTGTGAGGTACGCTCTCGAATTCCCTTTCAAATTGATTCTGAGGTGACTATGACTTTGTAACCGTTCCTTGTCTGTAACCTTTGTAATTTAAATTTTCTCCATATAGTCAGCTCAGTAGTATAGGATTAGCCTCTGTAACTTCGGGCCAGAAGCCCAAATAGGGTTTTCATATTTTAATCGTAAATTTCAAGGAGTACAAGTGTCCGCCTCCATATAATTTCGTTGTTTGGGCCAGTGACTTTAACCTGTTGTTTTCCACAAAGGCCCGGTAGATTGGGTATTAGATACCCCTGTAAAATTCAATTTCATTCTTTCGTGTTAAAGAGGTTTGAACACTGTTTGAATTGTAGAATGTAGGTTGTGCCTATGATGGGCCCGGAAATTTCTGCAAATAGATTCCTGAGTGTAAACTTTATAGAGCATTCTATTCATGTAAAGGTGTTAGTGTAAATATTGAATGGTGCCTTTGGAAGGCTGTAACGTTGTAATGTTCGGGGAGTAGTCTCCTACATAATTTTGTGGAGCAAAAGGTGCTCTAGAAACATTGGATATTTTGAATACTCTGTGTTCTTGTGAAGTAAACGAAATTGGGAAGTTCGTCTCCTTGGTTGTTTTTTGAATGGAGCCGCAGCACTCATGGAGATTGTATAATTAGGGAGCTTCGAGCTCAACGTTGTTAAGTGTTATTCGATATTTTAAAACTGTTATTCTATCTTATGAACTTTTGTACCTGAATTATACAGTTTGTCTTTGAAAACCAAAATTATAACCGAGAAAAGAAATATAACTATAATTTTAAAGTTTTTAATTAATCTTTGATTGTCTTAGATAAATCCATTCATTCCCGCACTTTCTTTCACCTCTGTCCACCACGGTATCCCCGTAATAATAATAATAATAATAATAATAATAATAATAATAATAATAATAATAATAATAATAATAATAATAATAATAATAATAATAATAATAATAATAATAATTGCACCGGGAGGTACACCCCAACGCCGCGCATTTAAATCATGCATCCAAAAGAACTCCTCTACTGGAGAAACCGTGAACTTGAAACTAGACCTACTTAAAACTGTACTCACAAGATGTCACCACTAATATCTGATGGAATTTTGTTATTTTGAAGTTTCCTGTACTGCGTGAATTTCTACTTGTTTCATTTGCCCTTCATCACGAAGTTTGGACATTCTTCCATAGATGTCACTGTTAAAAAACTATGATCATGCACCCTGGTGCGAAGTGAAAGAACTTTTGATTTAAAGAAATTTGGTATTCATAAGTTTTTTTAGTAATTGATGTTCATTTATTTTTGGGTTGGCAAAATTGATCTTTTCTTTCCGCTCGTTTTGAATCCAACCAATCAAGAATTTCAGTAATTAATTTTCTACCAATCACTGTCTTTTCTTCTTCTTCTTCTTCTTCTTCTTCTTCTTCTTCTTCTTCTTCTTCGATTTTGAGTGTAACTTTTAAATTAACCAATAAAATTGAGAGGGTGTGGCTGGGTTATTCGTGAAAGGTTTTAAACTTTCTCCGAGGGTTTATAAACTGCGGATTTTACGTCTCTTGGCCAATTGATCGTCATCTAACTAAGTTTATGTGTCAAACAGGAGGCGGGCGGCGCCTCTTTCATCAGGCAGCAAGGTAATGGCCACATAACATCTTACTTTCTTGCTAGCTCCGTAGCTTAACCTGAGGGAAAGGTCCGAAACATTAACTATGTAACCTAGTTTTCCTAAAAATGTAACTTCTGCCGGCTTATGTAATAACTTCATAAATCTTTAACTGTAAATCGGGGATAGAGAGTTATTTGCCCTCTCGAGCTTCCCATCATATTGGTCTGAGGTGACTACGTTTACCTCAATAGTTTGGCAATAGCCAAGGTTTCATCGGCCTAGTGCCCCTTAGGTTTTCAGTGTTCATTAGCCTCCTTTCATTTGTGTTCGGGCCATTTATTTAACTGTTATTTCTTTTACACGAAGGCCCTATAGGTTGGGTACGAGATACCCCTGTTTCAATTTGTAAGTTGGGGCATGGAAGGCCAAAAGTCGTAAGATTTTTCGGGGTGCCTTCAGTAGGCTTGAGAACTGAGAACACGTTAGCTCTTTTTCATGTGTATAAAAGTGCCTCTGGGAGGCCTGATATTGTAATTGCTGGAGCAAGTGCTCCATGGATTAGGGGATTTCTGCCCTTTGAAAAAACTTGTGCTTGTTTTTAAATTTGAGCTGGGAGCTCAAAAATTGCAAAACTAGGGGTTTGAAGTCCAAGAGTGTTAATGTTCTGAAATCTTGGATTTTTCTATTTTGTACCTGATATGTCATTTTTATCTCACGAAGTGAACATTTGTTAAGTTTGTTGTTTTTCAAAAATATAACCTTCAGTTTAAGTTTTAAATTCTTTTCTTGATATTTTAAGTAGACCCATTCATCCCGGCACCTTCTTTCACCTCTGTTGGTCCACGAATACCCCGGAACAATAATAATAATAAAACTGCAAAGACCAGATATAACTTTTGTAGATAACAAACAAGAAAATCTGCCTCATAATTAACATACCCTGCCCTAATCATCATAACCTCCAGTCAACACATACAGATAAGAATTCCTAATACGCAGATCTGATCACAGAAAAAATAACGATGTGGAAACTCAACAATGTCATCGTCATTCCAGTAGTGATTGGATGTAATGGTATTATACCAAAGACACTACACAGGAGCATTGAAGTAATAAATCTCCACTCACTCACTTACGAAGAATTACAAAAAGCAGCAATCCTGGCCACTTGCCATATAGTAAGGAACAGAAAATTAATGAAAACCGTCCACTAGTAATTTCGTTATTGATATATAGTAAATATCCTATAAATATCTGTTAAATTTATTTGTCAAGAATGTGAGTATATACCAGTATGTATGGAGCATATGTGCGTACATACTAAATAGTACTTCTTCCATGTACATTGTACGGAAGAAGATCATAAATTGTAAAATTGTGAATTATATAACAATAATAATAATTGTTACGGGGTTACCCGTAGACCAGCAGAGGTGAAAGAAGGTGCCGAGGTGAATGGGTCTAACTACAAATTCATGAATGGATTTAAAACTTTAACAAAGTTTATATTTCTTTGGAATTTCAAAAATCAACAACAAAATGTTAACAACTTTTACTTAGTGAAATAACAATGACATTTCAGGTACCATGACAAAGTTTATACCAGGCAAGAACATCCAAAATTTAGTGACTGTTTAGTAACCCGGGCTTCTAGTCCCTCGCTTCACAATTCGTGAGCACACAGCTCAAAATTTACAAAGGCACAAATTTAGACAAGGGCAGAAATCCCTCACTGCAATGAAGCACTAGCTCCGTACGCATAATATTAAGCCTCCCAGAGGCAGTCTTACAACACAAGAAGAGAGATGACGTGCTCTCAGTTTCCCACGCCTATACAAGGCGACACCAAAAATATCTTACACCCTTTTGGCCTTCCATGGCCCAAGTTACAAATTGAAACAGGGGTAGATCATACCCAACCTATAGGGCCTTCGTGTAAGAGCAATAACAGGTAACTAAATGGCCCGAACACAAAATGAAAGGAGGCAAATACTTGAGCTCCTCGATATGAACACTTGAAACCTAAAGGGCACTAGGCCGATGAAACAGGGGCTATTCCCAAACTATGGAGGTGACTCGTATAATAAGGAAAGTTTAAGACATTACGGAAAGGAAGGAAATCAGTTACAAAACGTAGTCACCTCAAACCAAAGTGAAAGGGAGCTCGAGAGGGTAGGTCACTCTCTATCCCCGATTTACAGTTAAAGATTTTATAAAGTTTTTACATAAGCCGGCAGAAAATTACATTTGTAGAAAAGGTTACATGGTTAAAATTTCGGACCTTTCACTGAGGTTAAACTGCGGAGTTAGCAAGAAATAAAGATGTTACCTGGCCATTACCTTGCTGAAGACCTGCTGCCTGATGAAAGAGGTGCCTCCCACCTCCTGCTCGACACACACACTAAGTTAGATGTTGATCAAACGGCCAAGAGATGTGAAAATCTGCAGTTTATAAACCCTCGGGGAAGTTCGAGACCTTTCATGAATAAATTAGCCACACCCGCTCAATTTTATTGGCTACCTTAAAGTTACACTCCAAATCGAAGAAGAAGCCTGTGATAGGCTGAAAATTAATTACAGAAATTAGGGATTGGCTGGATTCAAAACTGGCGGAACGAAAAGATAAATATTGCCAACCCAAAAATAAATGAACATCAATTAGTAAAAAAAAAAAAAACCTTATGAATGCTAAATTTCTTCAAAAAATTTCTTTCACTTCGCACCAGGGTGCATGATCATAGTTTTCTAGCAGTGATATCTATGAGAGAAAGTCCAAACTTCTTGATGAACGGAAAACAAAACAAGTTGAAATTCACACAGTACTGGAAACTTCACCATAACCAAAATTACGGTAGTGACATCTTCTGAGAAAAGGTTTAAATAGGCCTAGTTTCAAGTTCAGTGTTTCTCCTGTAGGAGAGATTTTTAGGCGCAAGATTTAAATGTGCGGCGTAGAGGTGTACCTCCCGGTACAATAATAATGAAATGAAATGGCGTATGGCGTTTAGTGCCGGGAGTGTCCGAGGACATGTTCTGCTCGCCAGGTGCAGGTTTTCTGAATTGACACCCGTAGGCGACCTGCGCGTCGTGATGAGGATGAAATGATGAAGACGACATATACACCCATCCCCCGTGTCAGCGAAATTAACCAATGATGGTTAAAATTGCCGACCCTGCCGGGAATCGAACCCGGGGCCCCTCTGACCAAAGGCCAGCACGCTAACCATTCAGCCATGTAGCCGGACATAATAATAATAATAATAATAATAATAATAATAATAATAATAATAATAATAATAATAATAATAATAGAATTGCGCATGAAGGTGCATTTATACCGGTGTTTGGTGTTTGGCACTAGTATTATATCTTAGTTCATGTTTCACTTTACTCTCTGAGGGGTATCTTCCACATACTGAATAGAAGAAGCTATACACGCAAGTTCGTCCGAGTCATAAAAGTGAGTCTTTACATATATCTTGTAGTGGAAACCGTGCACTGACAAGCGGGTGATTATATCGCGAATAATTTGATTCCGTCCCGTCCAACCTCTATCATTGTGTTCATAGGGAAGAACTCTTGCTGTATTTTCTTCTCTCTTTCGGACACGACTAATCGAGTAATATCAATTTAATTTTCATGTTAGTTCATGTTTCGGTCGCAGTTTAGCTTGAGGCGATATGTTCGAACCGTCTTCCTTAATATTTTAGTCATGCATTTTAGGTTTAGCAGCATTATGGATTTACAGAATCGGAATCTACAGAGGTGGAATTTTATCCGACACGACATCGTTATGACTGAAAATGATACGAAAAATATTTTCATATTCCACAGAGTTCACTGGGATTCTTACGAACACAAGATCTGCAAATAACAAGTGCTACTTCAATGATGTATGTATGTCCAGTCTTCAGCGTTAAGGCTGGTTGGATCCTCAACAGCTCTGCCTTCAGCTGTTATAGATGGCCTAGGCATCACTGAAGAGGCGTACTACGGAAATGAGGAGTGAGGTAGCTAAAACTTGATATATTTTACAAGTAATCAATAAAATAGTAAAAGAAATAAAACATAAGAACAAATATGATTATGTGGAGTGACAAAATACACTTTATAAAATATTCTCTGAAAAATTACTGTAAATATATTTCTGGAAAGAAATTACCTAAACATTTACTTAAAGCATAAACAAACGATTCATGTATATTAAATTAAGAGTCAGTTCCATGTAGTATGCTATCTTAGTAATTTCATATAACTGATGAAATCAAAATCGAGGTTATCAAACGGAAGTACCATGTGAATGTATCTCAAGAATATTCGCACTAGTGGTGAATTCCTGTAAAACACTCTGATCGGAATTGTAATTGTACAGCTGTATCGTAAATTTAATTTCCTCTGTAAAAAAAATAAAAATAAATATACTGTAATTAATTATCAGCACTAACCTTAAACATCCATACCATGAATACCATTAAGTGCAATTTTGTTAAAATTATGTGGTCACAATATTTGGTAAAACGTCCGACTTTGATGTATTAAATTATGCGTCATGTTTTAAGCGGTTCAAACATGAATACTAATTACCAATTTTGTCATCAATCAAGTACTGAAAGAGTAATGACAGGAGAGAATTATGACGTTGAAATGCTACATCCCTTTGCGAGTAGGACGTTGTAATACCTATCCAGTTTATTCCTAAGTGATAGCCTACATTATTCTTCACTTCCGAATTCACTATATCTATTCGTCGTAAATTGAGAAAGAGAAACACATACAACTGGTGGATTCATGCTGCCCAGCAGCTCTCATTATAGGTACGCCAGATTCGTCCTGATATATCTGTCGTAATCATATCGTTTTGCCTGCCCTTTTCAATAGATTTATGAACGTTTAGTATCGATACATAACAACTGATTCATTCGCAATGTACTTTATAACACGTCTTCTTTCCATGCAACATTAATTATACTTCGACCATCCGGGTGTATCTGGATTTTAACATTTTCAAACGATCTAGCCCGAGATAGTGCAACATACAATTGGCGTGACTGAATACTGCTTCATATCAGTAGACACCAACTTTTTCAAGAGTTTGTCCCTGCACTTTATTATCGATCATACGGAAGGCTAGTCGATTTATACCTTCCCCGTCTGTGAGTACGTCGACTCGTTTTTCTTAGCAAGTATGTATGTTATTAGGAACTTTCTGCCATCTGTTGAGTATTTTTAGAAGCTATGGAAGGTCAGAGAATCAAACAGTATACACTCTCTGTCTTGACAGGTAATCAACAATGGCTGCATGCGATCACATTACTAACGATGAAATGAAATGGCGTATGGCTTTTAGTGCCGCGAGTGTCCGAGGACATGTTCGGCTCACCAGGTGCAGATCTTTCGATTTGACGCCCGTAGGTGACCTGCCCGTATGGATGAGGATGAAATGATTATGAAGACGACACAAACACCCAGCCCCCGTGCCAGCGAAATTAACCATTGATGTTTACAATTCCCGACGCTGCCGGGAGTCGAACCCGGGACCCCTGTGACCAAAGGCCAGCACGCTAACCATTTAGCCATGAAGCCGGACACTAACGATGAAAACCATATATTAATGAAATATTAATGAATGTGTTAACCAGCTAAGTATAGAATGTCTTGCGGGCTAGCGTAAGCCTTCGCCTGCAATTATTGGAGTGGTCATTTTTGTGAACTGATGTTAGGATTACTCGAAGTCGACTGAACTCAGAGACCTATCAATGCCTGATGCTTCACCGGCAGGTAATTCTGGAGAGAATAAAAAAGAAATAGACTGAAGCAAATCGGTGCAGTAGAACGGCCGGGCGTACTGGACAAAGCTGTTTGTAGTAAAATGATTATATAGCCCTTTCCTAGCCAGTGGGTGATATAATTTCCACTACCTTTTTCCGCTACTGGACCATTGGGTAACCTGATTCCCACATTTGATTTGTGCTGCTATCTGATGTGGACATCAGAAAATCTAGAAAAAAAATTCTGCTCTGGTATATTTGCAGTTTCTAGGTTGGTGGACGTGTTTGTTCACACGTGTGTAGTGTAATGGCTGCCAGGAGCGCGCTTTTTTGGGAAGCGAAGTGATTTTTGCACCCGAAATACGGGTCTTAGTAATTCTAAGCTATTTAGGTTATCATAAACTATTCTGTAGTGCTTCATACATAGATTGAGCATATTTTTTTGTCTCCATATGGGTAAATAAGTAGGATTTATGTAAAGGTGAAATTCTGGAATATAAGTTCATCTTGCCATGATTATTCATCTCCAGAATTCTTTTGTTATTTTACTTTATTTAATTTTATTATGTTACTGAGTTCCAGAAATTACATGAAAAGTAAATTGTAATGTATTAGTAGCTTGTTCCATGACAAATAAATGCGCTTAGATTACTTTTCCATTATATAATTGTGGATTATGATTCGTTTGGCTTTCATTTTGTACACTCCTTATTCTACCTGAAATTATAGTTTCAGCTGTATTCAGTGTAAGCTATTTATACTTCTTTGTGGTATAAGATGAATACACATATTCACATTCTATGTCCTGATTTGTGTGTTCTAGCGTTTGGTTATTGGGAAGTATAGTTCCCACATTAGCGTCACTGAGGCATACTGACAGCCATTGGAATATTCAGTTCCCACAGTTTTTTTCACAGTTACAGTGTTTGAAATTTAAAAATAATAGCTCTCATTCCTTGACATTCCATCACTACAAAAACATGTTTAGTTCCCAAAATTTCATTTCTTAAATAATTTGGCCAGGAAAGGGATAGATAATGGTATTCTAAACGTATGGCTAGGAATAGTAGTAATAGTAATATGTTTTATTTATCCTGGCAAAGTTAGGGATGTACTCCCTTTCTTACACTTAACCAGTCTTAACCTAGAACACTTAATAATAACTACTGATGACAATAATATGATAATATGGACAATAGTACCAGTAATAGCATTAAAAAAAGTAACCACACTTAAAAAAGGATCATATCATCTATATAATATAAATCGTACGTAGAGTGCAGAATATAATTATGAATAATGAGTACTAAGAATATCATTATGAATAATGAGTACTATAACAACTACTTAAGAAAAAGTTTAGAAAATATATACATTTCCAAATACACCGAAATATCGCCTTCAATTGAGAGGTGAAGAGAAGGATTAGTAAGAATGAGAAGAGGAAGAAGAAGAAGAATATATGTGAAAGGAAGAGGGAAATGATGACGAAGAGGCGGTAGGAGTAGGTGTTTCAGGTCATAGTTTGATGATTCATGCATGTTTACCAAGTATTTCGACACAGGCATGTTTAAAAGCTAAGCTGCTGGACATGCTTCTGACGTCCACTGGTAAGAGATTCCATTGTCAGGCTGCGGTAAAGGTGAATGATTTCGTGTAGATTTCTGTTCTGTGTACAGGAAGGGATAAACACATGGTACTGCAGGATCGGGTATTTTTGTTATGGTCTGTGGAGAGGAGCTTCATTCGATCACGGAGATAGGCTGGTTGAGAACTTTTAAGAATAGCATGCAAGAAGCAAAGAGTATGAAGTGTGCGTCGTTCTTGCAGGCGAAGCCACCCGAGCCGCGTGTAAGACGGTGTGACATGGTCAGCGTAACGAAGTCCACAGATAAATCTTACACAGGCATTCTGAGCACACTGTAATTTCCTTCCCCAGTCTACTCCTAGGTTGTTGTAAGCTATATCGCAATAATCAAAATGAGGTAATGCGAGTGATTCAACAATAATTTTCTTTAGTTTAAAAGGGAAAGTGAATTTGAATTTACCGAGACAGCGTAGCGTTCCGTATATTTTCCTATACACAGATATAGTTTGGGCAGACCAGGACGGATGTTCGTCAAATATTATACCAAGATTTCTTACATTTTAGCTATACTGTATGGGAGTACCACTTATGGACAACAGTGGTAACGCTGTTCGATTGGCACACTGTTAGGAAAGATGCTTGCATAGAGAAGGTAGGAGACTATGTTGATCGTTGGTCCAAAGCGTAAAGGATATTTAAACACAAGGAAAAAAGTTCTGAGTATAAAAGCACGAAAGGATTTGCAAAATAAAGTAATATAAATAAAGCGATGAAAATAAAGAACGAAATTTGTTTCTAAAAGGAAAATAGGTGGTTAGAGGGGGAGACATTCGTAATTTCAAAAATAAAAAAAAACTAGAAGAAACCCGCGGGCTCCGTTCGCAATGTATCACGCTGTTTATGTTACAAAGTTCCGAGGTAATGGAATAATACGCATGATCTGTTGTGGTAATAGAATGTGATATCATATCAACAAACACTATAAAATACTTCAAAATGAAAATGCAATTACATTTTGTTTGTCTGCAGTATGGTAACTTTTTGAACTTATTTCGAATTATTGATATCGATTCCTAATTGTATACATTTTTCTGTCATTTTAATCAGTGCAGTAAGATAAAGAGCATTACGTGTCGTACTGTTGGAAGCGTAAATGTATATATGCTTCGGAGTTCCAACCCTGGAGTAAGCTACATATACTTAATAATGAGAGGAACACGGAGATCCCTAATTAACTCCTGCTATGATCTCCCCTAATGATGGAGCTGAGGTGAAGATTGAGAGCAGCCTGCTACGTACGGCTGTGGTAGAGGTATTGTCAACAGAAATACTGTAGAACTGATTTGAAAGTTACTTACATATGTTCAGAATTCAGTTACAAAGGTAATCAGGTTGCAATCGCTTGATATACTAATTTACAGATGTCATAAATTACGAAAATATGATGCACATAAGCAGTCACTTGATATTCATTCGTGGAATTATGGTTAATTTTCTAGAGAATAAATTATAGATATTCCTTAATATTTTAAGTTAAATACCATTCGTTTATTTAGTCAATCCGTTGAGAGTTTTGATATAAAAAATGCGTCAACACGTTTATAAAAAATTATGACCAATTTTATGAAATGATTGGAATAACTATCTCTACGACTAGTCCGACACATTTATGGAAATGAGGTGAATTTTCCAGAGAGTAAATCGCTAGATTGCGTCATAGATCAAAATGCACGGAAGTACCTACGAAGACTTTAGTCCTGTTCCTCTGTGTGAGGTTTGACAATATTACTTGTTATTCGAATTTCCATGCTTTTCCATGTGTCCACTCTATTACTTAAGAGCTTTGGTATAAAAATGTCGTCAACACCTACAATGTTTTACCCGTATATCACGTATTTAGACCAATTTTATTAAGTGTTTGACGCATAACTACTTCTATGAGCCGTTCGACAGCCTTTCCGCTTTTCGAACACCTTTGGGGTCACGGGTGCGCACTGTGTCGCACATTTGGATTCGGCCCTGTTTTACGGCCGAATGCCCTTCCTAAAGCCAACCCTATATTGAACCCTTGAACTTACCATTCCATCGTTGGTCGGCCACGGCTGCTACAGTAGAACAATTTAGAACTCTTAAATCATGGGTCGTTGCGGGAATAAATTCGGTCACGATCTTAACCAAACGATGGGGTTCAGAAGAAAGCCTAACTACTTGAAATGAGGAGCAAAAATGTGCTTACTAACTTTTATTAACTGAATTAGCACGATAACATAATTAATTTGATATGCATTCTTGCGAAAAAAAATATAAATTATTGGTTTTGAATGTTCCAAACACAGTCACATTACATAACGTCAATTTGTTTCTTACAATGCCGAAGAGTTGCTTCGGAGAAGCTAATATGTTAGTGGACAGCGAAACTGAAAAACTGAAAACGGGAAGACCTGAAAACCGGGCACCTATTATTCCAAACAAGAACTGAGAGTTAATCCACACGATCCGTGGAAAATCTGACTTTCAACAAGTAGAACGCCTGATTTCCTCTCAATTAAGGTTATCCACCAGTCAAATACCCTTCACGGATACGGAACATCCGCCGAATGGACCCTTAATCGAACCAAACTGACTATCAGTTGCTTTGGATAGGTTGCGAACTATTATGGGAAAGCATGGTGTTCACTACAAGTTAACAGCATCATTCACAATTGAAATAAAATTCCACCATGTATTTGTCAGTCATGACACCCTTAAGTGATAAGATAATCCCGATGCTAAATATGCATCACCCCAAACAGCTGTTCGGAAGGAACCAACAACAACAGGATCCGGGAGGATCTTACGTTAGATCGTTCTAAAGGAACAAAACTGCGAAATGCAGGAAACAATTACTAATCATGCATTTAGAAGAAATGCCAAACAATGAAGTTAATCAAAAAGTGAAAAGTCACTTGAAAATATTATTATTGAACCGATTTTCAGGTTAGAAATGGGTTTATTATGCTTAATAAATTTACCAGTCCACGCTAAAATTTACTACAATTTTAAGGAATTCTTTCCCTTGAAAACAATGCTACCAGTACAGATCTCTCTATTTACTGTCTGTCCCAACGCACTACTGGTAAAGTGATTACTTACTTACGTTAACTATGAATAAAAATGAAAGTATGACAAGATTGCAAATAAAATAAAATACTGGCTGACGAATCGAAACCGCATTCGCAACTCAAGTCTCACACTAATACACTGAGTGTCAATATGCACACTATCCAACGAAAACGGACATTAAAACGAGAAACAATGAAGTCCGTAAAAATAAATTAACATCTCGAGGTCATTAACGCTTAACACGCACGAAGAATTACAGTAAAAACATTTAATCTATGTCGAACCGATATCCAACACTTGGACATCCCTCACTGGTCTGATAGCAGTCCCGTTATCTCAATGGAGAGCTCCGCATTAACCCTCGTCATAAAATCATATCGTATTGTAAATGCTACCTTTCCCCAGGCCGCTTCAAGAAACAAAACAAAGAAACATCTAAACTGAGACTTGAGTGTGTACAGCTACCATCCCAGACCTATCGTCGGGCTCACTTGAAATCTGTACACCCTAACCCTAATCATTATGTACATGATGCCTTCCAAATTCTATCGTCGGGCGTGACCTAGGACGTCTCATCATCAGTGACTCCAAGAATAACACGTGACGTCCTAAATCTATCGTCGGGCGTCAAAGTGGGTCGTACCACGTCTCCCTTAACATATCAGGCGAACAGCAATTTCAAACAAACTCTGATATTCAACACTAAATTTGGTCAGACAAATACCACACGACGGAACCAACGTCTCTATTATCAAAGGAATGCAAGTCGAAATACAGTAAATATCTACCTCTCGAAAAATACAGTAAGTGTCTACCTCATTATAATATGTGAATTCAAAAATAAATAGACGTGACGAACGATTCTCCACCTCGAACACAATCTCAGCCTTTGCACTGAAGTGTTAGGAAAGCAAACGAAAATTCCCAACACACGTTTATCCTTTTAGTGGATGCCTTCAAAATAATAATCATCACCACCGCATTCGAAATTCTCAGATCGCCTATCATCAATTTCAACCATCTTATCAATGACTTCTCCAGTGAACAAATTCAATATAACCCAACCGTGTGTCCAAAGTGCTCTTCGATCTTGGAGATCGCACATTTTCTTAACGAAAGTCACTGGATGTTTACTACCCAGACCTTAACATTTACTAGAGTCGTTTTCACTTGGAATCGTTCTATAAATTTACAAGGCTTCACATCATAGTCGTCTCAAATTCGGATTGATTGTGGAAAACAATACAGCCTGTCTTAACACAGCCTGTTTCCTAAATACTTCCTCTACAAAATACAACTTATCTCAACACACTTTCTCATCGCTTTATTCCAGCGGTATCGCTTCTCTCTCATCTCCACGTACATATAAATCCATCGCTCTCAATCCCTTTTCCTTCAAGACCCTTTTTCATACTTCGATCCCCTGGTGAAAAAGACAACCATTATTAAACACATCTCTTACTTTACTATTATTACGATTTCGAACCTCAAGAGTCCAAGAGCACACATCGACCTTTCGCAACACTGGGATACACGATGTCTCAAAATTTCCTTCCCATTAATAACTGTGACTCTAACACATTTTATTGACATTACCTAAATATGCTTACGATCCTTGCAAATATAACTGGTTCAATGCAATTTAACAGAGAAGAATTTCCTTATCCCGCGGTAAACATTATTATTATTATTATTATTATTATTATTATTATTATTATTATTATTATTATCGACAAACATTTCTGAATGCAACTGACACCTGAGATTAAGATATTCGCCACGAAACATTTACTCTTATAACGTTCACAAACCCGCACTTTGAATGATATCTCATCTCAACACAAAATTTTAAGCGTCGCATTTTACCGTTCTTGACACGAATTTTACACACTGAAATTTTCACACGCTGACCAAAATTTACAACGCCTTTCGCCTGATAATTACGAATATCGACCCGACAATCATCTGGAAACGTTGGTTAGGACAGACAGTAACTAACTAACTACAACATAATATAAATTAGACAGACCTGCACACTGGTGACATTCTCAGCATTCTGGTTACATCCTCACCAGCAACCTCGTACTTAGCCACTCATTTTCACAGATAACATTTTCATCTTCAAAATATCACTCATCCAAACACTACCCTTCACACACACGATATTAAAATTACCATATAAATAATGCACTTTCTCTGTAACTTGCACCACGAACTTCCCTCGTCCTGCAGTCGACTACAACTGTCTGATGCTTTCTCAGAGTGGTTTCTCTCTCCGTTGTTTCAATAAGAACAGGTGTTCAACCGATAAAGGGAGCAGAACTCCTCTGTGTAGCTTCCCCCAGACCCTCTTCACTTACAAGAGTACATGAAATGATAAAATATAAAATCTGCTGTGTATATTATCCAGCCTACACCTTCTCAGTTCGTCTGCAAACGTTCAGAACTTCTCCAATCACTTTCTCTCCTTAACCAAATATATGGACCTTAGCCACGAACATGAATTTAGATATTGTCGGTCAATCTGGCGCGAATTTCCCAAGATGACGGGCGCAAGCTCCCGCGGCTCCAAGTTCCAGATCGACACTGAAAAATCTACGGTGGGGGGTTTCTTTTATAATTTCCGGAAGGACGCTATCCCCTCTATGAGGCTTGGTTGTATAATCTGCCAATTTTGCTTCTTATAAACCGATTTTGATAAGACTTGTCCCAGAACTCCAGACAGACTTGCACTTATGTTCGATGTTAATTTTATAATTTTTCTACACTCACAACAGGAGAAATAAATTGTTTCTGCCCGTGCGTTTCGCGCGTTTTCTTCCTTCCATGACCTTGGCACGTGTAACTGGCTCGCTGGTCTCACGCTAACATGTACTTGGGCTTAACTGCATTTAAAGTTTTTCCTGGTGTCACTAACTTCACAGAGGGTGTATGAATAAATTTGCTTAGTTATTTCTTCATTTACTATATTATCAAAATCCCTCGTTGTGCAGAATTCCACGACTTTAAAGAATTGTCGGGCACTCGAGTCCCACCGAGGTGTCCCGGCAATTCACGAGCTCGCCGTGAGGAAGAACCTTACCACGCGACATCGGGGCTCGTAGGAGCGCAAAAATGGCTGCCCTCAAACATACAGTAGTTTCTGAATACCAAATAAATATTTGAGAAAAATGAAAATTTTTCTCACCGTAGAATTATGGGTTCATAATCCACCTACAACGACGAAATGTTTACCCAGAAAGGGGAAATATTTAAACAGATATATTCTTTCAAAATTCTAAATTGTACATGGGAATTTTGATACAAATGAACCATGATTCTACGTAAAATTTCCCAGCCGATCTCACTCTTGACGTAGGGCTCTGTTACTTTCACGCATTTCCCTGTTTTCTTCTTCCAACAATAGAATTGCGTTACAGATGTCATCAATAAAGTCTTCTCTTAAGAATGAACATTGTAAACATTCAGCGTCTTCCTCTTCTTTACTCCCGCTGCTTGCCTGTCCTTGGATTGGTGCCTCTACATGTCTTCCTCTCGACGTGACGATCATATTTACTGGTTGTACCTCTTCTTCTTCTTCTTCTTCTTCTTCTTCTTCTTCTTCTTCTTCTTCGGTGACCATTTCCCCTGGTGGTAAGGCTGCGTCATCCTGTAGTGGAACTCTTTCTTCTGCTCTATGATCAATCTTTAAATTTCTTGTTGGGTTGCGGTCATCATTGAATTGGGAGTGGCTCGGAGTCTGTTTCTTGTTGTTATTGATGTTACGTGTGTCATTTGGTGGTCTCTGCCGCCTGCCTCTCTCTCTCTCTCTCTCTACACCTGTTATCTGCATTTCACTGAAAGGGCTCTCCGGCACATCTTTCCTTTATCAAAGAAACAATGTTGACGGGCTGTGACGTCTACCCACAATAATGGTGCTTTCTCGACGTATCCATCAGCTGTCCTCCATCTACGTTCTTCAGATATCTTGGCCTCCAGGACATCTTCCATCAGATCCTCAAAGAATTCCTTTACAGTTAGGTGCGGGTATTCCTTCAATTGGTAAAACTGGTCCTGATATCTCCCAGTCATATTAAAGACGTTCGCGATCCTTAAGTTTTGAGATTTTCTCGCCTCAACGTACAAATTCTGGCCTGTAGCCTTTGCGTCATTTCCAACTTTCAATTGACTACCAAGGTCTAGATTATGATCCTCCATAGCTTGACTCAGAGTTCCAACCATCTTTGGTTGCCTGTCCACTGTACTGATCTCATTACTAACTTCACTCTCCTTGAGTTTGACCTTCTCGTCCGTCTGCTCCTGGGCTAAGGTATTCCCTCTCGAATCCTGTTCACAATTACTATCGACATCCTCGGACTCTTTGGTGTGGACGGTTATGATCCGTTCATCGTCACCTAAATCCTTTTCTACTTCCACTGCTCCCTCTTTGAATTCTGGACAACCAATCTCAGTCTCTGGAATCTGATTCTCAACTTTCACGTGTCTATCGGTCATTTCTTCTGAGCCTACCTTTGACCCATTATTATTTCTCTTGCAAACATTTCGTAACTCACCCACAATACTCTTCAAATCGTTAAAATTATCTTTCAGGCTAACCTTCAACTCATCTATCCCACTCTTTAAATCGTCATGACTTTTTTCAAACTGGCTCGAAAAGCATCCATACTACTCTTTAAATCGTCCGTAGTGTCTTTCAAACTAGACTGTACCTTCTCCCTAGTGTCTTTCAAGCTAGCTGCCACACATTTACGCTGACCTATCATGTCATCCATTTTACTACTCAAATTCTCATTGAACTTACTATGTAAACTCTCCATCTTACTTATCCGACTCTCATCACGAACTTTCATGTCCTCCCTTAACTTCTCATTCTGGACTTTCATGTCTTTAACGTCCTCTCTCAACTTATCATTCCAGCTATCCAACTTACTATGTAAACTCTCCTTCTGGACTTTCATGTCCTTCATCATCTGCATTAACTTCTCCAAGGTCGCCTGACCTTCCATCTCACAATACCACAAAGAATACAATAATGAGTACGCTGGCTGTTGATGCAACCAGAATACTCCAAACTACTAAGGAAAGAATTCACTATCTACTGCGTTTTCACATACAAACGCTATTATAATTTAATACCGAAACTGACAACATTCCAACAGTTGTCTTATAAAATTTTGTTTAGGTGGCTGGTATCACAAAATTGTTTAATAAAAAGAAAATCTGAAGTTAATAAGTTATTCTGGATAAATATCCCAAATAGTTTCGCTTCCGTAAATTAATTAAACAAAGAACATGTTAACGCATAAACTTTGAATGTAATTCAGCATTACCACTTCCAAAATTTATATTGGCAACATGACATAAGCTTCAATAACGCTTTAATTACTGGTTTCCTAAAATGCATTGTGACTGTTATTATTATTATTATCTACCAAGTAGTTACGCTCCTCGTTAAACGTAGTAATATCTAGCACTCTCATTGGGCATAATTCGTTTAACTGTGGCTCAGCCATAGTTCTCACCCGCTTGTATTATTTATAATGTGGCTTAGGCCTCAACATTATTTTATATTTTCCTAACATTTATTTTCAATATATAATTTTTTTATCGTTATCGTGGCGTCGTATCGTTATCGTGAATTTGGGCTCCTCATCGTTATCGTGACATTAAGGCCCCACAGTTGATGGTGCCACTTCTTACTGAACCCTTGAACTTACCATTCCATCATTGGTCGGCCACGGCTGCTACAGTAGAACAATTTAGAACTCTTAAATCATGGGTCGTTGCGGGAATAAATTCGGTCACGATCTTAACCAAACGATGGGGTTCAGAAGAAAGCCTAACTACTTGAAATGAGGAGCAAAAATGTGCTTACTAACTTTTATTAACTGAATTAGCACGATAACATAATTAATTTGATATGCATTCTTGCGAAAAAAAAATATAAATTATTGGTTTTGAATGTTCCAAACACAGTCACATTACATAACGTCAATTTGTTTCTTACAATGCCGAAGAGTTGCTTCGGAGAAGCTAATATGTTAGTGGACAGCGAAACTGAAAAGCTGAAAACGGGAAGACCTGAAAACCGGGCACCTATTATTCCAAACAAGAACTGAGAGTTAATCCACACGATCCGTGGAAAATCTGACTTTCAACAAGTAGAACGCCTGATTTCCTCTCAATTAAGGTTATCCACCAGTCAAATACCCTTCACGGATACGGAACATCCGCCGAATGGACCCTTAATCGAACCAAACTGACTATCAGTTGCTTTGGATAGGTTGCGAACTATTATGGGAAAGCATGGTGTTCACTACAAGTTAACAGCATCATTCACAATTGAAATAAAATTCCACCATGTATTTGTCAGTCATGACACCCTTAAGTGATAAGATAATCCCGATGCTAAATATGCATCACCCCAAACAGCTGTTCGGAAGGAACCAACAACAACAGGATCCGGGAGGATCTTACGTTAGATCGTTCTAAAGGAACAAAACTGCGAAATGCAGGAAACAATTACTAATCATGCATTTAGAAGAAATGCCAAACAATGAAGTTAATCAAAAAGTGAAAAGTCACTTGAAAATATTATTATTGAACCGATTTTCAGGTTAGAAATGGGTTTATTATGCTTAATAAATTTACCAGTCCACGCTAAAATTTACTACAATTTTAAGGAATTCTTTCCCTTGAAAACAATGCTACCAGTACAGATCTCTCTATTTACTGTCTGTCCCAACGCACTACTGGTAAAGTGATTACTTACTTACGTTAACTATGAATAAAAATGAAAGTATGACAAGATTGCAAATAAAATAAAATACTGGCTGACGAATCGAAACCGCATTCGCAACTCAAGTCTCACACTAATACACTGAGTGTCAATATGCACACTATCCAACGAAAACGGACATTAAAACGAGAAACAATGAAGTCCGTAAAAATAAATTAACATCTCGAGGTCATTAACGCTTAACACGCACGAAGAATTACAGTAAAAACATTTAATCTATGTCGAACCGATATCCAACACTTGGACATCCCTCACTGGTCTGATAGCAGTCCCGTTATCTCAATGGAGAGCTCCGCATTAACCCTCGTCATAAAATCATATCGTATTGTAAATGCTACCTTTCCCCAGGCCGCTTCAAGAAACAAAACAAAGAAACATCTAAACTGAGACTTGAGTGTGTACAGCTACCATCCCAGACCTATCGTCGGGCTCACTTGAAATCTGTACACCCTAACCCTAATCATTATGTACATGATGCCTTCCAAATTCTATCGTCGGGCGTGACCTAGGACGTCTCATCATCAGTGACTCCAAGAATAACACGTGACGTCCTAAATCTATCGTCGGGCGTCAAAGTGGGTCGTACCACGTCTCCCTTAACATATCAGGCGAACAGCAATTTCAAACAAACTCTGATATTCAACACTAAATTTGGTCAGACAAATACCACACGACGGAACCAAAGTCTCTATTATCAAAGGAATGCAAGTCGAAATACAGTAAATATATACCTCTCGAAAAATACAGTAAGTGTCTACCTCATTATAATATGTGAATTCAAAAATAAATAGACGTGACGAACGATTCTCCACCTCGAACACAATCTCAGCCTTTGCACTGAAGTGTTAGGAAAGCAAACGAAAATTCCCAACACACGTTTACCCTTTTAGTGGATGCCTTCAAAATAATAATCATCACCACCGCATTCGAAATTCTCAGATCGCCTATCATCAATTTCAACCATCTTATCAATGACTTCTCCAGTGAACAAATTCAATATAACCCAACCGTGTGTCCAAAGTGCTCTTCGATCCTGGAGATCGCACATTTTCTTAACGAAAGTCACTGGATGTTTACTACCCAGACCTTAACATTTACTAGAGTCGTTTTCACTTGGAATCGTTCTATAAATTTACAAGGCTTCACATCATAGTCGTCTCAAATTCGGATTGATTGTGGAAAACAATACAGCCTGTCTTAACACAGCCTGTTTCCTAAATACTTCCTCTACAAAATACAACTTATCTCAACACACTTTCTCATCGCTTTATTCCAGCGGTATCGCTTCTCTCTCATCTCCACGTACATATAAATCCATCGCTCTCAATCCCTTTTCCTTCAAGACCCTTTTTCATACTTCGATCCCCTGGTGAAAAAGACAACCATTATTAAACACATCTCTTACTTTACTATTATTACGATTTCGAACCTCAAGAGTCCAAGAGCACACATCGACCTTTCGCAACACTGGGATACACGATGTCTCAAAATTTCCTTCCCATTAATAACTGTGACTCTAACACATTTTATTGACATTACCTAAATATGCTTACGATCCTTGCAAATATAACTGGTTCAATGCAATTTAACAGAGAAGAATTTCCTTATCCCGCGGTAAACATTATTATTATTATTATTATTATTATTATTATTATTATTATTATTATTATTATCGACAAACATTTCTGAATGCAACTGACACCTGAGATTAAGATATTCGCCACGAAACATTTACACTTATAACGTTCACAAACCCGCACTTTGAATGATATCTCATCTCAACACAAAATTTTAAGCGTCGCATTTTACCGTTCTTGACACGAATTTTACACACTGAAATTTTCACACGCTGACCAAAATTTACAACGCCTTTCGCCTGATAATTACGAATATCGACCCGACAATCATCTGGAAACGTTGGATAGGACAGACAGTAACTAACTAACTACAACATAATATAAATTAGACAGACCTGCACACTGGTGACATTCTCAGCATTCTGGTTACATCCTCACCAGCAACCTCGTACTTAGCCACTCATTTTCACAGATAACATTTTCATCTTCAAAATATCACTCATCCAAACACTACCCTTCACACACACGATATTAAAATTACCATATAAATAATGCACTTTCTCTGTAACTTGCACCACGAACTTCCCTCGTCCTGCAGTCGACTACAACTGTCTGATGCTTTCTCAGAGTGGTTTCTCTCTCCGTTGTTTCAATAAGAACAGGTGTTCAACCGATAAAGGGAGCAGAACTCCTCTGTGTAGCTTCCCCCAGACCCTCTTCACTTACAAGAGTACATGAAATGATAAAATATAAAATCTGCTGTGTATATTATCCAGCCTACACCTTCTCAGTTCGTCTGCAAACGTTCAGAACTTCTCCAATCACTTTCTCTCCTTAACCAAATATATGGACCTTAGCCACGAACATGAATTTAGATATTGTCGGTCAATCTGGCGCGAATTTCCCAAGATGACGGGCGCAAGCTCCCGCGGCTCCAAGTTCCAGATCGACACTGAAAAATCTACGGTGGGGGGTTTCTTTTATAATTTCCGGAAGGACGCTATCCCCTCTATGAGGCTTGGTTGTGTAATCTGCCAATTTTGCTTCTTATAAACCGATTTTGATAAGACTTGTCCCAGAACTCCGGACAGACTTGCACTTATGTTCGATGTTAATTTTATAATTTTTCTACACTCACAACAGGAGAAATAAATTGTTTCTGCCCGTGCGTTTCGCGCGTTTTCTTCCTTCCATGACCTTGGCACGTGTAACTGGCTCGCTGGTCTCACGCTAACATGTACTTGGGCTTAACTGCATTTAAAGTTTTTCCTGGTGTCACTAACTTCACAGAGGGTGTATGAATAAATTTGCTTAGTTATTTCTTCATTTACTATATTATCAAAATCCCTCGTTGTGCAGAATTCCACGACTTTAAAGAATTGTCGGGCACTCGAGTCCCACCGAGGTGTCCCGGCAATTCACGAGCTCGCCGTGAGGAAGAACCTTACCACGCGACATCGGGGCTCGTAGGAGCGCAAAAATGGCTGCCCTCAAACATACAGTAGTTTCTGAATACCAAATAAATATTTGAGAAAAATGAAAATTTTTCTCATCGTAGAATTATGGGTTCAATATGGAGGGATGTAATCACTATTGCGTGTTTCTGCGGTGGTTGGTAGTGTGGCGTATTGTCTGAATGTGAAGAGGAAAGTGTTGGAACTAATACAAACACCCAGTTTCCGGGACAGAAGAATTAATCAGAGGCGATTAAAATCCCCGACTCGGCCGGTTATTGAGCCTGGGACTCTCTGAACCGAAGGCCTCAACGCTGACCATTAACCCAACGAGTCGGACGTACTTCAGAATATCTATATCTGATTTTGAGACAGAAATGTATTATTTGCGTTACAATATTCGTGAATTATTCCCGTGTAAGGAAATTAAGAAAGATAATTTTACGGAGAGGAATCTCTTTCCACACCAAGCCTAAAGAATATCCAATGATATAACTAAAGTGAAAATAGTAGCGGACTATTACACATGGTAGAATGGGTTGAACAACGCATCACTCCTACCTACGGCATCCTCGCCTAAAAGCGCAATGTGGGTAAAACACTTACGGCTATGGAGGCAATTTCTCAGTTTTATGAGTTGGCAAGTGGCAAGCTGATCTAACAATAGTAAATCCGTAACTTTACTAATTCTTTGTAAGTGGCTCGTCCACGAGTTAATGGCGGAGGTGTTATCTAGGTTAATCTACTACATTTCACAGGTGTGCATATATTTCTTGACAATTACATTTCTCCTTTTTCTTGATATTGGCCTCTTGACTCTGCCAGGAATATAATGGGAAACACTAAAGTAGACTAATGCTACCTCCGCTATTTTTAATGGGGTTAAACAAGTAGTTATTATGGTAATAAATTCTAATGTTGGTAGTACTTCAGCGCTCCCATAGATGAGAATAAAGAAGCCGTCTCAAGAGTAATGCAGCAGAAATCCGATACCGCGGCTCTATATAATTTGTTTATAAGCATGTACAGTGGCTATCTCCTGGGAAGAAGGTGAGTGGTTCGTTTGTTAGGTGTAGCATTTCCTCTAGGACTGTGAAGAACAGGCCATGTTTTATTGTTCTCTCCCCTTCAGTGGTACCAGAAGCTCAGGTCGCTAATATATACTCGCCAATATATTGTACATTCCTCGCATTTAATATTTTATCATGACTGAAATGCAACATGTATATAATTGACCACTTATCACAATCAAATTTAAAACACAATATTAACACGATAGAGCGCCACACAAAAAATTGTTCACTAGTTAATTGGTTACCTAGTTATAAAGAAATAATTGTTATTTCTTATATTTGTACTATAGACATATTCTACGTATACTATGGATACTGAAACTTTCGAATATTGAGGTCCTTCGCCGGATTGAAAAGCAAAGAGAACTATTGCTTGTTATAAAACAACGAAAAACAAGATACTTGGGACATATTATGAGAGGCGATAAATACCAGTTACTACAACTAATTCTTGAAGGGAAAATTCATGGGGAAAGGTCTATTGGAAGACGAAGAAACTTGTGGTTGAAGGATATCCGAAGATGGTACTGTTGGCTTTCGTGCTGCAATGTCAAGATCAGAGCTAGCTGGTTTTCCATTTTCACATCAGACACATGCTGGGGCGTATACCTTAATTAAGGCCACGGCCGCTTCCTTTCCAGTCCTAGCCCTTTCCTATCCCATCGTCGCCATAAGACATATCTGTGTCGGTGCGATGTAAAGCCACTAGCAAAAAACAATTGGAGATATAAGTTTTTCAATTTTTCATTACTCTTAGAATAGGCAAGCTCTAGTTTGGTGCTATTTTAGGAAAAAAAATATGAAGGTTATATTCAACTGTTAATAAAATGCTGAACTATTTTTAATTACTGTACATAGTGAAAACTTTATCCAAAAATGCCAGGTAAATCTTATAAAAATTCTGTCACAAGGAGAATGTTATAGCCTACATGGCAATGACCTGATAACATTTTAAGCTAGAAAAATTTAATTGAAATTTTTAAGAAATATACTTGCATTAAGACTGCTTTGGAATGTAAGTTACTCCCTCAAACTTCTGTCCCCTATTATATACAAGGTAACAATATATATATTTGCTATTTGCTTTACGTCGCACCGATACAGATATGTCTTACCGCGACAATGGGATAGGAAAGGCCTAGGAATTGGAACGAACCGGCCGTGGCCTTAATTAAGGTACAGCACCGGCATTTGCCTTGTGTGAAAATGGGAAACCACGGAAAGCCATCTTCAGGGCTGCCGACAGTGGGGTTCGAACCCACTATCTCCCGATTACTGGATACTGGCCGCACTTAAGTGACTGCAGCTATCGAGCTCGGTACAATATATTCCATCGGGATTATTGATATGGTAGTCGGAAAGAAATTTGAAGATAATCTTGTCTGACAGCGTGAGAGGAAGTAGCGTATGCTTTCTCTATATATACTATACCGCAACCCTTTAAAGCCATCATTCAGAGCTTCAAAATGGCGTTAGGGAAAAAGGTGATATCGGGATTTGATAGGGAAAAATCGGGGAGATTTTTGAGTTTAAAACTGAAAATTCCACTTAATGTTAATTATTATCAGAATATAATCGATGCAGATACAAACCATGCGGATTCTCCTAACGACATCATGCCTATAGGTTCAACTGTTTCTGAAAAATTGTCCCTGTGAGGAGCTTATAAAATACGTACAATGCCCTCATTCCTTTCTTTGTGCGGCTATCCATTCTACAGAATATAAATTTAAAATCGAAACAAGTTTTTATTATGATGTAATCTGAGTGTCTAATAAAGCGATGCGGCATAGCCCATCTCCACGTGCTTCTAATGAAACGCAATTGTGACAAACAATACCAAAGAGTACATACAGCGTGACCCAATGTCCGTTAACATTTGACGAGACAATACTTCAAGGAATGTTGGTGGTAGAGAGAAAATAATTGACACAAACGATTCGCATGACATGGAGTTTTACTCACACTAAAACGAAGTACACAAATGACCAACAGATGGCGCTGGACAACAATACATCAATGATGCCACATGAGACCCGTGTAAGGTATAAAATAAGCTGTCGTGTGAGAGAGTGTAAAATCCGTCTGCAAACGTGGCATGTCATGCTTGGCTCCCCCCACCCCACCACCACCTCAATCGGTATGACTATTTGTTGTTGGGTTACCTGAATTCGCAAGTCTACCGCGATCGTCCGGCCTCATTACGAATGCTAAAAGACAATATCTGACGGCAGTCCCCTGACCAGAGGAGAGATGGCGTCACCGTCTAGGAGGCCCGCCTCCCCCTTCAGAGGAGGAACGTGAACATTTAGTAGTAGTAGTACGCAATTCCTCACCATATCTACGGATATGCTGTACAGTGCTTGTGAAAACATTGTCCCTCGACTGCAGGTATTGCTGATGAATGACGGCCGACATGTTGAGCTTGTGTTATAAACAGCATCTTTGCTAAATCTCGATTGTTATGCTAATTATTGCTCCTTTGTCGTACGAAGCACCATTTGTTGGTAATTTTGTGTGATTTATTTTGGTGTCAATAAAACCCCATATACTACCAACCATGTGTGTCAATGATTGCCTCCAATATATAGTGAAATATTGCCTCGTCAAATGTTAACAGACTTTTGGGTCACCCTATACTCACTAGAATCCTAGCAGTTTTTATATTGCATATTTTCCACCATACTTCATTTTAATATCAATTACTGTCAGATTTTTCGGTCTATCGAAACTATTTCATGATAAATACAATTAGAAAATACTTGAAAAATTAATAAATAGTTGTACCTGAAAAAGGATATTTAATTAAAATCCTGTTGTTAAATGTTCCCTTCGTCTAATTTTATTTATCCTGCATTAGTTCCGACAGACTGACATACATGGCAGTTATGGAGTACTAAGTTAAAACTGTAGGGAAATGATTTAGACTATAACAAACCCTTTCAATATGTTTCTTACCACAGCATTTATACTTTTGTTAACAGGTAAAATTATGTGTGCAAATTGTGCGGCATTGAACTCGAGTCAAATTAGCATGAACAAGACCAAAATAATGATTACTAATAGAGCAGAGGTATTATAAAGCTCACAAAATGATCAACAGACAGCGCTGGACCGCAATACGTCAGTTACAAATGGGGTTTCATTGACACAACAACGAGTGCACAAACAGGCCAACAGACGGTGCTGGAGAGCAACACGTTAGTGATGCCGCATGAGACCCGTATACGGTATAAAAGGAGGTGTCGTGACAGAGGGCGTCAGAAGCGCCTGCAATCGCGTTATGTTGACGTTACTTGAAAAGACTCTGTTAGCGAAGCCAGTAAAACCCCATGTCATGTCAATCATGTGTGTCAATATTTACTACTCTACCTCCAATATTCCGTGAAGTATTACCTCGTCCTATGTTCATTTACTCTCGGGTCACCCTGTACAATTCAGCCCAGCGTTCATATCTCCAGACGTGGACTGGTGGTACAACTGAATGGATTTTTTAAACTCACTATTTGGTATATTTTCTGTTTTTGCGCATTTCGGAAACTTTAAACATAGGCCTATGGATTAGTTTAAAATGTGCGCTTTTCATGCCTCAGGGTAAGTGAGAACTAAGAGTTAAAGACAGCGGTATCTCATTGACACTGGCAAAATAAAAACCCAGAAGCAAAAGAGTTAACTTCTCCCATAAAATATAAGGTTATATCGAGGTGTATCCTCCAGTAAGCCGTATCATCAACCAAACTTTCTCTAAGGACACAACTACCATCAGACTCATCGTTATACCAAACTGGCTAAGTACCCATTAACAAATCTACAGTTCTAGTCCGTTGGACAAGGAACTGAACACTGAAAATATTCCTTCACGAAATGTGGAAAAGAGAAGTTTTAGGACATGAAGGAGAAGTAAACTACGAGATTGCTTACAATGTACACAGTATTTATTACTATAATTATAGTATCTACAAATAAATACATCTTTCGTCAGATGTACTCGTATTCGAGTTTCTTTCTTTTCAAACTATTTAGCTTGCTTCTTGAGCTCTTTACTAATGATGTCTATAAACGTCCATGATTTTATCAGCTGCCGGACTCGTGATTAATACATCCTCAACGTGTGATTTATTTTGTTTGAGTACCGTTACAAGTATCGCTCTGCGAGTGCTAAAGTATAACGTATAATACATTTGCTGAAAACTACATCGAGAGTCGTTCTGTTTTGATGATGCTTGTTCTTGTTGTTTTAAGGGGCCTAACATCGAAGGTCATCGGCCCGTTCTGTTTTGAGTACTAATCCCCAAGTGTTCACTAGTGTACGTTAAACGATACTTCTCGTGTAAATAATTAACGACTGTTTCTGTAGCTGGATTAAATCTGAATCCAAGTTGAAATGTCCACATAAAATCATAGGACAATCATACAGATTTTCTTTCCTACTAATATGTTCCATAACACCAAAATAATTTTACCTGTTCAAGTTTTTTCCACTTTACTAACTTATTATTTGCAACCAAACGACGTTTACGTGTTGGTGGCATAATGGCGCACGATATACTCACGTGGTTCACTTTTAGACAACATAACCTCAAACCGGGAACTCAGTGGTCGACTAAATGTACTACTTTTTTTTTCTTTTTGCTATTTGCTTTACGTCGCACCGACAGATATGTCTTACGGCGACGATGGGATGGTAAAGGCCTAGGAGTTGGAAGGAATCGGCCGTGGCCTTAATTAAGGTACAGCCCCGGCATTTTCCTCGTATGAAAATGGGAAACCACGGAAAACCATCTTCAGGGCTGCCGACAGTGGGGCTCGAACCCACTATCTCCCGATTACTGGATATTGGCCGCACTTAAGCGACTGCAGCTATCGAGCTCGGTAAATGTACTACTACTAACGCTGTTGTCACATCATACATGACCCACTTCAAATAGATCTGGAGACCTTAGTTTTGCGAAATTTTAAAATCTGGCACATAAAAATTTTAAGAACGGATCATTCTACTTATTGAACTATTTGAAATGAACGTAAGGTAATTATTGTGGAACATGTTCTTTTTAAAAATTGCTAATTTTTTACGGGTCTTTCGTTAATAACATTTGGACCTGATATGGTTTCCAAAATTTTCTTTTTCCATTTGATTGAGGTCTCCAAAACACCTTCACCATTTATCTACCTTCCAATACCTTGGTCGCAATTATGTGAAATAGCTTAACTTTACATTTTTGCTAAAGTGGGGCCCTATACTGTGTGATCTAAGAAACATTTTCAATGTTAAAAGCAAAGATACAATACCTGATGAAAATTAAGACCTACATTCTTTAAGAGCACGAAAACGAGCACATGAAGATGACACAGAATACGAACCCTGAAAAAAAAAAAGAGCAGTTTGATTACAAATACTGACATTAATGATATTATTTTGCTTGTCTAATTTGTTTTATACAGTAAGAAGCAACAGTGATATCGAAGTATTAGCTTTTGTTTGCTGAACAAATTCAGACATCTCTTCAGAAAGATTGTGCCTGAAGAAAAGCGTAAGTACTAAAATGTGCCTGAATAATAAGTTGTGAGTTACGTAGAATAATATTAACATTTACAGTTCCATAAAATATATTAGATTCATTTTATTCCAGTTAATTCTAAACCGATTTCTCAAGTTACAGGTTGAATTCTTTTATAAGGGCGTAAGTCAGTAAAGTTTATAATTAAATAAAAACTAGGATATTTGCTTGAAGTAGAATATTTTAGACATACTGTTCTCGAGGGATAACTTCGATCCAACCAGAGGAGGTCTATCCTGAAACTACAATAAAATACCAAGGCTGCACAGTGAACTGTAGTTGTTGCTAGGATAGATAAATCCCCTCCCACTGGTATTGTTTGGTCTCCATCAAAAACAGCACACCGGTAGCAGGTCCTGTTGCAAAGAGGTGCGCTAAAAGCTTTCGCTACTCGCAACTGTCGCGTTGTAATGAGGGACAAAGATAAACAATGATGATGCTCACTACAAGAGGAAATAACGTTGGATGTCACATCTCTCCTGGTAAGTAAAACATTATCAGAATAGGTCAGTGATTTACCACTGTTCGGCCGAACGACCTTAATCGTGCAGCACTGGCGCTCTACGTTGTGACTTGAGTGCTGGCGCCTAGTCTCAAAGATCCATGTATTTTTTTAAAAGTGTTATTCTAAATTATATGCAAAACACAGTTTTAATTATTGTAATAGCTTAATGGTTTAAAAATAACTTGTAAAATTATAAATCAAACACTTGTGCTACATTTTACAGACGCACTTAAAATTCTAAAAGGTACTGTAAAAATGTGTAATGGTTGTGTATATTACATACAATACTAATGCCTAGCATTTGAAATTATTCGATGCTAACCTATATTCTAAAATAGCAACACACCAAATGCAAAGAATTTCCTTCTAAATTAATCACTCTGGTCTTGAAATTCTATGATTGAATTTGCTACTCATAAACTATTTGGAAACACCTCGTAATAAAATTAAGTATGACTTTCTTCCTTTCTTAATCTGTTTACGCTCCAGGGCCGGTTTTTCCCTCGGGCTCACCTCTACCACCTCAAGGGAAGTGTCCTGGAGCTTGAGACTTTGGGTCGGGGGATACAACTGAGGAGGAGGGCCAGCACCTTGCCCAGGCGGCCTCATCGGCTGTGCTGAACAGGAACCTTGTGGCGGGATAGGAAGTTTGAAAGGGATAGACAAGGAAGGAAGGAAGCGGCCGAGGCCTTTACTTATGTATCATCCCGGCATTTGCCTGAAGGAGAAGTGGGAAACCACGGGAAACTACTTCCAGGATGGCTGAGATGGGAATCGAACCCACCTCTACTCAGTTGACCTCCCGAGGCTGAGTGGACCCCGTTCCAGCCCTCGTACCACTTTCCGAATTTCGTGTCATCGCCGGGAATCGAACCCCGGCCTCTGGGGGTGGCAGCTAATAACGCTAACCACTACACCACACAGGTGGACTCAGCATGACTTAAGACATAAAAGCATTTTACAAAATTTGCAATAGTCTTACTCTCTATTTTGCACATGAATCACATTATTTTTCTCTTCCTTGTCTTATTCGCCAGGGTTTGATTCTAAATCGTTTTCATAATCCTCTTGCAGTAAAATGAAAGGGCGTATGGCTTTTAGTGCCGGGAGTGTCCGAGGACACGTTCGGCTCGCCAAGTGCAGGTTTATTTATTTGACGTAAGTGGACAACCTGCGCGTCGTGATGAGGATACATACGCCCAGCCCCCGTGCCAATGGAATTAAGCAATGGTGGTTAAAAATCCCGACCCCGCCGAGAATAGAACCCGGGACCCCTGCGACCAAAGGCATTTGGCCATGTAGACAAACATCTTCTTCAAGTAACACTCTTATGCGCTCACTTTCTTGTTCGCTGGTCATAGTTCACTATATACAATTCCATTAATATGAAAGTTCACACTAAATCCACCAAGAAGTAAGTAATCAACATTTGAAACATTACTTTTAAAACCCTAATGCGCCGGCAATCGAACCCGGAACCGTTTGAACCGAAGGCCAGTACGATGACCATTCAGGCAACGAGTAGGACTTTCCATCTCTGACAGTCACCGTTGATTCTGTGTCCTGTTCAAGCTCCCCAAAAGTCTAGACGACAGATAGAAAAGTTCATACTGAAAACCATCAGAAACCACTAAAGTAAACAACCGCAGTGCAATGAGCAGTTAAGGAGACTCACTTACCTGACTAACTGGTACATGAAAATGAAAATGTGGAAACCTCCTTCATTCTGCAATTAAAAAACGATTCATGTAAATAAATAAATAAATAAATAAATATATATATATACAAACATAATTGAATGTGTTCGTATAAGAATATGATTAACTCAAACAACAACAACAACAACAAAAACGCGAACAAACAAACAAACGAACAAACGAACCTATGGTACATACAACCTACTGAGTGGCTTGCCCTGTAATTACCCCTAAGTACCAGTTAAGACATCTGTGAGAAAAGTAAGTAAAATAATAGAAAGAAGAATAATCAAACGGCGTCTGCTACCACTTTCAGACATTTTGATTTGACGCTATTTGAGCTGTCTGCGAACTTATAGAGCTTTTGTTTTCGCCAGATGGCAGAGAAAATGGAGATCATTTCGCAAACTATAGTTGAAATATTATACCGGAGGTTTTTCACATGCTTGTAAAATACGACGTGTAGTGCCAAATATAATTCGTTCCGACCCTCAAAATGTTACTGCTTCTGCCGGATTTGAACCGTTATCTTGCGTTACAAAGCCTGAAATTATCATCAATCCAGAAATTGGTCTTCCGGTGACAAGTTTTCTTTGACTTCCGTCACACTGCTTTAACTAGGATCGACTTTCATGAAACTATATTTACTGCTTTGTGCCGTCCCTTGTCTTTGATAAAATCTATTTTATTGCAGCTCAAAATATAAATGTCGAAGCATAGACTAACTTGACATATTTCCCCTTCCAGTTTGTTTCGTGCTCATAAACGAAATTTATTGCTGTTGGCCGTAACAGCGATCTGTCATATTTTACTCTAGTCCCTCTATAGGATCTTAAAATTAGTTGACTGCCTCGTGGCGTTCACAAGTATCCTTCCAGCAATGAGACATAAACTTGGATTCACTTTAATGCGATAGAAAGCAACAATATTGCGAAACACATCCACAAGGGCAATAACAAGGATATAAAAGTTTGTAAGAGCGCTCAGTATTGCCTATCACGGTATCCTAACGACTGCCACGGGCATGATGTGGTTCTAAAGTGAGGCGCAAGTGAAGGAAAAAGCAATGTGAATTTCACACAAAGAATATTTCTCCCTTTTAGTTCTTGTATATGGTCTGGCTGAGTGGGCAGGTGGTTAAGAAGTTAGTATATTGTGCGGGCGAAAGCAGATGAAATTTTGAATGTGGAAATCCGCAGCTTTCTCTCAAAATATGTAAACGTTTCTTGGTGTATATACAGGATGTCCTTGAGAAAGGTTCCGGGTTTATCTATATTTCTAGATCTGCCTAGAAGATTCAGAAACCCACTGTAGCCTCCATTGTCAGTTTGGTTCATTGTCACGTTCTGGAGTGAAGTAGCGGTATATTTTAAGCCATCCTTCGTGTCTCCCTATTGCAAATATTCCATTCTACCGTCAGTAATTTCATGAGTATTATATTTGGACTAAGAGTATTAGTTAAACTTAGCTATTTTGCAGGGAAATTGAGAGAAAGGTTATTTTTTTATTTAATTAATATCTTGTTATAAGAGACACTTCAATATTAATGACAACGTGGACGTTTAATGATTCCTCAAAATGATTTCATTAGTGTATTACAGACATCAATGTAACGTTGGACTTTGATTTTATACGATCCAGCTCCTTAGGTTAATGGTCAGCGTACTTGTTGTATGTCCTCCGCTCTCTTCGCTCAGCGCCAGCCAGCCGCACGCACGCAAGCGTGGATCATTCGAGACTCGACGCGCAGTCTTCAGTACGCGTGTCTGTTACGTCGTATGCAGTATATAAGGAGCTCCCTGTCTGTCATTCATGAGGATTCTCCCCAGTGTCCTGCTCCAGAATACACTGAACGTCGAACACGGAGGCTACTCCTCTTAAAAATGTGTCTCGACCAGGTGGACGGAATTCTGATAGTATGAGGTTTCACCTCAGGTCACTACTCCACTTTCCCGTTCTTTCATCCATGTCGAGCCCCGATGTTGTATGCCACACATCCCCAAGCTCACTCAAGCTCCGACACACACTTAGATTCTCTAATTGTGAACATAGCTTTCATTTAGTACAAGCTTATGAACTCAGACACTTCAAGTTAGAAGGAACTCTCTTAGCTAATCTATGCTAGTGCAAATGATAGTTTTCAACTATCACGAACTATATCTTTCCCAAGAACTATCTTTTCAAGATAGCAGTGAGTGTAAATACATTCAGAGTGTACATAGTGTATAGAAACAGAAACTCTCTCAAGATTAATCATCTACTTTGCTTGAAGACAATTTCATGTTTTATTCCTGTACAGACTGTAGAATTCTGTGTGAAGCAAATAAATAAGTTGTGTTCTTGTAAACCTTATCTTGTTTACAACACAACTCATTGGCGACGAGGTAAAAAAAAACTACGTGCCATCTGCCACCAACATATTGGCGACGAAGTCAAACAGTGGTCAGTGTGTCGCCCACTCATTCGAAACGAGGTACAAAACTGATTACATTCTGTCGTCAACTCATTCGCGACAGGGCAACAAACTCTTACAGGATATCGTCCACTCATTGGCACAGTGACACTATACTCCGTAACTATCATCACTCCACATTGGAGCCTGTACGGCCTCTACCAGCAGTTAGCCTTTTCTACAGTGCAACTATTAGCCTCCTTCGAACTACGGACAGTCAGCCGACATTCCAACGCTCTCTCTCGCTCGCAGCACCTGTTCGGCACGCTTCAGCTTGCTTGCTCTCTCACACCCTCCCAGCTGTTCAGGTGAAGGTCTCGCCTACAGCCAGCTTAGTACACGCTGCTAGACAAGTTCTTTTCTCTCACGCATCTCAACATGGCTACAGCCGAGCAGCTAGCTGCCGTATTGCAAGCTCTACAGCAGCAACAACAGCAATTCATGCAGCAACAACAAGCGGCATTGCTCACAGCTATGCAAACTCTTTCTGTTTCTACACAGCCCTCAACAATTCCTCCGTTCTCTGCTTTTGATCCGGCTAAGGAAGAATGGTCAGTCTATTTCGCCCGCCTACAGCAACATTTCATACGCCATTCCCTCACGGACGACAAGCGCCAACGTGCACTATTTCTCAGTTCGGTTGGCAATGCTACGTGCGAATTACTACAAAAATTAAGTCCAGAGGAGCAACTCTCTGAAGTGCCATTCGCACAGCTCTTGGCCCGTATCACTGAACACTATGCTAAAGCCCCGCATATAGTGGCCGCTCGCTACAAATGTTTTCAGAGCAGGAAGCAACTGCATCAGACTCATGCTGAATGGATAGCGGAATTGAGAGTTCTAGCTAAACCCTGCCAGTTTATATGTTCCAAGGACGGTTGTGGTACGCCCTATACCGATTCCCTCATTCGGGATATGGTCATTCTGCATGCTCCTGAGGACAAAGTTCGTTTTGACGCTGTCAAGAAGAGTAACCCTTCTTTAGAAGATGTCCAGCGTATTGCTACGGTATACGAACTTACTACCAAGACTGCGGCTGAAATAGCTTCTAAACACGAAGTCGCTCAAGTCTCTACTCCAGCCCGCCAGTCCTCTGCTACCTTGCACCGCGCAGCCAAGTCGCTCTCTGCCAAGCATTCTCGCCCGGTTCCCTCTCGTTCTTCTCCAAGAAAGCCCACTTCTAAGAGCAAGTCGCAACTCCTACCTTCCTGCAGAGGATGTTTCAAACATCATGAACGTCGTGCCTGTCGTTTTTTCAAAGCCACTTGTGAACGATGTAATAAAGTAGGACACATCAAGACTGTATGTCAGAGTTCGCTCCGCCCTGCTAAGACTCCTGCAGCGCGCCCGAAGCATATACAGCCCCGACAGGACATGGAAGTTGATCAGATAAATCTTATTCTTCCCACCAAGAATTCTCACAAGATCATCGTTCCTCTATCATTCTCTGATCGCTCTGTCGATTTTCAGTTAGACACTGGATCACCTGTCTCTATCATTAACCTGACTACATATCACGACTTAGGTTCACCTTCATGCTCTCCAGCTGACATCCAGCTTGTTACATTTAACAAACGGAAGATTGACATTAAAGGCCAAATCACGTTTCCCGCCAGTTATAAAGGAATTCGGAAGGTCATTCCACTACTCGTAGTCAACAACAACACCGCATCGAACATTATGGGCATGGATCTCTTTAATTTATTCGGCTTCCAGATTCATGACAACATCAACGTAGTATCTACGTTGCAACCTACTTCTGATATTCGAACCAAGCCGTGTGTTTGTGTATGTGTATATTTCCAGCCAGATTTCTCATCAACTGAGATTATTGAGGAAGTTAGTAAAGCTTTAACTGTGACTACTAGGGATGATGCCATTATCCTTGCCGGAGACCTAAATTGTCGCATCGATGCAGAACATCGAAAATCAACAGAAGTTTTGGACTTCTTAGAAGAGGAAGGTCTTCGGTTGGTGAATGCCTCTGACATGAATACCTACATGTCTCATAATGGTGCTAGTACAATAGATCTGGTGTTTATAAACTCTAAGTTTGTGTCGATCAAGCAGGAGGTTATTCTCGAGGCGCAACGGAAACACCTACCAGTTGCAACTTCCTTACAGCTGGAGAATAGGCCTAGTACGCTTGATACAGTTAGAGACCGTACAAAAATAAGTAGAAAAGGTAATCCGTCTCTTATCTGTGGTGAAGATAATCAAACGATACTTAACCTATTACGAGAGGGTAATCTTAATGAGGCTGCATTATATCTAGAAGTGCTGCTCCAGAATGCTACTCTACCAACAATACCTGTGGTCAGCAAATCTCAACCCTGGTTCACCAATAAATGCTATAAATGTCGTAGAGATGTGCTGGAAGCATTACATACAGCCCTAAGAGAGAAAACAAAAGAATTCCTTGAAATATATGCCAGTAAAAGGAGAGCATACAAACTACTACTAAAATAAGCCAAAAATCATTATAGAAAGGAAGAAGAAAAGAAACTTATAGAACGTGCCAGTCTAAATCCTTACCTGGCTCTGAAGCCTAGACAACCGAAGTTCTCCAGGAACTTACCAATGGAAGTTTGGGAAAAGCACTTGAGTGCAGTGCTTCAAGAGAGAGACACACGACCTACTAATTATTTCGTGCCAGTTTTTCAAATAATCCCTGAAATTGACGAATTTTCAATTAATGAGGTTGTATCAACTATTACAGCATCTAAAGATAACAAGGCATGTGGCCCAGATCACATTTTTAATGAACATCTTAAAGCTGCTCTCCCAAAATTGGGTGAATCCATCACTCGCCTAATGAATGAATGCTTGCGGCAAGGTAGGATACCAGACAACTGGAGAAAGTCTACTATTAAAATGCTATATAAAGGCAAAGGTGATACCGCAGATCCCAACTCATATAGAGGAATAGCGCTAGAGTGTACTCTACTAAAGACTTTAACTTCATTAGTGGGTAAACGTCTCATTAAACTGGTGGAAAATAACCTACCGGAGTCGCAATTCGGATTTAGAAAAGGGAAATCAACGACTTTAGCTATCCGCTGTCTCCAGAATGACATAGAAGAAGCCTTAAAGAAACCAGGGGGTGAATTGCATGCCATCTTTATAGATTATTCGAAAGCTTTTGACACCATAAGCAGAACCATACTGTTAGAAAAAGTGGAGAGTTTCATTGGTAGTACGAACTACCTTATACCGCTGATTAGGAACTTACTGCTCAACAATTCAATAGAAGTAGATGATGGCATTACCAAATTTAATATTTTGGAACAAACAACCGGGGTATTACAGGGAGACCCGTTAAGTCCATTATTATTCATCATTGCGACAGCAGACATAGTAGATTTGGTAAACCAGGAAAGCGTCAAACTATTAATGTACGCTGATGATATGGTCTTAACATCAACGTCAGAGAAGGAACTCCAGGAATCATTCAACCAAATAGTAGGCTGGATAAAGAAAAATGAGCTCAAACTGAATGTAGAAAAAACAGTGTCCATGACGTTTAGAAGAGGGGGACCTCATGGAATCTTCTATTATGAAGACCAAGAACTTAAGTCCGTAAAGCATTTTAAATACTTGGGTGTAATTTTTCAAACCCAAGGTAATGTTTTCACCCTCCATCTCATAGACCGTCTAAATGCATCTATGAAAGCAATATCTGACATTAAGCACCTGAGAAACTTGTCTTTAGAAACGGCCATAAAACTCTTTCATCTAAAAATCAGCCCTATAGCAACATATGACTTGGAAAACATTTGGGAACATTTGAGTATGAAACAGTTAGATAAAATCGAGAAGTTGAAGGCAATCTACTTGAAACGGGCTCTGTGCCTCTCCAAATATTCTCCTTCCCGGCTCGTGTATGAGCTATCCAGAGAGGGATTTTATGTGGAAGAGCTAAGGTTACAGTTGTTACTTCCAGCAACAACACCCTATATACATCTGCTTCGAGACCTACGATCGAAGAAGGCTGACATCTGGGAAGATTTCTACTCTACCGATGCCATGCTAAATCACGAGTGGGTTCAAGGTGGATATGAACTGCGACACCTGCTGACAAGGTTCTCCGTTCATGGGTTCCATTATAAACTGTGTAATATAAAGCGTTATCATGAACCAGGTTTGAACTGTGTATGTTTAAGATTTGGTGCACACTGTACTAGGTACCATGTTTTAAATTGTAAACAGCGATCAGAATCACTGGTGAAATTTTGCAACGAAGACTAATGTTTTATATAGTAATTCTTTGCACATTGTGGGCGTTAAATAAATTATTATTATATTACGGCTCTCCTCGAGCAGTTTCCTGAAGTCTTCGACTCTACGCTCGGAACCGCCAAAAACTATACAGCTCACATACAGCTGAAATCAGGAGCTAAGCCGCGCTTTTTCAAAGCACGTCCAGTACCCCTGGCACATCAAGACCAGGTCACTAAGGAGTTAGAAAGATGGGTAGAAGCTGGAATAGTGGTACCAGTCAATTCCAGTCAATGGGCCACTCCACTAGTTGTAATCAAGAAACCTGATAGCAATGTACGACTTTGTGGTGATTTCCGATCTACGATCAACGCACAAATCGACGCAGATATATTTCCAATTCCCCGTCCAGAGGACTTATTCCGTCGTCTAGCTGGTGAACAATTCTTCTCTAGAGTGGATCTTAAAGAAGCCTATCTACAGCTACTTTTAGACGAAGAATCCAAGCAATTTCTCACACTCAACACTCCTATCGGACTGCTCTTGCTCCAGCGTCTCCCGTTAGGCGTCTCTTCCTCAGCTGCTATTTTTCAGCGCTATTTAGCTCAACTCACCGCCTCCATTCCCGGTTGTGCTAACTACCTTGATGATATTATTGTGACCGGCGCAGATCATCAAGAACATCTCCTTAATCTGCGCCTCCTTCTCACGAAGTTGAAAGACAATGGCCTACGAGCGAATCTCGCTAAATGCACTTTCTTTCAGCCACAAGTTCACTACCTGGGACATATCCTCGATAAAAACGGCATTCAACCTAGTGAACGGAATGTCTCGGCGATTGTAAACATGCCTGTACCACAGAACATCAAGCAGCTCCAATCCTTCCTAGGCAAAGCGAACTACTATAACAAATTCATTCCCCGCTTCGCTTCAGTTGCAGCTCCATTAAACGCCTTACGCAAAAAAGGTGTTAAATTTCAGTGGTCTCCTCAATGCCAACAGGCCTGGCAAACGATCAACAAAGCCCTTGTTCAAGCTGTTAAACTCAATTTTCAACCTGGCAAGCTCATCACGCTAGCTACTGACGCATCAGATTACGGCGTAGGCGCCGTTCTCTCCCAGAAGGATCGTCACGGACAAGAACGCCCCATCGCCTTTGCTTCGAAGACACTTAATGAGCATCAACGTCGGTACTCCCAGATAGAAAAAGAAGCTTTAGCAATCATCTTTGGTATTCGCCGTTTCAATGAATATCTCTATGGCAACCATTTCCTGATCATTACTGATCACAAGCCTCTAGTACACTTACTCCATCCTGGTAATAAGATCCCTGAGCATTCCCTCAGAAAGCTTCAAAGATGGTCCATGTTCCTTTCTGATTATTCCTATCAGATCGCCTATCGCGCCACATCCCAGCATTGTAATGCTGATGCCCTCTCTCGCTTACCAGTCGGTCCTGATACCGCCTTCGATTCTCAAGAATCCGAATGTCTTCAGTTAGACATAGAACTCGAAGACACCGTATCCACCTTTCCTATCGACGCTATCTGCCTTGCTAAAGCTACGGATAAGGACAGTACACTTGGTACGGTACGTACTTACATCCGCAATGGTTGGCCCGTTCAGAACAAACTTCCTGCCCACCTTGCGCCTTATCATCGTATTCAGCATCGTCTTACGACTCGTGCCGGAGTTATACTCCTCGAAACCGGCACCACCTTCCGAGTGGTTATCCCACCTAGTCTACAGACACAAGTTCTCGACTTGCTACACCAAAGTCATTGGGGGTATATCCCGCACTAAGCAACTGGCACGTCAACACTGCTACTGGCCTGGTATTGATGCCGCCATCGAAAAGCTCATCCGCCATTGTGAACAATGTCAAATTAATCAGAACGCCCCGTCTTCTGATCTAGCTTCTTGGCCTCCTGCTACTTCTCCATGGGAACGAGTTCACATCGATTTCTCAGGTCCTTTCCTCAATTCCATGTGGCTCATCGTCATAGATTCTCTATCGAACTTTCCCTATGTAGTGGATATGCATTCTACTACTACTACAGAAGCTACCATTCGTGCTCTTCAGGAAATATTTACAACTGAAGGCTTACCTCAAGTCCTAATTTCTGACAATGGACCGCAATTTACAGCCACTGCTTTTAAGAACTTCTGTACATATAATGGCATTCGCCATATCCTAGCACCGCCTTTTCACCCTCAATCTAATTGTGAAGCTGAACGCTTTGTACAAACGTTTAAGAAAAGTATGAAAAAAGCTGTCTCTTCAGGCTTAACTAAAGACCAAGCATTGTTACAACTCTTAAGCTACTACAGAACTCTGCCCGGCGCGGATAATGTCACTCCCGCACAAAAGCTCCATGGACGACCTCACAGAACTTTACTTTCTCTGTTGCAGCCTCTTCCGGCCCAGCCTAAGACCTTGCCAACTAAGTTCACTGTCAACGACAGAGTCTACATAAGGACATTCAAGTCAAACCCGCTCTGGTTACCTGGTGTCATCCGCAGATCTTTGGGCCATCGTCTCTACGAGATTCAGACTGCTGAGAAACGCATTTGCCGCCACCAGGACCAGATACGCCTGCGCTACCGTCCATATCCGGCTATTGATTCTCTTGTTAAGCCAGATAAATCTATTGCTGAACGAGCTTTAGACCATTTAATAACCATGGGTTCCTTTCAGGACGATGCAGCGCCACTCCGCCCATTCACAGCTCCGGACAATACAACAGAGACGTCAGAAGCTCCTGCCCAGCATCGTAGCCGCCGCCAGCGGCGCCGCCGCTTCACGCCGTATCGGCGTATTTAGGAGGGGAGGGTGTTGTATGTCCTCCGCTCTCTTCGCTTGGAAATTTCTCCGATGGCACTGAAATATTTGAACTCTCCAGATCTAAAGATTTATACCCAAGCTTTCTTTTGTGTAGATTATTTGAATTGCAATTCTATTTTTATGTTTTTTTGCACCTATCCGAGCTACACATTATTATTATTATTATTATTATTATTATTATTATTATTATTTGATACGTTACGCCTAACTAAGGAGCGTGTGTGAACTTATTTAGCACAACGTTCCTCCTTGTCTTTCCAAAATCTCTTCATTCCAACGCTGTGCTTCTTTTTGCGTTCTTCCGTCTATCCTGTAGCTTGTCTTTTATGTTGATCGGCAAATTTCTGTTTGTTTATGAGATTTCTGAATTTTTTTTCTGTCTTGCAAGATTTCTTCATTTATACCAATTTTCTGAAGATCTATGTTTATTTCTGTACGCCAGTTGTGATTTTTTAGAAGTACTGGGAGATTTAGTATTTTCTTTTTAGCCTATTGTTATCCATCCTGATCAGGTAACCATAGAATTTTCATCTTATTATAATGGTATCTGTGATTTTCTCTGTTACTTGATAGATTTCCTTTGATTTCCTTTTCATCCAAATACAATTTTCGCATTTAGGCCTTCTTCTTCTTTTTCTCTTATTATTATTATTATTATTATTATTATTATTATTATTATTATTATTATTATTATGCTACTCTCTTCCCTGTTGATATTTCTGTACACATCCTGAATACATGGATCCTAAAATGTAAGGCTCTTACTAGCTCTCCGTAGCATTCTCTGTACGACCCACATTCTCCTAAACCGTGACAGTATTAGTGTAATCTATGGTCCGGGGAGACTTTCATTTCCCTCCCTTATCACGAGTTTCAGCAGGGTAACCCTTTCATCTACAATGAAGGAACTGCCATTCTGAAGCCCTGTCCAGCAACTCTATAGGGCTACTCCACCACTGACAAAAGGCTAGCGTCCTTCATAGTAATGTTGTTATTTGAAACAAGATGAAAAGCTCTATGATAAGCACAGTTATGGAACGAAATATCTGAAAATTCAAAGTTCAACTGAAATGCAATACGGCTATCACAATCATTATCCAAAGAGAAACATAGTTCAGTCGGAGCTTTCTAGCGAAGATATGAATCCCTGACAGAGCGTGTGAATTTTTTGAAAAATAAAATCAAGTTCATACCGGTCGGGTACAACTTATATAATATAAAACCTTTATCAGAAAATTGAATGAAGAAGGACAATTCCACATACACGGCGTTCGTAGATCTTGAAAAGGCATTTTATAATGTTGAATGGACCAAGCTATTTGAGATTCTGAAGATGATCGGGATGAGATACCGAGAACGAATAATTGTCTACAATCTGTATAAAAATCAGTTGGCAGTGATAAGAATCGAAGGCTTTTAAAAGGAAGCAGCAATCTAGAAAAGATTGAGGAAAGGTTGCAGTTTGTCCCCTCTCCTTTTCAATATTCATACAGAACAGACAGAAAAATTAACACACACACATACACTCACTCTTTCAATAAAGTTGCAATTAAAACGAACAAAATGGATATTATTTCTTTTAAACAGAATGAATGACCAGAATACTTCTTTTACATGGGATATTTAAAATAATAGCCTCGGTGGCTCAGGCAGCAGCGTGCCGGCTTTCACCGCTGGATATCGAGGTTCAAATCCCGGTCACTTCATATGACATTTGTGCTGGACAAAGCGGAGGCAGGACAAGTTTTTTTTCTCCGGGTACTCCGGTTTTCCCTGTCATATTTCATTTCAGCAACACTCTCCATTAACATCTCATCTGCCAGTCATTAATCATTGCCCCAAAAGAGTGCAACAGGCTTCGGCAACCGGCACATTTCCTATCCTCGCCGCTAGATGGGGACTTCATTCATTCCATTCCTGACGCGGTCGAATGACTGGAAACAAACTGTAGATTTTCATTTTCATTTTAAATAATATTTTAAATAGGTCTGAGAAGAGCTTTTTCATTACTTAAACTATATTTGAAATAACATTTGTAAGAAAATTCTCATGAAAATATATACGTTACGTATAAAGATCCGTTCATCTCGTTAACTATATCCTTAATATGCTGTGATCTAGTTGACATGGTGTAATCCTCAGACTTATTTAAAATTCTTGACAGAACATAGAGTATATTATGTGAAATATGTTTGTTTTAATAAATTCCCGTACAAGTTTTAAGATCCGGCCCCGTGGTGTAGAGGTAGTGTGCCTGCCTCTAGCCCGGAGGCCCCAGGTTCGATTCCCGGCCAAGTCAGGGATGTTTCTCTCGACCCGAGGGCTGGCTCGAGGTCCACTCAGCGTATGTGATTAGAACAGAGGACTGAGGAGCTGTCTGACGGTGAGATGGCGGTCCCGGTCTCGAAAGCCCAGAATAACGGCCGAGAGGATGCGTCGTGCTGACCACACGTCCCCTCGTAATCTGCAGGCCTCCGTGCTGAGCAGCGGTCGCTGGGCAAGCCAAAGGCCTTTGAAGGGCGTTAAGTGCCGGGGGGGGGGGGATACAAGTTTCAAACTAAGTGTATAGTTCTGAAGAGAACTTCCTTCATATTACACACTAGCTGATACCCGTGCTTCGCTACGGGATTCTCAGAAAGACTGACTTTGTGGTTTTCCTAACTGAAATCAACATAGGTCATTACAAAAACGTAGGTATGAATGTAGCGATTAAAAGTAATGCTATCATATGAAATACTCGATCAAATGGAAAGCCGCACGTTTTATCACTTTTAACGAACAGTGCTGCGGTTAGATTGCGGTGCCAATCTAATAGTCCAAAGTTCCAGAGCTGGGATGACCAGGCCGCAGATTGCCATGAACACTCATCTGTCATGATTCCGCTAAATATGCACACTGTTCATTCCAATCAGTACCTCAGAGTAGGGATTGAATAGCCCGAATGCTATGATGATCCAGTGTGTTACGTACCAGTAGTATGAGAAAATTTATAAACCAGGGGAATGGCATGCTAAAGAAGAAAGTTATCTAACTCACCACCTACTTCACCAGGCTGTTACACTCTGTCCGACTGGGTGAGTTGACCGTGTGGTTAGCGGTGCGGTTAGCTTGCATCCGAGAGATAGTGGATTCGAACCCCATTGTCGGCAGCGCTGAAGATGGTATTCCGTGGTTTCCCACTTTCACACCAGTCAAATGTTGGGCCTGTACCTTAATTAAGGCCTAAGTCACTCCTAGCCCTTTCCTATCCCATCGTCGCCATAAAACCTATCTATGTCGGTGCGACGGAAATCAAATAAAAAATACTCTGTACGCAGCAGTATTCCTATCTACCGGAGATGAGGGGCAACAGAAGACACAAAGCACATCACGACAAACAATGGTCAATGTAATGTTATTGTTGATCAGTGTTATGAGCTTTCCATATTGTAGGCCTACACATTTAGTTTTCTTTCGACTCTGTTTGTAAAATATTTTATACCGTAAACTGTAGTTTCTTATTCTCCGACTTTACACACCGATTTTCATTAAATACTGTTTACCCATTTTCTCGTTACTCGGCGCTGATATGGATTTAGTAACAAAAATTCAAATTCATGAATATCTTGGTGATCATAGCCAGTACGGTAACAATGTATAAGACATGAAATTTAATACTATATAACCCTAGTTATGCAGCATTTATCGATTACACCTCTAATAAGAAATATTTGAGAATTACATTTTAGGCCTTCCCCTAAACTACCATTTCACTCAGCGTGAATAAAATAATTTACAGCCTAGACTATATCGACCTATTTCCTGACTTTGCATACCGATTTTCATCAAGATAGGACTACTAATAACAACAATATTTGAGAATTAAATTTTAGGTCTTCCCCTAAACTACCATTTTTCTCAGCGTGAATACAATTATTGACAGCCTAGATTGTAGCAATTTATTTTCCAACTTTGTACACCCATTTTCTTTAAAATATGACCACTAATAACATAAATAGTTGAGAATTCAATTTTAGGCTTTCCCCTAAACTACCATTTTACTCAGCGTGAGTGAAATTATTTATAGCCTAGATTGCAGCGGCTCATCCCCCAACTTCATATACCGATTTTCATTAGACCACTAATAACATAAATAGTTGAGAATTCAATTTTAGGCCTTCCCCTAAACTACCATTTCACTCAGCCTGAGTAAAATGATTTATAGCCTAGATTGTAGAAACTCATCCCCCGACTTCACATACCGATTTTCATTAAATTCTCTTCAACCGTTTTCTCGTGATGCGTGTACAGACAGACAGACAGACAGACAGACAGACAGACAGACAGACAGACAGACAGACAGACAGACAGACAGACAGACAGACAGACAGACAGACAGACAGACAGACAGACAGACAGACAGAAATTACGGAAAAGTAAAAAGGGCATTTCCTTGTTACTATGGACATGACCGATACAGAAATACCATTATTTTCAAATTCTGAGCAATGTACAGACAAAACTCTTATTTTATATATATAGATATTATAACACTGTATACCACCTAGGGATGGGCTTAGCAACGGTTATACCTGAAGCGGTTACTCAAAAATACTCGTTAACGTTAATGGTTAAAAATAACTTATATTACAAGAGCGGTCCGTTATTGAAGGTATATAATATTCGCTATGCTAGGGAATATGGTGTCAACCCCGTGGTCACGGGGTAGCGTAACGGCCAGGTCAGCGATTTTTAACAGCATCTAAAGGCTGGTTCGAGAGGTCCACAGGCTTACACTTGAGGGAGGTATCTGACGGTGAGATGACGGCCTCGATCAAGAAAGCCGAGAATAACGGCCCACAGAATTCGTCACGCTGACCACGCGTCACTTCATAATCTGCAGGCATTCGGGGGTGAGGATTGGTCGCTTTTATTAGGCCAAAGGCCCTTCGGAGCAAGCAGACCATAGGAGTAAGGAAGTATAGGATGTGTACCAACTGCAACGTTGACGTAACCAGCCTAAATCAAGAGTCATAATTGCAATTTTAGAATTTGGTTTACGTTGCACCGACAAATATGGTTTACATTGTACCGACACAAATAAGTTTTAAGGCGACGATGGGATAGGAGAGAGCTAGGGGTGGGAAGGAAGTGGACGTGGCCTTAATTAAGGTACAATCCCACCATTTGCCTGGTGTGAACCACGGAAAACTGTCTTCAGGGCAGCCGACAGTGGGGTTCAAATCCACCATCTTCCGGATGCAAGCTCACAGCTGAGCGCCCCTAACCGCACTGTCAACTCGCCCTGTAGTTTTAATTGCCTTTTATGTAAATACCACTGTACCAACAGATACTTCTCGCGCGAAAAAATTCATGAAGTCGATCAGTTTTAAACTAACAAAAAATTACCTCAAATAACACAAAGAATGTTGTAAATGAATTTAAATTCCTCGCTTAAATAACTTTATAGAAAAGCCACGACAAGTGCTTAACAGGAACATGTACGAGAAATAGAACGAAAATTTAATCCATCATCATTTTAAAATAATGTTAATTACAAGTTGAACTAACTTACATAAATACTGGGTACTGAGGTGGTTACTGGTAGCGAGTACGACCGCGCGGCTTTGTTCTCTTCATAATTCCCGTAATGCTAAAAATACGCGTTTGCTAGCCAATACCGATTAGTAAAATACTGATTACTCCAGGCAGTCACAGGTAGCGTGTCCGATTCCGCGCTGCCCTGGTTAGCCGACTACACACGATTATTGCCGAGCCGTTGTTATTCAGTAACTGGATACTGTATTAAAATACCGGTTAGTAAAATACTGGTTACCGGAGGTAGTTACTGGTAACGAATACGGCCGCGCGCTGCCCTCGTTATCTGAGTACACACGAGTATTGGTGAGCCGCTGTTATTTCAGTAACTGGGTCCAAACGCGTACTGGTTAAATATACTTGTTAAGTTATTTACCAGCCTCCACATACATGGTTATAGCATAACGTATAACGTATTCAAGATGGAGGAAAATAGGTTAAGTTAAGCTTCGTAACTTCTTCTTACGTAGTAGCGACTTCATTCTAGAATCGATATTCACGAATAAATATATTAAGTGGAACACTTTAAAAAGGCACGAAACTACAATAACAACAAAACCGCTACCCTACATAATTATAATCATTATAAAATATCAAAGCCATCTTAATAACAGTGCTGGCGATAGTAATTATTGTTAATATTATTAATTATATACAGTCGTGTCAGCACACTACTTTAATTCAAAACCGTTTTTTCGGACTCTATAAAGTCCATCATCAGTGCTAAAATTATTTAAAACATTTAATTCCCTACATAATAACAAATTACTGTACTGTAAAATGAATTTAAAATAGATATTTAAATAACTAGTAAGATAAAAGCCGAGTTAAGTGCTGAATAGGAGCTTTATTTTTTAACAATAATTTTAAAATACAACCGAATTTTACCTTAAACAATATAAGAGTAGATACCGTACTGTAATTGAATACAAAATAGAAGCTTAATACCTGTATGTCTGAACCTAGTCCTGTTTCTCTACGGGGTCAGTTTTGAAGTGAGATGGGGCTTCGTAGCCACTTTTTACGACCGGATGCCCTTCCTGACATCAAACTCATCAGAGGAGTTAATGAGATGAAATTCATTAAGGCCACGTTCGCTTCCTTCCCACTCTTGTCACTGTTCTATACCATGGTCGCAATAAGACCTGTCTGTGTTGGTGCTTACTTGTGCCAGGCTCCTCACATTCATCTATCCTATCCGACCTCCCTTGGCCAACTCTTGTTCTTTTCTGACCCCGGCAGTATTAGATCATTCGAGACCTAGAGAGTTTTTAATTTTCACGCCCTTCGTGGCTCTTCTCCCTTTTTGCCGATACCTTCATTTTTCGAAGTGTCGGATCCCTTCCTTCTTTTCTATCTAATTAATGTTATATAGTATAGAGGATTGTTGCCTAGTGGTACTTCCTCTTAAAACAATAATCACCACCACCACCACCACCACCACCACCACCACCACCACCACCACCACCACCACCACCACCATCTTTGTCCCTGCGACGTAAAGCAAGTATAATAATAATGATTCAACTGTTATAGGTTTCTGAATGACGCCGGAATGGGGGTATTTCGCCATGAAAAGAGGTTCTTTAATTTATTGACATGAGTCTTTTAAATGCCAAATAACTGCGTTTGGTTTGGATCGCGCAACAATCAACAAAGAGAACGAAAAAGAGATAAAACTCATAGGACATTTATGCAATTGCTCCTCTTTACCTTGCTTGCTTACATTAAGGAGTATGAACGCAAAAAATTGCACAAAAAATATTTATTTACACGAATTTGATTTACTTATAATACTTATCTCGACTGCTAGCACTGCTACTTTTAAATTAATTATTGGGTGAACCCTTCCTCGTGTAATTTTTAACATTTGATATGGAAGACTTATAAGATTACTAACAAATGTACCCGTGCTTCGCCACGGTATTCTGCATTGTATACGGATATCGACGTAAATACTGTGCGTGCAGTAAATGAGATTGTTTTAAAATTGAGTGAGGGTTGCGGAGTTGTGATGATAACGGCAGGCTCACTTGCCTACTGCCATTCACACTCAAGTTGGCAAGTTTTTATTATAATTGCAGGCCCCATTGCCTACTGTGCGGTCACTATCGATTTGGGGAGTTTTAGTTACAATGGCAGACCCATTTCCTACTTTCAGACATGTAACAGTTGAGGAGTTTTTATTATAATAGCAGGCAACTTCCCTACCACCAGTCAAAATTGAGTTGTGCAGTTATCATTATAATGGCAGGCCCTTTATACTGCTGCCAGCCAGCTTACTGCCAGTCACACAGAATTAGTGAGTTTCCATGAAAATAGCCGGCCACTATGCCTAATGCTAGTCAAATTTTAGATTGGGACATTTGTTTATAATGGCGGGCACCCTGGCATAGAGCCAAACACAATAGGATAGGGGACTTTCGAACAAAACTGCATGATCTCTTACCTTCTGCAAGACAAATCGTGAAGTGAATTATTCATTAAAATGGTAGGCTCTCCTTACTAATGCCAGTTACACAGGAGTTGGAGAAGGACCCCATTCCTACTGCCAGCAGTCAAAGTTGGTGTAGGGAGTACTGATTACAATAGCAGACACACACTTTCTCGATCGCTACAAATCGACATCAATGAATATATATAGATGGACATACGAAAGTATATGCATGTTTACAATATTGCAGACCTTCATTTACAGATTAACTGCTGCTAAACGGTACGTCATATTGACAAAGGATTGTACCGTAAGGCGCAGTATTTAGCGATCTAAATGGCTGGTCCTATGATATATTCACGCATCTCATCTATTCATGGGTCAGACTGAGTCAGGAACGTTGAATAGGTTGAAATTTGTGTAAGATTATCTTACATTGCATTACTTTTCGGATAATTATGTGACATAGCATTTAGCTCACATATGGGTACTGGGTGGGCCAATGTTCGTGTAGAGTTTGATCATACTATCTTTCCTGTAAGTGATTGAAAGTATGAATTATGTAGGTAAAGAGTCCAAATTTACTCGAAGTCGAGAAATAGAGACGAATCTAACGTATAAGCGATACAGATACGACAAAAAGTCATAAGACCAAGGTTGAAGATCACTCTTAATTCAACGAAGATTGTGCCATCCGTTATGTGATAGGACTTCCCGTTTATCCCACGAAATACCTCGAAACGAAGGACTGCACCATCATTAAATTGCTTCCATATTTCGATATTCTTCGGGGATAAAAAATAAAAAAATTAAAGACCTGTGAAGTTTTTCGTTCGTTACAGGCTGAAGCGTATAATTTTGCCAAACTTCAATTTTCTTGCTTGTCTGGCAGGTTATGCTGCAATCTGGATTTTGGGTGAGGGGGTAAAAATTATGACTTTCAGGAAATTAAACAAAAAAATATGCAGACGATCATTATTACCCTTCAAACGGGTATCTGTACGAAAATTTCACCGAAATAGTCAATGTACAGGCACACACAGTCGTTACGATTTTATTTATATAGATAAATAAGGAATCTGCCCCACGTACAACATATTTTGGCTACGTCCGCTGGACTTAACCTGCAAAACCAACCGTTCATGATATCTCACTTATTAATCCTCCTGTCGAAAAATTCACATGAGAACAAAAGTTTTAGAAATGGATTTCCATTAAGGATTGTAGATTTCGATTAATTTCGGATGTGCATATTTTGAGGAAGTGCAAAATCATGGTTCCGGTTTCGGATAAACCCCCAGTAAATTTAGGTATTTAGAAATAATATTGGCCCATAAAACCTACACAAGGACAGGTGGATTCTAAATATCAAGTTTGGTAGAAATATATTCAGTAGTTTTCAAGTTATAAAAACTCATACAATCAAACCGATAAACAGACACCAAAGCTAAGAAATATTCAGATGGTCATTATTACAACTGAAACGGATAACTGTACGGAAATTCCGCCAAAATAGCCAATGTATAGACAGACTGTCGTTGTGATTATATTTATATAAATGACAGATAAGCATGGGCACGTTTGAAAGTGCAAACCTTCATTTCGAGTTTTACTGCTCCTAAACGGTACATCATACCAACAAAAGGTTTGCACCCTTAGACGTCTCTTTTATCGCTCTACATGTTTGGTATTAAAACATTTTCTCGTATCTCACATATTTATGGGTTTGATTGAGTTACGATATTTGAATGGGGTGAAATTTCGGTACATTTTCATCATTTTACATTATTTTTACATACTTATGTGGAAGCTAGAATCATGAAATTGGGTTCGCACATAGCCATTGGTCGTGTCAATGTGCGTGCCAAATTCGATGACTCTGCCTTTCTTATAAGTGTGTCAAACTAAGTAATACACGTGTAAAAAGCACAAAATTTACGAACCATCGAAATATACAGCCAAATCTACCCTATAAGGGAGAGAGAGAGAGAGAGAGAGAGAGAGAGAGAGAGAGAGAGAGAGAGAGATACGACAAAATATCACAGGACCAAAGTTGTAAATCACTCGAAATTTAACGGAGATCGTGCCATCCGTTTAGTGATAGGACTTACCGTTTAGCCGCGAAATACCTCGAAACGAAGGTCTGCACCGTCATTTAATTGCCTATATTTCGATATTATTCGGCATAAAAAGTGAAATATTTAAAGAAGTTTTCCGTAGGTTACCGGCTAAAACATATAAATTTGCTTAATTTCAATTTTTCAGCTCGTGTTGCAGATTGTGAGGCAATCTTGATTTTGGGCGAGGGGGGGGGGGGGTTAAATTGAGGACTTTCAGGAAACTATAGCTAAAAATATGCAGGTGGTCACTATTACCCCTTAAACGGAAAGCTGTACGAAAATTTCGCCAAAATAGTCAATACACAGACACACGGTCGTTACGATATGATTTATCTAGACAGATAAGGAATCTGCTCCACGTATAACACCTTTTGGGATATGCCCGCTAGACTTAGCCTGAATACCGACCTTTCATGTTATCTCCCTTATTAATCCTCCCGTTGAAAAATGCACATGAGGAAAAGAAATTAGAATTGGATTTCCAAACAGTTTGATCGATTTCCAATCAGGTTGGTCTTGTACTTTATTGTGGGAGAGTAAAAATCACCATTTCGGTCCCCTATAAAACCCCAGTCCATTCCGGGAATTTGAAATGGTATAAACCTTAAAACTTACCCATGGAGGGGTCGATGCTAAATATAAAGTTTAGTTCAAATATCTCAGTAGTTTTCAAGTTGAAATACGCTTTACGCGCACCCGCTCTTGCGTTAAGTCCGGTGGAACTTGTACCGAAAAACGGTTCGTTAATGATATCTCCGTTATTAATCCTGGTATAGAAATGATGCACATCAGAAAAAAAGGTTTAGAAATTAATTTCCATTAAGGCAGGTAGATTTCCATTAAGTTTGGTTGTGTATATTTTGAGGGAGTGCAAAATCACGGTTTCGGTTTCGTATAAACCCCCAATTAGTTCAGGGATTTAGAAACAATATTTGCCCTAAAACCTACCCAAGGACAGGTGGATTCTAAATATGAAGTTTGGTGGAAATATATCCAGTAGTTTTCAAGTTATAGAAATACAAACAGACGAACAGACAAACAAACAAAGAAACAAACAAACTAACTAACTAACTAACTAACTAAGTAACTAACTAACTAACTAACTAACTAACTAACTAACTAACTAACTAACTAACTAACTAACTAACTAACAGACACCAAGGAAACCTACCCTTGGACAGATGGATGCTATATATAAAGTTTGGTTCAAATATCTTCAATAGTTTTCAAGTTGTAAGAAATACGCTTTACACGCACCCGCTCTTGCGTTAAGTCCGCTGGGATTTCTACCAAAAAACGGTCCTTTAATGATATCACCCTTATAAATCCTGTTATCGAAGTGATGCACATGAGGAAAAAAGGTTTAGAAATTAATTTTCATTAAGGCACGTAGATTTCCATTAAGTTCAGTTGTGTATACTTTGAGGGAGTGCAAAATCACGGTTTCGGTTTCGTAAAAATCCCCACTCAGTTCAGGGATTTAGAAACGATGTTTGCGCTAAAACCTACACAGGGACAGGTGGATTCTAAATATGAAGTTTGGTGGAAATATATCCAGTAGTTTTCAAGTTATAAAAGGTCAGACAAACAGACAAACAGACAGACACCAAAGCTAAAAATGATGCAGATGGTCATTATTACACCTGAAACGGATAACTGTACGGAAATTTCGCCAAAATAATCAATGTACAGACACACGGTCGTTACGATTTTATTTATATAGATTTCTCCCCATGCACAGAACATTTTGCGAGCTCGCTATATATCACGGAAAAATATGACCACACAGAGCTCGTCTTTGCCCACTTCATAATTCCTGTGACGATATAAATACACGGTAATAACTCAATACAATAATGGTTAGTAGAATACTGAATAATAGAGGCAGTTACGATGCCTTTGTTAACCGAGTTCATCCGATCACCCGAGTATCGCCGAGTTGCTCTTCGAACTTGTGTGACGATAAAAATACGCGTTAACAACTCAATACTGTTTCACGGCCGTGACTTCTTACTGGTGGCGGTTACTGCTAAGGAATAAGGCCGCGTGCTGCCGGTGTTAAACGAGTTCATCAGAGTATTGCCGAGCTGCTGTTAATTCAGTAACTGGATATCTTCTATAATCGTTACATGCTGTAACAGTTACAAGCGCGTACTGGTTAAAAATAGTCGTTACGTTATTTACCAGCCACCACGAATACCACCTTTTCTTTGAATAAGTTAAATATCTTTAATCTTATAAGATGTTGAAATGAAATGGCGTATGGCTTTTAGTGACGGGAGTGTCCGGGGACAAGTTTATTTTGATTTGACTCCCGTACGTGAGCTGCGCGTCGTGATGAGGATGAAACGATGATGAAGACGACACATACACCCAGCCCCGTGCCAGCGGAATTAACCAATTATGGTTAAAATTCCGGACCCTGCCTGGAATCGAACCCGGGTCCCCTGTGGGCAAAGCCCAGCACGCTAACCATTTAGCCATGGAGCCGGACTTATAAGATGTTATTTTAACACGATAAAAACTTGCGAATGTATTTAATTTTTTTTTTCAATACGGATGTACTTTCAGAATATTCTAACTTTTTATATATCTTGCCTACAATGGTACCTTGTTTCCAACTTTCTCAATGATTGAGCTCTAAGCTGATGATGCTCTCTGCAAAGAACGAAACGTGTACTTGTAATTTATAAAATAATTGTTAACTTGTGTTACATTGGTGGAACTTTCCTTTAATTTAACAAGCCCATTAAGGTTGACAATACGGATCAAATATGAAGTTTATACCTTGTAATATCTAACACTCCTTTCATTTACGAAACAAAGGTTTTTTGCACCCTGTGAGTTTATCACCAGCCTTCTATGTGGAGACAGCGCCAAAAGAAGATGAATCAAACCCAGGACCCTCTGAATAGAGGCTCCTACTCTGACCATTCAGTTAACGAGCCGTGCACTTCAGCGAACGTAAAATACTTTATCTCAATAGGTAGCACGAAAGAGTTCATCTTGATAAAACAGTGCTAATAAGAGGAAGTGTGAGAGCGTTCGTTCATGGATCGTCACATCTGTGAAATAAAATAGCCACCATGTGTGTGTGTGGCCTGAGCACAAGGCTCGTTGCGATTGATATGACTGGGAGAAAACTCTTAGCTCTCCCCTGAAAGTAACAGAGAACGTTCAGAAGAATCTGGACTGCCATTGTACGAATAAAATACAACATTTCCCTTTCACAGACACGCCCTTTTATAACCGGCACACTGGCTAAAATGTAGTCTTTCTTGTGGATAACACCTTTCGTCGTTGCTAGGTCTATATTAACACTATTGAAGTTCCCGTTGTATGTATATCCAAACAACTTTATGGGGAGATCAATATATAAACGTTTCCAGAGTAAACTGATCAGTTCTTGAGTAATTTTTGAGAAATCGGTGCCAGCCAATTGTTGAATATTTAAGAATCCAATCAGCATTCGGGCTGAGGACTCCACATACAAATAACGAAGTGTGGAGGGACTTACAGTCTCTTCCACAAATCGACAACTTCGCTTCTAAATGTATTATTTTCTTTCTTTCTTTCCTTGCTTCTTTCTTTCTTAATATGTCTGACGTCCAGGGTTGATTTTTCCCTCGGACTCAACGAAGGATCCCTCCTCTCCCGCCTCAAGGGCAGTGTCCTGCAGCGTGAGATTTTGGGTCGGTTGGATACAACTAGCGATAGGACCAGTGCCTCACCCAGGTGCCCTCACCTGCTATGTTGAACAGAGGCCTTGTGGAGGATTGGGAAGATTGGATAGACAAGGTAGAGGGACGGAAGAGGCCGTGGCCTTAAGTTAGGTACCATCCAGGCATTTGCCTGGAGAAGACATAGAAAACCACGGAAAACCACTTCGAGGACGGCTGAGGTAGGAATCGAACACCTCTCTACTCAGTTGACCTCCCGAGGCTGAGTGGATCCCATTGAAGCTCTCGTACCACTTTTCAAATTTCGTGGCAGAGCTGGGAATCGAACTCGGGGTTCCGGGGATGGCAGCTAATCACACTAACAAGTACATCACAGAGGCGGACTATTATTATTATTATTATTATTATTATTATTATTATTATTGTTGTTGTTGTTGTTGTTGTTATTTGCTCTACGTCGCCTCGTCACAGATAGGTCTCATGGCGACGAGGGATAGGAAAGGGTTAGGAGTAGGAAAGAAGAGGCCGTAGTCGTAATTAAGGTACATTTGCCTGGTATAACAATGAGAATGAAACCGTCTTCAGAGCTGCCACCAGAGCGGTTCGAACCCACTATCTCCCGAATGAAAGCTGATAGCTACGCGGCATGAACTGCGCAACCACTCGCCCAGTTTGAATGCTCTAACTTAGGATCCATTGACATTCGAACCTCGTTACGGCACATACAGGGTCCCCCTTATAAACCCAGACCGTACTGAGGGGTTTCTACTCTCCCAGACTTAAGCAGTTGTACGGGGGGTGCGGGCCTAGTTTTTGATCTTGCAATGAGCGTGCACGTAGTCGACCTAGCACCAGTAGCCAGTCTGAATCGCAGCTGTTAACGAATACAGTAGAGACAAAATACGCGACACTCAGCGAGATATCGAGGGACAGCTATTAGAGCTCTATCTAGCGTGTAGACCTGAGAACTACCGATTCTGCCATAAGAGCACATGTATTTGTGTGTGAAGTTTATGGTGTTATTTATGCGTTTTCAGTGAGTTGACATAATTAAATAGTAGTGTGTGGCATTCCTTGATATCTCCTCTCAACATCAGGGGAAAGGTATGTGCTGTGTTTGGCTGCAGTAACTATGAAGTAGAGAAGAATGCGCGGTCTTTCTTTCGCTACAATCGTGACAAGAAAATGTAAGTAATATTGTGTTTGCAGATATATTCTTCTAGTGACAAATATATTTTTGTAGTACTTCATAAACTTATGACCTGCTCGACCCATATTTTAACTGGCTTAAAATATAATACGCATATTTTATTGTATAGTGCAGCAGTTAACCTTCAATACCGATGTGTTGTTGTAGGTGTGATCTGTGGGTTTTGAAATATCACAGAAGTGATTTGGATAAGGTGTACAAGAAAGAATGGACGTTACGCTTATATAAGAATTATAAGATCTGTTCAGATCATTTCCGGGCCAGCGACTTTAAAAATCCTCGACTATACAGCCAAGGGTATGTTACATTTTTACCCTAATTGTACGTAAATATACCTCAAAGCATCATTATCGACAATATTTTCCTACTTTTCTTTTATCCCTCTTCTCAGATTAAAGCCGGGATTTTATAGATTTTCTTTTTGTTAGTAGGCTTCATGTTAAGAGGAAAATTGTTTAGCTTTTAAATGTTAATTCATTGCATCATGTGTGTAAGGAATGTGCCGATATTTTTATTTACAAGTGTCTTAATGTGATGATACAATATTTTTAAATGAGAAAAGAAGACAAATCTAACCGTAAAAGTTAAGGCAAGAATGCTAAAGCAGAAAAAGTAATGCATAAATGAAAGATCAACCCATTCCACAGCAGTCCATTTCACATCTTGTTTATATGTATAATTTCAGTCTTTAAATAATAACATTTTAAAGAAATCTTCATTCATTTATCCATAATTGCTTTAGCAACTTAGAAGTTAATATCTCAATAATACTTTCTTTCTAGACGTAATTTATTTATCCATTTTCGTATATGCATTGATATTTGAATTTAGCGCGACATTTCAGGTCAAGTCACTAGGAGGGCCACCGTCGAATTGTCTCCCATTTTAACAAGGCTAAATCTGCAAGTGTCGCGTATTGTCTCTACTGTATTTGGTGTTAACATGGTGAGACAGTTGTCATTACAACTCCGTATTTTCGTATGTAAAAGGTAGCTCAAGTACGAGTCGGCTCGACGGGTACGCGATGCATTTGTTCAGCAGTTTCATGGTGAAGTGCCACCTTCATGAGCATAGATTCAAGTAATAGTCAATAAATTCGAAATTACTGGCTCCGTGCTCAATAAAAACATGCGCACACACGAGCAGTTTTAACAGAGGAAAAGCTAGATGACATTGTTGCGAATTTTTAATGGTCACCGAATAAATCACCCACAAAATTAGCACGAGAAGGGGTTTCGCTTTCTTCTGCACACAGAGCTACATCAAAGAAACAGGTTTACACGGGCACATTGTTTAAAACCTGCTGATGCGGCCACAAGAGAGAGATACTGTGTATGGTACCTTGAATTATTGAATGATCGTTTATTCAGAATAAACTTTTCTTCATCCTCTCCTGGCCGTAGGCTACAGTCTCTCTCTTATATTCGACCACTTCCTTTTTTACATTTCTGACTTTCTCCCTTAGCGATCCAATTTCTTCTCCATTATTTCTCACCTTGGTTGTTGCATCGTTTGCATTTTCCTGGAACCATTTCTTAATATTCTCGCGCTCCTTCGATTGCTCCTGCATCACATATTTAATTTGCTCAACCTGGCAAACTTCTTCTACCACCTCTTTTATTACCTTCCTAATTACTTCCGCATCTTCCCAGCCCATGCTTCCACTGGAGATCGGCCCGGGATTCAGTTCCACTCCCCCGATACATAGCATTTCTAAAATCACCGCTGCTGTCAGCATCATCTCCACCTTCACTCCCAGTTCCATCATGCTTCTTCCACTTTTCGCTTCTTCTTTCTTCTTTCTCCCCTGCTAACTTCCTATAAGTGCCCTGTATTGTTCAACACCAAGCATCTTCCCGACACTTTTCGCTTCACTCTTGCACTCCCCTTCAACACTCCTTCCTCGCACCATCAGCACACTCAGCCCAGTGCGTCTGCACTCGTCGCTTCTTCAGGCTAGACTGGATGATCGCTTATTCGATCCGCAGCTTGTGTTCTTTTCGGATGAGGCCTATTTTCATCTTAATGGTCGTATGAACAGTCGTAAATCTCGCTATTGGTGTGCAGAAAATCCTAATTGTGTTTAGGAATTCCATCATTAGTGCAGAGTACGAACACCGTGCGTTCGGTCTGGGTTTATAGGGGAGATCATGTAGTCTGGTCCGGAGTTCCGCAGTCTAAAATTGGGGAGTCGGACTTTTCACATCTGAGCAGAACTTGATCTTGCAAGGAGCGTGCACATGTTCGACCTAGGATCAGTAGCCAATCTGAATCGCAGCTGTAAACATGGTGAGACGACACGCAGGTCGCCTATGAGCGTCAAATCAAAAGACCTTCAGCAGGCCTCTCCGGAGGCCACATGCTTAACATGGTAAGACAATTGTCATTGCAACACCGCATTTTCGTATGTAAGTTACCGTATTTACGCGAATAATCCCCGCATAAAAGAAATGAAGCACGAAATTGGGATGCGGGTTTTATTTGCGTCAATGTTGGCAACACGCTCCTGGCTCACCTAGTTTTCAATAGTGGGTGTAAAGTTATGCTTACCGGGCGAGTTGGCCGTACGCGTAGAGGCGCGCGGCTGTGAGCTTGCATCCGGGAGATAGTAGGTTCGAATCCCACTATCGGCAGCCCTGGAGATGGTTTTCCGTGGTTTCCAATTTTCACACCAGGCAAATGCTGGGGCTGTACCTTAATTAAGGCCACAGCCGCTTCCTTCCAACTCCTAGGCCTTTCCTATCCCATCGTCGCCATAAGACCTATCTGTGTAGGTGCGACGTAAAGCCCCTAGAAAAAAAAAGTTATGCTTTGTGTGACCGCAGATGGAAGAAAATTGCCCCATATGTCATATATAAACGGAAAATATTCAGACTTTGAATTTGAAACTGCCTTTACTTTAAAAAATAGTATTTTACACAGTAATTTAAAGTCATAATTTCTTGGTGTCACGATAGAGGGCGTCTTCCGGAACGTGCAGGGGTAGCTTTCCGCACTTTCACTCACTTCAGTGTGTTGACAGTTTGTTTCATAGCTGCTAAGTTCGAGGAAATTGTAATTCTTTTGTATTCGGCATTTTAAAGAACGCCACTGTATCACGTAACAGGCAGTGTGTGAAGAAGCAGAATCCGTGAACACTGGCGATGTCGGAAGTTGGCGAAAGAGCGTGGCTCATAATTACAGTCAATTCGTACGCAACGAACAATATTGTCAATGCCAATGAAGCTGCGTGGTTTTTTAATGCCTACCCCAAGCGGACTTTTTTAAAAAAGGAACGGGGTCACTCTACTGTGTTGCAATGCAGACAGAAGCAAAAGACTTCCTCGCCTCGTCAAAGAAAATTTGGATAAGTCACAATGTTTTAAGGGCATCGGGTACATGCATCTAAAAATGCATACAGTACAGTAATCCAATGAATAAAGTACCTGCACATGGGAGCCAGCATAGACTTCTCGTCTTTGAATATTTTTTCTTTCATTTTCTTTCGTTGCGTGAGGTTATGTTTGTCAGTGAGTTATGCAAGTGCGTTGTTTGATTACCGTAAATGACCTTGTTGGATACATTTTGGAAATAGTTCTTTTCCATTGTATTTGAAATTTTAAGCTCTGAATCAATGAATCTGCAGGCCTTGGGGCTAAACTGTGGTCGCTTGGTAGGCCATGGCCCTACGGGGCTGTTGTGCCATGGGGTTTGGTATGTTTCCGTGCTGAAAGTTATGATCTCTGAGTAGGTTATGAATACGTATGTATTCGGTTTCTTTCATATTTAGGCACTTAACAGCCGAGTGGTTGCGCGGTTTGTGTCACGTAGCTGTTATCTTGCAGTCGGGAGATAGTGGGTTCGAACCCTACTGTCGACAGTCCAGAAGATGGTTTCCCGCGGTTTCCCATTTCCAAGTCACGATCGCTTCCTTGCGAGCTCTAGCTCTAGGTAATGTATTTATGCACTTCTGTTATCATTAATTTATACTTTAGTTATTCCCTTAATCATAATCATCTTCACTGGCGCGACAGCCCTTTGTGGGCCTTGGCCTTCTGAAGAAGTTTTCCCCATTCCTTCTTGTTAAGGGCTGAGCTCCTCCACTTCTTGATTCAAATTATCTTTACATCCTATCTCACCCATTCTTCCCACCTTAACTTTGGTCTTCCATATTTCCTGATTCCTTCTGACGCTGCATTAAATATCTTTGTCATTCTGTCATTAGCACGCAGCACATGTTCTGCCCACTCCAACCTTCTGATCTTTATGCAGTTAACAATGTTTAGTTCGTTATATAAATTTCAGAATTCATGATTATATCTCTTTTTCCAGGCACCGTTTTCTTCTACTGGCCCAAAAATTTGCCTCAAAATCCTTCTTTCAAATATACCAAGCTGTCTTTCATCAGATTTTAAGAGCTCTCAGCACCATATGTTAATACAGACTTTAGTAAAACTTTATAGACTTCAGTTTTCCTCAATAGCAGTTTATACTTCAGATATTTTCTGAGTTATTCCCATAATAGTCGCAATAAATAAAACTCGAGCTCTAGATTCTCTCATGGAAATCTCACGCCCATTCATGTTGCTCGCGAAATTATCGATACTAGCTGCTGTTTTCATTACAGTACTCATGATAATATTTATTAGATATTGCTCTGAGTAAATATTAAGTTCTATGCCCTGGTAAAAGTTTGGAACTGCAAAAGGTTCAATATCATTAATACGAAACCAATATTATACTGGTATTAGCGACGAATAACCTTAATTAACGCTGAAATAAATACTTTCAATTTATATAGTTATGATCTTACTTTGCTAATTGGCAATCTTTGGTGAGAGGAAGTTGAATAGAAGTCCATTCCCTTCAGGTTATTCACTAATAAGCAAGCAAATGAATCCGAATACTGACCGTGGCAGGCATCGTAAGTGGACATTTCAAAATTATGCATTTGATCTCTCTAGACCAACTGATATCTTCTAAAAGAATTTTGTGCTAGTAATTACTAAGTTGTACTTAGTGGTGTGGGAAAAGGAACGCTAGAACAAACAAAGAGGCAAACTCCATGGAACTACAGCGCTGATGGGCCTTAGCCTACGAAGCGAGCGGTCGCCTGAAGGCTTGTAGATTACGAGGTGACATGTGGTCAGCACGATGAATCCTCTTAGCCGTTATTCTTGGCTTTCTATATTGCGGCTGCAATCTCACTGTCAGATAGTTCCTCAATTGTAATCACGTGGGCTGAGTGGACCTCGAATCAATCCTCAGATTCCTGCCGGGAATCAAACCCGAGGCCACCAGATAAAGTGCCTGGTAGATTTCTAGAACACTGGCCTGGCTAATGCCATTATTTACCATATTAACATTTATTTATTTAATATTAACTTAAAATTTAAGAAAGGAGCTAGACTTACGAACTATTACCCGGATGCCACATATATAAGGGGCGATCAAAAAGTTTCCGTTTGACGGCAGTACAGTCCTCAATCATGTAAATCGCCGTGAGAATTGAGGCACTCATTGCAACGACGCACCAGGCTGAAGATCTCTGTGTGGTAAAACACCGCGTCCTTCTGCTTGAAGAAGTTCTTAACCGCCTGCTGTACACCCTCTCCCGACTGGGAGCGTCGACCCTTCAAGACCTTCTTGAGGGGACCGAAAGCGTGATAATCGCATGGAGAGAGGTCAGGACTGTAGAGCCTCATCTACCGCCCGCTTGTTGTTGTCCGTATTAAATAAGGCTGGCCTCCCAGATCGACCGGCGTCTTGCATCGAAACACCACCCGGACGGAACTTGGTGCAACATTAGACAACAGTGGTTTTCGACAAACATGCTGCCCTATGCACAGTCTTCATTCTCCGATGGATGTCCACCAGTGTTTGTCCTTCCGCAGCCAGGAACAGAATAAAAACACGTTGGTCCTGTTTGGACGCATGTGGTAATGACGTCACCATAGTTCACGTGGCCGCATTTAACTCACGCATCTCGGCACGACTACCACATTAATCCGTTTGTCTACATGTCCGTGCTTATATACCAGCATCGGAGGCATGCTACGTTGACGTTGAATGTTCGCTGCAGCAACGCCCTCAAAAGAAAACTTTTGAAATACGCCTTATTTATTGTGTATTTTGCTATTTGTAATTTAATGTATTTATCTCTTGTAATTGTAATATTTGTCTCTAAGGCAGCTTGTATGCCTTTTCTGGTGAGACATAATGTTCACAATGCAGATTTTCTTCTGGTACGTGCTAGATCAAACTTGTATCTTTCATTAACCTGTCTCATATGCTTGGCTTTGGCAGTACAAAAGGTAATGAGGTATGAGTGATGCTGGTGATGCCATTTCTTACGCAGCTAGTTCCTGTTATGAACGGTACGAAAGTGTCACTCATAGGGTCGGCTCGTGAGTGCATTTCATTGGTAGACTGATATGTAATAGCCACTTCGGGCTCGGTGAGGAAACCAACGGGAAATCACATCACTCCTCACTTCCCTAGTACTCCTCTTCAGTTACACCTAGCTGTTGAGGATCAAACCAGCCCTCGGGCTGAACACTTATCATGCATACAAGGCAACCTGCAACTGTTATAGCAATAATTTAAGAGAAGTGTATTTTTATCTCATTTACCCACATTAAAGGATATATTGGCATCTACAACTTACTATTTGATTGTGTCAGAAACTACAAAACAGTTTTAGATAATTATAAACAATATAATGTTGTTGACACTTCCAATAGTTTTTTAGATTTCTCAGCGCGTATATTTCTTCTACAGTCCTGGATTATCCACTCCTAAAAAGGCTCAAAACGTGAGTTGACGAGTTGACTCAACATACCCACAAAATCAAGTAGGCATAGGGAAACAGAATGCATGCTTTCGCATGAAGGAAACAAAGACCAATTTCAAATGAGAGAGTACCTGTTCGGATTAATTTAAACTGTCTCTGTTATAAGAATTAATCCTCAAATGTACATAAACTATGTAACAAAATACTCATGTGAAAAGAAGAAATTAAATAGCAATATTGAAATTCGGTACTTTTAAAATACTTTAGCTACCTGATCTACCACGGAAAACTTTCTTTCTGGGAACGTCGACAGTGGGGTTCAAACCCGACATCTCCTGAATGCACGGATCACAGCTACGTGACCAAAACCGCACAGCCAACTCGCTCGGTATAGATCTATTAATGAACGTAACTCATTTCAATTTCCCACAAAGAATTCACATATATATTCTCGGCATGTCACCCATACTTCAAGGAAAAACAGCTTTTCTGTGTTCTAGCCCATTCCTCACCAGATAAAATCCAAAATAAACCGGTAATCCGTTAATCTAATAAACAAAAGGAAACATGCTTGCATGACTAAGAATTGATCTCCCTAAAAAAATTTCCTATTATTTTTTGTAAGTTTAATGTTTACCAGAAAATTGTACTTTTATATGTTACTAGCTGATGTACCCGTGCTTCGCTACGGAATTATACATTGTATACGGAATTCTAGGTTAGGTAGTGTACACGTTGTGAGTAATACTGTATTAAATTGCATAGCTCTTAACGTTAACCTAGAAACGCGACGGGGAAGAACAACACTCATCAACCTACCTATTTACTCTGGATCGGTCGAAACTGGCTGGAAACTGCCAGGAGCTGAATTCGGGCCACTTAGACTAGAGAAACAAAGTGTAAAAGGCATGTCCCCGAAGCAGAGAGAGAGAATACAGTAGAACAGAGGTCTATTAAAACGAATAAGGTTTATTAACACAAGCTTAGCAAGAAAGGATTCAGATATGGGCATAGAACAAGCAAAATGGGGAAACACAGGTAGTCGAATGCTCACATACATAGTTTGTGAAGATATATTAATCACAATCAAGTCGACTGACTCATCAAACTGGATTTCAAGAAATTTTACACTGTCGCAACAGAGGTATCATAAAACGTGATACAATTATATTCAATCATTACAAGACAGTGGTAATTAAAACGTGATCCAAAGTATTTCTCTCCTAGGGACCGAGTGTTATAAAGAGGTGAAAGTAGCATCTTTCACACAAAAAAAATATTATCATGGCTTCCCCAGATAAAGTCAAGGCTTTTATAAAAAGAAACATGGCTTCCAACAATCTCCATAGAGACTGTACCCCAGAAATCAAAATCGCCAGTGAAGTAATGCTGGCAGAAAAGGAAAGAGGTTAAAAAAGAGTTGGCATAGTTAAGGAAGCAAATAAACATGAGTCAAATGAAACGAGTAAAATGAGAGTAAAATCCCGAAATAAGCATATAAATCGGCTGAGCAAGCCGGAACCAATAGCGAAATAAAACAAGAATAATGATAAAAACAAACATCCATAAGATAGTGAAAAATAACACAGGTCCGATAACCATACTACACCCACACATACACACACTCAGAGACCAAATATGCGAAGCAGAATGAATAAATAATATCCAGACACGTTACGATAAGAATCATAACAGCCTGACAAGAATCAGTCGATGGCTCATGAGCTTCATCTCTAGAGCACAGATCAGATATCTGGGTCGCCGCAAGTATGCCTGGGTCACCCAATCGCCACCATAACCAAAATAAGTTAAACGCCGCTTTTCACGCATTCATATCGCACATCAAGGCGAATATAACTGAACTTAAGCTCAGGCCAGACGTCGAAGCCGGGGAGAGAAATAAAAGGTCTCCAATCGAAAACCACAAACAAACCCATCACAAACACGAAACAATCGGATCAGTGCTACCTTTCGCTCAACATAGGAACGATAACATAATAAACAGCCACGAAGAAAAAGGAATGACACTGAAATAAATCTGCAGCAAATAAATAAAAGAATAATACACAGAACAGGGATCTCTCAGTAAACCAAACCAGCATAACTATGGCAAGCCAAGGAAGAATAAATAGGATAAATGCTTGAATATTGAAGAAATCAATTTCATTGATTCTAAATAATCATATTCATTGACTCTGAACTGAGAGAGCCATACAAGGCAAAGTATGAATCTTTTTCAAATACCATTTATTTGAGATGAAAATCATCTCGTAGACTAACGTCTCCACCTTTTTTATCCAAGCCATTATTGTCCCTAGATGAGAGATCACACGAATCAAAGATAAGCTAGAAAGAAATGCTTTGGCAATCCTCCGTTACACGAGGTGCCATCTGTCTAATTGGGATGAACTACACGTCAAGTTATGCATAGCGAATACTAACCAGTCACAACTGACTGATCTATGACATGAATGCGATATCAGTAAAGTAAAATATGAAGTTAATGAGGTGCGGCACAGAAGTCACCAAACGTCTGTTCTTATGTAAAGATAGGGTTAGGGAAATTTCACTGTAATGGAAGGCCCTCTTGCCTACCATCATTCACGATCAAGTTCGGGGTTTTCATTATAATGGCAGACACTTACTCTCCACCTGCCTATTTTACATCCTCAGAAAGACTGTCTTAGTGGATTTCCCAACTGTAATCAACATAGGTCATTACAATGACGAAAGTGGGAACGTCGTGATTTAAAGCAGTACTATAATATGAAATACTTGATCAAATGAAAAACCACACCTTTTCTCAATTTTAACGAACAGTACTACGCTACCGATCTAACAGTCCAAAGCTCCAGAGATGGAATGACCAGGCCGAAGACAGCCGTGAGCCGTGAACACTCCTCTGCTATTATTCCGTTAAGTGTGGAAGTTGCTCATTCCAATCAGCGCCTGAGAATCCAGTGTGTTATGTACTAGCAGTATCAGAAACTGTATGAATCAGAGTAATGGCATACTAAAGAAGAAAGTTATCTAACTCCCCAGATATTTCCCGCCAATATTCAGGCAGGCTCTTATACTCGGAACGCAGCAGTAATCACATCTATCGGAGATGAGTGGCAGGATAGGAGACAAAGAATATCACAACAAACAATGGTCAATGTAATGTTATTGTTGATCAATTTTATGAGCTTTCTATGTTGTAGGCTTTCACATCTAGTTTTCTTCTGACTCTGAAATACCATGGTTATCATAGTCGGTACGGTAAAACTGAATAAAAAATAAATGATCGGAAATTGTATTAACTATAACTTTTGTTATGCAGTACTTTTCGATAGGACCAATAACATAGGAATTTACAAATTAAATTTTAAGTAATAATAATTTCGTGTGGCTATTTCTAGCCGAGTGCAGCTCTTGTAAGCCAGACCCTCCGATGAGGGTGGGCGGCATCTGCCATGTGTAGGTAACTGCGTGTTATTGTGGTGGAGGATAGTGTTATGTGTGGTGTGTGAGTTGCAGGGATGTTGGGGACAGCACAAACATCCAGCCCTCGAGCCATTGGAATTAACCAATGAAGGTTAAAGTCCCCGACCCGGCCGGGAATCGAACCCGGGACTCTCTGAACCGAAGGCCAGTACGCTGACCATTCAGCCAACGAGTCGGACAAATTTTAGGTGCCTTCACCTAAGCTACCATTTCGTTCAGGGTGAATAAAATTGTATGTAGCTCACACTGTAGTTTCATATTCCCCGACTCTTTATGCCGATTTTCATTATATTCTGTTTACCCACTTTCTCCTGGCTCGGCGTTGATATGGACTTAGCAGCAAAAATATTAATTCATGAATATCTGTGTTATCATACGCGGTGCGGTAAAAATGTATAAGAATAAATGATCGGAAATTTAATTCTATATTGTTTTAGATACGTAGTATTTATCTATAGGACCGCTAATAACATAAATAGAATGGTAAGGATGGTAAATAAACTCCATTCATAAAGCAACAGGTATAAATGAAATTAGACCTGAAATGGTGAAACATAGTGGGAAGGCAGGGATGAAGTTGCTTCATAGAGTGATGAAAATAACATAGAGTGTTAGAAATATACCTTGTGTTTCGACAAGAGAAGTAATGGCTCCTACCTGTAAGCATGGGAACAGTAAGGATTGCAACAACTATCAAGCTATCTCACTGGTCAATGTACCAGACAAAGTATTCACTGGCATTTTGGAAGGGCGAGTTAATTTAGTTATTCGTGTCAGTAGCACAATATTGATTACAGATGCATATTACAAAATTTTAAAACAATGCATGAAATAAAATTATTCAGTTATTTATAAAATATCGGCCTATACTTTGGCCAAGTTAACTGAGGGTGATCAGTGGTTGAGAAGAAGTATGATAAAAACCAGTGTGGTTTCAGACCACAGAGGGGCTGTCAGAATCAGATATTCAGTATGAGCCAGGTAACTGAAAAATGCTTCGAGAGGATAGACAGTTGTGTTTATGTTTCAATAGATCTAGAGAAAGCATATGACATATTACCAAGGAAAAAAGGTGTTCGTCGTACAGGGGAACTATGGGATTAAGGGTAGAATATTAAAATCAATCAATGGTATTAATGTTGACAATTGGGCTGCAGTGAGAATTGATGGTAAAATGAGCTCTTGGTTCAAAGAACTTACAGTGGATAGACACCTTCGTTGTTCATAGTTTACTTGGATCATCTGCTGAACGGTATGAAGTGGCTGGCAGGATTCATTTAGGTGGTGATGTAGTAAGCACTCTTGCCTATACTGACGACTTGGTCTTAATGACAGATGGTGCCGAGAGCTTGCAGTCTAATATGTTGGAACTTGAAGATAGTGCAATAAGTATGGTATGAATCTTATTCTTTCCAGAACTAAACTGAAGTCAGTAGGTAAGAAATCCAAGATAATTAAATGTCAGATTGGAGATACAAACCTGGGACAGGTAGATAATTTCAAGTTATACGACGCGTGTTCTCCCAGGATGGTGGTAGAGTAAGTGGCATTCAATGAAGGTACAGTGAAGGTAATCGATAGTATTCTGTAAGAAGGAAGTCAGCTCTCGGAAGGAACTATCGTTACAATGGTGTGTTTTCAGATCAACTATGCTTTACGGGAGTGAAAGCTGGGTGGAATCAGGATATCTTATTCATAAATTTGAAGTACCGAGCTCGATAGCTGCAGTCGCTTAAGTGCGGCCAGTATCCAGTAATCGGGAGATAGTGGGTTCGAGTCCCAGCCTTGAAGGTGGTTTTCCGTGGTTTACCATTTTCACACCAGGCAAATGCCGGGGCTGTACCATAATTAAGGCCACGGCCGCTTCCTTCCAACTCCTAGGCCTTTCCTATCCCATCGTCGCCATAAGACCTATCTGTGTCAGTGTGACGTAAAGCAAATAGCAAAAAAAAAAAATTTTGAAGTAACAGACATGAAAGTGGCGAGATTGATTGTTGATACAAAAAGGTGGTAATAATGGCAGGAGGGTACTTGGAATGAGGAGATAAAGGCTAAGTTAGAAATTAACTCAATGTATGAAGCTGTACGCATGAACCGGCTTCGATGATGTGGTCATATAAGGCGAGTGGAGGAAGATAGGTTACTTAGGAGAATAATGGACTCGATCATGGATGGTAAGAGAAGTCGAGGGAGACCAAGACGAGGATCTTTCTGAAGATTTAAATATGAGACGTATAGAACTAAACAAGGCCACGGATGTAGTTACGAATAGAGGATTGTGGCGGCGTTTGTTTAATTCAGAGAGGCTTACAGAGTGAATGCTGAAAGGCATAACAGTCCATAAAGAACGCAGCACCTATATTCAGTGTCAAAGATACTTATTTTAGACAATTCCGAAATTACATTTCATACATTTACGAATATCTGTCCATCAAGTAGAGACATAAAAATGCTTCATTTGAATTAAGGATGCAGGTTGTAGATTGTACCCCTGGAGGGTCTGTTACCAATTTGCGCTCTAGTGGCAACTAGACACAGCCCAGTCATATTCTAGCAGTTGTAATGATGTTGTCACGCTAAAGGCCCGAAGCACGTTCCAAACAGTATTATTAATACGGATTGAGTTAATTAAGTCGAGTCGTTACTAGATAATCATCAGAGATAACTCTATTTTGGAAGATTCAGCGCGCTATTGAATTCAGGTCTGCATATGTACACGTTTCCTACACACAGGACAGTCAACAGTAATGCAATATTTAAGCTCAGCTTATCTGATGGTCAATTGTGGACGGAAGGAGAGATGTCCAGCGATTCGGTCACACAAATTCTCCTTTGACATTCGAGCAAGGGTGGGGGTGGGGGTGGTGGATTTAGGGGACTTATAGAATGTCTCCTCCATGTACTGTGCCATTATTCGTTTAAATGTTAAGTCAAATGCAGTTTTCATGACTTGATATTAGTTGATGTATCCCCCGTCGTAGACGGGTCAGTTTTGTAGATTGGCAGTTGTAGAAACTTCAACTAACAATAGTCAGTGTAGAGTTGAATAGTTTTAGGGACACTGGGGCGCTTGCTTTAATCCGTGAAACCTAATAATAATAATAATCTCGTAATAATATATGTGTATGTTCAGTCCTCAGCCCAAAGGCTGGCTGGATCCTCAACAGCTCCACCATTAGTTTTCATAGATGGCCTAGGCATCACTGAAGAGGCGTACTGTGGTAATGAGGAGTGAGGTAGTTTCCCGTTGCTTTCCCGACTGATCCAGAAGATGCTATTAGATATCAGTCTGACAAGCGCACAGAAATTCATACACCGACCGACCCTGTGAGCAACATTTTTCTCACCATTCATAGCAGGGACTGGCTGATGATGAAAGGTTATACTAGCATCGCTCATACCTCAGTGACTTTCATATTGTCAAAGCCAAAGATAAGACTGAGACAGATCAATGACAGTAACAGAACTGCTCTAATCCATACCAGAAAACCTAGTGCACTGTAAATAGTAGGTATCGCCAGCAAAGTCATAACAACAACGACAATAATAATAATAATAATAATAATAATAATAATAATAATAATAATAATAATAATAATAATAATAATAATAACTCAAAAAGGTTTTCATAACATGGACAAGAATAAATATTTTTAGGTAATTTGTATGTCCTGATTACGAATATGGCCTTTGAAAATTGCCTACACGTCACAATTTTTATAAACTCATTTTCAGTTAGCGAATCGTATAAAAATGTATTAAAACCTACTCACTTTGAAAGAGGTTGTGTTCTTTAACATTGACCTTTTACAAAAAAATTCATATAATTTCCGTTCTTTTGAAGTACCATTTGAAACATACTTCCTATTTTGTGGTTTGAATGAGTGTTACTGTGGTTTATTGTTTCATTACCCTTATTATTCGTCTGCATTGAGGTTAGGCACATCTGATTATAACTGACCAACGGGAAGAAAAAAATGTTTGCTTGCCGCTGTATTGTGAAAATACGGTTTCTTGCTGTTGTATTGTGAGACAAGAAACGTTTAGTTGTGATTGTGGAAGTGTTGTGAGCGGTACTAGGTATTCTGCAATAGTGTTAAATGAATCGCAACCGTCGTTCATGTAAACATTCTCTAAATATTTTCTGCTATGTTTGTGGGGAATTAACTTTGAAATCACAACGTCAGTAAATTACAGACAATATAAGAAAAGCATTTTACTTGTATTTTGGCTGAAATGTAGGTGACCAAGATAAAAAAATGGGCACCACACGTGTGTTGTGTAACGTGTTACGTGTTACCTGAAGTTAACAGAGTGGTTGCGGGGGAGAAATAACAGTTTGTCTTTCGCTGTTCCAATGATTTGGCGACAGCCTACCGGTCATCTGAAAAATTCTTACTTCTTTGTTACCAAAACAGAGGGTTTTCATTCAGAACTAAAGGAAATATAGTATATCCTAATCTGCCATCAGCCACAAGACCCGTGCCATATTGTCCAGAGCTTCCCGTCCCTATCCCTGCCCCCACTGGGGAAGATCGTGTCATTCCAGAGGAACATGAACAATCAGGATCCTCAAACTACCCTTCAACTTCCGCTGATCCTACCTGCATTCCCGAAAATCAAAGAACATCTCATGTGATACGGCAGCCAAGACTTAATGATCTAGTTAGGGATTTAGGTCTTTCCAAGCAACAAGGATGCATTACCAAGATTTCAGTGTTCAGAAAACGAAATGATAAGCAATGGAAAATTCTGTTCTTGCGTACAAAAATGTGATCGGGCTGATGGATGAATTAGATAATACAATCCAGAAGAATGGAGACAGTTCATCGATTCATCAAACCTACGCTTAAAAGCAGTTTTATTACACAATAGCAATACAAAACCTTCCATTACAGTGTCTCATTCAGTCGCTATGGAAGAACGTTATGAAAACATGTCACTAATTGTGAATGCATTACATTATAATGAACATCGCGAGGCAATTTGTGGCGATTTGAAAGTAATAGCTTCGTTGCTTGGATTACAAGGAGGGTTTACTAATTTTTTTTTTTTTTTGTATGTTTCTGAGATAGTCGAGCAACAGCACAGCATTACGTGGTGATGGACTGGCCTATCAGGAAAGGTTATATCCTTGATGAAAATAACATTAAATATCCTCCACTAGTGCTACGTGAAAAAGTACTTCTTTCACCTCTGAATATAAAATAAGGGCTAATTAAACTTTTTGCGAAAGCTTTAGATAAGAGTGGAGAAGCCTTTCAATACTTAAAGACTCTGTTCTCTAAAATCAGTGATGCTAAATTAAAAGAAGGCATATTTGTCGGTCCACAAATAATAAAAAAAAACTTTTGAAGGACAGTATTTTTGAGTAAAAACTTAACCTAAGGAATGAAGAGCATGGACATGTTTTCCCTCTGTTGTCAACGGATTTTTAGGGAATAAAATTATCCCCAATTTATAGAGACGTTACTAAGAAACTGCAAATAAATGGGCTGCCGTATGTCACAGAAGATCCACTTCTTATATTCACAGTTGGACGACGTTCCTGAGAACTTCGGGGCTGTAAGTGATGAGCAGGGAGAGCGATTTCACCAAGACGTTATTACAATGGAACAATGGTACCAAGGAAGATGGAATCCTCCGATGATGGGCGATTATTGCTGGTTTTAAAAGGGAGATGATTCCAGTTCACATAAGAGAAAAAATAAGGTACTTTTCTGTATATTATTGCATGGAGAGTAGTTTTTATAATTCTTAATAGCTGTTCAGTTATTAATATAGGCCTACCAGTTCTATAATATCTAAGCTACCATTCAAAATGATCATACAAAAATGGGAACAAAGTAATTTTTAAACAGATCAAAAATCTCGATTTATTCAGTGTATCAAGTAAATTCTATAACATAAAAAAGTGATGTATTACTAACTTTTCTCTGTCATTTTCGTGTTGAGCGCATGCAAATTAGTTAGGATCAGCCTATTTTATTAATATTATGGGAAAAAAGTTCAAATTTGTTGAGTAGTGTAATAATAATAATAATAATAATAATAATAATAATAATAATAATAATAATAATAATAATAATAATAATAATAATAATAATAATAATAATAATAATAATAATAATAATAATAATGGCTTTACGTCCCACTAACTACTTTTACAATTTTCGGAGACGCCGAGGTGCCGTAATTTAGTTCAGCAGGAGTTCGTTTACATGCCAGAAAATCTACCGACACGAGGCTGATGTAAAAACGTAATATTCTGGAGAGCCATCAGTATCAAAGACAATGCACCAATGAGATTTCCTTTCAGAATACTGAACTTTAAATACACATAAAAGCAAAACCATCTCCATACAGGCCATGAAGACCCTTGGAGAAAGGGAAGGTCTTAGCTTCCACTTTCCGAACGCTCGGTATAAGTGGGAGAGTGTGGTCAGTTCTACGCCAGGGGAATCCCCAGTGGTTAACCTGGTATTCACTTTCCATGTAGGCTGAGTTCACCTCCAGAAGTGGAAATATAGCTTCCTAATTTTTTGATTTCCTGACGGAGAATTGAACCCACGTATTTCTGATCTGAGCATGCCATTACTGCTTCGCCTAGGCAGCCCCCTTTAAGTACACATGGTCAGCGTTATATTGTGATAGGACAAACCATTTGCCCATAATTTTCGCTTCTAACGGATAAAAAAGAAAGCAAGTTCAGTATAGACCTACTTATTAATGGTCGCCATGTTGAAAGTGATAATTATGAAAAATGAGAATAGGCTTGTATTCGAACTGAATATCTAAGGTATACCTGAAACAAATTTTAGCTTAGCAGTGCTGGTAGTTTAGATATGATTACTAGATCGTAATAATACACACAACTCATGTTAAACTATGCATTACTTGATTTCTCGCAAATGCATTTTTAATATCTTTTCAGATCAATATTTAGAACGATGTATGTGGTATAGCTCCACCTGAAAATGTTGGGCGAAATTTCATGCTATTCTGCCCAGTAGTTTAGATGTGTCGTCATTTCGGAAGGACCGGGCGAGTTGGCCGTGCTGTTAGAAGCTCGCGGCTGTGAGCTTACATCCGAGAGATAGTGGGTTCGAATGCCACTGTCGGCAACCCTGAAGATGGTTTTCCGTGGTTTCCCATTTTCACACCAGGCAAATGCTGGGGCTGTACATTCATTTAGGCCACGGCCGCTTCCTTCCAACTCCTAGGCCTTTCCTATCCCTTCGTCGCCATAAGACCTATCTGTATCGGTGCGACGTAAGGCCCCTAGCATTTTGGAAGGCTGGCATACAGACATATTTTTTCAATTCTGTATAACAGAGATTAATTTAAACCTTATTGATTACAAAATATCAACTTATATTTTATCCAAGTTGAAATCTTCCTAACATAACATAAATACACATTCAGGCTTCACGCCTGCTATTCCTGTCAAACATACAGTTCCGTCAGGTTGATCTGTTCAGTTCCTTACCACGGATTCTAAGTCTTTGGAATATTCAGGTGATCATTCTAAAATACATTAACAGATTTTTTTAACTGAGCACTATATGCCGCGTTCTTCTACTGAAAACTGCCGGAGAAATTTCCACCAACTTCTCTGGTTCGGAACTTTGCGTGCGTTTGGCCTAATTTGACAACCCGTTGTTTTTCCTCACCCCAAACCTATTTCGAGGGATCTATCCTAGTTGGACGGATTTATTAACGATTAACTCCCCGAGTAATTCCCCTCTATTGCCCTTGTGTCCCTGTCAGGTAGATTAGTATTTTTTAATATTTGTTTTAAGACAAACAAAACTACTCAGTCCCTGAGCCAGAATAATTAATCAAACGCTACTAAAATGCTTAGATGACCGGGAATAAAGCCCGGGACTCCTTTGACCAAACGCCAGCACTTATCCATAGAGCCGGACACAGTAAAAATAATGAACCTTACAAAGTTAACCCTCTGATTATGTCTATCCCCTTTAAAACGCTAAGATGTGTTTGGGAATGACAAGGGCAAGGGAGTTGTCGAAGTGTCTGAGAGTGCACGCCTTGTCACTGGTTAGCTCTGTTTTGTGACGGGCGGTGCGGGCGCTTTACGACCACTGCAGAGCAATCCAAAGTGAGGGCTAGAACCTGCAAGCGAAGTGCGGTTTACGTCTAAAAGGACCTGTCCCCTTTACTGCCCACACAGAGAAGTGCTTCTGACAGACTGCCTAGACGGAGAGATCCTCAAGTGCCTTAAAACTACAGGGTAAATTTCAACAAGGATAGTCGGGATAACCTTAACAAGTTCTTGATTCAGTAACTGCCCAATTACGGTAGTTAGATAGTGAGAGCGTAGTCGGCTTCACGGGCACCGAGTTCGATTTCCTACATGATAATCAGATTTGTTAATTCTTCTAATCAGAGAACTAGGTGTTCGTGTTTGTTCCTAATGCACAATTCTTCATTCACACAATCACACACAATATACCACACAATCCATCATCAGAGAAACGCAAAATAATGAATAACGAAGGAAGCCCATATTTCGTCCCCTTAGCAGATTTGGACTTGTAGATATTCAGGAATATTATGGACAAGGCTAAACATCTGTATATATACTACTGAATATATTCTCCACGTACGGGTAAGTTACAACGAAACTGTTAAAATGTAAGATAGTCAATATTTGACATAAACACTACAAAACTAAACTACCAAAAATGTTTTCGTAACTTAGTCCCCCACCAAATTTATGAAAAGTACGATTGATTTTAATATATTTTTCCTTTTCTACTTTACCGAACACTTTTCCTGTAATGAATTACTTGAAGGCTATTTGTGAAAATGTTTTCTTGGTATTCTTTTTAACACAATCTTTCAGGATTGCTTGTGGGATGTTGAACGCATTACTTGCACGCTTGTAAACCATTATCTTGTCCCTCACTGAGTTAATAGCCTCTTTAATAGCCTCCTCATTCCACTGCTTGCGTTTTTTCATCGGAAAATAATAATGAGCTTCATAAATAACAAATAAAATGAAGGGGGACGAAATTACGAATATTCCCATTTATTATAATGGTCGCTGTAGTAACTTACGCCAACCACCTTACTGCAGCGATTGCACGCCAGGAACTACACCACACGACTGAAATGCAGTCCAGTATTTCATACACATATCAGTGCTCAGTCTAGGAATAACAGGCTCTTAATTTGAATGCCGTACTAACTCAGCTCAGCATGAAAAATGAATCCTCCTAATAGACGGAAACTGAACGTGGTTCGCAGAACCAACTCTCGCAATAAGACAACAGGATGAGGCTACGCGTGTGCGTGCGGTCGAACATTGGGTACCAACAGTGCAAAGTGGAAATCCCTAGAGGGACGAAATTAGGTGCAGGGACGGAATTTGGCCCCCGTACCTTACTTCCCTCTCAACATAGGGTAGGTATCAGGGAGTGCACCTGCTCGAAAGCCAGGGATTAATTCAAATGCAGTGCAAACTGCAAAAATGTTTTAAAAATGCAGAAGAGGAAGAAGAAGGAGAAGAAGGAAGAGGAGCCTGGGAGATGAACGGGAATTGTTTGAAGTGTAACACATTTTTTAAAAAATTCATGTAACGTCGCGCTAACATTTAGGTTTTCGGCGATGCAGGAATGAAAAGGGGCAAGGAATGGAAAGATGTTATTTGCTTCACGTCCCACTAACTACTTTTATGGTTTTTGGAGGAATGGAAAAAAAGCACCACTTGCCTGGTGTGATAATGTGAAACCACGGAAAACCATCTTCAGAACAGCCACGATAGGGTTCGAAATGACTATCTCGTGAATGTAAACGCATATCTACGTGACCTAAACCTTGCAGACAACTCGCACGGTAGTAAAATAATTTCATGTGGCTATTTCTTGCCTGATGTAGCCCTTGTACGAGAGACCCTCCACGAGGGGGTGTGACATCTGCCGTGTAAAGGAAACAGCGTATTATTGTAGTGGAGGATAGTGTTGTGTGTGGTGAATGAGCACAAAAACAGTGAGTCCATGCCATGGGAATTAATCATATAAAATTAAAACCAGTCACCCGGCCAAGAATCAAACACGGCGTCTTCCGAACCGAAGGCCACTACGCTGACCGTCCAACCAACAAGCTGGGCAACTCGCTTGTTTTATATTTATTTTATTTATTTGATTTGCTTCGCACCGACACAGAGAGGTTTTACGGCGACGATGGGATAGGAAAGGGCTAGGAGTGGGAAGGAAACGACCATGGATTTAATTAAAGTACAGCCCCGGTATTTGCCTAGTGTGAAAATGGGAAACCACGGAGAACCATCATCAGGGCTGCCGACAGTGGGGTTCGAACCTACTATCTCCCGAATGCAAGCTGACAGCTACGTGATCCAAACTGCGCGACCGCTTGCTCGGTGGTGTTTGTTCTGTTGTTGTGTTACAGGTTCGGCAGAGCGCGGTGAAAATCCTCGAGTACTGCGTGTAAAACTTCCAATTTCGAGATGGGGTATTCATAATGTTGTCGATATCATCACTGAAAGTAAACGACATTAAATTAAATTAAATTAATAAATAAATTAAATAATATTAAATGAAATAAATAAATTAACTGTCCGAGGACACTTTCGGCTCGCCAGATGCAGGTCTTTTGATCTGACGCCTGCAGGTGACCTGCGCGTCGTGATGAGGATGAAATAGATGAGGACGACACAAATACCCAGCCCCCGTACCAGCGAATTAACCAATAATGTTTAAAATTCCCGACCCTGGCGGGAATCGAACCCGTGACCCCTGTGACCAAACGCCAGCACGCTAACCTTTTACGCACGGAGCCGAACATTACTGAAAGTGACACATGACGACTTGGTTCACATGCCCAATGTAAGCTGCTAATGCAAAACCTTAACAGCTGCCTCTCAGTAGTAAAAGGAAGTATAGGAGACTAGCTGTTACCCACGGCTTCACTCAGGTGGATTTCGGAAATTGTTAGAAGTAATCTTTTCTCGGTACTGCACTAAGACGTTATCTAAAAGTTCCTAAAGTATAAAAACTCACCAAAAAATTGAGTTTCATTTACCCCAGGACCTCTTAGTAAACCACGGTTGTGGTATTGTCTTCAGGTGGTGAGATGGCGTGGCTACTGACAGAGAGCTAAGTCTGGAACATGCGACATAGAACTGTACATTTGAGAAACAGTCCTCCTCAAATCGAAAAAACAAAAACAAATAATTTTTAAGTAAGACTCCAAATGTTTCTTCCACATCTGTAACAACTTCAGTTTTTGAGAAGGATTCAACCCGACTTCCATTTATTTTTACCCACCTTGAGTGTATTTTCTGAAAACAAAAACACACGTATTTCTTCTCTTAAAGGAGATTACAAATACCTATTTTCAAGTGTATTATAAACGTATTCCCGAAATTTCATTTCCAATGTACAGTAGTTTTGGCTCGGTCATGATCAGTCAGTCGGTCGGTCGGTCAGGACATGTTATTTGATTTATACTGTGAACATGTATCTGGGCGATAAGCCTGTAAAGTTAAATAAATTAGTACTGTTTTATTTACTCAGATAAGGGTTATATTTCCAAAAAAGAGAATAGTCATTGTCAGAGTTCGCGTTATGATCGGAGACTTTCAATTTGCACCATGACCAGCGAATAAAGAACGAGTCACTGCACTGATAGTGAACGTAGACTAAATAAACCATCGCTGCGGTGAAACAGTAAGGACGAACAACTGCGTACCTAGACTCGAAGTAAGCATACTGATTCACAATACTGTTCATTTCGCCTCCGTAACGTCACGGTTAGCACTATTAGCTGACGTCCACGGAGGCGCGGGTTCGATTCCCACTACTGACAGAAATTTAAGAATGGTAGGAGGGCTGCTATGTGGTTAATATGGTACATGCTGCTCCCCTCCATCGGGGGTGTGCCTGAAAAGAGCTGCACCACTTTGGGACAGGTTTTCCTTTACCATACTGTACAAATGTTATCTCCTGAATGGATAAGGAGTGAACTGTGATCGGCGATCCCGAGATCTGATGGTAGGTATTCCCAGTCAAGCATTTTTTTTTGTTACCTGGATCTTAGGACTGGTTCGGCCGGGCTGAGTGGCTCAGACGGTCGAGACGCTGGCCTTCTGACCCCGACGTGGCACGTTCGATCCTGGATTCACTCCGATGGTATTTGAATGTGCTCAAATATGCCAGCCTCGTGTCAGTACATTTACTGACACGTAACGAATTTCCTCCGGGACTCAATTTCGGCACCTCGGCTTCTCCGAAAACCTTGAAAATAGTTAGTAGGACGTAAAGCCAATTATTATTATTATTATTATTATTATTATTATTATTATTATTATTAAATCTAGACGGGAAACAAATAGAGAGAGTTTTAATTAATTGTAATGTTGTGTCGTATTGTGAGAACGTTATGATTTCCATGAATATCCGATACCGAACATGTTAAGATACACGTAGAGATTGAGCTTCAACCAGAAACCAACATTTATGTCTTCAACAGACGGACGCTTTCTCATTCTCAGTTCTGCTGCAGTAAATACAAGAGACTACTTTCTTAAGTACTTATCCACTGCCAGAAGAGTGAGAGTGCAAGAGGATGTATTTCATGTTGTGCTATCTCAAGGGTCATTAATTTCCTTTCACGAGGGGTGTCCAAACGACGGCTCCCACCTGTATTCGCAAAGTGAGATTTCTCTATGTAATCAGAAGTAAAGCCATTTAAGAGTACCAGAATAATTCTTTCGCATTTACATAGCCAATGTGGTCAATGTAGGCTGTATTCACCTGGAGCAACTCTACTTGATTCTCCGTCTGATAAATTACATTTCCGTAGAGCCCTGGGATTCATCCACGCTACTACAGAATTGAATCAGTTTAACGACGGCATCCCACCAAATGTAAACGCTGAGTTGAGTAAATATTTTTATATTCAACTTTTCTCCTAAGGTGCTCAGAATTTGTGGTTACCAGGCCCCCTCGGTTCATGTTGGAAGGATATAAATTCGATTTTCCACGTGTAAAATAAAATAAGAACACCTGAGGTCCTGTCACTCTTCAACGGAAATGAGAACTTCAATACAACTTAGTGACATAAAAACAATTGACTACCACTCCCCCATCTGCTTTCATGACCTATACAGAGATTACTTTTCAAATTATAATACACCATATAGATATCGGTATGAATTAATAGAGTTCATTTCTACGATTTCAGGAACACCGAATTAATTTCTTTCCAAATTGCCATCTCAGGATCCCATGAAAGTCAATAACGTGCGTTCCGATGACTTGAAAACGAAGTGTTTACAACCACGTTTCCAGAATTCAAGAGTTCTCTAGCATTTACCCAAACCGAAATCAAATCCCATGGCGCAACATCCCAGGAGGGCCATGGCCTACCAAGCGACCGCTGCTCAGCCAGAAGACCTGCAGATTATGAGGTGTCGTATGGTCACCACGACGGATCCTCTCGGCTATTATTCTTGGCTTCCTAGACCGAGGCCACCATCTCACCGTCAGAGAGATCCTCAATTGTAATCACGTAAGCTGAGGGAACCTCGAACCAGCCCTCAGATCCAGGTGAAAATCCCTGACCTATTTTAGAACTGAAATTAAAATTGTTGTTCAGTATTGAATAACAATTTTTATTAGCTTTTCATCAACAGTTAAAATACGAATTTATCTTTAACATGAGATATTTTACTAATCGACGTTAAAGAAAAAAAATGAATATAAATGTTAATAAAAATTATAATATTTAATTTAGCTTTCCCACTATAAAAAAATCGATGCAAGTGAACGTCGTAATTTACGGAATTTCTTAAAAGAACAGCAAATCAGAAAGGTGTACTTGTGAACATTCATTAGAAATAAAGCAGCTAGTTGAGAAAATTATCTCTACTTCAATAACTTTTAATATCATGCTCTGTAGCACGACCTACATCGCAGAGTTTCAGTAAACCATGGATGCCATTCATCATGAATATAATGAAAATTAGCAGCGACGGGGCTGCGGATAGACTCGCAGTTTGATTGACGAATGGACGAATTGATTTAGTGCTTCAGGACTGTGGAGGGGAAGGGAAAACACATCGTACAAGGCTATGATTCACACTGCCAGAATTATATTAAATTGTACCTTTGGAAGATTTGAGCATCTATTAATTCCAATACTTTGCTCCTTCACGAATAAAACCTAAAAGTCTGAGACTGTCTTAAATTTACGGCATGTACGAGAAGATACACTCTATGATATACACCACAGTAGAACAGAGGCAAACGAGCTCAGCGGACTAAGCTAAGGAAGCCTCTCTTCTGCTCCCTCTTTTCCCATGGCGACACGGATGGGCTCTGTGATATGAGGGCTTGGCCCAATTTTACTATAGGATACTCTTCCTGACACCAGTATTATTTCAATGTATACAAATATTTTGTGTTTCATTGGTGCCTGACAGTGTGGTGTTTCGTGCGTATTATAACCAATACTCAGTCTTCCAGCCACAGGAATTAATCACACACGAATGGCAATGGAGGCAGATGACTTAGATGTTATGCCTGGAATCGAACCCGAAACCCCTTGATCGAAAGATTGCTACACCGACCATTCAACCAAGCAAATAGGGAGAAATTAAAAACAGGATTAATAATGATAAATTACTGGAAGCGCAATATCCGGCTCTTTGTCTGAATGATCAGCGCAGTGGCCTTGCATTTGGAGAATCCCTGGTTTGATTCCGGGCCAGGCCAGGGATTTTAGTCGAGTTTGGTTTATTTCTCTACTTTGTGGGTGGGTGCACTTGATCGTCTTAATACAAATCTTCACACAACACAGCACACAACCAACCGCCACAGAAACACACAATATTCAAAACATCCCTTCTCGTAGGGTTGAAGTCCGGAAGGGCATCCCGACTTTAAACAGGACTAAGTCCATGTGTGCGACACAGTTCACACCTACTAGCCCACCAGGATGTAGGAAGAAAGTAGTTGAAGATAAGTATCAAAACTGTCTCGTTTTTGAAGTTAGTAGGTAATGTTTTTTTCTTCAGAATTTGCTTTACGTCTCACCGACACAGGTAGGTCTTATAGCGACGATGGGATAGAAAGGGGTAGGTTGGAAAGGAAGTGGCGATGGCCTTAATTAAGGTACAGCCCCAGCATTTTCCTGGTGTGAAAATGGGGAAACCATTCTTAGAGCTGCCGACAGTCGGGCTCGAACCCGCTACCTCCCGGATGCAAGCTTACAGCTGCGCGCCCCCTAATCGCACGGCCAACTTGCCCAGTGATTTAATTTTTAACGTACAGTAGTTCAGTTCATTGGCTCACGGCCAACTTGCCCAGTGATTTAATTTTTAACGTACAGTAGTTCAGTTCATTGGCTCTGGAGCGTAACATGTAAGGTGCTTGTTTAACGTTACGAGATTGAATCGCAGCTCGGAGAATTGTCACTGATGAATACTTAAATATGAGTAGTTGTGTCAGTACAGGTATTGACGAGATACTTATCTCCTCTCCAGGGCGTAATACCGTAATTCCTGAGGTACGTTTGATTTATATAGTTTTTCCTATAATTAAGAGAGAGGTTTATGACAAATGAACACGATATCAGTTCATGATCATTCTTTCACATGACGGCGAGGGAGATGAGGAGAGGTATGAGAGCTCTGTCTACAAAAATTCTCCTTTCTCTCCCAGAATCGAATCAGGGGCGTAATGTCAGGGCCTGCAGGGTCTGCAATGCAGCCAGGCCCGGGCCTTTAAGGGGCTCAGCAGACTCCTCGTAAAAAAGAAAGGGTATATATATCTTGCATAATGTCATTCTGCACAAAAAGTATCTGGACGGTTTTGTAGGATCATTCGATATAGTTCGTTTTTTACAATTTATACGTTGAGGAATAGCCAGCTGGTTGCATCTAGCACAGTTTCTTGTGTTGAGTCTAAAACAGCAAAACTGTCTCTGCAAACAAGGCGGCACGCTGCTGAGAAAAGATTCGCAACAAATTATTTAAAATCCATTACAGCAATCAAAATTAATACCAAAACATCATATTTCAGTTAGAAATGATACTTTTTTGATGTGTAGTGCACCTGAGATTGTATTTTGCACAATTTGTGGAGAACATTTAACTGTTGTCAGACATTTATTCTACAACAATGTATAACCACAATGAGAACATTTAACTGTTGTCAAACTTTTATTCTACAACAATGTATAAAAACAATTAGAACATTTAACTGTTGTCAGACATTTATTCTACAACAATGTATAACACCAATGAGAACATTTAACTGTTGTCAGACATTTATTCTACAACAATGTATAACACCAATGAGAACATTTAACTGTTGTCAGACATTTATTCTACAACAATGTATAAAAACAATTAGAACTTTTAACTGTTGTCAGACATTTATTCTACAACAATGTATAAAACAATTAGAACATTTAACTGTTGTCAGGCATTTATTCTATAACAATGTATAAAAACAATTAGAACATTTAACTGTTGTCAGACATTTATTCTACAACAATGTATAACCACAATGAGAACATTTAACTGTTGTCAGACATTTATTCTACAACAATGTATAACCACAATGAGAACATTTAACTGTTGTCAGACATTTATTCTACAACAATGTATAACCACAATGAGAACATTTAACTGTTGTCAGACATTTATTCTACAACAATGTATAACCACAATGAGAACATTTAACCGTTGTCAGACATTTATTTCACAACAATGTATAACACCAATGAAAAGTTTTAGTAACAATCAGTCAACTCAGTTTCGAACAAGCTCTCTTTGCGCGAGATTAATAATAGGCTTATCGGTTGTAAGGTGTGATATGTTTCAAACTTTATTTGAACAGTATTTGATTAAATTTTGTTCGTATATTTTTATATGTTGCAATCGACTACATTACTATAACCAAGACTTCAGTATCGGTTACAGAGTATAGTTCTGTAGTTTCTGCAAAATGAAACCGAGTAAAGCTAAATACGAACATCTAAGTGGTTCACGGTTGACTGTTCAGCAGCTATCGTCGTCATAAGACCTATCTGTGTCGGTGTGACGCAAATCCACTAGCAAAAAAAAAAAAAAAAAAAAAAAAAAAATAATAATAAATAAAAAAAAATAGAAGGATCAGCAGCTTAGTCGTTAAATCAAGGAGGCAATCAAATAAAACCTATTAAACATTATTTTAATAATATTACAGTAACTAACAATTCCTTCGTTGATATAACTTGGCAATATACTGCATTACCTCCACCTGTTGTGATCACAATTAACAAGAGATTTTTAAAATTTTATTTCAAGAGGGGCGGGGGGGGGGGGCGATTTTTTATTTTGGCACGTGGGCCCGTATTGCACTAGTTACGCCCCAGAATCGAATCCAAGGTCTTGGGCATGAGAACACTGGGCCACTTTCACCTACGTCAATTACGTGGCGTAATAAACACCTGACTTGTGAATTTTTCAACAGAAATGCACCGCTTTAAGTTTCCATTCGCAGTAATACACTCATACATTGAGACATAATGCACTCCAGCGTGTGTATAAAGCCCAGTGCTGTAGAAATACAGAGTTACAATGACTACATTTGACTGCAAACTGCTGAATGCGCTGTTAGAGTTTCTCTCCTTTGTGTATGGCTCAGGAAGAAGGGAACGTACACAGTTTCACAGTAGCTCGTAAATTAATGTGGACTATGTCCAAGACAAGTGCTGCCACAAGAAACTTGCAACTTGAAGACAAAACACCCGGATACTGTATAACATGTAGGGACTATGCACTATAATTGATGGCAACATGAAGAGGGGCAGAGAGGCTTCTTTGTTTTTACACACAGACCATTACCATGTTGCAGCTCATTCGAGATCGGTAACCGAAGGTGCGGGGTTAGCTGATACTTGAGTTACTGTAACAATAATCACTTCCTATGAAAGTTAAAAGAATGAAAGATTTACTTCCTTTCGGTCAAAAATCTGTTGGTTCAACTGCCAATAATGCCTCCGTTTGACTACTGTGACGTCGTGTACGGCAGATTAAGTGGCGCCCTCTATAATCGACTTCAGAGAACTCAGAATTCTTGCGTCTGCTTTATTCTGAACATCCAAAAATTCCGTTATATAACTCCTGCATTCCATGAGCTAACTTAGCTTAAATAAAACCAGCGTCGTAGCTATCATTCGTTTGTTCTAGTCCACAAAATAATAAGTAGGGAGACATCCTGTTATCTAACAGTTTCTTTCCAGTTGCTCTCAACCATCATAACATCCCGACCAGAGCTGCAGCCAACATAACACTTGAAAATACCAAATCACAGATCCACCCTCTACAATAATTATTTTCTTGTCAGTACAATTCGAACGTAGAATTCGTTACCCAATGACCTAAGGGACACCCGACCTGCACCGATATTTAGAAAGAAATGTTGGCAGCGGTACTTGGGACCGGGCGAGTTGGCCGTACGGTTAGAGGTGCGCGGCTGTGAACTTCCATCCGGGTGATAGTAGGTTCGAATCCCACTGTCGGCAGCCCTGAAGATGGTTTTCCGTGGTTTCCCATTTTCACACAAGAAAAATGCTGGGGCTGTACCTTATTTAAGGCCACGGCCGCTTCTTTCCAACTCCTAGGACTTTCCTATCCCATCGTCGCCATAAGAACTCTCTGTGTCGGTGCGACGTAAGGACAATAGCGGTACTTGGACGGATGGAGGTGAGTATAAATACATGAATTCTGCTTTCCTGTTTTGTTATTTCATTCCGCGTGTCACTAAAGTTTACTGAATTCGTTTTTTTTGATGCATTAGGACAATTTTCTTTATTCAGAGTTATTTTATATACGATTCCTTTTTCTTTCCTTTAATGTGTTTTTCAACTATGTGTAAAATTTTGTATTATATTGTGTGTGTGAGTGATAAGTTATGTGTAATATATGTCAAATTGTATGTATATTATAAGACATGGTTTGGCAGAAAAGCAGGCTTTATAGCCTTAGTGACGCCATGTAAATAAAAGCATAATAATAGTTGAAGCTGGACTGAAGGTGTGACGGAGGAATTAGCTAAAGATGGAAGGATGCATGTTAGGAAGGGGGAATGGGCAGACAGATGAACCAATGATTGCTTGAAAAGATGTATGGGCAATAGATGGTCGGTTGAACGGTAGGAAGTGGGAATGAGCTGCAGATAAACGATTAGATGGACGGGCGGTGCAATAAGGATTAGACGGACGAATGGATAGTTCAACGGTGGATTAGACGGACGCGTGGAGGGACGAAGGAATTGGTTGGGAAATTCACAAATGAATCATGGGTCGGAGGAATCAATGGGCGCATGGATAATTGGGTGAAGGACTGGTCTGACACATGCACAGATGAATGTCGGGACGAAAGTATGGACAGATGAATGGTGGGACAGGGGGATAGGCGGATGAATGGTGGAATAAAGAAACGGGCTGATAGATGGACATATCAATGGTGGGACGGAGGAACGTGTTGAATGATAAGGAGGATTTGGTTGATAGATGGAAGGATGAATGGTGAGACGGACAGATGGGAAGGTGGTCGAATTTTGAAAATTCTCGTCCTGTTTGCTATTATTGGCAACACTTTGATCTATCTTATAACAGCCATGGATAGTCTTTCTAAATCTCATTAGAATCAGTCTCGCAAACTACACTCATGTTCATAAAATCCAGAGGACCTTGAAAGACAAAAGAGTATGTTCTGAAGAAATGATTAGGATTTGAACCATTTCGGCCCTCAGGCGTTCAAGGTCCACATTGATATCTCGGCGCACCACCATTGGTAAAATATACCTACGGCTCTCGTTGTCGCTATAAACCTAAGGTAATGGTTAACTGTGACTTGAGCAGACGTTCAGGATGCCTCGCAGACGTTTGCGAGAACCATACAGCCAAGTGAGTGAGTTTGAAAGAGGGCGCATTATTGGCATGAGGGAACGTGAAGCATCCATTCGGGAAATTGCTGCTCTGTGGGACGAAGTATGACGGCAGTGCAATGGGTGTGTAGAGAATTGTTCACAGAAGGCCGTAAAACACGACTAGAGGGGTCTGGTCACACCACCCAGACCATCTCCCGAGAAGATCGACACCTCATCCGAACGGCATTGCAGGACAGATCTGCGCCCTCCTCGGCTCTGGCGCAACAGTGGAACAGTGTAACACGTCGTACACTATCAGAATGACAGTCCGTCGCCGTTTATTACGGTCTGGATTACCGGCGCGTCGTCCAATTCTTTTTCATTTATTTGCTAGTGGCTTTACGTCGCACTGAGACAGATAGGTCTTATGGCGACGATGGGATAGGAGAGACCTACGAGTTGGAAGGAAGCGGCCGTGACCATAATTAAGGTACAGCCCCAGCATTTTCCTGGTGTGAAAATGGGAAAACACAGAAAACCATATTCAGGACTGCCGACAGTGGGATTCGAACCCACTATCTCCCCGATGCAAGCTCACAGCCGCGCGCCCCTAAGCGCATGGCGTCCACTTCGACGCCTACTTTTGACTAATGTGCATGAACACGCTAGACTGCAATGGTGTGTGGAAGGACGTCATTGGGGACAGGGATTGCAGCAGACAGTGTTTTCGGGCGAATCTTGATTCTGTTTGTTTGAAAATGATCGCCCTATTTTGGTTCGCCGCAGACAGGGGGACTGCATTCGCACAAGACATACAGCGCAAACTCAAGGTCTTATGGTGTCGGGTGCTATTGAATACAACCAAAACTGAGAGTTGGTGCGTGTCCAGGGCACTGTGACCAGTCTGACCTACGTGAATAATATCCTGTGATCCGGAGCCATGCTTTTTCTGCACGACACCCCAGACGCCATATTTCTGCAGGACAATGCGCGAACACGTGTCTTCTTATTGTCACAGGATGTCAGACTGTTGCCCAGACCCGCCCGATCACCGGACTTGTCACCAATGGAAAATGTGAGGGATATGGTCAAACGACGGGTGCGGCCTCTGACCCAATGCCAACCACCAAAAATGAAATGTAGAACCAGGTGAATACAGCATGGATGGCTATACCACAGGACGTCATTCGCGCGTTATACGCGTCGATGCCATCACGTATGAAACAATTTATCAGTGCCCGTGGAGGACCAGTGCCTACTAGGCAACAGGACGCATTATGAACCTATGTAACTGAAATGTTAATCGCTTCTGAAGAACAAAATAATGAACATGTCCTGTGAATATTAACTTCTTATCTGCCGTCATTCAAGGTGGTCTGTTTTTTTATGAACATTACTGTACTACGTAACTACTGAAATATCACTTGTCAGTAACAGGTGCTGAGGTTCCATAGTTTCATAATAAGCCATTGGAATCTTAATTTGACTAGTACGAATATACTTTTCTAAACATTTACTGGAATGTTTATAGTATTTATTTTTCGAAGATAACGGAAACGTTGTTATCAAGGTAGGGGCTGCCTGGCCGAGGCGGTAAAGGCGAACTAGGTTCGTCCGCAAGGACGTCGTCAAATTGAAGAAACGAGATTTCCACTTCCGGAGGTGCATATGGCCCTGAGGTTCACTCAGCGTACACCAAAAATGAGTACCAGGTGAACTCCTGGGGGCAAAGGCGGCCGGGCGTAGAGCTAACCTGTCCACCCCATTAAGTGCCGAGGTTACGAATAGTGGAAGCCTTTACCTTCCACCACTCCCAGGGCCTTCATGGCCTGTACGGAGATGACTTTGCTTTGATTTACTTTTTGTTATCAAAATTCCTTTTCATTTCCGTTTGTTCTGTTCTGTTCAGTTTATCGTTATTCCTGAAACACATTCTGCTTTCTATATCATAGATATATCTTCGGTAATGTGCTATACTAACTAATGAGAAATCCCGTACTGTTTAGGGGAGCAAAAGGGAGACACGGTCTGATATTAAAATCTGCCTTCCTCAGCAATGTCTTCCAGCAAATTTGCTTTGACTCCCTTTTAATAATTTATGTGGTCGACGTTGCTCTATTGTCAGAGCAGCTTCAGTTTTAACTGAATAAGAGTATATTCTTTACTTCATGTTACGGATTTCGGAGGAATAGAGAGAGTTGAATGAAGGTGCGGGCTTGAATGGGTCTATCTACGTTATCAAAAGTTAAATTAAAACTTTAAAATAAAGGTTATATTTCTTTTCAAATCTCAAAATTAACAAAAATTTTCACTTAGTGAAATAACAAGGTTACAGGTACAAAGCAATGTTGTTACACGAAATTTACAATTTCTGAGCTTCAAGTTCCAAATTACAAGATTAAAACGCCGCAAATATAGCGTTTAGATAGACAAGGAGATATATGTCCCCAGACAGAGCACTTTGCTCCAACCGTTACAATTTACAGCCTTCCAGAGGCACCCCTCACTGTTACAGCAATCTCAAAAAAGAGCCTACATGTTCTCCCACTTCAACCTAGGAGGCTCTGCTCCCAATTTCTTACAGTCTACTCAAGGCAACATTACACAAAAACCTTACACTTCTGGCCTCTCTAGGCCCAACCTACAATTTACAAATTTTTACACAGGGTATATATTACCCAAACTACTGGGCCTTCGTGGAAAAGGTTAAATTACTGGCCCAAACTCAAAGTGTATGGAGGCGTACACTTGCGCTCCAAGAAAACCAAGAATAAAACCCTACCTGGGCTCGCGGCCTGATAATGCAGAGGCTAATAAGCTACTGAGGTGACTAGAAGGAAGGTTAATTAATCTTTTACAGGAAGAGAAACAGATACAAAATCTTAGTCACCTCAAGATAAATTGAAGGGGGACTCGTGAGGGTAACGCACTCTCTATACGGGTACAGTTTAAATCTTAATGCAATTTTACATTAGCAGGAAGAAAGTTTACATTTTAGAAAAGAGATAGGTATATAGTTGAAGATTAGGACCTTCCCCTCGGGCGAGTTTGCGGAGATAGCTACAGAGATAGAAAACTGGTGGCCATTACCTGGGCTGATGTTCTGCCTGCCGAAGAATGAGGCACCCCGCCTCCAGTCTTAAAACACACACTCAGAACTTCGACAATCAATCAGGCAACGTAGCTTGAAAAAGCCGCAGCTTATATACCCGAGGGGAGGGTTCGAGAAGGCTTAGGACTAAATCCGGACACACCCTCACATTTTTATTGGCAGAATAAGGTTACAAGAAGACTATTATTGGTTGAAAAATAAATACAGAAAATTTCTGATTGGCCAGACTCAAAAGCTGGCGGGATGAGAAGGAAGTGTTGCAATCCTTAAAACATTAAAATAAATGAAAGTTAATTTAGTTGAGAGAACATATAAAAACAAAAGTACTTTAAATCACTCATTCTTCCATCTTGCACTAGAGTGCATGACCTCAGTTTTTTTAGAGACAACTATGGAAAAATGTTCAATCTTCTTGATGTACACCAAAACAAAGAAAAAGAAATCCAGTCAGTTTAGGAACTTTTAAATAACAAACTTCTCAGTTACTCAGTAGTGACATCTTCTGATTAATATCCCAACTTTTATGTATTAGCAGTTTCACATTTTGGTCGATAGATAGAGTTCTTTTAAATGTCTGGGGTTGAGGTGTACCTCCCGGTACATTTTACATTGCGATATGAAGGAACCAACTCCCGAATACGTTATTTTCACTTCCAAAATTTCAGATCACGTCATTCGCCATGCTATTGTTCCTTTTGCTCTACAGATAAATACAGTCGGAAGCGTTTATAGTGACATCACTTTTAACAACGTACGTCGGTAGATGCAGAATGTATCTCGGCCCGTAAGTGGCCAGGCTGGTCCGTGGTCCAACAGCTTTCCACTCTGACCGACCAACCGAGCAGAGGAGGGCTGGCCACGGCTCCACGTTGGCTCTACGCCTCTGCATTTCGGGAGACGGGACAGGGATGGACCTAGCTCCTGGCCCCAACCGTCGGCTGTCCTGAGAATGTTTTTACGTGGTTTTCCATTCTTCTGCACTAAGGCGAATTCGGTACAGTTCCTAGTATAGGCCACGGTCGCCAACCCCCTCACCTTCTCTGAGCATCTCCTTCACCGCAACAAATCTCCCGGCCTGAGAGACGGCGTCAAGTTCTAAGAGGCCCGCCTTCCCCTTCAGGGGAGGAATGGAAACATTTTAGCAGTAGTAACGACGTACTGGATATTAGGGGGAAATCTAACGGTCCGTCTATATCCTATACTATCACCGTATTAAAAAATCTCTTTGTACGGCGTCGCTTATTACGACATATCGTATAAAAGGACTTATTTTGATTACAGTTCGGATAAATGTATCGGCTATAACGTCCAAAGTTGGTTTTTTGTTTGTTGCGTATTTAGGGTTTGCTGACAACAATGTAACGCTTATTAATGTATATTTCAAATCAGCCTGTAGAATAGTCAAGGCAGGCATCGCTGTAACATGATGCAAAAGAAAAGGAAAGCATTTAATAATGATGAAAAGTGACACATAATACGGTGATTATAAAATGGGGATACAAATGTCAGTATCGCGAAGGTATTGAGGGTATCATACTGAATGATATCTACAAGTTGGAAACAGAGAAATGAAGTGTGTTTTCGAAGAAAATCTAAAAAGTCAAGCGAGCCAGATTATTTCAGCACGATGATATTGAAGAATCATTACTTAGATGGTTTAAGCAGCCTAGAGCGTAATGTTTCTATCAATGGACTTCCTTTTCAGGCGAAAGCCAATGAAATACCTTGCAGTCCTACTCCACAAATACTGTACCGTAATGATATAGTACTATTTCAGTTACGTTTTTGGAGGTTTACCTTAATTCTTTTAATTAACCTTGTAAGTGTGGAGACTACAACTTGAAGATATTAGGAAGGAAAAATCCGGTTTGTGTGACTATCGGCTATAGAGGCCTTAACTGGTGGTCCCTTCGGGGTGCTATAACCGATTTCGACTGTAGTCATAAACCATAATTGCAGTCGCAATACTTGAAAAGAAGCATTACCCTTCGATTACTGTAGCTGTTATATTTCTTAAAAAGGAGTTCGGCTTTATGACTAAATGGTTAGTGTGCTGGCCTTTGGTCACAGGGATCCCGGGTTCGATTCAGGCACATTCAGGTCAGCGAGATGGAACACAGATACCAATCCTGACTTATGTTTTGTTTCAAGTAACCATCAGGGCGTAAATTTTTCTGAGATCCGTAAGTGCTCACAAATTTCCCACATAGTCAACACCGTCCTGTTCTCATAGAAGTAGGCCTTCAGATACCTATTATTTGATCATCACCACTGCCACGTTGGAATTTTGATCAAGTCAGTTGGGGTAAGTTTTCTGCTGATCTTGACAGTAATGTAACATGAATTCCAGCTAATGTCAATAACTACAGTAGATTTGTTAAAGCTTTGTTAGGTACCGCAAAGAAACAGATTCCCTGGGGAGTGAGAAAAAATATATACCTGGATGGAATTCGATATGAGAAAAACTTTACAATGACTTTCAGGAAACTGGTTCATGGTGTAGGTTACTGTAGTCACGTCCTAGTTCTTGAACTATGGGCAATGGCTGAGTGGCCTAGTAACTGGTCCTGAGAGTCGGGAGACCAGTTGCTATGGAATGGGAGTGGGCATCTCGGACATATTCTGAGTAATGGCCCTCCGTGTACTCAAGCGACTAGGACTATACAATCCGCCGGTGGTCCATGACCCGTTAGGGGAGAGATACTCACTTGGACTAGGTGTAAGTAGGGTAGCATCCTGCTTCATGAATTTACCGAGCTCAGAACATTTTAAGCAAGCCTCGGACCTATGGGAATAACGGAGTCCCACTCCCATTTGACAGGCGAGGGACTCCTTGGAAACAACTTGGCGAACGAAATGGAATTCGATGAGGAACTATCAATATTAATGGGGCTTATGGAACAAAGAAAGTAGAACTGGCTGAGTCAGAAAATAGGAATCATATGGATGTGCTAAGAGTAAATGATATTCGGGTAAGGACAGATAACGAGAAAGAGAGAGGAGGTTAAAAAGTGTACTTGTCGGGTGTTAGAAAGGGAAGGGCAGAGTATGGGGTAGGACTGTTTATCATGAATACCATTGCATGACACATAGTTTCTGTTAGGTACGTAAATGAGAGAAAGATGTGGGTAGACTTGGCAGTTGGAGGAATTAGGACGAGAACTGTCTCAGTATATTCGCCAAGTGAGGGTGCAGAAGAGGATGTTGACAAGTTTTATGAAGCATTGAGTGACATCGGGGTCAGAGTCAACAGAAAGGATAGAATAGTGCTAATGGGCGATTTCAATGCGAGAGTTATAAAAAGAACTGGAGGATATGAAAGGGTGATTGGTAAATGTTGAGAAGATATGGAAGCTAATGGGAATGGGAAGCGTTTGCTGGACTTCTGTGCTAGTATGGGTTTAGCAGCTAGGAATACATTCTTCAATCATAAGGCTATTCACCGCTACACATGGGAGGCTAGGTGTACCAGATCCATAATAGACTATCTTAACCGACTTCAAATTCAGGAAATCTGTTAGGAATGTACGAGTTTTCCTGGGACTTTTCGATGATACCGACCACTATCTGATCTGTAGTGAAAGTGATATCTGTCTGCCAACGATTAAGGGTAGAAAATCTCCAGGACGAGGAAATGAGACAGAAGTACATGGATATGATTAGTGAGAAGTTTCGAACAGTAGACAGTAAGCAGGTTGAAGATATAGAAACAGAATGGGTGGCATACAGGTATGCAGTAGTAGAAACAGCAAGGGAATGCCTAGGAACAACTGTGTATAAAGATTGGAAAAGGCGAACATCTTGGTGGAATCATGAAGTGAGAGTAGCTTGTAAACTAAAAAGAAGGCTTATCAGAAATGGCTGCAAACAAGGGCCGAGGCCGACAGAGAATTGTACGTAGATGAAAGAAACAGAGCGAAACAAATAGTATTTGACTCCAAAAAGAAGTCATGGGAAGATATCGGTAATAACCCGAAATGCTAGCTCAAGCAGCACGGAAACCTTCCTGGACAATAATAAAATATCTTACGAAGGGAGGGAAAAATGAAATGAATAGTGTTTTGAGTAATTCAGGTGAACTCGTAAGGGACCACAGTAGGAGGGACAGGTGGAGGGAATATTTTGAACATCTTCTAAATGTAAAAGGAAATATTCCTGGTGGTGTTGTGAACAGCCAACCAAGCTCATGGGGAGGAGGAAAAAGATGTTGATGAAATTACGCTTGAGGAAGTGGAAAGGATGGTAAATAAACTCCATTGTCATAAAGCAGCAGGAATAGGTGAAATTAGACCTGAAATGGTGAAGTATAGTGGGAAGGTAGGGATGAAATCGCATCATAGAATATTAAGATTAACATGGAATGTTGGTAAGGTACCTTCAGATTGGACAAAAGCAGTAATTGCACCTATCGATAAGCAAGGAAACAGGAAGGATTGCAACAAATATAGAGGTATCTCATTGATTAGTATACCAATATTCACTGGCATCTTGGAAGGGAGGGTGCGATTAGTACTTGAGAGGAAGTTGGTTGAACACCGGTGTGGTTTCAGATCACAGAGTGGTTGTCAAGATCAGATTTTCAGTATGCACCAGGTAACTGAAAAATGCTACGAGAGGAATAGGCAGTTGTATTTATGTTGCGTAGATCTAGAGAAAGCATATGGCAGCGTACCGAGGGAGAAGGTGTTCGCCATTCGGGGGACTATGGAATTAAAGGTAGATTATAAAAATCAAACAAAGGCATTTTGTTATTTGCTTTACGTCGCAATGGCACAGTTATGTCCTATGGCGACGATGGGATAGGAAAGGCCTAGGAATGGGAAGGAAGCGGCCGTGGCCTTAATTAAGGTACAGCCCCAGCATTTGCTGGTGTGAAAATGGGAAACCCCGCAAAGCCATCTTCAGGGCAGCAAACAGTGGAGATCGAACACACTATCTCCCGATTACTGGATACTGGCCGCACTTAAGCGACTGCAGCTTTCGAGCTCGGTTCAAGGGCATTTATGTTGACAATTGGACTTCAGTGAGAATCGATGGTAGAATGATTTCTTGGTTCAGGGTACTTACAGGGATTATAAAAGGCTGTAATTTTTCACCTTTGCTGTTCGTAGTTTACATGGATCATCTGCTGAAAGGTATAAAATGGCAGGGAGGGATTCAGTTAAGTTGAAATGTAGTAAGCAGTCTGGCCTATGCTAACGACTTGGTCTTAATGACAGATTGTGCCGAAAGCCTGCAGTCTAATATCTCGGAACTTGAAAATAGGTGCAATGAGTATGATATGAAAATTAACCTTTCGAAGACTAAATTGATGTCAGTAGGTAAGAAATCCAACAGAATTGATTGTCAGATTGGTGTTACAAGCTGGAACAGGTCGATAATTCCAAGTATTTATGTTGTGTGTTCTCCCAGGATGGTAATAGAGTAAGTGAGATTGAATCAAGGTGTAATAAAGCTAATGCAGTGAGCTCGCAGTTGCGGTCAACAGTATTCTGTAAGAAAGAATTCAGCTCCCAGACGAAACTATCTTTACATAGGTCTGTTTTCAGACCAACTTTGCTTTACGGGAGCGAAAGCTAGGTGAACTCAGTATATCTTATTAATAAGTTAGAAGTAACAGACATGAAATTAGCGAGAATGATTGCTTGTACAACAAGTGGGAACAATGGCAGGAGGGTACTAGGAATCAGGTGATAAAGGCTAATTTAGGAATAAACTCATTGGATGAAGTTGTATGCAAAAACCGGCTTCGGTGGTGGGGTCGTGTGAGGCGAATGGAGGAGGATAGTTACCTAGGAGAATAATGCACTCTGTTATGGAGGGTAAGAGAAGTAGAGGGAGACGACTATGGTTAGACACAGTTTCGAACGATTTAAAGATAAGAGGCATAGAACAAAATGAGGCAAAATGAGGCCACAGCACTAGTTGTAAATATAGGATTGTGGCGACGTTTAGTAAATACACAGAGGCTTGCAGACTGAACCCTGAAAGGCATAACAGTCTTTAATGATAAGGTATGTATGTTCAGGAAACTGGAGGCACTGGCATTGCTGATGACCTTCATCAACATTTAAATGCGGCCAGACGTTGTAAGTGGACAGAAACCATAACGACTGTAAACTTCAAGCATTCCACCAGAAAGGCTTGGATCCTGTTAAAGAAGATAGGAGGAGTGCCTCATACGCCTCAACCTAAATCAGTTGCGACACCCATCAAGTTGCCAGCCGCATTGCTAGTTTGTCAAAAATCAAACCTGACAAAGATCATAAAAGGTTATTAGAGGAACATGTAACCATGAGAAAAGACAACGTGGTGTTTCATTAGATATCTCTGACCCTTTTACTGAGGAGGAGCTAGTGGCAGTCCTGAAAGAAACGAAGAACAGAAAAGATCCTGGTTTTGATGGTATCCATCCTGAATTCCTCACACGCTTTGGTAAGAATGAAAGGAAATTGTTGCCGCAATTTTTCACAAATATGGTGCACACTGAAAAGCTTCCGTCGGAGTTCAAACGGTCTAAGATCATAGCCATCCTAAAACCAGGGAAAGTGGCAGGGTGTCCTGAAATCTATCGTACAATTGCTTTGATGAGTGTTTGCTATAAACTCGTGGAGAGGCTTATATACAACAGAATTAGTCCTCAGACTTTAAGAATCTTTCCAGTAGAACAGGCAGGTTATAGACACAGGCGTAGTTGTGAAGACCAGGTTCTTGCCTTAACAACCCATACTGAGGCAGGTTTTGAAAGGAAATTGAAAAGTGGGGCTGTGTTTATAGACCTCATAACTGTATGCGATACGGTATGGAGATAAGTTCAAGTTCATCAAAGTTACAGGCTGCAAAGCAATCTCGGAGCTCATAAACAACATGCTACCAAACAGGGTGATCCAGGTTGTGATGAATAATAAGCATAGTAAACTTAAAGTGCTCAATAATGTGCTGCCTCAAGGATCTGTGCTTTCCCCTTTGTTATTCAACCCGTATATTGCAGATATCCCTTCTACAACCTCGCGTCATTTTGCGTGTGCTGATGGCCTTACAATTATTACAATCCACTGTTAAGTGTCGTAGAAGGAATCCTAAATGCAGGCATTAATAATTTGTGGGGATACTTTCAAAAGTGGTGTCTGATACCAAGCATCAGCAAAACAGAAACCTGCTTCTTCCACATCAACAACAGATAAGCCAATGTTACCTTGAACGTCTCACTCACTGGCGTGCCTCTGTCACACAACCCCACCCCAGAGTTTCTTGGAGTTACTTTGGACCGAACATTGTCCTTCAGGATACACTTGACTAAGGGTGCTGCTAAACTGAGGGCAAGGAATAACATAATCCAGAAACTTGCGGGTTCAACATGGGGAGCTACTGCGTCCACTCTTCGATCATCAGCTATGGGATTAGTCTTCTCGACAGCAGAGTAGTGTTCTTATGTATGGTTGAACAGTCCACATGTTATGCAGATCGACACAGTTCTGATTCAGACAATGCGCAACATTAGTGGAACGGTAAAGTCTTCTCCTCTTTTCTGGTTAGCCATATTTAGCCCTATCGAACCTTCGAGAATAAAGAGATTTAATGATCCGCTCCGCGAGTTACAAAAATATCAGCAAACGTCGGTCTTCATAGATGCTTCATAGATTTGGCCGTTTGAAATGACGTTCCCTGCCTATACTCAAAGCGAAAGAAGTGATCAACATAGGGTTTAACGATTCAGTAGAACGAAGACAGAAATGGACGAAGAAGTAGCACTCTCTGTTTTTATACCCAACATCCACCAGCAGGTTTTGATCTGCCACGTAAAACGTGGGGTGCCCTTAACAGGGTACGGACCTGCCATGGGAGATGTGGCTCGCTGCTGTATAAGTGATGCATGAGAACTTAACTAAATTGTGACTGTGGTATGCATACTGTTACCGAATGTCGTAACAAGGGCGTACTTGGGTTCGCTGAAAGACTTTGCTCAAGCCTCAGAATGGATATAGAGTGGCTGAACAAATTAGCTATAAAACTTTGAATATTTCCGGTACCCAGTTGAGTGTTAACCTTTTTAGGTTATTACAACCCAAACTGGCATTTTATTTTATTTTATTTTATTTTATATTATTTTATATATTTTGTGTAATTTTCCATAAACTAAAAAAAATAATAAGTTAGCGACAACTGACATTCAGCCCATAACGACAAAAAATGTAGATATCATAAATGTGAAATTTACAATTCCCTGGTAAATAGTAGTAGCAGCCCCGCGGTTTAGTTTTTGTGAGCTTAACTCTTACTGGAAGGTTCGATTCCCGACCACGTTACAGATTTCTAAATTAATTCTATTGGCTTTACTCACGCTAACTACTTTTACGGTTTTCGGAGATGCGGTAGTGCCAGAATTTAGTCCCGCAGGAGTTCACTTACGTGCCAGTAAATCTATCGATACAAGGCTGTCGTATTTGAGCACCTTCAAAAACCACTGAACTGATCAAGGGCTCCCCGACCGAGGCAGTAAAGCCATGCTCGGTTCGCCTCGAAGGACGCGGCCTACATTCCCTGTCAGGAAATCGAAAAAATTAAGCAGTAAGACTTTCACTTCCGTGCACATGGCCCTGAGATTCACTCATCCTACGCGACAACTGTGGAGCTATCTGACGGTGAGGTCGAGGCCGCTGTCTAAAATAGCCGAGAAGAATCATGCGCTGATTTTTTTTTTTTTTTTTGCTAGTTGCTTTACGTCGCACCGACACAGATAGGTATTATGGCGACGATGGGACAGGGAAGGGCTAGGAGTGGGAAGGAAGCGGCCGTGGCCTTAATTAAGGTACAGCCCCAGCATTTGGCTGGTGTGAAAATGGGAAACCACGGAAAACCATTTTTAGGGCTGCCGACAGTGGGGTTCAAAACTACTATCTCCCGAATACTGGATACTGGCCGCACTTAAGCGACTGCAGCTATCGAGCTCGGTCATCGCGCTGACTAAGCGTCACGTAAACTGCAGGCCTTCGGACTGAGCAGTGTCCGCTTGGTAGGCCAAGGACCCATTAAGGCTGTAGTGCTATCGATGGGGGAGGGGGAAGTGTTAGTAATTAAATGCTATAGATCAGAAACATTATTCTTTTATCCGACTGACTCCTTTATTAATGTTGAAAACATTTCTTAGCGGACAAAGTAGGGGTCCCTATACTACAGAAAACATAAACTTGAACAATTTTTTCAATTGTGCCGAATGTTGAAGGGCTAAAGGGCCCGGAAAGTTGTTTTTTTACAACTTGTTGCACCGGCACAGATAGGTCTTATGGCGACGATCGGATAGGGAGGGCCTAGGAGTTGGAAGGATGCGGTCGTGGCCTTAATTAAGGTACAGCCCCATCATTTGTCTAGTGTGAAAATGAGAAACTACGGAAAACCATCTTCAGGGCTGCCGGCAGTGGGGTTCGAACCCACTCTCTCCCGAACACTGGAGACTGGCCGCACTTAAGGGACTTCACCTATCGAGCTCGGTATGGAAAGGTTTCAAATTGTTAGTCTTGGATAGCTTTATCTACACATTTCGAAAATCACTTCCGGCCTAAATACAGTTCCGGTAAACAGCCTAAAATCGCTTTTCTTTATTCCTTTTCTTGTTATTCCAACCTTAGCCAAATTAACTCATTTACATAATACTTTCTGTAATATGTTTCTTTGTTCATACCCTCAGGCGCCTTTTTATTCCTTGAAAAATATCCACACCAAACGTAGTTATAGAGGCTCGAGTGAAATTCTGCAATGACTCACATTAGCGCTCGTAGTGATGTTTAACTGAAACAATGTTTTGACTCACCTTAGCGCTCGTAGCGATGTTTAAGTGAAACAATGCATTGACTCACATTAGCGCTCGTAGTGATGTTTAAGTGAAACAATGCATTGACTCACCTTAGCGCTCGTAGCGATGTTTAAGTGAAACAATGTATTGGCTCACCTTAGCGATCGTAGCGATGTTTAAGTGAAACAATGCATTGACTCACATTAGCGCTCGTAGCGATGTTTAAGTGAAACAATGCATTGACTCACCTTAGCGCTCGTAGCGATGTTTAAGTGAAACAATGCATTGACTCACATTAGCGCTCGTAGTGATGTTTAAGTGAAACAATGCATTGACTCACCTTAGCGCTCGTAGCGATGTTTAAGTGAAACAATGTATTGGCTCACCTTAGCGATCGTAGCGATGTTTAAGTGGAACAATGCATTGACTCACATTAGCGCTCGTAGCGATGTTTAAGTGAAACAATGCATTGACTCACCTTAGCGCTCGTAGCGATGTTTAAGTGAAACAATATATTGACTCACATTAGCGTTCGTAGTGGTAGAAAAGGGCAAACTGATAATGTAATCGACCGGATAACGATTATTAATAAACAGATTTTAATATTTAAGGATGTCTAAACAATGTATTATCATATTTTATTACATTTTATTTACCTAAAATTAGTAGCTCATATCCCTATGATGTTTTCAACATTGAGCTGATTGGCTGAAGGGCTAGAACTGTGGATTTTTCTGAGATTTCTACGACTGAACTATGGAGAACTTTCCGAACAGAATGCATCCGCTTGCCTTAATTATATTTCTCCCTACTACTAACACTAAGATAATTTCTGATTTCTTTCATTAGTTGAAAGCGTTGCGAAACAGAACATGAAACAATAGCCCGCAGATAATCCCCGGTTAAACACGTAGCAATATACATTAAAACAATATTATATTTCACGGTGCATAAATAAAACATCATAAACTATGAGTAAAAATATATTCTGGAACCTAGATAATACAACTGGGACACAATTAAGCTAATTATAAAGATAATTGTTAGAAATATTGTGTAATTACACTGGCCGAATTTTAAATACAAATGGATTTCAATGTTCTACGTCGGATGATTCGTTTTGAAGAGTGACGGTTCCAGCAGCAGTAATATTACAGACTGCCTGAATACCGATGGTACCCGAGATCATTCATTCAAATTGTCTACTTCACGCTGACAAGTAATTTATACCAAGAACAACGATTATAATTGGCACCGTACCTGCTTTCTCCAGCATTAATTTCGCATGGAATGTCGGTGACTGGAACCTACGACAGGGGTGAGTGAGCAAGTCATTAACCTCTACAACCAAGAAGCTCTGATATACTGGCATCAAATCATACAACAGCCACTTTAATACTACAGAGTATGGCTGGGTACATTTTTTGTTCTAATGAGAAGCGTTTGTTTAAAAATAAGTGTAAGAGCATGCTGAAACAAATAGAGTTTAACACGCGAGAGGTCGCGCGAAGGCAATTTGCTCACACTTCATATTTTAATGAGCTTCTATTTTCCTTTGGCGGTGAATGCTCTGATAAAAATATTAATATGTACCCTGTGTAACTGATTTTCGACTAGTACTAACATAATTACTCAGTGGCAATATTTTCTCAATGTAAAAAATTAATGAATTTTGTCGCAAAATCTGGTAAAGTTACGAGAGTTTTTAAAGAGCGCGAGAGGTCACACGTGAGCAAATTGCCGCGACGTTTCCATTTGTATATTTCAATGAATGATTTAGTCACAATTCAAGATAAAACTACAGCACCACACGTCACTGAAATCCACCATAAACCTCATGAACTTAAGATACTTTCTTGGAAATGCAGTCGTGTAAGAATGCACTACGCGAGGGGTCGCATGAAGGCAATTTGCCATGGCAGATGCGAGAGTGAAAGGAAACTTAAACTACTCCGGACGGCAGCAGGCAATACACTGGCGATAATCAACGTCAGGCGGGAGAGAGGGATGAAACGAGCGCCCTAAGCCCTACAGCGGCTAGCAACGAAATTATTAACAAATGTTTAAAAGTGCGGCAAATTGCCGCGGGTGCGACCTCTCGCGTGTTAAAAGCAAGTGTGATCAGTTAGAAAGCCCAACAGGCATATAAGCCTTAGTGATGTGATTTGCTCCTCATAGACGGGACTACACTTCACGGAAAAATAAAAGTTTAATCACTTTGAGCGGAACGTGGTGCAATACAACAGTCTTCAAAGACAATACCGTGGAGACTACTTCTAACTGCAATACCATACAGTTTGTGCCGAAGAGATTAAATCTTATGGCGACAATGTGATCGGAAAGGGCTAGGAGTAGGAAGGAAGTGACCGTGTAGTTAATTGAATGATGTGAAAATGGGAAATAACAGAAAACTATCTTCAGAGCTACCAGCAATGGGGTTCGAACCCACTGATCCCGAATGCAAGCTGATAGCTATCTGATCCAAACCGCTCTGAAACTTGCTCGGTGCGCAGACATTTTACAATACTTGCTCTGTGTAGGTGTCTTCCTTGTATGATGTAGAGAATGTAATTCATATTTGATCAGAAGTAAGTCACTTTCTCGTGGTGTTGATGATTCATGAATTATGCAATACACACAAATAAGCTTCCTTACGAAGTTATGGCAAGTACAATTTTATACAAATTTTCTGGGACGATAAGGCAAAATTTTAAGGTGAGAAAGTAAAGACAATTTATCATTAGGTAATGAATTTTCCGATTGTCCCGAAAAGTCACATCGTAAAGGCCGCATACCGTAAGTAATTTCATGGGTAACGCCATTTAGACTAGTTTTGTAGCCTGTTAAAACCGATCAATATAATAATAGGAGCCTCCTTAGCTCAGGCGGCAGCGCGCCCGCCTCTCATCACTGGATACTGTGGATCAAATCCCGGCCACTCCATGTGAGATTTGTGCTGGATAAAGCGGAGGTGGGGCAGATTTTTCTCCTGGTACTCCGGTTTCCCCTGTCATCTTTCATTCCAGAAACACTCTCCATTAACATCTCATCTGTCAGTCATTTATCATTGCCCCAGAGGATTGCGACAGGCTTCGGCACATTTTTCCTATCCTTGCCGCTGGATGGGGGCTTCATTAATTCCATTCCTGGCCCGGTCGAATGAGTGGAAACAGGCTATGGATTTTCAATAATAATAATAATAATAATAATAATAATAATAATAATAATAATAATAATAATTCTACTGTAATTTATGTGGATCAGAGAGGGGAAGGAAGTGTGAGGGATGAATGGGAAGACAAAGCAAAATTGAAATTGAAGACACACTATTAAAATTTCGGAATTTTATATTTTCTTTCTTTTCAACAGAATAAACTTTGAATATCCAAATTTAGCATCTTAATAGATAATACAGCTAGAAGCTCAGGCAACAACAACTAGAGCCCAAAGCTCAGTAAATTTACTAAGTCAGAATGTTCAAACACCGAAGGAGAGCTCGTGAGCTCTTTAACAAAAGGAGCTCGAAAGCTCTGAGATGATTAGAAGAAAGAGCTCAACAGTACACAGCTCGAGCACCGAAGCTCATACACTTACAGAATAATTGAATCGTATATGCCGTTGATACGATACATTTTAGAAAAGGTATGTTAAATACCCGTTAGGACCGAAGCCATCGTTTCTTATAAACCTTGACAGATGGGTCCCCAGCCCAGGAGTCCATTTTACAAAATTTGGAAGGGCCTGAACCCAGGAATACAATAATTGTATTATTTACACAATGCCCACGAATGACCCAAGAGATTACATTACCAAGAGGTGAAAGAAACACACGTAAGCAAAGGTACACTCGTTATTTACAAAATTGGGGAGATATCCCAAAATTGGATCTAATTTTCCATACGAAACAGGAAGAGGAGGATCAAGCTACACGGCCTCAAAAATGAGAAAAATAACAATAAAGCCTACATTTCACAAAGGGCCGAAAACGAAAATGAATGTAGGCAAAACATCAGTAATGCATAGAAATCGTTCGTAGTACCTAACTGGGCATAAGGCCCGATGACTCAGAGGCTAATATATACAACCATGTATTTAAGTTAAGGAAAAGTTAAAAGCGAAAGGAATAAATTAAATTTAAATGGTTAGGAAGAAGTCACCAAATATTAAGTTGAGGGAGAGTTTAACGAGGGTACATCACTCGTGCTTCCTTATATTTCACAAAGATCCATCAGGGCGAAATTCGAAGTCCGAAGACAGAGAATGGAAGCGTATATCGAAGTTAAAATGACTAGGAAAGATCCTACATATAAAGGAATAAATGTAAACGGACACTGAAATTTACATTTTAAAAGGGGGTTTAATTTACAGCCCCAGCATTTGCTTGGTGTAAAATGGAAAACCATGGGAAACCATCTTCAGTGCTGCCGACAGTGGGGTTCGAACCAATTATCTCCTGAATGCAAGCTGACAGTTACGCGACGCAAACTACGCCGATACTCGCTCGATTGTTTTCAATCCTATGATATGATGCACAAGTTGGTATAGACTTAATACTGACCATCAATGCCACTGTAGATATCTGCTGACAGTGAAAACAAACAGGAGGAAAGAAATCTATCTGAAACTAACAACTAACAACAACAGTAGCTGATGAGTTTATTGATGTGTAATGAGTGATACAGCGAGGAAACATCAAATGTCATCACGTGATAAACTAAGGATTATCACACCGGACGAGAAGGCTGTACGTAACCTCTGAATTGCTAATGTCAAACTCCCTTGGAATGACAAACGAAACGAAAGATGAACTTCAAGCAGACTTGAAGGTTAAATAATCTCTCGCCATTCGGGGCAAGGTCCCGTGAAAATTGCTCCTGACAGCCGTGAAAACAGGAGATTCTCTTCTTTGCACTTCTCCAACTCCCTTCCACGTTATTAAGTTGGCTTCAAAAAGTTCAACATGAAGCATACAATGGGAAGAAAAGGTACCCAGCGAAACAGAGGGTAAATAAATAATCAAAGAGACATTGTTACCCCGGTGTAAGTGATGCTGTTTTAATTGCTGCTAACCCCTGACTAATGCATACAACTGAGAATGAAGTTCAAAAGCGAGGGTTAGTACCCTAGCGTCCCAGCATTACCCCTTTACTCTTGTAAACGTGGAGAGGGTGACAGCACAAGTTAACACAACTAATCATTGCTATTATTGAGATACCGGGATTACGTCCCTCCTGAATTGTTTGCGGGAGGCGCTACGGAGCTCTACACAGGGATTAAGAGAGACGATGAGGAAATATGTTCTTATTACGTACATACTTGTACACAGTACATGCATACACCATCGATAAAGAAAACGAGTACACATACCTTCAATAGTAAGGAATGAAATGGGCGATAACCAGTGTTGCCAACTTATATTTTGAAGATCCGCTAAATACTACTAAAAATCCGCTAAAATTCTGCCAAGAAATCCGATCTCAAATAATGAGCAATAATAATAATAATAATAATAATAATAATAATAATAATAATAATAATAATAATAATAATAATAATAATAATAATAATAATAATAATAATTTTATTTATTTATTTATTTATAACTTATCTAAATACATTTGCAAATATGCAGTAGGATATTATACATTATATTTGCAATTATTTACACCTGCAAAGCACTTGATGTGCTTATCTGCCGGTGTAGTTGTCTCACATTTATATACAATGTTGCAATCCTTACTGTTTACAACATTAATAAGGTGTGTATATTTACATTAGCATTGTAATTTTGTCCTGTGGTGTGAGTTTTTCTTAATCCCTGAAAGTATCACTCATAATAGATAAGTCTTTGGTACGTTTTTCATTCATGAACAAATATTTAAACTGTAATTTTATTATCTATGATCCGTAGTTTCACACGTTTTCTTAGTTGATATTTGGTTTTCAAGTGTGTCAATTCTGAGAGCAACTTGCTCAAAAATTTAGGAACTACAACTTGCAGTGTTCTGGATCCATATTTGTTGTAGTACCTCATGACCTGAAAATAACTTATATGCCTCAGTCTTGTTCCATGTGTATGTTCATTAACAATTCTATATTGTGGCTTCCAGTAATTTTCTTTAATTATGTTATACATATATAGTTGTTTAACTCTCAAGAACCTTTCCTTCTTGTACATCCCTGTTAACATATCCTCACTTAAGCTAAATATTCCTCTGTTTTCATACCAAAAGAATGCTTTGACAATGCGATTTTGTAACATTTGTACCATGTTTATGTCCGTAACAGAAGCTGATCCCCATACACTTACACCATATGATATAAGTGACTCAACAAATGAATGATAAACCAATTTTAAGCTATCATGAGGCATTATATACTTAACCATTTGCATTTTGAACAAGCTTATCCTCAGTCTTTCACACAACTTATTAATATGTTGCTTCCATGAAAAATATTTATCTATTATTATACCTAAATGTTTCATGTTATCAACTTCCTCTATTACATAGTCACAATTGCATGATTTTTGTTCACCATCGTGAATGCACTGAACTGAATGGCCTGTTATTTTAATGTTTTCTCTTTGCATTTTTGGGGTAGTAATGTACAAGACTTTTGTTTTTGAAGTGTTAATTATTAGACCCTTATCATGGCACCATTCTTGAAAGTAGTTGTACTCCATTTGTAAATGCTTCTCTGCTACTTTTGGGTTTTTATGTACTGATACAATTAGTTTATCGTCTGCATACATGAAATATTTACATTTTATAAAACATGAGCTTATATCATTGACAAAAATAATATACAAAATGGGTCCTGAAAATTTATCAGGGGAAGTTTGGATTAATGGAACACTATATGGGATCATTAGGGCAGTATACAGACCACCTGACTATAATCCAAAGGATTTTGTGGAGGATTTAGATCTAGACTATAATCCAAAGGATTTTGTGGAGGAGTTAGATCTTCATTTACATAGTATGAATGCCAGAAACTTAATAATTATTGGGGACATGAACATAGATATTCTGAAAGACAGCAGAGTCACATCTTGTACAATAATGTGCTAGCAGATCATCAGTTAGTTCATTGCATTAACAAGTTCACAAGGGAAGAATATGTAAATGGAAAACTAACACAATCCTGCATCGACTATGCATTGATTAGGAGTGGGAAAAATGTAAGATATTCTTCTGTAATTCAGACTAAAGTTTCTGATCATTATATAATAACTGTACAGATATCACATGATACTAGGTGTAATAAATATGTTCCAAGTGAAAAAGTTATAGATAACATACAGGAAAGGGTGAGTAAATCCATGTTAAGAACAGAAATAGAAATTATTGCAAAAGAAATAAATGAGAATGTGAGTTCAGATGATATATACATGAAGGCAACTATTGAAACGAAGAATACCAGAAAGCAGAAGAGAAGGAAAGACACTCAACCGTGGCTGACGGGTGCTATAATAGAAAAAATCAAAGAAAGGGACAGACTTTTCAAAAGATGGAAAAATGCATCAAATTTAAATCCAGAAAGTAAGGAAAATTTACGGGGGTTATATAAAAGAATGAGGAATGATATAATAGCTGATATTCATAAAGCAAAAAGAAAGTATTACAGATTGCAGTTTGAAAGTTGTAGAGGGGACATGAAGAAAACTTGGGAAGTATTAAATGATGTGCTAAAGACTAAAAAGAAATGGACAATAGAAGAAACGGTAAGACATTATTTAGGAAGGCAAGACTCACTAGAAAATATAGTTGATAATTTTCAAAAACATTTTCAGAACAGCTAGACAAGGTAGTACATGAATGTAGAGTACAACGAAGACCATTACCTAATACAGAGAGACTTTCATCATTTTATCTACCACTAGCAAGTACAGCAGATATAGCAAACATAATTGAAGGAATGGACATAATAATAATAATAATAATAATAATAATAATAATAATAATAATAATAATAATTGTACCAGGAGGTACACCTCGACGCCGCACGTTTAAATCTTGCGCCAATAAAACCTCCTCTACAGGAGAAACTCTGAACTTAAAACTGGACTAACTTATCAATTTTCTCTGAAGATGGCGCCACTAAAATTTTTTGTTCTGGTGAAGTTTCCTGAACTGTGTACATTTCTACTTGTTTTGTATCCCGTTTGGCAAGAAGTGTGAACATTCTATCATAGATGTCTCTGCTAAAAAAATATGATCATGCACCCTGGTGCGAAGTGAAGGAACTATTTGAAGAAATTTTGTACTCATAAGTTTTTTCTTTACTAAATTTCGTTCATTCGTTTGTGGGTTGGCAATGTTTATTTTCTCTTTCCGCCACTTTTGAATTTAGCCAATCCCGAATTTCTGAAATTAATTTCCCACCAATCATGTATTCCTTCTTCGACTTGGAGTGTACCTTCAAGATTGACCAATAAAGTAAGAGGGTGTGGCTTGATTATTCATGAAAGGTGTCGAACTTTCCCCGAGGGTTTATAAACTGGTGATTTTCACGTCTCGTGGCCATTTGATTAACATCTAACCTAGTGTATGGACGTGTATCAGGAGGCGAGAGGTGCCTCTCTCATCAGGCAGCAGGTCTTCAGTAAGGTAATGGCCGCTTAAGATCTTTATTTCTTGCTAGCTCAGCAGTTTGACCCACGGGAAAGTTCCGAAACTTTTACAATGTAACCTAATTTCCTAAATATGTAATTTTCTGACGGCTTATATAAAAACTTATTTTTTAACCAATCCTAAATTTCTGTAATTAATTTCCCACGGTGTTTCTTCATCGATTTGTGTGTAACTCTCGCTGTTAACCAATAAACGTTCGTGGGCGGGTCTTAATCATTCATGAAAGGTCTCGAACTTTCTGCGAGGGTATAAAAACTGCTGATTTTCTTGTCTCCGGGCCACTTCAACAACATCTTGCTTAGTGTGTAGAAGCATAGCAGGGGGCGGGTAGCTCTTCTTCCTTCGGGCAGCAGCGCTTCAACAAGGTAATGGCCGATTAACATCTTTCTTTCCTCCTTGCTAGCCCAGCAGTTTAACTCGCGGGGAAGGTTCGAAACCTATAATATGTAACCTATCTCTTCAAAATGTAATTCCCTTTTCAGTCTATGTAAAAACTACAAATTTCTTCAACTGTAAATCGGGGATAAGAGTGCTTTACCCTCTCGAGCTCCCCTTCATTTTGAAGTTGAGGTGTCTACATTTTCATAACCGTTTCTTCTCTTCCGTAATCTGTTAAAGTTTTCTCATACGAGTCACCTCCCTAGCTTGGATTAGCCCCTGTGTAATCGGCCGAGAGCCACTTAGGTTTTAAAATGTGTATTTAGGAGTGCAAGTACTCGCCTCCATTCAATCTTGTATTTTGGGCCATTAGTTTAACCCGTTTGGATTTCCTCCCCGAGAAGGCCCAGTAGATTGTGTACGAGGTACACAATTGCCATTATAAGTGGTGTCTTGATGGCAGTTAAGTGTAATAAGCCGGTATTGCCTTTAATAGGCTTGGATGATTGAGAGCGGGTCAGCTCTTTCTGGTATTTCGAAAGGTGCCTCTAGGAAGCTTGACTTTACGAGATGGGAGCAAATGCTCCATGTAATTAGGGGCGTTCTGCCCTTTGGTATTTTATGGTTGTGAGCTGAGAGCTCAAGGATTGACAAATTTGGGCTCGTAGCCCGGAAATTGTGAAGACCCCGTAACTTATGCTTTCTTTTGTAAAGTTGCATTGTACCCGATTTTCTTTGTTATTTCACTTAGTGAAAATTGTTAAATGTTGTTATCTGTTGAAAATATAACCTTTATTTAAATTTTAATTTCATCTTTAAGACTTGTAGTTAGACCCATTACAGCCCGCACCTTCTCTCACCTCTGCCTTCCACGAATATCTCCGTAACAAGTGGTAGCAGAGCGTGGTTGAATGTGTCTCAAGTTAGCCCGTTTTGACGGCTAAACAGTGCTTTTGATTCGAATTCTAACAGTTTTCTCCGTCGCTGGAATTTTTTCGATTTTCTAAATTTGCAAAGTGTCTGTCATCATGTCCGGCCCTCGCGATGTCCTCCATCCCGGCTATTTGCGCAAGGAGTAATTGATCTATGAATTAACAATTAGACATGTTCAATCTGGAGGCATGGTTGCGGTAGATACCAATAAGCTTAAAAATTCCCTTGATTTGCCTATTACCATCCCAACTTTGGGAGAGAAAGAGATTGACGACGCTCTCTCCACGATCACTGATAATGCTACTGAGCTAGCATCTGTAGTTAGTTTCTTTGAAGGGGGTGATCCATCACCTAATCAACTTAAACGTGTACAAGCTAGTTTGTACCATTTTCCGAATAGATTTAGTGATATATTGTCTCTTAAGTTGAATGATATTCAAGGGAAGGAGGCTAGTGCTGTTCTCGAAAACCTATCCAAATTGTCCAGTAAGGTTAGGCTATTGTTAACTGGGGCAGTCACTCCCAACACCGACCAACCCGCTACGGTAAACGTAGTTAGCGAGGAAGAGTCTTCTAAAGGAGAAGAAAATAGGAAATCTGTAGGAGCTCAACAAACCTCTGCCCCATTAGACAACGAATCTGAACGTCATACCTCGTTGAATAATGCACCTTCTGAATCTGCTTCTCCGCGACTTAGGCCTCTACCTACTATGTCACCTGGCTTTAGCAGTTTGCCCCATCATTTAGCAATGTTTCTCAGAGGTATTTCTAAGTTCTCTGTCAATTCCACCAGTGATGTCATTGCCTTTCTAAGATTTTTCTTTGAGTTTCAGGATCATGCTCTTGTGTTTTCTCTTTCTCCGTGTCAAATCCCTCAAATTATTTACCCTTATTCCATTGGTGTCCTCTCAGACAAGATAGTTAGGGCAGTTGCTGAACAATCATCCATAGAAGACTTCCACGCTATATCTGTTAGCTAATTTTATTCCGGCTCGAGCTAGGTCATCACTAATTCAGAAGTATTATTACCAAGTACAGCGGCTGGATGAAAATCTTGCCGACTTCATCCAATACATCAAATTCTACACCAGAATATTTGAACTCCATTTTCCGGAAGGTCAAATTGTACAGGCTATTGTGGAAGTAATTTCCCCATCTTACAGGTCATATTTGTGCTTTGCGTCGCGTCCGCAAACCTTTGCCGAGTTGGAAGCTATGGCTGTCTCAGCCGAAGGGGTTAGATATGCCGACACACTACGTGTGGCGAGGGAGCTCCCTCCTTCTTTAAGTAATCTTCGGCCTCCACCTCGCCGACCCGTCACACTCCGTAAATGTTATGCTTGCGTGTGGCCTGACAATCTTCGGAACAAGTGTCCGTCGATTAAATCTATCGGGACAAGGAATGGAGCAGGGTCATCCCAAGGCTGTTTTAAATGCGGCGCTTTCTCCCATATCGCCAAACATTGTCCGAATTCGAATAGCACTCCCTCCGGCTCAACTTCGGGTACAACTTCCACCAACAATCAAAAGTGACTAGTGGCTCCGGCTCTAACTCATCTTTCCCAGGCTCAGCCCCAAGTAAACCTGCCGAAATCTCAGGGAAAACTCCGTCTTCCAATTTATCTTTTGAAGGTCCCAAAGAATGCCTTAAGATTGCGGCGGATACTCCCGCACCGGTCCCATTTCTCAAAATTGAAGAAAATAATGAGCCTGTAACTGCTCTTTTAGACTCAGGCAGTGTTTGTTCCATTATTTCGGCCGAGTGGTACTCTAAATTAAAATCTTTTTGTAAACTTCCTGATTTTTGTTCGTCTTCGGTTCAATGCATTTCGGCTAATAATTCCCCGTTAGAAATTTTAGGTTTTCTGTATACCAAAATTAGAATTCCTTAATTTACTTGGAAAGTTAAATTGTTTGTGGCTAAGCGTTTGTCTTCCCCATTATATTTGGAGCGGACTTCATCTCTCATACCAGTCTAGTGCTCGACATTCAGGGCAAGCCATGCACTTTCAAATTTGCTAGTAATTTCAAAATCCCCTTACTTAAATGTAGTTCTGTATCATGTTCATCTGTTTCGCCTACCCAGGATGAGATGATGTTAGACCTTAGACATCCACCTGAGGAGCAGGCAGAAAGTATTCGTAAGTTGTGTCAGTTGTTTCCAGAAGTTTTCTCTGATACTCTTGGAGTTACTGACCTTATCGAATACAAGATCGAGGTTACGGATTCGATTCCTGTCCGCTTTCCTCCTTATAGGCTATCTCCACCTGAAATGAAGGCTCTGAAAGAGATCATAGATCAGATGTTGAAAGATGGTATATTTCGGCCCTCTAAGTCGGCGTATTCATCGCCTATTTTCCTTGTTCCTAAACCCCAAGGTGGGTTCAGATCTGTGATTGATTATAGGGCTCTCAATCGGAAGGTGGTGTTACAATCTGTGCCCTTCCAGACCTTCACTCTTGTTTTTCATGGTTTCGAAAGGCTAAATTCTTCACCATCTTAGACCTCAATCAGGCTTATAACCAGATCCCTCTGGTGGAAGAATCTAAACATCTTACAGCGTTTGCCACGGATTGGAACTTGTATGAATACAACCGCGTGCATTTTGGGCTCCCCACGGGAGCAGCTGTGCTTACGAGACTGCTCGATAGGGCCTTTTTCGACATCAAATTCGAGTATCTATACCATTATCTGGATGATGTAGTCGTATTTTCGGAGACCTTTGAAGAACATCTAGATCATCTGAAATAGGTCCTTAATCGCCTTCGTAAGACAGGGTTAACTGTGAAGTTATCTAAGTTTGCCTTCGCTAAACCTTCCATGTCATTCCTAGGGCATATTGTGTCACCCGATGGTGTCGCAGTGGATCATTCTAGAACACAGGCCTTCCGTGATTTCAAACCTCCCAAGGACATCAAAGGTATCGCCAGGTTCATTGGCATGGTGAATTTCTTCAGAAAATGTATTCCTAACTTCGCTAATAGAGCGGCGCCCTTGAACTTACTTCGTAGGAAAGGCGTCAAAATTGAGTGGGGGCCTTCTCAACAAGCCGCTATTGAAGACCTGAAATTAGCCCTTTGTAATGCCCCTGTTCTTGCTATGCCGGATTTCTCGAAGAAATTCATAGTCCAAACCGACGCGTCGTCGTCGGCGGTGGCTGCAGTCCTTCTTCAAGAGACTGAACTAGGGAGGCGACCCATCGCCTATGCCTCTAGGACATTATCGGCTCAAGAAGCCAAGTATTCCATCTATGAACTTGAGGGTTTGGCTGTCTTATTTGCATTAGAGAAGTTCCGTCTCTATCTGGAACACGTCAAGTTCGACTTGGAGACAGATAACCAAGCCTTAAGCTGGGTCTTAGCTAGGCGGCGTCGTACGGATCGTATAGCCCGCTGGGCCATCAGAATTTCTGACGTCCAATTTGACGTTAGGCATATAAGAGGTACTGAAAATGTTGTAGCGGACGCACTAAGCCGTATGTTTTCCATTGATCTAGAGGCCTCTGAACAGGAAGACAGTTCTTCACTTTCCGAGTCCATATCGCCTGAGGTTGATGCCATACTAAGGGATGCTCCCATGCTGTTTAGGGATATCGAAAAATATCAACGTGAAGATCCTACGCTGGCCCCTATCATGGAAACCCTTTCTTCTGGGGAACATGTCGTCCCTTATGTATTGAGGAATGGTGTATTATGTTGCCCGTCGGGGCATGATAAGAGGATGAAAGTTGTGGTTCAAGCTGTTCTCGTGCCCATGATCTTCAAGTACTATCATGAGACCCCATTAGGGTGGCATTTAGGCATCTTCAAAACTCGAGAAAAGTTCCGAGAAATGTTCATCTAGAAAGGTATGGACGGCGAAATTCGTGAATTGGTAAAAGCTTGTAAAACCTGTTGGCTGAGTAAACCTACCATGTCCACCAAGCTAGGTTTATTGTCTTCTGACCAAGCGTCGCGCTCCATGGAACGTCTTTGCATCGACTGCGTAGGACCCTTCCCCCAATCTAAGGGGAACGCCAACAAATTCATTCTTGTGTGTGTAGATGGTCTCACAAGATTTTCCTGGTTATTTCCGACTAAGCTGGCCACCGCTCAGTCTACTATTTCTTGTTTGAATTCCATCTTTGCTTCCTTTGGCCCGTGTCAATATATCGTTTCTGACAATGCTAAAGCTTTCACCTCCAATCTCTTTCGTAAATTCTGTTTTGGTTTATCCATCTCACATGTAACAACCTCTGCGTACTATCCTCAACCATCTGTGGCTGAACGGGTCAATCGTAATCTGAGATCGGCTCTCATTGCCTACCATCATGACGATCACTCCAGGTGGGACACGTCCCTGCATTGGTTAGCTTTCGCTTTGAATTCGGCGGTTCATGAATTCCATAAGTTTCCTCCTGCTTCTTTGATGTTTAAGTTTGTTCCCAACACGCCGCTCGCTAACCTTTGGTCTCTTAGTGATATTCTACTTGAGACAATAGATCCAGATAATATTAGAGATCTTTGGAAGAAGGCTAAGGCCAACTTAAAAATTTCTCATGAAAAGCTTAGGAAATGATATGATCGTGGACGGACGCCCACCAATTTAAAGGTAGGAGACCAAGTTATGGTCAAGAACTTTGTTCCCGCAGGCAAGCTTGCCCCCAGATTTCATGGGCCGTGTATTATTTTAGATTTTTTTTACGCCGGTCACATTGTTAGTGAGCAATCCAGCCACTGAGAGGATCTTTAGGGTACATATATCTCAAATATGTAGGGTCATTGTTAACTTTGGCATCTATGTGTTGCAGCGGCGTAAAGGTTAATTTTTTTTTCAGAGGCCTTCTGCCCCAATATTGTTTAATTGTTATGGTAATCAATATTTGATGTAATGCCTTACCCGTGAGTTATTCTGCTGCCCTTTCCTGTAAGACCATTACCAAGCTCCCGTCTCCTGCTAAATCATACCAGTGGCATTTAAAAAAAATAATAAATCTCTCCACGCCGCTGGCCCCTCAGCCTCACCACCAAGATAGTGCCCTAAAGCATTACTTCCAACAACATTTCTGCCGCAAATATTTTACTGTTTCAGCGCCCTGCAGCCGCGCGGCGCCTTACCACCACTGTGGTGGGGTAAGGGCCCACCCCACTATCGTGATGTCTTCCTGGGTACTGCGCGCCAGAGTCTTGCTCCTGGCACAGGCTGATGTGCGGCGCGCCATCCGCCAGCTTATCTCTGGTCTGTGAACAAACCTTGCATCTTCGGCGTGCTTCACCACGACTACCCCTCTCATAGTGCGGGAGAGGGGTATCTCAAGGTACTTGAGGTGTCCGGGCGACCTCGACTGAACTTTGGCAGCGGCGACAGGTCTTGCCGTCAAAATTAATCGATAGCTAATGTACTTCTTCAGCTACATGGACACTCCATATCTGCAATTAATACATTTTTGCTTCAAATCAACCTTTGGTGGACTTAGAAAAATCTTACTTCCATGAATTAATATTTTTGTTTCGCAATTCTACTACAACAAAGAAACTCTAAAACTGGCCTTAAACTAGTCCCACCCATCTATATCAAACAACTTAAGAGACCTCCGACTACTGAAAAATTGTATTTTCTCTTCTAAATTCTTCTTCAACTAATCAGCAACAAACTTGGACTTTTGTTTTGGAATTTTTTTTTAATATTCTTCTCTGTGACCCCTTGGAAGGACAAAGGTGGGGGGGGGGGGGGGAGGTCTTTACCGGGTGGTACACCTCTACGACGCAAGTTCAAATCATGCGCCAATTGAAACTCCTCTACAGGGGAAACCCTGAACTGTAACAACTGAATCAACTATCCTGTTTATCATAAGATGTCTCTAGGTGTTTCTGATTTGCTTTTGTTGATCGAGAAGCGTGGACATTCTCTAACAGGTGTCTCTACTAAAAACTATGATTATGCACTCTGATGCGAAGGAATGAACTTTCTTGGAGAAATTTTGTATTCATAAGTTTTGTGTTTATTACATTTTGTTCTTTCATTTGAGGGTTGGCAATATTAAGCTTCCTTTCCGCCTGTTTTGAATTTTTTAACCAATCCTAAATTTCTGTAATTAATTTCCCACCAATAAGGTGTTTCTTCATCGATTTGTGTGTATCTCTCGCTGTTACCCAATAAAAGTTTGTGGGCGGGTCTTAATCATTCATGAAATGTCTCGAATTTTCTGCAAATGTATAAAAACTGCTGATTTTCTTGTCCCCGGGCCACTTCAACAACATCTTGCTTAGTGTATAGAAGCATAGCAGGGGGCGGGTAGCGCCTCTTCCTTCGGGCAGCAGCTCTTCAACAAGGTAATGGCCGATTAACATCTTTTTTCCTCTTTGCTAGCTCAGCAGTTTAACTCGCGGGGAAGGTTCGAAACCTTTAATTTGTAACTTATCTCTTTAAAATGTAATTCCCTTTTCAGTCTATGTAAAAACTACAAATTTCTTCAACTGTAAATCGGGGATAAGAGTGCTTTAACCTCTCGAGCTCCCCTTCATTCTGAAGTTGAGGTGACTACATTTTCATAACCGTTTCTTCTCTTCCTTAATGTGTTAAAGTTTTCTCATACGAGTCACCTCTCTAGCTTGGGATTAGCCCATGTGTAATCGGCCGAGAGCCACTTAGGTTTTAAAATGTGTATTTAGGAGTGCAAGTACTCGCCTCCGTTCAATCTTTTATTTTGGGCCATTAATTTAACCCGTTTGGATTTCCTCCCTGAGAAGGCCCAGTAGATTGGGTACGAGGTACCCCTGTGCCATTATAAGTGGTGCCTTGATGGCAGTTATGTGTAATAAGTCGTTATTGCCTTTAATAGGCTTGAAAGATTGAGAGCGGGTCAGCTCTTTCTGGTATTTTGAAAGGTGCCTCTAGGAGGCTTAACTTTACGAGATGGGAGCAAATGCTCCATGTAATTAGGGGCGTTCTGCCCTTTGGTATTTTATGGTTGTGAGCTGAGAACTCAAGGATTGACGAATTTGGGCTCGTAGCCCGGAAATTGTAAAGACCCCGTAACTTGTGCTTTCTTTTGTAAAGTTGCATTGTACCTGATTCTCTTTGTTATTTCACTTGGTGAAAATTGTTAAATGTTGTTATCTGTTGAAAATATAACCTTTATTTAAATTTTAATTTCATCTTTAAGACTTGTAGTTAGACCCATTCCAGCCCGCACCTTCTTTCACCTCTGCCTTCCACGGATATCTCCGTAACAATAATAATAATAATAATAATAATAATAATAATAATAATAATAATAATAATAATAATAATAATAATAATAAAGTAAATGTCTGCACTCACCTGTTCTGTGAGTTTCACTGGGATTAACCCCGTGCCTCGAAGCCGGTGAGCTAAAACTTGTAGGCGTTTTACTGCTGGGTGCAAACTAGGTGAATCCCCTACCTCAAGGGCCACATACAGAACAAGCCAGTTCATTAAACGGTCTCTCTCACGTTTCATTGCCTGTCATCACTCGTCAACTAAGATATAAGTAACCTTTCCACACGCATTACAAATTTATGATAGCATGATCACATAACATCAAATCCAAATAACATGCCTTCCTCATGTGGCTGCTAGCTCTTGACAAGAAATACAGAATAGCTCGGAGACATACGGAAGTACGAATTTTTAAAAAACGTAATACGGATAAAACACTAAATTCCGCTATAATAAATCTAGAATTCCGCCAAAAATTCCGCTGTCCGCTAAATGATATATTTCTCCGCCGACAGTCTTCTAATTCCGCCAAATTTAGCGGAAAATCCGCTAAGTTGGCAACACTGGTGATAACCTTTCTTCAGCACTTCACGGTGAAGCGTACAACTGTGTGTAACTTGGAATGAAATCATTTTTCAAATAAATCTGTAAATAATATGCAAGATGAACACAGACTGTAACAGACCATGTCAAAAATGCACAAATACGGTAAGAACAATACTCTATCCTGCAGATTTTCCACTTGTCAAATGGGACAAATGTTATCTCCGTGGATTACACCATTGTTATACACAAGTGTAAGCACCGAGTGTAACTCCCCCATGTCCTCATTGAACGTCCCACACTTTCGTATTGCTCATACGTCACTCTGGTGCCGTTGTTCAAATCGTGTTGCGTGACTCACCCATTTTCCGGCGTGACAAAACAGCAATTGGGAAGTGATGTTCGACGAGGACATGGAAGTGTTACAGTCGGTGCTTAAACCCGTGCATAAAAACTCATGGAAATAATACTTGCCTCATATTTCATGTGCGATAATGTCCTATCCTATTTGTTCATATTTTGACGCGGTCTACTTCGCCTAGGTCTTCGAATATGTAATTTTGTATTCATAATTAATTGCAAATTATATATGATAATGGTTATTATAGAAGGTCATCAATAATACATGGCGTTTAAAAATGAATATCCGGGTTTTAAGGCTCTATAGTACTTGTTACATTGAACTTACAATCATAAATAATACATCAAACGAAAGTGCAACTCAAAAAGTTTGTTCTACAAGTGTTCGTACCTGTGCGCATGCACTTGTTCCTGTGTCTAGTAGCTAGTAGCGCTAGTAGCAAAGATAACGACTGGAGAACAGAAAGCTGTTTTTGAGTTTTACTGTTTGCAAGAACTGAATCAGTAGTTACAGTGTAACGTGCGTTTCGTATTAAGTTCCATTATAATCCTCGAAATGTCTTTATGACACACTGTTTCCTTTAGTACATCCTGATGTAATGTAGTGTTTCACACAAAGTGCAAATAGGTTTCTCCTGTGCATTTTTTAAGTTAGTACTTGCTAAATCTCAATAGAGGAATTTCGCTCAGGTAAAACATAAATATTTATCTCTACAATTACACATACCTCGGTGCTGAAATTGTTTAAGAGTATCTAGAACTGATATGTGTATTAATTTAAGTATAGTACAATGTCCTAGAGCTATTCCAGATAGTGTAAAAAAAGTCCACTGCCTAGTTGTAGAGATAAATATACTTGTTTTAAGAGCATAGTTTGGTAATGAAAGTGAAAATGTTCAAACCTTACTCACAAGTACGATTTTTGACTTAATGTACTTGTAAACCAATAAACCCTATAATATGTATGACATCATATAGATTGAGTGAAGAGATTACACATTTGTTTTCGACAAGACAAAACCACTAACCAAGACAGTTTTCATCTCAATTCAAAGTTGTTACACTTGCACGGAGAGGAAATTTTCTGACATACACACGGAACGCCAAATATTCCAGGAAATTATTAAGCATGGGTATGTCAAACAAGGACACTTGCATGGAAGCTCATGGAGGGTTGGAATAGAGAAGCAGGGAAGACAAAAGGACTACCCTGGAGAAAGATAGGTATGTAGATAGATACATGCATGCACAGATGGTCAGAGAGGGAGAAGCCTTTAGATTTCATTGCTACAGTTAAAATAATGACATGTGGCCTCCGGAAAGGCCTGGTTAAGTATAGGTGACCTGCACGTCTTTGAGAATGGGGCCGATGAATCGAACTCGGAGCCCCTTAGACCAAAGGCCAGACCGTGGAACTGGACATTGCTACAGTTAATACCTGATCACAACTACTGGTCTGAGTTTAACTGGTGGTAATTGTTCTGCAACTACGGAAATCACCAAGACCACCAGGGGGAAACCTTTGTTAATTTACAATGGACATTTGGTACATTGTGGACTATACCAATAGAAAGCAGCTGAATTATTGGCGGTACACAGGTTTCAGGAATAGCAAATGTAAAGGAAGATTAACGAGACAAATTAATGAAGTTGTAGGCGTGGCAAGTCGTCTTCGCATTCCGGATGAAGCGGCGAATTAAGTGAGGAAAATTGTAACAAAAAGGGGAAAAAACACATAAGAGGGAAACAGAGAGTATGATTTCAACAATTTACACTGATGGGCTAGGCCATTTCTTCACTTCAGTGAATGCTATGTGAATTACTATAAGTGTCTATTAATACCGCAGTATATGACAATCAGGGCTCCGTGCAAATGTCACCATCCTACTTGTGACTCACCAAGTACTGTTAGATAGAGTGAAGGTCTCCGTGCAAGTGTTACAAGCCCCTCAATTCAACCTAGTCAGTGAAAATCCGTGCGGCGAGAAATGGTTAGCAAAATAAAGATAATATTACGTTTTCTCTTTGTAGATGTTTGAGTTCCAATTAAAGTTTACATTTTCAATTTTAGAAATGGTTGAATGATTTTCAGAATTTCTTTAGTTTCTTGTGAAATTTGGATATGTTGGAAGGTTTGCTCCAAATGGTGAGCATTGTTCGATCGATGTACTGTACGTATCAGAGGCTGCCTCACGTTCCAAGAGCAGCAGTTTGTCCTACCTGCTGAGGACAGATGACGCTGAGCCAGGCACGCAGTCTGTCCATTAATCACTGTGCGTCACGACGTCTTCAGTCCGTGGTCTGCACGTAAAGTGGCCCACGTTAAGGTTACATGGTCAGCATCTGCTTCATTACCGCGCCTTCCTCAGTGGAACTTCACTTCGGTCAATATTTTAATGGAGTTAGTTCCCTGAACCAACCCTTGATTTCACCAATGATCTTCGTTCATGAGCCAAACATAGAACAGAGGAAAGTATTCCCAGTAGGTTATTACTGAAATGTGACTTCAAGCATGGAAGAAAGCAAGCTTGTAGTTTTACGTCGTCACATTAACAGGACTTCCATTTTCAAGTGGAATACGAACGAGCGGTACGTGACCCTTCTTTACACAAATTCCACGTGTACTGGTCGAGGTTCGAACCAATGCCACCTGGTTAAGAAACCAATGACGATGCTACTAAACTATCACGCCCTGATATGCTGTAGTACAACCTACATTTAACACAAAACAACAACGTTTTTTCCCAAGTTCCAGCTAGTTTAGAAAATTCTTCAGGTTCAAGAAATAAGCAATTCAAAATCTAATCAATTCCTATCTATTTATTGTGACCAGTTTTTCTGGTGCTGTCAGTTGCCTCAGTCGACCAGCGGTGAAATGTCTTGACTTATGATCTCCAGTTCTCGGGTTCGATACACGTTGAGATAGACGATATTTCAAGTACAGTCAAAATTGTTGGCATTTCATGTGATTCTTGCTAGCAGTTTAAGGGGGGCTTACACTTTTGAACATAGAAAAATGGGATGTATTAAACTTTTCCCGCACCAATGGAAATGAATACTAAAAGAAAACTTATGACAAACACATTATTCCTTAATAATATGCACATGTTTAGATATCATGTAAACCTACGCCATTGCATGTAATTAAGTATTCCAAGTGGCGGTGCCTCATGGCCACTGTCCGGCTCCATGGTTAAATGCTTAGCGTGGTGGCCATGGTCCACAGTTTCCCGGGTTAGATTCCCGGCCGGGTCGGAGATTTTTACTTTAAATGGTTAATTCCCTTGGCTTGGGGAATGAGTGTTTATGCTGTTCCCAACATCGCTGCAACTCACACACCACACATAACACAATCCTCCACCACAATAACACGCAGTTACCTACGCCTGGCAGATGCCACCCACCCTAATCGGAGGATCTGGCTTACAAGGGCTGTACCCGGCTAGAAATAGCCACACGAAATTATATTACGGCCACTATTTTGCCGTTTCCCTGATAATTTCTAAACACATGATATTGTCCATGAATTGCATTGGCAGGGCGGATCTTTAAATAACTGATAAGAGTTAGTTTCAAGCAGTCAATTTTTTCATTAATTTTCATATTTTTAAAACTTAACCAATGAACCGAGCTCAGTATTTGTAGTTAAATCCTTTCTTTCTTTATCTGCTTACCCTCCAGGGTCGGTTTTTCCCTCGGACTCAGCGAGGGATCCCACCTCTACCGCCTCAAGGGCAGAGTCCTGGAGCGTGAGACATTGGGTCTGTATGTACAACTGGGGAGGAGGACCATTACCTCGCCCAGACAGCCTCACCTGCTATGCTTAACAGGGGCCTTGGTGGGGGATGGGAAGATTGGAAGGGATAGACAAGAAAGAGGGAAGGAAGCGGCCGTGGCCGTAAGGTAGGTACCTTCCTGGCATTTGCCTGGAGGAGAAGTGGGAAACGACGGAAAAGCACTTCCAGAATGGCTGAGGTGAGAACAGAACCCACCTCTACTCAGTTGACCTCCCGAGCTGAGTGGATCCCGTTCCAGCCCTCGTACCACTTTTCAAATTTCGTGGCAGAGCCGGGATTCGAACCCGGGCCTCCGGGGGGTGGCAGCTAATCAGTTAATAATAATAATAATAATAATAATAATAATAATAATAATAATAATAATAATAATAATAATAATAATAATAATAAATACGAGTATTATTATTAGGTATTCACATTCAATATCTTCTAAATATTAACATGTTATGTAATGATAATGTTTATTTTGTTTATTCATTGATATGGGCTAAACAACATAAAGTGTTATGTTGTTTTCATTCTTTGATTGTACTTCACTGATGAAGGGAATGTATTGTGTTCCTGATATGTGTATGAATAATGAATTGTCAATTATAATAGCGTATTGACGAAGTGTACCAAACACATACTATTTTAAATAGTTATTCATGGCATTAACCACGGACTCTCAACATGGGAGTGTAGTTTGGCAACCACAGGATCTCTAGCTGAACCTAGAATTTCTTTCAGTTATTTGTACCTAACTCCTCATTTTCATGTCTTCTTTTGGTCAGTTTTCGTTCACTTGCACCGCCGATAGTAAAAGGTTGTGAGGTTTAGGGAATAATTCATTACATATTACATAAATATTTGTTTTGTCCAGATCTGTACAGTTTCAAAAATCTAATGGATCTGTTTGGAGAAAATACAGATAAAAAATAACAGTGTGAAAAAATTATCAAATACAAGGTTAACTAAAAGGTCTACTCACTCTAGGTGTATGTCAGCGTGGATGTTCCTTATGCCCTCCTGCCCTCCGTCACAGATGACCTGCCACTTTGGGCATCTGCTCTAATTCCATCCTTGCAGTCATTCTTCTGTTCGTGACCGTCTTGAGATTACTCAGTTCCCCACTCCTCTTTCACTCCCTCCCACAGATAACCAACTGCAACGCCTATTACGCTGAGTTAGGCAGCTGAGCACAGATCTAGGACACTCACTCGGATATAGAGTCTTGTACTCTACTGCTGATCTGCGTAGTTCACTTTTTCAATTTACAACGACCAGAATATACGACAAGAAGAATAAATATACTGTATATCGCACTAACTACCTATTTCTACATACTCCCTGTTACTTTTAAATTCCACTTCCTTTAACCTCCTTCTACAACGTTTTCTAACCGCATCTAAAGACTTACTTATATTCCCTGGTATTTTTCACTCTTTCACTATCCATTCTGTGATCTGTTCGTTACCCGGTTGTTTCATGACTTTTAATTGATCCTCACTCATGTATTTCGCTCTCTCCTTTCGAGTTCCCTCGCACATTATTAACAAGTGAAAACCTTCTCTCGTTTCACCGCACAATATACATATCGGATTCTATTTCATGTTTGTTCATCCCTTATTCATATATATATATATACCCGTCATCTACCAAATTAGTCCTATTCTCTCTAACCTATTCACATTTCCTACTCATACATTAACTACTTGATTAATTCTATTAAACATGGTAAAGGTTGGTCATTTCCTGCAGTCAGATTCCAACTCCTGTGCTTGAACATCTTTAATCCTTCATTCCTCATTTCCCACTCCTCCTCCCCCCAATAGTTTCCTAAGCCCAGCCTCTCAATAATACTTTTAACCTTATCTATCCAGTAATCCTTAGGGAATAATTCATATTTCATATTTTACGGGGGGAATTCACTTTACCTAGATTTTTCTAATTATTGCAATTCTTCCTCTTTTCGCAGGATGATATTTAGAAAGTGATGTTTATCTAAATTTTATCACCAATGAAGTTCGAGTCATGTAATGACCGGCGAACAGTATACTTCTCTGTGTAACAGCGGTGTTGTGAAGGTGGCTGAACACACTAAGTCACGGCGCAATTTCCAACTTCATCACCACCGTTCGAGTCATGCAGTGACCGGCGTACGGTATACTTCCCTGTGTAACAGCGCTGATGTGAATGTGGCTGACCACACTAAGTCACGGCGCAATGTCCAACTTCATCACCACTGTTCGAGTCATGTAATGACCGGCGTACCGTATACTTCTCTGTGTAACAGCGCTGTTGTGAAGGTGGCTGACCACACTAGGTCACGGCGCTATGTCCAACTTCATCACCACTGTTCGCCTGGAGCAACGTGTATGAGGCAAGCACTGAACAATACGGGTGTATTGTTCTTCACAATAGCTTGGTGCTCTTTCCATTTTTCAATACAGCGTCATTCTTCAAAAACTGTTCTTGTACACTAAACAATCAAGAACTCGAGTAAATGGCTCCAAATTTATATCTTCCATAAAAAGCGATTTCCTTTCCTTTTGTTGCGATTGTACTATAACAATTATCTCATTCATTCAACATCTAATCTACTCTAGACATTCTTTACGACGCACATCGCATATCGCACGCTATATCCATAGCACAAGTAAGGAGGACATAAAAAGCAGACTAGCACAAGCAAGGGAAGCTTGTTTTAAGAAAAGAAATTTGCTCACTTCGAACTTTGATATAGCAATTAGAAAGATGTTTTTGAAGACTTTCGTCTGGAGCGTGGAATTGTATGGAAGTAAAACGTGGACGATAACTAGCTCAGAAGGAAAGAGAATTGAAGCCTTTGAAATGTGGTGTTACGGAAAAATGCTGAAGGTGAGATGGCTAGATCGCAGAGCGAATTAAGGTATACTGAATCGAATTGGTGAGAGGAGATTGTTGTGATTAAATTTGACTGAAAGAAGAGATAGAATGATGCGAAAAATATTAAGAAACCCAGGACATGTTCAGGTGGTTTTTGAGGGAAATGTAGAGGATAAGAATGGAAGGGGTAGATCAATATGACAAGCAACTTAGAGAAGATGTAGGATACATAAGTTAAGTTGAACTCAGAATGTTATCAGAGGATAGGGTGACAAGTTTATGAACTGATGACGCAAACAACAACATCCTTGACATATATTGAACCCATGACCTTTGTGCCCCAAGAACATTATGCATAAATTAACAATTAAACTAAAAGTTGGATTCTTGATAGCATGGATTTGACACGTGACGAGGGGGTGATTACCTTCGGTCCCACGCTCTGGGGTACGTGACGTCAGCCACACGTGTCGACGGCGGAAGAATCTCAAGTCACTTTTGTGAACTATTTCAAAGCGCGTGTACATGGCGTGACCCAAGCCAAGTCAAAAAAATATAGTGCCTATCAAAGGGGGTCAATCATCACACAAATCGAACCAGTAAAAATTTTAAATGTCCATGAACACTACCGCCAGAAATGTAGCAAGCATGTAGTCACGTTCTAAACTCTTGGAATTACAGTTTAGTTAAGTCAGAAAATTTATAGAAATTTTCTTGGCGGCAAAGGGAGATATTCGAAGAGAGGGGATAACTGCTATAAATATGATGGGACGCCATGACGAAGTCTCCTTCTCCGGCATTTGTGATACAAAGCGGACGAAAAATTGTTGAGCTGCTCTGCGAAATAAAACAACGAAAGTACACTGAGTTCAACTGCAGATTTTAGCCATTGTGGCTAGGTCTTGACTCCATGAGGAGATAGTTTTGAGTGAAATAATTGTACCAGATAGGACGGTCAAAGTACTGAATAAATTCTAATGTGATTAAGTAATTCGTGTGCGGAAATAATTATAGTCCATCGTGTGCGCTCAGCAAACAAGTGAAGGGTATTCTCTTTTTTTATGCTTTATTCCAGGAAACATGAAGAACGATAATAATGATCTGTACAGCCATGAATGTAAAAATGGCTAAATAAAATGCCAGGGTCGCAGGTGAGCCCTATGACGAACAATGGTGTGACTACATGAGGTAGGTGACTTTCCATCTTACTACCTCTTATATCTTGTCTCATGATCTCTAAAAGTGTATTTGAATGGGGATATACGACGCAGTGGTCACCCCTACTAAGTTTTGTAAATGGGAGAATACGACTAAAAGAGTCATTTGTTTCATTTTCCACTTGGATGAATTTTTGAAGTCTTGCGAGTGCCGTATAATGTTATAAAAAGTTATTGAATAGGGTTTCGAAGTGATATCACGTCCAATGTAGATCGTCATCCGTGTGAGTGTACTGCCTATATTTTGTGATGTCAAATTAAGATGTTCATTCGACGTAAATTTTTTCCTGTCTGCAATTTGACGTTAATAATGTAGAAATCCATGGTCACTCATTTTCAATCGAGTGGAAGCGCGCTGTCGGGTGAGAACCTAGGGTGATGAATTTGGTCACGGAGAGAAACGTTTTTCTAGGCCCATTTTAAACTGTGTCTGACTGACAATAAAAGATCTAGTAGAATGTTTCAGTCATTTTCTCGTAAAAATCAAGTTATTAAATACGATATCCTTTATGCGAAGTTATTCATGATTAATGCATTGTGCGATATTAGACGTCGAGATTTCTAGTAAGGATTTTTTTCCAGTTCTTTGTCGATGATAATTGTGGAGCTGGGAAACAGAGGTTAGTTTTGTTGATATGAGATTTGTGAATCAGGTTGGACCTGTCATTGAAGCCGGGACATGGAGGCCCGAGGAATGTTTTATATGAGTTGAGATGAGATGTGCGAATCAGGGTAGAGTCCTGTTATTGAAGCCAGGACACGATAGCCCGAGGTACATTTTATAATGTTGGGAATGGAAAGAAATACATAGAAATCCATAGCAGTGTTAATTTGAGACGCGTATAATTAGTGTGGGCATCTTGAAGCATAATCTGTGCATTTTGTTGGATAGAATGTCGTATTTGTTTAATTATGTCTGCAGAGTTTAAAAGATGAGCATTTTGAGAAGCCAGTCAACTGGAATAAACCAGGTGTTTCATGTTACTGCCAAGCGAACTTGGGGATGAGAGGTCTCAGCTGTGATAACGGGACAGGCGTGGAATTGAGATTGTACTGTATTCTCGGCAGGGGAAAACGTTAAAATGCTGGATTTAGTTGAAATTCATAGCCGGTGATGATCTGAGTATTGTGAAATACTGTAAAATTTGTTTAATTGGGGACGTAATGAACATTTGTAATCACGAACTTTGAGTATAAGGAACAGAGTAACCAAATTCAGGGTTGTCCAAAATATAGAGCGATGGTTGTTATGATCGGTTTGTCTGTGAGGGGTGTGCAAAATTCATAAATGGTATGACGAGAGATGACATCGTAATTATATGGCGAGTTGTTTGGTTTGTACGTAGATTATTAGGATATCCAAGTGTTAATAACGGTTTAGATTTTAAAAGTGTGAGATCAGGAGACAAGATATATAACTGGACATGAATTATGTAACAATTCTCTTCCAGCCAGATAAACATCACAAGATTGAATTTACATCACAGCTGCGTAGGAATTTGTGAAGAAACCAGAGTCCGCGGAGATAAAATTTGTTGTTCGTTAACATGTCGTCAAATCATTTAAATTTATTTAATTATTAAATTCAGTGAAACCGCATTTTGAAATAACTTTAATCAAGCGAATAACTTGGAGATCCATTCTGGAAATTTTAGTTTGTTTTCTGGGGAATATTTAAATGTAAAGTAGCGATTAAGGGGACATATCCGAAGGAAATGGATTTTACTGCAACAAAGTTTGTGAGCATGGCTATTGTTGTAATTATTGAACTTTGATTGATTGAGCAGTGAATGTGCTGGGGATAGTAAAGTGGAAACTTTGGTCATCAACCGATGTAACTTAATTGTGTTTAGCCTTCAGCCTAGAAACTTGGATGGTCAGGGGGTCATCAACCTCAGTGACTTAGATTAGGGCCATATGCCACTGTAGCATCATTTTCCTGGCGGTCATCATCCACAATGACTTTAAAGTAACTTAGAAGTTTAGATGTCGGTCTATGACATAGACGCAGGTCACATCGATTCAATTAAGGGTCCATGCCATAGAACCACTGTGTGGCACACACCAATTGGACTGTCTTAATTATACCCAGAATCCAGAGTTCGTGTTACGAGGGCTGGACCATAACGAATCACTATGATGGTACATGTGGTCTCTCATGGAAGCCGAATTTAAGGATTTCCAGACTTTCCTTTCTTAAATGATTAATAATTGAGACAATGGTTTCTAGTATGAATGCCCGTCAGGCAGTTACGTTAAAGTCTCACACCAGTGTTCTGACCTTTATGTAAAAATGATGGTGGTGTCCAGTGGACACAATTGACTATGATGCCGTTGAAATATCAGATTGCTTCAGAATTTTCCTGAATAAATAGGAATATTTTAAATAGACCTTTCATTCCAGTAGATAGATTAGAATTACTGAACCCTACCTTTACCTCAGCAAGTGACGAAGTACCCGACACGACCCAAGAGAGAGATCTCATGAACTTTGCTGATAGGTAAGAGAGGTAGGCCCAAAGGGTTCAATATATACAATAATTTCCTGTATTATTTTTATGTTGGTCTCATGTATGATTCACCAACTGTGTAGTGTGGCTGATTAGGCGCTCACCTTCTATGCCACAGTTTGCAACATGGAATTCCAGATCACTTGGCTGGTATTTAATCTTTCGAGTGCTGCGCGCTGCGAATGCGGCGTTGGTAGCTACCAGGAGCCAGTGGTAAGCGCTGCTATTGCGGATTTCAATACAACCACCCTCACGATTGTATCGCTATCTCCACGAATGCTGCAACATTTCTTATTGCGGGTGTAATCTTTAGAGAACTTGACAGAAATGGTGTAGTCTTTTGTTTCAAGAAATAAAGGAATATAGTTCATGAGATGTCGTATCCCGCTCAGTGAAAGCATAGCTGACACGGTTAAGTTGCGTATGTCAGGCGGCGTGAGTTTCATGAGAAATAAACTACAAGATGATAAAGTTAGTGATCTTATTTCTACTGTTGAGTCTGATTGTTAGTTATTATCGCAGCGAGTTCGATGGGGAGTTTATGGCTCGTGAAAGAGAGAGTGAAAACAATAGTGGCAATCCTGTTCCTACAGCAGTTGGCAATAAAATGAACCGTGAAGTTGATGACAATGGAAGTGGACCAGTGGATTTTCATCCTTTGATTTATGGTTTCGATCGTAGAGAAACTAAATAGATTTTCTTCAAAATTACACAATTTGTAAACAGCACAGAAATAAAAAATATGACCTAGCACTGGCATGTGGCAATGCAAGTTATACCATGGTATGTGAACGGTTAAGAGTACTTAAATATATGACAAAATTTTAATAATAATAATAACATATTTAACGGTAAACTTGTTTCCTTATGTGACTTTCGATGTAGTGATTATAGCACGAGATCTCCATTACCTCCGGAATCCCAGATACATTTCATTCTTTTAAAATTCAGAATTATTTCAAAATATCCCACCCCTATTGGCTAGGAGTCAAAATGCGGTCGCCGTAATGAAAGGAGTCGAAGATGCAACCAAGCTATAACGCTACAAAACTATAATAATAATAATAATAATAATAATAATAATAATAATAATAATAATAATAATCGTACTTTCCCTGGGCTCTCCCATTGATTGGGGACGTAGAAAACCTACACAGTGCCATATGTCTGTCGTAAGAGGCGAATAAAAGACAAAGCTCAACTTGGGAGCATGGATTGGCGATCACTGGGAACTTATTTAAGTTTCAAATTACGTTCACTCTTATGTGTTGGAATGTTTATTTTCAACTTTCCTATCTGAATCTTAATATAGGTAACGTTTGAGTGCAGGCTGTCGAAACAAGAAATATTACTTTATTTTATTCGTTACGATCATCTATAGACCACGTTTACACAATCCATCAGATCTTCTATCTCTCATCGCTTTTCTTTGCACTCCTTACGGATGTTCTTAAGATTTTCACTTCTCTTTTGTCACTCTTGAACCTAGATGTTGCGTGACGACGAGTTCCTCCGCTGCATCGCTCGTTCCCGCAATTTTCTTCCTAAAGGTTTCTTTCAAGTGTATCTCCCTCCTGAACCTCCACGCCTTCTTCAAAATCCTTGTGAACCTCCTTTAGACTTAAAAGTAGTGCCTTCAACGTTCCTTATAGACTAAGGATCCTATGTGCCAGTCTATCTGGGTTTAGCCTATTAACGTACCGGTAAAATAATAGTCTTCCTCATAGAGTTTATCTTCTGAAATTTTTCATACATTTTTCTGCCGCATACAGACACTGTGCTCTGATTGACATACAATAAATATAATACATAGACTACTGTTTACGTTACTGCTAAAGTTTACAACCCGAAGGTTGGTTGGCAGCAGCCCTACAAAGGTTCCGGTTTTGTACCATTCTCTTTAGTTCTACAAAGAATTGGCAACCGAAATCCTCCACCAGTTGTCCAATAGGCCTTCTCCTACAATTTCTTGCTTCCACAGAGCCCTCCAGGATGAAGACTAGTCATATCTCATGTCTGATTATATGTTCAATCCATGTATTCCTTCATATTCATTAACAGGCTCGGGATTTCTCCAACTATTTCCATTACCTCCTCATTAGTAATTCTATCTGTGGAGGGAATTTTCAGTATTCATATAGAGCACGATTGTTCAAAGGCTTATAATCTCTTTCTCCCTGCCACTTCTAGTGTGCAGGTCTCACTTCCGTACAGAAGTACGCTCCAGACATACGTTTTAACACATTTTTTCCTCAGTTTTAAGCTAATATGTTTAGTTGTGAAGAGCTTTATCCTTTTATTGAAGACTATCTTTGCCTACTTAATTCTGCTGACCGTGTCTCTTCAGTTATCATCTGTTATTTTGCTTCCTACATAAGAAAACTTTTCAACGTTACAGCACTGAGCTGGTTCCCACGCAGAGCTATCTTTATTTTTAGTTCTTACTTATCACCATTAATTTTGATTTGTATGAATTTATTTCCATGTTATATCCATATGTAAAAGTACCGTCCATTACTTCTAGCATTGTCGTTAATTGTTCTTCACTCTCCGCTGTTATTGCTATGTCGCCAGCAAAACGAATTATTTCTGTTCCCTCTCCTTGAATTTTAACACCACCACTGTGACCTAGGTTCTCTCTTGTTTCATCTAGATGTATCCTGATGTGCCGGAGAGAGTGGCTCAGATAGCTGAGGCGCTAGCCTTCTGAACCTAACATGGCAGGTTCGATCCTGACTCAGACCAGTGGTATTTGAAGGTGCCCAAATACGCCAGCTCCATGCCGGTAGATTTACTGGCACGTAAAAGAACTCATGTAGGACAAAATTGCTGGTGGGAGGGCATATTCTTGTCTCAAACCTTGTCTGATGTTTGCTTCTTGTTTATTCCGACCGCAATTTATAACCGGAACTTCTTCTTTGTGGAGACTCCAGATAACTCTCCTGCCTTTATATTTGACTCCTGTTTCTTTTAGCATTTGAAATAACTGAAACCAATCTACTTTATCAAATGATTTCTTTAGATCAACGAAAGCAATATAGATTTATTTACCCTTCCTAAGACGTTTTTCTAATATTAGTCTTAGATCCTTTCATAAAATCAAATTGATCTTCGGTAAGTAAAGGTTCTATCTTGGACTCAATTCTTCATAAAATTATATTTCTTAGAATTTTAGAAGCATGTGGTCTTAAAATAATTGCTCACATGTTTTTGCTGGGGCCTTTTTTGGTATTGGTACGTTGTGCAAACTATATTGTCGTATCCACGCATGCTTAAAATTGATTTGATATAATGTGAGGAAGTTCTTGTAGAACGAAACGTATTCCTTAAGTAATAAGTGTAAATTTTTACTGGTATGTTACTTGGTAGGGACAGAAGTACGTTCCTATCGACAGTCAGGACACCTGAAGTAAAGCATAGCCCCTTAACTGCGTGGACGGACAAGTACCGCCTGAACTTGCCATTCCAGTGCAAGGACGCATATGTTATCGTTCATGCGGGTTGTAGCCCTCACAGGCTGAATATTCCTGCTGTATGGATTACAGTGCGAATGGGTTATGTCATTGTGTTTCGGTAGACTGGAAACTAAAATGTTATGTTACCTAAGACAACACTGAAAATTAATGTCTTTTTATTAACAAAACGTTAATAACTTAACTTAAACTTCCTTCGCCAACTATTTTTTAATGTTGAAAGCAGTTCTTAGCTGACTAAGTAGGGGTCCCCGTGATACGAATGACATAAAATTGTTCCGAAAGATGAAGAGGTAAAAGCCCCGGAAAGGTTTCCAATTGTGAGTCTTGGATATCTCTATCAAACTAAAAGAGAAAAAATTCGAAAATCACTTCCGGCCTAAATGCAGTTCCGGAAGAACATCCTAAAATCGGTTGTTTCTTTACTTGCATTCTTTTATATTCAAATCCTAGATAAATTAACATTTTTACATAATTCTTTCTATAATGTGTTCCTTGGCTCAACACCATCAGGCGTTTTTTGATATTTTGAAGAATGTCCACACCGTATGTAGCTATACTGGCATAAGACAAACTCTGCACTGACTCACATTAGCGCTCATAGTGGCAGAAAACAGCAAACTGTTAATCTAATCGACAGGATAACGATGATTAAGAAAAGGATTGTAATTTTTAGGAATACATGAATAATATACTCAGACTTTATTATATTTTATTTACCTAAAATTCATATCCCTAGGATTTTTTCAACATTGAGGTGCTTGCCTGAAGGGGTAGAACTGTGGATTTTTGTTGACTATTTGTTTTACGTCGCACCGACACAGTTAGGTCTTATAGAGACGATGGGATAGGAAAGGACCTGGAGTGGGAAGGTAGTGACCGTAGGTACCATCCCGGCATTTACCTGGATAAAGAGCAGGAAGCCACGTAAAACCGCTTCGAGGAAGACCGAGATGGAAATCGAACCACCTCTACTGAGTTGGCTTCCCGAGACTGAGTGGACTCCGTTCCAGTCTTCGCATCACTTTTAAAATTTCGTGGCAGAGCGGGGAATTGAACCCGAGCCTCTATTACACACTACCCCACAGAGACGGACGACTATTGTCGTCGTCTGGGGTCAATTATATTAGGTTTGCGAGACCTATGGACACGCTCAACGTTTACGAAATTCGTGGTCAATCGCTTTTCTCTTGCCTATAATATTAAAGAATTGGACCTAGTCCTTTTAGCTTCTGCTTACTGTTACGCAAAATAAGTTGTCTATACCCGCCAAAACATGCTTGGGTGGCTAGGAGAAATTTATCAGCCAGTCAGGAGCTTGCCCCAGCCTTACCCCGCCTTCCAGTGTTTCCTAGCCTTTATTTTTTCGGAGTAACTAGCGGACACGCTGTAAGATCGAGAATTCGTTTATAATTTACGTCCACAAAATGTTACCATGCTCGAAGGTAGGAGACAGGAAAGTCAAAGAAACTACTACCTTCCGAACATGACCGAACAAGAATCAGGTATTTGAGCCAAGTGGTTCGCGAGTTATGATGTGCTTTTGTTTCAGAATGTTGCTTCAGTAAAGAAACACATTACGTTTTCTTCTTCCCCTTCTCTTTTCTTTCTTTCATTCTTTCTTTTCTCTGTTCAGTCTGGAAGCAGCTGACCGAATTGCATTTACTCCTACCCTAGTACAGCATTTATTTGCTGACAGAGATGATAAATAGACCACTCCCTGATTCAAGCTCCAGTGTTTGAAGAATTCAGTTATCACCTCACAGCGATCAGTGTTGTGTTTTCTTTCATTGAGAGTTTACGGCCTTTTCATTATTGTATAGTGAATGAGAATTTACTACGTGCAATTTATCGATTTTTTTACAACTTGCTTTATGTCGCACCGACACACATAGATTTTATAGCGACGATGTGATAGGAAAGGGCTAGGAGTGGGAAGCAATCGGAAGTGGCCTTAATTAATGAACATCCCCAGCATTTGCCTGATATGAAAATGGGAAAACACGGAAAACCATCGTCACGGCTGCCGACAGTTCGAATATTATTATTGTTATTATTATTATTATTATTATTATTATTATTATTATTATTATTATTATTATTCTGTGCGAAGGGGTCACTTGGGACCAGGTGAAATCCATACTTATTGATATTTCCTCCTTGCCGAATAGTTCTTCATTTTCATCCATTTTTGTAATTTCTGTTTCTTCGACCAAGTACGTCGCGCTGGTTCCTTCTCCTCTTCCTCAAATCCTATTGTGTGAACAATTTTCATGATTAATTTTCTATCCTGAAGATTTGGTTATACTAATTCAGTGAGGTATTTCTCTACTTGCTTATACCATTTTGATCTCGTATGTTTTATTTTCAAAAATGTGTGTATTCGATAAGTATGTTGCTATTTATTCTTTCCAAATGACTTATGAATCGAATTACTCGCAGTCTCATTGTATCAGTAAGTTGAGATAATTTTGAATATATTTCTGAGTTAGTTTTGGAGTAATATATTCCATACTTAATTCTTTACCATGTTATTTTTCTCATGGTTTTCCTTTCGTTAGTCTCTAAATTGTTCCTTTAAATTTTGATGATCTAAATTGAGCGTTTCTGAAGCATAAAGAGCTTCAGGTCTGATCACTGTTAAGTAATGACGAATTTTACTATTCCAGGTCAATAATTTTTTTATAACATTATTTATGTGTTGAAAAGCAATTTTATTCTTCCGAATTCTTGTAGCTACTGGTTTATTCTCATTGCCATCTTCAGTGATCTATTCACCTAAGTAATTAAATTCATTTACTCTTGTAATTTTATTCACATCAATGGTAAGTTATTGTGGAGCAGTTTTGATTTTTGTCATAAATTTGTTTTCATCATATGATATTTTAAGTCCTGTTTCTGCTGTTTTCTCTTTCAGTACAGCAATCTGATTCTGTGATTATTATTATTATTATTATTATTATTATTATTATTATTATTATTATTATTATTGTCGTTATTATTATTGTTACGGCAAGCACGTATTGTGGAAATACTTTTAATAATATGGCGATAATGGTTGCCAATGAACCCGGTAAAAGTAGCACTAGTTGAGGAGTTGTGTAAAAACGTGAACGTCTTCGCGGGCAGACGAGGCAAGTTATTTTGAATGTCTACACGTTCTTTAAGAAAGCAGTTCTATTATATATATCGCATGCACGTGGAATATTTACTGGCGCAGTGACGAGCTATGAACAAGACTTACAGAAAGTAATTATTCACTGGCTGAATTTACCTGTCGCATTACGCAAGGTGCTGCTGTACTATATATTGTATTTTTTCTTGTTTATTAACGCACGTAGGTCCAGCGCCCCTCCGAAAGCTAATCTCCGGCAGGATTGCAGCTGCATTCCCTTGTTATTGGCCGCTATACATGTTCCTTTAAATTCTGTGTGTTATGCTTCCCCTTGAAACAGTAATCACAAGCACCGCCTCCCACTGAGCACTAAACTCTAACATCAGAAAGTGAAGTTCAGTCTAAATAAAATGTAACGCGTGAAATTGTATACTTCACTCACTGACAGCTACGTTATTATTATTATTATTATTATTATTATTATTATTATTGTTATTATTTCAATTTTTTTACGTCGCACCGACAGAGATATGTCTTATGGCGACGATGGGATTGGAAAGGCTTAGGAGTGGGAAGGAAGCGGCCTTGGCCTTAATTGATGTAAAGGCCAAGCATTTGTCTGGTGATAAAACGGGAAACCACAGAAAACCATCTTCAGGGCTGCCGACAGTGGGGCTCGAACCCACTATCTTCCGGATGCAAGCTCACAGCTGTGCACCCCTAACCGCACGGTTATTATTCAAGTCGGTAATCTCAAGATCAGTATTTAATAGCTAGAAAAAAACCACTCACACTTACCATTCTTTGCATTCCACCAAGACAACTTATTTTGGTGGTCTTCACCAGTTTCCTGCCGAATCACTTCAAAATGTAATTTAAAAAAGTGTAATTAAAATTTGAACTTGTATCAACATGAACACGTGTGTTATGTACACAGTACAACGAAGTAGACATAGCGGTATTGTTTTTCCACCGTCCATTGACGCTATCGTTGGTGGCTCGACTTCCAGAATCATGACGGTGATGTTGTCTATTCTTGCGCGGTGATTGTGATGGCTATTGTTTTAAGAGGAAGTACAACTAGGCAGCCATCCTCTATATAACACTAATCATAGGAAAAAATGGAAGGGATCCGACAGTTTGAAAAATGAAGGTATCGGTCAAAGGAAGACAAGGGCCATGAAGGGTGTGAAAATGAAAAACTCCCTAGACCTCGGAAACCTACATTCGGTGTGGACATTCTTCAAAAAACGGAAAACCGCCTGAGGGTATTGAACCAAGGAATGCATTACAGAAGGAACTATTTAAATATTAATTATGCTAGGATTTGAATCAGAAAGGTAAGGTAAGGGTTATTCTGCCCGAAGGCAGGTCCGAACCTCCGCAGAGGTGTTCCTGAGCCGGAGTTTACGTGCGGTAGCGTGGCCAGTTTCTTTCCGCTCCTCCATTCCCTTACCTCCAACCAACAGCGCGTGGCAACCCATCCAACTCCTGACCACGCCCAATGTTGCTTAACTTCGGGGATCTGACGGGATCCGATGTTTCAACACTGCTACGGCCGTTGGCTGAATCAGAAAGGGAACAAGTAAAGACACGAGCGATTTTAGGCTGTTTTTCCAGAACTACGTGTAGGCCGGAGGAGACTTTCGATTTTTTTATAGAGCTATCCAAGACGCACAATTTGAAATATTTTCGGACCCTTTAGCCCTTCAACTTTTGGCGGAATTGGGGAAGATGCTTAATTTTATGTTTTTCGTAATATGGTGACCCCCACTTTGTCCGCTAGGAAGTCTTTTCGACGTTAAGACAGGTTTATACGACTATCACCTACGACGACCGTTAACTGGCGGTCCCTTCGGAGTGGTAATAACTGGTTTCGGCTGTAATACTAAAAGTACGAATTTTGCTAGCGAATGAAACACGAATATTTTCTGAAATCTCCCCCTTGGTGATTAGATGCCTCCAGCCTCTAAAGTGGGTCAACCAACAAGGAAGGCTGCGGTCACACGTTATATGCATGAAATACGAGATCCGACGTGTACTTAAAATGAGGTAAAGCTTAGTTGCAGTATCATATGAAACGATTAAATAATAATCCTTACGGCTAGCTACTCCGAGGTTTTATTGCATTACTGGAGCTCTATGCTTAGTTTGTTGTGAATGTGTGCCCTGCACTGCTTTATTCTCACTATAACTCTAGTTCTGGTAATGTTTTGCATACAACCATGAATACGATATGAAGGGCAAAGTACACTGTTAGACAGACATGTGCTTACAAGGAGCAGAGAAAGGATTTCTTATTCTGCTGAGTCAAACCGCTTCCAGCAAGCTTCAGAACTGAAAGCCCACATTTGTATCCAAGCTAGTTAATTCATGCTATGTTGTACAATTGGAAACTGCTCTTGGTAGGAGATCAGAGGTCCTAATCCAGTTAGAATTCTTACCATGTTTCTCTCTCTGGCTTTCAACTGGGGGAAAATTCCATGATGAAGCTTTGATTTATGCCGCGGGACATCGCACAGACTTATATAACAACAGGCAATCACACCTCTGCTTCCTAACACAAGTACGCACCTTCTCTAACATGAATCACCAAAGGAAAAATAGAAAATGTAAGGCAGCCACCAAAGCAGTTGTATAAGTGCAAACAAACCACCTCTAAAATGCAAACTAACGGCTACACAGCTCAAACCACGCTGGCAATTCGCTCGGCAATCATTTTCCTAGTATGCCTCTTTCAATGACATCTGATTCTGGAACTGTTGGAGATCTAGTCTGTTTTAGTGGAGAGTACTTACATACAGAACTACTATCACAAATATTTGCTTGGGATAATTAAAGTATACAGACTACTTTTTTTTTTGCAAATTGCTTTACGTCGCACCGACACAGGTAGGTCTTATGGCGACGATAGGACAGGAAAGGGCTAGAATTGGGAACGAAGCAGCCGTGGCCTTAATTAAGGTACAGCCCCAGGATTTGCCATCTTCAGGGATGCTGACAGCGGGACTCGAACCCACTATCTCCGGAACACTGGATACTGGCCGCACTTAAGCGACTACAGCTATCAAGATTATAAAGAAGAAATCCGCCTCTTTGGTGTAGTGGTTTGTGTAATTAGCTGCCAACCCCGGAGGCCCGGGTTCGATTTCCGGCTCTGCCACGAAATTTGAAAAGTGGTATGAGGGATGGAACGAGGTCCGCTCAGCCTCGGGAGGTCAGCTGAGTAGAGGGGGTTTCGATTACCACCTTAGCCGTCCTCGAAGTGCTTTTCCATGGTTTCCCACTTCTCCTCCAGGTAAATGAAGGGTTGGTACTTAACTTAAGTTTACGGCCGCTCCTTTCCCTCTTCCTTGTCTATCCTTTCCAAACTTCCCATCCCACACAAGGCCCCTGTTCAGCACAGCATGTGAGGCTACCTCCTCTCCTCCTCCCCAGTTGTAACCCAAAGTCTCATGCTTCAGGACACTACCTTTGAGGTGGGAAGGCGGGATCCCTCGTTGAGTCCGGGGGAAAACCAACCCACGTGTATAAACGGATTAAGAAAGAAAAAAATGAAACAGGAGGAAATGGACGAATGTAAGATAGTGTCATTTCACTGAACTGCTACGAAATATACGGAAACAATCTTCTGGAAACCCACAATGAATTTGCAAAGTAGTAGCAATTGCAGGATGGTACTGTATATAAACCACGTGGACCTTGTTTGTATGTATTTGCTAGTCCAGTCCCTGTCTGAATGGTCAGCGTACAGGCTACAATTCAGTGAACTGTGTAGCTTTCTGTTTCTCTACAGAACTACCTGCTGCTAGAGTTGGCTAGTGTAGGTATGTGTTTATGCTTCGAAACAATGAGTCGGTACAATCAGCTATCTCGACGCCTCGACACAACAACGCTTTGCTGTTCCGAAGCAGTGAGATTGCCTTGTGTGTCGTGTCGCGTGAACAGAAACTCCAGTCGTTCCGTACAAGTCAGCTCAGCGATGCTTCGTCTATCCCCTCACCTGAAGAGAAACACTTCGCGTTAACTATCTTACTATGCTTTCGTAATTAGTTAGGTTGTTTTTGAATGCATGTAAAACACCATTTTCGAACTATTCTTAGATTGCATTACTCATTTGATAATTATTCAAGTTAATTCATTTTTATAGGCTACTATTTAACTATTCTTTTGTAACTGGATTAGGTTAAGTTTATTATTGTAAACAGAATACATATTTTGAACTCTTCTTAAATTTCATTAAGCATGTTATAATTATTCAAATTAATTACTGTATTAGTGTGCTTTTAACTGTAAAACTCATCCCTTTTAGTGTCATTGTAAGCTTGGAGTGAAGAAATAAACACAGTTTATTATTACATAACTAGCTGATGTACCCGTGCTTCGCTACGGAATTCTACATTGTATACAGAACTGTAGGTTAGGTAGAGTACACGTTGTTAGCAAAACTGCATTAAATTGCATAGCTCTTAACGTTACCCTGGAAATGCGACGAAGAAATCATCAAACGTCTTTTCTGAAATGACGACTGCGTCAGGGAATTTTTATTGTAATGGTAGGCCCGCTTGCCTACCATCAGTCACAATCAGGTTGGGGAATTGCATTATAATAGCAGACACTCTCCACCTGCCTTTTTACTCCCCAGCTATTTCCCTCCAATATTCAGTCAAGCTGTTATACTCGGTACGCAACAGTAATCCCATCTATCGGAGTTGAGCGGCAGCAGCGAGACAAAGAATATCACAAAAACAATGGTCAATGTAATGCTATTGTTGATTAATATTGTAGGCCTTCACATTATTAGTTTCCTTACGACTCTGAAATACCACACTCATCATAGTCGGCACGGTAAAATTGAATAAAACATAAATGGTCGGAAATTGTATTATCTATAACTTTTGTTATGTAGTACTTTTCGATAGGACCAATGACATAGGTATTTAAAAATTAAATGGTAGGCGCCTTCCCCTAAACTACAATTTAATACAGGGCGAATAAAATTGTTTATAACTTCGACTGTAGTTTCTTATTCATTAAATTCTATTAACCCATTTTCTCGTGGAACGGCCTTGATATGGACTTGGCTACAAAAATACAAATTCATGAATATCTGCGTTATCAAAGCCAGTATGGTAAAAATGTATGACATAAATGATCGGAAATTTTACTCTATATAAATTTAGTTATGTAGTATTTATCAATGGGATCACTAATAATATAAACTAGCGAATGTACCCGTGCTTCGGTACGGTATTCTACATTGTATTCGAATATCGAAGTAAATAGTGTACATGCAGTATATAAGATTGTTTTAAAATTGCATGTCTCTTAGCGTTATCCGAGAAAGAGCATGGGGAGGTCCCCGTACGTTATTTCCAATGTAAATTGTTTCTTATGGATTTGTGATATAACGGCAGGCTCACTTGCCAACTGCCATTCACAATCGAGTTGGGAAGTTTACATTAGATTTGCAGGCCCCATTGCCTACTACGCGGACAGAATCGATTTGGGGAGTTTTCGTTAAAATGGCAGCTCCCCTTTCCTACTTCCAGACAGATTACAGTTGAGGAGTTTTTATTATAATGGCAGGAAATTACCCTACTATCACTCGAAATTGAGTTGTGCAGTTATCATTATAATGCCACGCCCATTTTCCTACTTCCAGCCAGCTTACTGCCAGTCACCCCAAGTTGGTGAGTTTCCATCAAAATAGCAGGCCACTATGCCTAATGCCAGTCACATATTAGAAGAGGACATTTCTTTATAATGGCGGGAACCCTTGCCTACTGCCAAACACGATCGGGTAGGGGAGTTTTAAACAAAACTGCATGCTTACTTGCCTTCTGCAAGTCAAATCGAGAAGTGAACTATTCATTACTATTGTAGGCCTTCCTTACTAATGACCGTTACACAGGAGTTGGAGAAGGAACCCTTTCATACTACCAGTCAAAGTCGGTGTGGGGAGCACTGATTACAATAGCAGACACACCCTTTCTCGACCGCTACAAATCGACATCAGTGAATATATATAGATCAGCATGCGAAAGTATATGCGTGTTTACAATATTGAAGACCTTCATTTACAGATTAACTGCTACTAAACGTACGTCATATCGACAAAGGATTATACCATAAGACACGCCGGATTTAGTGGCCTAAATGGCTGGTCCTATGATATGTCATCTATTCTTGGGTCAGATTGAGTTAGAAACGTGAAACAGGGTAAAGTTTTTCTAAGACTATCTCACATTGCATTACTTTTCGGATAATTATGTGACAGCTACATCCATAGCATTTGGCTCACATATGGCTACTGGGTGGGCCAATTTTCGTGAAGAATTTGATGATTCTGTATTTCATATAAGTAATCGAAAGAATGAATTATGCATGTAAAAATTCCAAATTGACTTAACATCGATTAATAGAGAAAAATCAAACGTAAAAGAGATACAGATACGGCAAAAAGTCATAAGACCAAGGTTTTAGGTCATTCCAAATTGAACGGAGATTGTGCAATCTGTTATGTGATAGGAATTTCCGAAGGTCTGCACCATCATAAAAATTGCCTGCATATTTCGATATTCTTCGGGGATAAAAAGTGAAAAATTTAATGATCTTGGATGTTTTCCGTTCGTTACAGGCTAAAACGTATAATTTTGTCAAATTTCAATTATCTTCTTTTTCTTCTGGCATATTATGCCGCAATCTGGATTTTGGGCGAGGCGGGAAAAAATTAGGACATTCAGGAAAATAAACCAAAAATTATGCAGATGGTCATTATTACCCCTTGAACGGAAAGCTGTACGAAAATTTCGCCAAAATAGTCAGTGTAGAGGTACACAGTCGTTACGATTTGATTTATATAGTTAAGGAATCTGCTCCATGTAAACTCCTTTTGGGCTATGTCCGCTGGACTTAACCTGCAAAAGTGACCATTCATGATATCTCCCTTATTAATCCTCCTGACGAAAAAATGCACATGAAAAAAAAGGTTTAGAGGTGGAATTCCATCACGTTTGGTCGATTTCCAGTCAGGTTGGTCTTGTTCTGTATATATTGTGGAAGAGTAAAATCACCATTTCGGTTCCCTATAAACCTCCAGTCCATTCCGGAACATGAAATGTTATTTACGTTTAAAACCTACCTTTGGACAGGTGGATGCCAAATATAAATTTTGGTTCGAATGTCTTCAGTAGTTTTCAAGTTGTAAGGAATACGCTTTACACGCACCCCCTCGTGAGTTAAGTCCGATGGGACTTGTACAGAAAAACGGTCCGTTAATGATATCTCCCGTATTAATCCTCGTATCGAAATGATGCACATGAGAAAAAAGGTTTAGAAATTAATTTCTACCAAGGTAGGTAGATTTCCATTAAGTTTGGTTGTGTATATTTTGTGGAAGTGCAAAATCACTGTTTCGGTTTCGTATAAACCCCCAGTCAGTTCAGGGATTTAGAAACAATATTTGCCCTAAAACCTATCAAGGACAGGTGTATTCTAAATATGAGACTTGGTGGAAATACATCCAGTAGTTTGTAGCACTCGCGTATATACGGCGTTGAAATCTCTCTATTAAATATAAATATAAATAATAATGACTAATGGAATTTGGGAGCCATAAATATACAAATAAAAAATTCTTAAACTTTGCCGGCTGTTGAAACTCATCTTCAGGGTCGTTGCCTTGTAACAAGGAGATCTGAATCACTTGATACCTAAAAAATTAATATTGGAAAAGGAGTCCATCTGGTAATTTCCCCCACCCATAGAAATTAAACAGAATATATATTAATCTCATACAATATACTTAGTCAATTAAACCTGTATTTACCTAGAAATCCGAGCAGAGCTCGTCGTGATACACCCTTGAACATATATAACAAAATAAAGAGAATATTGATATAAATAATAAATGTCTTAATTTATGAAATAACTCTCTCTCAATAACTGGTACTCAGTTTATTCCGCAACGCAAAATATTCACACGCAGTCATGACTCATTTTTCAAGAATGGACTCCACTTTGCTGATGGCGTTGGTATAGTTTGAAAAGGCCCAACACGTTACCTTACGTAGACTCTCCGTAGAATTATATATGGCTAACATTCATAACCATAGAATGTTGTTACACTCCAGCATCTTTCTCCCTGGTTCCTTCAACAGCAGATCTCGAACTCCCAACATGGCATGGGACATCTTCCCACAACTCGTACAAAATACCTCTCCGATTACCACCAGTATCACATCTGCACACTGCAAGCTGCAACTTCCAACTGCCGACGCGTGCTTGCACCACACTAGCCCAAGCCAACACAACAGCATCTTAAAATAGCCCAGTTCCTGGAATTTTCCACCTCAGCTCCGTCAACACGTAAACCCCCGCTCGGAGACTCGTCACGTACACAACCGGGAGATAAACTGAGTGATCGAAACACACTAGTCCCAAATAAAATATAGAGAGTATCCATAATAACGAGAGTTCCAAAAAGAGTTACTAAGCCTCGACGGCTAAATACACACATAAATGAAATATACACATGAATAAATAATAATAATAATAATAATAATAATAATAATAATAATAATAATAATAATGACAATAATAATAATAATAATATCTGACCGGGGTTTGTCAGGTTACAGCGTAATTAAGGAAGAAAATAATACAGAAAAGAAAGTTGAAAGTAATAGAAAATGGATAATAACTGAGGACAGCCGGATAACGACAAATATGTAAATGCCAAGTTAATGTATTGGAAAATCAAATGCCTTTCAATGAATTATGCTAGTGTGAGTTATGGATATAATAAAGCGGTAACAGAGGAGAAATTTAGGTCCAGTGATTCCTAGGTAAACAATTAATAAGAAGATGACTAATGGTGTTATTTCTTATTCTATTCGAGGGCGGTTATAACATCCAACGATATTCCGCCAATATCCCTCGGATAGGCCGATTGACGCCTCTCTTGCCTTCTACCCAAGGAACAACCAAGAATTTAAAAGCATGATGAGGAAAATGGCAATACGTTACTTTCCTGCTGGCATGCAGTCAGAGACGTTTCCATGGTAACCTGTAGGTTCGTTGTCGGTCTGTCGGTCACTCAATGCAGAGCATGATACCAGCGGAAAATTGTAAATTTCTCCGTCATGTGAAAAGTAAGGTAAATTATGAACATAACGAAAGTTGTTTATAATGAAGAGACGTTTCACGTACGGTAAACGAAGTTTACAGAAAATCAATAGTATAAGAGAAAATGGAGGAAAACCATTCTGATTTTCCTACAAACCCCTCGTCTGTTCAAAGATTTTAAAATGATATGCATATTGAAACCTTCCCCGGTATGAGTATATTCTAAATATGAAGTTTGGTTGAGATCTATTCAGCCGTTTCGAGGTGATGGTGGAAAAACCATTCTAGTTTTCCTATAAACACCCCATCTCTTCAAAGATTTTAAAATGATATGCATATTGAAACCTTCCCCAGTATGCGTATACTCTAAATATGAAGTTTGCTTGAGATCTATCCAGCCGTTTCGAAGTGATGGTGGAAAAACCATTCTGGTTTTCCAATAAACCCCCCGTGTATTCAAATATTTTAAAATGATATGCATATCGAAACCTTCCCCGGGATAAGTATACTATAAATATGAAGTTTGGTTGAGATCTATCCAGCCGTTTCGACGTGATGGTGGAAAAACCATTCTGGTTTTCCTATAAACCCCCCGTGTATTCAAATATTTGAAAATGATATGCATATCGAAACCTTCCCCGGGATGAGAATACTCTAAATATGAAGTTTGGTTGAGATCTATGTAGCCGTTTCGACGTGATGGTGGAACAGACAAACAGACAGACAAACAGACAAACAAACAGCGGACCTCCTACAATTTTATTTATATAGACCAGCAAATGTACCCGTGCTTCGCTACAGTGTTCAACATTGTATTCGAATATCGAAGTAAACAGTGTACATGCAGTAAATAAGATTGTTTTAAAATTGCATGTCTCTTAGCGTTATCCGAGAAAGAGCATGGGGATGTCCCCATACGTTGTTTCCAATGTGAAGTTTTTGTTACGGATTTGTGATATAACGGCAGGCTCACTTGCCTACTGCCATTCACAATCGAGTTGGGAAGTTTACATTATAATTGGAGGCCCCATTGCCTACTGCGCGGTCACAATCACGTTGGGAGTGTTCGTTACAATAGCAGGCCCCATTTCCTACTCCCAAACAGATAACAGTCGAGGAGATTTTATTATAATGGCAGGCAAATTGCCTACCACCATTCAAAATTGAGTTGTGCCGTTATCATTATAACGTCAGGCCGATTTTCCTACTGCCAGCCACACCAAGTTGGTGAGTTTCAATCAAAATAGCAGGCCACTATGCCTAATGCCAGTCACATTTTAGATGAGGACATTTGTTTATAATAGGGGGCACCCTTGCCTTCTGCCAAACACAATCGGGTAGGGAAGTTTTACACAAAACTGCATGCTTACTTGCCTTCTGCAAGTCAAATCGAGAAGCGAACTATTCATTACAATTGTAGACCTTCCTTACTAATGACAGTTACACAGGATTTGGAGAAGGGCCCTTTCATACAGCCAGTCAAAGTCGGTGTGGGGAGTACTGATTACATTAGCAGACTCACCCTTTCTCGATCGCTACAAATCGACATCAGTGAATATGTATAGATCGACATACGAAAGTATATGCGTGTTTACAATATTGAAGACCTTCATTTACAGATTAACTGCTACTAAACGTACGTCATAACGACAAAGAATTATACTATAAGACACGCCGGATTTAGTGCCCTAAATGGCTGGTCCTATGATATGTCATCTATTCTAGGGTCAGATTGAGTTAGAAACGTGGAACAGGGTAACGTTTTTCTAAGATTATCTCACATTACATTACTTTTCGGATAATTATGTGACAGCTACATCCATAGCATTTGGCTCACATATGGCTACTGGGTGGGCCAATTTTCGTGAAGAGTTTGATGATTCTGTATTTCGTATAAGTAATCGAAAGTATGAATTATGCTTGTGAAAATTCCAAACTGACTTAACATCGATTAATAGAGAAAAATCAAGCGTAAAAGGGATACAGATACGGCAAAAAGTTATAAGACCAAGGTTGTAGATCATTCCAAATTGAACGGAGATTGTGCAATCTGTTATGTGATAGGAATTTCCGAAGGTCTGCACCATCATAAAAATTGCCTGCATATTTCGATATTCTTCGGGGATAAAAAGTGAAAAATGTAATGATCTAGGATGTTTTCCGTTCGTTACATGCTAAAACGTATAATTTTGTCAAATTTCAATTATCTTCTTTTTTTCTTCTGGCAGATTATGCCGCAATCTGGATTTTGGGCGAGGCGGTTCAAAATTAGGACTTTCAGGAAACTAAACCAAAAATTGTGCAGATGGTCATCATTACCCCTTAAACGGAAAGCTGTACGAAAATTTCGCCAAAATAGTCAGTGTAGTGGCACAGAGTCGTTACAATTTGATTTATATAAATAAGGAATCTGCTCCATGTAAAATACCTTTGTGGCTATGTCCGCTGGACTTATCCTGCAAAACTGACCATTCATGGTATCTCCCTTATTAATCCTCCTAACGAAAAAATGCACATGAAAAAAAAGTTTAGAGGTGGAATTCCATCACGTTTGGTCGATTTCCAGTTAGGTTGGTCTTGTTCTCTATATATTGTGCAAGAGTAAAATCACCATTTCGGTTCCCTATAAACCGCCAGTCCATTCCGGAACATGAAATGTTATTTACGTTTAAAACCTACCTTTGGACAGGTGGATGCTAAATATAAATTTTGATTCGAATGTCTTCAGTAGTTTTCAAGTTGTAAGGAATACGCTTTACACGCACCCGCTCGTGAGTTAAGTCCGATGGGACTTGTACAGAAAAACGGTCCGCTAATTATATCTCCCTTATTAATCCTCGTATCGAAATGATGCACATGAGAAAAAAGGTTTAGAAATTAATTTCTACCAAGGCAGGTAGATTAAAATTAACGTTGGTTGTGTATATTTTGTGGAAGTGCAAAATCCTGTTTCTGTTTCGTATAAACCCCCAGTCAGTTCAGGGATTTAGAAACAATATTTGCCCTAAAACCTGTCAAGGACAGGCGTATTCTAAATATGAGTCTTGGTGGAAATACATCTAGTAGTTTGTAGCACTTGCGTATATACGGCGTAATTAAGGAAGAAAATAATACAGTTAAGAAAGTTGAATCTAATAGAAAATGGATTATAACTGCGGACAGCCGGATAACGACAAATATTTAAATGCCAAGTGAATGTATTGGAAAATCAAATGCCCCTCAATAAATTATGCTACTGTGAGTTATGGGTATAATAAAGCGGTAACAGAGGAGAAATTTAGGTCCAGTGATTCTTAGGTAAACAAATAAGAAGAAGATGACTAATGGTGTTATTACTTAATCTATTCGAGGGCGGTTATAACAACCAACGATATTCCACCAATATCCCGCAGGTAGGCCGATTGACGCCTCTCTTGTCTTCTACCCAATGAACAACCACGAATTTAAAAGCATGATGAGAAAAATAGCAATACGTTACTTCCCTGCTGGCATGCAGTCAGAAACTTTGCCATGGTAACCTGTAGGTTCGTTGTCGGTCTGTCTGTCACTCAATGCAGAGCATGATACCAGCGGAAAATTGTAAATTTCTCCGTCATGTGAAGAGTAAGGTAAATTATGAACATAACGAAAGTTGTTTATAATGAAGAGACGTTTCCCGTACGGTAAACGAAGTTTACAGAAAATCAATAGTATAAGAGAAAATGGAGGAAAACCATTCTGGTTTTCCTATAAACCCCCGTCTTTTCAAAGATTTTAAAATGATATGCGTATCAAAACCTTCCCCGGGATGAGTATACTCTAAATATGATGTTTGGTTGAGATCTATTTAGCCGTTTCGACGTGATGGTGGAAGAATCATTCTGGTTTTCCTATAAACACCCCGTATATTCAAAGATTATAAAATGATGTGCATATAGAAACCTTCCCCGGGATGAGTATACTCTAAATATGAAGTTTGGTTGACATCTATCTAGCCGTTTCGACGTGATGGTGGAAAAACCATTCCGATTTTCCTATAACCCCCCGTCTATTCAAAGATTTTAAAATGATATGCATGTCGAACCTTCCCCGGGATGAGTATACTCTAAATATGAAGTTTGGTCGAGATCTATCCAGCCGTTTCGACGTGATGGTGGAAAAACCTTTCTGGTTTTCCTATAAACCCCCCGTGTATTCAAAGATTTTAAAATGATTTGCATTTCGAAACCTTCCCCGGGATGAGTATACTCTAAATATGAAGTTTGGTTGAAATCTATCCAGCCGTTTCGACGTGATGTTGGAACAGACAAACAGACAGACAGACAAACAAACAGACACGACACGTAAAAACCACCGATTCGGTCTTGAGTTGACCTAAAACGGATAAATATCTGAAAAATTGGCAAAACAAAAGAAATTACAGACAGCGGACCCCCTACAATTTTATTTATATAGATGCACGTTAAGAGGGCCGGGCATGAAAATGGCTGGTCCAGGCATTCAAGTGTCCCGCTCAGAAGCAGGTACTGAACGTGTTAAAATGATATGCATATCGAAACCTTCCCCGGGATAAGTATACTCTAAATATGAAGTTTGGTTGTGATCTATCCAGCCGTTTCGAATTGATGGTGGAAAAACCATTTTAGTTTTCATATAAACCCCCGGTCAATTCAAAGATTTTAAAATAATATGCATATCGAGACCTTACCCGAGATGAGTATACTCTAAATATGAAGTTTGGTTGAGATCTATCCAGCTTTTTCGACGTGATGGTGCAAAATCCATTCAGGTTTTCCTATAATCCCCCGTCTATTCAAAGATTTTAAAATGATATGGATATCGAAACCTTCCCCGGGATGAGTATACTCTAAATATGAAGTTTGGTTGTGATCTATCCAGCCGTTTCGACGTGATGGTGGAAAAACCATTCTAGTTTTCCTATAAACCCCCGGTCTATTCAAAGATTTTAAAATAATATGCATATCGGGACCTTCCCCGGGATGAGTATACTCTAAATATGAAGTTTGGTTGAGATCTATCCAGCTGTTTCGACGTGATGGTGGAAAAACCATTCAGGTTTTCCTATAAACCCCCCGTCTTTTCAAAGATTTTAAAATGATATGCATATCGAAACCTTCCCCGGGATGAGTATACTCTAAATATGAAGTTTGGTTGTGATCTATCCAGCCGTTTCGACGTGATGGTGGAATAACCATTCTGGTTTTCCTATAAACCCCCGAGTATTCAAAGATTTTAAAACGATATGCATATAGAAACCTTCCCCGAGATGAGTATACTCTAAATATGAAGTTTGGTTGAGATCTATCCAGCCGTTTCGACGTAATGGTGGAACAGACAAACAGACAGACAAACAGACAAACAAACATACACGAACGTTTTTATTTATATAGATTAGTGGTAGAGTGTCGGCTTCCGATTCCCAAAATAGCGGGTTCAAACCTGGCAGAGGTAGTCGAATTTTTGAAGGGCGGTAATAAAAAGTCGATTCGACACTCCATGTCGGTACGATGTCGGCATGCAAAAGATATCTGGTGACACATTCGGTGTTTACCCGACAAAATTCATTAGATCTCAGCCATAGATGCCCAAGAGAGTTTCGGTTTGCTTGGTCTGCCATCTAGTGGGCCTAGAGTAAAACGGAAGGTCAAAATTGACGAGCAGACAGCCAGATGGCGTCAAATTGAAATATATGCATACGGTAGCTGAGGCCATACGATTATTATTATTATTATTATTATTATTATTATTATTATTATTATTATTATTGTTACCGAGTTTTTGTGGTAGTTAAGCATGAAAGAAGGTGCTGGGTGGTGAATAGGTCTCAAGCTACTAAAGAGAAATTAAATTTTAAAATTTAACAAGGTTATATTTTCTTTTCAAAATTAGGTAACAACAAATAGAACAGGTACTTAGTAGCCGAAATACAACTTGAAATGTACAATTACAGGGATTAAAGAATTTGGGCTTCGAGCCCTGAAAACACAATTCTTGAGCAACTAGCTCAACTTTACGATATACCAATTTCAACAAAAGGGGCAGAAGACCCCACTCAAACCCTGGAGCCCTTGCTCCAAATTACACAGCAAAGCCTCCTCGAGGCATACAACTCTCAGTTTTAGAAAAGAGCCACTCGCTCTTAAAGTTAAGCCTCTCCCAGGCCACACCAAACTCAACTTTCAAGTTGTCCTCAAAGGACATATACACAGGGGTAAAATACCCAACCTACTGAGGTCTATTAGGTGAGAAAAGATTAATACATGACCTCTAAAAATACAACTTGAGAGGAGGCGAACTTGCACTCCTAATACACTTTGCTTTTAAAACCTAATCTGGCTCTGGGCCACTAACGCAAGGGATAATCCCATACTACAGAGGTGACTTAGAGAAGAACACTTTACATTACATAAACGAAGAAAAGTTTGAGAAAATAAGTTCACCTCAAAACAAATGTGAGTGGGAGCTCGAGAGGGTTAGCACTCTCTATCCCAATATGTAACTTTACAAGAAAACGAAGAAAAGAGTAGTTACATTTTAGGAAAAGGTTACATGATGGAAAACGCTTCGAACCCGCCGCGAGAGTTAAACTGCCGACCTAGCAAGAAAAGAAGATATTAATAGGCCATTACCTGGTAGTAGATCGCTGCCGAGGAAAGAGGCGCTTCCCGCCTCCTGCTATGTACTTAATACACTGAAAGATGGAACAGAAGTGGCCCGGAGACCCCAAAATCAGCAGTTTATATCCTCTCGCGGAAGATTCTAGGCGTTAGGGGAAATAAAACACCCTCCCACAAAATCTTTATTGGTTCGGGAAAAGAAACCCCTACATAGAGGAAAAAGAAACACATTATTGGTGGAAAATTAATTAAAGAAATTCGGGATTGGCTAGATCCAAACTAAGGGGAAAAAGAGGGGTATACAGCCAACTTAAACAATAACAGAAAGAAATTTAACAAGAAACAAACTTTTGAAATAAAAATTTCTCCAACAAAATAGTTCTTTGATTTCGCACTAGGTTGCACTATTGTAATTCTTCAGTAGTGTCCTCTAGAAGAGAAAGTTCACACTTCTTACTTCAAGCGAAACAAAAACACATCAAAAGTGACACAGTTCAAAAACTCAAAATTTTCCACGTGGTGACATCTTCTGAGAAAGTAGAGAATTAATAGAATAGATAAAGTTCAACCTTCCTCCAGAAGAGGAGTTTCAACTGGCGCAACTTTTAAATAAACAGAGTAGAGGTGTACCGCCCGGTACAGACCTCCCCCCCCAAAAGTTCCTCCAAGGGGTAACACAGAAGAACATAAGCTTTGTTTCCAAAATAAGGTCCAAGTTTTGATGTTGATATTAAGATTAATTGCGGAAGCATTTATAAGATTTTAGTAATTTGGTTGGTTGCAATTTCAAAATTTTGTTGTTGCCGGTGCAGTAAAGTTTTTATGTTTGTAGAATTTGTATTTCTGAAGATAAACTTTTAATACTTAAAGGTGAAGAAAAATTTTGCAATGTCCACCAAATATTGTTGTTAAATTCCCAAATGTAATTATTGCTTATGGTGACTGTCCATGTAGTTGATGTAGATTGAGTCGGATGGCCAGACCGGCCGTTGCAGCTTGCGTCCAACGGAGGCCGCTCGGACCCCTCAAGTACCCTGAGATACCGCTCGCCCGCACTATGAGGGGAGCAGAGGTGTTGAAGTACGCCGCGCCCGCGGTGAACAGATACAGGCTGCGGGCATGTAGCAGGTCGTGCGCCGCACATCAGCCTTGGCCGGGAGGTGAGCTCCGGCTCGCCGTGCACATGTCGTCCTCGCTGGAGAGGAGGGGGCCCATCCCCCTCCCCAGTCGCTGCACGGCGCTGCGCGGCTGCGGGGGCGCTGAAACATTAAAGCTAGGCGGCAGAATTGTGTTGGACAATTATTTTCTTTGAGGGTACAGGCTTGTAGAGAGAGTGAGGGGCCAGCGGCGTGCAGATATTCATGGTATTCATTAAGCCACTGTGTAGAGTGGAGCAGGAGACGGGAGCGTGGTAATGGCCGTGGCAAGAACAGGATGGCAGTTTAACGGGTCGGGGCAGGTTTTACATAAGGCTTACATCTAAAACCAAAATATTACAGAAGGGGCAGAATGCCTTAAAAGTGAAACTCAAAAAAAATATAACCTTCATATCCTTTCAAAATAATACGGAGCAAGTTAACACAGAAATTACACCGGTTTCACCTGGGACAGGTGAACTCTAAATATCCTCTCGGTGGCTGGATTACTTAGCAATAAGGTAACCGGCGTAAGAAAATCGAGAATGATACAAGGCCCATGAAATCTGGGGGCAAGCTTGCCCGCGGGAACAAAATTTTTGACCATAACCTGGTCACCTACCTTCAAAGTGGTGGGTCTCCGTCCACGATCATACCTTTCCCTAACCTTTTCATGAGACACTTTAAGATTAGCTTTAGCCTTCTTCCAAAGATCTTTAATGTTGTCCGGATCTATTGTCTCGGGCAGAATGTCATTCAGAGACCAGAGGTTAGAGAGCGGCGTGTTGGGAACGAACTTAAACATCAAAGAAGCTGGAGTAAATTTGTGAGATTCATGCACCGCCGAATTCAAAGCAAAAGCTAACCAATGCAGGGACGTGTCCCACCTAGAATGATCTTCATGATGATAGGCAATAAGTGCGGACCTGAGATTGCGGTTAACCCGTTCAGCCAGAGATGGTTGAGGGTAATAAGCAGATGTAGTTACATGAGAGATGGACAAGTCAAAACAGAATTTACGAAACAGATTTGATGTAAAAGCTTTAGCATTATCAGATACAATGTATTGGCACGGACCAAAAGAAGCAAAAATAGAATTTAGGCAAGTAATGGTGGACTGAGCGGTAGCCAGCTTAGTCGGAAATAACCAGGAAAATCTTGTAAAACCATCTACACACACAAAGATGAACTTGTTGGCATTACCCTTTGACTGGGGGAAGGGTCCCACATAATCGATATACAGGCGTTCCATGGGGCGCGACGCTTGATGAGAAGACAAAAGGCCTACTTTAGTGGACATGGTGGGTTTACTGATCAAACAAGATTTACAAGCTTTTACAAGTTCTCGAATTTCACCGTCCATACCTTTCCATATGAACATTTCACGAATCTTTTCACGAGTTTTAAAGATTCCAAGATGCCCCCCCAATGGGGTCTCATGATAGTATTTGAAGATCATAGGTACAAGAACCGCTGGAACGACAACTTTCATCAACTTATCATGCCTCGAAGGGCAACATAGAACACCATTCCTCAGAACATAAGGGACAACATGTTCCCCAGAAGAAAGGGTTTCCATTATAGGAGCCAGCGTCGGATCTTCACGTTGGTATTTCTCAATATCCCTAAAAAGCATGGGAGCACCTGTTAAGATGGCATTAACACCAGATAGTATGGACTCGGAAGGTGATGAACTATCGACCGGTTCGTGGGTCTCGACGTCGTTATGAAACATACGGCTGAGTCCATCAGCAACAACATTTTCGGTACCTCTGATATGTCGTACATCAAATTGGAAGGCAGAAATACGGATGGCCCAACGGGCTATACGACCAGCACGACGCGGCCTACCTAAGACCCAGCTTAAGGCTTGATTATCTGTCTCCAGGTCGAATTTGACATGTTCCAGATAGAGACGGAACTTTTCTAAGGCGAATAAGACTGCCAACCCTTCGAGCTCATAGATGGAATACTTGGCTTCTTGAACCGATAGAGTCCTAGATGCATAGGCGATGGGACGCCTCCCTAGTTCAGTCTCTTGAAGAAGGACTGCAGCTACAGCTGACGACGACGCGTCCGTTTGGACGATGAATTTCTTCGAGAAATCAGGCATAGCAAGTACAGGGGCATTACAGAGAGCTAATTTAAGATCTTCGAAAGCGGCTTGTTGAGAAGGTCCCCACTCGAATTTGATGCCTTTCCTACGAAGAAGGTTTAAGGGCGCCGCTCTATTAGCGAAGTTAGGAATAAACTTCCTGAAGAAATTCACCATACCAATGAATCTAGCGATACCTTTGATGTCCTTAGGAGGTTTAAAATCACGGATGGCCTGTGTTCTAGAATGATCGACTGCTACACCATCAGGTGACACAATATGCCCTAGGAATGACATAGAGGGCTTAGCAAAGGCAACCTTGGACAACTTAACAGTTAACCCAGCCTTACGAAGGCGATTGAGAACTTCTCGCAGATGATCTAGATGCTCTTCAAAAGTCTCTGAAAATACGACGACATCATCCAAGTAGTGATATAAGTACTCAAATTTGATGTCGGAGAAGACCCTATCTAGTAGCCTAGTGAGCACAGCTGCCCCCGTGGGGAGCCCGAAAGGCACGCGGTTGTATTCATATAAATTCCAGTCCGTGGCAAACGCTGTAAGATGTTTAGACTCTTCGGCAAGGGGAATTTGATTATAGGCCTGATTCAAGTCCAAGATGGTGAAGAACTTGGCCTTACGAAACCATGAAAAGCAAGAATGAAGGTCGGGAAGGGGCACAGATTGCAACACCACCTTCCGATTGAGAGCCCTGTAATCAATGACAGGCCTGAAGCCTCCTTGGGGTTTCGGGACTAGAAAAATAGGCGAAGAATACGCTGACTTAGAGGGCCTAATAATACCATCCTTCAACATCTGATCGATGATTTCTTTCAGAGCCTTCATTTTAGGTGGAGATAGCCTATACGGTGGAAAACGGACAGGAATTGAATCCGTGACCTCAATTTTGTATTCAATAAGGTCAGTAACACCAAGAGTATCAGAGAACACCTCGGGAAACGACTGACACAGTTTCCGAATACTATCAGCCTGCTCCTCAGGTAGATGTCTAAGGTCTAACAACATCTCATCCTGGGTAGGCGAAATAGATGAACATGATACAGAATTACACTTTAACAAGGGAATTCTACAATTGGACGCAAATTTGAATATGCACGACCTACTCTGGAGATCGAGCACAAGACCAGTGTGAGAAATGAAGTCCGCTCCCAATATGATGGGGCAAGACAAACGCTTGGCCACAAACAATTTGATCTTCCATGTAAACTTAAAAACCCGAATTTTGACATGTATGGAACCTAGAATTTCTAATGGAGATGAATTAGCCGAAACATATTGAACAGGAGAAGAGACATAGTCAGGGAGTTTACAAACAGATTTCAATTTAGAATACCAATCAGCCGAAATAATGGAACAAACACTGCCTGAATCTAAGAGAGCTGTTATAGGCTCGTTATTTAACTCAATCTTAAGAAAAGGAACAGGTGCGGGGGTATCCGCCGCAATCCTAAGACACTCTTTAGGGCATTCAAAAGATGAATTTGAAGGCTGGTCGTTCTCTGCATTTACAACCTGTTTACTAGGGGCTAAGTCTCGGGAAGATGGATTAGTCGGCTCAGCCGACGCCACTAGTCACTTTTTATTATTGGAATAGCTGGAATTTGCACCAGAAGTTGAGCAGGAGGGGGTGCTATTTGAGTTTGGGCAATTCTTGGCGATATGTGAGAAGGCCCCACACTTAAAACAGCCTTGTGATGACCCTACTCCATTCCTTGTCCCACTTGACTTGATCAGAGGACACTTATTCCGCAGATGGTCAGGCGACCCACAAGCATAACATTTACGGGGATTGACTGGTCGGCGAGGTGGAGGCCGAGTGTTACTAAAGGAAGGCGGGGGTTCTTTCGCCACACGCAAGGAATCGGCATACCTAACTCCTTCCGCAGAGACGGCTAATGCTTCCAGTTCAGAGAAGGTTTGCGGGCACGCCGCGAAACACAAATATGACCTGTAGGGTGGTGAAATCCCTTCAACAATAGCTTGCACGATCTGATCCTCAGGGAAGTGGAGAGCAAACACCCTAGTATAAAACTTAATATCTTGGATGAAGTCTGCCAGGTTTTCATCCAAGTTATTAAGTGCTGGAAGCGTGCTGGGCCCATAACCCAGAGGTCCGTGGATCGAAACCACGCTCTGCTACCACTTGTTACCGAGTTACAGGGATTCAAGAATTTGGGCTTCGAGCCCTGAAAACACAATTCTTGAGCAACTAGCTCAACTTTACGATATACCAATTTCAACAAAAGGGGCAGAAGACCCCACTCAAACCCTGGAGCCCTTGCTCCAAATTACACAGCAAAGCCTCCTCGAGGCATACAACTCTCAGTTTTAGAAAAGAGCCACTCGCTCTTAAAGTTAAGCCTCTCCCAGGCCACACCAAACTCAACTTTCAAGTTGTCCTCAAAGGACATATACACAGGGGTAAAATACCCACCCTACTGAGGTCTATTAGGTGAGAAAAGATTAATACATGACCTCTAAAAATACAACTTGAGAGGAGGCGAACTTGCACTCCTAATACACTTTGCTTTTAAAACCTAATCTGGCTCTGGGCCACTAACGCAAGGGATAATCCCATACTACAGAGGTGACTTAGAGAAGAACACTTTACATTACATAAACGAAGAAAAGTTTGAGAAAATAAGTTCACCTCAAAACAAATGTGAGTGGGAGCTCGAGAGGGTTAGCACTCTCTATCCCAATATGTAACTTTACAAGAAAACGAAGAAAAGAGTAGTTACATTTTAGGAAAAGGTTACATGATGGAAAACGCTTCGAACCCGCCGCGAGAGTTAAACTGCCGACCTAGCAAGAAAAGAAGATATTAATAGGCCATTACCTGGTAGTAGATCGCTGCCGAGGAAAGAGGCGCTTCCCGCCTCCTGCTATGTACTTAATACACTGAAAGATGGAACAGAAGTGGCCCGGAGACCCCAAAATCAGCAGTTTATATCCTCTCGCGGAAGATTCTAGGCGTTAGGGGAAATAAAACACCCTCCCACAAAATCTTTATTGGTTCGGGAAAAGAAACCCCTACATAGAGGAAAAAGAAACACATTATTGGTGGAAAATTAATTAAAGAAATTCGGGATTGGCTAGATCCAAACTAAGGGGAAAAAGAGGGGTATACAGCCAACTTAAACAATAACAGAAAGAAATTTAACAAGAAACAAACTTTTGAAATAAAAATTTCTCCAACAAAATAGTTCTTTGATTTCGCACTAGGTTGCACTATTGTAATTCTTCAGTAGTGTCCTCTAGAAGAGAAAGTTCACACTTCTTACTTCAAGCGAAACAAAAACACATCAAAAGTGACACAGTTCAAAAACTCAAAATTTTCCACGTGGTGACATCTTCTGAGAAAGTAGAGAATTAATAGAATAGATAAAGTTCAACCTTCCTCCAGAAGAGGAGTTTCAACTGGCGCAACTTTTAAATAAACAGAGTAGAGGTGTACCGCCCGGTACAATTATTATTATTATTATTATTGTTATTGGTACTATTATACCGTACATCATCTATTTATCAAACTGTATTTTGTACATTTGCTCACTAAATATTTCATGAATGTCATATTTTATCGCTATCAGAATGTCGAACAGTTTATTAAGTGAACTGAACTGAGCTATAAAGCGTGCTTCATGTTTCACCACTCGCGGAATACTGTGAAGGTACTGCCTTCTTGAGTCACGTACAGCTTTAGCAATAACGGTGCGCGAAGTCCATTTAAATTCGCCCGCGAAGCGATCTTAATGGCTAACTTCAATAGCTGATAAAATGACAATGGCGTGACATATCGTATTATTTATTTCAAATTATTTATCAGTACGACCAACCCTCGTAGGAAGTTAGGCGATTTTTAACACAATTTCCAGCTGTACTCCCTCCACATAGGGAGACTGTGCGGAAACTCGTAAACAAATTGAGAGGAACGGGTTCTTTACTCGATAAGAAGCGAGGTGTTAAAAAACGTGTACTTAACGAGAGAAAAATAAAGGAAATTGCAGAAAGATTACAACATTCGCCTACAAAATCCCAAAGACAACTTGGACAAGAAGCCGGCTACGAAATGTTAAAATTGGTAAGGTAGGTAAGAGTGTATTCTGCCCGAACCTCCGCAGAGGTGTTCCTGAGCCGGAGTTTACGTGCGGTAGGGTGGCCTGTTCCTTTCCGCTCCTCCATTCCCTTACCCCCACCAACAGCGCGTGACAACCCATCCAACTCCTGACCACGCCCAATGTTGCTTAACTTCGGAGATCTCACGGGATCCGGTGTTTCAACACGGCTACGGCCGTTGGCTGTTGAAATTGAAATAACCTCAATTACGGAAGACGAACTTACGCGTGTTAATCGGAGTTTCCTAAGACGATGCCAGAAATGTATGGATGAAGGGGGAGAACATTTCCAACATCTCCTGTCATAAGGTACGAGCTTATTTAGTAAATCATAATTACTAATTTTCTTAATTCTTGTCTTTTAATTATTAATTTTAATTGTTATGTCATGTCATGCACGGATAATGTGAGCAAAGTCCTGTCTTTGTTGCTGTGCCCTGGAGCGGGGAGTGATGAGTCAACGGGAGGCAGATAAGCTGGGAGCGCCTGCCGGCCAACCGATAAGAGAAACTCACTGTATTAGTAGTGACCTAAATTGATGAAGACGAAATGCATAAACTTTCCTCTTATTTCAGACGTTCTGGAAGTCATGAATAGTAGAAAGGCTCTGGACGCACTGTTAGTTCAGAACATATTACCAGAGAGATTGCATGCGGAGATTGGATAACTCCCCGTGAGCTCGAATGAACTCCTGGAATAACTCATGTAGTTGTCAAAAGAACATAAGGGCATATTGGCAATTAGTGTGGTGAAACCGAATTGAGAATGTACAACAAGTACAATTTAAACTGCAGCAAAGTCTAGCAAAGCTACTCCAGTGAGTTCTTGGATGCAATGTACGTTATGTCGTAAGAAATGAATCAATTCCTGGACCACACTTCTACATACGTATATTTTCAGACAGATTTTTCTGTGTAGAAATGAAAGCTGAATGGACTCAGAACATCTTATTCCTAAGTCAATAGTAGATGACGGATTCATGTGCACTAAAAAGCACCAATATATGCACTATTGCATATAATGCAAAATTATATTTTTCCTCCTCTGTGTAATGTTGGTTCTCCTTATATCCACTAATGAAGCACAATGCACTTAGTTGCTTTTTCTTTTGGCATGGTTTCTAGTATTTACAAGTTTTCATGCAACGAAGAAATGGAAGTATGGATTATACAGGGTATATCCGTTATGATGTTACAAACTTTTAGGGATGATGTTCTAAGTGGTTTGACGTCCGTCCGTTTTTATCAGATGCCGGAGTAATGGAAGTAAGTCCTGCAGTAGTTCTTTGACGTGGCGGAAACCAACGACATGGGGCTGTCTCCTTCAAACACTCTTAAAAGCCATCGACCTCCCCTGGATCACACATTCCCTGGATAGTGGATAGGAAGAGGAGGTCAAGTTTCGTGGCCCGCTCGATCACCTGATCTCACCCCACTTCATTATTTCATATTGTGGGGCCATGTGAAAAGCCTTGTGTATGTGACACCTGTCGAAACTGCAGAGGATGTCTTGCTAAAAATTATCGCTGCCTGCGACGCTGTTCAAACGTCACCAAATATATTCGAACGGGTATGACATAACGATGCCATGCCTACATTAACTCAGGGGGACGCCATTTCAAACTTGTTATAAATGGAGCAGCTTGTAAAACTTTTGCAGGTAAACGAACTTAAATGAGCAGAATTTTGCTCAAATTTTGACTCGATTGTTTCCGGAATATGGTTCTTTATCTATTGAGCTTGTATCGACCCTGAAAGTTTGTAACATCATCACGGAAACACAATGCAGATCCAACATGGCGGCGGCTCCAATAAGCTTGCAATGCACCGAACAAGCTTGCTAGCGTCGGAGCATTATACACAGCTATCAACACGAAAGATGTACGACACCGATGAAAGAGATCAGAGCTACAAAATTGGATTGGAGGATGTTTGGATATTCCATCACTAACGAAGTGAATTGTTTAAATTATTGTATCTATAGCTAAAAATATTAACACTTTACAGATTTAAACATTGGTATTTGGAATCGCCTTTGAAAATAAAGAAACACGTACTTTTTGTTTTCTGGAAAATCCATTTAATGGGTGAAAGGGACCGAAAAAAGTGTTGAATTATTTTTATGGCGATACACATATCCCAAAAACCGAATATGTTACAGACATGGAAATTGGTATTTGGAATCTTTTTAAAAAATGAAGAAACACACATATTTTTTGTTTTCGGAAAATCCACTGAAGGGTGAGAAGAAATGAAAAATTGGGCGAATTTTTATAATGATTATATTATATCTACAGTATGTATTAAATCTTAACCTGTTACAGACGTGAAAATTGGTACTTCGAACCTCATTTAAAAATAAAGAAGGAAGCATTTCATTTCAACTTATTTATTTGCTAATTGCTTTACGTCGCACCGACACACATAGGTTTTATGGCGACGATGGGATAGGAAAGGGCTAGGAGTTGGAAGTAAGTGGCCGTGGCCTTAATTAAGGTACAGCCCCAACACTTGCTTGGTGTGAAAATGGGTAACCACGGAAAACCATCATCAGGGCTGCCGATAGTGACATTCGGACCCACTATCTCCCGGATGCAAACTCACAGCTGCAGGCTCCTAACCGCACGGCAAGTCGCCCGGTATTTCTCACATGGACAGTCCTATGTTGCATGTTCCATAGTTAGCTCTGCCAATAGCTTGGCCATCGTAGCCCCTAAAGATAATACCAGAAATGTGGTTTGCAAAGAGGTACTGGAGTAAATGAAACGCAATTTTTCGGTTAGTTTTTAGACATTTTCTGATAATGTCTTAGTGCAGTACCAAGGAACGATTACTTTTATCAAATTAAAAATTCACGGGTGCAAAGGTGCGGGTAACAGCTAGATAGATATCACTATCTGAGAACAGTCACCTGTTATCTCGTGGGATTTGTACAATATATTTTCTGTACCAATTTTGTACCAATGTCAGTCAGGTCTTGCTATTGAATTATAGACATTCTCTCCTAAAACACATGGTGATATACTTTTAAATGCGGGCATTGTGAGAGAGGCTGTAAAAATCCACCAACGTCGCGTTTCGCTGGACACCATTCAGAGACATGTCGCAGCAGCAGGGGATACGCCAGTGTCCATCTGTACCTTATCCAGGGGGCTAGCACAGCAGGATCCCTCATTGCTTCATCCCTTACGATGTTTGACTTTACAACCTGAGCATCGATGAGCAAGTTTGAAACTCTGCCAGGAACGAGCAGCATGGCAGTTTGCGAATTGTCAATGAGTGGTGTTCAGCGACGAATCACGGTTCTGTCTGGATGCAGACGACCGCAGAATTCGAGTTTCGAGACAATATTTGAGATTAATAGAGCTCCATTGAGTATCGTCTATATAAAGTTGTAGGGGGTCCGCTGTTTGTAATTACGGTTATTTTGCCAATTATTCAGATATTTCTCTGTTCTAGGTGAACTCAAGACCGTATCAGTGGTTTTTAGCTGTGGTGTCTGTTTGTTTGATTGTTGTTCCAACATCACGGCGAAACGGCTGAATGGATCTCAACCAAAATTTAATATTTAGAATATATTGATCCAGGGGCAGGTTTTAATATGCACATGATTTAAAAATAACGGAAAATTCTAAATGCTTATAGGGGGATCAAATGGGTCATTTGATATTTTCTCACAGACTATTGATTTTCTGTAAAATCTGTGGACTATAAGTGAAACATCCTTTCATTTTAAACAGTTTTTCTTACCTAGATAATTTCGCTTACTCTTCAAATGATGGAGAAAAACACTATTTTTTTAGGGCTTCATGTTCTGTGTCGAGTGACAGACACCCTCGCACACCGACAAAGATATTACCGGTTACCATGGCAATGTCTGGCTGCTTGCTATCAGGGAAGTAACGTAATGCCATTTTGGTCATCATTCCTGTAAACTTGCGGTTTTCGTTGGGTAGGAAGCGAGAGAGACGTCAAACTGTCATTCTGCGGGATACTTGCGGAATACCGTTTGCGGTTACAATCGACTTTGAATAGTACTAATGGTGGCTGTCAATATTTCAACAGTACCGCGGTGTGTGGCCCATTATTTCACACAGTAAGGTGTTTTCTGGCAATTTGCTGCAATTTTTACTGTGTTTCTCTTCTACTTCCCTTACCTGCTTTAATTTCTTGCCTCTGTCTTTCCTCTTTAGGCGTAAGTAATAACCCCATAATTCATCTTCTTATCTGATCAGGTAAGAATCCCTGCACCTACTTTTCTCCTCTTTCTTAAATTCGTAACTCATACCATCACAATTTAGTGAGGGACATTTTTCCAGTACATCCAATTGGTATTTACATATTTGTCCTATCCGGCTGTCTTCAGTTAGTATCTTATCTTCAATTAGTATAACATTATTCCTTAATTTAATATGTATACGAGTGCTAATCCCGAAACCTGGGCACTCTTTCCTTTGAGGAAAAATTCCAAGCTGTTCCAATGTGTATCATTTTGGCCCCGAAAAATTCTAAATATGGACGCAATTTTAATGATGTTGCAGTCCTTCCTTTCTGGTAATTGGTGGTTAATAGGTAAGTCGTATCACAAAACATATAGAACAATCGCCGCCCAAATTGTTGGGATCTACAACTTTGATCTAATGATATTTTGTCTTGGCTCGATCCCTTATACGTTAGATATAACTGTATATCTCGATTATAATCAAAACTCCCCATCTCTATTGTGAATGGCAGGAGGAAACGTGGCCTGTCATTAGCACCAAAACTCCCCAACGGACACCTTACATCGCAAACAATGTATGGGGGACCTCCCCGTGGTGTTTGTTCGATAGCGCTAAGAGACATACAATCTATATATATAAAAGCAAGTCGGGCTGGAGCGATGTATATATAAATATTTAAAAATGAAAAAAGACGTGAATTAATGAGGCACTTCCAGAAATCTCAGAAATTTGAAACTTTGTACGGAGGAAACTGATGACCCCAGGATCCCTAGAAAAATCGGAAATTCTCAAAATTCCCTGAAGGGGGCACGCTGGGGGGGCTCAAATTTTGGGCTCAGCATAAGAACACAGTCGTATAGTATATCCAAAACGATAACCTATAGGTTTCGTGGGCTTAAAAATTTTCGAGAATTTCCTCATTTTTATCCCCTATCCCCCCAAATCAAAATGGCGGCACAACCTGCCAGACGAAGTAGACAATTGAAATTTGGTGAAATTATAGCTTTTGGTCCCTAACCGATGGGAAAATTCCAAGATGTTCAAATTTTTCACTTTTTACCCCCCTAAGATATCGAAATATGGAGGCAATTTTAATGACTGTGCAGACATTCCTTTTGAGCTATTTTTTGGCTAAACGGTAAGTCGTATCACAAAACGGATGGCACAATGTCCCTTCAATTCGGAGTGATCTACAACTTTGGTCCTGTGACATTTTGTCGTATCTCTCACCCTAATACGTTAAATTTGGCCGTATTTCTGGATTGTTCGTAAATTTGGTGATTTTTACAAGTATATTTCATTGTTTGACACACTTATAAGAATGATAGGATCATCACGTTGTGTGCGCACATTGGCACGATTAAGGGACATATGTGTACCAAATTTCATGATTCTAGCTTATACATAAGTAGGCAAAAAGTAATGTAAAATGTTAAAAATGCACCCAAATTTCACCCTATTCAAAATTTGATCTCAATTTACCCCCTTAATATGGGAGATACGAGGAAATGGTTTAGAAACAAACATGTAGAGCGATAAATGAGGCGTCTGATGGCGCAAACCGTTTCTTAATATCATAAACCGTTTAGGAGATATGAATCTCGAAGTGGAAGTCTGCACTTTTCAACGTGCTCATGCTTATCTGTCATCTATATATATAAAAGCAAGTCGGGCTGGAGCGATGTATATATAAATATTTAAAAATGAAAAAAGACGTGAATTAATGAGGCACTTCCAGAAATCTCAGAAATTTGAAACTTGGTACGGAGGAAACTGATGACCCCAGGATCCCTAGAAAAATCGGAAATTCTCAAAATTCCCTGAAGAGGGCACGCTGGGGGGGGGCTCAAATTTTGGGCTCAGCATAAGAACACAGTCGTATAGTATATCCAAAACGATAACCTATAGGTTTCGTGGGCTTAAAAATTTTCGAGAATTTCCTCATTTTTATCCCCTATCCCCCCAAATCAAAATGGCGGCACAACCTGCCAGACGAAGTAGACAATTGAAATTTGGTGAAATTATAGCTTTTGGTCCCTAACCGACGGGAAAATTCCAAGATGTTCAAATTTTTCACTTTTTACCCCCCTAAGATATCGAAATATATAGGCAATTTTAATGACTGTGCAGACATTCCTTTTGAGCTATTTTTTGGCTAAACGGTAAGTCGTATCACAAAACGGATGGCACAATGTCCCTTCAATTCGGAGTGATCTACAACTTTGGTCCTGTGACATTTTGTCGTATCTCTCTCCCTTATACGTTAAATTTGGCCGTATTTCTGGATTGTTCGTAAATTTGGTGATTTTTACAAGTATATTTCATTGTTTGACACACTTATAAGAATGATAGGATCATCACGTTGTGTGCGCACATTGGCACGATTAAGGGACATGTGTGTACCAAATTTCATGATTCTAGCTTATACATAAGTAGGCAAAAAGTAATGTAAAATGTTAAAAATGCACCCAAATTTCACCCTATTCAAAATTTGATCTCAATTTACCCCCTTAATATGGGACATACGAGGAAATGGTTTAGAAACAGATATGTAGAGCAATAAATGAGGCGTCTGATGGCGCAAACCGTTTCTTAATATCATAAACCGTTTAGGAGATATGAATCTCGAAGTGGAAGTCTGCACTTTTCAACGTGCTCATGCTTATCCGTCATCTATATATATAAAAGCAAGTCGGGCTGGAGCGATGTATATATAAATATTTATAAATGAAAAAAGACGTGAATTAATGAGGCACTTCCAGAAATCTCAGAAATTTGAAACTTGGTACGGAGGAAACTTATGACCCCAGGATCCCTAGAAAAATCGGAAATTCTCAAAATTCCCTGAAGGGGGCACGCTGGGGGGGCTCAAATTTTGGGTTCAGCATAAGAACACAGTCGTATAGTATATCCAAAACGATAACCTATAGGTTTCGTGGGCTTAAAAATTTTCGAGAATTTCCTCATTTTTATCCCCTATCCCCCCAAATCAAAATGGCGGCACAACCTGCCAGACGAAGTAGACAATTGAAATTTGGTGAAATTATAGCTTTTGGTCCCTAACCGATGGGAAAATTCCAAGATGTTCAAATTTTTCACTTTTTACCCCCCTAAGATATCGAAATATGGAGGCAATTTTAATGACTGTGCAGACATTCCTTTTGAGCTATTTTTTGGCTAAACGGTAAGTCGTATCACAAAACGGATGGCACAATGTCGCTTCAATTCGGAGTGGTCTACAACTTTGGTCCTGTGACATTTTGTCGTATCTCTCACCCTAATACGTTAAATTTGGCCGTATTTCTGGATTGTTCGTAAATTTGGTGATTTTTACAAGTATATTTCATTGTTTGACACACTTATAAGAATGATAGGATCATCACGTTGTGTGCGCACATTGGCACGATTAAGGGACATATGTGTACCAAATTTCATGATTCTAGCTTATACATAAGTAGGCAAAAAGTAATGTAAAATGTTAAAAATGCACCCAAATTTCACCCTATTCAAAATTTGATCTCAATTTACCCCCTTAATATGGGAGATACAATTAAATGGTTTAGAAACAAACATGTAGAGCGATAAATGAGGCGTCTGATGGCGCAAACCGTTTCTTAATATCATAAACCGTTTAGGAGATATGAATCTCGAAGTGGAAGTCTGCACTTTTCAACGTGCTCATGCTTATCTGTCATCTATATATATAAAAGCAAGTCGGGCTGGAGCGATGTATATATAAATATTTAAAAATGAAAAAAGACGTGAATTAATGAGGCACTTGCAGAAATCTCGGAAATTTGAAACTTGGTACGGAGGAAACTTATGACCCCAGGATCCCTAGAAAAATCGGAAATTCTCAAAATTCCCTGAAGGGGGCACGCTGGGGGGCTCAAATTTTGGGCTCAGCATAAGAACACAGTCGTATAGTATATCCAAAACGATAACCTATAGGTTTCGTGGGCTTAAAAATTTTCGAGAATTTCCTCATTTTTATCCCCTATCCCCCCAAATCAAAATGGCGGCACAACCTGCCAGACGAAGTAGACAATTGAAATTTGGTGAAATTATAGCTTTTGGTCCCTAACCGTCGGGAAAATTCCAAGATGTTCAAATTTTTCACTTTTTACCCCCCTAAGATATCGAAATATATAGGCAATTTTAATGACTGTGCAGACATTCCTTTTGAGCTATTTTTTGGCTAAACGGTAAGTCGTATCACAAAACGGATGGCACAATGTCCCTTCAATTCGGAGTGATCTACATCTTTGGTCCTGTGACATTTTGTCGTATCTCTCTCCCTTATACGTTAAATTTGGCCGTATTTCTGGATTGTTCGTAAATTTGGTGATTTTTACAAGTATATTTCATTGTTTGACACACTTATAAGAATGATAGGATCATCACGTTGTGTGCGCACATTGGCACGATTAAGGGACATATGTGTACCAAATTTCATGATTCTAGCTTATACATAAGTAGGCAAAAAGTAATGTAAAATGTTAAAAATGCACCCAAATTTCACCCTATTCAAAATTTGATCTCAATTTACCCCCTTAATATGGGAGATACGAGGAAATGGTTTAGAAACAAACATGTAGAGCGATAAATGAGGCGTCTGATGGCGCAAACCGTTTCTTAATATCATAAACCGTTTAGGAGATATGAATCTCGGAGTGGAAGTCTGCACTTTTCAACGTGCTCATGCTTATCCGTCATCTATATAAATTAAATCGTAACGACCGTGTGTCTGTATATTGATTATTTTGGCGAAATTTCCGTACAGTTATCCGTTTCACCTGTAATTATGACCATCTGCATCATTTTTAGCTTTGGTGTCCGTTTGTCTGTTTGTTTGTCTGTTTGTCTGTTTGTCTGTCCTTCTATAACTTGAAAACTACTGGATATATTTCCACCAAACTTCATATTTAGAATCCACCTGTCCTTGGGTAGGTTTTAGCGCAAAAAATAAAAGCGTAACGACCGTGTGTCTGTACATTGATTTTGGCGAAATTTCCGTACAGTTATCCGTTTCAGGTGTAATAATGACCATCTGCATCATTTTTATCTTTGGTGTCTGTCTGTTTGTCTGTTTGTCTGTTTGTCTGTTTGTCTGTCCTTCTATAACTTGAAAACTACTGGATATGTTTCCACCAAACTTCATATTTAGAATCCACCTCTCCTTGGGTAGGTTTTAGCTCAAATATCGTTTCTAAATCCCTGAACTGAGTGGGGATTTTTACGAAACCGAAACCGTGATTTTGCACTCCCTCAAAGTATACACAACCGAACTTAATGGAAATCAACCTGCCTTAATGAAAATGCATTTCTAAACCTTTTTTTCTCATGTGCATCATTTCGATAACAGGATTTAGTAAGGGATATATCATTAACGGACCGTTTTTCGGTACAAATCCCAGCGGGTGCGTGTAAAGCGTACTTCTTACAACTTGAAAACTAACAAGATATTTGAACCAAATTTTATATATAGCATCCATCTGTCCAGGGGTAGGTTTCCTTGGTGTCTGTTAGTTAGTTAGTTAGTTAGTTTGTTTGTTTGTTTCTTTGTTTGTTGGTCTGTTTGTCTTTCTCTAACTTGAAAACTACTGGATATATTTCCACCAAACTTCATATTTAGAATCCACCTGTCCTTTGGGGAGGTTTTAGGGCAAATATTGTTTCTAAATCCCTGAACTAATTGGGGGTTTATACGAAACCGAAACCGTGATTTTGCACTCCCTCTAAATACACACAACCAAACTTTATGGAAATCTACCTGCCTTAATGGAAATTAATTTCTAAACCTTTTCTTCTCATGTGCATAATTTCAATCACTTACAGGAAAGATAGTATGATCAAACTCTACACGAACATTGGCCCACCCAGTACCCATATGTGAGCCAAATGCTATGCCACATAATTATCCGAAAAGTAATGGAAATGTAAGATATTCTTACACAAATTTCAACCTATTCAACGTTTTTGATTCAATCTGACCCATGAATAGATTAGATGCGAGAAAATATCATAGGACCAGCCATTTAGATCGCTAAATACTGCGCCTTACGGTACAATCCTTTGTCGATATGACGTACCGTTTAGCAGCAGTTAATCTGTAAATGAAGGTCTGCAATATTGTAAACATTCATATACTTTCGTATGTCCATCTGTATATATATTCATAGATGTGTCTGCTATTGTAATCAGTACTCCCTACACCGACTTTGACTGCTGGCAGTAGGAATGGGGTCCTTCTCCAACTCCGGTGTAACTGGCATTAGTAAGGAGGGCCTACCATTTTAATGAATAATTCACTTTTCGATTTGTCTTGCAGAAGGCAAGGGATCATGCAGTTTTGTTCGAAAGTCCCCTACTCTATTGTGTTTGGCTCTAGGCCAGGGTGCCCGCCATTATAAACAAATGTTCCAATCTAAAATTTGACTAGCATTAGGCATTGTGGCCTGCTATTTTCATGGAAACTCACTAATTCTGTGTGACTGGCAGTAAGCTGGCTAGCAGCAGTAAAAAGGGACTGTCATTATAATGATAACTGCACAACTCAATTTTGACTGGTGGTAGGGAAGTTGCCTGGTATTATAATAAAAACTCCTCAACTGTAACCTGTCTGAAAGTAGGAAATGGGTCTGCCATTGTAACTAAAACTCCCCAAATCGATTGTGACCGCGCAGTAGGCATTGGGGCCTGCAATTATAATGTAACTTGCCAACTCGATTGTGAATGGCAGTAGGCAAGTGAGCCTGGCGTTATCATCACAACCCCGCAACCCTCACTTTACATTGGAAACAACGTATGTGGACCTCCCCATGCTATTTCTCGGATAAGGCTAAGAGACATGCAATTTTAAAACAATCTCATTTGCTGCACGCACAGTATTTACGTCGATATCCGCATACAATGTAGAATACCGTAGCGAAGCACGGGTACATTTGCTAGTTTAATATAATCTTACTCACTGGGTATACAGTAATTTACGTAGAAATCTGTATACAATGTAGAATACCGTGGCGAAGTACGGATACACATGCTGGTTAATTATAAAAACGTATTTCTGTTCATGTATTACAGTCCAAAGTGTATAATTCTTATTCTCCTACTTATTCTTCTTCTTCTACTACTACCACCACCAATTTTACCCAAACGGGAGGGGTTTCTTGGTGCGAATTGCCTCACGCATGTTGATTTGACCATGTTTTAAGGCCGGATGCCCTTCCTAACGCCCACCATGTCGAAGGATCTAATCACTATTGCTTCTAAAGCGGTTGGTAGTGTGGTGTGTTGTCTGAATATGAAAATGAAAGAGCTGGGACAAACACAAGAATCAATTCCTCGAGCCAAAAGAATTAATCATACGCTATTAAATTCTCCGACGGGGCCTGGAATCGAATCCGGGATCCTCTGAGCTGAAGGCCTCAATGCTTACCATTCAGCCAAATGAGCCTAACCCAAAGTGTATCATTCTTCGTCCACTATTTGTAATTCTGTAGATATTATGTAGTATAAAGCAGAATACCTAACAACGCATATTGAAGGGTGATTATAAATTTAATAACATGTTATTTTAATGGACCTTAGTCATTCGTATCTCCGTGATTAGAACTAGTCATTACCAGAGTAATGAAGCATTCACTTCACATATTATTAAACATTATTTTTCCAGTTCTTTGCTACTTATTTAAAATTTACTTAGGTCAAGTAGAAAATCGTTTTATACGTTCTACTTTTTTGTAACTGACTGATTAATCACCTTCATTGAGCAGACCGGCACATCAGAGCCCCTTGGGACTTTGATCTCGTATAGCGCGTTCATGCCATGTAATAACCGCTTGGAGAGACGTTTGACTTTCTGATACACTTTTAACATCAGTGATGATCTAAGGGAAATGATCTGGAGGCACAGAAATAATTCCACGAACGTGAAGCAGCCTTTCCTTTCTTTTCATTTCCTTCCTTTTTTATCGGTATGAACATTTGCTATGAAATGAAATAAAATGTCGTATGGCTTTTACTGCCGGGTGTGTCCGAGGACAAGTTCGGCTCGCCAGATGCAGGCCTTTTAATTTGACTCCCATAGACGACCTGCGCGTCATGATGGGGATGAAATGATAATGAAGACGGCACATACACCCAGCCCCTGTGTCAGCGAAATTAGCCAATTATGGTTAAAATTCCCGACCCTGCCGGGAACCGAAACCGGGATGCCTGTGACCAAAGGCCAGCACGCTAACCGTTTAGCCATGGAGCCGGACAACATTAACTATGCGATTAACTGTTGTTTGCTTAACAGCCGTAGTACTAAGCATTGAAAATACTTAAATTGTGCGTGAATTTGGTAGTAGCCTTTCTTTTAATATTTACTTTCCATGGAATTGCTTGTTGTACTCTTGTTGTTATAGTTGTTGTTGCTGGGTATTTATAATAATAATAATAATAATAATAATAATAATAATAATAATAATAATAATAATAATAATAATAAATGATCATATATGTGTATTAACACATGGGACAACATTTCGGTTAGACACTTCAATTCTTGCATTGTTAGGATATTACACAATTCCTGCATTCCCCTGATATTCTGGATGTCACGTGGTCGTCGCGACCCATATATATCTGAATAGTAAATTTTTAATCTGCTGTCCCGTTTCAATTATTAGATTTATCGGAAAGCTATCTGACCACCTGTAGAAATAATCCTCGTCGAATTGTGACATAATATAGGTAGATAGGTCTTATGGTGACGATGTGATATTACCTTATTATCACTTATAATGTTAAGCTAGTAGTAAGCTCGACCTATAGTATAGTAAGCCGTAGTGTTAAGCACTGGAAATACGTAAGCTGTGTATGTGAATTTGTATATGCTGATGCTGGATTGTGAATATTAAACTAGCAGTATTTATTGTAACATTAGCTGATGTACCCGTGATTCTCTACGGAATTCTGCATCGTATACAGAATTCTAGGTAAGGTAATGTACACGCTGTGTCCGGCTCCATGGTTAGATGGTTAGCGTGCTGGCCTTTGGTCACAGGGGCCGCCCGGCAGGGTCGAGAATTTTAACCATCATGGGTTAATTCCTCTGACACGGGGCTGGGTGTATGTGTTGTCTTTATCACCATTTCATCCTCATCATGACGCACAGGTCGCCTACGGGAATCAAATCGAAAGACCTGCACCTGGCGAGCCGAATATGTCCTCGGACACTCTCGGCACTAAAAGCCATACGCCATTTCATTTCTTGTACACGCCATCCTCCATCCTCCTACTCCATTAAACCCCGCTGTTTGGATGGCCCTGATATAGATTAACGGTCTGCACATACAAACGCGGGACGCGGGAAGCGGGAGCGGGAGCGAATACTACAATCCAGTGGTCGTTACGAAATTCTTCTTTCTGCACACACCAACACGTGACGCGGGAAGCGGAAGCGCGAGCGAAACCTACAACCCCGCGGTCGCTGCGAAGTTCGTCCAATACATTACGCCCTTCATAGCTATCTTTTTGAGGAAGTTCGTGATGGTTTCCTCACGTTCGGTTGCTTTCAGGAGTGAAGTTAGCAGGCGGAGATGATACTTTCGTTTTAGACATTCCAAAACGGCCTGATCCATAGGTTGTATCAAACTTGTTACGTTAGGGGGCAAAAATAAAGCACATATTAGTTCATGTTTATCTGGATGTGGCCCTGCGTTGCCCAGGAATAAAACTCCTTTAATAGGCAGACTTGGTCTCAGTAGAAGGGACCCACACTACGATGACATGGCGAAAATACGCAGGGAATGAAATGCTGTAGAAAAAATAATTTTAAATTTACGAAAATAAAGATGATGTTTATATATTGCTTTTTTATACTTCTCCTTTCGTTTTCATGAAATTCCTGGTTTTGTTATAATTTCTTCCAATGTCTTGCTTTCATATTGTACCGGGCGGTACACCTCCGCTCCGCTAATTCAAACATTGCGCCAGTTGAAACTCCTCTACTGGAGGAAGCCTGAACTTTAACTACCGTGTTAATTCTCAAGTTTCTCAGAAGATGTCGCTATCTGTAAATTTTGAAGAGTTCTGAACTGTGTCTTTTTCGATTTATTTTTGTTTTCTCTGTAGTGAGAAGTGTGAACATTCTCTTCTAGATGGCACTAGTGAAGAAATACAACGGTGCACCCTAGTGCGAAATGAAAGAAATTTTTTTGAAGAATTTTAGTATGCATAAGTTTGTTCTTTGTTAAATTCCTTTTAGTCATTGTTTACGTTGGCTGTATAACCCTTCTCTTTCCGCCAGTTTTGAATTCGACCAATGAGTAATTTTTGTAATTAATTTTCCACCAATCCTAGATGTCTTCTTCAGTTTTGACTTGTAATCTTTTGGCCGTCCAATAAAATGCTTGTGGGCGGATGTTATCATTCATGAAAGGTCTCGAATATTCCGCGAGGGTAATATAAACTGCTGATTTTCGAGTCTCTGCGGCACTTCAGTAACATCTATCACAGTGTAAATTATGTAGCAGGGGGCGGGAAGCGCCTCTTTCGTCGGGCAGCAGTTCTTCAATAAGGTAATGGCCTTTTAATAACTTATTTTCTTGCTAGCTCAGCAGTTTAACTCTCGGGGCAGGTTCGATACCTTTTACCATGTAACTTTCCTCTAAAATGTAAAAGACACTTGGTATAGATTCTATCTCTTTAAAGTACATGTTGGGATAGAGAGTGCTTCACCCTCTCGAGCTCCCACTCCGATTGCTTTGAGGTGAACTTATTTTCACAACCGTTTCTTCCCTTCTTAATGTAATATAAATTATTTTCTTATATAAGTCACCTCTTTAGTATGGGATTAGCCCTTGCATATGCGGCCTAGTGCCAAATAGGTTTTAGAGAAATGTATTAGGAGTGCAGTTTCGCCTCCTCTCAACTTGGTATTTTGGAGGCCATTGTAATTGTCCTGTTTCTTCATTGAATAGGCCTCAGTAGGTTGGGTATTTTTACCCCTGTTTTCATGTGTTTGGAGGTCAGCTTGAAAGTGGAGTTTGGTGTGGCCTTTGATAGGCTTGAACTTTAAGAGCGGGTTGCTCTTTCTTGAAATTTTGATTTCTGTGTGCCTCGAGCAGGCTTTACTGAGTAATAGGGAGCAAGAGCTCCTGAGCATGATTGGGGTTTTCTGCCCCTTTGTCAAACCTGGTATCTGGCTAAAGTTGGGCTAATTGCTCAAGAATTATGTGTCTGGCTCTCGGAGCCCAAATCCTGTAACACTGTAATTGTACATTCTCGATTTGTTGCTAGGCAACTGAGTACCTGTTATATTTGTTATTTCTTGATCTTGAAAAGAAAATATAACCTTGTTAAATTTTAAATTAACTTTAATTTCGTAAGTTGAGACCTGTTCATCCCAGCACCTTCTTTCACCTCTAACTACCACGGAAAACTCCGTAACACATATAATTGCTTGTCCGTAGGTAATTTATGTTTTCATTTAACGTCGTTCCCATAGTATTGTGAGTATATACATATATCCACCGTTAATATCTCAGAATTGAAATTTATTTGATGATGATAATAATAATAATAATAATAATAATAATAATAATAATAATAATAATAATAAATAATAATCTATAATTATAAAAGGAAGTGTCTGTCTGTCTGTCTGTCTGTCTGTGCGCGATGCCCAGCAAAATCTACAGCACGCAGAGATCTGAAATTTTGAACACAGGTAGATGGAAAGGGGTCCGAATGCACCTTGAAGCCAGAATTTTCATTTTCGCTTTCGTTGGTGAGTTGTGAACGAAAAACCATCGGAAAACGTGCATTGGGATATGACAATCCAACGTGCTGTCACCAAGATTAAATGCATAGAGTCGCTGTCGCTAGGCAACATACATAAGATAGGTAGAGAACACAATATTCAAGAAGCCATTTTACGTCCAGGGCGTAGGAAACCGTTTTCGGTCTTATATGGTGTGAGGGCATATGACGCTGTTGATGCTCTGCAATGAACACGGCTCTGAAACTGATGACGAATATTATTGAAGCCACCATCATGACCGAGCATGCCGCGGGCGAAGTAGTATTCCTTGGACTGTAAGTCCATTGAGTAGGAGGCATTTTCGGTCCACGACACGAGGAACCATCAGCCCGTAATATTCGGAAGTGTTTGGGTGTATGTGTGCGAAGCCCAGTCAAATCTACGGCACAGAGAGATCTGAAATTTTGACATAGGACAATCGCTTAAAATTGTAGGACTCCATCTTCGAAAACGGTGCTTTTGCCATTGTCAACTGTACGTGGACTGTTCAAGAGTTCGAAAGGCAAACACAATACAGTATACATCTTACCTCCAAATGGAAGGACATTAATATAGTTTATTCCGAAGCTCTAAGGAAACAATATATTTTGTATTATATAACAACGTCTTTTACATGGTTTTAATGTTATTTGCGTCCGACTCGTTGGCTGAATGGTCAGCGTACTGGCCTTCGCTTCAGAGGGCCCTGGGTTCGATTCCCGGCCGGGTCGGGGATTTTAACCTTCATTGGTTAATTCCAATGGCCCGGGGGCTGGGTGTTTGTGCTGTCCCCAACATCCCTGCAACTCACACACCACACATAACACTATCCTCAACCACAATAACACGCAGTCACCTACACAGATGCCGCCCACCCTCATCGGAGGGTCTGCATTACAAGGGCTGCACTCGGCTAGAAATAGCCACACGAAATTAATTATTATTATAATGTTATTTGTACCATCCATGAACCCGGTATCTCAAGCATTGAAAGTAATAATATAATAAAAATAATGTATTTCATGCAATTTACGTCAAAACGATGTGAGTTAATAAATATAAAGTTTTAATTTGCTTTTAAATAAATAGTTTTAAAACATCTAACGGTCGAATTAATAAACGCGGACAAAGCCGCGGGCACATGCTAGTAATAATAATAATAATAATAATAATAATAATAATAATAATAATAATAATAATAATAATAATAATAATTAACAGCAGTGTATAGATAGTTTTAGTATACATCTTGCATGTATCTTGAAGTTTATGAACGGGGAAATGTGTGCAAAAAGAAGTCACAAACAAACAGTGATAATTAAAGAAATGATACCACCAGGTATACGTAGTTCTTTTCCTATTTGATCCCATGACATATATTTCTTCCTTACATTCCTGTAATCTTCATTACTCATGTCGTAAAGCATTGGATGTTTCTTAACGCACTCTGTCAACAGTTCAGTCAACATTGCTACTGTCACAATGAATGCGGAACGCGGGAAAACGCTGCATACCGCGAACTGAAAATGGTTCGCAGCAATCACGCCATGTAGGCGGGAGAGTGACGCACCGGTGTGAATGGATACATATCCCGCTGTACTCATAATAGTTCGCGACGGGATCGTTCCCGCTCCCGCGTCCCGCTTTGGTGTGCGCAGACCTTTATGTTCATTCGTTCAAGCCATTGTGTCCAGCGCATTTGTGTGTCCTCCTCTCCATTAAAGTCTCTGGTGTATAAACACGTAATTTGAAATACAGTTATTTTCTACATTATGAACCTCCAAAACAAAAGATTCCGGTGGAAGCGAAATAAAACATAGAAATATTATTTTATATCTAACTGGCTTAGTATTCAAGAAGAAACAGTATATATCAATTTATGGAAGTTACTTCAAAATATTGTATCATACAGGAATTCTGACAGCTCATGGTCTTTATGAAGGCTTTGAGGAATTTGAATATCATGACTATTTGGTTTCTTAGAAGACGTTGGTAATGGAAACGTGTCCATGACCTCATCGTAGCTCAGCGTAGTCTGTCTCTGTTAATAACCTTCGAGAATGCATTTACATAATCTTAATCCAGATCAAGGATGCGTATTATGGGCTGTTGCTCGTAGTATTATACACATATGAACATAACTTGTCACTCGCGCCATCAGAGCCGTATTTCTAATCTGATTATCTGTCAGAACAGCTTTCGGTGGCATCATGATGGCACGTCCTGTCTAATTTGCAGACATTCTGACGATATCTGAATATGAGAGCTCGTGTGATGAACACGTTCAGACACATACTAGAGGTTTGTTGTATTGTCCTATTCACTCTTCGCTACTAAATTGTGTTACTAAATCATAGGCATGTCCGAGAAGCTGCTGGTGCATAGATCATATAACAGAAGCATGTATTTATATGGAACTTGTATAAAAAACGAAAAAAATACTCCACAACGGAGATAACTGCACAGTATGTGGAGAAGCAAACAGGAAACTGAATTAGTGGTATTAAAATATACAAACATGGATGTTAATTTGTTGTTTACATATTTCTTCTTCCTCCCTGGAACTTTATATATTTCAGTAAATGAACCACAAAGGTGAAAGAATATATCCTTGTCTAACCCCTATCAGTATTTCGAACCAAGAAATTCTACCAATTGGTCAGCATAAATGCCTTTGATTGCTTGTAATAATCGCATAATCCCTCAATAGAGCTAACATCGTTTCCCTCAAATCTCTATCATATGCCTTCTCTAGATCTGCAAATAATAAATATAACTATCTCTTCCTCCAGCAGCATTTTTTAATTCCTTGGTGCATACTGAAAATCAGGTCCTGACAGTTCCTCCGTATTCATCCATCTTCAAGTATTCTCAACCATTGATTGCGTCCTCCCTTTTATTGTTTGCCATTTGTTTTACGTCGCCGATACAGACAGGTATTGTGGAGACAATGGGATAGGAAAGACATAGGACTGGGAAGGAAGGGACCGTTGCCTTAATGTACAGCCCTAGCATTTGCTGGAAAACCACGGAAATGCATCGTCAGGGCTGCCGAAAATGGGCTTCGTACGCTCCATCTCCAGAATACAAGGTACGCGACCCAAACAACGTGGCTAACTTGTTTGGTCGCTCCTCAAAAGAATGCCACTGAACAACTCCCTTGTACCCTTATAAATGCTTCGATAGTTGTTGCAATCCTCCCTGTTCCCTTTGCTTGGAAACAAGTTTACCGGGCGAGTTGGCCGTGCGCGTAGAGGCGCGCGGCTGTGAGCTTGCATCCGGGAGATAGTAGGTTCGAATCCCACTATCGGCAGCCCTGAAGATGGTTTTCCGTGGTTTCCCATTTTCACACCAGGCAAATGCTGGGGCTGTACCTTAATTAAGGCCACGGACGCTTCCTTCCAACTCCTAGGCCTTTCCTATCCCATCGTCGCCATACGACATATCTGTGTCGGTGCGACGTCAAGCCCTTAGCAAAAAAAAAAAAAGGAAACAAGTTTAATTACTACTTTTTTACGAACATAAGTTAGGGTACCGTCTCACATTCCATGCTATTCCTTTTACTACTTGCTTTACGTCGCACCCACACAGATAGGTCTAATAGCGACGATAGGAGAGGAAAGGCTGGGTGTTAGGAAGTGACCGTGGCCTTAATTAAGGAATAGCTCCTGGTGTGAATATGGAAACCACGGTAAACCATCTTCAGGGCTGCCGACAGTGGGGGTTCGAAATCGCTATCTCCCGAATACTGGATACTGGCCTCACTTAAGCGACTGAAGCTATCGAGCTCGGTCCATGCTAATCTGATTACTCTTACGAAGCCATCTCATCCCTGTATTTCCACTATATTTCAAGTCTAATTTCATCAAAAACGTAGCCAGGATCGACCGATTGTGTTTGTGTGTGTGGGGGGAGGGGAATGATTAAAATTATTATAGATCATAATGAAGATGTCTCTCTAAATGTTCAAAAGAGCCAACCTGCTTATTGTCAGTTTCTATTTTTTGTTGTTGTTAAAATTCTATGGGGACGAGGGGTTCTGATCCCCAGTAAACGACACCAGCTACGCCCCTGAATTTCATTTACTCCTGCTGCTTTATGACAGCGACTGTTTATGTTCCACCCTTTCCACTTGTTCGAGCGAAATTTCACCATCATCATTGTTCTCCTCATCATGAACTTGAGTGTTCCAACTTCAACAGAAATATTTCCTTTTATGTTGGGAATATTTTCAAAATAGTTCCACCTGCCCAGTCCTTCCATGGGATCTAATTTGAGTTCACTTGATTTCCCTAAAACACTATTCATTTCCTTTTTCTCACCCGGTCTAAGATAACGTTATATCCACACATTGCTCCATTTTCCTGAGACGCGGGTACGGGTGAGGTGAGACGAAAATTGTATAGCATGATTTTTACGCCGGATACCCCTCCTGATAAAAAAAAAATGAATTGGCGTATGTCTTCTAGTGCCGGGAGTGTCCGAGGACATATTCGGCTCACAATGTACAGTTCTTTCGATTTGACACCCTTAGGCGACCTGCGCGTCGTGATGAGGATGAAATGATAATGAAGATGACACGTACACCGAGCCCCCCGTGCCAGAGAAATTAACCAATGATGGTTAAAATTTCCTACCATGCCGGTAATCGAACCCGGGAGCCCTGTGACCAAAGGCCAGAACATTAAACACTTAGCCATACCCTTCCGGATATTAACCTCAGTTGAGAAGCTAATGCAGATGAAATGAATTATGGTGCATGAAACAGGGTAAGAAGGTGGAAGGAATCGACTGGGATCTATTTACTGTAGCCTATATCAAATAACCCGCAATATGCCTGGAAGTGGAGATGGGAAACCACAGCAAACCATTCTCAGGACAACCGACGATCGGGTTACAAGCGATTCACCTGCCAAATGCTGAGCTTGGTTCCATAGCCATGGCGTGTTGAGAAATTTTCATCAAAAATTTTAAACAACTAAAAAGGAAACTTTAAATCAAATATTTTGCACTGTCTAAAGTACACATGCTTATGTAATATTTTGTTCCTTTCAAAAATTGTTTCGGTTGAAATAAAATCTGATATATTCAAGTCACAGAGATCACTTATTCTATCACCGTGAATTTAAAATAGGTGCCAGAAACAGGTCAAGTTGTCAAGAACGAATATGGCAATTATGTCATACGTGAGTAAGGGAACTCCAATTCACCGTAATTAGAAGTACAGTAGGCGGAAAAACAAACAGTACAATTACAAACATGCACTGAAAATTAATGTAAGAAATTCTAAAATGTTAGATGAAGACGGCAACATGTATCTAGCTGTGTCGGTACAGCATGTGTTCAAGTTGTGTTCCCTCACGTCTCACGCACTGTTCTTTTTTGTGTTTGCTTTATTTCGCACAGATACAGGTCTTATGACGGCGATAGGATAGGAAAGGGTTGGGCGTAGGAAGGAAGCGACCATGGCCTTAATTAAGGTACAGCCCAGACGTTTCCCTGGTGTGAAAATTGGAAACCATGGGAAACCACCTTCAGGGCTGCCGGCAGTGGGGCTCGATCCCACTATATCCCCAATATAAACTGACAGCTGCGTGATCCAAACCACGCAGCCATGTGCTCGATAGCCGGTTGTGACACTTCCGAGTGCCAGGACGGTTTTAGAAAGTAGACTGTAGAGGTATGACATGCAAAAGAGGAGGGAGGTTTGGGAGGTGATTTTTTTTTTGCTAGGGGCTTTACGTCGCACCGACACAGATAGGTCTTATGGCGACGATGGGATAGGAAATGCCTAGGAGTTGGAAGGAAGCGGCCGTGGCCTTAATTAAGGTACAGCCCCAGCATTTGCCTGGTGTGAAAATGGGAAACCACGGAAAACCATCTTCAGGGCTGCCGATAGTGGGATTCGAACCTACTATCTCCCGGATGCAAGCTCACAGCCACGCGCCTCTACGCGCACGGCCAACTCGCCCGGTGGAGGTGATTTTTAGAATCAGACGTAATGATTTCCGATACGAAGCACAGAACTAGACGAGTCCACGTTTTGAATAGATATTAAAGAAGATAATCTGCTCTTTCACAGGGCTTTACAAACTAAACACTAAAAAAGGTCTATATATAAAATGTATATACTGTATGTATTTTTTAAATATCTTTAACATATATTCATAGCACGATCCGTTACATGACAGTAATTTTACGTGCAATGAGTAATCATCCAGCAAATGTTAACTTATCTTCCTAACTACCTACGCGGCACATTCATGACTTTAATGGTTGTTATAAATATTTACAAGTAAATGTATAAGAATATGGTATGCATTTTACACAGTTTTTCAAAGCCTTTTGAGTTCGTGAAACGGAAGAATTACTTAAATATAAATTTGGACTTACGTACGTTTGCTCTTTAACCAAGGACCTTATTTCCAAACCGGCGGAATTCCAAAGTTGATGATTTGTCACTTTTTGCTTTCATAAAATATTTCATAGGTTCTCTCATCGTATGGCGAACGTATATATTCTCTATTTATTCATTTTCTTAATCATTGTTATCCGGTCGATTAGATTAGCAGTTTGCCTTTTTCTACCACTACGAACGCCAATGTGAGATAATGCATTGTTCCACTTAAACACGTCTGCGATCGCTAATGAGAGTCAATGCAGAGTTTCACTTAAACCCTCATAACTACATTCGGTGTGGACATTTTTCAATAACTCAAAAAAGTCTGAGGGTATTGAACCAAGGAACATATTACGGAAGTAATTATGTAAATAATATAATTTGGCTAGGATTTGAATCAAAAAGAAAACGAGTAAAGAAACACGCGATTTTAGGCTGTTATTTTCGAAAGTGAATTTAGGCCGGAAGTGATTTTCGAAATTTCTGTTTGTTTAGTTTGATAGAGCTATGCATGTCTCATCTTTACGGACCGTTTAGACCTTCAACTTTCGGCACAATTGAATATTGTATAATTTAACGTTTTTCGTAGTGTGGGGACCCCTACTTTGTCTGCTGAGAAATGTTTTCAATATTTGAAAGGATTAGTAAAATTAGGGGAGCACACTTAGACGCATGGGATATATATATATGAACAAATGGGGAAGTAATGCCTGTTGCTCACGGTAAAATTTTCTGTCAAATTTATTGTACAATAATTTAATTTTATAACATTTCTATTGCTCACCGTCAACTTCAAGTTTTATAAAACCTTTGATAAAACTTTTCATAAAATAGGACATGTTCTATTCCGTAAAATTAATTTTACGAAACGAACCAATCAGCGAAGCTGACATCACGATGATGCTGGCGCTACGTCGTGAAAAGATTGTGAAGCTCGATTGTAAACAAACACTTCTTTCTAAAATGGCAGGATCTGAGTGGAAGTGTTTTACTGACGAATACTAGAAATATTCTTGTTTGTACGAAGTTAAAAGGCCACTTTACCACAATAGAAATGTAAGAAGAGAGGCAGAAAACACAATCGCCTAATTGCTATATAAATGCTAGTCTTCTAACCTCAACTAATTTTCGACCAAGGACTGCAATCCTCCACCTTCTTCTCTTCTTTTGATCGAATCCCGAGTCCAGCATTTCCTGGCATTTATTTTCTTCCTTTTTTCCACTGGACAAGATATAATTGCAGCTAAAGCAGCATGGTTTGCTTTGTTTGTTGGAGCCATACTCTGAAACACACTGTAAGTTGAACAGCTGATTCTTGGTTTAAAAGTTTATCGATAGATGGCAGCACATATACAGCTTAGTTCAGAAGTAAGTTCATAAAGGCCATCCTGATGCTTCCATGGATTTCATAAAATAATTTTACCGTGAGCAACACAACTTGCTTTTACTAATTTTTTAAAAAATTAATTGTACAACAAGTTTTACGAAATATTTTACCGTGAGCAATAGGCATAAGATGAAAATGTACTAGAATTCATACTGGAAATAAAACGCGTCAGAGATGGCACGAATACGAAAGAAGGTTAATTCCTTGAACGGGGGAATGGCATGAAGTATTTAAAAGAACGTGACTTACTGCAAGTAGGTCACGATCAAGCTGTGTGGATGAAGGAATGGATGAAAGAAATTAAAGATATAAAACGAAAATCAGCTGATTTCAGGCTATTTTATCTACCTAATACACACCACCACGGACCAAAAACACCTTTACAATCTTTACAAAAGACAAACATAAAACAGACACATGCAGAGGTACCATATCAGCGTCATTTATTGTCCAACAAACAAACACATGAGAGTCTGTACAACAATACTGCTTTGCTTTCACAGTTTGAGAACAATATGAATACAGCACATACCAGTATCTTCTTTACGGTGTAACACGTCCCCTTGCATTGATGCATGCCATAATTCATCTTGGTATATTGCCCACTAATTGAAGGAAATGTTGGTTCGAATTTTCCCCACACACAATGTTGATTCAGCGTAGATCTCGCAGAATGGTTAGTGGATCATGACGTCCAAAAAAGGCTTCTTTAATGTATTTCAGACACATTCGATAGGGTTCGTGTTCGATCCGGAGAATATGGCGGCCACTCTAGTCGAGCGATATCGTGTTCTTGAAGATAGTCATTAACGAAAACCGCGTGATGGATGCGCGTATTATCGTTCATTAAGACAAATTTTCTTTCAAAAACCAGGCGATACGGAGTGTCGGAGGATGTCGTCCTTGTATCGTATTGACGTGGTTTTGCCCTGGAGACTTGGGAGCAGCGTACAGAGGCCCCACAGAATGCCACCCCAAACATCAGGGAACCACTACCTTGTTGTACTTTTTGGTCAATGTCTCTGAGACGTGAAGCCTGACTAGGTTACCTCCAAACACGTTTCTACAAATCGTTAGGAACAAGGCTTATGTGTCAGTCGTCTGTACCGTGTCCCAAGATGTCTATACTACAGCCCACGAGAGTCGGAGTCTGACGTTTAGCGCCACCGGTGAGAGAAAGTTGACTAATGCTGCTCGCAAATGTTCTGTTGCTATGGCAACGATAACAGTGATGCCATATTTCAGGAAGCTACCGCAACGTGGGTTGGCTTGCACAAATTCCCTCTTGTGATATTATTCGGAGTGGTATTGTGTTAATGGTGTTAATTGTTGCTGCTTTATGTATATATGTGTTTATTTTCTGAATATTATTTCCATTGTTAGTCAATTGTTTGTAAGTTAATCAGTGACTAGTTGCACAGTTCTATTCTGTACTGAACATGTGCATTTGTTGAGGTAATTTTCAGAAACGAATGAAGTTGTTCATGATTATGAAATCTCGTAATTATCAGCAATTATTTGTTCTGTCTTAAATGCTGGTATTATAAGCACGAGCTTAGGAACGGTCAAAGTTTATTGAATTGCACTCGGTCTACATGTTTTATTAAACACTCAGCCTGTATAAAAGGGTGATATGCCACAGATGGAGGTAACTATGGCAACGCAGCGTACTTCGTAGTTACTAATTTCGCCGCTCAAATTGCAGACTAAAACTCTCATGGGCCCAACTACAGGTTTGAAATCTGGGCCTCGCGATGGGCATCACCAGTGGAGTTGTTCCTCAGGCAACGTGTTTCTCACAAGGGAACTTGCATTTGAATGGTGCCTTCAAATATGTTAGCAACATCGTGCTTTCCTGACTTCAAAGTGAGATGGAAGATCAACAGCCATCCCTTTGTTTTACACGATGAACGATATTCCACCACCAGAATCAAGACGAAGAGGAAGCAGCTCTAAGGGAATTACACAATCCTTGTTGCCCATAGGATATGGCATTGGGTTCAGTGTTCCTCCGAGTTGAAATTCGAAGGTAATGATCATGGACCCTTGACGTAATGTGATTATGCGTATATGTTCATACGTTTACATTGCAGGTTGGGCCATCCTAGGCGCTCATTACAGTGCTTTGAAAACACATGTAATGTTTCTACACCAGTGCTGCAACTTCAGCTGTAATACTGCCTCCAGTTTGAACATGGCGTTCTTCCTGTGGGTTGCAGTACGTGTATTTGTGAGAATATTTGTCTAGGGTCGTCTTTCCGGTCTACATGGGACAGGCAAAAATAGCAACACAATTACGTGATACTGGGGTGATGAAAAACTTCCTTTGTGGTATTTAGTTACCTTCCAAGACTACTCAGTTTTGAATTTATGCATTGAATTATCAGGATAAAGAAATATGGTCATCCCAAGCAGGTTTCCTAAACTGAAGGAGATCAATTCTAATTTAGATGGAGTGAACTTTGGTGATCATTGAAGTGACTCGCTTATAATTCGCTGCTCGTGGCACAAGTTAAAAGTTTGCTTTGATCATTGTGAGAACTTTAAGAATGATTATTTCATGATATGCAAATCTTGACTAGTGACCATCTCCCTTTTCATGATAACAGATTGTAAAAACTGAAAGGAAAATATTACATCGTTCTTCGGTGAATAACATTTCTCATTAGCAGCTAATACAACACAAGGGAAATGGAATTTGTATGGTGATTTCAAAGATATTAGCAACATCGTGCTTTTCTGACTTCAAAGTGAGATGGAAGATCAACAGCCATCCCTTTGTTTTACACTATCAGCGATATTCCACCACCAGAATCAAGACGAACAGGAAGCAGCTCTAAGGAAATTACACAATCCTCGATCCCCACAGGATATGCCAACGATCATTTACCAGTTACTGATATTCTAAATTTGCACTGCAATTATTGTTTATAGCCCTAACTTGCACATTACTCTTCGAGTATATATAAATATATTTGTGTATGAGAAGCACTCAAAATGTCACCAATGCCACAAACCTGATGGATTTATCATTACTGAACAGCGTTCTTTCGAGCGTGGTTAGGAATCGTCCATGGTGTTGTCAATGAGAGAAACTCTCACTTTAATTTGGCCATGGAGGAATAACAGACATTATCAAACTCTTAAATAATATGTGGTAAATTAAATTTATTACAAGAATGAATACCTAAATTAATACGAAATATCCCCTCCATTCCAACTGATAATATAAAATTACATAACTCGTGAACGATAGACCACAAGTTGTACGTTCAAAGTGACGTTTCGTTCGGGATTTCTTTTGTGTACTATGCACGTCCCGATTACTTGTCAAATTTTTTGGAACACACCGTATAGTATTCGCTCGAGAATGATCAATCGAACAACTAGAGCAGTTAAAGGTTTAGTGTTTGTTTGAAAGGAACAATAGTGCTCTATCGGTCTTATTATTCTCTCAAAAGCTCTTTTATAGAATATATTACTTCCAAATCAACCTACTGAGACTCAGCAATATAACATATCCTATACAGGAACGGATTGTGTGAACATATATACACAGCACTATACCCGCTTTTCAATTTAGAATACAAGCGAGAAGTAGGATTTATGGCGTGAAGGCCCGCAGCCATATTGGACAAGTTAATACCCTTTGTTCACTATCGAGTTCCGCTCCATAGAGGCGTGATAACAAATAAAATATTAAGTCTCCTTTTATCAGCGTCTCCTTTCAGTCCGTAAATCCTCCGACGTGAGTCGCATGCTCTCTCCAGAGCGGACTGAACTCTGTACAGGGCAGTTGTCCCGTCATGGGAGGATAAGAAGTTAAATTCAAACAGGTATAACTGAAATTTTCGTTATGTTCATATCTCACCCGGCCAACGTCTGATCTAGTTGTGGATATTTCAGAGAGTTATAAACTATTAATTCCTAACTAGTACGGTGGCCTTCAGTCACAAAGCTAGCGTGGTAGGGATCAAAAAGCTTAGGAATTTGGGGTAGTACCGAACTGGTCACAAATTCCGAAGATATTTGTTCTATAAGGTAAGGTCCGACGAGTAGTTCACAGCTAGATGCAGTAATTCCCGAATGCGTTACTAACCTAACTCCGTTCTCCTCAAAAACTACCTCATTTCACTAGACTCAGTGTCAGTTCTCAGGCAGTCTCAGTGCAGTGTAGTACTAATAGAAGTGAGAAATGTTTTTCGTGTTAAGTGAGAGGGGCTTTCAGTTAGTAGTTCTTGAGGGATTTAAATATTCAAAAGGTGACAAGACACTATTGGGTCAAAACTTCCGATCCTAACATAACCTAAATGCCACAAGTCCGCTACATATATTTACTATATTGCCCCGTATGATTTTACTGGGGCAGTTGATATAATTTATGAGCGGACGATAAGGCTTCTTCAATCCTTGGTTTGGATATTTTTTTTGCTATGGGCTTTACGTCGCACCGACACAGATAGGTCTTATGGCGACGATGGGATAGGAAAGGCCTAGGAGTTGGAAGGAAGCGGCCGTGGCCTTAATTAAGGTACAGCCCCAGCATTTGCCTGGTGTGAAAATGGGAAACCACGGAAAACCATCTTCAGGGCTGCCGATAGTGGGATTCGAACCTATCTCTCGGATGCAAGCTCACAGCCGCGCGCCTCTACGCGCACGGCCAACTCGCCCGGTGGTTTGGATATTTTAGCGTTAGATCAGATCAACCCCATCTCCTCTGCTAACCGTAGGACTAATTCGACCCAACTAATTGATTGATTTCCAAATTCCTATAACCATTGGACCAATTCGACAACACCCGGATTTTATCAATGCTCAATAGGCCTAAGCGCACCAAATCTCAGACCTAGTTCTCATATGACACTAATTCCGACCGAAAAATAATGTATCAGTACAAGGAAATAGACGCCTACTGCTAATGGATTTAGTACTTTTGCATCTATCTTTTGACACAGACCAGAGACATGTATAGCTTACTTGGAAGTCCCAGTCTCATTCATGGCTGTGAAATAATGGATGCTGCTGGGGTAAGGGCGGTATTGAGTAGTGATATTCGGACGAGCAGTGTGTCTGTTTGTTACGAAAGGTGTTGCTCATAGGGTCATTCGATTTGTAGTAACACTTTTTGGTCCAGTGAGGAAAACAAAGGCAAACTATCTAACTCCTAATCTTGCCTAGTCCGCCTCATTTTTGCGGTTTCCCTATAGCCGTATAACCTTTAGTGGTGTTACTTGTGGATCGAAACAGCTTCTGGGCTGATGACCTGATAGACAGATAGAGACATAACGGTCTCAAGTTCGAGTCTTGAATACAACCACCCCTGGACTACTATTTTGAAATAATAACTGGTTAACTATTTATACTTCAATAGAAAAATACCATTAATATCGAGGTAGTGTGTTTTATAGTAACTGTTCAACAATTGCATGATCGTATTCGATTTCAGTTCACTGCTTTTAGATTCATTCTCTTGAAGCGATAGTGCTTTTTTTAATTCGCGGTTTGAGCTCATTTGTACGTACGTGGTTAGCACACAAAATGTACTGTATTTGTTTAACATACATTACATTAAATAAAACATGTTACTATATATTTGAATAATGCTGTATACACTTGGGAATGCAATTCAAATGCGATATATTTCTGTTTCTGTTGAGCACAGTGGCTCAGACAAACATTGCTGAAATGCATATACTTGATTACAACATGATTTGTCTTGTAGAGAGCGGGACAAACCTTTATCACAGTTATTAACGTGCACTCATATCATTCTGTATAGATAGAAATAAAACTAGTTACATAGGCTAATATTTCCCTGGGAAATAGACCTGTTTTTCTATTTATCTATTTCACTACCAGCAATATCAGGTTTGGTAGTCGTTTGCGCTGATGCTCTATGAGACGAAGAATTATAACATAACTTAATGTTATTTAAAAAAGGAGCAAAACAGTCAATAAAATTAAACACAAACGCTAAAAGGATCTGAACGTAATTACCTACTCAAAAATGAATTATTTTGAAGATTTTATTAGGGGGAGGTCCACACCTTTGAACAACCAAAAAATGTAATGTATTAAACTTTTTCCGTTTCCGACTCGTTGAATGGTCAGCGTACTGGCCTTCGGTTCAGAGGGTCTCGTCTTCGATTCCCGGCCAGCTAGGGCATTTAATCTATTCTGATTAATTCTTCTGGCTCAGGGACTGGGTGTTTGTGTCTGTCCCAACACTCTCCTCTTTATACTCACACAACACGCTACACTAACAACCACCACAGAAACACGCAATAGTGATTACATCCCTCCATATAGGGTTGGCGTCAAGAAGGGCATCCGGACGTAAAACAGGGACAAATCCACATGTGCGACGCAACCCCGCAGGTGTGGGAAAAGCGGTAGGAAAATAAGAAGGAGATTGAACTTTTTTCCGCGGCAATTGAAATGAATACTGAAAGGAAACTTATGACAAATACAGTATTCCTTAATAATATGCCTACATATTTATAAATTATATAAACCTGTGCCATTATATATAATTAATTATTGAAAATGGCGGTGTATCATGGCTACTATTTTGCCGTTTCCCTGATAATTTCTAAACACATGAATATTTCTCTATGATTCTACTTTTAGTATTATTAGTCACGCCATAGCTACAAAATATACTAGTATAAATATCTTTTTCATGGCTTGATTTTCAAGTACTAATTTTTTAATTTTTCATTTGAAAATATATTTTTAAACTTAACCAATAAAGCTATATCAATAATTATAGTATGTCTTCTTCTTCTTTTTCTTCTCCATGAAATATACATCCATGCAAAATTTCATGTTAATATCTTAAAAACTTTCACAGTTATCAGGGAAACGGTTCTGAAAAACAAAAGTTACGGGAAAAGGCAATAAACTTACCGATAAAAGGCTTTCTTGGGTGACAGGGCTTCACGGTTTTTTGGTCGTAAGTCCGAAAGTATTGTAGATATTAACGAATATTTTGCACTAATATAAAGAGAAACGTTCAATTTTTTAATGAAGAAATAAATTGAAAATCACATTTTTGGTCAGTCAAAGGTGTTGGTTCCCCCTTAAGATAATGTCCATACTTATCACTAATCAACATTAAAGCGTTCATCCTTTTAAATAAAGAAATGTCAACTCATTTTTTAAAAATTTCAGACGTCAATAGTGATTCAGATACATATTTTTCAGAAATTACTTCATGAATAAGTTTTCGTCAAATTTCACAATTGATACTATCATATGCGCGTTAATTATAGGCTAAAACTTCCCTGATTTAGAACAAGAAATATTGCGAAATATTATTGAAAAATTTGAATACTCTATATTTATTAGACTTACTTTGCAAATATTTACAGTACAATGACATATTTCAACCAAATAGATTCATGTCGGCACAGGGAATATAAAATGCCAATATATACCACGAATGCTTTGAGAGATAAATGTACCCTACTTTGTGAAATATCAATTTTCCAGGAAAGCGGAAAGAAAACATGACAGTACTCTTCGTTAGTAGTTAATTCAACATGAAGCCATTTAAATAGACTTGGAATAAATATACTGCACCCATATCATAAATAGACAAATTAAAATTCAATAGGTTTCTATATTATTCATATACAGCGTTCTGAATATTTTTCAACACAGAACAAAGTTAGACTATCCAGTAATCAAGTAAGCCAGAGAAAATTCTTAAGTACATGCTTTGTCTGCTGTGCGGCAGATAAACTAAGAGCAAGTATGGGAAAATTTCACTAAAATTACTGCGTAGAAAGGTAGACGAAGAAGCAAAATTATGCAAGGGAAAAAGAAATGTAGACTCCCCTACGAGAGAATGAACTGTTCCAGAAAATTTAAGTAGTAGCCAATCAGAACATTTCGATATTCAATTGCCTAATGGCACAGATCGAGGTTATTCAGTATAAACTAATGGCAATAGTTAATGGAAACTTAGAGATATGAAGAGTCTGTTGTAATTGTGTGAATTTATACAGCATTCAGGAAAATTAATAACAAGATGGTTTCATTTATATCAACATGTACGATCAGATGTGTCGTGGTGATGTTAACATGGTGTGCTCCAACTGAACCGACATACCACTACCCATGCATTTTGATTTTTAAATAGTGAAAAAAGTGGAAAATATGGATAAAGTTTATTTTGTGATAATTGCACGGATATTTAGGATACGAAATACGCCCGAATGGACATCTCGAAACAATGCTCAGTCAAGAAAGACCGAGCTCGATAGCTGCAGTTGCTTAAGTGCAGCCAGTATCCAGTATTCGGGAGATACAGGGTTCGAACCCCACTGTCGGCAGCCCTGAAGATGGTTTTCCGTGGTTTCACATTTTCACACCAGGCAAATATACCTTATTTAAGGCCACGGCCACTTCCTTCCCACTCCTACTCGTTCCTATCCCATAAGACTTATCTCTGTCGGTACGACGTAATACAACTTTTAAAAAGTCAAGAAAGACTCTGAAGCCGCTCCTGGTTAGTGAAAGTAGTTCTAGTTCAATCTTTGAAACCATGAGGAATCTTTGTTTGTCATCTCACACGGTCGTATAGTCTTGAGCGAGGCCGACGAGAAAGTCAGGCTGCAGTGCGCATGTCAGGTGACTGTTCCATTTTCCTTAGAGAATACAGGTGGTGGTTGTGATTATTGTTTTAAGAGGAAGTACAACTAGGCAACCATCCTCTATATAACATTAATCAGAGGGAAAAATGGAAGGGATCCGACACTTCGAAAAATAAAGATATCGGCCAAAGAGAGACAAGGGCCACGAAGGACGTGAAAATGAAAGACTACCTAGGCCTCCATACGTAATACCGTCAGGGTCGGAAAAGAACAAGAGTTGACCAAGGGAGGTCGGATAGGATAGATGAAAGTGAGGAGCCTGGAACAAGTAAGTGGAAGCAATGACAGGACTCAGCTAAGGGCACCGTGGTCGCCAACCCACGCTCCAAAGTTCACAGCCCCTGGGGCCCCTTTTAGTAGTCTCTTACGACAGGCAGGGGATACCGTGGGTATTAATCTACCGCCCCCACCCACAGGGGAGTTAGAGTATACATCCCGAGATGACGTGAGGGAATATAATAGTAACGTGGTCCTCGGGAAATATTCTCTAAGCAGCCTGGCATAATCACGTGACGTTCAATGTGTGACGTGCGCGCCACGGCCAGTATTTCTAGCCGGTCTCGGTCTTCAGAGTGTCACGTGACGGTCCACGTTCGGGCGTCTTACAAATAATTTCACTGAGCAGTACAGTTAGTATTCAGAAACGTTGTTTTTCTCCACGGCATAGTACAGAGAAAATTTACTACGCTAAATTTAGTGTGAAACGGTTTTACGACCGCATAGGTGTATCGGATAAGTAACGGAGGGTGCGTATAAACATTTTAATTAGTGATAGCGAAAGAAAGGACACATTTAGCAAATTGTGTAAATAAACCTTTAGGTGGAGGTAGAGTTGAAGTATTTGAGTGCACGACACATCTGGGTGTCATAACAATTATTATTTAATTTCTAATCGTACGGTGGCACATGGGCCAACAATTCCCCTAACCCTTAATTTCTTTTTCACGAACTCCTGCGTTATTTAAGGCTTTGTTGTTCATATGTGCGTGCTGTTTAATTCATAATATGAAGGATTCTCAAGATATTCATTTTATGGGAAATATTTCTACACAAATGCCTTTGACGGCTGTATGTTTTAACATTGACCCATTGAAAGAAATATAGTAAGCTAAGAACGCAGGTAGAAGGCGACAAGCAACAGAGAGGTCGGAGCATGGATTTCCTTCTTAACTGACAGCTTGTAACAGACAAGAGCCACGTAAAAGTAATTAGTTATAAGCGTGTGCTAATTAGTATTAAGATTTTGAGCAATGCATATATTTTCACTTTAGTTGTGAATGTTATTACCGTGTTAAGAAATATCCTCAAAATTGTGTCCATTGGATTGCCGTGAGTACCACAGGTGTTTACATGGCTTAAGCTCCATAATGTTGGGTGCGGTGGTAGATGAAGGAATGCTGACGATGGACTACGTCATCAATATGTAAGTCCATAATTTAAGAATGTTGTTTGTACTTTATTTTTGTAACAAACAGAAAAACCGTAGCTAGTGGTCATCCATTAATAGTAATAATTTTCATGTTTCTTGCCAACGGCCGTAGCCGTGTTGAAACACCGGATCCCGTGAGATCTCCGAAGTTAAACAACATTGGGCGTGGTCAGGAGTTGGATGGGTTGCCACGCGCTGTTGGTTGGGGGTAAGGGAATGGAGGAGCGGAAAGGAACTGGCCACCCTACCGCACGTAAACTCCGGCTCAGGAACACCTCTGCGGAGGATCGGACCTGCCTTCGGGCAGAATAACCCTTACCTTCATGTTTCTTTGTAGGAGTATTTTAACTACTAGGAGATTTCACGTCTATTTTCTTTTTCTTTTGAGATATTCAAGCTCTAAGATGACAGGGATGAATTAAAATCAACCGTGATTAAAAGCTAATTAAATGAAGTTCCATTTTTATTTATGGTCAGTTTATATTTCTTTGTTTCGTATTTGGACAGTGATGTCCAATATTCAACTTTGTTAAATATTTTGATGAAAATGAAAACCTAAAACCTGTTTTCCAGTCATTGATCGAGTGAGGGATGTAATGAATGAATCATATATAGGCTATTAGTACGATGGAGTCGCCACTCCCAAAGTGATATGTTAATGACTGATATATGCTATGACATGAGAATGGAGAGTGTTGCTGGAATGAAAGATGACAAGGAAAACCGGAGTTCCCGGAGAAAAACCTGTCTCGCCTCCGCTTTGTCCAGGACAAATCTCACATGGAGTGACCGGGATTTGAACCACGGTATCCAGTGGTGAGAGGCCGACGCGCTGCCGTCTGAGCCACGGAGGCTCTAGTTAGATAGTTCGATCATAATAATAATAATAATAATAATAATAATAATAATAATAATAATAATAATAATAATAATACACAATCCAGTATGCTAAAAGGGGCAGACGAAGACAAAAACACAGCTAGAACACAAGCACCGTGGTCCAGAGATGGCCTAAACGCAAAGAGAGAGAAATAATAATAATAATAATAATAATAATAATAATAATAATAATAATAATAATAATAAATTAATTATAACAAGTTTCGCAGTAATCAGACAATAATCATGAATTTCCCCAAAATAAAGATGCTCTAAGTTTCGTAATGATAAAACAATGTGCTCATTAAATGGAATAATGTATTGATTACGATTAAAGTCTAAAGTTAAAATACTTGGGAACTAAGGTAAAAAGTGAGCGTGATGCAAAATTTGCGGATATTGTGTGAGGACCCAGCCTTAATGAGCTTTGATGAGGCTCGTTGACAATAGTAAGAAATTATTTATTCTCTTAGCTGTACTTTTTTGCCGCAAAGAGTTCCTGATGGATTTCAAAATTATTGACATGCAATTTTTATTAAGTAATAAGCTGACTATAATTTGGTATTCTTCTGGCATGACAGTGCATAAAACACATTAGCTCGTGGTATTGGTTATAGGAACAAGACAATGTTTCGGTCTTCGACAGTTTGTTGCTGGTAGTTTAACTGACAAGAAAAGAAGAAATACGTACCCAGGTCTTAATTCTTGACTTCGTACAAGGTAGGCAAAATTCAGGAAATGTTGACTACTCTTTAGTGCAATGGTGAAGGAATGAATCACCAAATATTTCACGTAAACTTCTGGAAGATATGGAGTAGAGAAGAGTGCCATTCTGGGAATGAATGAGTCCGAGTAAGGGCTCCAAACCTTTAGCTTAATAAAACACATCGCAAGCCGACATTCACAAAGACAGACGCTCCCATACAGTACCGATTTATGGTGACAACATGACAACGAGGAAGTTTTGAAAGGTGTATAAGACGGATGACACAGACAGACAGACAGACAGACAGACAGACAGACAGACAGACAGACAGACAGACAGACAGACAGACAGACAGACAGACAGACAGACAGACAGACAGACAGACAGACAGACAGACAGACAGACAGACAGACAGACAGACAGACATCACCACGAAGTCCATAATTGTAAGATATTCGAACCGAGTAAGTATTAAAGCAGGGCAAAGTCCTCTCGATACAGGCCATGAAGGCCATTGGAGGGGTGGAAGGTAAAGGCTTCCACTATCCGTAACCTCGGCACTTGATGGGGTAGAGTGGTTAGCCTTTGCCCCCAGGAATTAACCTGGTACACATTTTTAGTGTAGGCTGAATGAACCTCAGGGCATGTGAATCTCCGGAAGTGGAAACCCCATTTCTTGAATTTTGCAACTTCCTGACGGAGATTCGAACCCACGTCCTTCCAGGCGAACCGAGCACGCCTTTACTGCTTCGGCCAGGCAGCCCATCGAGTAAGTATTAGAGATGCATAAAAACCTGTCCTGTACCCGCTCGACCTAATTTGTACCCGTCAATTTCGACGCAGACGAGTCCCGTCCTCACAGCTGACCTTCTCGAAACTTAACTGGAAACGTAGAGGATTATTTCGTATCGCTCGCATACTGGAATACATCCAATTAACGTAGTAATAACTAAGGAGAGAGGATTAGAAAATATGAGTTTAGTCTGAGAGGAATGTATGTTATTAACGATATGATTTAAAACAAATTGTGATAAATTTGTAATAAATAATTAGATCTATAACCCATTATTATTATTATTATTATTATTATTATTATTATTATCATTATCATTATTGGACACTGTTGATATGGTATACTTTGTCATGTTTAATACCCATAAATAAATAAATAAATAAATAAATAAATAAATAGACCTGTTTATTATTTTTAATGTGTCCTGAAGAAAGGGATAAGCCAATATCTTCTTACAAGACTATATAGTTAATTTTATAAATGAACGAACACAGCGAAGTCGTCGCTTCTATATAAAGCAAAATTACAATTCAATAAGTACAGAAACAAGGGGGGAACAACAGGAAAAGGTGGGGGTATGGTTTGATACAACTATACTAGAGGAAATGGAAAGTGTTACATCGTGAACACCTCGACCGAATGCCACCAAATAGATACCCCAATATTTCCATGTCTATAAGATACGTTGATTAAAATAGTATTCTCATACGACCTGTGTTAGTACAGGAAAACGCCGTTTCTTAAAGATGGCGTCTGGTGTGTGTACGTGATGGCTGTTCTGGCTATGTCTAAAGTTACTCTCTCTCTTTTAAGGTAGAGATCACAACACAGAGGACGTGCACGGACAGTTTATCGCCATCTATCGGAGTTTGTGAAAGGTTGAATTATTGGCATGAAGAAAATGGGAATATCATCCCGACAGATTGCGCAGACAGTTAGCGGGAGTGCAATGACTGCGAAATGAGTACTGACACGATGGACTCAGGACAACAGTGTGGCACGAAGAATAGGCACGGGACCTTCGAGAAGGACTACACCACGAGAAGATCGTAGGATTCGTCGACTGGCTCTGACGAACAGATGGATGACAATAGCTGAAATCCGGACAGAGATTGCAGGCAGTGTGTCACCACGAACCGTCGGGAACAGATTACTGGAAGCTGGGTTGAGATTTCGAGTTGCCATGCGTTGTTTACCGCAGACCCCGAACTATAGAGAACGGAGACTTCTATGTTGGCAACTGGGACATTGAGTGGCATTCTGTGGTGTTCAGCGATGAGCCCCGCTTCTGTCTGTGGCAGTCAGATCGACGTGAACATGTCCGTAGATGACGTGGTGAAAAGTCATAGGTAACACCGATTTCGAGGCGCATACCTCTCCAATTCCTGGAATCATGGTGTGGGGAGCCATTGGATATGACAGCAGCACGGATTTGGTATTTATTGAAGGGAGACAAAATGCTCGCCAGTATGTGGCAAGAATGGTAAACCCTGTTGTCGTACCCTTCATGACGAGGGAATCAGCATTACGCCTGAAGGATAATGCAAGAGCCCACATTGCAATTCACATTAGAAATGCCTTGATGAATGTACATATCGTCGTTGCCGGGACAAAACCTCCTATGTGATAATATTTTTGGAGATATACTGACCCGCAGCACATACATTATGAAGAGTGTGAATGCCTTGATAATATTCACACAATATTGCACCTTAGATGACAGAACCTTACCGGCCAAAGTTCTAAGCTAAAATATTTCACATAGCAGGTTTTATCCCGGCAGCGACGATATCCTTGATTGGCCTGCCTAGTCCCCTGATTTGTCACCCTTAGAGCATGTCTCGGATGTGATGGGAAGACGTACACGGTCACACCAGTTCCAGCCAGTAATCTTCATGCACTGACACAGCATGTGTTTCAGGCATGGTAAGATATCCCTCAAGATGACATTCGGAGGCTGTTTACATTCATGTAGACGCCCGTGGGAGTCATACCTCATACTGATGATGATTATTATGGACACTTCCGAATGGACTAAAAATGTCATCATATAATTCCTGTTATGTGATAAACATTCTCACAAAGTTTGATAAATATCGGAGTGGTACTTCATGGTGTAACACTTTCCATTTCCGCCAGTGTATTAAGGAGCCTAATATCACTGGTCTGCAAATGGGATAGCTTGATTTCTTCCTGTACGTAATGAGATACGTGATATCACGGAAGAATACTATTCCCTGCTAGATACTATTTTATTTTCTAACCTTCCCCAGCTTCCAAATATATTCAAGAGGGGACAGAGCATTCATACTAACATGCTGCTAAGAGACCCCACCATGATATACGCTTTAGACATTTTCTGAGAACACCTATCGAAGGATTACCTAACTACACTAGAAAGAGTGGAGGCCATGTATCTTAAACAAGTTCTCTGCCTAAAGAATTAAATTTTAAAAAGAGCTCCTTCGAGACTAACCTATGAGCTCACAAGACATCCGTTATATACAAAACAACTGCGATTAAAAATACCACTGCCGTCTACGACACAATATCAAGTTTTACATCAAAAACTGCGGGATGAAAAAAAAGCGAATATATAAACAGACGGCATGATGACGTCAGAATGGATTAATTATGACTACGAACTGTGGCATACCATAATGAGCTTCTTATTAAATGTTCAGAAAACAATTGAAAAGTGTAGGCAAACAATATGACTCCGAAAGGCATATCAAGACGAGGTAACTGACCTATTTATAACTAAAGCTGCACGGGTACTCGAGTTGTATATTTTAAATTTAGTGGAGCTATTGCTAGCCTGGTGCAGACCGTGTAAGGTAACCCCTACGACGAGGGTGGGTGGCAGCTTGAGTGTTATTGCAGTGCTATGTGAGTTGAAAGAATGTTGGGATTAGTACGAACACCGAGTCGGAAATTCATCATTTATAACTGAAATTCCGCGACCGTCCAACTCCTTGGATGAACGATCAGCGTTGAAGCCTTCGGTTCAAATGGTCCCGGATTCGATACCTGGCCAAGATTTTAATCGTGGCAGATTAATACTTCTGGCTCGGGGACTGGGTATTTGTGTTTGTTATAACACTGTCTTCTTCATATTCACACAACCCACCACACTACCATCCATCACGGAAACACACAATAGTGATTACACTCCACCTAGCGTTGGTGTCAGGAAGGGCATCCCCCCGTTAAAGAGGGCCATATCCACATGTTCGACAATGGTTGCACCGGTGACCATATGGGTGTGGGAAAAGCTGTATAAGAAGAATTTCAATTCCACGACCCAACCGGGTATTGAATCCGAGGCACCAAGTTCCGAAGAACAAGACACTCTCCACTCATTACGGCGTCGGATCTCGAATTGCGTGACCCAGTACAATGATGATGATGATGATGATGATGATGATGATGATGATGATGATGATGATGATGATGATATGACGTATGGCTTTTAGTGCCGGGATGTGTCCCAGGCCTTCAGCTCGCCACCTAGCAGGTCTTTTGAATTGACGCCCGTAGGCAACCTATGCGTCATAATGAGAATGAAGTGATCACGAAGACGACACATACACCCAGTCTCCGTGCCAGGGGAATTAACCAATTATGGTTAAAAGTCCAGACCCTGCCGAGATTCAAACCAAAGACCCTGTGACCAAAGGCCAGCACGCTAACCATTTAGCCATGGTGCAGGACATGATTATGATGACGTCAGACTTTCCAGGGAATCAGAATGATACACCTTTTATTAACAAAATTAAACAATACCGTCCACCGCAGTCTAACGGATGGGCCTATATGCAGTGGACAACGATTGTCTGAGGACATGGTAGTGTACAAACAAAGTTAACGAGGAAGGGGAATTCCTGTATTTACTGAGAGTATGTAACTTTTCCCTCCATTGCTAATTCATTACCACCTCCCTCAAGCTCAACAAACCATGTCGGCAACTCACCCCATTTCAACCCTTCCCTTTCGCACCCTCAAAGAAAACCAGACCAAGAACGAACGCGCATTAATCAACTATAGTAATGGTAAGCATGACAATTACAGTTCAAGTAGGTGTGATAGGCTGGGGATAATTCAATTTCACAAATTCCTCGCCGCCCCTGGTCATCAACACCTCGTTCTGCACACCGACATGTTCCCTCGGCAATTAGTGAGCTAGTTAGCCAAGTTGTTATCACTATCAGGCCAGGTTACGTCGTTCACAGATAATAATGCTCGTGCACACAATGGGTGTGGGCAATTGATACGATGACTCAAACGGGGAGTTAGCAATCGATCGTTGGGAGTTCTCACAGGGTGGGCAAGTTAGAGGGCGACAACGAGGAAGTGTTAAAGGGTGCATCAGAATACATAAGACCGCTATATGTTAGGGCTACTCATTAATGCTAAGTCTTCACATGTAACGCTTTCAAGAGAACGCAACGCTCATCACAAGTTCATTAAATCCAATTAAATAAAGAAGCAAAACCATATAAAATACATAAAATGCAATTAAACATGAAATTCCTTCCTTCCTTCCTTCCTTCCTTCCTTCCTTCCTTCCTTCCTTCCTTCCTTCCTTCCTTTCTTCTTTCTCAGTCCGTTTAACCTCCAGGGTTGGTTTTCCCTCGGAATTAGCCAGAAATCCCACCTCTACCGCCTCAAGTGCAGTGTCCGGAAGCGTGAGACTTTCGGTCGGGGGATAAAACTGGAGAGAAGGACCAGTACCTCGCCCAGGTGGTCTTACCTGCTATGCTGAACAGGGGCCTTGTGGGGGGTGCGGATGAGAAGATCGGAATCCCGTAATGACATCAACTCAACTAAGGGTAAGGTTGAATCCCATCTTCCAAATATATTTGCTTTTTATGGCTTGCTATGGTCATTTAAGTAAACTTTGTTCGGCTCCATGGCTAAATGGTTAGCGTGCTGGCCTTTGGTCACAGGGGTCGCGGGTTCGATTCCCGGCAGGGTCGGGAATTTTAACCATCATTGGTTAATTTCGCTGGCACGGGGGCTTGGTATGTGTGTCCTCTTCATCATAATTTCATCCCCATCACGACGCGCAGGTCGCCTACGGCAGTCAAATCAAGACACCTGCACCTGGCAAGCCGAACATGTCGTCGACAATCCCCGGCACTAAAAGCCATACGCCATTTTATTTTTGCAACTAAACTTTAAGCTGGAATATGTTTGTGATTACATAAACTAGCTATAAAAAGCAAGTACTATGAGGTGGGATTCTTCCTTCACACTTAACCTTAGTTAAGATCGGAAGGGATCGAAAAGGAAGAGCGAAGGAAGTGGCCGTGGCCTTATGTTAGGTATCATTCCGACATTTACCTGGACGAAAAGAGGGAAACCACGGAAAACAACTTCGAAGATGATTGAGGTGGATATCGAACCCTCCCCCTCTACTCAGTTGACCTTCTGAGACAGTTGACCCTTTTCCAGCCCTCGTGCCACTTTTTAAATTTCGTGGCAGAGCCGGGAATCGAACCAGGACCTCCGGTAGTGGCAGCTAATCACACTAATTACTACACTAAAGAGGCGGACTAAACAGGAAATTACGTTTATAAAAAGAAAAACATGATGCAACAGCCCCGAATAGCCGAGCCCGAAGGTATGCCGATTATGAAGTGCCATGCGGCCAACGCGACGAATCCTCTCGGCCGTTGTTCTTGTCATTCTAGGCCGGGACCGCTATCTCACCATTAGACAGGTCCTCTATTTGTAAACACCTAGGCTGAGTGGACTCGAACCAGCCTTCATATCAATGTAAACATCCCTGACCTGGTCGGGAATCGAACCCCGGCCCTCAGGATAAGGGACAGACACACTAGCTCTACACCGCGGGGCCAGCATTGCCAAAACTACGGAGTATAATAAATGCGTGATAAATTCGTGTGGCAGTTGCTATAAAAGTCGGGCGTGACCTGGTGTGACGGGGATGGGTAGCAGCCGCCATGTATAGAAACTCCGTGTCGGTATGGTAGAGCATAGTGTTGTATGTTGTTGTTTGGCTTCATGACTGAATGGTCAGCGTAGGCTACTGGCCTTCGGTTCATATGGCCGCGAGTTCAATTCCCGGTCGGTTCATATGGTTAATTCCTCTGAATCGGGGACTCGATATTTGTGTTTGTCTCAATACACATCTCCACACAAAATATCACACTACAAACCGTCACAGAATTACAATAGCGAATACACTCCACCTCTAGGGTTGGCCTCAGAAAAGGATTCCACCCGTCAAAGAGGGCTGAATCCATACAAAGTGCCGATCACAGTACAAAAGAATAACTGGGGAAAGGGCAGGAATAATAATAATAATAATAATAATAATAATAATAATAATAATAATAATAATAATAATAATAATAATAATCATTCTATCACTTGCCATCCTGGAGCGTTTGGAAGCACACGTCGAACATCAAATAGGTGAATACCAAGGAAGGTTCAGAAAAGGTCGCTCAACAGCCGAACAGATCCAAAATCTCAAAACGATCATCAGATATTGTACACTAAGGTCCAAGCACTATGTGTCTGTCTTTGTGGACTTTAAGAAAGCGTACGACTCCATTGATCGGGAAGTCCTGATAAACATCTTAAATGAATTTGGAGTTGATTTGAAACTGTTGGCTTTAATTAGAGCTACCCTGACCGATACAAAATCCAAGGTGAAGTTCCACGGATGTCTCTTGCATTCCTTTGACATCAAAACAGGAGTCCGACAAGGTGATGGGCTATCCCCGATACTCTTCAACTGTGTTCTTGAAAAGATCATCAGAACCTGGCGGGTGAGATTACAGGAAACCAACTACAGTGCATTGAGAATAGGAACCAAATCCAAGGGGATCGCAACAGACTGCTTAGCATTTGCCGATGATACTGCTGTTCTCTCAAACGACATAGAAACCGCTAGAGCTCAAGCTGAAATTTTAAAGGAAATTGCCGAACAAACTGGTTTGCAGATATCATTTGAGAAAACGGAAGTAATGACTAACATCAAAGAGGCTCCACCAAAACTCCATACTGTACCATTACGTTACATTAGCGGCCGTAAATGTCATGGAAACAGTGGACAAATATGGCGTACAATAGCTTTAGGCAATATGCAAATGCACAGAGTAGAGATATAGTAGATCGATATCGACCGGTCGCAAAGAAAAGAGTCTCAAAATTAAATAATGATGGACCATAAAATTTTTTGAATGGAACCGATTCTTGACTACCTTGAGAAACGTTACGAGTTGAAGAGGATCAGCGCAACCTACTGAAGGAGAAGAAAAAGACTAGCACAACGTTAAATATTAAAGTAGTAATATACGGACATCGTTGAGGACTTTATCTGCAAAATATCGGCAGGAAAATCGAAGATTTGAAGGAGATTATTTATTATTGTAACAGCCAAATTCAGAAGGAAAAGGAGACTACAGCCGAGTCGAACATTGCCGAAATCAATATTATAGCGGCAAATTTATGCTAAGGAAGGCATAATTTATTGTTTCCAAGTGGGGAACGATATCTGTTTAAGCTAAAGAATTAACAAAAAGTAGGCTAAATTAAAGAAATTACCAAATTAAGAAAGATATTTACGACTAATACGAGGATCACAAAACAATTAATACATATTGAGTAACCTACTATTCACCAGTGAAATATGCATTCTACCATGTATTTATTGTTTTATCATTTCATGAGAACTGGTGACAAGATGGAGTCAGCTTAAACAGATGGAATTGGTCGCTCAAGATGAAATAGCTCAAGCCAAGATTCCCAGGCGGAGCCGCAGATGACGTAATCTTTGGACTGCAAGGGCTGCCTATTCCAAGATGTCCTAGACCAGGAGAAATCCAGCAGCAAAATCCCGTGAATTTGAGATTAGTTGATGAAAAATATTTCATCTGTGTGCAGGAGTGCTAGAAGTAAGAGATTTAGTGCCAATGAACGGATACTAGAGTATAAATGCCAATTATTAACCGATGATATGTGCCAATTTCTGCAGTATAACTATGGTGCTTATGAGATAATTTTAGGTTAATGGAAACAAGATCAGATTGAGCATTTGTGCATGTTTAGTGCCAATCCATAGGAGCAGACCGTGAAACGTTAAACCAGTTGTGGTTGTAGAGAATGCATGCGAGATACGAGACGTAACCTAATATTTGAGGTCAATATGAGTTGCAGTCATGGCCAGTACGATAATTGTATTGTAAGGAAATGTTGAAATATTACGGAGTTGCAGTGTGCGAAAGAATATTCAGGCTATTAAGTATTTCTACCGTAACACAGAGCTTATTTAAATGGAGTTAAATGAATATGTTTTTAAATATGGAGATATATATAAAGGAAATGGAAGATTGATGTGGCAAGATGTAGTTAGAATAAGGAGATATGTTTTCTATTCGTTGCATGAGTAAGGGATAGCTGATTGAATTGCGAGTTCCTGTGTTACATATAATATTTATATTAGGATTAGCACTGCAAATGAAGGATTCAGGCCATTTTAAGTTGAGTGTATGACTTGATCCAAGCATAATATGTTTCGTAGTGACTTTCAAGCTGAAGGTATTGATAGGTTACGTGTTTGTTATACGTTACGTAATACAAATATACAAGAATAAAATGGAGTCCCGCATATATATATTTGAAGTTCAGCGCGTCAACGCTAATATGAAGAACGGTTTTCTTTGACAAAATCTTGGCACAGCGAAGAGATATTTGAGAATAAGTAAATACATTGGCATATGACTAGGAATTCATGGCACGATTTTCGCAGGTTGGACTGACTTATTATTATATCTATGGCACTCTGTAGTAAGGATATTTGGTTTATTATGTACAAATGATGGTGTACAGTTTTAATTTACTCAATTTTGGCTATGATAGGAATGTTAATAACTGCATTGGTGTTTTTGAACCCAGATTTAAACAACGTAATGCTTATCTCGTAACGTGATGAGTCAGAAGTGAGAATCCAAACAAGTGTCCAAATAAATTCAGACAAATAGACCGAAAAGAAAGATGAAACCTAAATGATGCCCCAAAGACAATCCCAAACAATATTAACAGGAAGATATTCCACTCCTCTTTGATGAATAAAGTTTTAGTCCCTACTTTTCCCCCATGAATCAACTTAAATACTGAAAATATGATATATTATTGAAGGTTAACGAAATGTAAACAAATATAATGGTAATTTAAAGATTTTCAACTATGTTTATCTCAGAAATCAAGATTTTAAGAATGATCTTTGTAATTTACTACGATTTTCTTTTCTTTATTGCCGATAGATGCATTGATATTCCATTTTATAATATATTAGCATGCTAATAAACTAGATATAGTATTAATATTGCGTTTATATTCCTAAAGTAACTTGTAGTACGTAGTGGTAAGATAAAATATGGATCAATTGAATTTGTTTATGCCGAATACTAAGCGTTGATCAGGCAATTTATTAAATGTATGGAGACTGAACGACTGGTTGAGCATATAGCTACTCTTCAACGGAATCTACGACTTATCTAGAGTATATGGGAATACAATGAAAGTAATTTACCCTGAGAAACGAATATGCACCATATTGTTATTGCTCGTATTCATACAAGATATCCCAGTTTTCATGAAAATTATCCGTAAATGATATAATACAGAGTCTAGGTATGCTTCTTGACCCGATGTTGTGAATTTCGTAGCCGGAGCAATGTTTAAACAGGTGTATATTTAATTAATGCTCTAACGCGGCGTAATAGAGGAAGTCACCGCGGGGACATTAATAAACCAAACGGTGCAATACGAAATACGGGGACATCACCCAAGTAGACAAATTAAAATACCTGAGTGAGATAATCATGAAAAATGGACCGGACAAAGAAGCACTTCAGGAGCGAGTACGCAAACTGGAAATAGCCTACCAAACATCCCGCACAATCTACAACAAAAATGCCTTTCCCAAAACACCAAGATATGTCACTATGAAACAGTTCTGAAGCCAGTAGTTCTATATGCAGCCGAAACCCTGTATCTAAATGCCAACAAAGGACTCCTTGAAGAACTGGAGAAAAAAGAACGCAAAATTGTGAGAGGAATCTTGGGGTCAAAGTACAGAAATGGAATCCATCAAAAGAGATCCAACGAGGAATTCTACAGCAAAATAGAGAAAATTACCGACACAATCAGAAAAATACGGGCACGATTTTACGGTCATCTGAAAAGAATTGACGGAATAAAGTTAACTAAAGAAATCTTTCCCTTTTTTTATTCAAACCCCAAAACCACTATTTCCTGGTTTAGAAATACCAAAGAAGACCTACAAATGCTACATATCTCAGCTGAAGACGCCCTTAACAGAGATATCTTCCGCAAGAAAATGTTGACGAACGGGCTAAACCGAGACGAGCAACCGAAGAGAAGACACGGTGCCCCTTGGACAGAGGAGCGCAAGCAGGCCCACTCACAAAGAATGAGGGAAATTTGGGCTCTAAAGAAGGCCAAGTTCAGTGTCAAATGCAACAAGACTTAACGTGGTCCTTGATGGCCCCAGCGAATTAGATAATAATAATAATAATAATAATAATAATAATAATAATAATAATAATAATAATAATAATAATAATAATAATAATAATAATAATCATATTTCGTGTGCAGCGTGTGAGCTGCAGGGATGTTGGGAACAGTACAAACACCCAATATGCGAGTCAAGGGCAAGTGTGGCGTAAAACCAATACATTGGTGGTAGTAGTAGTAGTAGTATCGGCAGTAGTAGTAGTAGTAGTAGTAGTAGTAGTAGTAGTAGTAGTAGTAGTAGTAGTAGTAGTAGTAGTAGTAGTAGTAGTAGTAGTAGTAGTAGTATGATATTAAAGAACTCCTATGAAATGAAATGCTGTCCCTCAAAATCCATAGTAATTGAAGGGAATGTCAACAAATAGCACAACATTTGGGATGTGGGCTTTCACTGCCAGTGTCAATTGACAAATATTTTGATAAAATCAGTCTGAGAGAGGCAACTCGATACTACGCGTCCGATCTGCTCGCGTCCACTCCACGGAGTGAGTGTAAAATCCTGCACTGATATTTGACATCCTCGCTGTCACCCATTAATACCCTCCAGTTTCAGCTCCCGCTCTCCTTCTTCGCCGACGTCTGCGATCGATACACGACCGAGGACGGATTATTTTTAAGAAAATAAGATGACTGTATTCGACAGCTTGTCATCATTCACTACAGAAACGTGCGTCGAGGGAGGATGGGCAATACCAGTGTCCCGACCTCCCTTTTCCAATAACACCTCCCAGCGACCAATCACCTTTAAATACCTGAATTACCGGGCGAGTTGGCCGTGCGCTTTGAGGCGCGCGGCTGTGAGCTTGCATCCGGGAGATAGTAGGTTCGAATCCCACTATCGGCAGCCCTGAAAATGGTTTTTCGTGGTTTCCCATTTTCACACCAGGCAAATGCTGGGGCTGTACCTTAATTAAGGCCACGGCCGCTTCCTTCCAACTCCTAGGCCTTTCCTATCCCATCGTCGCCATAAGACCTATCTGTGTCGGCGCGACGTAAAGCCCCTAGCAAAAAAAAAGAAATAAATACCTGAATTTTAATATTCTCGGTTTCTGTATCAGATGTCATAAATTCTACTCATATGCGTTCATTGTGGCTGGTAGAACAAGAAATAAGTGACAGTCTGGATCTCTCACAAAATAGTAATTTCTTCCCTATGTAAAAATTTCATTCTATCTGTTCTTGTTTGAATATCAACCGGATACTTGGGCTTTAACACAAGATAGGTGGCCTCTGATAGGTTCAGTTTAACTTTTGTTTCCTTGCCCGTTACAGCCCCACGAGAAAAAGCTTAGGTGGATGTTCATGAAACTTACGAGGGAACACATACATGTGTTTCACTCGGATTCGGTTGAAATTTGGTAGGAATATTCGTGGGAGGCAGTAGAATGCTAAGGTGAAAACTGCATGTCCCCAGCGCAGGTTTAAACTCAAAAACAGAACAAATAAATAGTCGTAAAATTCGAAGTGCCGTGGAAGTATCTGGGGGTGGCGGAGAGGGAGGGAGGAGCGAAGCAGCGGACGTGAGCCAACCGAGCTGTGTAGAGCTGCGCCAGCAGCCAGGCAGCGTATAGTTAGCGCGTTCCCCTTAACTTCCCGATTAGATGTGCAAAACGTAAATTTGAAAACAGCACATGAAACAAGTGTACAAAGGACGATGTTTGAACAACGATGCCAATAAGGTTTGAAGAATTCACGCCCGAGTTCTTGTTACTCGTTGTAATTAGTGCAATAGTGATTGTTTACAAGAAAGTGTACAAGGCAGAGATACTGTGTGCACCATGCACATCTTACAGCGCTGCCGCTTTCACAAGTATTACATTGATTATTGGAAGGCTCTTCTTTGAAACAATAATTGACTGGATTAATAAATTGTGAAGGTTTCTTGTTAACATAGCCACATTTGTACCAACTGTACTGCCACATGCTACGAAAACGCGGAGATGAGAACTGGTTGTGCGTCAAAGATTGCACTTTTAAAATGTTGTTCCTTAAATGTACCTTGATGTCTAACGAGTTTAACAAAATTAAATCGTACACAATACGTATAAATTGCTTCCAAATGCGGAAGCCAAAAACATCTAACGGCTGGATAAGTCCAGTGGCTCCTTTCGGAATTGTTTGAACATTAATGGTATTCTTACTCCCAATTTTAGCATTTAAAATATTTTCTTCTTTCTGTCCGGTCCAGGAATCGATAACTAAAACACTGTACTCTGGTAGTAGCTCACAATAAACATCCCGTTACCATTTCTGTACAAGTTATTTGGTCATTTTTCCAGACTTTGAAGGCAAAGTGTACACATTTGGAGCGATAAATATTTTTTTTTCTACATTAGGACCAAATTTTCCATTTTTTCTTTGAACACCACTAGCAACTTCGGCAGGAGTTGTCCATCTGCCGAAATTATTGGCTGTATTGTGCAGCTATGAGTTAGTGAATTCATGGATTGTGCTTCCGCTAATACGACTTTTTCTCCTCATTCATTATGGGTCCTACCAGAATGGAACACTTCATGAAAACCAGACTGATCAGTATTAAACACGAACTCTGGGCCGTGACTTTCTATTAATTGCGACACTTCTTCAACAGACAGTGTCGCGTTACTATTAGTATCAAAATTTTCTTGATCCAATTTTGAATTTATTTTTAAAACTCATAACCCAGGAATGAGACGCTCGAAACATGTCGTAGTTAACTAGACGAGCGTACTTTAAGGCCCACTTTTTAATATTTATATCGTGAACAATTTTGTTTCGTTGTCCACTTTCCTTGAACTTCTGATAAGTCTTCTTCGTAACAATTTTTTTTTCCATTGTGCCACCGTTTTCCAGTTGTTGCTCCCAACTGTAAAGCTCTTGCCGGAACTTTAATTTACAAAACCTGTGTTTCACTGATGCGAAGCTCCTCTGTTTCCCACCGTTGTTTCGCCAATATTTGACGACCTTCTTCTTATAAGTTATTGGGATTAGGCATCGTTCAGCCGTTGTTGTGGATGCAGGGTTAGGAGCAACATTTTTGGAGACGAGGTCAAATAACGGTGTTTCAATATTGTCTTCCTCTAAATCAAATTCATCATCTGACATATCCAACGTGCCATCCAGTTCCACTGTCATATCGGTATCCAAAACCCTGTCGGCAATTAGACCTGTAAAACGGAGACAAGAACGCAATTCCTGTGAACGCTTGTTTCTCTCGTAAAAGTAAATATATACAAATACATTGATCTACTTACGATATAATTCCAATCCCAAATTCCTTTCATCTTCAGAAAATGGGGTGTCTTTGTTGTCACACTCTGCAAAACAATTCTGAAGGCACACTACTACATTCCACGGATTGAACGACTTCTGTAGTGGGCGATTTTTTATCTAGGTGTAAATAATCAATTATTACCATATATGGTTAAAGTAAATATACAGTCACCATTCATAAAAATGACTGTAAGAACGTCAGATTTTACCTGTCATTGTAAGAACGTTGTCTCATCGGACGGCTAATCAATGTGCACCTCTTGATCTGCTTTGACGTTTCTAATCGGGAAGATACGAGGTATGTGCGAAGTGCGGTGTAGTAAAGAAGAGTGGCCGGGAGGGTGGGGGTGGGTGGTCGTTCATTCGACTCGAGCGAGCAGCCCGACTGTACGCTGCTCAAGTCCGCTGCTTCGCTCCTCCCTCCCTCTTCGCCTCACCCAGATACTCCCGCGGCACTTCTAATATTACGACTATTTATTTGTTCTATTTTGGCGTTTAAACTTGCGCTGGGGACATGCAGTTTTCACCTTAGCATTCTACTGCCTCTCACGAATATTCCTACCAAATTTCAACCGAATCCGAGTGAAACACATGTATGTGTTCCCTCGTTAGTACGGTATTTAAATTTAGGAAAATGGTGAGTAGGATCTTCGCTAAATGCGGTTAAAAAATTCATGAGGAGGTGAAACGTAAACTCCAAGAGCGTTAGAGCCTGAAGGGTCTGCAATGCAGGCGGGCCCCTGCCTTTAAGGGGCTCCGCAGACACCTCGCAAGAAAAGAAAAATATTTAGCATAATGCCAGTCCGCAAAGATATGGCCATATCATATTTTCGTTAGAAAATTATACTTTCTTGATGTACAGTTCTTCTGAGATCGTATTATGCAAAAATTTGGCTGAACTTATTTATTTGGCAACAATGTACAATGCTAATGAAAGTTAGGTGTAGTCAGGTGCACTCAGTCAATTCAGTTTGCGCAAAAGATCTGTATGTGCTGTTTGATATTTCTTTCTTTCTTTCTTTCTTTCTTTCTTTCTTTCTTTCTTTCTTTCTTTCTTTCTTTCTTTCTTTCGTAATCCGTTTACCGTCCAGGCTTGGTTTTCTCCTCAGCTTCAGCGAGGGATCCCACCTATATCGTCTCAAGGGCAGTGACCAGTACCTCGCCCGGGCGGCCTCACATGCTATGCTGAACATGGGTTTTGTTGGGGGGATGGAAAGTTTGGAAAGGATAGACAAGGAAGCGGCCGTGGCCTTAAGTTAGGTACCATCCCGGCATTTGCCTGGAGGAGAAGTCGGAAACCACGGAAAACCACTTCCAGGATGGCTGAGAAGGGAATCAAAACCCCTCTACTCAGTTGACCTCCCGACGCTGAGTGGACCCCGTTCCAGGCCTTGTATCACTTTTCAAATTTCGTGGCAAAGCTGGGAATCGTACCCGGGCCTCTGGGGCTGGCGGTTAATCACACTAACCACTACACCACAGAGCCGGACTTTCTGGGTTGTAATCGAATAAATGATAGCAGGACGGTTTGATAATTTTCAAAATTTATTTCAACAGTTTTGAATTAATTTTGCTTATATATATTTCTGGGTTGTTAGTTCGTAATCTGTGTTCCCTCCAGGGAGGGATCCCATCTCTACCGCCTCAAGGGTATAACTCCGTAGTTACTGAAAATGGAACCAAGTTGAAGTACGAACAACCATGTGATGTATGGTTCAGCTGTTTAGCCGATAAGCTAATAGAGGCAGCAAAATAAAACCTATAAAACATGATTTTTAATCATTTTAGAGTAGTGAATAATCCGTTTGTCTACGGTGTATCTTCTTCTTCTTCTTTTTCTACCGGTTTTCCCACACCTGTGGGGTCGCGGGTGCGAACTGTGTCGCAAATGTGGATTTGGCCCTGTTTTACGGCCGGATCCTCTTCATGACGCGAACCCTATATGGAGGGATATAATCACTATTGCGTATTTCTGTGGTGGTTGGTAGTGTAGTGTGTTGTCTGAATATGAAGAGGAAAGGTTGGGACAAACACCTAGTCCCCGGGCCAGAAGAATTAACCAAAGGCAATTAAAATCCCCGATTCAACCTGGAATCGAACCCGGGGCCTCTGAACCGAAGGCCTCAACGCTGATCATTCAGCCAATGGGTCGGACCGTTTATCTACGGTGTATAATTTGACAATATACTGCATATTATCGATCTGATGTAATGAAATTTATATTACTTATTCGCAAGTTTTGCATTTTATTTGAGGGTGCCCGAATGTTTATTTTGGCAAGCGGGCCGGTATAACACTTTTTATGCCTCTGGCAAACTCTGTGTATTTTTCTTAAGGTTTATTTTACAGGAAATCGGGTGTACACCGTACATAGTGTAACTTAATTTTAATGCAGTCGAAAAGAACTGAAAATGAAGTCGTATCACAGGCAATCGTTAGCTGGTGATTAGAATGTCTTGTGGATTCTCATGTAGCTGACGAGGCAAATTCTTGAACTAAAACTCTGCCAATGCACTGGCACAGCATCAAATCTCCCAACGTGACTTATGTTTCAGAATTTGGTGGTCATTTCTTCCCAAATAACCTTGTTTTTTTTTTTTAATGATACATTTGATTGTACTTTTACTAGTACATTCTGCGCCATTGTTTAATACGTTGTAAGTGACTGTCACTCAGACTCGGCACCCTCTCAGTTGCTGATGTCAACCTGGCACTTCTTCACGTTAGAATTTAGAACATACTTCTTTCTTATTTGCTGCCCTCCCTCATTCCCTTGTCCATTCGTAAATTGAGAATACATCAGTTGCTTTTGAACACGTGTGTTAGGTATGCAGTTGGCGTGGCTGGCGCCATCAAATTGATGTTTGATAGTTATGGTGAAAAAGATATATCTGAATGCATCAATAACGCTATTTAGTGGTCCTCTATTGGGGATATTGATCGCGTTGATGTCAACGTTTCTATTACAAGGGGGAGTGAGCAAGTGAACATGACTTCATTGCTTTCCTAGAGAGTGGGAGGTGCCACCGAGTGAGCATGATGCCTAAACTAGTATATGATAATTTTCGTTAAGGCTGGTCACGCTTCTCAACAACATATGGATATGAAGCCCATCAGTACTATTGTCGATCTGTTCATTTTTCTATGCTTGCATGCCGTATTTACACACTCCTACAGGGACTCCTATCCGACTCGGATTACACAAGCACAGGGCTGAAGGAAGGAGGAAATCCTGGTTATATTTTTATCCTCCGCAAAGAAATTTACGGAGTTCAAGACTTCAGTACGTTCCAGAAGTGTGGCAACTAGATAGTATTTGACAATACTCATAATTTTAAAGTATTCCTCTAGCTATCAACAGTTGTGGTGAACACGGTCGACCGAACTCGATAGCTGCAGTCGCTTATGTGCGTCCAGTATTCGGGAGATAGTCAGTTCGAATCCCACTGTCGGCAGCCCTGAAGATTTATTTTTGTGGTTTCCCATTTTCACACCAGACAAATGCTGGGACTGTACCTTAATTGAGGCCACGGTCCCTTCTTTTCCCACTCCTATCCCTTTCCTATCTCATCATCGCCATAAGACATATCTGTGTGACGTAAAGCAACTTGTAAAAACAAAGCAAACAGAAAAGAACACGGTTGGACCCACACCTGTAACAACTTCATCTTACAACAAGATTGAAGCAATGAACATTTCCAAACATGAATTTTATTGCAATAGCTGATTGTATTTTATCTCATTTTAAGTTTTTTCTATCACTGTTTTATACATGTTTTGTCATCCTTGTGTATTCTAAACTGAAGATGACCTCTAGGCTAGGTTGAAACATGTCCTGCTATGTATCATTTTAGACAGACCATTTATTAAATGGCAATAATTTGTATTGAATAGGTTGACTTAATACAAGAAAATTATTTTTAGAATTTCATCCTAGATATTTCTTTTGCTGTTTTGCTTTACGTCGCACCGACACAGGTAAGTCTTATGGCGACGATGGAATAGGGAAGGTCTAGGAGTGGGAAGGAAGCGACCGTGGCCTTAATTAAGGAACATCCCCAGCATTTGTCTGGTTTGAAGATGGGAAACCACGGAAAATCATCTTCAGGGCTGCCGGCAGTGGTATTCGAACCCACTATCTCCCGGATGCAAGCTCACAGCTACGCGACTCTAACCACACGGCCAACTCGCCCGGTGCCTAGATATTTCAAGTCCATACGGAACAGAAATGGATTTCATTACTTGGGCTCCTACAGTGTAATGAAAAATTCAAAGAATGAATGTGTTCAGTTACAGACAAAATCTTGAAGATTGGCTACAGTAATATTATATTTTACATGATATTTGATATGCTAGATAATTCAAACTGTATATTTAATTGTAACCATGAGAAGATTAATTTTCATTTCTAAAGTCCCACATATATTGGGCGGAATTCCAACTCCACCCACGCTGATGAAGAATCATAGACGATGGCACCGCGCTACATGGGGAGGAAATCGACCGTCATACTTCACACCGCAGGACACTGAAAGCAGGTCTATATTTATCTTTCATCCCTAGAGAAAATGTTTGTTTAATGCCTTAACGTTTCACCCCTTTTTAGAATGGCAATCCAAACACTCAACTTCCTTCCCTAAAATATCTTCGTATCTAATGTTCCCCGCTGTGTATTACTGAATGTGAAGCAGGAAGAACAAGCCCCTGCGTTTTGACAGCCATGCGCTATTGTAGCAATCGTCTGAGCAGAAATATCTGGGAGAGCAGTCTTCCTCTTCCAGCAAAGAATACAATAACCGCAAATCCGCGACCGATCTGAGATTATATGCACCCCCACGAGACTTGAACTGACAGTCCGTTCTTGCCCGAAGGAATAACGCAGGGACCAAGATTTGGAATTCTTTCCCCTTTCCCTTCTCTCCCTCCTCCATCCACTATCTGGCTCGAATTTGACGTGCTAAAGTAATTGCGGAGGAAACTCACAGCACTGCTTCTTTCTTTGCTGTATCAGGCGAGAAATTTGACAGCCTCTGGAATCAAGTATTCCATGTTGGCTTTCTACAGTGCTTGCCAAAAGTAGAGGAATAAATATATTTTACATTTAATGAACGTAGGTTTGCGTGGCTCATTGTATTAACATAAAGAAATAAATGTGTTAACCGGAATAATGCCACTGTATATAGGCATATTTATTTAATAAAGCCAAGCTTACCACCAAATTGCATTGGCCTTCATCAGGGCATATGAAGTCTGCCTCCGAAAGTGAGCGAAGATCGTCGCGATGATCCTTGAGTCCAGTTAGTGGGAGGCCGTGGATAGTACGGCCATGACTTCCACGTTCCTCCGAAAAATTAGGTTGTTTGATAATCATCGAGTTTTTACCTAAGCAGATGTAAAGGACGCTCTACATGTAGCAACAGTGATTATAATGATGATTACGATGATGACGATAATGATAATATATTGCGTCCGCTAAGGTGTACTGAGATTTTGTTTTTCAGCTACTTTGGTTACCTGAGTTTCAGTTTCTTCGTTTTATGACTCTCCAACAGTTGACAGAGGAATGAATCTCTATGGCACTATCCATGGCTGAGTTTTAATTTTACCAGATAATAATCCACAATTCTAGCCCTTTAGGCTCCTAAAAATGACAATCCTTTTCTTAATCATCATTATCCGGTTGATTAGATTAGCAGTTTGCCTTCTTTTACGAGCGTAATGTGAGCCAATACAGAGTTTTACTTAAGTCCTCATAACTACATTCGGTATGGACATTTTAAAAAAAATTCAGTAACGCCCGAGGATAGTGAACCAAGGAACGCATTAGAGAAAAAGAAATATGTAAATACGGTAATTAAGCCAGGATCTGAATACACAAGAACACGGTAAAGAAACTAGCGAGTTTAGGCTGGTTTTCCAGAACTGCACTTAGGACGAAAGTGATTTTAGGAATTTGTTCTTTTAGTTTGATAGAACAATCCAAGACTCACAATTTTAAACCATTCCGGGCCCTTTATCCCTTCAAATTTCGGCGCAATTGAGAAAATTCTTTAATTTTGCGTTTTTAGTAGTATTGGCACCCCGACTTTGTCTGCTAAGACATGTTTTCAAAATTAAAACCAAATGTGTCCCAGGATGTAATGGCATCGTACGACATGGAGTACCCAAGGCATTTTTCTGCTCTTCAAAGATCCTACTACCTCTGCTAGTTTTAAACGAAAATTTTTGGAACCCAAGGCCGGCAGTTTACCACCGGTTAATAAAACAACTTAAGGTATAGTGGAATAGTTTCAGAATAATCAAGTTCTTACCCAAGTAGATGTGCCGTTAGAGGGGATATGGTCATACGAGGCGGCCAGCGATCGCCGTACTTTCTACTTACGAATGTCCGGCACGCAATAGTGATTCATGGGGTGACTAATCACTAGTTTTCGAAGGAGCGCTACAACGTGCTGTATTTCTGATGTTGTGAAACCAATAGCAGTCATTTTACTGCACACGTTCCATAACAGGATGTATTTGTAAATACGTTAAAGATGCAGAAAATAAAATTTAGAAACATTAATTTATACACGTGTCAAATTCTTGAAGTCCAGACTGGATTCATGAAAGGAAAAGGCACCCGACAATACATCTTAAGCCTAAGACAAATCATAGAAAAGGCTAGAGAATTCAATGTTCCGGTATACCTGTTCTTTATTGACTACCAATAGGCCTTCGATACCGTCAAATGGAACCATCTTTGGAAAATTTTAGATGACATGGGTTTGCCGCTCCATTTGATTGACCTCCTCAAGTCCTTAAAATACAGCCACTGTGAAGATTCAAAACAAACAGTCAAAGCAGTTTCGTACGAGGGATGGAGTCCGTCAGGGATGTATCCTGTCACCGTTACTTTTCAATATGGTGAATATGCAATGAGAACTGCATTAGATAACTGGGACAAAGGATTTTCAACTGGGGGGGTGTAAGATCAACAACTTGAGATTTGCTGATGACACCACCTTGATAGCATCATCTGAAGAGGACTTGACAGAGCTGATCAAGAGAGTGGAGGAAGCAAGCCTTGAAATTGGATTACCCCTAAATCGACAGAAAACCAAAGTCATGATTGTTGATCGTAACAACAACAGTCCACATATCCAACAGATTGAAGGTTGTGAAGTTGTACACCAGTATGTATATCTAGGCTCCTTACTATCAAATTCTGGTGGTTCCAAAGACGAAATAAAGTGAAGAATTGAAATAGCAAAGGTAGCAATGATCCGTCTACAGAAGATCTGGAAAGATAATAACATCATCAATACCAAAAAGAAGCTTGTTGATTCTCTAGTCTTCTCAGTCTTCTTGTATGGCGCAGAGACGTGGACCATCCTCAAACGTGATCGTGAACGGATAGAATGCTTTGAAGTGTGGTGCTGGAGGAAAATGTTGAGGATTTCTTGGACAGCTCATCGCATGAACACATCAGTCCTGAACCAACTTCAGATAAAAGTTCGTCTATCGTGCAAGGTCTCCCAACGGATTGCACGCTTCTTTGGACATATAATGCGCCGAGATGGTATTCTTCAAAAGTTGATTGTTGAGGGCAAAGTCCAGGGAACCAGACAACGAGGACGAATACCTACGCGATGTATTGTATGGTGAACGGCTCCCTGTTCTCTCAGAATAACTACATTGAACGCTTTAGATAGGATAGGATGGCGGAGTATGGTTCATCGGCTAGATAGCTAAATTTTATGATAGTCACGACGCCTAAGTCATGAGGTAAAGCTAAGAAGAAGGCATTCCACTCTATAAAAGAATTGTTTGTATGAAACAAAAACTAATACTGTTCGGCAAAATGCGTGTATAAAATACAGACGTCTGTTTGGAAACTCCTATGCATACCGTCTGCGAGCTTCGGCTGCGTTCCTACCAGATTCTCCATAGATTACAATGATGTCTGCGTATTCGTTGTTGCTGAACACACTAGCGATTGCCGATATACAGAAAGTAAATGTAGTGTGGTGTACCATATACTAGTACAGTACTATGCGGTCGAAAATGAGGTTTACTTATGTAAGGGGTTGCATTAGACGGGTAGCGCTGAGGAACATGCTGCGAGCGACCGTCCGGTTGCTATCTGTTCATATTGTAACGTAACCTGCTTGCTGGTAGTAACGCCCCTGTAAAAACCAGTTAGTAGATATTCCATTCATCATTTGTGCGTGTGGGACATTTATAAGTAAAAAGTAGGGGCTCGCTGGCCTCCTGGTATGGTTTCATAATAATACAGTTATTGTAGCAAATGTGCCAAACAAACAAACACAAACAAACACATTGGCGCTACAACACTACGTAGCCACAATTCTCAACGGTGCCGGGAAGTCCCAGTACTAATAAGGGATTACAGCCCATCGACTCAGTTTGGTCCTCGAGTGCTATTTAGTAACATGTTTCTAACGTGGACTGCATTTGTGTTGGTATAGTTGCGGAACTTATAAATTTAGATCGCGCTTACCAGGATTTGGTCTGCACCCCTTAGTGGGGCGGGGTTAGAGGAGAATATCCTTAGCCCTTCGCTAGTTACTTATGTTCCTGATCACCGGATTTTTACTCTTAATGAGCACGTTATAATATTTCGTAGCTGTGCTACATATCCTGCTATGAACGGTGGGGAGCTGGTGCCGTTCATGCAGGCCGTCGTTCTTTCCGTACCACTGGGCATCTGTTAAGCGGCGCAGTGCACGGTTCTGAAAGCGCTGTACTTTAACAGGTGCGACTTAGCTGCAGTACCAAAAATAGCGCTGGCATACTCTAGTAGTCTCTCGGTCTGATGGACGATTACGAGTCGGTTTTCTGTTGTTAGCCCATTGTCGGTTCTAATAATCGACATTGGTTTGAATAGGCACACATTTACCTGCGCAGTAATACAAGAAACATAATCACCGAACGTCAATCCTCTGTCTTGGATGACACCTAGACACTTCGCTTTCTTTTCCCACCTCATGGGTTGACCGAAAAACATCAAGAGTTATTGTTGTGTGGGTGGAGTGGGGCTTGAATAGCGTGGCGCTCCGTTTATCAGTATTAATCTAAATTCTCCACTTCAGTAACCAGGGTTCGAGAGTGGTGAGCGCGTCTTGAAGGTATTCTTTCACTTTAAGTGCCTGCCACGAGACAGAGGATATCGCCGTAGCATCCGCGTATAAATGCAATCATTCGATCATTAGTCACATAAAGGGACTAATAACAGGGACTCGCACTATCCCGTAGTGTTCCTCACATAGTGGGTACTAATCATAGGCAAGGCAGAACCATGGTGTCGCTCAACTAGTGGTAAGAATCACAGGTGCTATGAAATGCATCCTGAGCACATATTGTCGCTACTAATCACAAACGTATTGTGAACCTGACGTAGTGGTAGTACGCGCAAGTAAAAGCGACCCATGGTGTTCCCTGCGTGGTGGTACTAATTAAAAGTAGTAGCATGGTTCTAATTTGATCATCCCTTGACCGCCCCTTTTAGTCGCCTCTTACGACAGGCAGGGGATACCGTGTGTGTATTCTTCATCTGCGTCCCCCACCCACAGGGTTTTGTGTGTTTGGTCCGCGAGAGGAGTTTTATTTCCTCAAGTCCGCCGGCAAACTGGTTAGGACCCCCTTACCCGCCACCTGCGACGCGCCACGTGGGAGTATCGCCTCTCCCCCAGCTCCGCCAGCGCAGTAGGTTCGTGGCTCTGTGCTTTGTATTCGTCGTAAAACTGGAGATCTTGTATCCATGATCATAATGCCAAGTCGCGTAAAACTACGAACTTGAATAAATGTTTAGTTATTAAGCTTCGGATCTTTGTGACGTAACAGCCTACACACTATGCAAGCAAATATGCCCTAAACTAGATAAATATGACCAAAAAACGTAAAATATGACATGGAATTTAATCACAATTATTTGAAGTCTATCAGGTTCCACCTTTTCAATACCAATACAATGTTGTCGGATGATATTTACAACATTATTTATTACAGTACATGTTTCGGTGCTCTATTATATCACCATCATCAGCTGATTTATAAAATGTGAAAAAACTTGGCGATCTAAATATTAAACGAGAGCATAGAATCACAGACATTAAGGAATGTAAAGACATCTCGTCAACCAGATGAGAAAAAAGAAATTATATTCATGACTTACAAGAATTCTCTTGTCACATATTAAGGATAATTAATATAGCATAATAGATGTTTAGGATTTAACCAATATTCCGTTGTATGTAAATATGTATATGTATGAGTTAAGTATGACAATATTTTGTTTAATATTTAGATCGCCAAGTTTTTTCACATTTTATAAATCAGCTGATGATGGTGACATAATAGAGCACCGAAACATATACTGTAATAAATAATGTTGTAAATATCATCCGACAACATTGTATTGGTATTGAAAAGGTGGAACCTGATAGACTTTAAATAATTGTGATCTCAGTTCAATACGGACAAATAAGATGAAGTTCCTTACGTTTAATGGAATTTAATGATAGGTAACAAATACACAAAAGGTGACTGTCGGTGGATATCTTGGTATCCAACACGCGTTTTAAGACAACTGAGACATGTTGATTCAAAATTTGATTCAAAATATGCTAACCATAACCCACCGTTCTTGAGATATATAACATCAACCATTTACATATATTTAACATTGTATCAAGGAAAGCAATTCACATACACAACTTTCAATAAAGCACTGATTGTTACAGCTTTAGCTAAGATAAGTACAAATGCACCACATGGTAGACATTGGATTTGTTTGTTACATAGTCGCACACGTAGTAAAACAGATCTGGTGAATTTTTGCAATCTATGGGCCCCATATTAAGAAGAAGCAAATGAAAATATTCGTCTTTGCATTAAAAATAACGAAAACCATGAAAACAATTCTTGATGAACGCTGTTCCATGAAAAAATAAAACTTTGTGCGCATCTTCAAAATCTGACGGGATAGAACAAAATGGATTTCAAATTTGAAATCAGCGTGAAAAACAGCACTGGAGACGGTAAACCTCATGTCAGATGTATACACCTTGTAGATAAATGATATGAGAGTATTCCTAACATTAAACGCCTTCAGTACTAAAACGTGATTAATGAAAATAGAGAAGACAGATTAAATCATTCACACTGACAGAGCTGCATTCACATTAAATCGCTTTTCTGCCACTACCTTAAGTTCAGATGGTTTACCAAAGAGAATCGTTCCATCAGTAGGCCTACTGAAGATCTTTTCACCGAACTCTTTCACGTAAGTTCACATAATTTCTTCATTTTACATCTTCACTGCACTTCACTTTATGATAGGATTCACTATAGTACTGAAAGTGCGACCAATCTGTTGAAATTCGTGGGTGGTGAAAGGGGAAGTGGGCTGTAACTGGACCCGTCGAGGAAGAGCTGGGTGAGAGAAAACATGGAATTTTCTTGTTTGCTAATTGATTCTCAGCTAAATATAAGTTTGTTCCCAGAACGAATCCGTGATCGTCCATATGCGCGTGCGAGGTTGCCAACAAGTTCGATGAACACGGTAAGATAACAACATGAATGACTAAGTAGTATTAGTTGAAAGTCTGAAATATACATAGCTCATGGTACCATGTGGCAACAAAGAGATGACCCTGTCGGGTCATGAACACATGGCACCATGCTCCACGGAAGGCGATGGTCAAGGGACCTTTTCGGCCTGTGACGATTCCCTCTCATTGGGATTGAATAAGTAATCCACTCACATGAGAGGTCAACGCCCTACGGCCCAGCAAGGTCGCTGCTAACTCTCCCGTTCCTAAGATATGAACCCCCGGCTACTCAGAGTCGCAGACCGTCCGCGGCGATAAAAATAAAATATCTTACAACTAACTTAAAGGCATAACATGAACGAAGAGGTTCTGGATGCTAATTATCGGCAAAAATTAGGCACGAATAAATTTTCTGAATATTTAATTCACTCCCGTTGAACATATTTACAATCTACAACCTTGAACGTCAAAGTTAACTTGCATCCATTGAATTTTAATACCAGCAACGGACAACCATGTCCGGGCTATCACCCAAGTGAAAATTAGATCCACATCATTATGAGAGTCTTTATGTGGTCTATTGACATTACGCTGTTGAATATTAGAACACAAAACAATCACCTATTCATATCAAGCACCTGGGTGTTCACATATAGCTTCAAACAACTCGGAGAAATTTGAGTTGCGTTTACTACAATCTTCGTTGTTAAACTTGGTTTCGAATTTACGGACACGATTATTTTACCTGCTGAGTACGGTAAACAGTATTATAATGAACCTAACTTTTACAGAAAAAAATAAGAAAACTATGACCTTACGGATATAAATATTCCCGGGATTAGTTCCCAAATTACATATTTAAAACACAGCAAGTTACACTAATTTACCCTAAGATTAGAGTGGCCACCTGCATCGAACATAACACGAGAAACACAATATTAAAAGAATTTAAAAAGAATCATAAAATGATAGGCAAACTCCCCGGACTTATAACCTATCCCAGAAATATAAGATGCGCACAATTCTAGTTACTCCAAATCACCTCACTTGAGGACTAACTATACACATCAGAGGGCGAAACCCTCTACTGAAACGAACTACCAAAGGATTTCTCACGAAGTCTAAATTAAATAAATCAATAAACATCAGAACAACATCTTATTTACACTATTATCACACCTGGAAGAGAAAACACATATTATACCATTTCCCATACATCTGGTTTACCATTACCCGTCGTTTGTGTGATTGACTCCTTTTGTCATGTCCGAGGTACGACCGGGAGACCAACAGGTCTCTCGAGTCGGGGACCCTGGAAAATCAAGACCCTACCTATCGCTTCTCCATGTGTATGAATTAAGTGTTCCTGCATTCATTCAACCTAGCCTTATTAGAATGTGGTAATCGATTAACATAAAACATTTTACTACCAAGAGCATAAGATTTGGGACAATTCAACTTCCTCAGTGAAGTGGCATCTACCCTTCGTTCAGTCTGGCCTGCTGTTACACAAACAGAACGAGAAAAACAAACTCGACTTTCACGAACCGAGGGCCATAAATCCTGCCTGTCCTTGCCCCCTCGCACTGGGCACTCACCTATTTAAAAACCACCCTGCGCGTTCACAATCCCAATTCAATGGGTCATTTATTTCACGCATTAACAACTGACCCACATTTGATCAGCTCAAATTAGCCCAGGCCTCATTAATATAAAAAAAAAGTTCTCTCAGTATTTGTGCCATTATATCACTTCATAATTTCCCAACTCAACGGTGGTCCGGGGTTCAAAATTATTTACCCTCATCGCAGGATTACCACAATTCCGTCAGATAGCAAGCTAGAATTTTCTACTATCTCAGATAATAATAATAATAACAATAATAATAATAATCATAATAATAATAATAATAATAATAATGATAATAACAATAATAATAATAATAATAATAATAATGATAATAATAATAATGATTGTGTACCTAATCTGAATCTATACTACCTTCATTATATCGGCATAAAATTATCCGACCAACTGAATTTGTTGAAATAAAATGAACGAAGAAATAGGTATTTAAACTATCACAACAAACAGATTTTCTTTAACAGGGGCCCTAGCTAGTGTTGGTGGGGTGGACATTTGTACCTCGGCGCCATGACTCTTCACACACATATGCGGCAGCAACGCCTTAAGTTATCATGCATAAAATACAACTACTTTACATTAAATCGAGTACTTCATCTATCCAACGTTATCTGGTTCACAGGATATATGACAAAGATTCTTGCGTCATCTAAACCTGACTTCTTTCATATATCTCTCCAAGAACGAAGGCTCCTTTATTACCTCAACGAAATTAATTAGCCTTTTCCCCCCGTCTCCTCTGACAGTACTCATAAAACAAGGATACAACCATGCTCATGCAATAAAGACAACTAGATGGGAAATTCATACTCTATTCCTAATTTGTTTCCCTCCCGAACAACTTTAAATGATTAAAATTAAAAGAAAAATACCGACCACTCTAATCTTACTACTTTAATTATTCAATATAAAATCATCCCACGCTATTCCTATATTCTGATATGATTTATCTACAGGGAATATGCATATCATAAAATCATAATTTTGTACTCAACAGTGCTGTCCGTTGTCCATCGTTCGAGCCCAGGAGAGGGCTCCCTTGAAGGTCTTAGCCCATCATGCTGAAGTGGGAGATCGCTGGTTCAGGACGTTCCATGATGCTCCTGGAATAATCCATAGCGTTGGGGTTTGAACACTGAAATGACACTGTTTACACTGTTTTCACAAAAACTTCCTGCGCTCACGTTACAGGCAAATTTTCCTTTCTTCTAACCAGAATGAAAGTTATGAATGTATACGATGCCCTGGTACAGGACCCAGCTCGCCTATCCTAATCCGACATATGCCAATCCGAGCTCACAGATTCATTACCGGAACAGTTTAACCTCCCGCATTACCCTAAGGTGGGCTACTTATGTTTATTATCAACCCTGTCTTGTATGCTTTGTTCAGCGCGCTCCTCAAATTACGCTGTTCTGAAGCACGATAAACATTGATACAATTTTGTTTATGTGATAACCACTCATTCTTCGTACTATCACTATTCACTCGCCTGCCGTTTACACAGTTTCTAACATATATTATAATTAAGAGGCTCTCTGCCTCCACTACGGGATACTGACTGAAAAATGATGTTCCATGTCCGATAGACGGCAATTCATTGTTTCACAGTTTTCGGTGCGAAATTATGTCACTCACGTTCCTTCGTGTCACACCGCGATCAAACTATAAATGCGCACATCATGTTTACACAGTTCAGATTTTTACTGCAGATTCGCACTGAAATCCGACTTTTCACACTCCCGCTTACATAAAATTTACCATACAAAGAGAGGGAAATCAGACCAAAAATCGGCCGTGTGGTCACCTCGTAGACTCCTCGAAGACTCGTGTCCACCCTCATATGTGCAGGCAAATATAAGGGCTACCCTAGGGTGGGGGATGCTTGGGAGACATCTCCCTCCTACCAATTTCAGTTTTCCAGATCCACAAGGCTTACGAATCTCAGCGATGCGGCAAATTGTGTGGCCTACTACTCCGAAATACAAGATGTGATGCGGAACTCAGGATGATCGGTGGATTTGTAGTAATTAATTCCAATAAAATTGGGGTGGGGGTAGTACTCGCTATTAGGATTTGGCGCCACTGTAAGCGTGGGTCCGCCGAGCCGGTTACATAATCTTATGAAGATGCATTTTCGTAGGTGAGATTATTCTAACTTGATTTCCAATTTTGCCATTCATCCAATATTCCTCTTATTACTCTGATGTATGTTTTCTGGTTAGTTTAGCCTTTATTGAGCTGAAAACACCCCTGAAATCACCCCATCGCTTTGGCATCGCTGTGCGTTGGCGTTTGTTTTCAAGATGGAGTCAACAAAATTGTGTTCTTCTTCCCCTTGTTCCATGATACGCGCGCAGTTCGGGAGTTTTTCTCAGCCACCCACTGGGAGCTCTAGGCGCCTCTATGTCGCGAAGTGTTATGCAATATGACGCTACTGCCAGCATCCACACAAAGGAAGCTACGAGCCTACTACTTTCCCAAATATGTAACTCGAATTAATTTATTCATTGTGACGATACGGTCACAATACCTAGACATAAATACAGACGGTCATTTATGAAACGAAGATAGATCTCACTGGATATGCGCGTGTATATTCTGACTTGCTGACTGAAAAAGTTTTCGTCCAGGACCAGACGGTTGCTGATGGTTTCCAATAGTTTGAAAACCTTGTGTGAATAACACATTAGTAGTGAGCAACTCTGATGATCGCTACTACGAACGCAAATTTGAATGTACGCATGCGCCTGATACTACAAACAAAACTTATATCCACTGAAGTGACATCCTCCTTAATGAGACGTCCTTGGAAACAAGTCTTCTAAACCTAGCGCGTGTCTGCGGGAAACTAAAGAAAAATATATCTACTGCCTTAATTTGATAAAGAATGCTGAAGATATAACCAAATATGATGTTTTATAATTGATATAAGCAAAATATGACCGAAACAATAAAAATGGCCGAAATACTCATTTATAAGCAACATAAAATTGGTTTAAACGTGGTCAGGGACCCCTCATTCACAATCATTTTACAGATTGCTGGTAAAATAAGCTCAGGAAAGAGATATGACTTTTCCTTAACATTCGAACGTTAGTGATTATGCAGAATGTAATCAGTTCAAGTGCTTTATTCTCCCCCTATACATTCCTCGAGCAATTTATATCAATTAGTATCCTAAATATCGGGAAACGACTTTCAAAGTAGCCATCAGCATCGAAGGAAACTATGTAATTATTTCAGCTTAATTTTACAAAGTAGGCCTATTGGTATTTTACGAAAGTCATTCAGCCGAGCGAATGTTTAATTTGAATATGCGGAGTCATCTTTCATATATGCAAAATATACTCTACTAAGTTTCGAAGCATTAATTTTCCATATGATATATGACACACAGTATTTATAACAATGAGTAATAAATGGCACAATATTAAATTAGAAACTATCGGTTGCCCACATAATGACATTCCTTTTATAATCCACCGAGATATATTTAACACTGTGTCTTGAGTGGAATCTGGTAGGAAATTTCTCCCCTTTATTCATATCATGCCAATTATTTTTCATATTCGATAGTTACTATGAAAAATGTGGAGTATTCGCGTGCTAAAATAATAACTGAAAACATTTCAGAAGTTTATGCTCGGACGCCTCCGTTGATAAATTGACAAGGTTTAACATTGACAATATCTTAACTGTAAGAATGAATCGCTAAAATGTATGATACAGAATATCATGTTAATAGCCCATCATGTGCTTCGATGTTTCTATTTAAATATAACCACAAATTCGATTTAATGTGGTAGATGTACAGTCGCTCAAATATATAAAGAATGTTTATGACATCTAATACTTTATCAGACTTAATTTTAACTATAAATTGAAATATAATTCACCTCCCATGTACATGCAAAGGCTATGGATACCCACAACATCTACCAAGAAAAAAACCGTATCTGCGAGGAACTTAATAACACGGACTCATTCCATATGAGCGACTGTATATTTTTGGAAAGTTGCGTATTTCTATTGAAATGCAATCTATGACAAGTATATCACACATAACATTATAGAGTTAATTTTTCCGTTGATAATAAATAAATAAATAAATAAATAAATAAATAAATAAATAAATAAATAAATAAATAAATAAATAAATAAATAAATAAATAAATAAATAAATAAATAAATAGTTTAATATAATCATGAGTCCGCCTCTGTAGTGTAGTGGTTAGTGTGATTAGCTGCCAGCCTCGGAGGTCCGCGTTCGATTCCTGGCTCTGTCGAGAAATTTAAACAGTGTTACGTGGGCTGGAACGGAGTCCACTCAGCCTCGGGAGGTCACTGAGTAGAGAGGGGGTTCGATTCCTACCTCAGCCATTGTCAGAGTGGCTTTCTGTGGTATCCCATTTCTCCTCCACGCGAATGCCGGGATGGTGCCAAACATAAGGCCTCCCTCTTCCTTGTCCATCCGTTCCGATCTTCACCCCCTCCCCCCCACAATGCCCCTGTTCATCATACCAGGTGAAGCCACCTGAGCGAGGTACTGGTCCTCCATCCGAGTTTTATCCCTCGCGCTTCACGACACGGCCCCTGGAGGCTGTAGAGGTGGGATCCCTCGCTAAGTTCGAGTGAAAAACCAACACTGAAGGGTAAACGGATTAAGAAAGGAAAAAAGAAAGAAAAAGAAAGAAAGAAAGAAAGAAAGAAAGAAAGAAAGAAAGAAAGAAAGAAAGAAAGAAAGAAAAAATAAAGAATGATAATATAGGCAAACAGCGCTGTGGTACATGCAGCCCATTACGGTTTTGGCCAGACAAGCTGAATACAGCCCAGCGTGATTGTCCTGCAGATGTTGGACAGCTTGACTACGACATCCTCAGGTGTATTACTGCTTTTCCTTGAGCGAGTCCACTGCCTCCCATCACAATAGATTCTTAGAGGATCCCCAAAAGAAGTAAGAGAATCCCATTCGAATCGACGGTCCAGAAATGGAATACTTGTTCAACGTCGCACTAACACATCGAAGGTTTACGGTGATGGAAGGATGGGGAAGGGCAAGGTATCAACTGTGGCCTTTATTAAGCTACAGATCCAGTATTTGTCTGATTTGAAACGAGGAAACCACGGAAAACCCTGCTGACGGTGGAATTTGAAGCCAATCTCTCCCGAATGCAGGCTCACAGCTGCACGCCTCTAACCGCACGCGAAAATCGCTCGGTATGGAATCAACGAGCCATAAATTGTACTTGAGACCTCTGGATAACAGTTAGGCTTACTAACCTCTTCACCACGAAGCTGGTAAATATATAGATAGAAAAATTACACAGTTAAGTTTTATCACCTCTTTTTCACAGCATGGGTGCTATATGTGCCACGCACATCAATTTGGCCCACTTTAACAGTCGAATGTCCATCCAGACGCTAACGCCATGTGGAAAAATGTATTCAACTGTACTTTTTTTTAAAAACTTTTGCGGACAAAGAATCGATGACGGCAGCTAATAGTTTAAGATGAATTTCAAAGCGAAAACCAAAGTTATGGAGAGGACACGTATTAGCATTTGTTACTATGATTAAATCTGAAGAAACACAAAATTAAAGGCAAACTTATTTGGAAATTGTACCTTATACATTAAAGTCTAATCCTATTCCTTTCCTGTCTGAGCAGGCTTGCCTGGGAGGTCCAACAGCCCTTTCAAGTGCTACCAAAGAAACCTTTATAGCAAACAAGCGGCCGGCGCAGCTGGCCGCAAAGGCCGCACACAGAAACCACTGAATGACCTTGAACACTGTGACGTCACGCGCTGCGAGAGCGGCATCATTTCATTGTCGACTCAGCTAATGCAACCCTAAACCTTTTCAGCCTGTCTGGTTAATTAATTTTATTAATTAATCAATTCATTAATTATTAATTATCAGCTCGGCGGTGTGTTACTGCACCTACCTCTTACCCAGAGGTTAAAAATTCAATTCCTGGCTTGTTGAAGTTGTATTCAACTATCACGTGTTTATGGGTAGGTAGGTAAGGGTTATTCTGCCCGAAGGCAGGTCCGAACCTCCGCAGAGGTGTTCCTGAGCCGGAGTTTACGTGCGGTAGGGTGGCCAGTTCCTTTCCGCTCCTCCATTCCCTTACCACCCACCAACAGCGCGTGGCAACCCATCCAACTCCTCACCACGCCCAATGTTGCTTAACTTGGGAGATCTCACGGGACCCGGTGTTTCAACACGGCTATGGCCGTTGGCACGTGTTTATGCGGTGATATATTTTTCTATTTGCTTTACGTTGCACCTACCCAGATATGTCTATGGCACTGAAGGTATAGGACAAGTCTAGGAGTGGGAAGGAAGTGGCTGTGGCCGTAATTAAGGTACAGCCCCAGCATTTTGCCTGGTATGAAAACGGGGCTGCCGACAATGGTGTTCGAACCCACTATCTCCCGAATGCAAGCTCATAGTTGCGTGACCCTAACCGCACGACCAACTTGCTCGGTCTGTGGTGATTGACAGTGTGTGCTGAATTATGGGGCACGGCTACCCGACCAGCTGTCCGCACAAATGTCAAAAGAATTAACCGCGCATTCACATTCTTTGTGTACATTGTGAAAGCCCGTAAGCCCGACCTGAGACAGTACAGCAACTAAATTCCGTTATATTTCAACATCTTGGATCTGAGTAACACAGATCTCTGCTTCCCTTACATTGTTGTTAATGATACTCTTAAGTGTACAACTTTGTTAACTCATTTTCCGTTACATGTCCATGCACGTAGGATCCGACGTAGGCCATTATTCCTTGTGTGCGCGTAACACTCTAGCAACTCTCCATATTCTGTCGCCTTCCCGCAACAGCAAATGCCCTGCACGATATTGAAATCTTCATTCTCTATCACTAGAGTCCCGCGCGGATATACAAAATAATACCCGCATCCGCTCCACATCCGCACTTCCTTCATCCGCATCCGCAAAATGGTTGTCCGCATCCGCTCCACAACCGCACTTCCTTCATCCGCACCCACATCCGCATTCGCAAATGCTTATCCGCATCCGGAAAATGGTTATCCGCATTCGCTCCACATCCTCACTTCCTTCATCCGCACCCACATCCGCATCCGCAAATGGTTATCCACATCTGCATCCGGGGATAATTTAAATATTTAACTACAGAATATTACACCCAAGATATTGAAACGGATAGATCTGGTAACATAATACAATAGGCCTGACACCTGGCACCAGAACCCCTACAGTTGCAGGTTTATGAGGTATTCCCTCTTGCGACAACTATCGACGTATTGACCTTTGTTCCTTCCTTCCATTAATGGCGGGCAGGAGCCAGTTAGGCTTAGGTCAGATTTACGGATTTATGGTTTCAAGGATCTTTATATATAACTATTCTCCTACACTAATGTCGAGGGTCGCCTAACCACAACAGATACCCGAGTGAAAATCAATAAAAATAAACGTCATTATTTAGACCGCACTGCCCAAGCATTTGGTTGATGTGAAAATAACAAACCAGGGTAAGCCATCTTCACAGATGCCAACAGTGAGGTTGGAACCCACTATCTCCCGGATGCAAGCTCTCAACTGCGCGCCCCTAACCGCACGGCGAACTCGGCTGGTACCATTCATTGTGACACGGACATTATTACATGTGTGTTTCCCCTTCTTATTTATTTATTTATTTATACGTTATTTACTTTCTAAATAATTTGTTAGTATTAAGTCTCTTCTTTGTTAAATTGCTTGTTTTCTTACTTTTAATGTTTCATATTGTTACACAGTGAGTGTAAAAAGGAGTTCTTCGTATCTGTACCTGATTACTACTAAATAAAAAATTCACTGTTCTAGCCCTTCAGGCAAGCAAATCAATATTGAAAACATCCTAGGGACATGAGCTACGAATTTTAGGTAATTAAAATATAATAAATTATGGGAATATATTTATTTATTCCTAAAAGTATTAATTATTTTCTTAATCATCGTTATCCAGTCGAATAGATTAGCAGTACGCCTTTTTCCACCATTACGAGCGCTAATGGGAGTCACTTAAGCCCTTATAAGAACATTCGGTGTGCACATTTTTCAAAAAAGAAAAGAAAAATGCCTGAGGGTATTGAATCAAGGAACATATTACAGAAAGAATTATGAAATTAAATTAATTTGGCTAGGATTTGAATAAAAAAAGCAAACAAATAAACTAGCGATTTTAGGCTTTTTTCTGGAACTGCATTTAGGCCGGAAGTTACTTTCGATTTTTTTAAGTTTAATAGAACTAGCCAAGACTCTCAATTTGAAACCCTTCCAGGCCCTTTAGTCCTTCAAAACTTGAGGAAAATGCTTAATTTTACGTTTTTTGTGGTATGGGGACCCCTACCTTGTCACCTAAAAAATGTTTTCAATATTAAAAATATCCAGTCTAAGGGAGAGAGGAATTAACTTGACATGGTTATAATTTCTGGTCAAGCCGGAAATTGAACCTGGGACTCTCAGAACCGACGATCATAATGCCGATCATTCAGCCAAGAAGTGAAATAAATAAATAAATAAATAAATAAATAAATAAATAAATAAATAAATAAATAAATAAATAATTTATTAATTCATATTTACTATTTGCTTTACGTCGCACCGACACAGATAGGTCTCATGGCGACGATGGGATAGGAAGTGACTAGGAGTGGGAAGGAATGGCCGTGGCCTTAATTGAGGTATAGTCCCAACATTTACCTAGTGTGAAAATGGAAAAGTACGGAAAACGATCTTCAGAGCTACGTACAAAGGGGTTCGAACCCACTATCTCCCGAATACAAGCTCACGGCTGCGCGGCCCTAACCGCACGGTCCAACTTGCGTAGTAAATAAATAAATAAATAAATAAATACATAAAGTACATACATATTCGTGGAATATTCCTTAATGTAAACAATTTAGAGATAGGAGGTCGCAATGGGAACAACTTGGCACGCTGTCACCGAGCACTGAAAGACTCTAATATAAGAGCAATTTGTTTACTTTCACAAACTGCTAAAAAGTTTCGTCTGACCTAGTCGACACTTCGTAAGATCGAAGGCAAGACTCCAGAGGAATGCTAAACCACTGCAGTTCCTTTCTTGTTCTGTTTTGTTCGTGATTCAACTTGGGAATAGACTCGACAAGGCTTCTATTGCTGGTTTGAAAAGTTTGCTGGTTTCAGCAGAAGCAGTCGGAGGGAGAATTGCGACTTTACAAAGGGAACAACAGGCACCTGATGTTTTGCTTCCACAACAGAAAGCGTAAGGGCACCAAAAAGTCTCCTAGTAACTTGAATGATTTATAGACGGGGAGTGAATAACCAACAGTGACTGCTGATTGAATCGGTAAGGATTTGTTCTGGTAGGCAAATCGTCCTTCATTCTTAGGAGGAATCTTTTAGCATCAGCAGAAAAAAGCAATAACAATACCTATTCATAAGGAGATTTTTTGTCACATGATGCTTACAAAGCATTTCATCTAATGCGAATACTTTATTTTCATTGTGAAAGATAGCCTACATTTTTATGATTTGTACTACATTATTTGCAGTCCTCGAAAGGCTACTCTGAACTGTCCAACCAACTATGTTGTCGCATGACCCCACGCATTCAATGCGCTGAGCTCCGCAGAAAATATCATTTGCGCCAGTCCCTGTACTTTTAGTTCATAAAAGACGACCGCAACGTAAACAGCTTCCTATATGACACACTCCATAATAAGGAGATTTCGAAGTGTAGTGATCGCAGCCCATCGTCTGGGGGGTTTCGAGCCTGCCTCTTACCAGGAGGCCCCAGGTTCGATTCCCGGCAAGATCAGGACTTTACCTGGATATGAGAGCTAGTTCGAGGTCCTTTCAGCCTACGTGAGAACAAATGAGGAGCTATTCTACGGTGAGATAAAGACCCCGGTCTAGAAAGCCGGTAGAATTAATCGCACTGACGCTTCACTTCGTATCTTCCTCTTGTGGGTGGGGGAGGCAGAATAACATCCACGGTATACCCTGCCTGTCGTAAAATGCTATTGAAAAGGGTCCCAAGGACTCCTAATTTGGGAGCGACGGTTGGTGACCACGGGGACCTCAGCCAAGTGCTGGCATTGCTTCCACTTACTTGTACCAGGCTCCTCACTTTCATCTATCCTATCTGACCTCCCTTGGTCAACACTTGTTCTTTTTTGACCCTCGACCATATTAGGATTGTGAATCCTAGGGAGTCGTTTATTTTCAAACTCTTCGTGGCCTTTGTCTTTCTTTGGTCGATACCTTCATATTTCGAAGTGTTGGACCCCTTCCATTTTTTCCCTGTGATTACTGTTAATAGAGGAAGGTTGCCTAGTTGTACTTCCTCTTAAAACAATAATCATCACCACCAAGACCACCAACTTCACCACAAATCTGCAATTATTCAGGCTGTTCCATCGAGGATGTAGCGCCATGAGGTTTGGTTTGTGCAATGTGTCACGATTTATACAGTCAGATATACAATGAATGTAAAATATTATGAATCAAAGTGGCACACACAGGCACTTTAGAAACTTGAAACTTGTAATCACAGAAAAAGATATCTCTCAAATCTCTTTAAATGTATTTTAGACTTAAAATTACACTATAATATACCTATAAAACACATTATTAAACAAGGAATAGAATACACACCATTAAACAAAAAATAGCATAGACATGACATAGGTCTTTGGGTTTATGCCGTGTCAAGAAAACAAGGGAAACTCTCTACGTTTCGCAGAGAACTTAGCTCCACTTCTTCAGAAGAAAGAGTCGACTGTTCACGAGGAAGACTTCTACAATAATGAGGGTTTGTAGAATGCTTTACTGTTGGAGCTGTAGTGGTACGCTCGTTCGTCACCAGGTGTTTCGCTGTATGCTGGCACAGCGCTCCAAGCGGGAGCTGACGACAACACTAAGCTCCAATCACGGCCTACTTGATGCGTCGCTCACGCAGCGAGGGATCCAGTCGGCCATGCTCCGATTAAGATGTTCCATCACACCGCGTGTGCGTGAGAAGTAACAGAGAGAAGATCAGACGAATCAGGGACGAATTTGGTAGAAGAAATAACCAGAATAGAAATAAATAGAATACATTCTCTGGTTTTCTCCTCGCACTTGCTTTCCCTTCTTCAGCTGTGTTCTATTCTACCCTGGTGTCTTCCGTTGCATTTTATTTTATTCTGACATCCTCGTGAAGAGTGGACATTTTCTTTTGCAGACGCGGAGCAAGTTATCTGCGAAACGTAAGGCGTTTCACCTTGTTTTCTTGACGGGCATAAGCCCAAAAGCCTGTCATGTCTAATCAGATTCTATCAAGTCACTTTCAATATTTGTAAATATTTCTGTCCAAAAATCTATGAATTTTAAAATTTCGAACTTATCTTAATGCAGCTCTGCTTTGTCATCAGTCCGACATACATTGCGAGGAGTTCGAAAAACCGTAGCTCTGTTTCGTTGGCTGGAATCCAAACGGCTGTCTGTCCGCTGTACCTCTATACCTTCTCAACAAAATAAAATACCAAATCCCTTTACTAAACGAAATTTCCCAAAGCTTCCTGAAAGAACCGACCTGGGGCTCGAAGTTTGGGTTCAGAAGAAAACTTTGTTAACACGCAAGCGTAGGCATTTTTAAGCCCATGTTGGACTACACGGGGTGTCTGAAAAAGGACTCCCTAGATTTAATGTGTCCTAGTCTGTACAAAGTGACATACACTATTCTAGTTTGTGGTGTATGATTCATCAACTCTCCATGTTCGGTTTCCCTGCAGTTGGCAGGTCTGCCTGACATTGAGACGGCGCCAGTGCCCTTTGTTTCCTCTGTTCCCTCAGTTCAGTCCAGGCGTGCGCGCAGTGCAGCGCAACTCACTAGCAATGTGTACTCCGCAACACAAAGCGCAGTGTGTTATTTGGCTTGTGAAAACTGAGTCACTTATAACAGTGCAACGTAATTTTAGACGTCAGTATGGTGATGAACCACCTACAGCAAAAATTATCCGTCTTTGGCTAAAGTATTTCAAAGAAACCGGTAGTGCTTTAAAAACAAAATCACCAGGTAGACCGAGAACTTCTGACGATGTTGTTGGACAGATCCGTGTTTCGTTTGTTCGGAGCCCGATTGTTCAGACGTAGTCTACAATTAGGAGTGCCTAAAGGTACTGTGTATGATGTTGTACTTAAAAGACTTAAGTTGCGCCCCTACAAATTGCAACTGTTACATGAACTAAAACCTACTGATAAAATCGAAAGGTATGAGTTTGCTGTTGACTTTCTACACAGAATTGCTGATGATGTCAATTTTTAAAAAATTATTTTCTGATGAGGCTACATTATCAGTGGAATAGTTAATAGTCATAAGTTCAAAATTTTGGGGGTAGAGCATCCACATGAAGTTATTCAGTATCAACGTGACTTTCCCAAAGTTAATGTCTGGTGCGGTTTCATGGAAGATCATGTTATTGGTCCTTTCTGTTTGTAGAAAAAACAATATACGGGGACATTTACTATGACATGTTGACAGAGTACGTATTTCCCGAAATGGACGATATTGAAGCGGAAAAGGAGCTTGTATTTTTCCAACAAGATGGCGCCCCACCTCCTTACAGTAAACATGTTCGTGCGGCTATTGACACTCGCTTTTGAGGGAGGTGGATAGGCAGGGCTGGTCCAATAACTTGGCCAGCACAAAGCCCAGACTTAACCCCACTGGACTTTTTCTTTTGGGGCCACATAAAAAATGTTTTGTACGGTAAAGAGGTCCAAGACGTCAGTCATTTACTGGAAAGAATCGTCGCGGTGGTTGGGACCATTACACCTGAAAAGTTGACGAATACATTGCAAGAAGTGGAATATCGTCTCGACGTGTGCAGGGCAACAAATGGATCCCACGTTGGAGTCTACTAACATTAAATAAAACTTTAAGGATCTCTCTTTCATGGTATGTACTCACTGATGTAGTTTTCATTAATTTCCCTATTCAATTTATACGTAAGACTAGGGAGTTATTTTTCAAACATCATGTATATTATCACTTTGAAAACTGCGTTTCTCATGGAAATTCCAAATTTATATTTACAATCAAACCCCAGGAAGTAATGAGTGATATTTCACCGTACTGGGAGGTACGGAGCGCAATTTCCCGTTGGTTGAGTGTAGGTGAGGAAGGGAGCTTCTACAAATACGGTATAATGTAAAGCATCATTAATCTGGATTAATTACAAATTATTGCAGACCGGGTAGAGGCTGCCTAGTCGAGGCACTAAAGACGTCCTTAGTTCTACAGGAGGAAGGACGTGGGTTAGATTTCCCGTCATGATGTCAGAGAATTTTGAAAAGAGGAGAGGAACGTGGCGCTGAGGTACACTCAGCCTACACCAGACATTGGTACAAAGTTAGTTCCAGAGGACAAAGGTGGAATTTTCTCCATCAGGTTTATTTTAACGTGTAGAACGTTGCAGTGTCTTTGGCAGAGTGTTGTTTGTGCGCACTTATCTACGAAACAAAGTATACACTAGCGACAATATCCTCAAAATAACCTCCATTTAGCTTGAAGCCATTTAAAGCGTTGACATTACAAATGTAAAGAACGTTCAAAGGTAAAGGAAAACAATAATATTGTTGTAATTTTATTCAAACTGAGTTACATGCGAACTTTTGGCATTAAAACATTTAGAGGTGTGGCACTATCAGGTAGATTTTGTATGTAATTCTCTATTCTTGCTCCCTGTAGAAGTACGAACTCCACGTGGCCACAAATATTGAGACGGAGGGGTGAGTCACAGGTCCCCAGTTGAGTCTAGTGTTTCACTCATTTCTTCTCGACCTGTATAATTTTGAAATAAAGATTGTAACGTTTAAATTTTGGACACGAACTAATTCTATCCCATTTTAAATCATTTTTAAAATTTTAAAATTTTAAAATTTGGGGGTGATATTTTGATTGTTATCGTGCTCAACATGTAAAAGGTATTTGATGCACTGTATAGCACTTAGATATCTGCTCAGTGTCAGGAGGATATTATTGAGATATTAAAAAAAGATATGTCATGATGCCTGCTCAGTAATGCATTCACTATAGCCATGCCTTTGTAAAGTGTAAAATTATACGCTGTTGATCACTTCAAGGCAGGCCTAACGGCCCATGGACTGCTTGCAGCCCGCAGCGCATTAGGCTACGATCACACTTGTGTTAGCCTACGGCCACACGAGCAGTTAATGCTATTGGGAGTCAGCAGCAAATGCAGGAGAAACATCTACACATTGTGATGCAATATGATGTGCCACACGTGCCAGTAAATGCAGTTCTCCGGAAGCAGTCCAAGCGATTGTTGTTGAAGAAATAGGCCAGAGCCTATTCCTTTCACTGCATAAGCTGTTGGACAGTGGCCACAGGAGACGGTATTTACAGCGTATTTCATTTCCGTTCAATACGTGTATAACAAGAGTACATTTACGAAATAAGGAGTATGTGGACAGTGGACGTGGCATTCTGGAGGTGGAGAAGTACCTATGATTGTACAATACTCGAAGTGACACTTACAAAAATAGGAATATGAAACTAGAAGCGTGGACAAGTGCAACACGAAGTACTGGGGGAGAAATATCGGGCGACGAAGGGAATACATTAGGTAAGTACAAAATAAGTCCCATAATTTTATAATTTTCTTTATTAGTTTTTCTTAAAACAGTGAACGTATTCCTACAAAATACTAAAAATAGTAATCCGAAGTCCGTCCAAGAGAGCCTGAAAATTATAGTAGGCCTATATAGTCATCAGGTTTTGCGTAAAGATCAAGGCCTTTTTATGTACATTGTTCAGCATGGATTTGGGGATATATGTCGTATTCTAATATTGCGTTATACTAAATAATTTAATTATAATTGTTACCGTGTTTTAGCGGTAGGTAGAGGTGAAAGAAGGTGCGGGTGTGAATGGATCTCAAGCTACGAAATTATAGTGCCCGTAAAGTAAATTTAAAATTTAATACGGTTATATTTTCTTTTCAAAATAAATAAGTAACAAGCATGGCAGGTACAGAATAGCAAGTCAAAATAAGGTAGTTACAATATTTACAGAATTTGGGCTTCGCGCCCCGAGTTCACAATGCTTGGGCAATCAGCTCAGTTTTACCCCAAACACAAGTTTTAACAGAGGGGCAGAAAACCCCATTCATACCTAGGAGCCCTTGCTCCAAATTACACTGAAAAGCCTCCTCGAGGCATACAACATACAATTTTCAAAAGAGCCACTCGCTCTCAAATTTAAGCCTCTCCCAGGCCACACCAAACTCCACCTTCAAGCTGTCCTCAACGGACATAAACACAGGGGTAAAATACCCAATCTACTGAGGTCTATTAAACGAAAAGAATGTTAATTAAATGACCTCTAAAATAACAATTTGAGAGGAGGCGAACTTGCACTCCTAATACACTAGATTAAGACCTACTTGGCGCTAGGCCGTTAATACAAGGGCTAATCCCATACTAAAGAGGTGACTTAAGAAGAGAACAATTTGTTTTACATTAACGAAGAATAGGTTGAGAAAAATAAGTTCACCTCAAAACAATATGAGTGGGAGCTCGAGAGGGTTAGCACTCTCTATCCCAGAATGTAGCATTCCAAGAGAATAGATGAAAAGAGTAGTTACATTTACATTTTAGGAAAAGGTTACATGGTGGAACGCTTCGCACCCGCCCCGAGAGTTAAACTGCTGAGCTAGCAAAGAAAGAATATATTAATCGGCCATTACCTTATAGTTGACCGCTGCCGGAGAAAGAGGCGCTTCCCGCCTCCTGCTATGTACTTAATACACTGAAAGATGGAACAGAAGTGGCCCGGAGACCCAAAAATCAGCAGTTTATATTCTCTCGCGGAAGGTTCTAGGTGTTAGGGGAAAGAAAACACCCTCCCACAAACTTTTTATTGGCTAGGGTATAGAAACATATTCAAGTTGGGGGAAGATACCAATGATTGGTCAGAAATTAATAACAGAAATTCGGGATTGGTCAAATACAAAACAAGGGGAAAGAGAGGGGTATACAGCCAACTTAAACAATAACAGAAAGAAATTTAAGAAAGAACAAACTTTTGAAATACAATTTTCTCCAAAGAACAGTTATTTTTCTTCCCACTAGGGTGCACTATTGTAGTTTTTCAGTGGTGTCCTCTAGAAGAGAAAGTTCACACTTCTTACTTCAAGCAAAACAAAAGTACGTCGAAAATGACACAGTTCACAAACTCAAAAATTTCCAGGTGGTGACATCTTCTGAGAAACCAGAAAATTAATAGGGTAAATAAAGTTCAGACTTCCTCCAGCAGAGGAGTTTCCACAGGCGCACATTTTAAATTAGCGGAGTGGAGGTGTACCGCCCGGTACAATAATCACAGAAGATATTACATATTTTCAGTACTGTAGCAATTACTGCAGCCGTCAATCATTACACAGTTACCGCTTTAGCTTGTTCGAATTCACTGTGAAGACAAGATTCCTAATCAGAATTCATTTGTACTGAGAGCATAGTCATTTTGCCAAGGCACTGACCCGTAACTACTACAGAAGTAATCAGCAAGATCATTTCTGACTTTGATACGGTTTTAGTTCCTTCGTGTTCCGTAAGAAGGAATACTTGAAAGTAGGCATGTTAGTGTGTCTTCAGTGCTGTAACCAGCACGTCTCCTGACAAAATTGTGCAGTACACAACATGTTTCAATTATACTATTAGCGAACGCAGAATTAACGTCAAGCTCTCGGTGAAATATTCGCTATTTATTTGCTAATACACGAAGGCACATTCAACAAATCTTATAGCTCTCGTTAGTCTGTAGTTAAAAATGTTCTTCTCGTTGGTCAGGTTTTTACTGGTGTACGATCTCATTACATTTCAGCAAAGAGCAAAAGTTTCATCCGCAACGAATACGTACGGAATATGATCACTTCTTACATCATTGGGAAGAGGATTCGGATCTGGTAGATCGAAGGAGTTCGAATAAATTTTCGTTCAAAGCTCTGTCATTTTGAATATATTACAGTCACTTTCTTTTCCATACGGCTCAACGTTAAAACAATAGTCAGTATCTGCTATTTCCATAATGACCATGAAAAATAATTTCGTATAGTTAAAGAAGTCGTTACCACTGTGGCAAGGCTTAATAATTCTGATGTGCTTGCAATCAATCGCTCCTACACAGTGAGGAAAATTAGCTCTACTTTCAAAATTTCACTAACCTTTATCCAGTCTCTTTTTAATTTTATTTCATGTTTTCTGGACGCAATTCATTCCATATAGCTTCACTAGTATCTTGAACGATTTCTGCTAGCGTTGACCGACCAAAAAGAAATTCGAAATGCAGAACTCATAAAGAGCAACCCGATCCAGATACAGTATCTGAAAAAGGGAAAATTTGGGCAATAATTATAAGTTATTATACAATAATTTTCTTAATAGTAGTAGTTTAGTTAGTACGTAAAAGCTACCATATTAATTTTATATTAATATATTTTGTTTGTACAATATATTCGGTGCTTGTAGGCAAAGGGATACAGCAACGCTGAAGGACGCTGAGGGATTCCTTCACAAGGTCAATGAGAAATTTCAAAGGACGAAGTGAGAGTGGAGCAAACAAAAATGACCTTCCTAATTCCTACTGTACATTCAAGGCCGTAAGTAACTTGTAATTTCATTTATGACTTTCAAAGCCATCATCATCATTCCGTGTCCGGTCAGCATTTCCGAAATGTAGCAACTCCGATGGCCTTGTTGTTCGCCTCGATCTGGTCCTGTGCAGTGCAGGGATGTTCTAGTAGGGGACAGATGAGCAGGTGGTTCCGATCTTGTGTTACACCACACTCGCAGGATGGGTCTCCATCAGCTGAAGTATGGCCCATTTTTGCATGTTGGTCTTGCAAAGAGGTACGCCCAACCTAAGACGATTAAGTGATCTCCAAATAGGGTAGGGCAGGTCATTTCCTGGAGCTAGCTCTTCCTTTGTAGGAGTATCAGGCGGCAGCATGCTCTTCAACCTGGTGATGCGGTTAGACTCAGGTGTTCCTACCAGTGGTTGAGTCGTGGTGATGAAGCTCTTTCTCGACTTCAGTCGACAGACTACAGCCTGGTGATCATGCAGTGGGTGGCGAGAATCATTAGTCTGCTTTGTCCTCTCTGCATCAGCAGCAACAGCCCTTCTGATAGCGGGGGAAGCTATTCCAACAATCGGGTAGAGTTTGTCAACTAGGGTTGGCTTCAGACATCCCGACAAGATACGTACGGTCTCGTTGATTGCAATGTCAACCTCCTTGGTGTGAGTGGATGCACTCCACACAGGTGAAGCGTACTCTGCAGCGGACACACACAAAGCAAGAGCAGAGGTTCTCAGGACGTGAGGGCTTGCTCCCCAGGTGGTGGCTGTGAGCTTTCTCAAAATATTGTTCCAGGAACAATTTTGAGTATAACACGCTCATTCTTTAATCTTTGAATTTTTTAGCAACTCGGGAAATATGAATGGTAAGGCTGGTCCATCTTCAGAGTTATCTGCCGTATTGCTGGAGCAACATGAGAGTTTGTCTGAGGAGGCAGAAAGGAACGTGATGGAGCCGACAAAACTGCGCCGAAACGGAAGAGGTCACGAGAAACGTTTGTACGTGAGCTCTTGAAAGTATTTCATAAAAGCGCCAACGACGCCCATGTGAACGAAAGATGTTTTTACTATCCCTGCTGTCTAGTTTGAAACAGGTGAAACCCTCTCAAAAAATGAGAGGTTCATATAAAGGTGATGGAACTACTGAACAGCTATACCTGTTTACCAGAACCTAGCCTTCTTGTTCAAGCAGTTTCACCAATCTATTACGTAACACCCAGTAGGCCTATGCATACAGTAGTACCCCGCGAATTACCGTCATTTTCCCAATCAGCTATCCACTCTCAGTCACCATCTATTGATTCGGATGACTCTCTTGGAGTTATAAATGTTTGAAAAAAATATAAATAATGGAATAAGAAATATTTCCATGTAATTTCTCCATGTACCGTAGTGCATAGAATGTATAATTAATTGTAAACGATAAGGATAAGGATAAGAAGCATTTATACTGATATTTTATGTAATAAAAATGTAATATAATAAACCTATCTCAATGCAACTGCGAGTTTTTGTTCTACATCGATACATTCGCACATTTCACTGTCATTTTATGTTGATCATTACTTATTCACACCTCAGTCGTTCTATATTGCTGTTGCAAAATGCGAGTTTCTGTAGACGGTCATCATCTCATAGTTTGTCTGTACGGGAGATACGGAGATTCGTTCGACTGAAAGCTTCACCTGAAAAATATGTAAGACTGGTGAAGGTTGACATATGAAGGAATGGAAACAAAAGTGAGAAATAGTTTAGGAAGGACAGCGAGCCTCCTGATATGAGGTGGGTTACTCCAAGGATCAGCACTCAGCCCATACCTTTTTAATTTGGTTATATACGTGAATGTGCAGGCAAGCTGTAAAGATACCAGCACCTTGGTGAATGCTGTTTACTGATGATGTTGTGTTGTGTGAATCAAGTAAATATAAATTATAAGGGAATCTGGAGGAAAGAGGAAAAGCACTAAAAGAGAGAGGGATGAGAATTAGTATGTTAAATTCAGGATGTATGAGCACTGCTAAGAAAAAGGGCCTTCGGGTTGCGCTCCAAGAATGGTGATGGTGGAGGTAGTGGTGGTGGACGAGTAAGTAAAATCGGACAACACTAATAAGATGGAAAAATGGAAGAGGTCCGTCAGGAAAGCATCCGACACTTCGAAAAGTGAACGTAGTGGACAAAAGAAGACAAGGGCCACGAAGGTCGTGAAAATGAAGTACTTCCTGGACCTTGCTCACGTAATACCATCGGAGTCGGGGAAAGAACAAGAGTTGACAAAGGAGGACGGATAGGGTAGATGAAAGTGAGGAGCCTGGCAAAAGAAAGTGAAAGCAATGCCAGGACTCAGCTAAGGCCGTTTAAGTCAAAGTTCAGCCCCAATGGAAATGGGTTATACTGCAATAACTGCCGATCATGTGATGGGTTTTTCTTGTCATAGGAAGGCCTAAAACGGGTGGGTAATATCTGGAAATTATTATTATTATTATTATTATTATTATTATTATTATTATTATTATTATTATTATTATCAATTAATGTCAACATAATCCTCCTTGGTGTAATGGAAGTGGAAGTCTAAAGATGTATCAGACTATGATCACACCACTGATATTGCATAAGGCAGGTTGCTGTTGAGTGACAAGAAGAAACGAACCAACCTTGAATGCTTGAGAGAGGCGTGTGCTTAAGAAGATGTTTTGAGCAGTGCAGATGAACGTGGAATGTTTGGTACGAACGGAAAGCTTTTAGTTGTGAACAGCGGTATTCTTTGAGGGAGTAATGAGTTCTCAGTGTTACACTGTTTCTGTCTTCGCACCAATTTTGCTGTTCTGGAGGGAAATCTGGGTGGACTTAGCACACCTTATTTATAACAGACACAAAAGTAGTGAGAATGATTTCTGGAACAAAAGAGTGGGGATAACGACTGGAGAGTTAATTTAGGAATGAACTCGATGAATAATGTAGCGTCTTTAATTCGCTTCACCGTTGGGGTCGTATGAGTTGAATGTAACAGGATAGGTTGCGTGTGTGAGAAATGAACTCGGCCGCGTCAAATAAGAAAAGCATCTCGAGTGACACAGTTCATCTCAGCGACCCAAAAAATTACGCTAATATTGGCAGTTTTCGATTGTTTTTACATTTCAACCCCTCTCATAGGAGTGCTAGGATACCTTAATCTCACAGTACTTTTCCCAGATGTAGACAGAAGACATATATAGACTGCTACCTGTGATATGTGCACAAGCTATCAAAATTCTCAAAATCACACAAAATTGACAGAGATATATTGCACTTTCTTGATGCGCTTCCCGCAGACCAATTTCTTGCAAAATGAACACTTCCTAGTAGGTACATATGCTTTCTTAACACTCGTGCTTTATTTCAGATGGTCGACGTTTTGACTGGTTGTCATAATCAGAACTCTCAAGTGAGTTCCTCTGCGATCGTATTTTCAAGAGCTCAGCAACGAGTCATTCCTTGTCGCTATAAACAATTGGCTTTACATTGCACCGACACAGACATATAATATACGTAAAATATTGTTCACGTTGTGTGAACTTGTCAATGATTATGAACAAGTGTGACAACATTCATGTAGTCTAAGTTGTAATTCCACAATCACTGACAAGTTTGGGCAACGTAAAAAATACATATGTACGCATGGTTAAATGTGATTTGTTATAATTTGAGGATGTTCTTGTAGACCGAAACATATCATGTACTTACTAATACAAGAAGCATATTTCCAAAAGGTACCAGATCCAAAACATTCAAAGTGGAGATGACAATGGAGGACATACGTTGGTAGGAAGCTCCATAACGCGAAAGATATATACATGGCGTTGAAAATCACGTTTGATGCCAATAAGTACCCAATCCCACAGGGTGAATTGGCCAGAACATAATGCATCCATGCAACCAACGAGGAGTCACATCAGGGTTATGTGACCAGCAGCACAAGAATAACTTCCTTTAATTATTTACATCGTTGTGTTCCAAGATTTCATTTAATATTATGTAACTAATCTGTGATTTCACTACAAATAACTTAATTTTGATCACTGTATATTTAAATACAGTCAGTTTTCTGATGAATGCAGATAAATTTATGACGTATAAGTATTTGGAGCTTCAGTCCCGAAACGTACCCATTCCATCAGTTTTCCTTGCATATTTCTTAAACTGCAATACTTTTAACAGAAATACTTTATGTAGTACCGCATTCATTCTATCTGAACATAATAAAAGTTCTAACATGAATTTTCAGTTGAAGTTTTTCACTCTGCGTTGTTCATCTCTCCTGTAAAATTATACTTTTAGATTTGGTACCTTTTAGAGATAAGTTTCGCATGTATCTTTACTGATCTGTTATAGTGTTCTAAGTAACATATTTAGTATTTTGATAGGCTGGACAACCTATAAATTACATTAAATTGAAAAGCATATGACAGCATAGACCGAGAATCCCTTTTCGAAATAATAACATAATTTGGACTAGATTAAAAGACAACAAATATCATTAAATAAACACTCATAGGGAGCAAATATAAGGTTAAATTATGGGAGAACTGAGCAGAGAATTTCCCACCGACACATGAGTACGGCACTCTTTAACTGTGCGCTTGAAAATGTTGTAAAGGAATGACGAAAGGCAGGTGCACCAATACACGAAAACATAAAGGCATAGAATTCAACTGTTTATCACTTGCAGATGACATGGCAGTAATTGCCGAAGACATCTCCGATGCACAAAAACAACTTGAACTCCTGCAATAACAAGCAACGAAAATTACGTTACAAATTTCATTTGAAAAAAAGAAATATGACAGACTTCAAAACTTTCCCATCTGAACTCGAAATTGGGTTCAAGCACATCTCTCGAGTGAATGAATTTAATTATTTACTTTAAAAAAAATCAATTGAATCGCCACTTCAGAAAATGGAGATTGCATTTCAGTTAAAAAAAACACTTGGAATAAATATATCTCTCCTGGAACTGAAAAATCCGACACTATACTACAGTAAATGAAACCTGGAGCTCTCTACGCATAAGTAACTCTCGATCTTGAACACAAAACACTAAAAGGATAGTTACAAGTGAAATAACGTAAAATAGTGGGAAAAATCCTGTCACAGAGAATCAAAGGTGGAGTGCATTTTCCAAAAAAAAACACACCAAATGCGGAAATTTATAAAGGAATCTAAAAAATTACAAACACAATGCGCATACGAAGAATAAAATTCAGGGAGCACTTAGAAAGAATGGAGTCAAACAGTTTGACTCACATCATTTACACATTCCTAGAGGATAAAATCACTATATCAAATTGGTACAAACAAACAGACCTGAAGGAATTAGGTTCACCATATCTACTGGACCATGATAAAACCAGAAAAATCACACTCACATAGGGTTTCGAGGATGATGAAAGACGAACCGACATGTATGGTACCTGCACAGAAAATACACCCATTTACTACGTACGAAGGAATACTGGGCTAAAAGAAAAAGCCAACAGAATTTGATTCCGCGTGGTCCTGAGAGACTCATTCCTGACGACGGAGAAGAAAAAGGAGAAGAAGAAATCAGCATTGAAAAAGAATGGACTGAGCTCGATAGCTGCAGTCGCTTAAGTGCGGCCAGTATCCAGTATTCGGGAGATGGTGGGTTCGAACCCTACTGTCGACAGTCTTACAGTTTACCTTGATTTTCCATTTACACACCAGGCAAATGCTGGGACTGTACCATAATTAAGGCCAAGGCTGATTCCTTCCCACTCCTAGCCTTTTCCTGCCCCATAGTCACCATAAGACATATCTATGACGGTGCTACGTAAAGGAATTTGTAAAAAAAGTAAATAATAAAGAATGGCCTCCTTCTTAACAAAAAGTCCACCGTTCTAGCCCTTCAGGCAAGCAACTCAATGCTGAAAACATTCTAGAGATATGAGCTGCGAATTTCAGGTAAATAGAATATAGTAAATTATGATAATATATTCTTTTTATTCCTAAAAATAAGTTATTTTCTCAATCGCCGTTATCCGGTTGATTAGATTAGAAGTTAGCCTTCTTCTACCACTACGGACGCTAACGTTAGTCAGTGCAGAGTTTCACTTATGCCCTAATAAATTTGGTGCGGACATTTTCAAAAATCAGAAAACTCCTGAGGGTATCGAACCCAGGAACACATTGCAGGAAAATATGAGAATAAGTTAATTTGGCTAGTATTTGAAGCAAAAAGAAGACGAGAAAAGAAACAAACGATATTAAGCTGTTTCTCTGGAACTACATTTAAGCCGGAAGTGATTTACGAAATTTGTTTTTTAGTTTGATACAGCTATCCAAGAGAAACCTCCGTGGCTCAGGCGGCAGCGCGTCGGCCTCTGACAGCTGGGTCCCGCAGTTCAAATTCCGGTCACTTCATGTGGGATTTGTGCTGGACAAAGTGGAGGTGGGACAGCTTTTTCTACGGGTACTCCGGCTTTCACTCCAGCAACACTCTCCATTATCATTTCATTTCATATGTCAGTCATTAATCATTGCGCCCTACAGGCCTCGGCAGCCGGCACGATTCCTTTCCTCGTCGCAAGATGGCGGCTTTATTCATTCAATCCCTGATACGATCACTGACAGAAAACAGGTTGTAGACTTTCATTCACAGCTCTCCAAGAATCACAATTTGAAACCTTTCTGAGTCCTGTATTCCTTCAACTTTCGGAACTATTGAGGAAATTGTTCATTTCGTAGTGTAGGGGCCCCCACTTTGCCTGCTAAGGAATGTTTTCAACGTTAAAATGAAAAAGAATATAGCCATGAAATAGAAAGAGCCGTCGAAATACTGTATGCAAAATTTTTGAACGAATACAGTACTCATTTTACCCAAGCCGTCATTCAAAAGTAAAATTAGAACTATACCATGGAGCCATCCACTTGATAAATTATGGTACTAGAACTATTTTAATTTGGCCTCTTGAACAAGGATGAGAATTAGAAAATGAGGGTTGGGATTTCAGTCCTCATTTCAATTCCCTTGAATCCCTTTACCAGCACCAGTGGTTATTAGACGGCATTTTACACCGTGTATAATCAATCTCGGACGATGTACGAGCACGTTCTGATGAGATAATCGGTGAAGGATCACCTCATTGGAAGTTAACATGACAGTCCGAGATAGCTTATTGACAGGGATCAGTTGGTACATAAACACGCGGGGAAAACGGGTCAGTGACGAGTTCCCCATCAATTTTGTGATAACTTCTATCTGTAACAGAATATCTAAACATACCTATTTTTGTGTGAAGATACCATCCCATACGTATCGCACTATACATGTAAACGAACGTATGTTGCGAGTTAATATTATCAAATTAACACATTACTGGTCGCAAATAAATTTCAACAGAATAACAAGCCACATTTATCATAACGCTTTAGGTCCTTGATTCTACATGGTATGTATGTTAAGTCTTCAGCCCTAAGGCTGGTTGGATCCTCAACAGCTCCGCCATCAGATATCATACATGGCCTAGGCATCACTGAAGAGGCGTACTAGGGGAATGAGAAGCGAGGTAGTGAGCCAGAAGTTGCTATTACATATCAGTCTGCCAAGCCCACTGAAATGTGTGCCCGACCGACTATATCAGCAACATTTTCACACCATTCATAAAAGGTACTGGCTGCAGAAGGAATGGCATTACTAGCAGGGCTCATACCTCAGTCACTTTCATATTGTCAAAGCCAAGGATAAGACAGAGACAGATCAACGAAAGTAACAAAATTGCTCTAGCCCACACCAGGAGACATAGTGCACTGTAAATACTAGGTCCTGCCAGTAAAGGCATGATTCTACATTATAGTCCTGTTTATATGCATCTTCATTATTCACTGTTATGCGTTTTAGTGTTTAGTATGCATGTTCTATATATACAAAATAAGAGTTTTGTCTGCACATTCCTCCGAATTTGAAAATAATAGTATTTCTGTATCGGTCGTGTCCACCATTAGGAAGGAAATGCAGGTTTTTTCCGTCGTCTCTGTATGTCTGTTTGTACGTATGTACGCACATCACAATTGAATGAATGAACAAAATTTAATTAAAATCGGTATGCAACGTCGGTGAATAAGGCATTACAATCTAGACTATGAATAATTTTATTCAGGCTAGATAAAATGGTAGTTTAGGGGACGGCCTAAAATTTAATTATCAAATATCTATTATTATCGGTCCTCTCGATGAACACTACATAACAAAAGTGATAGATAATACAATTTACGATCACTTAGGTCCTACACAATTTTACTGTTGAAATGCTGGCCTTCTGACCGCAACTTGGCAGGTTTGGTTCCTGGATCAGTCCGGTGGTATTTGAATGTGCTTAAATAAGTTAGCCTCGTGTCGGTAGATTTACTGGAACGTAAAAGAACTCCTACGAACTAAATTCCTGTACCTCGGTGTCTCCGAAAACCGTAAAAGTAGTTACTAGAGTAAAGCCATTATTATTATTATTATTATTATTATTATTATTAGTATTATTATTATTATTATTTGCGTAGTCCATGTCAAAGTCGAGCATCGCTAACATGAAATATTGTTCAGTCATGTTACTGGCGATAGTAGCGATTATACCATGATTGTCTTAAGGTGAAAAGGAGCGTCTTTATCAGCGCATATCGGCAAGGACAATTGTAAAAACTGTAAAATGGGAAAAAGTCGTGAAGGAACGTAATGAAAGGAGGAAGAAGGACTCCACTTTCATTGAATGTCCGTCAAAAGGAAACTGCATGTTGTGATGTTACACATAACATCCCCACACTGGATTTATTACAGCGTATTATTATTATTATTATTATTATTATTATTATTATTATTATTATTATTATTATTTTATTGGTGTATTAAGGTCAGAATATCTGAAGCTGAAAGGTCTCCGTGTTAGATCGTATTTGTAATTTGCTTCGTAGAGTCAGTTGGGAAACATACAGCTATAAACATCCCAGGGGAACTTTAGGAATCATACGGAGAGTCCAAAGCCTGACATATGCGTATCCTCAAGTCAGCTTCGGCGGATATAGACACGTGTTACAAATGTCACCATGACACTGGATATCTCTCGCTCATGATTGGACAGACGGTCCTGCGTTTGATTTCACTACAATCGGCACGTAGATGTTGTCATTCCCAAAACTTGCGGCCGAGTCTTAAATGCAGCCTACGGATTTTTACTTATCTCAGCGTCACCGAACACCTTACAGTGTTAGTGTAAAAACAGGTAGCCCATTTAGTAACGTACTGTACCACAGAAGACGGCTGTAACATCCTACTTCCCCATTTTAATTCGACAATTTCCTGAGAAACCATATTATGATACTAGCTAACCGATCGGAAACAGTACGTTTTTATTGTCAGTTCAGTAAGGGATGTTGCTAACAGTGACAGCGCGTGTATAAAACGTCTGGAGGCTCACTGCTGTGGAAAATAACGTGTTCAGATTATTATTGTTACTTGATGTTTACATAGACGTAAAATAGCAGCACTGCTTGATTAGAAACGTGACTTTGCTTTCCAGAGACACGGCTACAGCTCGAAGAAGTTACCAAAACAATGAAGAATGGAAGACAGAGAATATGAGGTGCAATTGTTTTAAGCTGATCCAATTTCCCGTCATTTTGAAGACGTCGCTTACGTAGGAATAACTTCTTCAAGAACGTGTTAGGCAGACTACTGTTATTTATGTGTTCACGTATTTTGCTGTTTACTTTTCATAAAACACGTATTACTAATGAAAAGTTTCATTTCATTAGATAAATTTAGGTTACGTACGCCTACTGGTGCTATACAATCCGTAGTTACCAAAATATTCTGGCTCATTGCGGTTAATTACATCAGAATGGGAAAATCGCTAAAATTAAAATCCCTTCAAATCCTACCACATACGGCAAATATTAACCGAGCGCTCTGACAATGCATCGGCTAATTTCGGAACTGCTCAATGTAACTCGTGTCTATCGCTGGTCCAGTTGCCAGCGATTCCTGGGCTATGTTTTCCCTGCTTCTCATAACCCCTCGCCCTGCGCATCCTCCTTACGCCTCGCGGCCCCGCGTCATAAGTCCTGGAAAACCCTCTTCGCTGGTTCCGGAGATCAACCGAGTGTTGATGTCAAAAATACCACTACGCGCACCGATAAACAGATCAGATTTAAGGAACAGGCTATGATAAACCATTTTACCTAGATTTATCTCTTTCGAGGGGGTTCATTGAACCTTTGAACATATAGAACGCGTTGCCAATGGGTGCTAACAACCTTTGAAATAAGAGCGCTCAGTGATTTGATGACAATAGAGGAGCCAACTCCGTTAGAAAAAAAAATTTCGTGGATTAATATGAAGACAATTACAGACAAATGCAGAAGTGATAAAGAACAGGCTCACAGCATCCTTTAATGAGGAAAATATACGGGTCTCCTCTAACTCAAATCTTGGTACCAAGTGGAAAAGAGAATTCATATTTATGCCTTGCAATCTCTGCTCGAAGTAATTGATCTTAGTGTGTAGACTGAGTGACCGAATTGTCATGCACTTCGCCAGAAGCGGTAGTCCAATTTCTAATTTATTTTCCACTTCCTTGTTTAATTATGTGTTCCTGTACAGGCAAGTTATAGTTTAGGTTAGGACCGGTCGAGATGGCAGCAGTGAGGTTAGCGACGTTTTCTTGTTCAAAAAGGGGAGGTTAAGGTCTGTCAAGATGACAGCTCTCATCTTGACAGCTGTCAAAGGCACGTGCTTTTGTTTCAAAAAAGGCCACGTGCTCGTGACGTCACGGTCACATGGTCATGACGTCATGGAGTCAATGACCTTGGCCGGGGTCAATGACCTTCGATTCTGACTGAGGAGAAAAATGCTGGTGAGGTGGTTTAGAATCCCCCTTGCCATACTACTTAACACCAATACGTCCATCAAGGAAAGAATGATGCATTTTCAATAGCAGTAGTAATAAGTTATCAACAGAAAGGGGAGAAAGAGTACGAGAGAATTTCAAATGTCGACTGATTTAAAAAAAACTGAAGAACACTGTAAATTGAAAGACGATGCTCAAGACCGTAATGCTTGGACGACTGTGTTCTCTTGATACTAGTCTACGGACAAATGCATACTGATGATAACTATGTATAAATGGCATCACTTTTCTCATTAAAACGTCATTCAGATCTCAAGGCTGCACTTAGATAAAGTATTTCTCTCTCTCTTCCTTACGTGGAAATAGAGGAAACGAATGTTGAGCACTTGACAGTCGTATTAAGTATCTTTTAATTGGATGTAAATAGTTGTACAGCAATTCCGAGCACACAATGTATCTTTAACTGGAGCGAGGAAATCACGACACTACACCGTTCATCATCTTTAATTATCCGGGCGATATCTTACAGTTAATTGCGGTGGTATCTGCTACGACACCTACTGCCGCGACTCCATTAATTTCCTGACAACAAAGTGTCCGATATGAAATACGAGATAGGGGAGTGAGGTTTACCACGAACTGTCGCGTGCCCACTTGTTTGGCTTCCACCATCACTCAAAGTATGGCTAGCAATTTATCCGACGAGAGAGAACCTCGAGATTAAAACATGATTTTCTTCGAATTCGTTCCCATCCTGAAGATTAGTTATAATAATTCATTTGTTGACCGTGCGGTTGGAGGCGCGCAGCGTGAGCTTGCATTTGGGAGACAGTGGGTTTGAACCCGACTGTCGGCAGCCCTGAAGATGGTTTCTTGTGGTTTCCCATTTTCACATCAGGCATATGTTTTGGCTGTACCTTAATGCCACGACCAATTCATTCAATTAAAAAAAAACATTCATATATACTGGAAACGCTAGGTACAGGGGTGTACAATGCAGGCTGCCCAGTGCCATCAATGGGCAATGCAGACTCCTCTCAATGAAATGAAAATAATCGGCATCTAGCCTAATTCACTCTGCACAAAAATGTTCAGAAAATTAGATCACGACGAAATTGTTTTGACAGATTTACGTAGATGAATTTAGATTTAGTTAGATGTAACCGTCTTGTAAATCATCTTTGTTGTGTATAACATAGCACAGCTGTAAACAATACTTGCCCTTGCCGTCTCCCGCAACACCGCGACACGGTCCTCTCAAAAGAACTACACTTAAGTGTTCAAATATAATTCCAGGAATTATAATTTATTCCAAAATATCCTATTTCAGGTAGAAAGTGATATATTGTTGATGTGTACCGCACCTTAAATCGTATTATGCACAAAGTTTGCTTATCATTTAACTTTCTCTCACATTTATTCGACAACAATATATAACTTCAACAATAACTTGGGGTAGTAAGAATCAGTAAACTCAGTTTCGAAGGAGCTCTCATTGCGCTAAAGTAATAGCATGGTGTACTTACAGCAAGTGCAATAATTTGCTTATGAGTTGTGCGGATTGATATTTTTCAATTTTTTTCACACCAGGCAAATGCTGGGGCTGTACCTTAATTAAGGCCAAGGCCGCTTCCTTCCCTTTCCTGTCCCATCGTCGCCGTAAGACCTATCTGTGTCGGTGCGACGTAAAACAACTAGCAAAAAAAAATTTCAAATTTTATCTGTACAGTTTTTTATTTAATCATGTTCGTATATTTCTGTGTATTTTAATCGAATCAATTATTATAACTGTTGAATTCAGAAGAGGTTACTGAGTATAGTTCGGTAGTTACTGAAAAATGAAACGAATTTTAAGTATGAACTAAAGGACCCGTAATGCTCCACAGCGTTCATTATAAACAGGTCAGATAACTCGTCTTGATAAGCCTCTCGTAGTCATATCGTTTTCCCTGCCGTTTTTTATGGTTTTATGAACATTAATAAGAAGTGGGTTATGGTATGCCACAGTTCGTAGACAGAAATCATCTATTAAGACGTCATCATGCCGTCTGTTAGCTTTTTTTAAAAGTTATCCTGCAGTTCCTGATCAAAAGCTTGACGTTGTGTTGTAGGAGGCAACGGTATTTTTAATCGCAGTTCTTCTATACAGAACGGTTGTCTTGTGACCTCATAGGTTATTCTCAAAGGAGCGTTTGTGTCAGCCAGAGAACACCTTTAAGGTACATGGCCCTCACTCTTTCTAGTACAGCTAGGTTATTCTTCGATAGGTGCTCCCAGATAATGTCTAAGGCGTATGTAATGATGGGGTCTGTTTGCACAGTTGCCTACGCTATAAAATTATAGTAGTAATATAACGTAGGCAACGGTTTTTACGTAGATCTGTTCTCTTAGCTTTTTTTTGCTATTTGCTTTACGTCGCACCGACGGAGATATGTCTTATGGTGACGATGGGATGGGAAAGGCCTAGGAATGGGAAGGAAGCGGCCCTGGCCTTAATTAAGGTACAGCCCCAGCATTTGCCTGGTGAGAAAATGGGAAACCACGGAAAACCATCTTCAGAGCTGCCGACAGTGGGGTTCGAACCCACTATCTCCCGATTACTGGGTACTTAAGCGACCACATCTATCGAGCTCGGTTGTTCTCTTAGCAGCATGTAAGTTATTAGGTTCGCTCTGCCATCTGTTGTGTATATTCGGAACCTGTGAAAGGTTAGAGAATCAAAGAGTATCTAGCAGGGAATGGTATTCTTCCGTGTTCAGAGAAAGTGTATACTCTTTCGCTTGACAGGTAGTATTAAAACACGGCTGCATGCAATGGCATTACTATGGATGAAAATCGCATACATCGGAGTATTAATGGAAGTGTTAGTCGCTTACCAACTTGCTAAATACAGAATGCATTGCGGGTTAGGATAAGCCTTCACCAGCAATTATTGGAGTGATCATTATTAATGGTTTGATTTTATGATTACCCAAAGTTGGCTGAACTTACAGACCAATCAGTGTCTGATGAATCACCGGCAGGTTTTTCCCGCGAGTGTAAAACAAAAATGAAGTAAATCGGTCCAGTAGAACGGACGGACGGATTTTCCAAAGCTGTTTTCGTAAACTGTTTCAATATATAGATATCAAAGTGGTGTACGATTGCGTTGGCAGAACAGTAGCTTAACCGGTAAACCACGGAAGCAGTCAAGCGTGAAAGGAAGAAAATGTTTTAATGCTCTTAATCGTGGAAACAGATTTCTTTCGTATATGCGGTGGCTCGTTCAATCAATTTACTGAGGCAGAAGAGCAACTGTTTGTTTTATTTCCCTCTATCACAGCAGTCTGCTACTTTAGATGTAATTTTTCTGTTCTCGCTGTGTATAGATCGTGATCTTCGTTGCCGAGAACGAGTTCTAAGGTGCTCATGTGAAGTACTTGGATGTTTGCTCAGCCATTGTAATATAGGTAGCAAAAGTTCAGTTTTCACCTGCAGGGTTGTCAGAAACAACGTGAACCGAGTATATGAATGATCACTCTTCTTCTTCTTCTCCTTCTTCTTCTTCAAGTGCCATATCCGGTTGCCCAGACGTCAGCGATTACTCTGGAGAAAGTTTTTCTGTCTTCTGCCAGTCGGAAGAGTCTCTCAGTTGTCTCAATACCAGTTCACTGCTTGATGTTGTGTAACCATGTTATCTCTGGTCTGCCAACTCGCCGTATGCCCTCTATTTTATCCTGGAGAATGAGTTTTATGAGGCCATATTTGTTTCCTCTTAATATGTGGCCTAGATAAGCTATTTTGCGAATTTATAGTTGTTATTAGTTCTTGCTTCGTCCTAGCTCTCCTTAGGACTTCATCGCTTGTTATCATATCTGTCCAGGGTATTCTAAGCATTCTTCTGTGCAACTACATTTCAAAGGCGGCAAGTCGTTTGATACTTTTGGCTTTTAAGTTCCATGTTTCTGCACCATATAACAGTACTGACCAGATGTCTGAGATTCAGATTCAGATGATTATTACAGAACACAAAGAGCTCATCCTGCGAAATGCAGCTCTAGCGTTCTCACTTCTGCATCTGATTTCCTTATATTGCACACATACGCGAATTTGCGTAATTAATGTATGAATTAAAAGTTGAATAATTCGCATTGGAATACAGCAGTAGGCTGTGAAAGCTGGCAGTCACAAAGCAACATTCTGGCGTCGGTCAGACGGCAAGTAGATCCGCAGAACTTTTCTTAAGGCACGAACAGCAGATAGCTGGCCTAAGTGGTACATCCAATAAAGTTTATGGTGCCGACTAGGAGTGGGAACTTTCTACTCGGTTCTCACGGGAAAATCACGCGTTGGAACTTGACCTACTTAGAAGTGCAAGAGAGAAAACAACAATACCCGTCAACCCTTGGCAGAAAGTGGAAGCATCCATGCTGCGGAGAGCGCGTACGTCTCAGCCAATCACAAAATTGCATATTTAAAAGTTTTGTCATAGCGGGAATCTACAGCCAGTATTTCGCGATTTAGAGCCCGGAGTAGTTGTGGAAAACGGTGTCCTGACTTCCTAACAATATTTGAAGATTTATCGGTGCAAATGTGTGATTAATTAGTGGTTAATTAAGAAAATTTTAACTTTAATGGAAGGGTGGTATCGCCCAGGAAGCGAACTATCATGGCGGGAAGAGACCATCCTCAGGAAGAAAATAACGCCGGTGACGCGCGCTGTCGTATGGATTACCCTGTGATCATTTCCCACGGCGCAATATAACAAGTAAGTCGGACCGAAATTGAGAAGATTTTGTACATATTTTTTAAAGCTTTAACCTACGGACGTATGATAAAGCGGTCCCAAGTGCAAGATTACTACGCCACATCCCTTCCCTAGAACTATTCTCGAAGTGGGGGGAGAACTGTTTGCAAAAACAACGAGCAGTGTGATGAATCTTCAGTCAGCTTTCAAATTCAGTCTTGTGCGGAGCAGTCAGCTTTCGAATTCAGTCTTGTAAGGAGTTCTTGTACGAAGTCTAGTACGGAGTTAGTTCAATCAGTTGTGCGAATTCTGAGAATTACGACTTAAAAACGCGATCAGAGACACTTGTTGGCATCCGAGTGAGCCATGTATTCACTTGTGAGAGTAATATTTCAGGAGAAATGAACACTTTAACAAACTTTTATTTTTATTTGAATTTATGCAGAGATAATCAGGCAATAGCTACACTTTTCAACACTTGCCTTAAATAAACTTACACAACCAACCGAGAGGGACAATGGATCACGTCGTAACATGTAACTGCATAACATTTTTCTAATCCACGTGTAGTTTGGATATTTGTTGAAAGGTCATTTATTTTTTTATTTTGGAGGACGATTAGTATAAAAATTTCTCCACACATCATTGGAAACAGTACTTTTAGCTTGTTTTCATCACTTTCAATGAACTGTTATGGCAAGCCTGATGTTACGGTAGAAAAATTAGTTAAAGCAGTTACAGGGTGGAGAATGACTTTGTTTCATTAATGGAAGGCCGCGGTGTTAAGACCTTGAGTACACTGTTATGTTCCGAAGAGGTGAACAACCGGTAAGCCTTAAACAAACGAACTGAGAGGGGTGTGTGAGGCACAGCACGACGCCAGGCAGGTAGCGGAGAGAAGACTTTCGACTTCACGTCAGGTGTTTATGCAGTGTTATTGTATAATCTTCATTGAAGTGCTAGAAATGCGAGTGTTTCTGTAAATGTGAACGTATGTAACGCCATTATAAGAATGTATCAAGCATGTGCGTGTGATATTTCGGATTACCACATCAGCTTCAAGATGGAATTCTAATTCATCCTGACAGAGCCCGGAGGGTGATCCAACCTGCCTCCAGCACTAAGGTAATGAGCAACAAAATGTACAAATAAATATGTAGGACTATGAACCAATCGATGATCAAATGTAGCTTAGACTGTTAGATAGGATTGTAAATAATTCACGTAATAATAATAATAATAATAACAATAATAATAAATATAAGTGTGAGCTAGTGTTATTTGCGTACTTTCTTTAAGTAAATGTGTTTGCATATTATTTCTGGATCAGTTGTAGTAAGTCACTTTGACAGATTAGAATGCTATCTTATGAGATTTAAATAAGAGTAATGCAGATTAATAATAATAATAATAATAATAATAATAATAATAATAATAATAATAATAATAATAAAGTTATTATAACGTTAGTTATGAGCGATATTTTGTTGACGTTGATTTTGTAGAAGCCGCCTTGTTGATTTTTAATGTTTACTTTTGCTACTTGCGCATTCAGATTATTTCATGTTAAGTAATCATCATTCAGATGGCCGTTTCTGGTAGCTTTTATACCGTGTATTTTTGCGACGATTTGGTGGACACGCGAATATTTATTTCTGTGTGTAATTGCGGTTACACATTTTCAATAGCCGTTTTCTTTTTGAGAGGCAATCTCGTCATTTTAGTAAACAGTTAGTGACAGGAAGCCATTGATAAGTCAGCTCTGATATTTTGTGAGATGTGAAGCGAAGGATGATCGAAAGATCGAGCTAAGTGAATAATATCCCTGATGATCTGCGTTGATAATGGAAATGTGATATTAGGACCATGTCATGAACAGTGTCGTAAGTTACTACGTCGAGAATAATGATGAATAAATAAGGATTGAGAGATGAATAATTTAACCGAGTGTGTTAAATATATGACGACATGGGAAATGGTTGTAGGCAGAAGCTTGTATTGTTTTAAATAGTTTCCAGGGAAAGTAGATGCTCGACAAATATGCGAGTTAATGCACGAGGTAATATGTGAGCAGAGCGACGAATCAATGTGTATTTTGACAGTCATGTAGACTCATTGGATAACATGTAATACCAGAAATTATTGTCCATAAAGGCTGAAAAGTGTCATAGCCAGACATTTTTCGTCTGAGGTTAGAAGATTGCCATCAAATTCACAATATTTTGTTACCTGTAGCTGGGTAAATTTTCTTTAGACTCCGATATTTGCGCATTTTATTTTATTTTTTTAACTTTCAGCAGGCAGCAATGTTCGGGATCTAGATTTTTGTTAATATCCTTTATTTGTGTATCTTTTATCACCGTTTATTTGTAGAATCTCATTATACGTGAATTGCTTGTATTCATTGATGTAAATAGATAGGTGTAGTTAGGTTATTTTTGATTTCAGTATTTTTGTTTTGTTGTTTGGAGCAGTGTTTCTCCATTGATATGTCCATTTACGTAAATAAGATTTCATGTGTTAGGATAGGAGATCATCGATTAGTTCATAGTCAAAAATAGTAGTGGTATGCTCATACCAGACATTCAGTAATTACCAAGCCTTAGAAATCCACTACATTTCTATTAGGAAAATGAAGCGATCTTTAATAAACCAGTTGTATCATAAGTGCCGCAAATGAATGAGGTAAATGAGATGGGATCTGCCTCCATCTAGTGGTAGTACCACAAATATGAATTCGTAATGGAAATGCAGGCAGCGGCAAATTAAGTAAAATTAATAATGTAAAAGGATCGCTTTCATTTGAGATGTAAACATGAGGCACTTGGCCTAATTATTTTAATATTTTAAGAGGTCCAGGCTATCACAGTCATGCAAGTGAGGTTTGAATAATTAAATGAGTGATTGTAACACTCAGTTCATGTTTCAATAATTTTCTTGTTTCAACCACGAGTAGTTTAAAATGTAGCAATAGTTATGTGGTAGATGAAGTACAATGTTCATGGTTGTTTTGTTTTCTTTTCCTCTTATTTGTTATACATGGTTAGTGCAGTCCATGATTATTTTAGAGTTGGGTGTTTTCCCAACTGAGTCACATGTGTTAAATATTTGATAAACACCTCTGAGTCAGTGTTGATTTGATGACTTAACCAATTAATTATTAACTACGCAAGTTTATTTTGATAGACATCTTTCAATGTATTACAAAATTCAGTATTTCAAATGAGGTGGTATTTCTGACCAGAGTTTTGAATTCATTCACGTCATCGACATGGAGATGGTGTATCGACGTAATCTTTTAATTTAAATTTGATTGACCTTCGGTCAATTTTATTAGGCAGATAATTGAGTTAATGTAAGGTAGAATTTTTTTAAAATTTCAATTTCATTTCACTTAGTTCTGTTTTTCACCAGTTTATTTTAATTTTTACACTTTGCACTTTGTTCAATAAATCAGTTTATTTATTTAAATTTTTATTCAGTCTTTGGGTAATGTCATTTATAGTTTAGTTTACCCCATTTTTTCATTTCCTCATTCCCCGATCGACGTGTGGCCCATCAACCCGTGGGATATTTTTGGACGCACCACGACTGAGGAAGAAGAGTCTACATGCAGCGGTGAGTATTTTAAATGTCATTATTTACAGGAGCAGCCGGCGCACATAAGAAGAAAGAAGATCACCGCATTTGGTGCCTTTGCAAGGGCACAATATGGATCCATACTGTCTGTTATTATGCTGCCGAGGTACTTGAACTGGTGGACTTGTTCTCCCTAATGCAGCTCACAGCTGCGCGCCCCTCATTGCACGACCAACTCACCCGATGAGGACCTATCTGACGGCGAGATAGCGGCCCCGGTCTAGAAAGCCAAGAATAACGGGCGAGGGGATTCGTCGTGCTGACTGCACGACACCTCGTAATATGTAGGCTTTCGGGCTGAGAAGTGGTCGCTTGGTAGGCCAAGGCCCCTAGGGGCTGTTGCGCCATGGGGTTTGTTTTTTGTTTTGTAGGTTTCTAATTGATTCTTTCCCAAAGCGTAGGACTGATATGGCACTTGGCCACTAAATTTCCAGGATGGTCCTCAGACATATTCAATAAATGTATGTTGCTCGTGGGTGTTGCATTTTCTTGCTTTCCAGGTTCACATTCGTAGAGTAGGAGGGAAAAAGTAGAACTGAAAAATAACCATACATTTTTTAATGTTTGCTGGAAAGTTTAGATACTTTTAAAATGTTAAAACTGGACGGGTTGGCCGTGCGTTTAAGGGCACGCTGCTGTGAGCTTCCATCCGGGAGCTGCTGGGCTTGAACCCCACTGTCGGCAGCCCTGAAGATGGTTTTCCATGATTTCCCATTTTCACACTAGGCAAATGCTGCGGCTGTACCTTAGTTAAGGCTGCAACCGCTTTCTTACCACTCCTAGGCCTTTCCTATCCCATCATCACCATGAGACCTACGTCGTCGCCATAAGACCTATCTGTGTCGGTGCGACGTCCAGCAAATTGTGAAAAAATAGAGTTCAAAGTACTTAAAACTGGAAAATGAACGGGCAGATGCATAAAATATTTCCGAAGATTTAAAAAAAAAGGATGGATAATATGCTTGTTCAGGTAAAATAGATTGGCAATTTACATAGGGGATGCAGCAAGATCGGTTGGCACTCAAAATATTGACCAATATTTATAAATTGAACCCAGATTATATTTATTTTACAATTTGTGGTGTCCGGGGATTTAAGGTCGCATGCCCTTCCTGACACCATGGGATTTTAAACCGAAAATCCACCCCCCTCCCCGGCAACACCAGGAATCAAACCACGGTCACCGGTATGACAGGCAAACAGCCAAGCCGCTACACCACCTGTTCCCCAGTAATGATAATAATGCATTGTATATATCATCGCTTGGCCATAAACTACGTACCTCCTTCGGAGTAATGTTTACAGAAGAAGCTCAACATTGAGTGGTCAGCAATGGCCGGAGAGTTGTTCCTGGCACTTTCAGTGCTTAATTACAGCAAAACTATTCAAGCATTGGAGTCTGCTGTTCAATTCTCCGGTAACGCGACAAGCCTTCACAAGACAGATGGAGAAACGTGTTTTTCTCGGGAGTGGAATTACGAGGTTTTCACTGCGTAGCAACTATATATAGGCCTGCATACACGAGTCAGGTACTATTGTACTATATATACTGCTACTGAAAAAATTCGAAATAAATTTTTTAAGAAGAACATTGCAGCATAAGCAAGCATTTCTACATATCTAGTCAATGAAATGGCGTATGGCTTTTAGTGCTGGGAGTGTTCGAGGACCTGTTCGCCTCGCCAGGTGCAGGTCTTTTGATTTGACACCGGTAGGCGACCTGCGCGTCTTGATGAGGATGAAATGATGATGAAGACAACACATACACCCAGCCCCAGTGCCAGGGAAATTAACCGATGAAGGTTAAAATTCACGACCCTGCCGGGAATCGAACACGGGACTCCTATGACCAAAGGCCAGCACGCTAACCGTTTAGATATGGAGCCGGATAGCTAGTCAATGGGAAGTACGAAGTGACACACACATATTTAAATGTATAGTTCGGAAAGGGGATTCCGTGTAGTTGTAGATGAAAACGCTAAATCAAAACATGACTTTTTAAATAATCAGACTGAAATCTTTACTAAACTTCTCACTGAAAACAGAAAACACGATACATTTGCGTACCCCTTTCGACGACCCCGCGTTCCACTTGTAATACGCGTACCACACTTTGAATAGGACAGGTTTTTTTGCTAATTGCTTTACGTCGCACCGACACAGATAGGTCTTATGGCGACGATGGGACAGGGAAGGGCTAGGAGTGGGAAGGAATCGGCCGTGGCCTTAATTAAGGTACAGCCCCAGCATTTGCCTGGCGTGAAAATGGGAAACCACGGAAAACCATTTTCAGGGCTGCCGACAGTGTGGTTCGAACCCACTATCTCCCGAATACTGGATACTGTCCGAACTCAAGCGACTGCAGCTATGGAGCTCGGTGAATAGGACTGGTGTCGGGCTCCCTGACTAAATGGTTAGCATGCTGGCCTTTGGTTACAAGGGTCCCGGGTTCGATTCGCGGCAGGGTCGGGCTTTTTCACTTTAATTGGTTAAATTCGCTGGGACGGGGGCTGGGTGTATGCGTCGTCTTCATAATCATTTCATCTTCATCCCGACGCGCAGTTCGTCTACGGGTGTCAAATCAGAAAACCTGCATCTGGCGAGCCGAACTTGTCCTCGGACACTGCCGGCACTAAAAGTCATACGCCATTTCAATACCACAGGTCTAACCTACTCCACGGCAAGGTTAATAGAGAGCTCCACGGTTGTGTAGAAATAGCTATAGGCTATAAATTGTAGACGTTCATGTAGGCTAAATCCCTAATATTTACAGAGCACGATAGCCGAGTGACTTTGTCGGTGATTCGTCCTCAAAGCTCTCGCTTCAAATTACTTGGAAGTACAATGAGTGAGAGAAATATGATAGTATTAATATAAGACTCTGACGAATATGAAACCGAGCTCGATAGCTGCAGTCGCTTAAGTGCGGCCAGTATCCAATATTCGGGAGATAGTGGGTTCGAACCCCACTGTCGGCAGCCCTGAAGATGGTTTTCCGTGGTTTCCCATTTTGACACCAGGCAAATGCTGGGGCTGTACCTTAATTAAGACCACGGCCACTTCCTTCCCATTCCTAGTCCTTTCCCGTCCCATGTCGCCATAAGACCTATCTGTGTCGGTGCGACGTAAAGTAACTAGCAAAAGAAGTAATAATAATGAATACCTGCTTCAGTGACCATGTAAAATGCTACCAACTGGACACAAACAGGTCAGCTATGGACTTCATTAACTTGTTCCCTGAGAGAGCCCCATACTGGAGAATATAATACGTCTATGTTCTAAAAACCAATAATTTTTGGAATTATATCACTTGTATTCCGAACGTCTCATATAAAGACAAGGTCACACAAAAAGATCGCAAAAGGCAGTAAAGTTTCAATTTTTTGTAGTTTAGTAACTACAAAAAAATACTAAAAGACCATACTGTGCATGCTTAAAATACATTAATAACTACTGTAAAGCCCAGATGTCGATGACGTAAATAATATTAAAAATGCACTTACTGATAAAAATGAATTTATTGAACGGCCTGAAAATTAAGAAAATGCATTATAAAATGTAAAAACTGATGTTAAACAATGTTTAAAAACCTTTCAGTACATAATATAGGCCTTTTATTTGGAGGTCGCGGGAAGACAAATAATACATAACACAATGGATTTGGTTGAAAAAGAAACAGTTTGAGAAGAACTCGAAATAATAAAACACGATTTGTGGAACATAAGTCTACAAAAACATTTTAAATGTTATAAGAAACAACCTGAAAAATTAATTTCTACAAAATTTAAAATATAAATATGATTCGGGAACAAAGACTCTAAACAACAAGAATAAGAATAGTTACTATTATATTGACATGTTTTATTTCTAGTTAAGGATTTCAGACGTAACTTCAAAAGAGAATATTTTAACATGGTAATGCAAAATAAAATAGGTACATTTGTAAACGAGGTGCTATGAACAGAGTTTGTATAAATTGGAGTATTGCAACCTGAATCAGAGAATGGTTGCCTAGTTGTACTTCCTCTTAAAACAATAATCACCACCACCATCCGATCAGTCAATAAAAAGATGACATGGCATCAATATCCGGGCCCTATTAATAACCATTTAAGAAATGATGTTCAGATTCTCTCAAGGCCAAGCAAATACCTGTACATAAGGAACAGAAAAATAACGCTAGTACCAAAGAAGCTAGTTGCTTTACGTCGCGCCGGCACAGATAGTTCTTATGGCGACGATGGGATAGGAAAGTTCTAGGACTTGGAAGGAAGCGGCAGTGGCCATAATTAAGGTCAGCCCAGCATTTGCCTGGTGTGAAAATGGGAACCACGCGAAACCATTTTCAGGGCTGCCGACAGTGGGGTTCGATCCCACTATCTCCCCGATGCAAGCTCACAGCTGCACGCCCCTAACCGCACGGCCAACTCGCCCGGTCTATCAAATGAAGATCATACAAATTTTAATATCAATACTGTGACAATGAAGGCAGAGATTGCTGAAGGGTGAGGTTTGAGGAAGTGGAGAGAGGTGACACTACTGGCTGGGAGGCGACAAATGGCCGGATCAGCAGCGACCAAAATAATAGCGCCGGCGAATTTTTTAGGCTCGCTTTAAGGAAGCTCCTTGAAGAAGATGGAATCTGATTAACAAAGAAGAAAGTGCCCGGAATGATCTGGAGATGGAAACAACGAGAATCTTCTGCGAGCCTATAAAAAGTAAAGAGGGATGCAGTCCGGTGAGAGTCAATCAGTTTCGAGCAGGTCAGTTTTGAAAGAGTCAGTGTTGCATTAATCGCAAGCCGTGTGCGTCCGCGAGTACTGTAGCAAATCAAGATATTCTTGATTACACGGCGAGTAATGAGAAGTGAACTGAACTGTTCTGGAACAGCATTGTGCTTTATGATGCCGTCTTGGAGAACGGGAATTCGACGTCTCGGTGCGGAGGGTGTTTGAGCGCGATCGATTAATCAATCAATAACTAATAAATAATTAATAACTAAATCAATTAAGGAATAAATTAATTAATCAATCAATCAATCAATCAATCAATCAATCAATCAGTCAATCAGTCTTTCAACCAATCAATCACCACTGATCTACATTTAGGTTTGTCGGGCAGGTGGCAGACTCCCTACATCTTTTTTTAATGATTTTAAAGAAATTGAAAATCTATCCTTACAACCTTACTACAACCCCCAACCATATGATGAGATCCCTATCTTTTATCTACAACCTTTTCAATGTTATTATTACAATTGACTGCATATTTACATGATTACTTATTTGTCTGTTGAAAATTCCACCACGATACTGTCACATGAGATGTTACACTTGAGGACGTAGGATGTCCATGACGTACCGTTGTGCCATCAGAGTTCCCTCAATCACTACCGACCGTGACCTGAGTCATACCTCATGGATCCCCACACCATAACGCCAGGAGTAACACCGCTATACCTCTCCAAAACATTGGAAGAATGGGACCTCTCCCAAGGTCACCGTCATACTCATAGACGGTGGTCATCCGGGGTAATGCAGAACAGCGATTCATCGCTGAACATAATGCGATACCATCCGTTATCAGTCCATGCTTCTCCGTCACGCTACCACTCAGAACACAGCCGTTTGTGTTGTAGTGTTAACGGCAGTCTACGTATGGAACGGTAATTCCCTAGTGCGGCTACTGCTATTCTCCGACCAGTTGCAGGGAGCCCATTACTTGTTCTCCGACGGCATGCACAGATGTGAAGGGGTTACGGTGCGCTTGGTCCACGACACGGCGATTCTCCCTTGTAATGATAAGACGTAGTCGACCGGAACCTTAATGACGAGTATGCCTGCCCCCACGTTCCCATCCATTCCAACACCGAGCCACTGTTACATCCAAATTCCCCACAAATCTTGATATTGTACGATTCGACGAGCCGACCAAATAGAGAGCGATAACGAGGTATCTTTCAAACTCTGTCAGGTGCAGATAACGCTGTCTCACAAGAGTACGGAGCATTTCTGTGTTCCTCACAGTGACCACGCAAGATCTGTCGCTGTCCACGCCCCTTACCTACTCTACCAAACCTGGTAACAACACTGAACACGAACAACACTAATGCACTCTGGTGGCAGTTTCACCTGTCGCAGATAATTGCAACTCTAATCATTTACCTACCCGCCACGGTGTACATGTTTACGAACTTACATTGACATCCCGCCATTCTTCCTGGGTGCTTGATTTGATTTTGTCAGGCAGTATGTCTAGAAATCTGTCAATAAACAAGGTAAAATAAATAATTCCTAAACAAATCGCTATTTAAACAACCGAAAATAGTTAAAGTGTGAAGTAAGGTCGTAAATGCATGGTATAAATGTGTTAAAAGACGTAACATGATCAAGAGTCCAGTACTCACATAATTTGATACAAGTCGACTATTTCTTACTGGCAAAGATTTTTATAACGAATGTTTTTTTGGAATTTTACAATGGAGTAAATATGATTTCATAATATACGTGAAAGTTATGGAAAAAGACCAACAGATTTATGACAGAGTAAGTGGCATATATGGACATATAAAAACGTGTATTTAAAAGAAGCTGAAATAGTTAATTTCCTTCGATAGATTAAAGAAGAAAGTACATTCTATGGAAAAGTAAGTAAAACATATTTTTATTATACTCAAAGAATAATGGCGTATGGCTTTTAGTGCCGGGAATCTCCGAGGACAAGTTCGGCTCGGCAGATGGAGGTCTTTTTATTTGACGCCGGTAGGCGACCTGCGTGGCATGATGAGGATGAAATGATGATGAAGGCGACACATACACCCAGTCCCCGTGCCAGCGAAGTTTAAAAAATAAGGTTAAAATTCCCGACCCTGCCGGGAATCGAACCCGGGACCCCTGTAGCCAAACATCAGCACGCTAACCATTTAGCCATGGAGCCGGACATACTCAAAGATGTATATGACACTTAACAGACTGTAAAAGTTTCAATGCACTATGGCATATTTTAAAAATGAAAGAAACATCAGACTACTACTTGGTGTTCACTTATTTTGGTGGACATATAGGCAAGAGTCCGCTTCTGTGGTGTAGTGGTTAGCGTGATTAGCTGCCACCCCCGGAGGCCCGGGTTCGATTCCCGGCTCTGCCACGAAATTTGAAAAGCGGTACGAGGGCTGGAACGGGGTCCACTTAGCCTCGGGAGGTCAACTGAGTAGAGGTGGAAGTGGTTTTCCGTGGTTTCCCACTTCTCCTCCAGGCGAATGCCGGGTTGGTACCTAACTTAAGGCCACGGCCGCTTCCCTTCCAGTCTTCTCATCCATCCACAACGCCCCTGTTCAGCATAGCAGGTGAGGCCGCCTGGGCGAGGTACTGGTCATACTCCCCAGTTGTATCCCCCGACCAAGAGTCTGAAGCTCCAGGACACTGCCCTTGAGGCGGTAGAGGTGGGATCCCTCGCTAAGTCCGAGGGAAAAACCGAACCTGGAGGGTAAACAGATGATGATGATCATATAGGCAAGGAGAAGGTAAAGAATTCCAGTGGATTAAATATTAAATTCTCTCGTTTAAATCCCCATAAATCTTATTAACTTCAAACCGTACGTTGAATGTTGTAAGAGCGAATTCTTAATCCCATGGCTGTGATTGTTAGAGAATACTCACGTTCATCTTCTTATGCATTATAAGTATTTGATCTCCCTTTCAGCAGTGACAAAACATTTCACTGTTATCCTTTAACTGCCATAACAAAAATACTGTACTTTTCATCCAATTAGAATGTATAAACTGTTTCGAATATGATTGATATTTTTTCACTACAATGGCAAAGGAGTGAATATAAAGAACAAACATGTTTGAAACATTTCACCTGGACTAACGAGCTTTTTCAATGTTATGGTGAACGTAATACGACATTCGAGTAAAAGTTCACCTCAGGGAAAATGACACTATAAGGGTATAAATCGTAATTCTGATCAGATGGTTCATAGAGAATAGCGTAGTGAAACCTGTATCTTCCTTCTTGTATCCTCATCTTTTTAGTTCTTCTTGTTGTTGTTACTCTCCTTGATCATTCATCGTTTGTACATAAGATTTCCTCCTGTGGTCTCGCTGGCTAGGTCATGAAGTTTATTAAGCCCTCGCCAATGGAGGGGTACGATGCGCATTGGTATCACCCAAATATCACTATAAAATTTGTCACAAATGGAACATAATAATTGCTTTTGCACATATCAAGTGAAAAATCTGCGGCAAATTAATAAATACCGTCGTTATTTGAAAAATATGAAAACATACTTAAGGCTTGTAGACAGGGCTGGTTTATGTCGTACTCCGCTGTTGGTGCCGTCTTTTGTTACTTTCTACAGGTCCAGGGCTAGCACCGTGGAATGGGAGTGCTATGTCTGTAGATTTTCATTATCTTTGTCCATATGACTAGAGCGGCCAGTTTAAACAGCAAAATGGAGGTCAACAGAAAAATAGCGTGATCCCTGGACCAATAAATATTTTTATTTCTGTTCGAACGAAAGTAGCTCGATCCCCTGGACCAATAAATCACTAGTCCACTGATTTTTTCTTATGTACATTGGCCATACCATTTTGTCGCCTATTAATATTGCATATCGCGAAACAATTCAGGAAATGATGTCATTGACAAGTGAAGCAATGAAACGAAAGCAAAGAACTTCAGTGAACACATATCACACGCGAAATTGTTGAAAGTGTAAGACAAAAGACATACGTGTGTCACTGTGAGCACAACACCAAATGTACTTGTAAAGTGGTAAAGTACGTATATATAACATTCTCCAAAAATCAAATATTTTTTAATTTGCCGCAGAGTTTTCACTTGATATGTGTAAAAGCAATTATTATGTTTCATTTGTGACAAATTTTATAGTGATATTTGGGTGATACCAATGCGCACTATACCCCCAATGGAGATTAAGGTTACTTCGTCTCCAGTTGTTTCCGCATTTCCCGTATCATTCGCTATACTTCTTGGGTCTTCGAACCCACTGGTTTTACAATGACCTCCGTCTAAAGCAGGCATGTCAAACAGTGCCCGCAGTAAAACTTCGCACCCGTGCGGGCATAACATCTCCTCTCTAAGCGGGAGGGAGGGGAGTTGAACTGAGAGTACGATAGCTCACAGCAGGGATGAGTAAACCAGATCTCTTCGTACCTCGTGGAACAAAAGGACGATGCAAGGTGAGTGGTAAGAGAAAGTTACAGTAGATTTGATTCGAAATGATCACATTGTTTCCTCAGTCGCGAGCACGAAGGAGCTAGTTTGTAAAAAGCATGTCGTCTGCAAAAGTTTTGTCAGGCGTCACTATGAGCTGTATCATGCACATCAGTAAATTGGTATAACTTCATGAGAGGCTGAAATTAATAGCGGAACTACGAAGTACTTTGAAAACTGTAAACATACTTAAGTGACGTGTTCTTAAAAAGTACTTTGTTACGAGAACACGAAACAGTCATATCGAAACAACGGTAGTTCCAAAAATCGGATTCCTTTTTACCAAAAATTCTGTCAGTCTTTGGAAGTACCTACTGATGAAGATAGAGAAAATCACAATTCCGGTCTTGGTTAACAGACGAGAACATCTCAATGCAGTAATGAAAGTAGTGTCGGTCATCACCATGAAGCTTAACATTCACCGTATTATTGCCAGCAAGCGTCATCGGGCCTCAGGAAATGGGTAGCGTGCAGGGGAAATTATTTTGTATTTTTCAGAGGAAGCGAAACCACGATTACCAGGATGAAGACAAGTTCTCACCGGAATGTTTTAAAGTTATTTTATCACACCTTTGTTTTGTCCACTAGAATACTCTTAATTTATTACTTTACGTATCTTGAACAAGTTAGAAATTGAATCTTCGTTTAATAGTTGTTTGATGTATGTAGTACTCATGTAGCCTAAAATTTTACTACCTTTGTACAGTGAACGATTATCCGGGTGCGGATTATCCGGTTCACGTGTTATCCGTGCTCCCTCGAGGTTTATTGTATTATAATTATTATCTTACTCCCTTTATTTTTGTCACAGCATTTTGTATAAGTACGTGTGGAATGCGCGCTTGAAATTCGAGCACACTCTTGAATGCTCGTCTGCTGTCTGATTGTCTTTTTTCACAATTTGCTTTACGTCGCACCGACAAAGACAGGTCTTATGCCGACGATGGGATAGGGAAGGCCTAGGAGTAGGAAGGAAGCGGCCATGACCTTAATTAATGTACAGTCCCAGCGTGTGCCTAGTTTGTAAATGGGAAACAACGGAATGCCCTCTATCTCCCGGATGCAATCTCACAGCTGCACACCCCTAACCGCACGGTCAACTCGCTCGGTCCTGATTGCTTTGTTCGACAACTAAACACTAAACAATGTACTGCATATCGGGTTCCCTTTTGTGTTCTGTGATAGTAGTCACGGCTACGAAGCGAACGGAAGTGCTTTTATCTTTAAAACAAAAGCTTGATTAATTGAAAATTTCGAGAATGGAGAATCAGTAAAGAAATAGCGAATGCCTTTGGGATTGGTGTTCAGAGAGAGACATCAAAAATTGCAAACAGAAAGTCCTGGAATTCGCTAGGAATTGCAGCAGTGAAGCAGGCTCCTCAAAACGAAAGTGAATTTCGGGTGCTGTGCGCGCAGAATAAACAACATTTTTTCATGGAGACTTAGGCTTGGAAGAATAATTTTGTGCATCTTCAGCTTGGTTTGCATTAAAATGCACAAAATCGTATTATCCGTTTTTTTTCAGTTATCCGTGCAAATTTGTCTGGTGATTAGTGCGGATAATCGAGAGTTTCTCGTATTTCATGTAAATTAACAACTAACGGTGCCTCATTAATGACATTGGTGAAGCACAGTTCTCATTTACAGGTAGCACACTTAATTCGCAAGGAAGGAAGGAAGGAAGGAAGGAAGGAATACTGTGCACCCCTAACACATCTCCATCGAATTTCTCCGCCCGAGTCAGCGTGTGTCAGCCGAGACCGCACGGGAGTAAAGACAACATGCACCCAGCTCGCCTGGCGTGCGCTTGACCTTCACATGTCTGGTCTAAAGTGTTCATTCCACACTTTATCCCTTCTCTTCCCTTCATTCATCTACCGCTCCGACTGCCATTTTCTTTCATTAAACCTCTAAAATCACATGTCTACATACTATCAATCATTCTAGATAATGCCACACGTTCATAATATTTTCCTTGACACTCATAAAAAAGTTAAGCGTGTTTGGCAGTTTAACCACAAAATTTCTACACGTATGTTTTATTTATGGTTAGATATGGAGTAAATTGTTTATATAATGGAAGCACTGCTGTATTCACAGCTAGGGGCATTCAACTCACGAACGCTAAACAAATCCAGTACATGAGAACTGAGGCGATGTCCAAGCAAGCTCGTCAGTGTACCTCGCTTCTATGCAGTAAAATGTCTCGTCATTTTAGGCTGTCTATAGCATGTGGTATGAATACACCAAGTGCAAACAGCGACCATAGCGCGAACACCCATCCCAGCTTCCAGTCGACTTTGTGGTATCACCTTGGAGTCTAGACCTTCTATAGATTTTAAAAAATCACGCGGCAGACTTGTGTTGGATGAAAATAGTGACACTTCTTTTCGGTGTTTAACAGCTGCACAGTCAACTTGCAGTTTTGAGTTTGTTCGAGATAAGAATTAATTATAAAATGTATATAATAATGATTCATTTAAGATTAATACAAGTGTGTAATATTCTGTTACATCAAACACAAAGCTAGTTTCTGACTTGGAGTTACGGTTTAACTTAATGTTCAGTTCTCTTTCTGAAGTTCGGAGCAATTTCTGACAGCATCTTTTCAAGGGTACTAATGTTCATTGGAATATGTTGTAAATAATGACTTTAATCGTCCATTAAATAAGGAAAGAAGATATCAAACACCCCTTCAGTTTTCTTATTAATTCAGTTCAGATGTATCCAACATGCCCTCTATTTATATTTTCTCTTACATTTATTGGTCTTTCTTCTTCTTCGTCGTCCAAATCAAAATAATTGCCAACCTTCTCGTAGAAAAGTAGATTGACATTATTGAAATGACAGTGCGTGGTATTAACTGGGTGGTCAATACCAGAGGTTGCCTTAAGACTGCTCTCCTAATACGAATACCTGCTGACTGTGATTGGACCGTGACCGCGGCGAGAGCGTATCGTGATTGTGCCCATAGTGCGAATTATCCCTTACAGTCAACAGTTAATAGGAAAACGCACAACAATGTATTCGTGTATAATTTGCAGATGATGACTTACAATTTTACATTTACAATTATCAACTTTTTGATTTAAGTCACTTGCCAAATTGTTATCATTAGCAGTGCAAAATAACTTCTATTGACCATGAGATAGGCACTAATAAAACTATTTTACTCCGTCAGAAACTCAGAAATAACTTAGAAACAGGTACATCAACACGTTCATCGACTGATAATGATATTGCAACAGCCATCCTTGTTTGGACCTCCAGCTGAACAATGTCATCATCACAGTATGACAAAATTTTGAACACTAAGTTTATTATAGACGAAGTAAATTGCACATATAGTTGAGAAGATTGTTTTACGCTGATGTTGCCCCCTGAGCTCTTCTAGGACGAATTTCAAAATCGTTCTCTTCTGAGGCAATTTTGGAAATGACGAAAATGACATAATGTGGTATACTAACATTCGGCCAGAAGTCCTTCCAGCTCACCCGTCTACGTTTGGGCGATGCATCCTTACGTCCAGTCTCTGTCCTCTCCTAACACTGAAGGTCGAGACGACTGTTCTCCCTGCTGGTGTCCTCCGAGTGTAATTATACTTACATATATAGTATACAACGAACTTATTCTAAATTTTGAAATATAAGTCTTGGAACTGAGGAGACAAAATAATGATGTGAAATTTCTGTAAAAAACTGCAAATTATATTATTGACAATTCTGAACTTTTAGGCCTCTTGAGCATTCACGTGCCCCGCTTTAATGTGAGGACAAATGTAAATTTCAGAATAAAAAAGTCAAAATAAACTCTCACAAAATGTTTCCAGTCTATAGGCTATCCAATGTCTACAACAGTACAGTTAAGAAAAATAATTCTTTAGACTTCTGTGTACCTCTAGACCTGTTTCTACAACAATTCACCGCCTCGTTGAAAACTCACCAAATAATTTGTAATGTTGATTTGAACAGCAAAATGTACTTCGAACGTTTTACATTAAGCCTTATCCCATGAATAGTATAATAAGTGTTTGAACTAAAAGAAAATAATAGTTTAGTTATGAAATTAAGTTTTTTAAATTTACTTTTTTAATAAAAAAATAAATTAGATTATATATGAAATGTAATATTAGTACAGTTCATATATTAGTTTATGTTTTTTATCTACTTGTTTCTTGTAAGGAAAATATATGAAGTATTGTTTCTTTCTCGTTCTAAATATAATATTGAAATAGGTTAGATATTAGATTATTAGACACACGTAAACAATTTCCACTGTAATTGGGATTAGAAATCCTGTAGTTCTAAGTAAATAAATAAATAAATACATTTTATGAAGCGCAATAAATTCTTCAATTAGCATCTTAAATATTAGGCAAAAATAGTGAAGGTTTCAAGGAATAAAATATATTACAATTCACTAAGAAATTCAAACACACTAGCTACAGTTATTCTATGTAGTCTCCTTCCTGGATTTAATTAATAATTAGTACTGGAATGTTAAAGTAAAAGTAGTTCCGCCGAAGCGTCACTCACCATTTTGTGGAAGATACCGCAGCAAATAACAACCTGAAAATAAGAAATGTATTATCACTAAATGAAACAAAGCAAACTTTTTATCCACATGAATGAATTAAGCAACATTTATTTTATGTTATAGATTTTTCAGAACATACGGAAATGTAGGAAATACACAACAACTTAAAACAGAAAATGCAACACCAAGAATTAACTGGTCATTTGTGTTCATTTTGGTGATACGGAATGGAGATCTTCCCCACTTGTTTCCAAAGTTCGTTTGATGCCTCCAAAATAGCTCCTGCTTTCCCTTCCTTAGCTTTCTTTAAGACCTCTCTTAATTCTTATACCGATATTTCCTTATCAAAAGAAGCCACAGTACATCCCAATTCTTCTGACAGTCCACTCCCTTCTAATTTCGGTCGCCATCTGTTTTCACCTCCTAATAAGGCCACGTATACACCTAATTGTATTCCACACTTTCCTACTTTAAGTATATTTAGAATTTCTGTTCAGCTCAAGAAACCTTCGCCGCTGCCATTCAAATTTTGCTATATACAACAATTCACTATTATCTTTCCTCTTAGGGCAGAATTCCACTCACTGTATATCACCCCTGTTCTTTGTACGCATTTAGTTCTTTCATTACTTCGAAACTTTAATGTCTATAGTGATGATTGTACCACCCATTCTCTATGTTCCTCTTCACCTCCTTTACCCGCATCTTCTCTTCCGCCACCTTAATCCACCTTAATCCACCTTAATGGTGTGTTCTAATAATTTTACTGCCCTACCCGTTCGATTATTCTCAATCATTATGTCTATTTCAATTTTCACTCTTTTACACGTTTCTCCTTCATAATAATTTAGAAACTCTTTCCCTAGCTCCTCCTCCTCCTACCTTTGCTTGGCAATTGGCTTTATTTACAATTTCTCGTGCAATCCGTTAAGGCATTGCTCTCTATATATTCTATTCTTATAATAATTGGTAAATGGCGTGACTCTCCCCAGTCCTGGACCTTTATACTCTTAAAGATAGGTAACGCATTCCATGAACATACTACCATATCAGTCACACTGCTCCCTAACTCTGTTATATATGTCAGGTTCCCCGTTACATCACCACACCACCGCCCACTTAAAATATATAATTCTTCAATGCAACACAACTCTTATTATTTTTTACAATTTTTTATTAAATCCCTCATCTTGGCTTACTCTCTTATGAACAATATGTTGTTTCCTGTTCATCTTTGTCATACAGCGGCCTCTGATCTCCCACCCTGGCATTGAAGTCTCCAATCAATACAATGCTGACGTCCTCAAAGATATTTTGTACCCTATTCATTTCCAGTGCTAACTCATTAAAAATGTATTTTCACAAATGGAGAGGCTTCAGGAGTGTTGTAAACGAAACCAATGCGCAAGTCTTCAGATAATGTTGTTTTTAACCAAATCATTTCCTCTATTCTCAATTCAATTTATTCTACTTTTTCATTTACCTCCACCCTCACCAAAGCCATTACACACCAGCATATATATACCTCTTCGAAACCTCTTTTATTTTTCCTTGGAATGGACTGTAAATTCTTCTATTTCTATTTTACTTCACGGAGCCATCCAGATTTCTACACAGGCCTCCCATCAGTTCTCTAAAAGATTGATTCCCTAATTTAGTCATAAAACCTACGGTATTCACACCCCCTATTTTCAGTTCTAGTTATTGTTTTCTCCCCTGCATTTCACTCTGAAAGCCAGTCTTACTCCTCGTAACCCGGGTTACTCCTAGTTCACTAGAACTCTCCTCTAGTGCAATAATCATTCCCCTGTCACATACTTCCTCATTTTAAACACCTTTCATCGGTCAGAAGTCCTTTCAACTCACCCGTCTACGTTTCTGCGATACGTCCTTACGTACAGTCTCCATCCTCTCCTATCGTTGAAGGTCTAGACGGCTGTTCTCCCTGCTGGTGTCCTCCGAGTCAGAAGTTTGATTCATTTCCTCGTTTGACGAACGTCCCGCTGTTATACTCACTGAGCTCAGCCGTCCGCAACATTCGCATTCTTTCTCCGCAGCTGATCCACTAATAATAATAATAATAATAATAATAATAATAATAATAATAATAATAATAATAATAATAATAATAATAATAATAATAATAATAATAATAATAATAATAATCGTATGGCCTCAGCTACCGTGTGCAGACATTTCAATTTGACGCCATCTGGCTGTCTGCTCGTCAATTTCGACGTTCCGTTTTACTCTAGGCCCCCACTAGATGGCAGAGCTGATCCACTGACCATGTACGACTAATTGATTTCCTCTTGCGTAGGCAATGAGACCGGAACGCCTAGTTTGACCCATATGGAACTGGAGTAGTTACTGGTTCCTAAATACTTCTCCCTCCATTTCCTGTTTCATCTACATTATCCCACCTTTCAAGTGCCGCGTGCTGTCCAAGACCTTCTTCGCCATTATGGCTGAAACAAGACTCACTCTCACTGGATGCTTATCAGTTCCCTTTCCCAGTCGCTGATCATTACCTATATCGGCTTCCCTGCTGCTTATCTTAGACTTCCATTTATTAGATCTAGTACTTTAGCTACTAGATCTTCTTTGGCATCCACTGGTAAGCGTTATAAAGATGTATTTCTTACGGGTTTCCTGCTGGAGCCTTTTCTCTTGGCATCTCAATTTTGGTGTCTCTTCTTCCATTCTCTTCACCTTATCCTTCAAATTTGCTGTCCTAATTGTTTAGGACCGCCAGTTCTGCTACCATTTTCAGCTCCTCTTCTTTACAGTCCTTTATAATTCTCAGTTCACTGACTTGTTCCCGTAGGAGCACTGTTGTTTGTTCTGCTTGGTCCCTGGTAATTTCTCTTTTCTTCTCCAACTCTTCCCCTCACACTGCACCAGCAGGACCAGGCTTATGGTTCATATCCACCCCTCCAATGACCAGCAGTACTGCGATCACTGAAGCTGCCATCAGAATTGAAAAAAGTCCCATTTGCTGTCCGGCACTGTATTCCATATTAAGCCTCGCTGGCCTGCCTCTACCGTGCCAACAACCTATCGCCGCCTGGTACCGTTCAATCGAAATCCTCACGTCGGCACTCACTCAATGCACAACCTTAATCTTCGCTTGCACAATTACAACTGATATGGAAGGGAGTCATACAGGTATCTGTATATTATATCGTTTCCATGTCAATTGGTTTATTTACACAGCGATCTCCAAGCAATTGGTCGTGGACGAATCACCACGTCTGGTATACGAAGCGTAGTGCAACTTAGCTGGCCAGCAGTATATAAAGTGTAGTGATCCTGTAACATACCTCAATGCAGGGACGTCTCTTTTAAGGATCACACAAGCACGTGAACACCCCAGTAATCCCAAAACTCTTGAAATTTACGCGATATTATATGATGAGAACAAGATTTCTGTACGTTGAGAACGTATTTACGGAGTAGTAAGTGCCAATTCACTTTCCGTTTTCAATTGAATCACGTGCCACGCCAGCCGATCACAACCCCGTTTTGAAATACAAACTTCGGCATATTGCACAGCTGGATCTTGAAGGGGCAATGCTGTGGTTCTGCCGGATATGATCACAGTTTACTGTGTGATCACTGCACTAGCCGCTCGATATGCATCCGATGGCTGCTTCATATCAAGCGAGCATTTGATTATAGACTACTCACCCGCTTGCAATGAATGCTTTAAAATTTCTTTTCAAATCCCAAAGATGGTAGCACGTATCGCCTAGTCCGTGGCAGTAGTTACCCCGGAGTGGTTAACTGACTAACCGCATGGTGCTGTCGACAGACGCACGTGTAACATAATATTGCTTAATGAACCAATGAGACGCCACAATGTAGGCTGAGCTCCTGTTAACGTATTGACGGACTGAAGAGCAACTTAGGCCTGTACATCAGATTTTTTAAACTACTGTCAGTTCTGTGTGAACAACCAAAGCACGCGACGTCACTGCCTCAATGAAAGTGAAGATCACGATATCAACAGGTGTCACAGTATGCCACGCAAGTTCAGTTTTCATAGCCGTACAGTAGTGTAATCCCAAAGGGTTTAATTACTCCTATGTTATAATTTTTCACCATGGACTTGTGTATATCCGAGAATGCTCCCTTCTACGTCTTATTATTTCACTAAATTCGTAATGCTGTTAGGCGACAGACTCCTTCAGCCATCTTGCATCTGCGTTTCCCTGCCTGAACCAGGTTGTATTTATCCTCGTCTAGCTGCCAGTTTTTCTTCATATTCCTATCATTCGGGCCTTGTGTGTCCTTTTTCTTGTGTATTGAACGTGACTGCATTCTCTCCGCGTGTGAGCCTTTCGCCTATCTCCGAAAAATTTTGAAATTACCTTACACTATATTCCTCATCTTGTGTGATGACAAGCAGGCGACAGACCTCATCATTGGCTCTACGAAAGATAGTAGTTTGTTTTATCGATTTTAATGATTATTTTAGGCTAGGTTTATCCTCTGATAAATCTGAAGGGCTGAGTGGCTCAGACGTTCAGGCACTAGCCTTCTTAACCCAACTTGGCGGTTTCTAACATGGCATAGTCTGGCGGTATTTGAAAGTGCTCAATTACGTCAGCCTTGTGTCGGTAGATTTACAGGCACGTGAAAGAACTCCTGCGGGACTAAATTCTGGCACCTCGGCATCTCCGAGAACCGAAGAAGTAGTTAGAGGGTTGTAAAGCAATATAACATATATATTATCTAATAAATCTCTTAAATGTAATAAGTGATTTAAATGGGGGACATTTTAAATTTAACTTAATATTTTAGCTTTTCTTTTTAATCTTGTAGTACAATCTTGTCTTAATACTGAATTTTTAATATACCTATTTTTTTAGAAGTAGTCTTGTATCGCAAAATGTCTTTACATATTTATGCGACAGGTTTTTATACATTAGTGTCTTTTAATGATTTATCAATTTTGTACATTTTTATAAAATTCAATATTGATGATATATCCTTCTGAAATTTGTTTTCGTATACATTATCACCTTATTTACTTTTGTCATTATGAAGTGGCGAAATTATGGCTCTTGGTTCTCTCTTACATTTAATCACATACTTCCTCTGTCCCAAAATAATAGCCGTATATCCTTAGCCGCACATTTGTTGACAATGAACGAATACAAATAATTTTTTTCTTACGGCATTGATTAATATGCAACACGAATTACTGACAGTATTCTGTGACCCCTTAGTGCTTTGCACCGAATACAGCAGTACGGCGGGGAAAACTATGTAAGGATCATATCGAAGAACTCCCGCACCAGAAGTACGTAGATGTATATCATTGCTGGAGATTTTGCACCTACGGTTTTCTTCTTATCTTGCCTTATATCGTCATTTCTATCAGACTGTATTTGTCATTTCAGATGATGCAATCAAAACAGGCTGCCTTAATGCGTTTTGCAAAGGTTAAGGCTTTACATACACGTACCTACTGTACTTGTTGGTGACCTGTTTTATCCATGTGATCATGAGAATTCTGCGACACATCAACATTTCAAAGACCTGAGTCAGTTCATTGGCGAGCTCGTTAGTGTCCATCCTTCACCATAGTAAGGCAGCTCCAGTAGCAGAGAACGCGTCACGACACGTCAACCATTTCCGAATCGGTGGTAACTGATTCACACAAGATGATACATTTCAGGAACACACTTCTTGCAGTGCCTATTCTACCTTTGATTTGAATATCCCGATATCATTGTGTTGGCCAGCATCCGGAGCTCCTGAGTGTGACACTTTCTAGGTGGTCTTTCACCGAGCTCGATAGCTGCAGTCGCTTAAGTGCGGCCAGTATCCAGTATTCGGGAGATAGCGGGTTCGAACCCCACTGTCGGCAGCCCAGATGATGGTTTTCCGTGGTTTCCCATTTCACACCAGGCAAATGCTGGGGCTGTACCTTAATTAAGGCCACGGTCGCTTCCTTCCCAGTCCTATCCCTTTCCTGTCACATCGTCGCCATAAGACATATCTCTGTCGGTGCGACGTAAAGCAACTAGCAAAAATTAAGTGGTCTTTCCGTCCAGAGATGAAGAGCCAGATTGTAACATTTACCAATATGAAAAGTCCTCTCAGTTTCAATTACTCTATCGATGGGTACCCCCTGCGGTAGAATAACACACACGGTATCCCCTGCCTGTCTTAAGAGGCGACTAATAGCGGCCCCGGGGACGCTGAACTTGATAGCGTGGGTTAGTAATCACGCGACGCTTATCTGAGTCCTGAAATTGCTTCCACTTACTTGTCCCAGGCTTCTCATCTTTATCTACCCTATACGACCTCCCTTGGTTAACTTTTGTTATTTTCCGACCCCGACGCTATTAGAACATTCGAGGGCTAGGGCGTCTTTCATTTTTAGCCCATTTGTGCTCCTTAGTTTTCGCTTGGGCGATATCATTTTTCGAAGTGTCGTGTCCCTTCGTTTTATCCCTATGATTAGTTTAACATAGAGGTTGGTTGTCTAGTTGTACTTCCTCTTAAAGCAATAATCACCCGCGCTATGTAGCTCAGACGGTTGAGGCGCTGGCCTTCTGACCCTAGCTTGGCAGGTTCAATGCTGCCTCAGACCGGTGGTATTTGAAGGTTCTCAAATTCATCAGCCTCGTGTCGGTAGATTTACTGGTATGTAAAATAACTCCTGCGGGACTAAATTCCGGGATCTCAGCGTCCCCCAAAACCGAAAAAAGTAGTTAGTGGCACGCAAAGCAGGTAACATTATTATTATTATTATTATTATTATTATTATTATTATTATTATTATTATTATTATTATTATTGTTGTACCGGGCGGTACACCTCCGCTCCGCTAATTCAAACATTGCGCCAGTTGAAACTCCTCTACTGGAGGAAGCCTGAACTTTAACTACAGTGTTAATTCTCAAGTTTCTCAGAAGATGTCCCTACGTGTAAATTTTGAAGTGTTCTGAACTGTGTCGTTTTCGATGTATTTTTGTTTTGCCTGTAGTAAGAAGTGTGAACATTCTCTTCTAGATGGCACTACTGAAGGACTACAATTATGCACCCTAGTGCGAAGTGAAAGAACTGTGTTTTTGGAGAAATTTTGTGTTCATAAGTTTGTTCTTTGTTAAATTTCTTTCAGTCATTGTTTAGGTTGGCTGTATAACCCTTCACTTTCCGCCAGTTTTGAATTCGACCAATGAGTAATTTTTGTAATTAATTTCCCACCAATCCGGGTTTTCTTCTTCAGTTTTGACATCTAATCTTTTGGCCGTCCAATAAAATGATTGTGGGCGGGTGTTATCATTCCTGAAAGGTCTCGAATGTTCCGCGAGGGTATATAAACTGCTGATTTTCGGCTCTCTGCGCCACTTCAGTAACATCTTCCAGTGTGTAAATTATGTAGCAAGGGGCGGGTAGCGCCTCTTTCTTCGGGCAGCGGTTCATCAATAAGGTAATGGCCTTTTAATAACTTCTTTTCTTGCTAGCTCAGCAGTTCAACTCTCGGGGCAGGTCCGATACCTTTTACCATGTAACCTTCCTCTAAAATGTAAAAGACTCTTGGTATAAATTCTGTCTTTTAAATTTACAAATTGGGATAGAGAGTGCCTAACCCTCTCGAGCTCCCATGCGTTTTGTTTTGAGGTGACTACGTTTTCTTAACAGTTTCCCTTCTACTCGTAATGTCATAAAGTTTTCTATCGTGTCACCTCCGTAGAATGGGATTAGCCCTTGCATAAGTGGCCTAGGGCCAAATTTGGTTTTAATAAAGTATATTCGGAGTGCCAGAATCGCCTCCACTCAAGTTTGTATTTTGGGGCCTTGTAATTTTCCTGTTTATTTACTAAATCGGCCTCAGTAGGTTGGGTATTTTTACCCCTGTGTTTATGTCCTTAGAGGACAACTTGAAGGTGGAGTTTGGTGTGGCCTTTGATAGGCTGGAACTTTGAGAGCGGGTTGCTCTTCCAAAAAAAAATGTTTCTGTGTGCCTCGAGGAGGCTTTTGCTATGTAATTGGGAGCAAGTGCTCTTGAGCATTATTGGGGTCTTCTGCCCCTTGGTTGAATCTTGTATACGGATAAAGTTGGGCTTACTGGTCAAGAATTGTGTGTCTGGCTCTCGGAGCCCAAATCCTGTAACACTGTAATTGTACATTCTCGTTTTGTTGTTCGGCTACTGAGTACCTGTTATATTTGTTATTTCTTGATCTTGAAAAGAAAATATAACATTGTTAAATTTTAAATTAACTTTAATTTCGTAGATTGAGACCTATTCATCCCAGCACCTTCTTTCACCTCTAACTACCACGGATAACTCCGTAACAATTATTATTATTATTAAAACAGTAATCACCACCACCACCACCACTCTCGCGACAGGGTGAAAGTACCTCACGAGTATCACTGTCTGTACTTAAAAGTTAATATAAGAAAATATCTTCATTATGTTAATCACGTTAACGAGGTTGATGTGTACTATCAAGAAAGGAAAGTCAGCCTACCTTGGGCATATTATGAGGAATTAAAAGTGCAACCTCTTAAATTGATGATGAAAGGTAAAATTGATGGACGTAGGGGTCGCAATCGAAAGAAACACTCTTAGCTTAGGAACTTACGGGATTGGACGGGACTAGACTCGAGAAGACTGATGAGGACAGCCGAACGTCGTACAGACTTCGCTGTGATTGTGGCTAACTTTCAGCAATGGAGAAAGCACTGCAAGAAGAAGAATAAGAAGAAGAAGTAAGAATGTAAAGGAGAGGGCGTTATAAGTCTCTGGTAAGACTCTAACTAGAGTATGGTTCCAGTGTATGGGACTCGCAGACGAATTACATGTAACGAGAACTGGGAAAGATCCGAAGTAAAGAAGTAAGATTCGTTCTGCGAGATTTATGACAAAACAGTAGTGTTACAAAAGTGATGCAATCTTTGGGCTGGGAAGACTTGGGAGTAAGGAGACGAGCTGCCTGACTAAGTGGTATGTTCCGAGATGTGAGTGGTCACTTGACGCGGAACGGCATTATTATACGCATTGTCCAGCTCCATGGCTAAATGGTTAGCGTGCTGGCCTTTGGTCACAAAGGGTCGGGAATTTTAACCATAATTGGTTAATTTCGCTGTCACGGGGGCTGGGTGTATGTGTCGTCTTCATTATCATTTCATCCTCATCCCGACACGTAAGTCGCTTATGGGCGTCAAATCAAAAGACCTGCATCTGGCGAGCCGAACTTGTCCTCGAACACTCCAGACACTAAAAGCCATACGCCATTTCATTTCATTTTCAATGGAGTTTTTAATGCTTTTCAGCTCAATGATGCCATATGGAATGATGATGCAGTATTTCTCAATTTGTATTCCATTTATAATCCATTGCAAAGTCATATTGTATGGTGAAAATTTACATTATGGTGTCACTAGATAGCTTAGCAAATGGAAAATCCGTACTATTTAATCATTTTCAGAATTGACACTATAAACTAGAGTCAATACTCTCGAAACCTCATCATTTATATTATGTAAAATTCATTTATATTTGTCAAATTTAACGGACGAGTTGGCCGTGCGGTTAGGGAAGCGCAGCTGTGAGCTTTCAATCGGGAGATAGTGGGTTCGAAGCCCACTGTCATCAGCCCTGAAGGTAGTTTTCCGCGGTATCCCCATTTTCACACCAAGCAAATGCTGGGGCTGTACCTCAATATAGGCCACGGCCGATTCCTCCCCATTTCTAGGCATTTCCTGTCCCATCGTCCCTGTGTCGGTGCAACATAAAACAAATATAAAAATGTCTAGTTTTGTTATAAAGGAGAGAATTTTTTTTTGTAAATATGGTATTTTATATACAACTATTCTTACTTCAACACACACAAAAATGAATCATGAAATACATATGAAACAACTAAGGACTGTTTATGCTTTTCCCTTCAGGGTCTGTACTTTTTCTGCTTTGCTTTGAACAAATATTTTCCTCTATGTTTTCGTCTCTTCTGGTTGATTCTACCCCTATTCACAGTAATTCCAGTTGATGCCATGTATGTTCTATTGATAAGGGATCAACTAGTTATAGAACGCTTCGATTAAAAGATTTAAAATTATATTACAATTCCTTATAATTGAATAACATTCATAAAGTCATATACTAAATCTGCCGTGTGATGTCGCATTGTTTTACTAATAATGTTTCTGAAAATTTGTAGCTCTATGTCCACCATATAAACATTGATATTTTCCCCCATGAATCGCAATAATTTGGACTGAAAAGGGTTAACAAATAGATAAGGTAAAGCTGGAATTCAAGAGGTCAAATTAGGGCAAATATTCAATTATTGGAATAGGAATTAGAGATTGGAATGCAATTTATCGAAGGAGATGTACTATAAATTCCAAGTTACTTCAAACCATTTAATAAAAGAATAGGTAAAAGAGCTGATAGGAAATATAGCACCCGTGTGACAGCCCTAAATGTATATCAATGATGATGGATGATAACGAAAGCTGTGTTGATGATTTCTAATACGTCACTCAAAAGCAGACTAAAAGTAGTTTTTGTACACACACGTTCAAAGTAGCAATATAAGCTTAGAAAAATAAATAGATATTGCAAGCAATAGAATAGACATTGGGTCAGTGTAGGTTAAGAAATTATACTATTCTCCTTCGGGTACGATATATTAGTTTGTAGTTAGAAAAAGAAAATAAGGATTGTTCAAGATTATAATTAATTGTTTTGAAGTTCACTTGCTCTTGCTATTTGATCACCTATGGCATTTGAAAAATAGTCTTAATTAAATTTAACTTCAACGCTGCTCCAGTATGCAACACAGGTCGTATATAATATGAATTATGATGCTAATAATTTATCCTCAATTGAATATACTACCAGCGCCTCTTCTGCACGATGTTTATTGTGAGCTGTTAAGTATCTGATATGCACTCAGCATTTTCTACACACCGAGTTAGTTTCACGAAATGAACTTAACAGAAACAAGTAAAATAATATTACAGTATCCTTTGCTAAAATGATTTATATGTTCCTGGCCGGATCTCACATACAGCTGGCTCTACAGTCGAGCTCTTATTGTGTGCACGTCAGACCCAAAGCAATCTACATTACTAATGTATATAATTTATAAACTACTGCATGTATAGAAAGGGCGACATTAAATCACCTAACGCCGAGCGAATATCCAACTGTGTATCATATAGATTTATATAAGATAAAATACACCGAGATTGCTCCCATTTATCTCAATTTATGAAGCATTAATAGACCCACTAAAATAATTCCTGTAGTGTAGAAAAGTGAAATACTGGCTTCACATACGATTTAGTGCCGATATGTTCATCACTTAGAAAACAATACATGAAAAATCATTATTCAAGCACAGAAGATTGCTCTGAATATTCGTGGAATCGATAAAATTTACACATACCTCTGATTTAATGCAGTCAAATCTCATACATGTGGAGTTACTATCATGACGTACAGTACAATACCTTTCACGTTTCGCAGTATCACCTAGCACCTACCTACTTTTTTCATCACTTCAAATGCCAAATGCAGCGGTAATATTCGTGTTTCTATTCAAAAATAATATTATAGATGCAATACTACCACTCACCGCGCACATATATAATTACAGCAACACTGTGTAAAGAAGCTCTAGTAATTTCCTTACCTAAGAAATCCTGTCCTAACCTACTATCTGATTACTGCCCCATTTCAATTACTGGAACTTTGTCTAACGTCCTTGAAAAAATGAAGAGACATAGCCTTCTCGATCCTCTTCAGACTGGCTTTAAGGTAGTCCATAGTACTTCAACAGCAGATGCCTTACGACGAGCCAAGTATAGAAGACAAGTTACGGTCCTTAGTCTCCTTGACTTCAGTAGTAAAGGTAGATATTCTTTTGGCAAGATTATTACAAGCCATGAATTTCGCCAGATGGCCCTCGATTTTTTTTGTTCTTATCTCACAAACTGCAGGTAATGTGTTGTCTTTGACGAGAGTAAATCTCAATGGAGTGTACGAAAAACTGGAATCACTCAAGCTAGATTCCTAGCCCCAATTCTTTTTAGTATACATTTAAATGCTCAAAATGACTTCAAGTATCATCTGCACGGTGACGATATCCAGATTTGGACTTGCAGAAATTCAGGAATAGGGCCTATTATGGATAAGGCTAGAAGTTGGTATATATTTTACTGAATATGTTCTCCACTTACGGGCAAGTTACATTGAAACTTTTATAACGTAAGGTAGTCAGTATTTGGCATAAACACTAAAAAAGCTAAACTACAAAAATATGTTCGTAATTTCGTCCCCCACCAAATTTATGAAGAGTACAATTAAGTTTAATATATTTGTCCTTTCTAACCTTACCAAACACTTTCTCTACAATTAATTATTTGTAAGCCATTTATCAGAAATGTTTTCTTTGTATTCTTTTTAACAGTCTTTCAGCGTCGCTAGTCGGATGTTACACGCTTTATCTGCACGTTTGCGACCCATCATATTATCCTCCACTTGCCTAATAGTCTTTTTAATAGCCTCCTTATCTCACTGTTTGCGTTCTACCATCTGCAAATAACAAAAAACTCCATAAATAACAAATAGAATAAAGGGGGACGAAATTATAAACATTCCCTGATTTATTATAATGGCCGCAACGGTAACTCACGCCAACCACCTCACTGTAGCGGTTACATGCCAGGAACTACAACACACGACTGAAATGCAGTCCAGTATGTCATACACATATCAGTGCTCACTCTAGGAATAACAAGCTCTCTTTTTTTGCTATGGGCTTTACGTCGCACCGACACAGATAGGTCTTATGGCGACGATGGGATAGGAAAGGCCTAGGAGTTGGAAGGAAGCGGCCGTGGCCTTAATTAAGGTACAGCCCCAGCATTTGCCTGGTGTGAAAATGGGAAACCACGGAAAACCATTTTCAGGGCTGCCGATAGTGGGATTCGAACCTACTATCTCCCGGATGCAAGCTCACAGCCGCGCGCCTCTACGCGCACGGCCAACTCGCCCGGTAACAGGCTCTTAATTTGAATGCTGCACTAACTCAGCTCAGCATGAAAGTGAATCCTCCTTGTGGTGGTGCACACAACCAAATCCCTCAACACGAAAACGGAATGAGGTTACACGTTTGCGCGCGGCTGAACATTAGGTACCAACCGTGCAAACTGGAAATTCCTACGGGGACGAAATTAGGTGGGGGGAAGGAATTCGTGCCCCCCCCCCGTTTTACTATCATTTTCCAGTTGAAAACATTCATTTTGCAATAAAGCAAATTAATGACGACCTCAAAAGTTTAACACGATATTCTGACAAAAAGGTTCCTGTTATTAATCCGAATAAAACGCAAGCAACAATCCTTCGACAAACTAGACTCATATTTAAACCCAACAGTAGCAACATCCTTAACTTATATCTGTGTTAGTATTAATTTCTCAAACGTAGTAAAAATTTTGGTGTCATTATGAGTGAAACTGTAAACTGGAATGAACACACGACTGGTGTATGCAGGAGAGTATATGCTTCTCTTCATTCCCCCGAATATCAACAATCCTATCTCCCACTGAATGTAAATATTACATTGGTTCAGATACTCATAATCTCGTTGTTTAATTATTGTGATGTTTTACTTATTGATGCGACTATTGAACAGATCAGTCAGTTACAAAATGCATTAAATTCATGATAAAAATTTTCATTGTTCCGTATTGAAAAGTATTACAGTTAAATTGAAATAATAAATATGGTCGTTCAACCTATTCGATACTAGTAAATAAGAGATGTAGGGATTACATTCTTATTTAATTAAAAGTGGAAATGGTACCGGTTTCGACCCCAGTCTGTGTCATCATCAGCCGATTATAACTCGAAAAACAATGCATAAGTAAGAAAGGAGTTAAAGGTCAAGTCCACACAGTATCAGTTGAAGAGGCGATATAAAAATGACGAGGGTATGCACTGTAAAATCTCCGTCAGCGTATGAAACTACTGCACTTGACGTTGTAAACACCGCGCCGATCTTCTGGATCTTGCAAGTTACTTCGGTTGAGCTGCTCGTCTTCGGCTTCTTCATGACTTTAGATCTTCATATTTGGATTGTTTTGTGACATTGTGCCTGACTGTGTATGCATTTTCGCTCATTTCTCTGCTTTTCGTGAACATTTTGAAACAGTGCCAAACATTGCGTGTGCTGTGATGATGCTCGGATGTTTACACATTACTTTTTTCAAGTCACTTTCCACTTCATCTGAATTTTACAGTGCATTGTTTTTCGAGTTATAATCGGCTGATGATGACCCAGACTGGGGTCGAAACCGGTACCATTTCCACTTTTAATTAAATAAGAATGTAATCCCTACATCTCTTATTTACTAGTATTGAATAGGTTGAACTACCATATTTATTATTTCAATTTAACTTAAATTCATGAGTAAGGTTCAAATTTAAATTAAATTAGTCTCCTCACGTAACACCCTGCTTTGAAGACTAGGGTGGTTAAATTCGACGAACCACGTAAGCTGCAAACAGTTACTTTAGTTTGTAGAGTGAATCACAACCCTACTACTTTTATTCTCTTTTTAACTCACATTCCTTGTTTCACGACCGCAATACATGTTCCAGCTCCCACACCCTTGCCATTGCCAACAACAAAACTACTATTTTCAACCTGTCGTCAGGTGCCAGGCGATGGAACTGTGTTTCAATAAATATTAGACAATCTACGAACTTGAAGAACTTCAGATCTACTTGCAAATAATTTTTGATGGAACATAATTCATTTGTACGGAGAAAAGTTTCACACCTAGAATATTTTGTGAGGCTATAAAAGTCGCTAAACACCCGAATAATTTTAACAAAGAAGATGTATATATATTCATATACTAAGTAGAACAAGGCTACCCTCCGTTGTTAAATGTTAACATTTCTCTCCTTGACTTTTTCCAATACAAGTTCGTTTGCGACTCGCTTGTGGGAGCCAACAAGTAGAAACTGGTAAATCAAAGTTGGGACCGGCGACCACAGATAGGGTCCTTTGTCCCATGTCAACGGTTGGGAAAATTGCATGGTGCAAGAATTTTGTAGGGTAATCGATACTGCAACATGTAGGCCTGTAGTCATGTGTAATGTAGTGTTAATGCTGTATTGTAGGTGCAGTAGGGCCTACGTATTGTATTGTGTTGGTGTGAGCTGTACAGGCTATCCGCGGGGCAGGATAGGTATGCATATTGCCTATAAGCACCTGCTACTTTCCTTCAGTTTCGCCGATACCAGTTCTGTGAGAGGGGTCGCTCCTTAAAGTCTGCAGCCCGCTCTTTGAAAGTTCTCTGAGGGTCGGTATTGTCTGTGCCCCTGCGACTTATTGATTTTAAATTTATGGCGCGGTAGTTGTTTTTGTGCCTGTATATCAGGGCCTTTCAAACGCTCAAAATCTCACGCGTGCAAATCGAGCCGCAAGAGCTCGTGCATTGTGCATCGGTTCCACTCGGCTCGGACCAACGCTTCGTCTCTGGGCTACTCAGCTAAGCTCGACTCGGCTCGGATTTGGAGCGCTACGGAGCAAGTGAGGAAGAGGGAGACAGGGGAAGCAAGCGAGACATGCGTGGGGAAAGAGAGAGGCAGCGCTATTAATCCAAATCGAGGAGTGGGGGTCTGCACTCTGGTCAACCAAGCGAAGTCGTCTTTTGCACCGTGCACAGTGCATGCACCGGGAGCATGCACCCTGAGAGGCCCTGCTGTAGACGATTAATTGTATTTGCAAAATTAATATTACGTATAATTATACATTATTTAATAATGTCAATATCAATCAATCAATCAATCAATCAATCAATCAATACTGATCTGCATTTAGGGCAGTCGCCCAGGTGGCAGATTCCCTATCTGTTGCTTTCCTAGCCTTTTCCGAAATGATTTCAAAGAAATTTCAAATTTATTGAACATCTCCCTTGGTAAATTATTCCAATACGTAACTCCCCTTCCTATAAATGAATATTTGCCCCAGTTTGTCCTCTTGAATTCCAACTTTATCTTCATATTGTGATCTTTCCTACTTTTATAAACGCCATTCAAACCTATTCGTCTACCAATGTCATTCCACGCCATCTCTCCGCTGACAGCTCGGAACATACCACTTAGTCGAGCAGCTCTTCTTCTTTCTCTCAATTCTTCCCAACCCAAACATTGCAACATTTTTGTAACGCTACTCTTTTGTCGGAAATCACCCAGAACAAATCGAGCTGCTTTTCTTTGGATTTTTTCCAGTTCTTGAATCAGGTAATCCTGGTGAGGGTCCCATACACTGGAACCATACTCTAGTTGGGGTCTTACCAGAGACTTATATGCACTCTCCTTTACATCCTTACTACAACCCCTAAACACCCTCATAACCATGTGCAGAGATCGGTACCCTTTATTTACAATCCCATTTATGTGATTACCCCAGTGAAGATCTTTCCTTATATTAACACCTAGATACTTACAATGATCCCCAAAAGGAACTTTCACCCCATCAACGCAGTAATTAAAACTGAGAGGACTTTTCCTATTTGTGAAACTCACAACCTGACTTTTAGCCCCGTTTATCAACATACCATTGCCTGCTGTCCATCTCACAACATTTTCGAGGTCACGTTGCAGTTGCTCACAATCTTGTAACTTATTTATCACTCTATAGAGAATAACATCATCCGCAAAAAGCCTTACCTCCGATTCCACTCCTTTACTCATATCATTTATATATATAAGAAAACATAAAGGTCCGATAACGCTGCCCTGAGGAACACCCCTCTCAACTATTACAGGGTCAGACAAAGCTTCACCTACTCTAACTCTCTGAGATCTATTTTCTAGAAATATAGCAACCCATTCAGTCACTCTTTTGTCTAGTCCAATTGCACTCATTTTTGCCAGTAGTCTCCCATGATCCACCCTATCAAATGCTTTAGACATGTCAATCGCGATACAGTCCATCTGACCTCCAGAATCCAAGATATCTGCTATATCTTGCTGGAATCCTACAAGTTGAGCTTCAGTGGAATAACCTTTCCTAAAACCGAATTGCCTTCTATCGAACCAGTTATTAATTTCACAAACATGTCTAATATAATCAGAAAGAATGCCTTACCAAAGCTTACATGCAATGCATGTCAAACTTACTGGCCTGTAAGTTTCAGCTTTATGTCTATCACCCTTGCCTTTATACACAGGGGCTACTATAGCAACTCTCCATTCATCTGGTATAGCTCCTTCGACCAAACAATAACCAAATAAGTACTTCAGATATGGTACTATATTCCAACCCATTGTCTTTAGTATATCCCCAGAAATCTGATCAATTCCAGCCGCTTTTCTAGTTTTCAACTTTTGTATCTTATTGTAAATGTCATTGTTATCATATGTAAATTTTATTACTTCTTTGGCCTTAGTCTCTTCCTCTATCTCGACATTATCCTTGTAACCAACAATCTTTACATACTGCTGACTGAATACTTCTGCCTTTTGAAGATCCTCACATACACACTCCCCTTGTTCATTAATTATTCCTGGAATGTCCTTCTTGGAACCTGTTTCTGCCTTAAAATACCTATACATACCCTTCCATTTTTCACTAAAATTTTTATGACTGCCAATTATGCTTGCCATCATGTTATCCTTAGCTGCCTTCTTGGCTAGATTCAATTTTCTAGTAAGTTCCTTCAATTTCTCCTTACTTCCACAGCCATTTCTAACTCTATTTCTTTCCAGTCTGCACCTCCTTCTTAGTCTCTTTATTTCTCTATTATAATAAGGTGGGTCTTTACCATTCATTACCACCCTTAAAGGTACAAACCTGTTTTCGCATTCCTCAACAATTTCTTTAAACCCATCCCAGAGTCTGTTTACATTTTTATTTACCGTTTTCCACCGATCATAGTTACTTTTTAGAAACTGCCTCATACCTCCTTTATCAGCCATATGGTACTGCCTAACAGTCCTACTTTTAAGACCTTCCTTTCTATCGCATTTATTTTTAACTACCACAAAAACAGCTTCATGATCACTAATACCATCTATTACTTCAGTTTCCCTATAGAGCTCATCTGGTTTTATCAGCACCACATCCAGGATATTTTTCCTTCTGGTTGGTTCCATCACTTTCTGAATCAGCTGTCCTTCCCATATTAACTTATTTGCCATTTGTTGGTCATGCTTCCTGTCGTTCGCATTTCCTTCCCAATTGACATCTGGCAAATTCAGATCTCCCGCTACAATCACATTTCTTTCCATGTCGTTTCTCACATAGCTGACTATCCTATCAAATAATTCCGAATCCGCATCAGTGCTACCCTTTCCCGATCTGTACACTCTAAATATATCAAGTTGCCTATTATCTTTAGAAATGAGCCTTACACTTAGAATTTCATGTGTCTCATCTTTAACTTTTTCGTAGCTTACAAATTCTTCTTTCACCAGAATGAAAACTCCCCCTCCCACCTTTCCTATCCTATCTCTACGATACACACTCCAGTGCCGTGAGAAAATTTCTGCATCCATTATATCATTTCTCAGCCATGATTCAACTCCTATTACAATATCTGGTAAATATATATCTATTAAATTACTTAATTCTATTCCTTTCTTTACAATAATTCTACAGTTCAACACTAACACTTTTATGTCATCCCTACTTGATTTCCAGTTCCCTGTTCCCTTATCACCGCTCCCTAGGCCATCCCGTTTCCCTGAATGTACCTCCCTATTACCCTTCCAAACAAATTTCCTAACTTATACGTACCACTGCGGTTTAAATGAAGGCCATCCGAGCGCAGATCCCTATCTCCTACCCACCCATTAGGATCTAGAAATTTCACTCCCAGTTTCCCACATACCCACTCCATAGTCTCATTTAAATCCCCAATCACCCGCCAGTCAGTATCCCTCCTACACATTATTCCACTAATAACAATCTCCGCTTTCTTAAACTTCACCCGTGCTGCATTTACCAGATCCCACACATCTCCAACTATGTTGGTACTTATATCAGCTTGCCTTACGTTGTTGGTACCAACGTGAAACACTACCACCTTCTCCTTCCCCTCCTCCCTCTCTTCTACTTTCCTCAACATCTGCCTCAACCTAATTCCTGGATAACATTCTACCCTGGTTCCCTTTCCTCCACACACTTTCCCCACGTGTCTAACGATGGAATCCCCCATGACCAGAGCCTCAACCCTACCCACCTCATTTGATCCCCTCCCCTCCTGGTCAGCCCTATCTTTCCTGATAGCTGCAGAAGCTACTTCCTCCTCCCTTTTCTCCTTCCCATGACCCTGTTCCACCTGTATTTTCCTATCCTCTACTTTACTTTCCCTTTCCTACCTTTTCCATTCCTCCTACTTCCATGCATCTCAGCAACAGTTCCATGTCCCTCATCTTCCCTCTGTTGTTCTACCTGGAGTGACTCGTACCGATTTCGCACAGATACCTGTCCTGAATTCTGATCCTGAATAGAGCCCTTGGCCTGCAATCTCCTTCCCCTTCGAACATTAGACCACCTGTCTTCTGCAACTCCTCCCTTTCCTTCCCCTCCCTCTTGTACACCTACTGTAACCTGTACATTGTTTGAGGGAGTCCTATCTTCCTTCCTGTCTTCTGTGAGAATCCTAATTATCTCCCTCAAACTTTCCAACTCCTCCCTCATACCCCTCAATGCCTCACCACACCCACAATAAGTACACTCGCGCTCCTTAGCCATTCTTTACGGGGGGAAAATTTTCAATTAAAAAATAAAGTAACTTATTCGCAAAAAAAAATAAATGAACGGAGGGATATATTGTCTGGGATAGTACACAACAATAAGGTAATTAATATACGACTACACTACAATACTACTTAGTTGTGCTCTATTTTCTTAATCCTACAACCCCTAACAGGATAAAAACTGCTGTTAATTACTGAATATCGAAAGTAATACACAAGAACTACACAATTCCAAACTGCAATTAAGCCTATCCTAATTTAAACAATATTTTAGTAAGAGTTTCTACGGATACCTCTACTACACCAGTACTACACAAATATTTTACAATAATAAAATAAGCACACTAAATTCTAATAGGATATTACTCGTATACTACTGTACAGTACACTACAGTAATTTTTAAACTACTTTCAGACGTATCCTAATTACGATACCGGTACCGTACCGTATGTCACTACTAAGCACAACAGAAATGAAATTTGCAAGAACTACTGTACTCTAAGATTACCAACGAAGCTAAATGCTTAGACAAATTATTATTAGTATTAGGGTATAATAGATACACACGAAAGATAACACACGAATATAGCAGGCAAGATACGGCACTATCTAAATGTACCGTACTGTATCTATACTACAATGTATCTACACTACACTATACTGCGTTTGGTTAAATGCTTAAGTATCAAAAGGATTGCCGTACACGAAGAACAACATGAATATAACTGGCAAGATACTATCTAATATATTATACCTTATCTTCACTACAATTCTACTGAAATGTGGTTATGTGATTATTACAGCTGGTGGATTACTATTATTTTCCCTACTCCAGGGGACGGAGAAAAAAAGTGTCCTTAATTAGGCCTACTGAAAAATACGAGGTTGTCTACAATAATTTCTCAAATATTTCTGTCAAAACTACTACTACTACTACTACTACGACTCCAGGGACTTGAACTGCAATTACTGGGATATATGAACTTTATTATTATTAGCTAACCGCTCATAAATACTGAAAGATCGAGGGGGTGGGAATAATAGTAACAGTTATGTACTGGAATGAACTACATTTCTAACAGGGTCTTTCTGCCTTGAGTCCACTTACTATGGAGTGACAATTACCATTAACGGTTTCCAGTCTACATTGTTATTGCTCTGAGGTCGGTCTTTGTGGCAAGATTAAACGCGTCAGCGTATGGTAACAATCATAAAATGACCTAATATCCACAAAATAACATTATGTAATACATAACTAATATACACGCAGATAAAAACCACATTAAGTAACACAAATATTCAATTCAGTGCACTTAAGGTGTAATAACTATACAAACTATAAGATTAATATAATAATAGATTGCACGTAGAGGATTAAGATTAATTGAAAAAGAATGAAATGGCAGTGAAATTATTATTTTACACATAATAAATAGGTCTAGGTGAAGTACCCGTGTTTCGCTATAGAATTCGACATTATATACAGAATTTCAGGTGAAGCAGTGTACACGTTGCGAGGACGATTTTTATTACATTGCATAGCTTTTAACGTTACCCCAGAAACATGGCGTGGAATTCGCCATATGTCGTTTCTCCTTTGAAGACTGCTTAGGGAATTTTCATTGTAATGGAAGGCCTCTTACGTACTGCCAGGCACAATCGAGTTGAGGAGTTTTCATTATGATGGCACTCACTCACTCTCCACCTGTCTTTTCATATCCTGAGAAAAATTTGCCTCTGTAGTTTCCCGAAATTTTAAAGAATCCGCCAATGGACAGAAAACCAACATGGCAGCAATATAATAAAGCGTTCTTAATAAGTCTCTGCGTAACTACAAATTCAAAGGAAAAAAATTCATGATTAAAGTTAATTACATTATTGGACAATACAGAGTGGTCGGAAACAACGTGAAGCGAGTATATGAGCGTCAGAGGGTAGGTCATACTGATAGGTAATTTGAAAAATTTATGTCGATATCTCGCGCAGTTGACATTTTATGCCTGCTGAAGTTAGCCAATGAGATCGCTTCGCGGGCGAATTCAAATGGAGTTTACGAGGCGGTGTTGCTAAATTTGCACCTGGCTTGGTCGGGCTTGAGAGCCATACCGAGAATTGAGCATCAAATGCTAACACATCGTGAGTTTCAGCCAATGCCACTGTAACGTGCTTGCTATGGGCCGAGCCTATTAGCAGGAAGGTCCTTCTCCAAGTCCCTCCCTTGGAAAAGTTCATTTCTTCTATAGGCACTGTCAAGCCGGACGTAAGCTACGTGTAGATTTAGCGACGCCGCCTCGCAAAGCCCATTTGAAGTCGCCTATGAAGCGATCTGTTTGGCTAAGTTCAGCACCCGATAAAATGACAACAGCGCGAGATATCGACGTAATTTTTCAAATTGCTTATCAGTATCACCAACCCTCTAAAGCTCATATATTCGGTTCACGTTGTTTCCGACCACCCCAAAGAACAATATGTTTCCAAGAAATATCGCTAAAAGTTGCCATAAAAGCTTTCAGAATATTATCCATCGGGAAGGCTGCGACTTAGATTGTTCTTTTTTTTTTGTACTTGCTTTACGTCGCACCGACACAGATAGGTCTTATGGCGACGACGGGATAGGGACGGCCTAGGAATGGGAACGAAGTGGCCGTGGCTTTAATTCAGTTACAGCCCCAGCATTTGACTGGTGTTAAAATGGGAAATCAAGGAAAACCATCTTCAAGGCTGCCGACAGTGCGGTTCGAACCCACTTTCTCCCGGATGCAAGCTCACAGCTGCGCGCCCCCAAACTCACGGCCAACTCGCCCGGTATGAGAAAAAGTTAAAACGATATCTAGTATGTTATATTGGTGCAGTATCATGCAGACTGGGCGAGTTGGCCGTGCGCGTAGAGGCGCGCGGCTATGAGCTTGCATTCGGGAGATAGTGGGTTCAAATCCCACTGTCGGCAGCCATGAAAATGGTTTTACGTGGTTTCCCATTTTCACACCAGGAAAATGCTGGGGCTGTACCTTAATTAAGGCCACGGCCGCTTCCTTCCAACTCCTAGGCTTATCCTATCCCATCGTCTCCATAAGACCTATCTGTGTCGGTGCGACGTAAAGCACCTAGCAAAAAAAAAAAAAATATATATATATATCATGCAGTGAACCGTCACGCCGTGATAACTGACCCGAGTGTGTTTCTGTTCCTGTTTCGTCATTTGTTTAATCTACTCAAGCTCCTTGCCAATCAAAGGCATTCAAAATAAGATAGACTCACAAGTGGCGCTAGCGTACTGTCCTCAAATTGAAGGGGAGTCCATTGTATGTGGTTTGAACAACTTGGTTACTGCAAAAGTAACAGAAGATGATAGGATGAGGGTCGTCCTGAATCATACACGAATTCAATGGTACAGCTTCCGACATTTTGTGGCTTATTTTATTGCTTATTTTATTCGTCAAAAGTATACGTTTATTTAATGACTTGCTTCACATTTAATTTCACTACATGGACCGCATCACTCTCAAACCATCAAAGTATACTCAAAGACAGAAACATTATTTTCTAGAAATTTATTAAATTTGCGAAGAAAATTCATATAAACTTTTTCTGGCAAATCGAATTATAAGTACACCCGGGAGGGATCCCGTGAAAAGAGTTGCGTTATGTGTCACGCACGGTCAACTTGCCCGGAGAGTATAAAATATCAGATTTTTTAAGCAAAAATCATTGTACTTTTAAGGAAATACTAGTTCTTATTTCAAAACACATTGTATCTTATAAGAAAATTGTGTCCATGAAATAAATTACTAGCTTTTATAGCGAAAAAAAGCTGTATTATTAAAAGAAAGCATATCCCTGAAACAAAATACCCGCTTTTAATGCAAAACACTTTATTAAAGAAAAATATATCCGTGAAACAAAATACTAGTTTTTATAGCAAAACACATCATATTATTAAGGAAATGCATATCCATGGAACTAAATACCGGTTTTTGTAGCAAAAAGAAAAAAATGTATGATTGAAGAGAAATGTATGTTGGGTATTCAGCCCGAAGGCTTGTTTGGTCCTCCACAGTTCCACCAACAGGTGCCATATATGTACTAGGCATCACTGAAGAGGCATACTAAGGAAATGAGGAATGAGGTAGTTTCCCGTTGTTTTCCTCACCGAGCCAGAAGTTGTTATTACATATCAGTCTGCCAAACCCACTGAAATACATGCACCAACCGACCCTATGAGTGATATTTTCACACTATTCATAACACAGACTGGATGAATAAGGAATGGTATTACTATCATCACGAATACCTAAATCACTTTCATATTGTCTAAGCCAAGAATGAGACTGAGACAGGTTAATGAAAGTAGCAAATTTATTCTAGCCCATACCAGAGGACACAGTGCACTGTAAACACCACATCTCGTCAGCAGAGACACTGAAGAGAAATATATCCATGAAACTCACAAAACATTTCTGTACGGACAACAAAGATCGCAGACGGTGAACGTTAGGAGTCGCACACGGTGTAAAGGACCGGGTAATAAGGTAAATCCAGGATTTTCACACTGTGGAAACGACCAGGCTAGCAAACAAAGCATTGCACTGACTAACTGGTGATGGAAGGGGGAACAGCGAAAGTAAACACGTGTAATGGACGAGTCCATTGGAAATTCAGGAAAGGAGGAAGCTTTATACCGTGAAACTATTTCTAAATGATTAAAAATGTATGCGCCCGGGCTAAAAGACCGTGACGTGCTCCAGTGTTTAATGGGTCTGACTGTTTAGGCAGGGTCCCAGGCATATGCTTTTCTGAAACTCACTTCACATTTTCTTTCACTACATGATCCGCTTAAGAGATAGGATGATAGAAATACACAGAAAAAATGTTTTTTTCTGGAATACTGTTAGAATTGAGAAAAATGCGTAGAACTTTTTTTGTAGGAAATAGATTTTTGACTCCATTGTTTAACGCTTTCCTGCTCAATGATGCCACATGGAATCATCATGCAGTATTTCTCAATGTTTTATTCATTTTATAATTCATTGTAAAGTCATATTATTCGATAAACATTTACCTTATAGTGTTAATGGATAGCTTAGCAAGCAAACAATCCAAAATATTTAAGCATTTTCAGAATTGACGGGATAGACAAAAGACACTACTCTCGAAACGTTATCATTTATATGATGTAAAATTCATTGATTTTTAAGTCAAATTATGTTAAAATGGAAAGAAAAATTGTATGTAAATATGGTATTTTATGTACAATTATTCTTACTTAACACAGGAAGAAAAATTATTATGAAATACATATGAAAGAACTAGGGACTGCTTCTGTTTTTCTCTTCAGTATCTGTACCTTTTCTGGATTGCTTAGAATAAATATTTGCCTCTATGTTTTCGTCTCCTTTCTCTGCTTATATCTCTGCTATTCACAGCAATTCTCTTGGTTATATACATGTTATATAACTAATTTATCCTTTATCAACAGAACAATTCGATCAATACATTTAAAATTGTGTTCATGCTCCATATAATTGAATTTCCATACAGACTTACACTAAATCGGCCTTGTGATGTTGCACTGCTTCACTAATATTTCTGAAAATTGTAAACATCTGTAGCTCTATGTTCCACATATAAACATAAATATTTGTGCCATGGCTAGAAATCATTTGGGCCATTTTAACATCTCACGACTGGAAAGGAATTCCTGATACGAGGGTTATTCAAGGACATGATTTCATGTAAGGAAGCTGTGTGGGAGTTTATGCAGGGTACTCACTTTAAAGGGTCCCAGACGTACATTTTCCTATGACTTGCTTCACATTCTTTCACCAGATAGCCCACTTAAGAAGTAGGTAGCGGCGTAGTAAGCACCCTGTGTATAAACCAAATATATCAGCTATAAGCTTGCCAAATTTGAACTCCATAAGTCAAGTAGTTCTTACGTGAATAAGCACAGAAAGGCAAACATACAAATTTTGAGATTTATTATTGCTGCCATTTTCACTTAAATCGCGGTTCTTGTGGTAATTCTCGGATATTCCGGTACATAGCCTATGTTACCCAAATTTCAAATGGAGAAAGAATTCAAAATCGGTCCGTTAATTTCTGAAATTAACCGTTATATACAAAGAAACTCACAGTCTCTCTTTATATATTAGTATAGATAATATACTATATCTAACACGGTAAGCTATAATGAGATATAAAAAATATACATTTGCAACTGCGAATTAACGTTAGTCAGTGAGCAATATTGTGCCTTTTTATTAATTAAAACATTAAAACGTATAAAGCAATTTTAAACTCGCTCAGGTTTAGCCACACATGAACTCCAACACAGCTGCCTTTCATGAATTAATGTCCTGAATAGCCCCCGTATCAGGAATGTCTTTCCAGTCATGAGATGCGAAAACAGTGAAGCAGTTATCATACATAGAAGTTGTCATGCTTATTACATTGTAGTAAAGATGCAAAGGTGAGGGTGTATAAGACTCTGAAAGGATCCCAGTTAGAGTAGAGTCCCACACCAGGACACGAGAACTGGAAAATATCCAAAGATAAGAAGCACGATTTGTTCTGCGTAATATCTGACAAAAGAGTAGTGTTACGAAAATGTTACAACCTTTGGGCAGGGAAGATTTTGGAGTGAGGAGACGAGATGCTAGACTATGTGGTATGTTCCGACCTGTGAGTAGAGAGGTGTCGTGGAATGACATTAGTATACGAATTAGCTTGAGCGAAGCTTTTAAAAGTAGGAAAGATCATAATATGAAGGTTTTTGATGACACACGTATGGGAAAGAATTAGCTGTGACCTTGACTGAGGTATAACCCTAGTATTGGAAAACCACGGAAAATCAGGGTTGCCGATGGTGGGATTTGAACCCACCATTTCTCGAATGCAAGCTCACAGCTATATGAAAGTAAGCGCACGAAAATTCGTTCGGTTTGAAGAGAAAAACGAGGAATATTCTGTCTGTTAAGTTTGCAGCCCGGTGGCTAGTTGGATCTTTAAAACAGCACCACCAAAGCTTACGCGGTTATAGATAAATATAATCACCCATTGTGGCACCATAATGAAGCGCATAAATGGGGTATTTTAACACAGCTTTCTCCACTGAGCCAGAAAGTGTTATTTCAGTTCAATCGGACATGTAAGTTGATCATTTCTTAACAGGCAAACGCTCTATTCGGGCTCTGACCTCTCCACCATCCATACCACAAACGCTTCCATCTATCATTAGCCATGAATGAGCCTGGGATTTGGTGGAAACTACATTTTCCTCTTGTCCGTGAAAAGTGACATACGAAAATAAACTTTATCCTCCAAGGTATAGCAGCAGGTGGTGAGCAACATTCACTGCAGATATATATCTTCGAAATGTATTCGAAGTAAAATCAACTAATGGTGATGGTGATGGTGATAATGGATGTTATTTTAAGGGGCCAAACATTGAAGTCATCAATCCGAGACCGATCTTTGGCAAATAGATGGACAAACTAAAAAATAAAGTGTCATGTGACATTAATATTATCGAATGTTCAAATTATTGTACTTTACGTTTGTCCACAAACTAAGTGAAATGTTCTGTTTCATCGTGTGTGTGGTTAATTACGGTAAAATAGAGAGATGAGTAATCCGCCTAGTCAGAACTATGTTTTCAAATTTATTTATATTTCACACTTTAGAATATACTGTATTGTAGATGTATCGAGAAATATGTAAATTCTCTTCTTCAGCTACATAGGTTAAAATTCATATAGGACATTATGATCTAATGAAACAGGGGTTTATAACATGTTGGCTGGGGAGAAGCAGGGGGACCCTGTTTCATTAGGTCTCAATGTAAATATATGAATTTTAACCTATATTGCTGAAGAAGAGGATTAACATATTTCTAGAAACATGTACTATACATTCTGAAGTGTGACATGTAAATAAATGTTAATACATAGTGTTGACTAGGCGGACTACCCATCTCTCTACTTTACTGTGATTAAGTGAATACGGACCCAATAATGGCCATTATAGCCAAGATTATTAATAATGGTGGTTAATTAATTTTACATTTTTAGGATTAATTTTAAGTTTATATCGTCATTAACACCCCTCAACGGTTTAATGCCCATACTATTTATGCTGTTATCTTCTCCTTATCCTTCTTCTACCGCTTTTCCACACCTTGTGGGGTCGTGGGTGCGAATTGTGTTGCACATGTGGATTTGGCCCTTTTTTATGGCCGTATGCCCTACCTGATGCCAACCCAATGTGGAGGGATATAGTCACTATTGCGTGTTCCTGTGGTGGTTGGTAGTGTTGTGTGTTTTGTGAATATGAAGAGGTGAGTGTTGGGATTAACAAAAACAACCACTCCCCGAGCCAGAAGAATTAATCACACACGATTAAAATCCCCGACTCGGCCGGGAATCGAACCCGGGACCCTCTGAATGGAATGCCTCAACGCTGACCATGCAGCCAAAGAGTCGGAAGATATTTATGCTGTTATACGTGTCTGAAAGACGAAGTCTTCTTGAGAAAATAATTCGTCTACAAAGTAAAGGGACAATCAAATGATCAATGGAAGCATTGGAAGGAATTTTTAATAAAATAGCCAGCTACTGTTTGCAATTCCGTTTAATTTCATTAATGACCTCTTTATGAAGATTGGCAATAGAACCGAATTGTGCTCCATCGACTATTCCGTAGAGTTTATCGATGCACTTATATAAGGTTGGCTGGGGAGAAGCAGTGTTATGTGTTTGAGAATTCCGAGCAGGTCCGAGGCGAGCATGCTTGGAATCAGATTCGCTTTAATAGCCTTAGGAACGTTCTCTTGTTGTCGAGGCAAAAAGAGTTGCAAGAAGTGCTAATATCAGGGTAGAGCAAATACAATGGAATCAAATATTCCCAGAATACTTTAAAAATACATCCGCTTTAATGTTGTGGATTTGTAGCCCCGTTGATGTCTAAACTTACGTAATTCAATGCAAATAGGGTTTTCTAAATTATCATACTTCAAGGGAAGATATTATTACAGTTTGTACACGGGAGAATTATAATTGGGAACAAAAATTACTTGTGAGTTAATAGGAGTATAATTTACAATAATAGTAAAACCAAGAAATTATTGTTATTAACAATAATAATAATAATAATAATAATAATAATAATAAAGTGCATTGATAATTATTATATTATTATCCTTTAGAAAATGGAATATTCTTCTACAGTGCGGTCGCTAAAGCAATAATGAAATCTACGTAGTAGAATCTGGCCGTCTAGTGTTGCTGTGGTGCACTATAGCGAAGTGTTTATAACTCAGGATGTTGCCGTGCCAGTTTTTCGCTAGTCCCAGAAAAAGGCAGTCGCGTGCATACAGTATAATCACAACTACAGTATCTGTTGCGAAGGGTAGTCGAATGTCAGTGGTTCAAAATTGAGAATGTCGTGGTTTGTGCAATAGGCAAATTTCAAGATCTGCCAACAATTAGGCAAATCCGCTGACGATACTTTTGAGATGATAAAGTCGAAATCGGCCGGATCACCACGACGGGAAAAGGTCACAAAAAGGCAGTTCAATAAAGTGTTTTCAACCAGCGGCCATGTCATACCAGTAATATAATCATTAGATAAACAATTATTCCCAGATCTAGGTTTTACATTTGGTATACAGCACTCTATTTTCTTAAATGGCGTAATTTGTCGTAGAAACTACATCTAAAACCCACCATCATAAAGAATATTATTTCAGTTTAGTGTTAATTGTTCTGCCATGAATTTTGTTGTAGCGATTGAAATATTTACGAACCTAGTCATGCTGTGATAATATTTGCTGGTCAGTAAATAAATTGGAACTCTCACAATCAGTTTGTAAGTTTTTCAATACAATCTGTTAGGGTACGTGAACTTGGTTATGGTAAACACCTACAGGCTACAGAGAATAACGTTATGCTGGTTCATAATAAAGCAAAAGTTTGTAGCTGGACAGAAGTAGGGTAAATTTTATTCCTTTTTATATCTAAGAGAAATAACATGATGAGTATATATGGTGCGAACTTCCCGGCAGAAGGAGATATAAGTACAAGGGTGGCAAGAGGCCAATGTAAGGTTTTAGTTCTACTCCAGCAGCCACTCAGCTACTGTCACTCGCCGTTGTGTTCGTTTCTCATGCTTGTATTCTACAAACAAAGCGAATTCTTACGCCTCGTTGGTTAACCAGGTTTGCAGAATGCAACATTATACTTATTTGCATAATGTAGAAGGGAAACCATAAATATTTACTGTAATAGTAATAAATAGTCTGCTTGTAGGAAACACAGTGTTGTAAAATATAGGATTACCCGTGGATATGGAAGCCAAGTTATCGGGAATGGTCTGTCCAGGATTTATAAAGTCGTCATTTTCATGTGTCATAACTTCAAATTCATCCTCCCATTAATTACCATTTTTACATGTCATGTACCGTCACTCGAACTCTCGCAGTTTTTCGGTGACGACGGGATGGGAAAGGTCTAGAAATGGGAATAAACTGGCCGTGGCCTTAAATTAAGATACAATCACAGCATTTTCATGAAGTAAATATGGGGAAACAACTGAAAACCATCTTCAGGGCTGCCGACAGGGCTGTTCGTACCCATTATCTCCCGGATGCAAGCTCACAGCTGAACGCCCCCTAACCATACGGCCAACTCGTCTGGTGGATAGAAAATCTAGGACTGAGAACGTATTGATTGCCTCAAGAATGCAATCTTACAAACTACTCTCAAGGGATTTAAAACAAAGTTATATATATCTTAAACTTCTATGATATTAGTTTTCAGTGTTCATTCTTCCATACCATCGACCAAATAAAATAAGCCCTCTTCAAATCAGCGTTCAACATTTTATGTACTAAATTTGGACAAATATTTTGGGGGTTATCTGAGTCCTTAAAAATTATTTTTTATTTAGCGTATGATGCTACAGAGGACAATCGACTCTATGTACAAGATATTGACACACACAAAAAATATATACAATTGACTCTACATGCACGTTAAAATATATGTATACTCCGGCTCCATGGCGAAATGGTTAGCGTGCTGGCCTTTGGTTACAGGGGTCCCAGGTTCGATTACCGGCCGGGTCAGGAAATTTATCCATAATTGGTTAATTCCTCTGGCACGGGGACTGGGTGTATGTGCTGCCTTCATCATCATTTCATCATCCTAATCATGACGACGTTCAGGTCGCCTAACGGAGTCATATCAAAAGACCTGCACCAGGCCTCTCCGGAGACCACACGCCTTTATTATTATTATTATTATTACTATTATTATTATTATTATATAGAAGGTACACATTAAAGAGGTTAATGTGGAGGCATTTCAGTCTCTTGTAAACGAATATCCATATTTTTCTACCAAGAGAGTACTTCAGGGGTCAGGGGGTACCTCAGGGGGAGGGCAGTCCTTTAAAATGTGCACGATGGTTTGCACTTCAGCACTACAGTCACAATCTGAAGTGTCTTTCCAGCCTCACTGATGCGGAGCAGAACATCGCTGACGGGGCAAAACCTGCTATGCGGAATAATTTAGCTTAGAACTTTGGCCGGTAAGGTTCTGTCATCTAAGGTGCAATAACATTGTGTGCATATTGTCAATGCATACTCGCTCTCCATAATGTATGTGCTGCGGGTCAGTATATCTACAAAAATATTATCACATGGGAGGTTTTGTCCCAGCAACAACGAGAAGCACTTATTCCGACTCCGCATCGTATCCTGTTAAGTGTGGCCCAGGTGGAGCGAGGAAGGTTGAACTCAGGCAATTTTGTAGTTGGATCCCTGATGTTGACAGTGTCGTGGGGGTGTGATTGAGACCATCCTCACATATAAATTGAATAAACAGAGTGGTAGCATGTATTTACATCCACTAAATTTATTGAACTACTACTTACAGTTGATCATAAGTTCACTCGCGTTCAAGTTTTCCATTCGATAAGGTTTTTACTCACCATCGTAACACACTCGGATGATCACACAGCACACTGGCGCATCAAAAACCCGAACACGGCTTCTCACAGCACAGTGTTGTTCCAGAACAATTCACAATAGCAAACCTCGTTGAAGTCGGTGTGGCCGTCCAACGGAGTCACTCGCAATGAATGACTCATTATAGTCATCGGATCTTAAGGTCCCATAAAGAAAAGATTTAGGTGCCTATATACGTGGAAAAATATGTGTAAAATAGATTCTTATCATTTTAAAATAGGCGCAATGACAGTAACGAAATACATCTGAAGGAGTACTGTGCAAGTAGAAATAATAATAATAATAATAATAATAATAATAATAATAATAATAATAATAATGAAACCGACAACCTGTTTTCCAGTCATTGACGGGTAAGGGATGGAATGAATGAAGCCCCGATCTTGCGGCGAGGATAGGAATTGTGCCGGTTGCCGAGGCCTGTCGCACTCCTCTGGGGCAATAATTAATGACTGAGAGATGAAATGAAATGATATAGGAGAGTGTTGCTGGAAGAAAGATGACAGGGAAAACCAGAATACCCGGTGAAAGACCTGACCCGTCTCCGCTTTGTCCAGCACAAATCTCACATGGATTGACCGGGATTTGAACGACGGAACCCAACGGTAAGAGACCGACGCGCTGCCGCCGGAGCCACGGAGTCTTACTATAATAATAATAATAGTAATAGTAATAATAATAATAATAATAATAATAATAATAATAATAATAATAATAATAATAATAATAATAATTACAACTAGCAAATGTACCCGTACTTCGCTACGGTTTTCTACATTGTATACGGATATCGAAGTAAATACTGTACGTGCAGTAAATGTTTTAAAATTGAATGTCTCTTAGCGTTATCCGAGAGATAGCATGGGGAGGTCCCCATACGTTGTTTTCAATGTAAATTGTGGGTTGCGGAGTTGTAATAATAACGACTGGGCCACTAACTTACTGCCATCCACAATCGAGTTGGGAAGTTGACATTGTAATTAAAGGCCCTGTTTCCTACTGCGCGGTGACAATCGATTTAGGGAGTTTTCATTAAAATGGCAGGCCAACTTTCCTACTTCAAGAAAGATTGCAGTTGAGAAGTTTTTATTATAATGACACGAAACTTCCCTACTACCAGTCGAAAGTGAGTTGTGAAATTATCATTATAATGTCAGGCCATTTTTCCTGCTGCGAACCAGCTTTATGCCAGTCACACAGAGTTGGCGAGTTCCCATTGCAATAGCAAGCCACTATGCCTAATGATAATCACATTTTAGATGGGGACATTTGTTTATAATGGCGGGCACCCTGGCCTACAGCCAGGGGAGGAATGAACAAAATTGCATCCTCCGTTGCCTTCTGCAAGTCAAATCGAGAAGTGAATTAATCATTACAATGGTAGGCAGCCCTTAGTAATGCCAGTAACACAGAAGTTGGAGAATGACCCCATTCCTACTGGCAGTCAAAGTCGGTGTGGGGAGTACTGATTACAATAGCAGACACACCCTTTCAAGATCGCTACAAATCAACATCAATGAATATATATAAAAATATATAGAACGACATACGAAGGTATATGCATGTTTACAATATTGCAGACCTTCATTTACAGATTAACTGCTGCTAAACGGTACGTCATATCGACAAAGGATTGTACCATGAGACGCAGAATTTAGCGGCCTAAATGGCTGATACTATGATATTTTCTCGTATCTCATCTATTCATGTGTCAGATTGAGTTAGAAACGATGAATAGGGTGAAATTTGTGTAAGATTATCTTACATTGCATTACTTTTCGGATAATAATAAGACATAACATGTTGCTCACATATAGGTACTGGGTGGGTCAATGTTCGTGTAGAATTTCATGATTCTGTCTTTCCTGGAAGTGACTGAAAGTATGAATTATGCATGTAAAAAGTAAAAATTTACTGAAAATCGAGAAATAGAGACTAATCTAACGTATAAGGGTAGAAATATATTCAGTAGTTTTCAAGTCATAAGACCAAGGTTGAAGATCAGTACAAATTGAAAGGAGATTGTGCCATCCGTTATATGACAAGACTTGCCGTTTATCCCACGAAATAGCTCGAAACGAAAGTCTGCACCAACATTAAAATTGCCTCCATATTTCGGGGATAAAAAGTGAAAAATTTAAAGATCTTGGAAGTTTCCATCCGTTACAGGCTAAAACGTATAATTTTGTCAAATTTTATTTTTCTTGCTCGTCTGGCAGGTAATGCCGCAATCTGAATTTTAGGTGAGGGGGTAAAAATTAGGACTTTCAGGGAACTACACCAAAAAATATGCAGATGGTCATTATTACCCCGCAAACGGGTAGCTGTACGAAAATTTCACCAAAATAGTCATTGTACAGACACACACAGTCGTTCCTATTTTATTTATAGATAGCTAAGGAATCTGCTCCTCGTAAAACACTTTTTGGGCTATGTCCGTTGGACTTAACCTGCAAAACCGACCGTTCGTAATATTAAATTTGTCAATACTCCTGTCGAAAAAAATGCACATGAGAAGAAAAGTTTTAGAAATGGATTTCCATTAAGGATTGTAGATTTCCAATTATTTCGGATGTGCATATTTTGAGGGAGTGCAAAATCATTGTTTCGGTTTTGGATAAACCCCCAGTAAATTTAGATATTCCGAAATAATATTGGCTCCAAGATCTACTCAAGGACAGGTGGATTTTAATTATCAAGTTTGGTAGAATCATATTCAGTAGTTTTCCAGTTATAAAAATTCATACAATAAAAACAGACAAACGGACAGACACCAAAGCTAAGAAATATTCAGATGGTCATTACTACATCTGAAACAGATATCTGTACGGAATTTTCGCCAAAATAGTCAATGCACAGACACGTGGTCGTTATGATTTTATTTATTTATTTATTTATTTATAAAAATTATTATTATTATTATTATTATTATTATTATTATTATTATTTAAAATACAAGTTGATTTACGTCACGCCGACACAGATATGTCTTATGGTGACGATAGGACAGGAAAGGGCTAGAAGTGCGAAGGAAGCGTCCGTGGCCTTAATAAGGTACAGCCCCCAGCATTTGCCTTGTGAAAAATGGAAAACCACGTACAATCGTCTTCGGGGCTGCCGATAGTGGGGTTCGAGCCTATTATCTCCTGAATACTAGTTACTGGCCACATTTAAGCGACTGCAGCTATCGAGCTCGGTAAATACTTAAAAATAGAGCATGCAAGACATAATGTTTGCTACTGTGTACAGTATTTTAAAGCTGGTTGAGATCAAATCACTAGAAGTGCCAAATAGCTTACGGCATTACAACAAATTTACTTATGCATCTTTGTCATTCTCGCTGCGTTTCCGCCATAATTTTGTGCGCAGTAAATCATTAACAACATTTCCTAACGTTGTGGTCCAAGTTTATGTCTGGACAGAATTAGTTCGAACGTTTTCATTTGACCGTCCGGTTTTGTAAACACAGACGATGATTCTGTGAGGCTGAATTTTGACGACTAATTGTCTTATAGTGCCTGTTAAAATTGTGAAATTAGGACAAGTATATGTCAGATCTCTTAGCTTCTTCTATTGTGGTAAGTTTACTTTGGGTCATCTTCTGAGAAACTGTTGACAATATTTTCTGAATGACAATATTTTCTGTACAGTGGATGTTCTCGCTGTAATTCTGAACAGCCTGTAACCATGGACCCCATCTTGTTAAAATAGATGCCGGAGGAAGGGGCAGATTAGGGCACTTTTCTTTAAAACAGGAAACCTATTAGGGCGTACTTGATTTACACAATAATTCCTTTATTGATGAAATTAAATCACGCATCGTCAATCGAGAGCAAAATGCCTTCCGATCTAGTTTGCTCCCCGCTTTCGAGGAACGAGAGAAGATTAGCGAGCAAGCAGGGGAGGAAGTAGGGGAAGTTCATGAAGTAATGCATACTGAAGGCCAGTGGCGCGAATGTATAGTACATCTTTCTTGACTGGTTGGATTCCGACACGATACGCATGAACTCATGTGAGGCGACATTACGTATTATACGAACGTGCAGTGGTTAAGTAGAGGAAAAGTTTTACAGCGCTTCTATGCTCTGAGGAAAGAAATAGCTCTCTGTATGGAAATGCACAATGAACCACTAGGAGAACTGAATAATGGAAAATAGATGGGAGATGTGGCATTTCTTGTACTGTAGATCTTACCAGCCACCTTAATGATCTTAATTCCTCTCTACAAGGTAGAGACCTTATCATTATTCACATCTTTTATTGTGTTAAGCCCTTTAAGCGAAAGGTACTACTATGGAAAAGTCAGTTCATTAATAAAGACAACGCATTTTCCCCACTTTGACTACAGAGTTGTGTCTAGCTCCAAACTATTCCGGTAAAACATTAGAAGAATATAAAGAGGTTTCAATGTCACTATATGACGGATTTGAGAGTAGGTTTCACGCTATTTAGGCTTTAGAAAATGATCTGCAGGTATTTGCTACGCACTTGTCTATGGATGTGCAAACTGTTAGACCAGAATTGATTGACTTACAGTGCTATACTCAAATGAAACGTAAGTTTGCAAACACAAACAGTTTGACTGAATTATATGTTCGTTTTCAACGGGAGAGATTTCCTAGATTGCACACATTTAATGCATATATTCTAAGTATATTCGGATCAACTTACGTCAAAATATGTTTTCATTAATGCAGATTTATAAATCTAGACACAAAAGTCGGCTCACCGATGAAAACTTGAAATGTGCTTTGCGACTTGCCAGTACGCAAACGATAGTGTCAAACCGTGATACAATACTATCTAAAGAGCTCAATGGTCCTGTGAAGGATGAGTACACCAGTAACATGTTTTAGTTCGTGTGTTTAACTTGTTGTCATAGTCATAAATGTCATACAAATATTGAAATTTATGTTAATGAGAGTGCAAATAATGTGTACAAATCACACAAATTGTATTTTCTTTCGGTAAATGTACCTGTCCCAATGCTTCAGTTAATCGTGAAAATACCGAGCTCGATAGCTGCAGTCGATTAAGTGCGGCCAGTATCCAGTATTCGGGAGATAGTAGGTTCGAACCCCACTGTCGGCAGCCCTGAAAATGGTTTTCCGTGGTTTCGCATTTTCACACCAGGGAAATGCTAGGGCTGTACCTTAATTAAGGCCACAGCCGCTTTCTTCCCACTCCTAGCACTTTCCTGTCCCATCGTCGCCGTAAGACCTACCTGTGTCGGTGCGACGTAAAGCAACTAGCCGAAACAAAATCGTGAAAATGAATTTATTCAGGACATATTGCACACTGCTGTATATTCCTTTGTCAATGAATATTTTTTTGTCCTGTTATACTCTGTAATCTGTGTCCTGTTCATCTCACATGATAGATGCTCCAAATTATTATTATTATTGTAGCAGCTGTTCATATGGTAACAATTCCGAGCGGGAAGTCCAGTACGGCCACGGTATGCAACCCGCCTAACTGATGCTCTCTTGTCAAGTGACAGACAGCCGTCCAGAGCAGAGGAAGCACCCGCTCCCTGGAGCAACTACGTGATGACGTCAGAATTAAATCATTCACTTTTGGGAACTGACTTCTAATTTTTTCTGCTACTCGGTGCAATGCATGTGTGAGACACGTAACGGGGATAACGGCAAAACCCACAAATTCCTGGTTCGGAGTTTGTCCCACATCCCCCACACACCCGTCCTCTTGTCTACTTGGCTTGCATCTTTATCTTGGATGTCTTATGTGAAAACTTAATTTTAAACGAATTAATAATATTAATGTTTATGTTATGAAATTTATAAAATTTAAATCAGTTTCCGTGGCTCAGGCGGGAGCGCGCCGGCCTCTCACCGCTGGATACCGTGGTTCAAATCCCGGTCACTCCATGTGAGATTTGTGCTGGACAAAGAGGAGGCAGGGCAGGTTTTTTCCGGATACTCCGGTTTTTCCCGTCATATTTCATTCCAGCAACACTCTCCATTAACATTTCATTTTATCTATCGGTCATTTATCATTGCCCCAGAGGAGTGCGACAGGCTTCGGCAGCCGGCACATTTCCTATCCTCGCCGCTAGATGGGGGCTCCATTCATTCCATTCCTGACCCAGTCGAATGACTAGAAACAGGCTCTGGATTTTCATTTCATTTCATAAAATTTGAAGTGGAAAAGAATGTTTCTTGTCTTGTAGGCTCAATAATGTAAAAATCGGTCATAACGTCGAAATAGGCGCGTATAGTCACTATAAAATTTCATTTGCTGTGACGAATAGACTACGAATAACTGACTCAGATAAGGTTGATAGGGTCTCATGTTAAACAGTAGGTAAAAACCTAAAGATACGATGTCTACTCCTCACGGACTCGCAACCGTCTGCTTATAATCATTCGCGAATGACGCCCTCCAGTCTGACGCCGAACTGACTGACATCGTGCTCCCACAGATGCGCTCTTATAATTATAGGAGAACGAGAGTTTCTAGTAGCTTCTGCATCCAGACATTCTGGGTGCAGTGTGCGTTGTTAATCAGCTTCCATCTTCTTCCACGGACTTCTTCGCGCGTCTGTACTATTCACCGGCGCTATTTGTTTGTTCGCTGCTCGCCCTGTCCACATTGTCGCAACTGCGCCGCGACTGTTATCTCTCGTTGGTATTTTTGCCGGCCGTCCTGAGTCCACCCGATTGTCACTACTTGACACACAAAAGTGAGCATGCTCGTGACCGGAAAAGTCATCGTCAAACTTTCTATAACTCGTCCCATGTAAGGTCTTTCGTAATAATGCAATTATTGTCTTAAATATTATGTGCACGCTTGTCTATATATATAAAATAAGAGTTTTGTCTGTACATTGCTCAGAATTTGAAAAGAATGGTATTTCTGTATCGGTCATGTCCATAGTAACAAGGAAATACACATTACACTTTGCTGTAATGTCTGTCTGTCTGTCTGTCTGTCTGTCTGTCTGTCTGTCTGTCTGTCTGTCTGTCTGTCTGTCTGTCTGTCTGTCTGTCTGTCTGTCTGTACACGCATCACGAGAAAACGGCTGAAGAGAATTTAATGGAAATCGGTATGTGAAGTAGAAGGATGAGCCACTACAATCTTGGCTATAAATCATTTTACTCACGCTGAGTGAAATGGTAGTTTAGGGGAAGGCCTAAAATTTAATTTTCAAATATTTATACTATTAGTGGCCCTATCGATGGTGGAATGCTCTTCCCAAAGACATCAAGGATGCTGCATCAAAAAGTATATTTAAAACCTCCTACCAGCAGTTCCTCGTTAAGCGCTTCCAGCAAGGTACAGTACCTGTTTGAGTGGAACGAGTGATTGTGTGTGAAAATGATATATTATTGCACAATAAATTAAATATTGGTTTAATATGATTATGGAATAATAACAATATGTGTGTGGTTAAGTGTAAGAAAGGGCCAAGAGCCCTAACTTCGCCACAGTAAATAAAGGCTTTATCTATCTACATAACGAAAGTTATATAGAATTATATTTCCGATCATTTATGTCATACATTGTTACCGGCTTTGATAACACAGATATTAATGAATTTGTATTTTTGTTGCCAAGTTCAAATCAACTCAGAGCCACGGGAAAATGTGGTAACAGAATTTAATGAACGTTGGTATATAGAGTTGGGGAATAAGAAAGTACAGTCTAAGTTATAAACAACTTTATTCATCCTGGATGGCATTGTAATTTAGGGGAAGGCGCCTAAAATTTAAAAGTACTACATAACACAAATTATAGAGAATAGTTTCCGACCATTTATGTTTTATTCAGTTTTACCGTACCGACTATGATAAGAGAGGTATTTCAGAGTCGGAAGAAAACTAAATGTGAAGGCCTACAATATTGAAAGCGCATAACATTGATCAACAATAACATTACATCGACCATTGTTTGCTGTGATGTTCTTTGTCTCTTACGCTGCTGCTCAACTCCGATAGATGGGATTATTGCTGCGTACCGAGTATAACAGCCTGATTGAATAATGGCGGGAAATAGCTGGGGAGTTAGAAAACTTTCTTCTCTAGCATGCCATTCCTCTGGTTCATACATTTTCTGATACTGCCGGTACGTAACCGACTGGTTCATCATAGTATTCCAGCTATTCGATCCCTACTCTGACGCACTGTTTTGATGATCACTGGGCACACTTAAGGCGGAGGCTTACTTAGTAGTGGTAGTAGTAGTAGTAGTAGTAGTAGTAGTAGTAGTAGTAGTAGTAGTAGTAGTAGTAGTAGTAGTAGTAGTAGTAGTAGTATGACCTGGTCTAGAATTACAATTTAGGCCTATTCCAAATTATAGCACCACAATTCACTAAATAACTCAAAATTCAATCATGAAAAGAGCCGTTTCTTAAGAAATGCTTCTTCCTTCTCACTTTTATTAAATTCTACATTCATTTTATTCCAAATTCTTAATGAAGATGGGGTTTCTGTTCTGACTTGGAGGAAACATTTGCCTCCACATCAGATATATTTTTCGCAGCGGGTAGGGTGAATTAAGATTTTCCGACTCATCGAGTACTCCTAGGAAACAGATTGGTAAAACGGCATAGCTTTTGCCCTGGGACTCTCCACTATTCAACCCCCTCCCGCCGAAAAAAGACGAAGAGTGTTCACGGACCACGGCTGTCTGCGGCTTGGTCATTCCAGCTCTGGAACTTTGGACTGTTAAATCGGCAGCGTAGTACTGTACGTTAAAAGAGAAAATGTGTGGTGCTTTATTTAATCGAGTATTTCGTATGAAAGCATTGCTTTTAATCCTATTGACGTCATTGTAATGACCAATGTTCATTTCAGTTGGGAAAAACACTAAGACTGTCTTTCTGAGGTTGTAAAAAGGCAGGTGAAGATTGAGTGTCTGCGATTATAATGAAAACTCCCCAACCTGATTCTGACTGATAGTATGCAAGCGGGCCTAAAATTACAATGAAAAAATTCTCTAACCCAGTCTACACATGAGAAAATACGTTTGGTGATTTCCCCGTCGCGTTTCAAGGGTAATATTAAGAGCTATGCAATTGAATACAATCTTGCTCACAATTTGTGCACTACCTAACCTAGAATTCTGTATACAATGTAGAATTCTGTAGCGAAGCACGGGTACATCAGCCAGTTAGACAATAAAATTGAAGATTCAAATAAGTGGTTTAAAGCGATCATGATTAAACATTTAAAGTATCCCACGAAGCGAAGAAAAGATCAACAGTTGTAGCCCTTCAGGCAAGCAGCTCATTGTCGAAAACATCCTAAGGATATGAGCTACAAATTTTAGGTAAATAAAATATAATAAATTATAGGAATATATTCTTAATTTATTCCTTAAAATTACAATCGTTTTCTTAATCATCGTTATCCGGTCGAGCAGTTTGCCTTTTTCTACCACTACGAGCGTTAATGTGAGTCAATGCAAAGTTTCACTTAAGTCCTTACAACTATATTCGGTGGGGACATTTTTCAAATATGAAAAGAAAACCCCTGAGGGTACTGAACCAAGAAGCACATTACAGAAATAATTACATAAATAAGTGAATTTGGCTAGGACGTGAATTAAAAAGGAAACGGGTAAAGAGAAAGCGATTTAGGCTTTTTTTCCGGAACTTCACTTAGGCCGGAAGAGATTTTCAGTATTTTTGGTATGACAGGGCTATCTAAGACTCACAATTTGAAACTTTTCCAGGCCCTTTAGCACTTCAACTTTCGGTACAATTGAGGAAATAGCTTCATTTTGCGTTTTTCGTAGTATGGGGACCCCTACTTTGTGTGGTAAGATATTTTTTCAACATTAGAACAGTGGATGGACGGAGGGAAACAGACTACCTGAGAACGAATTATGCGACTTTGGTATGCAGGACCTTTCAAAATGTTGAGGTTTCTTAGTGTGATCGCTAATGGCCAGAGATGTTATAAAGTCCATATATTTTAAGCATTAGAGACTTCACCAATCATTATCAGTAACATGCGTTTTATTAATGTTCTCACTTTTACGTTCCACTAAATACATTCTTATGGCTTGCTGAGACGCCGAGGTGCCGGAATTTTGTCCCGAAGAATTATTTTATGTGTCAGTAAATCTTCCGACGTGACGCTGATGTATTTATTTTTATTTTTTTTTAATTTCATACCACCAACACAGATGTTTCTCCAATTACAGGTGGCTTAATCCCTATATATTAATTATTTAAAATAACAAATGTTAGAAATAACTTAATATCTAAAAATAAAAATATACAACATTATTAACAAGTAGAATAGCAAACGGAATTTACAGCACATTAATACTTTTTCAAGTTTAAATATACTTAATATCTAAAAATTAATAAAAAAGTAGACTTTTTCAGGTTCGAAGTGGACTTATGACCTAAAATACTTAATATATAAAAGTGAATTATAAAGTAGAAATACAGAAACATAAAATAAATTGGAACTTAGTACCTAAAAAAGAAATAACTCCAATCTTAGACTGACACCAGTTAAACAAACTGACATATAAAAAGAAAATCATGGAAAGAAACGCATGAAATATATGTGTTTGGTAAGAGATGAGTTGTGGCAATCAGTATGAACAGCACATTAAATCTCAAGTACAAATAGATGTTAGTAATGGCAATTTGTTTGCAGTTTTCCCTACATTTTCTTTATCTATATTTAAATTATATGAATTTAAATAAGAGGAAAGCAACGGGAAACTATCTCACTCCTCAATTACCTAGTACGCCTCTTCAGTGACGCCTAGGCTATTTATGACAGCTGTTGGCGGAGCTGCAGAGGATCAAACCATCCTTCGGGCTGAATACCCAACATACAATTTAAATAAAATAAAACACTAAAATGAAACACAACTTAACCAAGAAATAAGTATAAATATAGTACATATATACACCTATAGGTTAAACCTTCAGAAATAGCGAACTAAATTCAATGTGCCCAGCATAGTGCGACCATTACTTTAACTGTGTGCCTTCTTCAATAATTTTACAAAATAATTGTATCTAACAGCAAAGTCTAGATCAAGATCAGGAAATTTTGTTCACCTAGTCGTAGTTAAGGTTATGTATTAAAGCCAAATTATCCGCATAAATTGTAAATAATTTGTCGTATGTGTTTCTGAGGTGTTCTTGTGTTGACTGAACATAACTCTAGAACACTAACGTACCAAAACCATCTGTGTATTACTTCTAGAACTTCCTGGATTTCTGCGACAAATCCGGAATATTCTGGAAAGTTAGCCAGAAATGTAACTTATTTAAACGGCGGTACAGTCAGGATTGTCGTCAAGTTGGTGTAAGCGAAGAGAAGCCAGTAAGTCCGTTGGGTATCGATACCGAACGACGGATCAGTTGTGGAGTAGTGTGTGCGTATGTGTGTGTGTGTGATGTATGATTAATGAAAATATTCGTCGTTGCGTCTGCAAAAATCGCTATGCGAAATATGTTATCTTAGAAGTTTGGCTGCTGAGGTTCTGTCATCTAAGGTTCAATTTTTTACGAAAATTGTCAAGAAATTCTCACTCTTCGTGATTTATGTGCTGTGGGTCAGTATTTCTCCAAAACTATTATCATATAGCGGTTTCCTCAGGCGCAACGACGATATACAGTATGTATAGACAGTAATTGTAGTTTTATTTGACTTCATCGAAGAATGGTATGTTTCGTTCTACAAGAACATCCTCAGGTTCAACGAAATCGTTTTAAATCATATAGGTACAATATTTCTTATGTTGCATAAATTAATCAGTGATTATGAGTTGGCCTTTCGGTCTGTCGAACACACTAGTTCAAAACATAATATACAAACTGTAAAACAAGTACACACTATTAAACAAAAAAATCCATGTTTCCTTCTACAAGAACGTCCAATTGCAGTGGAAACGAGAAGAAATCGATCTACATTTTTACTCGACAGATGTCATGTCGTTGAAACTTGAACTGGCCGGCATAATTACATGAATAGTGCTTTAAACTGGTTGGGAGTAAACGGATTTCGACATAAATTATGCATTCGTTCGGGTTATCACGAACCGTCTGTGCAATTTATATGTGCATATTATGTAAAAGTAATATAACGTATAAGCTTATGAGTCTGACGAGCACACTAGTTCAGAGTATAATATATAAAACTATAGCATACCTGTAAAAAACACTATTAAACGAAGGATGACATGTGTCGTTCTACATTAACATTTTCAGATTCAATGAAATCTCTTTAAAGCATGTGTATATGTGTGTAAGTAGAATGCTAAGTCCCGAAGCTGGCTTCGACCTCAACTGCTCTGCCATCAGCCATCATACGTGGCCCAGGTGTCACCGAAGGGGGGTACTAGGGAAATGAGGAGTGAGATAGCTTCACGTTGCTTTCCTCACTGAGCCAGTAGTTGCTATTGCATCTCAGTCTGCCTAGCTCATGGGCAACATTTTCAAACGATTCAAAACAGGGACCGGCTGCATAAGCAATGGCAGTACTAGCATCACACATACCTCAGTCAGTTTTATTTGTTCAAAGCCAAAGATGAGACTGTGACAGGTCAATGAAAGCAACAAATTTGTTCTAGCCCACACCAGAAGGCGTAGTACACTGTAAACACTAGGTCTTGATAGCAACGGCATCTTTAAAACATTTATGTACAATATTGCTTACGTTGCACAAATTAATCAGTGATTATGAATTGATGATGTTATGAATAAACTTCGAGGTCCTCTAAACCATATTAGCAGAGATTTTTTACAGTTCTTTTGAAATACTAACTGGCCTGTCTTAACTTGGTTAATTGAAAGGTGGCATCGTTTTTAAGATTGTCAATTGCATTTTGTTGCCCCTCACTGTTGCTTGATCACATGACCATATCTTCTGTATATAGATGCATTAAAACCGGTGTGCTATGTATCGACGGTGCGCGAGCAATACATTAGATGCTCTTCCTATCCATTATTCTCTTTATGACTGGTCTCGCCTCCCAGCCACACATGGACACTCGTACGCAGTCCCTCAGAACAACTTTCGTTGTGTTCATTGAACGTTATATGCATTATACCGTAGGAGTGCCTAAATATTTAATGAACATATTCATTCCTATAGTACTGTACAGTAAGTTTCATTTTACTTTAGGTATTGGGAAAGGAAAACAACGAACATCGTTCTGATGGACTGCATACCCATATGTGGCTGGGAGGCGTGACAAGTGCCCAGTCATCTGAAATTAGAAACCGCTGATGGATGGCCGTCACTGAGAGACATATTTATGAAATTATGATCACTTGATTTTCCCATAGGATTTTATACATGTTATACTTTTCTTAAATATTAATATACAGGGTGATCCTTAAGTCTGTCAACATATGACGAGGCAATACTTCACGGAATATTGGAGGTAGAGAGATATTAATTGACACACATGATCGACATCACATGGGGTTTTATTGACACAAACAATGAGTGCACAAACAGGCCAACAGATAGTGCTGGAGAGTAACGCGTCAGTGATGTCGCCCGCATGAGACCGTGTACGGAATAACAGGAGCTATCGAGGGAGAGGGAGTCAGATGCGCATGCAATCGCGGCACTTTCACGTTTCTAGAAAAGGCAATGTTATTTAAGCTTTATTTACTTGATTTTAGTGTCAATTGTACTCTTCGAACACTGCGACAGTGAGAGTTAATGGCGACCTCTCAGACGTCTTTTCTACTTGTGCTGGTGTGCGACAAGGTTGCATTCTTTCCCCCCTCTTATTTAATGTATACAGTGAGTATATTATGAGGGAGATCCTCGAGGACTGGAGTGACGGCATCACAGTTGGTGGCAGGAAAATTAACAACCTCAGATATGCAGATGACACCGTGATTATTGCAACAGATGATCATGAATTAGAAACCATCATGCGGAGGCTAGACGAGCGAAGCAGAGAATATGGTCTTGAAATCAACAATAAAAAGACCAAAGTGATGATTGTAGACCGTTTTAATAACAACAGACCTGCCATCACAAGAATTGCGGATTATGAGGTTGTCAGTCGCTTCGAGTATCTAGGATCTATTGTCACAAACACTGGAGACTGTGAACCTGAGATCCGCAAGCGCATTGCAATTGCGAGAAATTCAACAGCAAAACTTACTCGCATCTGGAAGGACACCTCCATCACTTCCAAGACAAAGCTCACCCTCATGCGAACTCTGATCTTCCCTATCGCGACCTATGCAGCAGAAACTTGGACGATGAAGACGGCGGATCGCCGCAGGATTGATGCTCTAGAAATGTGGTGCTATAGGAGATTACTGCGAATACGAATACCATGGACAGCACACCGTACTAATGAATCGATCCTGCAACAGCTCGGCATCAGAACAAGACTGTCGACCCTTATTAACCAAAAACAACTCGGATATTTTGGTCATATTGCCAGAAGGCAGGAGGCAATGGAAATACTTATCATAGAGGGAAAAGTCGAAGGCCGAAGACCTAGAGGACGTGCGCCGTTACGATGGATGGACCAGATCAAGAACTTAACCAGGATGAGCTTACAGCAAGCAAGTCACCATGCCCAAAGCAGAGACTCCTGGAGGAAGATCACCAAAAGGATTGTCGCGTGATGCCACTCCACCCTTACGAAGGGTTGGACTAAGAGAGAGTGTGTCAAAACTCCATGTCATGATTTATTTATTTATTTATTTATTTATTTATTTATTTATTTATTTATTTATTTATTTATTTATTTATTTATTTATTTATTGTATCGTATACATGAAAATTATTCATAATTATACTGTACATTAAGAACCCAACGGCCGTAGCCGTGTTGAAACACCGGATCCCGTAAGATCTCCGAAGTTAAGCAACATTGGCCGTGGTCAAGATTTGGATGAATGGCCACGCGCTGTCGGGGGGGGGGGGGGTTAAGGGAAAGGAGGAGCGGAAAGGAACTGGCCACCATACTGAACGTAAACTCCGGCTCAGGCACACCTCCGAGGAGGTTCGGACCTACCTTCAGGCAGAATACACTCTTACCTTACCTTGTACATCAAGATTACAAATGTAATGAAGTGACTGTGGTGTCCCTAGGAAGAAGTCTCTTAATTCACCACTGTAACGTGTGTGTGGGGATTCTTGATTTAAGTGCATAACAGTACATCTTACAGCGTCATACTCGCAACATGGTGAAGGTCTTTTCATCCACTTGTACAGGAGATACCCACATACACCGTGATTGGTCCGAATTCTATTTATATTCGACCAGATCTTTCTAGGTTGAATGAACTCTGGCACCTCCTCAGTTATGCAGGGCATTTCTGAACTCTCTGGAGGGGAAAACAATTTCCAATCATGAGACCATCTCTCAGATAGATTGAATTTGTTAGCTGCGAGGTTCTCCGCTGGGCAGGTAGGTGGATGCCTTGAACGTAATCGTTTTATATGTAGATCGGCAATAGGTAGTTATTTGTTGGTCTGGATCTTCCGATATTCTCTTATCAGAACGTTGTATCGCCGCAAATGAGGTGGAGAGATGTGGCTGAGAATAGGGAGCCATTGTGTGAGAGTTGACATAATATTTCCTGTAATCATGCGCATGGTGCTATTCAGTTGATATTAATCTTATATGACAACTGTTTATCCACACCGGAGCACAGTACTTAGCGACTGAATTAACTAAACCTAAAGCTGATCAACGGAGAGTAGTTGCACTAGCACCCCTATTGGTACCGCATAATTTACGCGGGATGTTGTTTCTTGTCTTCATTTTGGCAGCAGTCTTTCGTAGATGTTTCTTGAATGACAGTGTTCTGTCCAATATTACTCCCAAATATTTGGGATGTCTTTCGTGGCGAAGAAGGGTGTTATTAAAGCAAACTGAACGTTCTCTTGTTGCCACTTTATTGTTCAGGTGGAAACAAGCAACTTCGGTCTTAGTTGTACTTGGCTGAAGTCTCCATTTTCGGAAGTAGTCTCCCAGAACAGAGAGATAATTTGACAGCATCTCTTCTGTTCTCTCAAAACATGGATCTCTAGCACCAATTGATAAATCACCAGCATAGCCAAACTTCCTGCATTTTGTGGAGGGTAAGTCTGATATATACAGGCTGAACAAGAGTTGGGCAAGCACTGATCCTTGAGGAAGTCCCTTGTTTAATTTACTTGGCTTGCTGATTTCACTGCCATTGACGACCAGGGAACTTCTATCATTCAACATGTTGCCTACAAGACGAACCAATGTCTTACAAGTGTTAACCTGAGATAGTTTGTAAATAACACCCTCCCTCCAATTAGTGTCATAAGGTGCCTTAAGGTCCATGAATGCCACAGACGTTTTTTGGCCATTCTCGAACGCTGCCTCAATGTAGGTAGTTAATGAGAGTGCTTGGTCCGTGTAACTCCGTTGTGATCTGAATCCTGCTTGTTCTATGGGAATTATAACAACACGTCGGTATCTCACTACTCTAATATTCCGTGAAGTGTTTCCTCATCAAATGTTAACGGAATTTCGGGTCAGTGGACCCTCCGCTGTGCGGGAATACCGCTAGGAAGGTGATGACTCTTTAATATAGGAAAATCATGGATAGGAAGAACATTATGGAATTTGCGCTATTGCTCGTACACCGTCGGTATGTATTTGATATCTGGCATAGCTACCTTAAACAGGAAGGGAATTTACCATAAAAAAGCCTTTTTGCAATTTGTTTTACGTCGCACCGACGGAGACGATGGGATAGGAAGGAGTTACGAGTGGGAAGAAAGCGGCCGTTGTCTTAATTAAGGTACAGCCCCAGCATTTGCCTGGTGTGAAAAGGTGAAACCACGGAAAACCATCTTCAGGGCTGCCGACAGTGGGGTTCAAACCCACTGTCTCCAAGATGTAAGCTCACAGCTGCGTGGCCCTAACCGCTCGGCCAAACTCGCTCGGGAAAATCTTAGGTAGTTCCATGGAATATGGAAAGTGACAAATAGCATTTACAGCAATTTATAGCTAATCTTACCTGCGAAATTCCCTCTAACAGTACAGAAGTTCCCCCTTTTATTGGCAAAATACAGATAAACTCATGAATCAGTGACCAGTCTGGTACAAGAATATCACGGCATTCAACCAATCACAGTCGCTGACATTTTATCGTCTTTTATCCTTCATTTTACCACACGAACGTTCACTATTTTATACGCAAATTAACCAATAAAGCGCACTGAAACCTTTTTATAGCTTCTTTGGCCTAAATTATCTTAGATTCAATTTAACCTCAGAGAGCCCAGTCAACAATACATACTGTAAGTTACCTCTGTCATGATGCCAACGTATCGTTGGGCTTCGGCCCAAAGTATTTAAGTGGAAAATAAACGAGTATATTCCCGTGCTGAATGTTTTCTTCTCTGAATAGGTTACGGTCAGACCACAACAACCAAATCAAATAGGTAACTATTTATTTTAATTATTATATATTTGCTAATTTTTAATATTAATTTTGTAGAAAATTTCCTTACAGTGTCCCACTAATTATTTTTACACTTCACGACTTTCAATAATAATAATAATAATAATAATAATAATAATAATAATAATAATAATAATAATAATAATAATAATAATAATAATAATAATAATAATAATAATAATAATAATAATAATAATAATAATAATGTTCATTTTCTTTACGTCCCCCTAACAAATTTAGCGGTCTTCGGAGACGCCGATGTGCCAGAATTTAGTAGTCTAGCAGTAGGTCTTTAACGTGCCAGTAAATCTACCGACACGAGGCTGACGTATTTGAGCTCATTTAAATACCATCGGACTGAGTCAGGATCGAACCAGCCAAGTTGGTGTAGGCCAGAGCCTCAACCGCCTGAGCCACTCAGCCCTGCACGTTAAATAATGACATTTCAAAATGTAAGCATAAAAATTAAAGCAAGACCTAGTAATTCTACAAAATAAATACAGTTAAGAATTGTATGCTTAATACTGCACATATAGTGAACGTTAACTAAATACCTGCAACAAACAGCCAAGTTAAATGAATTTATGATAATATATTTATAATAGATAGCAGGAAATGTGAACTTCAAAACTACAGATATGTATTTTACATATTAATTATGAAACAGCACTGTGAGAGTATAAACAAGTACAGTAAGTCGGTAACAAATTAGTAACATAATAAGTGTCTTAATACTAATAATAAGAATAATAATATTGATGACTGATATACGTAATAGATGAAAGAAAACACATTCGCACACCATAGGCTACACACACTAACTCACACAACTCAGTTTTATATTCCCAGATAAAACCTCCAGCAGGCAGAATTGAATTTAAGAGCGGAAGTCAAGTATCGAATATCCACTGGGAGAGCGTTCCAGAGACTCGATGGAGTAACTACAAAGTAATTATTGTAGGAATTCGTTTGATTTGGCGGAATTTCAATTTGAAAATATTAAATGAAATGAGGAGGAGTTGTTACTTTTCTTTAGGCCCCCACTATGAAATTACGTATCCCTAGCGACCTCACATCAAAACGGTGGTGATTCCCGGAATGACTGCAGTAGTATAATTGGATGGTTCTGCGGCACCTCCGCCGCCGCACGCCTCCGCCCGCCTCCTCCTCCGCCGCCGCCTCCGCCTCCGCCGCCACCCGCGGGAAATTTGAATTTTGGCGCGAGATTTGAATTTGTAAACAAAGCCACGTGCTTTTTGACAGCTGTCATCGACAACATCGCAACGCTAACCTCACTGCTGCCATCTTGACGGGCCTAAACCTCACTAGTGCCAACTTAACCTAACTAGCATGAGGTAAACAAAGCCACGTGTTTTTTGACAGCCACGTGCTTTTTGACAGACAACAACGCATCGCTAACCTCAGTACTGCCATCTTGACGGGCCTAACCTTAGTGGTACCAACTTAACCTCACTAGCATGAGGTAAACAAAGCCACGTGCTTTTTGACAGCCACGTGCTTTTCGACAGATTTGTAAACAAAGCCACGTGCTTTTCGACAGACAACAACGCATCGCTAACCTCAGTACTGCCATCTTGACGGGCCTAAACCGCAGTAGTACCAACTTAACCTAACTAGCGCGAGATAAACAAAGCCACGTGCTTTTTGACAGCCACGTGCTTTTTTGACAGCTGTCATCCGCCATCTTTAAACTACAGAGCACCGTGCTGCCCTCTTTCGTCACCTGTCATCGGCAGTGCTGCCATCTTGACGGGCCTAAACCTTAGTGCTACCAACTTAACCTCACTAGCTCGAGATAAACAAATCCACGTGCTTTTTGACAGCCACGTGCATTTTTGATAGCTGTCATCCGCCATCTTTAATCTATAGAGCACAGTGCTGCCCTCTTTAACTACTTACCTTTGAAATGTGGTGGCGGATAATTTGAAAAATGCTTTTCGACAAGCAGCCATCTTTAATCCAGAGAGAACAGTGCTGCCCCGGTGGCGGCAAATTCCACGTGCTCTTGTTTGAAAACAAACTCACGTGCTTTTTTGACAGCTGTCATCTGCCATCTTTAATCTATAGAGCACAGTGCTGCCCTCTTTAGTTTGAAATGTGGTGGTGGTAAATTCCACGTGCTCTTGTTTGGAAACAAAGCCATGTGCTTTTTTGACAGCTGTCATCCGCCATCTTTAATCAACAGAGCACTGTGCTACTATCATGCGGGCAATTTCATCACCTGTCATCCGCCATCTTTAATCCACAGAACACCATGCTGTCCTCTTTGTGGCTACTACCTTAAGCACGTAGTAGCGGGCAATTTGAAAAGTTCTGTTAGCTATCATCCGCCATCTTTAATCAAGAGAGCACCGTGCTGCCATCTTTAGCTAGATACCTTTGAAATGTGGTGGCGGCAAATTGAAAAATTCAACGTGCTCTTGTTTGGAAACAAACTCACGTGCTTTTTCGACAGCTACCATCCGCCATCTTTAATCAACAGAGCATAGTGCTACCCTCTTTAGTTTGAAATGTGATGGCGGCAAATTCCACGTGCTCTTGTTTGGTAAACATAGCCATGTGCTTTTTTGACAGCTGTCATCCGCCATCTTTAATACAGAGAGCACCGTGCTGCCCTCTTTATCGCAGTAGATGTAAATTCGTCACCTGTCATCCGCAGTGCTGCCATCTTTAGCTAGATACTTTTGAAAAGTGGTGGCGGATAATTTAAAAAGAAAAATTCTACAGCAGCCCTCTCTCGACGCTAATTGCATAAGATGGCGGCTATACATGACTCCTTAAGGGTGCTTACGCAAGATGGCTGCTATACACAGGTTCTTATGAGACGCCCTTGGGATGCTTGCGCAAGATGGCAGTTATACATGGCTCCTTATGAGATACCCTAGGGATGCTTGCGCAAGATAGCGGCTGATCTTATGGGATGGCTTAAGGGTCCTTGCACAAGATGGCTTGAGACGCCCTAAGGATGCTTGCGCAAGATGGCGGACACAAGATGGCAGCTATACATAACTCTTTATGAGACGCTTTAAGGGTGCTTGCGCAAGATAGTTGCTACTCTTAGCTTAGAGGCTAACGTGTCGTGATAGTTCGATTCATTAAATTTAGGGCTTAAATGCAAAATGTTAAATATATCGAAAACGGTGCACCGTAGAGCAAAACGGACAAAAGTTTTCTGCCTAATACCTAGGTTCGCAGTATGAGGAACAAGAAAATCATAGTCTAATGATGGGATCAACGGTTCGGTTCCTACTTAGGCCCTTTGGCATTTGCTCTGTTTTAGCTTGTATTGAAGCGAGTCTTCGTAACATGATCAGGTCTAGCTATGGTAGAGAGTATAACGTACCGTGCAGGTTCGATTCATTAAATTTGGAGGCTTAAATGCAAAATGTTAAATATCTCGAAAACGATGCATCGTAGAGCAAAACGGACAAAATTTTTCCGCCTAATACGTAGGTTCGTAGTATCAGGAACAAGAAAAAACATAGTCTAATGATGAGATCAACGGTTCGATTCCTACTTAAGCCCTTTGGCATTCGCAGCTATCTATTTCTACAAGATGGTGGCTGCTCTTATGAGAAACAAGATGCCTTGAGACGTCCTAGGGATGCTTACGCAAGATGGCAGACACAAAATGGTGACTATACATAGCTCCTTATGAGACGGCCTAGGGGTGCTCGCACAAGATGGCGGCTACTCTTATGAAGAAAGCTAGCTTAGAGGCTACTGCGCAAGATAACAGCTGCTGTTATGCATGTGGTGGAGGGCAATTTGAAATTCTATGTGCTTAATCAACAGAGCACCCTGCTGCCCTCTTTAGCTGAAATGTGGTGGTGGATAATTTGAAAAATTATTTTGACAGCTATCATCTTTAAAAACAATGGCGACTATACATAGGCTGTTAAGGTCTTATCCTCCTCCTCCTCCTCCTCCTCCTCCTCCTCCTCCCCCCCTCCTCCTTCTCTACCTCCTCCTCCGCCTCTGATGTCAAGGCATAGCTTTATATCGAACAAGTTTAAACCTGCATCGCGAAGGCAAGCGTGTGCAGCGATAACATTATTGTGCATGTTTAGACTTTCGAAACATAAGAAGAGTAGAATCAAACGCTGTACTCGATACGACATGTGATCAGAACATTGATTGATGCGTTCAGAAAAACAAAATAAGTGATCAAGACTAGAATCGAACAATGTACTCAATACATCATGTGTTTAGAATATGTCAGGGGATACGCTTGTTCTAAGAAGATCAGATTGAAACATAACAAGACTAGAATAGAACACTGTAATCGATGTTGTTAACTTGAACATGTGATCAGAACATTGATTGATGTGTTCAGAACACAAAATAAGTGATCATGACTAGAATCGAACACTGTACTCGATACAACATGTGATCAGAACATTGATCGATGTGTTCAGAACACGAAATAAGTGATCAAGACTAGAATCGAACACTGTACTCAATACAACATGTGTTTAGAACATGTTAGGGGGTACCCTTGTTATAAGAAGATCAGAATGAAACATAACAAGACTAGAATCGAACACTGTAATCGATGTTGTTAACCTCAACATATGATCAGAACATTGTTTGATGTGTTCAGAGCAAAAGTACAATTTTGATGATTTGCTTAGTGTAAAATCAAAAACTATGGAAACACACTGTGCACATATCGCGTAGCTAACTCGCTCAGTAAGCAATATTGCAAAACTACAACTTCAATGATTTGCATAGTGTAAAAATCAAAACACACTGTACCCATACTGCGCAGCTAACTCGCTCGGTAAACGATATAGCCAAAGTATAACTTCAAATTATTTACCTTCCATCATTCGTCTTGTGTGTAAAAATCAGTCGAACAAGTTATCGCATAAACATGGCTGAAAAAAAATCGTGATAGGGTATGGAACCCAGGGGTTACATCTTATCAGAAGGGCAAAAAGGATGAAAGGACTCTTCCTCCTCCTTACCGCACATTCCTTGAAGGGCTAATTGGCTGAAGGGCTAATGGGCTAAAGGGCTAAAGGGCTAATGGGCTAAAGGGCTAATAGGCTAAAGGGCTAAAGGAGCAACAACCTCGTCGATCGCTATCAGCAAGAACGCTTGTACTTTGTTAAGTGTAGAAAATTAATCTTTATTTGTAAATGGTTTCATGTTCAGAACAAGGAATGGAAAATCCCCGAGGTGCGATGAGTTACGTTTTTCGAACTAGTGTTTGGAACACTGAACTTTTCAAGATGATAGCAGTGAGTTTAGCAATGTTCTGTTGTTGGATTTTAAATTCCGCGCTACAACATGCATAAGGTGGTAGCCTTGAGGTTTACCGCCGTAAAGATGGCAAGAGTGAGGTTAACAATGTTCTGTTGTTGGATTTTAAATTCCGCGCTACAACATGCATAAGGTGGCAGCCTTGAGGTTTACCGCCGTAAAGATGGCAAGAGTGAGGTTAACAATGTTCTGCTGTTGGATTTTAAATTCCGCGCTGTGACATGCATAAGGTGGCAGCCTTGAGGTTTACCGCCGTAAAGATGGCAGCAGTGAGGTTAGCGACGCTCTATTGTCCTTCAAAGTGAGGTTAGGGTTCGTCAAGAAGACAGCTGTCAAAAAAGCACGTGGCTATGTTTACCAAACAAGAGCACGTGGTCGTGACGTCACGGTCACGTAATCAATCCTTAGCTCGACGTCGTTAAGAGCAGTATTAGGGTTAGCTATGCTTAAAAGTCTTGGGAACAGAGCAGCAGTATGAATTGCTATGTTTCAAAGCGTGTACACATGACCTATCGATTTTACATGCATCGACCATCGAACTAAACTTCATACGCTAGATCGTGCTGCTATCTTAGCATGACTTTAAAGTACAATGAATAGCCATGTTTCAAAGCGTGTACACATCACCTATCGATTTTGCACACATCGACTCTCGTACTAAACTTCTTCCGCTAGATTGTGCTGCTATCTTAGCATAACCTATACGCGTGACCTTAAGGTACAAAGAATAGCCATGTTTCAAAGCGTGTACACATTACCTATCGACTTTGCATGCAACAAATATCGTACTAAACTTCTTCCGCTAGGTTGTGCTGCTATCTTAGCATAACTTATACACATGAACTTAAAGTACAAAGAATAGCCATGTTTCAAAGCGTGTACACATTACTTATTGATTTTGCATGCATCAAATATCGTACTAAATTTCTTCCGCTAGATTGTGCTGCTATCTTAGCATAACCTATACCCATGAACTTAATGTATAATGAATAGTCATGTTTCAAAGCGTGTACACATCAACTATCGAATTTGCATGTATCGACTCTCGTACTAAACTTCTGCAGGTAGATTGTGCTGCTATCTCAGCATAACTAAGACGCATGAACTTAAAGAACAAAGAAGAGCTATGTCTCAAAACGTGTACACATTACCTATCGATTTTGCAAGCATCGACTCTCGTACTAAACTTCTTCCGCTAGATTGTGCTGCTATCTTAGCGTAACCTATACGCATGACCTTAAGGTACAAAGAATAGCCATGTTTCAAAGCGTGTACACATTACCTATCGACTTTGCATGCAACAAATATCGTACTAAACTTCTTCCGCTAGGTTGTGCTGCTATCTTAGCATAACTTATACACATGAACTTAAAGTACGAAGAATAGCCATGTTTCAAAGCGTGTACACATTACTTATTGATTTAGCATTCATCGAATCTCGTACTAAATTTCTTCCGCTAGATTGTGCTGCTATCTTAGCATAACCTATACCCATGAACTTAAAGTACAATGAATAGTCATGTTTTAAAGCGTGTACGCATCAACTATCGATTTTGCATGTATCGACTCTCGTGCAAAACTTCTTCAGGTAGATTGTGCTGCTATCTTAGCATAACTAAGACGCATGAACTTAAAGTACAAAGAATAGCCTTGTTTCAAAGCGTGTACACATTACCTAATGATTTTGCAAGCATCGACTCTCGTACTAAACTTCTTCCACTAGATTGTGCTAAAATCGTGTAAGTGTGCTGCTATCTTAGCATAACCTATCGATTTTACATGCATCGACTATCGCAAGCATAACTAAAACGCATGAACTTAAAGTACAAAGAATAGCCTTGTTTCAAAGCGTGTACAGATCACCCTGAACTTCTTCCGCCAGATTGTGCTGCTATCTTAGCATAACCTATACGTATGACTTTAAGGTACAAAGAATAGCCATGTTTCAAAGCGTGTACACATTACCTATCGACTTTGCATGTATCGACTCTCGTACAAAACTTCTTCCGCTAGGTTGTGCTGCTATCTTAGCATAACTCATACACATGAACTTAAAGTACAAAGAATAGCCTTGTTTCAAAGCGTTTACACATTACCTAATGATTTTGCACGAAACGACTATCATACTAAACTTTTTCTACTAGATTGTGCTAAAATCATGTAAGTGTGCTGCTATCTTAGCATAACCTATCGATTTTACATGCATCGACTATCGTACTAGACTTCTTCCGCTAGAGCATGTAGCAATCGCTTTTGTGTATCCCAAACCCCTGTGCACGAACTTAAAGCATAAAGATGAGCTATGTTCTAAAGCGTGTACACATCACCTATCGATAATGTATGTATCGAATATCGTACTAAACTTCTCCTGCTAGAGCGTACGAGTATCGCTTGTGCGTGCATGAACTTAAAGCATAAAGAATAGCAATGTATAAAAATCTTGTAAACAAAGCAGCAGCATTACGTATAGTCAAGATTAAATGCGTGCACACATCATGTATCCATGATGCACACAGTACTAAACTTATTCCATTAGAATGTACAAAGTTCGCATGTGTTTGTACTGTTATCTTAGCATAGCCTATGTGCATGAACTTAAAGCATAAAGAATAGTTATGTGTAAAAAATCTTGTGAACATAGCAGAGTGTTAACTACGTAGGTGTAGACATTGAACTTTACATGCTGAGGCAACATACTACGTGACCGTGACGTCACGACCACGTGCTCTTGTTTGGTAAACATAGCCACGTGCTTTTTTGACAGCTGTCTTCTTGACGAACCCTAACCTCACTTTGAAGGACAATAGAGCGTCGCTAACCTCACTGCTGCCATCTTTACGGCGGTAAACCTCAAGGCTGCCACCTTATGCATGTCACAGCGCGGAATTTAAAATCCAGCAGCAGAACATTGTTAACCTCACTCTTGCCATCTTTACGGCGGTAAACCTCAAGGCTGCCACCTTATGCATGTTGTAGCGCGGAATTTAAAATCCAACCATAGAACATTGTTAACCTCACTCTTGCCATCTTTACGGCGGTAAACCTCAAGGCTACCACCTTATGCATGTTGTAGCGCGGAATTTAAAATCCAACAACAGAACATTGCTAAACTCACTGCTATCATCTTGAAAAGTTCAGTGTTCCAAACACTAGTTCGAAAAACGTAACTCATCGCACCTCGGGGATTTTCCATTCCTTGTTCTGAACATGAAACCATTTACAAATAAAGATTAATTTTCTACACTTAACAAAGTACAAGCGTTCTTGCTGATAGCGATCGACGAGGTTGTTGCTCCTTTAGCCCTTTAGCCTATTAGCCCTTTAGCCCATTAGCCCTTTAGCCCTTTAGCCCATTAGCCCTTCAGCCAATTAGCCCTTCAAGGAATGTGCGGTAAGGAGGAGGAAGAGTCCTTTCATCCTTTTTGCCCTTCTGATAAGATGTAACCCCTGGGTTCCATACCCTATCACGATTTTTTTTCAGCCATGTTTATGCGATAACTTGTTCGACTGATTTTTACACACAAGACGAATGATGGAAGGTAAATAATTTGAAGTTATACTTTGGCTATATCGTTTACCGAGCGAGTTAGCTGCGCAGTATGGGTACAGTGTGTTTTTGATTTTTACACTATGCAAATCATTGAAGTTGTAGTTTTGCAATATTGCTTACTGAGCGAGTTAGCTACGCGATATGTGCACAGTGTGTTTCCATAGTTTTTGATTTTACACTAAGCAAATCATCAAAATTGTACTTTTGCTCTGAACACATCAAACAATGTTCTGATCATATGTTGAGGTTAACAACATCGATTACAGTGTTCGATTCTAGTCTTGTTATGTTTCATTCTGATCTTCTTATAACAAGGGTACCCCCTAACATGTTCTAAACACATGTTGTATTGAGTACAGTGTTCGATTCTAGTCTTGATCACTTATTTCGTGTTCTGAACACATCGATCAATGTTCTGATCACATGTTGTATCGAGTACAGTGTTCGATTCTAGTCATGATCACTTATTTTGTGTTCTGAACACATCAATCAATGTTCTGATCACATGTTCAAGTTAACAACATCGATTACAGTGTTCTATTCTAGTCTTGTTATGTTTCAATCTGATCTTCTTAGAACAAGCGTATCCCCTGACATATTCTAAACACATGATGTATTGAGTACATTGTTCGATTCTAGTCTTGATCACTTATTTTGTTTTTCTGAACGCATCAATCAATGTTCTGATCACATGTCGTATCGAGTACAGCGTTTGATTCTACTCTTCTTATGTTTCGAAAGTCTAAACATGCACAATAATGTTATCGCTGCACACGCTTGCCTTCGCGATGCAGGTTTAAACTTGTTCGATATAAAGCTATGCCTTGACATAAGAGGCGGAGGAGGAGGTAGAGAAGGAGGAGGGGGGAGGAGGAGGAGGAGGAGGAGGAGGAGGAGGAGGATAAGACCTTAACAGCCTATGTATAGTCGCCATTGTTTTTAAAGATGATAGCTGTCAAAATAATTTTTCAAATTATCCACCACCACATTTCAGCTAAAGAGGGCAGCAGGGTGCTCTGTTGATTAAGCACATAGAATTTCAAATTGCCCTCCACCACATGCATAACAGCAGCTGTTATCTTGCGCAGTAGCCTCTAAGCTAGCTTTCTTCATAAGAGTAGCCGCCATCTTGTGCGAGCACCCCTAGGCCGTCTCATAAGGAGCTATGTATAGTCACCATTTTGTGTCTGCCATCTTGCGTAAGCATCCCTAGGACGTCTCAAGGCATCTTGTTTCTCATAAGAGCAGCCACCATCTTGTAGAAATAGATAGCTGCGAATGCCAAAGGGCTTAAGTAGGAATCGAACCGTTGATCTCATCATTAGACTATGTTTTTTCTTGTTCCTGATACTACGAACCTACGTATTAGGCGGAAAAATTTTGTCCGTTTTGCTCTACGATGCATCGTTTTCGAGATATTTAACATTTTGCATTTAAGCCTCCAAATTTAATGAATCGAACCTGCACGGTACGTTATACTCTCTACCATAGCTAGACCTGATCATGTTACGAAGACTCGCTTCAATACAAGCTAAAACAGAGCAAATGCCAAAGGGCCTAAGTAGGAACCGAACCGTTGATCCCATCATTAGACTATGATTTTCTTGTTCCTCATACTGCGAACCTAGGTATTAGGCAGAAAACTTTTGTCCGTTTTGCTCTACGGTGCACCGTTTTCGATATATTTAACATTTTGCATTTAAGCCCTAAATTTAATGAATCGAACTATCACGACACGTTAGCCTCTAAGCTAAGAGTAGCAACTATCTTGCGCAAGCACCCTTAAAGCGTCTCATAAAGAGTTATGTATAGCTGCCATCTTGTGTCCGCCATCTTGCGCAAGCATCCTTAGGGCGTCTCAAGCCATCTTGTGCAAGGACCCTTAAGCCATCCCATAAGATCAGCCGCTATCTTGCGCAAGCATCCCTAGGGTATCTCATAAGGAGCCATGTATAACTGCCATCTTGCGCAAGCATCCCAAGGGCGTCTCATAAGAACCTGTGTATAGCAGCCATCTTGCGTAAGCACCCTTAAGGAGTCATGTATAGCCGCCATCTTATGCAATTAGCGTCGAGAGAGGGCTGCTGTAGAATTTTTCTTTTTAAGTTATCCGCCACCACTTTTCAAAGGTATCTAGCTAAAGATGGCAGCACTGCGGATGACAGGTGACGAATTTACATCTACTGCGATAAAGAGGGCAGCACGGTGCTCTCTGTATTAAAGATGGCGGATGATAGCTAACAGAACTTTTCAAATTGCCCGCTACTACGTGCTTAAGGTAGTAGCCACAAAGAGGGCAGCATGGTGTTCTGTGGATTAAAGATGGCGGATGACAGGTGATGAAATTGCCCGCATGATAGTAGCACAGTGCTCTGTTGATTAAAGATGGCGGATGACAGCTGTCAAAAAAGCACATGGCTTTGTTTCCAAACAAGAGCACGTGGAATTTACCACCACCACCACATTTCAAACTAAAGAGGGCAGCACTGTGCTCTATAGATTAAAGATGGCAGATGACAGCTGTCAAAAAAGCACGTGAGTTTGTTTTCAAACAAGAGCACGTGGAATTTGCCGCCACCGGGGCAGCACTGTTCTCTCTGGATTAAAGATGGCTGCTTGTCGAAAAGCATTTTTCAAATTATCCGCCACCACATTTCAAAGGTAAGTAGCTAAAGAGGGCAGCACTGTGCTCTATAGATTAAAGATGGCGGATGACAGCTATCAAAAAAGCACGTGGCTGTCAAAAAGCACGTGGATTTGTTTATCTCGAGCTAGTGAGGTTAAGTTGGTAGCACTAAGGTTTAGGCCCGTCAAGATGGCAGCACTGCCGATGACAGGTGACGAAAGAGGGCAGCACGGTGCTCTGTAGTTTAAAGATGGCGGATGACAGCTGTCAAAAAAGCACGTGGCTGTCAAAAAGCACGTGGCTTTGTTTATCTCGCGCTAGTTAGGTTAAGTTGGTACTACTGCGGTTTAGGCCCGTCAAGATGGCAGTACTGAGGTTAGCGATGCGTTGTTGTCTGTCAAAAAGCACGTGGCTTTGTTTACAAATCTGTCGAAAAGCACGTGGCTGTCAAAAAGCACGTGGCTTTGTTTACCTCATGCTAGTGAGGTTAAGTTGGTACCACTAAGGTTAGGCCCGTCAAGATGGCAGTACTGAGGTTAGCGATGCGTTGTTGTCTGTCAAAAAGCACGTGGCTGTCAAAAAACACGTGGCTTTGTTTACCTCATGCTAGTTAGGTTAAGTTGGCACTAGTGAGGTTTAGGCCCGTCAAGATGGCAGCAGTGAGGTTAGCGATGCGTTGTTGTCGATGACAGCTGTCAACAAGCACGTGGCTTTGTTTACACATTCAAATCTCGCGCTAAAATTCAAATTTCCCGCCAAAATTCAAATTTCCCGCGGGCGGCGGCGGCGGAGGCGGAGGCGGCGGCGGAGGAAGAGGCGGGCGGAGGCGTGCGGCGGCGGAGGTGCCGCAGAACCATCCAATTATACTACTGACTGCCTTCATGCACATTCTTTCTGCTAAGCACATCGCTGGAGACCTTGCATCAAAATGGCGATGAGCGATGGAAAGTGTTATAGTTGATAATGAGTTAAAAAGGGAAGTGTCGAGCCTTAACCTGCATATAATTGCCCGTCTGCCCATCATCCTTAGGCTGATCATTTAATAATATTTTGAACAAGAGCAATGGCTCTCTCATTGGAAATTTTGTGATCAGCATTTAGTACTCAATAAAATATCGCCGTATTCAGATTCAATGAAAATGTGTTTGGGACCTACGTATTAATATTTAATAACCTAATAAAACATGCAGCCATTTTATTCCTATTAGAAGAGAGATTTTCAAGGATTAAGCTCATGATTAACAATTTTATTTGACGGATTAACAAAGAAAATAACCACATAATTGAATAATGAATTATTATTTGAAACAGCAAACAGAGAAATGTCAAAACGTGTTGTTTTAATTCTATTTACTGCAACAGAAGATTAAAAATTCATCCAAATAATCAAAACAATATTCTCTGATAATACAGTACGTTGTCCACGAGGCAAAAGTAGAAAAGTGGTGGTCTTTGTAATAATAATAATAATAATAATAATAATAATAATAATAATAATAATAATAATAATAATAATAATAATAATAATAATAATAATAATAATAATAAGCCTTTAAGGAGACAAAAAAGGCAGTTTCAGCACATTATTGAGTTTGAACGAGGCCGTGTAATAGGGCTACGAAAAGTCGGGTGTTCTTTCAGCGATAATGCAGAAATACGTCGCAACGATTTATCCACAGAGCATCGGTGTTGGCACTAGTGGTCAAGGGAAGATTCTGTCTCAAGAAAGCCGGGATCACTACGGAGAGGGAAGACCGTAGTATTCCGCGCATGGCTGTGGTGGATCGCACTGCATCTTTATCAGCCTTTAGGGCCTCAGAGACACAGCTAACTGTACCAAATCGATTACTTGGGGGACAGGTCTAAGCCAGATGTCCTGTAGCGTTTATACCGCTAACTCCGAATGACTGCCAACTGCAACTTCAGTGGTGTGAAAGCAGAGCTCACTGGAGGGTGGAGGAAAGATCAGTTTATCTTGGTGCCATTGATGGCCGTAGAGTTGTAAGGAGGAGGCCATGTTAGCGCCTGAAACCAAGCTATCTGCGGAGTCAGCACACTGGACCTACACCAGGAGTTACTTTCTGGGGAGCAAATTTCCTTTGACAGCAGGTGCACTCTCGCCGTTATCCCAAGAAACTTGACGGTGGATTTGTTCGTCAGACTGGTGATTGAACAGGTTGTGCTGCCATTCATTCGTAGTATTCAACAGGATAACACTCGTCCTCACACCGCTGCTGCCATCCACCGTGCCCTTCAAAGTGTGACCAGTTGGCTTGGCGTGCGAGATCAACAGCCCTTTAGACCCCTGAGGACGTATGGGAGATTATGGGATGACAAGTCCAGCGTTATCAAATATCATCATTAATCGTTGCGGATTTGATTTGACTGAGCAAGTGTAACATGTGTGGAACTCTGTGCCACACAATGAGACACGGCACCTGCAAGACACAATGCGAGCAGGTTTGCATGCTTTCATTCAAAGTCGTGGCGGCTATAGCGGTTATAAATGTTCCACCATGTCACATGTCTTTTCACGCAACACTTGACCCTGTGGAAGCAATCTGAGAAGCTGCCTCTAGTAAACTGTCGAGGTACCACAATTATAATCAAATCAGATCCAAACATTCTAAGACACAAGTATGTGCCTTCCATTTCAGGAATAGGGAAGCTTATTGTGAATTACGTCTAGAATGATCAGGTATGCAAATGCAGCACTGTCACATTCCAAAATACCTGGGAGTGACCCTGGATAGAGCTCTTACGTTCAAAACCCATTGTAAGAGTAATCAAATGAAAATCTAAAAACGAAACAATCTTATTCGCAAATTGGCAGAGCCACAATGGGGTTCTCACCCACAAACAACCCGAGCTTCAGCAATGACACTGCGTTTCTCTGCTGCTGATATGCTTCCCCAGTCTTGTACAGTTCATCTCATGTGGAACAGGTATATACGGCTCTCAATGAAACCTTTTGCTTAAAGCATACTCCGACAGATAAGCTCTATTACCTGGCTGGAATAGCGCTACCGTGTCTAGAGACGTAGTTGCCAACAGGGAGAGGCTTAAAGTGGAACAGAACAGTGGCCACCCGCTGCATGGACATAGTCGTCCTCAGCAACGGACTGAGATCCCGAAAGAGCTTCCTGAGGACGGTTGAGGTGCTTACTGTCTGACCAAAGAAGGCAAGGCTGGAGCTGTGGAAGAAGAGCATCCCTCACCTTTGCGGATGGATGCCAGCTGCTGAGCAGTTACCACCTGGGCATAATGAAAGCTGGCTGGTGTGGAAGTCCCTGAACAGGCTACGATCAGGAGTGGGAAGATCCAGGGATAACTTGAAGAAATTGTGGTTAAGCACAAGTGAAACAAGCTGTGAATGTGGACAAGAAAATACCACGAGCCGCATGCTTCAGTGCCCTCTGTGCCCAACATCTTGCACAGAGAATAATATCCTACAAGCCACTCAGAGTGCACTGGACATTGCAAAATACTGAGAATGTGAAATATTATCTCGCATGTTATGTTTTGTGAACTCCAAAATGACTTGTACGTCAACTGTGAATTTGTATGTTTTCAACTCAAGTATAATAATAAACCTAGGCAATTGCTTAGATAAATTTCATTCCTCTAAATTAATGTCTTATTGGTGTTGGGATTTCACTGTCTGCAAGTGCAATTTGAAAACTCACAATAAAACAATATTACATGCACTTTTGTATAGGTTTTGCCTTTAACCAGTCGTTATTCCACAACCCGTATCTTACGCAAATGAAGTCGAAATGTTATCCATTATAGCTTTAAACACATCGTCTAAATCATTGGATGAATGGTCAGCGTTGAGGCCTTCGGTTCAGAGGGTCCCGGGTTCGATTCCCGGCCGGGAGGGGGAATTTAATCGCCTCTGATTAATTCTTCTGGCCCGGGGACTGCGTATTAGTGTCCCAAAACTTTCCCTTTAATGTTAATACAACACACTACACTACCAACCACCACAGAAACACGCAATAATGATTACATCCCTCCATGTAGGGTTGCGTCAGGAAGGGCATTTGGCCGTAAAATAGGGCCAAATCCACATGTTCGACACAGTTTGCACCCGCGACCCCACAGGTGTGAGAAAAGCGGTAGAAAAAGAAGAAAAAGAATAGCTTTAACCACATCGTTTGGATAATAGAGCTTACCCTGAAGAGCTTAGTCCACGCAAATCATAGGTACACCCGTGCATATGCATATAAGGAATTTTACATCGTGAATCTGATTTCGTGTTTATTATTATTATTATTATTATTATTATTATTATTATTATTATTATTATTATTATTATTATTATTATTATTATTATTATTATTATTACCCGGTCGATAGGTATATCGATAAATGAAGGGATTATTCACAACTATGCAATGAACTGGCTGAACGCGATAGAATCACATTTGAACAACAATGAACGAAGTAATATATAACACTCTTAATTAACCAGATATTTGATGCTTATACAGTTAGATGCATATCGAGAGTTACGAGGATGAACTGACAAATGCTGATATTTGCATTGCCCGCACGAACTGTCACTAGTAAAGCTGAGATGAGGAGATAGTCCAGCTAATTGATAAATAACGGGGATATGAGTGTATATGTTTGTTTAATACATACTGATTAGCACTTTCTCACGCAGGGCGATTATCGAGAGTAATGTCCACAGATAATCCTAATTATAGTTATGATCTCCGAATGATAGAACACTACGACATGTTATATATACAAGTGTAAAGAAACCCCTGGGAAAACTTCAGGAATAAATTTCCCATAAACGTAGAAAAACTGGTGAGTTGTCATTTCTATTACACGTGATTTACTTCAACATTAGCCTTAATTGCTGGAATGGAATCGAACACGTTTTTTTTTAATTTGATACATTTGTAACGTATGTAACCACATCACAGATAATTCTCTCAAATGGTCCCTGTAAAGTAACCGTATCTGATAGGTTTGCTTCAAGTGCTCCCAGATATTCCAGTCTTTGTGCCCACAGATATTTCACTGCACGTTGTCATGAGCGCTGTACTGTATAGGCAGAAGCAGCTTCACTGCTTGGTATCCAACTTTCTCCTGATTTAAACCCTTAGGAACATTTCCTGTGAGGGTACTTAGAGTTTCTGGTGTATTTGACTGCTGTGGATTATGAGATAGTGTGCACTATGCGAGGCACGTTTGAGCGTGTTTAGAAATCAAGGCGAAAATCAACAGAGGCAGGGCAGGAGGTGTATTTATTGAATGTTTTATATGATAAGTCAAAAGTGTATTCCAGTAGGTATTCAGTGCAACTCATGTTAACCTTTTTTATTTTTTTATTACAAATTATTTTACATGGAACCGGCATAGATAGGTCTTATGGCGACGATGAGACAGGGAAGGGCTAGGAATGGGACGGAAGCGACCGTTGCCTTCATTAAAGGTACAGCTGCAGTTTTTGTCTGGTGTGAAAATGGGAAACCACAGAAAACTATCTTCAGGGCTGCCGACAGTGGGGTTCGAACCCATTATCTCCCCGATGCAAGCTGATAGCTACGTGACCGAAAACCCGCAGTTACTTGCTCGGTGTTAACAATTGTAACTGTAACAATACGATATGCTGGAGTCTGATAACTTAGCAATTATTAGGGAACGGACCTTTACGCTCTAAAAACAAAAATATGCATGCAATTATGAGCTGAAATGTAGAAAATATGCATTAAAAATTGAACAAAGTATGCATTTAAGAATAAGCCAATTTTATTCACTCACTTTGTACATGTATCATTGACTGCAGAAAAAAGCATCACATTATATAACTACTAGTTATTCAATATTTTATGGAGACTAATTACGCCTATTTTCTCTCAAAATTCCTTTACATACAGAGAATGACCTTCCTACATCAACTGATGTGATGGGACAAAATATATACATTGGCACCTAAGTTTCCTAACATTCATCTGACAAAGGCACCCTATTCTGGGTGATTTCCGACAAAAGAGTAGCGTTACAAAAATTTTGCAAAGTTTTGGCTGGGAAGACTTGGGAGAAAGCAGACGAGCTGCTCAACTAAGTGGTATGTTCCGAGCAGTCAGTGGAGAGATGGCGTGGAATGATATTAGTACACTAATACGTTTGAGTGTTGTCTTTAAACGTAGGAAAGATCAAAATATGAAGACAAAGTTGGGGTTCAAGAGGACAAATTGGGGCAAATATTCATCTATAGGAAGGGGGATTAGGGGTAGGAATAACTTACCAAGGAAGATGTTCAATACATTTCCAAGTTCTTTGCAATCATTTAAGAAAAGGCTAGGAAAACAGCAGCCTGCCACCTGGCTTACTGCCCTAAATGCCGATCAGTAGTGATTGATTGATTGATTGATTGATTGATTGATTGATTGATTGATTGATTGATTGATTGATTGATTGATTGATTGATTGATTGATTGATTGATTGATTCCACTAATGCACTAATTGTTTGAATCTTATCTTTTTTAGTCTTGGGATATTTTGGTTTACACAATATTTCTGTTATAATCTTTTTTTCTTCTCTCTACTGTTTATGGGGGTCCATTCCTGAGGTTATGAACAGAGGTTTTGTTATATCCTGTAGAGTCAACTGTCATGTATTGTAATGATAAATGAAATAATTCAGTGATATCTAAAGTGTCTGCAAGGGGTTAGCTAATTTAAACCAAAAAATCGAGTGAATTTTGTTGAAACAAACTTGAAATTAAGACTGCCTCTTAGAGTGAGGGGGAGGGGATATACGTTTCATTAGGTTAAATTTACTGTAATTGTTTCTGCTAGCCAGAAACCACGAATGAACCAAGCTCTGCATGCTTAGCGTATGTTCCTTATAATACTCATGAAGCTTGGAGTATTGAAAAGCCTAGTCAATTTTTATCAAATTTTTAACATAAATTTTTGCAGCTGAATTGGGCTTGAAATACCACAATAATTGAATGTCACATGATACCTTTGTAATGCACTCTACATATTCTAGCATATTCCTTGAGATATTGTTTTCCGGTTAATTGCATTTTTGTAATACTAATTACTTCCTAAAATTAAATTATTATTAATATTCTAATAATGTTATTGTTTACGTCTCATAAACTACCCTTTTGAAGGTTTTGGAGATGCCGAGGTGCCAGAATTTTGTCCCCCAGGAGGTCATTTACTTGCTAGTAAATCTATCGACAAGAGGTTGACGCATTTTAGCACTTTCACATATTACCGGACTAAGCCAGGATCGAACCTGCCAGTTTGAGATCAGAAGGCCAGCGCCCCAACCGTGCGAGACACTCAGCCTGGCATTAAATTATTCGAGTCAATGAAAAGAGTATTGTGCCCTTTTTAAGGCAACAACTGCGGTGATCTCTTCTTTCTTCTGTGCGCCGGCTGCTCCTGTAATAAATGACATGTAAAATCATACTCACCACTGCATGTAGACTCTTCTTTCTCAGTCGTGCCCGTCCGTTATCCCCGGAGAGGCCACCCGCTGATAAAGGAGTGAGGGAATGAAAAGAAGGGGTAAACTAACTAAAATGACGGTACCCAAGACTGAATTAAAAATTAAATAAAAGACTGATTTATTAAATAAAAGCAAAGTGCGAAAATTGAACGTAAATTGAACTAGTGAAAAAAATGTAAACAAATGAAATAACAGTGACTAATAAAATATTAAAGAGTAAGGGTCTGCCTTGCAAACAATCATAAACTGCCTAAGTAAACTGACTGAAGGTCAAAACACCTTAATTAAAATATACCAGACTCTGTTGACACTGTCTTCAAGTTAAATAAAATGACTCAGTTTAAAACTCTGGTCAGAAAGACCACCTTCTTGAAATGCAGAATTACATTACGGAGAAAGATATCTCCCAAATAAATTTAAAATAGTTGACTCACAATAAAGTAAAATTAAATTCTGTTATGCCATCAAACCACTGACTTATAGGAGTTATAAAATGTTTAACACCTGTTGCTCATTTGGTAAAATACCCAAATTTAAATAATCATGGACTGCACTAAGCAAGTGTATTACTTAAGGAATAAATTCGAAGAAAACAGAACAACCATGAACATCACACTTCATTTCCGACATAACCATTGTCTTATACAAAACTTCATGATTAAACCAAATTAATTATCGAAACATCACTCTGAGTGTATCCAACCACTCATCTAAATTTTAAACTTCATTTGCATGTCTGTGATAGACTGGACTTCTTAAAATAAACAGAAATTTAGGCCAAATGCCTGATGTTAACATTATCAAATGATAGCGATCCTTGTACATTAAAATTTCTATAGAATTTTGCCGCTGACTGCGTTTCATTATTAATTCATATTCGTGGTATCACCACTAGATGGAGGCAGATGCCATCTTATTTACCATTTATTGCGGCAGTTTTATACAATTGGTTTATTTAAAGATCGCTTCATTTCAAAATAAAAATGTAGTGGATTTTAAAAGAAAGTTTGGTAATTACTTAGATGCCTGGTATGAGCATACCACTACCATTTCGACTGTGACATAATCGATGATCCAATAAACCTAACATCAGAAATGGTATTTACATCATTACATTAATTAACGGAGAAACACTGCTCCGACAAAAGAAATACAGAGATCAAAAGAAAAACTAGCCTAGCTACACTTATCTATTTACATCACATCAAATATAAATAATTCACATACGCTTGCGTCCTACAAATAAACAGTAAAAGGTACAAACAGAAAAGAAAACAAATAAGCAAACTGGATCCCACCATCGCGGCCTACTGGAAATTAAAAGGATAGAAAGCGCAAAACAAACTCGGAGTCACCAGAAAAACATACCCCGCTGCGAGTAGCAAAAATGAAATATTGCGAATTTGACGGCAATCTCAAACTTCAGACGATAAATGTCTGGACATGATATTATTTAACCTTGATGGACAAATTACTGTTACTTCACATCATCCGTGACTCTACATAAATATTCAAAACACATTGACTCGTCGCTCTGTTCACATTGTACACTGGCTAGCATTTTTATCGAGCATCTACTTTCCCTGGAATTATTTAAACAAATACAGGCTCCTGCCTGTAGTATCGTAACCCATGTCGTAACACATTTAACACACGTGGTTAAACTCTTTATCTCACAATTCTTTTTACTCATAAATTCGCGACGTCATTTTTATTCATTATTCTCACAACACAGCCTCGCTCGTATCCGGCGGGCACAAATATCTGTCGTGCACATTACGGCTTCTTACGACAAATCAAGACATGGTCCCAATATCATATTTCCATCATCAACGTAGCTCATCAGGGATATTAATCATCTAGCTCGATCTCTCGATCATTCACTGTTAACACATCACAAAAATCACAGAGCTGACTCATCAATGGCGCTCACCGTTTCTATCAAAACAAAGAATGACGAGATTGCCTCTCAAAACACAAATGTTGAAACATGCGCCACTGCAACTACCCAGAAATAAAAATTCGCGTCTACCAAAAAATCGTCGCAAAATACGCGGGGTAAGTACAATCAAAACCGGACATCAGAAGGATGATTCCGCAACATAAAACAAGCTGAAAGCGCAAACTACCGAAATAAACATTGAAATCATCGCGACGGCGTCCCCAAGATCAAAACTCCAACAAAATCGACTCAAAACCAACGATCTAAAATCATGATGAATAATAATAATAAACTGACATTACACTCGTAGATCCAATATCAAAGCTGCCTAACTGTGAAAGTGACATACTACAAAATCAACCATAAATACACGCAAACAAACATCTACTTAAACAAAGTGCACAAAATAAGCCTATCTGAAAGTGCAACATAAACATTATTATTATTATTATTATTATTATTATTATTACTATTATTATTATATTATTATTATTATTATTAGCAGTATTATAAAACTGTGAATTATTTACAACCCTACCTAGTACTCTAAACTACATTGATCATCGATTTTGCCACGGTCCTACATATTTATTTACATTATAATGATGCTCATACCTGTGATGGTGGAGGCAGGTCGGTTCACCCACCGGCCCCGGTCATGGTGGAAATTAGAATTCCATCTTCAACCTGATGTGGTATTCCAGATTTTTACACACGCAAATTTGACACATTCTTGCCATGCCGTGACACACGTTTATATTAGCATAAACACTCGTATTTCTCTCACTCCAGTGAAAGTTAGAAAATGCCACTGCAGACTCCTGCCTGTTGTGTAGAAGGATGGTCGCCTCGCTATCTACCTGCAAAACACCTGCTGGCTTGCTCGCCGATCCCTCAGCTCTGTTTACACTACAGCTGACAGTACATTCACCCTACTGGGACATAACTGTCTCCTCAAGGTTGACTATTGCGGTCTCCATTGAAGAAAGTCAATCACCTTCCTGTCTGTCTTTACTGGTTTCTCCCCGTAAACATCTCGCTTGCCAAACAGTTTGTAGAATGGTAGAAACAAGCTAAAATACAGTTTATGTTGTGGAGAAAATTTTATACTGATCTCACATGTAACACTCCCTGCTGGTTAGAAATGTTTTTATGTAAATATGCTGAAAAACATGGACTTGTTTCCCTCGACTAGTAATGTGAGTTCATTTGAGTTGAAAGTGTAATTCTTGCCTACTCTCCCTGCATTTTACAGTAAAAGTCTGTGAAAATGTTCATTTCTCTGAAATGCTATTCTCCCAAGTAAATAATACAAGGCTTTCTAAAAATGCCTACAAGTGTCTAATCGCTTTCTTACCAGCCAAAATAAAGCTGACTAAATGCATTTGCTGATACACTCTGTCACTCTGTCAAACGTAAATTCACTGAGAATACTGAAGTAACACTAAAAGTACTCAAGACAATAGCTGAAAACTGAGAACTCTGAAGACACTGAAAATGACTCAAAACACTGAGAACTCGAAACACTGAGAATACTGAACGACTGAGAATTCAGAACGACTGAGAATTCGAAACACTGAGAATTCAAAACACTGAGAGCTCGACCCTGTGGTCGCTGGGTTTTGTAGAAATTCCTCCCACCACCTGAAAATAGTTCCGTGGAAGGGATGTGGCGTAATAATCTAGTCCTCGGGAGCGCTTTCTCGTACATCCGTAGGTTATGGTTTTCAAAATTTATATGCAAAACTTCCTAAATTTTGTCCGACTCACATGTGATATTGCGCCGCGGGAAATGATCATAGGATAATCCACACGACGGTGCGCGTCACTGGTGTTATTTTCTTCCGGTGGATGGCCTCATCCTGCCATGACAGCTCCTTCTTCTGGATCCTATTACTCCTCCGTGTGAAGTTGAATTTTAATAATTAGGCACTAATTAACCACAGATTGGTACTGATAATTCACCAAATATTATAAAGAAGTCAGGACACTGTTTTTCACTACCACATCGGGCTTCAGATCGCGAGATACTGACTGTATATTTCCCGGTATGACAGCTCATTCAAATTTAGAATTTTCTGATTGGCTGAGACTTTCGCGCCCTTCCAAACGTGGGTGCATCCGCTTCCTCCCAAGAATTGGCGGTTATAGTCGTTGCCCCCCTATTGTCCTAGCAAAGTAGGTCAGGCTTCAACGCGTGCTTTTCTCGTGAGAGCGAACCGCAAGTCGCCACTCCCCGGCGGTGTCATAAAATTTATTGGAAGGATGGTTTACAATTTGGTCGTGCCTAGAGAAGAGTTTCATGGATTCTCTCGCCGTCTGACTGGCGCCAGAAAGTTCCTTTGTGACTGCTAGTTTCACAGCCTCACTGTGGTATCTCATATGTGAAATATTCAATTTAATTGTGAATTAAATTAGGCCAAATTCGCTTATGGGTGCAATGCCCCCTTACGCCGTTAGAAATCTTACGCGATAGTGGAAGATTTCTCAATTCAACCAATGACATTCTAGACATACTTGCAGCCATAAGCGAATGTATACTCCTGACTATGAAGTATACCTCTGCTTATGTCTGAGTTTTTCTCTGATTTCTCTCTCTAAAAGTTTGTTCTCTTTCTCGAGGTCATCTGCAATCTGTTTCATGACTGCTAGTATCTCGGCTGAGTTCTGTTCGCATTCCGGACAATTCTCTTCTGTCTGTTGACCTGTCTCAATCTCGAACTGAGTGTCGTCTCCTGGGTTCGTTGATAGTGTCTCCTGGTCATCTTCTTCTTCTGCTTCGGTACACGGGTCATCATCATCATCTTCTTCCGTGCCGGAACTTGCGTCTTCTTCTGCGTTTGAGCTCCTTGGTTTTTCCACGAGATTCACTTGAGCTGCGCCTGGTGCTATTCTGTACGTTCTAAGATTGGCTGCATTCATAATCATTTCATTTTCTCCATCTAAACTTCTAATTTTATATGCATTGTTTTGCATATCTTGGACAATGCTGTAAGGACCGATGTACAATGGTGCGAATTTTGCGTAATACTTCCTTTCAGGATCGGAGATGGCTGGTCTACGGATCAATACCATGTCACCTACCCTTAATGGCTTGTGATATTTTTTTCTTCGGACTCTTCTCAGCCTGCGGTCAGCTTGCTCTCTTAAGTGCTCCCGTACCTGTTGTGTACATAGTTCCGGAGCTAATAGGGGTTCAGGCGGACAATTGACGACTGGACACCACGGCCTGGCCGGTTGTAAGCCATTATGCACTGTGGCTGGGATTTTCGCTGTTGCTTCATGGACAGTATTGTTTATGCAGTCAGTGATCAATGGGAGACTATCGACCCATCGCCAATGTTGTTCTGGGATATAGATTCTGCAGAATTTTGCGATGACTTTCATTACTCTTTCTGCCGGGTTCGACTCTGGGTGACGTGTTGAACTCAGAACATGCTGTATTCCTAATTGCCTTAAACCTGTTTTGAACTCTGCGGAGGTGAACTGGGTTCCGTGATCTGTTAATAATTTCTCCGGTTTTCCCATGGCCGGAATTATTTCCCTATTAATGCATCTTAAAACTGACCTAGTATTGGCCTTTTGCATTGGACAAAGGTTTGTAAATTTGGAAAATACATCCATGGTGACTAATATGAACTGATTGCCTCTCCGTGATTTCGGGATTTTTCCATAAATATCCATCGCGAATAATTCACGGGGCTTTGACGGTGGAATGGGAATTGGCTTCTGTTTTAAAAGGTAGGAGTTCGCCTTGACACGCTGGCAAGTGTCGCATGTAACTATTGCATCCCTGACAGTTTTCCTTAGGTCTTTCCAGATGAAAGTTTCCTGAATTGTGGCCACGGTCTTATCAATACCACCGTGCCCAATAACACGGTGTACATGCCATATTAGCTCTTCCTGTAATTCTTTCGGGACGACAATCTTTAATTTAGTATGATCCTTATCTGCGTATTTTAACAATTGATTATTTAACAATCTGTATTCTTGTGCGGCCTTGTGAATTTCGTCATAACGAGGGTCCCCTTGTTGAATTGTTCCCTGGAAATACTGGATAATCGGCTGTAAGGTTGGATCAGCCTGTTGAAAGGTTGGTAACTGGCTCAGTCGGAGTAGTACATTTCGGTCTTCCTGGGTTAAGTCCACATAATTTACCTGCTCTTCACGTTTATTTGGGTTCCTGCTTAAGGCGTCTGCTAAGATGTTTGCCTTGCCGGTACAGTGTTCAATGGTGAAATTAAATTGCTGCACGAACAGTGACCATCTAGTAATTCTGTCAGATGAAACAGCTGATTTTAACATGAACGTTAAAGCTTTGTGGTCAGTTCTTATGACGATTGGAAATCCATAAATAACTTTCCGCCAGTGCTGTAGGGCTTGGACTATGGCTAGCATTTCCAGCTCTGTAGTTGTGTAGTTCCGTTCGTGTGACCTCAGTTTTCTGCTGTAAAAGCCTAAATAGTCCTTGGTTTTACATTCATTGTCCTGTTCCTGGAATAAGACTGCACCTATGCCTACTTTAGATGCGTCTGTCTGAAGGATAAATGGTCTGTTAAAATCAGGATACGCTAATTGTATGCTCCTGGCTAACAGTTCTTTAGTATTTGAGAACGCTGTCTCTGCTTCCTGTGTCCATTTCCATCTGTTATTCTTACAGAGCAGGTCTTGTAGTGGTGCTACGACTTCGGTGAAATTTTTACAGTGTTCTCTAAAGAATTGACACATACCAAGGAACTGGCGAACATGTTTCACCTTGGTAGGTCTAGGGAAGTTACTTATCGCTTCTAACTTTACCGGATTTGGTCGGATTCCCTTGCCGTCTATCACGTGTCCTAGGAATAGGATTTCCGGCTGACAGAAGTGTGATTTCTTGATATTCACCTTGAATCCGGTTTCTATAAGGTTTTTAAACAGTTTGCCTAAATTTTGGAGGTTTTCTTCAAAGGTTTTAGTTGCGATTATCATGTCATCGATGTACAAAGTAGTAACTGCTTTGACTTCGTCTGTTAGGTTCCTGTCAAGTGCCCGTATGAGAGCGCTAGAAGAATTGCGGGTTCCGAACGGGAGTCTTTCAAAGACATAGGTCTGTTGATCAAACATAAACCCTGTTAGTAACTTCGACTTATCATGCAGAAGGATATGGTGAAAAGAACTGGTCAGGTCTACACCTGTGAAAACTTCCATGTCTCTAAATCGACGAATTGCGTCCTTAATAGGCATGGCTTGATCATTCTCTGGGATTAATTTGGAGTTTAATTGACGAGCGTCGAGGCACAGCCTCAGGGAATTGTCGGCTTTCTTTACTATGACAAGGCTGTTCACGTACGGAGTAGGTCGCTTCGAAATTATCCCGTTTTCTTCCATTTGTTTGATAATTTGTTTGACCTCCTCATGGTATTTTTCTGGCACTGGATACGGCTTACGTTTGTATGGTTCCCAGTCCAAAACATTGAAAGCGTATGTAAAATTAGGGATGAGGCCTACTTTGGAATCGAATACGGCCTGATGTTCAATTAAGAAGGCTCTTAATTGATCTTTCTGTTCTTTCGTCCCTTTAAACTCTGCAACCTTGTCATTGATTAAATTTTCAATATCTTCTGCAGTATCAACCATAAAAATGTCTGTAAAAATCCCCTCATGGTCCAAAATATTTAACTGTTCATCCGCATGCTCGGCTCCTACGATATCATGGAACTCTCCGTCAGTACTGTTATCTGCTTCGTCCTCATCAGTTTCCGGATTTATTGCCACCTTGTCGTGACCTCCATTCCTTCGGAATCTCACAACGCCCCCTGCAAGGTCAATGACGGCATGTGTTTCCCTTAGAAAATCAGCTCCAAGAATTACGTTGTAGTTAACTCTGGCCATTATGATGAATGTATGACTGTAGGTTGAGCTCCCTATTGTCATCTCCAGGTATGTCTGGGACTTACAGGTAGTCACCTTGTCTGGCACAATCCCTTTTATTTTTACTGTCGAGACCGGGATCTCAGGTAGGCTCATTCTCTTTTTCAAATCATTAAACAGAGTCCTCGAAATAATGCTGATAATCGCACCAGTATCTAATAGTCCTAAAATACTTGTTCCGTAAATTTTGATTTTAATCACAGGTAGAGGTAAAACTTGTGGGCTCTCCTGCTTGAATTCATCATTTAATAAGTCCTCAGGCTGCGCTATCCACGAATCTACCTTTGCTACCTCCCACTCTTCATTTTCAATGGTTGAATGTGTGGCTGAGTCAGTGTCTAATGGAGCTACTAATTCGAAATTGAAGTTTTTTTTTCTAGCACCGGTCCCCTCGTATGTCGGTGCATTCGGATTGAGCGGTCTGCGGTCCTCGCTTCCTCTCCTTCTTGTTTGCTGGAACTCGAGGCTTTCGGCTCCTGTGATATCCGGGTTCATGTCTTGGGATTCGATTGCCTGTTTCCACGGATCGCGCTGCTGTTTGTTACTCAGGTCATTGATGTATCGGCGCCCCTCTTGATACCTCGGGTCCGAGTTCCTATCTCGCTGGTAATTCCTTTTCTCGTTCCATCTCCTTTCAGGGTCGCGATAGTAAGGCCTGTCTCTTCCTCGATCTTCCCATCGCCTTCTGTCACGTGAGAGGTACCTCCTTTGGTATGGCTGCCCGTCCTGGTAGCGCTGTCGCCTGTCTGGATAGTTAGGTTTTCTAAACCACGGACGTTGGATTTCTTCCTCCTGGCGTCTCGTGTTCGTATCTCGCCGCGGTACAGCGCCTGAATTCGGGCCGTTTACCTGCGCATTGCCTCGTGCATTTTCACTGGTGGCATTAGCTAGGTAAGCCCTATGTTCCTGCGTCTGTCTGGTCACTCTCTGCGGTACATTATTAGTGGATGTAGCGTCTAGCTCCCTTAAAATAGCCTCAACTTGAGCTGGATCATCTACCCTCGCTGTAATGAGCATTCTCTGCACGTCCGACGGAAATTGTTTGATTATTGTCTGCACGATCTCTTCGTCAGACACCGGAGAATCTAATTGTCTAAGTTTGACGAGCTGTGTTAAGAAGAAGTCTAAGTATCGTGTGGGCTGTGTCGACATGTACTTGCGAGTGTACAAGTCCATCCTGAGTGCTTGTTGTGTGGATAAGGACCAGTACCTTTCGAGGAAAGCCTTCTCGAAATCTGCGAATGTCTTAAAAGTATCTACGAAACCGTAGTACCAGGTCTTCGCCTGTCCTTCCAGATATTTTTCTACTATGCGTAGTTTCTTGTCTTCTGGAGCTTTAATATCTTGGAAATATTGTTTCAATTCCCTAAGATATACTTTTGGGGTTATTTGTGACGTTCCACTAAATTTCTTCGGTTGATCGTCACTCGTACGCACGATGTTTATGATCTGCGTGGAAGCTTCAGTTCTTTGCGTACTTTCCGGCATTGTCCTTTCCATGTTAAATATTTGTGTTATCGGCTCGGTCTGTGTCGGCTCATACTGCGGCTGTATCCTACTTTCTCTGGCTACCTGGGACTCAGCTTGTTTGTCTACTAGCATCTTGACCAAGGTCGAGAGGTTTTCACCCTGGGTCTTAATTGCCTGGATTTTTCCCTCTATGACCTCGTTAACTTCCTTTCTTACTGACTGCTCACTGAGTGTAATCGCACCCTCAGTTTCCGCTATCCTTTCTGACAGCTCGGTTAACCTCTTTGTAATATCCTGGGTCTCCGACTTTAAGGTCATGATTTCGTGGCTCGTTTTCTCCTGAGTCTCTCCAATCTGTTCGCATACTTTATTCATTTCTTTCCTAGTCTCATCCTCAATTTTATCTATCCGTTCTTCCAGGAGTATCATACCTCGAGCTAAATCCTTGCCTTGATCTTGCACCATTACCCTGGTTTCCCTCATAGTTTCCTCAACAGTCGCGCTATGGCTGTCTAACTGCTCTTGTATTTGTGCTTGTGCATCGGCTAACTTCTTTATTTCTTCCATCGTCTCCTGCCTGTTTGCATTACACGCCTGCATGAGTTTATCCTGGTTTTCCCGTAACTCTTTCTTCAATTCAACCTGGCTCTTTATAAATTTCTCATCGAGCTTTATCTCGCACTGCTTGAATTCTTCCAAGACCTGTCCGTGTACTGCCTCTACTTTATTCGCAAGTTCGGCTTGGCTACTCTCAATCTTATTTGCAAGTTCAGCTTGACTAGATTTCAATTCACTTTGTGTGGCTTTTAACTCATTGGCTAACTCTACCTGGCTGGATTTTAATTCACCTTGTGTGGTTTTTAACTCGTTAGCTAACTCTACCTGGCTGGATTTTAATTCGCCTTGTGTGGTTTTTAATTCGTTAGCTAATTCGGCCTGGCTACTTTCTACTTTGTTTACAAGTTCAGCCTGACTGGATTTTAATTCGTCCTGACTTGTTTTAAGTTCCATAGCTAATTCTGTTTGGCTACTTTCTATCTTATTCGACAGTTCGGCCTGACTCGATTTCAACTCATCTTGACTGGTTTTAAGTTCATTAGTCGCTATGCTTAAATCACTAATGGTTTTGATTAACATGTCCCACTGCTCCTGGCTAATCGACATTTCTATATGCTGAGAGAATACGACTGAGACCATCAGGCTCCCCAACAATACCTCCAACACATGCAAGACACAGTAATTACCAATACAAAACAATTTTATCCTAAACTTGGATAAAATTATACAAAACATATCATTTATAATTAAACTAGCAAACGTACCCGTGCTTCGCTACGGTATTCTACATTGTATACGGATATCGACGTAAATACTGTGCGTGCAGCAAATGAGATTGTTTTAGAATTGCATGTCTCTTAGCCTTATCCGAGAAATAGCATGGGGAGGTCCACATACGTTGTTTCCAATGTAAAGTGAGGGTTGCGGAGTTGTGATGATAACGCCAGGCTCACTTGCCTACTGCCATTCACAATCGAGTTGGCAAGTTTACATTATAATTGCAGGCCCCAATGCCTACTGCGCGGTCGCAATCGATTTGGGGAGTTTTAGTTACAATGGCAGACCCATTTCCTACTTTCAGACAGGTTACAGTTGAGGAGTTTTTATTATAATACCAGGCAACTTCCCTACCACCAGTCAAAATTGAGTTGTGCAGTTATCATTATAATGACAGTCCCTTTTTACTGCTGCTAGCCAGCTTACTGCCAGTCACACAGAATTAGTGAGTTTCCATGAAAATAGCAGACCACTATGCCTAATGCTAGTCAAATTTTAGATTGGAACATTTGTTTATAATGGCGGGCACCCTGGCCTAGAGCCAAACACAATAGAGTAGGGGACTTACGAACAAAACTGCATGATCCCTTGCCTTCTGCAAGACAAATCGAAAAGTGAATTATTCATTAAAATGGTAGGCCCTCCTTACTAATGCCAGTTACACAGGAGTTGGAGAAGGACCCCATTCCTACTGCCAGCAGTCAAAGTCGGTGTAGGGAGTACTGATTACAATAGCAGACACATCCTTTCTCGATCGCTACAAATCGACATCCATGAATATATACAGATGGACATACGAAAGTATATGAATGTTTACAATATTGCAGACCTTCATTTACAGATTAACTGCTGCTAAACGGTACGTCATATCGACAAAGGATTGTACCGTAAGGCGCAGTATTTAGCGATCTAAATGGCTGGTCCTATGATATTTTCTCGCATCTAATCTATTCATGGGTCAGATTGAATCAGAAACGTTGAAATTTGTGTAAGAATATCTTACATTGCATTACTTTTCGGATAATTATGTGACATAGCATTTGGCTCACATATGGGTACTGGGTGGGCCAATGTTCGTGTAGAGTTTGATCATAGTATCTTTCCTGTAAGTGATTGAAATGATGCACATGAGAAGAAAAGGTTTAGAAATTAATTTCCATTAAGGCAGGTAGATTTCCATTAAGTTTGGTTGTGTGTATTTTGAGGGAGTGCAAAATCACGGTTTCGATTTCGTATAAACCTCCAATTAGTTCAGGGATTTAGAAACAATATTTGCCCTAAAACCTCCCCAAAGGACAGGTGGATTCTAAATATGAAGTTTGGTGGAAATATATCCAGTAATTTTCAAGTTAGAGAAAGACAAACAGACCAAAAAACAAACAAACAAACAAACAAACAAACTAACTAACTAACTGACACCAAGGAAACCTACCCTTGGACAGATGGATGCTATATATAAAATTTGGTTCAAATATCTTGTTAGTTTTCAAGTCGTAAGAAGTACGCTTTACACGCACCCGCTCTTGCGTTAAGTCCGCTGGGATTTGTACCGAAAAACGGTCCGTTAATGATATCTCACTTACTAAATCCTGTTATCGAAATGATGCACATGAGAAAAAAAAGGTTTTGAAATTAATTTTCATTAAGGCAGGTTGATTTCCATTAAGTTCGGTTGTGTATACTTTGAGGGAGTGCAAAATCACGGTTTCGGTTAGGAAAAAATCCCCACTCAGTTCAATGATTTAGAAACGATATTTGCGCTAAAAACCTACCAAAGGAGAGGTGGATTCTAAATATGATGTTTGGTGGAAATATATATTTAGCAGTTTTCAAGTTATAGAAGGACAGACAAACAGACAAACAGACAAACAGACAAACAGACAAACAAACAAACAAACAGACACCTAAGCTAAAAATGATGCAGATGGTCATTATTACACCTGAAACGGATAACTGTACGGAAATTTCGAAAAAATAATCAATGTACAGACACACGGTCGTTACGATTTTATTTATATGGATGACGGATAAGCATGAGCACGTTGAAAAGTGCAGACTTCCACTTCTAGATTCATATCTCCTAAACGGTTTATGATATTAAGAAACGGTTTGCGCCATCAGACGCCTCATTTATTGCTCTACATGTTTGTTTCAAAACCATATACACGTATCTCCAATATTAACGGGGTAAATTGAGTTCACGTTTTGAATAGGGTGAAATTTGGGTGCATTTTTAACATTTTACATTACTTTTTGCCTACTTATGTATAAGCTAGAATCATGAAATTTGGTACACATATGTCCCTTAATCGTGCCAATGTGCGCACCTAACGTGATGATCCTATCATTCTTATAAGTGTGTCAAACAATGAAATATACTTGTAAAAATCACCAAATTTACGAACAATCCAGAAATACGGCCAAATTTAACGTATAAGGGAGAGAGATACGACCAAATGTCACAGGACCAAAGTTGTAGATCACTCCGAATTGAAGGGACATTGTGCCATCCGTTTTGTGATACGACTTACCGTTTAGCCAAAAAATAGCTCTAAAGGAATGTCTGCACAGTCATTAAAATTGCCTCCATATTTCGATATCTTTAGGGGTAAAAAGTGAAAAATGTGAACATCTTGGAATTTTCCCGTCGGTTAGGGACCAAAAGCTATAATTTCACCAAATTTCAATTGTCTACCTCGTCTGGCAGGTTGTGCCGCCATCTTGATTTGGGGGGATAGGGGATAAAAATGAGGAAATTCCCGAAAATTTTTAAGCCCACGAAACCTATAGGTTATCGTTTTGGATATACTATACGACTGTGTACTTATGCTGAGCCCAAAATTTGAGCCCCCCCCCCAGCGTGCCCCCTTCAGGGAATTTTGAGAATTTCCGATTTTTCTAGGGATCCTGGGGTCATCAGTTTCCCCCGTACCAAGTTTCAAATTTCTGAGATTTCTGGAAGTGCCTCATTAATTCACGTCTTTTTTTCATTTTTAAATATTTATATATACATCGCTCCAGCCCGACTTGCTTTTATATATATAGATGACGGATAAGCATGAGCACGTTGAAAAGTGCAGACTTCCACTTCGAGATTCATATCTCCTAAACGGTTTATGATATTAAGAAACGGTTTGCGCCATCAGACGCGTCATTTATTGCTCTAAATGTTTGTTGCTAAACTATATCCTCGTATCTCCCATATTAAGGGGGTAAATTGAGTTCAAATTTTGAATAGGGTGAAATTTGGGTGCATTTTTAACATTTTACATTACATTTTGCCTACTTATGTATAAGCTAGAATCATGAAATTTGGTACACATATGTCCCTTAATCGTGCCAATGTGCGCACCTAACGTGATGATCCTATCATTCTTATAAGTGTGTCAAACAATGAAATATACTTGTAAAAATCACCAAATTTACGAACAATCCAGAAATACGGCCAAATTTAACGTATAAGGGAGAGAGATACGACCAAATGTCACAGGACTAAAGTTGTAGATCACTCCGAATTGAAGGGACATTGTGCCATCCGTTTTGTGATACGACTTACCGTTTAGCCAAAAAATAGCTCTAAAGGAATGTCTGCACAGTCATTAAAATTGCCTCCATATTTCGATATCTTTAGGGGTAAAAAGTGAAAAATGTGAACATCTTGGAATTTTCCCGTCGGTTAGGGACCAAAAGCTATAATTTCACCAAATTTCAATTGTCTACCTCGTCTGGCAGGTTGTGCCGCCATCTTGATTTGGGGGGATAGGGGATAAAAATGAGGAAATTCCCGAAAATTTTTAAGCCCACGAAACCTATAGGTTATCGTTTTGGATATACTATACGACTGTGTACTTATGCTGAGCCCAAAATTTGAGCCCCCCCAGCGTGCCCCCTTCAGGGAATTTTGAGAATTTCCGATTTTTCTAGGGATCCTGGGGTCATCAGTTTCCCCCGTACCAAGTTTCAAATTTCTGAGATTTCTGGAAGTGCCTCATTAATTCACGTCTTTTTTCATTTTTAAATATTTATATATACATCGCTCCAGCCCGACTTGCTTTTATATATATAGATGACGGATAAGCATGAGCACGTTGAAAAGTGCAGACTTCCACTTCGAGATTCATATCTCCTAAACGGTTTATGATATTAAGAAACGGTTTGCGCCATCAGACGCGTCATTTATTGCTCTAAATGTTTGTTGCTAAACTATATCCTCGTATCTCCCATATTAAGGGGGTAAATTGAGTTCAAATTTTGAATAGGGTGAAATTTGGGTGCATTTTTAACATTTTACATTACATTTTGCCTACTTATGTATAAGCTAGAATCATGAAATTTGGTACACATATGTCCCTTAATCGTGCCAATGTGCGCACCTAACGTGATGATCCTATCATTCTTATAAGTGTGTCAAACAATGAAATATACTTGTAAAAATCACCAAATTTACGAACAATCCAGAAATACGGCCAAATTTAACGTATAAGGGAGAGAGATACGACCAAATGTCACAGGACTAAAGTTGTAGATCACTCCGAATTGAAGGGACATTGTGCCATCCGTTTTGTGATACGACTTACCGTTTAGCCAAAAAATAGCTCTAAAGGAATGTCTGCACAGTCATTAAAATTGCCTCCATATTTCGATATCTTTAGGGGTAAAAAGTGAAAAATGTGAACATCTTGGAATTTTCCCGTCGGTTAGGGACCAAAAGCTATAATTTCACCAAATTTCAATTGTCTACCTCGTCTGGCAGGTTGTGCCGCCATCTTGATTTGGGGGGATAGGGGATAAAAATGAGGAAATTCCCGAAAATTTTTAAGCCCACGAAACCTATAGGTTATCGTTTTGGATATACTATACGACTGTGTACTTATGCTGAGCCCAAAATTTGAGCCCCCCCAGCGTGCCCCCTTCAGGGAATTTTGAGAATTTCCGATTTTTCTAGGGATCCTGGGGTCATCAGTTTCCCCCGTACCAAGTTTCAAATTTCTGAGATTTCTGGAAGTGCCTCATTAATTCACGTCTTTTTTCATTTTTAAATATTTATATATACATCGCTCCAGCCCGACTTGCTTTTATATATATAGATGACGGATAAGCATGAGCACGTTGAAAAGTGCAGACTTCCACTTCGAGATTCATATCTCCTAAACGGTTTATGATATTAAGAAACGGTTTGCGCCATCAGACGCGTCATTTATTGCTCTAAATGTTTGTTGCTAAACTATATCCTCGTATCTCCCATATTAAGGGGGTAAATTGAGTTCAAATTTTGAATAGGGTGAAATTTGGGTGCATTTTTAACATTTTACATTACATTTTGCCTACTTATGTATAAGCTAGAATCATGAAATTTGGTACACATATGTCCCTTAATCGTGCCAATGTGCGCACCTAACGTGATGATCCTATCATTCTTATAAGTGTGTCAAACAATGAAATATACTTGTAAAAATCACCAAATTTACGAACAATCCAGAAATACGGCCAAATTTAACGTATAAGGGAGAGAGATACGACCAAATGTCACAGGACCAAAGTTGTAGATCACTCCGAATTGAAGGGACATTGTGCCATCCGTTTTGTGATACGACTTACCGTTTAGCCAAAAAATAGCTCTAAAGGAATGTCTGCACAGTCATTAAAATTGCCTCCATATTTCGATATCTTTAGGGGTAAAAAGTGAAAAATGTGAACATCTTGGAATTTTCCCGTCGGTTAGGGACCAAAAGCTATAATTTCACCAAATTTCAATTGTCTACCTCGTCTGGCAGGTTGTGCCGCCATCTTGATTTGGGGGGATAGGGGATAAAAATGAGGAAATTCCCGAAAATTTTTAAGCCCACGAAACCTATAGGTTATCGTTTTGGATATACTATACGACTGTGTACTTATGCTGAGCCCAAAATTTGAGCCCCCCCCCCCAGCGTGCCCCCTTCAGGGAATTTTGAGAATTTCCGATTTTTCTAGGGATCCTGGGGTCATCAGTTTCCCCCGTACCAAGTTTCAAATTTCTGAGATTTCTGGAAGTGCCTCATTAATTCACGTCTTTTTTTCATTTTTAAATATTTATATATACATCGCTCCAGCCCGACTTGCTTTTATATATATAGATGACGGATAAGCATGAGCACGTTGAAAAGTGCAGACTTCCACTTCGAGATTCATATCTCCTAAACGGTTTATGATATTAAGAAACGGTTTGCGCCATCAGACGCGTCATTTATTGCTCTAAATGTTTGTTGCTAAACTATATCCTCGTATCTCCCATATTAAGGGGGTAAATTGAGTTCAAATTTTGAATAGGGTGAAATTTGGGTGCATTTTTAACATTTTACATTACATTTTGCCTACTTATGTATAAGCTAGAATCATGAAATTTGGTACACATATGTCCCTTAATCGTGCCAATGTGCGCACCTAACGTGATGATCCTATCATTCTTATAAGTGTGTCAAACAATGAAATATACTTGTAAAAATCACCAAATTTACGAACAATCCAGAAATACGGCCAAATTTAACGTATAAGGGAGAGAGATACGACCAAATGTCACAGGACTAAAGTTGTAGATCACTCCGAATTGAAGGGACATTGTGCCATCCGTTTTGTGATACGACTTACCGTTTAGCCAAAAAATAGCTCTAAAGGAATGTCTGCACAGTCATTAAAATTGCCTCCATATTTCGATATCTTTAGGGGTAAAAAGTGAAAAATGTGAACATCTTGGAATTTTCCCGTCGGTTAGGGACCAAAAGCTATAATTTCACCAAATTTCAATTGTCTACCTCGTCTGGCAGGTTGTGCCGCCATCTTGATTTGGGGGGATAGGGGATAAAAATGAGGAAATTCCCGAAAATTTTTAAGCCCACGAAACCTATAGGTTATCGTTTTGGATATACTATACGACTGTGTACTTATGCTGAGCCCAAAATTTGAGCCCCCCCAGCGTGCCCCCTTCAGGGAATTTTGAGAATTTCCGATTTTTCTAGGGATCCTGGGGTCATCAGTTTCCCCCGTACCAAGTTTCAAATTTCTGAGATTTCTGGAAGTGCCTCATTAATTCACGTCTTTTTTCATTTTTAAATATTTATATATACATCGCTCCAGCCCGACTTGCTTTTATATATATAGATGACGGATAAGCATGAGCACGTTGAAAAGTGCAGACTTCCACTTCGAGATTCATATCTCCTAAACGGTTTATGATATTAAGAAACGGTTTGCGCCATCAGACGCGTCATTTATTGCTCTAAATGTTTGTTGCTAAACTATATCCTCGTATCTCCCATATTAAGGGGGTAAATTGAGTTCAAATTTTGAATAGGGTGAAATTTGGGTGCATTTTTAACATTTTACATTACATTTTGCCTACTTATGTATAAGCTAGAATCATGAAATTTGGTACACATATGTCCCTTAATCGTGCCAATGTGCGCACCTAACGTGATGATCCTATCATTCTTATAAGTGTGTCAAACAATGAAATATACTTGTAAAAATCACCAAATTTACGAACAATCCAGAAATACGGCCAAATTTAACGTATAAGGGAGAGAGATACGACCAAATGTCACAGGACCAAAGTTGTAGATCACTCCGAATTGAAGGGACATTGTGCCATCCGTTTTGTGATACGACTTACCGTTTAGCCAAAAAATAGCTCTAAAGGAATGTCTGCACAGTCATTAAAATTGCCTCCATATTTCGATATCTTTAGGGGTAAAAAGTGAAAAATGTGAACATCTTGGAATTTTCCCGTCGGTTAGGGACCAAAAGCTATAATTTCACCAAATTTCAATTGTCTACCTCGTCTGGCAGGTTGTGCCGCCATCTTGATTTGGGGGGATAGGGGATAAAAATGAGGAAATTCCCGAAAATTTTTAAGCCCACGAAACCTATAGGTTATCATTTTGGATATACTATACGACTGTGTACTTATGCTGAGCCCAAAATTTGAGCCCCCCCAGCGTGCCCCCTTCAGGGAATTTTGAGAATTTCCGATTTTTCTAGGGATCCTGGGGTCATCCGTTTCCCCCGTACCAAGTTTCAAATTTCTGAGATTTCTGGAAGTGCCTCATTAATTCACGTCTTTTTTTCATTTTTAAATATTTATATATACATCGCTCCAGCCCGACTTGCTTTTATATATATAGATGACGGATAAGCATGAGCACGTTGAAAAGTGCAGACTTCCACTTCGAGATTCATATCTCCTAAACGGTTTATGATATTAAGAAACGGTTTGCGCCATCAGACGCGTCATTTATTGCTCTAAATGTTTGTTGCTAAACTATATCCTCGTATCTCCCATATTAAGGGGGTAAATTGAGTTCAAATTTTGAATAGGGTGAAATTTGGGTGCATTTTTAACATTTTACATTACATTTTGCCTACTTATGTATAAGCTAGAATCATGAAATTTGGTACACATATGTCCCTTAATCGTGCCAATGTGCGCACCTAACGTGATGATCCTATCATTCTTATAAGTGTGTCAAACAATGAAATATACTTGTAAAAATCACCAAATTTACGAACAATCCAGAAATACGGCCAAATTTAACGTATAAGGGAGAGAGATACGACCAAATGTCACAGGACCAAAGTTGTAGATCACTCCGAATTGAAGGGACATTGTGCCATCCGTTTTGTGATACGACTTACCGTTTAGCCAAAAAATAGCTCTAAAGGAATGTCTGCACAGTCATTAAAATTGCCTCCATATTTCGATATCTTTAGGGGTAAAAAGTGAAAAATGTGAACATCTTGGAATTTTCCCGTCGGTTAGGGACCAAAAGCTATAATTTCACCAAATTTCAATTGTCTACCTCGTCTGGCAGGTTGTGCCGCCATCTTGATTTGGGGGGATAGGGGATAAAAATGAGGAAATTCCCGAAAATTTTTAAGCCCACGAAACCTATAGGTTATCGTTTTGGATATACTATACGACTGTGTACTTATGCTGAGCCCAAAATTTGAGCCCCCCCAGCGTGCCCCCTTCAGGGAATTTTGAGAATTTCCGATTTTTCTAGGGATCCTGGGGTCATCAGTTTCCCCCGTACCAAGTTTCAAATTTCTGAGATTTCTGGAAGTGCCTCATTAATTCACGTCTTTTTTCATTTTTAAATATTTATATATACACATCGCTCCAGCCCGACTTGCTTTTATATATATAGATACCACTACTTGTCAAACAGTACTATCACAGCATTCATATTTATCAACACTCAGTAAATCTATGTTCATGGCTGTTAGTCTGGGTACAAAATAAATTAAATGTAAAGTGCAAAGTCCCGGGGATAAGCAAATCTAGCCCCTAAAGTTGGGCGACAAGCTTTGCACTCCTCACTCCGGCCCCTGTGCCCTTTTTAAGGCAACAACTGCGGTGATCTCTTCTTTCTTCTGTGCGCCGGCTGCTCCTGTAATAAATGACATGTAAAATCATACTCACCACTGCATGTAGACTCTTCTTTCTCAGTCGTGCCCGTCCGTTATCCCCGGAGAGGCCACCCGCTGATAAAGGAGTGAGGGAATGAAAAGAAGGGGTAAACTAACTAAAATGACGGTACCCAAGACTGAATTAAAAATTAAATAAAAGACTGATTTATTAAATAAAAGCAAAGTGCGAAAATTGAACGTAAATTGAACTAGTGAAAAAAAATGTAAACAAATGAAATAACAGTGACTAATAAAATATTAAAGAGTAGGGGTCTGCCTTGCAAACTATCATAAACTGCCTAAGTAAACTGACTGAAGGTCAAAACACCTTAATTAAAATATACCAGACTCTGTTGACACTGTCTTCAAGTTAAATAAAATGACTCAGTTTAAAATTCTGGTCAGAAAGACCACCTTCTTGAAATGCAGAATTACATTACGGAGAAAGATATCTCCCAAATAAATTTAAAATAGTTGACTCACAATAAAGTAAAATTAAATTCTGTTATGCCATCAAACCACTGACTTATAGGAGTTATAAAATGTTTAACACCTGTTGCTCATTTGGTAAAATACCCAAATTTAAATAATCATGGACTGCACTAAGCAAGTGTATTACTTAAGGAATAAATTCGAAGAAAACAGAACAACCATGAACATCACACTTCATTTCCGACATAACCATTGTCTTATACAAAACTTCATGATTAAACCAAATTAATTATCGAAACATCACTCTGAGTGTATCCAACCACTCATCTAAATTTTAAACTTCATTTGCATGTCTGTGATAGACTGGACTTCTTAAAATAAACAGAAATTTAGGCCAAATGCCTGATGTTAACATTATCAAATGATAGCGATCCTTGTACATTAAAATTTCTATAGAATTTTGCCGCTGACTGCGTTTCATTATTAATTCATATTCGTGGTATCACCACTAGATGGAGGCAGATGCCATCTTATTTACCATTTATTGCGGCAGTTTTATACAATTGGTTTATTTAAAGATCGCTTCATTTCAAAATAAAAATGTAGTGGATTTTAAAAGAAAGTTTGGTAATTACTTAGATGCCTGGTATGAGCATACCACTACCATTTCGACTGTGACATAATCGATGATCCAATAAACCTAACATCAGAAATGGTATTTACATCATTACATTAATTAACGGAGAAACACTGCTCCGACAAAAGAAATACAGAGATCAAAAGAAAAACTAGCCTAGCTACACTTATCTATTTACATCACATCAAATATAAATAATTCACATACGCTTGCGTCCTACAAATAAACAGTAAAAGGTACAAACAGAAAAGAAAACAAATAAGCAAACTGGATCCCACCATCGCGGCCTACTGGAAATTAAAAGGATAGAAAGCGCAAAACAAACTCGGAGTCACCAGAAAAACATACCCCGCTGCGAGTAGCAAAAATGAAATATTGCGAATTTGACGGCAATCTCAAACTTCAGACGATAAATGTCTGGACATGATATTATTTAACCTTGATGGACAAATTACTGTTACTTCACATCATCCGTGACTCTACATAAATATTCAAAACACATTGACTCGTCGCTCTGTTCACATTGTACACTGGCTAGCATTTTTATCGAGCATCTACTTTCCCTGGAATTATTTAAACAAATACAGGCTCCTGCCTGTAGTATCGTAACCCATGTCGTAACACATTTAACACACGTGGTTAAACTCTTTATCTCACAATTCTTTTTACTCATAAATTCGCGACGTCATTTTTATTCATTATTCTCACAACACAGCCTCGCTCGTATCCGGCGGGCACAAATATCTGTCGTGCACATTACGGCTTCTTACGACAAATCAAGACATGGTCCCAATATCATATTTCCATCATCAACGTAGCTCATCAGGGATATTAATCATCTAGCTCGATCTCTCGATCATTCACTGTTAACACATCACAAAAATCACAGAGCTGACTCATCAATGGCGCTCACCGTTTCTATCAAAACAAAGAATGACGAGATTGCCTCTCAAAACACAAATGTTGAAACATGCGCCACTGCAACTACCCAGAAATAAAAATTCGCGTCTACCAAAAAATCGTTGCAAAATACGCGGGGTAAGTACAATCAAAACCGGACATCAGAAGGATGATTCCGCAACATAAAACAAGCTGAAAGCGCAAACTACCGAAATAAACATTGAAATCATCGCGACGGCGTCCCCAAGATCAAAACTCCAACAAAATCGACTCAAAACCAACGATCTAAAATCATGATGAATAATAATAATAAACTGACATTACACTCGTAGATCCAATATCAAAGCTGCCTAACTGTGAAAGTGACATACTACAAAATCAACCATAAATACACGCAAACAAACATCTACTTAAACAAAGTGCACAAAATAAGCCTATCTGAAAGTGCAACATAAACATTATTATTATTATTATTATTATTATTACTATTATTATTATATTATTATTATTATTATTAGCAGTATTATAAAACTGTGAATTATTTACAACCCTACCTAGTACTCTAAACTACATTGATCATCGATTTTGCCACGGTCCTACATATTTATTTACATTATAATGATGCTCATACCTGTGATGGTGGAGGCAGGTCGGTTCACCCACCGGCCCCGGTCATGGTGGAAATTAGAATTCCATCTTCAACCTGATGTGGTATTCCAGATTTTTACACACGCAAATTTGACACATTCTTGCCATGCCGTGACACACGTTTATATTAGCATAAACACTCGTATTTCTCTCACTCCAGTGAAAGTTAGAAAATGCCACTGCAGACTCCTGCCTGTTGTGTAGAAGGATGGTCGCCTCGCTATCTACCTGCAAAACACCTGCTGGCTTGCTCGCCGATCCCTCAGCTCTGTTTACACTACAGCTGACAGTACATTCACCCTACTGGGACATAACTGTCTCCTCAAGGTTGACTATTGCGGTCTCCATTGAAGAAAGTCAATCACCTTCCTGTCTGTCTTTACTGGTTTCTCCCCGTAAACATCTCGCTTGCCAAACAGTTTGTAGAATGGTAGAAACAAGCTAAAATACAGTTTATGTTGTGGAGAAAATTTTATACTGATCTCACATGTAACACTCCCTGCTGGTTAGAAATGTTTTTATGTAAATATGCTGAAAAACATGGACTTGTTTCCCTCGACTAGTAATGTGAGTTCATTTGAGTTGAAAGTGTAATTCTTGCCTACTCTCCCTGCATTTTACAGTAAAAGTCTGTGAAAATGTTCATTTCTCTGAAATGCTATTCTCCCAAGAAAATAATACAAGGCTTTCTAAAAATGCCTACAAGTGTCTAATCGCTTTCTTACCAGCCAAATTAAAGCTGACTAAATGCATTTGCTGATACACTCTGTCACTCTGTCAAACGTAAATTCACTGAGAATACTGAAGTAACACTAAAAGTACTCAAGACAATAGCTGAAAACTGAGAACTCTGAAGACACTGAAAATGACTCAAAACACTGAGAACTCGAAACACTGAGAATACTGAACGACTGAGAATTCAGAACGACTGAGAATTCGAAACACTGAGAATTCAAAACACTGAGAGCTCGACCCTGTGGTCGCTGGATTTTGTAGAAATTCCTCCCACCACCTGAAAATAGTTCCGTGGAAGGGATGTGGCGTAATAATCTAGTCCTCGGGAGCGCTTTCTCGTACATCCGTAGGTTATGGTTTTCAAAATTTATATGCAAAACTTCCTAAATTTTGTCCGACTCACATGTGATATTGCGCCGCGGGAAATGATCATAGGATAATCCACACGACGGTGCGCGTCACTGGTGTTATTTTCTTCCGGTGGATGGCCTCATCCTGCCATGACAGCTCCTTCTTCTGGATCCTATTACTCCTCCGTGTGAAGTTGAATTTTAATAATTAGGCACTAATTAACCACAGATTGGTACTGATAATTCACCAAATATTATAAAGAAGTCAGGACACTGTTTTTCACTACCACATCGGGCTTCAGATCGCGAGATACTGACTGTAGATTTCCCGGTATGACAGCTCATTCAAATTTAGAATTTTCTGATTGGCTGAGACTTTCGCGCCCTTCCAAACGTGGGTGCATCCGCTTCCTCCCAAGAATTGGCGGTTATAGTCGTTGCCCCCCTATTGTCCTAGCAAAGTAGGTCAGGCTTCAACGCGTGCTTTTCTCGTGAGAGCGAACCGCAAGTCGCCACTCCCCGGCGGTGTCATAAAATTTATTGGAAGGATGGTTTACAATTTGGTCGTGCCTAGAGAAGAGTTTCATGGATTCTCTCGCCGTCTGACTGGCGCCAGAAAGTTCCTTTGTGACTGCTAGTTTCACAGCCTCACTGTGGTATCTCATATGTGAAATATTCAATTTAATTGTGAATTAAATTAGGCCAAATTCGCTTATGGGTGCAGTATGGAATGGAATGGCGTATGGCTTTTAGTGCCGGGAGTGTCCGAGGACATGTTCGGCTTGCAAGGTGCAGGTCTTTTGATTTGACTCCCGTAGGCAACCTGCGCGTCGTGATGAAGATGAAATGATGATGGAGACAACACATACACCTAGCCCCCGTGCCAGCGAAATTAACCAATGATGGTTAAAATTCCCGACCCTGCCGGGAATCGAACCCGGGACCCCTGTGACCAAAGGCCAGCACGCTAAACATTTAGCCATGGAGTCGGACAATGAAAAGAGTATAAAACACCGTAAGATTTCTTACCTTCGCCACATCCTCGAAATGGCAGTTACCTCATCTTACAGTGGAATGTACGAGGCAAAATACAGGGTAGAAGTGGTGTCGGGAGAGGGAGAACATCATGGCTTGAAAAATCAAGGAATGGACTGAAATTCACAGTGTTGAAAGAATTTTCCATCTAACAAGAGATCGTACAACGTTTGCTAAAGGAATCGTCAACATCAAGGGCACCTGATATGGTACTTTGAAGACTATAATTATAGTTATTATTAACATAATAATAATTATTGATGATGCTTGGTGTTTTAAGGGGACTAACATCGAAGGTCATCGGCCCATAATAATTATGAATAATTTAATACCAGCAGTTATGATCACGTTTAAAAAAGATTTTGACTCCAAAAATTATATTTGTACTGTAACACTACTCAAAATTACTATTGTACTAGGAATGTGTCCGTACATACAAATGTATCGATTTACGTAATTCACTGCCATAATTGCTGTACGTAAAAGCATCTTCCTCCCTGGAATAGAGTAAAACTTGCTGTGTATAGCACCTATTATTGAATATCATGCCACCATCGAAATAAAACCCAGTTCAGTACAGGTATTTGGCAAGATGGGGCACGGGAACGCCCATACACTCTGGTTGGTCCATTAATCTTTATTTATTCATGCAGGTGGACATCGCTATTCAGGATGAAAGATGCCAAATTAATGTTTCATGAGCCGGGCAAGCGAATGTAACAGGTGGCCTTGAGGTCGAGAGAACCAAAGCTCGGGCACGCTAACAAATTGCGAGGGACAGGAACTTAAGTCTTTCAACGGCAATAACGGAGCAATTTATGGATCGAGAGGGCTATATTGAAGTATTGAACAAGTTCTTTGGTAAACTCTCATAAAAAGAATTAAATGGAAATGGATCACTAAAATTCTATTATATTCTAACCTATTGCAAGCAGAGTTCGCGAAAGTACTTCCGATAATATTTGAAATTTAGTATGTCACGAATACAGCGTCTCAGTACGCAGACACGCACTCTGTACAAGATTATTGCAAACATGAAGAAATGTCTGTCAAAACTGACGGATTTCGATGTGGGTGGCGGGACGATATTCGCTTTGACGAATGACGGAAATTCTGGTGGAAATTGCAACGAAAAATTGCGTTTATTATGCTCAATAATATGAAAATACTCTTGAGAAATAGACTTAAAACCAACACAATGAATTCAATCCTCTTCGTGAGTGCCAGTCTTAAAACCGTGCAGTTTTTGTCATGATTACAAAAAAAGTGTCTTCAGGTTCTCCCAGTTATTTCTAGAGCCGCTCAAGCCACCCATGCTCAGTTTGGTTTTGTCCGGGAGTTTTAAGACCGGATGCCCTTTGTGACGCCGCGAAATATTTTATATAAAAATCTCATCCCAGAATTCACCGGGATTTGAATTTCATCCTTCCGGTTGGGAAGCCAAAAGCTCAGCCGCTGAGCCAATCACGCCCCCATTGCCATGATCATGCCCTACCAGAAAATATTCTCAAGGTTTTTGTTTCTTTGTAACGTCCCTTGTCTCTTTTCATTTCCGACTCAGTTAATTTTAACTGTTAGGTTCTTCAGCTTGCCGAAACTAATTTTGTGTAATACATACCTGGAAAGAAAATATATGATAACAGTATTATACTTGAAAAATAAATTCTATTTTAATTAAGTTGTCCTTCAGAAATAGACTTCAAACCAACACAATACATTCTTCGGAGTGTCACGCCGTAGCGAGTGAACGCGTCGACAGATTTAAAATACTCTCATACGGTTTTCTTCACAAATAGTTAGGCTAACAAATATAAGTTACAGCATAGCGAATAAAAGTACAGTTTTTAAATAAGTGATTGAACATTGAAAATTCTTACGAAATCATTTTAAATCCATATATTAAAACAGTTTACCAATAACAGCTTTGTCAAATTCGTCCATCCGTTCTATTGGACCGATTTGCTTCACTTCTTATTTAATCTCTCCGGAATTACCTGCCGGTGAATCATGAGACAGTGATAGGTATCTAAGTTCAGCCAGCTTTGAGTAATATAAAATTAAATCATTAAATGATCACTCCAAAAATGGCGGCGAAGGCTTACCCTAAACCCACAACACATTCTGTACTTAGCAGCTTGCTAAGCGTCTAAAACGTTCATTAATATTCTGATGTACGCGATTTTCATCCTTAGTAATGTCATTGCCTGCAGCCATGTTTTATTTCTATCCGCCAAGCCAGAGAGAATACACTTGCTCTTATCAAGGAAGAATACTATTCCCTGCTAGAAACTCTTTGATTCTCGAACCTTTCACAGTTTCCAAATATAATCAACAGGTGGCAGAACTTTCCTAATAATTTACATGCTGCTAAGAGAAAAAGTTCAAACAGACCTCATCATGACATACGCCTTAGACATTATCTGGAAACACCCATTTTAGGATAACCCAGGTACACCAGAAAGAGTGAAGGCCACGTCACTTGAAAAAGTTCTCTGCTTAGCAAAAAACGCTCCTTTGAGACTAACTTATGAGTTCACAAGACAACCGTTCTATACAGGGTGTTTCCGTAAGAACGTGCAAAAATTTAACAGGACACGGAGAATGCTCCACTGAACAATTTGAGGTAAGGAACCTAGGGTAGGAGAAGGCGGCTTACGGGGATATGGAAGTAAACTTCTTTATTTCCCCCAAGGAAATAAGGAGACGACCCTGATTACTAGGAAGTCTTGATGCAGGATTTGTTTACGTTACTTGTACAAAAGGTGGCTCTGTTGTATCATATTTACATTGTCCCATGACAGAACGTGATAGTAATCACCGACAGACCCATTCATTACTCAGTGCTATTCAGAGAAATACAGTAAAATACGATGGAGTGGTACTCTCTGACATGCAGCTTGTGTATGGGGAAGTACGTTACAATGCTCTCGCTGCTGAAAGGCTGTACATGGAACGATTTCCTAACAGGCATCATCCGTCACGAGGAGTGTTTATTTCTCTCGATCGACAAATGCGGGAGTCTGGTTCATTGGAAAGAAGAAGCGAGGGACCTGGCAACATGAGGACTACTCGCACACCCAATTTTGAAGAGGAGGAGCTGGAACGTGCTGCAGCGGGCCCCAGTACGAATACTCGTCATATTGGACGTGAAATGGGCGCTGCACACACCAGCGTGTGGCGGGTACTCCACGAATAACAAATTATACCCGCATCACCCACAAAGCGTCCATGCAATGCTTGTGGCTGACTTTGTACTAAGGGTCGCATTGTGTCCAACAATGGATTGAACGACCAGGTACCCTCCAAATCGTGCTGTATACTGATGAGGCAGGGACAGTCATATGTGGGCTGTGGAAAACCCACACGATGTAGTAGATTCGCACCATCAAGTACGTTTTGCTGTGAATATCTGGGCCTGCATTGTAGGCGACAGTCTCATTGGGCCATATCTTCTACCTGGTCGTCTGAATGGCCACGTGTACTTAAGGTTCTTGCAAAGTGTTCTACCTGAATTGTTGGAGGACGTGCCCTTGGCTGTTCGTGCGAGGATGCAGATGCAACACGACGGTGCACCGCCCTACTTCGGTGTGGATGTCCGCAATAATCTAAGTGCTGTATTTCGTGGTCGCTGGATTGAAAGAGGAGCTCCTATACCATGGCCTTCGAGGTCACCTGACCTGAATCCGTTTTATTGTTTCCTGTGGGGATATCTAAAGTCACTTGCGAATGAGACCCCAGTGGATACGGAGATAGAATTAGTTGCCAGAATTGTAGCTGCTTGTCATGTGATTCGAAATACACTGGGGATATTTGTCAGGGTGCGTCAGAATTTTGTTCACCGATTTCATGCTTGAATAAAGGTTGATGGCCATCAGTTTCAGCACATTTTGTAAAATACAGCGCAAATTGTACATTCATTGTGTCAAGGAAGGTATTTGCAGTTAACTGTAACTAACGTAACTAACTAAAGTACACAGTAATGTGATTGTATACCTATTATTTACATAAGCTGGTTTCTCCGACCCCAGGCTCCCTACCTCAAATTGTTCAGTGGAGCATCCTCTATGTCCTGTCAAAATTTTGCACACTCTTACGGAAGAACTGCGATAAAAATACCATTGTCTTCTACAACACAATCCCAAGCATTACATCAAGAACCGCACGATAAAAAGGCGAATATATGAATAGATTTTTACCAAACAGATGACATGTTGACATCAGAATGGATGAATTTTGACTACGAACTACGGCGTACCATAACATGCTTCTTATTAAATGTTCACAAAACCATTGAAAATGGCAGGCAAAAAATATGACTATGACAGGCATATCAAGACCAGTTATCTGACCTATTTACAGCACGAGTCCTCTAGTTCTATATTAAGTTGTTTCTTTTGAAGTATCATACTGTTATCATATATTTTCTTCATCAAGTAGCTTATGAATTTATTACTCAAAATGAGTTTCGGAAGACTGAATAACCTGAAAGTTAAAAAAATACTCCAAATAATTGGCACGATGGCAGAATAACCCAATATCTCAACTGATAAACTAGAGGCAACGTTTAGAGGTAAGCCATATTCATTTTTTTTACCGATTTTGGAGATTTTCGGATGTTGGTATGACGGGGAGACAGATTACTAGTTGGCAAAACTGCAGAACACTTCGAAGCGCCGCGCAGTAGCGAAAGAATGCGTCGACTGATTTAAAATACTCTGATATGGTTTTGTTCACAAATAGGCTAACAAATGTGAGTGACAACATAGCGAATAAAAGTACAGTTCGTGAATGAGTGAGTGTGAACATGGAAACTTCGCACGACATATTTTGAAATATCAGCAATTATACCGCTTAAATATCAATTCCAACTTCTTATGTGGGATATCATTAAAACGCTCCCTTTGAGTCTGTGACGGCAGTACGAAAACAATTTCCCTATGACCCTTAGGAACAAAGTTACGTAGGATCTAAAATATGAGGGTCTCTTAATTTGCTTCATGTCGACTTCTGAATGTAAAGTCCGACTCATGATGATGAATGAGTGAATGAACAGAATACTCTTTCCTCCCAGCTACGGATGACCAACAGCTGGGGAGACAGTATTCATTTATTGTAATCATAATACAGGGAGTATAATTTAAGACTCCTTAGCGGAGTACCAAGACATAGGATCGCAGAGAAGCGGTGACAGCGAGCGCAGTGCCCGCAATGGCGAACACGACCGTAGTCCTCTCAAAGATGCGGCATCATTACGCCTATAGAAACTAAACGAAACTAAACTCACCAGCTACATACATGATCAGGATAAATAAATAAATAAATAAATAAATAAATAAATAAATAAATAATTAAATAAATAAATAAATAAATAAATAAATAAATAAATAAATAGATAAATAAATAGATAGATAAATAGATAGATAGATAGATAGATAGATAGATAGATAGATAGATAGATAGATAGATAGATAGATAGATAGATAGATAGATAGATAGATAAATAAATAAATAAATAAATAAATACAGCAAACTGAACTCACCACGGAATGAGTCCGGTAAGATCGTAAACGTAATATTTATTTGCATTACGTGCCAATGAATTTAAATTAACAGTTCTCTGAGCTGCTCTCTGAAGCAACGTATGCGGACTGATTTGAGTCTTGCCTGTATATCTTCTAACCTCTCCTGCGTGACAGCTTTTATCCTTCCCTGGTTTTTCTTATTAGCTACGGGACCAGTAATACACTACTTGTGAACGTGTTGTTGCACGTAATGTTTTGATGGTACCGTAGAAATGGGAAACTGTCTACAGAATTTTGGAAGGTACTTTTTTTCTGGTTTCCTATTGTTATGCAAATAGCACTCGACCAAAACTATTCCCTGAGCTGTATTTTACTTAATCATCGCGATAATAATCTAGCAACGCATCTTGAAAGTCCAATAGTTACCAGTGAACTGCTGCGTCAGCTGTCAAGGCTTCTTATCAGGCCAAGCTTGACACAAGTCATATGGCGCTCGCTTGGGGATTTCCGCGGCCTGTGAGCAGAAGTGGGAAGACTTAATTTATACTCCCTCTATAATACATACAGTCAGTTCTTTTTGTTAAAATACAATACTTAAAAACAACCTTGTTACAACCTTAGCTTCCTCAGGTATTTCCTAGATATTAACCGTGTTATAGAGTCCATGATACCCCATCTTATACACTGCCTGACAGAGCAAATGCAACACCAAGAAGGAGTGATCAGAACTTTATGCCAATTGCAGGGTAGACTGACGTCACTGAGGTATGCTCATGATGTGAAATGCGCCGCTGTGCTGCGCACGTAGCGAACGATAAATGGGACACGGCGTTGGCGAATGGCCCACTTGGTACCGTGATTTCTCAGCCGACAGGCATTGTAGAACGTGTTGTCGTGTGCCACAGGACACGTGTATAGCTAAGAATGCCAGGCCGCCGTCAACGGAGGCATTTCCAGCAGACAGACGACTTTACGAGGGGTATGGTGATCGGGCTGAGAAGGGCAGGTTGGTCGCTTCGTCAAATCGCAGCCGATACCCATAGGGATGTGTCCACGGTGCAGCGCCTGTGGCGAAGATGGTTGGCGCAGGGACATGTGGCACGTGCGAGGGGTCCAGGCGCAGCCCGAGTGACGTCAGCACGCGAGGATCGGCGCATCCGCCGCCAAGCGGTGGCAGCCCCGCACGCCACGTCAACCGCCATTCTTCAGCATGTGCAAGACACCCTGGCTGTTCCAATATCAACCAGAACAATTTCCCGTCGATTGGTTGAAGGAGGCCTGCACTCCCGGCGTCCGCTCAGAAGACTACCATTGACTCCACAGCATAGACGTGCACTCCTGGCATGGTGCCGGGCTAGAGCGACTTGGATGAGGGAATGGCGGAACGTCGTGTTCTCCAATGAGTCACGCTTCTGTTCTGTCAGTGATAGTCACCGCAGACGAGTGTGGCGTCGGCGTGGAGAAAGGTCAAATCCGGCAGTAACTGTGGAGCGCCCTACCGCTAGACAACGCGGCATCATGGTTTGGGGCGCTATTGCGTATGATTCCACGTCACCTCTAGTGCGTATTCAAGGCACGTTAAATGCCCACCGCTACGTGCAGCATGTGCTGCGGCCGGTGGCACTCCCGTACCTTCAGGGGCTGCCCAATGCTCTGTTTCAGCAGGATAATGCCCGCCCACACACTGCTCGCATCTCCCAACAGGCTCTACGAGGTGTACAGATGCTTCCGTGGCCAGCGTACTCTCCGGATCTCTCACCAATCGAACACGTGTGGGATCTCATTGGACGCCGTTTGCAAACTCTGCCCCAGCCTCGTACGGACGACCAACTGTGGCAAATGGTTGACAGAGAATGGAGAACCATCCCTCAGGACACCATCTCTGTACCTCGACGTGTTTCTGCGTGCATCGCCGCTCGCGGTGGTCCTACATCCTACTGAGTCGATGCCGTGCGCATTGTGTAACCTGCATATCGGTTTGAAATAAACATCAATTATTCGTCCGTGCCGTCTCTGTTTTTTTCCCAACTTTCATCCCTTTCGAACCACTTCTTCTTGGTGTTGCATTTGCTCTGTCAGTCAGTGTAATAGAAAATGGATTATAACTGAGGACAGCCGGATAACGACAAATATGTAAATGCCAAGTGAATGTATTGGAAAATCGAATGCCCCTCAATAAATTATGCTAGTGTGAGTTATGGATATAATAAAGCGGTAACAGAGGAGAAATTTAGGTCCAGTGATTCTTAGGTAAACAAATAATAATAAGATGACTAATGGTGTTATTACTTAATCTATTCGAGGGCGGTTATAACATCCAACGATATTCCGCCAATATCCCGCAGATAGGCCGATTGACGCCTCTCTTGCCTTCTACCCAAAGAAAAACCACGAATTTAAAAGCATAATGAGGAAAATGGCAATACGTTACTTCCCTGCTGGCATGCAGTCAGAGACGTTGCCATGGTAACCTGTAGGTTCGTTGTCGGTCTGTCGGTCACTCAATGCAGAGCATGATACCAGCGGAAAATTGTAAATTTCTCCGTCATGTGAAGAGTAAGGTAAATTATGAACATAATGAACGTTGTTTATAATGAAGACATGTTTCACGTACGGTAAACGAAGTTTACAGAAAATCAATAGTATAAGAGAAAATGGAGGAAAACCATTCTGGTTTTCCTATAAACCCCCGTCTATTCAAAGGTGTTAAAATGATAAGCATATCGAAACCTTTCCCGGGATGAGAATACTCTAAATATGAAGTTTGGTTGAGATCTATCCAGCCGTTTCGAAGTGATGGTGGAAAAACCATTCAGGTTTTCCTATAAACCCCCGGTCTATTCAAAGATTTTAAAATGATATGCATATCGAAACCTTCCCCGGGATGAGTATACTCTAAATAGGAAGTTTGGTTGAGATCTATCCAGCCGTTTCGACGTGATGGTGGAAAAACCATTCTGGTTTTCCTATAAACCCCCCGAGTATTCAAAGATTTTAAAATGATATGCATATCGGAACCTTCACCGGGATGAGTATACTCTAAATATGAAGTTTGGTTGAGATCTATCCAGCCGTTTCGACGTGATGGTGGAACAGACAAACAGACAGACAAACAAACAGACACGAAACGTAAAAGCCACCGATTCCGTCTTGAGTTGACCTAAAACGGATAAATATCTGAAAAATTGGCAAAACAAAAGAAATTACAGACAGTGGACCCCCTACAATTTTATTTATATAGATTATTGTTGAAATGAAAATCCACAGCCAGTTTCCATTCATTCAACCGGGTCAGAAATGGAATGAATGAAGCCCCCATCTAGCGACGAGGATAGGAATTGTGCCGGCTGCCGACGCCTGTCATTCTCCTCTAGGGCAGTGAATAAAGGCTGACAGATGAAATTATATTGGAAAGTGTCGTTGGAATGAAAGATGATAGGTAAAACCGTAGCATCCAGGGGAATACCTGTACCGCCTCCGCTTTGTGCAGTAAAAATCTCACATGGAATGAATGGGATTTGAACCACGGAACCCAGAGGTGAGAGTCCGGCGCGCTGTCGTCTGAGCCGTGGAGGCGCTTATTATTATTATTATTATTATTATTATTATTATTATTATTATTATTATTATTATTATTATTATTATTATTATTATTATTATTATTATTACGTAAATCAAGAAGCATTTTGAGCTCGAGGTAGACGAAAGTGAACTGCAGTTTATAAAAGTGTTATAACAGTGACGGAAACTCAGATATCAACTTTATTTTGAAGAGGAGCTGTTAGCATTCATCGTGTATCTAATTTCTGAATATCATAAGCAGAAATTATATACATAGAATTAACTTATTTAACAGAGTTTACTTCTCAATTTCATCTTTGTGTTATTTTATACGGAATCTCCTTTAAGTAGAATATTTTCATTTAGAAATTCATTTAGGATGCATTAAGAGAAATAAACCGGGTGCGTGTGGGCTGTGTGTAAGGAGAGAACTACGCGAACAAGTTTCACAGTTAGTTTTGTAATAGGATGCTGGAGACCTGTTATTTGCGGCCAAACAAAAGGAGTTGCTACAACTTGTTGAAACTTCATAGGAGAGAGGAAGAAGGGGAGGGGGGATATAAAATGCTCTTTCGCTCTCTGGTTACGAGACACCTCTCTCTGAAACCGGAATTCACCATCTTCCGAGAAAGATCGATACTCGCCGTAATAGGAGGTTAGCAGAATCTAGAATCACAAAAAGAAATGTTCCTCTATCTTTCACTAGGGTTTTTCAATATTTCTTCTTTTTTAAATTAGAAAAGTATTTTCAAATCTATTAGATCATGTAGATATTTTTGCAATATGGTATTTATCTACATAGCTTTAAATAACATCTTTGATATCTCGTATTTTCTTCCATTATTGATGATGATGATGAGTATTGTTTAAAGAGGCCTAACATCTAGGTCATCATCCCCTAATGATACGAAATGTAATAACAATTTAAAATTCAAAATTTAATTCACTGACCAGAATTCAAAACTTGATAGTGAAGAAGGAATGAATATGAAAGAAAAATAATCAGCGGATCAAACTCTCAATATTAAAAACAATTCCAAAATTAATTCACTAACTAGAATTAAAAAAAGACGACGATGAACAATTATTATGAATTTAAAACAATCACTTGATCTGACCCACAATGCACCACCTTCCCAGAAAGTATCTTAAAACAATGGTATGTACTGACCTAGGTGCTGCTGCCATAGCACAACCCTGACTCGATGATGCTTGTTGTCTAAAGGTGTCCAAAATCCAGGTCAACAACCCCTCATAATTGTACTTATCGCTAGGAATGTAGAACCATGGTATTTATTATGTAGCGATACTAATCACCAGTAACGTAGGCTAATGGTGTTCCTCACATTGTGGTACTACCCCTAGGTAATGTACTACGCGCATGTAATGCAGACCTATGGTGTCTCTCACATAATGACGGCACTCATAGGAAACACAAACCCAACAATAATCACCACCACCACTACTCAGGACTGTGGACGCCTATCACTGACAGGCTCCAGTTACCTGCTTTTGTCTACAAGTAATGGTTGAAACATTCATCTGAATAGGCTGTGGCATGAGGATTGACACAGTAACTTGTTAATGTGTGCTTGTGTTTTTCTGTATCAACAAGGTTGCTTGAAGCGATTTCGCTTTTATCATAGCCGAATTTTCTTTTCTTCGGTAAGCATGACACTTACCTACAGTATCGGTATAGTATTCGGTGTTATTCTGCTCCACAAATGTTTATAGGAGAGTTGAGTATGTCAAGTCCCTCTAAAATAATTGCCTGTTATTTTGTACTTCATTGTTTATGACAACCTCCAAAATAATGATATATTTTCGAGCTATAGGGTGATTACAAACCATGGTATTTCACGCATTTTACACGAACTTCGTGATGAACACATGTAATCACGTAAGTCCTTATAGAAATGAATATACAGGGTGGTCGAAAACAACGTGAACCGAGTATGTGAGTGTTAGAGCGTTGGTCATACTGTTAGGTGATTTGAAAAAAGTTACCTCGATATTTCGCGCCGATGTGATTATATCAGCTGCTGAACTTAGCCAATCAAATCCCTTCGCGGGCGAATTCAAATGGGCTAAATCTGCACATCACTTGGTCGGACTTGAGAGCCATGCCTAGAAATGAGCATCAAACCATAACACACTATAGGCTTCAGCCATTGCCACCGGAGCGTGCTTGCTATGGGGCGAGCCTACCTGCAAGGAGGTCCTTGTTCAAGTCGCTCCCCTGGAGAAGTTTACATTTTCTATTGGCGTTCTCAAGCCGGTCATAAGCCACGTGCAGATTTAGCAACACCGCCTCGCAAAGCCGATCTAAAGTCACCCGCGAAGTGATCTGATTGGCTAACTTTAGCAACTGGTAAAATGATAACGGCGCGAGCTATCTAATTATTTTTTTCCAAATATTTATCAATATGATCAACCCTGTAACGCTCATGTATCCGGTTCACGTTGTTACCTACCACCCAGTATACATATATTTTACGGAGTATCGTTGTTATGAACGTGTAATGTACACCCTTCCAGGCTTGCGCTATCCTGGGCTAGCGCTCGTGACAGGTGTTTCTCGTGCATTCAGAGCTGACCTGTCAGTCAGCACGTGATCTTGACCTGCCTGATCTAGGCATTGAAGGAGTGGTTGTATAGAGTACTGTTTGAGATGACATGACCTATTTCCTTTCGTGGCATTTCAAGGCATATTTCGGCTACAGTCTTCGTATAGAATTGCATTACTTCACTTGCTCCAGTTGACTCTGAATGATAATAATAATGTTATTTGCTTTAGGTCCCACTAACTACTATTTTAAGGTCTTCGGAGACGCCGAGGTGCCGGAATTTAGTCCCGCGGGAGTTCTTTTACGTGCCAGTAAATCTACCGACACGAGGCTGACGTATTTGAGCACCTTCAAATACCACCGGACTGAGCCAGGATCGAACCTGCCAAGTTGGGGTCAGAAGGCCAGCGCTTCAACCGTCTGAGCCACTCAGCCCGGCACTCTGAATGATACCTGAGAATTTCATCCCTATGCTCGTTGTATTAAACGGGCTGTGATTTTGGTCGACATTTCTGTACACCATGTGTATTAACGAAATTAAAGTATGTACTTTTATTGTATATCCAATAATCCCTAGATAATTATATTACATTTCTACCCGCATGAGTGACAGGACAACTTTATCGGAGTAAGTAATTAAATTAATAACAGAAAATGGTTAACTGTGCAGACAACTTTCAAATTAAACCGCAATGTTTCTGAACTCGATGGAACTGATATAAGTAAACATTGGCCAGACCGGAGTATAAAATAATTTCAGAATGGTTTTAATTAAATTCATCACGCACTTCAAACCGTGTGAGAGAGAAGCTGACGTAACGGGACACGGATTAAAGAAGAGAATGCCATCAAGTGAGACATCGGTATTTCAAATATCTGTCTTTGCTGTTTTTGGTGTAACTCCAGTCCATCAATAAGCAAGATTACTGCTGAGAATATTATCGAACTATGATTGAGAATTATTTAAATGATTTTTGAAATTCAAGGAATGACCTTCTTGGCTATACAACAAAGTAAAGAAGAAATCTGCAATTTGCACAATTTACGTCGCACGAACACATAAAGGTCTTACGGCAACGATAGGATAAGAAAGGGTTAGGAGTGGGAAGGAAGCCATCGAGGATCCGACACTTCGAAAAATGAAGGTATCGGCCAAAGGAAGACAAGAGTTACGAACAGCCTAGGCCTCGAATGCGCTAATACCGTCGGGGTCGGAAAAGAACAAGAGTTGACCAAGGGAGGTCGGACAGGATAGATGAAAGTGAGAAGCCTGGCACAAGTAATTGGAAGCAATTCCAGGAATCAGCTAAGTGCCCGGTGGTTTCCAATCCACGTTCCCAAGTTGAGGAGCACCCGGGCCCTCTTTCAATCGCCTCTTGCGACAGGCAGGGGATACCGTGGGCGTTATTCTACACCCCCACCAACAGGGGTTGCTCAGCCCTCAATCAGCAACGTGATGAAGTACAGTACAAGCCGACTGAGGGGAAGAGACTTCCGCCCCAGCGCACGGGTATTTCTAACGCGGGCTCTGCATTTACGGCAGTCATCGAAAGTAATTGTGCGTACGTCAACCACTTTGTCCCGTTTACTTTGCCGCTTAGTTCCTCGTCTTGATTTACACCTCAGTATTTTAAGTGAAACTGAAAGGTAAAAGGAGCAAAGCAAAACAGAGAGTACAATTTCATCTTTTCTTCTCCTGAACCCTAAGGTTGGTTGTAAGAAGTATGTCTTTCAAGCGTTTCCTTTCTTGGCGAACAACTCCAGGTGACAATAGGCGTGCTTGACTTTAATGCTGTCTATATATCGCATTCTAGGTCTTCCTTTGCTCCTTCTACCTTCCAGTTTTCCTTCAAGCAGGGTGATGCACTAGTCAGAATGATGAAACAAGTGGCAAACGGATCTGTTCCTTTTCTTATTTAACCTACAGTGATCGAGCCTATCGCACGAACGCGGATAGTCAAAGGTGAGCGCGACATAGTGGTCAGAAAGTACGCCACGACACCTCTCACGTTCCATCAACGAGCGCCACCTGTCCCTGGTTAGCCCGGGAGTGGTGGCGCGGGGTGTTTTATGAACTGGCGCAAATTTATTTTGTTAGATTTCACTAATTTTTAAACTTGGAGATCTTAGCTGCCACATACCTCTCCCCACATTCCTTGCCTTTTTTTTAATTATTATTAGTGGCGTTGTAGTGAAGGGTGTTCATGTTCGGAATATTGTCAAGCGGTGTAATAAAGTGACTTGTTAGACCTCGCATCAGCAGTACCGTTCGTCGGAAGTACACCAGGTACAATGTTTAGTGTACTCAGTGAGTTGTTGTGTAATCAAGTTAGGAATGCATTTAGTCAATCCCTGATGTCTGAAATGAGTTATGGAGTATATGGGGCAAGGGTGTTATCTCTCTTACAGACTGTAGAAGAGGAAGAAGTTTTAGTGAGAGTGAGGATGAATTAGAAGTAGTTTCTTTTTTTTTTTGCTAGTGGCTTCACGTCGCACCGACGCAGATAGGTCTTATGGTGAAGATGGGATAGGAAAGGCCTAGGAGTTGGAAGGAAGCAGCCTTTACCTTAATAAAGGTACAGACCCAGCATTTGTCTGGTGTGAAAATGGGAAACCACGGAAAACCATCTTCAGAGCTACCGACAATGGAATTCGAACCCACTATCTCCCGGATGCAAGCTCACAGCCGCGCTACTAACCGCACGGCCAACTCGCCCGGTAATTAGAGGTAATAGACTCTAACAGTGATACGGGACAGAGCGCTAATGAAGAAGCAGTAAGTATGAGTGAAAATAATTTACTTTTCTCAACTGTTTTCAACCATAACGGGAAAGTATGCTGTTACAAAACGGACAACAAATCCTCCTCCTAAAATCTGAAGTACTCGAAACCACAACATTGCACTCATTTACCGGGAGTGATACTCGTAGCAAGAAGTGCACCTTCGCTTGGAGAAGCTTGAAGCATTTCTTCACGAATGATAATATGTTGTCCGATCTCGATAGCTGCAGTCGTTTAAGTGCGGCCAGTATCCAGTATTCGGGAGATAGTGGGTTCGAACCCTACTGTCGGCAGCCCTGAAGATAGTTTTCCATGGTTTCCCATTTTTACACCAGGAAAATGCTGGGGCTGTACCTTAATAAAGGCCATGGCCGCTTCCTTCCCACTCCTATCCCTTTCCTGTCCTATCGTCGCCATAAGACCTATCTGTGTCGGTGCGAAGTACAGCAACTAGCAAAAAAAAAATATGTTGGAACTCACTGTACTCACTGTAAACTGTACGAACCTGAAAAATGGCGAAGTCAGAGGAAATTATATTCGCAAATGATATCACGATATCGTCAGCTGAATTATGCAAGATAAGGTGTTTAGTAAGAAGTCAGTGAAAATATTACTTACCTATGAAATACTGTGTATATTTGTTACAGTCGTCTATCAACTGTTTCACGAGTTCTGAGTATTATTGTTAACGAAATGAAATGGTGGATGTCTTTCAGTGCCGGGAGTGTCCGAGGACATGTTCGGCTCGCCAGATGCAGGTCTTTTTGATTTGACAACTCGTAGGCGACCTGCGCGTCGTGATGAGGTTGAAATAATGATGAAGACGACACATGCACCCAGTTCCCGTGCCAGTGAAATTAACCAATGATGGTTAAAATTCCCGACCCTGCCGGGAATCGAACCCGGGACCTCTGTGACGTACGGCCAGCACGCTAGCCATTTAGCCATAGAGGCGGACACAACCCTTAATAAATGTAACATACTAACTGACTATTCTGGTCTGCCACATTATATTTTACGGATGAAAAGAACATGCCATAGCTGCTGAAAATTTGAAGCAAACGTGAAGTCTGCAGCAAACATACAGGACGTCGTCCAATTAGAACTCTCCCTACCTGCACACGACGGAATCTGCTACGACGTCACTTCCAGTTACAAGCGACTACCTTCTTGTTTATATAAGTAAGGAAGTACACTCGGCGTAGGCTAATTCTACTGCGGTCGTACAAGTAAACATGGTTTTGAGGCAATTTCTCTTATTCATTCATTCATCCATTTTATTTATTTATTTATTTATTTATTTATTTATTTATTTATTTATTTATTTATTATTTATTTATTTATTTATTTATTTATTTATTTGGCACTATGTGCCTTACAGTCAGTAAAGTATTCAGCATTATACATAACGACGTACCATATACGTGATAAAGAAAGGACCGTCAGTTTGTTACAAGGTGTTGCGATATTTACTGTCCATATGTACACCCCTTCGATCCTCAGATACTGTGGAGTACATCTTCTAGTGCCAAGGTGAAAATTTGTTCTCAAGATTTTCCTCCCAGTTTTTGATAAATCCTGTAGTAAAACGTAACTTTAAGGCTTTTCAGTTTTTTTTTTTTTTTGCTAGTTGCTTTACGTCGCACCGACACAGATAGGTCTTATGGCGACGATGGGACAGGAAAGGGCTAGGAGTGGGAAGGAAGCGGCCGTGGCCTTAATTAAGGTACCACGGAAAACCACGGAAAACCATTCTCAGGGCTGCCGACAGTGGGTTTCGAACCTACTATCTCCCGAATACTGGATACTGGCCGCACTTAAGCGACTGCAGCTATCGAAATTTTCAGTCTACCTAAAACTATAATTATAATACTTGTCAAGCTATGACATACCTGTGAAAAATAGACACTATACACTGTATACGGTGACAGTTGAAAACTAATACAATCGTTATTTGTTAATACTTGTGCATAATATCACCAACTCTCACTCATTGACAAGTTTACGTAACGTAAAAAATATTATACATATATACGAATGATTTAAAGTGATTTGACAGAATCTGAGGATGTTCTTATAGAACGAAACATGCCCCTTTCTGTTTTATAGTGTGAATAACGTGGAAAAAATTTCTTAGCAGGCTACCAAAAACGAAAAATTAAGTAATTTCCTCAATTGTGCCGAAGGTTGAAGGACCAACGGGCAAAAAAGGGTTTCAAATTGAGAGTATTTGATAGTTCTATCAAACTAAAAAAGAAAATTTCGAAAATCACTTCCGGCCTAAATGCCGTTCCGGGAAAAAGCATAAAATCACTTGTTTCTTTACTCGTTTTCTTATTGATTTAAATCCTAGCAAAATAAACTTATTTAGATAATTCTTTGTGTAATGCATTCCTTGGTTCAATACCCTCAGGCATTTGTTGATTTTTAAAAATGTCCACAACGAATGTAGTTATAAGGTCTTAAGTGAAACTCTGCATTGAATCACATTAGCGCTCGTAGTGGTGCGTAAGTGAAACAATGCATTGACTCACATTAGCGCTCGTAGTGGTAGAAAAAGGCAAACTGCTAATCTAATCGACCAGATAACAAAGATTAAAATACTGATTATAATTTCTAGGAAAAAAAAAATAATGGTTCATGTTTGTGGGTTACTGTAGTCACGTCCTAGTTCGTGAACCATGGGCAACGGCTGAGTGGCCTAGTAACTGGTCCTGAGAGTCGGGATACCAGTTGCTATGGAATGGGAGTGGGCATCTCGCACATATTCTGAGTCGTGGCCCTCCTTGTGCTCAGGCGGCTAGGACTACACAATTCACCGGTGGTCCATAACCCGTTAGAGGAGAGATCCTCACTTGGACTATGTGCAAGTAGGGCAGCATCCTGCTTCATGAATTTACCGAGCTCAGAACACTTTAAGCAAGCCTCGGACCTATGGGAGTAATGGAGTCCCACTCCCATTTGACAGGCGAGGGACTCCTTGGAAACAACTTCGCGAACGAAATGGAATTCGATGGGGAGCTATCAATATTAATGGGGCTTATGGAAGAAAGAAGGTAGAACTTGCTGAGTCAGCAAAGAGGATGCATCTGGATGTGCTAGGAGTAAGTGATATTCGGGTAAGTGGAGATAAGGAGGAAGAGATAGGAGATTATAAAGTGTACTTGACGGGTGTTAGAAAGGGAAGGGCAGAGTCTGGGGTAGGGCTCTTTATTAGGAATACCATTGCACGCAACATAGTTTCAGTTAGGCACGTAAATGAGCGAATGATGTGGGTAGATTTGTCAGTGGGAGGAATTAGGACAAGAATTGTGTCCGTGTATTCACCATGTGAGGGTGCAGATGAGGATGATGTTGACAAGTTTTATGAAGCATTGAGTGACATCGTGGTCAGGGTCAACAGCAAGGATAGAATAGTGCTAATGGGCTATTTCAATGCGAGAGTTGGGAATAGAATTGAAGGATACGAAAGGGTGATTGGTAAATGTGGGGAAGATATGGAAGCTAATGAGAATGGGAAGCGTTTGCTGGACTTCTGTGCTAGTATGGGTTTAGCTGTTACGAATACAGTCTTCAAGCATAAGGCTATTCACCGCTACACATGGGAGGCTAGGGGTACCAGATCCATAATAGACTATATCTTAACAGACTTTGAATTCAGGAAATCTTTTAGGAATGTACGAGTCTTTCGGGGATTTTTCGATGATACAGAAAATTATCTGATCTGCAGTGAACTAAGTATCTCTAGGCCTAGGGTACAGAAAGTGAAATCTGTCTGCAAACGAATAAGGGTAGAAAATCTCCAGGACGAGGAAATTAGACAGAAGTACATGGATATGATTAGTGAGAAGTTTCGAACAGTAGACAGTAAGCAGGTTCAGGATATAGAAAGTGAATGGGTGGCATACAGGGATGCTGTAGTAGAAACAGCAAGGGAATGCCTAGGAACAACTGTGTGTAAAGATGGGAAAAGGCTAACATCTTGGTGGAATGATGAAGTGAGAGCAGCCTGTAAACGTAAAAAGAAGGCTTATCAGAAATGGCTCCAAACAAGGGCCGAGGCAGACAGGGATTTGTAGGTAGATGAAAGAAACAGAGCGAAACAAATAGTTGTTGAATCCAAAAAGAAGGCATGGGAAGATTTTGGTAATAACCTGGAAAGGCTAGGTCAAGCAGCAGGGAAACCTTTCTGGACAGTAATAAAGAATCTTAGGAAGGGAGGGAAAGAAGGAAATGAACAGTGTTTTGAGTAATTCAGGTGAACTCATAACAGATCCCAGGGAATCACTGGAGAGGTGGAGGGAATATTTTGAACATCTTCTCAATATAAAAGGAAATCATCATGGTGGTGTTGCAAACAGTCAAGCTCATGGGGAGGAGGAAAATGATGTTGGTGAAATTATGCTTGAGGAAGTGGAAAGGATAGTAAATAAACTCCATCGTCATAAGGCAGCAGGAATAGATGAAATTAGACCTGAAATGGTGAAGTATAGTGGGAAGGCAGGGATGAAATGGCTTCATAGAGTAGTCAAATTAGCGTGGAGTGTTGGTAAGGTACCTTCAGATTGGACAAAAGCAGTAATTGCACCTATCTATAAGCAAGGGTACAGGAAGGATTGCAACAACTATCGAAGTATCTCATTGATTAGTATACCAGGCAAAGTATTCACAGGCATCTTGGAAGGGAGGGTGCGATCAGTCGTTGAGAGGAAGTTGGATGAAAACCAGTGTGGTTTCAGACCACAGAGAGACTGTCAGGATCAGATTTTCAGTATGCGCCAGGTAATTGAAAAATGCTAAGAGAGGAATAGGCAGTTGTGTTTATGTTTCGTAGATCTAGAGAAAGCATATGACAGGGTACCGAGGGAAAAGATGTTCGCTATACTGGGGGACTATGGAATTAAAGGTAGATTATTAAAATCAATCGAAGGCATTTATGTTGACAATTGGGCTTCACTGAGAATTGATGATAGAATGAGTTCTTGGTTCAGGGTACTTACAGGAGTTAGACAAGGCTGTAATCTTTCACCTTTGCTGTTTGTAGTTTACATGGATCATATGCTGAAAGGTATAAAATGGCAGGGAGGGATTCAGTTAGGTGGAAATGTAGTAAGCAGCCTGGCCTATGCAGACGACTTGGTCTTAATGGCAGACTGTGCCGAAAGCCTGATCTTGGAACTTGAAAATAGGTGCAATGAGTATGGTATGAAAATTAGCCTCTCGAAGACTAAATTGATGTCAGTAGGTAAGAAATCCAACATAATTGAATGTCAGATTGGTGATACAAAGCTAGAACAGGTCGATAATTTCAAGTATTTAGATTGTGTGTTTTCCCAGGATGGTAATATAGTAAGTGAGATTGAATCAAGGTGTAGTAAAGCTAATGCAGTGAGCTCGCAGTTGCTATCAGCAGTATTCTGTAAGAAGGAAGTCAGCTCCCAGACGAAACTATCTTTACATCGGTCTGTTTTCAGACCAACTTTGCTTTATGGGAGCGAAAGCTGGGTGGACTCAGAATATCTTATTCATAAGTTAGAAGTAACAGACATGAAAGTAGCAAGAATGATTGCTGGTACAAACAGGTGGGAACAATGGCAGGAGGGTACTCGGAATGAGGAGATGAAGGCTAATTTAGGAATGAACTCGATGGATGAAGCTGTACGCATAAACCGGCTTCGGTGGTGGGGTCATGTGAGGCGAATGGAGGAGGATAGGTTACCTAGGAGAATAATGGACTCTGTTATGGAGGGTAAGAGAAGTAGAGGGAGACCAAGACGACGATGGTTAGACTCTGTTTCTAACGATTTAAAGATAAGAGGTATAGAACTAAATGAGGCCACAACACTAGTTGCAAACCGAGGATTGTGGCGACGTTTAGTAAATTCTCAGAGGCTTGCAGACTGAACGCTGAAAGGCATAACAGTCTATAATGATAATGTATGTATGTAATGTAAATAAAAAATATATTCTCATACTTTATTATATATCTCTAGGATGTTTTCAACAATGAGTTACTTGCCTCAAGGGTTAGAACTGTGTATTTTTACAGGTTATATGTGTTGTAAGCCTAAAAATACTGTTTTTAACGTACTGAAAAGCTTTCATCGTGGGCACTGGAAAATACGGCTGCCTTCTTAATAAAAACAAAAGAATAATCCTGTAGTGAATTACTGATCTAATCTAATCAACACGTACCCATAAGGGATGCCAATATCACATTTCGTGTTTTATTTCCTTGCATAAGAGGATCTTGATTTCATAAACTGAATATATGGTCAACATTAGTATATCTGCAAAACTCTCTTCTTTTATCTTTCACAATGTTCATCATTTCAAAGCATTTCTTGCATCTAAAGTTGATTTGAGTTTTGAATTACAGTGATATTGGAGATGATATTTCATTTCCACTGTAACTAACATTTGATATCTCAATCTTCACACTAGTGAGTATTTTACGGTGCCTTGGTTACAGCAGTGGGACAGATGAAGGATGAAGTGTAATGCGATCTCTTCAGATATCTCAGTTATTATCTCGCTCCATCAATGACCTCGTTTCTTCTCCTTCACCTTGGAAACAAAGGAAGGAACTGTCGATAGGATCGAGAAAAAAGTTAAAACGGTATCTAATGAAAGGAGGGTTGCTATTGTCCCGGATCAATCAGCCTCCTATGATCGCCGCTCGATGAGACACCCAGTAAAGCAAAAACGGGATATCTTCCTTCCAATAAGATGAGGACATCACTCAGCTTTCTCCTTGACCTAAGTGTTACCTGGATTGTTTTTCTCCAGCATGATACCTTAGCGCACCTTCGTTAATCCCTCAAGAATAGGTGATGTATCACTCTAGAGATGGAATGAGAAACTTATATCGAACAAACTCTAACTTAACTAAGGTTACGGTTGAAGGAAGTATCCCACCATCCAATTCGTATATGCTTTTTTATGGCTAATTAATGTAATCACAAACACATTTCAGCTTATAGGCTAGTTAAATTACTATACAAGTCCCTGGTATGTTTAAATGTCAGTGGAGAGTTGGCGTGGAATTACTTCAGTAGAAGAATAAATACGCTTGAGTGGAGCTTCGAAAAGTAAGAGAGATCTTAATATGGAAATAAAGTATGGAATTCAAGAGGACAGATTGGGGCAAATATTATTTTATAGGAGGAGTGGTAAGGGATTGGAATAAATTATCAAGAGAAATGTTCGATAAATTAAAAGTCCGTTGAAAATATTAAAAAAGCTAGGTTAAACAATTATAAATAAACATAAATATTACGTAAACAAGTGATAGGTACTCTGCCACCTGGGCAACCGCCCTAAATGCAGATCATTGATTGATTGATTGACTGATTGATTAATAAGATAAAATATTCCTTCATGTTGAGTTAAAACACTCACCAAGTCAATATTCAAAATTGTAATGAAGTCTGTGTGCGTAAGAGATCCTAGAAACTGATATTTTTTCCTCAAAAATTTGGAGAAGTTGCTGTAGCATTCTACTGTGTACTCTAATTAACTTGTGAATAACGAGAGACTTAAATATATAATAGGATAGTTGGGGGAAACTCCTTACAATAAAAACCTGAATATGAGGTTAATACTTGATAGAAAGATTTGAAGTGTTGAAGAGAGTCTCTCGGAAGGTCCCGCTATGTTTACTTCCCATTTCTTATTGTCACATGTGCCAATTTTTTATCTTTATACACGTTTTTATCTGAAGATGTTCCAAATCAGAGAAACAAAACATGTACTTTTTAGTCATTTAACTAGACTTTGAGAAGGAATAATTTTGTTTTTACATAGCCTAGTCATAAAAAAACAAGTAAGTATTAGAAGATGGGATTCTTCCTTCAACGTAAATCTTACTTTAGTTGATGCCAATAACGGATAAAAATGAGATTTAAGTTTCAACTCTAACTTGGTTTCAATCCTTAAATAAAGAGATGTTCAAGTATGTGTCCGAAAACTAATCATTTGTCTTGGTCTGCGAAATGATTATTAGAATTGCTTTGATTTGTGCTTGCACAGACTAGAATAATGGAATGTAGTAAACTTATATTGATAATTTCAGGAACTAAGGAAATATATAAATAATAGCAGACGACGATGTATCGATTCGGCGAATGACAGTCCTAACGGAATGAATCCTCTGATGGCTGCTAGATATGGTTATTAAGAACGCACATGTATGCTAAGGTTAATGAGTAACATTATTAATAAATTACTTATGTTGTTAATATCTAAAACAGTCCAGCATACTAAAGATTATTTATTTATTTATTTATTTATTTATTTATTTATTTATTTATTTATATATTTATTTACACTCGAAACCGTTTACTGCGACACCGATTTTAACGATGTAATGGATATAACGTCGAAATCAATGGTCCCGTCTAATTCCTAAATAAACACTGTATTTAAAAATCGCTTTCCCCAGTTTGAAATCGCCATATTATTTGTGACTTTTCTTCAATATTTAACACTTTCCCTTTCTTTACGCCATATCGTACAAAAAGCGTATTTTTACCACTTTAACGTCCAGTGTTGACTTTTGTTTGTTACGTATTTCGGGATTGCTGACGACAATGTACAGATTATTTTCAAACTCTTGTTTTAAGTAGATTGTAAGATTTCAAATCAGTCTGTCTGTTAAATAGTCAAGCCAAACATCGCTGTGAAGAAGTCGCAAAAGAAAGGGAAAATGTTTAAAATTAAAGAAAAGTCACAAATAATATGGCGAATTCAAAATGGGGAAACAAACGTGGAAGGACAGAAAGAACTTCTCATTTATTAGCCAGGACCATGTGCGGCATTGTTGATCAGTTACACTGTATCAACTTCCTTCCTCACTTATTATTTTACGTTTTGCTGATATATTATTGCTGTACGTAGTCCAACTCATTGGGTGAAAGGCCTGCGTTGAGGCCTTCGATTAAGATAGTCCCAGGTTCGATTCACGACCGGATTGCGGATTTAAATTGCCTTCGATGAATTCTTATGGCCCGGGGATTGGGTGTTTGTGTGTGTCTCAACGCTTTCCTCTTCATATTCAGACAACACAGTACACTACCTACTACCACAGAAATACGGAATAGTGATTAGTGATTGAGTAGATTGTAAGATTTCATATTAGTCTGTCTGTTAAATAATCAAGCCAAACATCGCTGTGAAGAAGTCGCAAAAGAAAGGGAAAATGTTTAATATCAAAGAAAAGTCACAAATAATATGGCGAATTCAAAATGGGGAAACAAACGTGGAAGGACGTGTGGGGTTGACGTTAGGAAGGGCATCCGGCCTTAAAACAGGGCCAAATCCACATGTGCGACACAGTTCGCACCCACGACCCCACAAGTGTGGGGAAAATCGGTAGAAAAAGAAAGAATTATTATTGCTGTACGTACTGAAAAATATTATTTCCAGCCAAACTCCACAAATACTGTATTGCAAATACAGTACTTATTTCACTTATGTTTTTTGAACTTTTCACATTGTGCTGTTAACCTGTAAATGTGCAGCCTAAAACTTGCAGATATAACATTTTTAGAAACCAAAAAGAAACCGGCTTGTACGACTATCATCTTAAACGAGCATTAATTGTCGGTCCCTTCAGAGTCGATATAACCGGTTTCAGCTGTACTTACTAGCCATCATATCCGTCATTGATGGGTAGTATTTTATGACATTTATGAAGGGTGCACTCCTTTCCTGAGAGATAAATATCGTGAAGGCTACGGAAACCGTTAGTTCAATGTTCATTGACTTCTGTTCGGCGCACGACGAACTATGAATCAATCCGTGGCCCAAGGTTTCGCAACATTGGGTATTTAACGTCAAGATCTCAATTATATTATAGGGATCACCATCGCCGACTCTGTGGACATCATCCACCAACACATTTATATGAAGAAATAAGTAAAGAAATTCATTTACCATGTTTCATCGAATATAACATGTTTCCAATGCTGAATGAATTTTTGTGTACTGTGCCTTGTGGAAACTAGATGAAAACCTAGTACTGCATTTGTAAGCAAAAAGTTCTCTCTCTCTCTCTCTTTTTTCTCTCTCTCTCTCTCTCCCTCTCTCTCTCTGCGGTAGTAATGAGGTAGAAGATAATATTTCAGAAGAACATTTAGAATTTAAGAAGGAAAGAAGCACATGGAAAGCCCTTCTAAGTCTTAGAATCATTAACGAAAAATCCCTAGAAATAGGCAGACCAATGGTTGTTGCGTTTATTGATAACGAGAAAGCCCTCGATAACGTAAACTGGAATACGTTGCTTGAAATCCTAAGAAAGCTGGAAATAGATTACAGCATCAGATGAATACTTTACCACATTTACAGGAACCAGACGGCATTAATTGGCGAACAAAATATTGGAAGAAAAAATAGAAATGTCGCAAGACAAGGATGTGGACTATTGCCACTAATAATGAATATCTATGTAGCGGAAGCCATAAAGAAATGATTTGTTACCAACTATCATGACATACCGCCAACAGCAGTTACCATACAATTTACAGATGATCCTAGGACTGACAACTGAAAAAGAAATGGTATGCAAAAGGTACTAAATCACGGGAACGAATTGCTAAACAGAGAGATACAGTAGGATAATAAAATTAAAAAGACCAAAATAATAATCAAATTGCCAATGTATTGATGGATAAAGATGTTAGATCAAGGGAAGTTATTCAATAATAATGTTATAGACTTCGCGTCGCAGTAACTACTTTTAAAGTTTTTGGAAACGCCAAGGTGCCAGAATTTAGTCCCGTAGGAGTTAGTTTAGCCGGCCCCTTGGTGTAGGGGTAGTGTGCCTGCCTTTTACCCGCAGGCCCCGAGTTCGATTCCCGGCCAGGTCAGGGATTTTTACCTTCGAGGTCCAATCAGCCTACGTGATTAAAATTGAGGAGCTATATGACGGTGCGGTGGCGGCCCCGGTCTAGAAAGTCAAGAATAACGGCCGAGAGGATTCGTCGTGCTGACCACACGACACCTCGTAATCTGCAAGCCTTCGGGCTGAGCAGCGGTCGCTTGGTAGACCAAGGCACTTCAAGGGCTGTAGTGTCATGGGGTATGGTGTGGAGTAGAAGTTAGTTCATGTGCCAGTAAATCTACCGACACGATACTGACGTATTTTAACACCTCTAAATACCACCGGACTAAACCAGGATTGAACCTGCCAAGTTGGGGTCAAAAGGCCAGCGCCTCAACTCTCTGAGCCACCCAGCCCGGCACGTGTTTGCAGGAAAGTTATTTTAATCACTCAATTGATAACATTAATATTAAAAGAACGAAACCCATTCACTTTTTGATGGAAATGAATTAGCTATGAGAGGTATTACGCAAAACTTGTTGACATGAACTTCACCAGCCTAAAACAATCTGGGACAGGAAAATGCTCGGGCTGCACCTTAATTAAGGCCACGACCTGCCCACTGCTAGCCTTTTCCTATCCCATCATCGGAACAAGACTTCTCTGTGTCGGTGCGACGTAAAGGAAATTTTAAAAATATAGCCTGGGTAACATGTTCACAATACTGTTGTCCTTACCATCACTAACTATCCCCATTTAGTCCACTTGGAGAGACCACAACAGCGTCACATTATGCTACACAGACCTGCTAAATGACACGGTCATAATGACACTTATATTTCGATTTGCTTGTCTAGCGCACAACCGAGTTTTTAAGTGTCGGTAGTTAGTTTTGACAGTCATGTACGTTCTAACGCTTCGTGTGTTTGTTGGAACACGGAATTGAGTCACAAATCTAATTACTGTGACCGTCACATTTTGTGTCTCATGAAGCGCGAAGAGGCGTTAACAGCTTTCATCTCAAACCATAAATTAGAACTAACATTCAAATAAACCGGCGAATAAATATTTTCTCTCGCTCTACAAGGGCATATCTTCACTCTTTGTTGCGTTCGAATATCTACAGAGATATCCAAATTATTAGTGAATATATTTTTCTGCGTACACACTGTGACCCTTCTCTGTGAGTGCTGTATGTCAGATGACCATTTCTACTTGTGGACGTAAAGTAGTAAACTTTCGCTAGACTGAAAATGACGAACAGTAAAATCTTTATTATTAGACTGGGGTGCATATGAGTGAAGCAAGTACGCACAGAATAATAACACTGGGTCACAACTGACGTCTAATTTCGTAATGTATTGAACTGACAGACTTATTTGTGTACAGTTCTGGAGAATAGTTTGCATATAGACATATAAAATAACAATGTGAGCTATAAACGTTAATTCAGGACCTAGAAAGCTCGGTCTAATGATTTTAAATAGGTAAAATCTGTATGATGGACCAGTAACTGAATCTGGCGGTTCCGACTTTCATGACGCATACTTCGAATAACACACCAGAGATGTCTGGATTAATGTTGTAATCAGTATTGTTATATACTAGTGCCAAAACCTGCCTTCGTCAATCGAAATTGCTATCAAAAAAATAATATTGGAAATTCTAAATGGATATTAATATATCCTATGAAGAAAAGTTACACTTTCCAGGTTTAATACGGCATTCTAATCGAACAAAACAGGTACTGTAGTATTTTTAGTACATTTGCAGCTCGGAATTGTGCCTTGACTATATAGATCGGCGTACTCTTGAGAAAGCTATATAGCCTACAGCTGTCCAAAATGGATCACCACCAACAGCACCAGATGCCCTCACTCCATATGGGCAATGCAGAGAGGTGTGGAACGTAATCCAGGCTTTTGGCACGCATTCTAGTGATTGGAAATTATATAACACCATCTCGTCTCCCTTAGCGGCCCACCAACATTCTCTCCAGTTCCTCTTTCGTTCCTTTGTCCCAATCCGAATTGTCCTACTGTATTACCTTCTCCTCCTTGGTCTACCTATGCATTCCAGTCTCCCATCACAATTAGATTCTCGACACCTTTTACATATTGTATTAAATCTTCTATCTCTTCATATATTCTTTCGATTTCCTCGTCATCCGCTGAACTAGTAGGTATATAGACCTGCACTATTGTGGTGGACATTGGTTTGGTGTCTATATTGACAACAATAATTCTTTCACTATGCTAGTCGTAGTAGCTTACCCGCTGCCCTATTTCCTTATTCATTATTAAACCAACTCCTGCATTTCCCTTGTTTGATTTCGTGTTGATAATTCGGTAGTCACCTGACCAAAAGTACTGGTCTTTTTGCCAACGTACTTCACTTATACCAACTACATCTAACTTTAGTCTATCCATCTTCATTTTCAGATTCTCTAACCTACCACAACGATTCAAACTTCTAACATTCCACGCTCCGACTCGCAGAATGTCGATATCCATCTTCCTGATGATCGCCCCCTCTCGTGTAATCCCCACCCGGAGATCCGAATGGGGGACTAGTTTACCTCCGGAATATTTTACCCGGGAGGAAGCCATCATCAGTACAATATTCATACAGAGAGAGCTGCATGTCCTCGGGACTTAGTTAGGGCTGTAGTTTTCTGTTGCTTTCAGCCGTATAGCAGTATCAACACAGCTAAGTCATGTTGAGTATTATTACAAGGCCATATCGGACTGCCGCCCTTGCAACTTCTGAATGGCTGCTACCCCCCTTTCGATGAACCATTCGTTAGTCTGGTCTCTCAACAGATACCCATCCGATATGGTTGTACCTGCGGCTCGGCTATCTGCGTCATTGGGACACGCAAGCCTCCCCACCGTGGCAAGGTCACATCGTTCATAGAGGAGGACTTGTACATTACCACCACATAAATACAATTCCGCATCGTTGTAGAAACAGGCGTATTCCAAGTTAATTCTTATTTCACCTCACGATATGCTCGAAGACTTTTCTGACAAAGTACCTGTAGTCATTCTTAGTTCGCTTGGAAGATCGTTATTTATCTCGTGACATAACTATTTTTTTTTTTTGTATGACCAAGAATTGGTAAGGAAGTTAAAATCCACACTTGTAGCTCTTCAAGTAAGCAACTCAATGTTAAAATAATCCTAGGGATATGAGGTGCGAATTTTAGGTAAATATAATAAAGTAAGAGAATATATTCATTATTTATTTCTAGATTAGCAGCTTGTCTTTTTCTACCACTACGAATGCTAATGTTAGTCAATGCATTGTTTCACTTAAGCCCTTTTAACTACATTTGGTGTGGCCATTCTTCAAAAAATTAGAAAACGCCTGAGGGCATTGAACCAAGGAAGACATTACAGAAAGAATTATGTAAATTAGTTAATTTGGCTAGGATTTGAATGGAGAAGAAAACAAGTAATGAAAGAAGCGATTTAAGACTCTTTTCAGAAATGCATTTAGGCCGAAAGTGATTTCCGACTTTTTTAAAGTTTGATAGAGCTAACAAAGACTTGAAAATTGAAATTTTTCCGGGTCCGTCATCCCTTCAGCGTTCTATGAAATTGCTTAATTTTACATTGTTCGTACTTTGCCTGCTAAGAAATGTTTTCGATATTAACATGGGAACTAAGGCTTTCACGGCCTGCGTTACAAATCATGTCAGTACTTTCCCGGCTTGTGGGCCGTGGTCCAGTAGCATGTAATGGTCCCAACATTTCACCGAAGGCTGCTCACTGTGGGCTTCGCAGTCGGAACACTTAATAATGCCGAACGCAGTCTTTGTTAAAAAGTCGGGACCATCACCTACATCTGAACCCAGAAAATACTGACATGATTAATGTGGAAGGACATCTAAATCAAAAAGTGATGGAACCAACACGAGGGGAAAAAATGTTCTACACGTGGTGCTAATAAAACCAGATGAGCTCTATAGAGCAACTGAAGTGATAAATTGTAGAAGTGATCATGTCGTAGTTAAAAATACATGTGATAGAAAAGGAATGTAAAATGTAGAACTATTAGGCATTATGGTTAAGAGAGGCAAGGTGAATGTTTAAGGAGCAATTCTAATCATTAGTAAATCGAAAATAAAAATATAAATAGCCTGTGGGATGGGTAGAAAGCAATTATTGAGTAGTGAAAAAACCGATATGTACTTTAAAAGTGGCAAGGAATAATAATAACCCATTATATTATAACAGGGAAGTAAAGAGATTAAGGAGGAGGAAAGAAATAGAGTTGGAAATGGTTGAGGGAGTAAGGAGACGAGCTGTTAGACTGAGTGGTATGTTCCGAACTTTGAGAGAAGGGATGGCGTGCAATGACGGTTGGTCGAAAAAATAATCTTCAGTAGAGCTTTTAAAAGCTCATAATATGTAAACAAAGTTGGAATTCAGTAGGAAAAATTGGGTCAGATATTCATTCCTAGGGTGAGGATTAAGGCATTGGAAGAATTTATCACCGGAAATGTTCGATAAATTTCAAAGTTCTTTGAAAAGTAAAATAAATAAAAAAGTAAAGGTTAGGTAAACAACTGATAGGGAATCTGCTATTTGGACGACAGTCATAAATGCAGATCACTGATTGAAATACACGCTTGAGTTTATTTAAGATTTTGTCCCATATTGCAGCAAAATGCATTCAATACTATGAGCAATGACTTACCTATAGTCTTTTTCTACCATATTATATTCTCAAATTTCCACTATTATCCTATGGTGATTTGGTTATTATCTATATATTAAAAACGTGTACATCGGGCGAGTTGGCCGTGCGGTTAAGGGCGCGCAGCTATGAGCTTGCATCCGGGATATAGTGGGTTCGAACCCCACTGTCGGCAGCCCTGAAGATGGTTTTCCGTGCTTTTCCATATTTACACCAGGCAAATGCTGTACCTTAGTGAAAGCCACAGCCATTTCCTTCTCATTCCTAGGCCTTTCCCATCCCGTCGTCGCCATAAGACCTATCTGTGTCGGTGTGACGTAAAGCAAAAAAAAAGTGTACTATATACAGTTAGTCTGGCCGTTCTACTGGACCGATTTCCTTCATTATTTTGTTTTTCCTCCCGGAATTAAATGCCAGTGAATCATGGAGCATTGATAGGTTTAAAATTTCTGTCAACTTTGAGTAACCCTAAAATCGCGTCACTAAATGACCACTCCAATGATTGCAGGCGAAGTATTACCCTAGCCCGCAATACATTCTGTACTTAGCGGGTTGCTAAGCGACTAACACTTTTGTTAATATTCTGATATACAGAGTGAAGCGAAATTCGCGCAATCGGGCGTCGCAGCGCGACTTCTCACATGCCAGCAATAAAAAATGTCTCTCACAAAAGTTGGTCCTGCGAGTATATCAGGCAGAAAAAGGACGTTGAAGAGTGGCAATTTGGCAACACTGTAACCACATGTAGGGTAACTACTCTGTCAGCACATATTATTCGTGTTGTGCAGTTGGTGCAGTGGATAGAGTTTTGGGTTAGCATGCACGAGGTCGAGGGGTTGATCCTGGGTTGAAGGGTATATTTTTTATTTCGTAAATGTAGTCCAGGTAGTATGGTATCTGGCATCTTAATCGTCAACAGCGATTGCAGCGGGTCCTCTAGACATCATTTTCACTTACATACTACTATCCTAGAAATTGACGGACAATCGTTTTCATTGGTCAGATTTGAAAGACTCCCTTTCCACGTCGTGGGCGTGAATTCATTCGCACCACTTCATATACCAGATACGAAACCTCTTTTCTTTGTGCCCTCCTCCAATGGTCTCATAGATTAGTACCAACTATTATTCTTGCCTCGTTCAGGTCAATTACATTTCGTTAGGGCCTTACGTTACCAGTAGGCCAAGCAAAGTATTTGTTGTGTTCAGCGTTACAAAATGTTGTAAATGTAGGATACGTGTGACCTAAGGTACGGTGTCTTACTGTATTACAGTATGTAATGTCCGATGGAAATTAGCAAATAAAAAATGCGCCTCAACCCAGGATCGAACCCTCGACCTCCTGCATGCTAACCCAAAACTCTATCCACTGCACCAACTGTACAGCACGGATAATTATGTGCTGACAGAGGTACTCACCGTACATTTGGTTACAGTGTTGCCAGATTGCCACTCTTCAACGTCCTTTTTCTGCATGATATACTCGTAGGACCAACTTTTGTGAGACACATTTTTTTATTGTTGGCATGTGAGGAGTCGCACTGCGACATCCGAGTGCGCGAATTTCGCTTTACCCTGTATATGACTTTCATCCTTAGTAAGATGACTGCATTCAGCCATGTTTGGTTACTACTTGTTATGTCAGAGAGTATACACTTCTCCTGATCATGGTAGGATACTATTCTCTGCTAGATATACTTTGACCTTTATCAGAAGGCACCACGTTCTTCATAACTTGCATGCTACTAAGAGAAAACTGTCAACGTACTCACAGACGGAAGGGTATCAAACCGACTAGCCTTCTGTATGATCATTCATAAAGCGCAGAGACAAACTCTTGAAAAAGATGGGAATCTACTCCCCCGAACCAGTATTCAGTCATGGCCGATTGAATACTGCACTATTTCGGACAAGGTCGTTTGAAAATATTAAGATCTAGATTGGCCCGAATGGTCGAAGTACAGAGAATATAGTACTAGTATGGAGAGAAGTGTTATAAACAACATTACGAATGAATCAATTATTATGAACCGGTATTAAACGTTCACAGAACTATTGAAGAAGGCAAGCAAAAGAATATGACTACAACAGGCCTATCAAAACTAGTTATCGGACCTACCTCTAATGAATGTTGTGGAGAAGCACGGGTCCACTATTTGCTATTTATTTTATGAAATACTTCCTCTCACGCAGAGGCTGCCTTGTGGCAAAGTATACTTTTACAGTCATTTTTAAAAGATAAACGAAGACAGATGAGAAATTTAGATGATAAACTGACAGTAACAATGATTTCTTAGAATTATTAATTAACCCTTTAAGGCAATTAATGCAATTTCCAATAACGTTGTCCCTGGCAGAGAGATCTGTTTCCAAAAATTGGCGGTGAAAATGGGAATTGATCCCCCCCGCTCCAATCATCGGACCCACTATGTCGGTTTCCTCTAGCTGGTGTTTATCTCTGTAGTAAATATAGTGAAGATAAGCGATGGTCTAAGGAGTTTAACAACAATAAATTATTATAACTTATTTTTTTCAATGTGTACGACTTTGAACCTTCTGGTACTTAGCACTTCAATATTCTTGAACCATCTATAGCAATATATAGACTGTATATACGCACATTACTTTTCCTTACCAACAATTTATCAACTAATTATTAAAATATTATGTAATATATTTGATATTATTAAAAGTCCCCCCTTGCTATATTCGTGCTAGTTCAATCTGGCATTGTAACATTCACTTCATTTAAAAAGGGGTGATAAAATAGTTTGTGTTTCAGCATGAACTCGCTATAAGCCAGTGATGCCTACATAACACACGACAGCTTTTATCCAAGTCATGGTCCATTTAACACGGCACTCATTCGAATACAAACACATAATAAATCAACCTTGATTAAAATCTGATCAGCTTCCCGCCCAAGCGATACAGCAAACATTGCTCCTGATATCATTTTTGGTGTAAGCGTATTAGCTGTGATCATAATTCTCAAAATGATATATAGCCGCATCCATTAAATGTGGTTGCCATACCCTTCAACTAATAGCGAAGTGTTCTTCGCTAATGAAAGAAATCGCTTTGCTTATTTAGCGCTCTATTTCATCAGTTTCTATGATGTGAACGGAATTATTGTTCTTTTACTTCTCCTTGGGAATCTATATAAATAAGATCGTAACGGTAATGTCTGTGTTCATTTACTTTTTCGGTAACATTTCTTAATAATTATTCGCTTGATAGATATTACTGATCACTTGAATGTCTTTTTCAACGTAGACTTACTTTCCTCGACTACGGGTAGATGAAAATACTAATTTAAGACGCTTTTAGTGTTTGGGTAGCGCATATATTGCAGATAGTATTTAATTTACAATTTTGTTTAATATCGCAATTGACAGAAAAAAAGGGGAGGCTAGCTGTTGCAAAAATAAAAATTGAAAATCCAAAACGTAGTTTCCATGAAACAGCGCTTCCAAGTAACGCAAAGTTTGTGCTAAATATGTGACGTCACACGCATACTCTGTTATAAGATGGCGCTTTGTTGGCTCGCGTGGTCAGTAGGAGGTTAGCTGTCATGAATACTTCATGGTCTGTTGTAGGCCTATAGAATAACAAATTTAATAATAGAAAATTAAGATTTGATTAGGATTCGACGAGAACGTGCAAACAAAAAGAGTTAAACGAAAAAACTGATTAACAAAAAATAAAATAAATCAAACGAAACTTATTATCCACATAATATTTTTATTTTATTTCTAATTAGTAAGTCTACGAAATTTAGTAACTTGAAAAGTAATGAAAATATTTACTTTAAGTTTGTTTCTGCAAGAGTAACTCAAAATGTTCTCTTTTTTACAGTTTTTATTTTCTGGCATCAGTTGCATTGCGCATGCACATAACTGAACTGTTACAGGAAGAAAGTCAATAGCCATGTATATTCCACAACAGAAGATGTTCTATTTGATTTCTCTGGGGAACTCAATTCTGTTACGCTCGTACGATGCCTTTTTCCAGTGGGCGTATCAACCGCGACCACTGACGATGTTCTCACATACGTATCAATAAGGAATTGGAACAGAAGCTTGCGCAAAACGAGGACGACACAGTCATATGGCCATCCCTCTTCATAGAGCCAACCGTTAAAAGAAGGAACGCTGTATCACAATTTCCTTGTGGTGTGATCTTCGAAAAAAATGGCGCGCCGTGTCATTATGAGGAAATTGTGAGAGACTTACTGGACCATGAGTTTCCTAAACGCTTGATTGGGAGAGGTAGTCGTCTAGTTGCTTGGCTCCCTTGAATTCCAGACTTGATGTTACTTTATTTTTCCTACGAGGGATTTTCAAGTATAAAGTGTATCAACACCGGTGCGTGATCTACGTAGTTTACGCCGTTCCTATCAACATAGTTACGTCTACAATACTGTGAAATCCATGGAGAGAGATTGAATACAGGCTCGACATCTGTTGCGCCATTGATGTTGCACATATCGAGGTGTATTACGTACGTAAAAACATTTGGAGTTACTCTACTTGTAGACACAGATTTTCAATAAATATCATTAATTATTTTCAAGTTATTACATTTAATTTCATTACATCTTCAAGCCATACACACTGTTATTATCATTTCCCATGCAGTATAATCCATTTTATTTGGGTTTATTCTTGATAAATATACAATCACTCTGGATCAGGTGAGGATAAGCTAAATTTCACACCACTCCAAGTACTATTACCCATTCCTGGCCCTAATTTCTTTCACTTTGGAACTTGATGAGAAACAAGTTGAAGTTGAAAATATACTACCCTATTACTGTAAGCGTTTCCCTTTTAGCATTTTACCTTCTAGCTGCCTGAATTGGAAAATACTTTTCACTATTCATTCCAAAATTCGAAATAAAGTACGAATTTATTTCCGAAGCTACTATCCTTGCTTACGTGGGGTAGAATGGTGGCCGTGATATCTCCCGTCGATGGTATTAGTTTTGAGGGACTTACAGAGTCCTTCACTTTCAAGGTATTCGTGGACCTTTTCTTCTTTCTACCGACACGGGGGGTCAGAACTCTTTCTTTTCCCGTCCGATTTGTCTGAAGACAGTGTAATTGACTAAGTTGTGCTTTTCCTTGGAAAAGGGTGACCGCACGTTTGTGTTTGGCTCAATACACATCTCTTCATACGGACACATCACACTGACACCAACTACAGAAACCCGCAGTCGTGAATATATCCCTCCAAATAATTTTTCCTTGGGGAAAGACATCCCGACGTAAAAGAGGGCCAAGACCAGAGCGCTATCGCTCCCGCACAAAAATGCGCTTGAAGATTGTCTAACTACTAGTGCGGCCAGTATACAGTATTCGAGAGACACTGGGTTTGAACCCCACAGTCGGCAGCCCTGAAGATGGTTTTCCGTGGTTTCTAATTTTCACACCAGAAAAATGCTGGGGCTGTGCCTTAACTAAGGACACGGCTGCTTCCTTTCCACTCCTAGCCCTTTACTGTTCCACCGTCGCCATATGACCTATCATCTGTGTAGGTGGGACGCAAAGCAACTTGTAAGGAAAAAGAAAGGAGCAGCTCGAAGTCTTCCCTTCAAGAACTCGAGGTAGAAAAAGTTACTTTACGAGTGTTACTTTTACCTTAATGCACGTACACTGTGTGACAAAAAATTATTGAACTAAACAGACGGGGAGAACGAAACGAAATTAAACTTCAAGTGTTGAGATGGTAGGACTATGTGATGTTATCTCATTGATTGAAAAATGGAGTCAAATTTACAGATAACTTGACAGTATGAAGGCAATTATCAGTATAACGTTGTCCGCCTCTGTAGCGTAACGGTTATTAGCTGCCGTACTCGTGGGCGCTGGTTCGATTCTCTGTACTGCCAGGAATATGAGACTGGAAGGAGGACTGGTATATGGTTAAAATTATAGATGCAGCTCACCTGTCTGGAAAGAGCTGCATTATCTCTGGATGAAGACACGAGTTTACGTTTTTTAGTATGACGTTGCATCCCCTCTGGCTTGGATGCATGAACAGATTCGGTTCAGAAGAGTGTCATAAAAAGCGGTTGTATCCTCTCCTGAGACAAGATGGACCACAACTGTTGTAACTGGTTCTTGATATCCTGGGTTTATTTTGTGGTTGGTAGTGTAGTACAGGGCCTCTCAAACGCCCAAAATCTCACGCGTGCAGAGCGAAGCGCAAGAGCTCCGTGCACTGTGCATCGGTGCCGCTCGGTATGGCTCGGATCAAGGCTTCGTCTCTGGGCTACTCGGCTATGCTCGGCTCTACTCGGCTATACTCGGCTCAACTCAGCCCGGATTTGGAGCGCTACGGCGCAAGTGGGGGAGAGGGAGACAGGCGGAACGAGCGAGACAGGCGTGGGGAAAGAGAGAGTTAGCGCTATTGCTCCAAATCGAGGAGTGGGGGTCTGCACTCTGGTCAACCAAGCGAAGTCGTCTTTTGCACCGTGCACAGTGCATGCACCACGCGCATGCACCCTGAGAGGCCCTGGTCTAGTATGTTGTGTTTAAATTAATGGATGTGCATTATACAAACAAGATCATCCAGTGTTTAATAAATACGTAATCCGGTAGGAAATCTAACCAGTGGTACCCTGAGCCGAACGCCAATACACTGACCATTCAGCCACCGACTCTGACAGTGTTTTGGATTTTCCTGTCTTCAAATATCATCCGACCTGGGTCAAGATAAAACCTGCTATGAGAGTAATGTCGGGTAAAACTAAATATTCTCTTGACTCCCAAATTATTCGAAGTCTGCACACTCCACCCTTTAACTGTTGATTTGATTTCCTGAAAAATGTTGGTAATAAATGAACAAACCTTAGAACTGATTGTGATGCGATGGTTGGAAGATAAATAAAACTTGGGAGCGCGTACAATGAATACCAGTGTAATAGAAACTCTTACGCATGAGCTGGCTGCGATATTGCCTTGCAATATTGGTATGTTCTGATGTGCTTCAGGTACAGTCATTACTGTTTCGTTTGATAGTAATCCTTGTTTCAATAAATGCTTTTTTAACTCTTTTTCTATCATTACCGTGAAACTCCTGTTATTTCTTTCCGCTCGACTGAAAGGATTTCATCCCCCAATATAGAACGGGATTTTGCATCATGCATTTGCTAGTAGAAGGTGGAATGAACGAAGCGTAACGGGAGAACAGTTGATGAACGATTTGCACACGGCAAACATTCGCATTGATATGTTTTGCTCTAATTTTATGAGGGAAAAAAAAGTATAAAAGAACTTATCTGGCACTGAATCGATAGATGTTTGGGAACAAGTGATGGGTGTCATAGAACGTGGAGAGATCTAAATATATGATGTCATTTTATATTAGATTCTAAAATTCCCTTTCAATAATAGCTTTGATCACTGTCTGAATGTCACAATGTGTTGATTTATTAAGTCTTTTCTGTGGCTATTTGATACTTGGACACGGGAGTGTTGAAGTGATGTTTTCAGACGATTGCGGTATCAAACGCTGACCGCGTAATGGATACACACAAAAACAGAGGTGGCAGCTGTTTCAAACTAGTGAATGTAGGGAATTGTGAAGCTTGAAATAACTTTAATTCCAGTTTTCAATAAACGGGGTTCAACACTATAAATTCACCTAGCTCACGGACACTTCGGGCGTGCAAAGGTGGATGTAAGTTACCTAATAATTAATACAAATATGATCAAATTTCTTAAATCAGGAGAAAATTCCGGCATCTTGGCGTCTCCGAAAACTGTCAAAAAGAAGTTAGTGAGACGTAAAAAGCATTATTATTATTATTATTATTATTATTATTATTATTATTATTATTATTATTATTATTATTATTATTATTAGGGACTTCCGTTAGCTCAGGCGGCAGCGCACCGGCCTCTCACTGCTGGATTCCATGGTTCAAATCCCGGTCACTCCATTTAAGATTTGTGCTGGACAAAGCGGAGGCGGGACAGATTTTTCTCCGGGTAATCCGTTTTTCCCTGTCATAATTCATTCCAGCCACACTCTCCAATATCATTTAATTTCATCTCTCATTCATTAATCATTGCCCCAGAGGAGTGAGACAGGCTTCGGCAGCCGGCACAGTTCCTATCCTCGCCGCGAGATGGGGGCTTAATTCACTCCATTCCTGACCCTGCGCAATCACTGGAAACAGGCTCTGGATTTTCATTTTGTATTATTATTATTATTATTATTATTATTATTATTATTATTAATATTATTATTATTATTAAAGCAAACTTGTAGCTTTACGTGACTGTTCATATACTGATCATATCCACGCGACTTTCAGTTTGATGAGAAATTTGAACCGTAATTAGTCCTACGTGATTTTCCATTTAAAATATCACACCTACAACTGGTTTTAAAGCAATGCATGAAGTATTTTTGAAATGAAAATTCACATATCAATATGATTCCGGCTAAAATTGTGTAAACATGTATTTTCTATAATTTACATCTTGGATCTCCCCTTTCAACCTAGTGAACTTGGATCTCTTAGCGAGTGTTCTTGAATTTTTCTAGAATTCTTGTATTAAATGGCTCTATATGTTTTAGTCTCAATTTAGCCCTTCTTTTTATGTTGTGTCCTGTCTACAGATGTAGTTGTGTTCTATTAATCTGCCTTGCCTTTGTGGTTCAGACGTTTAAGGCGTTGGCTTTCTGAGCCGAGCTTGGCAAGTTCGAACCTGGCTCAATCCGGTGGCATTTGAAGGTCTTCAAATACGTCAGCCCATTTTCGGTAAGTTTACCGACGTCAAAAATACTCCCATGGGACAAAATTATTGTACCCAGGTATCTCTGAAATCCACAAATTTGTCAGGGACGCAAAACAAGTAACATTATTATTATCTCTTAATCTGAGTGTCATTTTTTAAGCTCAATTCATAATAACGCGACGAAGAAATCATGGCAGTTGTAATTGAGTTCAAAATAGACCCCCGTAATTTATCCGGGCTTTGGACTTGCATTATTATTATTCTTATTATTCCGGCATTAATACCACCAATTTATGGCCGGTCTGTAGTCCAAGTCTAATTCTCAAAAACTTTGTATGGAACTGGTCCATCACGAGTAATGACACTGCTATTGGAGATGAGGAACGCCTTAAAATATATAGAAGAATACGTGATTGTTAAAATCGGCTCACAATGGGGCAAATAACTGTAGTCAAATATAAACAGCGCCTTGAGATGTTTGTTGTCATACTAAGTCGTACGTGTAATCTGTTGTGACTAAGTACTTATGTATCTATTTTTGAGGCAATTTCATTTATTTTAATTCTCAACTTTTATAAGCATAAATGACTATATTTCAAGATAAATCCTTACAACGGAGGTTTTAAATTTCTTCATTCAAAATATGAACAGGAATCTTGGAGTTTGTCATGTCTGTCGATGTCATTATCATCATCACAGGGTCTCCAGTTTTAGGAATGTGACGTTTTATTTGAATTATGTCGCTTGCAGGGGATTCGAACTGTACTCTGCCATCATGACACCCATTGGAGTCAACGGAAGTTATAGGTAAATCATGGTATAAAACTGTCATTAAATCCGAAAAAAATATCAATTTTACGGTAGATGAGATACTAAGAGTTACGGATTAATCTTTATAGAGGCCTACAAGACATTAATATTCGAATTTCATACTATGTAGCCACTCTACGTATACTTCCCCTACCATACAAGTACTCCCGCTACAGACTTTCATAAATAAAATCAGTATAGTTTCGTGCGATGATCGCTAATGTAACTATGGCGAGAATGTAATATGGCATTGTTTATGATTAAAGTGGCGAACTTCGTAAATCAAGAGGAGCAATTTACTCCCGTAGTAAGTGTAGCGGAAAGTCTACACACAAGATAGCTTGTTGGAAACTATGCATTGAACACAGAGCAAGTTACCCGTGAAACTACATGGAAGGAAGGAATACACTCTCCTTGGTCTAGACCACTACTTCAAAGAAGACTATAAGTCAAACTCAGCAGCCGCAATGCACAGGAATAATCTTCTCTTAAGTTAGGGAATCTTGTATGAGAATTCTATGTTGTGGAACGACTGATACGTTTGAAATTGCTTCGAAGTAATGAAAGCGAAATATCATGAATTCAGAGCCTCAACTTCCAATGGTTAAAGAGGTATTCTTTTAGTAATATGAATCATATTTTAAATAAATTGGAAAGCTGTGGCCGGTTTGACCGTATTTTCTAGTTTTTCTCTATTACATTGTCTAGGCTTACTAGAAGTTCCATATAAATGATAAAATGGGGTGTGTAATTGTTATACTGAATAACCGAAACTGCATTCAGTGAGAGAGGAAGCTGTCGGACTCCTTGGCTGAATGGTCAGTGTTCAGGCCATCGACTCAGAGGGTCCCGGGTTCGATTCCCGGTCGGGTAAGGGATTTTAATCGCATGTGATTAGCTCTTCTGGCTCTGGGACTGGCTGTTTGTGTTTGTCCCAACACTATTTTCTTCATATTCAACACCACACTACCAACCACAACAAAAAATAATAATAATAATGTTATTTGTTTTACGTCCCACTAACTACTCTTTTAAGGTTTTCGGAGACGCCGAGGTGCCGGAATTTAGTCCCGCAGGAGTTCTTTTACGTGCCCGTAAATCTACCGACACGAGGCTGTCGTATTTGAGCACCTTCAAATACCACCGGACTGAGCCAGGATGGAACCTGCCAAGTTGGGGTCAGAAGGCCAGCGCCTTAACCGTCTGAGCCACTCAGCCCGGCCACAACAAAAAGACGCAATAGTGATTACATCCCTACAGATTCGGTTGGCATCATGAATGGCGTTCGCTCGTAAACCAGAGCCAAATCCACATGTGTGACATAGTTCGCACCAGCGACCCCATAGGTGAGGGAAAAGCAGTAGTGGAAGAAGAAGAAGAAGAAGAAGAAGAAGCTATGACACATATCATCAGAGAGAGGAAGATACTGGGAGGTATCGTACATTTTACACCTTTGAATATACACATTTAAAAATTAGGCGTCTAAGAGTCTTTTTTTTTTTTTTTTTTTTTTTTTTGCTAGTTGCTTTACGTCGCACCGACACAGATGGGTCTTATGGCGACGATGGGATAGGAAAGGCCTAGGAGTTGGAAGGAAGCGACCGTGGCCTTAATTAAGGTACAGCCCCAGCATTTGCCTGGTGTGAAAATGGGAAACCACGGAAAGCCATTTTCAGGGCTGCCGATAGTGGGATTCGAACCTACTATCTCCCGGATGCAAGCTCACAGCCACGCGCCCATACGCGCACGGCCAACTCGCCCGGTACTAAGAATCATAAGGCAAGTTCCACAATACATGGTATCCAGCCATACATGTCTTCAGCCCCAGTGATGGCAAATTATTTGGAACGCATAGCTGTATATAGTGAAATCACCCTGGTGGTGTTGAAAAGGTTCCGGTTTAGCGATCACGAACGTATGGTTAACGGCGTTTTTAGTACAATTTGTCGATCGGGAACTATGCATTGGAACACATACTACTTGAAGTTTTCAATATCGATACCAAGGTGATCTAAGTACCCTAAGCTTCATGAAAACGTTTCCAATAAAGATTGTCTGTCCATCGAAACTCCCACAACTCGGGGGCAGGGGGAAACGTACAAACTTATATTTCACTTTCGTGCGTAATATTGCATCGATCTCTTAAACATAACCATGGCACTTCTCATATCACTGGTCTAAGAGAGCACGTGGCTCAGTAGCGTAGTGCCCAACTGTTGACACCCCAAAACAGGTGCTAAATATACGATTGGGAATATAATTTTGATACAGCTGAATAAAGCATTCCTACTGTAGTCGTACCAAATCTCAATCAGATCGGAAACTTACAGTTGGAAAGGATTCTTTGTAAGCATGCACTTACAGAAATATTTATTAAACGTTCCAGTAGCTGGAAACATTATACAGCACGGCATTTGAACATGTTTCTCTGTACCTATTTGAGAATGCACTGTCGCCTCTACTCCGTATCTAGCAAAGCCTACTGGCATGCTCTTCAAACAGACTTTCATCTCACAGGAAGAAGGCCCTTAATTAATTCCAGTCGCTTTAAAAGTATGCCGTTGCTCCTGTCCGTCCCGAGGGAAACAAGTCACGAGCAGAGACATACATACATATACTTGTTCTGAATGAGGTCTCGACCTAATGCAGCGTGCAAAAAAATATTCAGTTTCCTCTGTAATTCACTTGAGCGATCTTATGATGATGAGCTCTTCGTAGCGGCAGACGGCACTAACAACTTGAAATCTAATGTCTGGAACGTGAGAAGGAGTACAAGCGGTCTGATATGAACAATCATTTTGAAGACAAAACATATGTTATTTTGTAATAAACCTAAAAGCAATCAGGGAAATTAACGACTTTTAAGTACGTTACACCTACTCAAATATAATATTCCAATAGAGACATAGCACCTGGTTTCACATCCGGCGTCAATATATTCTAAGAATCAATCAATCAATCAATCAATCAATCAATCAATCAATCAATCAATCAATCAATCAATCAATCAATCAATCAATCAATCAATCAATCAATCAATCAATCAATCAATCAATCACCACTGATCTGCATTTAGGACAATCGCGCAGATGGCAGTTCCCTATCAAATGTTTACCTACTCAGCTTACAATTAGATTATTTCGAAGAAGTTGAACATTTATCGACCATATCCCTCGGAAAATTATTCCAATTCCTAACACCTCTTCTTATAAACTAATATCTGCCTCTATCTTTTCTCTTGATTTCCAAATTTACCTTCATATTATGAGCTTTCCTATATCGGAAAGCTCCATTCAAGCTCATTCGTATACTACAATGTCATTCCTATTCATCTCTCCTCTGACAGCTGTGAACATACCGTTTAAACGATCACCTCGTTCCTTTCCTCCCAAGTCTTCCCTGACCAAATTTCCGTAACACTACTCTTTAGTCGGAAATCACCCTGTACAAATCGAGATGCTTTCCATTGGATTTTTTTTTCCAGTTTTAGAGTCAAGTAATACTGTTAAAAGTCCCGCATATAGGGGTTCTTACCAGTGCACTTTAAGCCCTCTCCTTTACATACTTAATACAATCCCTGAATTGCATTCGGGAGATACTAGTTTCCAACCCCACTGCCGGCAGCCCTGAATACGATATTCCATGGTTTCCCGATATCACACCAGGCATATGCTAGGTCTGTCCCTTAATTAAGACTGCGGCCACTTCGTTCCCACTCCTAGCCCTTTCCTGTCCCAACGTCGCCATAAGACCTGCCTGTGTCAGTGGGACGTAATGAAAATTGTAAAAAAAAAAAAAAAGATACCATCAAAATCATATGAAGATATCTGTTAAATGTTATTTTAAAACGAACTGCAGTACCCATTGTATAGCATGTGCAAAAGTATCCAACTCTCCAGCTACTTTACGTCAATATTCAGACACGCTGTTTTACTGGGACGCTGCAGTAATCCAATCTATCGCAGATGAGTGGCAGTTGCAAGAAAAAAGCCACATCAATATAATTATATTTTTGCTCAGCTTTATGAGCTTTCGATTTCATGGGCCTTCACATTTAGTTTTCTTCCGAATCCGAGATATTAGATCATCTTAGATCATCTAATGTTCAGGCGGTACATCCTTCTTTCATGACTCGCTCTTGTTTTATCCTTCAAGCGATCGTTCCTACACGAGTTTTTAATAACCATCTTCACCATTTTCCTTGCCGATGACCACGTGGTTTTGCACCTTAAGATAACCATGATAGAAAACATTTCCAGGTAACAACGGTTGAACAATAATAGGGATGTAGACAGAGTATGTTCGCATCAGATAGCGCTCGTGTAGTACGGGGCAAGCGCAAGGCGATCGTCTTATGTTTCTCCCAATCAGCTGCGACAAATGTACAAATTGTGGCCGAGTTTTCTAAGCTAAACCCGATCATATTTTCTCTAATTTTACTGAAATATTATATGAATAAATTAACCCAGGTATATCCCCTAGTATATTATGAATGATTTTCAGCGTTTAAGCGTTAAATAGCTACAAAATTAGCTACGGACCAGAGGGGGTTAAAACTAGCGGGAGGAAAGAAGAATTAGTACATTGGTAATTACAGAATTCAAACACGCTTTATTATCCAAATAATGAATAGGTGTCAGCATGCCTTTTCCTAGAGACTGCAATTACTTGAGTATTGTAATACATTGATAAATATATAAATATACCTCCACAAGACTTAAATCATAAATAGAGGTTTAAAAACGCACTTGCTCCCCTTGCTTATACTCTTCGATTCATGTATTTTTTTTAGGTTGATGGCTTATATGAAACTGCAGATACAGCCTTGTCCACCACCAAAAGCATGTGAATTTCTTGAGTTTCCCTGTGCCGCTTTCTTTGAAGATTTTACCATCAGCCATAAGATGAAGATCACTATCACAAATATGCATTTGATGGATGATTTTGTATTTAGAAATTAAGAAATGGATGGAGCACTTGTTCCAACTACATATCACTGTGTGATGTTGGATACAGGCGTTTCAGTGAAAAGTTTGTTTTGTTTAAAAAATGTTTATTTCAATCGGGTGAAATTCTAATATGCAGTGCTGTGAAATCCGAGAACACAAAACGTATGAGCTGTAAAGTGAAGCTTATATTAGGAGTACCTGGTGACATTATTGGAGGGGAATGTGAATGTGTTGCTGGAGAAGGTCCCAAGGCATGTTGTAAATTTATTGCTGCTGTGAGTTATGCATTAGAGCACTTCTCCAAGACTGGTATTATTGAGTGTTAAGAAACATGCACCCAAAATTTACAAATTTCTCACCATCCCCTTACCAAACGGTTGAGGCCAGTTAGCCCTATGAAAGTGGACTGTTTGCCCTTGGAACAAGTTGATCAGTCTGGATATCAGAAATATGTTGAAGGTATTGGGAAAAGTTCCCAACATAAGCAACATAAGCTTGCTTTTCCTTTTGCTCTCAAGAAAGAACAGCCCAGCAGCTTTGATGCCATTCATGACCACCATTATGGTGTGGATCCATATGCGACACAAGCTGAAAATCTTGTTAGAGTCAATGATGAGGAAAGGAAGAAAACCGAATTATAAAACCAGATGGATTTAGACCTATTAATACCTTCGTTGTGTATGAATTTTTGTATATAGAAAATGTAGCTTGCTGTGCTGTAGGGTTCGTAGGTTTTGCTATTATAATCCCAGTTTCATCAATTATAACTCTGATCGAGGGGTATTTCTATCTAAATGCAAGGGGGCTGTTTCAAGGACAGTTTCTCTATCAGGCCAAATGTTGAACTGTTTAAATTGGCAGTATGTACGTATGTATGTATGTTCAGTCCGTCAGTGATTCCGCTGGTGGGATCCTCAACAGCTCTGCCATCAGCTGTCACAGATGGCCTAGGCATCACTGAAGAGGCGTACTAGGGAAGTGAAGAGTGAGGTAGTTTCCCGTTGCTTTCCTCACCGAGCCAGGGTTGCTATTACATATCAGTCTGCCAAGCCCACTGAAATGCATACACCAACCGACCCAATGAACAACATTTTCACACCATTGATAGCAGGGACTGGCTGCGTAAGGATTGGCATTACTAGCATCGCTCATACCTCAATCACTTTCATATTGTCAAAGCCAAGGATAAGATAGAGACAGATCAATGAAAGTAACAAAATTGCTCTAGCCTATACCAGAAGACACTAGGTCCTGCCAGCAAAGGCATAAATTGGCAGTACATGAAATTAATTCAAACATTAATATTCTCCTAACAGTAGTTCCGAAGTTGAGGCCTAGTTCATGATCAGATTTGTTGGTCCTTAGCTTCATAACTGTCAAGAAGAGACACAGTCGGGTTTCAAGAGGGAATACCTGTTAATATATCTGGTTTCGGTTACCTGTAGTATTTGTCTGAATACTGATGTCTTTGAAAATGGGAGTCACGAATGTTACATTCACTTCTTCGGGTATATTCACGATTTATTCCCGTACTTAAATTGAGATGATTTCTGAAGATTCCGATATTGTGTAGGCTTATCGTGGTAATCCGGAAATTTTCTGGTGTATGGCCTCTTCCTTCTTTATCTTGTGTTCATGGTCCATGGAAGAAACGATGGAACTGCGCCCGGTGTTAATCTTCTTCTCTCACCTTTAAATACAAATGCATAAATTCGGTGTATGTTATCGAAATGCCTAATCACTTTATAGATATTAAGTAGGAATTATTACCCTTCTTAAATCTCACTTACCGGGCGAGTTGGCCGTGCGCGTAGAGGCGCGCGGCTGTGAGCTTGCATCCGGGAGATAGTAGGTTCGAATCCTACTATCGGCAGCCCTGAAAATGGTTTTCCGTGGTTTACCATTTTCACACCAGGCAAATGCTGGGGCTGTACCTTAATTAAGGCCACGGCCGCTTCCTTCCAACTCCTAAGCCTTTCCCATCCCATCGTCGCCATAAGACCTATCTGTGTCGGTGCGACGTAAAGCCCCTAGCAAAAAAAAAAAATCTCACTTACCCAACAAAAAAATTCTGGAAGTCTCCGGGTTGAAAATGATGGGAACACATATTAATATTTTCGGTCAGATTCTTCTCACCGAAAGTTTTCCTTCTAATAACATGTAACAGTTCTTCCTCATTTCTTTATTTTGTGGAAACTGGTGAAACGAAATCGGGCTTCCCAGAGGAACACTGCAATACCTCGTCAGATTCACAAAAATAACAATTTAAACACCTTAAATTCGTGGATATTAGCGACATGAGTACACAGGAGACAAATGAAGAGCGCCTTGCGCTTACCCAGTACAACAGCAGTGCGCTCTATCGGTACTAGTTCTATACATCCCTATTCTATTTTAGCAATGCTCGGCGTTGATGTGGACTATGCAATACAATTCTGAATTCATGGATTATATTATGATAGTCGGTAGGTAAAACTGCGTAAGACATAAATGATTTTAACTTGTGTTCTTGTAATACTTTTCGATAGGAACAATAGCATAGGTACTTAAAATTTAAATTTTAGGCACCTTACCCTAAACTACCATTTCATCCAGCATGACTAAAAATTACTTATAGCTCAGACTTCAGTACATTATCTGTAGACTTCACACACCGATTTTCTGTTCACCTAATTTCTCGTGGTTCGGTGTTGATATGGACTTAGCAACAAAAATCGAAATTCATGAATATCTCTGTTATCATAACCGGTACCATAAAAATGTATCAGACATAAATGATCCGAAATTTAATTCCATATAACTTTAGTAATATAGTTTATATTAATAAGATCACTAATAACATAAATATTTGAGAATTAAATTTTAAGGCTCGCGCTAAACTACCATTTCACTAAACCTGAATAAAATTATTTATATCCTAGATTGTAGTGCCTCATTCTCCGACTTTACGTGCCGATTTGATTAAATTCTCTTCAGCCATTTTCTCGTGATGCCCGTACATACAGACAGACAGAAATGACGGAAAATTTAAAAGTGCATATCCCTGATACTGTGAACACGAACCATACAGAAATACCATTCGTTTTAAATTCTGAACAATGTACAGACAAAACACTTATTTTATATAGGCCTAGCTGTGATTCAGCCGCCCCTTCCAATGAAGTTTTATGCAACCCAACTAACGAGCGACATGGTAATAAGGTGGCTATTCCGCTTCACGCATACTCTATGGTACCAATGTCCAGTGGGCACACTTTGCGAAAGATTCTGAACTCTAACGACAGGATATATCGTCCGCTCCCAAATCATGACGCCTTTAATCATGTAGCGACGTCCATTGACCATGTAACTATGTTAAGATGTCATGCCTCGTGACCAGGTATAACGAAGAGGGGAATCAATGCAATGCATAAAACTAGGTAACAGCGTAGTAATTAATGCCTTAAACACTGAACCGTATGGCGTAGGTACTCTCCTCTCGTCGTACTATCAGCCTACTTCCAGCAGTGTAGCGTAGCGACTGCAGTAAGGCATTATCCCTAGCAATCGACGGAATATGCCACCGGTATGATGCATCGGAATGATGTTTGAATACGTAAACACAGGCCCACGTTTGCCACATTCACACAGTAGAACGACACTGTTATTCATCTTGTGCTCTGCGCATAATCCCATGGTTAGTGCCTGAATGTAATCTCTGCTATCATTCGGTATGAATGCGGAAGCAAGAAAAAACGCGTTGGAGACCCTACGTCTGTACCAGTAATAGTTCCCGACAGGTGACACCCGGCTGCTTCGTCATTCCGCCATGTTGAAAGACGTCTAAGAAAAACAGGCGTGATTTCCAAGCAGCCACCAATCCGCGATAGGCCCATTACATCGGGTGAAACAGAAGAGGCCGTTCTGGAGGCCGCTCATAATAATCCACACATTAGAACAAGGGTGACTGCACAACAGGTGAACACCAGCCAGTCGCCCGTCTGGCGAGTACCGCTCGAACATAAATTTTACCCACACCATCTTGAGCTACAACTAGAGCTCCATGGGCGGGATTTCGAAGCTCGAATGGTGTTCTGTCTTGGTTATTAGGCAGGCTGGACAATGATGCACCATTAATATCGCACATCTTGTTATCGAACCAATCTCGCTTCCACAATAATGAGAACGTTAATCGCCATAACATGCACCAATGGAGTCTGAACAATCCTCACTGAGTGCGACAGGCGGCTCATCAAGTACGATGGGGAGTGAATGTGCGGAGTGGAATCTTGAAGGATCGCCTGACAGGACCTTATTTCTTTGAGGACCATTGGACGGGTTCACGCTACCTGCACTTTCTGCGTCAGGAACTCCCACTGCTGCTGGAGGATGAGCCCATGCACGATCATTTGACGATGTGGTTGCAAGAGGATGTAGCTCCGCCGCATTCGACGTTACACTTTCGTAACAATATGAACGAGGAACTGCCAGGGAAATGGATAGGACGAGGAGACCCTCTATCTTGCCCGCCAAATCACCGGATTTAACGCCGTTCGACTTCTTCTTGTGGGGGTATTTGAAGAACAGCGTTTGCACTCAAGCGCCGGGAAACCCCGACTAGTGCGGCAACAAATCACGGACACCTGCCGAGCAACTACACTTGGAGTGCTTCAGCGCGGAACACGATCTATTGGACACCAGTCTCAAATGTGCATAAACAAAAACGGTCATCACATTAAGCATTTGTTGCGATAAAACACTGTCAGGGCACTTGTGTTCCTATTACTTCCGGTTCGTATGTGTCTGGCCTGCTAACTAATCGGCCTTTATTAGGGCCACAAACACATTCATTCACACACAATTTGCATGAAAACGGGTATAGCACTTATTGAACTTATATTACGTGTGATACGTATTAAACAAATGTTTCAAAAATATGGAACCTTCGCTCTAACTCGAACCTCCCATCTCACACGTAAGCCCTCTCCGCCGAACATTTAACAAATACGCTACGGTCCCGTACGGCACGCTGCGCAGCTTATAGCATGTGTTAGGTTTACTGCGGTCACGATGTCAATTTAGTGTTTCACCGGAGTGTCAGAATCATTTATAATCTAGAAGGTTCACGCATAGTCTGCCTCTGTAGTGTAGTGGTTATTGGGGTTAGCTACCATCCCCGGAGGCTCAGGTTCGATTCCCGGCTCTCCAACGAAATTTCAGAAGTGGTACGAGGGCTGGAACGGGATCCACTTAGCTTCGGGATGTCAACTGAGTAGAGGGGGGTTCGATTCCCTCCTCGGCCATCCTCGAAGTAGTTTTCCGTAGTTACCAACCTCTCCTCCAGGCAAATGCCGGGATGGTACCTAACTTAAGGACACGGCCGCTTCCTTCCCCCTTCCTTGTCTATCCCTTCCGATCTTCCCATCCCCTGACAAGGCCTCTGAACAGCATAGCAGGTGAGGCTATCTGAGCGAGGTACTGATCATCCTCCCCAGTTGTATCCCTCGACTCAAAGTCTCTCACTCCAGGACACTGCCCTTGAGGCAGTAGAGGTGGGATCCATTGCTAAGTCCGACGGAAAAACCAACCATGGAGAGTAAACCGATTAAGAAAGAAAGAAAGAATGAATGAAAGAAAGAAAGAACGGCACACGCATGCCTTCGAATGTTTAATACGAGTATAATATTACGGCTTCCTATCACGGTGAGGCGGTAAATACCAATAATCGGTTGTGTAGTCTGAGCATACCGGGAGGGCAGATGTTTTCAGGACGGAATTAATATTTCGGGGGGGGCAGATGTTTTCAGGACGGAATTAATATTGCGGGTTGCATAAAACTACATTGGAAAGGGCGGCTGAACCACACTGAATAAAGTTTCGTTAATGAGATTACCCCAAATAAAACTTCCCTTATATTAACACCTCGGTACTTGCAGTGATATTCATGATTTACTTTCACTCCATCAACACAGTAATTCAAATTCAGAGGACATCTTTTCCTGGTGTAACTTCTTTCTTTCTTAATCCGATTACTCTCCTGGGTTGGTTTTCCTTCGGACTCGTCGAGGGATTCCACTTCTACCAACTCAAGAGCAGTGTCCTGGGGCGTGTGACTTCAGTTTGGGGATACGACTAGGGAGGAGAACCAGTTCTTCGCTCAGGCAGCCTCACCTGTTACGCTGAACACGGGTCTTGGAGGGGGGTGGGGTGGAAATATCGGAATGAATAGACAAAGAACACGGAAGGAAGCGGCCGTGGCCTTTACGTTAGGTACCGTCCCGGCATTTGCCTGGAGAAGAAGTGGGAAACCACGGAAAACATCTATGAGGATAGCTGAGGAGGGTATCGAAGACCCTCTCCACTCAGTTGACCTCCCGAGGCTGAGTAGACCCTGTTCCAGCACTAGTACCACTTTTCAAATTTAATTGCAGAGCCGAGAATCGAACCCGGGCCTCCGGGATTGGCAGCTAATCACGCTAACCATTACATCACAGAGGCAGACCTGGTGAAACAGCCTCATTTTTTACCCCGTTTTGCGTCATACCATCGTCTCCTGCCAATATCACAACATTGCCCAGGTCCTTTTGTTGTTCTTTCATACACTTGTAATGTACTTTCTATAACGGAATAATATCATCCACTAAAGGAAAATAAATTCGTTGCATTGGCCTATTTTAGACAAATGTAGATGTGAGTACACTATGGGTGGACATGGCATGAATAATGTGAGAATGGTTCCATTCTCAATCAGACTGAAGGAATCATGAAATAATATGTGGCCTCTTCGGATGTTAGAAACCCTTACGTTTGTTGGCAGCAGTACACCAACAGTCCCTATCTGATGCCAATCTCTTCATCTTCACATGAGACTGGTAGCTCAATTCCTTCACCAGTTGTCCTATGTATCGTTACAAATTTGAACTAATTGTTGCTGGGAAATCCAGAGAATGCTTAATGCGGTGATTTCCTCTTGCATTCAACATCCCTCGCCGTTGACCGGAGAATGGTTCGTCCAATTTAGGAAATAATTCTGACACCAAGGGCATGAGCAATTCCTGGACTTCCTACTCACTCATCCACTCTCTGAAATGGCTGTTAACACTCGGTAGACGTGGTTCACTTGTACCAGAGGTCATTCGGTCAGATTAGTTAAGGTCAAATACGGGACAAAATATTTTGTATGAAGAAAGGAAGACTGTGCGTGATGAACGACGGTGATAGGTGTAGCTGCCGGGAAGATGATGATGATGATGATGATGATTATGATGATGATGATGATGATGTCCTTTGTTGTTGTAGGGATTTAAAACATTCGGTTTAATGAATGAACTGTAGGAGAAGGAAGAACAGGTCTGACCACTAGAAGAATGACGCTGACACGTAAAGATAAATCATATGAAACATTGATGCACTCACGGCCCATATTTGTAAACATGATATCGGCTTTTGGGCTTATTCCCGTCAAGAAAACAAGGTGAAAGTCTTTAAGTTTTGCAGAGAACTTGGCCCTGCATCTTCAGGAGGAAATATTGACTGTTCACGAGGAAGACTTCTACAATAATGAGGGCTTGAATTTAAGAATTCTTTACCGTTGGAGCAGCAGTGAAACACTCATTCGCCACCAGGTGGCTTGCTGTATGAAGACACAGCGCTGGTATTTCTAGAAGGAGCTGAAGACAACATTCAGCTGCAGTTAAGATGTTCCATCACACCGTGTGTGCGTGAGAAGTAACAGAGAGGACATCTGAAGAATCAGGGACGAATTTGGTAGAAGAAATAAATAGAAACTAATAAAATAAAATAAAATGCACCGAAGGACACCAGGACACCCAAAGACAGGAAATACACCCGAAAGCCCAGGTCATGTCTTCAAATGATATGAAAATCATAATTTTTAAGAAAAATGTATGCTGTTCTGGAAAAATCTTAAGAAGTGTGGGAAATATGTCTTTAAAAGTACTTCTGCTCTACCGAAGTATAGTTACAGAAACCCAATTAACTTGCAGAAAAGTGGATTTGCAGCAGGTATCACGAAAACCTGAAAACTAACGACTTTCGAGACGTTGCATATTTAATACAATTGATCCACGAAGAGAACGAAAGTTGATCGGTGACTCTTAGATAATGAAGGAATCTGGTACAAGCACATAAATCAAAAGGATATTGATATATAGTTCATGACAACTTAACCTAATTCATACTTGCAAAGTACAGTGAGTTTCTTCCATCGGTTGGCCGGCAGGCGCGCCCAGCTTAAGTGCCTTCGTTGACATCACCTTCCGTTACACAGCGCAGCGAAAACACGGGAATCCTCGCACTTCGCAGTTCAGGTCCGTGCTTAAAACGTGTATTAAGTGTTGATCTGTCGCTCAAACTGTTCTCCAGTTGTGAAGTGTTACTTCTGGGTATAATTATAATGCCTGCACATGTGTACACGGTAGAGGAAAGGGTATTTATGTACGGAAATTACGTAAAAAATGCGCCTTTCAGGGAAGTCGCTAGGCAATTTGTAACACAATTTCCTGGTGTACGCCCTCCACATAGAGAAACCGTACGGAAACTCGTAAAAAAGTTGAGAGAAACTGGTTCTTTACTCAATAAGAAGGAAAGTGTTAAAGAACGTGTACTTAAGGAGAAAAAAAAGGTAATGATATCCCAAACAGATTAGAACATACGCCACCGAGCTCCATAGCTACAGTCGCTTAAGTGCGGCCAGTATCCAGTATTCGGGAGATAGTAGGTTCGAACCCCACTGTCGGCAGCCCTGAAAATGGTTTTCCGTCGTCTCCCATTTTCACACCAGGCAAATGCTGGGGATGTACCTTAATTAAGGCCACGGCCGCTTCCTTCCCACTCCTAGCCCTTCTCGGTCCCATCGTGGCCATAAGAATTATCTGTGTCGGTGCGACGTACAGCCATTAGCAAAAAAAAAAAAAGAACGTACGCCTACAAAATCCCTATGAAGATTTGGACAAGTAGCCGGGGTTTCCAGGAACTCAGCCTGCTGGGCTATGAAAATGTTAAAACTGAAATTGGATGCTGCGAAACGTTCATGATGAAGTAATTGATCTACACTTAACATTGTTCTCTGTCGAAGCGTGGTTCCATTTACTCGGGCATGCTTCGACGCAGAATTACGGATATTGGAGTACAGAAAAGAACCCTCGCCTATACGAAATTCCTCTACACGACGAACGAATCGGAGTATGGCGCGCAGTGAATGGATACAGAATTATACTACCTATCGTTTTTCCAGAGCATTATTAATGCACAGAGATACAGGGATAAAATACTCAAACCATATTTTTGACGAATTGACTGACACTCACAGTCGAAATTGATATTTTCAACAAGACTCTGCCAACGAAAATACACATAACGACACATTAAATTTAATTGAGGAATTTTTTGAAGACCGCGTTATTGTTACGGTTCCAGGATTTAATTTTTTGTGACTTTTATTTATGGGGGAGTTTAAAAAATAAAGCGTATGCAAGAAATCCTCACGTATTGGACGAACTGAAAGAACATATCCGGAGAGAAATAGCCTAAATTACGGAAGACGAACTTATGCGTGTGAATCGGAGTTTCCTAAGACGAAGCCAGAAATGTGGGGTATGGAGCAGGAGAACAATTCCATCATCTTCTGTCATAAGGTACGCACTTATTTTCTTAATTCTTAATCACTAATATTCTCAATTCTTCTCAAGTTTAATTATTATCTCATGTCATGCAGGGATAAAGTGAGCAAAGTGCTCTCCTTCTTGCCATGCCACCGAACGGCAAGTGGTGAATCAACGGGAGGCACATAAACTGGGCGCGCCTGCCGGCCAACCGATGAGAGATACTCAATGTACTTTCACACTAATCCCTGTTCAACGAAATACCACAGAAAATAATATTGTCTTCACAGCGCGGGTAAACCACGTTAAACTTCACAACGTCTGTATCACATGCCACATTGGTTTGCTCACATTACATACTTGAATCTGGATTTGCATTCAGAAGACACAGTCATCAATCCGTCATCGATCCAAGTTATCCCCGGAATCACCAAAAATAGTCTAAATATTTTGTGTTCAGTCAGAATGTCCATAAAGAACTCGTACGGTAAATTGGGTTCATGTCTGGCGAACGGGTAGACCACTCCATTCGAATGTTACTAGTATGGCGAAGAAATGTTTTGAGAATAATTTCACAACGGGCATTAGAGTTACCGACCAGTCGTTATTTCTGCTTCCCCATTTGGAGGCTGCCTAAAAAGAGAAAGTTTACATGAAAAGTGTCGATGACAGCTACAACTGTAGTGTAAAATAATACATTTTCTACAAGGTCTCTCATGTAAACTAAGACCGTCGAAGCAGAGTTTTAACTCTCCGATACGCAATCTTCAGTATGCGAGGCGTACGCATAGTTTTTGACCTTGCAAGCAACCTGCACATGTTCGACCTGGGAAGCATCAGTCGCCAGCCTAAAACTCAGCTGTTAAGATGGTGAGACAGTTATCATTGCAACATCGTATTTTCTTATGTAAAAGTTCTGGTTTCATTTTAATGGTCCTATGAACAGTTATAACTCTTACGATTTGTGTGCAGAAAATCCTAATTGTATTAATGAATTCCTTCATTATGATAGGAAGATTGGTGTTCGGTGTGCTGTTAGTGCAAGACGAATAATTGGACCTATTTTATCAGAACGACAGTAAATGCAGGGAGGTACCAAGAGGACATTTTGACGCCGTTCTCCCATCATTTAACGGAAGAAGTATTTCGTGGGTGGTTTCAAAGAGATTCAAGCCCTGCTCATAAGCATTAGATTCCCTTCTTACAATCTCGGAAGTGTTTGCAGACAGAGTGATCAGTGATGGTGTTTATCCCCTTCATTCTCCAGATCTAACAGTGTGTGATTTTTACTTGTGGGGTAAACTGAAAGAAAAAGTGTATCAAACAAATCTTGACACATAGGAGGAACTGAAAGAAAGCATTACGAATGAAATAAGAAATATTACAGTGGCAGAACTCACTCGTGTCAACCAAAATGTGGTTACCAGATACATTGCCCTTATAACCCAAGAAGGCCGACACTTCTAGCGTCTTTTATAAAGTAAGATTTCATATCAGATTGTATACACGCTTAAAAAGCAGAGCGGCCGCGCACGACGTAAGTTCGGCTGAGGCAGCTGCCGTAGAGCAGAGTACAAATACCGTGCGTTCGGTCTGACTTTATATGAGAGACCCTGTATTTTGTCTAGCTGATATACTTTTTTAGCTATAAATATATAAAACGAGTCTTAAAACATGGTGACATTTAGCCTTCAGCACCTTTACTTGTGAATTAAAAATCATGTTTCTACAAGCGTTTCTCTGCTTCCCACCTCCCACTCCCATTGCTACAATAACCACACTTTCCAGCAGAGCTTGGAAAATACTGACTATGTGGAGAAACATAATATGCTCGTCCCAGTTTCGAGAGTCAGACCAACAACACCACATATTCATTCCGCTCTGCTGTGTCTTCCCTCGATAACGACATACATGGAAATGTTGATGACATTGCCGCGGTTGGACGGAACATTGGGTTCGTTTGACCACAGGCGACATGTCGTGTACGAACAGGTCCTACATAGCCAAGCCTTTACAAGTGGACGGCATTGCCAATAGGAAGGCATTCATTGTGTGAATAAGGTAAGTATTGTTGCACAAGTGTATTATTATTGTTATTATATTTATTTGTATTTAACAAAATCAATTTTCTCGCACGAATAAAATTGAAATATCTTACAGGCTAACCAGCGTCGTCTACAACAATAAATCAATATCGTTGAACGGCAAACTCAGACACCACTGTACTATCATCCGACGAGAGGCCGTATACGCTGCGGAATATCTCGCAATGTACAGGAAAGGATAGATCGAGAGAGAGAGATGAAAATGGGAACAAATGAGAAAAACCTGAGGCCTGGTCGGAAACAAAAGTGAATACAGAAGACGGAACAAACAAGAATTACATTCACACGAGGGGAAAATAAATTACATAATTCAGAAAAATAAAGACTGTCGTTTATGGACACGTAACACGAATGTGCCCAGCAAGCGTGACCAACTTGATCTTTACCTATTTTGAATACGAGGAAACCATCTGGGCCTGGTTCAATGAAGTCGAAAGAGATCTGGAAAAAATGGAAATTACACATGGAGACTTCCAGGAGCGTGACTCACTTAAGAAGAAACTTCAAGTCCTTAATGTCTATGAAGAAGCACACGGTCTCTCCAACAAAGAAAGCAATGGACGCGCTGACATTATTGCTTTTAAGCCATCCTGTTCTCAAAGCGTCATCATTGGACCAACAATTAAATTTGAGACCAAGCAAAACGATCCAAAAGAGGTCGGTGCGGATTTTTTAAAATGAAATAAACATAAGTACAAGCTCGCATCCATTTCAGTAATCGGCGTGATCTTAGGCACCCGAGGAACCATAACTAAATGTTTTGTCAACTTTTGTAATACCTTTGGGCTGAACAGAGATCCCATCTATAACGTCACCATTACTACCTTCAAGAATTCCATCACTTTCTTCAAGAACCATGCTTGCGGACCTCAGACAAATACTTGATGTTCCTCACAGTAGTTATAATATTTTGCCCATTCTTTTGTAATTCCACACCATCTCGGGTCCGGATAAGCCGTTTACCCGTATATATTATTCTTATTCACGTACTCTCTGTCCTAGGGGTAACCTGCAGCTGTTGCGAGAAGATTGGACAATAGACAGAAGTTTTTCTCAGTTTATGTGCTGTTGTACAACAAACTTCCTTTCTTCACCCTCTTTAACCCGCAACTAGAGTCGTGAGGTTCCTTTTCGCACCCCTAATTCTAGGAACACTCTCGACCTCTAAGATCTGCGAATCCCAGTAGCTTCTTCACTCTCGGTCGACTGCCGGTCACCATAGTAGTCAGTGTTGGAGGTGCTGTGTTGTCTGTCGAATTGCTAAAGTGACTTCCGGGAAACCGCACGACTGTGAGTGTGTAAGTCAGCGACGGGCTGAGGAATTTATTTTTACGTTCATTGTCTTTATTTGTTTTCCATATCCGTTGTTAACACAGAAGGCGACATGGAAACGGGAAAATATTAAATTATAGCATATTATAGTAACACAAAAGTCTGTGTTGATACTGAAGATGATGAGAGCACCAAAATACAGTAGTTTTCAAGCCACCGTACACAGCGCTGGCCCATGGTTTTGTACTTCATCTGAGTGTTACCACCAGTCCTTCAATGAAAGAAGTATACTTATCAGAAAATCTCTCATGAAACAGCTGATTGAACCTACACTGCGAGAAAAAAGAATGAATAAACGCCTTCCACGAGAACTGCAATTTTCTGTCGAATGAGTTGTGGGACCCAAAGTACATCTCCATGAATATCTGGCCCAGGAGGACAAACTGCCGACGGATACAAGAAAGTCATGTCAAATTTGTCCATCAAAATGGCAGAGAAAACAAGCAACTTGTGTCTCAAATATAAATTTCCAATTTGTTTGGAATGTTCAAATAACATGTGTCCACAGTGCGTGTAATGTTACGTTGAATGTGGTCAATTTGAGTAGTGCAGATTTATTCTGTGTTATTTATTATAGAGAACACTGATCAGTTTTGACATCAGTGAGTCCTGTAAAACATTAAATTACAATGCTCAAATTTTCAGGAAGGGAATGCCTTCAGTTATTATTTTTACTATTATTTGTGTCCATGTGAAAAAATTTTGATGCGAATTTTGAATGAAATATGAACATTATTACTTTCACAAGTGTGAGACTATATTTTATAAACCTGGTGTATTTTGCGGTTTATTAAGGAATAAATGTGCAATACAAAATGCAAAAAGTTGTGTTTTTACATATTTTACCCATGTTCCAATGCGATCCAGTGGACCACACAACTGTAGTTGTGTGCGAACTATTGACAACTCAGATTGATGGTTAATACTGCAAAATTTACAAAATAAAACACGCCACTCTGTCGTAAACACGTATTTTCCAAATGCATTAACTAATTGTATTAAGAATACACTTTGTGGTAGTGTCACTTATGGTGCTTATCTTGCACAGGACTGGTTGCGAGGATAGTTCTGTAATGAAGTGGAAAGTTAAATAATTGCTGTTTCTAATCCTTTCAAGTCCTTAGCCTTGAAGAATGCGGGAGTGAATGACTGGCTGTAGGGGCAGGCGCGAAGGCTGGTACATTAATTGTGCTTGAGACACGTTGATGTTAGGAAATACTTTCTGCCGAGTTCAGTATTTTGTCCCTGCACATATGTTGGAAACACACGTCTGAGAGTTATAAGTCTTTTACTTACCCTTCTATAGTCACCAACGACTGCTAGTCAAATTTTACAAATTTACAAATTTAACAAAATGGGAGAAAAAAATATGTTATCGCTTCTGGTCTTTTATCAGACTGACAATGTTGAATGCATGAATAGATACAAAAATAAATGATCTAAACATACCTCACATATTGACCTAAAACCTTCCTGAAAATTTAAATAATGACTGATCATCTCAAATCGGCAAAAATGTAAATGTAAGAATGTAAACGGATCTTCTGTTATATTGCAGAATAAATTTACGTAGGACTGAGCAACGTCCTAATGCAAAGAGATAAATATGACATTTCAACAACACCACCCGCCTCCCATTATTTATGCGTGTACATGTATGAACTTATACACTTTGTCATAAGTGTCAACCCATCATCATCATCATCATCATCATCATCATCATCATCATCATCATCATCATATTCTAAAGGCTAAGCGTCGTCGCCGCAGCCATAGATGCCTGTCTTGAGCCAGTCTTTTCAACTCATTGTAGATCTTACAAGCTGGCCTCGCGGTGTAGGGTAGAGTGCCTGCCTCTTACTCAGAGGCCCCGGGTTCGATTCCCGGCTAGGTCAGGGAATTTTACCTGCATCTGAGGGCTGGTTCCAGGTCCACTGAGCCTATGTGGTTGCAATTGAGGGGCTATCTGACGGTGAGATGGCGGTCCCGGTCTAGAAAGCCAGGAATAACGGCCTAGAGGATCCGCCGTGCTGACCACACGACACCTCGTAATCTGGAAGGTCTTACAGCTCATCCTCGGAAGCAGGTTCTTGAAATAAGACACTCTGGTCGTCATCCTTTTCTTCTCCCGACAATTCCTCCTTCAGTGATGTTACAAAGGAACTCCTCATGCCGCAGAAAGTGACCAATAAATATTAGTTTCCATTCTTCAATTTCAATTACCACATTCCGTTTTCCTCCCTAGGGACTTCGCCAGCAGATGTCTTTTATATTGGATGGCTCTATTTGCCATTGCTATCCCTTTCGTGACTTCTGATAAGCTCCGATTATCACTCGTGATTAGGGTTCCTGGGTAGTAAAATTGTTTCACTTGTTCAATTTCATCAGGGCCAATTTTGATGAGTGTTATAGGATTTCTTTGGATTTATATATTGTCACGGTTTTTGATTCCCTTGCATTCATTTTGAGGTTCTATTTGCCTAAAGTTTCTGCCAGTATGTTGATCATTCTCTGGATACTTTTGCCTGTTTCTGATAGCATGGCAACATCATCAGCAAATATTTTACAATATACTTGTTTACCATTAATTTTGATCCCAGCTGTTTTCTCTTTCATGACTGTGATGGTTTGTTCGATGCATATATTCTATAGATAGGGAGATAGTGGACATCCTTTCCTAACTCCTCTTCTTATTTTGGCATTTCTCTTTGTCCCATTGATTTCAAAATCAGTGTTCTGCATTCAGTATACATTTAGTATGAGGTGTCCATCCTTCCAATCAATTCCTGCCTTTTTCATGGCAAGATATGTTCATATTCTACTCAAGTCTTCTTTCCAGAATTAAACGTAATGCCAGAATTGCTGCCTGAGTACCCCTCCCTGATCGAAATCCACACTGGTCATTATCGATATAGTGTTCTAGCTTCCATTTAATTCTGTTCTTGATGATATTAAGCAGTATTTTTGAAGTCTGAGACAGGAGAGCGATAGTTCGATAAACTGAACAGCCCATGGCATTCCTCTTTTTTCATTAATACAATAGTTCCCACTATTACGAGAAGCATATATAAATAATTAATCAAATCAAATCAAAATCTCTTTATTTGCAAATGAGGTGTCTACCTCGGTGGCAAGTGATACATTAAAATACATTATTGTCAAGCATTAAATATTAAATTAACAAGAGAAGAAAATTTTCCTATAATACAATATTATACAATTTACGCTAACAATTTTTTTCTATTAAACACACAGCTCATCCTTAATAAATTTATATTGTTTACAAAATTCTACTTATAATATCTCCTGTACTCCTTACAAATATAGTCATCTGATATACAGTATGTGGAATTACTTCAAATGATAACTATACAACTGGTATAAGAATAAAATTTACATTGCATTTTGTTAAATTATTTTTTTACCCATTCTGGAACCTAAGGAGCTTAACGACCTGCTGCGTCTTAACCAGAGCCCCTTTTGCCACCATTTTTCAGAGTTCCTGAAGGGCCTTCACAGCTACCGTAGAGATCCCAGAGCCCATGAAGTCCCCACTGTACTTCACCCCTACAGGCAGTACCTTACTTTGGCTGTCCAAACTCCTTAGACCAGGGGATGGAATTAATTTATTCACACAAATTTTTTTAATTTTCATTAACCTGCACTGGTCGAATGCCCTCCAACATTTCATTTATTTTCTCTGTTTCTGTTTATTCTCTTCTTGAATATCTGTACAGATTTTGGTAAAGGATCAAACACTACCCGTGGTAAACTGTTCCACTCCTTCACACCCTTCCCAATGAATAAAAATTTACCCCAATCACTTCTGCTAAAATTCCTTCTAATTTTATATTTGTGGTCAGTCCTGCCGATATAATTATTTTATCTCCTCATGCTTCTTCTCCTGTATAGACTCTATATAATCCAATAAGTCTAGTTTTCTCCCTTCTCTTACTTAAAGTTTCCCACCCAAGTTCCTTTAACATTTCTGATACACTACTCTTTCTCCTGAAGTCCCCTGTCGGCAGCCCTGAAAATGGTTTTCCGTGGTTTCCCCATTTTCACACCAGGCAAATGCTACGGCCGCTACCTTCCCACTCCTAGCCCTTTCCTGTCCAATCGTTGCCGTAAGGCCTATCTGTTGTAAGGTTTTCCTAACTTGCTGACTATTTTTACTAACATATATATATATATGAAAATTAATATTCATTATATAAAATACACACTCGTCGAACCTTGTACTCACACTTACTTGTTACCTGCTTACTTACACATACGTTATTTGAAGGACGCCAGCTGTCACTCAGTACAGCAATAATATAATGAGACTCTTGACTATCTCTAGGGTGTGGGGTAATAAGCTTACTTTTGACAACATACCATATAAGTTCTGGGAAAAGGAGATTGGCGTTCGGTTTCCCCATTTATTTTGAGGTTAAGATATTTTACTGTCAATGAAATGAAACTATGAATTCGTTTGATAGAACAATATATATTCTTTAAATAATATATCAAAAAAATAATGAGTCATGTTGCGATAAAACAGATGAGAATATGAAATTATGACATTGCAACTGAAAGAAACTAGGCATGAATTTGAATTCTTCTTGACCGGACATTTAACAATTTATACGAAATATTTCCCTCACTGATTCACTTGACTGTACCTTCAACACTTTTAGTGTAATTACGACGTATTCCTTTGATCTGGTGTTTACTGTAGATGTGTCACGCCTAACTTGGTGATACATCCTTGTGACTGCTTCTTCTCCATCTCATCTGACTTCTTTGTAAGTCAATATGGTATTACCTCTTGGTAGGTCCTGGGTTGCCCTCTCTGACTTCATGGTAAGCCCTTACGTCCGTGTCTTCCACTAAGTGACGGACCAACCATTTGGTCTCACTCCCTCAATGACCAATAATGGCTCACTGAGTCTTCACCATCTCTCGTTCACACTGGTTGACTGACCAACTAAGGCCTCTTGATCTAGTAGACTACTTCACTGTACTGCTTCCGTTTCAGTAATGACTGACGCTACAATATGCATCCCCCTTATATAGACGTTGGTTGACACAACTACGTAATCTCCAGAAATAACAATGACATACTCCCACCTACGCGACAGATATTACATACAGTGGTGAAATAGCCCGGAGGCGGCTGACTGCGCTGAGCGCATATCTAAATAAATACAATGCCGTAGCCATGAAGTGGCCATGACTTGGCAGAATCGCCACTAATCTTGCACAATGTCCCAACGTCACACCCAATCTCTGATATATACAACAATTCTCACTGTACAGGTATTGAGTGTTACTCTACACATACGTATATATGCATACATCTAAGTACAATCTTGCAAGCAACAGACAATTGCAAAATCGAATTAAATAAGACTGATAATTACAATAATAGTAACAATATCACAGATAACATAATAATATTGACCTAATAATAATAATAATAATAATAATAATAATAATACAGATAAAATCATACAATAATAAAATACAGATATCATCTTGTAACGGGATTTGAACCGTTACAATTCGCCTCCCTCATAAATAAATCGAAGAACAAAGAATCGATTGATTTATGAACAAAATTATATATATAACACTGACACAGATAAACACTTTAAATGAGTATACAACAATAATTTTCTTTTTCAACATCCATACATTTTATAAAATATCAAAGGTATGAGAATTTTTCTCGCACATTGCCATCGTAGATAACTGTTCAGTGTCCCATTCTCTTTTTCTCTCATACAAATCACAAGAGTATAGCACTCAATTTAACACATACAAATAATTTTAAATGATTACACTACATTCTTCTCTTTTTTTTTAACATATCAAAACATTTTGTGAAAATTCACTTATATGAGAACTTTTCTCGCATACTGTTATCGTAGATAACTGTCCAATGTCCTGTTCTCCGTTTTTTGTCACACAGTACATGACAATGTAGCATTTATTCTTCCAATACACCAATACGACACTTGGTTCACACGCATATCGCAGATGTTATTTTTATTTTGCCAGTTTCTCACAAAATTTAATCCTCTTTCTCTTATTTCAACAAATCTCACGTGAAATACTTCTTTACATATATAATACTACAAATACCGACAATATCCCCTTCCTGATCTTTATAAGAATATGCACACTTCCCGATACGGTTCACAATAGTGAAATACCCCTGATACAAAATAATAACTTCAACATATTTCCCGCCTCTGCAGATGATGAAAATGGAACTCGGAGTAGCACTCTGTCACTCAACTGAATCAATTTTGCCCTTATTAACTTACATATCTCAATAGATCACATCCTCCTTGGCAACAATAATTAAAGAATCAATACTACGGCTACAAGATGGTTCAATTATACCGTAATCCAGCATAATGTTTATTTGTTCTTAGACGTCACTAGCATTTTTAAGTTGAATGGGGTACTTACCTCCCACAAACGATCGATGGTCATTTACTACAAATTTATGTTCATATACGTGTTCCTCCTCACTTATCACTAAATACATCTCGATGCTTACCTAACATCGAACACAAATACTCCTCCTGTAATTCACCCAAATTACCTCACGTCACTGCCTCATACCGACTATCCCTCGGATACTGGTCGTACAGGCACGTAACACACCCAACAAAACATTTCCTCTCACTAGGAACAACTCCACTTACCTCTCATATATTTCAAAGAACACACGTCACCAACACACTTACCTCAGACCATCATAATTAACACGTACTTCTTTGCTAGATTACTCCCAGAACAAACACACACTACCTAAATCAAAGTCTATTCTACTTCCATAATTTGCAACCAAGTTAGCTCCTAAAAGAACTGAATACACAAGTTTTGGTACAACAAGGCATAGTTGAAACTTACCTATATCTTCAATTGACTGGTACCGCTATCTTTACCTTCTTCATATCACAATTTATATCATCGGAGTTACTACTTCACTACTTACATCACATACTCGGTATTATAAGTATTTCCATCACTTATCAGAACACTTCTTACGTCTAATTTACTATTACCATTAATTACTTCATTACCTATGACTACGTCATTACTTAAATATCTCACTTAACATTACTTAGGTCACAATCACACTGTACTCTTAAATCTACTTTTACTACATAACTACTTATACTAAATACCTGTTCATTTTCTACCTTCAGACTGTTCACTTAACTTACCCGATTCCCTGTGAATCTGAAATACTCTGGCTTGATAACGACACCTTGATGACATTCATATTGAGACTATCATAGTCTCTCTGATAACTCAAATCCGTACGCCTCCCATCTTCCTATTCTCTCTGATTACTCCTCTGACCTTCTCTCTCATAACTCAAATACATACGCCTCCCATCTTCCAATTCTTTCTGATTACTCTTCTGAACCTCTCTCTCTCATAAAGCAAATACATACGCCTCCCATCTTCCAATTCTCTCTGGTTACTCCTCTGACCCCTATCACCATCAACACAACTATTAATCCTCTGCGGATCATGATCACCCCCTCTTCTCTGATACACGGCTAACATTTTCCCCCTTCTCTCTACTATACTACTTTTACCAGACATCATGCGTTCTCTCTCACGCGCGCGCCCTTCCACACATTCCTTCCAAAGCCTATCAATGAACACTTTAATCTCTCCTAAATTAGACCTATTATCCCAGTATACTCGAAACCATATTCTACTTTCACCGATTAAAATATTAGACAAGATTTCCACCACGTATTCCCATTCAATAACATTATTCCTCAACTTACTTGCAAATCTTTTCTCAACTACTTTTACAAATTCTATCGAATTAAACTGTTTTCCAGAAAACTTGGTTAAATCACAATCCCTACCGAACAAACCACTCGCTATTACCACTTCTCTCCCCGTCTCACCTGTACCTTTCTGCCGTATCACTCCCTGGCAACTCAAAATTTCTTCTTCCGCTCCTCTCTCAGCATTTTCCTCCACTATTCTCACTTCTTCCTGCAATTCTTCCTCTCTCTCTCTCACCTGCTGTGATAGCGTTTCCTGTTCGTTCCGTAGTTCACTGAATTCCACAAGTTTGCTTTCAGTTTGTTCAATTCTACTAATCTGTTCCCTCGTATCTTCCCTAACTGCATTGTAAATTTTGTCCAATCTTTTCTCGACTACCTCATGAATTTCTTCCCGATTACTCGAAATTTTATTACTTAACTCTTTGATATTCTCTGTACATGTTCCTTTGACATGCTCAATTTGAGTATGAAGATCGCTCCGACTCGACTCCATTTCTTCTCTAAGGTCAACACGCTCTTTATTTAACTTATTTTCTAACGTAGATATTTGATTAGTTACCTCTATTATCTTAGTATCTATTTTAGAATTTAGTGATTCACTTAACCCATCTATTTTATCATTGATCACATTAAGATTTTCGTTACAACTACCAATCATTTCCTCCATTTTACTACTTATGGAGTCAATCGGTTTATTACAATTTTCATTATTAGTACAAATTAATTCTTTCATCTCTTCTTTACTATTTTCGTTACTACTAATTACTTGTTCCATTTTACTACTTAGAGAGTTAATCTGTTTATTACAATTTTCATTACTACTATCAATTAATTCTTTCATCTCTTTATTATTTTCACTCATCTTTTCCATTTGTTTATTACTATTTTCATTACTATTACTAATTAATTCTTTCATCTCTTTCATCTCTTTCTTATTATTTTCCTCCATTCGTTTCTGACTTTCATTACTACTAATTATTGTGGCCATCAGCAAGGAAAATTGATCTTGGTTCATCCCCCCTGGGACTTCCTTTTGAGTTTCAGTGTGCTTCTCAATTTCTGCACTTTCCTGAATTTCCTCAGAAGGTTCCATCGTGTTCACCTGCTCCCTACTCTGAATTTCACCTTGGATGTCCGCAGAAGCAATGACCTCGTCCTCACATGACTTGTTATTGTCTTCCTTGTCCATCTTTGGTTCACTAGTGATAGTACGCGATCTCAAATTAATTTCCCTCTTCAAATCCCTTGACATATCCCCAAAATACAAATATATATCACAGAATTGTAGTCCAGAAATTTACCGGTAATAATTCCGTTGGCTTAAATGTGCATACTCTTCCCAAATGAACCTATGATATGCTGTCATTCAGAACAGGTTCTGAATTTATTCGAGCCCCACGTTGGGCGCCACTTTGTAAGGTTTTCCTAACTTGCTGACTATTTTTACTTACATATATATATATAAAACTGCATTTAACTTGAAAATCTGAATATCTGCATTTAAAATGGAAAATCTGAAAATTAATATTCATTATATAAAATACACACTCGTCGAACCTTGTACTCACACTTACTTGTTACCTGCTTACTTACACATACGTTATTTGAAGGGCGCCAGCTGTCACTCAGTACAGCAATAATATAATGAGACTCTTGACTATCTCTAGGGTGTGGGGTAATAAGCTTACTTTTGACAACATACCATATAAGTTCTGGGAAAAGGAGATTGGCGTTCGGTTTCCCCATTTATTTTGAGGTTAAGATATTTTACTGTCAATGAAATGAAACTATGAATTCGTTTGATAGAACAATATATATTCTTTAAATAATATATCAAAAAAATAATGAGTCCTGTTGCGATAAAACAGATGAGAATATGAAATTATGACATTGCAACTGAAAGAAACTAGGCATGAATTTGAATTCTTCTTGACCGGACATTTAACAATTTATACGAAATATTTCCCTCACTGATTCACTTGACTGTACCTTCAACACTTTTAGTGTAATTACGACGTATTCCTTTGATCTGGTGTTTACTGTAGATGTGTCACGCCTAACTTGGTGATACATCCTTGTGACTGCTTCTTCTCCATCTCATCTGACTTCTTTGTAAGTCAATATGGTATTACCTCTTGGTAGGTCCTGGGTTGCCCTCTCTGACTTCATGGTAAGCCCTTGCGTCCGTGTCTTCCACTAAGTGACGGACCAACCATTTGGTCTCACTCTCTCAATGACCAATAATGGCTCAATGAGTCTTCACCATCTCTCGTTCACACTGGTTGACTGACCAACTAAGGCCTCTTGATCTAGTAGACTACTTCACTGTACTGCTTCCGTTTAAGTAATGACTGACGCTACAATATGCATCCCCCTTATATAGACGTTGGTTGACACAACTACGTAATCTCCAGAAATAACAATGACATACTCCCACCTACGCGACAGATATTACATACAGTGGTGAAATAGCCCGGAGGCGGCTGACTCCGCTGAGCGCATATCTAAATAAATACAATGCCGTAGCCATGAAGTGGCGATAACTTGGCAGAATCGCCACTAATCTTGCACAATGTCCCAACGTCACACCCAATCTCTGATATATACAACAATTCTCACTGTACAGGTATTGAGTGTTACTCTACACATACGTATATATGCATACATCTAAGTACAATCTTGCAAGCAACAGGCAATTGCAAAATCGAATTAAATAAGACTGATAATTACAATAATAGTAACAATATCACAGATAACATAATAATAATAATAATAATAATAATAATAATAATAATAATAATACAGATAAAATCATACAATAATAAAATACAGATATCATCTTGTAACGGGATTTGAACCGTTACACTGTGTCGGTGCGACGTAAAACAACTAGCAAAAAAAATCCCCTGTTACAAATCTTGCTGCTTTCCTCTGCACACTATCTATTTCTTTTATTAGGTATTCTTGGTGAATGTTGACTATGATTACGGGAGAGTACATGCATGTGCTATATCGGCTGTTGAAAACACTACCGTGTGTTGCTTTAAACAAAGTAGGCCTAGGTAGTAAGGGGTAAGGGTTATTCTGCCCGAAGGCAGGTCCGAACCTCCGCAGAGGTGTTCCCGAGCCGGAGTTTACGTGCGGTAGGGTGGCCAGTTCCTTTCCGCTCCTCCATTCCCTTACCACCAACCAACAGCGCGTGGCAACCCATCCAACTCCTGACCACGCCCAATGTTGCTTAACTTCGGAGATCTCACGGGATCCGGTGTTTCAACACGGCTACGGCCGTTGGCACCTAGGTAGTAAAATAGTTAAAATATACTCCGTTGAACTTTTCGAAAATGTTACTTTATTAGATGTTGGATAACAAGATACTGAATTTCATGAACATAATCATTATGTTTAATTGAAGTTGAAGCTTTGGTGCTCCTTACTAACGTTGAGTTGCACTGCTACATGTTACAGGCTTTATCAAAATGTTTATTTGTTCTAAAAAGATAACACTGCATTTCATAAGTTGTAGTGCTAGTTCATACCTTCTTAAAATCTACGCTTTGGAGGCAAATAAGCTGCGAACACGGTGTTTTTCCCCCTCATTGCACAGCAATGTATTCAGGTCCACGCCCCAGTAGCCGTTTCGTGATGATTACAGCATGCAGTATTCATGTCCGCTGTGCACATTGCCAGCCCGTTATTAAGCGGAATACAGGTCTACTGTTATAGTTTTATTTACCCAGAGGAACTCGTCGTCTATTCGCACGAACTAGAAACAACATATGTATCATTAGCCTCTGGTGGTTGAGACACAATCAATCTACTCACGGTGAACTTTGCTCTGGGAGAGAGATACGTTGTATCAGTCACACGAAAAGATAATTCCTTAACTAATTTCCATGATAGACTGTTGTGCGATTTAAAAATCAGTCTTACCGAGCAAGTGGTTGTACGGTGTGCGTCACGCAGCTATCAGCTTGCATTCGGGAGATAGTGGGTTCGAAACCCACTGTCGGCAGCCATGAATATGGTTTTCCGTGGCTTTCCATTTTCAAACCAGGCAAATTTTGGGACTGTACCATAATTAAGGCCAGGACCGCTTCCTCCCCAGTCCTAACCATTTGCCATCCCATCGGCACCATAAGAGCTTTCTGTGTCGGTGCAGCGTAAAGCAAATAAAAAATAAAAAAAACGATACATGTGCACAGTGCAGTCTTCAAGGCTTTGTGAATGAAGTAACACAGAGGGAGAATCAAATAACCAATAAACACTGTTATAAAACCGGGCGAGCCGGGCTGAGTGGCTCAGACGGTTAAGGCGCTGGCCTTCTAACCCCAACTTGGCAGGTTCGATCCTGGCTCAGTCCGGTGGTATTTGAAGGTGCTCAAATACGACAGCTCCGTGTCGGTAGATTTACTGGCACGTAAAAGAACTCCTGCGGGACTAAATTCCGGCACCTCGGCGTCTCCGAAGACCTTAAAAAGTAGTTAGTGGGACGTAAACCCCACTGTCGGCAGCTCTCAAGATGTATTTCCGTTGTTTCCCATTTTTCCACAAGACAAATGCTGAGGCTATACATTAATTAAGGCCACGGACGCTTCCTTCCCACTCTTAGGCTTTTCCCATCCCATCGTTGCCATAAGACCTATCTGTGTCTGTGCGACGTAAAGCTAATAATAATAATAATAATAATAATAATAATAATAATAATAATAATAATAATAATAATAATAATAATAACGATAATAAAGGTATCAAAATTATTTTCACTTTCAGTAATGTTAATAAGGAGCTCATAGTCAAACTCTCGATTATTTTCCAGGGTGTAAAAATCTACTGAGGGGCCAATGACCTCGATGTTAGGCCCATTTAAACAACAAGCATGAATCTACTGAGATAATAGTAGTAACTTTGCATTTTTTAATTGGAGCTTTTTTCTACCCTTATAAGGAAACCCTTCCAACTGTAAATCTCCGATCTGATTGAGATTTGGAACGACTTCAGTAGGAATGATTTATTCAGCTACATCAAAATTAGATGCCCAGTGGTATATTTACAGTAGCTTCTATTTTAGGGCGTCAATGTTTGCTCATTTAAGTACCGCGTTAAGGAGTGAGCGTCGGAAAGCAGGTAGAGATCGGGGAGTAATGGGTGTGCGAGAGAGAAAGAGTGACACATGAACTGGCCGGCCGTCCTGACTCTACCTGCTTCCCGCCACTCACTCCTGTCTATGCGGTCCTAAAATAAGCAAACTTTGATACCCCGAAACAAGTGCTAAATATGCGATTGGACATCTAATTCTGATATGGCTAAATAAAGTATTTCTACAGAAGTCGTTGTACCAAATTTCAATCAGATCGGAGACTTACAATTGAAAGAGTTTCCTTATTAGCTCTAGAGATATGGGCACAATATTTTAAGAGTTTTAAAACGTAACAGGTAAAGCTAAATTGGATTTACACAGATTTTAACGACCAACATTATTAGAATAGGGCAGCACGAAAATAATCCTGATGATGATGATGCTTGTTGTTTATAGGGGCTTAACATCTAGGTCATAGACCACTAATGGTACGAAATGTAATGACAAATTGAAAGTTCAAAATTATCCACTGACTAAAATAAAAAATGTCATGAAGAAAGGTTGGAGGGATATGAATTTAAAACTATCAGTGGATCAGACCCAAAAACTAACAGAAAAAATAGTATTACTGACCAAGGGACCACTTCTAACGCACAATCATGAATTGAGGAGGCTTGTAGACTAAAGGGGTCCAAAATCTAGGTCAACGGCCCCTCATAATAGTACTTATCGCCAGTAAACTAGACCCATGGTAGTTGTCATGTTGGGGTAGCAATCAAAAGTAGCGTAGACTCACGGTGTTCCACACATGATGGTACTACTCACAAGTAATGTACCTCGCACAGGTAACGCAGACCTCTGGTGTTTCTCACCTAGGTGTACTAATCACGGACGCCGATATTCCTGTGGTGTTCCTCGTATAGAGGGTACTAATCACAGGCAACGCGCAGACCCGTGGTATTTCTCACAATGATACTAATCACGGGTACTGGAAACCCACAGTAAACCACTCTCTGCTAATACTAACCATAAGCCTCTGGTGTACCTAATACAGTAGTACTACCCGCAAGTTAAGGCGTCCCTTGGTGTTCCCCGCGTGATAATACTAATCAAAAGTAGTTTCATGGTTCTAATACATGCTTGCTTGTTGTTTTAAGGGGCCTAACATCGAAGGTCATCGGCCCGGTTCTAATACAATCATCCCTTGGTCGCCCCTTTTAGTCGCCTCTCATGACAGGCAGGGAGTACCGTGGGTCTATTTTTCGTTTGAATTACAAAAATGATGTAACGGACGAAGAAAGGCAAGGGCCACGAAGGGCGTGAAAATGAAAGACTCATGCTCTTATGCCGTCGGGGTCGGAAAAGAACAAGAGTTGACTAAGGGAGGTCGGACAGGACAGACGAAAGTCAGGAGCCTGGCAAAAGTAAGTGGAAGCAATGTCGGGACTCAGCTAAGTGCCCCGTGGTCGCCAACCGAACTCCCGAGTTGAGAGCCCCTTGGGCCCCTTTTAGTCGCCTCTTACGACTGGCAGGAGATACCGTGGGTGTATTCTTTATCTGCGTCCCCCACCCACAGGGGGTTGTGTGTTTGGTCCGCGAGAGGTATTTTATTTCCCTCAAGTCCGCTGGCAAGCCAGTTAGGAACCCCCTATCCGCCACCTGGGACGCTCCACATGGGAGTATCACCTCTTTCCCTGCTACGCTGGCACTTTAACAGTGAGAATACTTTTTCAGGAACACGTTAGTACGTGAATTCCTAGTTATAATGTTAGATTAATCCTTTCACGGCACAGAAAAATAGAGAAATTTTTTGGGATTTTGTAGCGTGGGAGAGACAAACTGTTGGTGTTGTCGTACGCAGTGAAAGTAATTTCAAAACTAATACTAGATCTAATTTTCACTCAGTTTAAAGAGGAAATATGTAACTTCCATATCTTTTAGTAAGTTTACAGTGGATTTCAACTAAAACATATCTTTCTTCACCAGGTACGTATCATTTTGTGTTATTTATAGTTCCCTCTGTGGATCAGTAGTAAACAGTTGGCCGTGGGATCTTAAGATTGCGAGTTAAACACTGGTGAATTAGTCGGAATTTGAAGGGCAGAAGAAAGCCCATATGACACTCCATGCCGTACGATATCGGCATGTAGAGTATGTCTAGTGACACAGTTTGTGTTCACTCGACCATACCATGAACTAAAACGCATGCCTATGCCAGTCAAGGGAGATCCGAAGTACTCCTGCAACATGTCAGATTAGGACGAAACGTCGAAATTCACACGGCGACAGCCTAAATGGGGGAAAATTAAAATGCCTTCACATGGTTACCTGAGCCATACGTTTATTTATTCACTTATTTATTTTTTATTTATTTAATTATTTTTTATTTTTTTATTTTAATTATTTATTTAAACAACACAATCAATACTGATCTGCATTTAGGGCAGTCGCCCAGGTGGCAGATTCCCTATCTGTTGTTTTCCTAGCCTTTTCCTAAATGATTTCAAAGAAATTGGAAATTTATTGAACATCTCCCATGGTAAGTTCACCCACACACTCCCAAGTTTAGTATCAGTGTTCTAAACCGAATTATTTTACTTTTACGTAACATGCTCTCCTCCATCTTTATAAATTAACTACTCGACAATTTAATTTTGAACCATAATTATCATATATTGAACAGCAGACAATGTAAAGTTATTATAACTCAATCTATGAAAGAAACAAAGACAGAGCTCAGGAGCTGCAGTCGCTTAAGTGCGGCCAGTATCCAGTAATCGGGAGATAGTGGGTTTGAACCCACCTGTCGGCAGCCCTGAAGATGTTTTTCCGTGGTTTCCCATTTTCACACCAGGCAAATGCTGGAGCTGTACCTTAATTAAGGCCACGGCCGCTTCCTTTCTATTCCTATGCCTTTCCTATCTCATCGTCGCCATAAGACCTATCTGTGTCGGTGCGACGTAAAGCAAATAGCAAAAAGAAACAAAGTTTTAGCTACAGAACAAACCAGTATCACCATCAGTCTATTTTCCGGAACTAGAGACGGTCTACTTTTGTTACAAATGGGGAGATAAGTATTCTTTGTCGAGGCAAATGCGTCTTTTAGTCCATGGACCGGCAAGAATCTCGCACCCGTGCAGAACTCTTCCACGGGTGCAGATGTGCAGATCCGCTATTGCTGCCTTGCACACTTTCATCCTACATCCTTTCTTCGTCTCATCGTGCTAGTTGTTCCCTATTTATGTCTTTCCTTGAAGCATTTACTTTCTCTATCGTGCCCACGTTTTTCTGCCGGGTTTTGAAGAAATGTTGGGTTGGATCATTGGAAATTATTATTATTATATTACAAGTTTGTTATACTAGGACATTTCTACGAGGGTTGAAACTTCAATAGTGGCAACACTGCTGTGGAGACGCTATGCAACGGAAGTAGGGAAAATAGACGGAGCTGGCGCAGGGGCTAATGCGCAAGATGGCCGCCGCGCGCAATCCGCCTCTAGGACTACTGTACAAGATGGCCGCCACGCGCAATGCACCTCTTCTCTTCTTCTGCTTCTTTCTCTTCTTTATTTGTTTACTATCGAGGGTCCTCACTTTTACAACCGGATACCCTTCCCGACGTAACGGTTCGATTTATTAAATTTGGGGCCTTAAATGCAAAATGTTAAATGTCTCGAAAACGGTGCATCATAGAGCAAAACGGACAATTTTTTCTGCCTGACATTGGGATACGCTCTGTTAGGAACATGATAGCATAAGAAAAAAGGAGTCTAATAATGAGATCAACGGTTCGGTTTCTACTTAGGCCCTTTGGCATTTGGTCTGTATTAGCCTGTTATGTTTGTCTTGGAGCATTTTTTCGTAACTTGATATGTTCTTGTTATGGTATAGATTATAACGTGCCGTTCTAGAAACAACCCTTCGATTCATTAAATTTAGGGCTTAAATGCAAAATGTTAAATATCTGGAAAACGGTGCGTCGTAGAGCAAAACGGATAAAATTTCTCTGCCTAATGCGGACGTACGTTCTGTCAGGAACATGATAGCATAATAAAAATGTAGTCTAATGATGAGATCAACGGTTCGGTTTCTACTTAGACCCTTTGATATTTCGTCTGCTTTAGCCTGTTATGTTGTGTCCGGAGCAACTTTTTATAACTTGATCTGTCTTTGCAAAGGCATAGGAAGAAATGTGGAAGGGCTACTATGCAAGATAACTGCTGTACTATATTTGTACAAACCTTAACTAGAGGGTTGCCTCAGGGGCTCACAACTTGTTACTTACGACCTATTAGTTTGAGACGCAAGGGCTACTGTGCAGGATGGCTAATATACTGTACCCGTTCAGGCTTAACTAGAGGGTTGCCTCAGGGGCTCACAACTTGTTACTTACGACCTATTAGTTAGAGACGCAAGGGCTACTGTGCAGGATGGCTAATATACTGTACCCGTTTAGGCTTAACTAGAGGGCTGCCTCAGGCGCTAAGAGCTTGTACTTTATGACCTATAAGTTTAAACATGCATTACTATAACGACGCGAAGGCAAGAAAGAGCACGTGCTATTATTCTCTTTTTAACCTGCAGCGATGACGTCATCATAGTTGTACATGTTTTTGACTTGATTGTTTTCTCAAACCTTTATAGATAGAACGACTAGGTGTAAAGAAGGCAAAGGAATGCAATAAGTACAACATTTTGAATGCAATAAAATACTTATTTACAATGTACAACAGTAGTTTTCGTTTTGCTGCTGACAAGGTTAGTATGCTTCATAACAGCTTTCTGCGAAGAGGTAGCATTGTTCCGAAACTGTTATGCCTCCTGCAACATTGAAATTAAAGGTTATGCTTTACAATGAAGATAATGCACTTCTTACCTTGTTGTTATAAATGTGGTTTTTTTCCTTTTCTGAATCATCATCATTGTGTACTAGAAAAAGTTCATCCATACACTGTGCACAGTGTTCAGTTCTCGGATTTGGTCCATCCCAATCATCATCACCATTTACCCCCCTGGCTGCCTACACTCAGTAATATTCCTCCGCCTTGCTTAAGAAGGTCTGAAGCTCTTCTAAAACTGTGGAAGAAGACCAGCCAGGACTCCAACCTCCCCGTTCACCAGGATATTACTCAACCTGCCCCTCCTCGACTTAAGTCTAGATCTCCACCCTGGCGCACTGCACTTACACTGGAAGAATCTGGGTTCTCCATCACGAACGCCTGGTTATACCAATGGCAGCAGTCTTCTGTTCCCAATCAACATCTTGTGACTCTACCTCATGTTCAACCTCCTGGATTCCATCTACCCAGACGTCAATGGAGGACTCTAAACAGGATAAGAGTCAATCAAGGAAGATGCGGCTATACGCTTTATAAATGGGGCTGGCAGAAGTCTTCTGGGTGTGATTGTGGAGCTACCTCACAGACCATCCACCACGTAATTGCCGAGTGTCCACGGAGAGCATTTCAAGGTCCTTTGGAGGACATTCATAACGCAACTGAGGAGGCCTTGAAATGGATCAATGGACTTGATTTGGAACTATAGGCTTCTGCTTGTATATATTGTGTATATATTGTATACTTATTTATATAATCTATCTGTGCACATCATACGATAAATAAATAACCCCCTCGATTCTTGTAATGACGTTGACAAGTTCTGCACAAAGCTACATCGATTGGCATCTTACTATGGAGAGGAAGGATGTCTCGAAAATTATTTACGAAAGGAGCAGCGTACGTAGATAAAAATGACGATGGTACACATTGAATCAGATGTATCAGCATTTGATATAAGGTTCTATGTTTATTGACTATCTTAATAGCCTTACTTACTCGTGTGAGATAAATAAGATGTTGCGTATGAGCACGCGAACAGCATGCACATTGACAGTTTTCTTTGTTGTACTCTTTCTGTTCCATAGCGTACGATGTCGAAGCACACACGAATTTTGATGATAAAGGACTATTCCTTAGGAGGAGGGATTCAGCTGACCTCAGTAATTGCGAGGAGGAGGAAGAGGAGGAGGAGGCGGAGGATGCTGTTATTTTAACAGCTGATACATTTAAAAATAGTGTCGGGAAGGGATTGTGTTGCACAATAATACGTTTACGGCGTAATTCGTCTTCTATTTCTTGAATCTCTCGTACATACACTTTGTATTCAGCATCTTGATAAGCTCTTAGGTGTTGTTATCGTCCAACGTGTAAGTTAACGTCTTTACAGTATCTTACATGTGCATAGGCTAACAGAGCTTTGCTAATACGTGTAGACAGTTGATGTGTAGAAAAGGAAAGAACTAGTTTCGATGCGGTATGTCCTTCTGCAATGTTATCAGCAGGCGCGAATTTTAAAATCTACGTGCTTTTTGACGAATTCTAACCACGTGGGCATGGATTTTGATCTTCGGGTACTGACGTAGCATACCACGTGACCATGACGTTACGACCACGTGCTCTTGTTTGTAAACAAAGCCATGTGCTTTTTGACAGATGTCACCTTGACGGACCCTAACCTCACTTTAAGGATAATAGAGCATCGCTAACCTCACTGCTGTAATCTTCACGTCGTTAAACATCACTATTGTCACCTTGTGCATGTAGTAGAGGGTAATTTAAAATCCACGTGCTTTTTAACAAAATTCTGTTACTATGAATGTAGTAGGGTTGTAGTCATAGTTAAGGTACATCCCAGAGTTTGCTTCGAAAACCGAGTGTAGGAGGGCGTACCTTAAACAGCTGTAAAGATAGCAGCTTCTTCCTCCTCCTCCTCCTCCTCTGACAGGTCATTGTTCTTCCTCCTCCTCCTCTATAGTAGACGCAGTTTTACAGATAGAAAGGCAGTTGTTATTTTCCGGTTGCAGTGTAAAACTATACATTATATCTACCTGTAAACCATCTATTATGTTTATGTGTGATCTTCGCAGTGTGAGTTTTTCAAGACTCGACAATCTTGAACAACATCAAAGCATAACTTCGAAATATGTGCATGCAAAAAATGTACTGCTATATTCAACAGACGTGATAGTCACAAGACATGTAAATTCTAAACACATTTGTTAAAGTAATTTACCAGTTGAACGCATAGAAACATTAACCAAATGTCGAAAGCGCGATATAAGGAAGCGTGATCGAAACTACATAGGATCGTCACAGCTTACTACGACTTCTGTTACTAACCTCACATCACCAGATAAAGAGGAGATGCATAAGGAAGGAAGAGAAGAACAAAGCATTTCTTTTCCATCAGAGCTTTTTTATTCTACTTTATTTTCTAACCCAGCAACATGTTCTGTAGCTGTGCAAACATCTCAGGAAGAGAAGCAAGATGCATGAGTAGAACAAAAATAAGATGATTTAACCGCATCTTTTCAATCAAACCGTGTTACGTTTTTATCTGCTGATAACATTGCAGAAGGACATACCGCATCGAAACAAGTTCTTCCCGTTTCTACACATCAACTGTCTACACGTATTAGCAAAACTCTGTTAGCCTATGCACATGTAAGATACTGTAAAGACGTTAATTTACACGTTGAACGATAACAACACCACCTAAGAGCTTATCAAGATGCTGGATACACAGTGTATGTACGAGAGATTCAAGAAATAGAAGACGAATTACGCCGTAAACGTATTATTGTGTAACACAATCCCTTCCCGACACTATTTTTAAAATGTATCAGCTGTTAAAATAACAGCATTCTCCGCCTCCTCCTCTTCCTCCACCTCCTCCTCCTCCTCCTCCTCCTCCTACCGGACATAGCCGTGTTCCTTCTCCTCCGCTTCACAGATCAGCTACGTTCCTCCCCCTCCTCCTCCTCCACGCAGTTACGGAGGTTAGCTCAATCCCTCCTCATACGGAATAGTCCTTTATCATCAACATTAGTGTGTGTTCGCATGCTCATAGGCAACATCTTATTTATCTCACACGAGTAAGTAAGGCTATTAAGATGATGTGTAAACATAGAACCGTATCTCAGGTGCCGAAACATCTGATTTAATGTTTACCATCAGGATTTTTATCTACGTATGCTGCTCCTTTCGTAAATAATTTTCGAGACATCCTTCCTCTCCATAGTAAGATGTCAATCGATGTAGCATTATGCAGAACCTGTCAACGTCATTACAAGCATCGAGCGGGGAAATGGTTATGATGATTGGGATGGACCAAATCCGAGGACTGAACACTGTACACAGTGTACGGATGAACTTTTCCTAGTACATGATGATGATGATGATGATGATGATGATGATTCAGAAAAGGAACAAACCACATGAATAATAACAAGCTAAGTGCATTATATTCTTTGTAAAGCATAACAAAGTATAATACACTTCTAAAAGTTTTGTTTAATTTAACTCATTGCGGACCGTGGACGGCGTAAGACGTTTAAGCTTGCTCCTATGCTGTGGGCCGTGGACGGCGTAAGACGTTTAATGTTCCGCGCGAAGCAATGCTGTTTATATTCGTCATCTATGCATTCTTACACCTTAGTCAGCGTTACTGGTTGTAGCAGGAAGTTGGTTGACATTTTTGAGATAACCCCCGAGTTGAGTGGGCTCATGTTTATCTTAGGTGTTTTAGTGGGAATATCTCAGCACTTCCTCCCGTGTCAAGACGGTACTTGAGATTCCAATGGAGTGCGTGTCGTTCTTACCGAGTGTACTATGGCTTATAAAAGAAAGTTTATTACGGAAGATTAATTATTAGATATTGTTCACAATGATTATTCTGGTGATGAACGTATAGACTCAGATAGTGAAAGTGAGAGTAACGAGGAATTTCCGATTCCCGAAACCAATAGGCCTATAAAGGAAAGTGAAGTGCCTGATACATATCATCCTAGTTATTGTCCACCTGTTCCAGCGTTTAGAGAAAATTCAGGTATAAACGTTCAAACAGAAAATGAGCAGGATATTTTGAGTTAAGGTGAGTATTTTCATGAATGACGAATTTTATCAGTATGTGTGTGAGCAGACCAATCCAGAGGTGCCAACTTTGAAGTGAATTATCAGTAATTGCCCTCCGCCCCCAAGAAAAATTTCGAGTCAAGTCCAAAGCATACGCCTTCCTTCTTGATAATGACACACCCCTTTTGCCCTTCCCTCTAGCAATCTATCGAAAAGTATACCATATTACACAATAACATTTGCACGCAACCTGTTGGTTCTATGATAAAACATTCCTTGTAGCTTGTTTCTCACGCAGCCACTGCTTTTCAGTGTAGTTTTTCTTGAAGCATCCTTCCAACTGTGATGACATTTTCGTTTTCTGAACCATAAGCGATACCAGTGCAGTGCAGATCTTTCTGTCAACTGTCAGGTACACTTAACACAGCAAATGCAACATTACTGAAGGATTTGTAGTGGAGCTCCTTCATTCATAATTAATTTTACAACGCTTATGGGTAGCAAAAGGAAGTCACGATCGAATAAGTATTGTTGCCAACTCACAAGCACTGAAATAAAGTCGATTTAGGAGAAAGCCTCGAAAGGACTCAACATTTTTCCTTTTCTTTTGTTTCCTTCAAAAATTATTTTTTTCGTGATAATGTCAGCTTTTCCGTAATTATTTCCCCTTTGACCGTAATTCCGTAATTGTGAGGTGAAATCCGTAATAATTACGGACAATCCGTAATAGTTGGCACCTCTGCCAATCTATACGCGAGTCAAGTGATAAGTGCGGTGCCCCGGCCTTTCACAAAGAATTCGTTCATGCAATCGTGGAAACCGATTATTCGAAAATCCTGATATAAAAATGTACTGGACGGAAGACCCTGTTTTTCATACCCCGATATTTTCTAAAACAATGTTCCGAATAAGCTTCCTTCATATTCTTTCCTTTCTTCACTACAGTGACAGTAACCATTATGCCGAAAGTAGAGATAGGCTGTATAAAATTAGACGTATTTTGGAACCTGTGACACCAGATATCACACCCTAAATATTTACTAGAGGTTAGCACAAAGTATCATGTTTCTAACATTTATAGTTCAGGAGTAATGGTAAATGTTATTAAGTAATGCAGATTAAGAGGGCCGGGCATGAAAATGGCTGGTCCAGGCATTCAAGTGTCCCGCTCAGAAGCAGGTACTGAACGTGTTAAATGTTGCAGGAGGCATTACAATTTCGGATGCATGCTACTTCTTCGCAGAAATCTGTTATGAAGCATACTAACCTTGTCAGCAGCAAAACGAAAACTGTTGTAGTACATTGTAAATAAATATAGTATTGCATTCAAAATGTTGTACTTAGTGCATTCCTTTGCCTCCTTTACTCCTACTCGTTCTATCTATAAAGGCTTGAGAAAACGATCAAGTCTAAACATGTACAAGTATGATGACATCATCGCTGCAGGTTAAAAACAGAATAATAGCACGTGGTCTCTCTTGCCTTCGCGTCGTTATAGTAATGTATGTTTAAACTTCTTTGATAGATATAGGCCTTGACAGAGAAGGAGGAGGTCATAACAGCCTATATATAGCCGCCATCTTGTGCTGCAGCCTCTAAGCTAGGTTTCTTCATGAGAGCCTGTGTATAACCGTCATCTTGCGCAGTTGAATGCATGTTCTAACTTGTTTCATAGAGACATAAAGCTATGCCTTGACAGAGGAGGAAGAGGAGGAGGAAGTCATAACAGCCTATGTATAGCCGCCATCTTGTGCAGTAGCTTCTAAGCTAGCTTTCTTCATAATAGCCTGTGTATAGCCGCCATCTTGTGCAGTAGCTTCTAAGCTAGCTTTCTTCATAACAGCCTATGTATAGCCGCCATCTTGTGCTGCAGCCTCTAAGCTAGGTTTCTTTATGAGAGCCTGTGTATAACCGTAATCTTGCGCAGTTGAATGCATGTTCAAACTTGTTTCATAGAGACATAAAGCTATGCCTTGACAGAGGAGGAAGAGGAGGAGGAAGTCATAACAGCCTATGTATAGCCGCCATCTTGTGCAGTAGCTTCTAAGCTAGCTTTCTTCATAACAGCCTGTGTATAGCCGCAATCTTGTGCAGTAGTCCTCCTCAGCCAGCTTTCTCCATAAGAGCAGTCACCATCTGGTCTATAGGAATGGAGTATAGCAGTTAACCTGCATAATAACCCTAGCCTCATTTCTTGAATTTCAGGCTGATCAAACTAATAGGTTATAAGTTACAAGTTGTGATCCCCTTAGGCGACCCTCTAGTTAAGGCAGATACGAATACAGTATAGCAGTCATCTCGCATAGTAAACCTTGTCTCATTTCTCGGATGATAAGCTGATCAAACTAATAGGTCATAAGTTCCAAGTTGTAAGTCCCTGAGGCAGCCCACTAGTTAAGTCTAAACGAATACAGTATATTAGCCATCATGCATAGTAGCCCTTGCCTCATTCTCGAATTTCAGGCCGATCAAACCAATAGGTCATAAATAACAAGTTGTGAGCCCCTGAGGCAGCCCTCTAGCTAAGGTCTGTACAAATATAGTATAGCAGTTATCTTGCATAGTAGCCCTTGCCTCATTTCTCCCTATGCCTTTGCAAGAACAGATCAAGTTATAAAAAGTTGCTCCGGACACAACATAACAGGCTAAAGCAGACGAAATATCAAAGGGTCTAAGTAGGAACTGAACCGTTGATCTCATCATTAGACAATTTTTTTATGCTATAATGTTCCCAATAGAGCGTACCGACGTAATAGGCAGAAAAAGTTTCTCCGTTTTGCTGTACGACGCATCGTTTTCGAGATATTTAACATTTTGCATTTCAGTCCCAAATTTAATGAATCGAACCGTTGTTTCTGACACGGTACGTTATAATCTACACCATAGCAAGAACAAATCAAGTTACGAAAAATTGCTCCAAGACATAGGCCAAACATAACAGGCTAAAACAGACCAAATGCCAAAGGGCCTATGTAGTAACCGAACCATTTTTCTTATGCTGTCATGTTCCTGACAGAGCGTACGTACGTATTAGGAAGAAACATTTTGTCCGCTTTTCTCTACAACGCACCGTTTTCGAGATATTTAGCATTTTACATTTAAGCCCATATTTAATGAATCGAACCGTAGTTTCTAGCATGGCACGTAATAATCTAAACCATAGCAAGAACAGATCAAGTTACGAAAATTTTTTCCAAGACATAGGCCTAACATAACAGGCTAAAACAGACCTAATGCCAAAGGGCATATGTAGGAACCGCACCGTTGATCTCATCATTAGACTACCTTTTCTTATGGTATTGTGTTCCCAACAGAGCGTACCCACGTATTCGGCAGAAAAAGTTTTTCCGTTTTGCTCTACGATGCACCGTTTTCGAAATATTTAACATTTTTCATTTAAGCCCCCAAATTTAATAATTCGAACGGTTCCTTCGGGAAGGGTATCCGGCCTAAAACTGAGAACCTTAGATAGTAAAAAAATAAAGAAGAAGAAGAATGGAGGTGCATTGCGCATGGCGGCCATCTTGCGCATTAGCCCCTGCGCCAGCTCTGTCTATTTTTCCCTATTAACGGAATGTAATATTGTCGCTGATAGCACACGTTGGTTACATACCTACCTTACCTCAGAGCAAATGGACTCGCCTTACCCACATAACCTGCGTGCGCACAAGCGAGAGAAACAGTCACTTGTGAGCTAGCGGTCTAACGTAACGTTGTCACTGTTCCTCAAACAGGAACAATGCACAGTATTACTGTTCGTTTTTGGAGCACCACCTGCGACCAGCTTTGAGAAAGAAGCGGCAACACTTTCTGCAGACTCCACCCATCATTTTAGCACCAATGCTCGGTCAGCTGTGGCTGATATGTTCGGTCGATGGGACTGGGAAGTACTGTACCATCCACCATACTCGCCGGACTTAAGTCCTTCTAACTGCGATTTGATTCCGAAGATAAAGAAACCACTTCATGGCATTCGCTTCAGAATTGTTGCAGAGATTCGACAGACAGTAGACCGCTCCATTCGCACCATCAACAGAACATGCCACTATTTAAGTTCCAACCTTCTTATTTAGCCATTACTGACAGTGAAAGAATTTTCGATGCCATTGACGCCTCTTGAGTTATTCGAGATGTGCATATTGGCTTGCTCAGTGTGTGTATATAAATATAGGTTACTACAATATACTTGCCACGTCTTATTTATTGACAGATTTTGCGGCTTGGAATGAATTGTTTTGAAGCCAACATAGGACCAGGTCATATTGACGCAGAGTGGGTGCTAAGTGAAATGGTGTTAACCAGGAGATAACTCTTTCAATAACTCTCTCTATTATTAATCGGTCGTCTCAAGCGAAGAAAAGAGAGAATAAAGTGGAGAAATTGCGAGGGGTTGCCTCTTGTTATCGATACACTTCTTGATGAACAACTGGACGATTTATCCTTGCGACTACGGTAGTAAATTTCGCTGAGTGCTAGCAGTAAATACAGAGTTGTTATCACACGGCCGTTCTAGGTTGTTTTATTTCGTTAGCGTCCATAAAATTTATTACTCTTGTTTGTAAATGTCCTTTTGTATTTATGTCAAGGGCAAGCCTCGGATAGGAAGACAAAAACATTCTGCATTTGACCTGCAGTTGCAAGGGATGTTAATGGGGACGGCCTTAGATACGATCCGTGATTATATCCTCCCCACTTTCATATGTTTCTATCAGGTTGGATATTTATTTATTTATTTATTTATTTATTTATTTATTTATTTATTGTGAGCATAACAGGTCATGAGTCCCAATTACAATGTTGTCCGGCTTCATGTTTAGCGCGCTGGCCTTTGCTCCAGACGGTCCCGGGTTCGATTTCCGGCCAGGTCGGAGATTTTAATCTTCAGTGTTTAATTCCGATGGCTCGGGGACTAGGTGTGTGTGCCATATTTATCATTTGAATTCATCATATTTACGGCCATATCCTCATAGACACGCAGATCGCCTATACGTCGTCAGCTTGAATGACCTGCACCAGGCCTCTCCGGAGGCCACATATCATTGAATCGATTACAATGTTCACGACAATTATTAGTTAGACGTACAAAACATTCGCTAGAATATGCTTAAAATTATTTCCAGCGAGACAAAAGTCTATTAAAGGAACCAAACCCCACGGCACTTCTGCCGGTCGTTATTCTGGGCTTTCGAGACCGGGGCCGCTATCTTACCATCAGATAGCTCCTCAGTTCTAATCACGTAGGCTGTGTGGACCTCGAACCAGTCCCCAGGTCGAGAGAAAGATCCCTGACCTGGCCGGGAATCGATCCCGGGTCCTCCGGGCGAGAAGCAGGCACGCTACCCCTACACCACGGGGCCGGGCTATTAAAAACATGAAGAATAATATAACCAATATTACAGTACTAATTCATACGAATTAAGCTTTAATGTAATACTTTATAGAACGATATTTCAGTATGGATCAAGTAAATTGAATAAACTGATTTAAAACAGGTACACTAATTAATTTCTTCATATCTTTTAAGTTGTTTTGATAAGTACAGTGTTACATGATGAAATGAATGTAGGTTCCGTCCTATTAAACATATCAGCTAGGGATGAATAGTATTGTAAAGTATCATTGCTCTGTTAATTGGGGACTTCATCTGAATTTCAGACTTAGGCTTTGAAAGAAATATATTTCTAGGATGACCTAGTGTCTGCAGTGTACAGGAAGAGATTGATTGCAACATATTTGAGTACTCAATTTTATAATGAATTATTTTACATAGAAAAGTCAAATGTTTGGTATTCCGTCTGAGGCGGAAGCTATTGAGTATACTTGAATAATTCATAAATGTTAGGTAATTGCCTGTGATTTTATACGTCCTAAATTTTAGAAATGTATTTTGAGCATTCTCGTTAATATTGACGTAGAATAATTGAGTCATACTCCTGGACTTTACAAATTAGTTAAATAAAGTTAATAGAGCGTTCCATAAGTTAAGCACTTTTCAGGCGTTTGCTCTGTAAACCAACGTTTCGTCTTAGGCTTGACAGTAGATTAACCAGACTGGAATGTGTCATGCCCTACCCACTGATATTACGGTGTATGCCGGTGAAGATAATACTACTACTACTACTACTACTACTACTAAAATGTTTTCATTCCTCCCCTGAAGGGGGAGGCGGGCCTCTTAAACGGTGAAACCGTCTCTCAGGCCGGGAGATTTTTTACGGTGAAGGAGATGCTCGGAGAAGGTGAGGATGTTGATGGCCGTGGCCTATACTACGAATTGTACCGGCATTCGCCTTAGTGCAGAAGAATGGAAAACCACCGAAACCCATTCTCAGGAAGCACGACGATTGGGGCCAGTCCTGTCCCGTCTCCCGAATGCAGAGGCTTAGAACCACGGTAGAACCACGGCCACTCCTCCTATGCTCGGTTGGCCGGTCTGAGTGCAGAGCTGTAGGATCACGGGACCAGCTGTAACCACTTGAGGGCCGAAACGCACTCTGCATCTACCGACGAGGTGAAGTTATTGGAAGTCCATTAGCAGAGGATACACAATCTGATGATTTCATACGGGAGATAAGTCTCCACAAGAAAATTTTTGCCCGTCTAGCAATTTCTACTGGAAAGTCTATGTTTCCGATTAGGGGCTTAAATTTTATCCACCGAGAGAGCATTTCAAAAACGAAACGCTGGTTTATAGAACAAACGCCTGTGAAACCTTATATCTAATTAAATCCGACTGACCAAAAACATCACATTTACAGATTAACTAAGCCAAGACTAAAAATAAACAAAAAAATTCCGTCAAGAATTTCGAAATTATAAAAGCTACCAAGAATATAACAACTAACATGAAAAAATGAAAGATCCAAAGAGTCTACCTCAACAGCTTTCAAGATAAGATGGCACAATCGTGAGCGTCGCACGCATCCACCATTTCATGGTGAAATCGGAGTTTAAAGCGTGGGGTAAAATTAGAGTAACTCGAGACCGTGACCGGACAGCAGGTACTGTGAGATGCCATTCGTTTTTTCTAAGTAATATATATATAATTTGGGAGTAAATTTTTCTTTTTTTTTTTTGCTAGGAGCTTTACGTCGCACCGACACAGACAGGTCTTATGGCGACGATGGGATAGGAAAGGCCAAGGAGTTGGAAGGAAGCCGCCGTGGCCTTAATTAAGGTACAGCCCCAGCATTTGCCTGGTGTGAAAATGGGAAACCACGGAAAACCATCTTCAGGGCTGCCGATAGTGGGATTCGAACCTACTATCTCCCGGATGCAAGCTGACAGCCGCGCGCCTCTAGGCGCACGGCCAACTCGCCCGGTATAAATTTTTCTAGGATTGTGAATTTTTTAAAACGTTTTTTTTAAATTGTCGAAATAACGTAATATCGTATTGTAAAGAATGTTAATGCCTACCGAAAACGTAAAAAGACTTCTTGAAAAAGAATCGAAAAAGTTCAAGAGAGATGGAGAGATGAACAAAAGCCACAAGCCACAACCGAGTACATCTAAATTCTTGCTCCCTTCTTGCCTACGGAGGGAGATACGCCTGAAGACGCTCAAGACGACGTAATTGAATCGATGGACTGGCAATAGTGTCATATGACAATATTCGCAAAAGAAGAGTTAAGGCAAAAAAGAACAGAACGTCTATCCTGCGCATTAAGTTATTTCCAACACTTACTCGAGACCCAAGCAACGCACTCTACGCCCAAAGAACCTGTAGCGTAGCTCAGATACCCCGAACATTGGTTTTGCGATTAAAGAGTTTCATACGTTCCTTTCGAGCTCTTCTTGAGAGGTGGGTCTATAAGGCAATGTGGTTAAAGTGGTTACGTGAGGTTGGTAATCCTGGCAAGTTATATCTAATTTCTGCTTTTATATGAATATTATTACCATTTTCAATAATCAAAGGTTCATTACGTAATCTAATGTTAAGAAATAAAGGTTTCCAAACAAAGAATTAAGAGGTATGGTGTGGTAGCTAATGGGACTGTATAAGAATAAGGGTCAGAGAGAGAAACATGACGAAAAACGTTATTTACTTTGTGGAGAAATAATCTTTTATAATCTATGGGGATTTGAATGGGAGACACATGCAATTAGAGTAAAATATCTAGGAAGATAATATAAAGAAAAACTAGAAAGAGAGAAAGAACTCTTTATAAGTGTTAAATCATTTGACAGATTGCACAGGGAAGAACTGCAAATTTATTTTGAAATCAAAAAAGTATGTGGCAAAAGGAAATAAGAAAAATAAAACAAGGATTAACGAAAATAATGAAGGTGGTACAGCGGAAATGAATATAATTACTAGTAGGTTTAAATATAATATTGAATGTAGCAATAGATAAATTGTTGTACTGTAATGTCGTGTCGTTACTCCTTTTTCTTAATGTAATTACTAAATTGCATGCGAATTGAATGATAACATTCATGCATTCATTCATTCATTGCTTCATTCGTTCATTCTTGAAACTCTCACCCAAGTTGGTGGTTATCCTTGATCGGAGAGATGATTATTTTATACAGTTCATACATTATTTCATCCACTCAATCATCAATGCTCTCTCTGCAGTTTGTGGCTATCCTTGACTGGGAGAGAGGATTCTTTTATACAGTTCATACATTATTTCATCCTCTCAATCATGAATGCTCTCTCCCCAGTTGGTGGCTATCCTTGACTGGGAGAGAGGATTCTTTTATACAGTTCATACATTATTTCATCCTCTCAATCATGAATGCTCTCTCCCCAGTTGGTGGCTATCCTTGACTGGGAGAGAGGATTCTTTTATACAGTTCATACATTATTTCATCCTCTGAATCATGAATGCTCTCTCCCCAGTTGGTGGCTATCCTTGACTGGGAGAGAGGATTCTTTTATACAGTTCATACATTATTTCATCGTCTCAATCATGAATGCTCTCTCCCCAGTTGGTGGCTACCCGTGACTGAGAGTGGGGATTCTTTTATCCAGTTCATACATTATTTCATCCAATCAACAGTGAATGTGACTAGGAGAGAGGATTATTTTATACAATTCATACATAATTTCATTCACTCAGTCTGGCTCCATGGATAAATGGTTAGCGTGCTGGCCTTTGGTCACAGGGGTTCCGGGTTCGATTCCTGTCAGGATCGAAAATTTTAACCATCATTGGTTAAGTTCGCTGGTACAGGGGCTGGGTGTATGTGTCGTCTTCATCTCATTTCATCCTCATCACGACGCGCAGGTCGCCTACGGGAGTCAAATCATAAAAAAGACCTGCACCTGGCAAGCCGAACTTGTCCTCGGGACACTTCCGGCACAAAAAAGCCATACGCCATTTCTTTCTTCTTATTCTTCTTCTTATTTCATTCACTCAATCATGAATGCTCTCTCTCCAGTTGGTGGCTATCCGTGACTTCGTGAGGAAAGTGTTTATTAATTCATTTACGCAAGAACACAATTCTATCATGAAATCATTCATTCACCAATTCCTTTAATCACTCATTCATTCTTTCATTCATTCAATTCATTCAAAATATATGTTGCAATACGTTGTAATATTGTGCTCAATTAAAGGAACGCATGAACCAATTGTTAAGCTTACATCTGATTATATTTAAGGGTACTTCTTCTAATTCTGACGATTAATTGGAGAGGTCCCTCGAATAATATTTTAAGCGCCTCTTTCAATATCGTTTGAAAATCAAGAAAACCTGTCACAACATCGCATTAGAAAGATGACACATAAGTAAGCACTAATACAACGTAGGGAGGGTATGATATATGTTTTTCCTATACTATATAACTCTGTTAACGTCTAGGACAAAATAAATTCATAAACTTTGAATAAAAAAGAACTAAAATTTAGAACATGGGTTGAAATAGTTCAAAACATTAATTGTAATGTTTAATCTACCAAAAGATAAATATTAACAAGGAAAAGAATGCATGCATCAAAACATTAAATAAATGATTACTCAGTTTCAGGTGATCCGAAACGGGAGAATGGGAGTATCCTTTCTATTCTATTCTACATAATCTAATAAACGAAAATTAGAATAAAATGCGATCCGGGAAGCAATCAGGAAGTGTACACACACACACACGTATTTGAAAATATTACTTTTACCTCAATGACACAAAATATATTGCGGCTATACTGCCAAAATAATGTGCCATTCACAATTCCATTATGAATTTAACAAAGTAACGACCGTTACTTACATAGGCTGTAATTTCAAGGTGTTTCCTTACGGTGTCACAGGGTCATTGCCGGGCATAGCTTTGGGTAGCTGTTTTCTCAAACATTCATTCTTTACAACAATGGTAGGAGTATTTTCTCCAATGATCCTTGTGACTGAACTAGGGTGCTTATAGACCACCGGTAGGTTTCCTTTAACTTTGCTATTCATGTCCCTGCAATGAACTGGCTTCCTTTGATGAGTTCTGTGTAATATGGGTAGCCAGACTCTCTTCATACGTTCTGTTTATACCCTCCAGTTGAAACTGTTTGTATGTTTGAAAATTTCGATGGCTTCTCATTATAATCCGGTGTAATAGTGCACCGTGACTCAGTATTTCCGTGTCCCCGTGATCTATTTCGTTGCCAAAGAGCAGCGAATGCTCTGTCTGCCCTAGTTCACTGTGCTGCTTGTCCCCATAGCCTCTACAAGACCTGAAAGTTCATTTTACTATTTAACACGGCACCGGCCGTCAAAGCACACGCAGTTAAGTTACCATGACAAGGTTTATAATGAAAAAATAATTTCTTCCTCGTCTATTTCGTAACTGCCCTTGCTAACGGACATCGAAGTAAACATGAAAACCTACAATGAATTATTCAATGTGGATTTGTGGAGTGGGTAAACTGCAGCCATATTTATGAGGTTATTCTTCTGTAAAAGTTGTCACACATACCGAAATATCCTGTGACTGCCCACTGCAGACCTCTTTCCTTAACCTGTTTATCACTCCGCTTGCATTTCTTATAGCTTAAAGCAACACTAATAAAACCAAACACAGAGGAGATGTTCGTATTCATAATACCAAGTCACTATTTCAAAACGATGCACCCCGTTATAGGCTACAAGGGTCAGATTAAATCCATTTCATTGTTTAGCTGAAAACTTTCAGTAATCCAAGAGATCCTTCGATTTAATACTGTATGCACGACTTCTTCCGAAAGTGATCTTGTGATGGAATAATGCTGTATATGCATATGCCTGGGAAGTGTTTAAGTCTCGTTGGATTATCTGAACTGGTGGTCCATTTAATTTTATCTTATCTTACTATATATAAAAATGTACGTATGTATGTATGTATGTATGTATGTATGTATGTATGTATGTATGTATGTATGTATGTATGTATGTATGTATGTATGTAAATGACACATCTCCTCCTAAACCACTGGAACAATTTCAACCAAGTTATGAACACTTATTATTTGCTATCCGGAGACGAGCACTGTGGTGGTAAGCCACCTCTAGCCCCCTTAGGAGTGGGGGGTTAGGGGGGTCAGGTAAAAAATAATCGAAAATAGTGTCGAATCTGTGGTTTTTGGGGTCGCTGAGGTGAATAGTGACACTCCCGATTTTTTAAAAGTCAAAATTCTGCTCCCATTTGGGTTGGGGGCGGGGGGGGGGTCGCCTGATGATGGATGTATGTGTGTAAATGACACATCTCCTCCTAAACCACTGGGGCAATTTAAATCAAATTTTGAACACATATTCTTTGCTATCTGAAGACGAGTACTGTGGGGGTAAGCTACCACTAGCTCCCTTAGGGGTGGGGGTTAGGGGGTTCAGGTAAAAACATAATCGAAAATAGTGTCGAATCCATAGTTTTGGGGGTCCCTGAGGTGAATAGTGACACTCCGGATTTTTTAAAAGTCAAATTTCTGCTCCCATTTGGGTGGTGGACGAGGGGGGACTGATACATAAAATTAAACGAAAATAGTGTCGAATACATAGCTTTTGGGGTCGTCGAGGTGAATTGTACACTCCGGGTTTTTAAAGTCCAAGTTCAGCCCCCTTTGGGTGGGGGGTGAGGGGGAGTGATATATAAAAATAAACGAAAATATATATGTGTGTATGTGTGTAACTGACATCTCCTCCTAAACCACTGGAGCAATTTCAATCAAATTTTTAACACTTATTATTTGCTATCCGGTGACGAGCGCTGTGGGGGTAAGCTACCTCTAGTCCCCTTAGGAGTTGGGGGTTAGGGGGTTAGGTAAAAATAATAATCGAAAATAGTGTCGAATCAGTAGTTTTGGGGGTCGCTGAGGTGAATAGTGACACTTCCGATTTTTTAAAAGTCAAATTTCTGCTCCCATTTGGGTGGAGGGCGAGGGGGGACTGATGATGGATGTATGTGTGTAAATGACATCTCCTCCTAAACCACTGGGAAAATTTAAATCAAATTTTGAACACATATTATTTGCTATCTGAAAACGAGCACTGTGGGGGTAAGCCACCACTAGCCATCTTAGGGGTAGGGGTTAGGGGGTTCAGGTAAAATCATAATAAAAAATAGTGTCGAATCCATAGGTTTTGGGGTCGCTGAGGTAAATAGTGGCACTCCCGATTTTTAAAAGTCAAATTTCTGCTCCCATTTGGGTGGGGTGCGAGGGGGGACTGATGATGGATGTACGTGTGTAAATGACACACCTCCTCCTAAACCACTGGAGCAATTTCAATAAAATTTTGAAACTTATTCTTTGGTATCTGGAGACGAGCACTATGGGAGTAAGCCAACTCTAGCCCCTTTAGGGGTGGGGGTTAGGGGTGTCATGTAAAAAAATCGAAAATAGTGTCGAATCCATAGTTTTTGGGGTCACTGAGGTGAATAGTGACACTCCGGATATTTTTAAAAGTCAAATTTCTGCTCCCATTTGGGCGGGGGGCGAGGGGGGACTGATATATAAAATTAAACGAAAATATTGTCGAATACATAGTTTTCGGGGTCGTCGAAGTGAATTGTACACTCCGGATTTTTAGTATGAGGAGACAAACCACGTGGGGATAAGACAACCTAGGAAACCTTAGGGGCGGTGGGGGGCAAGGGGTCAGATATACAAATTAACGAAATTAGCGTCGAATCCATACTTTTCGGGGTCGCTGAGATGAATAGTGAGACTCCGGATACTTTATAAGTTCATCCCCCTTTGGGGTGGGTGGCGAGGGGGGAGTGATATATAAAAATAATCGAAAATAGTGTCAAATACATAGATTTCGGGGTCGCCGAGGTGAATTGTACACTCCGGATTTTTAGTATCAGGAGACAATCCACGTGGGGGTAGAACACCCCAGGAACGCTTAGGGGCGGGGGGGAGCGAGGGGGGAGACATATATAGCAACAAAAGGAGTGTTGAATCAATACTTTTCGGGCTCGCTGAAATGAATAGCAACACTCCGGAATTTTTTAATGTCCAAGTTCAGCCCTCTTCGTTTGAGGGGGATGGGGGAGTGATATACAGAAATAATAGAAAATACTGTCGAATACGTAGTGGCAATACGTGGGGGCAATACACCGCAGGAAACATTAGTGGCGGAGGGCGAGGTGCTGAGATATACAAATCATCGAATGTAGTGTCGAATCCATATTTTTTGGGGTCGCTGAGATGGATAGTGACACTCCGGAATTTTTTAAAGTCCAATTTCAGCCCCCATCGTAGTGGGGGAGATGATATATAAAAATAATCGAAAATAGTGTCGAATCCATAGTTGTCGGGGTCGCTGAGAAGAATAGTGAGACTCCGGTTATTTTATAAGTCGAAGTTCATCCCCCTTTGGGATCGGGGGCGAGGGGGTGTGATATATAAAATTAATCGAAAATAGTGTCGAATTCATAGTTTTCGATTACGCCGAGGTGAATTGTACACTTCGAAATTTTAGTATCAGGAGACAAACCACATGGGAGTAGGACACCCAAGGAAACCTCAGGGGCTGGGGGGCGAGGGGGTTGAGATATAAAAATTATCGAAAGTAGTGCCGAATCCATACTTTTCGGGGTCGCTGAGATGAATAATGGCACTCCGGATTTTTTTAAAGTTCAGCCCCCTTCGTGGTGGGTGGCAATTGGAGAGTAATATATAAAAATAAACGAAAATGATGGTGAATCCATAGTTGTCAGGGTCGCTGGGATGAATAGTGAGATCCCGGATATTTTGATATTTTACAAGTCCAAGTTCATCCCCCTTTCTGGTGGGGGGTGAGGGGGATTCAGATTTATAAATAATCGAAAATAGTGTCGAAGCCATGGTTTTCGGGGTCGCCGAGATGAATAGTAACACTCCTGATTTTTAAAAGCTCAAAGTTTAATCCCCTTTAGGGGGGAGGGGGTGAGATATAATAATAACAATCGAATATACTGCCTAATCCAGAGTTTTCCGGGTCGCTGAGATCAATAGTAATATTCCGGATTTTTAAAGTCCAGCTTCAGCCCCTTTTGGGATAGAGGTTGAGAAAGGGTGAAAAAAATAAATTGTCAAAAATGCCCCCCTTTGGCATAGAGGGTGAGAAAGGGTGAAAAATAAATTGTCAAGAATGCCCAAGGTAATAGACGTGTGTATGTTCCAGTATGACTTTCAAGTATGACTTACTATCTGGAGAACCACTTCGGAAGCGGGTGATATATATAATCCATATTAATAAATAGATGTCAGTTTGGCGCGATCTATATATACTGTACTATACATATATAAATTAAGGCATAAAAAGGATAACATACGTGAATTAATGAGACCATTCTAGGTATCCTAGAAATTTAAAACTTGGTACCAGAAAACCTGATGACTTCAGGATCCCTAGAAAAATCTAAAATTCTCAAAATTCTCTGAGAGGGACACGTTGGGAGTTTCAAATCTGCATAAGAACACAGTCGGTGATATTTATCCGGAACGATAACTTATAGGTCTCATGGGCTTAAAAGTTTCCTGAAAGTCCTAATTTTTAACCCCTTCCCCCATATCAAGATGGGAGCATAATCTCCCAGACGAGATAGAAAATAGAAATTGACAAAATTATAGCTCTTTGCCTGTAACCGATGGAAAATTTACGAGATGTTTAAACAATTAATTTCTTTACTCCCAAAAATATCGAAATATGGAGGTAATTTTAATGACGGTGTAGACCTTCCTTTCGAGGTATTTGGTGGCTAAACGGTAAGTCGTATCACAAAACGGATGGCACAATCTCTGTTCAATTTGGAGTGATCTACAACTTTGGTCCTATGACTTTTTGTCGTATCTCTATCCCTTATGATAAATTTGGCTCTATTTCTGGATTTACCTAAATTTCGCACTTTGTACACGTATAATTGATGGTTTGAGTCACGTATAGGAAAGATGGGATCATTAAATTCTATACGAATATTGGCCCACCCAGCCAAATTCTATGTTCGAAGCTGTCGCATAAGTATCTGAAAAGTTATTCACTGTGTGAAAACCTTACATAAACGTTTCTAAAATAATCTTGCCTTTAAATAGAAGAGATACGAGGAAATATCATAGGGCCAGCCATTTAGATAGCTAAATGAGGCCAGAGTCGTCTTTTCATACAATCCGTTATTCAATATGAATGCACCGTTTAGCAGCAGTTATTCTGTAAATGAAGGTGACCATGCATATACTTCCGTATGTCGATCTACATTTATTAATTTAAGTCGATTTGTAGCGATCTAGAAGGGGGTGTGTTATTACATTGTAATTAATACTTTACAAATCAATAGTGTCTCTCAGCAGGAGGGCGTCTGCTGTTGTAATCAGTACTCCCAACATCGACTTTAACTAGCAATAGGAATGGGGTAGTTCTCCAACGCCTGTGTACCATTGTAATGCATAATTCCCTTCTTGATTTGACTAGCAGAAGGCAAGGGAGCGTGCATTTTTTTAAAACTCTTTTACCTGATTCTCTTTAGCATTAGATATAGGTGCCCCCGATTATAAACAAATTTACCCATCAAAATGTGACTGACGTTACGCATAGTCAGTTGCGGCAGACAAGTGGACCTGTCGTTATCATCACAACTCTGCAACTCGCACTTCACATTGGAAACTACGTCTGCGGACCTCCCTATGCTTTTTCTCGGATAACGCCAAGAGACATCCAATTAAAATATGTTATTCACTTCATGTACAGCAATTTACTTCGATATCCGTATACATTGTAGAAAACCGTAGCGAAGCACGGGTACATTTGCTAGTGTTAGTCTAAATCATAGGTACTCACTCTGGGCATTTCGTCCTGCGGGCGCACAGCACTGTAGGCGGGCGGGCAGGCAGGCGAAGAGCGTGCGCTATTCAGACACAGTGACGTTGCGGTTACGTCACAGGCCGTGAAGGTTTCACGAAGTTCTCCCAGATACTCTCAATCAATGCGGCGATGCCTGAGTTTGAAATGGTGGGATAAAATTATGATATAAAGAGGGCATAAATCAACGTAATTTTCAATTTACTTTGTAAGAAATAAGTTACTAATGTTCATTCCAGTTTACGTATTTTGACCGGATACAGCACAGAGTTAGGTCTACAACCTCAAATATTTTTGTAATGTACGTTTACTTAATGAATTACAATGCTCACAATTAAATGTTAAGAGGTTATTTAGAAACATTTCTAATATAATACGGAGTTAAGGTGGATAAGCTGTGGCTTGTGGTTGTTAGCGTTTAAAATATCTGATAAACTCACCAACAATACAACGATGCTTACCGGGAGTAACATCAGTTAGGTTATTTATTTCAAGTCATAATGTACATGCATTTTGTAGATACATTTACATTGTTGTACTTTAATCTTGGATAGTAAATATCTATGTCCCCATTCATAATGAAAATCCCTCACTATTATCATCGGACGCCTGATAAGTTTTTAAATACTATTTTAAGAAATTGAGTGAACAGCGAAAATCACATAAGACTACAACACATTGAAAAATCAAGCAGTAAACTTGTTGATCTATGTAAATATATAACTTTCGATGAATGATTAACAGGAATTTTACTTTTTTTAATGGAAATACTGTCACTTCCATCCAAGGAATAGTAAATCCTAACTTGCACGCTTAAACCCTGTACCTTTTTAAAATTCTAACGCAAAAATATTAATGTGTTAGTCTTCTTTGAATGGATAAATGTGTGAAAATAAAACTGGTTGTTTATACCGAACACAGTAGAAATCAAACCAACGGACGAGTTAGCCGTGCGGTTAGGGGTGCGCTGCTGCGAGCTTGCATCCGAGAGATAGTGGGTTCGAATCACACCGTCGGCAGCCCTGAAGATGATTTTCCGTGGTTTCCCATTTTCACACCAGGAAAATGCTGGGGCTGTACCTCAAATAAACCCACGGCCGCTTCTTTCCGACTCCAAGGTCTTTCCTCTCCCATCGTCGCCATAAGACCTTTCTGTGTCAGTGCACCGTAGAACAACTTGTAAGAAATCAAACCGAAATAGATTTAAAAGGTCGGTTTTATTGCGATTATAGCTGTTTTTTAAATACTGTACCCCGATCAGCATTTCACTGAAAAGTGGAGAAGTGCTTCATAATCACAATCGAACGTCGCTTCTCCCTTCTCTGCAAAGTTTGTTCGTTCGCTCCCTTGAATGTGACGAGGGCGTATGAAATATCTACTCGCCCTGCTGTGACGTATGATTCCTACGTAAGCTGCCGGTATTTACGTCAGGCCAGCACGGCCGCTCTGGGCTAGCCTCAACCGGCACCCAGCTGAGCATCTCTGGTCTAAATGTTGGTATCCGTGGAATAATTTTCTTTGTGCTGACAAAAATGGAGGAGGTCTATGCAACATCGTTATCTCCAGGCATACTGTACTTCAGATGCCTGGCTGAGGAGGTAAAGGCGTGCTCGGTCCGCCACGAAGGATGTGGGTTCGAGTCCCCGTCAGGAAGTCGTAGAATTCAAGAAACGAGATTTCCACTTCCGGGTGTGCACATGGCCCTTAGGTTCACTCAGCCTACACAACATATCAGTACCAGGTTAATTCCTGGGGCCAAAGGCGGCCGAGCGTAGAGCTAACCACTCAACCCCATCAAGCGCCACGGCTACGGATAGTGGAAGCCTTTGCCTTCCACCCCTCCAAGGGCCTTCACGGCCTGTACGGAGATGACTTTGCTTTGATTTTTACGCTGCACATCAGAAATTAAGCAAAGGGAAAATGTAGGCACGCAAATTGTGACGAATGAAAGGATACTAAAAGGAAGATACTGAAGTTTTGTGCAAAATAATATAAAAGTAGGAATAGAGTTGATCAAGATCACAAATCAGCATCTAACTTGGAATAACTTTGTACATCCGTACTTCTCTTGTTTCAATAGCACCTCACTTAGGTATATCTATTTTAATAAATTCATTTTCTGCGAATGACTATGAGTTAATTAATAATTTCGTGTGGCTATTTCTAGCCGAGTGCAGCTCTTGTGAGGCAGACCCTCCGATGAGGGTGGGCGGCATCTGCCATGTGTAGGTAACTGCGTGTTATTGTGGTGGAGGATAGTGTTATGTGTGGTGTGTTAGTTGCAGGAATGTTGGGGACAGCACAAACACCCAGCCCCCGGGCCATTGGAAATAACCAATTAAGGTTAAAATCCCGACCCCGCCGGGAATCGAACCCGGGACCCTCTGAACCGAAGGCCAGTACGCTGACCATTCAGCCAACGAGTCGGACACTATGAGTTAAGATTATAGCGAACTAATATTATGCTTGTTTCTATGGAATAGTGTCATTGTTCAAGTGCACTCAATTTGGATTCCTCTGTAATGACGTGTACGTGGATATGCTATATTACTCGCTTCGTGTTGAAAACATATTTACTTCTATACACTGAAATTACAGCTAGTGCCTCCGTGGCTCAGGAGGTAGTGCGCTGACCTCTCACCGCTCGGTTCCGTGGTTAAAGTCCCTGTTATTCCATGTAAGATTTGTGCTGTACAAAGCTGAGGTGGACCGGGCGAGTTGGCCGTGCTCGTAGAAGCGCGCGGCTGTGAGCTTGTTTCCGGGAGATAGTAGGTTCGAATCCCAATTTTGGCAACCCTGAAGATGGTTTTCCGTGGTTTCCAATTTTCACACCAGGCAAATGCTGGGGCTGTACCTTAATTAAGGCCACGGCCACTTCCTTCGAACTCCAAGGCTTTTCCTATCCCATCGTCGCCATAAGACCTATCTGTGTCGGTGCGCGTAAAGCCCCTAGCAAAAAAAAAAAAAAGCTGAGGTGGAACAGGTTTCTTCTGTAACTCCGTTTTCCCCTATCACCTTTCATCCCAGCAACACTCTCCAGTATCATTTCATCTGTCAGACATTAATCGTTGCCCCAGAAGAGTGCGACAGGCTTCGGTAGCCGGTATAGTTCCTACCCTCACCGCCAGATAAGGGTTTCATTCATTCGATTCCTGATCCGGTTGAAGATAGAACAGCCTGTGGATTTTCACTTGCGATGTGTGTACTGTTTATGGTGTCCAGAATTGTTATATTGAAATGAATGAAAACCTACAACCTGTTTTTCATCTTGCGGCGAGGATAAAAATTCTGCCGGCTGCCAAAGCCTGTCGCACTCCTCTGGGGCAATGATTAATGACTGAGAGTTGAAGTGAAATGATAATGGAGAGTGTTGCTGGAATGAAGGATGACAGGGAAAACTGGACTATCCGGAGAAAAACCTCTCCCGCCTCCGCTCTGTCCAGCTCAAATCTCACATGTAGTGACCGGGATTTGAACCACGGAACCCAGCGGTGAGAGGCCGACGCGCTGCTGCCTGCGCCACGGGGGCTTACACCAGACTTTATATATTATTCTTTCTACTGTGATGTGGCAATTTCTTTATTTGCAAACTCTATTGTAAGGGGCGCTTAAAACATTATTCGAGGGACCTCTTCAATTAATCATCAGACCTAAAAGAACTGCCCTTGAATTTCATCAGATGTAAGCTTAAAAAAAGTTTGTAGTGCGTTCTTTCAGTTGAGCACAGGAATATTTTTGAATTAATGAGTAAGTTACATATTGAAATACCAAATTATTCTGTGTATGTGTATTTACAAGATACATTTATCAATTTATTTTCTTTGAGAATGTCTATTGAATGTGACGTACTAAATGACTCAATAAATTATATTCCAAAGCAACAATATCTATAGGAATGTAAAAATACAAAATACAAAATTGTTTGCTTATTGCATAGAAATAGGCAGTAATCACTCGTGAAAGAGAAAAATGTAGTTATTTTACTCACTAGCTGATGAAAATTGAATTCTACATAATCGCAATTACAAGGTATATCTTTTCCAACCATTCATTACGGTCAACAGCGAAGGTATATAATTTGACTACTTCCTAATCTAAAAAACGTCATGTGCTACAATGCAGACCTTCACCCAGTATTTCATTCTGTTACCGAGAGTAGTGGGTGTGTCAGTCCGGACGTACAGTCACTGAGAAAAAAAGAATGAGCGCATAATATTATGTACAGTGTTACCCAAAAGTCCGTAAACATTTGACGAGGCAATGCTTCACGCAATATTGGAGGTACAGGGGTAATAATTGGCACACATGATTCGCATAGCATGGAATTTTATTTATACCAAAATAAAGTACACAAAATGACCATCAGGTGGCACTGGACAGCAACAGGTCAGGTACAAATGGCCACGCACGCTTGACATGACGTGGGGTTTTACTGACACCAACAACGAGTGCACAAACAATCCAATAGATGGCGCTGGCCTGCAACTTGTAAATGGTGCCGCATAAGACCCATGTACGGTATAAAATGAGCAGTTGTAAGAGAGGGAGTCAGATGCGCCTGCAATCGCGGCATGTCATGCTTGGCGTCCTCGGTCCCGCGAACTCTATCCGTGTGATTATTGGTTGTGGGGTTACCTGAAGTTGCAAGTCTACCGAAATCGTCCGACCTCATTAAGGGTTTGAGCGATGCTACGTCTATAACAATCAACCCACCTCTAACTGCACAGCTAAAAATCCCATATGCAGCCACTGCAGTCAACAACCTTCTACACTCAGTTGTCCCAACATACGTCAACCCCTCCTGTGTCACGCCAGTGGGGGTACTTACCCAGTATAGTCGCGCCCTGCAGCCGCCACCCTCGACCTCGCGCTAACTAACCTGAGGTCATAGCCCACATCCCTACAGCAGATCTTTAGTCCTTCACCACTTGCAAGCAGCGGCAAATCAAACTTTCAACCTTCACTTCTCAAGCACTTATTCTGGATTAAATTCATTTCAGCACACCTTTGGAAACCCTTGTCTAAACCTAGCTTAACAATATAATAAGCTCCATATTTAGCCAGGAGGCTAGAAATCTCATCTCATCTCCTACTTAAACACATCATCTCCCCACCTCCTTCTCCCTTCACATCCCCCCAACCCGTCCGCATCTCTTGGCTGGAGAGAGGGCTTAACCGTCTAGGTGGCCCGCCGCACCCATTCAGGGTGGGTAATGAAAGCTATATGCTATACAGTACTGTTCACAACATTCTACCTCAATTACAGTTATTGTTGATGAATGATGGCCGACAATGTTGAGCATGTGTTATAAAGAAACAAAGAACATCGTTTTTGCTAAACCTCGATTGTTATGCAAATTATTGCTTATGTATCGTATGAAGCGCCAATTGTTGCTTTTGTGCACTTTATTTTGGTGTCAATAACACCTCATGCCCTACCGATCATGTTTGTGTCAATTAATAGCTTTCTACGCAAGGGCGCTCATACCCGGGGGTAAGGTGGGGCCGCCCCCCCCCCTCCTAGCTCTCAGGGAAAGGCAAAAATCTAGTCTAGTCAGGTATTTTCCTTTCAAGAAAAAGATTTAAAAGGCAGTATTGCGGAGAAGCAGTAGTACCGTTCCCTACCAACAGGCAGGGAACACCGTGAGTTATTCTACCACAGAATACAAGTCGCCATTATCCTCCAAAATATTAAAAATACTACGTACCCCCAGGTCTGCCCCCCCCCCCCCCTCACAAACTCTCATATGGGCGCTGATGTTTCTACCTCCAATATTCCGTGAAGTATTGCCTCGTCAAACTTTAACGGACTTCTGTGTCACCCTGTAGGAGCCCCGCAAGTACACTTTTCTCAGAAATAATTGAACCTATAAATATATCGTTGTTGAGCCTAGAAAAATCGCTGTGTGGTAATAATTCAGCTTAGAAAACGAAATCACGGTCTTTTTCCAGTCATTCGACTGGGTCAGGAATGGAATAAATGACGCCTCCATCTAGCGGCGAGGATAGGAATTGTGCCGGCTGCCGAAAACTGTCGCACTCCTCTGGGACAATTTCTATTGAATGACATGAAATGAAATTATATTGGAGAGTGTTGCTTGAATGAAATATGGCAGGGAAAAATGGAGTACCCAGAGAAAAGCCTGTCCCGCCTCCGTTTTGTCCAGCAAAAAATCTCGCGTGGAGTGACCGGAATTTAAAGAACGAAACCCAGCGGTGAGAGGCCGGCGCGCTGCCCCCTAAGCCAGGGAGGCTAATATTTCAGCTTATAACTCTGACCAAAAATGTCCATGTCATCTATGGTTCAGTATTGCATGAAACAATATCAACGAATTTTTGTTCTGTGATAAATGTGCTGCGGGTTAGCATTTCTCCCCTCAACATTATTTCAAGCGGTATTTCGACGATATGTTTTTGGGTATCAACAAGATGTGCATCTACGTGTTGAAACGTGAAGAAAACTTTGATGATCGAATTAAAATGCGAGGAACATAAAATTCCATGCGCTGATACCATTTTGAGCGACAATACATCACAACATTAGATAAAATTATGCAAGTGTTTGTTTCACAGGCGTAGACACAGCTATTCTTGACGTGGTTCTTGAAGAATTTGCTTAAAGAAAGAGATTTATTGCGTTTTATATAACTATAAAATAATTATAGAGACACATTCTAACCTACCGTTAAGTCGTCAGGAGATGTGTATTGAGCCAGGACGGTACAATTCTGGGAAGGTCAAATCAATTAAGTTTTTCGCAATTATTTATGAATTTCACTACATCATTATAATGATTTCAAAATAATCGCTTAATACAATGTTTAAAATAATTGTGTGATGAAATTTCTGAATTGAATACTGAATATTTTAAATTGAAATGTTTCGGTAATTTTTGTCGCAAAAAATTCCGTCTGTATCAAGAAGAGGCATGGTATTCGTAATACAGTCAACGCAACTCATGAACAGATTTGTTCCTTTATAATGTCCTACATAATCTTCCACACTTCCCTCAGTACAAGTTCAATTCATATATTCAGTTCTGCAGACATTGAGCGATCGCCTGGTGTAATACATCCTGCGCCTAATTATAAAGAAGACAATATTATGACTTCAGATCCACAGCCAATCGGCACCATACAGGTAGACGGCGAGGACCTACCGCATGTGACAAGATTCAAGTATCTTGGCCTCACGATCACTTATGATGACCGAATTGTCGAAGAGGTCAAGGCAAGGATATCCGCAGCCTGGATGCATTGGAGAACGGATGATGAAAGATGATCTCAAATCAAAAATCTATCTTACTATCATTCAACTGGTTGCACTGTATGGTTGCGAATGTTGGCCGACTACGACTGAGGCAGAGCTTCAACTAGGCGTCATGGAGACTAAGATGCTGAGATGGACAGCTGGCGTCACTAAACTGGGTCGCATGTGCAATGAATCCAGCAGAGAGAGATTTGGCGTTGCACCGATTCAAGAAAAAATGCGCAAGAGTCGTCTACGACGGTTTGGACATGTACTAAGGGCAGACGCCGTCACTATCGCGAAGAGGGGTTACATGTTAGAAGTTGCCAGTAGGAGAGCAAAAGGAGGAACAAAACAGCGATGGGCCAATACACTTCACAAAGATTTTAAGAGCGTCCATCTCCACCCTGACATGGCCCAGGCAGAACTAAATGGAGACAACGAATCGATGAAGCGGACCCCACCAGCACAAGGGAAAAACGCTGAAGTAAACGAAGGAGAAGTTGATATAAATGGTTTCAAAAAATGTACCTTCTTACGTGAGAGATTCTCCAAAATGGACGTGTTGTTATCGACAGAAATTTGAATTATTCTTCGCTTTACAAGGAGAGAGTTTGATCTAGAAGCAACGCACGCCATAGAGCCGTGCAATGGGCGAGTATGAACTCATTTCGTCTCCACTTAGCTCGTTTTGTCAGAGAACGAGTCCGCAGCTAAAACGGAGACAGACACATGAACGAGTCTATGATCCTAATATTGAACGAAACGCTCTGACATCTAGCGCAGGAGGGAGTGCCGTTGCTCAGAAGTGAAAAGTCTGTCAACTCCAAGAGAAAGCAGGCTCGTCTGCATAGTGACCGCAGAAGGTCCGCCCACGTTTCCATAGCAACCATACACCCCTTCTGTCCAGCCAGACAGGCTGTAAATGGACCTCTCTGTGTTAGATATTAGAACGCTTCTTTTGATGTGCCCTAAAAGTAGCATGAGGGCTCGCGTTTTATGTGAGAGGTACATACATTCAGTCCATCTACACAACCCTATATCATTTGTGGAAGATAGAAACCAACGCAAAAGACTTAGAAGACTTACTTGTTCAGTGAAGAAGTGTAAGAAATTCCTCGATAGCGTATCAGTTGGCTATTTTTTTTAATGAACAGATATCCTGTAAAAGTTGTATACCTACAAATGTTTCAAAGAGTGACAATCGGTTGGTGAAATATCATTTAAGTAAGATGGATAACCAGGGGTCCCATAGTGTAAGATGTGTACTTTTCGGACTGTTGTTTTTGACCCATGTGTTTGACGTTGTCATAATGCCGTACAGCTTATTTAGACAAACTTAAGTCAGTCAGTGCATAACTTCTTATGTATTTCATCCAACGGGGTGTAGTTCATCTCTGTATTAAGAGTACAACTACATTTAAATAAGGATTTTCGTATCTTTCGTTCTTAATCCGTTTACCCTCCAGGGTTGGTTTTCCCTTCGGACTCAGCAAGGTATACCAACTATACTACCTCAAGAGCAGTGTCCTGGAGTGTGAGATTTAGGGTCGGGGATACAACTGGGGAGGAGGACCAGTGCCTCACCCTGGCTGCCTCAACTTCTATGCTGAACAGGGGCCTTGGAAGATTATGAGGGACAGACAAGGAAGTGGGAAGGAAGTGGCCGTAGCCTGAAATTAGGTACCATCCCGGCATTTACCTGGAGGAGAAATAGGAAACCACGGAAAACAACTTCGAGAATGGCTGAGGAGGGAATCAAACCTCTCTCTATTCAGTTGACCTCCCGAGGCTGTGTGGACCTCGTTCCAGCCCTCGTACCACTTTTCAAATTTCGTGGCAGAGCCAGGAATCGAACCCGGACCTCCAGGGGTAGCAGGTAATCACACTACCCCATAGAGGCGGACAAGAAATATTTTAAATATAAAGAACAAAATCACGTAATGTGCAGAGAATTCGCATTCGCTACAAAATTGCATTGACTTCGTTTGTACCACATGACATGATATTTATCGCAGGGGTTGTCACATAGAGGTGCAGTACGTTTTAGTTCTTGTTTTTACATACTCTGAAATGGAACCTGTGTACTTTGAAACTTGTTACTACAAAGGGCACTGGGAAAGTTTTGCCCAGAAGAGAGCAAGGCGCGATCCTCACACCAGTTGTGACCAAACAGTGGGATTGAAAGCAAGTTAAGATGTCAGTGTGGTCTAAAAGTGAATATCGCGCAATTATTCGCTGCAATTTTGCTCGCGGATTAACTGTTGACCAGTGCCTGGAGGAAATGACTCCTTTGCTGGGGAAAGACTGCCCACATCGGACAACAATTTTCCCCTGGTACAAAGAGTTCCAGAGAGGATATTTTGGGGTTGAAGTCGATCCTCGTTCAGGGCGACCATCTGAATCAGTGACTGAGGAAAACATTGAAGCTGTGAGGAAAATGCTGCAGCAAGAGAGGCGGTTGACAAATCGGCAGGTAGAAGAGACCCTCCACAACCCTGCACCAGCTATTCATTCAATTCTAGATGACCATCTCCATGTTAGAAAGGTTTGTTCCCTTTGGGTGCCCTATTCACTTTCAGAGGAACAAAGAGCACATTGAGTGAAATGGTGCCGAAAAATGCTAAAACAGTTTGAAAACGGAACAACGCGTAACGTCAAAGGTGATGAAACTTGGCTTTAATATTACGATGTCCCAACAAAATCCAGAACAAGGTGTGGCTGTTTGAAGATGAGGGTACTCCTGTGACTGTGCGAAAGTCAAGGTCAGTGAAGAAAAGGATGATTGCAGTATTCTTCACTAAACGGGGCATCCTGACTCGGGTTGTGCTAGAAACACAAAGAACAGTTACTGCGAAGTGGTACAGTGAGATTTATCTGCCTCAGGTCATCCAGGCCCTCAAGCAGCTCCTTCCAAGGTCACGGCTCAACACTTGGCTCTTGCATCACGACAATGCTCCAGCACATCGTGCTAATGCAACAATGGATTTTCTTGCCAGATCAGGGTTGACTGTGCTTGATCACCCTCCATACAGTCCTGATCTTGCCCCATATGACTTCGCACTCTTCCCAGAAGTGAATATGAAGCTGAAAGGGTGGCGTTTTGCATCCGACTACGAGCTTTTGGCGGCATGGGATCAAGAGTGTGAAAATGTAACCGCAGAAAAGTGGCAGTATTGGTTCAGTGACTGGTATCGACGTATGGTGAAGTGTGTTGAGTGTGGTGGAAATTATTTTGAAAAAGTCTAAAACGTTCACTCACATTGAAAAATTTTCCTAGTGACCTTTGTATATGCCGCAGTTTGTATGAGCTTGGCCCCATTTATCTGTAATCATGGCATCCATGGAGTAAAATTCCTCTTCTTAATTATAGTGCATGTTAGTTCTATGCACCCATTTGTAACAGGAAATACTATTATAGCTAGAGGCTTAACTCATTTCGATCTGGGCCTGAATATCCGCAACAAACGTTCTGGAATAGGCATTTTTAAGGATTAAAAAATGATATCTCTGTATTTATAGGAGATATTTGCATTATTCTTTTGTATTTGTACTGGTTTCAGTATCTAAAAAACACCATGGCGAAACAGTCCCGAAAGGCCATGGACTACCAAGCGATCGACGCTCAGCCCGAAGGCCTGCAGTTTACGAGGTGTCATTCGGTCAGCACGACGAATCCTCTCGGCCGTTATTCTTGCTTTCCAGACCAGGGCCGCCATCTCACTGTCAGATAGCTCCTCAATTGTAATTACGTAGGGTGAGTGGACCTCGAACCAACCATCAGATGCAGATAAAAATCTCTGAGCTGGCCGGCAATCGAACCCGTGGCCTCCGGGTAAGAAGCAGGCACGCTACCACTACACCGCGACCGGCTTGTTTCAGTATCTAGATCTGAAAAATGTTATTTGTTTCCCATCAGCTATTGCTTGATTTTTAAAATTGTTAATATATTATACCATGTTTTGCGAATTAAAATAGTCTGAGTACATTTTTCTGAAATGCTCTTATATTTACCCTATTCTGATAATGTAAAATGTGTATAATTACAGAACAACAAACAATAATAAAAATTATATAAACGATATAAAAATAATAACTGTTTAATAATAATAATAATAACAATAACGAAAATGGAAACTCATATGAAATTTTATTTACATACATTTATGTGGTGATAGTGGTTTGGAAGGCAATTTTAGCAAAAATACTCAGAGTGAAGATGATGTTGAAAGTATGTTGTTAGAATTTTATGCACAAATGGAAATATTATTGGCATCCGAATATTTATCCGAAACAACATTTTGTATTTCATAATGACTGGAACACGTTTTACAGCCAACCGCACGTTCCCGCGCGTTTCATATTTGCGTGAATATGTAAGAATATCTACATATTAGTATACGTTTCTTTCTTTTTCTACAAAGGAGGGATTACGATTACCTAATATCGAAAAATATCACTTTCATCAAGCACTTGTTTTCCACGAGAAGCCACGTTTTAGAGCACACTGAGTGTCATCTACTAATGCACACTCGTCGATAATATCCTAAGTCATCTGTGTTAGTTGGATAATATTGCCATCTGTTGAAATAATCTCGTAACTAATACATGAAGAAACACGACAAAATGTAACCGCCAGAATGCATGCATCGCTCGTTCTCAATTTTTAGCGAATTGTCAAACTTTACTACGGACTATACTCGCAGCGCAGCGTGAACGTAATTTCGGCCGCAGCATAGCTCGCTTTTAGACCGGAAAGAGTTAATTCTTCAACGAAGGGAAGCTCCCTCGCACGCTTTCGTAAATTTCTGGTAGACATATGGCTATCTTTAGGTAGGTACCTATGTCTGCATTGCATGTGGAGTCATACGTTCTCCAGATCATATGCTGCCAGGTCGGTAGGTGCAGAGTGGGTCTCGGCCCACAAATGACCACGGTGGTCCGTGGTCCAACAGCTCTGCACTCTGACCGGCCAACCGAGCAGAGGAGTGGTGGCCTCGGCTCTACCGTGGCTCTACGCCTCTGTTTTCGGGAGACACGACAGGGCTGGACCTCACGGTTGGTCCCAACCGACGGCTGTCATGAGAATGGTTTCCCGTGGTTTTCAATTCTCCTGCACTAAAGCGAATGCACGTATAGTTCGTAATATAGGCCATAGCCGCCAACCCCCTCACCCTCTCCGAGCATCTCCTTCACCGTAACAAATCTCCCGGCCTGAGAGACGGCGTCACCGTCTAAGAGGTCCGCCTCCCCCTTCAGGGGAGGAATGAAAATATTTTAGTACTGGTAGTAGTAGTAGTAGTAGTAGTAGTAATAGTAGTAATAGTATGCTACCACTTTGGCGACATTTAAGTGGAAGGGCTTCATTGCTGTTAGTGAGAGACAGCGTATTTGACTGACATAGTTCATGATTTTTACTGCAACAGTAACCCTTTCTCCATCGAACGAGTTGGTCGTGCTTTTAGGGTCGCGTAGTTGCGAGATTGAATTCGGGAGATGCTGGTTCGAATCCAATCGTCGGCATCTCTTAAATAGTTTTCCGTGGTTTCCCATTTTCACAACAAGAAAATGCCGGTACTGCAACTTAATTAATGCCACGTACGCTACCTTACCAATCCTAACCCTTTCCCATCCGTGCGTCGCCGAAAACGCTAGACGTAATACTGTGACGTTAAACCACTAACAGTAAAAGAACCAACATCCCCTTTTCTGACATGAATTGTTAAGAAGTTATCTCTCATTTAGAAAGTAACGTAGACGTATTTAAAATATGTGACAGACACAGGAGGTCTGCTCCTGTAATATATGGTTCCGTATTTTCCAACTTTTCTGCATGTCAGCGTCACTGTATTTGACTTGATTAAATGTAGCTTTATTTTTTCAGCCCACTCTACTGGACTCTTGACAGTGCTCTGTCGGCCTTCTTTACTGGTTGAGGATAAGACTGTGTCCTCAGCTTACAAGGTCAATTTCACGTTCCGTGATATTATTTTGCGACTAGCTGCAGTACGCGTCGTTGACAGGACGATCATCCTATAGAATGTACAAAGTTATCTAACTCCCCAGATACTTTCCGCCGATATTCAGGCATGCTGTTTCACTCGCCCTACTACTATCGTTGCCGTAAAACCTACTGTATCTGTGTCACTGGAACGTAAGACAAATAGTAAAAACTACTACTACTACTACTACTACTACTACCGCAGTTTTCACATCCCCTCGGGCCTCCTAGATAAGAATAGTTTCTCAGGCCAGGAAGATTTGAATCACTGATGAGGATGATGATGCTTGTTATTTTAAGGGGCCTAACATCGAAGGTCATCGGCCCCTAAAGGTTTGAATTGGTGAAGGACATGTTCGGAGAAAGGTTGGCGGCCATGGCATATAGGCTACTAGGAATTGTTCTGGCATTCGTATTAGTGCAGGAGAATGGAAAAGTACAGAAAACCATTCTTAGGAGAGCGGACGTTAAGGATCCCCTCCCCGATCCCCGCAACCCCCATTTTTCAATTGTCGAGGAGTAGAGCCACAGTAGAGCCGTAGCCACCGCTCCTCAGTTTGGCTATTCGAACGGAGTTCAGAGCAGTTGGGGCCACAGCCGAATCTGGATCCACACCCCCTTACGTTAGTACTGCAAGTTTTCATTCCATCCATATGGTGGGCCTCCTAGTTGGTAACACAGTCTTTTAGGCCAGGGAGATATAATTCGGTGAAGATGATGTTCGGAGAAAATGATGGGGTTGGCGGCCGTTGCCTACACTGGAAACTGTCCTGGCATTCGCCTTATGCAGGGGAATGGATAACTACGGGAAGCCATTTTCAGGACAGCCGATGGTGAAGACCAGCCCCTCTCCGTCCCCGAAATGCAGACGCGTAGAGCCATGTTAGAGCCGTAAACACCAGTAAGCAGAAGCTCACTCTGCTCGAATGACCGGTCAGAATGCAGAGCTGTAGGGCCGCGATTAAGGCGAGGATTTCGTCATGAATGTCTATTTTTATCCTCAACCCAAAATGGTATGCTCATTACTGTAACATCTGTTTCAGTTGAAATGTAAAGGAATCAAATGGGTTTATGGGTTTTATAGTGCCAATAAATGCCTATTTCGGGCATCAATGCCTATTTTGAAGATATTTGCATGATAAGTGCATGGAAAGACAAATATTAACTTTTTAAATCGTATTTTTCAATCCATTTCTACTTTGTTACTTTTCTTCACCAGATAGCCGAAGAAAACAGGCATTCTTTGCAGGTAGCAATCAAAGACAAGCACTTAAATGTGATTGAAGGACAACAGCGTTCTTTCCGTCCTCTGATTCGGCTTGGAGCAAGCTGACCTTGCACTGGCAACCCTAAGATTTTCAGCGGTCTCACGTACATTTCTTCCAAGGTTGAACAGCTACCTTTCAAAATACAACAGTTTTATGAGAGAGAATTGCGTCTTTTGAAGGCTGTAGGGATTGTTCCTGAGGTGGAGGTGGAGGAGCAATAGGAGATGAGGTAAGTGCCAAATTTCATTGTACAATGCAGAGGAATCCCGGCTGAAAGGATGCTTTGGTCATTGCTGATGTTCTCGAAGGGTACGTAGCATCACCAGCAGGTTTCTCCCCAACAGAGCTAACTACTCTTAAATACTGTCTCCTGACCTCATGTGAAGTGGAAAGGTCCTTCTCTCAATTTTAAATTAATTACATTAGTCGATAACAGGCAAAGTTTCACTGTTCAAAATTTGGAACATTTGGTTGACAATTGGAACATGTGCTGACTACGACTCATTTCAAGTTTCCTGTGCACATAATTATTGCCTGGAAGAGATAACAGTGTCTTCAACTGTATATAATAATTATTAGGGTCCGGATGTTTATGACCGAAACATGTCATAAATATGTAAGCATTTATGACCTAAAAAGTATTAAAATATGACAATAAATCTGACATCAAGATGTTTTGGCAACATTTTTGAAATATTCAAAATCTTGCCGCTCTTTAAATTACCATTATATTGAAAATTTATTTTTAAATTCGGTAATAATAAATAAGTAATATTATTAATTTTTATTATTAGACTATATTTTGGATTTGTTTAATTGATCAATCGAGATAACTCTCGACTCTGCACTGAATGAAATTAATATCACCACATTTTGATGGGCGATAAGAAAGAAATACAAAGCAAATTACATATATTTTAAAGTTTCCAAATCGGAATGATCTATTTTCACGCAAAATTTACTTGCAACGGAAAAAAAGACCGCTCAGCATCGCATGTTGTTTTTGGGGCAAATCATTAGAGTTTTATTGAGGCTCACCTTCCTGTTACTTCGTACGCATTTGTCTCTTTCTACACAGCTCACCCTCCTAATTCACATACATATACATTTCTAAGAAAGATAATTGTAAAATATTACAGACAACAATTAGGAGATGTGAAAAATCCGTCTTTGAGGCAACTGCAAGCAGGTATGCGAAAATGAAAAAAAAAATATCAAAATACGAAAATTCACGGGGAAATATCACCATAATATGAAAAATTACTGGAAAATGACAAAAGCATTAAAATCCGAAAATATGACTTTATATAACCCGTGAAAATTGCATAACTTTAGTAACCGTAAATAAAATCGTGCTTAAGTTATATTTTACATGGAGTGAACATAAAGAAAATGTGACATGTCACAAACATGCGGGCCCTAATTATTATTATTAATTGTACCTTTTCCTGATTTTGGTGACTACTTACAGACCTTTAGTTGAGAACGAAGTGGCATGATTTACATATGTTGAGTAATTTTAAATCTTAAAGACATGGTATACTTGTGTTTGTTTTTAGTGCTAATTTTTGTCATTTTAGTGTCTATTTTGCGACTTATACTTACATATTTGCCTGCCTATTTTGGCTATTTTTAGTGCCTAATATTCCTAGCCCTAGCCACGATCCAGTCGTTTCCACCTGTACGTTAGTAGTCTACACTGCAGCCACCGACCCTTGCCTAAATACTGTTCTACTACACAAGCCGTCTTCCCTGTTGATTTGGATACTACGGGCATGACTTCCATGTTCCTTCAGATAATTTCTTTGCTCACTGCCGGAGGCAAAGCTTCACATGCCCTGATGAAGGCCAATGCAATTTGGCCGAAAGCTTGGCTTTATTATCAATAAATATATATATATATATAGTGGCTTTAATCCAGTTCATTTCTTTATTTCTTTATGTTAATACAATGAGCCACGAAAACTTACGTTCATTAATTAGACTTGAACGATGTTGTCGATGATGATGATGATGATGATGATGATGATGATAACAATATTAATAGTAAACAAATAAAAGTAAAAATTATTAATGTTTTAGTTTGATGGCTCATTAGCTCCTTTTACGGTTTTCGTAGAAGATTAAGTGTCAAAAGTTTGTCCCACAGGAGATCTTTTTATGTCGGTAAATCGACCGACGCGAGGTTTCCATATTTGGAACAATTTGATGTACACTCGCCATCACAACAATTCCAAGTAGAAAAGAAACAGGTAACGTTTGGTCGTAGATTTCGGTCAACCCTGTGAATGAAGGGGAAGCAAGCGAGGCAACGTCACCTGTGTTTGTCTTCCAGAAGGTGTGGCCTGTGCACTCACAGGTCACTCCCACCACTATTTTCTCGGGAACTGATTACCATGTTTCTATGGTTAAACATGGCTATACCGGCTTCTCCTGATCTAGGAAAACAATTCATTAATTGTAATTTAATTGTAAAGGAATGTGTACGATGTAATTCCGCCCCTGTATGTATGGCAATTAAGTGTTTGATCAGCCCTAAAAGTAACTCCATACAAACGGGTTTCCAAACAACCTTGCGGCTCTGATGATCATAATTATTTACTTGTTACTTTGGGTGTTGTGGATAAAATATAATAATAATAATAATAATAATAATAATAATAATAATAATAATAATAATAATAATAATAATAATAATAATAATAATAATAATAATAATAATAATAATAATAATAATTGTACCTCCACGCCGCTAATTCAAACTTTGCGCCAGTTGAAACTCCTCTACTGGAGGAAGTCTGAACTTTATTTACTGTGCTAGTTTTCTAGTTTCTCAGAAGATGTCACTACTTGTAAATTTTGAAGTTTCTGAACTGGGTCGTTTTCGATGTATTTTTGTTTTGCCTGTAGTAAGAAGTGTGGACATTCTCTTCCAGATGGCACTACTGAAGAAATACAATTATGCACCCTAGTGCGAAGTGAAAGAACTATGTTTTTCAAGAAATTTTGTGTTCATAAGTTTGTTCTTTGTTAAATTTCTTTCAGTTATTGTTTATGTTGGCAATATTAACCCCTTCCTTCCGCCAGGTTTGAATTTAGCCAATCCCGAATTTCTTTAATTAATTTATGACCAATCAGGTGTATCTTCTTCAACTTGGATATGTTGCTTAACCCTAGCCAATAAAATTCTTGTGGGAGGGTGTTCTCATTCCTGAAACGCCTCGAACTTTCCGCGAGAGTATATAAACTGCTGATTTTCGGGTCTCCGCGCCATTTCAGTAACAGCTATCTGTGTGTAAATTATGTAGCAGGGGGCGGGTAGCGCCTCTTTCTTCGGGCAGCAGTTCAACCACCAGGTAATGGCCGTTTAATAACTTCTTTTCTTGTCAGCTCAGCAGTTTAACTCTCGGGGCAGGTCCGAAGCCTTTCCACCATGTAACTTTTCCCCTAAAATGTAAAGACACTTAGTATATATTCTATCTTTTAAACTACATATTGGGATAGAGAGTGCTTAACCCTCTCGAGGTCCCACTCATATTGCATTGAGGTGAACTTATTTTCACAACCGTTTCTTCCTTAACGTAATGTAAATTGTTTCCTTCTAAAAGTCACCTCTTTAGTATGGGATTAGCCCTTGCAGTAAAGGCCTAGTGCCAAGTAGGTTTTATATAAAGTGTATTAGGAGTGCAAGAACGCCTCCTCTCAAGTTGGTATTTTAGAGGCCATATAATATTTCTGTTTCTTCTCTAAATAGGCCTCAGTAGGTCGGGTATTTTTACCCCTGTGTATGTGTCCTTGGAGGACAGCTTGAAGGTGGAATTTGGTGTGGCCTTTGATAGGCTTGAACTTAAGAGCGGGTCGCTCTTTCTTAAAATTTGTTTCTGTATGCCTCGAGGAGGCTTTACTGTGTAATTGGCAGCAAGAGCTCCTGGGCATGATTGGGGTCTTCTGCCCCTTTGTTGAAGCTTGTATAGCGTAAGGTTGGGCTCTTTGCTCAAGAATTAGGTGTCTGGCTCTCGGAGCCCAAATCCTGTAATCATTGTAATTGTACATTTTCGAATTGTGTTTCGGCTACTGAGTACCTGTTCTATTTGTTATTTCTTAATCTTTAAAAGAAAATATAACCTTGATAAATTTTATCTTAACTTTAATTTCGTATTTTGGGACCTGTTCACCCCCGCACCTTCTTTCACCTCTGCTGTTCCACAGATACCTCGGAACAATAATAATAATAATAATAATAATAATAATAATAATAATAATAATAATAATAATAATAATAATAATAATAATATCCAAGGAAAATAAACTCAGCGATTATTTAAAATTCAACGACTTTATAAATGTAGAAAATTGGCCATAATAAGAAGGAAAATTTTTATACCACATGGCAGTAAGTGAAAAGAGAAAGAAAAGAAAATACTGACCTATTTAGCATGTTTTCCCTTGTGAATCACCTATGGACCTGTAATGTATTTTCGGCAATATAGAATAGTGCACAGCACCTCGAGCCACTCGAATACTGATCATGATCAGGATCGCATGAATACTGATATCATAAAATTCAGTGTTTCAAAACTGCTAAAACAATGGAGTTGCATACGGACGTTAAAATTCTTCCGTAGTCGGCGACTGTTGTAAGTTTTCAGTGCTTTTATTCTACCGTTTTACCAGAACACAGAGTTCAGTTTTACGCAAGAAAACACCAGGAAGAGGACACGGAGGGCCTTAAAACTCGCAGAAAATCGGGGCAATTTTAGAAGGCAACTAGAGGGCAAGGCAGATCTTTTAAGATCCAGAAATGAAAATTCTGATTAGATTCCTCCAATCATTTGAATGGCTAGAAATTCATATCTTTCGTTGAAAAGTAGTGCACGGTTTAAGATTATATTCTAAATTTTGATTTCTTACAAATACAATAAACTATTTTCGTAAGCAAGAAGCGTTCACTTTTATTTATTTCCTTTTTCTCCTACAAAATGCACTCCTTTGTTTCTTTAAGACATTTTAGTATGATATTATGATATCTTATTTTTATTTATTACAACTCACCGATCTTTTTTTTTTTGGTCGTGAATAATATTAATTTGTACACTGGCAGAAAAATATATCGAATCACCAAGAAGGCGTTATGCTAGATTAGCGAACGTTGGTAGGCGCGTTTATAAGTCTGCAAGATGATGATTCGAATTTTTCGCAAATTGCATAAGCGTGGCGCTAGTAGTGGCCCCATGAGTTTGCATATCAGGATTGCTTTAAATACGGGCTGTACTCTACAAGAGTGTTAGTTACTTGTGAGATTGGATGGAGTGACTGTGAGTGGGTCAGGAATGTCTTTACAATGACGAAGAGGCCAGTATCAGCTCCTCACTGTGGTTGAACGAGGCGTATACTAGGGCTACGTGAAGGTGGACTTTCCTTCCGTGCTATTGCAGAACGACTTGGCATGATTGTCTCTACTGTGCATGCGTGCTGGAAGCAGTGGTCAGGAGAAGGTACGCTCGCAAGAATACCGGGCTTCGGACGTCCCCATGGCACCACCGAATGGGAGGACCGCCGTATTCGGCGTATGGCTGTGGCGTAGCGGACTGTGTCTGTAACAGCAATTCGAGCGGCTGTAGGAACCACAGTGGCGCAACGAACTGTTCGAAATCAGTTACTTGAAAGACAGATCCGAGCCAAACGCCCTGCGGCGTGTATTCCACTTACCCCAAACCACCGCCGTCTGCGACGTCAGTGGTGTCAAGTGAGAGCTCATGGGAGGATGGAGTGGAGGTTCGTTGTGTTTTCTGATAAAGCCGGTTGTGCCTTGGTGCCAGTGACGCCCGTGTTTTGGTTAGAATGAAGTCAGGTGAGCGCCTGCATTTCACCTGTCTGTGGCGTCATCACACTGGAACTACATCGAGAGTTCTCGCCTGGGGAGTAATTTCCTGCGACAGCAGGAGCACTCTCGTGGTTATCCCATGCACCCTGACTGTATATGTGTACGTTCGTCTGGTGATTCGACCTGTTGTGCTGTCATTCATTAACAGTATTCCCGGGGGTGTTTTCCAACAGGATAATGCACGTCCCCATGCCCCTGTTGTAACCTAACGTGTTCTATAGAATGTCGGCAGGTTGCCTTGGTCTGCTCGATCTCCGATCTGCCCCCAGTCGAGCAAGTATAGGACCTCATTGGATGAACACTCCAGCGTCATCTACAACCAGCATTAATCGTCCTGTATTGACCGAGCAGGAGAAACAGGCACGGAACTCCACTCCACAAGCTGACATCCAGCACATGTACGACACAATGTTGCACGATTGCATATCTGCATTCAACATTCAGGCGATTACATCGGTTATTAATGGGCCAGCATGACATATTTGCGAAGCCTTTTCTCACGCGGATATAAACCTGTAGTTTTGAACCTTGAATATGTTACCTTAATAAATATATTGCCAAATTTTCCGTTTTGTACGTTCCTTATGTCATGGTGTTTGGAAATTTTTTTTCGCCAGTGTATGTTTTTTAAATGTAAGTATTGTCTCTGTTTTACTTTTGTACGTCATTTTATCCCGTTTAATTTCTCCCCAGTTTCCTATAATTATATTAAGGAAAAGCATGTTATGATATTTCAGTAAAAAAAGTAGGTCTTTAAATGGAACGCGAATCGCCTTAATAAGTTCTTAGTGAAGGTTACATTTCTTCATCTTAATTTCTAGCGTCCTAATTTGGAATCCGTACCTGTTTTACTGCAAAATACATCAATTATTCATTTGACTGAGCTTGCAAAGTTATTAACATAGAGTAATTGAATAGGTCCTCTAGCGATGAAAATAAGGGCAATTTTTTCTTACAATCGTCGGGAGTGATCCTCTTTGTCAGTAAGTTCATAGTCGAGACCGCTAACATTTTAGCCAGCTTTCGCACAAATAATTACAAAGAAATAGGAAGATTTTAACCTGAATGAACTGTCATACGAGCCCGTGTGGTTCCTCCCTTCATTCCCCTTTCTACCACACATTCAAGGTTGAGATAAGGGGGTATGTAGGCAGGCGGGGAAGCAAGTACCCTCTTCTTTGTAGGTGTTTGGCTCAGGTTAAATTTCCCGTCATTCGCACTTTCCACCTCCCCTCGCTCTTCAGGTGTGTCAATGTGTTACGCTTCGTTAAGAATTTGACGAATGAAAGAGAGAGCGTAAACTGGTACTGCGTGGTTCTGAGAGCTGTACTGATTTCCTTGCCTTAAATGGATATTTTTGGCCCAAGAGTTAAACCACTAGTGTACCACCGTACAGAGCCATGGTCGAACTCACCTACATGAGCCCAGAAAGCCAGCGCTCAACCGGCTGAGTACCTCAGTCCAGCAGTTTTAAAGGCATTTCGTATCAGAAACTTACACTACCAGATTGCAAACAAATACTTCTTGGGAACTGTTTTATTTACAACTGGTTTTACGTCGCAGCGACACAGATAGGTCTTAGGCGATGATGGGACAGAAAAGGGGTAGGAGTGGGAAGGAAGCGGCCTGGCCTTAATTAAGATACTGCCCCAAAATTTGACTGGTGTGAAAATGGAAAACCACGGAAAATCATCTTCAGGGCTGCCGACAGTGGGGTTCGAACCCACTATATCCCGAATGCAAGGTGACAGCTACGGGACCCAAATCATACAGCCACTTACTCGGTCTTGGGAACTGAAGAACAATCACTGATCCGCTGCGCCAATGAGATTCCCTTTGAAAACATAATAACAAGCATAAGAAACACTCTACCCAAACTTCAGTTATAAAAGCATATTAACCGTCGGAGAATTTTGAGATTTTTCGATGTTCATAGGGATCATGGGGGTATCCTCCATCTCCATTTTTTATTCTTCTTCTTTCAAGTTGCTTTATGTCACATCGACGCAGATTGGTCTCAAGGCGACGATGGGATAGGACTTTAATTTATTTTTATATTTATTATTTTGTGTCCTTGTCCTTTTCTACTTTTACCTTTATAATTTAACCTGAAGATGTCCACAAAAATGGACGAAACATGTTCCGACACTTGTTAATGTTTACTTAATCAAAACACAATATTAGTATTTCAAAGGTGGAGACTTTGATTGATAACCTCACAAAAATATACTAACGACAACACGGGATTTACAATTAAATTCATTTTATGCAACGAAGGGGTAAGCTATTCCACTTTTCATGTTTCTGATTACGAAGTTTCTTTCTTATTTTCTTTACCCTACCGTAGCTCGGTTTTTGAAATGTTTCATTCTTCTAGGGTTCATAGGGGTACGAGTTACTGAGATATCAAGTTTTTAGGTTGTATCGAAATTTCTCATTATATTCATGTATATGTTCATATTTATACTGAATGTTATTGATCACAAAGGTCTTACCTTCATTTGTTAGTATAGTTAAGCTCCTACCTCTATTAGTGTTCGGTGTTGTGTCTAAAACGTTCTATAACATACACGTTATTTATTGTCGGTAGCAGAAAAGTCATAGAAATTGTGACTAATGAGAATTCCACGTGAATCATCATAATTTTTATATTTCAATGATTAATAATATTTTCTACAATGCTAGTAGTTTCATTTTCCTTTCAATTAATTCATTAACTTTAAGCCAGCAATTTCCTTCTTACGTGAACACAAAGTTCCGAAGTTAAGCTATCATGCCGGGTTGCGTGCTTCAAGAGGAAAGACCAGTGTGGTGAACCATACAAAATCTCCCACGGACGCTTAAGAGGTAGAAAATATCGAACATGGAGTTCATAAATTCCCTTCATTTATACAGAATGTTGTCGGAAAACTTCCTTGACTACTGGCTTTTATTTTCATGTAAATCAACTGGGGCAGTACATTCATTCTCAGGAGAACTAGATACACACTTAACGTTATTGGACAACTCCTTACGTCAACCAAAGCAGTTCAAGCTAGTTGTGATAAAATATTGTCACAGTTGACATTTTCATATTGTTTGGTGAACATGATACGTTGCGAGTTCATGCCGTATGAAGTTGAAAAACTACCGGGAAACGCTGGGTTCTTCAGTCAAGGAAGAGATAAAGCCATTCTGAAACAGAAACGTCAACGAAGTCAACAAGTTGGCAAATTAAAATACCGTGGTTTTTCGATATCACATGTTTTAACCCTTAAATGCGCAATTTATTATTTGTTTTAAATATTATGGTTTTCAATCCAAACGCAATAAATTATTATCAGAAAAATATTTGTAAGAATATTTTTATTTCTTTGGATCAGTCAAACAGTTAAGAGTTTTGAATGTTTCACCGGTATATGAAAAGCCTTACGATTACTTTAGCTGCTGTCACACTTCTATCTTAGGGATATCCTTGCTCAAGAATTCTCTGAGGTAAACAATATTTTATTTGTTTTACCTTAACTGATTAAAGTTTACACTTCACTCCAGCTGATTAGCAAGAAATATCATGAAATAAGAGATTGATAAATTTTAATACACTAGCGACACCTAGCGGGTGTGTCTGCAAGGTTTGAAGTAAACGCTCACTTGTAAAATCGTAAACCAAATATAAGAAGCAAGTAAATTCTCCTTTGCACATATGCAATGCTGTGCATTTAAAGATTAAACCTAGATCTCGAAATTAAGACCCACATATAACTGTCAACAACAGCGTTCAATAAAATGAATGCTTTGCTATGTGTTAACACTAATAACGCCTTAAATTTGAAACTGAGAGAACGCATTTTTAACTATTACGATTGGTTAATTTTGCATTATGGAGTTGAAGTTTCGAAAACGACAGCCATAAATAGGCTGGAAACTCTGGAAATGTGGTTTCACAGGAGATTGCTAAGTCTCCTGGAAAGATAATGTCTCTAATGGAATGATAATGCAAAGAGAGAATGCAAAATAGAGCTGCCATCCAGCATCAAACGCAGAAATGTTGCGCATCTGGGGCGTGTGTTTCGTGGTGAAAGATATGCAGTGTTGCGCTTCATGTTAACAGACAAAATTGAAGGACGCCGCGAAATAGGGAGGAAAGGGACGTCATGTCTCAAGAACATTGAAGACTGGACAAGAACCGTCGAACAATTCTACAGTGTTGCTGAAGGATACAAGAACACTATCCATACTTATCGACAACGTCCTTGAGACTGAGCACGATGTATACAAGAAGGAGAAGAAGAATGTTCAAAGGTTTGAAACCATTTTCATCGACTGGGAAATGAAGCGCTAAGGGATCCTCTTTTGATACTCAGACACCACTTGCACTTTTTAAAATTTGTTTTACGTCGCACCGATACAGAGAGGTCTTATAGCGACAATGGGATAGGAAAGGCTTAGGAGTGGGAAGGAAGCGGACGTGGCCTTTAAGGAGCAACTCCAGCATTTGCCTAGTGTGAAAATGGGAAATCACGGAAATCCATCTTCAGGACTGCCGACAGTAGGGCTCGAACCTACTATCTCCCGGACGCAAGCTCACAGCTGCGCGCCCCCAACCACACAGCTAACTCGCCCGGTCCACTTGTATTGGCCAGACTGAGACTTATAATTTACCTTTACACTTTTATGAAATTGTTTTAGAGCATTCTTCCAAGTGGAGGAAGATTTTGAAAATAATGAAAACTTTTTATTTATTTATTTATTTATTTATTTATTTATTTATTTATTTATTCTTGCAATTTAACATTGCACAAACTCAAAGTTGTATTCGGTGACAGTTGGGTAGAGTCGAGCTACAAATGGGAAGGAAGCAGACGTGGTTCTAATCAAAGCCTGGTATGGAAATATGAAACCACGGATAACCTCCTCAGGGCTGTTGAGGTGGGATTAGATCCCACAATCTCCAGTTTGAAACCTCACTGCAGTACGGCTCTTATTGCATATCAAACTCGTCCGGTTGGGATTGAACCCACCATTGCTCTATTGTGTATGATCCTCTTATTCATCACCAGATGTTTCACATGGACTATGCACCAGCGGTCAGCAGGAGGACGAGTTCGGAGATTACGTGCTGTCACACGTCTTTGCTCACAGCAATTACCCCGGCGCCCTTTCAGGTACGAACCTATCGCCCGTGGTGCCAACTTCTGCCCATTGTAGCTTAAAGACAATAAGCCACTTGGCAATGTTACCACCACTACCTCCCTACGCTACGAGAATAGATTCTTTTCTTTTCTCAGTATGAAACTCATCAGTCAGTGAGGTAGGTAAACATTTTTAGTCGTAAATACAGCATATCGACATAATCATGGACAAAATACTGATTCCCAGTTGTAGAAAGCGATTCTGTGAGAGTTTCATCCAGTGCCTGTTCCTCAGGAAACTAATTAATAAACAACATGATGCGAATTTAGTTGTATGCTCACCTTCCATATCCGCTTCAGCTCTCGCTGGTAAGGTTGACTATTCGACAAAAACAGAAGTACTCAAATATCAAGACGATTATCTAAACCCAGCTTTCACCAACATTCTTGTGAATGACGAGGAATGGTCACACTGCATTCTTTGCTTTGAAACGGATAATGAGATTTGAGGTGACGTTTCTCTGTTTATCTTCATTGGAGTAGTAGCGAAGTATTTCGCATTCTATGTTACAAATCACAGCCAATTTGTTACATTCAAACTTATATTTCTCTGTGTAAAAGTTGTGTTTTTTGACGTATTAAAAAAGTGTAAATTGAGGTGAATACTGTCTTAAGGGGAAGTGCAACTAGGCAATAATTTCTTCTTAGCATTAAACAAAGAAAAAGTAGAACAGTTTTGACGCTTCCAAGAATGAGGTTAACAGCGGAAGAAAGTCAAGAAGAGGTGTGAAAATTTAAAACCACTTACGCCTCGAAAAGCTACTTCCTTCGGTGTTGGACTGCTACTTTGGGTACAAGTCACCTGCACGTTGTACACTCATGGGCTATTGAGATAAAGATACCTGGGTAGTAGCGTGTATTGACGGTGGCGATGCGGATGGCATGGACTCCCCAGTACACTGGAAGCGTTGGAGAGCTATACTCATCCATGATCGTATCACAACCTTCCGTAATCCAACAAGATCATTCGGAGCAGGGTCCAGAGCACGCACCCTATTACACGACCTCTTTCAAACTCAGTAAGCTGCTGATACTGCTTTCTTCGTCTCCTCAAAGACATGTTTGACTCAAACCTACTTCATGTCAACTCCTGATGATGTCTAACGCTCCCGAGGTGTACAGCGCGTGCTTAAAGCAAATTTGCTTTCCATGGTTATAGTGACAGTACTAGCACCACTCTTTGTAGACTTGCGCGCTAGTTTGAATAAGAGTCATCTTTCAGATGATCAGAGCCTCCAGAATTTCGTTTAACTAGCTCAGCTCCTTCTTGGTATTGGGATTACATTTTCCGTCAATGTAGGTTCCTCGCAATTATACTTTACTCAGAAAACTGAACCTATAAATGTAATACTTGTTGTAGGTATCTACTAGATTTGTACCTACACGGTCCGACTTGTTGGCTGAATGGTCAGCGTACTGGCCTTCGGTTCAGAGGGTCCCGGGTTCGATTCCCGGCCGGGTCGAGGATTTTAACCTTCATTGTTTAATTCCGATGGCCCGGGGGATGGGTGTTTGTGCTGTCCCCAACATCCCTGCAACTCACACACCACACATTACACTATCCTCCACCACAATAACACGCAGTTACGTACACATGGCAGATGCCGCCCACCCTCATCGGAGGGTCTGCCTTATACAAGGGCTGCACTCGGCTAGTAATAGCCACACTAAATTATTATATAGTACCTACTTGGAAGGTGATTTCCATTATGATAAATAAAAATAAGTGTGTTAACGTATTAACTGCGAGGAACAGAGTATAGATTTCCCTCTTTTTTTTTACTGACTATACATGGGCTATATTACGCCCAGCCTCGAAAATCTTGACCTTGTTTTCATTGGAGGTGCGCTTGGACCTTTTTTTAAAACTGAAATAATGAAACTCTTCGTCCTTTTTCACAAAATTCTTATTTTACCATTGGTCAGGGAGCTAGCCACGTATTATCAGTTGTATTATTACATTTTTCGACATATCTCACACAGACAAATCGAACGACAACTTGCGGTGAGCACTATCACGTCGCAGTCTCGAGTTATACTCATTTTACAGCACGTAACTTGCTCCGAACTGACCACAAAATGTCAGAAGCGCACAACGCTCACTATTGCGCGATTCCATCCTCTTTTCAAGTCAGTTATTATTTTACATTAGGCTACATATATAATTTACAAGTTGCTTTACGTCACACCGACACAGATAGGCCTTAAAGCGACGATGGGATAGGAAAGGGCTAGGATTGGGAAGGAAGCGGTGATGACCTTAATTAAGGAGCAAATCCAGCATTTGCCTGGTGTGAAAATGGGAAACCACAGAAAACCATCTTCAGGCTGCCGACAGTGACCAACTCGCTGACCATTTATTTGTAACGAATCAGAATATCCAGTTTTCTACATTTAGCGAGTGGAAACAGTTCAAACAAACTGCATTAATGTAGACATTTATTAAATTTCGATGAATAATGTGTATAAACTGTAACATGACAGACATGCAGGCAAGGAATGCAGTGTTATTATTTTGAATTCTATCGAAATCTAGTAGAGTGATTATTATAAATGTACCTATGGCATATTCAATTCTTTAACGCTTACAGATAAAATAAATTCCATTGGAGAACGCCAATTTTAATTTGCCTGCAACTGCACCTCAATCTATATCATTCTTTGAATGATGAAATAGGCTGACAAGCGCTTGAACGAATACTTCATAAATAAATCTGCCATTATTTCTGTAATATTTTTTCTAAAAGCTTCATATTATGTCGCGCGCATTTCACATTTTCTGTCAGGTAATGCGATAGACAGGAGCACTTATCCTTGTAATCCAGTGGAGCAGGTGAAGTACCGAACTCGACAGACATCTAACGGGCTGCTAATGCAATAAAATCTACTGCTATTAACTTGTACGTTTTAATAATCTCTGGCTCGCAGTAACTGCCCGCGATACTATGATTTAAAATGAGTTGTGATGTTGCATTAAGGTACTGTCAAGGGAAATTCATATCAGTTTCAACTGGGATAATGAAATATTTTATGTGTAATGAGGAATCAAAATAGACTTAACCTACAAAGAGCTTAGCATGCAAAAGATATTCGGTAGAACATTCTTTCTTTCTTTCTTTCTTTCTTTCTTTCTTTCTTTCTTTTTTCTTTCTTTCTTTCTTTTTTCTTTCTTTTTCTTTCTTTTTTCTTTCTTTCTGTCATAATATAGAGATAGTGGGTTCGAGCCCCACTGTCGGCAGCCCTGAAGATGGTTTTCCTTGGTTTCCCATTTTCACACCAGGCAAATGCCGGGGCTGTGCCTTAATTAAGGCCACGGCCGCTTCCTTCCAATTCCTAGGCCTTCCCTATCCCATCGTCGCCATAAGACATATCTGTGTCGGTGCGACGTAAAGCAAATAGCAAAAGATATATATATAGAGAGAGAACCGAAACGGTGATTTCGTTCACCCACAATACATGCAAGGCCAGTCTGACTGGAAATCAACCAACCTTGATAGAAATCCATTTCTGAAACCTTTTTCTCATGTGAATTTCTTCGTCAGGAGGATTAATAAGTGAGATGTCATGGACGGTCGGTTTTGGAGGATTCGTCCAGCGGACAGAGCACAGAAGGTGTTGTACGTGGAAGAGATTCCTTATCTATCTATATTATTAAAATCGTAACGGCCGCGTGTCTCTACATTGACTATTTTGGCGAAATTTTCGTATAGAAATCCGTTTGAGGGGTAATAATTAACATTTGCATATTTTTTAGCTTTAGTTTCCTGGACGTCCTAATTTTTACTCCCCTCCCCAAAATCAAGATTGCGGCACAATTTGCTAGACGAGCTAGAAAATTGAAATTTGGCATAATTGTACGTTTTAGCCTATAACCGATGGAGAAAGTCCAAGATTTTTACATTATTCACTCTTTATCCCCGAATAATATCGAAATAAGGACGCAATTTTAATAACTGTGCAGACCTTCGTTTCGAGGTATTTCGTGGGTAAACGGTAAGTTTTATCACAAAACGAATGGTACAATCTCCGTTCAATCTGGAGTGATTTACACTTTTGGTCCTATGACATTTTGTAATCTTTCTCTCCCTTAAACATTAGATTTGTCTCCATTTCTCAATTGTAAATACATGTTGCACTTTTTACACGCATAATTTATACTTTGAATCACTTATAGGTAAGACAGAATAATCAAATTCAACACGAACATTGGCCCACCCAGTAGCGATATGTGAGCCAAATGAATGTTTTTAGCTGTCAAATATTTATCCAAAATGTAACGCACAGTGAGACAAAATTCCCCAAATTTCACCCTATTCAACGTTTCTAACTCAATCTGACCCATGAATAGATGAGATATGAGAAAATATCATAGGACAAGCCGTTTAGACCGTTAAATACGGCGTCTTATGGTACAATCCGCTTCGATATGACGTACCGGTTCACGGCAGTTAATCTGTAAATGAAGGTCAACAATATTTTAAACAAGCCTATAATTTCGTATGTCGATCTATATATATTCATTATTTCGATGTGTAGCGACTGTTATTGTAATCAGTACTCCTCACATCAACTTTGACTGGCAGTAGGAATGGGATCCTTCTCCAACTCCTGTACAACTGGCATTAGTTCGGAGGGCCTACCATTGTCATGAATAATTCCCTTTCCGATTTGACTTGCAGAAGGCAATGGAGCATGCAATTTTGTTCAAAACTCCCCTGCCCGACTGTGTTTAATTGTAGGCAAGGGTGCCCGCCATTATGAACAAATGTGCCCATCTAAAATGTAGCTGGCATTGGGCATATATACAATACAATACAATCAGCCATTTCAATCATTAAAATGATGTGGCCTCTTTAAGTCGTGGGTATAGGTAGGCCTTCAACAGTCTTCTCCAAGTAGAACGGTCTTGGGCAGATCTCATCCAAGTGGTACCAGCGATCTTCTTGATATCTTTGTCCCATCTGTCCGGTGGTCTTCCTCTAGGCCTTCGATGTTCTCTCGGACTCCACTCCAGCACTAGTTTTGTCCATCTATCATCATTTCTTCGTGCAACATGGCCAGCCCACTGCCATTTTAAGGAGCGTACTCTCTCTAAGATGTCTTTAACCTTTGTAACAGACCGGATGTCATCAGCTCTTTTCCTATCTTTCTTTGTATAGCCTAGCATTGACCTTTCCATGGCTCTCTGCGCGGTCCGAAGTTTCCCTTTTGTGAATTCGTTCGGAGTCCAAGTCTCACAGCCATAAGTCAGCACAGGAAGGATGCATTGGTCAAATACTGTTTTCTTCAGATTTGCTGGCATTTTTGATCTTAATACTGAAGAATTCCTTCCAAATGCTTGCCATCCGAGCTTGATGCGCCTATAGATTTCTGGTCTTATATCACCTGTCATATTTATAATCTGGCCAAGGTAGATGTAATCACTGACCTCTTCTAATGGCATGTTCTTAATATTCACATTTCCAGCTTGAACCCATTCGTTGGACATAACTTTTGTTTTGGAAAGGTTTATGCTTAGGCCAATCAACTGACATTCTAATGCAAGATCTGTAATTAAGGTCTGGAGCTCTTCGAAGTCGTTTGCCAGTAAAGCAATATCATCTGCAAATCTCAAGTTATTTAGCCTTTTCCCATTAATTCTAATTCCCTTTTCTTCCCAGCTCAGCTTAGACATAGCCATCTCTAGGACCGCTGAGAATAGTTTCGGGGAGATGGGATCACCTTGTTTGACACCTCTGTTGATGGGGAATTCTGGGGTTGATTTACCGATATTAACGAAAGCTGAAGAAGTCTCATAGATATTGTTGAGCACTTGGATGTAAGCTGCTTCCACTCCTTGCTCATGTAAAGCTTGCATGACAGCTGTATGGCTGACAGAGTCAAATGCCTTTTCAAAATCAACAAAGGCAATGCAGAGAGGCAAATGATATTCATTTGCTCTGCTTATCACTTCTCTTACAGTCAGTATGTGGTCTATTGTGCTAAAATTACTACGGAAACCTGCTTGTTCAATAGGTTGGGCTGAGTCAAGGATGAAACTGATTCGATTTAACAAGATCTTTGTAAAAAGTTTATACAAAATAGAGAGCAAGCTGATAGGACGATAATTTTTGATACTGTGAATATTTCCTTTCTTATGTATCAGTATGATCTTTGCTTTGTTCCATGATGTTGGAATTGAAGCCGAGTGCACACAGGAAGTGAATATTTTTGCCAAGTGATTTATTGTCTCCTCCCCTGTGAGTTTCAGGATGTCCACACAAAGCTCATCATCACCCGGCGCAGTTCCCTTTTTCATACTATCTAAAGCACACTTGACTTCCGAAGGGAGAATATCTGGAACATTAGATATATCATTTAGTTTAGGTCCATTCAGGGCTTCCTTTGGTTTGCTATACAGATTGCAATAAAAGTCTCTGATGAATTTCAAAACTTCCTCCTTTTCAGTAATTCGACCATCATTTCCATCTAGAGCAATTAGCTGCTTTTTACCGATTATGAGTTTTCGTTTGGCTGTCTTGAAACTCGTCTTGCTCTCTAAGCTTGTTCTTAAAGTGTCTTCCCTGAATTTCTGTAAGTCAGTTTTCATTTCTCTTCGTACTGCCTTACATATTTCAGAATATTCTATCATGTCACGATCAGTCTGAATTTTCTTTTCTCTCCTTCGCTTTAGCAGGGTTTTAGTTTTGTCACTGAATTTCTTTGGTTGGTCACTTTCCTTACATATGCCCCCGATTTCTTGAGCACACGAAACAATCATTTCTGCTAGATCTTCAGCCTTAGTTACATGGTACTTACTTTGAAGAGCTGCCCGGAATGATTCCGAATTGTTTTCTAGGTTTTTGAGATTGATTCTGTTGCTCTTCCTTCTTATGAGTTTGTTCCTTTCATATCTTACATTAAGTTCAACTCTTGCTCTCACAAGACGGTGATCACTCCCAGTGCTGAATCGGTTTAACACTGATACGTCTTTTACAATATGCGGTCTATTCGACAGAATAAAGTCAATCTCATTTTTTACACTGAAGTTAGGGCTCCTCCACGTCCATTTTCGTTCAGGATGTTTCTTAAAGAATGTATTCATGATGGACATATTGGTGTATTCAGCAAACTGGACTAATCTCTCACCTCTATCATTTCGGTCATCAATTCCATATTTACCCACCACAGTGTCACCTTGTTTCTTGGTACCGACTTTTGCATTAAAGTCTCCAATAACCATCTGGAAGTGGCAATCACTTCCCTTTTTGCAGGTGTTATCAAGGCTTTCATAAAAGGACTCAATTTCTTCGTCTGGATGGCTTGAAGTGGGAGCATACACCTGAACGATCTGCAATTTGTATTTATTCGACAACTTAAGGACCATTCGAGCTACTCTGCTGGAAGATCCTTCTAAAATTGATACTCTATCAGCAATGTTCTTGTTAATTAAAAAGCCAACTCCATTGAATTTCCCTTCCGGATCACCACAAAAATAGAACAAGTTGCCAGATTTCAAACGGAAACAGTCTTCCCCTTTACGGCGCACTTCGCTTAAACCAACAATACTCCAGTTGATTTTTGTAAGTTCTTTCTCGATCTCTTCTAGTCTGTCATTGCCTAATAGAGAACGACAGTTGTATGTACAGATCTGGAATATCTGTGAATTCTTTCCAACATTTCTGCTATTTTAATGAAAACTCATCAACTTGGTGTGGCTGGCAGTAAGCTGACTGGCAGTAGGAAAAGGGGCCTCTCATTATAATGATAACAGCACAACTCAATTTTGCCTGGTAGGGAAGTTGCCTGCCATTATAATAAAAAATCCTCAATTGTAATCTTCCTGGAAGTAGAAAAGGGGACCTGCCATTGTAACGAAAACTTCCCGAATCGATTATGGCCGCACATTAGGCAATGTGGCCTGCCATTTTAATGTAAACTTCCCAACTCCATTGTGAGCCTGCCCTTATCATCACAACTCTGAAATTCACACTGTACATTGGAAACAACATATGGGGACCTCCCCATGCTATTTCTCGGATAATGCTAAGAGACAGGCATTTTTTTAAAAATCTTATTCACTGCATGTTCAGTAATTGACTTCGATATCCGTATACAATTTAGAATACCATAGCGAAGCATGAGTACATTTACTTGTTAAATAATAAGACCGTTTTTGCGTTATGTGCTGCGTAGGTTGTTCGCCGTCGTCAAAGAAAATACAGGATCCATCGTATAATAAGTGACAGATCATAAAGTGGACAAGTTGTGCTACTACACAATAAACTAAAAGACAATCAAGATAATTTTTTGTGTATTGCAGAATATCCGCGAACTCATTTGAAATGCTATTCTGTTTGTTGGAAAATGCTATCAGCAAAAGAAACACAACGTCTTCCCGAACACAGGGCCCGTTACTGATAGTGATAACCATGCATCTGTCTTCGTGTCTCTATTTTTGATTTCTTGGTCTTTTGCATCGTAAAGGAACGCGTACTTGTGTATCTCCAAAATTATTCCATTTAGCAAAGTGAAAGTACAAAACAAACGCAGATGGACCACACGCAATATTCAAACAAATGGACATACTGCAGCGCAGTCATTCTGCAAGTGTGGCAAGGCAGTGAAGGTAAAAACACAAAAACAAAATGGACCTCAGCCCATTCTCGAGTGGGCGACCTTGAAGACGCGCTTTGTCTCGTGTCCCGTAGCGAGATATCATGTTGTATATGGCCGGACCCCTCCAAATTAATGTTTTAGGCTAAGGCCACACGTGCGTGATTTCACGCTGCGTTACAGCATGAAATCTCGCGTCAAAAATTGACAGCACTAACTTTCGTAGTTGCAGACAGGAACACTAAATCAAAACACCAGTCTACTAGCCAATGGACTTATGACTCATACAAAAGTATCCTCAAATAACAAATTTAACCGCTATGCTGGTACTCCATTTTTATTTCAAGTTATCCTAACAAATATGCAGCTCATATCTGCTGGATAATTCATCTACTGAAATAGAATTAAGATCTATAGCAAGTTGTTTTACGTCGCACCGACACTTCTAGGTCTTAGGGCAAGGATGGGACAAGAAAGGGCTAAGAGTGAGAAGGAGGCGACCGTCGCCTTAATTTAGCTATAGTCTAGTGTGAAAGTGGGAAACCACTGAAAACCATCTTCAGGGCAACCGACAGTGGGGTTCGAACCCAAATACTGGGTACTGGCAGCACATAAGCGACTGCAGCTACCGAGCTAGGTCTGAAATATAAAAGAGTTACTTTCAGAAAAGGCTTGAAAATGTATTCATATAATTCAAAAGCTCCGTGACATTAGAGCTGAATGTCAATGTCCAGTATATTCATCTTTCCATAGAATGAATGGGCACTGAGGTTTGATGGCACGCACGCCTATCCTCGCATTAATTGCCCGTCCCTTCAGCTTGGCATGATGAAGCTTTCACCGCAGGACATTATCAACTATTCGAAAAATCATTTTGCACTCGTTAATAGTGCCAGCTGCCGTATTTAGTATTATCAGATTTATTTGGCTCGTTACAATCCATCACAGGCTGACCCTGCATGCATGGGCGGGCGAGCGAATCAATTCAGCCTGTACTCTCCGCTTGTGGACTGTAGGCTTTATCGGACCACTTGCGAGGATGAAGTGGGCTGCGTACTCGCGAATACAAAGGGACAATACGCGGCTCAGTCATATCTTAGAAAATAGGTAGAATTCCAGTTGAAATTACATTCGCGAGTTACTTCTAACGAAACTGAACAATGTCTCCGCAGGGCTTGAATTTCTTCTGCCGTTAATTTTGTTTCAAATGGCATGAACCCGAGCGACTACCACGCCTATTATGAAAGCATAATTCAGAAAAAGGTATTTCTTTACGAGGGAATATCCTGGCCTCATAGTAAAATTTAAGCATGTATCTACGCTCCTTTAAGTCCATCCCTCCACAAGGCACCTGTTCAGCATAGCAAGTGAGGCCGCCTGGGCGAGGTACTGGTCATTCTCCTTTCTTCTTTCATTCTTCATTCTTCTTTGTACCCCTTGTATGTTCAGCGATTTTAAAATTATGTGCCTCTAATAATATACCTGTGAGTTGGTACATTCAAAACATAAGTCATGGTTGAAAAACTTCCAGTATTTGTTCCGTTATATACGCATACAGACATCAGAGGCAAGAAGAAATATATATTTTGCACATTGTTCTTTAGGCATACATTAGCTGCCACCCCCGGAGTTCCGGATTCGACTTCCGGCTCTGCCACGAAATTTGAAAACTGGTAGGAGGGCTGGAACGGAGTCCACTCAGCCTCGGGAGGTCAACTGAGTAGAGGTGGGTTCGATTCCCACCTCAGCCATCCTGGAAGTGGTTTTCCGTGATTTCCCACTTCTCCTCCAGGCAAATGCCGGGATGGTACCTAACTTAAGGCCACGGCCGCTTCCTTCCCTCTTCCTTGCCTGTCCCATCCAATCTTCCCAACCCTCCACAAGGCCCCTGTTCAGCATAGCAGGCGAGGCCGCCTGGGCGAGATACTGGTCATCCTCCCCAGTTGTATCCCCCGACCCAGAGTCTGAAGCTCCAGGACACTGCCCTTGAGGCGGTAGAGGTGGGATCCCTCGCTGAGTCCGAGGGGAAAACCAACCCTGGAGGGAAAACAGATTAAGAAAGAAAGAATATCAATTTGAAATTATTTAGTGTATTTAGTGATTTAAAGATAAAAATTTCATTGTTCCGTATTGAAATTATTAACATTAAAAATTAAATAATTGAAATTCAACCAATTCAATACATAAAAGAAAGAAATGTAGTATGCATTGTTTCAGGAAGTCGATGTCTAAAAGGGCCAATGTCACTTTTTATCAAAATACAAAAGAGTTTTATTCTGGCTTGCAACATGTTAAAAGGGCCAATGTCCCTGTTAAGTACTAAACGAACAGGTAAGTTTCAATTAAACAAGCCCTTGCCCATAACGTTGGATTACCAGTAAAGATTAGAGACCTGGCAATTTTTAAAGAATACGATAGAAAAAATTAGCGTTTAATAAGGTGACTTCCACAAAAAAGTATAAAGTTATTTAAAATTAGTTGTTGAAAAAATTATTGGATAACTATAAGCAAAACTTCAAATGCTCATATCTCAAAAACAGGTTTTCTGGCATTGGCCCTTTTAGAACCAAGCCACAGAAATTCTGTCCAAAATTTAGTCCTAAGTTTTTCATGGTTTGTCATAGAGTGCTATTTGGGAGGGTAATATCAGGCAGAGCAATGTGATCATTGTCTGATACGAGTCTAGGAAGGGCCATTAAAATTGCTTCCCATTTGTTTGGATTGAGCCGTAATCCATACCAGGAACTCCTATTGCTTATTGACTGAAAATCAATATATATATATGTATCTGCTCGATTGCAGCCCCGATCTCTTCTGGCTTTACGTGGATGTACAGGTTTTTTTCTGAATGTTCTTTTTTCCCTAGTGACTTTACGTCGCACCGACACAGATAGGTCTTATGGCGACGTTGGGAGGGGAAAGACCTAGGAGTTTGAGGGAAGTGGCCATGCCCTTAATTCAGGTACAGCCCCAGCATTTGCCTGGTGTGAAAATGGGAAACCACGAAAAACCATCTTCAGGGCTGCCCACAGTGGGATTCGAACCCACTATCTCCCGGATGCAAGCTCACAGCCGCGCGCCGCTAAACGTACGGAGAACTCGCCCGGTCTTGAATTTTCTTTACGTCGCACCGACACAGACCCGTGGCCTTAATTAAGGTACAGACTGAGTATTTGCTTGATCTGAAAACGGGAAACTAATGAAAACCATCTGCAAGGCTGCCGACAGTAGGGTTCGAATCCACTGTCTCTCGAATGCAAGGTGACAGCTGCGTGACTCGAACCACGTGGCCACTTGCTCGGTGGATATACAGTTGTGCGTCATCGGCGTACATGTGATGTCTACAGTGGTTAGTTGTTTTGAAATGTTTTTGATAAAAGAAGAAAACAGCGAAGGTGAGACTATGCCCTTTAATCCTTTAAAATCTTTCTGTAGGCATTCACTATCATTTTGGAAATATTTAGATATTTTCCCCGAAATTCTCTTTTTTCATTATTTCACAACTTAACTCTCTCATTTTTTAAAAATTCGAACGATTTCATTTTGGTTTGTGGTCTTATGAGTTAGAACCCACTCGTGAATTCCTCACACGATTTCAAATCGACCCGCGCTAATTTTTCGCTGGCGGAGATAAGCGATTTTATACCCACATTTTGTGGACATTTCATTTTGTATGACGATATCATGAATTCAAATATGGATGGTCATTTATTTTACTCGTTCAACCTTCCTCTTTTGAAAGGCACGTGACCCCTTTGCATATCTCCTATACTGTACGTTTCGAGTCCAAAGAAATGATTAGTGTAATTTCGTTGCATTGTCTCAAAACATAGGCACATTGTCCTTGCTCTCAAACCGACTTATAAGATGTTTCATGTCAAAAACTCAAGGAAATCTAAATATTTTAGGGTGTGTGTGTGTGTGTGTGTGTGTGTGTGTGTGTGTGTGTGTGTGTGTGTGTGTGTGTGTGTGTGTGTGTGTGCGTGTGTGCTTTCCCCAGAACAGTGAAATTGTTCTTTTTTTACAATTTGCTTTACGTCGCACCGACACAGATAGGTCTTATGACGACGATGGGATAGGAAAGGCCTAGGAGTGGGAATGAAGCGGCCGTGGCCTTAGTTAAGGTACAGCCTCAGCATTTGCCTGCTGTGAAAATGAGAAACCACGGAAAACCATCTTCAGGGCTGCCGACAGTGGGATTAGAACCCACTACCTCCCGGATGCAAGCTCATATTTGCGCGCCCCTAACAGCACAGCCAATTCGCCCGGTGAAATTGCTTTTGATTGTTAACGACCCTTAACGAAAATCTACCATTTTACGGGGAAAAAGTGGGGAAGAGAGGTTGTAAGACTTCAGTCAGTAATGTCCCAGCCACGGTTCTTATATTAATTTCACTTAGAATAGCCAAAGTGCTCTTTAGTCTAACATTTCTATACTGGTGGTAAATCTCCTAAATACCGGTCGAGTTGGCCGTGCGGTTATGGGCGCGCTGCTGTGAGCTTGCATCCGGAGTTTGTGGGTTCGAATCCCACTGTCGGCAGCCCTGAAATGGTTTTCCGTGGTTTCCCATTTTCACACCAGGCAAATGCTGGGGCTGTACCTTAATTAAGGCCACGCCCGCTCCCTTCCAACTCCTAGCCATTTCCTCTCCCATCGTCGCCGTAAGACCTATCTGTGTCGGTGCGACGTAAAGCCACTAGCAAAAGAAAAAGAATCTCCTAAATATAAACCTATAACTGGCTATGCACAGTGTGTGGCCATATTTCTCATTCAGTTCATATCAGAATCAGGAATCCATCCCGAGGCAACTGGCCGGTAAATTATAATGCTTATCCGCTTCAGTACCACACATTCAGTTTGTGAGAGAACTCTTGCTGCCCTGTGATATATATTATGGCAATTTATGTCACCACGAAAACTGCTTTATTAGAAATTAGTACTAATGACAATGCTCTATGTAGAGCAGTTGTTTCAATCGACTGGCCAAACCGCACTGTGGTGCTAATGGTAAGTGATACGGATGGATAGAATGCACCGCACTCATATCTGGCTAGCGTTTGAAAATTACAACTGTGCCACAAGTTGCAATTGTTTCATGACGAGGCTTGGAATATCATGATCAATAATCTCATGAAATTTCTGTTGGGGATGGGAATCGAACCCCCTCTACTCAATTGACCTTCTGAGGCTAAGTGAACCTTGTTCCAGCCCTCGTACTAACCTTTAAATTTCGTGGTGGAGCCGAGAATTGTACCTCGGCCTCCGGGTGTACAGATAGCCTGTACAAACGGCGCAGCGAACGAGTCCCCCGCTGAACTGCACGCGCACTGCATCTACATGAGCATAAGGCGGTACCGATCAGTGAGACATTTGATGTATCAGGCGGATAATGTACGTCAAGGATATGACAGAGTGGTAAAAAGGGCAATCGTGTTTGGCCGTTTCCTTGGCTATACGGTGCGTAAAGTTGCTGGATTTGTTTGTGTTTCGCAGTGGACTGCTCAACGTACCTACAAGCAGTTGTGTACTACACGTGGCCACGAAACACGACGTTAGAACTAAAGATCCTAACTGTGAGGGACTGGAGACATGATTCACGGTTTGTGAATCAAAATCGCTTCCAAACCCGACAGGAAATTCTGCAGTCAGTGAACGAAGGTCCTTCCAAACCTGTTAGCGAGAGAAAATTGCAACGGGATTTGCATGCAATGAACATTTGGAATCAGTCACCTCGCAAGAGACCAATCCTCACACAGGCAAATAAAGCTGCGGTGTCTTCAATGGACAAGAAATCATCGAACGTCGATAGTAGCTGACTGGTGGAACGTAATGTGGTCTGACGAATCACGTTTTCTGCCTATATTCCAATGACGCATGACGTCGAATGCACCATTGGCCAAATAAAATATTTCTTCCTGGATGTGTGCAAGTCAGGTTCCAGCCGGAGGTAGATCTGTGATGTTCTGGGGATGTTCTTCGTACCATGGATTGGGCCCGCTTACTGTGGCGACTACTAACATGCATCATGATCAGGTGTTTCCTTTCACACAACTTCTGCATGAAAAGAATGCTACTGAAACCCCGATTTTTAGATGACAACAGTATTCTTCGGGCTGGACGCATATGTGACTGGCTTTATGAACACACCCCGACCATATTACATCTCGATTGGTCTGAAAAATCGCCTGAGTTGAACTCCATTGAAAATCTGTGGGACATGTTAGAACAGCGAGTAAAACGCCAACATCAACATCCCCGCAATTTGGTGAAACTGCGCGATCAAATCATCAGTGAGCGGCTTAACCTGGATGCGACGTGTCTGCACAATCTTGTGGACTAACTTCCTAACCGAATACAGACGGTTATCAAGTCCAGAGGCGGAGAAACAGAAAGTGGGTTGTTATTTGTGTCAGTTCCACGCTGAGGAATGATGAACAGGTTTGATGGTTGAGCCATTGAATCTCTGTCATGGGCATTCGAAAAGTAATGGCAACCCGAAGAAAAGTAAGATGGGGAAGACGTAGTAACGACCCGGTGGAGGAGAGGCGAAGTATGATGGTTCGAACGAACATGGAGTAGCGACCACTCTAATAATAGGAAAGATGCTGATCAAATTTTCTTAAATATCATGTACGAAAGCAACAAACACTAAAGAGACTGCCAGTCTGACGAATGCGCGCGCCAAGCAGGTGGATCATACCTCAGTGTCCATGACCTTGGCAAAACTATACCCCTGCTACCATTCCTCAAAGCACATGCAAAGTGTCCACGAGGTGCTGTGGTGCCAATTATATCTCGCACTTGCATTTTGAGCGCGCTGCTGGCTTAGGGACAACTGTGGCCTAACATCATTGAAAACAATAATCAAAATATGGCATTGCAAGGGTTAATTAAGTTCTCTTTTAAATTTTGTTGGAAATATATGCTTACATTTATATAAAGAATCCAGAAGTGAGAACACCTTTTGACAGACATGTATGACATGTGCAGACTAAAGTTTATAATCTTCATGTTCTGTGAAGATGACAATATAATTATTGTAGATAAATAAAGTAGTCCACCTAATTAATACAGTATAATATTTATACTTGGTAAGAGTTTCGTCCTATCAACATAAGACCGTCATCAGCCATAAGATCCTAAAACACTTAAAAATCTAATTGGGTGTACATTTAACAAAAAATAGACAGCTTAATACTTGAAAATATTTGTGGTATAGTATTCAATATTCACTAAAACAAGTCACTGTCTTGAGGATATAACACAATACAGAAACTAGTACCAAGATTAAAATAAATTGAAGTACTAATTTTATATTGTATTGATAAGGTGTATTACCTCATTTGTCTACAATAACGTGTAGACCAAGTCATGCGTTCGACCATGATAACGTCGAGATTATTCACTTGCGATTCAAAAGGAATTGTAACCTCTCGAAAGACTACTCAGGAAAACGGACATTAACTTAGAGTTGTCATTTGATTTTCATGGCCAACAATGACCACTTGTGATATTGTAGGGTTGAGTTTCGGGCCGTGAGCAGCAGACAAGTCACAAACACCCTGTAAGTATATGTTTAGTAAGTCGATATTTTATGTAAGAAGTCGCTTGTATCTTCCCTAAACAAATGAAATGCTGAGCAAATTAAATAATGCTGAATACACATCTAATGAGTTCAGCTTAGTTTTTAACACGCAATACGTCTGTAGTTTGCGATTAAAATTGTACTTGGGCCGGTGAGCGCTGCAAGAACATGAGCAGAATATTCTTCTCTTCGAATAACGGGCGACCACCACATTGCTGGGTGAGAGTATTATTCGTTTTGTTGTAATAATTAGGGACCGGATATTTTGAAAATGCATATGCAAATGCATATTGTGTGGATTTAGTGGATTTGTGGATGCATTAAACTGTCACGTGACCCCTAAGAACAAAGTGCATAATTGTAGTGCGTGTGTGTGTCGTTGTGAGGTACACAGACTTCTGCGTTCATTTGGGCACGTTGTACGTAAAGCAGCACGTTCCATGAGACATCTTAACGAGGTTCAAGTCACAAGGGCCGTCACTTGGTCCAAGAAGTATGGACTTTTCCTCGTGTTGCTGTGGATCTAAATGCCTCCCCGTCAGTTATTCAACGCTTATGGAATCGTTACAGTGAGAAAGGCCAGTTCACAAGGAGGGTTAGACAAGGTCGTGGACGCATGACAACCCCACAGGATGACTGATATCTGACCATCTGTGCGTTGCGGCGTCGTTCAGCAACTGCCAGTGAACTGCAACATGACCTCAGGAGAGTCACTTGAGTCACGGTGTCTGACCAGACAGTAAGGAACAGATCAAGAGAAGTGTCCTTAAGACCCATACGTCCTGTTCGAATGCCCTGTTTAACACAGGAACATCGCGCAGCTCGCTTTCTGTTTGCCCGTAGCTACGTCAAATCGCAAATTCGCCAATGGAGACCTGTGTTGTTCACGGACGAGTCCAGATTTCCCCTGACACAGCGTGATAGAGGTCAACGTGTATGGAGACGCCATGATGGGAAGTATATGCCAAATGTTGTCCAAGAAGGCAACCTATTCGGACAAGTTTCTATGATTGTGTGGGGTGACATCAGTGTTGATGGCCGTAGGGATCTTGCCGTCGTCCGTGGTAATCCTACCGCTGCGGGGTACATCGAGAAGATACTGCTACAGCATGTCTTGGTTGCTGCATACGGTGTTGACCTTGAATTCGTACTCATGCACAATTCCAGCGCTTATGTAGCGCGCGTATCACCAGAGCTGTCTTGCGAGAACTGGACATTCAAGCGACTGAACGGCCAGCAGTGAGTCCCGACATTAATCCCATCGAGCATGTGTGAGATAGGCTTGACAGAAATGTTCGTGGGCGTCCTGTTCCACCACAGACTCCGCAAGATCTCGAACACGCTCTCATTGAAGAATGGGACCTGATACCGCAACGTGACCTCCGTCGACTAATACGGATCTTGCCAAATAGGTGCCAGGCTGCGATAAATTCTCGTGGAGGACAAACCCATACTGAAGCTCTCGAACTGGGATTAAAATCCACCCTGGGGAACTTTTGTCACTTTGTTTTCGCCCCTATTTGGACATTTACGTTTGTGTTCTGAAAATGAACTTTTGAATACTTCAACGGTAAAGAATAACGGTTGGTTATATTCCTGGATGTGAGGTATTTTTTGTGGAGTATGGCATACGTTTAAAAACATGTTCTCCTAATTTTTTGAATTGTGTATATTTGAATGGGTGAGATTAAAAAGGAAAGGATTCCACATTTGGGTCCTATTAAATTGAGATAGACATTATGTGGCAGTTGCATCAAAAAGTGGAAAGCCGGGCTGAGTGGCTCAGGCGGTTGAGGCGCTGGCCTCAGCCACTAGGAAACGAACCAAACTTCTCTTCTTTGCTTGCGTCCATTTCTGCAGCTGGACGAACACTATAGACCAGTCCAAGCACCAGAAAACCACATAACCCAACAAATGCGTGCACCTGTGAGTTGTCATTATGCAGTTCTCTTACCACAGAGATGGCAGTATCGATACCTAACAACAGTGTTTCCAACTCTCGCGCGGAAAGCCTGTTGTGGCAGGTGTTCGATTTTAATTTGACTGCCCCTTACAGAAGGATGTCATTAGCGAATGTTAGGCTTGGTTCTCAAGCCATGCAGTAACTCGTTTTATTCATTAATTCATTCAATCATACCAAAACATTAAAAAATTCCATATCGAAATAATTTCTACATAACACGTGCAACGACGGTGTTCAATATGCCACCTTTAATAGGAAGGACCAGTGTATACACCAATGAGAGTTTGACCTCTGTATGACGTCATCCGGTAATGCAATAGTGCTGTCATCTTGAGGTACTAAATTCGTCGTCATACACAACTGATAATTAGTGTATCTGGATTCCGATGAGGTAGCATGCCGTGTGAGGCGTCGTTTGATTCTAATGGGTTCGTCAATAAACGGAAAAAACAACAAATATGATTATAAAAATTTCGGCGCAAGGTAGTGGGAAAATCATAACGACCGTTTATCGATATGTTGGTGAAATTATCGAACAGTTATCCATTTCGGGTGTAATAATGACCATCTCCAAATTTTTTAGCTTTTGTGTCTGTCGGTTTGTCTGAGTTATTATAACTTGAAAACTATTGGGTACATTGCTGTTGACGCTTTCACGGCCCGTACTTATAGATATGATACTATATAGGCTTTTGGCCTTATTCCATGTCAGGAAAATAAGGTGAAATTCTTTACGTTTCGCAGAGAACTGTGCTCTGCGTCATCAGAAGAAAATCTCGACTGTCCACGAGAAAGGCTTCTTAAACAATGACTTTTTGAAATTTAGATGTTATAATAGAAGTGGAAATGGTACGTTCATTCGTCACCAGATGGCTCCCCGGACGTGGCACAGCGCTAGCGTGCGAAGCGGAAACTGATTGAACCATCAGAATCAGTTCACAGCCATTGGATCACTCGCTGGGCTCCTTATACCGGCCTTGACAATAGCTTGTGAAGCCCAGCATAAAGCTGTAATTGGAAAGTTTCACTATAATGCTGCTGGAGCGCTGGCCTCCTAGTCACTGACAGGAAGCTGTATACGCAAATCGCCGCATTTCCGGTGTTATTTATATTGTTTTGCTGTCGTAAATGTTGGCAATGTGTTCGCAATGCGGTGCTTATAGGCTTGATATTGAGAGCTGATAGTTATGCGCTAGTGAGTTAAATTTTTTATTGTGTAGTGTAGTGTAGTGTAGTGATTATATTTTTTAATTGCGTTTACAAATCTTGGAATTTGTGACATTATTGTGCGTCTTTATGTGCTTCGAGCAGAAATTTTCTGCAAACAAGAACAAATGTAATGAGTGGCTCAAAGCAATTTCTCGCTGTAAATGCGCCCTAAACAATAATTTTAATGTATGCGTCAATTCGTTTTTTAAATGGTGTCGTGATTTGCTTTTATTTAACTGTGATTGGATATACTCGAATATGTATTGCTGTGTGCCTTTTTGTATTTCAAACAGGAGAAAAGATCAAAGAGACACTAACATTTCACTTATTCCCTGTAGACCAGGACAAAACTATGGAGTGGCTCAAAGCAGTTAACACTTTCATCTTAGTTTTCCATTTCTATTTCGGGTATTTACCGTCTTTCTTTCTTTCTTTCTTAATCTGTTTATAACTCCAGGTATTGCTTTTCCCTCGGACTCACCGAGGGATCGCACCTCTACCACCTTAAGGGCAGTGTCCTGTTTCGTGAGACATTCGGGTGAGACAGGGAAGGGTGACCAGTACCTCGCCCAGGTGGCCGCTATGCTGAACAGGGGCCTTGGTTTGAGGATGGGAAGATTGGAAGGGATAGACAAGTAAGAGCGAAGGAAACGGACGTGGCCTTAAGTTAGGTACCATCCCGGCATTTGCCTGGAGGAGAAGTGGGAAACTATGGAAAACCACTTCGAGGATGGCTGAGGTGGGAATCGATCTCCCCTCTATTCAGTTGACCTCCCAAGGCTGAGTGGATCCCGTTCCAGCCCTCGTACCACTTTTCAAATTTCGTGGCAGGGTCAGGAATCGAACCCGTGCCTCCGCGAGTGGCAGCTAATCACGCTAATCGTTTTTTACCTCTAAATTTTCTTTCATTGAAAAATCCTTTAAGCGGAGTCGTATTTACCATATGATAGCAACACAATACAGTTTTATCCAAGATAATCTGAACTTTAACATTTAAACACTGACAAGTAAGAACCATTACTGTTATGACGGTAAGGCCAACGTGTGGAGTGTTGTTACCTGAACAATGAACAGTTTAAAATGTAATTTACTCAAAATACTTTTCTCACACTTAATTTTTATTTAAAATTCCTCTTATTTTTTACTATTTAATTTTAGTCGCACCGACACAGATAGGTCTTACGGCGACGGTGGGATAGAAAATGGCTAGGAGTGGGAAGGAGGCGACCGTGGCCTTAATTAATGTACAGCCTGATGTGAAAATAAGAAATAACGGAAAACCATCTTCAGGGCTGCCGACAGTGTGGTTCTAACCCACTGTCTCCCGGATGCAAGCTCACAATTGCGCGCCCCTAACCGCACGGCCAACTCGCCTGGTATTTAAAATTCCAGTGCAACGTATGAATGAAATTTAATCTGAAACTATATATATTGAAATTTAAATTTAAACAAGTTTGATTCAAAATATTTATGTTATCCATACAAAGAATATAGAAAAAAGGAAGACTTTAATGTTTTGTCCAGTCTCCTTCCTGAGAACAGCACTTGAAGAATTTTAAAACTCTAATTGAACAATGACTCTGAATCTCAAGATTAACATAAGAAGACAAAAGTATTGTAGGAAGTTCTGCTATGTATCTAAACGCCATGATAATAAAAGCGATTACTATTTTTCCTCACAGTTAAGAACGTCAATAATTGGACTACTCTATCTCTGCGCAGTTTAATTTCACGACGTTATTTTGGCACATATCAACGAAAGTAGCCTTTAGAATTAGTCATTTTAACAGTATTAGTCAGTGTAACGTATTCCTTTATTCCCTAAATTAAGATAAATCGGCAATCAGAGTCAATATCAGTACGTCAGCTGAACTACTACATCTCTCCACAATTTCATTTCACGACATTATTTTGGCAAATATCATCGAAAGTAAGCTTCAGGATTAATCATCTTAACAGTATTAATCTACGTAACATTCTCCACAACTCTAAATTACGATAAATCGGCAATCAAAGTCAATATCAGTTCCATAAAGAAGTATGCATACCTACCGCATATAATAAGGCCGACAGCGCCACTTGTCGAGCTGTGTAACTACTCCGAATACAGTGCGTGGACCCGATTATCAAGGCCGGCAGCTAGAGCGACGCATCAAGTCGACCGTGATCAGTATAAGAGTGTCACAAAACATGTGTACGTAACATATGACAATGACAGGTGCATGAAATTGACACAAGCCTGGAATGAAACATCTGGCGATGAGCAACGTACGAATTTGGAAAACACCTAGACGAAATAACAATAGTGAAGGGACAGGGAAGGGAACTACCTACGTAAATCCTTAATGGCTGGCAACCAAGTATTACTTAATTGATAGCAGAGTCCCTGTTGAAATTGTTAGAATTTCTACGTATTTCTACAGCTTCCCGTATAATCCTGGACCTGTAGTGTGTAGTGTGGGTAAGAGCTCGAGCATCTTGGAGCATGACATCATGACCCGACGATAGACTGTGCTCAGCTACTGCCGATTTGTCTGGCTCGTTGAGACGAATATTACGTTCATATTCCTAGATACGGGTACCAATGGACCGGCATGTTTGGCCAATGTATACCTTACCACAATACAGGTAATTTTGTACACCCCAGGATGTAAAAGTGGGGACAATTTGCCTTTGGTTATACTCAGACCGTGAGCAATTTTAGTGGCGGTTCCAAACACGGCTTTTATATTGTGTTTGCGGAGAACCTTGGCAATTCGGTCTGTGGTGTTGTCACTGTCCCTTCAATATTGTTAATTCGTCTCGGTGTTTTCCAAATTCGTACGTTCCTCAAGGCCAGATGTTTCATTCCAGGTTTGTGTCAATTTCGTACACCTATCAATGTCATATGTTACGTACACATGTTATGTAACACTGTTAGACTGATTCTGTTGGTTTGGTCATCTTTCGCTTCGAACGCTAGCGCTGTGCGACGTCCCGGGGGCCATCTGGTGACGAATAAACGTACCAATTTCCTTTCCATTATAACGTCTGAGTTTCAAAAAGTCATTGTTTAAGAAGCCCTTCTCATGGATAGTGGAGATTTTCTTCTGATGACGCAGAGCACAGTTCTCTGCGAAACGTAAAGAATTCCACCTTATTTTCCTGACACGGCATAAGCCCAAAAGCCTATACAGTAGCATGTCTATTGGGTATAGTTCTACCAATCTTTATATTAAGAATCCACCTGCCCTTGGGTAGGTTTTACGTACAATATTTTTCCAAATCCCTGAATGGACTGAGAGGTTATAGGAAATATAGGCCTACAAGACCAGCCTGAACGTAAATCTAACAATATTAATAGAAATCTATTTCTAAAACATTTTTCTCATGTGGACCTTTCCGATAGGAGGATTAATAAGGGAGATATGATTATGTCCCTGTAGACTTAGCCCAAAAGCGGCTGCGATTTGTAATCTACTCATACAGGGTTTTCTTCAGGTGCATATGACGTCAATGTATCGCCTTAAGTTAGCGTCTATAGGAAGATTATTCTCAATATGCATTCGTTAAATTATCAACAGACTATATATAAGAAACCTTTAAGAACATTTTATTTCCGATATTTTATGCCGTATACATATTTATCGTAGACAGATAATAACGGAGATGCTTACAGATATTTGTGTTTTTCGTCCTCTTGGTACATGTCACTTCATTGTGGGTTAACGGGAAGACCTATGGAGCCAAATTACTCTTTTCGATAGCTGAAACGCTAGTCGGATATATAAAGCTATCTAAACGATCGATAGGATCTTTTGTCAACCTCTATACGTTACTGTCTGGCTGTAGTATTTATTTAAATACAAGCTGAACGTACCCCTCCTTAACGAAACAGTTTGAACCGGCCACTTTGAATTCAGAGTCAACACTCAGTGGTACTGCGGCTCATGTATTGAAGAGGTAACTCACGCCATATTTTGCTCTGGGGAGGCAATTTACCACGGATTGAGGGACCTTTGCAAGGTTAAGTAAGTGCATATTCTCCTCACGGGTTGTGAAAAGGGATACAAGTATTTCAAATATTTTAAACTTACTTTTTGGCATAACCCAAGATACGCTATGTAGAGGTAGTCATATTTACTTTCTCAATATCTTCTGGTTTCGAATTATATCAGGCAGGGTTATATCTATCAAAAACCTGTGAATATATAGCATGTTCAAAATTAAAGTGACATGGATTTTGTTTAGAACACTTTTAAGGGAACTGACTCTTCTAAATACAATATCTCCAAAAATCCGTTTACTTTCAGCCGCATCCTACCTCATTCCTCCTTTCAATACCGAAATGACAATTAGTCCACTGAACGAGTGGCTACGTGAATTATATCACGTAGCTGTCAGCTTACTTTCGGAAAATCATTGGTTTGAGCCCCACCGTTCCATAAATAAAACCACAGTCACTTCTTTTCCCATTCCAGGCCCTTCCTTATTTCATCGTCACCGTGAGACTTGTCTGTGTCTTTACGACGTACACTAAACCGAATAGAAAAGGAAAAATATGAAATAGCCTACGATTAAAAATAAAGTAAGAAGTACGAAAGGTTATTTTAAGGAAATTCAGAAAATCGAAAGGAAGAAAGAAAGAAAATGAAATAAAAGGAAAGGGAAAAAGGTACCTTCCAATGTAACTCGACCCCATGCACGGTATACTAGGGAACCAGCACTTTACCTATAATGCTACGAGAAACCTTCTCTGAATGCTGTCTTATATGGAGGATTACAGCAGACTAGTACGTAAGCCTGTTTTCGACAATATAAATCACTATCTGAGAAGTAAATGGAAATTATACCTGGATTTTTAAATAATCTAAATCTCTATAAATATATTCTTCGAACAAAACCGTTTCTGAAGCTGAGTCCGTCAGAATTTCTGCACAAACGATGACTTCAGTACAATCACTCTATTCGTAGTACAATCCAGCTTTACTATCTTCATTAACATCGTTGCACTCTAAAGAGTCCATATTAGCGAATGTACTTTGGTCATCTATCAAACTATTCATAATCCAATTGTTGATGTCGTCAACTTGTTCGTTTCTTGTGTGCAAAAGAATGTACTCTCACCTTGATGAAAAGGAGAACCAAGTGAATCTCGTACAACTTTTTTTAAAGTATGGTTTTGTTGAATCTCGACAATGCCATTTGGTCCGGTTCTCCGTTACCGAGATTTAGAAGCCATTCCCTAAATTTAAGTGTTAATGTTTGGCCATAAAGTTGAATATTTTTAACTTGACTGGACAACAGATGCTCTGGGACAGCGATGAATTACTGCCAGGCACTGTCAAAAGTCTGCACCACGCAAGATCACTTCTCTAGCGAAAGGTGATGTGTTGTTCATTGTAAGTAGCTGATCTATTGCTGAAATATCATAACAGGGAACCATGGTTTCCTCTTCCGTCGTGTCTCATTGCCTTTGCATATTCTGATGTGGTTCTTGTATAAGATGTACACGTCTGCGAAATAGAGTCTTTACTCTCTCTGTCCTGTGACTTCACTCAATTTATCTTTCTCCAAACGTAGCGTTTTAGCTTCAGTTGTTTTTATCGGTAACTGCGAACTTTATTTTTAACACTTTTGAATTTGTTTACTCTCTTTGCCTTCCTCGTGGAGTTTTAGTGCAGGGCCTTTCAGGGTGCATGCGCGTGGTGCATGCACTGTGCACGGTGCAAAAGACGACTTGGCTTGGTTGACCAGAGTGCAGACCCCCCACTCCTCGATTTGGAGCAATAGCGCTTACTCTCTCTTTCCTCACGCCTGTCTCGCTCGCTCCGTCTGTCTCCCTCTGCCCCACTTGCGCCGTAGCGCTCCAAATCCGGGCTGACTTGAGCCGAGTATAGGCGAGTTGAGCCGAGCTTAGCCGAGTAGCCCAGAGACGAAGCGTTGATCCGAGCCATGCCGAGCGGCAGCGCTGCACAGTGCACGGAGCTCTTGCGCCTCGCTCTGCACGCGTGAGATTTTGGGCGTTTGAGAGACCCTGTGTTAGTGGATCAGATGTTCAGCTAATTTACAATTTGTTGATTTATTCAGGAAATGCATTCAACCTTTGACGATCCAAGACTATTGTGAAGTGAGTCTTCATGCCTTCATGAACGTAATGTTCTACCGACAGATTTTTGCTGATGATGACAGATGTGGCATGTTAGGCTAACGATCTACACTGTGATTGGGACAGGAGTCGAGAACAGACTAAATACAGGGTCTATCTTAAAACCCAGACCGAACGCACGGTGTTTGTACTCTGGGCTATGGCAGCTGCAGTATGGGAGGCACGTGCATAGTTTTTGACCTTGCAAGCAGCCTGTACATGTTCGACCTGGCAAGCATGAGTCGCCAGTCTGAATCTCAGCTGTTAACATGACGAGACAGTTATCATTTCAACACCGTATGTAAAATTTCTGATTTAATCTTAATGTTCGTGTGAACTGTTATATCTCTCGGTATGGGTGTGCAGAAAATCCTAATGGTTTTTATGAACTCCCCCATTATGAGAGGAAGATTGGTGTGTGCTGTGCTGTTAGTGCATGGTGAATAATTGGGCCTATTGTTTCGAGACGGCAATAAATGCAGAGAAGTACCAAGATGTGTTTTCACCGTTCTTCCAACAGTTAACGGAAGAAGAAAAGTCGCGTTGGTAGTTTCAACAAAATTCAGCTCCTTCTTAAAATCTCGGGAATGTTTGTAGACAGAGTGATCGGTGCTGGTCTATTTCCCCCTCGTTCTCCAGTCTAACAGCGTGTGATTTTTACTTGTGGGGTAAAGTGAAGGAAAAAGTGTATCGAATAAATCCTCAGACATTGGAGGAACTATAAGAAAACATTAGGAATTAAATCAGAAACATTACAGTGGCAGAACTCACTCGCGTAAGCCAAAATATGGTTCCTCACTGGGTCAGAAAGTACTATTGCAGCACGACTGACCCTATGAGCAGCACCTTTCATAACACTCAGATGCGCTAGTCGTGCTCTGAATGTCATTACTCAGCACTACCCAAACCCCAGCAACTTCCATATTGTCACAGCCATGGATGTTGACTGGGACTTCGGTGGAAGCTACACTTTACTTTGGCCTGTGCCAAGAGATGGATGCAAAAGTACTGTATCCATCAAGAAATGACAGAAGACACACACATACAGTGCCTGATATAATCAATGTTTCTGACATTTCCTCTGTATGTGCGTGTGGACGTATAGCAGATTTAGAGCTACAGACTCAAATGAAAAGCATTTTGTGGCTAAAAATTTTGTTTCTCTGGAGACAATATCGCGAAATAAATAACATAATTTCCCGAAAATAATCACCAGATTCAAATTCACTCATTAAATCTCTCGTTATACTCGTAGCGCGAGCACATGAATAATATGTCGACTACCCAGATATTAAAATGCAGAGAACACAAATATATTGAATAATGAATTATTGACATGTGCTAATATCGTTATCTGTAATGCGAACACATCAAAGCAGGAAGCAGGACTGGGTTCAGTCTGATTCCAGCAGATGTTGTTAATTTTGCTGCTTGCTCCAAAATGAGAACCTCACTGCGCCGAATGAGAAGCATTAACAATTGGATGCTTAACTGTAGAATGGTGTAAAGTGCCAAATTTATGAACAGAAGTTATCACAAAAGACTTTCTTTAGTGCAGTAATAAAGTAAAGTCGTGACCTCATCCTGAGGCAGTGCAGCTCTTTTCAGGCAAACCCCCCAATGGAAGTGAGCTGCATGTACAATTTCAACCACATGCAAGCCCTCCTGCTCTTCTTAAATTACTGGCAGTACCAGGAATCGAACCCGGGCCAACGAGGACGGCAGGCAATAATGATATCCGTTATGCTACGGGGACGGGCTGTAGTGCAGTGTTTTAATTATTTATTCCTCAAATATTTCACATAGTTACAAGTGATAGTTTCTCATCAAACATTATCGGCAGTTTCATGACACAGTTGGAATATTTTGATGGTGAAGGGAATTCACCCCGCCTCTGTGGTGTAGTGGTTAGTGTGATTACCTGCCATACCCGGAGGTCCAGGTTCGATTCCCAGCTCTGCCACGAAATTTGAAAAGTGGTACGAGGGCTTGAGCGGGTTCCAATCAGCCTCGGGAGGTCAACTGAGTAGAGGTAGGTTGGATCCCACCTCAGCCATCCTTGTCTATCCCTTCCAAACCTCACCCCCTCCCCAACAGGTCCCTGTTCAGTATAGCAGGTGAGGCCGCCTTGGCGAGGTGCTGGTCATCTTCCCAAGTTGTATCCCCCGACCCAATGTCTCATGCTCTAGAACACTGCCCTTGAGGCGATAGAGGTAGGATCCCTCACAGAGTCTGAGGGAAAAACCAACCGTGGAGGGTAAACAGATTAAGAACAACAAGAAAAAGGAAATTCAAATTTAGATATTTATGAAAGTTCCCAATCGGCAACAAATTATGCTACGTTCTGTGTTCTCAATCACTCTCAACAGATCTGCATATTATAGCATTCTTTAAGCTCATTCCTTTCCAGATAAGGGACCATAGCTTTTAAATCTTCCTTTTTCTTTCATCTGTAATTGAGTTCATTGAGGAAGTAGATTCAAAGGTAACAGATTGAATGTCTCTTGCATGTTTCCCCTTTTTTAAAGACTTTTACTTTACGAACCCTTCCTATGTCGGTGTAACATTCTTTTAGTATTACACTTTCCATATCACATGAATCGTATGTGATGCTGACAGCTTTTGAAATGTTAGGATATTTTGTAAAGATTATCTCGTCTGCCACAGCTTGAATGTTAAAACAAGAATTAGAACGAATCATGGAAATTATTTCGAAAGGTTTAACAACCTTTGTTTCCTCTACCATTTTATATAGGTAACTGGGTAAAAATGCTTTCGTCACTGACTTCCTTCTCTCTGTCAAGGAAAACTCAGAGTCACGGGGAATATTTATACGCATACGTTACTTTATAATTTGAAGAGCAATTATTAAGTAGGACAGAATAAAAGTTTATACATACACTTATCACGCCAGGAAATAGAAACGAAAGGAATTGAATGGCAATTGCACCATTCTCAGTGGCCATAGCCCAATTCACATACAATCCTCCTCGGTATCTTGCACCTTTCAAGCCGCTTATCACATTTTTCATGAATTTGGTACTTTGCACCTATCTACAGTTAATTATCCAATTGTCTTTTTTCAGTTACCTCTTTCAATACGTGAACACTTCAAAGTACACAGTAGGACTTCATTCAGTCGTATGGTAATAGATGACGTTAATATTATTACATGGAATAATACGGCAATCTCATCTCGTTCAATGACAGGCATACGAAATTCCTTCTCACCCGGATAATATCTCTACCATGGAAACACCCATAACAAAGCATCCACGATCAACATGTGTTAACATGTCATTCCTCAAAGTTAGCGGAAGACGTACCATTTTCAATCTCTCTTTCGTTCCAGTTTTCTCAATATACCTGCGGTAGGCAACAGAAGTCAGGGTCAACGTAGTTCTATAGAGCCATTGGATATAATAATACGCTGACTCTTAATGATGATTACGTAAAATAAGTTGATTGTATTAAGTATACTAAGTGTTTTTTAACCTCCATACTAGACTGGCACCATCATTTGCAATTTATTATGAGCAAAATAGTACCTACTCTGGTTGTATTGAACAGACTACGTGGAATAATTCCTGATTCTAACTGGAAGTGTGTTCACTATGCTTTGATTAATAGCCACCTACAATACGCTAAGATTGTATGGAGTTGTTGAATCCAATTTCAAATAGCAGAACTTTAAACACTTCAAAATGAAGCACTCATAGCCCTTTATAATTTTCAATTCCTAATGTAGAGAAAAATAATATACTCATCAACAGGCATTCCTCCGGTTAGATTACCTAGTGCATACTCTTTGGTAACACTTGCCTTTAAAATTAAACCCAATTTGGCTCGGAGAAATATGAAACTCCAATTCATCAGTAATTCATCTATTCATTATCATGCAACACGGCTACCTGGAAACTCACATTTCCCTTTGAATGCATATAGTGAAGTATGGAACTAATTGTGCATTGTATAGAGCTATCGGAGCATTTAATTCCATTCCAGACTCGATAAAAGCTTGTCAGAATTTTGATATATTCAGAATAAATTCTTAGAAACATTTATAGAAATGCTCTTGGATTTAGTCTACTTAGATTAACTTATTATCAGGTTTCATTTCGAGAGACAGGGTCGTTCATTCAAAGTGGCCGGTGCAGAGTAGCGGGTAGATGGTCGAGCTGAAGGTCAGCATATGGCAACTCACTGAGCTTGGAGCCGGGAGAGCGCCCGCATGTATCGCATGTAAATAACGAGCACACATACCAACGCATAATCAAAGTCAAACAATTTCTCACCTTGTCACAGAAGATGATGAAAATGCCCTCCACCTACATCTATATTTCTGGCTTCACCTAGGGAAATTTTCATTCATAGCATTAGTTCATCTACTGAGAAAGCCTCAATTTCTCTCGTGATACTTTTTTGAGTTCAACTAGAGTGTGAGGATTTGTTGCATAAAACGTATTTTCCAATTTTCCGCATAAATAAAAATCGCAAACTGTAAGATCTGGGGCACAATGTTTACTAATTACCCTAATGTCAAAACTTTCCTCAATTAAACTTAATGACACGTTAGTCTTATACGCGGTTGCCGAGTCCAGACTGTCATTCATTGCCCGTCAATTGTAAAAAAAAATGGTACGAGAATAGAATTCCTATATCTCTGCCCAGTAATTGTGGTTTCAAAAACTATAGGTCCTATCATCCTGTCTGCAGTTACTGCCGCAAACACTCCCATTTTCACGTTTACTTTGAGTGAAAGACCCTGGTATAATCATCATGTATCCTTGAAAAATATTGTGTTTTAGATTTAAATTCTTATACAATTTTATCAGCTCTGTATTATCAATAATTCAATATGTCCTTAATAATGTAACTGTGCCAATACAAATATTAGCTCATAGCGAATCACGGCGAATATGACACAAACACCTCGCAGAAAGAAACGTACTTTTAATTTAAGACGTAACAATGTTGTGGTCGTGACAGATTCATTGCATGTTTCTCGTAAAGAAGACGTAACAGCCTGTAGCTGGTATGCGTTGAAACATTCTCGTTTACTCAATGTCACTGTAAATGACAAAAATAATAAGAAATTTATATGTAAATAATGTTGTGGCAATGTTGCTAGAACGTAATATTCAATGAACTAACAACATTCCTTCATTGCAGTCACCCGCAAATGTATGAAAGCCCTAAGGGACCATTGGCAAGGCGTTCCCTATTGATGACAGCGACAGAATGAAAATTAAAGTTCATTCGGGAACATTTCCAAATAGTATTGACTGACGTAGATTGGACTCGTGAAAGTTCGACAAAATTTGTTCCGTTATATTGTAGATTCTTCTTGTCAGTTGCCGTAATAATTCTGATGAAATGCTGTTCTAACCCTGGGAATTATTTTTAATTCCCTGAACTAACCGAGGTTCAAACCTCAGATAAGATGCGGAGACGCTACTCTTGCATTCTGCGATTAACGTGATACAGCGTACAAACAAATTAAAGTTTTCATTGCCTGTAATACTTAGAATTACATGGAACATATTTGCACGAAAATGAGGAAATAAAATGCACAAGAAAGTCACGTATAATTACAGTCGTAACTTCTTATCTCTTTAATTGATCACGTTCCCCTCAAGTTGCAGGAACAGTGAATATTTTAAGCTGATATAGCCTGAATAGGAGATTAGTAGCTCTCGCCTGCGAATGTTGGTTAAGTAGGCTCGAACGTCATTGAGATTATTATTGTCCCGTTAATTGGGCGAATAGTACTCAGCGACCTTAATTTCTGAGAGCCGAGGATCTATTTCCTTGCGTGATTTCAAGCTGCGTTACTGCGTGAAATCTCGCGTCAAAATGCACAGCACTAATTTGGACGGGACTGGCCACACACAGCGTGATTTTCAGCTGCGGGACAAGAGACAAGGCGCGTCCATTTTGTTTGCATACTTTCTCATTCAATGCCTGGCCACACTTGCGGGAAGAAGACGCTACAGTGTTGTATTCTTGTTTGAGTACTGCGCATGTTCCATCTGCGTTCGTTTATGTATTTTCACTTTGAAGAATGGATTAGACAGGGAATTAATGATCTTGGAGGTACAAAAGTACCTTTACGATAGAAAAGACCAAGAGTTCAAAAACAGACATGAAGAGTGACCCGTGATTATCAGTAACGGACGCTGTGTTGGGGGAGACGCTGTGTTTATTTTCCTGCTAGCATTTTTCAATAAACACAAAAAAGCATTTCAAATGACGACACGGATATTCTGTAATTCTAAAAAAACTCTCTTGGTTGTTTTCTAGTTTACTGTTCAAGAGTATGAATTGTCCATTTCATGAACTGTCACTTATTATAGGATGGATCCAATATTTTCTTCGAAGACGACGGAAAACGAACGCAGCACGTAACGCAACAACGGAGTTACTAGTTAATGGAATTCCTTCCATATGCAGAGCAATGGTGATGTTTTGCTACTTCACAATACATATGCAACATACTAATAAAATCACGCCGTGCAAAGACGCAAAAAGCGCCACGCGCCTTGTCGTCCAGCTACAGAAAAAACACACAGTAACGCATCGTAGCCCTGTATGGTTAACACCTCTGGCTCGGTATTTGTGTTACTCTTAATACACACCACTTCATTCACATACAACACATCACACTCCCAATCACCACAAACACACACATTGGTGAATACATCAATCCACATAGGATTAGCATCAAGAAGGGCCATGAGATGAGACCTTGACACTGGGCACTCGAAGTGTAAATCCTAAGTCATTTATAATACACTGGCGGAATATGAAAGCCCAGCACCAAGAAGGAGGGTTTGCATATCTGAAACATGACGCCTATTCAAATTTGCGAGCTAGTCGACAAAGAGTTTTGCTAATATGACCTTGCAAAGCTATTGCAAAGTGATTAGAAACTGTATACTACCACCTCCCCTACCCTGCCGGCCAACATTTTGATGGTGAAAATTCTTCGACGAACAGAACTCGAACCGATTTACCACGGTGTCACACCATATAGACTTCATGCCTTAATGACCCTGGCCACAAAATGTACTGGGCACTTACATATTTGCCTCGTATTACATTACTTCCGCTACTAGCCATTTACTGATGTATGGAGTATTTTTACAGCTATCTTTTGGCATAAGACAGAGCAAAATATACAGAGTCTCTCATATAAACTCAGACCGAACGCACGGTGTTTCTACTCTGCGCTACGGCAGCTGCCTCAGGCGAAAGTATGTCGCACGCGGCCGTCCTGCTTTAAGCGTGTATACACCCTTATATGAAATCTTACCTGGAAGTGTCGTCATTCCTGGGTTATACAGGCATTGTACCTGGTAACCACGTTTCTCACTAACGCGTGTGAGTTCCGCCACTGTAATATTTCTGATTTCATTCGTAATGTTTTCTTTCAGTTCCTCCAATGTTTGAGGATTTGTTCGACACATATTTTCTTTCAGTTTACCCCACAGGTAAAAATTACTCATTTTTAGACCTGGAGAACGAGGGGGAAACAGACCAGCACTGATCACTCTGCCTGCAAACTCTTCTGAGATAGTAAACAGGGAATCTTCTGCTGTATGAGCAGGGGATGAATCTTGTTGAAACCACCCACGCGAATTTTATTCTTCCGTTAACTGATGGAAGATCGGCGTCAAAATGTCATCTTGGTACCTCTCTGCATTTAATTTCGTCTCGAAGAAATTAGGCCCAATTATTCGTCTTGCACTAACAGCACACCAAACACTAATCTTCCTATCATAATCTTGGGACTTCTATACACCATAAGGATTTTCTGCACACGAATAGCGAGAGTTATGACTATTCACACGACCATTAAGACTGAAATCAGAACTTTTACATACGAACATACGATGTTGAATGATAACTGTCTCTCCTTGTTAACAGCTGATTAATACTGGCGACTCATGCTTGCCAGGTCCAACATGTGCGGGCTGCTTGCAAGGTCAAGAACTATGCGCGCGCCTCTCTTACTGCAGCTACCGTAGCCCAGAGTACAAACACCGTCGGTTCGGTCTGGCCTTATAAGAGGGGACCTGTAGCTTCCAATGAAGTTCCAGTCTTATTTATGGCTGTGACAGTATGGAAGCTGATGAGGTGCAGGTGGACATTCAGAGTACGACAAGTCCGTCTGAGTGTTCTCTGAAAGGTCAGTCATGCTGAAATAGGACTTTCTAGACCAGTAAAGAAACCGATGAAAAACCAACTCACTTCTCATCTTGCCTAGATAGCCTCATTTTGACGATTTCCCTTTGACCTCATAACCTCTGTTGATGCTATTTGCGTTTTTACAATTTGCTGCGCGTCGCATCGACTCAGATAGGCCTTATGACGACGGTGGGACAGGAAAAGGCTAGGAGTGAGAAGGAATTGGCCGTGGCATTAACTAAAGTACAGTCCCAGCATTTGCCTAGTTAAACCACAGAAAACAATCTTCGGGACTGTCGAGAATAAGGTTCAAACTCACTATCTCCCGAATGCAAGCTCACAAATGCGTGCCCCTAACCGCACGGCTAACCTACTCGGTGAAAAGAAGTTAGCAGTTTGGCAATTATTTAACTTATATTCCAAGTTCTAGCTTGGTAGAGATGAATGAACCCGATAGAATTCTAAATGAAACAGTTGCAAGTAACATTATTCACAACTTTAAGATGACATCGCAATGTCACGTGTCTCCAGCGCTCTCCACACTTCAAGCTGAACTTCTGTTTAGTACTCGAACAACAATCTTGGCACCAGGACCAGCCAGCATTTACTATGGTATGTCGCACCTTACATAAGAACATTGTAACGTTTATATGTATTTTGTTCACACTCTCACACTTGTTCTTTCTTTGTTTTGATCTTAATGTTAATCTCCACAGTGCTCTATTGTAACTCATTTTTAAGTCATTTTGACGACATACTCATGTGGACTTAAATGTTGTAAATAGTTTTAACACAATAGAGTTCGAAAACCGGTTATGTAATAAGACTAGCAAATGTACCCGTGCTTCGCTACGGTATTCTACATTGTATACGGATATCGACGTAAATACTGTGCGTGCAGCAAATGAGATTGTTTTAAAATTGCATGTCTCTTAGCCTTATCCGAGAAATAGCATGGGGAGGTCCCCATACGTTGTTTCCAATGTAAAGTGAGGGTTGCGGAGTTGTGATGATAACGCCAGGCTCACTTGCCTACTGCCATTCACAATCGAGTTGGCAAGTTTACATTATAATTGCAGGCCCCAATGCCTACTGCGCGGTCACAATCGATTTGGGGAGTTTTAGTTACAATGGCAGACCCATTTCCTACTTTCAGACAGGTTACAGTTGAGGAGTTTTTATTATAATACCAGGCAACTTCCCTACCACCAGTCAAAATTGAGTTGTGCAGTTATCATTATAATGACAGTCCCTTTTTACTGCTGCTAGCCAGCTTACTGCCAGTCACACAGAATTAGTGAGTTTCCATGAAAATAGCAGGCCACTATGCCTAATGCTAGTCAAATTTTAGATTGGAACATTTGTTTATAATGGCGGGCACCCTGGCCTAGAGCCAAACACAATAGAGTAGGGGACTTTCGAACAAAACTGCATGATCCCTTGCCTTCTGCAAGACAAATCGAAAAGTGAATTAGTCATTAAAATGGTAGGCCCTCCTTACTAATGCCAGTTACACAGGAGTTGGAGAAGGACCCCATTCCTACTGCCAGCAGTCAGAGTCGGTGTAGGGAGTACTGATTACAATAGCAGACACATCCTTTCTCGATCGCTACAAATCGACATCAATGAATATATATACAGATGGGCATACGAAAGTATATGAATGTTTACAATATTGCAGACCTTCATTTACAGATTAACTGCTGCTAAACGGTACGTCATATCGACAAAGGATTGTACCGTAAGGCGCAGTATTTAGCGATCTAAATGGCTGGTCCTATGATATTTTCTCGCATCTAATCTATTCATGGGTCAGATTGAATCAAAAACGTTGAATAGGTTGAAATTTGTGTAAGAATATCTTACATTGCATTACTTTTCGGATAATTATGTGACATAGCATTTGGCTCACATATGGGTACTGGGTGGGCCAATGTTCGTGTAGAGTTTGATCATACTATCTTTCCTGTAAGTGATTGAAATGATGCACATGAGAAGAAAAGGTTTAGAAATTAATTTCCATTAAGGCAGGTAGATTTCCATAAAGTTTGGTTGTGTGTATTTTGAGGGAGTTCAAAATCACGGTTTCGGATTCGTATAAACCCCCAATTAGTTCAGGGATTTAGAAACAATATTTGCCCTAAAACCTCCCCAAAGGACAGGTGGATTCTAAATATGAAGTTTGGTGGAAATATATCCAGTAGTTTTCAAGTTAGAGAAAGACAAACAGACCAACAAACAAACAAACAAAGAAACAAACAAACAAACTAACTAACAGACACCAAGGAAACCTACCCCTGGACAGATGGATGCTATATATAAAATTTGGTTCAAATATCTTGTTAGTTTTCAAGTTGTAAGAAGTACGCTTTACACGCACCCGCTGGGATTTGTACCGAAAAACGGTCCGTTAATGATATCTCCCTTACTAAATCCTGTTATCGAAATGATGCACATGAGAAAAAAAGGTTTAGAAATTCATTTTCATTAAGGCAGGTTGATTTCCATTAAGTTCGGTTGTGTATACTTTGAGGGAGTGCAAAATCACGGTTTCGGTTTCGTAAAAATCCCCACTCAGTTCAGGGATTTAGAAACGATATCTGCGCTAAAACCTACCCAAGGAGAGGTGGATTCTAAATATGAAGTTTGGTGGAAATATCTCCAGTAGTTTTCAAGTTATAGAAGGACAGACAAACAGACAAACAAACAGACAAACGGACACCAAAGCTAAAAATGATGCAGTTGGTCATAATTACACCTGAAACGGATAACTGTACGGAAATTTCGCCAAAATAATCAATGTACAGACACACGGTCGTTACGATTTTATTTTTTGCGCTAAAACCTACCCAAGGACAGGTGGATTCTAAATACGAAGTTTGGTGGAAACATATCCAGTAGTTTTCAAGTTATAGAAGGACAGACAAACAGACAAACAAACAGACAAACAGACACCAAAGATAAAAAAAATGCAGATGGTCATTATTACACCTGAAACGGATAACTGTACGGAAATTTCGCCAAAATAATCAATGTACAGACACACGGTCGTTACGATTTTATTTTTTGCGCTAAAACCTACCCAAGGACAGGTGGATTCTAAATATGAAGTTTGGTGGAAATTTATCCAGTAGTTTTCAAGTTATAGAAGGACAGACAAACAGACAAACAGACAAACAAACAGACAAACGGACACCAAAGCTAAAAATGATGCAGATGGTCATAATTACAGGTGAAACGGATAACTGTACGGAAATTTCGCCAAAATAATCAACGTACAGACACACGGTCGTTACGATTTTATTTATATAGATGACGGATAAGCATGAGCACGTTGAAAAGTGCAGACTTCCACTTCGAGATTCATATCTCCTAAACGGTTTATGATATTAAGAAACGGTTTGCGCCATCAGACGCCTCATTTATCGCCCTACATGTTTGTTTCTAAACCATTTCCTCGTGTCTCCCATATTAAGGGGGTAAATTGAGATCAAATTTTGAATAGGGTGAAATTTGGGTGCATTTTTAACATTTTACATTACTTTTTGCCTACTTATGTATAAGCTAGAATCATGAAATTTGGTACACATATGTCCCTTAATCGTGCCAATGTGCGCACACAACGTGATGATCCTATCATTCTTATAAGTGTGTCAAACAATGAAATATACTTGTAAAAATCACCCAATTTACGAACGATCCAGAAATACGGCCAAATTTAACGTATAAGGGAGAGAGATACGACAAAATGTCACAGGACCAAAGTTGTAGATCACTCCGAATTGAAGGGACATTGTGCCATCCGTTTTGTGATACGACTTACCGTTTAGCCAAAAAATAGCTCAAAAGGAATGTCTGCACAGTCATTAAAATTGCCTCCATATTTCGATATCTTTGGGGGGTAAAAAGTGAAAAATTTGAACATCTTGGAATTTTCCCGTCGGTTAGGGACCAAAAGCTATAATTTCACCAAATTTCAATTGTCTACTTCGTCTGGCAGGTTGTGTCGCCATTTTGATTTGGGGGGATAGGGGATAAAAATGAGGAAATTCTCGAAAATTTTTAAGCCCACGAAACCTATAGGTTATCGTTTTGGATATACTATACGACTGTGTTCTTATGCTGAGCCCAAAATTTGAGCCCCCCCAGCGTGCCCCCTTCAGGGAATTTTGAGAATTTCCGATTTTTCTAGGGATCCTGGGGGCATCAGTTTCCACCGTACCAAGTTTCAAATTTCTGAGATTTCTGGAAGTGCCTCATTAATTCACGTCTTTTTTCATTTTTAAATATTTATATATACATCGCTCCAGCCCGACTTGCTTTTATATATATAGATGACAGGTAAGCATGAGCACGTTGAAAAGTGCAGACTTCCACTTCGAGATTCATATCTCCTAAACGGTTTATGATATTAAGAAACGGTTTGTGCCATCAGACGCCTCATTTATCGCTCTACATGTTTGTTTCTAAACCATTTCCTCGTATCTCCCATATTAAGGGGGTAAATAGAGATCAAATTTTGAATAGGGTGAAATTTGGGTGCATTTTTCACATTTTACATTACTTTTTGCCTACTTATGTATAAGCTAGAATCATGAAATTTGGTACACATATGTCCCTTAATCGTGCCAATGTGCGCACACAACGTGATGATCCTATCATTCTTATAAGTGTGTCAAACAATGAAATATACTTGTAAAAATCACCCAATTTACGAACAATCCAGAAATACGGCCAAATTTAACGTATAAGGGAGAGAGATACGACAAAATGTCACGGGACCAAAGTTGTAGATCACTCCGAATTGAAGGGACATTGTGCCATCCGTTTTGTGATACGACTTACCGTTTAGCCAAAAAATAGCTCAAAAGGAATGTCTGCACAGTCATTAAAATTGCCTCCATATTTCGATATCTTTGGGGGGTAAAAAGTGAAAAATTTGAACATCTTGGAATTTTCCCGTCGGTTAGGGACCAAAAGCTATAATTTCACCAAATTTCAATTGTCTACTTCGTCTGGCAGGTTGTGCCGCCATTTTGATTTGGGGGGATAGGGGATAAAAATGAGGAAATTCTCGAAAATTTTTAAGCCCACGAAACCTATAGGTTATCGTTTTGGATATACTATACGACTGTGTTCTTATGCTGAGCCCAAAATTTGAGCCCCCCAGCGTGCCCCCTTCAGGGAATTTTGAGAATTTCCGATTTTTCTAGGGATCCTGGGGGCATCAGTTTCCACCGTACCAAGTTTCAAATTTCTGAGATTTCTGGAAGTGCCTCATTAATTCACGTCTTTTTTCATTTTTAAATATTTATATATACATCGCTCCAGCCCGACTTGCTTTTATATATATAGATGACAGGTAAGCATGAGCACGTTGAAAAGTGCAGACGTCCACTTCGAGATTCATATCTACTAAACGGTTTATGATATTAAGAAACGGTTTGCGCCATCAGACGCCTCATTTATCGCTCTACATGTTTGTTTCTAAACCATTTCCTCGTATCTCCCATATTAAGGGGGTAAATTGAGATCAAATTTTGAATAGGGTGAAATTTGGGTGCATTTTTAACATTTTACATTACTTTTTGCCTACGTATGTATAAGCTAGAATCATGAAATTTGGTACACATATGTCCCTTAATCGTGCCAATGTGCGCACACAACGTGATGATCCTATCATTCTTATAAGTGTGTCAAACAATGAAATATACTTGTAAAAATCACCCAATTTACGAACAATCCAGAAATACGGCCAAATTTAACGTATAAGGGAGAGAGATACGACAAAATGTCACGGGACCAAAGTTGTAGATCACTCCGAATTGAAGGGACATTGTGCCATCCGTTTTGTGATACGACTTACCGTTTAGCCAAAAAATAGCTCAAAAGGAATGTCTGCACAGTCATTAAAATTGCCTCCATATTTCGATATCTTTGGGGGGTAAAAAGTGAAAAATTTGAACATCTTGGAATTTTCCCGTCGGTTAGGGACCAAAAGCTATAATTTCACCAAATTTCAATTGTCTACTTCGTCTGGCAGGTTGTGCCGCCATTTTGATTTGGGGGGATAGGGGATAAAAATGAGGAAATTCTCGAAAATTTTTAAGCCCACGAAACCTATAGGTTATCGTTTTGGATATACTATACGACTGTGTTCTTATGCTGAGCCCAAAATTTGAGCCCCCCCAGCGTGCCCCCTTCAGGGAATTTTGAGAATTTCCGATTTTTCTAGGGATCCTGGGGGCATCAGTTTCCACCGTACCAAGTTTCAAATTTCTGAGATTTCTGGAAGTGCCTCATTAATTCACGTCTTTTTTCATTTTTAAATATTTATATATACATCGCTCCAGCCCGACTTGCTTTTATATATATAGATGACAGGTAAGCATGAGCACGTTGAAAAGTGGAGACTTCCACTTCGAGATTCATATCTCCTAAACGGTTTATGATATTAAGAAACGGTTTGCGCCATCAGACGCCTCATTTATCGCTCTACATGTTTGTTTCTAAACCATTTCCTCGTATCTCCCATATTAAGGGGGTAAATTGAGATCAAATTTTGAATAGGGTGAAATTTGGGTGCATTTTTCACATTTTACATTACTTTTTGCCTACTTATGTATAAGCTAGAATCATGAAATTTGGTACACATATGTCCCTTAATCGTGCCAATGTGCGCACACAACGTGATGATCCTATCATTCTTATAAGTTTGTCAAACAATGAAATATACTTGTAAAAATCACCCAATTTACGAACAATCCAGAAATACGGCCAAATTTAACGTATAAGGGAGAGAGATACGACAAAATGTCACGGGACCAAAGTTGTAGATCACTCCGAATTGAAGGGACATTGTGCCATCCGTTTTGTGATACGACTTACCGTTTAGCCAAAAAATAGCTCAAAAGGAATGTCTGCACAGTCATTAAAATTGCCTCCATATTTCGATATCTTTGGGGGGTAAAAAGTGAAAAATTTGAACATCTTGGAATTTTCCCGTCGGTTAGGGACCAAAAGCTATAATTTCACCAAATTTCAATTGTCTACTTCGTCTGGCAGGTTGTGCCGCCATTTTGATTTGGGGGGATAGGGGATAAAAATGAGGAAATTCTCGAAAATTTTTAAGCCCACGAAACCTATAGGTTATCGTTTTGGATATACTATACGACTGTGTTCTTATGCTGAGCCCAAAATTTGAGCCCCCCCAGCGTGCCCCCTTCAGGGAATTTTGAGAATTTCCGATTTTTCTAGGGATCCTGGGGGCATCAGTTTCCACCGTACCAAGTTTCAAATTTCTGAGATTTCTGGAAGTGCCTCATTAATTCACGTCTTTTTTCATTTTTAAATATTTATATATACATCGCTCCAGCCCGACTTGCTTTTATATATATAGATGACAGGTAAGCATGAGCACGTTGAAAAGTGCAGACTTCCACTTCGAGATTCATATCTCCTAAACGGTTTATGATATTAAGAAACGGTTTGCGCCATCAGACGCCTCATTTATCGCTCTACATGTTTGTTTCTAAACCATTTCCTCGTATCTCCCATATTAAGGGGGTAAATAGAGATCAAATTTTGAATAGGGTGAAATTTGGGTGCATTTTTCACATTTTACATTACTTTTTGCCTACTTATGTATAAGCTAGAATCATGAAATTTGGTACACATATGTCCCTTAATCGTGCCAATGTGCGCACACAACGTGATGATCCTATCATTCTTATAAGTGTGTCAAACAATGAAATATACTTGTAAAAATCACCCAATTTACGAACAATCCAGAAATACGGCCAAATTTAACGTATAAGGGAGAGAGATACGACAAAATGTCACAGGACCAAAGTTGTAGATCACTCCGAATTGAAGGGACATTGTGCCATCCGTTTTGTGATACGACTTACCGTTTAGCCAAAAAATAGCTCAAAAGGAATGTCTGCACAGTCATTAAAATTGCCTCCATATTTCGATATCTTTGGGGGGTAAAAAGTGAAAAATTTGAACATCTTGGAATTTTTCCGTCAGTTAGGGACCAAAAGCTATAATTTCACCAAATTTCAATTGTCTACTTCGTCTGGCAGGTTGTGCCGCCATTTTGATTTGGGGGGATAGGGGATAAAAATGAGGAAATTCTCGAAAATTTTTAAGCCCACGAAACCTATAGGTTATCGTTTTGGATATACTATACGACTGTGTTCTTATGCTGAGCCCAAAATTTGAGCCCCCCCAGCGTGCCCCCTTCAGGGAATTTTGAGAATTTCCGATTTTTCTAGGGATCCTGGGGGCATCAGTTTCCACCGTACCAAGTTTCAAATTTCGGAGATTTCTGGAAGTGCCTCATTAATTCACGTCTTTTTTCATTTTTAAATATTTATTATATATACATCGCTCCAGCCCGACTTGCTTTTATATATATAGATGACAGGTAAGCATGAGCACGTTGAAAAGTGGAGACTTCCACTTCGAGATTCATATCTCCTAAACGGTTTATGATATTAAGAAACGGTTTGCGCCATCAGACGCCTATCATGAAATTTGGTACACATATGTCCCTTAATCGTGCCAATGTGCGCACACAACGTGATGATCCTATCATTCTTATAAGTGTGTCAAACAATGAAATATACTTGTAAAAATCACCCAATTTACGAACAATCCAGAAATACGGCCAAATTTAACGTATAAGGGAGAGAGATACGACAAAATGTCACGGGACCAAAGTTGTAGATCACTCCGAATTGAAGGGACATTGTGCCATCCGTTTTGTGATACGACTTACCGTTTAGCCAAAAAATAGCTCAAAAGGAATGTCTGCACAGTCATTAAAATTGCCTCCATATTTCGATATCTTTGGGGGGTAAAAAGTGAAAAATTTGAACATCTTGGAATTTTCCCGTCGGTTAGGGACCAAAAGCTATAATTTCACCAAATTTCAATTGTCTACTTCGTCTGGCAGGTTGTGCCGCCATTTTGATTTGGGGGGATAGGGGATAAAAATGAGGAAATTCTCGAAAATTTTTAAGCCCACGAAACCTATAGGTTATCGTTTTGGATATACTATACGACTGTGTTCTTATGCTGAGCCCAAAATTTGAGCCCCCCCAGCGTGCCCCCTTCAGGGAATTTTGAGAATTTCCGATTTTTCTAGGGATCCTGGGGGCATCAGTTTCCACCGTACCAAGTTTCAAATTTCTGAGATTTCTGGAAGTGCCTCATTAATTCACGTCTTTTTTCATTTTTAAATATTTATATATACATCGCTCCAGCCCGACTTGCTTTTATATATATAGATAGTGTGCTGATACGACTGTTGTGATTAATAATAATAATAAATACTATCATAAGCTCTCTTGTTAAAATGGCTTTGATATTTTGTAATGATTATAATTCTTAGCTTGTATCATGGAGTATTCTTTAGTCAAGAATCTTTCAGACAACTTCACCCTCACCTTGTCTCATGTTTCTATACTAGTTTGGGACTATAATTACTTTGGAAGGAGTAGAGCAAAGAGAATGGCGAGGGAAGCAACCTGCGATGGTGAATGTCGATATCGATTCAATTAGCAGTTATCGACAACAGTCTCGCATGGCTCCACTTAGCTCTCCTCTAATTAAAAGTAATAATCTGGAAAGTAAATAGAGATGCCTGCTCTGATTTGGTAGGGAAGCCGCGAACTCCTAAACGAATATTATCACTGGAACAGAGAGTATTAATTACCAAGATATTTTAGTTAGTCTTGTCTTAAACGAGCCGTTAAACTTGAACCAGTAAAGAGTCGTTCACTTGGAAGGCACACGGTGGAAACTAAGACAATTACATTCCACGCTGGTGTTACAGAACCTACAGAGCACAGGTTCTCAAACTATTATGTGACTGTACCCCTCACTTGTGACTAAAAGTTCAGTGTACCCCAACAAAGAAAACCTAAATGATGGGTTTAAAAATATGATTACCTGGCTAATTATAAAGGCATTTTAATATATTATAAATCATTCTTTAAAAAAAGATTGTGAAATGAAATACATTTTTATAAAACATGACAAGAAATTTCAGAGTTTGTGTCCGTATAAGGTATAATCTTTATATATAAAGTAATTTGTCCTGACTGACTGACTGACTGACTGACTGACTGACTGACTGACTGATTCATCATCGCCGAGCCAAAACTATTGGACATACAAAAATAAAATTTTGAGTATACATTCATATTACAATGTAGGTGGTCGCTAAGGGAGGATTTTTGGATATTCCGTCACTAAGGGGGTGAAAATGGGGGTGAATTTTGAAATGAGTGTATCTATATCTCAAAACTTTAAATGTTGACAGACATAAAATTTGGTATTTAGAATCTCCTTTTAAATAAAGAAACAAGCAATTTTTTTCAGAAAAACCAATAGGAGGGGTGAAAAGGGTGAAAAAGGGGTTGAATGCCTTTAATCAGGATACTTATATCTTAGAAACTGAAGATATTACATACCTGAAAATTTGTATTTGGGAAAAAGTGAATTACTTTAATGGAGAAACTAATATGTCGAAATTGAAGGTAACAGGCGTGGAATCTCCTTTAAACATAGAGAGACACGCCTCTTCATTCTTGGGGGGTGGGTTAAATGAAATTAACGTCGGTGGAGTGAAAATATAGTTGAGACCAATTGATTTTACTGTTCATAATGTACTTATTCTGATCATAAGCCAATCATTTTTAATCTTTCCTGGGTTCGTTTCTAAGAGCCATATTTTCCTTTGGAAAATTTAAAGTTAGATTATAGTAGATTCTCCTAGCATACAAATGAAAATTTAAACACATTTGAAATAAACGATAGGAATGATATTGACCGTGCAATTATCCACACCTATAATAAGGTCAATAATGCACGGAAGTATATCATTCGTATCACCAGAAATCCCGCCCACTTGCCTACGCGCGGCAATGGTGCTGGTCACATTGTAAATAATGACAATGGCAGCGGATGTAATTTAGGCCAAGTAGCGGTCTTGCATCTTACTGTGGGGTCCAGAACATCAATAATAATAATAATAATAATAATAATAATAATAATAATAATAATAATAATAATAATAATAATAATAACCAAAATTCAACTAATATCACCCACCCTAATAATAATAATAATGTTCTGGACCGTCGTCAAAATGTGCGGACTGCGCTGGAATCGGGTCCTGGCCGGGCAATGACTACGAATCCAGTCCGGCCGTGGCTTCAGTATCGCCAAGGCACCCAAGATGACATCACGCCGGATCTCCTCAAGGACTTGATCCATATTAAAAAGCTTACAGGAAAAGATGGCAAAGATTTAGAGACCCAACTGAATGGGTGGAATAACTCGACCTAGCCCGGGAAGTACGAAATAGATTGCTGGAAAGAAAGATGGAAAAATCGGAGGAACTTTGCCGTAATCTCTCAGAAAACGAGTCAGATCGCGAATTTCGGCGGATTATATATAAAACGTTAAGCATTTAATTATAAATTTCAGTATAATACCGTAGCGAAGCACGGATATCTTGCTAGTACAATGATGATGATAAACTAACACAAGATACCCTCTTTGTATGAAAATTACACAAAACACTAGGTATTAGCCTCAATATCAAATTATTAAATTCTTTTTTTTCTTTTTCAACCGCTTTTCCCACATGTGTGGGGTCGCGGGTGTGAACTGTGTCGCACATGTAGATTTGGCTCTGATGGCCGGATGCCCTTCCTGATGTCAACCATTATGAAGGGATGTAATCACTATTATGTGTTTCTGTGGTGGTTGGTAGTGTAGTGTGTTGTTCTGAATATGAAGAGGAAAGTGGTGGGACAAACACGGGCACCCAGTCCCCGGGCCAGAAGAATTAATGAGAGGCGATTAAAATTCCCGACCCTCGGAAAATCGAACCCGGAACCCTCTGAACCGAAGGCCTCAAGCTGACCATTCAGCCAATGAGTATCATAATGGGTATCATAATGACTTTCGCGATCTTCCAGCAGGCCGGGAAGTGACCGTACCGGAAGATCGCATTGAAGAGCTTGGTAATGCAAGTCAGCGCCTTCCTAGGGAGATTTTTAAGAAAGGACGCTGAGACGTTATCTAGGCCGGGAGATTTCCTGTTCTTAAGCTGTTTTATGGCGGCGAACAGTTCAGTTGACGTAATGAATTTGAAGTCTGGAGGGAGGTGGGTCTCGTCAGTGGCGTGAAGTTCGTTTTCGGATTCTACGTGACCAATGAGTTGGACGATGTCAAATTAATAAATAAAGATGAAATACTACTTTTGGAATTCAGACATAGCGAACCATCAATATTTCAATGGGATGGGTGTTCCTGCATGGCATGACAAAGTTTTCTGATGTGTCGTAGCCCAGGTGAAACTTTCAGGCCAAGCGAAATGTGGGTCCATTTATACATGTTTAACCTTCTTCTTATTTATTTCCATATTTCAATTTTTCTTCATATTTCTCCCTGATCGCGTACCACACGAAATGTCTCAGGCGTACACCTGGGGTACGCAAACCACAGTTTGAGAACCACTGCTATATAGCATCCAGGGTTAAATACTACATGCCTTATGATCTATAGTCCCTCACACACCCCTGCTCGGACCCTCATTCTGACTTAGAGTGACGGCATTAAATTATACATCGCCTGGTGCAGCGATTGCGTAGATAATAATAATAATAATAATAATAATAATAATAATAATAATAATAATAATAATAATAATAATAATAATAATAATAATAATAATAATTGTACCAGATGTTCACCTTCTCTGTCCCGTTGAACAGCTCGCCTTCTAGAAGGCCATCTGTACTGTGAATCCTGAATTAATGTAATCCAAGATACTTGGACCTCTAACCTTTAGATGTCTCCACTTTCGGCCTATGTGCCCCCTCTGGTGGGATTACGGACAATTGATTTTTGAGGGAATTTTCAATGTTCGTAAACCTTAAGTTTTTGTAGATTATTTTTCATGTGCTAAGGTTGTCTATAACTCCTACGGCTTCCTTCTTCCTTAGTTATTAACCAATCAGGAATTCTATGTATATTTCTCCAGCCAATTGAAATTGGCGGTGTGTACAGGCATTCTGCCTAGGACAAGACAGTTCTGGAACTTTACCCTCTGAGATGCTATAAAAGTTGGGCGCTTTAAGGCCCATTATTATCTTCATCGCTCCAGTCTATTGTGTGGCAGGAGGCAGGGGCAATAGGCCGGTGTTCAGAACGCTCAACAGCTCAAGGTAATGGCAGGCATATCTTAATATGTGATAGCTCCAGGAAGATAATTTGAGGGGAATGTTTCAAACTTCTTTTATTAATGTAAAATTCCAAAATCACTGGTTAAATGTAAATTTTAGGCAAGTCTGACGACTTTATTCAAATCCTTCCTGGAAAACATGTAATTTAAGGGGAAAAATTGTGTTCGCTTTCTGTTAATTCCCATTCAACTTGGCATGAAGTGACTAAGAGTTACTAAACCTCTAAATTCTTCACACTGCTTTGGTACTTAATATTTCGCATCTAGTCACACCTTAGTAGTATAGGCTTATCCTCTGCAACTTCGATCCATGAGCCCATTTATTATTTTAAGTGGTTTTCAAAAGGAGTGCAAAACAAAGCACAATTGGTTTAAAGAAACATATGCCTATGAAATTAGATACCAAAAGATGGAAACTACGTACCGACTAGCCCAAAATATCTACAACAAAAATGTATCTCCAGGCACACAAAACTAAGACATTACAACACCGTTATTAAACCAGCTTGTCTTTATGGATCAGGAAAGCTAAATTTGAACAGGAAAGCAGACAATCGAAACATTGAGAAAAAGGAACGGAAAATCGTAAGAAAAATTCGAGGCCCAAAACTCGCCGACGGACTATATCAACTCAGGGGCAGACAGGAAATCAAACAATACACAAATATTCATGGTGACATCCAGGCAGAATTACACAAAAAATAGTTTATTTCAACGAAAAGAGGACTAAAGCATAAACAGACAATGAAATGGATTAGCTAAATTAAAATCGATTTGAAACAGGCAAGTATCACACCAGCAGATGTCCAAAACAGGGCAAACTTCAGATCCAAAATTCAGAAATGGCAAGTTTACCAAGAGGAGAGATCAAAGAATGACGACTTTAACAATCTGGTCGGAAGATAGAAAGGAACCCACAGTATGAAAGAAATATGAACACGAAGAAAGGCAAATGCATACCTCGAAGTACTTCGCGTAGTCCTAATGTGCTTATTCGCATATTTATTTATTTATTTATTTATTTATTTATTTATTTATTTATTTATTTATTTATTTATTTATTTATTTATTTATTTATTCGTTAATCGGCCAACTAAGGACCACGATTTTCATCATACATTCTGGCATTTACTCAGTTTTCGACTGATCGAATCGGTTTGCATCGGCTCGCTGTGTCGAGCAGGGCGCACATCCGACTACTTTGCACCAGTTGACCACTTCACATCCCGGAAAGTCCCATCATAAGTTACAATGCTTGTTCTGAAAAAGTCTCGTTTGTGTGCGTCATCTGGTCGTAGCCCAATTTCTTCGAGGTCTTTCTTGACGTTAACGTACCAGGGAATTTTTGCTTTTAGTTTTGAGTCAAAATTGTTAAAAATGCATTTTGTCCATCATGAGTCGTCCATCCGTCGTAGGTGACCTTAGAAGCAAGCCCTGCGTTTGCGCTTTACGTCGGTGATGTTCTCTATCTTAGAGCAGAGTTCTTGTCAGGATTTTCGTATGTACATAAAGTTTTTGTAGTTCGGGCCAAGAATGTTGTGGAGAATCTTTCTGTCCTTTTTTTGCTCTAACATAGTGAGTGCACATTTCCGCATAGAGAAATACTGGCTTGTCGACAATGTTGCAATGGTGAGTTTGGTATTTATAGAAAAGCACATTTTGTTATATACTGAACCAGGAACACTGGTTAAGCGATCATTGTCGAAGTATTTCAAACTCTGAAACACCGGCACGCGCGCTTGAGAGCCGCTCACTGTAGCTAAAATGTGGTGAGTGACGTAGCAGCCCGCTCCAACTCACAAAGGCTAAGTTACGTCACCCACCATACATCCCCTTCTTTCTACTGTGCATTAACTCAATAATTATGGTAAAAACATGAGAATAACACCGTACTCCTCGCTTTAATACCTTCAACTCCACCGAGTCTCATAAAAATCCACCACGGATTAGAAAAGTGGCGCTCAACTTTTAACACCTTTCTCTCTGTACCAGGAATTTGCCCGTACTTTGAGCTTGGACACAGGACGTGTTCGGTACATTAAGTCGGAGCAGGTACAGAGAGTGAGAGGGTAAAAACCAAATTAAGTTCATTGTCCTAGCGCGTGACGCGTATTTCAGAGTTTGAAATATATCGACAATGATCGCTGGACCAGTGTTTCTGGTTCAGTATGTTCCGGGTGGTTTGGAAAGCTACCTACATTTTCATGTGTGTTGCCTCTGGCTGCTAATGCCTCTGTATCTAGTCCGTTTGACTGAACCAACTCACCAAGTTATTTAAGCTTACGTACTCGGTTTATTGGTCCATATTTAGTGTTCAGTTGAGGAGATAGTGGATTTAAATCCCACCGCTGGTAACCCTGAAGATGGTTTTCTGTGGCTTCCCATTTTCATAACTAGTAAATTCTGTGGCTGTACCGTAATTAAGGTCATGATATCTAGCTTCCTTTATCCTAGCTAGCCTTTTTCGATCCTTATGTCGCCGAAATATTTTTATATATAAGTTGTGCGATGTTAAACCACCAAACATAAATAAACAATATCAGAGTAAGTTTATAGGCAATATAGGTAAATATAGATTAATAAATATGCCCTGTGAAATCAATAAATTGGAATTACCTTTTCCTTTGCACATATTGTGATTTTACTTAACTTGTTTTCATTGTTTTGACACTACATTCTTTGAATATTTTTATTATACACTTAAGAAAATGTAAATTACAACACCATGAAGGCATTGGTCGTTTGTGTTGATTTTCAAGATATGGAGCGATGCCATGTAGGTATGTAAACTATCAAAGTTTCAGACCCATTGGATTGTTGCTACAGGTCTCCTCACGTGATTGGTCGCGGAGGAAGGAACTCCAGTATACGGACTCTGGTGTAGCGTAGTTGACTTGCAGTGAAGTGTTCCCCGTCAAACATGCCTCGACGACAGAGAAGAGCACGCTATCAACAACTGTCGCCGTTTGAGAGGGCTCGGATAATTGGTCTGTGTGAGGCTGGATTATCGCTAAGGACTGTCGCTGCACGTGTTGGCCGCCAGGCATCTACGGTACAACGTGTATGACAGCAGTGGTCAAATGAAGGTACCCACACTCGCAGACCTGGCACAGGCCCAGTGCGACGGACAACTGTGAGAGAGGATCGCCGCATCATTCGGAATGCCCGGATGGAACCCCATGCAACAGCAGCGCAAAATCGAGCAGCTGTGGCACCCCACGTTACACAACAAACAGTTGGAAATCGCCTGCGTGCAGCTGGCTTACGAGCCCGTGTCCCTGCGGAAGGTGTTCCATTGACCCCACAACAGCGACGTGTAAGGCTGGTCTGGTGTCGAGAAAGATCGACGTGGGTCGACGAATGGCATAGGGTCGTCTATAGTGATGAATTGCGCTTCTGTCTTGCCCGCAGTGATCGTCGGAATCATGTGCGCCGACGTACAGGGAAGAGGGGCCACCCAGATCTTATTGTCGAGAGGCACACAGGGCCAACACCAAGCATTATGGTCTGGGAAACTGTTGGCATTAATGTGAAATCACAATTAGTGCTTGTTGACGGCACTATGACTGCTCGACAGTACGTTGATAGGGTACTTAATCCAGTGGTTGTCCCTATGATGGCGAACATTGCTAATGGGATGTTTCAGCAGGACAATGCCCGGGTTCACACTGCACGCATCTCCAGAGAAGCTCTCCACGACATCACAACCTTAGAATGGCCCGCCAGATCACCGGACCTCAGTCCTATTGAGCATGTGTGGGACATGATGGGTCGACAACTGGCCAACCCACCTCAGCCACCCACAACTCTGGAACAACTGACCCGTGCAGTGCAGCAAGCATGGGCCACAATTCCTCAGGAAGTGATCCAGGGCCTTATTGACTCCACGCCTCGACGAATTCATCAACGTATTGCAGCTCGTAGTGGGCACATCCTGTATTGATTGTTGTCCAAATTTGCGGTCAGAGGGACATGTAAGTGTAATCATCGCATCACAGCCGAACACTCGTCATTCATATTCAATTGCAGCAATGTAGCACCACTCCTTCTGGGTGTTGCAATTTCCCTTTTCTTCAGTGTATTTCAACTCAGTCATGATAGCTTCTTGTCACACCTTTTACTGTGTAGGTTACGGGAGAACTGCATGACATACCTTCGCAGGTAGAACAGCCCGGCCACGGCAGTTGCCATTGCCACCTACAACTCAGATTTCCATGCCTAGTACACATAGCGGACGTAGTCCAACGTTGTCGGTGGATCTGTCTTACAAGGCTACTACTCTCTATAGTCATACAAAACTAATGAATTAGTTATTCAGTTATTGAACAATATAAATTGAATTTCAGAAATGAGTGCCAGTAGTTCGAATTCCTAATAAAAATCAAGGTCTAATGTATATTGTTAGATGTGGTATCTAGCAAGCTCCGGGTTCAATTCCCGGCTAGGTCATGGATTTTTACCTGGATCTGAGGGCTGGTTCAAAGTCCACTCAGCCTACGGGATTACAATTGATGAGCTATGTCACTGTGATATGGAGGCCTCGACCTAGGAAGCAACGAATAACGGTCGAAAGGTTTCGTCATGCTGACCACACGTCACCTCATAATCTGCAGTTCTCCAATCGGAGCAGCTGTCGCTTTTGTTGTGGCTGTTGTGCCATGAGGGTTGATTATGCTTGGTTTTAAAGGTAGTAGCTTACCTGTATCGTATCAAGAGGACTGCAGTTACTTTCCTGACTAGACCAATAACTTTTTTGGTCTGGATGGTAATCGCATCAGGCTCAGGAGACCAACAAACGAGCTATCTGATGTGTAATGGAGGTGATTCGTTCAACAAAGCCAAGCAATAAGGTAAAAGGAGACGTTACGCTGACTACGTGACACTCCACTATATCCAATCCACCTGGGACAACATTTTACATTTTGGTCTGTAGAGCATCCAGAGTTAAGAAAAGACTATAAGTCTGATGGGCTTTTGCTTCTGTTGGTGCTTCCGCCTTTTACACAAATGCATGTATTATTATGAAGTTTGTCCGACTCGTTGGCTGAATGGTCCGCGTACTGACCTTAGGTTCAGAGGATCCCGGGTTCGATTCCCGGCCAGGTCGGGGATTTTAACCTTCATTAGTTAATTCCAATGGCCCGGGGGCTGGGTGTTTTTGCTGTCTCCAACATCCCTGCAACACACACACCACACATAACACTATCCTCCACCACAATAACACGCAGTTCCCTACACATGGCAGATGCCGCCCACCCTCATTGGAGGGTCTGCCTTACAAGACTGCACTCGGCTAGAAATAGCCACACCGGGCGAGTTGGCCGTGCGCGTAGAGGCGCGCGGCTGTGAGCTTGCATCCGGGAGAGAGTAGGTTCGAATCCCACTATCGGCAGCCCTGAAAATGGTTTTCCGTGGTTTCCCATTTTCACACCAGGCAAATGCTGGGGCTGTACCTTAATTAGGGCCACGGCCGCTTCCTTCCAACTCCTAGGCCTTTCCTGTCCCATCGTCGCCATAAGACCTATCTGTGTCGGTGCGACGTAAAGCCCCTAGCAAAAAAAAAAGAAAAAGAAATAGCCACACGAAATTTAATTTTCAAAAATTAATGAAGTCGTAAGTTCATCGGACAAAACGTTCGTCACCCTTGGAGAAATCAGTACAAGCATCACTTAATATACAGTAACTCGGACTCTGAACATGATAACCGCCTGAATTTCGTTAGGAAGTGAGTCCACATGGTTGTGCAGGTACGTCACATCCAGGTTAAACGACTGGAGGATTTGATAGCTCAATTCCACCAAATGTTGGGGATGCTGATGTCTGCGTTTTACTCGCTATTCCAACATGTTCCGCAGATTTTCAATGGGGTTAAAGTCAGGGGATTTTTCAGGCCAGTCGAGATGTAATAGTATGGGGGAGTCGTCATAAAACAAGACATATATGCGTCCAGCCAGATTAATTTTGCTGTTGTCATCTTGAAAAAACGGGGTATCAATAGCATACTCATCATGCAGATGTTGACCGAAAGACAACACCTGTTCATCGAAAATATTTAAATAAACATGATGGTTCATGTAGCGGTCACTTCAGTGAGCCGGCCCAATCCATGGTACGAAAAACACCCCCAAAACATTACAGACCCACCTTCGACTTGAACCTGTCCTTGCACACATCCAGGATGAAATGCTTCATTTGGCCTTCGGTGCACTCGACGAAATGCGTCATAGGAACACAGGCTAAAACGTGATCCGTCAGACCACATTACGTGGCGCCAGTCAGTTACCGTCGACATTCGATATTGATGTCGGCGTTTTACCGCTTCTTCAACATGTCTCACAAATTTTCAAAAGGATTCAAGTCAGGTGAGTTTGCAGGCCAGTCGAGATGTAATAGGGTGCGAAATAGCACATGAAAGATGCCCAGCTTTATGTGCGTGTGTGAGCAATGCTCTCTTGCGAGGTGATCGACTCGAAATGTTCATTTCATGCAGTTCTCTCGCAATGTTCTCTTGCTAACAGGTTGGGATTGACCTTCATTCAGTGACTGCAGCAATTCCTGTCGGGATTGGAAGCGATTTCGATTCTCAAGCCGTGAAACGTGCCTCTAGTCCCTCTCAGCCAGGATCATTTTCCGACCACAATTTTGATGTCGTGCTTCGTGTCTACGTGTAGTACACCACTGCTTATAGACACGTTGAAGAGTCCGCTGCGGAACACCAACAAATCCAGCAACATCACGGACCGTATCGCCATGGGCATGGCCAAACACGAATTTCCTCTATTAGCGACTCTCCCACATCCTTACATCTACCCATGTTGATATAAACTGTCCGTTTGAAACATCAGTATCTCACTGATCGCTACTGCCTTATGCTCACGTAGATGCAGTGCGCGTAGGGTTGATCATGGTGCTCGTCCGCTGCACCGTCTGTACAGGCTTAACGATCCATCTATACGTGCGCACTAGGGTGAATAATGTTTTGTCCAGTGAGATTAACAAAATGTGTCATTTTCCCTATGAAACGATCATTGGTTGTGCCATACGATACTGAGGAGTTGCAAAAGCATTTTAATATCTTTGGGTTCATCCTTTTAAATATTACAGATGCACGGAAAATAGCAACTAAGGGAGGTACAGAAGAAATTTCATAAATTACTGAAGTGGCAAATACATACATTCATTGTTTATTTGTACATAATATCAAAGCAAAGCAAAGTCATCTCCGTACAGGCCATGAAGGCCCTTGGAGGTGTGGAAGGTAAAGACTTCCATTATCCGTAATCTCGGCACTTGATGGGGTAGAGTGGTTAGCCTTTGCCCCCAGGAATTAATCTGGTACTCATTTTTGGTGTAGGCTGAGTGATCCTTAGGGCCATATGCACCTCCGGAAGTGGAAATCTCGTTTCTTACATTTTACGACTTCCTGACGGGTATTCGAACCCACGTCCTTCCGGGTGAACCGAACACGCCTTTACCGCCTCGGCCAGGCAGCCCCTTGTACATAACACCACCAGTTCATAATCACCAACAAGTTAACGCAACGTAAACAACATAGTACATATTCACATAATTGCAAGTTATTTGATAAAACCTGAGTGATTCTTGTAGAAAAAACTATGTCATTCTGTGTTTTATAGTGTATGCTTCTCTTTCGGGTATGTTTTAACTAGTGTTTTCGACAGACTGAAAATCTTTCACGTTAAATTGACTAAGTCGACATTTCTTAACAACATAACAGAAGAATGGATAGTAATTGGTTCTTCATGGCTCTGTTGAACGAATACTCGGATCCTGATACCTCTGTTGTTAAAAGGCTCAAGGCCTTTAGGTAGACTAATACGCGTTTTAAGGATGTTTTGCAAAAAGGACCTACAGCAGGCTGCAATCGACAGCAACGATTGGGAAAGCACTGGAAATGACAAATGCTTGGAAGATAGCAGTTAAGCACAGTGTGCAAACAGCAAAGAAGATCCGAAACGATGCAATTTTTCTTCCATGGATTCACTTTTCTTCAGAGTAGTTCGAGCGTACGTCTTTCCACAAGAAATAAGGACGCTTTTACGTCCAGGGAGTTCCCTATTACCTTACAGTACTCTAATTACTCTGGTATTCATAGAAACCAAACAAAAGCACAAAATTGAAAGAGTACTGGCAATCAGTGAAAATATGGGATACAGTACTCACGATCTGCTAGATAATATATCTGATGAAATTCACTGTTCATTTGGAAGAGGTTGATTAGTCATCTTTACCTGAAACAAAAACAGAGTTTATTTTACTGATCCAGTAACAGATTATACCTGAAAAAGAAACAACTTAACTTACAATAACATGTTATGTTCTTGAATGTACAACATCAGATTGTTTCAAATCACACACTCTTGTTTTTTTTTTACGATTTCATTTACGCCGCACCGATATACACTGACTGACAGAGCAAATGCAACACCAAGAAGGAGTGGTCAGAACTTTATGCCAATTGCAGGGTAGACTGACGTCACTGAGGTATGCTCATGATGTGAAATGCGCCGCTGTGCTGCGCACGTAGCGAACGATAAATGGGACACGGCGTTGGCGAATGGCCCACTTCGTACCGTGATTTCTCAGCCGACAGTCATTGTAGAACGTGTTGTCGTGTGCCACAGGACACGTGTATAGCTAAGAATGCCAGGCCGCCGTCAACGGAGGCATTTCCAGCAGACAGACGGCTTTACGAGGGGTATGGTGATCGGGCTGAGAAGGGCAGGTTGGTCGCTTCGTCAAATCGCAGCCGATACCCATAGGGATGTGTCCACGGTGCAGCGCCTCTGGCGAAGATGGTTGGCGCAGGGACATGTGGCACGTGCGAGGGGTCCAGGCGCAGCCCGAGTGACGTCAGCACGCGAGGATCGGCGCATCCGCCGCCAAGCGGTGGCAGCCCCGCATGCCACGTTAACCGCCATTCTTCAGCATGTGCAAGACACCCTGGTTGTTCCAATATCGACCAGAACAATTTCCCGTCGATTGGTTGAAGGAGGCCTGCACTCCCGGCGTCCGCTCAGAAGACTACCATTGACTCCACAGCATAGACGTGCACGCCTGGCATAGTGCCGGGCTAGAGCGACTTGGATGAGGGAATGGCGGAACGTCGTGTTCAACGATGAGTCACGCTTCTGTTCTGTCAGTGATAGTCACCGCAGACGAGTGTGGCGTCGGCGTGGAGAAAGGTTAAATCCGGCAGTAAATGTGGAGCGCCCTACCGCTAGACAACGCGGCATCATGGTTTGGGGCGCTATTGCGTATGATTCCACGTCACCTCTAGTGCGTATTCAAGGCACGTTAAATGCCCATCGCTACGTGCAGCATGTTCTGCGGCCGGTGGCACTCCCGTACCTTCAGGGGCTGCCCAATGCTCTGTTTCAGCAGGATAATGCCCGCCCACACACTGCTCGCATCTCCCAACAGGCTCTACGAGGTGTACAGATGCTTCCGTGGCCAGCGTACTCTCCGGATCTCTCACCAATCGAACACGTGTGGGATCTCATTGGACGCCGTTTGCAAACTCTGCCCCAGCCTCGTACGGACGACCAACTGTGGCAAATGGTTGACAGAGAATGGAGAACCATCCCTCAGGACACCATCCGCACTCTTATTGACTCTGTACCTCGACGTGTTTCTGCGTGCATCGCCGCTCGCGGTGGTCCTACATCCTACTGAGTCGATGCCGTGCGCATTGTGTAACCTGCATATCGGTTTGAAATAAACATCAATTATTCTTCCGTGCCGTCTCTGTTTTTTCCCCAACTTTCATCCCTTTCGAACCACTCCTTCTTGGTGTTGCATTTGCTGTGTCATTCAGTGTATATGGGTATTATGGTGACGATGGGATAGGAAATGGCTATGAGTGGAAAGGAAGCGGGAGAGGCCTTAGTTAAGGTACAAAACAGGCATTTGAAATTTCGTTGTACGTAGTACAATGCACATGAAACTTCCTAAGGATTGTAAAAAGCAAATGATGGGATGAAACAAGAAACACTTTGGGAATCTGTTCTGTTTCGGATTAGTAGAGTTGTTTTGTCTTTCACGAAAACTGTTAATTCGAATTTTGTCCCATTTTGAAAAATGTACAATTTAAAAATTCTTTTGTGAACACCTATCAATGAGTATCCCCAGTATAAGTACGGTATATTCATCTCAAGTTTTAAGTATTTCTCGCTCAAATGGCTGTATAGACAGAGATTTATCAGCGTTAGTAAAATAATTTATAGAACGGAACAAGCGAAGCTTGTTTGAATTTGACAGAAGGTGAAATTAAAATCACATTAAGTTATTACGTCATTTATATTTATTATCCTGCCTATTTGCAAAGACCAGAATCATTTTAATAATTTAAATCGGTCAACGCGTTCACTCACCACTCACCCACCAAGATGCTCTGATACGTTCTGAGTGCGCGTGATCAAATGCTCAAAGAACGAGGCCCCCGCATGGAGAGGTTATTTAGCTGAGACCTTGGATTACCAAGCTGTAGCGAATGTAACAATTATAGTTTGGCACTCTGCGTTATACAGGCTGATTTTCATAACGCCAAAATTCCGTGCATGCAGACCTGTGGAATGAGACGATGTCACTTTCAGAGCATTAGTGATTACTGACTACTGACCGATTCTAATACATTGATAGATGAAAGGCATTTAAATTTAGGTACAGGGAAAGAACATGTCAGTCAGTCAGTCAGTCAGTCAGTCAGTCAGTCAGTCAGTCAGTCAGTCAGTCAGTCAGTCAGTCAGTCAGTCAGTCAGTCAGTCAGTCAGTCAGTCAGTCAGTCAGTCAGTCAGTCAGTCAGTCAGTCAGTCAGTCAGTCAGTCAGTCAGTCAGTCAGTCAGTCAGTCAGTCAGTCAGTCAGTCAGTCAGTCAGTCAGTCAGTCAGTCAGTCAGTCAGTCAGTCAGTCAGTCAGTCAGTCAGTCAGTCAGTCAGTCAGTCAGTCAGTCAGTCAGTCAGTCAGTCAGTCAGTCAGTCAGTCAGTCAGTCAGTCAGTCAGTCAGTCAGTCAGTCAGTCAGTCAGTCAGTCAGTCAGTCAGTCAGTCAGTCAGTCAGTCAGTCAGTCAGTCAGTCAGTCAGTCAGTCAGTCAGTCAGTCAGTCAGTCAGTCAGTCAGTCAGTCAGTCAGTCAGTCAGTCAGTCAGTCAGTCAGTCAGTCAGTCAGTCAGTCAGTCAGTCAGTCAGTCAGTCAGTCAGTCAGTCAGTCAGTCAGTCAGTCAGTCAGTCAGTCAGTCAGTCAGTCAGTCAGTCAGTCAGTCAGTCAGTCAGTCAGTCAGTCAGTCAGTCAGTCAGTCAGTCAGTCAGTCAGTCAGTCAGTCAGTCAGTCAGTCAGTCAGTCAGTCAGTCAGTCAGTCAGTCAGTCAGTCAGTCAGTCAGTCAGTCAGTCAGTCAGTCAGTCAGTCAGTCAGTCAGTCAGTCAGTCAGTCAGTCAGTCAGTCAGTCAGTCAGTCAGTCAGTCAGTCAGTCAGTCAGTCAGTCAGTCAGTCAGTCAGTCAGTCAGTCAGTCAGTCAGTCAGTCAGTCAGTCAGTCAGTCAGTCAGTCAGTCAGTCAGTCAGTCAGTCAGTCAGTCAGTCAGTCAGTCAGTCAGTCAGTCAGTCAGTCAGTCAGTCAGTCAGTCAGTCAGTCAGTCAGTCAGTCAGTCAGTCAGTCAGTCAGTCAGTCAGTCAGTCAGTCAGTCAGTCAGTCAGTCAGTCAGTCAGTCAGTCAGTCAGTCAGTCAGTCAGTCAGTCAGTCAGTCAGTCAGTCAGTCAGTCAGTCAGTCAGTCAGTCAGTCAGTCAGTCAGTCAGTCAGTCAGTCAGTCAGTCAGTCAGTCAGTCAGTCAGTCAGTCAGTCAGTCAGTCAGTCAGTCAGTCAGTCAGTCAGTCAGTCAGTCAGTCAGTCAGTCAGTCAGTCAGTCAGTCAGTCAGTCAGTCAGTCAGTCAGTCAGTCAGTCAGTCAGTCAGTCAGTCAGTCAGTCAGTCAGTCAGTCAGTCAGTCAGTCATAGTGAAAACCATTCCTTTTCAGTTTCGACCCAGTTAATTCATAGATGACAGGTTTTCTCAGTCGGTCAAGACTAACTTCTGAATAAATAAAATTTAGAAAGTAACTGAATAAGAGCACATCCAATAACAGATTATACCTGAAAAAGAAACAACTTTACTAATTAGAATAACAGGTTTCGTTATTGAAAGAGCATCATGAGATTGTATCAAATCTCACACTCTATTTTTTTATGATTTGATTTACGTCGCACCAACATAGATAAGTATTATGGTGACGATGGGTTAGGGAAAGGCTAGGAGTGGGAAGGAAGAGGCAGAGGTCTTAGTTAAGGTATAGCCTGATATGAAAATGGGAAATGACGGAAAACCATCTTCAGGGCTGCCGACAGTGGGGTTCAAACTCACTGTATCCCGAATGCAAGCTCACAGCTGCGCGACCCTAACCGCATGGCCAACACACTCGGTACGTTTAAAAAAAATTAACTTATGATTTGATTCATATGAGATGTGTAAAAACATTTATTCTTTTGTGAAACGATTTATAGATTACCTTTTGAGAGAGGATACTATTATGGGAAACCACGGAAAACCTTATTTCGGGGTTCTAACCCACTATCTACGGAATGTAAACTCAAAGCTACGCGACCCTAATCACATGGCCAACACGCTCGTTCAACAATACCTATCACGCAGTACTTATTCTACGTCAAAGTCCGTTTCCATGGCGAGCACAACGCCATTCACAAGTAATGAGATCTTGTGTCCACTCTATAATAATCCATATCCTCCAGGTTCAACCGGGTCAGGAATGGAATTAACGTAGCCCCCATCTAGAGTCAAGGATAGGAACTGTGCTGACTGCCGAAGCCTGTCGCACTCCTCTGGGGCAATGGTTAATGACTGCCAGAAGTCAAATTAAAATGATACTGAATAGTGCTGCTGGAATGAAAGTTAACAGGGAAAACCGGAGTAGCCGGAGAAAAACCTGTCCCGCCTTGCCCAGCACAGAGCAACCGGAATTTGAACCACGAAACCGCGCTGTGGGGAGCCGGTGAATTGCCACTTCAGCCATGGAGCACTTGTGTTCACTCAATATATTGCATTTATTCTGTGCACAATACGGAAAAGAATAATGGTGCGAGTATAATGTATCCTTGTTCAATTACAACCCTGGTTACTGCTATGTACAGGATTTGTATATCACTCGTCAATCATGTTTTCTGGCTAACGATATAATTACGACGTCGCATAGAAGTAGAAACAGAGAAGTACACATTTAAAATATAAATCCGAATTTTGTCAACTGTGCATATGCTACGAATTTATTATTTAGCAGTACAAATCTGAACAAAAACTACCTGTGATGTCAGACTTTATTTCATATTCATTTTATAAAAAAGTTGAAGCTCAGCGGTGGGTAGCCTACTGTGCATTCGTTTGAGAATTAAATCGATTTGTATCCTATTAATGCTCAGTGTTTTGTGCCATTTGTTATGTACAATGACGGTGGAACTTCATCTATTATTTCTGTTCTTAAAAAGTGCACATGCAAGGTGCGGATAAACTATACTGCCAAGATTTGTACGACACGACAGAACAGGCCCAGGACAACATCCTTGTTAGGGACCTATGGACGGCGATTTCTATTAGAGGGCTCAGTGCCAGAGGTGCCTAAGCCACATTTTGAGTAAATGAAGGATAAAGTCAACAAGGAACTTACAATTATACCAGCTTTCAAAATCATTTATCGAAGCATATGGACAATGAGAAAAATATTATCTTTCATAATGAAAAGTATTCCAAAGTTACTCTTACGCTAGTATGCGTATCAGTTCTACAAATTATCTCCTGAAAGAAATAACTATAATATGCCCTCTGACAGTCGGTATGTTTTAGAGCGTAAAGACAATGGGGAGATTTTTCTCTCATTGGATAAGTGCACATACACTATCACAGGATTTAAACTATAATATCGTCCCCCCTCTAGTAAACTAACGAATGTGCAAATTCTCAAAAATTCAGGAAGCTGAAAGAAGTTGTGATTACTCATGTCAAATCAATTTTTATATTGATTTTATGTTAGCCATAAAGAACGAGCTGCAGGTGTGAAACTTTGTCACGGGGTACATATTGGACAAGTATTCAAATCTATACCCAAACTTCAGAACTACAGGTTCCCTAGTTCATCACCTTCGCTAGTTTGCCATAGAGGCGACGATATGCACTCTTCATCCTGATCTGCTGTTGGCTCCACTGTTGCCAGATTTTTGTAGAACTGATGATGAACAGGAGGGACATACTTCAACAGCTCCAATAGGTTAGTCCTTTTTGCAGTCGTTATCCTGTGCCCTTGAGGATACAAGAGCCCTTGTTGGGCCACAGTTACTTCTCTTAATACCACTACACCATTTTCGCGAACGTGCTACACAATTATTACTGGTATAAAAGGGAAGGACGATGGTGCGGTCCCTCGACGAGTGACCCCAGCACGCGCCGCAGTCTGAGTAGCCCAGTGCGCTAAACAAAAAATCGAACATGAGAAATTTAACGCTATCTCTAGGTTAAATGAGTCAATTTCCGAAAGAAATTATCTGGTCATCGCGTTATTCTTGGCTCAAACGTGTGTGCTAAATTTACGTAAGATCCGCGATTCTCCGGTACGCGATTTTCCCTTGTAATTCTAAAAAGACAGCAACAGTACGTGATGTGTCGATGCCTGCAGGCACCTACTACAGCCAGGACGTTTTATATGGCGATAAAAAGTGGGCATATAGACGGTCGTGGGTGCGGCAAGAGAAAATTAGACGGATTTACCAAGAATGATTTTCATGCCATTTGACGTTTTTTTGTGTCGACCAACATTTTTGGGAGAACCATTGCTTTCAAGCCAACGGATCTGATAAAGGTAGCACACAATCATAACATGCTTCGGCATCTGACGTAAAGATCTTGCGTTGTATGGACGATGAGCAGTAAGCAATTACAAGAGCACTGCACATGAAGAAGCGGTCAATTCCAGACTAGTGTTCAACTTTTTCACGAAGAAGAACTGCATCCATCCCAACGACAAAAACTGCACGATCTGTGTATAGGTGATTTTTCTCCTTGATAACCTTTTTCTTGGTTGTTGTTATACCGGACCACCCAAATACCTCGATTTCTCTCATTAATCCTTTTTACTGATGGAGCTTGCTTCACGAGAGAGGAAATTCGCAACAGCTCCCAACAGCCACATTTGGACTCATGATAAACCCCACGGAATGGCCATGTCTACCAACAGCGGTTTGGGCAGTTGTAATAGATGTCAATCTGGTTGGTCCATAGTTGCTCTCACCACAGGCGAAGGAAAGATTACCACACCTTCCTTGAGTATGTTTCACTGTAACTACTGGAATATTTATCGTTAAACGGTCATCAAAACGTGTGGTTGCAGCATTATGGTGCTCCTGCTCACTTGATGCTTAGCCTCGAAGCGCGCTAGACCTGAAACCTCCCGAATACTTATTCCCGGATTACAAGGACCAACTGGTTTTCTCACAATTTATTAAATATAAAGAAGATATTCTCACCAGCATAGTAGATGCGGCACAAGTCATCCGAGAATCACCAGGAATCTTTGAGCGAACACGCTATTCTCTTATCCAAAGATGTACGATTTAAAAGGTCGCAATTTTGAGTTCTTAATTGAAAATATTATGTAATAAATATCACTGTTGTGAGGTACAGTCTTTTTCATTTATTTCTAGTCTTGAAGCGCTTTTGCACCCCACGTTGTGAAACACCTAGGCCTGTGCATTTTGAGCGCCGGTCTGTTTGACTGGGTGTGCACTGTTATGGCTCAGGTTTTGGCAGTGTACTTTTTGGCATCATGTATAGTCCTCTCCAGAGCTAATATCTTGTCTGTTAATTCCATACACGTCTCTTTATTGTGCATTATCCTGCCTCATGGTTATTAGACCTTTTCGCACATATTTTTATGACAGAGTTCTTTTACCGGTGAAGTGTTCTTCAGTATTGAGATATGGTATCTAATCTAAAGACTAGATATGGACTCCCACGTGAGATAGTAGCAAACACACCTCTCTTCAGTGTAACAAAAGCTTGAGTTTTCTTTGGATTATTCATCATCAGCACAACACTTTCGTCCGCCCATCCATCATCCAGCCATTGATGTCATGCGGCGTCGTAAGAAATTCATAAACCCACCTCGTGTATAAAGAAAGAGGGTGATTCCACTTTATCTTAATTTAAAAGAACTGCTTTTAGTACAGCAGTGAATGCTTTTACTCCTTATAATTCTTCCTTCTTAATGATATATCACACAAAGGTTCTTATAATGTTTTTTGTACAATGAAAGCGGAGAAAAATACAGTTTAAGATGTAAATGTATGTCCTCTAATGATTAGTAAAATAACATTACTATTATTTCACCACTTATCTCCCACCCTGATCAGGTCGTATGTAGGCCTACGAACTGTACCACAGATAGGTCCTTAGCTCCGGTTTACAACCAACTGCTCCTCCTTGTGCTCGTGTCGTGATTGATATTTAGTCGGGCCGATGACCAAGATGTTAGGCCCCTTTACACAACAAGCAGAAACATCGATATTGTGGTCTGTTATGTGAATATGAAGAGGTGCGCTTTGAGACAAAAGAAAAACAGCCAATCACCAGACCAGAGAAATTAATCAGATACGAGTTAAAAGACCGACCTGGAAGAGAATCGAACCCAGAACCCTCAACGAACACAAGGACGCTGACCCTTCGGCCAAAAATTATTTTACGGCTTCAGCAGCCTTGTGTAGGCATTTTGTTTAGACGTCATTTTGATGTTAATTATCTTCGTTGGTGAGTAGTGCTGTGACCTTCATGCAGTACAAATGTCACGAGCTGCTACCAGCTTTATCTCACAGATACGATGTAAGTATTTGTGTGTATCTCTAAAATTCGTTGACTTGCTGTGAATTAGCTCATTATTGTTTGTGTTAGTGCTTGCATCTCGAGACCATTTTAAATTGAAAATGAAGATGAAGACGATTTGTAAAACTCTATTGTGTTCAGTGAGTTGTTTGACTAATCAGTAACTTTACGATCTCAGGATCCTCAAGACTGTGAAAAGAACAATAAGATAATGAACTCAATTGTTTCAAATGTGGCAGTCACCTGTCTAAACATTTCACTGGATTGTGTAAACAAAGATTAAATTGCATTCCATGTTGATTTCTATCTTCCACAAATTATATAGAGGTTGTGTGGATGGACTTAATTCTTATATCTCTCAATACAACGCGAGCAGGTTACTTTTATGATACGCCTAATGCAGTGTTATTATTATTAAGACAAAAATTTCTGTGCACAGACAAACACAATAAACTTTTGTTCTCAGGCTTATATCTTTTTTTCTTTACATGCTCGCCAACCTTCAATTTTCTTATGCATGTCATGATCTTGTGTGTAAGCCTTTTTATTGGTAGTATCTGAACGTGTCCATAAAATTTCAATTCTCCTTTTCTATCCGGGTCCATGGCTGAATGGTTAGCGTGCTGGCCTTTGGTTATAGGGGACATGGTGTTGATTCCCGGTAGGGTCGGGAATTTTAACCTTAATTGGTTAATTCCCCTGGCACCGGGACTGACTGTATGTGTCGTCTTCATCATCATTTCATCCTCATCACAACACACAGGTTGCCTACGAGCGTCAAGACCTGCACTTGCCGAGCCGAACTTGTCCTCTGATAATCCCAGCACTAATAGCCATACGCCATTTCCATTTCAATTTCTCCTTTTCTACATTATTGTTATTATTATTATTATTATTATTATTATTATTATTACTAGCAGTTTAACGTCGCACTAACACATCGAAGGATTCTGCCGGTTCAGCATGTGAAAGGGCTAGAATTGGGAAGGTAGGGGTCGTAGCCTTAAGGCAGGTCCCTTACACCACATCATTTTCCTTGTGTGAATATTGGAAACAACGGAAAACCATCTTCAGGACAGCAGACGTTGGAAATCGATCCCACCACCTCCATAATGCAGTTCACGGATACGCAACCCTAACCGCAAGGCCAGCTCTCTCTGTGTTATTATTATTATTTGTTCACTGTTAATAAGAAAACTATTTAAGAATTACAACATAGTAGAAATAGTGTGACGAACCTAAGTTGTTGAAATCCGCAGCGATGTGTGTGATGGAAACACTTAAAATGGGAATTAGTTCCTCTGGACAGCAACGAGAATATCTTGTTACTTGTTGCTTAAAGGGGCCTAAAATCTAGGTCATCGGCAGCGAGGATATCGTTGTACTCCGTAAAGTGAGTGCGGAGTTCACAATTCATGTTATGTACTGTATGCACCGGGATTCGGTGTCCGTACGAATCATGGACGATGTGGGTCATTGTTGCATAAGTGGGGTATGCACTCCTCCCCTGAGTGCGACTGTAGTGAGAAGAAACAGACCATCCGTCGTATTGTCATTGAATGTCCAAGGATGTCATATTCTGGTCAGCTGAAGGAGTTTGTGTGTGCTTCTGACGGGGTTGTACAATGGTTGGACAGTTTAGATTCGAGTTTATGAATTGTTTTTGAGATTGGTTGATTGTTTGAAGTGTTATATTGTTTGTTATATTTTTGAATGTTTGTATGTAGAGTTATGTACTAGCCATAAGCTAAATAATAATAACCGGTATTAAAACAATAAAATAAATATAACGAACGTTCTAATCCTATTGTAAAGTAGAATGAAGGTGTCACTCACTCACATGCATTTTAGATTTTTCCTGTTCCAATATAAGCTCCTGCCATCAGAACCAGTGCTTCAGTTGTAATGAAAATGCATGTACATAGATAATTAAGCTCATTTCATAAGATACAGAAGTTAGAACACTAAAAGGTAACATCTCTCATTGATAGAACCATTAAAAATGAACGAATACATAGGCCTTAAAATTTCAATAAAATGTCCGTTTATGATGTTAGCATGAAATTAAGATATTTCAAATTAAACAGCACGCAGAGCAGAATATGCACGTTACATTTCAATGACGCATTTTTGGCCTAATATTTTAAGTTTTCCTTAAAATATTTTCAAAACTGTCATAATGAAGGAAAAATGTAATTTATAATTTATAGAGTTCTATGAACTTAATGTCCATCAGATTAATACACAACATCCTATAAACATAATATACGGTAAAAATTCGAAGTTGAATGATGCAGTAGTTTGCGAAAAGATGTTCCTCATTCTTATGCGAATAAAAATGACATGGCGTATGGCTTTTAGTGCCGGGTGTGTCCGAGGACATGTTCGGCTCACCAGGTGCAGGTCTTTTGATTTGACTCCCGTAGGCGACCTGAGCGTTGTGATGAGTCCCCGTGCCTGCGAAATTAACCAATGATTGTTAAAATTCCCGACTCCTTTGGGAATCGAACCCGGGACCCCTATGAGCAAAGGCCGGCACGTTAACCATTTAGCCATGGAACCGGACATTGTTATGGAAATGGAAATTGTGAGGAATAGATACTAAATATGTCAACAAAACATTAACGAAAATTTTATCTGTAATGAATTGTGATTTTTTTCGCTGAAGTTAATGCCATAAAACTGGCTACAAAATTGATGTACTGTTTCTATGGTAGGACATCCTTGTAACCAAGTTTACACCATCAATCATTCTATTATTAAAATGAGCCTTCAGTTTATGTTAGAAGTCTCTAAGCAATATGCGTACTTTCCAAGTATATATCAGACCAGGCATAGTTTTGTTAAAGTTTGGAGCAGGAAATTTGACGTGCAAATGTTCCGAGCTGGTCCTTAAAAGTTATCAACACAGTCTTCCCCTGTTCTTACAATTAAGTGAACAAAGTTCGGGGTATGCTTCCCTTCAAACTTTCTCGAGAAACGTGGATCAGGATTATCAGCCCAAGCAGCAGCGTACACGTATGTTACTTTCAATTGGATTCTCCGTTCTGGAGCCACAACACAGCGGGGAAGAAAATTGCATTCGAGACAATCACGTACAAGGAGAAGAGTAATGGCCATAAGATGGAACCCTGGGACCTCCCCTTAAACAGATGCTATATTCCTGTAACAAATCCCAGTGTAATAGCAACCGACTCCAGACGGGATAGTTCTACATCTATTCACGTCATTATCACCTGTTTTATATTGCATAGGGGCAACTGCGTAGTGCAATACGACAGCTGTCCTCAACGTGGCGGGTCGATTTCTAATACAGTCTATTGCTATTTGAGACGCGTGTGAACGTTGAAATGCAATGATTTAGGGGTAACACCACTTAGAAGGGAACTGTTGGGGTTGGACCAAAATGATTTCAATTAAACTTGGGTGAACGGTTAATTAATATGTTCTAAATTTAATAGCAGTAGCGTAGCCAGGATCGGCAGACGGGGGGTTGGCGGGAAAGGGGGGGGGGAAGGTTTGTAATTACAAAATGATGATGGAACACGATGAAGGTGCATAAATGATTTGTCATTATAAAGGCTCTGAAACAAGTGAGTTACAGAACTGTTGGTTCGACAATTATTTACCTGAATATTTAGTTTATTGTCAGTTTCTATTTACTTTCTGTTTGTAAAATTTCCATGGGGGTGGGTTCTAATACAAAGTAAACACCACCTCCGGCTACACCCTTGTTTAATAGTAATGAAAATTTGGCCGTGAAAGCAGCGGTAATGTCTCAAACAATAGTTAAGAGATAGCTGCGCGACTCGGATCCATTAGCTGATGATGACGTATGCACTAGAAAATATACCGACAGTTCTATTTTAAAGTTACACAAAACACTGTCCTTGGAAAATGGGATTTTGAAAACACGAAAAAATTTCACACATTTTTTTTTTCTTTTTTGCTATTTGCCTTACGTCGCACCGACACAGATAGGTTTTATGGCGACGATGGGATAGGAAGGGTTTAGGAATGGGATAGAATTGACCGTGGCCTTCATTAAGGTACAGCACCAGCATTTGCCTGGTGTGAAAATGGGAAAATACGAAAAACCATCTTCAGGGCTGCCGACACTGGGGTTCGAACCCATTATCTCCTGGATGCAAGCACACAGCCGCGCGCCCCTAACCACACGGCCAACTCGCCTGGTCTCTATTTAATTTATTAACACGTGCAGTGTATAAATATGTCCGTATATCACGGTTTTACTAATTCTGTATCCATTATAATAGACATTAAATTAATACATAGTATGAAATGTTGGTCATCTACATACAGTCAAAAGCGTTTATTGCGACATCGCTTGTAACGACATAATATGGTTAAAAAGCGACGTATCTTGATTACATTTTCGGAGAAATGTACCGGCTATAACGTCTAATATTGATGTCAGACTCCATGGCTAAATGGTTAGCGGGCTCAGCTTTGATCACAAGGCTCCCGGGTTTTATTCCCGGCAGGGTCGTGAATTTTAACCATAATTGGTTAATTTCACTGGCACGGGGGCTATTTCAATCTCATCACGACACGCAGGTCGCCTACGGGAGTCAAATCAAAAGGTCTCCATCTGGCGAGCCGAACTTGTCATCTGACACTCTCGGCACTAAATGAAATACACCACTTTTTCTAATGTTGATTTTCGTTTGTTACTGACAACAATGTAACGCTTATTATTGTAGATTTCAAATATCTCTGCTAAATAATCAAGGCGAGCATCACTGTGAAGACGTCGCAGAGTAAAAGGAAGGTGTTTAAGCTTCCGTCGGGCGCAATGAGCCCAATAGGCACTTGTAGATCTAAGGTATTTAAGTTTATTTAAATCATTCTTCTAACGATGAAACAATATTTGTAAGTGTTTTAAAAATAAAATGTATATTTTACCTACTGTATTATTCTAGCTGATGTACCCGTGCTTCGCTACGGAATTCTACATTATACACAGATTTCTAGGTTTGAAAGATTGTATTAAATTGCATAGTTCTTAACGTTACCCTAGAAACGCGACGGGGAAGTCACCAAACGTCTTTTCTCATACGCACACTGCGTTAGGGAATTTTCGTTGTAATGGTAGGCCCGCTTGCCTACCATCAGTCACAATTACTCACTCTCCACCAGCCTTTTTACATTCGCAGAAAGACTGCCTTAGCGGTTTTCCCAACTGAAATGAACATAGCTCATTACAATGACGTCAGTAGGAATGCGCCATGAAAAGCAATGATTTCATATGAAATACTCTATCAAACGAAAAACCGCACATTTTCTCACTTTTAACGAACAGTACTACGTTGCCCATCTAACAGTCAAAAGTGCCAGAGCTGGAATTAACAAGCCGCAGACAGCCGTGATCCGCGAACACTCTTCGCCTTTTTTCGGCGGGGGAGAGGGGATTCGATTAGTGGAGAGTCCCAGGCCAAAAACTATTCCCTTTTTTTATCTGTTTTCTAGGAGTACCCGATGAGTCGGAAAATCTCAGTTCATTACAATGACGCGGATAAATGCATCAGACTTGGAGGCAAACTTACGCTCCAAGCCAGAGGAGAAACCCCCGCTTCACTGCTAATTTGGCTACTACTAAGAGAGCCTGTGCTTAAGTGTTCACACAGCTCATTCAAAACAGCGCGTCAGGGGAGGGATCGAATAGCTGGAATACTATGATGAACCAGTGTGTTATGTACCAGCAGTATCAGAAAATATACGAACCAGAGGAATGGTACGCTAAAGAAGCAAATTTTCTTTCTCTCCAGCTATTTCCCGCCAATATTCAGTCAGGCTTTTATACTCGGTAAGCAGCAGTAATCCCGTCCATCGGAGATGAGTGGCAGTATAAGAGACAAAGAACATCACAACAAACATTGGTCAATATAACGTTATTGTTGATCAATGTTATGCGCTTTCGAAATTGTAGGCCTTCACATTCAGTTTTCTTCCGACTCTGAAATTCCACTCTTATCATAGTCGGTACAGTAAAACGGAATTAAACATAAATGATCGGAAACTGTGTTCTCTGTAACTTTTGTTACCGGTACGTAGTACTTTTCGATAGGAATAATAACATATATACGAGATATATCGAAGACCTGGATGAAGCACTATAGGACCTATTACACAGTTATGAGCATGTTATTTTAATGGGTGACTTTAATTCTGACATGATAAAATGTGACTCTGCTGAATCTAGATGACTCAGAAGCATGCTTACCTCACTCAATATGACTATCCTTCCCCTAAATCCTACACACCACACAGCTACTTCCCATACACTACTGGATTTAATTATTACAAACAGTACTGATAGAATGCAGACTTACGGACAACAGCCAGCTCCCGGCCTTTCCAACATGACTTTACTTACGCAACTTATTCACTGAAATGCCCCAAATATGAGCCTAAATTAATTTCTTATCGAGACTTCAAAAGCCTATACGAAGAGGCGTTCATTGAGGACGCACTCAAAACACCGTGGCACAACATACAGCTCGTACATGACGTTAACGACAATATAACCTTGTTTAACGAACTACTTTTAGGACTGTATGACAAATTCGCCCCTATACGGACAGCACGAGTGAAACGAAAACCATCACCTTGGCTGACACAAGACATACGGGCAAAAATGGAGGAAAGAAATGCAGCTAACAAATATTATAGAAAAAATCCAACCGCAGACAATTTCGGAAAGTACAAAAAATTGCGTAACACAACAACTCAGACCATCAGGAATGCTAAGATACGCTACACACAAGAAATCTTAAAAAACAACAATTTTGATAATGTTTGGAAAATTCTTCGGAACATTGGTTTAACAAGAAATAAAACCGACGAAAACAACACTGACTTGCCATTAGACGAATTAAATAAATATTTCTGCTCACAGAATTCACATACAGACGAACGAACTAAAAGGGAAACGAATGGCAGACTACATACAAAAAGAAAACACGATGGAGAAGAATATTTATTTTTCACACGTAACTCTTAATGACGCCAGAGAAGCAATTCATGAAATAAAGTCAGAGGCTACAGGATGTGACGGAATAAATTTGACATTAATTAAAAGACTCTCTGAAATTGCTCTCCCAACAATTACACACATAATAAATACCTCACTCATGACAGGAATCTTTCCTGGAAAAGTGTCATTACACGACCAATAAGAAAAATAAATAATCCATCAAAACCCGAAGACTTTCGACCAATTTGCATACTTCCTTGTCTTAGTAAAATATTAGAAAGGGTCGTTCCCAAGCAGATAACAAATTATCTTAACAAACACAATTTACTCGACAAATACGAGTCAGAATTTAGACCCAACCACAGCACTACTAAAAGTTACAAATGACATTCAAGCAGGCATGGACAACGGACAAACGACTATCCTTGTACTTTTAGACATAAGTAAAGCATCTGACTGTGTGGACAGGGAAATATTATTAGCTAAGCTGCAAGCACAAAACATTTCTTCAAGCGCACTGACGTGGCTGCACTATTATTTAATTGGGCGGCAGCAGTGCGTGTCAGGAGGTACGAAAATATTACACTGGCAACAAACTGAAGTTGGCGTAGTTCAGGGCAGTGTTCTAGCGCACTGCTATTCTCACTGTACTTACATGACCTACCAGAACATATAAAAACGTGTAAATACCATTTCTACGCAGATGACATTCAATTTTATATACATACAAACCCGAAAGATATCCAACTAGACATAAACAAACTAAACGATGACCTGAAAAATATAAAAGACTGGTCTAAAAATAATTCTCTTAAAGTCAATCCATTCAAATCGCAAGCAATCATAATAGGATCCAAAAATAATCATACCAAACTGAAAAGTGTTAAAATTCCCCCAATCTTATTCCACGCAACACCAATACAAATAAGTGAAACTGTAAAAAACCTTGGCCTCAATTTTGATAAGTACTTAAACTGGACGGAGCACACGACGAAAATATGCCAACGAGTATTCTTTTCTTTGCACTCTCTTAAACTTTTACGGGATCTCCTATCACTAAATACGAGAAAGTTACTTGTCAAAGCTTAATTCTACCCATCTTCGATTATGGTGACGTAATATACAACAACCTAAACACCACACTTAACGCTAAACTTCAGCGGGCGTATAATACGTGCATCCGTTTTGTATTAAATATGCCCAGGTATTGTCATATATCACCTTGTCTTGAACAGCTGTCGTGGTTATATTTGGCGGAGAGAAGAAACCTTCACTCTGTTTCGCTTGTTCACAACATTCTCCGTACAGACACACCAAGTTATCTGAGAATGGATCTTAAATACTTGCCATCTCCAAACAGTATACATACAAGGTCGGAAACCTCTTCCCTGCTGAGCTTCCCAATTTACCGCACGACCGGTTACGACAACTCATTCATACCTGCAACCATATGCTCTTGGAATTCACTTCCGGCTGTAATTAGAAACACATATTGTAGAAATGTATTTTGAAAAATATGTTATAAATGGTACATAGACTTAAGAAATTAGTATTTAATGTTTTTTTTTAATAGTGACTCCCAGAATTTTTTTATAACTATTATTTAAGTTAAATTTTATAATTTATTATATGTAATTAGAAATCTTAATACTCCGTAGTTTGTATAATGTAGGACATATAAGATGGTTTGGCATAACAGCAGGCTTCATAGCCTGAGCCACTCCATGTAAAACAAGTCAATAAATAAATAAATAAATAAATAAATAAATAAATAAATAAATAAATAAATAAATAAATAAATAAATAAATAAATAAATAAATAAATAAATAAATAACAACAAATTATTTTAGGGTGAACCGATTTTCATTAAATTCTGTTAACCCATTTTCTCCTGGCTCGGCGTTGAATTGGACTTAGCAATAAAAACAAAAATTGATTAATATCTCTATTATCATAGCTGGTACGGTAAACATGTATAAGACGTATATGATCGGAAATTTAATTCTATATAACTTACTTACTGTATGTAGTATTTATCCATAGGACCAGAGTAGTAGGGCAATGTATGTTCAAAAACAATAAGTGTTGAGTCAGCAATTTCCCACGAGGTCATTGACCCCCAGTAGTATACCTAAAGGGGTTCGGACCCGAGGTCACTGACCCCTAGTTGAGTAGTAGAGCTATGAGAATACGCGGATTTTGCATACGAGAGCAAGTCTAACGTCACGGATGCCATTTTGAAAGGTCCTAACCTCACAGACGCCACCTTGGAAGGGCCTAACTCACACACGCCGTTTTGCAGTGGGCCCAGTTTTTCGGCCGGATGCCCTTCCCGACCTACACACCCTGCTGAAAAGAGAATTAAACTTACACAGTTTTTTGCGACCAGAAGGCCAACGCCGTCCATGCCATTCAGCGTAACAGAGTATATACAATTGTGTGTGTCAAGATTAAATTTTAAAAAAATCCCCTCCGCAGCGAGGGGGCATATAACCCTGTTCATAGTTATTTGTCCGTCGGATGGAGACGTAAAGCCACCAAGATGGTGTCTGGAAGGGGATCTGGAACGATGACATCGGGAAGGGCATCTCGCCGTAAAAGTAGGGCCGTGTGAGGTTAGGCCCTCCAAGATGGTGTCGGAAATAGCTTCTAGCCGTAAAACTATGCTCTGCAAGGTTAGGCCCCTCCAAGATTGCGTCGGGAAGGGCATGTGACAAGATAGTGTTCCATGGTTTCCCATTTTCACACCAGGCAAATAAGATGGCGTCGGGTAGGGCATCTAGCAAGATGAGGTCGGGAAGGGCATCTGGCCGTAGAACTAGGGCCATCCAAGATGGCGTCAGGAATGGCATCTGGCCACCCTGTGAGGTTAGGACCCTCCATGAAGGCGTCAGGAAGTGCATCTGGCCATAAGCGTGAGGTTAGGCCCCTCCAAAATTGCGACTGTGAGGGTAGGCTTGTTCTCTTATTCATAAACAAAAGCACGTGGTCGTGTTGGTATACAACAGCACGTGGAGTGAGGTTACTTCACTCCGAGATAACGTCTGTGAGGTTAGGGTTGTTGTCTTATAAAAACCCCGCGCCTAATTCGTGCTATGTTTGTAAACAAACGCACGTGGTACTGGGGGTTAGTGACCTTGCCAGGGGTCAATGACCTCGTGGGTAAATGCTGATGCAGCCCCATTGTTTTAGAACCAGCCCTGTTCCCCTACATTGAGCTACATCGAATGTTGCACACATTTTGTCTACAGTATCTGCTCCTCCCTTTGTTGAATTATATAATGTAATTATGTTTGGCTTGTTTTTCTCTCCAGAATCAGGATCGATTGATTTATCATCATGAAATGTGCACACAAGAATGACATTCCTATGTTGTCTTGGGATCTATGACACTAAGTTACTTCCTTTATTCAAGCCAAACATGCTGGTATATTGTTGTCTACCTTTGGTAGCAACAAACTTTGGTGGCAGCTGTATTTTATTTTTTTTAGGGTACCAACAAAGGACAGATTTTTCTTCTGTTTTAGTTCCTTGACAAGCTCCAGGTTACTGAACCAATTATCCGCAGTTGTGTTACGACCTGAATTAAATAAGGGTTCCGCCAATCGTTTAACTATTCCATCTGGCTTGTTACTAAACAGGAAAGGCCCTTGAGGTTGTTTTCCACAGTAAATTTCCAAATTGTAGGATCAAAACATTCTTGAATAAACGAGAGCGTAAATTTTTATTCCATATTTGTTTGGTTTCCACCAGACAGTGGACCTCCTACAACTTTATTTATATAGATAACCATGGGCACGTTTGTAAGTGCAGACCTTTATTTCGAGAGTTTTGCATTGAAACTGTACGACATATTCCAAACGGATTTCACCATCAGACGCCTCGTTCAGTGTAGTACATGGTTGATCCTATGACATTTTCAAGTATCTCCTATATTTCTGGGTTAGATTGAAATAGAATTATTGAATAGGGTGAAATTTGGGTACAGTTTTCACACATTACTTTAGTGTTTTGATACTCATGTGACAGCTGGAATCATAAAATTTGGCTAATTTTTCGTCACTGGTTGTGTCAATGTGCATGCTAAATGTGATGATTCTATATTCCCTATAAGTGTATCCAATGATAACTAATGCGTTTAAAAAGTACAAATTTAACTTGGAATTGACACATACAGCTTTACGCACAAGGGATAGAGATACGACAAAAATTCATAGGACCAAAGTTGCAGATCTCCCCAAATTGAACGGCGGTTATTTTATCCGTTTTGTGATGCAACTTACCAATCAGTCACCAATTACAGTAAAACGAAGATCGGCACAGTCATTCGAATTGCATTGATATTTCGATATTTTCCTGGGCCAAAAGTTATACATATGAACAGCTTGGAACTTTTCCTCAAAGGAAAGAGTGTCCAGGTTTCGGGATTAGCACTCGCATAAATACGGAGTAATTAAGGAACAAAGAAATACAATTAAGAAAGTTGAAATGAATAGAAAATAGGATTATAAATGAGGACAACCGGATAGGACATATACGTAAATACCAAGTAGATGTATTGGAAAATAAAATGTCCACCAATAACTTGTGGTAGAATGAATTACGGATATCACAAGTCGGTAAGAGAGGAGAAATTTAGGCACAGGGATTCTTAGGTAAACAGGTAAGAAGATGAATTATGGTGTTATTACTTAAGCCTAAAGAGGCAAGGCCGAGGCAAGAAATTAAAGCGGAAAAACAGTACAATAGAAATACACTAAAAATTATAGCAAATGCCAGAAAACACCTTACGGTATGAAGCAATGGTCTAAACACCGCTGAACTGTTCAAATATTAGCAACGCCCCTTAGTGCTATTCGAGGACGATTGTAACCTCCAGCGGTATTCCGCCAATATCCCGCAGAATGGCCGATTGGCGTTGCTCTTGCTTTCTAACCAAGGAACAACGAGGAAAATGACAATACGTGACTTCTCTGTATGAAGTCCATGTCAATATGAAGCCTGTATATTGAACACGGTGATCTCACTTTAAATAAATCAAAAATATTCCACATATTATCCCATAGGCTATTGGTAGTTCGAAGGGAAGAAGCTAATAAGCACGCCATTGAATCATCTCTCTACATGAATTCAAACACGCACATCTACCTAGAGATGGATTCAGTATATGCTCAGTACCTTGGTTTATAGTCGTGTAATATCTTGGTTTTCCACTGTTACCTATCCTTAAAATTCATTGACGAAACTACAAATTCGTAATAATTTCAAGATAGTTCTTACGAGAAGCAGATGCTTTGTGTAACTTATAAGGAGCAACTTCCTTGTTTCTGAAACTAACAAAGCTAATACGATTAAAATTCAATTACAAGTCTATAAGCACTACGGAGAAATTTCATAAATACTAAAGCAAAACTGGCTTATAGAAAAGCACTTTGAGATTACAGACACTGATATACATGAAGAAGAACGCCAGCTACAGGAAGCATTTGAACGGAAAATGTGCAGGAACTAAATAACACTTAAGGATATCTGAAGTAAAAACTACGTCAGGATCACCGCATTAACTATGTTACACCCAGCTATCGTCCGGCTCCAGAGCTAAATGATTAGCATGCTGGCCTTTGGTCACAGGAGCCCCGGGTTCGATTCACCCCGCGCGGTTTACTGCTGAATGTCCGATAGGTACGGAGACCAAGGTGATAGGAGTGCAAGACTTCGCTCCGTCAGTTCACCTTGAGAAAGATAGCTCAAAGACTCGAAGTTCTCCGGAAGCCTCCGAAGAGGTACGACTGACAACCATGCGTTCCTGATCATATTCACTTCCTGACATTATACTACTGACTTTATTATATAGAAACAGAGTGCTGGTATTCCACTCCCGTCTACTTTTGCATCCTTGTAGGAAGATACTGCAGGGCAGCAGTTTTAGGACCGAGCTCGGTAGCTGCAGTCGCTTAAGTGCGGCCAGTATCCAGTATTCGGGAGATAGTAGGTTCGAACCCCACTGTTGGCAGCCCTGAAGATGGTTTTCCGTGGTTTCCCATTTTCACACAAGGCAAATTCTGGGGCTGTACCTTAATTAAGGCCATGGCCGCTTCCTTCCCACTCCTAGCCCTTCCCTGTCCCATCGTCACCATAAGACCTATCTGTGTCGGTGCGACGTAAAGCAACTAGCAAAAAAAATGGTTTACTGTAAACCATTATCGAATAAAACTATTTTAATAAAACTGATACCGATTAATAAATACGCAGTTCGAAAGTACTTACAGAGTCTTGTCTCCTGCGCTGGCACGCGCGACTCTAGCGACCTCAGCTACCAACATTTATATGACCTCATTCCGGGCCATTTTTCAGGAAAACAAAAAGACGCATGGAAATATGTTTAAGATAAAAAATTTAGACTATTTTCCTCATTTTTTTCCCAGAGACAGCATTTTATTGGCTGAAGAAATAAAAACGTGGCCGCATACTGAATATTCCAATACATGATTTTGAAAATGAAAATCCACAGCTTTTTCCTAGTCATTTGACCGGGTCAGGGATGGAATGAATGAAGCCCTCATGTAGCGGCGAGGATAGAAATTGTGCCAGCTGAAGAAGCCCGTCCCATCCCTCTGGGGCAATGATAAATGACTGACAGATGAAATGAAATTATATTGCAGAGTGTTACTGGAGTGAATGATGACAGGGAAAACCAGAGTACCAGGAAAAAAACCTGTCGTGTCTCCGCGTGGTCCAGCACAAATCTCACATGGAGTGACGGGGATTTGAACCACGGAACCCAGTGGAGAGAGGCCGGCCTCCTGCCGCCTGGGCCACGGAGGCTCTTCAATACATGCTTTTACGGATTTTAATTTACTTAAATATACTTGTTCACGCTTTTATTCTTAATAATGATATTTCTTGTTTTATGTTGAAAATAGCTATAACGCTGAAATCAACTGTCTTTGTCGAAGCTTGTAATACAATTTGTTTTGCAACATTTCGGGGGGTATCATCAAGAGCCTGGGGGCGGGGGGGGGGGGGTGCGAGGAGGACGAACTGTGTCATACTCCGAAATAATTTAATTAGACTTTTCTTCGCCAGTTGCTACATAACATTGGCAACAGCGCAATATCTCTGTCCTGCCTAATTTGGTGGCCACGACAATAAGGCATTCTCTTAGTGCGGAAGTTCTAAGGTATGGCTAATTTTGAGTGATGTCATTAAGAGCTTGTCCAGTTTGTCGGGATTCTAGTTAAAGTATCACTTATATCTTGAGCTGCAAAAGCACTGCATGATTCAATGAGAAAAGCTACCTCATCTTGCGTTGTTCACCACAGTACAGTACCGTCATGAGATTTTGCAGTTTCCTTATAATCACATGACCTCCGTTGATGTTATTTGAAAATCCAACCAACCAATCAACAAAAATGAAACGACTGAAGTGTAAAGTATGGTGCAGTATTTATTTCTACGTAGTATGTACATATGTACTTAAGCAGATGCACCGCTTGTTAGCGGGTTCGATTTAGGACAATATCAGAAAACATATATTCATACTTTGAGTTGGTGGTGCAACACTCGGAGTAGTGTACTATCCCAGCATTTTCTTAGAGAGAAAACCACACTATGTACAGCTACACCATTCCTAATTTTGTAAATACAAAATATCAGAAATTATATTCTACAAATGGCACGCCCTACCACGATAATATTAAACTACAGTATATTAGTTACAAATGATGTTATATCTGCACTCTTTAGAAAACTAATACATTGATATTGATTTTTGTTTTTGCTTTACGTCGCACCACACAGATATGTCTTACGGAGACGATGGGATAGGAACGGCCTAGGAATTGGAAGGAAGCGGTCGTGGCCTTAATTAAGGTACAGCCCCGGCATTCGCCTGGTGTGAAAATGGGAAACCACGGAAAACCATCTTCAGGGCTGCCGACAGTGGGGATCGAACCCACTATCTCCCGATTACTGGATACTTAAGCGACTGCAGCGATCGAGCTCGGTCTAATACATTGAGAAAATAAATGCAAATACATTTAGGCAATCACATTACTTCTACATACTTTACACTGACCTTTCGATGGCTGAATGATTGTTTTGTATCTTTGAGGATCCGTTTATACACTTGTAGCTTTTCACTTGAGTGGAAAATAACCTGTGAAACTGATCGTTTAAATTTATTTGGGTATAGTCTATAGACCGCGTATGAATGACCGCAGACAGCCTAAACAACAGTGAGACTGGTCATGGCAAAAGGCCGCGAGGTGCTCCTTTGAAACGTTATAGAGACCAGTTTAAAAAGACTATGGATAACACCAGCATTAATGCTAACACCTGCTCAAAAACTGCACAAAACCGTGTTCTTTCGCGCAAACTTACTCCAGAAAGTGTCTCACTGTTTGAGCAGACACGTCGCAGACGAGAAATTGAAACCCATGAAAATCTGAAACTACGTCAGGTCCAACCACGTCCTCCACCCACCCTTATATTTAACCTGTGTGGCCGCATGTTTCATGTGAAGATTGGCTTGATCAGTCATCAGCGACATCTCCACAGAATTAACAGATTTTAAGAAGAATTGCAGGAGGAAAACGTATTCTCGGAAAGGAGTAGCGGCCGACGCCTAGACCGCCTTTTGTTCTCACTTTGGACTTAGGCCCTACACAATTAGTGTTCTTCTTCGTCTAAAGGTCCGGCTCCATGGCTAAATGGTTAGCGTGCTGGCCTTTGGCCACAGGGGTCCCGGGTTCGATTCCCGGCAGGGTCGGGAAATTTAACCATAATTGGTTAATTTCGCTGGCACGGGGGCTGGGTGTACGTGTCGTCTTCATCATCATTTCATCCTCATCAAGACGCGCAGGTCGCCTACAGGAGTCAAATCAAAAGACCTGCATCTGGCGAGCCGAACTTGTCCTCGGACACTCCCGGAACTAAAAGCCATATGCCATTTCATTTCATTTCGTCTAAAGAAGAATCGTATGCCTGGATAATAGTTGAGGTTAGGAGAATCAAAACAACTGCTTGAATAGATATATAAGCATTTAAAAAGATGCAACTATCCGTGACCGGGAGAGAGTTGTGTTCATCCACTCATGCATGCATAAATTCAAAGAAGAGCTCTCTCCCCAGTTTGTGGTTATTCGTGACTTGGAGAGAGACCTTATCCATTCAAGCATGAATTCAGTTCATTCATTCATTCACTTATTCATTCATTCATTCATTCATTCAACGTCTTGCATTAATCCATACGGAATGCTCTCGCCTTATCTGCTGAACTTCCACATATGTAGGCTCAATAATGAATGCTCTCTCTCCAGCATATGCCTATCCGTGATTAGGAGAAAGGAGTGTTCATCCACTTATGCATTCACGAACACAATCAAATCAGGCAATTCATTCGTCCGGTTATTCATTCATTCATTCATTCATTCATTCATTCATTCATTCATTCATTCATTCATTCATACAGTCATTTCGTTAATTCATAATGTCTGTTGTAAGCTAAGGATAACACTGTTTAAACTCGTGACACAAATACTTGCACTAACACGAACTAATAGGGGTACAATACATGTTACCGGGCAAGTTGACCGTGCGGTTAGGGTCGCGCAGCTGTGAGCTTGCGACGTAAAGCAAAAGAAAAAAAATATACATGTTATCCTAGACTATACAACAATGTTAACGTCTAGGACAGAAATAAACAATTTTAGAAACTACAACTTAGAGACCGGGTGTAAATAGTGATTTTCTTTTCTTTTTTTTTTTTTTTTTTTTGCTAGTTGCCTTACGTCGGACCGACACAGACAGGTCTTATGGCGACTGTGGGATAGGAAAGGCCCAGGAGTTGGAAGGATGCGGCCGTAGCCTTAATTGAGGTACAGCCCCAGCATTTTCCTGGTGTGAAAATGGGGAAGCCACGGAAAATCATCTTCAGGGCTGTCGACAGTGGGATTCGAACCCACTATCTCCGGGATGCAAGTTCACAGCCACGCGCCTCTAACCGCATGGCCAACTCGCCCGGTAAATAAATAGTGATTAGGCGTAATTGTAAAGGTAGTAATAGATAAATTAATTGTAACACAATTATTAATGCATCAAAATATTTCGGACTGCAATACACGATTACTCCCTCCCAAGTTCCTGGCGATCCGGAACTATGGGACTGAAGTATTCTATTCTACTCTTTTTTTTAATTTGCCAATTGACTACTGAGGATCACGCTACAATTTCTTTTATTTTTATGAAGTTTCCTCTTCCTCCAGTACTCTTCATATGGGCACCATGCTGTTTCTTCTGTTCATCCGTCCAGGCTCTTCCCTTATTTGCAGTAATTTCAACTTGAAACCCTTCCAAATTTTGAATCGTGGTAGGTAATATTTTCGGGTCTAACGTATGAACTTCCTGGATGGTGGACTTCTTTAGATCTTTACGAACTTCATAAATCCATGCCGTCGTTGTTTTCATGATCCACAGGTAGCCGAATAACTTTTTGTTTAATCTAGTTTTGTACATTCTGTACACATTTCTGAGAAATAATAACCTCCTCTTTTTCATGGTCTCTGAAATTTTCTCCACATTTTTGTAGACTTCATTATTGTTCCAAAGTTTACAGCCAGTTTCAGTCTGGATTGAGGCGAAGATTTTCCGTGGTATTTTTCCAACTTACAATTCATCGAGAGGCATTTGCCGGCATATAGACATCCTGTTTCAACTAGTAATAATAATTTCGTGTGGCTATTTCTAGCCGAGTGCAGCCCTTGTAAGGCAGACCCTCCGATGAGTGTGGGCGGCATCTGCAATGTGTAGGTAACTGCGTATTATTGTGGTGGAGTATAGTGTTATGTGTTGTGTGTGAGTTGCAGAGATGTTGGGGACAGAACAAACATCCAGCCCCCAGGCCATTGGAATTAACCAATGAAGGTTAAAATCCCCGACCCGGCCGAGAATCGAACCCGGGACCCTCTGAACAGAAGGCCAGTACGCTGACCATTCAGTCAACGAGTAGGACTTTCAACTAGTGATGTAATGTATTATTTTGGCATTCCTTGAAGTGCATTTCTTGTTACAGATACTTTTTTTTTGCTAGGGGCTTTACGTCGCACCGACACAGATAGGTCTTATGGCGACGATGGGATAGGAAAGGCCTATGAGTTGGAAGGAAGCGGCCGTGGCCTTAATTAAGGTACAGCCCCAGCATTTGCCTGGTGTGAAGATGGGAAACCACGGAAAACCATCTTCAGGGCTGCCGATAGTGGGATTCGAACCTACTATCTCCCGGATGCAAGCTCACAGCCGCGCGCCTCTACGCGCACGGCCAACTCGCCCGGTACAGATATTTTAGTTAGTCTATAATCTATTCCATTATATTATATTATAAAATATAAAAATATTATCTTACGGATGTATCAAAGACACTCAATATTAATCAACATCGGTGAGTGATATTTGGATGAAATGTAGCCGAGCAGAATTTACAGTACATGATACGTTTTAATTATTATAAGGATTCGCAGTGTCTTGATTAATAAATATTTCCAATAGTCACCTTGAGTATGAAGATTTGATCAGCTCTGTATAACGTACATGCTCCTTGCAACAAACTGATAGCTTGAAATAATATTGAATTGAAGGAACGAACATAGTAGTTAACAGTACTCTACTTGCCCCTTTAAAATTCCAAATGGACTTCACTCTCTTCGAGTCATTAAATGTAAATTAAGAAGATGTCTTCTACTTTACAGTGAATTTCACTGCAGTGAGTTTTTATGGTGCACACAATGAGTTGCCTTATTTATACGCCTGTTTTACGTGACTTACTTCCCCTTAAAACCGCTGCTTTCGGTACTGTACAGCTTTCCAAATGCTTGCATACCGCGTTCCTCTCCTTCCTAATGGGCATTGGCTCACAGAATACACACGTTCTTACAAACGAAGGAAATCCCGTAATCTGGTAGGTTTAAAAGTGTCAGTCTGTGGACCATTAATTAGCTGGAGATGTAACAAAAAATAAAGCAGCTCATTTTTTCTACTGTTAAAAGAATTGCAAGCAAAGGCATGGTCCAAATTTCCATGTCCATATCCAACAAATATTTTCTTTTTTATGCAATGTTTATTGATAGAATTGCTCATATAAATGTTCGCTGTCAGTACACCAATGGAAGGTGCTTTAAAATAGCGAGAAGAAGAAGAAAAGAAAAAGAAGAGCATTTTGTCTTCCATTGAAAAAAATCAAATTTCGTAAAAAACAAATTTCGGGTTTTCAGTGGATCAATACCCCACTTGACTGAAAAATCTTGGATCTGGGCAAGTCATTGCAACTCAGGGTCTCAGGGCTATGCTGCCCCGTGTCTACCTAGGCCTGGCCCCTTTAGTCTCTGTCTCTAGGGCCGCGGTGACGTAAAAACGCACGCACTGGACTGCTCATCTTGCCTTTTTTAGCCAACGTTATAAATCATTTGAGTGATTTAAATGTTTCTTTGCAAGGCAAAATAAATGTTGATTGCTGAAATCTAGGAGAGAATTCATGCTTTTAAGTTGGACATTTCACTGTTCGAAAAACAATTACAGGAGAAAAATGAAACCACTTTTCCCTTTGCGAGAAACAAATAGGTCTCCTGGCCATGGTCATCAATCAACGGCTGCAAATTTCAGATGGAGCTAGCCATAAGACATAGCTTGCATGGTTGCTACACGGTTGCTATGGTTACACTTCTGTCACACACTGTGTCGCGTCACGATACTCAAATTTTCGACTCCCCAGACAAAAGACAAATTTGCGTCAAAATTACGAAGGGTAACCATCCTTAAAACCATGTGACTTGTCCGATTGTGTCACTGATAGTTACTGTGTATCCCGTGAAAAATTCGACAGTGGTTTAAAAGCGTGGAATAAATATCACCTGAACATAAATTCTGAGCAAGCTTTAGTCAAATTTCAAAGAAAACTGATAAAGCTTCAATGATACAATATTCTAGGCGGTCTCCTTCCAATTTACAAGAACCTTAAAAAACAGTGTTAGTGCGTATCCACAAATTGGCACCTGAAATCTATATGTATGAAATAAGAGTTTTGTCTCTACATTGTTCAGAATTTAAAAAAGAATGGCATTTTTGTATCGGTTGTGTCCAAAGTAATATTTAGACTTCTGTTGCTAACATGGAAATGTAGTTCAATCGTGTTAACTTACGATGGTTTTTGTCATGATTGTCTTAAAACAAAAACCGCGTAGTAACTGGTCTACATCGACAATATGAGTATGATTAGAACAAAATAGTAAAAAAGCGATCCCTTGAAAAATAAGGCAAGAAGGTGTTTTGTTTTTGTAGTTGCTTTACGTCTCACCGACACAGATAGGTCTTATGGCGACGATGGGACAGGTAAGGGCTAGGAGTTGAAAGGAACTGGCCGTGGCATTAATTAAGGTACAGCCCCAGCATTTGCCTGGCGTGAAAATGGGAAACCACGGAAAACCATCTTCAGGGCTGCCGATAGTGGGGTTCGAACCTACTATCTCCCGAATACTGGACACTGGCCACACTTAAGTGACTGCAGATATCGAGCTCGGTAAAGGCAAGAAGGAGTCAGCCCTAATATCACAGAGTTGGGAGAAACTAAATCTGAAGGCCTTCAATATCGAAAACTCGTAAAATCGATCAGTTATAACATTACATTGACCACTGTTTGTTGTGATGTGCTTTGTCCCTTCTGCTGCCACTCATCTCCGATGGATGGGATTACTGCTGAGTCCCGGGTAAAACAGACTGACTGAATATTGTCGGGATATAGCTGGGGAGTTAGATAACTCTCTTTCATATCATGCCATTCCTCTGGTTCATAAATTTTCCGATAACTATTGGTATGTAACACACCGGTTCATCATAATATTCCACCTACTCAATCCCTACCCTGAAGTGCTGATTGGAATGAGCAGTGTGGAAACTTAATGGAATACGGCAGAGAAATTAGTTGATATTGGGAGCATTAGCTGCGTTCATTCCGTAGCCAAGCACGGGCACATAAGCAAGTAGTTACAATAATTGGCTCTACATAACTTTGCGACTGCGAATACATGTCCTCAGTCATGAACCGGAAAGACAGTAAAACTAGGCCATAAGTGTCCGATGCTGCGTCGGAAGCAGTGTTACACATTCATTCTGCTCAAAAAACGTTAGCACAAAGTTAGCGAAATCAAAGAAATGCCAGGTCTCATCGTAAATGAAAAAAAACAAAAGACTTTTGCTCTATTATACTTCAGTTCTTTCTTTTTCTTTCTCATAAAGTATGCCGTCCATTCACCTCACTTCCCTTCGTCTCTTTCCCACTCATGTATCTCACACTCTCTCCCCTTCTGGGCTCACGTCGTTTAGGTTGCCTGCAGTGTCAATTTCGAGGGTCCATTCACCCTGTAAAATGGCAGAGAATTCAGAACTCTGTCATGTGATCTATGACTGACTGCTGGGTAAACAAGAAATGTTGCACCAGAGATCTCTTGCATGTTTATATCGTACGACAGATAGTGCCCAATGGACCTTTTCCGTCCTTTGTAAACTTTTAAGAAACTTGTGCTACACCTGTTCGAACTCGCGATTTTGGGATCGGAAGGACGGCCCTCTACCACTGATCGCAGACGGAGCAATCACAACTGTGATTGTCCATGAAATAGAATGTTATCCACCGAACTCCCCGGTAACTAGAATTCTTAAAAAAAATCCTCGAAAACTTGAAGTTTGGAATTTACCTTAATAAAACATATACCCACGATAATCGGAGAACCGTCCATGGAGATGACTACATTTCCGAGTCAAGTGCTCATTTGTAGTCCACGCAGCAGGGAACAGGGTTACGTTGACATTTCCTGCATTCTAGGTTAATTGGCGTATGTTGGTCTGTTCCCTAGTACTCTTACATCTAACGAAGTTGATTTGCCAACTAGAATTAGTTGAACCGGGAAATGGTTGAGGCGTTCATTAAAAATTTACACATGATCTTGCATAAGCTATCAGAGCAATCAGCCGATTGTTAGTACCCAAATGCTGATATATTTTGCGTAGTGAGATCATTCCTCTCAGCAGTTTCAACACCTAGTCCGTTTTATCTATTTGTATCTATAAACAAGGAAGTTACTTATCTCTACATGTACCGTATTTACGCAAAAAATCCCTGCCACCGAATAATCCCCGCACCCTAACTTTAGGAAGGCTGATTTTGAAAAAAAATTGTGCCACATTGACGCAAATAAAACCCACACCCAAATTTCGTGCCGCATTTTTTAAATGTGCGGGTATTATTTGCGTAAACACGGTATTCAATCTATATGTACAAAAAGCAGCAGACAGAATAAGAGAGGAACTAGAAGTTGGAGTGACTATTCACGGGAATGAAATTGACATGTTAAGATTTGCCGATGACATAGCACTAATTGGAGAGAGTGAGGAAGATTTATAAATGATTCCTTATATGTTGAATAAAATACTGGAAAAGGGAATAACATGAAAATAAAGATTAAACAAAAATATTAGCATGCAGTTGACGAAAAATAAAACGTACAGAGATACAATTGGGAAACGAAACATTACAGGAAGTGTCTGAATTGACGCACTGAGTAGGATTGCTCAAGCCCAGAATGCTGTTCTTTTTACCGGGCTGAGTGGCTCAGACGGTTGAGGCGCTGGCCTTCTGACCCCAACCTGGTAGGTTCGATCCTGGCTCAGTTCGGTGGTATTTGAAGGTGCACAAATACGTCAGTCTCGGTAGATTTACTAGCACGTAAGAGAACTCCTGCGGGACTAAATTTCGGCACCTCGGCGTCTCCGAAAACCGTAATAAAGTAGTTCGTAGGACGTAGAGTCAATAATGGTATTAGGAAAACTTTTAATAAGAAGAAAAACATGTTTGCAACAACAACTACAAGTCTTAACTGTTGAAGACCTATGTATGGAGTATTGCTTTATATGGAAGTGAAACTTGGACACTAGGTGAAAGGGAAAAAGAGAGACTACTTGCATTTGAATCTTGGCGGTTCAAGTGATTACTGAAAATTTGTTGGAGAGAAATGGTCACGAGTGAAGAGGTGTTTAGAGGAGCAGGAGAGAGAAGATGTTGTATAACACAAATAAAAGACGGCGGGATCATCTAAGAGGCCGTAGTTGGTTAGATATGATGGGTTATTGAAAAAATAATAGAAGGGAAAATATAATAGAGGACGACCAAGATTAATGTACATTACGCAAATATTAGATGATATGACATGTGATTCCTACTACGAACTGAAAAGGAAGGCAGAGAAACGAAGAATGGAGAGCTGCTGCCACCCAGCCTCACGGCTGATGACCAGAGAGAGAGACTCCTCCTACTTTCCTGATCATTGCGATTTTCATAGGGCCGGCACTACATGTAGAGTAAGTCCAGTTTTATGACCAGTTGCCACTCCAAACGTCAGTCGTAATTAGAGGGTGTACAGTATTCACTACTGCGTGTGTCTGTGTTGGTTGGCAGTGTGGCATGTCGTGTGTAAATGAAAAGGCGTGTGTTGGGACCAACACAAGGACCCAGTCTCACATCCAGGTGAGTTAACCAAACGCGGGGAAAATCCTCACCCCGGTCGGGAATCAAATCCGAGGCCACCATGATCACTGCACTGATATGCTTGTCATTATTAAGTCCTTTTTAATTGCAGTTTCGGGCTAGAATCTTAATACTAATGACTCATCAAACTCTCGGGTTGCAATTAGGACTGAATTTGCTAAACCATCGAAGTATGTCCAACCCGTTTCTCGTTTCCCAACGGGGTCGCGTATGAAGTGAGATGAATCTTCGTAGCGAGGGTTTACGACCGGATGCCCTTCCTGACGTCAACCTTATCAGAGAAGTGAATGACATGAAATGAATGATGTGCGTGAGATATGATTGTAGGAAGGTAGAAGGTGAAACCCGGTACCGGCACATAGCCTACTCCTGCCGAATAGCACCAAGAGAACTGCTCAAGGCTTTACGCCCCCATCCGACAGACGAATCACCAACAGCATCATATGCCCTCACTCCATTTGAGCACTGTAGAGAAGTTTGGAATTGAATCCAGGATTTTGCCACGTAATCTGGTGATTATAAATTGTATACCACGACCTCTCCTAGCCTGCCGGCCGACATTTTGATGGTGAAATTGTTTCGACCAACGGGACTCGAACCTGATAACCACGGTGTCAGACCATATAGACTTCACGCCTTAACGATCATGGCCACCGGGTGGCCTTCTCAAAGACATTTCGATATTTCCACGAAAATAAGACAAAGTTAGAAGTGGTTAAAACAATTGAAGACTTAGGGACGGTTATAAGCAGCAATAATAGAGGGTCAGATTGGATACGAAAAGAGCAAAAATGAAGGGAGTATGTGCTTTGGCTAGTATAAAAATACTAGATAAGAAGATGCCTAACATAGAATACAAAGTAAAGAAAAACGTATTCAATTCAGTGGTCAAAGCAAAGGTATTTTAAGGGGCGGAAATTTGGGGGATTGATCATGGAATGCCATAGAAGTGATCGTTAGGAAATATTCCAAAATAATTATGGGATTGAAAATTACACCTGGTGATTGAGAAAAGGCCAGGTAGACGACCCAGAGTGCTGTTCTAGTATAAAGCTAGGAATAAAGCAAGGGGACCATTCATAATGTATAAGGCCAATACCAAGACAATCGCAGCAACGATTATCAAATATCGAGCTTGATAGTTCGACCACGTCCCCCACATGCCCAATATACGGACAACGCACTCAGCGAGGATAGCAAAGAACGATAAAATGGCATTCAAAACTTGAATATGAAGAAATGTCAGATGCTATCGGCAACGGGCACGATAACTTATAGCGTCTGATAATATGCTGGTGTGGCAACACAACAGTTCACAATATTTTCAACAACAGTGACGAATTCATGAGTGTGATAAAACACATCGTAGAAAAGGATGAGATAATCAGAGAAGAAATGACTGTCAAGTTCAACAACGAAAACAACATGAGAGAAGAAGCTTTGGCAGATATGATGCGCCAGCACTGCGGTTGTTCTAGAATTTACCTCTTCAGACATCTACGATCCAGCACTCAGAAATTACGCCTTTCTCACCTGTGAGTGAATGCTTACTGATGATGATAATGACGATATCAACGTCGTATACATGGTGGTCAGAAACAACATGAAACGAGTATGTGAGCGTTAGAGGGTTGGTCATACTGGTGGGTAATTTGAAAAAAAATACGTCCATACCTCACGCCGTTATCATATTATCAGCTGCTGAAGTTAGCCAATCAGATCGCTTCGCGAGCGAATTCAAATTGGCTCTACGAGGTGGTGCTGCTGGTGCTTGGTCGGCCTTCAGAGCCATGAGCATCAAACACTAACACATCGTGAGTTTCAGCCAATGACACCGTACCGTGCTTGCTATGGGCTTGCTATGTTCATGTCCCTCCCTTGAATAAGTTTATTTCCCCTATTGGCGCTCTCAAGCCGATCATAAGACACGTGAAGGTTTAGCAACACCGCCTCTCAAAGCCCATCAAAAGTCAACCACGAAGCGATCTGATTGGCTAATTTCAGCAGTTGATAAAATGACAACAGAGCGAGATACAGACTTATTTTTTTTTAAATTGCATATCAGTATGACCAACGCTCTAACGATCAGATACTCGGTTCACGTTATTTTCCACCACCCTGTATAATAACTGTTAAATACAAAAATTCAACTGAATTTTATAAACCTTCGAAAGGAAAAATTGTGTCCATCATTTTCTAAAAAAGTTAGTTTCAAACATTTATTTAGTCATAAACGTTGAATACTTCTGAGCTTAAAGCAAGTTTCTTTAATGACAGCAGGACGATATTTGGATTATGTTATGAAAGAATTCTGTGCATCGGTGCATAGATTTACAGTGGCAATAACTACTGTACATATCGTAACTGTTTTCATTCAAGATGGTCTTCATTAGAATTCAGAAAGCACAAAACATAACGAGAACCCTTAATGCGGTTTACTTTTAATACTTTTTAGAACTGAACGCCGAGAAGTAATGCAGGAGAACGTTCTGTTGGTCTTTTATGACGCCGTTCCAACAACTGACATTCTTCTTTATCTTCATAGCAGTATTTGTTCATTTCCACAGCGAGTAAGTTCCTACACACTCAAATATGTTAAACGAGAAGAGCTTTATGCATGCTGAAAACCAACTTCATGCATGTTGAAAAACTTTCTCAAAGCAAATGTCAGCCCTTTGCTTCATTATACATCCTGTCAGATTTCTGTTACGGGCAAAATGACTTACAGCAATATGCTCTTTGGAGCCTAGAATTGAACCGATTTTAAAATAAATTTAGAGATGAAATGGAATGATATTTATTTATTTATTTATTTATTTATTTATTTATTTACTTATTTATTTATTTATTTATTTATTTATTTATTTATTTATTTATTTATTTATTTATTTATTTATTTATTTATTTATTTATTTATTTATTTATTTATTTATTTATTTATTTATTTATTTATTTATTTATTTATTTATTTATTTGACTTAAGAAATGGTGAAGTTAGGGATCTTGACCCTCTCTTACACAATTGAAAGCTAATATATATAAAAGAAATGTACTGCTCTGTTATAAAAGTGAAGATTATCAAGCTAAAAGTATAAAGATTGGGAGAAGATATAATAAAGAAGTAAAGCTCGACAAATAAAATAAAATAATATAAAAATAAATCCGGAGCATAAGAGTAAAGAAAGGTCATAATGAAAAAGTTACATTTAAATTGAAAAAATATAAGCAATGCATAAACAGAATACAATATATAATAAAGTAATGGAATATAGGTATGGCCGTAATCAGCAATCTATGTACACGAGTTAAGCGCTAAAGATTATGTAAATTTACACTATAATAATAATAATAATAATAATAATAATAATAATAATAATAATAATAATAATAATAATAATAACCTAATATTAATTAAAAGGAACAACAGTGTTCTTCTAAAAGCAACTACTTTTGAAAGAATAAGGTAGGGTTGCAGTTTGCTCCCTCCTATGTAATATTAAAAATAACTGGTAAAGAAAATCAAAGAGAAATTTGGAAAAGGAATTCGTAGTTGAAGAAAGTGAGAACTATAACATTTGAGACGGTGTTGTTAATTTTATCTGAATATAGCGAAGACTTGGAGAAACTGATGAACGAAGAAACGAGGAATAAAATGAAATTAAATACATGTGCATTAATGCCAACGAAATGTGCCGTATTAAGTCAGATGATGTAGAAAATATCAAAATAGGAAATCAAATCATATAAAAGTAGATTAATATTGCTGTTTAAGCGGTAGCATAATCAATAAGTGACAAAAGTAAGGAGGGGATAAAATGTAACGAAGCGAAGAAAGATACGAAATGGCTAATATTGAAAATAGGTATGGGTATTAGGGCGATTTTGGTGTGGAATGTAGCCTGGAAGTCCGCCTGTGTGGTGTAGTGGTTAGCGTGATTATCTTCCACTCCCTTCGGCCCGTATTAGATCCCCGGCTCTGCCACGAAATTTGAAAAGTGGTACGAGTGCTGGAACGGGGTCCACCCAGCCTCGAGAGGTGAACTAAGTATAGGGGGGTTCGATTCCATCCACAGCCATCCTCGAAGTGGTATTCCGTGGTTTCCAACTTCTCCTCCAAGCAAATATTGGAATGGTACCCAAATTAAGACCACGTCCACTTCCTTCCCTCTTCCTTATCTATCCATTCCAAACTTTCCATTACCCCACAAGGCCCCTGTTTAGCTGGCAGGTGAGGCTGCCTGGGAGAGGTACTGGTCTTTTACCCCAGTTTTATCCCCCAACCCAAAATCTGACGCTCCAGGATACTGCCCTTGAGGCAGTAGACGTGGGATCCCTCGCTGTGTCTGAGGGAAAACCAACCGTGGAGGGAAAACAGATGGAGAAAGAAAAAAGAAGGAATGTAGCCTAAATATGAATCATGAACAATAATGAGTGTAGAAAGCAAAATTAATAAAAATCTTGAATACTTTCCCGAAGTATTTGGTATAAAATATAACAATGCATATAAGTCATTAACTGCCATAGAAAAGAAGTGAATAGAAGCCTTGAAAACTTTTCTGAACTTTTTAATATGAAGTGTTGCGCTGTATTTATTAATCATGAACAATTACTGGCGTAGAAGCAAAGCAAATTGAAGCCTTCAAAACGCGTTACTATAAAGGGATATTTTAGGCGAATAGGATAGGTGAATAGGATGAAGTGATGCTGAATGAAGTTGGTCAGAGAGGACATATTTGGACAGAAAAAGACATGGCTTTTAGTGTCGGGAGTGTCCGAGGACATATTCGGCTCGCCAGGTGCAGGTCTTTTGATTTGACTCCTGTAGGCGACCTGCGCGTCGTAAGAAGAAGACATCAATTGATACAATATATGTTGAGACACTCAGAACGTTTTCAGGGAAACTAGTAATATACCCGCGCTGAGTAGCACTGACCTTTCAAACCTAACTTCTCGGGTTCGATCCTGGCTAGTCCGATGGAAGTGCTCAAATACGTCAGTTTTGTGATTGTGGATTTATTAGTAGGTAAGAGAATCTGGGTCAAAATTTTTGCACCTCGGCGTCTTCGAAAACTATAAAAATGTAGCTAATCGTAAATAGAGCCAGTATTAATATTAATTGTTTTACGTCCCAATAACCACTTTTAAGAGTTTCGGAGACGTCGGGTTTCCGGAATTTCACCCCTTACCGTCTAGAAAATCTAAGCCACATCCATCGTAATCTAAGACGCAACTTAAATGCAGAACCGAACTTTCCACGACAGTAACCCAGATTAAGTCACACATTACATAGTCACTAGTTTATTAATAAAAAACAATAGCACTTAAAACTTGATTTAATCTATACTGAAATTTGTGGTTATGTAATGGTACTAGTATAATTTGTTCCACTCTCAATATTGTTCACTAAATCTCAATAATCACATCAGTCTGATATATTTGTTTCGGATTTGAACTACTAGTCGCTCACTAAACTAATTTAATCGCTTAAACCATTGTTAATGAAATATATAAAGCCAATATAATGAATGTTACCGGCTTAATTATGTGTTTAATAGGTATATTCCTGGAGTACCATGGAGCAAACATCATTTTTAGTAAATAATCGAGAAGAGGTCAATTATTTTGCATGCATAATTCGCAGTTATTTGAATTTTAGCGAAAATGGAATGAATGTACAGACACTTTAAGGCAGAACCGGAATTCAGGAAAGAACACTCCAGGATTCATTAATGTGTAAGGGGAGTGTATCTGTGAGGATTAACAGAAAGAAGAATTATTTAGTAAAATGCAAAGTCATTTCTGTACAAGCCAAGAAGGCCCTTGGAGGGGTGGAAGGTATTGGCTTCCACTATCCATAACCTCGGCATTAGGTGAGGTAGAGTGGTTAGCTCTACGCCCGGAAAAGTATTTCGTACGATTTATATAAAAGTAGCTGTATATAAGGATAACGTTCAGGTAGAAGAAATCACTAATATCAATGAAGTACTGACATGTACTTCTGATAGAGATTTTTACAAAAAGATACAAAAGTTGAAAACTGGAAAATCAGTTGGAATGGGCTGGGGTTTGGAACCATATCTGAATCACTTATTTGATTACTGTTTGCATGAAGGAGTTATACCAAATGAATGGAGCCTCAGACTATAATATAAAGAATGTTAACCATAAAGCGAATAATTACAGGCCAATGTGCTGCATGTAAGCTCTGGGAAAGCATTCGTTCTGATTGTATCAGACACGATTGCGAAAGGTAGTTGTGGTTTAGGCAGAAGTTATTCCGGTGAAGCTCAACTTCTAGGATTCCAGCAGAGTATAGGAGATATTTTTGATTCAGGAGGTCAAGTGGACTGCATCGCTATTCACCTATTCAAGGCTTTTAGTAGGGTAGATTATGGAATTTGTTTTTGAAAAATGAGAGGGAGATATTGCACTATACAAAGGAATGATTGTTTGGGTGGCTAAATTTCTAGGAAATATACTTCAGAGAATCAGGGTAGGTGAAGAATTATCTGATACTGTAATGAAAAGGGGGTTTCCGCATTGCAGTATTATTGGCGACGACTGCAAAAGGACGTCAAAAATGTAGTAAAACGGAAAGCATATCATGGTATGAGGGTCAACGGGATGAAATGTCAGTTTTTAAGTTTGACTAAGACCGAGTGAGTTGGCCATGCGGTTAGGGTGGTGGTGGTGATTATTGTTTAAAGAGAAAGTACAACTAGGCGGCTAGGGTCGCGCAGCTGTTAGCTTGCATTCCGGAGATAGTGATTGGAACCCCACTGTCGGCAGCCCTGAAATTGGTTTTCCCTGATTTTCATACCAGGGGCTGTACCTTAATTAACGCCACGGCCGCTTCCATCCAGCTCCTAGTCCTTTCCTATCCCATCGTCGCAATTCATAAGGCCTATCTGTGTCGGTGCGACGTAAAGCACATAACAAAGAAGAATTTTCACTATGAAGAAAAGTCCTCTCAGTTTTAATTACTGTAAGTAGGCCACCTATGATTGTGTTAATATATGAAAACTCTCTTGCTGGCGGGACCTAGTGTTTACAGTGCACTATATGTTCTGGTATGGGCTAGAGCAATTTTGTTATCATTGATCTGTCTCAACTTTATCCTTGGCTTTGACAAAATGAAAATGACTGAGGTATGAGTGACGCTAGTAATGCCATTCCTTCTGCAGCCAGTCCCCGCTATGAATGGTGAGAAAATGTTGCTCATGGGGTCGGTTAGTGCATGCATTCCAGTGGGCTTGGCAGACTGATATGTAATAGCAACTTCTGGCTCGGTAAGGAAAGCAACGGAAAACTACCGCTCTTCATTTCCCTAGTACGCTTCGTCATTAATGCCTAGGCCATCTATGACAGAACTCAGGTGCAGAGCTTTCCTTAGCGGGTGTTAAGGTAAGCTGTGGCCCGAAGGCCGATCCGAGTTCTGACACGAGCCAACAATATTCTCTCAACTGCGATGGACATGTCATAGCGTACGATATTGTACTGCATGAATTCTCTCTTCCTTCGAGAGATTATTCGTTGTCTCGTGCCAGAACTGCGCGTCGTATGTCTCGACTGGTTGGTGAACCTCTTATTATGGTTGATCGCCACGCTGAGTTGGAGGCGTGGTTGGGGCCGCCTGACTTACACCAGCTAACCATCACAGATGGGGCTCTGGGCGTTCTGTGTATTATAAAACATAAACGTTTTCTGCAACGTGCAGCATACAAAAGCAAAAACATATCCGAAAATGTGAATGTAATATAGAAAGTGCAGCAAATAAAAAAATGCATTAATGTTATGTTCTTGTCTCATTTTATACTGTTGGTAGGTAAATTTTCCAGCTCAAATATCTAATGATCCGTTAATGATACAGACACTCTGTTGTCAAACTCTTAAATTGTATTAATGGGCTCATAACACACTCCTAAACGTTTATTATTTTTCGAGTGATTCCGGTCCCAAACGGAGTGTTTAATAGCTTCATATGATTGTATGCATAAGATATGTCCGACGATATATGATCAGTTAACCGTACGATGACAGGTTAGTCGTCAAATATTCACATTATTTTTCATCACTTCACTGAATAGAGAGAGTTATCCTGAAGTGAAAAGTATATAAAATGTGCACGCCCCAGTAACAAGTGTATTTCGCATATTATTTATATATGACGGCACCAATTGATACCTTTTCCTTAAGAGATGTAATTCAGTACAGTGATTGAATCACCTAAGTGATCGGCTTTTGTGCTCAAACGAGCATAATCACACCTCGCGGGAATTGGTTGGCATTTAAAAGAACATTTGTTTAATTTTTTTTTTTTTTTTTTTTTGCTAGTTGCTTTACGTCGCACCGACACAGATAGGTCTTGTGGCGACGATGGGACAGGGAAAGGCGAGGACTGGGAAGGAAGCGGCCGTGGCCTTAATTAAGGTACAGCCCCAGCATTTGCCTGGTGTGAAAATGGGAAACCACGGAAAACCATTTTCTGGGCTGCTGACAGTGGGGTTCGAACCTACTATCTCCCGAATACTGGATACTGGCCGCACTTAAGCGACTGCAGCTATCGAGCTCGGTAGAACGTTTTTTAGTTCAAGCTACTGGTACTGCAGCATCTCGTATAACTAATAATAGTATCCTCTATTAACACTTGTTCGTTTGTTCAATCCTTGCCCGTTTCTCTACGGGGTCTCGTATGAGGTGAGATGAATCTGTCGTGGCAAGTTTCTATGACCGGATGCCCTTGCTGACGTCAACATCACCAGAGGAGTTAATGATATGAAATGAATGACGTGATATTTGATAGTAAGGAGAGGGTGAAACTCGGTGCCGGCACGTAGCCTACTCCTGTCGAATAGCACCAAGGGGTCTGCTGAAGGCTTAACGTCCCCATCCGACGGACGAATCACCATCAACAGCGTCATATGCCCTCATATGAGCACTGTGGAGAGGTTTGGAATTTAATCCAGGCTTTTGGCACGCAATCTAGTGATTAGAAATTACATACCACCACCTCCCCTACCCTTCCGGCCAAATTGGAAAGAAAAGGCAACGATGAGGGAAGGAAGCGGCCGTGCCCTTCAATTTTTTCGACCGGCGGGACTCGAACTTGATAACCACGGTGTCAGAGCGTTTAGCGCCTTAACGATCATGGCCACCAGGCGGGCCAATCCTCTATTAACACTAATCCGAGGAAATATGGAAGACGCGGGATACTTTGTGAAATGAGGGTATCAGCAGAATAAAGGAGAGGGCCACGGAGGGCGTGAAAATGAAAGACTCCCAAGACCTCGCAGAGGAAGAAATCAAGACGTGAAGGTAAGCTGGAATTTTTCCTCTTAAATAAACAAAATATATGTCTCTGTGGTGTAGTGGTTAGTGTGACTAGCTGCCACCCCCGGAGACCCGGGTTCGATTCCCGGCTCTGCCACAAAATTTAAAAAATGATACAACTCAGCCTCCGGAGGTCAACTGAGTACAGGTGATCCTCGAAGTGGTTCCACGTGGTTTCCCACTTCTCCTCGAGGCAAATGCCGGAATGGTACCTAACTGAAGGCCACGGCCGCTTCCTTCACTCTTCCTTGTCTCTCCTTTCCAATCTTCCTCATACCTCCACAAGGCCCCTGTTCAGCATAGCAGGTGAGGCCGCCTGGGCGAGGTAGTGGTCATCCTCCCCATTGTATCCCCGACCCAAAGTTCGCGCTCCAGGGCACAGCCCACTAGGCGGTAGAGGTGCGAAACCTCGCTGAGTCCGAGAGAAAAACCGACCCTGCAGGGTAAAACAGATTAAGAAAGAAAAAAAATTGGGATTATAGTTTTAAGAGAAAGTACAAGTGAGTAACCATACTCATAAGTTGGTAAATACTGATAATTCACATTCCGCCACCCTATACAGGGTTATTCATCTAAGATGTTACACGGAAATAACGTCTAAACCATTAAAGATATCCGTATTTTGTTTTCATATTCGTAAGTGGTAACCAGGATTTTGCCAAATAACGTGTTACTTATTCTCATGGGGAGATTAATAACCGAGATATTAATACAAACTCCATATTTTTAGATGGAACGGCACAAATACACACAGCTGGCTTAAAATTTCAACTGCGTACAACTTCAAATATGTAAGTATTTTCAAAATCGGACAGTTGCACTTGAGATATCAATAAAAACCACATTTTGGCTTTTACGTGCCGCATCAGACGGCGTACGTTCGGCCAAGGACGAATTGGCACGCAAGCAGTCTCCCGGCATTGATTCCAACCACAGAATGGATACAAGGCATGTACTGTAAACTATCGTACACAAAATATGGTGTACCGTAACATACCCTGCGTGTGCAATGTTATTGTATCACTGGCAAACACACAACGGGGAAGACTTGACTTGACTTCACTTCACTTCACTTCACTTCACTTCACTTCACTTGACTTCAGTTGAGCTGAGCTGAGCTGAGCTGAGCTCAGTTCTGTTCTGTTCCGTTCCGTTCCGTTTTGAAATCCATGTGTAACAGTTGCGCTCAGTTTGGCGTCTTTCCCCACGGATGGGGATGGGAAGGATTTGGAAAGGACGTCGGCCGTATGTACCAGGTCAACTAATTATTTTATTCCTTTCAAACCATTAACCCTCCCTGCACTATCATAAATTCGCCTGTCATACACACTTTGCAAACCCATCACATGTGTACGATAAGTTATGCTTACATGCCTGATATCCATTCTGTGGCTGCAATTACACCCATGAAACTACTTGTGTGTCAATATGTCCTTGCTCGACTGCACGCCGTCTAATGCAGCATGCAAAACCGTGCATGTTGTTCTTGTTGATATCTCAGAAAGTAACTGTCCGATTTTGAAAATACGTACATATTTGAACTTGTACGCATTTGAAATTTTAGGCCACCTGCACTAATTTGTGCCTTTCCATTTAAAAATATGGAGTTAGTATTAAAATCTCGGTTATTATTCACCCCATGAGAATGCGTAGTGCATTATTTTACAAGTCCCTGGGTAACACTTACGAATCTGAAAACAGAATACCGATATCTTTAATGCTTTAGACGTTATTTCCGTATAACACCTTAGGTGAATAATCCTGTATAACTTGAACCATCCAATTCAAAATTTATTTCACGCACAGAAATACAAATATTACACGAATGAGGCCGCTAGGTAAATTATTCTTATTTTTTACGATGTTTTGAAATTTTAATTAATTTGTCGTACTAAAGAAGACGTCGGGATGCCGGATATTTTGTCCATTGTTACTAACGCTCTTATCAGTTCCAAGCAGCACCTTATAGCAATTAATAATTTCAAAATAGCCGAAATGTGGAATACTGTATTTTTCAAGTAATATTGTGATGGAGATTGCAACTGTAAGTTAGTGACATTTCAATAATAGCCGTGATCACTATTAGAGGTAATAATATCCTCAATCTCAACTGGACGGGCTTGGACTACCTAATCACAATAAGCCTTCCTTTCGACGAAATAATTGACACAGGTTTAATTAATGAGACAGAGCACTCTGGTTTCCTGCCCCTCAAGTGAACACTAAAACAAACAGAGTTCATCATGTTGACGCATACAGCATAGCGAGTTAAACATTTATCTCGAATTGATATTTCTCATCTAGGGCCGAAACTTGAGTTTTGTGACACATATAGGTCTTATGGCGACAATGGGATAGGAAAGGCCTAGGAACGGGAAGGAAGTGGCCGTGGCCTTAATTTACAGCCTGGTGTGAAAATAGGAAACGACGGAAAACCATCTTCAGGGCTGCCGACAGTGGGGTTCGAACCCACTATCTTCCGGATGCGAGCTCACAGCTGTGCGCTCCTAACCGTACGGCCAACTCGCCCGGTTGAGAGAAAAAAGATAACACAGTATTCTCAATGTATTCGAAGTCCTCTCGTCAACAGGCTTGTGTTACATATTCCTTTCTCCCTACTTTCCGTATCGCAATTTCAGTTATTGTTCCTACGCACACTGAAATATTTTCCCTTAACGCTTTCATACATACATACATACATACATACATACATACATTATCATTATAGACTGTTATGCCTTTCAGCGTTCAGTCTGCAAGCCTCTGAGAATTTACTAAACGTCACCACAATCCTCGATTTGCAAGTAGTGTTGTGGCCTCATTTAGTTCTATACCTCTTATCTTTAAATCGTTAGAAACGGAGTCTAACCATCGTCGTCTTGGTCTCCCTCTACTTCTCTTACACTCCATAGCAGAGTCCATTATTCTCCTAGGTAACCTATCCTCCTCCATTCGCCTCACATGACCCCACCATCGAGGCCGGTTTATGTTACGCTTTCAAATGTACAGTTTTATAAAGTAACATCTCGATGCTTTTCATAACGAATAATTGTTGCGTAATTATTTTAAGACAGTCCGCTTTGACATGGCAATTAACGCCAATTATATATTCCTAACTCAAAACTTTGTGAGGCAATAATACCTTTCGAACAGTAGAACTGTCGTAGCATTATTTAGCAACCATGAGGATTATAAATAAATTAGTGGTAATGTTGATAGAACGCGTATTTAATGAACTAATAAGTGCAATTGCATTACATTTCTTCAATGTAGTCTTCCGCGAACTCTTTTACCTATTGCCAAATGTCGGGAATTCGCTGAGGTCCGTTGGAACGGTGTTCTCTGCTGATGACAGCGACGGAGCACCCTACTGCGCGGAGTACAGATGCCACGTCAGGAAATCGGCAGCCTCGGAGGGGTTCCTTCAACTTCGGAAACAGGACAAAGTCACAAGGACTCATGTCTTGTGAGTACGGAGGGTGTTCCAAGACCTCATTCTGATTCGCACGAAGCACCTTGACCCATCGTTCAAACGTCCTATACGGTAATGCCTTCTCACCACAGGCTTCACGTGAAATGAAATGTAGTATGTCTTTTAGTGCCGGGATATCCCAGGTCGGGTTCGGCTCGCCAGGCGCAGGTCTTTCTATTTGACTCCCGTAGGCGACCTGCGCGTCGTGATGAGGATGAAATGATGATGAATACAGCACATACACCCAGCCCCCGTGCCATTGGAATTAACCAATTAAGGTTAAAATCCCAGAATAGGCCGGGAATCGAACCCGGGACCTTCTGAACCGAAGGCCAGTACGCTGACCGTTCAGCCAACGAGTCGGACAGGCTTCACGTAATCCTCCATAATATTCTGATGAATTTTTGCCACGAGCAACCTCGATTTTAATCCACGAACGCTGATCACCTTTCGAAAACATGCTTTAGAGCGGTGAAATAGACACTTTTCACTTCAACGCCACACAGCAACTACACTCCCAACAAGATGCCCGCCAAATTCACTCTACACATCAACAATAGCGCCACCTGACCGCCAAGTGGTCATCCCCGATCTCCTGTGAGTGTCTGGACTATGTTGCTACTGCTTTCTGTACAACCCTCTTGGTCTGAATTATCTGTGTCGTGCGCTGTTTAGTCAGCGCGGAAGCGTTACTCTTTTCTTCCAAGTTCTGTACTCAAGGTGGACTTGCCTCGACGAGTGAGCAGTCTGTCTGCGGTTGGCCTTCGTGCGGGATGGATGCTTCGAGTGGCGACTGAAAAGATAATGAGTTCCCTAAACACAACTTGGTGGCTTAAACTGCCGTAATAAAATAAAAACTTCCTCTAAATATTTTATTTTTCCTGCTTAGTTATGTTCTTGATGGCGTGTTCATCTAGTTTGAAATAAGCTTCAAGGTAATGTTAAGTGAAGCGCCTCGTGTATCTTATTTACACTTCACACCAGGAATTTCCGTGTAAGCAAGCAAGTGTAGGATATCTGTCAAGCTTCGGTAAGTGAAAAACTCTTCAGAAAATAGTATTACCTGAAGTTGAGAAAACGTTGAAATTCAACGTTTTAATATTTATCTGCATGACGGTGAAGTACTTCACTGATGAATTTTTGCCACGGGCAACCTCGATTTTAATCCGCAAACACTGATCACGTTTTGGAAACATGCTTTCGAGCAGTGAAATAGGCACTCCTCACTTCAACGCCACACAGTAACTACACTCCCAACTAGATGTCCGTCAAATTCACACTACACATCAACAACAGAGCACCACTTGACTGTCAGGACACGAGTGCGAATAAATTCTAAATTCTGAACAGTGTGTCTTGTTAGCTTAAAACAAAACTTCAAGGAAATAATAATATTAGAAGATTATCTCCATAATATATTCCGCCGAGGTGTGCCGGAATTTAGCCCGGCGGGAGTTCTTACATATGCCAGAACTGGAGAATCCTGTGGCTTAATATTATCGACAACTACTTTTTATGTTAAGCTACTCCAGAATTAAAGTATTTGTGCGGAATGCTGTCAAGGAACAATCTTTTACAACACCACATTTCAAAGGTGTAACTTCTCTTCCAATCTACAACATAATGCGTGCACGTTTATGCCCCGCAAAAGAATACTGAGAATTCTATAGATCTATAATATAATATAGCACTATAATATCTGCAGTCGCTTACTCCCAGTTAAGGACCTACAGCTGTATCAAGTATGAAAATTTTCCGATGAGCAGAATATGGCGCTGAACATCCCTCTAAACTAATAGCAGAAATCTGCGAGATGAGAGATCAATCTTTTTAGTTACAATATCAATTGCCTCACAGAGGGAAGGGTGGTTTTTTACGCCGATCACCGAAAGCAAACTCCTGGATGTCTCGCAAGTCACCTTTATCTTCATCCGAATACATAAATACTATGAACATTTCGTGCAACCTGACCGCTGTAAGATCTGTTCCTGGCATAACTTTCAGCTCAACCCGTTGCCGCCAGAACGGTTGCAAAGAGATCAAAACGCTTGGACATGTGCTGGGGTTCTGCAGGAGCACCGAATTGTCGCGTAACAATCGTCACCACAGAGTAAGAACATCAATCGCTCAAGGCCCGAGGGATATTGGATGGGAGGTGCACGACGAAGTTCACTGCATCTCTACTGACGTCTCAACGAGAAGAGTGGTCATCGTAGCCATCATAAGAAAGAGAATAAAGCGATGGTGTTGGATCCTACCATTCGCTTCGATAGGGACCTTCAGCAGGCTCAGAATGTTAATCTGGAAATCAATCAATTTACTGTATATACCATGTCTGCCATTTCTTATTCTTCTTATTCCTCTTCTACCGCTCTTCCAACATCTGTTGTATCGCGGGTGTGAATTGTGTCGCACTTGTGGATTTGATCCTGTTTTACGACCGGATGCCCTTCCTGACGCCAACCGTATGTGGAGGGATGTAATTACTATCGCGTGTTTCAGTGGTGGTTGGTAGTGTAGTGTGTTATGTGAATATGAAGAAGAAAGTGTTGGGAAAAATACAAACACCCAGTCCCGGGCCAGAAGAATTAATCAGAGACGATTAAAATCCCCGACCCGGCCGGGAATCAAACCCGGGACCCTCTGAACCGAAGACCTCAACGTTGACCATTCAGCCAATGCTGGAGGACGGATGATTTTTATAATAAATCTTAGTACACTACATCAGATTTATAGTAACAGACCAATCCTACCAACAAAGGAATAATTGTGTCATTGTGTTCTTGTGTTTTTTTTCAAGTTGCCTTACGTCGCACCGACACAGACGGGTCTTACGGCAACGATAGGACAGGAAAAGACTAGGAGTGGAAAGGAAGCGGCTGTGACCTAAGTTAAGGTAGGCCTCCAGCATTCTCCTGGTGTGTAAACGTGAAACCACGGAAAACCATCTTCAAGGCTGCCGACAGTGGGGTTCAACCCCACTATCTTCCGAATACTGGATACTTGCGGGCACTTAAACAACTGCAGCTATCGAGCTCTGTCCTAATTTCTTTATCGCAGTTCCACTTTCTAGAGGTTATGTAATAGGCTCACCTTACTGCAACACATATACTGTATTATGTTTAACTGATTTACCTTGCGAAGTGCCATTGTATTGTTATTTTTGCATATCAATTTACAATCCGAAAGCGGTGTTCACGTATTTGACTCGAATGATTATCTCTTCCACGTTTTTATCTACGGCAATGAGATCGGTCTCGTCTGCATAGAGGATATTTGAGGGAGCAGTGGTATTTAAAAATATCTATGAAATTTACAGCAATTTAGGCAGCCACAGCTTGAAGTAAAAAACGTGGGAGGGGAACTTGATAAATCAGTGAGAATGGGAGGGCAAAGAACTCGTTAGACCCTGGATATGGGAACGAGCATGTCCTGTGCTTATAATTTTAATCTGGGGGGATGGGGTAACGCGTTTTTCGCATGTCATGTGCTTAACATCCATTAGGTCTGGCCTGGGTTTCATTAAGTCACAACTGTGGTTCAAATAACCCATATGGATGGATGTGTCTGTCACATGGCCGCTCTGTTTCATGACGGTCGTTTGATAGCAACAGCCAGGGGTGGTTAGGGTATGCCACATTACTGCGCCTAATCAGCTGGAAGCGAGGGAACAGGAGCAAAACTACTGTGGCCGCGGTCAAACAACCAGGAGCCGCAGCCCCGCATGAGTTACTATGGAGCCGATATGATGCACACTCATTAACTAGAAATGCTGCGACAAATTAAGCGAAACATAGTCCCACACTTTGGTTAAGTGTGTAACGGGTTTGCATTCCCTCGCCTGAATATCTCCTCTTGTACGATTGCTGGTAGCACGTTGGCGATAACGTTCCACATTATTTAAAAAAAAATCAGCGGCGTTCCTTAATGGTTTAAAGCCCGGTGATGATGAAGGTTTATCAAATAATTTAGGGGATTGAGTGGCTCAAACAGTAGAGCACCAGACCTATCAGAAAAATTTGAAGAGTAGATCCCGACTTAATCTAGCAGTATTTGTTGATATACTCCAGCCTTGTGTTGGTATTGTTGGGAGATCAGAAGAATACACATGCCAGGTGAGGCACGGGGCGAAGGGGTTTTTACCAGCAGAGCCAGTGACGCAATGGTTACCATAGCAACTCCGCTACTACCCAGCTCTTCGCTCTTGTCAGTTTTAATCCAGCAAACTGCAAAGTGCGAGTCAATGTTTTCGTGTGGCAGATAAGAGCAGCGGACGTAAATCAATTAACATTATTATTATTAGATAAGAGCAAATAAGAGCCGATCTGGCTGGGCAGAACGGGAAGTTCCTGCTTGCAGGCTACATTCCTCATTCTTGTATTCTTCTCATCTCTACACAGTGGATAGAGGAATCAGGATTAACTGGAAACAAATGAACGCAATGATACTTGCTGACAGTTTAGAAGACATTCCCTTCCTTTCGAACAGCATCAACGAAATAAATGTCCGACTCGTTAGCGGAATGGTCAGCATACTGGCCTTCGGTTCAGAGGGTCCCGGGTTCGATTCCCTGCCGGGTCGGGGATTTTAACCTTCATTGGTTAATTCCAATGGCCCGGGGGCTGGGGGTTTGTGCTGTCCCCAACATCCCTGCAACTCACACAACACACATAACTCTATCCTCCACCACAACAACACGCAGTTATCTATATATGGCAGATGCCGCCCACCCAAATCGGAGGGTCTGCATTACAAGGGCTGCACTAAACTAGAAATAGCCACACGAAATTAAAATGAATTATTAACCGAAATAAGCAAGTATATATGTAAGTAAGTAAGGAAGGAAGGAAGGAAGGAAGGAAGGAAGGAAGGAAGGAAGGAAGGAAGGAGTTTGGACTTAAAAATAAACATTCAGAATACAAAATTCATGATAATCAGCAAGCAGAAAACTACCGAACGTTTTCAACCTGAAAGAAAACATCACTGAAAGTGAATCACATACCATTTTCCTCCGGTGCTGGCCAACGTAAGAATGAGGATCGGATGTAGAAATCAAAACCAGACTCGACATTGGGAGAAGCATGTATCCGAAATTCAAATCTCCAGCGTGCATCAATGACCTCCGAATCGAAACTTATTGGTGTATCCTGTAAAAGTTACTCTATGTATCACCTGTGTTGTTTTATGACCCTGTAATAGTTGAGGCTTTCAAAACCGGTATTAAAATTTATGCCTGAATTTGCTGGCATAAAGACCGTTTTTTTTTAAATGTATTAATTCATAGCATGTTCCATTACTTCAGAAGTAGTACTGCATGCTCTATATGAAACTTTAAGATATTATTGCATAGATAAACTTACATATTATTATTATTACTTTATAACGATTTGCTAATTCCATAATTATCATGCATAATTAATATAATCTATTTTAATTAACATTAAAACTTCTGCTACCGGGCGAGTTGGCCGTGCGCGTAGAGGCGCGCGGCTGTGAGCTTGCATCCGGGAGATAGTAGGTTCGAATCCCACTATCGGCAGCCCTGAAAATGGTTTTCCGTGGTTTCCCATTTTCACACCAGGCAAATGCTGTGGCTGTACCTTAATTAAGGCCACGGCCGCTTCCTTCCAACTCCTAGGCCTTTCCTATCCCATCGTCGCCATAAGACCTATCTGTGTCGGTGCGACGTAAAGCCCCTAGCAAAAAAAATAAACTTCTGCTATATTACACTAGAAATTTGCTAAATCTTTTATTTACGTACACTAACATTTAATGTCCGGTTCCATAGCTAAATGGTTAGCGTGCTGGCCTTTGGTCACAGGGTTCCCGGGTTCGATTCCCGGCAGCTTCGGGAATTTTTAACAGCATTGATTAATTTCTCTGACACGGGGGCTGGGTGTATGTGTCGTCTTCGTCATCATTTCACCACTATCACGACGCGCAGGTCGCCTACGGGAGTCAAATCGAAAGACCTGAACCTGGAAAGTCGAACATGTCCTCGGACACTCCCGACACTAAAAGCCATACGCCAATTCATTTTTTAACATTAAATAATTTGTTCTATTACTGTTTAAATCAATCGACTTTAAGTAGAAAAATTTTCTTTCGTAAAATACATCATTAATTATACATTGTCAAATGTCTACATTCATACTTATTCATCATTTCATTCTTTAATGATTGCCTTTCTCTTCCATATTTTCAAAACCTAAATAATAGACTATGTGATCAAGCGTTTGATGCTCTGTTTCACATGTAGGCCTACATAAAGGACTCTCTTTAATTTTAAATAGATAGAAATATGAGTTTATTATCCCATGGCCTGTAAATAAAGTCGTTGTTTTCCCAGTTAATGGGAACTTTAGTCTGTACTTTTTGGAAAAAATGATTTTGTCACTGGACCGTTTATTGTGTTATTCCATTCGTTTTCCCACTTATTCAAATTCACTACTTGCAGTTCACTTAAGAAAACGCTGCTTTGTTTACAGTCGTAACTCACTGGTATGGCTAATATTGACGTTCCACCTTTAACTGCGTTCGATATTCTCAGGCGTTCCACTGTCTTCGACTGCTAAGAAGTTCTTAGTGGAATAGAATAGTTTCGCACTTCCACCACAATTCCACTTCTTCTTCATCTACGGCAATGAGTGCAGTGTCGTCTGCATACAGCAGGTTTGAGGGAGCAGCAGTATTTAGCAATAAAATTTACACCAGTTTAGGGCGAAGCAGATAACATGTTAGGGTAACTTGATGAATCAGTGAAAGTGGAAGGACAAAGAACTTGTTAGACTGTGGATATGGGAACAAGCTGCACCATGTATTGAAAGCAGCATGTATGATTGCTGGTATAAACAGGCTGGAATAATAGCAGAATGGAACTCTGAATGTGGGGTTGAAGGCTAATTAAGTATAAACTCGATAATGAAGCTCTACGCATAAGCTGGTTCCTGGGGCGGACGAATGTGAGACAAATGGAAGAGGATGTATAGATAGACAGATAGATAGATAGATAGATAGATAAATAGATATGGTTGATTTTAAGTGGCAAAGTTACGGACACGTGCCCCTGTCTGACACAAGCCAGTGAATACACAAGTAACTTAAAAATATAACTAAACCTATATATAAAACAAGAGTTTTGTCTGTACATTGCTCAGAATCTAAAAAGAATGGTATTTCTGTATCAGCCATGTCCACAGGTCACAAGAAAATGCACTCTATACTTTTCCGTAATGTCTGTCTGTCTGTCTGTCTGTCTGTCTGTCTGTCTGTCTGTCTGTCTGTCTGTCTGTCTGTCTGTCTGTCTGTCTGTCTGTCTGTCTGTACGAGCATCACGAGAAAACGGATACAGGTTAATTGAATGAAAACGGGTATGTAAATTAGGAGAATGAGCCACTACAATCTAGGCTATAAATTGTTTTATTCACGCTGAGTGAAATGGTAGTTTAGGGGATGGTCTAAAATTTAATTCTCAAATTTTTATGTTATTAGTGGTCTTATCGATGAATACTACATAACTAAAGTTATATAGAATGAAATATACAATCATGTATGCCTTATACATTTTACCGTACCGGCTATGATAACGAAGATATCCATAAATTTGTATTTGAGTTGCTAAGCAGAATTTAATTAAAATCAGTATATAGAGTCGAGGAATAAGAAACTACAGTCCAAGCTATAAACAATTGTATTCACCCTGGATAAACTAGTGGTTCTGGGGGAGGCGCCTAAAATTTAATTTGTAAAAACATAAGTTATTGGTCTTATCGAAATGTACTGCATAACAAAAGTTTTAGAGAATTCAATTTACGATCATTTATGTTTTATTCAGTTTTACCGTAACGACTATGATAAGAGTGTTATTTCAGAGTCGGAAGAAAACTAAATGTGAATGCCGACAATATCGAAAGCTCATAAAATTGATCAACAATAACATATCATTGACCATTGTTTGTTGTGATATTCTTTGTCTCCTATCCTGCCACTCATCTACTATAGATAAGATTACTACTGCGTACCGAGTATAAAAGTCTGCCTGAATAATGGCGGGAAATAGCTGGGGAGCTAGATAACTTTCTTACTTAGCATGCCAGTTCACCTAGAGCCACCGGCGAGTGCAGACGTACGGAGTGGAGGGTCCCTGGAGTGGGAGAAGGTAGTGTAAGTGCGGAGTGTTGGAAGTCAGCGAGGTGCTTACAGGCAATGATTGGTACAGAGCAGTACAGGGCGAGCATAGATGGTTGGGAGGGAAGGAAGAAGAAAGAAGAAGTGAAGACAAGAAGATGCAGAATAGAACTGGATAAAATAGGATACTTTATACTTTCTGCAGCGGTGATTTTGATATTGCTTTGGATTGGGGGAGTAGAACTGAACCCAGGTCCGACTTCCAGAGGAAATATGAGCTGGGAGGACATGGAAACAATCAGAAAAATCGTAAAAGAGGTGGTAGCAGAGACATGTCCCTTCGAACAAATCAAGAACATGATCAAGGAACAAACGAGGGAGTTTGAAAAAATGAAGGGGTGGTTTCAGGAAAAGATAGAAGACACAGCTTCACAGGTGAGAAGAAATGGTGAAGAAGTTTCAGCATTAAGAGAAGAGATAGGGAGATTGGAAGAGGAGATATCGAAACTGAAAGCCGACGTAGTTGTTAACACCCGAAGTCGCAGAAATAAATGCTTATTTATATATGGAGTGCAAGAGGGTAAGAAGGAAGATAAGACGAGTATAGTTTATAAAGTAGTGGACATAATTCAGGGTAAAATGAAAATAAATTTCAGTGAAGTGGACATTGATGATGTGACAAGAGTGGGAAGATTTAGAGGTAATAGGCCTATCAAAGTGCAATTATTTTCTACACTGATGGCTGATATAGTGGTGCGTAATGCAGGTAACGTGCAAGGAGAAAAAATATGGATAAGGAGGGACATAGGAGCTGAAGAGTGGAGGAATGAAAAAACTCTTAAAAAACACATGATACGAGCTAGGCAGCAAGGGTTGAATGCAGTCATCAGAGGACAGGAATTAGTGGTGACAGGCAACAGATGGAGGAGAGTATGGTCGGTGAATAGACTGATGGACCTAGAACGGAGGATGAAACAAGATGAGGAGGCTAAGAGAAGTGTAGTGAATAACGGGGATGACAAACGAGTGGAAGATAATAGGCAAGTGAAAGATAACGAGGGTAGAAGTGTAATTATAGGAAGTAGTACTGAAAAGTGTCAAGAGAGACAGAGCGAGGTGCTAAGTGGAAGTATGAACAACGGTAAGGAAAGAGCAGTGGACGGGCAATGCAGGAGAGAGGCTGAAGATCAAAGGGGTGATGGGGGAAAGGAGAGTGAGCAACAAGAAGCTGAGAGAGCTGAGTGTAGTGGTGTAGTTAGACAAGATCAGGGTATAAAAGTAAGGCCAGTGTTAACCCGTGAGTACCTCGCACAGAATATGAGTAGGAGCGCAGGGAGAGATAGAAGATATACGGACATGATGAGAGCAATGAAAAGTAGTGAGGGTTTTGTTACAAGAAGTAAAAAACAATAATATAGCGAGTAAGTAAGTAATTAAGGGCGTGGAGGCTGAAATGCTGTGAAGGAGAAGTGGTATATAAGTTATGATATGTTATAGGGTTGAAATGTGGTGTTGGAGAAGTGGTGGTATAAGATGGTGGATGGCAGTTTGTTGATATTTGGAGCTGGAGGAGTGATGGTAAATGTGGTGTTGGATAAGTGTTGTAATTTGGCTATTTGTGAATTTTGGTTTGGGGGAAGATGGAGTTTTCGGTAGGTAATTATGATGGGTATTAGGATGAGTATGAGTGTATGGCAAATTGAGCAAATTATGATATGTTATAGGGTTGAAATGTGGTGTTGGAGAAGTGGTGGTATAAGATGGTGGATGGCAGAAGGTGAGTGTATTTGTAGAAGAAGTAGAGGTGGTGGTACTGAGATTGTATTGGTGTCTGGTATAAATGCTGAGTGATGGCAGATGAGTGTGTGTTAGGGCTGAATTGTGGTGTTGGAAGTAGAGGTGGTATATGTTGAAATGTGGTGTTGGAAAGGTATGGAGATGTAGTTATGATATGTTATAGGGTTGAAATGTGGTGTTGGAGAAGTGGTGGTATAAGATGGTGGATGGCAGAAGGTAAGTGTATTTGTGGAAGGAGTAGAGCTGGTATGCTGAAGTGTGGTGTTGGAAGTATTGAAGGCTTAGTATTCAAGTTATGATATGTTATAGGGTTGAAATGTGGTGTTGATGGCTATTTAATTTTTGGAGCTGGAAACAGGTGAGTTTATTATCATTTTGTATTGTATTGGTGACTGGTATAAATGCTGAGTGATGGCAGACGAGTGCGTGTTAGGGCTGAAATGTGGTGTTGGAAGTAGAGGTGGTATATGTTGAAATGTGGTGTTGGAAAGGTATGGAGATGTAGTAATGTAACTCGGCTATTTGTAAATTTTGGTTTGGTAGAAGATGGAGTCTTCAGTAGGTAATTATGACGGGTAGGATGAGTATGAGTGTATGGTAAATGCAAGTTATGATATGTTATAGGGTGGAAATGTGGTGTGGGAGAAGTGGTGGTATAAGATGGTGGATGGCAGAAGGTGAGTGTATTTGTGGAAGGAGTAGAGCTGGTATGCTGAAGTGTGGTGTTGGAAGTATTAAATTATGATATGTTATAGGGTTGAAATGTGGTGTTGGAGAAGTGGTGGTATAAGATGGTGGATGGCAGAAGGTGAGTGTATTTGTAGGAGAAGTAGAGGTGGTATATGAGGTAGGATTGGTGTGGTATTGCTGAAATGTGGTGTTGGAGTATTGCTGGCCAAAATTTTTGGAGGCGTGATTGGTATTTGTTATTCATTGCCGAAATTTCTGGAGATGAGAGGTAATTTTATTATGGAGTGTTATGACGGAATGAAATGAAATGAAGCAATGTTAACGCAGATTGGTAAAAATTTGCGGTATGGTTGATTGGAACGCAATGACGGAATAAGATGGCCGGTTTGGTATGCAATCATGTAATGGCTGGTTTGGAATGCAACCTGGTAATGCTGCTGTTGCAGCTTATACTGGAGTAGGTCAGGGAACAATAGAGGTGATGAAAATGCTGAAGTAAGAAGGTTGCGTACGTGAGAGTGATAACAAGCATGGAGTTGTAACACCAGCAGTAGAATGTAAACATTGACCAGGCTGTTGTGAATTGATGTAGATGGAGTTGGTTCTGGTATAAAACCGGGACGGTATTGTTTATTTCATTTTATGTTATTTAGTATATAGTGGAGAGGGGTGGCTCAGGTTGGACTATTCTTATTAATCTTATTTGTTATTTATTATTATTATTATTGTGAACATGTATTCGGGGCTGAACGCCTGTTTTGTTCACTAATAAATACAAATACAAATACTTAGCATGCCATTCCTCTGGCTCATACATTTTCTGATAATTCTGGTACGTAACACACTGGTTCATCGTGCGAGTATTCCAGCTATCCGATCCCTACTCTGGCGCGCTGATGGAATGATCATTGTGCACCCGCAGCGGAATAATGGCAGAAGCTCACTTATGACATGATCCAGAATTACAATTTCGGCCTATTCCAAATTATAGCACGACAATTTACTAAATAACTCAAAATTCTATCCTGGAAAGAGCCGTTTCTTAAGAAAAGCGTCTTCATCCTCACTTTTATTAAATTCTACATTCATTTTATTGGAAATTAGCAGCGAAGAGGGGGCTTCTCCTCTGGCTTGGAGAAGAAATGTGCCTCCAAGTCAGGTAAGTTTTCCCCCGCCAGTGTAGCGAATTGAGATTTTCCGACTCATGGGGCACTCCTATTAAACAGATGAGTAAAATGGCATAGATTTTGATCTGGGACTCTAAACTAGTTACTCACCCCCACAAAATTAAAGAGTGTTCACGGCTCACAGCTGTCTGCGGTCTGGACATTCCAGTTCTGGAACTTTGGACTGTTAGAGCAGCAGCGTAGTACTTTTCATTAAGAGCGAGAGAACGTGCAGTTTTTAATTTGATCCAGTATTTCTTATAATAGCATTGCTTATAATCACGACATTCCCACTGGCGTCATTGTAATCACCTATGTTGATTTCAGTTGGGAAAACCACTAATACAGTCTTTCTGGGGATCTGAAAGGGCAGATGGAGAGTGCCTGCCTTTATAATGAAAACTCCCCAGACTTGTCTGATGGTGGGCACGAGAGCCTACCATTACAGTGAATAATTCCCTAACCCCGTCTTAACTTAAGAAAAGACGTTTGGCGACTTTCCCGTCGCGTTCCTAGGGTGACGTTAAGAGCTATGCTCTTTAAAACAATCTTACTCACAACGTGTACACTACCTAACGTAGAATTCTGTATACAATGCAGAATTCTGTAGTGAAGCACGGGTACATCAGCTACTAAATAAAGTTAAAAAGACACTAAAATTACTATGCGACTATGCTATCTTATTGTACATGAAATCTCTATTATAACACACAATATTAATGAAAATCTTGCTTCCTAAGTACGATAATATATTACGTACGAAGAAATGAAAATACAATTAATAATAATAATAATAATAATAATAATAATAATAATAATAATAATAATAGCTGAATTGTGGAAGTTTGCTAGTGACAACGCAGTGGAAAAATTAACGGACATCATACATGAAATCTGGAACACTGAAGTACTTCCAAGTGATTGGACATCTGCCCTAATCCATCCACTCCATAAGAAAGGCCACAAGTCGTATGTTAAGAACTATCGCGGCATCTCCCTCCTACTTATAACCTACAAAATTCTCTCGAAAGCTCTTAAAATCAGGGCAGAAGAACAGCTAGATCCAGAGCTGGGTGATTACCAAGGAGGTTTCAGGAAAGGACGGTCATGTGTGGAGCAGATTATGAATCTGAAAGTTGTCCTTTCATATCTTAAACTAAGGAGCAAGCCTTTTGTACTAACGTTCATCGACTTTAAGAAGGCCTATGATTCAATTGATAGAACTACCCTACTTCAGATCTTAAAGGAATTTGGCTTGGACGGTAAAACAAGAGTGATCATCCAACAGACTCTCACCAACACCATCTCAAAAGTGAAGTTTAGAGGAGAGATTTCAGAGGCCTTTGAAATACGGACAGGAGTTAGGCAAGGAGATGGTCTCTCGCCTCTGTTGTTCAACTGCGTTCTTGAGAAAGTGATCCGTGAATGGCGCAGAGAAATGAGTTATGAAAGAGTCGAAAGCGGAGTCAGACTAGGCCACAAGAACAAGAACCTTTCAATTGACTGTCTAGCATTTGCAGATGATCTCGCGGTTTCCACTGATTCCTTGGATGTGGCCACGAAGCAGATCAACCAGCTTCAAACACAAGCTGCAAAGGCAGGCCTCCAAATCTCCTTTGAGAAAACTAAATTCATTACAGACATCAAACTGGCGCCAAGTGAGCTAGAAGGGACTCACGGAAAAGTCAAGCGAGTTGAAAAATTTAAGTATCTTGGTGAATGGATAGAACCTAACTTGTCCGAAAAAGAAGCCTTTTCTTCACGCATGAATAAAATGGAAATGGCTTACCATCTGACTAAAAATGTCTATAACAAAAGATCTATATCTCTGAATGCAAAACTCAAACACTATTGCACTGTTATCCGGCCAGAGGTTCTATATGCTGCGGAATGTCTCGCCATGAACAAAAAAGGCATGATGGAGAAATTGGAGACCAAGGAAAGAAAGATTTTGAGAAAAATCTTAGGTCCAGTCAAAGACAACGGCGAGTTTAGGAGACGGCACAACCAGGAGTTGTACTAGCATGTGGAGAAAATAACTGATGTGATGCGAAAAAGGAGGATTACTTTTTATGGACACATGGCCCGAATGAATTCAACACGGTTAACCAACCGCATTTTCACTTTCCTCCAAGAGAAAATGGCAAAGGGGGCATGGCTCACTGAGGTACAGAAAGATCTGCAGGAGATTGGAATCTCATTCGAAGATATCCAGGAGCGTGTCCCACTTAAGAAAAAAACTCCAAGAACATCAGAGTTTCCTACCAAAGCCGAAGATGAAAACTGGAAAGGCATGGACGGAAGAACGAAAGGAGCAACACCGTATACGAATGTAGGAGTACTGGACCAACATTAAAGCTCAAGGGAAACAGTTGAAATGACGTGGTCCTTAGTGGGCCGAAACGAAACAAGAATAATAATAATAATAATAATAATAATAATAATAATAATAATAATAATAATAATAATAATATACATAAATCTACTATTATTTACAATTTTAATGTCCAATTCCAGAAATTTCTTACACTGCCAAAAGTTTCCGTTCTCGCGTTATGACTGTGGGCGAGAAACACTACAAAATGGGAATCGGGATAAGGATACCTACACAACAGCTGAGTACTAATACTCTAACAGTATCGAAAATGATAAAAATAGAACAATAAGAAGAAGAAGAAGAAGAAGAAGAAAGACCAGGAGGAGTAGAATATGGCGAAGAATAGGAAATACCAAGAGGAGAAAAGAAGAAGACAAAGAAAAACTGTCGCACTACGAGCTCGTCTCATGGAGATATTTTGAGCACCCTCTTTTAAATCTTTCGTGGTTTGATAGGTCACATAGGAGAATAAATTTTGGAACATGGATAGTAAGAGAATTAGAGGTTGACCAAGAATATGATTGGTAGACTTGGTATAATGAGAAGAGGTGTAGAAATAAACGAGGGAATTAAGCTACTGTAATAGCAAAAAGAGGATTGTGCAGTGATTAGTTAATTCATAGAGACTTGCAGACGGTAAGCTGAAAGACATAATAGTCTATAATGTTAAGTAGGGGTTCTGAAGACATCATCATGATCATCACTGTCATTTATACAAGGTGCGGTAAATAAATCCGTAAGTAGACTGACGAGGATTGGCTTGTACGAACCTCCCATCCACATCAGCGGCAAGTTCCGTTAGTTATCATTCCCTATACGAAATGCTACTCAGAATTTCAGAGAATTTGTTCATGGAGTGATAGCGATTTGAACCACAAAACCCAGCGGTGAGAGGCCGGCACGCTGCCGCCTGAGCCACGGAGGCTCTATATTTATTAATAGAACAATAAAATTATAATAAATTTAAATTAAAGTTTTAGTATTGTGATCGGGATACTTCGAGTTTTAGTCTTCGAAACCCTGTAGCATCAGAAATACCCAACCACCCCCCGCCCATGGTACGACAGCCCCAAATGACCATAGCCTACCAAGTGGCTGCTGCTAAGTCCGAAGGCCTGAGATTACGAGGTGTCGTGTGGTCAGCACGAGAGATCCTCTCGGCCGTTATTCTTGGCTTTCTAGACCGGGGCCGCCATCTCACTGTCAGATAGCTCCTCAATTGTAATTACCTCAGATGCACGTAAAAATCCCTAACCTGGCCTGGAATCGAACCCGGGGCTTCAGAGTACGACGCAGGCACGCTAGACCGGCCATCAGAAATATAGTAAGTGTAAAAAGTATTGTACGACTCCGCATTTGTTTAGAAAATAGTGAATTTTTCATGCCTTTAGGTAGGTTTATGGATTGAGAAAAATCATTCCTGTAGTATCTAAATACCTTTATTCATTACATAAACAATATGAAAACAGAACATTTTCATAAACTTGTAAAACTGTAAGAAACAAATAATATCTCGTTTGGGACCAAGAAAAAACGTATTCGTACGACCCCTGTCTTCTGTACATTTCTCCAGCAGTCCATGGAAATCAATATTTTGTAGAAGTTCTCTTGGCGGCTATGGAATCTTGGATGCGATTGGGCACTGATTTTACTAAATTGGAACAGTAGGAAGGGGGTATTTTCTCCCATTCCTCATTGAGAGCGTTTTGTAAATCTCTCTTGTTTGAAATGCGTCCAGACCTAATTTTTGTTGCAAGGCAGTGCCATAAATGTTCAATTGGGTTGAGGTCAGGGGACTGGGGAGGGGTTTCTAAGCGTTTGGGAGTGTTGTTCTACAAACCAGAGCTGTGTTACAGATCATTGTCCTGTAGAAAAATATAATCCCTCCCCAGTCCCATTTTAGCAACATTGGCAGGTAAGTTTTACTTCATAATACTGATATAAATTCGATGGTCCATTTTTCCGACAATGAAATGAAGATTTCTCACTCCCTTAGTACATCCCCACACCATCACTAAACCACCCTCTTTTTTACAATAGGAACCAGGTTCCGCTGCTGTAGCTCGGTGTTCGGTTGCCACCACCCTTGGAGGGTCCCGTGCTGGTCGAGGACTGACTGCACGGTTGACTTCGGTCTCCCAACTGTTTCTGCGATGCTTTTGAGAGACCATGTCTTGTTGTGAAGGCGGATGACTTTTCGTCCGCTGGGAGTGGTTTCCGGACTCTTTCGCCCTATTCTGTCAACGTGTGAATGCACTCGAACGGTATTCTGTCAACATCTGAGTCGAAATTAGTGAATGCGATACGTCTGATCCACAGAAGCACGCACAATATCACTATCAGGGAGTGAAGTACTGATTTTACTCGCGAAAACGAATACCTTTTTTATGGTCCTCAAACGAAAAATTGTCTGTGATATTCTTACACGCTTATGAGAATGTTTGCTTTCATATTGTTTATAGAGTTAATAAAGGTATCTGAATACTAAGTGAATGATTTTTTAAATCCATAAACCTACCCAAACGTACAAAATATTCATTATTTTCTACAATATGCTGGGTCGTAACCAATACCTTTTACACTCACTGTATCGCAGGAAGGAAGAGTTGTTTCTTACCTTACTGTAAAGCAATTTGACGCCAAGACGGAAATGCCTTTGATTGCCTGTAATAATCTATCGCTTATACCATCACCCCTCAGTACAGCCAACATCTTTTCCTGTGGTACTCCGTCATATGCCTTATCTAGATCTACGAAACACAGTATTCTATTACTCGACGCATACTGAAAATCCGTTTCTGACAACCCCTCTGGGGATATAAACCACGCTGATTTTCATCCAACTTACTCCCCACCATTCTTCGCATCCTTTCCAAACTGCCCGTGTGCATCTTGCATGGTATACCGATCAATGAATCATTCCTGTTCCTTTGCTGATATATAAGTGCAATTACCGCTTTCATCCAATCTGAATGTACCTACTGAAATTACAAGCTATTCCATTTACTGTATTAAACCATTTCACTCCTGTATTCCCACTATATTTCACCATTTCTTGTCTCAGTATATCTATTCCAAATGTTTTATGACGATGTAGGTTATGTACCATCCTTTCTACTACCTCAAACGTAATTTCACTGTCGTAATCGCTCTCTTCTCCTATGAACTCAATTGTTCGCTATTTCTATAGAAAGATTTCGTTTTACGTTCAGAAGATTTTTCAAAATATTTCTTTCACCTGTCTAGTGATTCCCTGAAATCTACAGTGAGCGCCTCTGAGTGTATAGCCGATAACACTATTAATTTCACATATTCTCTCCCTTTCTAAGGTTTTTATTGGAGTCCAGGAAGGTTTTCAGGAGATTTGAGAATGCTTTTCCAGGTTATTACCGACATTTTCCCACGATTTACTTCTGGAATCCACAATGGTAGGTTTTCTTTTATTTACTTCATCTACCTACAGTACAATTCCCTATATAGACCAGCTCGCACATGGCACAACTTCTGATATGTGTTGTTTTTAAGTTTACATATCGCTGTATATTGAACCTGTTGATTGTCTATTCTCAGAAACTTTTTCTACCCATATCCTTATGCTTCTCTCTAATTCCCAATGCCATGGAGATGTTCTACCTCTATTCTTCTTCATAGTAAATACAGTATACCCAGTGAAAATAGCAAGGACATAATGGGTGGTTCATGGTTTCCGGATATTTACGAACTTGTTGTCATGCTAGTAGAAAATTCATCTAAAATATATTAAAAAGCAAACGGTGAGTAGACGATGCCAATTTGGGACTTCACGTAATTAAAAATAAACGAATACTGCGCTGCGGTCTTGTAACTTCACTCGGCGCCTGGGAAATATTCTCCACATTTAAAGGAAAGTAGACTTTATTACGCATAAGGTACATTGATTAAAAATCAAGTCATGTACGGAGGGAAACAAAGGCTTTTATGAAGAGAGTTTGAAACGAAAGGGGGTATAAGCTCAAATTGTACTATAATGTTACGATATTGGAGTACATTGTTTTCACTGAAACTTTTTAATTGTAAGATTAAATACACATGGAAATATATATTTTTGCAACTTTTGAAATCGTAATCAATGAAATGTTTCGTTTAGCACATTATGTTTTGTACGAACACTAGTGTTTTCCTTCAAGTGAACGATCTACCGAACGGTTGTACGTCCAGTGTCGTTAGTCTACATTGCACGGAAATCTGATACGCCACCGTTCAGATACCTTGGGAGCACCATAACAGATAATCTGGACCCTGAGAAAGAGATCAGATGCCGTATTGAGATTTCGAGATTAATTTTCTAGTAGACGAGATCATTCTTTTGTGAATATAATCTAAACCTCAAACTCAGGCAAAAGCTATTGAGAGACGTTTGGTTAACACTGCTTTATGGAGTAGAAACCTGGACTGCCAAAGCTTTCTTCACGAACAGATTAGAGGCCTCTGAAAAATGGTTATATAGGAGAATGCTCAGAATACCCTGAACAGATTTTGTAACGAAATGAAGTGCTAAGGAGAGCTGGAGATGAACGTGAACTGGTAAACATCATCAAAGCTAAGAAAACAGCTTATTTAGGCCATGTTGTGCGAGGTATAAAGTACAGACTTCTACACTTCATATTACAAGGAGAGATAGAAGATAAGGGAGGAACTGGTTGACCACCAATGTTATGGCTCCAAAATATCAAAGGCTGGACTTGTATGAACAGCACCGAACAACTATTCAAGTTAGCTCAAGAAACATGTGATTGCCAACGTCTGTAAGACCGGATATGACACTTGAAGAAAAAGTCTTTCCCTTACTTCTTGAAGACACTATCAGAACATTATTTTACAGAAATACGCTGCATGATGGTTAGTATTTTTCCTTGCTGATGCGTAGAAAAGATATAGTTGAAGAGTTAAATTTGAAAGAAATATTATATCACTCTAGGAGCCTCCGTGGCTCAGGCGTCAGTCTCTCACCTCTGGCTTCCATGGTTCAAATCACGGTCACTCCATGTGAGATATGTGCTGGGCAAAGCAGAGGCGAGACAGGTTTTTCTCCGGGTACTCCGGTTTTCCCTGTCATCTTTCATTCCAGAAACACTCTCCAATATCTTTTCATTTCATCTGCCAGTCATTTATCATTGCTCCAGGGGAGTGCGACAGGCTTCGGCGGCCGGCACAATTCCTATCCTCGCCGCTAGATGGGAGTTTCATTCATTCCAATCCTGACCCGATCAAAAGACTGGAATCAAGCTGTAGATTTTCATTTTATCACTCTGATCGACAACTGATTGGCTGAGTAAGAGAAGGGGCTAACCCACAAAAACAAAGTTTCAAAACAAGTAATGTTTTATTAGATTATATAAACACACAAGAAAACTGAAACTTGAAATATCAGTCTTTAAATTAATTACATATCATAATAACTCAGATAATTAATGGTAGAATAATATTTTAAGTTCAATCGTTAATAAAAATCTAATACTGTATGCAAAGAATATAATACTGTAAATCAGGATTTTTTACCTTCTTGTTATTCAGTGTCAAGATCTTCATTAACTTTTTTAGTACTTGGGTTGAGGTTTAAATGTAGTCCGTGATGCACTGCTGGAATGTATGGCAGTGGACGCAGCAAATCTCTGTGTTTTAAGTGATGGTTACAGGGTATTCAGGTTTTCCAGTGCTTGTTTGAACACTTCGTTTGTAAGCAACACTTCCATATTTTTGGCCTCCCAGGTTGTTTTCGGACAATATCAACTTTTGTCCATGACTCTGAATGCGACTATGAGAACTTTTGGAACAGGAAACCTGGCTTATCTTTTGTTATTATTGCTGTCATTCCTTTACTCAGTACTTTTCCACCCTCAAGACTTATTCTGTCCTTCACGACAATTTTTAAGTGTGTTTTTAAATCCTCACATTAAAACCACTGTTTATGACACCACAAGACATTTTCTGGTTATCAAAGTAACTAAACTTCACTCTTGCTCCACCGCTCCAATTGACTGTGGCAAGTATGTTAGCCCCTTCTCTTACCAACTTTACAGCTGATTCCCAAGATCTTCAGATTTCTGTGTGTATTTGGAAAGATAAAGAAATATCCCACAATAACAAGTAGTGCACAAGATTGTTAAGAGATACCAGCACTATGCAAGAACACGATAAAACTAATTTCTGAATTTGTGTGGGTAAGCCCCTTATCTTACTCAGGACTTATCCGTGTCGGTGCGACGTAAAGCCACTAGCAAAAAATAATCTCTTATTCAGGCACTCAAATCTTACAACAGTTTTCAAAATTAACTTTATGTTGGATGATATTAAACGTCGGTATACATGGTGTATCAAAAGTGATGGCACAATTCAAGATGGTTAAATGTACATAGTAGAAGCAAAACTGTCTCAGCGAATAAGGGTTTGCAATCGAACCATTCACGAGAAAATGGCAGATATGTTTACGCTCCGCCACAGGCATGATTGCTTCTACACATGAAGGTATTGTGTGATGTAAGTATTTCAATGTACACATACGCTCCTCTACAATGCTTATGGAAAGAAACATTTTAAGTCTCTTTTAGTGTTTGGGCAGAACGTGTATATCCCCGATAGTATTTAACTTGCGGTTACATTTAACGCCTCAATTGACAGGTAAAAGAGGAGACTACCTGCTGCAATAAACTGAAAATCTTAAATGTAGTTTTCATGAAATAGGGCTTTAAAGTAAGGCATTTGTCCTAAATATGTGACGCCACACGCATACTCTGTTATAACATGGCGCTGTGTTCACTCGAGCACTGAGTTGGAGGTTAGCTGTCGTTATGGATACATCAATCAGCTGTATAGAATAACACATTTAATGATGGAAAAGGAAAAAGATTGACGTCTCAAATTATGTCTCTTATTTCTCACAAGGAAGTGTACCAGTGCTTCGCTACGGTATTCTACACTGTACACGATTATCGAAGTAAATTACTGTACTGAATAAGATCTTTTTAACTGCATGCCACTTAGCGTTATCCAGAAAAAGCAGGGGGAGATTCCCATACATTGTTTCTAATGTAAGGTGTGAGTTGCGGAGTTGTAATGATAACGGCTGGCTCACTTGCCTACGACCAGTTGCAATCGAGTAGGAAAGTTTTCATTATAATAGGAGGCTCTATTACCTACAACTGCGGTGTCACAATCGATTTGGGGAGTTTTTGTTACAACGGCAGGCGCCTTTTCCTACTTCCAGACAGATTACATCTGAGGAGCTTTTATTATAATAGCGGGCACCTTCCCTAATACCAGTCAGAAGAGAGCTGTGCTGTTATCATTATAATGACAGGCCCCTTTCCTTAATGGGAGTCACACCGAGTTAGTAGGATTCTATTACAATAGCAGGGAAACTATGCCTAATGCCAGTCACATTTTAGATGGGTAAATTTGTTCATAATGGCAGGCACACTTGCCCACTCAAACACGATCGGTTAGGGGAGTTTTGAACATAATTTCTTGCTCCCTTGAGTTCTGCCAGTCAAATTGAGGAGGAGATTATTAATTACAATGGTAGTCCCTCCTTACTAATGCCAGTTACAAAGGAATTGAAGACAGATCCCATTCCTACTGCCAGTCAAAGTCGATGTGGAGAGTAATGATTACAATAGCAGACGCCATCCTGCTGAGAGTCACTATAGATGTAAAATATTAATTATAATGACAAAACATCCTTTCTACGTCACTACAAATGGACTTCAATGAATATATACAGATAAACATACGAAGTATATGCATGTTTACAATATTGCAAACCTTCATTAACAGATTAACTGCTGCTAAATGATATCGACAAACGGATTGTACTATAAGACGCCTCATTTAGCGGTTTAAATGGCTTGTCGTAAGATATTTTCTCCTGTCTCATTTATTTGTGGGTAGAATTGAGTTAGGAACGTTGAATAGGGTGAAATTTTCGTAGGGTTGTCTCACAGTGCATTACTTTTTGGTACTAATGTGACAGCTACATACATAGAATTTGGCTCACGTGTGGATACTGCGTAGGCCAATATTCGTGCAGAATTAGATGATTCTATCTTTCAAATAATTGATTAAAATCATGAATTATACGTGTACAGAGATCAAAATGTAGGTATAATCGAGAATTTTTTTTTTGCTAGGGGCTTTACGTCGCACCGACACAGATAGGTCTTATGGCGACGAAATCGAGAAATTAAGACAAATCTAACATATAAGGAATAGAGATAGGACGAAATGTCGTAGGACCAAAGTTGTAGATCACTCGAAATTGAACTGAGATTGGGCCATACGTTTTCTGGTACGACTGACCGTTTAGCCGCAAAATACCTCAAAACGAAGGTCTGCACCGTCATTAAAATTGCCTCCATATTTCAATACTCTTCGGGGATAAGAAGAGAAAAATGTAATCTTGGAAGTTTTCCGTCAGTTACAGGCTAAATCGTATATTTTCGCCTAATTTCCGTTTTCTAGTTCCTCTGGCAGATTGTGCCGCAATCTTGATTTTGCGCGAGGGAGGTAAAATTTAGGACTTTCGCGTAACTGTATCTAAAAAATATTCAGACGGTCATTATTACCCCTTAAATGGATAGCTGTACGAATCTTTCGCCATAATAGTCAATGCACAGACACACGGTGGTTACAATTTCATTTATATGCATAGATAAGGAATCTGCTCCACGTACAGCACCTTTGGGCTATGTCCGCTGGACTCAGCCTGCAAAACCGCCCGATCGTGATATCTCTCTTATTATTCCTTCTGTCGAAAAAATGCACATGAGAAAAAAGTTTTAGAAATGGATTTCAGTGAAGATTGGTCGATTTCCAGTCAGGCTGGTCTTTTATATATTGTGGAAGAGTAAAATCACTGTTTGGCTCAAAAGAACCCCAAGTCCATATCAGGAATTTGACATGGTATGGACCTAAAAGCCTACCTTTGGACAGGAGGATGCTAAATATGAAGTTTCGTTGAAATATCTCCAGTAGTTTTCAAGTTATAAGAAATAGGCTTTACACGCACCCGCTCCTGAGTTAAGTCCGGTGGTACTTGTATCGGAAAACGGTCCGTTAATATCTCTCTTATTAATCTTCGTATTGAAATGATGCATATGAGAAAAAAAGGTTTAGAAATTGATCTCGATTAAAGCAGGCACATTTCCATTAAGTTCGGTTGTATATATTTTATGGGAGTGCAAAATCACGGTTTCGGTTTCGTATAAACCCCCAGTCAATTCAGGGATTTAGAAGCAATAATGTTCCTAAAACCTACCCAAGGACAGGTGGATTTTAAATTCGAAGTTTGGTAGATATATATAGCAGTTTTAAAGTCACAGACAAACAGACAAACAAACAGACACCAAAGCTAAAAATTATGCGGATGGTCATTATTACACCTGAAACGGAAAATAGTACAGAAATTTCGCCAAAATAGCCTATGTACAGACGCCCGGTGGTTACGATTTTATTTATGTAGATATCATAGGCCCATATTGCACCGAGTTAATACCCACATTCCATGTATATCAAATTCCATTGAATACACTTTACTATTCACACAATATTTGCCTTTTATTTCTAACTAGTACTGTAAGCCTGCCTTAGGAAGTCGAAATTACCGTCTATAAAGTAACTGGAAGTACTAAAAGGACTATTAGTATATCTTATGTCTAAATTATACACTTTCCAGATTTTATACGGCATTGAATGGAATTAAAACATGTACTCGTATTATACACGGTTCAAAAAATTTGGAAAACATGTTTTCTTAACTTCTGGTATGTGAACGTTAATTTAGTAGATGGGGTTTCAATGGTCGTACAGCATACCTTCAGACCTTAGCTACTCAGGGTATGTCAAATCGAAGTTATACTCCATATGTAGGCGTAGCCATGCATTAAACTGTCAGGTGACCCCTCAAAACAAAGTAAATAGCGGTGGGTCCGTGTGTCGTCGTGAGGTACAAAGACTACTCCGGTCATTTGCGCACGTTGCACGTCAACCAGCACATTCCATGAGACGTCTTAATGAGATTCACGTCGCAAGGGCCGTCACTTTGATCCGGGAAGAATGGACTTTTCGTCGTGTTGCTGTGGATCTCAAAGTCTCTCCGTCAGTTTTTCACCGTTTGTGGAATCGCTACAGTTAGACAGGCCAGTTCACAAGGAGGGCTGGACAAGGTCGTGGACGCATGACAACCCAACAGGATGACCGACATCTGACCATCTGTGCGTTGCGGTGTCGTGCAGCAACTGTCAGAGAACTACAACAAGAATGCATGAGGGGCACTGGAGTCACGGTGTCTGACCAGACAGTAAGGGACAGGTTAAGAGAAGTGTCCTTACGACCCGGGCGTCCTGTTTGAGTGCCCCGTTTAACGCAGCAGTATCGCGCAACTCGCCTTCTGTTTGCCCGTACCCACGTAAACTGGCAACTTCGCCAATGGAGATCTGTGTTGTTCACAGACGAGTCCAGATTTTCCCTGACACAGCGTGATGGACGTCAACGTGTATGGAGACGCTGTGGTGAGCAGTACATGCCAAATGTTGTCCAGGAAGGCGACCGATTCTGATAAGGTTCTGTGATCGTGTGGGGTGGCATCAGTATTGATGGCCGTACGGATCTTGTCGTCGTCCGTGGTAATCTTACCGCCGCGGGGTAAATCGAGCAAAAACTGCTACAGCATGTGTTGGTTGCTGCATAAGGTGCTGGCCCTGAATTCGTACTCGTGCACGACAATGCCAGGGTTCATGTAGCGCGCATCACCAGCGCTGTCTTGCGAGAACTGGACATTCAAGAGATAGAATGGTCAGCAGTAAGTCCCGACCTTAATCTAATCGAGCATGTGTAACACGTAAGTGTTCGTGGGCGTCCTGTTCCACCATAGACTATCCAAGACCTCGAACAGGCTCTCATTGAAGAATGGAACCTGATACAACAACGTGACCTCCGTCGACTTATACGAAGCTTGCCACGTAAGTGCCATGTTGTGATAAATGCTCGTGGAGGACATAGATCATACTGAAGCTCTCGAAATGTAATAAACGTCCACCCTGGAGGACTGTTATCACTTTTCTTCGCCCCTATTTGGACATTTCCGTTTTTGTTATGAAAATGAACGTGAATCCATCGATGTTCTTTTGTGTACTTCAACGGTAAAGAATAACGGTTTATTTGGTAATATACCTGGGTATGAGGTATTGTTTTTTGGAGCATGGCATACGTTCAAAAACATGTTCCCCTAATGTTTTGAACTGTGTAGTATTTCCTTAAAAATAATATGAGCGCAGTTGTACCTTGGAAATGAACTTTGAACTTTGAACCTTGGACAGTTCGAGAATTATCTAAACTAGTAGGATCGTAACACAAACAGAAAGTAAGGGAACTCAGCTAAATTAAGACCAATTTCATCTCAACAAGATAGGCAAATCATTTCATGAAATGAAGTTTAATTATAAATCAGTATTGACAGATGAAGAACAATTTTTAACTCGATCAGATTAACGTCAAATGTAGATAACTTTGTAGAGCAAAATTGTAAAAATTTTCCACCGCAGACTCTCCAAGACCTCGAACAGACTCTCATTGAAGAATGGGACCTGATACCGCAATGTGACCTCCGTCGACTTATACGAAGCTTGCCACGTAAGTGCCATGCTGTGATAAATGCTCCTGGAGGGCATACACCGTACTGAAGCTCTCCAACTGTGATAAAAGTTCACCCTGGAGGACTGTTATCACTTTGTTTTCTCCCCTATTTGACGTTAAGAGTAATTTGTGACTCGAATGGATCAACTTAGTGATGAATTGCAATTCGAAGGATTTAATCTCTTATAAATTTGTAAATCGATTAGATCACCGTAAGAATTAAATGAATCTATTAATTTATTAATTCAATTCTGTAAATATTAATTTGAGAAGCGATCACTTATGCTCGTCTTCAGTGAATTTAGGATTAAATTGCTAGCCTGCAGATTTATTCTAAGTACCGCTTAGATATGACGATTAGGCTTACTTCGTCGAAATAATATTTTATTTGCGTCTAATTTCCAGCAGATTTGGAAATTAATTTTATTTATTTAACGTTGTGACTCCTTTACTTCCCGTTTTTTTTTGTTAGTTGCTTTACGTCACCTTCACTTCACATGGAGAGTGACTGTTAAATATTGGAAGGAGTTAAAAGCCATTTATAATTACCCAGAGTCAATAATACCGAAGGGATTACTTTTTGTAATTTCATTTTCCAATCACATGATGCGTTTATAAATAAATTGTAAATCCCCTTGATGGTGAGCGTCACTTATGTCATGTTCATACTGTCACTATGTCCTTAAATATTGGGTTGGACACACGAAAGGTCCATTCCTTGGGATCCCTGGTGTTCGCCGACTGAATATAACCGCGAGGTGGACAATACATACATGTAGATGTTTGAGTTTCATGTATATTCTTCTTCGACCGCTTTTCCGACGTAAGTGCGGTCGCGGGTGTAAACTGTATCGCACATGTGGATTCGGCTTTGCTTTACGACCGGATGCCCCTCCTGACTCCAACCCTATGTGGAGGGATGTAATCACTATTGCGTATTTCTTTGGTGGTTGATAATGTAGTGTGCTGTCTGAACATGAAGAGGGTAGTGTTTGTATAACACACAAACATCCAGTCCTCAAGGCGTAAGAATTAGTCAGACGCGATTCAAATCCACGATCCGGCCGGGAATCGAATCCGGGACGCTCAGAACCGAAGGCCTCAACGCTGACCATTCAACAAACGAGTCCGGATTTTCAGTTTCATTTATTCAGAGATATAATTATCTTTCCTTGTTCCCTGCTTAATGTCGAAGGTAGGATTTATTTGCGACTTGGGATAGAAAAGTGATAGGATTAGGATTGTACATAATGACCGTGAATTTAAGTAATGTACGGTGTAAGATTGTGATTGGTGTAAAAGTGGGAAACCACAGAAATCGATTTTTGGAGCTGCTGAGTCTGGGGTTCGAATTGTCCATTTTCTGGATGCAAACTTACTGCTGCATGGCCCGTACTGAGTAGCTAATTAGCCTTGAATAATTAATTAATTAATTAATTAATTAACGTGGTCCATATTATTATTAGATTTATATACGCTCGTACCATTTATATCCGCTGGTTTATGCCTACTCTATAAGCATATAGTTCGATAAAGCTGCTTTTCGAAGTCCGTCGAGTGTTCTTATCAATAACTAACAGGAGTTCCTCCTGATGGGTAACGTTTATAAGTACCTTAGAAAACCGCAACACTTGTTCTGTGTAATGGACATGTATGGCTGAGTGAAGGACAAACATCTACTGTATAAATGAACGTTATTCCCTTGACAGCCATCACATGCGATATGAATAGTTTAAACCTTGATGTTGAATACATTCGAATCAGCACTCAGATAGGATGTGAACACTGATCGTGATAAGCAGTTGAATACCATAATAACTTTTTTCTAGTTGCTTTACGTCGCACCGACACATAGGTCTCATGGCGACGATGGGACAGGAAAGGCCTAGGAGTTGGAAGGAAGCAGCCGTGGCCTTAATTAAGGTACAGCCCCAGCATTCGCCTGGTGTGAAAATGGGAAACCACGGAAAACCATTTTCGGGGCTGCCGACAGTGGGATTCGAACCTACTATCTCCCGGATGCAAGCTCACCGCCGCGTGACCCTGACCGCACGGCCAACTCGCCCGGTACCATAATAACTACTGGTGGTGTATTTATACAAAGTCTCTCATATAAACCGAGACCGAACGCACGGTGTTTGTACCCTGCGCTACGGCAGCTGCAGAATGGGAGGCGCGCGCATATATTCTGACCTTGCAAGCAGCCTGCACCTGTTCGATCTGGCAAGCATGAGTCGCCAGTCTGAATTTCAGCTGTTAACATTGCAACACCCTATATTCGTGTATAAAAAGTTCTGATTTCGTCTTAAAGGTCGTGTGAACAGTCATAACTCTCGCTATTGGTGTTCGTGAAGTCCCTCATAACGATAGGAAGATTGGTGTGTGGTGTGCTGTTAGTGCAAGACGAATAATTGGGCCTACGTTTTTCAAGACGACAGTAAATGCAAAGGCGTACCAGGATGACATTTTGACGCCGTTATTCAACCAATTAAAAGAGGAAGAAATATCGCGTGGGTGGTTTCAACAAGATACAGCCCCTGCTCATACAGCAGAATAAAGAAAACGTGTATCGAATAAATTCTCACACATTGGAGGAACTGAAAGGAAATATTACGAATGGAATGAGAAACGTTACAGTGGCAGAACTCACTCGCGTCAGACAGAATGTGGTTACCAGATACAATACCTGTATAACCCAGGAAGGACGACACTTCCAGCATCTTTCGTAAGGTAAGATTTCATATAAGGGTGTATACACGCTGAAGGCAGGGTGGGCGCGCGCGACGTAAGTTCGGCTGAGGCAGCTGCCGCAGCGCAGAGTACAAACACTGTGCGTTCAGTCTGAGTTTATATGAAAGACTCTGTTTTAACGGAAGTAGTGCTTAATCACTCTATATGGCTTGTCTGGGAGGAAAGTGTAATATTATGAACGTTTGGGGTATTACACCATGTATTCTTTCCTAGGGAGCATTCTCAACTTTCAGAACCTCCTTCTGTGGATCGTGGTAGATGTTGGAATCCGGATTCTTTTACCCAACATATTTAATTTAAACCCTGCGAAAGATTGCTCTTGAGTTCCGATTTCCTGTGATCTGGTAGAGTAAACCGTTATGAACAGGAATAATTTCAATTTTTCCCATTTAATATCTCCTCTTTTGCAATCAGTTATCTGCTGAACCTATCACGTAATTTATGTTGCAATGTTTCTAACTAATGGAAGAATTCACATGATCTGTTGTTGTAATATATTATTATACAACAAACATCTGAAACTATACCTCAAGTGGAAAAGGAATTGCATTTTTCCCTCCAGTTTGTTAACATTTTTTCCTTACAATTTGCTTTACGACGCACCGACACAGATAGGTCTTATGGCGACGATGGGATAGGAAAGGGCTAGGAGTGGGAAGAAAGCGGCTGTGGCCTTAATTAGAGCATAGCCCCAGCATTTTCCTGGTGTGAAAATGGTAAAGGACGGAAAACCATCTTCAGAACTGCCGAAAGTGGGGTTCGAACCCACCATCTCCCGGATTCAACCTGATAGCTGCGCACCCCTAACCACACGACCATCTCGCCCAGTGGTAATTTTTTAAACATTGCGAATCATTCATGCAGATTCGTAACTGTATACATGTTTCTAACCATCAAATCATTAACCCACTGATAAAGAACAGTTCATGTCACACTTCTGTGAAAGTAAATTTATAAATTTCTAACAGTTCCAACCCTGGAGAAAGCTACATATAAGGCGTCATCAAGAAGATTCGGTTTGAGGGCGCGTTTTCAGCGGATATGCAACGTAGTGCGAGTCCGTTGCGGGAATATAAGCTCGGAAATAAAGGCAAATGAATTAGTGTGCCAGTTGTATCGTGCTGATGAAGTGCATGCGTTGAATGCAGCCACGTGAACTACGACTATGTTATTACCAAATGCGTCCAAACAGGACCAACGTGCTGTTATTCTGTTCTTGGCTTTCGAAGGACAAACACAGGTGGGCATCCATCGAAGAATGAAGACCGTGTATGGGGAAGCATGTCCGATGAAAATCATCGTTGTGGAATGGTGCACCAACTTCTGAGCGGGTCACGTTTCGATACAAGACGCCGGTCGCTCTGGGAAGCCAGCCTCAACCATTACTGACAACAAGCGGATGGTGGATGAAGCCTAGAATCCTGATCTCTCCCCATGCGATTATTACGGCTTCGGTCCCCTCAGAATAGCTTTGAAGGGTCGACGCTTCCTGTCGGACGAGGATGTGAGGAACTTCACTGAATAGTAAGGATCCCTGTGATTAGTACCACTATGTGAGGAACAGCATGGATTTGCGTTGCCTTTGAGTGGCGCCATTATCTTAGAAACACAATAAGTCTGCGTTACTTGTGCGTTGTACATTACGTGAGATCAGTACCAGTATGTGAGGGACACCATGGGTTTGCGTTGCGTATGAGCAGCGCCATTATGTGAGAAACACCGTAAGTCTAAGTTACTTGTGCGTAGTATATTACGTGTAATTAGTACCACTATGTGAGGGACACCATGGGTTTGCGTTGCGTATGAGCAGCGCCATTATGTGAGAAACACCGTAAGTCTATGTTACTTGTCCGTTGTATATTACGTGAGATCAGTACCACTATGTGAGGGACACCATGGGTTTGCGTTGCGTATGAGCAGCGCCATTGTGTGGGAAACACCATGTCTGCATTACTTGTGCGTAGTACATTACCTGTGAGTTTAGTCCAGCTGTATATATTCGTGTCGTTTCATTCAAAAATATGGAGTTAGTATCAATATCTCGGTTATTAATTACCCCATGGGAACAAGTAGTACATTATTTTACAAACCTCTGGGTATCATTTACGAATATGAAAACTGAATACCGGTATCCTTAATAGTTAGACGTTAATATGCGTGTAACATCTTAGGTGAATAACCCTATATATATTGTGGTTCCCCTAATATGCTCACTTGAAACATCTTCTAACCAACTGAAGAAGACATCAGCTGTGTTTGATTCTAGGCCATGTGAGATTTTAAGACAAGAAGTCACCATCCTTGTAGTTTGGAGCCCCTATAAAATTGGAGGTCTCCATAGCTATGATCATACCATCAACAATCACGTAAGATTACTGTACAAGCGTTCTTAAACTGTCAAAAATAATGGCTTTTAACATTTCTTAGCAGACAAATTAGGGGTCCCCATTCTAAGAAAAACGTAAAATTAAGCAATTTCCTCAATTGTGCCTAACGCTGAAGGGCTAAAGAGCCCGAAAAGGTTTTAAATTGTGAGTCTTGGGTAGCTCTAACAATCTAAAAACAAATTTCCAAAATCGCTTCTGGCCTAAATGCAGTTCCCAAAATAATGGCTAAAATCGCATGTTTCTTTACTCGTTTTCCTTTTGGTTCAAATCCTAGTCAAATTTACTTATTTGTGTAATACTTTCTCTAATGTGTTCCCTGGTTCAATACCCTCAGGTGTTTTTGATTTTTTGGAAAAATATCCACACCGAATAGACTTATAAGGACTTAAGTGAAACTGTGCATTAACTGACATTAGCGCTCGTAGTGGTACTTAAATGAAACAATCATTTACTCGAATTAGCGCTCATAGTGGCAGAAAAAGGCAAACTGCTAATCTAATCGACCGGATAACGATAATTATGAAAATTATTGTAAATTTTAGGAATGAATAAAGAATATCTTCTCATACTATACCACCATTTACCTAAAATTCGTAGCTCATATCCCTACGACTTTTTCAACATTGAGTTGTTTGACTGAAGACCGAGAACTGTGGATTGTTAGTTGTCATGTCTGTCGACATGCAATACTATGTGGCGACGAAGTAAGGGCCGAGAGATGTCACCTGCCCATTCCACAGGGGAAGACCTTGAAGAAAGTTGACCTCACGGAGCAACAGTTCGCTGTAAAAGTCAAGAGCCAAGGGAACATATAGACTAACCTGTAGAGCATCCTACCTCGCATAGTACAACTGGCGTAATACAGAAAGGAAAGAGATAGACCAGCCCGCAGAGCAAGCAGTTTCACACTGCAGCAGCTGTCGAGCGCAGGAAGCTACGTAACACTTAGACTAGCCCGCGGAACATTTAATGTCTCGGAGTGAAACGTTTAAGACCAGGAAGAAAGGAAGAACGATTTTCACCCGCCTAACATTTACATTCAACGTTCTTTGCTTACATCGGCGGCACCATCTTAAACTTTCGAAAGTTAAATTCTCTACTGTTCAGAAGGTTCAGTGTAATTCAAATCTGACCTTCTCAACAATGCCTACCATTGAATTAATTTCTGCTCACTTTGGCTTACATTGAAAGTGGTCAGCGTTACAATATTGTCATAGTAAGTTTAGTTTAACTATGTTTGCATGAATTATGACAAATTCGTTACTTCATACTTCATACGGCCGAGCTGAGTGGCTCAAAGAGATGATGTGCTGGTCTTCTGACACAAACTTGGCAGGTTTAATCCTGTCTCAGTCCGATGGTATTTGAAGGTGCTCAAATACGTCAGCCTCGTATCGGTAGACACAATGGCACGTAAAAGAACTTCTGTGGGACAAAATTCCGGCATCTGGGCGTCTCCAAAAGCAGCCAAAAGTAGTCAGTGGGACGTAAAAATATTATTATTATTATTATTATTATTATTATTATTATTATTATTATTATTATTATTATTATTATTATTATTATGATTATTATTATTACAGCTACAAAAAGATGAAGCGTCAAACTCGCGAATATGCTTTTTTTCGTTTCCTAGTTATCAAGTTATGCCCCAGTCGATATGTTATTTTCCCTTTAACTCTACATGTAGGCAAGTAGTGGTAAATAATGATTTTGGTCAGAAGACCTGAATAAACCCAGTAATCTTCACTCGTTGCTGTTATTGCCTTTCGTAAATACGAGCGTAAAAGGGCATAAGGGAAGAATGAGAATACGAGCTCCATCCATACATGCGCATGGACAGAAATAAATCAATGATTAACTAAATAAATGTCGGTTCTTTTCTCCTTCCACGTATACATTTGTCATTAGTGTAGATATCTGATTCTAAAATAAACATAATAAATAAATAAATAAATAAATAAATAAATAAATAAATAAATAAATAAATAAATAAATAAATAAATAAATAAATAAATAAACTTGTCAGCACCTAGGTGTCTAAAAAGGCAGTAAAATATTTAGCGGAATGTAACTTAATAATAATAATAATAATAATAAGAAGAAGAAGAAGAAGAAGAAGAATACCGAGTGAGTCGGCCATGTGGTTAAGGTTGCGCAGCTGTGAGCTTCCATTCGGGAGATAGTGGGCTCGAATCCCACCATCCACGCCCTAAAAATGGTTACCCGGAGAGTTAGCTGTGTCGTTAGGGGCGCGCAGCGGTGAGTTTGCATTCGGGAGATAGTGAGTTTGAACCTCGCTGTCGGAAGCCCTAAATATGGTTTTCCATGGTTTCCTATTTTCACACCAGGCAAATGTTGGGGCTGTACCTTAATTAAGGCAATGGCCACTACCCCCCCCCCCCAGCCCTAGCCCTTTCCCATCCTTCTGTCCCCGAAAACATTCGATGTGTTAGTGCGACGTTAAACCAGTAGCAGAATAAGAAGAAGAAGGAAAGAAGAAGAAGAGTAGGAAGAATGATATTGGTTTCACGTACCACTATCTACTTTTACGGCTTTCGGAGACGTCGAGGTGCTAGAATTTAATCCCTGTTGTGTAGTGGTTAGCGTGAAGAGCTGCCACCCCCGGAGACCACGAAATTTCAAAGTGGTACGAGGCCTGGAACGAGGTCCACTCAGCCTCGGGAGGTCAACTGAGTAGAAGGGGATCGATTCCCTTCCTAACCATCCTCCAAGTGGTTTTACGTGGTTTCCCACGTCTCCTGCAGGCGAATTCCGGGATAGTACCAAACTTAAAGCCATGGCCGCTTCCCTCCTTCTTCCTTGTCTATCCCTTCCAATCTTCCCATCATCCCGCAAGGCCTCTGTCCAGCATATCAGGTGAGGCCGCCTGAGTGAGGTATTGGTCCTCCTTGCCAGCTTTATCCTCCGACCCAAACATCTCCCGCTCCAGGAGACTGCCCTCTAGGAAGTAGAGGTGGGATCCTCGCTGCGTCTGAGGGAAAAACCAGCCCTGGATGGTGAACAGATTAATAAAGCAAGAATGCAGAAAGAAGAGATTATTATTATTATTATTATTATTATTATTATTATTATTATTATTATTATTATTATTATTATTATTTATGGATGTCGCTAGAATGTATGAGTAGCGTTATACGGTTTTGAGATTTGCATTGCCTTCTTGCTGCATGTTACACTGACTAAGCTTGCCACTGAGTCTCTAGAGACTGCATGTTCAGGAAAGGAGAATGACAAGAGAGAAGATGGAGGAAGAAAGCAGGTGTAGAGGAAGGTGAAGAGACAATTAATCTCGGCGAAATGCGGGACTCATTACAGCCCTCGGCGCCTGCCTTACAAGCCACGCGTTATCACAGTTCGCTTCCTTGTCAACTTCTGTTGTGCTAATTTTATTCCTACACGTGCTCCGACGCAATTACGTAATGTCATTTACCTCCGTCGCGACACAGTATGTACGTGGGAGAAAGCCACAGCAGATGATGGCAAAAGGACTTCCTGGCTTCGAGTAAATTGTGTACAAAGCAAGTGAATGATAGAGTACAATTTCAATTTTCTCTGAACATTTACAAAGAACGTAAAAAATGTTGATGATAATGACGGAAGAGTGAAGGCAAAGTTGAAGACCTCTCCTCATCAAAGATGTAACCAACAAAACAGTCATTTTTGAGGAGGTAGGTAGGTAAGGGTTATTCTGCCTGAAGGCAGGTCCGAACCTCCGCAGAGCTGTTCCTGAGCCGGAGTTTGCGTGCGGTAGGGTGGCCAGTTCCTTTCCGCTCCTCCATTCCCTTACCCCTCACCAACAGCGCGCGGCAACCCATACAACTCCTGACCACGCCCAATGTTGCTTAACTTCGGAGATCTCTTGTTATTACTTAAGGTTTTAAAAATAATGTGTGAATTGGAAGTGATACAATGACAAATACAGAGCCTCCGTGGCTCAGGCGGCAGCGCGCCGGCCTCTCACCGCTGGATTCCGTGGCTCAAATCCGGGTCTCTCCATGTGAGATTTGTGCTGGAAAAAGCGGAGGCAGAACAGGTTTTTCTCCGGGTTCTCCGGTTTTCCCTGTCATATTTCATTCCAGAAACACTCTCCAATATCATTTCATTTCATCTGTCATTCATTAATCATTGCACCAGAGTAGTGTGACAGGATTCTGCAGCCGGCACAATTCCCATCCTCGCCGCTAGATGGGGCTTCATTCATTCCATTCCTGACCCGGTCGAATGACTGGAAACAGGCTGTGGATTTTCATTTTCACAATGACAAATAATCTGCAAGTATGCCTTACGTTTGTATATAACAGAAGAGGAATCCTGTACATGCACTTGGAATACAGGTAATAGCAAATAATACCAGTGTAATAATAACAATAACAACAATAATAATAAAAATTTCAAGGGAATATTTCAAACTATAGATGTGATTTCGTCAGTGGCCTTATTACAGCTGGTGATGAACCAACACAACCCTGTGTCCATCATCTTGACTGATGATCTATCTTTACATCTATCGTCCGTAAAACAGCTTGAATTTCTAATGTAAAGCCACCAGGACACCCCAGCATAGAGGCGTGATGATACACCCTATTTCCATCGAAATCTCACCTTTCGAAAATAACATTTCATGGCCTACTACATAACCTCATAGCTTTCAAAATGTACATTTATCACGCAGTTACTGACTTTATTATTCAAATTCAAACAAAAGACAACCTATTATAACGTGACAATTTTCTTACTGCTGAAACACAATGGAACCCAGCACACGACTTTGGAAAAAAATTCTAGAGGATATTTTGAAAGATTCAGTGACAATCTGAAATCACCATCTAGTGTTTCCTCTCTGTGTAATAATTTTGATACTTTCGGTTATCATCACGTAAACTGTAAAAAAATCAGGATCCTTGTGGTTATTCACGTTTTGTGAACTGATGCATTTTGAAGTATATATATTTATTGTACCTACGTAACCTTATCCAGGTTGCATGAGTCCTACAAAAGGAAGAAAAATTAACATTCATGATACCCTTCTCCACGTGCTAATTTGGTTCTAAATGTGAACACACACAGGACTCCTAAGATCGCCAGGAAAGGGTCCATTATTCCTTCTTATGCCAATATTTGGCTGCCATTCACTCTCGTAAAGGAGGTGATTACCTGAAATCTACAAAGAAAGTTTGCATGCACCACACTGTATGCTGACAGTGTAATGATTGCTTCTATTACACGAGAAGATTAACAATGCCAAGTTGAAGCACTGTGTGATCTACAGAATCAGTTCGGACGATTAGGACGTTTAAATCTGACTGAAACCGAGTATTTGGCAATGTCAGAATCAACGGAATTATTATATTAAAAATAAATATGATACACGGTGCTTTGCCTGCAGGAAGTTGGCTGCATTAATAAATATGTACGGACGAGGAAAAGCTCGCCATGTATGAAATGAAGAGGGGTCAAGGGAGTATATATTTTTCATTTAGTAAGCGAATGCCAATACGTTTTAAACCGATGACTTGTCGCCGTAGGTTCTGTTTGTGTTGGTACGATATAAAACAAATAGCAAAATAAATCAATGATTTATATCGAACCGTTGTAAAATCCTGCTGTGTTATACAGTACACAGTGCTGGGCTGGCACTAAAAGGGCGAAAAATGTCTCCATTTCATAAAAAGGATATTTTGGTGTGTGGTGGGTATTTCCCTAATTAGAGCCATTAGGAAAAGCACCTCACCAGGCAGAGAATTAGCGTGGTATAGTTATCTCACTTTCCTCTGTGACTCAGACATTAACCAGTATAACCGCTCGACAACAACCAGATTTATGTCTGTCTACAGTCACCTCTGCTGTAACCAATAACAGATGGCTCTTGACCAGTAGCATGCTTGCTTTGTCAGTGACAGACCACGTGGAGTACTTCAAAAGCGTGCCGGTCCTGAAGCCGGCTCGCTTGTCAGGTCGCCAGTGTTGCACAGCTGCACGCAGTTCTGTCCCGTCTTGCTGGTCGCTCTCAGAGGTTTGGAGAAAGTGAAACACTCAGAATCAATGGTTTGAAACAAGCCAAAATGAGAGGATGTTTAGGACAGTAGAACCGTAATAAGTGATTTAAAATGCAGAGAGATAGCGTGCACGATAGCCCAGCAGTGCTCTCCTGTATGTGACCAGCCAGGTCAGTGTTACGCAAATTTCAGTCATATGAAGTGGAAACGTGCAACCAAGTGCCACTGTGTCTCGCTGACTTCACATGGTGGAATATAAGCTTGTGAGTGCGTTCGAACGAGACAAAATAATTGGGCTCCCGGAGGTGGGTCTGTCGTTGTGTGACATTGCGACTCGTACAGAGCACGCTGCTTTAACAGTAAGGTGTATGTGGAACTAGTGGAGAGAAGAGGGCCGTACAGAACGCCGTGAGAAACTGGACGACACAATGTGACCACAGTGCGAGCTAACCGCCATCTCGTCCGCTTGGCCGTAATGGACAGAACAGCTTCGTCCACGGTGTTGGCTCGACGTTGTAGCACTGCATCGGCTGTGGAAATCGACGGTTCGATGCAGTCTTATGAGGGATGGACTAGTGGCACGCATGCCATTGCGTCGGCTTCCATTGACCAGCATCCACCAACGTCGCAGACTGCAATGGGCACGTGAACACCGACGCTGACGTGCTGAGTGGCAATATGTAGTATTTTCGGACGAGTCCCACTTCAACTTGTCCTACAGCGATGACCGCATACGCGTTAGACGCCGCCGTGGTGAACGCAATCGCGCAGACTGTTGTTGAGTGCCATAGCGGACAAACGTCAGGTTTGATGGTTTGGAGCACCATTGCCTATAACATGCGATCTGGCCTCCTACGTCTTGAGGGCTATTTGAACAGCTATCGCTACATCAGGGAGGTTTGACAGCCCGATGCACTGCCCCTTCTGCAGGCCGTTCCACATGCCGTATTCCAGCAGGATAATGCCCGGACGCATGTGGCGAGGAATGTGTAAGCCTTCTTCGAAGAACGACGGGTACCACTGTTTCCCTGGCCGCTCGCCTGACATGTCGCCCATCGAACATATTTGGGCTATGGTCGGTCGGTAATTTCTTCCTTCATGTCCTCCTGCAGGCACTGTTGATCTTTTGTGGACGCGCCTACAAACCTCTTGGCAGAGTATTCTTCAGCAGAATATTCAAGCGCTCTTTGATTCCATGCCACGACATCTAGTGGCTCTGATTGCAGTGAGTGGTGAAGTTCCACAGTCACCGTGCATGTACAGGCCTGTAATTGTAATCTCTGGAATAAATTGCGTTTTGATCGCAGCCCTCGGTCTAGATGTTTTACTTTCTCCAAATAGCAGTGCAGTTGATTACGCACCGGGCGAGCTGGCCGTGCGGTTAGGGGCGCGCAGCTGTGAGCTTGCATCCGGAAGATATTGGGTTCGAACCCCACTGTCGGCAGCCTGAAGATGGTTTTCCGTGGTTTCCCATTTTCACACCAGGCAAATGCTGGGGCTGTACCTTAATTAATGCCACGACCGCTTCCTTTCCTTTCCTAGGCCTTTCATATCCCACAGTCGCCATAAGACCTACCAGTGACGGTGCGACGAAGATCAAATAGCAAAAAAAAAAAAAAGAAAGTTCATTACGCTTTGTCTCGAGTTGGGGAAATCTTGTCACCCTGCGTTCAAGGAATGTAAACACAGCCGGCCAGCTAGGATTTAAAAGCGTGCTGGTCGTTAACGGGAAAATTCAGAAAAATATACCAATTTTTGGGAAGGTTCTTGAGATCAGACTTCATCAGCATGTTCACATCCAAAGAATTGCACCTATCATAGTTGCAGAGAATGGTTGCTATCTGCTAGTCGAGTAATCAACACCAAGGGAATGATCCAAACAATGATGCGGTGGCAGCGATCTGGGGGTGCGAGGGACTGTGAGTAGCCCTCCAATCTATGGAGAAAATTGAAAAATGTTGTTCTATTTTAGCCACCTAAAACTAGGGATTATAAAAAAGTATTCGAGCCCTGATGTCTCTTACCTAATTGTTTCCTTTAATTTCATTAAATATTAAAAATGTACTTTGCGGAAATGCACACAACATGTCCCTCGGCGCAGCTAACCGATTCGAACAGTGCCACAGCAAGTAGTGGAGACTAGCATAGCAGCGTGTAGAAGCGGGATTATTATCTGATGGCACACAACCTTAGTTACGCACCTGTGTATTTTTTCCTTTGTTGAGAATTTTATTGTATAGTATTGAATCAAAATCTCAAAAAAGAAACTATTATTATCACAGTTAATTTGATAAAATGTCAACCTTTACCTCTCCGCCGAAATTCGTTCAGAGAGCATCAAAAGCCTAAAATTTGATAGCTGTGGTTTCTTTTGAATGTTGTTGTCAACCCCCCCCCCCCCAATATTCCCCAGACCCCCGGTACTTTTTTATCAATTAACATTTCTGACCCCACCATCACTTCAAATTCCCAATCACTGCTACTGGAATGATGGGGGAGGAAATAAAGATCTGAAAACAGTCAATATATGAACAGGCGAAGCAGTTGACCATGTTACACGACGTAGGAAAATATACGAATCAGACCCTGTACCAACAGAAAAACAGGAAGAAGAAGAAGAAGAAGAAGAAGGGAACTGTAAATATATTATACTATTTGGTGCCCAGCTCCTTGGACGAATGGTCGATGTCGTATCTTTCGGTTCAAATGAATCTAGGTTCGATTCCCGTCCGGGCCGGGGATTTTAGCCACGTGTGGTGAATTTTCCTAGCTCAGGGACTGAGATTCTTGTTCGTATTAACACGTTCGCGGCCGCTCGGATATGGCTAACCGTTACCGCGGTACCGTAATACTTGTTTTGCTTAACGGAGTTTATTTTTGTGTCTTTTACATTTGAAGCGTCCAGAAGAAGGATGAATTACAACTTTTTTCTTACTGAGATAAATGAAATTGAAATTTTAAAACCCTATAGCTTACCTCATGTAGTTTTATTTTTACTTTTGAGTGTTACATTATTAAGTATGTCAGATGATAAGAGTTTACACACATCAATTTAGCTTTTGTACTATTACATTGATATTTATAAAAATATTTACTGAATACCTAAACTACAAGGGAAAAAATATGGACGTCCATAAAATTCATAACGTCACAAAACGAAACAACACTGTAACTTTGTTCCTTTACTACTTTGTAGGAAAAGGTTACTGATATTTAAGACCTCCTCTTGTTGCTGGGTTTTGCTGACCTTCATTTGTGGTTTGGGAATTCCCTGAAGTTCGTCACCTGGGAGTAGGAGCAGGTGTGAATGGCAAACCACCGTAGAAAGCATGATATTCACCGAGCTCGATAGCTGCAGTCGCTTAAGTGCGGCCAGTATCCAGTATTCGGGAGATAGTAGGTTCGAACCCCACTGTCGGCAGCCCTGAAAATGGTTTTCCGTGGTTTCCCATTTTCACACCAGGCAAATGCTGGGGCTGTACCTTAATTAAGGCCACGGCCGCTTCCTTCCCACTCCTAGCCCTTCCCTGTCCCATCGTCGCCATAAGACCTATGTGTGTCGGTGCGACGTAAATCAACTAGCAAAAAAAAAAAAATGCATGATATTCTGGCCTGCAAAATCTCTTTAGATGTTGGTGATCTCGGTACTGGTGCACTGAACTTCAACCTGGGCAGCCTGAATTCTCCTGGTGGTAAAGTCAATCGTTTCCCCCTTGAAAATGTTGTGATTGAATGCTCCCAAGAACCATTATGTGTGTCTCGATAATAGAACAGATGAGAATGTTCCCTGACTATCAACAGTTCTTTTACAGGTCTGGACTTGAAAGGGCTTTTCTCCACGTATTCTTCTTCAGTCCAGGAACGAAACAGCATCTGATCCTCGCACGAAATTACTTCAAATGGGGTTGATTTTGTCCTTGAATTAGCAATGACATCATTCCACTCTTCAGGTAACTCTACACGTGACCGTTGATTCACTAACCCCAATATTTCGGTCACATCCTAAATACGAATGGGGAACGGAGTTCAAGCGCTTCACTTCATGAATAATATAATACAGAGGGCGAAAAACAGTAAAGTACTTATTTTGGCCTGCTGATGTGTCACAAAATATGTGGAGACCTTTTAGGTCGGTGTCCAAGCAATTAAAAATGAAATGAAAAATAAGTGATGATACTTCATCTGCACCTTTATGACCACATATCTCTGTGTAACTGTAAAACACTGATTTCTGTGATGACAAAATGTGTTCATTAAACAAACAAAAAATGAAAGTTGGCGACGGTAATAAACGTCATTCGTAGTAATGTTCGGAATGCTCACATTTTTCTTAAAATCGAAAACAATAGCTTCCTTTCGAATATGCTTTTGCGCTGCGTATCTTGCTGCTTTCCTTCGTCTGTAAAATGTCTGTGCTCTCTTGATATGCAAAACATGTTGCGTTTCTAGCTCTTTCAGTTTATTTCTTATATCTTGGACATTATCTGCATTTTCTTGTAATTTTATATCATCCTCGAGTTTCAGACAGTTTGATGTGTACTCATCGCAAAAGCTGCAAGTATCACAGCGAGGGTATCCAAACCTGTGTTAAATTTTGAATTGAATATGTTAAGGTATGACTCATAGCCTAAAGGATATTCTGGATAAGTATCAAGGTACATTTGTACATTTTCTTAATGTCAAGTTCAGCAGGAAGACAAATTCGACTGGACTTGCCTAGGCTGTAGTGGGAATTCCTGCCTTTAAACGACCGAATATGTTCACACACACGGTTAACTACTTCAAGAGATAAAGCATGGTGTATGTTGCCATGTTTCCCGACCATCATTATGAACATTTCCTTCGGCTATTTTTCTCTGAATGGTTTGCACCCGTTTAGCCGAAATACCATGAATTGACAAGAAGGCTTTGTAACAGATTGGAATTTCGTGAAGTATTTCCTCTATAACTATCCTAGCTATATACCTGTATGTATAGCTATGTAACGAAGCCTCATCTTCTGTCCTGCGTGGTCTGTGTCTTTGAATCCGATGGCATGAAATAAGTGAGGTGAAATATGCTGACTGATCATCATAAGAGGAAATAGAATTCTTTTGAGGATTTCTAATCTTTCCTCTTATGAAATAATTTCAAAACACTTCAACCGTGTACACTGACAGTCTGGTCCCATTTCATGAGTACTTAACCTAAGTTTCTTACAGCTTCCATGCGTCCATATTTAATTCTTTTCTTGGCTGAAGTAACAGGCCTTTCTTTATCTTGCAATTCACCGATATCACCTACACATTCATCTACCATTCTGTAGTGATAAATTAGATTGCAAACAGCAATTAACGTAACGAAATCATCCACCAACAGTACACAACATATTAAAAAAATACAGTGATTATTGGCTGTGAATAATGCAACAAGCTGGCCAACTCCAAAAGGAATTATTGGACATTCATATATTTTCCACTGTTTCGCCTGGACGTTCATGCATATTCCCCTGCATCCCTATTTTTGAAATGTCCACAACACGGCCCTGTCATCTTTCTTTGCCAGTTGAACAGCACGAATAGATTCTACACGCAATTCTGCGCTGTACAGTGGTGCCATCTCAATTTTCGACATTTGTGGGCATTCATCATTCTTCCCCTGGACACTTCATTTTAGAATATTATTTGAATTATTTCAATAATATTTCTTTGCATGGGAGCCATGACGCACACTGTGCGTCAGCGGCACTACCGATGAGCTTTCCGCCTGCAGTGCCATTTGACCGACCGTATGCGTCATAGAGGTTTGTTTGTCCAACCCTTGTTCCGTTTCTCTATGGGGTCTGGTATGAGGTGAGATGAATCTCTTGTGGCGGGTTTTTGTGACCGGATGCCCTTCCTCATCACACGAGTTAATGAGATAAAATGAATGACGTGATATATGATGGTAGGAAGGGAGAGGGTGAAACCCGGTGGCGGCACATGGCCTACTCCTGACGAACAACACCAAGGGGTCTGCTCGAGGCTTAATATCCTCATCCGACGTATGAATCACCATCAACAGCGTCATATGCCCTCACTCGGTATGAATCCTGCGAAGAGGTTTGGAATTTAATCCAGGCTTTCGGCACGCAATCTAGTGATTAGAAATTGCATACCACCACCTTCACTACCCTACCGGCCAACATTCTGATGGTGAAACTTTTTCGACCAACGGGACTCGAACCGGCTAGCCATGGAGTCAGACCGTTTACACTCAAAGCCTTAACGATCATAGCCACCAGGCCGGATGTATGCGTCATACAGGTAATGAAGTGAAATCGGGGAAAAATTATTTTATTTGGTCGTAGATATTCAATAACTTTCTTTTCTTCTTTCCTTCTTAATCTGTTTACCCTCCAGGGTTGTTTTTTCCTCGGACTAAGCGAGGGATCTCACCTCTACCGCCTCAAGGGCAGTGTCCAGGAACGTGAGACTTTGGGTCAGGGATACAACTGGGGAGGAGGACCAGTACCTCGCCAAGGCGTCTTTACCTGCTATTTTGAACAGGGGCCTCGTGGGGGTGGAAAGGGAGAGGGAAGGAAGAAGCGGCCGTGGCCTTAAATTAGGTACCATCCCGGCATTTGCCTGGAGGAGAAGTGGGAAACCACGGAAAACCACTTCGAGGATGACTGAGGTGGGAATCGAACTCAACTCTATTCCGTTGACCTCCAGAGGCTCAGTGGACCCCGTTCCAGCCCTCGTACCACTTTTCAAATTTCGTGACAGAGCCGGGAATCGAACCTGAGCCTCCGGAGGGTGGCAGCTAATCACGCTAACCACTACACCACAGAGGCGGACAATAACTTTCCTACGAGAGATAAATATGTTTTTGAACATTTCTGTCAAAAATGCCGCGTTGTAAAATCCGTTTATTGCTGTGTGAACAATCGCTGTATAACAAACCCAATCAATGCAGTAGCCTCTAATAGTGCGCTGCAACAAACACATGTAGACACGGCATTATTTGCAGTCAATTACTTCTGTCTCTGCGGAATTCCACGAAATATTGCTCAAGACACAAGCCTGGCTGTCCTGGACAGTCTGAGCAGTCCTACACAGCCGCCCCCTTCTAACAGTGCCTGCACGACTTCCGCGATCTACACCCATTCTCCTTAGCCATTTACTGGAAAAATGAGAAAATGTGTTCTTGTAAGGGCGGTGTGGTATATGTTCAGAGCTTACGGGACGGTGGTTTTCCGCCGAGAAGGCCCTGCAACCTCGCTAATCTCTGTTGACATCGCAGAAAATTATGCCGAATTGTAACGACTACAGAGATAGTAACAAACAATTAACCTAATGACCAGTTGGAGCATATGTTTAACAACAGCTTAAAAGTGCACATAAAAGATGTCCGCTTGTTTACATAGTTACTAGCAGAAATAAGAGCTTTAATATTTGGCGCGGGTGTGACGCCGCAAAGGTAGAAAAACCAGTATTTTCCGCAATCCTTATCACCTCCAACTACAGATCTGCAACCCCCCATCCGAACACAACTCACCCTGATATACCTAGGCATCCTATTCGATCAATACTTAACCTTCCACCCCCACTTCCAATACCTTAAAACCAAGACTGCCGCCCGAGCCCGCCTATTGAGTCGCCTAGCTGGGAACCCATCGGCTCTTAAACCCTCACTCCATCTCCACATCTACAATCCTTCGTCCGATACCCTATAACCTATGGCCTTCCTACCTGGTCAGCCATCGCCAACTCCAACCCGAACATGTACCGCCCCTCCTCTCCATCGAACGTCGCACAATCCGCCACGCCCTACGACTCCCGTTCCGTTACCCCACGGCCGATCTACTCGACATCTTCCCCTTCCTTACACTCGACTCGAATCCTTACTCAGTTCCATCGTGCCTTCCGCCGAGCCCTAGGCCGCGTTAACTGTGCCCTTAACTAACTCCTCCGCGGACCCCATCTCCGCCTACCCTCACTTCACCCAAACACCCACTCACCTTTTTCGGTCCCACCCCCCCCCCCACCCTAAGGTGGTCCCACCAACAAAAATAAGAAAACTGCCACACCAAACCCATCACTCCAACTCCCATAATTCTCTGATATCCCCCAACACCTCCGCCACGCCACACACACACACACACACACACACACACACACACACACACACACACACACACACACACACACACACACACACAGAGAGAGAGAGAGAGAGAGAGAGAGAGAGAGCAAGGCAACTAATTACAAAACATAAAAACCAAGTGAGCCCTCGTCGATCTCCTCCCTACCCTCCAATCAAACCAATTGTTATACTGAGAACAGGATAACTAAAATAATTTTCTCTGTTTCAGATACACCTACTCAAGGTATTCACTGTAACCAACATGTAAAAATACCCAAACTGCTATAAATGGAGCATATATATATTTAGCTATTGGCTTTACGTCGCACCGACACAGATAGGTCTTACGGCGACGATGGGACAGGAAAGTGCTAGGACTGGGAAGGAAGCGGCCGTGGCCTTAATTAAGGTACAGCCCCAGCATTTGCCTGGTGTGAAAATGGGAAACCACGGAAAACCAGGAGCATAAATAAACAGAACACATTTACTTTAACTAAGTAACTCACTGTAAATACCCGTATGCAAATTCTATCCATAAACCACCCATAATACTCACTGTAAAAATACCTTCTATAAACAGAAGGTTCTGTAAAAAAAAATTGAGAGACCATTGCAAATATCGTAAATACTCTATCTGTAAAACGTCGTAAACATGGAAAAAATTGTAAAAATCCCATCTAATCTGTAAAACAACACTTTTTTATATAATTCGTTACTGTATATATAACCTTAACGCCCAGTTTTTAATAAAAGGAAATCCCTGTAAACCACACCAAATCCTAACAAATGGAAAAATAGTAAATTGCTAATTGTAAAGAAAACATTGTAAAACTATATCCTTATATTGTAAGACATATGGAACAATGTAAATTCTAAATTGAAAAAAAAAAGAATACACTGTAACAAAGCAAAATTTTAAAACCAAAATCACAACTATATTTAAAATAAATTGAAAAACAAATTGTAAACTGAAAAATGTAATCTAGAAAATGCTAAATATGAATTCTGTTGTTGTTTGAAGGGGTCTAATAGCTAGGTCATCGGCAAATATGAATCGTAGCAGAACATCTAACAATTGTAAAACCATGTAACAGCCAACTGTACTATTTGAGAAAATCAAAAAAGCACTTAGCCAGTGGGCTGGAAAACCCCACCCAGCTCCTTCACCGATTAAAACCTCCCCACTCACCTCCTAACTCCTTCCAATCTTCAATCCCGCCCAATCTTCTGGCCAGAGAGAAGGCGTTACCATTCAATTGGCCCGCCCCTCCCCTTCACGGAAGGGAACGCAAACCTTTCATACGTCCTAGGTGTTACGCACGTGTCTCGTCGTCGGCACTAAGTGAACGTGGAGTCAGGACGCACATGTGTCGTCATCGGCCGCTAACAACACATCGTAATACCAATCACCACTAAGACACAAAGATACGAATGCTGCCTTACTCTATATATGGCTGACGTCTGGAAAGGTATCCGTCGGTAAATCTAGTCTTAATACAAACAAAGTGCCAGCACCTGGTAATCAGGAAACGTGCATGAATAAGAAGACGTGGGTATGAGAAATCCCAAAACATTTATATGCTTCCATCCGGGTTTTTAAATACCTCACAATTTAAATTAATGCAACCGAAGCCACTACTATGTGTAGGGTACGGTAGTTCATGACTAAAAGAATTACAAAATATGCAAGCAAATAGCCTATATGCTAAAAATTCATTAAATATGACCTGAAAAAGGCAAAATATGACTTAAGCTGTTTAGCGATGGGTAGCAACTATTAAAGTATTACAAACATTAAACGTGCCAAACACTGCTTAGCAATAATACAGCAGACACATATAATCATGCAAACAGACAGAGCTACAGTAGGTACGTTGCAATTTCATTGATTGATTGATTGATTGATTGATTGATTCATTGATTCATTCATTCATTCATTCATTCATTCATTCATTAGCATGGCCCTGAGGCGCCGTTCTCACCGAAAAATGGAAGTGCCAGCATGCATTTTGGCATCTGTCGGTGTACATTCGTACAGCATCTCTTTTTTCCTTTCTTTTTCAAAATCATGTTTTCTAAACCTGTTACCTATATGTTACGGGAGAAGAAAGAAAAATACATCTACTACAGTATTTTGAAATCCTGTGTTTGAACTCAACTTAGATAACACGTTCCTCGTTATGTATAAATAATGCCTCAGTTTAAACAAAAATGCTCAAAACGAACCACACATAAATTTGTATCAGTAAAATGACTAAAATATGACCAAAGCAATTAAATCGGCCGAAATATGCATTTATATGCAAGACAAAATTGCTTTAAGTAGGGTCAGTGACTCATCGTTCAATTTTTTTCACATTTCAGCTAAAATCACCTCAGGAAAGAAACATGACCTAACCTTAACTTTCGAACCTTAATTACTTCTATTCGAAGATCTACCACGAATGAACAATTAATCAATATTATTGGCTTTACTTCCAACTAACTACTTTTACTGTCTTTGGAGTCACCGAGGTACCGTAATTTAGTCCAGCAGTTCTTTTATGGGCTATAAAATCTACCGACACAAGCTGACGTATTCAAGCTCCTTCAAATACCACCGGACTGAGCGTGATCGAACCTGCCAAGTTGGAGTCACTCAGCCCGGTTTCACTTCACACACTTTTTAGGCATTCCACGTTTGCTCTCCCTTCCTTGTGCACAGTAATATGGATGTAACAAAATAAGACACTGTATCCTCTAGTGTCCAATTATAAACCTGCACTGCAGGCAGTATTGCTAAGGAGGATCGAAACAAAGCAGGATCTCGTGTCTCATAATTTGATGAAAGGAAGCTCTTCATTTTGGTTGACAGACAAGAAACGAGGCTGGAAAGTCGCTATCTTTATTTTACAAGATAATAAGTAGATATCGTTAACAAAATCTGCTCAGTCAGATTAAAAAGGGGACATCTCTAAGAGCAGTGCAAACAAGAACGTTGTCAGGTTTTACTGCTGTATATCTTCAGCCCAAATAGCAACGTTCTCTGTGAGATAATTTGTTATTGTATCTCGTCAGCTGAATGCTGTTCTCCAGAAAGGACTTTACAACACATTCATTTTCAAGGAGGTCGTTAACTGAGGGTGATAGAGCTGGCGGCACTCGTTCCCCTGTGGGTGGGGGCGGTAGAATAACACACGCGGTATCCCCTGCCTGTCATAAGAGACGACTAAAAGGAGCGCCAGGGACTCTGAAATTTGGAGCGTGGATTGGCGAACACTGGCCCTTAGCTGAGTCCACGAATTGCTTCCACTTACTTGTTCCAGGCTCCTCACCTTCATCTGTCCTGTCTGACCTCCCTTGGCCAACTCTTGCTCCTTTCCGACCCCGACGGTGTTAGAGCACTCGAGGCTTAGGGAGTCTTTCATTTTCACGCCCCTCGTGGCCCTGGTCTTCCTCTGGCCAGTATCTTCATTTTTCGAAGTGACGGATTCCTTCCATTTTTTCTCTCTGATTAATGTTATATAGAGGATGGTTGCTAAGTTGTACGTCCCCTTAAGGCAATAACCACCACCACCACCACCACCACCACCACCACCACCACCACCTCACGGAACTCGAGCCGTTTGTCAACTTGTGCGGTAACTTATTCCACCAGGACTATTAATGTAGGATAATCTCGTCCTTCAAATCCTTCATTTTGAAAGGCACTGATTTTCTCACAATGCCTCCACATCTGTATAGGGTAGAGGATAGGGTATTTATGTAAGATAATTATGTAAAAACAGAGTCTTGCAGGGAAGTCGTTAGACTATTTTTAATACAATTTCCAGGTGTACGCCCTCCACGTAGAGAGACCGTGCAGAAACTCGTAAACAAAGGAGAGGAGCTGGTTCTTTACTCGATAAGAAGCGAAGTGGTAAAACACGTGTACTTAACGAGGCATCTTACTATACTATACTTACTATATATAAAAATAGATGTATGTATGTGTGTAAATGACACATCTCCTCCTAGATCACTGGAGCAATTTCAACCAAACTTTGTGTACTTATGACTTACTATCTGAAGACGAGCACTGTGAGGGTAAACCATCCGTAGCTCATTAGGGGTGGGGGATCAGGGCGACAAGGTATAAAAATAATCAAAAAAGTGTCGAATCCATAGTTTTCGCGGTCGCTGAGGTGAATGGTGACACTCCCGATTTTCTTAAAGTCAAGTTCAGCTCCCTTTCGGGTGGAGGGCGAGGGGGGAGCGATATATAAAATTAAAAGAAAATAGTGTCGAATGCATAGTTTTCGAGGTCTCCGAGCTGAATAGTACACTCCGGATTTTTAGTATCAGGAGACAAACCACGTTGGGGTAATACACCCCAGGAACTTTTAGGGGCAGGGGGGCGAGGGGGCTTAGTTATACAAATCATCGAATGTAGTGTCGAATCCACACTTTTCACGGTCGCTGAGATGAATTTTTGAAGTCCAATTTCAGCCCCCTTTGGGGTAGGCGGGCGAGGGGGAGTGATATATAAAATTAAACGAAGATAGTGTCGAATCCATATTTTTCGGGGTCGCTAAAATGAATAGTAACACTCCCGATTTTTTATAACTCAAAGTTTAGCTCCCTTTAGGGTGGGGGAGGGGAGAGTGAGACGATATAATAATAATCGAATATACTGCCGAATCCATAGTTTTCCGGGTCGCTGAGATGAATAGTAATATTCCGGATTTTTATAGTGCAACTTCAGCCCCCTTTGGTATATGGGGTGAGAAAGGGTGAAAAAATAAAATGTCAAAAATGACCGAGATAATGGACGTATGTATGTTCCAGTATGTCTTTCAAGTATGACTTACTACCTGGAAAATATACTGTGGGAGTATGACGCCCCTAGAACCACTAGGGAAGCGGGTGAAATATAATCCATATTAATAAATGGAAGTCAGTTTGGCGCGATCTATATATACTGTACTATACATAATGAAAACATACGTGATAATGTGACAATTCTAGGCATCTTAGTAACTTAAAACTTGGTACCAGACAAGCTGATGACCTCAGAATCCCTAGAAAAATCTAAAATTCTCAAAATTCTCTGAGGGGACACGCTGGGAGTTTCAAATCTGCATAAGAACACAGTCGGTGATATTTATCCAGAACGATAACCTATAGGTTTCATGGGCTTAAAAGTTTCCTGAAAGTCCTAATTTTTAACCCCTCCCCCATACCAAGATGGCAACACAATCTCCCAGACGAGTTAGAAAATTGAAATTTGGCTACATTATAGCTTTTAGCCTGTAACCGACGGAAAATTTACGAGATGTTTAACAATTTTATTTTAACCCCCGAAAAATATCGAAATATGGAGGCAATTTTAATGACGGTGCAGACCGTCATTTTGAGGTATTTCGTGGCTAAACCGTAAGTCGTATCACAAACGGATGGCACAATGTCCGTTAAATTTGGAGTGATCTACAACTTTGGTCCTATGACTTTTTGTCGTATCTCTATCGCTTATAAGTTAAATTTGGCTCTATTTATGGATTTACCTAAATGTTGCACTTTGTACACCTATTACCGATGGTTTAATTCACTTATAGGAAAGATGGGATAATCAAATTATACACGAATATTGGCCCACCCAGTATCCATATATGAGCGAAATTCTATGTTTGAACCTGTCGCATAAGTATCTGAAAAGTGTGTGAAAACCTTACACAAATTTCATCCTATTCAACGTTTCTAAAACAATCTTAACTTTAAATAGATGAGATACGAGGAAATGTCATAGGGCCAACCATTTAGATCGCTAAATGAGGTCAGAGGCGTCTTTTCGTATAATCAGTTTTTCGATATGATGCACCGTTTAGCAACAATTATTCTGTAAATGAAGGTGAACATGCATATACTTCCATATGTCGATCTACATTTTTTATTTAAGTCGATTTGTAGCGATCTAGAAGGGGTGTGTCTGACATTGTAATTAATACTTTACAAATCAATAGTGACTGTCAGCAGGAGGGCGTCTGCTGTTGTAATCAGTACTCGCCACATCGACTTTAACTGGCAGTAGGAATAGGATCCTCCTCCAACGCCTGTGTACCACTGTAATGAATAATTCCCTTCACGATTTGACTAGCAAAAGGCAAGGGAGCGTGCATTTTTCATTTTTTTTTACCTGATTCTCTGTATCATTACGTATAGGTGCCCCCTTGCAAGGGTGCCCCCGATTATAAACAAATTTATCCATCAAAATGTGACTGACGTTACGCATAGTGAATTGCGGTAGACAAGTGGACCTGTCGTTATCATCACAACTCCGCAACTCGCACTTTACATTGGATACAACGTCTGCGGACATTCTTATGCTTTTTCTCGCATAACGCCAAGAGACATGCAATTTAAGCATTCTTATTCACTTCATGTACAGTAATTTACTTCGATATCCGTATGCAATGTATAATACCGTAGCGAAGCACGGGTACATTTACTAGTAATTAAATAAAATCGCAGATAGGTAGAACATACGCCTATAATATCCCTAAGACCACTTGGACAGGAAGCCGGGATTTTGAGGAGCTCACATAGCGGGCGACGAAAATGATAAAACTGAAACATCCTCAATTACGGAAGGAATTTCCTAATACGATGCCAGAAATGTGTGGATGCAGAAGGAGAACATTTCCAACTTTTTCTGTCATAAGGTACGAGCTTATTTTCTTAATTCTTAATTACTAATTTTCTTAATTCTTATTTTCTTAAATATTTTTTCATAATTTTAATTGCTATCTCACGCCATGCACGGATAAAGTGAGCGAAGTTGCTATGCCGCCGAGCGGGAAGTGATGAGTCAACGGGAGGCAGATAAGCTGGGAGCGCCTGCCGGCTAACCGATGAGAGAAACTCATTGTGTTTCCCTCAGTGTGAATTGTTGAGTGTTTTACTTCAAGGACCAAGTTTGGATTAGCCTCTGTTTTAAGGTGATACCAAGGAAAATCCGCTTAGATTTGTTGCCACCACTTTTGTTCCTCTTCCTGGCCTTCTCCACAATTATTGAGGTCGGCTGTCAATGCGGATCTGCGCAAGTTTTACGGCCGGATACCCTTCCTAACACCAGTCCTATGCAGAGGGAAGTATTCATTATTACGTGTTCCTGTAGTGGGTTGTAATATGGTGTGTTATGTGTAGATAAAATAAGTGTATTTAGATAATTGAAAACACCCAGTGTCTGAACCTAAGAAATTCATCGCACGCAGTTTAAATTCTCAGTCAGTCCGGTAATTGAACCCGGAACCCTCTCAACCACAGGCCAGTACGCTTACCATTCAGTCAAGGTGCGGGACTGTTGGAGATATTGACCTTTGAAGTAGGATTTGGTCATTCTTGATTTTTCACACAGAAAGTGTCTATAGTTCCATTTTAGTACCAGGGCCCTAGGTAAAATTCCGTCGAGTCCCACACATTCGTATGGCAGACTTCCTTCAATAATATGAAATATATAAAAATAAATGTATAATAATTGGCTTAAAAGGTGAAGGTCCAAAGAGTCTACTCAAATGTATTTCAAGGTCATGTGGGGCAATAATGAGTGGCACGCGTATCCACCATTTTGTGATGAAGTCCGGGCTTGTATGGTGAAATTAGGATAATCGGGACCACCACGTGGTAGTGCGTACTGAGAGGTGTCATTCTCTTGTTTACGTAAGGTCTATCTATATTTCTTTTTTAAAAAAATGAGTGCGTGAAAGTGATATATTCGTGAATTCGGTGAAAATTTCACAAAATACCTTGATATCTTAACTTGATTGAAAGAAGGTTCGACATTGCATAAAACAGAATGAAGAACAACGAATGAGGCAAAATTAATCGAACACATTCAAAATATCCGGGACAGAGAGTAAGAGAAACTAAATACAAGTCAGGAATTCCGAGGCGAGCGAGCGTCGCAAGCCGTAACCGAGTGCGTCTACTGCTCCCGTCTAGCTTATGGAGTTAGATACGTTCGAAGGCACTCAAGGTGATACACAGTTCAACAATTTAGGGAAACATGTTTGCAACGTCTGGTATGTGAACGTTAATTTGGTAGATGGAGTTCCAGTGGTCGTACAGCATACCTTGAGACCTTATCTCCTCAGGGTATGTCAAATCATACTCCATCTGTAGGCGTAGCCATGCATTAAACTGTCAGGTGACCCCTCAAAACAAAAAGAATAGCAGTGCGTTCGTGTGTCGTTGTGCGGTACACAGACTACTGCGGTCATTTGAGCATGTTGTACGTAAACCACCACATCCCACGAGACATCTTAACGAAGATCAAGTCGCAACGGTGGTCAATTTGATCCAGGCAGGATGGACTTTTCATCGTGTTTCTGTGGTTCTCAATGTCTCTCCGTCAGTTATTCAACGCTTGTGGAATCGCTACATTGAGACAGGCCAGTTCACAAGGAGGGCTGGACAAGGTCGTGGAAGCATGACAACCCCACATGGTGATATCTGTCCATCTGTGCGTTGCGGCGTCGTTCAACAACTGCCAGAGAACTTCAACAAGACCTCAGGAGGATCACTGGATTCACGGTGGAAGGAACAGGTTATGAGAAGAGTCCTTACGACTCAGACGTCCTGTTCGAGTGCCCCGTTTAACGCAGCAACATCGCGCAGCTCGCCTTCTGTTTGCCCGTACCCACGTCAACTGGCAACTTCGCCAATGGAGAACTGTGTTGTTCACAGACGAGTCCAGATTTCCCCTGACACAGCGTGATGGATGTCAACGTGTATGGAGACGCCGTGGTGAGCAGTACATGCCAAATGTTGTCCAGGAAGGCGACCGATTCGGACAAGGTTTTGTGATGGTGTGGGGTGGCATCAGTACTGATGGCCGTACGGATCTTGTCGCCGTTCATGGTAATCTTACTACCGCGGTTTACATCAAGCAGATACTGCTACAGCATGTGTTGGTTACAGCATACAGTTTTGGCCCTGAATTCGTATAATGCACAACAATGCCAGGGCTCATGTAGCGCGTATCACCAGAGCTGTCCTACGAGAACTAGACATTCAAGATATGGAATGGCCAGCAGTGAGTCCCGACCTTAATCCTATCGATCATGTGTGGGATAGGCTTGACAGAAGTGTTCGTAGGCGTCATGTTCCACCAGGGACTCTCCAAGACCTGGAACAGGCTCTCATTGAAGAATGAGACCTGTTACCGCAACGTGACTTCCGTCGACTTAATCGGAGCATGCCACGTAGGTGCCAAGCTGTGATAAATGCTCGTGGAGGATATACACCATACTGAAGCTCTCCAACTGTGATAAAAATCCACCCTGGAAGACTGTTATCACTTTGTTTTCGCCCCTATTTGGACATTTCCGTTTGTGTGCTGAAAAATTACGCGAACCCATCGATGTTCTTTTGTGTACTTTAACGGTAAAGAATAAAGGTTTAGTTGTGAGATATTGGGTTCGAGATATTGTTTTGTGGAGCACGGCATACGATTCAAAACGTGTTCCCCTAATTGTTTTTGATAAAGATTGGAAATAGTGTGGCATGACAACATTTGCAAACGGAGAGTCTCGGGAAAAGTAATATTTCTCAATCTAAATGCTGCGCATTCATTTATTTCTAACACCAATCCAACATCCACACGAATTATTCTACGCCCAAAACATCAGCAGTCATGGCTCCGACATAATCCCGGCGAATTTATTATTTGTATACTAAATCTACAAAGGAATTTATGTTGACAATTGGGTTGCAGTGAGAATTGATCGTAGGATGAGTTCTTGGCTCAAGGTACTTACAGGCGTTAGAGCAAGCTGTAAGATTTCACCTTCTTGTTCATAGTTTACATGGATCATCTGTTGAAAGGTATTAAGTGGCAGGTAGGCATTCAGGTAGGAGACACTGTCAGCAGTCTGGCCTATGCTAACGACTTGATGTTAATGGCAGATTGTGCCGATAGTCTGCAGTCTAATAATATCTTGGAACTTGAAAATAGGCGGAATGAGTATGGTATGAATATTTAGCCTTTCAAAGACTAAAGTGATATTAGTGTGTTAGAAATCCAAGAGAATCCAAGAGACCTGGAACAGGACGATAGTTTCAAGTATTTAGGATGTGTGTTCTGCCAGGATGGTAATATAGTAAAAAGCAAAGCAAAATCATCTGCGTACAGGCCATGAAGGCCCTTGGAGAGGTCCACTGCTCTCAATCTCGGCACGTTGTGGGGTAGAATGGTTAGCTCTACGCCCGGCCGCCTTTGTCCCCAGGAATTAACCTGGTACTCATTTTTGTTGTTGGATGAGTGAACCTGAGAGCCATGTGCAGCTCCGGAAGTGGAAATCTCGTTTCTTAAATTTTACGACTTCCTGACGGAGATTCGAAGCCAAGTCCTTCTGAGCGAACTGAACACGCCTTTACATCCTCAGCCAGATAGCCCCTATGGTAATACAGTACGTGAGAATAAATCAAGGTCCAGTAAAGTTAATGCAGTGAGCTCGCAGTTACGATCAACGGTCTGTTTTCAGACCAACTTTGCTTTGTGGGAGTGAAAGCTGGGTGGACTCAGGATATCTTATTCGTAAGCTAGAAGTAACATACATGAAAGTGGCGAGAATTATTGACGGTGCAAACAGGTAGGAACAATGACAGGAGGCCACTCGGAATGAGGATATAAAGGCTAAGTTAGGAATGAACTCGATGGATGAAGTTGTACGCTTCGGTGGTGGAGTCATGTGAGGTGAATGGAGGAAGATAGGTTACCTAGGAGAATAATGTACTCTGTTATGGAGGGTAGGAGAATTAGAGGGAAACCAAGACTGCGATGTCTAGACTCATTTTCTAACGATTTAAGGATAAGAGGTATAGAACAAAATGAGGCCAGCGAACTAGTTACAAATAGAGGATTGTGGTGGTGTTTAATCAATTCAAAGAGGCTTGCAGACTGAACGCTGAAAGGTACAATGGTCTATAATGATGATGTATGTATTTATGTATGTACTAGCAAGATACCCGTGCTTCGCTACGGTATTATACTGAAATTTATAATTGAATGCTTATTGTTTTAGATATATAATCCGCCGAAATTCGCGATCAGACTCGTTTTCTGCGAGAATCCACCGAAATTCCCGATCTGACTCGTTTTCTATTAGATTACTGCACGTTTCCTCCCATTTTTCAATCTTCCTTTCCAGGAATCGATTTCGTACTTCCCGGGCTAGGCTCAGGTATTCCTCCCGGTCAGTTGGGTCTGTAAATCTTTGCCATCTTTTCCTATAATCATTTTAATATGTATAAAATCCTTCAGAAGATCCGGCGTGGTGTCATATTGGGTGCTTTGGCGGGACTGAACCCGCGGCCGGACTGCATTCTTAGTCATTACCCGTCCAGGAGCCGTTTCCAGCGCGGTCCGCACATTTGACGACGGTCCGGAATATTATTATTATTATTATGTGTTGCTGGAATGGCTAATGACAGGGAAAACCGGAGTATCCGGAGAAAAACCTGTCCCGCCTCCGTTTTGCCCAGCACGAATGCCACATGGAGTGACCGGGATTTGAACCACGGAAGCCAGCTGTGAGAGGCCGGCACGCTGCCGCCTGAGCAACGGAGGATCCTTATAAGTACATTAATAACAGTAAAATCAATTGGTCTCACCTCCTTCTACACCCCACCGCCGTTAAGTTTATTTACCGCCACCCCCCCCCCCCACAAAAGAAAAATTAAAAGAATGCTTGTTTCTTTATGTTTAAGGGAGATTCCAAACACCAATGTTCACGTCTATTACCTTCAGTTTTGAGATATAAGTATCCCCATAAAAATAATTTCCTTTTTTCACTTCATTTCACAATAATCCCCCCCCCCCCTAAGTGAATTTTCCCGCAAAAAATACTTGTTTCTTTAATAGTAAAGGATCTTCTCAATACCAATTATCACGACTCTAACTTCTTCAGTTTTTGATTTATGTGTCCTCATGAAAGGAATTCAACTCCTTTACACTCCCACCCTCCAAGATGGTTTTCCCCACCAAAAGGCGTTTTTTTTTTTTTTTTTTAAGGAGATCGAAATACGAATTTTCACGTCTGTAACAACTTTAGTTTTTATTAGATGTATGCATTCTCATACAATTAAGTCAATTAAATTTTCAATTCTTTCACCCCCCCCCCCTTCATTGGATTTTCCGAGAATACGTCTTTCTTTACTTTTAAAGCAGATTGCAAATATCAAATTTCACGTCTGTAATATCTTCACTTTTGAGATATCAGTAGCCTAATTAAAAGAATTCAACACCATTTTCAGTCACTTTTACCCACACCCCACCACCCAAGTGGTATTTCCGAAAACTAAAAATACACGATTCGTTATGTTTAATAGAGGTAAAAAATACCATTTTTCACTTCTGTAACATGTTAAGTTTTTTTAGATATACTGTAAAAATTCTCATTTTAAAATTTCACCCCTTTTGAGTTCCCCTTAAGTGGAGTTTCCAAAAACAAATCACCTATGTTTCCTTACATTTACAGGAGATTCCAAACACCCACTTTTTACGTCTGTAACATTTTACGTTTCCAAGATATTCTGTACATATAGTCTTTCAAAAAATTCACCCCAATTTGTCACTCCTGTTTAACAGCCATTAATTGGATTTTCCAAAAATTAAAAAATACGTGTTTCTTTATTTTTAAAGGAGGTCCCATATACAAATTTTCAGTTCTGTAATATCTTCAGGTTCTGAAATATAAGTATCCTCATTAAAGGCATTCAACCCATTTTTCACCCTTTTACACCCTTCCTATTAGGATTTACAAGAAACAAAAAAATACGTATTCCTTTATTTTTAGAGGAGATTCTAGCTACCATTTTTTACATCTGTAAATTTTAAAGTTTTAAGATGTAGACACACTCATTTTAAAAATTTCATCCCCCCATTTCACCCCACAATATTTGGATTTTACAAAAACGAAAAAAATAGGTGTTTCTTTACTTTTAAAGTAGATACAAAATACCAATTTTCAGGTCTGTAATATCTTCAGGTTCTGAAATATAAGTAGCCTCATTAAAGGCATTCAACCCATTATTCACCCTTTTACACCCTTCCTATTTTGATTTTCCGAAAACAAAAGAATACGTGTTTCTTTATTTTTAAAGGAGATTCTAAATACCAATTTTTACATCCATACACTTTAAAAGTTTTGAGATATAGATACACTCATTTTAAAAAATCACCCCCTTTTCACCCCCCATTAATTGGATTTTCCAAAAACAAAAAAACACGTGTTTCTTTATTTTTAAAAGAGATCCCAAACACCAATTTTCAGGTCTGTAATATCTTCAGGTTCTGAGATATAAGTAGCCTCATTAAAGGCATTCAACCCGTTTTTCACCCCTTTTCACGATTCCTATTGCGATTTTCCGAAAACAAAAAAATACGTGTTTCTTTATTTTTAATGAAGATTCTAAATACCAATTTTTACATCTGCAAACTTAAATAGTTTGGAGATATAGATTCACTCATTTTAAAAATTCACCCCCTTTTCACCCTCCCATTAATTGGATTTTCCAGAAACAAAAGATACGTGTTTCTTTATTTTTAAAAGAGATCAAAAGTACCAATTTTCAGGTCTGTAATATGTTCAGTTTCTGAGATATAAGTACCGGTATCCTGATTAAAGGCATTCAACCCATTTTTCCCCATTTTCACCCTTTTTCACCCCTCCTATTGGGATTTTCGGAAAACAAAAAAATACGTGTTTCCTTATTTTTAAAGAAGATTCTAAATTCCAATTTTTACATCTGTAAACGTTTAAAGTTTTGAGATATAGATACACTCATTTTAAAATTTCACCCCCCTTTTCACCCCCTTAGCGAAGGAATATCCAAAAATCCTCTCTTAGCGAGCACCTACATCTTAATATGAATATATCCCCAAAATTTCATTTCTTTATGTCCAGTAGTTTTGGCTCGGCGATGATGAATCAGTCAGTCAGTCAGGACAAGTTACTTTATATATATATAGATGTATGTATGTGTATGTAGGCTATGTATGTTTGTTGTTCTTGTACTGTTTGCGTTCAGCTTTTTTTGCTATTTGCTTTACGTCGCACCGACACAGATAGGTTTTATGGCGACGATGGGACAGGAAAGGCCTAGGAATAGGAAGGAAGCGGCCGTGGCCTAGTTAAGGTACAGCCCCAGCATTTGCCTGGTGTGAAAATGGGAAACCACGGAAGACAATCTTCAGGGCTGCTGACAGTGGGATTCGAACCCACTATCTTCCGGATGCGAGCTCACAGCTGCGCGCTCCTAACCGCACGGCCAACTCGCTCGGTTTTGTTCAGCTTGACGCTACACAAATCCTAAAGCTTCCTCCTCTCTCGTTGCCACGTAGCACAGCTCTGCACTGAACACTCACAACGTACAGTAAGTTACGCACCTGTGGATTTGGCCTGTTTTACGGCCGTATGCCCTTCCTGACGCCAACATTACATGGAAGGATGTAATCACTCTTGCTTGTTTCTGTGGTGATTGGTGGTGTACTGTAGTGTGTTATCTGAATATGGAGAGGAAAGGGTTGGAACAAATACAAACGCCCAGTCCCCGAGCCATAAGTATTACTCAAACACGATTAAAATCCCAGGCTCGTCCGGGAATCGAACCCTGGGTCCTCTGAACCGAAGGCCTCAAAGCTGACCATTAAGCCAATGAGTCGGATAGAAATTGTTATATCTGAAGATAAAAATTTAATTGAACTAGTACTCTGAAACACGCAAGCTGCTAATGCGTGTTGGATACGACGCACTTAACTGCCTGCTATGCTCGGTACGACGTACTTAACTTCCTACGACGCTCCGTCCCAGTGAAATAGACACTCCATAAAGTTACTTTGCCATCAGACGATAGGAAATTGACAATTCAATCGTCGGAAACTTCTTGACACGAACGCACCGAGTATTGATCAACGAGTTTTGTAATAAAGAATTCCTGGAAAGGAATTGCTAGATATTCGTGCGTGATATAGTGGACAGGACAGACGCTCAAGTAGATTAAAACAGTGACGCCTGGCGCCCAAGCGGAGGGGATATTGAGCGAATAACCGATACAGACAGACAACACACAGCTGATAGAGCGCGACCCTCACTCTTGGTTTAGTACAGCTAATAGTCTGTTTCAGAAGGATTCAGATCACAAGGAAGATCTGGAATGCTGAGAAAACGTTCCGTATATATAATGTCAGAAATTCAACCACAATTCTCATGTTTATTTATACATTCTTCTTTCTTTCTTTTTCAATCTGTTTACCCTACAAGGTTTGCTTTTCCCTCCGACTCAGCGAGGGATCGCACCTCTATCGCCTCAAGGGCTGTGTCCTGGAGCGCGAGACTTCGGGAGGGATTGGAAGATTGGAAAGTGTAGGCAAGGAAGAGGGAAGGAAGCACCCGTAGCCTTAAGTTAGGTACAATCTCGGCATTTGCCTGGAGGAGAAGTGGGAAACCACGAAAAACCACTTCGTGAATGGCTGAGGTGGGAATCGAACCCGCCTCTACTCAGTTGACCTCCCGAAGCTGAGTGGACCCCGTTCCAGGCCCCGTACCACTTTTGCGATTTCGTGGCTGAGCCGGGAATCGAACCCCGGACTCCGGGGGGTGGTATTTAATCACGCTAACCACTACACCACACAGGTGGACACATTCCTTTCTATTTGAGCAATATCTGATGGACGACTGAAAAGTCTTTCCCTATATCTAAGACTACATGAAAGTTTATGAATAACGTTACACGTTACATGGTTAGCAGAATACCCCCAAGATGATACAAGTATGGACATAAGTGCGTAAACTTGTAATTCAGCAATCAGATTTACGTGGAATCCGAAGCATGGGCACGTGACGTTAACACAACCTGTATTGCCACCTTGGTGAGGAGTCAGTGACCATGCCAGTTAGCTACCACGCCCCCCTTGTAGGACGTGAAATCTAGACTAGCAAGGCTTTACTGGTGAATGTTTTAACTCCATACATACAGAGACTCTCATAAAACCAGACCGAGGGCACGGTATTTGTACTCTACGCTACAGCAGCTGCTGCAGCACAACTTACATCGCGCGCGGTACCAATAAAATCTTACCTTATAAAAGGTGCTGGAAATGCCATGAGGGACTTCATAATAACCATTAGGATTTTCTACACACCAAGGGCGAGAGTTTTGACAGTTCATACGACCATTAAAATGAAACCAGGTCTCATCCGAAAAAAACACAAACTGTGGATCGAATAAACAAACACTCAATGATGCAAGATACCACGCATAATATACCACTCATCTGCCGGGATCAGCAGGTTTTAAACAATGGTCCCGTGTAAACCTGTATGGTTTAATGTGTAGCTCTGTGTGCAGAAGGAACCGAGCCCGCTAACTGTGTTAATTTTGTGAGTTATTCATTCGGTGCCCGTTCAAGATTCGCACACGTGTCATGTAGCTTTTCCTATGTTAAAACTCTTTGTGTGCGCATATATTTTTGTTGAGCACTGAGCTTGTAGTTTCAAAATTATTTACAGTTACGTGAATCTGTGCTCGTGAAATTGTCACTTCACCAGAAAATTGCTGAATAAATGCATCGCGTACGTGTCGAGCCGACTCGAACTTAAATTAACTTTTACATACGAAAATGCGGTGTTGCAATGATAACTGTGTCACCATGTTAACTGCTAAGATTCAGACTGGCTACTGATGCTTGCCAGGTCGAACACGTGCACGCTCCTTGCAAGGTCAAGTACTATGCACGCGCCTCCCGTACAGCTGCAGATAAATGCATTTGACAGTTGATTCTATAGACTCTCTAGAGGAATGGGGGAAGAAATCTGAAGGTTTTAAATTGTATTGAAACCGAAGAATGATAATGGGTAGATGGGTTGAACAGATCAGTAAAAATGAAATAATGAATGATGTTCTTGAGAAGAGAAATATTTGGCGAAATATGTCCAGAGGAAGTAACTGATTAATAGGACATACTTAAAAACACAATGGAATTGTAGGTGGCCTAGACATGGGTTTAAACGCAGATTAGACTAGATGTAGGAGGTAGTACATAAGCACGATGTTAACACGCGAAAGGTAGCATGGAGAACTACATCAAGCCAGTGTATCGATAGTTGACCCGAATAACAACAGCAACAACAACAACTACAGTAGGAAAGCCTAGACGAGACTGCAGCACACTATTTTCCCTATAAGTGCCAATAGTTTCCATACCTTTTCACTTGTTACTATACATATCTTGGATTTCCGTAACACTAGTATGATATTTGAAACATACCGAGTATTTTATCGAATATTACATCTGTCAGAATTATATTCCAACAAAAATTACCAGTTTACAAAATATGGGAGAAGTTATTTATTCATGTCATCGAAAGCATTAGAATTTCATCGAAGAACCAAGCCATGGATTTAGTGGTAAAGGACCCTTGCACAATTCGTTGGGACATTGTCTTGCTGTAGAATAATGCATATTTTATTTATTAAATCTAGATTGTGTCAGCTTAAATTTCGTAAACCTGATTCAGTTTCTCGAAATAGAACGAGCATATGGGATCGATTCAAAGTGAACAACACACTCGAAATTCCACCAGATGCATAGCAAAATCATCTTGACTTACCCACAATTGAAGGTATTGCACACTAACTACCTACTGAAATCCATTATTATTTGTATTTTTAATTATTACATTTTTAAATATGGGAATAATCTAACATCTTCGTGGAATGAAGATGGGGCAGCTTGTAAACTTAAAAGGAAAGCTTATTAGAAATTGCTCACAAAAGGGACTGATGCAGACAGATGTAGATGAAAGAGGGAAACAAAAAGACAAGAACAAATTTTTGTAATAAAGTGTAAAGGCTATATCAAGCGGCTGGGAATCCTTTCTGGATAGTGATGAAGAAACCTAGAAAGGGAGGAAAAAGGGATACGAAATGAATACTGTTTTGGGTAAGTCAAGTGAACTTATAGTAGCTTCCATGGAATCACAGGACAATTGGAAGGAATATTTTGAAAATCTCCTCAACCTAAAAGGAAATCTTTCTGGTGACGTCGCGAACAACCAACCTCATGGGGACGAAGACAATGATGTTAGTGAACTTAACGCTTGAGGAAGTGAAAAGGATGGTTGAAATATTACTTTATCATAAAGCAGCAGGAATGGATTAATTAGACCTCTGTAGTTCTGTAGTTACTGAAGGATCAAACCAATTAAAGTTAAGTACGAACTTCTAAGTTGGCAGCTCAGCAACTTCGCTGTTAAGCGACGGATTGAGTAAAATATAACCTATTATATATTACTTTTTAATAATCTTACGATTACGAATAATTCGTTTATTTATATAACACGACAATATACTGCATGAATTCTACATGCTGTAATTCAATTTATGTTAATAATTCAGAGGTTTTTACGTTTTGTTTGAGGGGAGGGCCGAATTTTTATTTTGATTGTTGGACCCGGATGGCGTTCGTTACGTCCCTGACCACGTTGCTTGCCATCCAAAGCTTTACTGTAATTTAATTCTTCAATGGATCAGACCTCTTCTTTCTTCCCGTCTGGTTAGAGTTAAAAGATGATGACTGTCCAGTTGTAAACCCTCCTAATGCAATATTATAACCACCATCATTGTGTACAAGAATTTATCTCGCTAACCCCTCGACCACCGGCGCCAATTATCTTCTCCCTATGATCTTTGTAATTTTAATTACAAAGCCCATCAATCCGTAAGGTGCTAACAAATACAGTATCCCTTTTAGAATTCCAATCATAGTGAACTTTACAGATTTCAAAATAAAGAAGGATATATTTTGAAATTGCTCAACTTTGTTATAAAATGCAATCTTACAGATCTCAACTATAGCTGTAAATCATAACTTTATTCCTAGTTCGGTGCAGTTGTCGGAAGAGGAAAAGTTATGGCATGCTGTAAATATAGTCCAGAGTCACATATCACCAAGAGGGAAACATTTCTTCCAGCTGATATGCAGCTTTACACTTTCCATTGCGTGTTTAAATACAGTTTGTCGTGAGTAAGGTCATTTCGTCGAATAAAATTCTTTTATTTCGTGTATTGTCTCCCACATTCTGAAGAACATTGTATCATGTGTCCGTAAGGCAATAAATCGACAAAATATATTTCGATATCACACGCTCATATTCCCTTTCAGAAAATCTACATATTTATCTTAATGAGAGAGAGTTAATGATATCCAGTGGAATGAAAATAAATTAAAATAGTGTAACTGTCACATTGAAAATTAGTTGTAGACCCTAGTAGTTTGCCGAAGTTTGGACGGATGAATAAGGTGCTACGTCTTAAACTAATGGATAGATAATAAGCGCAATTTTTGGTGGGTTTGTTATGAAGATGTTCGTATCTCCATCTCCGGTGAAATGTGCTCTACGTTTTCCGGTTTGAGCTGGAAAATGTTAGTATATTCAGACTCATCGTAAGCCTTGTCGGTGTTAAAGTAGCGATGAATGTTTAAAGCCGTATCTCTGATTCAGGGCAAAATAGCTTTCGATACTGTTTATTTGGGTATAGTTTAATGTTGCCATTTTAGAAGTGCAATGTTTTACAGTTTTTTAAGAAATTCTTAATACTTCTAGCAATAATTAATTTAACATTTGAACATAGGATTATTTTGCTTGAAAAGAAGACAGGAACTTTAATCATTTTATTACATGTTATGATATTTATTTGGCAATCTACAGCACTGAATTTCAACTAAATTTGAGATTCCTAACACTCGTTCTATTGAAGTATTTTAGTGCTATTAAATAGATTCATTCACTGACGATCTTAAAGCGAGGAGGATTCATTTTCATATCCCGAGAACGACTTAAGTTGTAACATTTTGCGGTTTTATAGATGTACAATCGACACAATTGCTCAACGCGTTATCAGATATTTACTCCCACCAGTATGAAATTAGAAAATTATTTCTTCCTTCTGGCGATAAAGGGACAGCATAAGCACGGGATGAGAAAGAAGGGTTGGCAACCAGATATAAAACCTCTGTATGGAAAGTAACGGGATACTACCATTTTCGTTTTACACTCCCTTGAAACACACTAAATGGCTCTATTTGCAAAACAACATAATTCCAGAATTAAAACTCCCCCTCATTCGGATCTCTGGGAAGGAACTGCATTTGCAGTAGATCAGAATGAGTTAAGCGAAAAATAGCGAATAAAGAATAGGAAGGGAAGAAAGAAGATAAGAATTGTAACGTGGAATGTCCTTACACTTCTACAGGCTGGAAAACTCGAAAATACCAAAGAAGAGATGAAGAGGAATGGATTGGATATATTGGGAACATGTTAAGTGATGTGAGGGAAAAGTGGACAGGTGGAAAGTTGAGATATATGATGTTTTACTTTGGGGAAGAGGAGAGTGGAAGTAAAGGAGTGGGTATAATGGTTGCAAACTGGCTGAAAACTAATAATGTGAAGGTGGATTAAATTGACGACAGGTTTATAATGTTGAGACTAAAGGGTTTGAAAATGGATATAATTCTAATCCAAGTGTACTTGTCAACCAATCAACACAGAGAAGTCTATGAACAGAGTGAAGAATTTATGGAGAAGTGAGGTGCGTGTATTATTGTCATAAAAGACTGGATTGCTGTGTTGGGCGAAGAAAAAGATGGCGAGTCAGAGAGTAGTTTTGGACTGGGTACAAAGAATGGTAGGGGTGAAAGACTGGTCAGCTTTAGTAATTACAAGTAACAGGCTGAAGATGCCGGGTGAATCATGTACCTGATAAGTCTCCATAAATTCATGTATATTCAAACCACATTAAATGTGGGAAGTATTGAATAGGTGGTTTTATTAAATTATCCTTGAGATTTTATACCCAGCTTTTGTAAATAAAACTCTTCAGTAATTGTTAACACCTTATTCGAACATAAAAAAGAAGGCGCGGCGGGTCTTTTTTTGCCGTGTTAGCTGGGCTAACATCATCTAAAACGAAAGATCAGCGCATATAACTATATAATATTACTACATATAAATTGTTTAATTAATACCGTACAATATATTATAACAAAAATAAAGCCTAATTATCTTAAGCATAAATACCACTTTAAGTGATGAAAGCTTCGCATCTGTCGAATGCTGAAGATATGCCGACTGTGTGCTCTGTTTGCCGTTACGCAATGGCAAACGTGAGGAGTTTGAATTTAGTCGGGGCGTGCTTGCTCATTTGACGTACTGGGTAAAACAGCACAGAGCTGACCATACAGGCTAGTAGGCTCTCGTGTTTGCCCCAGTCGAGAGGCTAAATTAACAGCAATCGCTTGCAGTGCTCAGTGGTGATTGTTAAGAGCGTGTCTTCTACCTGCAACGGCTTCGTTGTTGTTAAAGGAAGATGCACCTGCTTTGTTATTGAGTACTTATAAAAACATCCATTCTTTAACCGAACTATTGCTGCTAAGACACAAATCATATACAATGGGAGAGTTGTCTAATACATACTGCCTGTTTCCTGGTGGAGCAAAATCTGCCTTTTACATGCCAAACATAAATCGAATCCAACATTTTGCAAACAAACTTTAATGACATAAGGTATTGTGCTCTCAAGGTCGGTGAATTGAAGAAATTCCTGAATGACAAACGTGATCAATTTTATTTCTTTTGGAAGCGGTGCACAGACGAACATTCATAAGTTTCGTCAATTGAAAATGAATTTTAAATTAAAATTCAGCGAAGTGGTAATGTGGAAATTGACAAACAGAAATCATACTGAGACTGTACTGAGAAGTACTTGATACAATGGTACGACACATAACCTACCGTTTTTCTCGAATTCAATAAGTTGGAATTTCTTTCTCTTTCGGATTTTGACTTGTTTGAAACATACACTGACTCTTTCCTTCCTCGGCCATTCAAGTCTCCGATTAAATCATATGGTAGCTACTTTAACGTCCTGGTACTCAAAATCGAGTTTCCAGCCGTCTACGCATCAACAGAATTTAATAACTCCTGCATAATAGAACTTTATAAACATTTAACACGTTCAGGATTAAATGCGGCTTTACCTGAAGTAACCAAACTCTGTTATTAAATTTTGTCTATTCCTGCTACAAGTGCCTCTGTTGAACGATCTTTCTCAGCAATGATGCGGATAAAAGTTGTTTAAGAGGTACACAAGCACAAGAAAAAATATCAAAACTGTCTAATTTCAATCGAGAAGAACCGCCTGAAAAGCTTTACGAATAATGCGGGTTTCTGTGATTTTGTTACAGACATTTTTGCTGCCAAAAATCGCCGGAGAGAGCTGTGTTACAAGAGGTAATATATGCAGACGTACAGAGATTCGTGTAAGTTTAAATATGCACGCTTCTATTTAAGCCTTGAAAATGAAAATGAAAACCTAGAACCTGTTTTCCAGTCATAGACGGGTGAGGGATGTAATGAATGAAGCATATATATGCTATTAGTACGATGGGGTCACCACTCCCAAAGTGATTTATTAATGACTGAGAGATGCTATGAAATGAGAATGGAGAGTGTTGCTGGAATGAAAGATGACAGGGAAAACTGGAGTACCGGAGTAAAACCTGTCCCGCCTCCGCTTTGTCCAGCACAAATCTCACATGGAGTGACCGGGATTTGAACCACGGTATCCAGCGGTGAGAGGCCGACGCGCTGCCGTCTGAGCCACTCTATTTAAGCCTTAATACCCATAAATTGTTTTTATCCATGTTTCTAGAAACGAGTGTGCTAACACTTTGATAAGGGTTTTGCACCGCCACTGCATAAAGGAAGACTTTATACATGGGCATCTAGAGTGAATGGAGGGACATACCAAATCGACTACATCATGATACAAAAGAGATAAAGAAATTGGATTAAAAATGCGAAGGCATACCCTGGAGCAGATATTGACTCAGATCATATAATGGTTAATCTAATAGTGTTATATTATTCTTTATTTCTAGCTGCAGCATTTCTTGTAACAATTTACTTATTTTTCTTGGTAATTAGTTACTTTCTGTTACTTTGGTTACTTAGTTAGTTAGTTAGTTAGTTATAGGCCCTACTTATAATCTACTACTATTTAAGTTTTTGCTATACTGCAATTTCTGAAGGTTGTCATGTAATCACCATATACTAAATAAAAAAGTAAATAAACGTGGTGCTGGGTGACATGTGCCAAGTTGAAGAGAATATGGAGAGGTAAAGAAAAGGAGGACTAGGCAAACCAAAGAAGAAAGGAAAAGCTGAAGCCTTGGAAGTCAGCTTTATGTCCAAATGCGACAGAGGATACAATGAAGAATATGTAAATGAAAAATGAAAGAAGATGAGTGAAAACCTTACGAAAGGTGCAGAGAAAGTATGAGGCGTGCTTTTTCAGTAAGTACCGTTTTGATATAGAAAAAAGTAATGCATTTTAAACAATTTTTTACATGTAAGCCTGTACCTTAAACTATTTTTCAACGTAAGTTCCAAGCATATTAAAGCACTTGTAATATCGTGAAGCCACCTTCTGAATTCCATCCTCATAGAAATCTGCCACCTGGTGCGCCAGCCACTGTCGCGCGATCGTCTTTAGGTCATCATCGTCGTCTTCGTGGCGTTGACTTCCTAAATGCTTTTTCAGAAGGAGAAACATGTGGTAGTCACTAGACACTATATCACTACTATAGGGAGGATGATGAAATTGTCCACAACCAAATGAAGCAATGAGGTCTCGGGTTTGATTAGCCGTGTGAGGTCGCTCATTAAATAAAGCAAAAGAATCTCCCTTGTGAGCAAGACAATCCGTTTATTTTGGATTGCGTGAGCACAGCTTCCAATAATCTAATCGTTCTGAAACAATTTCATAAAGAACACTCCTTGAAGTTTTAAGCAACTCATAAGTTAATGACGAAATCGTAAAACATCTGTTTTCTCGAACTTTTGCACCAAATTTTTGCATCAAGTCTTCAGTATTGACAGACGGACGCTCACTACGCTCTTCGTCGTGGACATTAGTACGGCATTCTTTAAATGCTCCAACCCATTTTCTTACCATTTATTTCCTCATAGCATGTTCTCCATACACTTCACTAATATGTCGATGAATTTCAACAGCTTTCACGCCTTCGCCATTTGAAAATCTAATTAAAGCGCGTACTTCACACTCGGCGCGACAATTAATTATTAGAGGCACTTTGAATACGCACAAACAAACGTAAATACGGGCTTCCGTAATGGGGTTTGGGGCTAGCCTACAGAGGTACGTACTGAACTCGCTTGCTCTGAATGACGATCGAAGCCCTGCAGCGGCCATATTTAAAAAAAAAAAGGTACTTAATTAAAGAACATGCTTCGTACCTTGGAGTGGCAAGTCCACAACTCTTGTAACGAAGAACATGATGAGTTAAATGGAAGAAGGAAACGAAGACTGTGGGAACGGAAGAAGGTAAACAGATGTACAGAAGTCTGGATAATAAACTGAAGATAGAAACAGAACGGGCAAGGGAATCGTGGCTGAAAGAGAAATGTGAAGAAATAGAGAAGCTGCAAAAGGAAGGAAAATATGAAATGATGCGTCGAGTGGCTATGCAGCTGGTGTTTGATGGTAAGAGGAGAAGAACTGGAATGGAAATACAAGGAATGGGTGGTATGTTAGCAAGTGAACCTAATGACATTCTGAAAAGGTGGCAAGAACATAGCCTATAGATAATCTGTACGAGTCTGGCAAAATACCAAATGACATTACATTGAAGATCAGATAAGAGTACTGGAAGACTAAAAATAGATACTGTATTTTGGAAAGCAAGCTGGAAAGGGCATTGATGGACATGAATAATTACAATGAAAGCGGGATTGATGGATTTCGGCAGAGATACTAAAGTGCGTTGGAAACAGAGGTTTGAAGGTAGTAACATACCTTTGTAATGAGATATACAACAAAGGTGAATGGCCTGAAGGCTTTCTGTCAACAATCATGATACTAATTCCAAAGAGGACGAATTCCAAGAAATGCGAGGACTACAGGACCATCAGCCTGATATCCAATGCAGCCAATGCCAATAGAGTAATAAATAAGTTACAAGATTGTGAGCAACTGCAAAATGACCTCTATAATGTTCGAGATGGACAGTTCGCAATAGTATGATGATAAAGGGGTTAAACGTCAGGTTGTGAGTTCAACAAATAGGAAAATTCCTTTCATTTATAATTTCTGCGTTGATTAGGAGAAAGTTTCTTTTGGAGATCATTGTAAGTACATAGGTGTTAATGTAAGGAAAGACCATCTTTGGGGTAATCACATAACTAGGATTGTAAATAAAGGGTACGGAACGACCATGTATTGAAGAGAGTTGGAGAAAAGAGGAAGTTATTACAAACCATCCATACAAAGAAGAGGAACTAGCTTGGGCAAAGGCTTCGGAGAGTGTGATTGTGGATTGAAGTTTTGTAAGGATCGGTAAATGGAAGGGGAAGAAGAATACGGAGAAGGTACCAGATAGTAGACAGTGTCAAAATAGCAGGAAATTACGGAGAAACTGTGAGGATGGCTGCAGACAGGACTGGATGGAGAGCGGCTTTGTTAAGATCTGCCTAAGATCAGGACACATTATTATTATTATTATTATTATTATTATTATTATTATTATTATTATTATTATTATTATTATTATTATTATTATTATCGGGAAGGGTGATATGATTGACAGTCATACATCCAATGTGAGCCTTCAGTAAACAATATACCCTATTTTATAAAACCCTATACATTTGTGAAATGGGTCCGCATAATAATAAAATGACTATATTAGCGCTATCTGCGAAAGTAAAATGAATTTACAAAGTCGCAAGTGAATGGAGCCATAGTTACAATTAGACTACTGAATTTCCGATTGAAATGCATGGTAATGTTTATACTCGTCATTCTAGGGGAATGGGTTAAATTATTCTACCATCCGTATACTACAATAATTTCCTCATATTAATTCCGACTACTAGTACGATTCATCACACTTGAAACATGTATAAGTGGCTTGGCTATTGGCTTTACGTCGCACCAACACAGATAGGTCTTATGGCGACGATGGGACAGGAAAGGGCTAGGACTGGTAAAGAAGCGGCCGTGGCCTTAATTAAGATGTGTGAAAGTGGGAAACAACGGAAAACCATCTTCAGGGCTGCCGACAGTGGGGTTCGAACCCACTATCTCCCGAATACTGGATACTGGCCGCAATTAAGCGACTGCAGCTATCGAGCTCGGTCCGTGTATAAGTAATTACTACTTCACTTCCAATGTCCGGAACATCGCTAAATGGTTACCGTGCTGGCCTTTGTCCCAAGATTCCCGGGCTCGATTCTTGACCGAGTCGGGCAATTTTAAACATCATCTTAATTCCGATGCTCAGAGTCTGGGTGTGTACGTCGTCTTCAGTTCTTTAACTCACCATAGGTGGTGCCCCTCTCTCACCGACGTGCAGACGGCGAGTCAAAAGAATCATTTCTAAATACTACGTTTCGCAACCACTCGTAGTCTTCGAACAATGGCGAAATACCCGGGGAACACCTTCCAACGAATTTCGCAGTTCATGAAAATACCTCCCACCAGGAACTTTATATTAACGGCTAAGTTAGTCGTTGATAGTCACTGAATTTACCTGGTTGTAGTCGGCAGATGCTGAGAGGGTCTCGGCGCACAAGTGGCCGCGGCTGGTTTGTGGTCCGACAGCTCTGCACTCCGCTCGGCCAACCGTGCAGAGGAGGGGTGGCCGTGACTCTACCGTGGTTCTACGCCTCTGTATTCGGGAGATGGAGAGGGGCTTTCTCCACCGTCGGCTCTCCTGAGAATAGTTTTCCGGGGTTTTCCATTCTCCTGCACTAAGGTGAATGCCGGGACTGTTTCTAGTGTAGGCCACGGCCGCCAACCCTCTCACGTTCTCCGATACCAATCTCCTGGCCTGAGAGACGGCATCACCGTCTAGGAGGCCCGCCTCCCCCTTCAGGGGAAGAATGAAAATATTCAGTACTAGTACATGGTTGTTGTGCGTTCGTTTCTGGAGTAGTGACACGCTATATGTGAGTCTGTCAGTATGAACAAAGACTTTGTGCAACCCGAAGAAGAGTTTTGTCAAGGATTCCTTTTATTATCGTTTACACGAGTGTTTATTATATAGACTTACGTTAACTGGCAATTCTTTCAAGAAGTGATTGTGCTTTTGCCTTGAAAGTTTATTGCTTTTATTTCTAGTTCTGTTTTCCTTTCTTCTTCTTTTTCCGAATCTTCCATTCTGAACTGCCCTCGAATTGTTTCAGCAGCAACGTGGCCGGAAACCTAAATTCTGTAATAAAACTACTGGTAAATGAAGTGACAGATAACTGCGACGTGGATGAAACGGTTCCGATATATAGCACACTAGCAGACAAATTGCATGGGAGTCGTATGTCCTTTTCCAGCAAGATATTGGGGGTGACGCTGTCATGGTGGAAGAACAGATATTATGACGTGACAGTGATGTGTTCCCGAGCATTTATCGGTAATGTTTACAGCCTATTCGATAGTTGTTTCTATACACTATGAGCACCAACTCCCCACTGGTCTGGAACCATTATCTTTCTAAGATGAAAATTTAGTAGATATACACGTCAGTAACTCCACAACTCTACCTTGCTAGAGCTGGTCCAGGGATATCATTATTGATAATTGTGCGATCTATACAACGTACCTCCAGTCTTGCCAACTAGTAATTGTTTTCCCATCATACCAACACCCAAAAAGCCACCAATATCCGTCGAAATACGAAGAATAAAGTTACCTACCCAGTATTTATTAGCCTAAATAAAAAGAAAATTTAAATATCTTGGAAATCGATTTAACCCATCCACCTCATCATGACCATCTGCCTCTAGATCTGCAGTTGATATGGTGGATTAGGCTGCCAATCTGCCAATTTGCTTGAGAAGATTTAGTGGTTGTGTATAATAATGACAGAATTTTTTCATACGCTTAAAAGTGGCACTCATAGTGAGAACTGAGTTCATCATCTTGGTTTAAAGCTCGTTTCTGAGGGTTTTCCCCCCCACATTATTGAGCATACTGAAGACGATATAATTCAGAAAAGTTTCCATCAGAAACTCCGTCGTCCGACAAAGCTATAATTTTCCCGTCACCTACGTTAAATTTCGTCACTTTTGACGGAAATTTTGTCAAGTTGGCAACGCTGGTGAAGGTGAATCACTTGTCCTGATTTGGCGGGGAAATGAAATTAATCGGAAACAATACAAACACGAGAAATACCTAAGTTACCCCTGTTTATGACACCTACGGGAAGTGAGACGAGATCAAGAGAGTGTAAAGGAAAATTATGATACCTGCTATGATATAGCGGGAAGTTGGAGAAGAAAAGGAAAAAATACGAATATCAGACTTCTTGTAACATCATTACTAAATAAACTATCCACAATCATGACGGCTATGGAAATGGGATAATGATTTCAAAAGGGATTTGGTAAATAAAATATTCTGCCTTGATAAGAAATAAGTTTTGTGAAAGAGTTTATTTTTTCTTTCCTTCACCAGTTCATTAAAAAACAAGACGGCCATTCCTTCAAATGTTTACAACAGACTTGTTCATTTTATTAATAATTCGTTAACCTCTATTTTCATCCAGATGAGCAGAAACATCGAAGTTTGCAATGACCACTCCTTTATGTAGCCTCGTAAAAGAAAACATGAAAAAGTAATCGTATTTAATTTGCGCTATTCCCAGTGCTACGGCAGTAAAAGCCACTTCATCCCCCTTCCTCCCCACCTACCTTCAATTTGTGAGCTGCCAATGGATTACACGAATGGACTTTTAACAAAGCAAACACGTAGTCAATTTAACTTTACCATCAGAATTTTTTATTTTTTCATTTCTCGACGTTTATGAATATTGATAAGCCTGCACTTGCCAATATTCATTTTTGCTACTTTAAAATTACCTCAGATTCGATTCAGTGAAAATAATGATGCACTGATTGAGAGTTACTTCTCACTATTTCAGTAAAATATGAAAATTTCATCCTTATTATAAGCCGAATACGTTGAGTCTCTTCAGGATTCAACAAAATGAAAATTGGTTTCATTGGATAATTTTCAGACCACAACGGATTTCAGTAGCTAAGGTGAGTGTAAATTTCAGCCATTCTTACACCAAGTTCCCCCCTCTCTCGCTCTCTCTATCTCTCTAATAACAGTATGATAAAGAGATACTGTTAACATCTGTTGCTTATAGCTAACACATACTTAACACTGTTAGGCCTACCTAATATCAGTAAGATACTTGACTGAATCAATTACCATATTCTGTCAAAACAATCTCACGTGTCAATTGCTCAGTGTTATTCAGAGTGCCTCAAGCTTCTGTCATTGGCCCATTATAATTCTGTGATATTCTTTTGATTCTTTTATAATATTGCACCAAATTATTTTCTTACAGATTTTAATTTTATATGTGCTATCCTGTGTATATCGTATAATTTATTCCACTATCTTACTACATTCGGTAAAACTTCTAAACTGAACTACTGATGACATTTTAATACTTAATTCTTCGTAAACATAACATTATCCCCAAGTTTTACTGCCTACTAACCTAAAATAAATTTTCTCGAGTGGATTGGGTCTTGTCGTTATTCGCAGAACTTTATACTTACACTTATTAGTCACTTCGGACTTCGTATGTAGATAAAAAAATATATTATTCAAATATTATTGGATCGTTCGCTTTTGTGTTTCAATCGTACTGCTATCCAACCAACAACTTGAGATTACTATCAGATAGTACTCTATCTTTGACAGAAAGCATAAATCAAACTTTTAACAATACTTTCTTGATTATTAACCAACTCTGGTATATTATTTCATTTCACATTTACCAGGGGAAGATATGGAACATGTTTCTTCAGTTCTTTGAGCTATTCTGAGAATGGTTTAGTAGGTCGTAATTATTATATGGAAACAGTATCAAAATCCATCGTTTGCAGAATAGATTTGCATACGCTGAGACGAGCATAGAACACCTGACTTTATTCAAGTGCTGTGGTTTGCGTTAATAGAATGACGATTATTTTTAATAGAATCATAAACTGTAAGTATATAAAAAAAGGATTACTAGATTCTCATCTAATTGAAAATGATCTCATATTATAGGTTCACACACTTCACAATACACTACACAATAAATACAGTAAGCCATTAAATTGCTGTACACTGTTCGCTCGAGATTCGATGGCATCTCACCAACGTGTAGTGCATGAAGAAGTACCCTTACATTGGCGCATAATTAAAGAAATAACAAGGTGGTAGTTTGTTATATGGGAGTGTAATATGTACGAAGACAGGGGATTATTAGCCCTATGTAAATAATTCCTATTAAACCAATTAATCAGTTTTAGTTTTTGACGTAATGAAAGTCTATTGTTTCGAAACCTTACTTGGTCAGGTTCAGATAGTTCTAGGATTGCATTCGGGAGATGGTTTCCCATTTTCACACCCGGCAAATGTTGGGAGATGTACCTTAACCCTCAGCAGCATTGGGTGTGGTCAGTACTTGGATGGGCGGCTTGTAGTGATTACAGTATATACATTGCAGCGTTTACAGTGCAAACCCCATTTAGAAAAAATAAATTGATTGTGATCTTGATAAAATTTTGTATACATATCATTTTATTAACAACTGCTCTCCACTGACGAGTGAAGCCATTACGGAATCAGTGTGCTCACATAAATTTCATATATATTTAAGAGTGTAGCCCGTGTACTACATAAATTTCTTTGTAAGACAAGAATTATACAAAAAACGACCATTAGTAACAAACTAGACGTATAAAAACAAACCCCATAGCGCAACTGCACCGAAGGGCGATGAACTACCAAGTGACCGTTGCCCAGCCAAATGGCCTGCAAATTACGAGGTGTCTTGTGGTCGGCACAACGAATCCTCTCACCCATTTGTCTTGGCTTTCTAGACCGGGGCCGCAATCTTACCGTCAGATCGCTCTTCAATTGTACTCAGGTAGGCTGAATGGACCTCGAAACAGCCCTCAGATTCAGGTAAAAATCCCTGACCTGAGCATGAATTGAACCCGCAACCTCCGGGTAAGGGGCAGGCACGCTACCACTACAACGCGGGGCCGGCATACTAGAGATATAGTTAGTTAAAATTCGACATGATTACAATCGAAATCGTTTATAACAACACCGAAGGGACTGTTATTCAACGATCGTTATAGCCGATAGTCACACAAACCGATTTTTCGTCTTGTTGCTAAAAATGTCATATCTGTAAGTTATAGGCTGCAAACTTACATGGTTAATTAACAGGATACGTTAAATCCTCAAAAACTTAACTTTACAGAACAGTACTTGTGGAGTGGGACTACGAGGAATTTCATAGGCTTTCGCTTAAAGAGTAGATCCACTGATAGGCACATTATTTGTTCTTTGCTGCTTAAACCATCAAAGTTAAGATTCTTCAATGTCTTGTGCTCAAATATTGTGACGCGCTTGATTTTTAAATAAAATTCTTCTAAATGAGACAGGATTTTCTGTATGGTTTCGAAATTGTAGAAATCGTTCAGTATGATACACACAAATCCTTCGTGATACTGATGTTTGTTTCCCCATTTTCTAATCGCAATATTATGTGTGACTTTTCTACTAATACTTTCCTTTTACTCTGCAACGTCTGCACAATGATGCTAGCCTTGACTATTTAACAGACAGGGTGATTTGAAGTCTACAATAATAAGCATTACATTGTTGTCAGCTATCCACAAATACGTAAAAAACAAAATTCCACATTGGACCTTATACCCCGTACATTTCTTCGAAAATGTGATAAAAATACGCCGTTTTATACGATATGTCTTAATAAGCGCCGTCGTACTAAGCGAGTTTTAAATACAGTGTTTATACATGACCATTAGATTTCGCCGGTATGTCCAGTACGTCGTTATAAGCGATGTCTCAATAAACTGTTTCGACTGTATTTTCACACCGTGATAACTATGTCATCCTGTAAATAAAGCATACTTCTTTCTAAAATCTTTGAAGCGGACTGGTATGTTTAGTCCCTCGTTCACCTATTAGCAATACAAATACATTAATGCTAGTTAAATAATATTTTTATAAATATGGCAGTTAGGCCTATTTAATAAATGTAGGCCTACGTGAAGTGTGTAAATAATCTTAAGTTGCATTTCTAATTGATGGGCTTTAAGAAAATGAATTTTACTCCAAAAGGTGTCTCTCCCCGGCCATTATCATTACCTCCATCAGAAAGACGTCCATAAAAGATTCGCCCCCATGGTTTGACAGTTAAACAGTTCACTGAATAGCCCATGAAAGATTGGACGGTGGGCTCAAGATGTAGAAAAAGTCGAAGCTTTGGAATTCGTGAGAAGTGTCGGTAGCTAAACACGCACACGAAGATAAGTTGATAGTGCGTGTCACGCACACGGTGTGCATGACACATGCGTGCTGACAATACGAGACTGCTCTTCTCCATTTTTTCCTTTGTCTGCCACGTGTGATATGATCTCGTGATGTCTGATGGCTCAATTCCTCCACTCGATAGATTATCTAGCTTCCTTTTATGTTATCAGACTTGCATGCAGCCCTGTTACCATCCACATACAAAGATAAACGAATTTGTCAAATAATTTCCAGGTCGAAACCCAGTTTGGATACGTTATATAACCCTTAAGCGCTTAGCACTGGATATGTGCAAAAGAGTATTTACTTGCTTCCTATACGTTCTCTTCCTAATATATATAATTTTTGTCTTTCTCTCTTTTATTTACCTCAATTAATCAAAAATTTGCATTGATTTTCATCACGTTTCACAAAAGAGTGCAAATCATGAACTGTTACTTTTTTACAGGTAAATTTAATAAGACATTTGTATTGACTTCAGTCATGTTCAAGAAAAGGTGAAACTCATGAGTTTTGAATGTTAAAAATATCAAAACATCCAGGCAGTTTCTGCTGAGAAAGAGACTATTTCAGTTGATATTTTCCGTCTGCCATGTACTGTATGTCATTTCTTTCCTGTGTTGTCATATATAATATTGTGTGATTTGTGAAATTTTCATGGTTTGTTGGTTGTATGGTTGATGGGGCTAAAAGCCAAATCATTTAAAAAAACGTTATTGTCGCTGCCGGGACAAAATCTCCTATGTGACCTATTTTAGCTAAGAACTTTGGCCTATAAGGTTCTGTCAGGTAAGGTGCAATACTGTTTGCATATCGTCAAGGCATTCCCAGTCTCCATAATGTGCTGCGGGTCAGTACATCTCCAAAAACATTATCACATGGTAGGTTTTGTCCCGCCAACGATGATATGTATACGTTCTGTTAGACAGTTGAGAATTGTTATTTCTCTTTTACAACTTAGCAAATTGTGCATTTATTTCCTTCCCGCCAATGAACTCACAAGGTTCCGCTAATTTAGCTCTAATGGACTATAGTTCTATTTATTTATTTATTTATTTATTTATTTATTTATTTATTTATTTATTTATTTATTTATTTATTTATTTATTTATTTATTTATTTATTTATTTATTTATTTATTTATTTATTTATTTATTTATTTATTTATTTATTTATTTATTTATTTATTTATTTATTTATTTATTTATTTATTTATTTATTTATTTATTTATTTATTTATTCATTTATTTATTTATTTATTTAATATGAATACGCAGGCGGTGAGACCAATTACATTATTCACTCATTCATTGATACATTCTATATACAAGTACTACAAATTAAATTTTTAACATATAAGGAAAAAATAAATAAAAACAAGAAGGAAACCATACAATTCATACAATAAAGCCACTATATTAAAAAAACGAAAATGACACACATAACCAAATTTAATATTAAACAAATATAGTAATTTCATAACATTATTTAGTGAATAATTAATTATGTAATATTAACCATACAACTATTACATAAGAGAAAATATACATTATGTATTATAAGATTAAAATAATAGGACGGATCTTAAAATACAATGAGAAAATAAAAACAACTAAGTAACAAACAAAAATAAAAATGTAAATTAGCATCATGTCAGCTATAGGCCTAAAATTAATTCAGAAATTTTATTAGTGTACTGCAAGATGCAATTAATTCATCCAGTGTATCATGAAATACATCAGTTCCAAGAGGATGTAATTTATTATATAATGAACATGATCTATAAAGAGGGGAGTTTTTATGTCTATCTGTATTTGCTCGCGGTAAAACTCATAAGTTTCTGAATTTTTCTGCGCGTTTTCTAGGAGTATAATAATTTGATGCATAATTCAATATCATCCACCTTTTTATTAATAAGTTTATAAAGCAATAGTAGTATTTGACAAACTCTTCTATAATCTAACTTTTCACAACTGAATTTTCAAATGAGTCTATAATACGATAAATGTTGGGGGCATTCCCCAGTTTGTCTGAAATACATGTATTATAAAAACTTCTTCTGAATTCCTTCCATTATGCTTATGTGTTTCTTTGTGGCAAGAGTCCAAATAATGGATACATATTCCAAAGTAGACCTTATAAGTCTACAGTATAACAAAAATACAGACTGAAATTTCGTGAGTTTCTTATTACAAATCCAAGATTATGTATCTCTGAATTGTACATCTAGAGCCAGCAAGAAAAAAAACCAAAAAAAAACACTATGTGAAATATGTCAGCTTAGAACTTAGGCTGGTGATGTTCTGTCTCCAAGGTTCAATATTGTACGAATATTGTCAATATTCCCGCTCTTCAAAAATATGTGCTGCGGGTCAGTATTTCTTCAAACATAGCGGTTTTCATAGACGCAACGATGATATCTTATTTGCCAAGATGATTTTAGAGTTGAATCTGGTCAATTGCGATAAATTATCTGGTGTTCTGAAAAATTATTTTATCATCCAGAATCCGTTTATTTTAACTAGTAAGAAGTATTTCCGAAATTAAAAAATCTGATGATTGATTGATGCCTATTGTTAAGGGGCTTAACATCTAGGTCATCGGCCCGTAATAGTACGAAATGAGACGAAATGAAATGACAAATTAAAAACCCAAATCCTCCATTGACCAGAACTCAAAACGTGAGGACGAAGAATGAATGGTTGGATGAATATGAATTTTAAAACGATCAGTGGAACCGATCCACAGTGCCTAACATGCACAGAAGCTGGAGTAAAACAATAATATTACCGATCAAGGGACTGCTTCTATAGCACGATGGATGGATGGATGGATGGATGGATGGATGGATGGATGGATGGATGGATGGATGGATGGATGGATGGATGGATGGATGGATGGATGGATGGATGGATGGATGGATGGATGGATGGATGGATGGATGGATGGATGGATGGATGGATGGATGGATGGATGGATGGATGGATGGATGGATGGATGGATGGATGGATGGATGGATGGATGGATGGATGGATGGATGGATGGATGGATGGATGGATGGATGGATGGATGGATGGATGGATGGATGGATGGATGGATGGATGGATGGATGGATGGATGGATGGATGGATGGATGGATGGATGGATGGATGGATGGATGGATGGATGGATGGATGGATGGATGGATGGATGGATGGATGGATGGATGGATGGATGGATGGATGGATGGATGGATGGATGGATGGATGGATGGATGGATGGATGGATGGATGGATGGATGGATGGATGGATGGATGGATGGATGGATGGATGGATGGATGGATGGATGGATGGATGGATGGATGGATGGATGGATGGATGGATGGATGGATGGATGGATGGATGGATGGATGGATGGATGGATGGATGGATGGATGGATGGATGGATGGATGGATGGATGGATGGATGGATGGATGGATGGATGGATGGATGGATGGATGGATGGATGGATGGATGGATGGATGGATGGATGGATGGATGGATGGATGGATGGATGGATGGATGGATGGATGGATGGATGGATGGATGGATGGATGGATGGATGGATGGATGGATGGATGGATGGATGGATGGATGGATGGATGGATGGATGGATGGATGGATGGATGGATGGATGGATGGATGGATGGATGGATGGATGGATGGATGGATGGATGGATGGATGGATGGATGGATGGATGGATGGATGGATGGATGGATGGATGGATGGATGGATGGATGGATGGATGGATGGATGGATGGATGGATGGATGGATGGATGGATGGATGGATGGATGGATGGATGGATGGATGGATGGATGGATGGATGGATGGATGGATGGATGGATGGATGGATGGATGGATGGATGGATGGATGGATGGATGGATGGATGGATGGATGGATGGATGGATGGATGGATGGATGGATGGATGGATGGATGGATGGATGGATGGATGGATGGATGGATGGATGGATGGATGGATGGATGGATGGATGGATGGATGGATGGATGGATGGATGGATGGATGGATGGATGGATGGATGGATGGATGGATGGATGGATGGATGGATGGATGGATGGATGGATGGATGGATGGATGGATGGATGGATGGATGGATGGATGGATGGATGGATGGATGGATGGATGGATGGATGGATGGATGGATGGATGGATGGATGGATGGATGGATGGATGGATGGATGGATGGATGGATGGATGGATGGATGGATGGATGGATGGATGGATGGATGGATGGATGGATGGATGGATGGATGGATGGATGGATGGATGGATGGATGGATGGATGGATGGATGGATGGATGGATGGATGGATGGATGGATGGATGGATGGATGGATGGATGGATGGATGGATGGATGGATGGATGGATGGATGGATGGATGGATGGATGGATGGATGGATGGATGGATGGATGGATGGATGGATGGATGGATGGATGGATGGATGGATGGATGGATGGATGGATGGATGGATGGATGGATGGATGGATGGATGGATGGATGGATGGATGGATGGATGGATGGATGGATGGATGGATGGATGGATGGATGGATGGATGGATGGATGGATGGATGGATGGATGGATGGATGGATGGATGGATGGATGGATGGATGGATGGATGGATGGATGGATGGATGGATGGATGGATGGATGGATGGATGGATGGATGGATGGATGGATGGATGGATGGATGGATGGATGGATGGATGGATGGATGGATGGATGGATGGATGGATGGATGGATGGATGGATGGATGGATGGATGGATGGATGGATGGATGGATGGATGGATGGATGGATGGATGGATGGATGGATGGATGGATGGATGGATGGATGGATGGATGGATGGATGGATGGATGGATGGATGGATGGATGGATGGATGGATGGATGGATGGATGGATGGATGGATGGATGGATGGATGGATGGATGGATGGATGGATGGATGGATGGATGGATGGATGGATGGATGGATGGATGGATGGATGGATGGATGGATGGATGGATGGATGGATGGATGGATGGATGGATGGATGGATGGATGGATGGATGGATGGATGGATGGATGGATGGATGGATGGATGGATGGATGGATGGATGGATGGATGGATGGATGGATGGATGGATGGATGGATGGATGGATGGATGGATGGATGGATGGATGGATGGATGGATGGATGGATGGATGGATGGATGGATGGATGGATGGATGGATGGATGGATGGATGGATGGAGTCGAAAGGAGTCCAAAATCCAAGTCATCGGCCCCTCATAACGGTACGTATCGCTAGAAAAGTAGAACCATGGTATTTGTCATGTCGCGGTACTAATCAAGAGTAGTGTAGACTCGCGGTATTCCACACACTATGGTACTACTCACAGGTAATGAAATTCGCACATGTGTTACAGACCTAGGGTGTTTCGCACATTGCGGCGCCATTGACAAGCAACGCAAACCTATGGTGTTCATCACCTAAGTGTACTAACCACAGGGAGCCGTACTCTCCCGTGGTGTTCGTCATATAGTGGGTACTAATCATAGGCAAGCCAGAACCATGGGTTCCGTCATCCCATGATGTCGCTCATATAGTGCTACTAATTACAGGTACTGTAAAAGCCGTCGCTCACTCATTTGGTACTAATCACAAACCTATTTTGTAACTAACATAGTGGTACCACGCGCTAGGAAAAGCGACCCATGGTGTTCCCGCGTGGTGGTACTAATCACAAGTAGTTTCATGGTTTTAATATAATCATCCCTTGGTCGCCCCTTTTAGTCGCCTCCTACGACAGGCAGGGGATACCGTGGGTGTATTCTTCGTCTGCTTCCCCGACCCACAGGGGTTGTGTGTTTGGTCCGCGAGAGGTATTTTATTTCCCTCAAGTCCGCCGGCAAGCTGGTTAGGACCCCCCTATCCGCCACCTGGGACGCGCCACGTGGGAGTATCACCTCTCCCCCTGCTACGCCAGCGTGGTAGGTTCGTGTTAAAAAAATTCTACGTGGCCATATCCGTATATAACAAAACTCTTCACTATAGACAGCCCAACAGACTGGACACCCCTTCTGATTGAGCATATATCGATTATAATATTATTGGTTTCACGTGAAACTGACTACTTTTGCGGTATTTCTTTACTTGAGCAATGAAGGTAAAATCGGCATCGAAATATTGTTTATTGTATCAGATCATTCACAATCGTTAACATTCCCTTCGACTTAACAGTGACATCAGTCTCCATAGCCAATTGAAAATTCTTCTTCTTATTATTTATTATTATTATTATTCGTCCTCCCTTTCTTCTTCTACCGCTTTTCCCACATTTGTGAGGTCGCGGACGCAAACTGCGTCGCACGCGTGGATTTGGTCCTGTTTAACGGCTGGATGCCCTTCCTGACGCCAACCATATATGGAAGGATGTAATCACTACTGCGTGCATCTTTGTTGGTTGGTAATGTAGTTTGTTGTGTGAATATGAAGATAAACGTGTTGGGATACACACGGAAACTAAGTCCCCGAGCCAGAAGGATTCATCAGATGCAATTAAAATCCCCGACCAGGCCGGGAATCGAACCCGGGACTCTATGAACCGAAGACTTCGACGCTGGCAGTTCAGCCAATGTGTCAGACAATTGAACAGCTTCATTTTATGCAAAATATTCAAAATTATTCATGTTGTCATTCTGAATTGACAAATCATTTTAAGAAGTTTTCTGATATCCATGCATTCCTTCTTGAATGAAGGAACTACTACTTATTCTTCTCTTCTTCAGTTTACCCTCCAGGGTCGGTTTTCCCTCGGATTCAGCGAGGGATCCCACCTATACAGCCTCAAGGGCAGTGTCCTGGTGCTTTAGACTATGGGTCGGGGGATACAACTGGGGAGGATGACCAGTACCTCACCCAGGCGGCCTCAACTGCTATGCTGAACAGAGGCCTTGCGGGGAGATGGGGCGATTGGAAGGGATAAACAAGGAAGGGGGAAGGAAGCGGCTATGGCCTTATGTTAGGTACCATCCCGGCATTTGCCTGGAGGATAAGTGGGAAACCACGGAAAACCACTTCCAGGATGGCTGAGGTGGAAATCGAATCCACCTCTACTCAGTTGACCTCCCGAGGCTGAGTGAACCCCGTTCCAGCCCTCGTACCATTTTTCAAATTTCGTGGCAGAGCCGGTAATCGAACCCGGGCCTCCGAGGGTGGCAGCTAATCACACTAACCACTACACAACAGAGGCGGACGTGAAGAAATTTAACATACAAATAAATAAATAATATAAGAAATAATATTTCGAATTTAAGTAGTAGGTGAAACTGGGAAACTGAAACGGGAGACGGACGATCGTCATTCTCTGCATGATCACCAAGCAATAAAACACCATCTCAGATCACATGAACAGCGTCATCCCTCCTACAGCTAAGCCATGTACTCTCAAGAAACTGTACCTGCAACAACATTCCACACTACAGACTGGTGTAAGCCATTGCATGTCTCACAACAACGGCCAATAACGAGAATGCTTAATAGTATAAGAGCTGGTATGGCAAGATGTATCGCCCCAACTGTTGGCAGCCCTGAAGATGGTTTTCCGTGGTTTACCATTTTCACACCAGGCAAATACTTGGGATGTACCTTATTTAAATCCGCGGACGCTTCCTTCCAACTCCTAGCCCTTCCCTACCCTATCGTTGCCAGAAGACCTAGTGTCGGTGCGTCGTAAAGCCAATTATGAAAAAAGGAAGTAGGGCCAAACTAAAAAAGGGTGCCAGTGACTACAATGCCTTTCAAAATCTGGAGCATTTTTACCATCGCCCAAATTGCACACTGGAAACTCAGTGTGAACATTTTTGACGGAGTCAATTACAAGGCTATAGTAACTGCTTCATACTGGAGCAACTACATCATTGGGGGAGAATCTAATATGATCATGATCAACATTGATTTCTTATTTATCCTGATCTTAGAGGACTGCATTAAGAAAGGCAAACTTAGATGAATTTAATTTGATTACATTGATTGGATGAAGCTATCCAAATGCGATCAGGTCCAAATATCGAGGAGGATAGGTTATCTACAATCTGTTCAAAAATAAACTCCGATGATGACGATGATGATGATGATGATGACGATGATGATGATGATTGTTGTTTACAGGGACATAACATCTAGGCCATCGGCCCCTACTGGTACGAAATGAGACGAAATGTAATGGCAATTTAAAAGACCAAAGTTCATCCACTGACCAGAATTCAAAACGTGATGATGAAGAACGAATGGATGAATATGAATTTAAAATAATCAGCGGATCCAACTAACAACAGTGAAAGTTTAAAATGGTTCCAAAATCGATCCACTGACTAGAATTCAAAAATACGACGATGAAGAAACGTTATAAATTAAAACATTAAGTGAATCCGACCCTCACAATCCTGCATTGATGCTTGTTGTCTAAAAGGGGTCCAAAATCCTGATCAACGCCGCTCATAATGGTACTTTATCTCTAGTAAAGTAGAACCATCGTATTTCTCATATAGCGGTACTAATCAAATATCACGTAGACTCATGGTGTTCCACACAATATGGTAGGCCTACTGCTCATACGAAATGTACGTCGCACAGGTCGTGACCTGTGGTGTTTCTCACACAGTGGCGCCACTCATAGGCAACGCAAACCCATGGTGTTCCTCGCCAAGGTGTAATAACCACGGGGACCCGGACTATCCCGTGGTGTTCCTCACACACTGGGTACTAACCAAGACAAATTAGACCCACGGTGTAGCTCATACAGTGCTACGAATCACAGGCAACGTCCAGATCCGTGGTGTTTCTCACATCAGAGGCAACGTAAGCCCGTGGTGTTCTGTATACAGTTGTACTATTCACAGGTACTGTAAACCCACAGTGAACTACCATCTACTGCTACTATTCACAAACCTATTGTTTACCTAACATAGTGGTACTATTCACAAGTAAAGGTGACCAAGGTGTTCCCCGCGAGATGGTACTAATCACAAGTAGTTTCATAGTTCTAATTCAATCATCTCATTGTCGCCCCTTTTAATCGCCTCTTACGCCAGGCAGGGGATACCGTGGGTGTATTCTTCCTCTGCGTCCCCACCCACAGGGGGTACTCCAGTGATAAGAAAGGGTTATGAGAACGAACCAGAAAGAAATTAAGCAGAGAAGCAGTTTGTCTCATCTCCTATATTCAATGTTTATATTGAGGAAGTCGTGAAGGAAATCAAAGGAATTGGGAAAGGAATTTCAGCTCAAGGAAATTAAATTAAAACTGAGATTTGTGGATGGTATTATTATTTTACCAAAGTCTAGAAAAATGGCTAAAGTGCTTAAAAGTATGGATACAGTCCCGCAGAAAATGAAACTAAATATATGCAAAATAAAAATAATGGAATACAGTCGATTAAAGTCATGTTATGCAGGAAGTCTTAGATTAGGAAATGAATTCTTTAAGGAAGAAGACGAATATATTGTCACAAGGGTATAAGAATACTTAACTCCGGACAAACATCAACCAGGAAGGCCATTCTTAAATAAATGAAATTTACTCACTTCAAATACAGAAAGATGTTCCTCTATACGTATGAGTGGATCATGACATTGAACGGAAGTGAACACGGACAGTAACTGGCGCAGAAATAAAGAGAGCAGAATCCTTCGAAACGCCAGTAGAAGAGATAGTTTGAATAGTTCGACAGGACACTTGTTGAGAACACCAGAACCTGTTAGGTTAGTTTTTGAGGGGAATTCATTGAGCAAAATTGTAAAGGCAGATCAAGTCACGGATATGACAAACATTATAGCAGATTTAGAAGAGAATTCATATAATTTACCGGATGTTGAGAGTTTCGAGATACCTAAATGTTCTAGATGAGACAAAACTAATGAAATATTCCTTTCCTCCTTTCTTTATATATCTCTCTCTCTCCACAGCTTTTACCACACCATATGGGGTCGCAGGTGTTATTCTCCAGCTTTAGTATGTGATGCCCTTCCAGGTAATAACTTTCTTCTTTCTATTACAAATGTAAGACTCTTAAAATGGTGGGTTAGGATTCCCATTGTCGGGAGTCCTGAAGATGGTTTTTCGTAGTTTCCCCATTTTCACACCGTGCAAATTCTGCAGTCAAGGTCGCTTCCTTCCCACTCCTAGACTTCTCCTAATACACCGGTGCCGTAAGACCTACCTGTGTCAGTGTGACGTAATAAATAAATAAATAAATAAATAAATAAATAAATTGCTCACAGTTGCGCAATTTCGAATCTTCAACCCAATTGGACTCCTGACGAGAGCTTATAGGAATTATTGATTTTTTCAAGAGATCATAAGGGCATCGGATTCTATGGTAGCAAGCGTAATCAATTCGAGTCATTTTGACACACCACTGCACTTCGATTTCGGCACAGATCGTTTCTCTCCGTAGTTGTTGGTCATCCATGGATGGAGTAGAATACTGATCCTATTCCATCGTGCGGTCAATTTTAGTATATAACAAACCAAACCCCGCGGTTCAACAGGCATGAAGGGCCATGGCCTACCAAGCTAGCGCTGCTCAGCTCAAAAACCTCCTGATGACGAGGTGTCGTGCGGTCAGCATGGCGAATCCTCTCGGCCGTTATTCTTGACTTTCTAGACCGGGACCTCTAACCACCAGATAGCTCCTCAACTGTAACCGCGTAGGCTGAGTGACTTCGAACCAGTCCTCAGATCCAGGTAAAAATTCCTTACCTGGCCTGGAATGGAACCCGAGGCCTCCGAGTAAGAAGCAGGCACGCTACCCCTTCACTACGCGGCCGGCATGTTAGTTTTAGTCCAACATTAAATAGCTGGACATATAAAACCTCACTTTCTGCTAAGAAGGAGCCCGTGCAGTAGCGACGCATATCAACTAGCCTTGTAAATATACGTTGGAGTCCCCATTTCCCGTACGCAATATACAGTATGTTCAAATTTTCAAAACTAATTACTGTATTACCACGTGAGACAAGAATGCTGAAAGCACTTGTCATAATGTCTTTGTCATCGCCGATACTTAGGTTTCCATCAAGACCTTGTGTTGTCTCCTCATAACAGGATTTATCTCAAAAGCAAGCCAGCGAAAACAGCGGATATCCTGTGCGATAAATTAAAAGTTTGTCCACATCTACAGTAAAAAAATACACATTAATCTTGAGGGTGTATTTATAAATAAATCCAGCATTCTTATATTAAATTATGTATTCCTGGTAGGAGCCTTGACTTATTTACGAGTGAGGTGAGCGACAGAAATGCATTGTGCTGCGAGTATTATAGACCTGAGGGAGTACAGACACTCACACGCACAGATGATGCGTGTCTGATAGAACATACAATGCGTGTTCACTGATGAATGGATAATGTTAGTGGCTGAAAGATGACTGCACCTGTCTTGGACTCACGCTCAGGTCAGTTAGATTGGATATCCTGATGGATGGGGAGAACCTCGAGGCATTTGTCAAATGTATATATTCCCTGTAAAGGTCATAAAATATTACTCGTCTTATGAATGATTACCGGTGGCAGCGAGGGAAACTACTAATCGCTATAAGCAGAGTTACAGAATATCTCAGCGCGAGAGATACAGTAATATATTAGCGGAACAGTATTGTCTTTGCATTAATGTTGATATTGCTCACGTACAGTGAATTGCTGCTATGGAACATTTTTGTTACTTCTGCGTTGGTTAATGAAACTGTAGTTCTTTATAATAACGGAAACATCTTCAAGGGAATAATGAAGAGTGATCTGTTTATGAAGTAAAAATTAACATATACAATGTTTTCAAATTACAGGATATGTCTAAAGAGTACGGTAATTGGACCGATATCGCAAAGGGAATGTGTGGTAATTCTGCGTGTTTGCGCATGTGAATAGAGAGACATCTTGAGAAGAACCACATAGCGTATAACATATGGAGTTAAAGCAGGTTATTCTGTTGTAGCCAGTTGAACGTGTGAGTGTGGCATAACGAAAAAGTATTTTATAAATTGAGGAAAACGGGAATGGAAACACAGACGATGTTGCTGCAAGTGTACGGAACAGAAGCTGTAAGCCAAACGGTCGTGGCACAACATCAAGAGTTTCCAGTCCATCCTGAAAACGTTTGCACCAGTCTTATACACATCGGCATGGCGGAGATAAAGATTCCCGTTGAAACGAACGAAATATGTAGCATCACGATCTACGTCCAACAATAAAGCTACTGATCCAACACACAACATTCCCATGTCTAAATTAATCGAAATTGCTTCCTTTACAGCCTATTCTTTTAGGTCTAATTTAAGGGTCGATCAAAAAGTTTCCGTTCGACTGCCGTGCAGTACTGAATCGGGATGCCGATCGGACAAATTCGCCGTGATCATTGAGACTTTCATACCACCGACGCACCAAGTTGAAGATCCCCGTGTGGTAATACACCGTGTCCTACTGCGTGAAGTCCGTAACCGCCTGCTGCACATTCTCGTCCGACATTTATTCGCCTTCAAGGCATTTTTGAGGGTCGAAGGCGTGATAATCGCATGGGGAGAGATGAGGACTCATCCAACGCCCGCTTGTTGTTGAATGTAATGCATGAGGTTGGCCTTCCAGATCGACCGGTGACTTGTGTCGGAACGCGACCCGCACGGTACTTGGTACACCATATCACAACGGTAGTTTTCGACAGACATGCTGCCCCATACACAGTCTTCATTCTCCGATCGATGTTAGCCAGTTTTTGTCCTTGAGCAGCCAAGAACAGAACAACAGCACGTTGGTCCTGTTTGGACGCATTTGGTAATAACGTCGCCATAGTTCACGTGGCCGCATTTAACGCACGCACCTCGGCACGACACGACTGTTACACTAATCCATTTGCCTACATGTCCGTACTTATGCATCCGCATCGGAGTCGCGCTACGTTGCATATCCGCTGCAGAAACGCCCTCAAACAAACTTCTTGATTACGCCTTATACATCAACATCTTCCTAAAATATGCTTTTTAAGACCATCAAAATGGCGACGTTTTTCCATCTTTTTTATGACGTACACTGGTTGCCTGGTTGTGGTGTTGGTTTTTGTCAGTGCGAAATTGCTTACTCTAACCCTATACAGAAACCAACCCATATCCATGTTAAAACATTCTCTTAAAAGTGCTTCAAAGCGATCTCTGAAACCTGTTTCCGCGCCTGCGTTACATTCAACAAAGGTCAGTGCGGTTACTCGTTAGCGATAAAAAAAGCAGTAATGGTCAGATAAATAATACAGGGAGAGTCACGCAAGAGTTGCCGTCCTTCCTGCATGCCGTGTGTCGGTAAACAAGACCCTAGTGGCCGTCACACCGTTCCTGTAAGCCTGTAGGAAACGCATGAATTCGATTAGAGGATAATGATTTTTAAGAACGGAGAGAAAACAATAACACTTACCCTATTACAGTAAGTTTTAAGAATGTTTTCGCTCAGCCTGTAGATAAGCTGTGTAGCGTATGATGATATTAAGATTCACTTTCTGCAATTCAGCCCCATCAATGTTCAACATTTTGATGAGAATTGCAGCTTAAAATCAACAGCATACTGTACCAGGAACTGTTCCAGCCCTGTACATTGTTTTATAATTGCCGGAACATGTGGAAAACGGACGGCAATAATATCTGTTCGTATGCCCGTCATCTTGTGCTAGCGCAATACGAAGTTCCTCGTGGCGAGCTGGACACGTCACGACCAAGGAACCTGCGAGTGACGTCACTATTACATGTTGCACGCCTCTCTATCGAATGTGCTAGAAGAAAAAGTCTAACTTTTCAGACGATTAAGTTAAGGAAATGAGACATATATAATCGTGTAGCTCATGTTCTAAATGTAAATATATGATAATTTCAATAAAATCCGTCACGGCATTCAAGAGATATAAGCAAATTTCCCCTATGTGACGTAGCAAGCAGCCTTGAGTCGTACGGGATATAAGCAGCAGGCCAGACCACAGCAGTTCAGTTCGCATTCTTCACAGCTGGCTAGCATGTCACGCTGCACGCGACGAGTCGAACTCAGTATTCCTACTGCCGGACATCGTGATACTTAGAAAATTTCGACGGTAAATTGACACTTAGTTTCTGCGAATACCAGTGTGTAACTTATAAATTGTGGGACTTGCAATTCGTCACACATTCAGACTTAGAAAATTAACGTGTGTGTAACATCAAATTCATGAGGACTTGTAATATTTCACCGATATTTGAACTTGACAAATATCTTAGTTTCCGTGTGAATAACCATAACCAACTAGAAGTGAGCACGGCAGCTTCGCATTGTAATGATCTTGAACTATTTCAACTGCGAATATCGTGATTGTAGGTCGCAACACATTAACTATTTTAAGTATTATCAGAGCCTAGAACACTGTAATTTGTGCCGCAAAAGACTGTACCATTTAAAACAACGCGTGTGTGAACTTCGTAATTCAGTGAAGTATAGGACTTATGCATGAATAATAGTAGAACTGTGTTAGTGAGAATTAACATTACGAGATAATACGAGAGAGAGTCATTTATTTATTTATTTGCTGTGAAAGTGAACCATAATAAACTGTGCTTCAAATGAAAGTTATTTTGACTAAACGAACTGTGAGCAGTAAGTGTCTAAATGAACTGTGCAGTGAAGTGTATTTCCCATTATCGTGATTTACGATAATAGACAGTGCTCCGACGTATTTCTCATCGAGTGAATGGTGATTCTTTATGAAACAGTCATCAGTTCTAACAGTGGAAAATCAAATGTTGCACATTTTCAACCTAGTCAGTTGGACTTTCTCGTGTTAAAGCCACTCTTTTAATAACATGAGAAATCCTGACTCAAGACGACGGAGATCAGCGTAGAACGACGGAGATCAGCGTAGAACGACGGAGATCGACGGAGATTTGGTACTACGAGGAATAGTTCCAGGGACGTGGTACTGTGGAACATCTTGATGTCTGCTGACAGCTGAGTTCCAGATTGCTGTTTGCAGAGCAGTATTCAACTGCTCGAGCTCAACGAGAAGGCGTATATCAGGTGATGTCAGTGCCTTTTCCATTCAATTCTGACTTTGAGCAGAACTTTTTCAAACAGTGTCATTACTGGCAAAGAAAATTAAAAGTTCACTTGATTAATATTTTACTTGGAAGACAGACTTTCAAATAACAGTGTGCTCTCGTATATTCTCATTCATTGGAACTTTGAAATATCAATTGAGTGCATTATTCGTAGTGGAAGTATATCATAAACTCTTAATACACAATAAATTTACAAAGTGTACAATAATTTACAAAAGAGTAGGACGATACTCAGAACTTTATACAAGAAGACTAGATTTGATCTCAAGTGTTTTCATATTTGAGTTTGATGTGTTCTCAAGAAGGAATTACCAAATTTACTTTATTCAATTCATGTAGAAAGTGTAATTTGAAAGCGCAAGTGCCAATAGAAAGACTTCAGGATTTTTTATTTACTTCTTTAATTTATGCCTTGAAGGTTATAATAGACATAACGGATTGAGAGAGATATTATTCAGCTGAATTTCACTTGGATTTCGATATTCAGTTGTTGAAATTGGAATTTATTTTCTATTAAAAATTTATGATTCGGCGACATAATAGGGTGGTCTTCCAAAGATTGAATAAAGGAAAGAAAGATAAATTATATATTATTTCGCCTTGTGATCCTCCCTCTCTGTACCATCTCCTAAGAACTAGGCACCCCCCAAAAAGACCTCATGCTCTTAAAAATCAACTTTTCCTGGTACAATACGGAAATAAGTTGTTAAACAAGTAATTCAGAAGCCATCAAACGAAACTGATCATTTACAGCTGTACCTAGGTATAAGAAGTAATCACGCTCTACGCTGTACGGCAGCTCATCGCAAACTAAGACCATAACATCACTGTGCATGCTATGAGGGTCAGGTGGCTATTGCATCATCTACTCGCCCAGATATTGCATAGCGAACTCCGCTGAGTAATTCCAGTATAAATGGTCCGTTATTGGAAATTATATATTTCCCAGCTAACTCATTCTTGTTTGCTAGCATTCCGCCCCAATGTGCCAATTTGGGCTCATCAGTTGGTAACAAGTACACTTACACGTAATGAAAATCATTGTGAATCCGTATTGAAAGTAATCTTATGATACATGTAAGAAATTTATTTCTCTTCCACCTATACAATACAACTCAATATATTAAAGTTAGAGTTAAATCCTCATTAAAATAAAAAATTGGTACATGTTTCGCCCTTTCCTATGAGGTATAGTCAGCCATATCATTGCCTCAAACCATGTCAAGTACTTGGTTAAAATGATCTAAATTCTACTACAAAATTGAATACATTAAAAGATTTCCAAGCCATATCAGGTACCTGGGTAAAATTGAATCTAAAATCAACTAAAAAATTGAATATATTAAAAACAGCAGTTAAAAAGTCGTCATTATATGAGTAACTTGATTTAGTTACAAGTGAAAATTAACAATATTGATGGCCTTGAGCCATAGTAAATTCATTCACATTCAACATTGTCAATGGCTCAAAGCCATCAATATTGCTAATTTTCACTTGTAACTCATATAATGACGGATTTACTAAGTGAAGTGTTTTAATGTATTCAATTTTGTAGTAGATTTTGGATTCAATTTTAACCAGATACCTGACATGGTATGAGGTAATGATATGGCTGTTGATGCCCCATAGGAAAGGGCGAAATATGTACCAATTTCTTATTTGAACGAGGATATAACTCTAGCAGAGTGTTGTATTGAATAGGTGGAAGATACATAAATTTCTTACATTTATCATAACTAGTACACTTACCAAGACGCATGACTACTGCATACAGTGGAGGCCATTGCGTAGGCTACTTAAAGTTACAGGACACGTACACTCATATTCATAAAAAACTGAACACTTTGAAGGACTAGAGGTAAGAAGTTCATATTCACAGGACATGTTCATTAGTCTGTTCTTCAGGTACAATTAGCATTTCAGTCACCTAGGTTCAGCATTTGTCCTGTTGCCTAGTAGGCACTGGGTCCTCCATGAGCACTGATAATTTGTTCCGTGCGAGATGGCATCGACTTGTGTAAGGCGCGACTGGCGTCCTGGGGTATAGCCATTCATGCTGCATTCACCTTGTTCCACAGTTAATCCTTGGTGCTTGGCATTAGGTCACAGCGCGGCAACCCTCGTTTCACCCTTTTTCGATTGGCGATAAGTACGGTGATCGAGCAGGCCGGGGCAACAGTCTGGCATTCTGTGACAATAATAAGGCACGTGTTCGTACAACAACATGTGGTCGCGCATTTTCCTCCTGAAATACGGCATCTGGGTTGTCGTGCAGAAGGGTATTGCTACGGGTTGCAGGATGCCATTCATATAGTTCAAAGTGGCCACAGTGGCCTGGACACACACCAACTTTGATTTGTGGTTGTACCCAATAGCACCCGACACCATAAGGCCTTAAGTCGGCGCTGTATGTTTTCTGAGATTGCAGTCAATACGATGCTTCTCCCCCTGTTTGCGGCGAACCAAAATGCGGCCATCATTTTCAAACAAACAGAATCTGGATTCGTCCGAAAACACTATAAACACTACCTGCTGCCATTCCTGTCCCCAGCGACATCGTTCCATACACCATTGCAGTCTAGTATGTTTATACACATTAGTCAAAGGTAGGCGGAGATGTGGACGACGCGCCGGTAACCCAAACCTTAATAAACGGCGACGAAATGTCACTCCTGATAGTGTACGATGTGTTACACTGTTCCACTGTTGCGCCAGAGCCGAGGAGGACGCAGATCTGTCCAGTAATACCATTCGGATGAGGTGTAGATCTTCTCGGGGTGTGGTATGTGTGGTGCGACCAGACCCATCTCGTCGTGTTTTACGGCCTTCTGTGAACAATTCTGTACACACCCGTTGCATTGCGGACACACTTCGTCCCACACGAGCAGCAATTTCCCGGATGAATGCATCACGTTCTCTCTTGCCAATAATGCGCCCTCTTTCAAACGGTTCTCGCATACGTCTGCGAGGCATACTGCACGTCTGCCCAAGTTGCACTGATCCATTACCTTCGGTTTATAGTGACAACGAGAGCCGCACGCACATTTTACCAGTCGGTGGTGATGCGCCGGGATATCGATGTGGACCTTGAACCTGAGGGCCAATATGGTTCAAATGCTAATCATTTCTTCAGAACATACTAATGCACATGTTCTGTGAATATAAACTTCCTATCTCTAGTCTTTCAAGGTGTTCTGGTTTTTATGGACATGAGTGTATTTCCGGTTCGCTATGGGAATCAATATTCTTATCATCTGATGGCCTAGTAGGTATCAATATGTATAAAAGAGACAAAGTCTCTCATAGTGCAATGGCACTGCTTGTGTAAATTATTATTCAATAATAGTAAAATGAACAATACACCGTATCAAATTTGGATTCGCTGGCTGATTTGGCTAGGAAACTAATATTCCCATTCATGCAAGGAGGAAGTCCGAATTTCAATAAAAAGCAACCACTCGTTAGTTCAGTAATTGGACTGCTTGTTACAGTGTACTTGGGCAGGCAGACAAACCGGTCGACGGATGAGAGTCAAATAAGGAGGATCTCTTCAAGAGATGTAACATGCAGTTTGTCTTGACCTGGCTACCCTCTCTGCCGTAGAGAGATTGAGACTCTAGCATCATCTATACATACATTCTAACCACGTGTATTTAGTGCTACTGATTTCTGCGAAGACATTCGCTACCTCGACCTACATTACACTAAACCATGTTAAACTACATTTTACAAAGTCCGTTTTAGCATTGTCTAATAGGAATAAAATGTTATTAAATACTAATTTTAGCCAGTTTCATGGAAACTCCAGTAATATAGATGCAATATTAGGGTTTCCTAGTTTTAGAAATACCAGTAAGAGACAGGTCATGTCGACACAACATAACATTTGCTCAAGAAAACTCTCAGCCATAGACGCCCAAGTGAGATTCGGTTTATTCTGCCGTCTAGTAGGCATAGAGTAAAATAGAACGTCAAAATTGAAGTGCAGACAGACATACGTCGAACTAAAATGTTTGCATACGGTAGCTAAGGTCATATTATTATTATTATTATTATTATTATTATTATTATTATTATTATTATTATTATTATTATTATTATTATTACCCTATTTGTGTGGATTACAGAGGATTAATTTAGAACTTTAAAATTAGAGCTATATATTTGTTTCTTTGCTATATTTTTCTTTCAGATTTTCAATTTTACATTTTGCTAAGCAACAATTCAGGTACAGAACTAGCTCATTACCTTAGGTACAATGTTGGAAAAATCAGAGTAATCAACAAATTGCCAATTAAATATCTGAACATAAAGTTCCCAATTTACAAATGTTACTTGAGCCCTACTACTTCATTCAATCAATAATCAAGAAGACGGATCTCCCAGTTTCTTTTACACCATTAGTAAGAGCATCTTTGCTCTATAAAATTTATACTTAACTCTTTCCGGTCTAACTGCGAGCATAGCCCGTAGTAAGGTTTGACAATTCGCTAAAAATCGAGAACGAGCTATGAGCGCATTCTGGTGGTTACATCGTGTTTCTTCATGTATTAGTTACAAGAGTATTTAAGCAGATGGCAGTATTATATGTCTAAGTCAGAGAATTTACTATACATTTGAACAGCATGCATCAGTAGATGTTGTCACTCAGTGAGCTCTAAGACATGGCTTCTCGCGGCAAACATGTGCTTGACGAAAGTGATATTTTCGATATTTTATGTTATATTATAAGTTTATGCGCAAATGAACATATTATTGACATATGAATTCGAAACAACTTCTTGCATTTCATTATGATTGGAGTTTGTTTTACGGCCTAGCGCATGTTCCCACGTATTTCATATTGCGTGAATACGTAAGATTGTCTATATATTAGTAAAATTGTCTGTTTAGAAGGCTGTATTTTCTCTTTCTCACAAGTCTTTTGTGGTAAATGGGACAATATTTTTACATTTGAGTAACTTTTAAAAAATTATCATTTAAAATAAAATTTCGTAAGAGCACCCATTTTGATTATTGTAATTATTATTATTATTATTATTATTATTATTATTATTATTATTATTATTTTTTTTTATTGAAAAATTATTATTTTTATATCGTACCAGTACTGATTATCGTTGTTGTTTTGTAATTGTAATGCACATTTTATATTAGCGAAATAGGGTAAATATTACTGTATTTCAATAAAAGGGACTTGCTTAGTTATCCGTCAGACCTTTCCTCCATTCGCAAAACATGGTATAATATATAAACAATTTTAAAATCTCAAGTGATATTTGACATGATACAAAGAGCGCTTTTGAAAATTAGATGCCCAAACAAGCACAAAGAAAAAATAATCATGCCAATATCTCCTAGAGGTACAGAGATATAATGTTTTAAAGATCCTTAAAAATGACCAGTCCAGAACGTTTGTAAGGGATATTAAGGCCCAGACTGGAACGGGTTAAGAACTTACTTCCAGAAATGTGCAGGCCTATCAAGGCACAACCTACATTTTACCAATTCAAGCAGTATTCACTGTCTTATATGCTAAACAGTCTAACATATTTATATAAAAGGAATTAAATAAAGTTTAACAGTTGTATCCAGTACCCATTCTACCAAGCCTTTGTGAAAAATAAACATCAAACATCACAGTGGTGAAACGACGGACACTTGCGCTCCTTAGAAATTGAAAGGAAAAGTTTTAAGCCCTATTTGGGTAAGCCTATACTACTGCGATGACTAGATGGAGAGAATATTTAAGTTACAAATATTACAAACTAAAAATTGTTACAAAATCATAATCACCTCCAAATCAAGTTGAGAGGGTAGCTCACTCCCTATTCCCTGATTTCGGTTAATTTCTTTCGACTAGTTTGAAATTTACCTTTAAAATTTGAAATTTACATTTTGGAAAATTCAGATTACATTATTAAAGATTGGAAACCTTCCTCTCGAGCTAGGTTTCAAAGACTATCGCCTAGTTTACGCCAGAACTGTCATTACCTTCAGCTGCTAGAAGATGGATGAGGCGCCACCGCCTCCTTTATGAACACCTACTCTGTAGACTGGAACGATCAGTAAGACAACCGGGCCCGAAAATATGCCAGATTTTATACCCGAGGGGAAAGTTCTAGAAAAGTCTGGGGTAAGGCGCGACACATTCCAAATTCTTATTGGGTAATTAAATAAATACCATAACCCTGTGATTGGATAAAAAAAATATATACAACATTTTCTATTATGAAGAAATAGAAGTGTTTTTAACTTTAACACACCAAAAGCAAAGAATAACCAACTCAGTTTAGGAAACCTTAGAATAAAAAATTATTTTACATTTTTAACAGTCAATTTTCACCCCAGAGGGCATAACATAAGTTTATAGTAGAGACATTTGTAGAGAAATGTCCAAACTTCTTGTGTTAGTTGTTGCGAGTTTTAGATTTTAGATGGCATTCTACAAGGCGCTTCATTTAAATGAACGGTGTGGGTGTACCTTTCGGTACAATAATAAAAATTATTATTATTATTATTATTATTATTATTATTATTATTATGAAAATGTAAAACTACCGAAAAGCACCTTCAGGGCTGCCGAGAGCGGAATTCGATCATATTATCTGCCGAATGCAAGCTGATAGCTATGTGACCCAAACCGCACAGCCACTTGCTCGGTCAACGTTTTAAAATCTCATCCGTAAGCACGGTAGTATCAAAACCGTATCAAAGCCAAATTGCTCGCACTTTCGGTAAAACCAAGAAGAAATTGTTCCAACAATTACACCCTGAGATGTACAAAATTCCCTGTACTTGCGACAAGGTATACATTGGCCAAACATGCCCATCCATTGGCACTGGTATCAAAGAACACCAGCCAAATATCCGTCGCAACCAGCCAGACGGTCATGATATCGTGGTCGAAGATGTTCAAGCTCTTACCCACACTAAGGACTATAAGTTTAAGATTATAAGGGAAGCTGTAAAAATTGATAAAAATTAACAATTTCAACAGGGACATTGGCTGTCTATTAAATAATACGAGGTTACCAGCCATTAAGAATTTACGTAGGTAGTTCTCTTTCCTGCCCTTTCACTATTGCTAATTCGGTGTTTTCCGAATTCGTACTCTTCTCATCACCACATGGTTCTCTCTGGTATATATGCGATGGATCATACTTTCACAACCTGTAGACCTCTACATCGGTTACTGTACTTATCATACTTCTTTTCCCTACCGTGTCTTCAACCCCGTTGTAGTACCCCTTTCATCCCCCACTCACTCGCAGGACTCACACTCATTTTTCTCGTATTTTCTGCTATACACCTTTTTTCTTATTTCCTTTTTATTTATATTTAAGCAAGTTTTCATTCCTCACCTGAAGGGGGAGGCGGGCCACCTAGAAGGTAACGCCTTCTCTCTGGTCAAGAGATTAAGGCGGATTAAAGCTGAAGTGAGGGATTTAAAAGTTGGGTGAGGGATGTGTGGAAATGAGGAGAATGGAGGGGTTTGGCCTATTGACTAACCGTATTGTTCTTTTCTCTTTCTTGTTTTCTTTTATTCTGTATTTTTAATTGTTATTCAAAGTATATAGTTTGGGATATTTACAATTTAAGTTTTATCAAGATGTAGTATATAATATATATTTGGTTTTAAGTGTCTATTTTCATTATTTATATACAAGGTTTACCCTAACAATTGTTTTTGTGGAGCATTTTGTCTCGTTTGATGAGAGGAAGGGTGAGAGATGGGAAGAAAACAGTGTTTAGTGCGGTCCGTCACAGATTACAGTTAAGCATTAAGCATCACATGTAATGATGCAGAGGATTTTGGATAAAGTCTGGGGAAGGGGGATGCGGATCATGTAGGAGTTGTTTAAGGGAGGGGTGGTCTCGGTTGAGGACTCGAAGGGAGGCACGTTGGAAGTGGGTTAAAAGATAGGAGTCGAGTTTAGTGAAGGGAAAAATATCAAACCAGTCGGAGGTATGAAAACGGAATGGGAGACGGAAGGCATGGCGTACGATACGGCTTACAATGTACAGAAGAGAGTGGTAGACGTTGGGGTTGAAGTGGGCTATGGTTGTCCAGGTGTTGAGGCCGTAGGTAATGAGAGGTCGGACGAAGGTCTTGTAGGTGAGGAGGAGGAGAAGCGAACAGTTAAGACCCCGTCGAGTGCCGGCTAGGTGGCGAACCAGGTGGGCACGGGTGGCAGTCTTGATTTCCAGGTTAAGTAAATGGAGACGGAATGTTAGGTGTTGGTCGAAGAGAATGCCAAGGGTGGGCAGGGCGCGGATCGGGGTGTTTCTGATCAGGAGTTTGAGCTGCTCCGGGTGGCGGGCGGTGCTGTTTTTTCGTCGTTTACGTTCGAAGAGGACAGATTTGGTCCTGGAAGGGTTGAGTTTGAGTCGCCAGCGGTCACACCAGGAGAGGAATGAATTGAGCTTCAGCTCTATTCTATTCTATTCTATTCTTCTAACCCGTCACTATTTCCTTGCACTTTATTTTATTTTCATTTATTTTATCAATTTCTTCAACCAAATTCGTACCTGATTCTTCTGATGACCTTGCTGTTTACTCCGCAACGCACGTACGCTGGAACAAGAAACATCTTAAACGTATCTAAGAGAGTGTCGTCACCTCGCACTCGTATTGCACTGTATAACACACAGTGGAGGCCTTCATTTCTTCCGAGTAAAGTTTACAGAAGCCAAAAACTGAACGGTGAGAAATGGTCGGAGAACTGTTCCTGGAATTTTCATTGCTTAACGATAGCTCAATTGGAGTCTTCTGTTCTCTTCTCAGGCAACGCGACGAGCCTTCACAAGACAGATAGAAAAGCGTGGTTTTCTCGTAAGTGGAATTATGAGGTTATCATTGCCTAGCGACGGTATACCATAAATCATCATTGTGAGTCGTGTAACTCATTGCTGAGCGTCGTGACCCCATATGACTTCACACAATATTCTTGATTAAGCGGCGCCAACTTTGACGATGTTCAGCTTCACATAAAGCCTGCTGAAGAGTAAAACTTGATCAATCCACCTGCTCGACGTCCTTCCTCGTGGTCTTCTGCCGACAAATTCGCCTTCCATGATGCACTTCTCTAGATTTTCACTATCCCGTCTTACAATATGTCCGAATATTTGGACAATTCTCCTTATGACACGAGAAGAGACACGTTCGGAGATATTCAGTTCTTCATTCCGTCCAAGGTACGCGGAGCATCCTTCTCCAATACCGCACCTGAAAGACGTCGACACGGTACTTATTTCTTGCCTTGAGGGTCAAGGTCTCGGAACTATAAAGGAAGTCAGAGATCACAAGTGAATCAACTAGTCTAATCTTTGTAATGTTTGTTATTTCTCTGCCCTACCATATGAGTTTGCTCATGGCAACGAGCCCTAAGGTGATACGTCTCCTAATATCTTCGTCAGAATTTCCGGTATCACATGTGGTCGGACCAAGGTACAGAAACTCATTTACCACCTCCAGTTCCCTTAATCGACCTGTCAGCTGGATCTGTGCCACTCTATCAATTACCATTAGTTTGTACTTGTTCAGGTTGATCTCTAGCCCATATTCCAAACTTGCATTTTTACCCTTGCTAGTAATTCTTCAAGTTCATCTTCACTGCTGGCAAGGAGATTGGTATCATCAGCAAAGCGCAGGTTATTAATATTTTGTCCACCAATTGAAATGCCTCCAGTCCAGTCGTTGAGGGCTTGCTTCATCACATATTCAGCATAGATGTTATATAGAATAGGTGATTATATACAGCCTTGTCGGAGATCCTGTGAAATACTGAAAAATTCTGAAATGTTGCCATCTATATTTACGGTTGCAATGTTGTTTCCACAAAGACTTTTCAGTAATGATATTAGATGTTGTGGCATGCCAAATTCACCAAGATCTCGCCATAGTTTATTCCACACAATACTATCAAAAGTTTTCTTGTAGTCAAGGAAGTATATAGGCACAGGAACACAGAACTCACGAGATTTTTCGATTATTTGCCTCATATTAAAAATCTGATGGCGTGTTCTTTTTCCTGCAACAGATCCTGCTTGCTCAATTGATATGCGAGGCATTATGTATGACTTGAGGCGCTGGTTTATGATGTACTATAAAATATTACTTGCATGCGATATCAGAACAATTGTACGATAGTTGCAACACATCCTGACTGACGCTTTCTTGTGCAAGCGGATTAAGATAAAGTTTGTCCAATCTTTTGGCCACTCTCTCGTCGTCCATATCCTATTACACAATGAGTGCATCACGTACAAGCCTTCTTCACCCATTGTTTGAGCATCTCTCCAGAAATACCAGGGGGTTTGGTTTTTTATTGGTTAATGGCGTTCTTGATTTCGCTTTGTAGAATGGAAGGTTCCACTGCAGAAGGCCCTCTTGGTTGCTGGACTGCTACATCATAATTTATTCCAGAGCACAGCTTTTCACAGTTTCTACCTCTCTAGCGGTTCTTTTCTATCTCCAATTAGGCGTCCATTCTCTTCTTCTATAACCCATGTGTGTGGTTTTAATTGATGATTAGTGCTATTGATTTCGTAGAAGAAATCATTTATTTGATTTTGGTTCTGGTTTAATTCTATTTCCTCGCAGACTATGTGGATGAACTATGATTTATCATTCCTACAATTACGCTGTCTCTCTCTCTACACAGGATCCTGTATCTATTTTCATCCTGAATGGATTGAATACCACGTTCCTTCACACTACTTCTTTCTTCAATCATTTGCAGGGTCTCTTTTGATATCCAGGGATGTGTTTCACTCTGTGTCCTCCTAGCTGGCTGTGAGAGAGATGAGGAGACAATCTGTTTAATTCTGTCCCACGTCTGAAAAGACGACTCTTCTCCAATTATTAGCAAGTCTGGGAGCTTTGGCCGTGCAAGTTTCCCGAAGCGTGCAATAGATTCTTTGTCAGTGAGTCTAAACTGTATTGCTCTTATCTTCTTGGTGACTTTTAGTTTTTGCCGTATTTTCACGGGCAACGGATTGTGGTCTCTGCCATATTTCGCTCCTGGAAAGTTCTTACAATCTAGAACAGATGTCTTCCAACGTTGTCTCAACAAAATGAAATCAATCTGATAACTGAATCTATCACCAGGAGATATCCAAGTGTACAGACGCCTTGGGTGATGCTGAAAGAGGGTGTTGCACACTGCAATGTCATTTCCAACACAAAACTCCAGTAGCTGCTTTCCTCGTTCATTCCTTTCGCCTAGGCTATAACGACCAATCACAGATCAGATGTCAGTGTCTCCAGTATTGTCCCCAATCTTCGCATTGAAGTCACCTTAGAATTTTAATATTTCCCTACTTGCAAACATATTGATGGTATGTTCTAATAGTTCATAGAACTTTTCTATTTCAGCATCTGACGCTGCAGCTGTGGGAACATAGACATGGGTAATATTAATCCTGCAACGGGAAGCAATCATTTCGATGGTAATGATTCTTTCACTGGTGGGTTCATAACCTAGAACAGTGTTGTTCATTTTTTAGGAACATCAATTGCAACATCGTTTCGACTCATATCATCGCTTCCCGAAAAGTATACCTTGCATGAGTTACAAAGTGTCCATGTCCTTTCCAATGAGTCCAATGAGGATATCCACATTATGTGAACTCATTTCACTTTCTATTATTGCAAGTTTACCTGGCTGTACGGCACCACGGACGTTCCATGTTGCAATTCTTCTAATGACTCTCATAGAGAATTTACTTTGACGGTTTAAAATAGGGGCTTCTCTTAGTCCTGTCTCCCCCGGAGATCAGACTGGGAGACTTGATACTCCGGGGCATTTGGAATTAAGCAAAGCCATCATGGGTTTGTCGAGGGAAAAGTACAGTGGTGGTTTCCCGTTGCCTTCCACTGCCCCAAATCCATTGGCTAAACCGACCCAGTTTCCCGCTGCCGTTGGTTACCCAGCCTTTAACTGGGTTGTTCGGCTTAACAGGATCACTGCGAGTAAGTTGGAAACTGGAGGAGTGAAATGAAAGGGGCTAATATAACTCCCTTGTTGAGTTCTTATATTCGCATCACAACCCCATTTTGCCAGAGTCTCGAGATTATCGTAGAGACTCTCCTTAGGTTACTTCCCATGGTATATTTGTGGGTATAGTTATTAATGCACCAATTACTGTTGTACTATATGCACTGCTACTGGAGGAAAATTGAGCCAGCTCCGTGTGTAGGGGTAGCGTGCCTGCTTCTTACCCGGTGGCCCTGTTCTATTCCCGGCCAGGTGAGGGATTTTTACCTGGACCTGAGGGCTGGTTTGAAGTCCACTCAGCCTACGTGATTAGAATTGAGGAGCTATCCAAAAGTGAGATAGGGGCTCCGGTCTAGAAAGCCAAGAATATTGGCCGAGGGGGTTTGTCGTGCTGAGCACACGAAACCTCGTAATCTGCAAACCTTATGGCTGAGCAGTGGTAGCTTGGTAGGCCAAGGCCCTTCAAGGGCTGTAGTGCTATTGGGTTTGGTTTGGTGAAAATTGAAGTGAATGAGTGAATTTCGAAACAAAACATTTATGTAAGACCAATGCAGCATAAGAAAGCATTTTATGTACTTAGCGAATTGGAGGTACAAATTGACACGCATTTTAGAATGAATCATTCGGGAAAGGGTCTCTGTGAAGTGGTAGACAAAAACACTAAATCAAACCAAAATTTTATTTAAAATGAGTAGGTTCGACTCTTTTACGAACTCCGCACTGAAAACATTTAAAAGCTAAGATAAATTTGCGTACCTTCTGAGACGCTTCCGCGTACCACTACTGGTACGCGTATCACACTTTGAACATCACTGGCCTATATTACTTGTAGTACTCCCGTGACTCTCATATCAGACCTCTGTCAAAAGGATAGCTTCTTCTTGCCCAGTGATGCTCTTAAAACGCTCATTTGTTATTTCATTTAATGCTCGAGGAGACTCAGAAGCGAGATCTCTTCGATAACCTAATTAACGTAGTCCGCTCTAACCTGTGGAACATCCCCCGCTACACACACAGCCTGTGTTAGATATTCCGGTCGCGCGTCCTGTTTAATATTTCTCCCTTGTTTTCCCGCTAATCATTTACGCTTCACGTGGTTCATGTGAGAAGATAGACACTGCGTTAAACTTCTTGTACCTGCTGTAATGTAGTACGCTGCGTGCAACTGAATTACAGGAGAGCGAGACGTGATATTTTGAGAACGACATGGCTTTGGCAAAGTTCATTTACAACATCACGTTAAATTAATGAAAATGAAAGGTACTGAGATCTCACAAAAATGTAGATATCGTAGGTAAAATATTGGTAACAGCAAGGACAAATTGTCCTCACTATTACATCCTCGAGTGTTCAAAATTCCCTGTATACATTGGCCAAGCATGCCGGTCCATAGGGACTCGTATCAAGGAACGCAATAGAAATATCCGTCTCAACCAGCCAGACAAATCAGCAATAGCTGAGTACGCCCTATCGTCGAGTCATGACGTGAAATATGTGTCGGTATACACAGACCATTCAAATTATAAATCCACCAAACATTTCCCCCTTCTTATTCGCTATTTTATTTACAACAAGGGGGTACAGGTAAAATAGTTAGATTTTGAAGAGTAGATAGGGGAAACTGGTGGCATTATTTCGTCATTTGTCCTGAAAACGCTATATGATATTCATCTTGAAAGTAAAGTGGTTGGACTTTGTGCAGACAGCATTAATACTAACTTCGGTGGCTCATCTCGGAAAGGTTCTAAAAATGTTTATTCCATCGTGCAGAAGTCTCTTGAGAAATCAATTGTTGGTGTTGGTGTTGGTTGCAGCGCTCACATTGTCAACATTGCAATACAAACTGCTGTGGACTGTCTTCCAGTTTGTGTTCAAAGTGTAATGCAGAAGATCTACTCATATTTTCACATTTACACCGTACGTGAGACCTCCTATATTGAGTTTTGTGATTTCCTAGAAATTGAGTATTCCAAAGTTCTTGGTTTCATTAGAACAAGGTGGCTTTCCTTGTTACCTTCCATTAAACGCGTACTGAAGTTGTACTCAGCCTTGAAATCATATTTTGAATCACAAAGCAGGTGTCCAAATGTAATCAAACAGTTCCTTGATGGTCCCCTGTCTGAGGTGTGGTTGAATTTTGTGCATACTAGAGCAGCAATTTTTCACAATGTTATTCAGTTATTAGAAGGGCAACGTTTTGTTATGTTGGATGCTTGTAAAGTACTTGAGGAGCTCAGGAAAAAAACTCTCAAATAGGCTAGACTCTGTGTTTGTACCCTCAGTTGTTCCACATAAGAACCTTGGAATTGATGGCTTAGTTAATGTTTCACATTTCAAGACAAATTTTGAAACATTTCACTCCACTTGCTTGGAATACTTAGAACTCAGTGTGTTAATTTGGGCAGATCTTAATTATGTGTTCGAATGGAGTTATGTATAAATATCATTAGATTTTGCACTTAAGTACACTGGGAAAAACATATGTGATACAAATGCTTTTTGATGAGATTGTTAATGCCAGGGAATATGTCACAGTTACTAAAGTAAAGGAATGGAATTCGGGTCGTACACCAACTCATTTGAGGTGTTTGGAAATATTCACTATTTTTTAAGGTAGGAATAATGGCTTGGGGAATATAGGTGATATTGTAGGATTTAATAATAAGAATTTATTGTAGCCAGATGGCCATATAATGGGATACAACAATAGGTTTCAAGGTTACAAAATAAGCATGAAATATTGTCACACTATATACTGCGATTCACAGATGCTCGAGGCGGTTTAGTCTTTGCTATAGTCAACTATGCTCTTTTCCCTTTTACTACACAGTGTTATGTGGTATTTGCCGCATGGATTCTCACACAGAGAACATATACATTCTTTGTTCTGTTCATGATATTTTATGTTTTTGCAAATTTTGTGATGGAAGCCGTGAACGGCGAGTCTAGTGATTACGTTTCTTAGTTCCTGATTTTCCTGTGTCCATCGTCTATCGGTTACTGCTTCCGTTGCGTAAGATTCCAGTGGTATGTCCTGTTGTTTCAGATGCTTCTCTCTATGTTTACGCAGTCTTCTCCATTTGCAGAGTAGATGGCAGGTGTAGTTTGAATCGGAGGTCTTCTATATAGAAAGGTTCCCTTGCTAATTCATAGATTAGTCTGGACGGTGACGATCTTGCCACGCCCAGTGCTCTCTTAAGGAATCGTGCTTTCACTTTTTCTATCGTGGTGAGGTCCTGTTGTGGTTAGCCTTTTCAATATTATCTCCAGGCCGTGTGAGATAGTGGGAGTTATTTTGGAGTGGAAAAGTGTCATTGCTGTTCGTAGTGAGAGTTTGGTTATGTTCTTCAGATCGTATATTCCTCTGATGGCAGCTGTTGCTCGTTCCTCTATGTGGTGTCTGAAAGAGTGGCACGTTGTTTGCAGGGTGACGCCGAGGTATTTGTAGGTATTGACCGACGTGAGTTCTTCTTCGCTGAGAGTCATTTTGTTTTCCGCTGCTAGTTTTCCCCCTTTTCGGAAAGCCATGTACACTGTCTTTCTCTGGTTTATGTTGAGGTCATTATCAACTACCCAATTGTGAAGATTATTTAGGACTTTCTGTAGCTCTTGCCGGTTTGGGGAACCCAGGACCATGTCGTCTGCGTAAACATAGAGAGAAACTGAAGTTGTTTCCTCTAGAATCATTGTGGGGTCTGCTGTCGTAACGTTAAACAGGATGGGACTCAGTGGGTCCCCTTGCAGAACTCCATTTGTCTGGATTATTTCTTTTGAGGTCAATATTCCGTCATATACTTCCACTTTATTGTAGGCCAAAATGTTCCTTATTACCCGTGTGTATCCGTGGTCTTCCGCTAGCATATGTTCTAGTTTCTGAACAAGCTTTGATCTGGTGAATAAGTCGAAAGCTTTTGTAAAGTCTACGAATACTGTGTGAAATATTCCTTTGGAATGTCTAAGAGCTTCCTCTATGTCGTTTAATAAATTCCTTATGGCATGCAAGGTGGACCTTCCTTTTCTGAACCCGAATTGCTGTTCAGGGATCATTGGATCTAGTGCCGGAGTGGTTCTCTTGAGGATTAGGCTTGTAAAGACTTTGAAAATGGTATTCTCCAGGGCAATACCACGGTATGAGTGTGGGTCGTTGCTTTCGCCTTTACCTTTGTAGATGACTTTTATCGTGGATTTCCTCCATTCGTTTGGCATTTCCCCTGATGATAGGCATCTATTGAACAGGTCTGTCCATAGTTCACTTAGTGTTTCTGCTGAGTCTTTTAGCATCTCGTTGTGGATCCCATCTGGGCCGGGCGCCCTCCTGTCTTTTGTCTCCTTTATTGTTGCTCTCACTTCCTCTGTTGTGAATTGTGAGATTGGACTAGTTCCTGTGTGGCGGGTAGTGTTGTATGCAGTTTGCGATTGTGCCAGGTTCAGAATCTGTGAGAAGTGCTTTTCCCATACTTCCATTTGGATTTCCGCTTGTTTTCTATTGGATTTTCTCCTGGTGGCTACAAAAAGGTATTTAAGTGCTTCTTCTGCCTCCCTAAGGGATTGATTTTGTACATATAGAGCTTTTTTCGCTTTCAGAATTTGTGTTAGGCTTGCCTGCTAAAAAATGCTTCTACATAACGGGTATTTTCATTAATGAAAAATCTTTGGACAAATGAAAAATCCAGGCTAAATGCTGAAAATGTAAAACACGTGGTAATCACTAGGTGCAACTTGGATTATAACTGCGCAGAGTTTTATGACGTTCTGCGTGGAAACTTAAAGTTGTTGAAGACAATTCATTCCAGTGAAAAGTACGAGAGCCTGTCACAATGAGTTAATGTAACGCTGGGTGTTGTAATGTAAACAAATGTAATAGCATAATAGGTTAGTAGGTTAATAAAATTTGGTAATTGTTGTTATTGGAATACATTACTTTCTTTTTTATAGCATCTAAAATCGGAGTGTTTTTAAGTTTTATCATGTTGTAGTGAGTAATAATGTACGATTCGTTGTATGCTTTTTAAGCTTGATATTGCTTAAAAGGAACGAGAAAAATCGACGATCAAGTTCGCTGCTAAATCATATTTACGGTCAGGTCCTGCTTTTTTTCTCTGAATATCTGGTCACCCTACTCAATAACCTAACTGAAATGAAAATCCACAGCCTGTTCCAGTCATTTGACCGGGTCAGGAATGGAATGAAATGAATGAAGCCCCCTTCTAGCGGTGAAGATGGGAATTTTGCCAGCTGCCGAGGCCTGTCGCACTCCTCTGGGGCAATGATTAATGAATGATTAATGAAATGAAATGAGATTGGAGGGTGTTGCTGGAATGAATGACGACAGGGAAAACCGGAGTGCCCGGAGAAAAAGCTGTCCGGCCTCCGCTTTCTCCAACACAAATCTCACATGGAGTGACCGGGATTTGAACCACAGAACCCAGTGTTGAGAGGCCGGCGCGGTGCCGCCTGAGCCACGGAGGCTTCTCAGTAACCTAACTAAAATTCTTATAGGCTAAAATATATAACGGTAAACGGAACATGAAACGAAACATTACACTATTTACTACGATAACACCGGGCGAGTTGGCCGTGCGGTTAGCGGCGCGCGGCTGTGAGCTTGCATCCGGGAGATAGTGCGTTCGAACCCCACTGTTGGCAGCCCGGAAGATGGTTTTTCATTGTTTCCCATTTTCACACCAGGCAAATCCTTCACACGCCTGGGCCTTTCTTATCCCGTCGTCGTCATTAAGACCTATGTGTGTCGGTGAGACGTAAAGCAAATAGCAAAAAAAAAAAAAAAAAAAAAACTACGAATCACAAAGGAATTTAAGTAAATTGCAAACTACGTGGTAAAGAAATAGTATATAAGCAAATAACACCGAAGCGTGAACTAGAATGAATGTTGACGTCTCAAAAGCATAAACACACATAAACAAGGGGTCGTCTGAGTCAATAAGGTTGCTTCTTTTTAAACCATGGCGTCAAAATTGTAAAAACTAGATCTGGGGGACAGTCATATAACATATGCATAGTTATCTAACTCCCCAACTACTTTCCGCCAGTATTCGGGCATGCCATTTTACTCGGCACGCAGCAGTAATCCCATATATCGGAAATGAGTGGCAGCAGAAGAGACAAATCACATCATATCAACGGTCAATTTAATGTTGACATTGATCAGTTTTATGAGCTTCCGATATTGTAGCCCTTCACAATTAGTTCTCATCCGACTCTGAGATATTAGATCATCTAATGTAAATGGAGTCCTTCATTCTTCCATGGCTCCCTCTAGTCTTATTCTTCAAGCGATCATTCATGTACGATTTTTTCTCATTTTCATCATTTTTCATCATCTTCACAATTTTCCTTGTTGATACAGACCGATGACTACGTGGACCTTAAGACAATCATTACTAAAAACCATCGCCAGTTAACATGATTAAACAATGTTGCCACTAATGCTATCACGGACTATCTATCAATTAAGTAATACCCGGTTGCCAGCCATTAAGTATTTACGAAGGTAAGTAGTTCCCTTCCCTGTCCCTTTACTATTGTTTTTTCCGTCTTGGTGTTTTCCAAATTCGTACGTTCCTCGTCGCCAGATGATTCATTCCACGCTTGTATCTATGTCATACGCCTGTCAATATTATATATTACGTATACACGTTATGAGAACCGCTTAGTCTGATTGTGATAGTTCGGTCAGCTTCCGCTTCGAACGTTAGCGTTGTGCCACGTCCTGGGAGCCATCTGGTGGCGAATGAACGTACCATTTCCGCTTTATTATAACGTCTAAATTCAAAGTCGTTGTTTAAGAAGCCTTTCTCGTTGACAGTCGAGATTTCTGCTGAGGACGCAGAGCACAGTTCTCTGCGAAACGTAAAGAATTTCACCTTATTTTCTTGACACGGCTTAAGCCCAAAAGCCTATACAGTATTATGTCTATGATTAAACAATATTTCCATGTCAGCAACGCTCGGCGTGGATATGGACTAAGCAACAACAGTTTAAATTCATAATTCTATTATCATTGTCGGTAGGGTAAAAGTGAAAAAAACATAAATGATTATTATGTATAACTTTTGTTATATAATACTTTTAGATAGCACAAATAACATGGTTATTAAAAATATTTAGTCACCTTCCCCTACACAACCATTTCATCCCGCTTGAATAAAAGTGTTTACAGCCTAGACTGCAGTTCCTTATTCCCTAACTTTACATATATATTTTCAATAAATTTTGCTCTCCCATTTTCTCGTAGTTCGGCGATGATATAGACTTAGCAACAAAAATCGAAATTCATGAATATCTCTGTTATCATAGCCGGTACGGTAAAAATATATAAGACATAAATGATCGGAAATTTAATTCTATATTAATCGATAGGACCACTAATAACCTAATACTTGAGAATTACATTTTAGGCCTAACCCTAAACTGCCATTTCACTCAGAGTCAATAATATTGTTTATAGCCTGGAATTGTAGTGCCTCATTCCCTAACTTTACGTGCCGATTTTCATGAAGTTTTCTTGAGCCATTTCCTCGTGATGCCCGTACATACATACATACATACATACATACATACATACATACATACATACATACATACATACATACATACATACATACATACATACATACAGAAGACAGACGAAAAGAACAAGACGAACAGAGATGATGAAAACTTAAAAAGGTGTATTTCCTTGTTACTGTGGACACGACCGATACATAGATACCATTATTTTTAAATTATGAGTAATGGACAGGCAAAACTATTAGCTTAGAATTTTATCCAGTAAGATTCTGTCAGTCCGCCTCTGTGGTGTAGTGGTTAGCGTGATTAGCTGCCACCCCAGGAGGCCAGGGTTCGATTCCCGGCTCTGCCACGAAATTTGAAAAGTGGTACGAGGGCTGGAACGGGGTCCACTCAGCCTCGGGAGGTCAACTGAGTAGAGGCGGGTTCGATTTCCCCCTCAACCATCCTGGAAGTGGTTTTCCGTGGTTTCCCACTTCTTCTCCAGGCGAATGCCGGGATGGTACTTAACTTAAGGCCACGGCCGATTCCTTCCCTCTTCCTTGCCTATCCCTTCCAATCTTCCCATCCCTCCACAAGGCCCCTGTTCAGCATAGCAGGTGAGGCCGCCTGGGCGAGGTACTGGTCATTCTCCCCAGTTGTATCCCCGACTAAGCGTCTGAAGCTCCAGGACACTGCCCTTGAGGCGGTAGAGGTGGGATCCCTCGCTGAGTCCGAGGGAAAAAGCCGACCCTGGAGGATAAACAGATGATGATGATGATGACGATGATGAAGATTCTGTCATATAAGTCTCAATATTATATAAGTAATAGCGGTTTTATTTATTTATTTATTTATTTATTTATTTATTTATTTATTTATTTATTTATTGTAAACATAACAGGTCATGAGTCCCATTTATAATGTTCATGAAAATTGTTACTTACTGTAGACGTTAAAAAACAAACAAAAAATTTAAAAATATGCACTATAACTAGAATAATGTCTGTCTGTTAGATCATCAGTTCAAAAAATTGGTTGGATCCTCAAATAGTAGCAGCAAGGGCTATGCAGTTATAGAAAAACCACAAAAACCAACGGCAGTTTCAAAATGAGGCGTACAAGGCAAGATGAGGAGTGAGGTAGTTTGCCATTGTTTTCCTCAATGGGCCAGCAGCACGACTGGCACTATGAGTAACACCTTTCAGAACACTCAGACCTTAGCCTACAAGGAATACAAAGCCTGCTCATTCGCAGTGCTCTCTTCAGAAACAGTGTCCGCCTGGCAGTGCGCGTCTTGACCACTGCAGCGCTAGTATACCACCTCACATCAGCACTCACTAGCATTGATAACGGGAGTTGAAACTAGCACAAATTTACCTCTACACTACACTTCCTGTATATTATATACGTTACTGAGCAGAATGAAGTAGAAAATAATAAATGTTCACCTTTTACCCCTAGCTGTGGATTTTCATTTCAGATAACACACATAACTGTCGAAATTTGTGTCTGGCATTTAAAAGGACATAAGGTCTACACTAGATATTTTTACTACCGCACCGTAGATTTTCAGTAAAAATGAACGACTTTAACCATTTTCCTTGATATTTTCTCCTCATAAATCGGTTTTCTTCTCAAGAAGTATTCTCGGCGATACTCATCTGTGATGCCATTAGCGTAGTTAGTGACAGAGGAGCGTAGATACTTCTGCAGTATTATTCTGCTTAGTTCCTCAGGATGATCACTTTTCCCACACCGTAGAATAGGATTTTTAGCAACACGTGGCAACAGTATTTCAGTTAATGTTTGTGCTATTTTTGGACTGTCCAGCGTTACCGATAACATTTCGTCCCTTATTTGCCTCAGTTTCATCAGCAGTGAAACAAAACTTGGCTTAAGATACCTGAGACGTGAGACCACCTCTGTCTTTGATTGTTATTAATGACGTTAGTGGAGATGGACTCTGGATACTACTAATTTTATCAACACACTCTTGACATGGCATGTGGTCTTCGACAACTCTTACCAAGTGCCCTCCAATATATGCCATTGCAGCACTCGACAGAGCGGTCACTAGTGTTCCATAACTTATCCTTGGTACTTGGTACCATCTACACAACAGAATAAGTACATTATTATTATCAGAACAGGAGCAATAATAATAAGTAACCTAATTTTTGCCGTCACAGGGTCTGCGTATTTTCTGTACCATACACTGTCTGTTTATTGCTTTAATCCACAATTCCCTAGTTGGCTCTTGGCAAGGGAATTCATGGAAAACTTTATTTCTAGAGCCTTGTTTAAAAAACGGTACACAGCAGTACACCATTGTGATATAATTGACGTATTTTAACAATACATTTTTTTCCGTTTGGTCAGTGTGTGAATTAAGCCGAAAGTGTCAGGTTCCAAGTCGTCCTCAATTTACAAGAGTTTCCCCATTTCACATTGGATGGTAAAATTATATTCTGTGACGTTTGCAGCAAAGAGGAGAGGGAAACTTGTTTTATATTTCCCCGTAACGAATTATATCAATTTAGCAAAATCAGCATGGTATTTTAAATAATGCATATTAAGGTACGTAAAATTTCAGCTGCGTAAAATTATTGTAGAGCCTATTTGAAAGTCTGTTTGTGAACAGATGGAAAAAACAGGAATTTATGGCAGCAAAGAAGAATGTCCGGCAGATATCATCTGTAGCAGTGGGCTTCAATGCTTCAGATCATATGATTTACATCAATGATCATCTTACACCCAGAGCAAAAGGTCTTCTTAAGAGGGCCAAGGATTTAAGAATGAAAGGTTATAAGTATGTGTGGACACGGGAAGGTAAGATTTTTGTTAGGAAGGATGATAACTCTAATGTGATAAGCATACGAAATATCGAAGATGTTCTTAATCTTGAATCAGCTTGAATTATGACATGGAAATTGTAGAGGCTCAGTTAACAAACTTAAGACAACTTAAGACCAGAGATTGCCATCTGAGAATTTTTTATGCTAACTCGCAAAGTATCCGTAATAAATGGCTAAACTTAACTAGTTTAATTGTAGATGTACAGATGCCAGAAATCATTATTATAGTAGAAACATGGTTATTCCCACAAGATGAGAAATATTATAATCTGAAAGGTTATGAATGTTATTTTTGTTCCAGAACAAAAGATAGAGGGGGAGGGATTGCTATATACATTAAAGAACCCTATAAAGCTAAAATATTAGTTTCGATTAACACTCCTGGTACTCCGTACAATTTTTTATTGGTTAAAGTCAGCGGTCTGGAGAGGGATATTCTTATTTTGGGATGTTATAATCCCCATTTGAAATTTTCCAAAGAGTTTCTTAATGTACTTGAGGATATATGGAATAAATATAGTAATTATATGTGTTTTACTGTAGGAGATTTCAATATTGACAAACTTCAGCCGAGTCTACTAGCGTCTGAACTTAAGAGGTTATGTGAATGCTATAACCAAAATCCATGTAACAGCAGATTTCCCACCAGGATTACTAACAGTACAGCTAGTCTGTTAGATCATGTTTATGTCAATAAGCTGTACAGGTGCAAACTGTATAATATAATTAATGATTATAGTGATCATAATTTATTAGTCTGCGATATAAATTTGTTATCGAAAGTGAGAACAGAAATTTCATACTTGAAACCAAAAACATGTAATGTGAAGAACATGAATGCTTATATGTCTACCAATCCTCTGATCATCAGTGAAGGTGATAGTTGTGATGTGATAGTAAATAAACTTAACAATTATCTGCAGGAAGCCAATAGTAGCAGTAGGCCTATAAATCAGAATTATAAAGCAAATAATAAGACATTCAAAGGTAGGCAATATTGCCCATGGATGAATGATACACTTTCCAGCCTCATTGATCAAAAGAATAAACTTTACGGTAAAATAAAAAGACAACAACTTAGAGTAAAAATGGGCTGTGATTATGCATCACAGCAATTGATAAATGACTATAAACTATTATGTAATCAGGTAACAAAGCTTAAAAGACAGTTGGAAAATGCATATTTCATAAATAGATTAAGTAATGCCAAAAACAATCCTTGGAAAATTGTCAATGAAATCTTAACATCAAATTTTAACAAAAACAGGAATTTCCAACTCAAAGTTCAAGATAATATTGTGACTTGTCCAGTAGAAATATCAAAATTATTCAATGACCACTTTATTAATATAGGAAAAAAGTTAGCTACCAATACTCCTACCCACAAATCACCTAATATTGGAAATGGGCCAAGTAATTCATTGTTTTTGAAACCTACTAATGACCTTGAAGTTTCGGAAATAATAAAAAAAATAAAAAATAGCAGCTGTAGTGATGTGTATGGTGTTAGTAATAACCTACTTAAGAGTCTAGCTGTGCATTTAATTCCATGCATTACGAAGTTAATCAACAAATCGTTAAGTGAAGGTATTGTTCCATGTGAGTTAAAAATTGCCAAGGTCATTCCTGTGTATAAAGGGTCTGATAAATTCGATCTTAATAACTACAGACCTATATCAGTCCTTCCCATTGTGTCAAAAATCCTAGAGATAGTGGTCAAAGATAGGCTATTAAAATACCTACAATGTAATGACTATTTTTATCCATACCAGTACGGATTTTTGCCTAACTCTAGTACCTACAATGCTGTGGAAGACATTATTATTAAGTTACAGGAGTCCTTAGACTCATGTATGGTAGCATCAGGCCTTTTTATAGATCTTCAGAAAGCATTTGACACAGTTGACCATAACATTTTATTACTGAAGTTGGAAGCAGCAGGGGTTAGAGGTTTAGCACTTAACTGGTTTACAGATTATCTCAGAGACAGGGTACAGTTCGTTAGTTGTATGGGAGCAGAAAGCACGTTACAGACTATAACAACTGGTGTGCCTCAAGGTTCTGTTCTAGCACCAATATTATTTCTTGTATTTGTCAATGATATTGGTAACTTGCCGCTGTTCGGCAAGTTGTCATTATTTGCTGATGACACAAATATTTTCTACACAGGGAATTGTACATATAATCTTGAAGAAAAGATGCAACATGACATATCTTTAATTCAGACCTGGCTTACTACCAACCGACTAAGAATTAATCATAATAAAACTAATTATATCATATTTCACAAACCATTATGTACATTTCCTCTGGACATCAACTTGAGTTTCTATGACCAAGTGGTACCTCGTGTTCAATCAACCAAATTTCTAGGACTTTGCATAGATGAGTCGCTAACTTGGGAGAATCACATCACAATGCTGTGTGATAGAATAACTCCTGCTATTGGTGTACTCAGCCGATTAAAATACAAAGTTTCTCGTGGACTGTTGAAGAGTATTTATCATGCACTAATTGAAAGCCACCTGAATTATATGATTCATATCTGGGCATGTTGCAGTAAAGAACAATTTGAAAAGATCAGTATCTTACAGAAAAGAGCACTGAAAATACTCTTCAACTTACCCACCTTAACACCAACCATACAGGTCTACCAGTATTGTAATGTGCTGTCACTAGATGGTCTTCGTAAAAAAGCTTCAGCTATTATGTTGTATAAATTGAAAAATGGACAAACTCATTCGAACACACTTTGCAACTTGAATTCTGACATACATTCATACAGTACAAGAGGATCTACTAAAATTCACTGTAAATCATTGAAGTCTACTAAGTATGGCACTAATTCTTTATGGCATTTTTCTGTAAAGTTTTTCAATAGCCTTCCTGAGCATATTCGAGAAGCCGCTAACTTACCCATCTTTAAAACCAAGCTTGTTAATTTTCTAAAAGTAAAAATGCCAAGCCTATAGAGTACTGATTTAGTATACTATATCACTGCTGTTCATATTTGGTTTCTATCACTAGGATACCTTAATATTATTTTTATTATTCTTCATTGTACAGTATATTATACTTTTGTCCTAGAAGCTGATGTTCTAAAATCTCATCTTTGTTGCCAAATGTAATTAATATTATAATTATTAATTGTACAGTATATTATATTTTTGTCCTAGAAGCTGATGTTCTCAAATCTCATCTTTGTTGCCAAATGTAATTATTTGTACTGCACCATTATGAGCCTTGGCTCAGGTGCCTCTTTTGAAATAAATAAAATAAATAAATAAATAAAAACATTTTAGCACCTAAATGTCCGAGGTCTAATAATCACTATATCAAGTTCCTGTGCTGGTTGGAAGTGTAGTGTGTTGTCTGAATATGAAAGGAGAAGTGTTGGAACAAGCACAAATACCAGTCCCCGAGCCAGAAGAATTAATTAGACGTGATTATAATCACCCATTTGGCCGGCAATCGAATCCGGGACCTTCTGAACCGAAGGCCTCAATGCTGACCATTCAGCCAATGATTCGAACTAAACAAAATCATTATTGAGTTTCATTATTTCTATCGGTATTAACATTCAACTTTCGTAGTAAACGTCACCAGTAAGCATACAACGTGTAGAAATACCGCCAACCGAGGTGTTCATGTGAGGTTGAATTGCAGCGCCTCTAGCGGCAAATATAGCATCCACAGGGCGGACAGCTATGAGTGGCTATTGGGCAGGCTTTGTATTCATTGTAGGCTAAGCTCAGACGCACTGGTTGTGGTCTGAATGTCATTATTCAGCACCACCCATATCCTAGCAACTTTCATTATTGTCACAGCCATGGATGAGACTGGGTCTTGGGTGGAAGCTACAATTTGTTCTGGCCTGTGCCAAGAGATGGATGCAAAACCTATAATAATTTAAGCTAAAGGTAGAATATAGAATGTATTACGTAAGACGAAACCAATGATCATACAAACTGGATAATGTTATGTAATGTAAAATAACGAGAGCTGGTAAGAGTGACGGTGGCGATATCTAGGCATCGATAGACATAAGTATGTACTTGAGATGAACTTCCACATCTAGTATGATACACTTCTGTTCCAAGTCTTTGTTTGGATGAGAAAGGCGGAGTATGAATCTTTGCCATTGTTGTTGATGTAATGGTAGTGTGCAGTCGATATATGTGAGGCTCAGGAAAGGTGGTTGTTAAACAAGCAAATCATTGGTATATATTAATAGAAGTCGAAGCGTATGCAAGTTGAGTGTATAAAGGGAGTTGTAATATACGACGTACGCAGTAAATGAGTGTCAGTAGTGATAAATAGCAACGAAATATTGGAAGTTATGCAAGGCCAAGCCATTATAGGAAAATCAACGTGGTACTCGAAAAGGAATATCGGTATCTTACGAATAGTTACAAATAGCTGGAAGTGTATGCATTGTTGAACTTAACAATGAATTTGTGTGTACTTGATGATCTAACAAATGATTTCTTCTTGCCAAAATCTTGGGATTTTAGTAATTCTAATAATCGCTGTATTATTTTATTGGTCACTATGCTTGAGTTTATTGGAAATGGTGGCAATAACATTACAAAGCCACATCGAATTTACTTACACACTTTCGTGTTACGGTGCTGGCAGCACAGCATGATATCTGGTGACCTGGACATATTCCACACCTCGTGGATTACGGATGAGGTTATTCCCGCTAAGTTACTTTATCCCTTTTGATAGAAATGTGTTGGTCTCACTGTCCTAAATCAGTAATTTTTTCAGCCGGTCTTGCGGGGTATCCTGGGAAAGCGGATATTTTACTTAATTCATTCCCACTCCTCACACATATGTACACACTTCTGAAGTTCGACGAACAACTGGCGTTTTAACGCACTTCCCACTCTCGTATTTCAATACACAATCTAAAAATGTATTATAACACTTACTTCTCAAGCCCAGAGCGCTTCCAACATCCACTGATTGGAGAAGTGGGAACCAACTCACATAATCAAGTTGAAAACATATTCGCCTCTGTGATGTATAAAATCCTGTGAGGGATTAAAATGGTGATTTTCATCTCATACTGAACCAGGAGGACAATATTAACATATCTGCTGCAGAGTTGTTAGACAATTTTACAATGCTAATTTATACAGGTTAAGATTTAATATTCAGAAATACATCCCTCAAAACCGATCAAAATAAATCGAAAATTTGCCTAAAACGGAATTGCCTTTAGTATCATGAAACTGCATGAATGTTTATAAAGTCCAAAGCAGAAACTATTCAATGCAGGAAAAGTCAACATTTTCAAGCCAATAAGAGGAAAATTATTGATTAAAACTGATCACCTTCCTACCGAAGAAATAATACTGATATAAAACAAAAAATGCCGACTATAGATTGTAACTCGGGCTAGACTTTTATTAATGGCAGTAATTTTTTGTTGTTGTTAAAGTTGTTAAATCACTGAGGGTCAGGTCATAGTGAGTAAAAATTTGTAATATTTATTTATTTATTTATTTATTTATTTATTTATTTATTTATTTATTTATTTATTTATTTATTTATTTATTTATTTATTGTTTACCTATTTATTTATTTATAAAGTGGCGAAGTTTGGTTCTTTGTGTTATACTACTTGGAATCGCTTGGCAATTTATAAGAAACTGGCTAGAAGCCTCCTATGATATACAGGATGTTAGGGGTAAACCTGCAGATATTTCTTGTAGCAATAGAGAACGATGTGACGAACCACTATACAGTATATATATATTAGTAAACGTCGGAAGTTACCTTTGTAATCAAAGGGATGTGAAGATTTTAGAGAAGTTACTACGCTTCTTTGATGCGATTGAATAGCTTTGCTTTGTTTATGTATAGGGGCAGCCTGTCCACGATAAGAGCTGAAGGCTGTTGCTACTGGTTCATGACAACTTCTGCACCATTCTAGGCAAACCGGTTTTGTTTACGGGCATGTGTATCCTGTCCAATATAACAGCTGAAGGCTGGTGTACTGGTTCATATTATGTTCTGTAACATTCTTCCAATTCGTTGTTGTTTATTTATGAACAGCCTGTCCACGATAAATTATTAGCATTTTGTTTCCGTTTCAAGATCTTCAGACTCCCCTGGTCATCGATCTCGGTTAATGCAGATGTATCGAATAACCGGTGTTAATGTGGGTCTATTGCTGTTAGGTCCTTTTGTGAGATTAGGATATATGTGGTCATCTGCCCAATATTCGGGAGATAATGGGTTCGAAACCCCACTGTTTGCAGCCCTGAAGGTAGATTTCCGTGGCTTCCTATTTTCATACCAGGCAAATTCTGGGTTTGTACTTATTTAAGACCACAGTCGCTTACTTCCAGATCCTGGCACTTTCCTGACCCATCGTCACCATAAGACCTACCAGTGTCGGTGCGAAATAAAAAATTGGTAATAAGCTGGTAAACGACACTGCACCCGTTGAACATGGTAAAGATGCATTCGCTCTTCATGCAGTGTCCTACGCACCGTCCAAGTTGGAACACCAATATCACGTGTCGAATTACGCGTAATGCACCCGGGATCATCGTCTACAATTGTCAGGATGTCTTCTTCCGGGTCTAGGATTGCACGTGGCCGTTCAGGCCCTCGCTTTTCATAGTTTGATGTAACACAACCGGTGTCGGGAACACGCTGTACTACAGCAAGTATCGTTGCTGGATTCGGCACCCGTCTGTTGAAAAACCTTTCCTGATTGATTCGCAGAGCGCGACCTATACTCTGTTGTGCCTTATCATACGCTAGCAGCATATGAAGGTACTGGTGGTTTTCATACACTGGCATTATTCAAATACTACCATTACTACTACGTAACTCACGTACGCCTATACTGAAAGTCAACTCAAGAGCTGAGGAAAAGTATCCTTCCGCACGTGAGCACGTCCGCTGTCCCCCCTTCCCGTCTCGGTTCTCCTTCTCCGCCACACCCAACTCATTAAGGCGGAAACACACTACTGTTATTTCACGGGAACTGTCGCTGATCAGAGTCAGCGTGGAGGGGAGATTGATGATGTAACTGCATGTGGCGTGAAGACAGGAAACACTCTCTCCTAACGTTTGCAGATCACAGTATACTTCGTCCGACATCTGGTTCATCGGATTCGGATGATCTTTTAACTACATGTGGTGTTTGTGTTACCACGAGTACTGTCTGTCGCAGACGACAGTGGGTACACGAAACTAATTTGCGGAGGGAAGAAAAGGGTAAATAACACAATTTATAAGGGATCTAAATGAGCATCCAGAAATATTTCAGATTTACTTCAGGCTGAACAAGATTAATTCAGCTACATACATAGTCACATCAAGGATGAATTTTTTGGTCGAAGTACGCTCTATATTAGCAACTGATTCGGAGGAATCCTAGATAGGAGGCTTTTTCAGATGCGAGAACATTTTCAACTCGGCTGAAGGCTCTGTGCCATGGAAATTACCAATCGTTCGTCGTGGAAGAATACATTTAACAAAGAAAAAAAGAACTGTGTTGTAGTGAATGGGTCAAACAATACACATTTATTCAAAGCAAAGCAAAGTCACCTCCATACAGGCCATGAAGGCCCTTGGAGGAGTGGAAGGTAAAGGCTTCCACCATTGTTAACCTCGGCACGTGATGGGGTAGAGAGGTTAGCTCTACGCCTGGCCGCCTTTGCCTCCAGGAATTAACCTGGTACTTATTTTTAGTGTAGGCTGAGTGAACCTCAGGGCCATATGCACCTCCGGAAGTGGAAATCTCGTTTCTTAAATTTAAGACTTCCTGACGGGGATTCGGACCCACGTCCTTCCAGGCGAACTGAGCACGCCTTTACCGCCTCGGCCAGGCAGTCCTTGCACATTTATTCACCGATCTCTAATTCAACAGGATAATTTGTATTTGTAATTTGTGTAGTATGTAAATTATCATTAATATTATTATAATAGGGAACATGCATGATCCGGGGTTGTAATTAAAAATATGCTAATCTGATTCAAAATTGCATGCAGAATTCAAAAATGTGATCAGAATGTACAAATAATAACTCCAAACATGATAAAAATCTACGAAAATGTCACGTCACGCAAGTACGCGATCTCATTGGCCTGACGTCATCGTACAGGTTGACTGAATTAGCAGACGAAATAACACATAGTGTGCTGTGAGAAGCAGGATACACTTCGCGTATTTCTACTTTACGTTAGTGTCTAGTATGGTTAAATTCGAGGCCTATACATTGGATAATAATCTCAGTGGTGTATTTTAGACTTAAAATGAATCCTGCGCAGACAGTGAGGCAGAAAACTTATAAATGGTGTAGAGTTCCGATGTGCAATAGCACATCACATACCATACCAAACAAATTGTTTATAAACGTTCCAAAGATGCTAAAACTAGGGAGAAATGGATTTTGGCGAGCTGGAGAAATGCTGGTGATATATCGGAAAAGTCTACAGTTTATTTTTTTGAAGATTTTAACGTAAAATGAATTTGTTTGAATTTTCAAATCACTTTTCCATGTCAGCTGTTCTAGTGGTAAAACATTAAATTTTAATGTATGATGCTTTATTTAAATGCTTCAATTACATCTTGGAATATGAAAGTAATAAACAGTGCATTAAATAATGCTGATTATTAAAGTATTCTCCAAACCTAACCTATGTTTTGGGTGATCCATGTCAAGATAATAAATCAAAGGGGTTATGAACCATTTTGACAGCTCTAATTCTACCAATATATGTTGGCATGGGACAGTTATGTATGTCTTTATTGAAGAGCTTAATTGGTAAAGAAATTTAGGCTATGTCTAAATACTCTATAATGTAACAAAGAATAGGCGTGTACATCATGAAAGGAAACAACGTGAATTTAACAAATGTATAACTCTACACAAAACCAATGCTTGTCTGTTGGGGTCTTATAAGTTAACAATGCTCAATTATAATAATTATCATAATATTAATGAAATAAATAACATAATTGCACACAGGTGAAAATAGTGATGTAGGTGTTTAAAATATTATCCAACTTAGCCTAAGTTTTAGGTTATACAAGCTAAGTCAATAAACCGAAGGGTAAAAATACCGCGCGAGTTGGCCGTGCGGTTAGGAGCGCTGAGCTGTGAGCTCGCATCCGGGAGATAGTGCGTTTTGAACCCCACTGCCGGCAGCCCTGAAGATGGTTTTCCGTGGTTTCCCATTTTCACAGCAGGCAAATGCTGAGGCTGTACCTAAGGCCACGGCCGCTTTGTTCCAATTCCTAGGCCTTTCCTGTCCCATCGTCGCCATAAGACCTATATGTGACGGTGTGACGTAAAGCAAACAGCAAAAAAAAAAAAAAAAAAAAAAAAGAAGAAGTAAAAGTCACAGCACCCAAAGACATTCCTGTATTGAGCGACTAAAATGTCACCAGGACACTTTTCTTTTCTGATATGCTCAGCTTGTTAAAAGCCAAATGTAATTAATGTTATTGGCTTCACGCCCCGCCAACTACTTCTACGATTTTCGGAGACGCCGATGTGCAGGAATGTAGTCCTGCAGGAGTTATTTTACGTGCCAGTAAATCTACCGACACGAGGCTGACGTATTTGAGCACCTTCAACTACCACCGGACTGAACCAGGATCGAACCTGCCAAGTTGGGGTCAGAAGGCCAGCACCTCAACAGTCTGAACCACTCAGCCCGACTTGTGAAAACTAGATGAAGTCATATTTATCTTTATCATGTTTAACTTTTTCCCTCCACAAAGATATTTAATTCTCTTTCATGGGCCCTGGAAGTGGGTAGGCCAGTTGTCCCAACCATAAATATATATATTTTTTTCAGAAATGATAGGTTATAGACCTACAGTACTATGATCTTTCTTTCTTTCCTTCTTTCTTTCTTTCTTAATCAGTTTATCCTTCAGGGTTGGTTTTCTCTCGGACTCAGCGAGGGATTTCACCTCTACCACTTCAAGGGCAGTGTCCTGGAACGTGAGACTTTGAGTATGGTGATGAAACTGGTGAGGAGGGCCATTACCTCGCCCAGGCGGCCTCACCTGTTATGGTCAACAGGGGCCTTGTTGGAGGATGGGAGGATCGGAAGGGATAGACAAGGAAGAGGGAAGGAAACGGCCGTGGCCTTAGGTGCCTGGAGGAGAAGTAGGAAAATACGAAAAGCCACTTCTAGGATGGCTGAGGTGGGGTTCGAAACCCTTCTACTCAGTTGACCTCCCGAGGCTGAGTAGACCCCGTTCCAGCCCTCGTACTATTTGTTTTCAACTTTCATGGCAGAGCCGGGAATCGAAACCGGGCCTCCGGGAGTGGCACACATTTACCACTACACCACAGAAGCGGACTAGTACTATAATTCTACCTATATGTTTATGTTAGTGCTGAAATCCGATTTCTTAATTTACTAATGCTGAAAGCCCGAAAATGTAATGTTATTCTTTAATAGGGGAATCAGTCTAGAAGGAAATATTGAAAGTGATGTGATATCTATCCAGGTTCGTTGTTATCCTAATACTATGGGTTACAGTACATTGCACGTATATAAAAGACGCCACTTACAAACTTGCTTGTTATCCGCGAATTTCTGCGGCCACAAAAGTCACTATTTTTCAAGAATGATGACATTTACACATGGTAGATTGTCTTATTGTGCTGTTTTGAACCTTTCTTCTGTCATTTTGAAGTTATTCGCGATCATGAATAATAAACAATCGGCTTTTAGCAACGGCTGATGCACAACGGCTGGTAGAGCTCCATGCGGTACTGGATCGTGACGTCACAGCGCGCCGCTTACGTCAGAGGCCGTTTCACTCGCCTTGCGGAAAGGCACTATTAAATATTTTTTTAATGGTGGAAAACAAGGCAACATACCACAATGTAATACGTTTACGTACTATTTCATTGGTGTACTTTTCAAAAAAAATATTTTTGAAAATGATGTATGTTCCCAATTAGGGGCTATCTGGCCGAGGCAGTAAAGGCGTGCTCGTTTCGCCCGGAAAGACGTGGGTTCGAATCCCCGTCAGGAAGTCGTAAAATTTAAGAAACGAGATTTCCACTTCCGGAGGTGCACATGGCCCTGAAGTTCACTCAGCCTACATTAAAAATGAGTACCATGTTAATTCCTGGGGGCAAAGGCGGCCGGGTGTAAAGCTTAACACTGTACCTCATCATGTGACGAGGTTACGGATAGTGCAAGCCATTATCTCCCACCCCTCTACGGGCCTTCATGGCCTGTACGGAGAAGACTTTGCTTATTATTATTATTATTATTATTATTATTATTATTATTATTATTATTATTATTATTATTATTATTATTATTATTAACTACTCGCCAATAATATCTGCACAGAAAACACTTCTCATCGTTTATACGAGTAACTATTTATCTCAACAGTTGTATAATGTCCTAAGTATGATGACATTTTAAAATTGGCTTTAGGTCGCACCGACACAAATAGGTCTTATGACGGCGATGGGACAGAAAGGGATAGGAGTAGGAAATAAGCGGTCCTAGTAATATAACATCCCCAGCATTTTCCTGGTGTGAAAATCGGAAACCACGGAAAACCATCTTCAAGCTTGCCGACAGTACAGCTCGAACCCACTATCTCCCGAATGCCACCTCAGAGCTGCGCGTCCCTAACCTCACGACCAACTTACTCTAAGCTCTAATACCGGGCTGAGTTTCTCGGACGATAGAGCACTGGCCTTCTGATCCCAACTTGGCAGGCTCGATGGCGGTTCAGTTCGGTGGTGTTTGAAGGTGCTCAAATACGCCAGTCTCGTATCTGCAGATTTACTTGCAGGTGAAGAACCTCCCGCGGTCAAAAGTTCTGGCACCTCGAAGTCTCCGGAAACCGCAAACATTATTTAGTGGAACGTAAAATTATTATTATTATTATTATTATTAGTAGTAGTAGTAGTAGTAGTTGTTGTTGTTGTTGTTGTGATATTATTAAGGAAGCTCTAATTAAAGGGGTCAGTTATGGTATTCATTTTGCCTAACGGCACCTACTGTCCAATAATAAGCCCTCTATAACAAATACCCGCCGGCACTTCCATAGTATCTCTTTATCCTTCGAGCAATATTCACGCATGAATTCAACTAAGCTTTTTGAAATTTGTCGCATTAATAACAATTTCACTGAATACTTACAGCCTTTACCTTTCAGTGTCCACCGTCCTTTTATTGACCTGAAAATATGATGAACATAGCATACCCAACTCGCATTGTCTATTGTCAGAAATTCAACGTAGACTGTAGACTGATATCACAGAAATGTTGCACCCGCTTTTCATTTTGTTTTACTATTTGCTTTACGAACACCCTCACATGTAGGTCTTATGGCGACGATGGGAGAGGAAAGGCCCAAGAATGGGAAGAAAGCGAACGTGGCCTTAATTACGGTACAGCCCCGGCATTTGCCTGGTGTGAAAGTAGGAAACCACGGAAAACCGTCTTCAGGGCTGCCGACAGTGGGGTTCGAATTTACTACCTCCCGGATGCACGCTCACAGCTACGCGCCCCGCACGGCCAACTTGCCCGATCCACTTTTCATTAAGTCACTAACTATTTCCCTTCATTTTTGTCAGCTTGCATAAGTGAGTAATGCCTTTGACGTCTTATAATTCACACACAACTGCACAACACTTGATTCGCATGTATGTGCTGGTGCGGATATTCGACGTTACATACTGTACATAACGAGTACAAAATAACACTCGGTGGCTACATGAGGAGGTACAAGTGTGGATACTTCCGTAAGGATTATACACACAATACCCTACACCACGTTTCAAGTAAACCAAGTGGTCTGGCAAGTGAGTCAGCCTACGCTACTTGCCAAGCCGTTAGGGAAAGACCACAACATCAGTTGGCCTGCGATAAGAACAGGTTCAACAACCCTTTACTCTGCTACTGTACCTCTATTATACGAGGACAGAATGACATAATCGGCGTAACGGCCATTCAAAACACATTAGGTCCTGAAATATTTGGCTCAGTTATGGGAAAATTAAAAGGACAAGGTAAAAAGTACATAGCAAATATTCTGAGATGTATTTTTCTTTACCGACTAGAAAAATACTTGCACGTATACCTCCAACATTCTGTATATCAGTACATACTTATTACCAAAGGCTCGGACTCATTGACTGAATGTCCGACTCTTTGACTGAATGGTCAGCGTACTGGCCTTCGGTTCAGAGGGTCCCGGGTTCGATTCCCGGCCGGGTCGGGGATTTTAACCTTCATTGGTTAATTCCAATGGCCCGGGGGCTGGGTGTTTGTGCTGTCCCCAACATCCCTGCAACTCACACATTACACTATCCCCCACGACAATAACACGCAGTTACCTACACATGGCAGATGCCGCCCACCCTCATCGGAGGGTCTGCCTACAAGGGCTGCACTCGGCTAGAAATAGCCACACGAAATTAAATTATTGGCTGAATGGTCTGCATTCAGGCCTTCGTTTTAGAAAGTCCCGGCTTCGATTCCGGCTGGGTCGGAGGTTTGAATAGCCTCCGATTAATTCTTCTGTGCCGGGAACTGGGTGTTTTTGTTTGTCCCAACACTTTCCTCTTCGTACTCAAACAACACACTACACTACCAACCACCAGAGTAACACGCAATAGTGATTACATCCTTCCATATAGGGTTGGCACCAGGAACTGCATCCTTCCGTAAAACAAGGCCAAATCCATATATACGACACACATTGCACCCGTGACCCCACAGGCGTGGAAAAAAGCGGTAGAAGAGAAGAGGATACTGTGTATCTAAGGGTAGAATGTTAGCATTTTTAATTCGATGCAAGGGTAGGTTGATGTCAATAGTGGCAGCAATTCGCAATGGAACTCGCACTATCCCGTGGTGTTCCTCACAGAGTGGGTACTAAGCATAGGCAAGGCGAAAACATGGTGTCGCTAATCCTATGGTGCTGCTCATATAGGGGTAAAAATCACAGGTACTGTAAAAGCCGCCAACGCATTCTATTGCTACCAATCACAAACCTATTGTGTACCTAACATGGTGGTACTGCGTGCAAGTATTAGCGACCCATGGTGTTCCCCACGTGGTGGTACTAATTACAAGTAGTATCATGGTTCTAATTTTATCTTCCCTTGGTCTCCCCTTTTAGTCACATCTTACAACAGGGAGGGGATACCGTGGGTGTATTCTTCATCTGCGTCCCCCACCCACAGGGGGTCGTATCTCAAACTTGTCTTCTCACTACTTTAGTACCGGTACAGTTTGCAGACATAACCTTTGTGTATTCTTATGGAATTACGGCATAATAAACATGTAATATATTTACCACTTGCCGATACAACGTCTTGCAGTTGCTGTTAATATGACACGTTCGTGTTTGGGTTATTTCGTGATTTGCGCGAATTAAGTATTGTCTCTGCCGTGTTGTCAAAATCACTAGTTTTACATTTGAGGGTATATTAAAGCACAGTTCATTTTTCTGTGGGTTTGTATGTCTGTTTGGGTAATACCAGGTAAGTAGAATTGTGGCAGGTTCGAATAATTCATTTAACCCTACACCCGGCGCGCCAATTTCTGTCGCACTACCGGGCGCTAGTTACGTTTTCAGTCGTTTACAGGCTTCCAGTCCCATAAACATTTCATATAACAGCGTTTTATCTTTTGTTTCAATGTTGTTCTCCAAATAAAAATAAAAACTTGTATTAGTGATTAATATGAATGTACTTAAAATAGATAATCATTAACACGTGAACTAATTCTGTTAGGGACATGAATACCGCGCCTATTTAAAATGAGTTAAGCAGTAGATACATAATTAAATTAATAATATTTGCACACTTATAAAATGAAATTATCAAATATAATAGCAAAGAAATGACTGGATGAAAATAAACTTTGCTGCCATGTCCAAGAAATCTTTCACACATCCCCCGTGCAATGCTATAATTTCGCTGCGGTTCGCAAATTTAGCATCGCGCTCACGGCTGTAATTCACTTCTTCCCGCTTCCTAGAAATTTACAAATTAGTCCAGTATAACAGTTCATTGACCATCTCAGCGTTTATCAACTGCATGAAACAGTCAATTTCTTTTGGTCCTGGCAATATTTTTACAATATTCCTTCATTTTACGCTCGAAGTAGGTTTTGCAAAGTCCGTCGTGGGCCACATTGTTCCTCCATCTCTCCCGAAGGGAAAGTCCCTTTCGTTATCGTCTTCATATATCTCACTGTCCAAATCGGCCTACTGCTCCGCATCACTGTTATGATCCTGATTCGATACGTTTATAATTTCCTTTTCTCTACCCGAACAATCCGAAGCAGAATCTTCTATCTCATCGGACATCTGGCTCAAAATGTCAGGACCGGGCGAGTTGGCCGTGCGCGTAGAGGCGCGCGGCTGTGAGCTTGCATCCGGGAGATAGTAGGTTCGAATCCAACTATCGGCAGCCCTGAAAATGGTTTTCCGTGGTTTCCCATTTTCACACCAGGCAAATGCTGGGGCTGTACCTTAATTAAGGCCACGGCCGCTTCCTTCCAACTCCTAGGCCTTTCCCATCCCATCGTCGCCATAAGACCTATCTGTGTCGGTGCGACGTAAAGCCCCTAGCAAAAAAAAAAAATTAAAAAAGCAAAATGTCAGGTATTTCTTCATCATTGACAAAACGAGACCTAAAATAGAAATATATTACATGTAATTACGCCTGACTTTGCCTAATTACCCGAAAAGTACAGAGGAAAGGAAATTTTTAAGAAATAAATTTTACTTACTAGACCAGGCGCGTGGTTGACTTTGTCAACCAGCTTCCGGTTCCAAGAGTTCGCTCGAAATAATTACGCATCGCTTCCACTATTGTCGAAAGTCGACTGAACTGAAGGTCAAGAGTTAGAGCAAAGGTATTAGTTGCGAGGTGGTGAAAGACTGACAGTTCTAGGAATTACGGCGTAAAATAGCGCGCTGGTTGACAAAAACAACCAGCGCGCCCGGTCTAGGGTTAAAAACGTAGTTGGTGTGAAATGACGAACACAGCATTTTATGAATTACGGTCTTGTTCCGTCTAATACTTACGTACAGAATTCGATTAGGATGTCTAAGAAGCAAGAGAAATATGCTAGAACTCCTCCGAAAAGGGATGCAACATTACATCCTCCGCAAAGATGAGTTCAGCTGGAAGGAAATTTCACTATCAACCTAACTTAACCTAACCTTGTCTTGTCACGACTTCGGTACGGTTTGCAGACTTGGCCTTTGTGTATTCTTATTGACTTCCGCCATATCTACATGTATTATCGGCACACTTTTTCTGGAAAGATTTACACCCTAGTGTTGAACCGGTACACCTCGGCAATCTTCGAGATTCGTACTGGCAACCTTTGAAGCACAAACTACGAATCGCTTGTGCATCGCTGTGCGACATCTGGCGTACACTTTATGTACTCGTACTGTTATTGTTTACACAGCAAAGCCAAAATATAGAATTCATGCTAGGAACAAAATTCGCATCGATAAATGTTATATAATGTTATATTTATAATGTGTGTGTGACAAAGTTGTTGGCTTAAGGTAATAACGGTTTAAAAACATCATATCGATCAATCACATTTTCGATTCAATTCAGATTCATTTCCATTCAGTTAGCAGCCTTACCGGAACCGGGAGAGCTCCCTCCTTACTCCTCACCCCCGTACACAAATCTCTCCAGAAAAAGTGTGCCGATAAGAATGTATTTGCTTGTGTGTAGTATTACAGCGTGGTTTCTCTTCAGTCCGACAAGTAATAGCAAATAAGAGAGCTGAATTACTCACACAAGGCAAAGACCGACGAATACGGTTATAGTAACGCGTATATCAAAATAAAGGCAGAAATATATAACATTAAATTGAGTAAGGGTGTGAGAGAGAGAGAGAGAGAGAGAGAGAGAGAGAGAGAGAGAGAGAGAGAGAGAGAGAGAGTTTATTTCCTTAATTCCTAATGAATATTGAAAACCGAATTAATTATGAATATCATGATTGATCATTAACCTGGGTGAAGGAACCTCCATTATTGATACCTACTTACAATGAGGTTAGATTTTTGATAGTAATATCTCGTGATTTCAATATGTAACTAGTCAAACTGGCGGCAGAATTGTACTATTAAAATGAAAAGGCAATAGGGCGACGATATTTGTCTTTTTAGAGTGTAGCCTTACGTGACAAGAACATTAGTAAACAACATTCTGGCACACATTCATTGCGTCTCACTCAGGATTCAAGAGAAACGAGTACCAAGTTAAATTATTAGGTTGATAAGGAAATGATGACCTGGCACTACGTATTCGCGGGGCTAAATATAGTGAAATTCCGTACCACTTAACCCTTCAGATCTGCATGTGCTGTACGAAGATGCATTTGTTAATGGATTAAAAATTAATATGTAAGTCTTGTTAGTTTTAAATTCAGTCCAATGCTGATGTTCTGAAAAGATTTTATCACACAGTATTGTCACTCCATCAAAAGTTCGTTCTATCAACGCCAACTTCGATCACAATTAGAACAATGAACTGTCTTCACGGAGACGCCCTCTGGGAATGATTTGAAATCGTTTGACAATTCGCCCGTGATTTCGTGGAGCTCAGTAAGCCAGAAAAAAAAGGAGGAAAGAAAGTTTGCTTTTCTCTGATGAAACTTTCTATATACTTGAGAGTCAAGTCTTCCTTTCGTAAGAAGTCAATGAAATGGGGAGGTATCATCCCTGCCAAGAGACCGGACAGTTCACGTAATCTGGAGAATCTAAAAGAATTCGCTTCTACAAGAGGCAGCAAACTAAGTGAAACTCATCTTTCTAGTCTTTGTTGGACTCTATTGAAACACATCCTGGCAGAACAAAATAAAGGAGGTTGTTTTCAACAGTTAAAACAATAATGTATTGAAGTCATCGGAGTAAACAGAACTGGTTAACAGAACAACCATTTAGGTCAAGGCGAATTATTTCAATATACTGTACTTGAGAGCCACTTCGCCTTTATGTATATGAATGGAAATGTACATGAAACTAGGTGTAATACCCGTCGTTGATGAGACAAACATAGAATGTGCCAAGTTGTCCTACTCGCTAGATGCTTTCCGTCAATATTCAGGCAGACTGTTTTACACGGGACGCAGCAGTAATCCCATCTATCGGAGATGAGCGGCAGCAAGAGAGACCAATCACATCACAACAATGGTCTATGTAATGTTATTATTGATCAGTTTTGAGCTTTTGATATTATAGGCCTTCACATTTAGTTTTCCTCCGACTCTGGGATATTAGAGCATCTAATGTAAAGGCAATCCTTCCTTATTTTATGACTCCCTCTTCAAGCGATCGGTCCTTTACGATATTTCTCATCTTTTATCATTATGTTCACATTTTTCCTTGTCGATACGGGCCGATGACCACGCGCTTTTACACCATAATATAATCATCACAAAAAGGATCGCCAATCGCCATGATTATACTAAACAATATTCCCATGTTAACAATGCTTGGCGTTGATATGGACTAAGCAACAAAGTCTAAATTCGTTATTCTGAATAAGACATAAATGATTGGAACTTGTATTCTCTACAACTTTTGTTACGGCGTGTAATACTTTTTGAAAGGGCAAATAGCGTAGGTATTTAAAAAACAAATTTTAGGCACAATCCCCTAAACTACCATTTCACCCGGCGTGAATAAAAATGATTTATATCCTAGACTGCAGCACCTCATTCCCAGACTTTACATACCGATTTTCATTAAATTCTGTCCACCCATCCTCTCGTAGTTCTGCGTTCATATGGACTTGACAACAAAAATCGAAATTCACGAATATCTTTGTTATCATAGCCGGTGCGGTAAAAATGTATAAGACATAAATGACCGAAAATTTTACTTGAGTTATGTAGTATTTATCGATAGGACCATTAATGACCTAATATTTGAGAATTAAGTTTTGGGCCTTCCCCTAAACTACCATTTCACTTAGCGTGAATTTTCATTAAATGCTCTTCTGCCATTTTTTCATGATGCCCGTACATACATACATACATACATACATACATACATACATACATACATACATACATACATACACAAAGACAGACAGAAATGACGGAAAATTAAAAAGTGCTTTTCCTTGTTACTATGGACACGACCGGTGCAGAAGTACTATTCTTTTCTAATTCTGAGCAATGTACAGGCAAAACTCTTATTATATATGTATAGATTTTTCAGATGATGTTGATAATAATAAGAAAATATTATTATTACCGGTCCACGGTCTATTGATAGCGTGATTGCCCCTTGTATGGGATACCCTGTGGTTGGGGACAGCACAACACACGCATGGTATCCCCAGCCTTTTGTAAGAGGTGACTAAAACGGGCCCGATGGGCCCTTTACTTGGAAGCGTGGGTTTGTGATCACGGGCCCATAGATTTGTCCTGGCCTTACTTCCACATACTTTCATCTATCGTCGAGGCCTAGCGAACATTTCATTTTCACCGCCTTCGTGGGCCTTGTCTTCCTTTGGCCGATACCCTCATTTCCGAACTTACTGACAATTTCCTCTTTTCCCTCTGATTAGTGTTAACAGATTACTGTATGGTTGCTAGTTGTGCTTCCTCTTAAAACAATACATGAAAGGAACAACTTAAGCCAACAGTTTATAATGGGGTACACTACTGTCGTGGAAAAGAGTATAGACACCCATGTTGATACGTTGTTAAAATTAATGAACGTAGGTTTTCGTGGCTCGATGTATTAACATAAAGAAATAAATGAACTGGAATAAAGCCCCGAGCTTTCAGCCAAATTGCATTGGCCTTCATCAGGGCATGTGATGTTCTGCCTCCGAAAGTAAGCAAAGAAATTCTTCGAAAGAACGTGGAATTCATGCCCGTACTATACACGGCCTACCCCATTAACTGGACTCAAGGATCGTCGCGCTGTGCTGTGGTGGTGTTATGCATGTATTTCTGTAGTAGAGGTCTCCATGTATTTCATAACTTGAAGCCGTCTTCCCTGTTGATGTTGTTTGGGCGGAGCTCTATCTCTATGGCTTCCCTCACAAGTCGAGCATAGAAGTCCTTTACAGGCGCAATGACCTTCGCCTGATCAAAGAGGATTTCATGGTCTGTTCTGTAGAAATGTTCTGCTATGGCAGACTGGCTTCTAGCATTCTCTGTGGAGGATGAAAGAGTGAAATTCTTTACCGACCTGATATGTTCTTTCACCCTGGTGCTAAGAAGCATTTTTGTCATGCCAGTATATGAGCAACCACAACCACATGGAACTTCATACACACCCGGTGTTTCAAGATGTGTTTTTTCTTTGACTGGTCGAAACAGGAATTTTAGCTTCCGTTCTGTGGTAAAAACTGTAATGATATTGTACTTTTTAAGAATGCGCCCTTTTCTGTCAGTTATACCTACCACGTAAGGAAGGAATACTTTTTTACTGTAGTCCTGGTTGGTACTATGCCAGTTAGGCTCCTTGATCTTCACAGTTCGTGTTATGCCTCCGGACGTACCCATAGCCATTTTTTCTTCATGGATGTTGTCAGGTCTCTTAATGCACTCCAGCTGTTATCATTGTCTGCAACGTTATTCACCCTAGTAAATAACGTTCGAAGGAGAGCTGCTTTTTGGCAGGGGTGGTGATGTGAGGACTTATCAAGGTATCTTTCAGAATTTGTAGGCTTCTTGTACATTGCATGGCCTAGTGTACCATCGTTCTTCATATTTGCTAACACATCATGAAAAGGTAATTTACCTTAATTTTCTACTTCCGTTGTGAACTTTATCTTCCTGTTGCATATTACTACGACAGTGTATGTCTATGTTCTAACATTGTGCTTAAATATGTATTAGTTTACAATTAAATGTTTGTAACTCCTGAACAGGCCTGCTCAGTCACGAATGCAGCACACGCGAATTGTTTTACAGACTCACCTCAAGCAAGACGGCGATTACCACACTCATCTCCTACGTGCTCCTACCATCACAATCCACGACGAGATCTTGCAGATCATCCAAAACTATGCTTACCTTGGTAGTCACCTCTCAGCAATTGCTAATATTGATGCTTAAATTCAATATGGCCTGAATTCTGCTAGAGCAGCATTCGGTCGTCTACGACAAAGGTTCTTTGATAACCATAATATCAGTACTCAGGCAAAGCTTCATGTGTACCAGGCTATTGTAATACCAACATTCCTTTATGGGTGTGAAACTTCGACCAGTTATAGGAGAAACATAAAGTACCTGGATAAATATTTTCAGCTCTGTCTGAGGAGGATCCTTAGGGTTCAATGGCAAGATCACCGAACAAACATCAGTATTTTTGAAGAAGCCTGTACCATCAGCATTGATGCTATGATAATGAAAATTCGACTTCGTTGGACAGGTCATGTCGTTCGTATGCCTAATTATTGCCTCCCAAAGCAAATTATGTATGCTCAACTGTAGGGTGGCCGTCGACACCAGGGTGGACAACAAAAAAGTGTTCAGAGGCGTACTAAAGTAAGACATGAAGAATTGTCACATCAACACCACTAACTGGGAAACAAAAGCAGATGACCGCCTCGTATGGCATTGTCTTATCCACGAAGGTCCCAATAACTTAAAACAACAACGTCGGAGATTTGGAACTGTGCCGCGCCTCATTACCTTCATATCTTACTTTACTGATATCGCATCCTTAACGATATCATAGATCAGTCAGTTGTGACTGGTTAGTATTTTCTATGCCTAATTTGACGTGTAATTCATCTCGATTAGACAGATGACACCTCACGTAACGGAGGATTGTAAAAGCATTTCTTTCTAGCTTATATTTGGTTAGTGTGATCTCTGATCTGGGGACAATAATATCTTGGATAAGAAAGATGGAGACGTTAGTCTACGAGATGATTTTCTTCTCATATAAAGGGCATTTCAAAAAGATTCATATTTTAACTTATATGGCTCTATCAGTTCAGGGTAAATGAATATGGTTACCTAGAATCAATGTCATTGATTTCTTCAGTCTCCAGGTATTTATCCTATTTATCCTTCCTTTTTTGCCATAGTTATGCTTGTTTTGTTTACTGAGAAATCCCTGTTCTGTGTATTATTCTTTTATTTATTTGCTGCATACTTATTTCAGTGTCTTTCCTTTTCCTTCGTGTCTGCTTATTATGTTATCGTTCCTACGTTGAGCGAAAGGTAGCACTGATCCGATAGTTTCGTGTGCGTGATGAGTTTCTTTGTGGTTTTTGATTGGAGACCTTTTCATTTCTCTTCGGCTTCGACGTCTGTCTTGAGCTTAAGTTCAGTTATATTCGCCTTGATTTGCGATATGAATGCGTGTCATGCGGCATGTAAGTTATTTTAGTTATGGCGTCGACTGGGTGAGCCAGGCCTATTTGCGGCGACCCATATATCTTATCTGTGTTCTCAGTTCAAGCTCATGAGCCATCGACTGATTCTTGTCATGCTGTTACGAATCTTATCGTAACGTGTCTTGATATTATTTATTTATTCTGCTTCGCATATTTGGTCTCTGAGTGTGTGTGTGGGAGGGTGTAGGTTGGTTATTAGATCTGTGTTATTTTTCAGTTTCTTATGGACATTTGCTTTTATCATTAATCTTATTTCATCTCGCCTTTGTTTCCGGCTTGCTCGGCCGATTTACACGCTTATTTCGGGATTTTACTCTCATTTTACTTGTTTTATTTGATTCATGTTTACCCGTTTCCGTAACTATGGTAACTCCTTTTTAACCTCCTTGTGTTCCATATTTGTTTTCTTTTCTGCCAGCATTGCTTCACTGGCGTTTTATATTTCTGGGGATACAGTCTCTATGGAGATTGTGAGATTGTTGGGATCCACGTTTTTATGTAAGCATTGACTTTATCTGGGAATCCGTAATAATATTTTGTTCTTGTTTTAAAGCTGCTACTTTCATCTCTTTATGACATCTGGTCCCTAAGAAAGAAATACTTTGGATCAAGTTGTATTCACCACTGTCTGGTAATGATGGAATTGTACCACTTTTCATGATACCTCTTTTGCAACAGTGTAAAATATAATGAGATCCAGTTTGATGAGCCAAAAAACTCGATTGCGATTGATATATGTATGTTAGTATTCGACTCCCTTGTTTCTCCATTTTGCTTGTTCTATACCCATGTCTTAAAATTCTCTTGCTAAGCTTATATTAATAAACCTTATTCGTTTTAATTGGCCTCTGCTCTACGCTATTGTTTCTCTGTTTTGGTAACATGCCTTTTACACTTTTTTCTCTAGTCTAAGAGGCCCGGATTAAGCTCCTGGCAGTTTATAGCCAGTTTTGGCCGATCCAGAATAAGTAGATAAGTAGATAGGTAATGTAGAACTGAGAAGAGAAAGAGCGGGCATTCCTCAGGATGAATGACCCTCAACAACCGGATCTGAACGCTTTCAATGTTTGCCACCACCGTGGAAGAATTGGCGATGATTCGCCTCCACAATCACCTAAGAACTCATCGACTCACCAGTAACATATGAGGAAGACAATCATACTCGTCAGCGAGTGATAGCCTATGAAATGAAATGTCGTATGGCTTTTAGTGCCGGGATATCCCAGGACGGGTTCGGCTCGCCAGGTGCAGGTCTTTCTATTTGACGCCAGTAGGCGACGTGCGAGTCGCGATGAGGATGAAATGATGATGAAGACAACACATACACCCAGCCCCCGTGCCATTGGAATTAACCAAGGTTAAAATCCCCGACCCGGCCGCGAATAGAACCCGGGACCCTCTGAAGCGAAGGCCAGTACGCTGACCGTTCAGCCAACGAGTCGGACAGTGATAGCCTATCATCACTATCATCAAATGTTTGTTAATAAATATCGTCTGTCCTTCTGTTGTTTGCTTCCATAATATGGTGCATAATGACTACTCAGCATTGCTTGGACTACACTAAGTAGAATTGGGGGAGGGAGACTTGCGTTAGTCAGTCTTGGTCCCAGCTTCGAACTTCAGGAATATGGTCGGTTTACTGGAAATGCGTACTCGGGAAATGAGGAGTGGGGTAACTTCCCGTTACTTTCATTATTGGCCCAGAAGGTGTTATTTTTTCAGTATGATGATTCGAATAAAAATCACACTATCCAACCCTATGAGTGACACTGTCACACTATTCATCACAGGGGCTGGCTGTATAAAGACTGGTGTTTCTAGCACCGGACATACCTCAGTATTTATTTTTTCTCGTGTTAGAAACATATACATATAAGGCACAGTTCAATTCGTGATCAGTACGTGGCAACTTCTAGTGCAGTTACTGTAGAATAGTGAAGGTCTTTGTGAATACAGGAGGATGGACACAGTTGGTATTGCAGCAAGATTTGTACAGTCTGGACTTCTCCACATTAATTCTGAGTATCATTCTTATCAGAGTAGTCCCAACTGGCTAAATTAACCTTTAATTTGCCAACACCAGATCTCAATATATTCAAGGACTTCCAAGTCAGCCATTGCTCGTCATGGCCAGGAGGCAACGTTTCCAAAATTCTTCTCCAACCAGTGGGAAAGTAGGTCGTAGTCTTCCATAGTTGCAACCTAGCATTTCAGGGGTTGGTTGTTAGTTCAAAGATCCTTTGATTTTCAAAGGAAAGTCTTCCTTGACTTCAATCGTTGCGGATGTGGTTTGTACCCACGAAAAATATGGGTTATTTCCTCCACCACTTTCTTTCTTTCTTTCTTTCTTTCTTTCTTTCTTTCTTTCTTTCTTTCTTTCTTATTGGTAGCCTTTTCTCTTCGAATAGGAGGTGGTGCTATTGCTGCGAGGTGTTAAAGCCTTTCAGCAGGAGTGGATTTAAGCAGCCTGTTATAATTCTACAGGTTTCTTGTATGCTGAAGACCTTGCTCTAGCCATCCAGAGCAAAGATTTCGAATCAGTGTGGAATACCATTCGAATATCTCAGTCACCTTCATATTAACAAAGCCAGCAGAAGATATAGGCCTAGTGCACTGTAAACACACACTACATCTCACCAGCAAAGCATCTACTAATAATATTAATGATTTTGCGTTCCACTAACTAATTGTTATGGTTTTCGGAGACCCCGAGGTGCCAGAATTTTGTCAAGGAGCTATTTTACGTGCCGTGAAATCTAAAGAAACGAGGCTGACTTATTTTAGCAATACGTAGGTTAATTATCGAGGATGAAAATTCGACTGCCTTGGTGAGCAGACAGTGATATGTCCCATCTCGTTATCGCAACATGTTATCTTACAAGTTTTTGAGCCCCAGGAGTGGATAATATGGGATGCTAAAAGGCAATAATGACATAGCTATTCCCATACAGCTCCGAACCTACATTGACTCATTACATTGAAATACTATGGCCATTCGTTTACATGTCTGCAGAAAATTAACGTGAATCTCATGGCAGTGGAATGTAGAAACATAGTCGATGGCGTCATAATGTCCCCACTTGAATGACTCCATTCCTATCCACGGAATTAATAGCAGCAATGTATCGCAAATGCAGTGACCCGTCAAACTACAAACTATTAATGTAAAATTATAGTTGTATAGGTCAGGTTGACCTATTACATGAATGTTAACAATGGTTTTAAAAACCCACAATACAAGGAAAAACGTCGGGAATTAGGATATGCAGATTACATCGTTAGTGTGCTGAAGTTGAGATTCAATCTGACCCAATTATCCAATTATGCACACGAGAAACTGTAGGAATAAAGCCAACGGCGTAATTGTAGAACAATTTCATTTGAATGCAGTGCTTTGTTTTATACCTCTCGCGTGGATACAAGATAATAATGTCGTCGGGTGTGTGGGAGTTCATGACATTTTACAGAGGTTGGTAGTACGTACGAATAAAAAAGCAACGGCTGAATGTAGTGTGTCTTCTGCTTCCATTATTATTATTATTATTATTATTATTATTATTATTATTATTATTGTACCGGGTGGTACACCTCTACGACGCAAGTTCAAATCTTGCGCCAATTGAAACTCCTCTACAGGAGAAGCTCTGAACTTTAAAAACTGAACTAACTCTACTGGTTATCAGAAGATGTCACTGCGTGATTTTGATTTGCTTTTGTATTTCATTGATCTAGAAGTGTGGACATTCTCTAACAGATGTCTCGACCGAAAACTATGATTATGCGCTCTGGTGTGAAGGAATGAACCTTCTTGGAGAAATTTTGTATTCATAAGTTTTCTCTTTACTAAATTTTCTTCTGTCATTTGTGTGTTGGCAATATTAATCCTTTCCGCCTGTTTTGAAAGTAGCCAATCAGGTATTTCTGTAATTAATTTTCGGCCAATCGGGGCTTTCTTCTTTGTATGTAACTGTGTACTGTAGGCAATAAAAGTTTGAGGGCGGGTTGTTATCATTCATGAAAGGTCTCGAACTTTCCACAAGGGTATAAAAACTGCTTATTTTCTTGTCTCCGGGCCACTTCAGTAACATCTAGCTTATGTGTGGATATGTAGCAGGAGGCGGGAAGCGCCTCTTTCTTCGGGCAACAGATCTCCAACAAGGTAATGGCCTTTTAACATCTTTATTTCGTGCTAGATCAGCAGTTTAACTCTCGGGGAGGGTTCGAAACCTTTCATATGTAAACTATTAAACATGTAAACCCTTTTCCTATTAAACTTCAGTTTTCTTGAAATTTAACTCGGGGATAGACAGTGCTTTACCCTCTCGAGCTCCCCTTCATTTGAAATTGAGGTGACTACGTTTTCGTAACCGTTTCTTCTCTTCCTTAATGTATTAAAGTCTCCTCATACGAGTCACCTCCCTAGCTTGGGATTAGCCCCTGTGTATCGGCCTTGAGCCACTTAGGTTTTAAAAGGTAGATTTAGGAGTGCAATTCACGCCTCCATCCTTTTGTTTTGGGCCATTTAAATTAACCTAGTTTTTGCACACTAAGGCCCAGTAGATTGGGTACGAGATACCCCTGTTTCTTTATTATGCCTTGATGGCAATTTGTGTAAAAGTCTGTTATTGCCTTTATAGGCTTGAAAGTTCGAGAGCGGGTCAGCTCTTTATGGTGTTGTGGTAAAAGTGCCTTAGAGAGGCTTGAAATTTAAAGTTGGGGGCTAATGCTCCAGGTAATTAAGGGTTTTCTGCCCTTTGGTAATTTGTGGTTATGAGCTGAGAGCTCAGATTTTGGGGCTCGTAGCCCAGAATTTGTAAGCTTACATTGTACATGATATTCTTGTTATTTCCCCTAGTGGAAACTGGTTTAAGTTTTTATCTAATCTTGGACTTCTTGATTGTGTACCTGATTTAACTTGTTGTTATTTGTTGTACGCTCAAAATTCTATGTCACCATTGTTAAGTTTTGAAAATATAACCTTTATTGAAATTTTAATTCATCTTTCGGACTTGTAGTTAGACCCATTCCACCCCGCACCTTCTTTCACCTCTGACTTCCACGGATAACTCCGTAACAATTATTAGGCCCATTATTATTATTATTATTATTATTATTATTATTATTATTATTATTATTATTATTATTATTATTATTACAGTCGAACCTGCCCTAACAGACACTTTTTTCAGCGGACATCTCTCTATATGGACACTGTTCCACGGAACCGACTTCGTTTTACATAAAACACGTCTTAAGTAAGCCTCATTTAAGCGGACACCTTCATTCCCATCAGCGGAGATTGTCCTTATCAGCGACCTGATTCTGATGACATGTCATCTTTTAAATGGTTCACCACAGACAATGCTAACTTATATACAAATCCTTTTCATGGCCCCCATATAACAGAAATGCATATATATTAAGTCATTTTTCGTCATTTTTAAGTATTTTATTTTTTATTTCATTTTCTTGCTTTTCGCGTCATTATTAATTCTTGTTATGGAATTTATTAGAATATTTTACACGTTTTGAGTCATTTTATCACATTTTTAATGGTTCATCATACATTTTTTGCATATGGTACTGGATATTAACGGAAATGAAAGTGAGGATGAGTACGAAGACATGAGAATCTTCACAACTTTGTTCAACCCTTATTTCTTGGAATATCCGCATTCCAAGAGACACACCTGCGCTTGCAGCTAATGCAGAAGCGACGTTGAAATTGAGGGGGTAGGAAGACAGACAACAGAAGGCTCAGTAATGCCAGTCTGACTAAGTACCTCAGTGTAACCATACGTGTGCTAAGTGGGCTTGTGTTACCGGCCGCGATTGTTTTTCGAGTGTAGTTAAAATGCCGAAGTTAAAGCCATCTAGGGCTGTTCATTTCGAACAAATAATTTTGGAATTCGGCGAGGATATTTTCACCACCGATGGTGAAATTATTTTCCACAAATTATGTGAAGTAAAAGTGGTAGGAGATAGGAGATTTACCGTTCAGCAAGATATTGGTCAAGAGAAGCACATACGTGGAGCCAAAAATAGTAGCATATAGAAAGTTTCTCAATTGTTACTCTCACCGTCATCCTACGATGGTGGTACTTCCTCTGTGTTTTGTAAAGACTCGTGTGAAGCTTAGGTTTCTTCGAACATTCCACTCTGAAAACTGAACAATATTAAACTGAGGTATTTCTTAAAAAGGTCGTGTAATTCCGGATGAGTCTACTTTGAGAAAGAACTAGGTATCCCAATGCTATGACGATACAATAAGGAATATCAGAGAAGAAGTCTGCGGAAACAAAATATTCGTTTCAATCGATGAAACCAGTGATATAGAGGGCTGTTACGTTGCCAATGTTATCGTGGGTACGTTAGAAGTAGATTAGGCCTGGAAAAATGTTGTTACTCACGACCGAAATTTTGCGATCTGTGAACCATTCTAGAATATGTCGCCTCTTCGATAAATCGATGGGAGTACTATGCCCCGAGGATATAAGGTATGATGAGCAACTGCTCTTTATAACTGATGAAGCGCCTTACATAGTTAAAGCTTCCAATGCAATCAAAGCATTTTACTCAAAATTGGTACATGTAACCTGCCTAGCTCATGCTTTTCACAGAGTGGCCGAAGAAGTCAGATCAAATTTCCCTGAAGTTGACAAGCGTGTGTCCTTAACTGAGAAGGTATTTACTAAGGCTCCATCACGCCGGGAACTTTCCAGATCCTCAACACCCGACATTACATTACCACCGCAGACTTGCATCACACGGTGGGGTACGTGGATCGACTTCTGTATTTACTATTGTGACTAATTTCTAACAGTGAAGCATGTTAACAGATTCTTTTGACGTACAAGATACCAAGGCCATTCAGATGGCTCAAGAATTGTTTTGAATACGCAAATGAAGGGAAAACTAGCGTGCACCAAAGCAAATTTTAAATCCTTGTCTTCAATTATTGCACGTCTTCAGGGGAGAGGCGTCGCTCTAGAAAAAATTATCACTTTATTCAGAACAGGCACAGACGAATTAAAATACATTCGTGGCGATTCCGGTGTGGCAGTGTCAGACAAACTAAAACGTGTTCTTTACAAGAACTCGGGTTTTAGTGTTTTGTGCTCCATCTTTCGGATTTTGGGTGGGTGAAGATTTCAGCATTATTGGCATTGAAGAAGAAATATCCAGTGATTTAGTGTACTTCATGTATGCTCCAATAGCATCCGTACGCGTTAAAAGGACCTTTTAAAAGTACAAAAACATGCTGGTCGACAATCGTCGTTATTTTTCCTGTGAGAATCTACGAATGGTCACAGTCATCTACTATAACGCGGAGTGAGGTAATTATAGTCTGGCATGTATTTCAAGTGCACATTTTTCTTGTTACCTCGAATCCGATAAAGAATTCGAGTACCTAACGGCGAAATTATCTCTTTTTTATTCTTAAAGTTCCGCATACCAAAAAGCAAAACAAAGCAAAGCAAAGTCATCTCCGTACAGGCCATGAAGGGAAGGGAGGGGTGGAAGGTAAAGGCTTCCACTATCCGTAACCTCGGCACTTGGTGGGGTAGTGTGGTTTGCTCTACGCCCGGCCGTCTTTGCCCCCAGGAATTAACCTGGTACTCAATTTTGGTGAAGGCTGAGTGAACCTCAAGGCCATGTGCATCTTCGGAAGTGGAAATCTCGTTTCTTAAATTTTACGACTTCCTGACGGAGATTCGAACCCACGTCCTACCGTGCGAACAGAGTGCGCCTTTACCGCCTCGGCTAGGCAGCCGCTCTTCCACATACCACGAAGTGTTATTTTCCTTGAAAAAAAGAACACAGAACTTGGAGTGCTAAACAATAGACTGAAATAATAACCAGTATTTGTGTGCAAATAATTCGTATTTGCCAAATAATAATTAAATTATATCAGGTACCGGTACCTACTAGTCTGTTTGCATATTTGGTGTGATGAAATGATGTTAGTTCCAATCAAATTTTTAGGTAATTTTTTAGTTTTCAAGTCAGTTTACGGGATATTTGCAGTCATTTTACAGGTCATTTCTTAAACATTTTTAGGTCATCAAAATCCAGGCCCTGGTCCTTAGTCTCGTCCGCTTGTCTCAAGCGGATATGTTGCTTTGTCCATGGTTGTTTCAAAGAATCCTGTCGGTTTTCATACATTTCTGGATTCACATAAAACTCTTCCTTAAATCCTTCACAGTCGCCTTCTTTACATAAAGAAGTACCGTTTGACTCTCATTCACACTGAATATTAACGAAAGTGTCGCACACATCTGCCTTAATGTCAGACTTTTTCTGCTATGTGCTTTACGTCGCACCGACACACATAGGTTTATGGCGACGATGCGATAGGAAGGCCTAGGAGTGGGAAGGAAGTGGCCGCGGTATTAATTAAGGTTCAGTCCCAGAATTTGCCTGGTGTGAAAATAGGAAACCACGGAAAACCATCTTCAGGACTGCCGACAGTGGGATTTGAACCCACTTATCTCCTTGATACAAGCTAACAGCTGCACGGAGACATTGTTTTACACCAGCGGTTACTCATTGTCGTCGGGCAAACAACTCATTTATTAGTGAAAGGCCAGACGCTGACAAGAAGGGACATAACATTTTACAGTTTGGCTAGGTGTATCAGGATAATTATAAAATAGCTGGAGATCGTGTTCGCCTTTTTGTACTTTCTAAATTAGTATACAGTGCATCAGTCTTATTATTAAAACGGCCAAAAAGTTCCAGTGTAATTGAGTAATGGACATGTTTTCTGCAATAAGGCGGCTGATTGTCAAAAGGCTACCTTTTTACAAAAAAGCTGAAGTTACTATTATCCTGCGACATATTTCTTTATTTCTTTATTTCAAAGAGTCTGTACAGAGTTTGCCTCCGTATTTGACCCTGTGGAATCTCTAAGCCTAACCAAGTTCTTCCTACTCAAATTACCAGACACAACAAATTACAGATATATGCGAAAATAAAACAAAACAATATAGTAATTAGAAACAAATGGCCCACGGTCAACTCGCTTCCGGAGATCCGTTAGCTATGGCAATAAGGCAGCTGACTAAGAAAACAAACATAAAATAAGATAAAATAAAACATCTGCATTACGGCAAGAAGGCTTAAGACATTCACTTCTCTCCTAGCTGGTCTCGCAAACCTAGCACATTCAACCTTAGCTATTGCCCTGTCTCTTGACCTAGTCAGTTTTGCTGAGCCAGCCATCAGGTTATAACACCTGCCACGCCAGTGTGCCAAAAAACATACGTTGCATTTACCACATGAACTACTTTCTTGTTGCCAGACAGCATTACCTAACTTCACCTCCAAATCAATGTCTTCTCGAACATACATAATCACCATTACGTTTTCTTATAATTCAAATAACTCATGATCACTATATGACCAGCCTCCATCCACCTTTCAGCCAACCATCATTACCTCACCAAACTTCAACCAATCTCTTCAAAACAATATATTCTCAATCAACCATAATCACTCGTACGTTCCCTTATAATTCACATAACTCTGATCACTCTATGTCCAACTTCCATCCCCCTTTAAATTCTTAGATCCACCATCGACTTGCTAAAAAAGAAATCAATAATTACCAACTAAACTTTAATACCTCTTTTATCATTCAAACATAATAACCCTGATCACTATATGACCAACCTCCAGGCATCTCTCAGCACAATCAACTAACACTTAAATTCCAGGCCATATTCACTAGAATTACCATACCCATTTCTTAGACATCTACCATATCAAGCTCACTATACATAGCAATTACAATTCGCATATAGTTAACAAAGACACAGCTCCACAATTAACTTGTTAAAATATCATCCATAATTACTATATAAATTCACTACCTCTCTCATCATTCAAACATAATAACTCTGATCACTCTATGGCCAAACTCCAACCGTCTTTCAGCCAATCTTCATTATATATTCACTTGATTTACATACCAATCCCTTAACCATATATCATTTCAAGCTCACTTACATTTCAACTTCAATTTGCATACAATTAACAAAGACACAGATCCGCCATTACCATTGACATACAGTTACCAAAGACACAGATCCTCCATTAACTTAAATTACCATACCCGACTCTTAACCATAAACTAAACTTCACTCCCTCTCTTATCATTGAAACATATTTCTTAGCTTTCTTAGTTCTTGTTGTTCCTCACAAACTCTGGTCACTCTATGACCAACCTCCCGCCACCATTCTGCTCAATCAGCTATCACTTAGAATCCAGGCCACCTTCATTTAAATTACTAAACCCATCTCTTAATCATGTACCATATCAAGCTCGCTATACATTAAAATTACAATTGGCATACATTTAACAAAGACACAGATCCATCACTAACTTGCTACCAGCTCATCCATCATCCCTCGCTACACTGCACTACCTGTCTTATCATTCAAACGTATTACTTAGCTTTCTTACTTCTTGTTAGTATGCCGCCATCACTATTGCTTTTCTTACCCCACAGGTCCTTTAGACTTAGGCTTTTCTCTTAAGTCATAGTCTGTTTTCTCTTCGCCCTCTCACACATATCTTTACTTTCACTCATCGATTTTTTCCATAAAATCTCTGACCTGCCTTTCCTCGGATCTCACCTCTATACTAGACTCACTCAACACACAGCCTCCTATTGACCTTTCCTAGGACTCCGCGTTCATTTCCCATTGGTCACTACCAGTATCTAGCACCTGATGTGCACCCTCGACCCTTGCAGTCTTTCCCTCACTAGATGTTTCCTTAGAGCCTTGTAATTGCCATTTCCGTCTCTTTCTATGTCCCTTTTAACCCACATGTTATCGACCTGTAGATTTCCAGCGTTCCTTACCACTATGTCCGCCATCAATGTGGATAGCAGCGTCACCTTTATTGGTCTACTCCCCCTCATCGTTCCTACTCTCACAACATCGTCTATATCAACCTCGCTGAAGTTGATTTTCATTTTATGTTGAACAATATCTACCACTTTATAATGTCCACCTCAGATTCTGCCTTCTCTTCCTTCACACCGTTTAATAAATATTATTTTTTCCTACGTTCTTGACTGTCGTCTGCTATTTCTTTCTTCAAGTTTCTCACCTCCTCCTCCAAAGTTTTTATTTTCTCCCTTAGTGATACAATTTCCCAGTCACTGCTCTCCATTTTTGTTCTAGTTCCCTTCATGTTCTGCTGTATCCAATATGCTCCTTAACTTGCTCCCGTAATATACGTTTCAGCTGGTCAAACGGGCAGAGCTCCTCCACTATTTCCTTAACTATCTTCCTTATAACGTATATGTCCTACCAGATCATATTTCTACTGTTCTGAGGGCCTGGATTTACTTCTATGCCCCCAATCACGAACAGCACTGTGACCACCGCTGCCACCAACAGCAACTCCACCGTCAGAGCGATCTCCACTTCACCTTATTTTCTTCTGGTTGTTCCCTCCTTTATTCTTCCTTGCTATCTTCATACAGTGACCCTAAACTGCCATAAACCGATCAACTTCCTTGTCACACTCAGGTTGACACGTCCATCCCCCCCCCTTCAAGGACAACGTTATAGAAGGGTTGAAAGTTAGGTGAATGTAAATAAACAGCCTCACATGTTAAAATAATAATAGATTGGTGGACTGTTGTCAATATCATAACACCAGGTGAAGGGGTAAGACTCAACAACAGCTTAATGTTACTAGTCTCTTCAAATTCAGAGGAAGTTCTTCAATATTTGAAGAAATGTCTACAATGGCCGAGATCTAGGTAGAGCGGGTTAATTATCATCTGAAACAATGGCTGCATTGATACTGAAAATTTAAGGATTGTTGATGTTGATACAATATAGTTTGTCAGAACTTAATTTTTCATATGTTCTATAGGGAAAATTTCCAACAGGAATATTTGAAGACAGGTTTGTGAAGTATGAGCAGCTTGCAGGAGGGAAGTTCAATATATCTGTAAGGCAGATGTTTGAAGCTGAACAGAAGTTAAGGTTACAGTCATCACTGACCCTAAAGATAAGATCAAGTGCATTTGGGGAGATTGAAGTAGATGGGTTCTCTGAGCTGCCTCCTAAATCCTCTGCCTTTTTTTGATTTTGATAATTTATTGTGTAAGAGCATAGATGTGCATGCAAGTTTACAGGATTTTGAAAACTGCAACAATGACATGCAATTTTAGCATACTTAGCAGGATATTGTTGCCATAGCGTCTCAAAACATCTGAAATATGAACACTATAAAGGAATTATGTTTACTGAGGACTTCAATTATGCCGATGATGAGGCATATCACCCAATTAGAAATAAGACTAGGAGTAAGATTTTGTTCCCTGAAATTTTTGTTTTCAATGCAATAATATATAATTATCTGGTGGTAAATTTCTTTTTTTTGCTACGGGCTTTACGTCGCACCGACACAGATAGGTCTTATGGCGACGATGGGATAGGAAAGGCCTAGGAGTTGGAAGGAAGCGGCCGTGGCCTTTATTAAGGTACAGCCCCAACATTTGCCTGGTGTGAAAATGGGAAACCACGGAAAACCATCTTCAGGGCTGCCGATAGTGGGATTCGAACCTACTATCTCCCGGATGCAAGCTCACAGCCGCGCGCCTCTACACGCACGGCCAACTCGCCCGGTGGTAAAAAATTAAATACAGATCTTGAAACTGTGTTTCTTTTAGTAAATGATCATAGGGACGTTGCATGTGAGAGTACAATGAAAGTTAATCATGATAAAGAACTTTTGTGGGAGCCAGATATGTGTAATAACGGACATACATCATAATGTGTTTGTAGAAAACTGGTATGGACTTCAACAAACATTCTTTTGAATAATTATTGTAAAAAAATACAGCTCCATGTAAAATAATGTATCGACGAGGGAGAAACGGATTATTTGTCAACAGAAATTAATTTCATGGAAATCTGAATTTATGTAAAGAAGGGTGTTTTTGCTTTTAATTCTATTTTGTGGGTGGGGGACGAAATAGAACATATATCATGAAGTTCGGTACTCTGCCATTCCCTTAATTCCCGATCCTCACTTGAGTTTCAGCATTTGTTTTAGGAACCTTGTGTATCAACTATCCCTGATTTTTTCAGAATTGTTTTTTGAAGGTGTAAGTTATTTGTATGGTGAAGAATGAGGGGTAGGGGTCATTATTTTGATGGGTAAGTAGCCAGATCATTTAAAACCGATATGTTAAGATGCCATAGTGACATTATAATGATCGCCTCTATTGTCAGCCATCTTGCTTCTGTCTTCAGGCCTAGGTGGTGCTGGTTAGGCTATGGATTCCCACGCCGTAATTTCAGGTATTGATTGAGCGTGTCACTTCAGCATACCTGGTGGAAGGTATCACAGTAGGAGGCGTCACTCACCTGTTCGATGCTGCTCACGTAAACGATCGTTATTAGCACCGAGGAAGAATAAGCTCTGGCTTCACAGAGATCCACAACATGAGCTCACTAAAACACCGTCAGTTACACAATTGGAGCGTGCCTGTGTCATGGTGGAATGCCAACTACGTTCAGCTCAATTTTGGAACCAAGAGAGATGCTACTGCTTTGAACAAGTGCAAAACCGGGCGATATTTCAAAGACATTCCGCAGGTATTACCCTGATATTCCACGGAAATGCGCTCTTCATCATCATCTCACGGCTGCTCACTGTTAGCGCCTAGATGGATTTTCTTATTCACTTCCTTCAATAAGCTTTTATTCCTATACGGTTATTTTTATATAACACTTTGTTCTAGAAGTGATAATGACATAAATCTTAACGTTTCTACTTCAAATGCAATTAATTCTTCTTGTGTTGAAGTACACTCATGATCATAAAAGGAAGAACACCTTAAAGGACTAGGGATGTGTTTGAATCATCAGTCGATAGACTGGTTTGATGCAGCCCTCCATGCCACCCTATCCTGTGCTAACCTTTTCATTTCTAAGTAACTATTGCATCCTACATCCGCTCTAATCTGCTTGTCAAATTCATACCTTGGTCTACCCCTACCGTTCTTACCACCTACACTTCCTTCAAAAACCAACTGAACAAGTCCTGGGTGTCTTAAGGTGTGCCCTATCATTCTATCTCTTCTTCTCGTCAAATTTAGCCAAATCGATCTCCTCTCACCAATTCGATTCAGCATCTCTTCTTTCGTGATTCGATCTATCCATCTCACATTCAGCATTCTTCTGTAACACCACATTTCAAAAGCTTCTATTCTCTTCCTTTCTGAGCTAGTTATCGTCCATGTTTCACTTCCATACGATGCCACGCTCCACACGAAAGTCTTCAAAACATCTTTATAATTCCGATATCAATGTCTGAAGTGAGCAAATTTCTTTTCTTAAGAAAGCTCTTCCTTGCTTGTGCTAGTCTGCATTTTATGTCCTCCTTACTTTTGCCATCGTTAGTTATTTTACTACCAAAGTAACAATATTCATCTACTTCCCTTAAGACTTCATTTCCTAATCTAATATTTCCTACATCACATGCCTTCGTTCGACTGCACTTCATTATTTTTGTTTTGGACTTATTTATTTTCATCTTGTACTCCTTACCCAAGACTTCATCCATACCATTCAGCAACTTCTCAAGATCTTCTGCAGTCTCAGGTAATATAACAATATCGTCGACAAATCTCAAGGTTTTGATTTCCTCTCCTTGGACTGTGATTCCCTTTCCAAATTCTCTTTGATTTCCTTCACTGCCTGTTCTATGTAAACAATGAAAAGGAGAGGGGACAAACTGCAGCCTTGCCACACTCCTTTCTGGATTGCTGCTTCTTTTTCAAAGCCCTCGATTCTTATCACTGCAGACTGATTTTTATACAGATTGTAGATAATTCTTCGTTCTCGGTTACTTGATCCGTATCATCTTCAGAATCATAAATAGCTTGGTCCAATCAACATTATCGAATGCCTTTTCTAGATCTACGAATGCCGTGTACATGGGCTTGCCCTTCTTGATTCGACCCTCTAAGATCAGACGTAAAGTCAGGATTGCTTCATGTGTTCCTACATTTCTTCTGAAGCCAAATTGATCTTCTCCCAACTCAGCTTCAACTTCTTTTTCCATTCTTCTGTAAATAATACGTGTTAAAATTTTGCAGGCATGAGATACTAAACTAATGGTGCGGTAGTTTTCACACCTATCAGCACCGGCTCTTTTGGGAATAGCTATAACAACATTCTTCCGAAAATCGGATGGGACTTCTCCTGTCTCATACATCTTGCACACTAAATGAAATAACCTTGCCATGCTGGTTTCTCCTAAGACATACAGTAATTCAGAGGGAATGTCATCAATTCCAGGTGCCTTGTTCTTATTGAGGTCACTCACAGCTCTGTCAAACTCTGACCTCAAAATTGGGTCTCCCATTTCATCAGGATCAACAGCCTCTTCATGTTCCAGAACCAATTAATCTACATCTTTACCTTGATACAACTGTTGGATATACTCTTGCCATCTTTCTGCTTTGCCTTCTTTCCCTAGAAGTGGCTTTCCATCTGAGCTCTTAATATTCATACACCTAGATTTCCTTTCTCCAAAGGTTTCCTTGATTTTCCTGTACGCAGCATCTACCTTTCCCAGGACCATACAGCCTTCGACATTCTTGCACTTCTCCTTCAGCCATTCTTCCTTAGCTACCTTGCACTTTCTATCCACTTCATTCTTTAATCCCCTGTATTCTTTTCTGCCCTCTTCATTTCTAGCATTCTTGTATTTTCGTCCTTCATCAATCAGGTCTAGTATCTCCTGAGTTATCCACTGATTCTTAGTTGATCTTGTCTTCCTTCCTAACATTTCTTCAGCAACCCTACTGAATTCATTTTTCATGACTCTCAATCCCTCACACTATTTTCTTTCAACTTGTCTTGATCCCATCATTTTGCATTCTTTCCTTTCTTCAATTTCTTCAACTTCAGGTAGCATTTCATGACCAACAAGTTGTGGTCAGAGTCCACGTCTGCTCCCGGGAAAGTTTTGCAATCCAACACCTGGTTTATGAATCTCTGCCTAATCATAATGAAGTCTATTTGATACCTTCCAGTGTCTCCAGGTCTCGTCCACGTATACAGCCGTCGTTTGTGGTGTTTGAACCAAGTATTGGCAAGGACTAAATTATGATCAGTGCAGAATTCAACCAGCCGACTTCCTCTTTCGTTCCTTTGTCCCAATCCAAATTCGCCTACTGTACTACCTTCTCTTCCTTGGCCTACCACTGCATTCCAGTCTCCCATCACAATTAGATTCTCGTCACCTTTTACATAGTGTATTAAATCTTCTATCTCCTCGTATATTCTTTCGATTTCTTCATCATCCGCTGAACTAGTAGGCATATAGACCTGCACTATTGTGGTGGGCATTGGTTTGGTGTCTATCTTGACGACAACAATTCTTTCACTATGCTGGTCGTAGTAGCTTACCCGCTTCCCTATTTTCTTATTCATTATTAAACCAACTGCTGCATTTCCCCTGTTTGATTTTTTGTTGATAATTCGGTAGTCGCCTGACCAAAAATCTTGTTCTTCCTGCCAACGTACTTCTCTTTTACCAACTACATCTAACTTTATCCTATCCATCTCCCTTTTCAGAATCTCTATCCTACCACAACGATTCAAACTTCTAACATTCCACGCTCCGACTTGCAGAATGTCAGTATCCATCTTCCTGATGATCGCACCCTCTCGTGTAGTCCCCACCCGGAGATCCGAATAGGGGACTAGTTTACCTCCGGAATATTTTACCCGAGAGGAAGCTATCATCAGTACATCATTCATACAGAGAGAGCTGCATGTCCTCGGGAGTTGGTTATGGCTGTAGTTTCCCGTTGCTTTCAGCCGTGTAGCAGTATCAACACAGCCAAGCCATGTTGAGTATTATTACAAGGCCGTATCAGTCAATCATCTAGACTGCCGCCCTTGCAACTACCGAAAGGCTGCTACCCCCTTTCGATGAACCATTCGTTAGTCTGGTTTCTCAACAGATAACCATCCGATATGGTTGCAACTGCGGCTCGGCTATCTGCATCATCGGGACACGGAAGCTTCCCCACCGCGGCAAGGACACATTGTTCGCAGAGGACTAGGGATAAGAGGTTCATATTGACAGGACATGTTCATTGGTATGTTCTGCAGAAACGATTAGCATTTCAGTCACCTAGGTTCAGCATGTGTCCTGTTGCCTAGTAGGCACTGGGTCTCCATGGGTACTGATAACTTGTTCCATGCGTGATGGCATCGACGCGTATGTGCGAATAGCGTCCTGGGGTATAGCCGTGCACGCTGCATTCACCTTGTTCCAGTTCATTTTTGGTGATTGGCACTGGGTAACAGCGCCGCGCCCGTCGTTTCTCCATAACCCACACATTTTCGATTGGCGACAAGGGGGTGATAGGGCGGGCCAGAGCAACAGTCTGACACCCTGTGACAACAAAAAAGCACGTGTTCGTGCAGCAACATGTGGTCGCGCATTGTCGTGCTGAAATATGGCGTCTGGGGTGTCGTGCAGAAAGGGTATAGTTACGGGTCGCAGGATGTCATTCACGTAGATCAAACTGGTCACAGTGCCCCGGACACCGACCAACTATAATTTGCGATTATACACAATAGCACCCCACACCATAAGGCCTTGAGTTGTCGCTGTATGTCTTGTGCGAATGCAGTCAATGTGATGCTTCTCCCCTTGTCTGTTGCGAACCGAATTGTGACCTTCATTTTCAAACAAACAGAACCTGGATTCATCAAGAACATTATCTGTTGCCATTCCATTGCCCAGTGACGTCGTTCTACTCACCATTGCAGTCTAGCATATTTATGCACAATGTAGGCGGAGAAGTGGAGGAAGCGCCGGTAACCCAGGCCGTAATAAATGGTGACGGACGATCATTTCCTGACAGTGTAAGATGTGTTACACTGTTCCACTGTTGCGCCAGAGCCGAGGTGGCGCAGATCTGTCCTGCAATGCCATTAGGATGAGGTGTCGATCTTCTCGGGGGATGGTCTAGGTGGTGCGACCACACCCATCTCGTCGTGTTCTATGGCCTTCTGTGAACCATTCTGTACACACCCGTTGCACTGCCGACACACTTCGCCCCACACGAGCAGCAATTTCCCGGATGGATGCATCACGTTCTCTCATGCCAATAATGCGCCCTCTTTCAAACTCACCCAATTGATGAAACGGTTCTCACATACGTCTGCGAGGCATCCTGCACGCCTGCTCGAGTCACACTGATCCATTACCTTCGGCTTATTGCGACAACGAGAGCCGGGAGGCACATTTTACCAGTCGGTGGTGGTGCGCCGAGATATCGATGTGGACTTTGAAACTGAGGGCTGACATGGTTCAAACGCTAATCATTTCTTCAGAACATACTAAGTTAATGCACATGTCCTGTGAATATGAACTTCCATCTCTAATATTTCAAGAAGTTGTAGTTTTTATGAACATGAGTGTACAAGGAATCACATGTTTCATTCTACAAGAACATCCTCATATTCTATCAAATCATTTAAATCATGTATACTTTGTATAATTTTTTATTTTCAAAATCTTCCTCCACTTGGAGGCTGCCAAAGACAAAGAATACACAAACAATTTCGTTCAAACATAGAATAAGTAAATTATGTCTCAATCTGGCGAGTCTCAGTCTGGTGAGTATAGGTGTATTCGTATTCAACCATCACCGTAATAACATAATGTAATACTTCCGTACTTATCGAGACTGCCGGAGCTTAGTCCGTAGTATCCAAACACAATCTCAGGACTATGGTCGTGGAGAGGCAAGTGTAAAAATTTTGGGCATAGCGTACTGTTTCGTGGAGATGGAAGAGGAAGCAGGGGTGGAGCGAGTATTTCGTTGTGGATCCTTCCTATCATCCTGCTCTCCCCGTTCCAATAGCGCAAAAAAATCCATTTTTAGGACATATCATGAGGAAGTGCCTTTGCTGTCGGGACCTAGTGTTTACAGTGCATTACGTCTTCTGGTATGGGCTAGAATAATATTGTTACTTTTATTAATATGTCACTGTCTCATCTTTGACTTTGACCATATGAAAGTGACTGAGGTATGAGTGATGCTAGTCATGTCATTCCTTAAGCAGCCAGTCCCTGTTGTGAATAGCATGAAAATATCGCTCATGGGGTCGGTTGGAACATATATTTCAGTGGGCTCGGCAGACTAATATGTAACAGCAACTTCTGGCTCGGTGAGGAAAGCAACTGGAAACTACTCGCTCCTAATTTCCCTAGAACGCCTCTTCAGTGACACGTGGACGTCCTATGATGGCTGATGGTTGATCGGTTGAGGTCCAAACCAGCCTCTGGGCTGAGCCGTGTAGGCTTTGGCTGAGCACTCAATGTACAAGTGAGTATTTGAGCATTGCGGCCACCAGAGAACATTGCGGAGCAGCTTTCAACTTTCTTCAAAGATGGCAGGTCTTCCATCAGTCTAGGTCGCTGCGTCCGACTCATTTATGGAACTGAGGTGAGAGAATAAATTGCTATATTGCACCAGAGCAATATGCAGGGAACTACCAACGAAGAGTTTAGTCATGTGGTTCAGTATGAGGTTTCACCAACGACCTATATTATACCACATAGACTGGCGGAAGACCTGCCAATTTTTAAGAAAATTGAACGACGTTCCGTCATGTTTTCTGGTGGCAGGAAGGAATAAATATCCACTTATAAAATTATATATTTCTTCTTGCATTCCTCTATGCATGCAATTAATTGCATAGCACGACTTAGGCATCTTTCTTTCTTGATAACTAACACATGAAAAGTGCTACCAGGAAACATGGCGGACGTACTGCAACATTCCTCAGCTGGAAGCGCTGTATGAGTCCGTCCAGCCAGTCCATGCAGTATAATGTTGAACTTGTATTTTACCATCTTCATTTCTATTCTAAGTTCCAGGCTTTTCGTGCGCCCAGTCTATTTCTTAAGAGCTTCTTTATCAAGAATGGCGTCAACACGTAACACCTTTCACTCGTACATCACATATTAAGACAAATTTTGTTAGATCTTTGATGATAGTCTATATTATCGGCACACTTTTTAGCGATAGATTTGTGTACGGGGGTGAGGAGTAAGGAGGAAGCTCTCCCGGTTCCGGTAGTGCTGCCAACTGAATAGGAATGAAATCTGAATTGAATCGATAATATGATCGATCGATATGGATTTTCTAAACCTTTATTATCTTAAGCCAACAACTGTGTCACACACACATTATATGACATTCCCTAACATTTCTTGATGCGAATCTTGTTCCTAGCATGGATTCTATAGTTTGGCTTTGCTATGTAAACAACAAGAGTACTAGTACGTAAAGTGTACGCCATATGTCGCACAGGGATGCATAAGCGATTCATAGTTTGTGTTTCAAAGATTGCCAGTACGAATCTCGAAGATTGCAGAGGTCGACCGGTTCAGCACTAGGATGTAAATCCATCGCTAAAATGTGTGCCGATAATAACTACATCTATGACCCATCCGAGTGACTCACGGGCCATGGTGCAAATTTTGCTACTGGTCAGAGGGGGCATGTTTATTTGTATAACAAACAAACAAAATTTTGATTTTATAGATGTAGATACAGTAGGTTATGTGGGATAACGAAATGAACTGAATATGACTATTTTACGATGATGATGATGATGCTTGTTGTTTAAAGGAGCCTAAAATCGAAGGTCATCGGCCAGACTATGTTACGATCTGAAAGATTATTTGTTCGAATCCCTAACTGAGTAGTTCAGCGTGCTACGTTAAAAGATGAGAAACGTGCATTTAACAACTTGGGTGTGGAAATTTATCAGCTTTGCAGATAAGAGTTTTAAAACGCAATTTCTAAGAAGAACGTAAACCTGGGGTTTTAAGATTAACAAAGTAACGCTCAGAACCAATAGGTATGTTATCTCCATGGCATACAGAATTTGCGACACACTGTTCTAGGACAAGGAATTCAATGCTTGATAAAGAACAGTGTAATAACTAATGTAATTAATATGAGTGTTAATGTTAGAGAACTGGACCCAAAACACTACTCGTTATTAAATTCAAACCACGTACAGAGATGTTCCGTATAGCGAATCATACGAGGCAAGCATGTATTTCAAGCGATGAGGTTTTGCCGTCCGTGCCTGAACCCCTAGGGGAGCCATGAACTGCCATCAATTTCTTAGATAAGAAACAGAACTTCTCTTCTTCATCGTTCCCTTTCGAGAACAGAGCAAGGATATTTCTCTTCAAAGTATAATAATATACGCGACTCCCAATGGGAGCAATGAAGCAAATACAGAACAAAAAGGAAAGGGGGAGCATCTTCATTTCAATATGAACTTTCTCTTCTCTTAAAATGAAAAGATATCTTCGTAGCAAGTTACGAACGTAGAAGAATTATTTTTTGAGTTGACTAAGCAATAAATGAAAAATTAGCAAATAGCACTGGATGAAATTGAAATAGCAACGCGCAGTAGGAATGATGACAGCAGGTTATAAGCCTGACAGAGGGAACTATGCAACTCATTTTAATATGAATTTAATATGAATTTGTTACCGAATTTATCTTAAAGAAAGCCGGGTTTGTGGCTAAAAACATTAGTATCGTGTATAGCTAGCGTCTACAATCAGTTAGAGAGAGAAAATGCATTTCTACTTCCCCCAGTTGGAGGGTGCCAAAAATACAAAGCTTGTAAAAATTGGATTGGCAACTATAAAGATAGTATAAAATACATTGTCTATAAAGCATACCACATTATACCTAGTAATCATTAAAAATCGTATCAGTCAATACTGTGACACCTATAAGGAACTCCTTATAAGACAAAGATACAGATAAGAGAGACTACAAGGAATATACAGTAAACGTCCGACTACTTGACTGAATGGTCAGCGCTGAGACCTTCGGTTTAGAAGTTCCCGTGTTAGATACCAGTTCGGGTCGGGGATTTTAATCGCGTCTGATTAATTCTTCTGGCTTGGGGACTGGGTCTTTGTGTTTGTCCCAATCATTTCCTCTTCTTATTCAGACACTAACAACCACGACAGAAACACTCAATAATGATTACATCCCTCCATATAGGGTTGGCGTCAGGAAGGGCATCCGGCCATAAACAGGACCAAATCCTCATGTGCAACACAGTTCGCACCCGTGACCCCACAGACGTAGGAAAAGTGGAAGAAGAAGAAGAATAATAAGAAGAAGACTACAAGGAGTATAAATGATTTCTGACTATTGTTAACAAGCCTTTGAGGGCCGTACATATTGTAATGTCCTACAGTTAATAACAATAAGAAGAATAGGAATAAGAAGGGAAAGAAGAAAAATCGTGTTGGGCTGAGTCGTTCAGAAGATAAATACGCTGGTCTTCTCAGTCCTAGATGATATGTTCGAACCTGGTTCAGTATGTTGATAATTGAAATGGCGTATGTCTTTTAGTGTCGGGAGTGTCTGAGGACAAGTTCGGCTCGCCAGGTGCAGGACTTTTGATTAGACGCCCGTAGGAGACCTGCGCGTCGTGATGATTATGAAATAGTGATGAAGACAACACAGACACCCAGCCCCCGTGCCAGCGAAATTAACTAATTTAGGTTAAATTTCCAGATCCTGCCAGGAATCGAACCCGGGACCCCCTGTGAGCAAAGGGCATTCCGCTAACCATTTAGCCATGGAACTGTGCATGTTGATAACTGAAGATGTTGAAATGTGCCAGCCTCCTGTCGGTAGATATAAAAAGCACGTAAAAGAACTACTGTGGGACAAAATTCCGCCACCACGCTGTCCCCGAAAACAGTAGTAGTAGTTAGTGGTAACCTTAAACCCATAGCATTATTGCAACAATAATCGTGCATTCCCAGCTAACGAATTGCAGGCCTTATGAAGAGCCGCCATGTAAGCAACTTGCTTACCTCTTTCGACTTCCGATTGTGCCGCTATCTACCAACGAAAGCGGAATTCGACTGGATGGTTCCTATGACTAAATTAATTTTTGTTGAGGAACATTGATTGTGACATACCAATAACGAAACATGGAAAACCATGATTTTTGTTTGCTTTTCCAAAAATGACCGTCACAGTAGGGAACAAACCTATAAACTTGTGATTGTGAATTGGACACTACTACTGAACAACCGAGACAGTTTTACAAAACGCTGAATGCATATCTAAAGTAAAAAATTATGTATCCAATTTGTTGCTATTCCCTGGAAACACATTATCAGTCATCTTCTTTATTTATAAAAGCGAAAACCCTGACACTCATTCACTCGTCACCAATTTTCACACTTCTCATGAAGCTAGAGGACTGAAATTTGGGTTCCTTGTAATGTAATTATGAGAAATAAAGGTATTTTGTAATAACTACCCAAAACATAATATCACTAATATCTCGCTTCCCACGACGATAGAGGCTGAAATTTGGCACAAGTAAGGAAAATAAGGATATTTTATTCCAATTTTTATTAAGTGGGTGAAATAGAGAGCTACAATGTGGCAAAGATATTTCTCATAACTAATTATGAAAAATGAAGATGTCTCCTTCCGAAGTTTTGTAATTAAACGGGTAAAATTGGGTAACTAACTTAATTACAGTAGCATTCATTCTCACAGTTCCTATGAAGCTAGTAGTATGCAATTTAACACTGGTATTCCTTACGAGCTAATTAGGAAAGGTATACATGTCTTATTCCTATATTTTGTGATAAACCGTAGTCATACCATTTCTGCACGACACTCCAGGCGCCATATTTCAGTAGGACAATCCGCGACCACATGTTGCTTCACGAACACGTGCCTTCTTTTTGTCGCAGGATGTCAGACTGTTGTCCTGGCCCACCCAATTACCGGACTTGTCGCCAATCGAAAATGTATGGGACATGGTGAGACGACGGGTGCGGCGCTGTGACCCAATGGCAAACACCGAAGATAAACTGTGTAACAAGGATAATGCAACATGGGTAACTATACCCCAAGACGCTATTCGCGCCTTATACGCGTCGATGCCATCACGCATGGAAGAAATCATCAGTGCCCGTGGAGGACCAGTGCCTACTAGACAACAGAACACATGCAGAACCTAGGTGACTGAAATGCTAATCGTTTCTGCAGAACATAATAATGAACATGTCCTGTGAATATAGACTTCCTATGTCCAGCTCCATGACTAAATGGTTAGCGTGGTGGCCTTTGGTCGCAGGGGTCCCGGGTTCGATTCCCGGCAGGGTCGGGAATTTTAACCATCATTGGTTAATTTCGCTGGCACGGGGGCTGGGCGTATGTGTCGTCTTCATCATCATTTCATCCTCATCGTGACGCGCAGGTCGCCTACGGGTGTCAAATCAAAAGACCTGTCCTCGGACACTCCCGGCACTAGAAGCCATATGCCATTTCATGGACTTCCTATCTGTAGTATTTCAAGGTGTTCTGTTTTTTAAGAACTTGAGTGTATAATAGTGTGTATTTTTTACATGTATGTTTATAGTGTTATAATTTATATTGACATTTGCGTGTGTTTCACAGACGGAAAGGTTTTGATGTTATGTTCTATTCCCAGTAAGCATCACAAGACATGCGCACTGGTTTTGATCTACTAATACGGCCTGTGTTGTAATCCTCCTCGCACTCCCAAGCGAGGCTATATCTCTGAAGTGACAAAGGGGTGATTCTATATGTATTGCCACACCGCAGGCAGTACGATTTCGAGCTGCCTTTCTGTATAAATAGCAAGCTATGAATTTAAAACGTTCCAAATCCGAACATAGGTTGTGCGTGGTGTCAGACTGCCAACAAATGTCAAAGGATAAGGAGGAGGTGCACTGCTTCCGCTTGTTTATAGTTCCATACGAATTTACAGTAAAGACATCTACTAACGTACGTGTGTTATTAACTAAACTTCTAGTTCGATGCGAATTCCTATGTGACGACGGAAGAATGAAATTGTAATAATAATCTAAAACCAAATCCCATGGCGTAACAGTCCCGAAGAGCCTTAGCCTACTAAGAGACTACTGCTCATCCCGAAGGCCTGCAGATTACGAGGCGTAGTGTGGTATATCCTTTCTATCCTGTCCGCAACCACCTTTTTCCCTCCTTCTGTCTTGCTAAAACCAAAAACCAAACCCCATGGCACTACAGCCCTTGAAAGGCCTTGGCCTACCAAGTGACTGATGCTCAGCCCGAAGGCCTGCAGATCGCGAGGTGTTGTGTGATCAGCACGACGAATCCTATGGGCCGTTATTCTTGGTCTTCGAGACCAGGGCCAGTATCTCACCGTGAGATAGCTCCTCAATTCTAATCGCGTAGACTGAGTGGACCTCGAACCAGCCCTCAGGTCCAGGTAAAAATCCCTGAACTGGCCGGGAATCGAACCCCGGGCCACCGGGTAAGAGGCAGGCACGCTACCCCTACACCACGTGGCCGGCCCTCTCCGCCTTACTGCCTCTCATAAAGACACACAGAGAGAGGAGCTCTATTTTTGTATATGAAGATGTTTCCTGTGTTCCTCCCTAGGAGCTTGGGGAGCAGGGGTTTGGCCTTTACGGGGCCGCTAGAAGTCTGGCAGCGCTGTCCAGTCTCCCTCGGTCAACACATGTTCTCTTAAATCCTTGAAGTGTTTAGTTCTTGAGGCTTCCGTGGTCTTTCACTTTTATTTGTCAACTAGCGAATGTACCCGTGCTTCGCTACGGTATTCTACATTGTATTCGAATATCGAAGTAAATAGTGTGCATGCAGTCAATAAGATTGTTTTAAAATTGCATGTCTCTTAGCGTTATCCGAGGAAGAGCATGGGGAGGTCCCCGTACGTTGTTTCCAATGTAAAGTGTTTGTTATGGATTTGTGATATAACGGCAGGCTCACTGGCCTACTGCCATTCACAATCGAGTTGGGAAGTTTACATTATAATTTCAGGCCCCATTGCCTACTATGCGGACAGAATCGATTTGGAGAGTTTTCGTTAAAATGGCAGCCCCCCTCTCCTACTTCCAGACAGATTACAGTTTTTATTATAATGGCAGGCAATTATCCTACTATCACTCGAAATTGAGTTGTGCAGTTATCATTATAATGCCAGGCCCATTTTCCTACTTCCAGCCAGCTTACTGCCAGTCACACCAAGTTGGTGAGTTTCCATCAAAATAGCAGGCCACTATGCCTAATGCCAATCACATTTTAGATGAGGACATTTCTTTATAATGGCGGGCACCCTTGCCTACTGCCAAACACAATCGGGTAGGGGAGTTTTAAACAAAACTGCATGCTCACTTGCCTTCTGCAAGTCAAATCGAGAAGTGAACTATTCATTACAATTGTAGACCTTCCTTACTAATGACAGTTACACAGGAGTTGGAGAAGGAACCCTTTCATACTGCCAGTCAAAGTCGGTGTGGGGAGTACTGATTACAATAGCAGACCCACCCTTTCTCGATCGCTAAAAATCGACATCAGTGAATATATATAGATCGACATACGAAAATATATGCGTGTTTACAATATTGAAGACCTTCATTTACAGATTAACTGCTACTAAACGTACGTCATATCGACAAAGGATTATACTATAAGACACGCCGGATTTAGTGGCCTAAATGGCTGGTCCTATGATATGTAATCTATTCTTGGGTCAGACTGAGTTAGAAACGTGGAACAGGGTAACGTTCTTGTAAGATTATCTCACATTACATTAATTTTCGAATAATTATGTGACGGCTACATACATAGCATTTGGCTCATATATGGCTACTGGGTGGGCCAATTTTCGTGAAGAGTTTGATGATTCTGTATTTCATAGAAGTAATCGAAGGTATGAATTATGCATGTGAAAATTCCAAATTGACTTAACATCCATTAATAGAGAAAAATCAAACGTAAAAGTGATACAGATACGGCAAAAAGTCATAAGACCAAGGTTGTAGATCATTCCAAATTGAACGGAGATTGTGCAATCTGTTATGTGATAGGAATTTCCGAAGGTCTGCACCATCATAAAAATTGCCTGCATATTTCGATATTCTTCGGGGATAAAAAGTGAAAAATTTAATGATCTTGGATGTTTTCCGTTCGTTACAGTCTAAAACGTATAATTTTGTCAAATTTCAATTATCTTCTTTTTCTTCTGGCAGATTATGCCGCAATCTGGATTTTGGGCGAGGCGGGTAAAAATTAGGACTTTCAGGAAACTAAACCAAAAATTATGCAGATGGTCATTATTACCCCTTAAACGGAAAGCTGTACGAAAATTTCGCCAAAATAGTCATTGTAGAGGCACACAGTCGTTACGATTTGATTTATGTACATAAGGAATCTGCTCCAAAACACCTTTTTGACTATGTCCGCTGGACTTAACCTGCAAAACTGACCATTCATGATATCTCCCTTATTAATCCTCCTGACGAAAAAATGCACACGAAGAAAAGGTTTAGAGGTGGAATTCCATCACGTTTGGTCGATTTCCAGTCAGGTTGGTCTTGTTCTCTATATATTGTGGAAGAGTAAAATCACCATTTCGGTTCCCTATAAACCGCCAGTCCATTCCGGAACATGAAATGTTATTTACGTTTAAAACCTACCTTTGGACAGGTGGATGCTAAATATGAATTTTGGTTCGAATATCTTCAGTAGTTTTCAAGTTGTAAGGAATAAGCTTTACACGCACCCGCTCGTGTGTTAAGTCCGATGGGACTTGTACAAAAAAACGGTCCGTTAATGATATCTCCCTTATTAATCCTCGTATCGAAATGATGCACATGAGAAAAAAGGTTTAGAAATTAATTTCTACCGAGGCAGGTAGATTTAAATTAACGTTGGTTGTGTATATTTTGTGGAAGTGCAAAATCACACTTTCGGTTTCGTATAAACCCCCAGTCAGTTCAGGGATTTAGAAACAATATTTGCCCTAAAACCTATCAAGGACAGGTGTATTCTAAATATGAGTATTGGTGGAAATACATCCAGTAGTTTGTAGCACTCGCGTACATACGGCGTAATTAAGGAAGAAATAATACAGTTAAGAAAGTTGAAAGTAATAGAAAATGGATTATAATTGAGGGCAGCCGGAAAACGACAAATATGTAAATGCCAAGTGAATGTATTGGAAAATCAAATGCCCCTCAATAAATTATGCTAGTGTGAGTTATGGATATAATAAAGCGGTAACAGAGGAGAAATTTAGGTCCATTGATTCCTAGGTAAACAAATAATAAGAAGATGACTAATGGTGTTATTACTTAATCTATTCGAAGGCGGTTATAACATCCAACGATATTCCGCCAATATCCCGCAGATAGGCCGATTGACGCCTCTCTTGCCTTCTACCTAAGGAACAACCACGAATTTAAAAGCATGATGAGGAAAATGGCAATACGTTACTTCCCTGCTGACATGCAGTCAGAGACGTTGCCATGGTAACCTGTAGGTTCGTTGTCGGTCTGTCGGCCACTCAATGCAGAGCATGGTACCAGCAGAAAATTGTAAATTTCTCCGTCATGTAAAGAGTAAGGTAAATTACGAACATAACGAAAGTTGTTTATAATTAAGAGACGTTTCACGTACGGTAAACGAAGTTTACAGAAAATCAATAGTATAAGAGAAAATGGAGGAAAACCATTCTGGTTTTCTTATAAACCCCCGTCTATTCAAAGATTTTAAAATGATATGCATATCGAAACCGTCCCCGGGATGAGTATACTCTAAATATGAAATTTGGTTGAGATGTATCCAGCCGTTTCGACGTGATGGTGGAAAAACCATTCTGGTTTTCCTATAAACCCCCGTGTATTCAAAGTTTCTAAAATGATATGCATATCGAAACCTTCCCCGGGAGGAGTATACTCTAAATATGAAGTTTGGTTGAGATCTATCCAGCCATTTCGACGTGATGGTGGAAAAACCATTCTGGTTTCCCTATAACCCCCCGTGTATTCAAAGATTTTAAAATGATATGCATATCAAAACCTTCCCCGGGAGGCGTATACTCTAAATACGAAGTTTAGTTGAGGTCTATCGAGCCGTTTCCACGTGATGGTGGAAAAACCATTCTTGTCTTCCTATAAACCCCCGTCTATTCAAAGATTTTAAAATGATATGCATATCGAAACCTTCCCCGGGACGAGTATACTCTAAATATGAAGTTTGGTTGAGATCTATCCAGCCGTTTCGACGTGATGGTGGAAAAACCATTCTGGTTTTCCTATAAACCCCCCGTGTATTCAAAGATTTTAAAATGATATGCATATCGAAAGCTTCCTCGGGAGGAGTATACTCTAAATATATAGTTTGGTTGAGATCTATCCAGCCGTTTCGACGTGATGGTGGAAAAAACCATTCTGGTTTTCCTACAAACCGCCCGTGTATTCAAAGATTTTAAAATGATATGCATATCGAAACCTTCCCCGGGGTGAGTATACTCTAAATATGAAAATTGGTTGAGATCTATCCAGCCGTTTCGACGTGATGGTGAAAAAACCATTCTGGTTTTCCTAGAAACCCCCCGTGTATTCAAAGATTTTAAAATGATATGCATATCTAAACCTTCCCCGGGAGGAGTATACTCTAAATATGAAGTTTGGTTCAGATCTATCCAGCCGTTTCGACGTGATGGTGGAAAAACCATTCTGGTTTTCCTATAAACCCCCCGTGTATTCAAATATTTTAAAATGATATGCATATCGAAACCTTCCCCGCGAGGAGTATACTCTAAATATGAAGTTTGGTTGAGATCTATCCAGCCGTTTCGACGTGATGGTGGAAAAACCATTCTGGTTTTCTTATAAACCCCCCGTGTATTCAAAGATTTTAAAATGATATGCGTATCTAAACCTTCCCCGGGATGAGTATACTCTAAATATGAAGTTTGGTTGAGATCTATCCAGCCGTTTCGACGTGATGGTGGAACAGGCAAACAGACAAACAGATACAATTTTATTTATATAGATACAGTAGAGCTAGGTTAACAGACGTAAACGGACCGGCGGGACGCGTGATTAGCGGGCATATCGGTTAATTTGGAAAGAGAAAAGTAATATCCTGAATGCTCACAGATATCTAATAATTCATAATAGATTTTGGCAAACTATGGACCACTCTTCATGATTTTAGTTTTCTTTGGCGTCAGTGTCGCTTCATTCTCTTTCTTACAGGTTCTTTCTTTTTAGTCGTCCAATGTTGTTTCTTCTTGGTCGCTGTTTCTAGCTCTAGGAACTCCTCAAATGTGTGTATTTTATTCCTGAAAGTGGTTCTGTTGTGGATGTCTTGATCCATGATATTTATTTCTTGCAGATCCTTCTTGGTGTTGACAGTTCAAATAGTTGTCTTTCCTGTTGTGTTTGTTGAAATGGTGAAAAATTTTCTTAGTAAGGCTGTTGTCAGGCATTCTTGAAGTAATTTCGAATGCCTTTCGTTTGCGTATTTTATCTGAAATCCTGCTGCATGTTTCATGAACTTCTTTGTTACTGCCTAATCGGTATGTGTCAGCACATTATTTTGGTCCGAGAATTTTTCTTAAACTCATCCCTTCCATCTTCTGGATTTCTTCAGTATCTTATCTGGTTGTTAATCCTAGGCATCCTGAAGCATACTGGCACTCTGGTTGGATTACTGTCTGATAGTGCCGTAGTTTTGTTCTAATAGAAATCGCTTTATTTTGTTGCTGCTAGGTTTCTACAGTGCCTAGAAGCAAAGTAGGAGCTACAAGACAGAGAATAGTAAAAGAAGGCATTGTAAAAGGCAGTCAGTGGAGTGTTAAACAAGGAACTGAGCATGCGTGAAGCTTGTTTCCAGTATTAAATTAAACTTGCCAGACTCCACCGTCACGTGAAAGCATATAATCATGGAGATCCAGAACAATTTACTTTTCCCGTAGGCCTTAATGCAATCAAGCAAGTATTTACAAAAAAAGAGTTACAATTGATTGATTGATTGATTGATTGATTGATTGATTGATTGATTGATTGATTGATTGATTGATTGATTGATTGATTGATTGATTGATTGATTGATTGATTGATTGATTGATTGATTGATTGATATTTTTTGTTTAAAGGGGCCTATCATCGAGGTCATCGGCCCCTAATGGTACGAAATGAAATGACAAATTAAAAGTCCAAAATCCTCCGCTGACCAGAATTCAATGCGTGAGTACGAAGATTGGATGGGATGGGATGGGATGGGATGGATGGATGGATGGATGGATGGATGGATGGATGGATGGATGGATGGATGGATGGATGGATGGATGGATGGGATGGGATGGGATGGATGGATGGAGAGACGGACGGATGGATGTAAAACGATCAGTGGATCCGACCCACAGCGCCTCACATGCACACAAGCTGGCGCAAAACAATAGTATTACTGGCCAAAAGACTGCTTCTATAGCACGATGCTGAATCGATTATGCTTATAGTCGAAACGGGTCTAAAATCCAGGTCATCGGCCCCTCATAATGGTATTTATCGCTAGAAAAGTAGAACCATGGTATTTGTCATGTTCCGATACTAATGAAGAGTAGCGTAGACTCGCGGCATTCCACACACTATGGTACTACTCACAGGTAATGAAATTCGCGCATGTATTACAGACCTAGGGTGTTTCGCACATTGCGGCGCCATTGACAGGCAACGCAAACCTGTTGTGTTCATCACATAAGTGTACTAAACACAGGGACCCGTACTCTCCCGTGGTGTTCGTCATATAGTGGGCATTAATCATAGGCAAGCCAGAACCATGGGTTCCGTCATCCCATGGTGTCGCTCATATAGTGCTACTAATCACAGGTTCTGTAAAAGCCGTCGGCTCTCGCTTGCTACTAATCAAACACCTATTTGGTACCTAACATAGCGGTTCTGCGTGCAAGGAAAAGCGGCTCATGGTGTTCCCCGCGTGGTGGTACTAATCACAAGGAGTTTCATGATTCTAATATAATTATCGCTGGAAAAGTAGAACCATAGTATTTGTCATGTTGCGGTACTAATCAAGAGTAGCGCAAACTCGCGGTATTCCACACATTATGGTACTACTCACTGACGACAGGCAGGGGATACCGTGGGTGTATTCTTCGTCTGCGTCCCTTACCCACAGGGGGTTGTGTGTTTGGTCCGCGGGAGGTATTTTATTTCCCTCAAGTCCCCCCTATCCGCTACCTGGGACGCGCCACGTGGGAGTATCACCTCTCCCCCTGCTACGCTAGCGTAGTAGGTTCGTGCCTTGATTATATTAACCTTGCAGAAGTGATGCATTATGGCATGACAAAAAGGGACGTGCGTAAATTGGCATTTCAATTTGAAAAATTAAGCAGTTTTAAGTATCCATCACAGTGGGATGAAAAAAAAAAATAGCCGGGTGTAAATGGATGCGTGGATTTTTAAAGAAATATGGAAGTGATATTTCTTTCAGAAAACCTTAGGCCACATCAATTGCAAGAGCCACTAGTTTTTATCGACCTAATGACCGGCTTCATGGCTAAATGGTTAGCGTGCTAGCCTTTGGTCACAGGGTCCCGGGTTCGATTCCCGGCAGGGTCGGGAATTTTAACCATAATTGGTTTATTCTCCTGGCACAGGGACTGGGTGTATGTGTCAAATCAAAAGACCTGAACCTGGCGAGCCGAAGTCCTCCAACACATCCTGGCACTAAAAGCCATACACCATTGTTGCCATTGTATTATCGGCATATTGTTCGGGGATTTTTTGACAATTTAAGTACTGTTGTGAAAAAGTATAGACCTTTTCCACCACATAGAATATATAACGTGGATTAAAATGGCTTCTCTACAGTTCATGTTCCACCAAAGCTGTTGGCTCCAATAGGAATAAAACAGTTTGGAGGTCTCAATTCTGGGGAAAGAGGGCAAAATATTACACTTATTTGTGTTAATGCAGTTGGTAATCATTCTCCCCCTTTCATGGTACTTTCCGGAGTCCACTTCAAGGATCATATGCACAAAGGGACACCAGCCGGTTCTGTAGGAGCTGCCAATCCAATTGGATGGTCTAACGAACATATTTTTAACGATTCCCTTGACCACTTTATTAGCCATGCTACGCCATCTAAGGAAGAACCCGCGTTCATGAATATTGATAATCATGAAAATCACGTCAATGTGGCTGTCATTAAGAAGGCACGCCAGACACGGATTCCAATGCTAATTTTCCCTCCTCATATCTCACATCGTTTAGAACCACTTCATAAGACACTATTTGGACAATTTCAGATTTATTACAATACTTTAATTGACTGGATGACAATGAACCCAGGTAAGCCATTGTCGATTTATGAAGAGGCTGAAAAAGTGGGCAGGACTTTCCCTGCAGCGTTCACAACCAGAAATATCTGCCGGGGTTTTGAGGTGACTGGAATCCATCCTACCAATTCAGACATATCTACTGATGAAGCATTTTGGTCATCTTATGTTTATGATCGTCCAGAACCTCGAAACGAGAATGCAAATGGAGGAACTACTCTGGAAGAAACAGAAACGTCAGGGATACATCACACACAAGCAGATACTTCTATCGATCAAGACACATGTCCTATCGTATCACCTGAACTTATCAGGCCCTTCCCCAAAGCTGGAGAGAGGAAACCAGAGAGCCCCAGGGAAAGAAGGAAAGGAAAGTCAACAATCCTAACAGCTACTCCTGACAAATATGATCTCCAACCTAACTTGTCGACTAGGAAGGAAAATAATGAATCTAAAACGTCGACTGTAAAGGAAAGGACTGCAAGGAATACTTTCCAGGAAGAAAGCCATTCAAAAGAGGAACCTTATTTTGTGTCTATTTGGTATTGGTATGTTGGTAAAATACATTAATATGCTGAATGCTGTTCTGAGTATAAAATTCAGTTTTTAAAGAGTTAGGGTAACACTAAAAACTTCATCTTTGACAAGGATACACTAAATGATGTTCCTGAGGAATGCGTCATAATGAAATTGCCTCAGCCAAATGCCTCTGGTGGCACCTAGCGACAAAACACCCAGATGCACTTTGATATAGATTTCATAACTTCTACTGAAACAAATCTGTGTTTGATTGTGCTGTTGCTATATTATGAAAGGAAACTGGTAACAAAACTACTTTAATCATATTCTTTTATTTTCTTAACAATATTCATTCTCATCAAATCGTTAAGACTCAATTTTTAGAGAATAATACTGTCCAGTGACACAACCTATTTCATATTATGTATACATGTACAGATGAATAACCATGTCATATCTTTCGAAAAATATAATATTTTTTGTAATATTCAGTAATTCTGTCATAACTGTTAATATTGTTTCAAGATACATGACGATGTTGTACTTTGGAACAAGTTGCCGAGTTCAACAACATGTTTATTAAAAACTAAAATCTGACAATGAGCACAGTGCAAACTGCATTATCATAGGTAGAAAAACCTATATTAATGAGGAATAATATGTAGGATTTACAAAATTCAAACAAAGAAATTAAAAATTTAAATGTCAAAACTGTTCCAAGGCGCAACACTCTCCCCTACAATCACAAATTGGAGCTTGAAAAGATGTTGAAACAGATTTAAATTTATTTTTAAAAGTTTGTAATAGAGTTTTGTTTGCCTATCATCTGTGTTTTTCACGCCGTCATGCCCACGTATTATTCTCTGTAGAAGTAATAGATCAGTGCGGAAGGTTTCTTCTTGTTGTTTCATGTATTTCAATGCTGATTAAGGGTTTTTGAATTCTTCATTGTGTTAGTTCGCCACCATCTTCATCAACTACTTCTTCTTCCTCTTCTGTTTCTGGAGTACAGTCTGGACTACATACGAGTGGCTCGGGAAAGGAATATACGGTTCGTGTCAATTTTTGTGAAAATGTTTTCCGAAATACTTTAACGAACGAGTCGGATAAAACAGAATGCCGGAAAAGCGAAGGTCGGTTAAGGGACACTCTACTGTACCTTCATTTTTCGAAAGATCGGGTCTCTTCCTTTCCCTTTTGCTTAGAATTGAGGAATGGCTTTTGTTGCAGTACTTCCGCTTCGGGAAATGAACACCACCACAACGCAATAGCGCTATAATTCATAGATTTTCGTGGGATATATTAACTCATATCCAAAAACTTACCTAAAAATTATCGCAACGTAATTTATTAATGACTATAATTAGAGTACAATTTTAGTCACGTAAAATTACAAGCTACGTAATTCAATAAAGGATGCTAAGCTATTGTATAGTGAGAGATTGAATTATAATGCCACGGTGAAAATGGGAAAATAAAATATTCCACGCGTACCAACATTTTATAAAACTCATTCACTCAAAGGGTACTCAGCTCATTTAGTGGTGATCCCCAACGCCATCCGCAGGCAACTGAAGCGTCTCGTTACATTTTCAGGCTGAATTACCAGTCATAAGTGGCCGTGCGAACGCTGTATTCGCCGCAAGAGTCGAATTTCACACTTGAAAGTCTGCTGAAGCCCAACAAGGGACTTGAAGTGCACACCTAATGGCTTGAGTAAGGAGAATATTTAAAAGGCTCTTGGAGGGGACTTCAATGAAACAAAACGATTACATCATAAAACATAAAGAAACCTTCCATTCTCCATGAGTTTAAGAGTGGTGTAATACAATTTTAAACAGGAATACCTAGCTAAGAGGATGAAAGAGTGCTCGATTCTCCCTAAAGGTGTACGTTAGGTTCTCCGCCAGAAAGACCAGAGGTTGGAAACGAGACTTCGACTCCTGAAGAGGACCATGGCCACGACGCTCACTCAACAGAAAGGATTACCAGTTTAATTAACTATTCTATCCCGCTCACAAAAGCTTCCGTCGCCTAGACTGCAGCACGCCGGCCTCTCACCGCTGGGTTCCATGTTTCAAATCCCGGTCACTCCATGTGAGATTTGTGCTGGAAAAAGTGGAGGCGGGACAGGTTTTCTCCGGGTATTCCGGTTTTCCCTGTCATCTTTCACTCCAGCAACACTCTCCACTATCATTTCATTTCATCTGTCAGTCACGAATCATTACCCCAGAGGAGTGCGACCAGGCCTCGGCAGCCGGCACAATTCCTACCCTCGCCGCTAGGTGTGGGCTTCATTCATTCCGTCCCTGACCCGGTCACTGACTGAAAAGCAGGTTGTGGGTTTTCATTCATCCCTCTCACAAGGGAAACACTCGGTAGCGAGCTAATAACAGCACCAAATTTCAGTTATAGGCCATTTACACACCTCTAAATTTAATGGGGTCTTTCTTCTGGGAAACGTAAGCGACTGCAGCTATCAAGCTCGGTAGTTGCCTTGTTAGTCAAAACACTTCCCATTTGATATAGAACGTTATTTTTGCTTTACGTCCAACTAAAAACTTTTATGGCTTTCGGAGACTCTAAGGTGCCGGAATTTAGATCCGCAGGAGTTCTTTTATGTGCCAGGTTTCAAATACTCATGGACTGAGCCACGATCGTCCCTGCCAAGTTGAGGTCAGAAGCCAGCGCCTCAACCGTCTATCCACTCATCCCGGCATTTGGCATAGACAATAGTAGGTGAACTTATTTCATAATTATTTGAAGAATGGTTCTAAAATGAACATGACCGAGCAAGTGCCTGCGTGCTCCGAGGCACGTAGGTGTCCGCTTACATTCGAGAGATAGGAGGTTCGAACCTCACTGCTGACAACCCTGAAGATTGTTCTCCGTTGTTTCCCATTTTCACACCAGGCAAATGCTAGGGGCTGTACCTTAATTAATGCCACAGCCGATTCCTTCTGACTCCTAGCCCTTTCCTGTACCATTGTCGACATAAGACCTGTCTGTGTCAGTGTGACATAAAACAAATTGTAAAGAAAAAATTAATTAATACGCTTTACTCAGGGCTACAGTGCATTGTATATTTACAATTTACTCTAAAGCCAATTCTGAATTGCCGTTGAGGATGTTCATAAAGAAATCAAAATCAGCGGGATGTATAGGTCACGTCCTAGGATACGAAAAATAATCATATACCCTAGGGCATGATATAAGCGATATGCGGAGATTTCCGTAGACTTCTAGAACATTTGGTGGGCCTTGAGGTCTATAGGCTATAAGCAAATGCAGATATCTTGAGGCCTTTTGATAAGAACTTACCATGGCAGTGGCCAGACGAATCTCTGCCACTTTAAGGGGAGATTACGTAATTAATGGAGATCATAAGGTTCCCATCATTTATACTTGGAATATCAGACTATAGTTGATGAAATCTATTCAAGACTTTAGCAACCTTTAGAAGTATATTCCTTTGTCATAGGTTACATACTTCAGTCTTAGAAGAGAATTAAATATTCTTCGAGGAATCTACAAGACTGTTCTTCTGCTCATCTTGTTAAAACCAACCAACCAACCAACCAACCAACCAACCAACCAACCAACCAACCAACCAACCAACCAACCAACCAACCAACCAACCAACCAACCAACCAACCAACCAACCAACCAACCAACCAACCAACCAACCAACCAACCAACCAACCAACCAACCAACCAACCAACCAACCAACCAACCAACCAACCAACCAACCAACCAACCAACCAACCAACCAACCAACCAACCAACCAACCAACCAACCAACCAACCAACCAACCAACCAACCAACCAACCAACCAACCAACCAACCAACCAACCAACCAACCAACCAACCAACCAACCAACCAACCAACCAACCAACCAACCAACCAACCAACCAACCAACCAACCAACCAACCAACCAACCAACCAACCAACCAACCAACCAACCAACCAACCAACCAACCAACCAACCAACCAACCAACCAACCAACCAACCAACCAACCAACCAACCAACCAACCAACCAACCAACCAACCAACCAACCAACCAACCAACCAACCAACCAACCAACCAACCAACCAACCAACCAACCAACCAACCAACCAACCAACCAACCAACCAACCAACCAACCAACCAACCAACCAACCAACCAACCAACCAACCAACCAACCAACCAACCAACCAACCAACCAACCAACCAACCAACCAACCAACCAACCAACCAACCAACCAACCAACCAACCAACCAACCAACCAACCAACCAACCAACCAACCAACCAACCAACCAACCAACCAACCAACCAACCAACCAACCAACCAACCAACCAACCAACCAACCAACCAACCAACCAACCAACCAACCAACCAACCAACCAACCAACCAACCAACCAACCAACCAACCAACCAACCAACCAACCAACCAACCAACCAACCAACCAACCAACCAACCAACCAACCAACCAACCAACCAACCAACCAACCAACCAACCAACCAACCAACCAACCAACCAACCAACCAACCAACCAACCAACCAACCAACCAACCAACCAACCAACCAACCAACCAACCAACCAACCAACCAACCAACCAACCAACCAACCAACCAACCAACCAACCAACCAACCAACCAACCAACCGCTAAGTCCTATTCCTGTGACTCTTGACAGTAGATCAATCATTCCGTAGGGCCGCAATCATTCTAGCAACTCATACACTTTTCACGTTTCAAAACAAAAAAATGTTCTTATATGCAAAATGTTTGGATGTTATGTTGACTGTTCATATTTACATTTGATTTCTTTTTCGATGTTGCATCCCTTATGAATGAATAAGGTGATACTGCGTAAAATTTCACCACTTACGTAAAAATTCCCATAAAGTATTACATTTTTATAAAATTAAAGTTCCCAGCATCTTCAGTGGATTAAACTACAGTAATGCCTGGTGGAAATACACGTTCGCATGCTTTGGTTAAATGTCAAGTAAGTATACCCAAGAATACTTCTCACCATTCGGAATAGAATATTTCTAAAAGATATGTTTTTAAAGATGAAAAAGTGTGTTGCTGAAGTCTAGATAATTTTACATTTCTTGTGCAGCACTATCCTTGTATTTTAATAAAATATAGTAGGAATATGATAAATATCATTTTTAATACATTTTGTTCGAGTTTGTTAGACCAAAGTAGTATCTACTTTGGTTTGAAAACATTTTAAATTAAGTTATTTGAAAGATTGAATAAACTGCATAAGTAATTTCCAGGGAATTAGATATTGTTGGCATTTAAAATTGCTAATAAATCATGTAGGTGACATAGAAGAAACGTCAAATTTGAATGAATGGTGTCCGGTTCCATGGCTAAATCGTTAGCGCGTTCGCCTTTGGTCACAGGGGTCCCGGGTTCGATTCCCGGTAGTGTCGGGAATTTTAACCATAAGTGGTATTTTCGCTGGCACAAGGGCTGTGTGTGTGTGTGTGTATGTGTGTCTGTGTCGTCTTCAGCATCATTTCATCCTCATCACGACGCGCAGGTCGCCTATGGGAGTCTAAACAAAAGACCTGCATCTGGCGAGTCGAACTTATTCTCGGACACTCCAGGCACTAAAAGCCATACGCCATTTTATTTTTGTGTGAATGATACAACCTTTTAACGAATTAAAACGATTTCAGCGCATACGCACAAGGCAGATAGGCATCTGTATAAAAGGCAAAACTGCAACGCGGGTTTCCCAGTCGGAAGTCGCATTTGAACGTTGGTTGTTTGTGCAAAGGTCATGTAATGTCTCGTATAAGGAGGATGAACACCTATCAGTACATGTCTAAATTTGACTACGGCAAGATCATGGCCTACCGGGGCTGCGGTTTTATCGTTCCGCAATATTTCTGTTCGTGTTGGTCGCGATCCATAGACTGCCATGGGAATGCGGAATCTATGGATCCAGGAGGGCTATACACAACGACAAGCAGAATCTCAGCGACCCCCAGCCAATAACACCCGAGAGGAAAGACATGTCTGTGCGGCCCTGAGTCACAAACTTGGCTCATTTGCCGGACAAACGTCCGCAAGGACAATGTCTGTAGCATCACAGACTATCAGTTCGGTGACCATTGTTGTGACTTCCCGTGACGCCGGGGCAGAGACAGGTGCGCCTACAGTGACGCGTTGAACGATGGCCATGGACACAGAAGCGGCGTCACGTCATCTCTTCCGTCGAAGCCTGGTTCTTCGTGTAACATCATGATGAACGCATCCACGTGTAGAAGCACCGAAGAGAATGAACGTTGTCAGCTTGCATTCGTCATTGTCATACAGGCTCAACACTTGGAGTAAAGGTAGGTGGTGTCATTGGGTACACATCCCGGTTACCTTTTGTTCGCATAGCCGATAATTTGGACAGCATTTGTGACATTTTAAGGCCTGTGGCTCTGCCCTATTTTCGAGGCCTCTCTGACACTACCTCTCAACAGGACAGTGCATGGCCGCCTGTTGCTCATGCAGTCCTGGCCTGTTTAGATACGTAGAGTGTTCTACTGTTGCCCTGGCCAGCAGGTTCCCCTGATCTGTCAACCACTGAGAACATTTGGTCGTGGGTTTCCGAGAGACTGGAACGCCACTCTCGAACTACTACGATTGATGAACTCTGGCACAGAGTTGAAGCAGCATGGAATGACGTACATGTATGTGCCATCCAAGCTCAATTCAACTCGATGTCAAGCCGAAATACGCGGAGCAAAATTATCTGCGAAACATGAAGAGTTTCACCTTGTTTTCATGTCACAACATAAGCCCAAAAGCCTGTATCATGTCTAAAAATATGGGCCGTGAAAGCAACAATGTTGACGGAATACATCTGTTACTGCTGCCGCAGGTGGCAGGTCTGGATACCAATTTGTGCTTGCTCTGCAGCTGAAATTTATCTGTAAACTGAATCATGTCTTCCGCCCATCATATTGTGTGTGTAAAATAAATATGATTCTATTCTCTTTTTATTTCCCTGACGTAGCACGTTTTATGGCCAGCAGTGTATGACAACGAAAATACCACCAAGGATTTAATATTTACAATTAAAAAGGACCTCCTTAATGACCACCTTTAGTAAAACGGCGTTTGAACTAATCACAGACTTCCCAGGTTCACTAACTTCCCAGTTCAACCCATAATAGCTACATTTAATCGTAGGTGCTTGTAAGGAGATTGAATCTTCAGAAGACATCGTAATCTTCTTTCAAGGGTCATGCTTTGTCACAGCAGCCATACAATTCCGCTTTGAAGGGCCTTCTTAGATAAATATAATACAGTTCATCTTGTGGAGCAAGTTAGGTAAAGTGAAGCACCCCCTATTTCTTCCTCGGAATATATTCCGGAGGTTGAGATTGTGTCACTTTTTCAAGGAGTGTAATTTTAATCGAGAGGCTGCCTGGCCGAGGCGGTGAAGACGTGCTCGGTTCGCCCTGAAGGACGTTGGTTCGAATCACCGTCGGGAAGTCGTAAAATTTAAGAACCAAGATGTCCACTTCCGGACGTGCACATGGCTCTGAGGTTCACTCAGCCTACACCAAAAATGAGTACCAGGTTAATTCCTGGGGGCAAAGGCGGCCGGGCGTAGAGCTAACCACTCTTCCCCATCAAGTGCCGAGGTTACGGATAGTTTTAACTGCGGAGTGCGCTGGAAACACGTGACATTACGTCATCTGAACGTCTTCAGCTTTAACTGCGGAGTGCGCTGGAAACACGTGACATTACGTCATCTGAACGTCTGTTTAGTACTCGACCAACGGCCTTAGGACCAGGACCAGCCAACCTTTCTGTGTTGACCTCAACAGGGTTCCATTTTAACTCATTTTTGATTCATTTCGACGACACTCATGTGGACTTAAATGTTGTAAATAGGTTTAACACCAGGCGAGTTGGCCGTGCGGTTAGAGGCGCGCGGCTGTGAGCTTCATCCGGGAGATAGTGGGTTCGAATCCCACTGTCGGCAGCCCTGAAGATGGTTTTCCGTGGTTTCCCATTTTCACACCAGGCAAATGCTGGGGCTGTGCCTTAATTAAGGCTACGGCCGCTTCCTTCCAACTCCTAGGCCTTTCCTATCCCATCGTCGCCATAAGACCTATCTGTGTCAGTGTGACGTAAAGCCACTAGCAAAAAAAGGTTTTACCCCTGATGACTGACCTTAGTTTCCGAAAACCGGTTATGTAATAATATACTGGGTTTTTACTACAATTTGCTTTACGTCGCACCGACACAGACAGGTCTTATGGCGACGATGGGAGAGGAAAGCCCTAGGAGAAGGAAGGAAGCGGTCGTGGCCTTAATTAAGGTACAGCACCAACATTTGCCTGGTGTGAAAATGGGAAACGACGGTAAACCATCTTCAGAGCTGCCGACAGTGGGGTTCGAACCCACTGTCTCCCGGATGCAAGCTCACACCTGCGCGACCCTAACCGCATGGCCAACTTGCCCGGTAATAATATAGTGTGCCAATACGACTAGTGTGATTAGCAATAATGGTAATAATAATAATAATAATAATAATAATAATAATAATAATAATAATAAAAAAGACAGGTCTTATGTCGACGATGGAATAAAACAGGGCAAGAACTGAGAAAGGAACGGCTGTGTCCTTAATTCCGGTACAACGGAAAACCACCTTCAGGGCCGTAGGCCGTGGCGTTTGAACCCGTCATTTTCCGAGTGCAGGCACGTAGCTGCCTGAACCAAACTGCTTAGCCACCTCGCTCAGTTCCGTAGTATTCCGACGCGAGTACTACTTAACAAGAAAGATGGCAGTCAATGTCAAGCAATAGAACAAAAGAGTCTTCATAACACGCATCTGTGTCGGCGCGACGTAAAACAATTTCAGAATTAAAGAGATGGTCACACTTGAAATAATGCCAATTCGAGTTAGCGTGGTCATGGTATCTTGGTGTGAAGGATCTGTACCAGTCCGAGCCTTTATCGATATGAGTCACTGAAGACCTGTCCGACTCGTTGGCTGAACGGTCAGCGTACTGGCCTTCGGTTCAGAGGGCCCCGGGTTCGATTCCCGGCCGGTTCGGGGATTTTAACCCTCATTGGTTAATTCCAGTGGCCCGGGGGCTGGGTGTTTGTGCTGTCCCCAACATTTATGCAACTCACACACAACACATAACACTATACTCCACCACAATAATACGCAGTTACCTACACATGGCAGATGCCACCCGCCCTAATCGGAGGGTCTGCCTTACAAGGGCTGCACTTGGTTAGAAATAGCCACACGAAATTGTTCATTATTATTATTATTATTATTATTATTATTATTATTATTATTATTATTATTATTATTATTATTATTATTATTACTATTTTATTCTTCAGTTTATTCTAGCTATTGTTGTGGTCAATAGGTATTTTTCCAGCTCATTTTGAGTTTTATGTTAGGGTGCTCTTCCCAAAATCGTCTGATTTTTTCAGGCGTAAGGTTTAACATAGGATCCACTGGGATTAGAAACTCGGCCGTCCAGATGCAAATAGCTAAATTACTGCCCTAATCACGCCCCCATGACAGTTATATCTACAGCAGAATGACTATACAATTTGAGTATTACGTGTAGCTCTTCAATAAAATCTACAGTAACGGTAGCATTGAAGACAATCTCCTTGCACCTGGAGCATGATAGACTTCTTCCACGTGTTTGCACATGACAAAGTACACTTCAGTACATCTTATGTTGGAGGTAAATTAACTACTGTATTTCACTGGAGGATGTGGTTTCTCTTCTATTTACTTCCCCCACGATATTTCCTGCTGTGTGTTGTGTAATAACTGGTTTCCCGGGAACAGAACAGAATTGCAGCTTTCTCTTGTGTAAGCTTATTTTCGGGGGACAAAGCAACAACAGACATATTCTAAGCTTTGTGGCGCGCACACAGCGGAGAAATTGTAACTTGTATTTACTGCCAAGCACCGAGTTATAAAAGGAAATTCATGATCGTAGAGCTAACCTAAAACTCCCAGAGCCAATCAAGTACCCTAACTCAGATAATAGAAGCAAGGGTAGGCCAACATTCTTACGGAAAGTAGATTAATTCCATCTATGATCTGGCATTTTCAATTGAATATCTCCAAATAAAAAACCAAACCCCATGGCGCTACAGCCCTCATGGGCCTTGGCCTACAAAGCAACCGCTGCTCAATCCAAAGGCCTGCAGTTTACGAGGTGGTCCATGATCAGTGTGACGAATCCTCACTGCCATCATTCTTGGTATTCCTGAGCGCGGTCACCATCTCACCGTCACATGTCTCCTTGATTTTCAATCACGAAGGCTGAGTGGACCCCGAACCATCTATGACGTCCAGATAAAAATTCTGTGTCCTGGCCGGGAATCGAACCCGGTGCATCCGGTTGAGAGGGAGGCACGCTACCGTCAGATTGCGAGTCTGGCAACATTTAATATCTCCATAATATATAAACTGGCGGAAAAAATATCCAAACACCAAGAAGGGGTTGTGCTAAATTAACGAACGTTGGTAGGCGTGTTTATATATCTGATAGATGACGTTTATTCAATTCTCCTGCAAATAGCATTAGCGTGGCGCTAGTAGAGGCCCCATCACGTTGCACATCAAGTTTGTTTAAATACGGGCTGTACTGTGCGAGAGCGTTAGTTACCTGTGAGACTGGACGCAGTGACTGTGAGTGGACGAAGAAGGCCTTTACGACGACGAATGGCCTGTATCAACAGCTCACTGCCGTTGAACGAGGTGTATACTAGGGCTATGTGAAAGTGGATTTCCTTCCGCGCGATTGAACTAGGCAGGGGTGTCTCCACTCTGCATGAGTGCTGGCAGCAGTGGTCACGAGAAGGTACGCTCGGAAGAAGACCAGGCACCGGATGACCCCGTAGCAACATCGAGAGGGCGAACCGCCGCATTCGGCGTATGGCTGTGGCGCAGCGGACTGCGTCTGCAGCATCAATTCGAGCGGCAGTTGGCACCACAGCAACGCAACGAACTGTTCGAAATCCATTACTTGAAGAACAGCTCCGAGCCAGACGCTCTCCGGCGTACATTCCACTTACCGCAAAACACCGCCGTCTGTGACTTCAGTGGTGTCAAGCGAGAGCTCATTGGCGGATGGAGAGGATGTCCGTTGTGTTTTTCGATGAAAGACGGTTCTGCCTTGGTGCCAGTGTTCGCCGTGTGTTGGTTAGAAGGAGGCCAGGTGAGTACCTGCATTCTACTTATCTGCGGCGTCGACACTGGATCTACACCGGGAGTTCTGGTCTGAGGAGCAATTTCCTATGACAGCAGGAGCACTCTCGTGGTTATCCCACGCACCCTGACTGCAGATGTATACGTCCGTCTGGTGATTCGACCTGTTGTGCTGCCATTCATGAACACCATTCCCGGGAGTGTTTCCCAACAGGATAAAGCACGCCCCTATGCCGCTATTGTAACCCAACGTGCTCTGCAGGGTGTCTACATATTGCCTTGGCCTGCTCAAAGCCCCGATCTGCTCCCACTCCAACACGTATGGGACATCATTGGACGACAACTCCCGTGTCATCCAGAACTGACATCAACCATCCCGGTACAGACCGACCAAACGCAACAGGCATGGAATTCCATCCCACAAGCTAATATTCGGCACCTGTACGACACAATGCATACACGTTTGCATATCTGCATTGGTTCTTTAACAATTCGATTCCCTGTTTTTTTCTATTTTTCACTGCCTTCACGATTATATATATTTCGGCATTGCCTTAACGTGAGCTTCTGTGATATTCTATAAAATTATTCACTATGTTTCATTTCGTTGTGGGTGATCGCGTTTACTCCAACTCGACTGAATTTCACTTCTGGAATAGTGTAATGGCAAAATATTTTAAACGGATCAGAAGATATTTGAGGTGTCAATCGTGAGCGGAGAAGATTAGCCCAGGCACCGAAGCACCGAGATACGGGGGATACAATATAGGAACACAGTGATCACTCCATAATGGTTGCCAACTCTCTGTGAAAGACACTAGAATTAGAAGAAATTTTGTAATAACTTGAGGACGATCATATTAGTAAACGTGCATGTCTAGGTCTTGATCACGTTTTCTGATACGGCATAGGGGATGAGGCGAGATGGAAGTATATGGCATATTTTTACGGCCGGATTCCCTTCCTGTCGCCAACCTCAAAAGAGGATCTAACAATAATAACACCGTACGAGTTGGCCGTGCTGGTGGGGGCGGTAGAATTATACCTACGGTACCTCCTGCCTGTCGTAAAAGATCACAAAAGGGGCCCCAGGGGCTCTCAACTTGGGAGCGTGGGTGGCGACCACGGAGCCCTTAGCTGAGTCATGCCATTGATTCCACTTACTTGTGCGAGGCTCCTCACTCTCTTCTATGCTCATCTATCCTATCCGACCTCCCTTGATCAACTCTTGTTCTTTTCCGACCCCGACGGTATTAGAGCACCCGAGGCCTATGGAGTTTTTCACGCCCTTCGTGGCTCTTGTCATTCTGTGGCCGAAGTTGAAGTTGAAGTTGTTGAAGTGTCCGATCCCTTCCATTTTTTCTCTCTGATTAATGTTATACAGAGGATAGTTGCTCAGTTGTACTTCCTCTTGAAAGAATAACCTCCACCACCACCACTACATCTCAGGTACCATGCGCAGATATTTTAGCGTGACGCCATCTGGCTGCCTGATCGTCAATTTCGACGTCCTGTTTTATTGTAGGCCTAGTAGATGTCAGGGAAAACCGAATCTCTCTTGGGTGTCTGTGGCTGAGTTTTAATTATTTTTGTCGAGTAAACCTCAAATGTGTCCCCAGAGATCTTTTACACGCCGACATCACACGGCATTTTTACGCCCTTCAAAAATCCGACTACCTCTGCCGGGTTTAAGAGCTTGAATCCATAGTCGCAGCATTAACACCCGCGAGATTTCCACTCGGCCATATTAGTAAACATATAAGCATTCTTCAAGAGCGGTTACCGCCACCAAGCTATCTTGCATAAGCTTCCAAAACACAGACACAGTATGTATACACAGGTTTATCCAAAAGTTTGTTTACAATTGACGAGACTATACTTCACGGAATACTGGAGGTAGAGAGGTAATAACTGACACACATGATTGGCATAAGATGGCAGTTTATTGTCACCAAAATAAAAAAACAAAATGTACAAAATGACCAGCAGATGGCACTGGACAGCAACACGTCAGGTAAATATTCCCACACCTTCTTGATATGACAGGGGGTTATATTTACACCAAAAACGAGTGTACAAACAGGTCAACAGATGGTGCTGGACAGTAACACGTCAGTAATACCGAATGAGACCCGTGTACGGTATAAAAGGAGCTGTTGTGAGAGAGGGCGTCAGATGCGCCTGCAATCGCTGCATGTCATGCCTGGCCTCCCCGTTCCTCCGACCTCAATCCGTGAGATTATTGGTTGTGGGGTTACCTGAAGTCGCAAGTCTATCGCGATCGTCCGACCTCATTAGAGATACTAAAAGACAACATCCGACGGCAATTTCTCACCATACCTGCGGACATGTTGTACAGTGCTGTTCACAACATTGTCCCTCGACTACAGGTATTCTTGATGAATGACGGCTGATATGTTGAACATGTGTTATAAAAAAGCATCTTCTTTGCTAAACTGTTATGCTAATTTTTGCTTGTGTATCGTATGAAGCGCCATCTGTCGGTTATTTTGTGTACTTTATCTTGGTGTCAATAAAAGCCCATATCATATCGACATGATACTGTATAGGCCTTTCGGCTTATGCCGTCTCAAGAAAATAAGCTGAAATTATTTACGTTTCGCAGAGAACTGTGCTGTGCGTCATCAGAAGAAAATCTCGACTGTCCATGAGAAAGGCTTCTTAAACAGCTTCCGCTTCGAACGCTAGCGCTGTGCCGCATCGAGGGAGCCATCTGGTTACGAATGAACGTACCATTTCCACTTCTATTATAACGTCTGAATTTCAAAACCTCATTGTTTAAGAAGCCTTTCTCGTGGACTGTCGATATTTTCTTCTGATGACGCAAAGCACAGTTCTCTGCGAAACGTAAAGAATATCACCTTGTTTTCTTGACACGGCATAAGCCCAAAAGCCTATACAGTATCATGTTTATAAGTACGGGCCATGAAAGCATCAATGGCCCATATCATATCAATCACGTGTGTCAATTATTACCTCTCTATCTTCTAATATTTCGTGAAGTATTGCTTCGTCAAATGTGAAGTGTTTTTGGTTCACCCTGTAGATATTCGAGATTTTGTTCAAAGAGGTTTAACATTACATGTCAGTATTAACGTTATGTATCAGATTAGCTCAAGCCTTTGCTCAGTGTGTCACGAATACTGCCCGAGTCTGACAGGCTCGAAGGCTGAGAGGACGAATGAAGGGTTGGTGCAAGTGATTATTCTATGTTGTTAGGGGAAGTTGGTTCAGTTGTGTAAGCTGTTAGGGTTAGCTCGGAGCACAACAGCACAGGGCAAGGCCGGGCACTAAGCTGTGCATGTTATTAACTGCTGTGTGCTAGGTAGAGAAGTGGTAACTCCATGCAACAGTACAGTAAGAACTTACTGGTGCGATAGCAAGTTACTCGCTTGATATTCTGCCCTCATTAGAGAGCGCTAGAAAACAATCAATGCAACACCCGATAGAAATTTCTGCCGAAGTTTCTAACTGTGCAGAGTTCTTCTCTAAACAAGCAGAGGATAAACCGGAAACTTAACGTCGGTAGCCTGAGATCATTGTGGGGCAAGTGGAGCACCATAGCTGAGTGACCTAGTCACTAGTTTCTAACCGCAGTGATGACAGTTTGAATCTCGGAAAATGCAAGAGGTTACGTTCAGATTTCACATTGTTTTTTGTTATTCCTCTTTGCTTTTTCTAGTGGTATGATGTCAGTACAACACATACAGGTCTTCGGTGACTCAGATATCGAAAAAGGCTCGGACTGGTACAGATCCTTTACACCAAGATACCATTACCGCGCTACCTCGAATTGGCAATATTTCAAGTGTGGCCATTTCCTTTTTTTCTGCACGGATAGGTGTTATGGAGACTGTGGGATAGGAAAGGGCTAGGAGTAGAAAGGAAGTGGTGGTGGCCTTAATTAAGGTACAGTCCCGGCATCTGCCTGGAGCGTAAATGGGAAACTACGGAAAACCATCTTCAGGGCTGGCCACAGTGGGGTTCGAACCCACCATCTCCCGAATGCAAGTTCTAAGCTGCGCGCCCCTACCCACATGACCAACTCGCTCGGTTGTGACTATTCAGACGTGGATGTGGTCGCGTCCTTGGTAGCGCAACCATAATTAATAATTACCGGTGGTGGTGGTGGTGGTGATTATTGTTTTAAGAGGAAGTACAACTAGGCAACCATCCTCTATATAACACTAATCAGAGAGAAAAAATGGAAGGGATCCGACACTTCGAAAAATGAAGGTATCGGCCAAAGGAAGACAAGGGCCACGAAGGTCGTGAAAATGAAAGACTCCCTAGCCCTCGCAAACTTAATAGCGTCGAGGTCGGAAAAGAACAAGAGTTGACCAAGAGAGGTCGGATAGGATAGTTGAAAGTGAGGAGCCTGACAAAAGTAAGTGGAAGCAATGCCAGGACTCAGCTAAGGGCCCCGTGGTCGCCAACCCGCGCTCCAAAGTTCAGAGCCCCTGGGGCCCCTTTTAGTCGCCTCTTACGACAGGCAAGGGTTACCGTGGGTGTTATTCTACCGCCCCCACCCACAGGGGGATTAATTACCGGTGGCAGGCACTGTGATATTTTAAGCTTTAAGCTTTCCAGACTGCTCAACACGACTATAACATTTAGCATATGGAATACATGGGACCGCCTCAGTGGTATAGTGGTTCTTATGATTATCTGCCACCCCCGGAGGCCCGGGTTCGATTCCCGGCTGTGCCATGGAATTTGAAAATGGTACGGGGTCCACTCAACCTCGGGAGGTCAACTGAGTAGAGGGTCAGGGAGGGGGGTGTTCGATTCACTCCTCATCCATCCTCGAAGTGGTTTTCCGTGGTTTCCCACTTCTCCTCCAGGCAAATGCCAGGATGGTACCTAACGTAAGGCTAAGACTTCCTTGTCTATCCCTTCCAATCTTCCCTTCCCCCTCCCCACAAGGACCCTGTTCAACATAGCAGGTGCGGCCGCCTGGGTGAGGTACTGGTCCTCCTCTCCAGTAGTATCCTCGACCAAAATTCTCACGCTCCAGGACACTGCCCTTGAGGCGGTAGAGGTGGGATTCCTTGCTGAGTCCGAGGGAAAAAACCACCCTGGAGGGTAAACGGATTAAGAAAGAAAGAAAGAAAGAAAGAAAGAAAGGAAGAAAGAAAGAAAGAAAATATCGGCACACAATGAAAAATATAAATAGAATTATATATGTTTTGTTCTATAAAACCAGATACGGGAAACACAACATAGGAATACAGTAATCACTATATAATGATTGCCAACCTTCCGTGGGCAGGCACTGGAAGAATAAGAAGACATTTTGTAATGAGTTGAGGACGATCATATTAGTAAATGTGAACATTTAGCCCGTTAGTCACGTTTCCTGATACGGTGTCAGGGATGAGGCGAGATGTAATTGTACAGTATATTTCTTACGACCGTGTATTAACAAATCATATTCACCTATGCATATGCAGTATATTCTAGTATGTACAAAATAGTTTACGATGTGCAAACTTGCCAGTGACTGTGAATTGGAGATATTATGAAACAAATGAGATAAATTATGAATCTAGAGACCCTTTTGTTGCCGATGTTTTCCAGGTCGTCTCAAATCATTCTTCTTCATCATCATCATCATCATCTGTTTACCCTCCAGGGTCAGTTTTTCCCTCGGACTCAGCGAGGGATACCACCTCTACCGCCTCAACGGCAGTGTCCTGGAGCTTCAGACTCTGGGTCGGGGATACAACTGGGTAGGATGACCAGTACATCGCCCAGGCGGCCTCCCCTGCTATGCTGAACAGGGGCCTTGTGGGAGGATGGGAAGTTGGAAGGGATAGACAAGAAAGAGGGAAAGAAGTAGCCGTGGCCTGAAGTTAGGTACCATCCCGGCATTTGCCTGGAGGAGAAGTGGGAACTACGGAAAACCACTTCCAGGATGGCTGAGGAGGGAATCGAACCGCCCTCCACTCAGTTGACCTCCCGAGGCTGAGTGGACCCCGTTCCAGCCCTAGTACCGCTTTAAAACTTCGTGGCAGAGCCGGGAATCGAACCTGAGCTTCCCGAGGTGGCAGCTAATCACACTAACCACTACTCCACAGAGTCCGGCTCCATGGCTAAATGGTTAGCGTGCTGGCCTTTGATCACAGGGGTCCCGGGTTTGATTCCCGGCAGGGTCAGAAATTTTAACCATCATTGGTTAATTTCTTTCGTACGGGGGCTGGGTGTAGCCTATGTGTCGTCATGATCATCATTTCATCCTCATCACGATGCGCAGGTCGCCTACGGGAGTCAAATCAAAAGACTTGCATCTGGCCAGCCGAACATGTCTTCGGACACGCCCGGCACTAAAAGCCTTACGCTATTTCATTTGTACTACACCACAGAGGCGAAAACTTGCAATTTTTTCCTACATTAATTGGTTTCATACGCTAGCGAATGCACGTTTCAGAAAATAACCTATACCTCTGTAACTATTACAGGTACTTTTCTTGAATTTTAGTCCTTATATACACTATTATTGTGCGTCTTGTAAAAGTAAAGAAATGACTATTTTTTATAATCAAATTGGTTATTAATGACTTTTCATAATTTTGCTCCTATATTTTTAAAAGAAACCGCGATATCCCCGAAACTAAAGTAAAAACCGAATTTCGTTTCATTGTTTTGAACTGCACAGGACTTTTTCAAGCACACTTGTGCATGTTTTAGAAAGAGAACCTTTTTGAAAACATAGAATTTTTTAGTGGTTTTTAAGCTTGTAAGTTTTTACTTAGATGTGTTAATTTTGGTTCAACCTCGAGAACAGGTAGATTTGAAGAATTCTACAAAATGTTAAGGGAATCATCTCGTTAATTCAGTCAGACCCTAAGGTACATTTTTACAAAAATATGAAAGAAAGAAAAAAATGCTATGGAAGTATAAACAACGTATTCTTTCACACAAATTTATTTATTTCTGCGATGCCGGTCATAAACGTTGATTTTTTCCACCTTTATAATGATTCATTTTAATTCGAATCACATAACATCACTCTCTTTCTTTCTTTCTTTCTTTCTTTCTTTCTTTCTTTCTCAATCCGTTTACCCTCCAGGGACGGTTGTTCCCGCGGACTCAGCGTGGAATCCCACCTCTACCATCTCAAGGGCAGTGTCCTGGAGCGTGAGGCTTTGGGGTGGGTATAGAACTGGAGAGGACGACCAGTGCCTCGCCTAGGCTACCTCACCTGTTATGCTGAACAGGTACCTTGTGGGGGGGATGCGAAGATTGGAAGGGATAGACAAGGAAGAGGGAAAGAAGCGACCGTGGACTTAAGTCAGGTTCCATCCCCGCATTTGATTGGAAGAGAAATGGTAAACCAGGGAAAGCCAGTTCGGGGATGGCTGAGATGGTATTCGAACCATCCGAGGCTGAGTGGACCCCGTTCCAGCCCTCGTACCACTTTTCGAATTTCGTGACAAAATTTCAAAGATGTGGCAGAGCCGGAAATCGAATCCGTGCCTTCGTGGTTGGTAGGTAATCAAGGTAACCTCTAAAATTACCTAACATTTTTTATTTTATGATCAAGCGGTCCTATATTCATTAGCTTGGGGTTAGTGATGCAAATAGGCCTTTTATTTAGTTATTTTTGCTAGTTGCTATACGTCGCACCGACACAGATAGGTCTTATGGCGACGATGGGACAGGAAAGGGATAGGAGTTGGAAGGAAGTGGCCGTGGCCTTAATTACGGTACAGCCCTAGCATTTGCCTGGTGTGAAAATGGGATACCACGGAAAACCATCTTCAGGGCTGCCGATAGTGGGGTTCGAACCTACTATTTCCCGAACACTGGATACTGGCCGCATTTAAGCGACTGCAGCTATCGAGCTCGGTGGCCTTTTATATAAAATAAAACATAACGACCACTATTTTTTTTTTGCTAGGGGCTTTACGTCGCACCGACACAGATAGGTCTTATGGCGACGATGGGATGGGAAAGGCCTAGGAGTTGGAAGGAAGCGGCCGTGGCCTTAATTAAGGTACAGCCCCAGCATTTGCCTGGTGTGAAAATGGGAAACCACGGAAAACCATCTTCAGGGCTGCCGATAGTGGGATTCGAACCTACTATCTCCCGGATGCAAGCTCACAGCCGCGCGCCTCTACGACCACTATTACTTTAATCGGGGCTTTTCTTCTTTTGGTATAGACCAATGTATTTGAGTTTCCAATCTCTTAACTCGAACATTGTGTAACCGTTTGTATCCCTATATTTGCGCTTATATAACGACTACAAAACAAACATGCCATACAAATCTGTAGTATAATACAACGATCCACATTTCAATATTCGATCTTTGAAGTTACTAGTAAATGACTTCTTATTATAATAGTTACTAGCAGTCGAGCACCGCAGTACAAAACATACGTTACTATTACTAGTTACTACTTTCTAACCAATTGCAAACCGAATGAAAACTATGGAAAGATTTTCATTTGATAATCACGCTTCACAGCCGGTAGTCTACCGATAGTTTAAAACATTCGATAACCACTACACCACAGAAGCGGTACACAACATTTCAACAATTACGTAGGTGGATCAAAAGGTTAGTTGCACTAACGCGCCGCAGCAGCGCGCTGTGTGTCGCAAACGTGGGAACAGCGGAGAAAGAGACAGACACTGTCCACACGTCTGTTAGGCAGGTCGCTGTGGTGTCCCGTCTAGTATTGTGTGAATAGCGGCCAAATGCGATGGCGCGTCTACTGGACGTTCAATCCAAATATGAGGTGCGAGCGACAATCCGATTCCTATGGGCCAAAAGGAAGAATTGCACGGACATTCATCGTGAAATTAGTGCTGTGCAAGGGGAGCGGGCCATTTCCCGGCAAGGTATCGTGAAGTGGTGTCAGCAATTAGAAGCCGGACTTACGGATATCACGAACAACCATCGCGAAGGTAGGCCCGCAACGTCCAGGGCCCGTGCAAACGTCAACAGTGTGAATACGATCATTAGACAGAACCGGCGCATTAAACTGAGTGAAATCGCGACGCAGCTGAACATGTCGTATGGCAGTGTGTTCGCCATTGTTCACGAGGACCTTCGATATCGTAAGCTGTATCAAAGATGCGTCCCATGTCTTCTCACCGATGAGCACAAGGGACAACGTTTCCAATCCTCCCTGGCATTTTTGCAACGCTATGCCGCAGACGGCAACGGGTTTGTGCGTCAAATAGCCACAGGCGACGAAACGTGGGTCCAACACTTCACCTCCGAAACGAAGAGAACATCAATGGATTGGGTGCACCCCTCATCACCACAACGAAAGAAGGCCAAGGTTCAACCTTCAGCCAGTAAGTTTATGGCGACAGTGTTCTTTGGCATGGAGGGTTTGCTGCACGTGGAATTCATGCCGAAAGGAACGACGATTGTCAAACGTTCCACCGATTGCGTAAAGCGATTAAAGAGATGCGCCGGGGGAAATTGAGAGCCGGTGTGATTTTGTTGCACGATAACGCAACACCTCACAAGACCCGCCAAATGAGAGAACTGCTGCAGCGTTTCAAGTGGAAGGTTTGGCAACATCCACCCTACAGTCCCGACCTAGCGCCATGTGACTTTCGTCTGTTCGGTAAGATCAAAACGGAACTCGGTGGTCGACGTTTTCAGACCGATGACGAGGTGAAGGCCGCTGTCTCCGAGTGGTTGCAGAACGCTGGTGGAAATTTCTATGCATCCGGCATCGACAAGTTGGTTGTGCATTCGCAGAAATGTTTGGAGTCTCTTGGTAACTATGTGGAAATGTTACGTTACAGTGTATGTCGTTATAGTCGTGTTGCTGTCGTATAGGTGGTGTAATAAATGGCCATAACTGGGAAGTGCAACTTATTTTTTAATCTGCCCTCGTAAATATCAGGTACTGCTCAAGTCCTTCAATTTTAAGGGTGTCACAAATGTACTTCAGTTCATGTGATTTTTTAACTCAGATTGAATTCTTTTAAATGCTCAAATATACTGTAGTCTGATTAGCAGACTGTTCTTGTAAAAGTTCAATGGCACATGGCATACTCTAATTAATGAAAATATCTTAAGCTGTTTGTTTTGCTCGATAGGGACAGAAATATATCAGTACTTCATAGCCAAGTGATGTCGTTCCTTGTTGGTTATTGGAACATTCATCAGTTGAAACAGAGCGCGCGTATCATACACAAACGTACGGTACTTGTTTGAACTGTCTAACGGGAAACATGAAGCCAGAAAAAAAATACGTTCCTGACCTCCACATTTGCGTGGGCGTGGTATAAAGGTGAACGTTACGAAATACCAGATCAAAGATAAGCTTGATTCTTTATTTATTCATTGACGAAGGGAATAAATAACGCGACTCAAACAATAAACGTCATGGGAAGTGTGGCAGATGTTGTAACTACAACATACACCTGTTCGCTAAAATACAAATGCCTGAATATAAAATACTATTGGGGAATTTTTATTGAAAGTTGGAATAGAATCGAAGAAAGCTGTGATCCATCAGACGAACTGGTCTATACGTCCCTCTGTTAAGTCATCAGTCCAGAGGCTGGTTGAATAAGCACATTGCACCAGCATAGGTTATGCAGCATTTAGGAAAACCATTAAAACCAATGTTGGTACCAAAAAGGAGGCGTACTTGGCAATATGAGGAATGAGATCATTTGCCATTTATATCCACACTGGAATAAAAAGGGCTATTGCAGCACGATTGACCCTGTAAGTGACACATTTCATAACACTCAGACGCATTAACCGTGCTCTGAATATCATTACCCATAATATTCTAGTTTCGCTGCCACCGAACATGAGACTGTATTTCGGTGGAACATAGATTTTGTTCTTCCCTATGCCAAGAGGCAAATACAAACTTACTGCCACCATCAAGAAATAACAACAGGCGACCAGATGAACCTAATGAAATCAAAGTACGAAGTCCCTTAACTTGATGGTAATGATAGTGATGATGATGATGATGATGATGATGATGGTGATGTTTGTTGTTTAAAAAGTCCTAACAATTAGGTCATCGGCCCCTAAAGGCACGAGGTGCAACGAAATGAAACGATAATTAAAACTTCAAAATGTGTCCACTGACTAGAAACTAAAGTGAATGATGATGAAAAAAAAATGACCAGGAATCCAAAACAATCAGTGCCTTTTATTTCTGGGATGATGATTGTTATCCAAAGGGGTCCAAAATCCAGGTGACCAGCCCCTCATAATAGTACTAATCAGAACCATGGTGTTTCTCCTATAGTAGTACTAATCATAGGTAACACAGACCCATGGTGTTCCACAATTAAGGGCACCACTCACAAGCAATGCAGAACCATGGTGTTTCTACCATAGTGTTACTAATCACAGGCAACGCCCAGACTCACGGTGTTTCTCACATAATGGTACTAATCACAGGTAAGGCAGGCTTGTGGTGGTCCTCACACAGTTGTACTAATCACAGGCAACGTAAGCCCATAGTGTTCCGCATATAGTGGTAGTAATCACGGGTACTTTAGAGCCATAGTGACTCACCCACGGTTACACTAATCATAGACCCATGGTGTTTCTTGCACAGTGGTACTAATTTCAAGTAAATTCGACCCATGTTTCCCTCGCGTGATGGTACTAATCACAGGTAATCACATGGTCTAAGATCCACCATCCATCGCTCGCCCCTTTTAGTCGCCTCTTACAACAGGCAGGGAATACCGTGGGTGTTTTCATGATCTGCGCCCCATACCCGGAGGGGTAGTCCCTTAACTTTTCCTTGTGCACTAATGAATACATACAGCTATGATAGCACTTTGAAGCACCTGTAATTGAGATGTAAACAACATCACTAATCAGATAACCTTCTAATCATTCGCCTTTCTCTTCCGTTTCCATCGTATTTCAGTCCGCCTCCGTAGCGTAACGGTTAATACTACTAGCTGCCGTCCTCAGGGGCCCGGGTTCACTTCCCGGTACTGCCAGAAATTTAAGAATGGCAGGAGGGCTGGAATGTGGTTAAAACGGTACGTGCAACTCACCTCCAATGAGGGTGTGCCTGGGAAGAGCCGCATCACCTTGGGACTGGGACAAGACTTTATTTTTCCTCTAATATAACATCAAAGTATCCCAGAGGACAGGCCGTAATTTGTAAGTAATATTCGGAGAATAGGGGAGTGCATTATTTGACACAGGAAAGTATAATCAATCTATGGATATGAAATATCAGTATAGTAGCTGACTCATTAACCCGACCCAACGATCGGAAGCGCGAATGAATTTGAATGAGAAAGTTGCTGAGCATACCACTCCCGGAAAGAATCGGCCCATCTACATCAGACGTATTCTTTCTTTCTTAATCTGTTTACCCTCCAGAGTTGATTTCTCCCCCGGATCCAGCGAGAAATCCCACTTCTACCGCCTCAAGGGCAGTATCCTGGAGCAGCAGACTTTAGGGGGTGAGGGTGTCAACTGGGCAGGAGGAACAGTACGTCACTCAGGCAGCCTCATCTGCTTTGCTGAACAGAGGCATTGTGGAGGATGGGAAGATTGAATGGGATAGACAAGGAAGAAGGAAGGGAGCGGCCCTGGCTTTAACTTAGGTACCATCTCAGCATTTGCCTTGAGGAGAAGTGGAAAACCACGGAAAAGCAGTTCGAGGATGGCCGAGGTGGGAATCGAACGCCCCTCTACTCTCTCGACTTCCCGAGGCTGTGTGGACCCCGTTCCAGCCCTCGTACTACTTTTTACATTTCGTGGGAAAGCCGAGAATCGAACACTCCTCTACTCTGTTGACCTCCCAAGGGTGAGTGGACCCCGTTGTATATTTTAACTGATTTACAAATGTTGTGGCCAATGGAGGCAGTTCCATGGGTTTTTTATGGACTTAGTCGACTGGGAGCCCAACTCAACATCCTCTTGTATGTTTCGCAGGAATGAAGATAAGCTATGTGATACTCTCGTATGTGCAAGGAGAAACCAGCGACATATAATAGTAAGTGGTCATACAATATTTCAACGTTATGCCGTCCGCCGCATTGCTTATCTTCTTGGCTCTCAGAACTGTCGATTCGACCTTCCTTAAAGATAGAAAAATTGCGCCTCGGTAGCCTATTTCTGCTTCCCCGTAAAGTTAGTGAAATGTCACTTACAATGGTTAATATCTCCCACCAGGATCAATGTCTAAATGGTTAGCATGCTGGCCTTTGGTCCTAGGTGTCCCGGGTTCATTTACCGACAGGTTCGGGGATTTTAACCTTAATTGCTTAATTCCGATGACTCGGGGGCTGGGTTTGTGTGTAGGTAGGACCCCATTCTCACGAACAGGCAGGTCACCTATACGGCGTCAGATCGAGAGACCAGCACCAGGCTTCTCCGGAGGCGACACGGCGTTATTACCTTTGACGTCCAGAATTAAGGCGACGATCGCCTCCTTCCCTGTCCTAGCCCCGTCCTATTCCATAATCACCGTAAGTCCTGTATGTCGGTGATACATAAAATTCATAGCAATAATAATATTATACGCAAATGTGCCTTTTTTTATTAATACATTATTGTCAGAAAAATACTTAAACAGTTATTTGTCAAAATAAATATTATGTATTTATTTGGATCAGCCAAAATGTTAAGAGTTTTGAATGTTTCACCTGCCGGTATATGTAAAATTCTACGGTTACTGTAACCCAGGGTCTCTCACAATGCATGCGCCGGTGCATTGCGCGGTGCAAGGTGCAAAAGACAACTTCGCTAGGTTGACGAGAATATAAACCTCCCACTCCTCGTGTTTGAGCAAAAACGCTGTCTCTCTTTCTCTATGCCTGTCTCGCTCGTTCCACCTGTTTCCCCCTTCCTTACTCGGCCTGCAGGGCTAAACATCCGAGCCCAGTCGAATTGAACATAGCCGAGTTGCCGCGAGACAGAACGCTGGACCGATGCACGACGCACAGAACCTCTGCGCCTCGTTTTGCACGCGTGAGATTTTGGACGTTTAAGAGGCCCTGCTGTGGCCAATGCAACACTTCATTCTTAGCGATATCCTGGCTCACGAATTCTCTGTGGCAAACAAAATTTTATTTGTTTTAACGTGACTGTTTAATGTTTACACTTCGCTCCAGCGGATTAGCAAGAAAAATCATAAAACAAAAGATTGGTCATTTTAAAGACATTAGCGACCCCAGCGGGTTTGTCTGTAACGAAAAAGTAAATGTACACTTATAAAATCATAAAGTAGAGATAACAAGCAAGTGGATTCTCGTTTACACATATGCAATGCTGTGCATTTAAGGGTTAAAATATATTTCATACTGATGATTAGATCTAATTTTTATACCTTAATACATAAACGTCCGCCTCTGTGGTGTAGTGGTTAATGTGATTAGCTCTCACCTCCGGAGGCCCGGGTTCGATTCCCGTCTCAGCCTTGATATTTGAAACGTGGTACGAGGGCTGGAATGGGGCCCACTCAGCCTCGGGAGATCAACTGAGTAGAGGTGGGTTCGATTCCCACTTCAGCCATCCTGGAAGTGGTTTTCCATGGTTTCCCACTTTTCCTTCAGGCAAATGCCGGGATGGTACCTAACTTAAGGCCACAGCCTCTTCCTTCCCTTTTCCTTGTCCATCCCTTCCAATCTTCCCATCCCCCGCCAAGGTCCCTGTTCAGCATAGCAGGTGAGGCCGCCTCGGCGAGGTACTGGTCATTCTCCCCAGTTGTATCTCCCGACCCAATTTCTGACGGTCCAGGACACTGCCCTTGAAGCGGTAGAGGTGGTATCCCTCGCTGAGTCTGAGGGAAAACCAACCCTGGAGGGTAAACAGATTATGAAAGAAAGATTTCATGAACACGTGATAGGAAATTAACTTCGGTTCAAAAATAGAAAAAAATCATTTAATTTTTAGCGATTGTTGTTTAAAAGTGGCCTAACACCTAGGTCATCGGCCCTAATGATGATCACTGTTGAAATAAATGTTCTTACTCTAACAAGTTCATTTCAAAATGGGAAACGGTTTCTACGTACGTAAGATAACTACATTCTTACAAAAAAGAAAAAACACGGAACATAACGCCCTTGAAAGGGCCTTGGCCTGCCCAGCGACCGCTGCTCATCCCGAATGCCTGCAGATTACGAGGGGTCGTGTGGTCAGCACGACGCATCCACTCGGCCGTTATTCTGGGCTTTCGAGACTGGGGCCGCCATCTCACCGTCAGATAGCTTCTCAATTCTAATTAAGTAGGCTGAGTGGACCTCGAACCAGCCCTCAGGTCGAGAGAAAAATCCCTGACCTGGCCGGGAAACAAATCCGGAGCCTCCGAGTGAGAGGCAGACACGCTACCCCTATACCACGGGGCCGGCACTAAACCACATTTTCCACTATCCGAAAATTATTTTTGTTGTAGGGGTGAGTAGCTCAGACGGTTGAGGCGCTTGCCGCCTGACCCCAACTTGGCAGGTTCGATCCTAGCTTAGTCCGCTGGTATTTAGAGGTGCTCAAATACGCCTGCCTCGTGTCAGTAGATTTACTGACACAGAAAAGGCCTCATGCGGGAAGAAATTCCGGCACCTCGGCTTCTCCGAAAACCGCAAAAGTAGTTAGTGGGACGTAAAAACAATATTATCAGTACCGGTACTGTTATTATTATTATTATTATTATTATTATTATTATTATTATTATTATTATTATTATTTAATTGTATTGCACATAATTATCAAAAGTGTAGGATACCTCGCAGCTAAGGAAGTTAAACGTTGTAACTTTTACATAAAATTATTTATACGAAGCTGAAAATTCTGTATTATGTTTATTGTAACAAACAGGTACACACTTTTATAATCATTAATCATAATATAAGAGGATTCGATCAAATCGCTATAAACCCAATTTTTCTTTCTTTCTTTCTTTCTTTCTTTCTTTCTTTCTTTCTTTCTTTCTTTCTTTCTTTCTTTCTTTTTCTCTGTCTTAATCTGTTTACCCTCCAGGGTTGGCTTTTCCCTCGGACTCAGCGAGGGATCCCACCTCTACCGCCTCAAGGGCAGTGTCCTGGATCGTGAGACATTGGGTCAGGGGATACAACTGGGAGGAGAACTAGTGCCACGCCCAAGTGGCCTCACCTGCTATGTTAAACAGGAGCCTTGTGGGGGTGGGAAGATTGGAAGGGATAGACAAAGAGGAGGGAAGGAAGTGACCGGGCCTTAAGTTAGCTACCATTCCGGCAATCGCCTTAAGGAGAAGTGGGAAATCACGGAAGACCACTTCGAGAATGGCTGAGGAGGGAATCGAACTCCCCTCTTCTCAGTTGACCTCCCGCGACTGAATGGGGCCCTTTCCACCCCTCGTAACACTTTTCAAATTTCATGGCAGAGACGGTAATCGAACCCGGGCCACCACAGAGGTGGACTCGTTATTGATTTATGGTCATAATATTGAAAGATGCCCTCTGACAGCTCTTAGAGGGAGGTACGTTTACTGCATGCCTGTGTGAGGAAAAGGGAATTGCGGGTATTGTTGCCATAAATACGGGGGTGACTCCACTGCGGTTGTCATGGAGATAAGTCTTCTGGCTGGGTCGTGTTGCTTAGAATTGCCAAACCTCTACTTCTTTGTGTACGAGAGAACATAGCGATCGGAACAAACGAACGAACGAGCCGAAAGCGAGGAGAAGGAGAAAATGGATGCAGCAATGTGGCAATACTATGCAATGGCACGTACAATGCTCCCCCCCTCCAGTCTCAAAACACTTATTTTAATATTACGGGTAGAGAACCACTGATTATTCCGTACGTACGCTCTCCGAGGCAAGGAGGTGAGGACTACCAAGTCCATACTAAACGACCAGAAGTCCGTATCATGTAAGAGTTAAGTGAGATTTTTCTTGTCCATGACGATACTATAACCCTATCGTTCAGGTATTATAATTTATGAAACCTTTTTTTTTTTCTTAATGTTTGGTCATTGAAAGCTTAAAGAATAATAACGTTTACTAGGAAAAAGAATGCAAGTACAATTTCCTTGAAAATTGTAAGGGCCTTACCTGAGGTCTCTATATTTATCTAGGAAAGAATGGAAGGCCGTAATATATTGTATGCACGATAAAAGTAATAGTATTATTAGAAATAACTCATATTTCCACTACAGAAAACACGTTTATCACTGATTACATTTCAGTATGTGGATGCATTAATTTCAGTAACTTAGAATGTGTGACACATGTAAAGCAACAACATTTCGAGAAACCACCACGGTATTTCCCATTTCCATCGTTTGGATTAGGTAGAACTAATACCTCACCTCACATGAGGTCTTTATTTTGCACGTAAGAAAGGAAAATAGTGAAGGGCTCATTCAGTAAGACACAGTATAAAAGAGCTCATATGAGGTTTGTGCTCATGAGTGGGTTGATAAACTGAAAATTTACGATTATTTTCATAAATGATGGTATGTGGTAACAATCTCACCGGTAAAAATGATTAGAAAATAAGTGAGCATATGACATGTCTTCTGATCGGAGTACTTATTTCATCATTCCTCACTGAGTCCCTATTCAAAAGGAAAATTCCTTCATTGTGTTTGGAACAAAGACATATTTATAAAATAGAAGAAGATTTAAATCCTGGATAAACCAAAAATATATTCTGATATCACTCACCGCACGTTGCCACTCCTATTTCTACATCCACATTACACAGTACACACGCACGGACGACGAAACGGTAAAGCGGACATTATTCAATTCGACTGTCACTCGCGAACCACAAGACACAGTGTTTGAAGATTTAACGGAGCTGGGAATGAACTGAGGGTCAACTTGCTGGCCTTTCACCAGATGACGCAGTCTATCAGGTGACTTCATTAGACGGGTTGAATCGCGTGGACTGCAACAGTAACAAAAGAGAGTCGACAACGCAGACAAGCGGGGAACAGTAATGTTCCCCACGAGATGAAAAATTAGAGCACAAACACTTGGCGTTAAAAACTTTTTTTTTTTTGCTTTACGTCGCACCGACACAGATAGGTATTTTGGCGACGATGGGACAAGAAGGGCCTGGGAGTGGGAAGGAAGTGGCCGTGGCCTCAATTAAGGTGCAGCCCCAGCATTTGTCTGGTGTTAAAATGGGAAACCACAGAAAACGATCTTCAGGGCTGCCGACAGTGGGATTCGTACCCACTATATCCCGGGTGAAAGCTCACAGCTGCGCGCCCCTAACCGCACGGCCAACTCGCCCGGTCATTAAAAACTTCGCGATTACTTTATGAAGGCCGAGTGATTCAGCTGAGCATATTTCAACGCGATGAGCGTTACGTCTGAAGAGTTCGCACCTCACCATCTTTCATTCTCGAAATGGTTTTCTGTAGTTTCTTCCTTTCAGATACAAATACATGTGAATCCTTACGAAATAGGTTGTCCATTTTTCTCGATTAGCAGTTTTCTTTAAATATTGAGGGTTCCTAACATCATAAAGTAAGAAAGACATTCCTTCTTCATGAAGGAAGAGGCCAGTTACCGAAGTTATTGTAACAAGGAAGTGAAATTGCATTCTTTATAAATAATAAAACATAGTATAAGAAGACTCCTCCGCCTCTGTGGTGTAGCGGTTAGCGTGATTAGCTGCCCCCCGGCCCCGGAGGCCCGGGTTCAATTCCCGGCTCTGCCACGAAATTTGAAAGTGGTACGAGGGCTTGAACGGGGTCCACTCAGCCTCGGGAGGTCAAATGAGTAGAGGTGGGTTCGATTCCCACCTCAGCCATCCTGGAAGTGGTTTTCGTGGTTTCCCACCTCTCCTCCAGGCAAATGCCGGGATGGTACCTAACTAAAGGCCACGGCCGGTTCCTTCCATCTTCCTTGTCTAATCCCTTCGAATCTTCACTTCCCACCCCCCACAAGGCCGCTGTTCAGCATAACAGTTGAGGCGAGGTGCTGGTCCTCCTGCCCAGTTGTATCCCCAGACCCAATGTCTCAGCAGTCCGAGGGAAAACCAACCGTGGAGGGTAAGCAGATTAAGAATGAAAGATAAGAAAACTCAATAAAATCTCTACAAACCCGTTTCTTTTTTTCTTATTGATTTAGGACGACTGATAATTTTTAAAATATTAGCTCGTGGCAATACCTCACGTTCAGTGAATTATTTTGTTGGTTTCTTTTTTTTTTTTTCCTCTATCAGCACTTACCACATAAGATACATTTTCTTTCACGACGGGTTCACACAATATTAGAATGGATCATTTTTATTGTCGCTTCATATGAAGAAATTGTTACATATTAATTATCAATTCAATGAACTTTCAGTTGGAAGTTTAGCTTAAAAACCCACTTCAATGTAGTGTTCCCAATATGAGCCTGAATCCAGCCAACTGTGTTCAAGGAAGGCGTCATATGAAATTTACAGATCTTACGGAGAAGGAGAAGACGATCTTCCAAATTTATGGATAGCTTCGCCAGTAGTGCTCTGGTTTATTAATAATATGATTGATTTTACGTCCCGCTAACTACTTTTACAGTTTTCGGAGACGCCGAGGTGCCAGAATTTAGTTCCTTATGAGCTATTTTATGTGCCAGTAAATCTTCTGACACGAAGTTAACGTACTTGAGCACCTTCAAAAGCCTCCGGATTGAGCCAGGATAGAAAATGCCAAGTTGGAATGAGAAGGCCAGCGCTCTACCGTCTGAGCTACTCAACCCCCGGCTGTGCTGGTTTAGTAACCCGAAGGCTGCGGTCTCCATTTTCGTTGCCTATACGACCTGCTTTTCTATAACATTTTGTTATTTAGATTTTAAATTGAAATGTTAACTCATTCAATTGGCCAGCCTCCGTGGCTCAGACGGTACCACCGTCCTCTCACCACAGGGTTCCGTGATTCAAATCCCGGTCACATCGTGTGAGATTTGTGCTGACAGGTTTCTCTCAGGGTACTCTTTCAATCCAACAACACTCTCTAATATCATTTCATCTGCCAGTCATTAATCATTGTCCCAGGCGAGGGCGACAGTTCCTATCCTTATCCCTGGATGGGGGCTTCATTCATTCCATTCCTGACCCTGTTGAAACTTTACGAATACATTCATATTCGAGTGTAGGTGCCCACTAAGGGAGAATTTTTGGATATTCCATCGCTAAGGGGGTGAAAAGGAGGGTGAATTCTTGAAATGAGTATGTCTGTATCTCAGAAACCTAAAATGTTATAGACGTAAAAATTGGTATTTTTAATCTCTTTTAAAAATAAAGAAACACGTATTTTTATTTTCAGGAAACCACTTAGGGAGGAGTTAAAGGACTGGAAATGGGGTTGAATTCTTTTTATTAAAATTGTCTACATAAGTTTGTATGTAAATATTCAGTAGAGTTTATGTACACATGTGGAGATGGAGGCACTTCCGTGTATGTGGGGCTTGCCCTTTCTCCATCTACCACCCCTAAATTGTACATGTACAATTTAGGGAAAATAAATAATAATAATAATAATGATATCTCAAAAACTGAAGATGTTAGAGACGTGGAAATAGGTATTTGGAATCTCCGTTAAAAATACACTTTATTTTCCAATTTGAGAGAATAATATTTCTCACACGTACAGCTCTATGTCACATGGTTATCTTAGCCCCAAAAGGGAATTCCACAAACGTGGTTTCGGAAGTTTCTGTGTTGAATGAAACTTAATTTTTCGGTAAGTTTTTATACCATATGGATTATCAGATAATGTCTTACTACAGTACCGAGGAATGATTACTTTTATCAGCTTATGAAATCCACGCGAGCAAAGCCGCGGGTAACTACTAGTAAACATATTACCCTTTTTCAACCTCGATCTCAGTTTCCCACTGCAATAGACTGAACGTTCGCATACGCCGGGTAAAGAGCAAACAGGGCACCTAGAGGACGCCATGCGATTCTTTATCTACCTTTAAGACATAATCGCGTGAATTTGGAAACAATACGTAAGCGAAAGACGACCTGGCAACATCACCACAACATACGGTGTGTCGGAATAGCCTTTAAGTAGTAACGAACATCACGACGCAGTACCACATCAGTCGTAGTAGCTCAATGAGTAGACTGCCGGTTTAACAACCCAATTTACATCATGGGGCTTAGGTTCGAATCCTGGTCTAGTCGACCTTTTTCCCACATTTTTTCTCTTGTCTGGTTAGTTCACGCCATTTACAAGCAGTACAGCATTTTGTTATTACAGCACATGACAGTGGAAGCCTGGTTCTGTACGACGTACCCCATAGTGCAGTACTACAGAGCGATCCATATAAACTTGAACTACTTTCAAAATAAAAACCTACATCCCGTCTTCCAGTCAGTGACCGGGTCAGGGATGGAATGAATGAAGCCCCCATTTTGCGGCGAGGATGGGAATTGTGCCGGCTGCCAAAGCCTGTCGCACTCCTCTGGGGCAATGATTAATGGCTGACAAATGAAATGAAATGATATTGGAGAGTGTTGCTGGAATGAAATATGACAGGGAAATCCGGAGTATCTGTCCCACCTCCGCTTCGTCCAGCACAAATCTCACATGGAGTGACCAGGATTTGAACCACGTAACACAGCGGTGAGAGCGACCCGCTGCCGCCTGAGCCACTAAGGCCTCGAACAAATTAAATAGGTAACAATTTCCCCTTGGAGGACCGTAGAAACTGGAAAATTGTTTTAAAGATATCAGTGGCTCTGAGAGGATCGTTACCGCTGCCTAATGTTGACAATTTTGTTGATTGTCGTGTCAATAACGAGCACTGTTGGCAAATTCGCTCGCAGTCTTTACGTGGCAGTCGAAACAGAAATACGCAGTACACACTTCGAGAGCATGTTTTTATTGTGAAAACATACTGGAAGACAGAATCCTTTGTTACAACACAACAGGCACTCCGAAGAGAATTCCGTGTGCGCGATGATACAACAAAGACAACAATTTTATCGATTGTAAAGCTTGGAGTATGGTGCGTGGTATCAGCTTTCAGGATTGTTGGACCCATTTTCTTTGTTACGAATGTGGACACTGCAGCTGTGGAGCAGGTGGATGATGTCGAACTGATAGAGGGTTATTTCCAACAAGATGGAGCAACGTGTCATACATCTAACGTTTCCGTGCAACTTGTAACCAGTTTCTTTAATGACCGAATAAGCTCCAAAAAATTGTGCCCCCACCCATCGATCACCTCACCTAACCTCGCTGGAATTCTTATTATGGGGGTATCCTTAAAGCGGAGTGTACAAGAATAGACCTCAGTCAACTGTTGAACTACGTGAGGCCATTAGACACGAAATAAGCAACATTGGCGATGATACGCTTCGCACAACGTCGCAGAATATGGTAAAATGAGTAGAGTTGTGTATTGACGTTGGTGGAGGGCACTTTCAACACTGAATAATCTCAAAAGATAATGCCCTATCTTATCGTATGTATGTATGTATGTATGTATGTATGTATGTATGTATGTATGTATGTATGTATGTATGTATGTATGTGTGTGTATGTATGCAATCTCCCAATAGTGTATTATCGTCTCCTAAAATCGCACATGTGCCCTATTATTTATTCAAATGTTATGACTCATTAAAATAGTTCAGGTTTATATTGATCCTGGTACTGTTAAGGTCAAGTAGTGGGGCTTCCTGATGGAGTACAAATGAAATGAGTACGTAGTACTTGGTGCATCGCACGACCTAGTGGCTGTTACTTCATGATACCCTCAAAGACGTCATCCTGATAAGAAAGTCATCCGTCGTCTGCAGCGTCGCCTTCGGGAGACAGTTCATTTTCGTCCACAACTGGTGGACAGAGGTCGCCCACTACATACGGAGGAAGCTATTCGCCAACTACCTCAGTGTGGTACACTTGGTATTTCACGACATTTCCGGATATCTCAAAAACTGGTTGTTGACGGTTTAGACCAGAGGTGCTCAGCTGGGCGCCCACTGAGGCTAGCCCAGTGCTGCCGGACTGGGCTGACGTAAATGCGGGCAGCTTACTTAGCAAGCATACGTCACAGTGAAGTGAGAGAGCTAACCCAAATCAAGGCCAGAAGTGGTGAAAAAGAACCACTGAACATTTCTTTTCATATTTTTTCTGTACAATCTGCTTTATGTTGCAACGACACGATGGGATAGGAAGATGCTAGGAATGGGAAGGAAGCGACCGTGGCCTTAATTAAGGTACAGCTCCAGTATTTTCCTATTGTGAAAATAGTAAACCACGTAAAACCATCTTCAGAGCTGCCGACAGTGGGGTTCGAACCCACTATCTTCCAGATGCAAGCTCACATCCACGCGCCCCTAACCGCATGGCCAACTCGCCCGGTTACTTATGTAACAGGGCTTGTCTACTAGACTAGGCACATCTCCCCAAGCTGGCTTATTCGTATAGGCATTGCACATGGCACATAACGGTGTTCGTTTCCTCCTAGTCCCCAGCGTCTCCCACCCAAGTTTTTCTATCATACTTGCAAGGTAAGACTATATTATTATTATTATTATTATCATTATTATTATTATTATTATTATTGTTATTATTATTATTATTATTATTATTATTATTATTATTATTATTATTATTATTATTATTATTATTAAAACCGTTTAGCCTCCACGGTTGTTTTCCCCCAGACTAAGCGAGGGATTACACCTCTACCACCTCAAGGGCAATGTCCTGTAGCGTGAGACATTTGGTTGGGGATAAAACTGGGAAGGAGAACCAGTACCTCGCCCAGGTAGCCTCACCTGTTATGTTGAACAGGTTCCTTGTGGGGTATGGGAAGAGGGAAGGAAGCGGTCGCGGCCTTCAGTTAGGTACCATCCCAGCCTTTGCCTGGAGAAGTGGGAAACTACGGAAAGCCACTTCGAGGATGGGCGAGGTGGGAATCGAAACCCCGCTACTCAGTTGACCTCGCGAAGCGGAATGGATCCCCTTTCGAGTCCTCGTACCACTTTTCAAATTTCATAGCGGAGCCGGGAATCGAACCTGGGCCTACGGGGTGGCAACTATTCACACTAGCCACTACACCAAGGAGGTGGAGAAGACTATTTATAATGGTTCAAAAGTTGGGTACAAAAATGAAAAATATCAGGTAGCAAATTGAACATATTTGTACTTTCCATCTCAAAGCAAAATTAAACGTTTCATTTCCTACCCAATTCCTTTTTAAATTTTTGTAACCGACTTTTGAACCGTTACATATAGTTTTGAATAGAATATACGTAGAATGAAACATAAGGAGGACAAGAAATGAAAAGAAACCCATCGACGCAGCACCGTCGTTCTTTCGATACCCGCTGAGCCACGCGCTCGCTTGCTAGTTGGTTAACGGTTTTTCCTTCTTTTTTTTTTCTTTTGCACTTGGTTTACGTCGCACCGACACAGACAGGTCTTATGGCGACGATGGGACAGGAAAGGCCTAGGAGTGGGAAGGAAGCGGCCGTGACCTTAATTAAGGCACAGGCCCAGCATTTGCCTGGCGTGAAAATGGGAAACCACGGAAAACCATTTTCAGGGCTGCCGACAATGGGGTTCGAACCTACTATCTCCCGAATACTGGATACTGGCCGCACTTAAGCGACTGCAGCTATCGAGCTCGGTGGTTAACGTTTAGTTGAAAATATGAAAGCCGATTTTCTCGAGAATGCCCAATGGCTTTGGGACATTCATATTCGAGGGGCCACGTTCACGCACTACTATATGGAAAATATTCCGTCACCTTTCTATCTGAAGGCACTCTTGTCAGTAAATTTGCACACATGAACAAGTAAGTCTCTGCCTCCTGCGTAATTAGGTATCGTTGATAGTACCGGTAAATGATCATCAAGTGTTAAAGAGCACATGTAAGCCACTTATCGGTGTACTGGAACTCATATTCCTTCCTTCCTTCTTCGCGAAAAGGAAAATCTATACTCATACACTACGCAGGTATTCACCATTCTATCACTTATCTAAAAAAATACCGGGCTGAGTGGCTCAGACGGTTGAGGCGCCAACTTGACAGGCTCGATCCTGGCTCAGACCGATGGTATTTGAAGGTGCTCAAATACGTCAGCCTCGTGTCGATAGATTTACTGGTACATAAAAGAACTCATGTAGGACTAAATTCCGGCACCTCGGCGTCTCCTAAAACCGTAAGGGTAGTTAGTGGGACGTAAAGCAAATAACAGTATTATTAGCTAAAAATTCGAAATTTGCATAAAACAACAGAAACCAAAGCTTCACTCAGCACATTAACGTACATGTTTACAGTGAATTTGTAGTGACGCAAGATGGCTGCGATCGTAAACTTCTGGCTTCACTAGGATCAGTGCTACGAGATAGAGCTCTGCCTGCCTATTTAATATTTTTCTGTGTGAAAAAGTTTGAGTTGACAGGAAAATGCAATATGGTTAAATAGTGCGATACAAAATAAGTAAAATACATTAATGACATTTTCGTGCATCGAAGTGTTTTATGAGCTCAGTAAAGAACACAATACGAAATTCCTTACAGTATCCACCATTTCCAATTGCAAAGGCTTGACTTCTACTAGTTTTAGTATATTACAACCTAATTAACAGTATACTGTAGGTCTACTGAAAGTTTATTTGGATTCTATTCCGCTAAATGCTAACATAAATAATAACATTTACATGCAGTACTATGATTAAATGCTTTTCTTATCGTACAAGTGGAATTTTAATACCTTTTCTCCTCTCATGGATTTTGTTTGGACTGAGATTATCCGAAATTTCGGATTAGAGGGGTACAGTTTATCGAAGTTGTACGATACATTATCATTCACAGTTTTAATATTGGATGGAGGAAAATTACCTTACGTATTTCTGAATGTTTTTGTGAACAAAACCGATCCTTTCCTAACTCAGGGTCAACCAGTCTTTCAATGTTCTTCTCACAAATAATTTCTGTTGAAATTCTGCACTCGTGAAATACGAGACACATTCCGGAAGTTTTCACACACACGTCAGCACCTGTTTCACTAACTAATGAAACAGACTTGTTTGGCAAATAACCACTAGCATTCCGGTACGGATATGTCATTCTCGTGGCATAAAATATCTGTCACAGTGCCTTCACCAAACAAGTAATCATATAACGTTAATTGACACAGCCAATCCCATGCGACCAGACAGAGAGTTGTATATGTCAACTCAGTGTTGTATCAAAACTGCCTCATGTCTCAAATTCACATTTCACCGAGCTCGATAGCTGCAGTCGCTTAAGTGCGGCCAGTATCCAGTATTCGGGAGATAGTAGGTTCGAACCCCACTGTCGGCAGCCCTGAAAATGGTTTTCCGTGGTTTCCCAATTTGACACCAGGCAAATGCTGGGGCTGTACCTTAATTAAGGCCACGGCTGCTTCCTTCCCACTCCTAGCCATTTCCTGTCCCATCGTCGCCATAAGACCTATCTGTGTCGGTGCGACGTAAAGCAACTAGCAGACATAAATTCACATTTCAGCCGTAATTCAACTGGGATGGCACAAGAGGGTGGGGAGAAGAGTGAAAATAAAAAGCAGCCAATAAGGGAAGTTAATAGAGTGAAGAAGGAAGCAAGAGAGAATTACATGAATGGCATACATCATGAGGGTGTTGACTATAAAGGGGAATGGAAAAATCTGTATTCATATATTAGGAATCAAAAGGGAAAAGGAATCCAAATTTCCGCAATAGTGGGAGAAGGGTGTGAACTGTTTTTAACACATAGTGATAAAGCAAATCTATTTAGTAGGGAATTCATAGATTCAGTAGAAGATTGTCAGGAGTTGGAAACCGAAACAGAAGATAGAGAAGGGGAGACACATAAGGAAACAAGAAGCTTCTCATTCACAGATGAGGATATTTTCAGAGAAATCCAACCGCTTCAGCAAGGAAAAGCAGCCGGGAGTGATAATATTATTGGGAATGTATTAAAGACAATGGGGTGGTACCTAGTGGCTTATTTCAAACTTCTCTTTTACTATATCATACATTATAATGTATTACCGAAGAATGGAAGGAATCTATAATAATACCAATTAATAACGGAAAGGGTGATAAAAGAAAACCTGAGAACTACAGACCAGTCAGCCTGACCAGTATAGTTTGTAATATACTGGAGAGTTTAATAGAAAAATATATTAGAGGGGTATGTGAAGATAAAAATTGGTTCATGAGGAGCCAGTATGGATTTAGAAAGACATTTCCTTGTGAGGCACAACTGGTGGGATTTCAGCAGGACATATCGGATCAGTTGGATTCGGGAGGCCAGTTGGTTTGCCTAGACCTTTCCAAAGCATTTGACAGAGTGGAACATGATAAAGAAACTGGAAGGAATAGGATTGGACATAAGGGTTATATGTTGGATAAGAACATTTTCTAAATTCAAGGGTTCATAAAGTCATAGTAAGAAATTGTGTATCACAGGAAGAGAAAGTTTGGAAGGGAATTCCACAGGGTAATAAAATCGGTCCTTTACTACTCTTAACATATGCAAATGATTTAGGGAACAATATAACATCAAACATAACATTGTATGCAGATTATATCATTGTTTATAGGGAAATAAATAACATAGAGGATTGTACAGAATTACAAACGGACCTTGACAATAATAACAGCAATCACCGAGCTAGATAGCTGCAGTCGCTACGTGCGGACAGTATCCAGTAATCGGGAGAAAGTGGGTTCGAAACCCACTGTCGGCAGCCCTGAAGATGGTTTTCCGTGGTTCTCACTTTCACACCAGGCAAATGCCGGGGCTGTACCTTAATTAAGCCCACGGCCGCTTCCTTACAATTCCTAGGCCTTTCCTATCCCATCGTCGCCGTAAGACATATCTGTGTCGGTGCGACGTAAAGTAAAATAGCAAAAAATAGTTTTATTTCTATTGGAAGATCTGCTAAAATGAAATGTAATCTTTCAGGTTTAGTGTTCTCTTTTGTTTGTCGGAATCGAATCCGTGATCATGGATCGGACACCACCACTGATCTCCCGAGGAAGCTAATGAACCAGTGAACAATGGGTACCACCGCTGTAAAATTCAATGTTTTTATTTCATATTATTATTATTATTATTATTATTATTAATAATAATAATAATAATAATAATAATAATAATAATAATAATAATAATAATAATAATAATAACGTTACTTGGCATCTTTATAGATTTGTTGGTGACCTAATGAGGTAAAATTAATGGCGAAGATGTCATAAACACTCAGTCCCCAAGGCAGGGGAATTAATTAACAGTATGACGGGTTGATTCTGAAAATTGAACCGGGGTCATCGGACCAAAGGCAAGCATTCTATCCATTTAGCCACAAAGCCGGACTTTAATTTGCTAAACCTTAGGCTACCATCTCCACTGATCAGATGTTGAGCGTTGACAGTAGCAGAGGCCATGGCAGTAGGTTGTGAATCAGCCTTGACAACACAGCAGGCTTCTCCGTTGGTTATTAACTGCAGCTCAAAACGCTGAAGGCCTGAGGTTCACTAAACCAACTATCGAAAAGGGGTAACCTAAGTCTAATGGTACCCCCAAGTCTTGATCCCAGCATACGCCACTGCTAAATACACATACAATCATATTTATGTGATTACCCCAATGAAGATCTTTCCTTATCTTTCCTTTCCTGATTTTATCTTTCCTGATAATAGGTAGGTTCTTAAATAAATGTGCTGTTTCTGCCTGCAACACCTTCTCTCACAATACGAAGAAAGCGAAATCTCGTAAATATGTCGGAAGTTATTTACAGTTTGGTTTCCCTGTGATGGATGATTGACCACAACCTTTTACATGCTGTGAAGGACTATTAGCAACCTTATAAGTTCGTCAGGCATCTTACTACAAAATATTCATCTCCGAAGAAAAAATCTGCCGACTTCTTACGAAGGAAGCGGGAAGTTCTCAACGGTGAGAAGACGAAGATTACACAGGCAAGTAATGTTAAACACATATCCTTCCACGTCTATTATCTTGTTTCATTAAGAGTAGCTAAGACATGTATGCCACCACACTTCATATCTGAAACATTATTACTTCCCTCTGCAATTGATATGGTGTCAACACTATTCAGCCCTGAGGGTGCAAATGAATTAGAATCAATGCCATTATCAGATAATACGGTCTCAATAAAAATCGATGAAATGGCAGGAAAGTACGTGAACAGTTACTTTGATGAGTTCAAAAGAAAAGAAAAGCAAAGTCACCTCCGTACAGGCTATGAAGGCCCTTGGAGGAGTGGAAGGTAAAGGCTTCCACCATTGTTAACCTCGGCACGTGATGGGATAAAGTGGTTAGCTCTACACCCGGCCGCTTTTGCCCCCAGGAATTAACCTGGTACTCATTTTTGGTGTAGGCTGAGTGAACCTCAGGGCAATATGCACCTCCGGAAGTGGAAATCTCGTTTCTTAAATCTTACGACTTCCTGACGGGGATTCGAACCCACGTTCTTCCGGGAGAACCGAGCACGCCTTTACCGCCTCGGTCAGGCAGCCCCTACTTTGATGAGTTCAGAGATTTTTAATTTTGTTCTGCAACATCCAAATCAGAAGTATAAATAAATGAGGATATTCTGTTTTGCAAACCTTTGTATCACTAGACACTTTAATTAAAGCTACAGAAAATTTCGAAAAATATAATTGTTTCTTTATATATAAAGTGATGGGGAAAAGTCCCTAATTGGTTAAAACAGTGGTCTTGTTAAACCACTCCAATACAATATTATGCTAAACGCTGTTTGGACACACTGTTTCCTCCATCGACAAGCTTTGGCAGTGAAAAATAAGCCACATAAATTGCAAGAAGTTTCTTATAGATCGTATGGCTTTACAACTACACAAAGTACCTAATATCAAGTAGTATCGTCCAAATTTGACAACTAGTGCAGAGCACTCGGAGCTAATTTCTATTAAAACGTTTAACTGTATCATTAAAAGTCGACCACTACAAACCCGACTGTTTGCTTCAGGTCCTTCAGTATTCGCGCGACAAAGTATTAACCAGACTCTTTGAACTAAGATCTGGAACACTCTTTTTTTCTTTTTTTTTAAATTTTCGAATCCAGAGTTCGCCGAACTTGTAATACATCCTTCTTGGTTGTCGCAGCCGGCCTACATTGCAGACATAATTACTCATCTCAACGATTTAAATGCTGGTAAGGGAGAAACAAATTCATTCTGCATGCAGAAGGTAAAGTCAATACCTTCAACACAAAAATTAAAATTAGATTAAACACTATCTGAGTTTAATGATTCAATGTCAGATTTTGGAAAAGAGTCAGTCAATTTGATATAATTATCAGACATAATTACGGTACATTTACGAGATGTTATGGATCAACTACAAGATTGCATTCCCCCAATTAATAATTTAGGCCTGCAATGGATCAAACATTTATGGAACAGCTGGTGAAACTGCAGACTTCAGTACAAAATAACAGGGAGAAATAATCAAGCTTTCTTCAGATCAAAGTTTAAAGCTGACTTTTCAGGAGAAAGATGTGGATCAATTCTGGCAATCAGGAAAAATAGAATACTCTGATCTGGTGACTGCCACTCTCCCTCTCTCTCGCTCTCATACCTCTCTGCACTTCATAGGCTATCTCAGCGAAATAGGGTTTTCGTCAATGGTAAATACTAAAGCTAAATCTAGGAAGAGACTGCAGTTAGAAAGAGACTTAATAATGTGTGTAACTAACGTACAACTAGATATTGAATGATAAATAGCAAGCAGCCTCATACTTCTCACTGATCACTATTATGATTCGTGTAGTCTAGTAAATAGTTTACATAGCCTGCGTGGCTTAGACGGCAGCGCGTCGGCCTCTCACCGCTGGGTTCCGTGGTTCATATCCCGGTCACTCCATGTGAGATGTGTGCTGGACAAAGCGGAGGCCGGACAGGATTTCCCTGGGTACTCCGGTTTTTCCCTGTCATCTTTCATTCCAGCAATACTCTTTACTCTCATTTCATATTATCTGTCAGTCATTAATCATTGCCCCAGAGGAGTGCGACAGGCTTCGGCAGCCGGCACAATTCCTATTCTTGCCGCAAGATGGGGTCTTCACTCATTCCATCCCTGATCCGGTCACTGACTGGAAAATAGGTTTTAGGTATTCATTTTCAGTAAATAGTTTACATACATTCTACAGTGTGAAACAGTAGGACTGACTTGTAGTTATCTGCTATCATATCTGAATGTCCAACTTTTGAATTCACTATAGTGCTTCCGCTGTTGGTGATAGGAAGCCTTCCAATCCACCTGGATAAGCCCGCAGTTGATACTCGTCTATGATGTGGGTAATGGTCTGGTGAGGGACTCCACAATCACATTCTGGGGATGGTACATAGTTCCACCTGTAGAAAGAATCCCTGCACCTTCCATGACCTGACCTGATCCTGTTCAGTCTGGATTAAGTTGCACGCTGCAGCTGGGATCCATTAACAATTTTTTTCACCTCATAAGATATAACGCAGGGGCAAGTCAGTAGAGTTATTCCAGCGGCCTTTTCACTCCCCCAAAGCATTGAAGTTGGTGGACGTCTTCAGAGAAGGTTTACAAGATGTGAATGTCGTGATGTCAGTCTTTGGAGACTAAGAACTGGTATGTCGTCTAGAACAATTAGCAGAGGATTCTTGCAGATCTCGTTGTACTCTCGGAGAGGATCACTGGATCTTCGTAAGCCAGGTGGCATTATTCCAGACAACAGTGGGAGCCAGTGGACTGGAGTTGATCGGACGGTCCACGATTTCCCGGCACGATGGACTGCCTCCTCTTTGGCAAAGCGCTCTACCCATGGAATCTTCAACATTCTGTGAAACATTCACATTTCTAAGGACTGCAGACAGTTCTTGAAGAAGCTTTTAGTGTTCGTTGTGTAACAAAAATTCATACACACGACTGTTACCATAGCTTGTATAATACCTACATCCACTTCCTTAGTCGTTAGATATGCATTTAACTTACCGCGATCCGTCACTATGTCGTTCCTTTATGACTTTCTACCGACCTTGCTCTCTTCGTAGTAATTGCTACTTGTACAGCTCATCTTTTGTTGGGCTCTAACGCACTCTACCAAAAGCTGGAGTGCTTTCCCCTGTTCACTGCCGTCTAACCTATTTAGAGACTAAATTTAATCCAGCTTAAGTGGATTAATAATACCAGTGCACATATATCATAAAGACTGAAATGTTCCGTTATTTCATTCTTCCGTACTAACCTCTTTACATTTATTGAGACTAATCTCTTTCAAACATAAAGTCTTTTGTGTTTCTCTTTAACTTATTAAATTTGTTCATCTTTTATTTAATAGCCCATTAGGAACCCAAATTTATCATTTTATACGTTAGAGTCACCTTTTCAGCGTTTAAACACTTCATTTCATCCTTCATTCTATATACAGACACCAACAAAATTTGTGGAGTGTCCATTGTCTGCACATATCTTCGACTTTGTTTGGGAAGCTCTCAGCTTAAGTGAATATAATGGCCATTGTTCATTAATTGTACAAATACCAACCCATGCTGTATGAGTAATACCGTTTGTTTTCAAATAGGCTTAATAGGTATCTAGAGCGGTTACTAGACCAAGCGCCGATTGATTGTTGTCGGACACGTGCCTATGACGTTACAGGCGCGGAAAATTTGAAAATAGAGCATGGATATGACGTCACAACTACACGCATGCTTAATCTCACATGACGTCATAATCTTACGCTGTCTACGTATGCAAGCATAACCTTACAGACCCGGGTTCGACCCCAACTTTGAAATGCAGGCTGCCGGCTAAGAGTGCATGCTTAACCTCTCATGACGTCATAACCTGCTATATGTGCACGCTTAAACTTATAGTCTCGGGTTCAACCCGAGGCTTAATCTCAGAGGAGCGTTAACCTAACGGACGTGAGTTCGATGTCCGAGGGTGCAAGGTTAACCAAACAGACTTAAGCTAACTACTGTCGTGGAAAAATGTATAGACACCCAAGTTTATACGTTAGTAAAAATCTATCTTTTGTCCCGCATAGAAACATTCTACACCGAAATTTAGCTTATATCATTCTACGTTTAATTATGTGGAGTGGAAATTTTTATCATACCCAGTTAAAATTTTAACGCAGGTTGAACTAGAAAAGTGCCGGTAGTTTTCCATTTCCAACGGAGCACTCACTTTGAAAATTCATAATTTTTCAAGTATTGATCTGATCGTTGACAAACTTTAATACGTCTTAAAGTAAGTTATTATTGATATGCACACCAAGTTCTTACTTCATCTGATATTTGTGAAAAAGGTTGTTGTAAATTTTATGAAACAGCATTTTCCCACTACTGGGTGATCGTAGCCGTAAACAACTTCTTTTTTTTTTTTGCTAGTTGCTTTGCGTCGCACCGACACAGATAGTTCTTATGGCGACGGTGGGACAGGAAAGGGCTAGGAGTGGGAAGGAAGCGGCCGTGGCCTTAATTAAGGTACCACGGAAAACCATTTTCAGGGCTGCCTTCAGTGGGGTTCGAACGTACTATCTCCCGAATACTGGATACTGGGCGCACTTAAGCGACTGCAGCTATCGAGCTCGGTCCGTAAATAACTGGGCTTGTTATAAGGCTCATGAGAAATTCCGGCTAAAATTAAAAATGCTTTTTGCCTGCATGCAATTGTTGATTTTATATTGATTTATATTTAATAGTGTGGTTGTGTGAGAAAAACATGTTAACACAAAAATGATTTTTAAAAATCATTTTCTACAACTTTGTTTAAGTCGCATTTTTCAATAGAACCGCTACTAACGCAATTATACGGGATAGAAATTTTTGACATCTCCCTAAACCACCATTTCAGCTAGTATGCTTAAAATTATTTAAAGTCTACGTGTTAGCACTTTTCTCCTAACCTTCACATTGCAATTTTTGTTTCATTATATTCAACCATTTTCTCACAACTCATCAAAAGTGAAAATTCTTGATTGACTCTGTTATTATGGCCTTACGGAAAAAATCTTAAGACAAAAATGATTAGAAATTTGGTTATGTGGTATTTTTCGATAGAATCGCTACTAACACAGATATAGGTGAATAATACTTTTAACAATTCTCCCTAAACTACCATTTCAGATAGTCTACTTTGTCTCTCTTCCATTATCCGGGCTTGAGACCTGTTCTACAGCCAGCGGTGGAGTTTAAACCCTAAGGGGAGGAGGTTATTTAAGAGTCTGCAGCATTATAGTGTACTGTACTATATGCTACAGAAAATAGGCTTAGGTGTAGGGATAAGGTTATAGAGAGGTGTTTGTGGTACTGTAAGAGAGATAGCTTACAAGTAAGGTCTTCACTTTGAAGAACTTAATCAATAATACTCGCATGACGTGATTTATTTTCTATTTCTGAAATGTCTGCTATATGCTCCGTGTTACTAGCATCTCGATAGACGTTTAGCAGTTGCAAGAATTTCACGAGTAGGTTAGGGTCTTTCCAGTATCTTAAGTCTACATGCGGTAAGAGAGGCTTGTAGATAACATTGAGACTATGAGCAGACAGTTGATGTGTAGGAAACGTTAAAATTTGTTTTGATGTAGTGGGTGTTTCTGAAACAGCGTTTATAGTTACAAACTTGACTTACTTCGATGGTAAATAGACGTTAAAATTGTCTTCTACTTATCTTGCTTCTCTTCTTTTTCTTCTTCAAATGTTTTCACGGCGACAGTACATGAGCTAGGTTTAGACAGATTTAGAATTAAAACGCTCTGATGGTAAGAAACGATGAGATCTTCTTTACCCTGTTTCTCTTTTTATTGAGATGTGTGAACAGGAACAGAACTTGTTGTAGAATCTAGACAATGAATTAAAATTAGAAATATTTTGAAGAAGTGTACTTTTCATGAAGAAATTATTAGCAGCTTGAATACGTTTGAGCACTTTAAACGTTTTTGTCGACGAAGCTACACTACAAGCTTTTTCATGTCGTTTGCCGTTGTAAGCGTTCTTGAACAGACTTCTACAGTGTTTGCAATGGAAAAAACATGACATCTCTTGTTGTATCCCCTGGGGAAGGTTTTTCCACACACTCTGCAAATATGGCCTGGAGTATACTGTTTCATGATATATATTTCTAATAACGGAGAGAGACAGAGGGAGATGAACTGATTCTCTATCAGAAGGTTATATGAAAATATGATTACTAAGCGAATATGAGTGTTAACACATTTATCTGACCTTGAAAGTGATATTAAAATCTATCTATCCTTTATAAACACTCTCTCTCTCTCCCGCTCCTATACAAGATATAACATGTTATAAAAGTGAGCTTTATGAACTGATCGCTTTCTACGCCTTTTGTTAGCCTCTGAGCAATAACTCTACAAATATTGTGAGGTAGAGCTGCACTGTAGGTCTAGGAAATTAGGAAATGTAGGCGATGTTTTGACCATGCTTCGCCGTAGTAATTGTAAACTAACTAGCTGGATAGCTGACATAGGATGGGCAAGAGACTGAACATGCTAACTACGCGACACTGCAGTATTAACACCATTGGGCAGCCAATCAATAAAAATTCTGGCTTGCGGTCAAGAGGGTATTAAGCTAATTAGTAAAAGTAGCATTTCAGGTGGCCATGGGGATGGACAGTCATGCAAAAGCACCTCCCTACGAAGCTGCTGTGAGCACCCCCTTCATAGTAGGGATAACATTAAGGACGGGCCGCATAAAGAATGTGATGCCGCACCTTTGTTATCATACAAGACAAGTTAATAAATTGCTTAACACCGAAAGGAGAAGAGTTTTGTTTATTAAAACTTTCCACAATCTCCACGTCTGGTAAAGTAGAGAAATTAGTGAATGTTATGGCGAACATCACAGCTAAACCAACCGTCAGCTCTGAAAATAAACCCTGTTGTTAAAGTAGTTTCCTGTAATATTCGCATTCTTATGGCTGCATATTTGACCACGAGATCCCGAATGGTACAGAACGAGATGATGATGATCATGGCTTTAGGTCGCACCGACAGAGATATGTCTTATGGCGACGATGGGATAGGAAGGCCTAGGAGTTGGAAGGAAGCGGACGTGGCCTTAATTAAGGTAGAGCCCCAGCATTTGCCTGGTGTAAAAATGGGGAAACCACGGAAAACCAACTTCAGGGCTGCCGACAGTGGGATTCGAACCACTATCCCCCGGATGCAAGATCATAGCCGCGCGCCCCTAACCGCACGGCCAGTTCGCCTGGTTGATGATCATGATAATCCCCCTGTGGGTAGGGGTGGTATAATAACATCCACGGTACCCCCTGCGTATCGTAAGAGGAGACTAAACGGGGTCCCAAGGGCTCTTGACTTGGGAGCGTCGGGTGGCGGCCATGGGGCCCTAAGCCGAGTCCTTACTTCCACCTACGTGTGCCACGCTTCTCACTTTCATCTATCCTGTTCGACCTCCCTTGGTCAACGCTTGTTCTTTTCCGACCCCGACGGTATTAGAGCATTCGGGGCCCAGGGAGTCTTTCATTTTCACGCCCTTCGAGGCCCTTCCCTTTTTTTGACTGATACCTTCATTCTTCGAAGTGTCCGACTTCTTCCGTTTTTCCCTCCGTCTCGTGATAATAGATGGTTGCCTAGTTGTATTTCCTCAAAACAATAACCACCACCACCACCACCACCACCACCAGCAGCAGCAGCAGCAGCACTTGATGATGATGATGATTAATAATAAATAGGATATGGCTGAGTTGGCTATCACAAGAAACGATATATTATATGAAGATATTCTCAGGAAAATGCTTTTTTCTCTTTTGCCTTACATCGCATCGACACGGGTAGGTTTTATGGAGAAGATGGTATAGGAAAGGACTAAAAGTGGGAAGGAAGCGGCCGTGGCCTTAATTAATGTACAGCCCCAGCATTTGCCTTGTGTGAAAATGGGAAACCACGGAAAATCTTCTTCAGGGCTGCCGACAGTGGGATTCGAATGCACTGTCTTCCTAATGAGGAGTTTCCGGGGTTCCAGGAGAAAGAGAAGAAGCAGGGAAAATTGGTCTGGACGGATGAAGGAAGGAGGGAACATGGTGAAAGAATGAGGGAATACTGGGAAGACAGGAAGGCAAGGAGAGGAAGATACCAGTAATTATGAAGTTACGTCACGTCGTCCACAGCTGATCAAGATATAATAATAATAATAATAATAATAATAATAATAATAATAATAATAATAATAATACCGAGAGGGGTGGCTGAGCATGGTAACGCCGTTACGGCTACGGAACCAACCTCTGCATTCTGAAAACAAGTGGGTTCGCACCCCACATTTGGCTGTCCTGATCCCACTTCCACTTCCAGGCAAATACCCGAACAGTTCCTATTCATTCCAACTCTTTGCTCAATTTCATTCACCATCGTGCATTTCAGCTTAATTAGCTCCTCAACTGTAGTAGGCGTCAGGAAGAACATCCAGCCTAAGAACGGTTTCTGCGAAACTACTCCAAAAATGATGACACAACGCGATCATTGTCTCGGCTTACGTTGCCTAAACCGTTAAAGATATCCGCTGACTGTATGGCTAAAATTATAAAGCACAATAAGTTCTACAAATAAAGTCCGCGAAACCATGCATCTATTTTAGGAAGGTAACCTACAATAACAAATTTGATGTTGCATTTAGAAAAAAAAAGAAGGAATGTAATATGAAACTGACTAAAAGAGTTGTGTATTTTGAACATTAGTCACATTTGGAAGTATTACCTCACTTAAGTGTTCCTCCAACCTATGAAAGTCTAATTTTACCCAAGTATTATCGAAATCCAATTCACTGCACCCTGGTACACCCTGGTGTTTCACTTGGTATTGATTTACAAACTCAGACGACACACCCGCTTGGATTCGCAAGTATTGGTAACGCGGGTGAAACCGGGGGTGGAAACGGTAAACAATCAATCAATCAATCAATCAATCAATCAATCAATCAATCAATCAATCAATCAATCAATCAATCAATCAATCAATCAATCAATCAATCAATCAATCAATCAATCAATCAATCAATCAATCAATCAATCAATCAATCAATCAATCAATCAATCAATCAATCAATCAATCAATCAATCAATCAATCAATCAATCAATCAATCAATCAATCAATCAATCAATCAATCAATCAATCAATCAATCAATCAATCAATCAATCAATCAATCAATCAATCAATCCAGTATACATACATACATACATACATACATACATACATACATACATACATACATACATACATACATACATACATACATACATACATACATACATATACACATATTTAAGTGAATCAATGAATGTCCGAAATTGAACTGCGGACGTCTTGATGAGCAACCAGACGCGACGCCACTCATTACCTCCTATCGAAGAAAATATATCTCATGACATATCTGAGGGAGGAAATCAAGGACCAAATTGAAAGATAATTCAGCCTTCATAGTGGTTAGGTGCTGTATCGCTTCTTACTTAATCGTACTGTACCATTACGTTACATTAGCGGCCGTAAATGTCATGGAAACAGTGGACAAATATGGCGTACAATAGCTTCAGGCAAGGTGCAAATGCACAGAATAGAGATATAGTAAATCGATATCGACCGGTCGCAAAGAAAAGAGTTTCAAAATTAAATAATGATGGACCATAAAAAAAAATTTTGAATGGAACCGATTCTTGACTACCTTGAGAAAAGTTACGAGTTGAAGAGGATCAGCACAACCTACTGAAGGAGAAGAAAAAGATTAGCGCAACGTTAAATATTAAAATAATAATATACAGACATCGTTGAAGACTTTATCTGCAAAATATCGGCAGGAAAAACGAAGATTTGAAGAAGAATATTTACTATTGCAACAGCCAAATTTAGAAGCAAAAAGAGACTACAGCCGAGTCGAACATTGCCGAAATCAATATTATAGCGGCAAATTTATGCTAAGGAAGGCATAATTTATTGTTTCCAAGTGGGAAACAATATCTGTTTAGGCTAAAGAATTAACAAAAAGTAGGCCGAGTTAAAGAAATTATCAAATTAAGAAAGGTATTTACGAACAATACGAGAATCACAGGGCAATTAATACGTATTGAGTAACCTACTATTCACCAGTGAAATATGAATTCTACCAAGTATTTGTTGTGTTATCATTTCATGAGAACTGGTGACAAGATGGAGTCAGCTTAAACAGATGGATTGATCGCTCAAGATGAAAACAGCTCAAGCCAAGATTCCCAGTCGGAGCCGCAGATGACGTAATCTTTGGACTGCAAGGGCTGCCTATTCCAAGATGTCCTAGACCAGGAGAAGTCCAGCAGCAAAATCCCGTTACGAGATAAGTATTATGAGTTGCATCGTATTGAATTTGAAATTAGTTGATGAAAAATATTTCGTATGAGTACAGGAGTGCTAAAAGTAAGAGATTTAGTGCCAATGAACGGATACTAGAGTATAAATGCCAATTATTAACCGATGATATGTGCCATTTTCTGCAGTATAACTATGGTGCTTATGAGATAATTTTAGGTTAATGGAAACAAGAGCAGATTGAGCACATATGCATGTTTTGTGCTAATCTATACGAGCAGACCGTGAAACGTTAAACCAGTTGTGATTGTAGAAAATGCATGTGAGATACGAGACGTAACCTAATATTTGAGGTCAATATGAGTTGCAGACATGGCCAGTACGATAATTGTATTGTAAGGAAATGTTGAAATATTACAGAGTTGCAGTGTGTGAAAGAATATTCAGGCTATTTAGTAGTTCTACCGTAACACAGAGGTTATTTAAATGGAGTTAAATGAATATGATTTTTTTAATATGCAGGTATATAAAGGAAATGGAATAATAGTATGGCAAGATGTTGTTAGTATGAGGAAATACGTTTTCTGTTCGTAAGGGATAGCTGATTGAATTGCGAATTCCTATGTTACATATAATATTTATATTAGAATTAGCACTGCAAATTAAGGATTCAGGCCATGTTAAGTTGAGTGTATGACTTGAGCCAAACATAATATGTTTCGTAGTGACTTTCAAGCTGAAGGTATTGATAGGTTACTTGTTTATTATACGTAACGCAATATAAATATACAAGAATAAAATGGAGTCTCGCATATATATATATAAAATAACTTGTCCTGACTGACTGACTGATTCATCATCGCCGAGCCAAAACTACTGGACATAAAGAAATGACATTTTGGGGATATATTCCTATTAAGATGTAGGTGCTTGCTAAGAGAGGATTTTTGGATATTCCGTCGCTAAGGGGGTGAAAAGGGGGGGTGAAATTTTAAAATGAGTGTATCTATATCTCAATACTTTAAAAGTTTACAGATGTAAAAATTGGTATTTAGAATCTTCTTAAAAAATAAGGAAACACGTATTGTTTTGTTTTCAGAAAATCCCAATAGAAGGGGTGAAAAAGGGTGAAAAAGGGGTTGAATGCCTTTAATCAGGATACCGGTACTTATATCTCAGAAACTGAAGACATTACAGACTTGAAAATTGGTACTTTTGATCTCTTTAAAAAAGAAAGAAACACGTATTTTTTGTTTTTGGAAAATCCCTTTAAAGGGAGGGTGAAAAGGGGGGGTGAATTTTTAAAATGAGTGCATCTATATCTCAAAACTTTGAAAGTTTTCAGATGTAAAAATTAGTATTTAGAATCTTCATTAAAAATAAAGAAACATGTATTTTTTGTTTTCGGAAAATCCCAATAGGACGGGTGAAAAGGGGGTTGAATGCCTTTAATGAGGATACTTATATCTCAATAACTGAAGATATTACAGACCTGAAAATTGGTGTTTGGGATCTCCTTTAAGAATAAAGAAACACGTATTATTTTGTTTTTGGAAAATCCAATTAATGGGGGGGATATGGGGGTGAATTTTTAAAATGAGTGTATCTATATCTCAAAACTTTTAAAGTTTATATATGTAAAAATTGGTATTTAGAATCTCCTTTAAAAATAAAGAAACACTTTTTTTGTTTTCGGAAAATCCCAATAGGAAGGGTGGAAAAGGGTGAAAAAGAGGTTGAATGCCTTTAATGAGGCTACATATAATTCAGAACCTGAAGATATTACAGACCTGCAAATTGGTATTTGGGATCTACTTTAAAAATAAAGTAACATGTATTTTTTCGTTTTTGGACAATCCAAATAATAGGGGGTGAAAAGGGGGGGTGAATTTTTAAAATGAGTGTGTCTACATCTTAAAACTTTAAAAGTTTACAGATGTAAGAATATGTATTTAGAATCTCCTTTAAAAATAAAGGAACACGTACTTCTTTGTTTTCTGTAAATCCCAATAGGAGGGGTGTAAAAGGGTGGATAATGGGTTGAATGCCTTTGATGAGGATACATGTATCTCAGAAACTGAAGATATTACAGAACTGGAAATTTATATATGGGATCTCCTTTAAAAAGAAAGAAACACGTATTTTTTTGAATTGGAAAATCCAATTATCGGCGGTTAAACAGGAGTGACATATCGGTGTGAATTTTTTGAAAGACTATATCTACAGATTATTTGAGAAATGTAAAATGATACAGACGTAAAAAGTGGGTATTTGGAATCTCATGTAAATGTAAAGAAACATAGGTGCTTTGTTTTTGGAAACTCCACTTAAGGGGAACTGCTAAGGGGTGGAATTTTAAAATGAGGATTTCTACAGTATATCTCCAAAAACTTAACATGTTACAGAAGGGAAAAATGCTATTTTTTATCTCTTAAATATAAAGAAACGTGTATTTTTAGTTTTCGGAAATACCACTTGGGCGGAAAGGGGGGGGGGGGTTAAAATTAACTGAAAATGGTGTTGCACTCTTTTAATTAGGCTGACTTAATTGTATGAGAATACATACAGCTAATAAAAACTAAAGTTGTTGCAGACGTGAATGGTATTTGAATCTCCTTTAAAAATAAAGAAAAACGCGTTTTGGGGGGAAACCATCTTGGGGGGGGGGAGGGAGTGAAAATGAGTTGAATTCGTTTCATGAGGACACATAAATCAAAAACTGAAGAAGTTCAGAGTCGTGATAATTGGTATTTAGAAGATCCTTTACTATTGAAGAAACAAGTATATTTTGCCGGAAAATTCCCTGGGGGGGGGGGGGGAATTGTGAAAGAAAGCGAAAAATGTGAAATATTTTTATGGGGATACTTATATCTCAAAACTGAAGGTAATAGACGTGAACATTGGTGTTAGGAATCTCCTTAAGCATAAAGAAACACGCCTTCTTTCAATTTTTTTTTTTTTGGGGGCGGGGGTTGGTAAATAAACTTAACGGCGGTGATGTGTAAAAGGAGGTGAGACCAATTGATGTAAGTGTTCATAATGTACTTATAAGGAGCCTCCGTTGCTGAGGCCGCAGCGTGCCGGCCTCTCACAGCTGGGTTTCGTGGTTCAAATCGCGATCACTCCATGTGACATTCGTGCTGGACAAAACGGAGGCGGGACAGGATTTCTCTGGATACTCCGGTTTTCCCTGTCATCATTCATTCCCAGCAACACTGTCCAATATTTCATTTCATTTGTCATTCATCGATTATTGCCCCAGAGGAGTGCTTCGGCAGCCGGCAAAATCCCTATTGTCGCCGCTAGATGGGGCTTTATTCATTCCGTTCCTGACCCTGTCGAATGACTGGAAACAGGCTGTAGATTTTCGATGTACTTATTCTGATCACAAACCGATCATTTTTAATCTTTCCTGGGTTCGTTTTCAACAGCCATCTTTTCCTTCGGAGAACCTTTTTAGATTACAGTAAATTTTTCCTGGCATATGAATAAAAATTTAAACACATTTGAAATAAACGATAGGAATGAGATTGACCGTCAAATTGTTCACCTCTATAATAAGGTCAATAATGCGCGGAAGTATGTCATTCGTATCGCCAGAAATCCCGCACACTAGCCTACGCGCCACAATGGTGCTGGTCACATTGTCAACAATGACAAGGCAGCAGACGTAATTTACCGCCAAGTAGCGGTCTTGCATCTTGCTGTGGGGTCCAGATCATCTAATTATAATAATAATAATAATAATAATAATAATAATAATAATAATAATAATAATAATAATAATAATAATGTTCTGGGGGCAATGACCTTCGATGTTAGGCCCCTTAAAACAACAAGCATCAATAATGTTCTGGACCGTCGTCAAATCTGCGGACCGTGCTAGAAACGGGTCCTGGACGGGTAATGATTAAGAATGCAGTCCGGCCGCGGGTTCAGTACCGCCAAGGCACCCAAGATGACACCACGCAGGATCTCCTGAAGGATTTGATCCATATTAAAAATGCTAATAGGGAAAGATGGCAAAGATTTAGGGACCCAATTGACCGGGTGGAATACCTGGACCTAGCCCGGGAAGTACGAAATCGATTGCTGGAAAAAAGATTGAAAAATGGGAGGAAACTTGCCGTAATGTATTAGAAAACGAGTCAGATCACGAATTTTGCGGATTCTCTCAGAAAACGAGTCAGACCGCGAATTTCGGCGTATTACATATTAAACAATAAGCATTCAATTATAAATTTCAGTATAATACCGTAGCGAAGCACGGGTTTCTTGCTAGTATATATATATATATATTTGAAGTTCAGCGCGTCAACGCTAATATGAAGAACGGTTTTCTTTGACAAAATCTTGGCACAGCGAAGAGATATTTGTTACGGAACCACATTTATTCCATGGACTGCCGTGTCATATCTTACTGGCATATCTATGAACATTACAAGTGACACAACACTGTTTATCTTGTTTGTGTAATCTTTGGTTGTGGTGTGGATCATGGCGTACAATGTATCTCTTGGTCAGTGCAGTGAATTGTAAACTTGTTTTATGTAAATAAATTGGAGCGTTTGTGTTAAATTGTGTTAACGTTACATTATAAGCACTTTTCTCAACATCTGGCGACCGTGACAGGATTAGTTTCCGCGTAAATATGGCAGAAATTATGAAATTGAAAAGTGAACGAACACAATTGCGCCGATTGTTTACACGTGCTGGCAATGACTTTGAACAGAAGTTAAATGCAGAACAACCCACAAGAGAAGAGGTCTCCGCAGGATTCAAGATCTTCGAGGACAAAGCTGAACGATTATTCGCGCTCGATGAAAAAATTCGTGATGTTTGGTACGCCGGAGAGCACGAAGAAGAAGAGATCGCTGCCGAATACGAAATCATGGAGGGATACCGCGAAAGGTGGTTAACCTTAAAGACCAGGTATGAGAATTTTTTGCATGATGACACACTCAGTGACAATGGGGCAAATAGTATTGCTAGTACTAGTTCTAGTAAATCCAGGAGTAAAAGAAATTTAAGATTGCCGAAATTAGAACTTAAACAGTTCGATGGAGATGTGCGCAACTGGATAGCCTTCTGGGGGCAGTTCAGAAAGATACATGAAGATGATGAAATCGAGGAAGAGGATAAATTCCAATACCTTTGCCAGGCTACTGTACCCGGGACGTCAGCTAGAGAACTCGTGGAAAGTTTCCCACCCTCAGCTTCAAATTATCAGAAAGCTATAGAGCAATTAAAATCGAGGTTTGCAAGAGATGAACTTCTGATTGAGATTTACGTTCGTGAACTCTTGCAATTAGTACTTCAAAAGAGTAGCATGCTAAATGATATAAGTCTACGGAGTCTTTTTGATAAACTGGAGACCCAGTTAAGGGCACTCGAGTCACTAGGGGTTACTAGCGATAAATATGCGGCAATGCTCTACCCGCTTGTAGAATCAGCACTACCAGATGACATTTTGAAAGCATGGGAGCGGTCTCGTATGTCGCAGGCATGTAAGAAGGGTGACCAATCTAATTATCTCGAGACACTTTTGAGATTTTTGAGACAAGAGGTAGAAAGTGAAGAACGTCTCCTTCTGGCTCGTTCTAATTTCCTAGGTGGCTGTGGGAGTGCATCGCAAAATAACAAAGAAAAGCTACCGACAGCAGCAGTAATTTTCTCGAGTGAAGAGAAAAGGGGTGATAGGGCATGTATTTGGTGCGATAAAGGGAACCACATGTCTCAGGACTGTTTTAAAGCTAGAGGTCTCACTACAGAGAAAAAACAAGAAGTTTTGAAAAAGAAAGGAGCATGTTTCCATTGCCTCAAGGTGGGCCATAGTGCAAAAAAGTGCAAAGTTGTGCTCAAGTGCTTGATTTGTTGCAAGGGGCATCACACTATTATGTGCAAGGGTTTAAAGGATATAATTCCAGTCGATAGCAGCAAGAAAAGTTCAGTTGAGAAAAGAAACGAACCAGGTAGAACAGAGAACTTACTGTCTCATCAAAAGGGTCAGACATTGTTGCAAACTTTGGTAGTTAAAGTGTCGGTGGACAAGGTTGTTAAGTTGGCAAGAGTGTTACTAGACTCGGGATCTCAAAGATCATACATCACGAAGGACAGTGTTCACAAGCTTGGGCTGAAGAAGATAGGGGAAGAGACGTTAATACATAATCTGTTTGGTGGAGTAGAGACAGGGCGAGAAGTGCATGGTATTTATGAAGTTACTCTTAGAAGTTTAGATGACAAATTTGAGTGCACCATTCCTATGTTGGACCAACAGAAAATTTGTGATTTTGTACCCCGGCTTGAAACACAGCGGTATTACCCAGTGCTTCGAAACCACAACATAATCTTATCAGATGTAGGCTATAATGTTCCTGAGGTAAAGATATTACTTGGGGCAGACGTAATGGGGCAACTGCTAACAGGCTGCAGATTAGTTTTAAATGACACGATGGTTGCTCTCGAAACTAAGCTGGGCTGGACGGTGATGGGGCAGCGTAGAATATTCAGCAACTGCAATACAGTAACTGACCTCTTTAGTATGGCAGGTTTTAATGTAGCTGATTTGTGGCGTCTGGAAGCCATAGGCATTAGTGACCCGGCAGATGTCAAAACCAAAGAAGTTCTAGAAGCAGAGACACTTGAATTCTTCGAGAAGACAGTGAAAGTTGACCAAGAAGGAAGATACGAGGTTTGCCTTCCCTGGAAAGAGGGGCACCCGCAGCTGAGGGACAACTACGATCTAGCGGAGAAGAGATTGTTGAGTGTAAGCAAAAGACTAGAAACCATTGGCAAGTTGGAAGAGTATGATGAAATCTTTCGTGAATGGCTGCGGGAGGGCATAGTGGAAATGATACCCTCTGCCAGCAAGAATGATGGTCACTACCTCCCTCACCAGCCAGTAATAAAGGAATCTAGTATGACCACCAAAATTAGGCCTGTGTTCGATGCCTCAGCCCAAGATAAAAGAGGCAACTCACTTAACAGCTGTCTGGAGAAAGGGCCCAATTTGGTGGAATTAATACCCAAGCTGATGATACAATTCAGAAAACATGCTATTGGAGTGACAGCTGATATCAGAAAGGCATTTTTACAAATCAAGCTAGCCCAAGGTGACAAAGATTTTTTAAGATTTCTTTGGTGGAAGGACTGTCGTAACAAAGAGGTGGCAATCCTCAGGCACTGCAGAGTTGTCTTTGGAGTGTCGTCTAGTCCATTTCTACTGGGTGCGACTATATCACATCACTTGAGACATGCGCCTGAGGAACTGAATAGTACTGCAGAGCGACTCAGAGACTCTTTCTACGTGGACAACTGTGTTACCAGTGTAGCCAATGAAGAACAGTTGCAGAAATTTGTGAGGGAAGCTACTGCACTGATGTCTACAGCACAATTTGAGCTTCGCGGATGGATCAGCAGCCCCGTTCATCAAGAAGACAGAGCTGCTATGCAAGATGGAGTTGTTCCAGTCCTGGGTCTCTTATGGGATGTCACTACAGATGAGCTTCTCTGTGATGTCAAAACCATTGCGATGACCACTTGTCGAGTTACCAAGAGGAATCTGTTGTCTGTGGCTCAGCGTGTTTTCGACCCAATTGGCTTCACATGTCCGTCTACCTTACTACCAAAGCTGATGCTGCAAGAAACATGGAAACACAAATTTCGATGGGATGAAGAGCTTCCGGATAGCATTACAAGTAAATTCAAGAACTGGGTGGAGCAGATGCAATGGTTAGCTAGATGTCGCCTTCCAAGGAGAATGGTACAAGTGGACTGGGGAGCGGAAGATATCAGTCTTCATGTATTTTGTGATGCGAGCAAACTTGCTTATGCAGCTTGTGTATTCTTAAGGGCAAGGAGAGGCGCAGAGGTATCGGTCCAGTTGGTCCAGGCTAAGGCGAGGATTGCTCCTGTCAAACATGTCACTATACCACGTTTGGAACTGTTGGCAGCAGTCATTGGTACCAGAATTTCTACCCAAGTGAGAGAGGCGTTGGGACTACAACGGTGCGGAACATTCTTTTGGAGCGACTCCTCAGTAGCCTTGACTTGGATAAAGCGGGCGGACAACTGGAGTACCTTCGTGGGTAACCGTTGTCATGAAATACGACAGTACACCAATACTGAGGATTGGCGCCACCTACCGGGGACTCTGAACGCAGCAGATCTTCCATCAAGGGGATGCAGTCCAAAGGCACTCTTTGAGAGCAAATGGTGGGAAGGACCACGGTGGCTAAAGGATAATCCAGAGCAGTGGCCTTTTTATGAAATTGCCGCACCTGAAGACGAAGTCAATATTGAGAAACGGAAGACAGTTATATCGAGTGTGGCGTGTAGTTCACCTGACTTTTGCTCGCGTCTCTTGTATTTCTCAAGTTATGTCAAGATAGTCAGAATGATTGGTTGGATCATCAGATTCTTCCGCAACCTTACTAAGGCAAAACAAGCAAGAAGAGGTGAACTCACTGGTGAAGAAATGCAACAAGCCGAGAACACCTTGTTGAGAGTTGTGCAGCAGGAATGCTTTCGAGATCACGAGCAGGAACTTGAGAAGAAAGTCAGGGTATTCAAGGACGAAATGGGAGTTCTGAGGGTTGAAACAAAACTTACCTTTGGGGAAGAAAGTGAAGCATTCACGAAACCCGTCTTGTTGCCGTCAAACCATGCCATCGTGACCAGATTGGTTTGGGACGAACATCATCGGTCACAGCATGCAGGGCTACTGACGCTGTTAGATAGACTCAGGGAAAGATTCTGGATTCTTGGAGTTAGGAAAGTGGCAAAAAGAGTTATTGCAAGATGTGTCAAATGTAAAAGGTACAAGGCTAGTCCTACAGCACCAGCTTTTGCTCCTTTGCCCAAGGATAGAGTGGGCTCAACAGCAGCTTTCGAGGTCTCGGGAGTGGATTATGCTGGACCGCTGTACCTGAAGTCTGGAGAAAAGGCGTGGGTTGTATTATTTACTTGTGCGGTGTATCGTGCGATACATCTGGAGCTGGTGCAGTCTTTGACAACTGATGCTTTCATTCTGGCGTTAAGAAGATTCATTGCCCGGCGTGGAAGAATTTCTGTGCTGTACTCAGACAACGGGACCAATTTCATAGGACTTAATAATGCCCTGAAAGCGTTGGATTGGGATGAGATTGTCACCCACTCGGCTGTGAGAAAGATTACTTGGAAATTTATCCCACCTACAGCAGCCTGGTGGGGAGGATGGTGGGAGAGACTAATCAGAACAGTGAAAGAACTACTGCGTCGAATCTTGGGACGAGCCTCTGTGTACTATGAAGAGTTATATACTGTGTTGTGTGATTGCGAGGCGACGATCAACTCTAGACCACTTACATACATTGCGGACCATTCGTCTGAACTAAAGCCTTTGACACCAGCAACATTTCTGCAGGGTATTGCTACAAATGAGACTCCAGATTTGGATGCAGTTGACAAGGTTGACTATGTTAAACGATGTAGGTACCTCCAGAAACTACGTGAGGACCTACGACAAAGATTCAGGAATGAATACTTGGCGCTCCTAGTTCACCACGGCCAGAGGAAGACCAACAGCATCAAGGTGGGAGATGTGGTATTGATAGGAGCAGATTCCACAAAACGCATCAACTGGCCCCTCGCGGTCGTCGTGGAAGTGTATCCAGGGAAGGATGAGGTAGCAAGAGTAGCCAAACTGAAGACATCTGAGGGAGAGCTGATCAGACCACTCCAGCGTCTCTATCCATTGGAGGTGCACACAACTCCAGAGGAGTGGAAGCAGCCTGAAACTGTGACTATCACTTCGCCTGAGACAAAGCCTCCACATGAAGAATTCAAATTGTCAAAAGGGGGGCGGAGAATTAAAGTGCCATCAAGACTTGATTTGTGAATACTCTTGATGTGACCTTGCTTTTGTGTTCATTTATTTATTGTGTTATGTGTTTTTGTTTCAGTTGTGGTACGGAGTATTTTGCAATTGAAAATAATTGCAAGGTGGGAGGATGTTACGGAACCACATTTATTCCATGGACTGCCGTGTCATATCTTACTGGCATATCTATGAACATTACAAGTGACACAACACTGTTTATCTTGTTTGTGTAATCTTTGGTTGTGGTGTGGATCATGGCGTACAATGTATCTCTTGGTCAGTGCAGTGAATTGTAAACTTGTTTTATGTAAATAAATTGGAGCGTTTGTGTTAAATTGTGTTAACGTTACATTATAAGCACTTTTCTCAACAATATTTGAGAATATAAGTAAATACATTGGTATATGATTAGGAATTCGTGGAACGATTTTCGCAGATTAGACTGATTTACTATTGTATCTATGGCACTCTGTAGTAAGGATATTTGGTTTATTATGTATATATGATGGTGTACAGTTTTAATTTTCTCAATTTTAGCTATGATTGGAATGTTAATAACTGTATTGGTGTTTTTGAACCCAGATTTAAACAAAGTAATACTTATCTCGTGACGTGATGAGTCAGAAGTGAGAATCCAAACAAGTATCCAACTAAATTCAGACAAATAGACCAGGGGGAAAGATGAAAACCCAAGTGATGCCCCAAAGACAATCCCAAACAGTAATAACAGGAAGATATTCCACTCCCCCTTGATGAATAAAGTTTTGGTCCCTACCTTTCCCCATGAATCAACTTAAATACTGAAAATATGATATATTATTGAAGGTTAACGTAAATGAAAACAAATATAATGGTAATTTAAAGATTTTCAACTATGTTTATCTCAGAAGTCAAGAATTTAAGAATGTTTTTGTGATTTCGTACGACTTTCTTTTCTTTATTGCCGATAGATGCATTAATATTCCACTTTATAATATATTAGCATGCTAATAAACTAGATATAGTGTTGCTATTGGGTTTCTATTCTTAAAGTAACTTATAGTACGTAGTAATGAGATAATATATGGATCAATCGAAATTGTTTATGCCGTATACTAAGCGCTGATTAGGCAATTACCTAAATATATGGGAACTGAATGACTGATTGAGCATATAGCTACTCTTCAACGGAACCTGCGACTTATCTAGAGTATATGGGAATACAATGGAAGTAATTTACCCTGAGAAACGAATATGCACCTCATTGTTAACGCTCGTGTTCATACATGATATCCCCGTTTTCATGTAAATCATCCATAAATGATATAATACAGAGTCTAGGTATGATTCTTGACCCTATGTTGTGAATTTCGTAGCCGGAGCAATGTTTAAACAGGTGTATATTTAATTAATACTCCAACGCGGCGCAATAGAGGAAGTCACCGCGGGAACATTAATAAACCAAAAGGTGCATTTAATTGGCTCCCATACGTGCGGCAAGTTGAAGAGGAAGGCATCGTGGTCGCCGCATATTATTTATTTGGTGTCCCAAAAATAAGGGCAAGTTTCAAAAGAGAGGCAATGAGGTATATTTTTTATTTAGTTCCCGTACATGAGACGATTTGAAGAGAAAGGCGCCATGAAGAAATATCGCGCATATCTTCAATTATGCCCAGATATGAAGAGTGGTATAGAGGAAGGAACTTTGGTTGACATGCATATATTGTGATTGGTTTTCTCAAGAGAAAGATGAGTTGAGCGGTAAAGCTATCTGAGGAGGAAAATGGAGTGAGGAGAGTACCGTGGCTGTTATGTAATATTTTGAGCTCTTATTCGTAAAGTGAGTTGTTGAAAAAGGCACGGTGGAAGAAAATGATATGATGGGAATTGAAGATAGACGTTGGACGTGGATGAATATAGTTAAATGATACAACATAAGGCAGAGGATGAGGAGAATATATCGCGGTAAATGAATATTGAGAAGACAGATTATGGATGACATGAAAATATATGAATTCAGATTTTAGCGGTGAAGAGAGATAATAGGAAAAGAGGATGGCAAACGTAATATAGTATTCCCTAATCAAGAAGAAAGCTGCACAATGAGTTATAATGTAACTATAAGACTGCATGGAAGAATGAAATGAAGCATGATCGCTTGCGGATGCAAATATGGCATGCGATGAAGGATGATTTCTTGTACACTAGAACTGAAGTAGGAAAGGATTTACTATACATTTATTTACATTGTTCCGAGGAAATTTTTTTTGTAAGTACTTAGGGTAGTGGAAGTAGAACAATGGAATGTTAATTTTATTTATTGTATACTAGCAAGAAACCCGTGCTTCGCTACGGTATTATACTGAAATTTATAATTGAATGCTTATTGTTTAATATGTAATACGCCGAAATTCGCGGTCTGACTCGTTTTCTGAGAGAATCCGCAAAATTCGTGATCTGACTCGTTTTCTAATACATTACGGCAAGTTTCCTCCCATTTTTCAATCTTTTTTCCAGCAATCGATTTCGTACTTCCCGGGCTAGGTCCAGGTATTCCACCCGGTCAATTGGGTCCCTAAATCTTTGCCATCTTTCCCTATTAGCATTTTTAATATGGATCAAATCCTTCAGGAGATCCTGCGTGGTGTCATCTTGGGTGCCTTGGCGGTACTGAACCCGCGGCCGGACTGCATTCTTAATCATTATTCGTCCAGGACCCGTTTCTAGCACGGTCCGCAGATTTGACGACGGTCCAGAACATTATTGATGCTTGTTGTTTTAAGGGGCCTAACATCGAAGGTCATCGCCCCCAGAACATTATTATTATTATTATTATTATTATTATTATTATTATTATTATTATTATTATTATTATTATTATTATTAGATGATCTGGACCCCACAGCAAGATGCAAGACCGCTACTTGGCGGTAAATTACGTCTGCTGCCTTGTCATTGTTGACAATGTGACCAGCACCATTGTGGCGCGTAGGCTAGTGTGCGGGATTTCTGGCGATACGAATGACATACTTCCGCGCATTATTGACCTTATTATAGAGGTGAACAATTTGACGGTCAATCTCATTCCTATCGTTTATTTCAAATGTGTTTAAATTTTTATTCATATGCCAGGAAAAATTTACTGTAATCTAAAAAGGTTCTCCGAAGGAAAAGATGGCTGTTGAAAACGAACCCAGGAAAGATTAAAAATGATCGGTTTGTGATCAGAATAAGTACATCGAAAATCTACAGCCTGTTTCCAGTCATTCGACAGGGTCAGGAACGGAATGAATAAAGCCCCATCTAGCGGCGACAATAGGGATTTTGCCGGCTGCCGAAGCACTCCTCTGGGGCAATAATCGATGAATGACAAATGAAATGAAATATTGGACAGTGTTGCTGGGAATGAATGATGACAGGGAAAACCGGAGTATCCAGAGAAATCCTGTCCCGCCTCCGTTTTGTCCAGCACGAATGTCACATGGAGTGATCGCGATTTGAACCACGAAACCCAGCTGTGAGAGGCCGGCACGCTGCGGCCTCAGCAACGGAGGCTCCTTATAAGTACATTATGAACACTTACATCAATTGGTCTCACCTCCTTTTACACATCACCGCCGTTAAGTTTATTTACCAACCCCCCCCCCCAAAAAAAAATTGAAAGAAGGCGTGTTTCTTTATGCTTAAGGAGATTCCTAACACCAATGTTCACGTCTATTACCTTCAGTTTTGAGATATAAGTATCCCCATAAAAATATTTCACATTTTTCGCTTTCTTTCACAATTCCCCCCCCCCCAGTGAATTTTCCGGCAAAATATACTTGTTTCTTCAATAGTAAAGGATCTTCTAAATACCAATTATCACGACTCTGAACTTCTTCAGTTTTTGATTTATGTGTCCTCATGAAACGAATTCAACTCATTTTCACTCCCTCCCCCCCCCCAAGATGGTTTCCCCCCAAAACGCGTTTTTCTTTATTTTTAAAGGAGATTCAAATACCATTCACGTCTGCAACAACTTTAGTTTTTATTAGCTGTATGTATTCTCATACAATTAAGTCAGCCTAATTAAAAGAATGCAACACCATTTTCAGTTAATTTTAACCCCCCCCCCTTTCCGCCCAAGTGGTATTTCCGAAAACTAAAAATACACGTTTCTTTATATTTAAGAGATAAAAAATAGCATTTTTCCCTTCTGTAACATGTTAAGTTTTTGGAGATATACTGTAGAAATCCTCATTTTAAAATTCCACCCCTTAGCAGTTCCCCTTAAGTGGAGTTTCCAAAAACAAAGCACCTATGTTTCTTTACATTTACATGAGATTCCAAATACCCACTTTTTACGTCTGTATCATTTTACATTTCTCAAATAATCTGTAGATATAGTCTTTCAAAAAATTCACACCGATATGTCACTCCTGTTTAACCGCCGATAATTGGATTTTCCAATTCAAAAAAATACGTGTTTCTTTCTTTTTAAAGGAGATCCCATATATAAATTTCCAGTTCTGTAATATCTTCAGTTTCTGAGATACATGAATCCTCATCAAAGGCATTCAACCCATTATCCACCCTTTTACACCCCTCCTATTGGGATTTACAGAAAACAAAGAAGTACGTGTTCCTTTATTTTTAAAGGAGATTCTAAATACATATTCTTACATCTGTAAACTTTTAAAGTTTTAAGATGTAGACACACTCATTTTAAAAATTCACCCCCCCTTTTCACCCCCTATTATTTGGATTGTCCAAAAACGAAAAAATACATGTTACTTTATTTTTAAAGTAGATCCCAAATACCAATTTGCAGGTCTGTAATATCTTCAGGTTCTGAATTATAAGTAGCCTCATTAAAGGCATTCAACCTCTTTTTCACCCTTTTCCACCCTTCCTATTGGGATTTTCCGAAAACAAAAAAGTGTTTCTTTATTTTTAAAGGAGATTCTAAATACCAATTTTTACATATATAAACTTTAAAAGTTTTGAGATATAGATACACTCATTTTAAAAATTCACCCCCATATCCCCCCCATTAATTGGATTTTCCAAAAACAAAATAATACCTGTTTCTTTATTCTTAAAGGAGATCCCAAACACCAATTTTCAGGTCTGTAATATCTTCAGTTATTGAGATATAAGTATCCTCATTAAAGGCATTCAACCCCCTTTTCACCCGTCCTATTGGGATTTTCCGAAAACAAAAAAATACATGTTTCTTTATTTTTAATGAAGATTCTAAATACTAATTTTTACATCTGAAAACTTTCAAAGTTTTGAGATATAGATGCACTCATTTTAAAAATTCACCCCCCCTTTTCACCCTCCCTTTAAAGGGATTTTCCAAAAACAAAAAATACGTGTTTCTTTCTTTTTTAAAGAGATCAAAAGTACCAATTTTCAAGTCTGTAATGTCTTCAGTTTCTGAGATATAAGTACCGGTATCCTGATTAAAGGCATTCAACCCCTTTTTCACCCTTTTTCACCCCTTCTATTGGGATTTTCTGAAAACAAAACAATACGTGTTTCCTTATTTTTTAAGAAGATTCTAAATACCAATTTTTACATCTGTAAACTTTTAAAGTATTGAGATATAGATACACTCATTTTAAAATTTCACCCCCCCCTTTTCACCCCCTTAGCGACGGAATATCCAAAAATCCTCTCTTAGCAAGCACCTACATCTTAATAGGAATATATCCCCAAAATGTCATTTCTTTATGTCCAGTAGTTTTGGCTCGGCGATGATGAATCAGTCAGTCAGTCAGGACAAGTTATTTTATATATATATAGATGTAGATTAAGTGAATAAGGGATAAACATAATTGAAAATGAGTATTGTTTTAAATGTTTGGATTCTCATGTGACTTGGACAGGCTGGCTTGTTTGAGTTAAAGTAGTCTTGGGTGATCTCTCCTAATTAAGAAACAATTTGTTAAAGTAAGAGAGATTGTAGAATAAGTATATAATTAAGTCTGACAGACTGTTTTATGGTAAGATTTTGAGATCCAATTGGTTGAGTTTACGGATACATAAAGAAAGTTAGGCTTATAGAGAATTTAACAGGCATATTAGAGAATTTTAAACGATATAAAGATGTCAAATTTAGCTCAGCTGAAATCCCAACTTGAGGGTTACAAGAAGATAAATGAGGAGAAAAACAGGAAGATAGACGAAGCGATACAGGAAATCAGGGACAGTCAAAAGGGGATCTTGGAAAGAATCCAAGAAATGATTAACAAACTGGATGGAAGACAGGAAGAAGCAAGAAAATGGAATGAGGAGGAAAGAAGAGAAAGACAGGAACAAGCAAGAAAGATCATGGAAATAATGGAAGAGAGTCATCAAAGAATTATGAGATACATGGATGAGTCACATCAAAGAGTTATGAAGAGTTGGGGAGGAGAAGATAATGAAAAAGAACAAGAAGTCACTGAAAAGATGGAGAAGAAAGAAGAAGAGTATGAAAGTCAGCATGACTCATTGCGAGAAGAAGCTGACAAGCCGGAGGAGAAGAAAGAAGAGATCGGTGAAAAGAAGAAAGAAGAAGCGGTTGAGAAGCGAGAAGAAAAGCTACGGAGGATAATTGAACAGCCCGAGAAGAATCGACGAGAGTTGTTCGAGGAAGAAAGAAGAAGAAGAAGACTGGAGAAACCAGATATACAAGAAGAATGGCGGCGGAAGCAGCTAAAACAGATAAGAAGAATCGAGGAAAAACAGAGGAAGAGAAGAAAAATGGAGATTGAAATGATTCAGGCAGAGATCTTGCAAGTGCAGAAAGATTTGGACATGAACCAAACCGACATGCAAGATAAAGAAGGACTTTACTTGTTTAAAGCTGACATAGCAATTATCAAGCAAGTTGAAAGAGGAATAAGAGTTACTCCAAAAGCATATCAAACACTTCGTCGTGGAGAAGATGAACCATGTCCGAAGGTGGAAACAAAGTCAAGGCAGACGGAAACAGAAGTCAAGCTAACTCAAATGTTTCCGAGAGAAAGAGGAAACCGTGGATTTTAAGATTTAGTTGTAACAGTGATTAAAAGTGCAATAGAGAAAAGAAATTGGATAACAAAATTTTAAGTTGAATTAATCCCAAATAACACGTTAGAAATCAGTGAGAAGGATGATGATCCCTATATGGAATATCGAACAGATAATGGGAATGAAAACGATCAAGAATAATTGTAAGAAAGGAATCAAAATCACATCGAAGTAGTTAAGAAATAATCAAACATGAAATGAGATAGGAAGAATGAGGATAATGTAACGTAAAGGTCCATTATACAAGTATACTGAAGCGCAGTTTAAATATGTTGTATCCAACAAATTTAAAATTTACTGGGAGGTGAAATGTACCATTACGTTACATTAGCGGCCGTAAATGTCATGGAAACAGTGGACAAATATGGCGTACTATAGCTTCAGGCAAGGTGCAAATGCACAGAATAGAGATATAGTAAATCGATATCGACCGGTCGCAAAGAAAAGAGTTTCAAGATTAAATAATGATGGACCATAAAATGTTTTGAATGGAACCGATTCTTGACTACCTTGTGAAAAGTTACGAGTTGAAGAGGAACAGCACAACCTACTGAAGGAGAAGAAAAAGATTAGCGCAACGTTAAATATTAAAATAATAATGTACAGACATCGTTGAAGACTTTATCTGCAAAATATCGACAGGAAAAACGAAGATTTGAAGAAGAATATTTATTATTGCAACAGCCAAATTTAGAAGCAAAAAGGGACTACAGCCGAGTCGAACATTGCCGAAATCAATATTATAGCGGCAAATTTATGCTAAGGAAGGCATAATTTATTGTTTACAAGTGGGAAACAATATCTGTTTAGGCTAAAGAATTAACAAAAAGTAGGCCGAGTTAAAGAAATTATCAAATTAAGAAAGATATTTACGAACAATACGAGAATCACAAGGCAGTTAATACGTATTGAGTAACCTACAATTCACCAGTGAAATATGCATTCTACCATGTATTTGTTGTTTTATCATTTCATGAGAACAGGTGACAAGATGGAGTCAGCTTAAACAGATGGATTGATCGCTCAAGACAAAAATAGCTCAAGCCAAGATTCCCAGTCGGAGCCGCAGATGACGTAATCTTTGGACTGCAAGGGCTGCCTATTCCAAGATGTCCTAGACCAGGAGAAGTCCAGCAGCAAAATCCCGTTACGAGATAAGTATTATGAGTTGCATCGTATTGAATTTGAAATTAGTTGATGAAAAATATTTCGTATGAGTACAGGAGTGCTAAAAGTAAGAGATTTAGTGCCAATGAACGGATACTAGAGTATAAATGCCAATTATTAACCGATGATATGTGCCATTTTCTGCTGTATAACTATGGTGCTTATGAGATAATTTTAGGTTAATGGAAACAAGAGCAGATTGAGCACATATGCATGTTTTGTGCTAATCTATACGAGCAGACCGTGAAACGTTAAACCAGTTGTGATTGTAGAAAATGCATGTGAGATACGAGACGTAACCTAATATTTGAGGTCAATATGAGTTGCAGACATGGCCAGTACGATAATTGTATTGTAAGGAAATGTTGAAATATTACGGAGTTGCAGTGTGTGAAAGAATATTCAGGCTATTTAGTATTTCTACCGTAACACAGAGGTTATTTAAATGGAGTTAAATGAATATTTTTTTTAATATGGAGGTGTGTGTGTTTGAGTCATCAGGCCATAGACTGGTTTGATGCAGCTCTCCATGCCACCCTATCCTGTGCTAACCTTTTCATTTCTACGTAACTATTGCATCCTACAACTGCTCTAATCTGTTTGTCATATTCATACCTTGGTCTACCATTACCGTTCTTGCCACCTACACTTCCTTCAGAAACCAACTGAACAAGTCCTGGGTGTCTTAAGATGTGTCCTATCATTCTATCTCTTCTTCTCGTCAAATTTAGCCAAATCGATCTCCTCTCACCAATTCGAATCAGTACATCTTCATTCGTGATTCGATCTATCCATCTCACCTTCAGCATTCTTCTGTAACACCACATTTCAAAAGCTTCTATTCTCTTTCTTTCTGAGCTAGTTATCGTCCATGTTTCACTTCCATACAATGCCACGCTCCACACAAAAGTCTTCAAAAACATCTTTCTAATTCCGAAATCAATGTTTGAAGTGAGCAAATTTCGTTTCTTAAGAAAGCTCTTCCTTGCTTGTGCTAGTCTGCGTTTTATGTCCTCCTTACTTCTGCCATCGTTAGTTATTTTACTACCCAAGTAACAATATTCATCTACTTCCTTTAAGACTTCGTTTCCTAATCTAATATTTCCTACATCACCTGCTTTCGTTCGACTGCACTCCATTACTTTCGTTTTGGACTTATTTATTTTCATCATGTACTCCTTACCTATGACTTCATCCATACCATTCAGAAACTTCTCGAGATCTTCTGCAGTCTCAGATAAAATAACAATATCATCCGCAAATCTCAAGGTTTTGATTTCCTCTCCTTGGACTGTGATTCCCTTTCCAAATTTCTCTTTCATTTCCTTTACTGCCTGTTCTATGTAAACAATGAAAAGGAGAGGGGACAAACTGCAGCCTTGCCTCACTCGTTTCTGGATTGCTGCTTCTTTTTCAAAGCCCTCGTTTCATATCACTGCAGACTGATTTTTATACAGGTTGTAGATAATTCTTCGTTCTCGGTATCTGATCCCTATCATCTTCAGGATCATAAATAGCCTGGTCCAATCAACATTATCGAATGCCTTTTCTAGATCTACGAATGCCATGTACGTGGGCTTGTCCTTCTTGATTCGATCCTCTAAGATCAGACGTAAAGTCAGGATTGCTTCACGTGTTCCTACATTTCTTCTGAAGCCAAATTGATCTTCCCCCAACTCAGCTTCAACTTGTTTTTCCATTCTTCTGTAAATAATACGTGTTAAAATTTTGCAGGCATGAGATACTAAACTAATGGTGCGGTAGTTTTCACAATTGTCAGCACCGGCTTTCTTGGGAATAGGTATAACAACATTCTGCCGAAAATCGGATGGGACTTCTCCTGTCTCATACATCTTGCACACTAAATGAAATAACCTTACCATGCTGGTTTCTCCTAAGGCAGTCAGTAATTCAGAGGGAATATCATCAATTCCAGATGCCTTGTTCCTATTTAGGTCCCTCCCAGCTCTGTCAAACTCTGACCTCAAAATTGGGTCTCCCATTTCATCAGCATCAACAGCCTCTTCATGTTCCAGAACCAAATTATCTACATCGTTACCTTGATACAACTGTTGGATATGCTCCTGCCATCTTTCTGCTTTGTCTTCTTTCCCTAGAAGTGGCTTTCCATCTGAGCTCTTAATATTCATGCACCTAGATTTCCTTTCTCCGAAGGTTTCCTTGATTTTCCTGTATGCAGCATCTACCTTTCCAAGGACCATACAGCCTTCGACATCCTTGCACTTCTCCTTCAGCCATTCTTCCTTAGCTACCTTGCACTTTCTATCCACTTCATTCTTTAATCGCATGTATTCTTTTCTGCCTTCTTCATTTCTAGCATTCTTGTATTTTCGTCGTGCATCAATCAGGTCTAGTATCTCGTGAGTTATCCACTGACTCTTAGTTGATCTTTTCTTCCTTCCTAACATTTCTTCAGAAGCCCTACTGATTTCATTTTTCATGACTCTCCACTCTTCCTCTACTGTGTTTCCTTCAGCCTTTTCATTTAGTCCTTGTGCAACATGTTCCTTGAAACAATCCCTCACACTCTTTTCTTTCAACTTGTCTAGATCCCATCTTTTTGCATTCTTTCCTTTCTTCAATTTCTTCAACTTCAGATGGCATTTCATGACCAACAAGTTGTGGTCAGAGTCCACGTCTGCTCCTGGGAAAGTTTTGCAATCCAACACCTGGTTTCTGAATCTCTGCCTAATCATAATGAAGTCTATTTGATACCTTCCAGTGTCTCCAGGTCTCGTCCACGTATACAGCCGTCGTTTGTGGTGTTTGAACCAAGTATTGGCGAGGACTAAATTATGATCAGTGCAGAATTCAACCAGCCGACTTCCTCTTTCGTTCCTTTGTCCCAATCCAAATTCTCCTACCGTGCTACCTTCTCTTCCTTGGCCTACCACTGCATTCCAGTCTCCCATCACAATTAGATTCTCGTCACCTTTAACATATTGTATTAAATCTTCTATCTCCTCATATATTCTTTCAATTTCTTCATCATTTGCTGAACTAGTAGGCATATAGACCTGCACTATTGTGGCGGGCATTGGTTTGGTGTCTATCTTGGCGACAATAATTCTTTCACTATGCTGGTCGTAGTAGCTTATCCGCTGTCCTATTTTCTTATTCATTATTAAACCAACTCCTGCATTTCCCCTGTTTGATTTCGTGTTGATAATTCGGTAGTCGCCTGACCAAAAATCCTTTTCTTCCTGCCAACGTACTTCACTTATACCAACTACATCTAACTTTAGCCTATCCATCTCCCTTTTCAGATTCTCTAACCTACCACAACGATTCAAACTTCTAACATTCCACGCTCCGACTCGTAGAATGTCAGTATCCATCTTCCTGATGATCGCCCCCTCTCGTGTAGTCCCCACCCGGAGATCCGAATCGGGGACTAGTTTACCTCCGGAATATTTTACCCGGGAGGAAGCCATCATCAGTACATCCTTCATGCAGAGAGAGCTGCATGTCCTCGGGAGGTAGTTACGGCTGTAGTTTCCCGTTGCTTTCAGCCGTATCAACACAGCTAAGCCATGTTGAGTATTATTACAAGGCCGTATCAGTCAATCATTTAGACTGCCGCCCTTGCAACTACCGAAAGCTGCTACCCCCCTTTCGATGAACCATTCGTTAGTCTGGTCTCTCAACAGATACCCATCCGATATGGTTGCACCTGCGGCTCGGCTATCTGCATCATTGGACACGCAAGCCTCCCCACCGCGGCAAGGTCACATGGTTCGCAGAGGAGGAATATAAAGGTATATAAAGGTATATAAAGGAAATGGAATAATAGTATGGCAAGATGTTGTTAGTATGAGGAAATACGTTTTCTGTTCGTCGCATGAGTAAGGGATAGCTGATTGAATTGCGAATTCCTGTGTTACATATAATATTTATATTAGAATTATCACTGCAAATGAAGGATTCAGGCCATGTTAGGTTGAGTGTATGACTTGAGCGAAACATAATATGTTTCGTAGTGACTTTCAAGCTGAAGGTATTGATAGGTTACTTGTTTATTATACGTAACATAATATAAATATACAAGAATAAAATGGAGTCTCGCATATATATATATATATATATTTGAAGTTCAGCGCGTCAACGCTAATATGAAGAACGGTTTTCTTTGACAAAATCTTGGCACAGCGAAGAGATATTTGAGAATATAAGTAAATACATTGGCATATGATTAGGAATTCGTGGCACGATTTTCTCAGATTAGACTGATTTACTATTATATCTATGGCACTCTGTAGTAAGGATATTTGGTTTATTATGTACATATGATGGTGTACAGTTTTAATTTACTCAATTTTAGCTATGATTGGAATGTTAATAACTGTATTGGTGTTTTTGAACCCAGATTTAAACAAAGTAATACTTATCTCGTGACGTGATGAGTCAGAAGTGAGAATCCAAACAAGTATCCAAATAATTTCAGACATATAGACCAGGAGGAAAGATGAAAACCCAAGTGATGCCCCAAAGACAATCCCAAACAGTAATAACAGGAAGATATTCCACTCCCCCTTGATGAATAAAGTTTTGGTCCCTACCTTTCCCCATGAATCAACTTAAATACTGAAAATATGATATATTATTGAAGGTTAACGTAAATGTAAACAAATATAATGGTAATTTAAAGATTTTCAACTATGTTTATCTCAGAAGTCAAGAATTTAAGAATGTTTTTGTGATTTCGTACGACTTTCTTTTCTTTATTGCCGATAGATGCATTAATATTCCACTTTATAATATATTAGCATGCTAATAAACTAGATATAGTGTTGCTATTGCGTTTCTATTCTTAAAGTAACTTATAGTACGTAGTAATAAGATAATATATGGATCAATTGAAATTGTTTAAGCCGTATACTAAGCGTTGATCAGGCAATTACCTAAATGTATTGAAACTGAATGACTGATTGAGCATATAGCTACTCTTCAACGGAACCTGCGACTTATCTAGAGTATATGGGAATACAATGGAAGTAATTTACCCTGAGAAACGAATATGCACCTCATTGTTAACGCTCGTGTCCATACATGATATCCCCGTTTTCATGTAAATCATCCATAAATGATATAATACAGAGTCTAGGTACGATTCTTGACCCTATGTTGTGAATTTCGTAGCCGAAGCAATGTTTAAACAGGTGTATATTTAATTAATACTCCAACGCGGCGCAATAGAGGAAGTCACCGCGGGAACATTAATAAACCAAATGGTGCAGTACCGACAACGCATGAACGACACTATTAAAGGAAGAAGTCCAATTATTTTCGTATTAACTGCCTTAGTAATAACGCTGCAATACACTGTGCTATCATCTAGCTGAATTGTATTCATAATAATAGGTAAAGCGATTATCTTTTATACATTCTAGTGTGTGTATGTGTGTTTTGTGAAACTAAATGGCTGCTGAGCATGTAGTAGGACACAAAGCGTGACGTAATTTATTCCAGCAACAAAATTATCTCTGGCTGCAAATTTAATGGAGTGAACCAAAATCTAGAAAATCTAATATAATCTCTTGTTCCCGGCATTCGTATATCCAAATTAGGATGCAAATGCAACTATAATTGAATATTTAAACGAACGGTGGAAACAAATACTGTTATTTGTTGGCAAATGATGTATGTTGCGTGATTAAACACGTAGGAGCGACTTTAATCTTTTGAACAGCTCCAAGTAGGCTTCATTAACTTACGATTACAAATGCGAGTACAATGTAGTATTTAATTAAAATCGTTGTAGTTACTTCTGATAGTCTTTTCTGAATAGTAGAGATGTGTTCCCTAAAATATTTTAATACATAATACAACCCTGCTAACTCTTGTGAACCTAATCACCTGGGGTGAGTTGCTTGGACGGTTGAGGCGCTGGCCTTCTAACCCCAACTTGGCAGGTTCGATCCTGGCCAAATACTTTAATATGTATTTCTCCTAGCTCAGCCCGTTGGTATTTGAAGGTGCTCAAATACGAGAGCATCGTGTCGTTAGACTTACTGGCACGTAAAAGAACAACTGCAGTACTAAGTTCCGTCACCTCGGCGTCTCCGTAAACCGTAAAAGTAGTAAGTGGGACGTAAAGTAAAGTAACATTATTGAACCTAAGCATGGTTGGGACCAATGATTTACTAACTGAACTGTAGAAAGCCTGAGATGCGTCTGTTGGACTCACTTCAGTTCTAATTTGGCATTTGAAACAAAATATATACACTGGCGGAAATGATATCCTGACACCAAGAAGGGGTTGTGCCGGATTAACGAACGTTGCTAGACGTGAGTATACATCTGAAAGATGACGCTGATTTAAATTTCCCGCAAATCACATTAGCCTGGCGCTAGTAGCGCCCCATCACGTTGCTATCAGGTTTGCTTTAAATACCGGCTTTACTGGGAGAGAGCGTTAGTTACCTGCGAGATTGGATGGAGTGACTATGAATGGGTTAAGTATGTCTATGACGACGAAGCGGCCTGTTTACCAAGCTCACTGCGGTCGAACGAGGCCCTATCATAGGGCTACGTATAGGAGGATTTTCCTTCCGCGCTATTGCAGAACGACGTGGCAGGAATGTCTCCACTGTGCATACGTGTTGGCAGCAGTGATGACGAGATGGTACGCTCACAAGAAGACCTTGCTCCAGACGTCTCCGTGACACCAACGTGAGGGAGGACCGCCGTATTCGATGTTTGGCTGTGGAGCAGTGGACTGCGTCTGCCACCCTGGTGCCACTGAACACAGTCCTTGAGGACGTTGTATGCTTTTTTTCCCCGACATTAATATAAATAATTAGGCCACAAGGCGTGAAAAATAATAAGTCACTAAAAGCTGAATCAGGGTATAATTTATGAATTTCTCAACAGTAGGTAAATTATTTATTGGGATGTTTATTAAACTTTGTAGCATATATGCACCTTTGTTACATATATTTGTCATTAGGTAATAAAACACAAAAAAAATCCTTCGGGCAAGGAACTCAGTGTTGAAATTATCCTAGGGAAATGAGCTACGGACTTTAGGTAAATAAAATATAATATAGCACAAGAATCCCCATGATTGATTCCCTAGGATAATTTCAACACTGAGTTCCTTGCCCGAAGGATTTTTTTGTGTTTTATTACCTAATGACAAATATATGTAACAAAGGTGCATATATGCTACAAAGTTTAATAAACATCCCAATAAATAATTTACCTACTGTTGAGAAATTCCAGGTAAGAATAGGGATAAATATTGCCTTATGCCCTTATGAATTAATAAGTGCAGATCTAGGCAAGCATCTAACCAATGATCGTTTACCCCTGAAGAAAAGCCACATTAAGTCAACTGGAGTAGTGGCCGCTCCATCCCCTTGTAAGGCTGCTCTCTATTTATATGCTAAATAAATGTTAAAAACAAGAGATCACCTGCGAAAAGTCGGACAATGCGCAGATAGTGGGACAGGTCACAAGGGAGTTCTCGCTTGCCAATGCTACAGGAGGAGCTGCCCATCCTACCCAATTTGTAACAATGACCTCTTCAGAAAAGGAGAAATCTTATCTTTATTCAGGCAACTTAACATCCCCATAGTATACAGTGCAAGATATCTATTAAGATTAGGCAATTTACCGATGTTTTCAGGTGCTATAAACAGCCCGCCTTCACAAAACCTCTTCAGGGGATACAAATTAATTTTAATCACTGCTTAAGATGCAAAGGTTCCACGTCTCATGTTTATTGTCGTTTAATAGTAACGTGATATGTTGTTCACCAAGGTACGTAGAATACAAGGTAGAGATCACGAGAGAGGTGCGCAGTACCAAAGCAGAGCTGTCACGTCACGCAGGACCCTCGCGTTGAATCTGCTCTGAATGAGGTAGAGGTAGTTCGAATAAGAATCGCTATGCATGCAGAAGCTAGGTGCTAATAATGCACGATAGTAACATATCTGTGGTGTATAAGAGACCGTGTGTATTTATTTTATGTGATAAAGCGTAAAATGCGGTAATAGTGTACACTTTTCAGTAGGGTTTGCATGCCATTGCAGGCTCCGCAAATCATAGCAGGCACGCGAAGGAACGAAACATTCAATTCATGTATTCTCTAAAGCAACTGACCTAAATAAATGGTGACAGAAGTAATCAAGACATTATCGAAAGCTATCTTTCTCAGCTTCGAGGGTTCGGAAGGCTTCACGACCATCCTCTTCCGACAGCTGTGACGCGAAAGGTGAAATCTCAATGCTTCCGAAGCGATAAGAAATTGCAACTGTTCTCCGGAAGATTATGAAACATTACGCCCAAATATGTTACATCCTACGATGAACACGATCAAAACTCGGATATCGTGTGCCAGTCCAAGGCCAGCATTGAGCCCACAACATCCTATTCTTTACGGGAGGATGAGCAAGGGTTCTTTAAAGCCCTTGAAGATCTAGTAAAACAGCTCGAGGACAGTCGCGAGACCAAGGATCGTGATGAGCTGCTTGAAGACTTCACTGGCTATATAGCTTATAGGCTAAAGGTGTGGAAATTAGATTTCAAAAAGAGTTCCTTTTTTTCTTTGCAAGTTGCTTTACGTCGCACCGACAGAGATATGTCTTATGGCGGCGATGGGACAGGAAAGGGCTAAGAAGGAAGCGTCCGTGGCCTTAACTGAGATACAGCCCCAGCATTTGCTTGGTGTGGAAATGGGGAAACCACGGAATACCATCTTCAGGGCTGCCGACAGTGGGGTTCGAACCCACTATCCCCTCAATACTGGATAATGGCCGCACTCAAGCGACTGCAGCTATCGATCTGGGTAATTCCAATTTTACGACGGGAAAGAACTGAAAGAGGGTTCTAACATCATCACAAACTTTACGGATATTCTGAAGAAGAAATTCCCCGAAATTTATGAGCTTGCAATTTGCTTCGTGAGAAGCCGTTCTTTTATCAGAATGGACGTTTTAAACAAAAGTAAGACATTCAAGAAACCGGGTTTCGGTTAATACAATACCGATAAAGAAGAAAAGCAAATAAATTCCACTCATACTATGGATAAGTGTGTTTGATATATTTTTTAATATCAGCAATATTCTTTGTATATAACATACCTGTTACTTTTTATGAAAGGCAATTTATTATGTTGTATATGAAACCAGTGCTAGGAATGTTAATATACAGGCGCATGAATTTATATGGCCTATCTAATGTTAACGTGGAATTTGTCATTTCCTGGCACTTGGAGGAGAAAATTTACTGTACTGTTTGTGTTGTGGACAGTTTCCTAACATTTGCTGTGTGTGTTGTTGACAGTGTACAGTATATAGTTTCCCAATATTGCTTGTAATAACGGACATATTTCTTGCAGTCATCAAGCTTTAATGTTCGAGTCTGTAACAATTAGAGCCCCTTGTTATTGTTATCATAGGTGTTGAGAACATGAACATATGGGATGGCCATTCCACTGCGGTCACAGTCTGAGCATTGTTACAACCGTTTATACAGATCGAAATACTTCAGAAACGCTGCTGGATTCACACTGTATTAAATTTGATCTATTATTACTCTACTGTAATAGTGAAGTGGAGTGCCTTTTCTGAGGGGATGTTAAAATATCAATGAAGTTCTCTTATCTCTAACTTTTGGCTGAAACAGAACAGCTCACAGCTGTGTATTAGCCTACCTCATACAGAAGACAAGGCGCTGAGGGTTCACGTTGACGTCATGGGCGGCCAAGCGTGGTGAGGAGCTCTGCGCTTGATCCCTACCTCTTACTATAACTACCTTGGTTGTTCACTATCAAGCTCATACCCCCTGTGGATGAGGCTGGAGGAATAACACCCACGGTATACGCGCTGACTGACGTAAGAGGCGACAGAAAGGGGCTCCGAGGTCTCTGAACTGAGGAGCGTTTGTTGGCGACCACGGGATCCTTATATGAGTCCTGGCATTGCTTTCGCTTACTTGTACCAGGCTCCTCATTTTCATCTATCCTGTCCGACCTCACTCGGTCAATATTTCCTATCAGATCTCCTCTGATCAACTCTAGTTCTATTTCTTTTCGACCCCTACGGTATTAGGTTGCAAATCACAGAGAGTCTTTAATTTCCACACCCTTCATTGCCCTTGTCTTCCTTTGGCCTATATCTTCATTTTCCGAAGTGTTGGATCCCTTCCATTTCTTCCCTCCGCTTAGTGTCAATAGAGGATGGTTGCTTATTCGTACTTCCTCTTAAAACAATAGTCACCACCTCCTCCACCACCACCCACCACCACCACCATTATCAAGTTCATATCTACTATACGTTTTTGTTTCGGTCATCAGTTCATGGACTGGTTTGATGCAGCTCTGCATGCCACACTATCCTGTGCTAGCACTTTCATTTCTACCTAACTACTGCATCCTGAATGTATTCTAATGTGTTTATCATATCCATAAAATGGTCAACTTCTTCCATTTTTAACTCCTGCACTTCCCTCATAAACTAACTGTGGAAGTCCTAGATCTACTATATAAAAAAGAGTAATGCGTTTCTTCAAACACTTGAGAGCGTCGGTTAACCTCCACGGGTTCCCTAACAGAGTATAACAATTTTTCCATTTATTTAAGCCAGGTTCCACACTTAAATATTTCCTATCAGATCTCTTCTGATCAACTCTAGTTCTATTTCGAGCCCAAAGTCAATAGGTTCGGAGTCCTATGGTATCTTTTCTTTTTCACGACCTTCTTCTCCCCTTTCTTTCCGTTTGCCGGTAATTCTCTTCTTTGAAGTTTGGAAATCTTCCAATTTCTGGATCATATTCAACCAGTAAGTCGGTGTTGTTGGTTTTATGTCAGACTACTTTTTACAGTTTATGAAGACGCTGAAATGCCGGAATCTTTTTCCAGAATAATTATATTGCCTGATGGTAAGTCCACCAAGACGAGGCTGTAATATTTGACCATCTTCAAATTACACCGGACCTATCAATTTGGCCGCATAGCCTCTATAACAAAGCCACTAAAAGTGGTAATCACCGGGCGAGTTGGCCGTGCGCGTAGAGGCGCGCGGCTGTGAGCTTGCATCCGGGAGATAGTAGGTTCGAATCCCACTATCGGCAGCCCTGAAGATGGTTTTCCGTGGTTTCCCATTTTCACACCAGGCAAATGCTGGGGCTGTACCTTAATTAAGGCCACGGCCGCTTCCTTCCAACTCCTAGGCCTTTCCTATCCCATCGTCGCCATAAGACCTATCTGTGTCGGTGCGACGTAAAGCCCCTAGCAAAAAAAAAAAAAAAAAAAAAGTGGTAATCAGATTGAGTAGTGAATGGTTACATAGATGATCTTTACCTTTAATCATCGCCACTGAATATTTCAATGATGTTCATGGAATAGCTTTAATGTAATAACTTTAATGTAAATGGTTTCAAGTCCCATTAACTACCTTTACAGATTCTGGAGACGATGAGGTGCCAGAAATGTAGTCCCAAAAAGTTATCTTATTTGGCAGTAAATGTACTGGCTACAGTACCTTCAAGTTCGGAGTGAGCTGGGATGGAATCCGCTATTTTCGGCTCAGAAAGTAAGCGCTGTACCATCCGAACCACTCGGTCCAGCTTGAGGGGATAACTGTGAGTGGTATATCAGATTTTACTCTAACTGAAGGAAATATTTCTGAGAATTTTTGCCTTACTCAATACTTCATAGAGTAATGAAATTACCGAGTGAGTTTGCAAAGCCATTCTGGCAGTATAGCCGTATGCTTGCATTCGGGAGATGGTGGGTTGGAACCGCACTGTCGGCAGCCCTGAAGATGGTTTTACGTGGTCTCCCATCCTCACACCAGGTAAATGCGGGGGGTGTAGGGCATACCTTAATTAAGGCCACAGCTGCTTCCTTCTCACTCCTACGCCTTTCCTATCCCATCGTCGCCACGCGACCTACCTCTGCGACGTAAATCAACTTGTTGCGCCGTCGAAAACCTTCGATGAGTTAGCGGCATCTTGACAACGAGTTAAGAGATTACCAAGCGCGGTTCAGAATATCGAGATCCTGTATTGAACAGATACGAAACCACAAGATCATCCTCCAATATAGCAAACAGTGAGCCAGACCTTCGTCGACTTCCAGAAGACATACCCACGACTGGATAGAACAACTCTCTTCAAAACCCGAAGGGTAATAGGAATCAAAGATAAAAATAAATAGGTCGGTGCAAGCCACCCTGTGAAACACAACTTCCACAGTAAAGTTTAGTGGAAATATCTTGGAGATCTTGCCAACCAAAACGTGGGTGAGGCAGGAGGTGGAATATCTGTCATGTACATGTTGTTCAACTGTGCCCTGGGAAAAATCATCAGGAAATGGACCAGATCCCTACAATTGAACACCGGATTAAGAATGGGGGTCAAAGCGGACAACCTAAGGATCCCATGCCTGCCCTTTGCTGATGACCATACCTTACTAGAAAACGAAATAATAATAATAATAATTTCGTGTGGCTATTTCTATCCGAGTGCAACCCTTGTAAGGCAGACCCTCCAATGAGGGTGGGCGGCATCTGCCATGTGTAGGTAACTGCGTGTTATTGTGGTGGAGGATAGTGTTATTTGTGGTGTGTGAGTTGCAGGGATGTTGGGGACAGCACAAACACCCAGCCCCCGGGCCATTGGAATTAACCAATGAAGGTTAAAATCCCCGACCCGGCCGGGAATCGAACCCGGGACACTCTGAACCGAAGGCCAGTACGCTGACCATTCAGTCAACGAGTCGGACAGAAAACGAAATGAAAGAGGTTACTACGCATCTCCAAACACTACGCTCAACAGCGGCTAAAACACGTCTCCTGATCAACATCGGAAAAACTGAGTTCATTACCAAGACTCCCCTAAAACAATGAGGGTCAGTGACACCAAGTATATCAAGAGAGCAAAAACTGTGTAGTACTTTTGAGATTGGATTTCAGATGACCTTGATGAAATCGTTGCTCTCAAACAGAGGATAATCAAACTAGACAAGGAATACCATACCTGCAGATAACTGTACGCCTCAAGAAACCTCTCAGTTAATGTCAAACTAAGACACCACAATGCAATAGTCAGACTGTCAGTCCTCTACGCAGCAGAGTGCCTATCTCTAAGTAAACAGACCTCATTAAGAGTCCTCGCAGTAGAAGAAAGGAAGTTCCTGAACTGGATAGTAGAACCAAGGATCCTATCAGATGGCAAACCAAAACCGTGAGCTATACCAACACCAAGAAACCCTCACAGATGACATCAGAAGAAAACGGCTGGCTATCTACGTACAACTGTACAGAATGGATACCCACAGACTGACCTATGAAATCTTCAAAGAAGCCAGCAAGGGTAAAGCCACTGGATCACTGTGGATCCAGCAGGTAGATAAGGATATGGCAGAACTTAATAATGCCATCTTAATTAACAGAAGCATCTACCGTTCGACATCTACCGTTCGACTATCAAAACCAGATCCTTCCTAACATCCCTTAGAGAAGCTAACCACAATGATACCAGGAAATGGTCCGAGGAACACAAAATAGAATTCAGAAAGAAAATGAAGGGTTACTGAGCCAACAGAAAAGGTCAAGGTACCAAGAAAAAAGCAGCAGTCAAATCTACCATTAAGAACACCAGAAGCAGCAACAATCTAGAACAACAACAACAACAACAACACAGCTATAGCTCAAGCACTGCTGTCCTAAGGCGGTCTAAACGAAGTAAAAATAAGTAAATAAATAATAAATGGAGGAAATTCACTCTCCAGGAACAGAATTAAAGGTATAGAGTATTGCAGACAGGTGGTGAAAGTGTCACGGACACTGCCTCGCTGTGGTTGCTGCATATGACAAATTCAATACACTGAAATGAGTTTTTGTTATAATTATCTGAATATAACATTTGTTCAACTTCAAACAGTACCGTACTTTAAAATTGATTCATCAATTTCATTATTATGAAAAGAGAAATAAAAGCATCGAAATAAAGTATTGGTTAGCGCATCCATACATTGGTCACGTGAATTACTATGTAACTAAACATACCGTTGGATATTACCCATTTTTCAAACCAGTAATTCACGTTCAAGAATTAAATATTCAGACCATTAATATTAATTTATATTATCGGTCTACTTAAAGGTAAATATGCAGGCAAAGGTAGACAGACATCTGTGCTCCTAGTAGAGCGTTAAGTGAAACTGCGATATGGACCGGGACGCTCCATTCGTGTGGGGTAAGCGTAGCAGATTCCCACCAGGCTAATTGGGTTTCGGTTCGCGGTCCTGTCAGAAATATAAGACTAGTCTCAGTGATCGACATGGCATATCCCCAGCACTCAAAGTAAGTGGGTAGGAAAATAATTTGGAATCCAGCTCGCGATCATCCAAGCCCGTAACTGAACGACCTTAACCTTAAAAAAAAAAAAAAAATAGTTGATGGAATTATTAAGTGCGGTTAGCCCTTGCCTATTTTCAGCAAAAGGAATCACTCCTAAATGCATTCATTATTAAATAATATGCTTGTTAGCAAATGTTCTCAATATGAACTGCAGCATATCCGTTTCGGGGGGAAATGAATGAGGTGTCACCACTTGGAGCCTTATAAACACAACTCTTTTATATTCAAGCACTAACCAGTGGTTCCATTTGTAGCATCAGTGGGCAGTGAGAAAGCTCCGCTCCTTCATGTAAAGGCATGTGCGCGGGAAGAACCGAGAACAGATGGCTTCTACTAGTGTGTGCTGTAAAGACTAGGTGGCGATACGCCGAGTCAAGGCGCAAGAAAAGCCACAGCAATGTACCTAACTGAGTTTAGTTACAGTATTTCTATCAGAAAATAGACTAGTCAAAGGAGTATTTAGTTATCACATGTCAAAGTAATTGTGTTTCCTAACGAAATGAATATATTTATTTACTCAGCACATAGCGTATTTTATTTCCTCACCATAATCTTTCTTCCTTTCTTAATCTGTTTACCGTCCAGGATTGGCTTTTCCCTCGGTCTAAGCGAAGGATTCTACTTGTACAGACTCAAGAGCAGTGTCCTAGAGCGTGAGGGTCAGGGATACAAATGGGATGGAAGACCAGTAACTCACCCAAGCGGCCTACCTGCTGTGATGAATGTTGGAATTCCATCCTGTATTGGAATGAGAAGATTGAGAGTGACAGGCAATTAAAAGGGAAGGAAGGCCTTAAACCTCCACGTGTGAAGCCACAGAATAAATTGTGGGGTTAAGATTGATTAAACGAACTGTGACTGACTGTGCTTCCTGGAAACGGTAGAGAGTGCACATATATACCGGCTAATTCTTCCATTCCAGAAGTGTTCACAGATGATTCTTAAAAGGTCCTTTTCAGGTTCACAGTTGTCGGCGACCTGTTTGTAGATGCGGTGAACAAGAGCTCCAGACAGTCAGTTCCCCAGAGGTTGTCGAATGAATTATGTTCCTGGTCTAAATCAACATTCCTCAGCTCTGCTGGCTGAAAGCATAGATCTAATCGAGGTGAATCCCTCTGGCGAACTGACTGTGCAGAAAGGTCAAGAGAGGACAATAATGTTAGCGGAAGATATACGACATCATTGGATATTTATCCTTGAAGTTCTGAACATATCCAATAGTAGACAGAAAGCCTGGCGACTCTTAAAGAGGCTTAATAATGACTTCACAAAAGCACCTGTGCACGTGAGTTCGTCCCCAGATGTCAGTGCTCATCAACTTTCTCAATGGAGAAATAGGGGATTATATGAATAGAGTTAAAATATAACGCTAGATGGACAAGTAGTCTAGCGACCTCACCAATAATATCACCTTAGGGGAACTAGAGAAAGACATAAAGAAATACAAAAATGGCGAGACTACAGGTCTGGATGGTATGAGAGTGGAACAAATAAAACATTTTAGTTCCAGAGCAAGGAAGTGGGTTGTTTATTTCCTAAACAAGCAGCGCAAACAGATACCTAAGGTGTGGAGGAAGTCTCAAATGATAGCTGTTTTGAAACCAGGTAAGGATCCATTAGATCATAAGAGCTAGAGGCAAATATCATTACTTTGTCACCTTTATAAGATATTTGAGAGGATCCTATATGAACGCCTCACATCTAAAGTAGATCAACACTTTATTCTAGAACAGGGGGCTTTAGATCTGGAAGGAACTGCACATCACTGGTGCTAAATTTAACTCAGCACATAGAGGATAGTTTTGTAAGACGTAAAATGACAGGAGTGCTATTCGTGGGCCTTACAACAGCGTACGACACAGTGCATCATAGAACTTTGCTCACCAAGCGCTATAACTTCACCAGAGACTATGGTTTCACGAAGATTGTTGAAACTCTCCTGCAGAACCGCCGGTTCTTTGTTGAATTTCAAGGAAGGTACAGTGGGTGGAGGGATCAACGGAATGGGCTTCCCCAGGGCAGTGTCCTCTCGCCAATCCTCTTAACATCTACAGGAATGACAAGCCAAGGCCTTCCTATGCAAGAAGCTTCATTTATTCCGATGACCTGGCTTTAGCGGTCCAGTGCGACGACATTTAAACCACTGAAGTGCAGCTCTCAAATACACTTAAGGAACTTTCAGTGTATTATCAGAAGAACCGTCTACTGCAAGACCCTGCTAAGTCCGAGATGTGTGCATTTTATCTTCGAAATCGAGAAGCTACTAGGCAACTGGGCGTGACGTGGGAGGGTAAGCAAATGGAGCATTGTTTTACACCAAAGTACATGGCTGTCACCTTAGATCGGACCTTAACCTACAAAGAACACTGCGTTAACTCTGGACAGAAAGTCGCAACCCGAAATGACCGCCTCCGGAAACTTGGCTCAAGCAAATGGGGAGCCCATCCAACTGTGCTAAGAACCTCAGCTCTTGCTCTCAGTTTCTCTGCGGTGAGTATGCATGACCTGTCTCGTGCAGCTCAGCCCATACGAAGCGAGTGGATACAAGCCGAATAGTTACTGGGTGTCTGAAACCAACTCTCAAAAACACCCACCCGTTATTTTGGCATCGACATCCACCCATAAGACTGAAGTCCAGGAAAAGTTTCCTCAATGTCTCCAAGGCTCTGGATAAACCAACAAGAACAGTACGTTATGATATGTGACGAGCAAGAATGGAACATCTTTCTGACTGGATGGTTCCTTCTGAATTTTCTCCCCCTGGTCATCATTGGAATGGACAACCTGGAAGGCACTAAATCCATTGGGGAGTGGAGTAGGTAAATGTAAGTATAACGTAAAGAAATGGGGTCCTTTGAAAGATCAGTCAGACTTCTGCGACTGCGGACATTAACAAACTACACAACACCTTTATGACTGTCAGTCCTGCGCTGTTCGTTGTACACTAAACTTCAAGATTTGACTGAAGCCACTGAAGAGGGAATTATATTCCCACTTTTCCACTTGAAACTGGGTGTCATGAAGCAGTGCTTGAAAGCTTTAAAAACTAAAGGAGACTATTTCAAGTATCTCCTTACTGAATTTCCTGGCCTGTCATATGAAAAATTAAAGGCTGGTGTGTTTGATGGTTCACAGATTCGACAGCTGTTGACAGATCTACATTGGGACAATGACGGAACTCGAAAGAAATTCAAGGCCGTTGTCACGAACGTTCTTGGAAACACACGAGCAGAGTATTACACTGAAATCATGCAGAAACTCTTAGACTCGTTCAAAATGCTTGGATGCAACATGAGCATCAAGGTGCATTTTCTTCATAGCCATCAAGGTAAGTTCTCCGAAAATATTGGTGCCACCAGTGATGAACAAGGTGAACGATTCTACCAAGATTTGAAGGTCTTGGGAGCGTGCCGTTGTCAGGGTAGGTGGGATCAACATATGCTGGCTGACTACTGCTGGAGCATCCGGAGGGATTTTCCACAGACTTCACACTTCAGGACAAGCTCTAAGCGCATGTTTGTTTCCGGAAGTTGAACGAATCGGATAAGATTTTATGTACGTAAATAATATATCCTATGTGCGAACACATCTGCTGTTTGAAATGAAGTTATTCCTTTACTATGCATTTTTTTGTATGCAGTTTGAATGATTTTGGATGGTACATGGTATAGTAAAAACCTGAAGTGATAGAAAGAAACTGAGGTCATATTTGGATTCCCCACCCAAAAATCAATAAAAATCAAGTATCAGATCTAAGTCAACAAAAACTCTGTTCCCCAGTATTGTGGTGGCCTTATTGAACTGCGTGCCACGCGCCTACGTCAACATGCCAGTGCAGAGGTGGATAACGACGTCACGCCAACTTACAGTATGAGTAGGCGTGCAGGATAAGCCGAGATACATTGCTTTGCGCCGTCCCGTCTACACTGTACTCCAGCCACATAGGGTATCCCCTACCGAAAATGTGGTTTGGACAGGTGGACTGACTCAGGTAGTGAAGTTTCAACCCTGCACGCTCAATCAGCCATTCCCTTTCTCCCTCTCACTGTAGTCCTCTTTGCCTCCATCATACTCGTAACATATTCTATTGTACAGAAGGACTTCGTTCCTTACTTGTGATTTCATGTGCTTTACGATAGGGCTTCTTTTAATATTTGTGTTCTGGTAACGATAATATTATTGTAACTTGAAGCACACTCAGGAACTGACAACAGTCATTCACACTAAGAAGCATTAATTGTAAATAATGTACATAGTTCATTTTCATGGTCATCAGCGAGAACAAACTTTAGTTAAAGTGAATGAATACTTGTAAAATGGTGAATCTAATAAATTAAGTTCGTGTTTGTACAAGTGTTTGCTTTTGTACACAACACCCAGTGTAATAATTGCTTGATTTCAGCTGGCACGTGGAAGCATTTTTATCGAACGCCATTTATTTCTTTATATTCATTAATTATTTATTCCACACCTTCATCTGTGGCTAAGTTAAGGCTCACGATCCTCTCTCACACTTGACCACATAATCTCTAAACTAAATTTCAGAAAACAGAATCATGAAATAATGAAGTAAAATACAAATCCTAACGTAATTCTTTCCTTCTTTCATACTGGCATTCACACAAGCTTGTTAAAGACCACTTGAAAGAAGCTAAAGAAGTGCTATTCCTAACACTGACTGGAAGGGAATTCCATAACCTTGCACTAGACAATTGAAAGGAACGGTTGTATGATGATGAGCGATCTACAGGAATTGAGAGTGTACTAGTCGATCGTGTGCTATGTTCATGAGAGGAGGAGAGTAAATTAAACTTTGAGAATAAGTTCAACGCGAGATGCAATGTGAACATATCTCAGTTTATCGTCTTTTAACTAGGAGAGTATTTTATTATAGGGGCACTTATGAATTGAAAATTTAATTGAAGATATAAACGTAACGCATGAGTTCACTGCCCTTCTTAATTTCAATGTTTGTTCCATGGTGGCATCTATCATTACAGTGTCACAGTAATTAAGTATGGGAAACATGAGGGTCTGGATAAATTCAATTTTCATGCTTAGTGGAAGAAGTGATTGATTAGTTTTGAGAGGGTGAAGTGATGAGTGAATTTTCCTACAGATGCTTGTTATATGTTCACTACAGTCTAGTATGTCACTTATGATCATTCCTAGATTTCTACAGACTTCTGAAATGGTATAGCTACACCTCAAATCAAAAGTGAAGGTACTAACTTCTTGTTTTCGATATTTATCTGTCTTTGTTACCCTATTATAATAGCTTGTGTCTTTTTAGGATTTATTATTAAACAGTTCTCATTAGAATAGGAGCAAATCCGATTTAAAACAGAATTCATCTGTTGAATTCAAAACTCAATATCAACAGCTTTGTAGTGATAAAATATTTTTAGATCAACTGCACATAAATAATACCTACAGCTTTTGAACTGAAAAGAGATGTCATTGATACATAGAGTAAACAGAAGTGGTCCTAGTACGGATCCTTGTGGTTCACCTATTTGCTTCGTCTTCCTGTACGTGGTCATACCGTTCATAACAACACGTTGTCGCCGATTGGTAAGCCATGAAGGAAGGAGATGAACATCAGAGGGCCTCAGATTAAAACATTACAGTTTCACTAGTAGTTTGTCAATTTTCACTGTGTCAAACGCACTAATGAAGTCAAGTAAAATAAGTATAGTCACTTTCCACTCATCTAAAGTATAGCTCGTCTAACGTCGTCTATAATTCTTAGAAGTGCCGTCCACGTGCTACTTCCTTTCTTGAAACCAGATTGGAAGGGATCACGCAGAGAATATTTATCCACGTATTGTTAAAGTTGCTTATAGATCATTTTTTCTAGAGATTTAAACAGTGCTGAAGGAATGCATGTTTACGTTGAATATCAACGCATCACCTATATATAAGTAGTAGATTATTGGCTTCGGAATCTTAAGACGGCAGGTTCAAACCCAGCAGAGGTAGTCGGATTTTTGAAGGGTAAAAAAGAAAAGTCTATTCGTCATTCTATGTACATGCGATTACGGTATCTAACACATTCGGTGTCTATCCGTTAAAATTAATAGATCGCTGAACAGAGGCCTAGTTTACCCTGCTACCTGGTAGAGGAAAACAGTACGTCGAAATTGAAGTACAGGCAATCCAAATGGCGTCAGATTAAGATGTCCACATACGAAAGCCAAGCCCATATTCTTCTTCTTATCATTATTATTAGTCCGCCTCTGTGTTGTAATGGTTAGTGTGATTAGCTGCCACCTCCGGAAGTCCGGGCTCGATTCCCGGCTCTGCTACGGTACGAGGGCTGGAACCGCGTCCACTCGGCCTCGGAAGGTCAACTGAGTAGAGGGAGTTTTCTATGGTTTCCCACTTCTCCTCCAGGTAAATGCCAGGATGGTAGCCTTGTCTATCATTTCCAGTCCCCCACAAGGCCCCTGTTCAGCATAGCAAGTGAGGCCGCCTGAGCGAGGTACTGGTCCTCCTTCCCAGTCGTATCCCCTGATCCAATGCCTCACGCTCCAGGACACTGCCCTCGAGGCAGTAGAGGTGGGATTCCTCGCTGAGTCCGAGGGGAAAACCAACCTTGGAGGCTAAACAGATTAAGAAAGAAATAATAAAGAAAGAAGGAAAGAAAGAGGAGAAGACAGAAGTTGTTATTATTACTGTACGAGGGGTACACCTTCCCAGGCTATTTAAAAACTGTGCGCCTTCTCCACTAGGGCCATCTCTGACTGTAATTAGGAACTCTTAAGACTTTGTAAAACTTCCTTCTCTGATGGTTAGATGGCTGTGGCAACTATTTTCTAGCGATCTCTGGTTGGCTAAGTCCCAGTTAATCTGCAGAGAAATTGTATTTGTTAAAGTTGGTAAGCCTTTTTACTTGTAAATTTTTTATGTGCCGAAGTTGTCAACACTTCACCTGGTTCTTCTTTTAATGAATTCTGCCGATCATATACCTGTAATGAAGATCTCTAACCAATCAGGACTCAGGTTAGTGAATAAAAAATTAGCCTATCAGCGCTCTAGATTCTAATATAGTCTAGAACTTCCCCTTAGAGATCTATTTAATCCGAGCGCATTGGTGCCGTCTTGTCTGATTTGCTACGATGATTGTGCGCGCGACTTGACAGAGGTTAGAGGGGGCAGGAGGCATAGGGTGGCAGGCTTGAAGAAGAACCAGCGCTAACAGATAATAGCAGAATTAACCTAAATATGTGATTGAGTCGGTGTGTGTTCTGAGGGGAAATTTCAGTGGTTTTCCTTAAAATATAATATATAAGTTTTTCATTTTTCGTTGTAATGTAGGACCTTCTGCGCACTCGTCGGATTTAATTCATATTCCGTACTGGGAAAATATTTAATGTAAGGGAGCAGAAGTGGTTACCCTCAGAACTCTCCCCTTCTAGTTTGAGCTGGGTGATGAAAGTTCTTCTAGCTCTACCTTTGGAAATGTTTCTCGGCTTTTAAATGTTGTCCTTTCAGTCACCCTTTCTAGCATGGGATTAGCGTCTGTGTCACTGGGCCTTAAGCCCACTTATGTTCTTTTCTTTTCCAGAATATTATTTTAAAGAGTGTGGTGTTTCGGCTCCTTGCCTTTTTAGCAGCCTCTAATTCTGAATTAAAATTTCTTTTTTCTTTCCATCTTATGACCTAGTAGGATGGGTAATATGCCCCTGTACATGAATTATGGTTTTGCGGATAACCGTGTCTACATTTATGTTTCCTTTGAAACAGTACTAACTCTTCGTGAAATTTTGTGAATGATAAGCTCATTACCGGTCAAACTGCTCTATGAACACTATGTAATGGTGTCGCCAAATTTGTTACCGGTGTATTTCAGAAGGTAGCAAGCGACATATCACCTGATTTAGGCTAATCTCTGTGTAATTAGAGCTCAGAATCTATAAAGTCGTACCTGTTAGGAGCAATTGTGATCTTCGATATGTATTTTAATAACTGGGAATTCCTTCCCATTAAAATTTTACCTGATTAATTGTTGAAGCTGACGTATTCTTCTTTTTATGTTACTATTCTCAAGTAACTTTCAGCTCCTATGTTTTCTTTCTGCTTCTTCTTAAATCATAAAACTACTATATTTCGATTTTAAGAACGGAAAGAAAAAATCAATTTAGAAAATTTTTACTTTGAGGTGGTCCCCTATCCAGCCATTCACCCCACGCGCTTCCTCACCTCTGTGGTCCTCAATAAGTCCTCTGAAAAATTATTATTTTAATAGCTACATTTCACTCTACAAGATGGCTGAGAAACTGGAAAGATATTGGACGATTTATAGCTGTGTTTGTCGTTAATTTTTTCAAGTTAACGCGGCATATTGTGTCAAAAGATATCTTCAGCAAACCGGCAGTGTACGACATGGAGTTGAATTCCTACTCCCTTTCAAAAATGCAACTGCTTTTGTCGGGTTTAAATCAACAATTTTGGGGACCAAAGGTCACCACTCTAGCTCTGATTCACAGAGAAAACTGATAAGTTGAAACTATTTGAATGCCTCCTGATTGTCAAATATTTCAAGCTTGATTGTACACGTAAAACAATTCGAAACGAAAAAAATCCAAGCAAAGTTTCATAAACTATATTGCTAGTAAATTAGCTATGACCTGTAAATGCTTGAGGGGAAGGCGAAACACAGCACAATGAAGGATAGTTTGTTTACTGAGTCGGAAATAGAACAGAGCTATTCCAAGGAGAGCTCCGTGTCATTTAAATATTCATCCCAGTTCAAGCTTGGAGCAAGGCACGAGCTACATAAATAAGGCTAAATATTTAACTTGTTGAAATGAAGATTATATTATTCATAGAGGACTAAGAATTTGTGTTTAAAAATTCTGCATTGCATGAATAAAGTCCAGTAAATGGCCCCTTTTAATTAGGATCCTGATTATGTGTACGCCTCAGCGTTAGGGTAAAAATTAATCTAATCCCATCTCTCCTACAACACATTCCTCAGAGAAGAGAACAGCTCCAATTACCTCAACATCTTGTATTTCTAATTATAATTATCTTATAAATAATGTTGTACCGGGCGAGTTGGTGGTGCGGTTAGGGGCACGGATCTGTGAGCTTAGATCCAGGAGATAATGGTTCAAATCCCATTGTCGGCAGCCCTGAAGATGGGTATTCCCATTTTAACACCAGGCAAATGCTGGGGCTGTACCTTAATTAAGGCCACGTTCGCTTCCTTCTCACTCCTAAGCCTTTCATATCCCATCGTCGCCGTAAGACCTATCTGTGTCGGTGCGACATAAAAGGAAATTGTAAAAAAATAAAATTGAAGAAGAATAAATAATGTTTTAAGGAGTCCGCTGTCTGTAATTCATTTATTTCGCGATATTTTGATGTATTTAAGCGTTTAAGATGAACTCAAGCCAGTATGAGAGATTTTTAGCTTTCGTGTCTGTTCGTTTCTTTGTTTGTGTGTTTGTTTCATCATCACAGGTAAATGATTGTATAGATCTCGACCAAATTTCATATTTAGAGTCTATTAATATAGGGACAGGTTTCTATATGCAACTCATTTAAAAATCACTGAATAGACTGAGGTTTCATACGAAGACCAGAAGAGTTATTATTCAATTTTCTCTTACACTATTGATTATATCTCGACCAGACTTCGCATTTAGAGTATACACATCCATGAGTAGGTTTCGATATGCATATCATTTAAAAATCACTGGAATAGACTCTGGATTTATAGAATACCAGAAGAGGTTATGTTTCAATTTTCTTTTGCACTGTTGATTGTATTTCGACCAAACTTCATATTCAGAGTTTACTGATCCAGGAGCAGGTTTCGATATGCACATCAATTAAAATCACTGTACAGACTGGGGGTTTATAGAAATACCAAAATAGTTCTTTTCGACTTTCTCTTTCACTGTTAACTACACCTCGACCAAATCTCATATTTAGAGTATACTCATCCACGAGTAAGTTCCTATATGCATATAATTTAAAAATCACTGGAATAAACTGGGGATTTACAGAAATACCGGAAGAGTTTCTTTCTATTTTCTCTTATACCATTGATTACAACTCGATCAAACTGCATATTTAGAGTCTACTCATCCAAGAGCAGGTTTCGATATGGACATCATTTTTAAAATCTGTTGTATGTCCGGCGCTCCCTTCTCGCTCCGCCAGCCAGCTGCACGCGCGCCTGTGTATCATTCTGCTAGCTTCGACGCGCAGCCCTCAGTGCGCGTGCCTGACCATCGAGTGTACTATAAATAGGAGCTCCCGGCCTGATCACTTGCCCGCTTGCCCCGGTGTCCAGCTCCAGAATACACCCTACGTCGAGCACGGAGGCTACTCCTCTTGAAAATGTGCTTCGACCAGGTGGACTGAATTTCTGGCAGTACGAGGTTTCACCTCTGGTCACCGCTCCCTTACCTGTTTCCGCTGCCTATGTTCCGTAATTCTTTTACAAGCCATTTTCATTCCCTAACTTATGCAAGCTCCCTTAGTTTCGCTAGGTGGAATTTCTTCAATCAATTGAACTTGCTTTTTAGGAATTCAGGCACTTCAACAAACAAGGACTCTCATGAACATTTATGTTAGTGTGCCAGATAGTTCTCGACTATCAACGTGTCAATTCACCAAGACTATCTTTTCAAGATAGAAGTGTATATAAAGACTGCAAACTGTACATATTGTATAAAGACAGACTTTTCTCAAGATTCAATATTCCTTTTTGCTTCAAAATAAATCTCAGTTATTTGTGTAAATATCATAAAGTGAAGCAAATAAAGTTGTGTTCTGTAAACTTCAACCTTGGTTACAACACAACTCTATGGCGACGAGGTAAAAAAGCGACACTACAATTCTTCGGCCCCAGTCGCCAACTCTATGGCGACGAGGTAAAAAAGCAACAAACTACAATTCTCCGGTCCCAGTTGCCAACTCTATAGCGACGAGGTACACACGAAACCAACACTACAATTCAACGGGCCCAGTTGTCAACTCTACGGCGACGTGCTCAACAACAACGACACTCCAACCAGTTCTGACACACAGCTTACCTTACTCTTTCTTGCACGCATCTCGCAATGGCTACTGCGGAACAACTTGCTACGGTCTTCCAAGCCTTACAGCAGCAACAACAACAGTTTATGCAACAACAACAGGCAGCATTAATTCAGGCTATTCAAGCTATTTCTGTATCTCCACAGCCATCAGCTATTCCTCCGTTCTCTGCTTTTGATCCGGCTAAGGAAGAATGGTCAGTTTATTTAGCCCGCTTGCAACAGCATTTCATCTGCCATTCTGTCACAGATGATCAACGCCGCCGCGCACTATTTCTTAGTTCGGTTGGCAATGCTACGTGTGACTTACTACGTAAATTAAGTCCAGAAGAACACTTATCTGAGGTACCCTTCACGCAGCTCTTGGCCCGTCTCACGGAACACTATGCCAAAGCTCCTCACATAGTGGCTGCTCGCTTTAAATTTTTTCAGAGCAGAAAGCAACCCCATCAGACACATACTGAATGGATAACTGAATTGCGTGGTCTAGCTAAACCCTGCCAGTTCATCTGCTCCAAGGACGGTTGTGGTTCATCCTACACTGATTCTCTCATTCGGGACATGATAATTTTACATACTCCTGAAGACAAAATACGTTTTGACGCTGTCAAGCAGAGTAACCCTTCTTTAGAAGACGTCCAGCGTATTGCTACGGTTTATGAGCTTACTACCAAGACTGCCGCAGCCATAGCTTCTCCACACGAAGTTGCACAAGTCTCGCCTCAGGCCCGCAAGTCCTCTGCTACAGTGAACCGTACGGATAAGGCGCTCTCCACCAACCATTCTCGCCAGGTTCCCTCTCGTAATGCTACACGGAAGCCCAATTCTAAAAGCACCTCGAAACTCCTGCCTTCCTGCCGAGGTTGTTTCAAGCATCATGAACGTCGTGACTGTCGTTTTTTCAAAGCTACTTGTGAACGATGTAATAAACTTGGACACATTCAGACTGTCTGTCAAAGTTCGCTCCGCCCTGCTAAGACTACTGCAGCGCGCCGGAAGCATATACAGCCCCGCCAAGACATGGAAGTTGATCAGATCAATCTTATTCTTCCCACAAAGGATTCTCACAAAATCATCGTTCCTCTCTCATTCTCTGATCGATCTGTCGATTTTCAATTAGACACTGGATCACCTGTCTCTATTATTAACCTGACTACCTACCACGACTTAGGTTCACCTTCATGCTCTCCAGCTGACATCCAGCTCGTGACATTTAACAAGAAGAAAATTGACATCAAAGGTCAAATTAAGCTTCAGGCTAGTTATAAAGGAATTCAGAAGGCCATTCCTCTTCTCGTAGTTAACAACTACACTGCATCAAACATTATGGGCATGGATCTATTTAACTTATTTGGTTTCCAGATACATGACAACATTAACGTCGTATCTACATTGCATCCTACTTCTGACGTTACAGCTCTCCTAGCGCAGTTTCCTGAAGTCTTCGACTCTCAGCTCGGAACAGCAAAAGACTATACAGCTCACATACAGCTGAAATCCGGAGCTAAGCCTCGCTTCCTCAAAGCACGTCCAGTACCCCTAGCACTTCAAGACCAGGTCACGAAAGAATTAGAAAGATGGATACAAACTGGAATTGTCGTACCAGTTACTTCTAGTCAATGGGCTACTCCACTCGTGGTAATCAAGAAACCTGATGGTAATGTTCGACTTTGTGGCGATTTTCGATCTACAGTCAACGCACAACTCGAAACCGATATCTTTCCTATTCCACGTCCAGAAGACTTATTCCGTCGTCTCTCTGGTGGACAATTCTTCTCTCGAGTTGATCTTAAAGAAGCATATCTCCAGCTACTTTTAGACGAAGAATCTAAGAAATTTCTCACACTCAACACTCCTCTCGGACTGCTCCAGCTCCAGCGGCTCCCATTCGGTGTTTCATCCTCAGCGGCTATTTTTCAGCGCTATTTGGCTCAACTCACCGCCTCAATTCCCGGTTGTGCTAACTACCTGGATGATATTATTGTTACTGGAAAAGATCATCAGGAACATCTAACCAATCTCCGCCTTCTTCTCCAGAAATTGCAAGACAATGGCCTACGAGCGAATCTCGCTAAATGTACCTTCTTTCAGCCTCAAGTTCACTACCTCGGACATATACTTGATAAGAATGGAATTCGTCCTAGTATGCAGAATGTCTCCGCGATAGTAAACATGCCAGCACCTCAGAACCTCAAGCAGCTTCAGTCATTCATAGGCAAAGCGAACTATTATAATAAGTTCATTCCACGCTTCGCTACAGTGGCAGCTCCATTAAACGCTCTACGTAAAAAAGGTGTTAAGTTTCAGTGGACTCCGCAATGCCAACAGGCATGGAAAACAATCAACAACGCCTTACTTCAAGCTATACAACTCACTCATTTTCAGCCCGACAAGATCATCACGCTAGCTACTGACGCTTCAGACTACGGTGTCGGTGCCGTTCTCTCCCAGAAGGATCGTCATGGACAAGAACGCCCCATCGCCTTCGCTTCGAAAACACTTAATGACCATCAACGTCGATACTCACAGATAGAGAAAGAAGCTTTAGCCATCATCTTTGGTATTCGCCGTTTCAATGAATATCTTTATGGCAACCATTTCCTGATCATTACCGATCATAAGCCTCTCGTACACTTATTCCATCCTGGTAATAAGATCCCAGAGACTTCCCTCAGAAAGCTTCAAAGATGGTCCATGTTCCTTTCTGATTATTCCTATCAGATTGTATATCGAGCCACATCCCAGCATTGTAATGCTGATGCCCTCTCCCGCTTACCCGTTGGTCCTGATACTGCCTTCGATTCTCAAGAATCTGAATGTCTTCAGTTGGACATAGAACTTGAAGATACTGTATCCAGTTTTCCTATTGATGCTACCTGCATAGCTAAAGCTACGGATAAGGACAGTACACTTGCTACTGTACGTACTTACATCCGCAACGGTTGGCCTCTTCAGAGCACACTTCCTGCCCACCTGGCACCTTATCATCGTATGCAGCATCGTCTCACGACTCGTGCCGGAGTTGTACTACTAGAAGCAGGCACCATCTTCCGAGTGGTTATCCCACTTAGCCTACAGAAACAAGTTCTCGAATTATTACACCAAAGCCATTGGGGTATCTCCAGAACAAAGCAACTCGCTCGTCAACACTGCTACTGGCCCGGTATTGATGCCGCCATCGAAAAGCTAATACGTCATTGTGAGCAATGTCAAACGAATCAGAACGCCCCGTCTTCTGATCTTGCTTCATGGCCTCCTGCTACTACTCCATGGGAACGAGTTCACATCGATTTCGCAGGTCCTTTCCTCAATTCCATGTGGTTAATAGTCATCGATTCACTGTCAAACTTTCCATATGTCGTGGATATGCATTCGACTACTACAACCGAAGCTACCATTCGTGCTCTCCAGAAAATCTTTACTACAGAAGGTTTACCGCAAGTACTCATTTCGGACAACGGACCTCAATTTACAGCTACTGCTTTTCAGAACTTTTGTACACATAATGGCATTCGTCATATCCTAGCACCACCTTTTCACCCTCAATCTAATGGTGAAGCTGAACGCTTCGTACGAACATTTAAAAGAAGTATGAAGAAAGCTGTCTCTTCAGGCTTAACTAAAGACCAAGCCTTGCTCCAACTCTTAAACAACTACAGAACTCTACCCGGCGCTGATAATATCACTCCTGCACAGAAGCTACATGGACGACCTCACAGAACTTTACTTTCTCTGTTACAGCCTCTTCCGGCCCAGCATAAGACCTCACCAACGAAGTTCTCCCTCAACGACAAGGTCTACACCAGGACATTCAAATCCAACCCACTCTGGATACCTGGAGTCATCTGCAGATCTTTGGGTCATCGTCTCTACGAGATACAGACTACGGAGAAACGTATCTGCCGCCATCAAGATCAGATACGTCTACGCTACCGCCCCTGTCCAGCTATTGATGCTATTGCTAAACCAGATAAATCTATTGCTGAACGAGCTTTAGATCATTTAATAACAATGGGTTCCTTTCAGGACGAGACAGCGCCACTCCGCCCAGTTCCAGCTCCGGACAATACAACAGAGATATCAGCAGCTCCACCCCAGCATCGCAGTCGCCGCCAGCGCCGCCGCCGTTTCACGCCGTACCGGCGCATTTAGGAGGGGAGGGTGTTGTATGTCCGGCGCTCCCTTCTCGCTCCGCCAGCCAGCTGCACGCGCGCCTGTGTATCATTCTGCTAGCTTCGACGCGCAGCCCTCAGTGCGCGTGCCTGACCATCGAGTGTACTATAAATAGGAGCTCCCGGCCTGATCACTTGCCCGCTTGCCCCGGTGTCCAGCTCCAGAATACACCCTACGTCGAGCACGGAGGCTACTCCTCTTGAAAATGTGCTTCGACCAGGTGGACTGAATTTCTGGCAGTACGAGGTTTCACCTCTGGTCACCGCTCCCTTACCTGTTTCCGCTGCCTATGTTCCGTAATTCTTTTACAAGCCATTTTCATTCCCTAACTTATGCAAGCTCCCTTAGTTTCGCTAGGTGGAATTTCTTCAATCAATTGAACTTGCTTTTTAGGAATTCAGGCACTTCAACAAACAAGGACTCTCATGAACATTTATGTTAGTGTGCCAGATAGTTCTCGACTATCAACGTGTCAATTCACCAAGACTATCTTTTCAAGATAGAAGTGTATATAAAGACTGCAAACTGTACATATTGTATAAAGACAGACTTTTCTCAAGATTCAATATTCCTTTTTGCTTCAAAATAAATCTCAGTTATTTGTGTAAATATCATAAAGTGAAGCAAATAAAGTTGTGTTCTGTAAACTTCAACCTTGGTTACAACAAAATCACTGAACAGACAGAGGATTTATAGGAAGATCGAAATAATTTTTTCCAATTTTCTCTTACACTATTAACTATACCTTGACCAAACGTCATATTATTTAGTGTCTACTCATCCAGGAACAGGTTTCAATATGCGTATAATTAAAAATCACTGTATAGACTGAGGGTTTACACGAAGACCGGAAGAGTTTTTGTTCAATTTTCTCTTACACCATTAATTGCATCTCGATCAAACTTCATATTTATAGTCTACACATCCAGGAACAGCTTTCTATATGCATGTGTATGTATGTATGTTGGGTAATCAGCCCAAAGGCTGGTTTGATCCTCTGCAGCTCCGCCAACAGCTGTCATAAATAGCCTAGGCGTCACTGAAGAGGCGTACTAGGGAAACGAGGAGTGAGGTAGTTTCCCGTTGCTTTCCTCACCGAGCCAGCAGTTGCTATTACATATCAGTCTGCCAAGCCCACTGAAATGTATTCACCAACCGACCCTACGAGCGATATTTTCAAACCATTCATAACAGGGACTGGCTGCATAAGGAATGGTATTACTAGCATCACTCATACCTCAGTCACTTTCATATTGTCAAAGCCAAGGATGAGACTGAGACAGGTCAATGAAAGTAACAAATTTGATATAGCCCATACCAGAAGACATAGTGCATTGTAAACACCACATCTCGCCAGCAAAGGCATCATCTATATGCATATAATTTAAAAATCACGTAACAGACTGCGGGTTTATATGAAGACCGGAAGAGTTTATTTTTTTTTTCAATTTTCTTTTACACCATTAATTGCATCTCAACCAAACTCCATATTTATATTCTACTCATCCAGAAGAGGTTTTCATATGCACATCATTTAAAAATCACTGGAATAGACGTGAAATGTATAGGAATACCAGAATAGGGATTTTTAAAGTTCCTTTTGCTCTGTTGATTATATTTCGACCAAACTTCACATTCAGAGTTTACTCACCAGGAGCGGATATCGATATGCACATCATTTAAAAATCACTGATTAGACTGGGGTTTTATAGGAAGACCACAAGAGTTATTTTCAGTTTTCTCTTACACTCGGCCGAACTTCATATTTAGTCATTAATCCAGGAGCAGGTATCGATGTGCATATCATTTAAAAATCAGTGAATGCACTGTAAAATCTGTAGACTATATGCGAATCATCCCTTCATTTTAAATATTGTTTGTTATGCACATAATTTCACTTCCTCTTCAAATGACAGAGAAAATTACTATATTCTACTGGCTTCATGCTCTGCAGTCAGTGACGGACACTCTCACACAACTACAGTTATTTGAAGGATCCATAACAGGAAAAAATCAGAGGATGCATAATATTTCGCTCGGCTTGAAAATTAACCCCACCTAATGTCTCTGAACACCGAGGAAACATGAGGTACGATCCCCTTGGTGTCTGTCTGTCTGTCTGTCTGTCTGTCTGTCTGTCTGTCTGTCTGTCTGTCTGTCTGTCTGTCTGTCTGTCTGTCTGTCTGTCTGTCTGTCTGTCTGTCTGTCTGTCTGTCTGTCTGTCTGGTATTCTATCTGTTTGTATATTCCAAAAGGTTGATAACTGCTGGACTTATTTCAGCCAGACTATGTACTTGGAATCTGTTCATTCAGGATTGTGTTAACAAGCGGGTATGATGATGTCATGGTAATCACATGGAGTTGGTATATACAGGAAGATAGTTCTCAAATATCTTCGTTAACATGAGGTCTATCAAAAGATTTTATATAACAAAGTTTAAGCATATGTTATTTCCGTTCATTTATGCCACGTAACTTACGTTTTCATCTTACGACGGATGATGATGCAGATGATTCAGAAAAACTGAATGTTTAGTCCAAGTCCCGTGCGTCATGTCGTGCATATCACTTCAAGGTGGGTAACGGGAAAAACTAATTCGCCATTTTACTCATTTCGATAAGGTAGATATTAAGGGAGATATCATCAAGGTCAGAGCACCACGCCCGTGGACAGACATACAATATGCAACCTGGAAACCACGGAGAGTCTTGCACAACTTCGGACCAAGAACTGCACCGTACAATAAATTCGGAAATCGTCCTCATTCCCTTTCGAATTTGTTCAGCTTCATCATATTTCACGTTACTGCCACGCTCTTTCTTAGGATATTATCATTTTGATATGTCGCAGTAAACATGTGAATAGAGCCATGTTACTTCGCATAAATTCCTAAAGAAAACATGTAATCCACTGCAAATTCCAGAGCGAAGAAGTAAATATGCTATTATGGAATATTAGTGCTGCCTATTCTACATAGTAAAGGCGTGGTCGGTTCACTCGAATGATGTCAGTTTTCTTTTCCCCGTCAGGAGATCGGAACATTTTGAAACAAATATTTCACTTCTGGAAAATCACATTGCCCTAGGATTCGTTCAGCCTACAAGAGAATTGACAATCCCTGTGAACAAGGATGGCCCGTTATTGAGTTGACCACTTTATTCCACTTAGTGCCGAGGTTATATTTAATGGAAGCCTTTACATTCCACTCGTCCAAGGGTCTTAATGGTCCAAATGGAGATGTTTTTTTTTCCTTTTCTTCAATATTAGTGACACTATCTTTCTCAAAAATAGTAAAGCCGGGATGATAGGTCCAGCCAGTAGAAGCGCCCAGGTTGGCGGTGTCGATACCGGCACAATTCGCCAGGCACGTGTTGGTAGATTTACTAGCTTGTAAAATAATTCCATATGGACGAAATTCTGTTAACTCAGAGTCTCTGAAAACCGTGAAAATACTTAGTGACTCAGCGTTCTACCTTTTTTTTTTCAATTTGCTTTACGTTGTACCGACACAGATAGGTCTTATGGCGACGATGATTTAGGAAAGGACTAGGAGTGGGAATAATGCGAACGTGGCCTTAATTAAGGTACATCACCAGCATTTGCCTTGTGTGAAAATGGGAAACCACGGAAAACCATCTTCAGGGCTGCCAACTGTGAGGTACCCACTATCTCCCGAATGCAAGCTGATGGCTATGTGATCCAAACCGGTCAGCCACTTGCTCTGTCATTCTACCGTGTGAGTGACTCAATGCAGCTGCAAACAAGTTCAGCTCGCCACGTGCAGGTCTTTTGAATTGACTCCCGTAGGCTACCTGCGCGTTGTGGTGAGGATGAAATGATGACGAAAACGGCACATACATCCCGCCCCAGTGCTAACGAAATTCACCAATTATGGTTCAAATTCCCGACCCTGCCGGGAATCGAACCCGAGACCCCTGTGACCCAAGGCCAGCACGATAACCATTTAGCCATGGAGCTGGACAGCTGCAGATGATGTTCAGTATTAGGCACAGGCCTGGAATATCGGTTGGGGTTTTCGTGCAGCCATTAAAAAGGAAGAGAACTAAGAAACGTTCTAAAATGACGATGATTTCGGCTTAAAAGTGAACAGGGATTTTCAAGCACTTGAGATCTCGTCTACGTGGTTCGACTGATGTCAGTGATGAAATGCTAGCATAAGTATACATTGGAAATCAGCCCTCTACGGTAACGGATGTTAGAAAACCACAAGGAACAAACAACAAAAAACACCAACTACACGCTACGGAAATGCATAAACTGTGATGATCAAGGTCTTTTTGATTATTTACACAACAATAATAATAATAATAATAATAATAATAATAATAATAATAATAATAATAATAATAATAATAATAATAATAATAATAATAATACAATTTTCCAATGAAAAGGATAATCCACGGACTGTTTCCAGTCATTCGACCGGGTCAGGAAAGGAACGAATGAAGCCCACTTTAGCGGTGAGGATAGGAACTTTCCCGGCTGCCAAAGCCTGTCGCACTCCTCTGGGGCAATGATTACAGACCGACAGTTGAAATAAAATTATATTGGAGAGTGTTGCTGGAATGAAAGATGACTGGAAAAACTGGAGTACCCGGAGAAAAACCTGCCCCGCCTACACTTTGACCAGCACAAATCTCACAAGAAGTGACCGGAATTTGAACCACGGTACCCAGCCGTGAGTGGCCGGCGTGCTGCCGCCTGAGCCATGGGGATTACCAAAGGGAAGAGATAGGAACTATTAAATAAAGAGCCTGACAGGTACGCCAAGTAAAATGAAATGTCGTATGGCTTTTAGTGCCGGGATATCCCAGGACGGGTTCGGCTCGCCAGGTGCTAGTCTTTCTATTTCACTCCCGTAGGCGACCTGCGCGTCGTGATGAGGATGAAATGATGATGAAGACAACACATACACCCAGCCCCCGTGCCATTGGAATTAACCAGTTAAGGTTAAAATCCCCGACCCGCCCGGGAATCGAACCCGGGACCCTCTGAACCGAAGGCCAGTATGCTGACCGTTCAGCCAACGAGTCGAATACGCCAAGTCAAAGTCACGCTCATCGACGGCGAGCTTTGTATTCACCACTATGCTCTCCCATGCCTGCTTGTTTCTTAGTCTGCATGTTTGGAGGAAAGGACTTATTTACAAACTACTAAACCTAGTACCCTGCAGACAAATAGTAAACATAATAAATAGCTTTCTGAGTAACAGATTATTCACAGTACATCTGAATAACAAAACCATCAGGCAGTTCAAACTAAGCAACTGTCTGGCACAGGGATCTGTTCTTGCATCACTCCTTTTCAACATTTATTTATACGACATGCCGCAAACCTCCAGCAAAAAAATCAGGTATGCTGACGACGGGACCACGACCACACAACGTCGATCCTTTACTGTATCTGAAGAAACCTTGACGACTGATCTGGCCATACTGGCTGACTATATAAAAAATGATGAATCTGCCCTAATATGACGAAAACCTAAAGTAAGTTACTTCCATCAGAGTAACAAGTTCGCAAATAGGGAACTATCAGTTGTCTTTAATGGCGTACAGCTTCACCACAATAAACTAGGAGCAAGAAACAACATCCTCTGACGGCCACTTCATGGGGCGCTCGAACAAGTGTACTCCGGACGACTGCACTTGGCCTAGTTTTCTCCGTGGCTGAATATTGTGCACCAGCTTGGCTCAATAGCTGCCATGTTAAGAAGATTGGCGTCCAGTTAAACCAGACTATGAGGCTGATAACTAGGACCATTAAATCCACCCCAGTTTACAGGTTACCAACTCTCTGTAATATTGCTCTTCCACGTCGTAGGCGACAAAGCATGTTAATCCGATAATGTAAAACAAGTTGTGTCCAACCCACAGTTTACCAATCTCCTTCTTGTTCTTGTTCTTCTTCCTCTTTATCTGTTTATCCTCCAGGGTCGGTTTTTCCCTCGGACTCAGCGAGGGATCCCATCTCTACCGCCTCAAGGGCAGTGTCCTGGAGCTTCAGACTCTGGGTCGGGGGATACAACTGGGGAGAATGACCAGTACCTCGCCCAGGCGGCCTCACCTGCTATGGTGAGCAGGGGCCTTGTGGAGGGATAGGAAGATTGGATGGGACACGCAAGGAAGAGGGAAGGAAGCGGCCGTCGACTTAAGTTAGGTACCATCTCGGCATTTGCCTGGAGGAGAAGTGGGAAACCACGGAAAACCACTTTCAGGATGACTGAGGTGGGAATCGAACTCACCTCTGCTCAGTTGGCCTCCCGAGGCTGAGTGGACCCCGTTCCAGCCCTTGTACCACTTTCAAATATCGTGGCAGAGCCGGGAATCGAACCCGGGCCTCCGATGGTAGCTGCTAATCACACTAACCACTACACCACAGAGGCGGACCAGTTTACCAAGCAATGCTGATATTTCACATCATGTGATATTACATCACAGAACAGCTTCAAGAAATCTGCCAATATGAACAGGAGTGATTCACTCAGTAAACGTCTTCAAGCTGCAGCAGAAATGAGATGAAGAATGATCCACCAAGGCACCTCCACAATGACAACGAGTCAAACAGAATAATAAGAGGCCCCCGGGATTCCAGTTACCCCGTCAGTTATGGGGACGATTAAACTCGATACGCACTAATCATGGTCGCTGTGCTGCCTTGGCACATAAATGGGGGTTGGAAACCATCAGCTGGGAATGACAGTCAGACAATCTACCACAGCGCCTTTGAATGTCCTATCACGTGTTACCCAGGCGAGAGACAAGATTTCAGTGATGCGACACCTGATGTAGTTGAATGGCTCAAAAACATGGTCTGTAATTTATAAGGGCTTCTGTAAAGTCTCCATCATGAACTTATGTTTTCTTTCCCATTGTTTTGTGTTTAATGTGTCCGACTCGTTGGCTGAACGGTCAGCGTTCGGATCAGAGGGTCCCGGGTTCGATTCCCGGCCGGGTCGGGGATTTTAACCTTAATTGGTTAATTCTAATGGCACGGGGGATGGATGTATGTGTTGTCTTCATCATCATTTCATCCTCATCACGACGCGCAGGTCGCCTACGGGAGTCAAATAGAAAGACCTGCACCTGGCGAAGGGATTTTTAACTGGACCTGAGGGCTGGTTCGAGGTCCACTCAGCCTACGCGATTAGAATTGAGGAGCTATCTGACGGTAAGATGGCGGCCCCGGTCTAGAAAGCCAAGAATAACGGCCGAGAGGATTCGTCGTGCTGACCACACGACACCTCGTAATCTGCAGGCCTTCAGGCTGAGCAGCGGTCGCTTGGTATGCCAAGGCCCTTCAAGGGCTGTAGTGCCATGGTTTTTTTGGCACCTGGCGAGCCGAACTATTTCTGGGATATCCCGGCACTAAAAGCCATACGACATTTCCTTTTTTTGTGTTTAATGTAAGTTATACGCTAAATAAATAAATACGGGAAGAATGATTTAACAACATTTCTTGAAACTCAGTATTAATGCTCAGTGATAGTTGCATTGTACACTAGGCTTTATATTATTCGGTAGGCCTATAGTGGTACAACATTGTTCAGAAGGTCAAAACAGAAAATTTCAAATCCTATGTTAATATTAGGTGTATAGAAAAACTGTAAATAAGTAGGTAACGTTCTAGAAAATGCGAAGTCCGGTATTTCATATTATCGTATATTTTTTACCGCATGAGCTATGGTAACAAAGATATTCACGAATTTACATCTTTATTGCCAAGTCCATCAACGACAAGCTCCCCTGCCACGGAAATATTGTTCATTTCTCATGGTAACGAGTTAACTAGAAAAATGAAAAGGGAAAGGAATCTTAAAGGGTTTTGGTGGGGGCGGGAAGAATGCAAGCCTCCGCACGCCTCGGATGTCCTAACATCGCCAGCACACAAGATAACCGTGTGATGTCCTACAACGTCCTAGCCTCTACAAGATTTATTTTATTTTTTTTTTTTTTTTGCTATTTGCTTTACACAGATAGGTATTATGGCGACGATGGGATAGGAAAGGCATAGGAAGTGGAAGGAAGCAGCCGTGGCCTTAATTAAGGTACAGCCCCGGCATTTGCCTGGTATGAAAATGGGAAACCACGGAAAACCATCTTCAGGGCTGCGGACAGTGGGGCTCGAACCCACTATCTCCGGATTACTGGATACTGGCCGCACTTACGCGACTGCAGCTATCGAACTCGGTGCCTCTACAAGTACAGAACTGACTGACTCGTTAGTTCAAGTGTGGACTGTCTATTCTGCAGCCATTCATCTCCCCTAGATAGCAGTATTGCTGCAAATTGTACACATACTAACCCGTCAACGAGGGATACAACAGGTAGTACACATATAATGTTAGTAGACGGGGAAGTGGCAAGGCCAGATGGCCGTGGAGGGTAAGGGAAATCAAGCAATAGTGGATGATCATGGTAATAATAATAATAATAATAATAATAATAATAATAATAATAATAATAATAATAATAATAATAATAATAATAATTGTACCAGGAGGTACACCTCTACGCCGCGCATTCAAAATTAGCGCCTAAAAGAACTCCTCTATCAATCAAAAGTGAAATCAATAATACAACAAGTTAGAACTTTAACCAGAAGATGTCACCACCGAAATATTATGTAATTTTGTTAATGTGCATTTGCCTAACCTGAGTGATTTTCTCCTTATTTTGTTTGCCATTCATCAAGAAGTTTGGACATTTTTCCACAGATGACACCACTAAAAACTGTGATCATGCACCCTGGTGCGAAGTGAAAGAATTTATAATTTAAAGAAGTTTTGTATATCTTGGTTTTTGTAACTGATTGATGTTCATTTTTATTGGGTTGGCAATTCTTCCTTTTCTTTCCGCCAGTTTTGTACCTAGCCAATCCCTAATTTTTATAATTAATTTCTAACCAATCCCGTATTTTTTCTTCACTTTGTATCTGCCAATAAAAATTAAGAGGGCGTGTCCTGATTCATCTTGAATGATCTCGAACCTTCTCTGAGGGTTTATAAACTGCGGCTTTTCACGTTTCTTGGCAAATTGATCGTCATCTTACTAAGTGCGTGTGTCAAAGCAGGAGGCAGGCGGCCTCTTTCATCGGTCAGCAGTACATCTAGAAGGTAATGGCCATATAACTTTTTTCTTTCTTGGTACCTCCGCAGTTTAACTCGAGGGAATGGTCCGACTCTTTTGTTATGTAACCAGATTTTCTAAAATGTAACTTCTTCCGGCTAATGCAAAATCTTCAGAAAATCTTTTACTTTAAATCGGGGATAGAGAATGAATTACCCTCTCGAGCTCCCCTTCGTTCTTGGTTTGAGGTGACTACGTTTTTATAACTGTTTTTCATTCTGTAATATCGTAAAGTAATTTCTATACGAGTCACCTCCGTAGTTTGGGAATAGCCCCTGTTTCATCTGCCTAGAGCCCCTTAGGTTCTTTTAGTGTTCATATTTAGGAGTGCACGTATACGCCTCCATTCATTTTGTGTTCGGGCCATTAATTTAACCTGTTATTCTTATTCCCCGAAGCCCCAATAGGTTGGGTACAAGATACCCCTGTTTCAAATTGTAAGTTGTGCTTTGAAAGACCAGAGATTGTGAGTTGATGTTGCCTTGAGTAGGCTTGAGAAAATGAGAGCCTGTTAGCTCTTTTCAAAGCTTTTGTGAGAGTAAAGAGTGCCTCTGGAAGGCTAGATATTGTATTTTGGGAACAAGTGCTCTATGAATTAAGGGAGTTCTGCCCTTAACAAAATAATTCTTCTTCCATTTGTAAAATTGTAAAACTAGGGATTTAAAGCCAAAAAGTGTTAAGGTTCTGAATCTTGAATTTTCCTAATCTTGTTTAATGATTGCTACTTGTATCTGTAATATTGTCATGAAAAATTGTTAAGTTTGAAATTCTGAAAATATAACCTTCTGTTTCAGAATAACCTTCTGTTTCGGAATAATAATAATAATAATAATAATAATAATAATAATAATAATAATAATAATAATAATAATCATCATCATCATCATCATAATGCAACTTTTTTACGTTCATTGACTACTATTTTTCGGTTTTCAGAATCGCCGAGATGGCAGAATTTTCTTGAAACAACTGCTCCCTTACGTGCCAGTAAATCTACCGACACGAGGTTCGCGTAATTAATCACCTTCAAAAAACACCAGATTGAGTCGGTATTGAACCCGCCAATTTGGGCTCAGAAAGCCAGCGCTCTATCGTCTGAGCTACTCAGTTCATGTACTCTTCGAATCACTTGAGATGTCTCCTGTCTCCCAAATACAGGAAAATAATTTATCTACTTCCTTGATCATATTTTCCTCAGCACATTTGAATAGCTCTGCAGTAATGGAGTCCTTCCCCCGGGCTTGTTTTTTTTAGTTTCTTCTTTATTCAATCGGAGCGAATTCCTACATTTAAAAGGTGGTTCTCCAAAGAAGGTTCAAAATTGAAAAGTTTCTGGAAATCGTCAGCCAAGTTTTCGCAGTTTATCTTGTCCCCAAGATTGAGTTTCCCTTGTAGATATGATACGGGCTTTTGGGCTTATGCTGTGTCAAGAAAACAAGGTGAAACCCTTTACGTTTTGCAGAGAACTTTGCACCGCGTCTTCAGAAGAAAATCTCGACTGTTAACGAGGAAGACTTCTACAATAATGAGGGTTTGAATTTAAGAAAACTTTAGCGTTGGAACTGTAGTGGTACGCTCGTTCGTCACCAGGTGGCTTGCTGTACGAATCAGGGACGAATGTGATTCCCTGATTCGTCTGATGTACTCTCTGATACGTCTCACGCACACACGGTGTGATAGAACATCGTAATTGGAGCATAATGTTGTCGTCGGCTGCCGCTTGGAGCGCTGTGCCAGCATACATCCAATATTCAAAACTTCCTAGTTAACAGTCGAGATTTTCTTCTGAAGATACGGAGCACAGTTATCCGCGAAACATAAAGAGTTTCATCTTGATTTTTTACACGGCATAAGCCCCAAAGCCCATTACATGTCTACAAGTATGGCCCGTGAAAGCATCTATGTTAACATGAGTTTCCATTGTTCATTTTTAAAACACAGATTTCTGAAGGATGAATCTTTTCATTTTGTTATATGGTAGAAATATCCCGTGTTTTTTTCTTGAAAGATTCCTCTATGTGAAATAGCTGTTCTTTCTCGTACCTTCTCTTCGTGTCCCGAAATTCTTTTGCCTGGTGTTTCTTTTGTTTCTTTGATTTTTTCTGGTTAGAACAGCACACATTCCATGCCTCGGACCATTTCTGCAGGGCTACTTCACAATCACCGTTCACCCATGGGAGTTTCTTCTTTTTTTCGGGCACATTTTTGGCTGCTTCTTGAATCATTCTGGCCATTTCGTCCAATTTCGAAAATCCAAGACCTCCAGCTCTTGTCGGTACTTCTCTTCAGTTCGTCAGACTATTATATTTTTCCCGTTCATTTTGGCCAACTAGGAACCACGGGGCTCATCTTCACACTTAGTTACGGTCTTCTGCTTTTTCTTGGCCCAGTACGCTTTCATTTATTGGCTGTGTGCTTTCTTCCTTCCATCCGTCCACTTAGGTCTGGTGGTCTCTCTATTATTTTTGCTTATGAGGGACAGTGAGAAGACTCCCTGTAGCATAGCCTGTCTGTACTGAGATCGGGTTTCTGTGGTCTCTAATGGGATCTGTAATTCCTCTAGTTCTGATTTTACTGAGGTGATCCACTTGGTCTTGAAAGCCTTTCCTCTACTTATGACTGTGAGGGTTCTGTTGGTGGACCTGCAGGGTTTCAGGTGGGTCATGTAACCGTAGAAGGTCAGTCGCCTTTCGTTCACACACGTAACCGTCAGATTATTATTATTATTATTATTATTATTATTATTATTATTATTATTATTATTATTATTATTATTATTTCGTGAGGATATTGGTAGCCTGGTACCACCCTTGTAAGGCAGACCCTCCAGCGAGGGTGGCAGCGTCTGCCGTAAATGAGAAACTGCGCACTGTTGTGGTGGATAGCATTGTGTGTGGTATATGACTTGCATGAATACTGAGGATAGTACAAACAACCACTCCCGAGCCAAGAGAATTAATCGTTTAATATTGAAAACTCTCCATCTGACCGGGAATCGAACCCGAGGACCAAAGACCCTCCGCTGACCACTCAGCCATGGAATCAGGCCTTATTTAGGTGCTCCTTATGTATACATATATTTAAGTTAATGTTGTGCATATTTCTGATTGGAAAGCCGTAAATTTTTAGTACCTAGGTTTTAATATAAGGAAAGATCTTCATTGGGGTAATTAGATAAATTGAATTGTAAGTATAGGGTACAGATCTCTGCACATGGTCATGAGGGTTTTTAGGGTTTGTTGTAAGGATGTAAAGGAGAGTGATATAAGTTTCTGGAAAGACCAGGATTGCATCCGGGAGATAGTGGGTCCGAACCCCACTGTCGGCAGCCCTGAAGATGTTCCGTGGTTTCCCATTTTCACACCAGAAAAATGCTGGGCCTGAACCTTAATTCAGGCCACGGCCGCTTCCTTCCCATTCCCGGCCTCTCCTGTTCCATCGTCGCCATAAAACCTATCTGTGTCGGTGCGACGTACAGCAACTAGCAAAAAAAAAAAAAAAAAAAAGACCAGGATTACTTGATTCAAGAGCTGGAAAAAATTCAAAGAAAAGCAACTCCATTTATTCTGGGTGATTTCCAGCAAAAGAGTAGCGTTACCAAAATGTTCTAAACTTTGGGCAGGGAAGATCTAGGAGAAACGGGACAAGCTGCTCGACTAAGTGGTATGTTCCGAGCTGTCAGTGGAGAGATGGCATGGAATGACATTAATAGTCGATTAAGTATGAGCGGTATTTTTAAAAGTAGGAATAGCTGCATCTGTGGATCAGGTGGTAGAGTTTCGTCCTCCGGATCCCAGAATAGCGGATTCAAGCCCGGCAGAGGTAGTCGGATTTTTGAAGGACGGAAAAAAGTCCATTCGACACTCCATGTCGTACGACGTTGGCATGTAAACGCTCTGAGGTGACACATTTGGTGTTTACCCGAAAAAATATTAAAACTCAGCCATAGACGCCCAAGAGAGTTTTAGTTTACTGGGTCTGCCATCTAGTGGACCTTGAGTAAAACGGAACGTCGAAATTGACGAGCAGACAGCCAGGAAATGTCTGCACATGGCCATACGATTATTATTAAAAGTAGGAATTATCAGAATATGAAGATAAAGTTGGAGTTAAAGGGAAAAATAGGGGTGAATAATCGTTTATAGGAAGAGAAGTTAGGGATTGGAAAAATTTACCGAGTGAGATGTTTAATAAATTTCCAATTCCTTTGCAATAATTTAAGAAAAGCCTAGAAAAACAATTGATAGAGAATCTGTCACCTGGGCGACTGCCCTAAACGCAGATTAGTGATTGATTGATTGATTGATTGATTGATTGATTGATTGATTGATTGATTGATTGATTGATTGATTGATTGATTGATTGATTGATTGATTGATTGATTGATTGATTGATTGATTGATTGATTGATTGATTGATTGATTTTCTATATGTATTCGTTCTGTGACAAATATAATACACAAGAATTTACAGGGTATTGCATTTCGATGGTGGTTGTAAATTTTGTCCATAAGATATACATGTACCGGTATATAGGCATATAGTGCATTTTTAGCCTGAAATAAAGAAATCTTCAGTATGGTCTCGCTGAAAGGAAACTTGCTCCCAGAAGGAGGTGACGCTTATAGAAAGTCCACTTTGGCCCGGAAGAGAACGTCCCTCTCTTTGTCTAATGCTGAAGATGGAGAAAGTGCTGACATCAGCAAAGAGTTGAGGTTGGAGAAGAAGGGAGAAGAGGTTTGAATACGTTAAATTAGTGGGGCAGTGACAGAACGGAAAGCGGTGTGGAGTTCTCGTTGAAAGCATTCTCAAACGTGCAGCAATCGTTTCTCTTCATTAGCACACTTCATCCGTGTCTCTTTCACCGTCGTGGATTGGAAAGGGGGGAAACGTAAAAATTTGACAATCGTATGGGTTTATGACTGGCCATTTTTGTGGTATGAGCGAACACCTGTCGAATTTACGTCTCAAAAATGCACCTGCGCTATTCCTATTAGCTTTTGAGTGCCCCTTACTATGTGTTTTACCAATGTACGGATCACTACCAATCACATTTTTATTAGGTGTTGTTTATCCATCGTTGATGGGTCAGATATGTAAGTGTAGCAAATATAACAGAATACTCCCCTTCCTAGTTCCGGATCACCTGGAATTGGGGAGACAGTATTCATTTATTGTAAATCAAATTGCTTTTTTACTGAGCTCGATAGCTGCAGTCGCTTAATTGCGGCCTGTTACCAATATTCGGGAGATAGTGGGTTCGAACCACACTGTCGGCAGCCCTGAAGATGGTTTCCTATGGTTTTCCATTTTCACACAAATCAAATGCTGGGGCTGTACATTAATTAAGGCTTCCTTCCCGTACCTAGCCCTATTCTATCCCATCGTCGCGTAAGACTTATCTGTGTCGGTGCGACGTAAAGCAAATTGTCAAAAAATCTAATTGATACATGCATTTGATTTATTAAATTAAATTATTTTTTCTATTACTACATTAGACGTTACAATTAAAGCTAATGTCCCGCTGCATGGTAAAATTGTTAACATGCTGGCCTATGATCACAGGGGTCCCAGGTTCGATTCCCGGCCGGACAAGGATTTTAACTTTTATTAGTTGATTCCGATGGCTCGGGGGCTGGGTGTTTGTTACGTCTTCAGCAGTAGAAATCATCCTATAGGGCCCCCATTCTATACGGCGTCAACTCGAATGACCTGTACCAGGGCACTTCGGAGGCCACACGCCATTTAACAAATATTCATACCTACTTTACAAATTATTAGTTTTGTCCTAGATGTTAAACAGTGTTATATAGTTTAGGACAACAAGTATCCTACACTTCACTAGTTAACCCTTAAACTATTCATTTTAAATATGATGGTTTTCATTCCAAAAGTAATACATTATTACCAGAAAAATAATTAAAAGTGATTTCTGAAAATAAATATTTTTGAATTCATTTGGATCAGTCAAAATTTTTGAGTTTTGAATGTTTTATCCATCGATGTATGAACGGGTGTACGATTACTGTAGCTAATGCCACACTAAATTTTAGGGGTCGTCCTTGCTCACGATTCATCTGACGTAAACAGCATTCTATTTGTTTTACCTTAACTATTGAAAGTTTACACTTCACTCTACTTAATTAGCAAAAAAACTCATAAGATATAAGATTGTTCTTTTTAATACACTAGCGACACCTAGATCCCTCGCTGCGTTCCAGAGATGGCTAGAGTGACGCATCAAGTCGGCCGTAGAATTGCTCATTTGCAAAATCTCTTTCTGTACATATGAATCGCTGTGCATTTAAAGGTTAGATCAGTCCTTATTTATTCTTATTCTGTTTTGCACCATTTTTTATACAAAACATGTCTTTCCCGGTACGATCACCTCTTTATTTAATAATTTTATAATTGTATGAAATTCTTTCCCCCGTTTCTATTTTTGCTTTGAATTCATTATCCAGCCGAAGAGAAAGAGTACACTTCAACTAACAACACTAATCAGTCTGTTTAATGATATTGTTGGTAAGGGACTTGGGAAACATTACCTCATCACATTAACTTTTGTTTTTTGTTTTGGCTTGGTGATATTAGCGCATTGGAGGCCTAGGCATTCAAATCCTTTCTTCCCTCTTATGGTTCTTTTTCTGCCGTCCTTCCATTTTCTTCATTATCTTCCCTATCAACACTTAATGGCCATGCAAGCAGATTTGAACCTTATAAAGAAAGGAAGAGTATGGCCTAAATTACCGTGTGCAAACCTTTTTATTTTACGCCTTCTGGCTGTCTGCTCGTCAATTTCGACATTTCGTTTTAAACCCCCTAGTTATTTCCTGGAAGGAACTAGTGAGTCACCTTGGAGGTCCCAGCTGGAGGGCATACAGACAGCTTTTCTCCTCTATTGTTCCCTTCGTCTTGTTTTTCTGGGATCTTCTCGAAGGCGAAACGAAAATGTTCCTTCTCTAGCCGCATCGCTTAGATTCCACTATTTCATCAGCAGGGATATAAATAGGAGACTAGGTGTGAACAAAAGAGTTGGAGTTGGTCAGCAATAGTGCTGGCTGTTGTCGGATATGTGTTGGAGTGTGTGGTGGATGTTCCACAAGAGTCAGTGTCAGACTGCTGAGGGCATGTCGTTGTGGTGGACTGTTCAGAGAAATGTCGTGTGAGTGTGTTGGAGAGGAACACTGATTAGCAGTGTTGTTGTTTAAGCTGTGCGAGTGGACTCGGAGCGAGTGGACTAGTATGATGCGTGCGCATCTTCTGGCCGGCTACTCGCATATAATGGGTGTTCACACGACGTTGTACTCGCGTTTGAATTAAGATGGCGGACCTCTAAGGGAAAGGATATCAGCTATTGCTGATATGTTAATTGTCGAGTTAGTAAATAGTGTTGGAAAAATAAATAGAAAGGAAAAGGTAATGTGAGCGCGAGAGTGAATTGCATGAGTAGTGCATTCGGTGCGTCGACACATTTTTTACGTGAAGTTCTAGAGGGGGATGAAAACACATTTAAAAATCACTTACGACTCACAGCTATCCAGTTCGATGCAACACAAATATGAGAGCGGCTTCAACTGCCCGTCTGAAACTCCAGGTTACACTACGGTACTTGGCGACTTGTGACTGTCTCAGATCTTTGGAATCTTTATATCGAGTTCCAAAGACTACAATATCCACGTTTGTGTCGTCTGTGTTGGATACGATCTATGATGCACAGAAAGAATGCATCATAGTGTGTTCGCATGTATCAATTATTAAGTGTCAAAGAATATTATACATTGTTAAACATTCACTCAGCCCGGTAATATTGAATGGTTTACAATGTAGGTATTATATTCTTTGACCCTTTAATAAATGATAGACGACAACGGAGTAATAAATAAATACTGGTAAATAAATAAATAAATATCACACTCTTATCAAGTTGGTGAAATTGCTTCTCGTATTCATTACTCCATTCAGGAATCTATCAGCGATGTTAAACTATTACATTTTCGGTGAATAAATTTCTTCGGGTGATGTGCCTGACTTCTTGGATTTCTTAATTTTTAATAGTAGTTCTCTGTACGTGCTACGAATGTTTTTAGTTTTTGTTGATTTCTTCGACGCCTACCCCAGGAATGTTCATTTTTTCAGCAATCCGTAGCAACGCTGAATCCCTGGCATCTTTTATTTTATAACTGGGAAACCTAGCATTCCACAACACTTCTTCAGATTCGTACAATTGTACAAGTATTATTGTCTGCGTACCGCTCCACTTCCTTCCTTGCACCGTCTTCAAGCTTTCCGCCATCTTGAATTTGTTACTCGCTTGTAGAAAGTTGGGCACGGTCCGAGTTGACTCGCTTCTCTCAAACTCAGGCAACTGGACTCGCATGAACTGTTCACATGATGCGAGTGGCGGGCCAAACATGCGCACGCATCATGCGAGTCCACTCCGAGTCTACTCGCACCGTGTGAACCCAGCTTTAGTGATACGCACTGATTAGTTCAGCGTGGAGCAGTTACATTGACTAAGAGTTGATTGAATTGACTGTGTGAGTCATCGGATTCGTCTAAGAAGCAGTCATGTGTTGTGATAGTTAACAGCTTTATGTTCGAACCCCTCTGCGGGCAGTTGTTGTATATTGTGAGTGAGAGTGCGGAGCCAAGTGAAATTTGAGCAATTAATCAGAATCATAACCCGTGAGGGTAATACCAGTTAACCGGACTATCTGCTGAAAAGAGGACAGAGAGTTGGTAAATAGCCACTAATTAGTAACTGCTGACAGCCATTCTCATATATATTTAAGGGCCATTCAAAAAGAAACGAGCCGGAGGCTATAAAATGAATACCTGTGCCGTTATTTCACAAGTATTGCGCAGCACTGTTAAGGCACTTGTCCCACTGCGACACAAGGTGGTGATCGGCCGTCTCGTAAACTTCCTGGGGCTGCATTGTGAGCTAGTTCCGAACGTACTGTTTGACGTCGTCATCCAAGGTAAACCGTTTCCCTCTCAGAGCCTTCTTTAGCTCACCTTGGATTTATTGGGTCGCGGCGACTCTGCATGCTTCTACTGGAGACTTGGTCGTTTTGACTCCGGTTCGAAGTGATTACAACATGTCTCGTCTCTAGCGACCACTCGTGACAGGAAATCATTCACTTCCTTGGCATAGCGCAGAATATGTCCATTCGACTTGCTTCCTGTGCTGTGAGGCACCCACTGGGTGCACTTCTAGCGAAATTTCAATCTGTCCTAAATGATAGCGTGAACACTTCCAACGCTCACTCCGATCTCTGCAGCAATGGTTGTTACCGTAACTCGCCAATCTTGCATAATGAGGGCATCCACCTGCTGGACAATGGCATCGGTAATACGATGTGGCGTTCCAGACCGTGCATCATCGGCCAACTACATCCGTCGTTCCCTGGATCGCTTGTGCCACGCCTTGATACTTGCAACGGACATGCACTGTTCTCCGTACACTTATGCCAGTCTTCGATGAATTTCGTTCCCGTCACTCCTTGTACTGTTAGGAAACGTTCTACATCCCTTTGGTCTTCTTTTGAAGCCTCCATTTCACTGTTGTCAGCACGACTGGGTGCAGTGCGCGTGCTCACTCTGTCGTCACGTGGCGTGCACCCATGTCCCTCCAGCGGTAAGTTTAGGAACTCAGCGCTCTTATAAAGACCGCACCGTCTTCCGATGGCAATTGCGTTACGGTGCCTTCGGTGCTTTCCATTTTATAGCCTTCGGCTCCTTTCTTTCTGAATAGCCCTCATAGTTGTGTGCGTATGTACTAATTAGGTCATTCTACATTGAATTACATCAATAAAACCGCCAGTGTTTTATTCGTTAGAATTATATAGCCTAGAGCATAATCCAGTTATTCTTGAACTCAAATGGACCATCCCAGTTATGATAATTGTGTTAAGCCATTCCCCTCATATGATGTAACAAACAAAAAACAAAGAAACAAACGGACAGCCAAAAGAAAATAGAACTGAACCTGCTTTCCAGTGTTGTATACATAACACTATTCTGCAATGATTTCCCGGTTTCGGTGAAAATAGGTGGTTCGGAAATCGATGTGCTGATTTCGAAAGTACCAACCGTTTTTCCGAAACACGTGCATATGCAAATGAAAACCTACGACCTGTTTTCCAGTCAATGACCGGGTCAGGGATGGGATGAATGAAGCCCCGAACTTGCGGCGAGGATAGGAATGGTGGCGGCTGCCGAGGCCTGTCGCACTCCTCTGGAGCAATGATTAATGACTGGCAGATGAAAAGTTAATGGAGAGTGTTGCTGGAATGAAACACGACAGGGAAAACCGGAGTACCTGGAGAAAAACTTGTCCCGCCTCCGATTTGTCCAGCACAAATCTCACATGGAGTGACCGCGATTCGAACCATGGTATCCAGTGGTGAGAGGCCGGTACACTGCCGCCTGAGCCAGGGAGGCTCTAACACGTACATATATTAAGTCATTCGATATATATATATCGGTGTTCGAAATTTAATATAAATTAAAGGAAATTTTAATTTATTTCATTATGTTTCGAAATATTTTATCGGGTATCAAAATACATGAAGAACGCTAAAATTTGTGTGTAGAATTCAGTGAAATAAAAACAGAAATGCTTTATCATGTACCGTTTAGAAGATACAAATAAAAATATATTATTATGCAAATTTACGGAAATATGAAAATATTCTGTTTTTGCTAGTGGCTTTACGTCGCACCGACACAGATAGGACTTGTGGCGACGATGAGGTAGGAAAGGCCTAAGAGTTGGAAGGAAGCGACCGTCGCCTTGATTAAGATACAGCCCCAGCATTTGCCTGGTGTGAAATGGCAAACCACGGAAAAAACCCATCTTCAGGCCTGCCGACAGTGGGAGTCGAACCCACTATCTCCCGGATGCAAGCTCGCAGCCGCGCGCTCCTAACCACACGGCCAACTCGCCCGGTAAACATAATTTTATAACATACAAATAGATGACAGTCGTAACAATTGGTAGAATACATAATAATAATAATAATGGTGTATGGTCTTCGGAGAGGCCTGGTGCAGGTCTTTTTCTTGTAGACGGCCTATTAGGCAACCTACATGTCTGTGAAGATGAAGACCCTACCTAGGATGATTTCTAATGTTGAATACGCCACACACACCCAGCCCCCGAGCCATTGGAATTAACCAATTAAGATTAAAATCCCCGACCCGGCCGGGAATCGAACCCGGGACCCTCTGAACCGAAGGCCAGTACGCTGACCATTCAGCCCACATAATATTATGATTTACTACCTGAAAAAAAATACTACGGGCTATTTTAATTCACCCCTAGGTGAAAGTAAAATACAACCTCAATGTTGTATTGGATGCTTTGTATAATGTAAGACAACCGGACTCCGCCACTGAACTCAGTGTGTTTAAATTATTTACAAACACCTATAACATCTCAGACTTCAAAAAAATATTCATTTTGCTAGGAAATCATTTACGATCACATATTAAATAATTTTCTTTCAGGAGTTGTATGGGTGTCAAGATTTGGTGAAACCATGATATTAAAGGAAATGATGCGGCCGCTGTGAAGAATCCTTAAGTGATATGGAAAAATAGACATGCCCTTCAGGCAAGCAACTCAATTTTGAAAACATCTTAGGGATATGACCTACGAATTTTAGGTGAAAAATATATTATAAAGTATGAGAACATATTCTTTATTTACCCCCCAAAATTGCAATCCTTTCCTTAATCATTGTTGTCCAGTCGATTAGAATAGCAGTTTGCCTTTTTCTACCACTGCGAGTGCTAATATGAGACAAAGCACTGTTTCAATTAAGTACCACTACGAGCGCTAATGTGAGTCCGTACAGAGTTTCACTTAAGCCATTTTGACTGCATTCGGTGTGGACATTTTGTTTAAATCAGAAAACTCCTACGGGTATTTAACCAAGAAACACATTACAGAAAGATTTATGTAAATAAGTTAATTTGCCTACGATTGGAATCAAAAAGAAAACGAGTAAAGGATAGCTGCAGTCGCTTAAGTGCGGCCAGTATCCAGAAATCGGGAGATAGTGGGTTCGAGTCCCACTGTCGGCAGCCTTGAAGATGGTTTTCCGTGGTTTCCCATTTTCACACCAGGCAAATGCCGGGGCTGTACCATAATTAAGGCCACGGCCGCTTCCTTCCAACTCCTAGGCCTTTCCTATCCCATCGTCGCCATAAGACCTATCTGTGGCAGTGCGACGTAAAGCAAAAAAAAAAAAAAAAAACGAGTAAAGGAACATGCAATTTGAGGCTGCTTTTCCGGAATTGCATTTAGGCCAGACGTGACTTTCGTTTATTTTTTTGTTTGATAGGGCAATCCAAGACACACAGTATTAAACCTTTCCGGGAGTTTTAGCCCTTCAACTTTGGCACAATTGAGGAAAATGCTTAATTTAACTTTTTTCGTAGTATGACGACCCCTACTTTGCTAAGAACGGTTTCCAGCACTAAAACGGAGAGCAAATTTGAAATCGATACATACGTTTTATTCATAATCACTTATAGAATAAGATTTTTGCAGATTTTTAAGAAGTGTCAAAATTTAGTAAAATGGTGATCAAAATAATTGTCTGTTAGGTCATCAGCCCAGAGGCTGGTTGGATCCTCAAATAGCACCACCAAAGGTTATGCGGTTATAAGGAAACCAATGGCAGCACCAAAATGAGGCGTACTAGGTAAGACGAGGAGTGAGGTAGGTTGCCATTACTTTCCTCACTGGGTCAGAAAGTGCTATTGCAGCACGACTGACCCTATGAGCAACACCTTTCATAACACTCAGATGCAATAGTCGTGCTCTGAATGCCATTACTCAGTACCACACATACCCCAGCAGCTTCCATATTGTCACAGCCATGGATGAGACTGTGACTTCGGTGAAAGCTACACTTTACTCTGGCCTGTGCCAAGAGATGGATACAAAAGTACTGTAGCCATCAATAAATGGAAGCAGGCAATCAAAATAATTATATTAAAGGAAATTATGAGACTACTGTGAAAAATCTTTATATTATACGGGATGATTGAAATCAAATTTGAATTAAGCACAGCTAAGTTAGGTAAGATCACCTATTAAACCTCTTTTTACCGGAGGAGAAACGTATTATTTTGCAGGCTAGTGAAATCTGAGACAAAAGCGAAGTATGAGGTAAACAAAACAGACAAAACTGTACCTTTATGTTATTAATGTAACCTAGTATAATATTTTACAGAGTGGTACGGATGCAATTTTGGTAGCGTTTCAAAAGAAGTATTGAAAGTAACCTCCCGTAATATAGCGGAATATCTCAGTATATATGGAAACAACCTTATGTAATCCGAAGCAAACACTATACTGGAGATAGCATCTGGTAGTAGCTAGCGGCTGTCGGAGTCGATCGCGAGGCCGCATTTAAAGCTATCTCTCCTTTAATCAGGCTGTCTGGATGGCATATGAGCAAAGCTGAAGTGTTCCCTTGGGAGAGCTATTTTATTTACTTGCTTTCTCAGCAGTGTGTTGGTTTGTACATTGGCACTGCAGTAAAGCATCCTGATGAGCACTGCATGACTGTTACTGGAAGGGAACCTATATAAAGAGCTTACACTGGTCATACAAACTTGTAATCCGCTTGACTATTTGAGTGAGCCACAATAAGTGCACCAATCCGCTTACTGATTTTAGTTCAAATATGTTTAAATCTCACCATGTGTGTCGAGGTGCCGAGAACAGCCCTTCGTATACCAGACTCGTAATTGTATTTGTTCTCAGAGCCATACGACATAAAAAGCGTTAAAATGCTCTCAAAATATATTTCACACGTTATTCCTTTTGAAACACAGAATCTCGTTTAACAGATTAAAATCTAATTGTGAAAATGAACCGTCAATTCAAAACTCCTACCGATGAAAGAAGTCCTTCTTCCTCAGGCAGTGAAATAGTGAATCCATAATTAATATTGTTACGTGCCAGCCCTGTGGTAGCCCCTTTTGGTACTTCCTAGAAGGGACTAGTGAATCAGCTGACCGGGGAGCTCCAAGCCGGCCTGGAGGGCATGGCTGGTATTTCCGTGTATTGTTCTCGTCGGCTGTCTTACCAGTGAGTTTCTTGGAGATTCAACAAGAATGTTCCGCCTCTAGCCACCTCGCGACAATTCTGACTCACATCACCCGAGCTATAAAAAGAGAGGCTAGCCGCGCACAGTCAGTCAGAGTTGGCATTCGTGGTGATGTCAAAATTGGTTTTGGACACGAGGTGAAGTCAGTGTGATACTCAGTGTGTTGGGATCCGGTGGCTGGGCTGACAATGACAGAGGTGCTGCCTGTCGTTACTGGTGTTAAGAAAGCAACACAACTGGCTGCCAGACAATCTTTCCAGATCTCCTGGCTACACGACAAATACGTACCAAACTGTCCCACCGTGGTCGGAACGAGGAGCTGTGGTTGTTGTGGTATCGGGGAATCCAATGAGTAGGTAGGCGACTGAACGGAAGACAGTGTACTACCTGTGAGTACTCTGTGTGTTTCTTTGGACTGACGATCGCCGTGAGTCAGCGAGAAAAGCGGCTATCTTGAGTGTGAGGGTAAATGGAATTACTGGAATTAGTGGACTGTCTCTGGAGTCGAGCCAAGAAATATCCATCGTGTGTTGTGTGGCCCTGTGTTCAAATCCAGAGATATACACACAGCTGCTGTATGAGGCGACTGGACTTGGGGAAGTGAAAGTAAGGATTAACCGTCCCCAAGTATAGCAACGGGCCGGACCGCCTGCTGTGTAGTAAGGAAGAGAGAGTTGTAAATTGACAGCAATTAGTGACTGTGGCCATTCATACGTGAATATACTTGTGTGTGTGTGTGTGTGTGTGTGTGTGTGTGTGTGTGTGTGTGTGTGTGTGTGTGTGCATTTATTGGGTCATTCTGAAATAAATTGGACTAATAAAACTGGGGGAGTTTTTATACAAGATGATCGGGTATACGGGCGTTGGGGAGTAAGTCATACTCTGTTCCTAAACCTGCATGTCCATTAAGGCCGGCTTGACAGCACCAGTCAAAGAAAAAAATTCCGCACCGGAGAGATTTGAACACGAACCCCCCGAGCCGAAAGGATCGCTCCATAACAAGTGCGCTACGGTACTTTGTTTGTGATTGATGCTAATTTCTCGAGAAAGCTCTAAAGCCGGTCTTAAGACACGTACAGATTTAACAACACGGCCTCGCTAAGCCCACTTGAATTCGCCCGCAAACCGATCTGATTGGCTAATTTCAGCAGCTCATAAAATGACAACGTCACGAGATATCGAATTATTTCTTTCAAATAATTTATCAGTATGACCCAGCATCTAACGGTCATATACCCCGTTCTTGCTGTTCCCAACCACCCTGTATAAGTAAAGTGGAGTTGCTGCGCTATAACTATGGAGCAAAGCTCTGCCTTCTGGGTTCGATCCCCGCCGTCGGCTCCCTGAGAATGATTTTCTTTGACTTTCTATTTTCACTTCGAGGCAAATGTCGTCATCATTTCATTTTCATTAGCTCCACGTCTGAGGTTTGTGTCGGGCAGGGCACAAGGCCATAAAAATCATACCACATAATTTCATTTCACCTCTTCTCGGATCAATGGGATCAGTTGGTGCTTGCATTTCAGCGGGTTTGGCGGACTGCTATGTAACAGCAACTGGATGCTACCTTACTCCTCACTTTTCCCCCGTACTGAGTAAGTTGGCCATGCGGTTAGGGGCGCGCATCTGTGAGCCTGCGTTCGGGAGATAGTGAGTTAGAACCCCACTGTCGGCAGCCGCGAAGATGGCTGTCCGTGATTTCCCATTTTCACACTACGAAAATGCTGGGGCTGTACCTTAATTAAGGCCAAGGCCGCTTTCTTCCCACTGCTAAGCCTTTCCTATCCCATCGTCACCAATTTGCCTCCTTGAAGGTTAATTACCAGTACATATGCACAATAAAATGGGAAATACGGAGAAACCCTGTTTCGTTTCGTTCAAATGTAGCGTGGCAGCTAACGTGTTAAAATTGTGATCCGTCTTTCATAATGGTGCCTACATTCGATATCAGTCGTAAGATTTGAAGAAAACATTTTTTTTTTTTTTGCTAGGGGCTTTACGTCGCACCGACACAGATAGGTCTTATGGCGACGATGGGATAGGAAAGGCCTAGGAGTTGGAAGGAAGCGGCCGTGGCCTTAATTAAGGTACAGCCCCAGCATTTGCCTGGTGTGAAAATGGGAAACCACGGAAAACCATCTTCAGGGCTGCCGATAGTGGGATTCGAACCTACTATCTCCCGGATGCAAGCTCACAGCCGCGCGCCTCTACGCGCACGGCCAACTCGCCCGGTGAAGAAAACATAAAAGCAGCACATACATTAATGTATAAGGACATGCATATCTTGAATGGCAATGTGGACACCGGAAATTTTGTGTACTGCAGTAGGAATAACACATACAGCATTGTTGCCCTCATCGTATGTAGAGGTGTCTTTCCAGCCACCTCTTGCCTCTTCGGCTTTTATATGGAATTCCGGAGTCCCGTAACTTCTTTCGTTTCACACCATTCCACTGAAACATGTTAATTTTTCATTTCCTTGACCTATAAAGTCTTTTTATAGTGCTTGGCGAAACATGTATACTTCCAACGAACGCCATCTTTTTTGCTACACAGCATTATTCCACCGAAGTGCTTCAGATATCTGACTTTTACTACCACTTTAAGATGGGTATTTGACCTTCCAGTGACTTTTCCATATGTAAGGCATGCTACACATCAATGTTCCATCAAAAACTCAACTTCACCAAAAGTGTGCCATACAACGTTTGTTCGGCGGCGTACATCAATTTATTTGCTTCGTTTATAATACCAACGAATTGTTTCTTCTCTGGCGTCCTCTTGACGAACATCGTGGTCATGGTCACTCATGTACCCTATTATTTCATTATTTGCATTAATTTTTTCCCGAACACTTTCTATTTTCACATCTTCATCGAACACTCCTATTTAAGTATGCATATGATTTACTAATATTTTTAACATTCTTTAATCAGTAAGTTTTATCAATATTGCAACCTCCTTTAATGAGCTCCATGACTACACCAACCTCCGAGTTACTCGATACGACTTCTTCCCGCTGTCTTTACTCTACGTAAACCAAACCAAGGGAACTACTCTATCAAATGAAACTACTTGTAAAGTTAAACTAATGTGGTTCAAAATCTTTCTCACAATCTTCGTTACCAGTTAGCTGATCTCGAAGTTATTAGAAATCTGTCACAAAACCATGGCGCCCACCCTCTAGGTCACCACACACAGAAAGATAAGCTATGCTATTTCTTCCTTTCGTCTGCCTTCCATGATAACTGACGAACTCAAAACAATTAAACAATATAAAAGCTACTGTACTGAGGTAATTTACGAAAGCCGCACAGATGAAACGACTGTTTGTTAGATACCGGGCAGAAAAGTGATCGTCCACAGGCGTGAAAACATGGAGTGTGAAGCTATGAAAATCGTCTGACAACACAAAGAGAAATATAATTTTACTCAAAAATAAAAGATAAAACATTTGTCGAAATGCCGGCGTATCTTGCTCAATTTTTCAGGGAAATTAACAGTCTGAATTTCTCATTACAAGGAAATATGATTGATATCTTGACAGCACAGGAAAAAGTTGCAAGTTTTCTGCGTAAATTGAAACTTTACCACCGCAGAGTTCAAGTTGTCGGTGTTTACACAACTGTGTGAACAATTGGTAAATGACGAATCTGAAATACATCACGTATGAAAATTCCCTGATTCACCCTTTATCTGTAGTAATAGACTCACTGAAGCAATATTTCCCGGACATGGACAATCTTCACTCCAATTCTTGGATATTAATACCTTTTCTACTGATGATGAAATTTTAAAAGACGAAGATCCGTCAACCAAAGTAGAATTTCTCAGACTACGCAGGGATAGCACTTTCAAAGTGGAAAGTCAAAATTATTACGTCGGTACATTTTGGCTAAACGTAAGTTGTAAATATCTTATTATAGCTGACAGAGTTCTAAGAATGATAATACTTTTTGCCACCACTTATAGATGTGAGAGTATTTATCAACTTTGCAAAACAATTCCACCCTTCACATTAACTGTCATTAACTAAGGAACCGAATGTACAATAAAATTGTAATTGCGTTTATGTTTGTGCAATTATATGAGTAATAAAGGCTATTTTTATGAATGTGTTGTTTTCTTCGATAACATTTTACAAGGGAGGGGGGGATCAGTTTCCCTGATAGGTGATAGAGGTAAGAAGACTGAAAAGGTTAGGAACCACTGAACTCCTACTTTGTTAGAAATTACACACAACAAATCGAGCTCCTCCCCTTTGGATCTTTTCCAGTTCCAAATCAAGTAATCCTTGTGAGGGTCTCATACACGGGAACCATACTGAAACCAGTGTCTTATACGCCCTTTTCATCACATCCTTGTTACATCCACATACTCTCACAACCATACGAAAATGTATTTAAACCTTATTTACACACTCGTTAATAAGATTACCGGAACGAAGCTCCTTTCTTATATTGACTCCGAAGTACTCACAGTGTTCTCCATGAGGGAGGTTTCCTCCATCAACGCAGTAATTAAAAATAAGAGGACTTCTTCCCCCTGGTGAAAATTACGACCTAACTTTCGTCCCGTTTCTCATCATACCATTATCTGCTGTCCACCTCGCAAATACTGGATGTCGAGGTTCGTTTGCAGACGCTCATAATCCTGTACTTACTTATTACTCTATACAGTATAACATCATCTGCAGCAAGCTCTATCTGTGATTCCAGTTCTTTACTCATATCGTGTATACATACAGCAAAATATTGCGGTCCAACAACACTCCCTTGCGGGACCCCCTCTTAATCATTAAAGGATCAGATAATACCTCACTCACTCTAATTTTCTGAGTTCTGTGTTCTAGAAATTCGCCCATTCAATTACGGCTTTGTCTGACTCAGTAGCCCACATTTCACCAAGTAGTCTCCAATAATCTACCCTACCAAAAGCCTTGGATAGATCAATAGCGATACAGCCCATTTGACTTCCTAAATCTAAACTATCTATCTTGTTGGAATGCAAGTTGAGCCTTGCAGGAATAACCCTTCCTGCATCCAAATTGTCTTCTTTCAAACCAGTTAATACTTTTGCAAACGTACCTAATGTAATCAGAAAGAATAGTTTCCTACGGTGTACAGACATATTTTAATTAAAATGTTTCTTTTAGCTTTCAACTTTCTCTGTAAATATCTTAAAGATAAATTTCAGTACCTCGATAGTATTAGTCACACTATCTTTCCATCTTGCTGACTAAGTACTTCTCCCTTCTGCAAAACCTCGCATATAAACAACTCTTGTCCATTAATGATTCCTAGAATATAATTTCGGGAACCTCTTTCTACTTGTAAGTACCTATTCGTACCCTCCCAGTTTTCACAACATTTCGGATGACTGAAAATCACGTTATCCTTAGATGATTTTTTTTGTGTGGCTAAATTCAATTTCCTAGTAAATTAATTCAATCTCTCTTTACATTCACAATAATTTCTCACTCCCTTTCTAAAATGCACCAACTCCTTCATTTCTTCCTTTCTTCATTTTTTAGTTATCATACAGTGAGTATTTACCATTCCTCACCACAATGAAAGGTGCATACCTGTATGAAGGTACATACTCGCTGTATTAATAAATGGAATGGAGATAGTTGATGGCAAATAACGTGTACTATAAGCGTAGTAGTAAATCGTATTTCAATTAGACTAATATTAAGGATGATATTATTCTTGTGTTCACGACATCCCCTCAAACACGTCTCTCCCATTCATTCTGTCTCAAACGAATCTGAAACTGAGTAGCTAATATCCTAATTATTCCGACCTTTGACATTAATACCACGTTACATGAAATTACACCAAGATGTTTTCCTTTGGTGCTGTAATAGACGGACATAATCAAATTAAACTGAACCCGATATTAGTCATAACTTGCCCTGTCCGATACAACAGTCAAGTACCAGGTTAATATCCAAACCGTACAGGCAGAAAATTGATCTCATAAAGATACGAGCTGATACACAGCTTAGCAAAAGAGGAACAGGATGTTAATTAAATGGAATTACTGAAAAATGTCCATGGCACAGAAGACGAGCTCGTGTTTGAAAAGTTCGTAATTTTATTGCTTTGGAAGGATTGCCAATGGCTCTCCCAATTTAAAGGTATTCGCAATTACTTTCAAAAGCCAATCACACGCTGCCTTACAAAGACGGGTTCTTTTTAGATAATTTTACCTAACTTTGTCAAATGTATTCGTATTTAGCTGTAATACACTAATTTCACCTCTACTCGAATATTGATCCTGAGCTGCTGAATAGTTACTGGCTTCTTGACACATACAGGGCCTTTCTTATAAACCCAGACCGTTCAGCAGCGTTTTCACTCTCCGAGACCTAAGCAGCTGTACGGGAGGCGCGCGCATAGTTCTTGATCTTGTAAGGAGCGTGCATGTGTTCGGCTTAGCATCAGTAGTCAGTCTGAATCTCAGCTGTCAACATGGCGAGACAGGTTTCATTACAACTCCGTATTTTTGTATGCAAAAGTTATTTTAAGTACGTGTCAGCTCGACGGGTACGCGATGTATTTGTTCAGAAATTTCCTGGTGAAGTACCATCTTCACGAGCACAGAAATGAAATGAAATGGCGTATGGCTGTTAGTGCCGGGAGTGTCCGAGGACATGTTCGGCTCGCCAGGTGCAGGTCTTTTTGATTTGATTCCCGTAGGCGACCTGCGCGTCGTGATGAAGATGAAATGATGACGAAGACGACACATACACCCAGTCCTCGTACCAGCGAAATTAACCAATGATGGTTAAAATTCCCGTCCCTACCGGGAATCGACCCCGGGACCCCTGTGACCAAAGGCCAGTACGCTAACCATTTAGCCATGGAGCCGGACACGAGCACAGATCCACGTAATTATAAATAAATTTGAAACTACTGGTTCAGTGCTCAATAAAATACACGAACAGTTTTAACACAAGAAAAATTACATGTCATTGGTGCGAATCTTGAACGGTCACCGAATAAATCACTCAAAACATTACCACAAGTAGGAGGTTTGTTTCTTCTGCACACAGAGCTACAAAGTTGTTACACATCAAACCGCACAGGTAAAGACTGGCCCATTGTTTAACAACTACTGATCCAGCCACAAGAGTGAGATATTGTGAGTTGTATCTTGCAACACTGAATGATCGTTTATTCGACCCACAGCTTGAGATCTTTTAAGATGAGGCCTGATTTCACCTTAATGGCCGTGTGAACAGTCATAACTCTCGCTATTGGTGTGCAAAACATCCTAATGGTGTTTATGAATTTCGTCATTATGAAAGATAATAGTTCCAGCGTCGTTTATAAGGTATGTATGTATGTATGTATGTATGTATGTATGTATGTATGTTCAGTCCGTCAGCGATTCCGCTGGTGGGATCCCCAACAGCTCTGCCATCAGCTGTCATAGATGGCCTAGGCATCACTGAAGAGGCGTACTAGGGAAATGAGGAGTGAGGTAGTTTCCCGTTGCTTTCCTCACCGAGCCAGAGTTGCTATTACATATCAGTCTGCCAAGCCCACCGAAATGCATACACCAACCGACCCTATGAGCAACATTTTCACACCATTCATAGCAGGGACTGGCTGCATAAGGATTGGCATAACTAGCATCGCTCATACCTCAGTCACTTTCATATTGTCAAAGCCAAGGATAAGACAGAGACAGATCTATGAAAGTAACAAAATTGCTCTAGCCTATACCAGAAGACATAGTGCACTGTAAACACTAGGTCCTGCCAGGAAAGGCATGTTTATAAGGTATGAATTCATATAAGATTGTTTACACGCTTAAAGCAGAGAGGCCACGGGCGGCGTAAGGTGGCCTGAGGCAGTTGCTGTAGAGCAGAGTACAAGCACCGTGCCCTCAGTCTGGGTTTATAAGACAGACCCTGTACATTTTTTCTTTTTTTTCAAATATCGCTAATGAAGAACATTCGAGGCTGTTACGTTGTGGGATAAGTTACAACAACCGAGCGAGTTGACCGCATGTTTAGGGCCACGTAGCTATGAGTTTTCATATAGTAGATGGTGGATTCGAATCCTACCGTCGGTAGCCCTGAAGATAGTTTTCCGTGGTTGTTGTCACACCGGACACATGTTAAAGCTGTACCTTAATTAAGAACACGGACGCTACCTTTCCAATCCTAGCCCTTTCCCATACATGCTTCGCTCGAAACCTTGGATGTTTTAGTATGACGTAGAATCACTAAGAAAAAATAAATAAGATAAAACAGCGGACTGATCGTTAGCAAAACATTTCATCTGATTTTCGTTGCTCAACATGTCCAAGGCTACTTTCACAAACTCCTTTACGATAATACAAAACGGAAAAAAGAATGAGATAGTGCGTTCGCACCCCACTGTCGGCAGCCCTGAAGTGGGGCTGTACCCTAATTAAGGCCACGTTCGCTTCCTTCCCACTCCTAGGCCTTTCCTATCCCATCGTCGCCATAAGGCTTGTCTGTGTCGGTGCGACGTAAAGGAACTAGCAAAGAAAAAGAGATTAAAAAGATATACAATCATCACGGTAAATACAGTCGAAACTGTTGATTGAGACATCGCTTTTAACGACGCATTGGATATAACAGCGAGATATCACGGTCCCATCCAAATCCTATATAAACACTGTCTTTTAAATGTAGCTTAGTACGACGTCGCTTATTACGACATATCGTCTAAAACGTCGCATTTTTGATCACGTTTTCAGATAAATGAATCGGCTATAACGCGCAATGTTAATTTTTGTTTGTTAAGTATTTGGGGATTGGTGACAGTAATGCTTATTATTGTAGATTTCATATTAGCCTGTCTGTTAAATAGTCCAGCAAGCATCGCTGTGAGGATGACGCAAAAGGAAGTGTTTAATATTGAAGAAAATGGGAAATCACGGAGAACCATCTTCTTCAGGGCTGCTGACAGTGGGGTTCGAGCCCACTATACTCCGAATGAAAAATGGCAGCTACGTTACCCAAACAACGCAGCTACTCGCTCGATCCATGCTAATTCTTCACCTTCTTCTACTTCTCCTTCTTCTTCTTTCCTACCGTCGCAATGTGGATTTGGTCCTGTTTTACGGCCAGATGCCCTTTCTGGCGCCAACCCTATATGGAGGGATGTAATCACTATTGTGTGTTTCTGTGGCGGTTGGTAGTGTAGCGTGTTGTGTGAGTATGAAGAGGAGAGAGTTGGGACGGACACAAACACCCAGTCCCCGAGCCAGGAGAATTAATCAGAAGCGATTCAAATTCCCGACCCGGCCGGGAATCGAACCGGGATCCTCCGAACTGAAGGCTAGTACGTTGACCATTCAGCCAACGAGTCGCACTATGCGGATTCTTAACCATTTATAAAATTTATCTCACTCATCATCATGACGCAGCAAGAATGGGATAGGCATGGTAGACTACATCTTTGGTACCCATTGCCTGCCATAAAAGGTTACTAAAAGATGTAACCACCAGGACCTCTTAACCGAGGAACGTAGATTGGCAATCAAGAGTTCCTATGCTTCCACGTATTTCTGCTACGCTCCTCGCCTTGATTTTTCTTATTCAGCATCCCTTTTCAACTCTTGCTCTCTTCCAAAACGACGATGTTAGATTTATGAGCTATTTGATTTTTACGCCCTTCGTGGCCCTTACCTTCATTTTACCGACACCCTCATTCTTCGAAGGACGCAATCTCTTGTATTTTTTCCTCGGATTAGTGTAAAGAGAGGAAGGTTGCACAGTTGTACAGCCTTTGGTTTCTCTCTATTGTACCCGACGTTTCTTGCATTTCTCGCCCATTAACGTGTTCCCTTCTCAATGGAAAGTCTAATTTTTCGATGGGAGACTTAGATCTTATTCACCAATAGAACATTTTGCTTGGTTAATAGAGAAAACGCCTGAAAAGCCCTGAATCTAATTTTTGCAATGCTCTATTGGTCATTTAGAATTCCAACATTCTTTCCCTATTATATTTCCTACTTCGAAAAAAAATCTATTCAAGCTTATTCATATACTAACGACATTCCATGCCATCTCGGTGCTGACATAGAGAAACATACCTCTTACTCGAGCAGTTCGCAGTTCCCAGTCCTACTGCGGAAATTCTTAACCAACTCGATCCATCACTTTCATCGTTCTATCCCAATTTTGGCTGGCATTTTCATAATTATTTGTCCTTCGTTTTACTTTCGCCCGTTTAATACGCCCACACCATCACCATGTATTTTTCATCATTCATTATTTAAATTTTAATCATCAATTGGATAGGGTATATGAAGAAAAATCTTTCATAATAATCCTTATTTTTATAGGAGAAAGATAAAACCGTTCCTCCCCAAACAGGAGCAAAATCCTAATATTTTGCAACTCGTACTGGAAGGAGGATTCCTACACAAAATTCACAAACGAACTTCTTTATCAGAACTAAACATTGCTCGTCTACAACCGATTGAATGTTACAGTGGGGAATTTATTGAACTGTCTCTAACTCAAAAATGATTTTTTGAACTTGCACATTTTCACAAAAATCTATTTTAGCAATTTCCTGCTGAAGTGTAAGTTCAGACAGAAAACATGTACCCTTGACAATTAATCAGATCCATATTCAAACCCGCTTTTGTTGATTGGTCCTTACATTTTTTCAGATTTAAGCTGTAAGTAATAATACTACAGGTTGTGTTGAAGGAACGTTATTTCCAGCTGTGCTAATGTATTCCTTCCTCTTAAACGCTTCGACACGTTTTTCTTCCACAATGCCTCGATCCTTCATCATCCATATTAGCTATTTCTTCTCTAACACCTCATCACGTCCCAATATGCTTACAAAAGAAGGGAAACATACAAGAAATGAAATATGTTAATGTAAGACACAGGTTAGTCAATATTGCAGTATACCTTTAAGTACTGGTAGAGGAAAATAGACGGGGGGTGGGGAGGAATTGACTCAGTTTGTTCAAACAATTCATGAGAATAATAAACAACGTTTCAGAGGTGCCAACACAATAAAACTCCTTTTATTCGTTGACTCCATAGACGCCTAAATTATAAAATCAACTCGTTCAATAATAGCCCTGTTAATGTAACGGGGCTCCTTTTGAAACGCCCGAAATACTTAGGCGCAATTTAGTGTGTGATCCGAGCTCTTAATAAGATTATTTTTCCATACATACTGCAGATGATTTTCAAGAATACAAAACCAACAAAAAGTGAAAATCGATTTATTTATCAAATTAGATCCTATTTAATTCTTTCCGTTTGTCGACATACCTCACTATATAGCATATGTCTTCAATGTTGAAAACATGTCTAAGCAAAGTAGGGGTCTCCTTACTACGAAAAACGTAAAATTAAGCAATTTCCTCAGTTGGAGAGCAAAAGGGCCCGGAAAGGTTAAAAATTGTGCTCTATCAAAATAAAATTAAAAACAAATTTCGGAAATCACTTCCGGCCTAAATGCAGTTCCGAAAAAACAGCCTAAAATCGCACGTTTCCTTACTCGTTTCCTTTTTTATTCAATTCCTAGCCAAATGAACTTACTTACATAATTCTTCCTGTAATGTGTTCCTTGGTTCAATAACCTCAGACAGTTCTTGATTTTTTTGAAAAATGTGTACACCGAATGTAGTTATAAGGGCTTAAGTGAAACAATGCATTGACTCACATTCGCGCTCGTAGCGGTAGGAAAAGGCGAACTGCTAACCGGATAGCGCTGATTAAGTAAAGGACTGTAATTTTTAGGAAAAAATAAAGAATATATTCTCATACTTCATCATATTTTATTTACCTAAAATTCGGACCTCATATCCCTAGGATGTTTTCAACATTGAGTTATTTGTCTAAAGAGCTAGAACCGTGAATTTTTCAATCATACTTGTAAGTTATCGTATTAGTCGTACCTGTATTTGATTTTCCTCATTTTGTGCCTATGGCCAGGTCTCTGGTGTATTATGCTGAGTTAATGCAGATAATACTCCACGGTGATGTACAATCATATAACCTATCTGCAGGTTAAATAAAACAAAGTTTAGGTAGCCAAATTTTTAACAGTTTTCCCCGGTGCCATCTTTAATTGTACGTACACCTTGCGAGAAGCTACTGATCTTTCTGTCCCGACAAATCACGCTCCCCTAGCATGAAACAGACTAAAGAACAACCCTTCAGGACCGCGAAATTATTTCATTCAGTTATATGACCAGTGACCTGCTGAGAAATATCTCTTTGAAGAAGGTTCGCCTACAGTCTGTATAAAATGGCAGACAGCACTGATAAGAATAGAGGGACATGAAAGGGATGATTTTTTCTTGCTTGTGGTTTAACGTTAAACTAACACAACGAAGGTTTTTGGAAACGGAAGGATGGGAAATGTTTGGGACTGGGAAGGTTACGGCTGTGGCCTCAATTAAGGTACAGCTTCAGCATGGTTTGAAAATGGGAAAATATGGGAAACCACCTCCAGGGCTGCGACGGCGGGATTTGAACACATCTTCTCCCGCATGCAAACTCACATATACATGACTCTAACCGCACGGCCAGGTCGCTCGGTAAAAGAGAAGTAACTATTCAGGAACGAGTGGGGCTGAGTATAGAACGTATTGTGGGCCAGAGTAAACCTTCGCCTGCAATTATTGGAGTGGTCATTTAGTGATTTGATTTTATGATTACTCGAAGTTGACAGAACTTATCCAGAGAGAATAAAACAAAGATAGGCCCTAAAGCAAATCGGTCCTGTCGAATAGACGGATTGGACAAAGCTTTTTTCCATAAACTTTTTAAAAATATAAATATTATAAATTCATTTCACCTGACTGTTAGATGCAGGTATTTAGATAACATTAGACGTACAGTATTAAACATTTAATTTGAATTGTGTTTGTGTTATATCGATTAACATTATTTAGAATTTCGTAGAATTACTATGCCTTGATTTCATTATTACGTTTAAATTTTTAAATGTTATTATTGAAAGTGGTTAAGTGCAAGATAGGGCGGTGAGCCCTAACTTCGTCACACATGTAAGTCAAGAACAAACAGATAAATAAATAAATAAATAAATAAATAAATAAATAAATAAATAAATAAATAAATAAATAAATAAATAAATAAATAAATTAAAAGTGTGACTTTTGATGACAGTATCTCATGTAAGCGATCACATATGGAATGAAACGGTTCAATGTTATTGTTTCTTTACCCACGTCATTTCCTTCTTTACGGTGACACTAATATTGCCGTGATCTCCTCAATAAAATATTCACTTGAACAACAGTCTATTTCTTTACGAATGATTAAAACTATAACCAGTCACAATTTTTATTAAATATTTTAATCCACAGCGCGTTTCGCAATCTAGACTCCATCGTCAGACAGGAATGCCGGGATTGTACCTGTTGTAGTATACACGCGATCTGTCTCTATTTCTCGTCAAGGCTATCTCGAAAGACAGTCCATTTCTCGTCAGGAACGTTATTCATCAGGTATCATTAACCCAGGTTCTTAAAACTGCAGAGATTTGTACAGTAGAGAAATTCTCATCATTATTGACGGTTTAGGCAGTTAATTCTCGTCGCACGTCTCACATTATTACCGCCAGGCACAACCGATAGTTATGACGCCCACTAGGACTATTATTGGATCCGTATGACGAAAACTGAAGTCCCCATTAATGCTGTTAAACAGGCATAGAGATCAATTAGTATGTATGGAGGATTATACCATTGACAATACGCGTCGTCATAGATGTGAAGAAAGAAAGCAAAAGGTATGATCCTTCGAAGTAGGCCTATAATGGAAAAAAAGGTGAGGGATACGAAGGCTTCGAAAATCTAATATCATGGATATCAGAGGAGAAGAAGATTTGACCAAGAGAGGTCAGATGGTAAATATTAATGTAAGTAGTCCGCGCCCGAAATCTGATGCACTACTGAACGCAGCTAGAGACTCAGTGTTTCATAAAGAAATTCCCTATTTTCAGAGCGCCTGGTCATCCTCTTTTTAGTTTAGACAGGAAATGTCGTTGCTATATTCCACCCTCCCTCCACTAATACGTTTACAGATTTTACAGTTTTCCTATTTGTAAAATGAATATATATATATAAATCATGTGAAGTTGTATCCGGCTCCGTGGCATGCTGACGTTTAGTCCAAGGGATACCGGGTTCAATGTATGACTGGGTCGGTGATTTTAACTTTCTTTCTTTCTTAATCCGTTTACCCTCCAGGGTTGGATTTTCCCTCGGACTCAGTAGGGATCCCACTTCTACAGCCTCAAGTGCAGTGTTGTGTCAGTGGGATACAACTGGGGAAGAGGACCAATAACTCACCCAGGAGGCCTCACCTGGTACCATCCCGGTATTTGCCCGTAGGAGAAGTAGAAAAGCACGGAAAACCACTTCCAGGATGGCTGAGATGGGAATAGAACCTCCCCTCTACTCAGTTGTCCTCCCGAAGCTGAATGGACCCCATCCCAGCCCTCGTCCAACTTCTCAAATTTCGTGGCAGAGCCGGGAATCGAACCCGAGCCTCCACAGGTGGCAGCTAATCATGCTAACCACTACACCACAGAGGCGCATTTCGAGAAATTCTCTTGACCCATTCTTCCGTGTCGTCGTAACACATTGACAAGGACAGACAAATATTTGGAGTGTACAGAAAAATGAAATTAATTTTTGGGTAGCGTGATTAGCTGAGAAGCTTGGCTGCTATATTCACACCCAGAAGGCTGAGTTTCGAATACCAGTCGATTCCGGATCGAAATTTTAATCTCAAGAATTACGTGGCGTCAGGAATGTATGCTGTCTTCAACACCCGGAAAAAACCAAAATAAGCCTGGGGGGCTCAGAAATAACTAGGAAAAGCTGCACAAATTTCTTGTATATAGTCAAGATATATATTTTCTTCACGATTTTTTACCTGATGTGAAAATGGGGAAACCATGGTAAAACATCTTCAGGGCTGCCGACAGTGGGGTTCGAACCCACTATCTCCCGAATGCAAGCTCACAGCTGCGCGACCCTAACCGCACAACCAACTAGCTCGGTGTTCTAGATATTTTATTTCTATTCTACATTGTGTTTCTTCGACAGGAAGTGCTGTATTCTTTCATATTTTCACTCGATATCATTCAATGTTCAGTGAAAATGACATTGTTATGTCATTATTCTCCATAAATATTGGCGAGGTCATAATTACCTACTCCAGAATGACTCTCATAATAAAATTACGTCCAAGCAAGGTAATATTTAATGATTGGAATTCGGTGAGCCTGTCTCTATTGATAAACAGGAGTTGAATAGAAATATCTCTATCTTCGTTGTGGAAATAATAGAAACAAGGCTTCAGTTAACTGTGTACGTCTTAGTAATTTATTTACTTTAATTCAATCGTTAAAGAACGATTCTTGCATCACTTGGCTTACGAGTCTTTCTTTCTTCTCTTCCTTTTGTCGACTGTATTTATTCTCACGCCAGGTTCCGATGCCATTCTTTGCACAGACACTCTAGCCTTTTCAATTCTTAAAGATCCGTCACAATACGAAAGGATCACTAGAATTCTTTTCTTACCTACAATATTCCTCTCTCACCGAACTCGATAGCGGCAGTCGCTTAAGTGCGGCCAGTATCCAGTATTCGGGAGATAGTAGGTTCGAACCCCACTGTCGGCAGCCCTGAAAATGGTTTTCCGTGGTTTCCCATTTTCACGCCAGGCAAATGCTGGGGCTGTACCTTAATTAAGGCCACGGCCGCTTCCTTCCCACTCCTACCCTTTCCTGTCCCATCGTCGCCATAAGACCTATCTGTGTCGGTGCTACGTAAAGCAACTAGCAAAAAAAAAAAAAAAAAAAAAAAAAAAAAAAAGAAAGAAAAAGAAAAAAAAGATATTCCTCTCACTACTAACTCAACAATCACAGTTTGCCCGACGAGAAGGTGGTGGTGATTATCGTTTTAAGAGGAAGTACAACTGGGCAACCATCATCTATATAACGCTAATCAGAGAGAAAAACTGAAGGGGTCCGACACTTCGAAAAATGAAGATATCGGCCAAAGGAAGACAAGGGCCACGAAGGGCGTGGAAATGAAAGACTCCCTAGCCCTCGCAAACCTAATAGCGTCGGGGTCGGAAAAGAACAAGGGTTGACCAAGAGAGGTCAGATAGGATAGATGAAAGTGAGGAGTCTGGCACCAAGTAAGTGGAAGCAATGCCAGAACTCAGCCTGGGGCCGCCAACCCACGCTCCAAAGTTCAGAGCCCCTGAGGCCCCTTTTAGTCGCCTCTTACGATAGGCAGGAGATACCGTGGGTGTTATCCTACCGCCCCCAACCACAGGGGGTGTATCCGACGAGAATCACCGAGGGATTGTGAGGCAAGTAATCAAATGCATGCTTCGGATAGATCAAGGATGGCACATAATAATAATAATAATAATAATAATAATAATAATAATAATAATAATAATAATAATAATAATTGCTTTACGTCCCACTAACTACTTTTACGGTTTTCGGAGACGCCGAGGTGTCGGAATTTAGTCCCGCAGGGAGTCCTTTAACGTGTCAGTAAATCTACCGACACGAGGCTGACATATTTCATTACCTTCATATACCACCGGACTGAGCTAGGATCGAACCTGCCAAGTTGGGTTCAGAAGGTCAGCACCTCAACCATCTGAGCCAGTCAGTCCGGCACGGCTTTTTAACCATTTGAAATAAGTTAAATGAAATAATACTCCAAGCCTGCAATCTAATAACTTGAGTTTTAATAGGAGGAAACAATTCAAAGATTAGAATGGGAAGAATCGTAACAAGACTGAATATCATATCAGTACACACCTAATCATCCCCATACAATATACTACACTCCAACCTCCACCGAAAATCGCAATAGTGAATAAATACCTCCGGGGTCAGAGTCAGGAAGGGCGTCCGTCTCTAAAACTGGGTCAGATCCGTATGAAGTGCTAACCCCAATGAATTTTGAAAAATGCTATGGAAAATAGTAAAAATTATAATAAGAAAAATAAGATTAGTACAGTAACATTCATAAGGAAAGATATTACATGCAACTAGTTTATAATATTATTCAATTGCGTTCCTCCGGCAAAGATTCTCCGCTACCGCAGAAACTGATGTGTGATATCCTTGTATAATAATAATAATAATAATGATAAGAAGAAGAAGAAGAACCGGTGAGGTCTGGTGTACCTTATAGGTGATATGATCGTCTGTAAGAATGGTGCCTTGCCTATGATGAATTCTAATACTATTGTATTCATTGCCAAATAGGCTACTGTAGAGCTGATGAAATGCAGTTGCGTAGAAAGGCAACTTAATAAATAACAATAATTTCGTGCGGCTATTTCTAGCCGGGTGTAGCCCTTGTGAGGAAGACCTTACGATGAGTGTGGGTGGCATCTGCCATATGTAGGTAACTGTGCGTGTTATTGTGGTGGAGGATAGTGTTATGTGTAGAGTGTGAGTTGCAGGGATGTTGGGGACAGCACAAAGACCCAGCCCCCGAGCCATTGGAATTAACCAATGAAGGTTAAAATCTTCGACCCTGCGGGGAATCGAACGCGCGACCCTCTGAACCGAAGGTCAGTACGCTGACCATTCAGCTAACGAGTCTGGCAGGCAACTTAATAGAACACAAGTACCAGATATTAGGGATGTGCCAATCCCCAGTTCCCATTGTAGGTAGTATTGCTAGTCCTTGGGTTTGTCCCATGCTTATGTCATTCAGCGTTCTCAGATATCAGAATCCCCTTGGAAGCATGTATCCTTTTTAATTCTCCTATTGATCCAGGGTATGCTCGGCAAGCACCACGTACTGTACATACAAGGAGTGGTACTCATTTGGCATTTTTAGTAAAACAAAGGTGTGTCAGCATTGCTGCGGTCCACCACTCCGTGTTCTTAATTAGAGTATACAGTTTTAGTAAGGAATAGGTATTTAATTCCTTTGGTTCGAAGAATGTATTCCCAAATACAGACCTATGGGAACTCACATGTTCAGATTATATAACGAGTTGTTTCTATCTACTACCTTCATAATTTGCGTTCTAGGTTGTTGTTCATAATTCCCCTCTTATTCACAAAAAATCGAAAAATGTAGAATGAGTAAACTGAAGATTGTATATGATCCTTCACAGTTGTGAGTACTGCAGGAAGAGCCAATCCACTGCACTGTATAGTTTTCAGTTGTTTTATTGCACGGTCTTTTAATAAATAGTTCCCTAGAGTTGTTTTCGGTCTTTCTAGGTGTTTGTCCCTGGATCAGTTCCTGATAATTTACCTAATGGAACACTTGGGTATTCTTAGGTAATCTGGCTCTACTGCACATGATGCTGATTCTTGTCGGGCAAATTTATCCGTTTTTTCAATTTCTCTTGATGCGTTTCAGACTCAGGACCCACAGCAGAGTTACAAAATCGGATTATTCAAGGTTCGACAGTGCACAGGCATTCGTGTGTCAGTTTACCAATCACTTTAGAACTAATATTACCGGGCGAGTTGGCCGTGCGTGTAGAGGCGCGCGGCTGTGAGCTTGCATCCGGGAGATAGTAGGTTCGAATCCCACTATCGGCAGCCCTGAAGATGGTTTTCCGTGGTTTCCCATTTTCACACCAGGCAAATGCTGGGGCTGTACCTTAATTAAGGCCACGGCCGCTTCCTTCCAACTCCTAGGCCTTGCCTATCCCATCGTCGCCATAAGACCTATCTGTGTCGGTGCGACGTAAAGCCCCTTGGAAAAAACAAAACAAAACAAAAAAAAAACTAATATTGCACTATTGCATGAATAACGATAGCCTATACGTAGCAACTAGCAACTAGTACATAAGACAGTCTTGACAGTCGGAATTACTATCTGTAAAGTAACTGGAAATTTCTGAATGTACTGTTAATATATCTTAAGAACAAATGATACACTTTCCAGGTATTACACGGCATTTGACTGGAATCAAAACAGGTATTGTAACATTTCCTTACAAACCACTATTGAGTGCTGTTGTAGCTCGAAGTAGTAATAATAATTGTATTGGTTTTACGTCCCACTAACTACTATCGTACGGTTTTCGAAGACACCGAGGAGCCAGCATTTAGTCCCACAGGAGTTCTTTAACCTGCCAGTAAATCTACCGACACAAGGCTGTCGTATATGAGCACCTCCAAATACCATCGGAATGAGCCAGGATCGAACTTGCCAAGTTGAGGTCAGAAGGCCAGCGCCTCAACCGTCTGAGCCACTAAGCCCAGCACTCGAAGTTGTACTTTGATGTCTATGGATCTGCATACTCTTGATAAAGTTACATACAACTGTCCAAAACGAATCACCATCAACAGCGTCATATGCCCTCACTCCATATGAGTACTGCGTAGAGGGTTGGAATTTAATCCAGGCTTATGACAAGCAATTTAGTGCCGCCAACATTCTGATGACAAAAATATTTTCCACGAACGAGACTCGAAGCGCCTAACCACGTTGTCAGACCACATATATTTAAGGTTTTAGCAACGATGGCAGCCAGGCGGACTGCTCTGTCTCGTGCTTACCGATAGAGATAAACCCCAGAATGGAAAAATTTGATTCAATCATTTCACTGAATAGTTCAAGTGTGATGGTCATTCATTGCATTGTTCTTGTAACCCATACCTGATACAAGTTTTCTCTCTCACCGGGCGAGTTGGCCGTTCGGTTAGGGTCGCGCAGCTGTGATCTTGCATCCGGGAGATAGTGGGTTCGAACCCCACTGTCGGCAGCCCTAAAGATGGTTTTCCGTGCTTTCCCATTTTCACACCAGGCAAATGCTGGAGATGTACCTTACTTAAGGCCACGGCCGCTTCCTTCCCACTCCTAGGCATTTCTTATGCCATCGTCGCCGTAAGACCTATCTGTGTCGGCGCTACGTAAGGCAAATAACAAAAATAAATAAATAAATAAATAAATAAATAAATAAATAAATAAATAAATAAATAAATAAATAAATAAATAAATAAATAAATAAAAAAATAAATAAATAAATAAATAAATCTCTGAAATATATCTATGGAAGGCAACAGAAGGCAGGATGTACGCAGTTCGACATCATGCCAATAGATATAGTTGAGTGCATACGGCATCATGGCGAATATACAACGATTTCGCTGATAGAAACGTATTTTTTAAATACAAAAGTCGTGATTGTGAGGGGTTCATTGGATTTTTCTTGTAAGGAAGACATAAGTCCGCCTCTGTGGTTTAGTTAGTGTGATAACCTTCCACCTCCGGAGGCCCGGTTCAATTCCCGGCTGTGCCGCAAAATTTGATAAGTGGTACGAGGGTTGGAACGGGGTCCACTCAGCCTTGGGAGGTCAAGTAAGTAGAAAGGGGTTCAATTCCCTCCTCAGCCACCCTCGAAGTGTTCCGTGGTTTCCCACTTCTCCTCGAGGCAAATGCCGGGATGGTACCTAACTAAGGCCACGGCCGTTTCCTTCCTTCCTTCCTTCCTTCCTTCCTTCCTTCCTTCCTTCCTTCTTTCCTTCCTTCGTTGCTTGTTCGTTCCAATATCCCCACCCGTCCAGAAGGCCCCTGTTCAGCATAGCAGATGAGACCGCCTAGGGGAGGCACTGGTCCTCCTCCCCGGTTTCATCCACCCGAACCTAAAGTCTCACGCTCCAGGACACTGCCATTACGGCGGTAGAGGTGAGATCCCTCACTGAGTCCGAGGGAAAAACCAACCCTGGAGGGTAAACGGATTAAGAAATGAAGAAGACATAACCAATTTCAGTTGCTGAGACTTTCTCATTTTCTCAACGTCGCTGTGAATAACAGACAGAATTAGGGATTTTAATTAGGCCTATATAGATTATCTTTCATAGATCTACTGTACCTTTAAACCAACAATGTTTCATTAAAACCGGAGCATCAGAGTCACGAAGATGTTCATGTTAAGAATATTGAAAGCCTTTACCTTGCACTGTTCCAGTGGCAGCTGGCTGATAAGGTCACACGGTCACGTGCTCTCCCAATACACATTAATGTTATAATTTTTACTTCTCAATACATGATACATAGGATCTGCGTTTTCAGCCAATAAGGAAGGTGACTATTACTTCTAAACTGCGAAATCTGGCTTCAGCATAGAGCGTAAAATCGTATATAACGGCTCCCGGTCACAATTCACGTGTGACCATACCACAGACGTTAAAGTGCATGGAGTCCAAACATTGTTGCTGGCTATGTTTCATGGAGAAGAGGCCTTTTGTACTGAGAGTGTCTTGGTCACAAGTAAACTATGCCCGAGAAGAGTAGCAGGTAGTCCTCTGCAAAGAAAGAAAGAAAGAAAGAAAGAAAGAAAGCTGCAGACTTCAATGACTTGTATTTTCGAATGTGCTATTGTTGGAAATGATGCTATAACCATATCAAGTACATGATGAACGAGAAAGGTGTTTCTCTATATTAAATACAATAAAGACATTCCTGAGAAGTAAAAATGTACTGAATAAGATTGAGAGATTTGCAAAGGCAAAAAATAAGGGTGGATCTTTCATAAGTGTTAATGGTGAGGTCAGCCTGGGTGTGTTTTGATATATAGTCTTCTCATGTTTATAGTTAAATGTGAAAATATTCTTTATTTCTTTTTTTTTTCTTTCCTTCTTGAACCGTATACCCTCCAGGGTTAGTTTTTCCCTCGGACTCAGCGAGGGATCCCAACGCTACCGCCTCAAGGGCAGTGTCCTGGAGCGCGAGACTTTGGGTCGGGGATACAGCTTAGGAGGAGGACCAGTACTTCGCCCAGGCGGTCTCGCATCCTATGCTGAACAGGGGCCATGTGGGGAGATAGAAAGATGGAAAGGGATAGACTAGGAAGAGGAAAGGAAGCGGGCGTGGCCTTAAGTTAGGTACCATCCCGGCATTGGCCTGAAGGAGAAGTGGGAAACCACGGAAAACCACTTCGAGGCTGACTGAGATGGGAATCGAACACCCTCTACAAAGTTTACCTCCCGTGGCTGAGTGGACCTCATTCCAGCCTTAATCCACTATTCAAATTTCGTCGCAGATCCTGGTATCGAACGCGGGCCTTCGGGGGTGGCAGCTAATTACACTAACCACTACACCACAGAGGCGGACACATGTGAAAACATGTGTGTATATTTTAGACTTATTTTATCCGTGTATGTATTTGAACTATAACATGACCCTTGCAATCGAAATTTCAGAAACCGCCACTGACTGCACTGTTCCAAGAACCTCTATGGCCTGTACTGAAGTAGCTTTGCTAAATCTTAACAAGGAAGTCTCTCTTTATTCACAAATAATGTGCTTTGAGCGAGGCGCGGACAGGAGGGTGGAAATCCAAGCGAAGAAATACTTAAGCCCGTTATTGACAACAAGACAAAGATCGGAAGCAAACAGAGTTCTAGCTGAAATTAAATGTTGAGGAGAGTTATAGTTGGCAAGAGAAGCAATGAAGATCGAAGGACGGAGACGGTAGTGAGTACGCCGAGTTGGACTGGTAATGAGGATATACGACTGTACGAAGGTTGAGCTGGAAGGAGATCGATAAATAGCGAGAGAATGAGAGAGGAGATGGATCTCGCACAGGCTATATGGAGAACGAGTGAGTTTGTGATGCAATCTAGCTCAGGTGGGATGGCATGGTTCGATCACTCAGAAGGACTTGGGTAAGGTTCCCTGCAAAGGAGGATGGGTCATTCACAAAGAATTATGCGGTGCTGATGCTCATTCATCCAATAATAATAATAATAATAATAATAATAATAATAATAATAATAATAATAATAATAGTTCCGTGATTTCTGTGGAACAGCAGAGGTGAAAGAAGGTGTCGTGGTGAATGGGGTGGGATCGCCAATGCTCCCCTGGCGTTTATGACCACAGAGTGGGGGGGGAGGGTAATCTCTTACCATTGGTGGAGATACTGCGGAGAACAATTTGAACGTTTCATTCTGCCTGATAGACAAACGAGTTATCCGAAACGTTAGTAATACGGTACCGCACGGAGAAGGAGGATGTTGTTTCGGTATTAAATGGCAAAGAAAGCTATTACTATGTATACAACTCCCTGTGCACACAACGTGCTACCCTTCAGAAGTTGTTTTCCGGACTCTTTCCAGTTACGATGCCGACGACTGTCAAAGATTCGACGACAACCAATGTTTCCAACAATGCGAACCAGTATTCATTATAGTGAGCCCATGCCCAGTGACATCGAGGTGTAAGAACTGCGTCTATCCACCGCTATTAAAAATTAATATTGACATGCCTCCTTTACGTCTACACGACTTCATGTCGTTCCAAGTTATTTTTCTTTCAGGAGCAAGGAGCAACTAAATACTCACATGTGAAAAGTCATGGAAAAGCACTGTGTAACAATATTGATCCTGATGACCGAATATTTAAGTTATGAAGACATTCAACATTCTTCGTCTAATATTGGTTTAACGGGGATCTCATTGTATGTTTTATAAATCACTGAGGGCACACCTGGTTACGGTTGCTTAACCCTTCCAGACTTAGATATTATTCTCACTTAGAAAAATGTATTTTCTTATTACATACTTGAATAGATTCAAAATGAGAATCATCCTTTAAACATTAAGACAAATGCTGGTATTTATGACACGTACATCTACAAATACAAGTCGCTCTGAAAGGCATTATCGGCCATGCCTCAAATCTTATGACTATACAGTGTACAGAAATTGTGTTATATGCGAACTGAGTCTCTATTTCATTAAATAACACTAATTTATAAATAATATGCAACTGTGATTTATTTATGTTACGGAGATATCCGTGGTAGATATGCGTGAAAGAAGGTGCGGGCGTGAACGGGTCTCAAACTACGGAATCAAAGTTAATGTAAAATTTAACAAGGTTATATTTTCTTTTCAAAAACAAAGAAATAACAAGCATGGCAGGTACAAAGTAGCAAATCAAAAGGGTAGTTACAATATTTACAGAATTTGGGCTTCGCGCCCTGACTTTACACTGCTTGGGCAATCAGCTCAGTTTTACCCCAAACACAAGTTTCAACAGAGGGGCAGAAAACCCCATTCATGCCTAGGAGCCCTTGCTCCAAATTGCACTGAAAAGCCTCCACGAGGCGTACAACACTCAATTTTCAAAAGAGCCACTCGCTCTCAAATTTAAGCCTCTCCCAGGCCACACCAAACTCCACCTTCAAGTTGTCCTCAACGGACATAAACACAGGGGTAAAATACCCAATCTACTGAGGTCTATTAAATGAAAGCAGGTTAATTAAATGACCTCAAAAATAACAATTTGAGAGGAGGCGAACTTGCACTCCTAATACACTTTGATTAAGACCTACTTGGCACTAGGCCGTTAATACAAGGGCTAATCCCATACTAAAGAGGTGACTTAAGAAGAGAACAATTTGTTTTACGTTATCGAAGAATAGGTTGAGAAAAATAAGTTCACCTCAAAACAATATGAGTGGGAGCTCGAGAGGGTTAGCACTCTCTATCCCAGTATGTAGCTTTAAAAGAGAATAAATGAAAAGAGTAGTTACATTTAGGAAACGGTTACATGGTGGAATGCTTAGAACCCGCCCCGAGAGTTAAACTGCTGAGCTAGCAAAGAAAGAAGTTATTAATCGGCCATTACCTTGTTGTTGACCGCTGCCGAGGAAAGAGGCACTTCCCGCCTCCTGCTATGTACTTAATACACTGAAAGATGGAACAGAAGTGGCCCGGAGACCCTAAAATCAGCAGTTTATATCCTCTCGCAGAAGTTTCTAGGCATTAGGGGAATGAAAACACCCTCCCGCACATTCTTTATTGGCTAGGGTACAGAAACATATCCAAGTAGGGGGAAGATACATCGGATTGGTCGAGAAAAAACTCAAAGAAATTCGGGATTGGATAAATCAAAAACAAGGGGAAAAAGAGGGGTATACAGCCAACTTAAACAATAACAGAAGGAAATTTAGCAAAGAACAAACATTTGAAATAAAAATTTCTCCAACAAAATAGTTCTTTGACTGCGCACTAGGTTGCACTATTGTTGATCTTCAGTAGTGTCCTCTAGAAGAGAAAGTTCACACTTCTTACTTCAAGCGAAACAAAAACACATCAAAAATGACACAGTTCAAAAACTCAAAGTTTTCCATGTGGTGACATCTTCAGAGAAAGTAGAGAATTAATAGCGTAGATAAAGTTCAGACTTCCTCCAACAGAGGAGTTTCAACTGGCACACATTTTGAATTAGCGGTGTGGAGGTGTACCGCCCGGTACAATTTACATGGTGCAACAATGATAACACAGTGAGCTCGCAGTTGCGGGCAACGGTATTCTGTACGAGGGATGGCTTCCTTCTCTCGCTTTTAGATGAAACTATCTAGAGATCGATTTGTTTTCAGACACACCTTGATGCAGGAGAGTGAAATATTTATGAAATCAGGACAACTCGTTCATAAATTGGATGTAATAGATATGAAAGTATGTCATTTCAACCTGTCATCTCCAAGCTGAAGATGTACATCTTTGGACATGTATCCCATAAAATTTGCCATGTCAGTATATGTTTGTTTGTAGAGTCAACTAAGAGACTATATTATTGTTTTAACATCGTAAGATACTGAGGGAACTTGCAAAATGAAATCAAAACAAGTAATATTCGTAAGTCTGTGCAGTAGTACCTAAATACTTCAATTCTTTAGGGCAAACTAGACTTACTGACAAAAATGAGTTAAGCAGCTGGAAGAAGAGGAGAATATGAAATAAAACTTAACGTATTGAGAGGTAATGAGATTTTATTTCAGTGATTGCAACATCAAGAGGAACTTACAACGAAGATAGCTGTACGAGCACTGCTTCCAGTGATTCGGTTAGGAAGTGTATCACACAGGTGTTGCATTCTCTCCTGAGGCAAGTTGACCTACGACAGTTGTAACTGGCCCTCGATATTCTGGATATTGGCACTGGGACGGAGTTAACATCCGAGCTGGTCACACACATGTTCTAATAATATTAATAATCGTATGGACTCACCTACTGTATGCAGACATTTTAATTTGTATCCATCTGGCTGTCTGCTCGTCGATTTCGACGTTCCGTATTACTCTAGGCCTACTAGATGTCAGTGTAAACAGAATCACTCTTGGGCGTCTATGGCTCAGTTTTAATGAATTTTGTCAGGTAAACACCAAGTGTATCACCAGAGATATTTTACTTACCGACATTCTGTTAATTCTAAGAAAAGAAAGAGACAGCAGGAAGGATTGGGGAGAGGTCATATTCCGTCCCCATGCTCAGCAAGCTACCAGGCCAATAAATTGAGGTGATAAGATGTCATAGTGTTCTAATTGGGTAGTAAGGGTCAGACAAAAACCACATAGGCAGAAATAGAAAGATGCCTACATGTAAAACCTGAAAAATTGTAGATAGCATATGCAAAGCTGGAAAAGTCCAGGTAATATTGTTAGTTAGGAAAAGCTACCATGCACAAGTCAATAACCCATTCCAAGCCGGTCCAGTTATTCTGGGAATGGGTCATTCTAGGCACTGCTGTGACTAGCGCGGGCCTTGCTACTTACCAAGTCTTGCCGTGAATAAACCTAAGAGGTGCTGTACAGCCTGATCACCTTGGGGTCCCCGGTACCCATTCTCCGATCCCGGAGACTGCGGTCAGGCCCGTCGAGGCGTGGGCATACTGGAGGGGGCAGGCATATGCCGACGGCCCTCCTTGCTCTCTGCCCGATCCATGGCTCTATAAACCAGGCAACTGCGATGTGAGCCCGGATGGCACGCCGCGCAGTTGGTGCACACCGGTGCCTCCCTAGGTGCCGTGCAAGCTAAGTGATGGGTATCACCAGAACAGTGACTGCAGCGTGCCTGGAGCACACAGCTTACCTGACGGTGGCCCCAACTCATAGAGCGGAAACACTGGAAGAACTGTAGAAGGGGACGTTCAGATCTCGCCTGACTGCCGTTTTCCGTCGAAGACCTCTCCCGATGTACACGTCAGTTGACTGTTTTCCTGGGAGCAGTCCTGGTCTGTGACTGGGTAGCCCTCCCTTGGTTGGCCGTCATCTTCTTATTCCGGGTACAAGGGCGGCATCTGCTTCCTAGTGGCCGTCTCTTCTCGGCGGGGTGAGGAGATCTCAACATTGCTGTGGCTCTTCTACCAGCCTGGGGACTGTGAGGGTGCGGGTGGCACCGCTGCAGTGCCAGCTTCTCCTGCCTGATTGGTGGCTGAGTCTATGTCGCTGGATTGTGGCACCTTAGTACTTTTTCCTGTCCTGTGGGACACACGTTGATGTTTGCATTGTGAAACTGGTGCTGTCTAGTCGTGAGGCCTTTGTATAAGCCTCTAAACGTCAGGGAGCGTCCATCTCCATTTCAGTGTTGCCCTCCACTGCCATGGGCTCCCTCCTGGTTTGTGCCCTGGTGATATGCATTTCCTACTAGGCCTACTAGATGGCAGTGTAAACCGAATCTCTCTTGGGCGTCCATACCACCAGACCTCTTAAACATAGGCTCCACGGCAGCCAGGGGGGCACGAGTCCGTGGCCACCTACTTGTTCCTTTGCCTCCTGGCTGTCTGCATGGCGGCAGTGGACGTCGTCTTTTCCTTCTGTAGCGTCTGAATAGCTGCCTCCTGTCTGTCACTGTCCTGTATCTTGGTTCCAATACCAGGCATTCGGATGGTCTGGAAGTCCCGGGAGAGTTTCCTCTCGTAACATTTGAAGCAGGTATGGTTCTCAGGGCGTTTGCTGAGCGCCCGGGAGAGGATCGCTTCTGTACGTTCCACCGGGTCTTTGGTGCCAAACTGCGTAAATTTGAGGAGATGGTTGAAGAAAATACACGCCTCCTCCTTCCTACCCGCACCATTCGATGATACAACATCAGGACCGATAGGGCCGGTTCGACGTGGTCCAGTCTTCTCTGCAACTCTCTGGGTCTAGAACTCCATACAGGCTACGAACGTCCCAGGGTCGTCTACGCAGCTGTTAGGTGGTTTCCTATTGTATGCCATCTTTCCTGTTGGTTCCTGTAATGAAAGCCTGTAAGAGAAATAAAACTAACAAGTGCTGGTTTGACAAGACAATACTCTTAGTGCACTTAAACGAGCACAGGTACAGGTTAATATGTGCTCGTGTTGAACTGAGAAGTACAAGGACTGGCGAGGAGAAGTACTAAGCAGAGTCACATACGTCCATCCGCTATCACAGTCGACCTCTTCTTCTTCTTCTCCTCCTTCTATCGCTTTTCCCCACACGTGTGGGTCACGGGTGCGAACTGCGTCGCACATGTGGATTTGGCCCTGCTTTACGGCCGGATGCCCTTCCTGTCGCCAACCCTCTATGGAGGGATGTAATCACTATTGCGTGTTTCTGTGGTGGTTGGTGGTATAGTGTGTTGTGTGAATATGAAGAGAAGAGTGCTGGGATGGACACAAAAACCCAGTCTCCGAGCCAGAAGAACTAATCAGAAGCGATTAAAATCCCCGACCTGGCCGGGAATCGAACCCGGGACCCTCTGAACCGAAGGCCAGTACGCTAACCATTCAGCCGACGAGTCAGATCCCATCATGTCTAATAACACGGTCATGAAACTCGGTAATAACTCACATATTCGCCGATGGTACGCACATATACGACATTATGTCGACATCGAAGTATTCCTTCCAGGTGCTTAATTTCTTTATGTTAGCGAGTGTTTTTTCGATACGTTTTACTAATTTTTTGTTTCTTAATCTCAGTTCCGTTAATTTTAATATTACCGGGCGAGTGGGTTTGAATCCCAGTGTTGGCAGCCCTGAAGATGGTTTTCCGTGGATTCCCGTTTTCACACCGGGCAAATGGTAGGACTGTACCTTAATTAAAGCCACGGCCGCTTTCTTCCCATTCCTAGGCCTTTCCTGTCCCATCGTTGCCATAAGACCTATCTGTGTCGGTGCGACGTAAAGCAAATACCCAAGAAATAAAATAAATATTTTTAGAACTTCAACCCTATGTAGTTAGGTACCGTACTTAAAACACCGCAAACGTTAAAAATTTCGATAAATCTCATCCAATTCGTATTTCGACCCCCAAGAATATTTTTTACAAATTTCAAATTACTCGGCTCAACCTGTTGCAAATAACGATTTCTGTTAAGTATCCTATACTTAGAGATTAATTAATACACAGAATGTATTGCTGTAAATATGAAACAGTGCACGTCAGCGATTGAAATACATACTACCGAGAGACTTCGCTACGAGGTAGCCATGACTTTGTACTCGGGAGAGGGAGATAGTGGGTTCAAACACTTCGAACTCCACCGTTGGCAGCCCCGAAGGTAGATTTTGTGTTTTCCCTATTTTCATACCAGGAAAATGCTTGGATTTAACCGTAATTAAGCCCCTTCATATCCTACCGTCTCTAAAAGACCAAACTGAGTCGGAGTGACGTTAAAACATTTACAACAAAATTCATAATAAACCACCGTACCTGTGGACGTAGGTGATCAGTGATAACTTACCTTTACTAACAAAGAATTTTAGAGCGAACTCCTCAGTATCAAATGCTAAGACTACGTTTTCCGTGACAGAACGTCATGAAGGATGGACTACATCCAAATAAACGTATCAGCCATGACGTGTAATGGATAGCACTACTTGCTCGGAAGCCCGGGTTCGACTACCAGTGAAAAAACCACAGCCTGTTTCCAGTCATTCGATGAGGTAAGTGATGTAATTAATGAAGACCTTATCTAGCGGCGAGGATAGGAATTGTGCCGGCTGCCTAATCCTGTCGCACTCTTCTGGGGCAATGATTAATGACTGACAGATGAAATGGAATGATATTGGAGAGAGTTGCTGGAATGATGACAGGGAAAACCGGAGTACTTGGAGTAGAACCTGTCCCGCCTCCGCTTTGTTTAGCACAAATCTCACAAGGAGGACCGGGATTTGAACCACGGAACCAGGTGGTGAGAGGCCGGCACGCTGTCACCTGAGCCGCAGAAGCTCGGTTTGATTCCCAGTACTGCAGGAAAATTCAGATTAGCAGGAGGGGCCCATAGGTTTCTGTGTTGAAAAGAGTACACGGAGTTCATCTCCACTGAGAATGTGTCGGGAACAAAAAGCCCCAGTATGAGGACACAAATTTACACTTTACCTCCACCAAAGTTAAGTTTTTGTGGAACTGAGTATCTGTGTCCAGAAGAAGATGATATAAAAGGCTTATATTATTGATTACGTCTCTAATAACAAGAGACTTCTGTAACATCAGATAATTCTGAGTCGTCTTCAAAAGAGAAGTAAATAGAAGCTGTCAAGGGGAAATGGAATGGAGAAGACACGCATTATTTGCTTCCTTCCTGTTGAGAGAAATCACTGCGAGAGGTTGTAAATACTCGGAATATGAAAGAAGGTGATGCAAGTTCAGGTCAAAGGAGATCCCTGCTCTATCTACTCTTTATGTGTTCTCTCGAGTCTTCAATGTATATCAGGAAAGTTTATTTGCTTACTGTTTGATGTGAAATGAGCCAGAATGTTTTTCGGATAATTAAAAATCATGATGAGGAGCTCAGTACTAGTCTTTAAACTCTAAGAATGTGGGTTTGTTTCTAGTCTACATAATCCTTATCTCAACAACGTTTAGACAGTACCAACGTAATGAAGAATATTGGCCCAAAATTTACCTGGCGTTGAAATGGGAAACCACAGAAAACCATCTTCAGTGCTGCCGACGCTGGTATTCCCACCCATTATCTCTCGAATGCAAGCTGAAAGTCACAGTTACTAGATAAGACGCTAGGGGTCACGCGGGGTTAGTGAATCGTATCCCTGAAATTTAATTATATTTTTGTCCTAAATGGAAGATAATAATTACTTTTACGCAAGTTAAGAGAGAAAAATTTGCTGTAAATTAATAAATACCTTTTTTACTAGAGAAATGTATACGTAGGCCTACATACTTTGCTACATTACTAATATCAATTCCACTTACGTCACAGCGTTTCAGTATATCATTTGTTCATGTAACACTTTGGTGTGTGAAGTCTTTGCTCATTTAACTTCTTTGAAATTATTAAATGTGCTTCGCTTGATGTTACTTGATGGGGCTAGTTGTTGACTTGTGCCCATAACCCATTAATAATTAATATAATTGCCGGTTCATGTATCATGCTATTTTTCTTTCAACAAAATTCATTTTTGTGCTATTTACGATATACCTTTCACCTCCATTTTCACGTTTGAACTGCCCGCGCTAGTCATGATGGACTAAGATATTGAGAATTCACAGACATAGCACTCCCATTCGTCGGTGCTAACTCATTAATTAACCCTAGACCCGGAGCGCCAATTTCTGTCACACTACCGGACACGAGTTACGTTTTCAGTTGTTTACAGGCTTCCAATCGCATAAACATTTCATTTAACGGCGTTTTATCTTTTGTTGTTCTCCAAATAAAATTAAAAACTTGTATTAGTGATTAATATGAAAGTACTTAACATGAATAATCATGAACACGTGAACTAATTCTGATAGGGACATGAATACTACGCCTATTTAAAATGAGTTAAGCAGTTGATACATAATTAAATTAAAATAATGGTAATATTTTAATATTTGCACAATTATAAAATTAAATGATCAGATATAATAGCAAAGAAATGACTGGATGAAAAATAAACTTTGTTGACTTGTCCAAGAAATCTTTCACACCTTACCTCCCGAGCAATGCCATAATTTCACTGCGATTCGAAAATTTAGCACCGCGCTCACGGCTGTAATTCACTTCTTCCCGCTTCCTAGAAATACACAAATTAGTCCAGTATAATAGTTCATCCACCATCTCAGCGTTTACAACTGCATTAAACAGTCAGTTTCTGTTGATACTTTCCTCTCCTCCCCTTCCGGTCCTGGCAGTATTTTTACAATATTCCTTGCTTTTACCCTCGAAGTAAGCTTTGAAACGTCCATCGTGGACCACATTGTTCCTCCATCTCTCCCGAAGATAAGTTCCCTTTAGTTATCGTCTTCATAGATCTCACTGTCCGAATCGGCCTCCTGCTCCGTATCACTGTTATGATCCTGATCCGATACGTTTATAATTTCCTCCTCCCCATCCAAAAAGTACCGAGGCAGAGTCCTCTATTTCATCGGACAAGTGGCTCAAAATGTCAGGTACGTCTTCATCATTGACAAAACGAGATCTAAAATAGAAATATACTGCACGTAATTACGTCTGACTTTGCCTGCTCAGTCTTCAGCCCTAAGGCTGGTTGGATCCTCAACAGCTCCGCCATCAGCTGTCATAAATGGCCTAGGCATTACTGAAGAGCCATACTAGGGAAATGAGGGGTGAGGTAGTTTCCCGTTGCTTTCCTCACTAAGCCAGAAGTTGCTATTACATATCAGTCTGCCAAGCCCACTGAAATGCATGCACCAACTGACCCTATGAGCAATATTTTCACACCATTCATAGCAGGGACTGGCTGCAGAAGGAATGGCATTACTAGCATCGCTCATACCTCAGTCACTTTCATAATGTCAAAGCCAAGTATAAGAAAGAGACAGATCAATGAAAGTAACAATTTTTTTTGATAGTTGCTTTACGTCGCACCGACACAGATAGGTCTTATGGTGACGATGGAACAAGAAAGGGCTTTGAGTGGGAAGGAAGCGGCCGTGGCCTTAATTAAGGTACAGCCCCAGCATTTGCTGGTGCGAAAATGGGAAACCACGGAAAACCATTTTCCGGGCTGCCGACAGTGGGGTTCGAACCTACTATCTCCCGAATACTGGATACTGGCCGCACTTAAGCGACTGCAACTATCGAGCACGGTAGTAACAAAATTACTCTAGCCCACACCAGAAGACATAGTACACTGTAAACACTAGGTCCTGTCAGCAAAGGCAATGGCTTTGCCTAATTACCCTAAAGGTACAGAGGAAAGGACATTTTAAAGAAATAAATTTTAGTTACATGACCAGGCGCGCGGTTGACTTGTCAACCAGCTTCGGGTTTCAAGAGTTCGCTCGAAATAATTACACACGTATCGCTTCCACTGTTGTCGAAACTCGACTGAACTGACGGTCAAAAGTGAGAGCAAAGGTATTGGTTGCAGGGTGGTGAAAAACTGACAGTTCTAGGAATTATGTCGTAAAATAGCGCGCTGGTTGACAAAAAGAAGCAGCGTGCCCGGTCTAGGGTTAATATAATGATTGGTCCATTAATATAATTATTATTGGTACAGGGATTATGCTATTATTCTTTCAACAAAAATCATTTTTATGTTACTTACGACATACGTTACACATCTGTTTTTCCGTTCGAACTACCCGTGCTAGTCGTGATGGACAAAGATGTTGAGAACTCAAGGACATAGCCCTTCCTTTCATCGGTGCTAGCTAGGGATGGGCATGAGCGCAGCTCGAGCGGCTCGAGCTGATGACGTCACTGCTCGATCTAGGTCGAGCAGTACTCGAGCAGGAGTATGGCCTGCCATCTATGAGTGATTACCTTGTACTAAATCAGATGAGTGGCAATCTTCTTTGCTCTTTTAATGCTAATGAAATGAAACCAGTGTGTGTACAGGAACACAACTGAACAAACTATATCCTCACCCGGCAATTTTAGAAATAGCTTATTACATTTCGTACCATGAAAATAATATTTATAATGATAACGCCTTAACATTATTAACGGAATACATTGAATCCCTTACACAACATAGGAGTATATGGATTATATGGTTGTTATCCTAGAGTAATATTATCGCCTGAGAAATGATACGGCGTAATATGTAAGTAAGTCCGCCTCTGTGGTGTAGTGGTTAGCGTGATTAGCCGCCACCCCCGGAGGTCCGGGTTCGATTCCCGGCTCTGCCACGCAATTTGAAAAGTGGTACGAGGGCTGGAACGGGGTCCACTCAGCCTCTGGAGGTCAACTGAGTAGAGGTGGGTTCGATTCCCACCTCAGCCATCCTCGAAGTGGTTTTCCGTGGTTTCCCCTTTTCACACCAGGCAAATGCTGGGGCTGTAGCTTAATTAAGGCTACGGCCGCTTCCTTCCCACTCCTAACACCTTTCCTATCCCATCGTCGCCATAACACCTATCTGTGTCGGTGCGACGTAAAACCAATAGCAAAAAACCCAGTTATATTATATCGGACGCAGGACTTCAGGTCTGTTCACATTTTTTATTATGTAGGAGAAATAGTACATATAGCATTATAATAAAACCGAACAGAATATATTATTAAAATGATACATACAATGTTCAGAAGAACCAAAAATGAAAGTAGCGACCAAGTAACGAAAGGAAAACCACACAAATACTATCACTATGCAGAGCTCATCGCCATGTCGAGCAGTCACTTCCATTTGCTAAAAAAAAGTAATTCTGGGCATATATGGATTTAATAAACTGATGCGTCCACTATGACTTACGGTACGTATGTATTTCTGTAGAATGGACGCTATCGCTAATGACTCTACTTCTACTCTACGCGTAGTGCCGGAAGGTGAATATCAACGAGAATGAGTGCAGACGGAATTGTGGCTCGAGCCCTAACACACACTCCTGCTTAGCGCACACGCAAGCCTACGTCATGAGGGGATTCCGTGTTGCTCGATCTGGCTCGACCACGCTCGACACACCAGTTCGTGACGTCAGCACTCGAGCCTGCTCGAGCAGGCGATCGAGTGGCCCATCCCTAGTGCTAGCCCTGGACTTCAAGAAGGAAACAAAAGAAGGCACGATGAAGTTGAATGCCACAGAAGAGAGTCGTGTCTGCAACGAAATAGTCGCCGTAGTTAGGTATCTATAATTCTCTAGTAATAATGGTATTTATCAATTTACCGCTAATTTTACTGTTGATTTGCGTAAAAGCAATTATTATCCTCCATTTAGGACAAAAATTACAATGAAATTTCATAGGTACGATTCGTTCAGAAAACTGATTACGCGCACATTTGGTGACGACGGCTGGCTCATACCGGGGGGCTGGCGCTGTACACGACCCATTGTAACTGTGCATTTCTGATTTGTTTGTTTTTTTATTTAACCATTTTATTAGCATTTCTTCAGTTTTGTCATATATATTTGCCAGTTTTTATATCTGTGCATTTATCTTAACACGAACTAATTCATTAGCTTTCTCAGTACTAAATAATCTTTCACCTCGCAGGTAAGGTATTTAAGAATCAGTTTCGTATTTTATATCCAGCCAGTGATTCTGAGAACGATTTTATGTTTAGACTTATTTATAAATTGATTCACTTAAAATTAAAGACACATGACCAATCCATGCGTTTTAGAGTTGTTGTTTCGGCGGTTTGTTGGTGTTAAGTACTGTTGTAAATACCTGATCATTTTTCTTTTAACAATGTAAAATCTCTCGACATTTCTTAATAGAGTTTCCATGGAAGGCACTAAAATTATTTTCCATTTTAACAATAGAATTAATGCACTCGTCCACGGGTTTCATTAAGCAGGCCTATCCAAATTCATCCAACTATGGTGCGCCAGGGCACCAACTATCCCTACTATGCGCATGGCCCCTACCTGTTCGCTTGCTGTCACTTGGCACCACAGGTACGGCCACGTGAAAACGAATTCACTGAGGAATTCTGATTATAAATTTCTTATCTTCACTTTTTCCGATTCAACACTAAGTCTAAAATTACACTTAAATTTCTCATTTATTTTTAGACTGCAATTTATTTTATTATTATAATTTTTTCTTGGTGCTTACATTTTCTATATCAGGAGAAAACGTCCTCGAGACCGCCAATCACACGCACTGATGGAGGTTGCCGTCTGCGAAAGACGCTTGGTTGATGAGCTTTGAGACCGAAAGAAGACTCACAGATGTAAGTACTGTAGAGAGGAATACGGAGAGCATTTCTGCCAACTCCTTATGGACTCTCAGCTACACTTTCTGAGGGAATTTGCTGAAAAACTCAGGTAACGTAGGAGAACTGTTGAACCTATCTTTCAGCCTGGTATTTCTACGAGCTCTAGCTACGAAGTACGCGAAGCGTCTTCATCTGACGCAATAAAACATTCAATAAACTAATCAGGTCTGGGCTTGAGCAGCGGACTGCGTCTCAGCAGCAATTCAAGCGGCAGTACCACATTGACCAACAAACTGTTCGAAATCGGTTACTTGTTACTTTGCAAACTTGTGAAACCTATTTATTTTTACGTGTGTAATTTATATGCATTTCTGTTTCTTGCCAATAGAATAGGGCAAGACAAACACAAGAAGTCTTGTATAGCATTTTTTTAAACAAAAGAAATTATAATAGTACTATCAACACAGTAGAGCTTCCAAACGGAGAGGTAAAAAGAAATGAAAATGAAATATTACAGAAGTTAAGTAGATATTTAACTCACTTACTAAGTGTAATATAACTGACGACACACAAGATAACCCTCTAAACCCTAAAAATTATACTGTAGAAAGTTTGACTTGGCTGGAAGTGGACACAGCAATATACTATGTAAAATGAAAAACAACAAGTCTGTAAGATTGGATGATCTCAGTGTGGACATGATCAAAGCACTTGGAGAACATGGAATACAATGGTTGTATAGAGTACTAAATAAAATTTCGGTAGAAAATGAAATCCCCCGTGATTGGAGGCAAGGAGTGATGATTCCACTATTTAAGAAAGGTGACCGAAAGAATGCAACGGCTATAGAGGCGCAACCCTTCTATCTCATGGCTTAAACATACACTGACTGACAGAGCAAATGCAACACCAAGAAGGAGTGGTCAGAACTTTATGCCAATTGCAGGGTAGACTGACGTCGTATGCTCATGATGTGAAATGCGCCGCTGTGCTGCGCACGTAGCGAACGATAAATGGGACACGGCGTTGGCGAATGGCCCACTTCGTACCGTGATTTCTCAGCCGACAGTCATTGTAGAACGTGTTGTCGTGTGCCACAGGACACGTGTATAGCTAAGAATGCCAGGCCGCCGTCAACGGAGGCATTTCCAGCAGACAGACGACTTTACGAGGGGTATGGTGATCGGGCTGAGAAGGGCAGCTTGGTCGCTTCGTCAAATCGCAGCCGATACCCATAGCGATGTGTCCACGGTGCAGCGCCTGTGGCGAAGATGGTTGGCGCAGGGACATGTGGCACGTGCGAGGGGTCCAGGCGCAGCCCGAGTGACGTCAGCACGCGAGGATCGGCGCATCCGCCGCCAAGCGGTGGCAGCCCCGCACGCCACGTCAACCGCCATTCTTCAGCATGTGCAAGACACCCTGGCTGTTCCAATATCGACCAGAACAATTTCCCGTCGATTGGTTGAAGGAGGCCTGCACTCCCGGCGTCCGCTCAGAAGACTACCATTGACTCCACAGCATAGACGTGCACGCCTGGCATGGTGCCGGGCTAGAGCGACTTGGATGAGGGAATGGCGGAACGTCGTATTCTCCGATGAGTCACGCTTCTGTTCTGTCAGTGATAGTCACCGCAGACGAGTGTGGCGTCGGCGTGGAGAAAGGTCAAAGAAATCCGGCAGTAACTGTGGAGCGCCCTACCGCTAGACAACGCGGCATCATGGTTTGGGGCGCTATTGCGTATGATTCCACGTCACCTCTAGTGCGTATTCAAGGCACGTTAAATGCCCACTGCCACGTGAAGCATGTGCTGCGACCGATGGCACTCCCGTACCTTCAGGGGCTGCCCAATGCTCTGTTTCAGCAGGATAATGCCCGCCCACACACTGCTCGCATCTCCCAACAGGCTCTACGAGGTGTACAGATGCTTCCGTGGCCAGCGTACTCTCCGGATCTCTCACCAATCGAACACGTGTGGGATCTCATTGGACGCCGTTTGCAAACTCTGCCCCAGCCTCCTACGGACGACCAACTGTGGCAAATGGTTGACAGAGAATGGAGAACCATCCCTCAGGACACCATCCGCACTCTTATTGACTCTGTACTTCGACGTGTTTCTGCGTGCATCGCCGCTCGCGGTGGTCCTACATCCTACTGTGTCGATGCCGTGCGCATTGTGTAACCTGCATATCGGTTTGAAATAAACATCAATTATTCGTCCGTGCCGTCTCTGTTATTTCCCCAACTTTCATCCCTTTCGAACCACTCCTCCTTGGTGTTGCATTGTCACTGTCAGTCAGTGTATATAAGACCATCCTGGAGAGAAAAATCAGTAAATTTGTTGAACCTTAACTTGAGGAAGAACAACATGGATTTAGAGCGAACAGATCAACGCTAGACCTTTTTCGATAAGAATGCTCTTTGAAAAATACTGGCATGAAAATGAAATGGTGTATGGCTTTTAGTGCCGGGAGTGTCCGAGGACAATTTTGGCTCGCCAGATGCAGGTCCTTTGATTCGACATCGGTAGGCGACCTGCGTGTCTTGATGAGGATGAAATGATGATGAGGACAACACATACAACCCAGCCCCCATGTCAGCGAAATTAACCATTTAAGGTTAAAATTCCCGACCCTGCCGGGAATCGAACGCGTGACCTCTGTGGCCAAAGATCAGCTCGCTAACCATTTAGGCATGGAGCCGGACAATACTGGGATAATAATAGAACGATTATAGTTGAGTTCTTGTATATTGAGAAGGCATATGATCATGAACCATATAAATACATAAGGGAATGTCTGTGGCGTAAAGAAGTGCCAGATGAGATTAAAGCTCGAGTGAAACAACTATAACAAGAGACAAAGAGCTGTGTGCAAATTCAAGGAGGAAGGTCAAACTGTTTTGAAACCAGGAGCGGAGTCCAACAAGGAAGTTGTCTATCACCACTTCTCTTCATTACTATAATGGATGAGGTTATAATGAAGGATCAGACAACAAATGCAGTTGTATTTGCTGATGATGTTATGCTATGGGGTGAGATAGAAGCAGAAGTTCAAGCTAAACTAGATCTTTGGCAAGAAGAATTTGTAAGAATGGGAATGATCATCAGCCGAACTAAAACCTTCGGTTTAGTGACGAGCCGAAATCCTGAAGCAGTCCACCTGCGAGTGCAAAAAGAAAGACATTATCAATAACTTCAAATACTTAGGGAGCTTCGTTTATTCTAACAATGACATAAACCAAGAAATAACAAATAGGATACAAGCTGCATCAAAATTCTACTTCGTATGTCAATTACTTTGGGATGACTCATTTCCCAAAGCTTGGAAGCTCACTCTGTACAAAACATACCTTGTACTAATTCTGACATACGGACTGGAAGCAGCAACGTTGACTAGATCTGCAGAAAGTCGCCTATAGATCGCTGAAATGAAGCTCCTTCGATCATGTCTCCAAAAGATAAGGAGAGGCAAAATAAGGAATGAACGTATTCGGCAACAACTTGGATTGGACAGGAGCCTGATGGAAACCTTCGAACTAAGCAGATTACGATGGCCTGGACATATGAGAAGGATGGCTCCAATTAGGACAATATGAGCATACTATGAAAGGAATGTTGTTGGTAAGAGGCCCAAAGGGAGGCCTCGTGATTATGATAAATGTATATGCTGAAAAGTCACATTGTGAGTTTCATGTTTGAACTGTTGAAACTTCTGTATAATGTTATGCTTAAAATAATCACTATGTTACCCATTCTGAATAACTTCTTTAGATTAATTCTTAAAAATGAAGCATGGGTACATTTCAATTCAAGTTTATTATCCATGGATCAATAAAGGCAATACCTATTCTGAACGGCCTACGTACACAGCAATTTGCTGCTGCAGAGAACAAACTCGTATAGTACTACATTATCTTCCTCAAACGAGCGATAATGAGCTTTGTTATTAAACCATGCAATTTAACGTTATAATGATGGTATTTATTACAATAATTATGGTAACTTTGATAAGAACACACAGTTCAAATTATGTGTGCTCTACCCGAGCAAACATGCCTACCACCTACGTAATTAGGCTAATACAACGGATGAAAGGCATAACCAATTCCACGGACATCCTATTTAGATTCAGGTGATATTCAATTCATATAAAAACAGACAGGAACTGCATTTCTAATAATATCTCTCAGTACACAAAATTGGAACTGGTAGATAATTTCAAGTATTTAGAATGTGTATTTTCACAAGATCGTCAATCATCGCACGGTCTGAAGGGCATTTGTTCATCCATCAGTTCGGAATTATATTTTGGGGGGGATTTTCCAGATGAGCTGGCATTTGACTCTTGACCATGAAGGTCCCATACGTTATAAACAATGACGTATGGTCCCAGTAACAGACAGTGAATGGCGCTATACATATTTTTTTGCATTGACAATGCAATAGGAAGAATATAATGAACTAGGTTATCAAAACACCATCTTACCTGTTGATTTATATGGTGTTATATGCTCCTCTTCATACTTTCAAATCCTTGTCAGTCAGTTTAAGGTCCGAAACCTAGTGGAAAGAAAAAATATATTAATGTGTAAACATTTGTATATAAGAAACAGAAAATAATAAAATAATACGAGACATCCTAGTTAGAATTTAGAGGTTGTGAAACATTTGAACAATGATATAGCTTACACAAAATATTTCTTTCCCACCAATCCAGATGTTGGAAAAGTTTCCCTCGGACCCAACAATTTATCTAACTATTAACATGTTTTCTGGAGATGGTTGAGCCAAACCCAATCGTCGCAAGGAGTGAGGATGGTTTTTCTGATCTCACTCGTTTTCACACCAGGAAAATTTCAGAATTGCTCCTTAATTAAGACCAGAACTCAGATATTCGCTGTTCACGCCGGCCCCTTTGCCGAAACTCTCTCTGTAATGTTAGTTCAATATTAAACAGATACAAAAATGTGTCGATCTTGGAATTTTAGAGAGAATAAAATTATCAAAATTTTCGTGCACTTGAATAGAAAACAAGGTATTGCACCCTATCCTGTCGTAAATGTACCTAGCTAGCTCCTATGAAATGGTACGTTCGCTAAAGGAGTTCAGTCAAAACTCGTACACATCATTGGGCGGGATAAGGAGGTACATAAATCTAGAAAATGAGACCAATCGAGTAAGGGGTAAAACATAATTTACTTACCGTAAGACAAAATATTCTTGAAAGACAAACACTTAGAAATGAAAAATAACTCTCGAAAGAGAAGAAGTTAGGGGAAAAAACTCATATCTCTACGAATTTACTCTGGTAAAATGAAATGGCGCATGGCTTTTCTTAGTTCCAGGAGTGTCCGAGGACAAGTTCGGCTTGCCAGATGCAGGTCTTTTGATTTGATGCCCGTAGGGTGATGCCATCGGAATTAACCAATTATGCCGGGAATCGAACCCGGGACCCCTGTGACCAAAGGCCAGCACACTAACCATTTAGGCACGGAGCCAGACATTGAATCTGGTGATCCATAAACTTCGTTATTCTCAATCGATTAGTAACTAAGCGCTCATCTTTATCGTTCAGGTTGCCTTGACAATCTATGAATATTAAATACGTCAGGAAAGTGGAACACCGCACATATTTACTTGAAATGGCGTGTGACTTTTAGTGCTGGGAGTGTCCGAAGACGTGTAAGGCTCGCCAGGTGCAGGTCTTTTGATTTGACTCTCGTAGGCGACCTGCGCGTCGTGATAAGGATGAAATGATGAAGACGACACATACACCCAGCCCCCGTGCCAGCGAAATTAACCAATGATTGCTAAAATTTTCGACCTTGCCGGGAATCGAACCCGGGACCCCTGTGGCCAAAGGCCAGCACGCTAACCATTTAGCCATGGAGCCGGACACATATTTACTTAAATCGCGTATATTCAAGCTGAATAATTCAAATAACACAAGAACCCTTAAGTGAGACCAAACATAACCTAAATTACCGAAGTAGCACGAAATGTAATCAGCGAACCCTGTCACGATAAATCACAGACGGGAACTGAACCCCAACCAAATATGCAAGTCAGAACTCATGGACAACACACAATAAACCAAAATCATAACACAAAAAAAAAATAGCAAACAAACAACACAAAATATACACTGACTTAGCAAATGTCATGGGATAGTCACCTAATAGCGTGTGGGGCCTCCTCTGGCCCTGCGAACTGCAGCGAGACGCCGTGAAAATAAGTCGACAAATCCATGGTAGTCCTCTGGACGCAGCTGACACCAAATCGTTTGCAAAGCGGCCGCAAATGCTGGTCTGTTCGTGGGTGCAGGATCCATGGCACGGAGGGTTCATATCGCGACTCCTGGGTAGCCATGGCAGTCGTTGGACCTCCACTGCATGTTCCTGGAACCATTTCTGGGCGACGTGGGAGCGATGTGGCAGCGCGTTATCATTTTGAAACACCGCAGAACCATCTGGGAGCTAGAAGGCCAAAAATGGGTGGAGATGGTCTCCGAGCAACTCAACATTCCGCGTACCATTCAAAGTCTCTTCCAGAACAACTAGGGGCCCATTCCATACCAGGAAAATTTATTTACTTATTTATTCCTGACTTACATTTGTGGCGAAGTTTAAGAAACGAGATTTTCACTTCCGGAGGTGCATATGGCCCTGAGGTTCACTCAGCCTAAACCAGAAATTAGTACCAGGTTACTTCCTGAGGGCAAAGGTGGCCGGGCGTAGAGCTAACCACTCTACCGCATCACGTGCTGAGGTTAACAATGGTGGAAGCCTTTACCTTCCACTCCTCCAAGGGCCTTCATGGCCTGTACGAAGGTGACTTTGTCTTTTATCTTTCGTTCAATATTTATATGGAAGACATCCAAAGGAGATGGAAATATGGAATTTTTCATTATATTGTAGGTTTTGAATCATTTAATCAGTTAATTATAACTATATGCATTCATTTCTACTTGTGAATTCACTTCCCCAGTGATTATAACGCTCACTATTTGCTTTCCTGATATCTTGGCTGGTTGCTTAGTTGCTTCCTTGCTTATTATTTGAATTCTTGATACCTGTTCCCTTCTTTGTATAAGTTAGTGACTTAATGTGTATTCACCGCTTTTTCTCTGTCCATTCAAATTCATTTTTTCCCTGTTTCGGAAGATATCGTGTTACTACAGTTTTTATGGGTGTAAATTTTGTCCTACAAATGAGTTTTTCAGCGTAGTATCACAGTTCTCTCGGTAGTGAATGGCCGCATATATAGCCACATAAGACCCTAGCAAAAAGACTATGAATCTGTGAGCGTTTATTGGGTTCACTTCTTGATCCTTCTTAACTTGCTGTTTGACGATTTAGCATTTTTTTGTTACTTACTTGTTCCAAACAACCAGTGGCGTATACTGGTCTGAAGATCTGGGCTACCACACAGCCTAGATAACCAAAACATTAAATTACATCTCTTTTAAATATTGACTATATATATACCAGGTGGCTCCCGGACGCCGTACTTTCTACTTATAAATGTCCCGCATGCATAAGTGATGTGTGTGGTGTCTACCACCTACTTTTAACAGGGGAACGACTGCCAGCGGGCAGGTTACGTCATAATATGAAGAGATAAGAAACAGAGTTACACTCGCAGCATGTTACTCAGCGTTCCCGGTCGAATGCACCCCTTGCATTAGTAAACAATGTTTTCGACCGCATACTTCTAGGCTGGTGTATGGTACAGCCGCACTATATTTACTGTCTGCTTATCGACAATGGCTAGTGTATTCAGCAGCGATGAATACACATACATTACTTTTAACTGGACTGCCAGGTCGGAATGTAACCGAAGCTCCAAACAGACATATGCCGTCTACACAAGTATTTCACCGAACAGTACCGTGTTTGTTTCATACAAGCAACTCTTTTATCGCGTGGGATGTCTACACGTGTATAAATTAACACGTTATTAAATTTCCTTTTCTGCATCTTTGGCGTGTTACCAAACAGTTGCGGCGATTAGGGGGTGGGGCGAGAAGGGAACGTCGCCCCCGCCCCTCACCACTTTGTGGAGTAAACATTACATATTGACTTTCGCCACCTGGAACTAGGATTTTTTGTTTTTCTGCTAATGGCTTTACGTCCACCGACACAGATAGGACTTATTGCGACGATGGGATAGGAAAGGCCTAGGAGTTGGAATGAAGCGGCCGTGGCCTTAATTAAGGTACAGCACCAGCATTTGCGTGGTGTGAAAATGGGAAACCACGGAAAACCATCTTCAGGGCTCCCCACATTGGGATTCGAACCCACGATCTACCGGATGCAAGCTCACAGCCAATTAGTTTTAAAAGAAACGTTATCTGTACAAGCTTTTGTGTCTTATCTGCTAATTCTTTCCTTTATTTTCTTTGATTTTATTAACATAATGTTTGGCGGAAATAAGCACCAAATGCCGTTCGTCGCGGCTAACCGATTTGTATAGCGCTACGGCAAGTAGTGGAGAATTTGCATGTACTGTGGGGAATGGTAGTAGGGGTATAATATTTTTGCCAAGGTCGTGGACACTGAGTTATAATTCACCCGTATGACGCACGCATTCGTCAGTCTGGCAGCCTCTTCAGTGTCTGTTAGTTCCTTAGTGTGTATTAAAATACTAAATAACTTATAATTGCATGATCATGCCGTACTTCTATTTAATTGTACCGGCTGAGCTAGCTGTGGAGTTAGGGCCGCGCAGCTGCGAGCTCGCACCGGGGTGATAGTGGTTTCGAATCCCACTGCCGGCAGCCCTGAAGACGGTTTTGCGTGGTTTCCCATTTTCACATCAGGCAAATGCTGGGGCTGTACCTTATTTAAGGCCATGGCCGTTTCCTTTCCAAGCGTAGCCCTTCCCTGTCTCATCGTAGCCATAATTCCTATCTGTGTCGTTGCGACGTAAAACCAATTGTAAATAAATATTCTACTATTTTGCTTTACGTCGCACCGACCCAGATAGGTCTTATGGCGACGATGGGACAAGAATGGTGTAGGAATGAGATGGAAGCGGCCGTGGCCTTAATTAAGGTGCAGCCCCAGCATTTGCCTGATGTGAAAATGGGAAAAAACGGAAAACCGTCTTCAGGGCTGCCGGCAGTGGGATTTGAAACCACTATCACTCGGGTGCGAGCTCGCAGGTGCGCGGCCCTAACTCCACAGCTAGCTCAGCCGGTACAATTAAATAGAAGTACGGCATGATCATGCAATTATAAGTTATTTAGGCCCGGTTTCATCAACACATGTTAAATATATACTAACAAGTAGTTAGTTAATCCGGAGTTAGAAATTTAACATCTTGTTAGGTTTCTTGCGTTTCATCAAACTTTTCTTGTGAAATGTTAACTAATCGACTGTTAACTCTCCCAATATTGCGAACTGGTGCGAATCAAGGAGGCAGTGGTACGAACATGCTGTTTTACAGCGCGCTCCGATGCGCTTTTGATTGAGCACAGCTGTAAAATATGGTGCGTGAAGTGAAACGGAATCGTAGTTCTAATTTTTCCTCCTTCGAAAAAGAGTTGTTAATTGAATTAGTTAGTAAATATACATATAAGTTATTGAGTGCAAGCGCACAGATGGCTTGACGATAAAAGAAAAGAAAAGGCGCGGGAAAAGTCCGCGAGGGTTTCAATGGGGTAAACAGATACTTTTCTTAGCGGGTATCCGCTGTCACCTAAAAAAATCACTTCGTTAATTGTCCCACTTCAAACTGTGCTCCGATATGGGAGTCATTAAATATTGTATTGTAGTGTGCAGAACCAGACCACCTAGCAAGTATATCCCTGATTTGGAGGTTAGGCTCACTAATCACCTGAACATTAACAGAGAATCCCTTTCGATTACGATATATTTCGGCCCAATTGCCTCCAGGTGATTGGATTCTTACATGTGTGCAATCTATTGCACGTAGAACAAACACCAGGAAAACGGCTTATTTCATAGAAGTCGCGGATAATTTGCTGACGCTCTTCTACTGAAGGGAATGTTATATACCTCCTTCTCATGGATGCTATTGCTGCAGACACTCGACCAACAACTCTATTAACAGCGGCTTTAGAAATTCCAGCATTGTCTCCGGCCATTATGTGAAAATAACCAGTAGCAAAAACTCGTAATATTATCAGTACCTGCAACATTGGAGAAAGAGGTAAGTTTCTCTTCGTAGGATATTCTAACCTCACTTGAATTTCGTCAACAACCTTAGCAACGACTGTTTTCGATAACCTGTATCTATGAAGAAATTTCGGATCCGTCAAATTTTCAGTCATTACGTCGCTGAACTCTTCTTCGATCAGGATTGTTTTGTAAAAGGTCTAAATAGAGCAATTCCGCCTCGAAAGCGAGATTCACAGCAGCCATTTTGGAACAGGTTGTTAAATGCTAATGTTAGCCATTTAACATTGGAAATGGCTGATGTTAACTTTAATACGCAGTTTAACATTTGTTAATGTTAACATTTGTTGATGAAACGCAAATTTTCTTAAATCGTATGTTAAAATGATTTAACACCTTGTTAAGTACTAACATGTGTTGATGAAACCGGGCCTTAGTATTTTAATACACACTAAGGAACTAACAGACACTGAAGAGGCTGCCAGACTGACGAATGCGTGCGTTATACGGGTGAATTATAACTCAGTGTCCACGACCTTGGCAAAAATATTATACCCCTACTACCCTTCCCCACAGCACATGCAAAGTCTCCACTACTTGCCGTAGCGCTATACAAATCGGTTAGCCGCGACGAACGGCATTTGGTGCTTATTTCCGCCAAACATTATGTTAATAAAATTAAAGAAAATAAAGGAAAGAATTAGCAATAAGACACAAAAGCTTGTACAGATAACGTTTCTTTTAAAACTAATTGGCTGTGAGCTTGCATCCGGTAGATCGTGGGTTCGAATCCCACTGTGGGGAGCCCTGAAGATGGTTTTCCGTGGTTTCCCATTTTCACACCACGCAAATGCTGGTGCTGTACTTTAAATAAGGCCACGGCCGCTTCATTCCAACTCCTAGGCCTTTCCTATCCCATCGTCGCAATAAGTCCTATCTGTGTCGGTGCGACGTAAAGCAATAGCAAAAAAAAAAATTTCCTAGTTCCAGGTGGCTAAAGTGAATATGTAATGTTTACTCCATAAAGTGGCGAGGGTCCGGGCGACGTTCCCTTCTCGCCCCACCCCCTAATCGCCACAACTGTTTGGTAACACGCCAAAGATGCAGAAAAGGAAATTTAATAACGTGTTAATTTATACACGTGTAGACATTCCATGCGATATAAGAGTTGCTTGTATGAAACAAACACGGTACTGTTCGGTGAAATACTTGTGTAGACGGCATATGTCTGTTTGGACCTTCGGTTGCATTCCGACCTGGCAGTCCACTTAAAAGTAATGTATGTGTATTCATCGCTGCTGAACACACTTGCCATTGTCGATAAGCAGACAGTAAATATAGTGCGGCTGTACCATACACCAGCCTAGAAGTATGCGGTCGAAAACGATGTTTACTAATGCAACGGGTGCATTCGACCGGGAACGCTGAGTAACATGCTGCGAGTGTAACTCTGTTTCTTATCTCTTCATATTATGACGTAACCTGCCCGCTGGCAGTCGTTCCCCTGTTAAAAGTAGGTGGTAGACACCACACACATCACTTATGCATGCGGGACATTTATAAGTAGAAAGTACGGCGTCCGGGAGCCACCTGGTATATATGTGTGTGTGCGTGTGTGTGTGTGTGTGTGTGTGTGTGTGTGTGTGTGTGTGTGTGTGTGTGTGAAGTTAAGACGTCTAGTTTGGGATGAAAATTCTTTGATGATATCGTCAGTGAAGTCGTAGTCGGCCCGCTTGCGAATTTCCTGAAGAAAGGACTTTTCAGTTGACATTAACGCCAAATCGCATAAACGTTCTTGTGTCTGCGTTAAACGGCAATATGACTGTATCCTCTGCAGCGCAGAAAAGGTTCTTTCTACAGATGCTGAGGTTGCAAGTATTGTCACAATTGATGCTGACAGTTTTAGTACTCCAGGAATTACTTGATTTATTCCTTTTTCTTATGTAGCGGTAAGATTTTCTTCGACTGTTTTTGCGAGAAATCGAATACGAAGTAAAATCTCACGGTTCTTTTTACAAGAGTATTATGTTGGTCAGTGTGTAGTACCCTAGTTGTAAATCAATTCTTGTTTTAACAAAATTTGCAAAGTTCATGCTACTGCAAATGTGAACCTTTGTTTTATGATATTTTTTAACTGCCGTGCGAAAAGAATTCATATTTTCACGACTTTCTTTACGATTTAATACCAACATGGCCAGAAATACGGTTTAGACAACTTAGAACTATCAGACAACCAATTCCAGCTATCATAATATGAACTCCAGTGAAGTGAAATTACGTGAATACTCACGCTGTTTTCCTTTGCTTCGGCACAGAACTGCAGTTCATTTGTAGGACTTGTCATATTCATAATTTGAGCTTTGTCACTGCACTGTATGGACGACGGCTGAAAGAAACTTTTAACAAACTCTCTATTATATAGCCATCGGCATTTAAAGACCCACATGTATTTGTTCCATTAGCTTCTCAGAGAACCAAAGCTGGCTTAGTTAAAACAAGACGCTATAAGTAAAACTATACAATTCTCCAGCATATATATACTTAAACAGATCACAGAAAGGAAATACTACAACTTCTACAATATATTCAAATCTATTCGCGCGATAATGCATATTTATTGTAAGCTGTTCGTTGTTTTAAACGCTTTTATCTAGGTAAGAAACCGCTAGCTGTAGCGGCAACTGGCTCGCTATCAGTGCTGAGCATGCACAGAACGAGTGTGGGGGAGGATTGAGGAGTAGAGGAGCATAAGGCTGCCGCTCTCCAGAAGTGGTTTCTATAGCGTTGCCACGTTCACTACCCACTAAGCATAATTTCCTTCGATAAAGAAGAATGCGCTTGCATGACACGCTTGTTGGAACGCTCTGTTAAAACTGTAATAAAGTGTTATTTATTTTTAATGTAATTGTCTTCGGCCACTTGCGTAGAAACCCAGTTAAAGAATTCAATCCGAATTTTTGAAGTTAATACATTTTAATTAGTAAACAGGATGTATTTGACTGATATTTCATTGTAAGTGTTGTTCGTTCACTACTTGCCTCCTCGATTACTCAGTTAATACTTTATTCCTCAGAGTTCACTGCTTAATTACAGTTTACCATGACCTTACGTCAGGCATGTCAAGGTCAAGTGCACGCCAGCCGAGCTGTGTGCAGGATGTCTTTACTCCCGTGCGGTCTCGGCTGGCACACGCTGACCCGAGCGGAGAAATTCAAAGGAGGGGCATCAGGGGTGTACAACATTATTTCCTTCATCGCAAATGAAGTGTGCTACCTCTAAATGAGAGCTGTCTTTCACCAATATCATTAATAAAGCACCGTACATTGTTCATTTACATGAAGTAAGAATGAACACATTATTGATACATACAAAGAAAATAGGATTGTAGGCTACTTAAATACTACACAATTACCAAAATATTAAACTAAGAATCAAATTCTGACATCTTCAAGATGAATTAAATTAATAAATTAAGAGTATTTTCCTTGACAAAACAAAGGCACGATACAATAACTTAAAAAAATTCCGGTGAGCACTTGCATATACCCTGAACGTCGTGGTTTCGCTTCCTATGAAAAGAAATACTGCCTAAAAGGGATCCATGTATGTTCACTGATTTCTTGAGCACTCTTGACGTTCTCTGGCATTAATTCGGTTAATATTAGGCTTGATGGTGCTGGCAGACATTATTTTCATTACTGCAGTGAGATGTATGTCTGTTAGCCGAGATCGGAATCGAGATTTGTTGATATTCATCCTGGAAAAGAACTGTTCACAACTCTAATAAATTCCAAAGATTGACAGGATTTCTGCCACAATCTTTCGGTATTGTTTTAAACGCGCGTCACATATTAACTTTATAAGTTCCAGTTGTAAATTCTGTGGCGCGTCTTCCGGTTAAAGACTAAATGGCACGGAAAAGAGTTCCAGCTTTCCTTTCACAACATCAAGGTCCTAAAACCTCCTATCCTGTACTGATGTGGCTAATACTGCTCATAATGACTTTCAACCTTTTGCAGACGACATGCTTTTCACACACTAAGCTTCTCATTCAAATGATCGACTTTGGAAACAGTGCAACCTTACCGGGTCAAATCTACCGTAACCTTTCCTCTTACCACTCTCGTCTTGTTTAATTCTTTTGTTCGCGTGGCATGAAGAGATCTGGTTTATTCATCCTTGCTGTGAGCGAACGTACTGTCAGTTCAACTGCCCTCCCTCCCGGACAGAGAGAAGATCTTCCCGCACACGTGCGAGGTCATTACTAGGCCGAGCGATGTCTTTTACTGCGAGCACTGCTTGACATGCCTACGTTACGTGCTTGCTGGCTGCTTGCTTACTACTTCATTTCCGGCTTCCACGCAGTTTAGACAACTTTTTCTAAGCTGTTTGCTATTCCCTTTGTTAATCTTTTACTCTTGACTGCTTTTTAAGTGTTTCCCCTCTTGATAAATTAATATTTACTCCTTACTTTCTTCTTAGTTGTTTAGTGCTTCTTTGTCCGGCTCCATGGCTAAATGGTTAGCGTTCTGGCCCTTGGTCACAGGGGTATCGGGTTCGATTCCCGTTAGGGTCGGGAATTTTAACCATCATTGGTTAATTTCGCTGGCACTGGGACTGGATGTATATGTTGTCTTCATCATCATTTCATCGTCATCACGACGCGCAGGTCGCCTACAGGAGTCAAAATCAAAACATCTGCACCTGGCGAACCGAACATATTCTCGGACACTCCCGACACTAAAAGCCATACGCCATTTTTAGTGCTTCTTTAACATATCGTATATTCTTCCCTTAAACTTTCCTTCCCTTTACGCAGTGTTTACTTTTTTGTTTTGTTTTTTGTAATTCACGTATGTTGATTTCTCCTTGTCTGTTCACTATTTCTCTCCTTGCTCTCTTCTTCCTTGTTTAGAGCTTCCTTCCTTGATCGTTTACTCTTCTCCCCGTGCACGTTTCGTGCTTCGTTTCTTAATCATTCACCCAAGAATGTTTTATTATTGCTTGTTTAGTGCTTTCCTTCTTGATCGCTTACCCTTTACTCCTTAATTTCTTCTTACATTTTGTGATATCTTTATTAATCAGTTACTGTGTATTTGTTCTCTTCTTGCTTGATCGTTTACTCTTGACTGTTTCATTTCTTCTTAGTTCTTTACTGCTTCCGTTCCTGTTCTTTTGCACTTGGTTGTTTTCTTTGTTCTTGCGATTCCTTCTGCTTCTGTTCTTTATTATTGCTTCTCTCTTGCTTGTCTATTGGTTGCCGTTTAGTGGCCGTTTTTATGTTGCTACTTACACGGTACTTACTACTGTCAGATTTTTATTATGAACATTTGAGTTTAGGCGTTAATTACAAATGAACCGACATTCCTATTTCAAAATGAGTTATATCAATATCTTCCTTGATTAATTCTGTATGAAAACGTCGAAAAAAAAGTGTTTTTGAAGTTCATTCTTTCTTATTTGTGGTTGTAGTAAATATTGTCCGGATTTTGGCTTCTTCTCTAGGTATCGTTCCATTTAAAATATGTACACGGAAAACTACGTGAATGATCGTAAACTTTTTAATATGTTATAGACACATTTATTCGCAGTGTAATACTGAAGTTACAATTTTTTTCATCCAACCCAAAGAAAGTGCTTATCATTTTGCTAAAGTGACTTTTTCTCAGCCTAGGATAAACGTACAACAGAAAACTTGGGTTTGTTTTGAAGCACTCGGTGAAGGTTATCAGAAACTACAACAAATGTAACCGTACAGCGTGATACTGAATTTATGAAGAGTTAAATTGATGGGAAGTTGTGCGCGCTGGACCGTGCGATTAACAGCGTGCGGGGTAGTGAAACCATGCGCAGTAGTTCAAAAATGCCTCTCTTGTTTAGTCGCTGACCTGGACTGATTTCTTTAACTCCCAAATTTACCCTTAACGCACGTTCTGGAACCCACACTCCCAGCCGATAATATCTCTTGCAAACGGAACTTTTATATACAGTACTCTACTGTAGTGAGAAATGATATAATAGAGACACCGCACATCATTATTTTTCGGAGAAAGTTATCCTCCTAATGAAAGCAGGCAGCTTATATGGATCCTATTTTATATACCCACCAGAACAGTAAAATAAGAGAGGAAGGTGGGGGGAAATACAAGTGTGTATCTGTATCAGAGGGAGTGACAATGATTTATGTGGGACTTAGTTGCTACCATGGTTATAAATTAAGTTGGCCTCACAGTTCTTCTTTGTCTGTACACTTTATTATATTTTTTACAGCCCTGTCATTTCTACAGTCCGCAACGATTATTATCAGCTAGATGACAACCTCATATTACAGTGTCCTGGATTCATTCACTTGTGAAGTCATTTGTTCTTTGAGGCTTCACTAGTGAAGTTACGAGTATATGAGGAGTATATTAGAAGAATAGAACCAGTCAATAGATTTGAATATTAAGTGTATCTCGTAAATGTTTCAAACTGCGAATCAATCAGTCACCGCTGTATGACGTACCCGGAGCGCCACGTTTAGTAAAATAATATATAATCGACTAACTCCACAAGCTCTCCTGGAAAACTATAATTGTGACGTGCCCAGAAATCGTTACAGACATGAATATTAATTCTGGTGAATAGAATGAGAACTTTCCTATAAATAGTTTCCTGGCTCATCATCCCAGTTTAACGTTAGATCTCCCTTATAAATTACTGGGCGCCAGTAAAAAGCAGAAGGCTCTAAGACAAAATTTGTAATTAAAAAAAGAGGCCCCAAACATTCCCATGGGTAAGGTGATAGGACACTAACCATTAAGTACTCTTGAGAAGAACAAGAATAATTATTGCATGCTATCAGAATTAACTTTGAAAAGAGCAAATAAATCAATGTATTAAGATAAAAGATGAAATGCTGGTACTGTACCAAGAACTGAATAACTGATAATTTTTAAAATGTATAATTACTCCTGAACTTTAATTGACATTTCGCGGACTTACAATGATTTAATCAAGAACTCTGTAGACTGATCTGAACTGCTTGCAAGGTACCGGACTTCCATCCTATCAGGATTGCTTCCGTGATTGTAGACTTTCTTCACATCCGGGCTGCTTATCTCGTCACCTTAATATAGTTTCTGCCTGTTACGTTCGTCAATCAAGAGATGAAGGACGGCTTCTTTATCATGAAGATTCCTTAATACACTAAGATCCATAAAACGAATAGTCCTCATAAATTTGACTACCGTAGGTACTTTGAAGTGGAGAGAATCCTAAGTCGGAATTCTTCCAAGATAAACGGATAGACTTTCCTGATATACAGTTTTATATGTGTAAGACTGAATAAGTCTTCTGTCCATTCTGGAACGAATTAATGCCGGGCTGAGTGGCTCAGACGGTTAAAGCGCTGGCCTTCTAACCCCAACTTGGCAGGTTCAATCCTGACTCAGTCCGGTGGTATTTGAAGGTGCTCAAATACGACAGCCCCGTGTCGGTAGATTTACTGGCACGTAAAAGAACTACTGCGGGACTAAATTCCGGCACCTCGGCGTCTCCGAAGACCTTAAAAATTTAGTTAGTGGGACGTAAAACAATTAATATTATTATTATTATTATTATTATTATTATTATTATTATTATTATTATTATTGGAACGAATTAATTGATTAGGAGTAGTCTGAAGATGTAACTCGACATGAGTTAAGATATGAAGTAACTATAGACTTCAGGCTCTAAGTCAAACTTGTAGTAATTCAGCTCTGCCGCTGTACCGCTCGAAGTGATGCCTCCAGCTGATCTAACGAAAGTGGGGTGAGAAGCCTTCGTTTTTCGTATATATCAACATAAGTGAATACTTGGTATGTATGACGTGTTCTAATAAAATTGGAGTGTTTTTCCCTCTTTGCATGAATCCCTCATTAAACCATCTCAGGTAACCTCTTCTTCATAAGTGGAGATTTGCCGCCACGAAAACGCGCCCCATGCTAACCTAGGTAAAGGAGCGTTGCCGTATTTAAATCGCATGGCACGAGGACAGTATTAAACGTATTAAACGTTGACCATGGCCTACTTCTGTCGTCGAATTCCTGGAAACTACCTTTGTCCGTAGTTTGACTGCTAGCTGATGTCCCAAGCGCTCGAGGTGGTCATTGCAAGACATGGCAGATCGTTAATGTCTGACACTTTTTTTTTTTTTTTTTTTTTTGCTAGGGGCTTTACGTCGCACCGCCACAGATAGGTCTTATGGCGACGATGGGATAGGAAAGGCTTAGGAGTTGGAAGGAAGCGGTCGTGGCCTTAATTAAGGTACAGCTCCAGCATTTGCCTGGCGTGAAAATGGGAAACCACGGAAAACCATTTTCAGGGCTGCCGATAGTGGGATTCGAACCTACTATCTCCCGGATGCAAGCTCACAGCCGCGCGCCTCTACGCGCACGGCCAACTCGCCCGGTAATGACTGATACTAGAGCTGGGGATGTAATCGCAAAAGCTGCAGCATTATCTAGAACAGTGATATTCAAACTTTTTGGTTGGCGTACTCCGAAAATCCAATTGTTTTTGCCTTCGTACCCTCACAGTATGATCATATTGCGATTATACCAGAAATAAGAAATGATTGTTTCTGGATGCCAAACCTATAATAATAATAATAATAATAATAATAATAATAATAATAATAATAATAATAATAATAATAATAATAATAATAATAATAATAATAATAAGCAGCTTATCGCGCTTGATCAGGGTACCTGCTCGCACTGAGGCATGAAAGAGTTGTGGTGATGGTGGTGATTATTGTGTTCCGGCCTAGCTATGGCTAGACCACCTAGTTACTCGCTACCACTTCCTAGGACAGATAGCAGCACCCTTCAGCACTCAGCCGGAAGTGGTGTGGATGGAAGGGGGATGAGAGACTTATGCTTGGGTGCCTCGAGCGAGAGGAGTCGAGAACATGTGACTGACTATTACCGAGGGCATCAGCCCATTGGTACTCAGTATTATGTAATAATAATGTGTTATAAGTGTCGTAAGTGTAATAAATGTTGTTATTTAATCAAGTGAGTGATTTACGTTCAAAACAATTGTTTTAAGAGGAAGTAAAACTAGGCAAGGATCTTGTATATAACAACAATCAGAGAGAAAAATGAAAGGGATTTAACACTTCGAAAAATGAAAGTATCGGCCAAAGAAAGACAAGGTCGGGGATTTAAGGTCACATGCCCTACCTGACACCAGGGGATTTTCAAATGATAATCCCACCCCTGCAATACCAGGAATCAAGCCATGGTTAGCAGGATTATATGCACGCAGCTAAGCCGCTACACGATCCTGTTCCGCAATAATAGCAATAATGTATTATCGATGGGCAAAGGAAAACTCGTAAATCCATCTGAGTAAAGTTTACAGAAGAAGCTCAAAACTTGAGCGTTCAGCAAGGGCAGGAGAACAGTCCCTGTCATTTTGATTGCTTTAATGATTGCCCAATTATTCGACCAGTAGAGTCCTCTGTTCTCATCTCAGGTAAAGTGGTAAGCCTTCACAAGACAGATGGAGAAACGTGGTTTAATCGTGATTGGAATGAGGAGGTTTTCATTGCTTAGGAAAGATGCAACAATTACTATTTTTCTATATTCTATATTCAACATAAATACGCATTTTTACATACCTAGTCAATGGGAGGGACAAACTGACACATATTTCAGAGGGGAAACTGTGTAGTGGCAGACAACAAAACTACACCAAAACAAGTTTTTATGGAACATGAGAAGGCTCGACTCTTTTCTGAACTCCACAGTTAGAAGCTGCGATATATGCGTACCCTTTGAGACGACCTCGCGTATCGCACTTTCAATACCGCTGGTCTAGACAGTTCGGGAATAGTAGAGCCGACGACGAAGAGGACAGGAAAGGAAAAGGATAATCATGATGCTAATAATAATAATAATAATAATAATAATAATAATAATAATAATAATAAGTCACTGCATCAGAGTCAACAGAGAGCTAAAGGGTGCCGTTTTCATAGTAATTGAAGACATTTTATTCATTCGGGTACCAAAGCATTAGTAAAAAGGAAATAACCTGTGTTCGAAGATGATTTTATGTTACTGACTGGTGGGTGAGACATTGCCTGTGCTGGGAAAGGTGCGTAGATTGTGAAACGCCGGATAGTCGCTCCCCAGTTGTAGGCAGAGCACGTGTCTGCCGTTCAAATTACTGACGGGAAGATTCTCTTAACCCGCCGAACAGGCCATAGCTCTTTTGTTGCCAATCATCTCCCATATATGATATTACTGCTGCAACAGTACCAAAGCTAATTCATACATGACGGGTACAGCAGCCTGTTACACATATTTTAATTTGAGCAGATAGTTTGATTATCTAATTTACAGTGCCTGACGCATATACTACCAAATTCTTCATTCCATACTTGCTACCGCAGTTTGTGGATCAGCGGTAGAGTGTCGGCCTCCGGATCCCAAGATAGCGGGTTCAAACCCGGCAGAGGTAGTCGGATTTTTGAAGGGCGGAAAAAAGTCCATTCGACACTCCATGTCGTACGATGTCGGCATGTAAAAGATCTCTGGTGACACACTTGGTGTTTACCCGACAAAATTAATTAAATCTCAGCCATAGACGCCCAAGAGAGTTTCGGTTTACTCGGTCTGCCATCTAGTGGGGGCCTAGAGTAAAACGGAACGTCGAAATTGACGAGCAGACAGCCAGATGGCGTCAAATTCAAATGTCTGCACACGGTAGCTAAGGCCATACGATTATTATTATTTTATGTATTCTCCATCCTCCGATTTAATTTATTCTTCGTCTTTCTTCAACTGCACGTTTCGCTCTCGGGTAGTCCGACGGCTTTGCACTCCGACCGACCAACGGAGCAGAGGAGGGAAGGCCGCGGCTCTGCCGTGGCTCTAGTCACTGAATTCGGGAGACGGAGACGGGCTTCTCCCCACCGCCAGCTGTCCTGAGAATGGTTTTCTGTGGTTTCCATTCTCTTGCACTAAGACGAATGCCGGAACAGTTCCTACTATAGGCCAAGGCCGCCAACCCTCTCACCTTCCCTAAACATCTCCTTCACCGTAAAATATCTCCTGACCTGAGAGATAGCGTCACTGTTTAGGAGGCCCGCCTCACCCTTCAGGGGAGGAATGAAAACATTTAGTAGTAGTAAATGTAGTAGTATGAAAACTCATCTCATATTTAATTTTCGAAGGAAAACGTAACTACAAATAAGACTTTCCCAAGTAGTTCATTTGATTCATTATTCAGTTATGATCGAGCGAGTGGCTGGGTTGTTTGGGTCATGTAACTCTTAGCTCGCATTCGGAATATAATGGTTTCGAACCCCATTGACGACAGCCCTGAAGATGGTTTTCCATCTTCACACCATGAACATGCTGGGGCTGTACCTTAACACTAGAAAGACTGAGGGGTCATATTTGACCCTTTTATGAATTCAACACTCCGCTGTTGCCATAACTTTTCTTAGATTTCGTTCAGGCTGTACGACTTTTCATCACGTAGACTTTATTTGCTGTCGTTAAAATTTGGATGCTCCAGCCCTAACAGCTTGGCCCCTATAATTCAATTACCCTAGAAGGACGGAAGGATCATTCTTGACCCATATTATATTTTACAAGTACTCGCATCGTATTTTCATAACTTTGCTTCTAATTTGTTTCCTATGCGTGACGCAGCCTCTTAGCTCCTTCCCCCACCCCCCTCATTCTGATACATTCACCGATTTATCCCCTCACCACTCCACCAACGTGAGTCAAGGTTAGAACAAACCCGCCATCCCGCCATTCGCAGTAAGGAGCTTGTGAAACTTGTTTGTTGTACTTTGTTTATTGAGCTGTTTGTTGTGGTTGTTTTACAAGTGATTACTCAAATATGGAGCACAGAATGTATTTGACACCGGACGATATAATAGTTTCTCTCCAGGAACTAAGTGAAGATGACTGTCGGGATAAGTCAGGTCCAGCACCACATGGAAAACGAAATATTGTTGATGGATGCGTCACAAGCGCTTAGAGAATCCTCATAGCAGAAGTTATTCTCGAACACATACATAAATGTATGGAAACAGGCTGAAAGGTAGCTGCAATGTAAGAACTGGTCTGTGACTGTGGATGAACTTGATGCATTTCTAGGTACACAGTATGATCGTGGGGGAAACTTGTGCGAGAACGCTGGATTTGAAATCACTCTGGTCCAAAAAGTGGGGACTTGAATTGTGTAAGAATGCTATGTAGCGAGATCATTTTATAGACATTTTGAGATTCTTGAGATTCAATATCAGTTCCTCGATGTCAGAGGAAATGAAAACCGAAAAGTTTTCCCTGATATCAGAAGTATGGGAAAGGTTTAATTCAAATTGTCAGATTTGCTATAAATCTGGAGCTTGGATTACAATTGATGAGAAACTGGTCTCCATAAAATCTCATTATCGCATTTTGCAATTTATGGCATCCAAGACCGACAAATATGCGCAAAAATTATGTACTGCCATGAATAAAGAATCGAAATACATCTCGAATGCATTTCCTTATCTAGGAAAGAATGAACAGTGCCCTGAAAATGCGCGTTTGGGTGATTATGTTGTTGAGAAGTTAATGGCCCCTTTTAGAAACAAGGATAGGAATGTAACTTGCGACAGTTTTTATGCATCACTGCAGCTAGCTGAAAAGCTGAAATCCCAGGGAACCAATCTTCTTGGTACAATAAATCACGAAAAATGGGAGGTTCCACCCGAGGTGAAAACTTCCCGAGCACAAGTTCTAAGAGGCAACAACATAACTTTCGAGTATTTATCAAGGCAAGTCTGCAGGAATATACATGTGCTCAGGTCACTTCATTCAGATGTCCAGATGGGAACGGACAGAAAGAAGAAACCCGACACCGTAACATGTTACAACGGAACTAAGTATGGAGTCAACGTTGAGGAACAAACAGCCAGAAAGTATACTGACAAGCCAACTGCACGTAGGTGGCCCTTACACACATTCATTAATGTTTTCGAAGTAGCAGGAATAAACGTTTGGGTATTGTACAAATAGCTTACAAATATCAAGATCTCGTGAAATGACTTTCTCCTACAACTTGCTGAGGAATTTACTGCATCAAACACCCAGAGTAAAAATAAAAGGACCGATAGTGCAGACGATAATGATAAGGACACAGAAACGTGATCTGGCCGGAAACGCAGCAAATGCCAAGTGCGCAACAAATGCAAGAAGGACATGAAAGGTGGGCATGTGTGTAAGGCATGCAAACAGGATGTCTGCAGGAGATGTATTGGAAAAGAGAAAATCGTCACGTGTGTACATTGTCTGTAAGTTTTGAGGTTGAAGATACACTCATTCACTGACATACGGTACTTCATCACGTGTTCTTTAGAACACTGAAGGATGTGCTTAGTATGAATATATAGGTTCATGAAAATAAAAATCTTATCACACAAGAGACTTTCATTTTGTATTCATATAATATCTGATTGTGACTTTTCGTTGATTTTACATACATCTATAACTGAATTTTTTATATGACTGTATGGTTTAGAACATGCTATTTAATATAATATTCAGTCAGAAAATCATTGATATTTATTTTCATTGTAGAAAATATATCCCCACATATGTATTCACAAATCATAGAATAAAATATATCATTCGAAGGTCATTTTTGACCCATGCGTCTTTCTAGGTAGTGCGACTCATTCAGTCTTTCTAGTATGAATTAAGACTACGGTCACTTCCTTCCCACCCCTAGCCTTCTATTCTCACCATCGTCGACATAAGACCTATCTCTACCGGGGCGACGTAAGGCCAAGTGTAAAAAAAAGTAAACAAATTGTAAATGTCCACGTATGCCAATTGTTACATCCCACTTTGTCCAATGTTTGTGCTCATATTCCACAACTTTCATTTTAACATATTATACTTTTCGTCTGAGGATTAATGTTTATTGATGAACCACAGATGACCATCAAATTGGGAACACATTCTGCCAATGTCATGGAGAGACATGCTGTCATTACTCCTAGCATTACTGTGTGCGGAACCACAGAGTTACTCCCGGGGACTTGTGATTATTTTTATTCTAAACACTTTACTTTATTAAATCCTTTAAACGCTGCAGATTGTTAAGCAAGAGTATCAATCCACCTCCTAAAACTGTGCAAATTGGAAATCTGCGGCTACCATTTCGATACGGCTGACCCACTCTGGAATTTTTAATTGCCTTAATTCAATTTCCCTTCCAAACAACAAAACAAATTGGATTTTGTATTATATTACTGCAAATTGCGTTAGCCCTATATATTCGGACGACAATTACAAATAACTCTGCACTCATTTTTAACAAGTTGCTGTTGCTAATGAGAAAGTCAATATAAGGCTGCAATGCTATTTATAGCAGCGCAAGATCGGTTTTAATTCGCTGAGTTGAACGGTGTTTGTTAAATATCTAGAAGGAAGGATCCACTGTGGATGGAAATCGGTTGACCAGTGGTTTCAAATTGTGGTACGCATACAACTAGGGGTACGCGAGTTCGTTCCAAGTGGCACACAAATTTATTGCATCTCTTAATTGTTTTCGGTGAGAAGTTCAGGAAAGAGTTGAGTTAGCTCATTTCCAATAAAATCTTATTTTGATTTAGTGTTTTTCTGTACTACTACACAGATTCCCTTTTCTGAACTTTTATTTTTAGTGTATACACCCAGTCAGAACTTTATGATCACCTATCTAATAGCCGGTATGTCTACATTTGGCACGGAAAACAGTAGCGCCGCGTCTTGGCATGGAAGTAATGAGGCCTTGGTAGGTCACTGGAGGGAGTTGGCTCCACATCTGCACACACACAAGCCACGTAATTCCCACAAATTCTGCGGTGGGAGCAATGAGCTCTGATGGCACGTTCAATCACATCCCAGATATGTTCGATCGGGTTAAGATCGGGAGAGTTGGGGGCCATTACATCAATTACAACTCGCCACTGTGTTCCTCAAACCACTCCATCACACTCCTGGCCTCGTGAAATGGCACATTACCTTAATGAAGAGGGGTGTACGTAGTTTGCGACCAGTGTACGATACTTCTCGGCCATCATGGTGTCTTGTACGAGGTCCACTGGACCTCTTGATGCCCTCATGAATGTTCCCAAGAGCATAATTGATTCGCCGCCAGCTTGTCTCAGTCCCACAATGCAGGTGTCAAGGAGCTATTCCACTAGAATTAGACTGATTTCCACCCTCCCATCAGCACGATGATCAAGGTATCAGGATTCATTAGACCATGCGATGCTCTGCCTCTGCTCTAACGCCAAGTGAAGATGGTTTGGTGCCCATGTCAGTCGTAGTTGCCATTGTCATGGTCTTAACATTGGCACATACACGGGCCGTCGGCTGCGGAGGTTCATCCTTAGGAGTGTTCGGTGCAGTGAGTGTTTAGACACACTTGTACTCTGCTCAGCATTAAAGTCTGATGTTGGTTCCACCACAGTTCGCCGCTTGTCCTCTTTTATCGGTCTACCCAGCCTATGAGGTCCGACATCCGTAATGAGGGGTGGCCGCCCTACTTCTAAACGTTTAGACGTGGTTTCACCGTGGTTTTGCCAATTGTTGAAGACACTCACCACAGCACTCCTCAAACACTCCACAAGTCGTTCAGTTTCCGATATGCTCGTGCTTATCCTCCAGGCCATCAATATCTGCCCTTCGTCAAACTCAGATAGATTGCGCCTTCCCCCTTCAACACATGGACAGCATGCGGACTAATGTTACATGCACCATGCGTGTATCAGACTAGTAGTCATTTCTCGTTAGGTGACGCTGTTAATCGCATAGATGTGGTTATATCGATAGTAGGTAGGTGGTCATAATGTTCTGGCTGGTCAGTATATGTGTCAGTTTGTATTCTTTATATTATTTATTATTTATTTTTCTCCAGATCTACAGTATTTGCTACTTTATTCATCTCTTAATGGAGAAAAATAACAATGCCCAACCTAGACAAGCTCTTTTAAATTAAACTACTTAAATGTCAAACTATAGACAACAAAAAATAATTATGATCAAATGGCCCACGGTCAACTCCGTTCTGGGGATCCTTTAGCCATAGTAATGCGGCAGTTTGATAAACAAAACAAACTGACATATACTAAAGTGAAATGAACAAATAACAGAAAGACATAAAGTAAAACAAAATTCCCGGCAATCCGGCAACCTGGCGCTTGGTCACCCATATAAAGGGCAATGCCCTACTTTTCCTCTCCAAGTCATTGCATATTCACTCACGACCTATTGCAACTTGTTCAGCCAGTCATTACGTCACGTCAACTGCTGAGTCTGTGTCCGATATTTTACACATGTCTCCACGTTGTCCGTTGTTCTGTTTTAATTCTACCTCTCATTACTCACTATGACTTCATTATCTAACTTCTTACCTTATTACAGCACAAATATACTTAACAAACTCTAAAAAATTTTCACTCTCAACAAACCAGACCATCTTCCCTTATTTACAATCACTCCATGTAACACCCCGACCATTCAAATAACCCCTTTTATCATTCAGATATTTGCCAACCATACTCCACTCTCCTTCCAACTTAATCCCCCTTGCCTTGCATTAATTACCTTCACTTTTTACAAGCCACCAAAGTAACCTCTTAATCAAATGACACTTATTGTCACTTATAATTCAAATCTACTTAACTATAATATCTCCTAGCATAATCGCACTTAACAAATGAATTCACTGTACCTTTAAAATCCAATTAACAAACACACTCTACCACCTACCAAATTCTACATTGTGCATTGTTCTGCTTTCATGTTATCTCTCATTACTCACTATGCTATCATTATCTAACTTCTTACTATGTTACAGTTCAAATATACTTAACTATAATCTCACAGCCACTATATCTTCCTCATTCTTAACCAACCGAACCATCTTTCCTTATATTGCAATCACTCCATTACCTCACTAGTCTCCTCCACTACATCTCACTTCTTTCCTTCTTTATACCACCATGATCATCCACTACATCATTCCTTATCACCCTTCATAATTTAAATACAATCAACTATAGTCACTTACAAGCAGCAATAATCAACTTACCATTCATAAACACACTCCACCACCTACCCAATTTAGCTTACAGTTCATATTTGCATCCAATTCCTTAAATTAGTTACTAACATTACTTAACATTTTACTTCTAGTTGCTATGCCTTCATCACTTTTATCTTTCTTCCCCCATAAATCCTATAAACGCTTGCTTCTCCCTTTATACAAAGCATTTCTTTTATTAGCTTCCTCCATCTATCCTTTATATTCACTCTGCATGAGTCTTAAACAGTCCTCCACACCAGTCTCTTTTCTTAATTCCCTGGCTACTTCCCTGGCCCACATTTTCATTCTCTCCCTGTCATCTACTGTCCTTTTCTTTTCACCATGCACGTCCACTCCGTCACTGTGATCTCTTACTTGCATTTCCTCCGATCTCAACACTATACTAAGTTCACACAGCTCACCGTTTCCCTTTGTTTTTCTTTTTCACCATGCCCCTCTTCTCCGGCACTGCATCCTATTACCTGTCTTTATTCGACTCTCGTCCCCCTCACTTCTTCCTGCTTCAGGCTCTCTTCTAATACCATTAGTTCCGTCACTATTCAGAATCTTATCCAACGACTATTGGTTACCACTAATTGCTGTCCCCTAATGTGCGCTCTTAATGCTGGAAGTCTGGCCCTAAATGAATTTTTCTTTAGAATTATAATATTCTTATCCCCTTCTCTTCCCATGTCTCTCTTAATCCACATTTTTCGCTCTGTAGGTTACCCGCGTTTCTTATCACTATTTCAGCCATCAATGTGAATAACAACTTCACTTTTGTAGGCCTGTTACCATGCGCTTGTGCCATCCTTGCCGCACCATGTAATCAACTTCGCTGAAGTTAATTTTCATTTCATTTTCTATGATGTTCACTACTTTGTCCTCTCTCTTTTCTTCCGGCACTCCATGTATAAATAAGCATTTCTTCCTGCGTTCCTGACTAGTGGCTTCTATTCCTATCTTCAGCTTCAACGCCTCCTCTTCCATATTTCTTATTTTCTCTCTGAGTAACACAATTTCTCTCTCGTTATTTCCCACAGTGGACACTGTCTCATCCGTTTTCTGCTGGATCCATTGTCTCATATTTTCGAACTGCTTCACTTGTTCCTGTAACTTTTTTCAATTTGTTCAAACTGGCAAACTTCTTCCACAACTTCCTTTACCATTCTCCTTATAACTTCCACGTCTTCCCAGCTCATCTTGCCATTGGAAATCGGGCCGCTGTTTACTTCCACGCGCCCTATAACTAGCAGTACCATAATCATCGGTGCCACCAGCATCATCTTACCCTTCATTCCCATTTGCACTTTACTTCCCTTTTGGCTGTTTCCTTCTTCCTTCTCACCTGCCATCTTCCAGTAACTACCCGATATTGTTCTACACCAATCACCTTCCTCGTCACTCTCCTCTCCCCTCTTGCACTCACCGCTTACACTCCACTCCCGCTCCACTGGCCCACTCGACCCAGCACGTCCGCAGGCTATGCTTGCTTAGGCTAGAATGGTGTCACTTTGTAACTCTCTTTAAGTTCTTCACAAAAGTGTACATGTTAGGATGTGAAGACTCACATGACCCATCTCTATACAAGAATTTCCACATTCTTAACTCAGTCCTCTTGTTGCTCATTTTGTGCTTGGTGATTAACTGGCCCTTACCCAACCCTTCCTCCAGGTCAACAGTGTTGCTCAATTCGAGCTAGCTTCAAAGAAACATGCCCACAGTACAATAGTCACTATTGCATTAATAACAATACACGTATATATATCGTTGCTAGGCAATAAAAACCTCGTAATTCCATTCATGAGAAAATCACGTTTCTCCATCTGTCTTGTGAAGGCTTGCGTTGCCTAAGGAGGGAACAGAATACTCCAATGGAGTAATAAATGGGCTATTATTAAGCACTGAAAACGGCAGGAATAGTGCTTTCCACTGGTCACCGCTCAGTTTTGGGTATCTTCTCTAAGTTTACTCCAAAAGAGATATAAGGTTTCCTTTGTCCAGCGACGATATGTAGGCCTATATACACAATATATTATTGTTATTATTGGAGAACATGATGACAGGATATTGTTGCGGCTGAGCTGCTTGCCTATCATTCCAGCGACCGTGGTTTGTTTCCCGGTGTTGTTAGGGTGGAATTTTCAATTGAAGGGCATGCGACCGTAAATTCCCGGCCACAACTCTTTCATGCCTCAGTGCGTGCAGGGTTGCTGAGCAAGCGCAATAAGCTGGGGAAACTGCGGAAGATGATGATGATGATTATAGTTAACATTATTTGGTATCCAGCAATAATCCTTTATTATTTTTGGTATAATCGCAATAAGCTCGTACTTCGCGGGTACAATTGGATTTTGGGGGTACGCTGACAAAAATGTTTTAATACCACTGCGGTAGACAAGCATACCACCGATTGGTACGTAAATGATTAGAATAGTAATGATCTGTAACATACAGAATGACCATATGGGTGCATTAGACGTGTTATTACAATTAAGTTATATTGATAGGCCTCGTGTTGCCTACAATTACTGTATATTGATAGTATTGCCAAGCATATGTGGAGCGTAATACAGTCAGTCAGGCTAGATGACTGAACACAGTAAACCTTGAACACGCATTAATTAGCATTACCAGCACTAGAAGGAGTTTGATAGAGCAGGTATTGTGGGTCACTATCAGACAAGGTGGGCGTATCGCGCTATTTCTAGGCATGTGGAGCATTCAAACGACTTCTACTGTGGATTTCTTTGAACGAAAGTGAAGAGTGATGCCAACTCTCTTCTACATGAAGAAAGGAGAATAATATATAATCCACTATACGAGGACGATACGAGTGCATCCAACCAGCATAATATACCTTCTCCTGGTCAAAACTTGCCAAATCATTTTCTTCCATCAACTCGATTCAGTATCTCTTCATTTGCGTAGAATCCAATAATCACACCAACTTTCATAAACAATACTCATTTCAGTAATTATTCTCTTTGCTTCTACGTCAGTTATTTTCCATTATTCACTCCCACACAGTTTCATTCTCTTGATCATAAATATACTTTTATACACATCTATGTTTGAAGCAAGTAAAAACCACTTTATCTTTTAAGAAATGTTATCCACTCTCGGGCTAGTCTACATTTGTATGTCCTCCTTTCTTTTGCAATCGTATGTAAATCTATATCCAAACAGGAAATTTCCTTTTATTAAGACTTCGTTTTTAAAATCTGATATTTCCTCAACCATATCATTTTTCTTTGCGTTTGCTGGGGAGGCCACAATGCACAATGTCTTCTGGTATGGGGTACAGCATTTTTGTTACTTTAATTGATCGTTCTCAGTCTTATCCTTGGTTTTGACAATGGGAAAGTGACTGAAGTATGAGCGATGCTATAAATGCCATTCCTCACGCAGCCATTCCGTGCCATGAATGACGTGAAAATGTTGCTCCTAGGGTCAGTTGTTCTATGCCTTCCAGTGGACATGTCAGACTGTTGTGTAACAGCAACTTCTGGCTCAGTGAAGAAGGCAATAGGAAACTACCTCACTCTTATTTTCTCTACTATGCATCTTCAGTAATGCCTAGGCCATCTATGACCGCTAATTGTGGAGATGTTGAGGATCCATCCAGTCTTCGTGCTGAGGAATGAACATACAGTACATACATCATTTTTCTTTATCTGTAGTGCCTAATTTCGATTACACACACATTTTCATCTTGTTTTCCTTTTTCAAGACGATCCATATTCTTCTTGAAATTCTCTAAACACTCAGTTTCTTCATCTGGGGCCATATCCTCATAAACGACTGGCGACCATCTTAGTTTTCATGTTTCAGGTAACGGAGTTGTCGTATCGAGAATGTGGAAACACTGTCAGACGTTCCGCGTCCTGGATAACCATTTTTGCACACGTCGACATTTCCCTATTGATATTGATAGAACATAATATTCAATGAAGAAAGGGGTACAATTGCATTACATTCTTTCGATGTAATCACCCGCGAAGTCCATTACCTTTTGTCAAATATCAGGAAGCCATTGGGGACCGTTGACAAGGCGTTTATGATGACAGCGACGGAGCACCCTACTGCGCGAAGTACAGATTAAACGTCAGGAAATTGGCAGCCTCGGAGGTGTTCCTTCAATTTCGGAAAGAGGTCGAGATCACAAGGACTCATGTCTGGTGAGTACGGAGTGTGTTCCAGGACCTCCCAATGCAACCGTTGCAATTAAAGCTTGGCATTGTTTGCGACATGACAACGTGCGTTGTCATACAACACGATAGGGAATTTCCTCCCAACAAACGTGGACGTTTGTACCGTATAGCCGGACGCAGATGTCACTCCAGAAATCGGCAATAGCATTCACTGTTGATGGCTTGTCCCTCCGGCACCGCATGCATAATAACACTTTCGTAGTCGTATGTTACAATTAAGATAAGCTTCATCCGAATAGGTTCGTGTCGAAATTTATGTGGTCATGGCAAACCTGGGTGACGCCATTCATTCGACTGACGCTATAATTCAGGCTCGTACTCTCGTGCCCAGGTCTCGCAAATGGTGACAATACGCTACAGAAATGCGTCTCCTTCGTTGCGGTATCTGTCCAGATGGATGCCAGCCAGTGCATACCGGTACCATTTCTATACGTCGGTGAGTTGATGTGGAACCAGACGGAACGCCATTTTCCTCGTGTTAAGACATTTCGTCAGAATGTGCCACACCATTTGATGATTGAGACCAAGCTCCACGGATAATTCCCGGACAGTCCATCGATGACCTACGCAAACGAGACCACTCACCATGTCAAGCTGATCTTGAGAAATGGGCTGCTAACCTGTGCGGTGCAAATCTGCAGTCTCATTCCGACCCGCCCCAAACTCCTTGACCCTTCCTTTAACCGTCCTATACGGTAATACATTCTTACCACAAGCTTCACGTGATCCTCAATAACATTCTGATCCATTTTTACCACGGGCAACCTCGATTTTAGTCCACGAACGCTGATGACCTTCTAAAAACATGCTTTAGAACAGTAAAATCGACACTTTTCACTTCAACGCCACACAGCAACCGCACTCCCAAGTGGATTCCCGCCAAATCCACATCGACAACAGCGCCACCTGACCACTCCCATATCCTATTTGAGCATGCCCCATCTCCTGCAAGTGTCTGGACTACGTCGCCAGTACGTTATTTACAGTATTCGTATATTACCTTCTGTGGTCAGTTGTTTAAGGTCATATTTTTTACTTCGGAAAAATGTGATCAGTATTGTCTGCTTTCCCGCGCTTTCGGAAACTCCATATGATTTCCCCGCTCGACGAAGTATCTCCTGGTTCGTGATGTAGTATACTCAAGGGATCTTGAATATTCTCTGGTACATCTACATTTCAATGGCCTACACTCTGTTCATTGATGAACTCTGTAGGGTCAACACTTCAACATCGTAAAGCAGCGTCGCCAACCTGAGGACATTTACGAATAAAAAATTCCGTTTAAGCAGCTTAATAGGCACTCAAAAGATTAATACAGGCGCTGAAAAATGTTCATAAAGGTGTATTAGTTTCTTTTTCATCCATCTTTCTCCACCTTGGTGGGGTTGTGATGCTCATGTGGACTTGCCTACATCTTACGACAGGATGCCTTTTCTGATGCCAACTCTGCATTTTTAGCAGTAACGGAACAAAACAGCATGCTAGAAAATGTACTCAGATTACACAAAACGCAACACGATACCCCACAAAGTTTCGAAATGGAGTTCACACTTCGTACCTTGCCCATTCTAGTTTCCATTCCTACATCCGAATCTGATACTTGTAATAGGTAGCATAGTAGGTACTTGAAATATGACTCCCTTTCAATTGCATTTTCGTCCAGCCTGATGATAATGTGGGTGATTTTATGTTTGCTTATTACCATGAATTTTGTTTTCCGAATGTTTATTTTTAGCCCAAAATCATAGCCGTACAAAAGAAATTGAAGGTCTAGATACTCCGAAAACTCAATTACATAACTGTCAACTATAAATCATATTTTATAGTTTTCACCGGGGCCGATGGCCTTCGATGTTAGGCCCCTTATAACAACAAGCATCATCATCAGCATCATAATTTTCACCATAACTCATAACTTTCATGATCCGTGTTCATTTCCCGATTTCAGTAGAAATGGACTTTTATTAGGAATCCACGTAATGAACACTACATAACACTGTACACAAAATCGTATCCTATCTCATAAGAAGGAGTACCAATTTCGGTCACTGTGTGATCATCTTCAGATACGTATGTAATGTGACTTAAAAACTAAACATAACACATATAAACAATAATATGTCATACAAAATCTATTTTTAACATTCTTTACAATGTCATCTTTGGTATAGTCTGATAATAATAATAATAGTAGTGTTATTTGTTTTATGTGCCACTAAATACTATTTTTTACTGTTTTCGGAGACGCCAAGGTGCCGGAATTTAGTCCCGCAAGAGTTCTTTTACGTGCCAGTAAATCTACCGACACGAGGCTGACGTATTTGAGCACCACCTTCAAATACCACCGGACTGAGCCAGGATCGAACCTGCCCCGTTGAGGTCAGAAGGCCGGCGCCTCAACCGTCTGAGCCACTCAGCCCAGCTGGTATAGTCTCTGATGATGTAGAATAAGAAAAACATCGACACTGTGTTACCGTTGAAGCTTCTTGGAATTTGTCCTATAAATTATGAATACACTTAATCTAAAAATCTCTGATTGTCTTTAGAGACAAGTAATCTCACCGTATTTTCTTTTTTAAAAATTTTAGTCAATTAAGAAGTATGGCGTCCGCCTCTGTGGTGTAGTGGTTAGTGTGATTAGCTGCCACTCCCGGAGGCCCGGGTTCGATTCCCGGCTCTGCCAAGAAATTTGATAAGTGGTACGAGGGCTGGAACTGCGTCCACTCCGCCTCAGGAGGTCAGCTGAGTAGAGGTGGGTTCGATTCTCACTTCAGCCATCCTGGAAGTGGTTTCCCGTGGTTTCCCACTTCTCCTCCATGAAAATTCCGGGATGGTACCTATCTTAAAGCCACGGCGGCTTCCTTCCCTCTTCCATGTCTATCCCTTCCAATCTTCCCATCTTACCGCAAGGCTCCTGTTCGGCATAGCAGCTGAGACCGCCTGGTGAGGTACTGGCCATCCTCCACAGTTGTATCCACCGACCCAGAGTCTGAAGCTCCAGGACACTGCCCTTGAGGCGGTAGAGGTGGGATCCCTCACTTAGTCTGAAAGAAAAACCAACCCTGGAGGGTAACAGATAAAGAAGAAGAAGAAGAAGTGTCATATTCATGACTTAAAATAAACACTTACGAACTTGATGTCATTGGTGAATTACCAAATGATATTTATTACACTTCGTCAGTCAAAAAGCTATTGTTGATACCGATGACACTTGGTTGTTGTACTGAAGAAAAATACCGGTGCGGGACTCAGAGCTTTCCCCTCCTTTATCCATATTTCTCTTTCCATTGAAACTATTTTATTGGAAAGTAATATGATGTCTTCGTATTTTCATGTCACGCTCAGCACATCCACATCACTTAAACCGGATAACCTCGTCATCCTTTACAATAATGTCTGATCCCGGCGGCTGAAATTACACTCCACTTCTTCCATAGTGTACCTTATCATGTCTGGTGACTGCAGCAACTAATTAGGTCTTCAAAGCGCCTGTCTGCGTTATAGAGTCTCGTAATAGCCTTTCGATAGCATTAACAAAGACATTAGCCAGGTGAAATACGACCTGTAATATGCGCTGCAAAGTGGCGAAATCACTTTCTCCCATCCCCGATCGCCTCGTTATCGCTTTGGCCAGCCAGCAGATTGATGGTCTCTATCTGATGAACTCGACTAGGCCAGAGCAGCAACTGGAGCCTTTCTATCCCTCCTCGGAAATCATTCATCCACTACATCCACTACTCCAGTGACAACAACAACAACAACAACAATAATAATAATAATAATAATAATAATAATAATAATAATAATAATAATAATAATAATAATAATAATAATAATAAACTGTCTGTCTGTCTGTGAGGTCATCAGCCCAGAGGCTGGTTGGATCCTCAAATATCACCACCAAAAGTTATGTGGTTATAAGGAAACCGCAAAAACCAATGGCAACACCAAAATGAGGCGTACTAGGCAAGACGAGGAGTGAGGTAGTTTGCCATTGGTTTCCTCACTGGGTCAGAAAGTGCTATTGCAGCACGACCGACCCTATGAGCAACACCTTTCATAACACTCAGATGCACTAGTCGTGCTCTGAATGTCATTACTCAGCACCACCCATACCCCAGCAGCTTCCATATTGTCACAGCCATGGATGAGACTGGGACTTCGGTGAAAGCTACACTTTACTCTGGCCTGTGCCAAGATATGGATACAAAAGTACGGTATCCATCAAGAAATGGCAGCAGGCAAATAATAATAATAATAATAATAATAATAATAATAATAATAATAATAATAATAATAATAATAATAATAATACACAGTATATAACAGTTTATTTGACTGTTGTTAAATAATAATAAGGTAGTAGACTATAATCAAATAATCGTAGTCACATATACAACTTTGCTACCGAACTGTAACACTCTGGTGAATTAATAGTTCCGTTATTAAAATAGTAACCTTCTTGAAGTTTTATTTTATTTATTTAATTTTTTTTTGTTAGGGGCTTTACGTCGCACCGACACAGATAGGTCTTATGGCGACGATGGGATAGGAAAGGCCTAGGAGTTGGAAGAAAGCGGCCGTGGCTTTAATTAAGGTACAGCCCCAGCATTTGCCTGGTGTGAAAATGGGAAACCACTGAAAACCATTTTCAGGGCTGCCGATAGTGGGATTCGAACCTACTATCTCCCGGATGCAAGTTCACAGCCGCGCGCCTCTACACGCACGGCCAACTCGCCCGGTATTGAAGTTTTAATAATAATAATAATAATAATAATAATAATAATAATAATAATAATAATAATAATAATAATAATAATAATAATAATAATAATAATAATAATTTGACAGGGAAGTGACTAGAAAGAGGTTTAGATAGATGGCATACAAAATAGATAGAAATCACCATACTTAACAAGATAACAACATGTACTTAGAACCATCGAAATACAATGCCAATAAAAGGACCAAAATTTAAAATAACGACAGGAACCGTTGAGGAAACCACATTCGAAGGGAGGCAGCAATGGTTCGAGCCAGCCAATGAATTGCGACAAAGTTTCTCAGCATATCAGAGAATTAAATACACAATTAAACTAATTGACACCTGAAAAAAGTAGAACCCTATGATGTAAAAGGAAAGGGGACTCTAGGTAGGAATGCGATGCGAGAAACTCATCCTGCCAAGGAAATTTCGAAATTGTAAAGACTTAGCAACACTAGCTGGAATTGTCGTTTATCATTGACGGAATGGCTCAATATTTAGGGTGCTGTCCTTTGGTCACAGGGGTTCCGGGTTCGATTCACGGCAGGGTCGGAAATTTTAACGATCATTGGTTATTTTCGCTGGCAATGAGGCTAGGTGTATGTGTCGTCTTCATCATCATTTCATCCTAATCACGACGCGCAGGTCGCCTACGGACGTCAAATCAAAAGACCTCCAGCTCGCGAGCCGAACATGTCTTCGCACACTCCCGGCACTAAAAGCCATACGCCTTTTCATTTCCATACCTTTGTTACAGTCATTGCCACTTCCTTCTCTTTATAAATACACTATCACGGAAAATATATGAGTTAGTGCGACGCTTAACTGATAGGAAAGAAAGAAAATAACAATGATAGGTGGTGTGTGTGCCGTTTGAATTACATTTTACTGGTATCTGTCCAAGACGATTGTGGTTCGAAACTCATTCAATACAGGCGGGGTGATTAAAATAAATTGGCCTACTTGCATTTTAATTGGGCTTCGATGTAAACCAGGCAATTTTGGGGCTATGAAAATAATGTTAATTCTTGTAAAACTAAAAACCACCACTACCACGGCTATAATAATAATAATAATAATAATAATAATAATAATAATAATAATAATAATAATAATAATAGACCACGAGATGCTCTTAAACATCGTTAATGAATTCGGGGTTGACCTGAAACTGCTGGCATTAATTAAAGCCATCCTGGCAGATACAAAATCCAAAGTAAAGTTCCAGTGAAGTCGGTCATATTCCTTCTATGTTAAAACAGGAGTCAGACAAGGCGATGAGCTCTCTTCGATGCTTTTCAACTGCTTTCTTGAGAAGATCATCCAGACCGGGTGAACAAGATTAATAGTAATCGACTAAAGATCCCTAAAAATGGGAACCAAATCCAAGGGAATCATGTTTGACTGTCTAGCTTTTGCCGATGGCATAGCCGTTCTTTCGAACGACGTACTAATTGGTAGGATTCAAATCGAACTTTACAGGAAATCGCCAAACAAACTGGCATGGAGATAACGCTCGAGACAAAGAGAAGTAATGACAAACATGAAAACCGCACCACCAAAACTTCGGAAGAAATATCGGGACATCAGGCGAGTAGAAAAGTACTTGAGTGAGATCATAATGAAAAGTGGACTGGACAAAGAAGCACTTAGGGAACGAATACACAAATTCGAATTAGCCTACCAAACATCATGAACGATCTACAACAAAAATGCCTTTCCAAAAATACTAAGATACGTCCCCATGAAACGGTTCTGAAGCCACTAGTTACGTATGCATCCGAAACCCTGTCCCTAAATTCAAATAAAGGACTTCTCGAAGAAATGGACAAAAAGAAGCACAGAATAATTAGGGAAACCATGGGATCCAACTACAAGAATGACATCCACAAAAAAAATAATAATAATAAAAAAAATCCAATGAGGAAGTCTGTAACAAAATAGACAAAATTTAAGACCCGATCCGCAAAAGGCGGGCACGATTGTACAGTCACTTCAAACGAATGGACGTAAACAGGTTGACAAAACGGATCTATCACCTGTTTTATTAAAAACCTAAAACCGCGACGGCTTGGTTTGGAAACGCCAAAGAACACCTTCAAGTGCTACTAATCAAACAGGACAGAGGTCTTCAAGATGTGACGAACGGGTTAAACAGAGACGAACAACCGAAAACAAGACACTCCCTTGGACAGAGGAACGCAAGCAGGCCTAGTCAGAAAGAATGAGGGAATTCTGGGCTCAAAAGAAAGCAAAGTTCACCGCCAAGTGTAACAGGATTTAACGTGGTCCTCGATGGCCCCAGAGAATTATTATTATTATTATTCCCAGCGAATTAATAATAATAATGTCCTATATTTTATAGCATATCGACAGGGGAAGATTTATGTCGAGTATAATGAACATGTCTGGTGACATTCGAGCATATGTTAATTGACTATGAATTACTGAATGAGTATTGAGCGAAGAAGCTGTTTTGATCCTCAAAAGGCACTACGATGAGGGTATGATCTATATAAATAAAGTTGTAGGGGGTCCGCTGTCTGTAATTTCGTTTGTTTAGCCAATTTTTCAGATATTTATCCGTTTTAGGTCAACATAAGACTGAATCGGTGGTTTTTATTTTTTGTGTCTGTTTTTCTGTTTGTCTGTTCCACCATCACGGCGAAACGGCAGGATAGATCTCGACCAAACGTCATATTTATTGTATACTCATCCCGGGGAAGGTTTTGATATGCATATCATTTTAAAACTTTGAATAGTCGGGGGTTTATAGGAAAACCAGAACGGTTTTCCTCCATTTTCCTCTTATTCTATTGATCTTTTTAAACTCCGTGTACTGTATGTGAAACGTCTCATCATTATAAACTACTTTTGTTATTTTCATAATTTACCTTACTCGTCAAATGACTTAGAAAATTGTTATTTTCTGCGGGTATCATGCTCTGCATTTAGTGACCGACAGACCGACAACGAACCTACAGGTTACCATGGCAACGTCTCTGACTGCTTGCTAGCAGGGAAGTACCGTATTGCCATTTTCGTCATCATTCCTGTAAAGTCATGTTTGTTCCTTGGGTAGAAAGCAAGAGAGGCGTCAATCGGCCATTCTGCGGGATATTGGCGGAATATCGTTGGAGGTTATAACCGTCCTCGAATAACTTAAGTGATAACACCATTAATCATTTTTTATCTGTTTACCTAAGAATCCCTGCGCCAAAATTCCTCCACTGTTACCGCTTTCTTATATCCGCAACTCATACCATCATAGTTTATTGAGGGACATTTGTCTTTCCAATACCTCCGTCCACTTCGTATTTAGGTATTTGTCCTATCCGGCTGTCCTCAGTTATAATCCTATTTTGTATTAATTTCAAATTTCTCAAATGTATAATTTTCTTCCTTAATTACTCCGTATATATGCGAGTGCTAATCCCGAAACCTGAACACTCTTTTCTTTGAGGAAATATTCCAAGCTATGCAAACGTATAACTTTTGGCCCCGAAAAATGTTGGAATATGGATGCAAATTTAACGACGGTGCAGACCTTCGTTTGGGAACAATTGGTGGCTGATCGGTAAGTCGTATCACAAAAGAGAAAGCACAATCGCGTTTCAATTTGGAGAGATCTACGACGCTAGGCCTATGACATTTTGTCGTATCTCTATCCGTTATACGTTAAATAGAACTGCATTTCTCGAGCTCAAGTTAATTTTTTTACTTTTTAATAATAATGTTATTTGCTCTACGTCTCATTAACTACTTTTTAAGGTCTTCGGAGACGCCGAGGTGCCGGAATTTAGTCCCGCAAAAGTTCTTTTACGTGCTAGTAAATCTACCGACACGGGGCTGTCGTATTTGAGCACCTTCAAATACCACGGGACTGAGCCAGGATCGAACCTGCCAAGTTGGGGTTAGAAGGCCAGCGCCTTAACCGTCTGAGCCACTCAGCCCGGCTGTAATTTTTACACGTTTATGTTATTGTTTGGCACACTTATAGGAAAGATGCAATCATGACATTGGGCAGGCACATTGACATGACCAGTGGATATGTTGGCCAAATTTTATGATTCCAGTGTCACATGAGTTAAAAAAAAAATTAAGTAGCATGTAAAAACTGTACCAAGCTTCACTTCATTCAATAGCTAATCCCATAAATATAGGAGATACGGGAAAATGTCATAGGACCAGCAACGTAGAACACTGAACGAGTCGTCTGATGGTGAAGTCCATTTGTAGGTTCAATTTAATATAATCTTACTCACTACCTTTAGGTAATTTACGGATAAATCCGTATACAATTTAGACTGCCGTAGCGAAGCACGGGTACATTTGCTAGTAGTTAATAAATAGCCATCCTCCTATAATCCATAAAGGCACATGGTAGAAGTGCTAGGATATAAGGTAGGGGACTTCGATAATTCCTAATTTAACTTTATTCCAGGCCGAAAAATGCTATCAGAAATTAGACAAGAAATCATTTCTCATGAATACTGTGTGACCTTCAAGGCCATATCTCGCCAGCAGAGGAGGCCGCATTTCTAGGCCTCTCGCAATCTGTCAATAGCCCGAATCACATCTCAGCGACAGAGAACACAACCACTGTCTCTCTGCAAACAACAAATTGGACCACGAGAATGATTTTACATTCCTAAGTAAGTTCTGTCCAAACTGTTCTCCTCATATATGAACTTAGGCTTGAATTCAAATACCTCACAAATTGGTTGGACACATCAAATATCTTAATTCTAGGAGGGTTTTAGGAAATGTGCAATTACTATCCCAACTGAAATTATATTGGACATGAATATAGTTTTTCTTTCAGGGAAAGAAATGGTATTCTTATTTATTTATTTATTTATTTATTTATTTATTTATTTATTTATTTATTTCTTCCGACTTTCCACAACTGGAGATTGCCCCTGAGGACAAAGTATACAAAAAGACAATATGAATACTGAAAGTAATTGTGAGTTGGTTAGCACATTTGACATACTGTATGTTGTTGCATTAAAAGGTTTGGAAGACGCGGTTCTTCAGGATTTGGATGGAATATTTCAAGACAGTCCTGTTATTAATGCCTGATTGAGGTTAAATGATTTGCAGAACTGGACGGAAAAAAGAGGAATGGTTCCTCTAGCACCCACCATTAATCCTATGTCTTCGATATCATCTAATTGATAGATTGAGCTGGTTGGTTTACGTGTTGTGTTATTTTCCTCGTGTACCTTATTGGCTTTCTGTTTCGGATGTCTCAAATATGATCGTCGGATCTATTATAAAGCCCTTTCGGTGGTCTTTGAAGTCTATCATGTCAGTTCTACGGGCTATGTATGTAATAGATAAATCGTGAATCTCCTCGAAGACTGTAAAGCCTGAATCCCTTAACGCTTGACCAATAGCAGATCGTATTTTATGGTGCCTAGTATTTCGTAGAGCTTCATCATGCGAGCAGTATCCGAGGACGTGTGCAAGAGTTTATACCTCGTGGCAGCGCCGACAACGCTTAGTGTCCATCGTCCTGCCTGGAATAGCTCGTACGACCGCTACGTTGCCTGTCATTTTCAAGGCATCACGCCATTTGCTATAAGATAATCCTTGAAAGGGACGAACCGATTGATGGGCTGGGGGCTGTTAGACGAATTATGTGTTATATTATTATTATTATTATTATTATTATTATTATTATTATTATTATTATTATTGGGCCGATGACCTTCGATGTTAGGCCCCTTAAAACAACAAGCATCACATTATTATTATTATTATTATTATTATTATTATTATTATTATTATTATTATTATTATTACGATTATCTAGTTCAAGATATGACTACATCCATACAATGCAGACATTTAGAAAAACCAAATATCACCGAGACTACACCACATTGTCAACCCATATACGACAATTTACCGACATAACTTTAATGAAGAAAACTACGTTTCTTGCAAATATCCACGATGATATTAACAGCTTATCATTATACTCTAAGTACGACACTATTACTCTATGCAGATGACATGGTATTAGGGTCCTCAGATAAACTAGAATTACAAAGAACATTGATAGATCTAGAAAAATGGGTAAATGAAAATCACTTTGAAATGAACCTTCAAAAACCGTTCAAATTACGTTTAAGAAAGGCAGAATATCTACTCATATAAACATCCACACGTGGTACAACGAACAATTAATTGTAGTGAAGAAATTTAATTACCTGGGCATAACCTTCCAGACTTCAGCAAGATCGTTCAACTATCATATACAAGAGAGGTCAACGAAAGCCATCAGAGCCAGCTAAAAGTAAAAAATGTAAGAGCCCTACAGCTTTCGCACTATTCCATACGTCCATCTCATCCACTCTAACATATGGTGTAGAAATAATATGGGATCACCTCACAATAAATTATCTCGAACTAACAGAATGTGTCAAGTTGCGTTTATTGAAATATGGCCTTCGAGTTGGAAAAATGGCCCCTAGAAGATTAGTTTACGAGCTAGCGAAAGAATCCCTCTACATAGAGGACCTTAGGATGAACTTTTCACTGACAGCTACAGGATCATCTACACACCTTTTAGCATGTAGACAAATAACGAGAAGAGAACTTTTATATTACTGTCGCCATGATGGACAGAACGTGGACTATCGAGAATCAAGGGCTTTAAAACCATCTTCAGGGCTGCCGAGAGTGGGGTTCGAACCCACTATCTCCCGGATGCTAGCTCACACCTGTGCGCCCCTAATCGCACGGTCAACTCACCCGGTGAATGAAGATCAAAGGCACATAAGATATGTTCAACTAGAACATTACGCAGCCCGCGGGACAAATGCGTATGTATTAAAATGAAATGGCGTATGGCTTTTAGTGCCGGGAGTGTCCGAGGACATGTTCGGCTCGCCAGGTGCAGGTCTTTTGATTTGACTCCCGTAGGCGATCTGCGCGTCGTGATGAGAATGAAATGATGATGAAGACGACACATACACCAAGCCCCCGTGCCAGTGAAATTAACCAATGATGGTTAAAATTTCTGACCCTGCCGGAAATCGAACCCGGGACCCCTGTGACGAAAGGCCAGCACACTAACCATTTAGCCATGGAGCCGGACTGTGTGTGTACTATGTATCATCTTACGACGTGCCACGAAAAGAAAAAAATCTTTTGGTTAATATCGTGAAAATTAATGCCCATCCGGGCGATCCTTTTTCCTTTGTGTTTCAATGAAGGATGTATATTATTATTATTATTATTATTATTATTATTATTATTATTATTATTATTACAGAAAGAAAAATTATTTACACAAATAAGTTATTTCGACAAACCTTGATTTCATGGCAAGTCCCACACAGGTTACGTTAAGATTAGCCAGCTATCCTTCACGCCTGTCATTGAGGTAACCAACGTTATTCTCGAGTCATCCATTCTTCAAAGTTGTTAAAGTGGGAACAGTTGTGGGATAAATATTGGCACTGAAATTTCTCTCCATTAATTTAACATACTTTTAACACACACTTTTATGGGAATAACAACCACTCTCCACCAGAACATTATGGTTTGTCAGACACATATCGGGTGATGAATACACTCATAAAGAGAGTTCGGAAGTTTATGACCTAAAGAAGTACAAAATATTCAAGGGAATGTGCCCTGAAATAGCTAAATATGACCTAAAAGGTAAAATATGTTTAATATTTTAGGGCTGGGCATTACTAACATTAAACGTCCCAAGAAATGTTTAGCAAAATACGTCATACACATTTAGGCCTAATCATGCAAGCTGATAGAGCTACAGTAGGTACGTTAGAATTTTATACGTTCATTTAACTGAAAAAACACCAAACAAAAACGAAGTTACCATTGATGCTTTCACGGACCGTACTTATAGACATGATATAGGCTTTTGTGCTTATGCCGTGTCAAGAAAATAAGGTGACATGCTTTCCGTTTCGCAGAGAACATAGCTCTGCGTCTCCATAAGAAAATCTCGACTTTTCACGAGAAAGGCTTCTCAAACAATGACGTTTGAATTTAGACGTTATAATAGAAGTGTAAGTGGTACGTTCATTCGTCACCAGATGGCTCACCGCACGTGGTACAGCGCTAGCGTTCGAAGCGGAAGCTGACGGAACCATCAGAATCAGTCTGAGAGTGAGTCACATAACATAACAGGTGTACACACATATGAAAATATGACATTGACACAAGCCTGGAATGAAACATCTGGCGATGAATAACGTACTAATTTGGAAAACACAGAAATGAAATAACAATACTGAAGGTACAGGGAAGGGAACTACCTACGTAAAACGAATTATTAGCATCTGTCGCCGTACGTTCGTAGAACATCTTCTTTTCTTTTCAGAACTATGTCATTTACACCTGCTACCTCTCTCTCTTTCGGGAAAAGACAGAAAAATGCATCTACTAAACTATTTTGAAATCCTGTGTTTTAAATCCTTTCTTTGTAACTTCACGCAGATAGCATGTACGCTTCAATTTAAGCAAAAATGCTAAAAATATAACCAGATATGACCTCATTTCACTAACGTGAGCAAAATATGACCAATAAAATAAAACTAGCCGATATGTGCATTTATATCCGACATCAGGTTTCTTTGAACGGGGTTCGATCCATCATTCACAGTTATTTTTTCAGATTTTCAGTAAAATGACCTCAGGCACAATGACTTTTCCTTAACACCCGAACCTTGGTCATAAAAAATGCTCACTTACTCGCGATCTGCGCGACTCGTATAACAGGTCACCAGCCTTGGGCTATCCCATCCATGAGTTGAGACAGTCTTATTGTCTGCCCACAATAAGGATATCTCAAAATAAAAAAATCCAGCTGTTCTAACAGTACCGTCATGCAGTCGATATTTAGAAGCCGACCAATGTAACATTGGTATTATTACTGCGGACATTGTTACACAATACTTAAAGTTGCAGACCAAACTGCTTAATAAACAGTTTTAAAGTTTTTGCAAAGCGAGTTAAAATTCAGGCAAAATACAACCTTCATCGGATGAAAATGTAACGAGAGTCCCATGATGGACTTCGACGTTTAACGTAGGTTTATGTCGAGCAGCAAACCGCCATGGAGGCTGCGTCTGGACTCATCGACAGATGGGTAACTTTTTCCCTTACGGCCGTCTTTTATGCATTTTTTTGTAGTGGAACCATGAAGAAGCTTGTAAACAGAGCGGAAATCTACTACTTTCCGCGCGAAATCACTCCATTACTTCACTATCGCAGAATTTCACACCTGAATTTCGGCCCCAGAATATAAAAGAAAATACAATTAAATGCATAGCACTGAAAATTGTGCAAGAAAGTACAGTTGTAATAATTATTTTGCCATAGACTTCCAAAACTACTTTTCTCCTCCCCACCACGGGGTACGTACAGATGTTCACCGTACGTTCTTGAGGGTGATATCTCCCGATTAGCCGCGACATCTTGTAATACAAACTACGAAAAGACAACCTCTTCATTCCACAATTTACATTCAAATATTCTGGAGTTTTTGACACAGAGACTTCTTCTAATCTCTACGTAACGACGCTCTTCTGAGGAAATTAAAATAGTTTCCTATGCAGTAAAGTTCTTCAAGTCCGCCGCCATTAATTGTGGCCCGTAACATGGAGAACAGAATATTGGATATTTAGATAGTCCGGACTGAAGATGAACATTTTCCGTCTCTCCTTTGTGATTTCAATTAACACGGATTCCACTCTCCCACTTCCCACTCAGAGAGAAAAATTAATGACACTATCTTATTGCTGGCTGCCTCTAGACATCGGGTGCAATGTAGACTAACTGCTGTGCATGCCAGTGATTTTCAACCTGTGATACGCGTATCCATGTGGGTAAATGAAAACTTCTGTACCTGCACGTAAAATTTGGAATGGCATATATATTTCGTGAATGATATTTTATAATGAATACCTTTTCTGTCATAGTGACCTTATATTGCCTCCTATTTCCAATAAACCCTATTGCTTATTCTGCTCACCAATGCAATTTCGCAGTTGTGCTCGTTTTGCAAAGCGCGCTCCTGTAATTACGAATAACATACCAGATATGGCTTTTCTGGCGAGACCTACAGTCTTACTGATAAAAAAATCCTTATACCGTTGTTGACGCTTGTATAGTAATACATTGTATAATCCTCGTATAAAAGGTGCGTATTTTTCTTACTAATAAACATGGTATACGCATTATATTACTAAAATGCACGTATACACATGTTCCAAGCCTTAGGAATCTTTTCCTGCAGTTCACTGATGTATTTCTTTAACGTTCACTACCATTATGAAGACTTTTGCTGGTTATCTAGGAGAAAAGCCTTTCAAGAAGCCACATGGTAGCACTATTAGAATATAATAGAATAGAATAGAATGCTCGAATAAACAAGAACAGAACAGTAATAAACATATTTCAGCCGTATATTATTCTCAGTAGTAATAATATTATGTCACTGATAATAATTACTAACTTCATTCTGCGCTCATATCGATAGAGCTGTGAGAACACGAAGTTTGCACGATATAGAGCCACCTCTTGGATCTTTCATTAAGTCATTTTCGTCTTTGGTAATGACAATTCGTTCGCTGGGCTGAGTGGCTCAGACGGTTGAGACGCTGGCCTTCTGACCCTAACTTGGCAGGTTCGATCCTCGCTCAGTCCAGTGGTATTTGAAGGTGCTCAAATACGTCAGCCTCATGTCAGTAGATTTACCGGCACGCAAAATAACTCCTGTGGGACTAAATTCCGGCACATCGGAGTCTCCGAAAACCGTAAAAGTAGTTAGTGGTAAGTCAAGCAAATAACATTATTATGACAATTCGAGCGCACTCTTTCGTAAATATATACATTTCATTTTAAAACATTCGTAATTCAGGATAAATCGATCAGTCCGTCTCTTAAAGCGTTTTATTTTACCAACTTGTCCAGTTTCCATAACCCCTAAATGTTCTACGTCTTTTGTGTTATTAATATCGTGGAGATCATCAACTTTATTTTCCATTCTTTCAGTGTGTACTTAATGGATAAGTCGGATATTTTAACACGATTATATTAGTGAAGACAGTAAATATTACTAAAGTAACTGATCACTCGTCACTCTATGCTATACAACGATTATACAAGAGTCCTGGTCTGTATAAGAAATTCAGTGAATAACTATAACAGTTGTATACACAGGAGGCTTATACACGGTTTGTAAGTGACAAATTGCACATAGACAGTGTATAAACCATGTATTTATACACCGTTTATTAGTGAGACTCATAGTATTTACAGTACGCTATGTCTTCTGGTATGGGCTACAGCAATTTCGTTACTTTCATTCATCTGTTTCAGTCTTATCCTTGGCTTTGACAATATGAAATCGACTATGGTGCTCGCGATACTAGTAATGCCATTAAGAGAAACTACCTCACTCATCATTCCCAATTACGCCCCTTCAGTGATGCCTAGGCCATCTATGACAGCTAATGGTGGAGCAGTTGAGGATCCAAGCAGCCTTCGGGATGAGGACTAATTTGAACTTACATACATATCAAATACCTGTTTCGAACGCTGAATACATTAAGAGTTTGCAATAATAGTGTATATCACTGACTTATTTACGAGGCGTGGTTTTTAAGTAATGGCCGTTTGAAAATAACTACAAACATCACATTTATTTGCAGATTCTACATACTTTACTGTTTTTTCAACATAGCCGCCAAGTTTGTTTAAACACTTGAGAATACCCTCTGCTACGATAACGAAGTTTGTTTGAACACTTATCATACCTTACAACTAACATGCCGCCTGCTCCGATAACTAAGAGTTCTTGATCTTGATCTTGCGCTGGGACAGAGTCTGTTTGGCCTTCACAGGCGAATCTTCTGTTCTTGTACAGATTTGAGTGTTCGATGACGTTTCCGACTCGTTATGCTGAAGAAGGTGACGACATGTTGGGTCAGATCGTAACGGGAGATGAAACGTGGGTTTCGCATATCACGTCCGAATCGAAGCAACAGAGCATGGAATGGACACACTCACACACACATTCGCCTGTAAAGGTGAAGGCCAAACAGGCTCTGTCCCAGCGCAAGATCAAGATCAAGAACTCTTAGTTATCAGAGCAGGCGGCATGTTTCTATGAAGAGGGCATTCAAAACTTAGTTGTAAGGTTTGTTCAAACAAACTTGGCGGCTATGTTGAAGAGGAGTAAAGAATCTAGAAACTGAAAATAAATGCGGTGTTTGAAACACGTCTTTCCTTGTGCAATTATTTTCAAACCGCCCTTTCTTAAAAAAAAAAAAAAAAGCGCGCCCCGTATTAACATTCATTAGTAAGTTGTGACTGTTGTGTGCAAGTTCTGGATACGGTATAGTTATGTTTAATTTGAATTCAGTTTTCAATCCGGGGCTATAAACTTATCTCTGGGAGTAAGCGAAGGAGAGAGTTCGAGAGTTATGTATCCCGACAACTAATGTCGAGAGTAGTATAATAAGCGGGTTCGGGCGCCTCCTCCCGCGGGAAATTTGAATTCTGGCGGGAAATTTGAATTTTTGCCGGGAAATTTGAATTTTGGCGGGAGATTTGAATTTGTAAACAAAGCCACGTGCTTTTTGACAGCTGTCATCGACAACAACGCATCGCTAACCTCAGTACTGCCATCTTGACGGGCCTAAACCTCAGTGGTACCAACTTAACCTAACTAGCGCGAGATAAACAAAGCCACGTGTTTTTTGACAGCCACGTGCTTTTTTGACAGACATCAACGCATCGCTAACCTCAGTACTGCCATCTTGACGGGCTTAAACCTCAGTGGTACCAACTTAACCTAACTAGCGCGTGGTAAACAAAGCCACGTGCTTTTTGACAGCCACGTGCTTTTTTGACAGTTGTCATCCGCTATCTTTAAACCACAGAGCACTGTGCTGCCCTCTTTATCGTAGTAGATGTAAAATTCGTCACCTGTCATCGGCAGTGCTGCCATTTTGGCGGGCCTAAACCTTAGTGCTACCAACTTAACCTCACTAACGTGAGATAAACAAAGCCACGTGCTTTTTTGACAGCTGTCATCCGCCATCTTTAAACCACAGAGCACAGTGCTGCCCTCTTTATCGCAGTAGCTGCAAATTCGTCACCTGTCATCGGCAGTGCTGCCATCTTGGCGGGCCTAAACCTTAGTGCTACCAACTTAACCTCACTAGCGCGAGATAAACAAATCCACGTGCTTTTTTTGACAGCTGTCATCCGCCATCTTTAATCTATAGAGCACAGTGGTGCCCTCTTTAGCTACTTACCTTTGAAATGTGGTGGCGGATAATTTGAAAAACACTTTTTGACAGCAGCCATCTTTAATCTAGAGAGCACCGTGCTGCCCTCTTTAGCTAGATACCTGTGGTGGCAGGCAATTCCACATGACAGCAGCCATCTTTAATCAAGAGAGCACCGTGCTGCCCTCTATGTGGTGGCGGCAATTTGAAAAATTCTACATGCACTTGTTTGGAAACAAACTCACACGCTTTTTTGACAGCCGTCAACCGCCATCTTTAATCAACAGAGCACCGTGCTGCCCTCTTTAGCTAGATACCTTTGAAATGTGGTGGCGGCAAATTCCACGTGCTCTTGTTTGGAAACAAAGCTATGTGCTTTTTTGACAGCTGACATCCACCATCTTTAATCTATAGAGCACACTGCTGCCCTCTTTAGCTACTTACCTTTGAAATGTGGTACGTCACAGCTGTCATCCGCAGTGCTGCCATCTTAACGGGCCTAAACCTTAGTGCTACCAACTTAACCTTACTAGCGCGAGATTTGAATCGGTAAACAAATCCACGTGCTTTTTTGACAGCTGTCATCCACCATCTTTAATCCATAGAGCACAGTGGTGCCGTCTTTAGCTACCTTACCTTTGAAATGTGGTGGCGGATAATTTGAAAAATGCTTTTTGATAGCAGCCATCTTTAATCCAGAGAGCACCGTGTTGCCCTCTTTAGCTAGATACCTGTGGTGACAGGCAATTCCACGTGACAGCAGCCATCTTTAATCAAGAGGGCACCGTGCCGCCCTCTTTGTGGTGGTGGCAAATTCCACGTGCTTTACAAATTCACGTGCTTTTTTCTGACAGCTGTCATCCGCCATCTTGCATCACAAACCTCAGTGCTGCGCTCTTTAGCTAGTTACCTTTGAAATGTGGTGGCGGCAATTTGAAAAATTCTATGTGCTCTTGTTTAGTAAACAAAGCCACGTGCTTTTTTTGACAGCTGTCATCCGCCATCTTTAATCTATAGAGCTCAGTGCTACACTCTTTAGGTACATACCTTTGAAATATGGTGGCGGATAATTTAAAAAGAAAAATTCTACATCAGCCATCTCTCGACGCTAATTGCACAAGATGGTGGCTATACATAACTCCTTAAAGGTGCTTATACAAGATGGCCGCTATACATAGGTTCTTATGAGATGCCCTTGGGATGTTTGCGCAAGATGGCGGTTATACAAGGCTCCTTATGAGACGCCCTAGAGATGCTTGCGCAAGATGGCGGTTGCTCTTATGAGGCGACTTAAGGGTCCTTGCACAAGATGGCTAGAGATGCCCTAAGGATGCTTGCGCAAGATGGCGGACGCAAGATGGCGGCTATACACGACTCCTTATGAGACGCCTTAAGGGTGCTTGCGCAAGATGGCTGCTGCTCTTATGAAGAAAGCTAGCTTAGAGGCTAATGTGTCGTGCTAGTTCGATTCATTAAATTTGGGGCTTAAATGCATAATGTTAAATATCTCGAAAACGGCGCATCGTAGAGCAAAACGGACAAAATGCTTCTACCCAATACCTCGGTTCGCAGTATGAGGAACAAGTAAAACATAGTCTAATGATGAGATCAACGGTTCGGTTCTAACTTAGGCCCTTTGGCATTAGCTCTGTTTCAGCTCGTAATGAAGCAAGTCTTCGTAACATGATCAGATCTAGCTATGGTAGAAAGTATAACGTACCGTGCAGGTTCGATTCATTACATTTGGGGCTTAAATGCAAAATGTAATATATCTCGAAAACGGACAAAATTTTTCTACCTGATACCTAGGTTTGCAGTATCAGGAACATGATAGCATAAGAAAAACATAGTCTAATGATGAGATCGACGGTTCGATTCCTACTTAGGCCCTTTGGCATTGGCAGCTATCTATTTCTACAAGATGGCGGCTATACATAGCTTCTTATGAGACAGCTAAAGAGCGCTTGCACAAGATAACTGCTGCTCTTATGAGACGCCCTAGGGGTGCTTGCGGGAGGTAGCAGCGACAAGACGATGACTATACACAGCTGCTTATGATACGGCCTAGAGGTGCTTACACAAGATGGTGGCTGCTCTGATGAAGAAAGCTAGCTTTGCATCGTGCAGGTATTTTTACAGCACTAAACCTCATACCTTTGAAATGTGGTGGCGGGTAATTTGAAAAATTCGACGTGCTTTTTCATAAGCTGTTAAGGCCTCCTCTTATGTCAAGGCATAGCTCTATCGAACAAGTTTAAACCTGCATCGGAATAGCTAGAGTAAGCACGTGCTGCAGTGATGACGTCATTAAGCATGTGTAGGCTTGCAAATCACAGAAGAAACGTAACAAGGCTGGAATCGAAAACTGCACTCTATGCCGTTAACTTTATCATGTGATCGGAACATTGATTGAAGTGTTTGGAACACTAAATAAGTAGAACCGAACACTGTACTCGATACAACATGTGATTAGAACATGTCATGGGATACCTTTGTTCTAAGAAGATTAGTTTACCGCACATTCCTTGTAGGGCTAATAGGCTAAGGGGCTAATGGGCAAAAGGGCTAATGGGCAAAAGACCTAAAGGGCTAAAGGGCTAATGGGCTAAAGGGCTAAAGGAGCAACAACCTCATCGATCGCTATCAGCCAGAAAGCTTGAACTTTGTTAAGTGTAGAAAATTAATCTTTATTTATAAATGGTTTCATGTTCAGAACAAGGAATGGAACCTAGGGGTTACGTCTTACCTAATAAAATCCCCGAGGTGCGATGAGTTACGTTTTTCGAACTAGTTATTGGAACACTGAACTTTTCAATATGATAGCAGAGAGTTTAGCAATGTTCTGTTGTTGGATTATAAATTCCGCGCTACAACATGCATAAGGTGGCGGCCTTGAGGTTTACGGCCGTAAAGATGACAAGAGTGAGGTTAACAATGTTCCGTTGTTGGATTTTAAATTCCGCGCTATAACATGCATAAGGTGGCAGCCTTGAGGTTTACCGCCGTAAAGATGGCAGCAGTGAGGTTAGCGATGCTCTATTGTCCTTCAAAGTGAGGTTAGGGTTCGTCAAGAAGACAGCTGTCAAAAAAGCACGTGGCTATGTTTACCAAACAAGAGCACGTTGTCGTGACGTCATGGTCACGTAATCAATCCTTAGCTCGACGTCGTTAAGAGCAGCATTAGGATTAGCTATGCTTAAAAGTCTTGGGAACAGAGCAGCAGTTTGAATTGCCATGTTTCAAAGCGTGTACACATCACCTATCGATTTTACATGCATCGACCATCGTACTAAACTTCATCCGCTAGATAGTGCTGCTATCTTAGCATAACCTATACCCATAAAATTAAAGTACAATGAATAGCCATGTTTCAAAGCGTGTACACATCACCTATCGATTTTACATGCATCGACCATCGAACTAAACTTCATCCGCTAGATAGTGCTATCTTAGCATAACCTATACCCATAAAATTAAAGTACAATGAATAGCCATGTTTCAAAGCGTGTACACATTACCTATCGTTTTTGCATGCATCACTCTCGTACTAAACTTCTTCCGCTAGATTGTGCTGCTATCTTAGCATAACCTATACGCGTGACCTTAAAGTACAATGAATAGCCATGTTTCAAAGCGTGTACACATTACCTATCGACTTTGCATGCAACAAATATCGTACTAAACTTCTTCCGCTAGGTTGTGCTGCTATCTTAGCATAACTTATACACATCAACTTAAAGTACAAAGAATAGCCATGTTTCAAAGCGTGTACACATTACTTATTGATTTTGCATTCATCGAATCTCGTACTAAATTTATTCCGCTAGATTGTGCTGCTATCATAGCATAACCTATACCAATGAACTTAAAGTACAATGAATAGTCATGTTTCAAAGCGTGTACACATCAACTATCGAATTTGCATGTATCGACTCTCGTACTAAACTTCTGCAGGTAGATTGTGCTGCTATCTTAGCATAACTAAGACACATGAACTTAAAGTACAAAGAATAGCTATGTGTCAAAGCATGTACCCATTACCTATCGATTTTGCAAGCATCGACTCTCGTACTAAACTTCTTCCGCTAGATTGTGCTGCTATCTTAGCATAACCTATACACATGACCTTAAGGTACAAAGAATAGCCATGTTTCAAAGCGTGTACACATTACCTATCGACTTTGCATGCAACAAATATCGTACTAAACTTCTTCCGCTAGATTGTGCTGGCATCTTAGCATAACTTATACACATGAACTTAAAAGTACAATGAATAGCCATGTTGCAAAGCATGTACACATTACCTATAGATTTTGCATGCAACAATTATCGTACTAAACTTCTTCCGCTAGATTGTGCTGCTATCTTAGCATAACTTATACACATGAACTTAAAGTACGAAGAATAGCCATGTTTCAAAGTGTGTACACATTGCTTATTGATTCTGCATGCATCAAATATCGTACTAAATTTCTTCCGCTAGATTGTGCTGCTATCTTAGCATAACCTATACCCATGAACTTACAGTACAATGAATAGTCATGTTTCAAAGCGTGTACGCATCAACTATCGATTTTGCACGTATCGACTCTCGTACAAAACTTCTTTAGGTAGAATGTGCTGCTATCTTAGCATAACTAAGACGCATGAACTTAAAGTACAAAGAATAGCCTTGTTTCAAAGCGTGTACACATTACCTAATGATTTTGCATGAAACGACTATCATACTAAACTTTTTCCACTAGATTGTGCTAAAAACGTGTAAGTGTGCTGCTATCTTAGCATAACCTATCGATTTTACATGCATCGACTATCGTACTAGACTTCTTCCGCTAGAGCATGTAGCAATCGCTTTCGTGTATCCCTACCCTATGTGCACGAACTTAAAGCACAAAGAAGAGCTATGTTCTAAAGCGTGTACACATCACCTATCGATAATGTATGTATCGAATATCGTACTAAACTTCTCCTGCCAGAGAGTACGACTATCGCTTGTGTGTGAACGAACTTAAAGCATAAAGAATAGCAATGTATAAAAATCTTGTAAACAAAGCAGCAGCATTACGTACAGTCAAGTTTAAATGCGTGCACACATCATGTATCCATGATGCACACAGTACTAAACGTATTCCATTAGAATGTACAAAGTTCGCATGTGTTTATGCTGCTATCTTAGCATAGCCCATGTGAATGAACTTAAAGCATAAAGAATAGTTATGTGTAAAAAATCTTGTGAAGATAGCAGAATGTTTACTACGTAGTTGTAGATATTGAACTTTGCATGCTGAGGCAGCATACTACGTGACCGTGACGTCACGACCACGTGCTCTTGTTTGGTAAACATCATCACTGCAGCACGTGCTTACTCTAGCTATTCCGATGCAGGTTTAAACTTGTTCGATAGAGCTATGCCTTGACATAAGAGGAGGCCTTAACAGCTTATGAAAAAGCACGTCGAATTTTTCAAATTACCCGCCACCACATTTCAACGGTATGAGGTTTAGTGCTGTAAAAATACCTGCACGATGCAAAGCTAGCTTTCTTCATCAGAGCAGCCACCATCTTGTGTAAGCACCTCTAGGCCGTATCATAAGCAGCTGTGTATAGTCATCGCCTTGTCGCTGCTACCTCCCGCAAGCACCCCTAGGGCGTCTCATAAGAGCAGCAGTCATCTTGTGCAAGCGCTCTTAAGCTGTCTCATAAGAAGCTATGTATACCGCCATCTTGTAGAAATAGATAGCTGCCAATGCCAAAGGGCCTAAGTAGGAATCGAACCGTCGATCTCATCATTAGACTATGTTTTTCTTATGCTATCATGTTCCTGATACTGCAAACCTAGGTATCAGGTAGAAAAATTTTGTCCGTTTTCGAGATATTTAACATTTTGCATTTAAGCCCCAAATGTAATGAATCGAACCTGCACGGTACGTTATACTTTCTACCATAGCTAGATCTGATCATGTTACGAAGACTTGCTTCATTACGAGCTGAAACAGAGCTAATGCCAAAGGGCCTAAGTTAGAACCGAACCGTTGATCTCATCATTAGACTATGTTTTACTTGTTCCTCATACTGCGAACCGAGGTATTGGGTAGAAGCATTTTGTCCGTTTTGCTCTACGATGCGCCGTTCTCGAGATATTTAACATTATGCATTTAAGCCCCAAATTTAATGAATCGAACTAGCACGACACATTAGCCTCTAAGATAGCTTTCTTCATAGAAGCAGCAGCCATCTTGCGCAAGCACCCTTAAGGCGTCTCATAAGGAGTCGTGTATAGCCGCCATCTTGCGTCCGCCATCTTGCGCAAGCATCCTTAGGGCATCTCTAGCCATCTTGTGCAAGGACCCTTAAGTCGCCTCATAAGAGCAACCGCCATCTTGCGCAAGCATCTCTAGGGCGTCTCATAAGGAGCCTTGTATAACCGCCATCCTGCGCAAGCATCCCAAGGGCATCTCATAAGAACCTATGTATAGCGGCCATCTTGTATAAGCACCTTTAAGGAGTTATGTATAGCCACCATCTTGTGCAATTAGCGTCGAGAGATGGCTGATGTAGAATTTTTCTTTTTAAATTATCCGCCACCATATTTCAAAGGTATGTACCTAAAGAGTGTAGCACTGAGCTCTATAGATTAAAGATGGCGGATGACAGCTGACAAAAAGCGCGTGAGTTTTTTTACTAAACAAGAATACGTGGAATTTTTTAATTTGCCGCCACCACATTTCAAAGGTATCTAGCTAAAGATGGCAGCACGGTGCTCTCTTGATTAAAGATGACGGATGACATGTAACAGAACTTTTCAAATTGCCCGCTACTACAGAGAGCAGCACGGTGCTCTGTAGGTTAAAGATGGCGGATGACAGCTGACGAAATTGCCCGCATGATAGCAGCACAGTGCTCTATTGATTAAAGATGGTGGATGACAGCTGTCAAAAAAACCACGTGGCTTTGTTTACTAAACAAGAGCACATAGAATTTTTCAAATTGCCGCCACCACATTTCAAAGGTATCTAGCTAAAGATGGCAGCACGGTGCTCTCTTGATTAAAGATGGCGGATGACAGCTAACAGAACTTTTCAAATTGCCCGCTACTACGTAGAGGACAGCACGGTGCTCTGTAGATTAAAGATGGTGGATGACAGCTGACGAAATTGCCCGCATGATAGCAGCACAGTGCTCTATTGATTAAAGATGGTGGATGACAGCTGTCAAAAAGCACGTGGCTTTGTTTCCAAACAAGAGCATATAGAATTTTTCAAATTGCCGTCACCACATTTCAAAGGTAACTAGCTAAAGAACGCAGCACTGAGGTTTGTGATGCAAGATGGCGGATGACAGCTGTCAGAAAAAAGCACGTGAGTTTGTAAAGCACGTGGAATTTGCCACCGCCACAAAGAGGGCGGCACGGTGCCCTCTTGATTAAAGATGGCTGCTGTCACGTGGAATTGCCTGCCACCACAGGTATCTAGCTAAAGAGAGCAGCACGGTGCTCTCTGGATTAAAGATGGCTGCTATCAAAAAGCATTTTTCAAATTATCCGCCACCACATTTCAAAGGTAAGTAGCTAAAGAGGGCACCACTCTGCTCTATGGATTAAAGATGGTGGGTGACAGCTGTCAAAAAAGCACGTGGATTTGTTTACCGATTCAAACCTCGCGCTAGTAAGGTTAAGTTGGTAGCACTAAGGTTTAGGCCCGTTAAGATGGCAGCACTGCGGATGACAGCTATGACGTACCACATTTCAAAGGTAAGTAGCTAAAGAGGGCAGCTGTGTGCTCTATAGATTAAAGATGGTGGATGTCAGCTGTCAAAAAAGCACATAGCTTTGTTTCCAAACAAGAGCACGTGGAATTTGCCGCCACCACATTTCAAAGGTATCTAGCTAAAGAGGGCAGCACGGTGCTCTGTTGATTAAAGATGGCGGTTGACGGCTGTCAAAAAAGCGTGTGAGTTTGTTTCCAAACAAGAGCATGTAGAATTTTTCAAATTGCCGCCACCACATAGAGGGCAGCACGGTGCTCTCTTGATTAAAGATGGCTGCTGTCATGTGGAATTGCCTGCCACCACAGGTATCTAGCTAAAGAGGGCAGCACGGTGCTCTCTAGATTAAAGATGGCTGCTGTCAAAAAGTATTTTTCAAATTATCCGCCACCACATTTCAAAGGTAAGTAGCTAAAGAGGGCACCACTGTGCTCTATAGATTAAAGATGGCGGATGACAGCTGTCAAAAAAAGCACTTGGATTTGTTTATCTCACGTTAGTGAGGTTAAGTTGGTAGCACTAAGGTTTAGTCCCGCCAAGATGGCAGCACTGCCGATGACAGGTGACGAATTTGCAGCTACAGCGATAAAGAGGGCAGCACTGTGCTCTGTGGTTTAAAGATGGCGGATGACAGCTGTCAAAAAAGCACGTGGCTTTGTTTATCTCACGTTAGTGAGGTTAAATTGGTAGCACTAAGGTTTAGGCCCGCCAAAATGGCAGCACTGCCGATGACAGGTGACGAATTTTACATCTACTACGATAAAGAAGGCAGCAAAGTGCTCTGTGGTTTAAAGATAGCGGATGACAACTGTCAAAAAAGCACGTGGCTGTCAAAAAGCACGTGGCTTTGTTTACCACGCGCTAGTTAGGTTAAGTTGGTACCACTGAGGTTTAAGCCCGTCAAGATGGCAGTACTGAAGTTAGCGATGCGTTGTTGTCTGTCAAAAAAGCACGTGGCTGTCAAAAAACACGTGGCTTTGTTTATCTCGCGCTAGTTAGGTTAAGTTGGTACCACTGAGGTTTAGGCCCGTCAAGATGGCAGTACTGAGGTTAGCGATGCGTTGTTGTCTGTCAAAAAGCACGTGGCTGTCAAAAAACACGTGTCTTTGTTTACCTCGCGCTAGTTAGGTTAAGTTGGTACCACTGAGGTTTAGGCCCGTCAAGATGGCAGCAGTGAGGTTAGCGATGCGTTTGTTGTCGATGACAGCTGTCAAAAAGCACGTGGCTTTGTTTACAAATTCAAATCTCCCGCCAAAATTCAAATTTCCCGCGAAAAATTCAAATTTCCCGCCAGAATTCGAATTTCCCGCGGGAGGAGGCGCCCGAATCTGCTTATTATACTACTGTCGAGTCCAGGCATTTCACAGTCCAGAACTTGGGATTTTAAATATAAGTATTGTATGCCACTAAGACCATACTTGGTCGTTTCACAAGGAAATAAAATTATATTGCTTCATACCATTTCACTTAGGAAGCACTCTCCAAGAAACATGGGTTTCTTGAGAATAACAACCTTTGACAATAACAAGGTTACCCTCCTTTTCTGAGAAAATATGTGTTGTTCAGATTTAGTGGCACTCACGACTTACTGCAATATTTCACAAGTGTGTTGCAATAGCCTATTGCTCAACTATACGTCACCAACCCATCTTGTCAAAAACAGGTAAGATTGTTTTCCAGTGGACTGACACATGATTGTAACCTGAAAGCTAAGCGTATAAAGCCAACAGTCTCATAAGGCTCATTACTCATTCGTCAACCAGTCAGCTACAGACTAGTAAGCTCTCAGGCTTCGCACGTCTCGGATCACGGGTTCGATCTCTGATCGTAGTAGATATGTAATTACCAACAGTTGTACATAGGAACAATCAGCTAATTTAATAAACAAGTAACATTAAATTGTCTTTTCATTTCGACTGAATAGATAAGGCTCAGCGCGATATTGAACTATCGGAACCTGATAGCTCAGTACCTGTAAAAACATAAATGTTGTTGAGCTACAAACTTAACTCGAGTACCACCATTATGGTCTAGCCCAGTCGTCAAACAATCACCGCTGATCTGTATTTAAGACTTTCACACAGGTTTCAGGTTCCCTATCAGTTGTTTACATAGTCTATTTTAAAATTATTTCAAAGAAGTTGGAAATTTATCGCACATCTCTGTTAGTAAATTATTCCAATCCCTAATTCCTCTTTCCTACGAACGAATATTTGGCCCATTTTATCCTCTTGACTTCCAACTTTTCGTGGATGATGTTATTCTCTATAGAGTAACAAATAAGTTACAAGATTGTGAGCAACTGCAACGTGACCTCGAAAATGTTGTGAGATGGACAGCAGGCAATGGTATGATGATAAACGGGGTTAAAAGTCAGGTTGTGAGTTTCACAAATAGGAAAAGTCCTCTCAGTTTTAATTACTGCGTTGATGGGGTGAAAGTTCCTTTTGGGGATCATTGTAAGTATCTAAGTATTAATATAAGGAAAGATCTTCATTGGAGTAATCACATAAATAGGATTGTAAATAAAGGGTACACATCTCTGCACTTGGTTGTGGGGGTGTTTAGGGGTTGTAGTGAGGATGTAAAGTAGAGGGCATATAAGTCTCTGGTAAGACCCCAACTAGAGTATGGTTCCAGTGTATGGGACCCTCACCAGGATTACCTGATTCAAGAACTGGAAAAAATCCAAAGAAAAGCAGCTCGATTTGTTCTGGGTGATTTCCGACAAAAGAGTAGCGTTACAAAAATGTTGCAATGTTTGGGTTAGGAAGAATTGAGAGAAAGAAGAAGAGCTGCTCGACTAAGTGGTATGTTCCGAGCTGTCAGTGGAGAGATGGCGTGGAATGACATTAGTAGACGAATAAGCTTGAATGGCGTTTATAAAAGTAGGAAAGATCACAATATGAAGATAAAGTTGGAATTCAAGAGGACAAACTGGGGCAAATATTATTTTATAGGAAGGGGAGTTAGAGATTAGAATAACTTACCAAGGGAGATGTTCAATAAATTTCCAATTTCTTTGAAATCATTTAGGAAAAGGCTAGGAAAGCAACAGATAGGGAATCTGCCACCTGGGCGACTGCCCTAAATGCAGATCAGTATTGATTGATTGATTGATTGATTGATTGATTGATTGATTGATTGATTGATTGATTGATTGATTGATTGATTTAATCTGTTCAACCTCCAGGGTCGGTTATTCTCTCGGACCCAGCGAGGGATCCTACCTCTACCCCCTCAAATCAGTGTGGTGGAATGTGAGAATCAGTGTCAGAGGATAAAACTGGAGAGGAAGACCTGTACCTTGCCCAGGCGGCCTCACCTGCTATGCTGAACAGGGGCCTTGTGGGGGATGGGAAGGTTGGAAGGGATATACAAAGAAGAGGGAAGAAAGCGGCGGTGGCCTTAAGTTAAGTACCATCCCGGCATTTCCCTGGAGGAGAATTGGGAAACCACGGAAAACCACTTCGAGGATTACTGAGGAGGGAATCGAAAGCCCTTCTACTCAGTTGAGCTAACGAGGCTGAGTGGACCCCGTTCCAGCCCTCGTACCACTTTTCAAATTTCGTGGCAGAGCCTGGAATCGAACCCGGGCCTCTGGGGGTGGCAGCTTATCACACTAACCACTACACCACAGAGGCGAACGACTTCCAACTTAATCTTCATATTATGGTAAAAACTTCATTCAAGTGTGTTCGTCTGCTAATGTGATTTCCCCACTGACAGCTTGAACTATACCCTTTAGTCCAGCAGCTCGTCTCCTTACTATCAAGTCTTCCTCGCCCAAAGTTTGGAACATTTTCGTACCAATACTGTCTAGTCGGCAGTCACCAAATGCAAACAAAACGCGGGGCTTTCCTTTGGAAAAGTTCTAGTTCTCGAATCAAGTAATCCCGACGATGGTCCCCCATATTCTAGATGGATTCTCATAAGGGACGTGTACGCCCTGTCTTTTAAATCCTCACCGCAACCCCTGAACGTCCCCATAATCATATGAAGAGAAATGAAACCTTCATTTACAACCTTGTTCATGAGATTACCAAAATTAACATTTAGGTACTTACAGTGATCCCCACTGAGCGAGTGACCTCATGGTCCGGATCACGTTTTTTTTTCTATTTGCTTTACGTCGCACCGACACAGATATATCTTACGGCGACTATGGGATAGGAAAGGCCTAGGAATTGGAAGGAAGCGGCCGTGGCCTTAATTAAGGTACAGCCCCGGCATTTGCCTGGTGTGAAAACGGGAAACAACGGAAAACCATCTTCCGGGCTGCCGACAGTGGGGCTCGAACCCACTATCTCCCCATTACTGGATACTGGCCGCACTTAAGCGACTGGAGCTATCGAGCTCGGTGTACCTTAATTAAGGCCACAACCGCTTCCTTCCCACTCCTAGCCCTTTCCTACCCCATCGTCGCCATAAGACCTATCTGTGTCACTGCGACGGATAGCAACTTGTTATAAAACATAATATAAATAACAGTGAAAAATAGTGACACACACGAGGCAAATTCAGTCAATCCGTACAGTAAAAACATAGAAATTTTCCTCTTTGTGGGAACATTGCGAGGATCGAAATATTTTCAGTTGAGGCTAGGTCTGTTCGCAATGTCCGTCAAGGATGGTGTTAGTTGGAGGCTGTAGCTGTGGACACGTAGGATCCTGGCGGGGTCTGTATCGAATGAACAGCAAGCTGAGCGTTATGGGAGCTACTGGTAGTGGAAGTAAAAATAAGCTCGGCTCCCCATATTGCTATCGGGCGAGGAAATGGGCACTAATCCACACGCATTCGCACCAAGTGGCCAGACCCAAGACGTGGCACAGCCGAGAAGGAACGTGAAAGTGAAATCCCTTACTTGTGGTGAATCTTATAGTTTATCATTTGGGTAATAATAAAACAATGTGCTAATAATAGAAGAGTCTCCGTGGTTCAGACGGTAGCGCGTCGGCCTCTCACCGCTGGATACCGTGGTTCAAATCCCGGTCACTCCATGTGAGATTTGTGTTGGACAAAGCGGAGGCAGGACAGGTTTTTCTCCGGGTACTCCGGTTTTCCCTGTCATCTTTCATTCCAACAACACTCTCCATTCTCATTTCATAGCATCTATCACTCATTAATAAATCACTTTGGGAGTGGCGACCCCATCGTACTAATAGCCTATATCTGCTTCATTCATTACATCCCTGACCCGGTCATTGACTGGAAAACAGGTTATAGGTAGTCCATTGAGTAGGATTAAGACACGAGGAGCCATCAGCCCGTAATATTCGTAAGGGTTTGTGTGTATGTATGCGAAGCTCAGTTAAAACTACGAGACACAGAGATCTGAAATTTTGACATACGACAATTGCTTAAAGTTGTAGGACTCCATCTTCGAAAACGGTGCTTTTTTCATTGTCAACTGTACGTGAATTGTTCAAACACAATACAGTATACATCTTACCTCCAAATGGAAGGACATTATTTGTCGTGCACCGACCTCCCACGGACTCGAACCGGCGGACTGCCAGGTGGAAGGCAGCCGGGGTTAGCAGCCGAGTCTTGAGCTCAAGGTGTCAGAGGAGATTAATTAGTGTTAGAATGATAATCAAAGACAGGAGACACCTTGTAGCATTAATGTAATTGAATAATAATTATAGGCAGATTTAGTTACTGTAAGAAAAGGGAAACATTTCAAGAAGTTACATGTAGTGGAGAGAGCTTGCGAAGTGCGCTTACACAAGAGTTGACTAAGAGCGGGGACTTGTTGATCACAACAAGGTATTTACTGTGTATCGACAAACAGAGCTAGTATGGCAGCGGGCCGCCGAAGCCGACAAAGAAATAAAGCCCAGTGCAAGGCCATTCAGGGTCAGTACAGATGCACTAGGGAAACAAGGAAAGATGACGATAAAGTAAGACAGTAGTGCCTAGGTAGCAGCACTTACTGTGACAACTATTGAGAATAGCCACTTGAGGGCGCTAGTGACTGGATGATCAGTTTAGCAATGCCCGTAAGACCCAAGGAGGTAGGGATAGAACTTTGAGTTCAGGAGCGGAGATATAACCCCTGGCCAAGATGGCGCGGGGCCTTCTTCCAGCCAGTAGTTCGTACTAGTCAGAACGATATTCTGTTCGGGCATAGCCCAAGTGCCGTAGGGCAAGATTCAGATAGACGCGTAGTAGGAAAATAGGCGCGTAGAACAAGCTCGCTCTCTCTACAGATCATTGCATTCAGACTTGTAAATATACTGTACATAGTAGTTGTAGTTGTCCTCAGTAATAAAGGACAGGTAAATAACTTCTTCTTTTATTTCGGGAGTTGCGGGACGAGTCATACCTACAAATTACCTCCCTACAATCCGCTCGGCAGGTCAGGTAATACTTCAACATCCAACGGCCTGGTGACCAACCTACGAGATCGTCTCACAGGACAGGTAGGTCACGACAGGCACGTATAAAAATTTGGTGTCAGGTAGTGCAGGGTCCCGAGTTCGATCCTCGAACAGTGTCAACTCACCGAAATAACGTGAGAGAATCGCGACTTCGTAGAAGATTGTCCGTAAGAGAACCGCGACTTCGCAGAAGATTTCCGTGTGAGAAATCGCGACTTCGCAGAAGATTGTCCGAATCGCGCTACCGCGTAGTTTCGTTCGTGTGCCGCGCATCGCAGAAGAGGAGCATCACTACCACAGCCTACTAAGCCAGCCCAGCAGAGGGGTAGCAGTCCAGTAGCAGACAACGCCATCCGGTGGAGCCGCAGCACTACAGCCGACTACTCATCCAGCCCAGCAGTGAAGCAGCATTGCAGATTAAGGTAAGCTGAATATTTATTTCAAATGGCACGACAGAACAGTTCAGTACCAGCAGACCAAGGCACTGAGATGCTTGACGAGGTGGAATCAGTAAGTATGAGTGGGCCTTTTGTTACAGTAGTAGAAGGACATCGTCTCATTGGACGAGAGTTTGATGGCAGTCAACCAGATAGATTGCATGAGTTCATAGCTAACGTAGATGCTGCTGTTCGTATGATTAAGGATGAGGATCAAGAGTTGTTTTTCAAGTATATTTTAACTAAGGTTACGGGCAGAGCCCGAGATAAATTATTGTACAGACGTGATATACATAACTGGGAGAAAGCCAAGCGGGCATTGATAGAATATTATGGCCAGCAAGGCACGTTAGATTTGTACATTTGTCAAATGTTCCAAACAGCGCAGGACCCGCGAGAATCAGTCGCACTTTGGGCACACAAAATAGAAACATTGTCAGCTTCTTTTAGAGAGGCAATACTTGAGGATGAATTAGAGGAGGATCGTGACGCGCAGTTGAAAATAACGAGAAAAATATGTGTTGCTAGTTTCATACAAGGATTAGCCAACCCTAGAATACAAGCTAGAGTACAGTCAGAAAAGGGCATCACTTTTGAGAGGGCCGTTGCACTTGCACAGCAGGAAGAAACCGTAATATTGTCAAAGAAGGCACGAGAGGGCCTACAACACAAACATAGTTCAGGTTTTAGCAAGCGCAAACCAGAACAGGAGCGCAGTGCAGCACCAAAGTGGCATACTAAGCCAACACATGCTAGGGAGCGCAGTGCAGCACCACAGTGGCATACTAAGCCAACACATGCTAGTGTTAGGGTGGTCTGTTACAATTGTAGCAAGGAAGGCCACATAGCAAGGAACTGTAAGAACACAGGAACGCAGGGGGCTCACACCACACAGACCGCTAGTTCCAATACAGCTACAGGGGGCACCTTCAGTAAATTAAAATGCCGCTATTGTGGGAAGACAGGGCACATTGAACGTGACTGTAGAAAGAAACAGAGGGACAAGGAAACAGAGGTACGAGACACGGTACGCATAGTACGTACACAACCAAACACAGTGACAAGGGAAAACAGAACTTGTTATCGTTGCGGCCGGAAAGGGCATATACAAGTGAATTGCCGACAAGGTGCACGCACACAAGGTGCACACACTCAAGGTGCACGCACTCAAGGTGCACACACGCCGGTGATGAGAATGGATAGCCGTAGGTGCTATTCGTGTGGCCAACAGGGCCACGTTCAGAGAAATTGTCGAAAAGCCCAAGGCAAGTCCACGGGCAACAGGGCCATGAAAGGCCAAACTCAGAGTGATCGCATAGGGGGCAAGGCCGTAAGATACCGAGCCCAATGCGAACATTGTGATAGGTGGTCACATCGAACCCAAGACTGTTGGTTCAAAAAGAAGGGCGGCAGTACGCAAGCCACGAAAGCCTCCGCGGCTCAGGCGGCAAACTAGAACGGGCCCGTAGCAAGGGGACAGTTACGGAGGCCCGCACACCAGAAGGTCCCAAGAATTCTGACATAGAAGGCACGGTGCTGATCCAGGTCGCAAACCAAGGAAGACCGTTGAGATTTTTGATAGATACTGGGTCCGATGTCAGCCTAGTTAAGAGGCAATCGGTACCCAAGGAATGTCTGATTGACGGGAGTATATCAATTGAATTAGCGGGTGTAAGTAATGAAATAATTTACACCCAGGGCACTGTACGTTTTGCCATTGGAAACACAAGTCACACATTTCATGTGGTAGGGAGTGACTTCCAATTAACACAGGATGGTATAATTGGGCGAGACCTCCTGACAGATAGCGTGATTGACTATAGGGAAGGTCATGTCACCATAAGAGGGCGACAATACCCTATGGGGGCACGAGAGACGAAGGTGATCCGTCTCGAACCAAGGACCCAGAAGGTCGTTGTTATAGAAGTAGATCGGAATCTACCCTTAGGAATTATTGAGAAGGAAGAGGTGATACCAGGGGTGTACCTCGCAGGGTGCCTGACTAAATCAGCGCACCATGAAGCAGTGGTTAGCATGATGAATACCACTGAAAAGGCGGTGACTTTACACGGTCCACGAGTGCACATACAGGAGGTGGATAAAACCTGCCTGGCACAAGTGCGAAAGGTAGAGCAGAACAGTAGAGTGGCAAACGGAGAACCGGCCACCCAGAAGCCCCGATCACAGCGGGTGATAGACTGTTTGCGAGTTGATCACCTCACGCAGGTAGATAAGGAAGGGATATACGCCATCTGTGCTGAGTACAATGATATCTTCCATCTTGAGGGAGACAAATTAACTCACACTGATGTACTACAGCATGAGATCCCTACACCCCAAGATCAACCTCCAATTAATGTACGACCATATAGACTTCCCGAAGCACAGAAGGGGGAGATACAAGCTCAAATAGATAAGTTGCTGAATGATGAAATTATCACACCTAGCACATCAGCCTGGAATGCGCCATTACTTTTAATTCCCAAGACGTTAGACGCCTCAGGGAAACAAAAATGGAGGGTCGTGATCGACTTTCGAAAATTAAACGAGATAACGATAGGAACCAGTTATCCCCTGCCATTAATTTCAGAACTGTTAGACGCCCTTGGCAAGGCGAGATATTTTTCGACCTTAGATCTCGCGAGTGGCTATCACCAGGTGTTGTTGAAGCCTGAAGACAGGCCAAAGACAGCATTCTCTGCGCTAGGACGCAAGTACGAATTCAGGAAAATGCCCATGGGTTTGAAAGACGCGCCAGCCACGTTTACGAGGCTAATGAACAATGTGCTCACAGGGTTAACGGGTATAAAATGTCTGTGTTACCTGGATGACGTCATTGTGTACGGGAGTTCAATCCAGGAGCACAATGCGAAGCTAAGAGACGTATTTCAAAGGCTGAGAGAGAACACGCTGAAACTCCAGCCAGATAAGTGTGAATTCCTAAGAACCGAAGTAGCGTTTCTAGGACATGTAATCACTGACGAAGGTGTCTTACCAGACCCACGTAAAGTACAGGCCGTTAAGGACTTTCCGAGGCCGACCACTAGCCGCCAGATCAAGCAGTTCTGCGGACTGAGTGGGTACTATAGGAAGTTCATACCTAACTACAGCAAAATCGCGAAACCGCTGTATCAGTTAGTGAAAAAGGACGTTCCCTTTGTATGGGGAGACGATCAGGAACAAGCGTTCCAGATACTAAAGCAAAAGTTAATTGAGGAACCTATATTGCAGTATCCGGATTTTGAAAAACCATTCGTTGTTACCACTGATGCGAGCAACGAAGCGGTTGGGGCAGTATTGTCACAAGGACCTATCGGAAAAGACCTTCCAATTGCCTATGCAAGTAGAACGCTTAATAAAGCAGAAATGAATTATAGCGTAACTGAGAAAGAATTGTTGGCAATAGTATGGGCAGTAAAGTATTTCAGACCATATCTGTTTGGTAGAAAATTCACTGTTGTGACAGACCATAAGCCGTTGAAGTGGGTCTTCAACGTGCAAGATCCGTCTTCACGCCTGCTAAAGTTCAGGCTGAAGCTAGCGGAATACGACTTCGACGTCGTATATAAGCAGGGCAAACAGAACTGCAATGCAGATGCCCTGAGTAGGAATCCCACTGAACCCAAGTGCCAAGCGCGAGTGGTTAACTCGGCTCAGCACAGGTCTCACCCAGAGACAACAGTAGAAACTCAGACCTCAGACGAGAATAGGGAGGAGGTACTGTCTTCAAAACCCGAGGACGCTACGGCAGAGGGAATTGAAGCGGACGGTAGCGAGGTTTCCGAGGACGCTAACGCAGAGGAGATTTCGCCCGAAGGTAGTTTATCTGAGGAAGAGAACGAATTAGGCGAAGCTGAAAAGCTAGCCATTTTGAAAGAATGTCATGATTCTTTGGTGGGAGGCCACCAAGGAATAGCGCGCACGTACGCCAGGGTACGTGAACGAATTCAGTGGAAGGGCATGAAAGGGGACATTGAGCGCTATGTACGCACATGTCCCTCCTGCCAAAAGAATAAAGGGACCAGACCAGACGTCAGGGCTCCCATGAGAATCACGGATACCCCGAACACAGTCTTTGAGAAGATATCCCTAGACGTAGTTGGACCTCTTCCGTTGACAGAGGCAGGAAACAGGTACATACTGACATGCCAAGATCAGCTGTCGAAGTACCTAGTAGCGAGTGCCATGCCTAATCAAGAGGCAGAAACCGTGGCACGGACGCTAATCAATAACGTAATAAGTATCTACGGGATACCAGAGCAGATTCTCACTGACCAGGGTAGTAATTTCATGAGTGATGTGTTTAAGACGCTGTGTAAAACGCTGCGCATTCGGAAAATACACACTACGGCATTCAGGCCACAATCGAACGGTAGCATAGAAAGATCCCATAAGGTGCTCACGGAGTACCTAAGGCATTATGTCTGCTCAGGGGAGCAGAATGACTGGGACAAGTATTTGCCTACAGCTAGCTTTGTGTATAATACCACAAAGAGCACAAGTACAGGGTTCACACCCTACGAATTAATTTTTGGAAGGAAGGCAAATATCCCAGGTGTGCTGCAAAAGCCACCTGAAATGAATTACAATGAACACCAGAACGTGGTGGAGGAACTGACGGCACAGCTTAGGCGAAATCACGAGGCCGCCAGAAAGACTTTAATAGAGCGAAAGGAATTAGAGAAAGAACACTACGACAAAAAGCAAAATGAGGTCACCTTTCAGGTCGGTGATAAGGTTCTTTTGCGCAATGACGCATTGCGAAGAGGAAAATCCAGAAAGCTAAGCCCACCATTCGAAGGTCCTTACGAGATAGTAGATGTTTCAGGTGTGAATTGCACCCTACAGATGAATAAGAAGGGGAAAAGGGTTAAGGTACATAAGAACCGTTTGAAATTGTACTTGTAGATGTGTGAAATGAGAACTGGGAAGCGAATGTATTCACAGATAGAAAGGTAACACACATCCTGTCTTTACCTTGCAGGTAGACAGCAGATATGGCGCGAATGCTAGGATTGTTGTCCATCGTAGTAGCAGTGATAGTCGTGACGTCACATCGCTACAGAATAGCCAGAGAAATACTGGATGTCAAGGTGACACCATATGAGAGTACTCCAGGGGCATACTTTGACAATCAGGGTGAGATACAGTTATACCATACGGAATGGACATTAGTTACCTATGTAAACCTGAATAAATTAAGTGATGTATTTTCAAATGTCAAGAGACACATACACTGGACTCAATTAATATGTACACAGTTAGAAAGAAGTACTAACCTAACATGTCAACAGGATGTTAAAATGCTAAGTGCACAATTAGATAGAATTAGGGAATCGAAGGAATTAATTACGAGGATTACTAAACCAATAGGGGAAACGGATAACACTAGGCGAAAACGAGGCCTAATTAACGCAGTAGGTTCCATCGCAAAGGCATTATTTGGAACATTAAGTCAAGAGGATGCCGATAAATATGAGTCAAAAATTAGTGAGTTAGAGCAGGAACAGCTTTCAATTATGAAAATTGCAAAAGACCAGATGATAGTAGTAAAATCTACACTGCAATCTATGAACAGCACCATTTACGATGTCACAGCCAATGAGCAGAGATTAACTCAAAACATTGCAGAAATTAGATCTTATCTTGCCAATAGCACGCTTCAGATTACAGAAGCACTTAAGGAAGTAGAACTAGAAAACTCAGTGAATAGGCATTTAATTGAGATTGAAGGCCTTCTCATACAACTGTATGAGCATTACAGTGTTGTATTATCAGGTATAATGAATGCTCAGGTAGGAGTCATTCAGGTGCAAATAATTTCACCAGATGATATTATTAAAGGTTATAAGAAAGTTCAGGGAGATTTCCCTAAAGGATTGTCCTTGCCATTTGACTTAAAATCAGCTTACGGCTACTTGATTTACAAGGTAGCCACAGTGGAAGTGTTCGCCAACAAAAATTATCTAGAGTACGTCATCAAGACACCCCTTACAGATAGGGTAACTTATACAATGTATCACATGATTCCATTCCCCACGTATATGAAGAGTAATCCACACCACTTTGTTTATCTTCAAGAGACCAAGGATTATATCCTTATGGACAAGGAGAAACAAACTTATGTTCAGTTAGATAAAAATCAGGTAAATCAATGTAAGGTAGTAACAACCAGTTGGAAACTATGTCATGTTAAATTCCCTATTAATACAGTGTACACTCAAAAGAGTTGTGCTGTCCAACTTATCTTAGGAGTTAGTCAGATTCCAGATTATTGTGATAAAAGAATACTTCCCGTTCAACAGCTCATGTGGATACCTATCAGAGCTAACAGATATATATACGTATCCCCAGAAGAAGTTAAAGTAACATGTATGTGTAAGGATACCACCAGTGATATCAGGTTAACAGGCACTGGTATTCTTGTTTTAAGTGCAGGTTGCACAGTATATGGGCCACATAGTAAAATACAAGGTGTAGGTGAAGTGAACACTACACAAAGTAAAGACTTTGTACCAGAAGTCACACTTGATTATGACTGTTGTGAACAAATAGGTAGTGAAATCAAGTTAGAACAGATACCCGAAATGAATAAGTTGTCCTTAAATAATTTGCTAAATCACATTAACGATTTACAATGGGCTACCCATAAGACACAAGAAGTGGAAGATATGGTGAGACAAAAAGAAGAAGAACTGCAAAGACAAATGGTCTATCAGCATATTAATGTATACAGATATATTGTGTGGATAGTTGTTGGTATCACAAGTTTAATTTTAATTTGTTATTGTTGTAATTGTTGCTGTCCGAAACTAAGGTTTCCAGCAAAGAGATGGTTTAATGATGCACGGGCTCATTGCCCTAATATATGTATAAAACAAACGGTAATCACGAAGGGAGATAAGGTTAAGACTTCAGATGAGGATTTAACTATATTCCAACGTCCCAGGCGGATCCGGGGACGCTCGGAAATGTCTGCGGAGATCATGGAATTACACTCCAGGCCTGCTGGGGGACGCCCTAGTACGCCTGTGAGATCTATAGAAGCAATAGAAATGGATGCAGGTGATAATCAGAGTAGAGAACAACCTTCCCCTTCACCACAGGGTCGCCGATCGTTACGCACAAGTAACATCAGAGTATAAATAGTGTAGGACAGAAATGGACGCAACGTATGGTTGCATCCATTTCTTCCCTAAGGGGGGAGATGTCGTGCATCGACCTCCCACGGACTCGAACCGGCGGACTGCCAGGTGGAAGGCAGCCGGGGTTAGCAGCCGAGTCTTGAGCTCAAGGTGTCAGAGGAGATTAATTAGTGTTAGAATGATAATCAAAGACAGGAGACACCTTGTAGCATTAATGTAATTGAATAATAATTATAGGCAGATTTAGTTACTGTAAGAAAAGGGAAACATTTCAAGAAGTTACATGTAGTGGAGAGAGCTTGCGAAGTGCGCTTACACAAGAGTTGACTAAGAGCGGGGACTTGTTGATCACAACAAGGTATTTACTGTGTATCGACAAACAGAGCTAGTATGGCAGCGGGCCGCCGAAGCCGACAAAGAAATAAAGCCCAGTGCAAGGCCATTCAGGGTCAGTACAGATGCACTAGGGAAACAAGGAAAGATGACGATAAAGTAAGACAGTAGTGCCTAGGTAGCAGCACTTACTGTGACAACTATTGAGAATAGCCACTTGAGGGCGCTAGTGACTGGATGATCAGTTTAGCAATGCCCGTAAGACCCAAGGAGGTAGGGATAGAACTTTGAGTTCAGGAGCGGAGATATAACCCCTGGCCAAGATGGCGCGGGGCCTTCTTCCAGCCAGTAGTTCGTACTAGTCAGAACGATATTCTGTTCGGGCATAGCCCAAGTGCCGTAGGGCAAGATTCAGATAGACGCGTAGTAGGAAAATAGGCGCGTAGAACAAGCTCGCTCTCTCTACAGATCATTGCATTCAGACTTGTAAATATACTGTACATAGTAGTTGTAGTTGTCCTCAGTAATAAAGGACAGGTAAATAACTTCTTCTTTTATTTCGGGAGTTGCGGGACGAGTCATACCTACAAATTACCTCCCTACAATCCGCTCGGCAGGTCAGGTAATACTTCAACATCCAACGGCCTGGTGACCAACCTACGAGATCGTCTCACAGGACAGGTAGGTCACGACATATTTTATTCCGAAGCTCTAAGCAAATAATATATATTGCATTATATAACGTGGTCTTTTACATGGTTTTAATATTATCTGTACCATCCATCAACCCGGTATCTTAAGCATTGAAAGTAACAATATAACAAAAATAAAATAATGTATTTCATGCAATTTACGTCAAAACGATGTGAGTTAATAAATATAATGTTTTAATTTGCTTTTAAATAAATAGTTTAGAAACATCTAACGGTTGAATTAATAAACGCGGGCAAAGCCGCGGGCACATGCTGGTATATAATATGTAATATATGATTCAGAGCAAGATGGCCACGTGGTTTGGATCACGTCGCTGTGAGCTTGCATTCGGGAGAAGGTGGGTATGAATCACACTTTCAGAAGATCTTGTTCCCCATTTATCACAACTGTATCTTAATTAATGCCATGGTCGCTTCCTTCCCACTCTCCAAGCCTTTTCCTATCCCATCGTCACCATAAGACCTGTCTGCATCGATGCGACGTAACGCAGATTACAATAATAATAATAATAATAATAATAATAATAATAATGATAATGATAATAATAATAATAATAATAAAAATAATAATAATAATAAAAATAAAATAATAATAATAATAATAATAATAATAATAATAATAATAATAATAATAATAATAATACCATTTGTTTTAATTCCCGCAGAAGTTGTTTCATATGCCGGTAAAACTACCGACTTGAGGCTGACGTATTTGTGAACATTCAAATACAACCAGAATATACTGGGATCGAACCTAGCAACTTGTACTCAGAAGGCTAGCTCTTCTACTGCCTGAGTCATTCAATACAACCGGTGTAAATCGAAAGTGAAGCCAGATTCTGAGATAATTCGCGAGTGAGAGTATATAACAATTGTCTGTTACGACCCCCTGCGGGTGAAGGCAGTAAAATAACACCCACGGTATTCTCTGCCTATCGTAAGAGACAACTAAAAGGGCCCCAAGGGTTCTTATCTTGGCGAGTGGGTTGGCGACCACGGGGCCCTCAGATGAGTCCTGTCAGTGCTTCCACTTGTTTGTGCCAGACTCTTCACTTTCATCTGTCCAATTGGACCTCCCTTCGGCAATTCTGGTTCTTTTCCGACCCCGACATTATTAGGTTGGGAGGCCTAGAGAGTCTTACATTTGCACGTTCTTCGTGCCCCTTGTCTTCCTTTGGCCGATATCTCCCCTTTTCGAAGTGTCGGATTACTTCCATTTTTCTCTCTGATTAGTGTTATATAGAGGATGGTTGTCTAATATTGTACTTCCTCTTAAAACAATAATCCCAGTGTCTGTTACGGTTTTAATTCAACAATCACGCTCCAAACTTCGCGGCATATGAACACAGATAAAAATTCACCATCGAGTGGTCACATGGACACATTTAGGCAGTCAAGTGTAGGCCTAATGTATTCTTGTCACTTAGCAAAATCTTACTGAATGACTTGGTTCTCTACGTTTTCGAGGAAGCTAACATAATTTCCTACTTGAGTTTAGAGGCAGGGTTGCAGGGTATGCACACTTGCAACCATCGAGCGAGTTTGCAGTGCGGTTATGGTCGCGTGGCTGTGAGCTTGCATTCGGGAGATGGTGGGTTTGAATCCCACCGTCGGCAGCCCTAAAGATGATTTTCCATGGTTTCCTATTTTCACAACAGGCATCAGTGAATCAAGAATCGAGAATCAATGGCTATAAAACCATATTCAGAGCTGCGAACAGTGGGGTTCGAACCCACTACTTCCGAATACTGGATAATGGCCGCACTTAAGTGACTGCAGCTATCGAGCTCGGTATTATTATCATCATCACTAAATTATTATCAAGATAGCGTGATTCGAAACCCGTTCAATACAAGTGAAATTCTTGAAATGGAATATCGTGTTAATCAGATTCGTACGTAAAAGTGGAGATCCCTTGGTTATGACCGTGATATCTTCAGTCACGCGAAACTACAATTTGGCTTTCTCTTCCTTTCATACTGCTAATTTCGATGACGAACAGCGAACTCACTTCTTAATATGAAGCAGACATCGCACCGACACATATAGATCTTATGGCGACGATGGGACAGGAACGGGCTAGGAGTGGGAAGGAAGCGGCCGTGGTCTTAATTAAGGTACAGCCCCAGCATTTGCCTGGTGTGAAAATGCTAAATCACGGAAAACTATCTTCAGGGCTGCCGACTGTGGGGTTCAAACCAACTATCTCACGAATATTGGATACTAGTCGCAATTAAGCGACTGCAGCAACTGAGCTCGGTCAGACACGGTTTGGGGAGTCAAGCTTATTATATACCATACCGTACGTCTGCAGGTTCAACACACTTCAAAGGCTCTAGAGTTATTAGTGCCCAGATCCGTGGCTAAATGTTTAATGTGGTTGCATTTGGTCCAGGCGGCCTCAGGTTCGATTCCCGGCCTGGTCGAGGATTTTAACCTTCATTGGTTAATTCCAATGTCCCGGGGCTGAGTGTGTGTTATTTTCATCTTTAGTATTCAGCATAGATAGGGCCCCATCCTCACCCACACGCAGGTCGCCTATAAGGAGTCAACTGAAAAAACCTTCACCAGGCCTCTTCAGAGGCCACACCTCTCACTTTGGACACCTCTATATTCTGGACAACTCTTTTGATTGGATATGTGCTGAAAGCACCGTTTAATTCCGTATACATTTACATGTTAAAAATCCTCTGTACATTGGACACCCTCAACTTCGGACCTTTTCAGCCATTAAATGACAGTTTGGACAGGTTCAAAACTATTTTCTTTTGTGTTTCCCTTTCCAAGAGCATTAAAAATTGTTAAGACAGAGAGTCTTCCTGAAATTTGGATGACAAATGTAATATTGCAATCGAATTTACACGGGGTGTGACGATCCTCGACGCATTTTTCTGGATCCATGGTGCTCGGATGGACGTGTCTAAAGAAACAATTGTGAAATGTGTTAACTGAGGAAATGAGTCCTTCGCAGTGAATTGTGAGACGTTGGTGGTTTTAGTGACTTCGATAATCTGTTGGAAGTCCACGAAAATATTCCTCGAGCAATTGATGGATTATTACAAAAATTATTCCTTCAGAAGAATGATTGTCTTCAGAAGGAGGAGGACGAGAAGAGGAACAAGCAGAAGGAACCACCTACTCGTCAAAAATCGGTGCAGTGTATTATTGAGTTGGAACATAATGCCTTTGCCTATAACCAACCAGAAATGATTGAAACTTTATTTGAATTACATATAGGAAAACTGAGTCGGAATGAGCACGTACAAAAGTTGAAAAATAAAACATTGTGACTGATGTTTTCGCTAAGCAGTAAAGGGTGAAGAGTGCAATATGCAAAATAAAATATTAGACAATACTGCAGTGCTTTTTTTATATCTTTTAGTAGTTATGGAATTCAGTGTATTGTACTGTATATGAGTTCAAAAAACCAGAGTTTTTATTACGTTTATAGCTAAGTACAGTACACAAGCTCAGAGTTTTTCCTTTCCCGCACTGTCAGTGCATTTTTTAAATACTGTACACACACACACACACACACACACACACACACACACACACACTGTAGATTAGATACCGCACTACAATGGACACATTTTTAAGGAACAGTAGGTGTCCAACTTAGAGGGGTTTTACTGTAGTAGTAGTAGTAGTAGTAGTAGTAGTAGTAGTATTAGTTGCGTAATTGTCATTGATGCTACTGTGTAGTGTAGGGATACAAGAACGGTAATAAATTATCCCCTTAACCATAGGCACTGAATTCGGTTTATGGCTTATGCCTGATCTGAGTGTTGAAAATTATTTATTCAGCCTCAAAATTAGCATAAAACCTCCTCAGTCTGTCGAACACACAATTTAAATATAAATATTATACTACAACATAACTGTAACAAACACATTATTAAACAAGGGATAAAAATACACACTATGAAATAAGGGATAAAAAATGCACACCATTAAACAAAGAATGATACGTTTCATTCTTAAAAGGACATACCGGTAATCAGATTCTCTCAAGTCACACACAAATATTTAGAAATAATATTTCTATCTCTGTTTAATATTTAGGAGCACAAATTATAGGACTTATCTTGATAATGTCCTGCTTTGTCTCCACTCCAGCGTAGATATGTTTCGTTCTTAAAATAACATCATCAGATTCTACCAGTCGCACTCAAATATTTAGAAATAATACGAGGATCGTGGCAAAAGTCATGGCAACTATTTTTTTTCTTGTAGATATGTGAACGGATCACAAACGTATATGTGCCGTGTGAAAGTTCTGCAGGCATAGTGTGTATGCAGAACAACAGATGGCTCTGTAATAGCTGGTAGTAGCGCAGCGAGGGCTGTGAAATCAGCCAGTTGGTGAGTGTCGTGTGAGATGGAAGTAACCCGTGTTGAGCAGCGCGCTTACGTCAAAATACCCGTTTTCCGAGGGAGAAATGCGATGGAATGTCACAGTGAATTAGTGGAAGCCCTTGGGAATAATGCCCTACCATACCGTAGAGTAGCACGGTGGGTAGGAAAGTTTCAGCAAGAACGGGTGTCAAACAGTGATGAGCAACGTTCGGGAAGACCTGTCAGTGTGCGGACCGACGTGGCACGTGCCGTCATCTAGCAGCTCCTGGATGAAAAGAGTTGATGGACGCTACTGGAGTTAGAGAGGGCAAGTGGCATCGAGAAACGCACCGACCACAGTGTATTGCGTAATGAGCTGCAACTGCGCAAAATCGCATCGTGGTGGGTACCGCATGCACTGACAGATGTTCAAAGGTGTGTGCGCTATGCAATATGCTCTGACCACCTTGTACGCTGGCAACAGGACGGCGATCAATTCTTGTCACGAATAATCGCCATCGATGAATTTTGGGCCAGGGCATACGAACCAGAACTGAAACGTCAGTCCGCGGAGTGGCGACATGCTGGATCACCAAGGAGGCAGAAGGTCGGTCAGAATCCTTCCTCAGTTAAATTGATGGTGATCGTCGCGTATGACGTCAAGGGTGTCGTTGTTTGCCACTTTGCTCCACATGGCAGAACAGTGACCACATAGTACTACAGGGACTTCCTGGTGGGACAGGTACGACGTGGCATTCGGGAGAAACGTCCGGATCTTGTGGACAGTGCAATAATCCTGCACGACAATGCAAAACCACATAAAGCAGAGTGTGTACGGCAGCTACGTTGGGGATGGAAAGAATTGGAGCACCCACCGTACTCTCCTGACATTTCACCCTGTGACTTTGATCTCATTCGAAAGATTATGGAACCACTACGTGGTAGGCGGTTTGCAACACAATAGGATATTGCTAATGCTGTGCGCCAACAGGTGACCCGATTCACACATGGTGCGGCAAATGCTGAAGTAGATGGTATTCAGCACCTCCCACATCATTGGCAGCGTGTAGTGTCAGTAGCAGGGGATTACTTCGAGGGTCTTTAGGCCCAGGTTAGTCATGTCAACGTTATGTGTACTGTGTTGTCATTCTTTTGCACCGGGATGGCCATATTGCCCTGTGTACTACTGTAATAAACTAGTGTGTTACGATATTTCAGTGCTATTCATTGTCCACACATGTAGTTAACACGTTGTCCTTTCGTCTGTATATATCACATTTTCCAACCGGACTGGTATTTTCAAGAAAAAAGTAGTTGCCATGACTTTTGCCCCAACCCTCGTATTTGTATTTGTCTATGTTCAATATTTAGGAACTTGAATTCTATAACGTATCTTAAGAACATCCTGCTTTGTCTCCACTCGACCATCAGCTGTGAGGTTTTTGGGTAATCGCTGCTCTGTCATTTTCCCTTGTTAATCATATCTTATTCTTACAGGTATATTGAAATATAATATTTATATTTCGACAGACTGAAGAGATTTTAAGTTATATTTAACTGAATCGACACTCAAAAGTATGGCTTCATTTTTAGCAAAATATTCAGCTTCTGAATACTTTGTCACCGAGGAGCTGTAATAAGATACGTAGTGAACTCGGTTGTACATATTTAGTAATATGAGCGAAAGGGACTTTTTTGCACTGTCTCCACGGTATCGGAATATCCCCTGTCACTTGGCAGGCCTAGTGGTGTAGGAGCGAATGAGTTACTTATCACAAAGAATGTAATGGCTAAGTGGAAAGGAAATCGAGCTTTCAATGAATGGTTGAATGCTCACACATATCATTTGTCTTCAGGTCACGATCTTCTAGAAAATACCTTGATTGGACTAGAAGCAGCAGTCCTATGGAGCAAAAGAAATAAGGAAGCACGAAATACAAGATTTAGCAAGCGACTCGCCTTGGAAACACGCACGTTTCTTCGGATCTTGGAAAGTATAGATGAAATCGCAGCCAGTTTGATTCCTACCGAGCACGCCCCAACGGTGAACAAATATCGGGTCCTTGTAAAAGGCAATTCTGAAAACAACGCACATCGATTACTGCGCGTGTTGCCATTGAAATTGCTTACAGGGGAGCAGGGAGGAATGTTCCACAGAGCGATTTTCTAAATTACATTTTGATCTTCATCCAATCCAGAGGAATTAATAAATGGATATTAGTAACCATTTCAAGTCACAGACGCAAATCGAGGAGGAGAAATTAAGGTATTTCACAATTCATATCTCAGCATTTAGCTATTTTTCTCTTCCATTAGAAGTTCATCTAGTATATAGTACACTAATTAGATTTCATGCATGCCCATTTTCAAAGTATTAAATGAAGGGAAGATGCAGTATTAAAAATAGGGAATGTTAATCATTTTAAATTTTCATCTCACTAAGTAGTATTAACAATTTCCTGATTAAATTTGTGCAAGATACAATTCATTATAAAACTCTACCCAGAAACAGGTTTTGACTGAGCTCGATAGCTGTAATCGCTTAAGTGCGGCCAGTATTCAGTATTCGGGAGATATTGCGATCGAAGTCCCACTGTCGACAGTCCTGAAGATGGTTTTCCGTGGTTTCTCATTTTCATACCAGGCAAATGTTGGAGCTGAAACTTAATTAAAGCTACGACCACTTCCTTCCTACTCGTAGCCCCTTCCTGTCTCATCGTTGCCATTAGAACTATCTGTGTCGGTGCGACATAAAGCAACGCGTAAAAAAACATGTTTTGGAATTTTACCATTTAAAAAATTACTCCAGTTTAAACACATTTCACGTTCACATTTGGAAAAATAATTGACAGAGAAGGATTTTTCCATTAATTTCTAGAAATAGTTTCATTATTTTCCTTGGTAGCATTATGACAAAAACAATAAGGCTGATCAGGTGAGGTGCTTGCCCTGCGATTTATAGTTTCTTGGTACGAGTATATATAACGCATTACTACGATCTGGGAGGCCAAACTAATATATTACGGACAACAAGCGGGCGGTGGATGAAGCGATTAAGACGGAGCGGCGCATAACCATCCGTGTACTAGCAATGGATTTCGGCATCAGATTCGGTAACGATTTGAATGGTCAACGTTTCCTGTCGGATGATGATGTGCAGCAGGCGGTTATGGACTTCTTCACGCAGCAGGACACGGTGCCTTGCCACATGGGGATCATCAACCTGGTGCATCGGTGGGATGATTGCCCCAATGGTTCACGCGATTTTGCCTGAGTGGCATCCCGATTCAGGACTGTACGGCCGTCGACCGGAAACTTTTTGATCGCCCCTTGTATTTCAAGTCGCAACGTTACGCGAAACAACCCGCACATTCATAAGGTCAGATACATCATGAAAATCTGAAACCGTGACACATGTAAGCCATAAAAGACGTAGCCTGCCATTACGCCAGCTGGCCCCAAGTTGCCCTGCAGTTATTGGAGTCACGTGGTCAGCATGATGATATCCTCAGCCCATACAGGATTTGTTGACCGGGTTTGATCCTTGTTACGTCATACACATACTCACGAGGTTATGTAAACCTAATTCTAGATTTCAGTTCAAAATTAAAATCTTCGACGTGCCAAGTATCGAATTCAAAGTCTATGCATAAGAGAGAGACACTCTGCTACTACTATAACATAGGGAAGCATAAAGTAAGTTACATAATGTGTACATCAGTTGCGTATACTGAGGGCTACTGATGCTATCGATGAAGCCCAAACCTGAAGTGAGAACGATGGAAATCTAAAGCACATTATAATCTAACCATCTGACACATTGTTCTATTTTAAAAACTTGAAAGCAGTGATGAAAACGTCGCACCATATCTGAGATCAAGGCATCGGAGACTGATTTTGCAGTCCAAGCGCTGTTTCCTTCTCCCCTCGCCGCTCTACGCGTAGCTTGCTGCTGAGTGTCACACAGGTGCGGGGACCGGGGGGATAAGTGTGGCTGGCTTCGCTCGGTCAGATCGCCACTGCAGACGAACAACCATGCGTTACTCATCGTCATATATTTTCTCACTTCATATTGCTGACTTAATTGTATAGAATGCTGGTATTTCATTCCCGTTTACTTCTTCATCCTCGCAGGAAGGCACTGTAGGGATGCTGTTATAGGAATAATACAGTTATATTTTTATAGGTAGATCTGCTAAAATGAAATGCCATCTTTCAGGTTTAGTGTTCTCTTTTGTTGATTGGAATAGAATCCATGATCGGACACCACCACTCATCTCTCGAAGAAACTAACGAACCAGTCAACGATGGGTACGACCGCTGGTAATGCTGTAACATTTAACATTTTCCACATTCCACTTCGTCCCACGCGGGCAGCAATGTCCAGGATGGATGCATCACGTTCTCTTCTGTGAGGCATCCTGTACGTCTATTCAAGTCAGTCAGATCCATTATCTTCGGTTTGTAGCGACAACGGAAGCCGCAGGCACATTTAGTAGTCGGTGGTGGTGCGCCGAGATATCGATGTGGACCTTGAACCTGAGGGCCGATATGGTTCAAATGCTGATCATTTCTTGAGAACATACTAATGCACATGCCCTGTGAATATAAACATCCTATCTCTAATCTTTCAAGTTTTTCTGGTTTTTATAAACATTAGTGTATATGCCATTTTCAATTATATAAATCACCTCTGAAAACTTGTTTTACATTTTTAATTCCCCAGGGTCAAACATGTATACAACGATATAAACCAATAATATTTTGTTGGCATATTTGATGCTCCTTATTCTTCATACTAGAATATTAATGGTTTGGAGCACGCTATCCGTGGCACGTGGACTAACATACAGCTTATTATCATCAGTTGCTTAACTGCTTGGAGTATACGGGCAATATATTACTCTCTGTCTGCATGTGCATTGGACCCGTCATCCTGACACGTCTCTGAATATTATTGGAAAAGCTGTATTTTTACAATTTGCTTTACATCCCACGGACAAATATAGGCTTTATGGTGACGATTGGAAAGGAAAAGCTTAGGAGTGGGAATTAAAAGGCTGTTGCCTTATTTAAGGTACAGACCCAGCATCTGCGTGGTGTGAAAATGGCAAACCACGGAGAACATCTACAGGGCGGCCGACAGTGGGATTCCAACCCGCTATCTCCCGAATGCAACCTCGCAGCTGCGCACCCCTAACTGCACGGCCAACGACATTGAATACGAAGGTAATTAAAAGAAGAAAATGGTTTAGATATTTCTGCACTTTTCTTTCTTCATATATTTCCAGAATATTCAGGTTTCAATTGATGTATATATTATTTTTCGCATATTCATGATTTAATTCATTTCTGTTCTTTATTTTTATTTCGCTTTTCTGTATTGTATACATATCTCTCTGTTTCCACACTGGGTTTTTCTTCGAAATTTTTATTGTTATTCTGTTCTGTAAATCATTCATTGCATGTTTTATTATGTTCCGTCTTTTTCAATTCGAGTGCGGCTTAACTTGTACCGAAAGTAAAAGAAATAACATTTTCAGAATTTTCAAATTAGTAATAAAATGTCAACAACAAATAAAACCCATCCATTTATAAGTTGCTACGAGGTGTGATATTTTACTAACATATTAAATGGCTCTTCGCCAAGTACCGAATACCGATGGGATTTTTGAAATGAGAAATCTTATCTTAATAACCCAGATCCTTGAAAAGCTGGAAATCTTTTGCGAATGTTCTCAGTATCGATTGCCGCAAAACTCAGCAGGTGTACTTGACTTTTCTTTATATGTTGAAGTATGTTCGTATCGAAAATCTGACTAAACCGATTCAATCTGACATTCAGAATGAAGTCCCGTCAAGCAGAACTAACTACCTTTTCAAGGAAGCTACCGTATGGAATCTCATATAAAGCTCAGAGAAACATTTTCAATCCAAGTTCAAACGCATATAACTACCTGTACAGACAGAAAAAGTGCAGAGATAATTACTTACTAAGGGGCGGAGTTCTATGACATGTCATATTTTTTTCCTTAACATTATATCAGAGGTTTTATATTTTCAACACTTTTCCAAGCAATTTAATCAAAATTAAACAGGTTTTATTGGGCATATTGTGCCCTTCTAAGGCACCAAATGCGGTGATCTCTTCTCTCTTCTATGCGCCGGCTGCTCCTGTAATAAATGACATATAACACATACTCACCGCTGCATGTAGACTCTTCATTCTCAGTCGTGCCCGTTCGATATCCCCGGTGAGGCCACCTGCTGATTGAGGAGTGAGGGAATGAAAAGAAGGGGGGTAAACTAACTAAAAAATGACGGTACCCAAGACTGAATTAAAGTTTAAAATAAAGACTAATTTATTCAAATAAAATGCTGAACGTAAATTGAACTAGTGAAAAGTGTAAACTAAATGAAAATAAATGACTAATAAAATATTAAAGATTGAAGGTCTGCCTTCCAAAATAATCATAACTGCCTGAATAAACTGACTGAAGGTCAAAACACCTTAATTAAATATTCCAGACTATCTTGACACTGTCTTCAAGTTAATAAAATGACTCTTTTAAAACTCTGGTCAGAAAAACCACCTACTTGAAATACAAAATTACATAACAGAGAAACTGTCTCTCAAATATTCAAATTAATAACTTTAACATAGTTGACTCACAACAAAGTAAATTAAATTCTGTTACGTCGATCAATCCACTGACTTATAAGAGTTATTAAATGTTTATCACATGGCTCATTTGGGAAAAATACCCAAATTTACATAATCTTGGACTGCATTAAGCAAGTGTATCACTTAAGGAAATAGTTCTTAGAAAACAGAACAAAACAACCATGAACATCACTTCATTTCCTACATGACCATCGTCTTATTCAAATACCTCCTGGTTAAACAAAATCAAATATTGACACATCACTCTGAGTGTATCCAACCACTCATTTAAATTTTACTCTTCATTTACGTGTCTGTGATAGACTGGACTTCCTAAAATATAAGCAGAAATTTAGGCCAAGTGCCTGATGTTAACATTATCGAATGATAGCGATCCTTGTACATTAAAATTTCTATTGACTTTGCCGCTAACTGCATTTCATCATTAATTCATATTTGTGGTATCACCACTAGATGGAGGCAGATACCATCTTATTTACCATTTATTGCGGCAGTTTTATACAATTGGTTCATTTAAAGATCGCTTCATTCCAAAATAAAAATGTAGTGGATTTTAAAAGAAAGTTTGGTAATTACTTATATGCCTGGTATGAGCATACCACCACTATTTCGACGGTGACATAATCGATGACCCAATAAACCTAACATCTGAAATGGTATTTACATCATTACTTTAATTAACGGAGAAACACTGCTCCGAAGTGAACACAGAAATCAAAACAAACTAGCCTAGCTGCACTGATCTATTTACAACAATAAAATATAAATAATTCACATACGCTTGCGTCCTACAAATATACGGCAAGATACAATCAGAAAGGAAAACAAATAAACAACTGGATCCCACCATCGCGGCCTATTGGAAAATTAAATAAGGATAAAAATGCGCAAAACAAACACGGAGTTACCAGAAAAATATACCCCGCTGCGAATAGCAAAATATTGCGAATTTGACGGCAATCCCAAATTTCAGACGACAAATGTCTGGACATAAAGTTATTTAACCTTGATGGAAAAATTACTGTTATTTCACGTCAATCCGTGATTCTACATAAATATTCAAAACACATTGATTCGTCTCTCTGTTCACATTGTACTCTGGCTAGCATTATTTGTCGAGCATCTATTCTCCCTGGAATTATTTAAACAAATACAGGCTCCTGCCTGTAGTATCATAACCCATGTCGTAACACATTTAACGCACGTGGTTAAATTCTTCATTTCACACTTCTATTTCCTCGCTAATTCGCGACGTCATTATTATTCATATTCTCACAGTACAGCCTCGCTCGTATCCGGCGGGCAAAAATATCTGTCGTGCACATTACGACTTCTTATGTAAATTCAAGACATGGTTCAAATATCATGTTTCCATCATCAACGTAGATCATCAGGGATATTCATCATCTAGCTCGAATCTCTCGATCATTCACTGTTAACACATCACAAAAATCACAGAGCTGACTCATCAATGGCGCTCATAGTTACTATATAAAAAAAAAGTGACGAGATTGCCTCTCAAAACACAAATGTTGAAACGTGCGCAACCGCAACTACAGAAATAAATATTCGCGTCTACCCAAAAATCGTCGCAAAAATACGCGGGATAAAAACAAATCGAAACCGGTCATCTGAAGGATGATTCCGCCACATAAAACAAACTGAAATGCGCAAAATAGTGAAAAAAATAAACCTTGAAAATCATCGCGGCGGTGTCCATAACATCACAGCTCCAACAAAAGACAAATATAACTCAAAAAACCATCGATCTAAAATCATGATGAAATAATAATAATAAACTGACATTACACTCGTAGATCAAAATCATAGCTGCCTAACTGTCAGAATGACATACTACAGAAATCAACCATAAAATACACGCAAACAAACATCTACTTAGACAAAGCGCACAAAATAAGCCTATCTGAAAGTGCAACAGAAACATTATTATTATAATTATTATTATTATTATTATTATTATTATTAGCAGAATTATAAAACTGTGAATTATTTACAACCCTACTTAGTACTCTAAACTACACTGATCATCGATTTTTGCCACGGTCCTACATATTATTTACATTATAATGATGCTCATACCTGATGGTGGAGGAAGCAGGTCGGTTCACCCACCGGCCCCCGTCATGGTGAAATTAGAATTCCATCTTCAAGCTGATGTGGTATTCCAAATTTATACACACGCAAATTTGACACATTCTTGCCATGCCGTGACACACGATTATTCTTAGCATAAAACACTCGTATTTCTCTCACTCCAGTGAAAGTTTAGAAGAAATGCCACTGCCTGTTGTGTAGACGGATGGTCTCCTCGCTATCTACCTGCAAGATCACCTGGTGGCCTGGTCGCCGATCCCTCAGCTTTGTTTACCTTACAGCTTATAGTACATTAACCCTACTGGGGCATAACTGTTCCGTCAAGTTTTTGCTATTGCGGTCTGCATTGAAGAAAGTCAAACACCTTCCCGGCTGTCTTACTAGTTTCTGCCCATAACATCTCGCTTGCCAAACAGTTTATTGAATGGTAGAAACAAGCTAAATATACAGTTTCTGTTGTGGAGAAAATTTTTATACTGATCTCACAAATAACGCTCCCCGCTGGTTAGAAATGTTGTTATGTCTATGCTGGAAAACATGGACTTGTTTCCCTCGACTAGTAATGTGAGCTCATTTAAGTTTAGAGTGTAATTCTTGCCTGCACTCCCTGCCTTTACAGTAAATGTCTGTGAAAGTGTTCATTTCCTGAAATGCATATTCTCCCAAGTAAATAATACCAGGCTTTCTAAAAATGCCTCCAAGTGTCTAATCGCTTTCTTACCAGCCAAAATAAAACTGACTAAAAAATGCATTATGCTGACACACTCTGTCACTCTGTCAAAACGTAGATTCACTGAGAATACTGAAGTATCACTAAAAGTACTCAAGACAATAACTGAGAAATAGAAAACACTGAGAACGACTGCGAACTTGGAATGACTGAGTAAGACTCAAAACACTGAGAAGTAACTGAGAGTTGATTCACACTGAGAAGTAACTGAGAGTTGATTCACACTGAGAAGTAACTGAGAGTAACTGAGAGTAACTGAGAGTAACTGAGGGTTCGACCCTGTGGTCGCTGGGTTTTTATAAAAATTTCTCCCACCACCTGGAAAATAGTTCCGTGGAAGGGATGTGGCGTAATGATCTAGTCCTTGGGAACGCTTTCTCGTACAACCGTAGGTTCTGGTTTTCACAATTTGTACTCAAAACTTCCTAAATTCTGTCCGACTCACATGTGATATTGCGCCGTGGGAAATGATCATAGGATAATCCACACGATGATACGCGTCCCTGGTGTTATTTTCTTCCGGGGGATGGCCTCGTTCCGCCATGCTGACTCCTCATTCCGGGTCCTATTCCTCCTCCGTTTGAAGTTGAATTTTATTAATTAGGCACTGATTAACCACGGATTGACACTGATAATTCACCAAATATTATAAAGCAGTTAGGACACTGTTTTTCACTACCACCTCGGGCTTCAGATCACGAGATACTGTTAGTAGATCTCCCGGTATGACAGCTCATTCAAATTTAGAATATTCTGATTGGCTGGGACTTTCGCGCTCTTCCAAACGTGGTGCATCCGCTTCTTCCCACGAATTGGCGGTTACAGTCGTTGGTCCTCTATTGTCCTAGCTAAATAGGTCAGGCTTCACCGCGTGCTTTCCTCGTGAGAGCGGACAGCAAGTGACCACTCCCCGGCGGTGTCATAAAATTTATTTGAAGGGTGGTTTACAATCTGGTCGTGTCTAGAGAAAAGTTCCATGGATTCTCTCGCCGTCAGGCTGGCGCCAGAAATTTCCTTTGTGACTGCTAGTTTCACAGCCTCACCGTGGTATCTCATATGTGAAATATTCAATTTAATTATGAATTAAATTAGGCAAATTCGCTTATGGGTGCAATGCCCCCTTACGCCGTTAGAAATCTTACGCGATAGTGGAAGATTTCTCGATTCAACCAATGATATTCTAGACATACTTGCAGCCATAAGCGAATGTATACTCCTAACTACGAAGTATACCTCTGCTTATGTCTGAGTTTTCCTCTGATTTCTCTCTCTAAAAGTTTGTTCTCTTTCTCGAGGTCATCTGCAATCTGTTTCATGACTGCTAGTATCTCGGCTGAGCTCTGTTCGCATTCCGGACAATTCTCTTCTGTCTGTTGATCTGTCTCAATCTCGAAATGACTGTCGTCTCCTGGGTTCGTTGATAGGGTTTCCTGGTCATCTTCTTCTTCTGCTTCGGTACATGGGTCATCCTCATCATCTTCTTCTTCTGCTGGAACTTGCGTCTTCTCCTGCGTTTGAGCTCCTTGGTTTTTGCACGAGGTTCACTTGAGCTGCGCCTGGTGCTATTCTGTATTCTTTAAGATTTGCCGCATTCATGATCATTTCATTTTCTCCATCTACACTTCTTATTCTATATGCATTGTTTTGCAGATCCTGGACAATGCGGTAAGGACCGATGTACAATGGTGCGAATTTTGCGTAATACTTCCTTTCAGGATCGGAGATGGCTGGTCTACGGATCAATACCATTTCACCTTCCCTTAATGGCTTGCGGTATTTTTTTCTACGAACTCTCCTCAGCCTGCGGTCAGCTTGCTCTCTTAAGTGCTCCCGTACCTGCTGTGTACATAGTTCCGGAGATAATTGGGGTTCAGGCGGACAGTTGACGACTGGGCTCCACGTCCTGGCTGGTTGTAAGCCATTATGCACTGTGGCCGGGATTTTCGCTGTTGCTTCATGGACAGTATTATTGATGCAGTCAGTGATCAATGGGAGAATATCGACCCATCGCCAATGTTGTTCTGGGATATAAATTCTGCTGAATTTTGCGATGACTTTCATTACTCTTTCTGCCGGGTTCGACTCTGGGTGACGTGTTGAACTCAGAATATGCTGTATTCCTAATTGCCTTAAACCTGTTTTAAACTCTGCGGAGGTGAACTGTGTTCCGTGATCTGTTAATAATTTCTCCGGTTTTCCCATGGCCGGAATTATTTCTCTATTAATGCATCTTAAAACTGACCTAGTATTGGCCTTTTGCATTGGAGAAAGGTTTGTAAATTTGGAAAATACATCCATGGTGACTAATATGAATTGGTTGCCTCTCCGTGATTTCGGGATTTTTCCCTTATGTCCGAGCTATATGATGGAGTCCTTAATTCCAATTAGGAAGATATTCCTTCTTCCTAGCACCTGTTTCCTTGTGTGGGGGTGCTTCTGGGTTTAGTGGTCTGCGGTCCTGGGTTTCTCTCCTGGCTGGCTGCTGGAATTCGTGGCTTCCGTCTCCTGTGATGTCCGGATTCATATCTTGGGATTCGATCGCCTGCTTCCACTGATCGCGCTGCTGTTTGTTACTCAGGTCATTGATGTATCGGCGCCCCTCTTGATACCTCGGGTCCGAGTTCCTATCTCGCTGGTAATTCCTTCTCTCATTCCATCTCCTTTCAGGATCGCGATAGTAAGGTCTATCTCTTCCTCGCTCTTCCCATCGCCTTCTGTCACGTGAGAGGTACCTCCTTTGGTACGGCTGCCTGTCTTGGTAGCGCGGTCGCCTGTCTGGGTAGTTAGGTTTTCTAAACCACGGACGTTGGATTTCTTCCTCCTGGCGTCTCGTGTTCGTATCTCGCCGCGATACAGCGCCTGAATTCGGGCCGTTTACCTGCGCATTGCCTCGTACATTTTCATTGGTGGCATTAGCTAGGTAAGCCCTATGTTCCTGCGTTTGCCTGGTCACTCTCTGCGGTACATTATTAGTGGATGTAGCGTCTAGCTCCCTTAGAATAGCCTCAACTTGGGTTGGATCATCGACCCTCGCTGTAATGAGCATTCTCTGCACGTCCGACGGAAATTGTTTGATTATCGTCTGAACGATCCCTGCGTCAGATACTGGAGAATCTAACTGTCTCAGTTTGACGAGCTGTGTTAGAAAGAAGTCTAAGTATCGTGTGGGCTGTGTCGACATGTACTTGCGAGTGTACAAGTCCATTCGGAGTGCTTGTTGTGTGGATAAGGACCAGTACCTTTCGAGAAAAGCCTTCTCGAAATCTGCGAACGTCTTAAAAGTATCTACGAAACCGTAGTACCAGGTCTTCGCCTGTCCTTCGAGATATTTTTCTACTATGCGTAGTTTCTTTTCTTCAGGGGCTTTAATGTCTTGGAAATATTGTTTCAACTCCCTAAGATAGACTTTTGGTGTTATTTGTGACGTTCCGCTGAATTTCTTCGGCTGGTCGTCACTCGTACGCACGATGTTTATGATTTGCGTGGAAGCTTCAGTTCTTTGCGTACTTTCGGGCATTGTCCTCTCCATGTTAAATATTTGGGTTATCGGCTCGGTCTGTGTCGGCTCGTGCTGCGGCTGTATCCTAATCTCTCTGGCTACCTGGGACTCGGCTTGTCTGTCGACTAGCATTTTGACCAAGGTCGACAAGTTTTCGCTCTGGGTCTTAATTGCCTGGATTTTTCCCTCTATGACCTCGTTAACTTCCTGTCTTACTGACTGCTCGCTGAGTGTAATCGCACCCTCAGTTTCCGCGATCTTTTCTGACAGTTCGGTTAACCTCTTGGTAATATCCTGGGTCTCCGACTTTAAGGTCATGATTTCGTGGCTCGTTTTCTCCTGCGTCTCTCCGATCTGTACGCATACTCTATCCATTTCTTTCCTATTCTCGTCCTCAATTTTATCTATCCGCTCCTCCAAGAGTATCATACCTCGAGCTAAGTCCTTGCCTTGATCTTGCACCATTTCCCTGGTTTCCCTCATACTTTCCTCAACAGTCGCGCTGTGGCTGTCTAACTGCTCTTGTATTTGTACTTGTGCATCGGCTAACTTCTTTATTTCTTCCATCGTCTCTTGCCTGTTTGCATTACACGCCTGCATGAGTTTATCCTGGTTTTCCCGTAACTCTTTTTTCAGTTCGACCTGGCTTTTTATGAACTTCTCCTCGAGTTTTATTTCATACTGTTTAAATTCTTCCAAGACCTGCCCGTGTACTGCCTCTACTTTATTCGCAAGTTCGGCTTGGCTACTCTCAATCTTATTTACAAGTTCTACCTGGCTGGATTTCAGTTCGCCTTGTGTGTTTTTAAATTCGTTAGCTAATTCTGTTTGGCTACTTTCTACCTTGTTTATAAGTTCAGTAGCTAATTCTGTTTGGCTAGTTTCTATCTTATTCGACAGTTCGGCCTGACTTGATTTCAACTCACTAGTTGTTACACTTAAATCGTTAATGGTTTTAATCAACCTGTCCCACTGCTCCTGGCTAATCGACATTCTATATGCTGAGAGAATACGACTGAGACCTTCAGGTTCCCCAACATACTTCCATCACATGCAAGACACAGTAATCACCAATACAAAACAATTTTATCCTAAATTTGGATAAAATTATACAAAACATATCATTTATAATTAATACCACTACTTGTCAAACAGTACTATCACAGCATTCATATTTATCAACACTCAGTAAATCTATGTTCATGGCTGTTAGTCTGGGTACAAAATAAATAAATGTAAAGTGCAAAGTCCCGGGGATAAGCAAACTAGCCCCTAAAGGTGGGCGCCACGCTTTTCACTCCTCACTCCGGCCCCTGTGCCCTTCTAAGGCACCAAATGCGGTGATCTCTTCTCTCTTCTATGCGCCGGCTGCTCCTGTAATAAATGACATATAACACATACTCACCGCTGCATGTAGACTCTTCATTCTCAGTCGTGCCCGTTCGATATCCCCGGTGAGGCCACCTGCTGATTGAGGAGTGAGGGAATGAAAAGAAGGGGGGTAAACTAACTAAAAAATGACGGTACCCAAGACTGAATTAAAGTTTAAAATAAAGACTAATTTATTCAAATAAAATGCTGAACGTAAATTGAACTAGTGAAAAGTGTAAACTAAATGAAAATAAATGACTAATAAAATATTAAAGATTGAAGGTCTGCCTTCCAAAATAATCATAACTGCCTGAATAAACTGACTGAAGGTCAAAACACCTTAATTAAATATTCCAGACTATCTTGACACTGTCTTCAAGTTAATAAAATGACTCTTTTAAAACTCTGGTCAGAAAAACCACCTACTTGAAATACAAAATTACATAACAGAGAAACTGTCTCTCAAATATTCAAATTAATAACTTTAACATAGTTGACTCACAACAAAGTAAATTAAATTCTGTTACGTCGATCAATCCACTGACTTATAAGAGTTATTAAATGTTTATCACATGGCTCATTTGGGAAAAATACCCAAATTTACATAATCTTGGACTGCATTAAGCAAGTGTATCACTTAAGGAAATAGTTCTTAGAAAACAGAACAAAACAACCATGAACATCACTTCATTTCCTACATGACCATCGTCTTATTCAAATACCTCCTGGTTAAACAAAATCAAATATTGACACATCACTCTGAGTGTATCCAACCACTCATTTAAATTTTACTCTTCATTTACGTGTCTGTGATAGACTGGACTTCCTAAAATATAAGCAGAAATTTAGGCCAAGTGCCTGATGTTAACATTATCGAATGATAGCGATCCTTGTACATTAAAATTTCTATTGACTTTGCCGCTAACTGCATTTCATCATTAATTCATATTTGTGGTATCACCACTAGATGGAGGCAGATACCATCTTATTTACCATTTATTGCGGCAGTTTTATACAATTGGTTCATTTAAAGATCGCTTCATTCCAAAATAAAAATGTAGTGGATTTTAAAAGAAAGTTTGGTAATTACTTATATGCCTGGTATGAGCATACCACCACTATTTCGACGGTGACATAATCGATGACCCAATAAACCTAACATCTGAAATGGTATTTACATCATTACTTTAATTAACGGAGAAACACTGCTCCGAAGTGAACACAGAAATCAAAACAAACTAGCCTAGCTGCACTGATCTATTTACAACAATAAAATATAAATAATTCACATACGCTTGCGTCCTACAAATATACGGCAAGATACAATCAGAAAGGAAAACAAATAAACAACTGGATCCCACCATCGCGGCCTATTGGAAAATTAAATAAGGATAAAAATGCGCAAAACAAACACGGAGTTACCAGAAAAATATACCCCGCTGCGAATAGCAAAATATTGCGAATTTGACGGCAATCCCAAATTTCAGACGACAAATGTCTGGACATAAAGTTATTTAACCTTGATGGAAAAATTACTGTTATTTCACGTCAATCCGTGATTCTACATAAATATTCAAAACACATTGATTCGTCTCTCTGTTCACATTGTACTCTGGCTAGCATTATTTGTCGAGCATCTATTCTCCCTGGAATTATTTAAACAAATACAGGCTCCTGCCTGTAGTATCATAACCCATGTCGTAACACATTTAACGCACGTGGTTAAATTCTTCATTTCACACTTCTATTTCCTCGCTAATTCGCGACGTCATTATTATTCATATTCTCACAGTACAGCCTCGCTCGTATCCGGCGGGCAAAAATATCTGTCGTGCACATTACGACTTCTTATGTAAATTCAAGACATGGTTCAAATATCATGTTTCCATCATCAACGTAGATCATCAGGGATATTCATCATCTAGCTCGAATCTCTCGATCATTCACTGTTAACACATCACAAAAATCACAGAGCTGACTCATCAATGGCGCTCATAGTTACTATATAAAAAAAAAGTGACGAGATTGCCTCTCAAAACACAAATGTTGAAACGTGCGCAACCGCAACTACAGAAATAAATATTCGCGTCTACCCAAAAATCGTCGCAAAAATACGCGGGATAAAAACAAATCGAAACCGGTCATCTGAAGGATGATTCCGCCACATAAAACAAACTGAAATGCGCAAAATAGTGAAAAAAATAAACCTTGAAAATCATCGCGGCGGTGTCCATAACATCACAGCTCCAACAAAAGACAAATATAACTCAAAAAACCATCGATCTAAAATCATGATGAAATAATAATAATAAACTGACATTACACTCGTAGATCAAAATCATAGCTGCCTAACTGTCAGAATGACATACTACAGAAATCAACCATAAAATACACGCAAACAAACATCTACTTAGACAAAGCGCACAAAATAAGCCTATCTGAAAGTGCAACAGAAACATTATTATTATAATTATTATTATTATTATTATTATTAGCAGAATTATAAAACTGTGAATTATTTACAACCCTACTTAGTACTCTAAACTACACTGATCATCGATTTTTGCCACGGTCCTACATATTATTTACATTATAATGATGCTCATACCTGATGGTGGAGGAAGCAGGTCGGTTCACCCACCGGCCCCCGTCATGGTGAAATTAGAATTCCATCTTCAAGCTGATGTGGTATTCCAAATTTATACACACGCAAATTTGACACATTCTTGCCATGCCGTGACACACGATTATTCTTAGCATAAAACACTCGTATTTCTCTCACTCCAGTGAAAGTTTAGAAGAAATGCCACTGCCTGTTGTGTAGACGGATGGTCTCCTCGCTATCTACCTGCAAGATCACCTGGTGGCCTGGTCGCCGATCCCTCAGCTTTGTTTACCTTACAGCTTATAGTACATTAACCCTACTGGGGCATAACTGTTCCGTCAAGTTTTTGCTATTGCGGTCTGCATTGAAGAAAGTCAAACACCTTCCCGGCTGTCTTACTAGTTTCTGCCCATAACATCTCGCTTGCCAAACAGTTTATTGAATGGTAGAAACAAGCTAAATATACAGTTTCTGTTGTGGAGAAAATTTTTATACTGATCTCACAAATAACGCTCCCCGCTGGTTAGAAATGTTGTTATGTCTATGCTGGAAAACATGGACTTGTTTCCCTCGACTAGTAATGTGAGCTCATTTAAGTTTAGAGTGTAATTCTTGCCTGCACTCCCTGCCTTTACAGTAAATGTCTGTGAAAGTGTTCATTTCCTGAAATGCATATTCTCCCAAGTAAATAATACCAGGCTTTCTAAAAATGCCTCCAAGTGTCTAATCGCTTTCTTACCAGCCAAAATAAAACTGACTAAAAAATGCATTATGCTGACACACTCTGTCACTCTGTCAAAACGTAGATTCACTGAGAATACTGAAGTATCACTAAAAGTACTCAAGACAATAACTGAGAAATAGAAAACACTGAGAACGACTGCGAACTTGGAATGACTGAGTAAGACTCAAAACACTGAGAAGTAACTGAGAGTTGATTCACACTGAGAAGTAACTGAGAGTTGATTCACACTGAGAAGTAACTGAGAGTAACTGAGAGTAACTGAGAGTAACTGAGGGTTCGACCCTGTGGTCGCTGGGTTTTTATAAAAATTTCTCCCACCACCTGGAAAATAGTTCCGTGGAAGGGATGTGGCGTAATGATCTAGTCCTTGGGAACGCTTTCTCGTACAACCGTAGGTTCTGGTTTTCACAATTTGTACTCAAAACTTCCTAAATTCTGTCCGACTCACATGTGATATTGCGCCGTGGGAAATGATCATAGGATAATCCACACGATGATGCGCGTCCCTGGTGTTATTTTCTTCCGGGGGATGGCCTCGTTCCGCCATGCTGACTCCTCATTCCGGGTCCTATTCCTCCTCCGTTTGAAGTTGAATTTTATTAATTAGGCACTGATTAACCACGGATTGACACTGATAATTCACCAAATATTATAAAGCAGTTAGGACACTGTTTTTCACTACCACCTCGGGCTTCAGATCACGAGATACTGTTAGTAGATCTCCCGGTATGACAGCTCATTCAAATTTAGAATATTCTGATTGGCTGGGACTTTCGCGCTCTTCCAAACGTGGTGCATCCGCTTCTTCCCACGAATTGGCGGTTACAGTCGTTGGTCCTCTATTGTCCTAGCTAAATAGGTCAGGCTTCACCGCGTGCTTTCCTCGTGAGAGCGGACAGCAAGTGACCACTCCCCGGCGGTGTCATAAAATTTATTTGAAGGGTGGTTTACAATCTGGTCGTGTCTAGAGAAAAGTTCCATGGATTCTCTCGCCGTCAGGCTGGCGCCAGAAATTTCCTTTGTGACTGCTAGTTTCACAGCCTCACCGTGGTATCTCATATGTGAAATATTCAATTTAATTATGAATTAAATTAGGCAAATTCGCTTATGGGTGCAATATAAATGCATATTTAGTAGCATATCTTGGAAAAATATCATAATTACGACATATTTTGCTGATTTTAATTTTAATTTCATTTTATAAAACTCAGAGTAAGCTCTGGAAATTATTTTTCAGGATAGACTGAAATATTGTCCTACTAAAGAACCATTGAAACGTAAAACGGAGTGTATGGGATGTTTCTAGCACTTACGAGCTATTTTTTCTACGGAAGCAGAAGGAATTCTTCACTTATTTGTCTGCAGATTTCTAGGAATTTTCTCCAAGTGATTTAACTCTATTCAGGTACGCTCCCGTTACATCATGTGATGTCGAAGTAAGCTTTTTCTCGCTGCAAGGCGATACTCAGCAGCACCAGAAGAGGATTCTCATTCAACACCTTTATAACAATCCTGATAATGGAGACTAGATCAAGTATTAAAGCTTCATTCAAATAACACACATTTTGTGCATAACGTAAAACTGATTGAATAGTGAAAGTAACTGTAGTGTTTACGTGTGCCACAGAGTCCATCCTTTCCTAGGAGCATGTAGTGTAACCTTAAAGAGTTCATGAATTATTTAGTATTGTAGTGGATTTTTAGGTTAAGGATTTCGAAGAAATAAAACCATTTTAAGACTACATTAATTGCAGCCTGCACCTGTGTTTTTGTATGCATTATAGGTGCTATTCCTAAGTCATATTCTAAATTTTATAGTAATTACAGTGACATAAAACTGCAAATAACCAATCAGGGTGAATTTTCTCGTTTCTAACATTCACATTGAATATAAGATGAATGGTGAGAACACACGTAGACCCTAAATCCATTTTAATCTAATGAACTATGTAGTAAATAAATTAGGGTGGGATTTAGTATGTTATCAAACGGGATTAAATTTAATTACATAGATTGTCAGCACTAGTGAATTATTAATACTTTCAGGAGCATGTAAATCCCTCGCTATAGCAACACCAGCTTAACGTTCATGCAGCATTAATTGTAACTTTAGGCACTGCATTGCCTCAATTTATAGGTTAACACATCCACATCGAATAAGCGTACAAGACATATTAACCACTGCAAAGAATTCTATATGTGAAGATAATTTTTCACCAAAGTAATGGCAACTTTAGCTTCAGTTCTTTGAACACCACACCAATATTTTTTGACAAGAAGAGGGCCCGACATGTGCCTCACCGATTTTGATAAAAACATTTTGCAGGGACGTTCTATACTATAATAAACAGATATGTGTTTCGGCGTTTTGCTAGGCACTCCATAGTTTTTGAAAATGTCGTGGTCACATTTGATGATGGAAAATTTAATTTTCTATGCTATACAGCGAAAGAACGTCCGAAAACATATTTTATTTATATAATATGGGGTCCAAAGTTAATAACATTAGAGTTAACGTTCTTGTGTTTTTATGGTGTAGCAGAGTGAAGTCGGCGTCAGACTACCAAACCGCTCGTCCATGTTCGATTCCTGGCGTGGCTTTTTTGTTTTTTGGTTTTCATTCAATATTTTTGTTCGGTGAATCTGATAATATTATGATAATCAGAATCGTTTTATTTGCCCTTTTTTAAGTATAGTTTTGTGTGGCTATTTCTAGCAAGGTGCAGCCCTTCTAAGGCAGAACCTCCGATGAGGGTGGGCTGCACCTGCCATATGTAGGTAACTGCGTGTTATTGTGGTCGAGGATAGTGTGATGTGTGGTGTGTGAGTGTGTGATTTGTAGGGATGTTGGGGACAGTACAAACACCCAGTCCCCGAGCCAAGGGAGTTAACCATTTAAGGTTAAAATCTCTGACCAGGCCGGGAATCGAACCCGGGACTCCTGTTATCAAAGGCCAGCACGCTAACCACTTAGCTATGGAGCCGGAAATATTTGAAGTGAATCATCGGGAGATGTGACTAACAATCTTCATGTAATGTTCATATTTTTTTGCGATATGCCTCTTGAGGAACCATTCATGAGATTACTTTATCGAAATTACACAATTCATGTCTCATGGATATTGATATGCCAGAAGTACCGTATACCTGTATTCCATGAGGTTTAAGGTACTAACAAGTGAAGCAATAATTAAATGTCCCTCCCTTTGTTCCTTTTCAGGTGACGTAAAAAACCGCAGCATATATATTCGAAGACATACCGTCTGCTATCCCATTAAACCGTCAGTTTTGTTCACGAATTCAGAGAGTCCATTTCGAGAGCTCCTTGCATAGTGAATATAACTTGATCAAATTGCTTCGTATCACCGTCTACGTGTGTGTGTGTAAGTGAACTATCGAAATGGCAGAGATTTAACAAACTTGGACAAATTCTTCAGCGGAATGTGAAGTTCGAAGTGTTGAGGATGTTGAAAATAACGGTGAAAACATGTGCGAAGAAAGCAAACGAGACTCGCTAACGCTAACGCCATATCCAATGTGGATATGATACTAGAAGACAAAGCAGAATAATAATAATAATAATAATAATAATAATAATAATAATAATAATAATAATAATAATAATAATAATAATAATAAGTTTTAAGAATTTTCATTGTATAGCATTGAAAATATGATTTCTCGTCATCAATTTTGACCTACTTTTTTTTTTTCCAGAACTTGGGAGTGTCTAGCAAAACGCCAAAACACGTGTCTCTTTATGTTCAATATAGAACGTACCTGCAAATCGAAATTGGTGAGGCACATGTCAGACTCTCCCCTTGTAAGTCAAAAATTATTTGTTGTGAAGGGTTGAAATTAGTTTCCGATTGAACAGGCAATGACTGTATTCAAGAGAAAGAACAAACCTCTCTATTAAGACCAATCTCCGTCTCTGTTTACTTCGGTGTTATGTATTTTCTGTCTTACCTTATAGTGCCGAGACTTGGACCCTAACAGAGAACACCATCAAAATAGTTCGCTCCCTTGAGATGTGGTGCTACTGACGCCTGCTCAGAATATTATGGGTTTAGCGAATACGTAACACTAAAGTACTCCAGCGCCTGAATAAGAAGCCAGAGGTCATACGCAATATCAGAATGAAGAACCTTGAATACTTCGGCCATATCATTCAAAATGATAAATATAGACTTCTTCAGCTTATTGTATAAGGACAAATTGAAGGAAGGAGTAGGGGGAGTAGAAAAATATCTTGGCTACGGAATATATGAGAATGGTATTGGTTCAGTATCCCCATTCTTTTCCGAGTTGCTGAGAACAAGATCCAGATCGCCCTGATGACAACCGTCATCCAATGTGATAATGATACTAGAAGAAAAAGCAGAAAAAGAGTAAAAATAAGAAGAAGGGTGGATTTCTGTAGTTTCGTCTTAGATCCGTGAATTATAGAAGAAATCGTAGTGACCTCAGAAGTAGTCCTGCAATTTACGAAACCAATATTATTAAACGTAGGAGCGCGCATCTTGGTCATTTTTTTCACCCAAAACTCATTCATTTCAAAAGTATAATCACCACACTGCAGAGATTAGGCATAGATGGCAAATATTTTTGAATCATAGACAACCTTTACAGGCAAGTCAGATTTGCACGGCAAACGACTAAAAGGGTCCAGATTCGTTGAGGCTTCGACAGTTGTGAGTGTTGTCCTCCGTTTAGTTTAACATTCACTCATAGGGACATTTCTTAGAAGCTTCTATCAGGCCTTAAGATCGGCATCATAATTTGTGGGAGTACCTGAAAAATATTCAGTATACTGAAGGTATCGTGTTGCTGGTTACAAATCTTGCGGTTTTTTTTAGACTGAGTCAGCGATTTCAATCTTGACATCACTGTCATAAGTCGACCTACAGCCTAGAACGGGCTACAGCAATAATAAAAGAAATGGAAGGAATCAATTAAATTGTCTACTTGGGAAGCAATATAAGCTGTCAATGGGACCAAGAACCAGAGATTAGAATGAGAATAGAAAAAGCAAGATCCATCTTCACCTAACGCTCGACGGGAGACCGAATAGTAATATGTTGTGTGTTTCTTTTCTATTAGGATCTGGGTTCTAGGCAGCAGCGGTGATTAGGGGGACGGAAGCGAGGGGTTCAGCCGACCCCTCCATACTTTGTGGAGAAAACACTACATTTTTCTTTCATTTTAGCCGGCTAATACTGTGAATTATTAAAAAGAAAGCAATTTGTACAAACCCTGTTATATCATCAGCTAATTCTTTCCTTTATTTTCTTTAATTATTAAGACATTTCCTGTCTAGAAAGCCAAGAATAACGGCTGAGAGGATTCGTTGTGCTGACCATACGACACCTCATAATTTGCAGGCATTTGGGCTGAGCAGCAGTCGCTTGGTAGGCAATGGCCCAGTGGGGCTGTTGCGCCATGGTGTTTGGTATTAACAAAATTATTAGCGGAAATACGCACAGAATGTCGATCGTCGCGGCTAACCGATTTGTATAGCGCCACAGCAAGTAGTGGAGACTTCGCAGATGCTGTGAGGAAGGGTAAAAGAGGTATATTTTTTTAACAGGGTCATAGACACTGAGGTATGATTCACCCGCTTGCCGCGTGCATTCGTCAGTATGGCATTCTCTTTAGTGCCTGTTAATTCCTTAGTGTGTAGTCAAACACTAAATGATTTTTAATTGTTTAATCACTCCGTACTTCTATTTAATTGCAATACATGTGTAATATTGTTCCTTTGGTGAAACTGTTATTGTATAGTATTGAATCAAAATCTCAAAAAAGAAAAAGAATGGTAAACTTTCAATCGTTATCACTCTGTCTAAATTAGCTCAGAGAGCATAAAAACTTACCGTTTCGTAGGTTTTCCAGTTTTGATGTAAATACCCTCCCTCCTCCCAGTCCTATATATATCCCACAAATCCGGGCACATTTTGTTGTTTCTAAAGTTTTTTCCGCCCCCTCCCCCACCACCATGTCTAATTCCCAATCACACTACTGATTCTAGGTATAAACCGAAGCATCTAAAACGAAAGCCGACGCTTTTGATATGTGGAATGTTCAAAAGATGATCAGAATATCGTGGGTTGACCACGTAACCAATCAAGTAGCATTGAGTCGATGAATAAGGGGGAAAACGGCGTAACACCATGCAGCAAGGGAAATTGGAATACCGTACCTATATCGTGACGAATGAACGATGGTATTGAAAACTCCAGTTTGTCATTGAATTTAATAATAATAATAATAATAATAATAATAATAATAATAATAATAATAATAATAATAATAATAATAATAATAATAATAATAATAAAGGTGGAAAAAGCAACCGGGATGGCTTACACAGGTGCACAATGACTTGGCAGAAATAGATATCAAGGAGGAGGATATAAAAGAAAGGACATCATTTAGGAAGAAGGTTGCGGGATTGAGGGATGTGTCTGAAGAGCAACATGCGAAGCCACGGAACATCTCGGTGGAGGAACGAGCAAGAAGAAGTCAAAGACTCAAGAATCTTTGGCGAGAGTATAAAGAGAAGGGTATCAGTCTGCGTGACAGAAGGAAGATTGTGTAAACGTGGCCCACAGGTGGCCGTATCGATAAATAATAATAATAATAATAATAATAATAATAATAATAATAATAGTAATAATAATAATTTTATTTGTTTAACGTCCTACTAACTGCTTTTACGGTCTTCGGAAACGCCGAGGTGCCGGAATTAAGTCCCGCAGGAGTTCTTTTACGTGCCAGTAAATCTACCGACACGAGGCTGCCGTATTTGAGCACCTTCAAATACCACCGGACTGAGCCAGGATCGAACCTGCCAAGTTGGGGTTAGAAGGCCATCGCCTTTACCGTCTGAGCCACTCAGCCCGGCTGTCATTGAATTTAAGATCCTCAGGAAGAGAAGTCGAGAACGCCAATGCATCTCCTCGTGAACAAGCCTCAAAACGTAAAAAATGACTTCAATAGAGCTGTTCGGAAAGACCTCGAGCAAGCATGAAATCGGCAAAATGGTAGCCAAGATCCGGAGCGGATAAGGCACAGGAAGAAGAAGAGGAACGGGACAGCTCATTCATTAGTTACGCTTTCGTACTTATTGATGTATATTCATATTTGATCATCGAGTACAGAAAGTATGTTTCTTTATAATTTTGAAAATAAACATGAGATAGATCACGTCCATAAATAGGAGAATCCAACTTTAAGGTAATTTTTGCGGGCACTGCATTCACGTAGCAGAAATTTTCCATCTCATTTGCCAGTGCTATAAAATGTATATAAGGTCCATTGTGTTTGGGTGAAAAGAAAAACAAAAAAGTGGAAAACATTGCACGCACGCTGTGTGGCTGCAGCGGGAATGTTAATCACTTCCCTGGAGTTTTAAATAGCACCATTACAGGCCTACACGTCATGTGCGGGCAAATGTAGCGGAAGAGGCGTGGCCCACAAGTAACTGTACTCTGCAACTACTTTAAACTTAGGTAATAGAGTGAAGACGGCTTTAAGAAAGAAAATATGAAACTAAAAGAGAAAATTAGCTCTTTAGAACTGGCCCATTTGACTGTTTGTGTCAGTTGTTTTCGAATAGTTCCCTCGACTGCAAAACGAAATAATGAAGTTAAATATTAATAACTGTTGACACTTCAGTCCGTCATGTAAAATCTCTCGAAATAATTGATTTCATTTACCAAGTTATTTCCCATATGCTACTCTCCTCCTCTACAGAGTGTCTCAAACCTTTCGGGTCACAACCGATTATATCGAGATAGGGAACCAATGGACGGAAATGCATATTTATTGTGTTACGGACATACACAAGCCGCGTCTGTGGTGTAGTGGTTAGCGTGATTAGCTGCCACCCCCGGAGGTCCGGGTTCGATTCCCGGCTCTGCCACGAAATTTGAAAAGTGGTACGAGGGCTGGAACGGGGTCCACTCAGCCTCGGGAGGTCAACTGAGTAGAGGCGGGTTCGATTCCCACCTCAGCCATCCTCGAAGTGGTTTTCCGTGGTTTCCCACTTCACCTCCAGGCAAATGCCGGGATGGTACCTATCTTAAGGCCACGGCCACTTCCTTCCCTCATCCTTGCCTATCCCTTCCAATCTTCCCATCCCCCTACTAGGCCCCTGTTCACTATAGCAGGTGAGGCCGCCTGGGCGGGGTACTGTTCATACTCCCCAGTTGTATCCCCCGACCTAGAGTCTGAAGCTCCAGGACACTGCCCTTGAGGCCGTTGAGGTGGGATCCCTCGCTCAGTCCGAGGGAAAAGCCGAACCTGGAGGGTAAACAGATGATGATGATGATGATGACGGACATACACAGCGTACTCCGCATAACAACAGCATGGCTCATAGTAACTGTGCAAAGTGACGACCGCCCGTCTCAATGCATTCATGGCAACGGCACATGAAGTTTTACCGCACTCTCTCAAAGATCCCCGCTGTCTGTTATACCGGGAGACAGGCAGCTTGGACCCTAGCAAGCAGGCCTTCATTCTTTTCTACGGCGGTTTTGTACACCAACGATTGACGTAACCTCAGGGGAAGAAGTCCAGCGGAGTGAGATGCGGCGATCGCGCAGGCCATGAGACAGGACCTCCCCTTCCAATACAACGATGGGGTACGTGTTGTTCAGGTGTTCGCTGGCATTAACATCGAAGTGGGGTGGTGCACGTCGTGTTGAAACAACATCCTTTCGAGGACAACAAGGGGTACAATCTCCAGGAATTGTGGCAGCACATCTCGCAGGAACACCAGGTAACCTGGACCAGTCAAACGGGGAAGCAGAAAATAAGGTTTGGGCAATGCCCGCCCATACGTTGACAGAGAATCGTTGCTGCTGGCCACCGATGTGGGTGGCGTGGGGATTGTCCTCACTTGAGACTGGCGGTCGTCACTTTGAACAATAACTATGGGCCATGTTGTTATGCGGAGTAAGCTGTGTATATCCATAATACAATAAATATGCATTTCTGACCACTGGTTTCCTGTCTCAATATAACCGGCTTTGGACCCACTATCTCCTGTTTAAATTTGACCCCTAAAGTTTTGAGACACCCACTATTAACATTTCATATTGTCTGTTTCCTCTTGCTATAACCGACATACTTTCTCAAGTTCAGTCTTCTTTTAAATTTCATGACAGTGGTATACGATCCTTTCATTTCTTTCCATAACACCACAGCCCAATGAGAAACCAGACCTCTTCGTCCATTTTCCTGATTATGTGCCAATAGTTGCCTATTTCTATTCCTTTTCCTCAATGTCATCAACCATTTGATTCTTGCCTATTGTCGCATACGTTTTCCCTCATAATATTTAAAGTATATTTTTAGGTATTTCTGTATCACACATGTCACTTTGATGGGTGTATCTTTGTAGATGGAGTACAGTTCGTTCTTTTTCATCTTCCTTCTTCATATAGCGACCTTCTTATTCCACGCAACATGCACGTTTTCTATATATATATTGTTGTTTTTGCCAAGTTTCTGAAGCAAATAGGCTACAAGAATCGGTTTTTGAATTGGTTAATTTAGTGACACCAGGCAGAAATAGGAGAAATTCAGTTTTATGCCAGACCTACCCCAATGCTACTTGCTATAAAAAACAACCGAGACGTATGGCTGTCTTGATATTCATACCACATTTCAAGAGCTTCCATTCTCTTTGTCTACAATAGTTATTATGTATGTTTGACTTCTATAGTTGCCACGCACTACACAAAAGTCTTCAGTAATATCTTTCTATTATACACATCTACGTGTGCTTCCTTTAGTACACGTTCCTTCTTTGACTTATGTTTCTCTGCATTTTGTTTCCTCCCTATTTCTTCCATCCTTCGTTTTTCTGCCAGCCAAGTAACAATATACAATTACTTCTTTTACGACTTAATTTTATCATCTAATATTTTCTGTGTCATCTGACTACGTTAGGTTCCATCCCACCACTCTTGTTTTGGATTTATCTATTCACTTATTGTACCCCTTCTCGAAGGTAGTTACCACACCATTCGGTAATTGCTCCAGAACTTTTGCTAAGGCAAAGGAATGAAATCATAGGCAAATATGAAGAGTTTTCACTTCCTAGGCTTGAACTGTGATTTCTTTTCGAAGTTTACGTTTAAATTCCTTTATCGCCTGTTGTGTCCGACTCGTTGGCTGAATGGTCAGCCTACTGGCCTTCGGTTCAGAGGGTGCCGGGTTCGATTCCCGGCTGGGTCGAAGATTTTTACGTTAATTGTTTAATTTCCAATAGCTTGGGGGCTGGGTGTGTGTGGCATATTCAACATTAGAAATCATCCTAGGTGGGGTCCTCATCTTCATATTCACAGACATGCAGGTCACCTAATAGGCCGTCTACTAAAGAAAGACCTGCACCAGGCCTCTCCGGATGCCATACGCCATTGTTATCGCCTGTTGTAAACAAACAATGAAAAGGAGAAGGATAAACTGTAGCTTTTGTCTTTCTTAGTTATGTAGAGTTGTTTCTCTTTCTTATCGCTACAGGTTTATTTTTTCCTCAGGTTGTGGGAGGCTGGATGGCAAATGCGCGAAAACGTAAAAGAAATTCTGAAACAAATAATTTTCATTTCCGGTAAAATACTTCTTCATTAGACCAAATGATTTCTACCTCGAAGCACAGTCGGGAATGTGTTCGTGGACTTCATGGTACTGCTCCCAATAACTATCAGTTAAACGTTTTTCTAGACTATGTATTTGGAAACTATGTAAGTGAGGGTGCTAAACTTCCTCCTAAATTATGGGCGAGTATACCAACAGATGAAATCAGAGCTACAATTGGTGCAGAGTCGTTTCATAGACATTTAAAACAACAATTTTACAAATCATATCATTTTATCTACGAGTGTAAGGAACATTTAAAGCAATTACGAAGTGAAACATGTATGTTTTTTACACAGTGCATTATAAAAGAAAAATAAATAGCCTCGACCGTCAAAATCTTCATGTTGCTACTGAATTGTTGGGGAAATATCAACGTGGTGATTTACCATTACTGGAGTACGCTACGTAAAGAGAATTGTACATCGGTCCCAGCCTGTCCCAATCTTTATAGAATAAGTGTTTCACCGGGGCAAACAGTTTTAAAGGTAAGCTGCTGGACACTTTGTATTTGAGGCAATGATTTCTAATATTTTGAAGTAAAGGTATGTGCAAGTTTGCAGTAATGAAGATAGGACGGTTTGCAGTAAAGCTGAACTGTTTTGCGGAAATGCAATCCGCCGTTGTAGGAAACTTTTCTTTCTAGATACTTGACCTCGAACACTTTCAGAATCACAAACAAATATATTCAATCTTCCTCAGATTTGAAAATGATATATGCTTGAACTTGTATTTCTTAATTCGATTTTCTCACGTACATTTTATTTCCTTGTATATATATAAAATCATATAATTAAAGGGATAGAGGAACATAAAATGGAGGACGTAATAGGATAAATCTAATGTAGGAATAGGGAGCAATAGAAAGAGGAGGAAAGGGCAAGAATAGAACACAAACGAACACGGACGATCTCCACACCTTCATACACTGGCGTCTTCAAATAAACGATCTCTCACATTATCAGTCCCGCTTTTTAACCCGACAAGCTCGATCATTCCGCTTTCCACATTCATCTGCCATTGTGTTCACCTGATCAAGTGCTCCTCTTAATGCTCCTATATTTTCTCGAACATAATTTATCTCTTATTAGTTCATTTCAATTAGATTACTTATTTGCATTTGTAGAATTAAATAACTCAATACTAGAGAACCAGTGCTGTTCCGCAGCATTTGATATCAAATTGCTCCATGTGCTGTCCGGGAACTTTTTTGAACATATACATTTAGGATTTGTATTACCTGTTACTTATGTTTCAAGTGATATTTTTGTAGATTTCTTAATTCTGATTGCTTTTTCCCGAAAATTTTGTGGTTTTGGAGTTATTGTTGTGTGTTAAATTTAATGTTTTAATTTTCTATGGGTTATTTCCGCGTGAAACTTCGTCCTTGTGGTAGCCCATATTGTGTGCGAAGTAGCTGATCCTTTTTACTGTAATCTGTATATTAAAAGAGTTTACTAAAAGCAGCTTCGGCAAATCCGTCCGTCCGTTCTACTGGACCGGTTTGCTTTATTTTTTGTTTTATTCTCTACGGAATTACCTGCCTGTGAATCTTGAGTAATCATAAAATCAAATCACTAAATGATCCCTCCAATAATTGCAGGGGAAGGCTTATCCTTACCCGCAATGCACTCTTTACTTAGGAGGTTGCAACCAACTAACACTGTCAATAATATTCTGATATATGTGATTTTTATCCTTAGTAATGTTACTGCATGTAGCCATGTTTGATTAATACTTATGCACTTCCTACGATCACCGAGGAACACAAATGCAAAATACTTTTTGATTCTGTAACCTTTGCCAGCTATATTCAACAGTTGGCAGAGCGTTCGTAATATCTTATATCCTGGTACGAGAAAAAATATACGTACAGACAGATCCCATCATGTCATACGACTTAGACATTATTTGGGAACACGTATCGAAGGATAACCTAGCTAAAAAGAGTGAAAGCCATGTATCTTAAAGAAGTTCTCTGCGTGGCGAAAAACGTTCCTCCGAGCCTAAATTATGAGCTCATAAGACAACCGTTCTGTATAAAAGAAATAGGATTAAAAATACCATTGCCTTCTACGACACAATACCAAGCTTTACATCAAGAACTGCAGGGTTTAAAAAAAACGAATGTATGGATAGATTTTTACCAAATAAATGGCATGATAACGTCAGAATGGCTAAATTCTACCCTGCGGCATACCATGCACTATGAGAGACTTTCCCTATAGGAATCTACATCTTTATCATCTGATGGCCAGGCAGGCATCTATTTTTGAAAATGAGACAAAGTTTCTCATAGTGCAATGGCACTGCCGGTGGCTCCAAGTAGCTTACGCAGTGGCCTCCACGGTATGCACTAGCCATGCGTCTTGGTAGGTGTGCTTTTTACCAACTGATGAGCCCAACTTAGCACACTGGGGCGAAACGCTGGCAACCAGGAATGAGTTAGCTGGAAAACTTATATTGTCCAATAACGGACCAACTATACTGGTATTATAAATTTACTCATTCGGGTTCCGTGTGGGAATGTACATGTGTATCATCAACTAATTAAAAGATGGCATGACATCAAAATCCTAGCCGTGCTGATGACTATACGTATTTCCCCTGATGGTATGAGGTGAAGCGAAATGAAATTATAAATAAGATTTACACACTAATTAGGATTTAAAATGATGATGATGAAAATGATTATGAATGTAAAATAATCATTGGATCTAATTCGCAATGCCTTATTTTCCTGGGAAACAATTTAATATAGATTAAATTGCAATAAAGTTGCAATAAAGTTGAAGTGAAATTATGAAATAGAAAATCACACAATATGCAAGAATATGAACTTACTCGCTACATAGTTTTGTCAGAGAACATCAACTCTTCGGGCACTCCAAGACGTGGTAACGACCGAAAAAACGACCATCGGCACACACAATCATGGTTCGGTTCGTGAAAACTAAGTACAACACATGCCTTATGACGGAAACCATTGACTGCTGCACGAGTCACAGTATGTCTTTTGCACCAATTGTCTGTTGTCATTGCATCCGTTATACAAGAGTCACTCCAAATATCTCTCTTCTTAGATTTTAATTCTTGTAACAGAACTTAAAATTCTTTTGTAGATTGGAGATTCATAGTGTGTCGTACATCCTCAATGAAGAAAAGTTCTTAAGTCAGTTCATATACAAGTCTTGAGGGTGCGTGTTTAGATACGCATAGTGCTCTTCTAAGGAAAATTGACTTCATTCTTTCTATCTCTTTTAGATCTTTATTCTTCAGGAAGGTCCATATTATTTCAATGTCGAGTGGGGTAATTTTTAGACGTAAAAGCTTCAAGACTGTTTTGATTGATAGTTGACTAAGAAGATCTATGTCGTTTATAACTATTATTGCTGCCAGAATCCTTTCTTTTATGCAAGAAATAGTGAAGTGAATTCATTAATTTTATTCAGATTAAAAGTTAAAACCATATTAAAATATGCAAAAAGATACTTAACAAGATAAGTCGCAAGAATAAAATGCGTAGTTAAAATACAAGAAAAACTTATAAACAAATAAAGATACAACTTAGTTTTTAAACACGTCAAAACAGGCCACTATTCCTTACAAAGAGGATGACGAGATCTACTGAGTTCTCGCCATCTCGTAGGATGAGGGAGATGCTACTGAGATGTTTTAGGCTACGGCGCAGATCGGTGAGATCTGGGCACTCCGCAAGGATGTGTCCTACGGTCAGATGACCACCGCAAGTACACACCGGGCTCCGTATAGAGAAGCGGGACTATGGGGTAAACATACAAAGTATGTCGTGGTTTGAAAGTCTCGCTGGTTAAATTGATCAATTAAAATGAACTATAACTATTCATCCCAGTTCGATCTCTCCATGGAAGGAGCCTTAATTATGCATCCCGTTGCAGAAGATGTGACGAGTTCAAAACCATATCTCATGTATTAGGGTTCTGTCGTAAGGGAGAGATAATGAGAATCAATCGGCACAATACCGCGCGCACATTGGTTGCTGGAAGCCTCCGTATAAACAACAACACTTGGAGATCTATGAAGAAGTGGAATGTATTTCCACAAGTGGATCCATAAGATGAGCTGATGTGGTTGTCATCGACCGGACGAAGGGTACGCGGTATGGTGATTGATCCCAATGTAAGAGTCTATCAAAATGAACAGCAGGATCGATTTTTGTGTGAGGAGAAAAAGGCCGTATGTGAACCATGCACTGATGATCTCGGAAGGAAGTATGAATTTACAAAATGGGAAGTCATTGGTCTTATGATTGGCGCTAGAGAGACAGTTCCTAAAGAGACGCTGAACTTCCTAAGAACAAAATCTCGGACAACGTCATCCAGACCATAGCAGAATATGCGTTGAAAAATTCATTGGCGATTTTTAGACACCATTTTTACTCCCTAACGTGAAGTACCATGGATTCAATTTTATTTTTCAAAAAATTCCGGAAAAGACAATCTGCTTGACGATGGCAATTTCAAACCTCTAAAAAGGTTGATCTTGATCTGGTTAATCCAAACATCGTATAAACTAAATAATTTTTCAAATGTACTGATAAGGAGTCCGATCTTTTGATTACATGATAGGGGCGGCTATCAAGTGGACGTGATCATCTGTACCTCTGAAATTAAATTTCAAAAAACAAATATTATATCACCGATACTGGTAAAAATGTACTAATCGTTAACCTTTTTAGAGGTTAGAATTACAAATTCAACTTATGATTTTTCATTTCCTACATTTAGGAGAGATCATACGCGGTGTGTGCCTAATTTAGCTTACCAAACGTTGGCAATCCTAGTTTCTGGTAGAAATTAAACGTTATTGCAAACAAAATGCTCATTTTCTGGCAGTAAATTATACCTTATTCTTCAATCCAGGTTTTGTACGCAGAAGATGTTTTATTGCTGGTATAAAATATTCCTCTGCCTTCTATCAGGTGCGTCCATATGCAGGTTTTGATAGGGTAAAATCATTCTGAAGCAACGTTTAGTGGGAGGGGGTTATTAAACGTACTCGCTAACGATCTCGCACATTTACGAGTGATATTTCAGGACGCCCTCTTACCTATCTTGTCTGAAATATCGCTTTAATAAAACACCTGCATTGCGTACACATTCCTCCTCCTTCACGCACGGAGCCCACATTCCGGTTCTGTTATGACAAAGAGCTCGTACAAATATCGGTCTATGCAGGTAGACATAATGGACGAACACGCTCACCCCACCAAAAGGTAATTGGATGGCACCGTAATGGCCTCTTCTAATGATTCTGCTCAGAGGCAGAGTAGAAAGGTAAACACAGAATGCAGTGCAATCTGCACATTCCTTGATTAATATGCTATCACAAAGGAACGGCTTCCTTCAATAAATTGTTACCGCATCGGAGACAATTGAAAGCGCCGCTTTACTACCTTGCTGTACTTTTCTACTACATACGGAACTCCAAAAAAAGCCTGCATAGTGCTTCTAGCCCAACTAATTACAAGAGCGAGAGATTCAAACTCGCAACAACGGTGGATTTCAGTCTATTCCCTCTATGGATAAGTAGAAGTGTATCGGTGTTCGGATATCACAGGGGCATAAGTTAGGGCCTGCAATGCAGGCGGTCCAGAGTATTTTAAGGAGCACCGCAGACTCCTCGCAAAAATAAATAAATAAATAAATAAATAAATAAATAAATAAATAAATAAATAAATAAATAAATAAATAAATAAATAAATAAATAAATAAATAAATAAATAAATAAATAAATAAATAAATAAATAGTTTAATTAATAAAATAAATTAAATTAATTAAATAAATAGCCTAATATAATTCTGCACGGAAATGGTCCGGGTAGTTTTGTAGAATCACTCGAAATAGTCTGTTTTGCATTTTATACATACAGGATTTGCCATTTAGCAGCAGTTATTACAGCACACTTGTAAACAATGCTTCTCCTTGCCATCTCTTGAAACACCGCGGCATGCTCCTCAAAAAACACCTGCACCAAATTATTTAAAAATAATTAGAGCAATGGAATTTGAGACCAAAATTTCGTATAGTTAGAAAATGATACTTCCTTGATGTGTAGTGCATCTGAGATCTATTATGCACAAATTTTGCTAAAGATTTGACTTTTATCACATATTTATTCGACAACAATGTATAATACTATTATTATTATTGTACCGGGCGGTACACCTCTACTCCGGTCATTTAAAAGTTGCGCCAGTTGAAATTCCTCTTCTGGTGGAAATCTGAACTTTATCTACTCTATTGATTTTCTCGTTTCTCAGAAGATGTCACCACTTGGAAATTTTTGAGTTTGTGAACTGTGTCATTTTTGATGTGTCTTTGTTTCGCTTGAAGTAAGAAGTGTGAACTTTCTCTTCTAGAGGACACTACTGAAGAATTACGATAGTGCAACCTAGTGCGAAATCAAAGAACTATTTTGTTGGAGAAATTTTTATTTCAAGAGTTTGTTCTTTGTTAAATTTCTTTCTGTCATGGTTTAAGTTGGCTGTATACCCCTCTTTTTCCCCTTATTTTGGATCTAGCCAATCCCGAATTTCTTTAATTAATTTTCCACCAATAATGTGTTTCTTCTTCCTCTATGTAGGGGTTTCTTTTCCCTAGCCAATAAAAACTTTGAGGGAGGGTGTTTTATTTCCCCTAACGCCTAGAATCTTCCGCGAGAGGATATAAACTGCTGATTTTAGGGTCTCCAGGCCACTTCTGTTCCATCTTTCAGTGTATTAAGTACATAGCAGGAGGCGGGAAGCGCCTCTTTCTTCTTCAGCCGTTCAACACCAGGTAATGGCCTATTAATAACTTCTTTTCTTGCTAGGTCGGCAGTTTAACACTCGCGGCGGGTTCGAAGCATTTCCATCATGTAACCTTTTCCTAAAATGTAATTACTCTTTTCATCTTTTCTTGTAAAGCTACATATTGGGATAGAGAGTGCTAACCCTCTCGAGCTCCCACTCACATTTGTTTTGAGGTGAACGTATTTTCTCAAACTATCCTTCGTTTATGTAATGTAAAGTGTTCTTCTCTAAGTCACCTCTGTAGTATGGGATTAGCCCTTGCGTTAGCGGCCCAGAGCCAGATTAGGTTTTAAAAACAAAGTGTATTAGGAGTGCAAGATCGCCTCCTCTCAAATTGTTATTTTAGAGGTCATGTAATCAACCTTCTTTTCATGTAATAGACCTCAGTAGGTTGGGTATTTTACCCCTGTGAATACGTCCTTAGAGGACAGCTTGAAGGTAGAGTTTGGTGTGGCCTTGTGATAGGCTTACAATTTTGAGAGCGGATCGCTCTTTGAAATTTGTTTCTGTATGCCTCGTGCAGGCTTTATGTGTAATGTTTGGAGCCAGTGCTCCGGGGCATGAATGGGGTTTTCTGCCCCTTGGCTAAAATTTTTTTGGAGTAAGGCGGGGCTGATTGCCCGAGAGTTATGAAGTAAGGGCACTGAGCCCGAATCCAGTAATATTGTACCTACATTTTTGCTACTCTGTACCTGTTATGATTGTTATCTCTTGTTTTTGAAAAGAAAATATAACCTAGTTAAATTTTAAATTAATTTTACATTGCACGTTAATTTCGTAGCTTGAAACCCATTCACACCCGCACCTTCTTTCACCTCTACCTACCACGGATATCTCCGTAACAATTATTATTATTATTAAAATTTTTGTGCTATTTGCTTTACGTCGTACCGACACAGATACGTCTCATGGCGACGAGGGTATACAGTAGGAAAGGCCTAAGACGTGGAAGGAAGCGGCCGTGGCCTGGTGTGAAAATGGGAAACGGAAAACCATCTTCAGGGCTGCCGACAGTGGGGCTCGAAGCCACTATCTCCCGATTACTGGATACTGGCAGCACTTAAGCGACTGCAGCTATCGAGCTCAGTATAATACTAATGAGAAGTAGGTGTAGGAACACGCACTCAATTCAGTTTCCAACGAGCTCTCCTTGTGCGAAGGAGTATATTTTAAAAAACTTCATTTGAGCAGTTCTTGATTTAATTTTGTATGTATATTTTTCTGTGTTGCAGTCGAGTAAATTATTATCACTGAGACGTTGGTATTGGTTACAGAGTATAGTTCCATTTTTACTGTAAAATGAAACCAATTTATGTACGAAAAATTAATTGGTGTATGGTTCAGCAGCTTAGCCGTTGTACCATGGAGGCAGCCAAATGAACCATTATTTTTTAATCGTACAACAGTGAATAAGCCCTTTATTTATACCATTTGATAATATATTGCTTAATCTACCTGCCATAATAGTTATTCGTACAGTTTAAATTCTATTTCAGGAAGCCCGAAATTTTATTTTGGCAGGCGTGCCTTTACAACATCCATCACGACCAATGGGTTCAATCCAGGCAGAGACCTCACACTTCTTTTCTATACAACACACCACATTACATAAAAACATCTCTTCATCGATTTAGCACCATAAAGCGCCAATTAACATCCAGTTCCGATCGGAAGAAATTCGAAAGAAGGACTTGAAATAGAATAATAAAAAGAAGATTTGAGGATTACTTAACGGCACACAACGTTTCAAGTAGCAATTGCAAATGATGATCCACCAAGATTCCAACATTGACAGAACGGGTAAAAATCATTAGCTAAGCCGTAGAGCTAATCATTCTGTATTTAAGAGCGTTCTGACTTCAGCTCTATTTCACATGAATTAACTGTTGCATAGGTGCAACAGTAATGGCATCTATTTCAGATACGTGGCACCAGGAGAGACAGCATACACCGGTTAACAATCCAGTCAGTCAATGTAATGATATCGTTGACCAGGTGGGTCCGGAAGGGCCTGCCTTATTTCTTAGCGGCCTCCCATTGTGAACTTTGGCTAGGCCTATTTTCCGACTCGATACTAACAGAGCATCTGAGACATGGGAAGTCATAAATTCCTCACTACAACACTCGTCATGGTTCGTTTGTCTATTCAGTTTTAGAGTGATCGCTCCTTCATACTTTCCAGCTCCTTTCGATAGCCATTCACAAGCTTCCTAATCAATGCTGTTTTGAATCTTATAAAAGCAATTACGACAAAAAGCCACTAAAATCGCATTTCACCCTTTGCCATAATGACCGAAAAATGTTACCAAGTTAGCGATGCACGCCGTTGAAGGACTCGGTAATGAAAAATCTTATTTTCTTAAACCACCCAGCGCAACATATAAATTGTTGAAGTCAAGTAGATGTGATCCGTGTAATTTGGACCTGCATGAAATTTAGACCGATAATATTTTTGGTATTTGCAAGTTTGGTCACCCCCTATCTTGGGCAAGGTCAGCAAGACAGCTAAGGGTAGTTTTCTTCCTGGAAGTTGTTTTGCTAATGGACTTAAGGTTGAAAGCGCCCCTCCCACGGAGAGGAAAACAATACATTCCTTGAAAGTGTATACTGTGACAAGTAAGTGTATTTCTGAAGGAGTTATTTCAGCCAAGAGGGTGTTTAGCTTTTACAAGTACTGATGCAATATATAGGTGTTGTAACATTTTTTCATTCATGGATTTTAAATACTTCGTATATTATTTAGTTTTTTACTACATCTTTGCATGTCGTGCACTTCGGACTGCTGGAGTGTGTGTAACTTGAACCGTTGAATCAAATGTAATAATTAAGTTTCTTCGTAGTTTTACTGGTGATTCTAAAATAACTTGTTTTATAATTTGAGGCCGACCTCGCGGTGTAGCGATAGCATGCTTGCCTTCTACCCGGAGGCCCCGGATTCGATTCCCGCCCAGGTCAGTGATGTTTACCTGGTTCGAGGTCCACTCAGCTTTCGTGATTACAATTGAGGAGCTATCTGACGGCATTGTATGTGTCAAGTATTATGACGACAATGGGATTCAGTGCAAATGTTGCAAAACGTGGGCCATTGAAAACTGCGCCAAAATATAGGATGAGTTGTTTTATCATTGTCCTACATGCCAAAAGTGACCGCAGTTCATAGTGTCGTATTTTATTGCTTAGTATTTCATAATAATACATTAAATAACTTCTAAGTGTGGCCGAATTATACAATCACCTGGTCCAAGTTGCACGACAACAATTTTTAGAATAAATATTACTTTTAAACAAATCCTAAAGATGTTTTGCTACGGAATTCTCAGGAACACTGTCTTTGTGGTTTTCCCAAATGAAGTGAACATGGTTCATTACAATGACGTCAGTAAGTATGTATCGAATAAAAGCAAATTTATCATATAATATACTCGATCAAATGAAAAATCGTACATTTCCTCACTTCTAACGAACAGTACTACACTACCGATCTAACAGTCCAAAGTTCCATAGCTCGAATGACCAGGCCCCAGACAGCCGCGAACACTCCTCTGCCATTAGTCCGTTCGATGTGCACACTGTTCATTCTAATCAATGTGTCTCAGAGGAGATATTGAATAGCTGAAATGCTATGATGAACCAGTGTGTTTTACGTACTAGTAGTATCATAAAATTTGTGAACCAGAGGAAAGGAATGGCATACTAATGAAGAGAGAGATCCCCAGCTACTTCCCATTAATATTCAGGTAGGCTGTTATACTCGGTACTCAGCAATAATCCTAACACAAAGCACATCACAACAAACAATGGTCGATGTAATGTTGTTGTTGATCAATTTTATGAGCTTCCTATATTGTAGTTTATATATATATTTATATTTAGTTTTCTTCCGACTCTGTGAGGTTAGGGCATCCTATAAAATCATTTATAGGACTGTAGTTCCTTATTCCCCGACTTTACATACCGATTTTCATTAAAATCCGTTTACTCATTTTCTCGCGACTCGGCGCAAATATATCGACTTAGCAGCAAAAATCCAAATTCATGAATATCTTTGTTATCATAGCCGGTACGGTAAATATGTATGTGGCAAAAATGATCGGAAGTTTAATACTATACATCTGTAGTTACGTAGTACTTATCGATATTACCACTAGTAACATAAATTTTTGAGAATTAAATTTTAGGCCTTCCCTTGAACTACCATTTTACTCAGCGTCATATGCCTTCACTCCATATGAGCACTGCCGAGAGGTTTTGAATTTAATCCGGCCTTTTGCCACGCAATCCAGAGATTAGAAATTGTATACCACCATCTCCCCTACCCTGCCGGCCAACATTCTGACGGTGAAAAATTCTTCGACAATAAACGAAAACTGTGTCGAATGCATACTTTTCTCAGTCGCTGAGATGAATAGTGACACTCCGATATTTTTAAAAGTCCAAGTTCAGCCCCCTTTGGGGTGTGAGGCGAGGGGGGAGTGATATACACAAATAATCGAAAATAGTGTCGGATACATAGTTTTCGGAGTCGCCAAAGCGAATAGTGACACTCCGGATTTTTAGTATCAGGAGACAAACCATGTGGGGGTAAGACAACCCAGGCACCCTTAGGGGCAAGGGGGCGACGGGGTTGATATATACAAATCGTCGTAAGTATTGTCGAATCCTTACTTTTCGGGATCACTGAAATGGACAGTGGCACTCCGGAAATTTTAAACCAAGTTCAGCCCCCTTAGGGGGGCGACAGGGGGGAGATATATGAAAATAATCGAATATACTGTCGAATCCATAGTTTTCGGGGTCGCTGAGATGAATAGTGACACTCCGGATTTTTTAAAAGTCCAAGTTCAGCCCAGGGGTGACTGATATATAAAAATAATCGAAAATAGTGTCGAATCCAGTTTTCGGGGTCACTGAGATGAATAGCGGCACTTCGAGTTTTTTAAAGTCCAAATCCAGGCCTCCTTATTGCGGGGGGGCGTGGGGGGGCGTGGTGTTGAGGGGGTTTAAGGTATAGAAATTAATCGTGAATGGTGTCTAATCCATAGTTTTCGGGGTCGCTGAGGTGAATTGTGACAATCCGGATTTTTTATAAGTCCAAGTTCAGCCCCCTTTGAGGTGGGGAAGAGGAGAGAGTGATATATAAAAGTAATCGAAAATAGTGTTGAATCGGTAGTTTGCGGAGACACTGAGATAATTAGTTTCACTCCGAATATTGTATAAGTCCAAGTTCAGTCCCCATTGGGGTGGGGGCGCAGGGGGAGTGATAAATACAAATAATCGAAAATAGTGTCAAATACTGATACTGTATGACTTACTATCTGAGGAAATTACTTTTAGGATAAGACACCATTGGAATCTCTAGAGGAAGGGAAATTTATATACGTAACTAAAAGTGAACAATAATAGTTTTACGGACTACTGGAGCGATTCAAACAAATCCTGGTACACTTATGACTTGCTATCAGGAGATAAACTAAGTGGGGGTACGACAAATTAGCACCCATAGGGGTAAGTGTTGGAGAGGGTGAGAGATAAAAAATAATCGAAAATAGGGTCGCATCCAAAGTACCTCCTGTGGGTGGGGGACGCAGACGAAGAGTACACCCACGATATCCCCTGCCTATCGTAAGAGGGGACTAAAAGAGCGAAAAAAAAGGATGATTGAATTAGAACCATGAAACTACTTGTGATTAATACCATCACGCGGGGAAAGACATGGGTCCCCTTTACTTGCGAGTAGTACCACTATATTAGGTACACAACAGGTTTGTGGTTAGTAGCAGCAGAGAGCGGTCCACTGTGGATTTCCAGTGCCTGTGATTAGTACCACTATATGGGGAACATCACGGGCTTACGTTGCCTGTGATTTGTACCATTATGTGAGAAACACCACGGGTCTGGCTGGGTGTTGCCTGTGATTAGAACTACTGGTTACGTAAATAATTGTGATCCACGAAATATCACTGTAATATTTGTCAAAAATGGAAGATAATAATTACTTTACCACTAAATGAGCGACACTGTTGGTCTGCGTTGCCTGTGATTTGTACCCACTATGTGAGGAACAACACGAGATAGTACGAGTCCCTGTGATTAGGACACCTATGTGAGGTGCACCATTGGTTTGCGTTGCCCACGAGTGGCGCCATTATGTTAGAAACACCATAGGTCTTCGCTACCTGTACGACGTCCAATAGTTGTGAGTTGTACCATAATGTTTGAACACCGTGAGTTTACGCTACCTTTGATTAGTACCGCTACTTGAGAAATACCATGGTTCAGCATCACTAGCGATAAGTGTCATTACGGGGAACCGTTGACCTGGAAATTGAATACCTTTATACAACACGCCTAGTGACGTCATTGTAATAATCTATGTTCACTTCAGTTGAGAAAACCACAAAGACGGTGTTCCTGAGAATTCCGTAGCAAAACTCGGGTGCATTAGCTAGTAAATGTTAAGAATATCTTTAGGATTTGTTTGAAAGTAATATTTATTCTAAAAATTGTTATCGTGCAACTTGGACCAGGTCATCGTATAATTCGGCCACACTTAGAAGTTATTTAATGTATTATTATGAAATACTAAGCAATAAAATACGACACTTTGAATTGTGATCGTCACTTTTGGCATGTAGGATAATGATAAAACAATTCATCCTGAATTTTGGCTTAGTTTTCATGGGCTCAAATTTTGCAACATTTGCACTGAATCCCATTGTCGTCATAATACTTGTCACATGCACTGCCGTCAGATAGCTCCTCAATTGTAATCACGTAGGCTGAGTGGATCTCGAACCAGTGGATCCCTGACCTGGGCGGGGAATAGAGGATGTGACACCCTCTCGCGTTCCCTATCAACTTACCTTTGAGGTGACTGTGACTTGGTAACCGTTTTCTGCCTGTAGCTTTTGTAACTTAAATTTTCTCCCTCTAGTCACCTCAGTAGTATACTCTTAGCCTCTGTTACTTCGGGCCTGAAGCCCAAATAGGGTTTTAATCTTTTAAGTGCAAATTTCAAAGAGTGCAAATGTCCGCCTGCCAAGTGTCACCATTCATCTCAGCGACCCCGTATCTTTCGATCTAGAGGAAATCGAGCCTACTGTAAGTTCAGATTAATAAAATACCGGAACCTACTTGCTAATTTTCATGGCAAACATATTTTATATCAGCGATCATGTATTTTTAAATTCTCAAGTATGTTCAGACAAAGCAGCCACATCCGTAAATTTACACGTTCATATTTGCGTAAAGACCACGTGGAACTCGCGGAGTGATATGAAATGTCTCTTTATCCTATGTTACACTTTCGATGAAAGGAATTTTAGTTCATTTTATTTCTTCTAAATGAGCCTTCCTAAAATTAGGGCGTGGGGATTATTCGGCGACTGGGACTATTCGCGTAAATAGTAATAGGTAATAGGAAACATGTAGAATAAAATCTGCATCAAAATTCTACCACTCCGTTCGTTAATTACTTTTGGATGACACATTTCTTCAAGCTTGCAAGCTCAAGCTGTACAAGACATATCTTGTACTAATTCTAATATACGAACTGGAAGCAACAACGTTGACTAGATCTGCAGAAAGTCGCCTACAGGCCACTGAAATGGAGTTTCTTCAGTCATATCTCCAAAAGACGTGGAGAGACGAAATAAGGAATGACAGTATTCAGCAAACACTTGGCTTGGACGGGAGCTTGTTGGAAACCTTATAATTTAGCAGATTACGATAGTATGGACATATAAGGACGACTCCAATTAGGACGCAAGGAATGGTGTTGGTAACTGGCCCAGAGGGAGGCTTCGTAATAGTTGCGAAACGTGATGTAAATTAGCAGTAAGAGGTAGAACATCAGCTGTGGGTGGACAGGATGAACTGGAAGAGGCTCATAAACACCCGTACCCGGCTTTCTGGAGCGTAAAATCGATTATGATGATGATGAAGTAGTAAATAGCAATTGTTTGAGAAAATGCTACATTAAGTGCAATTCTTATGCCATTTCTAGCTTCAGCAACTAAAATACATGAAGGGGAGGTAAACTGTTTAAAAGTTATTTCATCACAGGCCTGTGAAACAACGTAAGTCGTAGATCAATTACTAAAGTCAGCAGTAAGTATAATTGAAAATCGTGGAATGTAAAATTTAATAATGAGTTAAATTATTCCTAAGAATACTAATAGCAATTTATTGACAACGATATAGATTTTGTGATACCTTGTAAAAACATTTCTAGCAGTAGCGGAACGCCTCACAAACCTACTTGAGGCAACAAAGTACTTCTAGGATTTAATAGGAAAGGCGTGGCTTCGCATGACAGAATTGCTGAGAATTCCTTTATAGCGTGTCCTGATTTGCGACTGTAACGTCGCTACGACGGCGTTCATTAAGGACATTTGCGAGTGCGGCGGCTGCTGCTCTTACAGCGGGACGATAAATATTGGTTAGTGACGAGAGGAGGCGACATAGTGACAAGCAATGGAACACTCAGTTGTTAACACAAGATTTATGTTCTTCCACTCACTGAAAATTCTCCATATTCTCGATTATCCTCATTATAAACTAAATACCAGTGAGATGTTCAGCAATGGAACCAGGACAGTATCGACGTTTAGAACTCCATTAATAATACTGTACACATTAATTGAGTACAGAGCAGTAAGTATTATTTTTAATTATTATTTAATATAATAGAAAAGTAGTCTCAGCACGGTTTTTGTCACAATTTTGAGAAAGTTTACACGGTGCAGAGACGATATTCATAATTTTTGTAAGTTTTGTTTGTTCATCTGTCTGTCGTTCTGTTTAAACTGAATAAAGGTGGAAAAACATATACCGATTAACCACACAATCAGTACAAAATATAATCCAAAAATATTACTTATCTAACAATATTGGACATGCTCCAGCTCATGGAGCCATCATCAGCGCACAAACACTTAAATAATATCAATAGCACATAAGCACATTTGATAGGAAATCATGAATTTAGTAATGACATATGTCTTGATTACTACACTCAAATATATCTTGAGTATGATTACTTGTACTTTGTAAATAAAACTTGCCAGCATGTAAGTAGAGTTGAATTATTCTGAACTTAGTTTTCTCAGTACCTACAGTACGAGCTGAGAAATGATCTTTCAACGGCGACCATCACATAATTTGAAATATTGTTCAGCCATCATGGTAACTAATTACTGTAGCCATGGTAGTGGTTGTTGTCCTAATATTTTCCATTACAATTCGCTTTACGTCGCACCGACACAGATAAGCTTCTGTCCGGCTCCATGGCTAAATGGTTAGTGTGCTGGCATTTGGTCACAGGGGTCCCAGTTTCGATTCCCGACAGGGTAGGGAATTTTAACCATAATTGGTTAAGTCCGCTGGCATGGGGCTGGGTGTATGTGCCGTTTTCATCATAATGTCATCCTCATCACGACGAGCAGTTCGCCTACGGTCGTCAGATCAAAAGACTAGCATCTGGCCAGCCAAACTTGTCCTCGGACTCTCCATTTCATTTTTTATTCTGATAGGTTTTATGGCGATGATGGGGCAAGAAAGGGCCACAACTGGGAAGTAAGTGGCCGTGGCTTTAATTAAGGTACAGCCCCATCACTTGCCTGGTGTGAAAATGGGTAACCACGCAAAACAATCTTCAGGGCTACCAAGAGTGAAAGGTTGTTTTTACAAGATACAAAAGTACGTGTCATTAGTCTGTATTGATCAAGAATATAATGAAGATGCTTAGTGAAATTAGAAAAACATTGTGAAGGAACAATCACGCGAACCGAGCTCGATAGCTGCAGTCGCTTAAGTGCGGCCAGTATCCAGTGTTCGGGAGATAGTAGGTTCGAACTCCACTGTCGGCAGCCCTGAAAATGGTTTTCCGTGGTTTCCCATTTTCACACCAGGCAAATGCTGGGACTGTACCTTAATTGAGGCCACAGCCACTTCCTTCCCACTCCTAGCCCTTCCCTGTCCCATCGTCACCATAAGACGTATCTGTGTCGGTGCGTCGTAAAGCAACTAGCAAAAAAAAAAAAAATCACGCGATGAACGAGGGGAGAAAATGAGCTACAGAAAGTAGGGTATCAAAGATTAACCCTAAAATGTTATAATATCCCCGATCTAGAAGGTTGAAATAATGTGCTCCATCTCTTCTGCTGTCACTCATCTCCGTTAGCTGGAATTACTGCTGTAATTAACAGAAACTAACCCGTCAACGACATGCATACAACTGCAAGTTAATAATAATAATAATAATAATAATAATAATAATAATAATAATAATAATAATAATAATAATAATAATAATAATTGCGTATGGGCCCTGTTGGATCACGAAGCGCTTTTATGATTAGCCTTTCTGGACTTCCCTGTGGCTTTCATTATTTCACCGTGGACTCTCTTCCTTTCTTCAGGCCACTTGTTAGCTGGTCTCTTTGGAATTTAATCTTCTGGCTGTAATACCCATCTGTTAACTATTTTGCGGAACATATGTCTGTCTAGTAATTCTGATATATCTATCTGGGCTTTCTCCAGGTCCTTTTTAACTTGTTGGATCCTTTGTAGACTCTTCAGTTTCCTGCTGTATGTCGTGATCTCGTGTGTAAGACTTGTTGTTGGGACTCTTTGAACGTGTCCATAAAATGTCAATCTTCGTTTTCTACTACCTGCTGCCAGGTTGGACATTTTCTGCGTTACTTAACGGGATTTCAGGCTGTATTCGTCTTCGGGTTTTTCTGGACCTAGATTTTTCCTCATGATCTTTCCTTCTTCCTTCAGAATGTTCTTTAGATCCCATTTTCTATTGAGTACCACCGTTTCGCTCGCGCATAAAACAGGCTTGATCACATTATTGTAGTGCCCGATCTTTGTTGTTTGTGGACATGCATTTTTTGTTGTAAATGTCGCATGTTCTCCAGAACGCTCTCTTGAGTTTTTTTAGGCGAAATTTCTGTGCTTCCATTTCTAACCTTGTTGGTTCTACAATTTCACCAAGGTATTTGAAGTGTGGAACTCGTTTTATCTGTCCTTTGTTTGTGTTCAGTATCTGTATGTTAATTCTACTACAGATGAACTTAGTTTTCTCAAATGAAATTTATAGCCCAACTCTTTCAGAACATTCCTTGAGGACTTATATCGGTTTGATTGCTGTGATTTCGCTGTCCGCTAGTATTGCCAGGTCCTCTGCGAAAGCTATGCAACTGATCTTGATGCCATCTTTTCTTCGTCCGAGTTGAGTTGCTTTCCACTGGCTCTGATTAATAATAAAGATAACATGAATGAGATCAAAATGAATGGGTGCAGTTTAGCACTCTATGACCTGTTGATGAAATATCTCTTATAGCAGAAGCAGTGGTTGCAGAACAGGCTTCGGCTCACAAGTGGTCACGGTTGGGCGCTGATCCAACAGATCTGTACTCCGACCGACTAACCGAGCAGAGGAGCGGCGGCTACGGCTTTACCGTGCCTCTACACCTCTGTATTCGCGAGACGGAGAGCATCTGGTCCCCATCGTATGCTGTCCTGAGGATGCTATTCCGTGGTGTTTCCAATCTTCTGCACTAAAATGGATGCGGAGACAGTTTGTGTATAGACCACGGCCGCCAAACTCCTTACCTTCAGTATAGTTTAGTTTAGTTTATTGCCTTTGTTATATGGCGGGGCTCAGGCTATGAAGCCTGCTATTATGCCAAACCATATTATAGAACAGCTTTATACAATTTACAGAATAATGTACATAAAATCATTTTTTACATATATTTTTAAAAATCACTATTAATTTACTTAACCTCTATAATTTTGTATCCTTATTGATAATTAAGAGCTAATTATTAAATTTTTACGTTGGTGAAATCTACTTTTTACATATTTGAATACCACATTAAACATTTCCTTTTAAATAGCCTCAGATTGCCTATGCCTCTAATTTCACCTGGGATTGAGTTCCAGGAACGTATGGTAGCAGGTATGAATGAGTTGTTGTACGAGTTACTGTGCTGAATGGGAATGGACAAGCGAGAACGTGTGGATGACCTTGAGGGAGCTCTATAGGAAGGGGAGAGGTATTTAAAGCCTGTTATAAGATAGTCTGGTTTGCTTGTTTGCAGAATACTGTGGAGAAGGGAAACGGCGTGGTATTTACGTCGTTGTCAATCTTAGCCATGACAGCTGAGAGAGGAAAGGGCTAATATGAGTTTGGATTGGGATATTTAATACGAATCGAGCACACGCATTGTAGACTCGCTGTAGTCGACATGAAAGTGTTTTGCTCATACTATTATAAACTACATCTCCGTAGTCAAATATTGGAAATATTAGACTCTGTACTAATAATTTTCTTGTGTTTCTTGGAAGGATGTCCCTTACCCTTTCTGCAGAATGTAATGAGTAGAATACTTTTTGACAAATTTTTGTGACATGTTCCGACCAACTTAAATATTTATCGAATACTACTCCATGGTTCTTTACATGATCGCTAAATGTTACTGGTATTCCACTGAGCATAACACTGGGTATAGACGTGTTTTGTGTTTTAGCATGAGATTTATACGTGCCAATTATGATGGCCTGTGATTTTGATGGGTTCACTTTCAGGCCATGTCTACTAGTCCAGTCATTAACATTTGCTAGGTCTTCGTTTAACTTAGTGATTGAATTGTTTAAGTCATTAGGCTTTGTGTGAATATATAACTGAATATCATCTGCATATAGGTGATATTTACAATTGGTCAGCGTCTCAGATAAGTCGTTCATGTACAATGAGAACAAAAGTGGTGACAATACTCCTCCCTGAGCCACGCCCATCTTAGTGGTTTGCCACGAAGATGTATCATTTCCCACTGATACGCGCTGCTGACGATCACTAAGATAGGAGTGTACCAAGGTTAGAGTGCTGTAAGAAAATTTCAGCGCCTTAAGTTTAGCGAGAAATATGTCTCTATCTACACAACCGAAGGCTTTGCTTAAGTCCAAGAGAACAAGTATAGTCATTTGTCCTTTATCTATCGCTAGTTGCATGTCATTTGTCACTTTAACTAATGCAGTGGTAGTACTGTGGTTTTGTCTGAATCCCGATTGATATTTGTCAAGTAAGTTGTACTGTATAAGATATTCAGTCATTTGTTTATGTACTATTTTCTCCAATAATTTTCCTAATATAGGAAGGATACTTACAGGACGATAATCTTCGGGACTGTTGGGGTTGTTGTTTTTAGGGAAAGGTCGGATGATTGCATGTTTCCAATTTGAAGGAAATACTCCAGTCATGAGTGAGTTATTAATGATATGCGTGACCGTTGGAAGTATGATATCTATGATTCTTTTTAAAAGAGACAGGTTGATTCCATCATAGCCAGTGGACCCTGACTTTATTTCACTGAAGACTTCCCTAACGTCACTGGGGGTCACATGAGAAAAGTAGAACTGCTCGCCATTAGGTCTTGTTTTTGAGGATATTCTGTTAATTACTGCTGCTTTGGTCTGTTCGTCAATCTGAGAGGATCGTGAGCAAAAGTGTGAGTTTAGGTCAGCTAGTGGTACATTACAGTTGTTGTCATTTGTCTTGTTTTTGCATAATCCCATTTCGCGAAGAGATTTCCAAATCTGACTAGAATTTTGAGTGTTCAAAATATCATAAGAGTGACGTATTTTAGCATTTCTAATTAACTGTGTTGCTCTGTTTCAGAGTTTTTTATACTTTTCGAAATTGCCAGATGTAGGATATTTAACGTAATAATTATAAGCTGCGTCTCTTATTTTCATCTGGTCGCGTATTTCTTGGGACAGCCATGGGTTTGAAGGTATCTTTAACCTAACAGTGCGTAGTGGTGCATGTCTGTCATACAGAGTCAGAAGTATTTCGTTAAAATGATTTACTTTTTCGTCAATGTCATTTATGAACTGAATGTTGTGCCATGGTGTGTTAAGAGCATCTTCAAAAATGCGTCTTCATTAAGTGTTTAACATCTCTATATGTAATTAATTTCGGCTTGAATTTAGGGCACTACAAGGAATATGCAGCGTAAACCATGTCATGTCGGGAGAGACCGGGAACGGGCATTTGTCCATGAGTTAGGATTCGGTTGGTATTATTAGTAATTATTAGATCGAGGAGCGTACGTAAGTTGGCAACATGGTGTGTAGGGTTTAGGCGTAGTATTGTCAAATTAATGGATGAAAACATCTCAGTCAATCGTTTTGTTTCGGTAGATTTGTTTGTCAAGTCTGTATTAAAGTCTCCCATTAAAATCAAATGCTCATACCTGGGTGGTAGATCATGTAGGGTTTTCTCTAGATTTGTGATGTTACCAGTCTTCGGTGGACGATACACCACACCAAGCAATCACTTCGTACCGCGAACTCTGAGCTCAACGAACAAGAATCTCCTTCACAAATTCAAATCTCATTGGCCTGAGAGACCCGCCGTACTCCTTCAGGGTAGGAATGAAAACATTTTTAGTAGTAGTTATAACTTATGAACGAGAAGCTGAAGCAAATATATAGCATACAAATTTATATGAAAATCGAATTTATGAACTACGGCTATGATGGTAATCACAAGGCTGGCTTTTTGATAGATTGCGACAAATTAAATCAAGTAAAACCATTGCTTATCTAGGCAGCCTCATAACATCAAGTGGCATATGTCAAAAGGAAATTGGAAACAGGATAGCACAAACAAAACAAACATTGAACAAAAAGAAAAGTCCACGGACGTCTAAAGCCATGTCGATAACAACACGGAGGAGATTCATACGGTGGAGTGTCACCGATTACGTTTAGGAAACATGGACTCTCAAATAGACTGAGAAGAACAGGAAATTGTGAGGTGGTGCTGATGAGTCATTATGCGAAGATCTTCGATAGAAGGGAAAATTAATGAAGAGGTACTCCTTTTACTACAAGAAAGGTACAGACGGCCACGTTCATGCCGTTGACAAAGGAAGAACTTTACTTATCGGCAACCTTATAAGACACTCAATTGGTGCAGTACGCTACTCGAAGGATGTGTTCAAGACAGAATGACTTGGAGAAGCATTCTTAGATAGCATCAGACAAAGACTACCCCGTTAAAAAATAACAATTGGCTGAAAGAAGGCATCCATTATAAAACTTCCATGCTGCACACGAACTCTTTAAGATGAAGAGATTATTATTGTCATTATTATTATGATCATCATAATCTTAACATACATTTTCCACTGATAAATTCTCAGAAGAATAATTATACAAGTAAATAACCACCATGCACAATGACACTATTAACAGTGAACACTTTCCTAATATATGATTGAATGAATATTACTTGTGCAAAGAACTAGAGATTTATTGATATCTTCAATGAGATAGGTGGGCTGTTGAAACTTCGTGAAGCACTCTGTTAGGTAGTTACGCACCACTCCTACTGATGCGGTTACAATCGGTTCTATGGTTACTTCATCCAGTCGTCAGTGCTTTTTATTATAATGTGTGATATATTTCTGAATTTACATTTCATATGTTGACAATGTTTGAAGTACTGTGCCTTGCGAAATTAATTATCCAAACATGTTTGGCAGTTTGGCCCCATACAGTGATATTTCGTGTATTGTATGCAGCATTTCTGTCAGTCGAGATGTTGCTGCCCCAATACATCTGGTGTCAGTTGCTTTCTCGTATGATTGCCAACATTTACGTGCACTATACTTTAACTAGTGTTACGTCCGTCTCTGTATGATGCTGGACTTCATTCCAGGGGGTCCTAGGATCGATTCTCGGTCAGGTCGGAGATTTTAACCCACATTGGTTAATTCCTCAGGTTCGGAATCTGTGTGTGTGTGTGTGTGCCGTATTCAACATCAGGTATCATCATAAACAAGGTCGTATTTTCATATACGGAGGTCGCCCTCGTGCGTCAACTTGAAAGAACTGCAGAAGACTCTCTGGTGGCAAATCTTATTTGGTGGCAACTTCAGGATACCAATGAGATTGTGCCACCTCTTGCCTTTAGTATTTATCATCCAAATGTTACGTGCCTTTCTGTTTCTTGTGCTATACTGCATTTGTGGCAACTATCATTATTTATTATTATGTTTTTATTATATTATTACAATGTGTTGCGCACTAAAACCAAGAATTTTGTTTAACGGTCAAATGCTGAGATACAATCCTTATCCAAAATATCTTGGAGTCAATTTGGACAGAACCCTGAACTATAAAGAACATCTCACCATGCTCTCTCATAAAATGGCAGCAAGAAACAACACGCTGCATAAGCTCAGTGGTACCTCCTGAGGAGCCTCTGCGAACTACATACGTCTAACAGGCATTAGGCTTGTATACTCGGCTGCCGAGTTCTGTGCACCTGTTTGGTAGAAAGTATGCTTTTACAGCAAACAGACACAAAACTAAATGACACAATCCGTTGCATCACTGAGACTGTGAACTGTCAACTCCATATCACTGGTTACCTGTGTTAAGTCACATCCCTCCACCACACCTAAGGTGAAACAAGCTCTTCTGAGGGAGGCTAAGAAAATTCTTCGTATCACTTTCTTTACCACTGCATCAGGAATTCTACCATCCGCCACAGCAGCGATTGCGATCAAGAAGACCAGCAAGTGTCATCGCGAGGAAACTTATTGCTGAGAGATTTAATTTAAATTATAGTTGGAAGAAGAAGTGGTCATCAAAAACTTTACGAAAAAATTCTCACCGTCTTGATCCCATTAAGAAGCCAAAAGGTGTCGACCTACCAACGTACCTCTGGTGATGTCTCAGCAGACCAAGGAGTGAACATAGCTGCTGCAACTACTTTCTATACAAATGGGGTTGGATCAGCTCACCAATGTGCGAATGCAGTTTAGAAGAACAGACAATTGAACATCTCGTAAACCGCTGCCATCATCATTCATACTCCAGATTTCCTGATGACATGTTCAGTCTCTCTCCAAATTTATTTAAGCGGCTGGAAAGCCCGGACTATAAAGTGTGATTTTGTCTTGTGTAAATTGTATATAGTTTGTAATCGCCAATAGTCTAAAAAAATTACATTTAGTTTTGGCCAGTTGGGACTACGGCTCACATTTCTTAGCCTCTCCGGACTTACAGTAGGGATACGCCTTCATTTTTGTGGAGAATGTGGTTCTTTGCTCTTGAGACCAATTTGCGCCAGTTCTTCTCACTCCTTTCGGAAGATGCTTTATCCCGTGTACTGCGATTTTGAGAGGCAGTTCCTTCACAGTAGTTCGTCTTGGACAGGTACACTTCCAAGATCAAGAATTCTGCGCGATATTCTGGTGTTAGACGTTCGAGAGACATGACCGTAAAACAAGAGATGGGGCTTTATCACAGGTTAGTGAGTACTTCTGATCTGCATTTGACCTCACTAGATATTCTCCCTCAGAATTTTTACGTGAATCGAGGTTCCTTCACTGGAATTTTCTCTTTTTTATTTGGATCCTATCTGGTGTGTGAGGACCATGCACTCGGTGGCGTGTAGGGTTTCAAGACAAATACTACTGTAGTACAGTGGCGGCCTGCTGGAGGTATTTGGTCGGTCAGGAGATCGACCTGGACACATAAGTGAGTTTACAAAGGTGAAAACTGTGTCCATGAATTTGGTTCAGTAATACAGAGCTTCTTTCTCTTATCCATTAACCCTGGCCAGGTGGCGCTCGTTGATGCAACGTGAGAGGTGGCGTGGGGTACTTTCTGACCACTATTATTGAACTTGCTCCAATAAAAATTACTTATTTTTATACATCATATCATATGTATTAGATTTATTAACTCAATAAGATTATATGTTATAAAAAGTAAATGTATATATAAAATATTAATTAGCTTCACAGCATATGAATGTTATACACTGACTGACAGAGCAAATGCAACACCAAGAAGGAGTGGTCAGAACTTTATGCCAATTGCAGGGTAGACTGACGTCACTGAGGTATGCTCATGATGTGAAATGCGCCGCTGTGCTGCGCACGTAGCGAACGATAAATGGGACACGGCGTTGGCGAATGGCCCACTTCGTACCGTGATTTCTCAGCCGACAGTCATTGTAGAACGTGTTGTCGTGTGCCACAGGACACGTGTATAGCTAAGAATGCCAGGCCGCCGTCAACGGAGGCATTTCCAGCAGACAGACGACTTTACGAGGGGTATGGTGATCGGGCTGAGAAGGGCAGGTTGGTCGCTTCGTCAAATCGCAGCCGATACCCATAGGGATGTGTCCACGGTGCAGCGCCTGTGGCGAAGATGGTTGGCGCAGGGACATGTGGCACGTGCGAGGGGTCCAGGCGCAGCACGAGTGACGTCAGCACGCGAGGATCGGCGCATCCGCCGCCAAGCGGTGGCAGCCCCGCACGCCACGTCAACCGCCATTCTTCAGCATGTGCAAGACACCCTGGCTGTTCCAATATCGACCAGAACAATTTCCCGTCGATTGGTTGAAGGAGGCCTGCACTCCCGGCGCCCGCTCAGAAGACTACCATTGACTCCACAGCATAGACGTGCACGCCTGGGATGGTGCCGGGCTAGAGCGACTTGGATGAGGGAATGGCGGAACGTCGTGTTCTCCGATGAGTCACGCTTCTGTTCTGTCAGTGATAGTCACCGCAGACGAGTGCGGCGTCGGCGTGGAGAAAGGTCAAATCCGGCAGTAACTATGGAGCGCCCTACCGCTAGACAACGCGGCATCATGGTTTGGGGCGCTATTGCGTATGATTCCACGTTACCTCTAGTGCGTATTCAAGGCACGTTAAATGCCCACCGCTACGTGCAGCATGTGCTGCGGCTGGTGGCACTCCCGTACCTTCAGGGGCTGCCCAATGCTCTGTTTCAGCAGGATAATGCCCGCCCACACACTGCTCGCATCTCCCAACAGGTTCTACGAGGTGTACAGATGCTTCCGTGGCCAGCGTACTCTCCGGATCTCTCACCAATCGAACACGTGTGGGATCTCATTGGACGCCGTTTGCAAACTCTGCCCCAGCCTCGTACGGACGACCAACTGTGGCAAATGGTTGACAAAGAATGGAGAACCATCCCTCAGGACACCATCCGCACTCTTATTGACTCTGTACCTCGACGTGTTTCTGCGTGCATCGCCGCTCGCGGTGGTCCTACATCCTACTGAGTCGATGCCGTGCGCATTGTGTAACCTGCATATCGATTTGAAATAAACATCAATTATTCGTCCGTGCCGTCTCTGTTTTCTCCCCAACTTTCATCCCTTTCGAACCACTCCTTCTTGGTGTTGCATTTGCTCTGTCAGTCAGTGTATAAAGTAAAACTTGTCCTGCACAGGAATAAGCTTTATTAAACATCTTATACTGCTGAATTCAGCTGACAGGATTAGATTCTGCTAACTAGGTAATGTTATTCAAGAAGTAGCCTATATCTTTGGGTGGTGAGGAGGGTTTCTTGCAAAATAATTACGCTACTGGAAATAATTATCCTCTTCATGACAATCCATATCGTAGTAACTAATTCCTTTGCGAATATAATTTCCTCTGTTTATTTTTGCTCATTTTCAAGGTTCATACAATTTACAATTAGTTCCAACAAATTTTAATTCGTGAAAAAATGCTTCAAGCTTCTTGAGGTCATAATAATTTCGTGTGGCTATTTCTAGCCGGGTGCAGCCCTTGTAAGGCAGACCCTCCGATGAGGGTGGGCGGCATCTGCCATTTATAGGTACCTGCGTGTTATTGGGGTGGAGGATAGTTTTATATGTGGTGTGTGAGTTGCAGGGATGTTGGGGACAGCACAAACACCTAGCCCCCGAGCCATTGGAATTAACCAATGAAGGTTAAAATCCCCGACCCGACCTGGAATCGAACCAATGACCCTATGAACCGAAGGCCAGTACGCTGACCATTCAGCCTACGAGTCGGACATTTTCAGGTGATGATGCACTCCTTGCTACAAGTATCACTCCTGGTGAATGAGTGCATGTTGTGGGTTCGAGTAGTTGAGTTTTTAGTATGAGGAATGTTTGTCCATTCTGTAACACCATTCCTTCCTGTTATGGTTGAAAACCAGTGAGAAAGGTAAATCATCATCACTAACATTTACTAATTCATTAGCGCTCTGTCCCGTATCACTGCTAGAGTCTACTACTTCTAAATTCATCCTCACTCTCATGAAAACTTATTCCTTTTCTACAGTCTGTAAAAGAGATAACACCCTTTCCTCATACACTTCATAATTCATTTCAGCTATAACGTTTTGGTTGAATGAATTCCTAACATGATTACAGAAGTAACTGACTGGGTACACTCAACACTGTTGCTGCAATACTTCCGACTGGTGGCGCGACGTCATACGAGTCGATTTATTACACCGCTCGATAATAATCGCTCTTTCTAAGAATCAACACCCTTCACTACAATGCCACTGATCTGAGACGAAAGGCAAGGAATGTGGGGCAAGGTATAAGCGCAATCTAACAAAATAAGTTTGCACCAGGTCACAAAAGACCCCGCGCCACCTCTCTCGAGGGACAATGACCCCTCGAATGTTTGATTTTACCATACTTTGTATCGAGAAATGTGATGGTATTATGGCGGTCAGACAACATTTTTTCAATTTCTTCCGAAATGAATTTTGGAGGCAAGTTCAGCTACTTCTTGTAATGTTTCAACCCGGGGATGGGCTATGTTGAGGTCATCTCATTAGAAAACTACATTTTCAAAAGTAGATCAGTCTATGTTCACCACTTTGGATCCAGTCCCCAATCTATCACCATTCTTGGGTAATGTGTTTCTTCGTTCACGGATGACCAAGTAAAGGGCGCCATTAGAAGGAATATGTGGGAGCCTTTCAACTCACCGAGAGTCACTCGTAATCCTACTCAAGATGGTTTTCCGTGGTTTCCCCATTTTCACACAATGCAAATGCTGTACCTTTAATTAAGACCACAATCGCTTTATAATCCTAGCCGTATCCCATCGTCGCCATAAGACCTTTCTGTGTCGGGACAACGTACAGCAAATTGTGAAAAAAAGAAAAAGAGCAATGTACTGGGAAAGTCGCCACGCTAATTACGTGACACTACAGGCCACCTAGTAGGACAACAGTAATCTTAGCAGACCAAGGCCCCACATTTTTATTATTATTATTATTATTATTATTATTATTATTATTATTATTATTATTTTATATATATATATATTAAAAGAGTTCACTAAAACAGCTTTGGCAAATCCATCCGACCGTTCTACTGGACCGATTTGCTTCTTTTTTGTTTTATTCTGTCCGGAATTACCTGCTGGTGAATCATGAAATATTGATGGGTCTCTGAGTTCAGCCAACTTTGAGTAATCATAAAATTAAGTCACTAAATGATCACTCCAATAATTGCAGGCGAAGGCTTATGCCAACCCGCAATACATTCTGTACTTAGCAGGTTTCATATTCTGATCAATTTATGTGGTTTGCATCCTTAGTTATGTCATGGCATGCAGCTATGTTTGATTACCACCTGTCAAGTCACAGAAAATACACTTCCTCTAGTCATGGAAGAACATTATTCTGTACTGTTTGATTCCCTGACTTCCCCAAATTCTTATCTACTCAACAGATGGCAGAACTTTCCTAATAACTTACATGCTGCTAAAAGAAAAAATAATGACGTACGCCCAGACGGGAAGGTATCAAGTCGACTAGCCTTCTGTATGACCTTTAATAAAGCGCAGGGACAACCACTTGAAAAAGTGGGTGTCTACTTACCTGAACCAGTAGGCCTATTCAGTTACAGCCAATTATATGTTGCTCTATCTCGGATAAGATCGTTTGAAAATGTTAAGATCAGATCCACCCGAACGGTCGAAGCACAGTGAATACTGTCTGGAAAAATATGTTATATATTATATTATGAATGAATCAGTTCTTGTGTATTGGTATTAAATGTTCATAAATGTAATGAAAAGGGTAGGCAAAGCACTATGACTTCAACGGGCATATCAAGACGAGTAATCAGACCTGTTTATAACAAATGCTGCTGAGTAGTGCGAGTCCACTATTTATTATTATTATTATTATTATTATTATTATTATTATTATTATTATTATTATTATTATTATTATTATTAAGGGATACCTGGGAATTTTGAAGAATAGTTAATTTAGAGTGGAATCGTTCGATTCAGATGCAAGAACGCATTCTTTTATGAACAAGGCCTTTTTTTAAAACCAGAACGGTGTATTTGCCGATTTTGACTACTAAGCAACATAAATCCAGATATAGTAGATATATTATTAAAAAATAGAGGCTGGGTGTGAATTTAAACCGATTATTTAACACTCATTTTCTCTGCAAAACAGAATATATTTTTAAAATGCGAATGAGTACATTCGATCAACTACGCGTGGATACAGAACAATTATGTAAATGGGTGACCCAATCAAATTAGAAAGCAATTCAACTAATTTTTATGAATGTCAAATACATGTGCTCACTGAAAGGGCATTTAAATATCCAATTAAAATTAGGGATCAACTCTTCATCGTGAACCCATCCATTATATATGTTCAAATGAAATAATGTGTTAATAACAGTATGAAATGTTGCCATTATATCATTTTACATTAATATTTGCATTTAACACATTTAATTAATAGAAATAAATGTATATATTTTTCAAACAGAGACATCCGTCTGGACTTACGGGTGACTACACTAGAAGAAAAAGGCAAACAAATCGAGTGATAAATGGAAGTTCTAAACACATGACAAAAATACCAAACCTAAATAACTAAAACATTAAAAGAAACATTGCAAACTACGAAAGAATAAAATTAGATAACTTAAAGACAACTAATAAAAATACGAATATGGAGATAAAGTAGATGAAGAATCGTTCAGAAAAAGAATAGATTTTGTAGATACTTGAATGTAAATCATAGATTCTTGAAGGCGAGTGTGTAGATTCCTCTGGATTCAAGTTGCAGGTCCTTCACTTCCCATGTATATCGAATTGTGTTGTAGTTCTCATTTAACATGGACTGCAAGCAGTTTTCTTCTCCTCGGCCATTAGCGACTCCTGCCGTCTTTCCTTCTCAAAGTAGACTGTGGGATTCAACAGAAATAATTTATTCTTCTCGCGGTTGATGGTAACAATATCCGCACGTTTATCTGAGCCATCTTACGCATTCCAGTGAACTTCTTCGTACACTTTCTATTGAAATTTCCGTAGAGCAGTCGCTGTGTTTGAATGTACCTTTTGATTTCGAGTATTTATTTTTAACTGTCCCTTTGGACAGCGACCCAGCACATTTACTAGAGTCTCCGCATCTCTACAACCCGGATAACAACATCCTTGTTCTGATACCCTCATTTAAGTCCTTACTATATATTGTATATAAATTAGTTGTCTTTCTAAGAAGCAACGAATCTCAGCTTTTACCATTCATTGATATGACCATCAGCCATTCAATCATTAGAGTTCTGATGGTCCTCACTCACAGTATCATTCCAATTCACTTACAAATATAAACATCTTTAATTTTGTTAACTTTGAACTTTTCTTTGATTAATTAAAACTGTTACCAGTGACTATTTTTATTAAATGTACTCCACAACGCGTTTAGGAGTCTAGGCTCCATTTCATTACCTGATGATGTTGTGCTCCACAACGTGTTCTAGAGTCTAGGCTGCATTTCATTAATGACGGTGGGGTCTAGAATATGAAACGTGTTGTGTAGTACATTTAATGAATATTGTGACTGGTAAAAGTGTAATTATTCACAAATAATTAATTAAGAGTCACGGGAAATACTACATGAAGCATTGTTATGTTTAAGTTAGAACTTCGTTCATGGGTAACCCAGAATTTCCAACTAGATAAATCTCGAAATATATGCAATCATAAATGTAGAAGTACCGTCACTAAACGTACGAAACCAGCCTATTTTGGTGGCAACTTCAATCACACCTGTCTGATATAATCATAAAAGTAAAGATGAAAGGGAAACGAGAAATTGGGAGGAGATGATGGTCCTGGGCGTGGAAACTCCGATAGTGGTTGGACATCCACGGTACAAAAACGGGAGACACAAATAGAAGAACGTACTCCAAGTTGTTCGCCAAACTTTTGTGAGGAGACAGCACCATAAGAATAATAAGAAGATGAACTACAGGTATCATGTCCTTGTACCGTGCTCTCATTTTACGACGAAATTCCTTATCATTCTGCCTCTTCTCTTTTTCTCCAAGCGATCGTGCCTTTACGATTGTTAATTTTTCCTAATCATCTTCACATTTTTCCTTGTTAATATGGACTAATGACCAGGTGGTTTTACATTTTAAGACAATCTTGATTAAAATCATCGCCAGTTAGCATGATTAAACAACATTTCCATGTTGACAATGCTTGGCGTACCGTAACGTCTGTGCGACTGTTGGCTGTGTATTATTATATACTAGCTGGTGTACCCCTGCTTCGGTACGGAATTCTACATTGAATACAGAATTCTAGATGAAGTCGTGTACACGTTGTGAATACGATTTTATTAAGTTGCATAATAACATTGGCCTAGATTTTTGAAAATTAAATTTTAGGCCACTTCCCAAAACTACGACTTCATACAGCGTTAATGAAGTTATTTATAGCCTAGACCGTAGCACTTCATTCCTCGACCTTACATATTATGTTCACCCATTTTCTCGTGGTTTGGCAAAACAAAATCGCAGTTACGAATATAACTGTCATTTAAGGTCGGTACGGTAAAAATGTATAAGACATAAATGATGGTAAATTCTCTATAGCTTTGGTTATGTAGTATTTACCGTTAGGGCAATTACTAACATAGATATTTGATAATTAAAATTTTAGGCCTTCTCCTGAACTACTATTTCACTCAGCGTGAATACAATTATTTATAGCTCCTGAATTTACATACCGATTTTCATTAAATTACCTTCAGCCAGTTTCTCGTGACGCCCGTACATACATACATACACACATACATACATACATACAGACCGACAGACAGAAATGGCGGAAAATTAAAAAGTGCATTTCCTTGTTCCTACGGACACATCCGATACAGAAATACCGTTCCTTTTAAATTCTGATGCTGTTGCCTGGCCGAGGCGGTAAAGGCGTGCTCGTTTCGCCTGGAAGGACGTGGGTTCGAATCCCCGTCAGGAAGTCGTAAAATTTAAGAAACAAGATTTCCACGTCCGGATGTGCACATGGCCCTGAGGTTCACTCAGCCTACACCAAAAATGAGTACCAGGTTAATTTCTGGGATCAAAGGCTGCCTGGCGTAGAGCTGACTACTCTACTCCATCAAGTGCCGAGGTTAGGGATACCGTAGTGGAAGCCTTTACCTTCCACCCCTCCAAGGGCCTTCATGGCCTCTGCGGAGATTACTTTGCTTTGCTTTGCTTTGCTTTGCTTTAAATTCTGAGCTACGTAGAGACAAATTATATATATATTGCTAATACCGAGTGGTCCACCAGCCCCTTGTGATTCAGTTTTATGCACCCCTTCACATTTAGTACAATTCTGAAAGACATCGGCCCCTCTCTCGAAACCGGCGTAATATAACGAGATGTGTGTTTACGGGCTAGAAGTCAGCAGGAATCGTGAGCGCCACTGTTAATTCATTATGGGTACCTCGAATGAATCCGGTAAACGAGTACAGATACGCAGAACACGAACTTTAAAACAGGAGGTGTTTTACAGCTGGGAGTCATCCGAAAATGTGTGTAACAAAATAAAGCCAAGTAACGGAAGTGTAATCTAGCAACCGTACAGGCTGTGATGTGAAATATGGATGGATGGCCAGACAATGTCACCTAATAAACGTGCAGGCTATGTCATATTCCTGGTGGTCAGGTAAAATTAGGATGAGCGAGAAAGATATTTAAGATCATTTGATTTTCGCAAAGGGAAATATGGTTTCTTTTTTGATCTGCGACAGTGAAAGCCTTAATTGGCACTGTACGTCAAGAAAGAGGATATTTTTTTAATAATGGAGAATAATTTCCCCTTTAGTCGATTATAAATACTTATTTCCAACTCGGCGAGATTGGTAGATCATCACAGCTCGTAATTAGCGTTTTGGAAAGGCATCCAAATAGCACGACTGGAGCGAAACAGTACACACACACACACACACACACACACACACACACACACACACACACACACACACACACACACACACACACACACACACACACACACACACACACACACACACGCGCGCGCGAGCCCCAGTATTTGCCCGGTGTGAAAAAGGGAAACCACGAAAAACCATCTTCAGTGCTACCGTCAATAAGGTTTCAATCTACTATCTCCCGAATGCAAGATCACAGCTAGCCGTCCCTAACAGCACGGCCAAAATAAATAAATAAATAAATAAATAAATAAATAAATAAATAAATAAATAAATAAATAAATAAATAACTCCAAAACAAACGTAATGAAAAAAATCTTGAAGGAAGTAGATTAATATTGTTACTTGGATAGTTAAATAACTAATGATGTCAGAAGTAAGGAGGACATAAATGGAAACTACTGTAGGCAAGGAAGGCCTTTGTTAAGAAAAGGAACTAACATACTTCAAACATTGATATACAAATCATAAAGAGGTTTTTGAAGACTTTCGTCTGGAACGTGGCATTGTATGGAAGTGAAACATGGACGATAACTAGCTCAGAAGTAAACAGAATAGTAGCTTTTGAAATGTGCTGTTGTAGAAGAATGCTGAAGGTGAGAGGGGTAGATCGAATCACGAGTGAAGAAATAGTAGATGGAAATGTTGAGAGGAGAACGACTTGGCGAAATTTAACAAGAAGAAGAGATAGAATGATGGGACACATCTTAAGAGACGCAGGACTTGTTCACTTAGTTTGGAGGGAAGGGCAGGTGTTAGAAACGGCAGACGTAGACCAAAGTAGCAATATGATAAACAGGTTTGAGTAGATGTAGGATGTAGTAGTTACGTAGAAATGGAAAGGTCAGCACATTATAGGGAGGCATGGACAGCTGCATCAAAACAGTATATGGACTTCTGACGCAAACAGAAACAAAAGCAACAACTACATTATTATCCTTGTTACCGTGGTTGGTGGATCAGCAGAGGGGAAAGAAGGTGCCGGGGTGAATGGGTCTAATAACCAAATCAAAGTTAATTTAAAACTTTAACAAGGTTATATTTTCTTCATTTTAACAATCAATAACAACAAAATTTAACAGGATCCAAGAATTTTAACTCTTTTGGGCTACAAGCCCCTAGTTTTACAATTTCGAGCCCCTAGCTCCACGCCCAAATTTGTTCAAGGGCAGAAACTCCCTAATAACATGGAGCACTTGCTCCCACTTTACAATGTCAAGCCTCCCAGAGGCATTCCAACAACACAAGAAAAGAGCTGACACGCTCTCAGTTTTTCAAGCCTATTCAATGCAATATCAGAAACTTACAATTACTGGCCATCAAGGCACAGCATACAAAAATGAAACAGGGGTATCTCGTACAAATCCTACAGGGCCTCTGTGTAGAAGAAATAACAGATAAATAAATGGCCCGAAAACAAAATGAAAGGAGGCGAACACTTGCACTCCTCTATGTAGCTTCTTAAAACCTAAAAGGCACCAGGCCGATGAAACAGGGGCTATTCCCAAACTATGGAGGTGACTCGTATAAGAATTATTTAAGACATTAAGGAGGAGAAGAAAATCAGTTACCAAAACGTAGTCACCTCAAACCAAAATGAAGGGAGCTCGAGAGGGTAAATCACTCTCTATCCCCGAATTACAGTTACAGATTTAATTAAGTTTCTACATAAGCCGGCGGAAAATGACATGTTTAGAAAGATAGGTTGCATGGTAAAGGTTTCGGAACTTTCCCGCGGGTTAAGCTGCTGAGCTAGTAAGAAATAAAGATGTTAAATGGCCATTACCTTGCTGAAGACCTGCTGCCTGATGAAAGAGGCACCACCCGCCTCCTGCTTCACGTCCATACACTTAGATAGATGTTGATCAAATGGCCAAGAGACGTGAAAATCAGCAGTTTATAAACTCTCGGGGAAAGTTCGAGACCTTTCACACCCACTCACTTTTATTGGTAGATGAAAAAGTTACACACAAAATCGAAGAAGAAACCTGTGATAGGCTGAAAATTAATTACAGAAATTAGGAACATTGGCTGAATTCAAAACTGGCGGAAAGAAAAGGTCAATGTTGCCAACCCAAAAATGAATGAACATAATTTAGTAAAGGACAAACTTATGAATACAAAATTTCTTCAAGAAAGTTCCTTAACTTCGCACCAGGGTGCATGATCATAGTTTTTAGCAGATACATCTATGAGAGATGTCCACACTTCTGGATGAACGGAAAACAAAACAAGTTGAAATGCACACAGTTCAGGAAACATCACCATTAAAAAAACTTACGGTAGTGACATCTTCTGACGAAAAGTTTAAGTAAGTAAAATTCCAAGTTCGGAGTTTCTCCTGTAGAGGAGGTTTTATTGGCGCAAGATTTTAAAGTGCGGCGTAGGGGTGTACCGCCCGGTACAATTATTATTATTATTATTATTATTATTATTATTATTATTATTATTGTTATTATTATTATTATTACTATTACTAAGTCTGCACTAGTTCAGTCGCGCGCGGAAACAAATTCATTTCTAGCAATATCATATAAAGTACTTAATAGTCGAATGTTGAAAACGTTTGCAGTATTGAATCCAAGTGTACGTGTACGGTGTAACATAAGACTTAAATGATCTACTACTATTGTTGTGATATCGGGGTATGGTAAGGATTTAGATACAAAAGATGCGATTCGTTAGCTTGTACTGTATCCGTGGCATTAACAAGGTTTCCTTGGAAACACTGTTGTGACGTCAGAATGCACTTATAAAGGTCCTCAGGTTACAGATTCCACTGTACACAAGGCATAGTTCAAGAGAAAACCGAAGCATTTCTCCGTTTCACCTTAAGTTACTCGCAAGGTGAATTAACACTGTATTGCGTTTCACTGTGGCCTCAGGTAACGTCAGGAGTAAATCTACACAAAGGTTTTCAAACCAGGAGAAAGACAGAGTGGTCGGAAGCCTCACTGCTTCCTGAAAGAAAGATAATTCACGTTCGATTCACCATCATCAGTCAGATGGATCGTCAAAATCGATGTCTTCCATTCAATAATAGTAATTTAAATAAAGAAGGTTACAATTTCGTCCGTACACTTAAAACTTTTGCCTTATATGGTCGGCGAAAAAACATAACTTCGAAAGTCACAATGTTTTTCCCATCCCTTATTTTTAGAGTCCAGAAGTTTATGATCTACAGAAGTACAACATATTCCCTAAAACTAGCTAAAAAGTATGTACTATATGACTTACAGATTTTAAGGATAGGTATGAAGTATTAGAGTATTACTAACATTAAGCCAACGGCCGTAGCCGTGTTGAAACACCGGATCCCGTGAGATCTCCGAAGTTAAGCAACATTGGGCGTGGTCAAAATTTGGATGGGTTGCCACGCGCTGTTGGTGGGGGTAAGGGAATGGAGGAGCGGAAAGGAACTGGCCACCCTACCGCACGTAAACTCCGGCTCAGACACACCTCTGCGGAGGTTCGGACCTGCCTTCGGGCAGAATAAACCCTTACCTTGCTAACATTAAACGTGTCAAATGTCATAATACAGCAGACACATTTAATCATGCAAACTAACAGAGCTACAGTACGCATATTATAACGTTATATATGCATATTATATTATATTATATTATATTATATTATATTATATTATATTATATTATATTATATTATATTATATTATATGTCCGGCTCTGTGGTGTAGTGGTTAGCGTGATTAGCTGCCACCCCCGGAGGTCCGGGTTCGATTCCCGGCTCTGCCACGAAATTTGAAAAGTGGTACGAGGGCTGGAACGGGGTCCACTCAGCCTCGGGAGGTCAAGTGAGTAGAGATGGGTTCGATTCCCACCTCAGCCATCCCGGAAGTGGTTTTCCGTGGTTTCCCACTTCTCCTCCAGGCAAATGCCGGGATGGTACCTAACTTAAGGCCACGGCCGCTTCCTTCCCTCTTCCTTGTCTATCCCTTCCAATCTTCCTCATCCCCCGCAAGGCCCCTGTTCAGCATAGCAGGTGAGGCCGCCTGGGCGAGGTACTGGTCATTCTCCCCAGTTGTATCCCCCGACCAAGAGTCTGAAGCTCCAGGACACTGCTCTTGAGGCGGTAGAGGTGGGATCCCTCGCTGAGTCCGAGGGAAAAAACCGAACCTGGAGGGTAAACAGATGATGTTGATGATGATGATGATGATGATATTATATTATATTATATTATATTATATTATATTATATTATATTATATTATATTATATTATATTATATTATATAATTACGTTATATATGCATTCATCATCGTATCGCTGAGGCACAGTTCTGATTCTGTTTTCCTAAAAAATAACCAAAATTGAAATATTAGCATACATTTTTGGTATCTGTCGGCATACCTTCGTACAGCATCTCTTTCTCGGAATAATATTTTCTAAATCTGCTACTTATCTCTTTTGGGAGAGGGGAAGGGGAAAGGAAAATAGATCCATTTCAGTATTTTGAAATCCTGGGTTGTAAATCGATGCAGGCAGCATGCACCTTGTTAGAAACGACGCCTTATTTGTACATACATTCTCAAAATATAAATTTACATCACTAAAATGAGCACTAATAATGACCAGTAAATCTGCCGACACGAGGCTGACGTATTCGAGCATCTTCAAATACCACCGGACTGAGGCAGGATCGAAACTGCCAAGTTGGGGTCAGAAGGCCAGCCCTCAACAGTCTTAGCCACTCAGCCCGGCAGAACTATTTACAAACTAAATATTTAAGTTCTCTACTCTTTTTGCGTCGCACCGACACAGATAGGTCTTATGGCGACGACGGAAAAGAAAGGCCTAGGAATCAGAAGGAAGCGGCCGTGGCCATAACTAAGGTACAGCCTCAACAGTTGCCTGTTGTGAAAATGGTAAGCCACGGAAAAATATATTCAGAGCTGCCGATAGTGGGGTTCGAACCCACTATTTCCCGGATGCAAGTATTTAAGTTCAAGGATATGCGGTGACTGCATAGAGCTATAATATATGGTTGGATTATTATATAACAATGTAGCAATACCAAGGGGGATGGAACAGGAAATTCTAGACTTCTCCGTTAGTATTAGTTGAACTTCCGATCTTTTATGTTTCATACTTTTTCTACCGTACGAGTGATTATTTTAAGTCTCACAAGGAATCAAATATCCCAGGAAATATCAGTTCTGTCTAAAAATTGAACTTAACTAAGGTTATAGAAATTAAATATCCGATCATTTATACCTGAAATACTATCACCGTACTGACTATGATAGCAGAGATACTAACGAATACTTAATGCTAACAAAGAAGCCGATCAACGCCGAATATCGCTGAAGTGCAAATAATGCTCACGCATCATGGTGACGAGTTCTGGCAATTATTGCCATTGTTCTGATTGATTTTATAAGATCTAAATTTGCGCAGACATCAGTCCATACTGACAACGAAAATAACGGTGATGACTATGGGGCGGTTTTCTATGAGAATAATATTTTTTCCCTTAACGAGGACGAGGAAATTAGACGGAAGTACATGGATATGATCAGTGAGAAGTTCCGAACAGCAGACAGTAAGCAGGTTCAGGATATAGAAAGTGAATGGGTGGCATACAGGGATGCTGTAGTAGAAATAGCAAGGGAATACCTAGGAACAATTGTATGTAAAGATGGGAAAAGGCGAACATCTTGGTGGAATGATGAAGTGAGAGCAGCTTGTAAACGTAAAAAGAAGGCTTATCAGAAATGGATCCAAACATGGGCCAAGGCAGACAGAGATGTGTACGTAGATGAAAGAAACAGAGCGAAACAAATAGTTATTGAATCCAAAAAGAAGTCATGGGAAGATTTTGGTAATAATCTGGAAAGGCTAGGCCAAGCAGCAGGGAAGCCATTCTGGACAGTAATAAAGACTCTTAGGAAAGGAGGAAAAAAAGGAGAACAGTGTTTTGATTAATTCAGGTGAACTCATAATAGATCCCAGGGAATCACTGGAGAGGTGGAGGGAATATTTTGAACATCGCAATGTAAATGAAAAAACTTCCTGGTGGTGTTGCAAACAGCCAAGCTCATGGGGAGGAGGAAAATGATGTTGGTGAAATTACGCTTGAGGAAGTGGAAGGGATGGTAAATAAACTCCATTGTCATAAAGCAGCACGGATAGATGAAATTAGACATAAAATAGTGAAGTATAGTGGGAAGGCAGGGATGAAATGGCTTCATAGAGTAGTAAGATTATCACGGAGTGTTGGTAAGGTACTTTCAGATTGGACAAAAGCAGTAATTGCACCTATGTATAAGCAAGGGAATTTGCAACAACTATCGAGGTATCTCATTGATTAGTATACCAGGCAAAGTATTCACTGGCATCTTGGAAGGAAGGGTGCGATTAGTCGTTGAGAGGAAGTTGGATGAAAACCAGTGTGGTTACTGACAACAGAGAGGCTGTCAGGTTCAGATTTTCAGTATGCGCCAGGTAATTGAAAAATGCTACGAGAGGAATAGGCAGTTGTGTTTATGTTTCGTAGATCTAGAGAAAGTATATGATAGGGTACCGAGAGAAAAGTTGTTCGCCATACTGGGAGACTATGGAATTAAAGTTAGATTATTAAAATCAATCAAAGGTATTTATGTTGACAATTGGGCTTCAGTGAGAATTGATGGTAGAATGAGTTCTTGGTTCAGGGTACTTACAGGGGTTAGACACGGCTGTAATCTTTCACCTTTGCTGTTCGTAGTTTCCATGGATCATCTGCTGAAAGGTATAAAATTGCAGGGAGGGATTCAGTTATGTGGAAATCTAGTAAGCAGTTTGGCCTATGCTGACGTCTTGGTCTTAATGGCAGATTGTGCCGAAAGCCTTCAGTCTAATATCTTGGAACTTGAAAATAGGTGCAATCAGTATGGTATGAAAATTAGCCTTTCGAAGACTAAAATGATGTCAGTAGGTAAGTAATTCAACAGAACTGAATGGTTTTTCTTTTTTGCTAGTTGCTTTACGTCGCAAAGACACAGATAGGTCTTATGGCGACGATGGGGCAGGGAAGGGCTAGGAGTGGGAAGGAAGCGGCCGTGGCCTTACTTAAGGTACAGCACCAGCATTTGCCTGGTGTGAAAATGGGAAACCACGGAAAACCATCTTCAGGGCTGCCGACAGTGGGGTTCGAACCTACTATCTCCCGAATACTGGATACTGGGCGCACTTAAGCGACTGCAGTTATCGAGCTCGGTAGAACTGAATGTCACATCGGTGATACAAAGCTGGGACAGGTCGATAATTTCAAGTATTTAGGTTGTGTGTTCTCCCAGGATGGTAATATAGTACGTGGGATTGAATCAATGTGTTGTAAAGCTAATGCAGTGAGCTCGCAGTTGCAGTCATCAGTATTCTGTAAAAAGGAAGTCAGCTCCCAGACGAAACTATCTTTACATCGGTCTGTTTTTAGAATAACTTTGCTTTAAGGGAGCGAAAGCTGTGTGGACTCAGGGTATCTTATTCATTAGCTAAAATTAACAGACATGAAGGTAGCGGGTATGATTGCTGGTACAAACAGGTGGGAACAATGACAGGAGGGTACAGGGAATGAGGAGTTAAAGGCTAATTTAGGAATGAACTCGATGGATGAAGCTGTACGCATAAACAGGGTTCGATGGTGAGGTCAAATGAGGCGAATGGAGGAGGATAGGTTACTTAGGAGAATGACGGCCTCTGTTATGGAGGGTAAGAGATGTAGAGGTAGACCAAGATGAATATGGTTAGAGGTATGGAACTAAATGAGGCCACAGCACTAGTTGCAAATAGGGTATTTTGGTGACGTTTAGTAAATTCACAGAGGCTGGTAGACTGAACGCTGAAAGGCATAACTGTCTATAATGATGATGTATGTATGTAACATTATACCATGTAGTTTTGTATTTTCAACACGTTTTTAAGTATGATAATAAAAATTGAACAGGTTTATTGGACATATAAATGCATATTTAGGCTTTTCTGTGTTTTCTGTCTTATTTTGAAGAAAATTTCATTATAACGACATATTTTGGCAATTATAATTTGAACTTCGTTTAAAAAAGTCAGAGTAATGTCTAGAAAGTACTTTTCAGGATAGACCGGAATATACTTCTACTCAAGAACCATTGACATGTAGTGTATGAAATGTTTCTGCCAGCTAGGAACTATTGTTTGCTGGTTGGGTGAATTGCTGGAAACCGGGCTATTATGTTCACGGAAGCAAAGGCAGTTTTGCAGTTATTTGTCTGCAGATTTCCAGGAATTTTCTCCAAATGATTTAACTCTATTCAAGTACGCTCCCGTTACATCATATGTTGTTGAAAGATGTCTTTTTTTCACTACAAGACGACACTCGATGACAAAAGGAGAATATTCCCTCCCATTCAACGACCTAGATACGCATGTGGTCATAAATTGCACAATCCTAATAATGGAGACTAGATCTGGTATTAAATACAAATAACACATATTTTGTGTATAATGTAAAACTGATTGAAAATTGAAAATTAAATGTAACTGTAATTTTTATGTCTTCCGCAGAGCCAGCCTTACCTAGAAGAATGCAGTGTAACTTTAACGAGTTCATTAACTATTCAGCATTATAGTTAATTTTTTGGAACTTCTTTTCCAATATCACTTGTTTCTTGCTCAAAAAGTTATATATTGAATTTTCTATGTTCTTTTTAACCAGTCCCACTCTATTTTCGATGCTGTTATGGCTATCATTAGATGTAACTCATATAATGCATTATTAAGTCCGGATAAATAAAATGAAAAATGAACCAGAAACAACTTTAATTAAAGAGCGAAATGAGAAAAAGAAATCTGCAGTTCTAACTTTTCTAAATAAGCACTCTTATCAACTGGCTAAAATTTTCAGGAAAAGGAACATCAATGTCGCATACAAAACTGATAATAATACTAATAAGATAATTTTCAATTCAGATAGGATAGAGAATAAATGTATATTTAATAAATCAGGAATTTCCAAATTGACATGTCAAACATGTAAACAACGATACATGGGACAGTTTGGAAGAAGTTTGGCTCTAATGTACAAAAATACGTGTTAATATTGGGCAATAGGAGAGCATATGTTTGAAAAGAATCATAAATTTACAGACAACAGACACTTCTAATAAAATTAATAAATTCGGGCGAAAGGGAAAATTAATGAATGTTTTGTAAAGTGTAGAAATTTACCTTGCATAAAAAAAATGATTTTGAATCAAGTTTGAATGAGAGAAGTACAGAAGATAACCCACTGTATAAACTAGCATATGATAATTTAAGGAACAAAAAGAAAACATGAAGATCTTGAATATATATATATATATATATATATATATATAGGTATTCTGAATCAGTTCAACAAAATTTTATGTATTTATCATTTTCATAATATTTCATTAGGTTTCTTCATTCAATTATGTGGTGAATTATGAAACAATACTTCCTTAACTTGTAAAAACGAAATATAGCGTTATATAGTTTTATTCTTTTACATGACATCACTGATGAAGGGAATGGATGATTTCCCGAAACATGTATGGTAAAATAAATAGTTTTCTATCATTATAAGGTGTATTGATTTTTTTAATAGTTCTGTAATAGATTCAGACAAGTCAGTACGGGATTATTCAACCATATTAACCTGTTATGGTTAAGTTTATCAACATGTAATGTAGATGCTATTCATTAAGTCATATTTGAATTTTAGAGGTCACATTTTTATGGTTGTTACGTCACAAATGCTACATATTTCATACATTTTTAGGTCATAGAAGTCCGCCCCATAATGATGACTATCAAAATGAGAAGGAAAGCATAAACAAGAAGGAAGAAAGAGCGTCATGAAACGTAAGGGTGTGAAATATTCCCTTGACCTCGCACAGTAGGCCTAATTTTGCATTCATCTCTTGGCACAGGCCTGAGCAAAGTGTAGCTTCCATTGAAGTCCCAGTCTCGTCCATGGCTGTTCTTTTTCCTATGGCTATTCGTAGCAGGGTTCTGCCCTTGTAAGGCAAACCCTCGTATGAGGGTGGCCGACATCTGCCATATGTAGGTAACTGCGTGTTATTGTGGTGGAGGATAGTGATATGTGTGGTGTGTGAGTTGCGGGGATGTTGGGGACAGCACAAACACTCAGTCCCCGAGCCATTGGAAGTAACCAATGAAGGTTAAATTCCACGACCCGGCTGGGACTGGAATCCAGGACCCTCTGAACCGAAGGCCAGTACACTGACCATTCAGCCAACGAGTTGAACATCTATGGCTGTGACGATATGGAAGCTGCTGGGGTATGGGTGGTGCTGAGTGATGGCGTTAGGAGCGCAACCTGATTGAAATGAAGGGCGCTGCTCATAGGGTCACTCGTGCTACAGTAGCACTTGCTGGTCCACTGAAGAAAGCAACGGCAAACTGCCTCATTCCTCATCTTATCTAGTATGCCCCATTCTGGCGCTGTCATATTTTTGCTGTTTTCCTATAACCCCATAACGTTTGGTGGTGCTATTTGAGGATCCAACCAGCCTCTGGGCTGATGACCTGAAAAGCTTCCATAATAACATTAAGTATATTAAAGCTCGTAAAAAATAATAAGAGTACAGAAATTGTACCAACTAGAGCTGGGTGAAGGCACACTCTGCAAAAATTTAAATATCGAGTTTCGGGAAATTTTGTTCAGCGGTTTTCCCGTGATGTCGATACAAAGAAAGTAAGCAAAGGAACAGTTGGGCAGACATAAATTAAACTGAATATATTTGCACCATCGATGGTATCTTTACCTTGTCGTGGTGGTGGAGCTTGTGTGGTCAAAAGATCCTGAGAGCTATGCCGGCGGTAGCTTAGCTACTGGTAGGGCCTCCCTTGCCGGACAGGTCGAAGGTGATGATCCAGACTAAAAGGAATACCCTGGTCCTCCAGGTTGGGGGTTGGGCATAGGGTTGACAACTCTATCCCGTTAAAAAAACTGTTGATAAACCGCAAAGAGTATGAACAAACCGGACGGATAAAATTGATAAACGACCTAGGCAAGGAAATGGTTGCGATGGATAGAAGAGGTGGAGGCTGATCTACGTACCATGGGAGTCCGGAGATGGAGGACCAAGGCAATCGACAGAGAGCTTTGGAAGAAGATTGTTGCAGAGACCAAGGTTCTGCAAGGACCGTAGCGTCAAGGAGTAAGTAAGTAAGTAAATATATTTGCACCTTTTGTGAATAAATAAATACCAAGTAAGAGTAAATTATACAGAAAAACTATTTTATTTGTATATCCCTGTACATAAATAGTATATCACTGAATAATTCAGGTTATTTAATTTGACTTGGAAAAATATTTTGAGATGATAAAGTGGAAACTATTGTTTAAATGTGTCGAGAAAATAGGAACTGACTGGAAAGATACGAGGCTCATATAGAAATTTACAAATGTAGTGTTGAATGGATGTGCAAAAATGGCAAGAATTAAGAAAGTGGCGAGGCAGGGTTGTCCACTCTCGCCATACCTTTTCAGTTTGTTTATTGAAGAAGCAATTTGTATTTAAAAGGAATGGACTAAGGTAATAAGGATGAATGGGAAAAGAATCCACAGTATTAGATTTGCTGATGACAGTTCCATAGTAGTAGACTCCAAGAAGGAATTAAATAGAATGTTGACTGTTCTGTGTGATACATTGAAACATTACAAGTGTAAAATCAATAGTAAGAAAGCTAAAATGTTAGTAGTGAGCGAAGTTTGCAGGAGAAATATCAGAAGAGGAATTTCCAAAGTAGAACAAGTGCAACATTTCTGTAACTTATGAAGCATTATAACTGAAGGAAAGATATGCAAAAGGGAAATTAAAAGAAGAAAGAATCTTGCTAAACAGGACTTTAAATAAACTAAGTCTTTTAACAAATACCAACATAAGTTTAGAAAAGAGAAAGACTTTTTAAATAAAATCTTTCGTCTGGAGTGTACTACTTAATGGTTGTGAGAGCTTGACTATTGGAAAATTGGAAAGAGATTCATTGGAAGCAACACAAATGTGGATTTGGAGGGAAATTACGAGGACGTGTTGGAATGAAAAATGACGAATCGAGATGTTGCAAAGAAAGTCAATGAGCAACGGAGACTGTTGAAATATATGAAAGGAAGGGAGTTAAAACTTGTACGTCATATCCTGAGAAATAAGGACTTCCTAGTAAACGTATTTGAAGGAAGAATACTAGGAAAGGAAGGAAGAGGAGGACCAAAAAAGGCATACTTGATAGGATGTAAAGACTTCAAGGAAGTGAAGAAAACAGCAGGACTGAGAGAAGAATGTTCGTAGGGACAAGATTAGCATTTAGTGGATTATTATTATGATGATGATGATTTAATTTTAAAACAGTTTACCGGGGGGGAATGAAATGAAAAACAATACGAGTAGTTGGTAAGTAACAGCAGAACATTATTTGAGGGTGAACGGTTAAATGTAGTCCATGAGTGTAGCTGCGCTTTGTGTTCCAAATATCTACTGCCTTGGGAACGGAGATCAACATCACTTGGGAGATTGCTGTCACGATGGTATGAAGAGACACAACGTTATTAATGCCAGAGGGACTGCTCGCCCTTGGGTAAACGGCAACTCTGTGGCTATTTTGAGGTAAACCTCTACGGGATACGAAGCGTCAGTCCATCGGTAGCGAGGCTTGAGCAGGAGCCAAAAGCCATAATGCGTTGGGCAGTGTGACGCCAATGAGAAGGTGAGTTCTGTTAAGGCAGAGAGTTTGATTTCATCATGAAGATAGCTGGGCTGTATTTTCGGAAGTATTTCACATTTAACTTTATTGATCACACGTATACTTTGACTTGCCCGTCCGGTTAGGTTCGCGCAGATGTGAGCTTGCATTTGGGAGATAGTGGGTTCGAATCCCACCGCCAGCAGCCCTGAAGATTGTTGTCCGTAGTTTCCCATTTTCGCACCAGACAAATATTGTCGCTGTACCTTAATTAAGGCCAGGATCGCTTTCTTCCCACTCCTAGCCCTATCTACTCCCATCGTTGCCGTAAGACCTATCTGTGTCGGTGCGGCGTAAAACAAATTGTGAAACAATATACAGAGTGGTCGGAAACAACGTGACCCGGATATATATGCGTTAGTGGTTTGGTCATACTGATAAATAATTGGGAAAAATAATTCGATATATCTCGCCATTGTAATTTTATCAGCTGCTAAAATTAGCCAATCATATCGCTTGGCGGGCGAAGTTAGATAGACGGTGTTGCTAAACTGCACATGGATTATGACCGACTTGAGAGCGCCAATAGAAGAAATAAACTGCTGCAGGGGAGGGACTTGAACAAGAACCTCACTGCTGATAGGCTCGGCCCATTTCAAGCACGCTACTGTGGCAATGGTTGAAACCCGCGGTGTGTTAGTGTTTGATGCTCATTTATGGGCATAGCCCGACCAAGCCACGTGCAGATTTAGCGACACCGAATCCTAAAGACCATTTGAATTCACCCGGGAAGGGATCTGATTGGCTAACTTCAGCACCTGATAAAGTTACAACGGCACGATATATCGACGTATTTTTTTCAAATTACTTATCAGTATGAACAAAGCTGTAAAGCTCATATATTAGGTTCACGTCGTTTCCGACCATTCTGTATATATAAAATACCTAACTTATGTTCATTTTATTAATATTGTTTATTAAATATTTTATTCAGAAAATAGTTTTATCAAATGCAATTCGTGGTTTCATCATGTTCGGATTATTTTCCTCGCGCTGCGGTCTCTTGAAATTGTCGACGAGTTGAAACACTCTCGCTATATTACCCTTTATAATTAAAACTCGGATGTTTATCTATGTTTTTCCAATAAAATGGTGCACTTCTGTGCTTTCAGAGTGAGTAAAAAAGCACCAACACATTAAATTACCTCGTACACGTAAAAGAACCAGGGTTTAATAACGACGTTCAGCTAAAGAAAAAGTCACCATAAAAAGAGAAGTACATTATACAATAAACTACATTTCATGTAATTTCCGGCTCCTTGGCTGAATTATCAGCATAGTCCCGTTCGGTTCAGAATGTCGCGGGTTCGAATCCCGATCGGGTTGGAGATTTATTACCGTAAATGGTTAATTCTCCTGGGTGTGTTTATTGTCCCCAACATCCGTGCAACCCACACACCACTCAACACTATCATTCACCACAATACCACGCAGGTTTCCATACACTCTGAACTATAACAACGATGTTATTAGTTCCACAACACACTAAATACCTTTATGGAATTTGGGGACGCCGAGGTGCCAGAATTTTGTCCTTCAAGACTTCTGCAGTATTACATGCCAGTAAATCTACTGACACGAGGCTAGCGTATTTGAGTACATTCAAATATTATAGGACTAAGTTCATTCTGCAAGTTTCATAACCCAGGCACAAAATGCAACATTATTCAGTATGCATAGATTCGATCCTAGATACTGACCAGTTAAAACTTCTTACGGTATTCTTATGTTTTGTCGTATGGCACTCCCGTTTAACGTTTCGTTTTGTTCTTACCTAATTGCGGTCACAAAGGCAAGTAAAAGGAAAAGTCAGTTGTGCCTGTTAATGCCAGTAACATGTAGGGATGTTATAATGGACTGTAATTGAGAATTAGAGAACTCAGTCCTCTAATAAGTTATACTCCTCGCGCTGGTCATTCATTACAATTTGTGGGCCCCGCAGCTGCTGAATGTAGCTATGCATCAGGTGCACTTAAAAAATCCACTGTTCTAGTCCATTGTACAAAAAATTGAACATTAAAAACGTTCCTTCACGAAAGCCGGGAAAAGGAACTTTTAGGATATGAAGGAGAAGTAAATCATGAAATTGCTTAAAATGTACTACTCCCTTTCTTCGTCCCGGTAGGTCAACGTAACAGAATTTCCCAACCCGATTCTCCGGGGTTCTTGCAGTTTTTTTTGCGTGGAATCCGAAGAAGACTTCGATGCGTCGATACGATGTTACTCATTATCAACCTAGTGCGTTGTCTGTTAGGTCATCAGCCCAGAGGCTGGTTGGATCCTCAAATAGCACCACCAAAGGCTATGCAGTTATAGGGAAACTGCAGAAACCAATGCCAGATTCAAAATGAGGCGTACTAGGCGAGATGAGGAGTGAGGTAGTCTGCCATCGCTTTCCTCACTGGACCAGAAGGTGCTACTGCAGCATGACTGATCCTATGAGCAACACCTTTCATAACACTCAGACACGCTGGTCGTGCTCTGAATGTCATTAATCAACACCACTCATACCCCAGCAGCTTCCATATTGTCACAACCATGGATGAGACTGGGATTTCGGTGAAAGCTATACTTTGCTCTGGCCTGTGCCATGAAATCCTTTTTACCTCCCCGATGGACGTCTCCATCCCACTCATCAGTAACGATATTCAATCAATGAAAATCTTAACTACTATACCTTATTCTAACATGGTATTCAAAAATAAATTCTCAAGATAGGTTTTCTTAAACTAAGTAAATATATGAAGAAATTAATTTTAAAAACATGAATATAAAAAATGAGATTTTCCAAATGCTTATTTCACAGAGTACGTGCTACTGAACAGTTGAACTTTTATAACATAACAAAATAAGACTGCTTGCTGTCATCTTTCATTCGTAGCTAAATAAATTAGGTTCTTTTCTCTTCTTACATCTCACAAATATCCCTCAGTACGGCCTACCGTTTAGAATATACCCTCCAGCTGAAAATAGAAATATTTACTACCATAATTATACTGAATTAGAATCATTCATCTTCCAAGATGTTCCTTATAAATCACCTAAATTTTAAGTACCTAATCTTCTTAAGCTGGATTTCAATTATCATCCGTTCTTTAATCTGAATCTGAATCTGAATCTGAATCTGAATTTCATCATGGGTTTGTTGACTATTTAAGCATCGGAATATTTAATAAGTTTCTTGTAACCTGCAGCACAAATTTCTCTGCTATTAATCTGCTTCACCTAATTTAAATATCATATCTAAGATTCACATATTCAACACATGTACAACGTTGGTAGGATCCAATGCGTCACATCTAGCTCATTTACTACCTGTGTGCCATTAAAATGTATTAAATCTCTCAATATCCGAAGATATATTACTTCAAAAAATCACATACTCATTCTTGTGTACCACTAAACTAAATTATTTCATTGCTTTCAACCCTGACTTGGTTCATTCTGAAGACTGTATCTCAATATAGGTTGACTAAGCAACATCACAACCTAGTGTTACATCATCTGTTTATAATATTGAGGTTATCAGGTGACTATACTCCAATATCTTAATTCGTATTTCGGCTTGAGTACGTTGAAACTGTGGTAGAATACCAATTCTCTAAGACAATAACCTTTCTTATACGCTCATGGGAAAGTATGATCCTATTTTACATGTATTACTACTTAATATATTCCATTTCTTCTTTCTTTCGACGATATATACATCTCCAAACGCTTCATGTTCCATATTTCTCTTCAATCAATACTTCTACCCTGTAATTACTGAATTTCATATCACATTTCTTATTGATATCAACTCTACATAGCAGGAATATTTTCCTTCGACGAATTACTTGCTTTCATTTCCCTTCATAATAACATAGGATCCATTTCTTTTTATATTCTTATAACCTTTACCCTGTCTGACAAAGTTACTCTTCCATAAACAGTCTTAGTAAATACAGCGTATGACCTCTATGATATTCTTTCACTGACATCTATATTAACCTTGGCTGTGATTTGGGGTTTACACACAATCTCTTAATACTCTCCTATGGTATACAAACTGCTGGCTAGATTTGGATTCATTTATACTACGGTCACTTCTTACTTCAATATACATGGATTGGCACATATGTTAGTCGTGAGAGCTAGGCATGTCAATGAAGTTGATTTCGTCCATCACATCAGGCACAACGATCATTTTACACTTTCAAACAAGATATTCTATTCTATAAAACTAGATAAATATCTTAAAATAACAAGAAACGCATCACAATTCCTCCGCGATTTTGGGATGGACTAGTTTGCTTGAACACTGCCAGCGAATCTTGCGGCTATACTGAAAGTCAACTCAAGAGCCGAGGAAAAGTATCCTTCCGCATGTGAGCACGTCCTCTGTATCCCTTTCCCGTCTCGGTTTACCTTCTCCACCACAGCCAGCTTATTATTAACGTCGTGCGTCTATCTGACAAGTACTTCATTCTCAAATAGTGTAGCATCAAAAGAAATCATTTCCTTTCGTATAGTTGTACACTGATTACGCACCATGCCTATTTATTCCTTTACTGACCATGTATAACCTACATATTAGCGGCGAATACCGAGGCAAGAGAAGCAAGGTTTATTTTTATTTCATAATGCAATTTGAAGCACATGGGGACTTGCAAAGAAAAGTATGACGACATAAGTATACAATTCCTCTCTCGTGCAACGACTGTCAGTGGCAGTTTCTCACAATTCAACAAGATGATAACCCACGTATGAGTGGGATTGCAAAATACAGTGTGTCCAGGAATGTTGTAAATATTGTAGCCTCTTCATTCGGAAGATAAAAACGAACTCATGATCCCCTCATGGCAATATTTCTTCCGATGGAGGGCAGTTACGAAAATAAAGTACAAATTATTTTTATTACTTTTATTTCGAGTACGCTAAGGATCCTGTACCCATACCGTGTTAAGGCCCTTCCTGTTTCTTTTTACCACTTCTTCCAGAGTCTATAGCGGATTCTCATCTCGTAGGCTACTGTAAACGTTCATAACAACTTGTTTAGACTTCCTAATTAACTCCCCTCCCCCCCTTTCTTTTTTATTAGCTTTAAAGTATTTCACTTGCGACTCAAGCGTCACAGCATCACCCACGTGTTGCTCACGGCTGGCAGCCATTATGAATATTGAGCAAGCTATTGCAGCCAGTACTGCCAGCAGTTTCCTTGGATCCATTTTCAACGCCATAAACATTATACGAACTACACATCAACGGAATGAACTCGAACAAAGCTTAAAAGTACACAATGCAATAAGATATCAAACTCATGTCAAATAATTATTTATTTTGTTACATACACTACCGAGAACAATAAGTATTCACAGTCATCTAAGTATGAAATATAAGAGTTGGTAACGAAACAGAATAACACACAACTTGTGAAATGTTTTCCATATTTCTACAGCGCAAAAATGTTTAATTAGTCAAGTCAGTTTACCAGAATATCTAACCAAACTGAGGGAAGCTCCTGACTGCAACAACATGCAACAAGCATAGGAACTATTTACCACTGGGGAAACCTCTTCACTGACCAGAAGTCTGGCTAACATCAAAGGGACCGCTTAGGTCTTGAGTTGACACTCAGTAAGGCAGCGGCACGGCTGTTATCATCTGGCCTCTCGGCTGACCATCTTATGTTGCATCGGGCAGCTCTGAGTAGTTCATTTCCCACATCTGGCTAAAACTTCTCCGTGACGTCCAGCTCGTTCATGTATGAACTGTGTCAGATAATATATGTTAATTAAGTTTTCTAGAGCAATCTTTATATTGATTAAATGTTTACTCTAGTCTCCAATTTCATTTAAGTGATTATTGTCTGAACTATTTCCGTAACTGAATGAAATCGGCGTAGATTTCCTCTCTTTATATGGGCTACTTTATAGCTAATCTGTAATTTTGATCTTTTTCTTCTCCGTGGGGATCGATTGTGTAGGCGTATAATGCTCTACTCTTCGCCCAGTTTTTAAGTTGTACTTTTCGTGAAAAGCGAATGAATATCACTGATTTGGCAGTCTACACTCCTTAATACGTTTCTAGGTCAGTATTTCCTTTCGTTTTCTGCAGTTTTGCAACATAATTTTATCTTCTTGGCTGAATTCCGTCTGAATACGTGGAATGCCAATAAAATAGTCGCTCATTTTTTCTACTGTTGTCTCGTTTTTAATAATCCAAATCTCATTTCTTTGTCTTTTACACGGCCAGTATGATTGTATGTATTGTGCTATTCTGCTAATCTGGATTTCTATGACATTGTATGCTTATTTACTCTGCTTGATGTCACCGCCAGCCATTGTCTTTATTCCGATCGCCTTGATATTTCCAATTTAGGGATAGCATAATGGTGCAGTAAACAATATTTATTGCTATAATTGTATGCAAATAAATAGGTACAGTTTTTGTCAGATGTATTTGAGTTTCTTTCTTTCTTTCTAAACGATTTAGCTTGCTTTAATCCCATCGTTTTGATTGTTCTTGTTGATGAGGTTTACGTTGCATCTGCACTTTGATATCGTTTTCAGTATTTCTTCATCCATTGTCTTTATTGATCACACTATCAGGACATCTTCATCCGAACGACCATTCGGCCCTTGTTCATCACTATATTTCAATTCTTTAAGTTTTCTCCACTTTTCTAAGTTATTATTTGCAACCAACCGACGTTTACGTGTTGGCGGCATAATGGAGCGTGACATACTCACGTGATTCATTGTTAGATAACTTAACCTCAAACTGGAAACTCATTGGTTGACTAACTCTACTACTAGTAACGCTATTGTCCCATCACACACAGCCCCCTTAAAATCGAACTAGACATCTTAGTTTTTCGAAATTCAAAAACCTGACACTTTCATTTTTTAACAAAGCATCATTCTATTTATTGAAATATTTAAAATGAACGTCGAATAATAATTGTGGAACAAGTTCATTTTTAAAATTTGTCCTCTTTTACGGGTTTTTCGTGAATAACATTTGTACCGGATATGATTTCAAAAATTTTCTTCTTCTATTTGATAGAGCTCTTCAAGACATGAGTCTTAACACCTTCACCATTTCTCTGCCTTCAATACTTTAGTCACAATTGAGTGAAGTAGCTTAACTTCATTTTTTTAAAGCAGTGTCCTATACTGTGTTATGTAAGAAACATTCTCAATGTTGAAATCAGAACAACGGCTCTATACCCTCATTTCAACTTCAACTTACAGATGGGAGAACTTTTTATTATCTGCGCACTTTTTAGCGATAGGTTTACACCCTAGTGCTGAATCGGTCGACCTCGGCAAACTTCGAGATTCATACTGGCAACCTTTGAAACACAAACTATGAATCGCTTTTGCATCGCCGTGCGACATCTGGCGTACACTTTACGTACTAGTATTGTTGTTATTTACACAGCAAAGCCAAACTATAGAATTCACTCTAGGAATAAGATTCGCATCGAGAAATGTTATATAATGTGTGTGTGTGTGACACAGTTGTTGGCTTAAGATAACAGAGGTTTAGAAAATTCATATCGATCGTTCATATTATCGATTCCATTCAGATTTCATTTCCATTCAGTTGGCAGTACTAACGGAACTGGAAGAGCTCCCTCCTTACTTCTCAAACCCGAACACAAATCTATCGCTAAAAAGTGCGCAGGTAATACCTATATTTGTAAAGGATTCTCTTGTTCTCAATACACTCTCTAAGACTATTTCTACTACTAATCTTTTTGCATTCCTTACCTAAATGATGAGGCGAGCCTCTTAGACGATGACGCAGTCTTTCCGGGCAGGAGATTTGCGGTGGTGATGGAGATATGTGGTGAACGTGAGGGGAATGGCGGCCGTCGCCTGTACTATGAACACTCCCGGTATCCGTTTTAGTGCAGGAGAATGGAAATCCATGGAAAACCATTCTCAGGACAGCCAAAGGTGGTGACCAGCCCTTTTCCGACTCTCGAATGCCGAGGTGTAGACCCAGAGCGAAGCCTACCCTGCAAGCACCGATGACCTCTGCAAGACCCGTGCTGATAGGAGTAAATCTTCGTACATTTCTTATCGTGAGGTACAAGGAACAGTTGGAAAAGCACGAGATGCCATGTGGAAGTAGAGACTATTAATTTGTATGAATGGATGGAAGGAAAAGGATCTCTACCTCCTGGCCACACAGAGAACTGGCCAATCTGGATGTCCCTGGACAGAATGCGAGCTGAAGTTGCAAGAACAAGGACAACTTATATAAGTAGCATTTTCCTACAAAGAAGGTTCTATGTTATTGCGGCGAATTGCGAACAACATAACATTTCTTATGTTGTCCATTGCAGCCATGCAGATGTAGAATGCTTGATTTGACTCAAGCTAATTCAAGTGCTCTCAAAGAGGCAAAGTTTTGGGCAGGAACGGTTTGAAGGCGCTTGATGAACACATATTTGTGTATTTGTGTCCATCTCATGCTTCTACTTTTTAATGTTTTCATATTTCATAATGTGTACTTCTGATACGAATAAATAAATAAATAAATAAATAAATAAATAAATAAATAAATAAATAAATAAATAAATAAATAAATAAATAAATAAATAAATAAATAAATAAATAAATAAATAAATAAATAAATAAATAAATAAATAAATAAATAAATAAATAAATAAATAAATAAATAAATAAATAAATAAATAAATAAATAAATAAATAAGCCCGTTTCCGAATTACAGGAGATTATCAATAACAATCATAATAATAATAATAACAATAATAACAATCTAGCAAAGAAAGCGGAATTCTACTGGGACGCTTTCTATGGCTGGGCAAATTTAATTTTTTACGGGTGACACTGAGTGCGTCACCAGAGATACTTTAAATACCTACAACAATGACAGGGAGTGCCAAGACTTGTGACCGTCCTTCAAAAAAAACTACCTCAGCCGGGATTGAACCTGCGAACTTGGAATCAGGAGTAGAACACTCCATCACTAATTCATCAAGGCAGCATAAGCAGTGGTGAAGGTCAAACAAAGGATGTTAAATTAGAAGCTACCACAATGACTGATAAACTAAAAGGCAGTAATGATATTTTTTTTGGAATTGTATCCTGGTGAAGTTTGAAGGGTGGCACTTCCGTCGACATTCGCATGCTTGGGAAAGAGAATAAGCATCGAAAAATGATGTCAAACGATACGTGAATGGGAGTAGAGAAGAAATGTTTCCGTTATTCTTGCCAGAGACACACCAGCCATTCCCTAGAAGTACAGTACGTAGTACAGTCTTTAAGTTCGTGGACTGGCTGCGTAGCGTTGCTGTGGTGCACTGCAGCAGACAGGTTCCTCCACAGGATGGTGCAGGAAGAGACAGTTGGGTGAATACAGTTTAAGCAGAGTTACGGTCTCTGATGTGTAGGTTAGTTGAATATGAGCCGATCACGTAGTTCGAGAAACAGGCAAATTTGAACTTTTTTCCAAAACCTAAACAAAATCCGCTGGAAGAACGTTTGAAATTACGAAGCTGGTATCTCCCGAACCAACACGCCGGGAGAAAATGCCTTGAAGAGGCAGACTAGGTGATGCTTCAGCTGTAGGCGACAGTCCACGAACTTACTGACACTGGTACGTAAGTGCACACAGTGTTGCCTACACTGTAGGCGCCAGCCCACGAACTTATTGCCTGTAGTAGTACTAGGGCAGATCGGAAAGTAACGCACAATAATTATTTTCTCCCCAGGTACTGCGGCTGGAATATTGGAATTTCACTACGATATAGTTTGAAGTTTGCGCTACAGAGGGTATTTTGCTTTGATGTGCTTCTCTAGCGAGAGAAGCCTGAACTACGAACCAAATATAGCGCGTATGTTACTGTCGTCCACGTATGAAGAGCAGGGAAGTGTAGTTCGATATTTGTGGGCCAAAGGGCATACACCGATTAAAACTCACAGGGACATACGCATACGTGGCGTGTATGGGGACGACTATCTGTACCGTAGGAATGTCTTCATGTGGTGTGCACATGGAGGGCCATGTGAATCTTAGTGGTTCGCCACACTCCGGGCGGCCAGTAACAGCTTCAACTCCGCAGAATGTCAGCGCAATCGAGGTGGAAATTTTGAACGACTCGCGTGTGCACCTGCGAACTTTATCGCAGACGTTCAACATTTCCTATGGTGCGATGTGTGACATTGTTTATGACACGTTGAAATTCCGTTAAGTTAGTGCTCGCTGGCAAGCCCTCATTGAAGTGCTCATTTAAATAATCAGTCATCTATTCGAACGTATAAAGAAGATTTTATTTTATTAAGTACCAGTAACTGGCCGGGAACATCTACATTCAGCAGGCCATGCCGTAATTTCTGCAGGAAGCTTGGAGCTCGGGTTTATTTGCTTGCCAGCTAAGTTTAGGAGGAATTTCGACATGACGTACACAAAGCAGAACAAGGAAACAATGGAACTCCAAAGGTCAGCAACGGACAACATTTCGGAAGCCCGGCGTGAGGCTACGTGTGCTGGAAATATAGGCTTAATTTAAGCATCACGAGCGCGATGTGCTGGACCAATGATATGATAGCGTCACTATTATTTTGGATAGGCATTGTTCTTTGCGAGCTATGGCCCCGATCGAGGATAAAACGGCGTCTTAGAGGACGAATTGATAAAAGCGATGAGTGAGTGGGCTTGCCACCCTATTATTCGGCAAGATACTGTTCAGGTAACATCGAGAGAAGTGTTATTTACGCAAGACAGAACTAATGTTTCTTGATCGTGTGGGGATTTGAACTTTGCTTTAAGACGCTCAGTCTTCATTTCAATTATTCAAGGTATTAAAATTTTGAGAATGGCTTTTATTTTTCGATTTCCGGAGGGAAGAACAGTTTCCAGATAGTCATTCAATGTTTAGTATTGTGCCAGTGTAAACAGATTTTACGAGGACATTAAATTAAGTAATTTCCAATCCAGCATTTAAATGGGAAATATTTCATCTAGTCATGGGTTGAGATAAAAGAAGGTTTTACGCTACTAAATGGGAACTGGTATCATGGTTAGTGGAATTTACCCTGGCTGTAGTATTCTAGTAACTGGTGGGTTAATCTTGACCGAGTTTTCTACACCGAGAACAAGGGGATGTTTTATGAACAACAACCAGAAGCAGCGACAGAGACTATAAGATCACCACTTCAATGCCAGGAGAATGGAGACCCATGGACTGATCCGGTTCTTTACTGAAGGCTCCACTTTCGATATGGCTGGCTAAAATGATAGGGTGCCGGCTGTCCCGGAGGCAGGCGACGATAAGTCAACGAAATAGATGAGTACAGAATTTTCAATGTATTTATGTGAGTGTGAACGTGTTTTAATGTTGCAAAAGGGGATAGGTTAATTTTGTATTGAATTTGAGTAAATTTAGCTTTTGTTTGGAAGTACTACGTCCAATTTAAAGTAAATGTTAGGAATATTGTTAATGTAAATATAATTGTAACGTAAATGTGGACCATTTGCATAAGCTCACAGCTTGCTTTCTTTCCATTTTATTCAGATATTTGAGTAGTTAGCATCATTTATTTTACGAGTCAATTTCTTATTTTAGACTCTTAATTTTGATTTGTTTTGCTTTGATGTTTCAGACGCAGTGTACGTCTAGCGCCCTAAAAGTAAATGTAAATAAGAATCTAAATTAAAGTCAGGAAGGATTAGATTAAGGGGAATTCAAATCGTACGAAAACATGCCGTCACGTTTTCTGGGATTTATTGCATGATGTGTGAATGAGAATGTTTGAGACTGTGGAGTTTGGATCGACAAGTTTTTATAGCGTCATCTTCACGGATATTTTGAATATCGAGATGAGTGTAAATTAGTAAACTGAATCACGAGTTCGACGAACGCAGTTTCGTATTTCAAATTCCGAATAATTGGAATCAATTTTCTGTAAAATTTATTATTTCTATTACTAATGCGAGTTTCTCCAGTTGTGAGAATGAGATGTTTCAGTAACTTTCCGATGTTCAGACATAATCGATTGTCTATATGGCAATTTACTAGTTTCAGATTATGATATTTATTACAGTTTTGGCTACTATTTTATTCATGTTTAACTATACGAGCGCAAGTGCATTGGTTTGTGACCAGCGCGGTCTTGTTCCTTTTCATGCGAGCGAATGTGAGGCGACGTCATTTCATATAATTTTCCAGTTTTGGCAACTTTAGGACAAGTGATATGGCTTAGTGTGATTTTGAGTAAGAGGACGCGTTCCTCATTGGAAAGGCCTGCATCTTCGTGATTTTGTGGCTTCCCTCCGGTAGACTGATGGACAGTGTATGTAAAGGATTGGACCTGTGTTTTTTGTGATTGCTGCATTATGTTTTGAGACTGAATCTCCGCTTTGAGCCCTTTCCGCCATGTGTTAGCGAGGGTGATATGTGTCTCCACCGAGGAGAGTTTATTTTAGTGGCCTATACTTTGTGATGATTTTACTGATTTTTGTCCATGTCACTACGTGTTGCAGTAGACGAGATGTTTTATATCGCGACGTTTCACTTGCGTTTTCTTTCATGATATTACCGTGCCAAGGAATATTTTTGGGTCATGTAATCTATTTCAGGAACCAACGTTGAATTATGTATTGAAAGGTAAAGCCTACTCTGTTATTTTTGTGAATTTGTGTTATGTAATTTATTTCAGGAATCGACATTGATTTGTGCGTGTTGTTATAAAGTCCAGCAGATGATTGCTTTTGTGACATATGATTTATTTCAGGAACCTACGTTGAATAGGATGTGTTGCTTAGAGTGTATATTTTCCATCGAGGCTTTGAGTGAATGAGAGTTGCGTGAATGCCGCATGCTTTTTTTGGTGAGCCCTGGAAAATATGACATCATGTTTTTGTGTTTTCGACTGTGTGTATTTGCCATTTATGTGATTGTGTTGTGTGTTGGTCCTACCCACAGTGTCCTGTTGTGCTCATGAGGTCGCTCACGATTGAGGTGTACATACTTCTGCGTAGGGCGTGTTACCACTCAGCGTGTTATATATTGTATAGTTAGATTAGTTTACGTCTCCCCTTGGCGTATTAAATCACGCCTTTTATTAAGATTAGGGACCCTCACTGCATTGTCAAGTGTGCAGGAAACGGGAACGTACTCATCTGTAGTGAAAGTGTTAACAAAAGTAAAGCCAGGTGCGCGGTGCGAGCACGTTGATTTGATAAGTATGTGTGTCGGCATACAATTGTATATTTGTATGATTTTATTTTTGTTCTCAAGGCAGATTTTATCAAGCTGAAAGAAGAATTTTGAGGCATGGAAAAATTTGGATCATTTGATACTTTTGCTATTTTTTCATATTTTTCTTGTTTGTTTTAGTAAACTGATTTTCCTCTAAAAGTGACGTCATGCTTCGACTTGCTTTATTTGTAGCTTTTAGTTGGCCTCCACTATGTCCATATTAGTTATATGTTCCCCATCAAATGCAGCGTGTATATATTTTTAGGTTATTATTTTATCATAGTTCGGATTGAGCACGCCTGAAAGCGGCTGGCTAGTCTGGGGCAAATTACCTTGATGGTAGAAACGGGACACTGGGTACCTAAGAATCTGACAGATAACCACAAGGGCCAGTGAATGTTGAAAAGCGTGGAGAAGGGCATGACTTTCTGAAAGGAACCGTCGCTGTTGATTAGCCATGGGCGTACCACTACACGCCCGAAACCAAGCAGGCCTCTACGGAGTGCAACATGCTGGTTACCCAGTACGAAAACTTCAAAGCGACTCAGTCTGCTAGGAAAGTGCTTGTGACAGTGTTCTGGGACATGCTTGGTGTGTTACTGGTGGACTTTGCTGAATATGGAACTAATACGAATACTCCAGCCTACATTAACACTTTGGTTAAATTGCGTGGTGCCCTTCGTGACAAACGCCGCAACATTAATGCTGACAATGTCAAACTTCTTCAGGACAATGCCCTTCCCCACGTTGCTGCTCCTTTTCGTGAGAAACTCGCCAAATTTGGGTGCGAGGTGCTTCAGCATCCACCATACAGTCCGGACCTGACACCGTCAGACTTTCATCTGTTTGGTCCCATGAAAATATTCCTGGCTCGCCAATACTTTGCGACAGATGGCTATACTCTAACTACGAGTAAAAGGACTTCTACGAACAGGACATATTTAAACTCGTACCACGATGAGAGAAATGTGTTGAAGAACTTGGTTATTATGAAGAATAGAAGGTCAAAGATGTAGGTTCATTTGTGATTTGTTTGGTTTTGGTGCATATTAAACATTTTGGGAAAACATTATTGTGCGTTAGTTTCCGATCTGCCCTCGTATATACTTGCATATTACGTAAGAATTAAAATGGGGGCTGTATTACATCTGGGAAATGCGACCATTTTCTGTGTTGCTTCTAGAAGGCTGAGATGGATTCATAGTCTCCGATAAAGCTTGTATTATATCTGACCACAGGGCTGCCACATTAGGTACAAATCAGTTAATCGTGCAGTTTGAAGTTGTCATGACCTGCGTTGTATGGAACTGCTCCATAATCTTATATTTTTCATATTTTAGTAGGACTCTAGGGGATACTACAGGTTATGCAAGTACTGCAGAAGTAAAACATTGATTTGGATTAAGTATTTCCTGATGAATCTGTCCATTCAGAAGAATTGTGAAAGATAATAAAAGTGACCAGTAAGGACTATTAAACAATGATTCGAAGTTGGCTCTATTAAAAGTTTGTAATTTTTAATACATTTTCCCGAATGCTGAGATTGTTGTGTGCATTTTTCTAGTACGGTAGGTAATAACTATTAAGTTGAAAGATCTGTTGCGAGTTCAAGAGAATCACATATTACCTGCGGTCAACTGTACATCAAGAAAACTCTCAGTTTTTGAATTTTTATATATTGAGAGCAATTTTCTGAAAGGTTTGACTTTCCATTATTAGAAAACTTCATCTAACACACAAAAAAAGAAGTTTCATGGTGACGTAAGTAATGTATTGGAATCGTGATCTAAACTATTTCATTGAACATTTCAAATTAAAACAATTCACATGTAATATGAAATGGTAAAGCACACAATGTACAAGAATATAAACTTATTAGCTACGAAGTTTTGTCACAGAACATGACCTCTTCGGGCACTCCAGAGCATGGTAACGACCCCACACAATCGGCACACACAATCATGGTTCGGTTTGTGAAAACTAAGTACAGCACATGCCTTATGAAGGAAGCTATGGAGCGCTGCACGTGTCGCTATATGCCTGAGATCGAACCAACTTTGGCACCAATTGTCTAAACTGCATCCGTGGCGAAACTATAGAAAGCGGTACTCAAGGTTTAGTAACACGAGCCACCGCTAGGTGGCGCACGCCAGTTAACTGTCGCATTAGTAGCGCTGAGAGGGAGCGCTGAGAGGAACGACAATGCTGCCAACTGTTTGTTTGATATGGCTATACTTTTATCTTGCCGTGCGGAGAGTATGCGCCGCGGCGATAGAAAAGAGCCTCTCGAAGGGAGTGTGGCAATGGTTGGTAACATATTCTCAACATCATCCTAGGTGTCAGTGACGTCATCCTCTTCGTTACGTGAACCAAACAGCGTTATAAGCAATGGAGCATAGCGTCTAAAACAGTATTTCTAGTTATAAAAGTAAATGTGCTTGCAGGTGCGGGTGGAATTGTCCCTGGCAAGCGAATTGAAAACCTCTCCCTTCCACGATCATTGTAAGGTAAACTTGGAAGCATTTCAAGTAACATTCTATGTAATAATCCTTGAGTACCGGTTTCTATATTTTTACCGCATCCGTTATATAAAAGCCACTCCAAATTTCTGTCTTCTTCAATTTTAATTCATGTAACAGCTTTTGATTCTTTTGTAGATCGTAGAGTCATAATATGCCGTAGGTCCTCAATAAAGAAACGTTTTTGAGTCAGTTCATACACAAATCTGCGTGTCTTTAGATGCGCATAGTGCTCTGTTAAGGAAACTTGATTTCACTCTTTCTACCTCTTTTAGATCTTTCTTTCTCAGGAAGGCCCATATGATTTCAATGCCCCAGGTCACGATTGGTGTAATTTATAGATGAAAATGTTTCAAGGCTGTTTTGATCGATAGTTGACTAAGATGATCTATGTCTTTTATTGCTATTATTGCTGCCTGACTCCTTTGTCTTATGTGAGCTGTAAATGTAGTCTCAGTTGTCTGGAATGTCATTCCGAGATATTTGAGTGTATTTAGAATTCTCAGAGGTGAGCCTTCGTAGGCCTACATTTTCTAGCTTTCTCATGTGGCACACAAATTCGAGAAACAATTAAACAACGATATTTTAAAAATTCGTCATACTTTCCTTTTATTTATTGTACGCATTTGTATAAAAACATTGTAATATCAAGTAATCAACGTTAAACTAAAACGGAAATGTCGAACTTAATTCAGAGAGTTATTTGATGGTTGTTACTAGTTTGTCATCAAACTTTAGCATTATACATTAGTTTATGTTAGAAGATGGTGCTACAAGCTCGTTAGTCTAGGGTGATCTCAGCCATTAATCAGGCTCTGTATCAAAGTGGTGGTGGTGGTGATTATTGTTCTAAGAGGAAGTACAACTAGGAAACTATCCTCTATATAAAATGAGAGAAAAAATGGAAGTGATCGGACACTTCTAAAAATGAAAATATAGACCAAAGAAAGACAAGGACCATGATGGGCGTGAAAATGAAAGACTCCCTAGGCCTCAGGTGCTCTAATACGTATAGCGTCGGGGCTGGAAAAATTGAAGAGTTGACCAAGGGAGGTCGGATAGGACAGATGAAAGTGAAGAGCCTGGCACAAGTAAGTGTAAGCAATTCCAGGTCTCATCTAACGGCCCATGGTCACTAACGCACACTCCATGTTTGGAGCCCCTGAGGACCCATTTAGTCACCTCTTATGACAGACAAGGGATACCGTAGGTGTTATTCTACTACCTCACACAGAGGTGGATCGCAGTCAGGAAAAAGAGTAGCCCAAAGGAGGTCAGATAGGGAAGTTGAAAGTGTGGAGCCTGGCACAAGTAAATGGAAGCAATATCTGATTAAGCTCCCATGTCGAGAAAATCCGATGTCTACACTGCTGTTTGCCATGGATTTATTAATCACCTCCTCTCATAGGTGTGTAAAGAATATGATTTTATTAAGAAAGATTATTGCACGAGGTGCATAAATTTTAATGCCATTTGTTTTATGTCGCATCGACACAAACTGGTCTTTTGGTGACAATGGGATTGGACAGAGCTGGGACTGCGAAGGAAGCCTTAATAAGTACCAACGTTGGGATTGAAAATCACGGAAAATCCATCCTTTCCGATAGTGGGAGTTCAAATCAAACGTCTCTCGAATGCAAGCAAGTTACTATACCAACTCTTTTAGTTTTGAAGCAATAATGTGTGCTTTAAGACTAAGAAACTGTTGTTTTCCCTGTGATATATTTCTTGCTGGAAACATAATCAGAAGGCAAATATATCTACACTCCCTATTCGATCGGTCTAATTAAGAGGGAAATAAACAGCTGCGTAGACAGTGATCAACAAGGTCAAATGGTACAAAATGAAACATTATTTTCGAATAAAAAATTAATTTATTCGGAAGTATGTTCTTAAAAAGCAGGTTTCTCCAAACAACCAAGTAACATTTCATTGGAAAAAAGTGAAATGTGAGCAACGTGTCAGTCTTCCGTCCTCGGTCTTCCGGGTTCAACTCCCGAACGGGTCTACCGATCAAAATATTTAAGGGTTATTTCCTTTGGCTCGGAGACTGGGGAACGAACCGTCCTCAAAACTCCTGGAATTCACACAACACTCACAACACTACTATATCTATATAAATAAAATTGTTTCTGTTTGTCTGTTTGTCTGTCTGTTTGTCTGTTCCACCATCACGTCGAAACGGCTGGATAGATCTCAACCAAACTTCATATTTAGAGTATACTGACCCCGGGGAAGGTTTCGATATGCATATCATTTTAAAATCTTTGAAAAGACGGGGGTTTTATAGGAAAAACGGTTTTCCTCCATTTTCTCTTATACTATTATAGGCAAAATATCGAATTTGTCGTATAAGGACGAGACAAAGCTCAATTTAATCCTCTTGACGCAAAGAACAAAACTCGGTAAGCCCTACGGGCCCGAAAACCATGTTTTAAGGCCCTAAAACCAACCGTTACGGAGATATTGGCACCACACTACCCCTGCTCTAGGAATCGGATAAAGAAATGAACTGCCGTAACCATGGCAACGTCAGCTCCAGGATTCTAGAGCAGTGAGATTATGCATGTACGTTTGGGCATAGCTGTCAACCAAAATAGGTACAAATAAGACTTAATATCTGGGAAAAAAATATACTGTTGTGTAAGGCACTCATAGGACTCCTTTGGGCGTGGATGGGAAGGGGGTGAAGAACGAGTGTAAAAATCTATATAAATAAAATTGTTTCTGTTTGTCTGTCTGTTTGTCTGTTCCACCATCAAGTCAAAACGGCTGGATAGATCTCAACCAAACTTCATATTTAGGGTATACTCATCCCGGAGAAGGTTTTGATATGCATATCATTTTAAAATCCTTGAATAGACAGGGGGTTTATAGGAAAACCAGAATGGTTTTTCCACCATCACGTCGAAACGGCTGGATAGATCTCAACCAAACTTCATATTTAGAGGATACTCATCGCGGGGAAGTTTTCCATATGCATATCATTTTAAAATATTTGAATATATGGGGGGTTTATAGGAAAATCAGAATGGTTTTTCCACCATCACGTCGAAACGGCTGGATGGATCTCAACCAAACATTGTATTTAGAGTATACTAATCCCGGGGAAGGTTTAGATATGCATATCATTTTAAAATCCTTGAATAGACGGGGGGTTTATACGAAAACCAGAGTGGTTTTCCCACCATCACGTCGAAACGGCTGGATAGATCTCAGCCAAACTTCATATTTAGAGTATACTCATCCCAGGAAAGGTTCCGATATGCATATAATTTTAAAATCTTTGAATAGACGGGGTGTTTATAGGAAAACCACAGTGGTTTTCCTCTATTTTCTCTTATACTATTGATTTTCTGTAAACTTCGTTTACCGTACGTGAAACGTCTCTTCATTATAAACAACTTTCGTTATGTTCATAATTTACCTTACTCTTCACATGACGGAGAAATTTACAATTTTCTGCTGGTATCATGCTCTGCATTTAGTGACCGACAGACCGACAACGAACCTACAGGTTACCATGGCAACGTCTCTGACTGCATGCCAGTAGGGAAGTAACGTATTGCCATTTTCCTCATCATGCTTTTAAATTCGTGGTTGTTCCTTGGGTAGATGGCAAGAGAGGCATCAATCGGCTCATCTGCGGGATATTGGCGGAATATCGTTGGAGGTTATAACCGCCCTCGAATAGATTAAGTAATAACACCATTAGTCATCTTCATATTTGTTTACCTAAGAATCACTGAACCTAAATTTCTCCTCTGTTAGCGCTTTATTATATCCATAACTCACGGCATTTATTTATTTGTCGTTATCCGGCTGTCCTCAGTTATAATCCATTTTCTATTAGTTTCAACATTCTTAACTGTATTATTTTCTTCCTTAATTACGCCGTATGTACGTGAATGCTAGAAACTACTGGATGCATTTCCACCAAGATTCGTATTTAGAATACACCTGTCCTTGATAGGTTTCAGGGCAAATATTGTTTCTAAATCCCTGAACTAACTGGGGGTTTATACGAAACCGAAACAGTGATTTTGCACTTCCAAAAAATATACACAACAAAAGTTTATGGAAGTCTACCTACCTTGGTAGAAATTAATGTCTAAACCTTTTTTTCTCATGTGCATCATTTCGATACGAGGATCAATAAGGGAGATATCATTGAAGGACCGTTTTTCTGTACAAGTCCCATCGGACTTAACTCACGAGCGGGTGCGTGTAAAGCGTATTCCTTACAACTTGAAAACTACTGAAGACATTCGAAACAAAATTTATATTTAGCATCCACCTGTCCAAAGGTAGGTTTTAAACGTAAATAACATTTCATGTTCCGGAATGGACTGGCGGTTTATAAGGAACCGAATGGTGATTTTACTCTTCCACAATATATACAGAACAAGACCAACCTGACTGGAAATCGACCAAACCTGATGGAATTCCACATCTAAACCTTTTTTTTCATGTGCATTTTTTCGTCAGGAGGATTAATAAGGGAGATATCATGAATGGTCACTTTTGCAGGTTAAGTCCAGCGGACATAGCCCAAAAGGTGTTTTACATGGAGCAGATTCCTTATCTATATAAATCAAATCGTAACGACTGTGTACCTCTACACTGACTATTTTGGCGAAATTTTCGTACAGCTTTCCGTTTAAGGGGTAATAATAACAATCTCCATAATTTTTGATTTCCTGAAAGTCCTAATTTTTACCCGCCTCGCCCAAAATCCACATTGTGGCATAATCTGCCAGAAGAATAAGAAGATAATTGAAATTTGACAAAATTATACGTTTTAGCCTGTAACGAATGAAAAATCCTATATCATTAAATTTTTCATTTTTTATCCCCGAAGAATATCGAAATATGCAGGCAATTTTAATGATGGTGCAGACCTTCGGAAATTCCTATCACGTAACGGATTGCACAATCTCCGTTCAATTTGGAATGATCTACAACCTTGGTCTTATGACTTTATGCCGTATCTGTATCCCTTTTACGTTTGATTTTTCTCTATTAATCGATGTTAAGTCAATTTGGAATTTTCACATACATTATTCATACTTTTAATTACTTATATGAAATACAGAATCATCAAACTCTTCACGAAAATTGGCCCACTCAGTAGCCATATGTGAGCCAAATGCTACGTATGTAGCTGTCACATTATTATCCGAAAAGTAATGTAATGTGAGATGATCTTACAAAACCTTTACCCTGTTCCACGTTTCTAAATCTGACCCAAGAATAGATGACATATCATTGGACCAGCCATTTAGGCCACTAAATCCGGCGTGTCTTATGGTATAATCCTTTGTCGATATGACGTACGTTTAGTAGCAGTTAATCTGTAAATGAAGGTCTTCAATATTGTAAACACGCATATACTTTCGTATGTCGATCTATATATATATTCACTGATGTCGATTTAGCGATCGAGAAAGGGTCGGTCTGCTATTGTAATCAGTACTCCCCACACCGACTTTGACTGGCAGTAGGAAAGGGTTCCTTCTCCAACTCCTGTGTAACTGTCATTAGTAAGGAAGGCCTACAATTGTAATGAATAGTTCCCTTCTCGATTTGACTTGCAGAAGGTAAGTGAGCATGCAGTTTTGTTTAAAACTCCCCTACCCGATTGTGTTTGGCAGTAGGCAAGGGTGCCCGCCATTATAAAGAAATGTACTCATCTAAAATGTGACTGGCATTAGGCATAGTGGCCTGCTATTTTGATGGAAACTCACCAACTTGGTGTGACTGGCAGTACGCTGGCTGGCAGTAGGAAAAGGGGCCTGTCATTATAATGATAACTGCACAACTCAATTTCGAGTTATAGTAGGGTAATTGCCTGCCATTATAATAAAAACTGTAATCTGTCTGGAGGTAGGAAAGGGGGGCTGCCATTTTAACGAAAACTCCCCAAATCGATTCTGTCCGCATAGTAGGCAATGGGGCCTGCAATTATAATGTAAACTTCCCAACCTGATTGTGAATGCCAGTAGGCAAGTGAGCCTGCCGTTATATCACAAATCCGTAACAAACACTTTACATTGGAAACGTACGGGGACCTCCCCATGCTCTTTCTCGGATAACGCTAAGAGACATGCAATTTTAAAACTATCTTATTTACTGCATGTACACTATTTACTTCGATATTCGAATACAATGTAGAATACCGTAGCGAAGCACGGGTACATTCGCTAGTGTCACAATAACATGCAATTTGCGCCACCAACCACTCGTCGGTGGGTCTACCTTATTAGAGCTGCACTAAGCTGGAAATTGCACATGAAATTTTCATTAGTCTACCAGGTTACAAAAATCAACCTCGTATATTAAATAAATACATATCTTAGAAAATAAGTTAATAATAATAATAATAATAATAATAATAATAATAATAATAATAATAATGGTATATGCTTTATGTCCCACTAACTACCTTTACGAACTGCCAAAATTTAGTAAAGCAAGAGTAAATTTATGTGACAGTAAATCTACCGATACGAGGCTGACATATTCGAGCACCTTCATATACTACCGGACTGAGCCAGGATCAAACCTGCGAAGTTCGGTTCAGAAGGCCAGCGCCTCAACCGTCTGAGCCACTCATCCCGGCAAAAGCTTAAGTCGGAATGGCAGTCTCAGGTATTCATCTCGGATCGACTGGGTGGAAAATTTATTCCCCTACTAGTATTCGAAAAAATAGACCGATCATTTTCGCGTCGTTTTCTTTTTGGCTAAAGCAATCTCCATATAGGCTATGAACGCCGCTGGAAGAGTGGAAGGTAAGGTCTTTCACAATCCCTAACGTCTAACTAAGGCAAGGCCTCTCAAACGCCCAAAATCTCACGCTAGCAAACAGCGGCGCAAGGTTCCTGTGCACAGTGCATCGGTCCCGCTCGGCTCAGCTCGGACCAACGCTTCATCTCTGGGCTACTCGGCTAAGCTTGGCTCAACTCGGCTCGGATTTGGAGCGCTACGGAGCAAGTGAGGAAGAGGAAGACAGGGGGAGCGAGCGAGACAGGCGTGGGGAAAGAGAGAGATAGCGCTGTTGCTCTAAATCGAGGAGTTTGGGTATGCACTCTGGTCAACCAAGCGAAGTCGTCTTTTGCACCGTGCACAGTGCATGCACCAGGCGCATGCACCCAGAGAAGCCCTGCACTAAGGGGACACACCTGCCACATGTGTCGCCAAGAATTAATCTGGAACTCAGTTTGATATAGGCTTAGTTAATTTTAGGGCCTTGTTCCACTTCAAAAAAAAAACTCTCTCCATTTTTCTACTCCCTGGCGGGGAATCGAACCCATGTCTTTCTGGGTCGGCCGATCACGCCATTAATTACCAACTCGGATAGGTAGATATGAACGAAGGTGCCTTTGGATGAAATGTAGCCCCTGTTCTGCACGTAGAAGATGAATGATTGCCATAAAGAAGTCTATATTCACTGTGACGTTGATTACCAACCAATATAATCCATCACACCTTAGGACACGTGGACTGTTTAATTTATGACGCAGTCAGCACAATTTTCTCCCTCTCTCGCCGTTATAGACTGTAAATAGGAAACGATGGCTTTCATAACTCATAACCTTGCCGCTTTTAATTCAGATGGAAATTAACAGTGGATCTCCCGCTGTGAGTTCTGCTCGCAGCCAATATGGAGCGTCCGCAGGTCTTCTCACGCGAAGGGGAGACGTGAAGCGTGCTGAGGGGAGACGAGCAATGAAAGAAAGTAACTACCGACAATAAAGACTTCATTTGTGTGAACAGACTTCAGAGAGCGATGCTGCAGATACCATGTATTCCACACAATAACGAATACTGTGCACTTAATGAGGCTTTACAACCCAAAGCATATACGCAAGTCATAAAATGGATTCTATTTCAATGAAATTATTTCCTCCTGTCTCCCGTTTAACGTACTACACATTCAGATAAAGCTGAGAAACATTTTTTTTTTCAATTTAACCTATTTGCATCTAGATTATGAACCCCATTAGAAGCTGGTGCATTATTGTAGATTTAAGCGCCCCGCATAGATTTCGATTTTCTGGTTTCAATATCACATTCGGTGATGATGCAGCTTCTATCTATCTACCTATCATGTAGTGAAGACAAAGTGAAGCCATATATAAATGTAGGTATAAAAATAAAACCATTCATGTGTTAATTAGGTACTTTCAAACACCCTACAAACATGTAGTTTGGTGTGAAGGAAATCCAAAACTTCTTAAAAATCCGAGGTGGTTGAGCTGACGAGGTTAAAAGTTGGGGATCAAACGCATAAACAACATAATAACGGTATCATAAGCATGTTTTTTACCTAGTGGGATCTTTCCTTCCAAAGCGTATATATATTTTATTTCAAATTTCAAATTAATTTAAACGTTAAACGTTGGTAAAGTGTTTGAGGGAAATTTAGAGATATTAAAGAGGTAACCTATACTGACAAATGGAAATAAACATTTGCGATGTATGAATTTTAGGTTTATAGATGAAAATGGACATGAATTAATGAGATACCTCATAACACCCAAGAAATTGAAGATTTGGTATCTGGTAATGCGATCCATAATAGAATCGAAAGTTTCAAAAAAATTCCCAGCTGGACAAGCAAGGAAGTTCAAAACAGGAGATTATAAGCAAAATAATGGGAACATTTGCTCACCAAATGGGAACCGAGCTTGATATCTGCAGTCGCTAAAGTGCGGCCAGTATCCAGTATTCGGGAGATAGTGGATTCGAACCCCACTGTTGGCAGCCCTGAAGATGGTTTCCCGTGGTTTCCCATTTTCATACCAGGCAAATAGGGCTACGGCCACTTTGTTCCCAATTCTAGCCCTTTTCTGTCCCATCGTCGCCGTAAGACCTATCCGTGTCGGTGCGTCGTAAAGCAACTTGAAAGAAAAAGTGGGAAATATTTCCCAAAAGCAATGACGTATAGTTCCCTGTAAGTCAACGTTACTTTTTAACAAGAAACCGCAAACGTGTTGACGGAAAATTTCGAGGTTTTAAGAAAATATTCAACTCCATAATAATTAATACAATTCGAACCGTAGCGATGTGTACTGTAGGAATACGAATGGAGATAAGTATGAATTACGGAAGCACTGAGACACATACAAACTTAAAATTAGCTACCAACTCTCCTGCTGCCGTTAGGCCTACATTAATTTTGTCGGATAAATACCGTATATATCAACAGAGACCTTAATTAAGTGGACAGATATCAAAGATATCAGTATCTCCAAAGGGTTGCTAGTTTTAATTTTTGGATATGTTTCATAAATTGGTCCCCCAATGAATCGATCTCAGCATGCTATTGCATGTGAAGTGATTTTGGAAAAAAAATTGCGGAAATGTTTTTTCTTAAATATCTCCTCATCTACAATGTATTATAGAGAACATATTAGTAATGTACTACCAGTTTTGTAGAGTATACAAATTCCAACAAGTTCCATATATTATATAGCCCCGTATCTCTAAGAGATACAGGAAAAGGTAGCAGAAATCATCCACAAATTGTATCATAATGTAATTGTTACCGAGCTCGATGGCTGCAGTCGCTTAAGTGCGGCCAGTATCCAGTATTCGGGAGATAGTAGGTTCGAACCCCACTGTCGGCAGCCCTGAAAATGGTTTTCCGTGGTTTCCCATTTTCACACCAGGCAAATGCTGGGGCTGTACCTTAATTAAGGCCACGGCCGCTCCCTTCCCACTCCTAGCCCTTTCCTGTCCCATCGTCGCGGTAAGACCTATCTGTGTCGGTGCGACGTAAAACAACTAGCAAAAAAATGTAATTGTCATATTCCAACCGTTTCTGTCTCTGCACTGATAATACTACTCGTTTTAAATCATGGCAACGAAGAAGGGAGCGAATAACAGATCTGCCCAACTTTCAGGGTTATCACTATGTTATACAACTAAGTTTTATTCAACTTTCACCCCTCTACCAATGATATAGTATGGGAAATAAGAAAGTAAGAATAGTTGAAAGGGTATTCTTCAGCATAAACGTGAGTGGGATCATCGTGAAAGGTGCTCACTCTTCTTTTTTCCTGGTATTTTCCCCAGGTATCTGCAGTCGGTACTAATGTGGATTAAGCCTATATTTGCTGCCGGATGTCCGTCCTGTCGTTAACTCTATTTGCAGGAATGTATTAACTATTGCGTGTTTTTGTGGTGGTAAGTAATATGATATACTGTATGTAAATGAAGATGTGTGTTAGGACTATCATGAACATCCAGCCTCCGAAATACAAGAATTAACAAAAATATTTCTAAAATTCCCGCACGTTTGGTTAATTCCAATGGACAGGAAAATGAACAGTGAACGTTGCTTAGCCATTTTAGGGAAATATGTATAATAAACGAGGGTTAGGGCGTAAGCCGTGGCAACGATTTTTTCAGCACGAATGTGGGATCTACCAGACAAGTGGAAATATATGAATGGGATTAGAGAGCCTAAGGTGCTGTGGAATTGTGAATAATGCCGAATAGGTATACCAGGTGTAGAATAAAAAGCCACGAAATCGTCGTGCTACATAATATTTATTCTCAGAGAGTACAGTAACCTATACGGCAAACCCTCAAAGCAGCCTCCCACAGCACTTTTCCAACAATGCAGGAGACATCGAATACCGTCTCCTCACCATATGTGAGTTCAGCCATCTCATGTTTCACAGCGTTGGCAATGTCTTCTCGTGTCCCAAGCCATCTCCCATGGAATGTTTTTTTCACCTTGGGTATGAGGTCAAAATTGCACGGAGACAGGTTCGATGAATATGGCAGCTGTTCCACTACTCCCCACGTGGCACCCACCGTTATGCACTCTTACGTAGATAACGATCTTCCCGTAAAATTCTGTGGATGTTTTGTTTTAGGTGCCTGTTTCAGCTTGTAACCCCAGTAGTGTCCATCTTCTGTCCACGTCCATGCACAGGAAAAATACGGTAATGCACGTGGCACATCAGTCTTGACATTAGCAGGTATTTCGCACCGTTGCACGTCGCTGCTTCTTTCAAGTCCGTGCTGAAATATTTCTGCCTATCACACAACGGTTCGGTATGTAGGACATTATTCCCCTCAGCTCCTACAAGTGTCTATTAAAGGTCTGCATTCCTCGTTTACGGTCGCTTGAGCGAAGTAAGTCGTGTAGTTAAGTCCTTCTCCGCTGATTCGACCGCTTGTCGCTCGACAGTCTGACCGAACGCACGACATTCGGTCGGACTGATTCACATCCGCAGTCATTAGGACATTCGCTGTGAACATAGTGCGTGAGTCCGAAGACACGGTAAAAGCAAAACATGAGAGGAAGCTATGGATTACTAAATAAAGGAGGGCTGAATTGTGGGAATACTTCTCACTAGCAAGAACTGCGAATGGTGAATATACAGGGCATGTGTCATGTAAATGTTGTGTTTCCTTATTGACGTTTGTATTTGCTACGAAAGCACACGTGTGTAAATTGCGGCCGAATACAGTGCGTCCATCAAATATAGTACCATAAGATATAAAACAAAACATTACGCATTAAGTGTCAAAATATATGCAACCGATCTCCATCCCTTTATGGTTGTATTGGGAATAGGTTCCTAGATCAATGTCGATAAAGGAGTTTATAATGATGCAGACTATGGAAGAATAAACGTTGATGATATTCTAATTACAACAATTTATTTATTAAAAGATCGCCTTTCTGATGACAATCCCCTTGCATAGCGGAGAAATAACGTGATAGATTATCCAAGACTTGCTCTACTAGCGAAGAAAATATTGTCTATTCCAGCATCCAATGCGGCACATGAAAAACATTTCAGTCCAGCTGGTAAATTTATTCATGACAAAAGAAGCTCGCTTTACCAAAACGCATTCTTGGTTCATTCTGTGCAAAAACAGAGAACACAACAATGATGAATGTTTGTGACGATGTGAAAGAGGGTACAAGATAATGTAGCCGTTCATCACCATGCCATAGGCATGTTATGAGGTTTAGTCGATCATATATGCCGTTTTCCGCAACATTCAGCGACATATAATGTCATAATTAGCAGTCTACTTGCCGAAACGGGATGTGAGTTGCGATATGCCAGCCCGAAGGGAGCAGTTTCCTGCGCTGTATCGAGAAAAGGATAGCGCATTACCGCTGAACCTTGAAATCGCGCTCTCATTTCACGTGAGCGAGGAGGAGAGATGACGCTACGCGTGGAAATGTAGGTTGTCGGAGAATGGGCTGAATTAAGGTGTGTTAACCCCCAAGAAATAAATATCTGTTACTAATTCAACACCGCATTCATTGGTGCTACTTCACCATAATTAACTAAAAAGAGGAAGAACACCTTTGTCTGAGATAATCTATGGAATTTATGAATCAGGTCTCATTAGAACCGATGTATTTAATGCTAATTGTTGATGCATATAAATGCAATACTTTAATAGTGGATCGGTAATGACGCCTGTCATATAATGGCACGCAGACTAGAAATGACTGCCGAGATCTGGCAACATGAGGAAAAATAAGTGGGAGGTCTTGCGAGATGAACCATGACGTGTGAATTTCCAAAAGGACGCTTTTGAGATTGTGAATGACCCGCTGATCGTATTGATTTTAAATGAGCTCAGTAGAAAATAGGGGTCACGAGCTATTATATGATTGTTTTCACGTCACTGTAGGATTCCGTTTACCGGAACTACATTTCAACCGGGGGCGTGGTTTGCCTCCTCCTCGACCACTCAACCCAGATACTATATAATAAGACCTGAACTTAGATGCAGTATCCCATTGTAATTTGTGTAGCCGCAGTACTACGTGTTAGTAGTGAACTATGGATATCAGTGTATGAAGTGTTGTGTTGAGGAAGAAAAACACATCAGTGCGGTGTAAAATATCGCGAAATAAGCCGTGTGGTACAAAATAAAGTACAGTGGTGATTAACAGAAGTCTTATCTCAACGTTTAATCTTTTAAATATCAACGAAAGTTACTTGCGGCTCATGATGCAATCATTAGTGAAAGGGCAAACGCATCAGGTTGTTTAGAAGTAATGAGACAGCTAATTACATTCAGTAATTAATAGTGACCGATCTAAAGCATTTTAAGAGTGAGTGACGTTCAGTAAAATTAAAGAACTATTCCTGATAAAATTAGCGTTTGCATACTCCATGCACACTCGTGGTGATAATTAGTTAGACTGTGTAGTTAATGGGGAAATTAATAGTGATTTATACAAACTTGCCACTATTTGGATTAATCTACTTAAAGTTATTAGTGGATATAATCACCAATAGATTCTTTGAAAGCACATAAACAGTGTTTAGTAACTGATTTTCCCATTTTTGCCTGTATGCCTACGAGAATCGCGCCTAAGTCCCTGCAGTCATTTCTTCAGTCAACGTCTGGAGACTCCACTAAGACGACGACAATTCGAGACATGGATCTTGTTAGGATGAAGAGGAACCAAGGACTATCAAAGAGAGGAGCAGTCATCATGATGGTTTAAAATATCAAGTGTACTTCGAGATGACAGCAAATATACCCAGAATTCGATGAGTACATTTAATTTGAATATATTAAACCACGAGTTTTGCATGCCAGTAGCAATTTTATGTTGTAAATATTAAAATGTTATAATTAATAATATTAAATGTAGGGAACACTATACGCGTGTGACTGAGAAAATATTATTTATTATTTTAATTAGGGTTTCTAGGTGATTCAAGAATAATCATTGATATGTAGTGGGCTTATTTGCATGAATTAGTATACAGATCCCATAAACTCTTAGTGCATATGAAGCACATATTTTGAGAAGAATAGCCAGTGCAGTATCGATTCCATGCTAATGATACGTTATGAGTAACGTTAATAATTTTATGATTTCGCGAAGGATGGATTCCTCCCCACTTTATGTACTAAATTAGCTCGTGATAGGAGTTTCAGATGTTTTACCTTGAAGTACGTGGGTTCGACTCACGTTGGAACCATGGATTTAACCTGATACTATGGCTTGATTAGGCCATATCTTCAAGATGTATTGTGTGCTATATGTTTGATATTTTTCTATGTAATGTGTTTACGTGTTTTATTATTCCCAAGTGTTTTATGGTGATAGGTTCGATGCCAGCGTTGGTTAATTTTACTCTGAATATAATAGGAATAGGTAAACACAGGATACGCGTATGTGTTCAATGTAATATGTAATTGTTGTGGTCAAATAAACCATGTGTGTGATATACGGCGATGCAATCTCGTGTGTGAAAGAAAATGTACTAATAAGATGCATAAATTCCACAACCATAACAGTTAATTAATGATATGATTCAACGAGAAGTTGCCATCTTTGATCAGCCTATTTAAATAATAGATGCCATCGAATAACACTGTTATAGATAAATAAATCTATGTATGTGAAATATTTATATAATATCAGTGTGTTTTAATGAAATGATTTAAGGTATGCCAAGCAACAACTACAACTGCGAATAAACCGGAAGGACGTTAAGGCATACTATTTATAATTATTGCTTCAGTCTTGATTATTTCCTTGTTTATGTGTTGTAATATGGCATCATCTCGTGCACTTACCGAGCGATTTTATCAGTATAATAAAATGTTTAGCAAATATTCTCAACAAAGATTCTTCTCATTTAATAATATTAGTGTATTCCTCTCACAATTATAGAGAACCCTACTTTCGTTATAATTTATGTAGTGCCTATTTTTCCTCTTACGAACATTCCATTGCCCATATGATTTTGAGCTCTAGCCGTTGACGCAATGAAAGTAGGGAGGATGAGACTTCGAGCCCAGGAAATGACTTCCGAACGTTCTCATCCAACAATTCCATTTATACATCTGTTTGTGAAACTGAATTATGTAATTGTTGCCCTGATATGCCCGGGATGGGTACACTAATGTTTCATGTCTACAAACGTGACAAGTTGATCTCACTTCAATGCATATTTCGTTAAAATATTTGCACGGTGCCCAAAATTTTATAGTCCGCCACTCTCCTTTCCTCACTCCTTTTTTGTTCGTCGTAAACCAGCCTCCATACCTCAGACTACATGTTGCTAGCCAACCCGTTCAAGGTCTACTAAGATACGGTCGATCGTATGAGGTTCGAATGAGCGTAAACGAACCAAATGGGTCGTTCGCAGACTTCTACTTTGTATGACATTGTTTGCATGGAGACCCGGCCGAATGGCCAGTATGATGTAGGCGCGCTGTTCTTGCCTCGCTCCACACAGACACTAACTCACTACTGTAGTCCCATCGCCCTGTGCATGGTACCTACCCAAAGCACCACCATCTCGTGTTGTGTCCACGTACTATGAGTGGCATGGTTTCCAGAACACTGAACGGCACCACCGTGGAAATGTGACAAAAATGTGATTTATGTCCCAACCCTCGTATATATAATCATGCTAAAATTGGGATTCTCGTCTTTGATCACTAAATGCGCTGAAAATGTTCGGCATTCGAGAACTCATACTTCTGCTGAGGTTATGTGGGTTAAGAATACGTTTCCACATATTCCATAAAAAATAAAATGGGAAATAAAAAAGCAAATCACACTATATTTTTGTCTGGCTCCATGGTTAAATGGTTAGCGTGCCGGTCTTTGGTCACAAGGGACCCAGGTTCGATTCCCGGCAGGGTCGGGAATTTTAACCATAATTCCCCTGGCACGGGAACTGGGTATATATGTCGCCTTCATCATCATTCCATCTTCATCACGACGCGCAGGTCGCCTACGGAAGTCAAATGAAAAAGACCTGCACCAGATCTCTTCGGTGGCCACACGCCATTAATTAATTAATACGCTATGTTTACATGCTTCGAAATTAATTTGAATGAGTACGACGATGGCAAGCGTAGTTGGAAGTCATATGAATTTTAGTGAAAAAAAGGACGAGTATGCATGGTACTTGTACGTCGGGAACACACCGACCTCGATATCTGCAGTCGCTTAAGTGCAGCCAGTGTCCAGTATTCGGGAGATAGTGGTTTCGAACCCTACTGTCGGTAGCCCTGAAGATGGTATTCCGTGGTTTCCCATTTTCATACCAGGCAAATGCTGGGGCTGTACCTTAATTAAGGCCATGGCCGCTTCCTTCCCCCTCCTAGCCCTTTCCTGTCCCATCGTCGCCATATCTGTGTCGGTGCGAAGTAAGGCAACTAGAAAAAGAAGACAATATGTTGGAACTCGCTGTAAACTGTACGAACCTGAAAAATGGCGAAGTCAGAGGAAATTACGTTCGCAAACGATATCACGATAAGGATTGTCATGAAGAATATATTACTTAAAGTAGCGTAATTATTTTGGATATTCTGCAGGAATAGCGTTACCTAGTTAGCAGAATCTGAACCTGTCAGCTGAATTATGCAAGATGAGGTGTTTATTAAGAAGTCAGTGAAAATAATACTTACTTGTGAAATACTGTGTATATTTGTTACAGACGTCTATCGACTGTTTCACGAGTTCTGAGTATTATTCTTAATGAGCAACTTGTAAAAAGAAAATGTCGGAAACAGGTCTGGCACAAAACAATACAAAGAAAATTTGTACAACACTTCGTTTTATCTCAGATAAATTTTCATCGAATTCCTAATCTGACAAGAAAGATAGGTGGTAATACTAGCAGAAACTATTTACATTACATAATACCAATTGAATGTCCAACTCCATGGCTAAATGGTTAGCGTGCTGGCCTTTGGTGACAAGGGTCCCGGGTTCGATTCCCGGCAGGGTCGGGAGTTTTAACCATCATTGGTTAATTTCGCCGGAACGGGGGCTGATGTATGTGCCGTCTTCATCATCATGTCATTCTCATGTCCTCGGACACTCCTGGCGCTAAAAGCCATACGCCATTTAATTTACCAATTGAATGCAACTGTTCATAAAAAGAAATTATTGAGATTCTAGGGCAGACATTTGAGTTCTCGGTGACATTTCATGGTATTCAAATGTGGCCTTAAACTTTTCACCTGTACTATACTTTAAAAGTAAGTAATTGAATTTAAATGATATTTTCATTTCGCACTCGGAACTCTTTCAGCAGTATTTTTCACCGAGTACGAGGCGTTCTTCCAACTAAAGAATGGACATATAACGATACAAAGAATGCATATGGAATATATGAAGACAAGGACATAAGTTATCTGCCTATAACAACCACGGGAGGACCTCCTAAACTGTGACACTCACTATGCCGAGGAACGAAGCCAATCTTCGCGACGTCGTTCACAACTCCAGAGCTCTGACAAGTACTTTATACGAGAGCACATCTGCCATGCGTGAACAGAAAGAGACTTAACGAGAAACATTGACTTCCCGACACTCCCTCGTCTGTTTTTGAAGAATCATAACGATAACCATAACGTTTGGTCTCTAGGTCATATGAGACGCTGAGAACATAAAGGGTGAATTCAACATCGGACGAAAATTACCTTATTTCACTTTTTGAATTATGAGCGATGGATAGCAGTAATATGAGTAAACTATCAAATCTGCACTTTTCCGTTTTGAACATTAGCCTTTAAGAAATCTGAGCAAGTATTTTGAGCGACTATGCCGACTGAAATTTTTATTCCTCACCCTGAAGAAGAGATGCAGGCCACTAGTGGGCAATTAGGACATTGCAAATTTTGGGCGAAATGGTTGCGACTATGAGGGCCTAATACAACAGTTCTCCTCTTTGTTTACGCAAGTGCCTCTGCGTTTCCGTGTGCATCCAACCCATCCAGTTCGACATGATTAACAACGAATGCGAGAGAATTTCACTACCTGTAATAGAAGAAGATTTAGTAGCAAGAAACCAGTGTTGTAACTTCCTAATTTATACCTTAAGAGTTATTTCGTCCTTGGAAAAAAATGTAGAATACCTAAAATTGAAAATGATTCATTTGCACGTTTTCTGAATAAATATTTAATATTATAACATTTGTAAGTAATTTTTTGTTCAGTTCACCAAAATGAAAAATGTCAAAGGTTTCTCCCCGTGTATCCGCGACGCTTCAGCCCTGATGACCATTCAGAGACGTCAGGTTGCTTCGATGTACAAATATGGGTTTGTAACTGGCAGATATGTTCAATTCAGAACTTTTTACACCGACCAAGTTACACTGTTCTGAATGCACATATCAAAGATGAGGTAAAGTTCATTTGCAAAATAATAAATCAAAAATGGTTATTACTGCGTTATTACAAGTAATAAAGTTGACACCGGTTCCGTATTGACTTCAAATATCCATAAACAGGACAGATTAGAGCAACATCTAACTGTCTTCACAATTCTTTAAGTATTTCCTCCAGCCAACCAATATTGTGTTAAATACGGTTGGACCCAAACTTAAAACTTAATTCGTCCCAGTTTAAATCCATGCACAATTTCAACAGATTTCCATTGTACTTGTTAAATATATTTTTTAATACTGAAGCTATGTACATTTTAACAAAAATTTCCATTGCATTTGTTGACTGTATTTTATCTGGGATTTTTTTATGTATCACTGTTTCATTTTAAATCTTTCTCCTGTATGTTATTTTGCTGGTCGAAATATGTTTTAGGTATTTTTCAACAACTATGTAACTTTTAAACAGAACATTTACTAAATGGCAGAAGTGTATTGAATAGTTGGACCTAATATAATTAAATTCTTTTAGATATTACTGCGTTCCTTTCCCATCTGGATTTCTCTGAGCCACGTTTGAATTCAAAATGTTATTCAATAATCTATCTATAATATTATAAAAGGAAGTGTTTGTCTGTCTGTGTGTGTGTGTCTGTGTGTGTGTCTGCGCGCGATGCCCAGCAAAATCTACAGCACGTAGAGATCTGAAATTTTGAACATAGGTAGATGGAAAGGGGTCCGAATGCACCTCGAAGTCGGAATTTTGATTTTCGCTTTCGTTGGTGAGTTATGAACGAAAAACCATCGGAAAACGTGCATTGGGATATGACAATCCAACGTGCTGTCACCAAGATTAAATGCATAGAGTCGCTGTCGCTAGGCAACGTACATAAGATAGGTAGAGAACACAATTTTCAAGGAGCCATTTTACGTCCAGGACGTAGGAAGCTGTTTTTGGTCTTATATGGTGGGAGGGCATACGATTCGTCCGTCTGATCGGGACGTTAAGTATTGAGCTATTCGAGAGGAGTGGGCTATGTGCCGGCGCCGGGTTTCATCCTCTTCAGTCTTGCTATCATATATCATGTCATTCATTTCTTTCAACAAGCAACTTTTACAAGAATTACCCGATGTTCTACACAGTTACAAGTCTATCGACTACACGGTAGAGCTTCGAAAGACCTGGAGTCACCTGGAGTACCCTCAACATCTTAGAGGGGACGATTGTGCCACCAATTATCCTTCTTAAGTATAAGAATCCTGCCTTCTGCAATGAACACGACTCTGAAACTCATGAGTAATATTATTGAAGCCATTCTCATGATTGGGCATGCCGCGAGCGAAGTAATATTCATTCCTCGGATTCGAATAATTTCTTCGGATATACAGTTTAAGTTCAGATGTCTGCAGTGTTCAAAATAAAATAAATAATGTAATAATAAAGCAAGCATAATCTTCTTCTTCTTACTATCTTACCATATATAAAAATGTATGTATGTAAGTATGTATATGTGTGTGTGTGTGTGTAAATGACACATCTCCTCCTAAACCACTGGAGCAATTTCAATCAAATTTTGAACACTTATTATTTGCTATCTGGAAACGAGCACTGTGGGGGTAAGCCACCACTAGCCCCATTAGGGGTGGGGGGTTAGGGGATTCATGTAAAAACATAATCGAAAATAGTGTCGAATCCATAATTTTTGTGGTCGCTGATGTGAATAGTGGCACTTCGGATTTTTAAATGTCAAATTTCTGCTCCCATTTGGGTAGAGGGCGAGGGGGGACTGATGATGGATGTATGTGTGTAAATGACACATCTCCTCCTAAACCACTGGAGCAATTTCAATCACATTTTGAAACTTATTCTTTGCTATCTGGAGACGTGCACTGTGGGGATAAGCCACCTCTAGCCCCCTTAGGGGTGGGGGGTTAGAGGGGTAAGGAAAAAAATAATCGAAAATACTGTCGAATACATAGTTTTCGGGGTCGTCGAGGTGAATTGTACACTCCGGATTCTTAGTATCAGGAGATCCACGTGGGGGTAAGACAGCCCAGGAAACCTTAGGGGCAGGGGGGGGGGGCAAGGGGGTCAGATGTACAAATTAACGAAAATAGTGTCGAATCCATACTTTTCGGGGTCGCTGAGATGAATAGTGACACCCCGGGTTTTTTAAAGTCCAAGTTCAGCCCCCTTTGGAGGGTGAGGGAGGACTGATATATAAAAATAAACGAAAATGGATGTATGTATGCATGTTTGTAAATGATACATCTCCTTCTAAACCACTGGAGCAATTTCAATCAAATTTTGAACAGGTATTATTTGCTATCCGGAGACGAGCACTGTGAGGGTAAGCCACCTCTAACCCCCTTAGGAGTGGGGAGTTAGGGGGGGTCAGGTGAAAAATAATCGAAAATAGTGTCAAATCCGTAGTTTTTGGGTCGCTGAGGTAAATAGTGACACTCCCGATTTTTTAAAAGTCAAAGTTCTGCTCCCATTTAGGTGGGGGGCGAGGGGGTACTAATGATGGATGTATGTGCGTAAATGACACATCTCCTCCTAAACCACTGGAGCAATTTCAATCAAAGTTTGAACACATATTATTTGCTATCTGAAGACGAGCACTGTGGGGGTAAGCCACCAGTAGCCCCCTTAGGGGTGGGGGTTAGGGGTTTCAGGTAAAAACATAATAGAAAATAGTGTCGAATCCATAGTTTTTGGGGTCGCTGAGGTGAATAGTGGCACTTCCGATTTTTTAAAGTCAAATTTCTGCTCCCATTTGGGTGGGGGGTGAGGGGAGGACTGATTATGGACGTGTGTGTGTAAATGACACACCTCCTCCTAAACCACTGGATAAATTTCAATCAAATTTTGATACTTATTCTTTGCTATCTGGAGACGAGCACTGTGGGAGTAAGCCACCTCTAGCCCCCCGTAGGGGTGGGGGTTAGGGGTGTTAAGTAAAAGAATAATCGAAAATAGTGTCGAATCCATAGTCTTGGGGTCGCTGAGGTGAATAGTAACACTCTGGATTTTTAAAAAGTCAAATTTCTGCTCCCGTTTCGGTGGGGGGCGAGGGGGGACTGATATATAAAATTAAATGAAAATGGTGTCGAATACATAGTTTTCGGGGACGTCGAGGTGAATTGTACAATCCGGATTTTTAGTATCCGGAGACAAACCACGTGGGGATAAGACAGCCCAGAAACCTTAGGGGCGGAGATGGGGGGGGGGTCTAGTGGGTCATATATACAAATTAACGAAATTAGTGTCGAATCCATACTTTTCGGGGTCGGTGAGATGAATAGTGACACTCCGGTGTTTTTAAAGTCCAAGTTCAGCCCCTTTGGGGGGTGAGGGGGAGTGATATATAAAAATAAACGAAAATAGTGTCGAATACATAGTTTTCGGGGTCGCCGAGGTGAATTGTACACTTCGGATTTTTAGTATCAGGAGATAAACCACGTGGGGGTAAGACAGCACAGGAACCCTTAGGGGCGGGGGGTGGGGGATCAGATATACAAATTAAAGAAAATAGTGTCGAATCCATACTTTTCGGGGCCTTAGGGATGAATAGTGACACTCGGGATTTTTAGTATAAAGAGACAAACCACGTGGGGGTAATACACCCCAAGAAACCTTAGGGGCAGGGGGCAAGGGGGCTCTGATACAAAAATCATCAAAAGTAGTGTCGAATCCATACTTTTCGTGGTCGCTGAGATGAATAGTCACACTCCGGAAATTTTTTAAGTCCAAGTTCAGCCCCCTTAGTGGTAGGGGGCGATGGGAAAGTGATATATGAAAATAATCGAAAATAGTTTCGAATCCATAGTTGTCGGGGTCGCTGAGATGAATAGTGAGACTCCGGATATTTTATAAGTTCATCCCCCTTTGGGGTGGGTGGCGACGGGGGAGTGATATATATAATTAATCTAAAATAGTGTCGAATACATAGTTTTCGGGGTCGCCGAGGTGAATTGTACGCTTAGGATTTTTAGTATCAAGAGACAAACCACGTGGGGGTAGGACACCCCAGGACCGCTTAAGGGCGTGGGGGGGGGGTAGGGGGTTAGACATATAGAGAATCGAAAGTAGTGTCGAATCAATACTTTTCGGGCTCGCTGAAATGAATAGCAACACTGCGGAATGTCCAAGTTCAGCCCTCGTTCGGGGAGGGGGATGACGGAGTGATATATAGAAATAATAGAAAATACTGTCGAATACGTAGTTTTCGGGGTCGCTGAGATGAATAGTGACATTCCGGAATTTAATATCTGGAGACAAACCACGTGGGGGTAATACACCCCAGGAAACATTAGTGGCGGGGGGCGAGGTGCTGAGATATACAAATCATCGAATGTAGTGTCGAATCCATACTTTTCGGGGTCACTGAGATAAATAATGGCACTCCGGAATTTTTTGAAGTTCAGCCCCCTTCGTGGTGGGTGGCAATTGGAGAGTGATATATAAAAATAGACGAAAATAATGTTGAATCCATAGTTCTCGGGGTCGCTGAGATGAATGGTGAGACCCCGAATATTTTACAAGTCCAAGTTCATCCCCCTTTCTGGTGGGGGGTGAGGGGATTCAGATTTAAAAATAATCCAAAATAGTGTCGAAGCCATAGCTTTCGGGGTCGCTGAGATGAATAGTAACACTCCCGTTTTTTTACAAAACTCAAAGTTTAACCCCCTTTAGGCGGAGGAGGCGTGAGATATAATAATAATAATCGAATATACTGCCTAATCCATAGTTTTCCGGGTCGCTGAGATGAATAGTAACATTCCGGATTTTTAAAGTCCAGCTTCAGCCCCCTTTGGCATTGAGGTTGAAAAGGGGTGAAAAAATAAATTGTCAAAAATGCCCAAGGTAATAGACGTGTGTACGTTCCAATATGACTTACTGCCTGGAAAACATACTGTGGGAGTAAGACGCCCCTAGAACCACTTCGGAAGCGGGTGAAATATATAATCCATATTAATAAATAGAAGTCAGCTTGGCGCGATATATATATATATATATACTGTACTATACACATATAAATTAAGGCATAAAAATGAAAACAAACGTGAATTAATGAGACCATTATAGGCATCCTAGAAACTTAAAACTTGGTACCAGACAACCTGATGACTTGAGGATCCCTAGAAAAATCTAAAATTCTCAAAATTCTCTGAGAGGGACACGTTGTGAGTTTCAAATCTGCATAAGAACACAGTCGGTGATATTTATCCAGAACGATAACCTATAGGTTTCATGGACTTACAAGTTTTCTGAAAGTCTTAATTTTTAACCCCCTCCCCCATATCAAGATGGCAGCACAATCTCCCAGACAAGTTAGAAAATAGAAATTTAGCAAAACTTTAGCCTTTTGCCTGTAACTGATGGAAAAATTTCGAGATGTTCAAAAAATTTATTTTCTACCCCCCCAAAATATCGAAATATGGAGGCAATTTTAATGACGGTGCAGACCTTCCTTTCGAGGTATTTGGTAGCTAAACGGTAAGTTGTATCACAAAACGGATGGCACAATCTCCGTTCAATTTGGAGTGATCTACAAATTTGGTCCTATGACTTTTTGTCGTATCTCTATCCCTTATGATAAATTTGGGTCTATTTCTGGATTTACCTAAATTTTGCACTTTGTACACGTATAACTGATGGTCTGAGTCACTTATAGGAAAGATGGGATCATCAAATTCTACACGAATATTGGCCCACCCAGCCAAATTCTGTTTGAAGCTGTCGCATAAGTATCTGAAAAGTAATTCACTGTGTGAAAACCTTACACAAATTTCACCCTATTCAACGTTTCTAAAATAATCTTGCCTTTAAATAGATGAGATACGAGGAAATATCATAGGGCCAGCCATTTAGATAGCTAAATGAGGCCAGAGTCGTATTTTTATACAATCCGTTTTTCAATATGAATGAACCGTTTAGCAGCAGTTATTCTGTAAATGAAGGCGAACCTGCATATACTTCCGTATGTCGATCTACATTTATTAATTTAAGTCGATTTGTAGCTATCTAGAGAGAGGTGTATCTTACATTGTAATTAATACTTTATAAATCAATAATGATTCTCAGCAGGACGTCTGCTGTTGTAATTACTACTCCCCACGCCGACAGTTATTCTGTAAATGAAGGTGAACCTGCATATACTTCCGTATGTCGATCTACATTTATTAATTTAAGTCGATTTGTAGCGATCTAGAGAGGGGTGTATCTTACATTGTAATGAATACTTTATAAATCAATAGTGACTCTCAGCAGGAGGGCGTCTGCTGTTGTAATTAGTACTCCCCACATCGACTTTAACTAGCAATAGTAATGGGTTAGTTCTCCAACGCCTGTGTACCATTCTAATGCATAATTCCCTTCTTGATTTGACTAGCTGAAGGCAAGGGAGCGTGCATAAAAAAAAAAAACTCTTTTACCTAATTCTCTTTATCATTAGATATAGGTGCCCCCGATTATAAACAAATTTACCCATCAAAATGTGACTGACGTTACGCATAGTGAATTGCGGCAGACAAGTGGACCTGTCGTTATCATCACAACTCTGCAACTTGCACTTCACATTGGAAACAACATCTGCGGACCTTCCTATCCTTTTTCTTGGATAACGCCAAGAGACATGCGAATAAAAAAAATTATTCACTTCATGTACAGCAATTTACTTCGATATCCGTATACATTGTAGAATACCGTAGCGAAGCACGGGTACATTTGCTAGTTTTACATAAAATATTAGAACAACTTGGACTAATAATGCCCTTGATTTATAGCGCGAACATGATGATTTTTCTAAATCGCTTTCATTTACCAGATAAAATAATATCATACAACACTACGTAAACATTTAAATAGATATATTTGAACAATTTATAAATTATATTCGGCTAGGTAATATTAAGTTATGATTGTTGGTAATTCTAAAATATCAATAATAATATTGCTATAACTGGGATAAATCTGTGGAGTGCAATAAATTAATTAAAAAATTGATAAAAGAAATGTTCATAAAGTCAAAATACAAAATACCGTAATATTAATTTCGAAACAAGAAAGCAGAGACGTCGGTAGTTTTTTAAAAACAATAATGTGCATAATGATTTTGGACAGTGATAGAAAATGTGTCCTGAAACACATGACCAGAGAGGAGTTTAATCGATGAAGCAGTATGTGGGACATGTCTCTGTTCGGTCGTGCTTTTCTCCTTACCAACTCACCTCGGTGAGCGTTCGTTAGAATGTCCGCATGACTTCACTTTGTCAGAAAATTTTACTACTTCCGTATTCTACGCAATCGCTGTTATTCGATTTAATCGTTATTTTATTGCTATTTGGCTGATCGTAACTGATTCCACATTTTCAATTGGATTTTACTGAACTGGCCTGAACCATTTTTGTGACCGTAAATACTTATTTAGTTCAGTTACGACTTACCTCAAAGTATTATTATTATTATTATTATTATTATTATTATTATTATTATTATTATTATTATTACTATTATTATGTTATAGCCTTCGCTACCATTCACAAACATTTTAATTTGACGCCATCTGGCTGCTTGCTCATCAATTTCGACGTTATTTAGTTCTACTAGATAGCACAGTAAACCTAATCTCTCTTGGGCGTCTATGGAAGAGTTTGAATAACATTTTTAGATAAACACGAAATGTGTTACCAGAGATCTTTTACATTCCGACAATAGTTTGATACTCACTAGCTGAAGGAAATTTATTGACAAAAGTATAGGTCTATAGACTGGCGTGATGCACGTATGCTCATCACATTATTCTCTGCTAAACTCTTCATATATTCGTACCCATTGGACGCAACATGTACTGCATTTCAATCTATTTGCCACTTGCCTTGTCTTTATTTTTCTCTACCATTCTTACTCCTACAATTCCCTCCAAAACCAGATCAATATGCTGAATGTTGTAAGATATGTTTTATCAACCTACTAGCAAATGAACCCGTGCTTCGCTACGGTATTCTGCATTGTATACGAATATTGAAGTAAATACTGTACATGCAGTATATAAGATTGTTTCAAAATAGCATGTCTCTTAGCGTTATCCGAGAAACAGTATGGAGAGGTCCCCATACGTTGTTTCCAAAGTAAAGTGCTTGTTACGGATTCGTGATGATAACGACAGGCTCACTTGCCTATTGACATTCACAATCGAGTTGGGAAGTTTACATTATAATTGCAGGCCCCATTGCCTACTGCGCGGTCACAATCGATTTGGGGAGTTTCCGCTACAATGGCAGCCCGCTTTTATACTTCCAGACATATTAAACATTGAGGAGTTTTTATTATAATGGCAGGAAACTTCCCTACAACCAGTCAAAATTGAGTTGTGCAGTTATCATTACAATGACAGGCCCCTTTCCCAACTGCCAGCCAGCTTACTGTCAGTCACACCAAGTTGGTGTGTTTCCATCAAAATAGCAGGCCAGTATGCCTAATGCCAGTCACATTTTAGATGGGTACATCTGTTTATAACTGCGGGAACGCTTGCCTACAGCCAAACACAATCGGGTAAGGGGAGTTTTGAACAAAACTGCATGCTCCCTTGCCTTCTGCAAGTCAAATCGAGAAGTGAATTATTCATTACAATGGTAGGCTTGCCTTATTAATGCCAGTTACACAGGAATTGGAGAAGGACCCCATTCCTACTGCCAGTCAATGTCGGTGTGGGGGGAGTACTGATTACAATAGCAGACACACCCTTTCTCGATCGCTACAAAATCGACATCATTGAATATATATATTTCGACATACGAAAGTATGTGCTTGTTTACAATATTTCAGACCTTCATTTACAGATTAACTGCTGCTAAACGGTACATCATATCGAGAAAGGATTGTACCATAAGACGCCGGATTTAGCGGCCTAAATTGCTGGTCTTATGATATCTCATCTATTCATGGGTCAGATTGAGTTAGAAATGTGGAATAGGGTAAAATTTGTGTAAGATTATCTCACATTGCATTGCTTTTCGGATAATTAAGTCACAGCTATATACATAGCATTTGGCTCATATATGGCTACTGGGTGGACCAATTTTCGTGTAGAGTTTGATGATTCTGTCTTTCCTATAAGTGATGGAAGGTATGAATTATGTATGTGAAAAGCCCAAATTTACTTAACATCGAGAAATAGAGAAAAATCAAAAGTAAAAGGGATAGAAATACGACAAAAAGTCGTAAGACCAAGGTTGTAGATCACTCCAAATTGAACGGGGATTGTGCCATCAGTTATGTGATAATACTTCCCGAAGGTCTGCACCATCATTAAAATTGCCTCCCTATTTCGATATTCTTCGGGATAAAAAGGGAAAAATTTAAAGATCCTGGAAGTTTTCCGTCCGTTACAGGCTAAAACGTATAATTTTGCCAAATTTCAATATCCTTCTTCGACTGGCAGATTATGCCGAAATCTGGGTTTTCGGTGAGGAGTGTAAAAATCAGGACTTTCAAGAAACTAAACCAAAAAATATGCAGATGGACATTATTACCCCTTAGACGAAAATTTCGCCAAAATAGTCAATGTACAGGCACACAGTCGTTACGACTTTATTTACATAGATTAATAAGGAACCTGCTCCGCGTACAACACCTTTTGGGCTACATCCGCTGGACTTAACCTGAAAAACGGACTGTTTATGATATCTCCCTTATTAATCCTCCCGTCGAAAAAATGCACATGAAAAAAGTTTAGAGATGAAATTCCATCACGTTTGGTCGATTTCCAGGCAGGTTGGTCTTGCACTGTATATATTGTGTAAGAGTAATATCACCATTTCGGTTCCCTATAAACCGCCAGTCCATTCCGGGAACATGAAATGTTGTTGACGATTAACACCTACCGTTGGACAGGTGGATTATAATGTAAAGTTTGACTCAAATATCTTCAGTAGTTTTCAAGTTGTAATAAATACGCTTTACACGCACCCGCTCTTCAGTTAGTCCGGTGGGACTTCTACCGGAAAACGGTCCGTTAATGATATCTCCCTTATTAATCCTCGTATTGAAATGATGCACATGAGGAAAATGGCTTACAAATTAATTTCCATTAAGGCAGGTAATTTTACATTAAGTTTGGTTGTGTATGTTTTGTGGGAATGCAAAATCACAGTTTCGGTTTCGTATAAACCCCCAGTCAGTTCAGGGATTTAGAAACAATATTTACCCTAAAACCTACCGAAGAACAGGTGGATTCTAAATATCAAGTTTAGTGGAAATACATCCAGTAGTTTCCAAGTTATAGACAAACAGACAAACAAACAAACAGACAGACACCAAAACAGAATATATGCAGATGGTCATTTTTACACCAGAAACGGATTACTGTACGCAAATTTCGCCAAAATTGTCTATGTACAGACACACTCCAGAAGTGTAGACTTTTATTTCGATAGTTACTGCTTTGAAAATGTACGACGTATCTACAAACGGACTTCACCATCAGACGCCCCTTTCAGTGCTCTACATGGCTGGTCCTATGACATATTCTCGTGTCTCCTATATTTATGGGTTAGATTGAGTTAGAGTCATTGAATGGGGTGAAGGTTTGTACAGTTTTCCCATACTACTTTATATTTTTGATACTCATGTGACAGCTAGAATCATAAAATTTTGCTATAACATGGCCAATGGTCATGTCAGTGTGCGTGCCGAATGTCATGATTCTACCTTTCCTATAAGTGTGCCAAATGATAACATATACGTGTAAAAGTACAAAATCAATTTGCAATCGAGAAGTACAGCTGTATTTAACGTATTAGCGATAGAAATACGACGAAAAGTCATAGGACAAAAGTTGTAGATCTCTCCAAAATGAAACACCATTTGCTTTCTGACTTGTGATACGACTTACTGATTAGCCACCAATTACCCCGAACCGAAGGTCTGCACCGTCGTTAAAATTGCATCCATATTTCGGAATTTTCCTGGACCAAATGTTATACATTTGCATAGCTTAGAATATTTCCTCAAAGAAAAGAGTGTCCAGCTTTCGGGATCAGTACTCGCATACATACGTGGTAATTAAGGAAGAAAACAATACAGTTTAGTAACTTTAAATTAATAGAAAATGGATTGTAACTGAGGACATCCGGATGACGACAAATATGTAAATACCAAGTGAATGTATTGGAAAATCAAATGCTCCTCAATAAATTATGCCGGTGTGAGTTATGGATATAAGAAAGCGGTAATCGGAGAGAAATTTAGGCGCATGGATTCTTAGGTAATCAGATAAGAAGATGAATATTTGTGTTATTACTTCAGCTATTCGAGGACGGTTATAACCTCCAATGATATTCCGCCAATATCCCGCAGAATGGCCGATTGACGACTCTCTTGCTTTCTACCCAAGGAACAACCATGAATTTAAAGGAATGATGACGAAAATGTCAATACGTTACTTCCCTGCTGGCAAGCAGTCAGAGACGTTGCCATGGTAACCCATATATTCGTTGTCGGTCTGTCGGTCACTCAATGCGGAGCATGGTATCGGCAGAAAATATTAAATTTATCCGTCATTTGAAGAGTAAGGTAAATTATGAACATAACGAAAGTTGTTTATAATGAAGAGGCCTTTCACATACGGTCCACAGAGTTTACAGAAAATCAATAGTAGAAGAAAAAATGGAGGAAAACCGTTGTGGTTTTCCTATAAAACCCCCGTCTTTTCAAAGATTTTAAAATGATATGCATATCGAAACCTTCCCCGGGATGAGTATACTCTAAATATGAAGTTTGGTTGAGATCTATCCAGCCGTTTTGACGTGATGGTGGAAAAGACAAACAGACAAACAGACAAACAAACAGACAGACACGAAAAGTAAAAACCACCGATTCGGTCTTGAGTTGACCTAAAACGCATAAATATTTGAAAATTTGGAAAAACAAAAGGAATTACAGACAGCGGACCCCCTACAACTTTATTTATAAGATTACCTTCCTAGCTCCCTATGTGGATCAGCGGCATATTTCGGAATTGGGATCCCAAGCTCAAGGGTTCAAATCCGACTGATGTAATCGGATTTTCGAAATCCATTCGACATCACATGTTGTTCGATACCAGTGTAACACATTGTATTTACACTCCAAAATTATTAAAACATCAGCAATATGTCTCCCAGTGATGTTCCTGCTTCTCTACCCTTAGCTAGACTGAAGTGAAATATCGAAACTAACAATCAGGCAGTATAAATTACATTAAATCAGAATTATTACAGGCTATACATTTCATTTTCCGTATTGACGGTTCAACTCCTACTATAATATACGTATTTATTTATCTCCCTGTTCAATACAATAATCCATCTCTTAAGATGAAGTTCATTCAGACATGTTTCGACTACTTACGAGTCATCTTCAGCGACCTCTATTAATTAAAATGTAATCAGATTAAAATATATGTATGCACTAAAAGATCCGTATTATTTGGGATATTTACAGTCCAGTAAAAATCGTTTTATTGTTCATAATACATAATATTGTAAGGCATAGTATTTTGTCTGTTGTAAAATAGTTTGTTGCAATTTATAAGGGCTATAACAAATCTATTAAAATTCTGCCATTTTTCTATAGTTCAAACAGTGTGCTTCTGGTACATCTTAGTTCTACATATATATTGGAGTATGTAATGGCAACTTACGTTGTAAAATTTTTCCTTCTAGTGGGTGTAACCTTCAAATTGGTATCATATTTTTACCTGCTTAACTGTCCTAGTTCTGTTGTGTTTTTCTTTTCTTACAACAGAAAAAATTCTATGCATTACAATGTCTTGTATTGTTAACAGTAATACGGTTGTTTATTGGACTGTAAGTATCCCAAATAATACGAACTTTACAGTGTATGCATATATTTTAATATGATAATGTTTTAAATAAAAATGGTCATGTCCTCAGACACTTCCAGCAGTAAAAGCCATACGCCATTTCATTTACCAACACAGTACCATGATCCATCGATGACCGTTTACCAACATAGTACCAAGATGAATCGATGACCTGGAAGCTCTGGATGATATCGTCGCGGGGTCACTTCATTCGTACTTTTACTTAGCACGAGTGTCCACTGTTTAAAAGTCCCCCGAGAACGTTCACTTTTATGTTTCAAACTTGAATATAATCACTTTGTGTGTTTGATTGGATAGCTGTTTGAACATAAACACTCACTTTGAGAAAAATGTGGAAATTGAAGGAGATGACTTTAGTGGTTTCTTGCCACCTTTAAGAACAAGATAGCTAAGTTCGAATGTCCCTAAATAATTGGTATTTATCACAATATAAAGAAACTCTGAAAGAGTTTATCTCCGCCACGAAACACTACAAGACACGAAAGTGTTTATTCATGTTATCAGACACTGATTTAGGCTCAGAAATATAACACAAGTTCGTATCTATGTTCTAATAACTGTTCGTAAGTCGATGGTCTATGAACCTTTGTGCTATTAAAATATTTAATGTTAAATATTAAATGAGACGAATGTTTTAAGACACATGGCGATTTAAAAAAGGTTAAATTATTTTATAGAGAGTGTAATACGCTTCGTTAACGTTCACTGAATAACGTGAAATATTGAAAAGTCCTAATGTTTCATTTGGAAAGATTTAACATATTCAAAACACCTGACCATGTAGATTCTAATTTTCACTGTTCACCAGGATACTGTACCGTTCCCGTCTAAAACAATATACTACCGGCGCCTTCGGAGAGCTGCGTGTTCGGTTCGTAAAAATGTGATCAGGGCAAAAATAAATTTAAAATCTCAGGATAAATTATACCATGGGTATGTGAACGGGAAACAGTAACATCATTCCAAAATGAAATTCAAAATAGGGGGTAAGATAGGTTTATTATCTAAGAAAACATTATTGAAACTCGAGAAAAAACAAAAAATATGAAATCGATTCAAAACATGGCTAAAATAAATGCCAGAAATTCCAGTATGTGCCGTGCATATAATTAGCACAAAATTATTACATGTCACAAAAAGACGGGCAATGTCCCGTTTTAAAATACACTGACTGACAGAGCAAATGCAACACCAAGAAGGAGTGGTCAGAACTTTATGCCAATTGCAGGGTAGACTGACGTCACTGAGGTATGCTCATGATGTGAAATGCGCCGCTGTGCTGCGCACGTAGCGAACGATAAATGGGACACAGCGTTGGCGAATGGCCCACTTCGTACCGTGATTTCGCAGCCGACAGTCATTGTAGAACGTGTTGTCGTGTGCCACAGGACACGTGTATAGCTAAGAATACCAGGCCGCCGTCAACGGAGGCATTTCCAGCAGACAGACGACTTTACGAGGAGTATGGTGATCGGGCTGAGAAGGGCAGGTTGGTCGCTTCGTCAAATCGCAGCCGATACCCATAGGGATGTGTCCACGGTGCAGCGCCTGTGGCGAAGATGGTTGGCGCAGGGACATGTGGCACGTGCGAGGGGTCCAGGCGCATCCCGAGTGACGTCAGCACGCGAGGATCGGCGCATCCGCCGCCAAGCGGTGGCAGCCCCGCACTCCACGTCAACCGCCATTCTTCAGCATGTGCAAGACACCCTGGCTGTTCCAATATCGACCAGAACAATTTCCCGTCGATTGGTTGAAGGAGGCCTGCATTCCCGGCGTCCGCTCAGAAGACTACCATTGACTCCACAGCATAGACGTGCACGCCTGGCATGGTGCCGGGCTAGAGCGACTTGGATGAGGGAATGGCGGAACGTCGTGTTCTCCGATGAGTCACGCTTCTGTTCTGTCAGTGATAGTCACCGCAGACGAGTGTGGCGTCGGCGTGGAGAAAGGTCAAATCCGGCAGTAACTGTGGAGCGCCCTACCGCTAGACAACGCGGCATCATGGTTTGGGGCGCTATTGCGTATGATTCCACGTCACCTCTAGTGCGTATTCAGGGCACGTTAAATGGCCACCGCTACGTGCAGCATGTGCTGCGGCCGGTGGCACTCCCGTACCTTCAGGGGCTGCCCAATGCTCTGTTTCAGCAGGATAGTGCCCACCCACACACTGCTCGCATCTCCTAACAGGCTCTACGAGGTGTACAGATGCTTCCGTGGCCAGCGTACTCTCCGGATCTCTCACCAATCGAACACGTGTGGGATCTCATTGGACGCCGTTTGCAAACTCTGCCCCAGCCTCGTACGGACGACCAACTGTGGCAAATGGTTGACAGAGAATGGAGAACCATCCCTCAGGACACCATCCGCACTCTTATTGACTCTGTACCTCGACGTGTTTCTGCGTGCATCGCCGCTCGCGGTGGTCCTACATCCTACTGAGTCGATGCCGTGCGCATTGTGTAACCTGCATATCGGTTTGAAATAAACATCAATTATTCGTCCGTGCCGTCTCTGTTTTTTCCCCAACTTTCATCCCTTTCGAACCACTCCTTCTTGGTGTTGCATTTGCTCTGTCAGTCAGTGTAAAAATATTTATAAAATAAAAACAACAACCTGGGAAAGAAATACACACTTCGCATCGAGTCAACGCAGTTAAGTTCATCTTATCGAATCCTGACGGATATCATTCAATTTACGGATATAGGACATACCGCGATGGAATAAAATTATGCTAAATCCGATCCATATTTAAAATTATATTTACAGTACTTATTAACAAATCAATGTTCCAGGATTCCTAACTTATAGCTACACTGATTTTACTAACAGACCGCTCTGTTACAAATTGGATGGCTTGAAAGCCTACTTCCCAATAAAATGAGCTCCGGACTCATATTTAAGAACAAGTCTTTATCAACGATGACAATGACATGATCAGCAATAAATACATGTAACAAAATGCAATATAAAATAAACACTCCAGAGAAACCTGTAAAATTCATGCAAATAAAATAAACAAACATCTGTGTATCCGTTATGTGAAATGCAAGCAATAAGATGCTAAACTCCTTCATATTAAAAAGAACACGGAACTCCTGGGTCAGCTGTCCATGTGTTGGCCTTTCCCTTAGCACGCTATATTATAAATCAAGTGACACGTCTAATGCTCCAGCTATGAAACATCCTGCCTCTCAAGAAAACACACTAACTAATTGGATTGGTAATTCCTGCCTGAGAGATTCTAATATATCTGGGAACATAAATTCACGCTGCCATTCACTTCTCTGTTCATTAAATTAACACAAGGCCTCGAACTCAACTTAAGACATCACAATACACATTCATATGGCCTTAAATACATATTCTAATTGAACACGGCTATTATACGACATACGGCACATCTGGCCTAACACTTCGGAGTCCATGAGTTCGACTCTCATAGTATTAATGAACCCTCAAGGCAAATCAAGCCTCTCTCTCTATCTCGCCATGCATCTGCACCATTATGTTTTCCCCTTTATTATATACCAGGCACCCACGTCCAGTATTAACACACATTGTAATCTCAGGATCAGGCTAATCTTGCCTTTTTCTCGTAAATTTTTAACACAATACCAATTAGCTAGTTCTCTTTGCCGATCTAAAAGATACTATTTCAACGGTGCACTTTCACGCTGGTTACACCTGCCATACACTCCCTCTAACATGCTATATGCTTTAAAAAATCCCTACTGAAATCTATTTCTAAACAAGCTTTAGGCTGTGCAGTCTTCTTAATAAAAGACTCTACATCTTGTAACAAAAAAATTGAAATACACAGTTACCTCTTGACATACATATATCCTCATCTACACCTAATCATTCCCCTCTTTTCCATCTTATAAAAATGAATTAAAATAATATAAAAATATCAGGGTTCAAACATGCATATCACTTGCATTTAGGTAATATTTTCTCATAAAATAAAGTTTCAGCTTTCACAAAAATATGTATACTTGTTTGATTAAAAATCGTCACTGTAAATGTTACTTTCATATAACACTGGCTTAATATAAGAAACACCGACCCGCGCGGTTAGCATCTTCAAGAGAGAGTGAGCTTCCCATATCCAGAAACTGCTGCGTTCACCAAACTTCCAGTATTAGTAATATCATTGGGGATTTCACTGATGTGATGACGCCATGGCTCAGCCGCTTGCTCGGCAAAACGCTGAATCAATATAAATATATTAATTATATCATTGGTTCAGAATTAAGTACTGTAACTATCTACAGGTAGTATTTAACGTCTAACTTACTTCTATTTCATATCAAAAACGCGGAGTATGGCTTTATAACAGATTGCCTAATAAAATCAAGAGTAGTACAGCACTGTAAATCTCGAAGTTGGTAGGACTGGCTTCATTTGTTCTGTGTATTCCTATCATTCCGAAACTTCGCTTCGAGGGCTGTGATTGGCCTATTTTGAATCGGCCGCTCTCAAACACTCGTAAATTCCCTGATTGAATCGTACGGAATAACCGTACTGCTCGCTGTCACTATGGAAGAGAAGGAGTTATTTCTGAAGCCACGCGCTGCCAAGATCTTGCATTACGCTACTTCTATATTGCACCATGACTCCTTCTTGTATTAAATGCACAGTATTACACCATATTACCTAGTTACTATTTGGGGCATATATGATATAGCACAATACATCGAAGATTCGAAAATTTTCTGGTCAGAACTCCCAACATGAATGCTAAATGATCTAGCCAGATAGCCCTCTTTTATACGGTTATCGACTCTGACGTCATCCGATAGCGTGAATATTTTGTCGTGGGATATTTCCTGTTTCCCCACATGAATTTTCCTGAAACTTATACACGGAGACGTTTATGTTGCTATGAATACAGCGACGCATTTCTCATGTCATTAGGTCAATTATTATAAAAGTTAACCATCTTTTGACGTGGAATTCTTTCGAATGTGCGACGTAACTTGTCCTTGGTAAAGGCCAGCGCTGTGAGTTGTCTGGCTACCTATCTACCTCCTGCATGGCTTGTTAGAAACACAAGCTGAGGCGAGTTTAAGCTTATTACTTATATCTCGTAATATTCAAAAAGTATCTTATGTACCTACGTTCCTGATGTAATACATATACTATTGTAATAGTTAAATCGGAATGTCCACTTATGTCAGTTGGGGCAATACAGTATGATTATTAATATTTCACATCAAGTAGAATTTCGCAGCATTTTTCTCCTCTCAAAAACTGGACTCATTACCTTTGCATTTGTGATCAGATTTACTGCGTTTAGGCCTAATTTTGACATTCCTCGTTATTCCTCATTTGAAAATCCTCTATTCTTTGTCTTTACGCCTGTTATAGCTCACGTTTCAGTTCCACACAATGCTATGCTCTTTCCGGTCTTTATCTTTCGAAACGTCTTACATACCTTCACACATACATTCACAGAACATGCTCATTAGTATGTTCTGCATAAACGATTAGCATTTCTGTCGCCAAGGTTCAGCATGTATCATGTTGCCTAGTAGGCACTGGGTCCTCCATGGGCACTGATAACTTGTTCCATGCGTGAAGGCACCGGCGCATATAAGGCGCGAATGGCGTCCTGGGGTATAGCCATCCGTGCTGCATTCACCTGGTTCCACAGTTCATCTTAGGTGGTTGGCATTGGGTCACAGCGCCGCACTCGTCGTTTCATCATATCGCACACATTTTCGATTGGCAACAAGTACGGTGATCGGGCGGGCCAGGACAACAGTCTGAAATTCTGTGACAACAAGAAGGCACGTGTTCGTGCAGCAACATGTGCTCGCGCATTGTCCTGCTGAAGTATGGCGTCTGGGGTGTCGTGCAGAAAGGGTATGGCTACGGTTCGCAGTATGTCACTAATGTATGTCAAACTGGTCATAGTCCCCTGGGCACTCACCTACTGTGATTTGTGGTTGTACTCAATAGCAACCCACACCACTTGAGTTGGCTCTGTATGTACTGCGCGAATGCAGTCAAGGTGATGCCTCTTCCTCTGTCTGCGGCGAACCAAAATGCGGCCATCATTTTCAAACAAACAGAACGTGGATTCGTCTGAAAACATTATCTGCTGCCCTTCCTGCCCCCAGTGACGTCATTCCATACACTATTGCAGTCTAGCACGTTTATGCACATTTGTCAAAGACCGGCGGAGAAGTGAACGACGCGCCGGTAACCCAGACTGTAATAAACGGCGACGGACTGTCACTCCTGATAGTGTACGATGGATTACACCGTTCCACTGTTGCGCCAGAGCCAAGGAGGACGCAGATCTGTTCTTCAATCGCATTCGGATGAGGTGTCGATCTTCCCGGGGGTTGCGGGTGGGGGTGGTCTGGGTGGTGCGGCCAGACCCATCTCGTCGTGTTCTACGGTCTTCTGTGGACCGTTTTGTGCACACCCGTTGCACTGGTGACACACTTCGTCCCACACGAGCAGCAATTTCCTGGATGGATGCAACAAGTTCTCTCATCAATAATACGCCCTCTTTCAAACTGACTCATTTCACAGTAAGGTTCTGTCATTCAACTGCGAGGCATCCTGCACGTCTGCTCAAGTCACACCGGTCCATTACCTTCGGTCTATATCGGCAACGACACTTGTAGGCACATTTTAACAGTCGGTGGTGATACTCAGAGATATCGATGTGGACCTTGCTAGTTGCTTTACGTCCCACCGACACACATAGGTCTTATGGCGACGATGGGATAAGAAAGGCCTAGGAGTTGGAAGTAAGCGGCCGTGGCCTTAATTAAGGTACAGCCCCAGCATTTGCCTCGTGTGGAAATGGGAAACCACGGAAAACCATCTTCAGTGCTGCCGACAGTGGGATTCGAACCCGCTATCTCCCGCATGTAAGCTCACAGCCGCGCGCCCCTAACCTCACGACAAACTCGCCCGGTGATGTGGACCTTGAACCTAAGAACCGACATGGTTCAAATGCTAATCATTTCTTCATAGCATACTAATGCACATGTCTTTTGAATATGAACTTCCTATCCCTAGTCTTTCAAGGTGTTGTGATTTTTATGAACATGGATGTAGTTTGAGGTGAGGCCATTCCTTTGCTTACGAAAGATCTTCCGTAGGCTATTTTTGATTGATTGCGATATATATTAGTAAAATAATTTCACGTTACCCCAGAGTTAAAAAATATAAAACAGATGAATTCCACCATATTAATATTGAACAAAAAGTGGAACCCTAAATAATAAACAGATTTGACTTAGGCGCTCAGCTCAATAGACAGTATTCACAATCGTCAGAAGTGAAAATACCTCTAAGCTTACTGATGGAGTTGGAACGTCCAGCGAACTGCTGTAGCAAAAGAAAGAAAAGAAAGCAAAGCCATCTTCGTACAGGCCATGAAGGGCCTTAGAGGGGTGGAAGATAAAGGCTTCGGCTATCCGTAACCTCGACACTTGATGGGGTAGAGTGGTTAGCTCTAGGCCCGGCCTTTGCCCACAGGAATTAACCTGGTACTCATTTTTGGTGGAACTGCTGTAGCACGTATGGAAATAATTTCGTAGATAGACCGGGATTACGAATGCAATAGACTATCCCCGTGAATTACGCTGAGCAGTAACAGCGGACTCCCGGAAACCAATTGAACAACTACTCTCGGCTCATGAATAATAATTATTTAGAGTGAGAAAATTAATGCAATTCCAGTATTCAATTTGATCGCCAGTCATACAGGGGACCCAATTCGAAACGACCTGATTCCTGATTAACAATATGTGTTGTATTTTCTGTGTGGTAACGTCTTTCCGGTAATTGTCGATAAAGTTGTTGCTTTTGATTAATGTGTAGGATGAAAAATTAATGTAATAATAATAATAATAATAATAATAATAATAATAATAATAATAATCTCCCACATTTTACACACCTTGTGGGGTCGTGGGTGCGAACTATGTAGCACATGTGGATTTGGCTCTGTTGTACGACCAGATGCCCTCCCTGACGCCAACCCAATTTGTAGGGATGTAATCACTATTGCGTATTTCTGTGGTGCTTGGTAGTGTGGTGTGTAGTCTGAATATGAAGAGGAGGGTGTTGAAACAAACACAAACAACCAATCCCCGAGCCAGAAGAATTAATTACACGCGATTATAATTCCCGACTAGGCTGGAAATCGAAACCGGGATCCTGTAAACCGAAGGCTTCAACGCCGACCATTCATCCAAGGAGTCAGAAATAATAATAAAAATAATAATAATAATAATAATAGTAATAATAATAATAATAATAATAATGATAATGATGATGATGATGATGATGATGATGATGATGATGATGATGATGATACTAATAATGGCCTAGCGAAGGTGGTACTGGCGTGCTCAATTCACGCGGTAGGGCGTGTATTTAGTTCTTCATCAGTAAGTGTTTATGACGCTGAAATCCTTTTCCATGCACCCATTCAAATACCTTTATGGCCTGTTTACAGATGGCGTTGATTTTTATACAAATATATTCGTTGAAGTACAGGCACCTGAAATTTGACAGATTACTAATCTCAATATCTACTTGTTAACTACACGCTTCGAATAACAAGTAATACACTTTTGGCACAAAATGCTTTACGTCCCCGTGGTAGAGAATACGCCCTTATGAGAGTAAACATACAAAGAATAGAGCGAACGTAGCTTGCTGGCAATACGTGATTACAACTTTACCAGACATCTCTTAAAGCTGCGTATTTATATTCTTTAATGGAACTCAAATAAGTCGAAGATGAAGAGAACGTTCGAGGATCCCGTTTGCAACGAGGATGAGGAGAGAAGGTGAAGTCACCTCTTATATTTCATATCAAATATTTGAGTTATTCTAATGGACGAACGTTTGTGAATATACATTACTTCTTTATGCTAAGCGATCTTTTAAGTTCTCCAAGCTAAATAATTTGTGTACCTGAATTAGAGATTCAGGCAATAGAAAAATGACTGAATGTCCCGAGTTCGATACCAAACTCTACTGAAGGTAAGATACACGAAATTTACCGGTATGGGGTTTCTTAGCCTTGTTAAGACAGCTGGGATACTGTCATAATATGTTGTAATGGATAGAGGAGTAAACGCCAGCTGAATAATCCTCGCTGGTGCCACTCTGCCAAGCTAGGGGCTTATAGCAATATTGTTTTGCCATGTATACAACAATAACGCGACAAATTCAGTGTACTTGGTCACAATGTGACGGTGATTCAAGGGCCAAACGATAGAAATCTACGCCTATGAGCATTAATCAAAAAAGAAAACGAAAGAGGTTGGACGCCCCGAATGATATAATAATAATAATAATATATCGGAGAAAGAAAGCTTCGTATTCTGAATCAGCAAACTGTAAATGGTGTACGAATTAACCAGAGGCAATACGAGGTTTGTCCGGAAAAGACGTACAAAAGTTGAATAATAACTTTATTTGACAATTATTCAGGTATTACAATATGGTCTCCTTCAAAGTACTCTCCATGAGACAAGATGCACTTCTGCCAACGCCGTTTCCACTGTTGATAACATTGTTGAAAGTCTTCAGTTGTGATGCTGTTCAGTTGCCGTGTCGTTTCTCCCTTGATGGCTTCCACATCACCCAAGTGCCACCCCCGAAGCACCATTTTGCATTTCGGGAACAGGAAGAAGCCACAAGAGGCTAAATCGGGTGAATAAGGCGGGTGGTCTGTCACGGTGATTGAGCTTCGGGCCAAAAACTCACGCACAACGAGCGAAGTGTGAGCGGGCGCATTGTCGTGATGAAGGATCCACCTGCCCCCTTGTGCCAAATCCGGTCGAACTCGGGCCACACGAGCTCTGAGACTTGATGTTGATGCGCTGTTCCTCAATCAGAGAGAGCTCCATACCGACGGCAGGTGAAAACGGGTAACTTTCAACAAGCAGCCGCACACTGCTACTGACACGCAGAGCTCTCCGACTCGAACTGAGCGTTGAGAAGATTGGCGACAACAGCAGTGCCACCTGGCGGCGCCTCCACGATACGTGATACGTCACCCCGACGGATTTATACGTATTTTCCGGACAAACCTCGTATATACAGCTGAATGCCTGGCAATGAATAGCAAATGTCCGATAGAGGAATTGGAAATCAAAGAACGACAGGTTTTGTGAAAAATCGTTGGTCCTGTCAAAGAGAAAGGGGAGTTCAGGAAAAGACATAACCACTAATAATACATGCATGTGAAAAATATCCCTGTTCACCTGAATCGAATGTGCAGGGGAAGATCGAACTTATGGATCGGCATCTATTTTCTAGAGAAGAAAATCAAAGTGTCTGGTACGCAGAGGTGTAGAGGGACCTGCAAAAAGTGGAAATCATACATAAATACATTCAGAAGCGAAACCCTCGTAACGAGAAACCTTTATCGCATAGAGTTTGCCAAGAAAAACCGAGAATAAAGACAGAGGAATTGAGGATTGAGGAGAGAAAAGAACTTCAACACATAAAGCAAAATCAAAAGTAAAAGAACACGGAAGAAGACGAAAACAAATCAGCAATAGCTGGTCACCTTGTCGTGTTCTAAGGTGCTCGATCTCTTACCCACATTAGACACTAAAGGTCCAGTATTATATGGGAAGCTGTGGAAATGCGTAGAAATCCTAACATTTTCAACAGGGACAAAACAATTAAGCAATACATGGTTGCCAGCCTTTAGGGATTTACGTGGGTAGTTCCCTTCCCTGTCCCTTCACCACTGTTATTTCGTTTCGGTGTTTTCCAAATTCGTATGTTCCTTATCACCAGATGTTATTTTTGTCCTGCCACCATCCTGTCTACAAATGTGATTCAACAATGAACGCTAAGAATTGAGAATAATGCATTCTCGTTTCCTGTCAGCTACACCCTTTCTGAAGTGAAAGAAAGTGTTGTGGGCTTGAAACCATGCATAAAATTCGTACATTTTCTCATTTTTAAGACGTTCGATTTTTCGGACGCTATGCACTAATGGGTTAATTCCAGGCTTGTGTCAGTGTCATATTTTCATGAAGTTTGTACACCTGCTGAAATGATATGAAATGGCGTATGGGTTTTAGTGCCCGGAGTGTCCAAGGAGAAGTTCGGCTCGCCAGATGCAGGTCTTTCGATTTGACGCCCGGAAGCGACCCACGTGTCGTTATGAGGATGAAATGATGATGAACACGACACATACACCCAGTCCCTGTGCCAACGAAATTAACCAATTATGGTTAAAATTCCCGAACCTGTCGCGAATGGAACCCGAGACCCCTGTGACCAAGGGCCAGCGTGCTAACCATTTAGCCGCGGAGCCGTACTGTACACTTGTTATGTGACTCCCTCTCGGACTGACTGTGATGGTGCCGTCAGCTTCCGCTTCGAATGCTAGTGGTGTAACGCGTACGGTGAGCCATCTGGTGACGAATGAACGTACCATTTATACTTGTGTTATTAACGTCTACATTCAAACTTCCTTCTTGGAGAAGTCTTCCTCGTAAACAGTCGAGATTTTCTTCTGAAGACGCAAAGAAAAGTTCTCTGCGAAACGTAAAGAATTTCCCCTTATTTCCTTAACACAGCATAAGCCCAAACGACCTGTATCATATCTATAACTGTAATCATGTAACTCGATGTAAGTCCGACTTATTTCTCTCACGGTTTTCAGAGATGCCAGGGTGCCATAAATTTGTCCCGCAGTAGCTCTACCAAGACGTGAAAATTCGGAATGAAAAGTACTAGATCCTACGATTAGTGACGCGGGGTAAGATCTCAGTACAACGGAGGAAGAAGAATGTCCTGGCCAAAGAACCTGAGGGACAGGTCGCTTTTCCACGTGGCAGACTCAAAGATTAGAATAACCGTGATGATCGCCAACCATCGATAGAAGACGGCTCGGCGTGGCAAGAAGAAGAACAATAATAATAATAATAATAATAATAATAATAATAATAATAATAATAATAATAATAATAATACGTTCCCTCTCCTTCCAGTTTATCTACGGACACAAGGTCGGCGAATTTGAGCACCTTCAAATACTACCGAACTGAGCTTGAATCGAACTCGTCAACTTGAGCTCAGAAGGCTAGTTCTCAACAGTAGATTTACCATGATGATGCTTGTTGTTTAAAGGTGCCCAACATCTAGATTATCGGCCCAGGGTTACCATAAGACCAGCATAAATAAAGAGGACAGTGCACATGGAAAAGGGGACATGCCTTATCGATAAAATCATGTGGATTAAAACTTAAAAAGAGCCATGTAAAACTACCCTAACCTAAAACAGTGACTTTCCGTGGTTATCTTAACACTAAATATGCAGTACCTTGATAACTTATTCATCATTAAAATTCATTATGTCATTATAGTTTTTTCACTTTTATACCACGAATAGCTGGAGGATAAAGAAATCTCTCTCCTGTGCACCTGGAAATAAGGCGAGGGTATTAAGCTCTATAATTATAAATACCCGTTTAGATAAATACCACCGGGCGAGTTGGCCGTGCGCGTAGAGGCGCGCGGCTGTGAGCTTGCATCCGGGATATAGTAGGTTCGAATCCCACCATCGGCAGCCCTGAAGATGGTTTTCCGTGGTTTCTCATTTTCACACCAGGCAAATGCTGGGGCTGTACCTTAATTAAGGCCACGGCCGCTTCCATCCAGCTCCTAGACCTTTCCTATCCCATCGTCGCCATAAGACCTATCTGTGTCGGTGCGACGTAAAGCCCCTAGCAAAAAAAAAAAAAAGAATACCTTACGATATTTAAACGACTTACCTTTATTAGCAACTGATATGTAGGTTCCAGCGGGGCAAATCAATCATTCTGCCCCGTGTTTATTTCTTCCTCTTCAGAATGATTCGTATTTCCCCACAACCGCATGAATAATCACTGATTTTCTTTTCGGGATTTTACATTTAAATTCGTAACTTAATTTGATACAAAAGACACACCTCTATCTCACCAAAGAACAATTGTGGAAAACAGAAGATACCGCTTGAATACAGGAGAGACCACTTCTTAATTACGCCGTCAAAGAAACAAAAATAGACATACCAAACCAATGATCGATTCTTTGGCCAAAAGTATTACAGTTGAATTTATTTACGATTCGTCTGCATATGAGAGTACGTGACTATGTTTTAATATTAAGCTAATACTAGGCTCAACCTATAGTATTGTACGCCGTAGTGTTATGCACTGGAATGGATTAAGTTGTGTGGAAATTTGTGATCATGCCGAATTTAGAATGTTAAACTATTAGTATTTCCTGCAATATTTTCTTTCCATAAAATTGCTTGTTATAAACTTGTTATTGTTGTTGATGTTGTAAATCATTGTGTAAAATTTTCATATACCTAAGGTACGTGTGAATTTGTATATGACGCTGTTTTAATGTAAAGCTAGTATTAAGTTCAGCCTATAGTGTTATGCACTCGAAATGTTTAAGTTGTGTGTGAATTTGTATGTGATGATGCTGGATTTAGAATGTTAAACAAGTAGTAGTTCTTGTAATATTTTCTTTCCATAGAATTGCTTGTTGTACTCTTGTTGTTGTAGTAGGTAAGGTAAGGGTTATTCTGCCCGAAGGCAGGTCCGAACCTCCGCAGAGGTGTTCCTGAGCCGGAGTTTACGTGCGGTAGGGTGGCCAGTTCCTTTCCTCCATTGCCTTACCCCCACCAACAGCGCGTGGCAACCCATCCAACTCCTGACCACGCCCAATGTTGCTTAACTTCGGAGATCTCACGGCCGTTGGCTTGTTGTTGTAGTAGTAGCTGTTATTGTTGAGTAATTATGTTTTAACTTTATTATCTCATTACTGTAAGTGATCATTGCCACCTGGATATTTCCCAATTGCGATGTATTTGTTAATAATAATAATTACAGCAACTACAACTTCTTTTATTTACAACTCGGAGCCCAAAGAGAGGACATATCGTAGATTTTTTAAAATCCACCCGGAAACAATGTTTTTTCTCCAAAAGAGGGCGTGTTCGACAAAAAAGGACGCATGGTAAGCCTAATTAAGGGAGGTCAGGTAGGAAGGATGAAGAAGAGGTAGACGCTGATGTCAGAATGTTACCGTTATACGTCTTGTTGTAAGCTCTTAGGGAAGACTCGTTACTAGGGAAGTGTTCTTAGTAGCTTAACAGTCCTGTGTCAATCATATTTAAAAGTCTAAGTCTGACCTACATTTAAGCTGAAGTAATCTACGGAACTGCTGGAGGTACTCATTTCTAATGTCATCAAGGGAACTTCGTATTCTGCCCGCAGCGCGGATTAACATTTATATACCGTGAGCTGTGTTCGTTCCGTTGGTTATACAGGAGCTCGCTCAAGAAAATGCAATAAGTGGATGTCCGCAGGGAATCGACAGACTTCATTATTACAGGAAGAATCGTGTGGACCGAATTGCGGACGTGGTTTTATTTTATTTTTTTCGTTTTGCTACGGTTATAATTCGCTAAATTCATGAATGAAATGAAAATATAATTTTACTACACGCTAACAACTAGCCCTTGTTGCTTGGTGAAATCTAATAACATTCAGCCAGTTACAAGTCAGACGGGATCCTTGAAATGAAGTGCAAAATTGACCTAAAACGCAACTGACATCCGCACGCTCTACAAATTATATTATTGCTGTTCATATAATTATCTTCTCATGGAAGTTAAATTCATTGCTCTTATTTTTAGGATTATTTTGTCTACAGTCTAGCTTCTGTACTTACTGGGAGTGCACTTTCCTTCACATCAAAACGTCCTAGGATCGAGTCCCCGTTTTGCTGAGGGACATAGTAATACTGTGTTAACTCCTCTGCTCGAGGGCTAAGTGTTCATAATAATGAACTTCCTTCATTCATACACAAGAGAACTCAACACAATACAATTCACTATCAATAAATAGAGACACACACACTAGTGAATTAAATCATCCATATATGACTTGTTTTTTGCTAGTTGTTTTATGTCGCACCAACACAGATAGGTCTTACGGCGACGATGGGACAGGAAAGGGCTAGGTGTGGGAAGGAAGCGCCCGTGGTCTTAATTACGGTACAGCCCCAGCATTTGCCTGGTGTGAAAATGGGAAACCACGGAAAACCATTTTCAGGGCTGCCGACAGTAGGGTTCGAACCTACTATATCCCGAATACTGGATACTGGCCGCACTTAAGTGACTGCAGCCATATATGACTGACGTGAGGAAGAACATAGATCGTATATCTCTTCAAAATTCCAGACGCGGCCGGAATTCGAACCCGAAACCGTTAGAACTGAAGGCGGTGACGCTGACCATCAAGCCAAGGAGATTTATGCCTGGCCGATGTGGTAATGATGTGCTCGGTTCATCCGGAAGGACGTGGATTTGATTCCCCATCAGGGAGTCGAAATTTTAAGAAACGAGATTTCCAATTCTGGATGTGCACACAGCCCTAAGGCTCACTCAGCATGAACTGAAAATGAGTACTAGGTTAATTCCAGGGGGCAAAGGCAGCCGGCGTAGAGTTATCCACTCTACCCTACCTAGTGCCGAGGTTACGGGTAGTGAAAGCCGTTACCTTCCACCCCTCCAAGGACCTCCATGGCCTGTACGGAGATGACTTTTAACTTCCAGTATAAGCTCTGTTTTTGTTTTCATGTATACCGTACCGTAGATAATTTTCACTTTTGAAATTATAAATAGTATTTTTTTTCTGTATTATCTTATATTGACCAAGCTCGATAGCTAGATGCGGCCATTATCCAGTATTCGGCAGATAGTGGATTCGAACTCCACTGTCGGCGGCTCTGAATATGGATTTCCGTGGTTTCCCATTTTCACATAAGGAAAATGCTTGGGCTGTATCTTAATTAAGGCTACGGCCGCTTCCTTCCCACTCCTAGCCCTTTCCTCTCCCATTGTTGCCATAAGACCTATTTCTGTCGGTGCGACGTAAAGCAACTTTTTAAAAATCTTGTATCGTATCACTTCAAACTGTTTTCCTTTTATCATTTTCATCAAAGGTGAAATATTGTGTATAATATGGCGGTGCCTTTTGTAACTTAATGAAGTAATAGAAATGAAACTTGTGCGTAGAAGTATTGTCGAACATCACATCTTTATGGATCTAACCTACTGCGTGGAACGGTAAGATAGTAAAATGTGTGTCTGGGAACTTGAAATAAGGTACAAGCGTAATATAATTTGAGCGCTAGTAAGGCAGTTCTTGTGAGAGAAGTCTAGAACGGTTCCTCTGATGTGTGCGCGTTGCCATTTCTCATTGCCGTCGTGCAAGTAGTAATAACCACGTTGTAAGTTAAATATACTGTTCAGTAAATATTAATTACCAGTTCATACGCGCGGCTTTGCACACATGTAATAATTTTTGTAATTTATTTTCAATATAAGCTTTGTTTTTGTTGTCATATGTGTCGTATTTATATTTCATTTTAACTAAGTAATATTAAATTTATTACATTATATTATTCCGCTCCAAATTGCTCTCCTTTTAACTTTTTCATTAAACGTGAAACTTCGTGTATAATATTGTACCGCTTATGGTAACTAAACCTACAACAGAAAACAAATTTGTACATACAATAATTGTCGCAAATTATACCTTTGTGAGTATAACCCAGTGCATGAAACTGTACGAAGTAAGATAATACCACAATATAATCTGAGAGTAAATACGACAATTCTCGAGGGAGATGACTGTAATAGTTCGCCTGATTTGTGCGTGTAATATTTTCCCAGTCCTGTCGTGCAAGTGGTAGTACGTACGCAGTAAGTCAAATATACTCTTGAGTAAATGTTTATCACCAGTTTTTACGCGCGGCTTCACACAAGTTTTTGTGGCCATTCTTAGAACTGAGGGACACTGGAAATGATATCAGGATGTGTTCGGTAATTCTTGGAAAATGGTGAAATATGCAAGCACTCTCGCTGTAGTTCTTGGTCAAAAAGTGCGATCCTAGATTACACATGGAACATTTGCTAAGTGCGTGAGTGGTAATGGTACTAAATCAAATACGATGGAAAGTTTAACTGTAATCTATCGTTATTGTACCAATTTTAGCTGTCCAAAGTACTAATTATAAATATTCATGAGTCTAAAAAGATATTGGTATAGAAATGAATACGTCAAGAAACTCGTCTACAAATAATTATTATTTTGCTCATTTTAGCCATTTGTGAGTCTTGATGTAGAAACAGTATATTTCAATTATTTGTTTGTACTTCCTACAATGATAGGCTGCCTAAATCTGACAAAGTATGCTATAATACTTAAATATAGAATAATGTTTAAACATGAAGAGTTTTCCAGAGTTTAACCTTCGTATACAGTACTACAGAGGGGATTTCTAATAATTTGGACGGAGCCTTTAATAGCCAAGACGGCTAAATCACAATATAGATTCTTGGGAATGCCCACACTTCTCAAGAACTGAACTAAGAATTTTGATATGATTCCTCTTGCTCCGATGAAAAGTCCTAGAACTCTTATACAGGAAATGCTGTATTATTATTTGAAGAAGCTGATGATTTGTCCTTAGATGGCTTGCTTATCCGCATCTCTCTCTGAATAAATCACAATAAGCGCATTGGATGAATGATGAATTCGTGAAATTGGAAGTTGTATGTATGTTTAGTCCTCAGCCCGAAGGCTGGTTGGATCCTCAACAGTTCCACCATCAGCTGTCATAGATGGCCTAGGCATCACTGAAGAGGCGTACTAGGGAAATGAGGAGTGAGGTAGTTTCCCGTTGCTTTCCTCACCGAGCCAGAAGTTGCTATTACACATCAGTCTGCCAAGCCCACTGAAATGCATGCACCAACTGACCCTATGAGCAATATTTTCACACCATTCATAGCAGGGACTGGCTGCAGAAGGAATGGCATTACTAGCATTACTCATACCTCAGTCACTTTCATTTTGTCAAAGCTAAGGATAAAGCTGAGACAGATCAATGAAAGTAACAAAATTGCTCTAGCCCATACCAGAAGACATAGTGCACTGTAAACACTAGGTCCTGCCAGCAAAGGAAGTTAAGCACTTAGAAACTTCAGTGACCCAGATAACACTGTCAAGGGCATCAAAGCCATTGCATTTAACTGGAAATGTAGCTTTCTTCCAGGCATGCTTAATCATGTTATTGAATATGGGGGCATCGAACTGTTTTTTGGTAAGCGCATGAAAGTTCATGACAGCGTTACGACTATGGAGGTCAATATCAATATTGTCTAGTGAAACTCGCTCAAAGAAAGAAAAGGAAAGAAACATTTTGCGAACGTCTGCTACTGACGAAAAATGTATACATCCCAAAGCTGAACAAGGGAAATTGCATCAGGTTGAGAGGTTGTTACCTATATTGCTTATCCGGACTTTAGTTGATGGAGGAAAAATGAACGAGTAGATATGGAGATCTAAAAAATTATCACTTTACTTTCATGCAGAATAAGACGTAGAATCGTTCAAGTTGTCCGTTATATAAGGCAGTCCGCACACGAAAGCAATACAACAGCAATAATAATATATTCCCTCCCTGTCACTTCCTATGTAAAGGAGTAGGGCCCACCAACGGAGCAATACAAAAGCAATTCAAGAGCGATTTACTCGACTAGTGCAATCCGAATATCCCGGGCGACCTGCAGTAAAGCGCGATCTGAGCAACCGATGAAAGGTGGTAATAATAGAAAATACAAATGCACAAGCCTTTCTAAGCATTTCGCGTAATATCGCCACCCTTACTAATAATATTTCTCACGTGTCTTGAGGAACAGATTCGGGATATCAGTAGCATTAGGTCTGTAGATGAAATCCAGTAATTATCACGTGAACATTGCGACTTCCTCCTCCTCCTATGGCGCGACGGCCCGTTTTCGGGTCATGGCCTCCCCAGTTGCTCTCCGCCAAACTTGTCGATCTCGTGCAGCTACTCTCCAATTCCGGATCTTGAGGATATGTGCTGCGTCCTGATGTACACCATCTTCCCATCTGTTACGTGGCCTTCCCACAGGCCTTCCTCCTCCAAAGTCTCCTAAGAATACCTTCTTTGGGATTCGGTGTTCTTCCATCCTAATTAGATGACCTGCCCATTTAAGTCTCTTCATTCGAATGGCATGCGACAGGGGTGCCTACCCATACAGGGAATATAGTTCATTATTATATCTAATTCTCCACTCCCCTTGTACGCATATGGGTCCATAAATTCTCCTCAGGATTTTCCTTTCGAAGGAATCTATCTTCTCCACGGCTTTCTTTGGGAGGGTCCACGTATCACTTCCATACATCACTATACTGCGAATGAGGGTTTTGTATAGCATAACTTTTAAGCTCTGATTTATATCTCTACTTCTGAAAAGTGGTAGTACTGCAAAGTATGCTCTGTTGGCAGCTTGAATTCTTGCCTGTATTTCCACCATTTCCTCATTCTTGTTGCTCAGATGTACACCAAGATATTTAAATTCATCCACCACCTCCACTTTGGATCCTTCAGGGACAAGTTGGTCATTTGTATACTTCCTTCTCCGAGCCTGCACCAATACCTTCGTCTTCTGTTCATTGATCTTAAGTCCAATCTCTTTGCCTTCCCTATTCAAGTCTTCAAATGTTTCTTTAACTGTCCTTGTTGTTCTTCCCATCAAATTTATGTCATCAGCATATCCAACTAGTTGAGCTGTTTTGTACAGAAGTGTTCCACTGGTGTCCACCCTTAACTTTCTAATCACTGACTCTAGTGCCAGGTTAAATAGAATTGGTGCTAAGCCATCTCCTTGCTTCAATCCCTGATTCACTTCGAAGAAGCTGCCTACTTCAGTCTGAATTTTCACTCCCACCATCGTATTTCTCATAGTCAATTCCACCAGTCGCACCAGCTTTTCTGGTATCTTGAACTCTCTTAATACCTCCATTAATTTATCCCTGTCAATAGAGTCGTATGCTTGTTGAAAGTCGATAAACATCTGTACCACATCTATGCCCCGTTCCCAACACTTCTCCAACACTTGTTTCACAGTAAATATCTGATCAATAGTGGATCTTCCCTTCCGGAACCCTGCCTGGTATTCTCCTAGAATTTCTTCCACCAGGGGTTCTAGTCTCTTCTTCAGAATGGAAGTGAACAGCTTATATACTGTACACAGCAGTGTGATCCCTCTATAATTGCTACATACCAACTTATCCCCTTTCTTGTATATTGGGCATATGATGCCTTTGCGCCAGTCTTCAGGCATTTCTTCTGTATTCCACACACTCACAATTAGATCATATATAGCTTCTTGTAGTGTGGTTCCTCCGTATTTCCACAACTCTGCAGGGATTCCATCGACACCTGGTGCTTTATTGTTTTTCAGTTGCTGTATGGCTTCTATCACTTCTTGCATAGATGGTGCTGTGACTTCTGATTCATTTGTCTCAGTATTCTTCCTTGAGGTAGTTGGTGTTTTCTCTTTCATTTCTACTGGGTTCAGGAGGTGTTGGAAATATTCCTTCCGTCTATCTTGGATCCCTTTTTTATCTCCCAAAAGCTGTCCATTTCTGTCCTTACACATGTTTGTTCTTGCCTTGAATCCTTCTTTCACTTCCTTAACTTCTCTGTAAGCCATGTAGCTATTATCTTCTTTAAATTCCTCCACTATTCTAGCCATTTTCTCATTTAATTTTCTTCTCTTCTTTCTTCGACATACATTCCTTACTTCTTTATTCTGGTTTTCAACCTCTTGTTTCTTCACCCTTGTTGGTCTCTCTAGGTATGCTTTATATGCTTTATCCCTTTCTTCTATGGCTTTTTGGCATTCCTCATCAAACCATTCCTTTGTGTTCCTTTTGGGTACAATGTCTAGTGTGTCCTTTGCCACGGCCTTAACGCTTTCCTTCAGAGCAGTCCATTTGGTCTCGACCGTTGCTGTTTGGTCCTTATTATATTTCTCTACCAGCACTTCTGCCATTCTTTCCCCGTATCTTTCTGATACTTCCTTATTCTTCAGTTCACAAGTATTGTACTTTTCTATCCTACTCATTCCTTCCTTTCTTGTTTTCATAATGCGGCACCTTAAGATTGCCTTAACTAGAAAGTGGTCGGAGCCACAACTTGTTCCTCTGAATGATCTGACATCCATGATATTGGATGCCCATCTTTTCTCCATTATTACATGGTCTATTTGATTACAGGTCTTTCCATCTGGCGATATCCATGTTTGCTTGTGTACCTCTTTATGAGGGAAACAAGTTGACATCACTTTCATGTTTCTGCTGGTAGCAAGGTCAAGCAATCTCTGTCCATTATCATTAGTAGTGTTATGTAAACTATGGATCCCTATTATTCCTTGATATATCTCCTCCTTCCCAATTTGTGCATTTAGGTCTCCTATTATCATCTTAGCATCGTTCGATGGGATTGAATCTAGCACTCGTTCCAGTTCAGCATAGAACTGATCCTTGACTATCTGTTCCTTGTCTTCCGTTGGTGCATATACATTTACGATTGTTAAGTTGTAGAATCGCATTTTAACACGCAATGTTGCCAATCTTTCATTTACTGCCAAAAACTGTAGTACATCATCTTTAGCTTGTTTTCGTACTATAAATGCTACTCCTCCTTCTTGTGCATTCCTTGGCTTCCCACTACTGAATATTGTGTGGGTTTTGGTGTCCCATATCTCATCCCTTCCTGACCATCTAGTTTCTTGTATGGCTGCTATGTCCACTTTGTTGACTTCTAGTTTCTGCATCAGTACTTTCAGTGCTCCGGCTCGTAGAAGTGTGCGTACATTCCATGTACCAATTGCGTAGTCCATTGCCTTTAGCTTAGCTCGTCGTCTATTAAATCCACCATTCCGAGGCATATTCTGGGGCTTCGCAACAGTTGGTTTTCCGGAGCGAGGTTGTTAGCCTTGCTCCAACCCCCAGCAATCCTGGAGGACCGATGTTTTCTGTTAGGGTTGTCTCCCTTAGCTGATAGGTCCCCATTTAAGCGTCGGGAGCTCGCTTTCTGCCCTTACATGACTTAGCCGTGTACCTTAAAGAATGTACCCGTTGCCCAGAGGCCACGGCGTGGACGTGCATGTATCGGACTTGGTAGGAATAGATGGCATTTCCTGTGTTTTGCTAGTACACTCCCATCAGCAAGAAGTGCACCCACAGGACCACATACTACCCCTTTGACCCCCACATTGCGACTTCACACCTGTCAAACCACAATAAGTGAGGTTAGCACATACATATTCACACGCTCTCAAACAAATCTCAGAGGCTTTATAGAAATGATCACCTCTTTGGCTGTGGGAAACATTTTTTTGTCAGATCCTCTTGGCACTCAACTTCAACGTTATTTCTGGGGCCGCTGGAGCTACTCAGGTTTGCTTTGTTTTGGACGAACGCCGAATGCGAGACCTGACGCTACATGGCTTTGAGATGAAAATCTCAATCCCGGATAGACCGGGATTTTCTTTTACAATTGGGTTTACATTCCACCGACACAGACAGGTCTTATGGGAGCGATGGGATAGCAAAGGGCTAGGAGTGGGAAGGAAGAGGCCGTGGCCTTAATCAGGGTACAGCCCCAGCATTTATTTGTTGTGAAAATGGGAAATCACGTAAAACAATCTGCAGAGCTGCTGACAGAGGGGCTCGAACAGACCGGGATACGAACCTCATCCTAATGAATGAGAGGTTGATAGCTAAGCCACTGCGATAATGACAGTTCCCGAGGTTTGCTCTCTAGATTGATATATAAGGTGTTTTATTGCTATTCCACAAGAGATTTTTCAACTTAATGTTAGAAAAATTCAAATAGGTGTATTATATTTTACGTATTGCTTTTGGAGACCAAAATATGATTAGATTACGTATAACGCGCACCGTTAAAGATAACCATCTGCTAAATACATTAGTGGAAGGAGGAATGAAAAAGGTAAAAGGGGATTAAGATCGTTGTGAATGTTAGTAAGAAATCTACTTGGACTGTTATTAAAGGAACTCAACAGCTGAGTCGGCAGTTTCCGAATCCCTCATTCCCAGGCAGAGTACGGGGAACTTCAAGGAACTTACAAACCGCTGGTGTGCACGGTATTTCCGTAACTTTGCTTTCTTGTTATTATTATTATTATTCTCATTCTTACTTATATTATTATGCTCGCCTTCTTAGCGTAACGGTTAGCACTATTATATATCGTCCTCGGTAGCCTGGGTTCGATTTCCGGTAATGCCAGAGATTAAAGAATGGCCGGAAAGCTGGTATGTGTTTAAAATGGTACATGCATATCACCTCAATTTGAGGTGTACCTGTAAAGAGCTGCACCACCTCTTCTTCTTATTATTATTATCATTATCATTATCATTTGAGCCAATCATTTCTCTGTGTTGTTCTTAACGCCCAGTATTTATTCATTCTTTCTGATCTTCGTTTCCTCTTGTCTTCCGAGATAATAGGTTTGGCTTTTATTGTAGATTTGTCTTGGAACCTTCTATTTTCGTCTTTAGTTATTGCTTTAAGTGTTCGATAGAATAGTGAATTTTATGTAATTTTTAATTATAATAGGTTTTTCATTTTCTGTAAACCAGTTCGGTTTTGTTTTTCGGTTACGGAAGAAGTCAAAGATTTGTTCGGTTAATCTGTTAGAGTTCTTTCTGAGAAGATGACCGTAAACTATCATCTTTGTTCTTCGCATAGTATCTGAGAGTTTTTGCATTTTTCTTCTAGGGTGTTTCATTCTTTGTGAATATTACCTTATTATCCTGAAATTTTGGTCCGATGATCTTTCTTAAAATTTTCTTTTTTTTATTTCGAATTTCATCTGACCTTTGGAATTCATGTTTAGTGTTTCTGGTTTAATCGCTGTTTTATAATGTTTCATTTTGTACCCCCATGAAAGAGATTTGTAGGGCGGAAAGCGGAAAAGGACCTATTGTCGGGGATGTAACATTTTCTGTACAAGCAAATTAAGTGGTTGAGTTAGAAAATACGAGGGTCATCCGGAAAGTAGAACCCGTTAGCGCCGCATGAAGCGCTGACAACTCGGGTAGCTGCTGGGTAAGGTCAGACCGCGTCAGTGGCTTGTGTGCCTGCTCTGTGTTAGGTTGCGTGATTGCGTGATTACGAAGCATTGCCTGCGTTGTGTCTGTGATCGTTTAAAATACACTGACTGACAGAGCAAATGCAACACCAAGAAGGAGTGGTTCGAAAGGGATGAAAGTTGGGGGAAAAACAGAGACGGCACGGACGAATAATTGATGTTTATTTCAAACCGATATGCAGGTTACACAATGCGCACGGCATCGACTCAGTAGGATGTAGGACCACCGCGAGCGGCGATGCACGCAGAAACACGTCGAGGTACAGAGTCAATAAGAGTGCGGATGGTGTCCTGAGGGATGGTTCTCCATTCTCTGTCAACCATTTGCCACAGTTGGTCGTCCGTACGAGGCTGGGGCAGAGTTTGCAAACGGCGTCCAATGAGATCCCACACGTGTTCGATTGGTAAGAGATCCGGAGAGTACGCTGGCCACGGAAGCATCTGTACACCTCGTAGAGCCTGTTGGGAGATGCGAGCAGTGTGTGGGCGGGCATTATCCTGCTGAAACAGAGCATTGGGCAGCCCCTGAAGGTACGGGAGTGCCACCGGCCGCAGCACATGCTGCACGTAGCGGTGGGCATTTAACGTGCCTTGAATACGCACTAGAGGTGACGTGGAATCATACGCAATAGCGCCCCAAACCATGATGCCGCGTTGTCTAGCGGTAGGGTGCTCCACAGTTACTGCCGGATTTGACCTTTCTCCACGCCGACGCCACACTCGTCTGCGGTGACTATCACTGACAGAACAGAAGCGTGACTCATCGGAGAACACGACGTTCCGCCATTCCCTCATCCAAGTCGCTCTAGCCCGGCACCATGCCAGGCGTGCACGTCTATGCTGTGGAGTCAATGGTAGTCTTCTGAGCGGGCGCCGGGAGTGCAGGCCTCCTTCAACCAATGGACGGGAAATTGTTCTGGTCGATATTGGAACAGCCAGGGTGTCTTGCACATGCTGAAGAACGGCGGTTGACGTGGCGTGCGGGGCTGCCACCGCTTGGCGGCGTATGCGCCGATCCTCGCGTGCTGACGTCACTCGGGCTGCGCCTGGACCCCTCGCACGTGCCACATGTCCCTGCGCCAACCATCTTCGCCACAGGCGCTGCACCGTGGACACATCCCTATGGGTATCGGCTGCGATTTGACGAAGCGACCAACCTGCCCTTCTCAGCCCGATCACCATACCCCTCGTAAAGTCGTCTGTCTGCTGGAAATGCCTCCGTTGACGGCGGCCTGGCATTCTTAGCTATACACGTGTCCTGTGGCACACGAGAACACGTTCTACAATGACTGTCGGCTGAGAAATCACGGTACGAAGTGGGCCATTCGCCAACGCCGTGTCCCATTTATCGTTCGCTACGTGCGCAGCACAGCGGCGCATTTCACATCATGAGCATACCTCAGTGACGTAAGTCTACCCTGCAATTGGCATAAAGTTCTGACCACTCCTTCTTGGTATCAAATAATATATGAAGATAGTGTTGTGACTTTGTGCCTGACAGTGTGTGGAAACTGACCCTTTTGACTGTTCTCCAATATTCATAAACATTGTGAGACTTCGCCTATCATTGCGTGTGCCATACTACCATTCTTAATATTACGTACTGTTTCATCTTATACCGATCCAGAGTTTAATTAATCTTTTCTTTTTCTTTTTCAAATGCATTGTTTTACATGTTTTTACGGCTGACGATGACCTGGACTAGGGTCGAAACCGGTCCCATTTATATTTACTATTAAATAAAAATGTAATCACTACATTTCTTTCCTATGTATTGAATAGACTGAACCTCTTTTTCAATTATTTAATTTTTAAAGTTAATACTTTCAATACGGAACAATGAAATTTTTATCAGTTAATGTAAAACATTGCTTAAAAACCAATACAATTTGAAAAATGACATTTGAGAGGTAATAATTACGTCAAATTTGTTTTTAAATACTGTATATAAAGTTTAACAATGGTAATGTTGTACAACTTTAAAACGCAATTTCTCAAAACACAGTTTTCCTGTCACAAATATTAAACCTGCCATAACTCACTAAATTTTTGAGATAAAAATCTACTTTTAAAAAATTGTTTGGGATTCAATGCTGAACATGAAAGTATCAATAACTCAAAATCCAAAATTTTCGATAAGAGGTCCCTTGTCACATTCCGCCTCACATTTCTTGTTGTATATCTGTCAGTTGAAGTTTATTTCTCCTGGATTTCATTGCTTTGTAATCCACGGCATTTCAACGAATCCATTCTCCGAGATATTGGACATCTTTTACTGTTTCAATCGTTTGTTCTTGGGCTTTGAGGTATTTATGTGGGTGTTCGTTGTTTGTCTTTTTTTTTAAGGAGATGTGAAGATCTATTTTAGCGACTTGTTCTTCTAGTTAAAGTACTTGCTCCCTTTCTCGCTCCATTGTTTCAGCAAACAAGGCCATATCTTCTGCAAAAGCAATACAATTGATTTTGAGGTTCTTATTTTTGCAACCCAGTCTAATTCCATTCTTTATACTTTTGTTCCATTCTCTAACTACTTTCACACGCACACAGTTGAACAGCAACGGTGAGAACCTATTCCCCTGTCGTACTCGTTCTTATTTCGAAGGAATCTGATAGTTAACCCATGAACTGAACTTTCGAAAACGTATTTGTGATAATCGCTTTTATGATATTAATTGTTTTCTTATCCAAACCCATTTCCTCCAAGACTGATAAAAGGGATTCTCTATCAATCGAATCATATGCCTTTTTGAAATGTTGTGTTCCGTTCAGCTTACCAAATTAACATTTCTAAGCTTCGCCACTGACGAATGGAGTAGTTCCCACCCTCATTGTACAATTGTAGAAATAACAAAATCCGTCATGATTACTTTTCACAGTTCTATTATACGCAAAGTTTCATTAACATCGTAAGTAGATTTATTTTTCAGGGGAAATATAGCCCTGTCTGTATGTACAAATCGATTATCATTCAATTAGTCACACATTCATTTTTATAACACAATAGTTTGAGAACAAAATCATTAAAACTGTAGCCTTTCACTCTCATATACCTTCCTCAGCATCTCTCACACACCAGCACCTGCGGAGACTTTGATAGGCAAGGCGTGAGAAGGAAGGTTTGGCGCGAGTCCAAGAGCAGGCGAGACGTAAAATTAATAGAAGTAGCGTAAATGGAGTGTAATCGAGGGGAAAACGGGGTCAAAACAGAAACAAGGAGAAGGGTAGAGTGATTTCCAGTGACAGACAGCCAATTTTCAGACAAATACTTTACCCAAAAGTACAACGAAATGTAATGGTCTGTGATAACTGACAAAGAGTGCAGCTATTGGAGTGAAGCAAGGTTCACAAGTGTGGAACGAAGCCAGATAGCGATACCAACTTCTCTTCAAATATATTCTTCCTTATTTACATTTTTAGCTGATAGACGCGTCAAATTTCCCTTACACAGACCGTCTTGTCGACGAAAATATATATTTATAAAGGAGGAGAATGTTCATCACTCAGAGTTTATCACCGCTGCAGACTTCTAGAAACAAGAGAGAGAATTTTTGAGGCATGTCAGAACGTCCTGTTGGCATTTTAACAAACAAGTGAGAGGAATAACGAGTGCTTGTAGGCAGTCATGTCACAGGGCGGAGGAATGTAAGGATGGTGGCCAAATGAGCAAAGCTGAGAAGAGATAAATAACTTACTGTTACTTAAATGCCAGTAACAGAAGAAGCAAGTGATATTATTATAAACATATAGCCACTATACCGTCAAATCAGTTCCACCAAATTGGTGCTTTAAAGGGTACCTACACCTTTGAAGATAGAACAATTGGGTGTACAACTTTCTCCGCAGCAATTGAAATGAATACTAAAAGGAAACCTAGTACGACAAACACAATTTTCCTTTATAATATTCCTACATATTAGAAACCACACAAACCTAAGCCTTTATATACAATTTATTATTCAAAATGGCTATGTGTCATGGCCACTATTTTTCCGGTTCCCTGATAATTTCCAAACACATAAGTATTTTTCTGTGTTTCTTTTTTATTACTAGTAGTAATATTACAGCTACAGCATGTACTAGAATTAGTAAAGTTCATAAAATACAAATATACTTTTCATGAAGTAATTTTCAAGTAGTCAATTTTTTCAATAATTTTAATTTGGAAATATTTTCTTCTTCTTCTTAATATGTTTACCCTTCAGGATTGCTTTTCCCTCGGACTCAGCGAAGGATGCCACCCCTACTGGCTCACGGACAGTGTCCTGGAGCGTAGACGAGGAAGTAAAAGGAAGCGGCCGTGGTCTTAAGTTAGCCACTAACTCCGGCATTTGCCTCGAGGAGAAGTGGGAAACCACAGAAAACAACTTCGAGGATATGCGAGGTAGGAATCGAAACTCTCTACTCAATTGACCTCCCGAGGCTGAGTGAACCCCGTTCCAGCCCTCGCCACAATTTTCAAATTTCGTGGCAGAGGTGGGAATCGAACCCGGCTCTCCGGAGGTGGCAGCTACTTACACTAACTACTACACCACTTCGGCGATTCATTTGAAAGTATTTTTTAAAAACTTAACCAATGAGGCTAGCTCCATTATTCTAGTATATTTTCTTCTTCTCTATAAAATACACACAAATGCAAAATGTCATCTTGAAAACTTTCAGAGTGATGAGGGTTCTGAAAAACGAACGTTACAGGAAACGGGCAACAATCTAACCGACAAAGGGCTTACTTGGGTGACAGGGCTTCACGGTTTTGCTCATAATCCCTAAAGTATTTGAGATATTAACAAAAATTTTGAACTGTTATAAAAAATCAATTTTTAATGAAAAATACATTGAAAAATAGTATTTTTAGTCGGTCTAAGGTGTTGATTTTCCCATAAATCCACCAAAATCTCACTTTGAAGAATTTATTAAAAAAGTCAAAAAATATATGATTTGATTTGATTATAACATGACAATGGAGCATTATCTTCAAGCCTCTCTGTTTCCAGACCAATTGCACGGTATGGGAATGAAAGTTAAATGGATTTAGGATTATATTCTAAATGGACAATTATTGTAAAGTTTCTCCTCAATAACCATTGTACATAATGTAAAATTCATAATACCTCAATGATTTTGTTTATATATATTAACTGGTAATCATTTCGTGTGGCTATTGTCTGTCTGATGCTGCCCTTGAAAGGCATAACTCGTAACGAGGGATGACATCCATTGTGTATGTTACTAGCCTCTGTGACTCAGACGACAGCGCGCCGGTCTCTCACCAATGGGTTTCGTGGTTCAAATCTCGCTCATTCCATGTGAGATTTCTGCTCGACAAAGCCGAGGTGGGACGGGCATTTCTCCGGGTACTCCAGTTTTCTCTGTCATCTTCAATTTCAGTAAACACTCTACAATACCATTCCATCTAGCAGGGGCATCTGGGGAGAGATGCCGTGGGAGTAAAACACACCGAGCACCCCTAGATTTTGAGTAGAGAGGGAGTAAAAACAATCGAAAACGACGTATATTAGTGTAGAATCCATAGTTTTTAGGGTCGCTGGGATGAATAGTAGGGGCTGCCTGGCCAAGGCGGTCAAGGCGTGCTCGGTTCGCCCGGAAGGACGTGGGTTCGAATCCCCGTCAGGAAGTCGTAAACATTTAAGAAACCAGATTCCCACTTCCGGAGGTACACATGGCCCTGAGGTTCACTCAGCCTACACCATAAATGAGTACCAGGTTAATTGTTGGGGGCACAGGCAGCCGGGAGTAGAGCTAACCACTCTACCCCATGAAGTACCGAGGTTATGGATAGTGGAAGCCTTTACCTTCGAACCCTCCAAGGGCCTTCATGGCCTGTACGGAGATGACTCCGCTTTGGGATGAATAGTGACACTCTGGATGACTTTTAATTCCAAGTTCAGCATGCGGTTCATAAGTAGAGATGGGAATTATAGACACGAATAAGTATAAAAAACGTATTTAACCAAGGCGCAAGTGCTTCCTACCCGCGCAACAGTTCTGCAGTGGGATTTGCATAAATATTAACGATCTGAACTATCAGAACCCCTAAAATTTATGCAACTCGCCCTACACATCTGTAGCGCGGTTAGATTTCACTTGCGCCTTGTTCAAATACGTCCGCATTCTAACATATTCGTGCCGATAATTCCCATCTCCAGTCATAAGAGATAAGGAAGACAATGTTCAAAATGGCAAATTTACAGTTTTTAGGTTCTCTAGGCTGACTGGTGACAGTTCCAATGACAGTTAGAACCATATACTGCATATGTATAGCGCTACGTGTAAATACATACAGTTATCACTTAGTTTTATTATTTGAATTATCAATTACTTCCCAGACAATCTGGACTGCCACAAGTGACAACTTCCAGGCGAAACAAAATAATCTAAAAAATTAAACTTCAAATTAAACACACAATAAAGCTCAAAATAGCTCTTAAAAACCGAGCAAGTGGCTGTGTGGTTAGGGTCACGTAGTGTCAGCTTGAATTCGAGAGATAGTGGGTTCTAATCCCACTGTCGGCAGTTCAGAAGGTGGTTTTCCATGGTTTCCTATTTTCACACCCATGAAACGCCGGGCCTGTACCATATGTAAAGCCACGGTTGCTTCCTTCCCACTCCTACCCCCTACCTAACCCATCGTCGCCATTAGACTCCCTGCGATGTGAAGCACATTTTTTATTTAAGTTCGTAAATTATCAGTCAACGTCACAATAAAGCGATCTAAAAAGAAATACTTGACACATAATTAACAGGTAATACAAATCCTGAAAGTAAACGTTCAAAATAGTTCCCGGATTGCGCATGGAGTAATTTCAAATCCAGGCAAGTTACCTGATCTATTATAACAAATGCTGCGGAACATCACGGGTCCTCTCATTATTATTATTATTATTATTATTATTATTATTATTATTATTATTATTATTATTATTATTATTATTATTATTATTATTATTATTTTGCTAATTGCTTTACGTCCATCGACACATATATGTTCGGTTGAAGCATTCTAATGCTACTTGGAGACTATTTCGTTCTACTCTCTCTCTCTCCCCATCTCACTCCCTCTCTCTCTCTCCCTCCCTCTCTCTCTCTCTCACACACACACACACATATATAGCATAAACTGGATTTACAAATAGGTTAGTAGTGAACGTGACAATTCCATTTCTGCGTGACAATACATGTCATTCACTGACTACGCATTTCGGCGAACTTTTGAAAGGCAATGCCCAATACAAAGTCGCCGCAAGGTAGCGGGAGAGAGAGGCGATATTTGTGGAGCGGCCACCACAACACAATCAATGAGGCCTAACACTTATTCAATTGCCATTCGTCGTGTGTCCACTGGGCTGCGAATGTGATTTCACTCGTGCTCCAATGGCTTCGGACTGATGAAGCGAAGCAAGCTGTTGTCCAATAACACGCCAAACAGAACTACGCACAAGGAATGTCTATTCACACTAATTGCATCTGTATCAGGATAAACAAGATGGGGTCCGCAGACGTGTACCGCCGGCAATGAGAACATTCTCTTACAGTATACACAGGGTTAGTAAGGTAATATTAAAAATCATTAGAGACAGCACAGGAAGAAACATAACAAAGGAACAATGAAATGTACTGATGCATCATGTAGTGCACAGATCCAGTAATGGTAAGTGTAAAGGTTTATTTGATGTTATATCCTTTAGCCACAACGACGGCTTTAGTGCGGGACCGAGAGCGTTGGCATGTACGGATCACACGATTCTTATTGATGTTAGACATTACTCGGAAAAGGGTGGCTTTTACATAATCAGTCATATTGTGAGAACTTTGATTACTCTCCAGTTCAACACTGATTCACACATAATGATGCAGGTGATTGGGGTCTGAAGAATTAGGTGTAGGTATGTTGAGCTGTGGTCGTGCAGATCGTCCATCGTTCAAGCGTGTGAGGTCACAGCTTTGTGCGCAGGTGCAGAGACCTTCTGAAACACATGCGGCCTTCTCTTGTGTATGCTACCTATCGAGAGCTTCACAAAAGTCTCCAATACCTCAGTGCAGTCAGTGCCATTCTCCCACACACCCTATGGAGCCCGTAGAGGTAAAGGGGCTGGAGAGACACATCTATTGTTAGGGAAACCATCACAGTCGCAGAAAACGTCGTGTACAAATTACGGGGGAAATCAGAAGGACTCCTTCAAAAAGTCATCTGTCATATCCCTTGATCATCTTTTGATCCTGGTACAACATTTTTCATCGGCAAAAGAAAGCAGAAGAGGTCAGGTTCTTCTAAATGTGTCTGCTCCAACGTCCAACCTCTGAAGTGACAATTCCCCCTCAAGAGCTACATTGTGAGAGCATCTTCGTCCTGCACTGTTCAGTAAACAGCTCCAATTTCAAACGCATCTTCTCAGTGTCCGGCACGACGGCACCCGCTGTCACAATGTTGCCTCTGCGAAGGAAATGATGGCACGGGGTAGGTGGAATATGAGTCCCTGCGAATTCGATCTGTTTCCTAAACTATGATAGCCGCCCTGAGGAAAGCGTTTCCTAATACGAGACGCCAAACTTCAACTGGTAGGGTACTCCCTCGTAAACATGAACGAAGATGGTAATTATGTAGTTCTTCTTACGGGTTGAACCGTGGTGCTGTTTATTGTATTTCCCGTACAGTTCTCTGACGTTTTGGACACATTACAATATTACTTGTCAAGGCGACTATAATCGCGACTAAAATACTCCTACTCGATATGAGGTAATCAGCCTACCAGGCAGCAATCCTGTACATGCATATGTTGACATTATTTTCTTTTCCACACTCGTACAAGAGGTGAATTATGTTGGCAATGGAAATTTAGAACACCTTTTTTGTTCTAACAATACCCTTGCTTTCATCAGAAGCATACGCGTACCCGTGTCTCGCAGATTCTAGCGAGATCAAGATGGAGTGATAACAGTCTGACAGGCTGGAAGCCTTAACCAATATTCGGAATTAATCATTTATATATTATTTACGTCACACCGTCATAGATAGGTCTTATGGCTACGATGACGAATAGGAAAGGACTAGGTGCGGGAAGGAAGCGAATGTGGCCTATATTTAGGTACAGCCGTATCAAATTTGCTGGTGTAAAAGTAGGAAAATACGGAAAACCATTTTCAGGGCTGCCGGCAGTGAGGTTCGAATCCAATATCTCCCGAATGCAATCTGACATCTATGTAACCCAAACCATGCAGCCATTTGTTTAGTATATTTTCATTTAATTGTATGCCAAGTGGTTTGCTAGGATAAGAGTCGAAAGCCAATATTTCAATCCTTTTCATGCAGTTCAAAATACTGTGTCTTCTTTTCAATGGGATCCTTGAATTTTAAGAAAAAATAATATAACATAATTTGGAACGTTTATAAGGCTAAATACATGTATATCAACTGCCTGACAAAAAACTTTAAGCACCCAAAAAGGGAGGTTTAAACGAAATAAAACTTCATGTATTGAGAGGGTATGTTATGTTATTTCAGACATTACAAAATCGAGTCGAATTTGCACAGAACTTGACAGTACGAGCCCACTTATCCGTATGACGCTGCACCCGATCTGGCCTAGATGCATGTCCTGACTTGGATGGGAAGGGTGTCATAGAGCCGTTGTATCCTCTCCTGAAGCAAGCTGGCCCATAACTGTTGTAACAGGTCCATGATATCCTGGATACTGGTACTGGAATCGAGTTAAGGTCCGAGATTGTCCCACACTTTCTCCATCGGAGAAATATTTCGAGATCTTTCTGGCCAGGGTAGTGCATCAATATTACGCAGACAGTTAAGAAAGACACGTGCCGTTTCCTGCTGAAAAATGCCTCCGTGATACTGTCGCATGAGAGGTAACACATCGGGACATATACTGTCCATGACGTACCGTTCTGTCGTTAGAGTTCCCTCAATCATTACCAGCCGTGACTGAAGTCTTATCCGATGGCTTCCCACACACCATAACGCCACACCAGGAGCAACACCTCTCCCCAGGTTGCCGCCATACTCGCAGACGATGGTCATCCGGGGTAATGCAGAATCGGTATTCATCCTTAATCAGCAGTCCATGCTTCTCGGTCACGGTACCACTCCAAACGCAGCCATTTGTGTTGTGATCTTAACGGCAGACTACACATGGGACGATAATTCCTCAGTCAGATTGCTGTTAGTCTCCGATCTATGGTGCAGGAGGACCCAGAATGTTACAGGGAGTGAATTACTTCCTCTCGGATGACAGGACAGGTTTGAAGTGGTTACTAAGTGATTGGTGCACAATACGGTGATCCTCCCTTGTGGTGGTCATACGTGGTCGACCGGAAACTTGACGAAGAGTATGCCTGCCCTCACGTTCCCATGCAGTCCAACATCGAGCCACTGTCACATAAAATGCCCCACAAATCTGGATATTGCACAATTCGACCAGCCGGCCAAAAGAAGACCTACAATGAGGCTCCTTTCTAACTCTGTCAGGTACTGATAACGCTGTCTCACACGAGTATGTGACATCTCTGTGTCCTTCACAGTGATCAGTCAACTATATTCACGCCCATTATATATCCCACTAAGCGTGGTAACAACAATAAAGACGAACAATGCACCCTGATGGCCGTTCTACCTGCCACGGGGAATTACAACTCTAATCATTTACATATCCGCCGATGGTGTGTACACTGACAGTCGGGCATTTATTTTGGGTGCTTCGATAAGGCAGTGTAGCCTACATATAACCAATCAGAACATCAAATGCACAATTATAACACACTCAGGGACTGTCTGTCCTAACCGGAAACTCTTTTTAAAATATTATTTTGAAATACCACCTACGAACGAAGGCAGCCAACTGGACTCAGTATACACTCATGTGTATGAGATTAGCTTAGATTATATACGAGGGCTATAAATAACGTAGCGTCAACGCAGTCCAGACACTTGCAGAAAATCGGACATGAGCAAATCGGATATGGGAGCGGTCAGGTGGCGCTGTTGTCGACGGTTGTGGTGGTGATTATTGTTTTAAGAGGAAGTACAACCAGGCAACCATCCTCTATATAACACTAATCAGAGGGAAAAATGGAAGGGGTCCGACACTTCGAAAAATGAAGGTATCGGCCATAGGAAGGCAAGGGCCACTAAAGGCATGAAAACGATAGACTCCCTAGGCCTCCATACGTAATACCGTCGGGGTCTGAAAAGAACAAGAGTTGACCAAGGGAGGCTGGATAGGATAGATGAATGTGAGGAGCCTGGCACAAGTAAGTGGAAGAAATGCCAGCACTCAGCTGAGGGCTCCGTGGTCGCTAACCCACGCTCCAAAGTTCAGAGCCCCTGGGGCCCTTTTAGTCGCCTCTTACGACAGGCAGGGGATAGCGTGGGTGTTATTATACCGGCCCCACCCACAGGGGGTGTTGTCGACGTGTAGTGTGCATTTGACAGGCATCCAGTTGGGAGTGTTGTTGCTGTGTGGCACTGAATTTAAGTATGTAGGCCCGTGGCAAGAATGCATCAGAATATTATCGAGCATTACGTGAAGCTTGTGGAGAGAATGCTTTACCGTACAGGACTGTTGCACAATGTGTCTAGGCGTTTCGTACGAGTCGTACTGATGCTGCCGATTTGCACCCCACAGATCGTCAGTCCATTCACCGAGATCAGGTTTGCATCGTGAGTGGTCTCGTTTCCGTAGACCATCAATGAACTGTCCGGGAATTATCTGTAGAGATTGGACTCAGTCATCAAATGGTTTGGCACATACTAACGAAATGTCCTAACACGAGGTAAATTGCGCCCTGTTGGGGCCCACATCATTTCACCGACGTATAGAAATAGCAACGGTATGCATTAGCTGGCATCTACCAGAACATGCTTGGCTACGGGCTTTACGTCACACTGACACACATAGGTCTTATACTCTACCAGAACAGATACCGCAACAAAAGTGACGAATTTCTGCAGCGTATTGTCGCAATATTGATGAGACGTGGGCACGAAGCTACGAGCCTGAATTAAAGCGTTAATAGATAGAATGGCGTTACCCAGGTTCGCCACGTTCACATAAATTTCGACAGGAATCTAGTCGGGTGAAGCTTAGTTGATTGTGTCATACGACTACAAATGCTGTGCCTGAGGGTAGAACCACCAACAATGACTACTATTGCCAAATTCTGGAGCGACACATGCGTCCGGCTACGCGGCGCGGACTTCCACGTTTATTGCAAGACGATCGCCCTATCGTGTTTAATGACCACGCACTTTGACATGTCACAAACAATGTCAAGCTCTTATTGCAACGGTGCCATGATTGGTCTTATAACACCCTCCGGTACTGCCCAAAACTGTGTCCTTGTGACTTCGATATTTCTCTGAAGTTGAAGGATCCCCTCCGAAGCCACCGATTTCCTGACGTGCTATCAGATCTGTACTCCGCTCAGTTTTTTTTTTTTTTGCAAGTTGCTTTACGTCGCACTGACACAGATAGGTCTTATGGCGACGATGGGAAAGGAAGGGGCTAGGAGTGGAAAGGAAGCGGCCGTGGCCTTAATTAAGGTAGAGCCCCAGTATTTGCATCGTGTGAAAATGGGAAACCACGGAAAATAATCTTCAGGCCTGCCGACAGTGGGGTTCGAACCCACTATCTCCGAATACTGGACACTGGCCGCACTTAAGCGACTGCAGCTATCGAGCTCGGTACTCCGCTCAATAGGGTGTTCTGTCGCTGTAATGAACAGCAGATCGCAAGGGCTTCCCGACATTTGAAAAAAGACAACACATTTTGCGGGAGACCACACTAAGGGAATGTAATTCCATTTTACATTTTAGTTTATTAAATATTGCGTTATATCAGTATTGCCTTTACTTTACTAACAGCCCTCGTACGTACAACTTACAGCTATCGTATAGTTAATTCAATCTGATACGTCGGCACGATTTTTTCAGTACAGATATAAAATTTCATCTGTTATATTAATAGGTAAAACGAAACGCTTCCCAAATCCTCAAAGAATTTTGAAATATTTCCCCACATTCAGTCTGTGATACTAAACACTGTGTTTTTACCCAGATTAAACGTCTCCTTGAAGTATAGAATGGTTGGAGTATAAACTAATCTTCTCTTCATCATCCGCATCATAAGTTTGATCATTAACTAATATTGGAAGCGAATTGTTGGATCGATAATAAACCCCTGCCTAGTTTCGGAACTGTAGCTTAGAATGTCAACACATCCTAATGATATATTCTCGAAAGCACAGGGGCAGTACTCAACAGATTCCCGACATTTAGTTTTTAGTGCAGCAAACATCGTACAATATGATGACAGGCATTTCGCTGCAGCATTCCACGATCACGTTGTCTCAAGTTGTGTTCAAGGGTCTCTTTCTGTCAACTGTTTCAGGTCCCGTGCTCAGGATCTTCTCAACCCACGTCCTCGATTGTCTCATATCTTGGTTTCAATTATCCGTTGTAATAGGCCGCCGGACAATAATTAATACCAGTGACAGTAATATGGTCCGCCTCTGTGGTGTAGTGGTTAGTGTGATTACCTACCACCCCTGGAGGCCCGCGTTCTATTCCCGGCTCTGCCACGAAATTTAAAAAGTGGTATGAAGTCTGGAACGGGGTTCACTCAGTCTCGGGAGGTCAACAAAAAAGAGGGGTTCGATTTCCTCCTCAGCAATCCTCGAAGTGGTTTTCCGTGGTTTCCCACTTCTCCTCCAGGCAAATGCCGGGATGGTATCAAACTAAAGGTCACGGCCACTTCCTTCCCTCTTTCTTGTCTATCCCGCACAAACTCTCCATCTTCTCACAAGGCTCCTGTTCATCATAGCAGGTGAGGCCGCCAGGGCGAGGTACTGGTCCTCCTTCCCACCTGTATACCCCGATCCATAGTCTCACGCTTAAGGACATTGCACTTGCGATGATGGAGGTGAGATGCCTCACTGAGTTCGAGGGAACAAATCAACCCTGGAGGGTGAACGGATTAAGAAAATCGTTAAGAAAATCGTTAAGAATCATTCCCAACAGAACATACATACTATCGCCTGAATTAGCTCCATCCTACGCTTATATTCTCTTTGTGAGCACAATATTAGTTTACGTCTGCAATTGTTTTATATAGCCCGCAGTTTTCATTAGCAAGGATGCGATTAACACTCGTCCATTTGAGGATTTAAAACCTACCAAGCTTGAATCTTCCAGTCCCGTACAGTAGACAACGATATGGTAATATACTTTACGATTTCATTAGCCGTGCTGTTTTTGTTGTTCAACTTACATACATTACACTTCCAGCATGCGCTAACTGGGTCATGACTTCTACAAACATCGTTTCAGTGTATAACAGTTTCACTGTGCGCCAGAAAGAAATCCAAACAAATTACATTTTCATACATTGTGATGCAGAACTGAAATTCCAGCCACCGAAAATAAAATACGATGGAGGCCAAACATATACAACTGTGTGAATAACAAAAAAGAAATACCGAGCGAATTGCCCGTGGGGTTGCATTTGGGAAATAGTGTGTTCTGAAGATGGTTATCCGTGTTTTCCCACGTTCATACCAGGTAAATTTTTGGGCTGTAAATAATTAAGGCCATGGCTGATTCTTTCCCTCTCCAAGCCCTTTCCTCTCCCAACGTCACCATAAGACCTATCTGTATACATGCCATGTAAAGCCAATTGCAAAAAAAAAAAAAAAAATTCCATAAAAATTACCAAACAAGATTTTAAATGTTTCTTTGTCGTACAGTTCATCTCCTCTGCATTCTCAGTCCAGCCTTTCCTGTCATTCTGAGCATTCACTTGCGTACAGACACTCGGGTTTTATAGTGTCTGACTTTACTTTTCTGAGATTGCCTTTTTCTTTTATAGGACATTATTATCATTACCATTATCACTATTCTGACTCTTTGGCTGAATGGTCAGCATATGCGCCTTCAGTTTAGAGGGTTGCGGGTTTGATTCCTGGTAGGGTAGGGGATTTTAATAGCTTTTGATTCATTCTCCTGGCTTAAAATCCATGCCGGAATGGTATGAAACTAAAGGCCACGGCCGCTTCCTTCCCTCTTCCTTGTCTATCCCGCACAAACTCTCTATCCTCTCACAAGGCTCCTGTTCATCATAGCAGGTGAGGCCGCCAGGGCGAGGTACTGGTACTCCTATCCAGCTGTATTCTCCGACCCACAGTCTCACGCTCCAGAACACTACACTTGAGGTGGTAGAGGTGGGATGCCTCGCTGAGTCCGAGTCCTCTTCATATTCAGAAGACACACCACACTAGCAACCCCTACAGAAATACGTAATAGTAATTGCATCCTTCCACATAGGGTTGGCGTCAGGAATGCCATCCAGCCGTATAATGTGCCACACAGTTCACATCCGCGACCTCACACGTGTGGGAAAGAACGGTAGAAAAATAAGCTATACATAAATAATAACACATTTGTGTATCTCCGAAAAACATTCGTAGGAATAGCACAGTAATAGAAATTTCTAATTATTAATATGGAGCAGCGAATTTAGTGAAAGTTCGTTGGAAGAAATGGTCTCAAAATAATGAATGCTTTGCTCTTAAATATTAAGAAAACCTCTTTAGATAAGGAATTTGTGTAAGTATATGTATTTAATTTTTAATTATTAAGGAAGGAATAACCGTTTTCATTCGCATCCGACAGCCCTCAGCTAAAGTGTTCACCACAGTAGTGCACTCTATAATGGCCCACTCGGTGTTATGGGACACCTCTCTCCAGTGGCGTAGATAAGGGGGACATATCCCAGCATGAGGCGCGTGTACTAATTCTTATAAATTAAAATTAAAATCCACCGACTGTGGTTTATTATAAACAGATACATTTAATAATATATCTATTTGCAAAAACACCCATTTAAAATGTGTATTACTATTTTTATTTTCTCGTCTTGGGCTATTATAGACCACGTCACGTAAATATAATGCATGTCTGGAAGTTTTTCTGGCGTTGCTTTTTTTCTCTGGCTCTCAGTCTTCTCTTCTGTTCACCCGTTGCTCTACTTTTGCTCATCGTTGGTTACTGATACTTATTTTGTTTGGTTAGAGATGTCCTCCGCATTCAGTCCTAAGCTCTTGTGTCCTTTCTTACTTCCTTGAACCATTTATATGAGACGTTATGTCTGTTGTCCATTACATTACAAATCTGCTTCGTTAGTTGGGTTGCACCCATCCTGAACACACGTCCGTAGAATATAAAGTGTCGTTTCCTTATTGACTCAATCAGCCGTTCATTACCGCTGTATAGCTCTTCCTCGAAGTCTACACTGTCCATCTGTTATCTTAGGACCCATTATTTTGCGAAGGATCTTGCGCTCACACGACTCTGCATTCTCAGTCCAGCCTTTCCTGTCATTCTGAGCATTCACTTGCGTACAGACACTCGGGTTTTATCACTGTGTTATAGTGTCTGACTTTACTTTTTTGAGATTGCCTTTTTCTTTTATAGGATATTATTATCACTACCAGTATCACTATCCATATCCCCCTTTAAGGAAAAGTCGTATCTACGTCACTGTTTCTCTCCACCACATGCGTATTTTTCCTGTGCAGGTTACAACAGCCAAGTTCACCGCGACGTTCAAATTATCGGGAAACAACGAGATCATTCTTCAAGGGTCGATTAAAATTGAGTATAAATTCCCTTAAATGAGTCGGTAGAGTCAGTATATAGTCTTATGTCAGAGCTATCTGAATTTCAAGGAAGATTATCAGAACGGAAAATATCTACTAAGGACGTCGTTTAAATATTTTCCTCTAAATAAGATTCCGAAACAGTTTTAATATTATGGAGGGGTCGGAATTTTACCCTATAGTTCTGTAACGTGCTGGAAGCCAATGACATTGAGTCATATTTACTATGATGAGTCACTTGTAAGAGTGAAACATTATTTTCAATTTATTTCTCAGAATGGAGGTAGTACACACCTGTGGAATTTTTCTGCGTTGTCTCCTATTGGTTCAGTGCGAATCCTCAAGCGCTCTATAAATTCCGTGGATACCAGCAGAAAAAAAATGTTTTGTTTGTGCAGCCACATGTGTATCGCTTTCTTTCTTCATCGACTTCCGAACGGGACGTCTTTCCTACCAGTGCTTCCTTGAAGAGTACAAGCATTTGGTAGCACTAGAGGAGAGTTCTAGTAATTATAGTGGATGAGGAAGACTCTCAGAATTCAGAAGTAATTCAGGTCTTAGATGTTCGCAGGATCAGTATGGGGCCGAGCATTATCATATTCCTGCTGCGACAAGAGATGCATCATATTACAGAATCATCATTAATCGGTCAATTTCGATAGACTTCACAAATTTACTGCTTAAAAGCGGAATAACAGATTGCTATTCTTCTTTCATGTATATATCAAGTTGGGTGGCTATTGTTACATGGGTACTTGGATAGTGTTTGTTTGCTTTCGGCACGGTGCTAGCGCCTCAGGATATTCATTATGTTTTAACAGTAATACCAGCGGGCAGAATTGTGCCGTAACATTTCGAATTTCTCTTTTAAAGTTTTCACTTGACTCGCCTTCGTAAATATACCACCGACCTTGATTCGTACCGAGCCATAATCGTGGAACTAGTCAGAGACTAACCAATCAAATTACACCACCTAGGCCGAGTTCACTATTTCAATTATTACCTTCATAATATCTGAGTCCAGCTCGTGGAATTCGCTACCTGCGAGCATTACAGACAAGTCCTCTCATCGCATGTTTAAAGTGGCTTGCCGCGAGTATTTGCTGGATGGTATATCAATTTATACTGACCTGCATTGAGGGCAGTCGCTCAGGTGGCAGATTCCCTATCTGTTGTTTTCCTAGCCTTCTCTTAAATGATTTCAGTGACATTCGAAGTTTATTGAACATCTCCTTTGGTAAGTTATTCCAATCCCTCACTCTCCTTCCTATAAATTAATATTTGCCCCAATTTCTCCTCTTGTATCCCAACTTTATCTTCATATTGTGATCTCTCCTACTTTTAAACACACCAGTCAAACTCATTCGTATACTAATGTCATTCCACGCCATCTCTCCACTGACAGCTCGGAACATACCACTTAGTCGAGCAGCTCATCTCCTTTCTCCCAGTTTTTCCCAGCCCAAACTTTGCAACATTTTTGTAACTCTACCATTTTGTCGGAAATCACCCAGAATAAATCGAGCTACTTTTCTTTGGACCTTTTACACTTCTTGAATCAAGTAATCCTGGTGAGGGTCCCATGCAATGGAACCATACTGTAGTTAAGGTCTTACCGGAGACTTATAAGCCCTCTCCTTTACATCCTTACTATAATCCCTAAACAACCTCATAACCATATGCAGAGATCTGCATCCTTTATTAACAATCCCATTTATGTGATTACCCCAATGAAGGTCTTTCCTTATATTAACAGCCAGCTACTTACGATCATCCCCAAAAGGAACTTTCACCCCATCAACGCAGTAATTAAAACTTAGAGGACGTTTCCTATTTGTGAAACTCACAACCTGACTTTTAACCCCGTTTATCACCATACCATTGCCTACTGTCCATCTCACAACATTATTGAGGTCATTTTGCAGTTGCTCACAATTTTGCAACTTATTTATTACTCTATACAGAATAACATCATCCGCAAAAAGCCCTACCTCTGATTCCACTCCTTTACTCATATTATATATATAAGAATACATAAAGGTCCAATAATACTGCCTTGAGGAATTCCCCTCTTAACTATTACAGGGTCAGATAAAGCTTCGCCTACTGTAATTCTCTGAGATCTATTTTCTAGAAATATAGAAACCCATTCAGTCACTCTTTTGTCTAGTCCAATTTCACTCATTTTTGCCAGTAGTCTCCCATGATCTACACTATCAAATGCTTTAGACAAGTCAATCGCGATACAGTCCATTTGACCTCCAGAATCCAAAATATCTTCTATATATTGCTGGAATCCTACAAGTTGAGCTTCAGTGGAATAACCTTTCCTAAAACCGAATTGCTTTCTATCGAACCAGTTATTATTTTCGCAAACATGTCTAATATAATCAGAAAGAATGCCTTCCCAAAGCTTACGTACAACGCATGTCGAACTTACTGGCCTGTAATTTTCAGCTTTATGTCTATCACCCTTTCTTTTATACACGGGGGCTACTATAGCAACTCTCCATTCATTTGGTATAGCTCCTCCAACCAAACAATAATCAAATAAGTACCTCAGATATGGTATTATATCCCAACCCATTTTCTTTAGTATATCCCCAGAAATCTGATCAATTCCAGCCGCTTTTCTAGTTTTCAACTTTTGTATCTTATTGTAATTATCATTGTTATCATATGTAAATTTTAATACTTCTTTAGCATTAGTCACCTCCTCTATGTGGACGTTTTCCTTGTAACCAACAATCTTTACATACTGCTGACTGAATACTTCTGCCTTTTGAAGATCCTCACATACACACTCGCCTTGTTCATTAATTATTCCTGGAATGTCCTTCTTGGAACCTGTTTCTGCCTTAAAGTACCTATACATAGCCTTCAATTTTTCACTAAAATTTGTATGACTGTCAATTATGCCTGCCATCATGTTATCCTTAGCTGCCTTATTTGCTAGATTCAATTTCCTGGTAAGTTCCTTCAATTTCTCCTTACTTCCACAGCCATTTCTAACTCTATTTCTTTCCAATCTGCACCTCCTTCTTAGTCTCTTTATTTCTCTACTAGTAGAAGTACCCTTTCTTCGTACGGGTTACCAGAAACTGGCTTTAGTTACCCATACTATCGGTGTGACTGACTTTATTAGATATATATATCACTGGTGTGTTTACTTAAGTACATAGAAATTATTTGTCATGTTTGGAATTATAGTGTATTTTCATTTCTTCACGGGGCCCTCTAAATGTTAGTTTCTAATTAGCGTCGACCTCTAAGATCTTTTGCTGCCATGTTTTTCCTTCATTCCAACCTAGATATACTTGCTCCCTTTACAAAGCTGCAGGTTTAGTGTAAGTATACTTCCGCTAGATAGTACCACAAATATAAGTGTTATTGAATGTATTTGTTTAATCCGACATTTCGTAACTATTACAAATGACCAAGGAAATACGCGATGCATACAAGAAACTACTATAATTATCGAGAATTATAATTCTCAGGGGCTGTCACTCATGTCGCACACATTTAATGAATCTGAGTAGAAATGCTGAGAGATTTTCTCAAGTCATGGGCGCACCATCTTGTCAATTGTGTACAGTATATAGGTTGTTTTAATGGTTACAATGATCGTAAAAATGGACCAAAATATCGGCACTAAAAACATTAGTGATTTTTCTACGCCATGATTTTATAGATAATCTTTTAAACTATAGGTAACAGACTCCGCAAAATTCTGAAACCTAAGTCAGTACGTAAAAACGGAGGCCCGTCGGTAACCGCTGGTCGCTGTACTACGGAGATCTCCGGGGCTGTTACTTTTATACTTCACTCCCTTTCCATCCTCGCGCAAAGGAGTGCTATGAGCGTCTTACACAACAGTTCCAGATAGTAAGTCATATGTGTATCAATCTTGGTTGGCAGCTATGCCCAAACGTACATGCATAATCTAGCTGCTGTAGAATTCTGAAACTGACGTTGGCATGGTTACGGCAATTCGTTTCTTTATCCAATTCCTAGAGCAGGGGTAGTGTGATTCCAATATCTCCATAACGGCTGCTTTTGGGGCCCGAAGGGTTTACCGAGTTTTGTTCTTTGCGTCAAGGGGCTTAAACTGATCTTTGTCCCGTCCTTTTACGACAAATTCGATTTCGCCTATATTAGCCTATTATTTTAATATTTTTAAATCTCCCCCGTCGCCCCCCCCTCTAATCGTTTTGAAAATAAAATACAGCCCATGTTATTCACTGGCAATGTAGCTTTCTATAGGTGACGTAATTTTTAAAATCGGTTCAGTAGTTTTTGAGTCTATTCCTTACAAACAAACATACAAATTTTTCCTCTTCATAATATTAGTATAGACCAGCAAATATGCCCGTTTTTCTTTACGGTCTTCTACGTAAATTACTCTACACGACGTAAATAAGATGTTATTAGATTGTATATCTCTTAGCTTTATCCGATAAACACTACGAGAATGTACTCATACCTTCTTTCCGATGTAAGGTGCGTGTTGGTGAGTTTTGATGATCAGACTCCTTTTTTAGTAGTCTACATGGTTGGTCCTATGATATTTTCTCGAATTTCCTCTATTTATGTGTTTGATTGAGTTAGAAATTGTGATTGAGGTGAAATTCGAGCACACGTTTCACACATTGCTTTGTTTTACGCATACTTACGTGGCAGCTAGAATCATAAACTTTGGCTCGCATATGGCCACTGTCTGTGCCAATGGGCTACACTATGCGGTACTTTTGAAATATTGACAGCCAGCCTTAGTTCTAATCGAATACGATTGTAACCTCCAATGGTATTCCGCAAATATCTTACAGAATAGAAGCTTGACGTCTTTTTCGCCTTCTACCTAACGAATAACCACGAGTTTACAGGAATGATAACGAAAGGGCATTACGTTTTTAAATCCCTGCTGGCAAGCAACCAGAGACGTAACCACGGTAACCTGTAGGTTCGTTGTCGGTCTGCGACAGAGCAGGAAGCCCACAGAAAATAGTAATATTCTCCGTCATTTGAAGAGTAACCGAAATTATGGACGTAACAAAAATGTTTATAATGAATGGACGTTTCACATGTAGTATACAGATTTAACAGAACATCAATAGTATAGGAGAAAATATCAAATATATCATTGATCTCCCCATATACTCCCAGTCGAGTTGGCCGTGCGCGTAGAGGCGCGTGGCTGTGAGCTTGCATCCGGGAGATAGTAGGTTCGAATCCCACTATCGGCAGCCCTGAAGATGGTTTTCCGTGGTTTCCCATTTTCACACCAGGTGAATGCTGGGGCTGTACCTTAATTAAGGCCACGGCCGCTTCCTTCCAACTCCTAGGCCTTTCCTATCCCATCGTCGCCATAAGACCTATCTGTGTCGGTGCGACGTAAAGCCCCTAGCAAAAAATATATATATATACTCCCAGTCTGTTCCGTGATTTTACAATCATATGCATATCAAAACCAGCTCCAGGATGAGTATATTCTAAATATGAAGTTTGGTTGAGATCTAACCAGCCGTTTTGCCTTGATGATGGTAGAGACTGATAGACAGACACGAAAGCTAAAAACCACTGGTATGGTCTTGAGTTGACCTAAAACGTATATATATTTGAAAAATTGACAAAGTAAACGAAATTACAGACATCTGATCCTATATAACTGTGTTTATATAGATAGATGATGTTTTTCAATCGAAATACTTCCAATCAGGGGTTCACCCAAGTCGTGAGAATCAGGATATTCCAGGTCTTATTTTTGCGGATGACTTACTTCTACTCACATTGACTCCCGCTAGCATGAAGTATAAATGAAGTGGTAATTTACTGTAAAGTGTGGGATTAAAAAATAATGTGCAGAAAACCAAAAAATTATATACATTTTCAAAGAATCAACAATGGTGGATGGGTGAGACGAGATTAGAAGTTGTCAAGAAAGTAGAGTATTTGGGTATGATATTAAGTGAGGTACATGAAAGGAATCTCCACGAAGATAGCAATTATAAACGTACAAGGCATGAATAGCAATTGGGTGTACCCTGGGGAACGTCAGACGATACAACGGAACATGCTGACGGCTGATCCTTTCAAAACCGGTCTCTATCCAAAAATATTGCACAAAACTTGGTCTTTTTCTACACCACTTGTGTTTATTTCTTTAAACATCGAGGTATTTTCTCGAGAGAAAGAATCCCTATTAACTAATTTGTGCCAAAAACATTCATGTGACATCCTGATAGTCCAGGAAACACACAGGGTGAGTACTGGTAACGTCCAAGAATTGCTGGTAGGGAAGTAATCCTAGAAATGCCTTCTGATAAATACGGCATAGCCATCTTTTCCAGACCTAAACTGGACATCATCTCAGACAATGACATCGAGCTCCTTACAGTCCGGACTCCATACTTATGCATTACATCAGTCTAAAATCCACTCGAGGCCATTTTCAGCTTTCAAACACCTGCCAACTTCAACTACCAGGAGGTAAACTTTGCCATTGGCAATTTCAACTCCAGAAGCACAGCTTGGGGATATCCAAATTCTGATGCAACTGGAACAAGACCAGAAACATGGGCTGGGGCTCATGACTTGTATCTCATCCGCGATCCGAAGCTCCTTCAACAGTGGTAGGTGGAAAAGTGGGTACAATCCATACAATATCTTCGTGTCTTCAAAAATAGCTCGGCAATGTGTGAAAACTCTAGGAGAGCCACTCACTCTAACTCAGCGTAAGCCTGTCATTTGCAACGTAAATTCCTTGGTGATGCCTCAACAGGTACAATTCAAGAGGAGGTTTAACTTCAAGAAGTCTGACTGGACGATCTTTAGCGAAAGGCTTGACTTGGAAATAATAAAAATTCCACCACAACCAGAAACGTACGACACCTTCATATAATGCATCCAGCAAGTTTCAAGGAAAACTATTCCGACATAATGAATGATCGCAATATGTTCCGAGCTTGTCTGGTGATGACAGACCGCTATTAGCTCTGTACAGTTACTGAACGTAGTGATCTCTAGGGATAAAATAGAATTACAAATAAAAGCAAAACTGGAACACAAAAAGCAAAGACAACGTGGCAAACAATGCAATATCAGGTTAACGACTATTCACTGGTTGAGTGATCGCACGTGTTACCCTATGTCTCCTGTCCTAGCATTATGCGCTCTCGCGTAGCCCAGGACTCCCTCCACTGGAACACATGCACTCAACACCTCCCTTCCCCTCCCACTGTCAGCCAGTAGTGGAGAAGACCTCCTTCTACTGCGCTGAGTCGAGTGATCTTTTCACGCTGAAGAAACTATCCAAGCTGGAGAAGCACTGTTGCAAACCATCACAGCAACTCGTAAGGCCAAGTGGAGCAAAGTGCTAGAGAACCTCGACATGAAGTTGAACATTCTACAGGCCTGGGAACTGCTTAAAAACCTTAGCGGAGACGCTGTAAAACTACAGAAGAACTTTACCTGAGTGACACCTAATCAAGTGGCGCCCCAGCTCCTGCTGAATGGTAAAACAAAAGGGCAGGTGAACAAAGAAGCTCTTCGGCGTGTTTTGGAAACAGAAAATCACTTCCTCCGAGATCACTTTTCCATGGATGAACTTGAAAATTCTGTACAAGGCTGTTGGTGTCGATGACATACGAGTTGAAGAGATAAAGAACTTTGGCCGTAAAACCCTGGAGTGATTACTAAGCCCAATGAACACGCGCGTCGCCAAGATACACATCCCTACAATATGGGTGAAATCTCGAGTCATCGCGCTACTCAAGCCTAGGATAGAACCAAACGAACATAAAAATGTTCGACCTATTTCCCTGCTATTAGCATACTTCAGGATAGTAGAACGTCTGGTACTTAACCGAATCAATATCATGCTCCAAGATACGTTCATACTATAACAAGCAGGCCTCCGTGCAGGCAATTCATGTTGTAGCCAACACATAGAGCGTGGTGAGGTAACTAGAGTCATCTTCGTTGACTTAACAGCTGCATACGACACTGTGAGTCATAGGAACTGATGAAGAAATTGTATGATCACGCCAAGGACCACCAACTAGCATCCCTTACCAGCACCTTCCTTCAGAACAGAAGATTCCATGTCTCGCTACATGGTAGAGGAGTAGATGGCGAACACAGATGAACGGTCTTTCCCAAAGTGGCGTGATAGCTCCAGCGCTGTACAACATCTACATAACTGATCAGCTAATTCCAGCAAGCACCAGGCTCCTCATCTATGCCGACGACACAATGGTAGCTGCTCAGGGATCATCCTTTCAGGAAATAGAAAGAAATCTGATTTCAGCGATGGATGAACTCTCCAAATCCAATGATGCCGACCATATGAATCCGAACCCCAGTAAAACACAAGTGTGTGCGTTTCATCTACGAAACAAGGAAGCGCGGCGACAGCTGAACATCACATGGCGAAGGGAACGACTGCAACGTTGTCCAACTCCAGTTTATCTAGGTGTTGCACTAGACCGCCTTCTAATGTACAGGCAGCAATGTTTGAACATGAAACAGAATGTCAGTGTTCGCAATGGCATACTTAAGAAGCTGATCGGCAGCACCTAGGGACTTCTACACTTGCGCTATGTGTGTCAGCCGCCGAGTATGCTGCTCCTTGTGGAACGCTTCAACACAAGCTAAGCAGGTGGATACCGCGGTCAGCGATACTTCAAGGATAATCTCAGGATGACTAAAACCAACGCCAGTGCAGAAACTTGTGCCCGGTTATTGGAATAGCCCCACCCAACGTCCGGAGGGTCACTGCTGCAGACGCCGAGAGAACAAAGCAGGAGAATGGCCATCGATATCCACTCCATCGTCACCAAGCAGCAAGGTCTCACCTCAGATCCCGCAAGAGCTTCCTTGCTGGGGCTCTGCCGCTTGAGAGAACACCAGATATAACTCTTCTTAGCAGATGGAGGAGCTCACTGTCAACAGACATGTCACCAAAGGAAGAACTAGCTCCTGGCGCCGACGTACCTTACCCTGTACTGAGGTCCCTCAACCGCTTACAAACGGACGTCCTCACATGCAAGACCAGCCTAAAGAATGAGGGATTCTTCCAGAAAACTCAGACACGTCGTGTGAATGTGGTGCTTAACAAGACCCAAGCCATGTACTTATCTGTCCCCTCCTGGACAACACATACACATTACAACATGTTTTTAGATTAAACAACAACGCCACCGTGGCTGCAGTATGTTGCTTATGCTGATCGGACGCGGAAATTAATGATTTAAGTGGAAATGGAAAGTGGCCAGAACAAATAAAAAGAGCTAAACTAAAGAGTATGAGTTCACTGACAGCTATTAACCTTTCGGATAAAAAGATGTCCAACACTGATCACATAGTGTATAAAAAGGACTTCAATGCATTAGTTAAATGTAGGGTGTTGTACTGAGCAGAGGTCTGGTGAGTTGAAGGGAAATTTTCCGTGGTGGCTCGTAGATGCCAGCAAAGGGGGGCGCGCCTTAGTTTCGTAATTCCACAAATATCTCAAGTTCTTCAAACCATTTGATCAAGTTGCACACTTCGAACAATATACGGTGCAATGCATATGCAATTATTGTGATTATTATTATTATTATTATTATTATTATTATTATTATTATTATTATTATTATTATTATTATCAATGCAATTTAGTACAATATAGTACATACCTTCATCTTCTGGTCACGTTCTGGTCCAGCGGTTACCGTTTTTTGTTGCTCTACAGGAGGTTCAGGGTTTGATGCCCAACTCAGCCAGAGAAATATGAAGCATTAATAGCATTTGGTTAGTGCTACCCCATCCTCGACATAAGAAGTAGAAATTCACCTAATGCTGTGGATAGAAGAGCGTAGAATAACTGACCACCCTGCCGCAAGTAAAGTCCTGCTTAAGATGGCTTGTCTATGCTTGTCTCTTGTTCCGATTCCTGGCGCTCAGTATGAAGATACTCACTGAGAAATTTCCAACGTCTTGCGACGAGGTTATTTCTGTTTCACAATTTCACAATAAAATCATGACACTTTTCCCTAACATAATTAACGTGAACAGATGGTTTGATATATAATTCAATTATTTACACAGACCTAATTCACCAACCGTAATATCTATAGGCAAAATCCATTCACAGCTCTTTCAATTTCACAAATTTGTCCAAAACTTTCGTGTCAAAGTCTGGAGTTGATTGTATCATATCTTTGCTTATAGACATCATTGCCAAAGCGTTCAACCTCTAGTTTTTCATTGTGTTCCTAAGAAACGATTTTATGCGTTTCAAAGTGGAGAAACATCTTTCTGATTCAGCCGTTGTCGTGGGGCTGGTAATGATAATTTTGAGTAGTTTATGAACTTCACTAAAAACAATAGACAATCTATTTTCCCTCAGAAATTTAAACAATTTAATTGCTCTTCTAATACTCCGGAAATCTTTTCTTCGGTACATAACTTGAAGTCCTGTTTTGAGTTTTTCTCTTTCAAGCATGGAATAAAATGAACAGACATGGTTAAACTATTCCTGTGGGAACTTGGTAGAATGTGCCTCAAAGTGAACATCATTCAATAAAACAGAAACTTCCAAATGGCCAGAAAACGAAAAATCTCTCTCTTACTTGCATTGAAACCACGTCGCATACTTCTTTGGCTGACACTATTCGTCTACTATGTGGAGAAATATCATTCTTTTTCCTCTTTCGATCCGGTTCTGGAAAGTTTTGTTCAGTTTCCGTGTGAATTACATCAACTTGTGCGTTTTCTCTTATTACGTGTTTTTCGAAAGATTTAATGTCATTTTTTATTTGATCATTATCTTTGTTTCGGGACTGGATTTGTTTACATAGAAGATCAACGTGAGGAAATAGACTATAGAAAACATATAGCCAGAAAACAAATTCAGGAACACAAAGAATGTGTCTTAAGCGACTTGCTTCATTCAATGTGATCTTGTTTGTACATTTCTCTTCAATTTCTTCAGGGCAATCTATTAGATTTTCTCTGTTTTCGTACACCACATTCACAGTTCTTATAACTCCAGCACGTGGGTACAGCTTTCGGCATTTTCTTCTTAACGATGTTTTCGAGGAAATCCGATCTCCGAGGCGAATTCGAAAAGAATGCAGGTATCGCTGATAAATTTGAAACGAAAATACTCACTTTAGGAATATGATTTGTTGATTGTTCCATGATAAGATTAAGCTCATGGGCATAGCAATGTACATAATATGCGTACGTATAGTGCTCACGAACCGTTGCTTGAACACCAAGAGAGCCGCTAAAAGCATAGGCTCCATCATAGCTCTGTGCAATCAAATTATCGCGAGAATGGCCTACAAGGGGATAAATCTGTTCCAATAAGGTTTCTGTTATTCCACTCGCCGATTTGTCAGATGGATAAAAGAATCCACAGAATATTTCATGTACCGAGCCGTCGTGAAGGTATCTTAAAACAATGACCAACTGACAATGGTTCGAGATGTCGGTTGTTTCATCACACTGTATACCAAGAAATTCAGCCTCTTTAATATGTTGAGATATTTCCTCCCTACACACTGGCAGCAAGCAACTTAAAATTCTTGAATCATCTTTGACGTTCCTTTAAATACACTAGCTGTTTCTAAGTGTTGCTTCATTACGCTATCCTGATCAGCCGTGAAGTTAACTAATCCCTTAAATACACCTGGATTTAAAGAATTATCTTCTTCATTGTGGCCTCGGAGCGGCAATTCAAATTCCGCACAAAAACATTCGCAAGTGATGAGTCTCTTTAATATTTGCCTGTTCTTGTTCACGATCGAATTATGTTTACGAATAGTTTCACTGTAGTGATCACTTAAACAAGACACGATATTGATTTTACCAAGCATTTCAAAGTCCATAGTACTAGTGGTATGTTCTTACGATCTTTCATGCATTTTAATTTTCTCATTAATATGCTTGATATCACTTACCCCTGTGGTGATCCATTTATCTACTTTCCAAGAACGAAAGAACAGCAGGCAAGGAAAGCAATGAAAGGTTTCGGTAATATCACTTCCACATATCCACGTGTTCATGTTATATACGTCAGGAGAATTAATTTGTCCTTGGAAAGTCCTATTTTCATTTTTCTTGGTCTCCGATTTTTTTAACGAGAAGTCCGGTGTCGGCCTACCACACTCCTTCAGCTCGACTTTATTCTTGATACAAAAAGAAGAAATCGTTAGTTATTTAATATGTTCGACGGTAATCATACTCTACGAAGTGCAAACATAACACTACGCCTACATATAAATCACAACCTTTCTCCTAATTTCACCTTGTCACAGTCATCTCACGAGATCATTCATTAACACAAAGCTCCAGTGAGTATGCCCAACATGAGTCAAGTGCGAGGAGACAGCAAGGGCACACCCCCCCCCCCCCACCCCATAGCTCTCGAGGCAAGGAAGAAAATCTAATGTAGTCAGGTGTTTTTCTTTCAAGAAAATGATTTAAAAGTCGGTATTACATACATGTGATAGGGAATACCGTGGGTGGTATTCTACCATGGAAATACAAGTCGCCATTCGTCTTTCAAAATATTAAAAATACTACATACCCCCTCCATCTACAAACTCTCCTATGGGTGCTCATGGGAGACAGTAGTTACAGTCGTTACTCGTTTCGTTAGTTAATATTCCTAAAAATTACATGACTATTTTAAATATATACCGGCATATTTTATCTCAGGTAAGTGCCTCAGTAAAATAGTTCCCAGTTTTAGGAGAGAAATGGTAGAAACTGACCCCTGTTAAATAGAAATCAAAACACCAATGTTTCGGATAGGTTGGCTGCAATGATAGGCCGCGGCCTAAACGCGCCGGAATCTCCGTTAGAACAGCACATCTCTACTGTGCCTCCGATTGGCTCCCTCAAGGCCAGTCAAGCGAGACTCGGAGTGTTTGGTCCGCTATGAGAGAGCACCCTCCTGCGCAGGGCCAGCAGCGCATTGGGCCGTAGTACAGTACAACTCGCGCCCTTGATAATAGTCTTACAGTAAAATATTAACTTGTTAATATTTAAGATTAAAATTCCCGAATTTAATGGAACCCCGTGGGGGGCGCGCGCCTTACCGCCTCCCAAACGAGCCGCCACTGGAAATTTTACACACTTGATGAAATTACGAGTAGATTTGCTAAAAAAGTTATGGGACTACCTAGTTGTACAGCTAACTGTAGAGTAAGAAAGATGTGCGATGATGTAAATTTGCACACATCTATATATTAAAAGAGTTTATTAAAAACAGATTTGGCAAATCCGACCGTCCGTTCTACTGGACCGATTTGTTTCATTTTTGGTTTATTCTCTCCGCAACTATCTGCTGGTTAACCATGAGACATTGTTCGGTCTCTAAGTTCAGCCAACATTGAGTAATCACATAATCAAATAATTAAATAATCATTCCAATAATTGCAGGCGATGGGTTACCCTAACCCGCAATACATTCTGTACTGAGCAGGTTGCTAAGCGACTAACACTTCCATTAATATTCTGATATATGTGATTTTCGTCCTTCGTAATAACATTGTATGGAGCCATGTTTGATTACGGTACTACCTGTCCATGGTAGGGAGTATGCACTTCCTCTGATCAAAGAAGATTACTGTTCCCTGCTAGACACTATTTTATTCTCTAACCTTTACCAGCTTTCAAATATAGACACAAATAAACACAATAAAAACTGTACAATCATATATAATACATATTTACATAAACAACGATATTAACAAAGAAAATACATTTATAGTAAATACAGGAGCGGAACAGAAAAGAAAAAGGAAAATTAAGTTATATGAGAAATATCATGACAGAAGGAAGGAAACGTTACTAAGATGTCTAGGTTCTTGTTGATAGATAATGTATTAAACATTGCTGGAATACGTACGGAAAGGGACCTTTGGGTGAGAGAAAGCCGGGCGTAAGGAATATGGAATAGGGTCATCATTCTGGTACTATGGGATGGGACGTGGAGGGGGAATAAAGAAGCTAAATCGGGAGACCTAAATAGACCATTGGCTGCTTCGTAATGCAGCTTTAGGTCACTTACTTTCCTCCGAGTAGAAAGAGTCTTGAGTTTCAGTTTCCCAAGCACTTGGATAGTGGTTAGGTTACGACATGCAGGGACCCTGGCTGTGACGATAGTACAGAAAAAAGATTGTCCACGTAGGTGGCTGAGGTTTGAAGAAGCAGAAATGGACCAGACTGGAGAGTCGTATTGAACAACAGGTAAAATAAAACATGACATGCGCCTTGGACATTATCTGGGAACACCTATCGAAGGATAACCTACCTGCACTACTGTAGGAAGAGTGAGGGATATGTTCTCTGTCTGGCAAAAAACGCTCCTCCTAGACTAACCTATGAGCTAACAGGACAACCGTTCTATACAAAAGAACTGCGATTATTCACGACACAATAACAAGCTTTACATCAAGAACTGAAGGATAAAAAAGTGAATATGTGGAGAGATTTTTACCACACCGACGGCATGACGACGTAAGAAGAGATTAAATTCTGACTACGAACTGCGGCTTTTTATTAAATGTTCATAAAACCACTGAAAAGGCAGGCAAAACAATACGAATATGACAAGTGTATCAAGACATGTTATCTGACCTGCTTATAACGAATGCTGCGATGGAGCACAGTCCCTCTAGTATATTGTTAAAATGATAATCAAATATTGGCTGAGACTGAAGTTGAGATCAGGTGGCGAAGTGTTACAAAAGGTCTACCTACAGTAAATGAAATATCAGAAACAAGGACACTGGGTGGATGCGGTACGGAACATTTTGGAAACGATAGGAATTGGATACTACTGAGAAATTGATTGTTTAGAGCAGCTAAGAGTATGTAAAAGAATAGTTCTAAGATTTAATGATATTGAAGAGCAACAAATTGCTTCACAGTGTAAAAATAAGAAGTCACTAAGGGAATTTTGTAATTTAATTGGGATTATCAGGATAAATGTAGATAACATAACAAATAAGGATATGAGGGGCATAATATGGTAGTTAATGGGATTATACAAAAATAAAACATACAGACAAAATAGAAGTGAAAATAAATGTTTAATATGCTCTGAAGAAATGGGATGGGCACACCTTATAAAGGATTGTTTAGAGACAAGGGAAGTAATGAGGGGGATAAGAGAAAAATTGGTAAAGATTTCAGCTGTATACGATTTTGAAGTTATTGAACAGAGAGTGAATGCCTCCGGGAAGAAATGAAAAAATTTTCATCAGGGGAATGTGGAGTAGTAAACTGATGGAAGGAAAAGAAGTTATACATGCTTGTTACTAACAGAATTGTCCCTAAGGCAACTAGAAAATATAACTCCTTTGAAGAGTAGAGCAGTAAGGTACGTTGATTATAGATATAGCATATAATTATTTTATCGTCGTAGTTCTATTAGTCTGCACGTTTTTTGTTTTTATTTCAATAGTCAATATTAATATTCATTTCAGGTGTCGGATATATGGAGGAACTGATGATAACTACTGTGATGACCTCTTTGCGGCGGGTGTCATGTTTCCTCGATAGCATGTCCGAGAAGTTTCATTTCCTACGATAATATTTCTAACACACTTTTCAGGCCATTCTTTCCCTATTTAATTTCTAAATTACATACAAATATTAAATTTTGATTCATATTTTCTGGACAAGTTATTCTTTATTTGTGATTTCAGTGCATGTTTTTCAATTACGCTATATTCAGTTTTGTAAACTGCATGTATTGAAAATTAAGATTGAAGTAATCAATACCCTCTCTCGACTCTATGGCTTTCGAAATTATGGGAGATGGGTATTGTCTTAAATCTCCCGTTAACACTATGGTTGTGAGCTTTTCAATAACCCATCAGTGTAAATACATTTAGCCTTCTTTATTTGATTGAATATTAAATAATACTGCAGTTAAGAACAGTGATGTTGAATTTTATTTAGCGAATATCATAAGGATACACAAAATTATCCATACATAGATTTCATGATCAACCATTGATACCAAAATATTACAATTGAAGCTCTTCACATCAAGTGAACATGCGTCATTTTGTTGATTCACCGCACGTTTCTTCTTTCTTGTCAGATAGTGGGTAGAACTTCTCCTAAGTCCATACCACCAAATACGTTGAGGGTGTCTAGTCTCCTTGACTCAACCCAGGAAGCTTTCGTAGAGGTGATGGCCCCTCCCCGCCATCACCCGTGGCGACCATCCAGTAAGTCGATGCGCTTTGTCGCCCCCGGAATCCTTTCGGACGCGCACCTCATCCCGCGTATTTGTTAATATCCCCGAAGTTTCAGTCGTGTCCGACACTCGGGACTGAATCCCCAAACAGAGAAAACCCCTGTTCTGAGGATCAGTGACCTCGTGTCGAGTTCGACTGTCACCCCGACGATGTTAACAAGTACAGCGAGGGAGTACCATCTGCGATCGCAGCAGGCTTCCCCGTAGTGATGGCCCCTCCCCGCCATCACCCGTGGCGACCATCCAGTAAGTCGATGCGCTTTGTCACCCCCGGAATCCTTTCGGACGCGCACCTCATCCCACGTATTTGTTAATATCCCCGAAGTTTCAGTCGTGTCCGACACTCGGGACTGAATCCCCAAACAGAGAAAACCCCTGTTCTGAGGAGCAGTGACCTCGTGTCGAGTTCGACTGTCAGCCCGACGATGTTAACAAGTACAGCGAGGGAGTACCATCTGCGATCGCAGCAGGCTTCCCCGTAGTGATGGCCCCTCCCCGCCATCACCCGTGGCAACCATCCAGAGAGTCAGCACGCTTGATTGCCCCCGGAATCCTTACGGACGCGTGCTGGGTGAACGGGGAATAGCGAAAACAATTCTTACCCTTCATATATTAACTGAATGCGGACTGCATAGTAAGCGACTTGTTCAACAATGATATGTCTCTGTCGTGTCTCATTGTTGACTGTGCACCGAATGTGTTGCGACTATAGAGCAGAATGAATGCTTCTCTCAATCCCATCATTTCCTACCAGATCTTAAAATTATGATTAAAATTAAAATTAAAATTAAGAATTAAGGTCGTAAGAAAAACTGAGTTTCTCTCGTATATTATATTGTTTCCTACCGGAGGATTGTTGAATTGGGCTGTGAAACTCCGGCCCTCACATTATGTTCTAGACACATATTCCATTAAGGATATCAAATACTGTAGTAGTGTTTCTATCTCACTCCTGGAGGTGGTGCATCACGCTCAATGATCAGTGATTACTATGTATGGCATGTATTACAAGCTGCCATTTTCTCATACATAAATACGTTTCTGTAGCAACAATAAATTTATACGTTTCCTTAGAAACATATCCGACACATGCCAAGCTTCCAAAAACTGAACCGTTATATTATTTCCAGATATTCAGAGCACTTCCTTCGCGATATACTGGCCTTATCGGGGCTTTCATTGACCCGCGAGTCCACATGCATGTCCCATCAAATCTGAATACATACTTCCTTACATAGCTACATAAAATGGACAGGCTACATAAAAGAATATAAACAAGCTTTTGGGCTTATGCCGTGTCAGGAATGTAAGGTGAAATTCTTTCTCGTGAACGGTCAAGATTTTCTTTTGATGACGCAGAGTAAAGTTCTCTGCGAAACTTAAAGAACTTCACCTCATTTTCTTGACACGGAATAAGCCCAAAAGCCTATATCATGTCTATAAGTACGGGCCGTGAAAGCATCAATGGCAACATTAAAAACCTCTATGGGGAGGATACTTTTAAGAAGGCTTCAAAATAAAGCAAATTAAAGAGAAATAAATCTATTCCTTCTTCTTTATGCTTTGTACTGAGATGCCGGGACTATAACACCATTCTCAGCTGTGTGAATCTGAAACACACGTTAAATACTCCGAAGGCCAGGAGAATATATCAACGCGCTAGCAAGGCTCTTGTGATCGAGAGCGTGCATTACACTCGTAAGGAACTGGACTCAGTCCCCCGTGAGTTGCTTCATTTACACCTGCTGCTAAACAACACTCTCTCGCAGGAATTATGGTTGTCTTTCGATCGCATTGCTGCTATACAGCCTGAACCCAAATTCAACCACGTGTCATTCAGAGAAATATGTAAGTTCCTCCGACCAGCTCAGAAACAGGCGGTCACTCGCACGAATCAGGATGCTAGTAAAACTGTCGTCAATCTTTCCAAGAAATTCTTGGACGAGAACCAAACGGCAGTTCTCGCTAGGGGTCTTAATTTCGCTGTCGCTCCCTCTAAAATTCCCACTCAGGAGTTAATTACTTCCGTTGAGGCAGCCATCCACAAACTACCTACGGATGAGGCTGAGGAGTTAAGAGAGAAATGTGTGAGACTCATAAGGTCCACTGCTGTACCCGCACCCAATTTAGCAAGAGGTGAGAGGAGAGCTCTGAAGGAACTTAGAGATGATTCTGAAATGACCAGTCTCTCAGGTGATAAGGGTAATGCGAAAGTGGTTATGGACACTGACGAGTATAAGAATAAGATCTCGGCTATATTGTCAGAGCCTGTTTACAGACTGGGCTCACGTGACTCTACTACTCGTGTGTCCAACGCCACCGTGAAGCTCTTAAGGCAATCTTCAGTTCCAATGGAGGAGGTTAAACATCTATCCCCGGGGGACGCATTGGTGTGTAGATTATATGGACTTCCTAAGATCCATAAAGAATATGTTACCCTCAGACTTATTGTTAGTGCTTAGGTCATACCCACCGTCTATCGTAAGCCTACCCAAACAAATCGCTATCTTCATGCAGATTCTCACCACCATCCAGCACAAAAATAAGGCCTTCTCACGACACTCACCAAGAAGGCGAGACGAATTTGCTAGTCATCAAATATCCAGATGGAGATGGACACACTCAAAATCACGTTCAAGAGTAATGGTTACAGCGATTTGCAGATTCATATAGCCTAGCGTCCCAAAGAAGCGACCAAGAAAAGCTCACAGAAAGAAGAAGTGAAGGGAGCTGCCTTACACTCACAACACCACAGATCGAATTTCCAAGGTCCTCCACAAATACAACATAAAAACCGGGTTCGGCACCGTCAATAAAATTGCTCACAGTCTGGGCAAAACCAAGGACAAATTATCCCCACTTTTACATCCTGGGGTGTACGAAATTCCCTTTACTTGCGGCAAGGAATACATTGGCCAAACATGCCAGTTCATTGGTACTCGTATCAAGGAACTTGAACGAAATATTCGTCTCAACCAGCGAGACAAATTAGCAATAGCTGAGCATGCTCTACCGTCGGCTCATGATGTCGTATTCCAAGATGCTCGAGCTCTTACCGACACTAGACACTATAGGTCCAGCATCAAACGCGAAGCTGTGGAAGTACGTAGAAATCCTAACAATTAGAACAGGGACACTGACTATCAATTAAGTAATACGTGGTTGCCAGCCAATGAGGATTTAGTTCCCTTCCCTATCCCTTCACGATTGTTATTTCGTTCCAGTGTTTTCCAAATTAGTACGTTCCTCATCGTCAGACGTTTCATTCCAGGTTTGTGTCAATGTCATACCTTCATAAGACCAAGGTTGAATGAAGATCACTTCAAATTGAACGGAGGTTGCGCCATCCGTAATGTGATAGGACTTCCCGTTTATCTCACGAAATACCTCGAAACGAATGTCTGCACCATGATAAAAATTACCTCCATGTTTTGATATTCTTCGGGGATAAAAAGTGAAAAATTTAAAGATCTTTGAATTTTTCCGTCCGTTACAGGCTAAAACGTATAATTTGTCAAATTTTAATTTACTTGCTAGTCTGGCAGATTATGCCCCAATCATGATTAATGTATTGTGGGGGGGAGTGATATAAAATTATGACTTTCAGGAAACTACATAAAAAATATGCAGATGGTCATTATTACCCCTCAAACGGGTAGCTGTACGAAAAATTCACCAAACTAGTCAATGTACAGTCACACACGGTTGACACGATTTTATTTATATAGTTAGATAAGGAATCTGCTCCACGTTCAACATCTTTTGCGCTATGTCCGCTGGACTTAACCTGCAAAACCGACCGTTCATGATATCTCACTTATTAATTCTCCTGTCGAAAGGTTTAGAAATGGGTTTCCATTAAGGATTGTAGATTTCCATTAATTTCGGATGTGCATATTTTGAGAGAGTGCAAAAACATGGTTTTCGTCTCGGATAAACCCCCAGTAAATTTAGGTATTCAGAAATGATATTGGTCCTTAAACATACTCAAGGACAGGTGGATTCTAAATATCAAGTTTGTTAGAAATGTATTCAGTAGTTTTCAAGTTATAAGAACTCCTAGAATCAAACAGACAGACACCAAGGGTAAGAAATATGCAGATGGTCATTATTACACCTGAAACGGATAACTGTACGTAAATTCCGCCAAAATAGTCAATATACAGGCACACGGTCATTTCGATTATATTTATATAGATAACAGATAAGTATGGGCACGTTTTTAAGTGTAAACCTTCATTTCGAGATTTACTGCTCCCAAACGGTAGATCATACCTACAAATGGTTCACACCTTCTGACGTCCCTTTTATCGCTCTACATGTTTAGTCTTCTCGTATCTCCCATATTTATGGGTTCGATTGAGTTACGATATTTGAATGGGGCGAAATTTAGGAATATTTTTAACATTTTACATTATTTTTCATGTGGAAGCTAGAATCATGAAATTTGCTTCGCATATAGCATTGGTCGTGTCAATGTGCGTGCCAAATTCGATGACTATCTTTCCTATAAGTGTGTCAAACTATGTAACATACGTGTAGAAAATTAGGAACAATCAAAATATACAGCAAAATCTACCTATAAGGGAGAGAGAGAGAGACGACAAAATGTCACAGGGCCAAAGTTGTAGATCACTACAAATAGAACGGAGATTGTGCCATCCGTCTTGTGATAAGACTTGGCATTTAGCCACGAAATACCTTGAAACGAAAGTCTGCACCGTCATTAAATTGCCTCCATATTTCGATATTCTTCGGCATAAAAAGTGAAAAATTTAAAGATCTTGTAATTTTTCCGTAGGCTATCGACTAAAACGTATAATTTTGCTTAATTTCAATTTTCCAGCTCGTGTGGCAGATTGTGAGGCAATCTTGATTTTTGGCGAGTGGGGGTAAAATTTAGGACTTTCGGGAAACTGTAGCTTAAAAATATGCAGATGATCATTATTACCCTTTAAACGGAAAGCTGTACGAAAATTTTGCCAAAATATCCAATGCACAGACACACGATCGTTACGATTTGATTTATATAGGTAGATATGGAATCTGCTCCACGTATGACACCTTTTGGGCTATGTCCGCTGGACTTAGCCTGAGAAAGTGACCTTTCATGATATTAAACCTCCTGTTCAAGAAATGCACAGGAGAAAAAAATAGAAATGGATTTCCATCAAGTTTGTTCGATTTTCAGTCAGGATGGTCCTGTACTTTATATATTATGGGAGAGTAAAATCAGCATTTCGGTTCCCTATAAAACCCCAGTCCATTTAGGGAATTTGAAACAGTATTGACCTTCAAACCTACCGTTGTACAGGTGGATGTTAAATATAATGTTTGGTTAAAATATCTTCAGTAGTTTTCAAGTTGTAAGAAATACGCTTTACACGCACCCGCTCTTGCATTAAGTCCGGAGGGACTTGTACCGAAAAACGGTATAACTTCTTTTCCTTCCATCAGTTTACTACTCCACATTCCCCTGATGAAAATTTTTTCATTTCTTCCCGGATGCATTCACTCTCTGTTCAATAACTTCACAATCAATCAATACTGATCTGCATTTAGGGCAGTCGCCCAGGTGGCAGATTCCCTATCAGTTTTCCCAGTCTTTTCTTAAATGTTTTCGAATAAATTGGAAATTTATTGAACATCTCCCTTGGTAAGCTATTCCAATCCCTAACTCCCCTTCCTATAAATGAATATTTGCCCCAATTTGTCCTCTTGAATTCCAACTTTATCTTCATATTGTGATCATTTCTACTTTTAAAGACGCCACTCAAACTTACTCGTCTACTAATGTCATTCCACACTATCTCTCCGCTGACAGCTCGGAACATACCAGTTAGTCGAGCAGCTCGTCTTCTTTCTCCAAATTCTTCCCACCCCAAAATTTGCAACTTTTTGTAACTTTACAAATCGAGCTGCTTTTATTTGGAATTTTTCCAGTTCTTCAATCTGGTAATCCTGGTGAGGATCCCATACACTGGAACCATCCTCTAGTTGGGGTCTTAACCAGAGACTTATATGCCCTCTCTTTTACATCCTTACTACGACCCCTAAACACTCTCATAACCATGTGCAGAGATCTGTACCCTTTATTTACGTTTGATTGTGTATATTTTGAGGGAGTGAAAAATCACGGTTTCGGTTTCGTATGAATCCCCTATTAGTTCAGGGATTTAGAAACAATATTTGCCCTAAAACCTAGCCAAGGACAGGTGGATTCTAAATATGAAATTTGGTGGAAATATATCCAGTAGTTTTCAAGTTATAGAAAGGCAAACAGACCAACAGACAAACAAACAGACGAACAGACAGACACCAAAGCTAAAAATGATGCATTTGATCATTATTACAACTGAAACTTATTACAACTGAAACAAATTACGGTACGGAAATTTTGCCAAAATAATCAATGTACAGACACACGGTCCTTGCGATTTTATTTATATAGAAGACTAGCTAATGTACCCGTGCTTCGCTACTGTATTCTACATTGTATACGGATATCGAAGTAAATACGGCACGTGCAGTACATAAGATTGTTTTAAAATTGCATGTCTCTTGGCGTTATCGGAGAAATAGCATGAGTAGGTCCCCATACATTGTTTCCAATGTAAAGTGTGGGTTGCGGAGTTGTGATGATAACGGCAGGCTCACTTACCTACTGCCATTCACAATCGAGGTGGGAAGTTTACATTATAATTGCAGGACACATTGCCTACTGCGCGGTCACAATCGATTTGGGGAGTTTTCGTTACAAGGGAAGACGCCCTTTCCTATTTCCAGACAGATTACAATCGAAGAGTTTTTATTACACTGGCAGGCAACTTCCCTAACATCAGTCAAAATTGATTTGTGCAACTATCATTATAATGACAGGCCCTTTTTCCTTCTGCCAGCCACCTTTTGCCAGTCATACAGAGTTGGTGAGTTCTCATTAAAATAACAGGCCACTATGCGTAATGCTAGTCACATTTTTGATGGGTACATTTGTTTATAATGGCGGGCACCCTGACCTACAGCCAAACACAATTTGGTAGGGGAGTTTTGAACAAAATTGCATGCTCCCCTTCCTTATGCAAGTCAAATCGAGAGGTGAAATATTCATTAAAATGGTAGGCCCTGCTTAATAATGACAGTTACACAGGAGTTGGAGAACGAGCCCATTCCTGCTGCCAAAGTCGGTGTGGGGAGTACTGATTACAATATCAGAGACACCCTTTTCGATCGGTACAAATCGACATCAATGCATATATATAGATCGACTTACGAAATTATATGCATGTTTACAATATTGCAGACCTTCATTTACAGATTAACTGCTGCTAAACGGTACGTCATATCGACAAAGGATTGTATCATATGACGCAGTATTTAGCGGCCTAAATGGCTGGTCCGATGGTATTTTCTCACATCTCATCTATTCATGGGTCAGATTGAGTTAGAAACGTTTAATAGGGTGAAATTTGTGTAAGATTATCTAACATTGCATTACTTTTGAGGTAATTATGTGACATAGCACTTGGCTCACATATGGGTACTGGATGGGCCAATGTTCGTGTGGAGTTTGATGATTCTATCTTTCCTGTAAGCGATTGAAAGTATGAATTATGCGTGTAAAAATTCCATATTTACTTAAAATCTAGAAATAGAGACGACAAAAAGTCATAAGACCAAGGTTGAATATCACTCCAAATTGAACGGAGATTGTGCCATTCGTTATGTGATAGGACTTCCTGTTTATCCCACGAAATACTTCGAAACGAAGGTCTACAACATCATTAAAATTGCCTCCATATTTCGATATTCATCGTGGATAAAAGTGAAAAATTTAAAGATCTTGGAAATTTTCCGTCCGTTACAGGCTAAAACGTATAATTTTTGCAAATTTCAATTTGCTTGCTCATCTGGCAGGTTATGCCAATCTGTATTTGGGTGAGGGGGTAAAAATTAGTACTGGCAGGAAACTACACCAAACGGGTAGCTGTACGAAAATGTCACCAAATTGTCACGGTACATGCACACACAGTCGTTATGATTTTATTTATATAGATAGATAAGGAATCTGCTCCACGTACAACACCTTCTGGTCTATGCCCGTCTATGCCCGCTGGACTTAACTTGCAAAACCGACCGTTCTTGATATCTCACTTATTAATCCTCCGGTCTAAAAATGCACATGAGAAAAAGTTTTAGAAATGGATTTCCATTAATTTCAGATATGCATATTTTGTGGGAGTGCAAAATCATGGTTTCGGTGATGAAGAAGCTTGCTACAGCATTACTTACTTAGTCTGAGTCATCACATGCCTACGAACAACTATTTTCTACATGAACGTTGTGAAGTCAACAGTTAGAAGCCGTCTTGGTTCAGACCTAAGTGCTTCTTGTGTGTTATTGAAGACAAGAAGTTATGAACTAAATATGAATAACATGGGTACTGATTGTAAGAACGATATATCACATAAAGTCCATTACCAATATTAGTATTTTTAATTATTATATCTTATGATATTTAATGACGAAGTGTGTTACAATGAGAAATTATTATGTATATATTTTTACAAGTAATGTTAGGTATTCTCGAAACTTACATATTTAATTATGTATTTTTGATGTATTTGCAAAATACAACCACGAAATATGCAACGAAATGTATTTACAAGATATATACTAAATAAATAAATAAATAAATAAATCACTAAATGAATAAATAACCTATTATGAAACATAATTGGGAATTAAGAAAGGTAGACAGTGGGCGGGGGGGGGGTAGCCATTCCTTAAAAGAAAATAACAAGTGACACAGTTAATAGTTGAGAATAATAAACCAGACTTAAATTGCACACAAGCTGGAAAAGGTTTTGCATCCCTGCCCTAGGCGTTAAATAAAAAAAATTGTGTGAAACAAATTTAACCGCTCAGAGAGTTAAATGTGTGTTAAGATCCGAAAGCAAATATATTTATTCTTTCCTCCGAAACGGTTTAACGTACGAAGACAAAATTCCAATTCCCAATCCTAGGTGTGAAGTAGGAAGTATCTTTTAACGTTCCAACCCTAAAGTGTTAAATGAGATTAGCTCCGTAAACGAAATTATTCGTCCCTTCAATATTGTCTGACGTACAAAGATGTAATTTTACGAGAAGGTCTTCTTTTATGTCCTAGGTGTAAAATATAGTATACTCCAAAATATTTCTCCCCTAAGAGGTTTACTTGGTGGTTGACCCTCAAAAACACAGTATCCATTCTTCCGAAACGCTTTCAGGCACTAACTTATTTTTTTAAATGAAGGTTGGTCTTCTATACTCTAGATTAGGGATGGCAAACCTTTTCCAGCTAGTGTGCCATTTTTTGAACACATAAGAAGCACTTAGGTCTGAACCAAGACGGCTTATAACCGTTGACTTGACAACTTAATGCGCGAACAATGAGACAGCCTCCTACAAAAGTGTTTCTACTATCTTCCGACGAGATCAAAGTGTACGGGCTACTTGCACATGGTGGTTGTGTAAACAAGTAAAAAAAATCAGCTGATCACTTTATTCCAATAATTTGTAGCCTAAGATCACACTTTGTACTGTACTTTGCACCTTCATTCAGACATCGATTAAAAGTTAATAATTAAATTCCTATAGCGCCTACCGTAATAATATTGCAGTTCAAGCCCTTGGCGTACTTTTGACAAAAATTATTGTAGACCACCTCTAATTTTTGGCATTTAAGGACACTTATATTCCCTGTCCCGCATAGTAGGGAAAATAATAGTAATCCGCCAGCGGTAAAATTCCAATTCATATAACCACATTTCAGTTTAGAATTGGAGTGCAGATACGGTATATTTAGATAGTACAGTATCTTACCTGCTATATTCGTGTGTATCTTTGTGTATCTATTAGAGCATTGTACTAATAGTTGAACTAGATTGAATTTGATGTTGTGTGTTTGCGTAATCAGCCTACAGTCTGGTTTAATTCAGCTCTCCACGCCACCCTGTCCTGTGCTAACTTTTTCATTTCTACATAACAGCTGCCACAACGATCTCTTCTCACCATTTCGATTCATTATCTCTTCATTCATGATTCGATCTATCCATCTCACTCTCAGCATACTTCTGTAACACCACATTTCAAAGGCTTCTGTTCTCTTTTTTTCTGCGCTAGTTATCGTCCAGGTTTCGCTTCCATACAATGCCATGCCCCAGACGAAAGTTCGAAAACGTCCTTGTAATTCCTATATTAGTGTTCGAAGTGATCAAATTTCTTTTCTAAAGAAAGGCATTCCTTGCTTTTGTTAGCCTGAATTTTATGTCTTCCTTACTTCTGCCATCGTTAGTTATTTTACTACCCCAGTAACAATATTCATCTACTTCCTTTAGGTCTTCATGTCGTATTCTAATATTTCCTGCATCACCTGACTTCGTACGACTCCAATCCATTACATATGTTTTTTCACCATTACATATGTTTTTTCACCTTGTACTCCGTCCATATCATTCAGAAATTTCTCCATATCTTCTGCACTCAGATAAAATATCATCGGCAAGTTAGCAGAAACAATGTTTATGAATAGGTTCTTAAAATGTTAAGAGACGATAACTTACAGACAGCTGTCCCTATTACGGAGTCGGTCTCCTGATCAGTTCACTTAGAACAATGATAATATGACAATGAACTTCATAATGTTTTCTATGTTTTATTGCATTGTTTTTAATAACAAACAAGCTCATATCTGGTGTGGAGCATGAGTGATATCTGTAGGATTTCCTTTCCTATGCTTTATTGAAATTTTAAGATTTTACATAGATAGTAATGCTGTGGAATACAGGTGATGAGCGATAATTGACAACGAGTGCTTTAGCACCGAGTCTGCTATGGCTTGGATTGTAGATTCAGGTTTTTTTAATCTTTTCCATTTCTTGATGGATTTAATAATTTTGCATCTGTTTCTTGACACAGGCCAGAGCAAAATGTTCCACCAAAGTCCCAGTCTCATCCATGGCTGTGACAATATGGAAGCTGCTGGGGTATGGTTGGTGCTGAGTAATGACATTTGGAGCACACCTAGTTTTACTGAGTGTTATCAAAGGTGCTAATTATACGGATGGTCGTGCTGGAATAGCACACACTGCCCCAGAGACGAAAGCAGTGTCAAACTATCTCATTTGTCATCCCGCCTAGTACGCCTCGCCGCTATCGGTTTTTACGGTTTTCCTATAACCGCATAAACTTTAGTGGTGCTATTTGAGAATCCAAGCAGCCTTCGGGCTGATGACTTAAAAAACAACAATATTTCTCAAAAAGCCCGTAGTTCCTTTAGGTATAAACCCTCTGGCGCCTATGTTTTTGCCTGGTGTTCTTCGCCCTCGAATCTTATACTTGAGTCGACCACCATAGTCACTCCTTTATCGGTCGATGATTATGATGTTAGCTCGATTTGTCCATCCGTCTTCCGGAGGCATCCAACTTCTTCATAGACATCAAGGTGATGTTCTCTACGAAGGCTAACAGCGAGCATAGAACGCACAGAATTGTGGCCGTTGTTCTCATTATCTCAAAAGCATGAGGAAGTATTTTGAACTCGTCATATCTTCTGCTACGGGATGTATTAAGGCTGTTGAATAATGCTGAAATTACGTATATATTACAGTAATTCTTGTTTCAAAATTGGTACACTCTATATATGAAGCTAGATACAAATGTATTTAGTCGTTCCCCCATGATGTTCCAGTAAGTAAACATATACAAAAGTTAAAATTCAGTGATATGTTTTGAGTTGACCGGAAATTGTTAAATAAGGGTTGCAAAGAAACGAATTTATAGACAATGGAGAGTGAGTGAGTGAGTGAGTGAGTGAGTGAGTGAGTGAGTGAGTGAGTGAGTGAGTGAGTGAGTGAGTGGCTGCCAATTGCGTTAATTAAATATGTGCGTGGGTCTTGATAAAAATAAATTGTAAGGAATAATGTACACTGCAATTCGTTCACTGAATGAATGAGTGAAGCTGAAAATTTAGAATATTTAATCCTACATAATACATTGTCAGTAATATCAAAGACACAAATTACATTCGACAATAAATGCAATTTTCGTCGAGGACTTTTTATTTTTATCATCAAATACTGGGACGCGATACTGATTTCTGAGAAGCACATGAAGGCTGGTAACAGTATCACAGTTTTGGATGTCGATATCAATTTTCAGGGGGGAACGTTGTCTTCAGAAGTGTGCGTCGAACAGTTTCTAAAGGTAGAACTAACGAAGTTTCTTTTCTGCTATTTCTATTTTATTCGGAATTGCATATAGATTTGGATGATGAAGAAAAAAAACAACGAATCGATAACGAGACACTGTTTCGTTTAAACATTGGGAGAAAGGCAATTAGCCCTCGACCATACCTTACTACACAAGCTGTTGGCAGTGTGCAGTGGATGTATTGCCTATCGCCTCGAAAACTATCGTCATCTTCCATCCTGTTCATAACATCCACAATGAACTTATAGCGTTTCTGCTTGTCACAAGCACCCAGTGACTGACCAAGTTGCAACCGGTGACTCTTAAACTACAGTCAATGTCGCCGTCGTTGGAATGGCCAACTCCAAACTTGCTCTGGGTGTAGAAATTCTTTGAACTTCGTGTATGCATTAAGTTCCTCTCACGTCTTCCACAATGTGGTCTGCTACGAGAGCGGGTCCGTGATCATTCTGTCCGTGTCCCACATAACATCTTTCCGTGAATTGATCATATCTTGCTTTCTAAAACTCCCATCTGAAACTTCTTTGAACGGTAATTTGCGATTTCGTTTCATGAAACCACAGGCAACATTGCGAGCTCCGCACGAGCGAGAAAAGTGCATGGAGTGCTGTCGACCAGGCCTGAAACTTGATGATATGACATGAGGTTTGACAAACATCTGAATGCATTTCGGTCAGAAGTTTCAAAATTATGCACTGATACTTTCAGGTAACTAATTTAAAATAAACGTGTGTAAGGTGGATGACCTAGAAATGTATGACGTTACGCTGTGTAGATATACTCATTTTGAAGGAAAGGAAGAGCCTGAACCTGGAAGTGGCTGTTGAAGTAGTACAAGACTTTAATCCCAGAGCAACAGGAATCGTCAAGTCAATTTGAGTACAAAAGTCGATGCCCGGTGTATTAGAAAATACCGATGTCAGCATACTGGAGGAAACATTCATGAAGACTATTGCAATCGTGATTTCAACACCTTTAACCAAGTAATAAGGCGCTATAAATGTATTAGAAGTAAATAACTTTAGAAGATAATTTGAATTTGTTAATGTTAAACGACGAGAAGGGGAGCTCACTTCAAAGAAAACAGGCTGTTATAATTACAAATTTTAAAATAGCACTAAGACTAAGCAGCAGTATCGTTTTAGTAGAACAAATATATTTTACGTATTGTGATTTTTCGCCGTAATTTGATAGATCAGTAATGGCATCTGCAAATTTGGGCACTGTACGCGTCCAAAATGGTTGGCTTGGACAAATTCAAAACTTCAGTTATTTCTATCGACAATTATAAAGCTGAATATTGCATTTCCTCCAGGAATATTACTGCATTGGTCACATGTAAGGAGAAGAGGATAACAGTATACGGAGGAAAACACAAGAGTTTGTTAGAGAATTAAACAGCATTAAAACACAGAGGAGTGTGGACAAAGCACATGTTCGGAACAGTGATCAAAGCCAAATTCACTATGAAATTGTCAGCAATACTTCACAGCGGAGAGAAAATTACAGCTTGTGTATTGAATTCTGTACAGAGCTCTACAGACACAGCCATACAAATGATATGGTTTTATCAGTGAGTGGCAGATTATCTAACAAGCTTTATATTTTTCAAGAAACACAAGACACTATTGGCATAAATGTTTCAAATGAAACTTGAATCAACATAGCTACGAAACATTCCGCCGAGCTGAGTGGCTCAGACGGTTAAGGCGCTGGCCTTCTAACCCCAACTTGGCAGGTTCGATCCTGACTCAGTCCGGTGGTATTTGAAGGTGCTCAAATACGACAGCCCCGTGTCGGTAGATTTACTGGCACGTAAAAGAACTCCTGCGGGACTAAATTCCGGCACCTCGGCGTCTCCGAAGACCTTAAAAAGTAGTTAGTGGGACGTAAAACAAATATCATTATTATTATTATTTACGAAACATTCCTGTGAAGGCAAGCAAAAGCGGAAAAATGATGAAAATTCTGTGTGATTCCTGATCATACCATGCAGATCGTACCCGAAAATAACAAAAGATTGGCAACCGTTGTTGATGTGTGCTTCTCTTGGCAATATAACCTTCATATTAGATGAATCGCTGATTTTCGTAAGACTAAAATGTGAGAAACCACAAGTATAGATTTATGATCAGCCTTCCGGCATTATAATTCACCTGACATACAATCAATTTTCTGCATCAAAGTACAAACCTATGTTGCAGTATGCTTGACAGGAGGCGGTTTATCGAATACCCGTATAATCGTTTGAAAATGTAATTAGTGTGGCTTTTGATTTTGGACTGTTTGAATGCCAAAGTGATGTTGAATGCAAAAATGTGGCATTAGTGGGATTTGCATAATGTGCTCTTCCACTTTGTTTTAACCTCTTCACTGAAATCCCACATTTGCACTTTGAAGACTAATAGCAGCACTATCGCATTAGTAGAACAAAAGTATTTTACGTACTGTATTTTTTTGTGACGCTGTTAATGGAAAATTTAACAATATAAAAATGATAGTGAATTATGTGGCCTTGTATAAGTGATTATTCAGATGACTCTTGAAATAGAATTCACCGTTTGGTTTGGGAATGACTCAGACCACTGTTATTATCATGAACGATGTACAGTATATTATGAGCATGTATGAATGCGATTCAGAGCGTTCGAGATCAACGATGTGCTTAATTAGTGTGAAAGTTGTTCTTTGAAAAGTGGTTGTGCTTTTGATGTCAGAATGTTAACGATTGGAATGAGAGTGTTTTTAGAGGAGTGCCTCTTCCACGAAGATGATAAGTTTTTGTAAAATATGAAACCTAAATTTCATTAAAGTTCTCCAAATTCAGTAATTTCTAATCGTGACACAGTGAGAGATTTAATAAATTTGCTGGAGTCGTACCTGTACATGCCGCTCAGAGGTGCGGTAAGTCTACAATGTTAACTGAGACAAAATTGTACGAAATTTCTGAGGTAATTTTGAGGAGCCCCAATAAATAATTACGGAAATTAGCACGGAGGACAAATGTTTCTGGACGGTCAGAACACAGAACCGTACGTAAGGAACTCAAGTTAACGGAAATATCTTCTGTAAGAGTGCTAGTTAGATTTGCTAGTTGCTAGTTCTGATTGGACACCCGTAGCCGACCTGCGCGTCATGATGAGGATTGAATGATGATGAAGACGTCACATGCACCCAGCCCCGTGCCAGAGAAATTAACAAATGATGGTTAAAATTCCCGACCGTGCCGGGAATCGAACTCGGGACCCTTGTAACCAAAGGCCAGCACGCTGACCATTCGCCAAGGAGCCGGAGAGATAGACAGAAAATATAATTTTATTATCGCTTTAGCAAAGTGCTTCCGAAATGAATTCAAATGAGTATTTTTTCAACTTTCAATTGTGAACAATGATAACATTCGTATAATAACATCAGGTATACAGACTGACGAAATTAATCCAGAGGTGGAGCTGATCATTATACCTATACACGCCGGGCTGAGTGGCTCAGACGGTTGAGGCGCTGGCCTTTTGACCCCAACTTGGTAGGTTCGATCCTGGCTCAGTCCATGGGTATTTGAAGGTGCTAAAATACGTCAGGCTCGTGTCAGTAGATTTACTGGCACATAAAAGAACTCCTGCGGGACTAAATTCCGGCACCTCGGCGTCTGCAGAAACCGTAAAAGTAGTTAGTGGGACGTAAAGCCAATAGCATTGTTTTACCTATAGATAGGTAAATCTCATCTGAGATTATTTTAAAGTGAATCATTAGTCAAAATTTCGAAATATACCGACAAAAGGATGATTTCATATACGTGAAGATGTTCATGGAAAGAATCAGGTAATTCCTATAACGAATGAGGGGAATGTTCCTGTAGCGCGGAGATTGATTCATAAGCCACAGTCACTTTCTGTAACCTCTCGAAAATATGCCAACCCAAGAAATCTAATTTATAGATTTGAAAATAATATTCGTAATAATCATACTAGATTAGGCATGTGCCAGGAATCTCTGAAAGGGCAGAAGGAATAAACTTGAATTTAAAAAAAAGAATTAATATACGTGCCTATGCTTCATCGATTGTAATGATATGATTCAGCACGTCGTTTTCTTCAAAGAGAAATCTCCAAGGTCTGGTACATGTCTCATAGCAGTCCAATTTTCTATCTCAGTTTAGTTATGTGCCAACTACTAAGTAGCGAACTTCCGAACATGTTAAGTCATGCTGTAGAATTAGGCGCACCAAAGACGTATGAATTCCCACATTCCTGGCTAATTCCATCATAGTCCAGTGCGTGGCTTCCATTAAGCCCTGTTCCTTTTTTTTTTTACACAACATTCTTTATACGCACGTTGCACTGGCACAGATAGATTTTATGGAGAAGGTGGGGTAGAGAAGGGCTAGGAGCGGAAAAGAAGCGACAGTGGCCTTTCAGTACAGCTCAAGAATTTTTCTGGTGTGAGAAAGGGAAATCATGCAAAACCATATTCAGGGCTGCCGAAAGTGGGGCTCGAACCCACTATCTCCCGAATTCAAGCTGACAGCTAAGCACTGTTCAATCGTAGCCATCCATACATCTCTGTGAACTCATATATAGAAGGTCCACTGTAAGGAGAGTCAGCAGTTCACCTCTAACCTGTTTGAAGATTTCTACCAACTTTGTTTCGGGAAATCTTAGAATTGTTTCACTAAACGTTAGGGAATCCTGGCTGGCTGTTTGGCACATATTTCACTCCAGGACAAAACACGAGGGTTGATTCAGAAGTCATAACAACTAATTGTTTATTTTACGAAACTGTGCCAACAACAAACATGTATTACATGCATTTGAAGGTACGTTACATGTACTTCGTATTGTAACCGGAAACTTAGAGCATGATCACACTGAGGTCGGTGAGCTGATGATCCGTCTGGTGGTAACATTTCAAAGTACCATACATATCACTCACTTCCATACTTATATTATACTCCTGGCACGTACGCCTATACATTACTCTTTTTCCCCAGTTAACACTGAAGGTAATGAAAAAATGAAATGTCGTATGGCGTTTAGTGCCGCGATATCCCATGACGGGTTCGGCTCGCCAGGTGCAGGTCTTTCTATTTGACATCCGTAGGCGACCTGCGCGTCGTGATGAGGATGAAATGATGATAAAGACAACACATACACCCAGCCCCCGTGCCATTGGAATTAACCAATTAAGGTTAAAATCCCCGATCCGGCCGGGAATCGAATCCGGGATCCTCTGAACCGAAGGCCTGTACGATGACCGTTCAGCCAACGAGTCGGACACTGAAGGTAATGTTTTTTAAGTTATTTTCTGACTGTTGGGTTCGATTCAGTGTTGCTAACCAGGGACCCTACTTGCCTATTCCACGTCTTACAATTACTGTTAATCTGGCATGTTGGCACTATAAAGAAATGATTTATTTCGTAATATGCGAGAAATACGCATTGCCACTACCGTATTGTTAAAAACACTAGTGTTACATTTGCGGGTATAATTAAAGCATATTTTCTAATTAAAGGATATTTTCTTTTTCTGTGAGACTGTAAATATGTTTGGGTAATACCAGGTAAGTCGAATCGTGTCATGTTGGGATAAGCGTTTAATAACGTATGGTAATTGGCGTGAAATTACGAACGCAGCATTTTATTAATTGCAGTCCTATTTCGTCCAATACTCGCGAATAGAATTCCGTAAGGATGTCTAAGAAAAATCTTCAGGAACTCCTCCGAAAAGGAATGCAACATTACCTCTTCTATAAAGATCAGATCAGTTCAAATGGAATGAAATTTCTTTATCAACCTAACTTAACCTAACCTTGTATTCTTATTGATTTACGAGATATTTATATGTAATATATTTGTTTCTTACATCGTGTTTTCTCTTGAGTCTTAAAAATAATAGGAAATTTTAATGAGATAGAATAATTATTTACAAAGGGAAAACACCGTAGAATACGGTTACAGTCATGCGTATATCAAAATGAAGGCAGAAATGTATAAAATGAAATTAAGTGAGGGTGAGAGAGTGTGTGTATTGCCTTAATTCCTCATTAAGCTTGAAAACCGATTTGTTTATGGATATCTGGATTTATCCTGTATTATCATTTCTTGGGTAAGGGAACCTCCATTAATGATACATTAAGGTTCGTATATTTATGGTTATGTCTCGTGATTTCAATATGTAACTCGTCAAGTGATGATCCATTAAAAAAAAGAGAATAGGCTGGCGGTATTTGCCTTTTAGTGTATAGGCTTACGTGATGAGTACTACATATTAGGTTTCCTGTGTCGACATATTTGCGGAAGATAAGATAAGTTGTACCTATGAATCAACCTATGCATGGCTGTATTTGATCAAGTATTTCCTTTATTTTTCACTCATGTTCTCAATTTAATGTTAGATCCTATTCAATAATAATGTAAATAAACTCCTTAAATGAAATTTTCCCTCAGAATAATGAAATCGAATTTAATATAATTGCATATCCATAATTAAAAATAACACTGTTATTTTCACAAGAAGATCCACCTGAGGATAACATCTGATGAGAGCATTACACACTGTTGAGTTGAAACTAAATCTTCTCATCATGTTGGCGAGTCGATAACAAGACCCTTGTTTTCCTAAAATTGCTCATGTACTTTAAGTGAAGGTAAACAAACAGCAGATTTATTCATTAAGGCACGTCCAGTGTAATATAGGCTTGTATCCGTCCGCCTGAAGGGATTTAAATTAATAGACGCGCACAGTGTGAACATAATCTCCTGTAATGAGTGTTTCAGAAATTAGAACGCTTCCCAACGTAGAGGCTGGCAGAATGGAAAGGACCTGCTGTTGACTTATTATTGTACGTACACACATACATGCATACAAACATACGTACATACTTGAATTTATTTAACGCCAAATTGCACTGTAGTGATAATGGGTCATGGAAAATTAAGAGCTTATTTTTATCCATTCAAAATTTTAGATTGTCCTATATATCCTCGTAGTACCAGTGATCAAACTGCTGATGAATCATAATTTCATTGTAAATTACTTGAGTAAAAAAGCGTTTAATGAAATATATTTTAGGTACAAAATCATGGCCAGTGAACAACATCAGGTTAGTCAAAATTTATTATGTTCCACGAACTCAATTGTAGTGGTATTTCAACAACCATGAAAAAAGGGATATAGATTTATTTATATTATTTGTATATGTACATCATAACATCCACTGAATTACGAATATACCTCATATGTAAAACACATATTTTTTTGGAAAATCCAAATAGTGGGGGCTGAAGAGGGGAGTTAATTTTTAAAATGAGTGTATCTATATCTCAAAACTTTAAAAGCTTACAGATGTAAAAATTGATATTTAGAATCTCGTTTAAAAATAAAGAAACACGTATCTTTTTGTTTTCTGAAAATCCCAAAGGAGGGGTGAAAAAGGGTAAAAATCTGTTGAATGCCTTTAAATGAGGATACTTATATCTCAGAAACTGAAGATATACAGACCTGAAAATTGGTATCTGGGATCTCCTTTAAAAATTTAGAAACACGTATTCTTTTGTTTTTGGAAAATCTAATTAATGGCGTTAAACAGGAGTGACAATTTGGGGTGAATTTTTAGAAAGACTATATCTACAGCATATCTCAGAAACGTAAAATATTACAGACTTAAAATTGGTGTTTGGAATCTCCTGTAAAAGTAAAGAACCATAGGTGATTAGTTTCTGGAAAAACCACTTAAGGAGAACTAAAAAGGGGTGAAATTTTAAAATGAGAATTTCTACAGTATATCTCAAAAACTTAACATGTTACAGAAGTAAAAATGGTCATTTTTATCTCTATTAAAAATAAAGAAAAGCGTATTTTTAGTTTTCGGTAAAACCACTTCGGTGGGAGTGGCGGGGGTAAATGTGACTGAAAACGGGGTTGAATTCTTTTAATTAGGATATTGATATCTCAAAAACTGAAGATTTAGGTATTTGGAATCTGCTTTAAAACAAAAGATACGTATTCCCGGAAAATCCAATGAGGGGGAGGGGGGGAGTCTGGGGAAGTGAAAGAATATAAACATTAATTTAATTAATTGTAGGAGGATACTTACATCTAATAAAAACTAAAGTTGCTACAGACGTGAAAATTGGCATTTGGATCACCTTTAAAAACAAAGAAAAACGCGTTTTGGGGGAAATCATCTTTGGGGATGGGAGAGTAAAAAGGAGTTAAATTCCTTTTACGACGACACATATCTCAAAAAGTTGAATGTGCTAGAGTCGTGATAATTGGTATTTAATAGATCCTTTACTATTAAAGGAACAAGTATTTTTTTTGCCGAGAAATTCACTTAGTGTTGGGGAGGAATTGTGAAAAGAAGTGAAAAAGTGAAATGTTCTTATGGGGCTACTTACATCTCAAAACTGAATGTAACAGACGTGAACATTGGTATTTGGAATCTCCTTTAAACATACAGAAACACGCCTTCCATTTTTTGCGGGGGTGGGGGTAAATCAACTTAACAGCGGAGTTGAGACAAATTGATTTTACTGTTCATAATGTACTTATTAGGAGCCTTCGTGGCTCAGGCGGCAGCGCCAGGTCCTCACCGCTGGGTTCCTTGGTTCAAATCCCGGTCTCTCCATGTGAGATTTTTGCTGGACAAAGCGGAGGTGGACAGGTTTTTTACAAGTACTCCGGTTTTCCCTGTCATCATTCATTCCAGCAACACTCTCCAATAACATTTCATTTCATTTGTCATTCATCAATCATTGCCCCAGAGGAGTGCGACAGGCTTCGGCAGCCGGCACAATACCTATCCACGCCGCTAGATGGGGCTTCATTCATTCCATTCCTGACCCGGTCGAATGGCTGGAAACAGGCTGTGGATTTTCAATGTACTTATTATGATAATAAACAGATCATTTTTAATCTTTCCTGGGTTCGTTTTTAAGAGCCATCTTTTCCTTTGGAGAACGTTCTTGGATTACAGTAGATTCTCCTGGCATATAAATAAAAATATAAACACATTTCAAATAAACGATAGGAACGATATTGACGGTGCAATTGTTCACCTCCATAATAAGGTCAATAATGCACGGAAGTATATCATTCGTATCGCCAGAAATCCCGCGCAATTGCCTACGCGTGACAATGGTGCTGGTCACATAGTCAGCAATGACAATGGCAGCAGATGTACTGTAATTTACCGCCAAGTAGCGGTCATGCATCTTGCTGTGGGGTCCTCAACGTCAATAATAATAATAATAATAATAATAATAATAATAATAATAATAATAATAATAATAATAATAATAATAATAATAATAATATTGTTCTGGACCCTCGTCAAGATGTGCGGACCGCACTGGAAACGGAGCCTGGCCGGGTAATCACTAAGAATACATGCACCGCCAAGGCCCCCAAGACGACACCACGCCGGATCTTCTCAAGGATTTGATCCATATTAAAAATGCTTATAGGAAAAGATGGCAAAGATGGAATACTTGGACCTAGGCCGGGAAGTACGAAATCGATTGCTGGAAAGAAAGATTGCTCAAACCAAGTTGAGGGGGACTCGAGAGGGTAACGCACTCTCTATCTCCGATTTACACTTAAATACTTTATGGAGTTTTACATCAGCCGAAAGAAAATTTACATTTTAGAAAAGTTTGGTTACATATTTATAAATTCGGAACTTCCCCTCGGATAAGTTTGCGGAGACAGCTAGAAAGCAAAATATTAGTGGTCATTACCTGACCTTTGTTCTGCCTGCCAAAGAATGAGGCGCCCCGCCTCCTGTCTTAACACATACACTCAGAAAAACGACGATCAATGAGACAAGCCTCAGCTTATATACCCGAGGGGATTGTTCGAGAGGATTCTGGACTAATCCGGACACATCCTTTCAATTTTATTGGCAGAATCTAAAGTTACACCCAAAGAACAAACAAGAAGTTTGTGATAGGCTGAAAAATAATTACAGAAAATTCCTATTGGCCATATTCAAAATTGGCGGAACGAGAAAGGAGTGTTACAAAGCTTGAAATATATAAAAAAAATATGAAAGTTAATTTACTTGAGGAATACCCATAAATATAAAATTTATTTCAATAACGAATTCTGTTACCTTGCACCAGAGTGCATGACCTCCGTTTTTGTAATGACCTCTATGGAGAAATGTCCAAACTTCTTGATGTACAGCAAAAACAGAACAGAATAAATCCACTCAGCTTAGGAAACTTACAAATGACTAACTTCTCAATTACGCAGTAGTGACCTCTTCTGATTAATGTCCCAACTTCATGCAATAGCAGTTTCACGCTTGTTGGATAGATAGAGTTCATTAAGGTGCTTCTTTTGAATGAGCGGAGTTGAGGTGTACCTCCCGGTACAGACTGATTTAAAGATTTTGCTCGAATCACACTGGCGGCAACATTGAGGATGGTTTTCCGTAGTTTCCCATTTTCACACCAGGCAAACGTACGTTAATTGATGCCACGGCCGTTTGCATCGCCGAAAACTTCGATGTGTTAAAACACTAGCAACAAAAGGATTTTGTGGATGAAGCTTCCTTGTAGGTGGTTACACAGTAGACAACTTTGTTTATCCACCTGCTTATTCCTATAACAAAGTCAGATTTAACGTGTAAATTAGAATCCGGTGTACATTTATCAGGAGGATATGTTCGTTTCAAATTTTCAGTTACTTTCACACAGTTATATTGGAATGCTTGATAATCAATGGAGAGACAATACGGCATGTGACAAAATACAAGTATTTAGGAACAAATGCGAACGACAACATTAACTGTACTGGGGAAATATAGTCCAGGATCGGCCAAGCCGGAAATTCATTCCATAATATAAGGAGAGTGTTCTGTAGCAGAGACCTTAATTTACATCCAGAAATTATACTTCTGAGTTTTACGTCTTCTCAAACTTGTTCTAATGATTTGAGACCTGAACCATAAAGAAAAGAGAAATGGACTAATTAGAGGCATCTGAGTTATGGATGTACAGAATGATACTGCAGTTGAATTTGACAGATAAGGTTGCAAAGGATGTGGTAATGAGTTGAATGTGAAGGAGAAAGGAAATATTGAATACTGTCAAAATCAGAAAGCTCCAGTATCTCGGTCATGTGATGCGAGAAGAAAAATGTAATCTACTACAGCTGGTCATTCACGGGAAGATACAAGGTAGAAGAAGGCCAGGAATAAGGCAAATTTCTTGGATTGATAATGCGCTATTCTGCGCTGCATCGTCTAATGCAAAAACCTCTATGTTGGTAGCCGACCTTCTGAGAGGAGATGGCACTTGAAGAAGAAGAAGAAGAAGAAGAAGAAGAAGAAGAATTACGAACTTTCCTTAAGTATTAGTAAAGTGTGGGATATGAGAAAATACATTTTCACACAGTTCTTCCTTATTCATATAATCTTCATTAAGGTCTGAGTAGAATTAAGGAAATTCTAGTCCTGAAAATAGTTATTAACAACCTACAATCCTCAAAAAATTCCATTTCACATTTTGCCATCTTACAATCAACGACTTGAAACACTGGATGCCAGCACAGTGACAAGACTATAAATCGCCAACTGAATTCATTTCTGGCGGTCTCAGATCACATTAATGGTAGTGAATCGCAAAAAGAGAGACTCTATTTCTTCTTAGGAAAAGGAAAAGGGAGGGTGCTCGTTAGCAGCCTTGGTGTTGGCCCCGGCTGAACACAACGAACGAGAAGTAGGCGATTTGTCTACTTTCAACAGCAGCCAGAAAGCTTTTAAGGAGAATGTTGACACTGTACTAGCCTCTCCAGATAACGGCCGGCCCGCCCGCTAGACAGAGCAGATAAAGCTCAACCCTAGCTTAATTTACGACCTCTGATCTGATCGAGGAACACTTCCAGCAGCGTGAACTGCAGGGATTTCCTGATTTAACCCTTGCTTCGGTCAAGTAATCGATGTGTTCCTTTAGTGCACGCGGTCTCGATTCTACTGTTCTAGAACACTCGGCTTCAAATGTAGACAATTCCATCATGTACAGAATTTCGTAAGACAATAGACAGAAGCCAATTCCGCACGTACGTAGTTGAAATTCTCCTCAATGCTCGGTTCAATAATAATAACAATAATAATGTTGTTGATATTGTTTGAGTCATCATTCCATAGACTGGTTTGATGCAGCTCTCCATGCCACCCTATCCTGTGCTAACCTTCTTATTTCTACGTAACTGATGCATCCAACATCTGCACTAATTTGCTTGTCATACTGATACCTTGCCCTACCCCTACCGTTCTTACCACCTACACTTCGCTCAAAAACCAACTGCAAAAGTCCTCGGTGTCTCAAGATGCGTTCTATCATTCTATCTTTTCTTTTGGTCAATTTTAGCCAAATTGGGCTTCTCTCACCAATTCGGTTATCTCATCTTTCGTGATTCCATCTATACATCTCACCTACAGCAAACTTCTGTAATGCCACATTTCAAAATCTTCTATTCTCTTTCATTCTTAGCTAGATATCGTCCATAATAGTAATAACAATTAAATGTATACCAAATCCCGAAACAGAAGGATTTATGGTAGTGATCGAGTCCAGTGTCAGAGAATACTGCAATTTGGGAAAGTATATCATATCATTAAAGATCGAAAAACAGTCGATACATATCGGAGGTGTCAAAGCAAAACTGAATCAACTGAATATATACTGACAGCATGCCAATACTTACATAAAAGAACTACTGCACGTACAAAGACATGACAAAAGTAGCAAAGATAATTTGACAAGAACCGTGTAAGCAGTTCGAAGTAGCTTCAGATGCAGAGCCATATTACAGGCTCCAAGTACAACTCATAACTGATAATTACTTTAGTAAAACAACTTCGAATTCCTCCGTCTTCACAACTAGGGTGATAGCTGTCAACAAAACTGGCCTGATTGTCACAGATAAACTACATAAGAAGACATGGATCATTGACATTTGTACACCAAACTGGCATAACAGGAAAATTGAGATCCAAGAAAATTCCAGCAAATACATAGACTGGCCATGGAAATGAATTGAGTTTATTCGGGAGATAGGGGTTCGAAACCCACTGTTGGCAGCCCTGAAGATGGTTTTCCGTGGTTTCCATATTTTCACACCAGGAAAATGCCGGGGCTGTACTTTAATTAAGGCCACGATCGTTTCCATACTACTCCAAGCCCTTTCCTATCTCATCGTCAGCGTAATACCTACCTGTGTCGGTGAGACGTAAAGCAACTTGTAAAAAAATGTAGAATGACACATACACGGTATAGACTAAAAATTAAATTTAATGGAATTGATTACATCTCCAATAACGTTTTGGTATATTTGTTCAATTTAATGATACTCTTTTTAAACTTATTACTTAAATTTTCAAATGCTATTTTAATTTTATTGTCTATTTTATGTATCATTTTATACCTAAATATAACTTCATTGCTATCTTTGTCAGGGTAAGGAACATGCATTTATGGAAGAAACGCAATAAACACTTAAAGCGCTTCAACTGACAGATTATTTGTTATCCTTTTTTATTCTATGGTTATTCTTTACAACCGTGAAGCAGTCTTTGTGTAGGCTTAGCAGCACGTTACTCAACTTTATGAAAGTCAACTATATTGATGATACCCCGGTAATTCAATCAGGTGACGAGCTGCTAATAGTAGTAATAATTCATTTAGTAGAGGTTAAATGTTTAATGTAAACTGTTGTTCTACTTGAGGGAAGGCCCGAGGGCTAATTCTGAACTTAGTTTAGGATGTACACAAGAAGAGGGGAGTTGGGGGCAGTTAATACAGCTAAGCAATGGTAGCTGCGTGGATTCAGAACAGCAGCTGACACAGCGTGAACATCAAAGGGAAGAAGCACCAGTAGCCCGCGGATGTAATGTGTCCACGCTACAGTATGTTTATGGAGTGCAGAGTGACACTCTGCTGAGAGGGAGGGAATATTGATATATCGCATTACACAGAATGATAATAATGGTGTCTGACTCCTTGGCTGAATGGTCAGCGTTGATTTCTTCAATTCAGAGGGTGCTGGGTTCGATTGTAAGCTGGGTCGGGTTCATTTCTGACTCGGGAATTGAATGTTTGGGTTTGTCTCAATATACTTCTCACGCACATAACACATCAGACTGCCAACCACCACAGAAACGCGCGATCGTGAATACATCCCTCCACATAGGGTTTGCGTCAGGAAGGGCAACCTGTTATAAAACAGGAGGAAGTTCCCATATGTGGTAAAATTTGCACCCGTTATCCCACCAGGTGTGGGATCAGAGGAGGAAGGAGAAGAAGAAGAAGAAGAAGAAGAAAGGTAGTTGAATAATTATAATTATAAAAGAATAGGACAGTAGAAAAACGGTCCAACTGCACTTTTTAAGGGGAGTTTGAAACGCCTATCCGGCCAATGTTAAATAAACCAAGTGTGTGTTCCTTTATCAATGGGTACAATGAAGAAAAGATTCTGAAATTTTTACAGCTAACCTTTTTACAGCTGCATATTATTTATGGGTGCTGAAGCAGAATTAACCAATAAGGTACATATGAACCAACGATATTCATTTTTAAGATGCAATTTTTACACAATATATTTTTAAATTCAAACCCCTAACTTAATGTATATGAATATCTTTTCTACAATTATGATGCAGTCGGGGTAGTCAGATATAATAATTCAGCTCACAAAGTTTCATGTAGCTATCAAAAGAAGTTATTTACTTACAGGAACATCAAGTGTATAGAAGGCATGCGAGAAAATCACGTTTAAAATTTAAAATGACAATAATTCACTTATATTTTATACGAAGACTCAAAATCACCCAGCACCAAAGACAGGATTCTCACCCTTTTACCTCTCCTTCTCCAAAAACATTTTCCTTCGGGCTGACATTCCTTCGTTGGTGGTTAACTTGGCTGCTCAATGTGCTTTGGCAATTCTCAAATTGTCTGAATGTTCCAGTCCCTTAACGGTATGACACGTTCCATCATTCAATGTTAACAACAATTGAATCCCCTTTTCAAAGTTTTTAACCCCATAGGCACTCGATCCCAGGTATTATTGCAGGACTCATTACGATTCTGAGTACTGCGCCCATGTAGACACATTCTGAGGTCTGGATGAGCTAGTTCCATGTAGATTAGTTTTATGGCCTCCACAATAGCTTCGGAATAGAATTAATATGTTCAAAATATTCTACTCTATTGACAGATGAAAACCACAGCATTCTACGCGGGGTCGTTTCTAATATATCCACGTACAAAGAACGTATGTCAAAAATGATCTAGCTTGACAGATATTCAAGTCATGTTATTTCTAAAGATCTCACAGAGATAAATTAAATACCATTTTACTCAGGAAACACTTAATAATATTGGAAGACATATTTTGTATAATGTCAAAAAATCCACATTTTTGCTTTACAATGTAGTATTTGAAAAAGTACATCTATTGAGAAGAAAATGGTTCCTGAAAACCAACAGGAAATATACCAATAGTTATATTAAAGTAAATTTTGACTCAAATAAGAACACAAATCCAGGAAATGGGACGTTCTTCTTGTCACGGATTTTATTGTGTTGCTCTCTCGCCTTTTATTTGCCGTCAGCACTTTAATTAGGACTATTTCAATCAGTGAAATTTTTCTTCGCATATTCATTGCTCCAAAACTGCGTTTCTGCAAGATTTAACTGTTTTATATTCAAATTACTCCTTGGTAATGATGGATAGTTCTTATAAATATGCAGGTGTTGTTAGGGTCAAATACATTTCCCTGAGGGAGAGGAATATTTCAGTCAATGAAGCGTGGTATTCAAACAATTCTTCCTCCAAAACCCGCTCGCGCTATTCCATGCCAATAGTTAATACAAATAAATTGAATGATGTTCTTACACTCACGAAGTACCTCTCCAAACCAAATGCATACAATGGACACGTAAGTTACAACACCAATAAACAATATTGATGAATATGATGAATACGTTTATGGATTATCGCGAAGTTCCGTACTTGTAGATATCATTGTATACCTATTGTATTCCACATAAAAGATCATTATAATAAATATATTTCATTAAAGACATTTAAATTTTGTATTATATTTGCATATTCACCAAAAAGAGCTCAAATTTCGTGAAAAAATATAGTTTCGAATTAAAATAAAACACTGACATCTCGAATACATGTCCGACTCGTTGGCTGAATGGTCAGCGTCCTGGCCTTCGGTTCAGAGGGTCCCGGGTTCGATTCCCGGCCGGGTTGGGGATTTTCACCTTAATTGGTTAATGCCAATGGCCCGGGGGCTGGGTGTTTGTGCTGTCCCCAACATCCCTGCAACTCGCACACCACACATAACACTATCCTCCACTACAATAACACGCAGTTACCTACACATGGCAGATGCCGCCCACCCTCATCGGAGGGTCTGCCTTACAAGGGCTGCACTCGGCTAGAAATAGCCACACGAAATTATTATCTCGAATACATGTCTGCTTATTGTACCCGATAGGGACATGAAACGAGGACTAATGGTCAAGTTTAATCATCTAAGTCACAGAGGTACTGCTATTTAGGAACACAAACTTAAAATAAATTCAATATCCCGGCAAGAAATAAAGTAATCCTATATAATTTATTCCAAAATCTCTCTTTATAAAGATCAAGTTGGCAAGGATTTCTTTATCTGGCAGCGAGCGCACGGGAACGTCGATGCTTGGGAAGCCTCAGGTGTGGTCAAGTCAGGGAATCACCAAGCTGAATATTAGGAGAAGTTACCCCCACCTCACCTTGTTGCCGAGTAGGAGAGGTAAACTTTTCCGCATCGAAATATGGAAGCCATCTTTAAATCAGCATGACCAACTTGATCCTCTATGATGAAATAATTAATTAAATTTATATTACCGCATTGCAATTTGATCCAAAAGAGATGGTCGTAATTTGAGAATTTATTTAGAGTGTGAAATGTACTTCTTAGTAATAACCTACTGCTACAAGAAGGTATAGTTGGTTACGTAAGAACGGAAAGTTACTGGGGCAATGTGGTTTATCTCTTCACACACAGTTAAAAAGGGGATTCCCATGAGCGGTGGGGATATTGAAGAAAGGTATTTATTGATTACTAGAGACCCCACGATCGAATTTCGCACGGAGATGTCTCATTTACATTATAAGATTACTGGTCACCTTTTTGTTGCACTATGTTGCCTCTGATAGGCCGAGAACAGGCTGTACACGAAATTTGAGAGGGTGAAGTCTCATAGCTATCGTAAGGATGCAGAAGCGTTACCCCAGGCACTTCGGCGTTTCTTCTCGCGAGTGACGGACCTACGTCCAGATAAGCTGCAAGTTTTTCTTTGTCTTGTGAACTGTTAAATCAGAAAACTGTAAAAACTGCTTTATTCAAGTGAAATTAGTGCTGAATTAATACGCTAAATCTAATGAAGTTTGTGATTAAACTGTGACGAGTTTGAACATATTTAAATTCGTATACTTGTTGTTATTATTACTCCAACGCTCACCCGAGATAACATAGGGGAGGCGTAATAATAAGTGCACTATTACGGTTTAAGATACAGGGTAAACTCAGAGTTGAGTAGTGAACGATTTGTGCGGGTCGTATCGCAATACTCTGTATCCGTATTATTTAATCCGGGGACTTGACGATCAAAGACCGCGTCGGTTTGTGCGGGTTGATGCAGACGTGCGGAACGTGTATTAACTCTATGCATATCTGCGCCTGGATTACTGACGATTTTCCAGTGCCAAGGACGATGGAGATTAACCACCGCAGTCAGCATGAGAAATCAGCGATCATCACAATAGACATGAGCCAGTGCTAAATCTACCAGATGGGCCATCCGTGCTGACCAAAGATGTTATCAAGGGACCATAAGGCTGAGTAATATCATTATTTTATACATGACGTAAGGTTACGGATAATTCATTAAATCTGTAGCTGTTAAATTACAGGTAATCCAGTTTATTGAAATTTGTATGTACCTGCGCAGAGTACATTGTTTTTCTCTTGTAACAAGTCTGAGTGGCTTAACTTGCAAATATGGGTACATTTATTTGTGGGGAAATGTGTTCTGATTTTCAGTTTATTTGGGAATTTTGCGTTTCACTAATTATTTTATAATGAGTAGTTTTGGTATATTCTGGGGTTGATGATGAATGGAAATCTGGTAATTGACCAGTGGAGTTATTATGCATGCTGAGTGGTATTAGTGTAGAATAAGTTAGGTGAAGGAAGAAATGCAACTGTGAGAATCGCCCAGAGAACCGAAACATGACCTCCAATGAGATATTTAGCTAGGCACTATTTCCACTTTTAATGTGTACATTTAACGTGCGTTTTGATAACTTAGGGCTCAGCGCGCTTTGAACCGTGTGTAATTATCATTATGTTTGTTGCATTCATTTAACGTGGGTGTGTTATGATGTGACGGATTAATGATTATGTTAAGTCGCTTAAGCACATCAGCTATAGAGTAGGCCCATTTTAAAGGATCCATGATAATAATAATAATAATAATAATAATAATAATAATAATAATAATAATAACATAAGTAATAACAATAATAGTAGTATAAAAAATAATAATTAGAAGCTGGTGTTTTAATATTCGAATTTATGTGTTTGTTTGATTACCATCGGATCAGCTGAGTGTAGGATTGTGAGATGTGGATTATGTTTGCTGGCATTTGCGTCAGACGACGAAGTTTGGAGCATTCGAATGTAGGACTCACGGTGTGAGGTATTGTTGTCAGATCGTGTTTGCATACATGCGGATGTTTATTATCGAGAGACGAATTAGTAATCACCTCACTGTGATGAGGGAGTTATTTTATGAACAGATTTGATGTGGAAGTGATATTTTTAAAGGGACTATATTTGTTCTCACCTTTGGCAAGCGGTAGGGTGTCCTTTGCCACCCCCTCCCCCATCTGCGAGGGTGGCTGAGCAGAGAAACCGTATTTATGTGCGAGACACTTGTGGGGTATTTTTTTTTTTTTTTGTGCTTTGACCTCACCGTGAACTCGTAGCCTGCCTGACGTTTTGTTCTTGCGGGACGTGTCAATTGATTTATTGCCGCAGCGGACTTCAATAAACTTCAGAAATTAGCGCCCAGGTATTCTTTACATTACTTTCTTTATTAGTGTTTTATTGCTTATTAATAGACTAGTAGGTTTTTCAGGATCCCTGGAGACATCGTGGACCCGTGTTCGGTTCCAGGCTCGTGAACAGCGACTTCACAGTGTTGAGACAGATGATGTGTCTCTCACATGCTTTGCGTATATAAATTTGTGATTTTCATATGTGTTCTTTTGTTTGTGTGTCTTGCTTGTTATGTTATTCAGCGTCGACAATAGTGTTCCCCATTGTTGCGGCGGATTTGTGTATACAGGTGAGGGTTCGATCCGAACCCAAGACCTATGATGCTTGTATTGTTTGTATCATGTCCAGTTATTCCATTGGGAAATCAATTTGTGATAGGACAGGCGTCACGCAGATTTGTTTACATTGAGTGTTTTCATTCTGTTGCCCAGTAAATTGGGAATAGCTTCACTGATTTATGTTAAATGTTTCCCTACACGTCAAGTCATGATATAGCTGCTTAAATATTAATATTAAATATTACTCGGTCTTATCCCGCAAACATATTTCTTTTAACAACCCTCAACGATTTAAAAAGTGACTCTTGTACTCGCCTTGTATATGTGTATCATTCTTCATTATCATCAGGATTCAATAAACCCCTTCCATTTGTTTTTAAAATTTTTAAAAATCCTGTTCTCATTCTAGTGTAGTTATGACACCCGTCTTCTCCTACCTTTATGCCGCCAAATTATTTTATATATTTGATGCCTACTTGATTATAACACAGTAAGCGACCCTGATGGTTTACACCGGAGCCCCCACAGTCGTTTGTCCAGATAGTAAGTCATATTTGTGCCAAGATTGGTTGAGAGCTATGCTGGAACATACACACATTCATCCCTAATCTCGGTCATTATGAACATTTCCTTCTTCCCCCCTTCTCCCCTGTGCCAATGGCGCTGAAAATGAATTTAAAAACATCTGGAGTGTCACTATTCATCTCAGCAACCGAAATATCTATGTATTATACATTAATATTCATCGTTTTCTATTGTTTTTATATTTCACCCCCATTCCATACCCTCTCAAAGGGGTGCTATGGGTGTCTTCGCCCCACTGCATTTTTTCCAAATAGAAAATCATATGTGAACTAGTTCTGATTTACAACTATGCTGGAATATGAGGTTCCATAATCTCACTACAATAGAATCCTTGAACTGACGTTGCCTTGGTTATGACCGCCCGTTTCTTAAACCAATTCCCAGAGCGGGGTTATTGTGGTGTCAATATCTCGTTAAAAGTTGGTTTTAAGGCCCGTAAGGCCTCACCGACTTTTGTTCTTCGCGTCGTGAACTTGAAATGAGACTTGCCTTGTCCTTGTACGACAAATCCGAAATTTCGCCTATATTAGTCTATTGCAAATAACTTGGGAATATATATATATATATATATATATATATATATACCAGGAAACGTTCGTGGGTTTAGGGCATGAGAAGGATCTCAGGTAGTGGAAGTTGATTTTGGAGCCGATACAGAGCAGGATAGAATCGCAGGGCGAATAATAGATGGTTATACTTTTTCCAAATAATTTATTAATAATGTTGAATGATTCATCACCCTGCAATATTAATATAGGACTCAGATCATTCATTGAAATCAAAAGTTTAAACGTAAATCTTCTTGAATTCAGTTCGAGAAAAATAAATAAATATCACTGATCCTAAAGTGAAAACACGAAGTGTCGTTTCTTGACCTAAAGTATTCCTAAGTATTAATTCATGAAATGAACACACACTTATAATTGAAAATTGAAATAAGAATTTAAATTTCTGTTGAAAGTTCCTTAGTTTGTTAGCCTTGAAATATTTTTTTTTTTTGCTAGGGGCTTTACGTCGCACCGACACAGATAGGTTTTATGGCGACGATGGGATAGGAAAGGCCTAGGAGTTGGAAGGAAGCGGCCGTGGCCTTGATTAAGGTACAGCCCCAGCATTTGCCTGGTGTGAAAATGGGAAACCACGGAAAACCATCTTCAGGGCTGCCGATAGTGGGATTCGAACCTACTATCTCCCGGATGCAAGCTCACAGCCGTGCGCCTCTACGCGCACGGCCAACTCGCCCGGTAGCCTTGAAATATAGAACACTTGAAAACCTTAGAGTTCTTCTATGTAATATGAATATTAAATGTTGAAAAATCAATTTATCATTAAAGATGAATTTTTGAGAAATGATGAAAAACTACGAAATATTGTTCACACGCAGCACTGAGAAAATCACTGTTCAAGATTGATAAGAAAAGTCAGTCAGTTTGTGACTACTCCCTTAGTAAAGAAAATTTGGCTTACAAATGTTGATGTGGAGAATGGGAGTCTGGAACATTCCGCGGAGTGCGGACGGAGACTCGAACTCGATGTTCAACGAAGAAACCACGTTGACGTCCCTCGATGGGTACCATAGATGAGATGATGTTTGAGGTAGCTGGATCTTGTAAAGAATTTCACCAAGATTTCCGCTGCTTGTGGAGGTGATTTTAGCACACGGAAAGTTCAATTGGCGCGAGTAGTAATTACAGATGCTATCATTCACTGTCAAACCAAGTTCAGTTCGCATTTTAATTTTATGACATTAAATGAATAACTACACTCCTTGCTGCATAAAGCACTATTTAAAATCGTCACTGAGAACGTCCATAAATACACAGTTCAAACACTTGGAAAAGCAACATGTAATAATTCTCATCACAGTCTCTGATCACAGTCTCGGATTCACTATCCTAGCAGATAACACTGATTTTCTGGTAGTGATAATATTATATTACCTTAGAAAAAGTTCTTAATATTCACCAAATTTATCACTGGAGTAAGTCGTGTCCTAATATGGCACGAACACTACGTAAATAAGGAGACACAGTTCAAGGATGTACTGTATTAGAAGGAATGAGTCCTAGAATAGTTAGAGTTATTGTATATGACAGTTTCTGTTTATTGTAGTAGTTCAATATTATGTGAAATTAACTAAGTCCACACGTCATGTTCTAGTCTGTGAATATCACATATTTGACTTCGTATTTCAATGATTTCACACGTGTTATATTTCGAAATGTCTGTGAATTATATTGTAGTCGCGGCACGATAGACTAAATACGGTGCGACGTCTTTTACAAGTGCGACGGCGATTGATTATCCCATAATTTCGTCTCCGCGAAACGCGACGGAAAGTACTATCTTCGAGACTGCGCTGACAGACTGTACGAGGGTCAGTCTCCCCTCTGTCTCACTCACACACACATACTGCACTGCTGCATCTGCTTGTCAACCTTGACATAGTGGCCTATATATCTGCGCCGGGAGGGGTGGTGTACTGAATCATGTGACCGAGAGTGCTCAATCTTCTTAAATTTCATATTGTTATAACTCAAAAACTACTGGACAGTTTGCTTTGAAATTTACAGGATTTTACTTTTACGATGTCTGCTACAATTTGGCGTTGGTGCTGTTGAAATCGGTTAAGGCGTTAAAAAGTTCACGAAAGAAAAATTATTTCGATAAATGTCTCTAGGGGAGGCAAGTTTCAAGCGGTAGGTGACGTCACTTGACCTCGCCTGGCTTGCTCGTGGAGTCTGGTATGTTCTGGAATGTTCCTTCGCTCAGCTGTTCGCATGTCGGACGGAAATTGTATGCTGAAATAAAGTTTTTTCAATTGATATGTGCCAGGGCCTAGGCCTTCCTGGTACAATATGTACGAGGTATTGTTACGTGACAGCCCCGTGGTAGCCCCGTTCGGTACTTCCAGGAAGGGGCTACTGACTCACATGACTCGTGATCTCCCAGCCGGCTTGTAGGGTGGGACCGGCCTTTTCGTGTATTGTTCTCGTCGGCCGGCTTACCCGTGAGTTTCTTGGAGATTCAACAGAAATGTTCTGCCTCTAGTCACGTCGCGAAAATTGGGCTCTAATCACCCGAGCCATAAAAAGGGAGGCTAGCCGCAGACAATCAGTCACTGTGGGCTCCGTGGTGAAGTCACGGTCAGTGTTGGACTCCGTGGTGAAGTCAGTGAGAGTCTAAGTGTGTTGGGATTCGGTGGCTGGTCTGAGGGTGACAGAGGTGTTCGCTGTCGCTAGTATCTTACCAATATCAGAACGAGGAGCATCTGTTGAGGTGTTGGAGTGTCCAGTGACTAGGTGGGCTGGAGACGACGGAACGGAAGACTGTGTACTAACTGAGAGTACTGTGTGTTTGTGTACTGCTGAGGACTGAGGATCGCCGTGAGTCAGTGAGGGAGGCCGCTATTGGGAGTGTGAGGGTAAATGGACCTGTGTGAATTATTGGACTGTCTGTGGAATCGAACCAACGAACAATCATCGGGTATCGAGTGGCTCGTAGCCTTTTGTTCAGATCCACCTGTCTACACACAGCTGCTGTATGACGTGACTGAACTTGGGGAAAGTGAAAGTAAGGATTAAGGATTAAGCGTCCGCAGGTATAGCAATGGGCTTGACCGCCTGCTGCGCCCTAAGTAAGAGTGACTTGTGAATATATTTGTAATTAGTAAGTGTGGCCAGTGTGTGTGTGTGTGTGTGTGTGTGTGTATGTGTGTCTGTGTATGTATTGGGTCATCCCGAAATAAATTACAGTGATGAAACAGATGGAGCCTTATTTGTAACAATATATAGATTAACTACCTAATCATTACACAATATAATCTAAAAACATCATTTATCTAACAAGTGTGGACATGTTTCAGATCTTAGAGCTATCACCAGCACACACACACTTAAATAAGATTATTAGCACATAAAGAAACACGTTTGAAAGGAAATCATGAATTCAGTAATGTTATTGGCTATATCTTGACAACTGCGACAATTCAAAATGAAATATTGATGTTCATTGATATAATGTTCATAAATTCACCACAAGAGTATTCAGCCATCTTTAGTTTCAAAGTGTTCCGATAGTTCTCCCAAAAATGTTACCTGCTATTGGGTGTTTATCAGTGTTTTGTTGGGTAAGTGTTGTAGTCGGATCATCTATTCCAAATTCTTCAAGCATCTAATGAGTTCCGGTTTGTGGACTCGTATGCATTCCGAAAGTCCACCAAATGTTATAATAACTATCTTTCCTGCTGCTTATGTTTTCGTTTTGATTAAGGTCTTGATGGTAACAATCTGTTCTGCACATGACCGTCCTTTTTTGAAGCCGGCTTGGTATTCTACTAGCTGTTGATCTATGTGTTTTCTATCCTATGCTGGAGTGCTATGGAAAGTATCTTGAACAAGACCGCCGGAAGTGATATTTCTCTGTAATTATTGACATTTTTCTAGTCTCCTTTCTTGTGCGGATGATAGATTACAGCATCCAGCCATCCGCAATCTCCCCTGTGAAGCAGATCGGTGAAAGTGTTTCAAGTTGTTCCAAGAAGTCATCTCCTGCGTACTTCCGAAGTTCAGCAATAATTGAATTCTTGCAAGATACTTCGTCGAGCTCCTTACAGTTTCCTTAATTTCCAGTTTTTCTGGCGGGTTTGAATCGTGACGTTTTTTTGTGGTTTCTGGAAGGTCATTATTTTGTCTTGTGGGATAATTACAGTTAAGCAGCTCTTTTTAAAAGATTTAGTTAAGTATCACAGTTCTATTTGTTGCTCATAATCAGATTACCTTATTAATTTTTTAAACAGATTCTAGGTGATAAATAACCGTGAAGTTTTAATTTAAAAGTCAAATAGACATTTCTGGTGTTATTTTTTTCAAGTTATCTTCCCTCTCAGTGGATCTCTTTCATACTTACGTTTGACATTTTTGATCCCTTTGACGTCTTCCTCCATTGGATATTTAATTCTTCAAAGATTTATGCTCTTATTATTAGTATTATTATTATTGTTACTATTATTATTATTATATGTCTTCATCCCATATAATTATTTACATTCCTAGACTCCAAGATACCGGAATTTCCTTCCTTAGGAGTGCTGGTAAATCTATCGAAAGATGACGGGCATAATTGAACACCTTGAAATACCACTGGACTGCGCCGGAATCGAATACGCCCACTTTGGCTTAGAAAGCCAGTGCTCTACCGCCTTATGTCTTGGCACTTAGCGCTGATTTCCTTCTACCTCTTGTTTTGAAAATGGGGAATTTAAAAAAACAGCAATATTTAATGGAATAATAATGTTATTTGCTTTACGTCCCACTAACTAATTTTACGGTTTTCTGAGACGTCGGGGTGCTGGAACTTTTCTCGCCAGTAAATCTACCGATACGAGGCTGACGTATTTGAGCACCTTCAAGCACCACCGGACTGAGCTAGGATCAAACCTGCCAAGTTGAAGTCAGAAGGCCAGCGCCTCAACTGTCTTGTTTTATGGCCGAATGCCCTTCCTGACACCAACCCTATGTGGAAGGATTTATTCACTACGGCGTGTTTATGGCAATAAACCGAAATGAATGTCAGAACAGCCCCGAAGGGTCATGGTCTACCAAGCGTCCGAAGGCATTCAGTTTACGAGGTATCATGTAGTCAGCAGCGACGAATCCTCTCGGCCATTATTCTTGGCTTTCTAGACCGGGGACGCTATCTCACCGTCAGATAGCTCCTGAATTGTAATAATGTACACTGAGTGGACCTCGAACCAGCCCTCAGATACAGGTAAAATTCCCTGGCCTGGCCTGGAATCGAACCCGGAACCTCCGGGTAAGAGTGCCTGCCCCTACACCACGGGGCCGGCAGTAATATTATATATGTTGTGTGTAAATGAATGTGTATTGAGACGATCACAATCATCCAGTCTCCGAACTAGGGGTATCAATCAAAGGTGATTAAAATACACGGCTCGAACCAGAATCGAACCCGGAGCCCTCTCAACCGAAGGTCACTAAGCTGAATACTTAGCCAAGGAACTTGGCATTTTCCGTCCTGTACCTTTTCTTCTAATAGATGCTTAACGTAGCACTAACGTATCAAATGTTTTCGGCGACACAAGGAGGAAAAACTTTTAGGATACGGAAGGTAGAGGTTGTGGGGACAGTACGGTACAGTAACAGCATTTGCTTGGAGTGAAAAATGGGGGAAAAAGGCGAGAAACTATCATCACGGCTGCGGCTTCTGGAACTCGAACCCACTACATCCCTAATGCAAGATCAAAGCTGTGCAACTGGAAGCGCGTAGCCAAATCACTCGCGGTTCTGTACTTGACATCTCCTTGACAGGAACTATGTCTACTCCATACGCTGAAAATCTACTTGAAATTTAAGATATGTATCACCAAACAATTGTCCATGAACTCAAGATTTGAATAAAGAATACCTCCATTTTCTTGGACATGAATGTGCTGTAGGATATGTAACATCGCTAGTTCACTGACATTCTAGGCATAATTTCAGTAATAGCTGTGTATAAAATAAATATTTATCTCATGCCATTCCATTAACCGTCAACGTTTAGTCATAATACCTTTCAACCTGCGACCCACGCGGAAAATTATTCAATCCATTACATATTCTGTGCATTCAAATTACGGAATAAAATAGCCATCACAAGCTACGATACAAGATGAAATTTTCCGTTCCAGCTAACATCACAGGTAGTGAAAGCTGTTCGCTTTTCAATTCGTTGCCCCTACTCTCTGCGTTGTGAACTTTTAGCGGAGTATAAAATGACCAGTACACTTGTATGTATGGCAGAAATTTACAATGATTGTGTATACGGAGCATTAATACAGACTGGCTTTCATCATTAACTTCTTTTTGCTTATTGAAACAAACAATGGAAATCCTCCCATCGGCATTATCTACCATTATACCTATCGAGTGCAGCCGTTGTTTTGACATTAGTAGGTAATGTTATAGCGGTAAGCGCTAGAAATGAAGCCAAAAAATGTCAGTGTAGTTTAACAACACGAATCATTAATTGATATAATGGCAGAATTTTTTTTTCAGAGGAACATGCAATCTATATTTGAAATATTGACGACTGTCACTCTAAATATTTATCTACCCAGCCAAGCAGGAGAGTAAGAGTTAAACAAAAATGTTATGTTTTAGTGAAAAAAGCGTAAAATTCCGTTTCGTAAAAATGAAATTACATCAATATGAATTTAAATAAATTAAAATAATTAATATATTAATATCTGACTTTACTCGCCCCAGTTAAGGAAAGCCTTCACTTATTAAAAGCATCAACTAGCAAAGGATTAAGCTCGGACGTCATTTGTATTAATATTTCGTTACAATATACAACGTGATGTAAAATGTACACTGGCGAATAAAAATATCCAAACATCAACAAGGGGTTAACGAACGTTCTTAGTCGTGTTAATACATCTGAAGGATGACGTTGATTCAAATTTCCTGCAAAGACCATTGGCGTTGTGCTGGTGGCGGCCCTATGACTTTTCACATCAGGTTTGCTTTAAATATGGGCTCTACTGTGCGATAGCGTTATTTACCAGTGAGACTGCACAGAGTGATTCTGAGTGGTACAAGAATGCCTTTACGTTGACGAAGAAGCCAGTATCAACAGCTCTCTGCGGTTAAACGAGGCCGTTAACTAGGACTACATGAAAGCGAATTTTTCTTCCGCGCCATTGCAGAACAACTACCTGACCGCAGCGGTCACGAGAAGATACACTCCCATGAAATCCGTGCTCCAGATTTCCCCATGGCACCACCGAGAGGGAGGTACGCCGTACTCGGCGTATGGCGGTGGCGCAGCGGGATGCGTCTCCAGCAGCAATTCGATCGGCACTTGGCACCACAGTGAAGCAACGAAATGTTCGAAATCGGTCACGTGAAAGACAGCTCCGAGCCAGACGCCCTGCGGCGTGCATTCCACTTACCCCAAAACAAAGCCGTTTGCGACTTCACTGGTGTGAAGCGAGAGCTCATTGGAGGATGGAATGGAGATCCGTTGTGTTTTCCGACGAAAGGCAGTTCTGCCTTGGTACCAGTGATGGCCGTGTGTTGGTTAGGAGGCCGGGTGAGCGCCTGCATTCCACCTATCCGCGGCGTCGACTCACTGGGCCTGCACCGAGAGTTCGGGTCTGGGGAGCAATTACTTTTTTTTCTTTACGTCGCACCGACACAGATAGGTCTTATAGCGACGATGGGATAGGAAAGGCCTACGAATGGGAAGGAAGCGGCCGTAGCCTTAATTAAGGTACAGCCCCAGCATTTGCCTGGTGTGAAAGTGGTAAACCATGCAAAACCATCTTCAGGGCTGCCGACAGTGAGTTTCGACCCACTATTTCCTATGACAGCAGGAGGACTTCCGTGGTTATTCCACGCAGCCTGACTGCAGATGTGTACGTCCGTCCGGTGATTCGACCTGTTATGCTGCTGTTCATGAACAGCATTCACGTGGGTGTTTTCCAACAGTATAATTCACGCCCCCATTTCGCTGTTTTAACCCAACGTGCTCTCTACACAGAGTCGACATGTTGCATTAACCGTCCTTGTATTGACTGACCGTCCGCCTCTGATGTGTAGTGGTAAGTGTGATTAGCTGCCACCCGCGGAGGCCCGGGTTCGATTTCCGGCTTTGCCACGAAATTTGAAAAGTGGTACCAGGGCTGTAACGGGGTTCACTCAGTCTTGGAAGGTCAACTGAGTAGAGGTGGGTTCGATTCCCACCTCAGCCATCCTGGAGGTGGTTTTCCCTGGTTTACCACTTCTCCTCCTGGCAAATGCCTGGATTGTACCTAACTTAAGGCCACGGCCGCTTCCTTCCCTCTTCCTTGTCTATCCCTTCCAATCTTCCCATCCCCCCGCAAGGCCCCTCTTCAGCACAGCAGATGAGGCCGCCTGGGCGTGGTACTGGTCATCCTCCCCAGTTGTATCCCCCGACCCTGAGTCTGAAGCTCCACGACACTGCCCTTGTGGCGGTAGAGGTGGGATCCCTTGCTGAAACCGAGGGAAAAACCGACTCTGGAGGGTAAACAGATAAAGTAGAAGAAGAAGAAGAACTGACGGACCAAGTGCAACATGCATGGACCTGCATCCCACAAGCTGACATACGACACCTGTATGATACAATGCATGCACGTTTGCATGCCTGCATTCAACAGTTAGGCGATTACACCGATTATTGGTGGACTAGCATGGCACTTTTGCAATGACTGTTCTCGCGCGGATATTAAGCTGTAGTCTTGTACCTTTAATCTATTAACTATGTTACCTCGGTAAATATATTGCCAACATTTCCGTATTCTACATTCCTTACTTCGTGGTGTTCGGATATACTTTCCCCGCCAGTGTATTTATTACTATTATATTTTTATTCTATTACACATTCTTGTATGGCCCTAAAAGTATTTAAAATCCACAAACAGATAAATGAAATGAAATACAAAATATAAATACGGTTATTTTAATCTTGAAAAAAAATCTCCTAGCAGACAAAGTAGGGACCCTCATACCACAAAAAACGTAAAATTAAGCTATTCCCTCAATTGTGCCAAAGGATGAAAGACTAAAGGGCCCGGGAACGCTTCAAATCATAAGTCATGGAGAGTTCTATTAAACTAAAAAGATCGAAGATTAATTCCGGCCTAAATGTAGTTCCAAAAAAAAAAAGAGCCTAAAATCATTTCTTTACTTGCTTGTTTTCTTTCTTGATTCAAATCCTATCCAAAATAAACTTTCTTTCTTTCTGTAATGTGTTCCTTGATTAAATACCCTCAGGCCTTTTTTTTTTAATTTCTTGATAAATGTCCATACCGAATGTATTTATAAGGGCTTAAGTGAAACAGTCCATTGACTCACATTAGCGCTCGTAGTGGTAGAAGAAACGTAAACTGTTAATCTAATTGGCCGAAAAACGATGATTAGGAGCAGGAATGCAATTTTTAGGAGAAAATAAAGAATATATTCTCATACTTTATTTTATTTTATTTACCTAAAATACGTAGCCCATATCCGTAGGATGCTTTCAACATTGAGTTGCTTGCCTAATGGACTAGAACTGCCGATCTTTCACACTTTGAAGTAATAATACTCTTAGCAATGCATTGTGGTAACTATGGTGACGGCGGAGAAGCGACACATGCTACACGTCTGCTGCATGCCAAGGAACCGGATATTTTTCGTTAAATATAAATGTACTTATTGCTAGTGGCTTAACGTCGAACTAACGTATCAAAGGTTTCCGGCGACACATTGAGGGGAAAGTGCTAGAATAGGGAAAGTAGCGGTCATGGGAACAGCATTGTCATACTAAATGAAAGAGTAAACATGCAGTTACGTGCTTCTTTTTACTCTCGCTGCAACTATGCGACAACAAAACAAAATGTAGCTTCCATCACAAGATGTTCAAGAACAAATTTCTTTCTGTGCAAAGTTTTACTAGTAGTTCAAAATCGAATTTCACTGTGAACTGAACAATTAAAACTGAGAAAAATGATGGAAACCGTAATCCTAGCCAGCTGAGAAAGTTTCCTAGACCTAAATCCGGCACTGGATTCAACCAGACTTCAGGCTGATGACTCGAAATGGATATCGAATGAATAATATTCTACACCCATTCACTGCACACCAAAATACATGTTGATTAATTCCAAGTTTCCCTATTCATGACTGTACACCTGATCACTATCTAAATGTGCGCACTTTGATGTACGAGGATATGTACAGCTGTGTTTGATGCCACACAAACCAAGATGTACCAAATAAATCACTACATTGCCCAAGCAAGATGTATGAATGTATCGATTGCCATCACATGACGTCACGCGGTTGTTGCGCCAGTTGGCTCCGTTGTTACATGTCACTCACTTAATGCGCCATGTCGCCATGACAGTTTAACATCTTCACTGTCACGTGTCACTGGCAGTTTTATAATTATAACCCCAGGCGTAGAACTGTGAGTCAAATTAAACTGTATTGAAGGGATTGATCTAGTAGCTTAAGAAGCAGCTGTAATCAGATGCGACACAGGTTTTACTTTCCACGAACTACTTTAACGGTTTTCGAGATTCGACAACCGAGCTCGATATCTGCAGTCGCTTAAGTGCGGCCGGTGCCCAGTAATCGGGATATAGTGGGTTTATATATGGTTTTCCGTGGTTTCCCATTTTCACACCAGGCAAATGCTGGGGCTTTACCTTAATTAAGGCCACGGCTGCTTACTTCCCACTCCTAGCCCTTTCCTGTCCCATCGTCGCAATAAGACCTATCTGTGTCGGAGCGACGTAAAGCACCTTGCAAAAAGAAAAAGAAAAATAAAAGAAAAAAAGAAAGAAAGAAAGAAGATTCGCCAGAGGATTAAAGAAATGTCCCAGTAATGAACTGTAATTTGCGTCCAATGTGAACAATTAGGCTGTAAGTCTGAAAAAGAATGATGGGATGAATTAATGCTGAATGTTCGACTCTGTCATTGCTCGTAGATGTAGGAAATCTCCACGCTTGTAGGCGGTAAGATTTCGGAAGGAGAGGATTATATTCGTATAGGAGCTTCCGTGGCTCAGACTGCAGCGCGTCGGCCTCTCAACGATGGGTTCCGTGGTTCAAATCCCGGTCACACCATGTGAGATTTGTGCTGCGAAAAATGGAGACGGGTCAGGTTTTTCTCTGAGTATTCCGGTTTTACTTGTCATCTTTAATTCCTGCAACACTCTCCACTACCATATCATTTCATCTGTCAGTCATTAACCATTGCCCCAGAGGAGTGCGACAGGCTTCGGCAGCCGGCACAATTCCTATCCTCGCCGCAAGATGGGGCTTCATTCATTCCATCCCTGACCAGGTCATTGGCGGGAAAACAGGTTGTAAGTTTTCATTTTCTGGAATAGATTCGTAATATTTTATAAATATAATCAAAACCAAACCTCATGGAGCAACAGCTCCAAAGGGCTATGGCCTACCAAGTAACCGCTGCTCAGCCCGAAGACCTGCAGATTATGAGGTTACGTGTGGTTAGCACGCCGAATCCTTTCGGCCGTTACTCTCGGTTCCTTAGACCGAGGCCGCCATCTCACCGTCAGATAGCTCCTCGGTTGTAATCACGTGGACTGAGAGGACCTGTAACCAACTCTCAGATCCAAGTAAAAATCCTTGACCTGGCTGAGAATCGAACTCGGGACCTCCGTGTAAGAGGCAGGAAATCAAGAATCACATAACGTCAGGAAGGGCATCCAGTCCAAAAACAAAAAAGTAGCCTGTGAGGCTTCAGCTTCCGCAGAGATAACCGGGAAAAGCTGACAAAAGTTTGTCCACCTCCTTGACTGAATGTTCAACGTTGAGGCCTTCTATTCAGAGTGTTCCGTGTTCGATTCCTGGCTGGGTCAAGGATTTTAATCGCATATGATTAGTTCTTTTGGATCAAGGACTGGGTGTTCGTGTTTGTCCCAACACTTTCCTCTTCATATTCAGACAACATGCTGTCACTACCAATCACCACAAAAACAAGCAATAATGAATACATCCCTCCATACAGGGTTGGCGTTAGGAAAGGCACCCGGCCGTAAAGCAGTGCCAAATCCACATGTGCGACACATTTCATACCCACGACCCCACACGTGTGGGAAAAGCTTTAGAAGTATAATAATAATAATAATAATAATAATAATAATAATAATAATAGTGCCCGACTCGTTGGCTGAATGGTCAGCATACTGGCCTTCAGTTCAGAGGGTTTCGGGATCGATTCCCGGCTAGAAATAGCCACACGAAATAAAATAATAATAATAATAATAATAATAATAATAATAGAGAGGAGTAGAAGAAGAAGAATGGCCGTATCAAAACACATTGGGATTAGTTTATTTATATTATCTCCGATGTCAGCCTCACCAGCTTAACAGTTAAAGCTATTAGCTGCCGTCATTGGAGGCCTGGGTTCGATTTCCGGTACTGTCATAAATGTAAGAATGGTAGGAGGTCTGTTAAATGGCTGATATGGTACATGCAGCTCAACTCCAAGGGGGAGCATTCCTGAAAAGAGCTGCACCATCTCCGGATGAGGACACGAATTTACTGCTTACTTTGCCTCCGATCAAACACCATCAAGTGTTGATAACACTGTCTAATGTGTCATGAAGCATATTCTGAATTCGGTAATCCTTACTTACTGAGCTTGCTGACTAAATTTTACACATTCTATCGCTATAATCAGCCTTATTACATCCAACTGTCACTCCTGTACAGTAAAAATTACCTGACGACGTAGATTTAATTCTTCACACATCCTTCAGAAAATTATGTAGTATACTAGTGAATCATCTTGTACCAAATGTGATGCATTTTAAACCAAATTGTGTTATCCTCTTTAGCCTTTCGTTCTCTCGGTGATAGCTTTCTGCAATAACTGAAGACAAGACAAGACAAGACAAGACAAGACATTGATTAGGATACTTCTCTTACTATTAATTCATTCCTCCAATGAGCAGATGCTATCACTGAATACCACTTCCTGAGCAAAGAGAAAATCTTACCCTAGGACGACTGATCTACTCGCTATATAGTTGAAATACCATGTGAAAAAGCATAGGGTAGACGTAAGTACGATAGATCATAGTGACCAACTTCAAGAATTAAAGTCCATAGACATAACTAAAACGACGGGAAAAGTACAAAATAAAAGTAATTGGGATCACTTACAGTTAACTGAGAAAAATTACTCAGTTAAAATTAGTAATTACCTATTCAAAAATATTCGTACAAATACAAGTACAATAATTACTTCATAGAACGCGAGCCTTAAGGGAATCACTGACACTTTCCTCACATGGATAAGGAATGATACCAAAGTTTGCGTGGAAAAATCCTGATTGCTCCTAAGAAACCTTGGCGTCACTATCATGTTTTCATTATTATCACGATAACTAAATCAAACATATGGGCCGATGAGCTAGATATTAGGACCCTTTAAACAACAAGCATCATTGTCATCATCAAATCAAACATATTTGTTCAAAATAGGGGAATGGAAATGCCTTAACTCCTTCACCGTCTCATTTTTATTCCGATTCCATTCTCAATCACGTAACCCCTGTGTGTGGGGGCGGTAGAATAACGTCCACGGTATTCCATCCTTGTCGTAAGAGGCGAGAAAAATGTATTCCAAGAACTCATCTTGGAAGCGTGAGTTGGTGACTAAGGTTCTTTTCTGACCTCGACAGTACAAGTTTTTGAGGCCTTAGTTTTTTTTTTTTTTATTTTCACGCCCTTCGTGGCCCTTTAATGCATGTAATACATCGAAAATTATATTGTACCTAAATCCTGAATTATTATCCATTAGTAATTTTGCTGAACAAACTGGACTTAAAATCAACCAGACCCAGATTGTTACAACAGGATAGCAGAGAACTCTAACCCATGTTAGAATAGGAGCCTGCTAGAATTGTGTTACATAACACAAGTGGAATAGTAAGAGAAACCAATCACCGAGAGAATAGGGCGTGCGGTTAGGGCCGCGCAGCTGTGAGCTTGCACCCGGGAGATAGTGAATTCGAGCTCCACTGTCGGCAGCCCTGAAGATGGTTTTCCGTGGTTTCCCATTTTCACACCAGGAAAATGCTGGGGCTTTACCTTAATGAAGGCCATGGCCGTTTCCTTCCCACTCCTACTCCTTTCCTACCCCATCGTCGCTACAAGACCTATCTGACCGAACTCGATAGCTGCAGTCGCTTAAGTGCTGCCAGTATCCAGTAATCGTGAGATAGTGGGTAAGAACCCCACTGTCGGTAGCCCTGAAGATGGCTTTCCGTGGTTTCCCATTTTTACACCAGGCAAATGCTGGGGCCACGGCCACTTCCTTTCCATTCTTAGATCTTTCCTATCCCATCGTCGCCATAAGACATATCTGTGTCGGTGCGAAGTAAAACAAATTGTAAAAGAAAAAGAAAGCAGAAGAGCTATTTGCTTTACGTCGCACCGACACAGATATGTCTTATGGCGATGATGGGATAGGAAGGGCCTGGGCATGGGAAGGAAACGGCCGTGGCCTTAATTAAGGTACAGCCCCAGCATTTGCCTGGTGTAAAAATGGGAAACCACGGAAAACCATCTTCAGGGCTGCCGACAGTGAGTTTCGAACCGAAAGAAGAAGAAAAACAATCCAAGTTTAATGGATGCAATGTGTTCACATTGATTCCTTGCACAAAATTTGAAGTGCTGCTTTGCTGAACAAAGACAAGAATTGGTACACAGGTTTCCACCAGACCAGTACGCTGGAGAGATCCCTCTGTTACGTAGTTTTGACCATGATTGTGGAATGTCTCTAACGTGAGAAAAACGGTCGGAAACAGAAGCCGAGTAAGTAGGTTGATTCATAGAATCATTTAGAGTTTTGTGATCTATACTGTCGTATGTACGAAAATAAGTTCTAATAAACAAGTGGAAAAGAAACAATCTAAGAAGAAGATATCATGTTATTATTATGCATATAGATTTTTTATTTTTTTAAATTTATTTAATTCTTATTTATTTATTTATTTATTTATTTATTTATTTATTTATTTATTTATTTATTTATTTATTTATTTATTTAATCTGACCCAGGATATTCTAGTGTTGCCAAATGACACAGAATTATACACAGTAAATATTTTAATGAAATATGATAAATCAGATTAATTATAAAAGAAAATAGGTTTTGATTAACCATGTAAAATGACATGAACACCATTTAAATGATGTCGAAGAATCGAGACGGAGTATTTGATTATTGAAATGACTGACTGATATTGCAGATTTCTCGGCAGTTGATTTTTTTGCCGCCATATCGCGAAAGATTTGGGTATTGTTTCCCTTGTGATAAAGAAAAGTCCAGTCACAGTAATTTTTAGAAGGTTATAAAACTCAAGGACTCAAAGAAGAAAGGGATGGTCGGATTATAAATATTATTGTTCCTATTGTCGACGCCAGTCGGATGAGGGGCTAAAGATTTAAGGCGTACCGTTGGATCAATCATTTCTGCTTCGTTCCTCCGTCTATCAGTCGCTATAGTATCAATTCTGTGAGTGCTGCCTCCATCGGCGATGCAGTGGACTTCTTCGTACACTTCCAGATTTTTTAGACGAAGAAGTTATAGATGATATTAAGGCGTTTGATTTTTAATGATTTCATTTATTGCAGTATTTTATTAGATTATTGTGTTGATACTTGCTGTTAACAATGTTCTACTTTTCCATTAATTTAAGGTTTTAGTTTTAAATTTAACATGAAGTATGTCAGTTTTAATATTAATTTAGTTTGTTAATTATTTTGTTGTGTTCAGCTTCAGTTTTATTAATTTTGTTCTACTTTTAACTGTTTTAATTAATTATTTACTTTGATATTTTAAACTCAATGTGGTACAGTGAAAGAGAAGGCCTAGAGCCCTGACTTCTTCACTGAATAAGGGAAAAATAAATAAAATAAGGATGTGAGAAAAGAAACTTTTGCTCTCTAACGTAGCCACATGGAATTTTAAACATAACTTCTCCTTTCTAAGGAATCTTCCAGAAAACCCTAAACTAATTTTTATATGTCAAAATAAAAAAAATTATGTGGTTTATGGTGTGGGTTACTGTAGTCACGTCCTAGTTCGTGAACCATGGGCAACGGCTCAGTGGCCTAGTAAGTGGTCCTGATAAGCGGGATACAAGTTGCTATGGAATGGGGGTGGGCACATCGGACATATTCTGAGTCATGGCCCTCCTTGTGCTCAGGCGGCTAGGACTATACAATCCACCGTGGTCCATAACCCGTTAGAGGAGAGATCCTCACTTGGACTAGGTGTAAGTAGGGTAGCATCCTGCTTCATGAATTTACCGAGCGCAGAACATTCTAAGCAAGCCTCGGACCTATGGGAGTAGCGGAGTCCCACTTCAATTTGACAGGCGAGGGACTCCTTGGAAAGAACTTGGCGAACGAAATGGAATTCGATGGGAGCTATCAGTATTAATGGGGCTTATGGAAGAAAGAAAGCTTGTAAACGTAAGAGAAGGCTTATCAGAAATGGCTCCAAACAAGGGCCGAGGCAGACAGGGAATTGTACGTAGGTGAAAGAAACAGAACGAAACAAGTAGTTGTTGAATCCAAAAAGAAGATTTGGGAAGATTTTGGTAATAACCTGGAAAGGCTAGGTCAAGCAGCAGAGAAACCTTTATGGACAGTAATAAAGAATCGTAGGAAGGGAGGGAAAAAGGAAATGAATAGTGTTTTGAGTAATTCAGGTGAACTCGTAATAGATCCCAGGGAATCACGGAGAGGTGGAGGGAATATTTTGAAGATCTTCTCAACGTAAAAGGAAATCTTCCTGGTGGTGTAGCGAACAGCCAAGCTCATGGGAGGAGGAAGATGATGTAGGTGAAATTACGCTTGAGGAAGTGGAAAGGATGCTAAAAAAAAACTCCATTGTCATAAAGCAGCAGGAATAGTTGAAATTAGACCTGAAATGGTGAAGTATAGTGGGAAGGCAGGGATAAAATGGCTTCATAGAATAATAAGATTAGCATTGAGTGTTCGTAAGATACCTTCAGATTGGACAAAAGCAGTAAATGCACCTATCTATAAGCAAGGGAACAGGAAGGATAGCAACAACTATCGAGATATCTCATTGATTATTGTACCAGGCAAAGTATTCACTGGCATCTTGGAAGGGAGGGTGCGATCAGTCGTTGAGAGGAAGTTGGATGAAAACGAGTCCGGTTTCAGACCAAAGAGGGGCTGTCAGGATCAGATTTTCAGTATGCGGCAGGTAATTGAAAAATGCCACGAGACGAATAGGCAGTTGTGTTTATGTTTCGTAGATCTAGAGAAAGCATATGACAGGGTACCGAGGGAAAAGATGTTCGCTATACTGGGGGACTATGGAATTAAAGGTTGATTATTAAAATCAATCAAAGGCATTATTGTTGACAATTGGGCTTCAGTGAGAATTGATGGTAGAATGAGTTCTTGATTCAGGGTACTTACAGGTGTTAGACAAAGCTGTATTCTTTCACCTTTGCTGTTCGTACTTTACATGGATCATCTGCTGAAAGGTATAAAATGGCAGGGAGGGATTCAGTTAGGTGGAAATGTAGTAAGCAGTCTGGCCTATGCTAACGACTTTGTCTTAATGTCAGATTGTACCGAAAGCCTGCAGTCTACTATCTTGGAACTTGAAAATAGGTGCAATGAGTATGGTATGAAAATTAGCCTTCCGAAGACTAAATTGATGTCAGTAGGTAAGAAATTCAAGAGAATTGAATATTAAATTGGTGATACAAAGCTAGAGCAAGTAGATAATTTCAAGTATTTAGGTTATGTGTTCTCCCAGGATCGTAATATGGTAAGTGAGATTGAATCAAGGTGTCGTAAAGCTAATGCAGTGAGCTCGCAGTTGCGATCAACAGTATTCTGTAAGAAGGAAGTCAGCTCCCAGACGAAACTATATTTACATCGGTCTGTTTTCAGACCAACTTTGCTTTACGGGAACAAAAGCTGGGTGGACTCAGGATATCTTATTCAGAAGTTAGAAGTAACAGACATGAATGTTTCGCGAATGATTGCTGGTACAAACAGGTGGGAACAATGGCAGGAGGGTACTCGTAATGAGGAGATAAAGGCCAATTTAGGAATGAAATTTATGGATGAAGCTGTACGCATAAACCGGCTTCGGTGGTGGGGTCATGTGAGGCGAATGTAGGAGGATATGTTACGTAGGAGAATGATGGCCTCTGTTATTGAGGGTAAGAGAAGTAGAGGGAGACCAAGACGATGATGGTTAGACTCAGTTTCTGACGATTTAAAGATCAGAGGTATAGAACTGAATGAGGCCACAGCATTAGTTGCAAATAGAGGATTGTAGCGACGTTTAGTAAATTAACAGAGGCTTGCAGACTGAACGCTGAAAGGTATAACAGTCTATAATGATAATGTATGTATGTATAAAAATAATGTGTTTGAAGGTAAACATTTCCTTCGTTATAAAGAAGCTTGTGACAGGACGCTTGGGTACGAACGTATGTGCTGTGTAAACAGGAGGCTCTGTAAGCCCCAACAGCTGTCGCAGAGACAGCGATAGTGTGTCCCCTCAATGGCTTATCTCATGATAAATATTCATCTGACGGCCGTGACAGTCCTTGGTTCATGGTTAATTGAGTCTCATCCCATTACCCACATTAGCATTGTATGACTACGGACACAGACAGATAGTTAATAAATTAGAGGTTTACTCGGTCAGTTATTTGATTTGTGGGTCAATTTGTGTGATAGGATGGTCTTCTTGGGTAATTAGCATAACTGGGGCGAATGGCTCCCCAGGAGAGCTGTTCTTAAACACAGGCCAATATTTATCTCCCCAACGATCATCTGTTGCTATAAGATATGATTGCAATAACCACGTAACAGTGGAAGTAAATGTAACAAACATGCATTTTCTTGACTGAACCCGTGCCTTCAAATTTTCAGTCTACAGTATCCACTCCATAATTTAAAATTAGTAACTGTAACGTGCTTTCGTAAGTTCCTGGGCTCGTTATATGTTTACATTTAAAAGGAATGTGTCAGCCGTGTCTCGTTAATATTAAATTAGCTATTTTCATCGTTCCATTAATCCTAATCCATGAGAGGTAAGGTTCTGAGACATTTAAAACCACTTTAGGCACACTCTTGAATTATATTGAACTTCCATAACATATCTGATTAAACCTAACATTTTGTTAAGAAGAGGGGCTTTTTGACGAAAAATTAAGGTAAGCATTTTTAATTCGCAAATTATCAATATTTTCCTCAGTTTATAGGTCCAGTTTATGTAATGAAGTATTATTAAACTGCTGTGAAAGTTTTGGAAGCCTGGGTCTTGTGGTTCTACAGTATGCACGTTTTTCAAAATTGTAAATTATTAGAAAAGCAACCTAAATTGGAAATTGTTACAATTGACAGAAAACTGTAGACATATACCTTCGAAACACTACAACAAACCAACTGGTTTCCATTTGGCATTGACAGTGCAGCCAATTCCCTAGTGATAGCTGCAAGTCACAGCCTTCTCAGTGCAAACATTCCAAACATACAGTGTTCAGTTTGGAAGCGTGGCATGACCAAATTTGACAGTTTTTCCTGAATTTAAATATGTTTTTTAAAACAGAATGAGTTGGGTCACACAGATGTAAGTTGTATTCAGGAGATGGTAGGTTCGATTCGGTTCGATTCCAAATGTAGGCAGTCCAGAAGATAGTTTTTAGTGGTTTCCAATACAATTTTGACATCATTCAAACATTGAAATTTTACCTGAGTCGGTTCGACGTAAAAATAATATCAAAAGAAACTAAGTAAATGAAAGGGAAATAATTAATCATCATCATCATCATCATCATCATCATCATCTGTTTACCCTCCAGGGTCGGCTTTTCCCTCGGACACAGCGAGGGATCCCACCTCTACCGCCTCAAGGGCAGTGTCCTGGAGCTTCAGACTCTTGGTCGGGGATACAACTGGGGAGAATGACCAGTACCTCGCCCAGGCGGCCTCACCTGCTATGCTCAACAGGGGCCTTGTGAAGGGATGGGAAGATTGGAAGGGATAGACAAGGAAGAGGGAAGGAAGCGGCCGTGGCCTTATGTTAGGTACCATCCCGGCATTCGCCTGGAGGAGAAGTGGGAAACCACGGAAAACCACTTCCAGGATGGCTGAGGTGGGAATCGAGCCCACCTCTACTCAGTTGACCTCCCGAGGCTGAGTGGACCCCGTTCCAGCCCTCATACCACTTTTCAAATTTCGTGGCAGAGCCGGGAATCGAACCCTTGCCTCCGGGGGTGGCAGCTAATCACGCTAACCACTACACCACAGAGGCGGACGAAATAATTAATTCGGTTACAAATTATATGTCATTTTGCTAGAAAATTCAAAATAATGTAATAAGCTAATTTTCAGAATGCAGATTATTTTTCACATTTTCCCCCCGAATGGTTGAAGTTAACATGGTTAATCATTAATATTATTCACTCACTTGAGCAATAATTTAAAATTAATTAATTTGAAAAGCAAATAAATTAAACGTTTTTCTGAGTAGCTTATATACTGTATATTTACGATTTTGTTTTCATTAGCAAACCTTATGGTAAGTAATATGTTCAAAGACGGAAGCTTAAAGACAGAATACATTTTATTCTCTTCCTAGCTCTTCTTAGAAATCTCCATTTCTATTTAACTAGTTGATAACTGGCGTGCGCTGATACACCTCAATAAATAAAAGTTGTTTTAATTAATTCTATTTTATGCAATGTTTATGAATATTTTTCTTCATTATTTTTGGTTGTTTTGTTATGTATAATCTTATTATATTTACGTGCAATTCGACTTGCAAAACAAAGAAATAATTACTGTAAATGTGTTCTATTTTTTAGACTTCTATGTCTATTAATGTAATCAAATTATTTCTATTAGCTTACATAAATGGCGATTTATTTGCATGATGTATATTGCAACACGAGTGGATACATGACATTCCTTGTTTCCCAACTTGGTGCAAAAATGAACAGATTCCTCGGCAATGAGTTGCCTAATTACGTGAACCTCCTAGAAAGGAAAGTACTTCATAAAATATGGCGACGTGTTCCCATCCTTCTATACAGGGTGAAGCGTAATTCGCGCACTCGGGCGTCGCAGCGCGACTCCTCACATGCCAGCAATAAAAAAAATGTCTCTTACAAAATTTCATTTTGCGAGTATATCCGGCAGAAAAACGACGTTGAAGATTAGCAATCTGGCAACACTGTAACCACATGTAGGCTAACTACCTCTCTCAGCAGACATAACTTGTATTGTACAGTTGGTGCAATGGATAGAGTTTTGGGTTAGCATGCAGGAGGTCGAGTGGTCGATCCTGGGTTGAGGCGTATGTTTTTTATTTCGTAAATGTAGTCCAGGTGGTATGGTATCTGGCATCTTAATCGTCAACAGCGATTGCAGTGGGTCCTCTAGAAACCATTTGCACTTACATACTAAGATCCTAGAAATGGACGAACAATCGTTTTCATTGGTCAGCTTTGAAAGGCGCCCTTTCCACGTCGTGGGCGTGAATTTATTCGCACCACTTCATCTACTAGATGTGAAACCTGTTTTCTTTGTACCCTCCTCCAATGGTCCCATAGATTAGTACCAACTATTATTCTTGCCTCGTTCAGGTCCATTACATTTCGTTAGGGCCTTACGTTACCGTACGCCTAGCAACGTGCTCTGCGAATAATGCCCAAACTGGGTTACAATTTGTATGTGTTATCACCATGGTCCCAATAATTCTGCCTTTCAACATTGCGTGTTGCGTTTGGTAACCACATGCTGTTTAGTACGTATCTCAATGTATTATTATTATTATTATTATTATTATTATTATAATTATTATTATTATTATTATGTTGTAAATGTAGGATACATGTGGCCTTAGAAACGGTGTCTTACTGTATCACAGTAGGTAATGTCAGATGGAAATTAGCAAATAAGAGATGCGCTCAACCCAGGATCGAACCATCGACCTCCTGCATGCCAACCAAAAACTCTACCCACTGCACCAACTGTACAGCACGACGGGGACGTGCTGACAGCGATAGTTACCCTACATATGGTTACAGTGTTGCCAGATTCCTACTCTTTAACGTCCGTTTTCTACCGGATATACTCGCAAGACGAAATTTTGTAAGAGACATGTTTTTATTGCTGGCATGTGAGGAGTCGCGCTGCGACGCCCGAGTGCGCGAATTACGATTCACCCTGTATACAGCATTTCTTACCGGACTGTCACAATACAGAGTAAGTCGCTGTCACCTAGCGACAATCTATCCATCAAGGTCGATGCAAATCTTGGTGAGACTTTGTAATGAAATGAATTATATAAAATGAACACATTTCCGTTGACTTTTCAAGAAATGCAAGATTTTTCCTGTACTATTGATACAATTTGGAAGAGTTTTGGTACAAATTGCAACTTTCAACTCCCACTGGTTTAAGAGCTTCAATTTTGTGAAACCAACACGTTAGCGTTTTACACTGACTGACAGAGCAAATGCAACACCAAGGAGGAGTGGTTCGAAAGGTATGAAAGTTGGGGAAAAAGCAGAGTCGGCACGGAAGAATAATTGATGTTTATTTCAAACCGATATGCAGGTTACACAATGCGCACGGCATCGACTCAGTAGGATGTAGGACCACCGCGAGCGGCGATGCACGCAGAAACACGTCGAGGTACAGAGTCAATAAGAGTGCGGATGGTGTCCTGAGGGATGGTTCTCCATTCTCTGTCAACCATTTGCCACAGTTGGTCGTCCGTACGAGGCTGGGGCAGAGTTTGCAAACGGCGTCCAATGAGATCCCACACGTGTTCGATTGGTGAGAGATCCGGAGAGTACGCTGGCCACGGAAGCATCTGTACACCTCGTAGAGCCTGTTGGGAGATGCGAGCAGTGTGTGGGCGGGCATTAACCTGCTGAAACAGAGCATTGGGCAGCCCCTGAAGGTACGGGAGTGCCACCGGCCGCAGCACATGCTGCACGTAGCGGTGGGCATTTAACGTGCCTTGAATACGCACTAGAGGTGACGTGAAATCATACGCAATAGCGCCCCAAACCATGATGCTGCGTTGTCTAGCGGTAGGGCGCTCCACAGTTACTGCCGGATTTGACCTTTCTCCACGCCGACGCCACACTCGTCTGCGGTGACTATCACTGACAGAACAGAAGCGTGACTCATCGGAGAACACGACGTTCCGCCATTCCCTCATCCAAGTCGCTCTAGCCCGGCATCATGCCAGGCGTGCACGTCTATGCTGTGGAGTCAATGGTAGTCTTCTGAGCGGACGCCGGGAGTGCAGGCCTCCTTCAACCAATAGACGGGAAATTGTTCTGGTCGATATTGGAACAGCCAGGGTGTCTTGCACATGCTGAGGAATGGCGGTTGACGTGGCGTGCGGGGCTGCCACCGCTTGGCGGCGGATGCGCCGATCCTCGCGTGCTGACGTCACTCGGGCTGCGCCTGGACCCCTCGCACGTGCCACATGTCCCTGCGCCAACCATCTTCGCCACAGGCGCTGCACCGTGGACACATCCCTATGGGTATCGGCTGCGATTTGACGAAGCGACCAACCTGCCCTTCTCAGCCCGATCACCATACCCCTCGTAAAGTCGTCTGTCTGCTGGAAATGCCTCCGTTGACGGCGGCCTGGCATTTTTAGCTATACACGTGTCCTGTGGCACACGACAACACGTTCTACAATGACTGTCGACTGAGAAATCACGGTACGAAGTGGGCCTTTCGCCAACGCCGTGTCCCATTTATCGTTCGCTACGTGCGCAGCACAGCGGCGCATTTCACATCATGAGCATACCTCAGTGACGTCAGTCTACCCTGCAATTGGCATAAAGTTCTGACCACTCCTTCTTGGTGTTGCATTTGCTCTGTCAGTCAGTGTATATATGGGCCTAGATGTAGACCTTTGTGTGAGTAAAATTGTGGTTCCTGAGTATAATAAACGTAATGCAAAATAAATATCCAAGCGGTGGAAAATAATTTATGATCCAAAGAAACGGTTATGTTGTATGAGTAGAACTAAAATAAATTATATTTTTATCGATCAAGAGGACATCATCAGATTACCAAAGCACGATAACAACCATCTTAGTAAATATGCGTAACAGTTATATTAAAATACATTTATTTTAATGTTGTAGGGAATACAGTCACGTTATATTATTTTAAGCAGTGAATGTGCTAATGTACCGAGCGAGTTGGCCGTGCGGTTAGGGGCGCACAGTTGTGAGCTAGCATTCGAAAGACAGTGGGTTCGAACTCCAATGTCAGCAGCCTTCAAGATGGTGTTCCGTGGTTTCCCATTTTCACACCATGGAAATTCTGTCCCTGTACCTTAATTAGGGCCACGGCCGCTTCTTTCCAACTTTTAGGCCTTTCCTATCCCCCGTCACCATAAGACCTATCTGTGTCGGTGCGACGCAAAGCCGATTATAAAAAAGAAAAAGATTAACACGTCCTGTAAATTGTTAAAGCTCACCTTGCTGAGGTACGATGAGATGAAATGCAACAGAAACTGCACAATAAACTGTTCATTGATATCAATACACCTAATAAATAACATGAAAGTGGCACTTACAACAACAGTGGATTATTATTATTATTATTATTATTATTATTATTATTATTATTATTATTATTAATGTACCGGAGGTACGCCCGCCCCGTACGTTTAAATCTAGCGCCTTGGATAATGCCATCTGCAGCATAAACTTAGAAACTACTAGTTCAAAATGTTTGGACACTTTTCCACAGATGCCTCTACTATCAAAGGTTGTGTCGTCCGGTGTGAAGATGAGCTACTAAAATTCAAGAGTAATTTTGTGTCGCACTGCAATGTTTACTGTTTGTTTTTGATGTTCGAATGTTGTCAATACATATCTCTTCCCGCCAAATTACGGCGTAGGCCAATGAAAATTTTGTACATTTATTTATTCACTAATGATAAAATTTTGATGTTTATTCAATTATCCAATGAGAGTTGGGGGTGTGTCAGGGCCTTGGCCGAGAGTTTTCTGGATCCTTCCCCTCTGCTATAAACGCTGGCACATTTCCGGACCAGGTTGTCTTAGTGATCGCTCCAGTCTAGAGTGTATTCGTAACGGAGAGGGAGCCCGCCTCATCCATCTACGGGAGGTCCACCAGCTCAAGGTAATGGCAGTTTCATCTTAACTATGTGATAGTCTTTAAATGCTAGCTCGAGGGGAAGATTTCAAATCTTAAGTAATGTAACCTTATTTTATAAAATGTAAATTTCAAACAAGCCGAAAGAGTGAGGTAATCTCTCTTATTCCCTTTCATCTTGATGTTGAGGAGACTATGATTTTGTAACATTTTCTATCTTGTAATTCCTGTAATTTATATATTTTTCTCCATGTGGTCACCTCTATGGTGTTGAGGGTGATTTGCTATCATACTGTGGGGAGGAAGAAGCTCTGCTATAATACTGTCGTGTTAAGTGATCTGATGATCGTACAGTGGAGTACAATATGATATTAGCAATACCATAGGGAGCAGTAGCAAAGTACAGTAGTGAGATAATATAATATGTATAATAATAATAATAATAATAATAATAATAATAATAATAATAATAATAATAATAATAATAATAATAAATGATATAAACCAAGGAAACGCGCAATAAGAAGGAGCTAGGCCAATAGGAAGACCAAAAATTAACAATATGAATAGAATATACTTAATAATCAAACATTGTAACAAAATAAATAAATCGAAGAGAAATTTTAGCAAATGGTGAAAGATAAAAATACAAGACTAGAGACAAATCAGAAAAGTGTGCTACATTTACAAACTGAATTTGCGAAAAACCTATTGAACAAACACAAGCGTACAGAAACTGAGTAAGAAAGTGGGAGTACAGCCCTGAAAGAAAGAAGCGCGAAATTGAGGGGAAAGGGAAGTGGGATAAGGATGAGACTGGGGAAAGGATTTTCTTCACCGGGTATTCCAGAATTTACCAATCGCATAGGTCTAGGAAGACACCTGAAATGATATTAAATTATTTTATATTGTCCGTAGCGCAGTTCGTGTAGAGTTGCAGTCTGTGTTGTGAGCAACGTATTAACTGGACGGAAGAAAAATATAGCGAGCAATAGCCCGGATGAAAATTTAAAGTCCAAATGAAGATAAATAACGATAAATCTTGCTGACCGAACAGCTTGAAGATATAGTCCAGATGGAATTGACATAATACAAGTAGGCACAGTATTTTAGTGCTCCACCACTCTGCGACGAAACCCGACTCAAATGTGGAGCAGTGGAGTGGGAAATATATAGTGGTGTAGAAAATTCCAGAAAAGGTGAGAAGGCTACAAGCCAGCGATTTCAAGAAACATAACATCACGTGTTCACACAGCGCACAGGCAACGAAGAAGACGAAGTGTTGCGAGGATGACGTAATAGTCACGTGATGAATGGCGCTGGCAGAGGACAGGTGAGCGGAGTAGTGGAATGTTTGATGCGGCGAGGACAAGATCGAGGCGAAGAGCAGTATGCAAGGTAGGGAATACGTGCTGTAAATACGGCGATCGTAACAGTAGTATAGGCTACGCCTCTGTAACGTCGGGCTATAAGCCCATATAGGGTTTTAAGCGTTTCTGGTAAATTCAAGGAGTGCAAGTGTTCGCCTGCTTACCATTTTGATTTGCGGCCGGTAACTTGAACATTTTGTTTTTACCTAAGGCCATGTAGAATGGGTACTTGTTACTCCTGTTAAACTCTATTTCATTCATTTCATGTTAAGGATATCATACTCTTGACCATTAAAAAGAAATTAGTACTGTTTAAGTTTGTTAAAAGTATTTTGTGCCTTTGATAGGCCTGGAAGTTGTAAATCTTTAGAGGAAATATGCTCTTACTATTGGTGTAAAAGAAATTAGGACATTCGTCTCCCTGACTATTGATTGAAGGGAGCAGTAGTGCTCAGATAAAGATCGTAATTGAGAGCTTCAAGCCCAGCCTGTGAAATTCTTATCCGATTATTCTAGACCTCTCTAAAGTGTTTTTCAAGCTAACGAGCTAAGCTTCTGTAACTGATTGTTACTTACTACGCAAAGTATTAAGATTTGAAAAGGAAACAAAAGGGAAATGTTAAGAAAGGTAACAAAAGTGCCAATTTAAATGTTTTAATTCTATCTTTCGATTTTCGTATATACACCAATTCAGGCCCGCACCTTCTTCCATCTCTGTGATCCACAATATTTCCCTAACAATTATTATTATTGTCAGCGTCGAGGACATCGGTTCAGAGGGTGCCGGGTTCGATTCTAGGCCTGTCGGGGATTTTAATCGCCCGAGGACTGGGTGTTCGTATTTGTCCCAACACTTTCCTTTTCATATTCGGAAAACACACTACACTACCAATCACCACAGAAACACGCAATAGTCAATGCATCCCTCCATATAATGTTGGCGTCAGGAAGGGCATCCGGTACTAAAACAAGGACAAGTCCACATGTGCGATACAGTTCGCACCCGCAACCCCACAGGTGTGCGAAAAGCAGCAGAAAAAGAAAAAGGGAGAAGAAGGAGAATATTATTTATTATTACTCATTTGATACATTCATGTCGTATTGGACAAATTTGAACCACGTCATTTCAATTGGCTACTTCTGGCTTTGATATCTGCCCAACACTTCTGCAAGCGTTCTCGGTGTCGCTCTTTCCTCTCCTATGTCCTGCCTTTCCTGTTTTTAATTTTGGCTCGTCTCGGAAACCCTGGAACGCTTGAAGTTTCTTCTGAAGTGGGACATGCTCCTGAATGTCAAGTGCAGTTCCCATTTCTTCATGGTATCTATCCACCTCAATGAATCAAGCCTTTTTCATTTTATTCTGCGGTTGGTCAGTGCTGTTTAGTGCATTCGTGTCACTCGTCGATAAAAAGTAATTCATCTTTACCGGTTGGTATTGGTAATCTTCTCTATGTGTGTGTAGTCTATAGTTCGTCGTTATGCCGTCTTCTGTACTCCCCATTATCTTTGACGACACCTAAGGTCTTACTCAACATCTTCCTTTCTTTGGGCCCCAGTTTCTCGATCAGGCTTTTAGTTCATTGCAAGACATTCTGAAGCGTATAAGACTTCTGGATTGATGACACTGCAGTAATGTCGCAGGTTTGCTTTGTACCTTTGGTTGTACACACCCTTGGTTAAATGGTACGCCATTTCCATTTTGTTCATCCGTATACTTATTAGCTTTACGTCCTACTAACTGCTTTTTCGGTTTTCGCGGACGCCGAGGTGCAGGAATTTTGTCCCGTAAATGTTCTTTTATATGACAGGAAATCTACCGACACGGATCATAAAGCCAGTAACTTTTTTTTTTTTTTTTTTTTTTTTTTTTTAGCATGCTGCTCAGGACTAACCTTCAGCGCAAGGGTTCCTTGGTCCCTGCAGGCCAAGCCAAACGTTAGTGCAAGTACTTATGGCCAGACTAGGGGTCGAATTCATGGGCTGCTCTTATACAAAAGTGGAACCCTTAACTAATAAAAGATCACTTATAGTAACTACTGAGTTATATGAGTTCACATTTTTAAGACAACACTTAAAGAGCACATAGAGTACGTGAACCTTTTCTTGATCCCAAGTTCCCATTCAGCACTATGGAGCTCATGGATCAAGAAACGATTTGCGTAATACATTTATACAATAATTATTCAACTCTGTACAGTATATTTTGATCATAATATTATCGTAGAGTTCTAGCTACTGAATAGTGTAATGATCTACTGAGTTTTGTTTATCGAAAAAACAGGTAGTTTCGTGGTACGCCTTCAACTACGCAGTCAGTCTGTATCTCGCTTAGATTGTTGAAAAGCGATATGTTGCCCTATTGTAACACTATGCAGTAAGAAATTGTGACTCATATATGTTGTGTGGTAACAAGATGGGGGAGAATGTTTCTCCTGAATATGTTGTATTTTATGTACAGAATGCTTCAGTGTACCCAAAAGATATTTGAGAGACATGTAAAATCTTGTAGAAGTGTATTGTGACCAACAATTTAAAATATTTCGTTTTAGTACAGTGAAACTTTATGAATATTCTTGTTCCCTTAGTTAAGAGAGAGAACATAACCTATCTCACCGTTAATAAATATATTAATTGCTTTGAGATTTTATACCAACTCCTCATTTCAGAGTAGTAGTAGTAGTAGTAGTAGTCAGAACTTCTGGAGCCATACAGTTTTAATCTCTCCTCAGAAGAGTTCCTCAGATGATGGCATGCTGAGACGAAGAATTCAGAATTGCGTCAAAGACTTTGAAACCTGTGCCCCTACTGAGCACCCTTCAACAAAGGAAGAATTTTTATCTACAGACGAACAATTGTCTACCTTTGAGTAAATGAACAATGAAGACATATTGAAGACTGCACAGTGTGGTGGGGATTCAGACTCGGAAAATGAGGCTGACTGTAATGACTTGCCAGTTCCTTCAAATACAGACGTTAAGGAACGTTTAAATATAATACTTGTGTATTTAGAGAAACAATCAATTGATTCTACTGTGATCCATCACTTGATCGCTGTGACTGATGGAGTTGAAAAGTTAAGAAAAAAATAGAAGAAGCAAGCAGCGTTCACAGATTTCTTCCGCAAAGACTTAAATTTAAAAATGCATTAACAGTGAAACTTCAAGGAACAAGGTTGTAAAACCTTCGATAAAGCCGTTGCTGTGCTAATACACAAGCCAGCTTTTAGGTTGAGCAGCGGTCGCCTGGTAGGCCAAGGTCCGCGAAGGCTGTAGTTCCATGGGACGGGGATTTTATAGTGAGAAGGAAGTGAAAATACTATGATGATCAAGGCTGAGAGTGCAGGGAAGCGGGCAAGGCTACAATGAGGGCGAGAAATGACAGTGTCGACGCAGCTCCGACAAACTGTTTTTGGGGATCGCGATAAAGACGTCCCTTTAAAAGAAGCTGAATAATAATCGAGACAGTGCCCAGAATGACGGGAAGTGGAAGTGGGAAGTCGTGTTGGAGAGCAGGACTTTGTCGCACTGGAGGGTTGTGTGTTTGATCACCGTCGTGAAAAAGAAAGCTCTAGACGAACAGATCAGTATTGGACATGAAATCCGCCCCCAGTATTACAATTGTTTTAGAAACAAATAGATTCACTTTCCAAGTAAACTTCGAATTACGAACTTTAGCAAAAATGAAACTTAAAATTTATAATAGATAGGAGTTCGCCGAAACACATTTAACCGAAGAGGAACAATAGTCCGGCTACTTACAAGCAGTTTTTAATTCAGAATACCATTCTTCAGAAATTATGGAACTCACACTCACTGAGTCTAATAGAGCAGATAATTAAAACGTGAGTTAACTTACAATTATCTGTAAATGGCAGTTTAATTACATTAGTCGGCAGAATAATACGCCATATTTCCGAGTGAAAAATGAAAATGAAATCATAACGACCGTTGGTCTGTACACTGGCTATTTTGGTGACATTTATCCGTTTCAGGTGTAATAATGACCATCTGAATATTGTTTAGCTTTGGTGTCTGTCTGATTGTCTGTTTGTTTGTCTGAGTTCTTATAACTTGAAAACTACTGATTATATTTCTACCAAACTTCATATTAATAGAATCCACCTGTACTCGGGTCGGTTTTAGGGCCAATATAGTTTCTAAAACCTTGAACTGACTGGGGGTATATACGAAAACGAAACCGTGTTTTTTCACTTCCACAAAATATACACAACCAAATTTAATGTAAATCTATCTGCCTTAAAGGAAATCAATTTCTAAACCTTTTCTTCTATTCATCATTTCAATAGGACGATTAATATGGGAGATATCACTGACGGACGGTTTATCAGTACAATTCCCAGCTGACGTAGCCCAAAAGCGGATTTTATTCGTTATCTACTCATTCAGGATTGTGCTATCAAGTGCATATGGCATCAAATTAACACTTTGAATTAGCTTTCATAAAACAAAATTTTTCTCGATATACAGTATATTCTTTGAATTAGGTCCATCGAAAGACTGTTTATAACGAACATTTAAGAATATGTTATTTCCGTTATTTTATGCCTTACACGTATCTATTGTTGGACTGTAAATAACGGAGATGCTTACGAAAATTTGGATGTTTAGTCCAAGTCCCATCGAACTCTTCGTGCGTTTCATTTCGTGGTGGATTAAGGGATGAACTAAAGAGCCAATTTAATCTTTTCAATACAACAGATAATAAGGCAGATTATCATCATGAGTCATTAGCCACACCGCCCCTCCAGTAGTCAAAGAAACAATAATATATAACCGAGAAGCACGGAGAATTTCGCACACAACTTCGGACCTGGAACTGTACAATGAAAATAAACTCTCTAATAGTCCTCATTTTGTCTCGACTTTGTTGACCTTTACCGCACGTCACGTTATTGCCACGTACATTCGTAGAAAAACATCAATTAACATGCCGTATTAAATCCTTCATTAAAAGAATGTAAATTCGCATATTTTAATGAAGGAAGCACGTAATACATTACAGATTCTCGTGCCTAGAACTGGTACAAATGCTGGTGACTTTATAAGTGGAGACCCTGGTGATCCACCACAATATTTAATGACTTACTATTCTCGCCGTAAAACATCATACAAAATCACTTGTTTTACTGTTTTTCTGACGCCGTCCCACCAGAGCAGTAACTTTTCCTATTTTTCGTTGTTTTCCTGCAGAAAACTGATAATGAAAATACTATTATTGACATTACCATGAAGTTCTCATCAGAATCCGCTCTCTAATTGCAATGCGACTCAATCGGGCTCGTCTGTTATAAATGCGGTGGAGAACTAATAGGTAATGATGGGGTTGGCTACAGAGATACTTGTTTAATTTTCACGTTCTTCGACCCCACCTCCGAATAAACAGGACAGTGTTGGGGAGCTATTTTAAAGGGATGTTTCTCATTAAGTGCACTTCAACAGGGAATACATATGGATATCAGATATGAATGGAATAGCAGCACTGTGTGCTTAACAATTTCGCTGAACGGACTCTATTTACTATAAAAGCTCCATCCAGGCCAATTCCACCCAAAACTCATTTTGTTTATGACTACGTACTGTACTAAATTATCTTCTGTACTCCGGTGTAGCCGGCCTGATTTCATGGTGGTAGTTATTTGTCAGTGTCGGTACTCACAAGAGCGATCGTTGCAGGTAAAAACTAGACCAACTTCTCTATTTATTCTTTATCGATCCATTTGTGGCATAAAAAGGATCATATGATAGCGAATAAAAGCCCCTGCTTCCGCAGTCCGTTGCTATCTCTATGACCAACATGATACAAAAACTGAATTGGACAATTGAGGCTCGAGTAATTTTGCGTTGAGAAATAAAATTGCATCTGGAATTCATTTTACGATTCAGTCTGGTGATTTTGTCAAATAACAGGATTTTGGTGGATAGAGTGTAACTTTGAAATTAGAATAATAACGAGCAAGTCTAAGAGAGAAAATGCTTGTAAAATGAATCTTTAAATGGTTATTTCCAAACTCTTCATGTTGTAACCATTGAGCCCACTCGAAAGTGAGCTCAGTAAAGTAGGGGGCCCATCTTTCGTCCCATTAGCAGATTTGGACTTGTACAAAAGCAGGAATATCACGGAAAATCTAGAATTTGATATATATATTACTGAATATATACTCCACTTACGGGCAAGTTACAATGAAACTGTTATAACGTAAGGTAGTCAATATTGGACATAACTGAAAACACTAAAAAAATAAACTACCAAAATATGTTCGTAATTTCGTCCCCTACCAAATTTATGAAAAGTACGATTAATTTTAATTTTTCTTTTCTAACCTTACCAAACACGTTCCTTTTAATGAGTTACTTGAAGGACATTTATAGAAAATGTTTTCTTGGCGTTATTTTAAATATAGTCTTTCAGCGTTGCTGTGGGATTTTAAACGCTCGTGCTCGGTTCGACCGGAAGGACGTGGGTTCGAATCCCCCTCAGGTAGTCATAAAATTTAAGAAACTAGATTTCCATATAGCCCTGAGGTTCACTCAGCCTACACCAAAAATGAGTTCCAGGTTAATTCCTGGGGGCAAAGGTGGCCGGGCGTAGAGGTAACCACTCCGCCCCATCACGTGCCGAGGTTAACAATGGTGGAAGCCTTTACCTTCCACTCCTCCAAGGGGCATTGATGGCCTGTATGGAGGTGCCTTTGCTTTGGTTTGCTTACTTGCATGGTTATAACCATTTATCTTGTCCCTTACTGCCTTAATAGCCTTTTTCATAGCCTCAGTATCCCACTGCTTGCGCTTTTCCATCTGAAAATAATAGTAAATTTCATAATAATAACAAGTAAGGTGAAGGGGAACGAAGTTACAAACATTCCCTGATTTATTATAATGGCCGCTACATTAACTCACGCCAACCACCTCACTGTAGCGATTACATGCCAGGAACTACAGCATACGTTTGAAATACAGTCCAGTATTCCATACACATACCAGTGCTCACTCTAGGAATAACAGGCTCTTAATTTGAATGCTACACTAACTCAGCTAAGCAAAAAAAAAAAAAAGTTTCTTCTTTGTATAGGGAAACTAAACGTGGTGCACACGACCAACTCTCACGAGACAACGGGATGAGGTTAGGGGTGTGCGCGACTAAACGTTAGGAACTAACTGTGCAAACTAGAAATCCTAGGGGGACGAAATTAGGTGCGGGGACGGTATTTGAATCCCCTACCTTATCTCCAGTTGATTACGGGGGGAACAACCTTTCTAGACCAAATAGGAAGTCGAAGGTATCCAAATGAACATGCCGGGCTGAGTAGCCCAGGAGCGCTTATTTTCTGATTCCAAGTTGGTAGATATGGTCCTGGCTCAGTCCGGTGGTACCTGAAGGCGCTCAAATACGTCAACCTTGTGTCGGCATATTTATATGCACATAAAAGAACGTAGCCGGCCTGTACCTTACCTGGAGACCCCACAATCGATTCACTGCTAGGTCAGAATATTTTACCTGGATCTGATGGCTGCTTCGAGGTGCACTCAGCCTACGTAAGAACAATTGAGCACCTATCTGACATTGAGGTAGCGGTCCCGGTCTAGAAAATCAAACATAAGGACCGAGAGAATTCGTCACGCTGACCACGCTTCACTTCGTATTCTGCAGGCTTTCAGGCTGAGCAGCGGTCACTTGGCAAACCAAAACCCATCAGGACTACAGTGCCATAGGATTTATTTTTAAAAAATCCAACACATTCAAAAAGGCATAGTAAATCAGACCTCAGAAGAACTTGAAGAGGCTATGCTAATTTTGAAGTTTTTTTGAGAACAAGTGGAAGGTTAGGGTACGCCCTTTCTGGCCAGAAAGTACCTTACGGTATTTATACTCCAACATATAGAAATGGATTACAGGTGACAGCTGATGACAGCTAAGGACTTACATAAGAATATCTCTATTGTTGGGCGAGTTACTGGTCATCCTCCCCAGTTGTATCCCCCGACTCAATATCTCACGCTCCAGGACACTGCCCTTGTGGCGGTAGAGGTGGGATCCCTCGCTGAGTCCGAGGGAAAAACTAACCCTGGAGGGTAAGCTGATTAAGAAATAAATATCTCTATTGTTATTTCATTTCTGTGTTTTCATATTTCCCACATTTGTCATCACAAGATGGTTCATTCCAAGCTATCTGTTATATGTTAAGTGTCCCTCCCACAATGTCTCACCTCCAGGTGGCTCATTCCCGACTCCCGGACTTTTCTTCCTACGTAACATCGCCTCATGCTGACGTCACGGGGAGGGCTCCTGGCGGCAGCTGTTGCGGTGAACGATAAGGCACTTTCGGCAAAGATCTGCATGGCCGATACGCAGAGTCTTATAACATTTTCCTAATTTTGTCGATTGTTGTGTTAAACATGAATGTGGATTCTAGATATGGATTGTGAGAATGGCTACGCAGTTATTTTCCAGGCCCACAGATCTGGGAGTACGGTATACTTCAAACAAGGATGTTGAAAGCAACTTCATCGAGCTTCACCCTCGACGTGTTGAACGCCAGGGCCCCTAAATATGCAAAGAAATGGATATGGCGTAAACTTAAGGAGCGAGAAAGAAAAGCTTTCTTTAGCTGATTACACAAGTGAGAGATGGTAAACGGAAAACGTTACTTCATTTCAGATGGGGTTCATAATTTCTATAAACTCTCCCTTGGGACTATTTGAAGACATGTACAATGCAAGTATGTCTTATATTTAAACTGCCGGATTAAATCAAGTATGCTTGGAGAATTTGGTTTTCATGTGTCCGTAGCCTAGGAGCTTTTTTATAGCAAGCCTTCCCCTTTTGAAGTATGTAAAAGAATTCGGCTTCTACTACTTATAGGCAGTAATGAAATCCAACTCTCAAGTAGTGTGTCTGTGGAAGCTGAATATAATCCATTGCCGAGTGATACGGGTAATTTTCATCTTCATGATTTCTTGAACATCGTAAGCAATGGATTATGCATAGATGTTGTTGAGGGGCCCTTAACAACTGGACCCATAGATGAACTGGAAGAAACGCCGGAGTTGTTAAGGATGGAAGACTTGAGCCAGGATGCAATTAAATATCTTGCAGTATATCTGGCATTCAAATGTCACACTGTAGATGACAGCTTCGGTAATAGACAGCGTGTGGTCTCCGGAGAGGCCTGGTGCAGGTCTTTTGAGTTGATTCCCCATAGGCGACCTGCGCGTCTGTGAGGATGGGGCCCTAACTAAGATGAATTCCTCTGTTGAAGCCATAGGAATTAACTTATGAAAAATAAAATACACGAATCGACCGGGAATCGACATCGGGACCTCTTGGACCTAAGGCTAACCATTTAGCCATGGACCCGGACACAGCTTGGGTGATAAAGGTGAAATGTCTGCGTTGCCGCAGTAAGTGCCTCACGGCTGGTTATCATTCATTTCAAAGGGGGGCCTTACTCGTCCAACCGAAGAATGGTGTCTTATGCAGTTTGAGGTACTGTTTGGCAGTTTTCACGGGTGTCACATTTTTAAATGTGAAAGAATGGCAAAGATTTTTACTTCTATACTTAAATCAAAATTTCCCGAATTGACGAGAATACTATTTCTCTGTGCGTCAGAACTAAGACTCTCATTAGAATACGTAACCTCAACAAAAAAACATAAAATTGTTGCTATTGCTATGAAGAAGTATTCAGTGAAGAAGAGTCGACGGTGGAAAGCTTCAGCTTCTTCAAAAACTTCCTAAGTCATGAAAACATGAGATCTAAATACAATTAAACCAACAACTATTCCAGTGTTGCCATGAATATATTGAACTTATAGTCGGCTTTTAAAATGTCATTACTCAGAGTTTCTTCTATTTTGTATTTATCTACAGTATCATACGACCGATTGCAGGAGGTATATAAATTACCATTTTATTTTAATACAGCTACCCTTTTAATTATTTATTAAAAATGTAACCTATTTTTCTTAATTATCGATGTTTATGCTGCATGCAAGCCCTCCAGCCTACGTCACGCGCGGTCGACCAATGAGAGCGCTGTGAGCGGGAATTGCCTACCTAATATACTCTATCTACCTTGATCTCACATAATAATCATCCTTGGTTTTCTCCACACACTTTCTATCCATTCTTTAGCTCAGTTATATTCTATCCCGGTGTTTTTCGTTGTATTTTATTTTATTAGTTTCTATTTATTTCTTCTACCACATTAGTCCCTGATTCGTCTGATGTCCTCTCTGTTACTTCTCACGCACACGCGGTGCGATGGAACATCTTAATTGGAGCTTAATGTTGCCGTCAGCTCCCGCTTGGAGCGCTGTGTCAGCATACAGCAAGCCACCTGGTGACGAATGAGCGTACCACTACAGCTCCAACGGTAAAACATTCTTAAATGCAAACCCTCATTATTGTAGAAGTCTTCCTCATGAACAGTCGAGATTTGCCTCTAAACACAGCAATGTTTTCTGCGAAACGGAAAGAGTTTCACCTTGTTTCCTTGACACGGGATGAACCCGAAAGCCCATATCATGTCTACTGTATAAGTACGGCCCGTGAAAACATTTGTGTTATCATTAGGTTAATGCTGTTTAACCTATGGTTCAGTGAAGGAAGATAACATATTTTACGGTTTTAAGTGAAAATACTCCCCCCCCCCCGTCAAAAAATTCAGTAATGCAAATATTTGTTTCATGTTTGTTTAGGCTGATCAGTAATCATTTAGTGTACTGTAAATTATCCTTTGCTTTAATAGAAGTAAATAACAAAAACATGAACAAGACAATCAATACTAATATGAAGACAACTAATAAGGAAGTGATTAGACCACTGAGGCATAATAATAATAATAATAATAATAATAATAATAATAATAATAATAATAATAATAATTGTACCGGAGGTACACCGACTCTGTACATTCAAACTAAGATCCTTTTAGAAGGCCATCTATAACATGAACGGTGAAACTCATTTCGGAAGAAGTTTGAACGCTTATCGTCAGATGTCTCTAGTGCCGATTTATGTGCTCCCTCTGGTGAGAGGATGGACAATTAATTTTCAAGAGAATTATTGTAGTCATTAGTTGGTAAAACTGAATTGTTTGTAGTTTATTTTTTGGTGTTCTAAGGTTATCAACATTTCTATCTCTTCCCGCGGGCGTAAAATATTAATCAATAAGGAATGTTTGGAATTTATTTAATCAACCAATCAAATTTTGGAGTGTGTTCAGGTCGTCGGCCCCTCAGCTACAAAAGCTGGGACCTTTGGGGCCATGTTGTCTTTCGAACGTTTCAGTTCAGCAGTATAGTGTGTTCATAGAGGAGGCAGGGGATACGACTCTCCCATCTCCAGAAGGCCCTCCAGTTCAAGGTAATGACAGACATCTTTTAATCATGTATTAGTCTTGGAAAGCTAGCTTGAGGGGAAGGTGCAAATTCTTTCGTAATGTAACCTTAAATGTAATTTTTTTTTGCTAGGGGCTTTACGTCGCACCGACACAGATAGGTCTTATGGCGACGATGGGATAGGAAAGGCCTAGGAGTTGGAAGGAAGCGGCCGTGGCCTTAATTAAGGTACAGCCCCAGCATTTGCCTGGTGTGAAAATGGGAAACCACGGAAAACCATCTTCAGGGCTGCCGATAGTGGGATTCGAACCTACTATCTCCCGGATGCAAGCTCACAGCCGCGCGCCTCAAATGTAATTTTTCAAACAAGTACTAAAAAAATCTTAGAGTAACTTAAAGAATAAGGAGTGTAAACCCTCCTGTTTTCCCCTTCACGTTGGTCTTGAGGTGACTACGATTTCGTAATAATCTTTAAAATTTGTCTCTTCTTGTAATTTAAAACTTTCTCTCCATCTAGTCACCTCCGTAGTACAGGCCTAGCCTCTGCAACTTCGGGTCACAAACACACATTGGGTTTTAAGTATTTTCGAGTGTATTTCAAAGGAATGCAAGTGCTCGCTTCCTAAAATTTTGATTTTCGGCCTATAACTTTAACCTTTCCTTTTACTAAGGCCGGGTAGAATGGTCATTTATTTCCCGTGTTAAAATTTACTTTTAATTTAAATGTCCGTAGACTCTCGAGTGGAAACTGGTTGTTGTTAACCTAATGTAAACGTTGAATTGTACCTTTGAAAGGCTGGAAGCTGTAAATTTTGGAGCCGTCTCCTGACTTGTAATTGAGTAGAGCAATAGTGCTCTTGGTAATTTTGTCACATTTGAGCCACCTAACTCATCTACGTTTTGCATCCGATTTCAAAAAAAGTTATTGTTTCTAGAGCTGTAGAGCTCCCCTTATGTATCTCCAACTAATTATGTGTTGTTGCTTTACAAAGTTTAAGATCTGAAAAGAAACAAAAACAATGAAAGGAAAAAATGTCGTATTTTAGAGTTTTAAATTTAAATTTGATCTTTTCTCTATCCACCCATTCATGTCCGTACCTTCTTACACCTCTGTAAACCACGGTATCTCGGCAATAATAATAATAATAATAATAATAATAATAATAATAATAATAATAATAATAATTTGGTCTTCGCTTCTGAGTTCAGCCGTACCAGATGTCTGAGCCGAATGGATTCCTTTCCACCCTTCAAGTATATGACTGTGACGGATTTAAACTTGGTCTTGGAATTTGGAGGCCGTCACTCTGCTACTAAACTTCAGAGGGAGTTAGCACTCAGTTGTATACGGTGGAAACAAAGCCAACTCCAAAAAGCGTTACCTGAAAACGAAAAAAGGAAACAAAGCTTAAAACAATACAGAACTGATATACAAAACACAAAGGCACACCTAACTAAAATCTCTTTTCATTTTATGGGGTTTGAAATGTTAGTAATAAAAACAAAAACCCGTTTAAGACAAAGTACTGTGGAGTGTATGCTGACCGGAAAACTATGAGTCACCCCTGGAGAAATCATTTTAAGCAAATAGCGTATATTTCTCTGGTCTTGATAACCGCCTGGATTCAGTTAGGAAGTGAGTCCACAATGTCGTGCAGGTACGTGACATCCAGGTTAAGCCACTCGCTGAGTATTTGATGGCAAAATTCCGCCAAATTCCAGGGTCGCTGATGTCAGCGTTTTACCAGCTGTTCCAACATGTCCCACAGATATTCAATGGGGTTAAAGTCAGCTATTTTTTCAGTCCATTCAAGACGTAATAGGGTGGTGGAATCTACATAAAACCAGTCACATGCAAATGTTGACTGAAAGGCAACACCTGATCATCCAGAATGCTGGTTCGTGTCAGTGGTCGATTCAGTTAGCGGTTTAAATGCATGATACGAAAAACACCACCAAAACATCACATATACACCTCCGGTTTGAACCTGACCTTGAACACATCCAGGATGAAATGCTTCATCTGTCCTTTGGTGCGCTCGACGACGTGCATCTTTCAAATACAGGCAAAGAAAGTGATTCATCAGAGACCACATTACGTTCCGCCAGTCAGCTACTGTCCATATTCTTTGATTTGTAGCCCAATGAATACACGCAGTTTTTCGCCTGTGTGAGCAATGACCTCTTGCGTGGTTACCAGCTCCAAATGTTCATTGAATGCAATTCCCGTCGTAATGTTCTCTCACTAACAGGTTGGAAAGGACCTTCATTCACTGACTGCAGGAATTCCTATCGAGTTTGGAAGCAATTTTGATACATAAGCCGTGAAACGCGTCTCCAATCCCTCTCAATCAGGATCTTTTTCCGTCCACAATTCTGACGTGTTTCCTGGCCACTGCATGTAGACACGTTGAATAGTCCGCTGCGAAACACCAACAAATCCATCAACTTCACGCACCGTATGGCCATGGGCACGGCCAAACATGATCACCCCTTTTAGCCACTCTCCCACGTCCTTACATCTACCCATGTTGACATACACTGTCCACTTCAAACATCAATGTCTCACTGATCGAAAGTGCCTTATGCTCACGTAGAGGCAGTGCGCGTGCATTTGAGTACGGGACTCGTTCGCTGCACTACCTGTACAGGCTTAACGATCCATCTGTGCGTGCGCATTAAGGTAACTAATTTTTTCCGGTGAACTTATGATTCCCCTGCTAGTTACGAGGTACAGATGCGTGTAGGTTGCTGAGGCCTTTTTAACACTACCGCGCCGATTTTATTGTTTTGAAGATGATACAATAAAATATGACAAGGAGAGCCGGGGAACCTGGAAAAACCTTACCGTACTCCTTCCCTAATAAGAACGAAAAAAAGTTTGAAATTCAGTGCTGTGAACCCCGAGATACGCAGACGCGTAACCAGTTTAGCTATTGACGGACCAGAGTTTTCTGCGGTTTATTAATTAAGGTGATCAATATAAAGAGTTAAACAGCGCACTGGGAACATCGACGAGATTATCATTGGTGGTAACCCACAATCAATATCTAATATTCACGGCAAAGAGTGCAGGTTTCGAAATGGATCGCATGTTGTTGCAGCTCACATCAAAGCATACCAGAGGTTTATTTTGCGTGTTTAGATATCCCTTGTTTGCTATTATTCGTTAATCACCGCAGGTGTTTGTATTGCAAGTTCTCGCTCCAGTATATCCTCCGATGGAGATGGAACAACATCATACATCCAAATTTATACACAAACCCAGGAACAAAATAGTACATTGTACAACAAACCTTAATAGCAATAATTAAGACACGAGTTACAATTTCCATACGAGTGTCCTAGGCGAGTTGCATATGGCGGTTTATGCTCAACGATAATTATAACTCCTCTTTTTAAAGTTTTTATAAATTTCTGTCCAGTTATCGCTTGACATTTGAGTTTACTGAACAGAGCGCAGAGCGCATGCGCTAGGTTATTGATTTTCCGTGAGTGGATCAGAGACCTTGACAATGTCATATGTTTTCAAAGCTTTGATAGAAGGTTGTCATAACCTAGCTTTAATTCAAATACAAATGGTTTATTGTACAGTTAGTGAAGTGAATTTGCGGAATGTGCCGTGTGGTTGTGAAATATTGAAAGTAGAATATGTGTGTCCGACGTGTTTGATTTTGGAAACAATTGTGATGCTAGTGATTTGAGCACAGGCGCGATCCTATCATTACCTAATTGGTCAAACAGTTGTATCATAATGAAAATCTGAACTCTGATTGGTGGAAAACCTGTATCATACTGAAACTTGAACTATAATGAGCCTCATTAAGATTCAGGCTTCTGGCATATAATATTTATATTTCAGCATCGTCGAACATAAAAGAATTTGTGTGTTAGGTGTACGTCGTAAACCACTCCATAGCTCAGTCCTTTAGTTGCTTTGATTTTTCAATTGCAAACTTGGTTTTAAAATTTTCATTGGACCGATGACCAATATTTTAGGCCCCTTTAAACAGCACGCATAAAGTTGTCTTTATCCTACAGTTGAAGTTAGAAACGGCCACGGGTGGTTTTCGCTTTCATTTTTTCCACAAGCTTGCCCATAACACCTCGTTATAATTTCAGACCTTTCGCCACACCAGTACTTGCATATTTACACGGAAGTCATCAATATTAATTTCTATGTTTTGGATTCACGTACAACAGAAAATGTGATTTACATATGTTATTACTATTATTATTATTATTATCATTATTAATACAATTATTAATTGTAATTACACTTACGAAACATCAACAATCAGGCTTTACTTTTGCGTTTTGTTTTCCCGTGCTGAAGAGTGTGTCGTTTGTTTTAGTAGTAGTAGCAGCAGTATATAAATACACTACCGAAAAATAAAGAAAACAACCTTTGAGCTATTTCCAATTCACTCAAGATTTACTGTAGAAGTAATATATATGGAGTAAATGAAATGATTACATTTACAGACCAATAGCTCAAGTCATTCTGAGGTAAGAGGTATCGACGATTTCTGGTTCCAGTGCAAACTTTATTGGAAACTAATGACAAAACAGGTGCGCACCAGTACGATAGTGACATCTATCTTACGATACGTGGGTTAGGAGACACGAGCTACTGGTTTATAGGCAATCATTATCACAATATAGTACTAGAGAACAAGATGGCTAGTGGAAAGGAAGACATGTCGTTCTTGATTTCGTTCATCAAACTCGTGGAGAAAAGTCCGTGTTTGTGGAATTACACATTCAAATCCTATAGTAACAGTGATGTGACAGGTTTAGCATAGAAAACCATTGCGACTAAATTAAGTAAGAAAATGAATTAATTACATTATAAGGACGCACCCTATACTTCTTTCTTCTGTTTCGTAAATACCAATAAATCGTGGCAATGCCATCTTCACTTGACGCGATAATTTTGCACAGGCCATCCAGAAATTAAGATTCTCTATTACTTTTCTTGTAAAGTAAACGTATTTAGCCGGAAAATAAGAGCATGCGCGACAGATTTATGACGCAGAAATCATATACCGGCCGGACAAATTCCGCGTGGTGTCAGTAGCGCAGCAGCAGTGGGTCGAAATGCCGGCTCGTACTCTTTCTCCTCCACCCGCGAGGTTCGGTCTGTGATAAACATTCAGAACAAGAGGCGTGGAAGGTTCAATGTAGATGTTGATGCATAGCAGTGCTCGCCAACATACGACTCCGCGCTCAGCAACTGTTCTGCAGGAGTTCGGTTACGAGGTGTTTCATCATCCACCGTACAGTCCTGATCTTGTTCCTAGTGATTTTCATGTTTTCTTGCACCTCAAGACATTCCTGTCCTCCTGTCAGCATTTTCACATGGACGAAGAGCTGAAGACGAATGTCACACGCGGGTTCCATTCACAGGCGGCAGACTTCTACAACGGTATACCGTACATTATGTATGTGTCTGAGTGTTGGCTGGTGGTCAACAGAATATGGAACAAACTATTCCGTGCACAAGATGATGATTTCGCCAGGCAGAAGTGCTCAGACTGTAGAAGCGTTTAGCTAGTCCTTTTAGTCCAAGTTGGTCGGTTCGATCTCGGTTCTGTTCAGTGGGATATAAAGATGCTCAAACATGCCAGCCTCGTTTCGAGAGATATACCGGCACTTCAAAGAATTTCTTTGGGACAAAATTCCAGCAACTCGATCTCTCTGAAAACCGTAACATTTCTTAGTGAGACGTAAAACAATATTATTGAATTATTAATTTGAACCTGCACAATGAGTCACATGGCATCATTCATGCTATGTGATTGCTGCTACAAGACTGGTTATAAGATTTGTCTATCATGACTCATGAATGTAATTACTGCTAGAAGGAGCTAAATATAGTAAAATTAACACTCTTCACTACTATATTTTCTGTCTTATTCAATATTTTTCAATATTATAGTCATTCAGTCATTTTGCGAGTGTTCCTTGTATTATTCTTATTCTTATTCTTATTCTTATTCTTATTCTTATTCTTATTATTATCCTTATTCTTATTCCTTTCTTAATCTGTTTACCCTCCAGGGTTGAATTTCCCTCGGACTCAGCGAAGGATACCACCTCTACCGCCTCAAGGGCAGTGTCCTGGATCGTGAGACATTGGGTCGGGGATACAACTGGGGAGAATTACCAGTACCTCGCCCAGGCGGCCTCACCTGCTATGCTGAACAGGGGCCTTGAGGGGATATGAGAAGTTTGAAAGGGATAGATGAGGAAGAGGGAAAGAAGCGACCGTGGCTTTTGCCTAGAAGAGAAGTGGGAAACCACGGAAAACCACTTCCAGAATGGCTGAAGTGGAAATAGAACCCACCTCTACTCAGCTGAGGCTGAGTTGACCCCTTTCCAGTTCTCATACCACTTTTTCAATTTCATGACAGAGCCGGGAATCGAACGCGGGCTCCCGGGGTTGATAGCTAATCATACCAATCACTACACCACAGAGGCGGACATTATTATTATTATTATTATTATTATTATTATTATTATTATTATTATTATTATTATTATTATTATTATTATAGCAGCCCACCTGATGGTCATGAGTTTATGTCTATGTGGTCTGACCGCGGTTAGCCGGTTCAAGTTTCGTTTTCACTCTCAGAATGTTGGCTGACAGGTTAGGGAAAGTGGTGGTATACATTTTATAATGACTAGATTGTGTGCCAAAAGTCTGGATTCAGTTCTAAACTACTCCGTATTGTCCATGTGAAGTGAGGGTGTACAGGTGATTCGTCCATTGGATGGGGAATATTAAGCCTTCAGCAGACCCCTTGGTGCTATTCGACAGGAGTAGACTACGAGCCGACACTGGGTTTTACCCCCTCCGTATCTCATCATAATCTTTTTTTTTTATTTAGTTGTTCATTTATTGACTTAGTTTATATGGCGTGACTCAGGCTACGGCGCCTGTTGTTAAGCCAAACATTCTTATATGTGCTACATTGTACAAACTACAGTGTATAAAGATTCCCAATTACATATAATTAATTATAAAATTAAACTAAAATAATAGTTATAAACAAAAGTCCGACTCCTAGGCTGAATACCCAGCGTTGAGGCTTTGAGTTCAGAGGGTCCAGGGTTCGATTCCCCGCCGGGTCGGTGATTTTAATCGCGTCAGATTAATTATTCTGGCTCGGGTGCTGGGTGTTTGTGTTCCTCCCAACACATTCCTCCTCATAGTCATACAACATATACACTACCAACCACTACAGGAACCACACAATAGTGGTTAAACCCCTCCACATAGGGTTGGCGTCAGGAAGGGCATCCGGTCGTAAAACAGGGCCAAATCCATATGTGCGACACAGTTCGTACCCTCGACCCTAAAAGTGTAGGAAAAGTGGTAGAAAAAGAATAGTTATAAACAAAAGGTAAATTTCTGAGGGTTACTATAAAAAATAAACATTAAATCTTGACATGAAAGTTACCCAAGGACGTCAAATAGAAAGACCTCCACCTGCACTAGGCAAGCCAACACGTCCTCAGACTCTCCCCCACTAAATGCTATGCAATAAATAAATAAATAAATAAATAAATAAATAAATAAATAAATAATGAACCCGAGTGACTTAGGCCCATTGTCAGTCATGATTTGATTGATAAAATAATATATGGTACATTTATTGAAATACAGAAGTGTAGTTGAAAATATTTCATCTGTGTCGAAATAGGAGCGAAGGAAGGACGACAGACTGGAGCCTGACGGATTAGCTCGACAAACCAACATTTAGCTACTTCACAGCAGGGGATCTCATTAGTTGGCGAACAAGGAAATACAAGTCTACAAATAAGTCTTGGTCAGAAAGAGAAAGGGGGTAGATGATACAAAGGAAGCTCGCTACGTGAGTAATGCACTGGGATATTTTTGGCAGGACGGAAATTCCGTGCCGTCATGGAAAGCTACAGCGGCTGCCAGTACATTCGCTAGCCTAGGTTCGGGCAGGTGGAGATTTAAATCACGTGACCGCTTGCCGGCCAATCGTAAAAATTTGATGTAAGACTCAGGGATACCATCTTAAGGAATGATGGATGAGATATTCTCGTAACTTCAGAATTAATCAGTAATAAATTATTGTGAATACACGGATCGATGTAATGAATTTATTAGATGTCACGCATGGAAAAATAATCAATAATTATTGGCAAATTAAATAAATTGGAGGCTGGATTTCTTGGAAACCAGACAGCTTGAATCTCATTGGCTGGACGAAGACCACGTTGTAAGGGACGCTTCCGAAGGCGCGAAATGTGAGGAGCTAAATCCACCCGTATCTCCTAAATCTGTGATCGCTAGGAGTTCATATTTAATCCAGCAGATATGCTAGCGGAGTGGATTAATTTGATGTAAATTTTAACGTCCAATTCGGAGTGCAAGTACCGATATTGAAAATCCACCCCCTCCCTCAGGGGTATGAAGTCAATGAATCCGCGGGAGAAAGCTTCATCCATATATACGGGACAAGGGATCATCGCCAACACACTTGAAATGAATCCCTGGAGGTGAACCGTCGGTCGCAGCTAAATTCGAATTTTACGGGCATACAGTAACTTAACATTTAATGGCGCGAGCATCCGCCAGTGTTTGTAAAATGTGATCGCGCTCAAGCAACATGAACTGGAAATAGTTAACGTAGGATAGTGTTTGTCAGTTATAAATCTCAGTGAAGTAAATTAATTGCACTGTAAGAGAGTAAAATAAATTGTACCACAATAAGTACGTACATAACAGACTGTGTGACGAACAGTACTTTAAGGGAATAATAGCCTGTATTTTGCAATATCGAACCGCTATCATGAACACTTCAAGAGTGCCGTATGAAACGGGCGTATCGCGTCAGACGACATAAATCGCGACGGGCGTAAAATTTGACACCTCGTCGTACGTGTCCAGGTCCATTGTGCAGTAATTGGACGAAGATTAAAATAGTGTAGATATTAAATTTTTGGGTCTAGGATATTAATTTGTTGTATAAAAGTTAAAGTGTTCAGTGTTAACGTTGTAAATGGTGAAGGTTTGTGATAATTAAGGTATTAGTGTAAAATGGTAATGTGCCAGGAAATCGTTTGTGGAACTACGCCATCAAGAATGGAGGAGTAAAATGCAGAGAGGGGCCGAAAGGAGCCTCTCATCTGCAAAGCTGTAATGGAATACCGATAACTAAGATGAGTACTAAACTGTAAATAATATTTGGGAAATGTTAGCGTGATTGGGAAAAATGGGAATAATTTGATTATACTTGGTTACCTTCTGTAACAAGATGAGTCGCTTAACGACTCCATCCTAAATTTGTAGCACGGACAGTAGTAAATATAACAATGTAAATAATCGGGTCTTTTATGTATTCAGTTTGTTGGAGATGTAAATTTTGTATACATAGTGTAGTACGTTAAGTCATCCATGTATTCATATTTCTTTGTAGAATAATTTTATTTCATTTGATTTTGGTTATGATAGTTAAATAAGACCCGATATGTGTTTTTCTGTTTTGTCATTTTAACGAGCTATGTAATGCCACTAAAGGAAAATCCAGCTTCGCCATACCAGTTGTGTTTTGTTGTGATTAGTATGTTCATATTTTCAAAGTGAAGTTGTTCAAATTTGTGAGAAGCGATTATAATAATAATTTTCCAAGTAAATCATATCTGGATTGATTAGTGCCAGAATAAATCGAATTTGTAAAAGGAGTTATGCGTTAAACATATTAAGAGTGGACTACCGTGTAACAGGCGAAAATTAATATTTTTTAAATAATAATAATAATAAATAAAAATAAAACTACTTTTTTAGAAGAGTTTTTTTTATATAATTTGGAAATAATTATAATTCATGAGATATTGGAATTTTTAGTGATCAATGCGTAATAATAAATGTAAGTGATCAGGTGTTGATTTTGTCGGAAATCAGTTAATGACGGGAGGTCGTTTTTAATTCGGAATTAAAGTGTGTGGTAATTTAACGTGATAAATTAATAATATTGAAATGTAGATCGGTGCTAATAATCCGTACATGTTAATGAACGTGTGGTTTAAATTACGGTCCAATATTATTTTTACGTATAAATGTCGTGTCTTAAATTTGCAATTCATTAGCCGGAACACGTAGGACTAATATTACGGAACCATGATTGTCAAATTTTGGTAAATATAATTTCAAGATGTTAGGATTATTTGTGGAGAATGAACTAAGGCGTAGATCAAAATGAGACAGAAAATGTTAAAGAATCTGCAGTCAGATAATAAAAGGTCGTACGATGTCAAAAGTGGAATAAATAAGTCAGTTGATAATTCTGTGAGAAATAAATGAATCAAGGAATATTGAGATAAAAAGGAAATAAATTCCGTACGAGAGACACTTAGGATATTGAAATGAGTGTAAAATGTACGGGCAGTGTCACAGAGAAATACTGAGTTACGTAGCGGGTAGAATTCGGACCCGTGACAGCATGTACGAAATAAATAGACTGCACTGCTATTCGTCGAGATACTACGGATCTAAGGATAATGAGAGTTCAGAGTCCACATAAATGATCGTATATTGTAATCATTGTAATGACGAGCGATGACAATCATGATGTCGTGATAAGAGATGGCTCGACGACATAAAGCTGTTGGCTGGAACACGCTGGTTCCAAGTGGCTCAAGACCGAAGACGATGGAAGCACATGGAAGAGGCCTATATCCAGCAGTGGATTGAAATAGGCTAGAAAAGAAGAAGAAGAAGAAGAAGAAGAGATTGCAGATAAAGGATTGGACCGCTTTAATTAATTGAGCGTTGATAAAGATGTTAAACGGGAATCTAAATGAGAATATGCAACCGATAATAATAATAATAATAATAATGTAAGGACGATGTTAAATCATCGCGGTCAGTTTAATAATAACTGTCATAATAATAACAGTAATGATGCCGTTGGTTGATCAGTGAAATAATTATAATTGCGACCGATATCTTAATATATTTGGCGGAAGTGACCGATTCATTAATAATAATAATAACCTCTTGAATGACGTGAATAATAATAATAAAATCTGGAGTCACCCATTTAATAATAATAATAATAACCACAAGAGGGAGATACTAATAATAATAACATTAATAACCATTCGTGTTTGCATCCCGCATAATAATGACGATATTAATCAAACGTAACAGTGCCAGGAACCGTTGAGTATAATAATAATAATAATAATAATAATAATAATAATAATAATAATAATAATAATAATAATAATAATAATAATAATAATAATTTCGAGGATGATAATTTAATGAATATTTCTGACGATAGTTAATTAATTAATTGGTGACAACATCCCTCTATTCGTATGTTGAATAATAAGAGTGATAAATTTAGTCATTTGTGACCTCGTTATCGTACGGTTTCCGCACGGTATTTCCCATCGCTTCTCGTTATCTCATCTCTGGCAGTAGTCTACTGAGGCTACTTCGTAAGATTTCAGATCATGTGTAAATAAAATGTAAATGCTAATTCAGTGGGATGGCATCAGCTGGACATCGTAGGATAGGAACTGTCCGTGTAATCCATTTTTCGTAATTCACGAGAAACATTACCCAGTCCGAGTACCGGTCTCGGAAAAATGTATATAGCCGGAGTACATCATCTTAGTTAAATCCAGAAGCCGACCGTAACATGGGTTATGCTCGGGCTCCCGATAGAAGGAAGCTATATCCTTGAACAACGGTTCGATTCAAATGGAATCGATCCGTAAATTATACCTCAAAATGTCATTTTATTTCAGAAGCAACCCAGCACGATATTGATACCACTTGCGGTATAGCAAGTGATTTTATTTATGTAACATGTGTGGAAAATTTAAATATCGTTGCCAAATGTATCAAAGTTTCGTACGTCGGATGGCGTAATAAACTGCTCCTTCTGGCAATTATTTCAAAGGAAACCATTCTCATAATCTTTTTATTGTAGTTAGATGATGCCCTTTTTAAAGTTAACAGTCACTTCCTAGTCCTATCATGGAGTCCTTAAATTCAAGTTTACAATCGAGCCTTCCCTATTTTAATTTTAAATTGCTCCGTTCATTCCCGTGTTCATTTATGCCGTTATATTTATATTTGATGATTTAAATAATGAACCGACACCCCTGAGATAAATGCTAGTCTGGGACTCGGGAGGTGGACGGGTGCAATAAATAAATAAATAAATAAATAAATAAATAAATAAATAAATAAATAAATAAATAAATAAATAAATAAATAAATAAATAAATAAATAAATAAATAAATAAATAAATAAATAAATAAATAAATAAATAAATAAAAGAACAAAATTAGTATTATTATCATCGTCATCAAGATCTTTTGCTATAGGGACATTATTATTGTTTATTTCGTGTCAGAGCCTTGATACACTACAAAGAGTACAAATATACATAACCCATGAATTGCATTACACAAAATACATGCATTAGCACACTGAAGTACATATATAATAGGTTCAGTCTCACTGAGTCCATCTCATAACCAGCAACAGAAATTCCCTATTCGGCCGCTTGAACAAGGTCTTGAAATCTACACTGGACAGGGCATTGTTGACAATGGTACATTCTTCCCCGCAATCACGAAGTTCTACCTGATCTCGTATAAACCCCACTTCTGGAGATTGTCCCTAGATCTTCCAATACCACTCCTCAAACGATTAGGTGACCGCCAAGTAGCCCAGATGAGCTGATGTCTAGGAGGTGGAGATTCATGAAGTACCATCCACTCCGAAAGGTGTATTCTACTTCGCCACAGGTCTGACGTGTTGTCGCTGATGGTTTGTTTTCAGTAGTGCAGACGTTCAGTAAAGTCTTTCTTAATATTAATAATTTAGGAAGAGGTCGAAGTCTAAATAGAGAGTGACTCCTGCTGTTCACCACCCTTGTCCTCCTATATATTGCCGCCACTTCCCTTCGAATATCAGGGGGAGTGATCCCAGGAAGGCAGTAAATTTTCTCGGGAGGGGTTGCTTTCAGGCATCCTGTAACTAATCTGCAGGTTTCATCCTTAAGCTACATCCACCCGCTTTGTATGAGCCGAATTGAACCACACATGGCTTGTGTATTCTGCTACAGAGAAACAGAGAACCAAAGCAGATGTCCGCTGTACGGTTGGATGTGCGCCCCACTTCGTCGAGCAACGTTTACGAAGGATATTGTTCCGGGCTGAGACCTTTTACGTCGCACCGGATCAGACAGGTCTTATGGCGACAATGGGATGGGACAGTGACAAAGAAGCTATCATGGTTTTAATTAAGGTACAGTTCCAGAATTTGTCTGGCGTGAAAATGGGAAACCGCGGAAAAATCTATACCGTTGGGTTCGAATCAATCATCTCCCAAATGCAAGCTAACAGATACATGGTTCGAAACGTGCAATAGCTTAAATATTCACAGTAACTTACCACTGTTATTTAGAGGAGCTTGACAGAGATTCACTGCTAGTTCACGACTTACATCAAAGTGTGAACACTCAGTGTCCACGGGTATGAACAGCGAAATATTTAACATTATAGTCCTCCAATCGACATTCCGCGATGCTTGCCTCAAGACGCGCGTGCTATTGCAAATTTCTCTTTTCGAAACTTCTCAAGTAATATGAAGCTTGCTCCATTGCGACTTTGATTAGATCCTCCTCCTCTTTCTCCTCTTCATCCTCCGCAATCTCAGGCGGAGCGGAGCCTCGTACGCACCCAATTAGAGGGCGCCAAATGATGTTCATTTCCATGTTATACATGGGTAGACCAAATATCACCCTCATTAGCCAGACTTGTACTAATTGTAACACACGACAAGGGGTTTCATTCCACCAATGAGAGACCTTTCTCTCCTTCGTTAGAGTGCTTCACGAGCACGCAATTAATTGGAAGAAATTTATACACTAAATATTGCCATCAGAAATAATTACTTTAATGTCTTGCTTCAACTGTCTAATTTAATTTTATATCGTTCTGGAACGATGTATACAGACTAGTGTCGTGGAAAATTAATTGAGGCCTGAAAATGAGATAAGGATCTACGTGCCACGCGCGAAAACTTTTGGATTTTCCTTGGGGTGAGATGAGAGAAACTCTCGGGATAAAAACTGAAAGTGGAGTGATCAAAGTTATTCTCGGGAGATTTTTGAGCGCTATCCAAAGTATATTAATCAGACGATGTTTCTAATGCTTTAAAGCTAGAAGAACGGGCTGTCTCACGTCTCCTCAAAGCAGGCAAAGGTGAAAATGATATTTTTGAGAGTCATATGTTCCTATTTGATTGTTCACGATGTATTTCCTGCAGTTTAAATGTCACAGTGATTTTCTTGATAAAATACTACACTGCCTGACAAAAAGTCGAAATACCTAGAAGGGGATAAAGAAAGAAACTAAAACTTCACATATTGAGATGCTATATGATGTTATTTCAGTGATTACAAAGTGGAGTCAAATTTACAACGAACTTGGCATACGAGCCCACTTATCAGTATGACGTTGCACCCCGCTGGTCTGGATGCATGCATTGATTTGGCTGGGAAGGGTATCAAAGCTGTTGTATCCTCTCCTGAGGCAATCTGGCCAACAACCCTTGTAAATGGTCCTTGATCTCCTGGTTACTGGCTCTGGGACGGAGTTGACGCCCGACCTGGTCCGACACATGTTCTATTGGGAAAGATCAGGGAATCCTGCTGGCCACAGGAGTAACTCAGCATCACGCAGACAGTTCACAGAGACACATGCCGTGTGTGGACGAGCATTGTCACCACGATACTGTCGCATGAGGGCGCAGGATGTCTATGACGTACCGTTGTGCCATCAGAGTTCCCTCAATCTATACCAGCCGTGACCTGCAGTCGTATCCGATGGTATCCCACACCATGACGCCAGGAGTAACACCGTCGTGGCTCTCCAATGTATTGGAAGGTCACCACCATACTCGTAGACGATGGTCATCCGGGGTAGTGCAAGCCGCGATTCATCGCTGAACACTACGCGACGCCATTCATCAGCAGTCCATGCTTCATGGTCAAGGCACCACTCCAAACGCAGCCGTTTGTGGTGTGGTGTTCATCATCATTATTCCGTGTCCGGTCAGCATTTCCAAAATGTTGCAACTCCGATGGCCTTGTTGTTCGCCTAGATCAGGTCCTGTGTAGTGCAGAGTTGTTCTAGTAGAGGACAGATGAGCAGATAGTTCGGATCTTGTGTTACTGAACACTCGCAGGATGCGTCTCCATCAGCTGGATATATGCCCCATTTTTGCATGTTGGTCTTGCAAAGAGAGGCGACCAGAGGCTGACGGCGACAATAAACGAGTGAAGATGCCAGTGATAGTAGTGACAGTGAGGATGATAGATGGACAAATAAGGATCAAAACAGAGTCCTACAACCATTTACAGGTTTAACAGGCCTCACTTATACGGCCGGAAATTCCGCGAGTATCCCAGAGGTAGTAGATCGTTTCCTAGGCGATGACTTGTTTCAGCTGCTTCACGCAATACCGCACTAAAAGCAAGTACTAGAATCACTGGTAAGTGCTCTCACCAAGTTCCAATGATTTATTTCATGTCATTTAGAAGTTACATGTATTTATATTTCATCGTACTTTTCATGCTAGGTGTGCTTCTGTTGCCGGTCCACAGGAAAGAATGGAGTAGCGCGCGCCCGGACAACAATGTGTTAAAAGGTGAAATCGTAAAATTTAATCCCTTCTCGAGCACAGATGTAAAGAAATGTATCCAAGTTAGTGGCGAACAGATTAACCACTATTTTAGAAGAATCCGAGTGTGGAACTAAATCGTTCCTCTGGCACATCGATGAACGAAAAAAATTGGCCCTAAAAGAAGACGAAAGCAATAAGGAAGCCATGTGAGATACAAGGTCCAGATGTCTGAAAGTTTTCACCACTAATGCTTAACGTAAGGAATGATGAAGCATGTAAAATTCACCTTAAACATAATCCAGTTCTCTTCTCAAAGCATGAATGCGGTTCCGAATGAGAGCGATGAAAGCAGTACAATCAACCCTAAGAATGAAAATAACTTGCTAATGCTCTGCATTCTTTTTGTAAGGCTATTGAACTCTCCATTTGTACTCCTTTGTATTGTGAATAATTTGCTCGTGCCTGTGTTCTAATATTGCAAAGCTTTACGCTTTAATTATTTTCAGATATATTTTTTTTGAAATTTGCTTTACATCGCAGTGACAAAGACAGGTCTCATGGTGATGATGGAAGAGGAAAAGCCTAGAAGAGGAATGGAAGCAACCTTGGCCTTAATGTTTTATATTTATTTAATAATCAGATACAGGTAGGCCTACTAAGGGGTCCATTTTATACTGGTTGAATAACAGTAAAAAGTACTAGCTGTAGTTCCCATCGCTGTCGGGACAATTATGTAAAATGTGCAAATTTACCTGACACCCCAGCTGTTATCCGACAATATTTAAGCATGTTGTTTTACTCAGGACGTAGCAGTAATCCAATCTATCGGACATGAGTGGCAGCAGAAGATACAAATCACATCACAGCGATGGTCAATGGAATGCTATTGTTGATCCGTTTCATGAGCTTTCGATATTGTAGGCCTTCACATTATAGTTTTCTCCCGACTGTGGGATATTAGAGCATCTAATATAACGGCAGCCCTTCCTTCTTTCATGACTCCCTCCTGTCTTATTCTTCGAATGATCGTTCCTTTAAGATTTTTTCTCATTTTTTTATCAATTTCACATTTTTCCTTGTCGATATGGATCGACGATCAAGTAGTTTTACACCTTAAGACAATCATGACAAAATCCCTCGCCAGTTAACACGATTAAGCTATATTTCTATGTTAACAATGATTGGCTTTCCTATACGTAGTACAATTATTAAGTTCTGAGACTTGACGCCTGGAGGAGAGGCACCCACACGACTCTGTATGTTGCACACGATGCCACATTACACGGCGTACACCTACACAGAACCACATCCGCCCTCAAAATAGTCGCTGTTGGCCGTTTACCACTTAAACAGAACCACATCCACCATCAAAATAGTCGCCGTTGGCCCTTGACTACTTAAACAGAACCACATCCACCCCTAAAATAGTCGCTGTTGGCCGTTGTGCACGTTTGCCAACGTCGGTATAGCTGCTGGAAGCAGCGCTGAAAGGAAACACAATGTTTCGTCTCCAGTTATTATCCAGTTAAAAACGCCAGATCATCGTTAGCACTACTGATGAAGTCACCACAAATCGTCATGTGATCATCACGTTGGTCTTACGACAGGATTCGTGGCACACCGTGCTGGGTAAAACGAGACATGTTGAGGTCATCCGTCAGAATTTTGTGGCAAGTACCATGGCTGACCCCTATTGCTGCTGCGAGATTGTCTACCGATTGGGATCTTGCTTTCCGGTCGGACTGTTTGTGGCCGACCAGTACGCACATCATGTTCCAAACTGTCCCGTCCTTGCGAAAAAAGGCGGTGCCACCTAAACACAACACTACGATACAATGCTTCCTCACCGTAAACCTGCTGCATCATTTCAAACGTTTCAACAGCGGTTTTGCCTAATTTGTGGCAGAACTTGATGTTTGCCCGTTGGTACTATGCTGTTTCAGGCCAGGGTCCGACTGGCGCATTCAAATCACCGTCACAACAACGACCGTACATCTGCTCCCAGTGCATGCACTCAACTGTCTCTTGCAGGGACGAGAGACTAACTGACATGGTACCATACCACGGCGCCAATGCGCTATAGTGCACCACAGCGCCATCAAGCGGTCAGTCTCAGAACTTAATGACTGTACTACGTAGTCTAAACAACAAAAGTCTAAATTCATTACTCTATTTTCATAGTCGGTATGGTAAAACTCTATAAGACTTAAATGATTGGAATTTGTATTCTCTATAACGTTTGTTACGTATGTAATAGGCCTACTTTTTGATAGGGCCAATAACATAGGCATTTAAATAAATTACATTTCAGGCCCATTCGCCTAAGCTTCATCCATAACCTAGAGCGTAGCACTTCATTTCCAGATTTTACATACCGACTTTCATTAAATTCTGTTCACCCATTTTTTCGTGGTTCGGAGTTGATACGGATATAGCACCAAAAATCGAAATTCACAAATATCTCCGTTATCACAGACGGTACAGTAAAAATGTACAAGACACGAAAGATCGGCAATTTAATTCTACGCACACCATGCGTTATAATAACACCCTTGTCGCATTATGCCACAATCAGCATAAGTTTCACCCGATTAGAGTCCTGTCATAATTTCTTTGTATGTGGCGAACGTGGGTGACACCATTTATTCGATTGGTACCTTACTTCAGGCTCGTAGGCTCGTGCACACCTCTCTTTGATGGCGACAATACGCTGCAGAAATGCGTCTCCTTCGTTGCGGTATCTTTCCAGGTGGATGCCAACCAGTGCATACAGGTGTCATTTCTGTGCGTCGGTGAGTTGATGTGGAACCCAACGGGTCGTAATTTTTGTCAGCATGTGCCACACCTTTTGACCTGTGCAGCACAAATACGCAGTCCCATTCCGAGCCGCAAGAAACGCCTTGACTCGTCGTACATCGATCTTTGTATGGTAACGCATTCTCGCCACAGGCTTTTCGTAATCCTCGATAACAATCTGATACATTTTTGCCACGGACAACCCCGATTTTAATCCACGAACGTTGGCTCCGTTTTGAAGACATGATTTAGAGCGTTGAAATCGATACTCTTCACTTCAACGCCACACATCAACCACACTCCCAATCGGATGCCCATCAAATGCATACTTCATATCCTCAACAGCGCCATCTGACTGCTCCCATATCCTGTTTGCGCATGCCCGACCTCCTGCGAATGTCTGGACTATGTTGACACTACTTTATTCACAACCTTCATAAATTTGATTTAGTTTACTATATTAATATATGTTTTGAAAATAATTTGATGAATGCTATGTTTGATCCATATAAGTGCACCTCTCCTCTTAACTCCCTTATCAACGAAGTTGAAGGTGTGAATAACTCTCAGCTTCTATTGATATTTTACAGCACATTTGTAAGGCTCATCAAGGACTATGCCCCCCCACTCTCTTCCTTCGGGAAGAAGCGGTAGTACGGATTTCGTCTCAAAGAATATGTGTTGTCATTAAAATTCTGTCTTACGTAATTCTTTTGGTAACTTCAGTGAGATTCAGTGAAACATTCTTGGTTGATCATTAGAACGACCTTATGGTGGTAGCAACATCTCAAGAATGAAGAATGGAGTTCCTTGATCATTAACGCGAAACATAATAACTTTAAATCGAATACGAATCTCTTTATAACATAAAATGGTAAGTTTATACGTTTAATTGACGTTTTAATGAGATGGGTTTCATCAGGACTCAGTACACTGATAAAACCCAATCTTTAATAGAAGCCCCGAACTTTTAATGAAGTCGCGGTGGGTAACAAATAGAATCTCTTACGGAATCAGCTTACGGAATGAGAAAGATTCCCTCCGTCTGAAATAAGTGTACAATGCAGCTTTCTGTTTTAAGTAACTGGAGTTCGTTGTGAATTTCCTACTGCTGTGGTATTTACTTCTTTCTTAAAGCTGATTTTACCGTGAAAACTGTTACTAGATATTCCTAGCAAACCGTTCCTTTACTGATGTTTGTCTTCTCACACTGTTTTATTACACCTAGGTATATCTACAGTATATTCCCCACGGTTTCGGGAATCTTTTACAAATAACGTCATCGTAATTACGCTGTTTCTGAATCAAGAATTTCCAGCTATTCTGTCGAATGAACACGCTCCCACCAGTGACTTTCTCCTTGGCGGGCCATTCATTTACTGTTTCTGGATGTGATATTCCGAAAACTATTGATTCGAAATACAATCGAAACCGGTTCAAATGACTCTAAAGGGACCACCAACAGGTGGTTATAGTTATATAGGTTATAGTCGCACAAACCGGTCTCTTGTTGTTGTTGATGTTGTTACTGCTGCTGCTAAAATTTTAATCTGTAAGTTTTAGTATTCATACTCACATATAGGGGCCGATGACCTTCGATGTTAGGCCCCTTAAAACACCAAGCATCATCATCATCATCATCATCATCATCATACTCACATGGTTAATTTACAGAATTATAGACCGGGGCCGCTATGTCGCCGTCAGAGAGCTCCTCAATTCTGATGACGTAGGTTGAGTGGTCCTCGAACCAGCCCTCAGGTCCAGGCAAAAATTCCTGACCTGGCCGGGAATCGAATTCGGTGCCTCCTGGCAAGAGGCAGGCACGGTACTCCTACACCACGGGGCCGGCAAAACTTCGAAAACATAAGTGAAACAGGTACTTTATTTCTGAAATTGGACTGAGAGGAATTTTTCTTCTAATGTTTACACAGTATGTACAGGCAGCAAAATATAAAATTATAATTGAGACAGGAAGTCCTGTAACAACAATGAACATCGATCAATAATGTCTTAAGAACGAAGCCATATTTTCCAGTGTCGACTTAGTCAAATAGGACGTAAATACACATTGAAGACTGTCAAACACACATTTCAACAAAAATGTTAACACTATAAACATAACTGTAAAAATACACACTACTACACAAAGAATGACATGATTCGTTCAACGAGAACATCCTCAGTTTCTATCAAATCACTTAAATCATGCGTAAATATGTACAGTATTGTTTACGTTGCGTAAACTAGTCAATGATACAGAGTTAGGTGATTATATGAACAAGTTTTAACAAATGATGATATTATAAGTACTCAACCAATACCGTATTAACACAATGAAAAACAAAATTCTGTACTTATCCGGATTGCTGAAGCTTAGTCCGTTGTCACTAAACACTATTTCACGACTGTGGTCAAGGAAAGGCTAATGGAAGATTTTGGGAAAAGCATGTTGTTCCGGGGAGAGGGCAGGGGACGCAGGGGAGGAGCTACTGGAACGTTGTGGATCCTTTCTATTCTTTGTGTAATAGTATGTACTTTCTACAGGTATGTTCAGAGTGTTTTAATTTTTATTGACATTTTGTGTGTTTGACAGAATGAAAAGTTGTTTGTGCCCTATTTTTTAATAATAATGTCGCAGACGGTCATGGTTAATAAATAATATGTTTTGTCTTTCTAAATTGTAAAAATTGTTGAGCGTGATACACCCATACTGTACTTACCCTGTCTTTTGCGACATCTTCACAGCCGGCCCCGTGGTGTAGGAGTACCGTGCCTGCCTCTTGCCAGGAGGCGCCGGATTCGATTCCCGGCCAGGTCAGGGACTTTTGCCTGGACCTGAGGGCTGGTTCGAGGTCCACTCAACCTACGTGATCAGAATTGAGGAGCTATCTGACAGTGACATAGCGGCCCCGGTCTAGAAAGCCAAGAATATCGACCGAGAGGTTTCGTCGTGCTGACCACGCGACACCTCTGACTATTTGACGGACATACTGATTTGAAATCAACAATCTGCTGAAAACAAGAGTTTGAAAATAATGTTTACACCGTTGCCAGCAATCCCCAAGTGCATTACAAGCACAAATCAACACTGGACGTTATATATCAGATGTAAGGCTTTTCAGGCGTTTGCTCTATTAAGCAGCGTTTCGTCTTAGGTCTGACACTAGACTCGTCAGAGTGGGATGTGTCAGACCCTACCCACTGACGCTGGGTGTATGCAAGTGAGCTTATCAGAAGCCTATATATGAGGCACAGTCTGATAACTGCATAGGGGAGATAAAACTCCACAATGGAATTATTGCCCGCCTAGCAATTCCGAATGGAAAATTCTAAATTATCATGGAGGGAATGAGATATTTGTCACCAATAGAGCATGTCAAAAACATATCAGATGTAAGGCTTTCGGAAGGCTTTCCGAAAACGTCGTAGGCGATGTCATACTAAGCGATGTTTTAAATAGAGCTTTTATCCAGGATTTAGACGGTACCATTAGATTTCGCCGTCATATCCGATACGTCGTTAAAAGCGATGTCGTAATAAACGGTTTCTACTGCAATACCTCAAAAAACCTTTTTTTTCATCGTCATTAAATTCACCCGCCATACATAACAGATTACTGTCATGGACTGCCTCAGAATTTTGTAACAATTATGCGAACATTTTACTGTCCTGTATAATAATAGCTGCAGTCGCTGAAGTGCGGCCAGTATCCAGTATTCGGGAGATAGTGGGTTCGAACCCCACTGTCGACAGCCCTGATGATGGTTTTCCGTGGTTTCCCATTTTCACACCAGGCAAATGCTGGGACTGTACCTTAATTAATGCCACGGCCGCTTTCTTTCCACTCCTAGCTCTTTCCTGTCCCATCGTCGCCATATGACCTATCTGTATCGATGCGACGTAAAGCAAATAGTAAATTAATAATAATAATAATAATAATAATAATAATAATAATAATAATAATAATAATAATAATAAATTTACAGTTCCTGTTCGCCGGGTACTCTTGGCAAGCCTCTTCCGCTCTGTCTTATTGAGATATTTTCTGTTTGTTAACGACATCCTCCACTGTCCTTCCCAGACGTCTATAACCTTGCCTAGTCCTTCTTAGTGAGAGTGCAGGTGTCGATAACGTAGGTTAAGTTCGGTATGAAGTATTGATTAAACAACCCCAGCTTTGATTTTGTTGGTACTTTGGAGACACAGTGGATTATTTGCACTTGATGGTAAAAGTATTGACTGTATTAACCCTCACATGTATGGTTAGTGTGTCTCAAGAAATTGCACTGCCGAAGTTCCTGTATATAAAGTTTTCCACACTTTCCAGTGGATGGTTTCCAACCATGATGTTTGCTGATGGTCCTTCTCTATTTTATTGTCATCACGACTGTTTTGGCTTTGCTTATATTGAGATTGAGTTCATGGAAATTATCCTTCCAATAATAATAATAATAATAATAATAATAATAATAATAATAATAATAATAATAATAATAATAATAATAATAATAATAATAATAGTAATAGTAATAATAATAATGGTACCGGGAGGTACACCCCAACGCCGCGCATTTAAATCTAGCGCCTAAAAGAACTCCTCTACTTGTGAAACCGTGAAATTGAAACTTGACCAACTTATAAATTTACTCAGAAGATGTCACCACTAAAATATGATATAATTTTGTTATTGTGAAGTTTCCTGAACTGTGTTTTCCTTTCATCAAGAAGTTTGGACATTTTCTCATTGATGACACTACCAAAATAACTATGATCATGCACCCTGGTGGGTGGTATAAGAACTTATGAAGAAATTTTATATTCATAAATGTTTATACTAAATGATGTTCATATATTTTGGGTTGGCAATATTTTTCTTTTCTTTCCCCAGTTTTGAATCCAGCCAATCCCTAATTTATGTAATTAATTTTCTACCAATTACAGTATTCTTCTTCTTCTTCTTCGTCTTTGATTTTCAGTGTAATTTTTAAATTCACCAATAAAGTGAGAGGGTGTGGCTTGTTTCATCTTGAATGATCTCGAACTTTCCCCGAGGGTTTATAAACTGCGGATTTTCACGTCTCTTGGCCAATTGATCGTCATCTGAACTAGTGTGTATGTGTGTCAAAGCAGGAGGCGGGCGGCGCCTCTTTCATCAGGCAGCAGTACACCGACAAGGTAATGGCCACATAACATCTTTATTTCTTGCTAGCTCCGCAGTTTAACCTGAGGGAAAGGTTCGAATCATAAACTATGTAACCTAGTTTTCCTAAAGATGTAACTTTCTGCCGGCTAATGTCAAAAATTCATAAATCTTTAACTGTAAATCGGGGATAGAGAGTGATGTACCCTCTCGAGCTCCCGTTCATCTTGCTTTGAGGTGACTACGTTTGTAACTGGCTTTCTGCCTTTCCGTAATGCATTAATTTATCCTTATACGAGTCGTCTCAGTAGTTTGGGAATAGCCCCTGTATCTCCGGCCTAGTGCCCTTTAGGTTTTAAGTGCTCATATTTAGGAGTGCAAGCATTCGGCTCCATTCATTTTGTGTTCGGGCCATTTATTTAACCGTTTTCCCTTTTACATGAAGGCCCAGTAGGTTGGGTATTAAATACACCTGTATAATCATTTTCCTATTGTAAGTTGTGCCTTCAGAGGCCAGAATTTGTAAGCTGATGTTGCCTTGAGTAGGCTTGGAAAACTGAGAGCCTGTTAGCTCTTTTTCAAAATTTTGGTGAGATTAATGAATGCCTCTTGAAGGCTAGGTGTTATAATTTCGTGGAGCAAGTGCTCCGTGAATTAGGGCATTTCTGCCCTTTGAACAAATTGGTGGTCGTCTGTAAATTTGAGCTGGGAGCTCAAAAATTGTAAAACTAGGGGCTTGAAGGCCAAGAGTGTTAAAGTTCTGAAATCTTGGATTTTCTAAGTCTTGTTTCCAAATTGCTATTTTGTACCTGTATTGTCATTGTTATCTCACTAACTGAAAATTTGTAAAGTTGTTGTTTTTCAAAAATATAACCTTCAGTGTACCTTTTAAATTCAATTCTTGACATTGTAGTTAGACCCATTCACCCCGGCACCTTCTTTCACCTCTGCGTTCCACGGGTAACCCCGTAATAATAATAATAATAATAATAATAATAATAATAATAATAATAATAATAATAATAATAATAATAATAATAATAATAATAACCATATTCGGCAAAATTTCTCAAGTAAACAAGTTTAAATAGCTAGATGAAATTATTCAACCATCTCTGAGTTAAATCGAAAAGCAAGTAATCTCTAAATTACCAAAAGCCTACCGAATCACCAGCAATTCATATAACAAAAAAACAATATCTAGGAAAGCAAATCTAAGGCATTATAATACAGTAATCAAACCCGAAGCAACATATGAATCAAAAAAATATATTGGGTGGTTAGTCATTAACCCGTAACTTACACGGTTGGGTTCCTGGGACCCACAAGTGTTTTCTTTTGTAAGTAATTTTTCATATTTTGCCCGCACTGCGCTTACCCTCCCTGTACTCTCCTTTTCGTTCGTCCTCTATGTGACCTTGTCAGGTGTAGAAGCGCTAAGGTTTCCTTTTGTCTGTAATTGCAGCGTTTGGGTCTCTGGGACCCATGTGTGTAAGGAAAGTAACTAATTTGTGTGTGCCCTGAAACGTTATTTTTGGAATAATATGTCACTAAGTAGTGATGATGTGAGAGCTTTGTTAGAAGAAGATTTAAGTGATATATTGGATGCAGAAAGTGAGTTTGAAATTAGCGAACATAATTCAAGTACTAGTGATTTTTTTGTCTGCTAGGGGCTTTACGTCGCGCCGCCACAGGTAGGTCTTATGGCGACGAAAGTACTAGTGAAAGTGAGGAGGAGGAAGTCTTGTCGTGCATGTGCTAAATGTCAATTTCCAATGTGCGGGTCTTGTGGAACTGTCATTTGCTTGAAGTGTGATGAATTATAAAGGCTTAAAGCTTCCTTTTGGTGATTAAAAGAGTAATTTTCTCCTTGTTTGAAGGTTTGATCCCATAACTGTTTGAACTTTATTAGAACAGACTGTTACAGAAAATGTTTTCCCCATTGCAAATCTGTGCAAATGTGACAATTTTGAGAAAAAGTTATATGGAAAATCTTCAGCCCATTTTCTAGACATAGAATCTGGATGAAAGGGAAATATCAGTAAATACACTGTGTGGTCAAAAATCACGGGAATGGATGTCCCATTAGAAAATGCGCCATGTATTACCCATGAGCACTGCGGCTAGCTGCGGCGTAGGTGAGCAGTCTGTCACGGACACCAGTGTTGTGAGGATGGCAACACGTCGCGAGTTAACCGACTTTGAACGTGGGATGATCATCGCCGCACGGCGCATGGGCCATAGCATAGCGTAGATTACATGCGAATACGGGTTTCCGAGGTCAACAGTGTCGAGAGTGGATCTTCAATTTCGCAGCGAGAATGTTACCACCCGCGTAAACCGCCGCATGGGAAGACCGCAGATGTTCAACCTCCGCAGAACCATACTGGGCGCGCCAAGGGCTACTGTGAGTCAGACCACTGCCCAGTTGAAATTTGGGAGTCAGGAACCCATTTCTACCAGGACTGTAAGAAGGCAACTGCACCCCATAGGCGTCATCAGCCGACGACCAACTCGTATTCATTTGCTGACACCTCGACACAGAGCTCAACGACGTGCATGGACCCACGAACATCGGCAATGGACCATTTAACAGTGGCGACATGTGGTGTGGTCCGATGGATCCCTGTTCCGGTTTTATCGAGCTGATGGGCGCGTGAGAGTGTGGCATATGCCCCATGAAATTATGGAACCTGCGTGTCAAAATGGTTGTGTCCAGGCGGGAGGTGGCTGAGTTCTGATCTGGACGGCGTTCTCATGGTCGCAGTTAGGTCCAGGGAGCACTGAGAGCATCCAGTCTGGAGAAATCGATGACCATCTGCATCCCTTTCTGGTTCTTGAGTACTCTGTTGGAGACGCCATGTTTCAACAGGGCAATGCAGCTTGCCACCGCTCTATGGTGGCACGCAGGTGGTTGAAGGAGCACCCCAGTGAAGTTACGAACATGGATAGGCCCTCCAGAACTATCGATCATAATCCATTCGAGCATTTATGGGATGACGTCGATGCTGGTGTAAGCTCCATGAACCCCGCATCAACTACACAAGACCAATTGTGGGTAGCAGTACAAGATGTATGGATCCAGATCCCTCCAGAACGATTCTAACACCTTGTAGGGTGGTTGCCTCGCCGTATTGGAGCCGTTTTGAGGGCTCGTGAATGAGCAACTCGTTATTAATATCGCATTCAGTGTCTTCCCAAGCCTCCGTGGCTCAGGCGGTAGTGCGTAGGCCTCTCACCGCGTGGTTCAAACCCCGGTCACTCCACGTGATATTTGTGCTCGATAAACAGAGGCGGGACAGGTTTTCCTTCGGGTACTCCGGTTTTGTTAGTCATCTTTCATTCCAGCAACACCCTCCACTATCATTTCATTTAATCTGTCAATCATTAACCATTGCACCAGAGGAGTGCGACAGGCTTCGGCAGGCGGCACAATTCTTTTCCTCGCCGCTAGATGGGGGCTTCATTCATTCAATCCCTGATCCGTTTACTGACTGGAAAACAGGTTGTAGGTTTTCGTGTTCAGTGTCTTCCCTTGAGTTTTAGCCACTCAGTGTATATTGTTATGCCGAATAAAACTCACAAACCGTCAGAAAATGTCGATTGGAATTCTATGGGCATATTTTCAGAATGAGCGAGTATTGAACGACAAATGATTTTCAGCCTTGCCCTTTCATTAAAAATCAAGAATAGCTGGTTTAGTGAAATTGAAGCAGACCTTGAGGAAATCAACATCACTGAGGAAGTTATATGTGATAGATGTAATTTCCGAACATTAATCAATAGTCATCAATTTGCGGTCGAAACCAACACGAAAACCAATACCGGTAACACCTGGATGGAAGAACGCAGGGAAAACTTAGTAAGATTATGAAGAGATTTAGGGAGAAGAAATGATAAACAGCAGCTAAATGATGTAATAATAATTAATAATAACAAAAATGAATTTACTAAACGTCCCCACAATCTCCTATCTACCCATCTAGTGCATATTGAGAGATTAGAGATATAATTATATAAAAAATGAACATAGTTCCCTTCTCCTGTCGCTGTCGGAATTTAATGTATTTCAGAAAACTTACTCGTGAAAAATATGTATCTTTATCATGATAATCACTGAAATTGAAAATAAATTACACTATAGGGATAAAATTCTAAATATTGTTACGATGTCACGTGTTTACCAAAAGAAAGGTATTTGAGACAAATGTTTCAAAACATGTTCAATTTATTTAACTATACGACTGAATCATCATTACTTGAGGTTGGCCACTTCAGTATCTCCTTGGAAAAAAAGTTGTGCAGTTTTCATAATTTTCGAATAACTTCAAATTGTTTCTTATCTTCACTTTTCTTTCTTTGTAAACTCTGTTTGAGGTCTTAGGGAATTCAGGTACTTTATTTGTTACCTAGTTAAAGGAATGGTTGATGCAACTGTTTATAAAAGTATAGTCAGTTACTATTCCAGGTTTCGTTGTTTAAACAGCTTTGCTTTGCTTCTTATCGCCGGGTACAACCTCGCGTGCTACTTCTCTAGACAGCACATTTTCTTGTAATAACAAGTGCTATAGCCAGTCTTGGTTGCAAACTTACGGCGGAGAATGGAACTGTGTCACTGATATAATTCCCTTCTCCTCATGATGAAGAAAGTTGATATGCGTTTTCTCACCATAGATTATGACGCAAATAGTTCCTTTCAACGCAGGATGATGCATTTTGGTCAAATTAATAATAATTCTTGAAAATACGAAAAGGTGCAAGAAGTGTCTTAATTCCATTTTCCACCGACCGATTCGATTAGAATAGAGGTTGACAGTTCATGGGTGGTGGTGGTGGTGTTTATTGTTTTAAGATGTACAACTAGGCAACCATCATCTCTTAGCTTTAATCAGAAGGGAGAAAAGAAGAGGTCCGATATTTCGAAAAATGTAGTTATCAGCAAAATAAAGAGAAGTGTCACGAAGAACGTGGAAACGACTCCATAGGCCTGGCAACTTAATTCCACCGGGGAACAAGGTGAAAGCCGATGAAGATCGGGTAGGAAGGATGAAAGTGAGGAGACTGGCACCAGCAACTAATAATTAGTAGCTCCATTTTCGCGCAGCTGCGCTACCAAGAAGAGAGCCCCTTCAGTCGCCACGTATGCCATTGATGCATTCTACTATCCCCACTCACAGCGGGTAGCTCACTTGCGACCTGTGCACGGTCAGTTGGAAAACAAAACATCTCAATAACTAAGGCCCTTATGACAAAATAGTTTGTGGTATTCGAAAGAGCATAGATTATGAAAGAACCGAGCGAGTTGCCCGTGCCATTACGTACGGCCGCGCAGCTGTGAGCTTGCATCCAGGAGATAGTGGGTTCGAACCCCACTGTCGTCAGTTCTAAAGATGTTTTTTCGTGGTTTCCCATTTTTACACCATGCAAATACCGGAGGTGTACCTTAATTAAGGCTGTTTCTTTCCCATTCCTAGGCCTTTCCTATCCCACCGTCGCCATAGGACCTATCTGTGTCGGTGCGACGTAAAGCAAATAGTAATAGGTAGATTATATACCGTAAGCAATTTTCAACGACACCGTCATGTTTGGAGAGTCATATACACCACCACACCCCACAAAATGCCGCAGTTACAGTTAATAGAAGCCTTTACCTTACTTTCTATCCTTTCAAGGGCTTTTACTGCTTATATGGAGATGGCTTTGAATTGTTTTCCTTCCTTTTTTGCATATACTGCTTTGGGTCCATTGTTCTATTAAAATTTGATTATAGCGTTGGTACAATCTTTATTTCATTCAAATAAATTACTGTTGGATAAAAATTTTAGATCTTTGAATAAACAGGCTGTGGAGGCGAAATTAACTAAAATTAGGGCACCTACATGAAAAGTCTCGAGACATACAATCAGATAGCACTATTGTGGGGAATCATTATAAAATATATAAGCCATCTTATTAGCAGTGCTGGTAATAGTATTTATTATTATTATTATTATTATTATTATTATTATTATTATTATTATTATTATTATTATTATTATTAGCAGGTTCCAGCTGGCTCCGCCCGCAATGTACGAAGTATGGTGTTGTTCGTTACTATCCTCACGGATGTATTTGCAAAGTTTCGAGTTAATGAAATAAAACACATTATCTGCTGTGGTAATAAAATGCAATATTATGACAACAAAACACTTGAAAATACATTACACAAAGAAATTGAATTAAACATTTCTTGGAACAAAACTACGCGCTGAACTGTTAAAAGGTCCTTCAAAGATCTTCGTCATGAAGACAAATGTACTCATAACTTTTCTCAGAATCTACTAATTGAAGTAGTTATTGCCTCAAAAGAAAGCGCTTGATCCACAGAGTGTTTTTAGACAAAAACGAACTGCGTACCTCAATTAGAACGAAAGATAAGATTGCATCAATAAGAAAAAATGTTGAAGAAATGAGACGTCAAATAATTTGAGCAAGGCGGAAGTTAAGTGATTTATAGTACCTGATGACAAATCTGTGCATGAATACCTTTCAGTTAAAAAGATGAAGGAAATCGACCGGATAGAATGGCCGGACTGACTGACTTTAGTTTTCATAAATCTTTTTAATAAATAGATTATTATTAATTACAGCCAATCGTATCAGCACACTATTGTAATTCTTAACCGGTTTTCGGACTCTCTGGTCCATCATCAGTGTTAAAATTATTTAATGTATGTGGGCTTATATGTTTTAAGTAATTTTAACACTAATGACGGACCTTAGAGTCCGAAAACCGGTTCTGAATTAAAATAGTGTGCTGATACGACTGTCTGTGATTAATAATAAATACTATTACGGGGAAGTAAGATCCGACACTACCGTAACGATGTTAAAAAGCGGAATTGGGTCTCAATAGAATACGTGGCTACCTTGTAACCATCACGCTTATTGTCTTAAAAAGGGAATACTTTATGAATAATTAATCTATAATGAACGTAACAATATGCGTGAGCAAAATGTCTATTATTGCACCGTATCATAACAACAGACGGTCAGGTCTGTGTTTTATACCTAAGGAATTATAATAACGGCCTTAAAAATATTTCTATGTACGTACCAGGCTCAGGGAAACGCTTGTATTAAGCTTTCTGTGAGTTTCATCACCAGGGACGGTTTTCCAAAATGACCTTTACCTCATTCACGTGACAGACTTCAGTGATCTTCTTTTTCATGATCTGCGATGTTTTATCGTGTATTGCATGGATAGAATCAAAGTTTTGTGAACTTTCCCAGTTCCCTGAACAGAATTGCCGTCTGAAAGGAGTCTTTCTGCTTTCGGCGTTTATTGTTGCGTATTTAACGTTGAAGAAGTTAAGATCAAACTATAAAACTTGCAATGCGAAAGTTCCAACCATAAGAAAGGCACTCTAGAACATTCAAGACATGAACATGAGCTATTCCTTCAAGATCTGGAATGTTTTGGGCATATATTGGTTGGATAAAATCATGGTTTTATAAGCCTCGATATCAATCCAGCTTCTGGTACTTTGCTGAGAAATACCGTCTTAAGTTTCTTGTTCTTCCAGCAATTTTTCTCTTGTATTGGCTGTTTCTGGAGATAAGAATTCGCAGGTTCAAGAGAATTCGCAATGAACTGCTGATTCTTCAAAGGGACACAGAGAGGAGGTTGGACTTTTACAGGTATGTAGATTTTTAGCTTAGAAAATACATTTAAATATAGTCCGATTCCTTGTCTGAATAGTCATCATCCTGGCCTTCGGTTCAGAGGGCCCTGGGTTTGATTCACGGCCTGGATGAGGATTTTTAGTATGTACTGTATGGTTAATTCTTCTTTCTTCCGATATGGGTGTTTGAGTTCGTCTTGATACACTTCTCTTCATCGACGTTTTTTTTTTGGGGGGGAGGGGGGGGTGAAGTTGCTCATGTCCATAGGATTAACCCCAGGGTGGTACTAAGTGAGAAACAGTGATCAGGTGACCAGAATGATCTTCATTGTAAGTTATCCTGGCTACAATATACATGGAATCAAACTTGTATTTAAATAGCTATTCCCGGAGCTACAAGATAAAGAATATTGGACGTAGCTGTCACATATGTCAGCTCAAAATAGAAGAATTTAGCAGGTCAAAATGTGAGATAATGTCCAAGATCCTGAGGGAGAAAATATTGCAATCTTTGTTATCCAAGAAACTCATATCGACAGTACAGATAGCCTTAGATCAAGAAACAGAATATATCCCCCTTCTGGATGGGGGCGTTAGAATTATATTCATGATATCCACTTCCTGTCGTAGTAGGTGACTAAAATGGGCCCCAGGGGCTTCCAGCGTGGGCTGACGACCACGGAGCCCTTAGGTGAGTCATGACATTGCTTCCACTTACAGTAGATGTGCCAGGCTCCTCACTTTAAACTATCCCATCCGTCCTCCCGAAGTTAAATCTTGTTCTTTTCTGACCCCAATGGTACTAGAATATTCGATGCATAGGGAGGCTTTCATTTTCACGCCCTTCGTAAGCCTTGTCTTTCTTTGGTCAACACCATTTTTCGAAGTGTCGGATCCCTTCCATTTTCCTTTCTGGTTAGTGTTATATAGAGAATTGTTGCCTATAATCACCACCACCACCACCACGGCAGTATACTAGAATGCGAAGTACTCGGTGCTACGTACTATCATAATATACAGCAGCGCTCACAAGTCTTCTGATATAGTGTATTCGACCTCTAAACGATGGCAGCACAAACACAGACTATCAAACTATAGTGTGCAAGTGTGGAGAAGAGTTGTAGTGTTTACCACAGCGCAGCAGAGTCAAAAAGTCTTGGTTCAGTGAGTGGAATGTTTGAAAGTCTTTTGACAAGAACTATTTATATATTTCATTCCCAATTGTGAATTTCTTTGCCTTGCAGGGTAATTGAAAATCATTAACTAGTTCATTGCCACCTCCTAAGCATAAAATTTACTCCGTAGAGTTTAAAGAGGCAATAATATATGCCTTGCAGGAGGGGAGATCAGTGACAGCGGTTGATCGTACGTTTACCATACGAGTTGTATGTACACAGTACGCGATCATGTACTCAGTAAACCGCGACAAGGTCCACCTCTCGAAAAGCAGCCGAGAGAATAGGTAGGCTAACTAGAAATCAATCAGTCGCAAGCCCTAAAAATGACATCTTGACATACCACTGCTGATCTGACGCAGATTTATGAAGTACTGTATCTATATTATTCGAACCTTTTCCTGATTTTCTACTGATTTCTGATAGGTGGACCAGGTTACCTCGATGTCTTGCTCCATGAAATAACCTCACCACAGTCCAGCTCCATGGCTAAATGGTTAGCGTAATGGCCTTTGGTCACAGGGGTCCCGGATTCGTTTCCCAGCAGGATCGGGAATTTTAACCATAATTGGTTAATTCCCTGGCTCGGGGACTGGGCGTATGTACCATCCTCATCACGACGCGCAGGTCGCCAACGGGAGTCAAATCAAAAGACCTGTACCAGGCCTCTCCGGAGGCTACACGCTATTATTATTACTATTATTATTATTATTATTACCTCAACACTCACTGTGGACCTTGAACCAGCCCTCGGATCCGAGTGAGGATCCCTGATCTGGCCGGGAATCGAACCCGAGGCCTCCGGATAAGACATAGGCACATTACCCCTGCATCGCGGGGCTGGCCACCAATACCAACACTCGGACATTGTTCAGAGACAAAACACAAACACATAGAGAGAGATTCGATCATAATTTCCATTTGTACTGACCGCACAAAGAATTGAGATTGTGTTCCTTACCAAATTTTTATAAGTCGTACTGGCAGATATCATAATTTTTACTTGACCACCGCTTAAATACTTATGTAATCTGAGTGTGAGAGATCCTGTGACCTTAGAGATCAGCGTTAAAGTCACCACGACCTTTGCAGTGATCGTAGAATTTAACAAAAACGTAAGTCTTTAAGATGATAGATACAGTAAAATCCACATTTAGCGGAACCTTTATGAACCGGAAAACAATCCATGTCGGAAAATTTTCCCGGTCTCGTGATTGATGGTTTATTATTTACGTAAGATTACCTGTATTTAGTGGAACCTGTCTGACGCGGAAAGAGAAGGCAGTTTTGCTTCTACAACGGAAAAATATGTAAATAACCTTCCTAAACCTTCTCAGTATATGGGTATTTCAAATGGATCTAAGATGGCCGAGATAGCATTCGGCCAGGAAATGTCCGTCTCCGTGCTCGATGCTGTAATATGGATCGCAGAAGCAGTGAAAATAACATCGCCAAATACAATATGTCAATGCTTTCACGAAGTCAAGTTCGTTTCACACCCGGACGAAAGAACCAATATAAACGCTACAACAAATTCTCGAACAGAGTAATTATGATAATGTCAGTCATTAGATTCCTCTATCAGTGTTAAATTCCAATTTTAAGGATTTTTAATTTCTCTTTTGAGCGTAATTAGATAAAATAAAAGTACATGATGTGGTTGTGTGATATTTTTCCTTACTTGAGCGCTGGGATAATTCGCTGTGCTTTGTACTAGTTACTATCCAAACTCTTGGAAACTGATTTTGTACGAATAACACCCGACAAAACAAAAATATTTAATCTCAATCTAATATGTAGAAAATTACGAATAACACAGTATTTCACGATTTTAGTAACTAGGATGAATATTGGACTGATAGGCAGGGAGTTGCATGTAAGAAATTAGAAAGACAAGTGAGGGCAAAAAGAGAAACTAAGGCAATTTAATTGATGTCTTCTCCTCTGAGTCTAATAATGTTCACACCTCTGTACTACCAGAATCATGCCAATAAAATAAATTAAATGTTTATTTAGGGTATCCTAATCAAATATATAAATGTTTAAGGAATATTTCCGCTTAGAACTCCACATCTCCGCTCCTAATTGACATAAATCACACATTCTTGCTGAAAATTGCTCCACAGTACAGTACATATAAACTATTTGTGTAGCAGATTCATTACTATACTTTTCGTAGGTGAAGAAAGTATTTTTCTATAAATTACATACTCTTATGGAGGGAAATATCTAATTAGGGGATATAGCTTCAGTTTAGTTTTTGAAATGCGAGGGAAAAGCCTTCAAGTTAACACATTCACATCGCCACTTTATGCCGATCTTCATCCATTTTGAAATTACATCTGTATTCACAGTAGTTCTCTTTTTATTCCCGTTAATACCTTAATAACGAATGAATTGTTCATTAATTACTTCTTTACATTAAAAATGTGTATTGCTGTAGACTGCATATTGTCTTAGTGAATTTTTATAGTTATAATAATAGTTTTATTGCAGCCAAATGGCCATGTAAGTAAGTACATTAATTCTAACATTTCCACATAGGTCTCATTCTTCTGAACAGAATTTAGTCAATGATTTCCCTCTATTAGGACATGTCAAGACGTGGTATCTATCACATTCACGATCGCACAATTTACACATGCATCCAAGTTCAGGTTCATGAAATGTTTTGGTTTTGCAAAGCTTAAAGTGAAAGCCATGAACAGCCAATCTAATTACAATATGTCTTAATTCGTAGTTCGCTTCCATCCATCCCCGCGTTGTCATAGCATCCGTCGCATAGAAATCTAACCAAATGTCTTCTCTTTTCTGCTTCAGTTCCGTAAGTAGTCGATCGTAATTTGTCGTGGATGGTAGTGACATCTTGAAGCGTAGCTCTTCGATCAGGAAAGATTCCCTTGTCAGAACATACACAAGTCGAGATAGTGTATACTTCGAAAGCCCCAGAGCTCTCTTTAAGTATGCGGCTTTGACTTTCTCTATTCGTCGTAGACTATTAATATTTAGGTATTCCCAGACAAGTTGTAGGCCATAGGTGATTATAGGCACAACTTTAATATTGAAGAGCTCTATCGCTGCTTTAACTGACATCTTACATAAATCTTTGATTTCATTCACTGCTTTAAATGCCAAGATAGTCCTATTCTCTATGTGTTTTGTGAAAACATCACCTCTGGTTTGGAATATGACTCCCAGGTATTTGAAGTGACTAACCCTTGTTAGTTCTTTACCATTGTAATGGACTCTGTCAGTCACTGCTGATCTTCCGCCTTTTCTGAAAAATCATGTGGACAGTCTTTTGGTCATTTATGCTGAGATCAATTTCATGTGCCCATGCTGCCAGAAGATCAAAGGACTCTTGCAGGTCCTCCAGCCGTTCTGCAGCGAGAACCATATCATCCGCATATACATACAACTTTACACCATCCTTGATGCATCGCGTCACATCCGAAGTGATTATTGAGAACAGAAGAGGACTTAGAGGATCTCCTTGTAGTACACCATTGGTCTGTGCTATTGCATCTGATATTGATATGTTATCCTGTATAAATACTGTATTGTTGGAGAGAATGTCTTTGATTATGACCGTCAGGTAGTGACTCTTACCAATTAATTAATTAATCCGCAACAGCGTTAAGTACGTGCTCTAAGTTTGAGTAAATTTTGTTGTGTTAAAACTTTGATACTGAATACCGGACCTGTGAAGATTACAAGATTATTTTGTGCATCTACAGAATGGTGTGTTAATGAAGCTATGTAATATAGAGAGAAACCTTCAAAAGTGGTTAAATGAAGAAGGACCTGTATCAATAAAATTTAATGTGACTTGTGATTATCCATCGATCTGAGTGTGTGTGTTTTCATCAGATAAAGTGATCATTTCGAAACTAGAAGAGAATTACACCTTATTCAAGTGTTCAGTTGTGTAGATATGGAGATAAATTAATTTAAGGCATTATTTTATTTATTCGTGATAAGTGTGTACGACTTAGTGCAAATAGCCATTGTTGATTTAAACAAGTATATCGATAGTGACGGTTTACTATTTGAAATCATGGCCTACCAGATATCAAAACTGATCCAGTGGCATTAATTGCGAATTATTGAGTCTTGCGTGTGTAGTGATTCAGTAGACATCTGCATAAGGCGAAGAACTCCAAATCGTGATTGTTATATAACTCAAGTGCGAGTGCACTACAATAAGCAGCGGCCATTTTATGGTTTGGATGAAAAAACCGAGCTTTACTAGTTCACAAAGCTCCGTGGGTTGACTAGTAATCGACTATTACAATAATTACTCGGTGATAGTGAGCTTTACTTGTTTCATATAGATTCTTAGATTTGGCTTCAAAATTGATAGTAAGGAATATAGATACATTTAGCAAACAACTATTGCAATAATTATTCAGTGACAGTCTCGCTATAATGCTCGAATTGCCACAACACAGTTCGGTATAATATTCATCTTTGCGACAGGACATTACACCAAACAGTTATAGCATGGAAGCGGCAAAATGTTCAAAATGTAACGTCCCTTTCACAAAGGACGACAACGCCGTGGGCTGTGATGGATGTCCCCTTTGGTTTCATAGTACCTGTACCCCATTGGGAGTAACAGAAGCCAAGGCATTGAATTCCAAAAAAGGCAATCTACTCTGGATGTGTGACACTTGCAGATACAGACTACACAACTATGGGCTGTGTAAAACATCTCCGGAAAATGCCGAAGCCATCACAGAAAGCATAAAGTCCTGTAAGGAGCTGAAAGAAAAAATGAATGATGTCGCTGAGACTTTGATGCAGAAAATGTCCCTTATTCTAGAAGCTCAGTTACAACAAGCAGAGCTACTGACGACAGTGAAGGAAACTGCGAAGTTATATGATGAATCCGTAATCCTAGATCAAAGAAGTCTTGAAGCTCACAACAATTCTCACTCCTCAATCATTAGAGAAAGGCGGGAAAATACGTTAGGCAAGGAGCAGAACAACCCAGGAAAATATGAGATTGAAGAATGTAGTGTAAATCCGTCAACAGAGCAAGTTCATGACAAATATAAAGTGGAATTTAGAGAGGGATACCAAGAGGTAACTAAAAGGCAACAAGGAGTCAGAAAGGACAGTACTGCCGTTGTGGGCACCATGGACCCTTCAAGTACAGAATTACAAGCAGGAGAAAGACGAGCCTGGCTCTACATGGGAAAGTTACATCGGGATACCACAACTGATAAACTTAAAAGGCATATGCAGAAACAAGGTATAACAGGTGAAATACAGTGTGACGAGCTGCAAAGTAAAGGCTACTTTAAAGCTTTTAAAATTGGAATACGGTTCGATGAACTAGAACGAACAAGCTCACCCGCTTTCTGGCCTAAAGGAGTGCTCGTAAGACAGTATCGGTTTCGGAGTAGGAGAACTGAGGGAATCAAACTTGACTAGCAGTAATTATGTTGCAAATAGTGGAAGCGAATGCACAAGATGCACCACACAGATACAAATTAGGACATTACTTTGGAATATAGAAGGCCTGACAAATGCAAGAAATATGCTCCCTGATAACTTCTTCATGACTTACGATATTGCTATCTTAACTGAGACAATGCTGACATATGAATGGTCCACAAAGGGCATGTATACAATCCATAATTTTGCCTCCCAGGAGCATGTAGGCAGACCAAAAGGTGGAATCACGTGCCTATTAAAATGCGATTTCTCGCCTTTTCAAGTAATACACTCTTCAGAGCACATCTTGTTTATAAGAACTAAAATATGTTCCATAGCATGCCTATGCTACCAACCACACTCCCCAGTGAATGACATAATAGAAGGATTAGGTACTATCTTAAACAAGTTGGACCCAGATGAACCACTGTTACTTGCTGGTGATATGAATTGTAGAATTGACAAGCCAGATTTTAAAACTACGTGTGTGATGGAATATTTGGAAGAAGAAGGCTTAAAATTAATCAACCAGCGAAATCAGTTTACATACGTAGCATATAATGGGAGGAGTACAATAGATCTTGTATTTACGAACTTGCAAAACATCCATCCAATGCACCAACAGGTCATCCCTATTGCTATTAGAAAACATTTGCCAGTAGTAACAAACTTTAATCTTTTATTGCAAGATGGAAAAAAGAAAATGCCAGCACTCTACCCCACAAGGACACTTGACTCTGCCAAAATACAAGAAGCAAATTTTGAAATAGTACAGGAACTGATCAGGGACGGTATGTTGGACAAAGCTGTTCTAGAATTAGACCGCCAGATGCAGAAGGCTATACAGTATACAGATCCATACGAACGGAAAGCAAAGCCCTGGTTCGACTCAGACTGCTATGCTGCTACAAAAGAAACGCTGAATAAATTACACATTACCTTGAATTCTCCGTCTCCAGAAAACCTTGAAATATACACACTCTCTCGCAGACTCTATAAGCAGCTAATAAAACAAAAGAAGAAAGAGTACCAATAAATGCTAGATATAAAGAAGATAGAAGTTGCTGAACGACATCCTTATAAAATACTGAACCCAAGAAAACCAAAATTCCCTAGGGACATACCAATAGAAACCTGGGAAAAACATATGTGTCAAGTGCTTCAGGTTAAAGATACTCGACCGCTACAGGCACAATTAGAAGATGTAACTGAGTTTTTGCCTATAACTGTAATGAATATCGAGAACGCTATACACAGCATGGGAAATGGAAAGGCTTGTGGACCTGATCAGATTTACTACGAACATTTAAAAACTGTGACTTCAATTTTGAAAGAAACGTGGTCTTATTTGATGAACGAATGTCTTCGGAGAGGTAGAATACCAGATAGCTGGAGGAGATCCTACATCAAAATGGTATACAAGGGCAAAGGGGATATGGGAGATCCAGACTCGTACAGAGGTATCGCACTCGAATGCACTCTTTTTAAGGTAATGACCAAAATTCTCACTGACAGGTTAACAACACTTGTGGATCAATATATACCAGAGCAACAGTTTGGTTTCAGAAGAGGTAGATCTACCCTGCAAGCGGTGGAGTGTTTAAAACAAGATATCGAGGAAGCACTAAGAGTACCAGGTGGAAAGCTCCACGCAATCTTTGTTGACTTCTCTAAAGCTTTCGATATGCTCAATAGGAACATACTCCTGACAAAGTTGGAACAATTAATTTTTATAGTTATCAGAAGATGTTAATGTTCAAGTTTAATTTTGTTAATTATTGATGTACTTAAGTTTTGTCCTTGTGGCAATCCAGAATGTCTGTAAAGTTGTTATGTTTGTTAATAAATGTACAGTTGGAAGCAGAAGTCTACATACACTTCAAAATTTAATGTAAATGTAATCAAAACAGAACATTTTCCTTTTCTGTACTTACAAAATAAAATGATAGACTTTTAGATACTTTATCACCGAGCTCGATAGCTGCAGTCGCTTAAGTGCGGCCAGTATCCAGTAATCGGGAGATCGTGGGTTCGAGCCCCACTGTCGCCAGCCCTGAAGATGTTTTCCGTGGTTTCCCATTTTCACACCAGGCAAATGCCGGGGCTGTACCTTAATTAAGGCCACGGCCGCTTCCTTCCACTTCCTAGACCTTTCCCGTCCCATCGTCGCCATAAGACATATCTGTGTCGGTGCGACGTAAAGCAAATAGCAAAAAAAAAGATACTTTATGGCATTAATAACTAAGCGTAGAACTGAAGGCCATATATCGTTCACTTCTGAAACAAAACTTCGACATCTTTTGTTTATATACAGGTAGTTCATCATATCAGTTTATGGTAATACATTTAGATGGTGTCTAGTATTTTTAAATAAGGACAATGGACTCAGATGAAGAGGAATTGGCCTTTGTTATTGCCACTGTTGCTTCTTTTTATGATTTAGAAATGCAGTTTTATTAGGCACATTTTCTCCCCTCACTCTGCTCATTGCTTCAAAAGCAAACCACTTTGAAGTATAAACTTCGTCCGCTCCCGACTACCGAATTTTCTGAACTTTCTGCAATTCTCGACTGTACTGGGAGCGGAGGGACGCTAGTTTTATTTTCGATTTACTCGCGGGAACAATTATAGATATTTTCGAGTATCAGGAAACTGTCGGCTTTCTTCGCTTTATATCTGTATTCCTCTGATGAGACATCCCACAAATAAGGCCTTTCTATTATATCATTAATTAAGTCCAGAGTAATCTCCTTGCTCTACTCCATTTCTGACTATACATTTTAGTATAGTGCAGAGAGAGCGATACACGTGCGTGTACTGTATTTGTAGCTTATAACAAAGAGAAGGAGTGTTGCGGAGTGTTGTAATTATAATCCTACTATATGAGGAGCACGTCGTTTGCGTCGTTTAGGTTATGTGTTGGCATGGAAACATCATGGAAGTTGCCGAAGCTGTGCCGACATCGCACGAACAACGAATTGACTTGACATGTTTTCCACTTGGAGCGGAAAACACGCCAACATGTTAAAAGTGTTAACTCAACATTCTGAGTTTACATGCAAAGTCAATTGGAAGACACAATCACAATATACATGTCAACTGTAACATGTTAAATTTAACATGTTGGTGTTAAATGTTAATCAGTGGAGACCGGCCTTTACACCTATAGACCAATACCGTGATATGGTGTCGGTAATACCGTGATAGATTTAAACTTCATAAATACGTACATACAACTCAATAAGCAAAAGAAAACATTTTGTAACATTAACATATGGAAAATAGACAGTACGAAAAATAGTTTAATAACATGCAGGGCCTATTTATAGATGTTTAATTATCATCATCGGACGTCACAACATTGTCACATTTTCTGCACATGAATTGCGGGGATTCAGCGAGGGATCTCACCTCTACCGCCTCAAGGGCAGTGTCCTGGAGCGTGAGACTTTGGGTCGGAGGATACAACTGGAGAAGCGGACCTGTACCACACCCAGGCGGTCCCACCTGCTATGCTGATCAGGGGCCTTCTGAGAGAATGGGAAGATTGGAAGGGATAGACAAGGAATAGGGAAGGAGGCGGCCGTGGCCTTAAGTTAGGTACCATCCCGGCATTTGCTGGAGAAGTGGGAAACCACGGAAAACCACTTCCAGGATGGCTGAGGTACGAATCGAACCCTTCTCTACTCAGTTGACCTCCTGAGGCTGAGTGAACCCCGTTTCAGCCCTCGTACCACTTTTCAAATTTCGTGGCAGAGCCGGGAATCGAACCCGGACCTCCGGGGGTGGCAGCTAATCGCACTAACCACTATACCACAGAGGCGGACTCATAGGTAAATTACGCCACAATAAAAACTTCAGCATTGAAATGTAAGGCAAATTGGGGAAAGAAAATAGACAAATAATTTGTATGGGCTTGAGGGGTGAGGGATGAATTTAGTAGCATTTAATAAATTTCTCCAGGCAATAAAGGCTAGAAAACAGACGCAACAACTAAATACTGTAGATGACTGTACAAAAATCACAGTATTACTCTTAAAGAGAGAAATCACACACGTAGGCTTATCGCGTAACTCTCACTCAAGACAAGACAATTACGCACTGACTTAAAGCCTAAAACACACACGCAACAAATAAATACTACAGGTGACTAAACTACCGAAGTGAGCTGCTGGCGGTTCACATAGTGAGGGACTACACGAGGCTTGTACCAGAGCAACACAGAAGAAGGAAAATAAAGGAAGGCAACAAAGCGATGACTGTTCCCACCGTTGCGCTTGCTCGCTACAAATGTAAAAATGAAAATCCAAAGCCTGTTTCCAGTCATTCAACAGGGTCAGGAATGGAATGAATGGAGTCCCCGTCTAGCGGCGAGGATAGGATAGTCTGCCGAAGCCTGCCACACTCCTCTGGCCAATGATTAATGAATGACAGATGAAATGAAATTATATTGGAGAGCGTTGCTGGAATGAAATATGACAGGGAAAAACCTGTCCCGCCTCCGCTTTGTCCAGCACAAATCACACATGGATTGACCGGGATTTGAATCAAGGAACCCAGCGGTGAATGTACGGCGCGCTGCCGCCTGAGCCACGGAGGCTTTCTCTACAAATGTATTTATGAAAAAGAAAATGTTATGTAGTTATTTTAAGAACTCGCGTCCAAAAATGTCTCATCAATTTTAGCTATCTTTCATTATATATTACAAAGTATAGTATAATATCTCTTAATCACGAGGAAATATGGGTGTCTCAGAGGGGGTGTGTTCACTCCTTGTAGGGCCATAGGAGCAATACTGTTTTCTTATCGTGGAATGAGCTACAGGTGTTTGCTTAAATAATTTGCTTTGTAAACCACTATTGCATAAACATAATGGCTCTACAAAATATAAAGTATATCCAATCTTGGACTCGAACTTTAATCCATCACTTTCAGGACCTTGAATGAGAAAGAGCTACACATTAGAAATTGCAATTGCAATACCAAACGTCGAATAAATTCCTTTCTCTGCCTTGCATGACTTGTCACCGAATGATATGCAAGACCAAGGTTTCGAAGTGCTAGGCATGATCCTTCGTATCTTCATGGATGGCTCTAAGGTTGGTAAGAATATTTGACATTCGTTCGTATAGCTACCTAGTGTCTGTAGCACGTACAGTGCAGATTTTTCCATTTTTAACCTCTATAGTCTGCATCGAGGCACGAGCGAGGCCACTTTCTCATTTGGACCGATTCTTGCAGCTCTTTTTGCAGTCTCTAGATTCACATTTCCCGCAACGCCCGCTCTGGTACATATGACTATATTATAGCGAAGCTGTGTGGTGCCGGCACCAGAATCACCTTCACGCGGCATCCTAGCCTAATGAGAATTGGAGCCAACGGATTGAGAAATCAGGCTACAATGGAAGCGGCATTGGTAGCACACAGACCTGTAAACATGCCTGCCATGGATTTTTTGCTGAGCTACGTCAAAGTATTTGGGGGTCCTGGGAGTTCGGAGTGGCTAGCTAACCTATCAGTGGTTGTGGTGGTGGTTATCACTGTTTTAACAGGAAGCACAACTGGACAACCATCCTCTACTAACACTAGTCAGAGGAAAAATGGAAGAGGTCCGACATTTCGAAAAATGAAGATATCGGCCAAAGAAAGACAAGGGCCACAAAGGGCGTAAACTGAGAGACTACCTAGGCCTCGGAAACTAATAGCGTCGGGGCCGGAAAAGTACAAGTATTGACCACAGGAGGTCAGATAGGATAGATGAAAGTGAGGAGTCTGGCACAGGTAAGTGCTGTGTATATCTGATGACCCAACAAGCTGAGGGCAATTAAGAAGACCCCTACTGTGGTGTACTGGCCCTTCTTCCAGTCATCATGGAGAGAGGCATCTTCAGGTTAGGTCGCGCAAGTACCCTCCTCAGGAGGGAACCAGTGTATTCATGTGAAGGCGATTTCACCGCGACTCACTTTCTCACTGAGTGTAAGGATCTCTCTGGTCTCAGACGAAACCTCAACCTGTCGGCGATGAGCCTACATATCTGATTAATTTCTTCGTGTACTGTTACATAGGGAACTTATGCTCCCTTTTGTGTGACAGTTTCCATTTCGGTTTTCTTAAATCAATTCTGTACGTTGCCTCCATTCGTTGAATAGACAGTAAATTCGTTTCTATTTTTGTTTACATATACTTTGTTACGACAGGATTATTCTGTCCCTTAAAATCAATCAATCAATCAATCAATCAATCAATCAATCAATCAATCAATCAATCAATCAATCGATCAATCAATCAATCAATCAATCAATCAATCAATCAATCAATCAATCAATCAATCAATCAATCAATCAATCAATCAATCAATCAATCAATCAATCAATCAATCAATCAATCAATCAATCAATCAATCAATCAATCAATCAATCAATCAATCAATCAATCAATCAATCAATCAATCAATCAATCAATCAATCAATCAATCAATCAATCAATCAATCAATCAATCAATCAATCAATCAATCAAATCAATCAATCAATCAATCAATCAAGGATTTCTCAGATCACGTTCATTGAAATTGGTCAAAACACCCATTCGGTTAGAAGGATATACGGATTAGGTTTCCTAGAGGGCCATTTCGCATCCTTGTTGAGTGACATTGGTTACCACACTAGTTAGGACAACAACTGATTTAGGTTTTATTCCTATGGTAGTGATCTTTGTTCGATTCTTTTAGCCTAAGCACCAATATTGCTTTTTATGTTACAGGAAAGATATCTTCCTTAGGTATTCCCAGTTTCAAGATCTTACGCTCTCGGAATATGACGATGAAGAGAGTGACCAGTCCATCGACAAAGAAAATGACAGTCAACCGTGGTGCATGTGTGCAAGTTCAGTTCAGTTCAGCACAGATGAACGTCGGTCTACGTCTGAGTTTAAGGCGTTGGAGAGCGAAGCAGTACCTACAAAGGGCGGTTATTGGAAAAATGGTGATGGCGGACAGCCAAGCAGCGTGCCAAAATCTGCTAAAAGAACCAGAAGCGCGTCGGAAAGTGAGAAGGACCTCCTCTACGAAGAACCACCTTCCTCTGAAAAGGATAAACCGAAGGAGAGGCGGAAAAGTGCTCCAGGCCGTTACAAAGTGATTAAGAGAACTACTACCGAAACATGGAGTGAGGAAAGGATTTCACGAAGGCCAATTTGTTTGTGTGATGCTGAAGCATTTATTCGTCGTAAAAGAACATCCCCTGTGAGACAAGAGGAATACAGTCGACGACGAACTGATCGTTTCAGTGAAAGAGAAGGTATAATTTACCGGAGTAAGAGCGATTATGGAAGTGGAAAGGAACCCTCTGATGTTGACGATTTCCCCGATGACGACGGCAAGAACACTGATGAGAGTGAATCTTATCGGGCGAAAATTCACAAAGATGAAAGGGATATTTCGACTGACAAAAAGGCTAATCAATATGAAAAAGGAAAAGAATTGAGGGATGAAAGGAATATTTCTACTGAAGAAAGGAAAAAGGCTATTCGATATGAAAAGGGTAAAGATTTGGTTGATGACAGGGATATTCCGGCTGAAGAAAAGAAAAAGGCAATTCGATATGAAAATGGGAAAGAGTCGAGCGATGAGAGGGATATCCCTACTGAAGAAAAGAAAAAGGCTAATCGATTTGAAAAGGGGAAAGACTTGAGGGACGAGATGGATGTTTCAACTGAAGAGAAGAAAAGGTCTAACCGATATGAAAAGGGAAAAGATTTGAAGGAAGAGATGGATATTTCGACTGAAGAGAATAAAAAGGCTATTCGATATGAAAAGGATAAAGCCTTTACGGATGACAGGGATATTCCGACTGAAGAGAAGAAAAAGGCTAATCGATATGCAAAGGGAAAAGACGTGAGAGATGAAAGGGATGTTTTCATTGAAGAAAAGAAAAATACTAATCGACATGAAAAGGGAAAAGGCTTGAGGGATGAGAGGGATGGTTTTATTGAAGAGATGAAAGATACTAATCGATATGAAAAGGGAAAAGAATTGAGGGATGAGAGAGATATTCCGACTGAAGAGAAAAAAAAGGCTAATCGATATGAAAAGGGAAAAGACTTGAGGGATGAGAGGAGTATTTCCACTGAAGAGAAGAAAATAACTTATCGGTATGATAAGGGGGAAGATCGGATTGGTGAGAGGGATATACCAAATGAAGAAAAGAAACAAATTAATCGATATGAAAAGGGAAAAGAAATGAGGGAGGAGAGAGATATTCCGACTGAAGAGAAGAAAAAGATTAATCGATATGAAAAGGGAAAAGAGATGAGGGAGGAGAGGCATATTTCCACTGAAGAGAAGAAAAGGAGTTATCGATATGAAAAGGGAAAGGACTTGAAAGATGAGAGGGATATTTCCGCTGAAGAAAAGAAAAAGACTTATCGATATGAAAAGGGAAAAGAATTGAGCGATGAGAGGGATATTCCGACTGAAGAGAAGAAAAAGACTTATCGATATGAAAATGGAAAAGACTTGAAAGATGAGAGGGATATTTCCGCTGAAGAAAAGAAAAAGACTTATCGATATGAAAAGGGAAAAGACTTGAGAGATGAGAGGGATATTTCCGCTGAAGAAAAGAAAAAGACTTATCGATATGAAAAGGGAAAAGACTTGAAAGATGAGAGGGATATTTCCGCTGAAGAAAAGAAAAAGACTTATCGATATGAAAAGGGAAAAGACTTGAGAGATGAGAGGGATATTTCCACTGAGGAGAATAAAAAGACTTATCGATATGAAAAGGGAAAGGACTTGAGCGATGAGAGGGATATTTCCACTGAAGAGAAGAAAAAAATTCATCGGTATGATAAGGGAAAAGAGTTGAGTGATGACAGGGATTTTTCGACTGAAGAGAAGACAAAGATTAATCGTTATGAAAATGGGAAAGAGATGAGTGATGACAGCGATTTTCAGACTGAAGAGAAGAAAAAGATCAATCGATATGAAAAGGGAAAAGAGGTGCGTGATGAAAGGGGTATTTTAATTGAAGAGGAAAAGACTTATCGATATGAAAAGGAGAAAGAGTTGATTGACGACAGGGATATTCCTACTGTAGAGAAGAAGAACATTGATCGATATGAGAAGGGAAAAGAGTTGAGTGATGACAGGGATATTACGACTGAAGAGAAGAAAAAGATTCATCGACTTGAAAAGGGAAAAGAATCGAGAGAAGGCAGAAACATTTCGAGTGAAGAAGAACAACATCCCAAAGTGTACGATAAGCTAAGGGGTAGTAAAGAAGGGAAAAGGAGTCTAACTGAGGACGAGAAGAAATCCGATCGAAGAAAAAATGATTATGAATGTGTGAAGGAACTCAGAGAGGTTACAACCATCCTGACTGAAGAAGATAGAAAGACTGGTTGGAAAAAAAATGATCATGAAACTGAGAAAGACCTCAGAGGTAGCAAGGAGAGAGCATCTGAAATGAGAACGTCTCCAGGGGAAGGGGAAAGATCGTCAGATCGAAATAAACTTGATCACGACCGAAAGAAAGTTCCGAATGACGACATAGATATGTACAGTGGCACTGAGAGAATGTCAGACGAAGAAACGCTCAAAGATGATAGAAAGTTTGCCTTACAGAAACGGGGTCAGGTTAGCAAAGATGATGTCCCTGTGGTCGCTCCGAGAATTAGGAGGGAGGATGAGGATTTCCCCAGACCAGGGACGTTCCAAGAAAAACGCAATGAATTTATTAATTTAATCTCTTCGGCGGAGGAAGGTAGAAAGATACAAGAACCAAGAACATCTGTCAAGCGTGACCAGTCATCACGTGTTCAGGAGAAAGAAGTACAGAGAAATGTCATTCTTCCGGAGAAAAAGCAGTCTGACCACTTTCCAAATTCTGCCAAAGGTCCTGCAGCACGAGTCAATGAAGTGGAAATAGAAGAAATGATCAGGAGCATTGATTTCGAAGGTTTAAGCGAAAAAGCTGCTAATACTCCATCGGACCGAATGATTGGGAGTCCTCTTTCTGCGAAACAGGCCCCTGACAATGACGAGTACAAACGTCGTAAAGAAAAGAAAGATGCTTCATCTGAGATAGAAACTGGTACTGTAACAGGATGCGGGGACCCGGAATGTGGAAAACATAAGCAAGGTTGTGGGTATAGAGGCTTGTGTTCATATAAACGTAAGAAAAATAGGGACTGTAACTCAAGCAGAGCTTCTTGTGGTGAAAGTCGGACCGGCAGGGTAAACATCGAGACTCATCACAGTAGGACAAACACTTATCAACGATGGAGTAAAAGCCCTCTGAGCACTGAAAGATCACCTGGACATTCAAAACTGAATTCTCGCACCGACATTGAAATAAAGAGCACCGAAACCAAAGCCAAAGATACAGGTGAACACAGTAATCATCCAAGGCAATGGGCTGTCTCATCTGGCAGTCATCGAAGTAATGTGAGCAAGAGGAGGAGGAGTTCTACAGAAGACAGCGAAAGTGAACGTTTTCTAAAACCTCCTCCGAGAAAGGACGAGAAAGAGTTTTCGGGACACAGACGCAGCTCTGCTGATATCGGATATATTCTTCCACGGGAGAATAACTGCTGCGGAAAACGAAGCAAATGGAACGATGACGCAGCAGAAAAGCGGAGACGGCGAGAGACCAGTGAAACCGACATTTCTCGTAAAGACTTAAATGCGTCCACGGAACAGGGTGAAACATCCGACATCGACCGCAAAACATCTTCGAACTTGAACGTCAGAATGGCGGATTCCACTTGGGAAAGTTGCAAAATAGAGAAGAAATGTTCAAGTAGACGGAGATATAGTGAATCCGATGGTGGAAGACGACTGCGCGATGATGAGAAGATAAGCTCTGAAACCGGAAGAAATAGCAGATGACCATAATTCTCGAAGCAGTGTATACACTGTAAGATGAAGTAGGTGGGGATGTATGCCGGGGTCAACCTCTACGACATTTCCTTGTGTCGTAGGTTCATAGGTTGACTGCTGAAACCTGGAGTTGGGAATAAAGGCAAATCTAAAATTATATTAACTCTTTTTTTTAATACCGAATGAGTTGGCTTCGCGTTTCTCTTCGTGTAGCTGTTAGATTTCATTCAAGGAAATGGTGCGTATGGAAGTCACCTTCGGCAGCCCTGGAGACAGTTTCACGAGTTTCTTATTTGCATATCAGAAAATGCTGGGGATGAACCTTAATTAAGGCCACCCTCACTTCCTTCGCAGTCCTAGCCTCTTTCTTCTCCACCGTCACCAAAAAACACCTCTCTCTGAATTGGTGAGAAGATAAACCAATAGCTAAAATAATATTAACTTCTAAATTCGGTATTTGTTACCGTAATGTAGACCCTCTTAGAGTTTTATTTATTCTGCGGTAGGAGGCGAGCCTGTCTCTTACATAGAGGCATCGGGCTCGATTACTGGTAATATCAGGGGATTTTAACCTTGATCTGTGTGCCGGTTCGTGGACTAACGTGAAAATAATTCAGGAGCTATCTGAGGATGAGATAACCTAAAGGAGCCAGGAACAACAGCTGAGAGGATTCTTTACAATGATCACGCATCATCTCATAATTTACATAACTTCGGACTTAGCGATCGCTTGGTAGGCCAAGGCCATGAGGGCCGTCGCTCCATGCGGTCAGTTTGATAATCTTATTATGATAACACATACGGAGGACAGAATAGTCTTCTCGTTTCGTATCAATTTCAAGAAGTCAGGAAATTTAGAGGTAACTTGTGCTAGGGCTTACTCTGCCCACAACAGATTCATAATATTTTCCACGACCATGTTAATAGTCTTATGGATTCTTTTATTTTTATGGCCTTCGGAGCCTCCCGCTTTACTTTGCCGATACTCTCATCCTTCAAAGCTTCGATACTATTCCATTTCCACCTTTTAATTTTTCTCCCCTGTGAACCATGCCACCTTGCCGCGGTTGGGTGGCTTGCGCGTCCCGGTGAACCGTAGTTGCAACCATATCGAATGGGTATCTGTCAGGAGACCAGGCTAACGAATGCTCCATCAAAATGGAGGTAGCAACCTCTAGAAATTTACGAGGACAGCAGTCTGGATAATTAATTTATATGGCCTTGTGATAATACTTAACATGGCTTAGCTGTATTGATAGTGCTACTCGGCTGAAACAACGGGCAACTACGGCTGTAACTAACTCCCGAGGGCATGCAGCTCTCTATCTATGAATGAATGATGTACTGATGATTCCTTCCTCTCGGATAAGATATTTCGGAGGTAAAATAGTTTCCCATTCGGATCTCCGGGTGGAAATACAACGGAGGGGCTATTCATCAGAAAGATGAATACTGGCATTGCGCGAATCGGAGCGTAGACTGTTAGAAGGTTGAATAAATGTGGTGGATTAGAGAATCTGAAATGAAAAGTGGACAGACTAAAGTTAGATGTAGTTGTTATAAGTGAAGTACGTTGGCAGGAAGAGCGGGATTTTTCTTCAGGCAACTACAGAATCATCAACACAAAATCAAATAAAGGAAATGCAGGAGTTAGTTTAATAATGAATAAGAAAGTAGGATAGCCGGCAAGCTACTACGACCAGCCCAGTGAACGAATTATTGTAGACAAGATAAACACCAAGCCAATGACTACTACAACAGTGCAGGTCTATATGCCAATAACTCCAGCAGATGACGAGGATATTCGAAGAATATTTCAAGAGAGAGAACATTTAGTAAAATATATAAAAGGAGACCATCATGTAATTCTGATGAGAAACTGGAATCGTAGGCAGAGAAGGATAAGGTAGTGCCTTAGGAGAATTCGAACTGGGACGAGGATTGAATGAGGAAGCAGGCTAGCAGAATACTGCACCACTCATTATTTAATCCTTGCTAATACTAGGTTCAAACATAACAAACGACGGCTGTATATGTGGACGGAACCTGGAGATACACGAAGGTATTAAATAGTCTTCATTATATTTAGGCAAAGATTCATCAACTAGGTGTTGGATTGCAAGACATTCCTAGAAGAAGACGTGGACTCTGACCACAACTTCGTAGTCATGAAGTGTCATCTGAAGTTAAAGAAATTGAAGAGAGGAATCCAAGAGGATAGGATGGAATATATTGCACTAGGACTAAATGAAAAGGATGAGGAACATACAAATAGATGAAGAGTGGACCGACGTGAAGAATGAAATCAGTACAGATGCTGAAGGAAGGTTAGGAATAAAAGGTAAGATCGTGTAAGAACCAGTGGATAACTCGGGAGATATTAGACCTGATTGACGAACGGTGAAAATACAAGGACGCAATAAATCAGAAGGATAGAGAAGAATACAGGGGATTAAAGAATGAAGTAGCCAGAAAGTGCAGGTCAGCTTAGGAAGAATGGCTGAAAGTAACAATGTTGAAGGTTATATGGTTGTAGGATAGGTATAATGCTACATATAGGAAAAAGTAAGAATACCTTCGAGAAAGGAAACCTAGGTGTAGGAATATTAATAGCTGAGACGGAAAAAATATAGGGAAAGAAGAAAAGACTGAACAATGGCAGGAATATTTTAAGCAATTGTATCAAGGGAAAGAAGTAAATGATGGATGCTGATGGGTTGGGAGACCCCATTTTGAGGTCAGAATTCGAGGAAGTTTTTAGAGAGACAAATAAGAACAAGACACCTGGAACAGATTAAATACAATCAGAATTACTGACCGCCTTAGTTGAATTCAGCATTGGGAGGTTATTCCATTTAGTATGTTTGATGTATCATACAGGAGAAGTTCCATTCGTTTTTTGACAGAATGTTGTGATACTTATTACCAAGAAACTGGACGCTGACAAGTGCGAAAAGTACCGCACCATTAGTTTAGTATTTCATTCTTGCAAAATTTTAACACGTATTATATACAGAATTATAGAAAGACAAGTTGAAGCTGAAATAGGAGAAGATCAGTTTGGATTCAGAAGAAATGGACACATGAGGCAATCATAATTCACGTCTGATTATACAGAATAGAATTAAGAAATACAAGCCCACGTATATGGCAGTCTCAGTTCAAGAAAAGGAATTCAATAATGTTGATTGAACCGATTTATTATCTGATATTCTGAAGGTGATCGGGATCTGATAGGTACCAAGAAAGAAAAAAATATCTACACTCTGTACAAAAAACTGCAGTGCTAAAATTCAAAGGGTATGGAAAAGAAGCAGCAATCCATAAAGAAATGAGGGAAGGCTGTAGTTTGCCCCCCAACCTTTCAATGCTTATATAGAACAGGTGGTAAAGGAATTTGGAAAAAAGAATCACAATCCAAAGAGAGGAAGTCAAAACTTTGAGATTTGCTGATGACATTGTTACTTCATCTGAGTCTTCTAACGATCTGGAAAAATTGCTCAATGGTATGGCTACAGCCTTGCAGAATGATTACACGATGGAAATAAAAAATACAATACAAAAATAAAGGAATGCAGTCGAATGAAGTCAGGTGATGCAAGAAATATTAGATTAGGAAATTAAGTCTTGAAGGAAGTGGGTGAATATTATTACTTGCGTAGTGGAATAAGTAATGATGATAGAAATAAGGAGGATAAAAAATGCAGTCTAGCACAATAAACTTAAGCCTTACTTAAGAAAAGAAATTTGATCACTTCGAACATTTATATAGATGTTTTTTGAAGACTTTCTTCTGGAAGTGAATCATGGACAATAAGTAGCTCAGAAAGAGAAAATAAAAACTGTTGAAGTGTGGTGTTACAGACGAATGCTGAAGGTAATAACTAATTAATTTCGTATGGCTATTTCTAGCCAGATGCAGCCCTTGTAAGACAGATCCTCCAATGAGTGTGGGCGTCATCTACGATGTGTAGGTAACTGCGTTTTATTGCGGTGGAGGATAGTATTGTGTGTGGTGTGTGAGTTGCAGGGATGTTGGGGACAGCACAAACACCCAGCCCTCAAGCCATTGGAATTAACCAATGAATGTTAAAAACCCTGACCCGCCCGGGAATCAAACCTGGGATCTTCTGAAACGAAGGCCAGTATGCTGATCATTCAGCCAACGGGTCGGACAATACTGAAGGTGACATGGGTAGATTGAAATGTGAATGAAGATATACTGAATCGAATTGGTGAGAGGAGAACGCTTTGATGAAAATTGACCAGAAGAAGGGAAGAACTATAGAACGTATCTTAAGACACCCAAGATATTTTCAGTAAGTTTTTGAAGGAAGTGTAGGTGATAAAAATGGCAGGTATGAGTATGAAAAAATTATAATAGGTAAAGGATGTAGTAGTGTCCGACTCGTTGGCTGAATGGTCAGCGTACTGGCCTTCGGTTCTGAGGGTCCCGGGTTCGATTCCCGGCCGGGTCGGGGATTTTAATCGCTTGTGATTAATTCTTCTGGCTCAGGGACTGGGTGTATGTGTCCGTCCCAACACTCTCCTCATCATATTCAGACAACATACTACACTACCAACTACCACAGAAACACGCAATAGCGATTACATCCCTCCATACAGGGTTGGCGTCAGGAAGGGCATCCGGCCTTAACACAGGGCCAAATCCACATGTGCGACGCAGTTCGCACCCGCTACCCCACAGGTGTGGGTAAAAGCGGTAGAAAAAGAAAAAGAAAAAGAAGAAAGGATGTAGTAGTCACGTAGAAAGGAAAAATTTTAACACCGGAGAGGTTGGCATGGAGAGCTGCATCAAATGAGTCTATGGACTGATGACATAATCTATGGTTTCATTTTTCCTAGGGTACAATATATCATCAGGAAAATAAATATATTTATTTGTTTATACATTGTTTGAATGAAGCAAGCATTCAGGACACCAAATACCTGATATTTACGTAATATGAGACTCGTGTTTCGGAGAAGCAAGCAGCTCTAGGCCGTTCTCTATTTTTGGCTAGTCTCTTCAGAGTTGTGTACGAGTGGTAGCTGGTATTTTTAATGACCTGGTTAGTGTAATGCAAACTCGGTCAGGCACTAACATTCCTACTTTGTATACCTCGTTTAAGAAATGTCACTGGTGTTCATTCATGCCTTAGAACATGCAAAATCCACACATCCCTTCTCTTTCCAAATTAGGTTCCTCCAATTCAACCCCCTACAGTATCTCTCTATTCCTCACTTTGTTCACCCAGGAAATTCAGATTATTCTGCGATAAAACCACATTTCAATGGCTAAGCTTACCCGAATATTCCGCAATGACTCCCATGTAACAATACACACTAACGGACTGTTTTTCAGGTGCTTGTCTATGCTAGTTGAGGTGAAGAAGTGGGAGCTTTTTCTTTTCTGCTAGTTGCTTTACGTCGCACCGACACAGATAGGTCTTACGGCGACGATGGGAGAGGGAAGAGCTAGGAGTGGGAAGGAAGCGGACGTGGCCTTAATTAAGGTACAGCCCAGCATTTGCCGGGTGTGAAAATGGGAAACCACGGACAACCATTTTCAGGGCTGCCGAATACTGGATACTGGCCGCACTTAAGCTACTGCAGCTATCGAGCTCGGTAAGTGGGAGCTAAACTGGACCCTTTATCCCCCTAGACCAGAAAGAACAAGGAATATCCAGAGGAAACCCCAGGTACCAGAGGTTAACGATAAAAAGAATAATCAGTGATATAAATAACAGTAGAAACATGAGAAAGCAGGGAAACTAACCAAATTTCGGGCCACGGAGTCCGACCAGGGCCAGCCTGTTCCGCGGAGCACTGAGCAAATGACAAATTAACAATACCTTTGTGTGAAACATACAAGTCTGGCCACGTGTGACCATCGGAAAGCACCAATCTTCACCCGTAAAACTGAAATGGTGTATGGTTTTTAGTGCCGGGAGTGTCCGAAGGCAATGTACGGCTCGCCAGGTGCAGGTCTTCCGATTTCACTCCCGCAGGCGACCTGCGCGTCGTGATGAGGATTAAATGATGATGAAGACGACACATACATAAACCCAGCCCCCGTGCCAGGGAAATTAACTAATGATCGTTAAAATTCCCGACCCTGCCGGGAATCGAACTCGGGACGCATGTGACCAAAGGCCAGCACGCTAACCATTTAGCTAACCATGCATCCTTGTGAAATTCTTGTACATTTCACCGATTGAAAATTTGTACTCACGAACAAAAGGGACCCATCTTTGACCCGTTGTTGTGCATAATGCATACTCGAATAAAAGTAGACAGCAGCAGTTTAACCAAAATAGTCCGTACATCATCAACCACAAACGCACACCGATAAGCCCCCTTGCAATTATCATTACTCCGATTGTATGTGTGACTCCAGACACACAGACAGAGACTGGAAAGTATGCTCTCTCCACAATAGCATCAATCGTGGGACTAGGAGGTAACGTTCGAATCACGAGATAAATGACGTACGCTGGACCAAAATCAAAAGATTAAGGGGACTGGATACTGCACGACGAATGTGATGCGAGCCACAGCAAATTATAAGACAAAAAGTGGGGGGGGGGGGGGTGAGGAGCCTACATATGGAGAGTCCAATTGTGTAAGTTATAGAAATAATGATAAAATTTAAATGGAAATTGGACCCAGAATAATAAATAAACATTCAGGCAGATCGAATACCACAAAAATAATATCAATTGAATTAAAGTAAAGAGATCTTCCTAGTACCGCGAAGAAACATAGATTCTACCATTTATGTCTTCGCCGTTCATTAATACGAGGCAGGAGTAAAATAAAGCAAGGTGATATTCACAAACTCTCGTAAGACTTAGGGAACCAAGTGCTAGATCCACCATACGAAAGGTGGTGCCAAATTTATTTTAACGATAAGATCTCGGGACTTTGGATGCACGCAACGAGAGCCTCGATTAGCAGCTTAACCGCTCGCACAAGACCGGTTAACTTTTAACCGCGGTAAAACGTCACAAATTTCAAAACCGGGCTTGATTCAACAGAAATTCAACACAACCATGTTAAGCTATCCATTTTACCACAGCAAATTATAAGACAAAAAGTGGGGGGGGGGGTGAGGAGCCTACATATGGAGAGTCCAATGGTGTAAGTTATAGAAATAATGATAAAATTTAAATGGAAATTGGACCCAGAATAATAAATAAACATTCAGGCAGATCGAATACCACAAAAATAATATCAATTGAATTAAAGTAAAGAGATCTTCCTAGTACCGCGAAGAAACATAGATTCTACCATTTATGTCTTCCCCGTTCATTAATACGGGGCAAGAGTAAAATAAAGCAAGGTGCTATTCACAAACTCTCGTAAGACTTAGGGAACCAAGTGCTAGATCCACACCCCATCAAGGACATATACACTTAGCTCCGCATAAAACATCACATTACTCCACTTAACATGCTCATCATCTGGAGCAATTTCCTCAAAGGATTCAGTGGCGAGTCCATTCAAGGTACGTAAGCGAGATGATTAAGGAATGGCACAAATTGCTGTAAACGCCAATCTTCCCAAAAGCAAAGAGTGAGATGCACCATAATCAAAAGCACATGGCCACTTAACCTCACATGCACACACAGACATACACACACCACATAAAATAGAACATGCATATCCACGCCACGGAGAATTTCAGTACGATACGGAACACGATACAAAATAATTAACATGAGAGAGCAAGCTCCAAAAACACTGACCCAAAGAAAGGTGTAAGATCAAAAGTAAACAAATACTAAAATGACTCTATTATTACAAGTCAGACACCATCAGACGCCTCGTCAGAAGATATTTAATACTAAGAGTACCATTACTCACATCTCCCTGTGGGTGGGGGCGGTAGAATAACACACACGGTATCACTTGCCTATCACAAGAGACGCCTAAAAGGGGCCCCAGGGCCTCTGTACTTTGGAGCGTGCGTTGTCGACCGCGGGGCCCTTATCTGAGACCTGCCATTGCTTCCACTTACTTGTGCCAGGCTCCTCACTTTCATCTATCCTGTCCGACCTCCCTTGGTCAACTCTTGTTCTTTTCCGACCCCGCTTGTATTACGTATGGAGGCCTAGGAAATCCTTCATTTTCGTACCTTTCGTGGCCCTTTTCTTCCTTTGCCCGATACCTTCATTTTTCGAAGTGACGGATCCTTTCCATTTTTCTCTCTCATTAGTGTTATATAGAGGATGGTTGCCTAGTTGTACTGCCTCTTTAAACAATAATCACCACTACCTCCATTACCCACAGGCGAATGCCAAACGGAAACCTATACATGCGTCGAAAGATAAACGCCACGCATATTATCCATTTAAATCTACTAAATATGTTGAAATACATTTTAAAGGGAATTTCACCGAGAAACATAGCTTTTTTTTCGCACACAAGATTCCAACCGTCAGCTAGGATTACAAATAAGGGATAAAATACACGGCCAACTTGGTCACGTGCTGCTCTCTAGCGCAAGATTTGTGAAAATTAGACAGAAGATGATTTATAAGAATTAAGCCCCAAGCTACGTAGAAATATAAACACGCTGAATGTGGGTCGGCTCAGAACGTAGAATGTCTTAATGCGTGTCCAGATTTGTTGCATATCTTCGTATCCTATCTCCGTTGCATATCAGTGTGGACGGTACGCCGTGTCATCATACCGTTGCAAAATGTCAATATGGTGATGCGCAACGACGTGTTCGTTCAGTTGGCAGTCTGTTGCCGTCGCATCAAATGGATGACACGCAGTACAGACAGGCTTGCCTGGACGCGCACGCGTTGCATCACACCGTTCCCAACCAGTTCCACACAAAGAACAGCTAGCGTACATAGTCATCGCCAGGGAGCGTTATTTTTTTTTTAGATTCACTGCTTGTATTCGTAAAGGAGTGGAGCAAGGAGAAGAAGAACGTGATATAGAATCCCCAAAGCATAGGTCATTGTAATAGAATGAAAAGAACAGGAGCTTAGGATGCATCCTTGTGAAATTCTTGTACATTTCACCGATTGAAAATTTGTGCTCACGAACAAAAGGGACCCATCTTTGCACTTCTATGCTGGCATAGATCTGTGATATCCTCAAACATCGTGATGTCTTATTTATTTCTTTTAGAGGATAGTGAAGACAGATGCACGCACCCGCTGATACCTTCGGGTTAGGTGTAGTCATTTCTGATTGAAAGCTGGTGCGAAACTGAGGTTCAGCCCATTCCTTCCCACTGCATGTATTTGATTCGGGGATATGGATACGCATGGATGATATGGTGGAGAAAACTTCTTGCGTTGCATCGTATCGTATCACCGGATGATACGCAACGGAGGTATGATACGGGGATACACAACAAGTCTAGACCCGTCTTTAGGAGCTGCTGACAGGTGCTCACCATTTGAAAGTGTCTGTTAGCGACCACAGGCCCTAGCTGACATTGCGTGAACTTACTTGTGTCAGCATCCTCACTTCTATCTTGAGTCAGCATTAACGAGTATGAGGAAAGAGATACAGAGTTTGAAGGAGATAATTCGGCTTTTAATGGAGGGCAGGAATGAAGGCAGATCTCCCTCAGTCAGAGTACAGGTTACGGTAGGCAGGCAAGGGGGAGGAGAAAGAAGGGGAAGTAAGATGAAGGTTAATGCCCGGCTGCACAATTCTCGGTAAATATCAGGCGCTACAAAACCGTGGTAAAATTCTTACCGACGTATTTTCATTAACCTGTTGCACCATTGCTAATCTTTGGTTTCGAAACCGTGGTTTCTTAACGCTCATTTTTCTATTACAGCCCCTAATTTCTAAGATTAATTACTTCTGTTTCGTTAGGTTAGTTTAGGTTATCAGTATCAGTCGATATGGAAAAGGAACGGTGAGCGAGAACGCCAAATTATAGTGCAATTGAAACTAAAATGTTCACTGACTTAGATCACTTCTTGGCGAAAGAGTATTATTTCTGTAAGTCGGGAACTATAGTTGGTCACCTATTAACTGTAAGAAAGTCGCCACATTCTTTTTCTCTCTGTTCATCATCCTCAAGATACTATAGATATACGAAAGGTGGTGCCAAATCTATTTTAACGATAAGATCTCGGGACTTTGGATGCACGCAACGAGAGCCTCGGTTAGCTGCTTATCCGTTCGCACAAGACCGGTTAAATTTTAACCGCGGTAAAACGTCACAAATTTCAAAACCGGGCTTGATTCAACAGAAATTCAACACAACCATGTTAAGATATCCATTTTACCACGGTTAATTCGTAACTGAGATTTACGCACCTGGGCATAAGAGTTTTCATCAGGAAATGAGTACAGGACAGGTATCAGCAAGGAAATCGTGAGAATCCCGCGGGTAGAACAGCGCAGGGAATATGAGGAAAGGGTGTTATTAATGAAACAACTACAAGATTACTTTGATGAGAATTAACGAAGATAAAAGGGTAGAAATTGGGTTTTGAATATGTAATACACCCTTTCACGTTAAGCTCATGTGCAGAACGTCTGTATTGGCAGAGTTTAGACTATGGTTACTGTAAAAGTTGTGAGCAGGTTTTTTTTTTTAAATCACAAAGGAGGCTGTTTGGCGTGTGGTGTACTCCGTGCAGGGGAAACAGGAAAGTGTTACTTTGAATTTTAATCCTTGAGTGATAACGTGGATCTCTCAAGAACTCCATGTCGTTAGAGCAGCTTTTGAATATAACAGACCTACCTTTGTGCGTAGTAAAGAAGAGCAAGACACATAAGTGGGAATGATTGGTTATCTCACAAGTAGGTCTACTGTAGACGATTATAGCCCCAGAACTAATATGCATATCTCTATCACACCATTATAATCATTTTTAAATAAAAAACAAAATATCATAAATAATGTTCTGTCCGGCGTATCAGCCTTTGGTTCAAAGGGTTTTGGCTTCGATAGGACAGACCAGGCATTCCATAAGCGCCCGGATAACTCGTCTGACTCAGGAACTGTATATTTCTCTTCATCTACATCGCGCATTAGTGAACACAACCCTCTATATAAAGTTAGCATCATTAATGACATACGGCCATAAAACTAATTCAAATGCACATGTAGTAATTAGAAAAAAGGCCAGGAAGTGAATAAGAAGAATGGTTATTCCATGCCTACATCTCTTACATGTTCATGAGGGAATGTGTGTTGAACCCTTAACCCGTTTCTCTGCGGGGTCTGGTATGAAGTGAGATGAAACTTCGTATCAACTTCTTACTTTCTGACGGCAACCTCACAGAGGAGTTAATAAGACAAAATGAATGACGTGAAATATGGTAGTAGGAATGGAGAGGGTGAAACGAAGTGCCGGCACATAGCCTACTCATGTCGAATAACACCAAGGGGCCTGCTCAAGACTTAACGTCCCCATCCGACGGACGAATGACCGTCAACTGCGTCACATGTCCTCACTCCATACGAACACTGCGGAGAAGTTTGGAATTGAACCTGGACTTTTTGAGCGCAATCTAGGGGTAAGAAATTGTATACCCCCACCTCCCCTGCCCTGCCGGCCAACATTGTGATAGTGAAATGTTTCGACCAACATGACTCGAACCGACATATCATGGAGTCAGGGCAAGGCCATACCCAGCGGGAAGCCTAGGGGTTCAAACCCCCTCTGAAATAAAACTGAACTTGACTAATTTAAACACCATAGACGGATTTTGAAATAGCCTACAATAAATTAGAAATGTTATAAAACAAACATTTGCGAACTAAAAAATTAATTTAACCTATAAAAATCTGTGCAATCCTTAAATATTTCTCTATGAATATAGCTAACAAATTTAATGAAAAAAGTTGAAATTTTAATTTTTGTTTTGTTTTTTTATGTGTTAATATATTTTGCACCATTTGAGAAATATAGAAATACACTCATGTACATAAGAAAGGAACACCTTGAAAGACTAGAGATAGGAAGTTCATATTCACAGAACATGTTCACTAGTATGTTCTGCATAAACGATTAGCATTTCAGTCACCTAGGTTCAACATATGTCCTGTTGCCTAGTAGGCACTGGGTCCTACATGGGCACTGCTAACTTGTTCCATGCGTGATGGTATCGACGCGTATAAGGCCCGAATAGCGTTATGGGGTATAGCCATCCATGCTGCATTCACCTGGTTCCACAGTTCATCTTTGGTGGTTGGCATTGGGTCACAGCGCCGCAGTGGACGTTAAACCATATCCCCACTTTCGATTGCCGACAAGTCCAGGGATCGGGCGGGCCAGGGCAACAGTCTGACATCCTGTGACAACAAGAAGGCACGTGTTTGTGCAGCAACATGTGGTCGCGCATTGTCCTGCTGAATTATGGCGTCTGTGGTGTCGTGCAGAAAGGGTATGGCTACGGGTCGCAGGCTGTCATTCACGTAGGTCAAACTGGTCGCAGTGCCCTGGACATGCACCAACTGTGATTTGCGGTCGTACCCAACGGCACCCCACACTATTAGGCCTTGATTTCCAGCTGTATGTCTTATGCGAATACAGTCAATGTGATGTCTCCTCACCTGTCTGCAGCGAACCAAAATACCATCATTTTCAAACAAACAGAACCTGAATTTGTCCGAAAACACTATCTGCTACCGTTCATGTCCCCAGTAACGTCATTCCATACACCGTTGCTGTCTAGCATGTTTATTCACATTAGATAAAGGTAGACAGAGAAGTGGACGACGCGCTGGTAACCCAGACCGTAATAAACGGCGACGTACTATCACTCCTGATAGTGTACGATGTGTTACTCTGTTCCACTGCTGCGCCAGCGCCGAGGATAACGCAGATCTGTCCTGCAATGCCATTCGGATGAGTTGTCGATCTTCTCGCGTGGTGGTCTAGGTGGTGCGACCAGACCCATCTCGTCGTGTTCTATGGCCTTCTGTGAACCATTTCTGTACACACCTGTTGCACTGCCGGCACACTTCGTCCCATACCAGCAGCAATTTCCCGGATGGATGCATCACGTTCTCTCATGCCAATAATGCGCCGTCTTTCAAACTCACTCATTTGACGGCAGGGTTCTCGCATACGTCTGCGAGGCATCCTGCACGTCTGATCAAGTCACACTGAACGATTACCTTCGGTTTATAGCGACAACGAGAGCCGCAGGCACGTTTTACCAGTCGGTGGTTTTTCAGAACATACCAATGCACATGTTTTGTGAATATGAACTTCCTATCTCTAGTATTTCAAGGTGTTCTGCTTTTATAAACATGAGTGTATTTTCATGTTACCAAGCCGTTAGAAGATTTTTTAAAAGGAATCAACCTCTAAATATTTGTAATACTTACATTTAAATATATTGTTACCTTCATTCTTAAATGATGACAGAAATCTTTGTGTTGCAATACACGCACGTCTTAAAGCGTGTTCTGCCCACCAGTTCGCTATGAATTTACGTTTCTACTTCATCCGTTAAATTTTAAACGGTACTGCTCTAAAACTATTTCAAACTTTTGTTTCTATAAAATAAATTTGAAAGAAAGGATATTTGTCACTATTGTTTTTGTTTTCGGACACCCTCCCAATCCAACGCCCCCGCCAAAAAATATCCTGGGTACGCCCTGGAGTCAAAGCATATGGACATGACGTCTTTAAAGATCCTGGCCACTAGACGGAATAAATGATTGAAAATTGTAGCTCCTATAAATGTTGTTATTTGCAGGTTTTCAATAAAAGAAAAAAAATTGCTCCGCTACACGGGAAAGCATAGAATTATCGATATAATTTTGGGTTTAGAAGACGAGAGAAAGAGTTCATATTTGCAATTCTATGCGGAGAAAGTGTCCGTACGAGTGTCTGTAATAGAGTACAGGAGTGTAGAGTTTCAATGAAGTATTTTTTACGAAGAAAAGAATACAATACCGATGGAATGAAACAAACATTTACTTAAACATTAATGTACCAAGCTCGATATCTGAAGTCCTATAACTGCGATCGGTATCCAGTATTCGGGAGATAGTGGGAATCCCACTGTCGGTTACCCTGAAGATGGTTTTCCGTAGTTTCTAACTTTCACAACAGGCAAATGTTGGGGCTGTACCTTAATTAAGGCCACGACCGCTTCCTGAACTATTAAAAAAACGAAAAGAGATTCATTTGTAAGCAACGAAAATGTGGATTTGAAGTAAAATGACGACGACATGCTGGACTGAAAGAAAAAGAAGACAAATGGAGATGTTTTAAAGGAAATCAATGAAGAACGGAGACTGGTATAGGATATGGAAAGAAGTAAGATAAAACTTGTAGGTCATATCCTGAGACATAATGACTTCCTAGTAAACATCTTTGAAGGAAAGGAAGACCAAGAAAGATATACTTCGATGATTTCAGAAACGTGATGGGATGTAAAAACTACAAGGAAGTAAAGAGAGCAGCAGGATTGAGAAGACAATGGTTCCAGCGACAAGGATTAGCCTTTAGTTTATGGTGATGACCGCTTCCTTTCCACTTACTTATTTTATTTTGTCCATCCTTTCAGGATAGCGATTAGCCTCGCGATTCCTAATAATTATCCCTATCATCTTATTTCTATGATTTTTGTTCATCCCTTCAACATCGTGAGTAGCCTCACGATTTCCAATAATTACGAGTATTATTGTGAATATCCTCGTGCCAGCGGTTATCACTACTGGCGGGAGCTATTACTCTTACTATTTCAATATCGTGAGCAGCCTCGCGAGTACTGGCAAACGCTGATTACCTGGTAATCTCCAGACTCCAAAACGCAGTGAACAGCACGCGGAGGGCACAATACTCCGGGCCACACCGGCCGGTGGTCGCTGCGTGGAGGGTCTACTTTACTTACTACAGCATGTTTGGGTATTTTAACTGTACATTTGTTTGGTTCATTACTAACAACACAGGTTCCAAGTTGGAGGCAATCTCTGTATAGACTCATAAATAAATAAATAAATAAATAAATAAATAAATAAATAAATAAATAAATAAATAAATAAATAAATAAATAAATAAATAAATAAATAAATAAATAAATAAATAAATAAATAAATAAATAAATAAATAAATAAATAAATAAATAAATAAATAAATAAATAAATAAATAAATAAATAAATAAATAAATAAATAAATAAATAAATAAATAAATAAATAAATAAATAAATAAATAAATAAATAAATAAATAAATAAATAAATAAATAAATCAATCAATCAATCAATCTTTCGGTGCGATGTAAAGCAACTTGCAAAAAAGTGTATATAGGTTTGGGTACATTAGTTATATTCAGTAACGGACAGTGATAGGAAAAGTACGAAACGCACTGTTGGGTTCTTAAGTGGTTTACGTAGCGACCGAACACAGCATTGGAGCACGTACTACTAAATCGAGATAGACCTCATCCCAAAATCATGTATTACCGTGAGACCTATGTGTATCGGTGCGGCGTAAAGATATTTGAAAATAAAAGAAAAAAAGAACATGAAACAATCCACAGCCTGTTACCAGTCGACCAGGTCAGGAATGGAATTAATGAAGTCTCCATCTAGCGGCGAGGATAGGAATTGTGCTGACTGCCGAAGCCTGTCGCACTCCTCTGGGGCAATGTTTAAAGACTGACAGATAAACTGATATTGAAGAGTGCTTCTGGAATGGATAATGACAGGAAGAATCGGAATACCCGGAGAAAAACCTATCCCGCCTCCGCTTTGTCCAGCACAACTCTCATATTGAGTTACTGGGATTTGAACAACGGAACCGATCGGTGAGAGGCCGGCGTTCTGCCGTCTGAGCCATGGAGGCTATAAGAAAAGAACATATTCATGTTAAAATATATCCCAAAATATTTTAAATGTGTGATAAATGTAAAAATCATTAATATATCGGTTATATTTATTCGTCAGGTAGAGTTTTATAAGACATTTTGGTTTGATCATCAACAGTCCCCCCTTCACCTGACATAGATGGCCTTGGCATCCTGAAAGAGGAATTCCAGGAAATTGAGGGGGTGAGGTAGTTTCCCGTAGCTATCCTCATCGAGCCTGGAGCTGTTATTACTTTGAGTCAGCCATGCCCATTGGCATGAACGCACCAACCGAATCGATGAGCGACATTTTCAATAACTTTCATTGGCTGAATAAGAAATGGCATTATTAGCATCTCTCATACCTCAGCCACTTTCATATCATCAACACAGTCAAGGATGAGACTGACACAGGTCAATAAAAGCAACAAATTTGATCAAGCCTAATGATGGAATAATCTAATACTTTAAACAATCGAAAAACATCCAATCGATTTTTTAAATAACCTTCGAATGGAAAATTTCACTATTTGATTGCCTTATTGATTCGAATGAAGTTTCTACAGCCGTAACTAACTCCCGAGGACATGCAGCTCTCTCTGTATGAATGATGTACTGATGATGGCTTCCTCCCGGGTAAAATATTCCGGAGGTAAACTAGTCCCCCATTCGGATCTCCGGGTGGGGACTACACGAGAGGGGGCGATCATCAGGAATATGCATTCTGACATTCTGCGAGTCGGAGCGTGGAATGTTAGAAGTTTAAATCGTTGTGGTAGGTTACAGAATCTGAAAAGGGAGATGGATAGATTAAAGTTAGATTTAGTTGGTATAAGTGAAGTACGAGTACGTTGGCAAGAAGAACAGGATTTATGGTCAGGTGAATACCGAATTATCAACACAAAATCAAACAGGGGAAAGGCAGGAGTTGGTTTAATAATGAATAAGAAAATAGGGCAGCGAGTAAGCTACTACGAACAGCATAGTGAAAGAATTATCGTCGTCAAGATAGACACGAAACCAATGCCCACCACAATAGTGCAGGTCTATATACTTACTAGTTCAGCGGATGATGAGGAAATCGAAGGAATATATGAAGAGATAGAATATCTAATACAGTATGTAAAAGGTGACGAGAATCTAATTGTGATGGGAGACTGGAATGCAGTGGTAGGCCAAGGAAGAGAAGGTAGCACAGTAGGAGAATTCGGAATGAGACAAAGGAACGAAAGAGGAAGTCGGCTGGTTGAATTCTGCACTGATCATAATTTAGTCCTTGCCAATACTTGGTTCAAACACCACAAACGACGGCTGTATACGTGGACGAGACCTGGAGACACTGGTAGGTACCAAATAGACTTCATTATGATTAAGCAGAGATTCAGAAACCAAGTGCTGGATTGCAAAACTTTCCCAGGAGCAGACGTGGACTCTGACCACAACTTGTTGGTCATGAAATGCCATCTGAAGTTGAAGAAATTGAAGAAAGGAAAGAATGCAAAAAGATGGGATCTAGACAAGTTGAAAGAAAAGAGTGTGAGGGTTTGTTTCAAGGAATATGTTGCACAAGGGCTAAATGAAAAGTCTGAAGGAAACACAATAGAGGAAGAGTGGATAAACATGAAAAATGAAGTCAGCAGGGCTACTGAAGAAATGTTGGGAAGGAAGAAAATATCAACTAAGAATCAGTGGATAACTCAGGAGATACTATACCTGATTGATGAACGACAAAAATACAAGAATGCTAGAAATGAAGAGGACAGAAAAGAATACAGGCGATTAAAGAATGCAGATAGAAAGTGCAAGGTAGGTAAGGAAGAATGGCTGAAGGAGAAGTGCAAGGATATCGAAGGTTATGTGGTGCTGGGAAAGGTAGATGCTGCATACAGGAAAATCAAGGAAACATTTGGAGAAAGGAAATCTAGGTGTATGAATATTAAGAGCTCAGATGGAAAGCCACTTCTAGGGACAGAAGACAAAGCAGAAAGATGGCAGGAACATATTCAACAGTTATATCAAGGTAAAGATGTAGATGATTTGGTTCTGGAACAAGAGGAGGCTGTTGATGCTGATGAAATGGGAGACCCAATTTTCAGGTCAGAGTTTGACAGAACAGTGAGTGACCTGCATAAGAACAAGGCACCTGGAATTGATGACATTACCTCCGAATTTTTGTCTGCCTTAAGAGAAACCAGCATGGCAAGGTTATTCCATTTAGTGTCTAAGATGTATGAGATAGGAGAAGTCCCATACGATTTTCGGCAGAATGTTGTTATACCTATTCCCAAGAAAGACGTTGCTGACAGGTGTGAAAATTACCTCACCATTAGTTTAGCATCTCATGCCCGTAAAATTTTAACACGTATTATTTACAGAAGAATGGAGTAACAAGTTGAAGCAGAGTTGGTAGAAAATCAATTTGGCTTCAGAAGAAATGTGGGAACACGTGAAGCAATCCTGACTTTACGTCTGATCTTAGAGGATTGAATCAAGCAGGACCAGCCCACGTACATGGGATTCGTAGATCTAGATAAGGCATTCAATAAAGTTGATTGGACCAAGCTACATAAGATTCTGAAGGTGATTGGGATCAGATACCGAGAACGAAGAATTATATAAAATCTGTATGAAAATCAGTCTGCAGTGATAAGAATCGAGGGCTTTGAAAAAGGAGCAGCAATCCAGAAAGGAGTGAGGCAAGACTGCGGTTTCTCCCCCCTCCTTTTCAGTGTTTATATGGAAGAGGCGGTAAAGGAAATCAAAGAGGAATTTGGAAGGGGAATCACATTCCAAGGAGAGGAAATCAAAACCTTGAGATTTGCCGATGATATTGTTATTTTATCTGAGACTGCAGAAGATCTCCAGAAGCTGCTGAATGGTATGGGTGAAGTCTTGGGTAAAGAGAACAAGATGAAAATAAATAAGTCCAAACAAAAGTAATGGAGTGCAGTCGAACGAAGGCAGGTGATGCAGGAAATATCAGATTAGGAAATGAAGTCTTAAAGGAAGTAGATGAATATTCTTACTAGGGTAGTAAAATAACTAACGATGGAAGAAGTAAGGAGGATATAAAATGCAGACTAGCACAAGCAAAGAAGAGCTTTCTTAAGAGAAGAAATTTGCTCACTTCAAACATTGATATAGGAATTAGAAAGATGTTTTTGAAGACTTTCGTGTGGAGCGTGGCATTGTATGGAAGTGAAACATGGGCGATAACTAGCTCAGAAAGAAAGAATAGAAGCTTTTGAAATGTGGTGTTACAGAAGAATGCTGAAGGTGATATGGATAGATCGAATCACGAATGAAGAGATACTGAATCGAATTGGTGAGAGGAGATCGATTTGGCTAAATTTGACAAGAAGAAGAGATAGAATGATAGGACACATCTTAAGACACCCAGGACTTGTTCAGTTGGTTTTTGAAGGAAGTGTAGGTGGTAAGAACGGTAGGGGTATACCAAGGTACGAATATGACAAGCAGATTAGGTCAGACGTAGGATGCAGTAGTTACGTAGAAATGAAAAGGTTAGCACAGGATAAGGTGGAATGGAGATCTGCATCAAACCAGTCTATGGACTGATGACTCAAACAACAACAATCGGAAAATAATCGAGCAGAAAAAAATATTCCCTACTCCTTTACTTCATTCATTCGAATGGAATTTCGAATGAATAATTGAAAAATAATCGAATGGAAAAATTCACTATTCGATTGCCTCATTCATTCGAATGAATGAACAAAAATATTCGAAAGGAAAAATAATGGAATAAACGGTTATTTTGTATTCGATTTTCCCATTACTAATCTAGCCGATACAAAATGACAACATGAAATGTAAATACTAGGTATAGTCAGAAAAGACACAAAAATCGAAAATGATATTTTAAACAACGTTCATTTTGTACAGATTTTTGATACAGCTGATATTAATGGAGGAATTTGAGATTTCCAGATTTTATTTTCCTAACATTTACCCGCCACTGTATACTAATGAAGGAATATATAGCCTAGTGCACTTTTAAGAACTTCTCTCAAAAAACCGTCTTCCCGTGACGTTCATATAAACAGCCGTACATATAGAGAAACTAAAATTGAATTAAACCTATATTGGAGCTCACAGCAGGTTTTTTTGTTGTGACTTTCCTATGGGACTTGGATTATTTTGATGGGGTTTTACGGTGGGTTTCGTTGTGGACTCAATGATGGTTGCCTTGTAAATATCTAGAGCTAAACTTTGTACCACTCACTTTTTCCCACGTCACACAGAGTGCAATATGTCCATTCTAGAGGGACGGTAATAAAAAAAATTACTGAACGATTTTAATGGATTTCATATGCTGTATTATTGTTCTTAAACATTTCTACGAAGTAAAAATAGACATTCCGCATCCAGAAAGCGGCAGCGGCACATACAGTTTAAGGCAGAATATCCGAAATTGGGTCAAAATTGCTCTGTACTTTCTTGCAAGGCATAATATTAATTTTAAACAATTATTAAGATCTAGGAAATGTCTTACGGGCATTTAACGATGCTTTCGTTATATTTATGCGTGATATTTGTTCACAATAACTAGAATAAAATTAACTCCTTGCAGTTTTTGAAATACAGGCAGATTAATCATTATAAGTATTACAAGTGCTTTCAGTGCGGGAAAAAATTAATGTGATCATGACTGTGTAAGACAAATTTTATACAACTTTAGCAGTAAAATCTTACACACCGCAAATAAATTAAGGCGACACTCCGGAGATAACAATCGATATTTCAGTCATTTTAGTGAAATTTTTTATGACTAAAATTGAAAGGATTGAGTTTCTTTCTTCTTGTCAAGAAGCTATTCCGCAGAATTCAAAAAAATATCACTGTAATAATGTTTTGTTTGCCAATTGAAATTTTACATTTCAATACAATTTTTCTCCCATAATATTCTGCCAAATATAACAAAATTTGTATGGTATATGTAACATAGCTATATTAAAAAATCTTTGTATGGAATTTTTCATTGCAGAATTTTTTAAGTAGTAGGGATTTTTTAAGTCCAAAATTTTAGAACGTAAAGATTATACAAATTTCAGTGCAATATATCTCCTTCTATACATTATGTAGAGAAAAATTGATATGCAGTGCTTTTAAAAGAAGTATTATACACCTAATTACGAATTTACATTAACATGTTAATTAAATTTCATGAACAAAATGGAATTTAAAATTTCAAAGACAAAAATTTATTTTGGAATAACGATTAATAGTATATGTAAGAAATGTTCGTGATATCTCTACTTTTATGTAGGTGACAATCCCAAAAAGTTTCGTGAAAATCCACGCATTACGAAAATACTTTCTATTTCCGTAATGTCGCCTTAATGCATACCACATCAGCAAAAGACAAAATTGATCCAATTTTAACAATAAAGTCTTACACACCGTAAATGGTCAAACAAATTTTCTACGAAGTGAAAATATTCTTCTACCATTAAATTAAATTAAAGAACTAAGCTAATAAGAAATACAGAATGTAACATAACTAGACCGACATAAGAAATCAGGGATGCACTTCATGTTATGTTAAGAACGATGATGTAATAGGATTGGCAGAGAAAAGTTTGGTTTTCGAGAAAATGGGGTTACTTAGTCACTTCCGGGTGTGCGATTCAGATTGACGAACTTTCCGTGTTTGCTATGCCAGAGAACCAACCGCTGCCTGTTGCTGTGCGTCAGAGAAGGGAAGGGAGGGGAAGTAGGAAGTGGGAGACAGAGTTAATGCTCGGCGCGAATGCACATGTTTCTCGATCGTTTTTCATAGTCTCTTCCCAGCCCCGGTGGGCAGTGCACAATTTGTTCTGCACAAATTTACTACTAAGTTTGCGGAGGAAACTGGGAAGAATGGCTCCTTTTCGATATACAAACGAAGAAATGGCTGATATGCACCTATCATATGGCGCAGCGAGTGGAACGGGAGAGAAGCCGCACAGATTTATGGCGTCTGGCACCCTAATCGACGCCAACCTCATCATTCAACCTTCGTGACTGCCTGAAGGAGGGAGCTTCGAGCCTCAGCGCCGTCGGTACGGAACCCAGAGTTTGAAGAGGCTGTTTTAGATGAAATAAATTGTACTCCATCAAACCAGGGTGAGGTCTGCCGCAGGGAATATTGACGCTTCTCATATGATCGTATAAAGTGTATGGAACGACCAGCAATTGCACCCTTATCGATTTAAATCGGTGCAAGAACTAACACCGCTGGATTACTTCAGCAGAGAATGCAGACGCCATTTTTGGTGTAGATGGGTAAGCAACCTCAATGCTGCAAATAATTCAACTACATTAAAGTTACAGGTGATAAATTTCATCATCGGCTCAGTATTGACTTGATACAGTTAAACTATCTTAGCAATAATTTACATATTATATTGTCCATCCATTCAATACAAAAACATACACCACTTAAGTTAAATGGTCTGATAGACACTATGTTTAAAGGACATGTTTCTACCTATATTAAGGTCATCTTCAGCTTTCTTTTTTTGCTAGGGGCTTTACGTCGCACCGACACAGATAGGTCTTATGGCGACGATGGGATGGGAAAGGCCTAGGAGTTGGAAGGAAGCGGCCGTGGCCTTAATTAAGGTACAGCCCCAGCATTTGCCTGGTGTGAAAATGGGAAACCACGGAAAACCATTTTCAGGGCTGCCGATAGTGGGATTCGAACCTACTATCTCCCGGATGCAAGCTCACAGCCGCGCGCCTCTACGCGCACGGCCAACTCGCCCGGTCCTCTTCAGCTTTCAATACAAATGATAAGACATACACAAATAAAACATTGCGTTCATATACATTTTGGACCCCTTTTTATAACAAGCATCTTCTCAAAAATGAAGGCATTGTGAATTGAATCCACTGATTGTTTTGGATTCCTAGTGATTTCTTCATCATCATTCGTTTTATATTTTAATCAGTGGATATATTTTTAAGTTTTAATTATCGTTTCATCTCATTGCACCTCATAGCATTAGGGTACGATGACCTGTTAGGCCGCTTTTAAAAATAAACCTCATTACCATCCTCTATAATTAGTTATCAATGTCGGAACAGAGTTTGAAATTTAACCTTTGTGATAAGGTCACCATCAACACTGAACAATTTACTCACGGGCTGGAGGAGAGAGTCTTCGGAGAAGCCCTACTAATGATACTAATGATTACAATAAATGGATACATATCGATGGCTTTCTTTTAAAAAACGTCGTATGTCCAAATGTTCTTCCTACCCATTATATTCCTTAAGTCTGGTCACGCCTCCCGGTCATGTATTTGTATGCAGTCCATCAGAATAATTTTCGCTGTGTTCATTTTCCTTTGCTAACATCTAAAGGAAAATGGTCCTTACCGTACCGTATTGTAGGGATGTTGATTGCATGGCAAATTTACACACTCCTACAGTATAATGTATGTAAGGTTCATTTTCCTTTACAAATTGGCAGAGGAAAATGACCATAACGAAAATTATTCTTTTGGACTGTATATAAATATGAGACTGGGAGGCGTGACCAGTCTTAAGGAATATAATGGATAGGAAGAGTATTCGGACTTACGAGGTTTTTAAAGAAAGCCATCGATATTCTCTCACTTGCTGGTCATTTGTGATTAGGTGAAAACCGTATTCATTTATTGCAATACAAGCTGACAAGAAAAAAAAGAAACGGTTTCCATCTGATCACCCCGTTCTTAGCTCAAGGTAGCAGAGACAAAGATGTCTTGGGGCAGAATTTTCTCATATTATCTTATCAGACGTAATACGTAGCGCGAGCGAGAGTTTCGGAATGTCATAAGTCGCTCCCTCACCTTGGCCGGCCATTGTCCTCCATATAACTGTAGAACCAATAAATCCAGCCAAGGAAGCCCCCTCGGCTTACCATCTTTCATTTCAGTGGTCGGATGGCTTCTCTCCGTGCACAATATACACCCTTTCCTTACATTTCCCCCTTATTTCGCTATGGAATCCCCTTCTCCAGAATAACACGCCTGATAAAAACTGGAAATACGGAGCAAGGAGAGTAAAGAAGATCCCACCAATTCGTCTTGTGAGTGTGAAGGGAAACGAAACGACGGCAACTTGTCAACCACCAGAGAAGAAAAGGCGTAACGCTGTATAATAGGGATTCTTGAAGCTGATGGATGAAAATAACAAGATGTCTAAAGAGCACCACCGGGATATGTTAGATAAATCTGCTGGTTACGGGGTGGTGTACGGTAAATGGTGAAAGGAATTATTCTCTCCAGATCCAATGAAGGTAAAATGGTAATCTAAAGTGAATAATATTATAATTTTATGAGTACCTTCAAATTTTTGCCTCATACCTTTGCTTTCATCACAATTAGTTATATAAAAGTTGAGAATAGGTTAAGTTCAATTTGTAACTGATTTGTTGCGAAATCACGGGAAAACAGCTTTATGCCATTTTTTCCAATTTCGTTTTTTATATTTAGAGATAGCCGAGTTGACCACTACAATATAAATTATTTCATTCTAATTCAGTGGCGTAGCTATATTAAGAGCACCAATAAAGGAAATGTCAAATTTCTTCTTTTATTCCAATTTTGCTTGGTGTGAAAATGGGAAACCACGGAAAACCATCTTCAAGGCTGCCGACGGTGGCATTTAAACCCACTATCTCCCGGATACAATCAAAATGTGCAAAATAAGCATTTCAAATCGTTTTTGATTAGTTTTTATGGTTTCTTCCTTTTTTTCACATCTTGGTGGACTCACGGCTACAAACATTGTCACACGAGTGGATTTGGCCTTGTTTAACGGCCGGATGCCCTTCGTGATGAAAGCTCTATGCGGACGGATGTATTCACTATTGAGTGATTATTTTACAGTGTGGAGACCGAGATCGATAGCTGCAGTCGCTTAAGTGCGGCCAGTATTCAATATTTGTGAGACAGTGGGTTTGAATCCCACAGTCGGCAGCCCTGATGGTTTTCCGTGGTTTCCCATTTTCACATCAGGAAAATGTTGGGGCTGTACCTTAATTAAGGCCACGGCCGCTTCCTTCCGAGTCTTAGGCCTTTCCTATCCCATCGTCGCCATAAGAACTATCTGTGTCGGTGCGACGTAAAGGCGCTAGAAAAATGTGACGTAAAACAATTGGTAAAAGAAATTATAGTGTGGAGTGTTGAGTGAATATGAACAGGAGTACCGGTATGTTAGTATAAAGGCTAGCACCCAATCCCCGAGTCAGAAGAATTAACCAAACGAGTTTAAAATAGCCGATCCAACAGGGAATCGAACCCGGGAGCCTCTAAACCGAACTTCCTGTGGATGGGGACGGTATATTTACATCCACGGTATCCCCAGCCTGTCGCATGAGATGACTAAAACAGGCTCTAGGGGCTTTTAACTTTGGAGTGTTGGTTGGCGATGACCGGGCCCTTATCTGTGTCCTGGCTTTGTTTACACTTACTTGTGCCAGGCTCCTCACTTTCATCTTTCCTCCCTTAGTCAATTCCTGTTCTTTTCCCACCCCGACGGTGTTAGGTCTGCGAATCATAGGGAGGCTTTGATTTTCATACCCTCCGTGGCCCTCGTCCTTCTTTGGCCGATATTTTCATTTTTAGAAGTGTCGGACCCTTTCCATTTTTACTCTCTGTATTCATAGAGGATGGTTGTCCAGATGTACTTCCACTTAATACAATAATCATACCACCACCACCTCTTAACCGGAGGTAGCAACACTGACCATTCATCCAAGGAGCCGGAAGTTAGTTTTTACTGTTTGAGGAATAATATCATATTTTTCACAAGCTTTCAAATATCTCCGGAAAATATAGTTCTATCTAAAAGTTGTAAATTAGAGTCATTACAGAACATACAATTTTTAGTCCTTTATATTTGATATGTCTTTACCGTACGAACTCTAACAATTGAGATACTCACGAATTTCGGTTCTACTGCCGAACCATCAACACCGAGCATCGCGGACGTGAAACTATTGCTCAATTGACATGGTAACGAACTAGTTGGCGAGTGGTTCTAATCGTGATTGTTTAGTCAGGTGCAAGTGGTGGTGATTACATTTTTACTCTATTAACAGTAATCAGAGAGGAAAATAGAATGGATCCGACGCTTTCAAAATTGAAGGCATCGGTCAAAGAAGACAAGGGCCACGAAGGGCGTGAAGTGGGAAGACACCCTAAGCCTCGAATGCTCTATGGAGTCGGAAAATAACAAGAGTTGCCCAAGCGAGTTCGGATAGGATAGATGAAAACGAGGAGCCTGACACAAGTGAAACCAAAGTCACGACTTAGTCAAGACACCTCTGTAGTCTTCATACCATTCTCCCAAGTTGAGAAACACTGGGGCCGCTTTTAGTCGCCTCTTAAGACATTCGAATTATTATTTTCCCCCACCCACAGGGGGATTAGTAAGGTACAAAACCCACGTACTTATCATCCCATATTGATACGAAAGACTGAAGATTGCCATCAAAATGAGAAAGAACACTTAAAGAGGAATAATATGAGGTAAGGGAATTATGAAATGCGGGGCAAAAGAAGCTATTTCCCTTTATCTCAGACGTTCTATGATCTCCGAGCCGAAGGAACAATGTTGTGGCCTATTATGACCAAAGTCCATAAAACTGACCGACAGTACCATTGCACTGGCTGTTGTTTTTTGAACTGTACTCTGTCTCTTCTGCTGCCAGTCTTCTCAACTAGATGACAGACGGTAGAAACGTTGACGGGTTAAAAAATACAAAGCCTTTGGGAGATACGTTGGTGATCTTGTCTGCTTGCAGTAGGATGGCAGCGAAATTAAATGAAAACATTAATTACACAACAACAGAAGAAAAACAGAAAACAATTAGCCTACCATATATGAAAACAAAATATTACAAGAAATTATCTCAAAACTAGATTTACTCAAAACGAACGAAGAATAAAGAAGGACATACATTAAAGATATAATATAAGACAATTATGTACGAGTAGTCTAACATAGGCCCAATAATTATAAGTAATTGCATAGGATTTCATAAGTAATTTGCAGAAAGGAACTTAAACACACCCTTACATGTGGGGTAATATTTCAGGCCCTCTTACCCGGAGGCCTCAGGTTTGAATCCTGACCATTTCAGAGATTTTTAACTGAATCTGAGAGCTGGTTCGTGGTCTATTCAGCCTCCAGTTGAAGAGCTGTATGACGGTAAGCTGGCATCCCCGGTCTAGAAAGTCAAAAATAACGGCAGCGAGGTTCCATCGCGCTGATCAGGCTGCAATTAGAAAATATGCAGGCCTTCGGTCTGAGCAGCGGTAGTATGGGGCTTGTCTTGTGGCGTAGTATGTTTCATTGAGAGTAAGTCTAACCCTGAGAGAATTACTAAATGTTTGAGGGAATAGTTTCAAATTATATATCAATTTTTATTTATTTATTTATTTATTTATTTATTTATTTATTTATTTATTTATTTATTTATTTATTTATTAATTATTCTTTTTCCATTAGGGTGTTCTGGGAACCACGTGCCAGTTCCAATGGTTCATCCTTGTTCCTGCTTCTTCCTCCCATACTCCTTCATTTACTCACTATGTCTCCTTTTCCTCTACTAGAACCATTTTGAGCCTATTTTCCTTCCCTTACAACCTTGGAATCCTTCCATTTTTAGCACTTTATTTCTAAGAATCCCTCTCTCTGTTGTTTCTTCTTCTTCTTCTCCTATATTGTTTCTTTTCAAATATTTCTTGACTTCATCAATCCAGGTCGTTGTTGAATTCTTGATCCATTGAACATCTGTTTGGTTAAACTGTTGTCATCCCTTCCGTTTAAGTGTAAAAAATATAAATCGTCTCTTCCGTATTATTTCTGTTATGTTTTCTACGTTTCGTTATATTTCATAATATTAATTATTGATTTCCAGAGTTCTTTAGTGTAGCTGGTTGTTCCAAATCATGGCGGCACTGGATATTGCTACATTCGAGATGAAGATGGCATCAAGAACAGCAACTGCTAATAATAACAGGAAGGTCCGGCTCCATGGCTGAATGGTTAGCGTGCTGGCCTTTGTTCCAGAGGGCCCCGGGTTCGATTCCTGGCCTGGTCAGAGATTTTAACCTTACCTGGTTAATTCCCTTGGCTCGGGGACTGGGTGTATGTGCTGTCGCCAACAACCCCTGCAACTCACACACCACACATAACACTCTCCTCCACCAGAATAACACGCAGTTACCTACACATGGCAGATGCCACCCACATACATAGGAGGGTCTGCCTCACAAGGGCTGCACCTGGCTAGAAATAGACACACGAAATTATTAATTACAGGAAAAAGGTCATAATCCGGATTCATGCATATCTACAAATACTTTGTGATCTAAATAAACTGGCTGTCGATAAGTTTTGAAGATGGAATCAACAGCTGTAACTGCTAATAATTACAGGAAGGTCCGGCTCTATGGCTAATTGATAAGCAAGTTTGTACCGTTAAAGCGGCAACCACAGTTGTCACTATTTATAACTTTCCTGCAGCAGTTAAACAACCCACACAAACCAGCATACACTAACCAATGGGTACAGATCCTTCAATAGCTCATGCACACTGAACAACAACAAGAAATTAACATAAAATAACAATTCTAAAGTTGAAATAAGTACATTTGAAATCAGGCACTACGATTTACTATCATTTGTCATAATCGTGATCTACAGTAGCAATTATAACGCCGAGCCATGAGAAAATAGGTAAACATAATGTAAAGAAAGTCGGTATGTGAAGTCTGGAAAAAGGTAACTACGGTCTAGGGTTCTAGGCTATAAACAATTTTATTCACCCTAGATGAAATGGCAATTTAGGGGAAGGCGCCTAAAATTTAAGACAGGTGGAGAGTGTCTGCCTGTATAATGAAAACTGCCTCACTCCATTGTGGCTGACAGTAAGCAAGTGGGCCTTCCATCATGGTGAAAACTCCCTAACTCAGTCTTCATATGAGCAATGACTTCCGCGTCGCGTTTCTGGGGTAAAGTTAAGAGCAATGTAATTTAATACATCTTACTCATAACGTGTGCATTACTTAACCTAGAATTATTTATAAAATGTAGAATTGCGTAGCGGAGGACAGGTACATCAGCTAGTATATCAATATAGTTAGAAAACAACAATTTAGTTTCTGATTCAAACTAAAACGTAAGCTCATTTACAAACAACAATGTACTCTCTTTGAAATATTTAATTCGAGTTAACCTCTCATAAGGTAAGCCGTAGGGCTTTAAACTACATAAACACTTTACAAATTCTTTACAGTGTCTGAAATTCTGCAATGTTCGTAATTAGATAACCCAAAAAACTATACAGAGAATTCTTTATCACTGGGGGTCAAGCTTCGGCTCACTTTGCTGACATTTTGAGGTATTTCAGGTTCTTGCATGTCCACTTTCTGCTTACACTCTAATTGTTTAACGCAATCAAAGAAACCTGTTAGAGCCTCCCTATCATCGTCACAGCTTCCTTTCCACACATCTTTCGTATATTGAGAGAGCATGATTAACTTCAAGTTTTGTTTGACGAGTAATGCCTTGGACAGGCTCTTACAAGATTGAAAATATTCTGTAATGAATTTTTTCTGAACCTAGAAATTAGTACAAAATGATCTTGGTTCTCATTCAGTAACAGCTTGCAACTCAAGTATGGATTTTGCGCACAGTGTAAGTCTAGTTTATACAGTTTTTACAAGCACATATCTTATTTGAAGAATAGAAAAGATGTCAACAATGCGTTTGAGGGAGCAAGTAGTTTCGTTATAACATCAGAATCGCGTTTGCTGAATGCAGTGGTTTTGTTACGAGAACTCGTAGAGCGAACCATATTTTAAACAAATCTACGAACCAAGTAGAGTGTAAAATTATGGTGGACTTGATTCTTCAGCCAGGAAATTCAGAGTACTACTGATAGAATGGATTATCACCTTGGTTGAAGTTGACACCCTCATCTTGTCGAAGTGAGATAGATACACATCTTCTTCAATAACTTTCGGTGCTACCTTGAAAATGAATTTCTGTTCGTACGTAATTAGTTCCTCTAGATGGGATACCTCGACTTGAACCGTAGGTAGGCCAAATTCTGCAGCAATCGATTGTGGGACAGTGATTACTTTGTTATTACTGAGCATGCCTTCTTAAAAAGGCGAACTAGATCTGGGATGGCATAGATTTTCTTTCTCTTCGTCATAAGCGATTTAGTGCACTCATTTCTGACACAACTGCCAAATTATTAAGATCTAGTTTTTAGGTTTTCATTATAATGTCGAAATAATATTTCCATATACAGCACTATCCGTACTGTCTCCAGTGAAAAAGTATGCAATTGTGTGCTTCCATCTAGCTGATAATCTAGGTAAGGTGACTTTCCCAGTGAATGCATTGCACGAATTGTCATATTCACTCCCTGATGTAATGGGCATTTCATCCATTTATAGGAGTTGTTTTTCTTCAATGGTAAAAAAATCAGCTTTCATTTGAGGAACTTAATAACACCCTCTAGAATACCAGGTCGATACGGATTATTCTGGACTTTCCTACGAAGTGTTCTTAGGGAAGGAAGCGGGTAATTTTGCTCTAAGTTTTCTTCGTAGCCTGTATTTCCACAGAAAATTTTAATTTGAGGGGGTTTTTATTATCACATTTGAGCAAAATATCCTTTTTCCAGTTAGTGAACAAATCTGATCATCACCGAGCACTTTTCTCAGTTTGTCCTTTACATACATTTAAAGTTAGAACATGAGCTTTTTAGTGATTCAGTCTGCTCAATTGTTTCATGTGCCGTTTGTAATGCTTTTCATACCACTGTGACTTCTCACTGAAAGATTTTACTGTGCCTATATTTGAATGAGGCAGGCTGCAACTTGCTCTATTGGGCTCGCTCGGTGAAGCAATACTTGAATTTAAAATTAGAGCATTTTCTTCCGTACCTGTACTGCAATGTCTTGTAGATTATAACAAGTTGTATTCTTCTACCATCTTACAAATTTCTTCTTTTTCGGGATCCATAGTTTCTGAGTGATGGGAGGCTTCCTTCTATCTGGAGGTTCTCGCTGAGAGAAAATTGTGGAAACGGCATTACATTTTATAGTTCTTTTTCCAACCTCTCATACCTTTATCCACACATGCCGCTCAAAGTGTGCCTTGAGAAATAAATTTACATGCCAGTCATTCTAGCGAACTATATTGTGGATACTTAACCTCCAGGCGCTCGCCGATACGGCATTTAGACCGCACATTTTAAATTTTTGATATTGCTGCTTCACGGCAGTAAGCAGACCAGTAAGAACCTCTGCTAATCCTCAACTATAATTTGAGCCAACAGATCGCGTAATCGGCGAATCTTTACATTGTGAAATTGATCTCACGGGTGGGCGCTAAGTGTGGCCCGGAAGCCGCTCCGCGAGCGCAATTGTTCTGCAAACCGCAGTGCGAGCGATTTTTAAGTACATTTATTTTACTTTCGCTGTTTGGATAAAAAAATACATTGGTGGTAGGGAACAGAGGGGAAAGGATTTAAAAACAGCATTTCTCCATCTTTACAGAGAACGATTATCCAAATCCTGACTAAATTTTGCGGACTCTCCAAGAGTTGTCCGATGAAGAGTGGGGTGCAGAAAGATTGGACGATCCTCTTGACATGATTTTTATTTATGTCAAGAAAGGAAACTGTGCTAATAGCCTAGAATATTTAGGCTCTGATGGAACTGGTATAGCAATTATTCGTGCTAATTTCAGCAATGTGGCCGCGGATAACTACTTTGGCAGCTATCATTTGGCTTAACACCTGTTTTAAAACGGGGTGACTTCCTTGGGCACTTTGAAGAAAAATGAAAAATGAGATACCAAATTTCTCCAGAACAAATCGCGTGAAGTTGAGTCGAGAATATTTGCCTTCCAGTTTAGTGTACTTCATCACCAAGAAGAAGAAGAAGAAGAAGAAGAAGAAGAAGAAGAAGAAGAAGAAGAAGAAGAAGAAGAAGAAGAAGAAGAAGAAGTCTGTGTTTTTACTGTCTTCGATGCATAATACTAATGAGCCGGACTATGAAACAAACAAACCATTGCAGATCACTGACTACAATTCAACAAAGGGAGGTGTTGACACTGTTGACTTACTTTGTTCAATATATAAAGGTAGGTCAAGACTTGTTGCGCATCCCCATATTATATCTCCCTTGCTATCATCCGGTGATACAATACGATGCAACGCGAGAGTTTTTCTCTGCCGTATCATCCATACGTATTCGTATCCGAGAACCCGTATCAAATCCATGCAACGGGAAGAAATGAGATTAATATCAGTTTCGCGCCAGCTTTCAATCAACTATGACGTCACCTAACTGAAAGGTAGCATCGGCCACGTACATCCATCTTAACTGTGCTATAAAGAAAAAAATACGAAATCATGAAGTTTGTGGATATATGCATGCTGGTAGGGAAGTATACAAATGGGGCCCATCTGTTGGCGGACATATATTTTCAATCATTCAGAGAGGAATATACAAAAATTTCACAACGATGCATCCCATGTGTAATTTTCCCCCTCTCTTTTATTAAAATATTCTGTGCTTTGGGGGTTCCATATCACGTCCTTCTTTTCTCCACTCCGTTACGAATATAAACACTGAATCGAAAATACGAATTACTCTCTCTGGCGATGACTGCGTACGCCAGCTGTCCTTTGTGTGGAACTGACTAGCAACGGTGTGATACAACGCGTGCACGTCCAGGCTAACACGTCTGCACTGCGTGTCGTCCCTTTGATGCGACGGCAAACGACCCCCAAGTGTGCGAACAAGCCGTTGTGTATCACCGTATCAACATTTTGCAACGGAATAATGACACGGGGAACCGTCGACACTGATGCGCAACGGAGATACGATACGGGAATACGCAACAAGACTGGACCCGTCTCAACACCTCTATGTGAACAAAAACATGGCCAATGGCAGTGTTTTCCGTAAACCTGATATTGAAGCCATCAATTCCTACAACATTTTCTTTTCAAATTGCTCACAGGAATCTTTTCTGGAGAAAGGACCTCTACAAATTTTTTATGAGTCTTGTACCGGGCGGTACACCTCCACGCCGCTTGTTCAAATATTGCGCCAATTTAATCTACTCTACAGGAGAAACCCTGAACTTTAAAAAACCGAACTAACTCTACTGTTTATCAGAAGATGTCTCTGTGTGTTTTCAATTTGCTTTTGTTCCATTAATCAAGAAGTATGGACATTCTCTAACAGATGCCTCAAAAAAAAAAAAACTATGATCATGCACTCCGGTGCAAAGGAATGAGCCTTCTTGAAGAAATTTTGTATTCAAAAGTTGTTGTCTTTACTAAATTTTGTTCTTTTATTTTCGGGTTGGCAATATTAATCCTTCCTTCCCCCAGGTTTGAACTTAGCCAATCCCGAATTTCTTTAATTCTCAGCCAATCATGTATGTCTTCTTCGATATGGATATGTAGCTCTAAGCTATCCAATAAAGTTGAGGAGGTGTGTCTATTCATTCTTGAAAGGTCTCGAATTTTCCACGAGGGTATAAAAACTGCTGATTTTCTTGTCTCGGGGCCACTAGTATAACATTTAACTCAGTGTGTGGATATGTAGCAGGGGGCGGAATGCGCCTCTTTCTTCAAGCAGCAGCTCTTCAACAAGGTAATGGCCTTTTAACATCTTCATTTCTCGCTAGCTCAGCAGTTTAACTCTCGGGGAGGGTTCGAAACCTTTAATATGTAACCTACCACTTTAAAATGTAATTTCCTCTTCTGTCTATGTGAAAACTACAAATCTCTTTTACAGTAAAGTGGGGATAGAAAGTGCTTTACCCTCTCGAGCGCCCCTTCATCTTGAAATTGTGGTGACTACGTTTTCATAACCGTTTCTACGCTTTCTTAATGTGTTAAGTTTCCTCATACGAGTCACCACCATAGATTGGGATTAGCCCCTGTATTATCGGCCTAGTGCCTCTTAGGTTTAATAACTTTTGTGTAGGAGTGCATGTTTTTGCCTCCATTCAATTTTTTACTTTGTGCCATTTAATTAACCCGATGTTTAGTTTTCTTCATGTGAAGGCCCTGTAGGTTGGGTATTAAATGCCCCTCTTTCTTTGTGTGCCTTGAGGGCAGATAGAAGTGAAATTCGTTGTGGCCTTTGATAGGCTTGAAATTTGAGAGCGGGTTTGCTCTTTCCTAAATTTGATTTCTGTGTGCCTCTAGGAGGCTTAACATTGTAATTTGGAGCAAGTGCTCCTTGGCATGGTGGGGTTTTCTGCCCCTTTGTTCAATTTTGTTCCTTGGTAAAGTTGGGCTAATAGCTCAAGGATTGTGACTGTGGGGCTGGAAGCCCAAATCTTGTAACGAACTGTAATTTGTAATTTCTTAATTTGTTGATCTGCTACTTGGTACCTGTTATACTCTGTTATTGGTTGATTTTGAAAAAAAAATATAATCTTTGTTAAAGTTTTAAGTTAACTTTAATTTTGTAGTTGAGACCTATTCCAGCCCGCACCTTCTTTCACCTCCGCCTACCACGGATAACTACGTAACAAGTCTGATGGAGGAAAACTTGAAGAATGGGGCAAAAATATCTAGTCTTATTGAGAAAATTTTCGCTTCTCTATCAAAATCCAAGTTAGAGTCAAACGCCAGCTTCGAATACCAAAACATTTTGTTACGTATGTGGAAGCCACGAAGACAGTAATACCGTACTGCTGTCGCGTGGCCTACATGCCTAAAGCTGCGTTTACACTAGCGAAACTCCCTCGCGAAAGTCGCTCGGGCGAAACTTACTCGCTTCGAATGAATTTTCGCGCTACCCAAAACAGAGCGCAATTCAGAGCGAAAAATAGCGCGAGTGGGGTGAGCCGCCTTCGACAAGCCAGAAAGCTTCAGTTCTGGTTTTGCATGCAACATGGAAACTTGTTTTGTCCCTCCAGCCGCTACAGTATTTCATCATCTTATAGTGGATTAGTGTCATAAAAGTAAAAGTTCAAATAAATTTCAGTTTTTGTAAGAAATTGAAGTGTTGCGTTTTTCGTGCCGGTCAGTGTGAGTTCTTCACAATGACCCAAGAATAGTTCAAAATAGGTACCGGTAGGTTCAAAAAGTAATGAAATGACACAATTTTGCATTATAAACCAATAGCAATTGCTTACTTGATCCAGTGACTCTGCCTTTTGTTTTCTTTCGATCTTTCGCTTCGATATGATCCCAGTAGCGCTTTCATCTTCCTTTTCACTGTAGAAATAGGAATGTTTACTTGAGAACTAATTTCATTCCACGCATCTTCTCTTTAATTGAGACTGAAACTAGCTTTGGTTTTTTGGATTCCACATAAAATTTATTTGTAGAGCTCGATGAGCTGTAAGCACTGTTCTTAATTCATCCCTCGCGCAACTATGGGGACCACGTTTACACTGAGCGAAGTCGATGAGCAAAACCGTTTGATGCGCCGACAAAAAGCCGACTGAGCTCCGGCTCGCAGCGAGGGCCCTCACTCCGCAATTACTCAGGGGTGAGGGTGCGCCTACGCTAGGCTCAATTCACTCGCGAAATTATTTCGCGAAGAAATTGCGCTTAGTGTAAACGCAGCTTAAAACACAACTGCAAGCATCAAAGCCAACATGAGTTTCCTGTGAGAAGTGTGACAGTAATACCGAGGAAGTGTCTTAGTTCTTGTTTCTTCTATGACATTATACTTTTCCATCGTTTTAATTCAGGAATCACTCCTTTGGTTGCAGAGTTGATGTTGTTTTGTTGCGAACTGTTCACATTTCAACAGGTCCCTTGTTAAGATGAGTCAGGTTTATGTTTTCCTTGTTTGAATGACTTAGCCTACTCCGGATCTACTGTTCTTTTTTTATTCAACTATTTCTACTTAAGTAATTAAACATAGTTTCAAATCTGCCTAATATGTGCCTTTTTTCATTTATCCAATTTACATCGTAATAAAACGTTTTAACGCGGAAAAAGTGCCAATTTTTCTTGTGCGGTCCAATTGCCGCAGTGCGAGCGCTTTCGGGACTTTTATAGGCACGAGCACCTGGAGGTTAAAATATTACGTATCATAGACTCACTTCACATAAACACTTTGCGTCAGTAGCAGATCAACTTTCTCTTTTAACCATGGCAATCCATTGCTTCCTTCGAATTGTGTCCTGGGAAATACACTCGCGATAGATCCTTTCTCCGGTCTGTCAGTACAGCCGAATGCACAACAACGCGAAATTTTTACGAACTCTACAAACTACAGTCATTAACAGAACGTGTTTAAAATACAGTGCTAGAGAGGAATATGGCGTATCGAGTGCAAGTCCAGACGCGATCAAACAGAAATCGAACTAACTTGGCAGCACTGTACTATGGACAATTTTCCAGCTTCTATGTTTAACATATGAACAGGGAAAATTAGTACATAATTGACATGATAATGCTAATAATGCAGTAGTGTGATGTACGTACTATCACAAGTTCCCCAGAAAGACGGAGCACCTACGTTATGGCAACGGAGAACAGTTAGAGGAGTTGGTTTCAGAACGTCTTCTGTCCAGAATTGTGCGACAAACTTACGTTCATTAGTGAAACTACTCGCACTTCCGTTACCTTTATATCTTGTCCGGCCCATTACTATTACTATTGTTAAGACACACTTCAGAAATCTTTAAGGTTTAGAAGGTCGTTCCGGTAAACATTTCTGCTCATTAACACGATGCCTATGACAGAATAGATAAGCAATATTGAAATGTTATGAAAATACAAACATGCCGCTTAAATACTAGCTGGTGCTGGCGATCGAGAGGTTAATGTGCTAGCTCCTGCGCCTAAGGTCATGGTTTCGATCTGGGCTGAGGTAGGTTGACTTTTTAAAACAAGGAAATGTACGTCGTTCATGTAAGCGAGTCAAACGAGTCCTGGTGTTATCATTCGGTCTAAATTCTACCAATATTCGAATCTGACCACATAGGTTTTCATTTTTCTCGATGGGAGTGCTGATTATAGTTAACTACAGTATTTTAGTGAGACTGGAACCTCAAAATCGACGCTCAAGTAAACGAGGAGACAGCTCAAAATAAATCGACAACGGGGGCCATACCGGTACAAAAATAGTGTAGTAGGCCTAGTACTCAGAAACTATAATAATAATAATAATAATAATAATAATAATAATAATAATAATAATAATAATAATAATAATAATAATAATAATAATAATAATAATAATAATAATAATAGTAATAATAATAATAATATTTGCTTTACGTCCCACTAACTACCCTTTTACGGTTTTCTGAGACGACGAGGTGCCGTAATTTAGTCCCGCAGGAGTTCTTTTACGTGCCATTAAATCTACCGACACGAGGCTGACGTATTTGAGCACCTTCAAATATCACCGGACTGAGGCAGGATCGAACCTGCCAAGTTGGGGTCAGAAGGCCAGCACCTTAATCGTCTGAGCCACTCAGCCCGGCAGAAACTATATTAAAACTAATATAAAAACTCATTCAAGTATAGACCTGCAACAACAATAATAATAATAATTATAATAATAATAATAATAATAATAATAATAATAATAATAATAATAATAATTTCATGACCTCACAGATGGTGACCTGCGAAATCATTGTGACATCTCAATAGCACTGCCATCTGAAGCATGTGTCATCTTCGTACAGGCTGGGAAGTGCCAGGGACGGGTGGAATGTAAAGTCTTCCACTACCCGTAACCTCCGCTTTTTTGTGGAGTAGAGTGGTTAGCTCTACGCTCGGATGATTTTACTCCCAGGAGTTAATAGAGTAGGCCTACTCATTTTTGGTGCGTGAACCTCCGGAAGTGGAAATTCTGTTTCTGAAACATTTTGGGCTTCCTGATAGGGAATCGAACCCATGTCCTTCCTCGTGAGGCGAGCACGCTTTTAGTTCATCGGCCAGGCAGCCCCTCTGCAGCGAGGAACATATGTGTGGCACTGTAGTTGCCTTTGGCACATCTGCCGATCCTGTCATGTGCCTGAACGCAGAATTGAAATAAATTAGCTACAACGACTTAAGCTCAAGATACAAGAATTAATATTGCGAAAATTAACGACCCCGACTTTTGCGTTATTTTACACACCTGAATATATTTTTTGTTTTCGTTTTCAGACATTTTATTCTTATATTAAATCGTTAATATTTTCCGCGAAGTACAAAGGCGGAAATGTCCTCGTTACCGCGCTCTCTCTCTCTTAGTTTTTGAGAATCAGATAAAATTAAATATGCGGTAAAAGCCATTCAGCTAAGGTACTTACCTTGACGAGTACTCCTCACTTTGGGAAAAGAGATGTTCGTCTCCAAAAACATCTTCACTGTGTCTTCAAAAACAGCACTTTTTAATATTTTGCACATTTAACATTATCTTGCACAATTTGGATGGTGGCTTGCAGCTATAGGCCTACTCCTACTCGTACGTTTTTCCTCTTCTAATTTATTGTTAAAACATTCTTTTGCATTATTTCTTCTGAAATTCCTCATTAAAAGATTATCCTTTTGTCATTCCAGGCGTTAATAATACAATTTACACATTAAAATACAAAATATCCTGATGTAAAAATCCTGTATATAATTTTCTGCCTGTTTGTGTAGATATTTTTGATTGCACAATCCTAGCACTTGCTGTCTTGATCTAAACGATGGGAATGAAAGCAACAGTCTAGTAACGAATTGCAGGAGGAATTATTTTCCATATTCCAAAACTCTTCAGTTGAAGTTCCCAGAATAAACGAAAGGAAAATGTTTTATTCGGAAAAACAATCTAAGGTTTTATGAGCTTTTCACACTTTATCGGATTTACGAAAAATGGTCACCCTAATGAGAGTGAAAGAAGATAATCGGAACACGGTTGACGTTTGAGGACCGATTTCTTTTAAACTGGTCGTCGCTGTAGTTACGTCAGTGGAGAACTGAGTTTCAAGCAGAACCTCCACCACACTTGACAATAATTACACGGCTCTGTGACAATTTTGAAGCATTTGGTACCATTTGTGACTTGTGTAACGGCGTAACTTCGTACAAAAATTACAGCAGTATGTGCATCAATATCCTTTGACCGAGATTACTCAATCAACTGTTCGCCGTGTGAACAGCCGCTAACAGCAACAACGTTGCACACCTTTAAATCACCATTAAAAAGAATTTAGGGCTTCACACAAATGGCCAGTATCCTGTAAAGTCCATATCTAATACTTTCTTAAGTTATTTCAAGGAAGCTCTAAATTTATCGGACATCTCCCTCGGCAAATTTTTCTAATCCCTAATTCAGTTTCCCATAAATGAATAATATTGTCCTAATTTGTCCTCTTGAATTCCAAGCGTACCTTCGTATTATGGCATTTCCTACTTTTTAAAGCCGGATTGAGTGGCTCAGACGGTTGAGGCGCTGGCATTCTAACCACAACTTGGCAGGTTCAAACCTGGCTCAGTCCGGTTGTATTTGAAGCCTGTTGTCGGTAGATTTACTTGCACGTAAAAAAACTCCCGCGGGACAAACACTGTCTCCAAAAGCCGCCAAAAGTAGTCAGTGGGACGTAAAAACAATAACATTATTATTATTATTGTTATTATTATTATTATTATTATTATTATTATTATTATTATTATTATTATTATTATTATTACTTTTAGAAACTCATTTCAAGTTTATTAGTCAAATAGTGTGTCCTTTGATAGATCGGAACATACCGCTTACTCCAGCAGCTCGTCTCCCCACTCCCAAATCTTTCCAGCCCAATGTTTGTAAAATTTTCGTATCACCACTCTGCAGAACATATCGTGAGGCTTTCCTTTGGATGCTTTCCAGTCCTCGAATCAAGTAATCTTGGTGAAGGACCCACATGCAATCCATAAATAACCTCCTAGCTACATGAAGATATCTGTAAGATTTATTTACTACCTTATTACTGTAATGTGATTACCCCAGTAAGGATCTTTACTTATATTAAGACCTATGTACTTGGAGTGATCCCCATGAGGTACTTTCACCTTTCGTAATTGTGTAGGAACAGGAAACTCAATTTCTGATGCACTGTAACTAAAATTAGTAATAACTAGCTGTAGTATCCGGCGTTGCCCAGAGAGTTTCTGAATATTTACCTTTAAGATTTGCATTACCAGTTACTTATGTGTGATGTGAATTTTTATACAATTCCTTTTTGACTTGCAGATTGATATGTTATGATCTATTATGTAGTTTTAAAATTATTTAGATGTGTTTGATTTCAAGTTTTATATTATTAAATTTTCGAGTAAAATTTCGTCCTTATGGAAGCTCGAATCGACTGGGAAGTATTTGATCCTGTCAAGAATTAATAAGTGATAACTATGTGTATTTAGCCGTCATACTATACCTCGCAGATACGATGTACATGATTTCAACTGTCAATGAGACTGTCCCACTCTCGCCCCCCACCCCTAAGAGATAAAAAATTTGGATTGTCACCATTCATTTCAGTGATCCAGAAAACTGTAGATTCTACACTGTTTTCGATTATTTTTATATCTCACTCCCCCCCCTCACCCATACCCCAAAGTGGGCTGAACATGAACTTTAAAAAATTCGGATTGTCACTATTCATTTCAGCGACCACGAAAACTATGGATTCGATAATATTCTAGATTATTTTTATACCACCCCCTCGCCCGCTGCCCATAAGGGTGCTAGGGGTGTCTTACCCCCACGCGGTTTGTCTCCTGATACTAATTGATAAGTGTACCAAGTTTGGTGAAATTGCTCCAGTGGTTTAGGAGGAGATGTGTCATTTACACACCCACCGCTCCCCCCCCCCCACACACACGTACACACACATACATTCATTTTTATGTATAGGAAGAAGAAAAAGATAAGATTTTTATATATAGTTTTTCGGTTATTTTTATATTTCACCCCCTTCACCCCCCACTTGGAATTGCAAAAAAATCTGGAGTATTACTATTCATATCAGAGACCCTGAAATGTATGGATTCGAAACTGTTTTTAATTATTTCTATATCTCACATCCCCCATTCGCTCCCCACCTAAAAGGGGGGTGAACTTGGACTTTAACAAATTCTGGAGTATTACTTTTCAACTCAGCGACCCCGAAAACTATGAATTCGGCACTATTCTCGATTATTTTTATAACTACCCCCCTGACCCCCTCCCTTAAGGGCGCTAGGGATGGCTTACCCCCACAGTGCTCGTCTCCCGATAGTAAGTAATACGTGTACCAAGTTTGGTTGAAATTGTTCCAGTGGTTTAGGAGGAGACGTGTCATTTACACACACACACACACACACACACACACACACATACATCCATTTATATATAACTTATATAGAGTAAGATAAGATTTTTATACTTCACCCCCTTTCCATCCCCGCCCAAAGGGGTCCTATGAGCGCCTTACACAACAGTATATTTTTTCCAGATATTAAGTATTATTTGTACCAATTTGGGTTGACAGCTATGCCCAAACGTACATACATAATCTCGCTGCTCTAGAATCCTGGAGCTGATGTTGCCATGGTTACGGCAGTTCGTTTTTTTTTATCCGATTCCTAGAGCAGGGGTAGTGTGGTGCCAATATCTCCGTAACGGTTGGTTTTAGGGCCTTAAAACATGGTTTTCGGGCCCATAGGGCTTACCGAGTTTTGTTCTTTGCGTCAAGAGGATTAAATTGAGCTTTATCTCGCCCTAATAGGACAAATTCGATATTTTGCCTATATTGGCCTATTATTTTTGTATCTCCCCCCCGTCCCCCCACCTCGAATTGTTTTGAAAATAAAATACAGCCCATGTTACTCACTCGCAATGTAGCTTTCTATACGTGAAGTCATTTTTAAAATCGGTTCAGTAGTTTTTGAGTCTATTCGTTACAAACAAACAAATTTTTCCTCTTTATAACATTACTATAGACAACATACAGTTTTCCTTTGTTTTTTAGTGTATATATATTTTCTTGACAGACCATTTACATAACATAGTGATCTTTTATCACTGCAACGCTACCAGAATGTGACAAAACGCTGGAAAAGGAGAAGAAGAAGAAGAAATGGGATATTTTACCAGGTAAGGAAGTGTAATTTGTTATTTTGTTTTATGGGTTACTTTTCAATAGACACAGGTGAGGAATGAATTGTTCCACTACCTCTGCATAATTATCAATGTTTAATCTTGGATCTGCATTATGGTTGTAGTAGGCATCTCGCATTCACGTAATTCCCATATCCCAATAATAAATTAAACTATGAACAAGCCAATATTTTCGACTTCCCGCGATCTAGCTGACATTGCTACCCTCTAGACAAAGGAGAGGATAGCAAAATGGTCAATGTCGAGCAGAGCATAAGTCACACGTATTAAAGAACTTGAAATTTATAACAAAATCCTTTTCTCCACTCACAAAGCTGTGATTTTGTATGATTCTTTGATGGTAGTCGGCGAGTTCAGAACGAGATTTTACGTTCATCCAAGACACTGCAAGATAAACTTTGTTTAGAACTCTACTAATTACTTTTCTAATGAATTTATCAAGTCTTTTATAGAGGAAGTCACTACAGACCAGAACTTTATTTTCCCTCTGCCGTTATCAGTTCGTAACTTCATTCAAGAGATGACTTCTTTGAGACATTATTATCCTAACAAAATATATAATTCTGAAAACGAAAAGGAGTAATTGTAATCTGAAATGAAATCAATTGATGCACCACTGGGTTTCTTTCCACGCGTTACTTCCCCCTCAATAATTCCTGTATATTTTTCGTCACTCTATCTCACCGAATTCAGAAAATTAACCATTTCGTAGAATTTATCGGATACGTCTTTAATAAACATTCTTCCTTTACCTCTTTAATATCTTTCTCAATATTTTGTTCAGTAAGACCCCTCAGAAATACAATATCGGTTGTCGATAATTATTTGGAGGAAAGTAAAGTACGCACGTAAATGCAGTAAACACAAAAAAGGTTCTGTGTTGTACACAATAATAATAATAATAATAATAATAATAATAATAATAATAATAATAATAATAATAATAATAATAATAATAAATGCAGACGATGCTCCGTTCATCTCGAGACCATCGACCATATCACTGCGGGCTGTCCAGTACTTGCCCCCGTAGAATACCGTAGAATACACGAGACGACACAATCATGTCTCGGGAATCATACACCAGGCACTTGCTCAGGAAAACCAATTAATTCAGGAGCGTATCCCTTGTTACAAGTACCATCCAACACCATTCCTGGAGAACGAGACGATTAAGCTTTATTGGGACACTGCTGTAGTGACAGACAAAACAGTCAACCATAACAGGCGAGACATCATACTGGTAAACAAGAAAACTGGGACGACTTTCATTATTGACATCGCTATCCCCAATGACACCAACATTGACAGGAAGTACAGTGAAAAAATCTCCCAGTACAAAGAACTTGCAGAAGAGATAAAGAGGATCTGGAAGATGAAACTGGTACGAATAGTTCCTGTGATTCTGTCAGTCAACGGCCTCATTCCACACACACTTCACAATAGTCTGCGAGAACTGGGTCTTCCACCGAACATCTACAAAATTATGCAACATTCTGTCCTCCTGTCAACATTCAACATTGTGCGATCGTTCCTCTCGCAAGAATGAAGATCCCGTGATCTACAGTTTTGTATATACCTGTACATCAACGTTTGTATTATAATGTGTAAATACTTTAATTATGTAAGGCACTTAGTGCATCCCGTGCCCCATTACTACCCATTTTCCTGTGGAGAAGTGTAAGAATCTATATAAATAAAATTGTTTCTGTTTGTCTGTTTGTCTGTCTGTTTGTCTGTTCCACCATCACGTCGAAACGGCTGGATAGATCTCAACCAAACTTCATATTTAGAGTATACTGACCCCGGGGAAGGTTTCGATATGCATATCATTTTAAAATCTTTGAAAAGACGGGGGTTTTATAGGAAAAACGGTTTTCCTCCATTTTCTCTTATACTATTACTAGCGAATGTACCCGTGCTTCGCTACGGTATTCTACATTGTATTCGAATATCGAAGTAAATAGTGTACATGCAGTAAATAAGATAGTTTTAAAATTGCATGTCTCTTAGCGTTATCCGAGAAAGAGCATGGGGAGGTCCCCGTACGTTTCCAATGTAAAGTGTTTGTTACGGATTTGTGATATAACGGCAGGCTCACTTGCCTACTGGCATTCACAATCAGGTTGGGAAGTTTACATTATAATTGCAGGCCCCATTGCCTACTATGCGGACAGAATCGATTTGGGGAGTTTTCGTTAAAATGGCAGCCCCCCTTTCCTACCTCCAGACAGATTACAGTTTTTATTATAATGGCAGGCAATTACCCTACTATCACTCGAAATTGAGTTGTGCAGTTATCATTATAATGACAGGCCCCTTTTCTTACTGCCAGCCAGCGTACTGCCAGTCACACCAAGTTGGTGAGTTTCCATCAAAATAGCAGGCCACTATGCCTAATGCCAGTCACATTTTAGATGAGTACATTTCTTTATAATGGCGGGCACCCTTGCCTACTGCCAAACACAATCGGGTAGGGGAGTTTTAAACAAAACTGCATGCTCACTTACCTTCTGCAAGTCAAATCGAGAAGGGAACTATTCATTACAATTGTAGGCCTTCCTTACTAATGACAGTTACACAGGAGTTGGAGAAGGAACCCTTTCCTACTGCCAGTCAAAGTCGGTGTGGGGAGTACTGATTACAATAGCAGACCGACCCTTTCTCGATCGCTAAATCGACATCAGTGAATATATATAGATCGACATACGAAAGTATATGCGTGTTTACAATATTGAAGACCTTCATTTACAGATTAACTGCTACTAAACGTACGTCATATCGACAAAGGATTATACCATAAGACACGCCGGATTTAGTGGCCTAAATGGCTGGTCCAATGATATGTCATCTATTCTTGGGTCAGATTTAGAAACGTGGAACAGGGTAAAGGTTTTGTAAGATCATCTCACATTACATTACTTTTCGGATAATAATGTGACAGCTACATACGTAGCATTTGGCTCACATATGGCTACTGAGTGGGCCAATTTTCGTGAAGAGTTTGATGATTCTGTATTTCATATAAGTAATTGAAAGTATGAATAATGCATGTGAAAATTCCAAATTGACTTAACATCGATTAATAGAGAAAAATCAAACGTAAAAGGGATACAGATACGGCATAAAGTCATAAGACCAAGGTTGTAGATCATTCCAAATTGAACGGAGATTGTGCAATCCGTTACGTGATAGGAATTTCCGAAGGTCTGCACCATCATTAAAATTGCCTGCATATTTCGATATTCTTCGGGGATAAAAAATGAAAAATTTAATGATATAGGATTTTTCATTCGTTACAGGCTAAAACGTATAATTTTGTCAAATTTCAATTATCTTCTTATTCTTCTGGCAGATTATGCCACAATGTGGATTTTGGGCGAGGCGGGTAAAAATTAGGACTTTCAGGAAATCAAAAATTATGGAGATTGTTATTATTACCCCTTAAACGGAAAGCTGTACGAAAATTTCGCCAAAATAGTCAGTGTAGAGGTACACAGTCGTTACGATTTGATTTATATAGATAAGGAATCTGCTCCATGTAAAACACCTTTTGGGCTATGTCCGCTGGACTTAACCTGCAAAAGTGACCATTCATGATATCTCCCTTATTAATCCTCCTGATGAAAAAATGCACATGAAAAAAAAGGTTTAGAGGTGGAATTCCATCAGGTTTGGTCGATTTCCAGTCAGGTTGGTCTTGTTCTGTATATATTGTGGAAGAGTAAAATCACCATTTCGGTTCCTTATAAACCGCCAGTCCATTCCGGAACATGAAATGTTATTTACGTTTAAAACCTACCTTTGGACAGGTGGATGCTAAATATAAATTTTGTTTCGAATGTCTTCAGTAGTTTTCAAGTTGTAAGGAATACGCTTTACACGCACCCGCTCGTGAGTTAAGTCCGATGGGACTTGTACAGAAAAACGGTCCTTTAATGATATCTCCCTTATTGATCCTCGTATCGAAATGATGCACATGAGAAAAAAAGGTTTAGACATTAATTTCTACCAAGGTAGGTAGACTTCCATAAACTTTTGTTGTGTATTTTTTTGGAAGTGCAAAATCACTGTTTCGGTTTCGTATAAACCCCCAGTTAGTTCAGGGATTTAGAAACAATATTTGCCCTGAAACCTATCAAGGACAGGTGTATTCTAAATACGAATCTTGGTGGAAATGCATCCAGTAGTTTCTAGCATTCACGTACATACGGCGTAATTAAGGAAGAAAATAATACAGTTAAGAATGTTGAAACTAATAGAAAATGGATTATAACTGAGGACAGCCGGATAACGACAAATAAATAAATGCCGTGAGTTATGGATATAATAAAGCGCTAACAGAGGAGAAATTTAGGTTCAGTGATTCTTAGGTAAACAAATATGAAGATGACTAATGGTGTTATTACTTAATCTATTCGAGGGCGGTTATAACCTCCAACGATATTCCGCCAATATCCCGCAGATGAGCCGATTGATGCCTCTCTTGCCATCTACCCAAGGAACAACCACGAATTTAAAAGCATGATGAGGAAAATGGCAATACGTTACTTCCCTACTGGCATGCAGTCAGAGACGTTGCCATGGTAACCTGTAGGTTCGTTGTCGGTCTGTCGGTCACTAAATGCAGAGCATGATACCAGCAGAAAATTGTAAATTTCTCCGTCATGTGAAGAGTAAGGTAAATTATGAACATAACGAAAGTTGTTTATAATGAAGAGACGTTTCACGTACGGTAAACGAAGTTTACAGAAAATCAATAGTATAAGAGAAAATAGAGGAAAACCACTGTGGTTTTCCTATAAACACCCCGTCTATTCAAAGATTTTAAAATTATATGCATATCGGAACCTTTCCTGGGATGAGTATACTCTAAATATGAAGTTTGGCTGAGATCTATCCAGCCGTTTCGACGTGATGGTGGGAAAACCACTCTGGTTTTCCTATAAACCCCCCCGTCTGTTCAAGGATTTTAAAATGATATGCATATCTAAACCTTCCCCGGGATTAGTATACTCTAAATACAATGTTTGGTTGAGATCCATCCAGCCGTTTCGACGTGATGGTGGAAAAACCATTCTGATTTTCCTATAAACCCCCCATATATTCAAATATTTTAAAATGATATGCATATGGAAAACTTCCCCGCGATGAGTATCCTCTAAATATGAAGTTTGGTTGAGATCTATCCAGCCGTTTCGACGTGATGGTGGGAAAACCACTCTGGTTTTCCTATAAACCCCCCGTCTATTCAAGGATTTTAAAATGATATGCATATCTAAACCTTTCCCGGGATTAGTATACTCTAAATACAATGTTTGGTTGAGATCCATCCAGCCGTTTCGACGTGATGGTGGAAAAACCATTCTGATTTTCCTATAAACCCCCCATATATTCAAATATTTTAAAATGATATGCATATGGAAAACTTCCCCGCGATGAGTATCCTCTAAATATGAAGTTTGGTTGAGATCTATCCAGCCGTTTCGACGTGATGGTGGAAAACCCATTCTGGTTTCCCTATAAACCCCCTGTCTATTCAAGGATTTTAAAATGATATGCATATCAAAACCTTCTCCGGGATGAGTATACCCTAAATATGAAGTTTGGTTGAGATCTATCCAGCCGTTTCGACGTGATGGTGGAACAGACAAACAGACAGACAAACAGAAACAATTTTATTTATATAGATTTTTACACTCGTTCTTCACCCCCTTTCCATCCCCGCCCAAAGGAGTCCTATGAGTGCCTTACACAACAGTATATTTTTTTCCCAGATATTAAGTCTTATTTGTACCTATTTTGGTTGACAGCTATGCCCAAACGTACATGCATAATCTCACTGCTCTAGAATCCTGGAGCTGACGTTGCCATGGTTACGGCAGTTCATTTCTTTATCCGATTCCTAGAGCAGGGGTAGTGTGGTGCCAATATCTCCGTAACGGTTGGTTTTAGGGCCTTAAAACATGGTTTTCGGGCCCGTAGGGCTTACCGAGTTTTGTTCTTTGCGTCAAGAGGATTAAATTGAGCTTTGTCTCGTCCTTATACGACAAATTCGATATTTTGCCTATAGTAGTATAAGAGAAAATGGAGGAAAACCGTTTTTCCTATAAAACCCCCGTCTTTTCAAAGATTTTAAAATGATATGCATATCGAAACCTTCCCGGGGTCAGTATACTCTAAATATGAAGTTTGGTTGAGATCTATCCAGCCGTTTCGACGTGATGGTGGAACAGACAAACAGACAGACAAACAGACAAACAGAAACAATTTTATTTATATAGATAGGCAAAATATCGAATTTGTCGTATAAGGACGAGACAAAGCTCAATTTAATCCTCTTGACGCAAAGAACAAAACTCGGTAAGCCCTACGGGCCCGAAAACCATGTTTTAAGGCCCTAAAACCAACCGTTACGGAGATATTGGCACCACACTACCCCTGCTCTAGGAATCGGATAAAGAAATGAACTGCCGTAACCATGGCAACGTCAGCTCCAGGATTCTAGAGCAGTGAGATTATGCATGTACGTTTGGGCATAGCTGTCAACCAAAATAGGTACAAATAAGACTTAATATCTGGGAAAAAATATACTGTTGTGTAAGGCACTCGTAGGACTCCTTTGGACGGGGATGGAAAGGGGGTGAAGAACGAGTGTAAAAATCTATATAAATAAAATTGTTTCTGTTTGTCTGTCTGTTTGTCTGTTCCACCATCACATCGAAACGGCTGGATAGATCTCAACCAAACTTCATATTTAGGGTATACTCATCCCGGAGAAGGTTTTCATATGCATATCATTTTAAAATCCTTGAATAGACAGGGGGTTTATAGGAAAACCAGAATGGTTTTTCCACCATCACGTCGAAACGGCTGGATAGATCTCAACCAAACTTCATATTTAGAGGATACTCATCGCGGGGAAGTTTTCCGTATGCATATCATTTTAAAATATTTGAATATATGGGGGGTTTATAGGAAAATCAGAATGGTTTTTCCACCATCACGTCGAAACGGCTGGATGGATCTCAACCAAACATTGTATTTAGAGTATACTAATCCCGGGGAAGGTTTAGATATGCATATCATTTTAAAATCCTTGAATAGACGGGGGGTTTATAGGAAAACCAGAGTGGTTTTCCCACCATCACGTCGAAACGGCTGGATAGATCTCAGCCAAACTTCATATTTAGAGTATACTCATCCCAGGAAAGGTTCCGATATGCATATAATTTTAAAATCTTTGAATAGACGGGGTGTTTATAGGAAAACCACAGTGGTTTTCCTCTATTTTCTCTTATACTATTGATTTTCTGTAAACTTCGTTTACCGTACGTGAAACGTCTCTTCATTATAAACAACTTTCGTTATGTTCATAATTTACCTTACTCTTCACATGACGGAGAAATTTACAATTTTCTGCTGGTATCATGCTCTGCATTTAGTGACCGACAGACCGAGAACGAACCTACAGGTTACCATGGCAACGTCTCTGACTGCATGCCAGTAGGGAAGTAACGTATTGCCATTTTCCTCATCATGCTTTTAAATTCGTGGTTGTTCCTTGGGTAGATGGCAAGAGAGGCATCAATCGGCTCATCTGCGGGATATTGGCGGAATATCGTTGGAGGTTATAACCGCCCTCGAATAGATTAAGTAATAACACCATTAGTCATCTTCATATTTGTTTACATAAGAATCACTGAACCTAAATTTCTCCTCTGTTAGCGCTTTATTATATCCATAACTCACGGCATTTATTTATTTGTCGTTATCAGGCTGTCCTCAGTTATAATCCATTTTCTATTAGTTTCAACATTCTTAACTGTATTATTTTCTTCCATAATTACGCCGTATGTACGTGAATGCTAGAAACTACTGGATGCATTTCCACCAAGATTCGTATTTAGAATACACCTGTCCTTGATAGGTTTCAGGGCAAATATTGTTTCTAAATCCCTGAACTAACTGGGGGTTTATACGAAACCGAAACAGTGATTTTGCACTTCCAAAAAATATACACAACAAAAGTTTATATAAGTCTACCTACCTTGGTAGAAATTAATGTCTAAACCTTTTTTTCTCATGTGCATCATTTCGATACGAGGATCAATAAGGGAGATATCATTAAAGGACCGTTTTTCTGTACAAGTCCCATCGGACTTAACTCACGAGCGGGTGCGTGTAAAGCGTATTCCTTACAACTTGAAAACTACTGAAGACATTCGAAACAAAATTTATATTTAGCATCCACCTGTCCAAAGGTAGGTTTTAAACGTAAATAACATTTCATGTTCCGGAATGGACTGGCGGTTTATAAGGAACCGAAATGGTGATTTTACTCTTCCACAATATATACAGAACAAGACCAACCTGACTGGAAATCGACCAAACCTGATGGAATTCCACCTCTAAACCTTTTTTTTCATGTGCATTTTTTCGTCAGGAGGATTAATAAGGGAGATATCATGAATGGTCACTTTTGCAGGTTAAGTCCAGCGGACATAGCCCAAAAGGTGTTTTACATGGAGCAGATTCCTTATCTATATAAATCAAATCGTAACGACTGTGTACCTCTACACTGACTATTTTGGCGAAATTTTCGTACAGCTTTCCGTTTAAGGGGTAATAATAACAATCTCCATAATTTTTGATTTCCTGAAAGTCCTAATTTTTACCCGCCTCGCCCAAAATCCACATTGTGGCATAATCTGCCAGAAGAATAAGAAGATAATTGAAATTTGACAAAATTATACGTTTTAGCCTGTAACGAATGAAAAATCCTATATCATTAAATTTTTCATTTTTTATCCCCGAAGAATATCGAAATATGCAGGCAATTTTAATGATGGTGCAGACCTTCGGAAATTCCTATCACGTAACGGATTGCACAATCTCCGTTCAATTTGGAATGATCTACAACCTTGGTCTTATGACTTTATGCCGTATCTGTATCCCTTTTACGTTTGATTTTTCTCTATTAATCGATGTTAAGTCAATTTGGAATTTTCACATGCATTATTCATACTTTCAATTACTTATATGAAATACAGAATCATCAAACTCTTCACGAAAATTGGCCCACTCAGTAGCCATATGTGAGCCAAATGCTACGTATGTAGCTGTCAAATTATTATCCGAAAAGTAATGTAATGTGAGATGATCTTACAAAACCTTTACCCTGTTCCACGTTTCTAAATCTGACCCAAGAATAGATGACATATCATTGGACCAGCCATTTAGGCCACTAAATCCGGCGTGTCTTATGGTATAATCCTTTGTCGATATGACGTACGTTTAGTAGCAGTTAATCTGTAAATGAAGGTCTTCAATATTGTAAACACGCATATACTTTCGTATGTCGATCTATATATATTCACTGATGTCGATTTAGCGATCGAGAAAGGGTCGGTCTGCTATTGTAATCAGTACTCCCCACACCGACTTTGACTGGCAGTAGGAAAGGGTTCCTTCTCCAACTCCTGTGTAACTGTCATTAGTAAGGAAGGCCTACAATTGTAATGAATAGTTCCCTTCTCGATTTGACTTGCAGAAGGTAAGTGAGCATGCAGTTTTGTTTAAAACTCCCCTACCCGATTGTGTTTGGCAGTAGGCAAGGGTGCCCGCCATTATAAAGAAATGTACTCATCTAAAATGTGACTGGCATTAGGCATAGTGGCCTGCTATTTTGATGGAAACTCACCAACTTGGTGTGACTGGCAGTACGCTGGCTGGCAGTAAGAAAAGGGGCCTGTCATTATAATGATAACTGCACAACTCAATTTCGAGTGATAGTAGGGTAATTGCCTGCCATTATAATAAAAACTGTAATCTGTCTGGAGGTAGGAAAGGGGGGCTGCCATTTTAACGAAAACTCCCCAAATCGATTCTGTCCGCATAGTAGGCAATGGGGCCTGCAATTATAATGTAAACTTCCCAACCTGATTGTGAATGCCAGTAGGCAAGTGAGCCTGCCGTTATATCACAAATCCGTAACAAACACTTTACATTGGAAACGTACGGGGACCTCCCCATGCTCTTTCTCGGATAACGCTAAGAGACATGCAATTTTAAAACTATCTTATTTACTGCATGTACACTATTTACTTCGATATTCGAATACAATGTAGAATACCGTAGCGAAGCACGGGTACATTCGCTAGTAATAATAATATTCCCCAAAGTATTTCGGGCCAGTAGTACATGCATTTTTGGTCCAGTTAAAAGGACGAATGCCTTTCATGACGCCAGCCCTATGTGGAGGTATATAATTGCTTTTGAATATTTCTGTGGTGGCTGCTAATGTGTTTTGTTGAGTGTATATGAAGAGCTGTGTAAAAGGACACGCGCAGAATCCCAGTTCACGAGCTACAGAAATGAACTGAACGCGGCTAGAAACACCAGCACTACCGGGAATCGAACTCGGAACCACCGACCAATTTCTGCTATGGTAACGATTTATCCAAATAACAAAATGACCAAATACCAAATACCGGAATAATAATAATAATAATAATAATAATAATAATAATAATAATAATAATAATAATTGTTACGGAGTTATCCGTGGAAGGCAGAGGTGAAAGAAGGTGTGGGCTGGAATAGGTCTAACTACAAGTTCGAAAGAAGAATTAAAATTTCAACAAAGGTTATATTTTCAAAACTTAAAAATGGTGACATAGAATTTGAAAACTTAACAAGTCAACAACAAGCCAAAATCAGATACAAAGAAATTACAAGTGTTAGGGGATTATTACACGGTCTAGGCTTCGAGCCCCACAATCACAATCCTTGAGCTATTAGCCCAACTTTACCAAGGTACAAAATCGAACAAAGGGGCAGAAAACCCCATCGTGCCAAGGAGCACTTGCTCCAAATTACAACGTCAAGCCTCCTAGAGGCACACAGAAATCAAATTTAGGAAAGAGCAGACCCGCTCTCAAAGTTCAAGCCTATCAAAGGCCACAACGAATTTCACTTCTATCTGCCCTCAAGGCACACAAAGAAACAGGGGTATTTAATACCTAACCTACAGGGCCTTCGTAATGAAAATAAAACATTAGGTTAAGTTACTGGCCGAAAGTACAGAGAGGAATGGAGGCGTGAACTTGCACTCCAAATACACTTTTTAAAACCTAAATGGCTCTAGGCCGATACACAGGGGCTAATCCCAAGATATGAGGTGACCCGTATGAGAAAACTTTAATACATTAAGGCAGAGGGAAACGGTTATGAAAACGTAGTCACCTCAATTTCAAAATGAAGGAGAGCTCGAGAGGGAAAAGCACTCTCTATCCCCGCTTTACAGTTAAAGAGATTTGTAGTTTTTACATAGACAGAAGAGGAATTTACATTTTAAAAGTGGTAGGTTACATATTAAAGGTTTCGAACCATCCACGAGAGTTAAACTGCTGAGCTAGCAAGAAATAAAGATGTTAAAAGGCCATTACCTTCTTGAAGATCTGCTTGACTGAAGAACGAGGCGCTTCCCGCCCCCTGCTACATATCCACACACTGAGTTAGATGTTATACTAGTGGCCAGGAGACCAGAAAATCAGCAGTTTTTATACCCTCGTGGAAAATTCGAGACCTTTCAAGAATGAGTAGACACACCCCCTCAACTTTATTGGATAGCTTAGAGCTACATATCCATATCGAAGAAGACATACATGATTGGCTGAGAATTAATTAAATAAATTCGGGATTGGCTAAGTTCAAACCTGGCGGAAGGAAGGATTAATATTGCCAACCCAAAAATAAAAGACAAAATTTTAGTAAAGACAACAACTTTTGAATACAAAATTTCTTCAAGAAGGTTCATTCCTTTGCACCAGAGTGCATGATCATAGTTTTTTTTTTTTGTAGAGACATCTGGTAGAGAACGTCCACACTTCTTGATCAATTACAAACAAAAACACATCAAAATTCACACAGAGCCATCTTCGGAGACACTGTTGAGTTAATACAGTTTTTTAAAGTTCAGGCTTTCTCCTGTAGAGGAGTTTCAATTGGCGCAATATTTGAACTAGTGGCGTGGAGGTGTACCGCCCGGTACAATAATAGTAATAATAATAATAATAATAATAATAATAATAATAATAATAATAATAATAATGATGATGATGATAATAATAACAATAATAATAATTAATAATAATATAAATAATAATGAACAAGTGACCGTACGGTTAGGTTCGCGCAGCAGTGAGCTTGCATTCGGGATACAGTGGCTCCAACCCTACTGTCGGCTGCCCTGAAATAGTTTTCCGTGGTTTCCCATTTTCACACACGGCAAATGCTGAGGCTGTACTTTAATTAAGGCCACAGCCGCTTCCTTCACACTCCTAGCCCTTTCCTATGCCATCGACGCCATAATATCTGTGTCTGTGCGACGTAAAGCAAATGGTATACTACTACTACTACTACTACTACTACTACTACTACGGACAAAAGATGGTATGTAGCTGTACTTTTTTAAATGATGAGTTGGAGGTGCTAAGCATAAGGGCAGAAGAAGGATATTTGTGTATTAAACTTCAGCAATGTCAGATTTATTGCTGTTATATATCTCCTAACATCCCTTTCGTTATTTTCAAAGCTGAGGTAGATGCAATAGTTCAGGACTGTATGGCGTCTGGTATTGAATCTATTATTCTGGGACACCTAAACGTCAAGTCGCCTATGTGGGGGGCACCTACTGCAGATCGTAGGGGAGAATATTTGGCGGAATGGATAGCGATTCTAGACTTGGTGGTTCATAATATTGGAATCCTACCAATTTTTTCCAGAGGAAGCTCAGAGTCTTTCATAGACGTCACCTGTTCAACGCAAGATATAGCATCATGCATTGTTGACTGGGAAGTTACGGAAGATGAATCTCTCAGCGACCATCGTTTCATTTACTTTCAAGTTAAGGGATCAAAGAAGCTCAATGATATCACAAAATCTGTGTGGAATTATAACTGGGAAATTTTTAAAATTGCAATCGAATGGATGTTACAAACTGTGGATACAGTGCAACATACTCTAAAAGATGTAACTGATGGTCATAAAGATACTTGTAGGACCAGCTAATTGAGGGGACTAACAAAATATAGAACACTTGTCCCTTACTGGTGGAACAATGAAATAGATATGCAAAGGAAAGACTGCAATCGCAAGAGACGAATCCTCACAAGGTCTAGGTAAAGAATCAGCCAGGTCAACTTAATACAATTAGAAGATGGCTACAATACATCAAAGAGAGAACTAATGGAGCTTATAAAGGATTCTAAAAGAAATCGCTGGCAACAGCTATGTGAAGATCTGAACAGCGATATCTGGAGGGAGGGGGGGGGGGCGAGATATAAGATAGTGACTGGTCGATTAATCAACAGACTTGAAATGGAATCAGATTTTAGGTGTTGCAGAACCTTTTACTGTGGTTGAGTTACAAGAGGTAGCACGCAATATGAAGACTGGTAAGGCACCTGGTGTAGATGGCATCCCACCAGAAATGCCGGGGCTGTAACTTAATTAAGGTCACGGCCGCTTCCTTCCACTTCCTAGGCCTTTCCTATCGCATCGTCGCCACAGGACATATGTGTGTTGGTGCGACGTAAAGCAAAAAAAAAAAAAGTAGCATCCCACCAGAAGCCATCAAGTATGCAGTTGAGGTGGCACCTGGTTGGAGATGGTTGTTGGTACTGTTCTCAAAGGGATACAGTAGAACACACTTTTTTCTACTGTGTTCGGTGGGAAGAAGAATGGAGAAAATCCTGCCAACAACTTGGCCGAGAACTCACGCCAGGAAACCTGGTTCAGATCATGTTGGAGAGTCCGCTTGCCTGGAACACAGTAAAGGCATTGGCGACATGCATTATGGGACGAAGGAGAAAGAAGAAAAAGAAAGAGTATTATAATATAAATCACTCCATTTTGATGTCATGCCGTCAAGCAGTTCCAGAATGGGCTGAGTGAAGAGGGCAAGGTTTTTAGTTGGTGGAAGTCCCACTCCCACACAGAGTGTTGTCTTTGGAGGATTTTCCCCTCCCACAAAAACAATAACTACTACTGCTAATAATAATACTAATACTAATACTAATAATAATAATAATAATAATAATAATAATAATAATAATAATAATAATAATAATAATAACAATAATAATAATGACAATAGTAGGACCTCTCCTTGAGCTTGAATTTTTGCTTCATTAACTGTCAACAGAGTAGGCCTAATCTAACAAAGACTGCTTGAACTCTACCATATCACCAAAGTGTTATGTACCTTCATATGATGTCATCACTTTTGATTCACCTAGTGTACTGAACTGTAATTAACTTGGTCGAACCGGGCAAGTTGGCCGTGCAGTTAGGAGCGCGCAGCTGTGGGCTTGAATCCGGGAGATAGTGGGTTCGAATCCCACTGTCGGCAGCCCAGAAGATAGTTTCCGTAGTTTTCCATTTTCACACCAGGCAAATGCTGGGGCTGTACCTTAATTAAGGCCACGGCCGCTTCCTTCCAACTCCTAGCCCTTTCCGATCCCATCGTCGGCATAAGACTTATCTGTGTCGGTGCGACGTAATGCAACAAGCAATAAAACTTGGTCGGAAAATGCTCATGTTTTCAGGTTTGATAACCTGAACTACTTTTATATGTTTTTGAATTTCCACTACTGTCTGATACACAATGATCAACCAATCAAATTACTGCCTTATGATGTCATGTTACACTAATCCACAGCGTAAGTTCGTCGATTTCTACTTATGCACCCAGTCTCTTTGTGTCCTTCTACTTGCGAGTTTGAGCTTTAAGTGTTAATTCTGATCGAGACTTCGGGAGTGTAAGGTAGGTAAACACATCACCTACTATGGTCGTTCGACGAGAAGTCGCGAGGATACGGGGTAAGGGTTGAGAGCAGTAAATATTGCTGCTGCGCATGCTCCTATCTCAAGTCCCAAGCCCCGACAATAAACATCGGTTCCATCCGCGATGAATCGTGTGCACTAAGGTGCTGTTGTGACATTTCAAACTGATAGTGCAAAATTGTGCTTTAGGTACACACATACTGTAATTACTCCTCTGACGCGGATAGTAGCAATTTGAACTTCATCTACGTGTGGCAAAGGGAAGATTCCAGCGTCTCCCATAGCATGTAAGGTGGTGGTGGTGATTATTGTTTTAAGAGGAAGTGCAAGTAGGCAACCATCCTCTATATAATAATAATAATAATAATAATAATAATAATAATAATAATAATAATAATAATAATAATAATAATAATAATAATAATAATAATAATAATAATAATAATCAGAGAGAAAAATGGCAGGAGCCCGACATTTCGAAAAATGAAGATATCGGCCAAGGAAAGGCAAGGGCCACGAAGGGCGTGAAAATGAAAGACTCCCTAGCCCTCGGAACCTAATAGCGTCGGGGACGGAAAAGAACAAGAGTTGACCAAGGGAGGTCGGATAGGATAAATGAAAATGAGGAGCCTGACACAAGCGAGTCGAAGCAATGCCCCGACTCAGCTATGGTCCCCGTGGTCGCCAACCCACGCTCCAAAGTTCAGAGCCCCTGGGGCCCATAGGATATAACTGTTATGTCGAGCTGCGATTGCCGTAAAATTTGAATGTAGGGTTTAATAATAATTTTATTTGCTTTACGTCCCACTAACTATTTCTACGGTTTTCGGAGACACCGAGGTGCCGGAATTTAGTCACTCGGGAGTTCTTTTACGTGCCAGTAAATCTACCAACACGAGGCTGACGTATTGGAGCACCTTCAAATACCACCGGACTGAGCCAGGATCGAACCTGTCAAGTTGGAGTTAGAAGGTCAGCGCCTCACTGTCTGAGCCACTCAGTCCGGCAATGTAGAGTTTCTCTTCTTTCTATTAGGACTTAAAATATTGGTTTTCTGGGCAGTCCACGGACATAAAGTAAAACCCCCTCGGGGACGATGTAAAATGTAGGGACGTAAGAGTGTGTACACTCGTTCCCCTTATTCACTTTGTTTTTCGGTAACTAACTTTTCTAGTTCTAAATTGTTCTGCCTTTGTTTCTCGGACTTGTACTTTTCCTATCTCAGGCACCAAGTAGTATGGCTTATCCCCAGTGTCACTGCGCCTTATGCCCTATTAGGCTTTATAACAAGTCTCATACTGGGAGTGGTTGAGTGGATTCAGCCTCCGTTTCATTTTGTTCGTTTTTATTGGCATTGTAGCATGAGCTTCGGCTCCTGTGTTCTGGATATTTCGATCCATTATTTGGTATGGCTCCCCTACGAATTAATGGTAGCGAATGTAAATACTCCTTAAGCTTTTAATTTGTGAAAGTGGTGTTCTGCTGAATGCAACAGGAGGTGTTCTGACGTGAATTCTTTAATGTAAATTCATGGATATAATGTGAATTTCTGGTCCTTAAGGCCCTTGATATTTGTAAACTGTAAATTGCCCGTTCAGGGTTCGAGGCCCATCTGATATGTAACTATGAATTTTAACAGTCCGATTCCCCTGTTGGTAACTTTGTTGTGGAAGCGTTTTATTATTATTATTTTTTTTAAGAAAGTAAGGTTCTATATTCCCTCTGCAGGGGGACTTATTTGTAAAGGCTAGTACTTCACTAATATAATTTACAAGCTGCAGTGCCCGTCATTGCAAAGATATCTAACTGCCTAGCTACTTTCCGCCAATATTCAGGCAGGCAAATTTTTTTACTCGGGAGGCAGTAGTAATCGCATCTACCGGAGATGAGTGGCAGCAGAAGAGACAAATCACAACACAACAATCGTCAATATAATGTTACTGTTGATCAGTTTTATGAACTTCCGATATTGTAGCCCTTCAGAGCATCTAATGTAAAGGCAGTCCTTTCTCCTTCATAAACTCTCTCTTGTCTTACTCTTTAAGCAATCGTTCCTTTACGACTTTTTCTCATTTTTATGATCATCTCCACATTTTTCCTTGCCGATACGGACCAATGACTACGCGGTTTTAAAACTTTAAGAAAATTATGACCAAAACCACTGCCAGTTAACACTGTTAAAAGTATGTCCATGTTAACAATGCTTGGCGTTCATATGGACCGAGCAACAAAAGAGATAGCGGGTTCGAATCCCACTGTCTGCAGTCCTGAAGGTGTTTTTCCGTGGTTTCCCATTTTCACACCAGGCAAATGCTGGGGCTGTAGCTTAATTAAGACCACAGCCGCTTCCTTCACACTCCTAGCTCTTTCCTATCCCATCGTCGCCATAAGACTTGTATATGTCATTGCGACGTTAAGCCTCTAGCAAAAAAAATCAACAAATGTCTAAATTCATTATTGTCTTATCATAGCTGGTACGGTAAAACTGCATAAGACATAAAAGACTGGAACTTCTATCATTTTGCTACGGTATCTAGTACTTTTCGATAGGACTAATGTAATCTATACATTAAAAGAGATTGACAAAAGCAGCTTTGGCAAATTCGTCCGTCTGTTCTACTGGACTGATTCGCTTATATTTGTTTCCTCTCCGAAATTACCTGCCGGTGAATCACAAGGACTTCATAGGTTCGTAATGTCAACCAACTTTGAGTAATCTTGAAATCAAGTCATTGAATTATCACTCCAATAATTGCAGGCGAAGGCTTACCCTAACCCGCAGTACATTCTGTACTTAGCAGGTTGCTAAGCGACTAACACTCTCATTAATTATTGTAGGTGTGATTTTCCCCCTAACTAATCTCATTGTATACCGCCATGTTTGATTATTATCTGCCAAGCCAGAGAGTATACACTTCCTCTGATCACGGAATAATACTATTCTCTGATAGACACTCTGATTCTTTAACCTTTTCAAGCTTCCAAATATATTCAACAAACGACAAAGCATTCCTAATAACGTACATGCTGCTGAGAGAATATACGTACAAACAGACTCCATCATGACATACGCCTTAGACATTACCTGGGAACACCTATGGAAGTATAACCTAACTACATTAGGACGAGTGAGGGCCATGCATCTCAAAAATGTCTCTGCCTGGCAAAAGCGCTCCATCGAGACTAACCTATTAACTCACAAGACAACCTTTCTACACAGAAGAACTGCGATGAAAAACACCATTATCTTCTACAAAACAATACCAAGTAGGATAAACCAGTGGCGGTGGGCTCTCAGGAACACATGAGCACGTGAACACCCAGTTCTAAAGTATATTCGCGCATTCATGGATACCGGTACTTCAAAATTGTTTCCTTTTGTCGACCTGATTTCGTTAATCGATGGAAAGCATTCGACTTATATCGAAGCTCCGTCACACTGACAGCTGTTCGTTTCGATTGGCAATGCCAGGGAGCACACTGGAGATTTTGCTACGAGCCTAAAGGCTATACGCATGCGCATGGAGATGACGTCATGGTTTGTGAACAGATATCTCCATAAGCGAGGATCACGGTAAGGAACGTGCCTTTCCGTCTACAAGCACCTTCAAACCAGAGATAGTATTACAGTTGACCACAAGGGTCAACCACCTCCCCTGTTACTGTTGGCCACAGCTCCCAGAAGTTACTGTTACGTTACATCGCCGAAAGATTTCGCTATTAGCTAATTCTGAGCAGGTGTTCGTATCACGTGATCAGAAGCCAGAGCCTCAGCCTCAGCCAAAGCCTGAGCGACTCAGCCCGACAGTCGTAATTTCAGTTTTCTTGCACACTCACACATTTGTCTCGGAAAAATGCGTCCTCGGTTATAAGGGTTTACCATATTATGAGTAGAGAAGCAACCGTACAAGGAACGTTTAGTGAAATGATTTAAGTAAGTGATTTTGTACTTATTTGCATCTTACTTTGGTTATTTGAGATGTGAACAGAAATGTTGTTGTGAAACTCCTGAAAATTTGGTCACGAGCCGCCACTGGAATAAACAAAGGAATATATGGATAGATATTTACCAGACAGCATATGACGTTAATAATTGATGAATGTTGACTTCAAACTGCGGTATTATTAAATGTTCATAAGATATTGAAAGGGGCAGGCAAAACAATATGATTCCAAGAGGCATATCAAGAAGAGTTATCTGACTTATTTATAACGAATGCTGCTGAGCAGCGCAGGTCATCTAGTAGATATAAAGATAAATTTTAGGTTCCTTCCCCTAAACTACCATTTCATCCAGCATGAATAAAAATTATTGATAGCGTAGATTGTAGTGCACCATTCCCCGAATTTACATACCGATTTTCATTACATTGAGCCATTTTCTCGTGATGCCCTTACATGCGGACAGACAGATAGACAGACAGGTTGACACGACCGATACAGAAATACCATTCATTTTAAATTCTCAGCAATTTAGAGACAAAATTCTCATTTTATGTATATAGGTGCTAAATATTTGAAAATATATAAGCCCTATTGGTCTTATTTCCATTATAAGACTTTTCCACTGTTGTGAATTAGCCAAGCTTCTAAGGTTGTTTGTTTTATGGTTCCTGTTGTTAAGTCGGTATTGTTGTTTTTAGAAAAGAGTACCATTCAGCAAGGTAAAGAAAAGCGAATATAATTTTTTGAATATATATTTTTCAAAATTTAATCTTTAGTTGATTCTTTGTCCTTCACGCTTCTTTTCCTCTTTGGTCCACGAAATACTCCCTAATAATAATAATAATAATAATAATAATAATAATAATAATAATAATAATAATAATAATAATAATAATAATAATAATAATAATAATAATAATATATAGACGAGTCGGGCTGAGTGGCTCAGACAACGGAGGCGCTGGCCTTCTGGTCCCAACCTGGCAGTTTCGATCCTGGCTCCGTCCGACAGTATTTGAAGTTGATCAGATAATTATGTCGGCTTCGTGTCAGTAGATTCACTGGCACGTAAAAGAACTCCTGCGGGACTAAACTCCGGCACGTCAGCGTCTCCAAAAGTACTTACTGCGACGTAAAGCAAATAACATTGTGAAAAATAAGAAATATGTATAGATTTCAGCATGCACTTTCCTCCTTTGTTCTACAAGAACAAAAGCATTAGACCATCTCGCACGTTGTGTTATTGTGTTGTGTTGGAGCTTTATGGCTTGGAAGTGAAGTCCATTAGAGAGTGACTCCCTCCCAGGGGCTTAGTAATGAGCCGGCACCTCCTTGAGTGCTTCCCCATTGCCTGACATATCAAACACCTACACATTATCACATCAACGCGGCAGTAACCTCATGTTATTTTTTTTTTAAATTGAAAGGACAGACGTACTATGTTTCGGGTTTATATTCAATGAAACTGCCAGTATATGCACGCATCTCTAAGCAGTAAAAATCTGAAAATACACACAACAGAATATTATTGTTTCTGTATTGTTATTGTTTTTAAACAAACGCACTGTAATACAAAATCTAAACATGTACTATAAGTTTGACACTGCTACAATGTTTTATCTTCGCACTTAAGTATCTCATAAGAATATGAAGCGTGCTTTGTAAATTTGTTACACATAATTACAATGGTTAAACAATGCTGTAATCTTTCCTCCTTATTGTTTGCAGTTTATATGGATCATTCACTGGAAAAAGTCTCAAGGTGTAGAGTTGGATGTAAATGTAATAAGTAATTGGCCTATGTTAACAGAAACAGCGCGACCAAGAGGGTGATGGTTAGGCTCAGTCTTCAATGATTCAGTGGTACGATTTGTGGTACTAAACCAGGCCACAAAGCTAATGTAAATCGAGGAGTAAGTGAGTGGCTGCGCCGTTTACGTGAAGTATCTGTCAAGTTCAATTCGGGAGATAGTGGGTTTGAACCCCACTGTCGGCATCCCTGAAGATAGTTTCCCGTGGTTTCCTATTTTCACACCAGGCAAATGATGAGTCAGTACTTAATCAAGGTCACAGTCGCTCCCTTCTCACTCCTGTATCTTTCCTATCCCATCATCACTATAACACCTACCTATGTGCGATGTAAAGCAAAATTTTGAAAAAAAAAAAAAGGCTTGCAGACTGAACGTTGTCAGATATAACATTTTTTTGATGTCACACGAACTCAGACAGGTATTTTGGTAACGATTGTATAGTAATGGGCTGAAACATAGCAGAAAGTAACTTGGTCTTAATTAAGTTACAGTCCTAGCGTTTCCCTGGTGAGAAAATGAGGAAAAAGAAAAACCATATTCAGGGATCAGAATGTAGAGATCGAACCAACCATGCAAGCTAAGAACTACATGGTGTGTACCGCGTAACTCGGTAATAGGTTATAACAGTCTAAGTATAACAAAGATGTATGTATGTATTGTGACATTTTCCATACATGGATTTGGATTAAACAATCTTTGATTCATGGAGAACATAATTTATAGCAATAATAATCTTTGAATGCGACGTTATGTCAACATGTCAATATGGCAATTTTATTAAAATGAAATAATTGCTAATAGAATTGGTGAAGATGGATAGAACCTCATAATTCACATCATAATTTATTATAATATTACCACATTGATATTTAAGAAACTGCTTATGGAAACTCAGGATTCAAGATATGACAGGACTGGAGTTGTACGAACGCGGCAAGATTATACTGCCGATTGTTGCTACTACTCATTCTTGATTTGGATGTGACTGAGACCGCACGGGAATGCCAAGCATTGATACACTTACATTCATAACGGCCGTGTTATATACGCATATTGTTGCCGTGTACACGACAGAACGGGTCACGAACTGTCGTACGGTCGTATTACCAGGATTCTAATATTAAAGAAAAAGATTATTAACTGTGATCTTTGAATATTGCATTTTAATCAATATCTCGACCGCGTGTGTTTTATATTAACTAATATCTAATTTGTATGTTATTGGCTTGTACAACAATGTGTGATATTATTTTGCAGTGCGCGATGAACGTGGAAGTATTTTTAATTTGTGAGTATAACACCAAGATGGAGTAGACATGTGAGGCTTAAGGACAACGTCCAGGATGAATTATAACATATCACCAGACCCCGGTGGTGGCCGGTTGATCAAAAGGTAAGTCCTTGTTTCATGGTTACCAATAAGCTTTCTCTTTTAGGTGTTGAATTTGTATATATATATATGTGTGTATATATTGGCAATAATGAGCATAACATGCAGAATATTTAGAAATATGTAATTGATATTGTGTTTTCGAGTGAAATCAAAGTATCAAGGGATGTAAATCTTCATTAAATAACCTGAAGCCACGCGAGATTTCAATAATTTAATTGTACCTCAGTTCACAGACTTGAAATTTCTGGAAGTCATTCGTCAATATATATTAATTCCAATGATGTTACATAGGCCAGACTAATTAGGGTCTTCGAGATGATAGTTATTCATCGTAGAATTACTTGATTTTGTACCTGTATTGCTATATAGGGCAGGGATTTTATTTCAGTGTAGCGCAGCAGGATTATGGTAGAATAGTAAGGAATTTTCATTACTGGAGGGACGAAGACAGTGTTAGCTACGTGTTTATTGTGTATCTACGTGTATATGTGAAGCTACGTGTTATTAGGAGTCTACGTATTTATTGAGGTAGAGAGGAATTTCGTTAAATATAGAATCTTCGCATATGAAACTGAGTAGGTCGTTAACAGTAATGAAGAAATATGAAGGCGATGGAATATAGCGATCTTCGGTAGGAATCAAATAGGTATTAGAAGCCGTATGTCAAGTTCTGCTCTCATTATTTCTTCTAGGTACATTCTACGGGAACTTGACCAGATCATGTGACCAGAATCATCATTCTAGTATTGTGCATGTGCATTTTGATTTATTACAGCTATTCGTGTTGGAGTGCTAGGGGCTTTACGTCGCACCGACACAGATAGGTCTTATGGCGACGATGGGATAGGAAAGGCCTAGGAGTTGGAAGGAAGCGGCCGTGGCCTTAATTAAGGTACAGCCCCAGCATTTGCCTGGTGTGAAAATGGGAAACCACGGAAAACCATCTTCAGCGCTGCCGATAGTGGGATTCGAACCTACTATCTCCCGGATGCAAACTCACAGCCGCGCGCCTCTACGCGCACGGGTAACTCGCCCGGTCGTGTTGGAGTGATCCATAATCATCGATCCAGAGTGGTATGCAACTAAAGTGTATTTTGGGAATATATTTTATCCATTCTAGGAACGAGCCAATGCCAGGTTAGTGTTATTTCTATTCCTTTATTACTTTGAGATGATGTCATATTTTCGTATCGTATCTTGAAATGAATCCTTTTAATTTCATGGTATCTCCATTTAAATTGAATTACGTGACTTGGGAAAAGGGAAAATCTCTTTCATATTTTAATGAATATCTGGATGTTGCTGCCATTGACGTCATGTTAATTTATATTTGTTTTAGGTGAAAGCAACCTGAAGGCGAGTAATGACACTGACGTGAGGATTTTTCTTCAGAACAGTGGGCGAAGGAAACGCCAGTTCACCAAATCATACAACCAATATATTGATGTTTCAAGTCGTATATTTTTTATGTAAATTTAAGCCATGATTTTCTAATGGTACTTCAAGTAATTGTTTATAAGATTTTCAAATATTTATTTGGAATATTACCATAATTAATTGATTTAATGTAATGTAAATATTTATTTAAACTCTTCACATGGACTAACCGCTAGGATAATTATTTGTAAATTGAATTAAATTTCATGAACATGTTGTTATCATTGATTAAAGTACGCCATTGTTAAAGTTCAATACCGCCAATATTGTCAATTTTTCTAATCAATAATGCAATGTTGCGCCTCCATAATAATGCAAAAGAATGTAAATAAACCGGCCATCCCATATTTAATCTTATCATCTGTAGATAGGGAATCCCTTCATATCCCTTCATTTATATTAAATTACTACGAATGCACGAGACGCCTGTCTGTCTCAGGTATTATCCTAATTGTAGTGGTGACTTTCTGTCGCCAGAACCTACCCTTATGAGTAGTGAATCTTATGTTTCGCCGAAGTTATGATGCAGTATGATATTTACATGGTTATGCGCCAACCATATATGTGTAATTAGAATTATTTGATGACATCCTACTTTGACAATATTTTAGATCCCATTATATTTAAAATGTGCATATTTATTGTGATGATAATCAGGTTTGCTAGGATGCCTAAGGTGGGCTCATTTTCCACCCGTACCGAGCTCGATAGCTGCAGTCGCTTAATTGCGGCCAGTATCCAGTAATCGGGAGATCGTGGGTTCGAGCCCCACTGTCGGCAGCCCTGAAGATGGTTTTCCGTGGTATCCCATTTTCACACCAGGCAAATGCCGGGGCTGTACCTTAATTAAGGCCACGGCCGCTTCCTTCCAATTCCTAGGCCTTTCCTATCCCATCGTCGCCGTAAGACATATCTGTGTCGGTGCGACGTAAAGCAAATAGCAAAAAAAAAAAAAAATATATCCACCCGTTGTTAGCGAACCGGCACGCCGCGCGTAAAAATTACATGATAGGTAGAACGGCTGCCGAGCGATGATAATAATAATAATAATGATAATAAGAGTAATACTGTTATTTGCTTTACGTCCCACTAACAACTTTTACGGTTTTCAGACAAGGAGATACTTAGAAATATTCGTAATACAATAATTGACAGGCAAAAGACAGCAGTGGGCCACCTTCGTGTCATAAATCCTGAACAGCCCGAGAGCCAAGACAACGGCCGAAATATTCTGATTCGTTGCCAGTGGAAGGAAAGTAGCGTGAATATAACTTCAAACGTGTATAGGCCTATATAGAATTTCTGGAATAAGGTAGTAGCCTACAATATTTGGCCATGAGTGTAATATTTGTATATATATGAAGACGGTTAAAGCCGTTGGTAGGCGAGAATCTACATCACCAGAGAACAACGGATGCGAAGGTTGGCGAAAACCCCCTATTTAGCCTTTGTGATTCCCTGAGGTCTCTATCCGTCATTAATTGATATCTCAAGAGTCCACGATAGGATTTGATACACGGGTATGTCAAAATTCCCCTTTTGTTCTGAAGAATAATTTGAGGAAGTTAAATGATTTTTAGCAACCCGGACAGTAGAGCTCACCTCATGAAAGTGTGTAATACCTGACCCATTTCAATTCTCCCCATATAGAGTAAGTCCGGGAAAGAAGGCGCACCGCGGGAGATGGCACAGGGTAGTCTAGTGCGGTATTTGCGTGATAGATCGCACGACCACTGCTTCCCGTGTATACAGTGCGTACGTGAGAACTAAAGATATTTGTTAGATGTCACATAGTGAAGTGATTTCGCTTGAAAATGCGGATATTTCTGGCACGCACGTCTTTCCTACCTTAAAAGTTTGGCTAATGCATGATATAAAAGCCCACTAACTGGGTTGTTCAGGCTAAATTAACTTTGCATTGCCACAGACCTGTGACTAGGTTAGTCAACGACTATGCTGGTGTGATATGCGCCATGTTGGGCGGACACAGTTCCTCCCCAAACGTCGGGTGAGATGGTGCGCTATATTTCTGGGAGAGATGGTATTCTTAGAAATTCCATTTGTGACTATATGTATTTTGTTTAATTCTGTGTCAAATTATACTAATTATTGAGAAGAGAAAACAGCTATAGCCTAACCAAAATTTATGGTAAGTGCATTTAATGCAATACTGTATAACCAAACTTAAGGATATTTCCAAGAAAAGAGCAAAGTGCAAATAAAAGTTGCAACCATTGCCACAACGGGAAAGAATTGGAAAGCCGAAAAAACTAATTCAAAAGAAGCAGATAAAATGATTCCAGCTAGCTATTTGCTTTTACGTCGCACCGACACAGATACGTCTTATGGCGACGATGGGATAGGAAAGGCCTAGGAATTGGAAGGAAGTGGCTGTGGCCTTAATTAAGGTACAGCCCCGGCATTTGCCTGGTGTGAAAATGGGAAACCACGGAAAATAATCTTCAGGGCTGCGGACAGTGGAGCTCGAACCCACTATCTCCCGATTACTGGATACTGGCCGCACTTACTATAGAATGATTCAAGATGGGCAAAATAATGCAATAGCTGATGACTGCAGCAAGTACGTAGAGTGTTGGGAGAAGTATTATTTGACAAACAAAAGGACGATTAAATTAAGTGCACCGACTGCAACAAATGGCTGCATGGATCGTGATGAGTATATAAGAATTTGTGTAATGATTGTGGACAAGAAAAAGGCAGAACATATCCAAAAAGGGGTCAATCTTCAAGATTATGTAATTAATTGATTCACTAATGACCAATGAATAACAGACAAGTCAAAGTAAATAAGGTAAATAAATATATTAAAGTTGTAATCATTGTTTTCATCAAAATTACTTCCCTCCTTAGCATATCAAGTATATAACACATCTCATCCGGACACAACGGAAGAGATGTCGCAAATGACGGAACAAAGCGCTAATAGAAGAGATGAGCTTCTCATGAGGAGGGACTTGAACAAGGACCTCCCTGCTGGTAGGCTCGGAGCAAGCACGATACGGTGGCACTGATTGAAACCCACGGATGATAAAATGCTAACGGCGCGAGATATCGATGTCATCGATGTTGTTTCCCTGTATGTAGTGATGCCTCTGTTACTGAGAGAAGTGCGGTATTGGAAGCCCGACGCGACTCGTATGATCAAATTTTGGTGCGCGTTTTTCGGAACTGTAATCGTGCATTGAACCAATAACGAGCTGCTGTCCTGTCCGCAGCCGACTGTGTCAACTTTGCGGGTGAAGAAGACATCAATAGAACGTGGAACTTCCGTCGCAGGATCGAGATTTCTTCTGAGGACTCCATCAGCGCAGTAATCATGTACTAAATTCTCAGTTTGGTCTAAATGGGCCCAGAGATACCACAAACACATATCGGATGAGTATCTGTTTCTAAATATTTCTTCACCGTGTAAAATAGACAGCCTACCGCTAAATTGTAATTATTAATAATTTTATTGGCTTTACGTCATACCAACTACATATTTACGGTGTTCAAAGACGACGAGGTGCCGGATTTTAGTCCCACCGGAGTTCTCTTACGTGCCAGTAAATCTACCGACATGAAGCTTACGTATTTGAGTACCTTCGAATACCGCTGGACTGAGCCAGGATTGATCCTGCCAAGCTGGGGTCGGAAGGCCAGCGCCTCAACAGTCTCAGCCACACAGCTCGGCAATGTAAATATTAAATGAGCTTGAATATGCGTATTCAGTTGGGACAGGGAAACTGGGTGAGGCCGACAAAGTTAATTGCATGTGAGTTTATTTTATTTGCTTTTTTAAATATTTGCTTTACGACGCACCGACACAGGAAGGGCTTATTGTGACGACGGGACAGGAAAGGGCTGGGAAGGAAGCGGCCGTGGCCTTAATTAAGGTACAGCCCCAGCATTTGCCTGGTGTGAAAATGGGAAACCACAGAAAACCATATTCAGGGCTGACGACAGTGGGCTTCGAACCCACTGTCTCCCGGATACAAGCTCACAGCTGCAAGCCCCCAACCGCACGGCCAACTCGCTCGGTTATTTCCTTTTAGAGCGTACTATAAGAGGTAAACCACTCACTACATTAGTGACATGTAAATTTAAGCATCACCAGATATTTAGCGTATGACTTCCTTTTAAGTGTTTCTTATGGATTTATCTTATTTTGTTATCATCTAAATGTGTGAAGCCACGCAATCTCATTTCATTTTATCAGACCAGGATCTTGTTGAGCGTAAAGAGACTGTCAGTAAAGTAGATTAAATGATGAATGAAGGTTTTGATGCATGACAGTTTTTCAAGTGACGAGAGAACAGATGTCAACAAAGACAGGGCCCACCTTGCCCACACTCAGCTGAACCCATGATTTTAGCTATGACGTTTATCAGTGCATGTGCTGTCTGTATGTTCTCCATGTGAATTAGAGAACTATGTACTTCTACTACTGGGAACTTAACTCAGGTATAGTGGGATAGGTGACTGACATTTAGGGATTGGATATAATTTTACTTTGTGCCCTAGTGGCTGAGATTCTTCGAGAGATATGGATAATTGTGAAATAATAAGTGGCCGTAATGCATAAGGGATACATGTTGACCGCCCAATTTGTTAGTATTGATGAGTTAAGAGCCACAAAGGCTCGGCAATTAAAGACTGTTTTAAAAGTGCATCTAGGTCGTGTTGGCTGAACAGAGAAAGAGGACAGGTCGTTGTGTATCAGCTGGTGCTGAAGGGAGGTAAAAAGAAGATTTACGGTGGTCGAGAGAGAGAGGCCGATTGAACTACCCGAGATGTTTTAAAGCACAAGGTACGCAAAGTAAAATACATAAATACGATAATCTTCGAAATTAATGCTTAATTAGTGCGTTCTATATATAGCACCCAGGTTTGTAGAAGGCACACTATGAGATGAAACGATATTCATGGATAGCCAAGACAGGCTAGGCTAGACTTTTAAGGTTCTTACTTCCAATGGAGAACCGAACGGACATGTATTTGATAGACCGTCTCCATTGGAGAGACAATGTGCAGTGTTATAGATTTCTGTGCTATTTTTCATGTTTGTTGGAACGCTTTTAGTGTTTTCCTGCTTGTGGCCATTGTACTAACTGTTTTTTCATGCATATTTGATGGCGGAGTTCCATCCCCATTTGCTCACTGTGACCGCTGGACGGCGAGGATCTGTCCGGTCGGGATGCATGCGGCTGGATCACTCATTAGCGTCTGTATAATTTTCGGAGAGCCGTCTATTTCTGTCGGGTCTTACTTAATATCGTTTTGTGTAATGTCTTGTGTGTATTCGTTCTCGGAATGATGGTGGAATATTAGTGGCGAACGATATTATTTTACTACGGGGTTATTATCAAAACATAGCGTCCCCGGGCCAACATTTGAAGCAGATATTTATTTCGATTTCCCAAAACAAAGGATGCCTGGCCAAAATTTACAGGAATTTGGAAATAATAATTCATTTTCCAATGTTTTGATCTCGATGTAAATCTTGAAATCCCGAGGCTATGGCCATAATCTTGAAAGTCGCGTACAAAGAAGATATACGTTTATTATGACTACTGAATACAAATTAAATGAAGCTACTTAAGTTTTGTCAATTGTCTTCGCCATACAGCATGCCCTCTTGTTCATTTTTATGATACCTTCCGAAAGAGAGTTTCTATGTCGAGTTGTTGCATAACTTCCGGTACATAGTTCCTCTGGATCCAAACAACAATCCCCTGTGCCTGTCGAAATAGGCGACTAAAAGGGGCCCCAGGGGCTCTGAACTTGGGATATTGGGTTAAAAACCACGGGACACTTAGGTGAGTCCTGGCTTTGCTTCAACTTACTTCTGCCAGGCTCTTCACGTTCATCTATCCTATCCGACCTCCCTTGATCAATTCTTGTTCTTTTCTGATCCCAAAGATGTTAGATCATTCGGGGCATATGGGATCTTTCATTTTCACGCTCTTCGCATCCCTTGTCTTTCTTTGGCTAATAACTTCATTTTTCGGAGCGTCGGACCCTTCCACATTTTCTCTCTGATTAGTGTTAATAGAGGATGGTTGCACTTCCTCTTAAACTAATAATCACCACCACCACCATCCAAGCAGCAATCCTTTAATACGCGCGGTTGCCATAGTAATCAAAATACTGTGGGATTCAATCTTTGTAGATACGCTTTTTATCTTCGTCAACTATGTACATTGCCTTGCAGAACATTTCCAGAATTTCTCTCTGACGATGTCGAAATCAGTGGATGCTTTACACAACTGAAATTCTTGTGCGGAAGTCCTGAGAAATAGCATCATCATTAGAAAATAAAATATTATACAAAAGGGAATCAGAAACGGTGAAACCACAAAATTTGAGTGAGGGAATGTCGGATTTGAAATGTCATTCTGTGAACATTTACAATAGTGAATATACAGTATCTTCATAATTACCTGTATGCAATTACAACGCTAGCCTCAGGCCTCTCAATGCAGATCAGAGCACTTGGGGTGCGTGCATGAATGCGGACAGCTTCCCTGCTGTGTGGCATGATTGTGTTAGCAACAGAGACAACTTCAACGCTGTAAAATCTCGTCATTGCCGTAAGCCCGCTTTTTCTGTTACTGAGTTTGTATTAACATACACACCTACCCTGGCTGATACGGCAGATCGCAACCGGCGAAAAATTAAATTATATGATACTACCCGGTGTACCCATGCTTTGATACGGAATTCTGAATTGTATACAAAATTCTCGCTGAAGCTATGTACACTTTGAGAGTAATAGTTTAATAAATTGCATAGCTCCTAGCGTTACCCCAGAAACACGACGAAAAAGTCGCCATATGTACGTCGTTTCTCATGGGAATGTGTTACATTCAAACATATTAACTTCTTATTAAAAATAAAATGCCAAGAGTGTTATTTTAATGGACACTTTCAACACATTATAAAACTAGCCCTATATCGTTACACAAATTTTCCACGCCTGTGATTGCGAAGGTATTCCCCATTTGCAAGTTATCCATATTATTGACAATTTCGTTTTCAATTGAGGTGATCAAACTTGAGAAATTGTCCTAGCTCATGCTAGAGCACATAAATGTTTCACAGATTAGACTTTTTAAGGTACACTTTTCACATGCAACTGAGATAACGTTAGTCAAATGAATTATGGTCTAATAAATTAAATGCGGTGTTTTACTTCTATACACTGAAATAACCGAATAGAGAGGTTCAAATACAGCTAACGCCCTCTCTACCATCCTACTCGGGACCGGGACCGGCGGTCGGATAACGAAATCACCTCAACCAACAGTACTAAAATACAGGGCCTACCTATTAATTTACAGTAATCTGCTTCTTTTTTAAATGAAGGATTACAGCCTTTGCCTTCAGTACCTTTTCGTCATCATCATCATCATCATCATCATCATCATCATCATCATCTGTTTACCCTTCAGGTTCGGCTTTTCCCTCGGACTCAGCGAGAGATCCCACCTCCACCGCCTCGAGGGCAGTGTCCTGGAGCTTCAGACTCTTGGTCGGTGGATACAACTGGGGAGAATGACCAGTACCTCGCCCAGGCGGCCTCACCTGCTATGCTGAACAGGGGCCTTGTGGAGGGATGGGAAGATTGGAAGGGATAGGCAAGGAAGAGGGAAGATAGCGGCCGTGGCCTTAAGTTAGGTACCATCCCGGCATTCGCCTGGAGGGGAAGTGGAAAAACCACGGAAAACCACTTCCAGGATGGCTGAGGTGGGAATCGAACCCACCTCTATTCAGTTGACCTCCCGAGGCTGAGTGGACCCCGTTCCAGCCCTCGTACCACTTTTCAAATTTCGTGGCAGAGCCTGGAATCGAACCCGGGCCTCCGGGGGGTGGCAGCTAATCACGCTAACCACTACACCACAGAGGCGGACCTTTTCGTCAATTGGAGTAAAGCCATGGTTTTTGTACCAGGTGAGTCAGCCGCGCCTGACGTTTCTGCATTTAGGCATCCCAACGAATGTCAGTTGGGTGTTGGTCGATTTTTCTTTTTCCGTATTCCAAGCTACAGTCGCCTTTAAAGCACTTACTGCGTCATCACTGCACGACTTTTGCAAATACATGTATGCGACAGGTATGTACACAATACATCAAACTGTCAGAGTTTACGGTTATGTAAAATGTACGTGCCAATTATAAGCTTTCGATTGGTTATGAAATTATCGCTAAAAGCTATGACATACTGATAGAAAACGTGTGCGAGTTTGTGAAGCGGCACGTAGTAAGCCTTCTGATAAGCTGTAGGCAACAATAACCATGGTGTAGTGGACTAACGACAGACGTGTTGACGCATGTTGCGTTGGTAGGTGGGTTCGAATCCCACGAGCGATAAATATTTTTTTCACATTTTAAACTTTGAGTATCAAATAAGAGGCCATTCGTGCCACGTTCTACCAATGACATGCATGTTGGATGTGTAGTCGCCCGACAATTGGTGTAGCCTAGCAGTCCTGGTCATTTCTTCGCTATGTATTCAGCAGATGAGTGTGTTGACATGCTCTTCAACTACAGCGAAGCAAGACAGAACACACAGGAAGCACCGCGCTTGTACCAGGAAAGATTTCCATACAGACAAGAACCATACGCGAATATGTTTAGGAGGGTGGAGCGACATTTGCGTATAACTTCGTCACTTTCCCGAACTGGTACTGTTAGAGTGGCACCTGTTACGTCCGGTGAAACTGATGAGATGGTTTTGGACAATTTCCTGGAGAAACCTCACACGAGTACCCGGGCAGAAGGACAACAGGTCAACATCAGCCAGTCGTCTGTTTTAAGGATATTGCATTCCAGTTTGTTTCGTCCGTATCACCTGCAACTACATCAAGAACTCTACGGTCGAGATTTCGAAACTCGTGTTAAGGTCTGTGCGTGGATACTGACGCAAGTAACAAATGATCCTGCGTTTGTATCTCACATTTATTGTCGGACGAGGCTCGATTTCATAATAGTGGCTCTGTGAATCGTCATAATATGCACTACTGGAGTGTTGATTATACCCACTGGGTAAGGCAGGCAGCATTTCACGCACGATGGGAAGTAAATGTCTGGCGTGGTATACAGGTGATCATCTAATTGGTTCATATTTCTTTGATGATCATTTGACTGGAGCACGGTACCTACAGTTTCTTCAAGACTGCTAGAGGATGTGCCCCTGGTTGAGCGTGTAATTTTGTGGTATCAACACGACGAAGCTCTCCCTTACATGTCAGCAGATGTTACACACCCTACATCCCGGTCAATGGATGGGAAGGGGAGGGCCTGTCTCCTGGCCTGCAAGATTGCCCGATTTGATGCCACTGGACTTCTTCCTATGGGGCTATTTGAAGGATGTAGTGTACGCTCAGCAGCCAGAAAACCCTGAAAGCTATCGAAGCCTTATTACGGAAGCCCGTGAATCCATAACACAATGCTACAAAGAGCCCGAATGGCAGTTCAATGGCGTATTGAAACGTGCATTCTGCAGAAGGCCATCTATTCGAACACTTACTACGCTAACAGGCTATTGCTCAGTCAAGCGTATTTAAACTCCCAACCCTTCTATCCTCGTCGAACCCTGCTTATCCCCATAAGAACTAATGGCCTAGAAAATAAATAAATAAATAAATAAATAAATAAATAAATAAATAAATAAATAAATAAATAAATAAATAAATAAATAAATAAATAAATAAATAAATAAATGTCCGCCTTTGTGGTGTAGTGGTTAGTGTGATTAGCTGCCATCCCCGGAGACCCGGGTTCGATTCCACGAATTTTGAAAACTGGTACGAGGGCTGGAACGGGTCCACTCAGCCTAGGGAGGTCATCTGAGTAGAGGTGGGTTCGATTCCCATCTCAGCCATCCTGAAAGTGGTTTTCCGTGGTTTCAAATGTCTCCTTTAGGCAAATGCTGGGATGGTACCTAATTTAAGGCCACGACCGCTTCATTCCCTCTTCCTTGTCTATCCCTCCAAATCTTCCCATCCCCCACCAAGGCCCCTGTTCATCATAACAGGTGAGGCCGCCTGGGCGAGGTACTGGTCATGCTCCCAAGTTGTATCCCCATACTCAATGTCTCACGCTCCAGGACACTGCCCTTAAGATGGTAGAGGTGGGATCCCTCGCCGAGTCCGAGGGAAAAACTAACACTGGAGGGTAAACAGATTAAGAAATAAATAATTCATCACCATCATCCTCTGTTTACCCTCCAGGTTCGGTTTTCCCTCGGACTTAGCGAGGGATCCCACCTCTACCGCCTCAAGGGCAGTGTCCTGGAGCTTCAGACACTTGGTCGGGGGGCATCCCAACGAATGTCAGTGGGGTGATGGTCGATTTTTCTTTTGCCGTATTCCAAGCTACAGTCGCCTTTAAAGCACTTACTGCGTCATCACTGCACGACTTTTGCAAAGACATGTATGCGACAGGTATTTACACAACACATCAAACTGTCAAAGTTTACGGTTATGTAAAATGTACGTGTTAACTATAAGCTTTCGATTGGTTATGAAATTATCGCTCAAAGCTATGGCATACAGATAGAAAACGTGTGTGAGTTTGGGAAGCGGCACGTAGTAAGCCTTCTGATAAGGTGTAGGCAACAGTCACCATGGTGTACTGGACTAACGACAGACGTGTTGACGCATGTTGCGTTGGTAGGTGGGTTCGAATCTCACGAGCGATAAATACTTTTTTCACATTTTTAAGTATCAAATAAGAGGCCATTCGTGCGACATTCGACCAATGGCATGCGTGTTGGATGTGTAGTCGCCCGACAATAGGTGTAGCCTAGCAGTCCTGGTCATTTCTTCGCTATGTATTCAGCAGATGAGTGTGTTGACATGCTCTTCAACTATAGCGAAGCAAGACAGAACACACAGGAAGCACCGCTCTTGTACCAGGAAAGATTTCCATGCTGACAAGAACCATACGGGAATATGTTTAGGAGGGTGGAGCGACGTTTGCGTATAACTTCGTCACTTTCACTGGTCCTGTTAGAGTGGGACCTGTTACGTCCGGTGAAACTGCTGAGATGGTTTTGGACACTTTCCTGGAGAAACCTCACACGAGTACCCGGGCAGAAGCACAACAGGCCAACATCAGCCAGTCGTCTGTTTTAAGGATATTGCATTCCAGTTTGTTTCGTCCGTATCACCTGCAACTACATCAAGAACTCTACGGTCGAGATTTCGAAACTCGTGTTAAGGTCTGTGCGTGGATACTGACGCAAGTAACAAATGATCCTGCGTTTGTATCTCACATTTATTGTCGGACGAGGCTCGATTTCATAATAGTGGCTCTGTGAATCGTCATAATATGCACTACTGGAGTGTTGATTATACCCACTGGGTAAGGCAGACAGCATTTCAGGCACGATGGGAAGTAAATGTCTGGCGTGGTATACAGGTGATCATCTAATTGGTTCATATTTCTTTGATGATCATTTGACTGGAGCACGGTACCTACAGTTTCTTCAAGACTGCTAGAGGATGTGCCCCTGGTTGAGCGTGTAATTTTGTGGTATCAACACGACGAAGCTCTCCCTTACATGTCAGCAGATGTTACACACCCTACATCCCGGTCAATGGATGGGAAGGGGAGGGCCTGTCTCCTCGCCTGCTAGATTGCCCGATTTGACGCCACTGGACTTCTTCCTATGGGGCTATTTGAAGGATGTAGTGCACGCTCAGCAGCCGGAAAACCCTGAAAGCTATCGAAGCCTTATTACGGAAGCCTGTGAATCCATAACACAATGCTACAAAGAGCCTGAATGGCAATTCAATGGCGTGTTAAAACGTGCATTCTGCAGAAGGCCATCTCTTCGAACACTTACTACGCTAACAGGCTGTTGCTCAGTCAAGCGTATTTAAACTCCCAACCCCTCTATCCTCGTCGAACCCTGCTTATCCACATAAGAACTAATGGCCTAGAAAATAAATAAATAAATAAATAAATAAATAAATAAATAAATAAATAAATAAATAAATAAATAAATAAATAAATGCGCGCCTTTGTGGTGTAGTGGTTAGTGTGATTAGTTGCCATCCCCAGAGACCCGGGTTCGATTCTACGAATTTTGAAAACTGGTACGAGGGCTGGAACGGGTCCACTCAGGCTAGGGAGGTCATCTGAGTAGAGGTGGATTCGATTCCCATCTCAGCTATCCTGGAAGTGGTTTTCCGTGGTTTCAAATTTCTCCTTCAGGCAAATGCTGGGATGGTACCTAATTTAAGGCCACGACCGCTTCATTCCCTCTTCCTTGTCTATCCCTCCAAATCTTCCCATCCCCCACCAAGGCCCCTGTTCATCATAACAGGTGACGCCGCCTGGGCGAGGTACTGGTCATGCTCCCAAGTTGTATCCCCATACTCAATGTCTCACGCTCCAGGACACTGCCCTTAAGATGGTAGAGGTGGGATCCCTCGCCGAGTCCGAGGGAAAAACTAACCCTGGAGGGTAAACAGATTAAGAAATAAATAATTCATCACCATCATCCTCTGTTTACCCTCCAGGTTCGGTTTATCCCTCGGACTTAGCGAGGGATCCCACCTCTACCGCCTCAAGGGCAGTGTCCTGGAGCTTCAGACACTTGGTCGGGGGATACAACTGGGGAGTATGACCAGTACCTCGCCCAGGCGGCCTCACCTGCTATGCTGAACAGGGGCCTTGTGGAGGGATGGGAAGATTGGAAGGGATAGGCAAGGAAGAGGGAAGGAAGCGGCCGTGGCCTTAAGTTAGGTACCATCCCGGCATTCGCCTGGAGGAGAAGTGGGAAACCACGGAAAACCACTTCCAGGATGGCTGAGATGGGAATCGAACCCACCTCTACTCAGTTGACCTCCCGAGGCTGAGTGGACCCCGTTCCAGCCCTCGTACCACTTTTCAAATTTTCGTGGCAGAGCCGGGAATCGAACCCGGGCCTCCAGGGGTGGCAGCTAATCGCGCTAACCACTACACCACAGAGGCGGACAATAAATAATTAATTAATTAAATAACCCACGACGTGAGGGCATTCAGATACATTGATTCTGTGGATGATTCTCGAAGTAGAAAATGCGAATCAAATTTACGGGCTCAAGTGGGATTCGAGCCCATCTACCAAACGCAGCTGTATTAACAGCACCGCACTTAACCTATGACACTACGGCGACTCCAGCCAGTAGGTTTCCGGAAAGCGTACTATATGGACTACTACTTCAGCTTCACAAATGCACACACGTTTTCTATCAGTATACCATCGCTTTTAGCGTTCATTTCATATCCTACTGAAAGCTTATAATTGTACTCTTGACATAACCGTATGACAGTTTGATGCATTGTGCAAATGCCTGTCGCATACGGTACATGTTTTTGCAAAGGTAATGGTGCAGTGAGTGATTAAATGCGATTGTTGCTTGGTGTTCGGTAAAGGAGAATAACGGCACCAGTGACGTTCGGTGGGATGCCTAACAGCATAAAACGTCAGGCCGGCTGACTCACCGGGTATAGCTTATCGCATGGATTACAGGAAGTGCTACTAAACATTACTGAATAATAAGGAAAATAAAAAAGTAAAGGAGCACAAAGTCTGAATTAAAGAAACATGACATAAGAACAATACAATAACTTGGAAAAATTTCAAAGTTACAGAGTGTACAAAACTATGCCTGACTTCCTACTCCAGTCGAGGGCAGCCAGTGTTAAATAGTGACAATTTTCCAGGTTTCTAGGATAGGCTCGTAGGTAGCAGTCCTTCACGGGCAGCGTGTTGAATAGTCTGCCTTCGATTCTCAGAATCATATTGGGAGGATAGCGTTTAGCTTATTTACGCAGGCTGTCTGCGCACACCCCATGTCCTGTTTGTATTCTGTTGAGTGTCCCCCATACATTTCGTGGCACTTCCATATTGACTGTTTTTCTAAGGGATCGATGAAGTTGCTACGTTTCTCGGGGACGGTATCATTCCACATCTCTGACAATACATTATCTATCAACAACAACCTAGATCTCTTCGTAACGTTTCCTTCCTTCTGTCATGATATTTATAATATAACTTAATTTTCCTTCTTGTTCTTTCCAGTTCTGCTCCTGTATTTACTGTAAATGTATTTTTCTTTCTTAATATCGTTGTTTATGTAAATATGTATTATATAGAATTGTACAGTTTTCATTGTGTATATTTGTGTCCTTTGTAAATATTTATATATCTTTTAGATTCATTTCTATTGTACATAGCTCAGATCGTTGTAATTCGGCATTATGCTGTTGCTGATCCTAAATAAATAAATAAATAAATAAATAAATAAATAAATAAATAAATAAATAAATAAATAAATAAATAAATAAATAAATAAATAAATAAATAAATAAATAATTTAATAAATAAAAAAATACATAAATAAACTTTCTGTTTATTTTGATATTACAGTGCTTACTTTTGGTAATTCTGTTTTCAGGGTGGATTGTTGTCTGTATTTTAAGCTATTTCACTTTGACCTAAGTGCATCGGAGTGGACACGAATCTCGGGGAAGCGTTTGAACTTCCTATATTCCGAGAGGAGGATGTCCTTTATGCGCAGATCAAATGGTGAATTATGAGCTAAGAGATCCCAGCCAGTGCAGAGGAGTGGCCTGTTATTATACCTACAGTGAAATTAAAATGGGCGTTGATTTTCTTCAAAGCTGTACTGGAACACATTATTCATCAGAAGAACAGGAGAACTCTAAGGAAGAACATGGCAACGCCGTTGCTGTAGCTTCCCATGTGTTTCCATTTAGTTTTATAAAACGCCAAGTGCTTCCTGAAAGACATAGTCCTATCCAGAGTAATGCCCAAATATTTTGGTAAACTTTGGTGAGCGAAGACTTTCTCATTAAAGGTGACACACAGCATTTAGTTGGTCATGGTTATGTTTAGGAAACTAGACCGGCTCCTTGGCTGCGTAGTAGTCAGCGTAGTGGCCTATAATTCAGAAGGCGCTGGGTTCGATTCTCAACGTGGTAGCGGATTCCCTCTAGCTCTGAGGCTCGGTGTTTGTGTTCGTCTTAGTAGATATATTCATTTACATACAATATATTACACAAGAAATCACAACACGGACGTGCAGTAGTGAATACATCCTTCCACACGGTGCTGGCGTTAGCAAAGTTTGTTCGTAAAAATGGGATAAATTCATACAACGTGCCAACGCAATGAAAATCGAAAATGACGAGGAAGAAGAATAAGTTGGAAACAACTAACCTCACTCACTCACAATGGTTAGTTCAGCAGAAAGGATCTCTTCACAGTTGTCTAGACATCGCTGTTGCGTTACCAAAGCTAGATAATCCGCAAAGACTTCTTGATTGTCTTGAGGCAGGTCTGTTGAATACAAGTTAAATAGAACTGGAGCTAGAACTGGACCCTGAGGAAGCCCATAGGTTAGCTCATTTTTCCTACTTATTCTGTTACCAAGGACCAGTAGGAAATATCTATCAGTCAGCATATTGTTCATAAATATAATTATGGTTTGAGTACAGCCATAAAACACCACTGATGATTCCATTTGTCCGCTTTTCTTAATGCCCTTCTACTAGAAAGCTACTTTTCCAGTTCCACACAAGTTCAATAGTCACGCAGAGATTTTAAACTGTAGGCCTACCGTCAATAATTTTCTATACTTTTGTCTTCCAACGCCTAAATCGATACGTTATAAACTGCACAGATAAACTTTTATCTGAACGTTCTAACGCACAAAGTTTCATTGTGATGTTAAACGTTCCGTTTTCTATTCCCAGCACTCATTTTACTGTAACTAAAATAGCACACTTGTTTGCTGCACTGAATAAACCAGGCACTGTATGTAACAGACATAATACGAAAGATAAATAGAGACCACTTGTTAGGACGTATTTTGAAAGTATTTTGCATCTTGAGTGTAGACATGTTTCTGCAAGATAATATTGGAAAATATGGCGTGTAATGCAAATAACTTACGTGCTGAAAACCTGTACATGACTCATGCCACATTCAGAAAGTTCAGCTGTACTGGTTATCGCCAGGTAGCCTGTTGGACAGGTGAGTAGCGCGTTTAAAATCTGCAAAGTCAGCTCTGCATCCGATCATGGCTCTGTCTACGTGCAACCCAGTTAGGCAAGTAGGCTACTGATTCCTAGAATTTCACTTACGATAGGGCTGTCTTTTCTCCACTTCATAAATAAATACAATGCCCTTTCATACACAATTAATTCTTAGCAGACCTGCTTCGGTTGTGTTGAAACAGGTTGTGGTTCATAATACATTAACGGACTTAATGCATAATGCGTGAGGAGAAAAGTGATGTATTGAAAGCATATGTACGCGAGTTGGAAATCATTTTATTTTGTAAATATTGTAGCATTCCCGTAACGCCAAGTAAAAGGTATAAACTTGAACATCTTCGTACGAAGAAACACAAACAATGATAAACTGTAAACTAAAAAAACCGCTAGACTCTTATTATTACTGCTTTCTTTACACCTGAACTAACACGCAGTAAACTCAGTGAAGACTTAAGAAAAGTGCTTGTCTCGGCAAACATACCATTAGCTAAGCTGAACATAAGAATGTAGTTCAGTTTCTGGTGGCGTATATGAAACAACCAGCCACAGATGAATCAACAATTAGGAAAATTTATATTCCTGAGCTTTATAAAGTGCGTTAGGTGCACTAAGGGAAAGGCTGATGAAAAATATATTTTGGGTCTTGCTAGACGAAACAATGGGCATGGATCAAAGATCTGTGATTAACTTAATGTGTTTGATTTTAGGAAAAGAATAATAGAGAGAGGGATAACTCGTTTCTACTATGGATGTGTTATTTGACAATAAGGTGAATCACACAACAGTTGCTGCAATTTTCAATGATGCCCTTACAGTAGTTTTCAGTGACCATCACACATTCTTAATGATCATGTTCTCGTGGCGTGCACTGATGCTGCACTTTACATGTGTAAAGACAATGGAGGTCTTGGGATATTATATCCACACGTCATGTGTGTAGCACATGGACTTCATCGAGTCGCTGAAGCAGTCCGGGCTTCATTTCCTGGAGAAAACGTTTTGATCTCTAAAGTGACAAGCGAATTCCTGCAGAATGTGTTTTTGGATACAGTTGGTAATGTGCTTCTCCCACGTTAACCAGTTCGTCCAAAATGAGAAATGTGACTCAAATCTTATTATTTTAAATAAGCACAAGAAATCTCCAGGAAGGATGTTGAATGTGAGAAACTTACATATATTCTTTCTTTCCATGTATATACCTCAAGCCATCAAGAAATTTACATTAGTACTGGAATTGTCGAAGAAGTTGTACTATACCTGATGAACTTAACAAATCAAGTTTTCTAGAAAAAAACACAGAGTGTAGTGTCAAAAACTCTACTGTCCGCAAGCACAGAAACATTACTGATGTTCTCCAAAGCAAAGAAAAAGTTGTCGATGCCACGAAACTGGAAATCTCAGATTTTGTTAAGCCAGTTAAGCCAGAATATGCTCCAATTGTGGCATGTGATATAGAGATGGTATTGGTATTTTTGAGTATACAATCGATTTAAGTGAAAATAGATGCAAGGTATTATTTCAGCACCTGTTTCATCATTCTGTGAATGAGGGTAATCAAGGCTTGTGTAATTGATTGAGAAATTGGAGCATTTTATTGTGGTACTCTACGGTATACAAGTTTTTTTCCTAGAAAACTTGATTGGCGATGTTAAAAGTGTACTATTTATTTTATAATATAAATTCATTGCCAATTGATACAAAAATTGTCAGTGAATATTTCAAAAAATTTGTTCAAATTTTGACATATTTAGTGCATGTTTGTTTGATTGTTTTCATTTTAATGCGTTTTTTCCCAAAACTGAATATTATAATTATTATTATTTACAATTTTCAACACGAGAAATATTCGAAATCCTCTTCCGCACAAATGAGTGTGTAATGCCTTTGCTAGGAGAAAATGAACTGGACAAAATGTGTTCAAGATATTTGTCCTAAAATCTGTTTATGAACACTTTTTGAAAAATTAATCTTCTGGAATTATTCGAAAGAATATCACCAAAGGGCACTCCTAAAACTCCTGCTCAACTTGGGAATACTGAAGTAATTTGTAGCCTAGTTTTTTGTTTCAGATATCCTGTGTTCAAGTGCAAAGTTCAACGCTAATTAGACGTGATACAGACACAAAGGAAGTTGGAGGTAAAACTGCTCTCTATACACTTCGTTCGAGATAGAAGCCAAGTATTCGCCGAAGATTCAAAATGTTCATATGGAAAGAAAATTTCATATTTTCATATATTATATAAAAGACAGAAGTAGGTACAAGCTGACTTGACCCCACAACTCAAGAAGACTTGTGAGGAGACCCAGGTGGGAAGAAAGGATGAAATAGGGCGAGTGCTAGCGTGACGCTGTAACTTACAGCTTTAACCAGGAGACGACGAGCTCTACATCTGCACAGAATAACCCAATGGATTCTCCTCACGATATGAAACTGTTTACTTTCTAACTTTTCAGCAGGTCGGGCAAAAAGCAGAATTACAGTCTATATACATTTATAAAAGCTGAATAATTTTCATCAGTCTCGTGTCAGTAGATATACTAATACGTAAAAGAATTCCTGATTAACAAAATATAGGCAGTATTAATGAACTGAAACATTTTCTGTTTCTTTTTTTTTTTGCTAGGGGCTTTACGTCGCACCGACACAGATAGGTCTTATGGCGACGATGGGATAGGAAAGGCCTAGGAGTTGGAAGGAAGCGGCCGTGGCCTTAATTATGGTACAGCCCCAGCATTTGCCTGGTGTGAAAATGGGAAACCACGGAAAACCATTTTCAGGGCTGCCGATAGTGGGATTCGAACCTACTATCTCCCGGATGCAAGCTCACAGCCGCGTGCCTCTACGCGCACGGCCAACTCGCCCGGTTTTTCTGTTTCTCTTAGATTCGTTCTGACTACTCACAATTTAATAACCCATGAGAAAACGGGGCTAATAATAGTCCGCCTGTCAATAGAATTGATTTACACAGTTAGGATATGGTGATTACTAATTTAAATCATTTCATCATCCATCTATCCATCTATCTATCTATCTATCTATCTATCTATCTATCTATCTATCTATTGGAACGTACGAGTCCAGCCCAACAGTTGGGTGACAAAAAAATGGAACGTATTGTGTATAAGTAAATAAAGCGCGGTGAAAATATATGGAGCCTAACTGTTACATCATTTGTAATACGCGCTGCCACTATCGTTCATTCTACGGCTTCATCATAAACCATTACAAACAATAACATATATGTACATCATGAATCATAATTACATCAAAATCATCGTTAGGTAGAACATAATAGATATCTTATATGTGGATTCGACGCATCTTCATATTCATCATATAATATTATTATCATATTATACCATTTATGTTGATTTTTGTATTTCGCTTAGTTCCGGAAGAACCTAAGATTCCTAAATCATGAGTAGGTTCTCACGACAGTTTCACTACAATGTTAAAATAATCGTAAAAGGATAAAATATACCTGAGACAGACAGGCGTCTCGTGTAATGGCAATAATTAATTATTATGAAGGGATGTGGAGGATTTCTAACTATCAAATGATAAATTAAATATAGGATGGCTGGTTTATTTACATAAGATGTGATATTGTTGGAGGACACAATGTACATTGTTGAAGATAACATGAGAAAAATGGCGGCCTTAATAACGATGACGTATCTAAACAATGACCTTTTAAACGATAACATGCCCGTAATTACAATTGCATTTACAAATATTTAATCGTTAGTTCATTTCAAATTTCGTATACTCTAACAATGACTCAATCATAAATCATAAACCTTCATATGAATATTTAAAAATCTTGAAAATGATTTAAAACATTGCCATAAATGGTGGTTTAAATATCACCTTAATCATTGATTTAATACATGTCACCAAAATATAAGTTAATATCGATTATAATTGACAATAACATGATTTAATTTGGATATAAATTGGTTCGAATGAGTTTGAGTTGGTTGATTCTCGTCTCCTTTACCCTCGGTTCTAAGAGAAATCCTTACATCGGCCTGTATTCGCCTTCAGGTTATATCACTTGAGCAAGTATAAATTAACGTTAATTCAATGGTAGCAATATAAAGATACTCATAAAATATGAAATAAAGTTCCCTTTCTCAAACAACAAACTCAATTCTATGCAGAAGTAAATAATGTGAGATTAAATATCGACTCGGAGAACATAAACAATTGTGGTACCATCAAAGTAAAGAATAAATCATCTCAACATGCTGATAAAATGAGAAGAATTTGGCATAATCTTTGAATGGATAAAGTACATCCCTTAATATTACAATATAGCCACACTGCATCAATTCTGGATTACTCTTCGATGAAAGGCTAAAATAAAATCTCACGCACAAACATAATATTACATTACTACTGCTGGTAGTTACTGGATGAATTCTGGTCAGATTCTCGTGGAAATGCATCTGTAATAAATAACAAGAGCAGAACTCGGCATACGGCTTCTACTATTCACCGATTACTATCAAAGATCGCTAGATTCTATTGGCTTCCTTATTTCACTGCTACGAACGATCTATTCATTTCTATACTCGAAGACTCTATTCAACAAATACCTCTCATAAAATATAAATGGAACATAACACGTAACATAAATAACACGTCGAATCAGTAGTTCGTTGACTCATAAAACGTAGATTCAATATTCGTAGAACTTCAAAAGACGTAGGTTCAATAACTCGTCGACCAAAGATACAAAGATTCAATAATATGTAGCTAAAACTTTCCTCGGTTCTCCTGTAAAATAAAATTTGCCGTACAACTCTGCTAAATCTGCCGAATAGTGTGAAATAAAATTACTACTATCTATTCAGCAATAATAGCATAAATATTATTACACTCGATGCATAGTGTAGTTGTTAAAGGCGAAGCGCAACTGGCTTGCGTGTCAGATGGGAGGTTCGAGCCCGGGGCGAAGATTACAAACTTTTGAAATACAAGCCGCGTGCAATGTAAGTTCAATACCCATTTTCAGCAAAATTGGGTGTGAATAAAGGCGTTTGTGGTACTAGGAAGGGCCGATTAGTCAGCAGGCCGGACACATGCAGACCGGAAATAATAGGAACCCGACTGCCCGACAAAGATTCATCGCAGCAAATGTTCGATGTTATGACGGTTTTGGTTTATCCACTTTCGGGCACGGTGTTCGAAAGATCGTCTTGTGCGCTGAAGCATTCCAGGTGTAACTGCTCGGCAGGCATCCGTGATGAGTTGCCGGAGCTGGTCGGGGTTTATCCGACGACTGAGTGTACACGACGTTCTCCAAATATCCCCACAATAAGAAGTCTAACGGCGTTAAATCTGGCGAAATGGTGGGCCATGAAACAGGGCCTCCTCTTCCTATCCATTTCCCTGGCAGTTCCTCGTTCAGATGGTGTCGAACGGGCGAAGTCGAATGTGGTCCTGTTGCAACCACATCGTCAAACGATCGTGCAAGGGCACACCCTCCAACAGCAGTGGGAGTTCCTGACGCAGAAAGTGTGGGTAGCGTGGGCACGTCCAATGGTCATCAAAGGAATAAAGTCCAATCAGACGATCTCCCAAGATTCCACACGAAACATTCACTCCATATCGTACTTGATGGACTGCCTGTCGCACCCAGTGAGGATTGTCCGGACTCCAATAGGGCATGTTGTGGCGATTGACGTACCCATTATTGTGGAAGCGTGAGTCGTCCGAGAACAAGGAATGCAATACGAATGCTGCATCGTTGTCCAGCCTGCCTAATAGCCACCGACAGACCTCCATTCGAGCTTCGAAATCCCGCCCAAGGAGCTCTAAATACAGCTCAAGGTGGTATGGGTGAAATTCGGGTTCATACAGTATTCCCTAGACGGACGGTTGGCTGGTGTTCGCCTCTCGTGCAATCGCCCTTGTACTGAAGTGCGGATTATTATGAGCTGCCTCCAGTTCGGCCTCTTCTGTTTCACCCGATGTAGCAGGCGTATCGCAGACAGGTGGTTGGTTAAAAATCACTCCTGTTGTCCTTAGGCGTCTTTTAACACGCCTGAATTGCGTAGCAGCCGAGTGTCGCCTGTCGGGATACCATTCCTGGTACAGACGTAGTGCCTCGCACGCGTTTTTCCTTGCTTCTCCACAAATGAGGAGCATGTCAACATATTCCTCTGTGGAAAACTTGTCGAATGACAGCAGAGGTTACAGTACATTCAGGCCCTAACCAGCGGAGAATGTGCACGGTACAATATGAATAACAGTGCCATTATACTGTTTGAATGGGGCAACCGAGGGCCTGTGTTTACGTATTCAAACATCATGCCGATGCAAAAATATTTGAACGATGCAGGATTCGAGCCGCGGCTGGCACATTCCGTCGATTGCTAGGCGAACGCATAACCACATCCGCTACGCTACACTGCTGTAAACACAGACAGATAGCCTGCAGTCTAATATCTTGGAACTTGAAAATAGGTGCAATGAGTATGGTATGAAAATTAGCCTCTCGAAGACTAAATTGATGTCAGTAGGTAAGAAATTCAACAGAATTGAATGTCAGGTTGGTGATACAAAGCTAGAACAGGTCGATAATTTCAAGTATTTAGGTTGTGTGTTCTCCCAGGATGGTAATATTGTAAGTGAGATTGAATCAAGGGGTCGTAAAGCTAATGCCGTGAGCTCGCAGTTGCGATCAACAGTATTCTGTAAGAAGGAAGTCAGCTCCCAGACGAAACTATCTTTACATCGGTCTGCTTTCAGACCAACTTTGCTTTACGGGAGCGAAAGCTGGGTGGACTCAGGATATCTTATTCATAAGTTAGAAGTAACAGACACGAAAGTAGCAAGAATGATTGCTGGTACAATCAGGTGGGAACAATGACAGGAGGGTACTCGGAATCAGGAGATAAAGGCTAATTTAGGAATGAATTCGATGGGTGAAGCTGTACTCATGAACCGGCTTCGGTGGTGGGATCATGTGAGGCGAATTTTGGAGGATAGGTTACCTAGGAGAATAATTGACTCTGTTACGGAGGGTAAGAGAAGTAGAGGTAGACCAAGACGACGATGGTTAGATTCGGTTTCTAACGATTTAAAGATAAGAGGTATAGAACTAAATGAGGCCACAACACTAGTGGCAAATCGAGGATTGTGGTGACGTTTAGTAAATTCACAGAGGCTTGCAGACTGAACGCTGAAAGGCATAACAGTCTATAATGATAATGTATGTATGTATGTATAAACCTATTTAGGTATCGATTCCGAAACAAAGGCGTCTTATACTGCAGATTTCAAAGTCTCCTCCTGTTAATTTCTCCAAAATCAATCCACGGATTACGGAGATATTAAAGATTTTATAAAACATAACGTCAGAGCTAGATCTATATAAAAATCCATAAGTCTTGGCCCTGTCACGGTAGTTCACACCGGCAACACGACGGTGTTGGTTGGCCGCATGATACGGAATCAGCCTGCAGGGCGAGATTATGCCTAAGTGACGTGCGAGTTTTGACACATAGAATAATTCTGGCGGTACGGTACTTATACACTTTCAGCAAGTAGAACTTCGTTGAGAAACTTATAAATATTGTAGAAGGAGATTCTAAGACTTGTATAAGTAACATTTACGTGTGTGCTAGAAGCAATAATAGTGATTTTTCCAAGTGAACTGGACTTAAACTTTAACATTTCGATGTGAATAACAGAATATTCAGGACTTTACATTTCGTACAAGTGTTTAACCATTCAATTAGACATTATATCACATGCGGTAGTGAAAGTTGTATGTTGATTTTTCTTCGAACAGACTTTTCGCAATAATAATAATAATAATAATAATAATAATAATAATAATAATAATAATAATAATAATAATAATAATAATAATAATAATAATAATAACAACAATTAATGCTTCGCATGCAATGCAGTTGTTAGGAGTGAGAGTGCTTTTTCCTAGTGATTTACACTACAGGTTAGCGTGATTAGCTGCCACCCCCGGAGGTCCGGGTTCGATTCCCGGCTCTGCCACGAAATTTGAAAAGTGGTACGAGGGCTGGAACGGGGTCCACTCAGCCTCGGGAGGTCAACTGAGTAGAGGTGGGTTCGATTCCCACCTCAGCCATCCTTGAAGTGGTTTTCCGTGGTTTCCCACTTCTCCTCCAGGCGAATGCCGGGATGGTACCTAACATAAGGCCACGGCCGCTTCCTTCCCTCTTCCTTGCCTATCCCTCCCAAACTTCCCATCCCTCCACAAGGCCCCTGTTCAGCATAGCAGGTGAGGCCGCCTGGGCGAGGTACTGGTCATCCTCCCCAGTTGTATCCCCCGACCAAGAGTCTGAAGCTCCAGGACACTGCCCTTGAGGCGGTAGAGGTGGTATCCCTCGCTGAGTCCGAGGGAGAAACCGAACCTGGAGGGTAAACAGATGATGATGATGATTTACACTACATAAATATACACTAGTTCACTAATAAACATTCAAGGTAAAAATGCAAGTGAGATTTTCGTGTGAACTGTGCTTCTAGCAGGTCACTACAAACATCAATTCCTTTAGAATTATAATTCTAAGAGTCCAGTTATTCTATCAGACATTCTATTACTCGACGTGAATAGGAATAAACTGTGTTGTGATGAGTTCCAATGAACAGTGCAAATATTAATTTGGCAGAAAGACTCTATTCAACTGATAGAAGTCAGGTTTTATTTCTTTTTGGTGGAAATCCACGACTTCCCAAGTGCAAATTATTCTTCTAATTTTACGTTTGGGGTCTAAAACAGAACGGAGTCAACAATTACAATTCACAAAGTGCTGTGGCTTATGTGAATTATTCCGATACTCGGGGGACAGTTAAATGTGGACACTCGCGTAACATAATCAGTGAGTGGCTACCCCGCGCCGGGATCTTCATGAACCAACGACGACCCATTACTGTCTACAAGGGATCGTGGTTTGGTTGCTGCCTATAAGGAATCATGATTCCATGGTTTGGTTGCTGCACATGAGGGATCGTGTTTCCCTGGTTTGGTTGCTGCCTATATGGGATCGTGGTTACATGGTTTGTTTGCTGCCTATATGGGATCGTGGTTACATGGTTTGGTTGCTGCCTATAAGGGAACGTGGTTCCATGGTGTGGTCGCTGTCCATTAAGGAGGATCTATGGAAACAACTTCACTGTAACCTGCAAAATTGTAAGGTGAACATTATGTGAAAAAATTCAGTTTAAAGAATTTGGAACTCATTGTAGTTAGGACCTCTCTCTGTACCCAGCTCCATGTGTCCACCCAATGTGCCCTGTGATTAAGATATCTTTATTCTCCGAAATATCTAGTCTGTTTTATTATCAAATAATTTCCTGGTACAATATATGTATACAGTATACACATTTGTAAGGGCGCCGCTGTCTGCAGTTTGCAGTTTTTTGAAATATTTATCCGTTTTGGGTCAACTCACGACCGTACCAGTGGCTTTTAGCTTTCGTCTGTCTGTCTGTCTGTCTGTCTGTCTGTCTGTCTGTCTGTCTGTCTGTCTGTCTGTCTGTCTGTCTGTCTGTGTGTTCAACCATCACGGGGAAACGGCTAAATAGATCTGAACCAAATTTATTATTTGGAGTTTACTCATCCAGGAGCAGGTTTTGATATGCATATGATTTAAACACCACTGAATAATCTGGGGGCTTACAGGAATATTTAATGTTTTCTCACACACTATTTATTTTCTCTAAAATCTAGAGACTAGCTGTGAAACGTCCTTTCATTTTAAATCATTCCTTTTCTGTACATAATTACGCTTAGACTTCAAATAATGGAGAAAATTACTGTTTTCTACGGGTTTCGTGTTCTGACGCGAGTGACGAAGTCTACCGGTTGTCATGGCAACACCTGAAGACTATTTGCGAGTAGTGTTATTGGTTTTACGTCTCACTAACTACTAACACTAACTACTTTTAATGATTTTCGGAGACGCCGATGTGCCGGAATTTTGTTCCGCAGGAGTTATTTTACGTGACAGTAAAGCTACCGACATGAGGCTGACGTATATGAGGACCTTCAAATAGCATCGGACTGAGCCAGGATCTCAGAAGGCTAATGCCTCAACCGTCTCAGTTACTCAGCACGAATATCGGACTGATATTTGACAAGTTTATTATTACACATATTTATAATAACCTTTATTAATAATTATGAAAATATAGGCAAAAGAAATTTCCGTCGTGATGTATATTTGGAAACAGGAAAACATAGCACAGTAACATAATAAATGGACTATAAAATCTATTAATACAATTCTTCACAACAAACATGTACCAACTCATTATTTACAATCACAGAAAATTTCAAAGCATTAGAACTATTGATTTCAGAGGATAGTGCACCTATATGGCGAAAAGTGGAAAGCTTAGAAAACATCGTTTGAAGATCGTAATGCCGTGGTTCTATTGATGCAGCAACAAATATAAAAAGTACTTTCCATTGAGCTGCAAGGAATGAAATTTTGTGAAAAGTTAGAGAAAATATTAATAATTCGGAAAAAGTAATTTTTCAGAAATTGAATGTTTAACTCCTTATCAGTTCTAATACCACTTGGAGTTGCTACTGGCTTGGTGCTATTAATGCAACAATAGTTATAAGATCTCTGTATAAACTTGTATAGATACTAAATTGAAATTTTCGCACAATTTAAAGGAACCGGCATTCATTCAGAAAACATGATTTAAAATATTTCGAATTTTTGTCCCCTAACGAATTATATTCTCACTGATCTACACCCGAGACATCCTGAGGGCTACATTTCACTCTCTCACTTATTATATTAACGTATGGATGTCAAGTGCGTCAGCTAATTGCAGAAATTGTAAAAAAATCATTTTAGGGTTCATTTGACTGCTCTAGGAAATAAAGCGGCCTGTCGTTTGCTGAACATTTAACTGCTGGTGCTGCAAATTACATAAATCGCTCTCTGATAATCCAGTCAGATATTTCATCACTATTCATTAGCACGGTACTTTTTTGTAACAGGAAACAGTTCATACGTTGCAGTTAAAATTCATTGATTTCACATCGCACTGGAACTGATTAATTACCTACCAGAAGTGCCATGCTGGACTTTGTTGGACTTTATTCTATCAATGCTCACATGCAGATGCATGATATTAATACTCTTGTACTTGAACACTGGAGAGGCATTAATGAAGTGTAACAGACATATGCGTATTTATCAATTTCTTTCATACATTCACAAGTCCGCCTCCGTAGCGTAACGGTTAGTGTTATTAGCTGCCGCCCTCGGGGACCCGGGTTCGATTCCCGGTACTGCCAGAAATTTAAAAAACTGACAGGATGGCTGGTATGTGGTTGGAATGGTACATGCACCTCACCTCCAATGGGGTGTGCCTGAAAAGAGCTGCACCACCTCAGGATGAGGACACGAGTTTACTATATCTTCACAAGACAAAAATCCAATTGTTGGCTTTTGTTTCCTTTTGTTAGAGTCCTTTATGTCGCACCGACACAGATAGGTCTTATGGCGAAAATGGGATAGAAAAGTGACCGTGGATTCCCAGTATCTGCCTGGTGCGAAAATGGGAAACCACAGGAAACAATCTTCACGTCTGCCGCCAGTGAGGTTCGAACCCACTATCTCTCGCATGCAATCTCACAGCTACGCTACTCTAATCGCACAGCCAACTCGCTCGTTGTCTGATATTTGAATCAGGTCTTAGCAGATACTGTATATTACTCGATTATAACTGCGTGTTATTGTGGGACGATACGGTTATGTGTGGTGTGTGAGTTGCAGGGGTGTTGGGGACAGCACAAACTCCCAGCCCCCTGGCTATTGGAATTAACCAATGAAGGTTAAAATCCCCGGCCCTGCCGGGAATCGAGCCCGGAACCCTCTGATCTGAAGGCCAGTACGCTGATCATTCAACCAACGAGTAGGACAATGATTGTCTCGTAACCACTGATTTGATTCGACATCACATGCATGTAGAGCACAGAACAGACTTCCGACGTTCTTTCCTATAACTGGGGTAACGCGCGAACTTCCGACCGAGAGACTCCAAGTTCGAATGTCGGCCAGAACAAGGAATTTTTTACCTGAATCTGAGAAATTGTCCAAGGTCGTCCAACCATCATACATGAGAACAATTGAGGAGTTATCTCACGGTGAGATAGCGGTTCCGTTCTAGGAATCCAAGAATACCACCCGAGAGGATTCATGAAGTTCATTACACGTCACCTTGTAGTAATAATAATAATAATATTAATAATAATAATAATAATAATAATAATAATAATAATAATAATAATAATAATAATAATAATGTTATTGTTTTCACGTACCACTACCTACGTATTCATGGTTTTAAGAGACGCCGAGGTGTCAGAATTTTGTCCCGCAGGAGTTCTTTTACGTGCCAGTAAATCTACCGGGAATATCTGGGTACAGCTTCGGCTCGCCGGATGCAGGTCTTTTGATTTTACGCCCGTAGGCGACCTACGCGTCGTGGTGAGGATGAAATGATGACTAAGGCGAAGATTTCGCCATAAATGCCCATTTTTATCCTCAATCTAGAAATGCAGGCCCGTGTGTCTAAAATGTTTCAGTCCATTTGTGAAGGAAATACATGGTTTCTTAGTGCCAGAATATGCCTATTTCGAGCATTAATGCCTATTCTGAATATATTTGCATATTGAGTGCCTAGAAAGACAAACGTTAAGTTTTTAAAGCCTATGTTTCTACCCATCTGTACTTTGTTAGTTTTCCTTACCGGATAGTCGCCCGAAAGCAGGCATTCTCTGCAGGTAGCTACCAAAGACGGACACTTAAATGTGATTAACGGACAACAGCGGTCTTTCTGTCCTCTGATTCCGCTTTGACCAAAGGCTAGCGCGCTAACCATTTAGCCAGAGTTTCACAAGTAATTTGCAGCAATAACTTGAAATCAATCAATCAATACAGATCTGCATTTAGGGCAGTCGCCCAGGTGGCAGATTGCCTATCTGTTGTTTTCCTTACACTTTTCTTAAATGATTTCAAAGAAATTGGAAATGTATTGAACATCTCCCTTGGTAAGTTATTCCAATCCCTAACTCCCCTTGCTATAAATGAATATTTGCCCCAATTTGTCCTCTTGAATTCCAACTTTATCTCAGATACTCTTTACATATGATTGCAGTGCCAGTCAACCAAAATGGAGATATTCAGGCAGATCGAATGTGCTGCAGCTCTCTTAACTCTTATGAAGAAGAGAAAAGAGGAGAGTTAGGAAGGTGTGAGTTAGGGACTGGATACTCAGGAGGTCACAGTATGGAGCCTACAATTACCTGCAGCGAAAAGTGAGATTAAAGAATGCAGATAGCTTTCAAAATGTTTGTATAATATCTACAAAAGATCTCGATTGTTTATTGAAATTAATTAGACGAAGTGGAAATGTGCTTTTTAAAAATAAGTTTTCATTCCCCTTGAGGGGGTAGGACGGGCCACCTAGAGGGCAACAAAATCTCTCTCTCTCTCTCTCTCTCTCTGGCCAAGAGATGAGGGCGGGTTTAGGACTTGTGATGGAAAAGTGAGGTGGGTATAGAATGGAAGAATAAAGGAGAGGGCTGAGGTTTTTAATTTTTTTATAACAAAGAACAGATCTTCTCTACACAGGAGTTTCTAGTCGGTGCGTGTTTAATTCGGTGTAAATTGCTTGTAAGTACGGATTGACTGCGGCTTGGAGGTGAGAAATAATTAAGGGGCGGTGGATAGGATGAGAAATCGGGTGATATCTTCTGTGGTGGGGGATGGATAGATGGAGTCTTTCGCGGGTGTGGTGAGGTCTATTGTTCTGATGGCGGCTAAGAGGACAGGGTGGTCTGGTGGTGGGGTTCGGCAAGCCTTACACTGTCTTGAGTAAGTTGTATGAAGTAATCCACAAGCGTGTCACTGCGAAGGCGCTTGCTTGTTGGGGCATTGACAAATGTAGTGAGGCTGATTGCAGTGTCCGCAGTGTGGTTTCTCCGCTCGACATTGGGCCGTGCAATGATCATTGTTCTGTAAGCAAGGCTCACAGCGTAGTGGCTGCAGGCGAGGAGTGCGCGAACGCTCTACTTTTTGATGTTGCCGAAATATGTACCGGACACACCGTGTTCGATTAGTCTGTCCAGATCAGCGGTGAGCGGTAGAAGGAGACGATTCAAACACAGATTGGGGTATTTGTGTTTGTATCAATACACAACACAACACAACACAACACAACACAACACAACACAACACAACACAACACAACACAACACAACACAACACAACACAACACAACACAACACAACACAACACAACACAACACAACACAACACACTACCAACCACCACAGAAACACCCAAAAATGAATACATCCTTCCGTATAGGGTTGGCGTAAGGAAGATCATCCAGTCGTAAAAGTGGACTCGCGGAACTCCAAAAGTGAATGAAAAGCGGCAGAATTATATTATTATTATTATTATTATTATTATTATTATTATTATTATTATTATTAACTTCAAGAATGACGTAGAAAAGTCTTCCTTTTATACCAAAAGAGAATGCAAAGAAGAAGAAGAAGAATAAGAAGAAGATGAAGATGACGATCAGAAGCTTCCGAATATTATTGGCTATGGAGAATAGAGAAAGACGAAAATCCAGTCTAATATCGAGATGCGAAAGGCAAAGGGGAGATTTCAGTTCTTTACCTTCTGAAAGACTTCCTTGTGCTAAGTACGTGAAAACTTCAATCGCTAAGTTTCTGGCGTTGGAAGTTTGGCAAGATTTTAATCTCGAGCTAATCTCTTAGATTACTAACTGCACTCACCCAAGTGTTAGATGCTACTTCATTGAGATTCGCAGCAGCCAAATGTTACCACCATTAACTACACCTTTCTTTCTATATATCGTTAAGAAACATCAGTTGACCTTCAAGGTATCACAACGTAAACGTATTTTATTGCAAGTAGATATCATTATGTAAGTTTTCACATTCAGTTAAATAATTACTGTATGTTAGTTTCAGTTAAAATTTACCCTTTTAAAACCCTGCCGTGGTCTATGGTTCGGGATTCAATTCTTACTTATGTCTTGAACACTCCAAATCCTGGTTTGAAGGTTATAAGAGGGTAAACTTGATTTCAAAAGTAAAGCAATCTTTCAGTTTCACGTGATCATTAATCTTAAGATCATTATCCACTGAATATACTGTATTTACGTTGATCATGTGGTATGGGCCGTGTAGCTGTTAGCATGCATTCAGGAGATGGTAGTTTCAAGTCTCTTATTTGGTTTTATATTTTTACACCAGACAAATCCCGAGCACACTCTACCGTACAGTTATGAGTGAAATTTGTAACTTTTACAGTTTACCACTCATCACAACCAAATTTGAAACTCAAGCATATATTAATAAGATAATCACAAAGATTTGAAGTTGATTATTTAATTTGTTGCAAAATTAATGTTTATGTTTTACGTGTTGCATGGAAAATGATCCTTGCGGCAGAGTTTTCATTGTTTTGGGGTTATAATTTGACACCCATGTCAAAAATACTCATATACTTAATAATAACTTTGGGCGTTGCAGTCAGGTATAAACTATTGGAGATATACATTTTCCAGTTACTTTTACAATAGGCAAAACTCTAGTTTGTGGCTGTTTTAGGAACAAAGATATGAAGGTAATATTCAACTGATAATAAAATGAAGAACTACTTTTAGTGCCTTTATATGTTGAAACTTTATCAGAAAATTGGATGTGATTCTAATAAGAACTCTGTCGCAAGGGGCATTTTATACATGGGAATGAGCTGATAATATTTCAAGGTAGAAAAATGCATTTCAAAGTTTTAAGAAACATACTTGCATTAAAACTGCTCTGGACTCTCAGTTAATCCCTCAGAATTCTTTCTTCTCTTATGTACAGCTTAGACCTACTACAAGATAAACATATTCCGGAGCGATTATTGAAATGGTAATTCGAATGAAATTTGAAGACAATAATGTCTGACGTGACAGAAGTTGGCGTGGGCTTGTTCTATACAGAGTGTCCCAAAAAAATCACCGACAAGGCTTAATACGTTGTGAGGGATGGCGGACTGATCGGTTTTCAAGAAGGAGCTCCTGTCCGGAAATGCACGGTTTGGGCGCTGGAGAGCGTCGAAGTCTGTGAGTGGTTGTGAGAATGTGTTCCGATTTGGTGTCTTAATACGGAAGGTATGCAAACCTTTAGCCATCTGTGTACTGCGGATGGACAATTTCAGGCCAATAACATTCCTGCGCATGCGCTACATTCCTTCACACTGTCCTTGGTGCGCATCGTACTGCGTTACTTGTGTACTGTAGACTGCCAGTGCAGTAACGTTGTTAACAGTAGTGCGACATGTAGCAGTACGCAGCTGCGAAAAAGACCGATATGAGGCTTGCATACGACAAAGCGGACTGCAATGGTAAAGCTCCTGGAAGATTGTGGGCGGAACATTTTGCAGACAGTCGTACCCGATATCATTCCGTGTTCGCTGCCACCAAGAGACGACTATGAGAAGCCGGACAGTTCCACGTAGATAATATGAAGAGTATGGTGTATGACACTCTTGTGTGGACCTTATTGGTCGAGTCCACGGAGCGATTGAAATCCTTCAAAGACAATCGCAAGTATTGGGTCATGCGCGTGAGGCTCAGCACCGCCGATGTAGGCCCTGCAATGACCTAGTAGGTACACAGTTCGAACCCCGTGTGTAATAAGCACGATGTGCTACTCATGTCGGGTTTATTGACGACGCACACCCATCTCACACTTCGATGCGCTACAGTGTCCAAGTCATGGGGGTCTGGAAATGGGTTCCTTCTTGAAAACGGACCAGTTTGCCTTCACGAACAACATACTAAGCGCTGTAGGTGTTTTTATGGGACATTCTGTATACGCCGGGTCGCTACCCTTTAAATCCAGCATTTACAGCGTTAAAAATGGAATGAGGGTAAAAGTAATAACGGTATTTGAAAGAGGAAGAATTTGGGGACATTTCAGGTTAATAATAATAATAATAATAATAATAATAATAATAATAATAATAATAATAATAATCGTATGGCCTCAGCTACCGTGTGCAGACATTTCAATTTGACGCCATATGGCTGTCTGCTCGTCAATTTCGACGTCCCGTTTTACTCTAGGCCCACTAGATGGCAGACCGAGTAATCTGAGACTCTCTCTTGTCGGGTAAACACCAAATGTGTCACCAGAGATCTTTTACATGCCGACATCGTACGACATGGAGTGTCGAATGGACTCTCTTCCGCCCTTCAAAAATCCGACTACCTCTGCCGGGTTTGAACCATGTTTGATCCAGCTAGGAGTTCGTCGGTCGCCAACTCACTCTCCCAATTCAAGAGTCCCTGGAAAGTCACTCCTTTCAATCAACACTTAGCCTACAAGAAGCACGGGATACTGTGGTCCAATTCTCGGCCGTCACCCTCAGAGGCTAAACATTTCTTGAACTTCAAATCATTTACTCCGTATAATGTTTAGCTCATGGCTCCAACGACCAACTCGATATAGGAAATCAAAATCTTTAACCAATCAACAACTGTCTATCCCCATAATTTCATCGTTTGATTTTATCGCACCTACGAGCACTTGTTTTTATACAAACTCATCAGAAGAGAGCACTGAAACATGGTCAAAAATACATTTGACCACAGACCGCACAATCAACGGGACCTAAATGTCATACTGATGAAGCCGACAACAGCCATGTTGGAAGACTGCGGCTCTAAGTGTTACTGATAAGTACTTCGGAGAAAATTCTCCCGTATCATCTATTGCTCCTCTCGGAGCATGAAGCTGAAATGAAGTTTTCCATTTCATTCTCATACCTGCCAGCTTCCTTCCTTCTTTCCAGGCACTCCCTTCCTTCCAGTGTCCTCATCCATGGATTCCCCCATGTTTCATTTATTTGATAACGAGTGTTTTAGCACCGAATCTGCAATAGCCTAAATCTCCTCACATCTGAAATCATATCTCACGTTCGCGTCCTCCGGGTGGATCACCGACTAGTGAAGCCTTAATCTCATTAATCTTATTAATAAGAATATAGTGGTTGTCCATACATCCTTTATTCTGTTCCAATTTTGAAAGGAATCAGAGAATGCACGATTCAGAGACGATATCAATCATTTTTGAAAGTTCTGCCTGTCTATCTATTTAGATTAACTAAACAATAAAACTATACTAATGCGTTTTTCATGAAAGTTGCGAAGTTGTCAGTATAAAATAACAACATCCAGAACTTCACTGGACTATGTTTCATCTCAATCCGTCTAAGAGTAGCTGAGAAATAACACTAGTAACTTCAAGAATAGCCTCTCTCATCTAGAGAGAAACTAAGTACAATGAGTTCAGCGGGCGAAAAACACAACGTCCAGGTCCAAGGTTGGTTTCTTGTTAACAATGGCCATCTCCTCATTGTGTAGAATGCAGAGCGATTCGAATTAAACACTTTTGACAACCTTCGCATGTGCACTGACTGCGAGTTGCTTCCCTGAGATCTTTGAATTGAATTTGCATACAGCCATACTTATTGTACTATCTGCGTCTGACGTGAAGTCGTGGCAGCTTGCGCCGTCAGCGAAACTTTTAGTGATACTTCGGCTCCCTAGTGCTGAAACGGTAGACCTCGATTATCTTCGAGATTCGTATTGGCAACCTCTGACACAAAAATACATGAATCGATTATGCATCGCCGTGATACATCTGACGGTATAATTGCAACACTCTAAATACAGTTGTTATTTAAACCGCAAAGTCAAAATATAGATAAGCTTGAACATGAGTGAGGAAAATCAGAGTACATTACAGGAAAAATCTAGAACTTCTACACGGAAACGACGGTTTAGAAAATTCATATAGATCGATTATACTATCGATTCAATTCAGATTTAATTTCCATTCAGTTGGCAGTATTGCCGGAACCGTCGCACAACACTTAATAAGGAATTCGAAATGACCAACGTCCCATGAGCAAAAACGCTGCTCCAGAAGCTGAGATTTTTGGCTCTAACTACGGTTTCTGAAGGCTAGAATCAAAGAATAAACATTTTAATTTCGAGGGCGCACTCGGATGCATGTTCACTGATCAAGACTCTTCAAGATAACGCAGAGTTCTACGGTCACCAATCTGACAGAATATTTTTGAATATCGACGGAAAAAGACGGAAGAGATCAACAGAGAAGATCGATGAAAGGATTTCAAAGGCCTTAAAAAACTTGAAGTTGATGGCAAACTAAGATCATTCCTTATTGGCGTGCCTTACGCTCAGAAACTGCAGTGGAACTCTAACTGGACAGGGCGAGTTGTCCGTGCGCGTAGAAGCGCGCGGCTGTGAGCTTGCATCCGGGAGATAGAAGGTTCGAATCCCACTATCGGCAGCCCTGAAGATGGTTTTCCGTGGTTTCCCATTTTCACACCAGGAAAATGCTGGGGCTGTACCTTAATTAAGGTCAAAGCCGCTTCCTTCCAACTCCTAGGCCTTTCCTATCCCATCGTCGCCATAAGACCTATCTATGTCGGTGCGACGTAAAGCCACTAGCAAAAAAAAAAAAACTATAACTGGAATGTTACTTGACTAGTAAATCGTGTACATATTTTAAATATATATATTCTGAGTCAGAATTTAGAAAAATACCCTTGACAATAGAATATCACTAGATAATCATGTAAATATTTTTAATCAGCATTTAAACTTACATAAAGTGAAGAAAAACATCTATGCTATTTGGTTTACGTCGCACCGACACAGATAGGTATTATGGCGACGATGGAACAGGAAATGCCTAGGATTGGGAAGGAAGCGGCCGTGGCTTTAAGGTACAGCCCCAGCATTAAAAGAAAAGATACATCTATGGGGAACGCAAAGAGGCTATCTACTTGTGGTGTTCCCTGGAACATATGTTTCTTACAGTTCATAAAATTAGCACCGAGCCAGAGGCTGCGCGGTTTGGGTCACCTAGCTATCAGCTTGCATTCGGGAGATAACGGGTTCGAACTTCACTGTCGCCAGCCCTAAAGATGGTTTTCCATTGTTTCCCATTTTCATACCAGGCAAATTCCGGGGCAGTACCTTAATTAAAGCACGGTCGCTTCCTTAAAAATCCTAGCCCTTTCCTATCCCGTCGTCGCCATAAGATCTATCTGTGTCGGTGCAATGTAAAGCAAAGTATACATTACCACATGTGTATCAGTGAAGACAGTGGCTCTCCAACAGAGTGTGTGCCGCAATCCACTTCATAGCACGACGGCAGACAAACAACCTGCACAACACTGACAAGTGTGGCGCCTGCCTTAAATGTTTTCTGTCTTTATCCATACACGAAGATCAATATTCCGCAAACCTCATTCATTTCCTAACAATATCGTGTTAAAAATTCACAATTGAATTTTGACACTATATGAATAATATGCTGCCTGCTGTCATTTCTTGATGGATACAGTACTTTTGCATCCATCTCTTGGCACAGGCCAGAGTAATGTGTAGCTTCTACCGAAGTCCCAGTCAACATCCATGGCTGTGACAATATGGAAGTTGCTGGGGTATGGGTAGTGCTAAGTAATGACATTCAGAGCACGACTAGCGCATCTGAGTGTTATGAAAGGTGCTGCTCATAGGGTCAGTCGTGCTGCAATAGTACTTTCTGACCCAGTGAGGAAAGCAATGGCAAACTACCTCACTCCTCATCTTGCCTAGTAGACCTCATTTTGGTGGTGCTATTTGAGAATCCAACCAGCCTCTGGGCTGATGACCTAACAGATATGAATAATATGATTATTTTGACATTACCTGGCCAGAGAGAAGGCGTTACCTTGTAGGTGGCCCACCTCCCCCTTCAGGGGAGGAATGAAAACTTGCTTCATAATAATAATAATAATAATAATAATAATAATAATAATAATAATAATAATAATAATAATAATAATAATAATAATAAGTGAGGACTTGTAGCTGTTAATAACGCTGTAACACCACGCTGCATTTTGAAATTATCAACATATTGCATCTCACTCTCGCAAAGTTAGAATGGCGAAAAGCCGGTGGTAAGGAAAACCCTGTTTCATTTTACTGTAGCAACATCGGGCACGGTTGGTGACTGAATGGGTGACCACCCAGGTTTCACCACTTATAGCAGGTACAAATATAAAAATATGTTATTTTTTATACATACATCAGACACGTCATGACCACGATGCTGTACACAGAATTGCCGTTGATCCACACATTCGATAATTACAAATAAAGCAATAATTTCAACTCTACTCCGCTCATTTACCAATTAAATCAAACAATATATTATTTCCTTAACATACTGTTCTCTACTTGTACTCTGTTACCACATAGTAATCGACTCTCTCTTTCTCACTATTCTTAACAAATACACTCAATTTTTAAAATCAAACAAACACTTTCAAGACTGGCTGAGGAGCGCTTGTTGTGCACCGGTACCAGTGTGTTCTAGCGACCCTTAAACCCCCCCCCCCCGTGTGGAGGGGCTTGTTCCTTAAACCAATGGAGAGAATAGGCCTTCATATTTTTACTTCCATATTCCTTCGCCCGCCCCTCATTTGAAGGGTTAATTTTATATTACATAAACATATGTTTATTTAAGTATAACGAGAGTCAGTTATGTCCTATTTATTTAAACAAAACATATTTTGCTAATTTTCAACATCATTTACTTCTATTTATATGCAGTACAGGCATTGCATTTATTAACATGCAATTACAATTCATATTTGTGTGCGTGATTTCCATTGTGCTATTGTTTTGATGACCTCGTGCGCCTGAAATGAAACAATTGGTGGATGTCACTGCGAAGTTGCTACATTCCACCAGATAACTGACAAGAAAGTCTAAACTTCTAGCACATAACGTATCATATCTATGCACCATTCATTCCACTACAATTCCCAGAAAGTACCTCCTTCAACCACTCCTACACCCTGGTGAGATCGCGAGTCCAAACTGTGTCCCTCATAACCAGGGCTAGGATTTTCATGACATGTCATCTTTTATTTGGTTCACAAGAGACATTGCTAACTTGTGCAGAAATTCTTATCATAGTTCACACATTGTAGATATGCTAATTTATTAGGTCTTTTTTTCATTTTTGCAATTTTGCTTTCAGATCATTTCCTAAAATTATACGTCATTATTTTGTAAATATATGGAATTCATTAGACAATTTCATTCTTTTTTAGTTATTTTCTGAAATGTTTGAGGTTTTTGAAGCATAGGATGTTGGTGGTATTATATATTATTGCAACTTCAAGTGAGGAAGAATACGGAAACTTGAGAATATTCACAATGTTTTGTCAATCTGTAAATTTTGTTCACCCCTTTACTTCTTGGAAATGCCCATATTCAAGGAGAGACACCTCCAAATGAAGAAGTCTTCCTCGTGAACAGTCGAGATTTTCTTCTGAAGACGCGGAGAAAAATTCTCTGCGAAACGTGAAGAATTTCACCTTGTTTTCTTGACAAGGCAGAAGCCAAAAAGCTTATAATCATGTCTGTAACATAAATATAGACTACTAGATTTAGTACCCGGCGTTGCCCGGATAGTTTCTGAATATTTATCTTTAAGATTTGTATAACCAGTTAGTTATGTGTGAAGTGAATTTTTATAGAATTCCTTTTCGACATGCAGATTGATATGTTACGAACTATTATGTAGTTTTAGAATTATTTAGATGTGTTTGATTTCAAGTTTTAGATTATTTAATGTTCGAGCAAAACTTTGGACTTATGAATCTCGAAACGCCTGGGAAGTATTAATAAATAATAATAATGTTATTTGTTTTACGTCCCAATAACAACTCTTTTACGGTTTTCGGAGACGCCGAGGTGCCGGAATTTAGTCCCGCAGGAGTTCTTTTACGTGCCAGCAAATCTACCCACACGAGGCTGACGTATTTGAGCACCTCCAAATATCACCGGACTGAGCCAGGATCGAACCTGCCAAGTTGGGGTCAGAAGGCCAGCGCCTTAACCGTCTGATCCACTCAGCCCGGCTGGGAAGCATATGATCCTGTCAAAAATTAATAAGTGATAATTATATGTATTTAGCCATCGCACTATAGATACGATGTACTGGGTTTCAACTGTCAATGAGACTGTCCCCCTCTCGACCCCAACACCTAAGAGATAAAAAATCTGGTTTGTCATCAATCATCTCAGTGACACCATGACTGTAGATTCGACACTATTTTAAATTACTTTTATATCTCACTCCCCCCTCACACCCAACCCAAATTGGGCTGAACATGAACTTAAAAAAGTCTGAGTGTCACCATTCATTTCAGCGACCACGAAAACTATGGATTCGATACTATTTTAGATTATTCTTATACCTTAACCTCCTCGCTCCCTGTCCGTAAGGGTGCTAGGAGTGTCTTACCTCCACGAGGTTTGTCTCCTGATAGTAAGTCAATAAGTGTACCAAATTTGCTTGAAATCGCTCCAGTGGTTTAGCAGGAGATGAAATAAATAAATAAATAAATAAATAAATAAATAAATAAATAAATAAATAAATAAATAAATAAATAAATAAATAAATAAATAAATAAATAAATAAATAAATAAATAAATAAATACGAACAATGACATATACAGTGTATTATTTTTATACTTCATCCCCTTTCCAGCCCCGCCCGAAGGAATCCTGTAAGTGTCTTACACAACAGTACATTTTTTTCCAGATAGAAAGTCATATGTGTACCAGTTTTGGTTGGCAGCTATGCCAATCTCGCTGCTGAAGAATCCTGGAGCTGACGTTGCCATGGTTACGGCAGTTCATTTCTTTTATCCAATTCCTAGAGCAGGGGTAGTGTGAACAATATCTCCATAACAGTTGGTTTTAAGCTCTTAAAACATGGTTTTCGGGCCCGTAGGGCTTTCCGAGTTTCATTCTTTGCATCAAGAGGCTTAAAATGAGCTTTGTTTCCTTGTACAACGAATTCGATATTTCGCCTATATTAGCCTGTTATTTTTATATTTTCCTCCTGTCGCACTCCCCCTCGAATCGCTTTGAAAATAAAATACAGCCCATGTTACTCACTGGCAATGTAGCTTTCTATAGGTGAAGCAATTTTTAACATCGGTTCAGTAGTTTTTAAGTCTATCCGTTACAAACAAATATACAAAATTTTCCTCTTTATAATATTAGTAGTTACCCAGTGTTGCGAGGCCTCCCGAAATTGCAGGAGATCCCCCGATTTTTTTTGCATCACACTAGAACCCCACCCCCCAAAGAAAAAGCAGAACATCTCCCGGAATTCCTTCTAATCCAAGTGTAAGAAAATGAACAATAATGATTAATGATGCGTAGTATACTTGTGCCGAAAATCTCTTTCCTCGTCTCACTGCGTGACGTTTTACCGATAACAACACTCGTTAGGTACTTACCCGCATTCATTTTAGGCTCTAAATACGTAATCTCTCTCCTCTTACTGAACTCAAAACTCACGCTTGACTGCATCATTCGAAGGAAAATCACCGACCCGCATATTGAACACAAAATTTGCATCCTGCTACGACTTCAAAACTGGCACATAATTTCTACTCCCGATAAATATATATTTTTATTTTGCAAGTTGCTTTACGTCGCACCGACACAGTTAGATCTATGGCGACGATGGGACAGGAAAGGGCTAGAAGTTGAAAGGAAGCGGCCGTGGCCTTATTTAAGGTACAGCCCCAGCATTTGCCTGGTGTGAAAATGGGAAACCACGGAAAACCATCTTCAGGGTTCGAACCCCGATAAATAATTACATGTACAGGAGAAAGAGTAGAAGGAGAAGAAGAATAGAGTGGCTAGAGAGTACGGTGAGTGAAATTATATATTTTCCTCATTACAACATCAAATGACTATTACATTCTTTAATTTAGTTACGTTATAACAATTCAGTGCTCGACAAACTACCGAAATTTTCATTAAAACCCCCCCGAAATTTTTACCAACAATCTACCGACTTTTTATTTGTAGACCTGGCAACATTGGCTATATCAACTTGATTACGAGTAAATTGATTGTAAAAATTCACTTAAAATTTTTGTAATTTTTTAAAAGTTTTCGGATTATTTTACTGGATTTTGCCGTCATTTTGTAGAACATGTTTTAAACATTTTGGGTCATCAAAATCCTGGCCATGCACATACGGATATGGCCCTGTTTTACAGGGTCTCTTAGCTTGGAGAGTGGGTTGCCGATCACGGGCCTTTAACTGAGTCCTGGCACTGCTTCCAGTTACTTGCAACAGGATCCTATCCGACTTCCCTTGGTCAACTCTTGTTCTTATCCGTCTCCGACAGTACTATGTATAGAGGCCTAGGGAGTATTTCATTTCCACGCCCTTCGCGGCCCTTGCCTTTCTTTCGCCGATGCCTTCATTTTCCGAAGTATCGGTTCCTTTCCATTTTTCCCCTCTGGTTAGTATTAGGCCTATATAAAGCATGGCTGCCTAGTTGTACTTCTTTTTAAAACAATAATCACCACCACCACCACTATTGCATATTTCTGTGGTGGTTAGTAGTGTGATGTGTTGTGTATGTACGGAGAGAAGTGTGTTGGGACAGACACAAACACCTAGTATCCAATCAGAGGAATTACTCAAACATGGTTAAAATCCCCGACTGGGCCGAAAATCGAATCTGAGACTTCTGAAATGAAGGTCTCGTCGCTGATAACTCACCCAAGGAGCCAGACTTCCTGATCGTCAATTCAAACTAATTATTTGATGATGGTGGATTCATTTTACGGCCGATCCCGTGGTGTAGGTGTAGCGTGCCCGCCTCTTTACTGGAGGCCCCGGGTTCGATTCTCGGACTGTTCAGAGATTTTTACCTGGATCTGAGGGCTAGTTGGAGGTCCACTAAGCCTACGTGATTACAAATGAGATGCTCTCTGACGGTAACATAGCGGCCCCGGTCTAGAAAGCCAAAAATAACGGCGGAGACGATTCGTCCTGCCAACCACACGACACCTCCTACGCTGAAGACCTTCGGACTGAGCAGCGGTCATTTGGTAGGCCATGGCCCTTCAGGTTTTTTGCGCCATGGTGTTTGGTTTGGTTTGGATGCACTGTGCAGGAATATTCTTAGAAAAGCAATAATCATTATCGTATGCGGTTCGATATAGGCCTAGTGTTCGTTTGTATTTTATTCAACTATATTCCTTCTTTCGTGTGAAACGTGGTGTTATATTTACATTTTCATAATTGGTCTGGAGGTGGTGAAAATGGTGGCGGTAGAGCAGTTTGCTTGGCCCTCCAGTTTATGGGATCAAATTCTGACCCTATCGGTTGGCAGTTAGGAGTACACGTGAGAACCTTGTAGATTATCAGTTGGCAGTTATGATTACATAACGTGAGAACCTTGTAGCCTATCAGCAGGACTCACTTACCAGGGTAAAATATCAGTCTTTTGTGATCAAGAGTATTTTCAAGACTTGAAGCGCATTCAACGGTTATTATTATTATTATTATTATTATTATTATTATTATTATTATTATTATTATTATAAGTTTGAGTGGCTCAGTTAGAAGAGTGCAGATTTCATGACCCACGTTTGGCGGGTTCGAACCCTGCTCAGTCCGGTGGAATTTGAAGGCACTCGAATAGGTCAGCCTCGTGTCGGTAGTTTTATCAGCACATAAGTGAACTCCTGCCGGACAAAATTCCTATACCTTGGCATCTCCTAAAACCGTAAAAGTACAGTCGGATATATAACACATGATTATGATTATGATTATTATTATTATTATTATTATTATTATTATTATTATTATTATTATTATTATTATTATTATTATTATTATTATTATTAAGTACCGTGAGTTAAATGTAGCAACACGTGAAGCAATCCTGACTTTACTTCTAATCTTAGAGGACCGAATTAAGAAAGACAAGCCCGTGTACATGGCATTATGGTATTCGTAGATCTGGAAAAGGCAATCGATAACGTTGTTTGTACCAAACTACTGTATTTGAGATTCTGAAGGTGATAGGGATCAGATACAGAGGAAACAGAATTATCTACAGTCTCTATATAATTCACTCTGCAGTGGTAACAATGGGGAAAAGGAGGCAGCATTCCAGAAAGTGGTTAGGCAAGGCTGCAGCTTGTATCCTTTTTTCAATGTTTACATAGGAAATGGGATAAAGGAAATCAAAGAGCAATTTGAAAAGGGAATCACAGTCCAAGGAGAGGAAATCAAAACCCTGAGATTTTCCGATGATATTGCTATTTTATCTTAGTCTGTAGAAGATCTGCAGAAATTACTGAATGGTATGGATAGAGTATTGCGGAATATTAAGTTAAGAAATGAAGTCTTAAAAAGGAAGTAAATGAATATTGTTACTTGGTAGCAAAATACCTAACGATGGCAGAAGTAAGGAGGACATGCAATGCGCTCTAGCACAAGCAAAGAAGGTCTTTCTTAAGGACAGAAATTTGCTCACTTCGAACATTGATATAGGAATTAGAAAGATGTTTTTGGAGACGTTCGTCTGGAGCGTGCCATTGTATGGAAGTGAAAAATGGGCGATAACTATCACAGTACGAAAGATAATATAAGCTTTTGGAATGTATTGTTACAGAAGAGTGCTGAAGGTGAGATGCGTAGATCGAATCACGAATGAAAAAGTACTGAATCGAATTGGCGAGAGGAGATCGATTTGGCTAAATGTGACGAGAAGAAGAGAGATAATGATAAGACGCATCTTAAGAGACACAGGACTTGTACAGTTGGTTTTTGCGGGAAGTGTAGGTGGTATAAACGGTACGGGTAGACCAAAGTATGAATATGACAAGCAGATTAGATCAAATGTAGGATGTAGTAGTTATGTAGAAATGAAACTCTTAGGACAGGAGCCCTTTCTGGCTCTGTACTCTGAGTTTCCTAACTGTCCGACTAACTTTTGAAACATATATAAAACAGCATTTAACTTGATAAATCTGAAATATCTGCATTTATAATGGGAAATCTGAAAAATAATATTCATTAAATAAAATACACACTCGTCGGACCTTGTACTCATACTTACTTGTTACCTGCTTACTTACACATACGTTATTTGAAGGGCGCCAGCTGCCACTCAGTACAGCAATAATAGAATGAGACTCTTGACTATCTCTAGGGTGTGGGGTAATAAGCTTACTTTTGACAACATACCATATAAGTTCTGGCAAAAGGAGATTGGCGTTCGGTTTCCCCATTAATTTTGAGGTTAAGATATTTTACTGTCAATGAAATGAAACTATGAATTCGTTTGATAGAACAATATATATTCTTTAAATAATATATAAAAAAATAGTGAGTCTTGTTGCGATAAAACAGATGAGAATATGAAATTATGACATTGCAACTGAAAGAAACTAGGCATGAATTTGAATTCCTCTTGACCGGACATTTAACAATTTATACGAAATATTTCCCTCACTGATTCACTTGACTTTACCTTCAACACTTTTAGTGTAATTACGACGTATTCCTTTGATCTGGTGTTTACTGTAGATGTGTCACGCCTAACTTGGTGATACATCCTTGTGACTGCTTCTTCTCCATATCATCTGACTTCTTTGTAAGTCAATATGGTATGACCTCTTGGCAGGTCCAGGGTTGCCCTCTCTGACTCCATGGTAAGCCCTTGCGTCCGTGTCTTCAACTGAGTGAGCGACCAATCTTTTGGTCTCACTCTCTCAATGACCAATAATTAATGGCTCACTGAATCTTCACCATCTCTCGTTCACACTCGTTGACTGACCAACTAAGGCCTCTTGATCTAGTAGACTTCTTCACTGTACTGCATCCGTATAACTAATTACTGACGCTACAATATGCATCCACCTTTTATAGACGTTGGTTGACACAGCTACGTAATCTCCAGAAATAACAATGACATACTCCCACCTACGCGACAGATATTACATACAGTGGTGAAATAGCCCGGGGCGGCCGACTCTCTGAGCGCATTGCTAAATAAATACGATGACGTAGCCATGAAGTGGCGATGACTTGGCAGAATCGCCAGTGGTATAGCAATATAACAACGTCACTTCCACATCTGATACATCGAAACTCTCACTGTACAGGTATTTAATGTTAATCTACATATACGTATATATGCATACACTCAATTACAAATACGCAAGCGACAGGCATTGCGTAAGGGAATTGAATAAGACTGATAATTACAATAATAGTGACAATATCACAGATAACCTAATAATAATACTGACATAATAATAATAATAATAATAATAATAATAATAATAATAATAATAATAAAATACAGATAAAATCATACAATAATAAAAATACAGATATCATCTTGTACCGGGATTTGAACCGTTACAGTACACCTTGTACGGTTGGTATAAGCCCCATCACTTACGTTCGCCAATGTAAGGTCTGTCAATTGCCGCCTAACTTCCTGGGTCTGAAAGCCGAGTACTGTCACAATAAGCCCCATTAATTACGTTCTTCCTTCCTCAGTCTGAACGCCTAATACCGTCACTATATGCAATTATAGTTACGTTCTACGTTTCTGTCATACCGGAGCCAGTTAATTATCTTCTTTCTCCCTGGGTTTCAACACCAAGTACTCTCACCGCGAGACCTATCAATTACTTTCTACGTTTCTGGGTCTAAATAACTAGTAATGTAACTAAAACCATATCAGTTAGGATCTACCTTCCTGGATTTGGATACCTAGTCCTCTCACGTAAGCCCTATCAATTACGTTCCATATTCCTGGGTCTGAATACCTAGTAATTCCACCATGAATCATGCCAATTTACCCTTCTGTCGAACGTAGTGCATCAGAATTCTTTATAGGTTACTCTCACTGCAACGTTTAGCAATGTATCGAGCACCCTACTGTATCACGACACCCTATAACCGTAATTCAAATCCTTACTAAATTCCTGAATATGGATAGACACCTTGCACCCATACCTAAATAGACGCGTCTCTCTTTACGCATAAGTTATGCTCATTTTGAAAGGACCTCACAGCTGATAACTTGCTCCTCAGCAACTACAGATGCAGAAATCTGACTTTCCCTGTTATGAGTCCGGAACTTCGTCTATCTGATGTAGCCTCGTGTGTCAAGTGGACGAAGTTAGATGTCTCATGAGTACCCAGTTAACGACCGCCGCGTTGTAGAGTTCAGGTCTCACAATAACTCAGAGACCACACCATAAACCCGTGCCTTAATGACCAGAAGTTGTACCAAAGTGCGTGCTAACTGGTGTGCTATATCGTGTCCTCTTTGGAGGGAGCATCGAGTTTCCGAAACAGAGGGTAACAGAATAAAATGTTTGAGAGGCCGTATGATCCAGGACTGAAACTCACAAATACAACAACAACAACAATAATAATAATAATAATAATAATAATAATAATAATAATAATAATAATAATAATAAAAATAATATAAATTATGATAGATGAAATCAAAGGATATTGGAGAGTGTTGCTGGAATGAAATATGGCAGGGAAAACCGGAGAAACCTGTCCCGCCTCCGGTTTGTCCAGCACAAAATCTCACATGGAGTGACCGAGATTTGAACCACGGAACCTATCGACGAGGGACCGGCGCGCTGCCGCCTCAGTCACGGAGGCTTGGTTTACGTGGCTGAGAACTGAACAATGACAAATAGGGAGGAGAAATGAAGCACCTAGGAAGTATGATAGGGAAGACATGGGAAGACAGATTGAGAAGCGAAAATGTGAGAAAGGAGGTCGGAATGGAAAATGAGAGTATTAATAGGTGTAAACTTAGATGGTTTGGTCATGTAAAGAGGATGTAGGAGAAAAGAATACGAAAGCAATCATGGAGGTCACGTTCGAGGGAAAGAGAGTGAGAGGGAGATCTAGAACGAGGCGGATCGATTCAATAAGGAAGAGTGCAAGAAGAAGAAACCTGGACTGGGACAAAATGGTGGATGAGGAAGAGTGGAAGGAGACAGGAAGTTGGAGAGTGTCCTAAATGCCCCGACCCAGCAGGAGCTGGATAAGGCTGAAAGGAATCTGCTGCCTCCATGTCGTTCTATCTTGGGCCGCATCTGGATGGATATCCTCATCTGGATGGATATTTACACCCTTGATGATTTTGTGTAATGTGTCGTTCCAGCGTTGATTAGGTCGTGCCTATTGTCTTGTGCCGACGATCTCTAGGTTGTAGCCTGTCTTGGCAATTGTGTCAGCTCCTGCCCGTGAAACGTGCTCAAACCATTGGAAACTGCTTTCGCGCAAGATTTTGTGGACTGTTGCACCGCCAAACCGTTTCTTGATGCTGCCATTGGAAACGTGATATAATTTCGTGATGGCTGCTGTCCACCTCAGCATCTTTGTCTCCATTACGCTAAGCCGGTGTTCTGCCTCAGTTGTACTAACTCGGATTTGGAAACACACCCATTCCCTCCTTTCCAGGCGCGGGGTGACTCGGTGCTTGCGATGCGCCGTCCGAGCGCGCGCTGAGTACCGTTTGACTCGCTATTGCCAGCTGACGTGTCTTTTTTTAACGTTTCAAGTATTACTTCATACTGGACATACACTCCACAGGAGAAGCTTTTTTTTTTTTTTTTTTTTGCTAGGGGCTTTACGTCGCACCGACACAGATAGGTCTTACGGCGACAATGGAATAGGAAAGGCCCAGGAGTTGGAAGGAAGCGGCCGTGGCCTTAATTAAGGTACAGCCCCAGCATTTGCCTGGTATGAAAATGGGAAACCACGGAAAACCATCTTCAGGGCTGTCGACAGTGGGATTCGAACCCCCTATCTCCCGGATGCGAGCTCACAGCCGCCCGCCTCTACGCGCACGGCCAACTCGCCCGGTTCAGGAGAAGCTACCATACTACTTGTGACAATCCTGTGTTACTAATATCATGTGAAAGTCCAATCTTGGGGCTAAAGGTGAATGTCGAGAGCCATGTCTCCGTTTCTATTGAACACATATCTCTTAAAGGTCGATCATACGAAGACTGCGTTAATCTAAGCACGATGTTAAAAGAATCATCGAGTCATCTCCATCCGTTCAAAGTAAATGCGATCAACAAAATGATCATAGTACGTCCGAGGGTAACATTAGGTCATCCGCACCGCCATCTTATGAATTGCCTCGCTTGCCAGATGTGGCAGTGGTAATGCGGCGATACATAGCGAAATTTGTGTTTCGTTCAGTTAGTTCCCTGACTTACGAATAAATTTGTTTCATTCAATACATGCATTTCACTTCACTAAACTTGATACGTAGACTTTGTCACGCCTAAAACTTGCTGCCGTGTCGTATGGACAGCCGACGCGATGTTCAGCTTTACCAGATTTAAGTGATTCTCGCGTTTGGAATAAAACTGGTTATTTTCTATTACTTAGAGCCTCTTTTGAAGGGACCTTATTATAGGAGTGTTGCTTAAACTGCGTACAGAGTTAGCAATATCGCGTCGCAAAACACATTGAAATTCGCCCGCGAAGCGATCTGATTTGCTAACATCTGCAGTTGATCAAAAAGACAATGGTGGTGGATATCGAATTATTTCTTTCAAATTATTTATCAGTATGACCAACTCTCTAAAACTCATATACCCTTTTCTTGTTGTTTCCCATCAGCCTGTATATCATATGGTAGCAGAAAGGGAAAGACATACATGTTGACGAAGATAATTTTTCAGTTCTACTATAGCAGAAACAAAAGCTTTACCAGTTCTGAATGAGATGGGGGAAGTCCGTGTAATTTGGACTAATAATATTCTTGGTATTTGCAAGTTTGGTCACCGCCTGTCTGAGGCAAGGACAGCAAGACAACCGAAGGTAGCTTTCTTCCTGGAAGTTTGTTTTGCCAATGGACTTAAAAGTTGAAGGGGGAAAAGGAAAACAGTCCCAAGGTTCACATTCATTGTAAGCTTATAAGTGACAAGTACTGTAAGCGTACTGTGAAGTAGTTATTTCAGCCGAGGGGGTGTTCAGCTTTTACAAGCACTGATGAAATACATATGAAAGTAGTTACATAGTTTCATTCATAAATTTTACATACTTCGTATATTATTTAGTTTTTGATTAAATCTTTGCATGTCTTATATAATTCGGACTGCCCGAGGGTTTGTAATTCGTACCGTTGAAACAATAGTAATAATTACGTTTCTTCGTAGTTTACTAGTAACCCTAAAATAACTTGTTTTATAATCTGAGGCCGGTGGTGTAGGAGTAGCGTGTCTGCCTCTTAACCGGAGGCCCTGGGTTCGATTCCCGACCAGGTCAGTGATTTTTACCTGGATCTCAGGGCTGGTTTGTGGTCCAATCAGACTACGCGATTACAATTGAAGAAGTGCCTGACGGCATTGTATGTGCCAACTATTATGATGACGATTGAATTCAGTGCAATAGTTGCAAAAAGTGGGCTCATGAAAACTGCACCAAAATTCCGGTTGAATTGTTTCATCGTTGTCCTACATGCCTAAAGTGTTGACCACAATTCATAGGGTCATGTTTTATTGCTTAGTATTTCATAATAATTTCATCAAATAACTTATAAGTGTTCATATTTACCAGTCCAAATAATACGATCACCTGGTACAAGTTACACACTATCGGTCCAAACTACACGATAACAAATTTTAGAATAAATATTACTTTCAAAATATCTTTAAAGTAATATTAATATTTATTTTCACCAAATTATTTGATACACTGAACTAATTATTGTGTATAAAATTTGAGAAATTTTAATTAAGGTCAATCAAGTTATGGATGTGTAAAGTTATGTGGTCTAAATTACACGGCCTTTCACTACTTTATTACCCCTCCAGTAGTTCCAAGAACATCACACTTAGTGACAAAACAGTCTTTCCTACTTCTTTATGGAATATCGGCATTAAAAGCTGCAAACGAATATGCCTCATCAGATCTCCTGGAAAAATTCTGGTACGAGGTGAACGAAATTACAATACTAATATTCATGCGGCAATCAGTCTGGAAAAGGAACAAATCCATAACACTTTTAAAGTGCCTTTCTATAATACCAAAAAGAGGCAATGTTCGTGAATTGAAGACGCAAGATGTTGTGAAACTTCTCAAGCTACATTCTAAGATTGAATGGAGGGCTCGGGAATGTTTGCAATTTTACAAGTAGGTTGTGGACGAATCTGATGACTCTGCAGAGAATGTAGTGCCTTTCTGTGAGGGAAATAAAGTTTAAATGTCACCTTCCAGTATATAGGGATACAAAATGTTCAAATATTCCCTTGGTCTACTATTTCAGAAGCAGTGATAAAGAAAAATGTAGTAAATGTGTTGTATCTCCATTACCTAATATTTTTAAAATGCATTGAACTCCTACATTAGTGAAATGAAAAAATATACCCAAATATACTTTTAATATTGTAGAAATAGCAAAATCACAACGTTCACTGTATTTTCTTGCAAAACTCATATTTTTAGATTTTAATATGCTAATAACTTCTTTTGTACTATGCATAGAGGTATATTCCTCTGTATACAAGTACAATTAAGTAGTTTCGACCAACATTACAAAATAAATTTGAATCTACTGCAAGGTTCTGAAGCTACAAAAAGAAGCCTCTGCTGTAAAAGTATGTCATTCAAAGTGTGAGCTTTGCTTCTATACCTCTCATAAACTATGTCCTTAACGTTACACATAGGTATTCTTTATCGTGCCCCTCTATGGTGTGTTTTCAGCAAATACAAAGACGTACAAACCCCCAAAGACTTCAAGGCTGAACGATGAGAATCTTAAAAAAGAACCAATTAATTTATTTTCCACAGTAAGTGACAAACTGTTTGAAATTGTAAAAATCATTAACAAAAAAAACTTATGAGAAATCACTTCGAAATGCTTAGTCTCAGCTAGTGATGATAACCCCTTAATATCTCAATAAAAATAAGGAAAACACAAAATAAATTGAAATACATTCCTTGAAAAGTTTGTATTATTCCAGCTCCATGCGTAAAAAAAAGGTCACTGATTTCCTTAAGACTGTAAAGTAACAGTAATTTTACTGAATAAGTTACTTCCTGAAAAAGTAATTTGTGACTGTAATTCAGTAAGTCCGCCTCAGTGGTGTAGTGGTTAGTGTGATTAGTTGCTACCCCCGTAGGCTCGGGTTCGATTTCCGGCTCTGCCATAAAATTTGAAAAGTGGAACGGGGTCCACTGATTTCGATACCCATCTCAGCCATCCTCGAAATGGATTTTTATCGTTTCCCACTTCTCTTCCGGGCAAATCTCGGTATGGGCCCTAAATTAAGGCCACGGCCACATTCTTCCCTCTTTCTTGTCTATCCCTTCCAATATTCTCATCCCGCACACAAGGCTCCTGTTCAGCATAGCAGGTGAGGCCGCCTGGGTGAGGTACTGGTCCTCCTCCCCAGTTTTAGCCTGAGTCCCAAAGTCCCATGTTCCAGGACACTGCCATTGAGTCGGTAGTTGTGGGATCGCACTGAGTCCGAGGGAAAAACCAACCCTGGAAGGTAAACGGGTTAAGTAATTCAGTAAAAATTTTCTCAGATACCTATAATTCAGCCCAATTACTTCTATCTTGTGCTCCTTCCATAACTGCAACCAGCGTTCGAGATGAAGGCTTAACAGACATTATACGTCCAACTCTTCTCCCATTTCTCTGCGGGGTCGGGTACAAAGTTAGATTAATCTTCGTAGCGAGCTTTTACAACCGGATGCCCTTCCTGACGTTCACGTCACCAAAAGAGTTAATGAGATGAAATGGATGACGAACCCCACTGACGGCAGCCCTGAAGATGGTTTTCCATGGTTTCCCATTTTCACACCAGGATAATGTTGGGTCTGTTCCTTAATTAAGACCATAGATGATTCCTTCTCACTCCTAGACCTTTCCTGTCCTATCGTCGCCATAAAACCTGTCTGTGTTGGTGCGACGTAAAGCAAATTGTAAAAAAATTACGAAAAAAAGAATGAATGATATGATGCATGATAGTGGGAAGCTAAAGACTGAAACCCGGTGCCCGCACATAGCCTACTCCTGTCGAGTAGCACCAAGGGATTTGCACAAGGCTTTACGTCTGCATCGGTCGGGCGAATCACCATCAACAGTGGCGTATGCCCTCACTCCATGAACATGCAACTCCTTGCCTAAATGGTTAGCATGCTGGCCTTTGGTCAGGGGTGTTTGGTTCGATTCCGGGCCGGGTCCCGGATTTTAACCTTCAGTGATTAATTCCGATGGCTCGGGGGCTGAGTGTGTGTGCCTTCTTCATCATTAGAACTCATCATAGGTAGGGCGTCATCTTCACAGACGCGCAGATTGCCTATAGGGCGTCAACTCGAAAGACTTACACCAAAACTCTTCGGAGCTCACACGCCATTATTATTACTCCATGAACACTGCGGAGAGGTTTGGAATTGAATTCTGGCTTTTGGCGTGGAATCTAGTGATCAGAAATCGTATACCACCACTTCTCCTACCCTGCCGGTAATATTTTTCTTCTTCTTTATAATCTATCACATTTTCCCGCACCTTGTGGGATCATGGGTGCGAATTGTGTCGCACATATGAATATGGCATTGTTTTACGGCATGATGCCCTTCCTTACGCCAACCCAATGCGTGGGGATGTGACCCCACTCTTGTGTGTTTCTGTGGTGGTTGGTTGTGCAGTGCGTTGTCTGTATATAAATAGGAGAGTGTTGGGACAAAGACTAACAACCAGTCTCGGAGCCAGAATAATATTCATCAGAAGCGATTAAAGTTCCCGACGCTGCTGGCCAGAATCGAACCCGGGACTCTCTGAACCGAAGGCTTCAATGCTGAATATTCAGCCAAGGTTTCGGACTGCCGGACAACATTGTGATTGTGAAATCTTTTTCGGCCAACGTAACTCGAACCGGCTAACCACGGTGTCAGGCAGTTTAACGATCATGGTCGACAACCTGACAGGCAGTAGTGGAAGTATTTCGTTGTGCTAGTAACAAATGTATATGACTGACTTGGCCGTACTGCATTGAAACAGTGTTGCCACATTGTTTGAGCAGGAATTCCCGTCACATTGCTAAAATCTCATTCGTCTATCGGATATTTCCCACAACTCTAACATGTCCTAATCCTAACGGTTCGACATAGGTACGATACATTGAAATAAAGTATAACAATGCCCAAAACCAATGAAAGCATCTTTAATTAGGGGAACAAGATCGTCAACAACTTGAAACGCAACGTTGTGTTCAGCAAAGATGGCAGATCATTTAATTTCGGATTCCTTAACTTTTTCAGAACCCGTTTCAATAGTATGAAACAGTTAACTACTGATCTGCATTTAGGACAGTCGCCCAGGTGGCGGATTCCCTACCTTCTGTTTTTCTAGCCTTTTCTTAAATTATTGCAAAGAAATTGGAAATTTGTTGAATATCTCCCTTGGTAAACTATTCCAATTCTTAACTCCCCTTCCTATAAACGAATATTCCCCCAATTTTTCCTCTTGAATTCCAACTTTATCTTCATATTGTGATCTTTCCTACTTTTGAAGACACCACTCAAACTTATTCCTCAATTGATGTCATTCCTCGCCATCTCTCTGTAACAGTTCGGAACATTCCACTTAGTCGAGCAGCTTGTCTCCTTTCTACCAAGTCTTCCCAGCCCAAACATTGCAACATTTCCGTAACGATACTCTTTTGTTTGAAATCACACAGAAGAAATCGAGCTGCTTTTCTATGCAATTTTTCTAGTTCATGAATAAAGTAATCCCATACACTGGAAACATAATCTAATTGGGGTCTTACCAGAGACGTATATGTCTTCTCCTTTACATTCTTACTACAACCCCTAAATACCCGCATAACCATGTACAGAAATCTGTTCCCTTTATTTACAATATTTATGTGATTACCCCAATGAAGAACATTCCTTATACCAACACCTAGGTACTTAGAAATAATCCCCTATAAGGAACTTTCACCCCATTGGAACTGAGAGGACCTTTCCTTATTTGTAAAACTCACAACCTAACTTTTAATCCCGTTTGTCACCATACCATTACGTACTGTCCATCTAACAACATTATCGAGGTTATTTTGCAGTTGCTCACAACTTCTAACTTATTTATTACTCTACACAGAATAACATCATCCGCTAAAAGCCTTGTCTCTCATTCAACTTCTTTACTCATATAATTTATATATACAAGAAAATATAAAGGTCGAATAATACTGCTTTGAGGAATTCAGTTTTTCACTTTTTGATATAAATGTTGTAGCAGAAAACGCACTGACTAGTTTACTGTGTTTTTGACTTTGGCTATGGTTCTGAAGTTCACTTTTGCAACATGATAACTTGACGTTACACGGTATAGACCTACATTTGAACTTATAATCATTTTCGGCTCCGGGCACTCGCTTTAATCATCGCTTAAACTTATCATCAGTAAAGCTCTTCTTTCTCCAAAGTGCCCTCACTTCTTCTGAAGCTATGTCGCTCCTCATCTTACGTTTATTTTTAGGAGTATTTTTTTCTTCATTCTTTATCACACTAAGGAATAAAACTGCACCCTTTTTTGAACTCGTTCCATGAAGAACAAAAACCACAATCACAATAATATTAGTAACGACCTCTTTACAGTCGCGCCGAACGTGCAGAGGGTATTCATGTGATATGATATAACAACCTCATTCAATAGTTACGATTCATAACAGCGGGTGCTGACGGATGGGCCACATTGGCGCGAAAGCTTATTGGATTTGAACAAAAATAAGATTCTCCCTAATAAGTTAAAGTATCACCATCATATTAACAGGTTGGTTCATTTTGTCTAACCTTGTAAAGAAATTAGACATTGCGAGCTGTTACCCGCGGCTTCACTCGAGTGGTTTTCGTAATTTGATAAACGTAATCGTTCCAAGGAAACTACCTCACTCCTCATTTCCCTAGTACGCCTCTTCAGTGGTGCCTAGGCCATCTATGACAGCTGATGGCAGAGCTGTTGAGGATCCCACCAGCGGAAGCGCTGACGGACTGAACATACAATGAATCGTTCCAAGACATTATCTGAAAATTCTTATGAAAGGAACCTCACCGAAAAATTTTCATTTATCCCAATACCTCTTTGCAAACCACGTTTGTGGTATTGCCTTTTGAAGCTAATATGATCAGGCTACCGGCAGAGTTAACTCTGAAACATGCGACGTGTGAGAAACAGTCCCCTCTCAAGTCGAAAACAAAGATATACCTGTTCCTTTATTTTTAAAGGGGATTCCAAATTCGAACTTTCACGCCTGTAACATGCCAAATTTTTTAGGTATACTCTTTTTAAAAACGTATATTCACTCTCCCTTAAGTGGATATTTTAAAAAAGTGTTATTTTATTCTTAAAGGATATTCCATGTACCAAATTTCATGGCTGTAAAATGTTCAATTTTTTAGATATAAGTCCTCATGAAAATAATTCAACTCCTTTTTTCACTATATTTTGCTTCCATTAAGTGGATTTTCCGAAAACAAACATATACGTGTTTCTTCATTTTTAAATGAGATTCCAAATTCGAACTTTCACGCCTGTAATGTGTTAAATTTTTAAGATAAACTCATTTTATAATTCACTCCATTTTTCACTTATATTCACTCCCCCTTAAGTTGATTTTTCAAACACCAAAAATACGTGTTCCTTTATTCTTAAAGGAGATCCCATGTACCAGATTCCACGGCTGTAACATGTTCAGTTTTTGGGATATAAATCCTCGTGAAAATAATTCAACCCCTTTTTCGCTTCTTTTTGCTTCCTTTAAGCAAGTTTTAGTAAAACAAAATAATACGTGTTCTTTAGTTTTTAAAGGAGATTCCAAATATCAATTTTCACGTCTTAAAACTGTTCTTTTTAGTATAGATACACTTATTTTAAAAATTCATCCTTTTTTACCCCCATAGCGACGGAAAATCCAAGAATACTTCCTTAGTGAACACCTAGGGCCTACACAGTAATATAAATGTAACCCCAAAATATTATTTCTTTATGTCTAGTAGTTTCAGTCAGTCGGTCGGTCGGTCGGTCGGTCGGTCGGTCGGTCGGTCGGTCGGTCGGTCGGTCGGTCGGTCGGCCGTCGGTCGGTCGGTCGGTCGGTCGGTCGGTCGGTCGGTCGGTCGGTCGGTCGGTCGGTCGGTCGGTCGGTCGGTCGGTCGGTCGGTCGGTCGGTCAGTCAGTCAGTCAGTCAGTCAGTCAGCCAGCCAGCCAGGACATAATATATAGATTTATATAGATTTAAATTACCTTCATAAGCTATTGAAGTAAGGCGCGATGACGTTAACATATCCCACGATTTTCAGACAGTTTTTTTAAATTCATCTTTCCCACGTTTCCTTAACTTTGTCGATTTTTCTTCTCGTCCGCGGGAAATTTTCCTCAGCCTGGCAACGCTGTATTGAAAGCGTTTTGTGCCAGTCAGTAAGGACAGAGCAGCAGTATCCATAAGGGAAGTCCAAGAGGCTAGTTCCTGATACTATATCCCAGTTGCAAAGACAACAAAACAGTAGACATTAATGTTAGCAATTAGACTGTATACAAGCTGATAAACTATTTCCCCGCAGTGAATTTACAGATAGCATTTAGTCTCGTCTAGACTTCAATACATTTCTTGAGTAAAGAACGTGGTATTCATGTAGATGTTCCTCCTTTCTGCTGGTAGCCACATTATTCAATGGTGACGCCTAATCCTTGTGCAGGTCACGGACATAAATCTAGAGGAAATAAGTTACTCTTGTTACAACCACACTGCGATGTGAGATCATCTTCCTCCGGAGGGACACGTAGCTCCAATGGTGACATCCTCTATTCCACTCTTTTTATCTTCGAGATGTGAGAATTGAAAGATAAAGATGGAGTTAGGTGACGCACAAGGAACGTCTGCAACAGCTGGTGAGCTCTCAAGGGTTCAACAAATACTACCTTCCCCTTATTTCTTATGATACGGCCTTTGGAAGTCTACCGTTATAACTAGTTACATGTTACATGGAGATAACAGTCAATTTCTACCGAACAGGCAAACTAATATTATGAAAAAGGTAAAATTAAGTAATTGCCTCAACTGTGCCGAAAGGTGAAAGGCTTAAGTGCCCGAAAATATTTCAAATGTATCTTGTATAGCTCTATAAAAGTAGAAAACAAATTTTGAAAATCACTTCCGGCCTAAATGCAGTTCCGGAAAAACAGCTTAAAATCGCTTGTTTCTTTACTCGTCTTCTTTCTGATTCAAATCCTAGGCAAATTAATTTACATAATTGTTTATGTAATGCGTTCCTTGGTTCAATACTTCCAGGTGATTTGCGTTTTTAGTAATGTACACACGGATTGTATAGTAGGGCCCACGAGAGTTGAAGTCAGACATTTAGCGCCACCAGCGTGAAAAAGTTGACTAACGCTGCTCGAAAATAGTCTGTTGCTATGGCAAGAATAACAGAGATGCCACATTTAAGAACGCTATAGTCACGTGGGTTGGCTTGCTCTCAGTGGCTTTTGTGATATTAATCGTAGTAGTACTGTATTAGCTGCGTTAGTTGTTGCTGGTTTATGTAATTATTGCCATGTTTGTTTCCTGAATATTATTTTCGTTGTTATTTTATATTTTTTGTAAGTTAATCAGTGGCTTGTTGTACAGTTATATTCTCTATTTGATATGTACATTTGTTGAGGTTATTGTAAGCTTAGCGAATATGAAATCTCGTATTTATCGGCAATGACATGTTCTGTCATAAATGCCGGAATTATTAACACGAGCTTAGGAACGGCTCAAAGTTTATTGAATTGCGTTAGGTCAACATAGTTGATTAAATATTCAGCCTGTATGGAAGAGTGATATGCCGCAGATGGAGGTAACTATGAAAACGCAGCTTACTTCGTAGTTACTGCTTTTGCCTCTCAAATGTCAGACTTCAACTCTCGTAGGCCCAACTTTAGTTTTAACACTGCATTGACTCACATTAGCGCTCGTATTGGTGCTTAAGTGAAACAATGCATGAGCGCTCGTAGTGCTAGAAAAAGACAAACTGCTAACCCACAGCACGGCCGACTTGATGCGTCGCTCTGGCTAGCTCCGATCCAGTCGGCCGCGTATACAGTAATCGACCGGATAACCATTATTAAGTAATGAATTGTAGTTTTTAGAAATAAATAAAGAATATATTCTCATGCTTTATTATATTTTATTTACATAAAATTCGCAGCCCATATCCCTAGGATGTTTTCAATATTTATGTGCTTGCCTTAAGGGCATACGAGGCTTGGACATGTTAATGCCAGCGGTGTAGAAATAGTGCTCCCTGTTGGTAGGAGCGTAGAACTAACTTCCGGCTTAAGAACACTATACAAACTGGCGGTAGGCTGTCACTGTTATAACGGCCGCAGGGTTTTAAGGCGTTTCGTAGACTTACTTATTATTAGAAATAAAATACAAATATTATGTGGATAATACATTTTATTCATCAGAACGTAGTGCCCTTGCAATGTGAGTAATAACTCGGTGTAGTAAGGGTCCGTCAAATCTATACCTATATTATAAAATAAAAGTTTTGTCTGTACATTGATCAGAATTTAAAAAGAATGGTATTCCTGTATCGATCGTGTCCACAGTAACAAGGAGATATACTTTTTTGATTTTCTGTAATTTCTGTCTGTCTGTATGTATGTACGCGCATAACAAAACAACGGCTAAAGAGAATTTAATGAAAATCAGTATGTAAAACAGGGAATAAGTCACCACAATCTAGGCTATAAATAATCTTATTCGCACTGACTGAAATGGTAGTTTACAGGAAGGTCTAAAATTCAATTCTCAATTATGTTATTAGTGGTCCTATAGAAATATAGAAATAAATTTCCGATCATTTAGGTCTTATGCATTTTTACCGTACCGGCTATGATAACAGATATATTCATGAGTTTGTATTTTTGATGTTAATTCCACATCAATGCTGAGCCACGAGATAATCGATAAAACAGAATCGGCATGTAGAGTCGGGGAATAAGAAAATACAGTCTAGGTTGTAAATAATTTTATTCACCCTGGATAAATAGGTAGTTTAGGGGAAGGTGCCTAAAATATAATTTTTAAATACCAATGTTATTGGTCCTATCGAAAAGTAGTACATAACAAAAGTTGTAGAATATGCAATTTCCGATCATTTATGTTTTATTCAGTTTTACCGTACCGACTACGATAAGAGTGGTATATCAGAGTCGGAAGGAAACTAAATCTGAAGGCCTACAATATCGAAAGCTTATAAAATTGATCAAAAATAACATTACATTGACCACTGTTTGTTGTGATGTAATTTGTTTCTCCTGCTGCCACTCATCTCCAATAGATTTGGTTGCTGCTGCCTACTGAGTATAACAGCCTGCCTGAATATTGGCGGAAATTACCTGGGGTGTTTGAAAACTTTCTTCTTTAGCATGCCATTACTTTGGTTCATACATTTTCCGATACTGTTGGTACGAACACAAAGGTTCATCATAGCATTCCAGCTATTCGATCCCTACTCTGAGGTTCTGATTGGAAAGAGCAGTGTGCACACTTTACGGAATAATATCGTAGATTGTCAGCGTAGTGTTGTTCGTTAAAGGTGAGAAAATGTGTGGTTTTTCATTTAATCGCATTATTCCTACTGACGTCATTGTTGTGTTGATTTCAGATGGGAAAACTAGTCTTTCTGAGGTTGTAAACGCCAGGTGGAGAGTGAGCGTTTGCCATTATAATGAAAATTCTCGAACTTGATTGTGACTAATCGTAGGCAAGAAGGGTTCCCATTACAATGAAAATTACCTAACCCAGTCTTCACATGAGAAAAGACTTCCGCATCGCATTTCTCGGATAACACTACGAGCTATGCAATTTAATAGAATTTTACTCGCAACGTGTATACTACCTAACTTAGAATTCCATAGCATTGCACGGGTACATCAGCTGGTGAGAAATAAGAGTAATATTACGAGTAGAAATAAGATCAATGTGAACTGCCTAATGTGCTGGGATAGTTGCTCGGCACAACATTGAAATTAAAGCGATGTATTTCCCAATATTCAATTTGTTATTCTATACAACTGACCACAATGTATTCACAACGACCTCCAACTGAGCGCGTGAGTTAACTCAGCGGCATCTTATAACAGAGAATGCGTGTTACGGCACGTACTATTTAGCACAAATATTGCCTTACTCTGAAGAGCTATTTCATGGAATATACGTTTCGGATTGTCTGTCAATTGAGACATTAAACATAATCGTAAGTTAAATACTGTCGACGATATACTCGCTCAACCCAAACACTAAACGTAACTTAATTTTTTTTCCATGCACCCATTGTCGAGGAACGTAAATCTAATGGGTATCGCAACATCAATAGGATTTAAAACATTGTGAGCGCTTCTTTTGAGTACAAGCTTGGGTTAACAATGACCAAGATTTTACTATGGCTTTACAGCTCTGCATTCGGCAAGCAGTGGAGTGATCCCATCGTCAGATATCCTGAGAATAGTTTTCTGCGGTTTTCGTTTTTCAAGACGAATGGCCGAGCAGTTCCTTTTATAGGCCACGGCTTTTCCCCTCTAACCTTCTCCGCACCACAAATCATCGCAACACATCTCCAGGTCAGAGAGCGGGCGTCGCCTCCTAGGAGGCCCGCCGTAACCCATCAGGGTACGGAATGGAAGCACCTTACAAATAGTAGTTCTCTTGGGGCATTTAGGAAACAGAACTCGTCTCAAACGGCATTAAGTTACTTGCCCAAATGAATCTGAATGAAAATTACGAGTTAAAGGTTTGGTCCTGCCCTCATTTTAATTGTCGTGACCTCATTTATCGCTATCTGTGATTATTGGACAGAATTCCTTCTTTTCCAACCTGTGTTCACTTCACAAAACTATACTTATCATCATAGAGAAGTTTGCTACACTCTACGGGTGGTGTATCTTTAAGGTTGCATGAGGATGGTTTGTGGATACGAACCCACCATCCGGAGATGATAAATAAACTAATTAAATAACTTGATGTTCCCAAAATTAATTTTAATTATTTACCGTATTCTTACGGACTAAAAAGCGATAATTGATACGTTGTCTTCGTTTATTGTTTTTGTACAAATCGATAATAGATACTTTATCTGAATAAAATTGGTTATTGGACAGGGTATTTTTGTTCAACCTGTATTCATTTCATAAAACTATGCTTATCATTATCGAGAAATTGACTATGATTTACGCGTGGTGTAGCTGTAAGGTTGCAAGAGAATGGTTAGTGGGTTCGAACCTACAAAGCAGATTTGATAAATCTATATGTTAAAAGAGTTTACTAGAAACAGCTTTGACGAATCCGTCCGTCCGTTCCGCTGGACAGATTTGCTTCATTTCTGTTTTTTCTCTCCGGAATTACCTGTCGGTCAATCATGAGATATCGATAGGTATATAAGTTTGGCCAACTTTGAGTAATCTAAAAATCAAATCATGAAATGATCACTCGAATAATTGGTGGCGAAGGCTTACCCTACCCCGCAATGCATTCTTTACTTAGCAAGTTCTTAAGAGACTGATACTTTCAATAATATTCATCGTTAGTAATGTGATTGCATGCAGCCATGTTTGATTACTGCATGTCAAGCCAGAGAGTATACACATCCCCTGATGGTGGAAGAATACTGTTCTCTGCTAGATAGTCTTCGAATCTTTCAACACCGAGCTCGATAGCTGCAGTCGCATAAGTGGGGCCAGTATCCAGTATTCGGGAGATAGTGGGTTCTAACCATACTGTCGGCCGCCGTGAAGATGGTTTTCCGTGGTTTTCCATTTTCACACCAGGCAAATGCTGGGGATGTACCTTAATTAAGGTCACGGATGCTTCCTTCCCTTTCCTAGCCCTTTCCTATTCCATCGTCGCCACAAGACCTATCTGTGTCGATGCGACGTAAAACTGCTTGCAAAAAACAAAAAACTGATTCTTTCACCTTCTCCAGCTTCCGAATATACTCAACAAATGGCAGAATGTCCCTAATGACTTATATAATGCTAGGAGAAAAAGTCAACTACACCAGCCGGGAAGGTATGAAGTCGCCCAGCCTTCAGTATGGCCATTAAATAAAGCGTAGCTACAAACTCTTGATAAAGTGGGTGTCTACTTAACCGAACCAGTATTCGGTCACGGCCAATTGTATGTTGCACTGTCTCCGGTAAGATCGTTTGAAAATGTTGAGATCCAGATACGGTCGAATGGTCGAAACACAGAGAATATTGTATGGAAGGAAGTGTTATAAACTACATTATGAATGAATTAGTTATTATGTTCCTGTTCATAAAACTATTCAAAAGGGCAGGCAAAGGAATAAGACTGCGGTAGGCATATGAAGAGTTGTCTGACCAATTTATAAGGGATTGTGTGGAGCAGCGTCCAGTAGTAAATTAATTAAATACCTTCATGTTTCCACAATTATTTTTAAAATTTATCGTATGCTTACGGACTAAAAAGCGTAAGTTATTACGTAATCTTTGATTATGGTTCTTGTGCAATCCGAGGATAGATGGATAGATATCTGAATAAAATGTCTACACTACTGTATTATGGTACTATATTTAATACACAAAAATACCGAATATACTACATAGTTTACAGAAAACAAATAGCCCACTTGGTGGCCATGATCGTTAAGGCGTAAAGTCTACATGATCTGACACCGTGGTTAGCTGGTTCGAGTCCCGATGGTGGAAAAATCTACCATCAGAATGATGGCCGGTAGAGTAGGAGAGGTGGTGGTATACAATTTCAGGTCACTAGATTGCATGCCAAAAGCCTGGGTTCATTTTCAAACCTCTCCACAATGATCATACGGAGTGAGGGCTTATAACGCTGTTGAAGGTGATTCGTCCGTTTGATGGCGACATTAAGCCCTGAGCAAAGCCCCTCGTGGTATACGACAGTAGTAGGCTATTAGCCGATACCGGGTCTTACCCTTTCCCTAACTAATTATCATCCTCACCCCACATCCGGACACGCAGGTCGCTCATGGGTGTCAAATAGGAAGGCCTGTCCCACTGAAAGCACTAAAAGTCATACCATATACAAACAACCAGGGTACGGAATGGATACAATTACTAGTGGTAGTTCTTTGAAGGCATTAAGGCCACAGAACTAGTCGAAAATTGGCAACAAGAGACTGACCTCAAGAATCTTCATCACCATTTCTAGAGGGAAAGGGACAAATGATAGATGGACGAAAGTGGTTAGAAGAGTACTAGAATTTTTAAAAATGTATCCCAAGGATATACTCAACAGAGAGAAATGTAGAATGTTGATCAGAACATCCGACACCCTCCAGTCACTGACAGCTAAAACACTGCGTACTGGAATGGGAGTGAAGTGGACTCAGGAAAGGAAAGCAACCGACAGTGCAAAGATGAAGGAATATTAGGCTAAGAAGGAAGCTCACTAGAGTTAGGAACCACCTGGTTCAAGGCGCCTCAAAGAAACAAGAAGAAACAACCAAACAAATGGATGTTTTGGTTTCTAAATACAACATTAAAGTAGTATATGCAGTATGTAGGAATTAATAGAATTGATGATAATAATAAGAGTTTCAAATATCTTGGTGAGGTAGTGCAAATGAAAACTAGTCTGATGGAACAACAGCAAGCGAGAGTAGATGACCGCAGCTTTCCGTAGGATGCATGCCATAAACAAGATAAAGGGCAATCTCAATGAAAGCTAAACTCAGGTACTATAACGCAGCGATAAAACCCGAGTATCTGTGTGCGCAAGTGAATGTCTCAGAATGACAGTAAAGGCTGAACTGAGAAAAGCAGAGAAGTATAAGCGCAAGATCCTTCGCAAAATAATACTGTGCAGTATAGACTCCGACGAAGAGAAGAGAAGAGAAGAGAAGAGAAGAGAAGAGAAGAGAAGAGAAGAGAAGAGAAGAGAAGAGAAGAGAAGAGAAGAGAAGAGATAATGAGCAGCTGATGGAGTTAATAAGGAAACTATGAAGTTCTACGCACATCTGTTCAGGATTGATGCAACCCAACTAACGAAGCAGATTTTTAATATTTGGACAACAAATCTAAAGTCTCGGATAAATGGTTCAAGGAGATAAGGAACGACCTCAAGAGCGTGGGACTGAATCACGAGAATATCTATAACGGATCAAAATACCAAAAACCCCATGGCGCAATATCCCCGAAGGGCCATGGCCTACCAAGTGACCACTGCTCAGCCCGAAGGCCTGCAGATTACGAGGTGACTTGTGAACAGCATGACGGATCCTCTCGGCCGTTATTCTTGGCTTTCTAAGACGGGGCCGCCATCTCACCGTCAGATAGCTCCTCAATTTTAATCACGTAGGCTCAGTGGACCTCGAACCAGCCCACATCTGCAGGTAAAAATCTCCGACCTGGCCTGGAATCGAACCCGGGACCTCCGGGTAAGAGGCAGGCACGTTTCCTCTACATCACTGGGCCGGCTGATGTAAATACAAATCAGCGATCAACAACTTTAAGGGTTTCCACGATAATCAAACGCAGAACAGCGACTGGAGGGAAGAGAGAAGACACGAGGACAGCCAAAAAAGCAACGTTTTTGGCTAAGAAAAAGGCTTCCACAAATGCCTTATAGTTCCTTGACGTGGTCTCTAATGGCAGTAAACGAAAATAATAATAATAATAATAATAATAATAATAATAATAATAATAATAATAATAATAATAATAATAATAATAATAATAATAATAGGGTCCTAGGAGTCAACCTAGGAAGGGACTTCACGGCCCTGGCAAATGGGAGTGAAATGCGTCGTTGCGACCATCTGCAACAATAAACTATTGGATTCAGCAAAAGAATCCAACTAGCCTCTTTCACTCCAACTCCAGTACGTAACCTACAAGAGGTGCCCCTGTTAAGCCGAGCAACCCTGTGGAAGGTTGGGTAACCAATCCCAGCGGGAAACTGGGTCGGTGAACCGATCAGTGCTGGGGGCTCCAAGGGTCACAACCTTGGTAGTACCTTGGTCGGTGCGAAATATCACCGACCCCATTCTACAGTTTTTCAACTGTGAAAAAAGCATGGAGGAAATTTAAGCTAAAGCTACTACCCCAGGCGGTAACCAATCCACCGTCGTCTTGTACGACGTTAGCGGGCCTTCGGATTCTGGGGAGCCTGCACCGACATGCTTGGAGGTATCGGAGACTCCACGAAAGATCAAACATAGAGCCAAGAATTTCTTTGCTACCTTTAATGCCAATTCTCTCCGGAAGGTAGGAAAACTGAAACAGCTCACAGATATCCTATCGCAACAGCAAATTTTGATTGCAGCAATTCAGGAAACAAGATTTACAGATGAGCAGGCCTTTGAATCTGAAGGTTACAGGATCTTCAAGGGTAAACCTGGTAAACGTGTCATACAGCCTGTCCCTCACCTTGGCACAGCATTTGTAGTCAACAAAATGATTCTGGACTCAATAACAAATTTCACCTCTGTGAATAGCAGAGTCTCGACTCTGTCCTTTCGAAGCACAAACAAAATGTATACCATTGTGAACGTTCATGCGCCGATCAACCAAACGAACAAGAGAGACCCAGAGGGAACTGATAGATTCTGGGAAGAACTTGAGGAGATTTTATCCAAGATTCCAGACAAACATACCATAATCATGCTTGGAGATTTCAATGCCCAGGTAGGCAAAGAGAGAAAGTTCCGAAACATCGATGAAAACTATCCTGCTCACCAGAGAACAAATCGTAATGGAGAAAGGCTAATAGAGCTGTGTAAGGCATTTAATCTCGTAATGAAGTCTACTTCTTTTAAACACCTGCCTAAGAAACAGAGGACCTGGAAATCCCCAAATCACCACCTTGGTGAATTCCAGATTGATCATGTTGCGATCGCGCGGAAGGCTCAAAGAGAAATTCAGAATGTTAAAGTTCTAACACAAGCAAAACTGGACTCAGATCACTATCTATCCAAGATAAAAATCAAACTGCTCCCGAGAAACACAAGGAGAGTTCGAGCCAAAAGGATTGAAAGATTTGATAGAGAAAAACTAGGATCTAACCATGAATTCACTCAGAAACTACAATCAGTGGATGCAGAGAACTGGGAACAAATGCGCGAGGTCCTGGTAAAAACAGCTAAAGAGACGGTTCAGCTTACTAAGCCCAGGAAGCATGCTTGGTGGAACAGTGAATGCGATGCAGCGATAAGGCAAAGACAGTTCGCCTGGAAGAAATGGAACTCGCTAAAGAACCAAGTCAACTGGACAAACTTCGTGAATGAGAGAAAGTGTGCAGCCAAAACCATCCGCAGCGTTAAACGTGCTTTTGATAAACACCAGCTGGCTCAAATTGAGCAGGATTTCAAGAAGAACAATACACGCGACTTTTATAAAACATTTAAAACCAACTTGAGGAAATACGACCTACCGAGCCTACAGTTCATAAATTCCAATGGAAACCTAGCCCATAACGACAAGGAAAACTGCCGGATCCTTGCAAAATACTTCGAATCCCTTCTTATCTGCGAGGCCCCAATGTCCAGATTCACATTTGAAGATAAAACAACAGTTCACCGAGATTCAGCTCCACCTACGAAAGAGGAAGTCAGACAGATTATCCAATCCTTGAAGAATAATAAAGCGCCGGGTGAAGATTCGATAATAGCTGGATTATGGAAGTTTGCTAGTGACAATGCAGTGGAAAAATTAACGGACATCATACATGAAATCTGGAACACTGAAAGACTTCCAAGTGACTGGACATCTGCCCTAATCCACCCACTTCATAAGAAAGGCGACAAGTCGGATGTTAACAACTATCGCGGCATTTCCCTCCTATTTATAACCCACAAAATTCTCTCGAAAGCTCTTCAAATCAGTGCAGAAGAACAGCTAGATCCAGAGCTGGGTGATTACCAAGGAGGTTTCAGGAAAGGACGGTCATGTGTGGAGCAGATTATGAATCTGAAATCTGTTCTTTCATATCTTAAACTAAGGAGCAAGCCTTTTGTAGTAACGTTCATCGATTTTAAGAAGGCCTATGATTCAATTGATAGAAATACCCTACGTCAGATCTTAAAGGAATTTGGCTTGGACGGTAAAACAAGAGTGATCATCCAACAGACTCTCACCAACACCATCTCAAAAGTGAAGTTTAGAGGAGAGATTTCAGAGGCCTTTGAAATACGGACAGGAGTTAGGTAAGGAGATTGTCTCTCGCCTCTGTTGTTCAACTGCGTTCTTGAGAAAGTGATCCGTGAATGGCGCAGAGAAATGAGTTATGAAGGAGTCGAAAGCGGAGTCACACTAGGCCACAAGAACAAGAACCATTCAATTGACTGTCTAGCATTTGCAGATGATCTCGCGGTTTTCGCTGATTCCTTGGATGTGGCCACGAAGCAGATCAACCAGCTTCAAACACAAGCTGCAAAGGCGGGCCTCCAAATCTCCTTTGAGAAAACGAAATTCATTACAAACATCAAACTGGCGCCAAGTGAGCTAGAAGGGACTCAACGGAAAAGTCAAGCGAGTTGAAAAATGTAAGTATCTTGGTGAATGGATAGAACCTAACTTGTCCGAAAAAGAAGCCTTTTCTTCACGCATGAATAAAATGGAAATGGCTTACCATCTGACGAAAAATGTCTATAACAAAAGATCTATATCTCTGAATGCAAAAATCAAACACTATTGCACCGTTATCCGGCCAGAGGTTCTATATGCTGCGGAATGTCTCGCCATGAACAAAAAAAGGCATGATGGAGAAATTGGAGGCCTAGGAAAGAAAGATTTTGAGAAAAATCTTAGGTCCAGTCAAAGACAACGGCGAGTTTAGGAGACGGCACAACGAGGAGTTGTACTCGCATGTGGAGAAAATAACTGATGTGATGCGAAAAAGGAGGATTACTTTTTATGGACACATGGCCCGAATGAATTCAACACGGTTAACCAACCGCATTTTCACTTTCCTCCAAGAGAAAAAGACAAAGGGGGCATGGTTCAGTGAGGTACAGAAATATCTGTAGGAGATTGGGATCCCATTTGAAGATATCCAGGAGCGTGTCCCACTTAAGAAAAAACTACAAGAACATCAGAGTTTCCTACCAAAGCCGAAGATGAAAACTGGAAAGGCATGGACGGAAGAACGAAAGGAGCAACACCGTATACGAATGTAGGAATACTGGACCAACATTAAAGCTCAAGGGAAACAGTTGAAATGACGTGGTCCTTAGTTGGCCGAAACGAAACAATAATAATAATAATAATAATAATAATAATAATAATAATAATAATAATAATAATAATAATAATAATAATAATAATAATAATATATTATTATATTAATATAATATAATATAATATAATATAATAATAATAATAATAATATAATAATAATATATTATTATTAATTAATATATTATATTATTATTATTATTATTATTATTATTATTATTATTATTATTATTATTATTATTATTATAGTAAGAACAATAGTCTTATAAGAGGAAAGGAACTGCTGTCGTTCTACAAGCTGATCCCATGTAGATATGTTGAACAGGTTCGTTTAATCTTCCGTGGTGAAAATGGAAATCCACAGCCTGTTTCCAGTCATTTGACCGGGTCAAGAATTTAATGAATGAAGCCCCCATCTAGCTGGGAAGATAGGAATTGTGCCGGCTGCCGAAGCCTGCCGCACTCCTCTGGGGCAATGATTAATGACTGACAAATGAAATGAAATGATATTGGAGAGTGCTGCTGGAACGAAATGCGAGAGAGAAAACCGGAATACCCGGAGGAAAACCTGCCCCGCCTCCACTTTGTCCAGCACAAATCTCACATGGAGTGACCGAGATTTGAACCACGGAACTCAGTGGTGAGAGACCGGCGCGCTGCCGCCTGAGCCACGGGAAATCTTCCGTGGTATTATTCAAAATGTTAAGAGTCATTTCAGCGTCAAACGTAAAGCCATTCTAGTCCACTATGGAGGTACTCTCTAGAACAGTTAGAGTCCATTCCATAAGAAGAGAGGTGAACTTTTCCTGTTCCTCTGCATTGTTTGATAACGCCCATGAGATACAGAAGCATGGTGTAATTCAGCCAAGTGTTACGCTTAGCTTCTCCAAGTACACGATACTCGAGCGTTAAGAGCAGGCAGTAAAAGAAGGCAGCAGCACGATAAGGAAGCTACACCCAGCGTTAATCTAAGTTTCGCGTGAGTCTCGGGCTGGTCATTGACTATTCTATGACCATCAGTGTAATGTGTTGATGCCCTTAACCTGTAGAGGTTAAGAGAGGTATCTGCACTCCTATGTAGACCTCTGCTTCCTTCATTAAAAGTTGATGCCATGTTCCTTTTACTACTTAGCTCCTAAGCCATATTATGTAACACACAACAAGGCATCCCACGACAAATCAAACAGTACTGTTCATCTTAATGTCAAAAGTGTTGATTTTAATTGGAGCAGTGTACAACCTTGTAGCAATATAAGGGGGAATGTTGAGTATGTAGCCCGAAGGTTGGTTTGATCCTTAAGAGCTCCGTCTTCACCTGTAGTCACGCGTCACTGAAGGGACGTGCGAGATAAATGGGAAGTGAGGTAGTTTCCCGCTGCTTTCCTCACCGAGCCAGAAGTTGCTATTACATATCAGTTTATTACAAAGTATTAGTTTCATTACGTATTGACGGTTACCACTTTACAATAGAAAATATTTTATTACTTCCATCTAATAAATACAAATATCTCTCTTTGGATGGAATGATTTTTAGCCAAACATGTTTTAGCTCATCTTTGAGCCATCTTCAGAGAAATATATTAAAACAAAGTTACGTGAATTCATGTGGAATAAGTAACACGAAAACAATGTGATGGAACATGTAAAATCCGAGTAAAACATGATTATTATATCTAAAACAAGCAGGTCTAAATTCTTTACATCACTCTTAACCCTAAACCGGGCGCGCTGGTGAATTTCGTTCACCAACTTGCGTATTTCATCTGTAGTTTTTAGTTCCTAAGTGCTAAAGCCGTCGTGCTGCTAGTACCTTCCGGCGAAGTCTTATCGATACTCTCAGTGTAGCGGTATCTGTTCAAGAAGTTGTACGTGTCACGCAGTTCGACCTTGACTGGCACTTGCCGTCATTTGGTGAACTTTCTTCACCACGCGCCCGGAAATGTAAGTAAAATTGTACGTTGGACGTTCTAGGAGTTTCATTAATATTAAAATGTAGACTGTAGAGGAAACAAAAGTAACTACCGGTACCTATTTTTATTGCAGGGCGAAGTTTGTGAAGGATGAAGACATACAAACGCTGTTACAGGGATTATCTGATGAGGAGGAAGGATCAGAGTGAGCTGAAGTTTGTGATTTTTCTGATGGTGAAGATGAAGTGGTAAATTATTCAGACATTGAGAGTGAACAAGGAGGTGATGTAGGCGTAGTTGATAGCTACGAACACGACGAAGTAGAGAGGGATTTTTTCTTTGGGAAAGACGAAACAATGTGATGCACCATTAACTTTTCAAGAGCTACCTCTAGGATTGAAGAATCTTTCGTTTCAACTCACGAACAAGTGGTTGGTTGAACGAGCTAAGATAGGAACACTGCCTCCGGTAATCCGAGCAGTGTTATCACCATACCATCAGGAAGAAACGTCAGAAGAAATAAAAGTGCCATCGAAGAGAGGCCGATGCATTCACTATGAGTGGAAACAAAATCAAGTCACCACAATGAACTGTAACCACTGTACTTTGTGTGTAAAGCACACTCTAAAAGATGCATTAGATGTGTAAGGTGAGAGAATAATGATAATGATTAATGAAGATTGTTAGAAGTGTTTCATTTGAAGTTCTTATGTTTTAAGTATTCATCTGTTTCAATTTTATTTTCAGTCTTCAACCCATGAATGTTTTTACCCTTTTTATTATATGTATGTACTGTCACTTGCAATGTATGTTATAATTATTATATCTAAGGATTATAAAGCACATAAGGATTAACAATATTAGTCGTGGAAGAGTTAGTACTTGTTAACCAGTTGCTAAGACTAAGAAAAATGAATGGTGAATGAAATTCACCACGCGCCCGGCAATGTAACATTTATAGGCGCACCCGCTTTAGGGTTAAACGAGGATAATCCCCATTATAAAGTTGGAGCAGTCCACATATTAGTTTGCCATGCCCACTGAAATGCGTGCATCAACAGGCTCTATGAACGACTTGTTCAAATCATTCAAACAGGGACTGGCTGCGTGAGGAATGGTATTACTAGCATCGCTCATACCTGAAGTCACACATCATGCGTTGTAGGAAACTACCAATCTGAAAATATTAAAAGCTAACGTTGAAATTAAAAAGTGTTATTTTGTAATAAGAGCACATTCCTCTTTTATTCAATGAAAACTGTGTAGTTTAAAAATGCAAGCGTTTTTTGTTTTCTAAAATGTACACTCCTGACATTAACAGTTCATAAATGTATTTTTTTTGCATCTTTACCTCTGCGTACCATATTTTATTCTAGCTCCGATTTGCAGAAAGTGTTATGGCAGTCTGTTTAAAAACTCAGTTTTATTCCATATGTTAAAGTGGCGTGGCCCTTGGTCGAAAGAATGAACCACTTCATCATCATCATCATCGCTATTTCTTAAAACACTTCCAAAATATCCAAGAGATACATTTGTTATGTCATATTTTACTGTTATATATTCTTAAACTGCAGTTTAAACGGCAGATGAGTGGCAGTAAAATTAATCTCTAGTCAAAATGAAGTTTAACTTTTATACAGTAATACGTGACTGACAGATAAACCGAAGTTTGAACTGAACCTATATTATAATACTGGTCCTAAGTAATGATTTAATCATAACTGAATATTTAACCGTATTTAATGTTTGTTAACTTTTTAATTAAGACGTTATTATGGTAATCATGAAATGGGGATGTAATAATTTCAATAACTGTCTTTAATTGATATTAAAATATAATATTGAAATTTGTTAATATCAAGAAAGACTTTTAAATAAAAACCAAAGGCCTAACATTAACAAAGGGAGAAACCTACCCCACTGAAGAGGTGCGCAACTAAACCGCAGCCCTTCGAGGATCGACAGTAATTCGCAGGGGAATGTTTTGACCGCGAGCCAAACTCGAATGTGTTCATTTTCATGGAGTCCTCAAATTAATTTGATTGCATAGTGATAAGAAGCAGTGCACTAGTTATCTGCAAGTGCATTTTATTTGCTACAGTGTTCTCTTTATCTTACAGATTTACACTTTATTTATAGAAGAACTTAATTTTCACGAGCTCAAGTTTCTTTTATATTGACTGTGAAATCTACAAATCAGTTACTAATGCAGCGGTATGAGGAGGAATGTTACCTGTTGGAAAACTTCCCCTGAATACTGTAAATGAATGGCAGCACAACCGGTTCAATAACGAATATGACGTACAAGTCCGCTGTCAAGGTTCTTGGGATAACGATGAGAGTGCTACTGCTGTCAAAGAAAATCGCTTCCCAGACAAGAAAACGTGCGTAGGTCCAGTGTGTCGATGTCGCAAACAGCTTGCTTCCAAGCACACAGGTGACCTCCTTCTTACCAACCTACGGTCATCACTGGCACCAAGGCAGAAACAGCTCTCAGGTGAGAACACAACAGATCTCCACTCCTTCCTCCAATGAGCTCCAAATTGGCACCACTGAAGTCGCAGATGGCAGTGATTCGGAGTTAGTGGCATGAACCGTAAAAGGACGTCGGGGCAAGAACTGTCCCTCAAGGAATCGATTTGTTATTATTCGCTGTCTCACATCGTGCCAACTGAAGCTTTAACGGTCCGCTGGAGATGCGGTATGATTAAGTATAGCCAAGCATCGTCCCCTCTATAGTCACCCGTGAGCGGTCGACCCCGATCTTTTTGAGACAGTGCCTTCCCGTGACCATTGTTTTCAATATCGTTGCACTGTGGATACAGCACTACCAAGTCTTTCTACAATATCACGGGAAGAACATACAACATATTACACTGCCTTGTTCAAAATAAGTAAGGTGCTGATACTGCCGTCATAATTTCCTTAAGGGCATGTTTCACTCACACCTACAACACAACCTTAACACCGGATGATGAATAAAGTTCACGAAGTGTACAGCGCTTACTTATAGCAAATTTGCTTTGCAGGGTCATAATGACGCTACTAGCACCGCTCTTCTTCGACTAGTACGCAGATTTAAATAGGAATCAACTTTCAGATGTGCAAACACGCCTCCCGAATTTCGTTTATTTAGCACAACTCCTTCTTGATAGTGGGATTTCATTTTGCGCCCATATGTGCAATTACTGCTTTCGTCCTAGCAGACAGTACGTTACTAACATACCATGCTGATCTTACTACTCTTTAAAACCATTTCATCTCTGCGTTCCCACTATATTTCACCATTTAGGTCTAATTCTACATGTGCCTGCTGCTTTATGGCAATGAAGTTTATTTAACATCCTTTCCACTTTCTCAAGGGTAATTTCACTAGTATCATTGTCCTCCTTACCATAAGCTTGGTTGGTTCCAGACTGTCCGCAATCAAGACTGTTCGCACTCGCGACGACACCCTGAGCACAAGGAGGGCCATGACTCAGAATATGTCCGAGATGCTCACTCCTATTCCATAGCAACTGGTATTCCGATTCTCAGGACCACTTAGAAGGCCACTCAGACTTGCTCACAGCTCGCGAACTACGACGCACAATGGGGCAGGAGATATTGAAACGTGATGAATATTAAAAAATCGAAACTAGGCTGATTCATGTTTCCTGATCATGGCTGCATACAAGGAAGAGTGCTCTATCTGAAACATGAACCGACTTGGTCCCTGGCGTGTTCAGACAGAGTGTTGCAACGTCAAATCTGGTCAGATGAGGAGTTCACGTAGTGTGCGCTGAGTGTATGCTAGTGTGTTTGAGTTTGTATTATGTAAACGTGAAGGCATTGTGGAACAAAATTATCATGACTGGGCATCGAAAGGTGAGTAAAAATGTATCGTTCTAATATTGGGAAAATGTTGAGTTTGTAGTCGTACAAAGACATATATGTCAGCTGTTGACACAATTGCCATAAATTCAAGAACTGATGAAGATTTAGATACTTTTCAAATACATCCAAGCAAACATTATTTGTTGCATTACATCGAGCAAACATTCAAATTTCAGTATATAATTAGAAACTTTTCCCGTTTTGCTCCTTTCGACAAAAAAATGTTCTAAGGTCGTGTGTTCTTCTGTATTTCATTTTTTAGAATCTCAGGAAGAGACGTTAGGTATGACTAGAATGAACTTAGTCTCACGAGGAGAACAGGGCACTAGAATATTAAAATAGCAGATCTGTTTCTTGAAATAACATATTAGAGTTTAACTAACTGTCCCGAATCTTCTGAGAATGAACTCAATCATCGTATTTCTCAATTAATATCGCAATATAAGCATAGATGATCCTAATGAAGTAGAATGTACGACGGATTTGTTAATATAAGTGAAAGATGGCTTCGGACATCACTGTTCTTTCCTATATATACAGCCAGTGGAGAAAACAAAAGAGGTCGCCCGTGCCTCTTTCGAAAGCCCCTGACTGCATTAAACGTAAGATGACCCAAGAACTGTGGCAGGCGTATTCGTCAGAAGAAATAGCATGTGCCACTCAGATGAGTTTGCAAGCTATTGGTGACATAGAGGCTTTAAAGTTAGAGAAGGAAATCGCTGTTAATGCATCTCGAGGAAAATACTTGAAACTGGGCGACAGGATTGAGAAAACCATAAAAGTATATAGAGAGACAAAAGACATTAGGTCCTGCTTAAAAGCCATTTCTCATATTCAGAAATTGTAATAAATTACGGTAACCCACATATAAATACATACGTGTGTAAAAATGACGAAGCCTATAAAAGCTGATTTTAAACGACGAATGTATGAAAAAATGACGAAGCTCATGAAGGCTGATTTTAAACACACCAAAATGGTAAGATGATAATTATCATTTTGACAGTCCAAAGCCTGTGTAAAGTGTGATGGAAATCAGTTTCAATAAGTTGTATGGATTAAAGACTTTTTTTTTTGCATTTTGTTTTACGTCGCACCAACACAGATAGGTCTTATGGCGACGATGGGACAGGAACGGCCTGGGAATGGGAAGGAAGCGGCCGTGGCCTTAATTAAGATACAACCCCAGCAGTTGCCTGGTGTGAAAATGGGAAACCATAGAAAACCATCTTCAGGGCTGCCGACAGTGGGATTCGAACCCACTATCTCACGGATACGAGCTCACAGCTGCGCGCCCCTAACCACACGGCCAACTCGCCCGGTAAAGATCGTTTTCTTTTACAGGGATCGCTTACATTACATGTCTTGTTTCCTTTTTTGAAGATAGTGTTCGCAAATTTCCGACAACGAAATATGTACCAAGACTTGGAAAATCCTGGTCACGTAGTAATAATCCCTAGTGTGCGCAAATTTCCACTTTAATGATGTGTTCGCAAATTTCCGTGTTCGCACTTTTCCGGACACCGGATGTGTATGTAGTTGCAAATATATCTATATATATCATTGCTATATTTATTAAATATTTTCATTGAGTTTAACACTGGTGAATTACATACTATTGCTATTACATATGAGTCTGCCAAGCCCACTGAAATGCATACGCCAACCGACACTATGAGCTACATTTTCACAACATTCATACCAGGGACTGGATGCATAAGGATTGGCATTACTAGCATCTAGAGCAGTAGAAAAAACATGTTTTGGGCGTGTAGATGGATTAGGGACAGACAAGTTGAACAGAGAGAGCAAGTTAGAGCTACCAATAAGATTGTTAAATAATTTGTAGACAAATAGAAGAACTGCAATTACTCGTCTTTTTGCTAAGGATTTATAGCCAAGTTGTTTCATTAATTTATCATACGAATTAAATTTATGGTAATTATTAGTTGTTTTGTACGTAAGGTATCTAAGAAATTTGTTGTGCACAATTTCAACTTTGTTTTCATATAGTTTAAGAGTGGGATTCCAAATGGACGATGCATATTCTAGCCGACTTCTTACAAAGGAGAAAATATTTCCGTCAGTTTAAAATTTAATTCCCAGATTATATCAGAATTCCTTAATTTGATCCAGCCTTCATTGATATATGCAAGATTTACAAAATGGAACAGTAGGTATAGTAGAGAAACTCAGGTATCGCTTTCCTCCTGATCAGCCAGTTTCACGACGCTACACGGTACAGTCTCAGGAGAGTACCTAATTGTGTGACCTGTATCACGGATGAAATATTCCTCCTAACGATAACTAGCACTGCAGTAGAATGGCAAATGTGTATCTCCAAGGAACGTAACAGCACGTTTCGGTTTCAATTAATTTCAATGGCCGTCGGAGAACAAAGGATACAGAGCCATTCTCAAAGCGTATCTCGGTGCCAGATCTAACTCAGTTTGTGTCCAATAATAATCCTTCGTTAGGTAGGTGGTGTTGAAAGCTCATGTAACGCGGATTTTAGGCGCAATTAACCTGCAACAACATAATTTAAACTATGTCTGAGAGAATATGCCGCACGCTCGTAACAGTCCGTCATATATTTTCTCGTTTCAACATGGCACTCAACAGTATCTAATTGGTAATTGGCAGCAGTGCACAATCATTCTGGAGAAACAGTCAGAGCTAGGTAGACGATTGTCTGTAGCCGCTACTTCATTCTTTCTTACGAAATAGCATACCTAAGAGAACTGATTGTTTAACTTCATTTACGACCTGAATTTAGGACTGTCAACCAGGTGGCAGATTTACTTAGTCAGATTGACTCAAATTATTTCAAAGCAATCCGAAATGTATTTTTTTGCAAATTGTTTTTCGTCCCACCGACTCAGGTAGGTCATATGGAGACGATAGGAGAGGAAAGAGCTAGAAGTTGGAAGGAAGCGACCGTGGCCTTATTTAAGGTAAAACCCCAGCATTTTTCTGGTGTGAAAATGTGAAACCAAGGAAAACCATCTTCAGGGCTGCCGACAGTGGGGCTCAAACCAACTATCTCCCGATTGCAAGCTCACAGCCGCGCGGCCCTAACCGCTCGGCCACTAGCTAGGTCCGAAATGTATCGAACATCCTTCTTGGTAAATTATTCCAATCCCTATCCCCTCCCAATAAACGAATATATGCCCCAAATTTTCCTATTCATTTCAAACTCTATCTTCATATTATAAACTTTGCTACTTTTAAAACTCCATTCTAAGTTAATCGTCTGCTAATGTAATTCCACGCCATTTTTACTTCGTCTTCCTTTTTAGTAACACGACTGGTTTGCCAGATATCACCTAGAAGAAGAACTAGCATGCCAATTAAAAGCAAAGCAAAGTCATCTCCGTACAGGTAAAGGCTTCCACTATTCGTAACCTCGGCACTTGAGTGGGTAGAGTGATTAGCTCTACGCCCGGCCGCCTTTGCCCTCAGGAATTAACCTGGTACTCATCTTTGGTGTAGGCTGAGTGAACCTCGGGGCCATATGCACCTCAGGAAGTGGAAATCTCCGTTCTTAAATTTTACGACTTCCTGACGGGGATTCGGACCCACGTCCTTCCGGGTGAACCGAGCACGCCTTTACCGCCTCGGCCAGGCAGCCTCTTGCATGCCAATTAAGGCCTTGTTTATTATATTTAATTGTCTAATGTGCCATCAGTCATTTTCCTTTAAACATCATAACGAAACCCCTCATTTGACTTCATTTACTTTTCAGATTGCATTACATATACCTATAAATACATTTGACATAATGTTTCATGATTTTATTTTGCAAACATCACTTAAAATTACATTTAAGACAGCTATATTTTAATAAGGTATATTTTTGCGTTAACATAATACAATTTTTAAAACATATAGTATGTATGTTCAGTCCGTCAGTGCTAACGCTGGTGGGATCCTCAACGGCTCTGCCTCATCTGTCTAAAGTTAGCCATACACGTACAGGAAATCCTCAAGGAAAATGCCCCCGGAATTTCCTTGGGGATTTCCTCAACCGAATCCTCCCCCACACACGGAGAGGATATCCTCAAGGAAATTCTCAAGGAAAAGGCCTTGGGGATTTTCTTAAGGTTCAACTCCAGGTTGACTGGTGGTGGTTGGTTGTTCACGTGGTGTTACAAATAATTTTCATTTTTTGAACTCACTTGCCACTTGCCACAAGAAAGGCTCATTCTGGTATATTTGTATAAATTCTGTTAAAAGTTCTCGAGACATGACGATATAGGACACTCCCGATAATTACTTCACTTCACAAATCCTCAAGACCTACTGCCGTCAACACATACACGCAGCAAGAGATGGGGAAATCCGACCTGCTGGGCCTTAAGGCGGATAAGAATTGAATTTTGTTCGGGATTTTTGGATTTCTCGCACCCTGCGCGGCCTCAAGGACGCCACCACACACGTTGAGGTATTCCTCACGGATTGGACTGTTCAGGCCGAACCTTGAGGAAATCTCGCTCGTGTATGGCCGCCTATAGATGGCCCAGGCATCACTGAAGAGGCGTACTAGGGAAATGAGGAGTGAGGTAGTTTCTCGTAACATTCCTCACCGAGCCAGAGTTGCTATTGCATATCAGTCTACCAAGCCCACTGAAATCCATACACCAACCTACACTATGAGCAACATTTTCACACCATTCATAGCAGGGACTGGCTGCAGTCATTTTCATATTGTCAAAGACAAGGATAAGGCAGAGAGGGATCTATTAAAGTAACAAAATTGCTCTAGCCTATACCAGAAGATATAGAGCACTGTAAACACTAGGTCCTGCCAACAAAGGCTAGAATTAATTGAGACATACTTCTTTATTAAAGCGTAATGTTAAAAAGATGTTATATTGCTAGAGTTTCGACCTATGTTTAAAATATTTTAGTATATTATACGTCGTACCACAGCAGTCGTTTTCCCTTGTCACCTTCTGGCACGCGAGTCATAGATTCGCCACACATGGCCAAGAACAAAGCGTATTGCTTTCCTTTGGATCTCTTCCAGTTCTAGAATCTAATCATTCTTGTGAGAGTTCCACTCACTGGAACCATACTCTAACTGGGATCTCTAATAATAATAATAATAATAATAATAATAATAATAATAATAATAATAATAATAATAATAATAATAATAATAATAATAATAATAATAATAATAATAATAATAATGTTAATGTTTTACGTTCCACTAACCACTTTGGGCGGTTTTATGGGACGCCAACGTGCCGGAATTTTGTCCCGCAGTAGTTAGTTTACGTGTCAGTAAATGTACCAACACGACGCTGACGTATATGAGCACCTGCAAATACCACCTGACTGAACCAGAATCGAACCTACTAAGTTGGGGTCTTAAGGCTAGCGCCCCAACTGTAGGAGTCACTCCGGGCTGGCTGGGGTCTTACCAGAGACTTATACGCTACTATAATCTCTACATGCCCTCATAGCCATATGAGGAGAACTGTAAGCCTTATTTACAACTTCACCGGGCGAGTTGGCCGTACGGTTAAGAGTGCGCGGCTGTGAGCTTGCATCCGGGAAATAGTGGGTTCGAATCCCACTGTCGGCAGCCCTGAAGATAGATTTCTGTGGTTTCCCAAATTCACACTAAGCAAATGCTGGGGCTGTACCTTAATTAAGGCCACGACCGCTTCCTTCCAACTCCTAGGCCATTCCTATTCCATCGTCGCCATAAGACCTATCTGTGTCGGTGCGACGTAAAGTCACTAGCTATTTATAACATCGTCAATGTGATGACCCCATGGAAGTCGTTCCTAATATTAACACTAACGTACTTACCGCAAAATACTCCATAAATACAGTAGTTACAATTAAGTGAAACTTGGTGAAACTTGCAAAATGACTTTTCACTCCATTTATTAGGTTAATTTGAAGAGAAATCTAGTCAACAAAAACAGAAACTATTGAATAGGAGAATAATTTTCTTCACTGAAGCTTTATATTTTCATACACTAATCTTAAATAGTTTTGTAATTATTTTAGAATATTCGGTATGGAAATGATACTCTTCTCTATCCCTTTAATTTCATTCAAAGACAGGTCCCTTCCCTCCCCTCTACATGGGAGGACAGGATAGATTTACAGTATCTCTTCCCTGCCTAGCTGTCGTATGGTACTACTAAATGGGACCCCCCCAACTCCCCCGGGATTCTGAAATTGGGAGCATGGTTATGTTGAGTCATGCGTTGCTTCTATACATGCATGTGATCAAGTCTTAGAGGCCTGGGGAATCTATCTTATTCACATCTTTCGTGGCCCTTCCCTTTCTTTCATAACACCTCCTTTCTTGGAAATATTGGATCTCTCCGTTCTTTCCTCCGATTAGTGTTAGGAAGTGATATTTGGCTAGGTGTGCATCACCTTATATCAAAAACCACCATCATCAATGTTTAGGAGCTCGCGATTGTTTGAAGGGCTGCTGTCCTTCCTATCCTTACGAACTGGGCTTATTAAAATCCAAATCGTGCTTGCCTGGTTTCGAACCCAACCCAATCAGTTTCGAAGCTCGTCTTCTAATAATCTTAATGATGAGAATACATTGGAAAACAAAACTAACACTAGCTATACCGGGACAGGACTAGCAGAAATGTGCCACATGACAGGCGGGATACCTTTTCACGAGGCAGCACTGCCATTATTTGGATGGTCGATTTTCCCGCGGTCTATATTTCGATTACGTGAACAAATCGTATCCATGAAATTTCGTTGTAATTTTTGTCCTAAATGGAGGATAACAATTTCTTTCACGCAAATCAACAGTAAAATGTGCGTTAAATTAAGAAATACCATTATTACTATGGAAATATACGTACGTAGGCCTACTTACGGCGACTATTTCGCTGTAGACTCGACTCTCCTCTGTGGCATTCAGTTTCATCGTGGTGTCTTTGGTTTCCTTTCTGAGCATTAGGGGTAGCACCAATGAATGGGAATGCCATTCGAAATTAGAACTGAAGAAGTAATTCGTTCATGTAACGAGATATTTATTTTAACGTGGTTATGAGCCTCTAATCTTGCGTGTCAGCGACTGCTAAGATCCTTTTCACCAAGCATTGGGTGGTCCGCTTCATCGTGCAGTTTTTTGTTTCCTTCTTGAGGTCCAGGGCTAGCACCGAGGAATTGGAGTGCTATGTCTATGAGTTCTTAATATCCTTGCCCATCAAGACTAGCGCGGGCAGTTCAAACGGGAAAATGGAAGTGAAAAATACATCGCACGTAACACAAAAAAGATTTTTGTTGAAAGAAAAATAGCACGATCCGTGGACCAATAATAACATTAATTAATGATTTATGGGCACAAGTCAACAACTCGACCAATCAAGTAATATCAAGTAAAGCAAAGCAAAGAAGTTCAAAGAAATTAATTGAGCAATGACTTCACACACAAAAGTGTTACATGAACAAAAGACATATTGAAGCGAAATGACGAGGTAGAAATCATAGTCGAATGTATCAAGGTGTGCATGGATTTATTTCTCCAGTAATCAGAGTATTTATTAATTTACCGCAAATTTTACTGTTTATTTGCGTAAAAGCAATTACAACCTGTGACAGTAAAGTTCGATGAATAGTCCTGAATTATCAACATAGATGAACAATGCACGACAGTGACCTTACTGTCCTTCCAAACAGTCCCGTCCCATAACTATGCACTGCTGAGATCGGAGATACATGTCCTGGAAACTTTGCAAGAAGGCTCCCTTTTGGATGGTCTTCAAAAGCTTCGTCACGTTTCGTTGTATGTCAGGAAATCGTCAAATCTATTTCCTTTCAAAGCGAGTTTGATGCGTGACGCGTGACTTTTCGGCTCTGACCTTTTTCCAACGACCGGATCCCGGAGAACGTCATTCCATGCTTTGCCGTTTCGTTTCAGGGTCGTACCTGAGACACCAGGTTTCATTCTCAGTGACAATACAGTTCAAGAAATTTGGTGTCGCATCCGTCGTTTCGACAAAATCCTGTGAAGCCTCTAAACGTGCCTGCTTACGATAGTCAGTCAAGTGATGTGGCTCAAGACGAGAACACGTTTTCCTCTTCCCTAACTTCTGGGTAACGATTTGTCGCACGGATTCACGGTTAATCTGCATTTCATCCGCTATCATGCACACAGTTACTCGCCGATCGTTCGTGATTAATGTCAACTTCTCAATGTATTCGTCACTGACGGCGGTCGCCGGTCTTCCGCTACGGTGGTTGTCAGAAACACTTTCCCGCCCACCTCGAAAACGGGTGAACTACTCGTACACACACTTCAACCGCAGTGCTTGATCTTCATAAACAGGTACCAGCATCGCATGAGTTCCTTTCGGTGTCTTGCCAAGCTTGAAACAAAACTGTACATTGATCTTTTGGTCTTTCATGTTCCTATTCGCAGTTCAGAACAAACGCACTAAACACGCACTGTATCAAACAGGTCTTACACGGCACACACACGATGCTCAACTGAACAACGTTGGGAGCGGGTGATCAAAACCTGCTGTTACGCAGGTGCAGCGTTGTGTGTCGCCAGTGTTGCTGGATCGACCGTTATGACTTTATTCACCGAACTTTATTGTCACAGGTTGAATTACCTTCCATTTATGACAAAAAATATAACGAAATTTCTTGGATACGATACGTTCACGTAACCCTACACTTGTGTTTAGTCGGTATATCTAATGAAACTGCAGAGAAATAGCACTGTCATAGTATGCTTAGGATCAGTGGCGAATGGACCGAATGACCACAGTAACAATTGTGAATGCAACAATAAACCTGAAACAGTCCTCGAATAGGCTTGAGCTGTCTACGTATTTTAACAGAGGCATCCAGAAGAATATACGAGGTATTAGTCAGCACTTCCAGAATTATGTGAAATTTCCTATATTGAAGTACAACGTCAATTTAGAAAAGTGTATTGTTGTTGTTGTTAAGTACAATTGGGTTTAATAGATATTCATTTTTGTTGTAATACTTTACTTCCAAGAACAAAAAATACCGAGGAAGTGGTTGCGTGGTTTGTGTCACGTAGCTATCGGATTTCATTCTCCACTGTCGGCAACCCGACAAATGCCACGGACAGTTCCTTCCCACTCCTAACTCTTTCACATACTTGCGTTACCAAAAATGTTCGTGATTTACAGCGACGTTAAACCACTAAAATAAAAACTGATAAGAAATCTCTAAAATAAAGAAATTCATTATTATTAACGGCAAGTACACCAAATTATTAATTCACTGTACTACAGGAATGTTTTACGAGGGTCAAGTCATAAGTCATTGCAACTATTCCTCTTCTCCTGAACAGGAGACAACACGAAAAATCTAAAATATGCATTTCGAAATATTGGGCATGTACTTACGCATAGTGCCTGAAGACAAATCCTAACTTCAGGAGAATCTCGTAAGAAAGTGACAGAATACAGGCCATTGGTAAACTTTGTCTTATTATGGTATATACAGCAAATACACAAGACTACGTACAAAGGACAGGTCTCCACTGGTTACAGTCTTTCGAAATAATCACCCGAAGTTTCCACTGTGCGTTGCCAGCGGTGGGGCAGGCGCCGAATACCATTCGCTGCATGTGTATCCCTAATGTGTGACACCTCTCTCCGAAATGTTTTTACGATGTCCTCTTTGTTAGCAAACCGTTGTCCACCTAATGCTTCCCACAGATCTGCATGGCATTGGCGAGCATTTCTGCCGTGGGGTGCTGCTATGTTAATATACGATCGTTGCTCCGGCTTGATGACTTCCATTTTGTGACGCTCTCATGCACACACTGAACTTGGGGGCATGCTTAGACCCACACTGTTGTTTGCATACACCATCTAGTGGCATCATACGCGAGTACATACCGTACGTTTCCAAATGCATATCTTAGATTTTCGGTGTTGTCTCCTGTGCGCGAGAGAAACAAATAGTTGCCATGACTCGACCTGCGTATCTACCTCCATGGTTTAACGGTTAGCCTCTTTGGGAGTGTCTCTGAAAAGAGGTGCAACACCTTGATATGGATTTCACGAACTCTTTGTAATTTTATATTTTAGCTTCTGTTCTACAGAGGAAGGAGACAATTCACCAATATATTTGAATTTCTCTTGCGGATAACTCTATTTGGACACTTGTAGACACTGCAACACCGAGCTATATAGGTGATTTGATGAAGACTGGTCGTTGATATTGAGTATTTAGGCATTCAAAGATTTGATTTACATCCATAGTATTTGTTTCACTGCAGGAATACTTGAATGTAGTGATGTCAATGATTTTGATTAGTTGCTCCGCAAATGTCCCATTATTAAAAATCTATAGTATAATTGTGGTAAAGTGTCCTCTGGACTTGGGTACATCTTATATTGTGAATTTTGTCAGGTATTTTAGCTGTATGCCTCCCTCGTTCATCATGACTGCAGTAAACGATTCAATTGCACCGTAATCAAAATTATTTAGGAATGAACTGAGAAAATTATACAAGCAAAGATACAAAGTGTGATTAGATCGCTAACTCATACCAAATAACAAGATTGGCATACGAATTTAAAATTTTAACAAGGACAGCAGATAAAAGTAGAATTTCTTTGCTTCATACGAGAGATGGAGCGCGTAATGATGAGTGAAAGGCTTTGTGTTATAATATTTTTATGCCTACATAAATCAGGGAGAACTTGCTAGGGATTTTCTTTAGCAACGTTCCTGAAAGAAGATTTATCTTTACATCTGCACGCAAAGCAAGAGGGATGGACGAAGAGACTGCTCGACGGCACCGCCATCAAAGCCGCACGACTTAATGCTAGGCTTTGAGTGAAGAATACGAGCTTTACTTCATTTGGTGAACACTTCAAAGAAGTATCTATTATTACAGAAATTTAGAGCAGTTCTCTTTCCGCCTTCTCTCTCTAATCCTATATTTAATGGATGTTACGGTCAAACCACAAATTATTTCCTCTCTTGCACGTACTGTGCTGTGATTTTCAATATTGCCACTGGCTGGCTCTATTGTGCCTCTTCTTTTGAATGATTTCACAACTGAACTCAATTTATACAAAAATCGGATTGAGAGGATGAAATATTCCTCTTTTTCTCTATTCTCCTTTTTTCAAACGTAAGAAACTTTCCACCTTTTAACTCGATGTGTAATTTCCACAACCACATTTAGCAGCTAAATCACCAAATTCATGTCTTATTGTTTAAAATGGATGAATATTTCTAATAATTCACCAATATTTTAGTTAATATAAATATAGGCATATATACACACATGGTTTTCCGTGGTTTCCCATTTTCACACCAGGCAAATGCTGGGGCTGTACCTTAATTAAGGCCACGGCCGCTTCCTTCCAACTCCTAGGCCTTTCCTATCCCATCGTCGCCATAAGACCTATCTGTGTCGGTGCGACGTAAACCCCCTAGAAAAAAAAATAATTACCAAATAGGTACATACTTATAATTAATTGTAAACAAATTGATAAATTTGTTTGTCCACCTGGTTAGGTTATTTTTGCCAGTGTAAATAAATCATTAATCAATCGAATCAAAAAGCAATCATTCAAATTTGAATGAGCATACAGAAGGTGGCGGTGATGCTGATTGTAGTTTCAAAGGACAAAACAACGTAATTGTCAGTGAAAAAGGAAATTCGATAAAAATTTACTTCTTGTACAGAAAAAATTATGAGCACAATTTTTCAAAGAATATACTGTGTATCATGTACTCTTTGCACAATATCCGTACTTCAAACAACATGAATGCATGAGTGTATACTATCTGTGCATTGTGTTTTAGTATTTGAATAATTTTCCACCAAACGTTGTGTATGATTGTCTTTGTAGAACACTACCCCCTCTGGGCGCAGCATAGAATACATCCATAATACCCCCTCCTTGTCCAAAGAGGTGACTAAGAGGAATGCTGGTCCGGCCAGCGGTGTAGGGGACAACGCGTCCGCCTGTCACTCGGCGGCCCCGGATTCGATTCCCGGCCGTGTCAGGGGTTTTTAATTGTAAATGTTTAATATTCCTGTCCTGGGGACCAGGTGTTTTTGTCGTCCTTAACACTTCCGCCATTTACATAATACACGCAGGCTCCTCACATATAGTGTAAGTAGGGGCATGAGATCATCATAGGTCGACGCCCCGAAAAAATAGCATTTTATAAAAAATAAGAAAGTAAGGTATGCTGACAAAATTTTCCAGAGAAAAACAGACTCACGTTGAGCCAAACATCCCTTCACCACTTTTCACTAATTTTCTTGAGTTTTGTTTAAAAGACCTAACATCTAGATTATCGGCCCAGATTAATTTGCTTATCTAGATATTGCGACACTGGTAACAAATTGCAATAAAATAGCTGAAATACCATGTTGGAAACAGACCCTTCTTGAACACCGGAAAGGAAAGTTTCCAGTACAAATAGAAATTATAATAATAATTCAGGAATTATCTAATCAATATTAACAAAAAGAAAATGAAATGGCGTATGGATTTTAGTGCCGGGAGTATCCGAGGACAAGTTCGGCTCGCCAGATGCAGGTCTTCCGATTTAACTCCCGTAGGGAACCTGCGCGTTAGGATGAGGAAGAAATGATGATGAAGACGACACATACACTCAGCCCCCGTGTCAGCGAAATTAACCAATGATGGTTAAGATTCCCAACCCTGCCGGGAATCGAACCCGGGACCCCTGTGGCCAAAGGCCAGCACGCTAACCACATAGCCATGAAGCCGGACAATATTAACAGATTTGAACATATACAAATCATGAAATGCGGAAATAATGATGAAGGTCAACGTTTTCTGATTTTTAGGTTCACAGAGCAAATCATGTAGTTTCTTAGTATGCATTCATTTGGATTGAACATGTTCAGTGTCAAGAGATATTCGCAAACAATAATATCTGGAAAGTCGGAATAAGGATGAGAGTCTTTATGTTTAATGCAGGGCCTCTCGGGGTGCATGCGCGTGGTGCATGCACTGTGCACGGTGCAAAAGAGGACGTGGCTTGGTTGACCAGAGTGCAGACCCCCCACTCCTCGATTTGGAGCAATAGCGCTTACTCTCTCTTTCCTCACACCTGTCTCGCTCGCTCCGCCTGTCTCCCTCTGCCCCACTTGCGCCGTAGCGCTCCAAATCCGGGCTGAGTTTAGCCGAGTATAGCCGAGTAGAGCCGAGCATAGCCGAGTAGCCCAGAGACGAAGCGTTGATCCGAGTCATGCCGAGCAACACCGATGCACAGTGCATGGAGCTCTTGCGCCTCGCTCTGCACGCGTGAGATTTTGGGCGTTTGAGAAGCCCTGGAATGGAAACTACTTCCTTTCTTAAGAAAATGAACTGCAGTGCTTGGGAGTTGGTGTGTCCGGTTTATTTCATGATTTGGTGTTCAATTATTGGAATTTAAAATCGACATTAGTTTCGTTTGTTTATTATTACTGAATTTGTATATCAGTGAGGTATTCGTATGTAGTGGAAGTTAAAATGGATCTAGATACAAGTCCAGAATTGAGTCACAGTGCGAAGAAGAAACAAAAGCACGACTGTGTGTGTGATGAAGCAAATAAAATAAGAACACATACGCATGAAAGGTTATTGTGTTTTTCTCCATTGTTGTCAGACAAAAATTTATGAAACATTGTATATACATTTTTAGAACCTGTAAAATAATGTTAATACCAAGTATTTTTACCATTGTGCCTGGCATGGATAATAAAGTGCGTCGAACTTTAAAATTCAAATACCTCAGAAATGAAAATGAAATGGCGTATGACTTTTAGTGCCGGGAGTGTCCGAGGACATGTTTGGCTCGCCAGGTACAGGTCCTTTGATCTGACTCCCGTGGGCGACCTGGACGTCGTTATGAGAATGAAATGATGATGAAGATGACACATACACCCATCCCCCGTGCAAGCGAAATTAACCACTGATGGTTAAGATTCCCAACCCTGCCGGGGATCGAACCCGAAACCACTGTGCCCAAATCCCAACACGGTAACCATTCAGACATGGAGCGGGACAATGAAAATATGACATTCACCGTTATTCCCTCATGTATTGAAATATAATAGCCTGAATGTATTTACTGTAGTGCATAAAATAGCCTCTGGAGCTACCAGCCCTGAAGGGTTTTTGGCCTACCATGTAACCGCTGCTCAGTCTGAAGGCCTGTACATTATATGATGCGACACACAGTCCGCACGATGAATCCTCTCAGCCGTAATTCTTAACTTTCTAGGCCAGGACGGATATCTCACCTTCAGATAACTCGTCAGTTATCACGTAGGCAGAGTGAGCCTCGAATCAGCCCACAGGTCTAGGTCAAAATCCCTGATTTGACCAGAAACCGAACCTATGATCTTCGGGTAAGAGGCAGGCACGCTACGCTATTGCAAATTAATGAATCATCGGTACAATACAAAATAAAGGTAATACTCCACCGTCAGTGATCCATCTGTTAGATATTCATTCCTGACCAAACACGTGTGTTCCTAACATTTTGGATAATCAAACAAGAAATTAGTTTCCACCTCATTGCACCACCGCTGGGCAAGATGGTCTTGTGGTGCCCTGTTGTCCTCAGGGCTGCCGACAGTGGAGTTGGAATCCTCTATCTCCCGAATGCAAGCTCACAGTTGCCCGCTCCTATGTGTATGGTTAACTCGTTCGGTCGGAGTGGTTTACCGCTGAATTAACTTAGAGATGTTTTCGTCCACATTCGGATAGGAAAGGGGTAGGACAAGGAAGCAAGCGACTGACGACTTAATTAAGGCTCACCCCCAGCATTTACCTAGTGTGAATATGGGAAACCACGGAAAATCGTTTTTCGTGGCAGCCGATGGTTGCGATGCGAAATCTAGGGATGCTGTTTCTAAGACATTCCTGGCCTTCTCTCTTTTCCTGATACTCTAGTTCCTCCAAGGATCGGAGCTCCTCTTTCTTCTCTTCTGATTAATATTAAGAGAGTATGCTTGCCTTGTTTAACTATCTCTTGAAAACTAACACCATGGCCACCATTTACGTTAATATCATTTAAACCTTATAATAGTTTCTATTAGAAATTACATAATCTGACGGTAAGATATACAGCCGAAATAGGTTATAACGACCCCGAAACGACGTCCAATCAACGGTCGTTATAGACAATAGTCATACTAACCAATTATTTTGTATTTTGTTAAAACTGTAAAAACCTACAACCTAGTCTTCCAGTCAGTGAGTGGGTCAGGGGTGAAATTAATGAAGCCCCCAACTTGTGGCGAGGATAGGAATTGTGCCGGCTGCCGAAGCCTGTCGCACTCCTCTGGGGCAATGATTAATGCCTGACAGATGAAGTGAAATGATAGTGGAGAGTGTTGCAGGAATGAAAGATGACAAGGAAAACCGGAATACCCGAAGAAAAAACTGTCCTGCCTCTGCAATGTCCAGCACAAATCTGACATGGATTGACCGGGATTTGAACCACGGAACCCAACGGTGAAAGGCCGACGTGCTGCGCCTGAGCCACGGAGGCTTGCTAAAAATGTCATATTTGTAAATTTTAGGCTGCACACTTACGTGGTTAATGCACAGAATTAAGTTAAAACTTCCAAAAATGTACCGGTAACTGAAGTAAGTACGGTTGCTTCCCGATACTGACATTTGTTTCCCCATTTTATAATCGCTATATGTATGTGTGTGATATTTCTTCAGTATTAAACACTTTCCTTTAATTTAAAAACATCTTCGTAGCAATTCTTACCTTGACTATTTAACAAACAAACAAAAATCAACACTGGCGTTATAGCTGATACATTTATCCGAAAATGTGATTAAAATACGTCGTTGTTTACGATATGTCATAATAAGCAACATCGTACTGAGCGATTTTTAAAATACAATTGTTTATATAGGATTTAGGCGGCACCGTTAGATTACGCCATTATATCCAGTATGTCGTTAAAAGCGATGTCGCAATAAACGGTTCCGACTATACTACTTTTGGGGAGAAAGGAAATTTCTTTTTAATTTGCTTTCCCCAAAGTGTAAAGGAAAATAATCTAAACCTCACTATTTTCCCTTTAAAATTTTTAAGCCAATCATTAAAAAGCAATCGACAATTATAATGACAAGTGACCTTATTTATTTATTTATTTATTTATCATGCCTTTGTAGGTGGCAAAGTTAGGGCTCTTGGCCCTCTCTTACACTTAACCACTGTACACATCATTGAGAGCAGAGTTTGAGTACATATTATATAATAAATGATAACCTACACAAAAATACCTTACACTTTTCTAACTCACATTCATACGATCATTCATTCTTTCCAGTCATACAAGTTAGTCAGCTGCATTCAGCAGGTAGTCTCGGCAAGCAGTCTTAAATTTAAGTAATGAAGTGGAATTTCTGACACTGACAGGCAGGGAATTCCAAAGTCTAGAACCCGCCACAACAAAGGAGTTGTTGTACATGGGGGAGCGGTGAACAGGAATAGAAAGGGAGGAACCAGAGCGGGTATTACTGCTGTGAAAGGAGGACAAATACTTAAGCTGGGATGAAATGTATAGTGGTCCGTCTTCAGAGAGCAGTCTGTATATCTGTATCAGTATGTGATACATCCGTCGTTTGTCAGGTTTTAGCCATGGTGGCCTTGTGCAGATCGTTCGAGTTGACACCATATGGGCGATCTGTGGGTCTGTGAGGATGGGGCCTTACCTAAGATGTATTCTAATGTTGAATACGGCATATACCAGGTGCATGCATAGTCCTTTCCCGTTTCACTAAGAGATGGCGCCAGCGAACAGTACACAGCGCATGAATTTGACGTATACGACATATACGTACGTCAGTTTGTTCGTCTGACATTAACCTACCAATACACACAAGTTGAGACCGCCAAACACTAGCGTCTGTGTTGTTTCGTTCAGTCATCATGTCGACATTCGTGCCCGAAAACGAACATTTGCGGCACGCATTGCTTTTCTTATTTAATCAAAAGGAAAAGGCTGTGGAAAGCCATCGTTTGCTGGTAGAAACATAATTATGGTGAACACGTTCCATCGATTAGAACATGTGCCACATGGTTTCGACGATTTCAACGTGGTGATTTCAATGTGAACGACAGTGCGCGCTCAGGAAGCAAACTCAACAGCAATTGGCACAAGCATTAAACGTGACAGAATAAACAATCATCAGACGTTTACGACCAAAGGGGAATATCAATAAACTCGGTAAATTGGTCCCACGCGATTTGAATGAACAGCAAATGGAAAATCGCTAAGTCACTTGTGAAATGCTGCTTCAATGCTACGAAAGAAAACAATTTCTGTACCCAAATGTAACGGGTGACGAAAAACGGATTTATTCTGAAAACCCGACGCGGAGGAAATCGTCGCTGTCACCTGGCGAAGCCGGTCCTTCAATACCGAGGCCAAATCGCTTCAGCAAGAATACCATGCTTTGTGTCTCATGGGACCAGAGCATTATTGTGTATTATAAACTCTTGAAGTCCGGCGAAACCGTTAATGCACAACGCTATTGCCAACAAATGATTAATTAAAATAACGTATTGATGGAAAGACGACCAGAATGGGCCAGAAGACATGGCAAGATCATTTCGTTACACGACATTGAGCCGTCTCACACAGCAGAACTAGTGAATGACACTTTGAAATCGCTTGGATGGAACATCCTTCCATCCCCGCCGTACTGCCCCGACCTGGCGTCATCTGACAATACCCTCCTCGAATCAATGGGGCATGCGCTCGCAGAGCAGCACGTCAGCAATTTCGAGGAAGTTGGGAAATGGCTCGACGAATGGTTTGTCACAAAGGACAAGCAGTTTTTCTGGCATGGTATTCATGACTTACTTGAAAGATGGGCGAAGTGTGTAGAAGCTGATGACCAATATTTTGAATGAACAAAAATGAATTTCCCTTGAAAATGACGTGTTTTCTTTACCACAAAACCGGAAAAAAGTTATGCATACACCTGGTATAAACACCCATCCCCATAGCCAGAGGAATTACCGAATGAAAGTTAAAATCTCCGACCCGTCTGGGAATTAAACCCGGGACCTATTGAACCCAAGGCCGACATGCTAACAATTTAACCATGGAGCCGGAAAAAGCAGTCCATGACATATTGCTAGCTTTTAACTCTCAGTGTTAAGAAAACAGCATTGCTCTTACGACAACAAGGTTGCCATACCGAACGGCTCTACTCAACAGCATTACGGGAAAACGGTGGCACGTACATCCGTGAAACCCAGTATTTAAGTTAAGGAAAGAACGGTAGAAGAGACTAAGCTGAAATTTATATTCATGAAGTCTATGGGATTGGGGGGCAGTGGGTTAGAGGGACTCATTTTGATATTCACAACATGACGGGAAAATGGCGGAACATAAATTCGTGAAACTCAGTTTTAAGTTCAAGATAAAAGGGGGAAGAAACTGAGCTGCAAATTGAGCCCAGTTTACTTTTTTGTTCCTTCGTCAGCCTCATCCATAAAGTAAATATATATCAGTATTAATGTAAAAGAAAAAATCGCACACGTAGGCTATTTAATCACAGGTAACACTCAACAATAAACGAGTACGCACTGATATACAGACTAAACAACATACAAAACTCATAAATAGACGACTTCTCTACAACAGTTAAGCTGTCAGAATTCATAGAGTAACGGAGTACACGTTACTTGTACCAGAACGACACAGGAAGGAAATAATAATAATAATAATAATAATAATAATAATAATAATAATAATAATAATAATAATAATCGTATGGCCTCAGCTACCGTGTGCAGACATTTCGATTTGACGCCATCTGGCTGTCTGCTCGTCAATTTCGACGTTCCGTTTTACTCTAGGTCCGCTAGATGGCAGACAGAGTAAACCGGATCTCTCTTGGGAAATGAAGGAATGAAGGAATGCAACAAAGCGATGGCCGTTCCCCCGATTGAGATTCCTCCCTGTAAATGTATTTATGAAATAGAAAAGCTTCAGTAATAATATGAATAACGCACGGGCAAAATATACCTCATCTTTTTTTTTCCTTTTTTACATTATAATATCCCTTAATTACAAGGAATTATGGGTTTCTAAGGGTGGGTGTGTACGCTCCTTATAGGTCTATAAGAGTAGTACACATGTATTAATCTATAGGTTAGGGATACTAGAAACTTTTACCTTCTTTCCTTCCAAAGACCTTTTCATTGAAGTTCCTAGCATGAGGATTGCTCGTTAGTTATTCTTATACCTCTGCCGTCAGTGTACCCACTCACACAGCGCTGCTATTAACAACTTATGAAGTGTCCTTTTGACTGAGTACTGTTCTGCCCAGCGATACCGAGTCTCTCCAGTGTTCATCCTTTTCTCTTCCACCAGATGAATAATAATTTTAAAGTACCGTGAATTTTTTGCAGAAGGAAACTAACATCCTGAAGTGTTACTTCAAGTCGTTCTGGACAATGTCCTGTAATATTTTTCTCTTTAAATTAACAGATAATCCAGAATCATCCTTTTGAGAGAAGAGCCTTCTATAAAACTGTGGGGAGCTCAGTCCGTCGAACATGGACACCAGCTTCGTGTGAGAGGAGTACTTATATCCCTATATTAATAAAGATTTCCTAGCTTATATCTACATCTACACCTAATCTTCCAGAATAATGTTATGGAAGATACTTCGAAAATTCGTTTGCTTCTGAAGGATATTCCACCTGGCGAAATCGCTGGTTATTGACAATGCACTTTCTCCCTTGAGATAGTCAATAAGCATTTTAACCTGTAATTACCACACACGAAAATTATTACACTTAAGACACGCATGGGTGCATGGGACCCATTTTCAAAAATTCCCCACTGACAGCAGAATGATTGAAAGGAAATAAGTGGCGCAAATCTTTTTATAAATTTGCTTAATTTATTAGTAATTTTGCGTAACATTATTTTAAAATATTAACAGTTATGATTTCGACCAGATATATAAAAAATGACTACACTACATTTCGAAGAAAATGCTACTCGTAAACCTCTTTGTGTTTCCTTACAATATTTTGGTTCTTTAAAGCAATACAATGTATAAATCTGAAAATGCACTTAACTGTCACATTAAATGAAAAACAAATGAAAAATATAGCCTTCTTTTAGCAGATGAATATGATCTGATGCGAATGGAAGGGTATAAGAAAATAATTATCAATAACACAGTTTGCTAATTTGTACCGCTTACTTTGGTCTTCAGGGTGGCACAGAATCTCTAATGCCTACCAACATTCAAACTAGCCTATCCGTTGTGGCATTTTGGACACACTACATGGCCACATTTGTCACACAGCAATGTCTTACACTTGGCACACTCTCTGCAAGATTTTCGGCGTTTCTTTGAAAGGCAAACTTAATTCATATTCACTTTCTGATGCACTTATATCTTCAGTATCACTGGACGTCTGAAGTTTAAGTTCTAGGATTTGTTCATTATCGAGATTGCCTGCCAGAATTTACAAAACCAACTAGCCCAATTAACAAAAAGTGTTAATTTTAACACACACATGGGTTCAGAGGACCCGACGACCGTTATTGATAGCAGACCACGTACGATAATGAATTGAACACAATGCCATCTCAAAGATAACAGAAGTGTGGGAGCATACATAGTAGCCCAACTCCAGGTTACAAACCGCTGAGACAGGAAATTGAATACAAATTTTTCTCGGGTCTCCTGGACCCATTTGTGGTAGTTACGTGTTAAGAAGCCATATTAGCAGATTTTTTAATACAATAGACTTTTATTTATTTTTCTATTCTTTTAGGCACCCTCGAAATTGAGGAAATGTTACTATACAATAAATATACAAACAGTAAAACATAAGGAGTGATCAAAATGTTTCCGTTCGACGGCTGTACAGTCCTGAATCAGGCAAATTCGCCGTGAGCGTTGAGGCACCCTCATCCGACCGATGCACTATGTTGAAGGTCCCCTTGTGATAAAACACAGTGTCCAGCTGCGTGAAGAAGTCCGTAACCGCCTGCTGCACTTCCTCGTCCGACAGGAAACTTCGAAACTTCAAGGCATTTTTCAGGGGACCGAATGCGTGATAATCGCAGGGGTTGATCAGGACTATAGGGCGGGTGCTCGAGTGTCTCCCACTAGAGTTGATATGCCTTCTCCATGACGATCTTTGCGGTATGGGGACGGATGTTACCATGATGCAGCACGACCCCTTTATGCAGTTTTCCCGGACATTTCGCTTTAAATGCCCGCCTTAATTTCTCCAGTGTTGCACAGTATCTTTCTCCAGTGATGAAGACATCAGGTTCCTTGAAATCAATCAACAATGGGCCCGGTAATCAAAGAGCAGGGTGAGCATTACCTTTCCCGCCGACGGTTGGCTCTTGGACTCCTTGTGACGAGGGGACGATGGGTGATACCACTGCATCGTTGACACTTTCTGTTCCGGTTTCCAGTGGTGGCACCAACTTTCGTCGCCTGCAGCAATGCTCTCCTGTAACGTGTTGCTTTTCACATTGAGACGCATCAGGTGCTGCAGGCAAACAACCATGAAAATACCCCCCAAAAAGAAAAGCAAAAAGAAATACACGAACATCTGATAAACTATTGGTTTCGTAGATTTCAAAGCTTGTTGATTACTCTTACGGTATAAATTTTTCACATGTGAAGCTTCTGTGTTTATCAGGAAAAATATATTTGTATAGTGAAAATTTTATTTCAACGTCGCGTGACTTCATAGGCGCATGTAATAAAGCACCACAGTACGTCTTCGGTGAATTCCTCTTCAAAATCTGTTTCTTCACTACAAAATTCTCTTGGCATTTTACACACTGTTTCGTAGCCAGAATTTTTTAGTTATACCTTACTGAGCTTTCCGAACACAATTTGAGGTACAATATTATTGAAAATTTGTCCATCGGAGAATGTTAATATACCAAAGAATTATTTCGTTCGAGCTTTCAACTGTTATAATAGACGGTATTTAGGAGAAACGATTATGAATACACTGTCCTACTTTCTTGGAAGATGTTTTTAGCAAAACATTCCTGGGCTGTGGCAATGCTGGCTGCTTTTCTTGCATTTAAGGAATACAAAAAGTTTTCAATGTACTAAAATGTTACGTGTTGTATGGCACAGCCTATAACCACGAGTCCCACCGAGTCAAAACTGGCTGAGTAAATAAAGACAAATTTGGAAAGAGTTCAAGACATTTTCGAATTTTAGTAGGTATCTTTACAGACACTTTCTTCAAGCGACAAGAAGATACAATTTTTTCTATTGGCTTCTAACATTTACAGCAAGAGGCTCAGGTCAAATATAAACGATGATTTCCTGTCATTGAACAGCGAAGCGCTATTCTACTGAACTAGTAATGCGCGTGAGTTAGTTTAGTCGGGTAGATACAGAATTTTCACTAGCAAAGATACTTAAAAAATGCCAACAATTATAATCTGGAATGTCAAGGTATCTGCCTACCTTTCAAAACTGTCCGGGTTCAAGTCCATGATCTCTACCCCAGATCCAGCGAGGTAATTTTAAGATTGGTTATAATTGTGTACAGAACAATCAATCAATCAATCAATCAATCAATCAATCAATCAATAAATCAATCAATCAATCAATCAATCAATCAATCAATCAATCAATCAATCAATCAATCAATCAATCAATCAATCAATCAATCAATCAATCAATCAATCAATCAATCAATCAATCAATCAATCAATCAATCAATCAATCAATCAATCAATCAATCAATCAATCAATCAATCAATCAATCAATCAATCAATCAATCAATCAATCAATCAATCAATCCTGAACTCCACTTAGGGCCGTCCGCATTGTAGCAGATGACTTACACTTCTCTTAAATGATTTCAAAGAATTTGGAAATCTATCCAACATCACTGTTAGCAAATTATTACAATATTTTTTTTTGCTAGTTGCTTTACGTCGCACCGACACAGATAGGTCTTATGGTGACGATGGGGCAGGAATGGGCTAGGAGTGGGAAGGAAGCGGCCGTGGCCTTAATTAAGGTACAGCCCCAGCATTCGCCTGGTGTGAAAATGGGAAACCACGGAAAACCATCTTCAGGGCTGCCGATAGTGGGGTTCGAACCTACTATCTCCCGAATACTGGATACTGGCCGCACTTAAGCGACTGCAGCTATCGAGCTCGGTATTACAATATTTGGTACGACTCGTTGGCTGAATGGCCGGCGTACTGGCCTTCGGTTCAGAGGGTCCCAGGGGTCGATTCCCGGCCGGATCGGGGACTTTAACCTTCATTGGTTAAATCCAATAGCCGGGGGGCTGGGTGTTTGTGCTGTCCCCAGCATCCCTGCAACTCACACACCACACATAACACTTTCCTCCATCACAATAACACGCAGATACCTACATATGGCAGATGCCGCCCACCCTGATCGGAGGGTCTGCCTTACAAGGGCTGCACTCGGCTAAAAACAGCCACACGAAATTATTATTACAATATCTAATTCCTCTTCGCCCCAATTTGTCCTCTCGAATTCGAACTTTGCCTTTATCGTACTTTTAAAATCTGTATTAAAGATTATCCGCCTGCTAATGTCATTCCACGATACTTCTCCGGCGACAGTTCGAAACATACCTCGTCTAATTCTTACCAATCTACGACTATCAATGGCACCAAGGCAGAGACGATTGTCAACTGAGAACAGAACATTATCTCCACTCCGCCCTCCAGTGAGCTCAATTTTGACACCACTGAAATCGCCGATGGCAGTAATTCGGAGTTAGTGGCATGAACACTGCAGGACGTCTTCCTCGGAGCTTTCCTTCAAGGAATCGATTTGTTAGAGCTCCCTGTGTCACTCTGGTGCCAAATAAAGCTGTAATGGCTGCTTTAGATACATTAAAATCCATCACAGCCATGTGGCGAATACGGTAATGTTCTCTCTCCGTAGTGGTCTGTGTGAGGCGGGACGCTGGTCTTCTTGAGATAGTGTCTTCCACTGACCATTGTTGCCAACACCGATTTACTGTGGATACAGCCCTACCAAGTTTTTCTGCAATATCGCGGGAAGAACATACACCTTCTAGTAGCCCTATTACACGGCCTCGTTCAAATTCTGTAAGCTGGTGATACTGCCTTCTTCCTCTCCTAAAAGGTAGGTCTGATTCACGTCTATATCACAACGTCAACGACGGACGATGAAAAACGCTCACGAAGTGTACAGCGCGTATTTAAAGAAAATTTGCTTTGCGAGGTTGGAGTCGAGCTACTAGCTCCACTCTTAGTCAGCTAGCGCGCAAATTTGAATAAACGTCATAGTTTAGATGTGCAAACATGCCTCCCGAATTTCGTTTATTGTGCGAAACTCCTTTTTGGTGTTGGGGTTTAATTATCTGCCAGTTTAGGTTTTTCCGTGATGATGATGATGATGATGATGATGATGATGCATATTTTCAGTGATGCTGGAGAAGGGCACTCGTATCCACTTGAGAGAGGAAGATCCGATCCGGAAACGCCTTAGTACTACGTTCTACGCTAAATCCATTTTTCGTAGGTAACAGGTTTGTCAACGGATGTGGGTTCAACATGATGGGATCCTAGCACACTTTTGACATTCTGCTCGAGATCACGTTACTCAGACATTCGCGTACAAATGCTTGAGGAAAGGTGGTCCTTTGGGTGGGGTGGGGGCTGGGGGGCAGCTCGTTCGCCTGATATCACCCCACTCGATTTCTTCTTGTGGGGCCATGTGAAAACTGTTATCTACGAGACACTTGTAGGGACTGAAGAGTAGCTCCTGGCAGGAATCATCTCTGCCTGTAACATCGTTAAACGAGACCAGATTTGTTTGGCGATGTACCCCAGAAGAAAATGCGACGTTGTCACCTCTGCATCGAATCTGGTGAAAGCTACTCTGAACAACGTTTGTAAAATTTTTCGTGGCGTGTGAATGTAGTGAAGGTAAATCAAGGAATTAGATCGCCACACAGGGATTCTTAAGGTTTCCTTTATCCCACGTTTATAGGCACCTCGAAACAAATTTGACTTAAACCCGGTGAGTGAGGCGTTTGCGGATTTTTTTTACCTCTCCCGACTTGATTCATGCACCTTTTTCCAGCATACATGCAAGTGTGTACGGTGTAATTAACACGTGAACACACTGTATATTACTTTTCCTGCCCTGAGTTGTTTATTTCCATTTAGTTATTTTACGCATTGATCTTATAGAATATTTACTTATTGCCTAAAATAGTAATACAAATTTATTTTGCTTGAAATATAAGAGGTGCTCATCCCATTTACATGTAAGTTTATATGGTTATTTCTTGCATTTCCTTATACAGCTAAGAGAGGCCAGGAAATCTAACTACATAACGAGCAACGAATGCATCTAAATAAATAACTACCTAATACAGAGGCGGTCAGAGGTTTCAAGGCTTACAAGACATATGGAAGTGTCCTGAATTATGAAACTATGAATGACAAATGCAACACCCCTAGAATATGCTCGAATATGTCACATTCACCTCCTAAAGCCAAGAAACATGGAACCTACACAAAATGAGGCACGAAATACTGCATTTTCCGCACACATTTGCATGCCTCGTAAGTCCTAGGAAAACTTTCTCTTAGAAATACGAAAAACATAACTTTTCTTCAGCTTTGAACAACCTGTACTGATGAATGGATGACTGACAGAACAATATTTTTCGCTACTTTGCTTTACGTCGCACCGACACAGAGAGGTCTTATGGCGATGATGGGACAGGAAAGGCCTAGGAATGGGAAGGAAGTGGCCGTGGTCTTAATTAAGGTACAGTTCCAGCATTTGCCTGGTGTAAAATTGGGAAACCACGGAAAACCATCTTCAGGGCTGCCGACAGTGTGGTTCGAACCCACTATCACCCGGATGCAACCTCACAGCTGCGCGCTCCTAACCGCACGGGCAACTCGTCCGGTGACAGTAATTTATAAGTGAAGGTGGAGCTTATTTACAAACACATCAGTATGGCCTGTGATGTCCAAAATATAATTAAACACTGCAAATATACACGGGCCTAGAGAATGACTCAGTCAAGGAATCTACCAATGAAGGAGTAAAAGTTCCTGGTTATTCTAAACTTTGTTAACTAAAAGTTGGCTGTATAAAATAAAATAATTGAAATAAATCACATTAGGTTCGGATCACAAATTATCCAGTAACTTACTAGTAAGGCTCCTAGAATATTCGAACAGCTTATCAGTATGCAGTAAATAAACTTAAAACACCGAATATGAACGTCCTTTGTACCATACCTAGCTACTTATTTAGCAATAAGATGGCATGTAACTTCACTTTTAATTTCTGAATTCTCAGGAAAATTTCTGCCAAGGTGTAAAGGGGAAGAAAAGGAGAAGAGAGTCAAGAAAAACGTCAAAACATTGGGAGATTCCTATTAGGTTGTCACGTGACTTCCAATCATTATTTACAAGTTTATTGTTATAGTACACGCATTCACTTCACGTTATCTTCTACGCACATGACATAAGTTAAAAAGAAAAACTGAAAATAGTAATAATTTGATAAGTTATTTTTCACTCCAACTCGCGTCCTACATGATGGTAAGATCGAGCAAAGGGCGTTCGTGAAGTTACAGAGGGAGGTGCTTGACCATTCACCCTGCAGCCTGGAAGAGTCGCCTTGAGATTTTCATTTTTTCGGATATCTCAAGGAATCCTAAGGACAAACGCTTGCACAATGATGATGACCTCAAGCTTGCGGTGCAGGAATGATCTAAGTATGAACCACAATCCTTCTTTTTGGACGATAACCAATGATTTGAGAAGCAATGAGGTGAGTGTTGAATGCACAGGGTGACCTCTTCTCTTAAGAATATCCTACATTTTTATTCCTTAAATATTGCTCTTGATTTGTGCGTTGTAATTTCATTGTACTGGTTTGTTTTAATGAATGGAGCCGGCTGAGTTTCTGGTGAGTGCGCCTCATTCAATTTTAAAAATAGAATATAGAGAGCACAGTGTTTGAATGGATTGACCCTATTATAGTGCCGGTATTTGGGGGTACCTAAGTCATACATAATTTCCCATTCAAGTCATACAAAATTCACTAATAATTATTTCACAAAAATTGGTACATTACCTTCGTGATTAAAGTATAACGAAGAATCATTGGAGTCTTAACATTCAACGTACCTGGAAGAAAAGAAATATATGTTAGAGAAAGTCCCTTTTAAGAGAACAGGTGTTATAGAACTGAAAGCCTACAACTTTGTCTACACGAAAATTCACAATCACAACTGTGTTGAATACAATTGAGAATGTTTCGAAATCTATATCGACTTTCTGACCTGCAGGGGGGATTCAGTGGATAGATAAACTCTGAATAGACATTCCTATCCGATATGTATGTGCTGCAACAGAAATCAAATCTAATGAAGTGCCCCAATCTCCAGTGCTACTGTGTCGAATAATTTTACAGACATAAGTGTACAGCTTTTTGAAACACTAATTATAACACACATAACACAAAAATATACCTGTAAAGCAACACAGTAATTAACAAGGAATTACATGTTTCACTGTAGAAGAACATTCGCAGATTCTACCAAATCACTTTTAATCATGCGTGCATAATATACAGGGTGTTAGGTGTATACGTGCAGATATTTCTTGTAACAATCGAGAATGATGTGTAGAACCAATATATATCAATTTTTTAATAATCGTCGGAAGTTACTTTCGTGAGCAGAGGGATATGATGTTTTTAGAATAGTTAATACACCTCTCTGTTGTGGAAGGATAGCTTTGCTCTGTTTATGTATATGGGTAGCCTGTCCACAATAACAGCTGAAGGCTGGTGCTACTGGATCATGACAAGTTACGTACCACTCTTGTTAAACCGGTTTTGTTCATGTGTTTGGGCACCCTGTCCACGATAACAGCTGAAGGCTGGTGCTACTTGTTCATGACAAGTTACGCACCATTCTTGTCAAACCGGTTTTGTTTACGAGTATGTGCATCCTGTCCAAGATAACAGCTGAAGGCTGGTGCTACTGGTTCATAATATGTCACATAACATTTTTCCCAAAACAGTTTTGTTTATTTACGATCAGCCTGTCCACGATAAATTTTTAGCATTTTGTTTCCATTTCAAGATCTTCAGGAAGCCTCCGTGGCTCAGGCGGCAACGCGTCGGCCTCTCTCCGCTGGATACCGCGGTTCAAATCCCGGTCACTCCATGTGAGATTTGTGCTGGACAAAGCGGAGGCGGTACAGCTTCCTCCGGGTACTCCGGTTTTCCCTGTCATCTTTCATTTCAGCAACACTCTTCATTAACATTTAATTTCATCTGTCGGTCATTAATGAAATTAAATGGCGTACGACGTTCAGTGGCGGGAGTGCCCAAGGACAATTTCGAATCGCCGGGTGCAGGTCATTGCCCCAGAGGAGTGCGACAGGCTTCGGCAGCCGGCACATTTCCTATCCTCGCAGCTAGATGTGGCTTCAATCATTCCATTTCTGACCAGGTCGAATGTCTGGAAAAAGGCTGTGGATTTCCATTTTCAAGATCTTCAGACTCCCTTGGTCATCGATCTCGGTTAATGGAGATGTATCGAATAGCCGGTGTTAATGTGGGCTCTGTTGCTGTTAGGTCCTTTAGGGGATTGGGATATTTGTGGTTATCAGTCCCATGCTCTAGTGAGTGTGAAAATGGCCTGATCATCTGTGTCGGTACGGGGTCTGTAAGATTGTGTGGTATTATAATTATTCGAGAGTGGAGTTAGGATAAGTACTCCAGGACATGAATATGCTACTATCCCGCTTTGTATTGCATAAATGGAGAATGAACAAGGCAAAATCATGCTGGCGTATACGTAAAGAACTTTCGTTGCGTCAAAAAAAGAATACTTGAGATAGGATATAAAAATAGGTAGTATTGAAAGTGAACTATTAAAGCACATCGAACGTTTTGTTTCAACCGGATAATGTACACGTTATTAAACTACATAAATTAACGTACCTACAGTTCATCCTTCCTAACGAAAAGATCATGTATAATGGTAGAATAAAAAATCATTAACTGATTGCTGCTTTTGCAGGGCTTATTTACCGCATCAAAATTCAAGTTTAGGGTCTGAGTGGCTCAGACGGTTCAAGCATTGGCATCCTGGCCCTTACTTGGCAGGCTTAATCCTAGCTCAGTCTGGCGGTATTTTAACCTTCTCAAATACGTCAGATAAGGATGTAAGGGAGAGAGCATATTTGTCTCTGGTGAGACCCCAACTAGAGTATGGTTCCAGTGTATGGGACCTTTATCAGGATAACTTGATTCGGGAACTGGAAAATATCGAAAGAAAAGCAGCTCGATTTGTTCTGGGCGATTTCCGACAAAAGAGTAGCGTTACAAAAATGTTACAAAGTTTGGGCTGGGAAGACTTGGGAGAAAGGAGACGAGCTGCTCGACTAAGTGGTATGTTCCGAGCTGTCAGTGGAGAGCTGCTATTTGCTTTACGTCGCACCGACACAGATATGCCTTATGGCGACGATGGGAAAGGAAAGGCGCAGGAAGTGGAAGGAAGCGGCCGTGGCCTTAATTAAGGTACAGCTCCGGCATTTGCCTGGTGTGAAAATGGGAAACCATGGAAAATCATCTTCAGTGCTGCCGACAGTGGGGCTCGAGCCCACTATCTCCCGATTACTGGATACTGGCCGCACTTAAGCGACTGCAGCTAACGAGCTCGGTAGTGGAGAGATGGCTTGGGAGGACAGCAGTAGACGAATAAGTTTGGATGGTGTCTTTAAAAGTAGGAAAGATCACAATATGATGATAAAGTTGGAATTCAAGAGGACAAATTAGGGCAAATATTCGTTTATAGGAAGGGGAGTTAGGGATTGGAATAACTTAGCAAGGGAGATGTTCAAAAAATTTCCAATTTACTTGCAATCATTTAAGAAAAAGGCTAGGAAAACAACAGATAGGGAATCTACCACCAGGGCGACTGCCATAAATACAGATCAGTAGTGATTGAGTGATTCCTATCAATAGACTTACTGGCACGTTGAAGAATACATGTGGGGCAAGATTCCGGCACCTCGGAGTCTCCGAGAACCGTAAAAAGTAGTGGGACGTAAGCAAATATCGTTATTATTATTATTATTATTATTACTATTATTATTATTATTAAAATAAAAGGTATCCGTCACACTCAAACTTTGTAGCTCTTAATTTGTCACAATACATGAAAAAGAAAATAGTGAACTGTCAAGAACTCCGAATTTTTATCCGAATTGTTAATCATAACTCTACCGGGCGATTTGGCCGTGAGGTTAGCAGCGCGTAGCTGTGAGCTCGCATCCGGGAGATAGTGGGTTCGAACCCTACTATCGGCAGCCCTGAAGATGGTTTTCCGTGGTTTCCCATTTTCACACCAGGCAAATGCTGGCCACGCCCACTTCCTTCCCCTTCCTAGGCATTTTCTATCCCGTCGTCGCCATAAGACCTATTTGTCTCGGTGCAACGTAAAACAAATAGCGAAAAAAAAATTAACTCTGAACACGGCTCCGAAATTACTAGAACATGTACCTCAAAGTCACCATTCCGTTCCCTTATAGGAGGTGCTCGAAATGTCGTCCGTTAACTGGACGACAGATGTCCATGTGGTGACAGCATAAATCCCTCACCCACCTCCATGTCAGCTCTCACAGTTACTATGGCATCCCCAATACGTCGTCTTACAGTAAATTCATCGGCATTTCCACTTGGTACACCAAGTCTTTGAGGTGCGCCCAGAAATAAAAAATCTAGTGGATCGAACTCGGGTGATCTCGGTTGGCAGCTGACGAGACTATACCGACAAACCCACCGATTGGGGAAACGGCGTTCTAGTGATCGACGAGCGTACCTACTGAGGTGAGGAGGTACCCCGTCGTGCATGAGCGACATCCGCTTTCGTATCTGTAGTGGAACGTCGTCCAGAGGCTCTGGCAGAGACAACTGCATAAATTGGAGATAACTAGAGCCAGTCAGTTGCGCAGGGAGCTCCAATGGTCCAAGAAGCAGATCTCCCGAATTTACAGCCTTAATATTTTTAGAAAACCTATGCTGGAAATAACCTTGGTGAATGGCATGAGGGTCTTCTTGCGCTCATGTAGGGGCATTGTGAAAAATAATTATACCCCACCCCACTGGTAAAGGATGCCTCATCTGTAACCAACTCACTGTGCGGAACGTCTGCATTACGTTCACATTGTTACAAGAATCAGGTACAGAATTCAGCTCTTGGTAGGTAATCCGCTTCTTGGAGATACTCTTTTTTTTTTACAATTGCCTATCCCATCGTCTTACTGCGACGATGGGATAGGAAAGGAATGCGAAAGAAGCAACCTTGGCCTTAATTAAGATAGTGCCCCACTATTTGTCTGGTGTGAAAATGGTAAACCACGGAAAACCATGTTCAGGGCTGCTGGCAGTGGGGTCCGAATCCCCTGTTTCCCGAATGCAAGCTGATAACTACGTGACCCAAACCATGCAGCTAATTGCCCAGTGAGATGCTGAACTTCGTGGTAGTGCTGTGGGTACAACAGCTGTTCACGGAATGTACGATGAGCAGTCTAGTTAGATGTAACTACTTGTCTTGCCAAGCTCCTTTGGCTATAGTCGGTCCCGCTTGGACAAGTTTTCTTCTTCCCGCCGAAGATCCAAGGGATCGCGTTGCAGTCCACGGCACTCGATCTGAGAATGAAGCGAGCCTGATTCTCGGAGCCTTCGGTACACATCGGCGAACGTTCGGCTATTGGAAATACGGCAGTTTGGAAATCTTCGTCTGTACAGCTTCCTCGCCGCATGTGCAGTTTCTCCAGCTGTCTGTAAACGAGGTGAATATCAGCTAATTCGGCACATGTAAATGTTTCCGTTATGTAATCAATTGGCTGCAGTGATGTTAACCCAAGACTGCGGGACAGGCAGCAACAACTTGCGAACAGTGACAGTGGGGCAGGTAGCGTGGAGCCTACATCCAGTGTCGCATTCACTTGTTTACTCACTACTGCTGAATATAACGTCACTCGGATTGCTTACATAAGAGCTGCGTAAAATCATTTCCTCATCTGATTGGTATACGTAGATTTAACAATGTCTTGACATTCAAACGTATTAGGTTCGATACGGCTCAGCCCGGTGATATTTGAAGGTGCTCAAGTACGTCAGCCTCGCATCAGTAGATTTGTTGCAACTTGCTTTACATCGCGCCGACGCAGATAGGTCTTATGGCGACGATGGGACATGGATGGGCTAGGAGTAGGAAGGAAGCGGTCGTGGCCTTAATTAAGGTTCAGCCCCAGCATTTGCCTGATGTGAAAATGGGAAACCACGGAAAACCATCTTCAGGGCTGCCGACAGTGGGGTTCGAACCCACTATCTCGCGAATAGTGGATACTGGCCGCACTTAAGCGACTGCAGTTATCGAAATCGGTATCAGTAGATTTAGTAGGAGCCTTCAAACTCCTAGGCCTTTCCTATCCCATCGTCGCATTAAGACCTATCTGTGTCGGTGCGACGTAAAGTCCCTAGCAAAAAAAAATTAGTAGCATGTAAAAGACGTCATGTGAGGCAATATTCTGGCACCTCGGTGTCTCCGAAAATCGTAAAAGTAGTTAGTGGGACGCAAAACCTATTATTATTATTATTATTATTATTATTATTATTATTATTATTATTATTATTATTATTATTATTATTATTATTATTATTATTATTATTATTCTAGTTGCTTTACGTCGCACCGACACAGATAGGTCTTATGGTGACGATAGGATAGGAAAGGGCTAGGAGTGGGAAGGAAGCGGCCGTGGCCTTAATTAAGGTAGAGCGCCAGCATTTGCCTGGTGTGACAATGGGAAACCATGGAAAACCATTTTCAGGGCTGCCGACTGTGGGGTTCGAAACTACTATCTCTCGAATACTGGATACTGGCCGCATTTAAGCGACTGCAGCTATCGAGCTCGGTATTTATTATTATTATTATTATTATTATTATTATTATTATTATTATTATTATTATTATTATTATTATTACGAAAGCTAGACCGGTTTACGAGTACAGCATGGCCCGCACGTGGGCCATCACCCCTCTTCCCCAGCGACAAGGGGAGGAGTACACCAACATGCGTTTGCCTGCGATAGCAAACAGGTTCAACAACTCCCTTACTCTGCAACTGTAGTTGAGCACGTGACTCAACGACACGAGGACAGTATGACATAACCAGCGTTTCCTACTACGGCAATTCAAAACACATTAGCTCCTAAAATATTTGGCTCATTTATAGGGAAACTAATAGGACAAGATAAAATGTGCATAGTATGTGTTGTGAGATGTACTTTTCTCTACCGACTAGCGAAATATCTGTACGTATACACCTAACACCCTGTATACAGTACCTACTATCTATGTTACGTAAATTTGTGAATGCTTGTGAACTGGTGATGTTATGAACAACTGAAACAGATTATGAATGCAGAAGTCCTCCATTGTCATCTTTGAAACTTTGAGATACTGCTAACCATTCGTTGCCTCCAGCGACTATATTTGGACTGAAACCGGTTCCCTAGCTCCGGTCGACGATTTCTATGTAGAAGGGTGGAGGAAAAGCTTAGGAAATAACTCTGTTCAGCGGAGATGGGAAGGGACGTGTTACTTCGCTATATAATGTTTGTCTTCATGTGTATTGATTAAAGATGGTCGTTGACAGCTGTCACAAAGCACATGGCTTTGTTTACAAACAAGAGCACCTGGCTTTGTTTACAAAGAAGAGCACGTGGTAATGACGTCACTTGATTAATGACCATGGCTGGCAGCCACCACGTGGCTGTCAAAAAAGCACGTGGCTTTGTATAAAACAAGAGCACGTTTTGATGACGTCACATGGTCAATCACCTTGGCTGACAGCCATCTTGCGCAAGCGCCCTTAGGCCGTCTCATAAGAGCAGCCGCCATCTTGTGCAGTAGCTTGTAAGCTAACTTTCTCCATATAAGCCTGTGTATAGCCGCCATCTTGCGCAAGTGACCCTAGGGTGTCTCATAAGTGCAGCAGCCATCTTGCGCAAGCGCCCCTAGACCGTCTCATAAGGAGCTGTGTATAGCCGCCATCTTGTACAATTGGCGTCGGGAAGGGCATCTTGCCGTAAAACTAAGGATAGTCACCTTCAAGATGGCTTATGTGAGGTTAGGCTTGTTCTCCTTGGCGTCGGAAAGGGCAACTAGCCGTTAAAGTAAGGTTAGGCCCCTGACGATGGTGGTAACTGTAAGGTTAGGCTCGCACTCTTATGCAAAATCCACAAATCCACATTGCTCACCTACTATACTAGGGTTCAATGATCTTGCATCGGAACCTGCACTGCTACACTACTAGTCTTCGGGTGCTGACTGCAAAAAAAGTGTTGACTCATTTCCGGGAATGGAAAACTCCACTGTTCGCCTCAGTAGATAGCAGGAGGTGCGCGCGCACATGTTGATCTAAGCATTCTCTACGTATAAATACGAGTGTAAAACAATGCATCCTTGCTTGCCTCGTAAGAGGCGGCCGTGCCCTGACCCCCCAGGGCAATCTTTTTTGCAGAGGAGATACCGCTACGGTGGTAGACCTCTAGGTAGCCTACACTCCCCCGAAGTCAATAAAGCATAAATATTTACTTAGGGTAGCCTAAGATAAGAACCGTGGAATTTCAAAATTTCGCGCGCCCACGTGCCTAAGGTGGCATCCATGAGGATTTTATTTATTTTATTTATTTATTATGGCTTCTTTCATGTGGCGAAGTTAGGGCACATGGCCCTCTCTTACACTTAACCACAATAGAATAAATAATATTAAGGTTGCCTATTACTAATTATACTAATTACAATCCTTATACTATTTCCTAAATTAAACTTAAGTTACGCATCCACACAATATGCAGCTTATTAGCTTATTAGCTCGTTACTTCAGTCCTCTTTTCTATCTCACACAGACACTTGCACATACACTTACAATGTACACACTTATCAACTACCCTTACGTTTATATTATATAAAACTAACAGAAACAATTTTTAATTTTACAATTACCAATCACACGCACTCAATACACACCAATACACACTTCAATCGGTATCTCTCAACAGGAAGTCTCGGCAAGATATTTTAAATTTGGGGAAAGAGTCAATGCCCCTGACACTTACTGGCAGGGAATTCCAAAGCCTGGATCCGGTTACAATGAAAGATTTATTATACACAGAAGAGTGGTGAAGAGGAATAGCTAAAGTAGAGCCCGAGCGAGTGTTACGATTATGGAAGGAAGAGAGGAAGTGAAGTTTGGATGAAATATACAGGGGGGAGTTACTATGCAGGAGTTTGTGTATTAAGACAAGTATATGATATTCACGTCTCTTATCAGGTTTTAACCAGTGCAGTGCTTGATAATAAGGAGTAATATGCACATCATACCTTAGGTTAAAAATGAATCTAAGGCAACAATTCATAATACGCTGCAGTTTCCTAGTTTGTTCTTTAGTAGCGTCTACCAAGATAACATCACAGTAGTCAAGGATAGGAAGAATTAGGGTCTGTGTTAATCTTTGCCGCATGTTTAGTGGTATAATATCTTTGTTTAATTTCAGTGGGTGTAGAGTAGCAAACACCTTATGACTTATGTTTTTGATATGTTCTGTCCAATTTAGAGTTTCAGTCATAGTCACCCCAAGATTTCTCACTGTTTTACTGTACGGAATTGTGCTATTATTTATGTGTAAGGAGGAATGATCGAATCATTGATCTTGTATAGGAGCTTCTGGGAACCGACAATGATAGCTTGCGATTTTGATGGATTTATGAGAAGTCTGTTTGCAAGAGCATATTCACTGAGTTTTTTCATGTCATCATTTATGCATTTTACTGCGTTTGGTAATTCGCTTAAGCTGCAATGGTAGTAAATTTGGAGATCATCAGCATATAGGTGATAATTACACGTTTTTAGAGAAGATGAAATATCATTGATATACAATGTAAAAAGCAACGGTCCTAAAATACTACCTTGTGGCGTGCCAACTTTCCTTGTACGCCATTCTGAATTTCTTTCGCGAGTTATCACCCGCTGCCTCCGATCTTTCAAATATGACGTAAAAAATTTCAGTACTAAAGGGTCAAACAAGTAAGATTCCATTTTCTTAATTAGTAGCTGTAAGTCTATTGTATCAAATGCACCACTGAAATCCAGTAGCGTTAGTACAGTAAGTTGTCGTTGTTCCATAGCTAGTCTGATGTCTTCTGTCACTTTAAGGAGAGCCGTGGCAGTGCTGTACCCTTTCTTAAAGCCCGATTGTAATGGGTCAAGGAGAGAATAGTTATTTAAATATTTCAATACTTGCTCGTACACCAGTCTTTCCAAAGCCTTAGAAAGCGCTGGAAGAATAGAAACTGGGCGATAGTCAGAGGTCAGTTTAGGATCGTTTATCTTGGGCACTGGGATGACATTAGCTTGTTTCCAGAGTGCAGGGAAAGTTCCATTTCTAAGACAGTAATTGAATATATGTGTGATAATCGGGAGGATAGCGCCTATTATATTATGTATGAAATGTATAGGGATGTCATCTACTCCTACTGCCTTAGATTTAATAGAGTACAGTACTTTTTTAATTTGGTTGCTAGTGACCTCTTGGAATGAAAATTGAGGACGGTTAAGTGGAGGGATGGCTGGTTGATTCGTATTTAATTCTGCCTGATTGATTGGTTTAAACGTGATTCGTTCTTCAGAGAAATATGTAATAAGCTCGTCTAGGGGAACAGTTGGTTCACGTTGCTGTTGTTGGCCCTTTACAATACCAAGAGAGCGTAGTTCTTTCCAGAAATTCCTGGCATTCAGTTTACCTGAAAGACAGTTTAAGTACTTAAATTTCTGATTTCTGATTTCTTGCTTAATTCTGTTCCTAAGCACCCGATAGTTTTCAAAATCGGATTCGTTACGGGTACGTTTGTACCGTCGGAACCATGAATCACGGCGAGCCATCAAATTCTTAATTTCGTCATTTAGCCATGGGCAGGGGGGGCGACTCACTTTCACTTGTCGTTTGGGAGCGTGTTTGTCGTATAGACTAGTAATGAGGGAATTTAGTTTGTCTATTTTTGCGTCAATATCGTCTAGTCAAGATAGCGGCACTGAGGTTAGCGACGCAAGATGGCGGATGACAGCAGTCAAAAAGCACGTGGCATTTTTCAAATTGCCCGCCACCACATGCCTAAGGATGAGGATTAGTGCTGTCAAGAAAGCAGCACTGAGGTTAGCGATGCAAGATGGCATATGACAGCAGTCAAAAGCACATGGCATATTTCAAATTGCCCGCCACTACTTGAATAAGGTGGCAACAGTGAGGTTTAGCTCCGTCAAGAGAGCAGCACTGAGGTTAGCGATCGTCTGTTGTCCTTAAAAATAAGGTTAGGATCTGTCAAGATAACAACTGTCAAAAAAGCACGTGGCTTTGTTTACAAACAAGAGCACGTGGCTTTGTTTACAAGCAAAAGCACATGGTGATGACGTAACGGGGTCATGACTTTAGCCGGGGTCAATGACCTCAGGTGCTGACGCAGCAGAAACATAGTATACCTATTTAAGGAACACTCTGTGGGGTCAATAACCTCGGGTGCTGACGCAGCAAAACATTGTATAGCTACTTGAGGAACACCCTGTGGTGCAGAACTGTCACAGCTCCCCTACTAATACCAGAAGGAAATTAAAATGTGCAAGCGAGAATTATTATTATTATTATTATTATTATTATTATTATTATTATTATTATTATTATTATTTGGTATTTGCTTTACGTCGCACCGACACAGATATGTCTTACGGCGACGATATGATAGGAAAGGCCTACGAATTGGAAGAAAGCGGCCGTAGCCTTAATTAAGGTACAGCCCCGGCATTTGCCTGGTGTGAAAATGGTAAACCACGGAAAACCATCTTCAGGGCTGTCGACAGTGGGGCTCGAACCCACTATCTCCCGATTACTGTATACTGGCCGCACTTAAGTGACTGCAGCTATCGAGCTCGTTATTATTATTATTATTATTATTATTATTATTATTATTATTATTATTATTATTATTATTATTATTATCACCTTACCAAGTTGTTCTTCTCTCACCAATTCGACTCATTATCATTTTATGTGTGTTCTGATCCATCCACCTGACCTTCAAAATTGTTTGCAACATATTTCAGAAATATCCATTCTTTTCGTGTCAGTTGTTGTCCGTCTCTCACTTTCATTTAGTACCACGGTCCACACGAAATTCCTCAAAAACTTATTTCTTATAAGCATACCTATGTTTGAAATGAGAGCATATCTCTTCTCAAAAAAGGATTTCCTTACTTCTAATATCGTTAATTATTCCACTACCCCAGTAAGAAATTCCATCAACCTCATTTATTTCATTTCGAAACTCATATTTCCTGCATCACCTGTTCTTATACTTTTTCTGATCTCCTGTACACTCAGATAAAATAACAATATCAGTGAAAATCTCAGGGATTTTATTGCCCATCCTTGAACTTCAATTTATTTTCCAAATTCTTCTTTGATTTCCTTTACGGCTTGTTCTACATAAACATAGTGTGCTCAATTCTTGGAGAGACACAACGGAGAGGCTACCTATATTCGTCGTAGCCGAGGGTGATATCACGCAATCTTGGCTTCCTACACTTATCACAAAGTGTATAAATCCTTCCCGCTACGAGGCACTGATTATGATTTCCCCCTTGCAAAAGACGATGGATACTCTGGAAATGACAGACGAGTGGATATTACCTCGGCAGCTCTGGGAGCTAAAAGGCAATCCTAGTTGTAACTTCACAGCCGTTTATGAGTTAATTTGTCGGAAGGCCTCAAAATGGCTTAGCCCATAACATGAAGTGGCTTTCACAACTTAAAATTGCTTCCTCTCAGGCCGGCTGTATCGGTCCTTGATTACATCAAACTTTCTCTTGCTCGCTTCTGTTCCTAAAATTAACGCAATATGATGAAACTTTCAGTTCATATAGAGAGCAACAGGACTATCAAACATGTTTCTATTGAAATTGCTGAATTTTAACAAAGTAATAAATGATAATACAGCGTCAGAAGTTAGTGAAATATTATCACTTATCAGCTTTTCAATTAATTCAAGGCCTTTAGTGGCTATGCCATACATTTCAAAGCATTAAATTGGAAGGATAGCCTATTATTGGACACGTGATGCTCTGCAACATTCGTTATAATAGATAACTCGTCTTGATATGCCTGTCGTAGTGATCTTGCTGTGCCTGCCCTTTTCAAAATTTTATGAACATTTAATGCCCGGTAAACAATAATTTATTCATTGGTAATGTAGTTTATAACAATTCTTTCCGTACAACATTCATTGTGCTTCGACCATTCGGGCGCACCTGGATCTTAACATTTTCAAGCGATCTTGCCCGAGATAGTCCAACACACAAAATTGGCCAAGGCTGAATACTGAATCGGGTAAGTAGTCACGAATTTTTTCAAGAGTTTGTCCATGCGCTTTTTTTTTTGCTAGTTGCTTTACGTCGCACCGACCGGGATAGGTCTTATGGCGACGATGGGACGGGAAAGGGCTAGGAGTGGGAAGGAAGCGGCCGTGGCCTTAATTAAGGTAAAGCCCCAGCATTTTCATGGTGTGAAAATGGGAAACCACGGAAAACGATTTTCAGGGCTGCCGACAGTGGGGTTCGAACCTTCTATCTCCCGAATACTGGATACTGGCCGCACTTAAGCGACTTCAGCTATCGAGCTCGGTATGCGCTTTATTAATGGCCATAGAGAAGGCTAGTCTACCTGGTACTTTCCCGTCTGTACGTACGTCGACGGTTTTCTCTTAGCAACATGTAAGTTATTAGGAACGTTCTGCCATCTGTTGAGTATATTTAGAAGCTGGGAAAGGTCAGAATATCAAAGTTATTTTGTTTTTTAATCCAGGCTTTCATTAATTCGGACAACCAAGAGCCTCAATTAGACCGGATTAACAAGGTTCTACTGTATACGTGAAGTCGTGGGGTCAGTTGCTGACCCCCACCAATGGTGTCTATCGGTGTTTCACTTAGCACTGGTAAGCTAGTTGTGCTATGTCTCATCTGTTGCCATACACATACATTACATTAGTCGGCATTTGCACCAATTACGGAAGGGATATGTGTTTCAGATATTATTTTGTTTAACTTGGATTCATTCTCTAGTCTTAGGGCTAGAGGAATTAACCAGATACGGCTGAAATACCCGACTCTGTCGGAAACGGAAGCCGAGTACCTCTGAACTGAAGGACACTACGCCGAAAATTCAGCCATGGAGTTTTTTTTTTTTGTAGAAGTCGCTTTATGTTGAACCGACACAGATCTATCTTACGGCGACGATGGGACATGAAAGGGTTAGGAGTGGGAAGGAGGCGACCATGGCCTTAATTCAAGTACAACCCCAGCGTTTGTCTGGTGTGAAAATGGGAAACCACGGAAAAACATCGTCAGGGCTACCGACAGTGGGGTTCAAGCCCACTGTCTCCCAAATTCTGAATACTAGGCGCACTTAAGAGACTGCAGTTATCGAGGTCGGTTAGCCACTGAGTCGGGTTACTACTACTATTACGCTACTTGTTTAACTTCGCACTAACACATCGAAGGTTTTTGCTGACGGAAATATGGGAAAGAGTGAGAATTGGGATGGTAGCGACCGTGGACTTAATTAAGATACAACCTGGTGTGAAAATTGGAAACGATGGAAAAACCATATTTACGGCTGCCGTCGGGGGGATTCTAACCCACTGTCTCCAGAATACAAGCTCACAGCTGTTCGAAACTAAACACACTGCCAACTCGCTCGGTCGGATTATTATTATTATTATTATTATTATTATTATTATTATTATTATTATTATTATTATTATTATTATTATTATTATTATTATTATTACGTCTACCTCATTCCCATCAATTTATTAAATGCTATACATCCACAGCAGATATCATGTACCATAAAGTCAAATATCTCTTGTGTTAGATTTTACATTGCACATTTCGATTAGTTTATTTGTTCCTTCTGAATAGGACGTCCCCATATAGCATTTAACGCAGTTGAGAGTTTAACGTTTGCTTTGTCCTACTTTCGGAACGAAAGTGTACATAAGGGTCTTCCTCAGAGTAAACAAGATAGAGAGTTTCATTTAAAAGACGAAGCCAATCTCTCTATATACGTAAAGGCTGCACGTGTGTAATTTGGAAACCTGTAGTTTGTTCTGCTTTGTAGGAGTGATTGCATGATAAAGCGAGGAGTGGTAGATCCATGTATTCTCGGAAGCAATTTTAGGAAGTGCTGCACAATCAGGTCAGATTTTGTACTATTGGCGTGGAATAATATTAGCATCTGCCATATTACACGATACTACACTATCAGTATCAAATTAAGTGGCAATAACATTTCGCAAAATTAGGAAAAGAATTATAAAAAGCATATAAATTGAAGGCGATGCTAGTAATAGTAGAAGTTCCAAACTACGAACACATGATGATTTTCTATTTCTTACATGTGCAACCATTCTTACAGGTCCTAATGAGTCATTTAAATCTACTATAGGTGACTATGTTACTGGGCACGCCCACTCCTGGTTTGCTCATACTCAAAAGTAACTTTTCCTGTAAATCAGAATGCTCCACAAAACCAGTTTTAAACTGATTTGCATCAAACTTTGCACAAATGTTTTACTATATTTATTTATAATTGAGGAGCATTTTAACAAAATTCAAAATATACTATTTGTAGAATTTGAAAGGAAATATTTTCTGTGTATTCAAATCTCAATGTCATAAAAATGAATGAATGAATTAATTAATGTTACTGGCTTTACGTCCCACTACCTACGTTTATGGTTTCCGGACACATTGAGGCGCCGGAATTTAGTCCCGTAGGAGTACTTTTACGTGCCAGTAAGTCTATCGACACTAGGATGACGTATTTGAGCAACTTCAAATACCACCGAACTGAGCCAGGTTCAAACCTGCCAAGCTGGGTCAGATGGCAAGCGCCCTATGAAGATGAGTTTAAAAACTAGACAAAATTTGAAGTTTAGAAAGGTTTTGAATGATATGAAACAGAACCATACGCGTGGAAGTCTTTATTTAGAAAACATATAAGGTAATTGGTATTTTGGCAAAACTCAACATATTCACTTGTTTGAATTACAGTGTTCTTGTTTTACAACTGCTTTTTTTTTCTTTTCTTAGTCAATTTACCCTCCAGGGTTGTTTTTTCCCTCGACTCAGCGAGGGGTCCCACCTCTATCGCCTAAAGGGCAGCGTCCTAGAGTATGAGACTTTGGGTTTGGGGGTGGGGGTACAACTGGAGAAGAGGACAAGTACCTTGCCCAGGTGGCCTTGTGAGGGGGGATGGGAAGGTTAGTAGTATAATGGGAGAGTTCGGCCGCCACCTCCACCTCAGGCTCCCAGTGGCCACCTCCACCTCCACCTCAGCCAGAGGCCTCCCAGTGGCCACCTCCACCTCCACCTCAGCCAGAGGCCTCCCAGATGCCTCCTCCACCTCCCGCGGGAAATTTGAATTTGTAAACAAAGCCACGTGCTTTTTGACAGCTGTCATCGACAACAACGCATCGCTAACCTCAGTACTGCCATCTTGACGGGCCTAAACCTCAGTAGTGCCAACTTAACCTAACTAGCGCGAGGTAAACAAAGCCACGTGCTTTTTGACAACCACGTGCTTTTTGACAGATTTGTAAACAAAGCCACGTGCTTTTTGACAGCTGTCATCGACAACAACGCATCGCAAACCTCAGTACTACCATCTTGACGGGCCTAAACCCCAGTAGTGCCAACTTAACCTCACTAGCATGAGGTAAACAAAGCCACGTGTTTTTTGACAGCCACGTGCTTTTTGACAGATTTGTAAACAAAGCCACGTGCTTTTTGACAGACAACAATGCATCGCTAACCTCAGTACTGCCATCTTGACGGGAATAAACCTCAGTAGTGCCAACTTAACCTAACTAGCTCGAGATAAACAAAGCCACGTGCTTTTTGACAGCCACATGCTTTTTGACAGCTGCCATCCACCATCTTTAAACTATAGAGCGCTGTGCTGCCCTCTTGCGTCACCTGTCATCGGCAGTGCTGCCATCTTGGCGGGCCTAAACCTTAGTGCTACCAACTTAACCTCACTAGCTCGAGATAAACAAATCCACGTGCTTTTTGACAGCCACGTGCTTTTTTGACAGCTGTCATCCGCCATCTTTAATCCATAGAGCACAGTGCTGCCCTCTTTAGCTACTTACCTTTGAAATGTGGTGGCGGATAATTTGAAAAATGCTTTTTGACAGCAGCCATCTTGCATCGCAAACCTCAGTGCTGCCCTCTTTAGCTAGATACCTGTGGTAGCAGACAATTCCACGTGACAGCAGCCATCTTTAATCAAGAGAGCACCGTGCTGCCCTCTATGTGGTGGCGGCAAATTGAAAAATTCCACGTGCTCTTGTTTGGAAACAAACTCACGTGCTTTTTTGACAGCTACCATCCACCATCTTTAATCAACAGAGCACAGTGCTGTACTCTTTAGCTAGATACCTTTGAAATGTGGTGGCGGCAATTTGAAAAATTCTATGTGCTCTTGTTGGGAAACAAAGCCACGTGCTTTTTTGACAGCTGTCATCCGCCATCTTTAATCAATAGAGCACCGTGCTGCTATCATGCGGGCAATTTCATCACCTATCACCCGCCATCTTTAATCTACAGAACACCATGCTGCCCTCTTTATGGCTACTACCTTAAGCATGTAGTAGCGGGCAATTTGAAAAGTTCTGTTAGCTATCATCCGCCATCTTTAATCAAGAGAGCACCGTGCTGCCATCTTTAGCTAGATACCTTTGAAATGTGGTGGCGGCAAATTGAAAAATTCCACGTGCTCTTGTTTGGAAACAAACTCACGTGCTTTTTCGACAGCTACCATCCGCCATCTTTAATCAACAGAGCATAGTGCTACCCTCTTTGTGATGGCGGCAAATTCCACGTGCTCTTGTTTGGTAAACATAGCCACGTGCTTTTTTGACAGCTATCATCCGCCATCTTTAATCCAGAGAGCACCGTGCTGCCCTCTTTATCGCAGTAGATGTAAATTCGTCACCTGTCATACGCAGTGCTGCTATCTTTAGCTAGATACCTTTGAAATGCGGTGGTGGATAATTTAAAAAGAAAAATTCTACAGCAGTCCTCTCTCGACGCTAATTGCATAAGATGGCGGCTATACATGACTCCTTAAGGGTGCTTACGCAAGATGGCTGCTATACACAGGTTCTTATGAGACGCCCTTGGGATGCTTGCGCAAGATGGTGGTTATACAAGGCTCCTTATGAGACACCCTAGTGATGCTTGCGCAAGATGGCGGTTGCTCTTATGAGGCGGCTTAAGGGTCCTTGCACAAGATGGCTAGAGACGCCCTAAGGATGCTTGCGCAAGATGGCGGACACAAGATGGCGGCTATACACGTCTCCTTATGAGACGCCTTAAGGGTGCTTGCGCAAGATGGCTGCTGCTCTTAGCTTAGAGGCTAACGTGTCGTGCTAGTTCGATTCATTAAATTTAGGGCTTAAATGCAAAATGTTAAATATCTCGAAAGCAGTGCACCGTAGAGCAAAACGGACAAAATGTTTCTGCCTAATACGTAGGTTCGCAGTATGAGGAACAAGAAAATCATAGTCTAATGATGGGATCAACGGTTCGGTTCCTACTTAGGCCCTTTGGCATTTGCTCTGTTTTAGCTTGTATTGAAGCGAGTCTTCGTAACATGATCAGGTTTAGCTATGGTAGAGAGTATAACGTGCCGTGCAGGTTCGATTCATTAAATTTGGAGGCTTAAATGCAAAATGTTAAATATCTCGAAAACGATGCATCGTAGAGCAAAACGGACAAAATTTTTCCGCCTAATACGTAGGTTCGTAGTATCAGGAACAAGAAAAAACATAGTCTAATGATGAGATCAACGGTTCGATTCCTACTTAAGCCCTTTGCCATTCGCAGCTATCTATTTCTACAAGATGGTGGCTGCTCTTATGAGAAACAAGATGCCTTGAGACGTCCTAGGGATGCTTACGCAAGATGGCAGACACAAAATGGTGACTATACATAGCTCCTTATGAGACGGCCTAGGGGTGCTCGCACAAGATGGCGGCTACTCTTATGAAGAAAGCTAGCTTAGAGGCTACTGCGCAAGATAACAGCTGCTGTTATGCATGTGGTGGAGGGCAATTTGAAATTCTATGTGCTTAATCAACAGAGCACCCTGCTGCCCTCTTTAGCTGAAATGTGGTGGTGGATAATTTGAAAATTTTTTTGACAGCTATCATCTTTAAACAATGGCGACTATACATAGGCTGTTAAGGCCTTATCATTCTCCTCCTCCTCCTCCTCCTCGTCCTCTTCCTCCTCCTCCTTCTCTACCTCCTCCTCCGCCTCTTATGTCAAGGCATAGCTTTATATCGAACAAGTTTAAACCTGCATCGCGAAGGCAAGCGTGTGCAGCGATAACATTATTGTGCATGTTTAGACTTTCGAAACATAAGAAGAGTAGAATCAAACGCTGTACTCGATACGACATGTGATCAGAACATTGATTGATGCGTTCAGAAAACAAAATAAGTGATCAAGACTAGAATCGAACAATGTACTCAATACATCATGTGTTTAGAATATGTCAGGGGATACGCTTGTTCTAAGAAGACCAGATTGAAACATAACAAGACTAGAATAGAACACTGTAATCGATGTTGTTAACTTCAACATGTGATCAGAACATTGATTGATGTGTTCAGAACACAAAATAAGTGATCATGACTAGAATCGAACACTGTACTCGATACAACATGTGATCAGAACATTGATCGATGTGTTCAGAACACGAAATAAGTGATCAAGACTAGAATCGAACACTGTACTCAATACAACATGTGTTTAGAACATGTTAGGGGGTACCCTCGTTCTAAGAAGATCAGAATGAAACATAACAAGACTAGAATCGAACACTGTAATCGATGTTGTTAACCTCAACATATGATCAGAACATTGTTTGATGTGTTCAGAGCAAAAGTACAATTTTGATGATTTGCGCAGCTAACTCGCTCGGTAAACGATATAGCCAAAGTATAACTTCAAATTATTTACCTTCCATCATTCGTCTTGTGTGTAAAAATCAGTCGAACAAGTTATCGCATAAACATGGCTGAAAAAAAATCGTGATAGGGTATGGAACCCAGGGGTTACATCTTATCAGAAGGGCAAAAAGGATGAAAGGACTCTTCCTCCTCCTTACCGCACATTCATTGGCTAAAGGGCTAATGGGCTAAAGGGCTAAAGGGCTAAAGGGCTAATGGGCTAAAGGGCTAAAGGGCTAAAGGTGCAACAACCTCATCGATCGCTATCAGCAAGAACGCTTGTACTTTGTTAAGTGTAGAAAATTAATCTTTATTGGTAAATGGTTTTATGTTCAGAACAAGGAATGGAACCTAGGGGTTACGTCTTACCTAATGAAATCCCCGAGGTGCGATGAGTTACGTTTTTCGAACTAGTGTTTGGAACACTGAACTTTTCAAGATGGCAAGAGTGAGGTTAGCAATGTTCTGTTGTTGGATTTTAAATTCCGCGCTACAACATGCATAAGGTGGCAGCCCTTGAGGTTTACTCCCGTAAAGATGGCAAGAGTGAGGTTAGCAATGTTCCGTTGTTGGATTTTTAAAATTCCCCGCTATAACATGCAAAAGGTGGCAGCCTTGAGGTTTACCGCCGTAAAGATGGCAGCAGTGAGGTTAGCGACGCTCCATTGTCCTTCAAAGTGAGGTTAGGGTTCGTCAAGAAGACAGCTGTCAAAAAAGCACGTGGCTATGTTTACCAAACAAGAGCACGTGGTCGTGACGTCACGGTCACGTAGTATGCTGCCTCAGCATGTAAAGTTCAATGTCTACACCTACGTAGTTAACACTCTGCTATGTTCACAAGATTTTTATACATCACTATTCTTTAAGCTTTAAGTTCATTCACATAGGCTATGCTAAGATAGCAGCACAAACACATGCGAACTTTGTACATTCTAATGGAATAAGTTTAGTACTGTGTGCGTCATGGATACATGATGTGTGCACGCATTTAATCTTAACTATACGTAATGCTGCTGCTTTGTTTACAAGATTTTTATACATTGCTATTCTTTATGCTTTAAGTTCGTGCACGCACAAGCGATACTCGTACGCTCTAGCAGGAGAAGTTTAGTACGATATTCGATACATACATTATCGATAGGTGATGTGTACACGCTTTAGAACATAGCTCATCTTTATGCTTTAAGTTCATGCACATGGGTTAGGGATACTCAAAAGCGATTGCTACATGCTCTAGCGGAAGAAGTCTAGTACGATAGTAGATGCATGTAAAATCGATAGGTTATGCTAAGATAGCAGCACACTTACATGATTTTAGCACAATCTAGTGGGAAATGTTTAGTATGATAGTCGTTTCGTGCAAAATCATTAGGTAATGTGTAAACGCTTCGAAACAAGGCTATTCTTTGTACTTTAATTTCATGCGTACAGGTTATGCTAAGATAGCGGCACAATCTAGCGCAAGAAGTTTAGTACGAGAGTCGATGTATGTAAAATCGATAAGTAATGAGTACACGCTTTAAAACATGGTTATTCTTCGTACTTTCAGTTCATGCATCTTAGTTATGCTAAGATAGCAGCACAATCTAGCGGAAGAAGTTTAGTACGATATTTGTTGCATGCAAATCGATAGGTGATGTGTACACACTTTGAAACATGGCTATTCTTTTTACTTTAAGGTCATGCGTATAGGTTATGCTAGGATAGCAGCACAATCTACCGGGAGGAGATTAGTACGAGAGTCAATGCATGCAAAATCCATAGGTAATGTGTACATGCTTTGAAACATGACTATTCTTTGTACTTTTAAGTTCATGTGTATACGTTATGCTAAGATGTCAGCACAATCTAGCGGAAGAAGTTTAGTACGAGAGTCAATGCATGCAAAATCGATAGGTAATGTGTACACGCTTTGAAACATGGCTATTCTTTGTACCTTAAGGCCATGCGTATAGGTTATGCTAAGATACCAGCACAATCTAGCGGAAGAAGTTTAGTACGAGAGTCGATGCTTGTAAAATCGATAGGTAATGTGTACATGCTTTGAGACATAGCTATTCTTTGTACTTTAATTTCATGCGTCTTAGTTATGCTAAGATAGCAGCACAATCTACCTGCAGAAGTTTAGTACGAGAGTCGATACATGCAAATTCGATAGTTGATGTGTACACGCTTTGAAACATGACTAATCATTGTACTTTAAGTTCATTGGTATAGGTTATGCTAAGATAGCAGCACAATCTAGCGGAATAAATTTAGTACGAGATTTGATGCATGCAAAATCAATAAGTAATGTGTACACGCTTTGAAACATGGCTATTCTTTGTACTTTAAGTACATGCGTACAGGTTATGCTAAGATAGCAGCACAACCTAGCGGAAGAAGTTTAGTACAATATTTGTTGCATGCAAAGTCGATAGGTAATGTGTACACACTTTGAAACATGGCTATTCTTTTTTACTTTAAGGTCATGCGTATTGGTTATGCTAAGATAGCAGCACGATCTAGCGGAAGGAGTTTAGTACGAGAGTCAATACATGCAAATTCGATAGTTGATGTGTACACGCTTTGAAACATGGCTATTCTTTGTACTTTTAAGTTCATGTGTATAAGTTATGCTAAGATACCAGCACAATCTAGCGGACGAAGTTCAGTACGAGATTCGATGCATGCAAAATCGATAGGTGATGTGTACACACCTTTTTACTTTAAGGTCATGCGTATAGGTTGTGTTAAGATAGCAGCACAATCTAGCGGAAGGAGTTTAGTACGATATTTGATGCATGCAAAATCAATAAGTAATGTGTACACGCTTTGAAACATGGCTATTCTTTCTACTTTTAAGTTCATGTGTATAAGTTATGCTAAGATAGCAGTACAATCTAGAGGAAGAAGTTTAGTACGATATTTGTTGCATGCAAAATCAATAAGTAATGTGTACACGCTTTGAGACATAGCTATTCTCTGTACTTTAAGTTCATGCGTATAAGTTATGCTAAGATAGCAGCACAAACTACCTGCAGAAGTTTAGTACGAGAGTCGATACATGCAAAGTCGATAGGTAATGTGTACACGCTTTAAAACATGGTTATTCTTCGTACTTTCAGTTCATGCATCTTAGTCATGCTAAGATAGCAGCACAATCTAGCGGGAGAAGTTTAGTACGAGAGTCGATGCGTGCAAAATCGATAGGTAATGTGTACACGCTTTGAAACATGGCTATTCATTGTACTTTAAAGTCATGCTAAGATAGCAGCACGATCTAGCGGATGAAGTTTAGTTCGATGGTCGATGTATGTAAAATCGATAGGTGATGTGTACACGCTTTGAAACATAGCAATTCATACTGCTGCTCTGTTCCCAAGACTCTTAAGCATAGCTAATCCTAATGCTGCTCTTAGCGACGTCGAGCTAAGGATTGATTACGTGACCGTGACGTCACGACCACGTGCTCTTGTTTGGTAAACATAGCCACGTGCTTTTTTGACAGCTGTCTTCTTGACGAACCCTAACCTCACTTTGAAGGACAATGGAGCGTCGCTAACCTCACTGCTGCCATCTTTACGGCGGTAAACCTCAAGGCTGCCACCTTTTGCATGTTATAGCGGGGAATTTTAAAAATCCAACAACGGAACATTGCTAACCTCACTCTTGCCATCTTTACGGGAGTAAACCTCAAGGGCTGCCACCTTATGCATGTTGTAGCGCGGAATTTAAAATCCAACAACAGAACATTGCTAACCTCACTCTTGCCATCTTGAAAAGTTCAGTGTTCCAAACACTAGTTCGAAAAACGTAACTCATCGCACCTCGGGGATTTTATTAGGTAAGACGTAACCCCTAGGTTCCATTCCTTGTTCTGAACATAAAACCATTTACCAATAAAGATTAATTTTCTACACTTAACAAAGTACAAGCGTTCTTGCTGATAGCGATCGATGAGGTTGTTGCACCTTTACCCCATTAGCCCTTTAGCCCATTAGCCCTTTAGCCCATTAGCCCTTTAGCCAAGGAATGTGCGGTAAGGAGGAGGAAGAGTCCTTTCATCCTTTTTGCCCTTCTGATAAGATGTAACCCCTGGGTTCCATACCCTATCACGATTTTTTTTCAGCCATGTTTATGCGATAACTTGTTCGACTGATTTTTACACACAAGACGAATGATGGAAGGTAAATAATTTGAAGTTATACTTGGCTATATCGTTTACCGAGCGAGTTAGCTGCGCAAATCATCAAAATTGTACTTTTGCTCTGAACACATCAAACAATGTTCTGATCATATGTTGAGGTTAACAACATCGATTACAGTGTTCGATTCTAGTCTTGTTATGTTTCATTCTGATCTTCTTAGAACGAGGGTACCCCCTAACATGTTCTAAACACATGTTGTATTGAGTACAGTGTTCGATTCTAGTCTTGATCACTTATTTCGTGTTCTGAACACATCGATCAATGTTCTGATCACATGTTGTATCGAGTACAGTGTTCGATTCTAGTCATGATCACTTATTTTGTGTTCTGAACACATCAATCAATGTTCTGATCACATGTTGAAGTTAACAACATCGATTACAGTGTTCTATTCTAGTCTTGTTATGTTTCAATCTGGTCTTCTTAGAACAAGCGTATCCCCTGACATATTCTAAACACATGATGTATTGAGTACATTGTTCGATTCTAGTCTTGATCACTTATTTTGTTTTCTGAACGCATCAATCAATGTTCTGATCACATGTCGTATTGAGTACAGCGTTTGATTCTACTCTTCTTATGTTTCGAAAGTCTAAACATGCACAATAATGTTATCGCTGCACACGCTTGCCTTCGCGATGCAGGTTTAAACTTGTTCGATATAAAGCTATGCCTTGACATAAGAGGCGGAGGAGGAGGTAGAGAAGGAGGAGGAGGAAGAGGAGGAGGAGGAGGAGGAGGAGAATGATAAGGCCTTAACAGCCTATGTATAGTCGCCATTGTTTAAAGAGGATAGCTGTCAAAAGAATTTTTCAAATTATCCACCACCACATTTCAGCTATAGAGGGCAGCAGGGTGCTCTGTTGATTAAGCACATAGAATTTCAAATTGCCCTCCACCACATGCATAACAACAGCTGTTATCTTGCGCAGTAGCCTCTAAGCTAGCTTTCTTCATAAGAGTAGCCGCCATCTTGTGCGAGCACCCCTAGGCCGTCTCATAAGGAGCTATGTATAGTCACCATTTTGTGTCTGCCATCTTGCGTAAGCATCCCTAGGACGTCTCAAGGCATCTTGTTTCTCATAAGAGCAGCCACCATCTTGTAGAAATAGATAGCTGCGAATGGCAAAGGGCTTAAGTAGGAATCGAACCGTTGATCTCATCATTAGACTATGTTTTCTCTTGTTCCTGATACTACGAACCTACGTATTAGGCGGAAAATTTTTGTCCGTTTTGCTCTACGATGCATCGTTTTCGAGATATTTAACATTTTGCATTTAAGCCTCCAAATTTAATGAATCGAACCTGCACGGCACGTTATACTCTCTACCATAGCTAAACCTGATCATGTTACGAAGACTCACTTCAATACAAGCTAAAACAGAGCAAATGCCAAAGGGCCTAAGTAGGAACCGAACCGTTGATCCCATCATTAGACTATGATTTTCTTGTTCCTCATACTGCGAACCTAGGTATTAGGCAGAAAAATTTTGTCCGTTTTGCTCTACGGTGCACTGCTTTCGAGATATTTAACATTTTGCATTTAAGCCCTAAATTTAATGAATCGAACTAGCACGACACGTTAGCCTCTAAGCTAAGAGCAGCAGCCATCTTGCGCAAGCACCCTTAAGGCGTCTCATAAGGAGACGTGTATAGCCGCCATCTTGTGTCCGCCATCTTGCGCAAGCATCCTTAGGGCGTCTCTAGCCATCTTGTGCAAGGACCCTTAAGCCGCCTCATAAGAGCAACCGCCATCTTGCGCAAGCATCACTAGGGTGTCTCATAAGGAGCCTTGTATAACCACCATCTTGCGCAAGCATCCCAAGGGCGTCTCATAAGAACCTGTGTATAGCAGCCATCTTGCGTAAGCACCCTTAAGGAGTCATGTATAGCCGCCATCTTATGCAATTAGCGTCGAGGGAGGACTGCTGTAGAATTTTTCTTTTTAAATTATCCACCACCGCATTTCAAAGGTATCTAGCTAAAGATAGCAGCACTGCGTATGACAGGTGACGAATTTACATCTACTGCGATAAAGAGGGCAGCACGGTGCTCTCTGGATTAAAGATGGCGGATGATAGCTGTCAAAAAAGCACGTGGCTATGTTTACCAAACAAGAGCACGTGGAATTTGCCGCCATCACAAAGAGGGTAGCACTATGCTCTGTTGATTAAAGATGGCGGATGGTAGCTGTCGAAAAAGCACGTGAGTTTGTTTCCAAACAAGAGCACGTGGAATTTTTCAATTTGCCGCCACCACATTTCAAAGGTATCTAGCTAAAGATGGCAGCACGGTGCTCTCTTGATTAAAGATGGCGGATGATAGCTAACAGAACTTTTCAAATTGCCCGCTACTACATGCTTAAGGTAGTAGCCATAAAGAGGGCAGCATGGTGTTCTGTAGATTAAAGATGGCGGGTGATAGGTGATGAAATTGCCCGCATGGTAGCAGCACGGTGCTCTATTGATTAAAGATGGCGGATGACAGCTGTCAAAAAAGCACGTGGCTTTGTTTCCCAACAAGAGCACATAGAATTTTTCAAATTGCCGCCACCACATTTCAAAGGTATCTAGCTAAAGAGTACAGCACTGTGCTCTGTTGATTAAAGATGGTGGATGGTAGCTGTCAAAAAAGCACGTGAGTTTGTTTCCAAACAAGAGCACGCGGAATTTTTCAATTTGTCGCCACCACATAGAGGGCAGCACGGTGCTCTCTTGATTAAAGATGGCTGCTGTCACGTGGAATTGTCTGCTACCACAGGTATCTAGCTAAAGAGGGCAGCACTGAGGTTTGCGATGCAAGATGGCTGCTGTCAAAAAGCATTTTTCAAATTATCCGCCACCACATTTCAAAGGTAAGTAGCTAAAGAGGGCAGCACTGTGCTCTATGGATTAAAGATGGCGGATGACAGCTGTCAAAAAAGCACGTGGCTGTCAAAAAGCACGTGGATTTGTTTATCTCGAGCTAGTGAGGTTAAGTTGGTAGCACTAAGGTTTAGGCCCGCCAAGATGGCAGCACTGCCGATGACAGGTGACGCAAGAGGGCAGCACAGCGCTCTGTAGTTTAAAGATGGCGGATGGCAGCTGTCAAAAAGCATGTGGCTGTCAAAAAGCACGTGGCTTTGTTTATCTCGAGCTAGTTAGGTTAAGTTGGCACTACTGAGGTTTATTCCCGTCAAGATGGCAGTACTGAGGTTAGCGATGCATTGTTGTCTGTCAAAAAGCACGTGGCTTTGTTTACAAATCTGTCAAAAAGCACGTGGCTGTCAAAAAACACGTGGCTTTGTTTACCTCATGCTAGTGAGGTTAAGTTGGCACTACTGGGGTTTAGGCCCGTCAAGATGGTAGTACTGAGGTTTGCGATGCGTTGTTGTCGATGACAGCTGTCAAAAAGCACGTGGCTTTGTTTACAAATCTGTCAAAAAGCACGTGGTTGTCAAAAAGCACGTGGCTTTGTTTACCTCGCGCTAGTTAGGTTAAGTTGGCACTACTGAGGTTTAGGCCCGTCAAGATGGCAGTACTGAGGTTAGCGATGCGTTGTTGTCGATGACAGCTGTCAAAAAGCACGTGGCTTTGTTTACAAATTCAAATTTCCCGCGGGAGGTGGAGGAGGCATCTGGGAGGCCTCTGGCTGAGGTGGAGGTGGAGGTGGCCACTGGGAGGCCTCTGGCTGAGGTGGAGGTGGAGGTGGCCACTGGGAGCCTGAGGTGGAGGTGGCGGCCGAACTCTCCCATTATACTACTAAGGTTGGAAGGGGTAGACAAGGAAGTGGCCGTGGCCTTGAGTTGGGTATCATCCCGGCATTTGCCTGGAGGAGAAGTGGGAAACTACGGATAACCACTTCGAGAATAGCTGAGGTGGGAATCACCCCACCCCTCTACTAAGTTGACCTCCCGATGCTGAGTGAACTCCGTTCCAGCCCTCGTATCATTTTTATAATTTCGTAGTAGAGCCGAGAATCGAAACCGGGCCTTCGGTGGGTGCCAGCTAATCACACTAACCACTACACCACAGAGGTGGACTTGTTATACAACTCATAATCAAAATCATGTGACGTCTCATAGAAATACAGTAAAATGTATGCATGAAATTTACGAACAAAGTATTATTGAATGAAACACAATAACAAGCGAAGATTTTCACTCGTACTTTTATCGTAAGTACAAACCTGATCTCGTTGATTGAGCATTATTTTTAAATAATTGAGTGCAAGGTCTATGCGCAAGAATCACTTTATCTCTTGAATCTTTAGCACACACCTGTTAACTTTTATCAAAGAATTCCTCACCCTCATTAGACTTATCATTAAAGAAACATCTTCCTAATATCATATCTTAAGATAATAATTTTGCTTACATCACACACTGACTGAAGTTGAGGAGCTTTAGATTTTACAGAAGAATTATTTTATACTTTTTGGCTTAAGCACCTGTACCTCTATTGGAGAAGCTATGCACAGTACCAGTGTGTATTTTGCACAGCAATTTAAAACTGCTGTTTGCTTTACCATACATGAATACTCTCACTATTGACATTTTGAATTATATTGTAGGATTTTTCATAGTGTTTGTCAAAGCTTTTAAATCATATGTATGCGTATGCCAAACATTCCCAAAATGATTATCACTCCAAGTCTTTCTAACATTTCATAATACAAAGTAAAATAATGCAAAAATGATTCAGTTTACCTCAGTTCTTTTTATATTGAGCCAAACAGCCTATCCGGAGGCATGAAGCTATGTCCTCGAATAGGGAAGTAACGCTCAGTCGTTTTAAAAATTTTAGATTTTTATAGATATTGAAGTAGCATAGCCATCATTACAAAATTTTGCTTTGAGATCTACAAGAATCTGAAAATAATTTAAGAGTAACTAGCTGATACGTTGCGGCCTTACATATTAAATATCACCCCCATATACTATGTTACGTGACTCTCTATCTGAGGCCAACCCAAATAAATCTTCTGTGGGAGTAACGTGTGACAGGGCCACAGAGTTTACCATGAGCAAATCATTCAACGCTCATTCAACCTGTACATTTAGAGTTTGGCCATGTGCTTTATACTAAAATATACTTTTACTGGGAACTGGAGCTTTTTAAACTAAAATGTTAGTACGGTGGTTATCATTGGTATTTGAGGGGTCAATTCATCGGCTCCACACCCAGTGTGGATCGTGCACTCAAGTCGATTTTTTAACGATTTGTTGAACAATCTTGTGCGTGTGTTTATGTTGCGGAGTGATAATATAGGGAAACCTACCTTTAAAATCAGTTTGTAGAGAGTAGCTCCAGGTGGAGTCAAAGAATTTAAAAATTCAGTTTGATAATGCACCGCCTCTTCTATATCTAGGTCAGTATCAACTGAACGTTTAGAATGTTCAGCAAAAAATTACGATTATATCATAGATTACAAAATTATTAGAATTACGTGTTCTAATCACATTATGATTTTGTTGTGAATGCTTGATGCGATCTCGGAGCATACGCTCTTCTCTATTAACTGACGTTTGTCTATCTCTTTGGTACCTATACCTTTCACAATCCTGACATAATCGTTTCATTCCAAGGAAGATTCCTATTCCTCCGCAAAGACTTGTTTGGCCTTTTAGTCTCTGAACGGTCTTCTCTCTCATCATAACTTTCATTCATATATTAGTATAATTAATAGGAAACAAAACCAACGAGTTCACATTCTCCACTATTGCTCAGCGCGGCCATTCACTGCAAGATACAAAAATCATATGATGCGATCTCGTCTATACGCAGCGCCAGGGGTCAAATTCTAAACTATACGACTTGCTTGCTTGAGATAAGCTGTGGCTTTCAGTCTCATAGGCAGCGTCTGTGATCGATATAGGCTGCACCAGCGGAAGTATCCTAGGCAACGCCAAGCAGGAAAAGCACATTGCCCGTCTTAAAGATGGCTGACAGTAAGGGCAGGATCTGTGACCTAGGCAACGCCACAAATAGAAAATAGAGTGTACATCATCTTCGTGGTTTCCATGGTACCGATGACAAAACCCTCTGGGTGACGGTATTAATTAAATAATAAATATATTTTTCCGTTGACTTTTCAAGAAATGTAAGATTTTTCCTGTACTATTGAGACCATTTGGAAGATGTTGGTACATACCTCACCTTCTAACTTCCTCTGGTTTCAGATCTTGAGTTTTGTGAAACACACACGTTAGAGTTTTATATGTATACATAGATACTACCGGCATTTCCATGACAGTTGTCATCAAATAAGTCAGTATTTATTATTTGTGGCAAAAGGTGTTAGTTAAGACTATATATTATATATTCACAAAACGAAGTGCTGAGTTTTGAAAAATCACGGTAAAAGTAAATTTTAATGTTCAGTTTCGTGAAAACTCTCCAGTTTTAAAAGCTCATAAAAATTAAACTTTTATGTTTTCGTATTGAGTATGTACCATCATTTTAGTCTATTTATGAAGAATAATATTCCATCAAAACCAGAAAATCGAAAAATTTGGCGTGTGTTGAGTTTTGTTACAACCTTCTTCAATTCGTAGTAACCATTTTTAAATGGTTGAAAACGTTCAGTAGTACCATAAGTCAACGCATGGAAAAAATAACAGTAGGTTGCGATGCCACTAATTAACAAGGATGTTGTTCACCCTTTACAGGACAGAAAACTGTTAGTGTGTTTAAATTATCTAAACTCATGTTGTTTGATTATGGTAAAAAATACGATAAATTCTTGTTGTACTAGATATCAAAGGTGCAACATCATATGCCATGAGCTTAGTTGCGCAGTACTTATCTTTGTAAGATCATGTTTTACAAAGTCATGAGTAGCTATTAAAGAATATCGATGGAACAGTTGAGATAAATTTCTTATTACACACATAAATGAACGTATGTTCAGAGTTGTTTCCACAGTTTATCTCTAAAAAACAAGCATCATTAGAACTGTACGGCTTGTATTGCAGGTATAAATTTGAAATATTTTTATAGAAACATCCTTCAACGTAATACGTTTTAAGTACTGGTCTAATCATTTTTCTTAAATGAAAAACCGTATCGCAGGAAGTCAACAGTGGTGTAATGCAAAAATCATTTTCAAACAAAAACTCTTAACATTCTTGCAACTGGAGTATTTGGAAAAATTATGCATTTTCGAAAAGAAAAGCGCCCAAAATACAAACTTACTCAATTCAAATGAAATTCTGAATGTTTCATAATTCATATTATATCAGCGATTTCTTACTTATGTGCAAGTGAGGCTAAAATGAACGAAGGTAGATAATTCGATAGGGCCCCCCTCGTGGGACAGAGGAAACCTGCAAACTATGCCACTTTTCATTCTAATCAGTCACTGAAAATCATAAATTTCTTGTCAGTTAACTATACAGTTTCCCTTTGCATAAAGAGAAAGCCATTTATACATTCAGGCTGTCATTATTTCTGCAATTCTGACTTTGTAAACATGAGCAATTCCTTTTGTTTCTTTTTCACTTACAACTTGAAGTCTTTATGACTTACAATTCTATGTGTCTGCTGACATTATGCGCCTCACCCCACTGGGCTAATGAGGTGCCTTGGAGTCGAGAGCGCGTGTGTGAAACGAGCCAGGTTATTAAGCAATGAGAGGGCGAAGGCGAGCTTTCAAGTGATCATTCTACCCAGAGAAGTGAGTAGGAAGGCGCAGATTTTAGCGGCTGAAAATGAGCGACGTAACGCACCCAGAAATTTGTAATTTCATGCACGAATTCTCAGTGTGTTCTTTCTCTCTCTGTCACGCTGAGCAACTGAAACTTTTCCATTCCATTCTCTGAAGTCACTAACTTTTGGAACGAAATTTATTATGTAGAATTATATTACTAGGGGTGTAATTAGCTACTGGCTTGCCATACAGATGGATGAGACTCAAATCCTAGTCGGTCATAGATGTGGAATTGCACCTGAGGGCTTTAAACTTCCTGCAAGAATCCAGAATGAGTCAGGGAATAAGCTGAAGTAAATATTTACGCAGTTTACAGTGCTTGCTTCAGTACTCCTCATTGATGGGATAGTTTCTATGCAGTAGTGGCAGAAATACTATGTATATACAATACCAGGAGGAACAGCGCTCACCTCAGTTAACAATAGCCATTCGGGGTATTGTTATTGTTGACCACGAGAACCCAAAAGGGCCTGCTTTATCTTCTAGATTCTCCAGTTACAATATATTTCTCTGCCTTCCCTGCTGAACATTTCTTTTTTTCTGGCTCGGCAATAGAGGGAGTTCGCCTAAAATTTACTATTTTTCACGACTGATATTTGAAACTATTAATGATTAGTAACAGAACCATCTTAACAGCAAAAGTAAGTTAGGAGAAAAACCCAGTAAAGATAATTTTGGAGGTAGCCTTCGGAAGATATACAGGATTAGTTATATGGAAGTCTGCAATCAGTACAAATTAGGAAACTTTTCTTCTGAACTTGAGCAGCAGGCTTTTAAACTGGATTGAAAATACTGTTTCTTCGATAATACAGCACTTTCGGTTACTAGGAATTGTATGATTTCCAAGCAACAACCTTTCTTTTCTACGGCAGATACTGAAAATTAAGTGCTGCAGCCATTTCAAAAAAAGAATCAAATTTTATAACCTAATCACAGAGACCTGCGTTGACCCGTGCGTGCTAGGTGGCAAAAAGTTTGGTATTGCAGAACATGGAATTTGAGAAGTATCTTCTAAGCTGGAGACATTAGAAAATTGGAGGAAGAGTTATCGAAGTACAGAACGGAGGTAATAACACTGCAGGAGATAAGCTGGAACGAAGCAGAGCTAGTACAACTATAATATTATACATTGGTCAACAGTGGGGAAGAATAAAATATTCTACGGTCAGTATTTATGGTGAATCAGTCATAGCATGATGTAATATGAGACAGTATACCCTAGAACAGTGGCATTCAAACTTTTCTGGACGACGTACCTCCAAAATACAATTGTTTTGCCTTCGTACCTGCAAGTAGGAGTATATTGCGGTTATACCAGAAGTAACAAATGATTATTGCTTGATGTCAAATATATTATCTATCATCATCATCATCATCATCATCATCATCATCATCATCATCATCATCATCATTATCCGCAGCTTATCCCGCTTGCTCAGCGTCCCTACACGTACGGAGGCATGAACGAGTTGTGACCGGGAATTGCGGGTCGCATGTCCTTCCTAACACCAGGGGGTTTTCAACTGAATATCCCACCCCAGCAACGCCAGGAATCTTTTTCTTAAAATTTGTTTTACGTAGCACCGACACATATAGGTCTTATTGCGACGATGGGATAGGAAAAGCCTAGGAGAGGGAAGGAAGCGTCCGTTTCCTTAAAAGCCCTCAAACTGTGTTGTGAGGTCTTTAAGGAGACCAGAAAAACTGTTCACCGCCAGTACTTCCTCCAAATTACTTTCTTGCCCTCGCCCTGCTCTGTACATTTCCTTCACATTAAGACCTATTCTCAGCCGGAGTGAATATGCTCAGTAGCCAGTAATTAGCTCGGTGACTCTATTTCAATACTTCACGGAGTTGATGAGTGTTATAAATTCATTTGGAGTGTCTGTTTGGTACTTTTGTTCACATGAGGCATTAATATGGCTTCTACTTCTCGGACTGTTGTGCTCTTGTCTGAGGCTACGATCATAGACTTCAAGAACAATGTTTTAGAGGAGGATGAGGAAGGAAGTGGTGCCAAAGATTTCGCGGATGTAAATGATTATAATTCTGAGCATGAACCAATTCGGAAGAATACGAGGACAACGAAGAAAGGAACGAAAGGAAGAATAAGAATAAGGATGTTCAACGGACAATCTCCATACCAAGGCGGAGTGGATACCCTTGACCATAAGTGTGTTACCTACAACGCAAGTAGAAGGATATTAAATGGCCTCTAGCTATATTCCTCTCCATCCAGAATATTATTGAGGTAAATTCTTTCATTATCATTCAAGAACTAAACGTCTGTGACCCGCTTCGAATTATTGAAAATATTGGCCAGGCAACTAACTGAACCTTATCTCAATAAAAGACTTCGTCAATGGTCGAGTTTCGAATGAACTCCGAACACTAACTTCAAAACTTTTGAAACAGACTATACCAAAGGAACGAAACTTCAAAAAGATGGGATGTGCACGGCGTCCCCATTCTACTGATAAAGAGGCAAATCAGTGTTGTGTGAAATGTTGATGTTCAACCTGCCAAACATGTCGTTCCGTAGCGTGCAAAGAGTGTGGAGATGACGAGATAATTATAGTATTAGTGAAAATTACCTAACTGAAAATTATATTTTGTACTTACAATTCACCTATAGGCTCTGGTATTTTGACATAAATTTCAATATGTTTCAGAGAAATAAAACGCTTAAGTTTGGTTTCATTTAAGAATGATTTTCTTCAAAATTTCAGCAGTGCGTTATCCAAGTTTGCAAACATTACAAATATTTCTATATCGGTACCTACGCTCTAGCAAGTGCAAATTAACAGAATACGTGTGTAATTTTACTAAAAAATGTGAAGTAACAGATGTTTGTGTTTATTTTTATGTGGGATCTTTGTTGACCCCACAACACCGCTTATGACCCAAAGTCCCCACAACACCGGTTGAGGGTTGAAGTCACAGTATCCTTGAATGTGCCACAAAGTGTCATTTCCAGGCTTTGGAGAAAGAAAGGTACAGCCCAGCATATTCCAGGTGCGAAAATGGGAAACCATAATAATGTTATTTGATTTACGTCCCACTAACTACTTTTACGGTCTTCGGAGACGCCGAGGTGCCGGAATTTAGTCCCGCAGGAGTTCTTTTACGTGCCAGTAAATCTACCGACACGAGGCTGTCGTATTTGAGCACCTTCAAATACCACCGGACCGAGCCAGGATCGAGCCTGCCAAGTAAAATGGGAAACCAGAGAATACTATCTTCAGGGCTGCCGAGAGTGGGGTTCAAACCCACTATCTCCCGGATGCAAGCTCACAGCATAGCGACCCTAACCGCCCCGTACCAGGAATCAAACCACGGTCGCCGGGATAATAGGCTAGCAGCTAAACCGCTACACCACCCTGTTCCCCAATAATGACAATAATGTTTTGTACACATACATCGTTGCTGGGCAAAGGAAACCTCGTAACTCTTTCAGAGTAAAATTTTACAAAAGAAACCCAAAACTGAGCTGTCAGCAATGGCCGGAGAACTGTTCTTGGCATTTCTATTGCTTAACGGTAGCCCAATTATTCGATCTTTAGAGTCTTTGTTCCCTTCTCAGGTAGCGCGGCAAGCCTTCACAAGACAGATAGTGAAACATGTTTTTCTCATGACTGTAATTAAGAGGTTTCCATTGCCTAGCAACGATGTATACACGAGTATAATATTATAAATACAACAATTACTACTGTAGGTCCTACTGTATACACTTCTGCTGAAAAACTGAAATGAATTAGGGGATTTCGAAACAAAAAATGAAAAAAAGGGCATTGCATCATAAGTAAGCTTTGTTATATACCTAGTCAATGGGAGGTACAAAGTGGCACATATTTTAGAATGAATAGTTCGGAGAGGGGACTCTGTGTAGTGATAGACAAAAACACTAAATCAAAACAATATTTTATTGAAAATGAGCAAACCCAACTCATATCTGCCATTTCTCACTAAAAACAGAAGCTGAGATAAATTTGCGTACCTCTTAAGGCGACTCCGTGTAGCACGATTTGAATATGTCCTTGAAGGCAAAGTTGGAAATGTTTTAACATGTCGCGAATCGGCGTGCATGAGCCCACTAAGAACGCAAGTAAAGAAGGAAAGGAACGTCATGAAACGTTGGGGCAAGTGTATATAGTATGAGGTTAAAATTATCCCAAGAAATTGTAATATTAAAATTGGCAAAGAGAAAGGAAACAAACACTTTGCAGGTCTTCATAGCAAACACCTAGAAATAAATGATAATAGAAAGTGCTTGATTTTGCCTCCGGTAAAGGAATACCAATTAAAGGTACGTGTTTTCTCCGTCAAGGCCTTGGATATCACAGGATGAATTGACGAAGAATCAATCATGTGTGACTGACACGAGACAGCCTTCTTGTATCATGGATGTGATGATGCGCCGAGGTGCAGTTATTGACGCAGACCATGTTCTGTAAGAATAAAAATAAAGGAGAAACTTGCTGTCAAAGCCAAAGATGCCAGACTTCAAAAGAACAAGTTTTGTGGAGTAGAGAAACTTAAAGACGAGGATAAAAAAGCAAAACGAAGTCACCTACGTACAGGCCATGAAGGCATAAGGAGGGTGAAATGTAAAGGCTTCTGTTATCTCTAACCTCGACCTTGGTGGTATAGAGTGGTTTTCTCTATGCCTGGTCACCCTTGCTCCCAGAAATTAACCTGGTACTCATTTTTGGTGCTGGCTAAGTGAATTTCATGGCCACGTGCACCTCAGGAATTGGAAATATCGTTTCTTGAATGTTTCGATTTGCTGGCGGAGAGTGTAATTCACGTCCTTCTGGGTCAATAGACCACGCCTTCATCACATCTACCAGGTATCCCTCATGGACATAGGTACAGTAAGAATATACAGATACGTTTCAAGAAAAACTGCAAAGGGATGCAACTATGTAGACGAGGATAATATTGACATGTTATAGGAGAAAATCAAACTTGCAATAAACATAGCACCTCAAGAGATACTTGAAGAAAAATGGAAGCATAATAGAAATGGATGGTTTTAAGAAGAAATGTTGAAAGCCTTGGAAGAAAGAAACTTAGCCCGACAAAGAGTGTTAATAGGCTTATTAAAATAGGAAAGCGAAATCCATGATGAATAAGAACAGATTATAAGAAAGGGAAACGGTTTATGTACTTTAGAATGGCTTTGAAAACGAACAGGAGATAAAATTATCCCATAATATGCGGCAAGTAAAAAAAAAAAAAAAAAACACCAACCAAAAATGAAGAGAAATTGATACAGAGGGTAGTATGGCGCCTTCGATCGATGAAATAAGAGAAGTAATAAAGCAACTTTCTTCCTTTCTTAATCTATTTCCCTCCAGGGTTGGTATTCCCACGCTCTCAGCGAGGGATCCCACATCTATCACTTCAAGGGTAGTGTCCTGGAGCGTGAGACTTTGGGTCGGGGGATACAACTGGGGAGGAGGAGCAGTACTTCGCCCAGGCGGCCCACCTGCTATGCTGAACAGGGGCCTTATGGAGGATGAGAAGATTGGAAGTGATAGAAAAGGAACAGGGAAGGAAAGGGCCATGCCCAGAGTTAGGTACCATCGAGGCATTTGCATGGAGGAGAAGTGGGTAACCACGGAAAAAACTTCCATGAAGGCTAAGGAGGAAATCGGAACCCCTATACTCAGATGACCTCCCGATGCTGAGTGAGGCCCTCGTAGCACGTTTCAAATTTCGTGGCAGAACCGGGAATCAAATCCGGGCCTCCGGGGGGTGGAAGCTAATCACATTAACTGAAGAGTAGCAGAAGTCAGATGAAAGGACATGGCTGCCTGTCAAAATCATTTTGAAGGGAAGAAGGTAAAATGCAGGGGCCCCATTTTCTATATACAGTGTGATTCAGCCGCCCCTTCCAATGTAGCTTTATGCAACCCACAATATTCATTCCGTCCTGAAAACGTCAGCACTGTCGATATGCTCAGACAGCACAACCACACATCTTGGCATTTACCGCCTCACCATGATAGGAAGCCATAATGTTATACTCTTATTAAGCAGTGGAAGACATGCGTGTGCCTTCTAGATCATATGAACTGACACGCCGGCGAAACACTAAATTGATATTATGACCGCAGTAAACCTAATACTATAGCCCATTCCATGTTAAGAAAACAGTATTGCACTTACGACAACAGGGTTGCCATATCGAACGGTTCTGCTCAACACAATCACGGGAAAACGGCGGCACATACATTTGTGAAAATCAGTATCCAAGTTCAAGACAAAAAGAAAGGGGACGAGGTGTTTACAGGGGCTATTTTTTGTTTGTACGGAATCAGAGGTAAACTACGGCACATAAAAAAATCGAGGAGAATATAGACAAATAATTGTTATGGTCACGAGGGGTGAGGAATGCATTTAAGTGCATTTAATAAATTTCTCCAGGCAATAAATGGTAGAAAATTGACGCAGCAAATAAATACTGTAGATGATTCTACAAAGGATATTACGGTAATGTCAAAGAAAATAATCACACACGTAGGCTCATCACATAACTCTCACTCAACATAAGACAATAACGCACCGATTTAAAGCCTAAAACACACACGCAACAAATAAATACTGTAGATGACTTCACTATAGAAGTGAGCTGCGGGTGGTTCACAGAGTGAGGCTTGTACCAGAGCAACACGGTAGAAGGAAAATGAAGGAAGGCAACGAAGCGATGGCTGTTCCTGCCATTGTGCTTCCTCCCTACAAATGTATTTATGGAAAGGAAAATATTATGTAGTTATTTTAATAACTCACGGCTCAAAAAGCCTCATCCATTTTATCTATAATTCATAATGTATTACAAAGTACAGTCTAATATCCCTTAATCACGAGGAATTACGGGTATCTGAGAGGGGGTGTGTTCACTCCTTGTAAGCCCATAAAAACAATGCTGTTTTCTTAACGTAGAATGAACTATAGCTATAGGCTGCCCAGTGTGCCGTACGGAACCGCAGTGTTGATGGCAAAGGCGTGGCGGAGCGGGCTTTCATGTCAGATGGCAGGTTCGAGTCCGAGGCGAAGTTTACAACATTTTAAAATGTAAGTTCAGTACCCACTTTCATGCTATTTGTGTGTGAATGAATGTGTTTGTGGCTCTACGAAGGCCGACTAGTTAGCAGGCCAGTCACATACAGACCGGAAATAATAGGAACACAACTATCCTGACAATGATTTATCGCCGTTTTGGTTTATGCACATTCGGGCCCGGTGTCCAATAGATCGTCTTGCGCGCTGAAACATTCCAGGTGTAATTGTTTGGCAGGCGTTCATGATAAGTAGCTGGAGCTGTTCGGGGCTTTCCATCGCTTGAGTGTAAAAGACGTTTTTAAAACCTCCCCACAAGAAGACGTCTAACGGCGTTAAATCCGGTTTTTTGGCTGGCCAAGAAACAGAGCCTCTTCGTCCTAACCATTTCCCTGAAAGTTCCTCGTTCAGATGGTTAAGGACGGGCAGAGTCGAATGTGGTGGAGCTCCATTCTGCTGCAACCACTCCGTCAAACGATCGTGCAAGGGCACATCCTCCAGTAGCAGTGGAAATTCATAACGCAGAAAGTGCAGGTAGCGTGCGCCCATCCAATGGCCCTCAAAGAAATAAAGTCCAATCAGGCGATCCCCCAAGATTCCACACCTAACATTCACTCCCCATCGTACTTGATGGGCCGCCTGTCGCATCCAGTGAGGATTGTCCGGACTACAATAGTGCATGTTGTGGCGATTGAGGTTTCCATTACTGTGGAAGCGCGATTCGTCCCAGAACAAGATATGCGATACGAATCCTGCATCATTGCCTAGCCTACCAAATAGCCACCGACAGAACTCCATTCGAGCTTCGAAGTCCAAGATGGTATGGATGAAATTTATGTTCATATAGCATTCGCCAGATGGACGGCTGGCTGGTTTTGATCTGTCGTGCAATCGCCCTTGTACTGATGTGTGAATTGTAACGAGATGTCTCCAGAAGGGCCTCTTGTGTTTCACCCGGTGTAACGGGCCTATCGTGGACTAGTAGCTGGTTGGAAATCACGCCTGTTGTCCTTAGGCGTCTTTCAACACGGCGGAATGACGTAGCAGCCGGGTGTCACCTGTCGGAATACCAATCCTGGTACAGACGTAGTGCGCGCACGTGTTTTGTCTTGCTTCCTCATAAATGAGGAGCATGTCAACGTATTCCTCTGTGGAAAACATGCCGAACGACAGCAGAGATTACACTACATTCTGGCTTAACCAGCGGAGTATGCGTAGGGCGCAAGATGAATAACAGCGTCATTCTACTGTTCGAATGTGGGCCTGTGTTTACGTATTCAAACATCATACTGATGCAAAAATATTTGAACGATGCAGTACTCGAACCGCCGCTGGCACATTCCGTCGATTGCTAGACGAACGCCTAACTACATCCGCTACGCTACACTGCTGGAAACATTCTGGTAGTACAACGAGAGCAGAGTACATACGCCACCCATTTCGGTGTTTAAGGCATTAATTACTGCACTGTTACCTAGCTTTATGCATTGATTCTCCTCTTCGTTACATCCGGTCACGAGGCACGACACATGAACGTAGTTACATGGTAAAAGGACGTTGCTACATTATTTCAAGGGGTCATGTTTTGCGAGTGGACGATATAATCTGTTGGTAGGGTTCAGAATCGCTTGCCAAATGCGCTCACCATACAGTACGCCTGCAAGTTAACAGCACCCCCATAACGATGTGAACGTTAGTTGGGCTGCAGCAAACGATATTGGAAGGGGCTGCTGAATCGCACTGTCTTTGACATACAGTAGAGTTGGGGAGAGCGGTAGGAACATTAACTATAAATACAAACCTAGGAGGCAATATACTCGTATATATAGTAGACTCGTACCAACGCTACCCTATTCAGATAGCATTATGATTACTTCCTTAAGTACACAAGCACTTCAATCATCTCAGAGAGTTTATAACAGCTGCCACATTTTAGAGTTCAGTGAACCGAAGTATAAGGAACTGAAAGGATGAGAGGAAAGGAAAGGAGTCTACAAATTGGAAGGCACATCTTTGAAGCAGTAGACAGCGTCATACATCTTGGCTCCGTTGTAACATCAGGAAACAAAAATGGTGGTAGATAAATCGCATGAAGGCTACCAGTGGAGCATACAGGGGATTGCACACTCTCCTGAGTAGCAAATACTGTATCTAACAAGAAAATTAAAATTGTCTCTCTACAAAACAATGAAATGAAATGTCGTATGGCTTTTAGTGCCGGGATATCACAGCACGGGTTCGGCTCGCCAGGTGCAAGTCTTTCTATTTGACACCCGTAGGTGTCCTACGCGTCGTGATGAGGATGAAATGATGATAAAGACAACACATACACCCAGCCCTTGTGTCACTGGAATTAACCAATTAAGGTTAAAATCCCCGACCCGGCCGGGAATCGAACCCGGGACCCTCTGAACCGAAGGCCAGTACGCTGACCGTTCGGCCAACGAGTCGGACTACAAAACAATGATCTAACCATTCTTAATGTACGGCAGTGATTCATGGGTGCTAACTAAGACTATGGAGAAGAAACTGTCTAGGAAAGCAAAGTGTTGAAGATATTATGACAACTGGAAGGAGAGATGTTCAGAATTAGAACCAGTGAAGAATGACTTGTATATAGAGCCTGACGTGGTATCCGCGGTTAAAATAAGATTAAGGGGCAGTTTCATCAATCATTGTTAAAAATCCGCTAACGGAGCGTTAGTTAACACCTTGTTAAGTTTTTAACGTGGCATCAGGAAATTGCGTTTCACACAAACCCATAACAAGCTTGTTAAATAACATGGAATTAACGTTAACGATCAAGTCATCAGTGTGTAGCATTAACATTATTTCGCTCTTTTGAACGGTGCCTGGTATAATGCTATTCATTTGTCACCTTTCTTCTATACTCTTTTCGCGTGGTGTAAGGAGTTCCCTTTGAAATTGAATTTATTTGGTGATAGGACGAGATAGTAAATTAGACCAAGCATTACGCAATTACAGGGTCTCCCACATAAATTTGTATGACCGAAAGCACGGTGTTTGTACTCTGTGCTATGGCATAAACTGCCGAACTGACGTCACGTCCGGCCGCCCTGCTTTAAGCATATATACAATCCTATATGAAATCTTACCTTATAAATGATGCTGGAAGTGTCATCCTTCCTGGGTTATATAGGCACTGTATCTGGTAACCACATTCTGGCTGACTTGAGTGAGTTCTGCAACTGTAATGTGTCTGATTTCATTAGTATTGTTTTATTTCAGTTCCTCCAGTGTGTGAGGATTTGTTCGATACAATTCTTTCATTTTACCTCGCAAGTAATTATCACATACTGTTAGTCTGGAGAACGAGGCGGAAATATACCAGTACCGATCACTCCGTCTGCAAACACTTCCGAAATTTTAAGAAGTAAATCTTACGCAGTATGAGCAGGGGCTAAGTATTCTTGAAACCACACACGCGATTTTTTATCTTCCGTTAACTGATGGAAGAACGGTGTCAAAATGTCATAATGGTACCTCTCTGCATTTACTGTCGTCTAGAAAAAATAGGCCCAGTTAGTCGCCCAATTAGTCATCTAGCACTAACAGCACACCAAATACCAATTTTTCTATCATAATGAGGGACTTCATAAACACCATTGGGATTTTCTGCGCACCTATAGCAAGACTTATGACTGTTCACGTGACCATTAAGATGAAACCAGGCCTCATCCCAATTTAAGAAAAGTACGAACTGTCGGCAACGAACATTCCAAACATGGGACGAACATGCACAGAATGAATGATTCGAAAAGAACACCAGCTGTATCTCGAATAAACGATCATTCAATGATGCAAGAGGATGATGATGATGATCATCATCATGCTTGTTTAGAAGGGCCTAACATCTAGGACATCGTCCCCTAAATAATGCAAGATACCACTCACAATATTTTACTCTTATGACAGGATCGGCAGGTTTTAAACAATGGGTCCGCGTAAACCTGTACGGTTTGGTGTGTAATTGCTTTCTAGCTCTGTATGCAGAAAAAACCGAAAACCCTACTTGTTGTGCTGATTTTGTGAGTCCTGGGAGATTTGTTAGTATACTTTACATCTTACTTCTTTCTACCAAAAACCATATTTTTCAACATGAACGTTCTATAACACGTCAGCTTATTATAAAACGTTGCTTGTGCACTAAAATGACCTAAGGAAGTTTTTGGGTATGTGTAGCACTTAAGAAGTGGTTGAATCATAGGAAGCATTACGAGGACAGACAGGGTGGCGAAGGGCGAATTTCTAAACGAAAGAAGTGAGATGAGCTGCACAATTAATGTGGAGAACGTAGGAGTTTTCATTTAAATTGGAGTTTTACAAAGTTTGAACCAACGTGACCCATTAGCACCCTTCCCTTATCCTGCCAGGAGCAACTTAACGGCTGACATCGCTTCCTCCACTCACCGAGAAAAAACAAATTAAAGACAAGCCTGGAAAAAAATTACTGGGGCTGAAACTATTTCTTTAATGGAAGCGGGCACTGACGAATGAGGCTCCTCTGAAGTGCGGCTCGAAATTTAGAAATTTATCACGCAAATTAAATGACGATCAGCTGAGTAATCGTACAACGTTACGCTAATTAAATTCATGTTTAATATGAAAGAAAGGAAGAAATATCTACTGTATGGTTGGCCCAACAGCAAGCTGTTCAAAATATCAACCAGGCAGTTTAGGATGAGGGATAATGCACTGAAATCATGGCCTATAGAATGGTGGTTGCCTGTGTTACTTTGGTTGAGGGTTTTGAACGCAAATAATAATAATAATAATAATAATAATAATAATAATAATAATAATAATAATAATAATAATGAATGAGGTGGGTGAAACCAGTGGATCTTTTCTACTCACCCCCGTCTAAAATCAGATGTGCCCTAACGACCTCTTGAATGTAAGGCCCTCTCTGTAAAATTGTAAATATGTGTATATAAATGTTTATAAATGGAGTTTTAAAATGACAATTATTTAAGGAGATCCAATTGTATTTATTTATTTTATTTATTTATTTATTTATTTATTTATTTATTTATTTATTTATTTATTTATTTATTTATTTATTTATTTATTTATTTAAGGTGTTGTAAAAATGCATAATATAAAGGTCTCCATATTTAGTTTAAACTTGGTTATTACTTTAGGAACTTAGTGTTATTTATTTTATTGAATCACTTTTACTAGGGCATATAACCTGTTGATGATAATATAATAATAATGGAACGTGAACAGACGAGTGGTCTAGTCACTGGCTTCTCACCAAGACGTTGCGGTATGAATGTTAACCACTATATGTGGGATTTTTAGAATGAAAAAATCACGTTTTCATGGTTTGAATTCCACGTAAAACTGAAAGATCTTTGGTTATGATTAAGATATATCACCAGCACGTGTAACTGTTTGTTCCCATTTTATTACATACTACTACTACTACTACTACTACTACTACTACTACTACTACTACTACTACTACTACTACTACTACTACTAATAATAATAATAATAATAATAATAATAATAATAATAATAATAATATAGAGCTCGATAGCTGCAGTCGCTTAAGTGCGGCCAGTATCCAGTAATCGGGAGATAGTGGGTTCGAACCCCACTGTCGGCAGCCCTGAAAATGGTTTTCCGTGGTTTTCCATTTTCACACCAGGCAAATGCTAGGGCTGTACCTTAATTAAGGCCACGGCCGCTTCCTTCCCACTCCTAGCCCTTTCCTATACCATCGTCGCCATAAGACGTGTCTGTGTCGGTGCGACGTAAAGCAAATAGCAAAAATAATAATAATAATAATAATAATTAGTGTTGTAAATTGAGTCATCAGTCAACAGACTGGTTTTATGCAGCCCTCCATGCCACCCTATCCTGTGCTAACCTTTTCATTTCTACATAAATGCTACTCTGCTCAAATCTACTTGTCATATTCATACCTCAGTCTAACCCTTCCCTTCTTACCGCCTACACTCCCATAAATAACCAACTGCACAAGCCCTAGGTGTCGTAAGATGTGTCCTACCATTCTATCCCTTATTCTCGTCAAATTTAGCCAAATCGATCTCCTCTCACCAATTGGATTCAGTATCCCTTAATTTGTGATTAAATCTATCCATCTCACCTTCTGCATTCTTCTGTAACACCATATTTAAAAAGCCTCTATTCTCATTCTTTCTGAGCTAGTTATCGTCCATGTTTCACTTCCATACAATGCCACGCTCCAGACGAAAGTCTTCAAAAACATTTTTCTAATTCCAATATCAATGTTCGAAGTGAGCAAATTTCTTTCTTTAAGAAAACTCTTCCTTGCTTGTGCCAGTCTGTATTTTATGTCCTTCCTTCTTCCATCGTTGGTTGTTTTACTACCCAAGTAACAATATTATCTAATATCTAATATTACCTGCATCACGTGACTTCGTACGACTGCACACCATTACTTTTGTTTCGGACTTATTTATTTTCATCTTGTACTCCTTACCCAAGATTCTGTACATACCATTCAGCAGTTTCTCCAGATCTTTTGCAGTCTCAGATAAAATAACAATATCATCAGCAAATCTTAGGGTTTCGATTTCCTCACCTTGGATTGTGATTCCCTTTCTAAATTCCTCTTTGATTTTCTTTACCGCCTGTTCAATATAAACATTGAAAGGGAGGGGGGGGGGCGGCAATCTGTAACCTTGCCTTAATCCGTTCTGGATTACTGCTTCTTTTTCAAAGCCCTCGATATTTTCACGGCAGACTGATTTTTATACAGACTGTAGATTATTCTTCGTTCTTTGTATCTGAGTCCGATCACCTTCAGAATCTCAAATAGCTCGGTCCAGTCAACATTACAAAATGCATTTTCAAGATCTACAAACGCTCTGTATGTGGGCTTGTACTTTCTTAATCGTTCCTCTGAGATCAGACATAAAGTCAGGATTGCTTCACGTGTTCCTACTTTTCTTCTGAAGCCAAGTTGATCTTCTTCTTACACAGTTTCACTTGTATTTCCATTGTTCTGTAAATAATAAGTGTTAAAAATTTTGCAGGCGTGAGATACTTAGCTAATGGTGCGGCAGTTTTCACACTTGTCAGCACTAGCTTTCGTGGGAACAACCGCTGCCCTATTTTTTTATTCATTATTAAACCAACTCCTGCATTTCCTCTGTTTGAATTTGTTTGATAATTCTGTAGTCGCCTGACCAAAAATCCTGCTCCTCTTGCCAGCGTACTTCACTAATACCAACTACATCTAACTTTAATCTATCCACTTCCCTTTCTAGATTCCCTAACCTACCACAACGATTCAAACTTCTAACATTCCACGCTCCGACTCACAGAATGTCACTAAAATTCTTCCTGATGAATGCCCCCTCTCGTGTATTCCCCGGCCGGAGATCCGAATGGGGGACTATTTTACCTCCAGAATATTTTAGCCGCGAGGAATTCATCATCAGTACATTATTCACACAGAAAGCTGCATGTCCTCGGGAGTTTGTTATGGCTGTAGTTTCCCGTTGCTTTCAGCCATGTAGCAGTATCAGCACAGCTAAGCCATATTGAGTATTATTACAAGGCCATATCAGTTAATCATCCAGACTATCGCCCTTGCAACTTCCGAGAGGCTGCTACACCCCTTTCAATGAACCATTCGTTAGTCTGGTCTCTCAACAGATACCCATCCGATATGGTTGCACCTGCGGCTCGGCTATCTGCTTCCTTGGGACATGCAAGCCTCCCCACCGCGGCAAGCTCACATGGTTTACAGAGAAGGAATATTATATTAATAATAATATTAAAAGTAACTAAATGAAATGGCCTGTGGCCTCCAAGGAGTCCTGGTACAGTTCTTTCGATTTGACGCCGTATGGGCGACCTGCGCACATGTTCGGATGGTGTCCTACCCGTGATGAATTCTAATGCTGAGGACGGCACACATACCCAGCCCCCGAGCAATTGGAATTAATCAATCAAGGTTAAAATCCCCGACCCGCCTGGAAGTCGAATCCGGGTCCCACTGGACCAAAAGCCAGCACGGTAACCATTTAGTCATGAAGCCGGAAATAATAATAATAATAATAATAATAATAATAATAATAATAATAATAACCGAGCTCGATAGCTGCAGTCGCTTAAGTGCGGTCAGTATCCTGTAATCGGGAGATAGTGGGTTCGAGCCCCACTGTCGGCAGCACTGAAGGTAGTTTTCCGTTGTTTCCCATTTTCACACCAGGCAAATGGCGGGGCTGTATCTTAGTTAAGGCCACGGCCACTTCTTTTCACTTCCTAGGGCTTTCCTATCCCATCGTCGCCATAGGACATATCTGTGTCGGTGTGACGTAAAGCAAATAGCAAATAATAATAATAATAATAATAATAATAATAATAATAATAATAATAATAATAATAATAATAATAATAATAATAATATTAATAATAATAATTTGTTTCTTTTTTAGGGAAGAGCGTAGAGCTCTGTTTCAAGATAGGTGACTGGACTATTGTTCGGCGTTCGAGGAGAAAGTATTTAGACTAGGTTAACAAGTGTTAGGGAGTCTGTCAGCTGGGTGATAGCTCTAAAGGCATATATATATCAGAGGTGACTGATTTCTTTGACGATTAGTAGTTTCCTGCTTCCCGACTTAAGACAAATATCCCTGAATTGTTCCCTTTTTGACGACAAACTTCTAAAGAAACAAATCTACAGCAACTTTATTTTAGCACAACATAATTATTGTGGTTACTTCGTTAGAATAATTGATTGGACGTGATAAATTCCTGTAGGAGGTACGAGTAACCGAACGGATTCTCTCTACGATGAATCAAAAATGCAGGAGCAGATGCTCTACTCACCTGACGAAGTCAGAACATCACGGTATGTACACTCTAAATTAGATTGCAAGGACTTATATAATCTTACAAAAAAGGATGTAAACGTTCTGAATGGTGCAACGTATTCAGAAAAACACGGATATTAGGCAACCTGATGTAAAGAAACGTACATAATTTGTGTCCATGTGTATTACAAATATTTGACACTTTTATATACATTCACTAGGAATAATTATGCAAATATTTGGGATTTTATATTTTTCCAATTTTGCCTGCATTCTATAGTTGTTAATGGCAATTATACCCAAGAATCCTTCTTAACAATGGAGAGGAAGATCAGTAAATTCTAATCTTCCAAGCGTCATTCATTTTCATTGCAGAGCGAAGGTTAACGGTCCCGATACTTGGACATGTAATGAATTTTGCCCTCCAAGGAGCGCCTAGAACCATTATTTGTCACTGGTCTTCTTGTTCTTCTTATCTTCCCAATACTTCCTTCAGTATGGGCTTGTTTTCTCTCTTGTGACCAAGAATTTTTGACTTTCATGATTATTATTATTATTATTATTATTATTACTAAGAAATATATCGCAATTGGGAAATATCCCGATGGCAACGATCACTTACTGTAGTATGGTAATGAAGTAAATTTAAAACATAATTACACACCTAAGGAAGTTACCTCAACGAGTGGGACACCTCGTTCTGAATATTGATGGAGGGGTGGGCGGATGAGAAGGTAGATAACTTGCTTTTTATCTTGCCATTCCTGTGGATCATATACATCCTGACAAATACGGGTACTATCCTGAACAATCCACATGGCCAATGAAATATAAGGTAACTTAGGGAGATCCCGACATGAGGGAGAACTCGACACTTTTAAGCTTAGCTCCTCTGGTAATCACAGTACTGCACAGGTCAAACTTGCAACTACATTTACTGGAGCCGTATGGTTTTGTGCTCATGGTCATCCTGTTAGCTGAAGATTATCACTATAAATACAAGGCATATGAATAATTGAAGGTGAGTGAGTAAGTGATATATGATTCAAAAGTAACTTGCTATAATATGATGAGTATGTTGTGTAACGAAATAGGTAGATACGTGATAATTTTAAGATAATGTTTTAGGTTAGGCGCACTAAGCAAGTTTCGGAGAAGCGGTCATGTCATTTCCAAATCGCCAAACCTTCAGCTTAGTAAGTGTTGCGACCTCTTGCCTGCCAATGAAACTCGGGGAGATCTAGACATGACAAGCTGGGAGATCTCGACACTGTCGAGATCTCCCTGAATTTCTAAACCAGGATACATTTCTGGGGAAATGGTTTAATGGTGCGTTAATGCTACAGTTTAGTAGGAGTAATAAATGATGACAATGTAGTGCATTAGGATATTTATAATATTTTTATAATGCGATATTTTTATAATAATGTTTGTATTGTTAAGTTAAACTCAAATTACGAAGGTTGGAGACTGATGATAAAGTAGAAGTTTCGCATTAATAGTTTTTCATCCAAATGGTTATAGGTGGGGGATGCCACGGAAACATGTGTAAAAAGGTCTTCTTGGACGATGGAATGCAGAAGATATGGCTGCTGCTATTAAGGACGTGAAAGAAAATGGAACTACTTTACCAACAGCTGCGAAGTATTTCAGTATTCCAAGGAATACACTCAGATCCGGAATACTATCTGGTATATCTACCAATAGAAAACTGGAAAAAGGAGCAACAATTGACTAAGCTATGGAGGACCAGTTAGTCAACCATCTTTTTCGTCTCGAATCTAAAGGGTTTGGGCAAACAGTGACCGACTTACGAGAACTGGATTTTAGGTTCACTCAGAGGAATGGTGTTAAGAAGCATATTTAAAAACAAAAGGCAATGGTTGGATATTACTCGGTTTTTCAAGAGCCTGGTAATATTTTCAATGTCAATGAAACTGGTGTTCAGCTCATATTAAAGGCAGGGAAGATTATCAGTGAAAAAGGAAAGAAAAACGTATTTCACAGCACCACGGCAGAAAAGGGATCTACGGTAACAGTAATGGTGTGTAGTAATGCTATTGGATATGCTGTCCCACCCTTTGTTATAATGAAAGGGGTAAGGCAAAGATACACTCAACAGGAATGCCCAGTGGATCAGTTGCTAAATTTCCGAATCAGTGTATATGACCACTGAGGTATTTTCATTATTCCTTGCATCACCTAAATCGTTACAAACCTCGGGGCAGAATTCGGTTCCTAATCGACGAACACTCAACGCACTGCAAAGATCCGGATGTGCTTGATAAGGCATCAGCTTTATGAATAGAGATGTGTTACTTCTTCCCCCCACCATCCGCCACGGTGACATAACAGGATTATCGGGAAAATTTAAAGAATAGGAAACGCGAAAATGAAAACAATCCTTCAAATCGGAGGACAACAACGAGAACTCGGCGTGCGCAACGAGGAAGCTAGTTTCTCAAGCAGTCTTCTTTGCTCTGAGAATTACTGCGCAGTATGCCTTTGCTGGCAAGATGTAGTGTTTACAGTGCGCTATGTCTTCTGGTATGGGCTAGAATAAAATTGTTACTTTCATTGACCTGTCTCAGTCTTATTCTTGGCTTTGACAATATGAAAGTGGCTGAGGTATGAGTGACGCTAGTAATGCCATTCCTTATGCAGCCAGTCCCTGTTATGAATGGTGTGAAAATGTCGCTCATAGGGTCAGCTGGTGCATGCATTTCAGTGGACTTGGCAGACTGATGTGCAATGGCAACTTCTGGCTCAGTGAGCAAAGCAATGGGAAACTACCTCACTCCTCATTTCCCTAGTACGCCTCTTCAGTGACACCTAGGCCATCTATGACAGCTAAGGGTGAACCTGTTGAGGATCCAACCAGCCTTCGAGCTGAATACCCGACATACATGTGACGACAACCGTAATGAGGCATGGGTCCAATGTAGTGGGGAATGCAAGATATGGTTCCTCGAGATGTGTGTGGAAAACGGAAACGATGAACAGTTTATATGTACCCACTGTGTATTTTGTGTAACTATTCGGAGGTCCTACCTTGTGTCAGGTTCTCCCTAAGTGCGGGAGAAGTGGACATTATTGCATCCTTTATTTATTTGATAATTTAACACTTTATGAATTGTTATTTTTTCCATAAATAATAGAAAATATAAACTAACCGTGTACAAAATCACCTGGGAAATAATTGAAATAATTTACAAATAAAGCATGATCAAAATTACAGGTTTTTGCTTAGCGTGTCGAGATATCCCTAAATTACTATATCACTCATTTTCAACACTAGTAAAAATAGTAATCAGAGAGTCAAAGGAATAAATAAACACGTGGAAGAGATGGGAGAACACAAGACAAGATTCAAGACGGAATGACTTTGAGAAGACTAATACAAAATTTAAGTGGTTTCAAGGGGAAAGAGAAGAGATATAAAACGGAAGGAAAAGAATACTAACAGTATACAAAGTGAAATAATGTAGAACTTTTGGAAATCAGAGGAGTAAGCGAGAAACAAGGATAGAATATAAATGCAATGTGTTAATTTACGAAGTTCTTCGATGAGTAGTGAAACCGAGGTTTCGTTTGTCTCCTTTCCACCAACGTTTTGAGTTTGCCTATTACGGTGTAGAAAACTGTATTGTAATTTTCTTCTGCTTTCAACGGTGTTCTCACAGTATTTCATGTTTAGCTCTGCGAGCGCATGTGAGCTCTGATTGTTACCGCCATCTACGGCTATGTTGGGAACTACTTATCCCCTTTCTCCTTGAAGCTGCTCCGGCCAATCAGCGCTTGGTGTCAGCCATCTTGATGTAGACACTCTCTCTGGCGCGAGAGAGAGGGAAGCGAAGCGAGCAGGTAGTTGCTGCTTGGGAATCATGGCTAAAGGTCGTTGGTGTTCTGTACTCAAAGTGATGTTTTGGGATGGCATCATGGATGGTGGAAAGTAAACCGTAAGGATGTGGGGATGTGCTCCACACCCTCATAATATTTCCTTTTTTCTCAATTTGTAACCTCGTAGTGAGTGATTGTTTCTAATATGCTGCAAAGGAAGATCTCCAACTGGTAAAGTACACATGGCCGAGCCATGTATATATCATACTACTGCTTGAGCAAGCAACCATCCTGTAAGTCAACCTTTGTTTTTTTTTTTGGTATTTTCATCAGCGGTGAACTGTTCGTGTGATTTCTTCGGTGGAAGCTTATTAATTATCAAAGTAGTGCGTTTCGATTATAATGATGTGGACCTTTTCATTGTTGGGTAAAATTATTGTGCTCTTCCAAAACAAAGTATCGGGTTGAAAAGACCTTGTTATTTCAGATTACCTAGTGTATAACTTTTCTCGTAATGGAATTTAAGTGTTACTTGGGGTAATTTTCAAAGAAAAGCAGTGGTGTAAAATTTTTATTATTATTATTATTATTATTATTATCATCACACCGTTATGATGTTACTGCTGCTCTGAAATTTATTTTGGTTTTTAAAAGTAGGGTAATACGTGGGAGATCCAGTAGGGATTACTTGGGCTATGCTGGTTTATTTTAATTTAATTTACCTTATTTTTTGGGGGGGGCTTTATACGTGTTTTGCGTATGTACTGTGCCCTTCTGGCCTCCATTGTTTGGTGCCATTGTTGGTTCTTCCATCGGGATTGGTTCTCCCATGGTTTAACAATTGCTTTTGTTGCCGGGGTAATGGATGTTGATTTTTGAAGTGGAATGATGTTGGTGATGATTTTTATGTTGGGAGACTACCCTGTCTGATGTTGTTTCGGTATTTTTGACACCCCGTTGCGCATTTACTGTTTCTTGGGCACCCCAGTTGCTCTCTTTCCCCTTTCCTTCTATGTTTTTGTGGAGGGTTTCTTTCCCTTGGTAAATTATTTTGGAAAGCACTTAGGATCCCATGACTGGAACTCCCACCGTATTAATGGTACCCGTTTGTTGATGTGAAACGGATAGAGAGTAGGAACCTCTCAAGGAATAACGGTGAACCAAGAAGGTTGTATTTTCTAATTTTTAACAAGGTATCCTTTCCAAATGGAATCCACTGATAAATGATTTGGTGGTTGTTACTAAGTAAACGGGTTGAGGTGATTGTAATACCTTCTGCAGCCTATATCTTTCTTGCCGACTGGCGTTTTGTGTTTTAATTCCTTAATTTTGGTCTTTTTCTAACTCAAGGTACCATTTAATTTACTTTCATTTCTTTCTTACCGTCCGGCGGTTTTTAAATGATTTTTCTTTAATTTATCTTTTGGTGTTTCTTGAGTTTTAATTGTGTATTTCCTGTGGTTTTAAGCGAGGTCTGCTTTCCTTATTTTACCTAATTTAAATTAATCTTGTTGAATTTTAAAGGCCTCCTTATTTTAAACCTATGTCATCTAATTTTATTTAGTTTCTGGTACCTAGTTTTCTTTAAAATACTACTAACTACGAGGTTGTCATTTTTTTTAAAAATTTATTAACCTGAGTTTGATGAATTATATATCTTCTAAAAAAAAAAAGGAAGTTTTGTCTTTATTTCCACGCAACATTTATTTGATACACTGTCGGTTGGTAGCTTGATCCACCTGTTTTTTTTTTCTACCACCTGGAGGTAAGTTGTTTTTTTTTTGTTCCTTTTGGTGTTTTCTGGGTGTGTAGTGTTTATTACGCTTCCGTTTCGTTCCTTTCAACTAGATCCTTGATCTGTGTTGTGTTTTTACTGCCAATCAGTTTAGTCGGCACCGGGTAACCTAACTGGTGGGGCAGTAAGTGGTAGCTTCAGAGCGTGGTTCCTAAGTTGACTACGCTCGTGCTAGTGTTAATTGCCTGTAGGTCGGTCGTATCCCCCTTTCTTGAAAACTGTACAGTGTGTCAAATGGTTGAGTGGTGGAAAAAAGGCAAATGGTCTTAAAGGTTACTTACTTTTGTGAAAAGAAGCGCATTTATCTTGATTAATTTGTTGGAATTTTGTTTCATGTACCTCCACGATGTCTCGAGCGGTCCTGTTTCCCCACAAGCTCCGTAAGGCAGAGTTAACCTATGAGCTAGCGATACGTGGAGGTAGTCCTGCGGGTTCTGTTGCTGATTGTGCTAATCTTCTTTCCGAGCTTATTCAGGTGCCCATTAATCCATCCCGTGTTCGCCCCAGCAATGTTGGTGAGTCACTTCATTTTATCACTGAGGCCTTGACAGGGATAGAAGTAATAAGGGAAGAGTTCTTGGAATTGTCTCCTACTAAAGCACAAATTGACCGTTTAAAGGCCAGAGTATATCACTACTTGGGAAGGATCCATGATTTGTTGTCGCTTAAACCTGAACCCGAGTTTATCTCTCAGTGCACCAAATTGTTGGCTATTGCCTCTAGCATTTCCGCTGAGCTGGACCTGATGATTGCCAGCAGAGATATGGATAACCTAAAAATCAGTCAAAAATGTAATCCTTCTGACCCTATTCCTCAGTGTTCATCAAACCATGTAGTTACCCCTCCTAATAACCAAGGCTTATGTTGTGCTGCCTCTCCCGTCCTGGAAAGTTTGTTGTCTAAAATGAGCCTTACTCCCACCTACAACCCTTTAAAGGAGCTTTTCCATGGGGTGAAAAATTTCTCAGTAGATTCGATTGAGGAAAGCATTCGTTTTCTGCGGTTTCTAGTAGAAATGAAAGATTCCGGTAAAGTTTATTCTATCGATGATTTGGGTATCCTTCGTGCTCTTTTCTCCCATTGTGAAGGTATTCTGAAACGGGAAATCTCAGAGGCCATTTCATCAAAACTTAAGGTTGATGAATTTCATGAATCGGTGTTGAAAAAATTTATTCCCTCCTTGGCGTTACAGAGCTTAATTCCTCAACATTGTTTTCGGATGCAGTTCCTTCATGAAAATTTACTTTCTTATATCCTTGACCTCAGATTTTTCTGTAAAGTTTTCAAAATTACTGTTCCCGAGGAAGAAATGGTGGCAAGAATTTTAAAAGGGATCTCTCCTTCATACAGGTCCTACCTTTCCCTGAGTAAGTGCCCCACTAATTTTGATGAACTGGAGGTTGCATGCTCCTTCGCTGAAGACGTCAAGCATGGAGATGCCTCCAGAACTGTAAGTTTACCTCCACCCGCCAAACCTGTTCCTCCTGTCCACTCTTCTATGTATAATGATGCCAATGCCAAGAAGTGTTTTAACTGCGGTTCTAGGAATCACCTCAGGAATGCTTGTACTGTAGTTAAGCGCAACTCTAGGGGTTGTTGCTATACTTGCGGATCTGCTCAGCATCTTAAGAATAATTGCCCCTTGTCTGCTCCAAAATCCGGTCAATGACTAGGAGTTTCCCAAATAAAGTATAAAAATTCTAATTTTGGAAGGTCTCCGGGTTCTGCTAAGGTTATCTGTCCCCAAAGGTGTAATAAGATTTCTACCTGTGGTGTTTCCCAGGGTACCTTTGCTGAAGTGGAAGTAAATAACGAACCCCTGTTAGCTTTGATTGATTCTGGCAGTATTGTCAACGTGATTAATTTTGGATGGTATTCCAAGCTGAAGAGTGCTTGTAAACTGGATGAATTATTACCTGTTGGTGTGAAGTGTGTGGCTGCTAATGGGAACAAGTTGGAAATTCTGGGGGCTGTAAAGGTAAAAGTAAGAATTGGGAATTTCACCTGGGAAATCACGTGCCTTGTGGCACCCAACCTGTCTTGCAACATGATTTTAGGGACAGGTTTCTTGTCGAAAACGGGACTAGTTATGGATCTTCAAGCTAGGATATTTTTCTTTAAATTTTCTCCTGATTCTAAATTTAATTTTAGGGATCTTTCCTCGTGTGCAATCAAGGTTTCCTGTGTAGATGAGTCAGTGCCGGAAGGAGTTGGTGAAATTGATAAATTGGATCTCAGCCATTTAAGTGAGGAGGAAGCTGAACGTATTCGTGTTCTGTGTAATGATTTCCCTGATGTGTTTACTAGCAAGCTAGGAGTTACTGATGTTCTCGAGTATCAGATTGAGTTATCAGATAACACTCCTGTCAGATCCCCTCCTTACCGCCTCTCACCTCCTCGTATGCTCGAGCTTAAAAAGATTATTGACCAAATGTTAGCTGACGGAGTGATCCGTCCATCTACCTCTCCCTATGCATCCCCGGTCTTCCTGGTACCTAAACCCTCTGGAGGTTTCAGGGCTGTTATCGATTACAGGGCTTTAAACCGCAAGGTCATCTTGCAATCCATTCCTTTACCTGATCTGCACACTTGTTTTGGGTGGTTCTCGGGTGCCAAGTTTTTCACCGTGTTAGATCTCAATCAGGCATATTACCAAGTCCCATTGTCTAAGTCTTCCATTCCACTGACCACTTTCATCACTGATTGGAACCTCTATGAATTTCTGAGACTTCCGTTTGGCATCTCTTGTGGCGCGGCTGTTCTCACGAGGCTGTTAGACACTATTCTCTCTGATATTAAGTTTAGGTTCGTCTTTAATTACCTTGATGACCTGGTTATATTCTCAAAAACCTTCGAAGAACATGTCGAACATGTTAGAGTAGTCCTGGATCGCTTGAGGAAAGCTGGACTGACTGTCAAGTTGTCAAAGGTAGCGTTTGCTAAGCCGAGTATGTCTTTCCTTGGACATGTGGTTTCCTCCGATGGTATCTCCATCGACCACTCTAGGACTCAGGCTATTAGGGACTTTCGACCCCCTAAAGATGTTAAAGGCATCGCACGGTTCGTAGGCATGGTCAATTTTTTCAGGAAGTTCATTCCTAATTTTGCAGAGATAGCTGCTCCGTTAAATCTTCTTAGACGTAAAGACGTGAAGTTCTTCTGGGGTCGTCCTCAGCAAGAAGCCTTTGAAGCTTTGAAATCCGCTCTGATGAATGCTCCCGTTTTGGCTATTCCAAATTTTAATAAAAGGTTCATAGTGCAAACTGACGCCTCTGGCAAAGCGATTGCTGGTGTTCTTCTACAAGAGTACGAGGATGGGCGTAGGCCCGTAGCTTACGTGTCCAGGACTCTTACCAACTTAGAAAACAAGTACTCCATTTATGAGTTGGAATCTCTGGCCGTGTTGTTTGCCCTGGAAAAATTCAGACCCTTCATCGAGCATGTTAATTTTGATCTCGAGACAGACAACCAAGCTCTTTCTTGGGTATTGAACCGACCCAAGAGAACTGGTCGTATCACTAGATGGGCTTTGAGAATTTCATCTTTCAATTTCAATGTCAGGCATATCAGGGGTTCTGAGAACGTCATCGCCGACGGCCTAAGTAGGATGTTTGAAGATAATTTTGGCACCGATGTAAATCCTGATGATAAAAAAGTTGTAACTAACGTCTTTGGAGTTAATGCCATTCTTTCGGATCTTCCTCTACTATATCATGAAATTGCAGATCATCAGAAAACTGATCCTGATTTGAAGGATATCATTGATAAGCTTAACGGAGGATCTGTAGTAAAGCCATACTCTCTTGTTAAGGGTGTTCTTTGTTGTAAAGGTCGAAAGAGTCGGAATTTCAAAATTGTTGTCCCTAGGGTCCTTGTCCCGGAAATTTTCAGATATTATCACTGCTCTCCCATTGGGGGACATTTGGGTACGTTCAAGACTAGGGAAAAGATTAGACAGATCTTCATTTGGAAAAAGATGGATAGTGACATTAGAAACATGGTGAAATCTTGTCAAGCCTGTGCTATTAGCAAACCGAGTTTGAACAACCGTGTGGGATTTTTATCTTCTTCTCAAGCCTCTCGCCCAATGGAACGGCTCTTCATCGATTTCTTGGGTCCGCTCCCCCGTTCTACCTTAGGAAACACCCACATTTTCGTGTGCATTGATGCCTTTTCTCGATTCAGCTGGATTATCCCTACGAGATCTACTGACACTCGAACGACTATCAGTTGTTTGAACTCTATCTTTGCGTCCTTTGGTCCTCCCAAGTTTTTAGTCTCCGACAATGCCAGTACTTTCACCAGCCATTCATTCAGGAAATTTTTGTTCGAGTTGTGCATCTCACATGTAACTACCACTCCATACTATCCTAACCCATCTTACGCTGAGAGAATGAACAGGAATCTAAAGTCCGCCTTGATTGCGTTTCATCATAACAATCAGTCCAAGTGGGATTCTTGCCTGCACTGGTTGGCCCATGCGTTCAACTCAGCCTTACACGAAACTCATGGTAAGACGCCTATGTCTCTGATGTTTGGTTATCCTCCGTATTCGCCCATGTCCAACCTACTTGGAATCGATGACCTTCTTCCTGACCTGTCCAAGCCCAATGATCTTCAGAAAATTTGGGATGAAGCGAGGAAAAATCTGTCTGTATCGTACGAGAAGGCTAAGAAACGGTACAACAAGGGTAGAAAATCAACAAGGTTGAAGGATGGAGACCAAGTCTTCATTAAATGCTACCCAATTAGTAAAGCTATCAAAAAATTTACTGCTAAACTGGCTCCCAGGTATCAAGGACCTTGTACCATTTTGCAGTTCTTGTCGCCTGTATCAGTGTTAGTTAGTGATCCCATCGCTAAGAGAATTAGGCGAGTTCATCTGTCTCAAATCAAATCTGGTTAAGGTGGAGTTTCCCTTTGGTTTCCCTTCAATTTTGGTGTTTGGTGCTACCTTTGGTAGGATGTGGTGTACGGTTTAAAGATGCGCCTAAGAACTACCTTTAGTGGGCTAATTAGGGTTAATTCATTGGTAGTGTGTAAAACCATGGAATATTTTCTGATTTTTTTTTAAACTCTGTATTCATTCCCTGGCTTATGATGGTTTCCTGTGCGAGCCTTTCCTTCGATAGGTCTGGAAAATTATCCTGTAATGTCTCTTGTTGATATTTCGTAATGAATCGGACTTGGCATGTGAAGCTTAATTATCTTATGTAGACCTTGTAGCTCCGCTATTTGGTGAATTTCTAGTCAATCTACCTGTGTTAAGTTAAAACTTGGCTAAAATCGTCCTGCCTGTGCTATCTTTCCGTGCCCTGGTAGGTTCTATTTCTTGTTCCCATTCTAGAGTAGCTTGGGTTTGTCTACAACCCTGGATTGTTCTCCCAAAAAAATTTAGTCTGCATAATCTGTAGCTATTGATTTTCATCGTGGTTTGCGTATGCACTGTGGGGTTAGGGCTCCCTTTCGAGATGTTGTACATTATCATTATCTCTGATTTCTCTGGTTCTTCTGTCTCTGGGCTGTTTGTTTCATTTCTATTGTAAGATTGCTCTCTCGTGCTGATAGTAAAGTGCCATTGCAGGATTTGACTTCCCTTGTAATATCATTTGTTAATTGGTGTAGGTTGAAAAACTCTTCTAATGTCAGTGAAGCCTTCTTTATGTTAAATCTTTGGCGGATGTGATTAGTTGTGAAGGAGCTCTGTTGATTGGGGTTGGGAGTGGTAACCTGTTTGCCTTGTGCATGGACTTGAGTCTTCCTGGTTCTCCACTGCCTGACTGTTGGTAATAGGTGCTCCTCCCTTGCTAATTCATCTTATGTCCTGTTCCTTACTATTCCCATGTCTTTGGGAGTTGTGAGTTCCTTTTGAGATTGGCTGGTCGGTAGTTCGTTGTACCTAAAAGTTCTTCGTACTCTATTTGATAACTGTTGGAAATTTCCTTTTCATTATTGATTTCTGTATCCCCACGATAATCTTTTAGTTCTCTGCTCCTCTGGAAGCTTTATTCGCCAGGTTCCTTGTTTCAAATTATTTGATCTGTTTCCTGTTCTGTGCTGTTCTATGCGAGTTGTGTGTTCTTGTAGTATATAGAGTATCCTACCTTATCTACCTGTTGTGTTTGGTTGTCAAGTAAGGTCCTTAACCTGAGAATTCTACTTCTTTAGCTGCGTTTGGTTTGGTGTTTGGCCTGTATCTGGTGGCGTTATCTCGGTACCGAAGTGTTGTTTGATGTGTAAATTTTGATGGTCGCATGATGACTTCTTTGCATGGTGTTGAAGATCGTGAAATCTTTTAAACCCTGATGGGCTGGCACATGTTTCTGGAAGTTATTGTGGTTTTGATGTTGTGTAGTCGTTATTGGGTAGTTATGACACTTGATAGAAGATTGTACGGTCTTCTGATTTCTCCTGTGTCCTGGTAGATTTGGGAATTGTTGTTTTTTGGTTGCACGCAACTCTTGTAGTATTGTATGAAGGTGGATTTAGGTAACTGGTTTCCTGTTGTACTTTGTTTCTGCCATTCCCTTGTTTTCATGCATAACCTGTTTCTCTGATGTCATCATGTATTCCTTTATTATTGCTATAAGTTCATTTAATGTCGACCTACCGCTCCTGGTGTTTCTTGGCGGATTTCGATGCTTGTCGATATGGTCGTTTTAACGTCTATCGTTCTGTGTTTCTTTGAAAAAGTATGGGATTATTTGAGGAAACTCTGGATGTATGCTAGCGTCCTTCCGCTAAATGATCATGAGGTTTGTGGGTAGCCTTCCTTCCTTTTCCTAGTCTTATGGAATATTTTTTCCTATCGTCCTGCCTCGTCTCTGCCATTTATTCTTTTATTTACCTCATCTCCTTGGGAAATGGAGATAGGTACGTGTCTGCTGTTGAGCAACAGGGTGATGTCACTTATCTTTAGTCCGATTTGTGTCGAGGTCCTGACGGGCTACTGGTAGGTTATGTTGTGTAGGACATGGTTCCCCTTCTTCCTGCTGGTCAACTGATCTGAGGCGTATTTCACGTTCCTTTTAATTTGATTAGCTGTCCGGGTGGGAAATAACTGGAGTTTGCGGACGTTGGTTGGTCTTTGGGGTGTGCTTGTGTCTAAAGTCATGAAATTTTATTTTCTCAAACCTCTCCTGTTATGTTTTTCCCATGGTACTGCTATGGTCTTGTGAAATTTAATTCTGTCCATCCCGGTTACTCGTTGCTTGATGCTGTTGATAGTTTGGTCGTTGATGACCAACTTGAACGCGTGCCCTCCATCTATTTGAGCTCTAGATGTCTCCGTCCGTTCTATCAATTTGCTCTTCCTGAGTAAACCTTTGCCCTGTAGCCATGGATTTGTTTTTTTTTTGCTAAACTTGTCTTTCTGGTGTACTTATTCTGATCGGTATACTGTGTCATATTTTCTTTCTACTGGGTTATGTATGTGATTTCTTGTGTGGCACTGTAAACCTGAGTATTACTAATTTTGGGAAGATTTCTGTAGTATATTTGGTAATCTAGCCTTTAGTTGGCTCCACTATGGGTGGTTCTGCGGCGTTTCTGCGGCAGTTCTGTGGAATTGCATGGTCATGTTGCCTATTTTCTAAACTGTACTTTTCGAGGTACGTGGTATTTTTTTTGCCAAACATGTATCTACCGTCTAGTCATCTTGTTGAAACTCCCTAAAGTGAGTATTTGGGGTTCGTTTAGTTTTCCTTTCCTAAGGTTAAGCTGTGTCTGTGCGTAGCCTAGCTACCGTGTTGTAGTTAATGTGTAAGTGTGCTCCTTCTCCTTAATTAATTGGTGTAAATTTTAATTGACCTTATTTAAGGTGGTTTCTTTCTGATATCGGAAACCTTGATTGTGCTCCAATTGTATGCATGTGACTTATCTGTTATTGTAATTTTTGCTCCTTGCTAATTTTTTGGAAAATATTCTGTTTAGTAAGGTTCCTTTCCTTTCCTTTACTTATTTTTTTTCCTTTTCCTTGCTCTTGGTACCTTCTCAAGCCAAAGATATACACTAGTGCCAACCTAATTTATCACGTGACCAGGATATTTTGGATTTTATCACCTTATTTTTGATTACTCACCAACGTTGCATTTTCCTTCCCTCCCCTTTGGTCCTTCTTTTTTCTCTTGCGGGCCATTTCACTGTAATTGAAACAATCTTGATGGTGCGTTTCTTTATTAGCAACCCGATTTAATAAAGAAAATTGGTTTAAAGGTTGGAAGGGTACTGTAAGAAATGTTAGGTGATCTACCCTGAACTGTAGTGGACTTAAAATACGGTTTTCTAAAGGTCCATTGAACTTGTAAACAAGATGTGTTTGGTGATTGAAGTCTGCAAGCGAAGAACATTGGTTCTGGTTATGTGAAAATTTTTAAAACTTCCAAATTCCACATGAACTCAGGAATGGTTATGGTAAAGCGTTTGCTATGAAACTGTATGTGAAAGGTAATCTAAAGCGAACTTGGTGTAAAACATGTAGGAAAATTGAATCTTTAAACTGTTTGGAGATTGTGAATTTCAAAAGAAAAACTGTGTTGTGGCGCTGTGTAAGTTTATCGTAACCTATAACTTCCGGACCTTGAACTGTGTTCGATGAACTTAATGGTTGATTGGTGGTGAGCTATGTACATTGCCCGTTTTGGAATGCTTTAACTTCTGCATGCTATGACAATCTGAAGATGGACTTGGTACCAGTGACTTTTATTTGTTGTGGACTGAAACACTTAAAATCTAGCTTAATTTCATACACTGGACTACGTCATGGAGTAATGTAAGAAGATATGTTACCCTTAAAGGGGGGGAGGCTGAAACCGAGGTTTCGTTTGTCTCCTTTCCACCAACGTTTTGAGTTTGCCTATTGTAATTTTCTTCTGCTTTCAACGGTGTTCTCACAGTATTTCATGTTTAGCTCTGCGAGCGCATGTGAGCTCTGATTGTTACCGCCATCTACGGCTATGTTGGGAACTACTTATCCCCTTTCTCCTTGAAGCTGCTCCGGCCAATCAGCGCTTGGTGTCAGCCATCTTGATGTAGACACTCTCTCTGGCGCGAGAGAGAGGGAAGCGAAGCGAGCAGGTAGTTGCTGCTTGGGAATCATGGCTAAAGGTCGTTGGTGTTCTGTACTCAAAGTGATGTTTTGGGATAGCATCATGGACGGTGGATAGTAAATCGTAAGGATGTGGGGATGTGCTCCACACCCTCATAATATTTCCTTTTTTCTCAATTTGTAACCTCGTAGTGAGTGATTGTTTCTAATATGCTGCAAAGGAAGATCTCCAACTGGTAAAGTACACATGGCCGAGCCATGTATATATCATACTACTGCTTGAGCAAGCAACCATCCTGTAAGTCAACCTTTGTTTTTTTTGGTATTTTCATCAGCGGTGAACTGTTCGTGTGATTTCTTCGGTGGAAGCTTATTAATTATCAAAGTAGTGCGTTTCGATTATAATGATGTGGACCTTTTCATTGTTGGGTAAAATTATTGTGCTCTTCCAAAACAAAGTATCGGGTTGAAAAGACCTTGTTATTTCAGATTACCTAGTGTATAACTTTTCTCGTAATGGAATTTAAGTGTTACTTGGGGTAATTTTCAAAGAAAAGCAGTGGTGTAAAATTTTTATTATTATTATTATTATTATTATTATCATCACACCGTTATGATGTTACTGCTGCTCTGAAATTTATTTTGGTTTTTAAAAGTAGGGTAATACGTGGGAGATCCAGTAGGGATTACTTGGGCTATGCTGGTTTATTTTAATTTAATTTACCTTATTTTTTGGGGGGGGCTTTATACGTGTTTTGCGTATGTACTGTGCCCTTCTGGCCTCCATTGTTTGGTGCCATTGTTGGTTCTTCCATCGGGATTGGTTCTCCCATGGTTTAACAATTGCTTTTGTTGCCGGGGTAATGGATGTTGATTTTTGAAGTGGAATGATGTTGGTGATGATTTTTATGTTGGGAGACTACCCTGTCTGATGTTGTTTCGGTATTTTTGACACCCCGTTGCGCATTTACTGTTTCTTGGGCACCCCAGTTGCTCTCTTTCCCCTTTCCTTCTATGTTTTTGTGGAGGGTTTCTTTCCCTTGGTAAATTATTTTGGAAAGCACTTAGGATCCCATGACTGGAACTCCCACCGTATTAATGGTACCCGTTTGTTGATGTGAAACGGATAGAGAGTAGGAACCTCTCAAGGAATAACGGTGAACCAAGAAGGTTGTATTTTCTAATTTTTAACAAGGTATCCTTTCCAAATGGAATCCACTGATAAATGATTTGGTGGTTGTTACTAAGTAAACTGGTTGAGGTGATTGTAATACCTTCTGCAGCCTATATCTTTCTTGCCGACTGGCGTTTTGTGTTTTAATTCCTTAATTTTGGTCTTTTTCTAACTCAAGGTACCATTTAATTTACTTTCATTTCTTTCTTACCGTCCGGCGGTTTTTAAATGATTTTTCTTTAATTTATCTTTTGGTGTTTCTTGAGTTTTAATTGTGTATTTCCTGTGGTTTTAAGCGAGGTCTGCTTTCCTTATTTTACCTAATTTAAATTAATCTTGTTGAATTTTAAAGGCCTCCTTATTTTAAACCTATGTCATCTAATTTTATTTAGTTTCTGGTACCTAGTTTTCTTTAAAATACTACTAACTACGAGGTTGTCATTTTTTTTAAAAATTTATTAACCTGAGTTTGATGAATTATATATCTTCTAAAAAAAAAAGGAAGTTTTGTCTTTATTTCCACGCAACATTTATTTGATACACTGTCGGTTGGTAGCTTGATCCACCTGTTTTTTTTTCTACCACCTGGAGGTAAGTTGTTTTTTTTTGTTCCTTTTGGTGTTTTCTGGGTGTGTAGTGTTTATTACGCTTCCGTTTCGTTCCTTTCAACTAGATCCTTGATCTGTGTTGTGTTTTTACTGCCAATCAGTTTAGTCGGCACCGGGTAACCTAACTGGTGTAGTAGTAGTAGTAGTAGTAGTAGTAGTAGTAGTAGTAGTAGTAGTAGTAGTAGTAGTAGTAGTAGTAGTAGTAGTAGTAGTAGTAGTAGTAGTAGTAGTAGTAGTAGTAGTAGTAGTAGTAGTAGTAGTAGTAGTAGTAGTAGTAGTAGTAGTAGTAGTAGTAGTAGTAGTAGTAGTAGTAGTAGTAGTAGTAGTAGTAGTAGTAGTAGTAGTAGTAGTAGTAGTAGTAGTAGTAGTAGTAGTAGTAGTAGTAGTAGTAGTAGTAGTAGTAGTAGTAGTAGTAGTAGTAGTAGTAGTAGTAGTAGTAGTAGTAGTAGTAGTAGTAGTAGTAGTAGTAGTAGTAGTAGTAGTAGTAGTAGTAGTAGTAGTAGTAGTAGTAGTTGTTGTTGTTGTTGTTGTTGTTGTTGTTGTTGTTGTTGTTGTAATGGTAGAAGAAGATATAAATGTGTATGTTTCTTTCATAGTTGTCTCCTGTCCAGCAATGAATTTCAAACTACGTGTTTATAAGCATCCAACCTTCATGTAATGTACAAGTTGGCGGTACTTTTATCTGCAGATTCACGTTTCTTAGTTTCACCTTTCCAACATGAACAAAGAAGAGGATATTTGTCTTGCAAGAAGTCAGGTCATTCCTCTCAAGACTATATCTCTGTCGGTATCATTTGACCGGGGGAGTTGGACGTGCGGTTAGGGGTGTCGGCCGTGACCTTGCCTCCGGGAGAGAGTACATTCAAACCCCACTGTCGGTAACCTAGAAGATGGTTTTCCTTGGTTTCCCATGCTGGGGATGTACCTTAATTAAGGCCACGGCCGCTTCCTTCCCACTCCTTGACCTTTACTCTCCCATCGTCACCATAACACCTATCTGTGTCGGCGCGACGTAATGCAGATTGAACAAATTGGTATTATTTGACTTCATTTCGTTTAAGATTTATAATTTAATATCCCTTTTCAGCATCGTTAATGTATCGTTCTACTGCATTGGCTAATGCTTGCTAACATTCTCTACAATATTTTTATATTTGAAGTAAGTTTTTGTTCTGTTTGTATACCAAGAGATTATGTGTGTGACGATATCTCACTTTATATTGTGCGTTTTTATTCGAATGATTCTATATATTTTTATTACACCTTGTCATTTTCTGATAAAGAAAATGATTTAATATATATTTATATTCCTTGCCATGTTTTCCAGGTCTAGTGAGATGTGAAAGTTTTATTTTGTGTGAACTAGTTCCAGGCTTCCTTTATGACACCCATCCGACCAGATTTATTTCATCATTTTTACTTCCGTTGTGGCCACTCCTGCCCCTACTGTTACTATGAATTTCATATACACAATACTCTTTAAATTAGTTGAGCGCCAGTTGCTGTAATAAGCAACAAAATTCGGAGAGCATAAATCTTATATTTATTATTCTCAGAGTTTGGGGTGATAAACTCACACACCTGGCAATATGCAGGAATCTGGATCAGGCCAGATGTAGATTGTGGTCGCATTTCCACAATTAAGATTTTACTTGGAAATTTAATCAATTACTATTATTAAATATCTGAACTCATGACTATACTTTACATCACAATCAACTTGCATCGCTTTAATTGAATAATATAACAAATACCCTGTGATATTTGTTGTTATATACAAAAGAACCTGATCTAAATTTAAGAAGCTATTGGCATTTTACGCTAATTAAATTTGATATTACCGCTGATTAATGTCTTCTTCATGTTATTTATGCATAACATGTCTGATACTGTAATTATCTTATGCCTGGAACTAGCGCTGTTGAATTTTGTACCCCTGGAAACGCCGTCCTGTTTGTAGTTGGAAGCGTAGTCGGTTATCTCATTTCCTACGTACCTGGAGAAGACCTACTTTCCCTGTCCCAGTGTAATGACCTCCATGCCGTCGCGTCCCCTCATATTCATTGTCAGGAATAGGAGGACTTTACTGAAGAGTGTGTAATATTCAGGCATGCTATCTACTCTAGTTTTTCCTTGCTAGTTGCTTTACGTCGCACCGACACAGATAGGTCTTATAGCGATGATGGGATAGGAAAGGCCTGGGAATGGGAAGGAAGAGGCCTTGGCCTTAATGAAGGCACAATCTAGTGTAAAAATGGAATACCACGGAAAACCATCTTTAGGGCTGCCGATAATGGGGTTCGAACCCACTATCTCCCGGATGCGAGCTCACGGCTGCGCGCTCCTGACCGCACGGCCAACTCGCCCGGTGTACTCTAGTTCCACAAGTCCTGACAGCTAATATAGAGACTTGATATAAATATACCAGCTCTATGCGATGTTAGATGTATCTACGTACGATTCAATTCTCGAACAAAATTCGCAAATTAGGCCTACATAATAGAATTCAATAAAGAATTCGAAGTACACTGACAATTGTTAACTGCATGTATCGGTTGAGTTCTATATATACCGCATATACATCTACAGACAACGTCACCAATCCTCTGGTGAATATACTGAAATATACTGATATAAACTTGAATTAAGGCGTTCTACCTCGCAATTATGTGCTGCTGCTTCTCCATCAGATCAGTACAAATTACCACTCATATTAGACGACTCTACAATCCCTACATCGACTTATGGGGCTCCGGTAGTGTGTATCCTTCCCATGCATATTTTATAAAATTCATTGCACCTTTTCTCAACAACTAATTAAGGTACATGTCGTAAAAAAGTAAGTAGAACCTACGATGGTTTTCTAATACTTTAACACAGGGATTTCCAAAAGGACTCTTTTGTTTGGCAGACTTTTTTTAATTCTCCAATTTTTTGCACTTTCGGAGGTGCTGTACAGTCAATAATTCGCCCGCTATGAGGTAAAATGCAAACTTACTGTGTTAAAATACTCATAGAAACATATTTTCAAAGGTATAAAAGTTTCGGGGAGATCATGCAGGTAGTTTCCGAGAAAAGGCACACTAAACCTTTCAAAAAGTAAACTTACGTGAAGCTGGTGTCAAAGTTTCAGTGCATTCCAGAACCACAAACTGGCTCATCTGGATCGTTCTGATAGGTTTCTTCCAGCGTTTTATTCAACTTTCTTCTCTTCTCTCGTGCCACATATTCCACTTCCCTCAATGCTTTCTCTTTTTATTTGTCAAGCTTGTTCATGGCTCGTACGGTGTGATACCCAACACTAATACTTTCTTCCATGCTTCACAATTTGACAAGATGCTGTTGTTAAAAGTCATTACAGCATCGTAAACACAAGAATGAATAGCATTAATTGCTACAAAAACTGTTTTTAGAATTCTTGTCCAAATAACAGTGTTGATGCACTCATTCTGATTTTGGACACGACCATGTAAACACTTTTTTAGTAACTGTACATCAGATAGGTCTCTGAAAATAGGCTTAACTTCTCCTATGACAGCGTATTGTAAACCATCCTCGTGTACACATATTTCGCTGCTACTTGTGCTTTGTTGTGATTGCATCATGTACCAGTTCCTTTGGGGCAGAGTCCGTGGCATCAGTTGAAGCAACGCTGTGAAGACTACCACGCCCACACTGTTTTTCTCTTAAATCGTTTATTTAAAGAATTTTTAGGTTGCAAATACATATGTACTATACACCAAATTAAAAATGACATTCCACGGATCAATAATTAGCAAGAAAAAAAAACGAAATTGACAAATCTGATCATTTTCCACGATACCGGAGCCCCTTATATAAACTCGTCATGTCCGCACATCTCCCTTCTACCTCGTCATCCCACCCACACCGATACACGGTAGCTATCGAAAAACAGAAGTAAGCTCGAAGCCACGTTGCCATGCGCAATACAAAATTTGGCATGTGGCTTAACAGCTTCCTCACGCGCAAGAACGTTTACAACCTGACTGTGTCAACGGAATTTTCTTGCCTAATGCAACATCAGTTAAACATAGCCTTGGTTGCACAATGTCAGTTCAATGCCTTCATTTACAAGTTAACGTATGATTTAGTTTTCAAATCATAAAATCTCACTTATTTACATTCATAATAATTACAAGCAGAATTCCCCTATCTAATGACAAGTAATACTACAATTAAATTATTAAAATCAGAATATAAATTCTAATGAATTGGGTAAATTAATGATAATTATAATAAATGCTGAATGAAGTCTGTAACCCTGTTGTACGGTTACACTCTCTATGCTTTGACTTGTGGGTATACATTATTATTATTATTATTATTATTATTATTATTATTATTATTATTATTATTATTATTATTATTATTATTATCTTCAATTTTTGTAACTATTGGGCTTATTTGCGTTACACTGGCCGATTTTCGTTTCGGCCGAAGTTTTAAGACTAGTTGCCCCTTCAAGAAAATCTAAACAGCCGGGCTGAGTGGCTCAGACGGTTAAGGCGCTGGCCTTCTGGCCCCAACTTGGCAGGTTCGATCCTGGCTCAGTCCGGTGGTATTTCAAGGTGCTCAAATACGTCAGCCTCGTGTCGGTAGATTTACTGGCACGTAAAAGAACTCCTGCGGGACTAAATTCCGGCACCTCGGCGTCTCCGAAAACCGTAAAAGAGTAGTTAGTGGGGCGTAAAACAAATAACGTTATTATTATTATTATTATTATTATTATTATTAATTAGAAAATCTAAACAAAGGATCGACCGGTAGGCCAACAGCTAAGCCGCAACATCAGTCACGATCTTTATTATTATTATTATTATTATTATTATTATTATTATTATTATTATTATTATTATTATTATTATTATTATTATTATTATGACAGCCATTAAGAGTGGTATACACTCAAAAGAGAGCAAAGAATGGAGAAAGATGCTACCGGGGTTTGGCTAAACGCCAAATATACAAAAGCATCAGTTTAATGTTGACGCAGTAATCTCAACTGTTGAAAGGAAGAGCTTTCTATTTGCAGCCGGTGAAATGATGCCTTAGTCAGTGCCACCCCAGGAGGTACCGCTGGTTGGTGAGAAGTCCAGAAGTTCAAGGAAGTAGGTCTACCACAACGTGGACGGAGGCAGACTGGATTACAACTGGTCAACCATCCTCTCTTAAAGTTCATCAAATGAAATAATGGATTAACGAATAACGAGAATATCGGCGAAAGAAAGATGCTGTTATTTACTTTCCATGTCTGGACCCCAGGTGTTGGTACTTACTCCCGCAAAAGTTGTTCTACTGTTCCGCAGGTCGAATAACTCCTATTGTCAGGGCCATCTTTTTAGTAGGTTAAAGCGGAAGAGAGGGTATTGGCCTGGGGAAGAAGCGGGTGTGAGGGGCTGTGACAAAGGTGTTGTCACATTCGAGGATATACCGGGCGAGTTGGCCGTGCGCGTTGAGGCGCGCGGCTGTGAGCTTGCATCCGGGAGATAGTAGGTTCGAATCCCACTATCGGCAGCCCTGAAGATGGTTTTCCGTGGTTTCCCATTTTCACACGAGGCAAATGCTGGGGCTGTACCTTAATTAAGGCCACGGCCGCTTCCTTCCAACTCCTAGGCCTTTCCTATCCCATCGTCGCCATAAGACGTATCTGTGTCGGTGCGACGTAAAGCCCCTAGCAAAAAAAAAAAAAACATTCAAGGATAAGGGTAAGGGGGCGCGTGTTTCATGCCTACTGTCAGTACGTGTTACGGTAACGGAGTTTCCAATGCGGAGCTGCCATACTTATTCAGCAGGTGTCCTGACCACGTGGGTGCAGTTACTATCATATTACGTTTAAAACAGCAGTGGCAGAATGGGACACCACTAATACGAATACGTTAATGCATTACTTATTTCAAACGTACTCAAGTTACAATCAGTGATTTGTGTTTTGTTATAGTGTTGGAGTACAACTTTCAATTACACGCCGCTTCATTTGGCAACCAAGGCAAGTGTGACGAGACAATGGCGTTACTTCCACTTTAGTGTGTTCAAAGGGTGACTCGGAGATGATGAGTATTCGTCCACTCTTCAGCATTGTCAGCGGTGTTCGTCGTCTACAGCTAACAGGGCGTTTGTTACCGTGCAGGTGGCCGTGCGGTTCGGGCCGCGCCCCTGTTAGCCTGCTTTACGTCGCACCGACACACATAGGTCTTACGGAGACGATAGGAGAGGGAAGGGCTAAAAGTGGGAAGGAATCGGCCGTGATCTTATTTAAGGTACAGCCCCAGCATATGCCTGGCGTGAAAATGGGAAACCACGGAAAACCATCTTCAGGGCTGCCGACAGTGGGGCTGGAACCCATTATCTTACGAATACTGGATACTAGCCGCACTTAAGCGACCGCAGATATCGACTTCGGTATATTCTTCTTCTTCTTATTATTATTATTATTATTATTATTATTATTATTATTATTATTAGAGGAATGCTGTTGATCATACTATAGGTTTATTCAATTTATGAGTAGGTGAGCACATGCATTGCAAGGCATTTATGGTGAAAATCAGGCTGCAGTGAGTACTGATTGTTGATTTTATCACCGACCTCAGGTGGAATCGAACCTGCTCTATCTTGGAACGCAAGGAACAATGATAAATCAGCTACGCCACTGAGATCAGCTATATCTTGAGAGGTTTATAGCCTCCACCAGAAAAGATTAACAGATTGATTCCTGACCGTCAAGGACTGCCAGAAACAGAGCTCACCATTCCATTCTACTTATTACCGACTCTACGAATAGTGGATCCTTTACCTTCCACTCCAATACAGTATTTGCCTTCATGGTCTGCGTGCAGATTGTTTTAAACAACCTTAGTTTTTACTGAGTGTTGCAAGGCTGAAGTAGCTAGGACACGTTCAGCGGATGCAGGCAACTCGAACACCAAGGAAATATTTTGCAAACATCATTCCTGGACGAAGACCAATTGGACGCCCTAGAAAAGGGTGATTTGACCTGATCAGAGAAGACCTAGAGTGGAGAGGAGAAACATGGGTTGCCCTAGAGAGAAAAGAAGCATACTAGGACCGTAATAAATGGAAGCACGTTATTCTTAACATCATAAACGGCTCACTGGAAGGAATTCAAGATGATAATGACCGATATCGAAATATATATGTTAAACCGCAAGTGAAATGCAATATCTGGGAGGTAAAATGGGGACGATTATCAATACGTTAAGAATGAGAGTCCAGAGAATAGGTACGGGAAGAGGGACTGTTACAATATGAGATACAAATAGCAAAACTTAGCAGTTATGAAGATATGAAGGGGCAGAAGAGAGAATAATCGAAGAAGATAGATGAAATGCGCAAGGAGAACATCAAAAGTAAGACCAATAACTACAAAGAGTACTGTAAATGGAAAAACGGCGTGGAAGAGTGTGCTGAAATGAATTGGTGACAAGTAGAGGTGAGAACACTGAGTATTTATAGATCTACGTTCAATACAGATCCAGTCTCCAGACTGAAAGGAGGATAACATCTTTACTGGCTTATCAACTAAATCCACCGTGGTTTCATTCCAGGCGTACGTAACCACACTTAAGAAAATGGAAATTGCAACACCATGAAGGCATTGGTCGTTTGTATTGATTTTCAAGATATGGAACGATGTCATGCAAGTATGTAAACGATCAAAGTTTCAGACCCATTGGATTGTTGCTACAGGTCTCCCCATGTGATTGGTCGTGGAGGGATCAACTCCAGTATACGGACTGTGGTGTAGCGTAGTTGACTTGCAGTCTGTGCAGTGAAGTGTTCCCCGTCAAACATGCCTCGACGACAGAGAAGAGCACGCTATCAACAACGCTGTTTGAGAGGTCTCGGATAATTGGGCTGTGTGAGGCTGGATTATGGCTAAGGACTGTCGCTGCACGTGTTGGCCGACAGGCATCTACGGTACAACGTGTATGGCAGCAGTGGTCAAATGAAGGTACCCACACTCGTAGACCTGGCACAGGCCCAGCGCGACAGACAACTGTGAGAGAGGATAGCCACATCATTCGGATGGCCCGGATGGAATCCCATGCAACAGCAGCGCAAATTCGGGCAGCTGTGGTACCCCTCGTTACACAACAAACAGTTGGTAATCGCCTGCGTGCAGCTGGCTTACGGGCCCGTGTCCCTGCAGAAGGTGTTCCATTGAACCCACAACAGCGACGTGTAAGGCTGGCCTGCTGTCGAGAAAGATCGACGTGGGTCGACGAATGGCATAGGGACGTTTTTAGTGATGAATCGCGTTCTGTCTTGCCGCAATGATCGACGGAATCGTGTGCGTCGACGTACCTGTGAGAGGGGCCACCCAGATCTTATTGTCGAGTGGCACACAGGGGCAACACCAAGCATTATGGTCTGGGGAGCTATTGGCTTTAATGTGAAATCACAATTAGTGCTTATTGAGGCCACTATGACTACTCGACAGTACGTTGATAGGGTACTCAATCCAGTGTTTGTCCCTATGATGGCGAACATTGCTAATGGGATGTTTCAGCAGGACAATGCCCGGGTTCACACTGCACGTATCTCCAGAGAATCTCTCCACGACATCACAACCTTAGAATGGCCCGCCAGATCCCCGGACCTCAGTCCTATTGAGCATGTGTGGGACTTGGTGGGTCGACAACTGGCCAACCGTCCTCAGCCACCCACAACTCTGGAACACTGACCCGTGCAGTGCAGCAAGCATGGGCCACAATTCCTCAGGAAGCGATCCATGGCCTTATTGTCTCCATGCCTCGACGAATTCATCAATGTATTGCAGCTCGTGGTGGGCACATCCTGTATTGATTGTTGTCCAATCTTGCGGTCAGAGGGACTTGAAAGTGTAATCATCGAAGCACAACCGAACACTCGTCCTGCATGTTCAATTGCAGCGATGTAGCACCACTCTTTCTGGGTGTTGCAATTGCCATTTTCTTCAGTGTATGTGGCATAGTTTTTAAATGAAATATCACACAACTGCTGTTTAGAATGCGTGTAAAATTGGAACTCACGTGTCACGGCTCTGATCAGTGGCGTATACTGAGGGCTACCAAGGCTATTGGTGAAGCCCAAGCCTGAAATGAGAACGATGGAAATCTAAAGCACATTATAGTGTAAGCACCTGACACATTTTTTCCACTTACACAGCTGAAAACAACGAGAAAATCCGTCGCACGTGTTTCTTATAGCAAGGAATCGGAGACTGATCTGCAGCCCAGATTCTGCATCCCTCTTCCCTCGGTCCAACTCACACGGCTTGCTGTCCAATAGGCGCGGGGATCAGGGGGATAGGTGTGCTAGGCTTCGATCCGTCAAATCGCCAATGGTAACGAATTACAATGCGTTACTCCTATATACTTCCTCAGCTCATACTACTGACTCAATTATATAGATAACACAGTGCTGGTATTTCTCTTCCGTTTTCTTTTACAGCCTTGTAGAAAAACACTGCAGGGATGCCGTTATAGGTGTAATATTTCTTTTTAGAGGTAGATCTGCTAAAATGAAACGGAATCATTCAGATTTAGTGCTCTCATTTGTTGGTTAGAACTGAACCCGTGATCACTGATCTCCCGAGGAAGCTAATACACCAGTCAACGATGGTTATGACCGCTGGTATTGCTGTAAAATTCTAGATTTGTATTTAATAATAGTGGTGCATGGCATCTCTGTAGGCTTTGTGGTGACTTAATGAGGATGAAATGAACGGCGAGGACGTCATAAACACCCAGTACCCAAGCCAGGGGAATTAACAGTACGAGAAGGTTGATTCTGAGAATCGACCCGGGTCCATCGGACCAAAGGCAATCATTCTATCCATTTGGCCAAAAAGCCGGCCTTTAATTTACTAAGGAATTCAATTTGCTAAATCATAGGCTTCCATCTCCACTGTTCAGGTGTTGAGAATTGACAGTAGAAGAGGCCAAAGCAGTCGTTTGTGTAGCAGCCTTGACAACACAGCAGGTTTCTCCTTTGGCTATTCGCTGCAGCTCAAATCTCTTAAGGTTTGACATTCACTAAACCAACTATCGAAAAGTGGTAACCTAATCTAGTGGTAGCCCAAATCTTGATCCCAACATACGCCACTGGCTCCGATAATAGCTCAAAGATGTGCAAGAAATTTAGACTAATATATCAGTCCTTGGACGCAAGGCTATACATGGAATGATACCAATGTATATATGAAACTATTATCGGCACAGACGGATTGGTTTGTAAACTGACTGACTTGTTTGTCTGTGTGTTTAGCTGCTGGTTGGCTTAGGAAGCACCAAACCCTAACATCAGGGTTAGAGGTTGAAAAAATGTGATCGACAAAGCCTGATAGGTTTGTAAACTGACTCCTTTGTTTGTCTGTGTGTTTAGTTGTTGGTTGGTATCAGATCTAAAAACTAGATTAAAGGCCGAGAGGACTCGTCGTGTTGACCACGCGTCACTTCGTAATCTGTAGGCCTTCAGACTGCGTAGCTATCATTTGGAAGGCTAAGTTCCTTCAAAGATGTAAGGGTATGTGGTCGGTCGGTCGGTCAGTTGGTTGGTTGGCTGGTTGTGCAACTAGTTGGTTTGGTTGAATAGCTGATTGATGGTTGGTTACTTGATTTTTTGACCGGACTACTGGTTCCTTGCTCGTTTGACTAGTTGTTTTGACAGCTACTGGTTGGTTGGTTGGTTGTTTGGTTGGTCGGTCGGTCGGTCGGTCGGTCGGTTGGTTGGTTGGTTGGTTGGTTGGTTGGTTGGCTGGATGGCTGGCACGTATATTCCACCACTGTGAGTTGAACTATCCACATTCGTATCTCCCAGTATTCATTGCTCGAGTGTACACGTCATACCACATACATGCAACATAAAAATCCTGTTCAATGCCACTTTACATGTGATATGAAGGTGTAGCGGCAATTACAAAGCGCGCCACAGCTTGCTCTTCATTACTAGATAATTGCCTCACAACTGTGCAGATTACATTTGAACCCGTGACGTCGGTAATATAGTCCTGGGTAAAACAGATTTTCAGTTGATAATCGAGACGAGAACTAATTACTACAGCCAGGCTTTCCACTATGGTTCGGTTTCCAGACCAAATGAGTATTCCATGCGTAAAGCAGATTCACACTTGCTCTCCACGATCATCTAACATGTTAGCTTTGTCCTTACTTCTACGTAAATACATACTTTTAATTTTCTATTGTCTAGTTTACATACGATATTCTAAATACAGTTTTCCACAATATTTTTCTGTATAAAATGAGCTACGAATGAGCTAAATATACTGTGAAAAATTCACGGACTAGGCCAGGAGGAGACGCCTAGCATTTTATGGGCACGTCTACATGATGCATCAACCAGCTTCTCGTTTGCTGGTAAAAGAGGAAGAGCAGGTCACCATGGTTGAAGGAAGTAAACAAAGATCTGCGTGGAACTGGAACCAACAGAAAGAGACTTAAAAGAACGGATATCGTGCAGAAGGAAGGAGGCTCCAGAACAAACCACCAAGAAGGAAGACAGGTACTCTCTGGACAAAGAAGTGGAAAGAACCACACAGCCAGAGGATGCGCAATTACTAGTCAAACATAAAACCCCACCCTAAACGCAATACCGGTTGATGAAAATCGTGGTCCTTAGTTGGCCAATTCGAAACAACAAGAAGAAGAAGAAGGCGTATTAATAAGAGGAAGAAGAATTGGTGGTGATTATTCATTTATGGTGAAATAGAAGTGGGCAAGGATCCTCTGTTCACTAATCAGAAGAAGAAATGGTGGAGGTTCGAACCATCCGAGATATTTTTTACAAGTACAACAGATAGATCTTTTGGCGAATATGAGACATGAAAGGGTTAGGAGTGGAAAGAGAGGAGCCGACAATGCGGGGAGGGTGGGGGTGTTTCGAACACACTATCTCCCAAAAACTGGATACTGGCCGCACTTAAGCGACTGCAGCTATCGAGCTCAGACTTTCGAGAATGAAGGTATCGGCTAAAGAAAGGCAAGGGCGTAAAAAGACACTTTAGATCTTGCAAACCTAATATCGTCCCGGTGAGAAGTTTAGTTTTCTTTCTATATAATTTGCTTACGTCGCACCGACAGGTCTACGAGTGGGAAGGAAGCGGCCGTCGCCGTAATTAAGGTACAGCCCCAGCATTTGCCTAGTGTGAAAATGGGGAAAACACGGAAAACCATCTTCAGGGCTGCTGACAGCACGGATCGAACCCACTGTCTCCCGACAGCAAGCTCACGGCTTCTTCTTCTTCTTCTACTACTACTACTACTACTACTGCCGTTTCCATCATCGGATGTCGGTGATCATTTTGGCTTCTTTAGACCTTTTGGTGGCTGCGCGGATTAACAAAATAGTTGTTTGACCGAACCATTGTCGCAGGTTCTGCAGCCCGGGAGACCCAGCACCCTTTTTCACTCGATCTTTCCTTGTACAGTGTACTCATTTGGAGGAGGGTGTAAATTTCAATTTTCTTCAACAAATATGTATCAGCTTTAGATATAAGAGAATCACATTGAACCCATAATTCTACCTTGCTCAAAAAATATCAACTACAAGACCGAGTGCAAACATATTTTTTATTACACGCACATCTCGCTCTCTGTGGCATGGCAACTCCTAGTGGCGAACGAGGTCGGAACATTTCAGCAGACCTCGGGTAATTAATAACAAACATTTGGATAATAACCCTAATTGCGAAAGATTTCGGCCCTGTGATTAACAACGGAATAAGTAATTAAGAATTTTTGGAAATATCTGATGAAGCTAAAGTCCACAAGGTAGAAATATATTTAATTATACCTGGAGAGAAGTTGGCATCCATACTGGCAGAGTAGTGACACGTGTCAAGGACATACAGTAAAAATACGCGGGAATTCTCCTGCGCGAAATTAATTAATTGTGCCTGTTAACAGAAGAGGAAAAATCAGCAAACAACGCCATTAAGACTGGAAAAAATAAGTGGAATCTCTGGAGTGAGTCTCTAAAATATCGATCCAGTGGTCGTCAATTGGAATGACTGCACCACGGCAGATAACACGGATAGCACAGCGCCCCTTGAAAATGCTTGAATACCCCCTCCTAAACCAGGAGCGTCAGTCGTCATTCTAGGTTCCGAGAAGATGAACATACGCCAGGCAACGTTAAGAAGAAGACTTAAAGTCGGCGAAATAGATTTGTAGAATCTCTAAAGCCAGTTGGCTTGAGGGATGAATATATTACGAAGTGGTAAATGGTGTACGAAGACAAAACTAGTTATTGAAAACATTGTAGTTACGACATCTATCATGGTTGGGGAAGAGAATCATAACTTTAATAATTATAAGATTCCTGAACTTCTCATAGGGAGACAGCAGATTCCTAGATAGCTTTTGTGAATTACTGCGGACAATGTTATTTTTGTAATCAGTAAGGCAGGACAGTAGACTGGCGGAGATAAACTCTGAGTCTCACGGTCAATCACAACTGTGAAGCTTCTGGAGAGGAAGGAGTTGGAGATTTCCACAAACTGCGTCAGTTGAATTCTCGATAGAATAAAATTTATTCATTAAGTGTATTGCCTCAAGACGAATGCAGAATCTGTGTATTTATAAAGTAATGTTTAAGAGAAGAATGTGTCCTGCAATTATGAAAGGCTAATATTGAGGTGGCTGGCACAAGATGAAACCAAGATAATGAATGCCATGCCAAAAGACTACAATTACAGGTCTGCTGATTTAAATATTATGTTTTGTAGTTAGAGATGTAAATGCTTGCCCCTTTAAATTAATTAATTAATTAATTAATCATAACATCGCGTTGTATATGGGGCGTGTGTAATCAAGTATATTGCGATGATGAGGAAGTGTCTTGTCGTTATTCTTGTGTAGAGGCGAACTGTCTATTATTGATGTCTTTAAAATGTGTTTACATTTCTAAAAAATAAAATAAAAGTGAAGTTAAATGTAGCAATGAAAATCAATGAAATAATGTTCGGGCCGGTAAAAGTTACAATAATGATGACGATAAAATAACCGTTATGAGTGCGTTAAAGTCAAATAATTATGTTTCAAATAATAATAATAATAATAATAATAATAATAATAATAATAATAATAATAATAATAATAATCGAGTCAGGGTAAAATTTGAGATGATAAATTATGTTTTCAGCAGTAACGTCAAGAGGGATTTGCGGTTTATATCGAAATCCAGCGCAGTATGGTAAGGTTGGCATTTTTGGGAAACTTAAATTTTGTGACACCGTGTATTTGTGATACAGAAAATCACGGAATGTAATTTGCTCCTGAGGTCAGGAATTTTTTAGAAGCAAATTGTGAGACATTAAAAAAGTTGTTTGATCGTGCGATCACTTGTATTTAAAAAAATTCAAGTATAAAAGAAAAGGATTGTAACGGAAATGAAATGTTATGAGAATAGTTAGGAAGATGTTAAAGGCAGAGTAAGCCTGTATTTTATGAGTGATGTAGAATAAACAAGATGCTGAGGATAAGAGGCCCTGTATTTCGACGGAGAGGAATTTTTGTGACATGGTGCAAAGGTTGAGATGTAATATTTCTGAGATGGGCTGTATAAGATGATCGATGTCCTGTAGCAATCCAGAACGGCTGATGAATTTAGAGGTTGTAAAATCCAAGTGAGCGTGTTGTAATGCCTATTTTAAGTACAAATTGATGTTCTCCCATGATTACTATTTTATGTAAGACCGTAGGTAACGGTAATTAAGTCTAAATGACGGTTCTATTTGATACCAGCGAAGTGCACTTTGTGATAACCGACCTCACGAACGAAATATATTCTGACACACGGTCAAGGTAATACTTAATTATTGTAAATTATCCGACTCGTTGGCTGAATAGTCAGCTTACTGGCCTTCGGTTGAGAGGTTCCCGGGTTTGTTTCCCGGCCGGGTTGGGAATTTTAACGTTCACTGGTTAATTCCAATGGTCCGGGGGCTGAGTGTTTGTGCTGTCTCCAACATCCCTGCAACTCACACACCACACATAACACTGTCCTCCACCACAATAACACGCAGTTACCTAAACGTGGCAGATGCCGCCCACGCTCATCTGAGGGTCTGCCTTACAAGGGCTGCACTCGGCTAAAAATAGCCACACGAAATTATTAATAATTGTAAATTGAATTCTATTATGAATCTTTACGAGGCGGAATTATCGCTGACTAGAAACATCGCGTATGTGAGAACTGAATTTGTTTAGAATGATAGTTTAGCTTGAGTAGATTGATGAGAAGTTACTTCACTGGGCAGTTCACGGTGATACCTGTTTAGAGTGTTAACATGGAAGGCCAGTTGTCGCCTCATACTCGAGTTATGTCTTGAATATCGTGATGATACCGATTACTGTTTTCAGTGATATTACGTAATATCAAACAAGAGTTGAGTTTATTTTAATTTAGCGCACTTCACTGCAAGTGTTTAGATTGTGTTGAGGAGCAGATTAAACTATTCGAACATGTTGTTCAAGTTCGATTTCACGCTTCATTGTAGGAAATGGACACAGTAATATTTCCAGGTTCGAGTTAAATTTTTAGCGAATTTCACTTCATGTGTTAGAGTTTCAACGAAGAGCATATTTAAATATCCGGACATTTGTGTTAAAAGTTTCGATTTCGCCTGGCAGTATGATTGATGTGTAGATATCATAGCGTTGGCTCAACGATAGATTTAGGATACCGCGTGCATTATATAACTTAAGGATGAATAGACACAGTAACGTTGGTTCAAGGACAGGATTAGGATGTCGTCTGTAAATAGTTAAGTCATAGGTTAGGAATTTTTGCGAATCGACTTGAACGATGTTAGTGTTTTCAGTAGTGGATATGAATTTGAAAGGTATTAGCAGGTACTATTTAGGCCATGTTTCGGCACAATTATTACTAGCCAGATGGTGCTCCCATTATTGCGTTGCATCCGTAGCGGCATGCGTGTAAGGGTCGTCCCAAGTGGAAACCTAGCTAATGGAGACTGATTATTATACTGCTTAGCAGCGCGTGTTCAAGCTCGATGAACTTTCGTTTTCTATTTGCTTGTCTTGACTTTAAGATGTATTGTTCGGGTGCCCGGTGTATTATGATAATGCCGGGTGTTGACACTTAGTTGATTTTTGCAGGATTTGTATTACGAATGCGGTTTCAATTCGTCAGATGTTAATTCATTTTATTTTCATTTCTCGTTATTCACATTATTTACTTGAGACGTTTGGTCTACCGATCACTAGTAGTTCAGTTTAATGGGACAAGTGTAGGTAGAGAGATTTGTAATGGTAGTCGTAGTTAGAGAAAATTGGAAAGATTTCCTTTCGCGTGTTTTATTGTGGACTAGTATTCCAGCAAATTTAACAACGTAATTGTTTCCTAACCTGAAAGTTAGTTTAGTAAGAACATTTTAAAGTGATGCTTTCCTGCATTTCGCAGTTTTTTTCCTGCAGGACGATGTAACGTAAGTTTCCCTCGGATCAAGTGTTATTGTTTCCTTCTGAACATCTGTTTAGTGTGATGCATGTTTCAGCATCGGGATTCCTGTGTAACTTAAGGGTGTCACGAGATGTCAATACATGGTGGAATTTTATTTTTGATTGTGACAACTGCTGTTAACTTGTAATGAACACCATGCTTTCTAGTAATATTTCGCAACCTATCCAAAGCAACTGATAGTCGATTTGGTTTGATCAAGGGTACATTCAGGGAATGTTACAATATCCGATAAGATAGTAGACTGGTGGATAACCTTAATTAAATATAAATCTGGAATTCTACTTGTTGAAGGTCAGATTTTTCACGGATCGTGTGGATTAACTTTCAGTTATCGTTTGGATCAATGGTTCCCAATTTTCAGGTTTATTCTCGTTTCTGGTTTTTGCTGTCCACGAATTTTACACTACTTTTTTCATTCTTTGAAGGACAATAATAAACAATTCCAATAAAACTTTACCACTCACGTTATGCATTTATGCTTTTAATAAGAACCGCTTTGAAGCAAAAACCAGAAGTCTTAACGTGCGGATACAACTGTTTCAGACCTGTGTATGGGGTACTGCTTTACACGGAAGTGAAACTTGGTGTTATAGGAGATTACTTAATATTAGTTGGAGAGAAATGGTCACGAATGAAGAAGTGTTTAAAAGAGCAGGAGATAGAAGATGTTTTTTAACACAAATGAAAAAATGGCGGGATCATCTAATATGCCATATACATAGATATGATGCATTATTGAAGAAAATAATCATAGAGGGAAAAATATAAAGGACGAACAAGTTTAGAATACATGACGTAAATATTAAATTACTGGAGATGTAATTCCTACTACGAACTGTAAAGCAAAACAGAGAAACGTGAAGAATGGAGAGCTGCTCCTCACCAGCCTCGCGGCTAATGACCATAGAGAGAGACATGCTGTAGCCAAACTAGGAGAGCTTCTTGATCTTAACATTCCTACAAAGTACTTCTTCTTTATACATCCCAGTTAATACCTCCTTATTGTGTATTCTGTCCACCCAGCTGATACGAAACTTGCGACGGTAGACCCTAATAGCACGGGAAAATCTCTCGGTCCGGTGGGAATAAAATAAGAATTGAGCAAGGGAGATCGAATACAAAAGATGCAAGCGACAATGGGGACAATGGAAACACCCAGTCCTAGAGCCAAGGGAATGAACCATTTAAGGTTAAAACCTCCAACTCGGCCGGGAATCGAAACCGGCGCTTCTGAACTGAAGAACACTGCGCTGACCATTCATCCAAAGAGTCTGAAGTGTAAATGATGTAGGATATATTCCAACACAACATCCAGTCTCCATATCAGAGGAATTAATGAGATGGGGATAAAGTCCCCCGCCCAGCCGGGAATCAAACCTGGACACTCTGACCGCAAGCCGATACGTTAGCTATTTACCCTTGGAACCGGATTATTACTGTTACAGTATTAAGAGCGCTGCCTGAATTTCTGATGTTCATATTTAACTACCAGTATTGCCTGCTGAGGTGTACACCCCTGTGTTTCGTGAGTTCCGTCATAACAGGTCACACTTACGTCCCAGAGCATCGATGTTTGCTGAATATTACTGTAAATATTTGAGGTTCATTTCCTCCTACTCGCTTGTACCATCCAGGCCTCATATTCTCGTCATAAAAATATGTCCACTCCCTTGCGTAAAGATTAATGTGGCTGGATTCGTTTCACATAATTATCTCGAGTATCTCACTTTACGTCGGTGAGTTTGTGGACTCGGTCTCCTGCACTTCTCTGATTGAATGATGATGCATTTATTGAGCCAAATGTGATTTCAATGAAAATTTTGACAATGACAAGTTGATTAGTTGGATGTTCACAGCTCGGTAGAGTTAGCTGACAGCCTCATTGTGTGATGAGGGATCGAGTGCGAGCCAGTTACATCTAGTTTGTGTTTCATCGATCATTAACATGTAATAATATTTCTTTTTTATATGTGCTAACCAAGAAATATTACAATCTTAAAGTTTATGACTTCGTAGCTTAATAAACACATATTCCTCATTCCCAATTCCACAATTGTTATCTGTAATTCATGATACCTTTCCTGGCCAGAACAGCAGGCGAGGACAGGACAGAATCGTGGGCTCCGGTAGTTGACGAAGAAGGTGTGGAGGTGATGGTAATTGAGGCATGTAATTATTATTATCTTTGTTAGTATTATTGTTAGGCTATTATTCGTTAACAAGTATGATTGTCTTCCAAATGTAAATTTCAATTAACACGAGTTCTTTGATGGCTGTTTAATCCAATTCTGGAACCACAGATTCTTCCATAATGTTGGCACGAGGTGTTTTGGGTAGCTATCGGTCTTTGAGGGTTGATACTTCGGCTATTCATACGCTCTTTCCTATCATTGCGTTTGTCGGCCAGAAGTTTCCTCCGTTGTAGTTCAAAGGATAGATGCGCCTGGTGGACGAGACGATGCCATTCTGGACGAGTGGATGCCACAACCTCCCAATTTTTAGGGTCAATTTCAATTTTTTTAAGATTCGTCTTCAGAACGTCTTTATAAACATTTTGTTGCCCACTCTGTTTCATCTGTCTGACCTTCAACTGACAGTACATGCTTTGTTTTGGCAGACGTGATTCAGGCATGATAATTACATGACCTCTTCATCGAAGCTGGTGTTTTATTATGAAACCCTCAACGCTGGTTGTATTAGGCATGCAAATAAATAACGGATCAAGCACCTAAATCATAGTTCTGAGATAATCAACAAAAAATGCATAGCGTGTGAATAAAACAGTTCGGAGAGGTGAGACATGATACGTGCAAAATGTGCATTCAAAGCTTTTATACTACATACGCTACTTTATTCTATTTGAATTAGTTTTGGTGTAAAAGGTTACATAACCTGAATAATTTGAAGTGGTATTTATTCAAATGTGCTAACATTGAAAACGATTCAAGCGCCAAAGCATAAGGTTCTTCATTTTACTAAGAAAAATTTACTTTGTATCATCATTACCGGGAATTATTTCAGTTAAATCCTTTAATATTTCCTTCATGTTTGCCAGTTCACGTAATGAGGTAATTTTAAGAGCAATATTTTTTCAATAAGTCCTCGTAAATTGCTCTACTTTCACTTTTTACGAAATACATCATTTTAAACAAGCCCGTCCTCCTTTCTTTCGACAGATTCTTTGCTCCCTGAAGGGCTTCCAATTCTGCTTGCCCAAGATAATAAGGCTTCACTCTCTGTTTCAAAATGTATATCTGAACTCTTCAGTGGCGTATACTGAGGGCTGTTAAGGCTATCGGTGAAGCCTTAACATCAAATGAGGACGATGGAAGTCTAAAGCACATTATAATGTAAGCATCCGACACATTGTTCTATTTAAAAAACTTGAACGCAATGAGATGAAACGCCGCTCGTATCTCTGAGTGCAAGGCATTGGAGACTGATCTTGCAGACCAGGCTCTGCGTCCCTCTCCCCTCGCTTCACCTCGCGCGGCTTGCTGCTGGATGCCTGACAGTGCGCAGACCGAGTGGATAGATGTGCTAGGCTTCAGTCCATGAGATCGCCACTGCTGATGAAGGAGAGATAGCTCAAGGACTCGAAGTCCTGTGGAAGTTTTCGAATTGTCACAGGCGTTCCGCGTCATATTTACTTCCTCACCTCATAGTTCTACTTAATTATACAGATAACAGAGTGCTGATATTTCACTCTCTTTTGCTTCTACATCCATGTAGAAAGACACTATAGGGCTACTCTTATAGGAGTAATATAGTTTTCTTTTTATAGGTAGATCTGCTAAAATGAAATGCGAATTTAGTGTTCTCTTTGGCTTGTTGGAATCAAGCCTGTGATCGTGGGTCGGATATCACCACTGATCTCCCGATTAGCTAATAAACCGGCACCTCTCCCAGACGTTCAGCTGTCAGCCTAATTCTGCGTGCTTTCGACATATGAACGTTGCAGATGTTAATGTATATGTCAACAAATTATTTGAAATAAAAGATGACTTCTTCTTGCATAAGAGTCACTACAAACTGGATTCCACTCTTTGGTTTCCAGAACGAAATGCACTAAATTGTTCAGAAATGGCTTCAACTACAAGAATCACATGTTTCAACAGTCAAACGTTGTAGCCTAAGCAGGTTAACCAATCCCCAAAAGATATATTTCTTTTGGTGAGACAGAAGGATATATTTCATTGTTCTGGCGCTTGGATCACCGTTTGACCATCATGCTTGGTGGATGACGCACGTATCATTCTGGATATTTGCACAGTACTTGCAACTGCTCTGTAGCTTGGGCTAGAATATAATTATATGACTGGCCATGGTGCATATATCACTAATTTAACATTAACTCGATTTTCAATATTTTGGCGCTTGAACCGTTATTTACTTACGTGCTTCAATTATTGTTTTAAGAGGAAGTGCAACTTGGCACCCATCTTCTAAAAACTGATCAGAGGACTAGAGGAAGTGATCCGATTCTTCAAAGTGCAATAGTCCCGAATATCTCTGATTTTGTTAATCTTTAGGCATGGTTGCTAAGTAGTAAAGCGTTCATGGTTCGAATTCCAGCCAATACCTGTAGGATTATTAAGGGCTTGAAAACGGAAGACTCCTTCGGCCTCGCAAAACTAATACCGTCGGTGTGGGAAGAGAACAAGTGTTGTCCAAGGAAGGACGGACATGAGGTGACATTCATAATTAAGTGGGAGCAATTTCGGACTCAGCTAGTGGACCCGTAGTCGCCAACGCACGTTCCTTGCAGGTTTCCTTTCCCAATTGTCCCTTACGACATGTAATCATGAATGTAATCCGCCGCCCTACCCTCAGAGGCTAACAGATAGGGCGGTAGTAAGATCGTCTGAAATAAGGTACATGACGATATTTAGGCTTGGAAGTGGTTATCAGGTGACCAAGTTAATTCCACGCAATGAGGACAGAAATATCCACAAAAACTCACAATTATCACACTCTTTACCATGACGAAAGGATAATACTTCCATGACGACATTTCTCGCTGTTAATGGACGTGGCAAGAAAAATATCATTTCGTGAATGTTTCCTTTATCATAGTACGTATGATAAAAATATACGAGGCATGAACAATCTACAAGTTATTTTATTACCTGCAGTCATCGATTCAGATGATGCGTAGGCCTAAGCAGTCATAAATACTGTTCCAATTATTGGATCCTCCGAATCACTCCAAGAGTTAATTGGAGGAACAGCGTACGAAATACGCACACATGTATATTAATACATGCTTAACCCTTATATCTGAAATTATAAATGCACATATTTATTTCCCATCCAAGCAATGCAACTTAAATAAAATACAGCACTTCCACATAAATTCATTTTGTTTTATATCAAATAGACCCTACTATATCTAATAAATGACCACACCGTAATTTAGCTTTCCTTTTAGGAAACAATAATTGCGCGGGTATTTCCTAGATCATAAAAAGTGCAATAGTCCTGAATATCTCTGATTTTGTTCACCTTTAGGCATGGTTGCTGGATAGCAAAGCATTCACGGTTCGAATTCCATACAATACCTGTATGATAAAAGTACGTCACCGTGTTTTGGGTTCCATGAAGAACTGGAGATCCCGTGGTTATGATCACGATATCATCAGTGTCATTATTCAGACATACTTACCCCACAGTTGGGCGATAACTGTCACTTTACGATACTACTCACTTCTCATAATACAATAACTGAAACTAATTTCACTCAAACGCATATAAATCAAAACCAGTTTCTAGAAATCCTGGTAAATGAGACACATGAGGCCAAAAAAGGAACCATAAAAATGTTGACGCTAATGATATACACAAGCGGTAGAAACATGAGATTACTCTTCCCGGGTAGTAAGCAAATACTGCAAATCAGTTCTGCTGTATGGACCTTACGTACAATCCCCTGAAAACGATCAAAATTGAATAGGAGCATGCACTTAGGCTTCAAACAAGTAATTTATAGTGATTGATTGAGAACATTTATATACAAATGTATTACACAAAAGAAAACGAAAGTAAATAAATAATTAATTAAAATAATTTCATGAACATGAATTTACATAGTTAAAATTGGGACGTATTGTTTTTTAAAATAATTTACTTTCTCTACTCACAATCCGTATTACATTTACGCAGAAAGACCTAGTTAGGTTTTATATACTTCCCACTGTTGATCTCCTCCTGAAGTCCTTAGTACCGAGCTCGATAGCTGCAGTCGCTTATGTGCGGCCAGTATCCAGTATTGGGGAGATAATAGGTTCGAACCCCACTGTCGGCAACCCTGAAGATGGTTTTCCGTGGTTTCCCATTTTCACACCAGGCAAATGCCGGGGCTGTACCTTAATTAAAGACACGGCCGCTTCGTTCCCAGTCCTAGTCCTTCCCTGTCCCATCGTCGCCATAAGACCTACGAGTATCTGTGTAGAAATAGAAATAGAAATATATTTATTTAAAGTTAATTACAAGTAGGACCAGAGGTCCCTTTGGCTGTAACTAACTGCCACTTTAACTTAAATGTATCACCTAACATACAAAATCTAATGAAAGAATACATAAAAAGCGTAAGATACATTTTCCTACTGAGGATATAAGAATAAGATTAAAAACTAAACATCTAGGAGGTTACAATAATACTTTAACATTTCATAAACATACACTATACTAACAAGGAACAGAAGACGAAACAGAAACCTAAGATTTTTAAAGCCGAGGATGAATTAAGAATAAGACTGAGCATCTAAAATGTATCTAGGGCATTATGATATTTCGTACTATTTAATTAATTTGGTGAAAATTCATTTACATGGCTTAATAAGTGGAAAGGTAGCGGTATTTAAGATATTTTTTCTGAGTTCCAACACTACTTTGCTGAATTTCATACAGTTTAAGATCGTTGTATAATTGAGAGGCAGTGACAATGAACGACTTACTGCACTTTACCGTACGATGCTGTGGAACCTGAAGGGTGTTAGCTGTAAACCTATTGTCCCGGTCGTGCACTTGACTCATCTGAACAAAGGACTTGGTCAAATATGAGGGAGCATTAGATTTTAAAATTCTCAGAAGTAAACAAGCAGCTGAGTATGATCGTCTATCCCTGAGTTTCAACCACTCTGCGGCTTTGTAGTAAGATGTTACGTGACAGTCTTTACGAATATTGAAGACGAATCGAACACAGGCATTCTGAATACGTTGGAGTTTGCTATTATATTTCTCAGAGATATCGCTGTAAATTACAGCGCCGTAATCTAAAATAGGAAATACCATAGTTTGGATCAGCATCTTTCTCACCGAGAAAGGAAGATACGGCAAGTTTCGTCGAAACTGATGCAATATGCCAGACACTTTCTTGACCAAGTGCTTGGCATGAAAGGTCCAGGACAGAGTGTTATCCATTAGAATACCTAAATTCTTAACACATTCCTGATACTTGACTACAGAACCGTTTACAATTACTGGAGGAATGTCCCTGTTGAAAAGATTTGATAAGTTTCTTCGATATCCTAGAAAAATAGCTAAAGTTTTGTTTTCATTTAATAGTAAATTATGACTTAGTGTATATTGATGTAGTCTGTCTATATCTAGATTTATTTTACTAATACTTTCGACAACACGATTCACAGGAAAATGGTAATAGATCTGTAAATCATCGGCATACATATGATGTCTCGTGTAGCGTAAAACTCCAGGCAGATCGTTTATATACAGCGAAAACAAAACGGGACCCAACACGGAACCCTGAGGGACGCCAGAATGCACACTAGACCACTTAGAAAAATTTTGTTTGTCAAATACTACACGCTGAGATCTCCCTTTCAAGAACGATTCAAACCAAGAGAGAGCTGATAGAGATATGCCCATTGTGCGTAATTTAGTCAGAAGGAGGTCATGATGAACTCTATCAAATGCCTTACTTAAATCGAATAATACCAGAAGCGTTAGTTCCTTTCTGTCCATTGCAAACTTGATATCATCGGTGACTTTGAGAAGTGCCGTCGTAGTGCTATGGCCTGTTCGAAAACCAGACTGAAATGTGTTAAGTATAGAATGAGTATTTAAATACGAAGTGAGTTGTTGGTAAACAATCCTTTCTAATCCTTTACCTAATATTGACAAAATACTGATTGGCCTGAAATCATCAAATTTTTGAGGAGAAGGAACTTTAGGAACAGGTCTTATATTGGCCATTTTCCATACAGCTGGAAATACTCCTGATTGTAAACAGAAATTATACAGGTGAGCTATAACCGGAGTGATTATATCCAAACAGTTCATTAGGAGGGGATGTGAGATACCATCTGGTCCAACAGCCTTGGTATTCATGCTCTTAAATACCTTGACTATATCCTCTGGGTAAATGTACGAAAAGTGAAAGAGATCATGTTGAGGTTCTTTTGTGTTCATGTAACTATGAATAATTTCGGATATTCTGTGAGAATTGTTCACTGGTGAGATCTTTAAGAAATAATCATTTTGCAATTCTGCAGATATGAATGAGGAAGTATGTTGCGAATTTTTCTTAGCAATACCTAGTGATTTTATAGTTCCCCAGAGAGCAGACGAAGTTGTTCTCTTACTGAACAAAGAATGCATGTGTTTGACTTTAGCATCACGGATCGCGAGTTTGGTTTTATTACGCAAGATGCGAAAGGTTTCAAAGTCTTCAGGTTTCCTGGTTTTGATGTGCTTTCTTTTTGCCTTGTCCCGCGCAGAGATTAATTTCTTTATTGTAGACGTTATCCACGGGTTAGGTGGGTGTTTGGCTCGAATTAGTTTTAATGGGGCATGCTTGTCGTACAACGCGGAAATTAAACTATTAAATTTGATGACTTTATCATCGATATTACGCTGAGAAAATACTTCATACCAGGGAGCGGAAATTACGTCTTTTCGAAAATCTTCAGGATTAAAACTGCGGAAATCCCTAAATGTGATCCATTTTCTTTCATATTTGGGTGCCGATATAGAGAAGACAGCATATAGCATATCATGTCCAGAAAATCCACTCGCTGGGGTCTGCCCAAATTTAAGAAGGGTATCATTACAATTTGAAGCTATGGTATCGAGATTAGAATGACAATATGCAGTATGGTATGTGTCATCAAATGGTATTCTAGTTAAATTGCATGAGTCAAGTGCATCATCGATTACTACAGTTTCCGAGGACCCTGATCCAAAATGCCCATTCATATCACCTGCAAGTATAACATATTTATAATGAAAAACGTAATTATACATCGCCTCTACAAACGAATCCATGAAACCAATTTTGGGAGGACGGTAGATGCATGAAAATAATACTTTACCTATAGCTAATTCAAGTTCTAGGAAAATATACTCTGGCTTACGACAATATTCTGCAGGGGAGGTGTGAACTATTTTACATTTTATATTGCTCCTCACGTACACAGCCACCCCTCCTCCTCTCTTGCCCAATCTATCGTTTCTATATAGATTAAAGCCAGGAATGTTAATCTCTGAGTCCGGAATGGACCCCTTGAAAAATGTCTCACTTACAGCAATAACGTTAATATTTGAATCAACAAAGCAGTCAAAAAACTCATCGAAATGTACCTTATCAACTAATGACTGAGCATTTAAGTGAATTATTTTCAAATCAGAGGGATAGGTTTCTGATAGATCTTCAATGATTTTGTGAATTTCAGAACACTTAAGTTTAGAAGACATACTTGAATTTGGCTGGTTGCAAAATTCCAGAAAATTAATATTCAGTTATAGGTCCTAATAAAATTACATACAGTTTTAGATTACCTGAAGCAAAGTAGAGAAGAGAATACTGAATAGAACATACTAATTTAATTTCAGCGAGGAGAGATCTTTTTAAGTTCGACAGTATTTCTCACACGGTGTTTAACACCCCCTTGTAGTACGATAATTGTGCCATCAGAAGTCCACACCTGCTTTTCGCCAAAGATGGAAATTGCCTGTTTCAACAGATGATGTCTGGTAGAGGTAAGATCTTCACGAATCGTCACCTTGGATCCACGTAACAGCCTCTTCGCACGGAAAACTGCCGATCTCTTGGTGTAGGAGACAAATTTACATATGATAGCCCTTGACTTCCCAGACCCAGGGGAACCAACCCTATGCGAGCGGTCAATATCTTCAGCGCTTAAGGGGACTTTCAATTTTTGGGCCACATTGAGCACTAAGTGAGTTGTATCCTCACCAGATTCTTCGGGCAACCCAAAAATTCGAATACTGTTTCGCCTTTGGTATTGTTCAATTTCGTCCATTTTATAATTCAATAAAGACTTTAATTCCAGAATTTCATTTTCGCGAGCTTTTAACTCATTTCTTAAATCGCTGATAACTTGAGAATTGAAGTCTATTGTTTCTTTTAGTTCTTCACAAACTTTTTGTGCGAGAACTGTTACCAAGGGTTGAAGGAAGTCGCTATTTTGTAATAAGTTCCCCACTATACCTTGCACCAGGGTCACAATCTTGTCTTCAGTTAAATTAGTGTTACCTGTGATGTAGGAGGGCTCTGTGTTCGGCATGTTGGTGTTGCCGCTAGTTGGTGTTGTGAGGGAGAGCTGCTCACTTACAGCTGACGATCGTGAGGCCCGGGTCGAGCCAGATTGTAGGGATGGCGCTGCTTCCTGCGAGGTGGTGGTGGTCCCGTCAGTCTCCGAGGGAGAGCGCTTGCGTTCAGCCGAAGGTAGAGTAGCAGAAGGGTGGAGGGTTGACCGTGTTTGTGAACGCTGTCTGGTAACAGTTGACAAGCGTGATGTGGGAGTCGTAGCTGCTCCCTGACCCTGGACAGCTGAAGATCGCGCCACATTTCTTCTGTTTTTCTTACTTCCGGCCATACCTAACCTAACTTCGAAACTTATGGATTTAAAAGAAATAAATGCTATATTTCCACAACGAGATACACTGCCCTAACACATTCACAGGTCACTTTCACTTCACTAAATCAATGCTTGCACACAGGACCGTACTAAGAGTACTATACACCTTCAAAACACCTGGAATTATGAGCCGCAAATTACGCCACCATGACACTCATTCGACCTGCGACGTAAAGCAAATAGAAAAAAAAATAGAAGTCCTTAGTGCTTCTCTCTCGTGATGAAGTCACCACCACTCTCCCCAGTCATGTTCCTCCTGTCAAACTGCTGGCTGAGATATTAAATTTCCTTACAGCGATAACACGTTCATATTTGGGAGCGATATTCCTTTGGTCTTAACCTAGCAATGAAGAAACGTTCAGACATAATTATATCTGGCTCATATCTGAACCGGTAAAAGATTTCAAACAATCTGAAATTAACAGCGTGACCCCGGATGATATCAACGTTAGTTTTCACTTAACGTACTCTAATTACGAGAGTATATTTAGTGTTGTATCCATACCAATGGTCCGCACGACTACCGGTAACAGTGTTAGAACGCATGAAGTTCAAGACTGATATACGATGGCACTCAAGACCAGAACATCACCGCACAGAATAATCTGGCAATCAGAATCAGAACCGAACAATGAACATCCGCTTCCTGAACATATACCTCATATCCATTCACAGCTCAAACCACTTCCGTTTACGTGACTTCGTGGATTATCGATCTGTAGCGATTAGTTTTAACCGAAGAGATTTCCAAATCTCTCTACTTGAATGGTCCTGGTTCTTCCCTCATACAGTAACTTTTGAATATTTCCAGTATACTAAAATTCGTGTCAAGGAGCACTTCCTACAGACTACTAATTCCTAGTTTAACGGCTGACTACAAAATAGTTTGTTTACACAACTATGTCCCAATCCAGGCTACCTATACAGAATACTCGCTTTACAATAATTACACAAGCGGTAATATTATTACCGGTAAAATCTTTATCTGTTTACAATATTGAATCTTCCTGAAACTAAAAGACATGAAATACAGAATAAAAAATATTATATTGTACCGGTAACGGCGGTACAGACTAAGTCCCCGTTATGAAAATCTTAAACTTACGTGTTATGCTCCGGACCGCTTACGAAGAACTGACTCGACAGCGAGCAAGAGCTGCGCGCGTGTGACGTAGTGAGCGGGTGACGTCACAGCATGCCTCGCTGCACTACGAAGCCTGGATTGATGTAGAATGTTCTACGAGTTTCGGATCAAATATAAATACGTGCTGCTTCGCTCAGCAGATCAGTGTGAGTGTGTGTTGCAGCATGTTATAGTGAGCAGCAGTGCGCTGCAGAATGTGATACCAGTTTGTGGCCGGGATTTCTATAAGCACACTAGACTGTAGTATTCGCACCGTCAGTTCGCGGGTGCGGTAATCGAGCGTGAAGCCGCTGCTAAGTTTCAAGTTCGTGGACTTTAATATAGTCACGTTGAATGTGGACTTATTCAGATTTCCTTATATTGTGACAACCTTTTACTCCGATAGGACGTGAGGTGAATTGTGTATCGTCTGGACATTATTTATTGACTGTTACTCTATACGAGTGTCCAAGACCCGCAAACATTTTCGGGTGTTCGAAATTGAAATTTTATGGACTTGAATCTGATTGCTCCTTGCCGAGGACTCGATACTTTAAGTTATAAACTGTGTTTAATCCAAATTTAATTTACCAATCCGTAAACTGTGGTCATGAACTGTGAACTGTGCAGGTGTGAACAGCGCATCTCTATTTTAATGAACAGTGCATTTCCATTCTAATGAACAGTGTACATTTAGTTTATGGACAGTCAAACCAAGGACTGTCAGTACTCAGTTAATTTCGTCTTTTGGTTTCAACACGTGAACGGGTTTGATTCACGAGCGGAACATCTTTATTTCATTTAAATTGAACAGTGCTTCAATGAACTAAGTAATGTGACATTACTTCACGTTGTAATAGGTGCAACAAACTTTCAGTAACTTTAAATCAGTTCCGAGTGGACTTTATTTTGTGAATGTTTCTTTCACTTGACACGTGATAAAGTTAAGTGGCATTTCACCGAGACATTTGTGTTTGGACTTTGTTAAAAGCATTTATAAACATTCTATCATCTGTGCAGAAGCAGCCTTTGCACTAACTCGCCCCAGAGCTGAACGATGTTCATTCATGTTCACCATTTACAAGGACTACCTCGACGCCATGGATCTTCAAAACACCGAATAGATCTTCTAGAACTTCCATCGGGGGACGAATGGTGGTTCGCTGCTATGGAAAATGGAGCTGCCGGAATCTAAGGACATCGCCAGCCATATGACGAGGAACGTTTTCAACTGTATACGCTGTACAGAGGTGATATTAATTTCAATTTTTTAATAAACTCTGAAACAAAAGTTTTTAAGATTTCTTTTAAACAAACCCTCTCCCTCTGTATGCACTTCAGCGACTGGTACACGCCCTGCGTCTCATCTCTACCGAAGTACCAAATTTACTGTTACAGAGGAGAGGGGTAGAAATTGGCGCCCCAGTCGTATCGGGGCCGATTTGGAGTGCAGTAAAATTAGAAATTAGCGCTTCAGCAATATCAGAACTTAATTATGAGTGCAGTAGACATTACATTGACACTTAACCATTCTAGGCTCAATTTTGAAGTACTAGTAATTAAGAAGTGCAGTGATAGACAAAATTGCACCAAAATCGTGTGACTTCGTAATTTAATTCAGATACATTTCCAGTGCTTTATGTGGAATAACCATTGACATTACAGTGAACTTTCTAACAAGATTTAACTTCTCACTAATAAGAAGTGTTATCAATGATATGGGATAATTCTTGTGTGTTAAATGTCTTGGAAATTTTTCTTTTGAGAATGTTTGAATGACTTTGAACATGAACGTTTAACCATTGGACAATAATGGTGATATCTGAATTCTTTTCAAGTGATTTATGATTTTCTTGTTGCTTGGTTTAAATACATTACCATCAAAATGGAAAATATTTTAGCGGCTATTGAAGCTCTTAAGATTAGCTTAAATGAACGTATCGCCAAATCGCATGCTCAAGTAGGTGCTGATTTACAAGCTCGTATTACTGAGGCCAATGCTGCAACTGCTCAAGTAGGTGCTGATTTACAAGCTCGTATTAATGAGGCCAATGCCGTAACTGCTCAATTAGGTACTATTTTAGGATCTCGTATTACTGAGATTAACACTCGTATTGATGAGGCCAATGCTGCAACTGCTCAATTAGGTACCATTTTAGAATCTCGTATTAATGATATTAACACTCGTATCAATGAGACCAGTACCGCAACTACAGCCAACTTAGAAAGTCGTATCACACAAGTAACTAAAGTAATTAATACCAAGTTTACCGAAGTTAATGCTAATTTGTAAAATAGGCTTACTAAAGCTGGTTCTGAGATTGAAAAACGATTCTCAGAAACTAATGCGAAGATTAATTCTAAGTTTACGGAAGTAAACGAACGCTTCACCCGTGACTTAGAAACAGTAAAACAGGACCTTAAACTACAAATAGTTGAAGACTTAAAAGCTTCATTTCCCACCTCACATCAATTGATTAAGGAAGTTGAAAGCTTAAAGACAGAATTTAAAGAATCTCATGGACAGTTATCACAGGCACAAGCAAAAATAGCCTCTATTCAGGATAACATCCATGAATCTTTTAAGACTAACTTTCAGAAAATTAGTAATGAAGTCAATTTACTTAAAACAAGGCAGGAGGAAACAGATAAGCATGTAAAAAACCAATTAGATAGCGCACATACTCAAATCATTCGCATAGGCCGCGATGTAAATGAAGTGAAGCAGGACCTCGAAAAGGAAGTCCAGAGCGTGGAAAACTCCATCCGTGGGCAAGTTAAGAATATCAAGGTCGAATTACAAGGAAAAATAGAGACGATTGGTAATAGAATCTCTCAGGTGGAGAAGGAGGTGTCTACACACCAGTGTCAAGGGTTTAGTGGAGATACTTCTAGCATTTCCACAGTCTTAAAATTATCAGACGATAAACCTGCAAAATTTTCCGGAAAGGAAGAGTACACAGCGAAAGAATTCCTTCTCAATATTGAAGAGTACTTTCAAGAGAATAAAGTACGATCCGATCACCAATTGAGGATAGCTTCTAGATTATTGGAAGGGAAAGCATTAAATTGGTACACAGCATTTAAATTTAACATTAAAACCTCTGATGAATTCAAGGAAGCCTTGTTGAAGAGGTTTTGGAATTCGGAAATTCAACACTTGATTAAGTTACAATTGTACTCTAGGAGATACAACACAGCTATTAATTCTTCACGATATTCTGATTTTCTCATTTCCCAATTAAAGAAGATGCAATTCTTTGATCCTCTTTTGCCAGAACAGGAGTTAATACAGGTAGTAACTTTACAATTTCCAGCGCATGTACAAGAAATTCTTGTGGCAGCCAATGTTCAAGACCTAGAACAACTTGATGATTTATTGAGGAAACTTGACACTGCCCATACACAAAATCTACCTAGGGTTACTAAGACAAAAGAGGTTGCAACTAACCATGTCGAAGTTAACAGCCCGCCGAGATCGAATCCCGAACCCCGTGAGGAAGTAAAACCACGGAGAGATCCATTATCTCATTTCCGACGTTTTAGGAGACGTCCATACGGGCAAAGTACGCCTTATAGACGTAATCAAACGTGGAAGAAACCTATCGAGTCACTTACTCGAGATAGAGATTCGCCGAGAGCCGAGATCGAAAGAAAATGGAGAGAAACTCGCGAATATATCCAGAATCGAAACCGGGATGAAGGATTACCTGGCGCTACCTCTTTAGAATATCAAGAGCATGCCAGAAGACAGAACACGACGCCTGCGACAAACCCCGAATCGGCAGGCGCAATTAAAAAAAAAACTTCGACAACACAACAATAAGATTGCCTGAAAACCGTAGTAGAGGGGAAATAATTTGTGTCACTAATATTAATTACTGGTACTTGGATGACTCAGATCTCTTGCATGAAGATCCCACTCTTACAACACCGAAGGTCCAGCGAAGTCTTCCAGTTATTAATATTACTTTGGATACCCTTTATGTAACTGCCTTAATCGATTCTGGAGCTCAAGCTTCATTAATGTCTGAGAGGTTAATTGAAATGTTGAAGGGAGGAGAAGACATGTTATTGATACCAGTCGCGCAGATCAAAATTAAAGGGATAGTACCGGACAGGCATATCAAATGTAAATTTCAAGCTTTTGTTACATTTGACATTGAAGGTGTCCAGTTCGAGCATATATTCCTAGTCATTTCGCCGATGAAATTCAACGTCATCCCAGGGTCAGATTTCCTAGCCAAGTATGGGGGAATCATTGATCATCCTGCCAACGTCATACGATTTTTTAATATCGATTCTGTAGAGTTGCAGCTGGTAGACTGTAATAATTTGAAGTGCCAAGGTCTGGGTACCCCATTCATAGAAGCCGGAGGCAAGATGAGCGACTCTTTGCCTGCCGATGAAATAGATTGCGAAGAGGGTAGACCCGGTCAAGAGGGACCCGTCGAGGGCCAGGAAGTGCCCATTGTTGAGGATGTGTTCGACGAAGGTCGTGATCACTTCATATTTCTCACCAGTGCGGCTGAAAGCCCAGAGTTCGATTCCCGCGTGGCAGAAGCAACTCGACAAATATTTGAAAAGTTCCCTGAAGTTTTTGATGACAAACCAAGCGTTATTAGAGATTTTGAATACCAATTGAATGTCAAGGACACCTCTCCTTATAAAAGGCGGCCCTATCCAGTTCCTGAGAAGTACCGAGAGGAAGCCAGGATTGTGATAAAGGAAATGGAAAATAATGGTATCATTTCTAAATGTGTCACTCCGTATCTAAACCCCTTGGCCATTGTAAAAAAACCGAATGGCAGTCTGCGTTTGTGCCTAGACGCGCGCATGCTCAATGACAGACTTGTATTGGAACATGACCACCCACCTTCACTCAGGGATGTCATCCGGAAATTTAGAGGCATGAAGCTCTTCTCTACTATGGATATGACGTCATCTTACTTTCACATCTTATTGGCAGAGGATAGCAGGAAATTTACAGGCTTCATTTGCGAAACATTACATATGCATTCAATCGTCTCCCTTTCGGGATCTTGAATTCAGGGGCAGTTCTCATCAGGGCTCTTGAGAATCAATTATCCGATGAGGTTAAAAAAATCGCAACGATTTATGTTGATGATATCCGAATAGCTTCGGAGTCCTTAGAGCAACACATTGAAGACGTTAATAAGGTACTCGACGAGCTCAAAACCAAAAATTTTAAGATAAATGCCTGTAAAAGCCAGTTTTTTAAGACAGAGGTACTGTTCTTGGGTCACCTCATTAGTGGAGACAGGATCAGGCCTAATCCGGCCAAGATTCAGAGTATTTTGGATTTCCCGAAACCCACAAAAATTAAACATGTGAGACAATTTCTGGGACTGTGTCAGTTCTTTGCACAGCATTGCCCAGATTACACCAAAACAGTGGCACCCTTGCAGCTGCTGCTCAAGAAAAATAATAGGTGGAAATGGTCAAAAGAATGCGAGGAGGCTTTTTCCGCAACAAAGAAGATGCTTCAGGGAAGCGTACAGTTAGCATATCCTAACTTTGAATGGCCCTTTTGCCTTGAGTGCGACGCCAGCTCCGTACGCATCGGCGCAGCACTATACCAAATCGATCCTGAGAAGCCTGATGTCCGCATCTTTATTTCATTCATGAGCAGGAAGTTGAGACCACATGAGAGGTCCTATACTATTACGGAACTTGAGGCTCTTGCTATTGTATATTCCTTGTTGTACTGGAGGAAGATTATATATGGGTATCCCGTGACCATCTACACGGATCACAAAGCCCTCACATTTATCATGTCTTCTGATCTAACTAGCGAGAGAGTAACCCGGTGGGCACTCTTTATTCAGCAGTTCAACATAACTGTTATCCACAGACCAGGAAGGAAGAACATCCTAGCTGATGCTTTAAGCCGCAATCCGGTCGATGTCGTCACTAGTCATCACATAGAAGTCATGAGCAACGAAGATGAGGAATTTCTTAGGAAATTACAGTATTTACCTCAAGCACAAGGGAGAGATAGGAAGTCCCGAGAATTGATTAGATTTTTTAAGGGTTTGATTCCTGCAAATGACGATGACTATTTTCGCATCGCAAAGTTGGCTCAATCTTTTTGCTTTCATGATGGGTTACTGTATAAGTATCTTGATCATGCCAAAACCAAACGCCGAATTTATGCTCCTCCGCGCTTAAGGTCCAACATTATCTGGCACTGTCATTCAATATCTGGACATGCCGGCACGGATAAAGTAATGATGATCATAAAAGAAAAGTTCACTTGGGAGTACATGAGACGTGATATTAGAAACATTCCCCGAACTTGTGATGTCTGCCAACGGACTAAGCCTAATAATAGATTATTGAGGGAATTTCCAAAGCCACTCCTTCCCGAAAAACCTGGTGAAATATTGGCTTTAGACCTATATGGGCCACTCCCCAAGGCGAACCGCGGCAACAGGCACATTGTGGTGGCAGTAGATGTCTTATCTAAGTATACGATGCTACTGCCCATACAGAAGGCTAATGCTGGAAACATCCTCCGAAGGATCAAGAAAAACATTATTCCAGAGATGGGAAAACCGGAGTTCCTACTCACCGATCATGGGCCCCAATTTACATCTATGGAGTTCCAAACAGTACTTGAAGAACTCGGTATAAGACACATTATGAATTCTATTCGACACCCAGAGGCTAATCCCGCTGAGAGAATCATGCGCGAGATTGCAAGGTTTTGCCGTTTGTATTGCAGAACTCAACACTGGAAATGGATCGAAGTCTTACCCGTGATGCAGCAATGTGTAAATTCAACTGTTCATGAGTCTACGCAGGACATCCCCATGACTGTACATAGAGATGTCATGCCTGACAGGCCATGGGACCAAGTATTACCATCACCTCAAGATCCAGCAATTACTCATCAGACTCGCGTGGACGCAACAAGGGAGAAGCTCAGACACGCTGCTAGAATCAGAGAGAACCGATACCGAAACCGCGCGTTTCGACAACCACATAGGGTCAATGATTATGTTTTGATAAGAAAACCAGCTGTTTAACATCCCGAACTTCGCATTTATGCAAAGTTTTGCCCGCTTTATGTAGGACCATATAGGATTGCAGAGGTTCTCGAGAACGGGGCATACAAAATTAAGAAATTGGATGGAAGCATCGAGGGCATTTACAATGCAGCCAACCTAAAGAAATATTTCAGGAGAGAATATCATTAAAAGAAAATCCTATCGAATTTTCTTTTCCCCAGGAGGAGGGGGAGATGTACCGGTAACGGCGGTACAGACTAAGTCCCCGTTATGAAAATCTTAAACTTACGTGTTATGCTCCGGACCGCTTACGAAGAACTGACTCGACAGCGAGCAAGAGCTGCGCGCGTGTGACGTAGTGAGCGGGTGACGTCACAGCATGCCTCGCTGCACTACGAAGCCTGGATTGATGTAGAATGTTCTACGAGTTTCGGATCAAATATAAATACGTGCTGCTTCGCTCAGCAGATCAGTGTGAGTGTGTGTTGCAGCATGTTATAGTGAGCAGCAGTGCGCTGCAGAATGTGATACCAGTTTGTGGCCGGGATTTCTATAAGCACACTAGACTGTAGTATTCGCACCGTCAGTTCGCGGGTGCGGTAATCGAGCGTGAAGCCGCTGCTAAGTTTCAAGTTCGTGGACTTTAATATAGTCACGTTGAATGTGGACTTATTCAGATTTCCTTATATTGTGACAACCTTTTACTCCGATAGGACGTGAGGTGAATTGTGTATCGTCTGGACATTATTTATTGACTGTTACTCTATACGAGTGTCCAAGACCCGCAAACATTTTCGGGTGTTCGAAATTGAAATTTTATGGACTTGAATCTGATTGCTCCTTGCCGAGGACTCGATACTTTAAGTTATAAACTGTGTTTAATCCAAATTTAATTTACCAATCCGTAAACTGTGGTCATGAACTGTGAACTGTGCAGGTGTGAACAGCGCATCTCTATTTTAATGAACAGTGCATTTCCATTCTAATGAACAGTGTACATTTAGTTTATGGACAGTCAAACCAAGGACTGTCAGTACTCAGTTAATTTCGTCTTTTGGTTTCAACACGTGAACGGGTTTGATTCACGAGCGGAACATCTTTATTTCATTTAAATTGAACAGTGCTTCAATGAACTAAGTAATGTGACATTACTTCACGTTGTAATAGGTGCAACAAACTTTCAGTAACTTTAAATCAGTTCCGAGTGGACTTTATTTTGTGAATGTTTCTTTCACTTGACACGTGATAAAGTTAAGTGGCATTTCACCGAGACATTTGTGTTTGGACTTTGTTAAAAGCATTTATAAACATTCTATCATCTGTGCAGAAGCAGCCTTTGCACTAACTCGCCCCAGAGCTGAACGATGTTCATTCATGTTCACCATTTACAAGGACTACCTCGACGCCATGGATCTTCAAAACACCGAATAGATCTTCTAGAACTTCCATCGGGGGACGAATGGTGGTTCGCTGCTATGGAAAATGGAGCTGCCGGAATCTAAGGACATCGCCAGCCATAAGACGAGGAACGTTTTCAACTGTATACGCTGTACAGAGGTGATATTAATTTCAATTTTTTAATAAACTCTGAAACAAAAGTTTTTAAGATTTCTTTTAAACAAACCCTCTCCCTCTGTATGCACTTCAGCGACTGGTACACGCCCTGCGTCTCATCTCTACCGAAGTACCAAATTTACTGTTACAATATATATATATGACTACTATTAAAGAAATACTTAGTGAGCAAATTGTTGCTTAAAATTATGTAACATTATACATGTTACAACAGTTAAGTGTAATTTTTATTTTAAGTTTGGTTCGCCGTAAGCAAAAACATATAAGACACCAAAAGTTCGAAAAATATTCTATCCACAAATTATGTTTTGTTAAATTTTTAATAGGAATAATATTAACGGAAATATTTGAAAACTCCCGATTTGAGCCTTCCCCCAATATTGCTGCAACACTATTCACTAACGAAAGAAAATTGCACGCCCCGGGTTTACATCAACTCATATAGAAAGGATTTTTGTAAAGTCGTTTTCTCATGATGTCTTAACAAACAAACAAACAAACAAACAAAATAGAACATAAATTAAACTGAACTCACTTTCTAAATTTGTACGTCGGATTCGATATTTATATACTGTATATATATAAAGAGTTTTGTCTGTACATTGCTTAGAATTTAAAAAGAAAATATTTCTATATCAGTCATGTTTACAGTAACAATGAAATGCACTTTTTCATTTTCCATAATGTATGTCTGTCTGTATGTTTACGCATCACGAGAAAACGGCTCAAGAGAATTTAATGAAAATCGGTATGTAAAGTCGGGGAATGTCGCTACAATCTAGGCCATACATAATTTTATTCATGCTGAGTGAAATGGTATAACTGAAGTTATATAGAATTAAATTTCCGATCGTTTATGTCTGATTCATTTTTACCGTACTGGCTATGATAACAGAGATATTCATGAATTTGGATTTTTGCTGCTAATTCCATATAAGCGCTGAGTCACGAGAAAATGGGTAAAAAGATGATAATGAAAATCAGTACGTTAATTCGGGGAATAAGGAACTACTGTCTACACTATAAATAATTTCACAAGATGCTCTAATATCACAGAGTCGGAAGAAAACTAAATGTGAGGGCCTACAATATAGAAAGCTCATAAAATTGGTCAACAATAACATTACATTGACCATTGTTTGTTGTGATGTGTTTTATGTCTTCTCCTGTCACTCTTCTCCGATAGATGGGATTACTGCTGCGTACCGAGTATAACAGCCTGCTGAATATTGGCGGGAAGTAGCTGGGGAAATAGATATCTCTTTTCTATAGAATGCCATTCCTCTGATTCATAAATTTTCTGATATACTGGTACGTAACACACTGGTTCATCATAGCATTCCAGCCATCCAATCCCTACACTGAGGCACTCATTGGAATGAGCAGTTTGCACATTTAACGGAATAATGACAGAGGAGTCTTCGCAGCTGTCTGCAGCCTGTTTATTCCAGTACTGGAACTTTGGACTGTTAGATCGGCAGCGTAGTACTGTTCACAAAAAGTGAGAAAATGTGCGATTTTTCATTTGATCGAGTATTTTGTATGATAAGATTGCATTTAATCGTTACATTCCTAGTGACGTCATTGTAATGTCCTATGATGACTTCAGTTGGAAAAACCACAAAGACAGTTTTTCTGAGAATTCCGCAGCGAAGTACGGATACATCAGCTAGTAAAAGCTAATTATGAGTCTAAAGATTCGAACTGTACAGAACAAATACCACAATGAACTTATATAGATCTAGTATATAAACCAGCGTATAACGTCGTATTTGAAATGCATTGTGGCTCAGGAGTTTACTACTCCATTATCGTAGTTCAATACCAAGCAGGAAAACTTGCCTATATCAATTTTATATATTTCCAGTTCATTTTGCAAGGCGAAACTCGCGCCAAGTTCTGAGAAAAATGAACATGAAGACCAGCAAGCAACACCCTTCCACAACGAGATTCGATCTGTGGATCACAAGATTGGGAAGCAGAGAGCTTGCTCGTTGCGCTGCGCGGTCGTTATAAGAATAGGCTATATGCTGGTCTAGTGGGAGACTCTATAAATATTCAACTGTTATTCAAATTCCATTTCGTCGGAATTAGATATGAACTGCAATTTGAATCAGTCAAATTTTCCTTCATGGCTTGCACGTATATTGACAAAGGATGAAATGGGTGGGGTCACATTAGCAAGGTACCTTATTAGACATCTTTAGAATATCTGTGTCACCGGGCGAGTTGGTCGTGCGGTTAGGAGCGCGCGGCTGTGAGCTCGCATCCGGGAGATAGTGGGTTCGGACCCCACTGTCGGCAGCCCTGAAGATGGTTTTCCGTGGTTTCCCATTTTCACACCAGGCAAATGCTGGGACTCTACCTTAATTAATTAATGCCACGGCGGCTTCCTTCCCATTCCTAGGCCTTTCCTGTCCCATCGTCGCCGTAAGACCTATCTGTGTCGGTGCGACGTAAAGCAACTACCAATATATATATATATATATATATATATATATATATATATATATATATCTGTGTTGAGATAAGAGTATGCAAATATTTAATTTCTATGCTGTAAATCAAGAAATATGCTTAAGAATCTTTTTTTTTGCTACTTGTTTTACGTCGCACCGACACAGATAGGACAGATAGGACAGATAGGACGATGGGACAGGAAAGGGCTAGGAGTGGGAAGGAAGCTGCCGTGGCCTTAATTAAGGTACAGCCCCAGCATTTGCCTTGCGTGAAAATGGGAAACCACGGAAAACCATTTTCAGGGCTGCCGACAGTGGGGTTCGAACCTACTATCTCCCGAATACTGGATACTGGCCGCACTTAAGCGACTGCAGCTTTCGAGCTCGGTCTTAAGAAATGTTCACGGGGTGTAAACGAACTGAAATTAAATATATATTTGTATAGAACTAGGTAGGGCAAAATGTATGCTATATGTCGATGTTTGTATCTCAAAATCTCATTTGTTAAAGTGACGTAGTATTGACATAAGGCAGCAATGTATGAATTGAGGACCGTTTTTGCAAAACTCAACAACTATAAAAATTCAAATTTTCTGGAAACACATTTTACTGATCATATTCCAAAGAAATTTGTATATTTTAAACTGAAAACTCACTTATAATATAACATTAAGCAAAAGCTTCTACTAAAACGCACTTTTCAAAATAATTATTAACAACAGTAGAAAAATAGGTTTGTAAATTGTGAGTTTTCTGCAAAACTCAACATCTACAGGAACAAAAGTTTACAAAATTATTTTCAAAGGTCATATTTCACATATTATGTAGAACTATATATTGAATATTAATAGGTTGGCTCGTTTGGATACTCAGCATCATTACTGTTCTCAGTTCGTTATGAGCAACCTTGCGACAATGCAGAATAGAACACTTTTGCCTTCTCGGAAGATGAATCGAAATATTTCATTTCTTAACATCCTCACTTTTCTTAACATTGACGTGATTTGATAATTTGATAGGCAATGTCTTCATCATACTTCTGAAGTTCGCGGTACCTCCTCTAAAGACTAACAACGACAATAGGATCATCAAAATAATTTGTTTAATCTCTGCACTGAACTCGAGTATTTTGATTTAACATACCTTAAAGCCCAGACTTCAGTAATCTTGAAGGGCAACTTGTGTTTCTAAACCTGTCTGCTTGCTGATATCAAGTCATACACTTCCCAGCTCTTCCCATGAATAAGACATCGCCTGCGCTGATTCAGTATTTTGTAACATTGAGACGGGACTGATATAGTTTCTACTTCTCTCAGTTGTTTCTCAAAATAACCAAAACTTTCACGGATGCCAAAAGTAAAAGTACCTCGTAAATATAAATAAAATCCCGAATAGTATGTAGATATTAAGTTTTCATAAATGTGTATTTTCTTAGATGTCGAGTTTTGTAAAAACTCCTAAGATATGAAGCTCTGTTACAGTAATAGATGTTTAGTTTAGCTAAACTCGGACGAGTGCAACTGGTCCTGCTCATACTACACTACACGATCTGATATGTAACTCATTTTGGTAAATTTTGTAGTAGGTGACTTTTGCAAAAAATGGTCCTAAAATAGCATGTTTTACCTTGCGCACTGCGCTGTAATATTCCACTTCCTTATCAGAACTGCATGCGTTACCAGACATTAACTTCAATCAATAATCAATCATATTCGAAGATTATCAGCAATTACCGCCAACCATTATCGGTTTGAAGTGTTCTTGTTCACAAGACAGCTGACAAAGCAACATGCGGTTGTAATGAACCTGTCTTGTGAGCTAATCGCGATGTTGACTCGACTCTGGTGCGCGTCTTCAAGCCGCAGACGCTCCCCGTCTTGCCTCTAATGGGCTAACAGGATTACTGTCGCTATTGGCCGACGTGAGAAGATTGCCGTGACGCTAATGCGACTACCAACAGACGAGTGTCGCACAACCTCACACGATCGTCTTCGGATTACCTGCATGCGATGGCTTATGTTATGGATTAGGTTACACCAGGCAGTGGAAGAGGTCACACCATCAGCGGAGCTCACATGTGAAGATTTGACATTTCAAGTCCTGAAAATTAGCAACTCCGTCACCTTACTGTTAGGAGGCTAGAAGCCATGATTTTCCAATGACGACTTGTTTGTAGTGTGAACGTAAGAAAAATGTAGTGTAGAGATTACGGTGCTCCTTATGTCTAAGAGCAAAGGGGGTGATTATTGCTTTCAGGAGTATATACTGGGAATTAGAAGTCGGAGTGCGGGGGGGGGGGGCAAAATGAACCAAGATGGTGTGATATAACGGGGGGGGGGGGGTGAACTGGCTAGGTATATACATTAAAATAGAAAAGGAAAAATGCTACAAAGTGGGAAGTTGTTTGGTGCTCTTTGAGCGAAGAGAGGTAAAGGGATGACAGCTTACCAAGTGCGGTAATAACAGCATTTTAGAAATTTCGATTCAAAACTATAGAATAAAAGTTTCACTAAACCAAAAATATTGCACATGTATTACAATTAAACAGAAGCACGGTGTTATTATATAACTAAAACGTCATTCAGTATTTGACTCCACACAAAGAACCTAAGACACTACAGAGACTGCCAGACTGACGAATGTGCTTGGCAAGGGGGTGAATGATACCTCAGTGTCCATGGCCTTGGCAAGCATGTATACCCCTGCTACCCTTCCTCACAGCACATGCAATGTGCTGCTTGCTGTGGCGCTATACAAATCAGTTAGCCGCGATGAGACGTTTTGTGCGTATTTCTGCTAATAATTTTGTTAATAATTAAAGAAAATGAAGAAAAAGGGTTCTCTGGTAAAACAAAAGGGCTTGTATAAATTTCTTTTTTAAAACTAATTCCTAGTGTCAGCCGAGTAAAATGGAGTAGAAATGTGATGTCTTTTCCACAGAGTGAAAGGGGGCGAGCGACTGCCCAACCCTAATCGCCACTGCTTACTGCTTTAAGAGGAAGTAAAACTGGACAACACCCGGCACCCGTAATCACCACTGCTGATTGCTTTAAGAGGAAGTAAAACTGGACAACACCCAGCCACCCGTACTCACCACTGCTTACTGCTTTAAGAGGAAGTAAAACTGGACAACACCCGGCACCCGTAATCACCACTGCTGATTGCTTTAAGAGGAAGTAAAACTGGACAACACCCAGCCACCCGTACTCACCACTGCCGATTGGTTTAAGAGAAAATACAACTGGACAACACTCGGCACCCGTAATCACCACTGCTTACTGCTTTAAGAGGAAGTACAACTCGACAACACAAATCAGAGAGGTAAAATAACGTAGCTGCGCGATCAAATCGTCGCATTCCGCAATACTCTTCCTATTCATTATTTTCCTTATGACTTCTTACGCCTCCCACCCACATATGGATATGCAATCCATCAGAACTATTTTCGTTGTATCCATTTTCCTATGCAAATGCCACTATAATATATTTAAGTTTCATTTTCTTTTACACATTAGCATAGGAACATGAACACAACGAACATTGTTCTCTTGAACTGTATAGCCGTATGTAGCTGGGAGTGGTGGTGGTGGTGGTGCTGATTATTGTGGGGGTTTTTTGCTAGTTGCTTTACGTCGCACCGACACGGATAGGTCTTATGGCGACGACGGGATAGGAAAGGCCAAGGAGTTGGAAGGAAGCGGCCGTGGCCTTAATTAAGGTACATCCCCAGCATTTTCCTGGTGTGAAAATGGGAAACCACAGAAAACCATCTTCAGGGCTGCCGACAGTGGAATTCGATCCCATTATCTCCCGGATGCAAGCTCACAGCCGCGTGCCCCTGACCGCAAGGCCAACTCGCCCGGTGATTACTTTTTTAAGTACAACTAGGCAGTCATCCTAAATATAACACTAATCGGAGAGAAAAATGGAAGTGATCCGACACCTCGAAAAATGAAGGCATCGTCCAAAGAAACACAAGGACTACCAAGGGTGTGAAAATGAGACTCCCTAGGCCTCGAATGCTCTAATACAGTCAGGAATGGAAAAGAACAAGATGTGACCACGGCAGGTGGAACAGGATAGATGAAAGCGAGGAGTCTAGCACAACTAAGTGGAAGCAATGCCAGAACTCAGCTACGGGCCCCGTGGTCGCCAACCCACGTTCCCAATTTGAGAGCCCCTGGGGCCACTTTTAGATTCCTCTTATGACGCAAACGTGCGTGTTATTCCACCAACCCCTCCCACAGGGGGATATGTGTTTGGGAGGCGTGACCAGCTTTAATGAGAATAATGGATAGGAAGAGCATTGTGGGATACGACGTTTGTCGGGCAGCGACGATAAGAAATCCAGTTCTTTGAAGAATTAAGGTATCGCCAAAGGAAAGGGAAGGGCCACGAAGGGCGTGATTAAGAGCAATTTTTGGGAGGAAGTAAAACTTGGCAACATACTCCCTTAACATTAATCAGAAATGAAAATGGTAAAGGTCCTATCGTAAACTGAAGGTATCGGCAAAAGAAAACAAAGAACCACGAAGGACATTGAAATGAAAGATATTCTAGACTTCGGAAACCTAATATCGTCGTTGTAGGAAAAAAAGAAGACATAACCGAGGGAGGTCGGATAGGAATAATGACAGCGAGGAGGCTTAGGACATTGTTGATCACAACACTTGTAGTCCTAATCTTGAAAGATGCTTTCTGACAGTTCTTAGGATGAGGTCCGTTTACTGCCTGCCTAGGTGGGGAGAATGGATTAGGGGTTATGGTTGTCATGGAAACGTGGGCGGACCCCCTGCGGTTGCCATAGAGTTAAGCCTGCAGGCCAACTTGTGTTGCTTGGAGCTACCAAACCTCTCACTTCTGAATATACGAACAAGTGAGCCGAAAGCGAAGGGAAGGAGAAATATGGCTACACTGTTCAATGCTCCTCCCTACATCCCTAATTGTCAAAACGCTTCTTTTAATATTAAGGTTATAGTTTTCTCCTGATTTGGTGATATTAGGGCATCCGAACTCAAGGCTACAGCAAACAAGCAACTCACCATATCTGGCAAGCAAACAGAGAAAGTTACAGTAGTTCTTTCTCTCTACCAAGGGAACACAACGACAAAGACTGGCGGTTTAGAGAAAGACATCAAGGGTTGAATCCAGAACGCAAATAGCTATACCGTGACTGGAGGAACAGTAACATATCACTAAAAACCAAGATCAGACGATTTAACACCAACGTGAAGTCCGTTCTACTTTACGGCTGTGAATCATGGAATGTCACTAAACAAATCACACACCAACTACAGGGTAAGTGTTCGTGAGTCGCAGTCTGCGGCGTATCATCAATGTAAGGTCGCCTGAAGTGATCACAAACGAAAACGTGCGGAAGGAAATCAATCAGAAATCCATCGATGTAGAAATAAGTAAAAGAAAATGAGGATGTATAGGACACACACTAAGAAAACTGGACAGAGCAGTTGAAAAGTCTGTCTTAGAATGGAACCTGAAAGGAAAGACGGAGCGTGGAAGACTTTGGAGCATTTGGAGGCGAAGTGTTATAGAGGAACTGGTTGGAACTGAAAAAGCATGAGTTGAAATAAAAGCTCTGGCTGCAGAACTTATTTAATGGAGAGTTTTTCTGAATGCCTTTTGCTCCACCAGGAGAAATAGTCCCTCACTATCCCCTCCTTTAATAACTCCTCTTTCTCTTCCTATTCTTCTTCGACTCTTCCTTTTCATTTCGATGGTCATCTTCACCATATTCCGGATAAATATGGGCTGATCTTGACGACAACGATGACGATCATCGCCATTTCACTCGTCACTATGATTGAACAATATTTCCATGTCAGTGATCAAGCCAGGAATGGAATGAATGAAGCCCCCATCTGCGAAGATTGCGGCATAATTAATTGCAACTATTTTTATTGGCACGGATGAAGAACCTGCCAGAAAAATTTTAATAAACATATGAGTGTGGGGAGCGTAAGGTACAGGAGAATGTATGAAAACTGCCGAGTATTTTTACCAGGTGTAGGATACAAAGAACGAAACTGTCAACCAGAAAATCCTTGTGCTACATAATGTTCATTATTAGAGAGTACAGTAACCTTTACGGTAAACCCTTAAAGTACTCCCCTAGTTTTTCCACAACTCGTTGCCAATGATACGGGAGACGTCGGATGCCGGTCGCCTCGCCATGTGTGTAATTTGCTGTCTTATGTTTCACATTGTTGGCAATGTCTTCTCGTGTTCCAAGCCGTCTCCCACGCAATGGTTCTTTCACTTTGGGGATGAGATCAAAATCGCAAGTAGACAAGTCCGGTAAGCATGGCGGGTGTTTCTTACCTCGTCACATCCATTCTGCACGGAGCCTGACTCACTACTGCTGTCCCATCACCCAGTGCGTGGTATCTGCCCAATACACCGCCATCTCGTGTTGTGTCCATGTACTTTCAAAATGTAAGTACTCAGAACAAGCTTCAAATACGTTCTCCATCAATGTGGGAACACCCATTTTCACACCAGGTAAATGCTGGGGCTGTACCTTAACCCGCGAGTGGTCGCTAGCCAAAATGTAACGTGAGTGGTCGCGCGTGAGACTTTCTCTCACATTAAAATAAATATGACATTTTCACAGTTTTGTGGGGCGTAAGGCTGAAATTTACCATTGAAATCAAACGCAAGTTCTACCATATATATTTTAAATAAAAATGAAATACAGAAAATGAAATGGCGTATGGCTTTTAGTGCCGGGAGTGTCCGAGGACAAGTTCGGCTCGCCAGGTGCAGGTTTTTGATTTGACCCCCGTAGGCGACCTGCGCATTGTGATGAGGATGAAGACACATACACTCAGCCCCCGTGCTAGTGAAATTAACCAATTATGGTTAAAATTCCCGACCCTTCCGGGAATCGAACCCGGGACCCGTGTGACCAAAGGCCAGCACGCTAACCATTTAGCCATGGAGCCGGAAATAAATATGAAATGGTTAGCTGTTTATTAAAGACACAAATTGCTACTTAAAATTACATACGCAATGTACAAAAAAACTTCCGTCCTGGAGTTAAAAAAAAATCTCACACATGCATTATATCTAGTAATATTTGCGTAAAAAGCAAGGTTTCTGAACACAATAACATTTTCAAAAACAAGAAGTGCTCATAATACAAATACTAACGCGTACAACAGGAGTAAGTTTTCCGCTCCACTTCAACATAACACTAACGCCATTGGTCGCGCGATGAGAGAAACTCTCACGCAGTGCGCACAGTCATATAGGAATCTTTGTTCTGACTAGGGGAGGGGGTGCTTCCCCTTCAAATGTGAATCGCTCTACTCACGACAGTTATAAACTCAGCTAGAAGAGGGAACAGTCACCTCCCATTCATCACTGTGGAGTAATATCACAATAAAAAATAATGTGAGAGAAAATCTCATATAGCGACCACTCGCGGGTTAATAAAGGCCACGGCCGCTTCCTTCCAACTCCTAGGCCTATCCTGTACCATCGTCGCCATAAGACCTATCTGTGTCGGTGCGACGTAAAGCAAAATAGCAACAAAAAATGTGGGAACATGTAAAATGCTGAGCAATGCCTCTTATCGCAGCTGTCAACCTGGAAGATGGTATCATAATATCTTAATTTAACTTTCTTGCATAATTTTATCACTCAATTCAGAATAAACTCTAAGCCGTAAATTATCAGTTTTGCCATCAAGAAGTTACAAGTTCATGTTCGAGTGCTACAGACGTGGGAACGGTGACAAACATTCAGAACGTGAGCAAAATAAGTGTTAAAACATCAAGTGTGATATAATCCTCCACCTGTGACAAGCATTTGTATGAAGAGTTTGTTGTGAACAGTAATAGAAACGTATTTAATAGGGACGTGCCCAGTTTTTGTTGTAGAATCATCAGATACATTAGTTAGGAAGTCGGAGTTTAGAATTCGTACCCGTTTCTTCAAATTGTGTACAAAAATTTATACAGCGAGGCACGACATAACTTTTAGGTTAAGGAAACTCCACGGTTTAGTGAACGCATGACTTGCTTAAGTTAACAACTATCAACTCTGATAATAGAAAAATTAAAACAGTGGTAGGTAGATAGGATTACGCGCCCAGTTGACTGACCACATGTAAACTTCTTAAGATATGTTGTAGAAAAACATGGTTCAAATGTAACTGTAAGAAAATTTTATTTAGTGCAAAACAACAATAGGATGAAGTTTCTAAAATCATGAAATTCATCGGTACGAATGGGAAACGAAAATGCAAAGTTTGTTGCAGAATCTTACACTACTATCATACCACGCAAATATGTAAAACTGAAATAATACCATTCCCTGATTTTTAATTATTAATTTCTAGTTGCATCGCGCATTGTCGCTCCCCTCCCATCCTTCTCCTCCTCGACATAAGTCAGTGATATCGTGAACATCCAGTCAGTCAATGTCCTCTACGTTCTGTTCAGCAGCTATTGTTTATTTCGTTGGAATTAAGTAGCAGACGGTATTTAATAACATGAATCAGAGTTTGCGTTTCAAGTCTGACGTTTCGCAGGCAGATTTTAGTCTCTAATATCATCCAAATCCCATTTAGTGACAACCACGCTGCTAAAAGCAGTATTTATTGAAGTCATGTTGAACGAAGCTGTTTAGGGAAACGGGATTAAAGGCAGTCTATGTTCATAGATGTGACAAATTAAATATTCCACTGATAAAAGAGATGAAACGTTGTCGATAAGTACAGTACACATTTGAAACCTTTGAAAATACTCCCAGCTACAGTGAAGATTACTTGAAATGGAGGATAATTAAAGTGAAGTAGGATTATTTTACTAGAAAATGCCTGTTTAGAACGTAATTGTCTAAAAATAAGAAGCTTAATATATTTAGATATAAGCGATAAAGGTAATAAGACGTGGTGGGTTAAATGATTATAATTTTTTTTCATAACTCTAATTACTAATATTATTAAACAGACATCGGGTTGAAAAAATATGACTATGATGGCCCTTTCTTATATTAATCGGTGTCGATGACCTAGACCTCTGGCCTCTTAAAGCAACAATCATTATTATCATTATACTAACTGTACAATTGTAAACCAGAGAAAATTTTTTTGCTAGTTGTTTTACGTCGCACCGACACAGATAGGTCTTACGGCGACGATAGGACAGGAAAGGGCTAGGAGTGGGAAGGAAGCGGCCGTGGCCTTAATTAAGGTACAGCCCCAGCATTTGCCTGGTGTGAAAATGGGAAACCACTGAAAACCCTTTTCAGGGCTGCCGACGGTGTGGTTCGAACCTACTATCTCCCGAATCCTTGATACTGGCCGCACTTAAGCGACTGCAGCTATCGAGCTCGGTAAACCAGATAAATAAAAATTGAAATACTCTCTAAGCTTTCCAAAATATAATACCATCCGGTAGGGAAGAAAACGAGAAAGAAATACAGAGTGCAACAATATGGTATAGCCAAATACTCAGGACATATTTCCCACACGTAGGAGAATACAATATATGGACATGGGTCCGGAAACGCTGATTTTCATGTTAGAACTCATTTTCTACAACTCTACATAGGATAATAATAATAATAATAATAATAATAATAATAATAATAATAATAATAATAATAATAATAATAATAATAATAATAATAATGGTATTTGCTTTACGTTCCACTAACTACTTTTACGGCTTCAGAGACGCCGAGGTGCCGGAACTTAGTCTAGCGGGAGTTCTCTTACGTGCCGGTAAATCTACTGACACGAGAGTGACGTATTTGAGCACCTTAAAATACCACCAGACTGAGCCAGGATCGAACATGCCAAATTGGGTAATACATTAATAATGGCAAACGCACGGAATAGAATTTATCAATATACCACATGAAACTCTTTCGTATATGAAATGTCCAAAACGCCTTTCGTTAGCGGTTATAAATGCATCCCGGATGCGGTATTCAACGCAACGGTGGGTAAGGATATCTGAAATATATCTGACAGAATAAATACCGGTAATAATGAAAACAACCAAGAAGTTCGCCAAATTTTAAGGTACTAAGATCTCTCTCACATTCTCTCGGTACTTCTCATTAATGAACTAACCAGTGGCGTAGGACTTTTCCTTGGCGAGCGGGGAGATATTATTATTATTATTATTATTATTATTATTATTATTATTATTATTAATAATAATAATAATAATAATAATAATAATAATCTTTCTTCAGTTTATCCCAGCTATTTCTTTTTTTTTTTTTGCTAGTTGCTTTACGTCGCACCGACACAGATAGGTCTTATGGCGACGATGGGACAAGGAAAGACTAGGAGTGGGAAGGAAGCGGCCGTGGCCTTAATTAAGGTACAGCCCCAGCATTTGCCTGGTGTGAAAATGGGAAACCACGGAAAACCATTTTCAGGGCTGCCGACAGTGGGGTTCGAACCTACTATCTCCCGAATACTGGATACTGGCCGCACTTAAGCGACTGCAGCTATCGAGCTCGGTCCCAGCTATTTCTGGGATCGCTGGAGCCACCCAGGCTCATTTCGGTTTTGGCCGGGGGATTTTGACTGGATGACTTTCCTAGCGCCACGTGATTCCTGAGATGAAAATCTCGACCCCACGATCGATCGGTATTGGAACCTCAGCCTTCTGGGTGGGAAGCCAGCAGTTAAGCGACTAAGCTAATCACTCCCCCTAATAATAATAATAATAATAATAATAATAATAATTGTAGTACATATTTTATATGCCCAGTGGTCCATTTAAGTGCAGTACTAGGAGGGGAGGTGAGATTTTAAAAAAATTCCAGTTTCAACTGGGTCAGGAATGGAATGAATAAAGCCCCATCTAGCGGCGAGGATAGGAACTGTGCCGACTGCAAAGGTTGCCACACTCTTCTTGGGCAATGATTAATGACTCTCAGGTGAAATGAAATGATATCGAAGAGTTTTGTTGGAAAGAATTATGACGGAAAAGCGGAGTACCCGGAGAGAAAAAATTGTCTCGCCTCCGCTTTGTCTGGCACAAATCTCACATGGAGCGACTGGGATCTGAACCACGGAGCGCAGCGGTGAGAGGCCGACGTGCTCTTGCCTGAACCACGGTGGCTCTTACAATAGTAATAACGATACAAATAATAAAACACATTTTAACTACTTTTACGGTTTTCAGAGACGCTGAGGTGCTGGAATTTAGTCCCACAGGAGTTCTTTCACGTGCCAGGAAATCTATTTGAACATCTTCAAATACCACCGGACTGATCCAGGATCGAACCTCTCAAGTTGGGGTCAGAAGGTCAGCGCCTCAACTCACTCAGGCTGAAAACGAAATTATAAGGGTGCTTTTATTTGCAAATGGATGTATTTATTATTTGATTATGGTTTATTATCTATTTATATCCCCTCATGGAGTGATATATCCCCCTTATCTTCCCCCCTCCCAATCTACGCCAGTGGAACTGGTACTAACTCATTGTTTCATACCAGCATTAGTGTCATCTAGTATTCAGTTTCCTGTTGCAGAGGAGCGTCATAATGCATATGGTGATGTAGTTGTAGGTGTTTCTGATTGCGTATACAGTACAAAGGGAGTAGTTGCATTTTAAATGCTCCTACTTTAGATACACGATCATTATTTGGGTAGTTATACAGTAAAAACCAAAATTCTATCAGGATTATTTATATTGCAGGTAAAGATGAATATGATGGAACTTAAAAAGGAGCAATAATCTTGTTCCCTCATGAGGAAAGGGGAATGTCACAGTTCATCACTGTAATCCTAGAACACACATCTCCCTGTGACAAGATCCATTCGCGTGTGAAGTTCCCGACATGATAGATATGTTTTTTTACCTGCCAAGTCTCTAGATTTTCATACCTCACCTAGCATAAATTTAGATTGATGCCAAAACGTACAAATATTGATATTAAAACAATATAATTTACGGAACCAACAAGTACTTTATTGTTAACTAGAACGTTAAGTGGAATTATTGTCTAACATAAATGACCTAATATCATATCATACTCTATCTGTTACATTATGGAACTTTTCTAGCCTTACCCCTTTTCTAAGCACATGATGGTGTTGCAAGCAACCCTCTAGCAGTGCTGTTACCTCGTCATGAAGGAATAATGCTTGAGTGTTGCAAAAATGAGCCAAAAATGGTATAAACAGCACTAAACTTTACAATAAAAGTTATAATGCCCCACCTGAACTTACCATTGGTATGAATAACATTGCAAGAGTAAAGGAATTTGAGTACTCTGGTGAATGGATCACTGAATATAGCAATGAAAATAAATCTGTAGCTTGAGGAATTCAGAAAATGGAAATTGATTTTCAACACACAAATAATTTATAACAAAGAATGCTTGTCCTTGAAGAGTTAAATTCGTCATTACTTAACAGTAATAAAACCTGAAGCTCTTTATGCTTCAGAAACGCTCAATGTACATTATAAAAAGAATAAAGGAACATTTAGAGATTAAAAACAGGAAAGTTATGAAAAAAAATTTTAGAGCGCAGAATAAAAAATTGAATACATTACCCCAAACTCAAATCGGAAATATATTTCAAAATTTCTAAACTTACTGATGCAATGAGAATGCGGTCAATTGAATTCTTAAGCCATTTGAAAAAAAAACCCACCAAACTTACGTATCGATTACACGAATTTCTGCAAATCAAACGTACGAGATCACGATGGTACGAGCAAGTACAGAAAGACCTAACTAAATGAGGATCATAAAATCTGCAGGATAGAAATTTAATCAGGAAAATTGTTCACACAAGGGAATTTGAGGAAGATGAGACCAAATCAATACGACGTACCTGGTCGGAGGAACATAAATTACAACGATCGATGAAAATGAACTATTGAGAAAGGAGGAAAGCTCAACAAATATTGATTTCACGTGGTCCTAAGTGACCCATTCACGCAGAAGAAGAAGACGAATATAATTTTAGTTACAAGATGGACGTTATCCCATTTTATTCAAAGAGCTATGCCACTCAGTGTAAAAAGTCATTCGAAACATACAGTCAATATGACTACTGAATTTCAAAAAATACTTTGCATGTTGTATGTCGGGGCTGGTGAATTCCATATTATTACCATTTCATTAAAGCCCAGAGTCCTTCTATGAAGACAGATCCTTAATCTATTTTAAAATATCCTCAAGATATCACTTAGTAAAGGTATTACTGAATCGTATAAAGTAAGATGTTTTGGTGCTATTTTGGCTAGAAATGTGTTTATCAGGAACAATCTGTTGGTGTCCACATCAATTTCCGCTACATCTCACATGCGTTCATTAGCAAAAATTCAGTTTTGTTTCTCACGTATACTTTTAAGTTCTCTCTAACCCACTGTTTGTGCATGTTTAGTTGGAATGTGATTCCTTGTCTAGAATTTTTATTATCACTCATTTATAAACCTTCGAAATCATAAAATATTCACCATCAGTTTAGGACCATCCTGAAAGTAAATGACATTGTGTTCTATGAAGACGGTAAACACAAACGCATTTCTTAAATGAGTCCATTTATAATAATTGTTTGTTTTGATTGACCATCCAATATATTCTTCTCATCGTACCTGCAAGAACTAAGCGTTTGGCTGGGTGGTTTGGGCCACGTAGCTGTCAGCTTGCATTTGGGAGATAGTGGGTTCGAACCCCAATGTCGGTAGCCATGAAGATGGTTTCCCATTTTCACACCACGCAAATACTGAGGCTGTACATTAACTAAGGCCACGGCTGCTTCCTTCCCATCGCTAACCCTTTCCTATCCCATCATAAGACCTAGTGTCGGAGGGACGTAAATCAAAATTTTAATTTTAAAATTTACATTTTAAAATTTTAAATTTAAAAATTGTACCAGGATGATTGAAGTTATATTTCATACACAACGGCTTCGATAATACATACCAAAATATTAAAATTCGGATACATACATGTTTTTCGAAATAAATATTTATTAAATCAGAACGTGTTTCAAAAAGAAAACGTGTTTCAAAAAGAAAAAGTGTTTCAAAAAGAAAAAGTGTTTCGATCCCACTTGTCCTGAGTTTGAAACGATTACCATCTTTTTCAAAAGCAGTGATAAATGACTTGAATAACAATATGTTCAAAGTGAACGTTCTGTTATTGATATTAATTGTTACAGATTTCTATATTAAGAAAAATGCATTTTGATCGCTGCAAGGTCCGATTTGAAGACAGCCCATTTCACAACAACTAACTACATTAATTTACAAGATTTTTTTATATTCTCATATTAAGAAGCTTATAGAGGCATATTTTTATTACAAATGAAACATATGCTAAATAAAACCCCAAACCCCATGGCACTACAGCCTTTGAAGGGCCTTGGCCTACCAAGCGACCGCTGCTCAGCCTGAAGGCCTACAGATTACGAGGTGTCGTGTGGTCAGCACGACGAATCCTCTCGGCCGTTTTTCTTGGCTTTCGAGACCGGTCCCACTATCTCACCGTCAGATAGCTCCTCAATTCTAATCACGTAGGCTGAGTGGACCTGCAACCAGCCCTCAGGTACAGGTAAAAATCCCTGACCTGGACGGGAATCGGCCTCCGGGTAAGAGGTAAGCACGCTACCCCTACACCACGGGGCCGGCATGCTAAATATACTACCACTAAATTGGTTATTCCTCCCCTGAAGGTCTGCTTAGATGATGACGCCGTCTCTTAGGTCGGGATATTTGTGATGGTGATGAAGATATGTGGAGAAGGTGGGAGGGCTGGCGACCGTGGCCTATACCTGTAACTGTTCCAACATTCGCCTTGGTTCATCAGAATGGAAAACCACACAAAACAAATCTCAGGACAACCAACGGTGGGAACCAGCACCTCTCCGTCTCCCGAATGCACAGGTTGGTCGGTCATAGTGCAGACCTGTCGTACCACGGACCAGCCGTGGCTACTTGTAGGCTGAATCCTACACAGTAACACGCAACCAAATATACGAGTAATTTGGGCATAAATAGCTGAATACTCATCAGTTTAATAATATCTTACCGAGCAAGTGGCTGTGCGGTTTGGGCCACGTAGCAATCACCTTGCATTCGGGAGATAGTAGGTTCGAACTCCACTGCCCTCAGCCCTGAAGATGATTTTCCGTAGTTTCCCGTTTTCACACTACCTTAATTAAGGCCATGGTCGCTTCCTTCATACTCCAAGCCTTTTCCAATCCCATTCGCTGCCATAAGACCCCTCTGTGCCAGTGTGACGTAAAGCACACTGTAATAAATAAATAAATAAATAAATAAATAAATAAATAAATAAATAAATAAATAGATGTACCAAACTGGAGAGAGCATTCCATCTCTGTAAGAACGTCCAAATCCAAACCCAAATCCCTTTCCCTTCGCTCCAACGTCGACACTATAAAACCGTAATACGACCCTCAGTGCTATATGCCTCAGAATGCTTGAACATTGTCAAACAGGGACAACTCAGGAATGTGGAACTGAAAGAACGAAAGATACTGAGAAAATAAATCATTGGGACCATTAAAAAGGGAGGTGAATACAGAAGTAGGCATAGCAATGAGCTTTACCAGCATTTAGAGGGCATAACATAAGCAATGACAAAGACGAGACTTATCTTCTACGGTCACAAAGAATGGAAAACAGGAGACTTACCTTAAGAATCTTCAACACTATTTCTAGAGGAAAGGGGACAAATGCTAAGTGGACGAAACATGTTCGAAATGAGCTAGAACTTTTAAAAATTGATTCAACAGGGATACATTTAGAATGCTGATCAGAACATCCGACACTCTCCAGTCACCGACAGCTAAAGCACTGCGTCCTGGAGTGGGAGCGGAGTGGACTCAGGAAAGGAAAGCAACCCACAGTGTAAAGATGAAGGAATACTGAGATAAGAAGAAAGCTCACCAGAATTAGCAACCACCTGGTCCAAGGTGCCTGAACGAAACAGGAAAAGAAAAAGGTAAAAAATAAAATCATATCTTATTGTTACTCAGCACAATATTGCTCATTGAAGGATACATTTCTGAGGATTTAATTCCAATACATCCATTGCTCATACACTGATGGTTTTAACGCACTATAGCTATCAAGCCCAGCTCTGCATTCGGGAGACGAGTGGGTTTCAATCCCACCATCGGATGTCCTGAGAATGATTTTCTGTGGTTTTCCATTTTCTCTTCCAGGATATTGCCAGGCCAGTTGTTGTTCATAGGCTTTGGCCGATTCCTTCCCCCTCCTTACCCAATTTCATTCACTTCATCATTAACTCCTCAACTGAGATTGGAGTCATGAAGCGTACACGGCAGTAACATCGTGCCATATAATTTAATTTCACCTCTTCTTCGATTCCGTATCAGGAATCGCTATGAACCTAAATTTTTGGTGGCAATACAGATGTGTAACAATCTTCGGCACGAATTTTCAATCCAAACCGAGATGCTAATGCTGGCAATATAAAAGCAGCAGTTTTATTTCCCTTCTCAGTCATTCAGCCGGTTTATATAGCAACTTTTTACAATAATGGGGTCCAGGGGATCGCAAATACGAGGGTTGGGGTAAACGTCATAACAAATATTTTTTTCCTGATTTGACACATACAGACGAAAAGGACAAGGTGTTAACTACATGTGTGCACGACGAATGGCACATATATAGCGTTACACACTAATTTATTACTGTAGTATACAGGGCAATATGGCCTTCCCGGTGAAAAAGAATGACAACACAGGTCACATTATATTGACATGACAAACCTGGGCATAAAGACCCTCCAAGTAGTCCCCTGCTACTGACATCACACGCTGCCAACGGTGGGGGAGGCGCTGAATACCATCTGCCTCAGCATTTGCCGCTCCGTGTGTGAATCGGGTCACCTGTTGGCGCACAGCATTGCCAATGTCCTCTCGTGTTGCAAACCGCCTACCACGTAGTGGTTCCTTAATCTTTCGAATGAGATCAAAGTCACAGGGCGAAATGTCGGGAGAGTATGGTGGGTGCTCCAATTCTTCCTATCGACAATGTCGCAGTAGCTGTCCTACACACTCTGCTTTATGTGGTTTTGCGTTATCGTTCAGAATTATTGTACTGTCCACAAGACCCGGACGTTTCTCCCGAACGTCACGTCGTACCTGTTGCACCAGGAAGTCCCTGTAGTACAGTGCGGTCACTGTTCTGCCATGTGGAACAAAATGGCAAATAATGACACCCCTGACGTCATGCGCGACGATCACCTTCAGTTTGACTGGTGAAGGATTCTGACGGACCTTCTGCCTCCTTGGTGATCCAGCATGTCGCCACTCCGCAGACTGACGTTTCAGTTCTGGTTCGTATGCCCTGGCCCAAAATTCATCGATGGCGATTATTCGTGACAAGAATTGATAGCCGTCCTGTTGCCAGCGTGCAAGGTGGTCGGTGCATATTGCATAGCGCACCCACCTTTGAACTTCCGTCAGTGCATGCGGTACCCACCGCGATGCAATTTTGCGCACTTGCAGCTCATTACGCAATATCCTGTGGACGGTGCGTTTCTCGATGCCACTTGCCCTCCCTAACTCCAGTAGCGTTCATCGTCTTTCTTCATCCAGGAGCTGCTCGATGACAAAACGTGCCACCGCGGTCCGCACAATGACAGGTCGTCCCTAACATTACTCATCACTCGTTGACACACGTCCTTGCTGAAACTTTCCTACCCACCCTGCTACTATACGCTATGGTAGGGCATTATTCCCAAGGGCTTCCACTAATTCACTGTGACATTCCATCGCATTTCTCCCTCGGAGAACGGCTATCTTGATGTAAACGCGCTGCTCAACATGGGTTACTTCCATCTCACACGGCACTCACCAACTGACTAATTTCACAGCCCTCGCTGCGCTACTACCAGCTATCACAGAGCCACCTGTTGTTCTGCATACACAGTAGGCACGCAGAACTTCCACACGACTCATATACGTTTGTGATCCGTTCATATAACTACAAGAAAATAGTTGCCATGACTTTTGCCCCAATCCTCGTAGGATGGATGGATCCATGCAATACCATGGTCGTTTGGTCGAGAAGTCACATGTATTGGGAATAAGAGTTGCAAGGGGTAAGTATGAATGCCGCGCATGCGATTAACTCGAGTCTCAAGACCTAGCAATAAACATCTGCTCTATCCGCGGTGCCTCTTTCAAACTGAGGTGCTGTCGTGAAGCTTCGAAGTGGTAGTGCAATTGTGCCTCAGTTACACATTTACTGCATTATTGCAGAATGAACAGTTTGATAGTAAATATGCATTGATTCAGAGAGCTCCCACTGTCTGCCACGACTGATGTTTGTAGCTAAGACTGTAACTTATGCCGTATCTACAATCTGCCGCGACTTCTCTCGTTAGACGCAGATAATGCAAGCCGGTATTTGGACTGGAACATTACTGTGATGATATAAGGCGTGACCAAAACACTTTCCGTTTGAGGGCGTTGATGCAGCGGACATGCAACGTAGCTCGACTCCGATGCAAGAATATAAACACGGACATGTAGGCAAAGGGATTAGTGTAACAGTCGTGTCGCGCCGAGGTGCATGCTTTAAATGCGGCCACGTGAACTATGGCGACGTTATTACCAAATGCGTCCAAACAGGACCAACGTGCTATTATTGTGTTCTTGGCTGCCGAAGGACAAACACTGATGGACATCGATCGGAGAATGAAGACTGAGTATGGGGCAGCATATCTGTCGAAAACTACCGTTGTGGAATGGTGCACCAACTTCCGTGCGGATCGCGTTTCGATACATGACGCCGGTCGATCTGGGAGGCCAGCCCGCACCACAAACGTCGTCATGTAGAAGGTTCGCCAACTCAAGTGGGAGACACTCGAACACCCACCCTATTGTCCTGATCTCTCCCCACGCCATTATCACGCCTTTGATCCCTTCAAACACGCCTTGAAGTGTTGACGCCTCTTGTCGGACGCGGAAGTGCAGCAGGCGGTTACGGACTTCTCCACGCAGCAGGACACGGTGTTTTATCACAAGGGGATCTTCAACCTGGTGCGTCGGTCTGATCAGTGTTTCAATGCTCACAGCGAATTTGCCTGATTAGCATTCCGATTCAGGACTGCACAGCCGTCGAAGGAAACTTTTTGATCGCCCCTCATATATTTAAAGTAGTGAAACAAAATAACAACCTTTAGTCTCTTCGCAGAGACGTAATTTGAGAAGGAAATCGTACATGGAATTCAATTCAAATTTCCCAGATTTTATGACAGACTGTAATCTGTACCTTAACTATTAGATCACTCTTATGTTTCTCCTCGTTCCTCCTATCTATCCACACTAGCCTGTCATTACGTTTATCTTCTGTGTGTACCTACCGGTCGTGCTAGCTTCCTTACTTTGGTGTATATACTTAGCCTAGTTAGTTCCAATTACATATTATAAATATGACTAGCTGATAACTTAGGGACCAAATACCCATGGCACATGACCACCTCTGCAAGTTCCAATTGAAAACGTAGCATAACACTATATGATGCATGTTAACAGGATCAAAGTAGGTGGTTGAATGAGAAGTTTGCATGTTATGGGAAGTAAATTACAGGCAAACCTCTCGCAAGGAGGAGTCAATAGATTGCTTTACGAGATTCTCCCAACATTACTGTGGCCGTTAATACAACAATCAATGTTATCCAAAACTTATTTACACCCAACAGTACCTAGAGTGGATAAACCTAAAACGAACTTCAATGATTATCACAGAGATACAAATGGATTTAGAAGATAATTTTCTTGACAATAGTTGATTCTCAATGGAAGTGAGTTTGAAAGGCGGACTTCCTCTTGTTTCAAGCCTATATTCCTATGGTGTTGCTTAGGGTATGCTATGGGCGCGGCGTAACCTAATTTTTGCAGATCTGCTGATCTTATCAGGACATTTCATTAAATTTATGTGAACCTTGAGCTACCCGTGCATATAGATCTGCCTGTCTTGATTAAAATAAGCTTAAGTCACACCGCCCACACTTGGGTGATGCCACTAATATCCTTAAGAGATGTTCCAAACCCCTCAAATAATGGAAGGATTGGTGGGAAACTGCAACAGAGGAGCTCTAATACAACAACATTTCCGGTGATAAACTTTCAAGAGTATTCCAACAACCATACAAGACCTAGACTGACCTGTATAGAATTATAACAGGCCGTAGTAGGTGCAGGGAAAACTGAACAAGGTACCGACTCCCACGTGTGAAAATGGAGCTCCACGTTAGGTCATCGTCACATTGTCAACAAGTGTGCTATCGGGATATACCACGCTAGGCGAGAGATATTTTTCACGGTAACTCCAAAAGCTGTGTGGTGGATTGAGGACCTTAATAATGAGTTATAATGAACAAGAATCCTTCATCACTGTTTCTTTATTGTGTACAGATTTGCATGTTTTATTAAACCCATCTCATGGTGCTACAGCCTTAACCTTCAATCACACGCGAGCGGTCTGCAATTATTGGCTTCTAACGTCGACGACTGTGATCTGTACATCAAGGATACTTCCGGACCCGTGTGCCATCGGTTATTCTTCCGATAAGATCATCATGAAACCCCTTATTTTACTTCAATTATGTATAATATCGCATTATATATAAATCGATTCGACTGAGTGTTTCAGTTTTAAAACAGGTCAATTTTAATAATGAGGTATATTTTTGCTGCAGCCTAATAAAACCCGTAAAAAATACGGCCTTAGAATTAATTTTAATTAATGCGTAATATTAAAATATCCTTTCTTGCTAGATTTTCGACTGATTTATACATGTTAAAAACACTCAAATATGTTAGTATGTTGTCTGACATACCACTAAAGTCGTGTTCGCGTGTCACAGGTTCGCAATCCCCGGCCTAGAATATGACCTGCGGTCCGACATTTCACATACGTGCTATTGTACGTTGCATTTTTACAGAATTTATTGTTTGTGCCTACATAGTACTTAAAGAACATTTATGAAATAACTATGTATCTTCTCCAGGGATTAGAAGATTTAAAGCCAGAATAAGTTTAAGTGTAATTTGTTTAACTTAAATAATGACTTATGTGAGTTCTGTCAACAAATAATGATTTCCTGAATTTGTATAAATGAAACTGTTAATTTGTTCAAAATTTGGTTTTATTTAACAACTAATATGAACTCGCGGCTTTATCCGTCTTTATTAATTTAACAGATAGATGTTTAAAACCATTTATTTAAAAGCAAAATCAAAATATTTTAAGCACAAGTCGTTTTTATATAAATTGCATTAGTTACATTATTTTATTTTTAAAAATATTGTTACCTTCAATGCCTAAGATTTCCGGGTTGGTGGATGGTACAAATAATATTAAAACATTATAATAAAGCTCTCGCATAAACTTTATAAATTGTACTTCCATTTGGAGCTAAGATGTACAGTGCGTTTGCCTTTGTAACTCTTGAACAACTCACGTACCGTGAGATACCCATGAGAGAAGCACCGTTTCCGAAGATCGAATCCTCCTTTAAACGATTGTCCTTATGTCTTGTTGAAGCTCATAGCGAAGCTCAAACAAAGAGGCGAACTGCAGGCGCGTAAATGAAAACGGTATGTCCGAAAGGATGATTTGAATCCGAGGAATGAATACTACGCCTGTGGCATGTCTAGTCACGATTATGGATTCAGTAGTATCTGGCATTAGTTTCTTGACTGAGAATCATATTCCGCTGCAGAGGGAAAGATGCTTCATATTGCTGAGAAGGATAATCGGTGCCACAATCGTCTGCTCCAAGATGTTCAAGGGTACTCCAGGTAACTTCAAAATGTAGTGTAGTTGACAGCCTGATTCGTATTATGTCGGTAGATTTGTAAATTTGTCGAACACCGGGTGATTCCTGTAAAAGTTGCTTGGTGATGACGTTGACAACTTCAATAGCTCTTTGACACAAGCATGCGTGATCGGTGGAATGCTGTACTCACCCATGACCAAAATTTCAGATCTCTGCGTGCTGTACATACATCTGGGAATCGCACACATTCATACAGACAAACACTTCAGGATATTACGAACAGAAGTTGCATCCTCATGTCGGGGACCGAAAATGGCTTCCTAGCCATGGACTTCTCCTCTCATTTTATATAAAAAGGTCTTTACTGAAAAATGTTGGCCTCTAGAACCTTAAATCCCTCCTTGAATATCCAACTTAATTTAATATCTTACAATTCAGAAGACTCCCACTTCTCTCATTCCTAATCACAATGTATTAACTCATTTTCTTACTATTTAACTTAACTAGAATATGCTGCTTTGATAAATAACTGCTTACAGTATGGTATAAGTATGAATTATAATTAACCGTATCAAATATACTGTTCCTACTCGCATCAACACGAACCAGTTTTGTTGAGAGTTTGGTACGAGTGAATAACCAATTCACATCCATTAATTAACAACCGTATCATTATTTAAAAGTCTTATAGGCAAAAAGAGTGTTCCCCTGGTTCGAAATGAAAGGAATGTGTGAAAATCATGTCTAGCAAATACCTCTCACAAGATTAACTAAGAGATTCGTAGAGTGATGAAAGTAACATACATGAAAGTATCGTACATGAAAGAAATATGATGATGGTGAAGATGATAATGATGATGCTGATGATGATGTTTGTTGTTTAAAGGGTCTACCATCTAGGTAAACGGCCCCTAATGGTACGAGGTGCAACGACATGAAGCGATAATTAAAACTTCAAAACGAGTGATGATGAAAATATGATCGTGAATCTAAAACATTTAGTGGATCCAATTCACAATGCCCCCAATTTCTGAGATGATGCTTGTCTAAAGGGGTCGAAAGTACAGGTCACCGGGCCTACATAATGGTACTAATCACTGGTAAAGTAGACTCATGGTATGTCACACATAATGGCACCACTCACAGGTAACACTGACCCATGGTTTTCCTAACATAAGTGTACTACTCACAAGCAACGTTGGCCCATGGTGTTCCTAACATAAGTGTACTACTCACAAGCAACGTTGGCCCATGGTGTTCCTCACATAAGTGTACTACTCACAAGCAACTTGACCCATGGTTTTCACACATAATGGGACTAAGCACGGGCGCCGACTAAAGCTGTGGTGTTCCTCACATAGTAATAATAGTCACAGGCCACGTACACTCATGTTGTTACTCGCATAGTGGTACTAATCACAGGCAATGTAGACCCACGGTGTATCACATATTATGGTACCACCCACAGCCAACGCAGACCCATGGTGTTCCTCATACAGTGGTGCTACTCGTAGGTGATGCAGACCCATTCTGTACACAGCTGAACCTACGCATTCGAGCGCAGCTACTCCCGCTACAGAGATACACAAGTCTGTGCAGCCGAACGCCCGCTCTGCGGCCACGGTGGGATGCACACGATGTTACTAATTACAGGCAACGCCCAGATCCGTAGTGTTCCGCACATAATAGGGCTCCTCCTAGGTAACGCAGACCCATGGTGTTCCGAACATAATGGTAGTCTATTGGTTCTAGGTAACGCAGACCCATGGTGTTCCTCACAAGGTGGTACTAATCTCAAGTAACGTCAACCCATGTGTTCATCACGTAATGGTACTAATCACAAGTAGGAGTCAAGTAGTCCATCATCCCTTGGTCGCCCCTTTTTGTCACCTCATACGAGAGGCAGGGGATACCGTGTGTGTAGCCTTCGTCTGCGTCCCCCACCCACAGGGAATGTTGCCCCTGTTAAGACAGGCAAGGGATACTGTGGGTGCTTTCTTCGTCTGCGTCCCCACCCACAGGGGGTATGAAAGAAACCATGCAGTAAAGAATGACGTTTCTCTCAGTTATAGCCGTGACACTGGAAATGGCCAAACTGGAAAGTTCATTAACTGATGAGGAAATTTCACCTAATTTCCGGCCGCACAGTTGTCGCTATCATTGGAAGTAAATAAATCGCTATTGTTCCCAGATAAATCCGACGATCTCTGTGAAATATTGTGAACTTTTCTGAAGGCTTGATGAGAAAAGGTTACATGTCAGAGGTCCTGGAATCATTCAAAACGTTTGTAACTCAAGAAATAATAGTACTCTACCTAAGTTATATACCGAGGCTCCATTAAAATTATGACACCGGGCGAGTTGGCCGTGCGGTTAGGAGCACGCATCCGGGAGATAGTACGTTCGAACCCCAGTGTCGGCAGCCCTGAAGATGGTATTCCGTGATTTCCCATTTTCACACAAGGCAAATGCTGGGGTTGTACCTTAATTAAGGCCACGGCCGCTTCCTTCCCATTCCTAGGCCTTTCCCGTCCCATCGTCGCCATAAGACCTATCTGTGACGGTGCGACGTTAAGCAAAATAACAAAAATTATGACTAGTCAAATAATATAGGAGATGTGTCAACACGCAAATTCTGCTATAGCAATCCCATTTCCAAAAATATGGTTAGCATTGTTATACTAAAATATATTCAGTCATTATGTTCAAATCTTCATATAAGCTCATAGAAATATTGTATCATATTACCGGCTTCTGATACACATTACATTTCGCGTAACTTCGAGTTCTTTTGTATCGCATATACCAGGGCCTCTCAGGGTGCAGGCACGTGGTGCATGCACTGTGCACGGTGCAAAAGACGACTTGGCTTGGTTGACCAGAGTGCAGACCCCCCACTCCTCGATTTTGAGCAATAGCGCTGTCTCTCTCTTTCCTCACGCCTGTCTCGCTCGCTCCGCCTGTTTCCCTCTCCCCCACTTGCGCCGTAGCGCTCCAAATCCGGGCTGAGTTGAGCCGAGTATAGCCGAGTAGAGCCGAGCATAGCCGAGTAGCCCAGAGACGAAGCGTTGATCCGAGCCATACCGAGCGGCACCGAGCGGCACCGATGCACAGTGCACGGAGCTCTTGCGTCTCGCTCTGCACGCGTGAGATTTTGGGCGTTTGAGAGGCCCTGGCATATACTGTACCTGAACAGGGAAAACGGATGTGGCATATGATACCTCTGTCTGCTGATATATGAAGGAGTGTCAGCTTTTGGATCACTCAATTGTAGATTCAAACTTAGTAGAGGTAACGGAATACCTATTATTCAATATCACGTTTACACGTCTGTTGCATCTCTTTGGGACCAACATAACACGAATCTGCAGTTTTCCTAGAAGAAGACGCATTGTCCTCCTTATTTAGAAAACGGTACGGTATTGATAACAACGGTAGTCAATAATCATAATGCCTCAGCCTCCCTGTGTAGATATTATGATCTGAGGCCAGATAGGCCTGCCAGCATGTCAGTATCACTCCAATGTATGGGACCCTCACCAGGATTACATGATCCAAAGGAAAGCACCTCGATTTGTTCTGGGTGATTTCCGGTAAAAAAAAGTAGCGTTTTTAAAATGTTGGAAGTCTGTGCCGAAAAGACTTGGGAGAAAGGAGCTTCTCGACTCAGTGGTATGTTCCGAGTTGTCAGTGGAGAGATGGTGTGGAATGACATTCGTAGACGAATGAGTTTGGGTGGTGTTTTCTAAAAGTAAGAAAGCCTCAGACGCTGGCGCTGGCCTTCTGAACCCAACTTGACAGGTTCGATCCTCGCTCAGTTCGGTGGTATTTGAAGGGGCTCAAATACGTCAGCCTCGTGTCGGTAGATTTACCGGAACGTAAAAGAGCTCCTGCGGGACTAAATTCCGGCACCTCGGCGTCTCCGGAAAAGCGTAAATGTAGTTAGTGTGACGTAAGGAAATTACATTATTATTATTATTATTATTATTATTATTATTATTATTATTATTATTATTATTCATGATGTATATTTTGGGTTTATGCCGTGTAATGTACTTTATGAACACTCTCAACGCGTTTTAAAAGGAACCTTGCCTTTCTCATCAGCAGAAAACGGGAAAATGAAACAACGCATCAAAGGTAACTGAGAGAGACCAACAAGAATTTTAAATGGTGCCCTAAGATGTAATAGAGACGCCATTTTATCCCCATGCTAGGGACAACTGATGGCAACATTCAAGCATCATTTCCTGATGGTTCTCATAGTAGGTAGCCATGATTCGCTGAGGTTGTAGCCTGCATCGCGGTTAAAATTATTTGGGTGTTTGCGTATTTCAACCACCTCCCTGATGGTTATAGGGCGATATTGTTTTATACGGGCAAGAACAACCTCTTCTTGGAACATGACATCATGACCAGGTGTTATGGCACGATCAGCAACAGCTGATTTGTCAGGTTGGTTGAGTCTGATACACCTGTTATGTTCTTTGATCCGAGTACACATCGTTCTCGAAGTCTTCCCAATATAAACCTTGCCACAAGTTTGTTGCAATTTAGACAAACTGTTCTTAGTTGGTCGCAGGAGATACCTAATGTTAATTGAAGTTCCAAATACAGTTCGTACATTGTACCAATGTAAGATTTTAGCAATACCATCCGTCATGTTAGGTGTATAAGGTAGGTCAGCAGTTCCGTTTACATATTTTTCCTTAACAGACGTCCTATTATGCGTCGATGACGGTGAGAATCTGCGTGGAGTTATCTATTGGTGTGTGTAAGCTTACGTTAAACGCTGTGTCCTAAAGATCCATCCTCTTATTTTTTTTGCAAGTTGCTTTACGTCGTGTCGACGCAGATAGGTCTTATAGCGACGATGGGACAGGAAAGGGCTAGGAGTGGGAAGGAAGCGGCCGTGGCCTTAATAAGGTACAGCCCCAGCATTTGCCTTGTGTGAAAATGGGAAACCACGGAAAACCATCTTCAGGGCTGCCGACAGTGGGGTTCGAACCTACTATCTCCCGAATACTGGATACCGGCCGCACTTAAGTGACTGCAGCTATCGAGCTCGGTCATCGAAAAGAAGCGTGGTGGCGATTAAGGTGATTAAGACAATCTTGGCCATTTCATGGATCACCTTAATCGCCGGTGATTAAGACAATCTTGGCCATTTCATGGATCACCTTAATCGCCACCACGCTTCTTTTTGTTTCACTACGGAAATGGAAGCTGGCGGCAAAATACAATTTTTAGATGTCCTCGTCACCAAGAAAGAGTATGCATCTTCGGTGTTAATCTTGACTGGATTCGAACTGATTTCTGTAAATAATTGTATATAATTGCTTCTAAATATTCTTCAGTGACTTTTGTTATTTTATGAGACTCACTGTGCTAAGATTGATTGACTAGTTATTATTTATTTCATCCCTATTAACAGTGTCGTACAGATAAACACTTTTTTGTGTGTCAAGTGCGACAGTATTATTTTTACGTCGTGGCAAGTAACCACAGACAGTGTATAGCAAGTGAACTGCGTTTAGTTTAATCATTTTTCAGTGGTAAATGTACATGAACGTTTTTCCAATCATTATTTCATTTTTTGGGTAACATTTTCCTTTCTTCAATCAATCCTATCCGCATTTTCAACTTTAACATTTTGAAGTGACACTCATTAATTTCTATCTGAAAGTGTCAAGTGAAGTTTATTAGCATATTCCGAACAACGTGTTGTCTTCCTATATGAATTAAAGGCAGTACTTTGCAAATTGTGGTGACAATTGATTGTGAACGTGTTGGGGGACTGTATGACTGTGGGCACTCATATAAAGCTAAACTACGAGTGATTACCCCGCATCAAGATCGCCATAGACCTCCGAGAAATTCGAGACCTTCAGGTCCGAGGTACGGGTTCGATTCTATGGTGGCGGGTGGACTTGGGAGAACGAGTCCAATCCCTTGGTGATGCGAGTATTCTGGATTACGAGTACAACCCCATGGTGACGAGCACGAGTTGCCTAGAGAACCATTCTGGAAGACGATTAGGGAGATGGCAGTTCGCTGTACCAAGGTGATGTGAATTTCAAACTCCTCCAAATTTTTAATAAACCCAAGAGTTCAAAGTACATCTTCACTTATTGAAGATGGAACCTATCCTTCTGTAACAAGCCCTAGGTGTTTTTGCCTAGGGAGCGCCTTAAGATTAATTCACGACCTTTTCAGATAACAAGTTAGCACGGGCTATCTTTTACTAGTACAATACCAACACATCTCCTATCCTGCCGGTCAACATTCTGACGGTGACTTTTTCCACCAACTGGACTCGAAGTGGCTAACCACAGTTATCACACCATAACGATCATTAGGCCCAGGTGGGCTAAGAGACCAACTGACGAGCTGTCTAATCATGATTATGGTGGTGATGATGATGCTTATTGTTTACAGAAGTCTAACATCTAGGTTATCGGCCCCTAAAGGTACGAGGTGGAAACGAAATGTAATGAACATTAAAATTTTAAAATGCATCCACTGACTAGAATTTAAAACAAATGATGATGAAAAATGATTATGAATTTACAATAATCAGTGAATCTATTTCTCAGTGCCTGAACTTCTTATAAAATGATAGAAAAATCAGATTAAGGGAGAATAAGGCAATGCCTTGAAGTGCAATCATATTATATCATTCAAGATCATTCAAGTTAAAAACACACAAAAAATCGGAAACAGAGTCAAAAGAATAAAACGTAGTTAACAATAAAATAAAAAATAAAATCAGATAGAAAACTCCCTTTTATGCACGATAAAAACGCCACTATCCCTTATAAAACGGATGACGGGGTCTCTTGACTGCTCGTTACCTCGTAGCATGAAGGAGATGGTACCTGGGAGATTTACGACTACTGCGCAGATCGGCCAGGTCCACGGAGTCCGTAAGAATTTGTACCACGGTAAGATGACAACCATAAATACACACATCATCATCATCATCAATGGTTTACAGTCCCAAGACTGATCAGTTACCATAAGTCGTTTCCAGATCACTCTCTCATTTGCTACTTACTTCAATGAAACATCAATCTCTGTCTGAATGTCAATTAGAATTTGTCGAAGGAAGGTATTTCTAGGTCTTCCTCGTGGATATTTTCCTTCAATGAAGACATCTGCCAAAGTTCTCATTAAACTGGAATGGCGCATTGTGTGATCCCACCATGCAAGACGACGGTTATGGTTGTTGTGAAGGATTGAAATCCGTCTGTTGACATTGTTTGACATGTTGTCTCTCCACGCCACATTTATCGTCCTAAGATGGCAGCACATCTCAAAGGCTTAAAATGGTTATTTTCATTTTTAATTTGTGTCCCCGTTTCACATGCATACAGTGTGACTGGTAAGCAGTACTCTCCTTTTCTGCATAACAGCAGTTTTTGCCTGAGCATGACATTGAACTTCAGTGGTGCGCCTTCCATCCTCTGTAATCTCGTTCTGTATCTGAATCATCAATATTTAAACGAAGAGGTTTTTGGAAATTTTGAGATTATCATGAATTTTATCTTCGATGTGTTTAGTTTCATTCCGTATTTCTGCACCGTTGATGCAACTCTTGGCAGCACTGCCTACGAGATAGATGGGCTGTCAGTTAGGATGGCCTGATCATCTGGATACTTAATTACTTGCATGGGTGTTCCATAGGTGTTAACCCTTAAACTTGTGCCTTCTAAAGCTTCCGCCATTATCAACTCACCAAAAACATGAAACAGAATTTCGGGCGCGAAGGGGATGACATACTTTCGTTACTCATTTTGTGAGAAGGACTGGATTTGTAAGACCTTCTCTCAAAGGTGCAACTCATCTTAACTGTTGTGGAAGTACCATATGAGTGAGATGAGCTGCTCTTCCAATCCTATATTCCTTAATAACGGGAATAACTCTAGCAAAAGCCTTTCCAGAGTGAATGAAACATACATACATACAGATTTTGGCCCCTGATTATCATACATTCTCCAAGAATTCATAGTGTCAATGGCATCTCGGGTAGTAGCTCCTTGACGGAAAGCAAACTGAGTTCTTTGGATGTAGCCGCAGGCTTCCCCCTTGTAGTCGTTTCCTTATGATTATACAGATGGCCGCATTTGCTTTCTTTGGTACAGGGACAGTGATGGAGTTCCGAAATTCAGATGGCCAAATATCATTTCCGAAGAATGAGTTAGGTCATACAGTTTTTTATTGATTATACGACCAGCTGATTTAAATAGTTCAATAGAGAAGTTATCGATGCCTGAAGCTTTATCACTATTTACTTACCTCACGGCAAACTCAGATTCATTTTTAGTAACAAGTAAATATGTGACTAAGCTTGTATATGACTCAGTCGTGTGTAAGTACTCAAATTATTTCATTTTTACAGAGTTTGAATGTATACTCCCAATCATGAGTGATGATTGAGCTTTGGTTGTCAAGAATTGCTGTCTGATATACGAAGCTAAGCCAATCAATATGGCTAAGAATGCTTTGAGGCTGACCCGCTGACCAAAGCCCGTAAGCCAAATCGTCGGGCAGCAGTCGCCTTGACAGCCCAGGTACTTAATTGGCTGTGTGTTTGACGATTTCCCTTTCAGGTGCCATGTTTCCAAACTATTATTAATCACGCTCCTTGCTACCAGATTATAAAATATATTAAAAAGTAACGCAAAAGACACAATAATAATTTCTAACAGTTGCTCTGTATCTGTGGTGTCCACGGGAGCTGTCCTGAAGCTTGGCTCGGGGCATGGACGCGAAGAGAGGACGTCGAGTGGAAGGCGACATGACTGAATGCAGTGACAGATTCTTGAAATGTAATATCTTATTCTGTAAAATATTTTAATACTTTCGAAAAAATTCTTCCAAGAATGACATTAAAAGCTAAATTTCACAATAACTTATGAAGAAATATTTATTGTATGAATTAAAATGGTTCTGGAGAAAACTGACAGGGACGAGTTGGGGGAAAAAAAACTAATATCCAAATATTGAATGACGTTAATAAGAAACGGGCCTTAATTTGTTCTATAGAGCAGAGGAAATCTAAATTTTTTGGAGACGTCCTACAATATGACACCTTTCTCCAGAATGTCTTCGTAGGAAAGGTTCTAGGGAAGAAGTCGAGAGGAAGACCACGTCTCTCATACCTTAGGAACATAATCACTCAGCTGGGTTATTCTTCCTATGTTACGATGAAAATGACTGCTGAAGACCGTGGGATGTGGCTGCAGCGACAAGGCTTAGCCTTTAGATAATGAATGGATTACCGTACGCCATAACGCTGCCTTTTACAACTAGGTACAAATGGCATCGTGTATGAAACGATTTTCTACCGCCTTAAACTGGCGTTTGTGTAGGTCACAGCAATCACAGCAAAGCCCCCTACACACGGTAAAGTCATCGAAGGCAGCAGAATTCTTCTCATAATATGTAACTTTCGAAAATTTATGGCCATAAAATTGTTTGCTAAGTCAGCGACTATTTTATTGGACGTAGATCTTGATAGACACTGCGGTTGCACTAAGTGTTAGCGTGTAATAACCAAGTTGCATGCACTGACTCACTTTGGTAAGGGAAGACACCTATGCAATATTGGCACTCAGTCGTTCATACTGGCGAGAAAACCCACCGCTGCAATCTGTGCGACAAGACATTTACTGGTATCATGGTCGTGGGGTGATTGACCTTGGCAGGCTCTTTGTTTAGCTAGACGGTATGCAAACTTACATGACTTAACCTCACTATTAGCCCAGATTCACGTGCAACCAAAATTTCGCTTCCTACTCCACTTAACCCAAACTTTACCACTTGCTACCACCTCCTCATATCCAGAACACTTAACTGCATCTCACTAATCAACTAAACATTACGTCTTGACTCGATCCTTCTTCTATTTCACTTATATATCACTCATTGCTCCCTCGCCAATCTGTAGTACTCCGGCTTGACACGTCAATGATGTAGATCTTGATAGGTGAACTATCTTATGACAGACATAGGACTGTTGTGTGCTGCATGAGCTGCCATACTGTTGGATGTATATCATTATGCTCCATATTCTTTTCGATTTATTGGATATAGCTATCTCTCCTGTGGGTAGAGTGAAAGGATGCATGCCGGAATGTGTGGCTCAGTCGGTTTTGGCGCTGGCCTTCTGACCCCAACTTGGCAGCTTCGATCCTGGCTCAGTCCGGTGGTATTTGAAGGTGTTCAAATACGTCAGCTTCGTGTCGGTATATTTAGTGACACGTGAAAACCGTTAGGTGGGACTTAGAAACAATGACATTACTATTAAAGGATGCATTATCTGCACCAACTGCACGTCATAGGAGGTTACCAACAAGGGGACAACCAAGGTATATTTTCTCACTCTTTCATCTTCTAAGCTCAAAAATATATCCATGTAGCAGAAATATATATTTTTGTTTGTATTCTCTTCACAGAAATATGACGTAATATAGAAATATCAACACAAATAATGTACCGTATTCTGTGAAAAAAGAAAAAGGTGTGTGTTTGTTAGACGAAGAAAATACTGTATACTAAACATAGATCCGTGGTTTCCCATTTTCACACCAGGCAAATGCTGGGGTTGTACCTTAATTAAGGCCACGGACGCTTCCTTCCAACTCCTAGGCCTTTCCTATCCCATCGTTGCCATAAGACTTATCTGTGTCGGTGCGACGTAAAGCCCCTAGCAAAAAAAAAAAAAAACTAAACCTAGATTTCAGGACAATAAAGCAAGCATGAAACTAACAGATAAAATAATTACTCTACAATCATTCTGCTCAGGCGTTTTCTAGTTATAAAAGTATAGAAATATAGTTACACTAAATGTGTAAATACAAAGATTATTACTACGTGCAAATAGAAATGAAGGTAATTCGTTTACTCTGTAATTGAGTTAGAATATCTCTCGGTCGTGGCTCTCTGTTTATTTTCCGCCTTACGGCTATAACTATTAGCGTAGGATGTTGCTGGTGACTTTTGACGTTTATGATTGACGGTTTGACATTTAATTGTTAAAAGGATTCATTCTGATATTTTATTCTGTTGACACATACTGTCTGTATAACGAATTTCACTCAGAGATGTTTGGTATATACACTGCACGCAGAGGTGTGTTCCATCAGGACATTAATAAAGCTGAAAACACTTCTATTACTGTCATGTATATTTCAGCCTTTCTAAAGATTTTCTTTATATACATTGATCGCAAACATTCCCATCATATTACAGCTTCAAACTTTACTGGCTGACTGGCGGGCCACCCTGGATACTATTCTTTTTCTTGAGGAGGTCGAATGTTGGGTGCAAACCGACATATTATTTACGATCAACTTACAGCAACTATACGTTTATTTGCGTAATATAGATGATTATGTGAACTTCTCTAAGGCGTTAATAAAATATTTCGATATATATCGAAACACTACTGTCGAATTCTAGCAAGGAGCAACCAAGTGTTTCAGTTTATGTTTTACGTACTCATTGAGCATCATGTTATCTACCAGATAGCAAACGTAAACGCATATTTTTGTTTAATGCGATTCAGACATTATTGATGAAGTTGACATTTCTGACGGTGATAATACATTTTACATGGGTATTCCTGTCCGACTCGTTGGCTGAATGGTCAGCGTACTGGCATTCGGTTCGGAGGGTCCCGGCTTCGATTCCCGGCCGGGTCGGGGATTTTAACCTTCATTGGTTAATTCCAATGGCCCGGGGGCTGGGTGTTTGTGCTGTCCCCAACATCCCTGCAACTCACACAACACACATAACACTATCCTCCATTACAATAACACGCAGTTACCTACATATGGCAGATGCCGCCCACCCTCATCGGAGGGTGTGCCTTACAAGGGCTGCACTCGACTAAGAAATAGCCACAGGAAATTATTATATTATGGTTATTCCTGAAGAAATTAAGAGAAAATTGTTGGAAAAACTATCGGCCGAGGGAAGGTCTGTGCGAGGATCCGCGAAGCGAGGTCGTCAATCAATACGTGACACGTACGAAAGGCTGAACGGGAAACCGCAGTTTATTTGTACAAATGTATTCCAATGAGATAAGCAGTAGAAGGTACTGCGCAGTATGTTCAAATATGTAAATCAAGGGTTGGTTAACGAGAAACTGTGTACTTTTGTGCAACATTTTGAAAAAAAACCTGAATTGTATCCAAGCGTTTGTTTTGTACTGTACCATACGGGAGTTGATTACAGGACTAAGGACTAAAGTTGTAGGTGTGAAACAAATTAAAAGAGCAGAATCAGCAGTAAAACAGTCATGTATATAAAGATGTATCCCTGTATTGAAAAATTACTCAAATGAAAGCATTTGTATGAAACCTGTTAAACATGCCCCTATTAAATACGACTGCTAAAGGTCAAAGGCACCACTTCACTATGATGTCAGATTCTTCAGGAGATTTGTTTACTTATTTTACACTAATTATATAACAATAAAAATACTAATAGTAAGAAAACAAACGATAAGTGTTGACAAGTCGGAAACTTAGAGAGTAACAAGTTATTTAGGGATTAAACAACAGGAAAGTGACAAAGAGTCAGTTATAATCATGTCGATAGGATTGCCGGGTTGGCAACAGAAAGTCGAGAGCTTAATTAGTACACATTTCGTTTTGAAACGGTAGGGACAGAAGATATCAATTTCATGAGGCGCATTTGCTGTTGTTGAACGTCATTAGGATATGGAACGTTGTTGGAATGCCAGACGCACACGTGGGTCATAGTGGAGAGGTCTGTTTTAGGTTCCATTATCATAAACGGGCAACGGGAAATGAGATAACAAAGAAGTAGGCTACATTTAAGAGTACAATTAACAAGAAACAGCGGTCTGTGTATGTTTACTCAAGTTCAAAATCTTTAAGTATGGCAAATTTCCTTGCTAATAAATTGTCTCAGAAGAGGATTACGGGTTTTGAAAATGTACACAAAGAATGACAAGATGCGATTAATTTAACGAACTTTGGTGGGGACAGCTGATGACCAAATTAGGGAGCAGAAGTCAATGATAGGAAGAAGTTGTCCCGCGGTATGAATAGCGAAGCTTTTACTGGAAAATTGTACGGTTTGAACTTTACCATCATCAGCCTTGAAGATAGTTTTTCGGTGCTTCCACATTTTCACACCAGGTAAATGCTGGGAAAGTACGTTAATTAAGCTATTGCAGCTGCTTTTCCAGTTGAGTCCCAATCCTTTCCTAATCCAGCGTCGTTGAACCTACATTTTTTGCTGGTGGTTTTAAATCCGCACTATCACATTGAAGGCTTTAGGCGACGTAAAGATGGGAAAGGGCTAGGAATGGGAAGGAAGCGTCCGGGGTTTTAATTAAGGTATAGCCCCAGCATTTGTCTGGTGCAAAAATCGTAAACCATGGAAAACCGTCTTGAGTGCTTCCGACAATGGGACTCGAGCCCACTACATCTCCCGGATGCAAGCTCACAGCTACACAACGCTAACCGCACCGCCAACTCGTCCAGTGAACCTATGTTAGCGAACCCTCTGTGGGTAGGGGCGGTTGAACACACGCAAAACCCCGAAGACGTCATAAGAGACGACTGAAAGAGGAACGCTGGGGCCCTTAATTAGGGATAGTGGTTTGGCGACCACAAGACCCTGGTTGAGTCCGGCTTTACTTCAACTTACTTGTGTCAGGCTCCTCATATTCAACTTTCCTACCTGATATTTCTTGGTCAATTCTTTTCCTCTTCTCAGCCGTAAGACTGAGGTTCAAAACCCACTCGATCCTGGTTTGAGATATTCATTTCAAAAATCACGTGACACCCTACCAAAACTGAAATGACCGAGCTCGATAGCTGCAGTCGCTTAAGTGCGGCCAGTATCCAGTAATCGGGAGATCGTGGGTTCGAGCCCCACTGTCGGCAGCCCTGAAGATGGTTTTCCGTGGTTTCCCATTTTCACACCAGGCAAATGTCGGGGCTGTACCTTAATTAAGGCTACGGCCGCTTCCTTCCAATTCCTAGGCCTTTCCTATTCCATCGTCGCCATAAGACATATCTGTGTCGGTGCGACGTAAAGCAAATAGCAAAAAAAAAAAAAAAAAAAAAACTGAAATGAGCCGGGGTGGTTCCAGCGACTGTAGAGAAAGCTGGTTTAGTAAAGGGCTAGGATTGTAAGGTAGAACCCCAGCATTTGCCGCTTCTAAATTGGTAAACGACGGAAAAACATCTTCAGGGCTGCTGACAGTTCCGTTCAAACCCTTCTTTTTCCGAATGCAAGATCACAGCTGCCTGACCCAAATCGCGTAGCCAACTCGTTATAAAAACCAGAGCACGTCTTAATACGAAACTTCCAAATCTCATATGACGATTTAAGTTCGGTCTGAGCCGTTCGTTTTCCTCATTAGTTACTCACCGCACAAACCCGAAGACTGTTGCAGGAGAAGGCCACGAGGTCGAATCTCTACTCACGCCCAAGCCGTGTCGCTGTCCCGCCTGACGGATGAGGCCCGCCCAATGTGTATAGCTACCTACAAACTGCTTGTACTGAATGGAGTAGAACAACACTGAACAGCGAGGCTATAACAAAGGAAATGAAATTTTATTGGTTGTTTTTACAAAGGACCATAAACTATAGTAATGAACCGCCTGTCATGAATGTATTGCTGCATTAGTAAGAAGTCTCTTGTTGGATAGAGTTTAAAATATGCATGTAGGTCAATAGTAAGGCATGAGGTATTGTGATGGTAATATCACCTAAGAAGGCATTACGACTAGTTTATATCCTCGTGAAGAAATTTCCTTTCCAAGACTTGAAATATAGGTAGTTAAATGTTTACGATTCCCTCTACAAGGCATGATCAAGGAGGTATCCAAGGGGGAGGATTACTGGGGGTTAGAACCAACCCCCTGAAATGTTTACAAAAGAAAATAAACAGAGACGACAATAAACAAGTGAGTCGACATAAAGGGTTCGCTATTTTGAATATTCATAGAGAAAATCGTAAAAGCAACATATCTCTAGAATCTATTTTTTAAGAAGCCCCGAAAGCCGGATTTTAGATTGAGATCCGAACATATCATTCGCCGTAAAACTATTTACTTTGATCATATTGTTCTTGTTCTGAATTTATACGTAAGATTTTTGCAATGAACCGGTACTGCAATCTGAATATCAACATAATTTTGTAAGTGTCGTTTTGACAATCTTGCATGCGCGCACGCACACGCACAAACACCTATATTATGTTCTGTCATCATTTTGTAACTACAAGCCCCCCCCCCCAAGCGATCGATCCTGCCTACGCTACTGGGCATTATAACCCGAAACTCACACGGGTTTATTTATTAATAAAAACAATACAATGAAATTACGTGCCTGAATACATTCGCGGCATCCCCTCTTTGTCGTCAGAAACGAAGGAAAGGGGAATCAGGGGCTCTCAAATTGGAGAACTGGAGAATTGGTGATCGCGGTGGCCGTAGTTTAGACTGGCATTTCTTCCAATTATTTCTGTCAGGCTTCTCACCAACTTTTCTCGGTCAACCTATGTTTTTTTTTTCTACCTTGACGGTATTAGGTTTGCGAGGATTAAGGCGGGTTCACGCGGAATCGTGAACTGGCAGAGAGCACTACTTGCTTTGAGCATGCGCTACGACTTGCTTGTTCAGCACAATGAATCACGACCTCCTTCAGTTCACACCTCCAAAGTGCGACGAAGGAATCGTGATATTGGAGCACCTTACATTCTTTTGGAGTAAAGATTAGACAATGCAATTAGCAGTTGAAAGAAATTTCGCGTAGATGGTAATGGAAATATTATTTTTGAAGACGAACGTTCGTTATGGTGATATTATACCGTGGATGATTAGGTTCTGCGCGCTGTCCTCAATGATCAGTAATTTCCTTCGTGGAGCTAATGATATGGTGTAAAGTCTTAGTTTTTACCAAAGCTACAGTCATCATGCAACTCTTCAACTCGACATAGCGCTCTAACTTCGACGACTTGATTTGTTTGAACTGATGCTTTGTGATGAGCTGATACCTGAGGACAACGGAGTAATGGTAAGGCTGTACGAACTACAGTAGCAGGCAGTGGCAAGGCCGTCTAAACACCTGAATGACTGAATGATACCTCATTTCAAGTACCACGTAATATCACAACCCTAAAAGCAAGTAATTTATCGTAATCTATAATATGCTAATTATTTGTAACTATACATGCACTCATATTACTGTAGACTTCACAACTGAAGAAATTAATAAAGAATTGAATGGGTGCTCGTAAAAACGGGCTAACCAACATTTTGTCAGAACAGAGATATATCAACCTTTGCAAATGTCAAAAAACAAAAATTATACCATAAAAATAATATTTGTTTCATTATTTTATCTTGATGTAGTACCTTAAAATTATCAATACCATATGTTGGAACTATATTAAAAATGAAAAGTGCTTGGAAAAATAGGAATATAAAAAATGGAAGAAAATTGACTTCTGCGTTGACCTAGCTATAGTTAATAGTTTACCTTAGATTCGTAACCAAACTCTATTTTATGATCATACAATACAAAAAAAAGTATTTTATACAGTAAACTAGACATAAAGATGCCGGCCTCCGTGGTGTAGGAGGCCCCGGGTTCGATTTCCGGCCAGATCAGGGATTTTTCTCTCGACCTGAGGGCTGATTCGAGGTCCACTCAGCCTACGTGGTTATAACTGAGGAGCTATCTGACAGGTGAGATAGAGGCCCCGGTCTCGAAACCCAGAATAACGGCCGAGAGGATGCGTCGTGCTGACCACACGACCCCTCGTAATCTGCAGGCCTTCGGGCTGAGTAGCGGTCGCTGGGCAGGCCAGAGCCCTTCCATGGGCATAAGTGCTGTAGGTTTTTTAGTCATAAACATACTTCAGACTTATTTTGAAATATGACATAACTTTCCCTCAGGGGACAATCATCAGTCATATGGGTCATATTCTAATGCATTAGAAAATGATTCCTCACTCACCTCTTGGGCATTGCCAGCTGTCAGTTCTCTGTAATACTGGTGATATATTGCAGGGACATATTCAAGTAGCTCAAGCAAGTCCTTAAGCTTTGCTGGCTTTATTGGCCTTGTAACACTGTACTTTGGTGACAGATTAACACTAGCAAGTGATGGCCGACCACCATTACTGTTCTTTTGAGAAGGTCAACACAATCATATTCCTCAACAATACCATATAAGGCTTTCTTGCTCTAGCTCTTTTTACTAAATCCTTCCATTCATCTGGCACAAAAACACAAGAAACACCCACAGCCTCTAGTATACATGGGGACAAGGTTTGCTAACCTACATATACAGCAACGCCATCTTTACGGCCTACTCCGTAAACGCCTATTAGCCCGATTTTGCAATAACAAAATTGGCCTAAATAAAATGGCATAAAATTCAAAGCGTTGTATCTCATCACACAGGATTGCTTCATGTTAGCACAATTCACAGAAGATACTTTGAACCTTCCGCAATTGATGATAGCACATAACTCATTTTTTCCAAATTTGTCGGTTAGCCCGTTTTTTGCGAGCACCCATTGAATTGGATCATAGTACTGATAAAACATACAATCAAGGTCTTTCTATGGATCAACTGCAGTAGCAGTAACAAGAATAAATAATATTTCATAAAAGACTCCTCGCACGTACCTGTGCAAATCCGATTTGAAACGTATTGTCAGGAGTGATTAGTGTAATCTTGAGAAAATAAAGAGTCTCTGGGAGTGGTTATTCAAAGTTGTTATAAGCAAAAGTTTTTGCTGAGCGCTTGAAGGAATTTTGGAAGTGGTGTTCACGTCAATGGGAGCCAAGTGGCTGCATAATTGTAACTGAGTACTGATCGAAGCAATTTCAAGAAGACACGGCCCAGATATAACCAGAATGAAAAAGCATGGTATTCTGCAGTGAGACGATGTTCAAATACATCGAGCACTCAACAGAAATTTCCGAAGTTAGATGGAATACAATAGAATGTTAGCTCCTTTGACTGTGATAATTGAGTCACGTTCACAGTAGAAAGTATCTTAACCAAAATAAAAGGAAGAGGTGTGATGGTAGCTTAGAGGCCAAGGGAGTATTCCCAATAAAGATAGGATCCTAGTTCGAGCCTAGAACACATCCTGCCGATAGAGCTCTTTGTTACAAAATCTGTATGTCATGCACTGAATGTACACAACATAACCTAGTAGCTGAAAATATTAACAGAGGAAATCAGTCTGTACCTAAGATGTTAAAGGAGAAGTACAGTATGTATGCCCATTTCTGTTTGATTTATTCAGATTTAATACATTTCAGTTAGTACAATTCAGGTATAGAAATATTTTAGAACTTCCTTTGTAAATTGAACACGAATTAGATTGGCACTGCGTATTTATTTTCATTGTGAATACAATCGTCAGCCTCTGTGGTGTAGTTGTTAGTGTGATTAGATGCCACCCCCGGCGGCCTGGGTTCCATTACTGGCTCTGCCACGAAATTTGAAAAGTGGTACGAGGGCTGGAACAGGGTCCACTCAGCCTCGGGAGGTCAACTGAGTAGACTTTGATTCCCTCCTCAGCCACCCTAGAAGTGGTTTTCCGTGGTTTACCGCTTCTCCTCTAGGCAAATGCCGGGATGATACCGAACATAAGGCCACGTCCGCTTCATTCCCTCTTCCTTGACTGTCATTTCCATTCTTCCCATCTGCATACAAGGCCCCTGCTCAGTAGATCAGGTGAATCTGCCTGGGCGAGGTATTGGTCCTGCTTCAATCACTATCAAACAGTCACTACTGAAATGCATTTCGGGCAGTCTCCCAGGTGGCAGATTACCTATCTGTTAATATCCTAGCCATTTCTTATATGATTGCAAAGAATTTGGAAATTTATTGAACATCTCACTTGATAAGTTACTCCGATCCCTAACTCCTCTTCCTATAAATGAATATGTGCCCCAGTTTGTCCTCTTGAATTCCAGCTTTATCCTCATATTGTGATCTTTCCTACTTTTAAAGGCACCACTCAAATTCGTATACTGATGTCATTCCACGCCATCCCTCCACTGACAGCTCGGAACATACCACTTAGTCGAGCAGCTCGTCTCCTTTCTTCCGAAGTCCTCCCAGCCCAAACTTTGCAACATTTTGTAACGCTACTCTTTTGTAGGAAATCCCCCAGAACAAATCGAGCTGCTTTTGTTTGGATTGTTTCCAGTTCTTGAATCCAGTAATCCTGGTGAGGGTCCCATACGATGTAACCATTCTCTGTTGGGGTCTTACCAGAGACTTACATGCCCTCTACTTTACATCCTTACTACAACTCCAAAATACACTCATAACCATGTGCAAAGATCTGTACCCTTTATTTACAATCATATTTATGTGATTACCCCAAAGAAGATCTTTCCTTATATTAACACCCAGGTACTTGCAATGATCCCGAAAAGGAACTTTCACCCCATCGACGCAGTAATTCAAAATAAGAGGACTTTTTCTGTTTGTGAAACTCACAGCCTGACTTTTAATCCCGGTTATCCATCATACCATTGCACACTGTCCACCTCACAACATTATCGATGTCATTTTGCATTTGCTCACAATCTTGTAACTCATTTATTACTCTGTACAGAATAATACCATCTGCAGAAAGCCTTCTCTCTGATTCCACTTCTTTTCACATATCATTGATAGAAGAAAACATTTTCTTCTTATTCTTAATCCGTTTAACCTCCAGGGTCGGTTTTCCCTCGGACTCAGCGATGGATCCCAAATCTACCGCCTCAAGGGCAGTGCCCTGGAGCGAGAGACTCTGGGCCGGTGATACAACTGAGGAGGAGGACCAGTACCTCGCCCAGGCGGCCTTACCTGCTTTGTTGAACTGAGGCCTTGTGGAGGGATGGGAGGAATTGGAAGGGACAGGCATGGAAGAGGAACGGAAGCTGCCGTGGCTAGAAGTTAGGTACCATCCCGGCATTTGGCTTAAGGAGAAGTGGGAAACCACGGAAAACCACTTCGATGATGGCTGAGGTGAGAATCGAACCCACCTCTAGCCAGTTGACCTCCAGAGGATGAGTGGACCCCGTTCCAGCCTTAGTAGCACTTTTCAAATTTCGTGGCAGAGCCGGGAATCGAACCTTTTCAAATTTCGTGGCAGAGCCGGGAATGGAACCCGGGACTGCAGGGGTGGCAGCTCATCACGCTAACCATTATACCACAGAGGCGGACTATGAAAACATAAACCGAGCTCGATAGCTGCAGTCGTTTAAGTGCGGCCAGTATCCAGTATTCGGGAGATAGTAGGTTCGAACCCCACTATCGGCAGCCCTGAAAATGGTTTTCCGTGGTTTCCCATTTTCACGCCAGGCAAATGCTGGGGCTGCTCCTTAATTAAGGCCACGGCCGCTTCCTTCCCACTCCTAGGCCTTTCCTATCCCATCGTCGCCATAAGACGTAAAGACCATAAGACCATAAGACATAAAGGTCAAGTAATACTGCCTTTAGGAATTCCCCGTTTAATTATTACTCTAATTCTCTGAGTTCTGTTTTCAAGAAATATAGCCAACAATTCAATCACTCTTTCTTCTACTCCAATTGCACTCATTTTATTCAGTAGTATCCTATGATCTGCCCTATCAAACGCCTTAGATAGATCAATGCTGAATCCAGGATATCTGCTATATTTTACTGGAATCCTACTAGTTAAGCTTCAGTGAAATAACCTTTGCTAAACCAGAATTGCCTTCTATCAAATCAGTTATTAATTTCGCAAACATGTCTAATATAATTAGAAAGAATACTTTCCCAAAGCTTGCATGCAATGCATGTCAAACTGACTGTCCTGTAATTTTCAGCTTTATGTCTATCGCCCTTTCCATTATACACAGGAGCCACTACAGTAACTCTCAATTCATTTCGTATAGCTCCTTCACGCAAACAATAATCAAATAAGTACTTCAGATATGGTACTATATTCTAACCCATTATCTTTAGTATATCCCCAGAAATCTTTTCGATTCCAGCCGATTTTCTAGTTTTCAACTATTGTATCTTACTTCTTCTCACTCGTATCCTCCGGCCCAAAAACCTCACCACCTCAGCAGTATTAGAAATGGTCATGTCAAAAATCAACTGGCAAAGTGCAGGAATCAAAATCACTGGGAAAAGGCTGAACAATTTAATCTTTGCAGACGACATTACACTTTTGGCCAACGACCGATGAACCACAAACTCTAATACAAGATCTTGTCTCAGCCTGTCAAAAAGTGGGACTATCCATGAACCTTTCTAAAAAACAATGTAATTCTCAACAAATGGGCGCCAGCAGAAAAGCTGCATGTGGTAAACTCCACATTACAACAGGTCAATGAGTTTGTCTATCTTGGACAGCTTTTAAACATGAAAGGGGACTTCAGACCGGAAATCTTCCGACGTATCAAACTAGGATGGCAAGCCTACGGAAGAAATTCTTCAATCTTCAAATCCAACATGCCAACCCACCTAAAGAAGATAGTCTTCGACAAGAGTGTCCTCCCTGTAAAGACTTACGGTTGTGAAACCTGGACATTGAGCGAGTTTGTTATGCAAAAACTCAGACCAACCCAAAGAGCTATGGAACGGTTAATGCTAGGCTTCACGAAGAAAGAAAGGAAAAGAGCAGAATACATCAGGTCAGTCACAAAGGTCAGTGACATTTTAGAAAGGGTGTTTACCCTAAAATGGCAGTGGGCAGGCCATGTTGCTCGGAGAACTGCGCCGTGTTGAAAGAGCCTAAGGACAACAGGCGGGATTTCCAATCAGATACCAGTTCGCAATAGCCCGTTACATCGAGTGAAAGAGAAGACGCCGTTCTGGAGGCAGATCGTAATAATCCACACATCAGAACAAGGGAGACTGCACAACAGGTGAACACCAGCCAGCCGTCCGCCTGGCGCACACTGCATGAACATAAATTTCACCAATACCACCTTCAGCTACACCAAGAGCTCCACGGACGGGATTTCGAAGCTCAAATGGTGTTCTATCGGTGGCTTTTAGGCAGGCTGGACAATGATGCAGCATTCTTATCGCATATGTTGTTCTCGGACGAATCGCGCTTCCACAATAATGGGAACGTCAATCGCCACAGCATGCACTATTGGAGTCCGGACAATCCTCACTGGGTGCGACAGGCCGCTCATCAAGTACGATAGGGAATGAATGTGTGGTGTTGAAACTTGGGAATCGCCGGATTGGACTTTATTTCTCTGAGGGCCATTGGACACACTACCTGCACTTTCTGCGTCAGGAACTCCTTCTGCTGGTGGAGGATGTGCCCTTGCACGATCGTTTAACGATGTGGTTGCAACAGGATGGAGCTCCTCCATTCTCGACTTTACCCGTTCATAACCTTCTGAACGAGGAATTGCCAGGGAAATGGATAGGACGAGGAGGTGCTGTTTCTTGGCGCACCAGATCAACGGATTTAACGTCTTTAGACTTCTTCTAGTCCGGGCATTTGAAGAACGTCGTTTTCGTTTAAGCGCCGGAAAACTCCGACCAGCTCCGGCAACTCATTATGGACGCATGTCCAGCAGTTACATCTGGACTGCCTCAGCGTGCAAAATGAGCTATTGGACACCGGACCCGAATGTGTATAAATCAAAACGATCATCACATCAAGCATTTGCTGCGATAAAACATTGTCAGGGCAGTTGTGTTCCCGTTATATCCGCTCCGTATATGTCCGGCCTGCTAACTAATCGGCCCTTTTTAAGGCTACAAACACATTCATTCACACAAAATTTGCAAGAAAGCGGGTATTAAACTTGCAGAACATACTGTACGTATTAAACAAATATTTCAAAACCTATGGTATCTTCACGCTGCAATCGAACCTCCCACCTCACACGTAAGCCCTCTCCGTCGGGCCTTTGTGAAATGCGCTCCGGCTCAGTACGGCACACTGTACAGCTTATAGCATGTATGAGGTTTACTGTGGTCACAATAACTATTCAGTGTTTCTCCGGCGTGTCATGTTCATATGTTCTAGAAGTCACATTCATGCTTTCCCGTGTTTAATTCTTCCTTTCTTATTCTGCTTACCCTCCAGGGTTGGATTTTCCCTCGGACTCAGCGAGGGATCCCACCTCTACCACCTCAAGGGCAGTGTCCTGGAGCGTGAGACATTGGGTCGGGGGGTACAACTGGGGAGAATGACCAGTAACTCGCCCAGTCGGCCTCACCTGCTATGTTGAACAGGAACCTTGTGGGGGGGGATGGGAAGATTGGAAGGGATAGACAAGGAAGAGGGAAGGAAGCAGCCGTGGCCTTAAGTGAGGTACCATCCCGGCATTTGCCTGGAAGAGAAGTGGGAAACCAAGCAAAACCACTTCCAGGATGGCTGAGGTGGGAATCGAACCCACCTCTACTTGTGCAACTTTTCAAATTTCGTGGCAGAGCTGGTAATCGAACCCGGGCTTCCGGGGATGGCAGCTAATCACACTAACCACTGCACCACAGAGGCGGACTCCCGTGTTTAATACGAATATTATATTACGGCGTCCTATCATTGTGGGGCGGTAAATGCCAAGGTATGTTGTTGGTCCATCTGAGCATACCTGCAGGGCAGATATTTTCAGGAGGGCATTGATATAGCGAGTTGCATAAAACTAGATCGGAAGGGGACACCGTACAATCCTGACCTCGCCCCTAGAGATTTCCATCTCTTTCTGCACCCGAAAACGTTCCTTGGTGGACAAAAATTCAACAACGATGACTAGCTGAAAGAACATGTTAACACATGGTTTACAACATAGGCAGCAACGTTTTACGAAGAAGGCATACGAAAACTTGTGCCACGCAATGTTTTTTTCTAAACCAAACTGAACTTACTTTCTGGACGTATTTCTTTCCTACATACACCAGCTTCCGTTTTCAATAAACGTATTTTCTAACAAGATTACAGTGGAAATAAACCACACATAATTCTGTAAGAGACCCCTTGTTTCACACATTAATACAAATGCATATAAAAATACAAACTAATTACATTCTCATTCAAAATACCATTCATGTAAAAAAAAGTAGCCGAAACTATCGGAACACTAGTATTCGTAGACTACGGTTCGATAATCGATACTATAAATTAAACGAATAAACAAATAAGTCAAAGAATAAGTAAGTGAATGACTCAGATGTCTTAATGTTATCTACTTCAGTGTACTGGATAAAGTAGTACATTACAAGTTATTCAGTTTACATAGGATTACTGTTGCAGAAGACATGCGGTTCTAATAATTATGACGTTCAACTCAATTGAGACGGTACATCAATTTCACAAACTGCATATCAATTCCCTTCCAGCGAATTTTCAATTTAAAATCATTACATTCACAACTGATTATTTACTCATCAGTGTCACCTAACCAGGTTGTATATTGCACTGTATAATCATGTTTGGATTCAACCCCTTTTTATCATGTGGAAGCGCACGGATCAGCGTGTAAGAACAAACCATTATACTGCGAATATGTAATTGAAGTAGACCGTCATAAATATGAATTATTAGCTTTTATATTCATTATGGAACAGTAACATTTGTCCCAATAGATGCAAAACAGATCGATCGTGACCCAGCTATCGACCTACACCGATCGATAGCTGCAGAGTTCCACAATTGTCGGATATTAATGCTGCTCCCTCACCCCGCTACCGCGAGGATGAAACACCACAAAGTAGCTATGTAAGGAAGGGCTTTAGCCTGAAACTAATCGCATTTCAAACTTGAAGATGCTGAGTAAAATGGAGATATACGTTACCGCCTGTACACACCCATTCCCCCACCACTCACAACAGTACAACCGACGAACACTTCAATGAAATAGCAGCAATGCGGATTACTTCTTTATTTTGGTGAGATTTCGGATTAATCAGTGTAATTGGTTGGAAGGGGTTGAGGTCTTTCTGAAAGCATTTGCCCTTATTCTCAAAAATATTTATAGACGACAGAATTAACGGTCAAGTTGCAGTAAGAGGTAAAGGTGGAACACCTATTATAAGAAGAATCACACACGTTTCTAACATTTGATCATTACTGTTCCTTGACTATAAGAAACATTTAAGGAAATGCATAACGTAGCGTAATAGGTATTCCACGAGAGATATTTGGAGATAATACACATTTCGCTAGGTTAAATATACTTGCATTCAAAATTTTAAATCCTAGCTAATTATTACTACAAAATAATTGTTCCACGTTTAAGATAATTTCATTATCAGTCATAAAGTAATGTTCGTTTTTAGTAGTTACTTGCAGCGGCCCCGCGGTCTAGGAGCAGTGAGCCTGCCTATCATCATGGGGCCCTGGGTTCGATTTTTTATCATGCCGGCGATTTTTGTTTGGTCTTGGGTCTGGTTCGTGGACCACTCTCCGTATGAGAAAATTGAGGACATATTTGACGGTGGTCAGGCTGACCACTGGACACTTAGAATTCTGCAGCCCTTCGCTATTTTTGCTATTTTTCTTGACGTCGCACCGACACAGATACGTCTTATGGCGGCGATGGGAGGAAAGGCCTAGGAAATGGAAGGATGCGGCCGTGGCCTTAGTTAAGGTACAGCCCCAGACTGACCAGCAGTCTCTTAGTAGTCACAGGACCAACAAAGTTTGTTTTATATTTTTAGTAATCATTTGTAAGAATTGTTATCTAAATTGCGTCTTTATTTCTGCATATAAATGAGTTTTGCATTATGAATACGACAATTCATTGAAGGCTGCAGAATGTTTTGTTCCAGTTTTTAAAGATATCAATAACATATTGTACAATGTCAAGGATACTACTTTAGAATGTATATCATTTTCTTACTTCATATCAATTTTCTTCATTTCTGCACGAAACATTATTGCTACGTGTTGATGCGACCATCAGCCCTCTGGAAGCCCCCTTCGATATTTCTTGAAAGGAGTGTGTAAGTCAGGCCGGGGTCCTCCCGACCGGCCTGAGGGCATGTGATGGTCTTTTCTTGCATTGTGCCTTCTGTCTGGATTCTCCGTGGATTTTCTGGAAGGCGAAACTAGAACGTTCCTATTTTGAAAGCACCCCGAAGATTATGAAATTCGATCAGCAGGAGTATAAAAGCAGGTTTGCCACGAACGAGAGAGAAGTGAGTGTTGAGAGAATGTCGTCATGACGCAGTGTTAATAGTGTTAGAGTAGTTGGTGCTATTTTATCGTCTAATCGAGTGATACGTGTTACGTATTTCAGTGTGTGGGGCAGTAACGTGAAATGATCGTGCAAATTATCGGCAGGACTCTAGTCGAGGGTACACGCAGGTGTGTGACGAACACCTGGTTAACTCCACTCATTAGAGTACGCCTTCTGATTTCTTGCATGTAACTTCTACTTTATTTACGGTTATCATTGCTCGTTGCTTACGTCTCCAGCCTTATGTTCATACAATGACACTAGTTGACAGATTTAAGCCAGACAAATAAATGAAAACGTGGCTGCAATACCACCGTACTGCAACATACACCAATTCAACAGTTTGTTCCAAGGAAAAGTGTGATCGCAAATCGAAAGAAGCACCTTGGATTGTTGTTTAATAAATAGTTAAAAGTAGGTCCAGGAAAGAGCTACTATATAAGCAAATGAAGATTTCCAAACTAGTGCATTAAAATATGGATTTCTTCTATGTCATATAAAATGTTGTCTACTTGTATATGCCTGATTTTGTCAAATTCAGGAAAGTTAATTGTAACTAGTTGTAACCAACTTATTTCAAACCCCAGGGTGATTTGGCATCCTGGATTTGTCATGCCCTGACTTAGAGTGTACTCTGTGAGAATTTTGGGTCTACATCGCCGATAACTGGTCTGGCCTGGAGACGAAACCACTAGTCGTGCGTTGTAATAGCCAACAGACCAGTGTTTGAACCTGATAATATGGAGCTGCTGAGTAAAACGACTAGTGCGTATGAAGCCAAGTTAAAAGTAAGAAATGTCAATCAAGATTATGGAAGGATCACCCGTTTGTCGTAAATATCGGTCAGCTGGAGACGAACTGAGGGGACAAGACACTTTTGTAATTAGCCACTAGTTAGTGAAATGTTATTCATTGTCAAGTGTAACTGAGTGTGCATGTGTGTGTGTGTGTGTGTGTGTGTGTACTTATTGAGGCATCTTAGATTAAATTAAATTAATACAAGAGACATTGCTTTAGAAGTTTAGTTACTCGTGTCCAGGGTTAGAAGAAGATTCTTGTTACCTAGGCGCCACAATAATTCATATACAGTGACCGAGCGAGTTGGCCATGCGGTTAGGGTCGCTCAACTGTGAGCTTGCATTCGGGAGATATTGAATTCGAATCCTTCTGTCGGTAGCCTTGTAGATGGTTTTCCGTGGTATCCCATTTCCACACTTGGCAAGTACTGGGGCTGTACCTTAATTCAAGTTAAGGTCACGGCCACGTCTTTCCCGCTTATAGCCCTCTCATTATTATTATTATTATTATTATTATTATTATTATTATTATTATTATTATTATTATTTTGTTTAACATCGCACAGACAAAGGTAGGTCTTATGGCGACGATGGCATAGGAAAGATCTAGGGGTGGGAAGGAAGCGTCTATGGCCTTAATTAATGTGCCTAGTGTGTAAATGGGAAACTACGGAAAACCAACAGTGGGGTTCGAATCCACCATCTCCCGGATGCAAGCTCACAGCTGCGCGACCCTAACCGCACGGCCAACAAGCTCGGTAGCCCTTTCCTATCACATCGTTGCCATAAGACCTATGTGTGTTGGTGCGACGAAGGCAAATTGCACAAACACAATGTGATACATAGGCCTTTTGGCTTTAAATTATATTTACTGGTATCAAATGTACGAACTTAACAGGCTACACTTCGAAGATTACAGCAAATTTAGGCTATATAAGAGAAGCTTTGCAAAGCACCTGTGAGTGTATGCGTGTGTGTTTTATATCAGTGCACATATCTTGTAGTAATGTGAGCACTGATATGCCAATTTTTCATTGTTCCGGATGAATCAAAATTTTGTTATGATGGGTCATTAATGTCAAACATTAAATATTTAACGCTGTCTAATCCCATTAATGACCCAAAATTTGTTATGTATTAGATTCATGAAACTTATCCGTCTCTCAAAAGAAACACTTGACACAGATAACACTGACAAAAACGAAACAACTTGCCTTAAATTAGTCTTTCTTTGACACAACTTTGCTCAAAGGTTACCTTAACTTCATCCTCTATGAAGGTCCCACTCCCCTGCGAACCATGTCTCTTTGCCGCAATGGGGAAGGTTGGGTGGCCCAATGGAGCAGATATCCGAGCCGCAGGTACAACCATATCGGATGGGTATCTGTCGAGAAACCAGACCAACGAATAGTTCATCGAAAGGAGGGAAGTTGCAAGGGCGGCAGTCTAGAATATTGACTGATATGGACTTGTAATAATACTCGACGTGGCTTAGCTGTGTTGTTACTGATACATGGCTGAAAGCAACGGGAAACTACAGCCGTAACTAACTCTAACCGTAACTAACCCCCGAGGACATACAGCTCTCTCTGTATGAATGATGTGCTGACGATTGCTTCCTCCCGTGTCAAATATTCCGTTGGTAAAACAGTCCCTTATTCGGATCTCGGAGTGGGGACTACACGAGAGGAGACAATCATCAGAAAGATGAATACTGACATTCTGCGAGTCGGAGCGTGGAATGTTAGAAGTTTGATTCGTTGTGATAGGTTAGAGAATCTGAAAAGGGTGATGGATAGACTAAATTTAGATGTAGTTGGTGTAACTGAAGTACTTTGGCAGGAAGAGCAGGATTTTTGATCACGTGACTGCAGATTTCTCAACACAAAATCAAAGAGGGCAAGTGCAGGAGTTGGTTTAATAGCGAATAAGAAAATAGGGTAGCGGGTAAGCTACCATGACCAGTACTGTGAAAGGGTTATTCTTGTCAAGATAGACACCAAACCAATGCCCACCACAACAGTGCAGGTCTACATGCCTACTAATTCAACAGATGATAAAGAAATCGAAAGAATATATGAAGATATAGAAGATTTGTTACAATATGTAATAGGTGACGAGAATATCGAATTGTGATGGAAGACTGGAATGCAGTGGTAGGGCAGGGAAGATAACGTAATACAGTAAGAGAATTCATAATGGGACATAGGAAAGAAAGACTAAGTCGGCTAGTTGAATTCTGCACCGTTAATAATTTATTCCTTGTTAATACTTTGTTCAAACAGACGATGGCTGTATACATGGACGAGACCTGGAGAGACAGGAAGATATGAAATAGACTTAATTATGATTAGGCAGAGATTCAGAAATCAGGTGCTGGATTGCAAAACTTTACCAGGAGCAGACGTGGACTCTACTACAAAATGTTGTTCATGAAATGTCATCTGAAGTTGAAGAAATTGGAAAAAGGATGAAATGCAAGGAGATTGGATCTAAACAAATTGAAGGAAAAGAGTGTGAGGGACTTTTTGAAGGAAAATGTTGCACAAGAACTAAATGAAAAGGCTGAAGGAAACACAATAGAGGCGGAATGGGCAGTCGTGAAGAATGGGATCAGTAAGGCTGCTGAAGAAATGTTAGGAAGAAAGGAAATATAAACTAAGAATCAATTGATAACTCAGGAGATACTAGACCTGATTGATGAACGACGAAACTACAAGAATGCAAAAAAAAATATGGAAAGGGCAGAAAAGAATACGGGCGATTAGAGAATGAAGTATTAGGCAGTACAGCATAGCTAAAGAAGAATGGCTGAAGGAGAAGTGTAAGGACGTTGAAGGTTGCATGGTCCTAGGAAAGGTAGATGCTGCATACAGGAAAATCAAGGAAACTTTTGGAGAAAGGAAAACTAGGTGTATGAATACTAAGAGCTCAGATGGGAAACCATTTCTAGGGAAAGAAAACAAAGCAGAAAGGTGGCAGGAACAAATCCAACAGTTGTATCAAGTTAAAGACGTGGATTATATGGTTCTGGAACAAGAAGACTCTGTTGATGCTGATGAAATGGGAGACCAATTTTGACGTCAGAATTTAACAGAGGTTTGACAGACCCAAAAAGGAACAAGGCGCCTGGAACTGATGACATTCCCTCTGAATTACTGACTGCCTTAGGAGAAACCAGCATGGCGAGGTTATTCCATTTAGTGCGTACGGTACGTGAGACAGGAGAATTGCCATCCGATTTTCGGCAGAATATCATTATACATATTCCCAAGAAAGCCGGTGTTGACAAGTGTGAAAACTACTGCACGATTAGTTTCTTCTTCTTCTTATGACGCCGTCTCTCTTCGAAGGTTGGCGATCCAATTGATTATGATTACACGCGAAACGGCAGCACGGAAGATTTCTATCGACGTATGTCCATACCATCGCCGCAAGTCTTTCAGCCAGAAGTTTCTCCGTCTTCCCACAGATTAGTTTAGATGATCGAATTAAGAAGGACAAGTCCACGTACATGGCGTTTGTAGATATTGAAAAGGCCTTTGATAATGTTGATGGACCAAGCTATTTGAGATTCTGAAGGTGATCGGGATCAGGTACCGAGAACGAAGAATGATCTACAATCTTTATAAAAATCTTTCTGCAGTGATAAGAATCGAGGGCTTTGAAAAAGGTGCAACAATCCTGAATGTAGTGAGGCAAGGTTAAAGTTTGTCTCCCCTCGTTACTATATTTATATAGAACTGGCGGTAAAGGAACGCAAAGAGGAATTCGGGAAGGGAATCACAATCCAAGGTCAGGAAATCAAAACCCTGATATTTGCTGATGATATTGTTATTTTATCTGGGACTGCAGAATATTTGGTGAAATTGCTGAACGGTATGGACAGAGTTTTGGTTAGGGAGTACAAGATGATAATAAATAAGTCCAAAACAAAATCAATGGAGTGCAGTCGAAGTCAGATGATGCAGGAAATATTAGATTAGAATATGAAGTCATAAAGGAAATAGATGATTATTGGGTAGTAAAATACATGACTAAGATGGCAGAAGTAAGGAGTGCATAAAATGCAGACTATCACAAGCAAAGAAGACCTTTCTTAAGAAATTTGCTCACTTCGAACATCGATATAAGAATTAAAAATATGTTTTCGAAGACTTTCGTCTGGAGCGTGGCATTTTAAGAAAGTGAAACATGGAATGACAAGTCAGGCAAGCACCTTCATTGTGTTCCACCATGATTTTATAACTATACCCCACTCCCCCATCGACCGATCGTGGCTACGCTACTGCTCTTCAGACATTTTCTTCTAGGTCTTTTTCCCCATCTTACACCAAAACATGACAGTCACCTTGAAGAGAAAACTGGTACTACTAATATTCTACCGTTCTATCTACACTCGTAACTCAACAGAATTTAATACACTGGCGGAAAAATATTCCAAACACTATGAAATAAGGAATGTAGAATACGGAAATTTTGGCAATATATTTGTCGAGGCAAAATATTTAATAGATTAAAGGTACAAGACTACAAGTTAATATCCGCGCGAGAAAAGCCATAGGAAATTTGTCATGCTGGTCCATTAATAACGGGTGAAATCACCTGACTGTTGAATGCAGGCATGCAAACGTGAATCCATTGTTTCGTATAGGTGCCGGATGTCAGTTTGAGGGATGGAGTTCCATGCCTGCTGCACATAGTCGGTCTATACAGAAACGGTTAATACCGGTTGTGGATGACGCTGGAGTTGTCCAATGACGTCGCATACGTGCTCTGTGGAGACAGATCGGAGGATCGAGCAGGCCAAGGCAACATGTCGACACTCTGTAGAGCACGTTGGTTTACAACAGCGCCATGAGAGCATGCGTTATCCTGTTGCAAAACACCCCCGGGAATGCTGTCCACAAATGGCAGCACAACAGGTCGAATCACCCGCCGGACGTACACATCTGCAGTCAGCGTGTGTGGGATAACACGAGAATGTTCCTGCTGTCATAGGAAATTGCTCCCCAGACTACGACTCGCGGTGTAGGTCCAGTGTGTCGACATCGCAGACAGGTGGAATGCAGGCGCTCACCTGCCTGCTTCTAACAAACATACTGCCATCTCTGGCACCAAGGCAGAACCGGCTTTCATCGGAAAACATAACGGACCTCGACTCCATCCTCCATTGAGCTCTCATTTGACACCACTGAAAACGCAGGCGGTGATGGTTTGGGGGAAGTGGAATACACGACGCGCCGCCGAGCGTCTACTTGGAGCTGCCCTTCAAGTAACCGATAGCGAAAATTTCTTGCGTCAATGTGGTGCCAACTGCCGCTCCAATTTCTTCTGCAGACGCAGTCTACTCCGCCGCAGCCATACGCCGAATATGGTGGTCCTTTTTCTCGTTCATGCCACGGAGACGTCCGGAGCCCGGCCTCCTTGTGAGCGTACTTCTCGTGACCACTGCTGCGAGCACGCATGAACAGTGGAGATGGGTATTCCAACGTCAGGAAAATCTAGGCACCATACTCGTTTATCCAGTCGCGATGGTGGCGTGGTACCCGGGAATTTCTTGGAGCCTGCTTGAGTCAAAGGAAAAATACGTTTTGCTTGTAGGATATAAAAAATACACTGTCAATTCAAACATTCATGCAAATGTATTCAATCTATATACATAAAATCTGAAGTGCATTTATCAAAACTCCAACTCGGAAACTACAATGACTTAGGAGGTGCGGTTTACACCAAAATCTTCTAAATGATGAATTAAAAATCCTTAATTTCAGTAGAAATATTTATTTTTATTAAGACATAATACAAAGTAATTTATTTACCTGAATGAATGTGATTCAGAAGAATGGGTTAGAAGAAGAAGCTAATAACGTCAAGATACGGAAGTTAGAGCGGGCATACCATCTCATGAAGAGTCCGGATCCATGGATAAATGGTTAGCGTGCTGGCCTTTGGTCACAGAGGTCTCGGGTTCGATTCCTGGTAGGGTCGGGAATTTTAATCATCATTGGTTAATTTCGCTGGCCTACGGGCGTCAAATCAAAAGACCTGCACCTGGCGAGCCGAACATGTCCTCGGACACTCCCGGCACTAAAATCCATACGCCATTTCATTTCGTCCCATGAAGAACAGGTACAATAAGAGACCAACATATATAGGAGTTAAGTTCAGGTACTACAACACAGTTGTTAAAACGTAGGGATTATTTGAATCGGAAACCCTCACCAGGAGCAGACAGGGACAAGTCAGTCAAATAAAAAAAGAGAACGACGAAAGATACTGAGGAAGATCCTACATAACAGATGCTATTATTATTATTATTATTATTATTATTATTATTATTATTTAAAAATGCATCACAATTATGAAACATCTTGGTAGCAATGATCACTTAGAGTAGTGTGTTAATAAAATTAAGTTAAAAATATTTATCCAACAACAACAGCAACTACACAAGAGTACAACAAGCAGTTCCATGGAAAGAAAATATTACAAGAAATGCTACTAGTTTAACATTCTAAGGGCCGGTATTATAATAGAGATTTAAACTGTTGGTTCAGTTTAAACTTCGGTTTATCTGTTAGTCGTGTATTATAAAACTTGATCTTAAGTTTAACTAGAGATTAATTTTACTGCCACTCAACTACCGTTTAAACTGAAGTTTAAGAATACATAACATTATAACATGGTAGAACGAATGGATCTCAAAGATACTTTTGAGGTGTTTGAAGAAATACTAAGCGATGACGAGGAAGTGGTTAAAATTACTGAACGACCACGGGCACTACGAGTTTTCCGAGCAAGGGGTCGTCACTTTCATGTATGGAATAAAAATAACTTTTAAATAGGTTCAGGCTTACAAAACAGACTGTCATAACCCTATTTCAGCAAATTGGTGCTACGAAAAGTTAAGAATGTAAAAATGACTTTTTGAACTGTTTGAATGTCAAAAGTGTAAATTTTAGAAAATATAGTAACTTCCTTCTATTTCAGAAATCATTCAGTAGACACCGCCAGTCAGCTACTAATAGCATTGTGGTTTTATGCCTCCCATAGTATGTTTATTAAAATGGGAGATTTCGGAGGAATTCGTAAGGCCACTGTTTCACGGACTATATAAATATTTCTGTACTAATTGCACAAGCAATTTTATTTCCTTACAAGTAAAATTCGCACGTTTATTGCTTTATCCGCCATTTTACCTACAAGAAGTAAACAAAACATTATCGACAGTCATCTTTTCTCGCAAATCACTGCTACCAAGATCGTATATTTCCTTCTCCACCTCATTTTTACTTATGCCTGTCATTATAAGACTCAACATCGGTTTAAACCCAAGTTACAGTTTAACTCAATCTTCAGTTTAAGCCCTCATTATAATACCAGCCCTTTATCCAGCATCATCATATACAATTTCTCACACAACTTAAGTATTCCCAGTGCTCAACATAACGGCTTCCAATACCATAGGTTTAACTTACTACTAGCTTAACATTACAAGTAATAACAAATTAAAGTTAAAAACATAACTACACAACAACAACAACAACAACAACAACAACAACAAAAATATTGAAGATAACAAGTGGATCGAATGGAAAAAATTATTACAAGAAATACTACCAGTTTGAAGAAAATTTAGAAGGCTGTGAACTGACTGGTGATTTGTGTACATGCTGGCTCTATTTATAATAATTAGTGTGGTTTCTCATTACATTTTTACATCAGTACTGATTTTCTCGTGAGTTTTGGGAATACTGTATATTTAATTTTTTATAGAACGATCTTCTGTCCGTTGCTTTTTTAAGTTATTATGGTGATGTTATTTTGTAGGGCTTATTTTGTTTACATCGTTGCTATGAAATCACAAGGTTGAGGTTCGTAAAATTACTATTTTATAAGTTAAAAGATTACCCTTATTGGTTTTATCTTTTGGATTGCTTCGTTTCGAGGTTTTTTCCGTTTCTTTTCGGAAGTTCGTAGTTTTTGTAGATTATGCTTGAATTTTGAATGTTATCTTCGTGCGATTCAGAATCGGATAATAGTTTTTCTTTTCTATTTGCTTTACGTCGCACCGACACAGATATGTCTTATGGCGACGATGGGATAGGAAAGGCCTGGGAATTGGAAGGGAGCGGCCGTGGCCTTAATTAAGGTACAGCCCCGGCATTTGCCTGGTGTGAAAATGGGAAACCACGGAAAATCATCTTCAGGGCTGCCGACAGTGGGGCTCAAACCCACAATCTCCCGATTACTGGATACTGGCCGCACTTAAATAGTTTAAATTTTTCTATCAATAATTTATATAAAACTACCAGCAACGACGTAGAACACCATGACCGTCAATGGGAACAGAGTAATCGTGAATTGAAAGAATCTGATACTTGTCCGTATTGTGGTGAAATATTTCGTTGTGTTAATATTCATATAGTTCATGCTCATCCCTATATGCACAGGCAAAACCTTACCCAGCGATATGGGGTGCAGGATGATCCGATACCCCGTCCTGTAAAAACTTATAATTTGGACGTTAATTCCAATGAAGATAATTCGATGTTTCGGGAACAACAGTTCTTAGAAATTAAAAAGGGACTTAAATATGAAGAAAAGTTTGGCACTCTAATAGAGAGGTTCACTGAATTTTTGCGTAGGGAAACATCTAAATGAATTTCCTGAACCTCCAGGAGTAAAATATTTCAGAGCTCGAAAAGCTAGACAAATTAAATGTGAACCTTCAAAATATTTTACTTGTAGCAATCCTCGGCGTCGTTATAAATGGTTTAGGGATAAGAAATGAAATAGTATAAATATGACCTCATTCAACATTATTACCATTATAGAAAAATAAAGGTCGTACGTTCAACTCGTTCGCCGAATTGTCAGGGTATTGGCCTTCGGTTCAGAGGGTCCCGGGTTCGATTCCCGGCCAGATCGGGGATGTTAATCACTTCTGATTAATTATTCTGACTTGGGGACTGGGTGTTTGTGTACGTCCCAACACTTTCCTCTTCATATTCAGACAGCACACCACCACAGAAACACGCAATAGTGATTACATCCCTCCATATAGGATTGGCGTCAGGAAGGCCATCCGGCCTGAAAACAGGGCCAAATTCACATCTGCGGCGCAGTTCGCACCCACGACCCCACAGGCGTTGGAAAAGCGGTAGGAGAAGAAGGAGAAGAAGAAATGTTCAAAATATTATGACAAATACTGAGGGTAAACTATGTACACTTCCTGCTTCAGAAGTGTATGACTTTTATTTATTCCATAGGCACAGAGAATTCTGCAATGTTGAGAAACTACACTTCTACTGATGACGAGAATAATGAATATGACTTTTCCGTGACAGTTGAGGAGATTCAACAAGCAAAGAGGGGCTTCTGCTCCTGGCACCGATTGAGTATTTCTCAAGTTTGCCAAGGAAACCAAATGTTCGAAAAATCATTAGTATTCAAACAAAAATAATGATAACCTGGGATTACGTTCCGCGAGATTTTAGAAGAGGTCGTACTCTTCTGTTATTTAAATCACGAGATCCAAACGTAATTGTTAACTGGCGTCCAATATTAATTTATTATTTTAAGAAGGATCATTGGAAGAAGTCTGGGAAAAAGGATTAGACCTTTCATTGATTTGTCAGGTTTCATGTCTACACCAGATATATTCATAACTTATCTTTGGTCAACAGTTGTTTTCAAGACGTGGGGCTAAAGAAAAAGAATTGTTGCATTACTTTTCTAGACGTATCCGAAGCATTCGATATTATTTATTTATTTATTTATTTATTTATTTATTTATTTATTTATTTATTTATTTATTTATTTATTTATTTATTTATGATATATAGTAAATTCTACTTCTATTCCGAAGAAGCTGAAGTATTTAATAACATATCTTTCAGGAATAATACGACTCATGTGGAAGTAGACGTGACCAATTGAACTAAGGAAATTCAAGTTTATAGGGGAGTAGCTCAAGGATCGCCTCCATCGCCTTTTCTGTTTTATTTGGCAAGTGATTTCATATTAAGAGAATTAAACGAGTAAGAACATGCTTCTCAACTTGGCTAAAATCTTCTGCAAGATATCGACAACGTGGCAGCGCTAGGTTTTGCTGATGCTCTAGCGTTAGTATCTAAAGTTAAAAAATCAACAGGGCTTCTGATTGATACAGCAAGTCAATGCCTTTCCCAAGTAGGACTCACAATGTTTACTTCTAAATCAAAAGCTATAGTTACTTTTTTTTTTTTTTTTTTTTTTTTTTTTTTTTTTTTTTTTTTTGCTAGGGGCTTTACGTCGCACCGACACAGATAGGTCTTATGGCGACGATGGGATAGGAAAGGCTTAGGAGTTGGAAGGAAGCGGCCGTGGCCTTAATTAAGGTACAGCCCCAGCATTTGCCTGGTGTGAAAATGGGAAACCACGGAAAACCATTTTCAGGGCTGCCGATAGTGGGATTCGAACCTACTATCTCCCGGATGCAAGCTCACAGCCGCGCGCCTCTACGCGCACGGCCAACTCGCCCGGTGCTATAGTTACTGATGATCGTTATTATCTGTCAGGGAACTGCAGGGAATCTATTGATAAGCAAGGAAACCTTAAATATTGAGGTGTTACATACACCAACGAAATAATATTAGGTAAAAGGAACATTATAACTAAACGATAAATTATCGAAACTTGCGAACTCAACTTTTTTTTAAACCAGATCAGAAAATTAATATTATAAATCAATACATTTGACCAAGTTTGATTCATCCTTTACAGTGTGCACCCTTATCAAAACTGAGACCTGGGTTCTTAGATGATGTCGATAAATTAATCAAAAGTACAGTAAAGGAAATATTTGGTTCACCAACATATAGTCCGGACCGTCAGCTCTATAGCTCAAAAATTTTAGTGGATTGAGCATTATGAGTGCGTCGTGGGAAGCTTTTCTTCAACACATTAACATCTGCAACAGGCTGGACTCTGTTGTTGACCCACTTCTGGTAGAACAAGAAATTTTCATCAAGAAATAAAGGATAGTCTGATAAAGCTTGGCTTCGCTCCTGATGAACAAATTAAGGTACAAACTCTTTGGAAGAAAATGAGAAATCTACAGTTTGAAACATGGAAAAAACTGCCACACCGTGAAAAAGGTGTCTCGCATTTTTCAGAATGGACACAATCAAATACCTGGATTAGGACGAAGAAAGGACTTTCAAATTCCCAATGGACTAATGCCATTAACATGAACTGTAACATGATAACAGTCCGAAGAGTTTGCGGTAGAAGGCAAGTAAACCGTTGCCCTCACTGCAAAGTGATAGAAACCCTCCCCCCATGTTCTTGGTTTCTGCCCGAAAGGGGACCTACTGAGAAATAACAGGTACCGTAGGGTTAGGAGCAGTATTGCAGAACTTCCCAGATTTGAAGATTTTGAAGATGTGCTCTGTATCTCTAGCAATGGATCCAGTAAACGTGCAGAAACATCGGCGTTGTTATTGATCCAACAGAGAGTAACAGTTCACAGGCCAAAGAAGTTGATTCTGAAAAGAAAAGAAACTACGAACCTTGTTTTAAGTACTTTGATGAAAAGTAGCTCATACCCGCCTGTTGCTGGGAGGTGATTGTGTTACTCTTCGGTGCGCGAAGATCTGTCACAAAATTTTCAGTTTATTTCTTCACTCGTTTTGGTATTCCTGTTTCCTTTTTAAAATATATTTGTTTAGATGTTTTACGTAATTCATTGTCAATGGTAAATCACCATTTACACGGTATATGTAATGAAAAATAAAGTTTTCCTGATCGGGGATAGCTGTACAAAAGAATTTCAAAATTTAAAAATATGTCAGTTCATTTTATCCTAAGATAAAGCCGATGACCTAGCTGTTAGGCCCCTTTAAACAACAAACAACAATCCTAAGAACAATAGTGCGAATATTACTACCTATATTATGCTGTTACCGTACGGTACCCCTTGTTCTAGGGCAGCTATCCCCTGCGGATTTTCTCTCTCTAATCCAGCACCATCATATACAATTTCACACACAACTTAAGTAGCTATATCCTTTATGTCGCACGAACACAGATAGGTCTTATGGCGACGATGGGATAGGAAAGGCCTAGGAATGGGAAGGAAGCGGCCGCGGCCTTAATTAAGGTTCAGCCCCAGCATTTGCCTGCTGTGGAAATGGGAAACCACGGAAAACCACCTTCAAGGCTTCCGACAGTGGGGTTCGAACCCATTATCTCCCGGATGCAAACTCACAGCTGCGCGCGCCATCTCGCCCGGTCAACTTAAGTGCTGATTAACACTGCAGCTTACAAGGCAGGTACGACTGAGATCTAATGAAAAGGTATACAGCAAGACAGAACCAATCATATCATCGATTAAGAAGAAAAGACTGCCATTCTACGAAAATATTTTCATATCAGAATATATATATATAATGTATATTTTTTACAACTTAATTTACGTCGCACCGGCACACCTAGATCTTATAGCGACGAGAGGATATGAAATGGCTAAGAGAAGGAAGGAAGAAAGCGACCGTTGCCTTAATCACAATACAGCCTAAGTTGTGTAAAAGAATCACACTTTCTATTAGCAGAGCTTTAATTCGTAAGTGATCCTGAAATCGAAATTCTTGTGGTATTTCAGAGAATATATTTCTATTAGCAATTGCGTATTACATACCTTTATGAAATCATTGTGACAAAGCGAACCAGACGGAGGGTAACAAATCGGCAGCCTCTTCTGTGAGGACAGCGCTTGCGGTGCTCTCCAGTAATACAAATGGATACACATTTGTTTCAACAAGTCACGTTACTTGCGGTATCCAGAGTGAAGTCTCTCAAATCCTCGTAATCCCTCGTTTCCAATTAGTTCGGACTATCCAGCTTTAAAGGTACTCTCAAGTGTTGCTTTGTGATTTACCGCCTCTCTGAAACCGTACTGTGCGGTAGCAACTGTTGCATGAAGAATTAAATAAAGCTTGAGAGAAGGAAATATGCTTTATTGTTCCTAAGTAGAATAATTCCCTTGTATAATTCTTCACTTCCATTACAATCCCCGTGCTTTCACGATCCCTGTTTCCATCCTAGAAACAGTCGTATTTTCGAAGGGTGACACAATCTACGGTTCTTCATATCATGGTCGTTACTAGGCAAACTAATTCTAGGACAGGGGTTCTTAACCTGGCGTAGAGCCCTGCACAGATGCGGAAACCCACGAATGTTGCTGATTTATAAATAATAATGTTTATTGATTTTCACTCAGGTATACTCCAGAAATCGTATTGTTGCCCGCGGTGAGGCAACCCTTGGCACTGGTATGGGAGCAGGGGCCTCGCAGACTCCTCGTAACATAATAAAAATAATATATATTACCTAATGATATTCTGAGCGGAAATGATTATTTTTTTGCTAGTGGCTTTACGTCGCACCGACACAGATAAGTCTTATGGCAACGATGGAATAGGAAAGGACTAGGAGTGGGAAGGAAGCGGTAGTGGCCTTAGTTAAGGTACAGCCCCAGCATTTGCCATCTGTGAAAGTGGGAAACCACGGAAAACCATCTTCAGGGCTGCCGACGGTGGAATTCGAACCCACTATCTCCCGGATGAAAGCTCACAGCTGCGCGCACCTAACCGCCCGTCCAATTCGCCCGGTGAGCGGAAATGATCTAGGCGGTTTTGTAGTATGGGTCAACTTTTCTGATTTTTTTTTCTTTTTCCAATTTGTACGTCTCAGATAAATTGCCACTTGGTTGCATCTAGCAACAGTTTATTGTGTTGAGTGTAACACAGCGCAGTTGTAAACAATGCTTGCCCTTGCCGTCTCTCGCAAAACCGCGACGCTCTCTTCAGGAGAGACCTGTTCCAAATTTAATGAAAATCTACAACATGTTTTGCAGTCATTGACCGCGTCAGGGATATAATAAATGAACCGTATATAGGCTATTAATACGATGGGATCGCCACTCCCAAAGTGATTTATGAATGATTGATAAGTGTTATGAAATGAGAATGGAGAGTGCTGCTGGAATGAAAGATGTAATGCAAAACCGGAGTACCCGGAGAAAAACCTGTCCAGCGTCAGCTTTGTCCAGCACAAGTCTCACATGGAGGGACCGGGATTTGAACCACGGTTTCCAGCGGTGAGAGGCTGACGCGCTGCCGTCTGAGCCACGGAGACTCTCCGCCCGAAATTATTTAAAGATAATTACAGCAATGAAAACTGTTACCAAAATATCACTTTTTACTTAGGAAATGTTACTTCCTAAATGTGCAGTACACGTGAGATCATGCTATGCACAAATTTTGTAAAACATTTGATTTTTATCACACATTTAATCAACAACATTGTATGATGTTGATAAGAAGTTGATGTAGTAACAATCAGTCAACTCAGTTTCGAACGAGCTCTCCCTGCACGAAGTTAATGAATAACAGGCCTATCAATTTCACGGTTTGATATTTTACAAACTTCATTTTAACAGTTCTTGATTTAATTTGGTTATATTTTTCGGTGTTGTCTTTCTTATTTCTTTTCTAATCCGTTTACCCTCCAGGGTCGGTTTTCCTCTCAGACTCAGCAAGGGATCCCACATCTATCGCCTCAAGGACAGTGTTTTCGGTGCCGTAATCGAATAAATTATTATATCCGAGACTTCAGCATCGGCTACAGAGTATAGTTCTGTAGTTTCTGAAAAATTGAAACCAATTAAAGTTAAGTACGAACATCAAATTGTTTCATGGTTGCTAGTTCAGAAATTTATCCATTAAACCACGTAGGCAGTCAAATAAAACCTATAATACTATTTTTTAATATTTTACAATAACTAATAATCATTTTGTTCATATGACTTGACAATATATTGCATTATTTCTACCTGCTATAACTAAATATATCGTCGCTTCACCGGTAAAAGGTTGTAATCCACAGAGCTCTTCCTATCGTTCTCCTTAAGGCTGGTCACGCCTCCCAGCCACGTATGGATATGCAGCCCATCAGAACAATGTCCGTTGTGTTCGTTTTCCTATGCCGACGAGTAGCCGAAAATGAACCTAACATGCATTATACAATGGGAGTGCGTAAATACGTAATGCAAGCATACATTCGTATAGTACGGTACAGTAAGGTTCATTTTCCTTTACACATGGGCATAGGAAAATGAACGCAACAAAATTTGTTCTGATGGACTGCATAACCATATGTGGCTGGGAGGCGTGACCAGTCTTAAGGAGAATAATCGGTAGGAAGAGCTTTGTGGATTACAACCTTCTACCGGTGAAGCGTGTATATATTAAGTTATTCATAGGTTTGACACTTTATTTAAAGGGGCCCGAATTTTTCTTTTAGCAGGCTGGTCCTTGTTACGTATATTACGCTCCTGTATGGGAGAATGGTGATACACAATGAGTTGTAAATCTGACCGAAGTCTAACTGGCTCTTGCAATTAGTAGACGGAAGGGCCAATGGTTCCGAAAGGGAACCGCTCGATATGTCGGAAGTATTCGCGAGAGGAAATCCCTTATAAACATGTCACTATAGAGGGCTTAGTGCCACGTATAAGGCCTATTGTATTATGTTAACACACCTATCCGTTCCAATATCTTGAGCATAATATTGCTAAATAGTTGCAATATCCGTGGATAAAAATTCGCGGAAGTGGACGCGAGTGCCGATGAAGGAAGGGTGGATGCAGAGTGGATCCGGATAAAATTTTGAATATCCGCGCAGGGCTCTAAACTGGGGTCCATGAATAGCCTTCGGAGAGTCCATGAAAGTCAAGCAAATAGGATTCATTGGGCATTGATATTCTCTATAATTTTAATGTGAATATTAGAAGGGTGTCTGAGAAAACGTGTTTGTTTCTATCGAATACAAGGTCAGCATCGATTGTATGTCAAAGTCGGCATGTGTGATGATTTATCAAAGATCATTCCATAGTTTCATTTGTTTTCCATGCCAAAGGACAACAAAAACCATTCTCGTTAATTGCAAAAGCTCAATGAAACACCTCACATGTATTTTGTTCAGAAAAAAAATGTATCTGAGGGGAAAATATTGAAAGGAAATTATGTGGCATATGCTAATTTGTAACCAAGTAATCAGGAAAGTCTGGGAGTTTTAAATCGACTAGCTGAACGGTAATCAGTTCGGCAATAAACAGGATCGAAGAGTGTCACACGAAACTTCCACCGTGACCACATTCCAATTCCATAGTGTTCCTTATCGTATTAAGACGAAAGTCCCAGCGATTATCAGTGGTTGGTGTTGCAACTTATTGCGGACAAATATGCTCCTAGTGGAACTGAAAAGGGAAGGTCGCCATGTGGTTTTCTCGTGTTCACATTTTGAGGATTTTCCCTTCATCAAAAAATATTTTAGTCCTAATACAAAATATCACATTTTTGTTAGGAAATGTTACTTTCTAAATGTGCAGTACACGTGAGATCATGATATGCACAAATTTTGTAAAACACTGACTTTTGTCACACATTTAATCAACAACAGTGTATAATGCTAATAGAAGTTTGTGTGATTACAATCATTCAACTCAGTTTTTAATGAAGGAAAAATCCTCCAAATTTGAACACTTGTGAGTTGTTTTCAACGAAATGATCCTCGAGTAAGAGGGCCCGAGCGCAGCTGACTGCGTTTTAATTCATTCGAGTGAAATTGAAACGACTGATAAGCGTACGGCTTTTCGGTACATTACACGCAAAATAAAATAACTACGATTTGAAACTTATAATCTGGATATGTTCAGTTGCCTGAAGTGTTAAAAGCTTCTTTCGGGTCTTCTGCGACGTGAAAAAGGAATAAAGCGGAAATGTAATAAGAAAAGGCCAGAAACAAAAAGAGAATAGAGATATCGGAAACATAACTTACGATCCCAGAGAAATTACCTGCCAACAAAATCTAACGGGGTAAAAATACCCGGTGACGTGGATGATAAACTGCAACTAGGAGGGAGGGAGAAAATTTACAACCAAAAGATGCTAGATAAGGTTCAATTTAGAAAAACCCACCGGTTGAATGGCTCATACGGTTGAGGCACTTGTCTTCTTACCTCAACTTGGTAGGTTCGATCCTGGCTCAGTGCAGTGGTATTTAAAGGTGCTCAAATACGTCAGCCTCGAGTCGGTAGATTTACTGGCACGTTAAAAAACTCCTGCTGGACGAAATTCAGGCACCTCAGCGTCTCCCAAAACCATAAAGGTAGTTAGTGGGACATAAAGCCAATAACATTAACATTAGAAAAACCCCTACTGAACACAACGAAGAAAATTTGATGAAGGAAAACGAGGGTTCGCACTCGAGCTTACTTTAGAAATTTGTAACCATAATTTGCACCTACATTTATTTTGAGAAATTAAAACTAGAGAAAAAGCCTGCATGATTAAATAAAAATTAGCAGATGTAAGAATTTCTACCCTGAAGTTCACAAGATAGCGTTACTAGCAAGATGTCCGTCTGCCAACAGATTTGAAAGGTTACATAATGTAATGAGAGCCTCTCGGTGTTCGTGGGGTAAAACTTGAACTTAGGGCCGCCAACATGTACTAAATTATAAGTTGAATTATCTTACCTCGTATAACATGTAGTTTGTTCCTTGCTGCGTCTGGGGACCATACTATCCACGCCTAGAAATATATTTATTTTTATAATAGAATATTATTGACTGACGTGATATTTTCCATACTATCCGCGACGACAGCCACCGCCACTGGCTGAAATTTATGAAATATGGTATAACACCTAGAATTCACTACTGATAGAAGCGACTACCAACTACCGGCATATTAAAAGCATCAATGCACTTATTGATATGACGCGGCGCAAGCACCTTGATCCATACACCCCCTCCCCCTCTACAAATTACCTGGAGGGCTGTTTATTATGTATTCATCGTGATTTTCAACAATGAAACGTCACAACGAGCCAGGCGTGTCCACACCAATCGAGTGTCATTGACATCACGTGAACAGGTGGTAGCAACTATCGACAGCAACAAATGGGCGTCGAGATGCAGGGGTCTCTATCGCCCTGCGGGAACCTGCAGCTGTCTTGCCTTACGGTGCTAAATCCAATTTTACCCTTCTTTCTTTCTGGACAATTAAGTTAAGCATTTATTTGTGTGTATCGAAGACGAGTTTATCCGAAACTGCTTTCAAAACCCTCCACGTACCGAGCGAGTTTACCGTGCGTTTAGGAGCGCGCAGATGTGAGTTAGTATGCGGGAGATAGTGGGTATGAACCCCAATGTCTGCGGCTATGAAGATGGTTTTCCGTAGATTCCTATTTTCACACCATGGAAATGTAGGGGCTGTACCTTAATTAAGGCCACGGACGTTCCCTTCCAAACCCTAGCCCTTTCCTATCCCATAGTGGTCATACAAACTACCTGTGTCGGTACGACATACTGCCAACTGTAAAATAATCCTGCCCAGCGAATGTTTTCTGACATCTGACTGCGCACCAGTCGTCCCGTAGATATAACGTTCCGTTATGTACCGAACATATGTTATTATTCCCTTTCTCTACCTATCTGTATGTCTATCTCTCTCTCTCTCTCTCTCTCTCTCTCTCTCTGCTCTTTACCCATGACGCAAGTCGACCTCTTAGTTATACTACGGCTTCTGTGTATACTCGTTATGGCTGCTTCCTTACCTCCAATCAATTTATAACACACCCACGAGTATAAACACCAGAACCACGCCGGCTAACATCCATAATAATTATTAGAGAGAGAGTTCAACGCAGGAGATAGACTGGTCAGATGAACAATATGTTGTAAGTAAAGGTACGAATTTTAGGTGCTACACCTTAATTCTTTTTTCGCTATTAAAATGCCAAAATTAGCTTGTCTTGCAAATAAAATATAAAATTACCGAGCTCGATAGCTGCATTCGCTTAAGTGCGGCCAGTATCCAGTAATCGGGAGAAAGTGGGTTCGAGTCCCACTGTCGGCAGCCCTGAAGATGGTTTTCCGTGGTTTCCCATTTTCACACCAGGCAAATGCCGGGGCTGTACCTTAATTAAGGCCACGGCCGCTTCCTTCCACTTCCTAGGCCTTTCCTATCCCATCGTCGCCATTAGACATATATATGTCGGTGCGACGTAAAGCAAAATAGCAAAAAAAAAAAAAAATTAACACCGCTAACAGTGTTTTAATTGCACTTGCTTTGCACCTTTTCTTAATGATACCACCTTTTTGTACCTTTTCCTAATGTCAGCAGCAATTTCCACTTGTTTAATACATTTTTGGCTCATTTGCCGCATTTCCGCATTTTATTTCTAAAGAAATTAAGCAAGAAAAGCCGGACGTTTCGTCTGTAAACCTTGGTTCTATGTATTCCTCAATTCGTCGCCAGAACCATAGGTTCCCTATACTGCACTGATCGGGAAATTAATTCCGAACCTAGTGATTGTTGAATTATTAGCTTGCCGCCATTCGTCAGCTGCTTATCTGTCGGCGTTGTTAGTATTACGTAGGTGAGGTCCAGAATACACTTTGACAGTTTGTCGTGACTGCCATTTTCCTATTAGCAGATAGCTTAATATTGCGCTATTTGCTATTACTGTCATCTCAGTATCAAGTTTGCTGAAACAGAAAATGAACGCCGAGAAAATGCGTGATAGTACTAAACAGTTTAGTGCTGATGGTATTCCGAGTGACGGGTCAGTTGTAAGATGCAATATTTGTGATATATCAATAACAACTGATCACCTTATGCAGTATATAGCTAAGGCAGAACATGTGAAGAATAAGGAGACTATATGAAATTTCTTAAATGGGCTCTTGTGGTGGATGTAAAGGAAGCACCGGATGGTATTACAAAGAATATACTAGAACAGAGCTTAGCCAAAAACCCTAATGTTAAGGATGTTGCAACAAATAACTATTTAACGTTGATTGCAAACAAAATATACACCACCACTTGTGTCTGTTGACGTTGAGCATACCTTTTCTATGTATACACATTTAGTTAGTGACCGGAGATGCAACCTCACTGAAAATAACTTTGAAATGTTAAATGTTATCTGTTTTCACAGTTTTCTGGACACGAGATTTTACTAACATTGTATTGTAGGACTTGCTTTAGGCAGGTTTTTGAAACGTGATATCTTGAGTGAATTTTGTATCCTTTTATATCAGGTAAAATTAGTATTGCTGACGTTTGTATGAATATTTAAATTTTAAATTTGCACCTTATTTACACCTTTTTCGACTACATTAAAGCACCATTCTTTTACCTTTTTATCCAAAATTTTGCACCTAAAACTCTTAGCTCTAGTTATAAGCCATTAACTGCTAGTCATTTAAAGTAGCAGTGAGACATGGAAGGTTTTCGGCGGCGCAAGGAAGTTAGCAGCCGTGGCCATAATTAGGTACAGTCTCGTTATTTCTCTAGCATGGAAATGGGAGACAACGGAAACGCATCTTCAGGGATGCCAACGGTAAGATTCGAAACAACCATCTCCCAAATGCAACCTCACAGCTTAGTGACCCGAAGAGCGTGGCCAACTTAATCGGTAAGCCAATAACAGAAAGCAAGAATAAATTAATAATAATATTAATAATCTATACATAGGTCTAATTTCGAGCACCAGAGAAATTATTTTCATTCAGTTTCCATTTTCGTATGGAGCGTCTGCGGAGGAAGGATTAAGTGCATTAAAGCTCAATCTACAACAAAAGGAAACCGAGCAGTGTCTATTTCAATGAGGAAACAGACATCCGAGCAATTTATTGAGGTGGTTGTTGTTTGAGTCATCAGTCCATAGACTGGTTTAATGCATCCCTCCATGCCACTCTATCCTGTGCTCTCTTTTTCATTTCTACGTAACTACTGCATCCTACATCTGCTCTACTGTACTGTCTACCCCTACTGTTCTTACCACCTACACTTCCTTCAAAAACCAACTGCACAAGTCCTGGGAGTCTTAAGATGTGTCCTATCATTCTATCTCTTCTTCTTGTCAAATTCAGCCAAATCGATCTCCTCTCACCAATTCCATTCAGTATCTCTTCATTCGTGATTCGATCTATCCATCCCACCTTCAGCATTCTTCTGTAACACCACATTTCAAAAGCTTCTATTTTCTTTCTTTCTGAGCTAGTTATCGTCCATGTTTCACTTCCATACAATACCACGCTCCACACGAAAGTCTTCAAAAACATCTTTCTAATTCCTATATCAATGTTTGAAGAGAGCAAATTTCTTTTCTTAAGAAAGCTCTTCCTTGCTTGTGCTAGTCTGCATTTTATGTCCTCCTTACTTCTGCCATCGTTAGTTATTTTACTACCCAAGTAACAATATTCATCTACTTCCTTCAAGACTTCATTTCCTAATCTAATATATCCTGCATCACCTGCCTTCGTTCGACTGCACTCCATTACTTTTGTTTTGGACTTATTTATTTTCATCTTGTACTCCTTACCCAAGACTTCGTCCATACCATTCAGCAGCTTCTCTAGATCTTCTGTACTCTCAGATAAAATAACAATATCATCGGCAAATCTCAAGGTTTGGATTTCCTCTCCTTGGATTGTGATTCCCTTTCCAAATTCCTCTTTGATATCCTGTACTGCCTGTTCTATGTAAACATTGAAAAGAAGGGGTGACAAACTTCAGCCTTGCCTCACTCCTTTCTGGATTGCTGCTTCTTTTTCAAAGCCCTCGATTCTTATCACTGCAGACTGATTTTTATACAGATAGTAGATAATTCTTCGTTCTCGGTATCTGATCCCAATCACCTTCAGAATCGTTAATAGCTTGGTCCAATCAGCATTATCGAATGCCTTTTCTAGATCTACGAATGCCATGTACGTGGGCTTATCCTTCTTGATTCGATCCTCTAAGATCAGACGTAAAGTCAGGATTGCTTCACATGTTCCTACATTTCTTCTGAAGCCAAATTGATCTTTTCCCAACTCAGCTTCTACTTGTTTTTCCATTCTTCTGTAAATAATACGTGTTAACATTTTGCAGGCATGAGATACTAAACTAATGGTGCGGTAGTCTTCACACCTGTCAGCACCGGCTTTCTTGGGAATATGTATAACAACATTCTGCCGAAAATTGAATGGGACTTCTCCTGTATCATACATCTTACACACTAAATGGAATAACCTTGCCATGCTGCATTCTTCTAAAGCAGTCAGTAATTCAGAAGGAATGTCATCAATTCCAGGTGCCTTGTTCCTATTTAGGTCTCTCACAGCTCTGTCAAACTCTGACCTCAAAATTGGGTCTCCTATTTCATCAGCGTCAACAGCCTCTTCATGTTCCAGAACCAAATTATCTACATCTTTAGCCTGATACAACTGTTGGATATGTTCTTGCCATATTTCTGCTTTGTCTTCTTTCCCTAGAAGTGGCTTTCCATCTGAGCTCTTAATATTCATACACCTAGATTTCCTTTCTCCAAAGGTTTTTCTTGATTTTCCTGTATGCAGCATCTACCTTTCCTAGAACCATACAACCTTCGACATCCTTGAACTTCTCCTTCAGCCATTCTTCCTTAGCTACCTTGCACATTCTCTCCACTTGATTCTTTAATCGCCTGTATTCTTTTCTGCCTTCTTCATTTCTAGCATTCTTGTATTTTCGTCGTTCATCAATTAGGTCTAGTATCTCCTGAGTTATCCACTGATTCTTAGTTGATCTTTTCTTCCTTCCTAACATCTCTTCAGCTGCCCTACTGACTTCATTTTTCATGAGTATCCACTCTTCCTCTATTGTGTTTCCTTCAGCCTTTTCATTTAGCCCTTGTGCCACGTGTTCCTTGAAACAATCGCTCACACTCTTTTCTTTCAACTTGTCTAGATTGAGGACCCACACAAAATAATAACGGCAAATCCCAACCGCTATCCAGTTTTCAGATGAGGTCACAACTGCGCTGTATATTCCTTCATCCTACGTTTCATACGTTAAATTACCAAGTGAATTAGGATATCGGGGGCTCTTAAGAAGGTTTTCCGTGGTTTCCCATTTTCACACCAAAAAAATCCTAGGGCTGTACCTTAATTAAGGCCACGACCACTTCCTTCCCACTCCTAGCTAGGTCTTTCCTATCCCCTCGTCGTCATAAGACGCGGTGCGACGTAAAGCTAATTCTACAAAATTAGGATATGTCAAAGATTTCACATTCAGCTTTGAAAATTTGTTCGCAACGGATAATAAAACTTCCTTAGTGAATAATTTTTATTTTTTGCTAGGTGCGTTACGTCTCACCGACACAGATAGGTCTTATGGCGACGATAGTGAATAAATGGCGTACCCCAACTAAGTGAACTGCATCAAAATGTTAATTTTTACAAAGGGGATACAATTTTTATCCATATAAAAGCATGACTTTCATTAAATTCTGTTCACCCATTTTCCCGTGGCTCGGCGTTGATATGGACATAGCAAGAAATACACAAAATTCATGAATTTCCCAGTTATCATAACCGGTACGGTAAAATTATATAAGGCTTAAGTCATCGGAAATTTAATTACACTTTATATAACTTATGTATCATTTATAGATAGGGCCACTAATAACAGATATTTGAGAATTACATTTTAGCTCTTCCCCTAATCATTTCACTCAGCGTGAATACAATTATTTATTGCCTAGATTGTAGTGCCTCATTCCCCGACTTTACATACCGATTTGATTAAATTCTCTTCAACCATTTTCTCGTGATGCCCGTACATACAGTCAGACAGAAATTACGGGACATTGAAAGTGCATTTCCTTGTTACTGTGGACACGAATGATACAGAAATACCATTCTTTTTAGATTCTGTGCAATATACAGACAAAACTCTTATTATTTATATATATATGGATAGGTAAACGCTGATATATTTTGCAGATAATTGTTCAACATCATTATTCTGTTACATTTAGTTTCTATTATTATTATTATTATTATTATTATTATTATTATTATTATTATTATTATTATTATGTTGCTCATATTGTTTTATTTACATTTTGTCAATACCTTTACTCGAAACTTTGTTTGTCCACAGTTTATTTTCAAAGTGCAGAATATTTTAATTTGTGAAGCATTGAACATTGGAAGGGATTTTTTGTATTTATGGTCATTGTTAATTGAGTGCAAAATAAAGTTACTGGGTAAAATCAAAATTTCTTGCCATAGGTTGCTTATGAGTTACAGCGTTCTCAGTTTTAATTCCATTTCATATTTTAGTGGACAAATTCGGAGTTCTATATTTTAGGACATAATCATCCATTCAGTCACTCCTTTATCTAGTCCAGTGACACTCATTTTTTCCAGTACTCTCTCATGATCTACCCTTAGATAAGTCAATCACAATACAGTCCATTCGATCTCTTGAAACTAAGACATCTGTTATATCTGCCGGTTTCCATCAGTTATGAAATATAGTAGGCCTAAGATACTTGCATCTCTTAAGATCATCGTTCCCAACACCCAACGTACTATTCGATGACGCACGGGTCATTTTTTGTGATAATCGCCACCGCTAGCCACTAATTTCGTAGGAACCATTTCAATTATTGCAACAATTCTGTTTGTTTGCAGTAACCATGGAAGCTGGAATTAATGTAAAATGCAGTCTATTTATTCTTCCCATACCATGAAATAGATGTCAAACAGGACAGCAGACTGATAACCGTGTAAGCACATATTTGTCTAGTAATTAGAGTTTGTTTGGTCCATTATGTCACGCCGCAATGTTCTGCATCAAAGTGGCTGAGCCCAAAACAATGCAAATAATTTCAAAGCCATGGAATAGCTCTTGATATTGTGAACCGTTCTGACATTAGCCTGTAGTAGGCTAATGTATTTTAATTTCATACATGCGGCATTTCGTTCTCTGATTAGAATATTTTGACTATCAGATAAGAAACTACAATTTAGCAAAGAAATAGTACACCCATTATAAAACACGGAATGACCTATTCTCGTATGCTAAATCATAGAACGTATTACCAAAGTATTAGAACTTCAGTCTATGTCACGCAACATTAGTACCATGGTTACCGCTTGCATCGGCAATATCTACGCGCGGTATGACTGTCCTATGTTTATTTTTCTCGCAGATGACTTGCACGACTCGCTGATGCTGCCAACCACTGTACTTAGGAACTAAATGGTACTGAGCCCTGGACCACAATTACATTTGTTTTCACATACGTTAGGTTAGGTTAGGTTAGGTTAGGACAATGTTTAATTTTATCGCAGGATAGATTAGGTTAGCTTAGGTTATTTATTTTTCTCGCAGACGATTCGCGGTTAGGTTAGGTTAGGTTAGGTTAGGTTAGCCCTGGACTATGTTTATTTTTCTCGCAGACGACTCGCACGACTTAGCCCTGGACCACAATGACGTTTCTCTTCACATGAATACACCACGACATTCTATGTCGCTTACTGGTCACGAAATGATAGGATTGATAGAAGCAAAGCCTACTACTTCTTTCTTCGTACATAGCGCATCCAGTGCATCTGGCCATTGTTTATACAGAAAACATATCTAATTATATTGACATGGCATCGTACGATGGATGTGTTATTAATGTAACAAGTTTTTCAGCGAATTACAAGAACAACTTCAATGATTTACTTCAATTCTATGTACGTCACAATTTGATTTCAAATAGCAGAGTATGTGAATGGTGTGGCCGTCACGTCAAATTATTAGTGAATGAGAAGTTCAATCGTGTTGTTTTTTCGTGTCGTCGCCAAACCTCCACTACATTAAGGTTGGTTCCATTTACATACATCTTCTTCTCTATTATACATTGTTTATCATTCACGTTACATTTCCTTGTCATTTTTTCTTCCGGTGTCGGGAACGCTACGTACTACGAATAATTAGGCCTCTATTTCTTTTTTATATTCAATCACAAGTCGCGCGGATTTAAGCCTCTATTTCGTATTCATATTTAAGCATAACTGGCGCTATCTATGGTTTCAAGTGTTTAGAATCGTAATTACTGCATCGAAACGTCTCAACTATTTCATCACGTTGTTATATAATCGTGGCTGGCGTTGGCACGAATGGACTCTGCATCGCCTGAAGATTTGCCCTATGAAATGTCACTACCATAGTTCAACATGGCCAGATATTCTTACTCTTATTTGTTTGATATGGTTATTCTTTGACATTGCCTCACTCTTAGGTCTTTTCATCGCGTAAGTTGGTCATAACTTCTGTCTGTATTGAATTATGGGAACGACATTTCACAGGACTAGCCTTCAACCAATGGCAGTGTCCATTCGCCCACCGTCAGCCATAATGACTTGCGTGACAAGGTCTGGAAACGTGGAGTTTTCATTATAAAGACAGGCTCCCTTTCTTAATCCCAGTCACAATCGAGTTTATTTGATTATAATCGAGCAATGCAGCTCTCTCTAACGTATAACGAATCGAAATACGAAAAAAGGTCATACGACCACAGTTTATGATCTCTCCAAATTAAGCGGAGATTATGTAATCTGTTTTGTGATATGACCTACCGTTTAGCCAGCAGTTACCTCGAAAAGAAAGTCTGCACCGTTACTAAAATTGCCTCCATATTTCGATATTTTTCGGGGCCAAAACGTTATACATTTGAACACCATGTTTTAAGGGGATAAATCCAATCGTTATGGAGATATTGCCATCAAACTACCACGCTCTAGGAATCGGATGGAAAAATGACCAGTCGTAACCATGGCAACGTCAGATCAAGAATTCTGCAGTACAATACAGGCCTGCGGTTCGAAGTAGGTACGAGCATATATGTAGGCTAGACCACGGAGAACTTCTGCTACACATATGACTGTCTGAAAAAAAGCACTGTGGGGGTAAGTCACCCCTATGGGTGGAAGTGAGGAGGTGGTGGTATGTAAAAAATCGAAAATGTTGTCGAATCCATAGGTTTATGGGATCGCTGAGATGAACAGTGACACTCCGTATGACGTTTAAGTCCAAGTTCATCCCCCATCGGTATGGGGGATAAGAAGAAGTGGACAAGTCCAAAATGGCCTGGATTATGGATTTATGTGTGTGCATCACTCTGGGCGTGGGTGGAAATTGGTGAAGTAGCAGTCAAAGTCACAATAACGAAATCTACCAAAATTCGCTTCACACATAATTAACAGGTAACAAAATACATTTTTTTACAACTTGCTTTACGTCGCAACGACACAGATACGTTTTATGGCGACGATGGAATAGGAAAGGCCCAGGAGTGGAAAGGAATCAGCCGCGGCCTTAATTAAGGTACAGTCCCAGCATTTGCCTCGTGTGAAAATGGGGAAACCACGGAAAACCATCTTCAGGGCTGCCGACAGTACGGCTCGAACCCACTATCTCCCGAATCCGTAATAAAATACTAAAAGCAAACAATCGAAAAAGTCCCCGATTAGCGCCGGGTAAGGTAGCTAGTAAATTAATAAATCAACCGTTTTCAACTTAAATATCTTAAACATGTTATTCTGAACATAGGCCTATGCAAGTTATTTTCAAAGCAATCCAATCATTATTTCCCGTCGGTTTCCTCCTTACCGTAGTCTGGATATCTAATTCTACACGATTTTCTAAATATTTTACTCCATTAATTTAGGTAGTTTCTAGAGACTGTTAACAGTGTTATTTTTTCAGATTATGTGACTATATACTTTACATTGTAGTTAAGTGTAAGAGAGGGCTGTGAACTCTAACTTCGCAATAAATAAATAAATAAATAGATAGATAGATAGATAGATAGATAGATAGATAGATAGATAGATAGATAGATAGATAGATAGATAGATAGATAGATAGATAGATAGATAGATAGATAGATAGATAGATAGATAGATAGATAGATAGATAGATAGATAGATAGATAGATAGATAGATAGATAGATAGATAGATAGATAGATAGATAGATAGATAGATAGATAGATAGATAGATAGATAGATAGATAGATAGATAGATAGATAGATAGATAGATAGATAGATAGATAGATAGATAGATAGATAGATAGATAGATAGATAGATAGATAGATAGATAGATAGATAGATAGATAGATAGATAGATAGATAGATAGATAGATAGATAGATAGATAGATAGATAGATAGATAGATAGATAGATAGATAGATAGATAGATAGATAGATAGATAGATAGATAGATAGATAGATAGATAGATAGATAGATAGATAGATAGATAGATAGATAGATAGATAGATAGATAGATAGATAGATAGATAGATAGATAGATAGATAGATAGATAGATAGATAGATAGATAGATAGATAGATAGATAGATAGATAGATAGATAGATAGATAGATAGATAGATAGATAGATAGATAGATAGATAGATAGATAGATAGATAGATAGATAGATAGATAGATAGATAGATAGATAGATAGATAGATAGATAGATAGATAGATAGATAGATAGATAGATAGATAGATAGATAGATAGATAGATAGATAGATAGATAGATAGATAGATAGATAGATAGATAGATAGATAGATAGATAGATAGATAGATAGATAGATAGATAGATAGATAGATAGATAGATAGATAGATAGATAGATAGATAGATAGATAGATAGATAGATAGATAGATAGATAGATAGATAGATAGATAGATAGATAGATAGATAGATAGATAGATAGATAGATAGATAGATAGATAGATAGATAGATAGATAGATAGATAGATAGATAGATAGATAGATAGATAGATAGATAGATAGATAGATAGATAGATAGATAGATAGATAGATAGATAGATAGATAGATAGATAGATAGATAGATAGATAGATAGATAGATAGATAGATAGATAGATAGATAGATAGATAGATAGATAGATAGATAGATAGATAAATAAATAGATAAATAGATAAATAAATAAATAAATAAATAAATAAATAAATAAATAAATAAACAAAAAATAAACGCATGATGAGGAGTAAGATGGTTCACAATTGCCTTCCTCACAACATCTGACCTGTCACATAAATAGAATTTCTGCACATGCACGACAATGTAAAGTAAATTTGGAAGGTTCAATCATTTTAATTTAAAAAATGGCTGAAAGAATAATCTTTAAATCAAAACATCAACCTTTCCTGTAAAGGAGATTGACTATTGAAGACACAACTTTTGTGCATCGAGCGTGTGTACTGTTTTACAAAAAGAAATACTTCGAGCTGAGATATTAATGTAACTTTTAAACTCCTTAAAAACTGATTCATACATTTTTAAAGGCAAATTTTCCACACATTTTTATATTCCGTTTGTCCTAGAATATTGTCACGATTGAATTCTTAAGTATGGTCTTTTTCGTGTGCGCTAACCTTAAACTATACATAACAGACTGGTCTGACAACTTGCTTTAAGGGGAATGAGATGGCCTACCTCATGAATGCTTGGATAGTCAGTTTTATATCTTTGTAATCTCTGCATCCAGAATCATTAAATTAGCAGATTTGGGCTCCTTTTTCACTGTAGCAGAATTAAGGTAGCACACATTGCCTTACATATCTGACTGGTCCAATTAAAATATTACACTTCTACCATCAGGACCACTAATTCAATTACAATGAAAGTTAGGTTATAGGTACTTACAGGGGTTGGATAAGGCTGTAATGGATCATTTACTGAAGGGTATAAAGTGGCAGGGAGGGATATTCGATAGAAATATAGTGAGCAGTTTCGTCTATGACGACTTGGTCTTAACGGCAGATTGTGCTAAAAGCCTGAAGTCTAATGTTTTAGAACTTGAAAATAATTGCAATGAGTATGATATGAAAATTAGCATTTCCAGACTGGAGTGTTGGCAGTAGGTAAGAAACCCAAGAGAACTGAATGTCTGGTTGGGAATACGAAGCTGTAACAGGTACATAGCGTTATTAAGCCGCCCCTTCCAATGTAGTTCTATGCAACCCACAATATTCATTCCGTCCTGAAAACATGAGCCCTACCGGTTTGCTCAGACAACACAACCGGTTATCTTGGTATTTACCACCTCACCATGATAGGACGCCGTAATGCCATACTCGTATTAAACACTGGAAGACATGCGTGTGCCTTCTGGATCATATATACCTGACATGCTGGCGAAACAATAAATTGTTATTGTGACCACAGTAAACCTATTACTTGCTATAAGCTGCAAAATGTGGCGGAGCGGGCTTGCATCTCAGGTGGGAAGTTCGAGTCAGGGGCGAAGTATACAAATTTATGAATTATTTGTTCAATACGTACCGCACGCAATGTAAGTTCAATACCCGCTTTCATGCAATTTGTGTGTGATTGAATGTGTTTGTGGCCCAAATAAAGGCCGATTAGTTAGCAGGTCGGACAAATACAGACCGGAAATAGTAGGAACTCAACTACCCTGACAATGTTTTATCGCAGCTAATGCTCGAAGTGATGACCGTTTTGGTTTATGCACATTCGGGCCCGTGTGTCCAATAGACCGTCTTGCGCACTGAAGCATTCCAGGTATAATTGTTCGGCAGGCATCCGTGATGAGTTGCCGGAGCTGGCCGGGGTCTTCCGTCGCGTGAGTGTAAACGACGTTCTTCAAATATCCGCACAAGAAGAAGTCTAACGGCGTTAAATCCGGTGATCTGGTGGGCCAAGAGACAGGGCCTCCTCGTCCTATACATTTCCCTGGCAGTTCCTCGTTCATATGGTTACGAACGGGCAAAGTCGAATGTGGTGGAGCTCCATCCTGTTACAACATTGTCGTCAAACGATCGTGCAAAGGCACATCCTCTAGCAGTAGTGGCAGTTCCTGACTCATAAAGTGCAGGTAGCGTGGACCCGTCCAATGGCCCTCAAGGAAATAAGGTCCAATCAGGCGATCCCCCAAGATTCCAGATCAAATATTTACTCCCCATTGTACTTGATGGGCCGCTTGTCGCACCCAGTGTGGCTTGTCCGGACTCCAATAGTCCATGTTGTGGCGACAAACGTTCCCGTTATTGTGGAAGCGCCATCCGTCCCTAAACAAGATATACGATACGAATGCTGCATCATTGTACAGCCTGCCTAATAACCACCGACAGAACTCAATTCGAGGTTCGAAATCCTGCCCATGGAGCTCTTGGTGTTGTTCAATGTGGTATGGGTGAAATTTATGTTCATGCAGTATTCGCCAGACGGATGGCTGGCTGGTGTTTACCGGTCGTGCAGTAATGTGTGGCTTATTACGAGCTGCCTCCAGAACGGCCATTTCTGTTTCACCAGCCAGGTGCAGGACTTTCGATTTGATATCCTTAGGCTACCTGGACGTGATGATGAGGATGAAATGATGATGAAGACGACACATACACCCAGCCCCCGTGCCAGAGAAATTAACCAATGATGGTTAAAATTCCCGACCCTGCCGTGAATCGGACCCGAAACCCCTGTGACCAAAGCCCATTTAGCCATGGAGAAGGACACCAGTGCAGTAATTAATATCTTTAACAGCGAAACGGATGGCATATGTACTCTGCTATGGTCGTACTTCCAGCACGTTTTCAGCAGTGTAGCGTAGCGGATGTGGTTAGGCGTTCGTCTAGAAAGCTACGGAATGTGCCAGTGGCGGTTCGAATCCCGTATCGTCCAAATATTTTAGCAACGGTATGTTGTTTGAACACGTAAACGTAGGCCCCCGTTTGTCACATTCAAACAGTAGAATGACGCTTTTTTTCACCTTGTGCCCTGCGCATACTCCGCTTGTTATGGCCTATCATTTGGTATTATTTACACAGAGGAATACGTTGACATGCTCCACATTTATGGGGAAGCAAGGCAAAACGCGTGCGAGGCACTACGTCTGTACCAGGAACGGTATCCCGACAGGCGACACTCAGCTGTTACGATATTATACTGTGTTGAAAGACGCCTAAAGACAACAAGCACGATTTCCAACCAGCCACCAGTCAATGATAGGCCCGTTACATCGGGTGAAACAGAAGGGGCCGTTCTGGAGGCATCTTGTAATAATCCACACACCAGTACAAGGGCGACTGCACGACAGGTAAACACCAGCCAGCTATCCGCCTGGCGAATACTGCATGAACTTAAATTTCACCCATACCACATTGAACAACACGACCAACCACCTGCTATACACCAGAAGTGGTACTATTTACAATTTTGCTTTAACGTCGCACCGACACAGTTAGGTCTCATAGCGACGATGGGATAGGAGAGGATTAGGCGTTGGAAGGAAGCAGCCGTAGCTTTGATTAAGGTACAGCCCCTGCATTTGCCTGGTGTTAAAAGGGGAAACAACTATCTCCCGAAAACTGGATACTGCCCACACTTAAGCGACTCCAGCTATCGAGCTCGGTACCAGAAGTAGTGAGAAAAGTAAAAGGCCCTTTTCTCAGGTGGTAACACTGTTCCCCAAAACGAATAAGGCTCGTAAGTTGAGGATGCCTGTTTCAACAGTTAATACCATAACCATCAAGGACCTGCAATTACAAAAGCGGCATAAGCGCCGAGTTCACAAGCTGTTGCCTCGTCACATTTCGGAACGTCGCACTAACGCAAGAAAGCTGTATGAGGTCTACCTGGCAGGCGACATATGGAAAAATGCGGTGACATTACACGAAGCATATGTGTACCTTAGTGACTGTAACAATCCCGCTCGTTTTACTGCCGCCCTAGGGACAAAAACATTATCAAACATTGTATAAAGAATGCCACTAATGTTGTCCAAGGGGTTTCATGGTCATCGCTGGATATTGATACAATGCAAGTTAACAATTGGCCGTGTCGCAAATAATGTGCAGCTGAAATCAATAAGAGATTTTAACACCCATCTAAACCACAGATATCCCAGCACTGTATGGGAGGGCGAAAAATCCTGTATGGATACATCAAGATAAAGCATCCAGCCACAGCTCTCGTTCGACTCGTCTGTTTTCAGAGAGAATATAGATGGAAACTGAAATTCGTGCAATTCTTTTTACTGACATTCCGGTGAAAGCATCCGATGGGTCACCCATTGGCTTCTATGCATTTTGGACTCTTAAAAAGGGCATTAGGAAATAGACGTCCACGCACTATCAATGGCCTCAGCAAAGCCTGTCAGGAGGATTGAGAAAAGATAGACGTGCTAGCTCTGTGAAAATGTTTTCTTCAATGGAAATTACGTTCTCGGGTTATAGCTAAAAATTCGGGCTTTCCATCTGAGCATGATCGTTGGTGGAGGTCACATTTAATAAACTAATTACCCTTTAAACTTCGTCGAATGCCGCAATGCCGTCTGTTTAATACAGACAAAGCTGAGCACCACTCTTCAGAATATGTGCATAGAACTTCCCGAAAATCGTTTGCGATACTTTCGCACACACTCATCATACGATTTCGTTTTTAAAATACCGGTAAGGTGAGTCCCGCAAGGGTTGCATTCCGCGTCATGGTACACGAGAGGGTCTCCACAACACGGTTCTTGTAAGCCCGTAGAAAACTCGATTATAATATAACCTTTTAATTTTAATTTTGTTTTATTTTCTCCTAAAATTAGATTCATTAGGTGAAGTCTGTAAAGGTTTACTACTACTATTCAGGTTTATCCTCTGGAATTCAGCCTACTGAATCTTCAAAACATTGGTGAGAATTACTTGTTTTCAGTTGTTCTACTGTGGAGGTAGGAGGCGTACTTCAATACTTTCCAACTGCTCCACGAGTAGAAGTTGCAAGGGGAAGAACGACCTGGCCATAAGCCTGCCTTAATTCTTCTGGCCCCTGAAATATCACGCACTGTATTAATTGAATTACAAGTGGTCTGTGCTGTAGCCCTGTCTTGCTAGAAATATCCGAGCGACCTGTTACTTTCAGTCAGTTGAATAAAAACTTGTTCATTATTAATTCTTTGTATCGTCCAGATCCTTTATTTTACAGTTTTGCTTTATAGCGCACCGACGCGGATGTGTCTTACGGCCACGAAGGGATGGAATAGGGCTGGGAGTGGGAATGAAACAGCCGTGCCTTAATTGAATCGGTAATTTTAAAACCACTTAAGTAAAGAATTGTGCAGTTATGGGAAAATAAGAGAACTGAAAAATTAATTACGTAGATAAGTTTTATATGCTCTTATTTGTTCTGAAATGGAAACCTTGATTCATCATGGCATGGAGATACGGAATTTGCTTCTATAAATATTACAATTATTGCCAGACTGGCTTAAATGATCGTGATTTACGGCATTTCATAAACTAATCAAGAATTTTTTATCATAACATGGCACATGCCTTTTACAATAATATATTGAATTACAATATTCTTCTAGAAAATTATTCACATGTCAATTATTAAAAAAATGCTATGAACTTAAGGAAATTGTCTTTTCATCAAAGTACATACCGTAGAAATGGTTTTTAAATTAACGTAAGTTTTAGCCTTTCTCTCTGTCAGTGATATCCCAATCATACACAGTCTACCAGAATCTTTGAATTTCACCTCCATTCGATATGTATCCTTCCATTTTTTTATTCATCCATTTTCTTTATATTAACTAGAAAATTATGTTTGCGCGCTCTTCCTTCTGACATCACAGTGCCACTGGGACTACCGTTAAGAAACCTGAGGATGTAACTTATAAGACCATCAACATACTGGATTGTATTAACTATACCAATGAGGTCTTTAGATTACATAAAATTGTTATAATGTGACACTTGAAATGTTACTGTCCTATCTCGAGGCACTCCCTTCCCGTGGGATTCAATGCGCAGGATAGACTTCTTGAACAGTGGAGGCTACCTGGTTTTGTAGTTAAAATAATTACGTTCAGAAAGCTCGCAAATCAATGATTTGCAGCCATTCAAAGCCAGACCAAAAGTTTCCAGTGTCACAGCTCTATTCTATTCACCACACTGACGGGATTTCTACATACACTGGTGCATCTAAGCTGCAGGTTTCATTTTCTCTCACAGAACGACAATGACGAAATGTGTGAGTTATGGGGTTAAAAATAACCGACTTAATTACGGTACAGCCCCAGCATTTGCCTGGTGTGAGAATAGGAAGCCACGCAAAATGATCTTCAGTGCTGCCGACAGTAGGGTTCGAACCCACTATCTCCCGAAAGCAAGCTGACAGCTACGCGACCCTAACCTACGGCCTCCTCACTCCGTCGGTCAGAATTAATGATGTTAAAAAATCGGCCCTACAGTTCTTTTAACAGTAAAACTGCACCAAATTACTATTGTGGCCTTGTGCTATTTTGATGAATATGGTATGAGCTTGTGCTAGACCAACCCATATTATTCTTCTCGCATGCCCACGGCAGCGTTGAGCACGATGAGCACCGAGGAATAAATAACCTGGAAACACAACAGGCAGAAAGATATCAAAAAATAAAAACAAAAAAATAGTGAATGATCCAATCAACCAGAGGGAATGGGGCGATAAATAAATACTTACCTATCATAGTTTTCGCGGACCGGATCGAAAATGACCGGAAACAAAAGTCATGAACTGAACTCGAGGCTATTATATCAAGTGGAGAAGATTTATAAGGATTCCCTTCCTACTCCTACAATAATAACACCGAGTATGAAAAAGAGTTCATTAAATAAACATTAGATTAAAATAATATCAATGGCCACAGGAAAATCAGGAACAAACAAAATAATGAAGGAAAGCGGGCCCCGACGGAATTAATACTTAAGCCCGATAAGCAATTCACTGCCATCATAGCGTCGTGGCTACCCACAATATAATCCAGCCAACAGATTCAATCTAAGTAAACAAAAAATATTCAGAACATAGGGAAAGAAATTGTTACCTTAGGAACAAAAGAGCCTCGTCCCAAAACAATATATAATTTGATATTCATATCTACAGCTCGACTATTTATATAACGCGACACACGGTCGTAAAATGAAATACAAATCACAACAATGGTTTCCAAGGAACTTCAACAAAAGACGGAAGCATGAAGTATGGGTGGACCAACGATCAAAAGAACGGGAGGGGTTACGCGCAAATATGACGCCAGGGGTCAGGGATAAACAAGGCGTTGCTAAGCGAACACACACACAAAAATATTGCAAGTGGCCAAGAAAATGCAAAGATAAGGACAAACAAACGACACAACTAGGCAATAGGATATTCGTCCTACATATCTCACATTCGAACACTCACGCAATAAATATTGTATTTTCACGACCACATTGTAATCGAAAGCGACTTTCAACCTATTAGGTCGTGTTACGTACATTTAGTACGTGTTGAAGAGATGTTAAGTACAGAACAAAAATGGCCAACCAGACACCATAGTTCAATTGGTAGAGCAACCGACGCGAAATCGGGAGGTTGTGGGTTCGGATCAAATTGGTGTCTGGTTGGCCATTTTTGTTCTGTACTTAACATCACTTCAACACGTACTAAATGTACGTAACACGACCTAATAGGTTGAAAGTCGCTTTCGATTACTCAAGCAATAGGTTAAAATGGTCGAAGGAATTGGAAACGTATAACAGAGAACAACGGTCAGAAAAAACGTAAAAATGTAGAAGTACGGTTCATAGATAACGTCGCACACGGATATGCGAAGCCAACCCACACAAATCGGAGGCCCAATTCACATCATCAATACGTCTCTCATACTCAAAAGCCAAAGCAGCACAAGCCTCCTATGTACTGGCTTTTCCGATACACAACCACATAGCGGGGACATCGGAGAGAAAATTGGTACATGAGTAATAAGATAGAGCCCTCCACAACTTGAACCGTACAATGAAGTGGACGTAACACACTTCCAAGGTGCAACAGAGCTCATTCACGCAATACAGACACTCGATGTTAGTACGACTCAGATCAATGAACAGAGTTGTGACACCAAGAAAAACATCGCTAATATAAATAATGTTACATGAACAACAACAGAACGAACAAAGACGGGCCAAAAAATAAATACCTACGGAGAATAAAGAAATAGTAGCCAACCACAAAACCACGTGGTGATATAAAACAAAAATATGTACGCGAGGCTAACCCCATTAACAGGGAGAAAGAAATCGAAAATAAAAAATAGCAGTTTTATTACCTTAATCAAGCCATTTATATAAGTGCAATAAAGCACGTTGGAAATCTCCGAGGCCAACAGTGTTCACATCTTAAACCATTTGAAAGTAAAGTTTATAAAAACAAGCCTCGAGGAACATTGTGTCGCTCCCCATTACCCTTCAACAAGATAAAAGCTTACAAAAGAACTGTCCATACTGTCATATCGAAATCGACAATAAAATTTCACAGAGACCATGAGGGGGTCCATAAAATAGCGATGTAAACAATTTAGCTGCCATTCCGAATTGAAAGGTTTCGAAATCTTGTTACAAAATCCGTATGACAACACAGTTTACTGGACAATCCTTGCTTCTTGCTGGCTCGCGTGGCGCACAGCGGAGTGGAGTTGCAGTTATGCTGGAGAGAGAGAGAGAGAAAGAACGAACTGGCTGGCTGCCAAGCGCCGAGGTCACTTTATTGTTACGTAAGGAATGTGAAACATAAATGAGTTGCGTTAAACGCGTGATAAAAACACAAATATTTTAGCACCATGCACAACGAATATGCACTTTGAGGCCACATTGATCTTCACAGTTTTCTTTACTTGTTTGAAGGCAATATTTCGCAGGCACTTTGAATTCGGGAGGTCTCTCCGTTGTATAATTGGTTGCGAACCACGAATATTTAATCATGTCCTTGAACCGTGGGGAAGAAAATTGAAAATGAATGAAGGACTGCATTTTTAGTATGCTGTTTCTCTGATAAACATCAAACTGAAAGTCTTCGTAAGTCGGCACAATGTCTGTTAAGCGGTGATACAAAGCCTTCAACTCCCGAAAGAAAAACTTGTCCAAGGGTTGTATTGTCCCTGTAGCGCCGGGAGGAATCTGAAGAATTTCCATACTGCTGCCTGGAGGAATATCTTAAATTTCCAAGGTCTACAGTCGCAGGTCTTCATCTCATACATTCTACTTCAGTCTTCTTGCTTCTGTAAAGCGAGAAAATAATTTTGTATGCATCAATTTCCTGTGCTCAATGGGGCTTATTGATGTTGATTCTTATTGGCCCTTCCATCTGTACAGTTGTCGCAGCGACGTCAACTTACGACAACTTTTGCGAACTGTGGTTAAGGAGAGCCGCTTCTTACCCCCATTATTTCACAACAAATTTAGAGCTTTTCTCTTGTACGACGCAAGATCTACAGTTTGTTTCGCTTTCTTTTATGTACTGGAAGCATAGCTTGAACTTCTCTTACAGAAAAAGCAGATGAGGTGTCGCTGCTTCCACTATCACTTTCACTGTCACTATTTATCTCCAGACACGACTCCGAGACGATGCTGGCACCCGTGGGATGATTTTCAATTAGTTGATCACACGTCGACCCATCTCCCTTTCTTCCGAAGTTATTTCACGGGAAGAGGAGAAACCTTATTCGCAGAAATAGCGTAAAGCATACTCTAGAACATTAGCCGGATTCATGACTGTTCTTTGAAAGGAACATGTGTCAACTGGCTAGCGCAGAAGGCTCAAGGTAACTCGGTCGCATCACTTGGTCACCGGAGCTAACCACATCGAGCTATACGCTAACGCGTGTAATTCTATAAGACATTTCCGCATCGATTTCAGGACATTACAGATCGACATGGTAGCTTAAATTTGCACATTGCTTTCTTATGGATCCCTCATCCTTTCTACCAAATTTCATCGTCGACTTCGATATGACAGTATGGACAGTTCCCTTGTTAGGTGAAGAGCAATGGAAAAGCCATACCAACAGATCGGAAATACAACGTTGTAAAATCACAGAACGACAAAGGCGACATCTGGGATCTCCTTGGGCTGAGTTTGCGTGTACAATTAGAAGTCGAAGTCGGTCATAATCGTCATGCCAATGAGTACACATATGTAACAGAAGGCAAGAAGATTGTCAGAAAAGCGAACCATATAAAGATAGAGATGGCCACGTATGGCACACAAGTTTCTTGAATTGTTCTCAGATTCTCACGTGAAATTACGCGTCCATGAAAATGAAACCACACTTCTTCATAAAACGGCACTAATTCAGGATTTATTTCACTGCGGCTTACAGTCTGTCGAAACCAGTAATTGCAATAATATCTTTTGTTTCTCTTGGCTTAAAAGTTGAAGTTCCATGCATTTGCAGGACTTCAATTTCAGTTTGCTTGCCAATGCCAAACAAAAGGAAATGAAACTCCACTTTCCCGAGCCGGTTTCGCTAAACTTTTTCGTTGCAGTCGTTCAAGCCTTTCACAAATATCCTGAATTATTTCGTCAGTTAAGACAGTCGGTTGTTTAAATCGTCCTTTATTTAGCGCTGAAATCACAGTTTTGAATGTATTCACAATTCTCTTACTTCCGTAACGTGTTAACACTCGCGCTTCACGAAACTGTTCACAGAATTATTTCTCACTCTCAGCAGATTCATGCTTTAAAAATCTACAAATCACTAAAATACGATGTTAAACACTTAAAGCACTAAAGTGATCAATCACTACTGTATAATAAGTGGGGCTAGGAATTTAAATACCTATACACTGCCTTAAGGAAGACCTATAATAAAAATTGTTTAAAATATCGAAAAGGGATCAATAAACTGATAAAAAGGCCATAAGAATGCGAACGAAATTAATTCGTAATTTAAGTTTAATAACATAATTAATGAAATAGGAACGGGAGTACGACAGCTCTCACCGTTGTTGTTCAACTGTACGCTTGAGAAAGTAGTTAGAGATTGGAACAAAAGTAAAAAGAGTGCAATTGGACTGGGTTGCAAAAAGAAGAACATTAATATCAATTGTATTGCTTTTGCAGATGATATGGCCTTGTTTGCTGAAGCAATGGAGGAAGCAAGGGAGAAAATTCTTGAACAAGAGAAACAAGCAGCTGAAATAAATCTTCACATCTCCCTTGAAAAAACCGAAATCGTGACAAACAACGAACACCAACATTAATAGCTCAAAGTCGAAGGACAAAAAATTGAAGTAATACAACAAATCAAATATTTCAGAGAATGGATTAGTTGGAATGCTGTGGAATGCAGAGCAATGTAACCCAGGAAAAGTTAATTTGAACTGACCTCAACTAACAAAAGATACATACAACAAGAAATCCCTTTCATGGGGGTCCAAAAATAAACATTATAAGATAGTGATTAAACCAGAAGCTCTATACTCAGCAGAAACACAAAAATTGAATTATACAGTCCATATGGAGAAACTCGAGCTAAAAAGGAAAATATTAAGAAAGCTCATAGGACCAACATTTCAGGATAATAGATAATATACTGTATATCAAGAATGAAACACTCTACGAGAAAATTGAAAACTCACAGATACTATGCGAAAAAAGAGGGATACTATTTTATGGTCATTTTCTCAGAATGAACTCTAATAGATTCACCATACAAATCTTTGACTTCCGTAACCCTGAAACAAAACTCAACTAGCTTAAAGAAATTGAAAGGGACTTAGTAGAATTAAAAGTTACAGAAAAATGTATTATTCGATCGAACAGGTAAAGCAATAACTTAAGACGAAAATCTAAGGTTCAAAGACAAATATTTTTTGGTAGTGGCTTGACGTCGCACCGACACAGATAGGTCTTGTGGCGATCGGATAGGAAAGGCCTAGGAGTTGGAACGAAGCGGCCTTGGCCTTAAGGAAGGTACAGCCCCAACATTTGCCTGGTGTGAAAATGCGAAACCACCGTAAACCATCTACAGGGCTGCCGGCAGTGATATTCGAACCCACTATCTCCCGGATGCAAGCTTACATCCGCGAGCCCCTAACCGCACGGCCATTTCGCCCGGTACAGGCAAATGTACATTAAAAGCCAAACCTATTATCTTGGAAGACGAGAAGAAATGAAGATCAGAAATAATTAACAAATAATGGTCACTAAGAAGAGAACAACACAGAGAGAAGTAAATGATTAATTCCACCTACCCCAAAGAGGCTGAAACGAAATAGGAAGAAGGAGAAGAAGGAATACAATGCTTAAAATGCACAATTTCGGTGTTTTATGCAAAATACAGTGCAAAAGTATGTGTGTGAAATACTTCTTTTAGACAGTATACATTTTTAGATTAAAATTTGTTTTAAAATCCGGGTTTGTTAAAGAGAAGTACTTGCATAACTGAGAATGAAATGTTATTTACACTTCGAATGAATTCAGCGAACATCAAGGACATCGCCAACCTGGGGAAAGGAATTTAAATTAGGATAACTGGAATCATATTTGGATTAACCACACTAGGGTTACAAAAATTGGAATTCGGAAACCTTACCTCAGTAAGCTGTTCAGTATATCGCATCTCCAGGTTCTGCGGTGTAAAAGATCGTCGCTTTTTAGACAGCACTTTGCGAAACATCGAGAAAGTTCTCTCCTCATCGACGGAATTTAAGGGCTCATACTCGAAGCAAGTGAGATCTTCCTCTTTAAAAGACTCAAGACAAAATTTTCTTCCTTCAATATTTCACTTAACCTGCACGTAATATGATACCTCTGGCATTTTCGAGAACTACGTTCTACTTTTCGTTCCATTTCATTTCCTCTTTTTTCAGTTGTGATTCAAAATATGTATATGCTAGAGAAAAGATGTTTAGGAGGTGATGGAGGAACTAATGCTGATCCGAATTGAGGATAGGCAGTAAAAATCTAGTCAAAAAAGAAGGTGAAGTCGCAAAGAAACTATTAAAACACAAGAAAGGGGTAGAAAAGGTCCAATAACCCAAGAAAACGCCGAGAAAGGCAAAGCCACCGTTTTGTAATTTACAATGACCCAGAATAAACATATATTGTGTTGGACCTCGTCTTCGGACACTTGACAAAATAATAATTTTCTCAACTTCCGAGCCCTAGTAATAAGCACTCACGCTGTGCGTTGTACAAAAACTTACGGCAGACTAGGTAAGACCACGGGAGCGGGCGAGTTGGTCTTGCGGTAAGGGTCACGCATCTGTTAGTTTGAATTCCAGAGATAGTAGATTCGTACCCCACTGTCGATAACCCTGAATATGATTTTCAGTGGTTTACCATTTTCAAACGAGGCAAATGCTGGGGATGTACCTTAACTAAGGCCATGGCCTCTTCATCATTCCCGCTACCAGCCCTTTCCTATCCCATTGTCACCGCAAGACCTAAAGCAAAAAAGTAAGGAAAAAAAAGTAAAAAGTAAGATATTAATCACCTGGCTATTACATCATCCACTCGACCAGACACAGCTGACAACTCGATTGAGGCTCGCACTGTATACGCTTCAATAATGAAAACTCGTTACTCACTGGTTACTTAGCCATGACGGTTAATATTGTGCACTTTATAAACATAATCAGTGAGCGTATCAAGTAAATTACGTGTTCAACCAGCTTAGGTACAGAGCTCTACTAGCACCTGAACTTTACAGAACACAGGGTATGACAACGAATCTGTTATCTCCCACTAGGCAGCACCTAGCTCGCCCCTTGAGTGGGAGAATACAGTCTTTTCTTCCCGTCAGCTCGCTATGAGAGTCTCGCTTGTGTTAGCCGTAAACTCTTATTTGGTGGTGTTTAAGTTAACGAGCGCAAAAGTTAACCAGGAAACAGATGACGCTGTACTTAACTTTTTGAGACGAGAGACCTAGGATCTGGAAAGCGAGCTTATGGAGATGTGCGTTTAAACAAGTCAATCACTACTGTTGTTTTCTGGATTATTTCAATCTAATTTTTATATGTATTTAACTTTCATTTAAGTTTTACAATGTTTAGTCCCTCTGTGGTTGGGAGCGGTAGAATAACACTCATAGAATACCGTGCCTGTCCTAAGAGGCGACTAAACGGGGCTCCAGGGTCCTCTTTGGGGGGAGCGTCGGTTGGCATAGCCACCACTTACTTGTGCCAGGGTACTCACTTTCATCCACCCTATCTGACTTCTCTTGGTTGACTCTTGTTCTTTTCCTACCCCGATGGTATTAGAGCACTCGAGACCTAGGGAGCCTTTCATTCGAAGTGTCGGATCCCTTCTACTTTCTCTCTCTGATTAGCGTTTTATAGAGGATGGTTGCCTTGTTGTACCTCCTCTTTAAACAGTTATCACCATCACCAAAACTTGCACATTATTTAAAGTATTTTGCCGACCCTCGATGTAGGGGTAGCGTGCCTACCTCTTACCCGGAGCCCTCGGGTTCGATCCGCGGCCAGGTCAGGGATTTTTACCTGGATCTGATGGCTGATTCTAGGTCCACTCAGCCTACGTGATTTCAACTGAGGAGCTATCTGATGGTGAGATGGCATCCCCGGTCTAGAAAGCCAAGAATAACGGCCGAGAGAATTCGTCGTGCTGACCACACGACATCTAATGTCGTGGAAAAGAACCCGAGTTAATTCGTTAATAAATAAATCATCCTGCGTCCCACACAGAATCAACCTAGAACAAAACTTACTTTATTTTATTCTACGTTTAATTACGTGGGGTAGAAAGTTTTATCGTACCCAGTTAAAATTTTAAGGCAGGTTGAACAAAAGAATTGCTGTATTTATTCCATTTTCAACGGAGGGCTTAGATTGAAAATTCACAACTTTAAAACTATTGATCTGATCGTTACCAAACTTTAATACGTCTTAAAGTAATGTATTGTTAATCCGCATACCAAGCTTTTATTTCATTTTGCTAGTTGCTTTACGTCGCACCGACACAGATAGGTCTTATGGCGACGATGGGACAGGGAAGGGCTAGGAGTGGGAAGGAAGCGGCCGTGGCCTTAATTAAGGTACAGCCCCAGCATTTGCCTGGTGTGAAAATGGGAAACCACGGAAAACCATTTTCAGGGCTGCCGACAGTGGGGTTCGAACCTACTATCTCCCGAATACTGGATACTGACCGCACTTAAGCGACTGCAGCTATCCTCCACCAAAATTACTCACAGTTACCTACACATGGCAGATGCCGCCCACCCTCATCGGAGGGTCTACCTTACAAGGGCTGCACCCGGCTAGAAGTAAGCACACGAAATTAAATAGCAGTAAACAAATTCGGCTTGTTATGAAGGTCATGAGAATGTCAGGCTAAAATTAAAACTGCTTTATGCCTGCATACAATTGTTGATTTGTTTTTAAGTGGTTGGTTGTGTGAGAAGAAAGCAGTCTACCGGCCGGCAAGAACAATGCACTTGGCCCTGGAAACCCTAGCGATGTTGCCGGGTTTAACATCAATTGTACAATAAGTGGATATTTGTTGTTTCGTCAATTGTTTAAAAACTTTAGTGCACTAGCGCTCGATATACTGAAACGTATCGATCCAGGAAGATACGATTATTTATGAACGCCTCATGCATATCGTCGTTGCCGGGACAAACCTCCTATGTGACAATATTTTTGGAGATATACTGACCCTCAGCACATACATTATGAAGAGCAAGAATGCCTTGACCATATTCACACAATATTGCACCTTAGATGACAGAACTTCGGCCTCTGTGGTGTAGTGGTTAGCGTGATTAGCTGCCACCCCCGGAGGCACGGGTTCGATTCCCGGCTCTGCCATGAAATTTGAAAAGTGGTACGAGGGCTGCAACGGGGTCCACTTAGCCTCGGGAGGTCAACTGAGTAGAGGTGGGTTCGATTCCCACCTCAGCCATCCTGGAAGTAGTTTTCGGTGGTTTCCCGCTTCCCCTCCAGGCAAATGCCGGGATGGTACCTAACTTAAAGGCCACGGCCGCTTCCTTCCCTCTTCCTTGTCTATCCCTTCCTATCTTCCCATCCCCCAGCAAGGCCCCTGTTCAGCATAGAAGGTGAGGCTGCCTGGGCGAGGTACTGGTCATCCTTCCCAGTTGTATCCTGGACCCAGGACACTGCCCTTGAGGCGGTAGAGGCGGGATACCTCGCTGTGTCCGAGGGAAAACCAATCCTGGAGGGTAAACAGATTAAGAAAGAAAGAAGAAAGAAAGATGACAGAACCTTACCGGCCAAAGTTCTAAGCTAAAACATTTCACATACGGGGTTTAGTCCCGGCAGCGATGATATAATGTATTACGGCAGGGATTGAAGCTAGGATAGAGAGCCAGACAGTGAGACGATACGCGATAGCGTGGCCGACCCACGACGTGCAGGGTTCCCAACATTTTGCGGGAAACTACATTTTAGTTTCTACCTCTGCTAACGAGTCATCGAGATACCACCACCCCGCCACAAAAAGCGGGAAAATACAGTGGCGGAATGGTAATAAAATTCATTAAATTGCGTCAACAAGTGATATTCTATTAGTATGAAATGTAGCCGCGGTGTAGGGGGCAATGTGTCTGCCTGTCACCCGGCAGCTCCGGGTTCGATTACCGGCCGGGTCAGGTTTTTTATATTATAATGGTTAATATCCCTGGCCTGGGGACTGGGTGTTTGTGTCGTCCTTAATGTTCCTCTCCTCACATACAACACTCTATACTTTCGGAATTACACTTACACGCAGGTTCCTATCATATGGTCATTGTAGTGGCAAAATATCTGCGGAGGTCGACGCCACTTACAAATATAATTTAAAATAAAAAAGATAATATTGGTTAACTTTACTCTTCTTTCGATGTGATTAGATCAACTAATTTGCGCCCAATGTAATAAATAACTGATTTTTAAGGAGCGTGGGAAATAATGACAATATCGTAACGCCCACGTGAAAGCAAATGCTTCTAGGCTGATTATAGTGACTAACAGCGCTCAACCCACTAGAACGAGTGGAGCAGGATAAGGAGCTGAGAGGTCTGAATGGATTGTACGAGTGATAGCAGTATAGATTGAGGAGAGCGTGACCATTCAACTTCATTCTGACCAAGCAGACGGCATCGCCATGGAGCGTGCCAGAGAGACTCGAAACATGGACACTAATTATCGGCGTGATCCTGATGATGGTGCCGGATGTCATCACATGAATAAGTGAAGTTTGTACAGATATTAGCATGGGTTAGACTAGTTGGAATCGCTTACTTGTTTGCAAATAAATCTTTAACTGAGCCTCAAGGTAAACGAATAGTACACCAGGCAGGTTTAAGACCGAAGCACGTCTTAGTTGTGTGTATAGTTTTGTATGTGGGATCAGGTTATTGGTTTTGAGGGAAATGAGTTAGGATAGTATATCTTTGTAGTTTGTTCGCTGGTAAGTCATATCACGACTGGGGGCGTGAGATATGAGAGTTAGAGTCCTTAAACAGACGAAAGACGAGAGGACCTTGCAGCTATTCATATCTGGAAATAGTTCAATATGAGGGATAGTACAACCTAACAATAGATTGCATTAATGGTACTATGTGCTTGAATTTATAGTGATTTGAAGTGATGGGAGAGCAAGGTGGACCAACATTGAAATAGAATGCTCAAATATATTCAGGCAAAGGTACGAATTTACGGGAGGACGAGAGACGTGGACAGGGGCAAAAAAAGTAAGAAATGTTACGGCGAGATATGTGGTCTAGGGAATATTGTGTTAAAATGCATGCAAGGAATATGAACCAAGGGCTTTAAGATATTATATACTACGATAAATATGAAACATGGATTCTGAGATAGGAAATAATATGAGGAACATGATCGGAGGCCCTTGATATAGGAAGCATGCGATAAAAGAAATTATAGTAGAATTATGAACAAGGGTAAATTTGAAGAGAAAGACAATTGAATATTAAAAGCGCCCAGGCTATCGTTTGAAAGAGTGCAGAAGCCCACGAAACACGTGTGTCTCTCGTTGCATGTGTTTGCCTCTCCCGCCTAGGGAAGGTTGTTTATCTTGAGTATTTAAAGGCACGGGCTTACAATGAAAGAAGAGCAGCCGACAATGCCGTTGTCTGAGTTTTTGCCAGCTTAGATATGCTAACCCTCTACACAGAGTGTGTTTCCTGCATGTAAATTTGTTTCAGGTGCAGAGATAATTATTTGTGTCCCTTTTCTTTGAGTTTTTCTTAGTGTTCATCGTCATTTTATCGTTTTGGGAATAAGCTCGTAAGCTTATAAAGAGAAGTGAGATTCCGTGCTTATCCAATTGAAATGTGAACCGCGACCATATACAGAGTCAGTGATTATTTTGGGAGTATTTAGAGCGGTCCTGGACAAATGTTATTGTTGTATGTTTTAAACGTCAATGAATGTTAATATGCCAAACTATCTATTTTTCCCCGTGTTAAATAGGTAGACTTTCAATTATGTGTAAGTCTCCATCTGTTTAGACTAAAAAGATCATAATACACAGTTCAAAAATGTTAGGGTAACATGTATTGTAACGTTTAGTATGTGAACGTTAATTTGGTAGAGGGGGTTCCAATGGTCGTACAAGCATACCTTGAAACCTTAACTACTCAGGATATATTAAATCGAAGTTACACTCCATCTGCAGGCGCAGCCATGCATTAAACTGTCAGGTGACCCCTCAAAACAAGCTAAATAGCGGTGCGTCCGTGTATCGTTGTGAGGTATACAAACTACTGCGGTCATTTGAGCACGTTCTACGTCAACCAGCACATCCCACGAGACATCTTAACGAGGTTCAAGTCGCAAGGGCCGTCACTTTGATCGAGGAAGGATGGACTCTACGCCGTGTTGCTGTGGATCTCGATGTCCTTTCGCCAGTTATGCAACGCTTGTGGAATCGCTACAGTGAGACAGGCCTGTTCACAAGGACGGTTGGACAAGGTTGTGGACGCATGACAAACCCAGAGGTTGACCGATACCTGACCAACTGTGCGTTGCGGCGTCGTTCAGCAACTGCCAGAGAACTCAACAAGAGCTCAGGAGGGTCACTGGAGTCACGGTGTCACACCAAACAGTAAGGAACAGGTTAAGAGAAATGTCTTTACGACCCAGATGTCCTGTTCGAGTGCCCGGTTTAACGCAGTAACATCGCGCACCTCGCCTTCTGTTTGCCCGTACACATGTCAAATGGCAACTTCGCCAATGGAGACCTGTGTTGTTCACAGACGAGTCGAGATTTCCCTTGACACGGTGTGATGGACTTCAACGTGTATGGAGACGCTGTGGTGAGCAGTACATTCCAAATGTTGTCCAGGAAGGCGACCGATTCGGACAAGGTTCTGTGATAGTGTGGGGTGACATTAGTATTGATGGCCGTACGGATCTTGTCGTCGTCCATCGTAATCTTACCGCTGAGAGGTACATCGAGCAGATACTGCTACAGCATATGTTGGTTGCTACATGCGGTGTTGACCCTGAATTCATACTCATGCACGACAATGCCAGGGCTCATGTAGCGCGCATCACCAGAGCTGTCTTGCGAGAACTGGACATTCAAGGGATGGAATGGTCAGCAGTGAGTCCTGACTTTAATTCCTCCAAGCATATGTTGGATAGGCTTGGCAGAAATGTTCGTGAGCGTCCTGTTCCACCACACACTCTCCAAGACCTCGAACAGTCTCTCATTTAAGAATGGGAACTGATAACGCAACGTGACCTCCGTCGACTTATACGGAGCATGCCACGTAGGTGCCAAGTTGTAAAAAATGCTCGTGGAGGATATACACTATACTGAAGCTCTTCAACTGTGATAAAAATCCACCCTGGAGGACTGTTATCACTTTGTTTTCGCCCTTATTTGGACATTTCCGACTGTGTTCCGAAAATGATCACGAATCCATAGATGATATTTTGTTTACTTCAACGTTAAAGAATAGTTTATTTGGTAATGTACCTGCGTGTGAGGTATTGTTTCATGGAGCATGGTATACGTTCAAAAACATGTTCCCCTAATTTTTTAACCATGTTTCTTCACGAAAAAGGTGCTATCTCCCGTATCCAAAAAGTAAAGACGATGATGTAATTAATATGGGCAGTGGGCCCATCACCCAAATAATTATATACTAGGGTTTTATGTATTTTGTACAGCTTTTAGAGGTAATTATTCCAGATTTTATGTTTTTATCATTAAATTTGCCCAACATTATTTCGTTGAGTTCTCACTCACAATTATCTATTTTGATACCTGTCCTGTCAATTATATTTCAGAAAACCCATTTTTTAATTATCGAACAGACTACGTACTCACCGCTGTCTAGCCGGAGCCTACAGCAGACAGGATAATGTACAATATGATAGATAGAATTACGTAGTATATCTCGTATTGCACCGTGAATTCTGGCTTATGGGAAGTACCTCTTCGTTTCGTTAGTAATTAAGGCATCAGTGCACTTCGCAGAATTACTTGGAAACTTACTTTCCTTAGCAGTAGAGAAGAAGTCGTTGTTCCTTCAAAATGTCCCATTTCTAAGGGAACAACGAGAATTGCAAGCAAAATGAAAGATGCTGTGAGAGTCTTCACTGCTCGGTTCTGAAGGGAATGTAAAGGTTGAGTGATATTCCTTCAGCGTTGTAGTAATCTACAGGCCTTCGGGATGAGCAATGGTCACATGGTAGGCCATAGACCTTCGGGGCTCTTGTGCCATAGGGTTTGGTTTGGTTTTTATTTATTTTTTCGGGGGTTTGATTAACTCAGCAACTTAGCTGATGACTTCACGTCCCTAAGGGTGAGATTCAAGTCCCAGTCGATCCTGGATTGAGATATTCATCTAAAACATCACTAAGCATCCAAACTTAACTCCCCCAACCGAGACCAAAGTGAACCTGGGTGGCTCCAGCGACTCTAGAAATAACTAACTACTTTTTTCGGTTTTCGAAAACGCCGAGGTGCCGGAATTTACTGTAGTCCTGCATGGGTTATTTTACGCTAGTAAATATACCGACACGAGGGTGACATACCTGAGCACCTTCAAATAAGTTACCACTGGACTGAGCCAGGATCGAACCTGACATGCTAGGGTCAGAAGGCCAGCGCTTCAACCATTTGAGCCAGTCAGCCCGGCAAATAGCTTGGGTTAGTTAAGAAATATTGTTAAGAGTTATGTCGTTTTCAACTAAATGTTACCTGTTATTTACATTATTTACAATTATGATCATACCATATCATTGACAAACTTGAGTTAACAGACCAATTTGCGTATCGACACAGTTGCTCAAATTGACGGGCAAACAAAACATCGTCCTACAACATTCTGCCGCACTCTTTCGAATATCTTCGGCGTCTTTCGGATCACATCAGAGGCGAGTACAATCCTGGCAATTAATTCTACCGCATGGGGCAAATAAAACTGGTCCTGAAAACATAAGCCTGACGTGGAATTGAACCTTGCTATTGAAAAGAAGAACAGCCCACCACAGGAAGTGCTGGAAAACATGATGTCGATGCACCAATCAGTTGCTGTCACATATCGGCGCGTGTGCTTCTCCTGCATGCTCAACACGCGACGAAAGTTCGTCTGGACGCTTTAAAGCATGCGCAACGGTACTTTTGTAAGCGTAAAGTTGCAGGTCTTTTTTCGTAATGTTTCGACACGACGATCCCGTAATTCCCACTTGCACATATAAACGGCGTTGTGACTTCGTTCCAGGCTTTCCTTCACCCGAGCAATGCTTTCTGGTGTTCGAACTCTTTTCGGATAGTTGCGGTTTTTATTCGCTACAGATTCCGTTTCGCGCCATTTTGACACTAATGCCTATTGCTCACGGTAAAATGTTTCGTAAAATTTGTTGTACAATTCATTTTATAAAAATTTGGTGAAAACAAGTTGTGTTGCTCACGGTAAAATTATTTTATGAAATCCGTGGTAGCATCAGGATGGCCATCTATGAACTCACTTCTGAACTTAGATGTGTATATGCTGCCATCTATTGATAAACATTTAAAACAAGAATCAGCTGTTCAACTTACAGTGTGTTTGAGAGTGTGACTCCAAGAAAAAAAGCAAAACTTGCTGCTTTAGCTGCATTTATATGTTGTACAGTGGTAAAAAGGAAGAAAAGGAATGCCAGAAAATGCTGGACTCGGGATTGTATCAGAAAATAGAGAAGAGGGTAGAGGATTGCTGTCCTTGGTCGAAAATTAGTTGAGGTTAGAAGACCAGCATTCATATAGGAATTCGGCGATTGTGTCTTCTGCCTCTCTTCTTGCATTTCTGTTGTGGTAAAGTGGCGTTTTAACTTCGTACAAACAAGGATATTTCTGGTATTCGCCCAATAAAACTCTAACAGCTTCCTTCGCCCACCCGGATCCTGCCATTTTAGAAAGAAGTTTGTTTACAATCGAGCTTCACAATCTTCTCACGACGTAGCGCCAGCATCATCGTGATGTCAGCTTCACTGATTGGTTCGTTTCGTAAAATTAATTTTACGGAATAGAACATGTCTTATTTTATAAACAGTTTTATCAAAGGTTTTATAAAACTTGAATTTGACCGTGAGCAACAGAAATTTTGTAAAATTAAATTATTCTACAATAAATTTGACAGAAAATTTTACCGTGAGCAACAGGCATAAGTTTTGCATTGCACACTTTGCTGGAGGATTTGCCAAAACACTTCCAGTCCCAAACTCTTCCGCACAGGTTTTCATTGAATTGTGCTCCGAAAAACAGTCGACAAGGAAAACACGTGCTGTTTTATCGTGAGCACCATTTTGTGTTGCATTCAACTGATCACTAAACACGTCTACTTTTCTCACGCACTCACACGTAATGACACAGTGACGTACTCGAGATAGAGCATGCCGGAGATGTGCAAGGACAGACATGTGACTGTAATGGGTGTTCTTTAATAAGGGTGAATTCCGAGTCCGCCATTTTTCGAGCGAGTTTTATTTTTCCCACCCTGTATGTCCAAATACACGTGAACATTAGCTGTAAATAAATTGGATGTTCAAACCCTAGGTTCAATATTTCAAAATGTTCAACAGAACACACGCTATTTCCTGCTTAATTAGTACACACTTTTATGTAAACAACTGATATATACAGCATACTATGAAACTTACAACACTGGAAAGAGTTTAGGAAGAACTAAAGTAGCCGTTCTGCTCCGCATGATTCCTTGTAAATAGATCAGATAACTCGTTTTGATATGTCTGTCGTAATTATATTATTTTTCCTCCCCTTACTTCCTATTAAACAATAATCAACACCAATCACCACCACTTTCAATGGTTTCATAAAAATTTAATTAGAAGCGCGTTATGATTTGCCGCAGTTCTTAGTTAGAATTCATCCATCATGCCTTCTGTTTGGTGAAAATCCTATCCATAATATATTCGCCTTTTTATCCTGCAGTTCTTGATGTAAAGCTTGGTTTTGTCTCATAGAAGGCAATGGTACTTTTAATCGCAGTTCTTCTATGTACAGTAGAACGGTTGTCTTTCTAGCTCATAGGTTAGCCTCGAAGGCGCGTTTTTCGCCAGACAAAGAAATTTTTTTAAAAGATACATGGCCTTCACTCTTTCTAGTGTACCTAGGTTATCGTTCGATAGGTGTTCCCATATAATGTCTAAGTCATGACGGGGTCTGATCGTACGTACACATTTTTCGGTTAGCAGCATGTATGTTATTAAGAATGCTCTGCCATCTGTTGAATATATTTGGAAGCTGGGAGTGGTTAGACAATCAAAGAGTATCTAGCAGGGAACAGTATTTTTTCCGTGATCGAAGGAAATGTACAATCTCTGGCTTGACAGATAGTAATCAAACATGGCTACATGCAATTACATTACATACTGTACGTCCGAATATTAATGAAAGTGTTAGTCGCTTAGCAACCTGCTTAGTACAGAATTTATTGCGGGTTATGATTACTAAAAGTTGGCTGAACTTCGAGACCTATCAATGTATCATGATTCACCGGCAGATATTTCCGGAGAGAACAGAACAAAAATAAAGAAAATCTGTCCAGTAGAACGGACGGACGGACGGATTTGCCAATGCTGTTCACAGTACACTCTTTTAATATATAGATAATTTTCTGTTCTTCTTCTTATTATTTGTTTTGTTTCATGATTGTGACTACCACAATTCATCTAAATAGCTGATGCGTCATACTCTGTTCATATTAGAGATATTTTCTCAAAAATTAATTATTTTGTTTCTTGTGGTCACAGCTGTGTCCTTGATTGGTGCTGGTGAGATCCTCTACACCTCGGCGGAGTTTTGGAACAAAACTGCCTGTCTTCGACGCTTAGCAAACAGTAACTATGAGCTGGGGTTATGCAAATAACAATGGTCCGTCCACATGGGGTGGGTCCTTCCCAAATGCTGGTGGCAAAAGTCAGTCACCAATAAACATCGTCAAAGAGAACGTTCAATGCGATGCTACCTTAAACAAGCCACCTCTGGTATGCAAATACGGACCTAAAGCCAGCCAGTACATACTCAACTCGGGACATGGTGTGAAAGTACACATGGAAGCTAAAGGGTGTGGTCTTCAGGGTGGCCCCCTGGAGGGCAATTTCAGTCCCGACAATTGGCATTGCCACTGGGGAGCTACGTCTGAGGAAGGCTCAGAGCATACCATAGACGGTCAAGCCTATGCGGGTGAGATACACATAGTCCACTGGAACAGTACGAAATACAAATCATGCGAGGAAGCTGCTGACAAAGAAGACGGTCTAGCCGTTATTGGAATTCTGCTGAAAATTGGCAAGGCGCATGGTGAAATGCAGAAACTAGTTTCTCTTCTCCCACAGATACAATACAGCGAAGCAAAAGCGTCGATACCCAAAGGCATTGACATAGGCAAGTTTATTCCCGGATCAAAAATCTATTATACCTATCCTGGATCTCTGACTACCCCTCCGTGTACGGAAAATGTCACGTGGATAGTATTCAGGGATCCTATTGATGTATGTGAAGAACAGTTGGCTGCTTTTCGAACTGTCCTGGTTTACAAAGAAGGTGACAATGCTCCAAGTGATGGTAACGAGGGCAAAGTGGTCAAATGCTTCCGACCAGTCTGCGCGTTGAACGACAGAGTAGTGAGGGAAGGAAAAGCTAAATAGAAGCTGCTTCATATATGAAAAAACGACCACGTTTTTGCAGCTAATGACCTGATGGGCGTTAAATATCTTATCTACAGAAGACAAAAATAGACGCAAAGCTCAGGTAACTCCGCCTTTAAGGACCTTCCAACACCAATTTATAAATGTACAGTTTATACACACCTACAAATTATCTGTTTAGGGTACATGTGTAAATAAATTATTCATATCCATAGAGCTGTGTATTTGTAAAAAATGGTTTGGAAGTTACTCAAGTGATTGTAGCAAAAACCTACAGAAAAGTAAACACTAGCGAGCTGATTCGCGTAATGAGCAGAATAATGAAACCTAATTTTGTTACTGGAGAAACATTCCCAACTAGCACGGGGAGGTACCTCAGTTATATGACGTTCCAGCCAATACCTGTTAGTTTTTACTGCGAACACACGGGGACTCGCGGTAGGCTGAAGTATGCCACTCACGCTGGTTCATTAATTTGCACGTTTCCTCGGAGCCAAGAGTAGCATTGCCAAGCTAACAGTAGAGCTGATAGCTCACTTAGATAAATGGTGTGGAAACTGTAATATTCTAAATAAGTCTCCAATTACCAAGCATCAAAATTACGTCTCTGAACTTAAGTGCTGAATTTCTGAATCCTAGGTTAAAATATATTTATCAAATATTCGAAGTCCGCTGCATTTACATGGGTGAAATTTTCGATAGTATAAATAATTGCTGTTTGTGATTTAAAATCCAAAAGTAAAGCAGAACCATTTCTTTCTTTGCATGACGCATGCCACCCGAAACGTCATGGACGTCTACCGGCGTCAGTTAAGTTGTGTATCAGGATATGCGACGCATTGGGAATTCGGTGAGTTGGAAGATGAAGTCTTCACGACAAACTGACTACAAACACTGTGGGTCCAACTGCTCGCAAGCGGGCAAAGAATTAGTCACCCCTGGAGAAATCATTACAAGCACCATTTCATACCTTGTAACTCCGCTTCTGGACTTGATAACCACCTGGATTTAGTTGGAAAGTACATCGTATCCAGATTGAGCCACTCGGTGAGGATTTGATCCCGCAATTCCGCCAAATTGCGAACATGCTGATGTTGGCGTTTTGTCCGCTGTTCCAAAATGTCCTACATATTATCAATGGAATTTAAGTCCGGTGATTTTTTATGCTAATCGAGATCTAAAAGTATGCAGGAGTGTTAACCTGTCACACATGCATCTAGCCCGATGACCTTTGCTGTTGTCATCTTGAAAGCTCGAGGTATCAAGAGCATCCTCAACATGCAGATCTTGTCTTAAAGGCAACACCTCATCATCGAGAACGTTTAAACGTGCTGGTTCGTGCTTGAGGTCACCTCAGTGAGCGAACCCAATCCATGATACGATAAACACCCCCAAAACTTTACAGGCCCACCCCCAGCTTGAACCACACCTTGCACACATCCAGGATGAAATGCTTCATTTGGCCTTCGGTGCAATCGACGACGTGCGACATTGTACTGCAGGTAAAAACGTGATTCGTCAGATCACTTTACGTTCCGTCAGTCAGCTACTGTCCACGTTCGATGATTTCTAACACCTTTAAGGACGCTCAGCTTTAAGCCTTTGTGAGCAAAGGCCTCTTGCGAGGTGACCGACTCCAAATTTTCATTGCATGTAGTTCCCGATGCAATGATCTTTCGCTAACTAGGAGAGATGGACTTTCATTCATGAATGAAGCCATTCCTGTCAGGTTTGGAAGCGATTTTGGTTCAAAAGTCGTGAAACGCGTCTCCGGTCTCTCTCAGTCAGGATCTTTTTCCAACCATAATTCTGACGCTGTGTTTCGTGGCCACGTGTAGTACACCACTGCTTGTAGACACACTGAACTGTTCGCTGCGAAACACCAACAAATCCGGCAACTTCACGCCCAGTATAGCCATGGGCACCGTCAACATATAGTTACCCATTTTTGCTATTCTGTCACATCCTTACATCTACCCGTGATGAAGTACACTGTCCGCTTGAAACATCAATGCCTTACTGATCGCTACTGCCTTATGCTCACGCAGAGGCAGTGCGTGTGCGGTTGAGCAGGGGACTTGTTCGCTGAGCCATCCGTACAAGCTTAACGATCCACCTGTTCGTGCGCACTAGGGTGACTAATCTTTGTTCAGTGAACTTATGGCAACTATGTACATGGAATCCATGCGACGAAGTGGTTACACTAATCGTTACGTTATATGTCACGAATGCGTACTCGCTGTAACGAGCCTGACAGCGCAATTTTTAATACGATCCATAAGGAGCATTCCAGATAGACTACCGTATTTAGGCGAGTATATACCCGCCCGTGTGTAGGCCTCACCGTTGTTTTAAGACATATTTTGTAAAAAACGATAATCGAACATTTTCTTCGTGAAGGTGCTACGAAATATATTAACACTGTAAATTGTTTTGCTGCCTTGAATTCCATATTGTGCGACTTGAAGAGGGTGGTTACGTTGCAAGTAGTCTCAATTTCTTCCACCCAGCAATCCAGCCCGACATTTTTACCGGTACTGTAAATACCTAACCATAGTTCATTGAGGTTTTGGAAGTGTAAAGGTTAAACATGGGTCGCGTTCGAAAAAGTTATACAGCAGAGTTCAAATTAGTGGTGGTGAAATATGCAGAAGAAAGTCGTAAACGAAGGGACGGAAGGAAACGCGATATTAATCTTAAGAATGTCCGTCGTCGGATGAATCAGAAGACATCTTTCAAAAAACCTATAGAAACGGACAGGCTTTCGGAGTATAGAAGGAAAATACCCTCAGGTGGAAACAGAGAAGATAGAATATGTGCGCAAAACAAGAGTTCAGGGTATTGTTGTACGGTATCTTCAGCTTGAATCTCGAAAGATAGCCAGTAAACATAAGATATTTTGTCTACTGATTTTTAAAGGCAGCTCTGGATGGGTACGACGTTTTATGAAGTGACGTGATTTAGCAATAAGGCAACGGACAACAATGAATGCGACTTCTTCCGGAAACATACCAGGACAAGCTACTCGAGTTTCAATAACACGTAATCACGCTTCGAAAGAAGAATGACTACAACCTGGCGGACATCAGTAATGCTGACGAAACACCTGTGTTTTTTGACATGACAGTAAACGAGCTCGCTGCTAGCACAGTCCAGGTGCGTACAACACTGATGTTAGCGATCACTTCTGATCGGCAGAAACTTATACCATACGCAATTTTTTAAGCATAAGTCGTCAAAAACAGATCAGATGTAAGGCTTTTCAGGCGTTTGCTCTATTAACCAGCGTTTCTTCTTAGGTCTGACACTAGACTCACCACAGTGGGATGTGTCAGACCCTACCCTCTGACGCTAGGGTGTATGCAGGTGAACTTATCAGAAGCCCATTATAAGAGGCACAGTCTGATAACTGCATACGGGAGATAAATCTCCACAATGGAATTATTGCACGCCTAGCAATTCCGAATGGAAAATTCTAAGTTCCCATGGAGGGAATTCGATATTTTTCACCAATAGAGCATGTCAAAAACAGATCGGATGTAAGGCTTTTCAGGCGTTTGCTCTATTAACCAGTGTCTCCAAAGAAAACTTGCCATCAGGTGTTATTTTTCAAGTGCAACAAAACGGCTGGATGGCTGAAGACCTTTTCATGAACTGGTTAAAAACAGTGTGGTTTCGGCGACCGGGTGCACTCCTACGCCCACGTTCGATGCTTTTACTTGACAGTTTTCGAGATCCTTTGACAGATGGCATTAAGGAGAAGTGTCGACAAGAAAAGTGCGATATAGTAATGATTCCTGGTGGAATGGCTGGAATGTTGCAACCTCTCGTGTTTCTATCAACTGCCCTTCCAGGGCAAATTTGAGACGACAGTACCGTAACCGGATAGGCAGCGCAGGAGAAACGACTCCAACTGGATAACTTAAGACAGCTTTCATTTCATAGATGTGTGAATGGATTGCTGCAGCATGGAAGGAAATATCTCCAGACATTGTTCACAAAAAGTTTCAAGCTGACATCAATTTTGGAACTAGTGGACGGAACGAAAGACGACGCGGTGTGGAGTAGGCCTACGTCGGATACTGAAAATGAATATACTGTAGTGATGACCAAAGTATTACTGAGTGAACAATAATTCACCAAATGTAACAAATCAGGTAATAAAATTTTCATAAATTTTTCGTAAGTTTGCTTTGTTCCGAGTGTAAGCCCCACCCCAGTTTTTGTCTCGAAATGCTAATATGAAAAGTGGGGCCTATACACTCGTAAGTATGGTAATAACATTCTCACAAATTGACTTGACTGTAATTATAAGTTCAAAACACACTGTAAATACAGACACAAGGAAAGAAAATCAGTTGCTACTCAATATCTAGTCATTTAAAGAGAGTTTAGAATTGGAAATAGCACGAATTTCAAACAACGTATACCGTATTTTTATGGCATATACAGCAGTCCGCCACAATCGCAGAACTCCGTGTTGATCGGACAGTCACTTGTTAGTGTACTACTGGGCAATCACTTTCTCTTTACATTAATCATAACAGAAAATAGAACAGGTCCAATGCTTTTAATATTATTATTATTATTATTATTATTATTATTATTATTATTATTATTATCATTATGATTATTATTATTATAATCGTTTAGCCTCAGCTACCGTGAGCAGATACTTTGATTTGACGCCGTTTAGTCGGCTTGCGCTTCAAATTCGATGCTCCATTTATCTCCACCAGATGGCAGAGTAAACCGGATTCCTGGTGTACAATCGTGGCTGGGACTTGATTAATTTTGGTCGGATAAACATAAAACCGGTCGCCAGAGGTGGTTTTTCTTCTTTCATCGTGAGAAATGGCGTGCGGAACGCACAATCTTTTCCATACTTCAAAAAATCCGACTATCTCTGCCGGGACTGAATCACCGATCATAGGATCTGGAGGATTTTGCTCTACCACTCATCCATTAGAGCACGGCCATCCAGGCATTGCACTCTCAGAGCGCGCCCGTGCTCGGGGATCACTGGGCAATCAGACAAGCGCTCCTTCCCCTACCGCCACTACACTGTGGTAGCGAGGAGACCTGAGACAGACGGACGATGTGCGGACCGTGCTGACTAGATACGTACGTACATTCGTGCGGCCGACGGCTTTGTTTGTATTGTTGACATCATATTGATGTCATGCTCACGAATGTACGATGAGCTGAACATTGACAGAACTTTACATGCATGTTCATACAAAAGGGTGTATTCTTCATGCGGAAAGCCGCTGTAAAATTCTTCTAAACTTCGTGACATTAGAAAGCGGTCTTTAAGACGAACATTGCACTGCAGTTCGATCAACTCTAATTGAAATAGCTGTGCAGCACTGTCTAAACTAAGAAAAGATTGTCTAACAAATGCATCAAACACCGCTTGGAGTTCTGATAATACTGAAAATCTCCTTTCAAACTCTTCTTGTAATTTGCGAATTACCTGCAAGTACTCATCAAAGTCGACACCTTCTCTCACTCTTTCAAGTAACGGAAAATGTCCTGTGTTCCTTGCACGCAACTGGTTTTCCCACAAAATCAATTTTCTTTTGAGCGCTTGAATGTTTTCCACCAAATCGCAGATATTGTGCTTTTCGCCCTGAAGCGAAGTGTTCAAAGTATTCAGATGGGCACTAATGTAACTTAAGAATGCCAAGTCCGGCACCCACTTAGGACCACGCAAAAGACCTTTCACGTCGCAAAAGGTATCTGTTGCGTTCCGCAAACAAGAAACACGACGAAGCACCTTCGCCTCGCTCAGTCATCTTACTTCCACATGGTACGGGATATCCGGAGACTCCGCTTCGATGTCATCCAAGAACTCTTTGAAATGACGGTGCGTGAGTCCATGGGAGCGAAGAAAATTTATCATTCGCACAACTGTTCCCATTATATCTTTAAGCTCGGCGAATTTTGCACAGATTGCCTCCTGGTGTATCAAGCAGTCTATCGCCGCCATTAGAGTACTATCGTTCTCAACCATTTTTAATTTTACATAGCTCAGAAATCCGGTGCGTACACCACGTAAAGCAGGAGCTCCATTCGCCGTTACACTCGTCAACCACTCCCATTTTATTCCCATTGACTCAAAAACACCCTCCACAGCTTGGAAAATATCCAAAGCGGCAGTGGTGTCTTTGAGAGCTACCAAGTCTAGGAAATCCTCGTTGAACCGAAGATCCTCATCCACCCCTCGAATGAAAATAACGATATGAGCTGTGTCCGCAATGTCGGTTGATTCGTTGAGGGCGATGGAAAATGATACAAAATTTGCTACCTTCTCCATTAATTGCTGTTCCACATCAGCGGCCATATCGTCTATTCTGCGAGTCACAGTTTGAGGAGAAAGAGAGAATTTGTCAAATTTCTTAACTAGCTCCATAGGACAAATACATGCCACCGCATCTATTAGGCACTCCTTGATTAAATTCCCTTCCGTGAAGGGTTTCCCAGCTTTGGCAATTCGCAGCGAACATTTGTAACTTGCTCATAAAATGGGACCACCAAACTCACTCTCCTCAGTCTCCTGTCAGATAAAAATACGGCAAGTCACAGTTTTAGTTTTCTTCAGATAATTCAATCATTCCTCCATTCCGTTTGTAAACAAGCATTTTAGAAGTAAAACAATAATACTTACTGAACAGTGCTGCTTGAAATTTTCTTTCAATTCTTCCAACTTCGATTGGCGACTGGCGTCTGTCAAATCACCGTAATCATCGCTGTGGTTGGCACTGTAGTGCCGTTCTAAATTGTGTTTTTTTTTAAACACACTAAATAACGGTGGCGCAATAAACATTTGCCATGCCCTTCATAAGCTGTACAGAAAAATCATATTTCCCATTCTGCTTTAAAGGCTGCTGCTTCACCGCCCCTTCTTATTTTTGTATGATGTTCAGTCATGACAACTGCGAAACGTATTTAGTTACACGCTGTCAACAAAGCGCATTGGACTAGACTAGCGACTGATGGATCGGCTGCTCGCTTCGACGCGGCGGGCAGACCATCGCTCAGCCAGCCAAGCTCCTCCCACCTCTATTGAAACCACCTTCCTCCAAAGCGTTCCGAGCATTGGGTTAGATCGCTGATAGAGCGTTGTTTGGATGGCCCTGCATTAGAGAGAACTGATCCTTTGAATGAAGGTATTGCTAAAAGAATCAGAACGCCCATGAAGGGTGTGAAGATGAAAGACTGTATGTATCTCTTCCACGGGGTCCAACAGAAAAGCAGATATTGTTGCCATCCACCAGCAGACTCGAACAGTTGTTATTTTTAATCCAACCGTTCAATTTGAAAGAGAGTTATCCCACATAAAAGAAGCTGACCAGGAAAATAAGAGCATTTATGAACGACAGATCATTAAAGAAATAACATTCGCTCAGAAAACTGGTCCGTGATAAGTCTGCTATTCGGAAACAGAGGCAGTGTATTCAAGCATACCTGAGAAATCATTTGAAAACTAGCACACGACGCTGGAAATATTATAGTGGACATTTTAAAAGATTCAGTGTCTCTTTCAAATAATCACTTATGCTACTCCTAAATAATACAGTGTCTCCAGCTCCCAGCGGTGTATTCATAACCTCATACCCTCATGGTGACTCATTGCATAGCCACGAGGCGGTCCGTTAATCGAAGTTTTTTGTGTCGTGGGAAGCTGTGAAGTGATATGTTTGTTGCAAAAGCCCATGTGTCTGAATTACAGTAGAATTAATGAGATTAATTACATTATTACCCCGTTGAAATGTCTATGAAATTCCCGCTTGAATGTATGACACATATATAACAAACAAGTCATGTAAGCAGGTGTGTAGGCGATTTCAGGTCAGATTACCCAGGGTTCAATTTCCAGGTTGAAAAACAATTACATATATCGTGGTTTTTGATGAGAGGATAATATCAAAAGTGTTATGGTGACCCCGTTCCCCGGTCTTACTGTGTGCGACTTTTATATTGGGGAACCATAAAAAATAAAATTAACAGAAATAAACCCTCATACCATAGATGAACTTAATACAACAACAGTAATTAGGACAATTACACAACCTGAACTTATGCGTGTGAATAACAATTTCATTAGAAGATGCCAGGAATATTTGAATGCTGAAGGACACCACATTTAACACCGCCTGTAAAAAAAAAAAAAAGGTTACTACTCATGATAAAGGCTATTGTGTGCATAAATAAGCACAAATCATGTAATAATATCGGTAATACAATATGCGGGATGTTATAAGTATACCGCTCGGAATTTGTACGTTGTTTCCCGGCCTCACTGGGTGTGGGACACACTGTAAATCTGTAAATCGTTTGGTGTTTCCTTTTCATACATACTTTCTTTTAGTTCGTTTATCATCGTCTAAGTTAAAGATTCAGGGTTCCTGTGCTCATTCACGGTTTGTGAGTTAGTGTCTTTAAAAATACTAGTAGGGCTCATAGATTTATTACCGTCGGGGTCAGTAAAGAACAAGAAGTCACACAGGAAGGATGATTATGAAAAAACTGGCACAAATAATGTCAGACTCAGTTATAGGTCCCGTTGTCACCAAGGCACTCTAACAAGGTCACAGCCCCTGGAGGAGACTGGAAAGTGTCACACGCGGAAGCTTACTTCGGATCTGTCTACATCTGTCCTTAGTCTACGTATGGACCTCCAGATCAACCATTTCTACGGATAGCCGCAATTGCCGCTTACTATCTCATCAAACGTACCTTCTGATTCGATTAAAGCCGAAACTGTTCCTATCTATGAGAAAAGAAACAGAAATGATAGCGGCAAATACGAAGGTATTTCATCGATCAGTTCATCAGGCAAGGAGTCACATCCGAAGAAAATACGGTGCGGTCAATGATCGAAAGCAAATCGAAACCAGACCACAAAAGTGGCTTCCTTGATCAGATTGTCAGTATTCGTCAAATAAATACAAAATGCTACGAGACGATTGGACTCTCACGACTATGTTTGGTAGATCTAGAGCATATAAATGAGCGAGAATGAAGGAAAAATGTGCTGTTCATACTGAGGGATTATGGGATCAGGGAAAATATGTTGAAAGGCAGTCGAAGACATTTATGTTGACAATAGGTTCACAGACGTTAAATGTCACGTAAGACTGTAGCCTTCCACCTTTATTACCTTAGGTGTGAAGCTTCCACTGTATGTAGAGTCATTTAGTTCTTCTTCCTGGTTGAACCGTGTTGTTGCTCTCTGTAAATTCCGAACAGTTTGCCGACGTTTCGAATACATTGCAGAATTCTTTGTCAAGGCGACTGAAGTACCCCTACTCGATCCGAAGTAATCCGATTTCCAGGCTCTAATCGACTACGAGTTAGTTATTGTGCTGGCCTTTAAATACTTTTCTCTCCCCCCGACTGACGTAGAGAGTTCTGGAACATACGTGTCACAGTCAGGTAGCCGAGGTTTGTCGTTGCTGTTACGTAACTTGAGGTTCGTCCTCTACGTTCATGTTGTTACCTGCATATTTTAACCTACGTATAACAGGCATCCAAGAATTCTGTAGTTTGTATCCTTCCCATAAATTCATATTGTTTGGGTGTTTCTTAATTTCGATAGTCTCTCGGATTATTCTTTCGAGATACGAGGGAATAGCTGTTAACATCTTGGTTCTGTCAAATGAAATTCCATGTCTTGTTTCGCAGAAATGTTTCGCTAAAGCTGAAATATCTGTGTCTTGGTTTTTGGTGTGACGGATATGTTCTTTAAGTAATTTCCCCTATGTAACACTTACCGCAGCTACATTCAATGTTGCAGACTCCAGCGGCCTGTAATTCTATTCGTTCTTCGTCTGGTGGTAGTTAACGGATTAATTTCCCAGCTACCTGGCTGTGACACATATCTTCCAAAATTCTCAAGAGATCGCGCGGGACTTACGTCAGCCAGAGAGAGAAGGCTTCTTAAACGCCAGCACAATAACTAACTTCCGTCTTTATTGTTCATAGTTTACATGAATAATTTACTGAAAATTATAAAGTTGATGATGTTTGTTATTTAAAGGGGCCTAACAGGTAGGTCACGGGCTCCTAATGATAAGAGGTGCAACGAAATGAAACGATAAATAAAACTTCAAATTGTATCCACTGACGAGGACCTAAAAGAATGATGAAGAAAAAATGACCATGAATCCAAAACAATGAGTGGATCCGATTCACAATGCCTGGTTATCTGGGATGATCCTTGTTGTCCAAAGAGATCCAAATCTTGGTCACCGGCCCTTCGTAATAGTACTAATCACTGGTAAATCAGAACCATAATGTATCTATTATAGTAGTACTAATCGCAGGTAACGAAGAATTACGGTGTTCCTCGCAGGGTGGTGCGAATCACAGGTAATGTAGTCCCAGGGTATGTCACAGATAACGGCACGGCTCACAGGCAAAACAGACCCATGGCATTCCTCACATAAGTGTACTACTTACCACCAATGTAGGCCTATGGTGTTCCTCGCATAGAGGTACTAATCACAGGTTACGTATACTCATGGTGTTGCTCACATAGTTGTACTAATCATAGGCAATGTAGACCCACGGTGTATCACACATTATGGCACCACCCACAGACAACACAGACCCATGGTGTTCTTCATATAATGGTACTACTCCCATAGTAATCGTCCCCCGATGGTGATAATCACAGACCTATCTAGAGGTAGCAGCGGTACGCGTTCTTCAGGAAATAGTGATTACTGCTCTGAGAGAAGCACAACCAGGTTCATTTAGTAATACTAATCGCAAGTTTAGTCGACCCATGGAGTTCATCGCCTAAGGGTGCTAATTATGGACTGTTTAATGGTTCAGAAAGTATCATCCCTTGGTCGCCCCTTTTAATTCCCTCCTGTGACACGCAGAGGATACGGTATGTTTATTCTTCACCTGCGTCCTCCACCCACAGGGGGTTAATTATTAAGTGCCAGGGAGGAACTGGACTGAAATGTAGTACGTAGTTTGACCTCTGCCGATGACTTGGTCCTAATTGCAGACTGTGCTAAATCCTACAACCTTGGCTCCTGAAGCGGGAATATCATAAAAATTAAAATGTCCGGGACCAAAGTTATCTTAGTTGGGAAGAAACCTATGGAGTCTGAATGTCAGATAGGAAATTCGAAACTGGAACAAATGGATAATTTCAAGCACATACATGATTTACGTACGGGTGGGGCCGGTAGAAACCTCCCTAGCCATGTGCGGGCTTGAGAAGCGCCAGTCAAGGTCGAGAAGGCGGCAGTTGTAAGCCATGCAGGGAGTGTGCAACGCAGTAGTTAGAAATAAAACAGGCTAAATACCAACTTGAACATAGAGTTTTTATGTACGATACATATGTAAAAACAGTTCTGTGGAGAGGTGCGCAGACAATTTGCAGTGAAATATCCGTGTGCTCCATTTCTGGGTAGAGAGAATGTCAGACGACTAACAAACTAAGGACAAGAGGATCACTAAATGCTTCAAATGCTAAGCGAAAACGAAGAGTATTGACGGAGGACAAAATTGGTGAATTGAACGATATAAAACTGTGTGGATACAGACGGACATCACTTCCAACATCGCCTATAACAAGGTAAGTACTGCATAGACTAATTACTTACTTAATGTGTCTTGGTAGCACTGTATTATAGTCAGTGAAAGCATACAGATAGCTGATTGCTGCCCGACAGTGTAGCTAGTGCCCGGCAAGCGATGCTTCGACCTTGACTGGCACGACTCAACCCCGCAAGTAGTGCCAGGCAAGCGAGGTTTCTCCCGGCCCCACCCGTAAGTGAACGCATAGTACTTAGGATGATGGTAATTCATTAAATAAAATAAAATCACGCCGTAGTGAATCTAATGTAGTTACCTCGAAGTTGCGATCAACGGCATTCTTTACTAACCTTGTTGTACAGGAGTGTTAGCTGAATGGACTCAACATGTGTCATTCATGATTGAAAGTAATGGACATAGAAGTAAGAAGAATAACCGATGGTAACAATGGATGTCAAGTGTTCATAATGAGATCAAGGCTACGTTAGAAATGAACTGGATGGGTGATGGTTGCCAACTGCGAGGAGGAAGGAGAAGAAAAAATTAAGAACGTGTGGTTATCTCACTCGTAAATGTCGTCAACATAGCAATCATGTTTCCTAATCCAATAATGCCTGACGGACTCACAATCTATTTGTAAAACTTCAGAAATTAAATTTGAGTTCGTTTCATTATGCATGATTTTCGTCATGATGAAGGAAACCAAATTCTCTTATCAGAAAGTTGAAGCTATGAACTCGCAGTTGGTGTATTTTATTACAGTGTGGGAAATTCTAAAATTATACACCAAAGCTATTCATTTTAACAATGACATGAATGTTATAGGCCTGCGTAATGCATTCATACATGCTCTAATGGCTTAGCCTTGAACTGTGGCTTTGTATAAGAACTACAGGTCAGTTCGGAAGCCAAGTTGTTAGGTCTTATCGGGCGAGTCAGCCGCCTGGTTAGAGGCGTGCAGCCGTGGGCTTGCATCTGGGAGATAGTGGGCTCAAACCTCACTGTCGGCAGCCCTGAAGATTGTATTTTCCATTTTCGCACCTTCATTAAGGCCACGGCCACTTCCTTTCCATTCATAGGTATTTCCTATCACCTCGTCGCCAAAGACGTACCTGTGTCGGTGCGATGTAAAGCAAATTGTAAAAAAGAAAGGTATTGCGTGGTTGTCCTCTTCAGTTCCTCCGAATAATTCTTCCTTCAAAGAATACTGTAAAGGAAGACACTGGGTTTGAAAATGTGTCCCACAATTTCTGCCAGGGTCCAACTTTCACATCCATTTCCGACATGGTCTGCAATAGAAGCCGGAAAGAGGCAGGCTTGATGCCCCTAGACTAAGGGGCTGACACACTCATTCTCCTGTGGGTGGGGGCGGTAGAATAACACCCCCGGTATCTACTGCCTGTCGAAAGAGGAGACTAAAAGACACTCCAGGCGCTACCAACTTGGGAGCGTAGGCTTGCAACCACGGGGCACTGAGCTGAGTCCTGGCATTGCTTCCACTTGTACCAATTTCCTTACTTTCACCTACCCTGTCTGACCTTCCTTGGTCAATTCTTATTCTTTTCCAGTCCCGATGGTATTAGAGCCCTCTAGAACTACGGAGTCTTTCATTTTCAAGACCTTCGTGGCCCTTGACTTTCTCTGGCCGATACATTCATTTTTCGAAGTCTCGGATCCCTTCCATTTTTTCTCTCTGATTAGTGTTATGTGGAGGATGATCGCCTATTTCTACTTGCTCTTAAAACAATAATCATCATATCCACCTAGCACACTAAGCAAGTAAAAACAACAGAAACATCTCATCTATAGTTTATATAAGAAATGACATAACATAAAATACACAGAACAGCACGCTGTTCCGGGGTGATTCGTCAAATACCAACTTAACGTGATTAATATATAGTCTATTATATTCGAGTCTTTGGCATATCTTCTCACCTCGCTAAACCACCACTTTGATGCTGAACCCGTTCACACGCTTTTGCCGCAGTATGTTCACGGATGAAGTGGGAGGGGTGGTCAGAATGTACCAGAAGATTCCGGAGTAAAGTGAGATGGTCCAATGAAGACGCTAATAATGGATTTCTTCATTATTTTCAAAGACTTAAAAGTTGAGGGCCCAGTTTGTTCAACGAATGTTAAGTGTTAACACAGCTGTTGAGGAGACTTAACACATAATTTAACAAAATGTCAGTCTCAGCAAGAGTTGTTAACTCTAATAAATTGTTAATACTTGTGTTAAATTAACATGACAGCAGCGCTGTATTAAACCTCTTAACAGCTGTTAAGAATGTAGAAGATGTAAGTTTGAAGCTTTACTGCTTTATGAAGATTATTTATAAACTGAAGAAGGCAAGGGATGTCCCATACTAAAAAGAAACGACTTTTCAGAGGTGTCAGAAGCAGGTTTTCTACATAGATTGCTTACCTAATTACTAAAGCCATAATGGACAAAGTAGCCTACTAGAAGTAATTGAAAATAGATTAAAAATTCCCACAATCTGAAACGTCAGTGTCTACAGTGCATCAGTTCCGTATACAGTAATTCTCGGATATTATGCTTCAGACGCTTTTCATGTAATTGTAGGCGACTATGTTCATGAGTGCGAGACAACAGCGAGTAGAATTCTGCAAAGAATTCCAGCTACCATTGCAGCTTTAACAAGGCATTACATGCTAAACGCGTTCAGAAATCTCAAGGAAACGTATTATTTTGTCTTTAACAATTATTTCGTAACAAATGTTGGAAATGTGTTCCTAAAACATGGAAATTTTAACCGAAGTGTTAAATTAATAATAATTGTTAGTTAACATTCGTTAAGCAAAATTTAACACAGAGTTGAAGAAGCCGGGCCAAGAAGTCACTACGAACTATTTTTTAGCGGGTGTGCTTTTCCAGATATTACGTCTTTTATGGGTTTGGTTGCTCAGCGGGACAGCACAGCAGTCTGGATATTGTTAGTTTGGTGTGTTTAATTAATATGTAGTCTATTATATTCGAGTCTTTGGCATATCTTCTCACCTCGCTAAACCACCACTTTGATGTTGAACCCGTTCACACGCTTTTGCCGCAGTATGTTCACGGATGAAGTGGGAGGGGTGGTAAGAGTGTACCAGAAAATTCCGAAGTAAAGTGAGATGGTCCAATGAAGAGGCTATTTATCTCAAGGTCACGTGACGGAGGGAGGTGAACAGGAAACTGAGGAGCGATGTACCCAGCAGGTATTGTAGCTAGTTGAGTTTCGACTGCTTTTCACTGCAAAGCATCTTCTTACGGTGTCGTGATACCTGCAGAAACAGGATTTATCACGAGACATCGGATCTGTAATTTGTTCGCCGATATGTAGACTTAAAAAACTGACAAGAAAGTGCGCTTGAAGGTGAAGTTGGACGAATTATTAGGTGTGATATTGCATATGTAGCCCCGAGCCAGAACTGAGCGTGCCAATTGCAAATCATATAACCAAAAAATGAGGAACAGGACATCTTTTAAAGCCATAGATACAAATCACACAGCAACATCCTCAAAGTGTCTAGTTTATATTAGATCAGTGGTAGAGTGTCGGCCTCCGGATCCCAAGATAGCGGGTTCAAACCCGGCAGAGGTAGTCGGATTTTTGAAGGGCGGAAAAAAGTCCATTCGACACTCCATGTCGTACGATGTCGGCATATAAAAGATCTCTGGTGACACATTTGGTGTTTACCCGACAAAATTCATTAAATCTCAGCCATAGACGCCCACGAGAGTTCTGGTTTACTCACTCTGCCATCTGGTGGGCCTAGAGAAAAACAGAACGTCGAAATTGACGAGCAGACAGCCAGATGGCGACAAATTGAAATGTCTGCACACGGTAGCTGAGGCCATACGATTATTACTTTTTATGGCTAAAATAACAAGTTAACAACATAACTTACACTGATCTATTATTCCTACACAAGAATTATTTATTGACGCCGGAAATCTATCAGATACACAGCACATCGAACTTTTGTACATTCAAGAACCATACACTCGAAATAATGCTGTTAAGAGACTAGGCACAAATTTAAACATTCATTCTGCTGATCCGTCGGAGCACACAGTAAGAGCTGCAATAGGTACAAATTATCCCAATGACTGTGTTGTAGTGTGTGTGAGTTGACGGAGTACAACCCTATACGTGTGTAATGTATACCTAGATCCAGATTGTGACTTTCACAATGCTCTGTGTAAATTGGATCTCATCTGTAAGTCACTAAACTGAAGTCAGTTACAGTTACTAGGGGATATAAATGCAAAACACCAAGCATGAGGGAGCCCCATTTTAGATGAAAAGGGAAAGAAGGTCTATGATTTTAGTTGTACACATCGTCTTCATATAACTTACTAAATGATGGTACTACGCCAACCTATCGCCGTGGTAACTCTGAGAGCTTTATTGATATCACCACCTGCAGTGCTAGGCTCTTTCCATTTGTTTCTGATTGGATTAACAAAAACCCAACGACTGATCATGGGCTAATTAGAGCAGAAATTAGTGATACAAGATGTCCTCCTGTTATTCCTGCAAACGTTTATCATGCACGTAAATACAAAACTCAAAATGTGAAGTGGCTCCATTTTGAATTATCTGCCAAGCGAGTTCTCCAAAATTCAATTGAGAACTTGGAGGCTATCTCAACTGCACAAGAGGTAAACAACTTTACGCAAGATGTAACACAACATATTGTAAATCTGTGCAACTCCCACCTTCCTAAACAGTCACACAACCACCCAAAGAACTACTGGTGGAAACCTCAGTTTACAACATTCCGAAATCGCTTTTTACCAGCTTAGAGAATATGAAAAAGACGCACATGTGATACTCTCAAGCTCGCATATGAAGCCTCTTATAAACGTATCAGAGAACTATATAGAAAGACAATTATACAAACAAAATAAAATAGCTAGAAAGAGTTCTGGTCCTCGGAATCAACCAGATATCCATGGAGGAAAATTTATAAAATATGCCGAAAACCAGATAACCTAAACATTACTCTGCATACTATTGAGAGTGGCTTATATTGGTGATTTATGCAGCATATAAATTCGATATTTATATCATCACTTTGCGTGTATTGTAGATATACGACGCCAGCCGCTAAACAAGAGAAGAACACTTATAGGAGGAGAAGAAGAAGAAGGCATGCGCGGTTGAGTGACAATTATACAGTGAATAAATTGAGTATTATAACAGTAGATTGCTATCCTCGTAACAATAGTACATCTCGTTTGAAATTCCTGAAAATTGCCATGATCGCATGGGAGTCATGTTAAGTCTTGACACGATGATTAGCCGGATCGAGTCTAGTAGGTTTAAATATATTTTCGCCATCAAAATGTTGACTACCACGGTAGAAGACAGTGGCGTAACGTAATGCCGCGTTTACACGATACCAGTTGAGACAATTGTTGGCGAGAAATTACTTCGAGACAATGGTTGGCCAGTCCAGTTGTACGAGAACCAGTTCACACGAGGAAGCTTTTGCCACGGCCGGCAGTAGACGACGAGAAATGGCTGTGTGCGCAGCGTCTGTAGTATCCCATAAGGAATTAAATTTATTTTGTAATTATAAGTTTTGACTTCCATCACACCGAATCCTTGATTTTTAAATTTTTCGGTAATCTCAGTAAGTGCACCTTGACGTGCATTTCTGTCTTTGCACAGTTCTTCGTGCTGGTCACACAAACATTATTGTTGCCTATTCAGCCGAATGTTACTTTAGTAACGGTACCCTATTTTGGAGCCATAATTACGCGAACAGCTTACAAATAATTTGAAAATTAAAGCATTTTCAATATCAAGACCACACAGACGGCGGCACCTCTCGTTTGACACAAGTGAACTGACACAAAATAAATATGCAGCTACTGGCCTGTCACGTTCACACAGAGCCAATTGTTGCGACAATACTGAGCTCCGGGTGGTGGGAGTTGCAGCTGAGCCCAGTTGGTTGTCCTCAGTCTACTCTTGGAGACAATCGACTGCCTGGGCGATTGTGAGTGCGATTGCCTAGACAACTGAACCGAAGTGTTAACACGTAGCCAATAACTGTAAGTCAGTCTCTCTTCTGACAATTTTCTCATCAACTGGCATCGTGTAAACTAAGCATTAGAGCCTGCAAGGCAGGTGCGGGGTTTACGGGGCCAGCAAATTCATCAGAGAAACGAAATAAGTGAATAATTTTACCCGAATACCGCTCTGTACGGGAAAGGTGACACTGTGATGTGTTTGTAAACTGGGCCGAAAAAGTTCGTTTTTACAGTGGATACCTAGAGTAATTGTCAGATGGTTACATCGACTTGGACATTACTTTTACTCTGATGAGCCTAAGACAGCCTTCTTTCTTCATAAGCGGCACGATCTCTCACAAATATTATTAAAGAAACGGTGAAAAATTCTTACCAAAATACCACATTTTAGACATATATTTTCTTGTTGCTGTTTCTTCCGCAAAATGAATATATTCGAAACTGAAACTTACTATATAAAGAACTATCTACGAAATGACCCACGACAGATTCTTGGAACTCAGCATCGAATGTGTCATCCTTGGACATAATTCAAATAGTAAATGCCTTTTTATCCCAGAAAGTACGCTGCATGGTCTAGGTCGTTTAGAATCAAACGTAAGTACGGTAAAATTTTAAAAATATAAAAACAAGTGGTGGTAAGAATTATTAAAAAAATAAATCATCCGTCCTCCAGTGAGTGTGACCATAAAGGTCCGGAATACATAATTTACAGTATCCGTCCTCCAGTGAGGGTGACCATAAAGATCCGGAATACACAATTTACAGTATCCGCCCTCCAGTGAGGGTGACTATAAAGGCCCGGAATACATAATTTACAGTATCCGTCCTCCAGTGAGTGTGACCATTAAGGTCCGGAATACATAATTTACAGTATCCGTCCTCCAGTGAGTGTGACCATTAAAGTCCGGAATACATAATTTACAGTATCCGTCCTCCAGTGAGTGTGACCATTAAGGTCCGGAATACATAATTTACAGTATCCGTCCTCCAGTGAGTGTGACCATAAAGGTCCGGAATACATAATTTACAGTATCCGTCCTCCAGTGAAAGTGACCATTACGGTCCGGAATACATAATTTACAGTATGTATGTAATTACAGAAATGAAATCGTATCTTTTCTGGAAATTACGATTTAAAACACAGATGAAAAACTATAATTTGCAGAGAATCTCTTATGAACACGAATAAGATTCTCTCTACGTCGTAAATTTTGAAGGATAGTTGCTGTGTTCTTCGGTACCTCTGGATCCAAACAGCAGGCCTCTGACAATCCACTGATAGATATGGCAGACATGGTGTATAAATTGCTTGCTTTTCCAAGTTATTCTCCTGCGCTTGTTGCAAGTCCCTCTCGAAGCGGATGATAGGATCTAACACCATCTCTTTATTTTCTTTCTTATTGATGGCTATGATGTCCACTCTCTTTACTGAGTTGTCGGTAGAGATGCAATGAACTTCTTCGTGCACCTCCCATACACGCTGCCTCAGGCCTTGAGCAGTTGATGTCCTCACACAATGGTGGTGATTATTACGCAGTAATTCGGTACTCCTGCAGAACCCCAGATCATGTCAAAGTGTTTCGGTCTCGTTGCAACCGTTTTGCCTCCAACGGGTTGAGCTGAAAGTTCTGCCGGGAACCGATCTTTCTGCGGTCAGGTTACACGACATTTTTATAGCATTTATGTATTCATATGAAGATAAAAGGTGACTTGCGAGACATCCGAGAATTTGATTTCGGCTGATCGGCGTACAAAACCACTCTTTCTCTTTCTTGGTAATTGACACCATAACTGAAAAGATCGATCTCTCATTATCTCTCGCAGCTTTCTTACCTTGTTTTTTAGCATCTGTCAGCGTACGTTCTTACAACACCTCCTTATTCTTTCAGAATCATGTCTTTTAAATTTTCTACCCGTCTGTTTTGGAAAAGGAAGAAATGTACTACAGTATTTGAAATTCTATTTTGGAAATCATTTGCTTGGTACTCGACGCAGATAACATGTTCATACGTTGTTAAAAACGGCGTCTCAATTTTAACAAAAATACTCATGATAGACCAAATATGACCTTATATCACTAAAATGAGAAAAAATGTGACCAAAGCAATGAAAATGGCCGAAATATGCATTTATATGAAACATCAAGTTGCTTTACCGGGTAAACGGAGTCACAGTTATTTTTCAGATCTCGGGTAGAATGATCTCCGGAAACAAATATGACTTTTCATTAACACCTGAACCTTAGTCATCACACTGGATACAGAAGCACATACACTTACGTAATGATCTTCGTCCCTTAGTCAGGGAATATCTGATTCCTTGACCTAAGACGGTGCACACAAATAAATAAAGATCACAAATCACTCGTCGTCATGCCATTGGACAAATATATGAAGAATATTTTAATAGAACAGTTACATCGTTTGTCGGTTGATTGTCATTCCTCTCCTTCACAAGTGTAAAATAATTTGGAAGTACTGTGAGGTAGAGTGGTATATAACAGGTAGTTGATTTTGTTCAGCACTGTCGTGTGCTATTAGCTGTCGTCTGTATGGAGGTTTGCAACGTCATACATTTTCAACGATTTCATACAAGTAGATTATTGAAATAATATTCAGATATTGCGGAGTCGAGCAAACAACTCAGTTCCGTACCAATGCACTCTATGTCCCACATAATGTACACTAGAAGATCTAAGTAAGTACATTCTTAGGCTAATACAATCGCGCAGTACTGGACTGAAGTTATTTAATGCAAACAGATTGTTTTGGTACGTTTATATACCATAAAATTATTGTTATTTTATCTGAGACTGCATAAGATCTCGACAAGTTGCTGAATGGTATGGACGAAGTCTTGGGTAAGGAGTACAAGATGGAAATAAATAACTTCGAAACAAAAGTAATGGAGTGCAGTCGAACGAAGGCAGGTGATGCAGGTAATATTAGATTAGGAAATGAAGTCTTAAAGGAAGTAAATTAATATTCTTACTTGAGTAGTGAAATAATTAACAATGGCAGAAGTAAGGAGGACATAAAATGCAGACTAGCACAAGCTAGGAAGAGCTTTCTTAAGAAATGAAATTTGCTCACTTCAAGCATTGATATAGCAAGGGTAGAAAGATGTTTCTGAAGACTTTCATCTGGAGCATGGCAGTCTATGGAAGTGAAACATTGACAATAACTAGCTCAGAAAGAAAGATAATAGAAACTTTGAAATGTGGTGTTACAGAAGAATGCTGAAGGTGAGATGGATCGATCGAATCACGAATGAAGAGATACTGAATCGAATTGGTGAGAGGAGATCGATTTGACCAAATTTGACGAGAAGAAGAGATAAAATGATAGGACACATCTTAAGGCACCCAAGACTTGTTCAGTTGGTTTTTGAAGTAAGTGTAGGTGGTAAGAACGGTGGGGGTAGACCACGGTATGAATATGGCAAGCTGATCAGAGCAGATGTAGGCTGCAATAGTTACGTAGAAGCCTATTTGAATTCGCCCGCGAAGTGATCTGATTGGCTAATTTCGGCTGCTGATAAAATGACAACGGTGAAAGATATCGAATTATTTATTTGTAATTATTTATCAGTATGACCAACCCTCTAATGCTGATATAACCTGTTCACGTTGTATTCAACCATTCTGTATACTCTATACTGAATTTGTATAGTATGTAAATTATTTCTCAATCTCTCTAAAGTAAATTTCGCTCAAAACTGTGATTTTGACTCGACTGGATAAATAAATAAATAAATAAATAAATAAATAAATAAATAAATAAATAAATAAATAAATAAATAAATAAATAAATAAATAAATAAATAAATAAATAAATAAATAAATAAATAAATAAATAAATAAACAAATAAATAAATAAATAAATAAATAAAAATTTTCATATTAATGTTTACAGCGATGCAGTCAGTAGAAAACCCATATATTTGGCAGCATTGATCGTAGGCCGTAGGACACAAGTGGTGAATGAAATATTCGTCAGAACAAAATGAAGTACTGAACTGTCAATCGTGTGCATTAGGAGGAATCGGGTATCAATAGCTGTTATACTCATTTCAGTTACAATAGCGTTTTGTTTGTATCTCATTCTGATTAAGGATTTGTAATTTCAAGCTTCGCGAGACGTAGATTTATAAAGCCTGCTTTTAACGCTATTGTCTTGAAACGCAAATGGAAATGGAGAATCTTCACGGACTGTTGGATCTGAGAGGAGAAGATTAAAGAATGCCATTTCAAGACGTTCTATAGAAAGAAGCGCAGACGAAAACAAGTAAAACTGATGAATATTTCGTTATTATTTCTCTCATTTAACTAAGAATACGGATAGAAACAACGAACTTATTCAAAAGGATATTCTAAAGCGATTGGGATTAAGGAAGCTTGATGTACTTCATCTATAATCAGAAGATTATGTTATGTATGAACAATTCTATGGGGGAGATATTGTAAAGAAAACCAGCCAAACTTCAATATTCAGTGAACAATAGAGGATTATTAATACATCACAGTTGTGAAATACTCATACACTGGATGAATTTACGTTTCAGAATTGATTATAGGCTAGTAAACATCCAGACGCTTGGTCAATAGTATTTTGATCGTTTCCCTTGAATGATTATCGTAGGTTCTTATTATAAGCATGACAAATAAAATATCTAGTGAGATAATTCACCGAGTTCAAACGCGCTCCCGCGGAGTGGCACTAGTGGAGCCAATGACCAACGCTACACGGCTTTAGTGGGGGTTACACTGATACTCAAATGAACAAATATAACACCCTATTGTTTTGACTTATGAATAGTAGTTAGAGAGTTGTAAATAATATTCTCAGTCCCCACGAGAAGGTGATGTGCCGATATCGAGCTTTACTCTATCAGTACATTATCATCATCATTATCATCATCATCATCACCACCACCACCACACTTCGAGCGTATGTCGCCCATGGGCGTCGATGAGATAGAACTGCACCAGGTCTCTCCATAGGCCACACGCCATCACATCACATCACATCACATCCGCATCGCATCGCATCCACATAGCATCACATCACATCACATCACATCACATGACATCACATCACATCACATCACATCACATCACATCACATCACATCACATCACATCACATCACATGACATCACATCACACAAACGAACAAAACCAATGGTCTGTGATTGCGACCATTGCGATAGTCGGATGGTCTTTCCCCATGTTGGTGGTCATCCGTGAATAGGGGAGTGGGATATCTGTTCGTTGTTTTCATCGGTCTTATATACTAAAAATACAGTATGTTTGATATTTCCCGAAATAAATAATACTGGGTGCATGTAAGTGCAATGGTAGCGGCGGATGGATGCTCCCTCCTACCTGGTTGGTGATCATCTGTGGCGGGGAGGGGGGAGGGGGTACTGGTCGTTGTCTTCGTGCATTCACGTGTAGTATAATTAAGGTTGGATAATATGTATAGGATATGCAACATATACAAATATTATTGTAACATTTAAGGAATTGAAATATCTTTGGATTATTTTGTAGTACGTTCACATTTAACTCCTTGTAATGATTTAAGTTACAATAAACGAATACGCTCTCCGCAGTTGGTTCTCATCCGTGACTGGGAGAGAAGTGTATTAATTCATCCATTCATTCATATCATATCCCCCCCACGGCACTTAACACCCTTGAAAGGGCTTTGGACTGCCCAGTGACTGCTGCTCAGTCCGAAACCCTGCAGATTACGAGGGGTCGTGTGGTCAGCACAACGCATCATCTCGGCCGTTATTCTGGGCTTTCGAGACCGGGGATATCATATCACATTACATCAATAAAGAAGACAAATTCTCCTGCCTTAGTGCAGGAGAATGGAAAACCACGGAAAACCATTCTCAGGACAGCCTACGATGGGGACCAGCCCCTGTCCGTCTCCAGAATACAGAGGCGTAGAGCCATTCTGCAACCACCGACCCACCGGACAACTGAAAGGAGCTGTTCTAGTATATATTGATGAACAATGCACAGTTACTGCAAGTGTAGAAGTCGATTGTGTGTTATGTTCATGACATGAGGACGGGGAATTAAACTATGAGGATTGATACTCAGGTTTTGATTCATTTAGCAGTCGAAATATTAGAGTTGAAATGTGAAGATATACTAATTTATCAATATTTAACCAGAGGAGTTCATTATTATTTGTTTTGATAACAGATTATTTCTGTCTACAGCTAGCATATATTTCAAACTCACAATGAATACACATTTTTTAATTTTCATTCCGAATAGCCTATAGGGGTTTGTTGATTTAAAAAAATCCGCAATGACGAAGTTGAAAATATATTCATTGCCAGTGAGTGATTTCGCATGGATTGCTGATGCAGATAGCAATACCGATTGTAAATATGTTGTTTTACAGAATGGCGGCTGGTGGGATGATATCCTCAGCAACAACGTTAAGGAAATTGTAGTCGTTAGCTTATCATACAGGGCATCTCATAAAATAAGACCGTGGAGGCGGCGTTTTTACTCTCCGAGACGTACGTCGTAGTATGGGAGGCGCGCGCATAGTTCTTGACCTTGCAAGCAGCCTGCACGTATTCGACCTGGCAAGCATCAGTCGCCAATCTGAATCTCAGACGTTAACACGATATTCTGCTTTCATCTTAATGGTCGCGGGAACAGTAATAACTCCCGCTATTGGTGTGCAGAAAATCCTAATGGTGTTTATAAAGTCCGTCACTATGATAGGAATATGGTGTGTGGTATGCTCTAAACGCAAGACCAATAATTGGACCTATATTTTTCGAGACGGAAGTAAATGCAGAGTGGAACCAAGACGACATTTTGACGCCATTCTTCCATCAGTTAACGGAAGAAGAAAAATCGCGCGCGTGGTTTCAACAAGATTCAGCCCCTGTTCAAACGGCAGAAGATTCACTTCATACAATCTCGGAAGTGTTTGCAGACAGAATGATCAATGCTGGTATATTTCCCCCTCGTTCTCCAGACCTAACACTGTGTAATACACTGACTGACAGAGCAAATGCAACACCAAGAAGGAGTGGTTCGAAAGGGATGAAAGTTGGGGAAAAAACACAGACGGCACGGACGAATAATTGATGTTTACTTCAAACCGATATGCAGGTTACACAATGCGCACGGCATCGACTCAGTAGGATGTAGGACCACCGCGAGCGGCGATGCACGCAGAAACACGTCGAGGTACAGAGTCAATAAGAGTGCGGATGGTGTCCTGAGGGATGGTTCTCCATTCTCTGTCAACCATTTGCCACAGTTGGTCGTCCGTACGAGGCTGGGGCAGAGTTTGCAAACGGCGTCCAATAAGATCCCACACGTGTTCGATTGGTGAGAGATCCGGAGAGTACGCTGGCCACGGAAGCATCTGTACACCTCGTAGAGCCTGTTGGGAGATGCGAGCAGTGTGTGGGCGGGCATTATCCTGCTGAAACAGAGCATTGGGCAGCCCCTGAAGGTACGGGAGTGCCACCGGCCGCAGCACATGCTGCACGTAGCGGTGGGCATTTAACGTGCCTTGAATACGCACTAGAGGTGACGTGGAATCATACGCAATAGCGCCCCAAACCATGATGCCGCGTTGTCTAGCGGTAGGGCGCTCCACAGTTACTGCCGGATTTGACCTTTCTCCACGCCGGCGCCACACTCGTCTGCGGTGACTATCACTGACAGAACAGAAGCGTGACTCATCGGAGAACACGACGTTCCGCCATTCCCTCATCCAAGTCGCTCTAGCCCGGCACCATGCCAGGCGTGCACGTCTATGCTGTGGAGTCAATGGTAGTCTTCTGAGCGGACGCCGGGAGTGCAGGCCTCCTTCAACCAATCGACGGGAAATTGTTCTGGTCGATATTGGAACAGCCAGGGTGTCTTGCACATGCTGAAGAATGGCGGTTGACGTGGCGTGCGGGGCTGCCACCGCTTGGTGGCGGATGCGCCGATCCTCGCGTGCTGACGTCACTCGGGCTGCGCCTGGACCCCTCGCACGTGCCACATGTCCCTGCGCCAACCATCTTCGCCACAGGCGCTGCACCGTGGACACATCCCTATGGGTATCGGCTGCGATTTGACGAAGCGACCAACCTGCCCTTCTCAGCCCGATCACCATACCCCTCGTAAAGTCGTCTGTCTGCTGGAAATGCCTCCGTTGACGGCGGCCTGGCGTTCTTAGCTACACACGTGTCCTGTGGCACACGACAACACGTTCTACAATGACTGTCGGCTGAGAAATCACGGTACGAAGTGGGCCATTCGCCAACGCCGTGTCCCATTTATCGTTCGCTACGTGCGCAGCACAGCGGCGCATTTCACATCATGAGCATACCTCAGTGACGTCAGTCTACCCTGCAATTGGCATAAAGTTCTGACCACTCCTTCTTGGTGTTGCATTTGCTCTGTCAGTCAGTGTATTTACTTGTAGGATAAACTGAAAGAAAAAGTGTATCGAACAAATATTCATAGACACATTGGAGGAACTGAAAAAAAGGACATTACGAATTAAATCAGAAATACTAAAGAGGCAGAACTCACTCGCATCAGCCAGAATGCGATTACCAGACACAATGCCTATATAACCAAGGAAGAGCGACACTTCCAGTATCTTTTATAAGACAGGATTTCACTGAATATTATATACACGCTTAAAGCAGCGCAGCCGTACGCGACCGAAGTTCGGCTGAGGCAGCTGCCGTAACGCAGAGAACAAACACTGTGCGTTCGGTCTTTGTTTATATGAGAGACCCTGTATGCTCATGTTATGGATGTCGCGTAGTATAAATTCAAACATCAAGAATTTTACACTTTCTAAGGAAAAATCTCTGACGCGTATCTAAATAAGTTTACTATAATGCATCCGTGTTTTTAACCAGAATAGGCTAGAAGTGAACTGAAAGCGTATTACTCAAGACTGTATTCACATTCCGTCGCTACTGATCATTGAAAGTGAAGAACTGTGTGACACCTTTCAAGAAACTTCTTCTTCTTCTTCTTCCTCTTCTTCTTCTTCTTCTTCTTCATGTGCCATGTCCTCGCAGAACGTTGGCGATCACTAGCATGATCTGTTGTTTGTTCATAGCTGTTCTGAACAGAGTAAGCTTTGTCACCCCAAACCACTGGCTCAAGTTGCCGAGCCATGATGTCCTACTCCTCCGCGGACCACGTTTTCCATTAATTTTCCCTTGGAGTATTACTTGCAGAAGGTGGTATTTACAGTTCCGCATCATATGACCAAAGTATTCTAGCTTCCTTCTCTTGATGGTAGTGAGAATTTCTGGTTCTTTGTCCATATGGTGCAAAACGTCTATATTGGTCATTTTAGCTGTCCAGGGTGTCTTCAGCATCCTTCGGTACGTCCACATTTGAAATGCTTGCAACTTCTTTCACATGGTTTCAGTTAGTGTCCATGCCTCAACGCCGTATAACAGAATGCTGAAAACGTATCACCGGAGTAGTCGTGTCCGTAGTGAAATGGAAAGGTCACGGCTTGTCAAACGTTTTCTCTCTGAAAAGAAGTTCTGGCCTGCTCAATTCATCGGATCTCGTGAGTAAGGTTCCAGTCATCATTGATATGACATCCCTGGTATTTAAATGTTGCCACTCTCGCGATCTGTTCCTTTGCTGTTCTGAGATTACCTCGAATGCCACCTTCTTTCCTACTTATAACCATCCACTTGGTCTTCTTTACATTAAGCTTCAAGCCCATTGCGCTGCTGGCTTCAGTGACAGCATTAAGTAGTTCCTGTAGATCCTGGAGATTGGTTGCAAGTAGCACAGTGTCATCGGCGTACCTGATGTTATTTATGATGAAACCATTAATCACAATTCCTTGAATCTTTCCGTAAAGAGCGTCTCGAAAAATCTTTTCTGAATAGATGTTGAAAAACATGGCGGAAATAATACAGGCTTGGCGAACTCCTTTCATAATTGAGACTTCTTCCGAGACACGACCATCAACTCTTATGCCAGCACACTGGTTCCAGTAGAGATTACCAATAATACGAATGTCTCGTCCATCAAGTACTAATTCTCGAAGAATGTTCATAAGTTCATCATGGCGGACTGTATCGAATGCCTTTTCGTAATCGATGAAACAAGCAAAAACATGGACATTGACATCTCAGCACCGTTGGACTAATACCTGCGGACTGAATAATGCCTCTCTAGTACCAAAACCATGTCTGAACCCAAACTGCGAGGTTCAGATATTCTCCTCACATTTATGATAAATTCTCGCATGCAAGACTTTTAGGAATACTTTCAGAAAGTGGCTCATCAAACTAATTGTTCTATATTCATTGCAGAATTTTGCATTGGCTCCCTTAGGCAATATTAAGAAAGTCGATTTGAGCCAGTCTCGAGGAATGGTTCCACTGCGGTGAATACTACTGAATAGGTCAACTAATAATGAAAGGGATTTTTCTTTCTCAAGCAGTTTCAGTATCTCAGCATACATCGAATCACGGCCTGGAGCCTTCCCATTATTCGCTGTTATTATGGCATATTTTACTTCTGCACGTGTGATATCCACACCATCGCCTGTCCAAGCACCATGATCCACATTCCTGCGATCCAAGAAGAGATTTTGTACACATTCCATCCATTCCTTCAGTTTCTCTTCTGTACTCGCTAAGATGTCACCATTCTTATTAAGGAGGACTCCACTATCCTTCTTGTTATATGCACCAGTTATTTGTTTCACTTTATTGTAGATGCTGAAATAATTATGTTTTGAATTCATTAATTCTATTTTGTTGCATTCCTCAGAGAGTTGCTGTTCTTTTTCATTCCTTATTCTTTGTCGTATTGAATTCTGCAAACTTTTGTACTTTACAGAATCTTTGTTTTTAAAAGACCTTCTCTGGTCCATCAGCTTCAGGATTTCTTCTGTCATCCACGGCTTGTTTTTTCTTCTTTCAGCATCCATTAATTTTACTTGACTTACGTCGTTAATTGCACATTTGATGTGATTCCAAGTGCCTTCAAGATTTATATTAACGCTGTTTTGAACTTCCGCAAGTTTTACACGAAGGGCTGACTGAACTTCATCCTTCAGTGCTTCATCTTGACGCTTCTGAATCTCAATCCGACTAAAACTCCCCTTTAAATGGCATTTCTTCAGCCTGAGATTCATAGAAGCAAATAGTAGGCTATGGTCTGAGTTGATATCAGCACCAGGGTATGTTTTCAGACATTTGATAGAATTTCTGAACCGCTTGTTAATTGTTATGTAATCAATCTGGTTCCTAATACTGCTGTCAGCATTAGAGGTCCACTTATATAGGCGACGTGGAGGTAGCTGGAAATACGTGTTTGCTATAATAAGGTCCTCCTTCTGGCACATCTGAACCAGTCGATCACCTCGAGTATTGCTTGCTCCTAATCCGTAGTCACCGACTACATCAGCCCGTCGACCATGGCCGACTTTAGCATTGAAATCGCCCATCACAATGTTTATCTCAGATGGTTTGGTGTATGACAGGGCTGCTTCGATTTTCGTGTAAAAATCTTCGACATCAACGTCTGACGCATCACATGTTGGAGCATATACTTGGATGATATTCACTAAAATTGGTCGTGCATTAAGCTGTAATAAACATACCCTATCTGATACTGGTATAAAATATTTCACAGACTTACTGATATCTCGATGTACAATGAAACCCACGCCATTAGGGTAGCGAGGATCGTAATTACCAGAATAGTATACTTGACAACCACTGACCACACTCTTTCCTGAATGAGGACAACGCATTTCGCTAATTCCAAGAACGTCGATCGTGAGTCTCTCCATCTCTTTGATTGCGTTATGAGTCTTTCCACTTTGAAACAAGCTGCGAACATTCCACGTTGCTATCCTTCTCATGACTGGCCCGGAGATTCTTAGCACCCCCTATCCACTGAAGGGCTACCGGGGACTGGGGGCCGTGGTTTCATGTTTTCCAGACATGCTAAAGAGTTTCTTGGGCATTAAATACGAGGTGCTTTCCCGTTGCCTTCCTCGCGCATTTTTGAAACCGCTTACACCACTATGGTTACGTTCCCAAATATGTGTCACATCACCGTATCAGCCAATACCTTGGCTGACGCGAACGTGCACTAATGGCGAAGCTGCTGCCCTCCGTCATTATGGATTCCAGTGGCATTTCCTCCACTCAGGGACCATATCCCTCCCTTTTAGGGTGATCAGGTTATTTCTATTGATCACTATGCCAGTGTCGTTTTCGGGGGGTAAGAAGGTATTTTAAACGTTGAAACGAATAAATGCAATCTTTTGGAACACACTGAATGAAGACTAATTAAATGAGAAATTGTTTGTATAAATATTCTGTTTTTTTCTTTCTTAAAGTGAGAACTGTTTGTGAGAAATAAAAACAGGAGAATGAAGTTGAAATAGGCGACGGGATTTCTTAGAAGACGTTCTAGCTGCGCGCCATTAATCGCACGGCCAACTCACTCGGTATGTCACAGTTTCAATGATGAATAGGTTCGAGGAGCAAGTTTAAAGAGGACCGGAGTGTACGTGTGAAGTGGTGCTTAGTGTCGATGTTCATGTGTCCCCCGAGATGGACGAAGACAGAATTCTGCATACCACCGCGCACGGGGAACAATGGCTGCGCAGTATGTACACATCACAGATTGTTTGAACACCACTCAGCAAATAACAGAAAGCCCACCCAATTCTACTATCTTTGAACTCACCTCCCCTTGATTTCATCCCTTTCCTAAAGCTCTTTGTTCTCCCTTCAGCCACAGTAACAGCGCGCACTCTCAAGAAGACTGAGCACTGGCAAATATTGAATCTGACCTCTGAGTATGGCTTTACGACAGACACAGAATGGACCAAACAAATCAGCTTTAAATACCGTGAAATACTACCCCCCAAGGCTGCCCATTTACATAGATGAAAATTACCATCCGCAAGAGTTCTTCTAAAAAATTCTATACGGTTGTTTACATCTAGATGGCCGGCAACATTAGTCGGATGTTTAGTATGCTCTGAATCCGCGGTTCGATCCTAACTGAGATTAGTGGAATTCAGGTATTTATAAACTCATCATGTTCATAACATATCGTCGCTTCACCGGTAAAAGGTTGTAATCCACAAAGCTCTTCCTATCGATTATTCTCCTTAGACTGGTCGCGCCTCCCTGCCACATATGGTTATGCAGTCCATCAGAACAAATGTTGTTGTGTTCATTTTCCTATGCCCATGTGTAAAGGAAAATTAACTTTACTGTACCGTACTATACGAATGTATGCTTGCATTACGCATTTACGCACTCCTATTGTATAATGCATGTTAGGTTCATTTTCGGTTACTCGTCGGCATAGGAAAACGAACACAACGGACATTGTTCGTCCCCTTAGCAGGTTTGGACTTGTAGAAATTTAGGAATATTATGGACAAGGCTAGAAATTGGTATATATATTAGTGAATCTATTCTACACTTACTGGCAAGTTGCAATGAAACTGTTATAACGTAAGTTAGTCAATATGTGATGGAAACGTAAACAGTACAATCCTAAACTACCAAAAATGTGTTCGCAATTTCGTCCCCCACCAAATTTATTAAAATTCCAATTAATATTAATACATTTTATCCCGTATCTCCAAGGTATTCACTAAAGATAGTTGTTGGAAAACATGGGACATTCACATGAATAAAATCACAACGAGAGAATTAAAATCCTTACTAAAAGAGTCCAAAGGTAGAAGCGTGAATGAATTAAAACAATCTGGGCCCTGAGGTCAGGCGGATTAGTAAAAAATAAATCAAGTATACTGAATTAAATAAAAATAGGTGGAACGAGAGAATAAAAATTTTAATTAATTTCAAAATCAATTAAAATAATCATTAATGAAATTTTGAAACTACTTTCAAAATTACAATAAAATTTTAATTCAGTTTTGAGACTTCATTCAAAATTACAATGAAAAATTAATTCAGTTTCGAAAATTTTTCAAAATTACAATGAATAAGGTAAAAGTTCGAGCCCGTTAAATTAATATACACACATCAACGTCTCCAAGAAACGAAACAACCAATGATTTGAAAATTGAAATTGAACTAAATATCACCTGCACGCAATTAATTAATTTGATTAATTAATTTGATATTTCTCAGAAATATTAAAGATTAATGCTGTGTACTGTAGAGAATTGTTTATACATAACTTCCAATGCTCTCGTAAGAAATGCAAATTTTAAACTGCCACAAGGCCAAACTAATGCGACATCAGAAGGAAAACTCACAATGGTACACTTGAAAAGGTAATAACTCCCGAAGTCAATATTAATCTAGAATATCAATTCAATTAAAACAGTATTGCATACAGATTCAGGCAACTCAAGTCAAAATTCAATCCACGACATCAAACAGAACAATCACGACTCAATCGTCGAAGCTCAAATGTTCCAAATGACAACAGAGGCCACACCCCCTTTTAAATTACAGAATGTAACCCGTGGCAACCAGATCACATGACCAAGACAAAGGAACATGGCTGCCAAAGAATTACTGTATAGCCACCAGAAACAATTTCCAACTCATTGAGTTTACATATAATTTCCGCGACATTTACCTCCGTTAATTACAATTTATAAAGAAGGTTATTTAAATCAAAATGTTACCAGATAATAAACTTAATTAGAGCCCCAACAATAATGCCTAACACCAGCATAAGATTAACTAATACCTTTCACGTTTTATAATCTTGATTATTTATTTATTTATTTATTTATTTATTTATTTATTTATTTATTTATTTATTTATTTATTTATTTATTTATTTATTTATTTATTTATTTATTTATTTATTTATTTATTTGTGTCTTTATTAAGTGGCGAAGTTAGGGCTCTTGGCCCTCTCTTACACTTAACCACATACATTTTTTTTATTTTTACAGTATTTATCTAAAGTATCATTGTAATCAATTACTGTTATTGAGATATGTCAGATAAGGAATTACAATAATACAATTAATTAAGGTTACTACTGATGAAAAATTATAGGATAAATTGAGAGTGGATAATAACAAAAAAAGTATATCAACTTATAACCTAAAGAATATATCTACAACTAGCTTAAAGAAAAACTTATTCAAATATAAGGCTAAAATAAATTAACTAGTATGTTACGATCTGAGTGTACAAAAATCGATGTTACTATGTAGTCTATTTCTATGAACAGTCTATAGCCTTAAATGAGAGCAGTAAGAACGTAAGTGGGATAGCCTAAGAACTTAAATCTAGTACGTCAATTTTTGTTTCATTCACACGTCATTCACTCTTACATTCATTCGAGCCAACTGTATGTACTCTGGAGGAATTTACGGTAGGCTGTTTTAAATGTCCTAGAAGAGCAAGACTTTTTAATATCGTCCGGGATCGTATTCCATAACCTCGTAACGGAGATCAGAAATGAATGGCTGTAGGTATTCGTTCGATGCGGTGCTATTTCAAGTACTGATCCGGAACGAGCGTAAATTTTGTGGAACGAAGAAAGAAGCCTAAAATTGGACGATAGGTAGGTGGGGCTGTTTGAAGAAAGCAACTGATAGACGAGGGTCATTTGGTGCGTTTTTCTACGGTAATTTAAACGTAGCCATCCCTACTTTTTGTAGTATGGTGTTATATGAGCATCATGTCGGAGCTGGAAGGCATATCGAATGCAAGAGTTCTGTACACATTGTAGCTTTGTTGCTTGTTCACAGGTTAGATCAGCCAATAAACTGTCACAGTAGTCAAGGATTGGAAATAGAAGTGTTTGTATTGAGTTTTAATTTAAGGTCCAGTGGGAAAACATTTTTATGACGCTTCAAAGGATAAATAGATGTATGTACTTTTCTGCACACATTGGTTATATGCTCGTTCCAAGTCGGAGTCTCATTTAAGGTGACCCCAAGATTTGTAACAATCTTGGTGTATGGCACTTCGGTATCATTATGCTCGATTTTCCGAAAACATCACTGTGGTACAATATAGGTGACCAAGAAAATATGAAACAGCTACTTACAGTTATTCTAATAGATAAGAAAACAAGATCTGGAAAAAGCACAACAAAACTCGGCGCAATCGCCGATTGGCGATTAGATCACCCCGGGTCAAATATAGGCAACGTCTCACCTCCTTTCTTTACTTAGTTTGTCTTAAGTCTTCCACCAGTCAACAGGGTACGACGTGTCTTCTTCAACGGTCCATGTAGAACAAACGACACTCAAAACATTGTCGCTTTAGAACCGACTCGACAAATGACGACTTAGGGAGTAGCACGCATGCGACCAGATAGCACTACAGTGCAGCCCAGATGAAACTAACATAACGTTCTCCAGCGCCCAGCGTCAATTATGCGTACTACCAAGAGTTCAGTAGATCGCATCACGAATTACGGTACATTAAATTTCTTTAGCGTCGACAAATACAATTACGCACCTAAATGCGTTTTGATACCAATTTCCAAATATGCTTGTCAAATAAACGTATATATTTCCAAAACATGTAATAAACGCGTTATATTTTCCTTTCTAACCGTACCAAAAACTTTCCCTATAATGAACTTCTTGAAGGCTATTTATGAACAGTTTTTTCTTGGCGTTCACCACAACGTAGTCTTTCAATGTTGTTTCTAGGATGTTAAATACTTAACTTGCACGTTTGTGATCCACTATTTTGTCTCTCACTGCCTTAATACCCTTTCCCATAGCATCTTTCTCCCAGTGCTTGTGTTTTCCCATCTGAAAATAATGATAAAATTCTTAAATAGCAAATAAAATGAAGGGGGACGAAATTACGAACATTCCCTGATTTATTATAATGGCCGCTACAGTAACTCACGCCAGCCAACTCACTGTAGCGATTACACGCCAGGAACTACACCACACGAGTGAAATGCAGTCCAGTATTTCATACACATATCACTCTAGGAATAACAAGGCTCTTAATTTGAATGCTGCACTAACTCAGCTCAGCATGAAAAATTATTCCTCCTTGCACACGAAAACTAAAGGTGGTGCACACAACCAACTCTCACAACAAGACAAGGGGATGAGGCTACACGTGTGCGTGCGGATAAAATTTAGATACCCACCGTGCAAACTGGAAATTCCTAGGGAGACGAAATTAGTGCGGGGCGGAATTTGGTCCCCCTACCTTACCCCGATATGGGATACTTCCTGCTTTGTCCAAATCATGTTTTCGTTCAAGCACTTTCTAATAACGATCACTGACGCCTCACACGACAGTTCAACAGTTGCTTCGCGGCTAGTGAGAAGGCGTTATATTTTAGGTGGCCTGTCCCTCCCCTTCAGGGAGCGAAATGAGAACTTTAGCTTAGCTCAGCTCAGCAGTTTCTACGCGTCTATGTTTGAAAGCCTCAGTAGTTTGGTATGGCATAGCTATATCACCCATCGCTTCTCTCAGCTCTTCATGACACTGACGTGAATTTCTATCAGACAGAACAGATTTATATCTGAGAGAACAGTAGTTTTTACGAATGATCGCTGCTCATCTTACATGACATCTTGGAGCGTGACTGATAGTACACTAATAAATGATATAGGATTTTTGTAATATCTGAAGTCATCACTTTTTCAGTTTTCGAAAGAGTTAATTTTTTACCGCTTGGTTCTTCAGTCTTCCGAAACAAATTCTGAGTAATGAATTTACAAACTACCTGAAAAAAAGAACATACATGGTAACAGTATTATACTTGAAAAATAAACAAATTAATTCAATTATTACATTTCTGACGGAGGCCTACTGTAGTTTTACTTCCAATGTTTCCTACGCATTTCCAAAACCATCTTAGGCCTACATAGACTGCTGTGGTTCACACTGATTAATTCCATACGTTGGTAGAACTGCCGTAAGAAATATAAATGCCTAGAGATCAGTATGTGGTTCGTAAATTAGGGTTTAGTTGAATCAGTACTAATTTAAATTACTTTGGTCAATATATACTTTTCTTTTTTCATATTAGCCAAACTCTTAAAGTTTCGAACTAATTCTATTATTTTCGCTGATTTTTTCGATAGAATTATCTTTCAATGTCAGCTGAAGGTGTTTTGTTCCTGATAACGTCACTGGTGTTACAGCAAACGAACAAGCTTCGAGAACTTTCACGATTTCGATCACAGTCGAATGACTGGAAACAGGCTGTGGATTTTCATTATTTTTATTATATATATGTGCATTTATTACGTTGCAAGGAAATATAATATATGTGTTAAATTGTCATCCAGCCATTTCAACTCTTATAAAAAATGTGTCATTTGCCCGATCAAAGGGCAAAACAATGTACCTATTCCTTCTGTTATTTAAATGTCTAATATACCATACACGGACAAGTAAATTGAAAACGCAGCACTTCTATTCGCATAATACACAAATGTGCATGGCATCCTCGTTGTCTGCACGTACTGGACGTGAATTGTGGACCCATTTCTTATATGACGCGCATGCAATTCATTCTTTTGAAAATTCGCGGCAACAGAGATAATCATCTTCTTCATTATCACAGGGTTTTAAGCCCGTAAGGCAAGCGGAGCCAGTCTTCTGATTAATTGTTTTGCTATGCTCAGAAGAGGATATTGTTTTTATTGCCGAAAATTTGGGACTTGTTTGCGGTAAATACAGGCTACAGCTTCGTTAAAAATGCAAAAGGTCGTTTCTGATCTTCATTAAAAATAAAAATTAAACATCCCGTATTTTTATGAAATGTTTGTATTTCGGAATCTCCCTTGTTTTCTTAATGTGACGCTCTAAAGGTGTTTCGGGCACGTGAAATTGAGTAACTGCACTCTTGTAATTCATAGAACCATTCACGACAGCTTGAACTGCCGCTTCCGTGAACACACTGTTGTCTTTCCGTCTGCCTTTTATATTTTCTTATCCTACAAGTTCATTTTTACGGTTAGAGGTCTTGACAGGAATAATATTCAAATATTTTAAGTTACGTAATGGGATGAAAACTTCGTAATGCACCCTTACAAAAAATAATAAAACATATTGTCTACATATATCTCATTTCTTTTTACTCGAAGTGAAAGAATGCTGAACAATTACGAAAACATCGCAGAATACTAGACACAAGGAATAGCGGCAAATTGTTGTGTCGTGACAGATAGCTACGAGATATCGATGTTCTTAAAGATCCGCCAGTTTGCACCACTTATCGCAGAGATACGGGTTATACCCCATTCTGCTCCGCTACCTCGTTTTGCTCCACCTTCCCCTACTGACACTTATGAATGAAACATTATTCTTTGAAAATCATTTAGTTCTCTTCATAAAAATGTTCGGAGACTATGTAGTTCTAACCTCATTTTGGACTTGCTAGTCAAGAATTACTCGCAATTATTGCAAATATTAAAAGTGCTACTGTTTCATTGTAATTATGCTTCATGTGTACCTTCCAGCGGCTGGGAAATGAATTCAAAGAGAACAGGAAGTGATGAACGTGTGTTTCTCTTCAACAATTCTACTTGACTCTCGCTTCAAATGAAGTCCGGGTAAAAGAGCCCGTGTAGCGAACAGTGGCTTATTGCTGTTGTTAATTAAAAATGTAATTATCTTTTAGTCACGCGAATATTTCTACGCAACGTTGGACAGGATAAGAGTTAATTTCGAGCCCACAACAACGTGGTTCTCTAAAGCAGGGGTTACAGAGGTTTTGGCAGCTCCGAAAAGCATTTTAAATAACAATGGCAGTCCATTACGCACTCATCACATGATGATTGTCTGGTCTTTCCCTAACATGAAGAGTCATCTACCGGTATTAATTTTAAACCGATCCTTCCAACTTCTCTTTCATTTACTGATATTTTCTTTTTTACATTCTTTTCTTCTCTGGAGCTTTGAGTTGAACATATAAACCTTGGCATCTACCCTGATTTTGCATTACGGTTACAAGACTTCCTTTATATTTTGTAGGGATTGTCTTCTTTCAAAATCTGTTCCATTTCCCCCAAAAGCTGATTTCTCTATCTGCATTGATTGAGATAGTCAGTCCCGTGGTGTATGGGTAGTAGCGTGCCTGCCTCTGACTCGGACGCCCCGGGTAGATTTCCAGCCAGGTCAGGGAGTTTTACCTTGATCTGAGGGCTGGTTCGAAGTCCACTCAGCCTACGTGAGTTTTTTTTTGCTAGTTGTTTTACGTCGCATCGACACAGATAGGTCTTACGGCGACGATGGGACAGGAAAGGGCTAGGAGTGGTAAGGAAGCGGCCGTGGCCTTAAGTAAGGTACAGCCCCAGCATTTGCCTGGTGTAAAAATGGGAAACCACAGAAAACCATTTTCAGGGCTGCCGACAGTGGGGTTCGAACCTACTATCTACCGAATACTGGATACTGGCCGCACTTAAGCGACTGCAGCTATCGAGCTCAGTCTACGTGATTTCAATTGAGGAACTATCCGAAGGTGAGATAGCAGTCCCGGTCTAGCAAGCCAAGAATAATGGCCGAGAGATTCATCGTGCCGACCACACGATACCACATAATCTGCAGGCCTTCCGACTGATCATTAGTCGCTTAGTAGGCCATGGCCCTTCGGAGCTGTTGCTCCATGGGGTTTGGTTGAAATGAAATGGAATGGCGTATGGTTTACAGTGCCGGGAGTGTCCCAGGACACGTTCGGATCGCCAGATGCAGGTCTTTTGATTTGACACCCGTAGGGAACCTGCGCGTCGTCATGAGGATGAAATGGTGATGAAGATGACACATACACCTATCACCCGTGCTAGCAGAATTAATGATGGTTGAAATTCCCTACAATGCCGGAAATCAAACCCGGGACCGTTGTGACCAAAGGCCAGCACGCTAACCATTTATCCATGGAACCGGACACGGAGTTCGGTTTATTGATTATGATGAAAATAACATTTAAAACATTTAATATCCAAAATTGTAATGAGCGTCGCTCTGTTGGCCTATTACCTTAACTATTCATTTACTATTTTATATGTCAAACAAGTATCTGGTCAAGATCAAAAACATAGTCATTTTAAAGCTCATTTTAAAGACGTTTGTTGTAAGGAATTTCATGAAATTCTGTTGTAAAATACTAAGGTTCTATTTCATATTAATTCAGAAGAAAAAAATACGAGAATGTGAGTAATTCATCTGAAATAGATTTGCTGCCACCCACATCTTTAGAGGTTGGTAAAAAAATTCTTAAATTACGTTTCAGTTGACAAGTCTCTGTGTTTCGTGAGTAAAATATTGTTTAATTTGTTGTGAAACCACTTCTGTTTAGGATTAATTATGATCTGTTTATGCATTAAATAGAACTATCATGGAACATATCACTGACTTTTTGAAATCATTTCATCGGATTGTTCCAGAAAAATGTCTAGTTTTAGATCTAGTCGCCCTATTCTACATTAAAAGAAGTTATCTTTATCTGATGATGTAGCCCGCCAGTTGTTTATGATCTTTAAAGCAAGTCTCTATAGTCTGACACCGTGGCCGAGAGATTCGTCGTGCCGACCACACGACACCACATAATCTGCAGGCCTTCCGACTGATCATTAGTCGCTTAGTAGGCCATGGCCCTTCGGAGCTGTTGCTCCATGGGGTTTGGTTGAAATGAAATGGAATGGCGTATGGTTTACGGTGCCGGGAGTGTCCCAGGACACTTACCATGAACTTATTATTTACTTTCTTGTCAATATTTGGTGTCAACAATTCAATTGTGCTTTAATAGTGTTAGGAAGTGGTGCTACTGGACTTCGCCTTTAAGATATAATGTACCTGAACTTAAGAATCTTGTCTTTAGAAACTTACTTTCCCTTGTAACGTGTTCTAAGGAAGAGATCTGTTCTAAATACAATTTTTAATTCGTTAGTTATAAGTTAAGAGATTGTGATTTTTGTGTTCGATAATTTGAAACATAAAACTTGTTGGACTTTTGGGACTTCGCACTGGAGAAAGAATAGGAGGAGAAATAACCTTGAAAAGACTTTGTAATTTTTCTATTGATTGTATTTATCGGCTCATTCTCCGGCTCCATGGCTAAATGGTTACCGAGCTGGCCTTTGGTCCCGGGTTCGATTCCCGACAAGGTCTGGAATTTTAACCATAATTGGTTAATTCCGCCGGCACGGCGACTGGGTGTATGTGTCGTCTTCATCATCATTTCATCCCCTTCACGACGCGCAGGTCGCCTACGGAGTCAAATCAAAAGACCTGCATGTGGCGAGCCGAACTTGTCCTCTGACACTCCCGGCACTAAAAGCCATACGCCATTTCATTTTTTCTCATCAGCTCATTTTGTAAAATGTTTGGAAATTGATAGTTTTCTCCTGTTTTCTTCACAGTATATGTTCGATTCGAGTTTATTTGTTGGAAATATTCCGTTTCCTCACAATGTGCCATCCACGGATCCCTCTTCTTACCCAGAATGTCCTTGTCGTATAGTTGGACACTTCTACACGCTCTTGCATGAACAGAACAATGCATATCTTGCCTTCTAACAGACGATTTCTTGCCAATTTCTTGAATTCGGCTTGGTTCTAGAAATTAGTACCTACACCTCGTCATCTGCAGGCCTTCGGATTGAGCAGCGGTCGCTTGGTAGGCCAAGGCCCTCCAAGGGGCTGTAGTGCCATGGGAGTTTGGTTTGGTTTCTAGAAATTATTTCTTATGAATAGTAATAAGTAAGGCGAGAATTTTGTCATAAATGCCTATTTTTGGCGATGATGATGATGATGATGGTGATGGTGTTTGTTGTTTAAAGGGGCTTAACATCTAGGTCATCGGCCCTTGGGTTTGATAGTGCCTAGAAAAGCCTCTTTCGTGCATGAATGCCTACTTTGATGATATTTGCATGTTGAGCGCCTAAAACGACAAATATTAAGTTTCTAAATCGTATTTTTCCACCCGTCTCTAGTTTGTTTCTTTATCAGATAACCACTGAAAGCAGGCATTCTTTGCAGGTAGCTACCCAAGACAGACACTTAAATGTGATTAAAGAACAACAGTGTTTCTTCTGTCTTATGGTTATGCTTGGAGCGAGTTGGTCTTGAATCTGTACCCTGCACTGGGCAACCCCAAGATTTTTAGCGGTCTCATGTACTCGTGCATTTCTTCCAAGTTTGACCAGCTACATTCCAAGATAAACAGCTGGATGAGAGAGAATTACCTCTTGTGTAGACTGTAGGGATTGTTCGTGAGGTAATTTCACAGCATAATGCAGAGGAATTCCGGCTGGAAGGATGCTTTGGCTATTGCTGCTGTTCTCGATGGGAAAGACGTACCACCACCACCAGGTTTTACCCCAGGAGTGTTCGCCGCTCTTACAAACTGTCCCCTGACCCCATGTGAAGAGGAAAGGTCATTTTCGAAACTTAAAAATAATTATATTAGCTGACAAAAGGCAAAGTTTTACTGTTCAAAATTTGCAACAATACCTGGTTATCCACTGTAACATATGCTAAGATCCATTTGAAGTGTCCTGTTGACATAATTATTGTCTGGAAGAGATATCAATGTTTTCCATTTTATTATTATTATTATTATTATTATTATTATTATTATTATTATTATTATTACCACTTGTTCCTTGGCCTTTAGCTGAGAACTAAGTGGCATAATAATTCATATACGCTGATTAATTTTGAATGCTAAGGAGATGCGATATTTGGGCTGATTTTTAGTGCCTGTTTTCCCATTTTAGTTCCTATTTTGCGATTTTAAATTGCATATTTGCCTACCTATTTGGGGTATTTTTAGTGCCTCTCAGTCCCCACTCAAGTAATAACAAATATAATATGGTAAGCACGAACGTCTGGCGGCCCGTTCTTAAGACATCGTATCCAAAGTCATTTCTATAGAGCTTGTCTCATTAGATTTCAGTACGTTTCTGTCCACCTACCGTTATAGGTGACACCCCATCTTGCAGGTTGGTTTTGAGGGACATTCATTCCCGCAACATTTTTTAAATGATTTGTTTCTCCCTTCATACTTCTACTTAACTCACTGGGTGGAAGTAAACTACTCACACTTTTCGGGTATATTTTTTCATACCTATATAGTACACCAGCAGTTGTACCCGTTCTTCGCACGGGAGTTTGCATTAAATTACATGCTCACTTCATGACTTTATGAGAATTTATATGCCTGTATCCGAACGTTTAATAAGGCAAGTTAAACATATTTTCCGCGAAAGCATGTAGCAGTAACGTGAAGTCTGTTAAAGATCAACAAAGTAGAGAAAAAATGAGGACGATCAGAGAGTTTACCGTACGCTACAGTTGGTGGTCCGAAGTTGTGTGAAGTTCTCGCTTACATATTACTGTTTCTGTGACCACTGGAGTGGCGCTGTGGCAGAAAACTCACGAAACCCATTACTTATTACATGTTCTATAACAAAAAGGCAAATGGCTCTTTAATTATTCCCATTAACCCACCTTGAAGTTACATGCACCAGGTATTCCACGGGACTTCGATTAAAAGTCCGATGTTTCGAAAGCATCTCCGTTATTTACAGTCGTACGATAAATACGTTATTTTTTTATTTTTTTATTTTTTTTGCTAGTTGCTTTACGTCGCACCGACACAGACAGGTCTTATGGCGACGATGGGTTAGGAAAGGTCTAGGAGTTGGAAGGAAGCAGCCGTGGCCTTAATTAAGGTACAGCCCCAGCATTTGCCTGGTGTGAAAAAGGGAAACCACGGGAAACCATCTTCAGGGCTGCCGACATTGGGGCTCGAACCCATGATCCCCCGGATGCAAGGTCACAGCGGCGCGCCTCTACGCGCACGGCCAATTCGCCCGGTATAAATACGTATACGACAAAGTTACGGAAATAATTTATATATATATATAGCAACTTTCTCCTCATTTGAAGAGTAAGGGAAATGGTGCATATGACAAATGTTGTTTAAAGTGAGGGAAAGTTGCACACAAAGACCACGAATTTTAGAGACAATGAATAGTATAAGAGAAAATGTAAGAAAACAGTTCCGGTTTCCCTACAAAACCAAAGTAATTTATGTTATTTTTAAATGATATGCATATCTAAACCTTTCCCTGGATGAGTCTGTCTGTTAGGTCATCAGCCCAGAGGCTGGTTGGATCCTCAAATAGCACCACCAAAGGTTATGTGGTTATAAGGAAGCCCCAAAAACCAATGACAGCACCAAAATGAGGCGTACTAGGCAAGATGAGGAGTGAGGTAGTGTGCCATATCATATATGCCCCAAATATTAATTATATAATATGGTGTAATATTGTGCATCTAATACAAGCAGGAGTCATGATGCAACCTAGAAGTTGCGTAATGCAGTATTCCGTCATTGCGTGACATCAGTAATAACTTCTTATCTTTCATAGCGACAGCGAATATCTCGGGTATTCCGTATGATTCAATCGGGGATTTACGAGAGTATGTGAGAGCGGCCTATTATAAGAAGGACCAATCACAGCCCTGGAAGATACTCCGGAGTGAAGGGATCTACAGGAAAAAGGAAGTCAGTCTTACCAACTTCTACATTTACAGTGCGACACTATTCTATTAGGCAATCTGTTATAAAGCCATAGTCCACGTTTTTAATATGAAATAGAAGCCAGTTAAACATTAAAAGAACTACCTGTAGACAGTTGCAATACTTAATTTGAATTAATAAATTAACATATTTCTATTGAATCAGCGCTTTTGCAGAGTAGTGGGTGAGCAATAGCGTCATCGCACCAGTGGAATCCCCTAAGATATGACTAATACCGGAAGTTTGGTGTATATAGCAGCCTCTGTAGATGGAAAGTCACTCTGCTTTGAAGTGTCAACCGCGCGGGTCGGTGTTTTTGAAAATAAGCCAGTGGTATAGGAAAGTAATTTTTTTAGTGACCAGGTTTGAACATATAAGTAGTCAATTTGTGAAGCTGAAACGATTCTTTTATGAAAACATGCATTACATGAATGCAAGTGATAGATTGTAGCTACGAGTGTGCATAGCACATTAACAGAGCAATTACCTTTGCTATATAAATAATATCACGTATCACGTATGTCAAAGTGCGGTGGTGACACGGGATAATAACAATAAAAACGATAGTTACTGTCGATATTTCCGTACCCGTGTATACGTAATTTGCATACGGTTTATGCAAATACCGTGTTCGGTACGCGTCCCGTTTCGCGAAGAACTTGTACGAACCGTCGTCATCGTATCGGTACAATTTAATGGTGTGTGCGAAGCACTGTTACTACATGATGAAGAGAGAAGAAAAGACTTGCAGAGTATTTGATAACGCCATGCAGTTTGGTGCAATAATGGCGTAATTTGCTGGACGCTATTGCCTGGAATCATGAAGAAGCTGAGACGCTACCAGTTGAGTTCATTTTAATTATAGGCATGCTTACATAGAAGGAATTAGGCTAATTCGATCCCAGTATAATGTAAATGTAAATGTCAGTCTTGTTGTGACTGAGCTATGTTGTATTTTTATAGATTAATGTCATGTTTCAGGGAAATGCATTTTGGAACCCTCATTTTTATATATTATTTTATTTCCTTTTTTATAAGGCGGGAAAGAGGGAAATGATTAAGTGTAGATGAGGATATATGTCTAAAGGTAACTGTGTGTTCCATTTTGGTACAAGATGTAGACTCTTTTAGTATAAAGGCTACACAGCCTAAAGTTTGGTCTGGGAATAAAATTTAGTAAGGTATTTTTTTTTTTGCATGTAGCACGTTTATAGGAGTGCATGGCAGTGATGACCAACGTAAAAGTGCACGATCGAACTAATATCTTCTAGATCCGCAGATAGAACTAGCTAATTGGTATTGAGTTATGTATTTACGAGAAAAAGGCAAGATTAGCCTGATACTGAGATTACAATGTGTGTTACACAGGACGGAATTGCCTAGAAATGAATATCGGGAAAGATACAATGGTGTTAGCTGCATGAAAAGAGAGAGGTTTGATTTGCCTCAAGTGTTCATTATGATTGTGAGAATCGAACTCACGGACCCCAACGTGTTAGGCCAGATGTGTTGAGTATCATATCTGCAAGCCGTGTTATATTGGAATATGTAGTTAAGGCCATAGGAATGTGTATTGGTGCCTTATTATGAGTTCGAGGCCTTGTGTTAATTTAATGAACAGAGAAGTGAATGGCAGCGTAATTTATGTTCCCAAATATATTAGAATTTCTCAGGCAAGAATTACCAAACCAATTAGTTAGAGTCTTTTCTGGCGAAGTAAGATATTTCATAGCTGGAGCATCAGAAGTGTTCCGTGATTTATATTACAGCGTGCGGAGTGAAAGATCAACAGACGGATAGCTGAGCCTGGAGTTCGGTGTTCTTTTTATATGAAGGAGTCTAGTATCTTATTGTTTATATTTCAGATATTGAATACACAGATGATATTATTTTATTGCATGTCTTTACAGGTTTCTCTGAGAGTGTATTTTGTATTAATTTGTGTTACTTGGATTGTTGTTGATTATGTCATTGTCAGCGTTGATATATACTTGCTTTAAAATATGAGTCCGGAACTCATGTTATTGGGAAGTAGGCTTTTAAGCCATCCAATTTATAATAGAACAGTCTGTTAAGTAAATTCAGTGTAGATGTAAGCTAAGGTCCCTGAAATATTGATTTGATGATAAGTGATGTATAGTTTTATTATGGATCGGATTTAGCATAATTTTATTCTGTAGCGGTATGTCCTGTAATTGTAATTTGAATGATATCCGTCAGGATGCGTTAAAATGAATTTAACTGCGTAAGTCGAAGCGAAGTGTGAATTTCTTCCCCAGGTCGTTGTGTTTATTTTGTTAATATTTTCATTTTCAAACGGGACATTGCCCGTCTTTTGTGACTTATAATAATTAATGATATTTATGTGCTCGGCGTATATTAAAATTTTGGCATTTATTTGAGCCAGATTCTAATCATTTTTCACATTTTTGTTTATTTTGAATTTCAATAATGTTTATTAGTCAATAAATCCATCTTACCCCTTATTTTTGAATGTTATTTCGGAAATATGATACTGTTTCCCGTTCACATACCCATGGCATAATTTTTATCCTGCGATTTTTAATTTATTTAAGCCCGATCATTTTTTTAAGAACCGAACACGCAGCTCTCCGATTGGCACCGGTGGACTGTATTTTAGACGGGAACCGTATAGTAGTTTGCCATTGCTTTCCTCACTGGGTCAGAAAGTACTATTGCAGCACGACTGACCCTGTGAGCAGCACCTTTCATAACACTCAGATGCACTAGTCGTGCTCTGAATGTCATTACTCAGCACCACCCATAGCCCAGCAGCTTCCATATTGTCACAACCATGGATATTGAGTGGGACTTCGGGGGAAGCTACACTTTACTCTGGCCTGTGAATGCAAAAGTACTGTATCCATCAAGAAATGGCAGCATGCAGCCTGGATGAGTATACTCTAAATATGAATATTTTTTTTTTTGCTAGTGGCCTTACGTCGCACCGACACAGATAGGTCTTATGGCGAAAATATGAAGTATGGTCGAGATCTATCCTGCCCTTTCTCCGTGGTGGTGAGGGACATGCAAACCGCACACAAATCAAATCCTAAGTGATAGGGGTCGTATAAAAGCTACGCAAAATACCATTTAACATTTTAAAAATGAAAATAAGAATATAGTTCTAAAACGAGGATAATAATAATAATAATAATAATAATAATAATAATAATAATAATAATAATAATAATAATAATAACGGTAATACTGGAGGAAGCGCTAGAAATAAAACAGAGTGTCATTGACGTAGCCAAGGAAAGGGGCGTGACGAGGCGAAAGTAGGACAACGTACTGCAACCATTTCGACCCACGCCAATGACAGAGCAACGGTTTTCCAAAACCTTCGCAGTAAATGCTGGAGTAGAGACAAAGGAGGAAATCATTAATATAGGCCCTAACTCCCAGATTTCAAGATCCTAACGATTAAACAAAAAAAACATAAATGTTCTAAAGATTCCATTGTGATTTGATAGAATCGGATGATGTTCATTCACGAACAAAACATGTTAATCGCTGTTTCATAGCGTGAATTTTTATTCCTTGTTTAATAATGTGTTTTATTACAGGTATGTTATGGTATAATATTTATATTTAATTTGTGTGTTCGACAAACTGAAAATTTTTTAAGTTACTTTTAAATGAATTGACACTGGAAAGTATGGCTTCCTTATTAACAAAATACATTCACAGCATCGTTCGGACTATATTACATGTAAATCGGACAGACTGTCAACACACATCAAGAGGAACAAGCACACTTGACTGACGTAGTTTTTGGCAGGGGCAGAATAACGTACAAGATTTTAATGAGGGGCGTGTATCCAGAACGGAATTCATCAAGTGAGCAAAATACCATCTGCCAATTTAAATTTTTTGTTATTAGAATTCTTTAACAATATCAAAAAATATTTTAGGTAATATTTTAAAACCGTGTTTATTTTAAAGAAAGGATATGAATGCTACAGAACCTATAATGGCGTATGGCTTTTAGTGCCGGGAGTGTCCGAGGACAAGTTCGGCTCAACATGTGCAGGTCTTTTGATTTGACTCCCCTAGATAACCTGCGCGTCGTGATGAGGATGATATGATGATGAAGACGACATAAACACCCAGCCCCAGTGCAAGCGAAATTAACCAATGAGGTTAAAATTCCTGACCCTGCCGGGAATCGAACCCGGGACCCCTGTGACCAAAGGCCAGCACGCTAACCATTTAGCCATGGAGCCGGACATAGAACCTATAGGAATGCCTTACTTGCTGAGGTAATCCGAACTTCACATATAAGTTAACAGGGATATCCTAGGAGTGAACAAAATAAAGGCAAAAGGACTGAAGCCATGAACTTTTTTTTGGTTGTTACTCCTTCTGGACTTATGAATTGTTATGATTATCCTGCCAGCCATTTCGTCACTTTATCAGTCTGACGTCCAGCTCGTCATTATTTAATCACAGCTTAATGGAAAAGGCCGGCTCTGTGTTGAATGAAATAACGCATGTGAGTTATGTGACAGCCGTGTTCAACTTTAGCCAGTTATACGAGTCAATTCGATTAGTACAAAGAGTATTTTTTGATTTACAACGCGAACGTCCGCGTTAACGTTGTATGAGTTACAGTATTCGAGCTATGTGTTGCGATGTAATAATATCCAGCGAACTTCCTCTCTAGAGCAGAGATACAATGTTGGCTTTCAGGTCCTAAGATCGTGGGTCAGATTTTGAAGACTGATAAAATGATAATTGGACACGCAATGTCTCACGGTGTCCGCGATTGTAAGATATCTGGTGACACATTCGGTCTTCATCAAACAAAATTAATTTACTCAGCAATACGTCTCCCAGTCCCGGTCTACCTACCATCTAGAACGGTAAATAAATAAAAGTAAACTCGTGTTCTCATCCTCAGGTAGTGCAACTCTTTACAGACACACCCAATGGAGGTGAGCTGCATGTATCATTTCAACCACATACCAGCCATCCTGCTAGTTTTAAGTTTCCGGCAGTACCGGGAAATGAACCCGGGCCCCCGAGGATAGCAGCTAAAGGCCGTTAAGCTGCGGAGGTAAAACAGAACGTCGAAAATGAACCGCCGGAAGCCTATCTTGGATCAGTCCTTGATGGATGGAAGTTGTCGCAGGGATTTCTCTCTTCCATTACCCTATTGGCTTCCAGTAAAAAACTTGTTTTGGTTTCTTCTCAGAATAGTCCAATTTGTTAATGTTTGATGCATTCGCCCATTTTTTCCTAATTAGACATTTCCAATCGTATATAATTTTGAAATCCTAACGGAGAGTCTTTAAAAGTAAATTCCTTTCGGCAGATATTTGGAACTTGTTTTCCTTTCCATGTACCATGTTTCTATTTCAAAACTAATGAGGATGTCCGCCTCTGTGGTGTAGTGGTTAGTGTGATCAGCTGTCACACCCGGAGGCACGGATTCGATTCCTAGCTCTCTCACGAAATTTGAAAAGTGGTACGAGAGATAGAACTGGGTCCACTCATCCTCGGGAGGTCAACTGAGTAGAGATGTGTTCGATTCCCACCTCAGCCATCCTCGAAGTGGTTCTCCGTGGTTTCCCAACTTCTCCTTCAGGCAAATGCCGGGATGGTACCTATCTTCATTCTCTCCTCCTTGTCTATCCCCCGACAAGGCCCCTGTTCAGCATAGCAGGTGAGGTTGCCTGGGCGACGTACTTGTCGCCAACCCCCAGTTGTATCTCCCCGACCCAAAGTCTCGCGCTCCAGAACACTGTCCTTAAGGCGGTAGAGGTGGGATCCCTCGCTGAGTGCGAGGGTAATACCAACCCTGGACGGTAAACGGATTAATAAAGAAAGAAAGAAAGAAAGAAAGAAAGAAAGAAAGAAAGAAAGAAAGATAAATATTGTAAATATTATTCTTTGATTTTATAGACATGTTTTAGAAGGATGGAATTCCACATCTAACATATCAGCTCCAAAGCTCCATTTATTTCGGTAATAATTATTAATTTATTTTTCCTTTCATCTGACATGTTTCCGCTCTTTAACCAATAACACTCTCTGCTGCTGAATTTCAAATATTAATCTGTTAATTTTTAATGACATATTTTGGAAAGGCTGATCTGAATAGTGTATGATAGGGACTTGTGAAAGATCTCTAGTGGTACATTCAGTGTTTACTGGAAAAAATTAAATAAAACTCGATGATAAGAATTTTGGTTCCTCTGCCGTCTAAAATAACTAGAACGTTAAAAATTATGCAGCTAAATGGCATCAAACCAAATGTATTATTATTATTATTATTATTATTATTATTATTATTATTATTATTATTATTATTATTATTATTATTATTATTATTATAGATCTTATCTTTGCAATGCAGGTCATACTGGAGAAGTGCTATGAATATAACATAACAGCGTATTAGCTCTACGTCGACTTTAAACAGGCATATGTTTCTGTGCGAAGAGGAAAACTGCTCATTGAAATGAAAGCCCTCAGTTATCCGGGGAAACTGATTAGGTTGGTAAATACAGCTTTGAGCAGAAGTAAGGATAAATATGTGTACAAGGGAAGGTATCGAGAAGCTCCGATGTAAAAATGGGGCTGAGACTGCTGTCCTCTACAATATTGGTTTAGAAACAGTCGTGCATATCATCACTGCAGATCGTGAAAGGAACATACATCATAGACCGATTCAAACTATAGCATATGCAGAAGATGTGGCCACAATATCTCGAACAAAGGATGTAGTTCTTGAAAGCTATAATAAATTGAAGATGGGAGCACAACAAATAGGACTTGTAGTGAATAACAGTAAAACTAAGTTCTTGTTGGGTTCCAGAACGAGTCAACCTGCACACGAATTTAGATGCGGGGAAAAGCGTTTTGAAGGCGTGCAGGAATTTACATATCTAGGCTCTCTGATCACTTCAAAAAATTAAATTAAAAAAGAAATCAGCACAGAACTGGCCGTAGGAAACTGATATTACGCTGCCTTAATTCGAACGCTAAGAAGCAAGTAATTATCACAAAAAGCTAGGTCACCATTTATAAAACTGTCATTTGACCAGTGGTTACATATGAAGCTGAGACTTGGGTTTTAAATAAAACAGAAGAAGAAAGGAAATAAGGAAGATTTTTGGACCAGTTAAAACGGAGCTGAGATGGTGCATTTGAACAAACCAGGAGCTTAGTGACCTGTACAAAGAACACGATATAGTACCTGTGGCGAAGACTAGGCTACTAGAGTGCGTTGGCTTGGACATGTCCATCGAATGGAGGAAATTAGAGAACCTAAAGGAGTGATTGGGGGGTATCCAGGTGGTAGTCGATATAGAGGTAGAACAATAAAGCGGTGGATGGAGGAGGGGGAAGATGATCTACGTACCATGCGAGTCAGGAGATGGAGAACCACGGCTATCTGCAGAGAGTTTTGGAAGAACATAGATGCGGAGATGAAGGTTCTGCAAGGACCGTATCTTCAAGGAATAATACAGTATTATTATTATTATATTATTATTATTATTATTGGTATCATTTTTGATAACATTTTAATTTCTAAAGGAAAACCATCCAAGACTAGGATTTTCTGTAGCAAAATAACTTTCAGTTCCATTGGATGAGTTCGCTTTCTGGCTTTAGTACTTTGAAGGCCCATGCCGGGATATTCAACAGAAAACTGAAGTTAAAATCCTGCCTTTATCCATCCTAGAAGATAGAGCGAACTGCTGATGTTGCTTTGTAAGCCGGTCTGTCAGTTTGTGGAGTGTTGAAATTAGTGCGTGGCAGCTTACAAGTTGATTCTACCTCTTGTGAATTAAATGGAGAAAAATAAGATGTTCTAATGATTAAGACGTACAGTGAAACCCTTCAAATTGGACATACCTACAGCCTGGACATCCCTCTTTATTGGACATATACATATACTGAATTCATCGTTTAACTCCGTATTCGTTTACATGTTAAGTATCCTCTGTACATTGGACACCCACTCAAATCTGGACATTGGACAGCCCTCAAATGGCAGTTTCAACACGTTCAACACTAATACAATCGAATTTACATGGAGTGTAACGATCATCGACGTAATTCGCTGGTTCCACGGACGTGTCTAAAGAAACAATTTTGAAATGTTCCCTTCATGCAGAATGTGTGCCCCCATCCACTGAAGAAGAAGAACCATCTCAGATAACATCTCGTTAACTGACGAACTGAGATGCTTCCCAGAAATTCTTAATAGTGAACTGTCAAAAGTTAATATTTTTAATGATTTCGATAATGTGTTGGAAGTCCATGATGATGTCCTGCAGAAAGATAGTCTGAAGAAGAAGAAGAAGAAGAAGAAGAAGAAGAAGAAGAAGAAGAAGAAGAAGAAGAAGAAGAAACCTTTCCCGTCCCCAAGGAGCCACCTCTCTATCAAAAAGCTGTACAGTGTATTAATGAGTTGGAACGTTCCGTGTTTGTGTATAACCAGCCAGAAATGATTGAAACGGTATTTCCACGAACCTGCTACGCGGGCGTAGCAGGGGGAGAGGTGATACTCCCACGTGGCGCGTCCCAGGTGGCAGATAGGGGGGTCCTAACCGGCTTGCCGGCGGACTTGAGGAAAATAAAATACTTCTCGCGGACCAAACACACTACCCCCTGTGGGTGGGGGACGCAGATGAAGAATACACCCACGGTATCCCCTGCCTGTCGTGAGAGGCGACTAAAAGGGGCGACCAAGGGATGATTAAATTGGAACCATGAAACCGCTTTTGATTCGTGCCATCACGCGGGGAACACCATGAGTTGCCTGTACTTGCGAGTTGTACCACTATATTCGGTACGAAATGGGTTTGTGATTAGTAGCAGCAGAGAGTTGGTTCCCCTGTGGGTTTTCCAGTACCCGTGCGTCGTACCCATGTGAGCAACACCGCGGGTCTGGGCGTAGCCTGTGAGTTGTACCACTATATGAGTGACACCGTGGGTCTGCGTTGAGGAACACCACGGGGCCCGTGGGACCGGCATCCGTGCCTAGTACACCTAGGTGAGGAAACTCATTGGTTTGCGTTGGCTATGAGTGGCGCCATTGTGTGTGAAACACCATAGGTCTGCGTTACCTGTACGAAGTACAATACTTGTGAGTAGTACCGTCTTGTGTGGAACACCGTGAGTTTCGCTACTTTTGATTATTACCGCAACATGACAAGTACCATGGTTCTACTTTACTCGCGACATGTACCATTCTGTGGAGCCTTAGACATGGATTTTGCACCCCTTTAGACATCAAGCATCATTGTGCTTTATGAGTGGTCCCTTGGTCAGTAATCAATTATGTATGATCTTTGTTTGAGTCTGATCCACTGTATTTTGTTTGTTTGTTCCCTCTTTTTTTGTGGGGTTCATGTCCATCTATTCATTCTTCATGTCATTTTTTTTTTGGTCAGTGGATGAATTTGACATTTTTGTTCTTTCATTTAGTACCATTAGGGGCCGATGACCTCGATTTATGCACCTTTAAACAACAAACATCATCATCATCATCGAAACCGTATTTGAATTACCTCGGAAATTGAATCAGAATGAGCACGTTGAAAAATCAAAAAATCAAATCAAAGTGTTGTGAATGATTTTTTACTAATCATTAAAGCGTGAGAACTGCACAGTACAATATGCAAAATAAAACATAGGGCAATATTGTAATGCTTTTTTTACAGTTTTATTATGTATTTACAGTATACTGTACACACTAGCTCAGATTTGTTCCTTTCCTGCACTGTTAGTATGCTTTCGAAATATTGTACCCCCGCCGTGTAAATTGGACACCCCACTACATTGAACACATTTTTAACGAACCGGAGGTGTCCAACTTAGAGAGATTTCTTGATATTTAACAATAATAAAAATATTTGAAGTTGATCACTTACTCGGTTGGTATCTTCACAATGATATTCAGCTGAGCAGAATTTCTGAGTACCACACTCACCTGAAATGAAACATATACTCACATTAGTTACAGGTATTACATTACATAAATAAAATTAAAGTTTTGTCCCTCCAGATGAAATTTTTTCCCTTCTTTTTTCTCCGATTTTGTAAACAAGAGTTGAAATTTGGTTCCGTTTAACCGTTTCTTGTCTGTCAGAATGTTTCAATGAACATCACGGGAAAACGGCTCGACAGAATTTTTAAATGTAGTTTATGGACATCGAGAGAGTGTTTTAAGCCATATATTATTTTTGTACAATTTTTTTACGTCGCATCGACACAGATAATTCTTAATGGCGACGAGGGGATGGGAGAGGGCTAGGAGTGGAAAGAATTGGCTGTGGCCTTAATTAATGTACAGCCGCAACATTTTCCTGGTGTGGAAATGGGAAACCACCGAAAACCATCTTCAGGTCTGCCGACAGTGGAGTGCGAACCCATTGTTTCGCAGATGCAAGCTCACAGCTGCGCGCCACTAACCGCACGGCCAACTCACCCGGTATATATTATTTAATTAGTATACATAGGCGTAGCAACATTGGGAGAAAGACAGGATATGTAAAATATCACCGTTAATATTATCAGTAGTAATAACTGTATATTATAAAAGTTTTATACGCAGGGTGTCCCGGGAGGAATGATCAATATTCAGGGATATGACAGGAGCGATCATTTGAAGCAAAGGCTTCATATGGACATATGCCATATTCCAAACGGTTTTCATTTGTCCATTGTCCATTAGTTTTTGGGATAGTAGAATGAAATGGCGTATGGCTGTTAGTGCCGGGAGTGTCCGAGAACATGTTCGGCTCGCCAGGTGCAGGTCTTTTGATTTGACTCCCGTAGGAGACCTGCGTGTCATCATGATTATGATGATGATGATGATGATGATGATGAAATGATGATGAAGATGACACATACACCCATCCCGCGTGCCAGCGAAATTAACCAATGATGGTTAAAATCAGTGGCGGCTGGTGTAGAAAATCAGTTGTGTGCTGTAACCCATCCCCACTCCAAAAAATAAAAATATTTAGAAACATACCGGTATGTGGTTTTCAAGAGGCTCTCCACTTGGTTAGCCACACTGAACAAACACGCAAACAACCCCAACGCATATAGACATTCCTCATAAAAGACTATACAACTATATAATTAAACACACAATAACACCTGCCGGTCATAATGCAAGTGTGACTAGTGCTAGTGCTGCCTATCTGTCGTCGATCGAAGAATCGCTGTGAAATGATGTCTTGGCTATTGTTTCCACAGCCTATCGGAACACATTCTCATTGTATCGGAGAAGTTCGGCACGCATGCGCAAAAGGCAGAGTTCCTGGTTTCTGGCTAAAAGCTTAGAAATCCTCGCTGAGCTGTGATCGCACAGCACCCGGCGTGGAGCGCACCATTAGTTACCTGGTTGTGAGGGGAGTTGAGTAACTTCCTGTTCTTTGGCTGACGTCTTTTTCAATGCACTGTATTTGATTGTAGATAATATTTGTAAACTAATTTATTTTTCCAATAGGCAGTGTGCTGCAGCACTTCAGCACATAAGGTAGAGCCGCCCCTGATTAAAATTCTCGACCCTGCCGGGAATCGAACTCGGGACCCCTGTGACCAAAGGCCAGCAAGCTAACCGTTTAACCATGGAGTCGGACTTTGGGATATTGGCGGGCATGTATGTTTCTTACCCACCAATCCTCTTCGACGTTTTGAAGTGGGTACAAGTTTTCAGCATGTAATGTTCGCCATACACATGTTCGTGAGACATTGATACGTGCAGAAAGTCGCCGGGTGCTGGTAGTAGGAACACGCTGCACCATTTCAACAAAGTTGCTGTTGCTGCGCAGGTTGTTGAACTACACATTCCGAAAATTAATGGGAACTTGGAAGAATTCCTCTTCCAGGCAATCTGCTGAAAACTCTGGTAAACCCTCTACGATTAGGAATTCGACGTGTCAGAAAGCGCCGACGGTATTCGTCGAGAGCAATAGGAGCACCACCATCGTAGAAGCCAAAAACATACTCCATTTCTGCATATTCTTCATTAGTGTAGATGTGTGGCACTTTAGGCAGTGCGTGTGCAAACACAGTTAACCGATGCTACTCTCTGATAGACTCTCAGTCCCTCGCAGTACTTCACTCACAAAACGCCATTGGCAACTGCGTGTTCAACGGGATAGTTTAATGGCAGAAAGGCATCCCGAGCAAAGAGGTTGAAAGCAATGACGTAGATTGGGCTAGAATAAAACCTAGATCAGTCTTCCCAGTCGTTCGGAGGCATTCACTGGTACATGGACATTCCGCTTTAATCACAGTGTCTGATCTACGCCCACAATGAGATTGCTTTCTTCTTTTGACGGTTGTTAGTTCTACGGAAAGCAGTGTCCGCCTATCTCACCTGATGTTTCTGGCTTCCCTTTCACATATCTTCATTTGGACAATCTCACCGAACGTATCTGAAGCTCTCAACTCTCTCAATCCTACCATACCTTGTCTTTAGGTGGAGAGGTGCAGTTTTAATGTTTGTCATGACCTTTATTTCTTAAAGGATATCTGGAGCACTGATTTTCCTGACTGTTCATTGAGTAGATTTATCTGTTCAATAACTGGCGTATTTGAGCACCTTAAAAATACTACACGACTGAGCCAGGATCCAACCCGCCAACTTGGAGTAGGAAGGCCAGCGCTCTACTCTCTGTACAGGCTGTACGTTAATTAAGGCCACGGCCGTTCCCTTATCATTCCTAGCCCATTGTTGTCCCATCGTCGCCTAAAACTTATCTGTGTCAGGGGGGCGAAAAGATAAAAGAAAGAAGAAAATACCACTTCTTACCGGCAAAGGCATACTAATAATATGAACATGATTATACCTGCTTTTACTTGTGTTTCCTTGTTGTTTCACTTCACTTATTGTTGTACGATCAGTGTAAAATAGTTTAGACCTACTTTGTACCTGTATCTAACTATGACTAACATAAATAAATAAATAAATAAATAAATAAATAAATAAATAAATAAATAAATAAATAAATAAATAAATAAATAAATAAATAAATAAATAAATAAATAAATACATAAATTAATAAATAAATACGGAAATAAATAAAGAAATAAATGTTGGTGTTTACCGCTGAAAGTTTAGATTGTCGGCATTATTTGTTTTTGAATTTCTTTGAATCCTTAAGAAAATAAATAATGTTGACCATTCTAAAAGTTATGTGCAAAAATCAAATCTTGCATATTTAACAATTTGTAATTGTTCCGAGAAATTTAACTTCCTTGAGAATATGTAGAACACTGAAAAGGAAACTTATTGTGTAACGATTAATAAAGTAGGTAGTGTAATAGCATACAGTGGTCTGTTGTTTATCGTAAGAGGTCCACAATGCAGTAAATCGGACTACTGTGTACAACCTCAGTACACTATACGCGAGTGCAATGACATCACGTTTACCTGCTCTCATCGAAAACCTCTGCACAGCGCAAAAAAAAAAAAAAAAAAAAAAAAGAAACGTCGTACCATGAGATTCCGTTGCGTAGAGGTTTCACTGTAGTTTAGTACCGTGCCAAAGAAATTCTTGTATACTTCAAGCTATTGAACCTCAGCACACAGATGTGCTTTCTTTACGGAATGCTAGCTATAGTACCACCATTGGCGGGAATATCATACAGCATGTGCAAAGTTATCTTATTCCCCACCTACTCTCCGCCAATATTGAGCCAGGCTGTTTTACTCGGGACGCAGCAGTAATGCCATCGCTAGGAGATGAGTGGAAGCAGAAGAGACAAATCACTCTGCGATATTACAGTACCTAATGTAAACGGAGTCCCCCTTTCATTCATGACTCCCTCTTGTCTTATTCTTCAGTAGATCATTCCTTGACGATTTTTCCTCATTTTTTAATCATCATCTTTCCTTGTCGATATGGACCGACCACCACGCGGTTTTCAATTTTCTTGTCTATATGGACCGATTACCACGCGTTTTTACACCTTAAGACAATCATGACAAAAACCATGGCCAGTTAGCATGATTTATCAATATTTCCATTCTAGCAATGCTCGGCGGTGATAAGGACAAGAAGTATAAATTCACGAATTCTATTGCTATAGTCGGTAGCCTATGATATAATTGTACAAGACATGAATGATCCGAAATTGTATACTCTAAAACTTTAGTTGTGTAGTATTTATCAACTGCACCAAACTGAAATGTTTGCTGCAGTAATTACTCGATTCTATACAGACAAGCCGGCCAAATCGGTACTATACCGCTTTTCACGAAAGTTCAATCCTGATTTAAAAACAAATAGGCGGAGCAACTTGCCTATGCACGTGGACATGGCGTAGTTGATTGGAGAAGCAACCGTTGCACTCACTCGACTGTATGTGAGCTCGAAGAAACGTAGTACGTCGCATTAATTTTATTTTATTTTAGAATTTTTTTTTACATTTGGAGAGTTTGGAAGTGTACGTAATCGAATTAAAACATGGTTTTCATATATACCGGTATGTATATATATATGGTTTTGGTTTAATAAAATGGTGATTAAATAACAAGAAATGAAGGCACAAGGCGTGGTGTAATACAGGAAGTCTTCTCGTAGTGGGGGAAAGTCCCAAGCGTGGAGATAAGGTGTTGTATCTTGCAGGAGCAGTCAGTGTCAGTATTCATAGTGAGAGAAATGGAGCAAGAGGTAGGACATTGCGTGTAGTGAAGCACAAAAGAGGAAAACCGCTCAGAAGTGACCATAGGCAGTGCGTCGTGTATGTGTTCAATAAACTAAGTGAACTGAATCCAGGTTTAGCCGTTTCTTCAGAAGTTCAGACGTTCGCACTGTTGTCGTATGCGATGCGCAGCCCAGTACGTCCGAACACGAGACGTCAACGGGGCGAAAGTCGGTACTACACGTTCAGCGAATCACAACTCTTTCTTTGGCGGAGGCGTGGACTTATCATGTTTACATCAGGGTTAAACTCTCGTGAAAGGACATATAATGGTACTCTGGGTATTGGCTCCTCAACAATTCAGCCATCAGGTCTCATAGATGGTCTAGGCGTCAATGGAGAGAAATAATACAGAGGAAGGGTAGTATCCCCTTGTTTTCCTCACCGAGACAGAAATTGCTATTATATAACAGTCTGCCAAGCCCACTGAATTGCACGCACCATCCGACCCTATAAGTACTTAAGGAATGGCATTACTCGTATCACTCATACTTCAGCCATTTTCTTATTGTCCTAGCCAAGAAGCTCAGTGAAAGTAACTAAGTGTACTTCCTCTTAAGGAACAATAATCACCATCACAGTGAAAGTAACATACGAGTATTTGTTCTGGGCTATACCAGAAGACATAGTGAACTATGAATACTATATACCGAGCTCAATAGCTGCACTCGCTTAAGTGCGGCCAGTATCCTGTGTTCGGGAGAGGGTGAGCTCGAGCCTCACTGTCGTCAGTCCTGAAAATGGTTTTTCGTGGTTTCCCATTTTCACACCAGGTTGTACATTAATTAAGGCCATGGCCGCTCCCTTATCATTCCTAGCCGCTTCCTGTCCCATCGTCGCCGTAATATCTATCTGTGTCAGTAGGACATTCAAAAGAGAAAAGAAGAAAATACCACTTCTTACCAGCAAAGGCATACTAATAATATGAACATGATTATACCTGCTTTTACTTGTATTTTCTTGTTGTTTCATTTCACTTATTGTTGTAAGATCAGTGTAAAACAGTGTAGATCTACTTTGTACCTGTATCTAACTATGACTAAAATAAATATCAAGAGAGCTAAAATTGTGAAGTACCTCGGCGAGTGGATATCGGAGGACATAAGTGTAACGATGGCTCTTGAACAAAGGAAAATCAAATTGGACAAGGCTTACCATGATTGCAGAAAACCGTATGCCTCAAATAATGTTACCTCACTCCTCATTTCCCTAGTACGCCTCTTCAGTGATGCCTAGGCCATCTATGACAGCTGATGGCAGAGCTGTTGAAGATCCAACCAGCCTTAGAGCTGAAGACTGAACACATGTAAAACTGAGACATTATAATGCAGTAGTCAGACCATCAGTCCTCTACGTAGCAGAAAGCCTATCCCTAACTAAAAAGACCCCACTGAGAGCCCTGAAGTGCAAGAACGGAAATTCCTGAGAAGAATAATAGGGCCAAATATCATACCAGATGGAAGGCGATGGTACAAACCCAACAATGAGCTCTACCAACATCAAGAAAACCTCATAGATGCCATCAGAAGAAAACGTCTGACTTTCTATGGACACCTGCACAGAATGAATCCTAATAGATTATCCGATAAGATCTTCAAGGCTGCTAACAGAGGCAAAGCTACTGGATTCCCCTGGACCAAGCAAGTGGACAAAGATATTGCAGAGATTAATATTAATCAAGCCGCCATTACTGACAGGAATGCATACCGTTTAATGGTCAAAACTAAACCTTTCCTAACATCCCTTACATCAGCTAGTCACAAAGGAGCTGGGAATAGGTCAGAGGAGCGCAGGAAAGAATTCAGCGAGGAAAACAAAGCAATACTGGGCCAACAGGAAGGATCAATAGGCCCGCTAAGAACACAATCCAGTACGCCAAAAGAGGCAGACGACGACAAAAACACAAATAGAACACAAGCACATTGGTCCACAGGTGGCCCAAACGCAAAGAAAAATAAATAAATAAATAAATAAATAAATAAATAAATAAATAAATAAATAAATAAATAAATAAATAAATAAATAAATAAATAAATAAATAAATAAATAAATAAATAAATGTTGGTATTTACCGCTGAAAGCTTAGATTGTCGGTCTATAAGCTTTTAGAATGTATACGCAAAGAGAAATGTTCTACAAGTTAAGCACAACTCTCTCTATCCCCAGACTGTACGGCAGCTGTTTGCAGAATCGCAAGGATTATCACCCTGTCTGGGAGAGAAGGCAGACAACATGGAGAGATCGATCAGTCCATCAGTTGGGATGTCACGTCCCGAGGAGGATTATGGCTAGCTGGCGTGGATCATGGGGAAAGTCACATTAGACATGAACGTCCCTAAAGCTTTTCCTTAAGTAAACATAAGTTTCTTCTTCACCTGTTAACTAGTATGGGCCGTCTCGTCCTTACAGTATGTTAGTTGAGTTGTGAGCGGCACCGTTTGCACCTGTAGTTGGCTACTTATCTCACTCATTCACTTTACAAGCCATATCCCAAAGTTTGGTGCATTATCTTAGTTTCAGAACAGGGGGTTTCCAAATTGCGACCCGCAGGCCGCATGAGGCCCCACGAAACCTTAATTTGCGGCCTACGAGGGCTTTTTTAAAAAAGTTTAAGAAGTGAAGAAAATTTACAACAAGAATTTCATATCTCGTTCAGAAATGTATTCATTTTTATACCCTTTAGGGACCAAAGTCACACCTAATTCATTTTTAATATTATTTCATGTTTTAAGTAGGCCTATTCACTTAATCCGAATAGATTATATTTTATTTAAAATTTAAAATCCGAACTTCGAAGGAAAATGAGCTCTCACAAATATCAGTGCTAAGTTTTAAGCATTATAAAAAGGGTTATGGGATCCATACCAATTCTTGAACTGCATAACAGCCTCACAGTGGACATTTTGTGCAACGAAACATGCAGTGAATACCAAGAAACACTTTAATTGCCATTGGTGTAAGAAGCGGTTTTAATTCTTCTCTCATGGCTTGTACACAGTGCTGAACACTCGAAGAAATTTTCCGGGAAACACTCCTGGAAGTACATTGGTGGGATTTTAGGCTCTTACAATTGTATAACATTGTTCCCTTCTCACTACTCCCACTAAATTGTCCTTCTTTATGTTTTGAATACATTATTTATTTCAGTTTTTCTTAAGTTATTCTTTTCCTTTTTGTCATTTTTCAAATAGTAATTCAAATGAACTGATAATGTTGGGTGCTCTTCTTCAAAATTCAATTGCCCTGGGTATAATAGTGTTTATTTTTAATTTAACATTTTTATGTACTTGTAAAGTAGCGTTTAAGTAATTAAAGTTTTAAACCATCGTTTCAGTTGAACTATCCATATTATTTCATGCTGGTACCTCTGTTTTAATTGCGGAATTTTATGTAAATTGGTATGTTATTAAAATGCGGCCCGCGGTCATGCCTAAGGTTGCCAATGTGGGGCTAGACCCCTTACAAATTTGAAACCCCTGGTCTAGAATATAAAGCAAGTAAGATTCGAATGTTATGGCGATCGTCCACTAGCGTTGCTCTCTCCGAGCTATCTCTTTTATATCCTACGTCTGATTCCCATATCAAAAATTGAGTTATACAAAATCGCCTACGAATGAACTCTTCACATCTTCCATGCATTTCACTCTAATTTCTACTGTTAATTATCACTTTCCCTCTCCACTTGCACTCATCTTAATTTACTTTCCTCAACGCCGATTTTCATTATGCATTTTTGCAATATCTCAGCAACACAGAATACCTGGGCTCATCCCTCATCCATATCAAATCGGAATTTCATCAGCACTCTTGTTCACTATGATTTCCTTGTGCTGTCCATCTCGATATCATACATCACAGTTGAAAACAGTATATAGGACGGCAAATCAAAATGTAAGATACACTTCCAAGTTATGGCAATTTATAAATCCACCAACACATAGGCAACACGACTCTGACAACATACAATATAAGTAAACATTTCTCGGAACGTTCAACCAACTTTTTGTTTCCGGATGCGTAGAAATCACCTCCAGCGCTATGTAACCACCTGGAGACAGCTGCTGTCACATCCTCATCGTTACGGAGTCGTCGTCCACCGAGATCCTTTTTCAGCTTACCGAACACAGGATAATCGCATGGTACTAAGTATTGACTGCATGGTGGATGCTGCCATACCTTCCACTTGAATCACTGCAGCAGCTCGGACGTTTTGCGGGCCGCGTGAAGTGTTGTGTTGTCGTGCAACAAAATCACACCGGCGCTCAATTTTCCCCGCCAATTTTCTTTAATTGCCTTACGCAACCATTTCAACGGTCGACAATACGAAGCCGAGTTTATTGTTGAGCCTTTCGGCATAAATTCCACGAGCACCACATCCTCCATCTCAAGGAATACTGCCGCCGTTACCTTTCCTCCTGAAGGTTGGACGTTGGCTTTGTTTCGTGGTGGTGATATGGTGTGCACCAATTCCATCGATGCTCTCTTTGTTTCGGGAGTGAAGTGGTGGACCCACGTTTCATCTCCTGTGATGATTTGCTGCAGAAACTCATTGTCCTCCACAGAATACCGTTTCAAAAATGCCAGTGATGATTGGAAAAGTGGTCCTTTGTGAACATCGGTGAGCAGATGTGGGACCCATCTTTGCCACAGTTTACGAAATCCAGGGTGCAAGTGAACTATGGAGAACACGCTGCCATACGAAATGTTCAGCATGCTGGCAATTTCCTGCGGTGTTATGTGCCGATTTACTCTAAAGATCCCATCCACACAGTCAACATTTGCAACGGTACTGGACGTAACGGGCCTGCCTTCGCGATAGTCATCCGTGAGATCTGTGCGTCCAGCGTCAAACTGCTTACACCACTTCACAATATCTGAGCGAGAAATTGCACGCTCAACATATACTGCAGTGATTTAACGATGAATGTCCGTGCAATTGAGCCGTTTATCCCATAGAAATCTGATCGGTGCACGCACCTCCAGTTTGGAGTGAACATCTTAATGAAGTGCTATTGAGCCTAGACCGCTCTGGTCACACAGCACGACGGTATAGCCCACCAGCCATCCTATAGGATGTGTCAGCATTTATCGTACCCTGCTCATCATTGGCCACGGTCACGGCACATAACGTGCTCTCGCGGCGGGCTAGTGTAACTTACTTCTTGATTCTCCCTCGTATGTATAAACCAAGCGAGTGTCTGCGTGGTTTGCGTCACATAGTTGTCGGCTTGTGTTCGCAAGATAGTGGATTGGAACCCCACTGCCGGCAGCCCTGAAAGTGTTTTTCTGTGATATTCCATTTTCCTTAAATCAACACGTACTAGGCGTAGTCATTGGTTATGTTTATGTTATTGAATGTCAGAAGAGAGGTCTCTCTCATGCACACATTCAGCTCATTCTGTCAAATTAAGATAGATTACGTTCAGTTCAAATGTAGACTCTTTAATTTGTGCAGAAATTCCAAATAAAAACAGACCCTCACCTTTTTTTATGATATTCAGGAATGCATGATAAGCGGACCTTCCAGCACTATCAATCCATACAGTTCATGCATGCAAGAATAAAAATATATATAAAAGTTATCCAAAAGAATTTCAAGAGGAAACTAATTTAAATGTTAATTGCTACTCTATTTATAGACAACGCGATAACGGCCTTACTATGCCAGTTCGATCTTCTGTCAATGATAATCGGTGGATTGTAAGATTTAGTAGATTTCTCGTAGAAAATACCTCTGGCATATCTTTTTTTTATTTTTTTTATTTTGCAATTTGCTTTACGTCGCACCAACACAGATATGACTTGTGGCGACGATGGGAGAGGAAAGGCCTATGAATGGGAAGGAAACAGCCGTGGCCTTAATCAAGGTACAGCCCCAGCATTTGCCTGGTGTGAAAAAGGGAAACCACGGAAAACCATCTTCAGGGCTGCCGACAGTCTCTGCCATATCAATCTCGAGCATTATTAGTCAATCAAGTCTATAAAGGACATTGCTGCACAGCTGTACAATTGCGTACCGATTATGAAGGTCGACAACAACTCATCGTTGACGAACTGAACCAGAGGTTATATCGATGGCCTATAATGAATACCCCGTATCTCACATTCCTATCCACTATTTCCCTTAAGACTGGTTACGCCTCCCCGCCACACATGAATATGCAGTCCATCAGAACAATGTTCGTTGTGTTTTTTTTTCCTATGCCGATGTGTGAAGGAAAATGAACCTTACCGTACCGTACTATAGGAAAGTATGTATGCGTGACGTATTTACTAACTTCTAGAGTACAATTTTATAAGGTTCATTTTCCTTTAATCGTAAGCATATCCAAATATGGCTGGAAGGCGTGGCCAGTCTTAAGGGAAATAATGGGTAGCAAGAACTTTGTGAGATACGAGGTATTCCATCTAGGCCATCGATATAGCGATTAAACAAACACCGACTTTTCCAACTATCTCACACAGCCGAGCGACTCCCCCGTCCACTTACAGGAAGAACAAATTCTGTACTTTCATGCCGGGTACAATGATAATGCTAACCGTGATACGGACTCCAAAATCACTATATTTTTTAAATTGCGCAATGAGAATATTACCGCCCGCAAGTATCTTTACAAAGAAATTCCAGAACATCACAATGGAATATTTGCGAAAAAAGAAAATGCTTCGGACGGATCGATACTCTCAATCCGGCCGTCATCGAAAGGTGTTACCACCGAGTACTACTTCTGCACGTCAAAAGACCGCAGTCGTTTGACGATCTACGCACAGCTGATGGAATACTGTGCAGCTCACTTCAACAAGCTGCAGAAAAATTGCATTAACGATGCCGAATGGAAAGAATGCTTACAGGAGGCTGCCAGACACAAAATATCAACACAGTTGAAATGGCTTTTCGCTATCATCTGCATGTTCTGTTCTTCTGCCAATACAAGTCTGGAAAACATTTCAAGACGCACTTTCAGTAGATTTTCAGATAAATCACACGTTGAAGCCTACAACCTCACACGCAATAATTGGAGAATCATTTTAAATTAATATCATGGCAAATCTTGCTAACAAGTCAAACTACCGTCCCATGTTGTGACCGTCGCATAACATACAGCACAACAGAAGCCTACAGCGTAGAAGAAGAATGCACGAACGGCAAGACAGCTTATTAAACGTTAAACGTAGAACAGAAGGTAATAGCTGCGAAAGTCTTTCATGCAGTAAGAAATAACATTCTCAATTGTTACTTCATTGACGGACCGTGGGGCTCCAGTATAACATTTGTCTACCAATCATTGCGCCACATTTTACGAGGTGGAAACAAGGTTGATTCACCAGTTACCTGGACCAGTATTCCTGCCATTCTCCTGCCAGGGGGACGCAAATCACCTTCGATTTTCAAAATACCTGTACCGCTCTTGAATACATCAGCCTCATCGATTCACACTCACATCAAGAATGCGCAACTCCGTCGTGACTCAGACCTCGTCATTTGGGACGAGATTTCAATGGTTCCGAAAGGCACGCTAAGCGTTGTCGATCGACTTTTAAAGGACATCATGAACAATAATCTCCATTATGGAGGAAATATAATTGTGTTTGGTGGAGATATCCCTCAGGTGTTACCCATTGTTAGACGCGCCAGTAGAAGAGCCATCGCTGAAAATACACCTAAACGATCGCCCTTATGGTTTCCTGTTAGAATTCATGAGTTGTTGTAGTTGATGATGATGCTTGTTGTTTGAAGGTGCCTAACATCTAGGTCATCGGTCCATAATGGTACGAAATGACACGAAATGAAATTTAAAAGTACAAAATTCATCCACTGACTAGAATTCCAAACGTGATGATGAAGAATGAATGGATCAGTATTAATTTTAGACAATCCTTTGATCCGACCCGCAATGCCTCACCTTCCCAGAAACTATATTACTGACCAAGGGACTGATTCCAAAGCACAATCCTTAATCGATGATGCTTGCCGTCCAAAGGGGCTGAAAATCCTGGCCAATGGTCTTTCATAATGGTACTTATCGCTAGTAAAGTGGAACCGTGGTATTTCTCACGTTGCGGTAATAATCAAAAGTAGCGTAAACTCACGGTGTTCCAAACATTATGGTGCTAATCACAAGTATTGTACGTCGCACAGGTAACGCAGACCTATAGTGTTTCTCACAAAATGGCGCCATTCGTAAGCAACGCAAACCCATAGTGAACCTCACATAGGTGTACTAATCACAAGGACTCGTGATGGTACTAATCACAAGTAGTTTCATAGTTCTAATTCAACCATCCCTTGGTCGCCCCTTTTAGTCGCCTCTTACGATAGGCAGGGGATACCGTGGGTGTATTCTTCGTCTGCGTCCCCGCCCACAGGGGGTATTCATAAGTTGACTCAAAATACGACGATCCCGTTTTCACTGAATGTTTACATAAGTTGAGTGACGGTGTTTTAGGAGTGGTGTTCCTTACATAGTGGGTACAAATCACAGGCAACGTAAGCCCATGATATTCCGTATATAGTGGTACTAATCACAGGTACTGGAAACCCACCGTGAACCGCTCTGTGCTGTTACTAATCACAAACCTAATGTGTTCCTAACATAGTGGTACTATTCGCAAGTAAAGGCGACCCTTGTTGTTTCCCTCGAGATGGTACTAATCACACGTAGTTTAATGGTCCTAATTCAATCATCCTTTGGTTGCCCCTTTTAGTCGCCTGTTACGATAGACAGGGGATACCGTGGGCGTATTCTTCATCTACGTCTCCACCCTCAGGGGGTGACTTATCACTAGTAAAGTGGAACCCATGGTAATTCTCAAGCTGCGGTACTAATCGAAGTATTGTACGTCGTACAGGTAATGTAGACTTATGGTCTTTCTCACATAATGGCGCCGCTCGTAGGCAACGCAAGTTGACCCAAAATACGGTGATCCCGTTTTCACTGAATGTTTACGTAAGTTGAGTAACGGTGTTTTAGAAGTTGAAGTAGATTACTCCAATGAAGTGAACAAAATTACGAAATATGGTTATTGTAAATTACCACAGTATTATTTACCACCAAATTCAAAGCCACATAAATCAAAGAAAAAATTGTTTTAAAAATCTATTCAACGGTGATTTTATGTCCATAAACGATGATTATTCAGCAGTTAATGCATACAGTATGTCATTTCCAATTTGTTATCTGGAGAGCAAAAGGTTTGCCCAATATAAAGAAATAAACAACGTTCAATTGCACCTCATAGAATTCTTGAATTCCTTAAATCCATCCAGTTTACAACCTCATAAATTTCTTTGAAAGAAAAATGCTATTATTATGTCAATTAGAAATCTTAATGCATATCGGGGATTTGGTGCAAGGTGAGTGAGTACATCACCACTGCTAAATTCATTCATTCCAAAAATGTGCTTATATCCCGAAATAAACTCACACCTTCTGATCCAACCTTGCCTTTCAAAATTATAAGAAAAAGTTCCCAGTAAAAGTGGCCTTCGCTATGACCGTCAATAAATCACAAGATCAGACGCTTCATAGGCGGGATTTTATTTACCCGAACCTATTTTTTCGCTTTGAGTGTTAAACGTGGCTTTTTCATGAGTTCACAGATTGCGTGACATTTTTGTTTGTGTTATAGACACATACGGCCAAAAAGTAAACGATGATCACATTATAACTGCTAACATAGTTTTCGAAGAAGTTTTGTAAGGTACAGAATTTTGAAAACAAAATTCATATCTGACAAAGAAAATATTTATTTTTAATGTCTTCTTTAATGTTTTAAAATTGAAACTATTGTATATAAAAACGACTGTTTACAATGAGACGGATACTTATTAATTCTTTTAAAATGAAATACATTTCATGAATAAATATTTGCATTTAATTATTTTCACATATCACCATTCGGTGACTGATCACGATGCTGTGTGAAATATTTGCACGGGTCGGCTAGTACTCTTATATTATACGAAGAGATCACCACACACAGGCTTAACTCATAATCGAATTGACAGCAATAAAAACATCAAACCTCTTACATAGAGTCCGGATTATTAGGTACTGATAAGTTAGAATGAAAACTTACTTAAGCCAGTAACAAGTATACCCTACACTGTACAACGGTTATGCTATGAGGTTTCCATAGATATTAGGGGTAAAGCCTATAGAACTCTTTGAATTTATGCTACTCTTCCTACACTGTGGTACAACGGGTTGCATCACACTTCCTATAAACCAAATTACTTTGCATTCTAACCTATTACCACCTAAAAACCCGAGGTATATACTTGAAACATTGTTATTCATTATATCCTTTGTTAAACTCATAACTAACAGCAGGGAGTATGTTTTGTTTTGCATTAGAGCCCTCTAGCGCTATCCCAGGAATAGAGCTCGCCAAACGCGCATCCCTCGACACTCTTCAGCACGAAATATGAAGACCACATGTGCGTTATTCATCAGTCATCGTGGTGTTAAGGATTATACAGTACAATGCCTGTCACTTGTGGAATAATTAACTAAATACACTGGATGGAAGTAAGGTGAACAGGTCATTCACAGAGGAATAACTACCACAGTGACACTGTCACCCACAGTTAAGTGTTGAACTAGCCAGGACTGCATTTGTTTCATTTTAACTTTAAATATATCACGTATGATTACGTCAGGGGTCCGGATCCTTGACTGAATGAGAAGGCCCCGGGTTCGATTCTTGGTCAGGTCTTTGTCTCGATATTCCCAATAGCAAGAAGACTGCCTATCTGTGTTTATCTAAGTACCTCTCTTTATTTACACAGGGCGATTCTAAAATACTTTTACAAACTTTGGGGACGGGTTTCTTACATCAAAACAAGAAAAATGTTCACATAAACATATATCCCAAAATCCTTCGTTTCGCGTTATTAATTAATTTACTAAAGTTTATGTTTACGTTCAACGGCTTTCCAGGTCTATCTCAACAACTTCATTTCTCCCAGCACATCTCACAGACGTTGTCTACAGGGATTTTATTCAGAACACTCTTCCAGACTTACTGGAAGATATGCCTCTGCAAATAAAAGAAACATGTGGTTTATTCGTGGTGTAGCTCAAGCACATTTAAGTCTCATTGTTCGAGATCCAAAGGCTAGTATCTACCATGAAGATGGGTAAATATAAAAGGACCAATTTCATGGCCTGCATGTTCCCCCGACGTCAATCATTTGAAATTTTATCTCAGGGGGCACCTTTTGCTTTATGTCGCAGACGAACTGGATGAAGAAACTCCTTTTCGACGTACCATGGAAGACTGCGAAACTATACGACACCATCAGGTAATATTTGAAAAGTAGCAACAGACCGTGATTCGACGATTGCATACGTGTCTACACGCAAGAGGAGGTCGTTTCGAACTTTGGTGTTCAATACTTTCTAACAAGCTGACAATGTCATTGTCAGTGTCAAAGACAGATATTTGTGTCACTTTAATATGTTGCTTCATTAACAACATTTTGAACTTCAATAAATCAAAAATGAAGAATTTTGGGACGTGTGTTTATAAGAATATTTTTTCTTCTTTTATGTGTAAGGAACCAGTCCCTAAGTTTGTAAAAGTATTTTAGAAACACCCTTACAACACTAACCTGCACAGAAACACGCAGTAGTAAATACTTCCCTCCACATATGGTTGGCATCAGTAAAGGCATCCGGTCGTAAAACTGGGCTAATTCCGTACGAAGTGTAGACCTTCGAGAATTAGGAAGAATAAGAGAAGATGTGATTAAGGCAGGGACATTTAGGATTCAGAGGATAATGATATTTACTTTCCAAAAGTCTTTCTCATAGTAGGGTACACTCAGAAGTAAGGTCACTAATGTTTCCTTTACTCTCCCCCATCCAGTCAAAGGTCAATGTGATATTCGTTCTCCCGCTCTATTGCCTGAACAGAAGGTTTGTTTTCTCACAACCATTTCTGAAATCCGTGAACGGAGATCATAGACTTAACAGATACACAGAATGTTCCGTGTTTTTGGAGAAAAATATGAACAGCTATCCAAAGTAAACCTTGGCCTGAATTTCGTGCCCGCTCATGTGATCACTTATGAACGCGATTGATGTAGAAATCCCACTCTCTAAAAGTCCGAGCCACTCAACCTGGTTCATAACTCACTATAAACAATACCTGGATTTCCGAACTGCGGAGGCTCTTTTAGTTCCGCTTTCAGTCGACTCATAGCCCTGTCTGTCATTACAGGCGACTAAAGCGATACTCATAGAATGTCCTAGCTTCAGATCGAGGGTTAGAGACCACGGGACCCATAGCTGAATCTGAAATTGTTCTACATATATCCGGGTCTTCATTTTCACGTTTCCTATCTGACCTCAATTGGTCATCTATTTTTCCCTTCCAAATCTTACAGCGTTACATTTTCGAGGTCTAAGATATCTTTCATTTATACGTTTCGTGGCTTTCCACTCTTTTTAACGTAGACTTTCTCTCTTCGACAACGATACAATGCTTTTAATGTTTGGGTAAAACGCGTATATTGCCCAGAGTATTTAACTAACGATTATGTTTAATGTCTCAATTGTCAGGTAAAAGGGAGACTACCTGCTGCAAAAAAAAAAAAAAGAAACGGAACGTAGTTTTCATGAAACAGCGCTTTAAAATAAGGCAACATTTTTGCTAAATGTGTGACGTCACACGCATACTCTGTTATAAGATGGCGCTGTGTTGTCTCGCGCGCTCAGTTGAAGGTTACCTGAAACAGAGAAAACAATTTAATAAATATATCTACGAAACCATAGAACCACTGCGGCCGTTACAACAGTGACAGCCTACCGCAATTTGTTTTCCTGATACCCACATTCTTCGGAGGGTTGGAACTCACCAGTTTTCCCCTCTGAGTTGCAACCTAGAGATGGCTGTCTAGATGTACAGGAAATCCATTTACATACAGAGGATGCAGGCCCCTGGAAGAGTGGAAGGTCTCGCAGCCGTGAGCTTGCATTCGGGAGATAGTGGATTCGATCCCCACTGTCGGAAACCCTGAAGATAGTTTTACGTGGTTTCGCATTTTAACACCAGGCTGTATCTTTGTTATGGCTGTGGCCACTTCCTCCTGGACCTTTCCTCTCCCGTCATCGCTATAAGATCTATCTCTGTCGGAGCGACGTAAAGAAAAAGAAACGGAAACAAAGACTGAAAATTAAGTGCTTGTACACTATCCTTAACCACGGTACAGAGTGGTATAGGCTGGTTAATTCGCGCCCGGCCACGTTTGCTCCCTCGAATTAATCTGATACTCATTTTGGTGAAGGCTGAGTAAACCTCAAGGCCTTGTGCACCTCTAGAAATGAAAATGTTTCCGCATCCTGATGGGAAAGAGAATCTATGTTTTTGTGGATGAACTGAGCAAGCCGCTACCTCCTCCGCTATGCGGATTGTATCTACATGCACTCCCCTTTTAAAAATAACAGTCATCAGCACCACCACCGGTGTCAAGCTCAATCTGCGAACAAATGTTTAGCTTTCACGATCCTGCCAAAAGAACAAACTGATCGAGGCCACCGTAGCTCAATCGATAGAGGATCCGACGCGGGTTGTGGTTATGTGTTCTAGACACAACCTAATAAGCTTATTTCAACTCCATAAACGGTGTATTCCTCTCGTCCACACACACCTTACTGGCGGCATGTTTCTTATTCATTGCGATCTTTGATATTTCACTTCAGAAATGCGTGAAAAAGAATGTACATTTCATTTTAGACATCAAGAAAGGTTACAGTCACAGTTGATGTGCGACACCCTTGTGTGATGAAAGGTAGGACCGCCGACATTATCATATCCTTTGTCCCAAGACAACGGAGGGATTTTTGCTTGCAGCAACTGGTTTATTTTTATTCGGTATGTGTGACTACGACGTCTTGGATACACAGTGATAGTTCAGTTGCTGCTTGATGTAGTGTGTTATTTTCTACATGCGCATTTTAATATTGGGCTAGATATGTAACTTATATGTTCCGATAGTGCTGCTGTGTTGCCTGTGGCCGCCTGTCATTTATAATCGTTCATTTCACGGACGTCTTGCTCCTAAACAGTATGTAACCCGCTACGTACATAATGTATTGCGGGCTAGTGGCAAGTCTTCCCCAGCAATGATTACTCCTGTAATGTGAGCAAGCCTTAGGGTAGAGTTGTAGTGCAGATAGGCGTGAGCCTTCCCCTGCGATTATAATCATTCTTTTGAGTGTGATACAGCTCAGTTTACTACTATCTAATCTAATATGCATTTGCATTTATTAACTGAAGTAAACTCATTGGCTATCTGTGGAGAAAAGTACTGTATTTACATATTTATAAATATATACAATGTCGGTGATTATAGATGTTATTTACATGTAAGTACAAATGGCTGTTTTTACAGTGTTTAATTGGCCTTGTATTTGCCCTACTTCAGAATAAGAGTTTTCGGGTGCTTCTTCCTAAAGGAGACCATTTCATCCATGTAGTTATTTTTTTTTTGCTAGTGGCTGTACGTCGCACCGACACAGATAGGTCTTATGGCGACGATGGGACAGGAAAGGGCTAGGAGTGGGAAGGAAGCGACCGTGGCCTTAATTAAGGTACAGCCCCAGCATTTGCCTGGTGTGAAAATGGGAAACCACGGAAAACCATTTTCAGGGCTGCCGACAGTGGGGTTCGAACCCACTATCTTCCGAATACTGGATACTGGCCGCACTTAAGCGACTGCAGCTATCGAGCTCGGTAGTTATTTTTTTAATGAGGACATTGCATAACCCAGAGGTGAACTGATGAAAGCGTTTAGTGTGATGATTTCATCTCGTATAGTTTGTACTATGAGTTAGTGATGAATATCGATATTGCGTACATGCCTGGGTAGGTTGGCTATTATCTTAGAACTTTATTCTGGTGTACTTGGAGTCGCCCAATCTAGCTGTATAGCATTGTTGTCTTAATTAATGCCTTACAAAGGAGTAATTTGTTGGATTTAGTGAGTTTCGATCTCATACAAATTTCGTTACGTCGCACAGACACAGATATGTCTTAAGGCGACTATGGGATAGGAAAGGGCTAGGAGTTGGAAGGAAGCGACCGTGGCCATACTTAAAATACAGCCCCAGCATTTGCCTGGTGTGAAATTGGGAAACCACAGAACATCTCCAGGGCTGCCGACGGTGGTATTCAAACCCACTATCTCCCGACTGCAAGATTACAGTTGGGCGGCCCTAACCGCATGGCCAAATTATTATTATTATTATTATTATTATTATTATTATTATTATTATTATTATTCCTACATTATGGTCTTCTATAGCTGACGGCCAGGTACACTAAAATCGGAAAATCAAAAGAAATGCCATACAAATTTGAGGCGGAGGCGGTCCAAGAATGCCCAGCCCAGCAAATTATTTTAGAATTATAGACAGAAATAGAATTCAAACTTGGGAAACAATCGTCTTGTTCTATACTGGAATTATTGGCTAGTTCATTAGCATGTAATATCTTCCTGCTGGTCGCTGAGGTGTGCTGGGGTATTAATGAATCTCCTCCGCTACGATCTTAGCGGGCCTGTGCTGTACACCTAATAAAGACACATCACAGTCTGTTGACAGCTATCCCACTAATTGCCAGCCGTGCTCATCCCGTTCTCAAGGAACTTGATTAATGGTGCACCTGCCACTTGTTACCAGCTTCCAATTATTGAATTACATCAACAATTCAAGCTAGACTCAGTGACTCGCTCTACTGCACGCATTGACTTAGCAGCGGGAATATTCCACATCTTCAAGCCTGCTCTAAATATCTGTATGATGCTTCAACAGAACGTTGCCTCAATTGAAGTTTAATAATAATAATAATAATAATAATATAATAATAATAATAATAATAATAATAATAATAATCTGGCTCCTTGGTTGAATGGTCGGTTTAGTGGCGCTCGGTTCCCAGGACCTGGCCGAGCTGGGAATTTGGGGATTTTAGCCGCGTTTGGTTAGTTCCTCTAGATTGGGATGTGGGTGTTTTTTCACCATACTACCAACCACCACAGAAACACACAATAGTGAGTAAAGACCTCCACGTAGGGCTGGCATAGGAAAGTCATCCCGCTGTAAAACTTGGCTTAATTTAAACGTAGTGCTAACCGCAAGTAATTCAGAAAAAGAACCCATGGCGCAACAGCACCGAAGGGCCATGGCCTGAAAAGCGACCGCTGCTCAGCATGAAAGCCTGCATATTATGAGGTGTCGAGTGGTCAGCAGGACGAATGCTCTCGGCCGTTATTCATGGCTTCGTACACCTTGGCCACTATCTCACCGTCTGATAGCTTCTCAATTGTAATCACATAGGCTGAGTGGACCTCTAACTAGCCATCAGATCCAGGTAAAAGTCCCTGACCTGGCCGGGAATCGAACCAGGGGTCTCCGGGTAAGAGGCAGGCACGCTACCGCTACACCATGGGGCCCGCAGTAATAATTACTTTTTTTACTTGTTGAACGTCACTCTAATACATCAAATGTTATCGCCGACGGAAGGAGGGGAAAGGGCTAGGACTGGGAAGGTAGCGGCCCTGGCCTTAACTAAGGTAAAGAAGGAAAAGACGAAGACAAGAAGAAGAGGAAGAATTATTTCAAGACCCTCCTCTAGTTTTTTCTTATTTTTCAATCTTCCTTAAGAAGGAGATGTAGAAGGAGATAGTGAAGAAGAAGTAGCAGAAAAAGTAGAAGTATAATTTTCTCCGTTTTCTACCTGTACTGCTTCTCCATATTATTATTATTATTATTATTATTATTATTATTATTATTATTATTATTATTATTGTTATAGTTGTTACCGCACTCCGCTGTATGGAAATGGAAGAAGAATGAAAATAAGAAATAAGGAGAAATTCATTACCATCCAGTACACTTTTCTCTTCTTTGTCTATCTTCTTTAAAAAAGAAGAAGTAGAAGAAGATTACGAAGAAGATAAGAAGAGGACGAAGAAGGAGAATTTTAAGACACTCCTGTGTCTTTTCTCTTCATGTTCTTCAGTCTTCCTTAATATGAAGTACAATAAGATTGATTTTTCTAGTTTTCAACTCGTAATTCTTCTTCTTCCTCTTATCTTAGTTGTTACGCACTCCGGTGTATTGTAATGGAAGCAGAAGGAAAGGAGAAATACATTACAGTCCAGTGAATTTTTCTCTTCTTCTTCAATTTTCATTTGCCTGCTTTGAAAATGGAAAACCATGAAGACATCTTCAGGGCTACCGACGGTGGGATTCGAACCCACTATCTCCCGAATGCAAGCTTGCAGCCTCTTTACTTAACTGCACGGCCAACTCACTCGGTATAATAATAATATTAATAATAATAATAATAATAATAATAATAATAATAATCATTATCATCATCATCATCATCATCATCATCATAGGAGTTCACGCACTTGAACCGCAAAGCCTCACAAACTGAAGGTGAGAGTAGACGACCATGTGCCCCCTAGATGATTTGATATTCCTTTCACTTCTTGTGCCAGACTACGTACTTTCACCTCTCCTGCGTCACCTCTCTTGTTCAACTCTTGTTCTCTTCCGACACCGATGAAATTATGTTTACTGAAAGCTACAGTGTTCCATTTTCATGTCGTTCATGGTTCTTCCCTTTCCCTCGTAATGTACTTGTCCTTTTGGCACTTCTGTTCTTCGGCGTGTAGTATATGTACTTTACCCGATCTAAGAAACTGGAAGTTTATTTCAAGTACAATGTGGTAGTGAATCTAGCATTGGTAAACAACGGGTGAGAAGTGCGCACTCTGTAGTTGTGCCGCCAGTATTACCAGACCTGTAGCTCAGATCCTCTCCAATAGAACAAATCGTACCCGGCTGAGTGGCTCAGGCGCTTGCAGCGCTGGCCTCCTGATCCCAACATGTCAGGTTTGATCCTGGCTCAGTCCGGTGGCATTTGAAAGTGCAAATACGTCAGCCTGCTGTCGGTAGATTTCCTATCACGTAAAGGAACTCCTGTGGGACTAAATTCCGACGCCTCGGCGTTTCCGAAAACCGTAAAAGTAGTTAGTGGGACGTAAAGGCAACAACATTATTATTATTATTATTATTATTAGAACATACCGCTACGAGCCAACGTTGAAGAAAGAAATACTGACTCGCAACACAAGTTTCACTTGGAACGAAAGTTCGTTGATACAGTTCATGCGTTACTGAACCTTAGGCGATAGAATCTTCCTAGTCAGAGTTCTAATATAATTTCGTGTGGCTATTTCTAGCCGAGTGCAGTCCTTATAAGGGAGACCCTTCGATGAGGGTGGGCGGCATCTGCCATTTGTAGGTAACTGCGTGTTATTGTGGTGGATGGAGGATAGTGTTATGTGTGGTGTGTGAGTTTCAGGGATCTTGGGGACAGGACATACACCCAGTCCCCGAGCCACTGGAATTAACCAATTAAGGTTAAAATCCCCGACCCGGCCGGGAATAGAACCCGGGACCCTCTGAACCGAAGGCCAGTACGCTGACCATTCAGCCAACGAGTCGGACAGTTCTAAGATGAAACATTATCACATAGCGGTTTTCCTAGGCGCAACGACAAAATATGGCCTAGGGCACCATAACTCAAACGGTAGAGCATCCGACTTGGTTCCCAGTTGTGCTTGTGAAGGTAGCCCGTTTTTGCCCTGTACTTAACGTCCATTCGGTATGTACTCAACACGGCCTAATTAACTGAATGTTTATTTCACATACAATATTGAAAAAATTGGTATGAAATGGCTGAGAGTGACCAAGGGAACAGTCGTCTTCTTTCTTCGTCTTCTTCATCATCTTCAGCTTCTTATTCTTCTTCTTAAGTATTACAGGGAGATCAGGAAGGAATCAATTCAACATGCCAAATCAGCCTATAAAAATTTTAAAAGTACAGAATATACAGTTCGCCAAAATTCAGTTGCAAAGGTTTTACATTAAAAGCTTACACTAAAACATGGTCTTATAACATCCAAGGGACAGCCGTATAACATATACCATCCTAGACCTGTGCTTGAAAATGATAATTATCGTTTTTACTTGGATCGTACAATTCTTACCGATTGCACTGTTTCATGAAATAGACTGGATTTGATGTTGATGAAAAAAGGCGTCGAATAGGATAGCTAATTGATATAGCGATACAAAGCAATGGCACCTTGGAACAAAACATGCACAAGTACAGCGAATTAATCGAGCTCCTCAGAGAGACGAAACATCTGTGGCCGAGTGTGCAGCAGGCGGTGGCAGAGTGTGCAGAAGGCGGTGTCAGAGTGTGCAGAAGGCGGTGGCAGAGTGTGCAGCAGGCGGTGGCAGAGTGTGCAGAAGGCGGTGGCAGAGTGTGCAGAAGGCGGTAGCAATAGCGACGACAAGGATCGTGAAGAAGTTCATGGGAACTCCAACACTCTAACGACAATCAGCGCTTTGATGTTGTTAATATGTGTGTATTGAAGTTCTACATGTCTATTCTTAATCCAGTTGTAAGATTGAGATTATTAAGTGATAATCGAGTTTGGCCAACTGTGACCATGTAAATACCCCTTCATGAGTTCAGTTTTCTTTGGCACCAGTGCTCCTTCATTCTCTTGAATACAGCTTTTCTTTTCAGCCATCGAATATTGTTTCTTCTTGGTTGCTGTCTCTGGCTCTAGGAACCCCTCATATTTGTGTATCTTGTTCCTGAAAGTGGTTCTGTTGATCCACGATGTTCACTTCTTGGTGTTAGCAAACCATCCGTCATAAGTATTGCCTTTCTTATTGGCTTGTTGACATGGTTAAAAATGTCTTAGTGAGTCTGTCGTAGGGCATTCTTGAAATATGTGCAAGGAATTTAACTCTTCCTTTACGTATTGTATCTGTATGTTTTATATTATTATTTTACAATTTTTCTCGAATTTGTTTCAAACCAAACGATGGCATTTTCTTTTTTCCTTCAAGATATTCAAATGCGAAGAAATTATTTTGTTATTAGCTTTGAATATAAGAAAGACAAACACTTGCACAGAAAAAAATAAAGTACCTAGGTAGTATCTTGTGAAATGTAGTTAATCAGGAGTAATAAACAGTCTTTAGTTACGTTCTTTTTTGCATTTTTTTTCTAGTTGCTTTACGTTGCACCGACTCAGATAGGTCTTATGGCGACGATGGGACAGGATAGGGCTAGGAGTGGGAAGGAATCGGCCGTGGCCTTAATTAAGGTACAGCCCCGGCATTTGCCTGGTGTGAAAATGGGAAACCACGGGAATCCATCTTCAGGGCTGCCGACAGTGGGGTTCGAACCCATTATCTCCCGATTACTCTTTACTTACTAGTCAACATTACAGTTGTAGCCCGTTTAAAAAGATGAGAATAAGAATAAAATGTTACAGTAAGAAAAGGAAAAAAATAGGAATAACAGGTAAATAAGAGAATTAGAGCGAAAAGGTTTGACAATAAAGGAAAGAAATGATAGAATAAAACTAAGAAAATAAGACAACAAGAGAACGAGAAGAAAATAAACGATTGGGAATTTAAAAGAACAAAAATAAGAGCATAATGGAATAATATTATAAAAAATAAAAATAAAATATCAAAAGGATAAGAATAAAAAGAATAAAAATAATACAAATAAGTAAGGAAGTAAGAATATAAGAGAACGGGATGTAAAAATAATCCATTTAATGTCACCTATAATATCGGAATTCCCTTTTAAATGGCGTTCTTAACACATCAATAAACTGGACAGTGTCCTCTGCCGACTGGATCGATATTTGATCCTGAAAAATTGGGGATAAGAAGCGAGCGTCTTAAGAAGAATTATACTGGGATAACAAATTCCGGGTTTACTATGCAGAGTGTAGAATGGAATGGCACGCGGCTACTGAAAAAGAAAAGGACGACGTTTTACTCCTCTACTCTGTGCTTGGTGTTTAGAAGCAAACGCGGTGGAGCTACAAGATTCCTTACTGTCTCTCGAGTGGAATTCTCAAGCAGGGGCGTAACCGCATCAAAGACAGCTGGGTCAAGCAAGCAAGCAAGCAAGGGAAGACCCTAATTGGCTACACAGACGCCTCTGGACCTCGTCATGCGTTATTAACACCCTAATACACCCCTAGAGTTAGCCCAAGCCCTCTGGCCTGACTCAGTAAAATATTCACTGGCCTTCATCACCAAGTAACGTAAATCTCCATTTGTCCAATTGTGTTCAACATCCGTGGTTATAAACTTTGAGAATTTACTTTGATGTCCAATCCGATGCTCACCAACAAATACAACTTGGATTACTTGTTATATACTCCAGAATCCATACGTCATTTGATAAGAAGCAGTAAAAATTCGCTTCATATATTGTATAATCACTTTATGAATAAAATAAACACTCCCATCACCTAGTTCCGTATCGCCTGGAACTGAGAGAGGGTAATAATTTATTGCAATTCATATTATTCGCATACACGAATGTTTTTCTTATTACATTTAAATGTCGTTACTACTACCTTAAAAATTACACCTCATTACTATTCCTACCTAATCCCTAAACAGTAATTCAAAAAAAATATTTATGTCCTAGTCATGAACAGTGTTATCTACGACAAGATGGATCTTACACTTATTATTAACTAGCGCGATTACTTGTATCGTTACGATTCCGAAAGAAGATTTCTCCTTAGCTTATAATAAACATTGTCCGACTCCATGGCCAAATGGTTAGCGTGCTGGCCTTTGATCACAGGGGACCCGGGTTCGATTCCCGCCACGGTCTGGAATTTTAACCATCATTGGTTAATTTCGCTGGCACGGGGCTGGGTGTATGTGTCGTCTTCATCATCATTCCATCCTCATCACAGCGCAGGTCGCCTACGGGTGTCAAATCTAAAGACCTGCACCTGGCGAGCCAAATTTGTCCTCGGATACTCCCGGCACTAAAAGGCATACGCCATTTCAATGTAATTCACGTTGTGAGTTCTCGACCTACAGCTACGAAATTCCAACAGGTGAGGAAGAAACATTTCATCTATTGTAAGCTAAGCAGATGCATATGCAATTTAACACATTAGCAGTGACAACAACAATACAACCATGATTCTGATCGTTAACAGTTTTTTTGTTTCTTTTCATACAATAGTTAGTTCTATTCTTTTACATTTCCGATACCTAGCCGCATACTTCTTAAAATACAAAAACTTTGTTATTCGTCCTGGTGTGATCCATTCTTCGTTTAACAATTTGCCAATTGTATAGAATTCTTTCTATTTTTATTTATATCCACCACCCAAATATTGATTTTTAGTGCATGAGTTCCCCTACATTCTCTTAACAGATGAGTTTATTCCATTATTTCTCCACAGAATAAACAATGATTTTAATTTTCTCTCTCAACTCATTATTATTATATATCCCCATTAGTCACCACACCACACTTCTTAGTTCTCTATATGGGAAACTTTATTTCATTATTGACATATTTAGGATAATTTCACTAAATTCTGATAATATTCTTTTAGTCTCCCATTCTGCCGTAATCATCTGATTCTCAATGTCCTTCACTATGATCGTTACATTCTTGACGAATCTCTTCTCTTTACTGTTTATCTCTTTTTCCCAGTATTCTTCCAATCCTATTCTGCCTAGCATACTTCTCACTTTCGTCATCCAATAATCATTATCTAGATGTTTCATCTGGTTTTTGTATGCCAGGTTCAATATTTCCCTCCCATCTCCCCTTCTTAATCTTAACCAATATTTTACTACATTCCTAGTTAGATCTGCTCGGATAACGATATCATCGTATAGCTTTCTACCTCCACTGGTTTCTCTACCTTCTAGTAGACCCATTATTATTTTACAGAATTTATTACTTATTACAGTTAATTCTTATATGCCTACTTCATTACCCCATATTTCTGCTCCATACAATCATCACTTTATGTCTATCATTCAGTAACACGTATCATAATCTATTTATATATCATATCTGTACTTTTCGTAAGGGAGCCACTTCGTAAGTCATGTCAACTGTGTCATATCGTTCGCTATCGCTGCAACAAGGGAAATCCACGATGTGCGTTGGAAAACCAAGGCAAACCAGCTCTCATATCAAAAGAGGTCAGGGTGTAGACGCTAAGGGCAAGAGGTGACTGAACAATGCAATACACCCACAGAAACAAACTAACACAAACGTGCATTACAAACCGCTGATGCCCTTCGAAATAGTTCCCTGTGCGTCAAAACATAGTTGCCAACGATGGGAAAAGCGTTGAATGCCATCGGTAGTGTTTTTGTGTCAAGGTATCCCTTTTTTTGCTAGTGGCTTTACGTCGCACCGACACAGATAGGTCTTATGGCGACGATGGGATAGGAAAGACCTAGAAATGGGAATGTAGCGGCCGTGTCCTTAATTAAGGTACAGCCCCAGCATTTGCCTGGTGTGAAAATGGGAAACCACGGAAAAACATCTTTAGGGCTACCGACAGTGGGGTTCGAACCCACTATCACTCGATTACTGGATACTGGCCGCACTTAAGCGACTGCAGCTATCGAGCTCGGTCAAGGTATATCACCTGCGGCCGATATGCCATTACATTGGCTACTCTGTCTACAAAATACATCCCACACAACGGTTTATTCAGTTTCATGACAATATTTTAGTCGCACTGAACTGAAATCTAGTGAATAGGGAAGGTGTTCAAAGATTTCTCGCTACATGAGGTCGTCGGCGCGACCCACAATGTAGGCTGTAGAGTTATCCTGGAGTTGGTGCTGTCTAGTAGTGCTAGACGTTTTGCAACAATGTGTTCGACGTTGGAACGCCGCTCCCCAAAGTTTATCAATTCGACATGACAACGCCGAGTCATCCACAGCTTTTTATAGCAGCATAAGACAGTGGTGTGCACTTCATACAGGAATAATTGCAATTTTCACGTACAACCGCTGTTTCACTTTACTTACATAACGGGTGGACCCACAGTAACTCTGTCAGACGATGAAAATGAACCAAAACACTCGTGTCCACAGACGCGATCGGTTGGTTGCCTTCGATAGCGTGTGCCACAGGGATTCCATCGTAATACTGGCTGTCACATGTTCGGATTACATAACACCCTAGCCATGGTAAATGAAACGATCTACTATGCAATGCCCATAGTATCAAGGTGTCAAAAACCCCAGGAAATTTCAAAATTATTTGTATGAAACTTGTGAAACCTTCAGTGTATCAATTATTAGATAATATATCACTGTGAAAATTTGATGTAGTCAATACGCTAATAAACGTACAGTATTTAGTCATGTACGTCGCAAAGCACAAGCAAATGGAGTTCTTACTAGGAGTTACCTACTTCATCATTGCCAGTTAATGCTAGTAAAAACCATAGTTAAAGAATTGAATCATCTCGTTCTCTTCTTCAGAGACAGTTGGCCATGCAGTTAGGGGTGCGCAGCTGTGAGGTTGCATTCGGACGATTGTGGGTTCGAACCCCACGGCCAGCATCCGTGGAGATGGTTTTCCGCAGTTTCCCAATTTCACACCAAAAAAGTGCTGGGCTGTACCGGTACCTTAATAAAGGTCATGGCCGATTCGTTCCCATTCCTAGTCCTTTCCTATCCCATCGTCGCCATAAGACGTATCTGTGTCAGCGTGACGTAAATAAACGGCTATTTGCTTTACATGGACTGTAAGTTACTCCCTCAACTTTCTCCCTCATGCACAGCCTAGGCCTACTACAAGGTAAATATATTCCGTGGGGTGTGGGGGGGGGGGAGATAAAAGTGCGTATGCCTACTCTATATACGCCGTGGGTAGTACCGAACTGGTCCTACGGTCAAGACCTTCCAACGATATTTTTATTCCATAACGAAAGGTCGCGGTTGAACTGGTCCGACGTATACTTGGCAGGTAGAAGGAGGAATTCCCGAATGGGTTACTAACTTAATGCCCCCCCCCCCTCAACAACTGCCTCATTTCACTGGACTCAGTGTCAATTCTCAGTCAGTCTCAGTGCAGTGTAGTACGAGTAGAAATGTACAATGTTTTCCATATTAAGTGAGAGGGGCTTTAAGTCAGTCGTGTTTGGGGAATTTAAATATTTAAGAGTGCCAAGACACAATCAGGTCAAAAGTAGTAATATATACCTTATCTCACAAGATCGAAAGGCCGCTATGTACATTATTATATTGTCCTGTGCCATTTTATTGGGACAGTTGGTATAATATACGAGCGGACGATAAGGCTTCTTCGACCCTTGATTTTTAAAATGTTTTAGCGTCGGACCAGTTCGACCCCACTAGTTGGTTGATATCTACATTCATATAACCATCGGATCAATTCGACAACATCCATACGCCGTGCCCCTACCCTTTAAATCCGGCATTTAAACCTTTAAAAATAACATTAGGGTAAAATCGATAACAGAAGTTGAAACAAAAATGAGCTGGAGGGTTTTTAAGGTTAAAATTGAAAATTCGAGCTTTTGGTCAAAAATCGCACCACCATTATCTCTCAAAAATCATCTTTAAATTCGTGAAAAGCCTAGGAATTGAACCCCCGTCTGCGGGTGGAAGACGCAGACGAAGTATTCACCCCCGGTATCCCCTGCCTGTCGTAAGAGGCGACCAAGGGACGATGAAACTAGAACCATGTGACTGCTTGTGATAAGTACCATACGTGAGGAGCACCATCGGTCTTCATTACTTGCGATTAGTACCACCGTGTGAGGAACCCAGGGATCTACGTTACCTAGGAGTAGTATCCTTATGTGAGGAACACCACGGGTCTGGGCGTTAGCTGTGGTTTATACCGTCGTGTGCATTCCATCAAGGTTAGGTAGGAGGGGGGGGCCTCAGTCGTCTGCGCGGACTAATGTCCATACGTTCAGCTGGTATGTGTCGGTTCCCCTGTGTTCAGAATAGGTCTGTGTTACCTATGTGTAGTGTCACTATACGAAGAACACCACGGCTCTACATTGCCTTTGATTAGTACCATTACATGAGGAACACAATGGGTCTGTGTTGCCTGTGGATAGTACCTTAATGCGTTGTACGCCGTGGGTTTGTATTGCCTATGATTAGTACCACTATGTGAGCGGTTCCAAGAGTATGTGATTAGTACCACTATAGGAGGAACACCATGCTTCTGCTTTACCAATGATTAGTATTATTAAGAAAGCCCTGTGATCTGGAGTTTGGACTTATTTTTGTAACAAGCATCATCTCAGAAAAGAAGGCGTTGTCAATTGGATCCACTGATTGTTTCGGATTTATGGGAAAGTTTTCATCATCATTCGTGTTATAGTTTAGTCAGTAGATACATTTTGAAGTTTTAATTATCATTTCATTTCGTTAAACATCGTACTCTTTCAACAACAAATAACATAATCACCATCATCATCAAGAAATGACCTAGGCCAATCAGACTGAAAATTAATGAGCTAATCCCTGACGACGACACGGAATAGCGAGGCCAGATACCCCGTAGATTAACGATATGACCCTCCACCCGGAAGGGGAAGTCATTCTACGAGAAACAGTACGAGTCATAAACGTAGGGAGAGAAGAAGTAGCACGAATTTTAAATGCTAATATATCACATAATTCTTGTGTAAGGCTTGTCATTAAGAAAATGAAGGCTTTTATCTTGGTTTAAGTTTTACATCCAGTACGAAACTCCGAAAGAATTATTTGTTCCAAGATTGTTATAAACACAAGAGCTAGGATACAGCTATGAGACGTAAACTTTACGACGCCTTTCACAAGATCGTCTAACGAAGAAGTAACTCCTACAATCTGGTCATTGAGACTGAGTCCTTCAACGTATGAATTTCTTGCATGCAAAGATTCATTATGTGCTTAACTATGCAGCCGGTCCCGTGGCGTAAGGGTAGCGTTCCTGCCTCTTACTCGGAGGCTCCGGGTTCGATTCCCGTCCAGGTCAGGGATTTTTACCTCCACCTGAGGGCTGGTTCGAGGTCCACTCAGCCTACGTGATTAGAATTGAGGAGCTATCTGACGAAGAGATAGCGGCCCCGGTCTAGAAAGCCAAGAATAACGGCCGAGAGGATTCGTCGTGCTGACCACACGACACCTCGTAATCTGCAGGCCTTCGGGCTGAGCAGCGGTCACTTGATAGGCCAAGGCCCTTCAAGGGCTGTAGTACCATGGGGTTTGGTTTGGTTTGGTTTGGTTTGGTTTGGCTTAACTATGCAGCTGTAACTAAAGAAATAAAAGCAAAGTTTGTAAAGTCCAATAACACAAACTCATTTTAAGGGGAGTCATGGCCGAAATGTCGCAATTTTTTAATCAAAATATAGAATTTTCAGTTTTAACCTTAAATATCCCCCAATTCTTCCTCATTCAAATCCCTTTATCACTTTTTAAATCTCTAAATGTCAGATTTGTAGGGTAGTGGCATGGCGAGTATGGAGCAAACATTCGCCCCTTTCTCTCACGCAGTCAGATAGTAATGACTTCATAGCTCTTTCGGACTACCATTTCAATAATCCCGGTGTCCGGCTTCATAGCTAAATGGTTAGCGTGCTGGCCTTTGGTCACAGGGTTCCCAGGTTCGATTTTCGTCCGGGTCGGAGATTTAAACCTTAAATGGTTAATTCCCTTGGCTCGGGGTCTGGGTATTTGTGCTGTCCCCAATATCCCTGCAACTCACACACCACACATAACACTGTCGTTCACCACAATAACACTCAGTTACTACAAATGGCAGATGCTGCCCACCCTCATCGGAGGGTCTGTTTTACAAGGCCTGCACCCGGTTAGCCACACGAAATGATTATTATTATTATGCGTAAGAGCAAACAGGAGTCTGAGGGAGTTACTTTATGTCCAAAGCAGTTTTAATACAAGTATGTTTCAATTACATTTTTCTTGCTTAAAATATTATCAGCTCATTGTCATGTATTAAAAGCTCCTTGCGACAGACTTCTTATGAGATTCACCTGAAATTTTCTGGCAATGTCAGTTCTCGTGGTGGCAGCCATTTTTGGCAACTTTTACCCTTTCTTCTTCTTTTGCTACCACTTTTTCCCACACCTGTGAGGTAGCGGGAGCGAACATGTGGAATTGGCCCTGTGTTACGGCCGGATGCCCTTCCTGACGCCAACCCTATATGGAGGGATGTAATCACTATAGCGTGTTGCTGTAGTGGTTGGTAGTGTGGTATGTTGTCTGAATATAATGAGGAGAGTGTGGAAACGGACATATACACCAAGTCCCCGAGCCAGAAGAATTTATCAGAACCGATTAAAATCTCCGACCCGGCCGGGAATCGAACCCGGAACCATCTGAACCGAACGTGACCATTCAACCAACGAGTCGGACAACTTTGACTATCTAAATAAAATACAAAATAACCGCAAGATATGAACTAAATCTATGAAGTTTTATATATCCAGGTAAAGCTAATACACCGAAAATTGTCGTGGTGAAACGAAATTGCATAAATGTTTTGACTGATCAAAAAGTGTAATTCCTAAATTCAAAATAATAATACAATTTTCGATCATATATACACAAAACTGGAGCATGCCACAAACAAACTGAGATTCATAAATTATAAATAATGCATGTATAATGCACTAGCAAAAGTTTCATCAATCTGAGAGGTATATTCTTGAAAATATTAGGGAAAATACATGGGCATGCAATCATTTAGAGTCGCGCCCTTAGACCACGTTGTTATGATAGGTTACTTTATGACAGGTTCCTTATCAGTTTCCAATATTTGATGCAAACAATTAGCTGATAAACATTCCAAATCTGATCCTGAATCTGTAGGTTCATTCTCAGAATTCAGATGCGTCACTTAAATCTTGCAAACAAATTTCGCACTACTACATTACTAATTTTCCGTAATGTAGTGAAGATGCCATATTTACACACACACACACACACACACACACACACACACACACACACACACACACACACACACACACACACACACACACACACACACTGTACTAAAACGTATATAATAGATCAAATGACAATATACAGAAGTAAATAACTCGCACCGTACGGAAAACTACGAAATAAAATGAAACTGAATAGCAAAGCAGAGCCCGTGTTTGTTTGTTTGTTTGTCTGTCTGTCTGTCTGTCTGTCTGTCTGTTTGTTTGTTTGTTTGTTTGTTTGTTTGTTTGTTTGTTTGTTTGTTTGTTTGTTTGTTTGTTTGTTTGTTTGTTTACAAACACTACAAAAATGGCGCTCAAACACATCGTCGGAAAACTGTACTCATTTATTTCTTTGAAATTGCATCCGAAGAGGTTGTAAATATGAATGAAACTGAACTTATGGCTGTTTTCGACGTCGAGAATGACAAGAAATAAAGTGCCATGGCATCTCTTGAAGATATGAGGAAATTACGAGAAGAAATACGAACATGTCGAACATTCGACAGTGCCAGTAAAGCAGGGACCAAAGTGTCGAATATTCGATGGTTGCCATTTCTATGGTTAATAGTAGTTATTCATTTCATTGTCAGTTAAATGTTACCATCATATTTTCGCTCCTAATATAACCCCAAACTAGTTTTGCCTATTTGAATAATGAAAAAATGAGAAACGTTTATCTCCAATAGTTTATACCTGACTGAAAAACCCAGAGTTATTATTAAGTATACGATTATTATTGACAATATCAAATAACAAAAAATAATGAGAACTATGCCACAAGGAGTATTTTCCATGCAACATATAACAATCATTTGTTAACAACATTGCAACAAATTAACTAATCATCTTCAAATTTTATGTTGTGCTCTATCTATGTACTTGTGCTTCAAATTCGGTTGTGAAAGAACTGAAATTTGGAAGGAAAGTTATTTCGTAAGCCATGGCAACGGCGTTATTACTTCCGACAAAGCAGTGGCAAAACAAATCCACTACATGCGTTCGAAGGCCAATCGAATGTGTTTCTTAATGCTGCACCAAATTAAGTCTGAAATCAGGAAATAATTGCTACGAGCAAGCGAAAGATATGTAAATAGAAATCATTGTTTTGTTATGCACACAAATCTTGCGTATCTGCAAGTCCTGATGTAACATTCGGAATACTGCTAACACACAGAAATATGTTTGAATTATTTCAGCGATATCTTTTTTTCTATAACAGCTACCGACACCACCCTGTGTGCGTACACGAGACATCTACATTACAACAGTTCAACAGCTGCTGCGCGTCCATATTCGAAGGCCTTGGTAGTTGAAATATTAAGAAAGTCTGAGAGAGAAGTAAATGTCTGAAATGCACAGGCGAAGGGAGCTTTCGTAAGAGAGAAGTATCTTACTAACTTCTAAGACCATCTGCTTCGAGGTACGAAAACACTCTGTGAAAAGTGATGTATGGAGTGTTGTAAGCTATAGCTCAGAAACATGGACTCTGCGGAAAGCAGAAATAATGAAACTCAAGACCTTTGAGATGTGGATCTGGCATCATCTATTAAGAATATCTTGGACTGATAGAATCACAGACGATGAAAAGAGCAAATGGAACATGTACCTTGGCTGAAACCTTGCACAAATGACGAAATAGCGTCGTTTTCCACTTACTTCGTCTTTCTGAATGATGCGCCACCATGTTTGAAGGAAAAATTGGACATAGAAGGACCAAAGGCAGATACAAAGTGCAATTATAGACAACATTAAAGGCAATCACACCTCTTGCCACTTGAAGCTGCTGGCCAAAGATCGGAAACGCTTTGAAAACATCCATGTTACCCACCAACTTTAGCGTTGAGGAGGAGAAGTATTAGTTCAATATGACCGAAGACTATCACCCAACGCTTCTCTTAATTCCACGTGAAACCTACACATTTCCTCCATGGTGAAATGAAATGCTCAAATATGACTACTGTTCGACTTTATTTACATCCATCTTGAAGCTCTGCCGAGTGAGCACTAAGGTTTACACGCCTCGTTTCCTAGCCAGCAACGTACGAAGGTGCCATCAGTCAGTGACATTGAGTTAAGTTGACGCAGGTTTTCAAACGTATGTATTTACTTACCGATTTTCCTCATGTTCAAAATATTTAACAAGGATGATGTGAACAAAAACGGAAACCAATCAGAATCGAATATAAGACACTCAGTAAGCACTACTAAATTTGAACGATATAATTGTTTGAGAAGTAAATGTGATTACCTCATAAATTCAGGAGTTTATTTTTGTAAATTTTTTAATTAAAGATTAAAACGGAATATGAATGAAAACGTTAATTCACTAATTAATTGGAGTGGAAAGGGAATCAAGAGCATTAATGAATAATATAAAGAAATTTACTGTCAAACTGCACAAGAGAGTGAAAGAGAAAATGTTCCCCAGCCGAAAACAAATGAACGCGATACTAGTCGACAGTGAAAACAAAGATGCTGTGGATAAAGAAGATCAGTCGGATTTATGGAAGAAATACATCGCAGATGTCTTCAGTGATGATCATTCAAAATGTGACAGTATCGAAAAGGGACTGGATGGGTCGGATATTCTCAAAAATGAGCTCTAGAAAGCTTTAGATCTAGCAAAATCTGCTGGCGAAACCAATGGAACATGTCTAGTTACTACTAAATTATGAACAAATAAATTTTAGAAATTACCTACAAAGGAAAACATACAATAACAATATTATTCCTCAAAAAGAAACAATTTATTTAATTAATTACTGTACGTTATTTCTTTTTCAGATATAATCGTGTTATATATTTTTCAAGTAGTTGTTATAGTTTTTTTTTTCTAGTTGCTTTACGTCGCACCGACACAGATAGGTCTTATGGCGACAATGGGACAGGCAAGGCCTAGGAATGGGGAGGAAGCGGCCGTGGCCTCAATTAAGGTACAGCCCCATCATTTGCCTGGTGTGAAAATGGGAAACCACAGAAAACCATCTTCAGGGCTGCCGACAGTGGGATTCTAACCCACTATCTCCCGGATGCAGGCTCACAGCTGCGTGCTTCTAACCGCACGGCCAACCCGCCCGGTTGTAGTTTATTTATTCATAATAACAATGTTATTGGATTTACATCCCACTAACTTTTTTGACGGTTTGTCCCTCAGGGGTTCTTTTACGTGCCAGTAAATTTGCGGACATGAGGCTGACGTATTTGAGCACCTTCACATACCACCGGACTGAGCCAGAGTGGAGCCTGCCAAGTTGGGGTCAGAAGGCCAGCGCCTCAACTGTCTGAGGCACTGAGCCTGGCCCTGAGTTTAGTTTGACACTGCAATTCCATTGATCAACACGCGGTACTATCATGTAACAGTGCCATGTGAACAAAACGGTCGATTCGATTTATCATTTTACAGCATTCTTGCGATTATTCTTGACTTGCGTTCGTGACAGTTGTCTTCTGTATTCCTATATGTCTCCGCCCTAGTGTAGTGAAGCCATGATGGAGGATGGTAGGGTAGCAGAAGGAAGGCAGGAAAGATCAAACATACGATAACGGTGGTTTTGACAAGTTCATTACGATTTATGAATACAAACACTGTTCATTATGGCCTTCCAAACTGAACAACATGCTGCATCTGTAACACGGTATGGTCGACAGTTGCTCGCAACATATCGGGTGAAGATATCATCGGAAATAATGATAAGCGTTACTTTTATGGGCATTGTGAAGACGAGTTTGTAGTGAATTAATCTTTAGAGACTGAACAGGCAGTTGTCTAGTTCCTGTAAAAGTGGTGAGAGACAAAATATATTATTTTCTTTTTACGAAAGTTCAATAGCTTTATATCTTCTATCAAACAGGTTATTTTAGCCAATGTCGAATCATTCAGAGAAGCCCGGAATGGTCATTCATAAGAGTTAACTTTTGCTAGGGGCTTTTACGTCGCACCGACACAGATAGGTCTTATGGCGACGATGGGATAGGAAAGGCCTAGGAGTTGGAAGGAATCGGCCGTGGCCTTAATTAAGGTACAGCCCCAGCATTTGCCTGGTGTGAAAATGGGAAACCACGGAAAACCATCTTCAGGGCTGCCGATAGTGGGATTCGAACCTACTATCTCCCGGATGCAAGCTCACAGCCGCGCGCCTCTACGCGCACGGCCAACTCGCCCGGTACTAAGAGTTAACAAAACTTGGTACGGAAAAGTTTAAGACCTCTCTGATTTAGTGTGCCGTAAAAACCAATAGAAAATATAAGTTATTGAATTTTTTTCAAGGCCACGGTGGGTTTGTTTGATCCGCTCTATTTAAATTTGGATAAGAACTTTCATACGACGATTTTGTTCAGTAAGCTATGTAGCATGGGACAACGCATTCTAAATATATCTTAAGAGGTGGAAAGCCCATAACATTGTGGAGGATGATATCCATTTAGCAGGATTTTTAACAGCAAGACGATAGATGTAATTGTGTTAATTTTGAATTAAATCAATAAATCACAAATGGTATTTAACACGAACTTAAAGTGCTTCCTCAGCATTAAGTACAAAATAAGAGCTATTAATGTAATTTAGACAAGCAATTTAGAGGAAACGTTTTAGTGTGTGAGTTAATTTTCAAGTATTTGTGTTTTTAGTGCAGGTTGGGTGAATGCATCTTCGAATACGAGGAATTTTTGGTTTGTGAGGTGAAAGAACAGGGATGAGGTATTTTGTACCCGTATGTTATTAAAATATCTACTTAAGATTCTCTGTTTCATAAATACATTCCCAGGGAAGAAGCACAATGGTGGGAACACCCACCACTTTGTTGCCTTCCTTCATTTGCCTTCTGAGTTGCTCTGGTACAGGTAACACGTTATTCGTTACGCCTTGCATCGCCGGCAGCTTGTCACTGTTGAAGAGAAGTCACCTGTGTGTGCTTTTTTTCTAATATTCTCGCAAATGTTACTGAAGATTTTGATGCTGTGATGTGCAGCGAAACATCACGCCGTGACTTGTTCTAATACAGAAATTCGGTCTGATTTGTATCTTTAACTGTTTTGGTTATTTAGCTGTTGTTTCTTAAGCGCATTTTATTTTACCACTCCTTTACCACTATTTTCTCAAGCGCATTTCATGTCTACCATTCTTTTCGTGGCGCATTACGACGGCGCAGTAGTAACCGGTGTTGCCTGGGCAAATTTATTAGATGCAATTAATTGCATTCCTCACCCCCGAGTCTATAAAAATTATTTGTTGTCTATGTTTGTACCATAGATTTTAAAAAAATTGCAGCTTAGTTTCTTCCTCCTTTTATGAAAATCCACAGCCTGTTTCCAGTCATCTGACCGGGTCAGGAATGGAATGAATGAAGCCCCCATCTAGCTGCGAGGATAGAAAATGTGACGGCTGCCGAATCCTGTTGCACTCCTCTGGGGCAATGATAAATGACTGACAGATGAAATGAAATGTTAATGGAGAGTGTTGCTGGAATGAAAGATGACAGGGAAATCCGGAGCAACCTGTCCCGCCTCCGCTTTGTCCAGCAGAAATCTCACATGGAATGACCAGGATTTGAACCACGGTATCCAGCGGTGAGAGGCCGCCCGAGCCACGGTTTCTCCTTTTATCTTGAACTTAAATATAGATCTCACAAATTTTGTGCAGCACCATTTTTTAATTGTGCACTGGATTCCAAAATTAGCCCCCTCTAAACCATCTGCCCCCTTGAGTTCATAAAAATAATTTGCAGGTTAATTTATTCTTCATTTCATTCTGAACTGAGTTTTTCGCAGTTTTCTACATGGCAGAGCTGTTCTATATGGTAACATTCTTGTCATAAAATCAATACTGTTTTTTAAACATGGAATGATCTATATTGCACATGCTGTGTTTCTTTTTAATGTTCTGGGAGAAGTGAACTGAGTGACGTCGTTTGCACAGATAAATACGGCAATAGTACACAGGAGTAGTTCATCACACAATGACACATCTCAAGATGCGACACGTTGATACAAGAGAAACACGTAAGAACAAGATGCAAGTTTGGGGGAAGTAGAATCCCAAAGGTTCCATACATTACGACTTAATGTATACACAGCATCATTAGCATTTACACAGAAGTCTGTATCCAGAGTCTTAGTCTAACAATCCCAAGAGTGAATGCGGTAATCAGTCCGGATGTCTGCCGCGCACAAAGTGCAATCAATCAGCACTGAGTAAATTACTGCGACGGCAAACACAGGAGGTGAAATTACCGACATCTACATTACAGTATTACAATAGGGAACAAGTGATTCCCATTACTTAAAATATAAAATCACAAATCAAGACGTACTGAATCAAGTTGCTGGGGAGAGAATTATTTAACAATATTTGACCAAAGAAAATAAAGTGATGGAGGATCTGAGCAGTTGAATTTTCCCTCTAACATGGTACCCGCCTGAAGCCTAACACCCTGAACATGAGGACTAGAGTAAAGTCTGTAGACGCTGTCAACGTTTAGCTTGGTGGATCCAGTATTAACACTTCGACCACTAGCATACTTTTCACAAACTTAGTGATCTGGATATTACTTTAATTGAATTTATCTCTTTCAATTTATGACAAAAAAGGGACGTGCCAATCCAACTGATGAGCCGAATGGCACGTCTGGGCGAAGCTCTGCAAATGCACACGGCCTAACCACCCAAAAGTGGGTTCTATTCCTGTGATCGTAAGACCTGCGGCCGTGAAAGCCATTTTTAATATTGTATCTCCATGGAGAGAACAGATTTTTGAAAACGGATAATTCACTACTCCTTTAGCAAGTTAGCAATCCCTATTTGCTAACACGGTGGGACCAGGCGGTTGGTCTTATTATCTTATTATTATTATTATTGCTATTCAAATATTATTATTATTATTATTATTATTATTATTATTATTATTATTATTATTATTATCATATCATGGTTATTAATTAAAATTATCAATAATCCCACGTACAGCAATAATAATATCTAAACGGACAACATAAACATTCGATCAGTATAACTATCATTATTATTATTATTATTATTATTATTATTGTTATTAAAAAGCACCTACTATTATTACAGATGCTAAATATTATTATTATTAATTTACTAAAATATTTATTCCATTCGATACAAAGATTTGAATTCAATAATAAACCGCCCCAAGACGAGACCAGAACATCAATGAACACATAGTTACTACTACTGCATTGTTGACAACACTGACTGACCCACTAACACAGTGACCACTACGACTATGAATGACATTCCAAACAAACATATGACTAGTAGTACTACCACAGATGTCTACAAACAAACAATTAACGCCAAGAAATGAGACAGACCATACCTAAACAAGAGACGTAGGTTACTAAGTAGTGTAAATCACTGTATGAATAAACATAAAATAATGTAACTTGTGCAATGATATATAAGTGGATTGTATTACTTGACACATATGTTGCAAATACAAAAGCAAAAATGGACCTAAACACTCTAGCCAAAGAAGAGGCTCAACAAAACAACAAAACAATTAACAAAACCGTAAATATATGTAAATGTAAATATGTACAAACAAAGAATTCAATAAACGGAGTCTAGCGGTGGAAAACTTGTTGGGGGGAGGGGAGGTGCGGTGCGGATCCTCTCCCTGGGTTGGTTCCCCTTGGTGGTCCGGCGATCTCTGCGCCAGAGTCAACAATAATTAAAAACGTATGTACAACACATACAATCACATTTAAAGTCAAATTATCAATAAATCAACAATAAAAGGCCTAAGAGCTACTGGTTTAGCTGTCAAAGGACAGGAATGAAATAACTTCATTAGTAGTAGTAGTTGGTCTGCCACTGCTAAGCTGAGTCTTGGATTGACCCGCTATTGGAAGGGCTACATAACAGCTCTTTCCGATGCTTAAATATAGCTATTCTGAAATTCAAGGAATGTGCAAGAAGTGTGATTTCTTGATATCAGAGAACAGGCTCAGTGCTGTATTGAATAAAAATGCAAAGGACGACTGGGCTTAATTCTAGAGGGGAAAAAAGCAGGTAAATCCAACACCAGCCACCAGCCGTACACCAGAAGTGGTGAGGAAAGTGAATGCTCTTGTGTCAGGTGGTAACCCTGTCCCCACAAAGTACTATCGCACGTAAGTTGGGGATGTCTCTTTCAACACTTAGTCAACAAGGATCTGCAATTAGAAATGCGGCATAAGCGCCGAGTTCAGAAGCTGTTGCCTCGTCACATTTCGGAATATTGCACTAACGCGTGAAACCTGTATGAGGGCTGTCTGGCAGGGAACAGATGGAAAAATGTAATGACATTGGACGAAGCATATGTGTATCATAGTGACTGTAACAAAAACCGCTCGCTTTGCTACCGACCTATAGACAAAACAGAGAAGGACAAAATCAAAATTTGCCAGGAAAAATATTTAAGCCCTCAAATCTTTAGGCTTTTTGAATCGTGAAATTACCAGCGTTTCGCCAGGAAAGTTTTCCATGGGGTATCATGATTATCGCTGGATACTGCTACAATGGCAATTCCCCATGTCGCTAATAATGTGAACGAGAACTTTACATACTATCATCAAGATAACAGAGATATCCCACCAATGTATGGGAGAGCGAAAAATCAGGTATGGGTACATCAAGATAACGCATCCAGCCACACCTCTCGTTCGACTCGTCTGTTCTTAGAGAAAATGGAGAAGGAAACTGGAGTCCGTGCAATTCCCTTTGCTGACATTGCGCTGAAGGCACCTGATGGGTTACCCATGGATTTCTGTGCATTTGGATTCCTAAAAATGGCACTAGGAAATAGTCCACGCACTATCAATGGCCTCTGAAAAGCCTGTCAGGAGGAGTGGGGAAAGTTAGACATGCTAACTGCGAAAATGTCTGCTGTAACGGAAATTACGTTGTCGGGCTATAGCTAGAAATGTTAGCTTTCCATTCGAGCATGATCGTTCGTGGAGACATGGCTGTTCATGAGCTAATTACCTTTCAAATATCGTCTCCAGAGATCCCGAACGACCTACTGTACGGCCTTAAGAGGCCATGTGAATATACGGCGAATGAACCACGTGGAAACAATCATGCAGGGAGTGAAAGAATTTGATTTAAGTCACATCAACACAGATAGGTCTTATGGCGACGATAAGATAGGATAAGACTAAGAATGGAAAAGAAGCGACCATGTCCTTAATTAAGGTACAGCTCCAAAATTTGCCTAATATGAAAAAGCGAATCCACGGAAAACCATCTTCAAAACTGCAGAAAATGGGGTTCGAACCCACTATCTCCCGAATGCATGCTGACAGGCACGTGTCTCAAACCACATAGCCACTCGCTCGATGAAAATGACCATGGAGTTACATGTCCAAGTGGTGGAAAAATATATAAATCCTCCAAAATTAAGTAAAGTTACCTTTGTGACAGGTCAAGGACCGAACACAAGGAAATCTCTTCAAACAAAGCAGATTGGCCGTGGTGTTAGTGTCGCGTGGCTGTGAGCTGGCATTTAGCAGATGACGGGTCCAAATCCCACCGTCAGCAGCCCTGAATATGGTTTTCCGTTGTTTCAAATTTTCACACCAGGCCGCTATATTCCCCTCCCTAGCCATTTACCACCATTGCTTCGCCGAATACCTTCGTTGTGTTTTTGCGACGTAAAACCACTAGCAGAGGAAGAAAACTCTCTTCAGTATCACAAACAACTGTCATTTGCACTGTGCTGCAGAAACATATTGGTTCATTTTGGATAGAAATGTCCATAGTAAAACCTGATGTTTATAACTCCATCCAGGTGGCGCGTAAAATAATATGGTATATGAAACGGTCCGTTGTGGAGGCCAGATTAGAAACACATGATATCGAAACTAGATGGAATAGTATCTACTTGATGGTGAATTCATTACATTTGCAACAACATGGCATCGAGAACCTATACTTACAGAGAAACAAGTGGGAAATGGTAACTTCGTATCGGCCTGATGTCATGGAAAATACAGGGTGTCCCACTCGAAAGGAGCCCCGGAAATTGTCACGTCACTGCGTATTTCACCAAATGCGATTAAATTTGTTTAGAATACATAAGAAAGTTCACATGGTAGTACCGTACTCCCTAATAACCGAAGTGTACCAACTGACAGGTATAATTAAATTCCTGAAATGTTCAAAATACGCCCCAAATGACATGAATCGTAGAAAAGAACCGACCTTCTCTTCCGTACCGCCATTGAATTTTAGTTTATAAAATCCATGCAAAAAAGATGATTAGCTCAGTTTAATGTTATTTTACATTGAATACGCGTAATAAATGGTCACCACTTTCACCTATACATAAACAGTGAGGAGCTACCTGAGATCGATATGTAAAATTTAGGTGTTTTAAAAATAAACATTTTATCATAATACTGTAAATCATGATTACATTCAAGTACACACTGAAATGTTCCCACAGCAAGATCCAGTTTAATCTTCTATGCGTAGTGTTTATCAAGATGAGCACAAAGTTATACTCTTAAATTGGTATCAAAGGAGAATGACCCCTCATGGCACAGAGTCAATTGAACCCGTCCACCTGTTAACTTCTGCATTAATCTCCATATCATACTTGAGACATTACTTAAGGCACACATATACACTCATTTATATTATGTTTAAATATACGTCTCCTTGTCAATTAATATGAAGCACTTAATACTGTAAAAAATAAATTCACGATGCTGAATTCTGTATCCTCTGCGCTTAAGCTTCTGGAATTATTTCAGAAGTAATCTTCCAAAAGCGTAAGGCACAAGTTCAAAAATTATTAGTTCGTCAGAAGACAAATTACTCATTAAGTATTATGCTACTCAAACAAATACGTGCTTAGGATAGATTCTTCAGAAAATACTCTGGAGAACAATAAATAAATAAATAAATAAATAAATAAATAAATAAATAAATAAATAAATAAATAAATAAATAAATAAATAAATAAATAAATAAATAAATAAATAAATAAATAAATAAATAAATAAGTAAATAAATAAATAAATAATCTCCACTCTACCGGTCCTAAGCCCGGGACCTCATCATACAAGTGATGAGGAAGGAGAGGAGTAGCAACCTCGTTTAAAAGCAATGTTCACCTGGCCCGGGTGATAGCACCTTGTAAGGGCTTCTTGCTGGGTTTACAGTGAAGACCTCAACGAACTAGCGGAAGAGGCAACTCAAGAAAAAAACACTTCGCGTCTGACTTGGAACAAGCGGCTATGTGGTCAGCACTGTTCACCAAAGGTGCGGCTGAAGACCCTTCCTCGGAGCTAACAACCTAGAGCAAGGGAACTTCTTCGCCTAACCTAACAATCAATCAACAATGGATACGCACTTTGTAAGAGATTTTACCCCAGAAGGTAACCAGTCTCCCATTTCCTAGGAAATGAAAAGTAGGCATTCGGTCAGATTCTGGGGGCCTACAACAATGTGCGGAGGATGAGTCGGAGCATCCTGAAACCTGCCTTAAGCAAGGAAGATGAAAAATTAAACCGAAAAGCAAAAATTATATGGCTACCTTCAATGTAAATTCGCTTTTGAAAACTGGAAATCTCAAAACTTTAATACATTTTATAAAGGAAAAAGAATTTTGGTAACAGCCCTTCAAGAAACAAGATACACTGAAGAATATCACTTTGAATCAGAAGGATTCAGAATATTGAAGGAAAAGCCCGGAAAAAGAGTAATGAAGAATGTACCACAATGTGGAACAGGGTTTGTTGTACCAAAACATATTAAACTCAATACTAGAATTTAATTCCATTAGCGAAAGACTTTGAACACTAACCTTAAATAAGTAAACAAAGTTTACACTATTGTAAATAAACATGCACCAACAAATGAGAAAAACAGAACGCAGAAAGAACAAACTGAATTTTTTTGGCAAGAACTAGCAAACACAGTGGATAAAATTCCATTCAATAATACAATAATTCTGGTTGGAGACTTTAATGTTCAAGTCGGCAAAGAACATCATCGATCCATAGTAGGAAAATTCCCTGCACACAAAAGAACTAACGCAAATGGAGAAAGAATCATTAGTCTATGCAGAGAGCATGACATAGTTCTAAAATCTTCATTCTTCAAAAAAACTTCTTATGAAACAAACTACATGGGTATCTCCAAATACAATCTGTGGGGAGAAACAACTTGACCATGTTGCAGACAGTCTGCACCGGAGATACTCAATGTAAAAGTTGCTAAGATTACAGTTTTGGATTCAGACCACTATCCATCTATCGTTAAATTCCAAATTAGCCAATATATAGAAGAAAGAGTCAATATAAACCCAAAAAGTTCGACACACTCAATTTATCCAAGGAAAGTTATTTCAAAGCACTCTGGAAAAAAAGAACACCTGCAACATGGGAGCAACTTCAAGAAGATATAGTACAGACAGCAGAAGAAACCATACTCCTTAAGAAAAAGCGGAAATATTCCTGGTGGAGTGATGAGTGTGATGGATTATTCTTAAAAAGACAACGAGCTTGGAACATCTGAAATGCAAATAAAAATGATAAGAATAGGAACAACATTAAAGAAGCCCGAAAGCTTGCCACAAAAGGTTCCTAAAACATCAAAATTGCAACATATGAAATACCGACTAACATCAATGAAAACAAACTTCAAACAGAACAACACAAGGGACTTTTACAAAACCTTCATAACTAGCTTAAAAAATACACTCCACCAAGTTTACTTTTCACAGACCCAAAACTCAGAATACAGCATGTAATAACGATGAGAATGCAGAATACTTGCATAATACTTCGAAGAACTATATAACTAGGATGCAGCAAAAGATAAATTTAATTTTGATAACACAATCCCAATACCTCCGGACTCAAAGCCACCCCAACAACAGAAGAAATAAAGGAAATCATAAAAGAACTTAAAAATAACACAACATCTGGAGAAGACAATATCATTGCTGAATTATGGAAATACTCTAGTGACAATATGATACTGTGTTTAACAGAAATCATCAAGGGAATTTGGAAAACAAACCGTTTACCATCAGAATGGACATCTGCACTAATACATCCACTACATAAAAAAGGGAAGAAAATAGATCCGAACAACTATAGGGGAATCCCCTTCTGCTAGTAACCTACAAGATCCTATCCAAGGCGCTTTTAAAAAGAGCAGAAGAAATACTCGACCCACAACTAGGAGAGTATCAAGCAGGATTTAGGAAGGGAATGTCATGTGCCGAAAAGATATTAAACTTAAAGAACATAATAGAAATGAGGAAAATCAGGAACATGGAATATATAGTTACTTTTGTGGATTTTAAGAAAGCCTACAATTCAATTGACATATATGCACTAATTAACATTATAAGGGAATTAGGACTCGACATTTTAAACAACTGAAATAATTAAAGAAACGTTAACAAACACAACATCCAAAGTAAAATTCAGGGGCGAACTCTCCAAACATTTTGAAATAAAGTCCGGTGAAAGACAGGGAGATGGTTTATCACCTCTGCTTTTCAACTACGCATTAGACAAGGTAGGTCGAGAATGGAGGAAAGCCATCAATAATAAAGGTGTTCAACTACGAAGAAATCCAAATAAAATCACAGTAGATTGTCTAGCTTTTGCAGATGACATGGCGTTAATTACTGACTGACTGGATAATGCTCAAGAACAAATCAGAGAATTACAAAAACAAGGAGCTAAAATAGGACTACAAATATCATTTGAAAAAACAAATTTCATGGCAAACATCAGTGATTCTCCCCAAAATATGACAATACATGACAATAAAATATGTACGGTAAAACAAATTGCCAAACAGCTATTGCACAAAATGGAATGGATGCTTCACATGAAAAAATGTATATAAAAAAATTCCTTATCCTGGAACACAAAATTGAGACACTACCAAAGAGTAGTAAGGTAAGGGTTGTTCTGCCCGAAGGCAGGTCCGAACCTCCGCAGAGGTGTTCCTGAGCCGGAGTTTACGTGCGGTAGAGTGGCCAGTTCCTTTCCGCTCCTCCATTCCCTTACCCCCCACCAACAGCGCGTGGCAACCCATCCAACTCCTGACCACGCCCAATGATGCTTAACTTCGGAGATCTCACGGGATCCGGTGTTTCATCACGGCTACGGCCGTTGGCACCAAAGAGTAGCCAGACCTGAAAATTTATATGCGACAGAAACGCATAAACTAACAAGAACTGGAGATCTCGAAAAACTAGAGAATGTTGAAAGAAGAATTTTGAGAAAAATACTGAGAGCTAAACGAAATAATAATGCAGAATACAGGTCAAGACCAAAGAGAGAGTTATATTTGAAAACTGAAAAACTAACTGACGTAATGAGGAAAAGACTACAAATTTTTGGACACGTTTACAGAATGGATGACAACAGACTAACCAAGCGCACCTTCAACCTTCTTAATAGATACAAATCGAAACCTACGTGATCCATTTAAATCCAGAAAAACATGAAAAATACTGGAATTTAAACAGATACAGTCACAAACAGAACACTTTTTAGAGAAGCAGTTCAAAAGGCAAAGTTTCAGGAGTGGAAGAAACCAACAACTAGAAGAAAGTGGATTCAAGAAGAGAAGGAAAGACACTCTCGAAGGATGAAGAGAATTAAGAAGCAAACGGAATCAAACACAATGAAAAGTAAATGTGTCACCAGAGATCTTTTACATGCTGACATCGTATGACATGGAGTGTCGAACTGACTTTTTTCCGCCCTTCAAAAATCCGACTACATCTGCCGGGTTTGAACCCGCTATCTTGAGATCCGGAGGCCGACACTCTACCACTGATCCTCAGAGGCAGCTTTCAAACCCAGTGGTAACGCTTATTTATTTATTTATTTATTTATTTATTTATTTATTTATTTATTTATTTATCTATTTATTCTTTCGAATAACACATTTGGTTTTTACCCGACAAATTTAATTAAATCTCAGCCATAGACGCCCGAGAGAGTTTCGGTTTACTCGGTCTGCCATCTAGTGGGCTTAGAGTAATTCAGCACGTCGAAATTGACGAGCAGACAGCCAAATTGCGTCATATCGAAATGTATGCACACGGTAGCTGAGACCTTACCATGATGATGATGATGATTATTATTATTATTATTATTATTATTATTATTATTATTATTATTATTATTATTATTATTATTACTGGGTTTTAAGTTTTTGTCTTTTCGGTAACTACGGCACAATATTCATCGTCTCCTTTCAGCAAACGGAAGGTTTTCTAACGACCTAACTCTTCCGGTAAATATTTGATTTAAACACTTCATATGCATTCATCTATATTCCATCTCGGAGAACTCTTCTGAAACATGTCACTCAAACCATTTGAGCCATGAAGGGAGGTCATCTTATTAGCTGGAGGTAATCGATACAGCACTCTCTAAATTGTCAGCAATCATTGTCCTCAGGGCTCATAATGTGTGCTGGAGAGACGTAAATAATGGAGCAGATCAGGTCAAACAGAACTGGTAATTGTAATTGGGTTACAAAGACTGTCAGCCAGGTAACATATTCATAGCCACTTTATTTGTCTCTTCATCTGCTCAATTTCCCTCGGGGACGGCACATTATTATCTGTCAACTACGAGGAACAAGGGCATTTGTCAAATGACAGTCATTGGAGAGAACGTACAATTAATTAGCAATATTACGTGTCGTCCGTATAAACCTGAACGAAATAATAGAAAGAAACTAATCAGCTATTATCCAACGCATAAATGAGTTATATGTTTGAAATATCAGAAATGAAATATTAATTTACCCTTTTAAATATTCATCACAATTCGATTGGACACTAACAAGACTGTATTATTCTCCATTATTCAAACAATGCAAAATTGATGTCATGAACTAATGCATTGCGGCTTAAACAACAAATAGGATGAGGTATTAACTTCTAAAGAGAAAAAAGTGTTCCCTAACCCTTCATATTCGAATAAGTTTGTCTAATTAAACTCTACATCTATTTATTTCTGTGCGAAAGTATGATATCTATTCCCACAAGCAAGAATTCAGTACAACAGGCTAAGTCAGCAAACAGGATACGTCTGGATGTGTTAGAAAATAATTATATTCGGGTAAGGAGAAATAACAAGGAAGAGAGTGTGTTGAAAAGGGAAAGAGAAAGGTTCGTCGCCATAAGACCTATCTGTGTCGGTGCGACGTAAAGCAAATTGTAAAAAAAAAAAAAGGGAAGGGAAGGGAAGGGAAGGGAAGGGAAGGGAAGGGAAGGGAAGGGAAGGGAAGGGAAGTGTGTGGGATAGGACTGTTCATCAGGAATGCGCAACATAGTTTCTGTTAGACATACGCATGAGCGAATGATGTGGGTAGATTCTACAGTTGGAGGAATTAGGACGAGAAATTTCTCAGTCTGTTCACTACGTGAGGCTGCAGATTAGGAGAATGTGGTTAAGGTATGGAAGCTAATAGGGATGGGAAGCGTGAACTGGACTTCTGTGCTAGTGTGGGATTAGCTGTTACGAATGCATTTTTCTATAAGGCTATTCACCACTACACATGCAAGGGCAGAGGCACCAAATCCACAATAGACTATGTTATAACCGACATTGAATTCTGGAAGTCTGCTAGGAACAAGCGGATTTCCGGGGATGTTTCTAATGATACAGACCACTATCTGATCTGTAGTGGATAGAGTACCTCAAGGCTTGGGATAGAGAAATCCATCTGCAGACAAATAAGGATAGAAAATCCCCAGGACGAGGAAATTAGACAGAAGTACATTGATATGATTATTGAAAAGTTCCAAGCAATAGATAGTAAGTAGGTTTAGGATACAGAAATAGAAAGGGTGGCATACAGGAATGTTGCTGTAGAAACAACAAGGGTATCACCAGCAAAATCTGTGTGGAAAAAAGGGAACATATTGGTGGAATGATGATATGGTGGCAGCTTGTATATGTTGGTAGGCATATCAAAAATGGCTCCAAAAATATTGATGCAGATAGGAAATTGTACGTAAATAAAAGAAACAAGGTGAAACAAGTACTATACTTTTGCCATTGACGCTTTCAAGGCCCGTACTTATAGATATGACATAGCCTATATCATGTCTATAAGTAATATATTGTTGAATCCAAGAAGAAGTCGTTGGAAGATTGCGGTAATAACCTGGAAAGACTAGGTCAAGCGGCAGCGAAAACTTTCTGGACAGTAGTAAAGAAAGAAAGGGAGGGAAAAAGTAAATGAATGATCGTTTATCGAATGAAACCTCTCCGTAGTATTCATATGGAGTGAAGGCGTACAACGCTGTTGATGGTGATTCATCTGTCGGATGGGGACGTTAAGCCTTGAGCAGGCCCTTGTTGTTTTCGACAGGAGTAGACTATGTGGGGACACTAGGTTTCACCCTCTCCATACCTCATTATTATCATCATCCCTCATCCAGAAGCGCAGGCCACTCAAGGGAGTCAAATAGCACCGGGCGATCTTAGCATGTCCTCGGACACTCCCAGCACCAAAAGCCATACTAAGCCAAACCAAACTCTACGGCGTAATATTCCCGAAGGGTTATGGCCCACCAAGCGACAGCTGCTCAGGCCGAAGGCCTGCAGATTAGGAGGTGTCGTGTGGTCAGCATGACGAATCCTTGGCTTTCTAGATCGGGGTCGCTATCTCACTGTCAGATAGCTCCTCATTTGTAATCACGTAGGCTCACTGAACATCGAACCGTCCTTCAGACCCACGTAAAAATCTCAGACCTGGAATCGAACTCGGGGCCTTCGAGTAAGATGTAGGAATGCTGCCCCTACACCGCGGGAACGACACTAAACGCCATACTGTAACATAATAGTACATTATGCAACAAGACACGAGTATATTTATAAAACGTCTCTTCTAGTTGCTTTACGTCGCACCGACACAGGTCCCATGGCGACGATGGGAGAGGAAAGGCTTAGGAATGGGAAGGAAGCGACCGTGGCCTCAATTAAGGCACAGCCCCAGCATTTGCCTGGTATGAAAATAGGAAACCACGGAAAACCATCTTCAGGGCTGCCGACAGTGGGGTTCGAACCCACTATCTCCCTGGTGCGAGCTCACAGCTGCGCTCTCCTAAGCGCACGGCCAACTCGCCCAGTTATATTAAACGAGTGAAGCGAGTATCTTAATTACCATTACAGGCGAGTTGCATACGACTGCTATGCTCGACGATAATTATCACTCTATTTCTTAAATATTCATAAATTTCTGTCGAGATGTCGCTAGACACGTCAGTTTACTGAGCAGAGCGCATGCGCTGGGTTATTTATTTTCCGTCAGTGGATCAGAGACCTTGACAATGTCATATGTTTTCAAAGCTTTGATAGAAGGTTATCCTAACCTAGCTTTATTTCAAATAATTTATTGTACAGTTGGTGAAGTGAATTTGTGCAGATGAGCCGCGTGGTTGTGGAATATTGGAAGTAGAAGGTGCATTTATTTTAATATTATTTGTATCCGACATGTTTCATTTCGGAAACAAGTGGGAAGCTAGTGCGTTGAGCACAAATGCGATGCTATCCTCACGTAACTGGTCAAACAGTTGTATCATAATGAAAATCTGAACTCTGATTGGTGGACAACCTGTATCATAACGAAGCTTGAACTACAGCGAGCCTCATTAAGATTCAGTTTTCAGGCATATAATATTTATATTTCGGCATCGTCGAGCATAAAATATTTAAACAATTTCTGGTGTCATTGCTGTAATTTGTTTGCAAAGTGTTTTGGTTTAATTGATATTTACAATGTTACATTAAAATCTGCAAAAGCGAAGTACACAGTGTTGACATTAATATATCTTATGGCTGGAGGGCATCTGAAAATTGGCGTCAGGAAAGGTGTGACGTGTGTGATGCGACACGAAGCAACCTTTCAGGCTGTGATGTGAAGTATTGATTGATGACCATGACTGAGAGACACATATAAAGCTATTTTATCAATCGCATCCTACTCAAGAGGACTGATTATTTGTAAGATAATATAATAGAATACCCATCTCCCGTAATCTCGGAAACACAGATCAGGGAGAGGGTATTGTTTATTGTAATCTTTTATTATTTTCGATACATGCAGTATACCAATTTTGATATCCTTTAGCATAATTATACATAGAAAACAGAAATAAAGCAGTGTCAGGAAAAATCATAAACCAATTTTAACGTATAAATGAGTTAGGAATTGAACAGAGAAAGAATAGCCTGGGATGATTGTTAGACAAATTATGTTAATAAATGGAACTCTATAAATCAAAACACAAACAAAACACGTGACTCCTTGGACATGCCATGAGGTTCATCGGTTACTCCGGAAACGTGACACCCCAAAGTGAGGCTCACAACAGTAGTCACCCTCAGTCCCTGCATACCACGTCCATCGTCTCCAATGAATATTAATATTGTCTTTTTAGAACATGCAATTTAAATAGAATATGACGATTCATTATTTATATGCTATATATATATAATCTGCGTACCTAATAGCTCTATACTTCAACAAAGTATAGGTTCCCTTAGGCACATTTCCGTCACTAATTAGCCAGCATCAATTCTTACCTCTATCAATTTATTTCTCCACATTACCTAAACAATGTTGAATAATTTAGCAATTCTTCCCGTGTGCATCCACACTCTGTTCAGTAACCTTACGACGGTATAAAATTGAGTTTCATGACCAAATTTCCTCCTATCCTCCTCATCCATAAATGCCTCCCTTATTTCCCTTGTCTCCAAGCAACCTTTTATAAGGTGTGCTCATCCCATTTCTTTAGAACATATTAAATATGTGTTATCGTCCTTGTTCCTTCTGTATGCTCTATTTGTGTGTATTCCCATTAACCACCACATTACTGTCCTCATTTCCCTTTTTTTGTTATATTATGTACGTATTCTTTTCTGCTCTAAGCAATTCCTTTCCCAGTAGTAGCCCATTCCTACCGTTTCCAAAATATTCCTTACCCCGTTCACCCGGTATCCTTGGAAATGATTATTTAATTCGCGCTAGTTTAATAGGATCTGAGTTAGTTTTCCCCTGTCGATGCACTAAAAAATGGTGTATGGCTTTTAGTGCCGGGAGTGTCCGAGGACAATTTCGGTTTGCCAGTTGCAGATCTTGTGATTTGACGGCCGTAGGCGACCTGCGCGTCGTGGTGGTGGTGGTGGTGGTGGTGGTGGTGATGATGATGATGATAATGAAATGATAATGAAATGATAATGAAGACGACACTTATACCCAGCCCTCGTGCCAGCGAAATTAACTTATTATGGTTAAAATTCCCGACCATGTCGGGATTCGAACCCGGGACTTCTGTGAGCAAAGGCCAACACGCTAACCATTTAGCCATGGAGCCGGACTTAGATGCCCTGCATCCTTCACCAGTCGATCCCAAATTGCATAGAGACGTCTCCTGAAAACGATTCATTAGATGTAAATAAATGAATCGTTATCAATTTGGGTTTTATTTACTGAACTACATATTTGGTTTTCCGTGGTTTCCCATTTTCATACCAGGCAATGCTGGGGCTGTACCTTATTTAAGGTCACGGCCGATTCCTTGCAACTCCTAGGCCTTTCCTGTCCCATTGTCGCCGTAAGACCTATCTGTGTCGGTGCGACGTAAAGCCACTAGCAAGAAGAAGAAGAAGAAGAAGAAGAAGAAGAAGAACTACATATTTATAATAATCTTATTTTCCCAAACGGGTATTTTACAACATTTATTGTGATTGGTTGCTTAAATATCGACATAATTAATACAATTTTTATTTTCACTTGGTACAGATGACGTCTCTGAAACTCTGTGTAATGGTTCATTCACTGTCGAGAGAGGTCCTCATTTCAGAGCTGCATAATATGGCAGCCCTGAGTTACAGGAAGTTACTGTTCAAACAATGGATGCTTAATTTTGAACTATGTTGAATTTGGTGTGTTCGGTAGTCGATTAATATCTTTATCGATATCATTATTATTCACATTCCAAGCAGGCCAGAATTAACAAATAAAGCGTACGCTGCCTAAGTGTGACGTACTGCATAATTTATCATGACAGAACAGCGCTGGTCAAACTTGGCAGAATTTCACGCTCTCACAGTGGGGTCCTGGCTTAGCAGGAACAGCGACTGATAAGCTGCCTTGCCGCACCTCATTATGTCTGTCTAGGCCTACATGCTCAGCGTGTAGACTGTGTTAACTGATTAATCAGCCAAGTGCGTGAATGATCCAGTGATGTCGGCGAGAGCACAGCCACCTGCTGCTCCTACACGACTCACTACAATTCCTCTTTCGATAGCTTCGAGCAACTCGATTATCAATCAATCAATCAATCAATCAATCAATCAATCAATCAATCAATCAATCAATCAATCAATCAATCAATCAATCAATCAATCAATCAATCAATCAATCAATCAATCAATCAATCAATCAATCAATCAATCAATCAATCAATCAATCAATCAATCAATCAATCAATCAATCAATCAATCAATCAATCAATCAATCAATCAATCAATCAATCAATCAATCAATCAATCAATCAATCAATCAATCAATCAATCAATCAATCAATCAATCAATCAATCAATCAATCACCACAAATAATGGTAATTAATATTATTGGCTTTAAGTCCCACTAACTACTTTTATGGTTTTTGGAGACGCCGAAGTGCCGGAATTTAGTCCCGCAATAGTTCTTTTATATGCCGGTAAATCTACCTACATGAGGCTGGCGTATTTGAGCACCTTCAAATACCACTGGACTGAGCCAGGATCGAACCTGCCAAGTTGGGGTCAGAAGACGAGCGCCACAACCGTCTAAGCCACCCTGCCCGGCAGTCAGTCACCACTGATCTGCATTTAGGAGAGTAGCCCAGGTAGCAGATTACCTATCTGTTTTGTACCTTAAATACTTGTAAACATTTTGAAATTTATTCAACATCTCCCTTGATAGCTTATTATAGTCCCTAACTTGTCTTGCTATAAACGATTTTTTCCCCCAATTTATCCTCTTGATTTCCAACTTTATCTTCATATTGTGATCTTTCAAACTTGTAAAAACAGCACTCAGACTTACTCGTCTACTAATGTCATTTCACGCCATCTCTCCATTGACAGCTCGGGAACATACCACTTAGTCGAGCAGCTGGTCTCATTTCTCCCAGGTCTACCCAGCCTAAAGTTTGCAATATTTTTTTAACGCAACCCCCTTTTTTGGGAAATCACCCAAAACAAATTTAGTTGCTTTCCTTTGCATTTCTTTTTTCATTTCTCTAATGAAGTAATCCTGGTAAGGATCCCATACATTGAAACCACACTCTAGTTGGGGTCTTACCAGGGACTTATAATATGCTCTTTTCTTTATATCCTTACTACAATCCTCGTCTATCTTTCACATTTTGTAACAGGTTTCCTTCCGTTAGATAGTCATTTCACTTTTCATGCAGTTTCATGAACGTAAGAGAACACCGAGCGAGTTGGCCGTGATGTTAGCGTCGGGCAGCTGTGAGCTTGTGTTCAGGAGATAGTGGGTTCGAATCCCACCGTCGACAGCCCTGAATATGGTTTTCCCGTGGTTTCCCATTCTAACACCAGGCCTTAATTAAGGACACGACCGCTACCTTCTCAATCCTAGATCTTTCAGATCTTTCCCATCCTTCCATCGCCGAAAACCTTCGATGTGTTCGTGCAACGTTAAACCAGCAAAAAAAAAAAGTAAGGGAACATCCCGATTCAAATTTAATGACATTACATGTGCTGTTATCCTTGTGATTAGAGGACTAGAACCATCCAACCCACCGTGGTCCATAAACCGTTAGACGTTACTATGTATTAGGTATGTATATACAGTATTACACCCTTCCGGGCCTCGAATGGATGACCCACGCATAAGAATGCCTCCTCGTGCCTTGGCATAATGTTTCTCGGGAATCGGGTACGGATTCCGTCGAAAAGGTTCCCAACTTGTGACGACGAAATTGTATTTGAAATTCGAAATATTTCCCGGTTGTGACCCAAATGCATCGCGGTGGCGTTCCAAGATTTCTTTCAGTCTAGCTCTTCCCTCTTCACCTATCATTGCTTTATTAATTTTTGATAGCACTGCCTCCTCAAATGTCGGTTCTTCCTCTTCCTGTTCCAAGTTTGCAACCATTCCTTCGAGTCCGATTATTATATCTTCTTCCTGATGTTTCCCATCCAGAATCTGCTCGGGATGGACTTCCTCGTCGTAGGTCACTTGAGTAGTCCAAATCCTCTCATCGACTACGCAGTCTCCACTTTCATTTAGTTTCACCCCTTCGGAATGCATGTTGATCTCTAGCCTGATCTCATTGCGGTGCATGTCGATAACTGCCTTATAGTCCCTCCAGAAGTCGGCGCCTAATATAATGTTGTATTCCATCTTCTCGAGGATGATAAATGGGTGTGAAGTAATGGCCTCTCCGATCTGCAAATCTAAATAAACCTGAGCCTTGCACACTGTGGTGCGATCTGGGATGATTCCTCGTACCTTCATGTTAGAGACCGGTAATAATGGGATCTGCTCCTTCGATTGGATTTCCCGAATGAGCGTTCTAGATACGACGCTTACGCTGGCTCCCGTGTCTACAAGAGAACGCACGCGCAATCCATTAGCTCTGATGTACACCACTGGTAATTCCCTTATAATCCTCTTATTCTGTCGGTGTGCGTCTTCGATCAAATCCTCGGGTTAGATCACCCACGCAGCTATGGTAACTGACGTCCACTGCGAATCGAAAGAATGGCTGCTCCCCGAACCGCAGGCTATCTCCTCACTGGTTATGCGAATTTTTTTTTTGCGCTCCGGAGCTACTGGCATACTCCGGAGCCTGGGGGTTCAATTCTCTTCCCCGCCCTTCCTTCTTGTGGGCTTGCAGTTGCAGGCTTTCTGCCCCTTCGCACATTCCCGCGGCGGCCATACCCTGTATGGGTCTCTGCCACTTGTCAATACCGGGCGGCGTGTTTCGCAGTTGTTCCACATACTGTCGTGACTCATTCCTGCGATCTCGTATGTACTCTTCCCTCCTGCCTGGTCGCTGCCCTGTCGACCGTTGTCCGCTCGGTCCCCAGTTCTGGTACGGCCTCCTCCGCTGTCCATACTGGCGATACCGGAGTCTTGGTCCCTGATTCATCCTCTCACGGGGTCCTGGTTCGCGGGTGTTCCAGCCATCCTGGTATTCTCGTTTCGGTCCATTCCATGTCTGGGGACCCCAATCACTCCTGATTCTCGAGGGATACATCTCCCGAACTTCATTCGTACTAGTCCCCTGGCTCTTCCTTTTCGGTGGGCTTTCATCTTGAGCTAAGTCGACAACATGGACCGCCTCGCTATGGCGATGTCGAGCCTGCAGTCCACTCGTTTGATCGAGCTGCCTCAATATTTGTTCAGCATCGACCGCATTTCGGACATTCGCCGCTATGAGCACCTTCTGCACTTCCGGTGGGAGCTGTTTACCGATGGCGGAAATCAACTCTAACTCTGTGGGAGGACTATCCAATTCTTTAAACTTCAACAACTGGCGCACGAAGTACTCGCAGAAACGGGTCTGCCCTGCGCCCGAATACCTTCGCGAATACAATTCCAGTCTCAAATTCTGTTGCGTCTCGATCCCCCCAATTCTTCTCGAGGAAGCGCCGCCGGAACTCCTCATACCCATCGAAACAATATTTGAACGCCCGGTACCAAACCAAAGGCTGATCCGTTAGGTACCGTTCGACTACTCTGAGTTTCCGGTCCGCTGGAACGCGATGATCAACGAAGTATTGGTCTACCTCAGCAAGGAAACCTTTCGGGGTAAGATGGGTGTTTGACCCGAATTTATTCGGCTCGTCATTCGTCATCCGGAGGAGATTATATACTGGAATTGCTCCACTCTCTTGCGGGGTCGATTGTCCCCGAGGTGCATTATGCAATTGTGCATTTTCATTTCCCTGCGAAATGTCAACCTTTGCCTCGTGACCAATACTACTGGGCGGACTCACTCTGTCAACGCTATCCTGCTTCTTGAGGATCGATCGCATCACGATCTCACCTCTCGCCTCTTGGAACTTTAACAACTCGACCTCCTCTCGGATCTCCTTAATAAGCTCCGTGTGGACTTCTACTTGGACGGCAGCCTTGTGAGTCTTGTTGCCCCACTCTTCCACCTGTCGGTTCAGGCCTTGGATTTTCCCTCGGACTTCTTCTTGTTCCGCTTCCATCTCTTCAGTCACCTCCTTCCGAAGCCCCATGACTTCTCCATGGGCCTGAGTCTGGACTTCCTTGAGCTTGGCGGTCGCAATATCCTGCACTTGGGTCAGACGGTCACTGACCTCCTTCGCCACCTTGTCTAGGGCCTCCGTCGTCTGTGTCCTTAGTTCTCGGACTTCCGCCTTGGCCTCCTGCATGTCTCTTGCAACATCCTCTACGCGGGTGCTCACCTTCTCCATCTCTTCCTCGCACGCGCTTACCCTGGTGTCCGTCACGTCGATCCTATTTGTCACCCTAATCTCCACTTGCTTTAATTGCTGGATGACGTCCTCTAACATCCCCTCTAACGCCTCCGTCATCTTTGCCTCCAATCTCGCGGCGTTCTCGTCGCTACGTTCACGACCTAATCTCATATCCTCTGCGAGCTCGTCTAACGAAGCCTTATTCGTAGCCGCCTGAGCCTGGCGAAGCTCTGACTGCCTGTCAAACTGCGCCTTAAAGCCTGCTGCCTGCTTGCCTAATTGTTCTTCGAAATGTTCCTTTAAAAGTTCTCCCTAATTCTCGAACTGCGCTTTAACATCCGCTGCCTGCTGATTTGCACGTTCCGTCATTATCTTTAACTGTTCCTTTAAAAGTTCCCTGTCTTCCTTTGCCTTTTCTTCGCGTTCTGCCAATAATTTGCGCATCATATCCCTCATGACCTCCATATCCATATTAAATTCAATCTTGGAGAAAGCGGATCTCCCGTGGGCAGAAAATTGACCACCGGTGATCGACAGAAAGCATAGATACATTCAAATATTTAATACAAATTTCAGCGTGACCTAACTTTACTCGAAATTCCAACAAATCAATCCAAACTGGGCCTACAAACGGCTTATGTCACGCCCCCTACCATATTAAGGTCGCAATTCATTGTATAGGAAATTTCATCATATCACTCGACAATAATAATAACAATAATAATAATAATGATTCTACGTTAGCCCTTGACCTGGAATAAGTTTTCCAGTCTCGCGCGTGGCCTACCGTGGGCTCGATTTTACGTATGCCGAAAACATGGCATACCCCAGTCACAAATGGATGTTATCACCTTGAGATTGATAAGATGACGTTAGCAGACAATTACCCGTCTCAAACTGGCAACATCGCATCCGTCACGGCGCAAAAATTAGAGCCTGGGTTGAGGTACCTTGCTCTCATCCGCGGCGTCTAAAGCCCTCTCGAAAAAATATTTATATCTGCCAAATTTCGTTACCTCCGCGCACAATCTTTGGCTGATACCCGTAACTGGCGAAATTTGAGGAATTTTGCCGTCCGTTTTAACCTCACACTGAGAGAACCATAACATTGTCTCCCAACGAACTGACAACTTCATAGTCTGTCCCGGGTATCAATTTTAATTTATGAGCGACACTCATGCGGATTTCCACTTAAACTGGACACATGATTTTTCTGTTCTTGTCATTTTCCTATCCTATTGATTATTCACGTCGCTCCCTTTCATGGCTGATCTTGTGTGGGTTATCATCACCAGTTGTGACTTACGCACCCCGTACGATGACCATGACAGTCCTGCTGAGTATCACACAATCTGAACAACCCTTGCAGTATCCAATCTATAATTATGAATCTTAGCACTTCGGACATGTGCTTAACGTCTCCATCCGTTCGGTTACGTGGCGGGTACTCCATTTCAAATAACTGCCAACCCGTTCGATACTAACTGTAATAAGATTGTGGCACGAACCTGGCAATTTGACTCCATCATAGCACACTATCCTCCCTGTGGGCGGCCTATCTATTACTGAAAATGCTCCAGCGTAAACTATAAACAATGGCCTGCCACGAAGGGCGCCAAGTATACACCCTTCCGGACCTCGAATGGATGACCCACGCATAAGAATGCCTCCACTTAACGGGGTAAACACCTACGGATGAGATTGGATTGAAGAGCGGGTCGAATTGCTTAACGAGCTTCGAACCGCTCCCCTTCCTACTTTCTGTGCTTGCCCGGCAGCATGAGCACTTCGGGAGTGGTACGTTCGAAAGAAAGAAAAAAACAAATACTTAAGATGGAGCCTTATGTATGTAATTTGAAAGTAGGATCTCTGGGTTCAAATGCCAACTGGATACTGCTTAGCACTGCTACAAATGACAAGAATCATAAAATAGGGGTTACGAATCCTAATTTATTCAAATATGACACATTAAAGAAATTGACACAGCTCTATACAATGAACTCTCCGCATATGGGAGGAAAAGAAAATAATGATCACTTTAAAATATGAATCGCCCATGGGCGTCGTCTGCATAACGGTGTGGTTGAGGTTTTGCGGTTGCTATCGTTCCTCTTTCCTCATGAGTTCATACCGTTCATGACATTTTTATATTATTATTCTGTCGATCACACCGTGAGATGATGTCCCTACTCACATATTACTTCCTGTTCTTAGCATAAAAATAACCGGGGCCTACGCTACATAATTACCATATTAAAAGAAACATTTTGCATGATACACAAACAAACACACATACCATTTAGCTAAAACCCGGACTTCCATCTGTCACCAAGACCAGTCAACGCTGAACAAAGGTTCTGTTTGAACTCAAAAAAAAAATATATATGCACATTAATTCTATACATACACAGATATATATATACACTTCATGCATAGGAGAGCCATTCCTAGAAAGAAACAGCATGGTTATCACTGTCTCCGGCCCTAGGCGCAAGCTTGGGGCAGCTCGCTCAAGGGCGCCATCATAATCCAGGGTCGAACTGGCCGACTCCCGAGCGAGAGGTACTGTGGATTTCAGGAAATCCCTAGGCTAGCTACAGTCTCATATCACCGGATATCTGGGGGAGATCCCTACTCATTTATTAAATACCTTCAAAATCAGCGTGATAATATCATTATATAAGTATTCTTCGCTAAGCCATTTAAACCAAACAGAAGAGCACGGTGGAGACCCAGAGCCCCAAGTCTTAATACAATAGCACAGCGGGATCCCTCTGTCAGGAGGGCGAGGAGTGAATGCTCACAAAAAAAAAAAAAAAAAAGGGAAGGTCATTCGCTACTCCAGCCATCACTCATTCATTAGCCACGGCAGATTCTTGACCCCTTTCAATTACCATGGCCAGCCGGGGCACATATCCATGGCCCACTTCATTTGTTTATTCATATTATCGTAGAATTCCCATGAAATACTCTTTTATTCTCTCCCTTCTCATTATTACAGCTGAACGCCGACTGTGGGCACGATCACTTCTAACTCATCTCATCGTAAATTCCTCGGGCATTCGGCCCTCTCACTACGTCTCATATCGCGTATCTTCTTCCCTTGGGCATAGGGCTCTCATGACTCCTCAGTCCACTTTTCCATACTCCTCGCGCCTATCACAGGAAATATACCTATATTTAAATCTTCTGACCAAAGATTAGGGACTCCTGCCTCTGGGTCCCACCCCGGCTATAGATAAAAAAACACTCCAAACCATACTGGCCAATTAACCAAAAAATCACGGGAGACTTATACATGGTCCCTCACATCTACCTAATAACACAGCATATACCTCTCCCGGTCGGGATTTCTTCTCTCTTGCTGTACATGCACTGATTATATGTGTAAGCTAGGCATGCATTGTCTGACTGACCCATGAGTTTCCCCGGCATATACGACAGCCACGTGGGACAGTAACTACCAACATTTTGACATGGTTTTCCCTGCTCGCCAGCATTATTGTTCCAGCCACCCCTAAGGGGAACTCAAATATTCTCCTAACCTTGTTCCCATATTTGCTAGGACATACTACATATTACTAAAAATATAACCCTCACGATAAGCTAATCATTAAAAAAATGAGTCGTCCGGGAATTTCAGCTCCCTTGAATTTTACTTCAACAATATAAAGATCAATAAAATTTCCATATTTGGACATGCATTATCTTACAACACTTTGATATTTACAAAAGAAAGCTAATCCTATCCCCGGTTATATTATCATTCTTAAGAAATTAGATTTGGACATCACTCATCTGTTTGGTGGCCGTTGTTTTTCCTTCCACGGGAGACCCATGGTGGAGTTTAGTGCTGCATGACCCCAGGGCTGGTGGCGGGCGTGCAGTCCTTCATCCCTGGTCCATACCAGTCCGACATCCTGGGGAACTCGTTCACAGCTGAAATCTTACAGTAATCCAAAATGGGTAACACTTCACCACTCGTCACACGGCCTCTATTTCCAGAGTTTACACCACGAATAAGCCGGTCCTTCAAATCACGGCGGGCGCGTTCACAGCAGGGACCGGGTGGCTCACGAGACTCGAGCACCCTGATTCAGAGTAACACTTTGGGTGATACCAAATTATGAATTTCACTGACTCATTAAAGCCGGCACTGTCTCAGCCGTCTTCCGCTACTCGTTTGTAAATTGTGCTCGCGGATTAACTAGTTTGACACGCAGCACAGAGACAATTCACCTAGGCTCGTTTGGCCTCCCGTTACACTTCACAAAGGCTTTGTACTTCACAGCGGCGATGGACACAATAACACTCTTAGTAAGCGGTCAATGGTTTCGGACTGTAAAACTGGAGCACCGCGGGACAGAGTGTCCCTTCTCAACGACCCACAAAGAACTGTCTTCTGCGATGGCCAGCCCGGCCTATATCATTTTCACCGCCGGAAGCCTGGGGGCGTAAACGTTCACGGTTCATAAAGAACAAGAGCTCCTTTCATACCAAGAATTGAAGACATTTAGATATTGCATCTTGTAGGCCTCTATCTCCTCTTTCATTTGAGCAAGGCGTGCTGGACCTACGATCGGCAGTTTTTATGCAATTTGCTTCCCGCCTTTGATTAATTCATTAGCGTCCCTTGGGGGGATGGAGTCATCTTTGAGCGCGACTCTTAGCTTGGGTGACGCTGTTGTATTCACATGTATTAGCAATACGTTACATCTGGACATCTGGTGACCTCATTTCTTCCCCTGAATAAATTATTACATATTTTTAGTCTGGGAAACGCAGAAAATTCAGCTCTATTCAATGGTGTGTCTCACATAATTTTCCTATGTCTGGATCAAAAATATCATCCCATTTTTACGCGCCAAAATCCGACGTTGGCACCCGTGACACGTGCATAAAAAACCGGAAGTTCCTTATGTTAGTTTGGAACTCTGGGAAGCTAAGCCACACCTCGGGGCGTATCTGACTACTCCAGCATCGCGTCCTCTTCTAGCTCTCTCTGCAAGTTGAGAGGGTATTTCCGCGGGGGATTGGCTCATGTTCTGTCTTCCCTTTGTTTTTCAGGCGCTCTTTCGCGGGCTCCATTGTGGCCGGACGCCGCTCGATCCCCATCGCCCATACTGCTACCAATGACGCGACCTCTAGGAGTGATTTTAATGAAGTAGAAAGGCACCTATAATTCCAATGAGCTGTACAGGACACTGTACGGTTTCAGTATATATACACAATACGAGTTTTGTCTGTGTAAAGCTCAGAATTAAAAAATGTTATTTCTGAATCGGACGTATCCACAGTAACAAGGAAATGCAAAATTCAATTTTCCGTCATGTCTGTCTGTCTGTCTGTCTGCATGGGCCTCACGAGAAAATGGCTGAAGAGAATTTATTAAAATCGGTACGTAAAGTACGGGAATGACCCACTACAATCTACGCTATAAATAATTTTATTCACTGTGAGTGAAATGGTAGTTTAGGGGAAGGCTTAAAATTAATTCTCAAATATTTATGTTATTAGTGATCTTGTCGATAAATATTATAAAGCTTAAATTACCGGTATATAGAATTAAATTTCCGATCATTTATGTATTATACATTTTTACCGCACCAGCTAAGATAACAGAGATATTAATGAATTCGTATTTTTGTTTATGACTCCATATCAACGCCGAGCCACGAGAAAATGGATAAACAAAATTTAATGAAAATCGGTGTATAGAGTCGGATAACAAGAAATTACAGTCTAGGCTGTAAATAATTTTACTCACCCTGGATGAAATGTAGTTTAGGGGAAGGCGCCTAAAGTGTAATTTTTATATCTTTGATACCTTTTATACCTCTAGTTTTTTATCGACAAGTACTTATAAAAATGTTATAGAGAATACAAATTCCGATCATTTACTTTTTTATTCAGTTTTATCTTACCGACTCTGATAGTAGTGGTATTTCAGAGTCGGAAGGAAACTAAATATGAAGGCCTACAATATCGAAAGCTCATAAGGTAGCGAAACATGGGTACATCAACTAGTATCTCAATATTTTTAAGACTCTAAATATAGCTGTGCCCTTTTTAGACATTGTTGTTGTTGTTTGAGTCATCAGTCCATAGACTGGTTTGATGCAGCCCTCCATGCCACCCTATCCTGTGCTAACCTTTTCATTTCTACGTAACTATTGCATCCTACATCTGCTCTAATCTGTTTGTCATATTCATACCTTGGTCTACCCCTACCGTTCTTGCCACCTACACTTCCTTCAAAAACTAACTGAACAAGTCCTGGGTGTCTTAAGATGTGGCCTATCATTCTATCTCTTCTTCTCGTCAAATTTAGCCAAATCGATCTCCTCTCACCAATTCGATTCAGTATCTCTTCATTCGTGATTCGATCTATCCATCTCACCTTCAGCATTCTTCTGTAACACCACATTTCAAAAGCTTCTATTCTCTTTCTTTCTGAGCTAGTTATCGTCCATGTTTCACTTCCATACAATGCCACGCTCCACACAAAAGTCTTCAAAAACATCTTTCTAATTCCGATATCAATGTTTGAAGTGAGCAAATTTCTTTTCTTAAGAAAGCTCTTCCTTGCTTGTGCTAGTCTGCATTTTATGTCCTCCTTACTTCTGCCATCGTTGGTTATTTTACTACCCAAGTAACAATATTCATCTACTTCCTTTAAGACTTCGTTTCCTAATCTAATATTTCCTACATCACCTGCCTTCGTTCGACTGCACTCCATTACTTTTGTTTTGGACTTATTTATTTTCATCTTGTACTCCTTACCTAAGACTTCATCCATACCATTCAGCAACTTCTCGAGATCTTCTGCAGTCTCAGATAAAATAACAATATCATCCGCAAATCTCAAGGTTTTGATTTTCTCTCCTTGGACTGTGATTCCCTTTCCAAATTTCTCTTTGATTTCCTTTACTGCCTGTTCTATGTAAACATTGAAAAGGAGAGGGGACAAACTGCAGCCTTGCCTCACTCCTTTCTGGATTTCTGCTTCTTTTTCAAAGCCCTCGATTCTTATCACTACAGACTGATTTTTATACAGGTTGTAGATAATTCTTCGTTCTCGGTATCTGATCCCTATCATCTTCAGAATCATAAATAGCCTGGTCCAATCAACATTATCGAATGCCTTTTCTAGATCTACGAATGCCATGTACGTGGGCTTGTCCTTCTTGATTCGGTCCTCTAAGATCAGACGTAAAGTCAGGATTGCTTCACGTGTTCCTACATTTCTTCTGAAGCCAAATTGATCTTCCCCCAACTCAGCTTCAACTTGTTTTTCCATTCTTCTGTAAATAATACGTGTTAAAATTTTGCAGGCATGAGATACTAAACTAATAGTGCGGTAGTTTTCACACCTGTCAGCACCGGCTTTCTTGGGAATAGGTATAACAACATTCTGCCGAAAATCGGATGGGACTTCTCCTGTCTCATACATCTTGCACACTAAATGAAATAACCTTACCATGCTGGTTTCTCCTAAGGCAGTCAGTAATTCAGAGGGAATATCATCAATTCCAGGTGCCTTGTTCCTATTTAGGTCACTCACAGCTCTGTCAAACTCTGACCTCAAAATTGGGTCTCCCATTTCATCAGCATCAACAGCCCCTTCATGTTCCAGAACGAAATTATCTACATCGTTACCTTGATACAACTGTTGGATATGCTCCTGCCATCTTTCTGCTTTGTCTTCTTTCCCTAGAAGTGGCTTTCCATCTGAGCTCTTAATATTCATGCACCTAGATTTCCTTTCTCCAAAGGTTTCCTTGATTTTCCTGTATGCAGCATCTACCTTTCCCAGGACCATACAGCCTTCGACATCCTTGCACTTCTCCTTCAGCCATTCTTCCTTAGCTACCTTGCACTTTCTATCCACTTCATTCTTTAATCGCCTGTATTCTTTTCTGCCCTCTTCATTTCTAGCATTCTTGTATTTTCGTCGTTCATCAATCAGGTCTAGTATCTCCTGAGTTATCCACTGATTCTTAGTTGATCTTTTCTTCCTTCCTAACATTTCTTCAGCAGCCCTACTGACTTCATTTTTCATGACTCTCCACTCCTCCTCTACTGTGTTTCCTTCGGCCTTTTCATTTAGTCCTTGTGCAACATGTTCCTTGAAACAATCCATCACACTCTTTTCTTTCAACTTGTCTAGATCCCATCTTTTTGCATTCTTTCCTTTCTTCAATTTCTTCAACTTCAGATGGCATTTCATGACCAACAAGTTGTGGTCAGAGTCCACGTCTGCTCCTGGGAAAGTTTTGCAATCCAACACCTGGTTTCTGAATCTCTGCCTAATCATAATGAAGTCTATTTGATACCTTCCAGTGTCTCCAGGTCTCGTCCACGTATACAGCCGTCGTTTGTGGTGTTTGAACCAAGTATTGGCGAGGACTAAATTATGGTCAGTGCAGAATTCAACCAGCCGACTTCCTCTTTCGTTCCTTTGTCCCAATCCAAATTCTCCTACTGTGCTACCTTCTCTTCCTTGGCCTACCACTGCGTTCCAGTCTCCCATCACAATTAGATTCTCGTCACCTTTGACATATTGTATTAAATCTTCTATCTCCTCATATATTCTTTCAATTTCTTCATCATCCGCTGAACTAGTAGGCATATAGACCTGCACTATTGTGGTGGGCATTGGTTTGGTGTCTATCTTGGCGACAATAATTCTTTCACTATGCTGGTCGTAGTAGCTTATCCGCTGCCCTATTTTCTTATTCATTATTAAACCAACTCCTGCATTACCCCTGTTTGATTTCGTGTTGATAATTCGGTAGTCGCCTGACCAAAAATCTTGTTCTTCCTGCCAACGTACTTCACTTATACCAACTACATCTAACTTTAGCCTATCCATTTCCCTTTTCAGATTCTCTAACCTACCACAACGATTCAAACTTCTAACATTCCACGCTCCGACTCGCAGAATGTCAGTATCCATCTTCCTGATGATCGCCCCCTCTCGTGTAGTCCCCACCCGGAGATCTGAATGGGGGACTAGTTTACCTCCGGAATATTTTACCCGGGAGGAAGCCATCATCAGTACATCATTCATACAGAGAGAGCTGCATGTCCTCGGGAGGTGGTTACGGCTGTAGTTTCCCGTTGCTTTCAGCCGTGTAGCAGTATCAACACAGCTAAGCCATGTTGAGTATTATTACAAGGCCGTCTCAGTCAATCATCTAGACTGCCGCCCTTGTAACTACCGAAAGGCTGCTACCCCCCTTTCGTTGAACCATTCGTTAGTCTGGTCTCTCAACAGATACCCATCCGATATGGTTGCACCTGCGGCTCGGCTATCTGCATCATTGGGACACGCAAGCCTCCCCACCGCGGCAAGGTCACATGGTTCGTAGAGGAGGTTTTTAGACATTCATGCTATAAAACAGTTTGTATTCACTGATGAAATTGGGGGATAAAAGGTATTGGTTCTAGAAGCTATTTTTTGGGTGTTTCCTCATTTATAATTTAATATAAACACGCTTCTCTTGAAACTTTTCTATTTCTACAATAATTTACAGATAATGTTGTGATTATTTGAATGCAGATACGTCGTGATGAGTTAGCGAAGTATTTACCTAGTCTACTACTTTTTATACAAGGTAGAATACATTCATAGCACTGCAGGAGATTTATTTGTGGAATGCCATGCACGCTCTTTCCATCTCCTATGATATACTGTTCAATATTCCAGAGCGGATTGTTGATATTCCAAAACGGATGGGTATTGCCGTTCACCGGGGACTAGTAGCTGACAGCTCTGCGGAACAAACTGCCGGGTGTACGGTACCTATATTGGACCTCACTATTTCCGACACTGCAGTCGTAACTCCCTTTGCCGTTGATCTCAGCTTGTCATTCAGTTATGCAATCTCCCTTCATAAGTGAAGTGCAACGTACCAGTAGGATTCTGAGCATAGTAATATTTTTTATATTTCAGATAATATTAGATGCCAGTGGTTCTAAAAATTTTTAACACCTGCTGTTTGCATTCTCTGTTGAATATATACCGGCGACGCCCTCATGAAAGTGTACGCCATGCATATACTCATTTTTTAACTTATTTTTGCATACGTTACAGCCTTCAAAGAAGTGTTCACTAAGGATAAAGATGAAACATGGTTCAAAGTAGCTAACAGGAAAAAGTATATTTATGACAGACTTATTGCTTATTGATATTTTTACCACAGTGCCTTTCTCTCCCCATCTCATTTTTGCTAGTAGATTTTCAATTTTTTTAACGTTTTGCTTTAGGTCGCACCGGCACATATGGGTCTTATGGCGACGATGGGGTAGGAAAGGGCTAGGAATAAGAAGGAAGCGGCCGTGGCCTTAATTGTGGTACAGCCCCAGCATTTGCCTGATGTGAAATGGGAAACCACGGAATACCATCTTCAGGGCTGCCAACAGTGGGGTTCAAACCCACTATCTCCTGTATGCAAGCTAGTGGATTAATGTTTCAGTAATACATTAGATGGTTTTCAGTGACGAATAGGGAAGTGCTATGATTGGGAAGGTAGAAACAGTGGCCTTAATTAAGGTATAGTTCATTTTTGTCCTTGTGTGAAAATTGGAAAACATGGAAAACTGCTTTCAGGGCTGCGGACAGTGAGATTCGAACCTATTATCTCCAGAACACAAATTCACAGCTACATGACCAGAAACACGCAGTCAACTCACTCCGGTTTCACAGTTCTTCAGAAACTCGCAATCATTTCTGCTATTCGACAGATGCATGGTGTCTATTATCAAATCATATCTCTCGTTTAAGATAATAATGTTCGAGTAGATGCAAAGGAATCGTGGGCAATGGCAAATAACGGGTGACTCATCAATAATCCATTATCCATCACACGCCACAAAGTTCTATTAATAATTTGCTTTACGTCGCACCGACACACATAGGTCTTATGGCGACGATGGAATAGGAAAGAGCTAGAAGAGGGAATGAAGTGGGCGTGGCCTTAATTAAGGTACGTCAACAACATTTGCCTAGTGTGTGAATGGGAAACGACGGAACACCATCATCAGGGCTGTCGACAGTGGGGTTCGAACCCACTATCTCCCGGGTGAATGATGACAGCTACGCGACCCAAACCGCGCAGGTACTCGCTCGGTACGCCACAAAGTGTATTTCAAGGCTAGTTTGAGCACCATCCGTGTATTGTTAGTGAAAATATTGAATCGTAGTGAAAGTGTACAGATGTTATTGACGTGAAAATATCACACGAGGTAAGTGTGTTTCTATAACGGCCCAATGTGTGTGATACAGCGACAATTTCATATTCAGAGTTTGAAGTACACTGCCAAGACATGGAGTGTAACCCCCCCCCCCCCATGGCACTACAGCCCTTGAAGGGCCTTGGCCTACCAAGCGACCGCTCCTCATCCCGAAGGTGCCGTGTGGTCAGCAGGACGAATCCTCTCGGCCGTTATTCTTGGGTTCCTAGACCGGGGCCGCTATCTCACTGTCAGATAGCTCCTCAATTCTAATCACGTAGGCTGAGTGGACCTCGAACCAGCCCTCAGGTCCAGGTAAAAAATCCCTGACCTGGCCGCGAATCGAACCCGGGGCCTCCGGGTAAGAGGCAGGCACGCTACCCCTACACCACGGGGCCGGCTGGAGTGTAAAATAGTTTAAAATATGATGCGATTGTCCAGGATACTCCACTAGATACAAAGGAATCGTGGGCAATGGGGACTAACGTGTGCCTTGTCCATAATCTGTGTAAGGCGACATGAATTCTCTACAAGATAAATGCAAATGTGTACTCACTTTTTTACTTTACCATTAGTACCAATGTTCCTCTGATTTGTGTGTGTGTGTGTGTGTGTGTGTGTGGGTACAATTTTAGCTAAGGACAGGAATGATATGTACTTCAAGTAACTTGAAGAAGATTAACAGGGTCCTTTAAAGGATTTTTAACGAGCAGATTATATTCCCAGGTATTGGAGTTAATAGGATCTCCATAATATAATTTAAGAGGGATAAACTTTATGAGTACAATATGGAATCTGAGAGTGTCTGTGAACCGATTAATACGAGGATAATAATTGCGGTTTATTGAATTTCATCTGAAATAAACTCAATTCTAAACGCATGCAGGAGCCAGTTGAAATATATACGTATATATCAGAATTATGCATTAAAGCCTTGTGTTAGTCATATCATCTGCATTGCATATAAATTTTAGAGTAGGCCAAGATCAGGGATCATCTACAGAGAAATGAAAGATTTTGAGGATGCTCTTCGTAAGATAAATCCAATTTTTATTCGAAACGATGGTACGTGAAAAACAATGTTAAGACTGAACAGAATACTTAGAATTTAGGGCGCAAATGTTTCAATATTGCCTCCAGTGTTAATGTGGTTTGACTACGAAGAGATACTGGAAATATGAATATATGTGATGTGAAGTTATAGAGTCTTAAACGTTATATATTGGAATTTGGCATTGGGTATTAGTTTGTAGGAGTGGTATATGATCTACGAATTATCCTACGGATGATAAATGGTTATGGAATAGTTGAGAATCTTCGATAAAATTAACGTTATTAGTTGCTGGCAATTTATATAAAGCACAATGTTATATAACTTATGTGCGATTATTAGGTCAGCGCGAAGTAATATTGTGTGTTGAGACAATCATCAGTTACTGAGTCATCGCAGAGAATACTTCATGCAAATTGAAGCTTATTCATCACCCTTGTAGCCTAATCATATGCTGCGAGCTAACACGAGGAATATTATCGTCACGGATTGCAGAGGGTGAGCTACGAGCATAGCACTGTCATGATTCTATTGTTTAAAGGGTTAACTAATTTTCCTATAGTCATGTTAGTTATTAGATGTTATGAATGTTCGTTCTTTGGGTATGAATTATTTTATTAATTTAGGAGGAGCAGTACAGCGTCGAAGCAGCGGACCCTCATTCATGCTGTGATTGCTTAGTTTGTTTTCCCTTTCAACAAGATTTTGACGTTGAAATGTATTTATGGTTGCATTCTCCTTTCAAAACATTTATAGTAAACTAGCTGTAGTACCCGGCGTTGCCCGGATAGTTTTTGAATGTTTACCTTTAATATTTGTATTACCAGTTAGTTAAGTGTGAAGTGAATGCTTATAGAATTCTTTTTGAGGTTGATTTTACGACTTATCTTGTAGTTTTAGAATTATTTGGATGTATCTGACTTCAAGTTTTAAATTATTTAATTATCGAGTAAACACTAATCTCAGTCATTTTATACTATTTACTTTTAAGCCCTTCTCAGCTCCTGCCTCGATGGGGGCTGAACGTGGACTTAAACGCTATCCACAGCGTCACAGTTCGTATCAGCGACACATAAACAATGGATTTCGACATTAATATTGGTTATTTTCCCTATTTTTGCGGGGGCTAGGTGTATCTGACCCCACAGCAATGTTTTCTACATAGTAAGTCATGTGTTCACCAAGTTTGATTGAAAGATATGCTAGACCATACACACATACACCCTTAAACTCTATCCCTTTGGACGTTTTCAATTTTTTGCCAGTTCTCATCCGCCTGCCGAGTAGGACTGAGCTTTATCTTAAACGGCATCCAGAGTGTTACAGTTCATCTCAGCGACCCCGAAAACTATGGATTAGACACAAATTTCGGTCGTTTTCGGTTAATTTTGACATTTCGCCCCTACTTTAGAGGCTAGGAGTCTGTTACCCCTAAGGTATATTTTTCCAGACAGTAGGTCCAGTATACACACATGCGTCCATTCTCTCGGTCATTTTCGAAATTTTGTTTTTCACTTTTTCTCACCGCTATGCGAAAGGAGGCACTTGGACTTCAAAAAAAATTGAAGCGTTACTATTCATCTCAGCGACCCCGAAAAGAATGGATTCGACACTATTTTCGATTATTTCTACATCTCATCCCGTCGTAGGCGTGCTAGGGTTGTCATACCTCCACGCAGTTTGTCTCCTGATAGTAAGTCAGAAGTGACCAAGTTTGTTTGAAATTGTTCCCGTAGTCCCGAAACGTATGGATTCAACACTAATATCGGTCATTTTCAGTCTTAATTACATTTCGTCCCCTTATCTAAGGCTTCTAGGGGTATCTTTCCCCCTTAGTATTTTTTTCAGGTAGTAGGTAATATTTGTATTAAGTTCTGCTGACAGTTATACTGGAACGTACAAAAAGCATCCTTAATCTCGGTCATTTGGACATTTTCTGTTCATGACTCCTCACCCGCCTGGCAATTGGGGATCAGCTTGGACTTAAACAACAACTGGAGTGTCACTCCTCATTTAAGCTACCCCTAAAACCATGGATGTGACATTATTTTCGATTATTTTATATCTAACTCCCTTCCTAACCACCCACCACAAAAGGGGCCCTAATTTGGACTTTAAAAGTCCAGAGTGCCACTATTCATCTCAGCGACCCCGAAAACTATGAATTCGACACTATTTTCGATAATTTTATATACCTTCCCCCATTCCCCGCAGGGGGCTGAACTTGGTTTAAAAGATTCCGGAGTTACACTGTTCATTTCAGTGGCCCCGAAAAGTATGGATTGGACAATACATTCGATGAATTTTATATATCAGCCCCTCGCCCCCTCCCCCGCTCCGAAGGGCGCCTGGGGTGTCTTACCTTCACGTGGTTTGTCTCATGATACTAAAATTCCGGACTGCCGCTATTCACCTCAGCGACCCCAAAAACTGTGGATTCGACACTAATTACGATTATTTTTATATATCACTCCCCCTTGCCCCCCACCCTATAGGGGGCTGAACTTGGAATAAAAAATTTCCCGGGATGTCACTGTTCATCTAAGCGACCCCGAAAAGTATGGATTCGACACTATTTTCGGGTATTTTTATATATGACCCCCCTTGCCCCCCCACCCCTAATGGTTCCTGGGGTGTCTTAACCCCACGTGGTTTGTATCCTTATACTAAAAATCCGGAGTGTTACTATTCACCTCGGTGACCACGAAAACTGTATATTTGACATTAAATACGATTATTTTTATATCTCAACCCCCTTGGTCCCCGCCCCAAAGGGGGATGAACTTGGACTTAAAAAATCCCGGGGTGACACTATTCATCTAAGCGACCCCGAAAGTATGCATTCGACACTACTTTCGATGATTTTTATATCTCACCCCTTCGCCCCCGCCCCTATGGGTTCCTGGGGTGCCCTACCCCCACGTGGTTTGTCTCCTGATAGTAAAAATCCGGCGTGTCAGTATTCATCTCAGCGACCCCGAAGAGTACTCGACATTCTTTTCGATTATTTTTATATATCACTCCCCCCTTGTCCCCCACCCTAAAGGGGGTTGAACTTGGAATTTAAAAATTCCCGGGATGTCACTATTCACCTAAGCGACCACGAAAAGTATGGACTCGACACTATTTACGATTATGTATATACTGTATATCACTCCCCCCTCTCCCCCCACCACAAAGGGGGCTGAACTTGGACTTTAAAAAAATTCCGAGTGTCACTATCCATCTCAGCGACCCAGAAAAGTATGGATTAGACACTATTTTCGTTTATTTTTTAATATATGACCCCCTCGCCCCTAAGGGTTCCTGGAGTGATTTACCCCCACGTAGTTTGCCTCCTGATACTGAAAATCCGGAGTGTCGCTATTCACTTTGGCGACCCCGAAAACTATGTATTCGACATTATTTTCGATTATTTGTCTATATCACTCCCCCCTCGCCCCCGCCCCAAATGGGGCTGAACTTGAACTTTAAAAAAATTGGAGTGTCACTATTCATCTCAGCGACCGAGAAAAGTATGGATTCGACACTATTTTCGTTTATTTTTATATATGACCCCCTCGCCCCACGCCCCTAAGGGTTCCTGGGGTGTCTTACCCCACGTGGTTTGTCTCCTGATACAAAAAATCCGTAGTGTCGCTATTCACTTTGGCAACCCCGAAAAATATGTATTCGACATTATTTTCGATTATTTATATATATCACTCCCCCCCCCTCGGCCCCACCCCAAAGGGGGTTGAACTTGGACTTTAAAAAAATTTGGAGTGTCACTATTCATCACAGCGACCCAGAAAAGTGTGGATTCGACACTATTTTCGTTAATTTTTATTTATGATCCCCCTCGCCCCCCGCCCCTAATGTTTCCTGGGGTGTCTTACCCCCACGTGGTTTGTCTCCTGATACTGAAAATCCGGAGTGTCGCTATTCACTTTGGCGACCCCGAAAACTATGTATTCGACATTATTTTCGATTATTTGCATTTATCACTCCCACCTCGCCCCCACCCCAAAGGGGGCTGAACTTGGACTTTAAAAAAATTGGAGTGTCACTATTCATCTCAGCTACCCCGAAAAGTATGGATTCGACACTATTTTCATTTATTTTTTTTATATGACGCCCCTCGCCCTCCCCGCCCCCAGGGGTGTTTGGGATGTCTTACCCCCACGCGGTTTGTCTCCTGATACCAAGTCATAAGTGTATCAAATTTGGTTGAAATCACTCCAATGGTTTGGGAGGAGATGTGGTAAAAACCCACCCACCCACCCACATACAATGACTTTTATATAGAGAGTACGAGGAATTCACTAGTAGGCTTTGGCTTATTTTATGTCAATTTTAAGAGGAATAGTGTCAAAGGAAAATAAATATTTGCCAAGCCACTATCGTAAACATACGGATTATATTCGCAAACCCACTACACGATTCCATTACGGCGAGTACAATTTAAAGTGAAGAGTTTATTATTGTTGAAAACATTTCTCAGCAGGCAAAGTAGGAGTCCCCATTACTACGAAAAACGTTCAATTAAGCAATTTCCTCAGTTGTGCCGAAATTGGAAGGGCTAAAGGACCCGGAATGGTTTCACATCGCGAGTCTTGTAGGGACTGCCTGAAGGGATAGAAGTGTGGATTTTTATCTTAAAGGAATCATGTTAACAAAGGTATGAACAATTTTAACGTCACTCGTAGCTAAAATAATCTATCGGATAAAGGAACGGACGTCCAAGGACGGCTGGAAATTGACGGATCCTACTGGCCTCAAAAATCTAATAATGTCGCTGTTTGAGAAATGCCAGGAGTTGATCAAAGAGGCTCGCACACGGGAAAGAGGACTGACACTAGGAACTAGAAGCATTCCCAGATTCAACTGTGACACTGTAAGTCCACGCGGGGAATAATTATATCCACATGGATTGTTCAAAGGAAATAACAAATTTCCTCACCGCTAGAAGACTAACTACTTGTACAATAATTCTAATGATCCTATTACCCTCACCATAACCATTCTCATGTGTGGGTAGAATCAAACCTGGTAGCGAGTTATAAATCTACAGGGAGTTTAGCCATTTATATAAAATGACCTCGAATGTCGTTTTGGAATTGAGACGATGAAAAAGTACCTCCACTTTTATGTAAATAGAATTAAACAGAGACGTAAATCAGAACTGACATGATATTTCATTTCTCTATAAACCTAACTCTTCCCATGATGTTTACAAACAAGAAGAACTCTAATCTACCACAATCGATTTCTCAGTGAGAGGAAATCTATTAATTGTGCTCACATCTTTTATCACTTGTCTGTCTTATCCATCACTGTCGACTGATGTTGGTAACGTTCGAGATGTTAGCGTCCATAAATTGTATCAGCTGGTCACAATCCTAGGTATTTTGTTTTCACGTATTAAAAAGCGCTGACATAAATCCGTCTTTACGGAGAAGGACGAATAACATTGCCCTCCTAATCAGTACAATAACTACCATTTTGCAGGACTTTGGGATATTTATTTATTTATTTATTTATTTATTTACTTATTTATTTATTTATTTATTTATAAAAGCTTTTGATGATGATGCTTGTTGTTTAAAGGGGCCTAACATCTAGGTAATTGGCCCCTAATGGTACAAAATGAGACGAAATGAAATGACAAATTAAAAGCCCATAAACATACACTGACCACAATGCAAAACGTGAGGACGAATAATGAATGGATGGATGGATATGAATTTAAAACGATCAGTGGAACCGATCCACAGTGCTTCACATGCACAGAAGCTACAGTAGAACAATAGTATTACTGACCAAGGGATAGCTTCTGTAGCACAATACTGAATCGATGATACTTGTAGTCGATAGGGGTCCAAAACCAAATTCAGCGGCCCCTCACAAAGGTACTGATCGCTAAGAAAGTAGAACCATGGTATTTGTCATGTTGCGGTACTAATCAAGAGTGGCGTAGACTCGCGGTATTCCACACATTATGGTACTACTCACAGGTAATGAAATTCGCACATGTATTACAGACCTACGCTGTTTCGTACATTGCGACGTCATTTACAGGCAACGCAAATCTATGGTGTTCATCACATAAGGGTACTAACCACAGGGACTCGTACTATCCCGTGGTGTACTAATCATAGGAAGCCAGAACCATGGGTTCACCGATTCCATGGTGTCGCTAATCACAGGTAGTGTAAAAGCCTTCGCGCTCTCGTTTGCTACTAATCACAAACCAATTTGGTACCCAACATAGTGGTACCACGCGCAAGTAAAAGCGACCCATGGTGTTTCCCGGGTACTAATCACAAATAGTTTCATGGTTCTAATTTGATCATCCCTTGGTCGCCCCTTTTCGTCGCCTATTACGACAGGCAGGGGATACCGTGGATGAATTCTTCGTTTGCGTTCCCCACCCACAGGGGGTACAAAATCTTTTAGCACCAATGAAAATAGACAGGCAACTGAAACTAAACTAATATAAAACAAGCACCAAAATACACACACAAAAATGAACATAATAATAATAAATTATAAAATACAATGGCAAACATCTAAGTTCATACTTAATGTCATATAACTTGCTGCTAGAGGCTTTACGTCGCACCGACACAGATAGGTCTTATGGCGTCGATGGGATAGGTAAGGCCTAGGAGTTGGAAGGAAGCGGCCGTGGCCTTAATTAATGTATAGCCCCAGCATTTGCCTGGTGTGAAAATGGGAAACCACGCAAAACCATCTTCAGGGCTGCCGACAGTGGGATTTGAACCTACTATCTCCCGGATGCAAGCTCACAGCCGCGCGCCTCTACGCGCACGGCCAACTCGCCCGGTAATGTCATATAAACCTTAGATTAAATTATCATACTAAACAACTGAACATTTAACAGCCTCAACGTAATAGTATGCATAATTGATCAATCAAAGGAAACGATTCGATACAATTAATACATACTACGTACAATTATTTGTACCGTTGTTATTTGTAAATGAACCGATATTATTTTGTGTGATTTTATTAACACACATGTCTACTGGTAAATGAGAAACAAAGTCAACAGCATTATATATCAAATAATGATTGTTATATATATTTTAACAATTTTGCTAGTTGTTTAACGTCGCACGAACACATCGAAGGTTTTCGGCGACGCAAGGTAGGGAAAGGGCTAGAGTCGGAAAGGTAGCGGCCGTGACCTTAATTAACGTACAGTCCCACAGAATTTGCCTGGTGCGAAAAGGGAAAATCTCCGAAAACCGTATTCATGGCTACCAAGCCTGGGATTCAAACCCACTATCTTCCGAATGCAAGCTCAGAGCCCTAACCGCATGGCCAGCTCGCTACGTGACTTTTATACATGTCGCACGTCGTAATTAGTGGTGACTTCTTATAAGCAGTGAATGTGATTGTTAACAGTAAACTAGTTGATGAACACGTGACGATGTGTAACCTAGCAACTGTGCGGGCTGTGATGCAAAGTTTGGATGGATGGCCAGGCAATGTTACCTAGCAACCGTTGATGGATGGTCATCTCCGAGAGACTTATATGACACACTGTTCTCCGAGGTACCTTTTGAGCAGACTAAAGCGGAAGAGATGGTACTAGTCAGGGGAAGACACGGTTAGAGGGGCTGCACCTACGGTATTGTCACATTGAAGGAGAAGAGTACGGAGGTGCGCGTTTCACGCCTCCTGTCAACACGAGTTACGGCAATGCTGTCGCCAATGCGTAGCTGCCATTCTTATTTAATAGATGTCTTGACCACGTGGGTGGAATTACTTACGTTTAAAACATCAGTGGCGGCATGAGACTTAACTAACACGAATGCGATAGTTCATTAATTCTATCAAATGCGCTGAAGTTACAACCGGTGAGCTGTGCTGTCTTATAGTGTTGGAGAACAATTTTCAATCGCGCGCGGGTACATTTGGCAACCCAGGCAAGTGTGACGAGGCAATGACGTTCCTTCCGTTTTAGTCTGTTCGAAACGTGACTCGGAGAATGGTGGACCCGTACTGCACCGCAACATTCGTTGTACAGGTGTGGTGACTCGTCTTGATATGTTTGTCGTAGTCATAATATTTTGCCTGCCCGTTTCAATAGTTTATGAACATATTATACCGGTAAATAATAATTGATTCAGTCGTAATGTAGTTTATAACACTTATCATCATCATCATCATCATCATCATCATCATCATCATCATCATCTGTTTACCCTCCAGGTTCGGCTGTTCCCTCGGACTCAGCGAGGGATCTCACCTCTACCGCCTCAAGGGCAGTGTCCTGGAGCTTCAGACTCTTGGTCGGGGGATACAACTGGGGAGAATGACCAGTACCTCGCCCAGACGGCCTCACCTGCTATGCTGAACAGGGGCCTTGTGGAGGGATGGGAAGAGTGGAAGGGATAGACAAGGAAGAGGGAAGGAAGCGGCCATGGCCTTAAGTTAGGTACTATCCCGGCATTCGCCTGGAGGAGAAGTGGGAAACCACGGAAAACCACTTCGAGGATGGCTGAGGTGGGAATCGAACCCACCTCTACTCAGTTGACCTCCCGAGGCTGAGTGGACCCCGTTCCAGCCCTCATACCACTTTTAAAATTTTCGTGGTAGAGCCGGGAATCGAACCCGGACCTCCGGGGTTGGCAGCTAATCACGCTAACCACTACACAACACAGGCGGACCTTATACAATTCAGTGTGCTTCGACCATTCGGGGGTTTCTGGATTTTAACATTTTCAAACGATCTTGCCCGGGGAAGTCCCGTGACTGGATGCTGGTACGGATTTTTAGCTAGTTGCTTTACGTCGCACCGACACAGAGAGGTTTTATGGCGACGATGGGATGGGAAAAGGCTAGAAGTGGGAAGGAAGCGGCCGTGGCCTTAATTAAGGTACAGCCCCAGCATTTGCCTGGTGTGAAAATGGGAAACCACGGAAAACCATTTTCAGGGCTGCCGACAGTGGGGTTCGAACCTACTATCTCCCGAATACGCTGGTACGGATTAGTAGACACCCACTTTTTCAAGTGAAGTCTATTCGAATGGATGCCTTACCGTCTGTGCGTATGTCGATCGTTTTCGCTTAGCAGCATCTAAGTTTTTTAGGAACGATTTTCCATCTGTTGATTATATATCAGAATATTAATGAAAGTGTTAGTCGCTTAGCAACCTGCTTACTATAGAATGTATTGCGGGCTAGGATAAGCCTTCGCCTGCAGTTATTGGAGTGGTCATTTAGTGGTTTGATTTTAGAATTGCTCGAAGTTGACTGAAGTTAGAGACCAGTCAACATCTGATGATTCACCGGCAGGTAATTCTGGAGAGAATGGAACAATAATGAGGCAAATAGATCCAGTAGAACGTCCGGGCGGACTGGACAAACTGTTTTTAGTAAACGTGTTTAATAATAGATGTATAATCATTTGAATTTCCCATAGGGATACTTTACACCATTACTATTATTTCGCCAACGGTAGTAACCGTGTTGAAACACCGGATCCCGTAAGATCTCCAAAGTTAAGCAACACTGGGCGTGGCCAAGATTTGGATGGATTGCCATGCGCTCTTGGTGGGGGATAAGGGAATGGAAGGGCGGAAAGGAACTAGCCATCCTACCATACGTAAACTGCGGCTCGGGCACACCTCTCCAGAGGTTCAAACCTGCCTTTGGGCAGAATACACCCTTACCTTACCTTACCTTACCTTACTATCACTTTAAAAGAAATATACGTCGCTGAGATGATACAAAGTTTCGTACTGAAATTTCTTCAGTAACCACTTGAATCATTTCTCTTCTTCTCCTTCGTTATTAGTTTACCCTGCAGGGTCGGTTGTTCCCTCGGATTCAGCGAGGGATCCCACGTCTACCGGCTCAAGAGCAGTGTCCTGGAGCTTCAGACTCTGAGCTGGGGGATACAACTGGGAAGGATGACAAATAACTCGCCCAGGCGGCTTCACCTGGTATGCTGAACAGGGGCCTTGTAAGCGGATGGGAAGATTGGAAGGGATAGACAAGGAAGAGGGAAGGAAGCGGCCCTGGCCTTAAGTTAGGTATCATCCCGGCATTTGCCTGGAGGAGAAGTGGGAAACCACGGAAAACCACTTCCAAGATGGCTCAGGTGGAAATCGAACCTACCTCTACTCAGTTGACCTCCCGAGGCTGAGTGGACCCCGTCCCAGCCCTCGTAATACATTCCAAATTTCGTGGCAGAGCCTGGAATCGAACCCGGGCCTCTTGGGGTGGCAGCTAATCACACTAATCACTACACCACAGAGGCAGCGAATCATTTCTAAATAAGATGATATACTTTTAGTAGTATAAATCTGAACGTCAGAGGTAAATTATCGTAAGTAACATTTCACTAACTTTACAGGAGAGCACAAAGACGCTGCTGAGGCGCATATGCTATAACAAGGGTTCGGAAGTTTATAACCGAAAGAAGTATCTATCATCAATAATCTGCATTTAGAGCTGTCACCTGGGTGGCGGATCAGCTGTCAATTGTTTACCTACTTCTTACACGTTTTCAAAGAACTTGAAAAAAAAAACATATCAAGGTGGAGTTTTCATTGTGTTGAAAAACTCAACATGCAGTTAGTTCTCGAGCAGATGGTCAAATCATAGTACATGACTAGTTGAACGATCTTGCCACAAGACGGGCTAAATGTGTTCCCAATAAAAATAGCCTATGTATAGCCCATATATAGCCTATGTAAAGACTTGTAGAGGCTATTCATACATAGTGGAATGTTGCATCTGGTTGTGGAAAGCTCGCTGACCACTCGACATACTTCTATAATGCAATCAAAGAGATTCGTCTAGTTATCAGAGTGCTATGAGATACCTGCAGAATTGGTGAAGCAATGAAGCTTCGTGACTGCACGTGGAATGATTAGTGAATGCCACATCAGTAAACAACCAGTTAACATAATTTCTGGCCTTTTCGAGTTGCTGAAGCAAGCTCTCCGTAAGGTGGTTCTGAAGAGAAAATGTTTAGACAAAACAAAACAACAACAACAACAAATTTTAAAATATGGAAGCAAATATGCCCTAAACACTAGCTTAATATGACCTAAAAACGATAAAACATGACCTAAAATGCGATAAAATATTATATGAAATTTAGGAATAGGTAGCAATTGTCAGACTATTACAAACATTAAAAGTCTTAAGTAATAAAACGTGATCAGTGACAATACACCAGACGCATTTAATCATTCAAACTACGAGAGGAGATTTACAGTACTTTATAACATTTAATATTAATATAGTATCATAACTTTGAATTGCAGTTCTCGCTCAGTTTTTCTATATACATCCAAAAAACGAAGTATTAGCATGCGTTATGGTATCTGTCGGCTTAAGTTAGAATACACTGCCTAACACTAAGTATATTGAGGCCAATCTGTTGAAATTCATTGGTAGTGAAATGGGAAGGAAGCTGTGAGTGGATATTTCAAAGAAGAACTGGGCGAGAGATAACATGGAATTTACAGTACTTGTTTGCTAATTGCTTCTGAGCTATTTATAAATGTATCTATCTGCTGGAGTGACATTCCTTCAAAGGCGGAAACACACTATCGTCACGATCCGTGAGCTAGTATAATGTCGCAATCAAACCTGTCCAAAAAGAATGTCCTAAAAGACGTCCGTAAAGCTACTCTTTCTTGGAATCAGGTCTTCTGAACCTGCTACCTACCTGTATCGGGAAAAGAAAGATAAATATGTCCACCAAATTATTTGGAAATCCTGTGTTTGAAACTTGACACAGATAACAGATACCTTGTTAACGACGCTTCAATGTAAACTAAAATGCTAAAATTGTAACCATATATGACCTTATGTCACTACAATGACCAAAATATGACCAAAACAATAAAAATAGCCGAAATATGCATTTATTGCAACATAAAATATCTTAAAACGGGTCAGGGACCCATTATTCACACTTATTTTTCAGATTTCGGGTAAAGTGAGCTCAAGAAAGAAATATGACTTTTCCTGAACTTCTGAACCTTAGTTATAACCTTTAAGGCAATTCAAATTGGCGGTTCAAACAATGGTAAACGTTCGCAAGAGCCAAATTGATAAGGAGGGCGACAGACGGAATAAGGCTGAACTGTAGTATGATCGTTTACCATTGTTTGTCGCTGGTTTCTCCTTGCCCGTACGATAGGATCATATAGCTTATCTTTATTGCTGCGAAATATGTCCATACAATAGTGTGCCCTTAAGAATGCACGACCAAAACAAGTGACATTCGATAAAAACCTCAAAATCGTCATTTTTGCATTACCTCTGACGTCTAGAAATATCACTGAAATTTGTTTTTAATTCTAACTCATGTAGGCGTGACCAATAATACCGCATCCAAACATCTGAAGCATATTCTGACTTCCTATGAATGAGATGAGTTTTCATTTTAAAATATGTCTATAATGTATATCTTTGGAATTACGTAATAAAAGAGCCTCAAATTTGGTATGACTCATCTATATGTTTTTCAGCACCACTATGGAAGTATAGGGCACCTAACATGACAACTCCCTGAGGAAGGCCAATGTAATTTGGTTGAAAGCTCGACTTTGCTTTGATAATAAATATGCTTTGTTTTAGGAATAAATAAATGGCTTTAATACAGTTAATATTTATATGAAAACCTCAGAATCGTCTATTTTGCATTGCCTTTGACGTTCAGAAATATCGTTGAAATTTGTTTTAACAAATTTCAATACAATGAGCCACGCAAACCTATGTTCATTAAATCCCAAATCATTTAGTAGTCTAATCTTTGTATATTTTCATCATCATGAATGTAGACAAATGTCCGTGTTCAATTCTTCATTGAACGGCAACATATTTTGAACTATCAACCCTTCTCATACAAAAAGAACTACTTCAAATCATGCCGATCTAACAGCTACCACAATTGGACAGTACTCACTGTTTATGAACTGATGTATATTCAAAATGCTACTATACTTTTATTAAAACTTCAGAGTATAGAACTTTAAATATATTTTACTTCCGTTCTAAACTTTCTCATGTGGTGTAAGGCAAAGATGTAGTCATTCTCAGTTTATCGCGTTACAAAATAGAAAATGTCTCCCAGGAGTTGGTGTGACTGGTAGGACTTACCACGGTTCTGTCGGTTATTCTAGAGTGCAATGTAGCGTACTGGAATATACTGTATATTATCAAACCATCGGCTCGGACCAGCGCTTCGTCTCTGGGCTACTCGCCTAAACTCGGCTCAACTCGGCGTGGATTTGGAGCGCTACGGAGCAAGTGAGGAAGAGGGAGAGAGGCGGTGCGAGCGAGATAGGCATGGGAAAAGAGAGAGACAGCACTATTGCTCCAAATCGAGGAGTGGGGGTCTGCATTCTGGTCAACCAAGGGAAGGCATCTTTTGCACCGTGCACCGCGCAATGCACTGGTGCATGCACCCTGAGAGGCCCTGGTATACAGAGTGGTCGGAAACAACGTGAACCGGGTATATGATTGTTAGAGGAATGGTCATACTGATAAATAGTTGGAAAGAAATAATTCGATATCTTGCACCGTTGTCATTTCATCAGCTGCTGGAGTTAGCCTATCACATCACTTCGCGGTCGAATCTAAACGTGCTTTGCAAGACGGTGTTAATAAATCTGTACGTGGCACAAGACCGGCATGAGAGCACCCATCGAAGAATAAAACTTCGGCAGGGGAGGAGTTTGAATACAGACCTCCAAGCTGAGAGGATCGCTCCAAAGCAAGTCACAGTGGCTGAAACCCACGGTGTGTTTGTGCCTGATGCTGATTTCTCAGCATAGCACTCAAGCGGTTCTTAAGTAACGTACAAATTTGGAAGCACCGCCGCGCAAAGCCCACGTGAATTCGCCCGTGAAGCGATCTGATTCGCTTTGTTCAGCACATATCTCACATGGACTGACCGGGATTTGAACCGCGGAACCCAGCGGTGAGAGGCCGGCGCTTTTTGCCGCCTGAGCCACGGAGGCTTGCTAGATATCGAATTGTTCCTTTCAAATTATTTATTAGCATGACAAAGATGGCAACGGTGCGAGATATCAAACTGAAATGAAAATCCACAGCCTGTTTCCAGTCATTCCACCAGATCAGGAATGGAATGAATGAATGAAGTCCCCATCTAGCGGCGAGGATAGGAAATGTGCCGGCTGCCGATGCCTGTCTCACTCCTGTGGGCCAATGATAAATGACTGACAGATGGAATGTTAATGAAGAGGATTGCTGGAATGAAAGATGGCAGAGAAAATCGGTGTACCCGGGGAGAAACCTGTCCCGGCTCCGCTTTGTTCAGCACAAATCTCACATGGACTGACCGGGATATGAACCGCGGAACCCAGCGGTGAGAGGCCGGCGCTTTGCTGCCTGAGCCACGGAGGCTTGCTAGATATCGAATTATTCCTTTCAAATTATTTATTAGCCTGACAAACCCTCTAACACTTATGAAACCACCTCACGTTGTATCCGACCTCCCTTTATATTTACTTTCAAATACCAACAGCTCATAAGCCGTGAATGACCTAAGGAACCTAAATTTTTAAAATTAAGACCACGATAGCCGAAAATCTGAAAGATGATGAAAAAAAAAGGAGAATAGTTCGCGTCTGTAGTGTAGTGGTTAGTGTGATTAGCCGCCATCTCCGGACACCCGGGCTCGATTCCCACTTCAGCCATCCTTGAAGTTATTTTCCATGGTTTACCACTTCTCCTCCTGGCAAATGCCTGGATGGTACCTAACTTAAGGCCGCGGTCGCTTCCTTACCTCCTCCTTGACTATTCTTTGAAAATTTCCTATCCCCCCATAAGGCCCCTGCTCAGCATAGCAGGTGAGGGCGCCTATTGAATTACTGGTCCTCCCCATCAGTTGTATCCACGATCCAAAGTCTCACGCTCCAGGACACCGCCTTTGAGACGGTAGAGGTAGGATCCCTCGCTGAGTCCGAGGGAAATATCAACTTCGGACGATAAACAGATTAGGAACGAAAGGAAAATACTAAAGAGTTATTTTGGAGTGATATACAGTAGATGATGATTTAGAATAAGCACTGGATCTTTTAAAATGTCCACTATAACTTTTTCCAGTGTCGTGTGCTGGGTTCCACGCTTTCTCAGGATTTCCCATGTACTGTATGTTTGGGTACACTGCCTAATCTTCCGAACAGTAGACACATCATGGACCAGCTTTCTGGGGAACTTTTTTGGCTCACACTCAGATATGGAATTAACCCTCGGGACGTCGCGCGAGGCAGTTTAACGGCGGTCGTCGCGTGCGGTGGAAAAGACCACGCAAGAATTCCATATCCTTTTTGTATTTCAATTGGCTATTTATTTTTGTTTTGTTGCTATAATTTTGTTTACTCTCTATTTTCATCATTAAAAGTACAAATATTATTTATTTCCATTTAAATAGTGCTTTAACACAATACAATAACTAACGTTACGTTCTACTTAATACACATCAAAGACAGTGAAATGGGAAGAACATAGATTTATAGAATTCACAAAATTAAACTGGTAAAAGTATAGTGCAATGTACGAGTAATTTACAACTATCAGTAAAAAAATATATGTAAAAAACCAAGTCACGTCAATATAAATAAGGTATACTGTCCAATGATAAGAGCAAGGCTACAACAGATAGAAGGGTAACAGCAATTAGAGGTTTACTGTTCACTAAAGAAAATTTATTTGTCATTCTTCATTTTACTCGTGAGCTGAGTGTGTCCTTAGATAATAAAACGGTCATCTTCATTTTCTTCATATTCACCTGCTGTCCACATACTGCAGGCTTGACAGGTGAAGACAGTATGCTCCCGGCATATGCACAGAGAGCAGGTAGCACACGAAGTCTTCGTCTTTCTGTTTCCTTTTCCACACCATCAACCAATTTGTTTATCCTATCAACTTCTTCGGAATCCATTTTCACTCACAACACAAGTAAACAGTCAAACAATTCGTGTATACGAATAGTTGCACGTCCAGGGTTAGAACCAAATTCGACAAACGGCAGTAGTCGCCCGCGGTCGAAAGCACAGCACAGCACACTCACGTAACATCCACAGCGACAACAGAACAATTAGGGAGCGCTACATGGCTATAAACACTAGAGGAAGGTTGCGAGGTAGATATGGTGGAGGGAAAAACCTGTCCTGTAACAATCGTAGACAGAGTAACAAAAGAAAAGTGCGTACGGTTGAAAAGACCGCGGCGTGACGTCCCGAGGGTTAATGGTTCATAAATGCTTTCATTTTCCTGGTCAGTTTCATTGGCCAGGGATAATTCCATTTCAAACCGGATGGTTGGATCAATGAAAACAGCTGCCTGAGTCTGATTTTAAGATTTTAAAATTCTTCCGAATCACGACGCTATTCATTCAAGAAAGCACAATTTACTGCAACACAATCTATTTGCTCTTGTTCACCATTGACGCTCAATGTAGAAGGCCCATACCTGGAAATGTTTGAATTTCCATTTCAGTTGGGGTGCTAGGCCGGGCCGTCGGGCAAGTTTGTTAATCGGTTTCACAACGTAATCCTCTTTACATAGTGTATCAAGGGATCAGATAGAAACATTCGTTAAAATCAGAATTCTGTCCGGCTGGAGCTGAACTACAGTACATGATGTAGTAAATTCTGCCTGTTCAGTAATCTAAAATAAGCTACTTTGGAGATGTATATCACGATTTACCCCATGTACAACAATCACCTGCTGTGCTCCAACATGATACCAGCGGCACAATGCAATGCAAGTTTTTAACGATCTCCATACAAATTTCCGCCAGTTGAAGCAGTGCCATTTTCGAGCTACGTCAGATAACATGTGCTGGTGACATGTTTTTATTGGTGAGGAATAGTAATGAAATGGTGGTAGGATTTATAAAGAAGCGGCCGTTTTCCATATGTTAGGGAACATGTCAACTTTTCACCTAGAACTGAAGAGTTGAAAATCGGAAACCACTTGAAAAGAGCCCAGATTAAAAACATACTGCCCAACCCAATTCACGTTTTTATTGTTCTGTTCTCTTAATGCAATGGAAGTTTAGTTAACAGCTATATAAGAAGAAGTCATGCTGTAACCGACCAACTACAGCTATATAAGAAGAAGTCGAGCTGTACGTTGTAGGGATGCTTATTGCAGACTTTCTGAGACCATGACATCACTGGCAGAGCTATTGCCTCATCCACTCGCTCAGACACGACACATTCTCACCCAACGCAAATACTGGGATTATACATTAATTAACGCCATACTCGCTTCCTTGAGTCTTAGCCTTGTCACATTCCATTGTCAATAAAGGCCTGGTCGATGCGACGTAAACCAAAAGCAAAAGTACAGAGGGGTTAGCTCGGTCTTACGTGGGAACAGCGCATACATGTAAAGCGGTAGCTGTTAGACTTGCCTGTGCTAAGGAAGCATGAAGAAGCTCGCCCGTTCAGGTCTCAGTCCAGCAAACGTGTCCCTTTAGTTATTTGCTGGATTGTGCAACGTAAGGTTCTTAAATTCAGTCTCTTTCGATGTTACGCTTCACTGGGCAAGTGTCTTAAAATCAGCCTGTGTATCAATTTTTTATCAGTTAATTGTCCGACTCGTTGGCTGAACGGTCAGCGTACTGGCCTTCGGTTCACAGGGTCCCGGGTTCGATTTCCGGCCGGGTCGGGGATTTTAACCTTAATTGGTTAATTCCAATGGCACGGGGGTTGGGGGTATGTGCTGTCTTCGTCATCATTTCATCCTCATCACGACGCGCAGGTCACCTACGGGTGTCAGATAGAAAGACCTGCACCTGGCGAGCCGAACCCGTCCTGGGATCACTAGAAAGCCATACGACATTTCATCAGTTAATTAGCTAAGCCCCTGTTCAGCATAGCAGGTGAGGCCGCCTGGGCGAGGTACTGGTCATCCTCCCTAGTTGTATCCCCCGACCCAGAGTCTGGAGCTCCAGGACATGGCCCTTGAGGCGATAGAGGTGGGATCCCTAGCTGATTCCGAGGAAAATTTCAGGTAAAATTACCTTGCACTCCAATTTCAGGTGGAGAAATTGTCAGGCTATGAGCAACGGGATCGCTAAACGTTAAAATTCCTAAACCGAAATGGAGAGTTCTGTCGGAGGGAAAACTGAACACAATCGGCGAATTGTTTGTGCGCTTTCCAAATAAATATCAACGGCATGTTGCTTAAAAAGTTGGTGCTACAAAAACCCCGCTTCATAAGGCTACCAGACATCTTAAACTGAAACGTTTTACAGTGAATATCTGGCATTAATTAGAGCCCCGTGGCGTTGAAAAACGAGTGAATTTTGGCGTTGAAAAACGAGTGAATTTCTGTAATTGGTTTTACAATACGTAGTTGACATTGTTTTTGATCCACATTCAGTATTTCTTTATGGTAAGGCACGATTTCATTTGTATGGTCACATAGCTCCATAGAATAATAGTACTACAGAGTCTGTCTGTCTGTCTGTCTGTCTGTCTGTCTGTCTGTCTGTCTGTCTGTCTGTCTGTCTGTCTGTCTGTCTGTTAGGTCATCAGCCCAGAGGCTGGTTGGATCCTCAAATAGCACCACCAAAGGTTATGCGGATATAAGGAAACCACAAAAACCAATGGCAGCATCAAAATGAGGCGTACTAGGCAAGATGAGGAGTGAGGTAGTTTGCCATTGCTTTCCTCATTGGGTCAGAAAGTACTATTGCAGCACAACTGACCCTATGAGCAGCACCTTTCATAACACTGAGATGCACTAGTCGTGCTCTGAATGTCATTACTCACCACTACCCATACCCCAGCAACTTCCATATTGTCACAGCCATGGATGTTGACTGGGACTTCAGTGGAAGCTACACATTACTCTGGCCTGTGCCAACAGATGGATGCAAAAGTACAGCATCCATCAAGAAATGACCGCAGGCAAATACTACAGAGTATCCCCAGTTAATTCAAGAAGATTCACTACAGGATGCAAACGTAGGCGTAAGGTGTTCTGTAATTGCAAGGTGAATAATAGAGCTCATCTTTCCTGAATGCTACAGTGAATGGACACATTCACCGTACAAACATTCTCGTACCATTTTTTCCAATGCTGTCAGGTCAGCAGCGTAGCCAGAATCGGCATATGCGGGGGTTATAGTTACAAAATGCTGCTGGAACATAACGAAGGTGCGTGTGTGGTGCCGGCATATATGACTTGTCATTATAAGGACACTGATGCAAGCGAATTATACTGATATTCAGACTGCAGTACACTACAGAATCTTACATCAAAATACAGGACAGGAACAATACAGTCTAGGTCAACAGTTTTACAGTAAATTGTATGTTCAGTTTACAAACTAAAAGCCAATTTTCGAGACTTCTTAGAAAATAGATTCAACAGATCTGTTAGTTTTACAAGTATTATCGGCACACTTTATCTTGGTGCATTTGTGTACGGGGGTGAGGAATAAGGGGGTAGCTGTCCCGGTCCCGGTAGTGCTGCCAACTGAATGAAAATGAAATCTGAATTGAATCGAGAATATGATAGATCGATATGAAGTTTCTAAACCGTTATTATCTTAAGCCAACAACTGTGTCACATACACATTATATAACATTTCTCGATGCGAATCTTGTTCCTAGCATGAATTCTATAGTTTGGTTTTGCTGTGTAAACAACAACAGTGCTAGTACGTAAAGTGTACGCCAGATGTCGCACAACGATGCTTAAGTGATTCATAGTTTGTGTTTCAAACGTTGCCAGTACGAATCTCGAAGATTGCCGAGGTCGACCGATTCAGCACTAGGATGTAAATGCACCAAGATAAAGTGTTCCGATAATATGTCGTCGTCCCCTCCTCGCCCGGCTACTTCCCTGTGTTAGATGATGAGATACAACAAGATTTTGCTACATTTCCTACTACCAATGACGCTTTAGACGACATAAAAGTATGCTTTGCTGACAGGATTATTTGTAAAGGGTTGTCGCAGAGGGTAGGGAAATATTACGTAAAAAATTCCGAACTCAAGCATGTGAACAGCAATTTCATCAAAAGATGTCTGGAGTGTGTGACTACAGACGGTCATTACTTCCAGCATCGTCTATAGCAAGGTAACAGTGCAATAGAGAAAAAGTTACAAGCCAATGGTCACGATATCCCTAGCCTCTCAAGTCAAGCAACAACAGGCTTTAATTGGTTGCCTTATAGACGCGCTATTTTAAGTTCTGTTAACTCAGCATAGTAATAGCCTCATTGGCTCTGCACTCATCTTCAAGGAAAATGAAATCCCTTGTAACTTAATTACAAGAAATTCAATGAAGTAGCTGGGCCAAGTCTTGTTAAGTATTCACTGAGCACGTACACTTCATAACATTGATCTTACTTAACGCTCAATTCTGTGTGCGCATTTGAGTGTTCATATCTCGGCTGCTGTTTAAATAACGGGCCCCGGGTAGAACTCAGAACATTGCTAACTTTTCTCCTCTGCTATTTAATACCGCAAGATTATAAAACAAGTTAATGGAGTATAGTTTGAATTGCATGAGATTGGATTAGTTTGCTAAACCGTAACATAAGCCCGCTCTGCTGTTGGAATTGAAGTTGAAATTTTGCCTTATCTCCTTCGGTTTAAAGGAATAAGAGATATTGGTACCACCACTAGTGCACTGCTATTGCGTCACAGATGGGGATTTACGGAGCTTACAGTTGCAGTCAGCCTTTGCCACGTTTCTGAATGTTTCTTAGTAATAGACGTCAACAGGTCTCGAGAGGGTTGATGTTGTTTGAGCCATCAGTCCATAGAATGGTTTGATGCAGCGCTTCATGTCACCCTATCCTGTGATGATATTTTAATTTCTACATAACTACTACATCTACTCTAATTTGTTTGTCATATTCACGCCCTGGTCAACCCACACCGTTCTTAAGCCTACACTTCCCTCAAAAACTAATTGAGAAAGTCCTCGATGTCTTAGGTATGGCTTATCATTCTAACTCCATTGCTAAATCATTAGCGTTCTGGTCTTTGGTCACAGGGGTCCAGGGTTCGATTCCCGGCAGGGTCGGGAATTTTAACCATCATTGGTTAATTTCTTTTGGCACGAGGGCTGGGTGTATGTGTCGTCTTCATCATCATGTCATCCTCATCATGACGCGCAGGTCGCCTAAGGGATCAAATCGAAAACCATCACCTGGCGAGCCGAACATGTCCTAGGACACTCCCGGCACTGAAAGCCATACGCCATTTCATATACCTCTCCTTCTGGTCAAAATTTTGCCATATCCTTCTTCTATCAACAAATCGATTTATTATATCTTAATTCGTAATTCGACCTATCCAGCTCACCTTCAGCATTATTCTGTAACACCACGTTTCAAAAGCTTCTATTCTCTTCCTTTCTGAGCTAGTTATTGTCCACGTTTCACTACCGCACAATGCCATGCTCCAAACGAAATTAAAAAAAGACCTCTTTCTAATTCCTATATCAACGTTTGATTTGAGCAAATTTTTTTCTGAAAATCCTTCCTTGCTTGTGTTAGTCTGAATTTTATGTCCTCCTTACTTTTGCCATCGCTAGTTATTTTACTAACCAAGTAAAAATATTCATCTACTTCACTTCCTAATCTAATATTCCGTGCATCAACCGACTTCATTCGACTGTACTTTTGTTTTATTATTTACTAGCTGATGTACCGTTGCTTCGCTACGGAATTCTATATTGTATACAGAATTATGAGTTAGGTAGTGTACACGTTGTAAGTAACATTTTATTAAATTGCATAGCTCTTAACGTTATCCTAGAATGGCGACGGGGAGGTCACCAAACGTCTCTTTTTCTGGGTTAGGGAATTTTCATTGTAATGGTAGCCCCTCTTGCCTACCATCAGTCACAATCAAGTTGGGGAATTTTCATTATAATGGCAGACTCTCGCTCTACACCTGCATTTTCATATCCTCAAAAAAACTGCCTCAGTGGTGTTCCCAACTGAAATCAACATAGGTCATTACAATGATGCCAGTAGGAATGTCGCAATATTAAAAGCAATGCTATCATATGAAATACTCGATCAAATGAAAAACCACATATTTCCCCCCTTTAAGAAACAACAGCACGCTGCCAATCTAACAGTCCAAGGTTCCAGAGCTGAAATGATCAAGTTGCAGACAGCCATGAGCCGTGATCACTCCTGTTTTCGTGGTGGGGGAGGGGGAGTGGGGCTAATAGTGGAGATCCCTATACCCTTTTACTCATCTGTTTCCTTGGAGTACACAATGAGTTGTAATTCACTACATTGGCGGGGAACATCTATCTGACTTGGAGGTAACTTTTCCCTCCATTCCAGAGGAGAAACCATTTCTCGTCAGCTAATTAGGAATAAAATGAATGTAGAATTTAATAAATGTGATAAGGAGGAAGCATTTCTCCGACTCATTGGCAGACTGGTCAGCGCTGATGGCCTCGGTTCAGAGGGTCCCGGGTTCAATTCCCGGCCGGGTCGGGTATTTGAATCACCTCTGTTTAATACTTCTGGCCCGGGGACTAGGTGTCTCTGTTTGTCCCAACACTTTCCTCTTCATATTCAAGAACAACTTTCCAACCGCCACAGAAACAGGCAATAGTGATTACATTCATCCATATAGGGTTGCGTCAGGAAGAGCATCCGACCGTAAAACAGAGCAGAATCCACATGTGCGACACAGTTCGCACCCGCGCGAAAAGCGGTAGGAAAGAAGAAGAGGGAGAAGCTTTTCTTAAGGAACGGCTCATTACAGGGTTGAATTTAGTGTTATTTAGCGAATTGTGGTGCTATAATTTGGAATAGGCCGAGATTGTTATTCTAGACTATGTCATAAGTGAGCCTCTGCCATTATTCCGTTAATTGTGAACACGGATAAATCTCATCAGCGCGTCAGAATAGGGATCGGATAGCTGGAATACTATGATGAACCAGTGTGTTACGTACCAGCAGTATCAGAAAACGTATGAAACAGAGGAATAGTATGTTTGAGAAGAAAGTTATCTAACACTCCAGCAATTTCCCGCCAATAATCAGGCAGGCTGTTATACTCGCTACGCAGCAGTAATCTCATCTCTCGGAGATGAGTGGCAGCATTAGAGACAAAGAACATCACAACAAACAATGTTCAACGCAATATTACTCTTGATCAATTTTATGAGCTTTTGATTTGTAGACCTTCACATTTAGTTTTCTTCCGACTCTAGATAACCACTCTTACTATAGTTGGTACGATAAAACTGAATAAAACATAAATGATCGAAAATCGTATTCTCTGTAAATTCTGTTATGTAGTAAGTTACTTTTCGATAGGACCAATAACATAGGTAGGCAGTATATAAAAATTAAATTTTAGGTGCCTTCCTCTAAACTACCATTTTGTCCAGGATGAATAAAATTGTTTATAGTTTAGACTGTACTTTTTTATCCCCAACTCTATACACTGATTTTCATTACATTCTGTTCACCCATTTTCTCGTGGCTCGGTGTTGATATTGATTCAGCAACAAAAATACAACTTCAGGAATATTTATGTTATAGCCGGCACGGAAAAAATGTATACGACATAAATAATAGGAAATTTAATTCTATACAACTTTAGTTATGCAGTATTTATCGATAGGACCACTAATGATAAATAGTTTAGAATTACATTTTAGAACCTTCCCCTAAACGACAATTTCGCTCAGCGTGAATAAAATGATTGTAGTAGCTCATTTTCCGAATTTGCCTACAGATTTTCATTAAATTCTCTTCAGTCGTTTTCTTGTGATGCGTGCACATACATACATACATACATACATACATACATACATACATACATACATACATACATACATACATACATACATAAATACATACATACATACATACATACATACATACATACATACATGCAGACAGACAGACAGAAATTACGGAAAAGTAAAAAGTGCATTTCCTTCTTACTGTGGACACGACTGATGCAGAAATACCTTTCTTTTTAAATGCCGAACAATGCACATCTACTCCTTCTCAAAGACTGCGTCTGTACCATTCAGCAGTAACTCCACTTCTTCTTTAGACTGAGATAAAATATCAATATCATCGGCAAATCCCATAGTTTTGATTTCCTCTCCTTGGATTGTGATTTCCTTTCCATGTTCCTCGTTTATATACCGCCTGTTCTAAATAAACACTGAAAAGGCGATAGGAAAAACTACAGCCTTGCATCACTCCTTTATGGGTTGTTACTTTCTTCTAATATTCTATTGTTCTCACTGGAGACTGATTTTTGTATAGATTGCAGATAATCCTTCTTTCTCGGCACCTGATCCCTATCAGCTTCAGAATTTTAAATAGCTTGATCCAATCAACATTATCCAATGCCTTTTATAGATCTACGAATGTCATATACGTGGCCTTGTCATTCTTAATTCAATATTCTAAGGTCAGACGTAAAATAAGAATTGATTCACGTGTTCCTGCATTTCTTCTCAAGCCAAACTGGTCTTCTCCCAATTCAGCTTCAATTTCTCTTTCCATTCTTCTGTAAATAATACCGGTACGTGTCAACATTTTGCAAGCGTGAGATATTCGTACTAAACTAATGGTGCGGCGAGTTGATAATATGAATGTACAATTTTAATATCGTATTGAGAGCGTCCATGGCTCAGACGGCAGCGCGTCGGCCTCTCATCGCTGGATATCGTGGTTTAAATCCCGGTCACTCCATGTGAGATTTGTGCTGGACAAAGCGGAGGTGGGACAGATTTTTCTCCGGGTACTCCGGTTTTCCCTGTCATCATTCATTCCAGCAACACTCTCCAATATCATTTCATAGCATTTATCACTCATTAATAAATCACCTTGGGAGTGGCGATCCCATTGTAGTAATAGCCTATATATGGACCATTTACTACATCCCTGACCCACTCAAAGACTGGAGAACAGGTTGTAGGTTTTCATTTTCAATATCGTATTGAAAAATGATCGAATTCATCTGCAGTAGTACAGTTTGACATCAATTCTTCTTGAGTATCGAGATATTGGGGAATTCTTCAAGCAACATGGACTCTTTCCTCAGAGAAGCGGTATTTTTCCGGGGACATCTATGCATTACACCCCACAGGAATTAAGTTCATAGACCATTCAAAACATTCATTCCAGAGAGTGGGACCATATATGAGAAACGAAGAATTTATAACTCGTTAAATGTCTACGGAAACATGCCACAAAAGTGGTTTTGTTATTACTGTAAGAAAATTGTAAGTGCAGACTTTCAACAACGTGCGTTTCTTTCCACAGAAGGTAATTTATCTTCCGCTGGACTGAGTGGCTCGAACGGTTGAGGTAGTAACCTTCGGACCTCGGCTTCGCATGTTCCATCCTGGCCCAGTTCGGTGGTATTCGAAGGTGCTTAAATACACCAGCCTCGTGTCGGTAGAAAAGAACTACTGTGGGACAAAATTCCGGCACCTCGGCGTCTCTGAAAAACCATCAAAGGTAGTTAGTGGGACGTAAAATCAATAACAGTCGTAATTTATCTTCCCACAGAAACGTAAACAGGAACAAAGTTCATGGAACCATCATGCCCAACCTTCAGTACCAATGCTGGGGCTTGTTATACGCTCTGCATTGATTGAGGTTTCATTTTCCAGACGACTTATTGTTCAGTGAGCGTTTTCAATATTGCTTTATGTTAATATGCGCAGTTGTTTAACACATAAATGTACCTGTATACAGGCGTAGGTGTTCCGAGCACTTTTGTGGAAAGTGCGTCGTCATTCCCTGACACCCACTACCGATAATACATGACGCTTTACGACACGTCAACCAGCTTCAGACTGGAGGTCATAGTTTTAATATCAGAAATACTATTAGTGTAATGTCGATCCTGGTTTAGGTTTCTAATATTCGGATTCCATTATTGCGTTAGCCAGAATCCTAGGTGAGGTACTTCACTTGTGACATTATTTTAAAACATCCTTCTGCTTGCGGTGATAATAGCTTGGTGATTACCATGAACTGTGCTTTCTGAACGCTTATCTCAAGACCAAACTCTTTTCTTACTTCGTTGATGCTGTTCAAAGGTAGTCAGATATTTTCTGAATTGTCAGCAAATATCACGGGGTCGTCTGCGTAACTGATGATGTTTATTTGTTTCTCACTGATTTTGATTCCGAGATCAACTTCATTCAGGGAAATTCGAAATACAGCATAACTACATAGAACTGAAACAACCCTTGTTATTATTATGAAACTGAAAGAATAATTCCTTAATTTCACCGAAAATCGGTTCATATGAAAGCTTCAACTACAAAATGTTATTATTCTCACTCTGTTATGAGAACTACACGAATTCCATCAGTGACAAGGTCTCCAAGTTCCCTTGTAGCTGTTTAGCATGAAGTGTTTAACGGTGTGTGACACACCAACGAACACAACGCTCCTTACAATTGGTGGAGACTGTATATGAATAGGAGCTTCATTAATGCTGATGGAATTACTGCAGAGTGTCTCCCCAAACAACCTGATCCGCGCTGTTAGCACACAGGAATGCTGCAATCACTGAGTGCACCGTCTCTCAGACGCCAAACCGGCGAGTGAAACAGGAGCAAAGCTTTGCGATAATACGAAGAGAAAGGCTAATTATCAACTCTACTGCTAGACAACTCTTCTGCTTTTCGGGTTACAGAAAGTGGTGTTATATTCGTAGAAAGTGAAAGAGAACGCACATAACTTATAGCTTATTAATTAGTGTCGAGTACAAGTAGTAGGCCTACATGCGGAAAAGATGTTTAATAAATAAATAAAAGAATATGACCAAACAACACCGGTTGGAACCAAACTCACAACACTCGTATTTTTGGTCCGATGCTCTCTCGAATGAGCTACGGTGGCCTGTATTATTCTGGGTCTGTTGGCAGTAGGGTGACATAATTGTCCCGCATTTTCAGGTATTTTTAAATGTCCAGCGGGACATGTCCCGTAATGTCCAGTACTGTCCCGAAATTGTTTCGTATTCTGTCCGAACGAAATTTCGTGATATTGTCATCGGTACGAATTTTCACAATATGCAAATGTCCTGCCATCTATCTTCAACTAAACACAGCGTAACCGTTGCCAATAATAGGATCTTTGAAACTGCAAAGAAGCAGATTATAGCATCTTTGGAGAAGCATTCTGGATGTACCTTCCGATTTCCGAGTTACCGTTACACCATGGTTATTCTTCAGCACGAAGGGCATCAACATAGACGTGTTGTTTCAACTGGTGTTTTTCTTTAAATTTTTATTTGTTTTCGAAATGGACTCGGCATCGAACAATGATGATTATACTTCGTCACAAAAAAAGAAAGCCATCATTTAAATCCAAAGGAAAAAGTAAACGCGTATATGCAAAGTGGGAAACCATCTCCTGATCGAAGTAAAGTCCACCAAGAGTTTTGTAAATTTGATCAAGAAGGAGAGAAACTGGCAACACAATACTTTTGAAAATATTACTTTTTTAGTCGTTCAGAAATTACAGCTGTCTCTAAAAAGTGTGGAATATCCCTCTTTCTTACTATCTTATGCCTCATTCCTTCCTTCAACAGTTGGTCACCTTGGTTGGTAGAGACCTGAGCGATACCTCTAACATTCCAGCCAGCACAACTGAAAAGCGTGCGCTAGTCGCCAGTTGTGGGCCATTTCCGTTCGCTGTACTTGGTTAGCCACTACTGTTGTCAGTCTTCGTGACTGAATGGTCAGCGTAGTGGCTTAGCGCTCAGAGGGCCTCAGAGTCGATTACCGGCCGGCTCGGAGATTTTAACTGCGTATGGTTCATTCGTTTTCTTAGTGACTTAACATACTTTTCTTTATCTACATACCATACACCACCCTTCAAACCACCACTAGAGCGTGTCGTAGTGAATACTTCCCTCCGCACAGGATTGTCGACAAGAAGCGTTAGGTTTAGTTCAGGTCATCAGCCCATAGGCTGGTTGGATCCTCAAATAGCACCAGCAAATGTTTTGCGGTTATAAGGAAACCCCAAAACCAATGGCAGCACCAAAATGAGGCGTACTAGGCAAGATGAGGAGAGGTAGTTTGCCATTGCTTTCCTCACTGGGTCAGAAAGTACTATTGCAGCACGACTGACCCTATGAGCAACACCTTTCATAACACTGAGGTACACTAGTCATGCTCTGAATCTCATTACTCAGCACTACCCATACCCCTGCAACTTCCATATTGTCACAGCCATGGATGTTGACTGGGACTTCGGTGGAAGCTACAGTTTACTCTGGCCTGTGCCAAGAGATGGATGCAAAAGTACCGTATCCATCAAGAAATGACAGCAGGAAGCGTACCCAGCCATAAAAATGGGGCAAGCCACCCAATAAACTGGGAAAAGGCCGGGAGAAAGGAGGTTGGCAATGCGTTTTACTTAGCATATCCCCGGCATTTACAGTAAGCACTCGACGTATTGAGCTGAAAATCCCTTTGAAGTTCAGTGAGGTTGTGAAGAGCTAAGTAATTCCATTCGCATCGCCCGCAGCGGGTCACTACCACGCACTCTACAGTTTGTGAAGCTACGATCTATGCCAACAGAAAAAAAAGAAAAACAAGAAAACCGACGTAGGGCACTGTAGCTCATTCTAGAGATCACTGGATGTGAAATCCGAAAGGTGTGGGTTCAGGTGGTGGTGATCACTAAGGGGAAGTACAACTAGACAACTATTAATATTAATCAGGGGGAACAAGTTGAAGAGGTCCGACTTTCCTAAAGATGAAGATGTCGGCAAGAGAAATAAGAAGACCACGAAAGACGTGGAAATGAAAGGAATCTAAAACCGTTGGGGTCGTAAAAGAACAAGAGTTGACGAAGGGAAGAAATATTAATGTGAGTATCCTGATACAAGTAAGTGGAAGCAGTGCTGGACTCCGCTATGGAAGCCGTGGTCACCAACTCACGCTCCCACGTTGGGAGTCCCTGGTCCCTTTGTCAGTCACCTCATACGACAAGCAGGGGATACCGTGGATGTTATTATTATTATTATTATCTACCTTCAATATTCACTGAGATAACGGTTAAATGTGGCCTAGAAAATGACCAACATGGTGTTTCCGTTATGACGTGGACAAGACCAAATCACGAGGCATATGATTCCTTGGCCTCATGCAAACCTCCTACAAGCCACACCGAATGCATTGGACATTGAAAAATACTGGGAATGTGTAATATGATCTCATATGTTATGTTTTGTTTATTTCGAACTGACTTGTACATTAACTGTAAACTTTTATGGTTTCGACTCAAGTATATAAACAATCAATTAAGAAAAAATCGCTTGAAACAGGTACCTATGTGTGTACATCATCTTCCAGAATAGATCTGAACCAAACTTCGTACAAATACGAATTACCGTCTCGAAAAGATACTGAAGGTGCAAGACATCCCTAGCAATATTAGGGAAGAGAATAGCATACAAGAATAATCGAAAACGACCAATATTAGCGTCGAATTCACACTTTTCCGCGGTCGCTGGGTTGTATTGTGACACTCGATGCCACTAAAGTATCAGTTAAGCTGCATAGGTATGATAAGAAGTGGTGATGATGAAAATGTCCAAACTGAGCGATATTAGTTTAATTAACGAGAAGCAAAATAATCTATGACTAAAATTTGAAATTAAACAATAAAATAACTGTTAAACTACAAAATAGTTCATTATCAGTCAACGTCACAATAACGAAATCTACAAAAATTCGTTTCACACATAATTCACAGCTCAGAAAATACCTATCTCTGTTATGTAATAACTTGTAATTTACGTGGTTAAGAGATGCTTTTGCTGGCGGGACCTAGTGTTTAGAGTGCACTCTGTCTTTTGGTACAGGTTAGAGCAATTTTGTTAATTTCATTTACCTGTCTTAGTCTTATTTTTGGCTCTGACAGTATGAAAGTGACCGAGGTATGTATGATGCTAGTAATGCCATTCTTTATGCAGCCAGTCCCTGCTATGAATGGTGTGAAAATGTTACTCATAGGGTCGGTTGATGCGTGCATATCAATGGGCTTGGCAGACTGATATATAATAGCAACTTCTGGCTCAGTGAGGAAAGCAACGGGAAACTACCTCACACCTCATTTCCCTAGCACGCCTCTTCAGTGATACCTAAGTCATCTATGACAGCTGATGGCGGAGCTGCTGTTGAGGATCCAACCCGCCTCAGGGCTACCGACTGAACATACAAGTGTAAGAGAGGGCCACGATCCCTAACTTCGCCACTGTTAAAAGCTAAGCAAGCAAGCAAGCAAGCAGATAGATAGATAGATAGATAGATAGATAGATAGATAGATAGATAGATAGATAGATAGATAGATAGATAGATAGATAGATAGATAGATAGATAGATAGATAGATAGATAGATAGAATAAAAATAAACAATCATTAAAGTATTCCCGAGCAGCGCTGGGTAATATAGGTAGTTCTTATTTAAATCTGCAAACAGCAGTCAAAGTATATTCGTACCTATATCAAATTCTCTTTATTGACTCTGCTATCTACTGTAGTTACACAGGTGTGCCTCGTCTCCCCCATAGCGGCTTGTGGACCGCTAGAAGTTGTCAGCCTTCTACGTACGTGACGCTGAATTGAGTAACCGTCTCTCTACGATGTAGCGAGAGCGATTGGTTAAACTTTGGTGACAAACTTTCTACTTTAAAACTCAGTTGAAAGATTAATGAGCGGGAAGTCTTTAGAGCAAGACAGGAAGTAAAATATAGTGAGGGGAAATGCTGTAACATCAGAGATGGCATCGAGACAACGGAGGAGTGGAGGAAATGTTCTACATCTTCCACCGAGCTGTTTTTATAAATATAAGAACTAAATTACAAACTAAGTAAATATTTCATTTTGTTGCATTCATGAACTTCATCACTGCAGTAACGAAAGTTTTCCACTTGTTCGGACTGATCTACAAGACCAGCATTCCAAGGCACTGCGCGGCGCACGCCCTCAGCGGTCAGAACAATTTTTGGAATATCGGTGATGATAACAGTGATTGCTTTGCTGGCGATACCTGGTGTTTAGAGTGCACGATATCTTCTGGTATGGGCTAGAAAAAGTTGGTTATATTTACTGACCTGTCTCAGTGTCACCCTTAGCTTTGTCAATATGAAGGTGATCGAAGCAAGAACGTTTTGTTTTAAATATTGAAAAGATTTCTTAACAGACAAAGTAGGGGTCCCCATTCTACAAAAAGCTTAAAATTTTTAAAATTCCCCAATTATTCCGAAAGTTGAAGGGCTAAAAGGCCCGGAAAGGTTCTAAAATGTGAGTATTAGAGAGCTCTACCAAACTATAGAAAACTAATTTCGAAAATCACTTTCGGCCTAAATGAAGTTCTGGAGAAACAGCCTAAAATCGCTTCTATCCTTACTCATTTCCTCTTTTATTCAAATCCTAGACAAATTAACTTATTTACATAATTCTTTCTGTGAAAATGGTTTTCTTTAGTTAAATTCCCACGGGCATTTCTGTTTTAATTTTTGAAATATGTTCACACAAAATGTAGCTATAAGGGCATAAGTGAAACTCTGCACTGTCTCACCTCACATTAGCGCTCGTAGTGGTGTTTAAGTTAAGTGAAACTCTGCACTGACTCACCTCACATTAGCGCTCGTAGTGGTGTTTAAGTTAAGTGAAACTCTGCACTGACTCACCTCACATTAGCGCTCGTAGTGGTGCTTAAGTTAAGTGAAACTCTGCACTGACTCACCTCACATTACCGCTCGTAGTGGTGCTTGTTAAGTGAAACTCTGCACTGACTCACCTCACATTAGCGCTCGTAGTGGTGCTTGTTAAGTGAAACTCTGCACTGACTCACCTCACATTAGCGCTCGTAGTGGTGCTTAAGTTAAGTGAAACTCTGCACTGACTCACCTCACATTAGCGCTCGTAGTGGTGTTTAAGTTAAGTGAAACTCTGCACTGACTCACCTCACATTAGCGCTCGTAGTGGTGTTTAAGTTAAGTGAAACTCTGCACTGACTCACCTCACATTAGCGCTCGTAGTGGTGCTTAAGTTAAGTGAAACTCTTCACTGACTCACCTCACATTAGCGCTCGTAGTGGTGCTTGTTAAGTGAAACTCTGCACTGACTCACCTCACTTTAGCGCTCGTAGTGGTGCTTGTTAAGTGAAACTCTGCACTGACTCACCTCACATTAGCGCTCGTAGTGGTGCTTAAGTTAAGTGAAACTCTGCACTGACTCACCTCACATTACCGCCCATAGTGGTGCTTAAGTTAAGTGAAACTCTGCACTGAATCACCTCACATTAGCGCTCGCAGTGGTGCTTAAGTTAAGTGAAACTCTGCACTGAATCACCTCACATTAGCGCTCGTAGTGGTACACAAAGGCAAACTGCTAATTTATTCGACCGGATAACGATGACAAATAACATTTTTAGGAATAAATAATATATATACTCATACTTTATTATAATTATTTTATTTACTTGAAATTCAAAGCTCATACCCCTAGGATGTTTTCAACATTGAGTTGCTCGTCTGAAGGGCTACAACTGTGGATTTTTCAGTATGTTTTACGAAGCAACGAATCAGAGAGGTGTTATGGCGAAGATAGAATAACACCGGACTAGGACTAGGAAGGAAATGACTCTGTCTTTCACTAAAATACAGCCCCCGCATTTGCCTGGTATGAAAATGGAAACTACGGAAAACCATTTTAAGGAATGCCGACAATGGGGTTCAAACCCTCTACCTCATAAGCTCAATATCACAATCACACGCCTGCAAACACGTCGCCATCCAGCTCGATGTTGCAATTTAGAAATTACTCAAATGTAGTACACTTTGACATTCTGCAAGGTGTTTCAAACTCTAAGGAAACGTACATTACAGAAAATATTCAACATCTCGACGACTATTTGAGGATATTTCTTGAAATTTAGTCCAGGTATATAAGAAAATTGAAGCCTCCGTGGCTCTTCCCGCTGGGTTCCGCGATTCTAATCCTGGTCACTCCATATGAGATTTGTGCTAGGCAAAGCGGAGGCGACACAGGATTTTCTCCGGGTACTCCAGTTTTCCCTGTCATCTTTCATTCCAGCAACACTCGCCAATATCAATTCATCTGCTGCTCATTAATCACTGGCCCGGAGGAGTGCGACAGGCTCCGGCACCGGCACGATTTCTATCCTCTCCGCTGGGTGAGAGTTCCATTCATTACATTCCTGACCCGGTCGAGAGAATGGAAACAGGCCGTGGATTTCTCTTTTCTTTATATAAGACATTTCACCCAGAAGGGTTCAATCTCCCGTCAGAAAGTAAAAAATGTAAGAAACGAGAGTTCCACTACTCGAGATGCATATGGCACTGAGAGTTTTACTCAGCCTAACCCAAAAGTACGTACCAGATTAATTCCTACTTGGGAGGAGGGGGGGAGGGGTACAAAGGTGGCCGGGTTTAGAGCTAACCCCATTGCACCCACCAAGTGCTGAGGTTACGGATAGTGGAAGCCTTTACCTTCCACTCTTACAAGGGCCTTCATGACCTGCACGGAGATGACTTTGCTGTTATATAAGATGATTTCGTATAAGATGAAAGATGTTGATTTTGTGTAATTCACTTCTTTGATAGATTCCCTTCCAGTATCAAAACATTTAAGAATATCCATTAGTGCTAGTGTAAAGTGAAAAGTAATAGTTGTAAATGAAGGACACTTAATTAGTGATTACCTACACATTTTTCATCGTCTAACTTTTTTCACCTATTCTTGTTATACAAAGGCCGTAGTTTAAAGTGATATTATATGCTATTTTAATTGTATGACCATGAAGTTACATGCCTTCATACTGGATTTATAATGCTAAACTAGTAGTATTTCTTGTAATATTTCTTTTGTATGGAAATGCTTGTTGTACTGTGGTTGTAGTAGTAGAGTGGTAGTAATAGTAGTAGTGGTGGTGGTTATTGTTCGGTAAGTACAGAATATTTAACTTTACTTTATCATCACTTGTAATGTTACCGGATCCCGTGAGATTTCCGGAGTTAAGCAACATTGGGCGTGGACAGGAGTTGGTTGGGTTGCCACGCGCTGTTGGTGGGGGTAAGGGAATGGAGGAGCGAAAAGGAACTGGCCACCCTACCGCACGTAAACTCCGGCTCAGGAACACCTCTGCGGAGGTTCGGACCTGCCTTCGGGCAGAATAACCCTTACCTACTTGTAATGTTAAGCTTAACCTATAGTATTATAAGCCGTAATGTTGGGCACTGGACATACTCAAGTTGTGTGTGAATTAGTATATGATGATGCTGAATTTAGAATGTTAAACTAGTAGTATTTCTTTTAATATTTTCCTTCAGTGGAATTACTTGCTGTTCTCTTCTTGTTCTTCTTCTTATTATTATTCTTCTTCTTCTTGTTGGGTAGTTATGGTTTAACATTACTTTATTATCAATTGTAATGTTAAGCTAGTAGTAAGCTCAACCTATAGTATTGTAAGCCATAGTGTTAGCACTGGAAATACGGAAGTTATGTGTGAATTTGTAAATGATGGTGCTGGATTTAGAATGTTAAACTAGTAGTATTTCTTGTAATACAACCTGTGACAATAAAGTTCTGCGAATAATCCTGTACTATCAACATTGGTGAACAATGCACGGCAGTGACCTTACTGTCCTTCGAAATATTCCTCTCCCGTAACTATGCACTGCTGAGATCGGCGATATGTCCCGAAAACTTTGCAAGATGGCTTCCTTTGGGATGGTGTTCAAAAGCCTCGTCACGTTTCGTTGGATGTCAGGAATATCGTCAAATCTCTTTCCTTTCAAATCGAGTTTGATTCTTGGGAATAGGAAGAAGTCTGGAGGATTGAGATCTGGCGAATATGGGAGATGTCCAAGTTGCAGCACCCCCTTTTCTTCCATGAACTGTTTGACGATATTGGCTGTGTGTGGGCGAACGTTATCATGGACAAAAAACCACGAACCTTGTTGTGCGTACTGGGGTCGTACCCTGCGCAGACGTTTCATGAAACGGGTCAAAATATTTTGGTCGTTCATTTTCCTGTTCGCAGTTCAGAACCAATGCACTAAACACGCACTATGTTAAACAGTTCTTACACGGCACACACATGATGCTCAACTGAAAAACGTTGGAAGCAGGTGGTCAAAACCTACTGCTACGCAGGTGCAGCGTTGCGTGTCGCCAGTATTGCCGGATCGGACGTTCTGTCTTCATTCACTGAACTTTATTGTCACAGGCTGTATTTTCTTTCCATGGAATTGCTTCTTGCACTCTTGTTATCGTAGTTGTAGTTCTTGTTGTCGTCGAGTTTTAACTTTACTTTATTATCAAACTACATTAAGTGATGAATATTGAGTTTTCACGACCGCATTCCAATCGAAACCGACTTTCAACCTATTAGGTCGTGTTACGTACATTTAGTACGTGTTGAAGAGATGTTAAGTACAGAACAAAAATGGCCAACCAGACACCAGTGGGATCCGAACTCACAACCTTTCGATTTCGCATCGGTTGCTCTACCAATTGAGCTATGGTGGCCTAGGCCGTCTTTGTTCTGTTGGAAAGGATCTAAGCTACAGGTCGTGAAAACTCAATATTCATAGACTTGGCCCTCAACGGGCAACTTAAAACGCACTCTACAGTGTGATGGTAGTAGTACCAGACCTGTAGCTTAAATCCTTTCCAACAGAACAAAGACGGCCTAGGCCACCATAGCTCAATTGGTAGAGCAACCGACGCGAAATCGGGAGGTTGTGGGTTCCGATTCCACTGGTGTCCGGTTGGCCATTTTTGTTCTCTACTTAACATCTCTTCAATACGTACTAAATGTACGTAACACGACCTAATAGGTTGAAAGTCGGTTTCGATTACTTTAAGTGATCATTGCCGCCAGGATATTTTCCAGTTGCGATATACTTGCTAATAATAATAATTATAAATAATAAATGGCTTTCACAAATTATAATCCCATGATTCTCAAGAAGAAAAAAAGTAGAAAACAGGGTAATTTTTGTTCACTCTTCTTGAAAGCAGAGTTTATCCTCCAGATGATGAGCCACCATGATATCAACAGGCACATTCATATCCTATGTGTCTATCACTTAGTCCCGTTCTTTGATACGGGAGCGGGGATTAAAAAAATCGAAATTCTCATCTATAAATATATTATAGAAGGAAGATGTGATGTATGGGACGAATCTACACTGCAGAAGGTGCAGATTCTTTTAGTATATGAAGCCCTTTAGGCTACTTTGAATGTGTCCCATCCATCAACGGTGCTGACTAGTTTTCATCTCAATGCTTGATTCACTGAAGCACTGTAGAGAACTGGATATGTCAATCAAAAAGAGGCTACTTTGTATACACGAGAGTTGATTAATGAGCGAGCTGTTTTTATATTTATACAGACAGAACAAGAAGTGTTCATACACTATGTTATGTAAAAAGCCAAATTCTAAGTTCCTTTAGTAGTTCAATTCTATCTGAGGCATTGAATAGTTACTATAATTAAGCACATATTCGTTGCCGTCCTTCTATTTGATCACACTTCGTGTCTATCTTACAGTGCCTCATTTATCAAATGAGGTTCAAAAGTAGCTCAAAATGTCTTCGTACACAATATGTCGACAAAGGGAAAGAAAAGGGCTAGGAGTAGGAATGAAGCGGCCCTGGCCTTAATTAAGGTACAAACCCAGCATTTGCCTGGTGTGAAAATGGGAAACCACGCAAAGCCATCTTCAGGGCTGCCGACAGTGTGGTTCGAACCCACGATCTCCCAAATACTGGATACTGGCCGCACACAAGCGACTGCAGCTATCAAGCTCGGTTTTATACACCTAACACACAATGTAAGCAAATGAGGCTCAACCATACTCTCTATTTCCAGTACAGGTAATGCTGTGTGGTACTGCCAGAGTTCAGTACACAGTCTGAAGCTCAGAGGACAGACGCATGAGGAAATAACTTATTAATTTCGCAAGAAAGGCGTATAAAATGGAAAGAAATAATTCCAGAGGAAAGCAAAATAATTATTCGGCTGCACAATCAACTTAACACTGCATTAGTCGAGTGTTATCTGAGAGATACACGGTGGTGAATATTTGCTGAAACATGCTTGAGTCTAGACGACCATCTCCCCTTCCAGCCTCCTGTCTCGGAAGTGATGACATGCAGTAGTGTTATGACCTCCATGCAATGCAAGTGACACAAGCTGCTGCAGCTTCATCTCACAGATACGACGCGAGTAAATTTGTAAAGTTTATCTCTAAAATGAGTTTCACTTGCTGTGAATTAGCTCTGTATTGTTTGTGCTAGTGCTTGCAGCTCGAAATATTTTGAAATCAAAAATTAATATAAAGATGATTTGTAAAACTCTATTGTGTTCAGTGAGTTATTTGCCTAATCGGTAACATTACAATCTGAGGATCCTGAAGAATGTGAAAAGAAAAATAATATAATTAGTTTAATTGTTTAAAATATTCCAGTGTCTTTACTCAGTATTTCAATAGATATGTTGTAAATAAACGGGAAAGTGCATTTCATATCAGTTTCCATCTTCCACAAATTATATAGGGGTTGAATTTATGTATCTCGCAGATACGACGCGAGCACTCATGCTACTTTTTGGACGCGCCTAATGCAGTGTTAAATCGTTAAAACAGGTAAGTAGACATGTTTAACAACCTCGTTCAACCATCCAGACTGATTTGAAAAATCAAAACCGTAGAAAAATCTACCAATTTCACAAATTCTGACTCCTCCTCAAGATAAGCGCTACATCATTCGTACCATTACGAAGGAACGTTAAATGAGTGCTCCTAAGATAGCATCAGAACTACAGCCGAAGGTTGTAAAAGTTTCAACCAACACTGTGAGGGTTGTTAGTTACAGCGACGGTTAGCATGGCAGAGTCAGGAGAAAGAAATTATGCGTTGGTGGAATAAACAGGAAAATAATACTTAGAATTTGCTCATAAATATCAAGATGTGACTGAAGACTTCTGAAAGGAGGTTGTCTGGACCGACGGGATTGAGTTTAATGTATTTTGTTCCAGTGTAAAACCAGAATTTTGGAACAAGAAGAATAAAGAACTGGAGCGCACAAATCTTCCCCACCCCCCCCCCCCAACCTGTATGGGGCAGCATGAATTCATCACGTGCTGGAAAGGTTCGCAATATTGACGGGTTCATGATCCACGGAGAATATATCAAGATCCTAAAACAGAAGTGCTCACACTGAGTATTTCGTCTCGCGGGCACACAGCACTCTAAGCGGGCGGGCAGGCAGGCGATGAGCGTATGCTATTCAGCCACAGCGACGTTGTGGTTACGTCACAGGCCGTGAAGGTTGGACGAAGTTCTCCCACTCACTCTCGATCACTGTAGCGATACACGAGTTTGAAATGGAGGCAGAAAATAATGAAAGAAAGAGGGCAGAAATACACGTCATTTTCAGTTTGCGTTGTAAGAAATACGTAAGTCATTTCTGTTCATTGTAATTTTTTTTGACCGGATATAGTAGTTAGGCCTGCGACCACAAATAATTTTGTAATGTACGCAATGAATCACAATTTTCACTATTGCATTTGAAGAGGTGCTTTAGAAATATTTGTAACATAATACGAAGTTGCGGTAGATAAGCTGTGGCTTGTGGTTGTTTGGTTTTAAATTATCTGATAAACTCACCAACAATCCAGTCATGCTCACTGGAAATAACAGCAATTAGGTTATTTATTTGAAGGCATACTGTACATCTACATTTAAATTCCTGTTGTACTTACTTTAATCTATATATATGTCCTCACTCGTAATGAAACTCTCTTGCCATTTACAGACTACCTATAATCATCGGACAGTCAATAAGTTGTAAATACTATTTTCAGAGATTCGGTGAACAGGGAAAATCACACAGCACTACAACAGTGTGTAAAATCAAGCAGAAAGCTTGTTCAATTATGTAGGCCTACATATGTAACTTTTTGCTGAATGAATAACAGCGATTTTATGTATTTAAATGGAAATACTGTCATTCCCATGCAAGGAATTGTAAACCGTAGCGTGTACGCTTAAACCTCTGTAAATTGTAGCACCAAAATTATAAGGTGTTAGTTACTTTGAAAGCATAAATATAGGAAAATAAAACTGACTCTTTATATCGAGGGCAGTATAAATCAAACAGGGATGTCTTGAAAAGGTCGGGTTTCTTGTGATTATAGCGGTTTATTTAATTCTTTACCCCAATTAGCAATTCGCTGAGTAGTGGAGGAGAGCTACATAACCACAATCGAACGTCACTGTTCTCTTCCCTGCGAAGTGTGACCGCTCTCTCGCTTCACTCTGATGTATGCACGCTGGGTAAGATGCCCGCATTTATGTCAGGCCTGCCCGGCTGCACTGGGCTAGCCTCAGCGGCCGCCCGGCTGAGCACCTCTGTCCTAAATGAAGAGCTGCCTACTTTTGCGGAAATCATGGGAATGAGAGGCGACTGGATATTCATGCAGGTCAATGACCCTAAGCACAACACGAAGATGTGGTTTCTTTAAAATAATCCCCGATAACTTCACATCCTTCCCCACTCAACCGATGTAAATCCAATCGAGCATACGTATGTTTTTCAAGTAAAATACTGTTACCACATATTCCTTGCAGGTAGTTTAAACATGTATTGCTCGCAAATAGTTTCGGCAGACTGAAAAACTGAACAGTCGAAAATGAAAATGGATGTTTTCAGGTATCACAAATGGTATATACGAAGACCTTTGTATCCGGAAAAGAGCATTTATTTACAATTTATAATAATTCATTTTTATTATATTTAACATATATGTGGTATCAGTGCAGTGCAGGGTCTCTCATATATACCAAGACCGAACGCACGGTATTTGTACTCTGCGATACGTAAGCTGCAGTAGGGGAGGCGCACGAATAGTTCTTCACCTTGCAAGCAGCCTGCACGTGTTCGACCTGGCAAGCATCAGTCGCCATTCTGAATCTTAGCTGTTAACATGGTGAGGCAGTTGTCATTGCAACATCGTATTTTCGTAGGTAAAAGTTCTGGTTTCATCGTAATGGTCGTGTGAACAGTCATAACTCTCCCTCTTGGTGTGCAGAAAATCCTAATGGTGCTTACGAAGTCCCTCGCCGTCATAGGAAGACTGGTGTTTGGTTTGCTGTTAGTGCAAGGCGAATAATAAGGTCTATTTTTTTCAAGACGACAGTAAATGCAGAGAGGTACCAATATGATATTTTGACGTCGTTCTTCCAGCAGTTAACGGAAGAAGACTCGCGTCGGTGGTTTCAACAAGATTCAGCCCAAGCTCACACAACAGATTCCCATCTTAAAATCACTGAAGTGTTTGCAGAGTGATCAGTAGACTATTCCCCTTCATTCTCCAGATCTAACAGTCTGTGATTTGTAATTGTGGGGTAAACAGAAAGAAAAAATGTTACGAACAAATACTCCCATATTGGAGGAACTGAAAGAAAACATTACGATGAAATCAGAAACATTACACTGGCAGAACTCACTCGCGTCAGCCAGAATGTGGTTACCAGATACGATGCCTCTATAACCCAGGAAGGACGACACCTCCAGCATCTTTTATAAGGTAAGATTGCATATGATTGTTTACACGCATAAAGCAGGGTGGCCGCGAGCGACCTATGTTCGGCTGAGGCAGCTGCCATAGCGCAGAGCACAAGCACTGTGCGTTCGGCTTGAGTTCATATGATAAACCCGGTATATTAAGGACAGCAATTAAAAAATATCCTCTAATATTATTTTTGTATAATTTCTAAGTGCAGAATACTAAAACATGACATTTTTTGCATGGCATGAACGGACATTTTGGATTCTGTGTGGATAAGAATCACACAAGATCTATTTTGCTACATGTTGGTGAGTGAGTCATTAGTCTATGGACGGGTCTGATGCAGTTATCCATACTACGATATCCTGTGCTAACTTTTGAATTTCCTTGCAGCTACTACATCCTATATGTACTTTAATCTGTTTGTCACATTCATCCCTTGGTCTTCGGCTACACTTATCACAGAAGACTAACTGAATAAGCCCTGGATGCCATAATATATTCCAGATCATTCCCTCTCTTCTTCTGGTTAAATTAATCCAAATCGTTTCCCTCTCACCAGTTCGATTCATCCTACCCATTCTATATCACCATACTTCAAAAGCTTCTATTTTCTCCCTTAGCTATTTATTGTCTGCCTTCCACTTCCATAAAATGCCACGCTCCAGAAAAAAGTTTTCAACATTCTGATCTGTATATCAAAGGCTAAGGACACATTTCCTTTTGATAAAGTCTACATATGTTTTCCATCACATTGGTAGTTTCTTGACTCCTTCTTGACAAAACAGTATTACAGAGGTACGTAAGTCTCTTTTTGAGTCTCCGTGGCTCAGGCGACTGCGAACCGTCCTCTCACTACTGGGTTCAGTGGTTCAAAACCCGGTTCTCCACGTGATATTTGTGCCCGACAAAGCGGAGGCGGGACAGGTTTTTCTCCGATTCCTCCGGTTTTCCCTGTCATTATTCATTCCAGCAAAACTCTCCAATATAATTTAATTTCATCTATCAGTCATTAATAATTAATCAGAGGAGTGCGACAGGTTTCGGCATTCGGCACAATTCCTATCCTCGCTGCTAGATGCGGGCTTCCTTCATTCCATTCCTGAGCCGGTCACATGACTGGAAACAAGCTGTGAATTTTCATTTCACAAGTCTCTCTTTCAGGGTTTCAAAAAATGGTGGTCACATGGTGACAAGTGTGTAGTGTGGTGTGAGATACAAATTTGTACAGTGCCGTTCTTCCATTTTTGGATTTCATTGCAAGAGCAGTGTAGAGCTTGATGTCCAGCCCCTTTCCTGAACGGTCGATGAGCTGGCCTTCCCTTCGTTTTAGAGGGCTGTGGATTTAATTCCAGGGCGTACTGGGGTATTTAAGCTGAGTATAGTTCATTTTTCTGTCTTCAGGACTGGGTGTTTGCCTTCGTCCTAATACACTCCTCTTCATCCACTGTATCCAACGGCCGTAGCCGTGTTGAAACACCGGATCCCGTGAGATCTTCGAAGTTAAGCAACATTGGGCGTGGCCAAGATTTGGATTGGTTGCCACGCGCTGTTTGTTGGGGGGGGGGGGGAGGTTAAGGGAAAGGAGGAGCGGAAATGAACTGGCCACTCTACCGTACGTAAACTCCGGCTCAGGCACACCTCTGCGGAGTTTCGGACCTGCCTTCGGGCAGAATACACCCTTACCTTATCTTACCATCCACTGTACGTACAATACACCACACTGCAAAACATCACAGTCGCGCGTAGTAGTGAATACGTTGTGGCATATGTGGTTCTCATGAAGAAGGGCACCCGACCATAAAAATGGGAGAAATCCAGATCAGGTGCCGACTTAAATAAATAGGTAAAAATTCCAAGATGATGATGAAAAATAATTCAGAAGTAGTAGGATGGGATCTATAATTGTCGTGAAGCCATCGCCCCTTATTGAATGTCCGCATATTTCTACATATAACTTACACGACATGCAGGACTAATTTCGCGAACATTTAGCCAAATAATAATAATAATTCTCGTTGCTAAAGGGGCCCTAACAGCTAGGCCATCGGCCCCCAAAATGGTAAGAAATGAAACGAAATATAATGAAACTTTAAAAGTTCAAAACTCATCCACTGACCAGAATTCAAAACGTGATGACGAAGAATGAATGGATGAATATGAATTTAAAATAATTAGCGGATCCAGCTCACAATATTGAAAGTTAAAAATGATTCCAGAATTAATCCACTGACTAGAATTAGAAAAAGATTTGATGAACAATGATTGTGAACTTACAGCAATCACTGGACTTGACTCTTAATTCCCCACCTTCCCAGAACTATCTTGAAACAATAGTACACTCATGTTCATAAAAACCAGAACACCTTGAACGCCTAGAGATAGGAATTTCATATTCAGAGCACCTGTGCATTAGTATGTTCTGAAGAAATAATTAGCATTTGAAATATGTTGGCCCTCAGGTTCAAGGTCCACATCGATATCTCAACGCACTATCATTGACTGGTAAAATGTGCCTGCGGCTCTCGTCGTTGCTATAAACCGAAGGTAATGGATCATTGTGACTTGAGCAGATGTGCAGGATGCCTCGCAGACGTCTGCGAGAACCTTACCGCCAAATGAGTGAGTTTGAAAGAGGGCGCTTTGTTGACATGAGGGAACGTGATGCATAAATCTGGAAAATTGCCGCTCGTGTGAGACGAACTTTGTCGGTAGAGCAACGCGTGTGTACAGAATGGTTCACAGAAGGCCGTAGAACACGACGAGTTCGGTCTGGTCGCACCAGCCAGACCAACCCCCCACCCCCCACCCAAGGAGAACAACATCTCATCCGAATGGCATAGCAGGAGAGATCTGTGTCCTCCTCGACTCTGGCACAACAGTGGAACGGTGTAACACATCGTACACTATCAGGAGTTACAGTTCGTCTCCGTTTATTACGGTCTGGGTTACCGGCGCGTCTTCCACTTCTCCGCCTACCTTTGACTAATGTGCGTAAACATGCTAGACTGCAATGGTGTATGGAAAGACGTCACTGGGGATAGGAATGGCAGCAGGGAGTGTTTTCGGACGAATCCAGGTTTGGTTTGTTTGAAAATGATGGCCGTATTTTGGTTCGGCGCAGACAGGGGGAGATGCAGCACACTGACTGCATTCACAGAAGACATACAGCGAAACCTCAAGGCCTTATGGTGTGTGGTGCTATTGGGTACAACCAAAAATCACAGTTGGTGAGTGTCCACGGCGCTGTGACAGGATTCACCTACGTGAATGATATCCCGCGACCCGTAGCGAAACCCTTTCTGCACGACAACGCAGACGCCATATTTCAGTAGGACAATGCACGACCTCATGTTGCTGCACGAACACGTGCATTTTTCTTGTCACAGGATGTCAGACTGTTGCCCTGGCCCGCACGATCACCGGACTTGTTGCCAATCGAAAATGTGTGGGATATGATGAAACGACGGGTGTGGCGCTGTGACTCAATGCCAACCACCAAAGGTGATTTGTGAAACCAAGTAAATGCAGCATGGATGGCTGTACCACAGGACACCATTCGCACCTTATACGCGTCGATGCCATCACGCAGGGAACAACTTATCAGTGCCCATGGAGGACAAAGTGCCTACTAGGCAACAGGACACATGCTGAACCTGGGTGACTGAAACGCGAATCGTTCCTGCAGAACATACGAGCGAGCATGTCCTGTGAATATGAACATATCTCTAGTCTTTCAAGGTGTTCTTTTCTTTATGAACATGAGTGTATGTACTGACCAAGGAGCTACATCCAAAGAACAATCCTAAATCTAAGACGCTTGTTGTCTAAAGGGGTCCAAAATCGAGGTCAACGGCCCCTCATAACCTAAAAATGACTTACGGTGTTCCACACATTTTGGTACTAATCACCGGTAATATAATACGTACAGGTAACGCAGACGTATGGTGTTTCTGACATTTTGGCGCCACTCATAGGCAACGCAAACCCACTGTGTTCCTCATAAAGGTGTACTACTCAGAGGGACGCAAACTACCCCTTGGTGTTCCTCTCATAGTGGGTATTAATTACAGGCGACGCAGACCCACGAAATCGCTCATATATTGGTACTAATCAAGGGCAGCGCCCAGACCCATGATGTTTCTCACAAAGAGATTCTTCGTAAGTATCCCCGCCCCCAGAGGTTCTGTGTTCGGTCCGCGAGAGCTAATTTATTTCGCTCAAGTCCGCCTGCAAGCTGGTTAGGAACCCCCTATCCACCACCTACGACGCGCCATGTGGGAGTACAAACTCTCCCCCTGCTACGACAGCGTCGTATGTTCGTGGAATAATAAAAATATAATGTTAATGGCTTTACGTCCCACTAAACTTTTAACAGTTTTCGGAAACGCTGATGTACCGAAATGTTCTCCCGTAGGAGTCCAGTAAATCTACCGGCACGAGGCTGACGTATTTGAAAACCTTCAAATACCACCGGACTGAGCCAGGATCGAACCTGCAGTTGGGGTCAGAAGGCCAGTGCCTCAACCGTCTGAGCCACTCAGCCCGGTCATTTAACCTCGGAGCCCATGAACTCTTACAATGTTCTGTGGCGTAATGTTAGTTCAGGGCCGACGTATGTGGGTGCACGTATTTCACGAAATAACTTATGCCAATTACGTTCTTGAGTCACCGAAAGTGAATTAGTATTGAATTGCACCAGCAATCGACACAATGTTATCGTACATTTAACGTTTTCAGTTGTTAAAATTTGAATAACTAAGTGTTGCACTGCAGACACATATACACCGGGCGAGTTTGGCTGCGCAGTTCGGGTCGTGTAGCTGTAAGCTTATATTCGGGAAATGCTGGGTTCGGATTCAACTGTCGAAAGCCCTTAAAATTGATTTCCGTGGCTTCTAATTTTCACTCCAAGAAAATGCTACGGTCGTTACCTTTCCCAACATAATCCTTCCCCATCCTTGGGTCACCAAAATATTCGGTGTGTCAGTGCGACGTTAACACATGCATACCCGGTATCCATTCTGCGTGACGTCCCATATTTCAGGCAAAAAATGACGTGCTCTGTATTATCTGCTGTTGTCTTTTATTTTAGAATAACAAATTTGAAGAAATAAGTGATTCAGAAAGATAAACATTGAATTGAAATTTCATGCAATTTTGCAACGAAGCTCTCAAATATCTACTCCATATCGTTTCTTTGAAACAATGTTGTAATGTCAGTTTTCTTGCCTAGAAGATCAGTTGAATGTCTTCTGTTAACCGGTTACATTAGTTCGGAGGAAGTGTTCAGCAGTTTTAGATAAATCCCTTCGAACACCCGAAAAGTGGTGGGTAATAATACTTACAAAATGAGTAAATGAACAACTTACAAACACTAGTCTGGCGTACACCACGTCACAATTGTGAAAGTGGGGCATTTGAAGTTGTAGTTTTCTGACCTTGAAAGGAAGTAAATCTTTCATATTTTTAAGTGAGTAATGAGAGAAGAACACTGAAGGGCAGATAGCTGTTGCGGATTCTGTCCAGTCAAGGCTTTTGTTCAATATTAATCCTAAATCTTTAACTTTGTTTTCAAAAGGGATAACGATTCCATTCAACGTTATTTAAGTTCGTTAAGTGAAAATGCATTTTGAATTTACCCAGCATTATGGCTTGAGATTTCACGAGGTCGATTTCAACTCCGTTTAGTGTGGTCCACAGTTCGACACACGCGAGGTCTTAATTTTAGTTTACATGTAGCTTCGTGAATACTTCGTGAACTGCTCTTCTTTGGTGTTTCTAAACCAAGGCATCGTGGTTTTAAGTTTTGAATCAAATACGTGAAACCACCTGTTTCCGTCAATTTGTTTGAGGTGACCGCAAAATCGGTCGTCGTTTGCGGATGGTTACTTTAAACTGAGCACAGACCTAGAAATAATTTGCGTATATATGAAATATCGTTAACATTATTTATCACCTGCTACATAATAATAGTTCTGAATGGTTTACCGCAGTACCGCATATCTATTTTGGTATAGAATATCATTTTGTAATCAGCGCCACTCGTCACACTCTGTGGTTCAGTTGTAGTGCGTTGGTCTGTGGCTCGCAACAAAGTGGGCTCGAAGCAATATTTTATAAAGGCATAAGGAAGTCCATTTGGCACTCGAATCTTGTACGATGCCAGCATATGAATGATCTCTGGTGACACGTTTGCTGTTTATTCGACAAATTTAATTGAAAGTTCGTCATAGATCACTCAGCAGAATTTTGCTTCTCTGTCATCTCGTGGGAACGCCGAAATTAGCATCAGGCAACCTAAATCGCTAAAATCAAATTGCACCGAGCTCGATAGCTGTAATCGCTTAAGTGCGGCCAGTATCCAGTAATCGGGAGATAGTGGGTTCGAGTCCCACTGTCGGCAGCCTTGAAGATGGTTTTCCGTGGTTTCCCATTTTCACACCAGGCAAATGCCGGGGCTGTACCATAATTAAGGCCACGGCCGCTTCCCTCCAACTCCTAGGCCTTTCCTATCCCATCGTCACCATAAGACCTATCTGTGTCAGTGCGACGTAAAGCAAATAGCAAAAAAAAAAAAAAGAAAAAAATCAAATTGCCTGCACACGGTATCTGAGCCTACATTATTTATTTATTTATTTATTTATTTATTTATTTATTTATTTATTTATTTATTTATTTATTTATTCGCTAGGGCCATCGAGGATCGCATTAAGTCTTATTACACTTGCTTTTCTTTGAGCCCAGAATTCCTTCATTCTTTCTGAGTGAGCCTTCTTGCGTGCCTCTGTCCAGGGGACATTGTGTCTTCTTTTAGGCTGTTCGTCTCGGTTTAAGCCATGCATCACTACCTTTCATTTTTTCGGAAAAGACCTCTATCAAAAGCGTCTTCCGGTTTGGTTTGTAGTACTGAAGGTCTTCTTTGGTGTTTCTAAAGCAAGGCATCGTGGTTTTAAGTTTTGAATCAAATACGTGAAACCACCTGTTTCCGTCCACTTGTTTGAGGTGACCGCAAAATCGTGGTCGTCGTTTGCGGATCGCGTTTTTAGTTTTTTATATTTTTAAAGGCTTCTTTGTTGGACCATTTTTGGTAGATACCGTTCTTTTAGTTTGATCCCATTACGCCCCCCCCCCCAAAAAAAATGGTTCTGCGCTCTTTTTCTCTCTAATCCTTCGAGGAGTCTTTTGTTGTCATTTAGGGATAGGGTTTCAGCTGCATACATAACTACTGGCATCCGAACCGTTTCATAGGGACGCATCTTAGTGTCTTCTGAAGGACATATTTTGTTGTAGATCGTGCATGACGTTTGGTAGGCTATTATTTTTTCATTTATATTTTTTGGCAATTGGCTTAACGTCGCACCGACACAGATAGGTCTTACAGCGACGATGGGAGAGGAAAAGGCTAAGACTGGTAAGGAAGTGGCCGTGGCCTTAATTAAGGTACATCCGCAGCATTTGTCTAGTGTGAAAATGGGAAACCATGGAAAACCATCTTCAGGGCTGCCGACAGTGGGGGTTCAAACCCACTATCTCCCGAATACTGGATACTGTTAGGCTATTTCAAGTTTGCGTATTCGTTCCATAAATGCTTCCTTGTCCGTTCCACTTTTCATGATGATCTCACCCACGTGCTTAATTTTTTCTGCCCGCCTGATGTCCCCGTATTTCGTCCGCACTTTTGGTGGTGCGCCATTGATGTTAGTCATTACTTCTGATTTTTTTTTGTCAAACAATATCTGAAGGCCACTTTGTTCGGCGATTTCCTGTAACAGTTCGAATTGAATCCTAGCGGTTTCTACATCGTTTGACTGAATGGTGATATCATGGCCAGAAGCTAGACATTCTACGATGATTCCTTGGATTTTATTTCCCTTCTTAGTGAGCTATAGTCGGTTTTTAGTAATCTCGTTCACCAAGTCCGGATGATGTTCTCAAAAATGCAGTTGAAAACATCAGAGAGAGCCCACGCCTTGTCTGACTCCTGTTTTGACTTCAAAGGAACCCAAGAAACATTCTTGGAACTTTATCTTGAATTTTGTATCGGTTAGGGTGGGTTTAATTAATGCCAGCAGTTTCAGGTCAACTCTGAATTCGGATGGTTAACAGCACCTCGCGGTCTATTGAATCTTACGCTTTCTTGAAGTCAACAAAACTTGACACGTACTGTTTGGACCTTACAGTACAATACCTGAAGACCGTTTTGAGGTTATGTAACTGTTCGGCTATAGAGCGACTTTCCTTTAACACCTCTTGGTATTCACCTATTTGATGCTCGACTTGGGCTTCTAAACGCTCTAGTATGGCAAGTGAGAGAATTTGTAATACGTAGACTTTTACGGCCACTAAATGACATTATAATAATTATTTGGGGATATTAGGTTGCGTAATATTAATAATCAGCTGACGCGTTTCGATTCTACGACCAGGATCGTCATCCGAACACTAACAAAGTATATAATGGCAACTGTCACTCCATAGTAACCGGACTCAAGATAGAGAGACCCTATTAGAAGTATAGTTCATTCCAGGGCCTCCAGAGTCACGGAGAAAGATGTTGAGGAGTTAACTATGGGGGGTAGCCGTGATCTACTCAGTAAATAGCCGTCAACTTTGTTAAAATTATTCGGGCGTTTAGCAATTTATATTCCCTCACGAATGATTCTAGGAATAAATGTTTCTCTTTATAAATGACAGAAGTTGCATCAAAAATGATTTAATGGTCATCATGTATGGCATGTTATCACACAGCCGCCTTCTCTGACTGGCGAAGACGTAAGTGCCTGCGATCTTCTTTAACTCTTGTTGCTACCTTCCTATATGTTTGGCCAACATTGACCGATCCACATATATATTCCAGCAGAGTTTAAACCAAAAGGATCTTTGACAGATCGCAAGCAATTGCCTATGATGATAATAGGCTTAAAAATGGTCTTGCTATTGTGCTTTCAGAGAATATTGCCAATCCTATCAGTGACAGATTGTACGTATGGCAAGAAGGCCAGGATGAAAGGGCGAAAACCACGTGACAATCTGTCTTTTGGCTTAGGATGTAGCACTTCGTCAATCTTTTTCCTTGAGTAGCCATTCCAGAAATGTTCCGGTTAGGAACTCAAGTTCATCGTTTAATTTATTCTCCTCAAAAACCTCCCTTGCTCGGCTGGTCGCAGGATCGAAACCTTACAGATGATTATTAATACTACGCGATTTAATGTAACCAAATAATTATTATAATGTCGAGAGAATTTTGCTTGTTACCGGTAGCAGGGATATTCCTCTGTAGTTGTTGATATTTTCATGCTTCCTTTCTCGTGCAAAGGTATATTAGCGCCTTTTTCCAATCTTCGGGTAGGGCTTCCAGGGTTTCCTCAATCCAGATATTTTGTAGGCCTACTTGTTTTTACAAGATTTCAACTGATTCCTACAGGGCATACCTCCACAATTCAACAACTACTGAGTCCTGTCCATGCGTTCTGTTGTTTTGGGACAGGAAGTGTGGCGCTTGATTTCATCTTCGTCGGATGGTCTGGATTCTGCACACCTGAGTATGAGTTCCTTGGTCTCAATGGGGCTTTGGGGTTTGTCTCCATTTAGTAGATTCTTGAAGTAGTCTGCTAGAATGCTGCAATTGTCTTCATTTGAAGTCACCAGTACAGAGTCCGTTCGCTGAAAGCATGGCGACTTATAGTCAGTGATTTTCCTACTGAATGTTCTGTTCTGAATGATTTATTTCTATTAAAGTTTTGGTCTATCTTTTCAATTGGTTATTTTTCGTACTTACGTTTCTCAGTTCTGAACAATCTAGCTGTTTGAGCCCTCCGAATATTGTAGGTTTCCCAGTAGATTTCCGATTTCATCGAGTAATGATGTTTCCATGCATCGAGCTTTTCCTCATTATTATTATTATTATTATTATTATTATTATTGTTATTATTATTATTATTATTGCCACTACTCCGAATTGAAGGAAAATTACTTTGTAAAAAATACATTTAAATTAGGTTTCTGTAATTTAAGGCATTTTGTACTCGATGGTTACTTCGAGCTTCTGATGTTCCACTTTAAGAACATTGAAGTTGAGTGTTACTAAGATCACTTTCTCCGCCAACCTTGGCTATAGAATTGTAGGGTTGATGCCGAAGCAATGTAGTTAGATACTAGAGTTGATGTTCCCCATCAGATGAGTCCACGGAACACACATCCACTGCAAGATTTAACGACTGTTTGCCTGTGTGAATAACCAGAGTGCTAGGTAAGGCATTCAGTAATAGCTTCAACAACCATTCGAGCAGGTCAAGAGGAGGGATTTACATGTTCTAAACATGTAAGCAGGGTTCTACACAGAACACTAGCCGTTGTCAGTAGCTCAGTCAGTTAGTCTTTGGTCTGTTTCCAAGATAGTGGATTTTGTTCCGTCTCAGGTTGTTCATCACACTTTCCAATTTATAAATAAGAGCAAAGAAAATGCCATTTTATCATGGAAACCGCGGTGTAAAAGTACATCATTTCCGCTTAAAATGTTGAGAAACATTATATCACATACATTACGAAGTAACTGGTAGCATTTATTGGCATTTATCCGTATAAGGTACCGTACTTACAATTATTGGAAAACATGATTAGAGATGGCGAGGAAAATCGTAGAAAAATAGATGTTGATAAATTTCGCTGTAAAATCATGAACAGTAGCTTAAATAAACCGTTCTTCTTTTTATTACTGAACTTCTGGTTACCTCATCTAACCTTCAGAACATGGACTGTATTCAGAACTGAAAGGGCAGTGACTATCTCCTAGAACAATTCACTTCTCCACAGAATGTGTAATAGTTCAAATAAATCTGTCCTACAAGATAAGAATTAATCAGCTTATGGATAATTTTTCTGCCATACTGAAGGAGTATTAACATCGTGGCAGTAAGTAAAAAAACACACACATACTATTTCATGAATAGGCTAACGTGAATAAGCTTACAGTAATAGTAGGGTAGTAATTAGTTTATATTATGACCTCACACTAAGCAAATGCTTGGGTTGTACCTTAATCTAGTCCACGGTCGATTCCTTCCCACTACTATCCATTTCCTATCCCATTGTCGCCATAAGACTTATATGCGTCAATGCGACATAAAACAAGTTCTAAATAAAAATATTAATACACTGTGCACAATATTGCTTTGGCTTACACGAATTGTTCCATTTTCCCTTCTGGTTTTAGCACCTCTCACGCAAACGTAACACCAGCCTTTACCTGTATGAGGCTGATGTCGATGGGGTCGTTCCAGCTTGATTTTCCTGTTTAGGATTCCATTGACTGAATAATCTGCCTGGAAAGCCCTTTTAGATTTGAAATTCTGTCTTCCACTTGAGGTTTCATCACTTTATTTTGTCATCATCATCATCATCATCATCTGTTTACCTCCAGGTTCGGTTTTTCCCTCGGACTTAGCGAGGGATCCCACCTCTACCGCCTCAAGGGCAGTGTTCTGGAGCTTCAGACTCTCGGTCGGGGGATACAACTGGGGAGTATGACCAGTACCTCGCCCAGGCGGCCTCACCTGCTATGCTGAACAGGGGCCTTGCGGGGGATGGGGCAGATTGGAAGGGATAGGCAGGGAAGAGGGAAGGAAGCAGCCGTGGCCTTAAGTTAGGTACCATCCCGGCATTCGCCTGGAGGAGAAGTGGGAAACCACGGAAAACCACTTCCAGGATGGCTGAGGTGGGAATCGAACCCACCTCTACTCAGTTGACCTCCCGAGGCTGAGTGGACCCCGTTCCAGCCCTCGTACCACTTTTCAAATTTCGTGGCAGAGCCGGGAATCGAACCCGGGCCTCCGGGGGTGGCAGCTAATCACGCTAACCACTACACCACAGAGGCGGACCACTTTATTTTGTATCATTTTATATCACTTTATCAAGTTCACAATATGACAACTAAAATTATAACAATATATATGGACTTATAAAGTAGTCAAGGGACAGTAATAATAATAATAATAATAATAATAATAATAATAATAATAATAATAATAATAATAATAATAATAATAATCATAATAATGTTAGTGATTTTATGTCCCACTAACTAGTTTTACGGCTTTCGGAGACGCCAAGGTGCTGGAACATAGTCCCGTAGGAGTTCTTTTACATGCCGACATGAAGCTGATGTATTTGACCACCTTCAAATAAAATACCACCGGACTGAGCCAATATCGAACCTGACTAGTTGCGGTCAGAAGGCCAGCGTCTTAACCATCTGAACAAACTCAGCCTGGCCAAATTACTCGAATGGAGGGAGATTTGTGAAGATTTGTAAGGAAAATATCAGTGATATATGAAGTTGTGGGTTCAACTAAACCCTCGTTCCCCGCCTTAGAAGCCCTAGGATTATGAGCTAGAACAATCAAACTTAAAAGTATTTCTACAAAATCTTCAAGGAAAACGTCAAAGGTATAATTTTGTTTAAAACGTAAGGACTGCATGGTATGAAGCACATCAAAAATTTTAAAGCAAAAGTGGTCTGCATTCGATGCGGTCTTGTGCATCTTCAGGAGAGACTTTCGCCACATAACTCCCACAGAGTGTCGAATCAGCGCTCCTTTGGTCCCTCGCGGTCTGTGGCTCTCAGGACTTAAGTTTAATGCCCTTCTCGCATCTGAAGAACCGTTTCTGCGTAGCACGTGTCCACAACCATCGTAAATGATTCTCTCACATTTTCTTACGGATTGGGGCCACAACCGAATGCCATCCGAACATCCTCATTTCTGCTGTGATCCAGTCTAGTTAGTCCCATTGGCCAGCGAAGGATCTTCATCTCCTGATCTGCACTTACGGCAGTCGTCCTTACAAGTTGTTTACCTAGTATTTTCTTGAATCGTTTCAAAGAAGTTGGAAATTTTATCTATCATCTCCCTTGGTAAAGTACTTCAATCCCCAACTCCTCCTCCCATAAACGGATATTTGTCTCAAATTTTCCTGTTGAATTCAAACTTCGTCTTCACATTCAGCCTTATTTGTCTACTAACGTCAATCCACACCCATCTTTCCACCGACAGCTAGGAACATACCGCTTAGTCGAGTAGCTTGTCTCTTTCCTTTGTCTCCCCACCCGAAATTTTGCAATATTTTCGTAACACTATTGTCGTAAATCACACATAACAAATCGTGTTGCTTTTCTTTGGATTTTCTCCACTTCTCGAATAAAGTTTTCCTAGTGAGGGTCCCATATACACTGGAATCTTACTGAGATGTAGTAATAATAATGATTTCGTGTGTCTATTTCTAGCCGAGTGCAGACCTTGTAAGCCAGACCCTCCTATGAGTGCGGGCGGTATCTGCCATGTATTATTGCTGTGGAGGATAGTATTGGCCTATGTGTGGTGTGTGAGTTGCAGGGATGTTGGAGACAGTACAAATACCCAGCCCCTGAACCATTTGAATTAACCAATGAAGGTTAAAATCCCCAATCCGTCCGGGAATCGAACCCGAGACACTCTGACCCCAAGGCCAGTACGCTGACCATTCAGCCGACGAGTCGGGCCTCAAATGTAATGAATGATTGTGAATGAAATTGGTAAGGAGGTGAAAGGAACGACTGAGGCGTATGAATAGGAACTGTCCAGCATTTGCCTGGAAGTGACGGTGGGGTTCGAACCCACGTGTCTCCCAACGCAGAGCGTGACTTCATAGACGTCCGGCTCGGTAATACAAGGGCAGTTTGGGAGACTCTTGTCAGTATACAAATAAGGTTCTAGGTAGAAACTGATGAGCCTTCGTGACTCAGACGGCAGCTCGCCGGCCTCTCACCGTTGGGTTCCGTGGTTCAAATCCCGGTCACTCCATGTGAAATTTGTGCTGGACAAAGTGGAGGCAGGACAGTTTTTTCTCCCGGTACTCCGGTTTTCCCTGCTCTATTTCATTCCAATAACACTCTCCAATATCATTTCATTTCATCTGTCATTCATCAATCATTGCCCCAGTGTGCGACAGGCTTCGGCAGCCGGCACAATTCCCATCCTCGCCGCCAGATAGGGGCTTCATTTATTTCATTCCTGACTCGGTCGAATGACAGGAAACAGGCTGTTGATTTTCATTTTCACAGAAACTGATAGAGGCAGCATGCTGGAGTGGATGCGTGGAGTTTGGCCTTACTATCCACACGCTCAGTCCTTCAAATAATAAACTTTGTTACGAGAAAAATGGGCGTGTCTTGATAAAATATACCTCCAGGCAGTAGCGGGGCCCCAAGCAATAATTAAAAAAGGGCCCCTTGTTTCCTAATAATGTTACAAGTTTATTTCGTATGCAAGGTTGTATATTATTACAATGAAGAGGAACGACAATAATAATAACGACAATAATAATAATAATTGTACCGGGCGGTACACCTCCACACCGTTTATTTAAAAGTTGCGCCAGTTGAAACTCCTCTTCTGGAGGAAGTCTGAACTTTATCTACGGTCTTAAATTCCAAATTTCTCAGAAGATGTCACTACCTGGAAATTTTTGAGTTTGTGAACTGTGTCATTTTCGACGTACTTTTGTCTTGCTTGTATTAAGAAGTGTGAACTTTCTCTTCTAGAGGACACTACTGAAGATCAACAATAGTGCACCCTAGTGCGGAGTCAAAGAACTATTTTGTTGGAGAAAATTTAATTTCAGGAGTTTGTTCTTTGTTAAATTTCTTTCTGTCATTGTTTAAGTTGGCAATATTTACCCCTTTCTTCCCCTTGTTTTGAATGTATCCAATCACGAATTTTTTCAATTAATTTCTGACCAATCTGGTGTATCTTTCCCCAACTTGAATCTGTTGCGGGGTCCTACCCAATAAAATCTTTGTGGGAGGGTGTTTTCTTTCCCCTAACGCCTAGAACTTTCTGCGAGAGTATTTAAACTGCTGATTTTAGGGTCTCCGGGCCTCTTCTGTTCCATCTTTCAGTGTATTAAGTACATAGCAGGAGGCGGGAAGCGCCTCTTTCCTCGGCAGCGGTCAACAATAAGGTAATGGCCGATTAATAATTTTTTTTCTTTGCCAGCTCAGCAGTTTAACTTTCGGGGCAGGTTCTAAGCGTTCCCCTATGTAACCTTTTCCTAAAATGTAACTTCTCTTTTCTTCTATTCTCTTGTAAAGCGACATACTGGGATAGAGAGTGTTAACCCTCTCGAGCTCCCACTCACATTGTTTGAGGTGAACTTATTTTTCGCAACCTATTCTTCAGTAATGTAAGTTAGTAGTTTCTTAAGTCACCTCTGTAGTATGGGATTAGCCCTTGCATCAGTGGCCTTAGAGCCAAAATAGGTCTTAAAGACAAAGTGTATTAGGAGTGCAAGTTCGCCTCCTCTCAAATTGTGATTTTAGAGGTCACGTATTAACTTTCTTGTCATTTAACAGACCTCAGTAGATTGGGTATTTTGCTCCTGTGTATATATCCTTTGAGGACGGCTTAAAGGTGGAGTTCGGAGTGGCCTATGATAGGCTTGTATTTTAAGGGGAAGTTGCCCTTTTTGAAAATTGTGTTTCTGCCTCAAGGAGGCTTTTGGATGTAATTGGAAGCCGGTGTTTCTGGCATGTTTGGGGGTTTTCGGCCCCTTTGTTGTATAGTGTTCATTGTAAGGTTGGGCTCATGGCTCAAGAATTATGTTTCTGACCTTTTGAAGCCCCAAATGGGGTACCTATGTAAATGTAATTGTCAATCGTGTTTCGGCTACTAAGTACCTGTTCAATTTGTTGTTACCTAATTTTGAAAAGAAAATATAACCTTGTTAAATTTTAAAATTAATTTCACTTTAGTAGCTTGAGACCCCTTCACCACCCAGCACCTTCTTTCATGCATAACTACCACCAAAACACGGTAACAAGTGGTAGCAGAGCGTGGTTGAATGGGTCTCAATTTAGCCCCTTTTGACGGCTAAACTCTGTTTTGATCCGAACTCTAACCATTTTCTCAGTTGCTGGAAATTTTTTTATTGAAGTTTTTCAAAATTTTTCTGTTATCATGCCCGGCCCTCGCGATGTTCTCCTCCTTAACTACTTGCGCAAAGAGGAGTTGATCTACGAATTAACTATTAGAAACGTGCAATCTGGAGGCACGGTTGCTATCGATACTAACAAGCTTAGAGACTCCCTTGATTTGCCCATTTCCATCCCCAATTTGGGAGAGAAAGAAATTGATGACTCTCTTTCCACGATCGTCGAGAACATTACTGGGCTAGCATCGGTCGTTAGTTTTTTTGATGAAAATGATCCGTCTCCTAATCAAATTAAGCGTGTGCAAGGCAGGCTATATCATTTTTCAAATAGAGTTAATGATCTGTTGTCTCTAAAGGTGAATGACGTTCAGAGGAAGGAAGCTAATACGCTCCTTGAAACTATTTCTGAATTGTCTAGTAAAGTCACTCAATTGTTAACTGGGGAAATTCCTCCCAAATCTGATCAACCCACCATAGTGAATGTAGGTAGCGAGGAAGAGTCTCCTAAGGGAGAAGTAAATAGGAAAACCCCCACTGCTCAAACTATCTCTGCCCCATTGGACAACGAGCCTGAACGCCGTGCATCGTTGAGTAACATCCGTTCTGAATTAACTTCATTGCCCCTGAAACCTCTACCTACTATGTCACCCGGGTTTAGCAGCTTGCCTCATCCATTGGCAATGTTGCTAAGAGGTATCTCTAAGTTTTCTGTCAACACCACCAGTGAAGTTATTTCATTTTTAAGATTTTTAGTTGAATTTCAGGATCACGCCCTTGTGTTTTCTCTTTCCCCTTGTCAAATTTTACAAATAATCTATCCTTATGCTATTGGTGTTCTCTCAGATAAGATAGTAAGAGCTATTGCTGAACAGTCATCTATTGGAGATTTTCACGCACACTTGCTTGCAAATTTCATTCCTGCCCGCGCGAGGTCATCTCTGATTCAGAAATACTATTATCGGGTACAGCGCTTGGATGAAAACTTGGCTGATTTCATACAGGACATTAAGTTTTATACTAGGGTGTTTGCCCTTCATTTTCCTGAAGATCAGATTGTGCAGGCTATTGTAGAGGGAATTTCACCTCCCTATAGGTCATATTTGTGTTTCGCGGCGTGCCCGCAAACCTTCTCGGAACTTGAAGCGTTGGCCGTCTCGGCGGAAGGAGTTAGATACGCCGATTCTTTGCGTGTCGCGAAAGAACCCCCGCCTTCCTTTAGTAACACTCGGCCTCCACCTCGCCGACCAGTCAATCCCCGTAAATGTTATGCGTGCGGGGCGCCTGACCATCTGCGCAATAAGTGTCCTCTGATCAAGTCTAGTAGGGCAAATAATGAAGCTGGTTCATCACAAGGCTGTTTTAAATGTGGGGCTTTCTCACATATCGCCAAGAATTGTCCCAATTCGAATAGCACCCCCTCCTGCTCAACTTCTGGGGTAACTTCCAACAACAATCAAAAGTGACTAGTGGCTTCGGCTGAGTCAACTAATTCATCTTCCCGAGGCTCAGCCCCTGGTAAGCAGATCGAAAATTCTGGGAACGTTCAATCTGCTAATCTGTCCTTTGAATGCCCCAAAGAGTGTCTTAAGATTGCGGCGGATACCCCCGCACCTGTTCCTTTCCTTAAGATTGAGGTAAATAACGAACCTATAACAGCTCTATTAGATTCAGGCAGTGTTTGTTCCATTATTTCGGCTGAATGGTACTCGAAATTGAAGTCTGTTTGTAACCTACCTGTCTATGACTCTTCTCCTGTGAAATGTGTTTCTGCTAATACATCTCCATTAGAAATTCTAGGTTCCTTACTGGTCAAAATTCGTATTCTTAAATTTACATGGAAAATTAAATTGTTTGTGGCCAAGCAATTGTCTTGCCCCATTATATTGGGAGCTGACTTTATTTCTCACACTGGTCTTGTGCTCGATCTCCAGTCTAGGTCGTGCACATTCAAATTTGCTTCTGGTTGTAAAATTCCACTATTAAAGTGTAAATCTGTGTCATGTTCTTCTATTTCGCCTACCCAGGATGAGATGTTGTTAGACCTTAGACATCTACCTGAGGAGCAGGCTGATAGTATTCGCAAACTGTGTCAGTCGTTTCCCGAGGTATTCTCTGATACTCTTGGCGTTACTGACCTGATCGAATACAAAATTGAGGTCACGGATTCGATTCCTGTCCGTTTTCCACCGTATAGGCTATCTCCACCTAAAATGAAGGCTCTGAAAGAAATCATCGATCAGATGTTGAAGGATGGTATTATTAGGCCCTCTAAGTCAGCGTATTCTTCGCCTATTTTTCTAGTCCCGAAACCCCAAGGGGGCTTCAGGCCTGTAATTGACTACAGGGCTCTCAATCGGAAGGTGGTGTTACAATCTGTGCCCCTTCCCGACCTTCATTCTTGCTTTTCATGGTTTCGTAAGGCCAAGTTCTTTACTATCTTGGACTTGAATCAGGCCTATAATCAAATTCCCCTTGCTGAAGAGTCTAAACACCTTACAGCGTTTGCCACGGACTGGAATTTATACGAATACAACCGCGTGCCTTTCGGGCTCCCCACGGGGGCAGCTGTGCTCACTAGGCTACTAGATAGGGTCTTCTCCGACATCAAATTCGAGTACTTATATCACTACTTGGATGATGTCGTCGTGTTTTCGGAGACCTTCGAAGAACATCTAGATCATCTGCGAGAAGTTCTGAATCGCCTTCGTAAGGCTGGGTTAACTGTCAAGTTGTCCAAGGTCGCTTTTGCTAAGCCCTCTATGTCATTCCTAGGGCATATTGTGTCACCTGATGGTGTAGCAGTCGATCATTCTAGAACACAGGCCATCCGTGATTTTAAACCTCCCAAGGACATTAAAGGTATCGCCAGGTTCATTGGTATGGTGAATTTCTTCAGAAAGTTCATTCCTAACTTTGCTAATAGAGCGGCGCCATTGAACCTTCTTCGTAGGAAAGGCATCAAATTCGAGTGGGGACCTTCTCAACAAGCCGCTTTTGAAGATCTGAAATTAGCTCTCTGTAATGCCCCTATCCTTGCTATGCCTGATTTCTCAAAGAAATTCATCGTCCAAACGGACGCGTCGTCGTCGGCGGTAGCGGCAGTCCTTCTTCAAGAGACTGAACTAGGGAGGCGACCCATCGCCTATGCATCTAGGACTCTATCGGCTCAAGAAGCCAAGTATTCCATCTATGAGCTCGAAGGGTTGGCAGTCTTATTTGCCTTAGAAAAGTTCCGTCTCTATCTGGAACATGTCAAATTCGACCTGGAGACAGATAATCAAGCATTAAGCTGGGTCTTAGGTAGGCCGCGTCGTACTGGTCGTATAGCCCGTTGGGCCATCCGTATTTCTGCCTTCCAATTCAATGTCAGGCATATCCGAGGTACCGAAAATGTTGTCGCTGATGGACTCAGCCGTATGTTTTCAGGCGACGTTGAGAACCATGAACAGGTCGACAGCCCATCACCTCCCGAGTCCATGCTATCTGAGGTTAATGCCATCCTAACAGATGTTCCCATGCTGTTTAGGGATATCGAGAAATACCAACGTGAAGATCCGACGCTGGCTCCGATAATGGAAACCCTTTCTTCTGGGGAACATGTTGTCCCTTATGTTCTGAGGAATGGAGTTCTATGTTGCCCTTCGAGGCATGATAAGATGATGAAAGTTGTTGTTCCAGCGGTTCTTGTACCTATGATCTTCAAGTATTATCATGAGACCCCATTAGGAGGGCATCTTGGTACCTTTAAAACTCGTGAAAAGATTCGTGATATGTTCATCTGGAAGGGTATGGACGGTGAAATCCGTGAATTAGTAAAGGCATGTAAATCCTGTTTGCTTAGTAAACCGACCATGTCCACTAAGGTAGGTCTTTTGTCTTCTCATCAAGCGTCGCGCCCCATGGAGCGCCTGTATATTGATTATGTGGGACCCTTCCCCCAGTCAAAGGGGAATGCCAACAAGTTCATCTTTGTATGTGTAGATGGTTTTACTAGATTTTCCTGGTTATTTCCGACTAAGCTGGCTACCGCTCAGTCCACCATTTCTTGTCTTAATACTATCTTTGCTTCTTTTGGTCCTTGTCAATACATAGTTTCCGATAATGCTAAGGCTTTTACATCTAATTTATTTCGTAAATTCTGTTTTGACTTATCCATCTCTCACGTAACTACTTCTGCTTATTACCCTCAACCATCTCTGGCTGAACGGGTTAACCGTAATCTCAGGTCCGCACTCATTGCCTATCATCATGAAGATCCTTCCAGGTGGGACACGTCCCTGCATTGGATAGCTTTTGCTTTGAATTCAGCGGTTCATGAATCTCACAAGTTCACTCCAGCTTCTTTAATGTTCAAGTTTGTTCCCAACTCGCCGCTCTCTAACCTCTGGTCTCTGAATGACATTCTACCCGAGATAATAGATCCGGACAACATTAAAGATCTTTGGAAGAAGGCTAAAGCCAATCTTAAAGTGTCTCATGAAAAGGTTAGAGAAAGGTATGATCGTGGACGGAGACCCACCCCTTTGAAGGTAGGTGACCAGGTTATGGTCAAAAATTTTGTTCCCGCGGGCAAGCTTGCCCCCAGATTTCATGGGCCTTGTATCATTCTCGATTTTCTTACGCCGGTTACCTTATTGTTAAGTAATCCAGCCACCGAGAGGATATTTAGGGTTCACCTGTCCCAGGTGAAACCGGTGTAATTTTGTGTTAACTTGCTTCATATTATTTTGAAAGGATATGAAGGTTATATTTTTTTTTGAGTTTCACTTTTATGGCATTCTGCCCCTTCTATAATATTTTGGTTTTAGATGTAAGCCTTTTGTAAAACCCGCCCCGATCCGTTAAACTGCCATCCTGTTCTTGCCACGGCCATTACCACGCTCCCGTCTCCTGCTCCACCTTACACTGTGGCTTAATAAGATTAAATGCCACGGATATCTACACGCCGCTGGCCCCTCAACCTCTCCATAATGCCTGTGCCTTCAAAAAGACGATGGTCCAACACAATTCTGCCGCCTAGCCTTAATGTTTCAGTGCCCCCGCAGCCGCGCAGCGCCGTGCAGCAACTGGGGAGGGGGATGGGCCCCCTCCTCTCCAGCGAGGACGACATGTGCACGGCGAGCCGGAGCTCTCCTCCCGGCCAAGGCTGATGTGCGGCGCACGACCTGCTACTGGCCCGCAGCCTGTATATGTTCACCGCGGGCGCGGCGTGTTTCAACACTCTGCTCCCCTCATAGTGCGGGCGAGCGGTATCTCAGGGTACTTAAGGGGTCCGAGCGGCCTCCTTTTGGACGCAAGCTGCAACGGCCGGTCCGGCCATCCAACTTCATCAACATCAACTACATGGACAGTTACTATAAGAGATAACTACATTTGGGAATTCAACCGCAATATCTGATGGACATTGCAAATTTTTCCTTCACTTTTAAGTAGTAAAAGCTTATCTTCAGAAATTCAACTTCTATAAACCTAAAGACTTCACTTCACCTCCAACAACAAAATTTTGGAACCGAATTAAGAAATTTCTCAAATACTTCTGCAAGTTATCTTAATATCAACATCAAAACTTGGAACTTATTTTCAAACTAAAGTTTATGTTCTTCTGTGTTACCCCGTGGAGGAACTTTTGGGGGGGGGGAGGTCTGTACCGGGCGGTACACCTCCACACCGTTTATTTAAAAGTTGCGCCAGTTGAAACTCCTCTTCTGGAGGAAGTCTGAACTTTATCTACGGTCTTAAATTCCAAATTTCTCAGAAGATGTCACTACCTGGAAATTTTTGAGTTTGTGAACTGTGTCATTTTCGACGTACTTTTGTCTTGCTTGTATTAAGAAGTGTGAACTTTCTCTTCTAGAGGACACTACTGAAGATCAACAATAGTGCACCCTAGTGCGGAGTCAAAGAACTATTTTGTTGGAGAAAATTTAATTTCAGGAGTTTGTTCTTTGTTAAATTTCTTTCTGTCATTGTTTAAGTTGGCAATATTTACCCCTTTCTTCCCCTTGTTTTGAATGTATCCAATCACGAATTTTTTCAATTAATTTCTGACCAATCTGGTGTATCTTTCCCCAACTTGAATCTGTTGCGGGGTCCTACCCAATAAAATCTTTGTGGGAGGGTGTTTTCTTTCCCCTAACGCCTAGAACTTTCTGCGAGAGTATTTAAACTGCTGATTTTAGGGTCTCCGGGCCTCTTCTGTTCCATCTTTCAGTGTATTAAGTACATAGCAGGAGGCGGGAAGCGCCTCTTTCCTCGGCAGCGGTCAACAATAAGGTAATGGCCGATTAATAAATTTTTTTCTTTGCCAGCTCAGCAGTTTAACTTTCGGGGCAGGTTCTAAGCGTTCCCCTATGTAACCTTTTCCTAAAATGTAACTTCTCTTTTCTTCTATTCTCTTGTAAAGCGACATACTGGGATAGAGAGTGTTAACCCTCTCGAGCTCCCACTCACATTGTTTGAGGTGAACTTATTTTTCGCAACCTATTCTTCAGTAATGTAAGTTAGTAGTTTCTTAAGTCACCTCTGTAGTATGGGATTAGCCCTTGCATCAGTGGCCTTAGAGCCAAAATAGGTCTTAAAGACAAAGTGTATTAGGAGTGCAAGTTCGCCTCCTCTCAAATTGTGATTTTAGAGGTCACGTATTAACTTTCTTGTCATTTAACAGACCTCAGTAGATTGGGTATTTTGCTCCTGTGTATATATCCTTTGAAGACGGCTTAAAGGTGGAGTTCGGAGTGGCCTATGATAGGCTTGTATTTTGAGGGGAAGTTGCCCTTTTTGAAAATTGTGTTTCTGCCTCAAGGAGGCTTTTGGATGTAATTGGAAGCCGGTGTTTCTGGCATGTTTGGGGGTTTTCGGCCCCTTTGTTGTATGGTGTTCATTGTAAGGTTGGGCTCATGGCTCAAGAATTATGTTTCTGACCTTTTGAAGCCCCAAATGGGGTACCTATGTAAATGTAATTGTCAATCGTGTTTCGGCTACTAAGTACCTGTTCAATTTGTTGTTACCTAATTTTGAAAAGAAAATATAACCTTGTTAAATTTTAAAATTAATTTCACTTTAGTAGCTTGAGACCCCTTCACCACCCAGCACCTTCTTTCATGCATAACTATCACCAAAACACGGTAACAATAATAATAATAATAATAATAATAATAATAATAATAATAATAAGTTACACATTTTAGTTTTTTAATTCGAAGGAGTAAAAATAATACACATATATGGTAGGAACACACACACACACACACACACACACACACACACACAGGAAATGCATATTCCATTTACAGTAACCAAAACACGCTGACCGTCACATTATTAAGAAATAATCTCGTTCCTACTATTTACAAGTCAATGGTCAGTCGTAGTGCCTACTTACTTACATTGACTGCCGCGTGTCATAAACAGGCTCGAGCCTTCAGTGTTTAGAGTTTAGATAAGCAGGATATCATTGTTATCGCATCTTCAATGACTACTACTGTAGGTTCTCAGAACTGGCTAATACTTCAAGAGCCTTGTTGATCGTTATGAGTAGTAGCAAAGGATGGTTATTATTGGAACACTTTGGGAAACCCACATCCTTTCAGAAATAACTACCATACTCCTATTGGCGTAAGAAGCTCTGCACTACGACGGCCTAAGTTTGGAATAACCCTCTGCAATAAAAATAATGCAGTGTTGTGTGCTGTATCTATATAAACATGTAAAATCGCTCTTCAGCTACTGAATTAAGAAACAGTCACGGGCTCCTAACAAGCCATGGGTCCCCTCGTCCCGCGGGGTCTGCGGGGTTCTTATCGAAGCCACTACCTCCAGGCATGCGCGCTGGCTGTTTTGTATGTAAAACCGTAACCAACCTGATGCTGAGTTTACCTTTATTACACTTGGTGCCTTATATGGTTTCAAACTATTAATATTCCTGATTTTACTAGCCCTTTAGAAATACCAGCTCACGAGCATTTCTGGTATAGAGTCTGGTATAGAAATGGTTTCAAGAGGTTTGCAGTTCGAAATCAGACAATTTTCAATGGCGGCAAATATAGAGGCGTCATTTTCACTCCGTCTCTGCAGGCATAAAAGCTAAGTGGTTTACTAAAGCGTTCACCCACCCAAGTTCCAACCACGAATAATGTTGTTTAACAGCGGTGATTGGTCGAGAACCGATGCATTCAACAGGTATGACCGATGGTAAGCGAGATTTTCCAATTTCTTTGAAATCATTTAGGAAAAGGCTAGGAAAACAACAGATAAGGAATCTGCCACCTGGGCGAATGCCCTAAATGCAGATCAGGATTGATTGATTGATTGATTGATTGATTGATTGATTGATTGATTGATTGATTGATTGATTGATTGATTGATTGATTGATTGATTGATTGATTGATTGATTGATTGATTGATTGATTGATTGATTGATTGATTGATTGATTGATTGATTGATTGATTGATTGATTGATTGATTGACATACTGCTAGAGAGTGAAACGAATATGTGAGAACACAAATGTGTAAATTAATTGGTCACTGAAATCCGTTAGGCGACTGGAGGATTGACGTCAAGCAATTAGAAATCGTGGTAAAAAATAATACCACCTTTATAACCTAAGTTAACACTCAGTTATCAGTAATAATTCTGTGGTTTCGGATAATTTTATGTATGAGAATTGTACTAAAATGTATTTCCGTCAGTACCGTTACGTTTTTCGTACGCATGTGTATATGTAGATAACTAATATTGGACATTCAGTAAAAGTTCAACATATTTGCATAAGAGCGAGAGGGGAAAAACTAATTTTCGCGTAGCTATTTAGAACCTTCATTACACATTCATGGATTCTAGTTACAGGAGGCAACGCGCTACCAAACAAGAAGAACTACAGTGTGTTCAAGAGATAAGTGAGTGGACTGTACTATGCTGAAGTCTCACATGTCAAAAAATAATTAAATTAATCTGCAGAAGCTATCATTTATATTTATCGTGTTATCATTGTGCGTAATTAAAGTAGATTATCGATCCAACAATGCAGTTTGAATCAACTGTGTCTCTTCGATCCCCTTCTTCCTTCAATCTATATCTATAAAATAACTTGTCCTGACTGACTGACTGACTGATTCATCATCGCCGAGCCAAAACTACTGGACATAAAGAAATGAAATTTTGGGGATATGTTCATATTAAGATGTAGGTGCTCGCTAGAGAGGATTTTTGGATATTCCGTCGCTAAGGGGGTGAAAAGGGGGGTGAAATTTTAAAATGAGTGTATCTATATTTCAAAACTTTCGAAGTTTACAGATGTAAAAATTGGTATTTACAATCTTCTTTATACATAAGGACACACGTATTTTTTTGTTTTCAGGAAATCCCAATAGGACAGGTGAAAAAGGGTGAAAAAGTGGTTGAATGTCTTTAATCAGGATACTGGTACTTATATCTCAGAAACTGAAGATATTAGAGACCTGAAAATTTGTACTTTTGATCTCCTTTAAAAATAAAGAAACACGTATTTTTTGTTTTAGGAAAATCCAATTAATGGGAGGGTGAAAATTGGGGTGAATTTTTAAAATGCATCTATATCTCAAAACTTTTAAAGTTTACAGATGTAAAAATTGGTATTTAGAATCATTAAAAATAAAGAAACACGTATTTTTTAGTTTTTGGAATATCCCAATAGGAGGGGTGAAAAAGGGGTTGAACGCCTTTAATGAGGCTACTTATATTTCAGAACCTGAAGATATCACACACCTGAAAATTGGTATTTCGGATCTACTTTAAAAATAAAGAAACAGGTATTTTTCGTTTTTGGAAAATCCAAATAATGGGGGTGACAAGGGGGGTTAAATTTTAAAATGAGTATGTCTACATATTGAAACTTTAAAAGTTTACAGAAGTAAAAATTGGTATTTAGAATCTCCTTTAAAAATAAAGGAACACGTATTTTTTTAGTTTACTGTAAATCCCAATAGGAGGGGTGTAAAAGGATGAATAACGGGTTGAATGCCTTTACTGAGGATACATATATCTCAAAAACTGAAGATATTACAGAACTGAAAATTTGTATATGGGATCTCCTTTCAAAATAAAGAAGCACGTATTTTTTGTTTTTGGAAAATCCAATTAATGGCGGTTAAACAGGAGTGACAAATTGGGGTGATTTTTTTAAAGACTATATCTACAGAATATCTTAGAAACGTAAAATGCTACAGACGTAAAAATTGAGTATTTGGAATTTCTTGTAAATGTAAAGAACCATAGGTGATTTGTTTTTGGAAATTCCACTTAAGGGGGACTAAATAGGGGTGAAATTTTAAAATGAGAATTTCTACAGTGTATCTCAAAGAACTTAACATTTTACAGAAGTGAAAAGTGGTATTTTTTATCTCTATTAAAAATAAAGAAACGTGTATTTTTAGTTTTCGGAAATACCACTTGGGTGGAGGGGGGGGGGTAAAAGTGACTGAAAATGGTGTTGAATTCTTTTAATTAGGCTACTGATATCTCAAAAATGAAGATGTTACAGACGTGAAATTTGATATTTGGAATCTGTTTTAAAAGTAAAGAAACACGTATTCTCGGAAAATCCAATGAAGTGGGGGGGAGGGGGGAATTTGTAAGGATTGAAAAATTGATTTAATTGTATGAGAATACATGCATATAATAAAAACTAAAGTTGTTACAGACGTGAAAACTGTTATTTGAAAATTGGGAGGAAACTTGCCGTAATCTATTAGGAAACGAGTCAGATCGCGAATTTTGGCGAATTCTCTTAGAAAAAGATTCAGATCGCGAATTGCGGCGGATTATATATAAAACAATAAGCATTCAATTATAAATTTCAGTATAATACCGTAGCGAAGCACGGGCATCTTGCTAGTCATATTATATAAGGCAGATTGTTTGAAGGGTCTCTTCTCTGACGCGAGGGGTACAATTCCGGAATCATTTGTAAACCTGCGGCAGAAATATAGATTGGAAAGGAAACTCCAAGATGAAATCGTGACTGCATTATGAAATATTCTATCCTCGACACCATCTGTATGGCGCACACTGTGCATAATTTGTATCCTGTTGCGTCTGCATCTTGTGCATCTGTGGATTGATTCCGCGTAATTGTACTCTTTAACTGTGCGTGCAGTCTTATAAGAAAAAATGATTATGTGCTGTTTTTATCCTTCGGCAAACTCATATCTCTTTTGTTAGATACGTCGATAAAATAAAATAAAATAAAATAAAATAAAATAAAATAAAATAAAATAAAATAAAATAAAATAAAATATTGTGCAAAAAGCAAGCTTAATACATTGCGTTTTATACAGTGTACCTCTTTATTTTTTCTTTCTTTACATTACTTACTTTTGATTGCCCCCTTGTTTACTTGACTAGTCTAATTGCAATTTCGGCATGTTATTTTTTCTATTTCTTTAACGTGGTAGGGCTGTATGGCGGAGGCGGCAAAGGCGTGCTCGGTTCGCCCGGAAGGACGTGGGTACGAATTCCCGTCAGGAACTCGCAAAATTTAAGAAACGAGATTTCCATTTCCGGAGGTGCATATGAGTACCAGGTTAATTTCCTGGAGGTAAAGGCGGCCGGGCGTAGACCTAACCACTCTACCCCATCACGTGCCGAGATTACGAATGGTGGAAGCCTTTACCTTCCACCACTCCAAGGGCCTTCATGGCCTGTACGGAGATGACTTTGCTTTGCTTTAACGTGGTATCGACCTAAACATGTCCTATAGCGACGATCGGATAGAACAGGGCTACCACTGGGAAGTGAGTGACCTGATATTGATTAAGGTATAAGAAAGCATTTACCTAATGTGAGAATGGAAACTATTGAAAAACCATCTTCAGGGCTGTCGACAGTTGGTTCGAACCAGCTTCAAGACCCAAATTGCACAGCCAATTCACTTGGCATATTTCATTAGTGTTCGGTGTTTTCCTTGGTTGTGTTCACGAAAACTTGTTGTCTGAACAACTGAGAGGAGAAAAATTTTGCTTTACGTCGCAGCGACACAGAAAGGTCTTATGGTCACCATGGGATAGGAAACACCTAGGAGTGGGAAGGAAGTTGCCGTGGCCTTAATTAAGGTCCAGCCCCAGCATTTGTCTGATGTGAAAATGGGAAGCCAGCAAAACCAACTTCAGTGCTGCCGACAATGAGGATCGAACCCACTATCTCCCCGATGCAAGCTCACAGCTGCGTGCCCCTAACCGCACGGCGAACTCGCCAAGTTTGTGAACAGTTGGCTGTACGAATGATTGATTTGTTTACTTGCTTGGATGCTTGTTTATTTATTCTTATTTGTACGTTTAGTTCACTGGTTATTTTTTTTCGTCCCTTTGGTTAGTTAGATGCTCGTTGGTTGTGACGTTGTTTATTTAATTCATTCGTTCGTTATCTGACTGCGAAAGTATTCACTTACTTACATGTTTGTTTATTTGGTTGACAGATTTTTATTTAGATTGATGATGTCACAGCCCATATTAATGGACATTATAATATAATACTTGCCGTGTCATAAAAAAAGAGGTGTTTCTCATTTGAGGACGCCTTCACAAAACGTAAATAATTTGTACAGTTTATTTTTTTTTCATAAGGCAAAAGTACAAAAGAATATCACGTATCCAGACTTTTTGTTGGTCAGTTGGTCGGTTGTTTACCTTGTGAGATCGTTTGATTAGTATTTCTTAACTCTTTTTATCAATTTAAATGCTGATTGATAAGCTTATAATATGTTTATTCGGTTAGGTTATGAGTTTGCTTCACTTTTTCACCGGGTTTAATTACTATTTCATTGTATGTTTGCTAAATACGGTCACTTGTCAGGTTATTTGCTGGTAGGTTCTAACAGTTAATTGCAGGTAAAATTCGATTACTAGCAGTGAATTTAAGTCAGCTTCGTTCGATTCGTTACCATAGTCATTTTAATTGGCATGGTACACGGCTCTGTTTCCTTACTATTCAGTTTTCTGATACATACATACATACATACATACATACATACATACATACATACATACATACATACATACATACATACATACATACATACATACATACATACATACATACATACTGTGACCGTCAATGGCTGACTGAATATGGGTTAGTGTGCTACTAGGTTCGCTTTGTCGGCGAGAGGCGCGTACGGCCTTGGCCCGGTGATAGGAAACCAGTTTCTGACATGAAGAGAGTGGCTGGATGATTGACAAAAAATAAAAAAATAAAAGTGGACGAGAGAAAAAAGTAACCAGTGTGTGTCACCTGCAATTACATCGAAATATTTATATTTATATTTATATGAAATATTTATAATATTTATAATATCATTTATGGCGTGATATGCATAATTATGAAAGTGCTCATGGATCACATTTTACTGAACTGTGTTAGTAATATCACGTGTGAAAGAAAAAAAATCAAAGATTGAATTTTGGTTTAATTTTAATGGTATTTCGGCTAGAATGATGGTAAAAATTAAGTAGTCAAGCCCTATAAGAATTCAGTACTTGAGTTGACTTCACTTCCGACCACGAGGGCCATGCACAATATTTCAGGCAAGTCATATGAGTAAAAGCTCTCACATGCTGACATGTTCCTGACATGCGATCTACAGTTACTTCGTGGACGTCGTTAAAGGATTTCAACTTAGGACAGCTGTGTAATACTATCATCAGGGACAGTGACCCATTCCTGTGTTCGACGCTTCCTACAATTATATTAATCTACTATCGGAGTTAGTGCAGTGAACAGACGTCGAAAGAGCAGATAAAATTTATAAAGTACGTGTTATTTTCAACCTAAAATTACGTGTGTGTTTAGGATTTGTTTGAACACATTTGTACAAGTTTCAGCTACCTCACGAGTGAACGTGGAAGAGGACCTCTACGTTATCATCGCCAGGAGAAGATGGAATTTCGTGTCATGGACCCCATGTGTTTCACCAAGAAGTTTTAAGCCATCGACCGCCGTCGGCAGCGACGAAATGCAGAGATTTTCACCTTGGCATGGCTGATTGAGGACCCAGACTTCAAGATGTGATGGCATCTGCATAAGTCGACTACGTCTTATCTATATCTGTTCTATGTATCTCTTTATTTCTACTCTTCACCTTTCCTTAGATTTTGTTCTAAAATATCTAGTAGATTTATTTCACGACTTTCACTGGTTGTTTTTCTAGATGTAAGATAGGACATGCTGCTTACTTTGCATACTTGCTTGATTCATGACCACGTGTTAACGAGCTTGACGACGATGGTTCAGTTAAAGTGATCCATGTGTTATCGAAACCATCCTTTCTTATTGTACGAATTTTATCATGATAATGAGCTAATATGTGTTTGACGAATTTATTGAGGTGATATTTTTCTGATATTTTTCACATTTTCATGGAATTAGGACTTTTACTTGTACCTTACATTGATGATAGCGTGTCATCAGGATATTAACACCGAATCGTGTGTAAGAATTTATTTAGAGTACTTGCATAATTGTATGTGATAATTGATGGATTAGTTAATCATCGGGACGAATTTCAGGAGGATATTACGTATTTTTAGGACGATGATAGGTCCTTATGATTTTCATGGCTACACATGAGTGATAATGGGTTACGACGAGTTAGGGTCGTCGTTATGATACAATGTGCGTGTAATTTATGAGGATTTTGTACATACGATATGAATCTTCGTGAAACTGAGTTTTTCACATGTTAATGTTGTAATATTGTTATACCTGATGTTAATCAGGATATGAGGAAAATATGGAATCTTCGAAAGGTTACGAGGTTTAGTTAAGATGATAGTGTCTTCTGATGATAAAGACAAGTCCATGTTAATCGATGTACTCCATAATTCGAGATTATATCCTAATAGTGTTCGTGAAAGGCAATAATTCAGAGTTAAGGTACGTGGAAATTTATTGGAAGACCTTAGGTCTTGTGAACAGATCCTCAGTTAAATATTCTAATAATATCCAGTTCGAAACCAGGCATGCTCATTCTTCAAGGTATTATTTCGTACTCACGTGGTGACTTTATCTTCTGAACACAATGAAACGTGTTATAAGAGAGTGGCAACTGTGATTGACAATTTATGATAAGTAAATATTGTAGATATTTTCTTCTTTGATATTTTCAGTAGCTAGTAGTAAATGTAGAGATTTCCTAGTTGTAAGACACTTATTTTCTATGTACTTATTGTGTGCTGATATGCGACACTTTGATAGTTTTAATTGATTGCGGACGGCATGTCCACGTTGAGGATATTTTCTCCATTTGTCGATTTCCGTAGGTCATGATGTTAATTATTTTTGTCCACTTAATGACCAAGTGATTATAAGTTTATTATTAGTTCTCACGAGGAGATATGTGGAAAGACGTGAAGAGATATATCCGACGTCTCGAGTTAACTTGTAGAAAATAAAGGCAAATTTAACTTTTCATTTTTTATGTCAACACAATTTTTGATATACAGAATTTCCTTCTTATTGCCATGGTAGTAAAATTAATTAATCTTGAATATTTCTTTATCATACACTTTATTAAAATTAATTCAATTTTTCAGATTGTTCGTGGAATGATAATGAAGACCTCATTTTTTTCATTAAAAAATTTAATTCGACTTTAAATTACTAAATTAATAATTTTAAAACGAAGAAATACAATGATATGTTAAAACAATCTGTTAGAATGGTAGGGAAGATAAGTTACGTGTACCATCCCATTTATTTGCATTCTTTTGTTACATCAAGAGCCACAGTAATTACGTAAAGTAACGATTATTTCCATCATCGTAGCTGTTAGGATGGCTAATATTTCATTTTCATCAATAAATGTGTAATATTTGTTCTACATTTTGAACATGCTTATTTTCTGAACCCTATGTAAATCCTGCCACTTTCCATATATTTTTCTGAGCCTACGGCCATCGAACTGAGCACCCCTGGGGTGTCTCTAGCTCGTTGGCAAACCTAGTCGGGGACAATACATACATACATACATACATACATACATACATACATACATACATACATACATACATACATACATACATACATACATACATACATACATACATACCTACATACATACATACATACATATATACATTCATTATCATTATAGACTGTTATGCCTTTCAGCGTTCAGTCTGCAAGCCTCTGTGAATTTTCTAAACGTCGCCACAATCCTCGATTTGTAACTAGTGTTGTGGCCTCATTTAGTTCTATACCTCTTATCTTTAAATCGTAAGAAACCGAGTCTAACCATCTTCGTCTTGGTCTCTCTCTTCTGGTATATCTCCATAATATACCGGTGCTATATACATAAATAAGGAGATTTAGAATCCTGTATGGGAATGGAAGCGGCCGTAGTTTTAAGTAAGGTACAGCCAAGTATTTATCTGATGTGAAAATTCAAACGAAGGGAAAAGCATGAAGCACTCGTACTGCTATTAACAATATCGTACGGAAAATATCCCCTCCTTAATCTGTCACCAAAAACTCAACATTAAAGCCGGTTGACTAAATTTTATACTATCTTGCTTTGTAAGAACTCACATGCCAATGGCGAACAACAGATTGGCACACGTCAATGTAATAACCGCATATAATATTAATATTTTTTCTATAAAAAGGGACGGTCGTTGGAAACGAAAGAACATTTTAATGATGATCTTTTTTCTGAATATGCTCAAAGTTTGAGAAAGATTTGAAGATGTATATCATCTGAGGAATAAAGGAAACAAAGAGAGTGATTTCTTGTTTAGTCTATGCCTTGTGACCCGAATTCGACTCCCTGCCGGGCCAGGGACTTTTACCTGACTCTGTGGGCTGGTTCGAGGTCCCATCAGCCTACGTAATTATAATTGAGGAGCTATCTGACGATGAAATAGCGGCCTCCGTCTAGAAAACCAAGAATAACGGCCTAGAGAACTCGTGCTGACCACACGACACTTCCTAATATGCAGGCCTTCGGACTAAATCGCGGTCGCTTGGTAGTCCGAGGTCCTTCAGGGCTATTCTGCCATGGGTTTAGTTTTTAGTCTATGTCTTGTGATGGAGCATATAGCAAGAAAACTTTACGTTTCGCTGACACTTTGCTCCCTTTCCTCAGAAATGTATCATGATCACACTCAAAAGACATCGTTTCAACTCTTCTCGGCACAGAAAGCATTACCGGTAAGTTAAAATATCTTTTAATTTTATTTTTGAGATTCGGATACATTAGTTTGGAACGGAGGGTGCGAACAATGATGAAGAGTAATTTGGATGAAAACCAGTGTCGTTTCAGATCTCAGGGAAGCTGTCAGCCCCGACTTCTGTACATCTAGAAAAGCCAAATGACAAGAGTACGAACAGAAAAGATGACGGCCGTACTGGGGAATTGTGTGATTAGTGGTAGGTTATTACAGGCAATAAAAAGCATGTAAATTATGTTGAAAATCGGGCTGCAGCTAGAATAAATGATAGAATAAAATCTTGCTCAAAGTTTTAATATGGCAGCGGGGGATTCACTTGGTGAAAGTGTAATAATAATAATAATAATAATAATAATAATAATAATAATAATAATAATTACTTCAATTTTATACTAGCCCTTTTTATATAATAACAGAAGGTTACTTTGTTTCTTTTCTCCATGGCAGTTAATTAATTGAAATGGTAAATAAAACAAAACAGAAACACTTTCCCTTTGCGAAAATCAAATGATTATGAATGTCTCCCGTTCATGGCCATCCATCAACGGCTGCTAATTTCACATGGCGGCCAGCCATAAGACATAGCCTGCACGATTGTTAGGTAACATGGTCTAATCATCCATACCTTACATCACTGCCCGCAGGGTTCCTATGGTTAAGCTTCCGTCACACATTTTGTCGCGTCACGTCGCACAAATTTTCGAATGACCCCAGTCATCAGACGAGAATGTAGCCTGCGTCAAATCAAAATGGAATACGCATAGCAATAACTGTCGAATTTACTGAATACTGAACTCGCGAATGTACCGATAACAAAATACTAAAACATTTCTACATACCGAAAGGCAAACAAGATTTCCAACACCGGAATAGAGTACGTATAATAAACGTAAATCAATAATAATTTACTGCCTTCCGCTTCCGTCATTTGCGAAGAGCCAATAATTTGTACAAAATAAACTTGGTCGCCATGACCCGGTGGCGACCTGGCAAGTAGAAATATACCGCGCCCTGTAATGAATTAAAATCTTCTCTCTTTCTTCTTTCTTAATCTCAGTATCCAGTAATCGGGAGATGATGGGTTCGAGCCCCAATGTCGGCAGCCCTGAAGATGGTTTTCCGTGGTTTCCCATTTTCACAGCAGGCAAATGCGGGGGCTGTACCTTAATTAAGGCCACGGCCGCTTCCTTCCACTTCCTAGGCCTTTCCTATCCCATCGTCGCCATAAGACATATCTGTGTCGGTGCGACGTAAAGCACATAGCTTTCTTAATCTGTTTACCCTCCCGAGTTGGTATTTCCCTCGGACTCAGCGAGGGATCCCACCTCTAACATCTCAAGGGCAGTGTCCTGGAGTATGAGACTTGCTGTCAGGGGATACAACTGGGGAGTAGGACCAGTACTTCGCCCGGTTGACATCACCTTCTCTGCTGAACAGGGGCGTTGTGGGGGATGGAAAGATTTGAAGGGATAGACAAGGAAGCGGCCGTGGCCTTAAGTTAGGTACCATCCAGGAATTCACCTGGAGGAGAAGTGGGAAACCACGGTAAACCACTTCCAGGATGGCTGAGGTGGGAATCGAACCCTTCTCTACTCAGTTGTTTCCCGAGGCTAAGTGAAGCCCGTTACAGCTCTTGTGCCACTTTGCAAATTTCGTGGCAGAGCCGGGAATCGAAACCGGGACTCGGGATTGGCAGCTAATCACGCTAACCAGTACTCCACAGAGGTGAACATGTATTAAAATATGTTTCTTAAATACTATAGTCAACGCCTCTAGTGATATACACATTTGATCACATAATCATGCTCATTGTAACGACACCCTCACGTTGTAGAACGAACCATTAATGGTAGTGAACAAATTTAATTTCCTGGGTATAATCCTCCAGACTTCAGCATGATCATTCAGCTCTCATATAAAAGAGAGGTCAGCGAAAGCCATCAGTGCCATCTATAAGATCAAAAATCTGACGGGCCGATGACCTCGATGTTAGGCCCCTTTAAACAACAAGCAAAAATCTAACAGCCCTATCTCTCACTATAGCTTTGACAGTATTCCATACGTCCATCTCACCCACTGTGACATATGGTATAGAACGAATGTGGGATCACCGCGCGATCAATTATCTCGAATGAATAGGAGTTTTAAGTCGCGTTTCTTAAAATGTGTCCTAAGAGTTAAAAAAATGGCCCCTACAAATTAGTTTACGAGCTAGCGAAAGAATCCTTCCGCATAGAGGACCTTAGGATGAAATTGTGATTGCCAGCTACAGGATCATCTACACACCTATTAGAGTGTAGACAAGCAAAGAGAAGATATATCGATCAAGACTTTTATATTACTGGCGCCATGATGGACAGAACATGAACCAACGAGAATCAAGATCAAAGGCACACAATAACGAGACTCGCCATTCATGTTTTCCACCATAAGATATGTTCAATCAGAACATTCCACAGCCCGAATGACGAATGTGTACGTGTACCATGTTATCAAAGGTGTAAAAAGTATCATCTAATGACGTGCCAGAAAAGAACGAAATATTTTAGTGAATACAGTAAAAATTAATGCCCTTTCGGACGATCCTTTTTTTCCTTTGTGTTTCAATAAAGGATGTATATTATTATTATTATTATTATTATTATTATTATTATCATTATTATTATTATTATTACTATTCTAACAATTTCTTTCTTTCTCCTTTCTTCCTTAATCTGTTTACCCTCCAGGGTCGGTTTTTCCCTCAGAATCAGCGAGGGATCCCACCTCTACCACCTCAAGTGCAGTGTCCTGGAGTGCGATACTTTAGGTCAGGGGGATACAACTGGGGAAGGACCAAAACATCGCCCAGTTGACCTAACCTGCTATGCTGAACAGGGGCCTTGTGGAGGGATGGGAAGATTGGAAGGGACAGGCAAGGAAACGACCGTCGCCTTAAGTTAGGTACCATCCCTACATTTGCCTGGAGGAGAAGTGGAAAACCACGGAAAACCACTTCGAGGATGGCTGAGTTGGGACTCGAACTCACCTCTACTCAGTTGACCTCCCAAGGCTGAGTGGATCCCATTCCAGCCCTCGTACCACTTTTTAAATTTTGTGGCAGAGCAGGGAATCGAACCCGGGCCTCCGGGGAGGAGGACAGCTAATCACGCTAACCAGTACACCACAGAGGCGAACATTGTAACGATTTAAGGGTAATAATCTCAGGTTCACTTCGAGAAATAAAAAAACGAAAATTTAAATGCAAGAACATATTCTTTATGAACTGCACTAAAGTCGCATAAAACGAGAAAATACCATGGGTGGCCTTCGGTTCAAGGGGTCCTCGGTTCGATTCCCAGCCGGGTGGGGGATTTTAACTTCCTCCGGTTAATTTATCTGACACGGGGACTGGATATTTCTGTGCGTTCTAAATGTATAAGTTCAATCCAACAAGTCAATTAATAATAAGAAAATACAAAATTGTAGCTGGCTGCATGATCGATAAGACCGAAAGCTAAAAATATAAATATCTACAATTCTAGCCCTTCAGGCAAGCAACTCAATGTTGAATACATCCTAGGGATATGAGCTACGAATGTTAGGTAAATATAATAAAGTATGGGAAAATATTCTTTACTTATTCTTAAAAATAACAATCCTTTTATACGTAGACATTTTTGTCTTAGCAGCATGTAAGTAAATGCTCTGCCATCTGTTGAATATATGTGGAGGCTGGAAAAGGATAGAGAATCTGAGTATTTAGCAGGGAATAGTACTTCTCGTGATCAGAGGAAGTGTATACTCTCTGGCTTGACAGGTAGCAATCAAATATGGATGCGTGCAGTGATATTACTAAGGATGAAAATCACATATATCAGAATTTTAATGAAAGTGTTAGTCGCTTAGCAACCTGCTATGCACATATGTATTGCGGGTTACGGTAAACTTTCGTCTGAAGTTATTGGAGTGATCATTTAATGACCTGATTTTATGATTACTCGAAGTCGGCTGAATTTAGAAACCTATCAGTGTCCCATGATTCACTGGCAGGTAATTCCGGAAATAGAAAAAATGAAGGAAATCGGTCCAGTAGAATGGACGGACCGATTTGCCAAAGCTGTTTTTAGTAAACTCTTTTAATATACATACAGAGACGAATATGGTCCATTGTGATCTTCACATTAAATGCCAAAATATATTTACTACATAAAATAAATATCTTCTTCTTCTCCTTCGTCTTCTACCAATTTTCCGACACCGTGGGGTTTCGGGTGCGAACTGTGTCCCACTTGTGGATTTGGCCCTGTTTCACGGTCGGATTCCCTTCTTGATGCCAACCCTATGTGGAGGGATGTAATCACTATCGAGTGTTTCTGTGGTGGTTGGTAGTGTAGCGTGTTGTCTGAATATGAAGAGAATAGTCTTGGGACAAACACAAACAACCAGTCCCCCCGCCAGAAGAACTGGTCGCACGCGATTAAAATCCCCGCCCAGGCCGAGAATCAAACTCAGGACCCTCTGAATCGAAGGCATCAACGCCGTCCCTTCAGCCAAGGCGTCGGACACTAAATAATATATATATATATTATATAATATTATATATATATATAAAACAATTGTACCACTTCGTGGCAATATAGAGTAAGGAGACGGTTCCCACTTCTACATCCTCTTAAAACAATAACCACCACCACCTGTGTTGTGTTTCTAAGCTCAGAAACTCAGTGTATGGGACCAGGTCCGATACGGTTGACCGTAAATCCAGATTATGTACTTGTACATTTAATAGGGCCTACGTTTAATCAGTTTACCCTCCAGGGTTGGATTTTCCCACGGACTCAGCGAGGGAGCTCACCTCTACCGCCTCAAGGATAGTGTCCTGTAGCGCGAGACATTTAGTCGGGGGAATACAATAGGAGTGGAGGATCAAAACCTCGTCCAGGCGACATCGCCTGCTATGCTGAACAGGGCCCTTTGGGGGATTGCAATATTGGAAGGGATTCAAGTCCCTTTACATCGCACCGACACAGATACAGTAGGATTTATGGCGACGATGGGATAGGAAAGGCCTAGGAGTGGGAAAGAAGCGGCCTTGGCCTTAATTAAGGAACGGCCCCAGCATTTGCCTGGTGTGAAAATGGGAAACCACGGAAAACCATATTCAGGGCTGCCGACTGTAGGGTTCGAACCCACTATCTCCCGGATGGAAGGGATGGGCGATAAATGGAGAATGAAGCGGCCGTGACCTGTTGATAGGTACCATCTAAGCATTTACCTGGAGTAGAAGTTGTAAATCGCAGAAAACCACCTCGAGGTTATCTGAATATGGAATCGAAACCCTCTCTACTCACTTGACTTCCCGAGACTGAGGGGACAACGTTCCAGCCCTTCTACAATTATTCTTCAAATTTCGTGGCAGAGTTGGGATTCGAACCGGGGCTCCTATGACTACTTTTCGTAGACAAGCATAGAAAGGGATAACACTCTTTAAACGATTGTTTGACTTGAAGAAAATTTTACCGACATTTAATTTTTAAATTATTCACTTTAATGTATGAGGTATAGGCCTACTTCCATTTGTTAAGGAACCAATCTCCTTTATTTACAGGCTGCCACTTGCAAGGTACGGTAATACTTACCAAATCGTATGTATAAAAGTATATTAGTTAAAGAAATGTGTAAAATGTAATGCAAACAACTGAAGGTGAAGATATGATAGTATAACTAGTGCGGTGTTTTCGCGCTGTATAGGTCGTGTGTCAGGATCTTGGTGGAGCCATGGAGGACGCGAGTCGTGATTTCGGGGATGCGCTTGGTTGGGAGTTTGAAATACTTCCATGTGGTTGCGAAATGACAAGGAACAGTACCACGGTTATCACCCCCATTACTTCAATTTCCTGAAGGTGATATTCACATTTGTAGTGAGGGGTAGAGGGTGGGTGTATTTTATAATCGTTTCTATTGTAGGTTGAACGCTATAGTGCTCAAACTGGACAGTCTGATTTAAAATGAACCCCTGAGAACATTATTATGTATATGTTTGGTTTATATTTCTCATTTTCACTTCAAAGAGAACCAACACACCAAGGGAGTTGGCCGTACGTTTAGGTTCGCGCTGTTGTGAACTTGCATTCGGGAGATAGTGGGTTCAAACGTCACTGTCGGCAATTCTGAAGATGGATTTAGGTGGTTTCCCATTTGAATACTAGGCAAATTCTGGGGATGTACCTTAATTACGGCCGCGGCCGCTACCATCCTAATCCTTCAGTCGCCGAAAACCTTTCATTGTCAGTGTGACGTTAAAGAAGTAGAAAGAAATGAAGACAAATGAGTTTCCGCTATAGATAGGTATGCCTTTAATTAGTTATTTTACTAGGCTACTAAATTGTACTTCAGTTACCGCTTTATAAGTCGTAGGCACATTTTGATATCCAGTATCCACCACCACATTTTAAATCACCAGCCGCCACTGGATTATAGACAAAGGATATTCAGTTTTACGTGTAATTCGTACGGCAAGGACGTGATTTTTCATTTCAGAAATATTGACAGGAGTCGGCTTCTGTGGTGTAGTCGTTAGTGCAATTAACTGCCCCCCCCCCCCGGATTCGATTCCCGGCTCTGTCACGAAATTTAAAGAGTGATACAAGGACTGGAACGGGGTCTACTCGGCTGAATAGAGGGGGTTCAATTCAACCAAAATCTAAAAGGTTTTCGGTGGTTTTCCACTTGTCCAAGCAAATGCCTGGATGGTACCTAACATAAAGCCTCGACCGCTTTCTTCTCTCTTCCTTGCCTCTTACAATGTTCCCATCCCCCTGCAAGGCCCCTATTCATCATAGCATGTGAGGCCACCTGGGCGATGCACTGGTCCTCCTCTCCAGTTGTGTCTCCCACCAAATGTCTAGAGCTCCAGGACACTGCCCTTGAGGCGATAGAGGTGGAATTCCTCGCTGAGTCCGAGGGAAAAGCCAACTCCGGAGGGTCTTCTTTTGCTACCGCTTTTTCCCACATCTGTGGGGTCGCGGGTACGAACCGAGTCGCTCATGTGGATTTGGCCCTGTTTTCCGGCTGAATGCCCTTCCTAAGGCCACCAACCCTATATGGAGGGATGTAATCACAATTGCGTGTCCCTCTGATGGTTGGAAGTGTGGTATGTTGTCTGAATATGATGAGGAGAGTGTTGGGATGGACACATACACCCAGTCGCCGAGCCAGAAGAATTAATCAGAAGCGATTAAAATCCCCGATCCGGCCAGGAATCAAACCCGGGACCCTCTGAACAGAAGGCTAGTACCTTTACCATTCAGCCAAAGAGTCGGACAAAAGCCAACCCTGGAGGGTAAACAAATTAAATAAATAAATAAATAAATAAATAAATAAATAAAATACTGACAAGGATTCGAATCTGGGTCGCCTGGGTGAGACGTAAGCAACTACTTGTCCCCTCCGCTTCTTTTACTTTTCATATTGGAGTGAAGAAGGGATGACTACTTCGCTGCACACTGTTTTCCACTACCAGCACAAACGTGGTAAACTATTTCATCATCAGTAGACGAGGTGGAGCTTCCTGTCACCTTACAGCTTGTTACATCGCACCATACGTGCTCCGTTTGATCTCCGCTAATGCGAGCAGCCACGAGTTACGATTTGTGCTGTGACATCACCGCAAGACGGGAGAGGAACGTCGTAAAACGAGCAAGCGTCTGTAATTCCATACTCTGTAAGTACAGTCCCGCTTGGGTGAAAATCGGCTGCTAACGGAGGGTGGTGAGAGATTCTAATAATACTGTAAGTGAGCAGAACACCAGAGCGACTCATGCAACGGTAAATTAACCTCGCACATTCACACCGGGGTCTACGGTACACCATTTCAGGTTACACCACATTATGAATTTTTAATGACACTGCTGCATAGTGTTTGACGTAATTTAACAATCTGCGTTACGTCACACCGACACAGATAGGTCTTATGGCGACGACGGAATAGGAAAGAGCTAGGAGTGGGAAGGAAGAAGCCGTGGCCTTAATTAAGGTGCAGCCCCAGAATTTTCCTGGTGAGAAAATGGGAAACCATGGAAAACCATCTTCAGCGCTGTTGACAGTGCGGTTCAAACCTACTATCTCCGGAATGCAAGCTCAAAGCTGCTTGACCCTAACCGCACTGTTAAGTCGCTCGGTCTTGACGTAATTTCAAACTGAAGCACTGGAAAAAAAATAACAAGTCGCATTATTCTACCAAGTTTCCTCATAGTATTTAAGTAGTTGATAAGAAAAGTACGGAATATTTCTGTGGCTTGGTTCTAAAAGGGCCAATGTCAAAAAACCTGTTTTTGAGCTATGTGACTTTGAAGTTTTGCTTATAGTTTTCCAATTATTTTTTTCAACAGCTAACTTTAAATAACTCTATTCTTTCTTTGTGGAAGTCACCTTATTAAACGCTAATCTTTTCTATCGTATTCTTTAAAAATTGCCAGGTCTCTAATCTTTATTGGTAATCTAACATTATTGGCAAGGGCTTATTTAATTAAACGTTAAGTGTTCGTTTAGTACTTAACAGAGACATTGGCCCTTTTAACATGTTGCGAGCCAGGATAAAACGCCTTTGTATCAGTTTATCTCAGTTCCGATAAAAAATGACATTGGCCCTTTTAGAACAAAGCCACAGATTTATTTTAAATACTCGGATCTCTTATTGTTCTTCTCCCACTTTTCTTCACACCCTGGTTGGGTCCTGGATGCGAACTGTGTCATACACATGGACTTGGTCCTGTTATCCGGCCGGATGCCCTTCCTGACGGCAACTCAAAGTGAAGGGATATATTGACTTTTGCGCGTCTTAGTGGTGGTTGCTAGTGTGATGTCTGATGTGTATTGGGACAAAAACAAATACCCAATTCTCGAGCCAGAATAATTAACCACACGAGGCTAAAATACCTCCTCTGATCGGGAATCCATCCCACAGCCGTCTGAGCCGAAGGAGCTAAGGAGCCTGACCCTCGGATTACTTAAGATGATGCACGGTATGCTTCAGAGAGAAATGTGGACTTGATGTTACGTGGCATAAGTCTATTTTGAGACACATAAGACCATAATTGAAATAAAAATCTTTAAGGTTCCACCTTGTTCAATACAAATACCCTGTTGTTAGATGGTTTTTTACAACATATGTTTTATTGCAGAACTAGTTTCGGCGCTCATTTATGCACCATCATCAGCTGCATAATAAGTAGAGAAATTTGGAGTTATAACATTTTAAAACAACATGGTTATATCTCCAAATTTCTCTACTTATTATGCAGCTGATGATGGTGCATAAATGAGCGCCAAAACTAGTTCTGCAATAAAACATATGTTGTAAAAAACCATCTAACAACAGTGTATTTGTATTGAACAAGGTGGAATCTTAAAGAATTTTTATTTCAATTGTGATCTCAGTTCAATACGGGCAAATAGGATGAAGTTCCTCATGTTTAAACATGAGTTCATGCCCAGGCATTTCTAATTACGTTTACCGAGCTAGTTGGCCGTGCGGCTAAGGGCGCGCAGCTGTCAGCCTCCCCTTCGGTAACTTTCTTACATAAACGAAGCATTCTTTCCTGCAGGTCAAGGACTTCAAGTGGTCTTTAGTCCTTAAAAAATGTACTGTTATTTCATCTGCAGAAGATTATTTTTCAGAAAGTGATTGTCCTCATTTTTATCCTTCTTAGAAATAAAACAGGAAAAGGCGTATGGCTTTTAGTGCCGCGAATTTCCTAGGACAAGGTCGGCTTGCCAGGTGCAGGTCTTTTGAATTGTCGCCCGCGGGCGACCTATGCATCGACACAAGGATGAAATGATGACGGAGACGAGACACACACTCAGTCCCCGTGCCAGTGGAATCAACCAATTATGACTAACATTCCCGACCCCGCCGGGAATCGAACCCGGAACCCCTGTGACCAAAGGCAAGCACGATAACTATTCAGTCATGATTCGGTCATCCCATTTTAGATGTCATACTTCAGAATTCTTCGTATGAAACAATCTGAAAATTTTCCTATGTTTTCGAAATCTGATAGTAGGCTATATGATTATTACGGTAATTAGAATTTCTTGTTGTGCACCAGCTCTTAGCAGGTATTCACTATTTGCAACCGTATGAACGTCCGACTCGTTGGCTGAATTATCAGCGTACTGGCCTACCGTTCAGAGGGTCCCGGGTTCGATTCCCGGCTGGCTCGGGAATTTTAACCTTCATTAGTTAATTCCAGTGGCCCGGGGACTGGGTGTTTGTGCTGTCCCCAATATTCCTGCAACTCACGCACCACACATAACACTATCCTCCACCACAATAACACGCAGTTTCCTACACATGGCAGATGCCGCCCACCCTCATCGGAGGGTCTGCCTTAAAAGGGCTGCACTCGGCTAGAAATAGCCACACGAAATTATGAAATTATTACCGTATGAACACCGGATATTAAACATTCTTCTCTACAGCCACATTCGAATGTCTGAAGTTGACTAATTGTATCAGATAAAAGTTCTTAATCTCTGCACCATAAGAAAGGATAGACCATATTTAAACTTACTTTAACGTAGTCTCAAATGGTCGGTTCAGAATAATCACCGCATTATATTGAAGATAGACGAGGACATTTTAATTCAACATGTTTCTTCGTGCCAGGATCAAAGTCTTTCGCATGTATAGTCCCAAGGTACTTGAACTAATACGACAGTACATATCATGCGATACGATTTACTCACGTCAGTAGCACCATATCTTTAAAAAGCACTACGAAGATAGTATAATTATATTCACAATATATCAGCCCAAAATTTGCTACTGGCTTTTCAGGTCGCACCGACACAGATAGGTCTTATGGCGACGACGGGATAGGAAAGGCCTAGGAGTTGGAAGGAAGTGGCCGAGGCCTTAATTAAGGTACAGCTCCAGCATTCGCCTGTGAGAAAATGGGAAACCATGGAAATCCATCTTCAGGGCTGCCGATGGTGGGATTCGAACCCACTATCTCCCGGATGCAGGCTCACAGCCGCGTACCCATAACCGCACGGCCAACTCGTCCGGTACCCAAAATTTGCTGGGCCGATGACCTAGATGTTAGGCCCCTTTAAAAACAAGTATTATCATCATCACCATCATTATCAAATCTTCTAACATTTTTTTTGGGTAATTTACGTTGGTGCTGCCTAATGTGAGATCAATAGACTAAAGGCAGTTCATTAGGAGCCGTGTCGCAATGTAAGTGCGTCTATCTCGTAAGAAATCCAATTTCTTTAGGTTGTCCAATCCAAACTCATAACCTGTTTAATGACTTACAGTATACTGCATGTAGTCCAGGATTCTTCTTGGCCAGGGAGCAGTTGCTCTTCAGTTTTCAAATATTCCAGTGTACTGCTGACACCCGATAAGGAAATACGCGATGAAACGCATGAGGACATTTAAAAACAAGGCTAGAACCAAACTGATAACTCGCAGTTTTCATCCTGATTCAACTGGGGCAACCAACATAGTGTAGTTCTTGCCGACGTCTGCGGCCAAAATATCCCATGAAACGCTTCGAAGAGGACCCTCCCCCCCCCCACCATTCCGCCAACGTGTAAACGCACAGATACACGGCGAAAGCCACTTTTTTCCGTTTCTACGTGTCATGAAACGTCAACATTAAGCATAGACATAGGTCGATTTTTTGCACAAATACAATGTTTCCATCATTCCTATCGCAGTTCAGAAGTAAAATGTTGCATGTAAGACCAAGCAGAACAACCGTGGAGAGTCTCACGTGATCCACTACAATTTGAACCTTAAAGGGCTGCTTTTTTAAACCCCCGATGGGCTATAAAAAGTACATGCACATAACAAATTGACTTTATCACTATAGTTTCATACTTATTTCTCGACATAATCGCCAAAACGATGTAGGCATTTGTCGTATCGTGCCACCGGCTCTCCAGTGCCTTCTAGAGCAATCCAACACATTTCAAGGTCTTCTCTGTACACAATTGTGACTCAACACTTAGGATACTGGAAACATTGTTCACGTTGGGTCCCAACAATGCTCACTGACAAAAATCAGCGAATGGCGCCAGTCACAATGTTTTTTACACGTTAGAATAGTGAGGGGGGTAGAGTGTTTAAAGTCTATCGCTAGTGGCGATGAAACTTGGGTCCTGTATGACACTCCAGAAACCAAAGAACAGTCCAAGCATTTGATGCATCATTCTTCTCCAAACAAGCCAAAAAAGTTTAAACTGACAGTGAGGAACAGGGAAATAACGGCTACCTTTTCCGGGACCATAAGGATGTTTTTATGAAACAGGAGGCTGTCCAGATGCACATTATCTCACTTCACTTCTTTGCAGAGAGCATCAGAAAGTTGGTGTCACGATACGACAAAAGCCTAAATCGTTTTGGAGATTATGTCGAGAAAAGTATGAAACTACTAAACTTTCAGTAATAAAATCACCTTTTTATAGCAATGTGTGTCGGATTTGTAGCTCATCGGAGGTTGAAAATAAAAACCCTCTTACATTAGGTTACGTTGTCCCACTTGACACTGGATGAGAATAGAAAGTCAGACCGGAGGTTCCCAAAGTGGAGTCCGCAGTACTTTTCCATAGAGTACGCAGACGCTTTAAAGATAACATCGAATATACGACAGAGATAAATTCTAGGGAATCAAAAATAAATATGAGTACAGCGATTAGCTGCTGAGATCTTCGAGGAAATCTCTTCTTTGTCAAATTTCGTCCAGATGTGAGGAGAAAATTTTTCTAATGAGATCCTCAATGTTATTATCACATGTGGACCAACTGCCAATGCATAGGAGGGAGTATTTCCCCGTGAGAGACGAAACCGACAGATGAATGAGCTATGAACGGACCTCTCTCTAAAGCTATAATTCTATAAAATAATTTTACCTGGACCTGAGGGTTGGTTTTTCCTAACAAGTTGCTTTATGTCACACCGACACAGATGATGATGGTATAGGAACAGGCTAGGAGTAGGAAGGAAGCGTCAGTGGCCTTAATTAAGGTACAGGGCCAGAAATTTCCTGGTGTGAAAATGGGAAACCACGGAGACGCATCTTCAGGGCTGCCGGCAGTGGGGTTCGAACCCACTATCTCCCGAATGCAAGCTCACAGCTGTGCGCCCCTAAGCGCACGGCCAACTCGCTCGCTATCCTGAGGGCTGGTTCGAAGTCCACTCAGCCTACGTGATTACAATTGAGGAACTACCTGACGTTGACATGGCGATCCGGGTCTAGAAAACCAAGAACGCAACGGCCGAGAGGATTCGTCGCACTGACCATGCCTCACCTCATAAACTGCAGGCCTTCGAACCGAGCAGCAGTCGCTTGGTAAGCCAAGGCCCATGAGAGCTCTAGTGCTACGGTTTTATTTTTCGTTGTTATTGGACGGGATTTTTCGCACTTTCTACATATCCCAACAGGTAAATTACCGGTAATATTTTGTTAGGAACAATGCCATTTAACACCAACGTTGTAAGTGATCATTCATTCAGACAGATATCATCAAGCTAATGTATTTAGAGCAGGTAATAGCTATGTAAATCTTGCTCAGTAATCAAGTTTTAGGCGAGAAGAGATGATGAGGCGTGTCGGGGACAGACAGGTAGGGTGGGGTCTTGTCAGTGCTAATAGCCTGCCGCATTATGTGGCATCATGGGGGTAATTAGGTGCTCGGCTATTGTATCCACCTAATGCCGTTGTGGCGCTATCCGAAAACGAGCTACACTAACATGATCGAAGAAGGATGTAAGTTTCAGGGAATTTTAAGTTATTTCTCTTACTATTTTTAAATTAGATTGCACCGACCCAGACACGTAGTATAGGGAAGTGCTAGGAGTAGGAAGGACGTGCTCGTGACATTAATTATGGTACATCCGCAACATTTGCCTGGTGTGAAAATGGGAAACCACGGAAAACAATGTTCCGGGCTGCCGACAGTGGGGTTTGAACCCACTATCTGCCGAATGCAAGCTCACAGCTGCGCGCCCCTAACCGCACGGTTAAGTCGCTCAGGAAGCAGCATCGAAACGACTGTTCTGGGAAGAGAAGAAAACCGCTAACCGATTATGACACTGACATCAGCTTTTCCAGCTGACTTCCCTGGGGAGGAATCAGACGTAAGCGCAATGGATGACATTCAGTCTTTATCATTTTATCAACCTGATATCTTACTTTGAAATTAAGCCAGAGATTTCCTCTGTCGCATTGGATATTGTATTTCTTGCACATTCTGTATATCCCAACAGGTAAATTACCGGTAATATTTTGTTAGGAACAATGCCATTTAATACATACGTTGTAAGTAATTATTCATTCAGACAGATATCAACATGCCCGAACTTTTTTGATGAAGTGCGTAATACGTACATAAAAATGTAATAAGTATCAGTGAAATACGAAATATTTAAAATTGTCTCATTTTACTATGTAATATTCATAAAATATTTAACAGTATTAATGCACTAAATTAACAAAAATGTTCATGTGTTCCTTTGTCCGACTCATTTCCTGAATGGTCAGCGTTGAGACCTTCGGTCCAGAAGGTCCCGGGTTAAATTCCCGGCCCGGTCGAGGATTTTAATCGTGTTTGATTAATTCTTCGGGCTCGGGGACTGGCTGTTTGTGTTTGTTCCAATACTCTCTTCTTCATATTCAGACAACACACTACACAAACCAACCACCACAGAAACACGCCATAGTAATTACATCCTTCCATATAAGGTTGGTGTCAGGAAGGGCATCCGGCCGTAAAACAAGGCAAAAACACATGTGCGACACAGTTCGCACCCGCGACCCCACAGGTGTGGGAAGAACGGTAGAAGACGAAAGAGAAGACGAAGTTCATATATTCCTTTTAGTATGACATGATTATGATATGAGGCAATACCTCCATATTTCCTGACAAAGTCATCCTTGTTGCTTCAGATCATTTATATAGTCTACTGTTTTATAATTTTGACAGCATCAAAATAATCAAATTAAAGAGACAATCAAAACACTTGAAATATTCAAAAATAATGTTATGCACTGTAAATTGCCGAGTATATTACACAATGTACTGTAGCTAATTTCCTGTTGCCGTCATACCCTAAAAATGAAACAAATAAATATTACTAATTAAGGTTAATATAGTATTTTTCTTTAAACCCCAGTTAAGTAACTTAAATATTACAGAAACTTTATTATCGTGATGCGCAATGGGCACGAAGTACTTCTCCCTGTTTTTCATTGTGATGTTTTTGCGGTGATCCGATAAAAGTCTCTTGTAATCTAAACAGGACCGTTCAACATAGCAGGAAGTCACCGATGCATATTTCAAAAAATAAAAGTAACTGAGCGAAATATCTTCCATGAGCTCTTCTTGAAAATAGATAGAGGTTGAATAACTTAGATTTAGTTCGAAAACTGCACGGAGTTTGTTAGAAAAACTGACCACTGGAAAGCGCCTAGTTATTACAGGTATAACCACTATTCGCTGACATATTTAATTTTCTGTTGTCAACAAGTAAAGGAATGGAATTTATAAGAATCCAGCCCTAATTATAACTACTGCGCTGTGGTTCGTTGGCGAGTTTGCGGTTGGATGAGCAGTGGGTTGCCGTCCCATTATCTGTCAAACACACACGTGGCTCTGTCAGATCCAGAGCCCATCCATTAGCTGATGAATTCGCAGATGCTGGTGAAGGGCGGATTAAGATGACCGAGGTTACATTGTCACTGTCAAGGTCACTTCGGGCGCGGTGCCACTTATAGAAGAACGGGTAAGAATTCTCAAGAACTTCCCTCACATACTTCTGTGGCGTTACACAAATTTTCGAATGACCTGCCCCCCCAGCCATAATAGATATCCATGTGAATATATAGTATAATATTAGCCTTCCTCAAGTGCGCTCACACCTCACGCAGAAGTGGTCTGGCTTCATGGCTAAATGGTTAGCGTGCTGGCTTTTGGTCCAGGGGCTCCCGGGTTTGATTTCCGGCCGAGACGGGGATTTTAACCTTCATTGGTTAATTCCTATGGCTCGGGGGCTGTGTGCTTGTTGGTCATTCCAATTCATCACAGGCAGGGCCCCATCCTCAAACACGCGCACGTCACGTAGGCGTCAACTCGAAAGACCTGCACCAGGCCTCTTCGGAGATCAAAAAAAAAAAAAAACAGAAGTGGGCAAATGAGTTAAAGGTGAATGTGCTTGCGCTAGTTTTGCGATTTGTCTATTCATAACCCTGTCCTTGTTCGCTTCGCAAAGCCGATTCGTTCTTGTGTCTAGCAAAATAGCGTAATAGGATAATAGTGGAAATCCCAGCGAGAAACTGGCAACACTCCTGTGTGCCATCTAGCGGTTCGAGGAGATAACCATTATCCGCACACTTTATCTTGGTGCATTTACACCCTAGTGCTGAATCGGTCGACCTCGGCGATCTTCGAGATTCGTACTGGCAATCTTTGAAACACAAACTATGAATCGCTTAAGCATCGTTGTGCGACATCTGGCGTACACTTTACGTACTAGTACTGTTGTTGTTTACACAACAAAGCAAAAGTATAGAATTCATGCTAGGAACAAGATTCGCATCGAGAATGTTTTATAATGTGACATAGTTGTTGGCTTAAGATGATAACGGTTCAGAAATTTCATATCGATCGATCATATTCTCGATTCAATTCAGATTTCATTTTCATTCAGTTGGCAGCACCAGGCAGCACTATCGATACCGGGACAGCTCCCTCCTTACTCCTCACCCCCGTACACAAATGCACCAAGATAAAGTGTGCGGATAATACACTTGCTACTGCAGTCAGCTGTGTATGTTAGAAGTGTCACATTAGTAATTCAGATAGTTTTGCGCTTGTTATGTATCACTATTTTGAAAATAGCAGGAATAGGAGTTATTTGTGCTATGTACGGGTGTTTTATTTACAAAAGACAAAATGATCGCAAGTTCTTTTGCAGACTTCCTCAAAACAAGGTGCTGTAAGTATACCTATTAATGTTTGCCTGATTTTTTTCTGTTTGTGTGGGCGTTCTTTCGTTAAAAATGGTTATGATTAAACCTATGCATTTATTCGATTTTCAGGTGTTCTCAATGAAGAACAAAAGCGCAGTTTTACAGTAGATGAAATCCTGAGGACAAAAAGGACCAGAAGATTTAAACAAAGGCTATGATCTGTTCGGACCACATCACTGGAAAGGATTTCAGAAACAAACATCTCTTAAGTCAAGGTTGTATATATATATATATATATATCTTCTTCTATCTTCTATATAAATAAAATCGTAACGACCGTATGTCTGTACATTGACTATTTTGGCAAAATTTCCGTACAGTTATTCGTTTCAGGTGTAATAATAACCATCTGACCGAGCTCGATGCTGCAGTCGCTTAAGTGCGGCCAGTATCCAGTATTCGGGAGATAGTAGGTTCGAACCCCACTGTCGACAGCCCTGAAGATGGTTTTCCGTGGTTTCCCATTTTCACACCAGGCAAATGCTGGGGCTGTACCTTAATGAAGGCCACGGCCGCTTCCTTCCCACTCCTAGCCATTTTCTGTCCCATCGTCGCCATAAGACATATCTCTGTCGGTGCGACGTAAAGCTACTAGCAAAAAAATGAAACTAAAATAACCATCTGCATAATTTTTAGCTTTGGTGTCTGTTTGTTTGTCTGTCCTTCTATAACTTGAAAACCGCTGGATACATTTCCACCAAACTTCATATTTAGAATACACCTGTCCTTGGGTAGGTTTTAGGGCAAATATTATTTCTCAATCCCTGAATTGACTGGGGGGTTTATACGAAACCGAAACCGTGATTTTGCTCTCCCCCAAAAAATACACATCCAAATTTGATGGAAATCTACTTGCCTTAATCAAAATTAATTTTCAAACTTTTTTCTCATGTGCATTTTTCAACAGGAGGATTAAAGAGAGAGATGTTATGAAAGGTCAGTTTTTCAGGCTAAGTCCAGCAGACATTGCCCAAAGGGTGTTATACGTGGAGCAGATTCCTTAAATCGTAACGACCATGTGTCTGTGAATTGACTATTTTGGTGAAATTTTCGTACAGCTTTCCGTTTAAGTGGAATGACCATCTGCATAATTTTTAGCTATAGTTTCCTGAATGTCCTAAATTTTACCCCCCCCCCTCGCCCAAAGTAGAGATTGCCTCACAACCTGCCACACGAGCTGGAAATTTGAAATTCCATACAACTATCGTAACTCAGTCAAACCCATAAATATGGGAGATACGAGAAAATGTTTTAAGACTAAACATGTAGAGCGAGGGTGCAAACCGTTTGTTGGTATGATCTACCGTTTAGGAGCAGTAAATCTCAAAATGAAGGTTCGCACTTACAAACGTGCCCATGCTTATATGTCATCTATCTATATAAATATAATATTAAAGACCGTCTGTCTGTACATTGACTATTTTGGCGGAATTTCCGTACAGTTATCAGTTTCAGGTGTAATAATGACCATCTGCATATTTCTTTGGTGTCTGTTTGTATGAGTTCTTATAACTTGAAAACTACTGATTATATGTCTACCAAACTTGATATTTAGAATCCACCTGTACTTGAGTAAGTTTTAGGGCCAATTTTATTTCTGAATACCTAAATTTACTGGGGGTTTATCCGCAACCGAGACCATGATTTTCCACTCCCTCGAAATATGCGCATCCGAAACTAATGGAAATCTACAATCCTGTATGAAAACCCATTTCTAAAACATCTTTCTCATGTGCATTTTTCGACAGGAGGATTAATAAGTGTGATATCATTAACGTTCGGTTTTTCAGGTTAAGTCCAGCGGACATAGCCCAAAAGGAGTTGTACATGGAGTAGATTCCTTATCTAACTATGTATAAATAAAATCGTAACGACTGTGTGTGCCTGTACATTAACTATTTCGGTGCAATTTTCGTACATGTACCCGTTTGAGGGGTAATAATGACATCTGCTTTTTTCGTGCAGTTTCCTGAAAGTCCTAATTTTTACACCCCACCCTCCCCTCACCAAAAATCCAGATAGCGGCATAATCTGCCAGACGAGCAAGAAAATTGAAATTTGGCAAAATTATACGTTTAATCCTGTAACGGACGGAAAACTTCCAAGATCTTTAAATTTTTCACTTTTTCTCCCCGAAGAATATCGAAATATGGAGACACTTTTAATGATGGCGCAGACCTTCGATTCGAAGTATTTCGTGGGATAAACGGGAAGTCCTATCACATAACGGATGGCATAATCTCCGTTCAATTTGGAGTGATCTTCAACCTTGATCTTATGACCTTTTGTCGTATCTGTATCCCTTATACGTTAGATTCGTCTCTATTTCTCGATTTTAATTAAATTGGGACTTTTAACATGCATAATTCATACTTTCAATCACTTACAGGAAAGATAGTATCATCAAACTCTACACAAACATTGGCCCACCCAGTACCTATATGTGAGCCAAATGTATGTCACATAATTATCTGAAAAGTAATGCAATGTAAGATAATCTTACACAAATTTCACCCTATTCAACGTTTCTAACTCAATCTGATCCATGAATAGATGAGATGCGAGAAAATATCATAGGACCAGCCATTTAGGCCGCTAAATACTGCGTTTTATGGTACAATCCTTTGTCGATATGACCTACCGTTTAACAGCAGTTAATCTGTAAATGAAAGTTTGCAATACTGTAAACATGCATATAATTTTATATGTCGATCTATATATATTCATGGATGTTGAATTGTTTTGATCGGAAAGGGTTTGTCTTCTGTTGTAATCAGTACTACCCACACCGATTTTGACTGGCAGTAGGAATGGGGTCCTTCTCCATCTCCTATGTAACTGGCATTAGTAAGGAAGGCCTACCATTTTAATGAATTATTCACTTTTCGATCTGGCTTGCAGAAGGCAAGGGAGCATGCAATTTTGTTCAAAAATCCCCTACCCGATTGTGTTTGGCTGTAGGTAAGAGTGCCCGCCATTATAAGCAAATGTTCCCATCTAAAATGTGACTAGCATTAGGCATAGTGGCCTGTTATTTTAATGGAGACTCACCAACTCTGTGTTACTGGCAGTAAGCTGGCTGGCAGAAGAGAAAAGGGCCTGTCATTATAATGATACCTGCACAACTCAATTTTGACTGGTAGTAGGGAAGTTGCCTGCCATTATAATAAAAACTCCTCAACTGTTATCTGTCTGGAAGTAGGAAAGGGGCTGCCATTGTAACTAAAACTCCCCAAATCGATTGTGATCGCGCAGTAGGTAATGGGGCTGCAATTATAATGTAAACTTCCCAACTCGATTGTGAATGGCAGTAGGCAAGTGAGCCTGCCGTTATCACCACAACTCCGCAACCCACACTTTATATTGGAAACAACGTACGGGACCTCTCCATGCTATTTTGTCGGATAACGCTAAGATACATGCAATTTTAAAACAGTCTTATTTACTGCACGTACAGTATTTACTTCGATATCCGTATATAATGTAGAATACCTTAGCCAAGCACAGGTACATTTGCTAGTATATATACTGTATATACTTGCAGAATTTATTCACTGCGACTACTGTGATGAGAATTACACAGTGATTATTTGCTAACAAGAAGGATCACATAGGACTGCATTCAAAACTTTTTTTTTCGATCATTAGAGCAAAAGGAGGTACCAATGTAACACCAGATGCAACAACATTTCGTAGTTCCATAAAAGGTTTAATGGTAAATGCAATTGCTCTGTGGTTCTGATGACAGTAATTGTGAATCTGATGTTGCAAAGTTTCTACTGACTTATAATGATGTGATGTAGTGAAATTTTGGAGCTAATGTCACTCAAAAGTGAGAGTTAAATGATCAGGTAAATTATTATGACCATGATTTAGTACAGCACAGTGGGGTAGAGGTAGCGTGTCTGCCTCTTATCCGGAGGCCCTAGGTTCGATTCCCGGCCAGGTCAGGAATTTTTACCCTTTTGTGTGGACCGATTCTATGTCTACTCAGCCTACGTGACTAGAATTGAGGAGTTATCTGACGGTGAGATAGCCGCCCCGGTCTAAAAAGTCAAGAATAACGGCCGAGAGGATTCGTCGTACTGACCACACGACACCTCGTAATCTGTAGGCCTTCGGGATGAGCAGCGGTCCATTGGTAGGCCAAGGCCCCTCAGGGCTGTATTGCCATGGGGTTGGGGTTACAATTTAACACAGGAAAATGCAGAGCATTATTTCACGGGCTCGGCGGCATTTTGCACGTTTCCCCATGCTGAACGTAGAATGTATTTGCAGGTACAACAGGCACATCATGAAAGGTGAAAGATATGAACTTTTCTACCTCATCATCGAGGGTGAAAATGAATGAAAACGATGTGTGTCCTAAGGAACTTCTCCGCTGGTATGGACGAACTTCCTTCGTAGGGACACAGCGTCATAGGAAAAAGAAAAATAAGTGCAGTGAAGGTATATGTAACAGCTGTATAAAATTACTGACTGACAAGTATTGCGAAGTCCCTATTAAGGTGCATGTGAATAGAACCAATGATTCAACAGAGGAATACATTCCCAGTCAAAATATCAAACTGAAAGAGATATTGTTGTGTGATTTGCTCTAGGAGATGTTATCAGACTGTATTCATAACATGATTGAATGTTTCATTTTTCCTGGAGGACCCGTGTTGTTCCGCAGCATTCGTTATACATAGGTCAGATAACTCGTTTTGATATGCCTGTCGTAATCATATTGTTTTGCCTGCCACTTTTAATGGTTTCATGAACATTTGATAAGAAGCACGTTATAGTACGTCGCAGTTCGTAGTAAAAACACATCCATTCTGGCATCATCATGCCGTCCGTTTGGTAAAAATCCATCCATTTACTCGCTTTTTTATCCTGCAGTTCTTAATGTAAAACTTGCGATTGTGTTGCAGAAGGCAATGGCAATATTAATCACGGTTCTTCTATAAACAACAGTTATCTTGTGAGATCATACGTTATTTTTGAAGCTGCGCTTTTTGCCAGGCAGAGAACGTTTTTAAGATATATGGCCCTCACAATTTCCAGTGTGGCTCGGTTATCCTTTGATAGGTGTTCCCAGATAATGTCTGAGGCGTATGTTATGAAGTCATGATGGGGTCTGTTTGTGCGTAGACTTTTTACTCTTAGCAGCATGTAAGTTACCAGGAACGCTCTGCCGTCTTCTGAATATATTTGGAAGCGGGGAAAGCTTAGAGAATAAAAGAGTATATAGTAGCCAATAGTAACTTATTCCTCCGTGATAACAGGGAGTGTATACTCTTCGACTTGACAGGTAGCAATCAAACATGGCTGCATGCAATCACATTAGTAAGGATGAAAATCACATATATCGGAATATTAATAAAAGAGTTAGTCGCTTAGAAACCTGCTAAGTACAGAATGTATTGCGGGTGAGGGTAAGCCTTCGCCTGAAATTATTGGAGTGGTCATTTAATGACTTGATTTTATTATTACTCAAAGTTGGTTGAAGTTAGAGACCTAGCAATGTCTCATGATTCACCGGCAGGTAATTCCGGAGAGAATATAAAAAAATGAAGCTAATCGGTCCAGTAGAAGGGACAGACGGATTTGCAAAAGCTGTTTTTAGTAAACTCTTATAATATATTGTAACAGGAAATGCCCTTACTTTAGGCTTGAAGAACACGATATTTTACGCAGGGCGTGTACGGTACATTAAGAGGAGTGATACAGAGAGAGAGAGAGAGAGAGAGGTTTGTTTTAAATAACGTTCGAAGAATTTTAAACTGGCTGATTTATTGAGGAAATTCGAGTTTATATCACCTCAGCACAGAACAATAATGGGGTGTGTCATTTCCCGTCCTGTGGATGGCGATATCCCGCGTTGATCCGCTACTCTTCTCGTACCACCATGGATCAGCTCTCGGCGCCATGGAACCACGACTCCTTCAGCGATGGAAGCTCTAGAAGTTCTACAAGGTCTAGAAATTCTGGAAGGTCTGGAAGGTCCTGGTGTTCTAGTAGTTCGGTACGTTGAGATCACTCACTTGCAATAATGGCGGGAACACACCTACTTAAGCCTTTGGGTGTGCTGATCTGAGGTTCATATTATGCACAGAGGAAAGTAAATTAAATGAACTCGAGGGCAAAATGTTTATATAACACCAATAAACAGTTCACTCGAAAGAGTATAATTTTAGCTCTCACGCGGTAGAATGTTAATGAAATTGAATCCGCAACTTAAATTGGTCACTTGAAAACACAGAAGTAAACTTTTATTTGGTCGAATGTCAATGAAATCGACCTCACAAACAAATTTAAACTACGTGACACTTAGCTAAAATAGTTCACTTAAGTTTTCGAAGAATAGAGTCCTACGACTCGGTGATTATTTACAAGAATTTACACTGTTTGTTTAACACTGAGGGCAATCACTTTAATTTGTCAGAAAAGAAACTAAATACATTTCTCCTGAAGTTAGTCTCATTCACACACACTGTCATGAATAATAATGCTAGCAAATACTTTGATAATGGAAATTAATTCTTTTCACTAACAATTCTAATTTATTCACACATAAAGTCCTTCCTAATATTCAAATTCCATCTGAATAAACACAAATCCTAATGTACATCTCGAAGTCTGTTATCTGCCGAAATGTTCCGATCATTTGAAAAACATTCTCCACTCGAGAAAATACAAGTCCGATGGCACTGTTACGGAGTCTAAGTTTATTACCTTGAGAAATATTTCAATCATCTTAAAGTGTTTGACACCTAAGACAGTACAAGTCTTACTATACTATTCTGAATTTGGTAACTGCAGAAATATTTTAATCACTTGAAGGCAATTAACACTGACGAAAATACAAGTCTTACTGCACTGTTCTAAGTTTATCAATTCCACGAATATTTATATCACCTGGAAGTATGAACATTCGGAAAAATGCAAGTTCAAATGCACTTGTCCCTAATTGTAGAAATAATCAATCACATTGAAACCTTAATACCGAAGAAAATACAAGTTCTACCGCACTATTGTGAGCTTAAGTTCATTGACTGTAGAAATAATTCAATCGCTTTGAATCGTTCAACACTGAAGAAAATATATGTTCTAATGTGCTGTTCTAAGTTAAGTTCATTCACTGTAGAAATAATTCAATCACTTCTCGTAATACATCGCGACGCGGACCTCCACCAGCCGACCGCCGGGTATCGACCGTGGGACTTGACTGTTTCCAGGTGAAAGTCCGCTGGCACATGCAGCTATTTTATTTCGTTTAATATATTATTTATTCCTTAGCGTATTTTAATACAACTTGATGGGAATGTAGGTATTAAAGAGACAAGTACGGTGATATCATATTTTACTCTATCGTAATTCCAAAACAGAGTTATTCATGATGGAAAGTTTGGAATGTACGATGGCTGTTGTAAGATAGCCTTGGCGAGTCAAGGCAGGCTCCTACGTCATCCGCCCCACGTCACACACAGCATGCTCGCTGCTGCCAGCCGCTCCGTTGGCGCGCGGCGCGTATTTAAAGTTTAAAATACATGGGCTTTATTACTGGACGAGCGTTCCTGGTACAATATAGACTAGAGGACACGTACTGCTCCGTAGCATTCGTTATAAATAGGTCAGATAACTCGTCTTGATAGCCTGTCTTAATCATTTTCCAGCCTTTTCAATGTTTTTATGAACTTTTAATAACAAGCATGTATGGTATGCCACAGTTCACAGTGGGAATTCTTCCATTCTGAAGTCATCATGTCGTCTGTTTGGTAAAAATATATCCATATATTCGCTTTTTTTTTTTGTCCTGGAGTACTTGATCTAGTGCTTGAGATTGTGTTATAGAAGGAAATGGCATTTTTAATCGCAGTTCTTCTACATAGAACGGTTGTCTTGTGAGTTCATAGGTTAGGAACGTTTTTTGACAGGCAGAGAATTTTTTTTTAAATCATGGCCTTCACTCTTTATAGTGCAGCCAGGTTATACTTCGGTATGTGTTCGCAGATAATGTTCACGGCGTATGTCTGTTTTCCCTTAGCAGCATGTAAGTTATTAAGAACGCTCTGCCATCTTTTGAATACATTTGGAAGCTGGGAAAGGTTAGATAATCAAAGAGTATCTAACAAGGAATAGTATTCTTCTGTGATCAGAGGATGTGTATGCTCTCTGGCTTGACAGGTAGTAATCAAAGATGGATGCATGCAATGTCATTACTACAGATAAAATAACATGTATCAGAATATCAATGAAAGTGTTAGTCGGTTAGCAACCTGCTAAGTACAGAATGTATTGCGGGTTAGTGTAAGCTATCATCTGCAATTATTGGAGTGATCATTTGATGATTAATTTTTTATGGTTAATTAAAGTTAGTCGAACTTAGAGTCCTATCGTTGTCTCGTTATTTACAGGTAGAAAATTCTGAAGAGAATACAATTAAAATGAAGCAAATCGGTCAAACAGACGGGTTTACCAAAGGTCAACTCCCCATGTCGTTTATGTTCAATTCAGCCCCCATCAGCATGGTGGGGGGGGGGGGATGGGGTGAAACATGTAAAAATTGGCCCAGATTATAGATTTATCTGTGTGCACCCCTTTGGGTAGTAATGGAAAGGTGATGGAGCATCAGACTACGTCACAATAACGAAATCTACAAAAATTCGCTTCACACCTAATTAACAGGTAACTTAATGAAATGAAATGGCGTATGGCTTTTAGTGCCGGGAGTGTTCGAGGACAAGTTCGGCTCGCCAGATGCAGGTTTTTATTTGACTCCCGTAGGCGACCTGCGCATCGTGATGAGGATGAAATGATGATGAAGGCGACACATAAACCCAGCCCCCGTGCCAGAGAAAATAACCAATGATGGTTCAAATTCCCGACCCTACCGGGAATCGAACCCAGGACCCCTGTGACCAAAGGCCAGCACGCCAACCATTTAACCATGGAGCCGGACTATTAACAGGTAATAAAATAACTGAAAGCAAACAATCAATAAAGTGCTCGGACAGCGTCGGGTTATATAGCTAGTCGAGAATAAGATCGGAGTGGCCGCACTCCTTGGTGCGCCACAGGCCACGATTGCGACGAATCATTGCAGACAAGACAAGAGTACGACTCATCAGTAAAAACGATACTATAGAATTGGTCTGTCCAGCCTTCCAACCCCAGGACAACCTCACACGTCGATGTTGAGGGGAAAGTGAACTCTTGCTGCAGCGAGGGACATGTGATAATAAGGTACCTGAAAACAAGCGACTACCATCTCTTAGGCCTGTATTCACGAACGCGAGTAAAAGCTTTTGTGTTGGTTTAAACCTAAGAAAACAAAGATAACAGTTACTTTTGTATTCATCAACAACATTATGTCGGATAACGGTTTTTATCTTGGTCTACAGTTTTACGCGGGAAAGGTTGACCGGTAAAACAGGAAATCTAAGACAATAGTATTTTGAGATGGCAGCTCGTAGATGGATGGTATATTTAACTGAGAAAGAAAATCAGAGCGATGAGGAATATAACCAATATTATGCCATAAAACGTACTAGATGGATAAAAAGAACGCGCTGCATACTTTTAAGAACCACCGTGGCAATGATTTTGAAACACTTTCGGTTATCTAAAGCTTCGAGATTGTTATTGTTATCCGCAATCGAACATAACCTGAAATTCTCAACACAAACGTAGGCCTAAGATGAATTTTCGATTACAGCTTATATCTTGTACGGTACAAGACTGGGTGACATTTTAATCAAGAATTAAAGAATACTACCTTATTTTTGAGTGACCTAATGCGTAGGCTATATATTTTTTCTTATTCTCGATTATGTTCACGATTTCTGTCACTAAATTCAATAATAATTCATTATCTTGGAAAGTTATATTAGGCCCTTCTTCGTTTCTAATTGACAGTGGACAAAATTTATGATAATAAATTGTTTGCAAACTCCGAATGAAATCAAAACTTGTTTACGTTTTCACAGTGGCGGCAGCACACAGTCATTTGTTTTACGTGATGTAGTAATAATGATTTAAGGTTAAGATTCAGGTTGACACGAAAACTTGGTTTTGGTATATATATTTGTTTGCTAGTTGCTTTACGTCGCACCGAAACAGATAGGTCTTATGGTGACGATGGGATAGGAAAGGCGTAGGAATGGGAAGGAAGCGGCCGTAGCCTTAATTAAGGTACAGCCCCAGCATTTGCCTGGTGTGAAGATGGGAAACCACGGAGAACCATCTTCAGGGCTGGCGATAGTGGGGTTCGAACCCCACTACCTCCCGGGTGCAAGCTCACAGATAATAAATTATGTGGTGAACACAGAAGTGAGCGTTATCCGAGATAATGACATTATCCGAGTTTTGGAAATATAAGGTAACAGCAAAAAATTCTGACGTTCATGAATAAGGGCCTTAGTGAGAGTTGCCACAGTAGCTTGAATTTCCCCTGCTGTTGCTCGGGGGTCTGCCTTGGACATCCAAGTGATGCGGTGATACTCCTGTACCGTTATCAGTCGGGTTAGTTCTATCCCAAGCCCTCGATCACGTATGGTATTATTTGACCACTGCGGCGCGTTGCGGCCAATACAAGTAGCTTTAGTCCGTGCAAATAACCTACCTTCGCGCACAACAATCCACGCCCTCTCAGCCGATGGTAATTTTTAATATTCTGTTCGTATCCGCGAGGAATCATATTTTACAAGCGAACACCTCACGTTACTGGACTTAACATATTAGACGTCAACTAAGCTCTACTGAGCTTTACTTCCAAGAAGTGGTTCTTCTATGATCAATCATGTGGGGAGGGGGCGATTGGCCCGAAACAAGAACCGTTTACGTACCTGAGTATATTTCATTCCACTCTTCCAAATGACCCAGTCCTTGTAATTTAGGTTTTCTACAGTGTAGTATATAGCCCTATAACATTTTTTCATCCTACAGCGAAAACGTTCTGCGTAAACAAAAGTATACTTATAATGAGTAACATTTTATATTAAAAGCACCTAGGGTTAGGTAATACAAAAGTCAAAGTGTGCGCAAACAAGAAAGGTATTGAACTACTCTAGAAGGTACGGTTTAAATTACACAAAAGTTTTTAATTGCTTTGAGTGTAAATGTATTACCTATCCGTATTTTATGAAAAATGAGAATAAAGAGTACGAGTTTCAGTATGTTAAATAACCGGAAAAGTAAACACATGTCCTTCTTTCATCAATACAACTTTCGCCGTCAAATTTATTGACACCATCATAGTTCGAATTCGATAGAGCTCGTAATAGAAGGAATAACCCTCTCCTAAACTCCTTGGAGACGAGACTGACTGACGGACTTCAGCCAATATTCTAGCGTTACTTGCAAATATCCTCTTCAATTATGAGGGAGAATCTTGGATATTTATTTCTAAAATTGAATGACCGAGATTCAACAGGGTTTACGCTACATGGTTCAAATCACAATGTTCGATGAACGTAACCATCATGTGTGAAATACAAGAGGAGGAGAATGGTATCATCACTGGATTCATACCAGTAAGTCCAGGGTTCAAATCCTGGCCAATGCACGTGGAATTTCTGGAATGTAAGGTCATATTGCTATGGTTAGGATTGCGCGTTAGATTGGAAGCGCCGCGGCTATGATAATGATATAAACAATTTGTAAAACTACAATAATAATAATAATCAAAATAATGGTACGGAAAGCTACCGTGCGCCGGCACTTCGATTTGATGCCACATAGGGTGCTTCTTTGTCGATTTTGACGTTACGATTTATTCTATCAGGTGGAAGAATAATCTTGAACTTTACAGGGCGCCATTCATATTCATTCATTCATTCATTCATAACCTGGACATCCCTTTTGATTCGACATATATTGTATGCACCGTTTAATTCCCTGTACTTTTACATTTAAAAATGTTCTGTTTTTTGGACAGCTCTCAACTCTGGACACTGGACAGTCTTTAAATGACAGTTTGGACAAGTTCAAAACTTTATTTTGTTTTGCTGTTTTGTAATAGTTTATGCCAAACATTTATAACGTTGTATTTGGAAATGCTACCTGTCCAAGAGCATTTAGAAACGGCAATATTAAGACAGTCATCCCGTACTTTGGCGTCACGACACAGAAGACTGGATGACAGATGATATTTCCGGTGACTGGTTAAAAGAAATCAATCTAAAAATGAAGAAGGCTAAGCGTAAAATACTATTGCTTGCCGATGAACGTGTTAAACGTTACACGAATATACGGCTCTTCCACCCCCACACACCCTGCAACTTAACTTGTGTAGTGCAACCACTAAACAAAGGGATAATTCAGGATGTAAAATTATTGCACTGCGGTGCCTCACCATCGCATCAGATAAATGTAACAATGCAATAGTATGTACATGGAATGTGACGGTATTCGACGCAATTCGCTGAATTCCTGGTGCTTGGATGGACGTGTCTAAAGAAAGACTTGTGAAATGTTCTTGTCATGCACAATTTATGCACCAGTCAACTGAGCAGGGCAATGTAGTCACCCGCAAAGTCTATTACCTTTTCCCAAATGTTGGGAAGCCGTTTGGTTTATCGTTGGCAAGGCATTGTCTGTTGATGACAGCGACGAAGCGCCCTTGTGCGCGGGATACTATTGCCATTCCAGGAAATCGACGGCCTCGGAGGGGTTCCTTCAACTTCGAAAACAGATCGAAGTCACAAGTACTCATGTTTGGCGAGGACGGAGGGTGTTCCAAGACATCCCCATGCCGCCGTTGCAATAATAGTTTGACACTGTTTGCGACATGACAACTTGCGTTGACATGCAACACGATAGGGCGATCGACTCGCAATAATTGCACCGCATAGACCGACGCAGATGTCGCTCCAGAAATCAACAACAGTAGTCATTGTTGACGGCTTGTCCTTCAGGCACAGCACGCGTAAGAATAACACTCTCGTAGTCGTATGCCACAATTAGCATAAGCTTCACCTGACTGGGTTCGTGTCGACATTTCTGTAGACGTTGCGAACCTGGGTGATACCATTCATTCGACTGACGCCTTAATTCATACTCACAGGCTCGTGCTTACGTCTTATCAATAGCAAAAGTACGCTGCAGAAATGCATTTCCTTCGTTGTGGTATCTGTGCAGGTGGATGCCAGCCAGTGCATACTGGTGCCATTTCTGTACGTCGATGAACTGATGTGGAACCCAACGGGAGGCAATTTTCCTCATGTTAAGACATTTCGTCAACATGTGCCACACCGTTTGATTCCCGGACAGTCTACAGATTACTCAAGATGTTCATCTTATCTTGAGGAATGCACGGTCGACCTGTGCAGTGCAAATCCGCAGTCTCATTCCCACCCGCACGAAACGCCTTGACCCATCGTGCAATTGTTGTATACTGTAATGCATTCTCGCCACAGTTTCACGTAATCCTCAATAACATTCTGATGTATTTTGTCAGGGGCAACCTTGATTTTAATCCATGAACACTGATTACATTTTGATAACATGCTTTAGAGCGCTGAAATCGACACTCTTCACTTCACCGCCACACAGCAACAACAATCCTAACTGGATGTCCATCAAATACACACTACACATCGATAACAGCTCCACCCGAACGCTCTCATATCCTAATTGCACATGACCGATATCCTGCGAGTGTCTGGACTACATTATATTTACAGCTCTCGTAGTTCGTGAATGGTGGGCGATAACTGAGTGATCCTGAGAGTCGGCATCCTTTTATTGTAGAGTAGTGGCTTCCCGAACGTATTTTAAGTCGTAATCCTAGTTGTGTTGAGACGGCTACAATTTAGGAATTTGTTGGAAACCATCACAGTGAAAAATCCCCATCATTATGGTCAGTAAAAATTTACCATTGATGCTCACAATGTACTTTATTCATCAATCCCTTTTGTTCGTAGAAAACATTGATCATTTGTTGAAATATATAAAATTGCAGGAAGGGGTTCACTTGGATTGAAATGTAATAAGCAGTCTGCTCTACCGCATGCTAACAGCTTGGTCGTACTTGCAGATAGTGCTGAAAAACATGAACTTGAAAATAAAAACAGCGAGTGTTAATTTAATTATCATTCCGAAATCTAGAATTATGTCTGTTAGAAAACAATATAAGGAAATTAAATGTCAGGTATAAAATACAAAACCGAAACAGTTGAATCATTTCGCGCAGTTACGATGTGTACGCTCCCAGATTTATAACACAGTAAGTGAAATCGAATCAAGATGCAGCAAAGGAAGCTTGTGAGTTCGTCGTTGCGTTCTCAACGGTATTCTCTATGAAAGAACTGAGTTCTCGGAAGATATTATCTTCATATGGATTTGTTTTCAGACCGACTTTTCTGTACGGGAGTGAAATATGGGTGATTCAGAATATCTCATTCCTGAAGTCGCTTAAGTGCGGTTAGGATCCAGTATTTGGGAAATAGTGGGTTCGAACCTCACTGTCGCCAGCCCTGAAAATAATTTTCGGTGGTTTACCATTTTCACACTGGTCATATGCTGTGGCTGTACCATTCTTAAGACCACGACCGCTTCCTTCTCTCTCCTAGCCCTTTCCTATACCATCGCTGCCATAAGACCTGTCTGTGTCGGTGCAACGTAGAGCAACTTGTACATAACAAATAATACAAAGAAAAACAAAGATCTTATTTATAAATAGAAGGTAATAAATATGAACGTAGCGAGAATCATTTCTGGTGCAAACAGGCAGGAACTCTGCATGAAGGTCCTCTAAATGAGGAAAAAAGGCTAAATTGAAATTGAGCTCAATAGATGCAGATGAAGAAGCTTCGGTGGTACGATAACGTTATTACGTTCAATTAGTATCATCTTTGCTGTTTTGCAAAGTTTGAAGTATACGTCGAAGTATGACAGCTGATGACGTAAGTATAGACACCTAAACACCTTGGTACTTGAAAAAAAAATCCCGTTGTGCACAAAATCAAATTGAGAGGAATCCGGGGACAGTACAATCAGAGTTTAGTTTAGAAAAGAATATCAGGCTTAGTAAGAAGAGTTTTTTCAAACAATAAACTATACGTATTGATAATACTTAACGTCAGAGAAAAATATCAAAATTATAATAGAATCACGTAGTTGAGGATATAATGTTACAGACATTGACAAAAGAGAATAGAAAACGGAAATACTACACGGTGATTTTTTACATTTTGCTTTACGCCTCACCAACACAGACAGGTCTTATGGCGACGATGATATAGGAAATGGCTAGGAGTGGGAAGGAAGTGGCCGCGGCCTTAATCAAGGTATCGACAGTGCGGTTCGATTGCAAGCTCACAGATAGCTACACCCTAACCACACAGCTTACTCGCTTGGTAGTACAAGGTATGTAATAAAGATAATTGCTCTATTCAAATTTAGAATAAAAGGACTTTAGTAACTATAAGGTAAAAGATTTTTCCTAGACTACATAAAATGAGAAATAACAAATTTAGGCTATTTCAATATCCAAAATATTATAGAAATACAACACGACTCACGGGCACCCTAATAATGAAAACCAAAGTCCATGTTCACCATCAAATATGCCTTCCAAAATAAAGAGGGATATTTCCCATATCACAATAAAATACCCAAACTAGTAGTAATTTAAGGTCACTAATGTGAAGTTCAGTACAGTAGACTGTTGCAGATAAGGTGTTTTTAGGCCAGTACCTAAAATTAATTTGAAATTTTACTATAGTTATTAGTAGAACCATTAATATTACTAGTCGTATATCCAAGTGCATCCGGAGGGATAGAAAGAATAAAACACGTAGTAAAAACAGAAATAGTTTAGGACTCTGAAGTCCAAAATGACCATCCAGCAGGGCTGGCGAGAAGTGGGGGCAGAGAGGGCATATACCCACGGGCCCTAGTCCAAACAAATGAATTAAGAATTTAAAAAGTTGAAATTTAATTAAATTTAAATGCCAATAAGAGTACAAAAATAGGAAACAAATTGCACACATTTCGCACTAAAGTGACACCAAGGTGATTCCACGAATTCATCCACATCCTCGGTAACTTTGAAGCATTTTCGAAACAAACGTCGTGTTGTTGACAATAAAGAAGGTTGTAAGAAAAACGTCAGTGTATGTTTGGCGCGAACATGGTGCAGAAATTGTCTGATTAATATACTTCATTTTTGGTTTAACTGTGGTATAAAATATATATTTTCTCCTTCACCAGCTTTGTTGGTATAAAAACGGTGTGAATCAATATGAAAAAATATGTGGTGTAATTATGATGCAGTTTTGCTGCATGTTTCATTGGTGTTAAATCTGCGCGTCCATTGTCGCTTTTGCACCACATTAGCACCACACATACACCACGCTTGCACCAATAACAATTTTGCACCAATTTTAAACTATTATAATAGAGTCCGGAATTTTAGGTACTCATAGGTTAGAATGCAAAGTTACTGAAACGATTAACAAGTATAGTCTACCCTGTACAATGGTTATGGTTTGAGATTTGCATAGACATTAGGGGTACACGTAATTTATGTTACCTTTGCTACATTGCGGAAGAAAGGGTTGCATGACATTTCCTACGAACCAGATTACTTTGCATTCTAACCTATTACCACCTAAAAATCCGAGCTCTAGTTATAATATAACCTGCAAGTTCGCAGTTCTGGTCCAAATTAAGTGAGGCGGTGGGTTTGGGTGTACCGGGACCTAGAATCGTGTCACCGGGCCTGCCAACTAGATATAAAAAGGTCAGACGCGAGAGATACAACATAAGACAAAACTGGGTCTCAACCCCCCCCCCCCCCCCCGGCCAACCTTCATCGACGTTACAGCGCTGACTGGATTCACGTCACATTTTTACCATGATTAGTAGAAGGGAGTATTAACTTTATTTAATTCTGTAGTATTTTAAACTTAAAAGCAGCTCGTGTGTCATCAACTAAGGAATTTAAACGTTCATGACGAGGAGACTGAAATCAAACTGAGGAATTCGAACGTACGTGAAATGAAAATAGAAATCTAATTCTTAAAACAATTATGAATATTAATCGCTGAGTATCAATAGGATATGTATACAGCAGAAGATTAGCTATAGATTCTGCACAGCAACATTTCACGAGCACAAAAAATTCTTTCTCAATGCATATTGGGATAAACTTAGGCCTTTCTATTGCTCAAGTCGGTGAGTGGAGAAGAGTCTCCCCATCTTTTCCTCGAACCATACAATTGAGCTCCCCTTGCTGCAATCAGAGATCCAAAGCAATTGGACCCCGGCTAAATTACGCTACTTATTCATCAGATTCCTCTTTGTAGAAAACTCAATGGACAGACAAGATCCACTGCTGAGACAGCGTTTCTTATCTACCACACTACATGACCAGTGGACACCAAAGTGAAGTGTCTGTATCTTCCCCCGCATTGAGGGATTAGCGAATGAGCTACAAGATAATGAGACATTTTGTCCTGGGAAAGATATAAATATACGTATGTTTGTAATGATAGTGTATTCCACATGTCACTGACATGTACCATATATATCTGGCGTAACAAAATTCAATAGCCGAACTTCTAGGAATGATACATAGTGTACATACTACATACATAATATCCGTTATTTATTGTTAAGACCAGTATGTTATGTTCTTTGGTGTGCAGGCGTAGTCCGTTCTACTGGACCGATTTGCTTTAATTTTTTTTCATTCTCTCCGGAATTACCTGTCGGTGAATCACGAGACATTGATAGGTCTCTAAGTTCAGGCAAAATTGAGTAATCACAAAATCAAATATTTAAATGATTACTTCAGTAATTGCAGGCGAATGTTTACCCTAACCCGCAATACATTCTGTGCATAGCAGGTTGCTAAGCGACCTATACTTTCATTAATATTTCGATTTGACTTACGTGATTTTTATACTAAGTAATGTCATTACATGCAGCCATGTTTGATTACTACCTGTCAAGCCAGAGAGTATACATTTCCTCTGATCACGGAAGAATACTATTTCCTGCTAGTTACTCTTTGATTCTGTAACATTTCCCAGCTTCCAAATATATTCAACAGTTGGCAGAGCATTCTTAATAACTTACATGCTGCGAAAAATGTCTAAATTCAAACAGACCCCATCATGACATACGCCTTAGGCATTTCCTGGGAACACTTATTAAAGGATAACCTAGCTACACTAGAAAGAGTGAAGGTCACGCATTTTTAAAACGTTCTCTACCTGGTAAAAAACGCTCCTTCGAGATTAATTTATGAGCTCACAAAACAACCAAAGCAAAGCAAAGTCGCCTCCGTACAGGCCATGAAGGCCCTTGGAGGAGTGGAAGGTAAAGGCTTCCACCATTGTTAACCTCGGCACGTGATGGGGTAGAGTTGTTAGCTCTACGCCCGGCCGCCTTTGCCCCCAGGAATTAACCTGGTACTCATTTTTGGTGTAGACTGAGTGATCCTCAGGGCCATATGCACCTCCGGAAGTGGAAATCTTTTTTCTTAAATTTTACGACTTCCTGACGGGGATTCGAACCCACGTCCTTCCGGGCGGACCAAGCACGCCTTAGCGCCTCGGCCAGGCAACTCCTTCACAAGACAACCGTTCTATATGAAAGGACTGTGATCAAAGATAACATTGCCTTCTACAACACAACAGCAAGCTTTACATCAAGAACTGCAGGATAAAAATAAAGCGAATATACGGATAGATTTTTACCCAAAAAAAGACGGCATTATGACGGCATAATGGATGAGTTATGGCTACTAACTGCGGCATACCATTACTACCAGGCAGTAATCTTATTAAATGTTTATAAAATCATTGACAAGAGCAGGCAAAACAATATGACTACGACAGGCATATCAAGACGAGTTATCTGACCTATTTACAACGAATGCTCCGGAGCAGCGCCGGTCCTCTACTATAAACGTTCTTTCTTTTAAGATGCTTCACGTCGCACCGAGACAGATTCGTCTAATGGCGACGATGGGCCAGGAGCGGCAAGGAAGCGACCGTGGCCTTAATTAAGGTACAGCCCCAGCATTTGCCTCGTGTTAAAATGGGAAACCACGGAAAACCATCTCCAGGGCTGCCGGCAGTGGGGCTCGAACCTATTATCTCCCGGAAGCAAGCTCACAGCTGCGCGCCACTAATATGTTATTAATGATTGCACGATAAAGATGAGTGTAATGTTTGAGAAAGACGAATGTCAGTCTGGAGATATTTTAGGTTCTTATTGCCTCACTCTCTTCCTAGGTACTTCGACTCCATTATTCAATGATTGATTACGTCATTAATTTACTTATTAATTTTGCGGCACATATATTTCTACCATTGTATCCAGTGCAGCAGGAATCAAGATTATTCAACTACGACGCCTACATGTTGTTAATGCTTTCAATAAAAGTAAAGTCATACATTTCCCTTAAAGGGGGCGGGGGTAGTCTGTGAGGGGTATTGCACTCTGCCAGCCACTAACTGTAGGCGGGAATTGGACTGAAATTTAGAGCATTAATTTCAAGCCACTGAAAGTCTCTGGGGCATCGCCCTCTGAGCTGGCAATGGAATGTTCCTGCTCTGTGTGGTGTTTTATTCTGTAACGGTCGAGAGGCTGCGGCGGAGGGTGGCTAGTTCGGGAAGCTGAATTTAACACAGCAAACAGAATGAATGCGGACGTTTGAAGTAGTCCTCAGCCCACTGTTCATCACACGGGCACTGACATACCAGCAGTACTTTATTCTGTGACATCTCTACCGTGCCACAACAACCAGAGAAACAGTTAGAAAATACGTCACATCAAATTGCAGTGTTCCCACACTTGAGAGAATGCAAACCAGGTCAAGAGGAATGCTAGTTCACCTGTCTACAATTCATTTTTGTGGTATGTACTTCATAAATTCCACCCAACTCTAGTATCTATTAACGAATTTCTGTGTACAGCCATGTCCACAAATAATCATGGACGAAAAATGTTCATTAATCTAATCATTGTCCAGCTTATTCACAATATGCTATATTCCTGTAATAGTTCACTGATTTTTAAGATCATTGTACAGGACAGATAATTTCTCATAGCCACGACTTGGTGTACTGAGAAATGTATTGTAAAGGAACGCTGGATACTCACCCCTGCCTCGTGCTGTGGGAATGTTCGCTTACAATTTACGGCTAGGAATTCTGTGGCTGTGTCAGTAAGGCTATCTCAGCCTCCGTCTTGAAGGGCTACCATGGTGCGGAGAGGTATGTGGAGAATGTTCTGTACCGCAAAGTGTTCCTTTGTCAAGAGTTCCCCTTGACGATTACAAGTAAGGAGGGAGACCGTGTCACAAATATTGTATCACTGTTGGGAAGTGGACCTGTCCCTTTCCAACCAATAAGGATACTCAATTTCTAGGGACATAATGTTTAGTTCATCGTTGGAACTACCGGTGTAAATACGAAAGATGCTTTCTCGACAAATGTGCTGCTCAAATATCTATCGGTAAGTCGTGCGTTATATTAATTTTAATATGAACTGTTAGGCTGTTGTTAATACCATGTGTGGTGATAACGGGCCATGTGATTTTGATTGTCAGTCTGCATAATTCATACATACATATACGAGTATACAGGGTGATACAAAATTCCATTAACATTTGACGAGTCAATATTTCAGCGAATGTTGCAGGTAGAGGGATAATAATTGACACACACAATTGGCATGACATGGAGTCTTATTGACACCAAAATAAAGTACACAAAATGACCAAGAGATGGTGCTTCATACGATACACAACCAATAATTATGATACAAATCGAGGTTTAGCATAGACGATGCTCAACATGACAGCCGTCATTCATCAACAATACCTGTAATCGAGCGACAAAGTTGTGAACAGCACTGTACAGCGTACCCGCAGGTATGGTGAGAAATTGCCGTCGGATGATGTCTTTTAGCATCCCTAATGCGTTCGGGTGATCGTGGTAGACTTGCAACTTCAGGTAGCCCACAACCAATAATCACACGGATACCGGGGAGGCCAAGCATGACATGCCGCGATTTTAGGCGCATCTGATGCCCTCTGTCACGAGAACTTCTTTTATACCGTACATGCGTCTCATTTGGCATCACTGATGTGTTGCTATCCAGCGCTACCTGTTGGCCCTTTCGTGCACTCATTGTTGATGTTAATAAAACCCCATGTCATGTCAAGCATGAGTGGCCATTTGAACTTGACGCGTTGTTGTCCAGCGCCGCCTGTTTGTCATTATTTGTACTTTACTTTGGTGTCAATAAAACCCCATGCTATGTTAATCATATGTGTCAATTATTACCTCTCTGCCTCCAATATTCCACGAAGTATTACCTTTTCAAATGTTGACGAACATTTGGGTCACCCTGTACATTCACTTCCTTGGTAATTCTTGCGGAATTTGTCCATTTTCGGCCAACTTAAAATTATATCAGTCGTTTCTAGCTTCTTTTCTGTTTGATTGTTTGTTCATCCGTTACGGTAAAATGGCAGTATATAGTTCGACCAAATTTCATATTAGGTGTCTGCTCATGTAGGAGATCTTATTTTTTTTTCTTTAAGTCGCACCGACACACATAGGTCTTATGGCGACGATGGGACAGGGAAGGGCTAGGAGTGGGAAGGAAGCGGCCGTGGCCTTAATTAAGGTACAGTCCCAGCATTTGCCTGGTGTGAAAATGGGAAACCAAGGAAAACCATTTTCAGGGCTGCCGACAGTGGGGTTCGAACCTACCATCTCCAGAATCCTGGATACTGGCCGCAATTAAGCGACTGCAGCTATCGAACTCGGTAGGAGAAGATCTAAGATACAAATTATATTATTATTATTATTATTATTATTATTATTATTATTATTATTATTATTATTATTATTATTATTATTATTATTATTATTATTATTATTATTAACAAATACACTGCAAAAGGGGAATATCCCGGTGGCAATAGTCACTTACAGTAATGTAATAATAAAGTAAACATAATTACCCAAGAAACAAACAAACAAACAAACAAACAAACAACAAGAGTACAAGCAAATCTATGGAAAGAAAATATTAATACTACTTTAACATTCTAAATCCAGCATCCACACAACTTAAGTACTTCCAGTGCATAACAGTACGGCTTACGATACTATAGGTTGGCTTTACTACGGCTCCATGGCTAAATGGTTAGCGTGCTGGCCTTTGGTCACAGAAGTCCTGGGTTCGATTCCCGGCAGGGTCAGGAATTTTAACCATAATTGGTTAATTTTGCTGGCACGGGAGCTGGGTGTATGTGTCGTCATCATCATCATCATCATCACAATCATCACGACGCGCAGGTCGCCTACGGGTGTCAAATCAAAAGACCTGCATCTGGCGAGCCGAACTTATCCTCGGATACTCCCGGCACTAAAAGCCACACGCCATTTCATTTTTACTACTAGCTTAACATTATTATGATTTATCACTCAATGTACTGATGATCGAAAGAGTTATGTATTTTTGCATACAATTCATTTTTTGTTTCTTTTCATTTTGTTAAGAAGGAAGCCATATTTTATAGAGTCGACTTTGTTATTATAATTTTAAGAATTTTCAGTGTGTCAAAAACACTATTTAAATACATATATCATTATTAGATACCTGTAAAGAATACACACTATTAACAAAGAATGACATGTTTTGTTCTACAAGAACATCCTCAGATTCTACCAAATCACTTTAAATCATGTGCGCATATATGTATAATTAAACCTGTTTACAACGGAATCTGTATATAGAGGAAATCTGGTATTAACGGAAATAATCCATGGGCCCATGCGATTAATACTAAAATATGCAAAGAAGTACCTGTACTTAACAGAACCTGCCCAACCCGGAAACGGAAACAGTTTGTAAGTATACAGCGGAAAATATAAAATTTTGTCTGTGTAAGTATTCATTCATGATGAAAGCTTAATTGTTTACAAGATTTTAAATTATAAAGTCAATCTTATTGTTTACACTTCCCATGAAACATATATTTTTACGCTTTACGGGCACCCTGGAGGAGCCGGAATTTTGTCGCGCTGGAGTTCTTTTACATACCGGTAAATCTACCGGTACGAGGCTGGCGTATTCGAGAACCTTCAAATACCACCGAACTAAACCAGGATCGAACCTCCCAACTTGGAATCAGAAGGCTAGCGCTCTACCGTCTGAGCTACCCAGACAGTTTTTTAAATTTCTTTGAATTTTTAAGGAAAGGAATAATATTGATAATTCAGCAGGTTATGTCGAGAACTCAATTTTTGTATATTTAACAAATTGTAATTGTTACGAGAAATTTAACTTCCATCAGACATGAAAAGTTGTGAAAAAAGAAATTTATTGTAGTCTCTCTTGTGTAACGATTAATAAAGTAGACAATGTTACAGCGTACAGTAGTCTGTTGTTTATCGTAAGAGGTCTACAATGCAGTAGAGTGACAATCTCATATTACTGTGTAGAGGTGCAGTACAGAACACGTGAGTGCAATGTACTTTACATCACGCTTACCTGTTCTCAACGGAAACCTGTACTCAATGGAAAAGAAACGTGGTACCACGAGAGTCCTTTGGGTACAGGATTCACTGTAAAATATTATTTACGTTCCTTAAACCTGTCAATGATTGAGAGTTTGAGATATTGTGATGGTGGTGGTATTGAGGGTTTGCACAGCTAATGGTTTGTGACGTAACATAAAATTAAAATAGGCAGAATTCAGATATATTATTAAGTATCATGCTTTTGAATAGTGAAAAAAGCAAAGCAAAGCAAAGTCATCTCCGTACAGGCTATGGAGGCCCTTGGAGGGGTGGAAGATAAAGGCTTCCACTATCCGAAAACTCGGCACTTGATTGGATAGAGTGGTTAGCCCCCAGGAGTTAACCTGGTACTCATTTTGGAGTAGGCTGAGTGAACCTCAGGGCCACGTGCACCCCCGGAAGTGGAAATCTCGTTTCTAAAATTTTACGACTTCCTGACGGCGATTCGAACCCACGTCCTTCCGGGCGAACCGAACACGCCTTTACCGCCTCGGCCAGACAGCCCTTTTAGAATAGTGAGTAAGCAATAAGAAAAAGAAGAAGAAGAACCAATAAGAATAGTTCGGGAAGCATGTAAAAACCCAACGGATTGAAAATTAATATGTGAAAAGAATCAATAACAACATTAATAACAACTGTATTTTGAATAAATTTACAAAGAATAAGTAAGAGGACCGATTTACTAGTGCATCAAAAAGAGCATCAATTAAGACTTGACGAAAATATAAAATATGAATAATTTGGTCCGCCTCTGTGGTGTAGTGTTTAGTGTGATTAGCTGCCACCCCCGGAGGTGTGGGTTCGATTCCCAGCTCTGTCACTAAATTTGAAAAGTGGTGCGACGACTGGAACGAGGTTCACTCAGCCTCGGGAGGTCAACTGAGTAGAGGTGGGTTCGAATCCCACCTCAACCATCCTGGAAGTGATTTTCCGTGGTTTTCCACTTCTCTTTCAGGCAAATGCCGGGAAGGAACCTAAATTAAGGCCACGGCCGCTTCCTTCCCTCTTCCTTGTATATCCCTTCCAATCTTCCCATCCCCCCGCAAGGCCCCTGTTCAGCATAGCAGGTGAGGCCGCCTGGGTGAGGTAGTGGACACTGCCCTTGAGGCGGTAGAGGTGCGATACCTCGCCGAGTCCGAGGGAAAAACTGACCTGGAGGGTAAACACATAAAGAAGAAGAAAACATTCATTACAATGAAGATATTTCGGATAAAATGAAATACCGAAGTACATTTACACAACACAGAGCACCTAGAGAGAAGAAAAACCCTATACTGGGTAAGGAAAGGGAGATCGCAGGCAGGGATGGGAAACGGGACCTCGCCGAGCAAAGTAAAAAGACGGAATATTTAGAAAAGTATCCCCACATAACAAAAGAGTCCGTAACTTATTGACGGAGAATATTATACTTGATGTCCGACTCGTTGGCTGAACGGTCAGCGTACTGGCCTTTGGTTCAGAGGGTCCCGTGTTCGATTCCCGGCCGGGTCGGGGATTTTAACCTTAGTTGGTTAATTCCAATGGCACGGGGGCTGGGTGTATGTGTTGTCTTCATCATAATTTCATCCTCATCATGACGCGCAGGTCGCCTACGGGAGTCAAATAGAAAGACCTGCACCTGGCGAGCCGAACCCGTTCTGGGATATCCCGGTACTAAAAGCCATACGACATTTCATTGCAACAGACATCGTGCTGCTTCAATACCAAAACTAGTTATACGAAATAATCAAACATACCATTCGCACCAAGTTACGAGAATATATGATTGGTTGAATAGAAGGGAGGTTCTGAGAACCAAGTCCCAACAAACAATAAAATGTCTTTGCTCAACAAGTGTCTCCAAATAAAAGGTCCTGGGTGCAGGATGGCGATAAGGCGTGACCAGCACGCAACACGGTGACATTCTGAGCTCTCCACACACCACCGTCAAGGCTGGACTGAGGTAGGGACGGAAATTCTCAGTACATATAGGGCATGTGGAAGGTTCTGGAGACATACGAAAATATTCGAGAAATTCGCCAGAAAATGACGTGCTCGTGACGTGACGATGCGATGACGTGGTGAGCGAAGACACAGAGACATGCGGCGTTCAGTAATATGACAGGCAACGGTACGAAGTGTTGATATGGCGGCAATGCAGAACTCGACGAGAAAGGTAAATGAAGTAGCATGTATACATTTTTGGGAATGACACATTATGAACAAGTAATCAAAATTAATGATTGTAGTAGTCCTTAACTGTCACCTGTACTAACTTACCGAGCGAGTTGGCCGTGCGGTTTGGGGCGCACAGCTATGTCCTTCAGTTCTGGAGATATCTGGCTCGAACCCCACTGTCGGCAGCCCTGAAGATAGTTTTCCGTGGTTTCCAATTTTCACACCAGAATAATGCTGGGGCAGTACCGCTTCCTTCCCACCCTTCAACCTTTCCTATCCCATCGTCGCCAAAAGACCTATCTTTGCCGGTGCGATGTTAAGCAAATTCTATATTAAAATTCACGGTTCATTTTGAGATAGTTTGGATTTGATTATCATGATGATGACAGTACGTTAGCTTGAAAGCGGTAGGGCCTCGGGTCTGGAAGAGGAATTTGCAAAATTTAATTTACAAGTCCTTCAATTTCCAAAATACGTTTTCATTATCTTCTTATGTTGATTAAAATTCAATTAATATAATTTAATAAAGAGAAAATGCACAATTTATATTGAAAACATCCTAGGGATATGAGCTAAGAATTTTAGGTGAATAAAATATAATAAATTATGAGAATATTTTCTTTATTTATTCCTATAAATTAGAATCCTTTACTTAATCATCGTTATCCGGTCGATTAGATTAGCAGTATACCTTTTTTCTGCCACTACGAGCGCTAATGTGAGTCAATGGAGAGTTTTACTTAGCCCTTATAACTACATTCGGTGTGGACATATTTAAAAAATCAAAAACGCCTGAGGGTATTGAACCAAAGAACACATTACAGAAATAATTATATAAATTTATAAGTTAAATTGGCTAGAAATGCAATAATAATGTCATTGGCTTTACGTTCCACTGACTCATTTTTAACGGATCTCGGAGACCCCGGAGTGCCGCAGGAGTTCATTAACGCGCCAGTAAATCTACCGACACGAGGCTGACGTATTTGAGCACCTTCAAATATCACCGGACTGAGCCAAGATCGACCCTGCCATCATAGGGTCAGAAGGCCAGCGCCATTCAGCCTGACGGTTAGGATTTGAATAAAAAAAGGAAACAAGTAAAAAGAAAAGAACAAGGGATTTTAGGTTGTTTTTCGGAAACTGCATTTAGGCTGGAAGTAATTTTCGAAATTTGATTTTTTAGTTCGATAGAGCTATCCAAGACACATCATTTGAAACCTTTTTGAGTCCTTTGCCCCTTCAGCCCTTCAACTTCCGGTAAAATTGAGAAAATTGCTTAATTTTATGTTTTTCATGTTAGGGGAGCCCTACTTTTTCTGCTAAGAAGTGTTTTCAACATTACAAGTGGAACAAAATAAATACAGGGTATAATTAAAGATAACAATAATAAAAGTTAGATACAAAAGATCTCAAGATATTTTAGGAGAACCGGCCTCAACAATAATATAAGATGGGTAGTGATAACGCGAATTTAACAGATTCAAAGAACGTTCACTGTAATCATTATAATATATATAAAAATTCAGCCTGCGTATGTCTGTAGTCGCAAAAGTCTAAAAGTAGTCGGTCGATTGACTTGAAATTTCGACACAACGTTGCCTTCGAATACGAGAGTGTTTAGGAAGTTGTTTGAATGAAATCGGTTTGGTGGATTTTTATAATGAGTGTGTTTGTCCAACCCTTGTCCCTTTTCCCTACGAGGTCGGGTATGAGGTGAGATGAATCGGTCGTGGCGGGTTTTTAATGACAGGATGCCCTTCCTGACGTCAACTTCATCAGAGGAGTTAATGAGATGAAATGAATGACGTGATATATAATAGTAGGGAGAGGGTGAAACCCGGTGCTGGCACATAGCCTACTCCTTTTGAATAGCACCAAGGGGTCTGCTCAAGGCTTAACGTCCCCATCCGACTGACGAATCACCGTCAGCAGCGTCATATGCCCTCATTCCATATGAGCACTGCGGAGAGGTTTGGAATTTAATCCAGCCTTTTGGCACGCAATCTAGTGATTAGAAATTGTATACCACCATCTCCTCTACCCTGCCGGCCAACATTCCGATAGTGAAAAAATTTTCGACCAACGGGACTCGAACCGGTTAACCTCGGTGTCAGACCGTTTAGACTTTAGCGCCTTAACGATCATGGCCAGCAGGCGGGCAGATTTTTATAATGAGTAATGTTGTGGAATTAATTTAATTAAAAAGTCGCATCAAGATTGGACCGACCTTGATGGAAAGATTGTTGCTAGGCGACAACGACTTACGCTATATCAATTTAGTCCGGTAAGAACTGCTGTAGTCCGCCTCTGTGGTGTAGTGGTTAGCGTGATTAGCTGCCACCCCCGGAGGCCCGGGTTCGATTCCCGGCTCTGCCACGAAATTTGAAAAGTGGCACGAGGGCTGGAACGGGGTCCACTCAGCCTCGGGAGGTCAACTGAGTAGAAGTGGGTTCGATTCCCACCTCAGCCATCCTGGAAGTGGTTTTTCGTGGTTTCCCACTTCTCCTCCAGGCGAATGCCGGGATGGTACCTAACTTAAGGCCACGGCCGCTTCCTTCCCTCTTCCTTGCCTATCCCTTCCAATCTCCCCATCCCTCCACAAGGCCCCTGTTCAGCATAGCAGCTGAGGCCGCCTGGGCGAGGTACTGGTCATACTCCCCAGCTGTATCCCCCGACCAAGAGTCTGAAGCTCCTCGCTAAGTCCGAGGGAAAACCGAACCTGGAGGGTAAACAGATGATGATGATGATGATGATGATGAACTGCTGTATATAGGAGGATGGGAACACGCCACCATGTTTCATGAAGGATCTTTCTTTCTTGGAGCTTCATATAATTAGGCAACCCACTGCCTGTTATTTGGAAATAGAACTCCAACATGCCGTGATCGAGATGTACTTTCATGTTATTGCCTGTTATAGTAAATGTAAGTAAATATGAATAAATATGAATAAATGTGTCCTGTGCTCGCAAAACTCTAAAAGTAGTCGATCGTCGTCTGTGTTTTCGCCAGCCATACTACGAGTTTTATGAGCTGAATCGAGAAGAGGAGGAACAGCGCTATAGTCTCAACAACGCCAAGAACATTTTTTTTTTTTTTTACAATTGGCTTAATGTCGCACAGACACAGATAGTTCTTATGGCGACGATGAGATGGGAGAGACGTAGGAGTGGGAAAGAAGTGGCCGTGGAATTCAGTAAGGTACAGCCTTAATACCACATTCATTAATCATCCGTGATGCCTCACCCACGTTCAAACAGAGGCTGCCGTTCTCAGCACGCAATCACAGAACGTCAATGGATATGAAACGTCACTGATCAAGAACGCTAAGACAACAATGAACGTGTTAGAGTCAGAACTTCTCAAAGGCGAGCAAAAGAATCGGCAGAACAGCGGGAAGAAGAAGAAGAAGAAGTGCAGGACGATCATCTCAACAATGTCAAGAGCAATTAGATCAACAGGGAAGACGAATTCAGTTGCAATATCTGAATGATTGAGTTTCATATTACCGAATTGCTTTTTCATACCAACCAGATATTCACTAAATTCGTGTAAATTCGTTCAAATCGGAATAAAATGGACAATGTGTGCCCTCAATGCACAGCAATGAAATTTAAAAGAGAAACCGCTGGAATGTGCTGCGCAAGCTTAAAGGTGAAGCTACCTGAACTTGAGCAGCAAAAAGAACCACTGAAAAGTTTGTTTAAAGGAATTACTGATGATTCAAAACATTTCCTCAAAAACATAAGAAATTACAATTCTTGTTTTCACATGACTTCCTTCGGCTCTAACGTTATAGCAGAGCATTTTATGCCGACATTTAAAATTCAGAGACAAATTTACCACATATCATTAATTTTTGCTTCCTTTTCCCAGGAATAATCATAAATTTCTCAAACTCTATTTCATCGGAGATGAAAATGATCAATTAAATGGACGATGCCAAATCTCTACTGGATCAGAAGACATACTGTTGGGTCGTTGCAAAAAATTTTACATGTCTAAGTAATGTTCGGATGTTCAAAAGTGCTGTTGATCTCATGTTTGCTAGAATAAACTTATTTACTTACCCATTAATTTCATATCATACTGAACCACAGCGAATCCTGGCCGGGTTTAGCTATTATTTAATACAAACGCCAGTACACACAGTATGGGCATGAAAGTCCTGTATTACTAAACCAGGTTGGCATTTTCACTTACCACAAAGGAAATTCGGACATTATTCACTCAGTCACCTACAATAGAACTCAGCAAGTCAAGGAATCACACATAAACTCTAATTGGGTATATCCATCAGATAATACAAGAGCTACTCTCAAAGTACAGAAATGGTCAACAAGAAAATTTACTCAAAAGTAGCAAGGATAAATTTCTAAAAGGGCGAAAATAACAATAAGCAAGGGATACAAAATCATGGGAACTCCCATAAGCATCTTATTGGGGTAGGGTGGCCCAATCAAAGCCTAATCCCAACTGCGACCGGTAGGGAGGAAAGCTTAATTCCAAAAATAGCAATTAATTTATATTTTATAAAACCGAACCTCAGCAACTGAAATGTGAAGGGGATTCCGTGCGAAACACACTCGAACATACCCGTAAAATTAGACAAGTGCAAATACAAACGAAGTTATCCCAGTAAGCGAAACTAAAAAAAGGGCGTAATACACTAATATTTACTCGCTTGAGAGTAAACAATTCTGACTTTGGCTACATTTTATTTAAACAGAATAGAAATAAATGCCAGAACTTGAAAGTTACAAACTAATACATACGGTTAAATTAAGTATCTCCCTCAACCAGGTGGGCAATTTCGGAGATTTATTTTTAAACGGTCAGTTTAAGGATGTCCTACCTTCTTAGCCCACCACCCATGACACAGTTCCACACTCTATCACAACAGTCACCCCTCGTAGATTGCAAGTCAAGTCACTCTCACTGACTGACACAATGCACTTTATAACTGGCTTGTTAAGTCTTACGACACAGGATGTACCACCATGACACTTTTGGTACGGTTGCCAACCCCGAACACAAAACTGATCTTGGTTTTAGGCCAGGAGAGAATTACATTTGGTGGTACAGAAGCAAAGAGTGAGAGAGGTTGCCTAAGGCCTGGGGGACAGTAAGTCAACTATTACAATGGTGGGAGTGGTAGCATGCCATCTTGGCTCATCTTTTTGCGTGGTCAAGAGGGACGCTGGTTCGGCCGCGCTGCGGATTTTAACTGCGAATGGTTAATTCCTCTGGCTCGGACACGCAATAGTAAATAATCTTCTCCACATAGGTTTTGCATCAGGAAGGGTATCCGGGTATAAAATTGAGTTAAATCCACATCAAGCGTCGATCCCGATAAATTGAGGATAGACGGACAGGAAGAAGAAGAGGAAGAAGAAGAAGAAGAAGAAGAAGAAGAAGGAGGGGGAGAAGATGAAGAAGAAGAAGAAGTTTTTGATTATGTCTTGGACTGTTATGAAGATTGTGTTAACGACAAACATCAAGTTCATCGGCCCTTAGTTTCGAATTTGTTTTCATTGTTGGCGCACAGTAGTGGATCACTTTATTTCTGCCTCGAAAGATATTATTTCTGGTATCGCTATTCGAAAGAGTTATCCACTCGTTAGATACCATTGTGTTCATGATGAAATATTTTTACGAATAAAGAGGCAGCCTCCAGTCTGATGCCGCACAAACGTTAGAAGTAATGAGACACTACACATACACAGGGAGCTCTTCAATAGAATATGCGTCCCTCTTCTCTTTGATTATCGATATCACTCGACGACGATATTGCTGCAGTGGTAATCAATACTCAGTTATTACATCCACGGCAAGCTCAAAGTAAACTGTTATGTAATAGTTAATTAGATTAGGTGAGGATACATCGAGACAAAGAACGAGGGACCAGGCTTTTATCCATGGTTTCCCAAGCATATGATACTATAAAGTGATATTAATCCTAATTTTGAATTATGAGAGGGAAATAATTAAAGTCACCGTACACATAGATTTCATAAAACATTATCCTCTGAATTCACTGTAATTCAATAACAACTAATATGCTACAATGTATGAAAGGTAACGGGTGCTCCACACAATTCTTACCAGTTTGGATTAAAGTGCATTTTTTGGAAGTTCGAGTCATTCTCAGCAAGCACAACAAAGCCATGGCCGTCTCAAGAGCCGTGGAATGCATTTTCACCAATCATTGTTTTATGGCCACGAAAGTAAGTGCAATTGACTCTGTAACAGAAACACATTGAGAAAAGTCTGTCTAAATGCCCTTGAATGCCTGCCAAGCTATTACAGTGAAAAACCAGTTAAAACCTAACCCACCGGGCGAGTTGGCCGTGCGCGTAGAGGCGCGCGGCTGTGAGCTTGCATCCGGGAGATAGTAGGTTCGAATTCCACTATCGGCAGCCCTGAAGATGGTTTTCCGTGGTTTCCCATTTTCACACCAGGCAAATGCTGGGGCTGTACCTTAATTAAGGCCACGGCCGCTTCCTTCCAAATCCTAGGCCTGTCCTATCCCATCGTCGCCATAAGACCCATCTGTGTCGGTGCGACGTAAAGCCCCTAGCAAAAAAAAAAAAAACCTAACCCTACAAAAACTCAGGCGTGTGCTTTCCCCCTGAAGCACAAGGAAGCTCATCGAGAACTCAAAATAATGTGGTCTGAAATCAAATTAAAGGAATGTGGTACTCGAAAATATCAGGGCGTAACTCTCAAGAAGCACTGCATGAATTGCAAACTCAAAGTGTCGGCAAGGAATAACCTACTTCGTAAATTGCTTGGTTCACAGTAGAGTAGTCAACCGCAAATACTCCGTACATCTGCAATGGCAGAATATCTATTTCCTGATTGGTATTCATCATCCCATGCCGGACAGGTGGACGTGGTACTCAACGAAACATGTAGATTAGTGAGTGGCTGCTTAAAGTCTACTCCAGTTTACAAAATATATTGTCTTCTAGGGCTTGCCCCACCTTGTATTCGAAGGAAAGTATCTGCTGAGAAGGAGACGACTGAAGTGGAGCAACATAGTACTCATCCCCATGCTTCCTACGAACTTCTGAGAAACTAACTGGATCACCTACACACTGCAAGAGTACAGCTTTGCAAAGCCAAAGTCCCCGCCATCCCAGGACAGATGACACTTGCAGAACGTTTGTCACCTGGATGTCTTGAAGAATGGTTTATCTGGAAGTCCTTGAGCGGACTGAGGACAGGAATGGGCTGATCCAAAGACAACCTACCTAGATGGGGCTATATCGATGATAGCAACATCAAATGTGACTGTGGTGAAAACAAACTATGCAGCATATGCTCCACTGCATATTGTGTCCATCTTCGTGCACTGCTGATGATCTTTATCATGCAACACAGAATGCCCTTGATGTCGCTAGGTTCTGGTCGAGAATGGTGTGAAATGCTTTGATTTTTATCTATGTTATAGTTTGTTATGTTTGTTATGCATAATTGAACTGTGTAAATAACATTTTTGATACGATAATAATAAAAATAATAACAGAAACAGCACTACAACATAAAATAGTGCAATAGAACTTTCACAGATTGGTAACACCGTTCATTAATATATCGCTTAATACTATCAGTCACGTGTAGAAAATAAATTCACTCTGATTACTACAAATACATCTTGGAGAGTGTGTGATTTTTATTAGTGATGTTAATTAAGTATAGGCCTGGTGGGCTGTGGAGAAATATGATGGGGGTGTACTTTTAAAGGTGTTCGAGTAGAAACCTACTAAAACATACCTATACAAGTAGAAGTTTTTGGAAATCGTGTACTAGAATGTCCTTTGAGAGTCAAGTTTTCGAAGCACTGGCACACCTCATAATTTAGACTTTCACACATTCATAAATAAACCACATTATAAAATAATGTAAAGGTACATAGTACATTATATTTTTATTTGGCCTAGTTATACAGAACAAGAAACACAATGATCATGATTAATGGCAGGAAGCGGACGTGGCCTAAAATAAGGTACAGACCCAGCATTTACCTTATATGAAAAAGGGAAACCACTCAAAACCCTCTTCAAAGCCGCCGACATTGGGGTTCGATTCCTCTATCTCCCAAATGCAAGCTCATGGCTGCGCGCCCCTAACCGCACGGCCAGCTAGCTCGGTGGACAAAGTTTCAAATTAGCCACTAATATTGCGCATGATACTAGATGTGGCACTTTCGGAGATAATAAAATATTCTTCCCTGACTTCGAAGTGGGGTGAGTTTCTGGAAACATACGAAGACAGCTCCCCAGCAGTTTTTACCAGAATTACTTTCAGTCCTGCTACTTGATTTTAGGTCTGTGCAAGTAGGACATCTGATATGGTGTTCACAAGCCATCCGTCTTTAACGTTGCGTGATCGGGCTGACCACGTCCTGGCGGAAAGCATTCTTCATTACTTTGCTCTCTCTAAACAATTTCGTTGAAAGTGATAAGGCAGCTAACACCTGGCCTCGTTTCCTTCCCAGCTTGTGATAACCTCATACTCGCCATGTTTTACAGCTCCAAAGAGTTGTTGGCAAGTCATCTGCCTCGTGGAGTATTACTACTCGATAGGATATACGTAAATAATGACCTTACAATTCGTATCGACTTATTCCACACTTAGAACCTTATTTACGACTGATGTTTAAAATTATATGTGTACTAACAGAAGACACCCTTAAATAACGGGCCAGTTGTTTAAGACGTCACTGTCATGATGTCGTCTTGAAATTAGTTTCGATATTGTTAATGTTAACGCATGATAATATTATGTATCATATATCGAAATTGTTTTTCTTCTGTCTGTTTTCAATGAATAATCAGTACTGTGTGCTTCGGTATAAATGATCCTGGGTTCTGTACCCGAGCAGGTCAGGGATTTAATATGCATCTGGTTAACTCTTCTGTCTCTGACTCTTAATACATACCTCTTCATTCTCGCACAACACAGCACACTACCAATCACCACAGAAACATATAAGGCACGGGCCCATATTTATTCCCCTTAGCAGATTTTGACATCTAGAAACTGAGGAATATTATGAAGAAGGCTATACATTGGTATATACACTGAGTGGCTAAATGTCACGGGAAGGGGTGTCCCATTAGAAATTGCGCCGTGTAGGAGCCTTGAGCGTTGGCTAGCTGCGTCTAGTTGCGGCGTAGCTGAGCAGTCTGTCACAGATTGTCATCGTGAAGATGGCAACACCTCGCTAGTTAACCGACTTTGAACGTGGGATGATCATCGGAGCACGGGATATGGGCCATAACATTGCGGAGATTACACACGAATTCGTGTTTCCGAGGTAAACAGTGTCGAGGGTGGATCTTCAATATCGCAGAAAGAATGTTACCACCCGCGTAAACCACCGCACGAAAAGACCACAGATGTTTAACGAACGGACCTCACGTCTCCTCCGCATAACCGTACTGGGCGCTCGACCGGCTACTATAAGGCTGATGACACACGGAGCGGTTTTTGCCGAGTCGGCCGCCGCCTGTGATTGATACACAGAGCGGTTTTTGCCGACTGTAACGAAACCACTGCCTGCTCGAACTGCATCTAAAATGACTGCTTATAAGCAGTCATCGGGTGTGTATCGAGCAGGCAGTGGACAAAACACATTAGTGAGCGTGACGTTAGGTGAGGAAGCTAGCTAAAATTACCGAAAAATAAAGGATTGTTCTTATTCTTATTCCAAAAGACTACTTACTCTATATGTCCTTTTACGTGTATATTATTGAATTTCAAAGATACTTCATGATATCTAATACAAGAATACCTACCAATGATGCAATCGCCGCGTAAATTCAGCCACGCCCGACTAGAGCGAAGCATCAAGTCGGCCGTGATTCAGCTGAATGTATTAAATCTATGGCGCTAGAGCGCGCACAAAGTCTTCAAAACGCTCGCTACACCGCCAGCTACACGACAGGCCGAGTCGGCAAATCTGCCGCCTGTCGGCGAGCACCGCTCTGTCTGTTTTATCCCATCTGATACAATAGAAACATGCGCCGACTCGGCTGCCGACTCGGCGAAAACCGCTCCGTGTGTCATCAGCCTAAGTCATCGCCTAATTGAATGCTGGAAGTCAGGAACCCATTTCTACCAGTACTGTAAGTAGGGAACTGCACCGCATGGGCTTCACCAGCCGACGACCAACTCGTGTCCCTTTGCTGACACCTCGACTCCGAACTCAGCGACGTCAATGGGCCCGCGAACATCGGCGATGGATCATGGAACAGTGGCGGCGTGTGGTATGGTCCAAAAAAAACCGCTTCCAAATGTAACGAGCTGATGGGCGCGTTAGAGTGTGGTATATGCTCTTTGAAGCTATGGATCCTGCGTGTCAACAAGGTTGTGTTCAGGCGGGAGGTGGCTCAATTCTGCTCTGGGCGGCGTTCTTATGGTCGCAATTAGGCTGATGACACACGGAGCGGTTTTCGCCGAGTCGGCCGCCGAGTCGGCGCATGTTTCTATTGTATCAGATGGGATGAAACAGACACAGCGGTGCTCGCCGACAGGCGGCAGATTTGCCGACTCGGCCTGTCGTGTAGCTGGCGGTGCAGCGAGCGTTTTGAAGACTTTGTGTGCGCTCTAGCGCCATAGATTTAATACATTCAGCTGAATCACGGCCGACTTGATGCTTCGCTCTAGTCGGGCGTGGCTGAATTTACGCGGCGATTGCATCATTGGTAGGTATTCTTGTATTAGATATCATGAAGTATCTTTGAAATTCAATAATATACACGTAAAAGGACATATAGAGTAAGTAGACTTTTGGAATAAGAATAAGAACAATCCTTTATTTTTCGGTAATTTTAGCTAGCTTCCTCACCTAACGTCACGCTCACTAATGTGTTTTGTCCACTGCCTGCTCGATACGCACCCGATGACTGCTTATAAGCAGTCATTTTAGATGCAGTTCGAGCAGGCAGTGGTTTCGTCACAGTCGGCAAAAACCGCTCTGTGTATCAATCACAGGCGGCGGCCGACGCGGCTGCCGACTCGGCAAAAACCGCTCCGTGTGTCATCAGCCTTAGGCCCCATTATCCGGCTGCGGGGAGTGCTGACAGGTGCACGTTATGCGGACATTCTTTCATACAATCTCTTTCTGGCCCTAGTGTACCATATTTCAACAGGACAATGCGCCATGTCACCGCTCTGTCGTGGCACGCAGGTGATTGGAGGAGCACTCCAGTGAAGTTACGACTATAGATTGGCCTTCCAGATCCCCAAATATTAATCCAATCGAATATATATGGGATGCTATCGATGGTGGTGTACGCTCCATGAACACCGCACCAACTACACAAGACCAATTGTGGATAGCAGTGCAAGATCCATGTGTCCATACCCCTCCAATACGATTCCAACACCTTGTAGAGTCGATGCCTCGCCGTACTGCTGCCGTTTTGAAGGCTTGCAGAGGAGCAACTCTTTATTAACATCACATTCAGTGTCTTTCCTTAACTTTTGGCCACTCAGTTTATATAACTGAATATATTCTCCACTTAGGGCAAGTTACAATTAAACTGCTATAACGGAAGGTAGGCAATATTGACATAAACACAAACACTGCAAAAAGTAAACTACAAAAATACGTTCGTAATTTCGTCCCCCACAAAATGTACGAAATGTACAATTAATTTTAATTTATGTTTCCTTTCTAACGTTACCAATCACTTCCCTTATAATTAATTACTTGAAGGCCATTCATGAAAAATGTGTTTTGGTAATCTTTTTAACATAGTTTTTTCAGCGTTGCTTGAGGGATGTTGAACGCTTTACTTGCACGTTTCTAACCCATTATCTTGTCCTTCACTGACTTAAGAGATGTTATCATAGCCTCCTTAACCCACTGCTTACGTTTTCCCATCTGAACATAATAATTAACTTCATAGATAAAAATTCAAAGAAGGGTAACAAAATTACGGACATTCCGTGATTTATTATAACAGCCACTTTAGTAATTTACACCAACCACCTCACTGCAGCGATTACATGCCAAAAACTTCACCACATGACTCAAATGCAGTCTAGTATTTCATATACACCATTGCTTCCTCTAGGAGCGTAAAACTCGAGCAGGTCCATATTGCACCCATAATTGCCGTTGGTCAACGCTTACCTTTAGCTCCTACGTGGTGTTCCATTATCAGTGGATAACCTTAGTTAAGGAAATATTTGGAGTCCAGTCAAGGAACTGAATCTTCACGGATCAAGTGAATCGACCGACGGCGTTACTTGTAATCCGATAATAATTATCAGGTTTTCTCTTTTAATTCTGTATTTAATTCTATTCTAGCAATGGCGATTTACGTTAACTCAATGGCAAAAAAACTATTTTGCTGAAGACTTCATTTTATCCACGTTTAACCTCAAAACTCCCTCCTAGTTGATATGAAATATGAAGAAGACACAGGGTGTTCGTCAAGTGATTATACAAAATGCATGCTCTGTCTCCAACAACATATATCGCGGCTATGGTTGCTAGTATTTAAGGGGTTCCTTGGATGACTGTGAATGATGGGTTCAGTATGTGCGCCAGATAAATCACTAAGGTGGGGAAGAAAGAAGAAAATCCAACAGACCCTTTATTACATGAACATTTTAGGTAGAAATTAGCTCTGTTTCTTTAGGAAGACTCAACAAGTTGTTTTAGAAATTGCTGTACTTCGAGACAACAATTGGCAATGGTTTTTTTAGTATTTGAAATGATTTCAGTGTCTCCCTATATACAATATTTTTGTTGTATTTACCGGGAAACGTAAAAAAATGCTACTCCCCCTCTCGAGAAGGCAGCATATAACCTGCCCAAATAAAAGTAGTGCGTGTGGAGATAAACGCGTGCAATATTTTAATGTTTGTCCTTGCACTTTGTTTCACGAAGACTAGGCAACTGCGAGGTGATAAGGAAGCCTTAAGGCTAGTACACACCAAGCAACAAAGTTGCGGAACACGTGTATCGCGACAAGTTCCAGGGATGGCCTGCGACATTTTTTCCGTGTTTGGGACTGTCGCGATACAAAAGTTGCATGTCGCAGGTCTCCCATTCGAAATGGGATACATGATACAAATGTTGCGCAACATGATGTAGTCTGGACGTGTCGCGAGAGAAGTTCCGCGACACGCCGATGCCAGTGTGCAGATAGCCGCCACGTGTTGGTGTTGTGTTTCGTGTTCTGTTGTTTTGCGATGGAAACTACTCTAAAAATCATTGAGGATTTACACACCCTCCCTTGTCTTTGGGATGTTCTGTCTACCGAGTTTAAAAACAGTGACAATACGAGGGAAGCAATGGAGTCTCTGGCTAAAAGGCTCACTGTGTCCATTCACGAGATGGAGAAAAAGATTCACAACATTAAAAGCACATAAAGCAATTTCTTGCTCCATTTCGCGCCGATACCTGTGATGCAACTGGCTCTATAGATATGGACGCGGAACATTGTATCGCAACAGTCTAGGGACAGTGTCTCGCAACTGTCCCCACACAATGCCCCGCGACTTTGTCGCTAGGTGTTTACTAGACGCAATGATGTAGTTGCTTTACGTCACACCCACAGAGATAGGCCTTATGTCGACGATGGTTCAGGAAAGGGCTAGAAATGGGAAGGGAGCGGCCGTAGCCTTATTTAATGTACGGTACATCTTCAGGGCTGCCGATAGTGGGGGCTCGAACCCACTAACTTCCGAATATGGATACTAGCTGCACTTAAGCGACTGCAACTATCGAGCTTGTTGTAATCGGAGTGTAACATAATAACAACATGAAATAAATAAATAAATAAATAAATAAATAAATAAATAAATAAATAAATAAATAAATAAATAAATAAATAAATAAATAAATAAATAAATAAATAAATAAATAAATAAATAAATAAATAAATAAATAAATAAATAATTAAATAAATAAATAAATAAATAAATAAACCCGTGTGGGGATTTACCGGTTACATCCATCGGGCGCGTCCCATTGGAATTGGGGAAGCTCGCTGGCTCTGCCGCCAGCAGAGTCAGAGGCTAGTAGGGAAATAAAATACCACCTTGAAAAAAACTGGTCCCTTGCCAGGGTTACGGCGAAGACTGGTAAATGACCAGAAGCCAGAAAACATCTTGAGGCAACCTCTAGGGCTAACAACCCTAGTTGTAAAAGGATGGGTACCCGTCCAAAGCAAAGTCAAGTCAAAAAGCATGATGGCACAACATTTCAAGAAACATACCCCAGGGGGTAAATCTTCGGATAAATCCCTCGTCGTGAACGCCACGGCGCACGAGTCTCGTTCAGATTCTGGGGGAGACTCGACATCATGCAAGAGACGAGTCGGAGCGTCTCGGTGTACCCCGAAGAGTCAAAAACTCAGGCCAAAATCTAAAACCTTTCTAGCAACTTTCAACATAAATTCACTTACACAAACTGGCAAGCTGAAAACCCTCACCAAAGCTCTTCACGAAAATCAGATATCCATAGTGGCCCTACAGGAAACAAGGTACCCAGATGAAGAGATTTTTGAATCTGAAGGCTACCGATTTTTCAAGAGCAAAGCGCAAAGAGGAATCCTTAATGGAGCTGTGATGCTTGGAACCGCGTTTGCTGTTAGAACCAAGATCCTTAAATCGGTTGCATATTTCGAACCTGTGAATGACAGATTGTCTATACTCACAATTAAATGCGCGAACAAAACCTACGCCCTAGTTAACGCACATGCTCCTACAAACGATAAGAACAAGTCTGATCCAGACGAAGTTGATAATTTCTGGGACCTACTGGATGAAAAATTGAACAAAATCCCCATACACCATGTCAAGCTTCTTTTGCGTGACTTCAATGCCCAACTAGGTCGTGAGCAGAAGTACAAGAAAGTTATAGGAAATTACCCTGCTCACAAAAGAACCAATCCCAACGGCAAAAGACTGGTGACCATTTGCGAAAATCACAACCTGCAGGTCATGTCGACCTACTTTCGCCATCTACCCAGAAAACAAATGACTTGGCGTTCTCCCGTCCAAGCTCTCGGAGAGTTCCAAATTGATCATGTTGCGATCTCCAGGAGAAACAGCCCTAGGATTATGAATGTCAAGGTAAAGAAAGGCATCAATGTGGCCTCAGATCATTATATGTCTCTTATCAAATTCAAACCAGTTCCCGCAAACACAAGGAAGACAACCAAATAGATCATACGCTTCGACAATGATAAACTTCGGCAAAGGGTCAAGGAGTTCCAGGAGAAGGCTAGACCAAATGACTGTGACTTTAACAACGCCAAAAGTCTCCTTGTTGAGGCCGCCAAAGACGTTGCAGAAATCAAGAGAAGCAAAAAGCATGCCTGGTGGAATAGTACCTGCGAATCAGTCCTCCAAGAGAGACTCAATGCGTGGAAACAGTACAACTCTACGAAATCAGAAAATGATTGGGAAACCTACAAAACCCAACGTGCCCAAGCAGCTAGGGTGTTCAGAACTGAGAAACGTAAATACGAAAAATCTCTCATTGAAAAGATAGAACAAAACTTTAGGAAGAATGAAAGCAGAGAGTACTACAGAGCCTTCAAACGCAAACTCACTGGCTATAAACCACCATCTCTATGCTTTGAGCGAACGGACGGCACACTGGCGACGTCAAATGAAGAAAATTGCAGCATTCTGGCAGATTACTTCAAGAATTTACTTAATTGCTCTAAAACGCCAAGCGCCATTGAGACCAAGGAACCCTTACTCAGGTACGCAGATTCCAGACCACCCGACAGAGATGAAATCAAGCGCCACATTGCCCGTCTCAAAAATAACAAAGCGCCGGGGAAGACTCAGTAGTAGCAGAACTATGGAAATATGCCCCAGAAGAATCACTTGATATCTTGCAAAAGCAAATAGAAGAAATTTGGAACAAGGAGACCCTACCCGAAGATTGGAAAATAGCTTTGATCCATCCATTACACAAAAAAGGCAGCATGAAGAACATCAACAACTACAGAGGAATATCTTTGCTACCCGTGACTTACAAAATTCTATCACTTGCCATCCTGGAGCGTTTGGAAGCACAAGTCGAACATCAAATAGGTGAATACCAAGGAGGGTTCAGAAAAGGTCGCTCAACAGCTGAACAGATCCAAAATCTCAAAACGATCATCAGATATTGTACACTTAGGTCCAAGCAGTATGTGTCTGTCTTTGTGGACTTTAAGAAAGCGTACGACTCCATTGACCGGGAAGTCCTGCTAAACATCTTAAATGAATTTGGAGTTGATCTGAAACTGCTGGCATTAATTAGAGCCACCCTGACAGATACAAAATCCAAGGTGAGTTTCCACGGATGTCTCTCGCATTCCTTTGACATCAACACAGGAGTCCGACAAGGTGATGGGCTATCCCCGATATTCTTCAAGTGTGTTCTTGAAAATATCATCAGAACCTGGCGGGTGAGATTACAGGAAACCAACTACAGTCCATTGAGAATAGGAACCAAATCTAAGGGGATCGCAACAGACTGCTTAGCATTTGCCGATGATAATGCTGTTCTCTCAACAGACATAGAAACCGCTAGAGCTCAAGTTGAAATTTTAAAGGAAATTGCCGAACAAACTGGCTTGCAGATATCGTTTGAGAAAACAGAAGTAATGACTAACATCAAAGAGGCTCCACCAAAACTCCATACAAAATACGGGGACATCACCCGAGTAGACAAATTCAAATACCTGGGTGAGATCATCATGAAAAATGGACTGGACAAAGAAGCACTTCAGGAGCGAGTACGCAAATTGGAAATAGCCTACCAAACATCCCGCACAATCTACAACAAAAAATGCCTTTCCCAAAACACCAAGATACGTCACTATGAAACAGTTCTGAAGCCAGTAGTTCTATATGCAGCCAAAACCCTGTCTCTAAATGCCAACAAAGGACTCCTTGAAGAACTGGAGAAAAGAGAACGCAAAATTGTGAGAGGAATCTTGGGATCGAAGTACAGAAATGGAATCCATCAAAAGAGATCCAACAAGGAAGTCTACAGCAAAATAGAGAAAATTACCGACACAATCAGACACGGGCACGATTTTACGGTCATCTGAAAAGAATGGACGGAAGAAAGTTATCTAAAGAAATCTTTCACTATTGATTCAAACCCCAAAACCACAATTCCCTGGTTTAGAAATACCAAAGAAGACCTGCAAGTGCTACATATCTCAGCTGAAGACGCCCTTAACAGAGATCTCTTCCGCAAGAAAATATTGACGAACGGGCTAAACCGAGACGAGCAACCGAAGAGAAGACACGGTGCTCCTTGGACAGAGGAGCGTAAGCAGGCCCACTCACAAAGAATGAGGGAAATTTGGGCTCTAAAGAAGGCCAAGTTCAGTGTCAAATGTAACAAGACTTAACGTGGTCCTTGATGGCCCCAGCGAATTATAAATAAATAAATAAATAAATAAATAAATAAATAAATAAATAAATAAATAAATAAATAAATAAATAAATAAATAAATAAATAAATAAATAAATAAATAAATAAATAAATAAATAAATAAATAAATAAATAAATAAATAAATGTCCATAGAACGACGGGTAAATACATACAGTTTATCAATTATTTTTATAAATTGTTCGAAAGGACTGGCTACATTCCGTACAATATGAATCGAAAAATAAACGTTCAAGAAAGTACCCGGGCAACGCTTGCAATAATTTCATATTAAGACAACTTTTTTCACGTATTCATAACGAATGCGGCGCAGCAGCACGGGTCCTCTAGTTCTATTTTAATTAAATTGTTCCTTTTCCAAGTATGATTCTCTTACCATATGTTTTTTCAGGTAGTGTTCATATTTTATTCAAATTTAGCTCCGGAAGACTGAAGAATCTAACAGTTATAAATGAACCGAATCAAAACTGAAAAGAGATGGCTACAGATATCACAAAAACGTTTCAATGGAAACAATACCTTGATCGAAGAAACTGTCACGAATTATGCTTGTGTTCCACGGTGACGCACGTCAGCTAGCTGCAAACGCAACAATGGACGGCCGGCGCTGTTTTGGCTGCAATCTCCCCCGCCTTACAGGCACAACTGTCCTCCTGCGACAATAATGCCTTTGGTCTGATGAAGAACGCCTTGAAGAGTATGCGTTTCACCACCAATCAAGAAGTACCTGGGAAAGAGTGATTTAATCGTTAGCCAACGTCCTTCGTAGTTTAGGGTATAGAGAAACTTGTACAGCACTGGTACATCCGAGCGGGTGTCGAAACATAACCGGAACGATTTTATTACAGCAAAATACTGGCAAACTTTATTCAAATTCACTTGCAAAACCTCAGAGTATTCTCCCTGAGACACAATAAAACGGTTCCAACGTTCAGTCAACTGTTCAGTACACTCCTCGAAGCCCTTTCTTTGATAGTCTGTTGAGTTTACCCGAAATTGCATTCCTTCTTGATCACCCCGAAGTTCATTTTTCACTGCATGAAATAGGTATAAGTGCTAGTTCCGATTAATGTGGATGTGGCATCACCTCAGTGCCCAATTCGGTTAGTGTGTTTTGTGTCTTGATTGCCCGATGAACACGTGTGTTGTCCTGGTGCTAGGTTCATTCCGATTGAGCAAAGTTTGGTATTTTTCCTGCAATTTTTCCTTTTAGTGGCCTTTTGACACTTAAACGGCGGTCTTCCTGAAAAATGACATCACTTTTCTGCACATTGATGTCGGATTTCAAAGTTGAGGATCTTCGCGGGCGTGGAGCATCCTCAAGATCAGTTTTACCCACCTTAAAGCGTTTGTGCCACTCAAAACCTTGCGTCTTTCCCATGGCTTCCCCTGCGTAAGCTTGCTGCAACATTTTCACTGTTTGTATTGGAGTTTTGTCCAGGAGAAATCAAAATCTAGTTGAAGCTGCAATTTGATATCCATGTTGGGTACACCGAACACGGCCTCCTTCCTCAGCTGCTCCCCTGTAACTCAGAAGCTTGAGGCGAGTGACGTGCTTCTCACTGTATCACTCAAGGACAGATCTTTTCAGTACTACCACCTGCAAACTCCATCGCTGGATCACTGAAACGCACACAAAAAAATCTTTTCAGATATTTTCTGACAACTCTTCGTAGACTTATGCCTGAATTTTGGGGTGATTATCCGTAGACTGCCAACGGCCGTAGCCGTGCTGAAACACCGGACCCCGTGAGATCTCCGAAGTTAAGCAACATTGGGCGTGGTCAGGAGTTGGATGGGTTGCCACGCGCTGTTGGTGAGGTAAGGGAATGGAGAAGCGGAAAGGAACTGGCCACCCTACCGCATGTAAACTCCGGCTCAGGAACACCTCTTCGGAGGTTCGGACCTGCCTTCGGGCAGAATAACCCTTACCTATCCGTAGACTTACTGAGACTATCATCAGAATGCCATGGTTTTGATATAGCAGCGTTTTTTACTATACATATAGCGTACGTTTTTTGACACCAGTCTATATTTACGAGGGCAGATCAGAAAATAAGTTGCACTTCCCAGTTATGGCCATTTATTACACCACCTATACAGCAGCAACACGACTATAACGACATACACTGTAACGTCACTTTTCCACATAGTTTCCAAGAGACTCCAAACATTTCTGCGAATGCACAAACCAACTTGTCGATGCCGGATGAATAGAAATTTCCTCCAGCGTTCTGCAACCACTCGGAGACAGCGGCCTTCACCTCCTCATCGGTCTGGAAACGTAAACCACCGAGCTCCGTTTTGAGCTTACCGAACAGATGAAAGTCACATGGCGCTAGGTCGGGACTGTAGGGTGGATGTTGCCAGACCTCCCACTTGAAATGCTGCAGCAGTTCTCTCGTTTGGCGGGCGTAGTGAGGTGTTGCGTTATCGTACAACAAAATCACACCGGCGCACAATTTCCCCCAGCGATTCTCTTTAATCGCTTTACGCAACCGGTGCAACGTTTTACAATACGACGCCGCGCTCATCATAATTTCTTTCGGCATGAATTCCAAGTGCAGCAAACCCTCATGTCAAAGAACACTGTCGCCATAACCTTACCGGCTGAAGGTTGAACGTTGGCCTTCTTTCGTTGTGGTGATGAGGGGTGCACCCATTCCATCGATGTTCGCTTCGCTTCGGGGCTGAAGTGGTGGACCCACGTTTCGTCGCCTGTGACGATTCGCCGCAGAAACCCGTTGCCGTCTGCGGCATAGCGTTGCAAATATGCCAGGGAGGATTGGAAACGTTGTCCCTTGTGCTCATCGGTGAGAAGACGTTGGACCCATCTTTGACACACCTTACGATATCCAAGGTCCTCGTGAACAATGGCGAACGCACTGCCATACGACATGTTCAGCTGCGTCGCGATTCTCTCAGTTTAATGCGCCAGTTCTGTCTAATGATCGCATTCACACTGTTGACCTTCGCACGAGTCCTGGACGTTGATGGCCTGCCTTCGCGATGGTTGTCCGTGATATCCGTGCGTCCGGTTTCGAATTGCTGACACCACTTTACGATACCTTGCCGCGAAATGGCCCACTCCCCTTACACAACACTAATTTCACGATGGATGTCCGTGCAATTCTTCCTTTTGGCCCATAGGAATCGGATTGTCGCTCGCACCTCATATTTGAAGTGAACGTCCAGTTGACGCGCCATTGCATTTGGCCGCTATTCACACAATACTAGACGAGACACCACAGCAACCTGCGTAACAGACGTGTGGGCTGTGTCTGTCCCTTTCTCCGCTGTGCCCACGTTTGAGACACACAGCGCACTGCTGCGGCGCGTTAGTGCAACTAACGTTTTGATCCACCTACGTATATTGAACAAACCATATATTTAAATTTCACTATGCATTTTTTCACTGTCTTTGCAAATAAACTTTTAATCGAATTTCTCATTTCGGCTTCATACGAAGAAAGAATTGCAACGCAACGGCTAGAGGTAACTACTGATTAGGCTGCTGGGGCACGTGCGCTAGTGTTCAGACCGGTTGCGGCCTACTGTTTCACCTTCAAGGTCGAGCGTCCGCTGTGAACAAGAGCAATAACAACATGGATATCCTTTTTTCAGAGGAAAGACTAGCCCTAGTGCAAAGACCGAGTTTTGTGACATAACTTTAAACTTAACAAACGTAATTAACGTTCGATAACTTTTCAACAGTATGACATTAATGCCCTGTTTCTTCAACTTTGTGTTAAATTTTATTTAACAATTGTTAAGTAACAATTGTTATTGTTACCGTGTTTTGGTGGTAGGTAGAGGTGTAAGAAGGTGCGGGCGTGAATGGGTCTCAAACTACGGAATCAAAGTTAATGTAAAAGTTAACAAGGTTATATTTTCTTTTCAATATTAAGTAATAACAAAGAACAGGTACTTAGTAGCCGAAACACAATTTGAAATGTACAATTACAGGGATTACAGAGTTTGGGCTTCGAGCCCTGAGTTCACAATTTTTGAGCAACTAGCCCAACTTTCCGATATACAAATTTTAACAAAGGGGCAGAAGACCCCAATCAAACCCTGGAGCACTTGCTCCAAATTACACAGTAAAGCCTCCTCGAGGCATACAACACTCCGTTTCCAAAAGAGCCACACGCTCTTTAATTTAAGCCTCTCCTAGGCCACACCAAACTCCACTTTCAAGTTGTCCTCAACGGACATAAACACAGGGGTAAAATACCCAATCTACTGAGGTCTATTAAATGAAAAGCAGGTTAATTAAATGACCTCTAAAACAATTTGAGAGGAGGCGAACTTGCACTCCTAATACACTTGGTTTTTAAGACCTACTTTGGCTCTTAGGCCACTGATGCAAGGGCTAATCCCATACTACAGAGGTGACGTAATAGCAATTTACATTACATTACGGAAGAATTGGTTGAGAGAATAAGTTCACCTCAAGACGATGTGAGTGGGAGCTCGAGAGGGGTAAGCACTCTCTATCCCGATATGTCGTTTTAAAATAGAATAGATACCAGTTGTTTTTACATTTTAGGAAAAGGTTACATGGTTGAACGCTTAGAACCCGCCCCGAAAGTTAAACTGCTGAGCAAGAAAAGAAAGAATTTATTAATCGGCCATTACCTTATTGTTGACCGCCGCCGAGGAAAGAGGCGCTTCCCGCCTCCTGCTATGTACTTAATACACTGAAAGATGGAACAGAAGTGGCCCGGAGACCCTAAAATCAGCAGTTTATATACTCTCGCGGAAGTTTCTAGGCGTTAGGGGAATGAAAACACCCGCCCACAATGTTTTTATTGGATAGGACCCCACAACAGATACAAGTTGGGGGAAGATACACCAGATTGGATAGAAATTAATAAAAGAAATTCGGGATTGGATAAATCTAAAACAAGGGGAAAAAGAGGGGTATACAGCCAACTTAAACAATAACAGAAAGAAATTTAACAAGAAACAAACTTTTGGAATAAAAATTTCTCCAACAAAATAGTTCTTTGACTCCGCACTAGGGTGCGCTATTGTTGATCTTCAGTAGTGTCCTCTAGAAGAGAAAGTTCACACTTCTTACTTCAAGCGAAACAAAAACACATCAAAAGTGACACAGTTCAAAAACTCAAAATTTTCCACGTGGTGACATCTTCTGAGAAAGTAGAGAATTAATAGAGTAGATAAAGTTCAACCTTCCTCCAGAAGAGGAGTTTCAACTGGCGCAACTTTTAAATAAACGGTGTAGAGGTGTACCGCCCGGTACAGACCTCCCCCCCCAAAAGTTCCTCCAGGGGTGACACATGAAATCAGTTTGAAACAAAGTCCAAGTAATGATGTTGATACGAAGATAGATAGCAGAAGCATTTACAAGATTTCTTAATTCAGTTTCAAAATGTTGTTGTTGCAGGTGAATGAAAGTCTTTAAGTTTGTAGAATTTGAATTTCTGAAGATAAACTTTTAATACTTAGAAGTGAAGAAAAAATTTTTTGCACGGTCCACCGAATATTGCTGTTGAATTCCCAAATGTAGTTATCTCTTATAGTAACTGTCCATGTAGTTGATGTTGATGAAGTTGGATGGCCGGACCGGCCGTTGCAGCTTGCGTCCAAAAGGGGGCCGCTCGGACCCCTCAAGTACCCTGAGATACCGCTCGCCCGCACTATGAGGGGAGCAGAGGTGTTGAAGCACGCCGCGCCCGCGGTGAACATATACAGGCTGCGGGCAAGTAGCAGGACGTGCGCCGCACGTCAGCCTTGGCCGGGAGGAGAGCTCCGGCTCGCCGTGCACATGTCGTCCTCGCTGGAGAGGAGGGGGCCCATCCCCCTCCCCAGTCGCTGCACGGCGCTGCGCGGCTGCGGGGGCGCTGAAACATTAAAGCTAGGCGGCAGAATTGTGTTGGACTATCATCTTCTTTGAGGGTACAGGCTTGTGGAGAGGTTGAGGGGCCAGCGGCGTGTAGATATCCATGGCATTTACTATTATGAAGCCACAGTGTAAGGTGGAGCAGGAGACGGGAGCGTGGTAATGGCCGTGGCAAGAACAGGATGGCAGTTTAACGGATCGGGGTGGGTTTTACAAAAGGCTTACATCTAAAACCAAAATATTATAGAAGGGGCAGAATGCCTTAAAAGTGAAACTCAAAAAAAATATAACCTTCATATCCTTTCAGAATAATATGAAGCAAGTTAACACAGAAATTACACCGGTTTCACCTGTGACAGGTGAACCCTAAATATCCTCTCGGTGGCTGGATTGCTTAGTAACAATGTAACCGGTGTGAGAAAATCGAGAATGATGCATGGCCCATGGAATCTGGGGGCAAGCTTGCCCGCGGGAACAAAATTCTTGACCATAACCTGGTCACCTACCTTCAAAGGGGTGGGTCTCCGTCCACGATCATACCTTTCCCTAACCTTTTCATGAGACACTTTAAGATTGGCTTTAGCCTTCTTCCAAAGATCTTTAATATTGTCCGGATCCATTGTCTCGGGTAGAATGTCACTCAGAGACCAGAGGTTAGAGAGCGGCGTGTTGGGAACAAACTTGAACATCAATGAAGCTGGAGTGAACTTATGAGATTCATGAATCGCCGAATTCAAAGCAAAAGCTAACCAATGCAGGGACGTGTCCCACCTGGAAGGATCTTCATGATGATAGGCGATAAGTGCGGACCTGAGATTACGATTAACCCGTTCAGCCAGAGATGGTTGAGGGTAATAAGCAGAAGTGGTTACATGAGAGATGGACAAGTCAAAACAGAATTTACGAAAAAGATTTGATGTGAACGCCTTAGCATTATCAGATACAATATATTGGCACGGACCAAAAGAAGCAAAAATAGAATTTAGACAGGTAATGGTGGACTGAGCGGTAGCCAGCTTAGTCGGAAATAACCAAGAAAATCTGGTAAAACCATCTACACATACAAGGATGAATTTGTTGGCATTTCCCTTCGACTGGGGGAAGGGTCCTACATAGTCAATATACAGGCGTTCCATGGGGCGCGACGCTTGATGAGAAGACAAAAGGCCTACTTTAGTGGACATGGTGGGTTTACTGATCAAACAAGATTTACAAGCTTTTACAAGTTCCCGAATTTCACCGTCCATACCTTTCCATATGAACATTTCACGAATCTTTTCACGAGTTTTAAAGATTCCAAGATGCCCCCCCAATGGGGTCTCATGATAGTATTTGAAGATCATAGGTACAAGAACCGCTGGAACAACAACTTTCATCAACTTATCATGCCTCGAAGGGCAACATAGAACACCATTCCTCAGAACATAAGGGACAGCATGTTCCCCAGAAGAAAGGGTTTCCATTATCGGAGCCAGCGTCGGATCTTCACGTTGGTATTTCTCAATATCCCTAAAAAGCATGGGAGCATCTGTTAAGATGGCATTAACACCAGATAGTATGGACTCGGAAGGTGATGAACTGTCGACCGGTTCATGGGTCTCTACGTCGTTATGAAACATACGGCTGAGTCCATCAGCAACAACATTTTCGGTACCTCTGATATGTCTAACATCAAACTGGAAGGCGGAAATACGAATAGCCCAGCGGGCTATACGACCAGTACGACGCGGCCTACCTAAGACCCAGCTTAAGGCTTGATTATCTGTCTCCAGGTCGAATTTAACGTGTTCCAGATAGAGACGGAACTTTTCTAAGGCAAATAAGACTGCCAAACCTTCGAGCTCATAGATGGAATACTTGGCTTCTTGAGCCGACAATGTCCTAGACGCATAGGCGATGGGTCGCCTCCCTAGTTCAGTCTCTTGAAGAAGGACTGCAGCTACTGCTGACGACGACGCGTCGGTTTGGACGATGAATTTCTTCGAGAAATCAGGCATAGCAAGTACAGGGGCATTACAAAGAGCTAATTTAAGGTCTTCAAAAGCGGCTTGTTGAGAAGGTCCCCACTCGAATTTGATGCCTTTCCTACGAAGAAGGTTTAAGGGCGCCGCTCTATTAGCAAAGTTAGGAATGAACTTTCTGAAGAAATTCACCATACCAATGAACCTGGCGATACCTTTAATGTCCTTGGGAGGTTTAAAATCACGGATGGCCTGTGTTCTAGAATGATCGACTGCTACACCATCGGGTGACACAATATGCCCTAGGAATGACATAGAGGGCTTAGCAAAGGCAACCTTGGACAACTTAACAGTTAACCCAGCCTTACGAAGGCGATCGAGAACTTCTCGCAGATGATCTAGATGTTCTTCAAAAGTCTCTGAAAATACTACGACATCATCTAAGTAGTGATATAAGTACTCGAATTTGATGTCGGAGAAGACCCTATCTAGTAGCCTAGTGAGCACAGCTGCCCCCGTGGGGAGCCCGAAAGGCACGCGGTTGTATTCGTATAAATTCCAGTCCGTGGCAAACGCTGTAAGGTGTTTAGACTCTTCGGCAAGGGGAATTTGATTATAGGCCTGATTTAAGTCCAAGATGGTGAAGAACTTGGCCTTACGAAACCATGAAAAACAAGAATGAAGGTCGGGAAGGGGCACAGATTGTAACACCACCTTCCGATTGAGAGCCCTGTAATCAATGACAGGCCTGAAACCTCCTTGGGGTTTCGGTACTAAAAAAATAGGCGAAGAATACGCTGACTTAGAGGGCCTAATAATACCGTCCTTCAACATCTGATCGATGATTTCCTTCAGAGCCTTCATTTTAGGTGGAGATAGCCTATACGGTGGAAAACGGACAGGAATCGAATCCGTAACCTCAATTTTGTATTCAATAAGGTCAGTAACACCAAGAGTATCAGAGAACACCTCGGGAAACGACTGACACAGTTTGCGAATACTATCAGCCTGCTCCTCAGGTAGATGTCTAAGGTCTAACAACATCTCATCCTGGATAGGCGACATAGAAGAACATGACACAGAATTACACTTTAATAGTGGGATTTTACAACTAGAAGCAAATTTGAATGTGCACGACCTAGACTGCAGATCGAGCACAAGACCAGTGTGAGAAATAAAGTCAGCTCCCAATATAATGGGGCAAGACAATTGCTTGGCCACAAACAATTTAACTTTCCATGTAAACTTAAAAACACGAATTTTGACCAGTAAGGAACCTAGAATTTCTAATGGAGATGAATTAGCCGAAACGTATTGAACAGGAGAAGAGACATAGTCAGGAAGTTTACAAACCGTTTTCAATTTAGAATACCATTCAGCCGCAATAATCGAACAAACACTACCTGAATCTAAGAGAGCTGTTATAGGCTCGTTATTTACCTCAATCTTAAGAAAAGGAACAGGTGCGGGGGTATCCGCCGCAATCCTAAGACATTCTTTAGGGCATTCAAAAGATGAACTTGAAGGCTGATCGTTCTCTGCATTTACAATCTGTTTACTAGGGGCTGAGTCTCGGGAAGATGGATTAGTCGACTCAGCCGAAGCCACTAGTCACTTTTTATTATTGGCATAGGTGGAATTTGCACCAGAAGTTGAGCAGGAGGGGGTGCTATTTGAGTTTGGGCAATTCTTGGCGATATGTGAGAAGGCCCCACATTTAAAACAGCCTTGTGCTGAACCAGCTCCATTATTTGCCCTACTACTTTTGACTAATGGACATTTATTGCGAAGATGGTCAGGCGACCCGCAAGCATAACATTTACGGGGCGTGACTGGTCGGCGAGGTGGAGGCCGAGTGTTACTAAAGGAAGGCGGGGGTTCTTTCGCTACACGCAAAGAATCGGCGTATCTAACTCCTTCCGCTGAGACGGCCAACGCTTCAAGTTCAGAGAAAGTTTGCGGGCACGCCGCAAAACACAAGTATGACCTATAAGATGGTGAAATGCCTTCCACAATAGCTTGTACCATTTGATCCTCAGGGAAGTGAAGAGCAAACACCCTGGTATAAAACTTAATGTCTTGTATGAAATCAGCCAAGTTTTCATCCAACCTCTGTACTCGATAATAGTACTTTTGAATCAGAGATGACCTCGCGCGGGCGGGAATAAAGTTTGCAAGCAAGTGTGCATGAAAATCTTCAATAGATGACTGTTCAGCTATGGCTCTTACTGTTTTGTCGGAGAGAATACCAATAGCATACGGATAGATAATTTGCAAGATTTGACATGGAGACAGAGAAAAAACCAGGGCATGATCCTGAAATTCCACTAGAAATCTTAAAAATGAAATTACGTCACTGGTGGTATTAACAGAAAACTTGGATATACCTCTGAGCAACATTGCCAATGGATGAGGCAAGCTACTAAATCCGGGTGACATAGTAGGTAAAGGTTTCAATGGCAAGGAAGTCAATTCAGAACGGATGTTACTAAATGATGCACGACGTTCAGATTCGTTGTCCAATGGGGCAGGGATAGTTTGAGCAGCAACGGTTATCCTATTAACTTCTCCCTTGGGAGGCGCTTCCTCACTACCTGGATTCACTATGGTGGGTTGATCAGATTTGGGAGGAACTTCCCCAGTTAACAATTGAGTGACCTTACTAGATAACTCGGAAATATTTTCCAGGAGCGTACTAGCTTCCTTCCTCTGAACGTCATTCAGTTTTAGAGACAACAGATCGTTAACCCTATTCGAAAAATGATATAGCCTGCCTTGCACACGCTTAATTTGATTTGGAGACGGATCATTTTCATCAAAAAAACTAACTACAGAAGCTAGCCCCGTAATATTCTCCGTGATCGTGGAAAGAGAGTCGTCAATTTCTTTCTCTCCCAAATTGGGGATGGAAATGGGCAAATCAAGGGACTCTCTAAGCTTGTTAGTGTCTACTGCAACCGTGCCTCCAGATTGTACATTTCTAATAGTCAATTCATAGATCAACTCCTCCTTGCGCAAATAGTTAAGGAGGAGAACATCGCGAGGGCCGGGCATGATGACAGAACAACTTGGAAAAAATCAAAAAATTCCAGCAACTGAGAAAATGGTTAGAGTTCGGAACAAACAATGTTTAGCCGTCAAAAGGGGCTAAATTGAGACCCATTCAACCACGCTCTGCTACCACTTGTTACCGTGTTTTGGTGGTAGGTAGAGGTGTAAGAAGGTGCGGGCGTGAATGGGTCTCAAACTACGGAATCAAAGTTAATGTAAAAGTTAACAAGGTTATATTTTCTTTTCAATATTAAGTAATAACAAAGAACAGGTACTTAGTAGCCGAAACACAATTTGAAATGTACAATTACAGGGATTACAGAGTTTGGGCTTCGAGCCCTGAGTTCACAATTTTTGAGCAACTAGCCCAACTTTCCGATATACAAATTTTAACAAAGGGGCAGAAGACCCCAATCAAACCCTGGAGCACTTGCTCCAAATTACACAGTAAAGCCTCCTCGAGGCATACAACACTCCGTTTCCAAAAGAGCCACACGCTCTTTAATTTAAGCCTCTCCTAGGCCACACCAAACTCCACTTTCAAGTTGTCCTCAACGGACATAAACACAGGGGTAAAATACCCAATCTACTGAGGTCTATTAAATGAAAAGCAGGTTAATTAAATGACCTCTAAAACAATTTGAGAGGAGGCGAACTTGCACTCCTAATACACTTGGTTTTTAAGACCTACTTTGGCTCTTAGGCCACTGATGCAAGGGCTAATCCCATACTACAGAGGTGACGTAATAGCAATTTACATTACATTACGGAAGAATTGGTTGAGAGAATAAGTTCACCTCAAGACGATGTGAGTGGGAGCTCGAGAGGGGTAAGCACTCTCTATCCCGATATGTCGTTTTAAAATAGAATAGATACCAGTTGTTTTTACATTTTAGGAAAAGGTTACATGGTTGAACGCTTAGAACCCGCCCCGAAAGTTAAACTGCTGAGCAAGAAAAGAAAGAATTTATTAATCGGCCATTACCTTATTGTTGACCGCCGCCGAGGAAAGAGGCGCTTCCCGCCTCCTGCTATGTACTTAATACACTGAAAGATGGAACAGAAGTGGCCCGGAGACCCTAAAATCAGCAGTTTATATACTCTCGCGGAAGTTTCTAGGCGTTAGGGGAATGAAAACACCCGCCCACAATGTTTTTATTGGATAGGACCCCACAACAGATACAAGTTGGGGGAAGATACACCAGATTGGATAGAAATTAATAAAAGAAATTCGGGATTGGATAAATCTAAAACAAGGGGAAAAAGAGGGGTATACAGCCAACTTAAACAATAACAGAAAGAAATTTAACAAGAAACAAACTTTTGGAATAAAAATTTCTCCAACAAAATAGTTCTTTGACTCCGCACTAGGGTGCGCTATTGTTGATCTTCAGTAGTGTCCTCTAGAAGAGAAAGTTCACACTTCTTACTTCAAGCGAAACAAAAACACATCAAAAGTGACACAGTTCAAAAACTCAAAATTTTCCACGTGGTGACATCTTCTGAGAAAGTAGAGAATTAATAGAGTAGATAAAGTTCAACCTTCCTCCAGAAGAGGAGTTTCAACTGGCGCAACTTTTAAATAAACGGTGTAGAGGTGTACCGCCCGGTACAGTTATTAATTTAACACTTCGGTTTAAAGTCCCTGTTTAACGAACACATTTCTAACATTTTTGTTACGAAACAACTGTTAAAGGCAAGTTAAGTTTCATGACGGACAGTGAGCGTCTTTTGTTCTTTTTACGTAAAGTGCTCAGAGCGGTATATTGTAATCGTATTTTGTCACACATGGTTGACATTATTATTGGTTTCAGTCAGCGGAGACCGCTAAGACATCCAGCTGCAAGAGAACCCTGTCCTACTTCGCTGTATATTAAAATAATGTCGAAATATTCCTTCGATGTGATCTGTGCCATGGGTAAGCGGTATGTGTTTGCTAGCTATACATTAGTAATATCCGGGTTGTAAGCATTGCGTCACAGGTCACTCATCCCCTCCCAAGGAGGCTGCCGACCATACGCACCGTTCACTTCATCCTAGCTGCATTGCCACATGTTCTTTGCTACCATCCAAGCCATAATTTTTAAATATTTTAGCGCTAAGCATATGTTCTGACACTTATTTCAAGGTGTTTGTACACTTCATCGTTTTGCGTGTCGAGCCATTCACCCTTTACATCACCGATTTCATTGTGAAACTGTACAAACCTGAAAATTGAGACATATCCCCACGTTCTATTACCTGTGTTACTGTGATATAAGCGTTACCTTTCACTCGGTATAGTCGAATTATAGAACGTCTGAAAAAGTCCCTTCGGCAGTCCATGTCGTACGATGTGAGCATGTAAAAGATTCCTTTTTAAACCTTTGACGTTTATCTGACAGTATTAATTATCTTCCTTCTGACAGAGTAAAATGGAGCGTCGAAATTGCCACGCTGGCAGCCTAGATGACATGACTTTAAAATGCCTGTCCATGGTATGCAATTATTACTATTATCGCTCATCAACACATCATCATTCTCCCCTCGTCCAGCTCTTGCCACGCCGGAGTGTCGATATCGCTTCTCCCCCGTTGCCTCTCCTTCCACCACTTCTTTTCAGTAACTGTATTCTAGTTCGGGTCTTCTTTTTGTTATACTGTTCTTGACAGAATTCTTCCATCTTGTTCTGGGCCTCCCTCTTGCCCTCTTTCCTTCTATCTTAGCCTCCAACACTTGTTTTAGTATTTTTTCTTCCTCCCTCCTAATAACATGTCCAAACCAGCTCAATTTATTATTGTCTCACTCGGTTTTCTCTACCCCTTACTATTTTCTGACCTCCACATTTCCTACTCTGTCTCTCCTTGTCTTCCCTATCACACTCCTCAAGAACTTCATCTCACAGGACTGAATTCTATTCTTATTTCTTGTTATCAAAGTTCAAGTCTCTAATGCATGCGTATTTAGGGATATAAAACATATTGTACATTATCTATTTACATTTCATAGGAACTTCTCTGTTCCGAACCAGGTTCCTTACATTCTGGTAGAAAGTATTTCCCGCTTGAGCCTTTCTGCTGATCTCCTTATCTAACCTTGCATCTTCATTTACTTCACATCAATACATGTTAGTGTAAATCCACATTTTAACAAACAGTTTGCAATCAATATTCCATATATTTCAAGTTGCTAATGTGGAACGTACATCAGTTCACCAAGTTTTCTTAGGAAGTGTTCAAATTAATTTTAATATCATTAGCAGATATGCTTCACGAAGTCATTTCGTCTGAGAGCTGTGGACAACTGGGAGGAAAAGTACATAATTTTCAAATCTCTGAGATCACAAGCAGCTTTTATATTTCTCGTGGAACCGTTTAAATAACCGCCGGAGGTGTTGGCTGGATTAAGAACTCAGCTAGGAGCGATAGAACTGCACGGTAAAGTGTGTGTGTCTGTATAATGCATTCTGCACACGAGGTTTGCGTTTGATATCCCTCGCCTTTTGGCGATAGAAGCTCGTAGTCGCGTGAGTAGATCCAATCGCCGCATTAACATTCATACGAGGCAGGCTCGCTTGAGAATATAGTAATTTATAACAGAAGGAGCGAGATGGTGCTAAGATACAAACAGCACGGCATGTAGGTCAGGGTTCAAATCCACTTGCTTTCTCTTGTTCAGCGTTCAAAATTACATTGTGGAAATAGGGAGAGAGCTGACTTAACAAAAGCCTTTCTGTAGCATACAAACGGCAGCAAAAACGCGATCGTCTTACAAAGGAGTTGTTAATGCAGAGCACATAACGTATGGGAGAAAGAAGGGTTCAGCAAGATACTTCGTATATCAGCGATCCAGAACCTCAGGGGACATTATAATGTTTCAGCCATAAAATCACTGGTATGCGATGATCATAAATTATTGCCCCGTTCTCTTTGGCCAGTAACTTGTGAACCCAAGGCTCTTTAACCATTATTTGCTCCATAAATGGTTATACATATCTTCTCTATCAAATTACATCGTTTTAGCGTGATAGAGATAATATATACAAACACTTTAAATGAAGGTCAAGAGGAAGAGGTCCGATCACTTTTAGTTGACGGCAAAGTAAAGTTAAAGACGTGAAACTGAAGAACTCTCTGGGCCATATAAAGGTAAAAACGTCGGAGTCGGAAGAAAACAATAGTTTTGCTAAAGGAAGTTAATATTAATATTAGTATTATTTATTTACGAAAATTCTGACAGTAATAATATGAACAGTCTGACAAAACGCGGGTTCTATTCTCGGTGCTCCAAGAGATTTAAAAATGGAAGGAACGTTGTTAAAATGGTGAACGCAGCTTACCTCCAAAGAGGGTGTGTATGGAAAGATCTACACCACCTTGAGGCGAGGACATTACCTATTTTTACTTCAATTTTATTTAAACAGGAGATAAAATACTCACAGAAGTTGCTTTGTTTATTAGTTTTAAATAGTACTCTATTCAAATATTTACATTATTGTAATTTAACTTGAGCTAGAAGCTTTAAGAGAATACTTCATTATCCCGATAATTAGTATTAAATTCTATATGACGGTGGTGGTGTTTTAAATACAAATTATTGTGTTTTAATCTTGAAATGCTCGTAGTAGGTTGGTTGTAATTGCTATGTACAGCGTGACCCAAAATTCCGTTAACATTTGATGAGGGAATATATCACGGAATATTGGAGGTAGAGAGGTAATAATTGACTCACATGACTGGCATAACATGAGGTTTTACTTACACCAACTACGAATGCAATAACAGGCCAACAGATAACGTCAGTGATACCGCGATGTACGCCGATATGTTACAGAATCGCATCATCCCTAGCTTGGCTGAAACACACTTGCTGGAAGGTACGACGTTTATGCAAGATGGCGCTCCACGCCATGTTGCTACAAGTGTGAAAGATGTCTTGCGTACACCCTTTGATGAGCATCGCGTGCTGAGCCATCACTTCCGTCATGCTTGGCCTACCCGGTCTCCCAACCTCAATCCGTGAGATTATTGGTTGTGGGGTTACCTTAATTCGCAAGTATACTTCATCGTCCGACCTCATTAGGGATGCTAAAAGCAACATCCGACAACAATTTCTCACTATACCTAATGATATGCTGTACAGTGCTGTTCACAACATTGTCCCTCGACTACTGATATTCTTGATAAATGACGGCCGACATGTTAAGCATTTGCTTTAAAAAAGAACATCGAGTTTGCTAAACCTCGATTGTTATGTTAATTATTGCTTGTATATCGTATGAAGTGCCATCTGTTAGTAATTTTATGTACTTTATTTTGTGTCAGTAAAATCCCGTGTCATGCCAATCATGTGCGTCATTTATTACCTGCCTATCTCCAATATTCCGTGAATGATTGTCCCGTAAAATGTTAAAGGACTTTTGGGTCATTCTGTATTTCTTTATGAATGCTTTTAATCTATTTAAAGATAAAAATTTCATGAAGCTCCATATTGAACTGTATCACAATTAAATTGAAATAACAAATAACGTAGTTCAAACTATTCAATACAAGTAAATAAGAAATGTGGTGTTACATTCGTATTTAATTATAAGCGGGAGTGGTACTGGTTTCGACCCCAATCTGTGTCATCATCAGCCGAATAAAATGCAAAAAAAAATGCATAGGTAAATACGAAATTAAAGAATGAGTCTTTAACAAAAACAGTTGAAGAAGCAATATAAGAAAATGGGGATAGGCAATGCGCGATTTTAAATCGTGAAATCTAAACACTACTGAAAATTGTTTTATTCACCTTGACCAATACTTCAACCCTTATTTCAATTTAAACGACATTTCTGAAAAACCCAATATCCTATTTGACTTCCTAATTCTTCTTCTCAAAAATTCTAAATTTCTAAACCCGAATTCAATTTTCCATGCTTTACACAGTTCCTACCCACGTTTTCTACCTCCAATAACCCACCCTCCTAAGCCACCCTAAAATTCCCCTCCTTTATTTCCCTACCCTTTCCCATCCTCTTTTAACTTCCAATCCTTTTAATCTTCTCTTATCTACTAATCCTCTTCCCTTATTAACTTATCCTATCTTTTTTTTTTCACCTCTCCTCTCGAAAAAAACCACCCTACTTTCCGAATTGAACTGTACACTAGTATACTATAGTGCCACATGCATTTTGGGTCTTTACATTCAAATTTAAACTCATGCCTGGCGCCGCCTTGGACTACCTCAATTACGACCTGAATTCTCATCTTCAAGAAGTAGCGCAGCGCACTGTGCATATACGTTTTTCATTTGTTTCTGGTTTTGGGCTTTTTACCATTTTTCTCTTCACAATTGTTTTTTAAGTCAACTGTTCTAAAGAATCTACAAGATCCTAGTTACATACTTCAATTATATTAAATTGTATTTTATATATATAGATATATACATTTTCGCAACCGAAACAATTAGAGATTGGATCACTAAGCTATTCACCGAATTCCGTCGGCATTTGAAAGCACAGCACCGGACATTGAATATGTTGTGCTGATCTTCAGGAGCTAGCAATTTGCTTCAATCAAGCGACTCGTCTTCGACTTCTACACAGTTCTGGGACTTCATATTTACTAAATTGCATTGTGACTTCGCGCCTGATAGTATATGCTGACTGGCTTACTTAACTGTTCTCCGCTTCTCGTAAACATTTTGAGACAGTGCCGAACTTTGCGTGTGTTGTGCTACTATTCAGAAGATCGCGCCTTAAGTGACTGACCTTCTACTTCTTCTAGATTTTACGATTTAAAATCGCGCAGTGCCTATCCCCATTTTCTTATATTGCTTCTTCAACTGTTGTTGTTAAAGACTCATTCTTTAATTTCTTATTTACCTATGCATTGTGTTTTGCATTTTATTCGGCTGATGATGACCCAGATTGGGGTCGAAACTGGTACCGCTCCCGCTTATAATTAAATAGGAATGTAACACCGCATTTCTTATTTACTTGTATTGAATAGGTTGAACTACGTTATTTGTTATTTCAATTTAATTGCTTTTAATCTGTTTCTTTCGTTGTAATGTAACTTCTTGTTACGATGTAGTTTCTCGAAATATTTTTTCACAGGTAATTTATTTGTGTAAGTTTTAGCAATGCACAGATTTAGAACTGTCTCATAATATTTGTACTAGACATACAAATTTTAATTTGTATGCTTTTCAACAACAGACAACCTACAATTATCGAAACTATAAATAAATAAATAAATAAATAAATAAATAAATAAATAAATAAATAAATAAATAAATAAATAAATAAATAAATAAATAAATTAATTAATTAATTAATTAATTAATTAATTAAATTATTTTGTTGCATTAATTGTTTTCTTCTTGTTCTTGTTTTTGCTGCTACGTACTATATTTTGAAATTTAATTCATTATAGCTGAAAACCATTGCCACCGGAATATCTCTCAATTGCAGTGTATTTGTTATATTATTATTAATAATAATAATAATAATAATAATAATAATAATAATAATAATAATAATAATAATAATAATAATAATAATAATCAAACCGATCGAGTTGAGCGCGTGGTATTAGTCATATGCCGTGGGTTTACATTCGGGGGATGGTGGGTTCAAAGTACCACTGGCGGCAGTCCTGAAAATGGTTTTCCGTGGTTTCCCATTTTCACAACAGGCAAATGGTGAGGTTGTACCGTAATTAATATCACGGCCACTTCCCATTACAGCCATTTATTATCCCATCGTCTCCGTGAGACCTGTCTGTGTCAGTGCAACTTGAAACAAAGACTAAAAAAGGAAAACTTAAACTTTATAATAATTTTAGGAATATTATATTTGTCCCTCTAGAATTGTTGTGGACAGCGTCATGATTATTATCTTCAGCTTCATTAATAACCGTTATTAGTATTACGGTTTTCACAAAACAGCGGGTAGTTTTGTCTTTGCAAATCGCATTAGATACTTCAAAATGTATGCCACAATGATTTTTCAATTGTTAGTTGTTAAAGAAATTTGACGAACAACATAAATTTACACCGAGGAGAGAGAACATCAAGCTTTTCTTATATATCTTTTTAGAAATATATGTCTACTGTAGAACTATTGTCAAGAAGAGTGCACTATTGAACGGAATGTTAAACAAGGAGAATCTTAGTGACTGAGATATTTCCTTATTTGTTGATTGAAGTGGAATAAGAAGCTGGGAACATCTGTTTATTCACATATGAAGATGAAATGAAATGTCGTATGGCTTTTAGTGCCGGGATATCCCAGGACGGGTTCGGCTCGCCAGGTGCAGGTCTTTCTATTTGTTTCCCGTAGGCGACCTGCGCGTCATGATGAGGATGAAATGATGATGAAGACAACACATACATCCATCCCCCGTGCCACTGGAATTAACCAATTAAGGTTAAAATCCCCGACTCGGCCGGGAATCGAACCCGGGTCCCTCTGAACCGAAGGCCAGTTCGCTGACCGTTCAGCCAACGAGTCGGACACATATGAAGTTGTGACAGCCAGAAGGCATCAGTAATTTAAATCATTGGGGGATTGATTGATGTACACGTTCGAAGACTCCGTAGATGTTGTGATCGGTTCTATCGGCGAAAGGAAGGATTACAAAGAGGTCTCCTTATAACTCTCTGTGGTCACATATATGAACTGCTTCATATGTCCCCAGAGTAAGTGATCGAGACATAAAAGCTCAAGCAATCTCAGTTCTCTCACCCCTACCTTCTGGTTTCCAAACCTGGCTGTCAGATGACCCCTCACAGCATTGGTGTTCACTGCAAACTTGTTGCTGTATGAATTTGAAGAAGAACAAACAATAATCCTTAATAGTTTCACCACTCCAGCCAATATTTACTGAAGTGAAGAGATCCAAACGAACAACTCTGTACACACATCCTCGTGTAAAACAAATTGACGTCAGTCTTCTGTACAAATTTGTCCATATAGTTTTGCAACACCCTATTTGACCCTCAACTGGTAACATACTGTATAATTTTGTAACGTGACTGGTATTAAGGTGTTTGTAATACTCCAGAAATTTACTATTATATTATATAATATTTTCTTACATTTTGTTGTTTAATTTGTTGAAATATATGTTTTCAAACATGTCACAGCAAAACCTGGGAGAAAAATGTAGAATAAAATACAGAAATACTAAAATGAAACTCCAGAAAAGTGGGTCTTCCTATTCTTAAAAGTCTAGAAACAAAACTTTGAATACCTACTTACTTTCCTGCTATGTCAGTCCTTTCTAAAGAACGAGAATCGGAGAAAGAATAAAAATTACTGGAAAAGTCGAAGCACGAATTCACATATTTATGTCCAAAATTCATGTGTGTCAGATCATTTTCACCTGTTTGTATGTTCTCCCCTCCATAATAATAATCCACTTTCTGAATCCGTTTCGTCATGAGTTTCTATCTCGTAATCCGGATCACTGCCGTCTAGAATTTCATCAATCATTTCTTCTAAACCAGTTTCCACGTTTGACTGATTTGCTTTCAGAACTCGTTGAGAATAACCAGTTTGTGTTCCCACATTATCAATCTACTCTGATTGTTGAGAAGGACCTGATCGTCGCTCGAGAAAACCAAACCTCATGGCGCAACAGCCTTTGAAGGGCCTTGGCCTACCAAGCGACCGCTGCACAGCCCAAAGGCCTGCAGATTATGAAGTGACGTGTGATCACCACGAGGAATCCTCTAGGTCGTTAATCTTGGCTCTCGAGACCGGGTCGTGGTCCACATTGTACTAATTAATTACAAAGCACAGTCAGTAACAACAATATTATATTAATCACAATAAACCCAAAATGTTGATTAAGAAGACTCACTAGTAATAGTTCTTCCGTAACTGGTATAATGTATCTGCTAGACGGCGTGGCAATCTTTGCGCTTTTAATGAAGGACACATTGAGCGAACGGTACGCGAACTTCACTGCATGGGGCCAATGCTCCAACTAAAAGGTACGCAAAGGGAGAAAGAATTAGGGCCCCGGAATGAGAGGGTATGGCCACCGGGAAATTGAGCAGCCGTCTCACAGACGTTTGATACGAGTTGAGGGTTAAGATAATTAATCCGAAAATCACAAAAGCCTAAATTCTCTTCCAGACGATGTGTCACGCAGACCTTTCTCACTGCAGAACTGTAGTAAAGAAGACTACACTACAGGGCCAAATGTTAAACAAGGGGAATCTTGTGCAAGTCATAAAGGAGTAGCTTCAAGTTTATATCCACACGCTTCTTACATCAAAGTGAAGGAGTGGAATTTCATCCGGACGCTACCAGTCAAGGAATGCAAGAGGCACTCTTATAAAGAAATAAAAAGTTAAGAACAACAGAGGAAACAAGAAGAGGGATTGAGATACAAAAGGAACAACAAGATTTGATTACGACCCGGCGAGGTGGCGCGCGGAATGGGAGGTAGAGCAATGAAGAAGAAGAAGATCGGGTAATACAGAGGTGAGACAAAGAGAACAAGGAGATATCTGAATCAATAGTGAACTTCATAAATTCACTGGGTATTAACGGCGTAAGCTGAATCTCCCAAGCGGGAGAAGGAAAGAGAAACAATACATTCCAAAGTAGGTTTTGAACAGTAACAGAATTTTGACTCGAAGTATTTACTGGCATTTAATCTTGTTGATTGGATTGAAAGGTTGTTATTCTTATCCTTGGACTACTTCACAGGCTCAAAGGAATATCACCTACTGCTAGGACATAAAATGCAGACTAACATAAGTAAGGAAGGCCTTTCTTAGGTGAAAGAAATTTGCTCACTTCAAATATACATATACACGGGTGTGACTAAAGGCTTCCACCAAACGTAACCTCGGCACTAACTGGCGAAGAGTGGTTAGCTCTATATCCATCCACCTTTGCCCTCAGGGACTAACCTGTTACTCATTTTGGGTGTAGAGTGAGTAGACCCCAGAAAAGTGGAAATCTTGTTTCTTGAAGTTTTCGACTTTCTGAAGAGGAATCGAATGGTACCCTCGTCCTTCTGGATCAATGAAACACATATTCACCACCTCTGCTGGACAGTCCGTTCATTATTAGCCGTAACCTTCCTGATAAATTACTGTGCATGTGCGGTTTCAGCAGCACCTTAGCTCAGATTGATAACGCACTCACAGTTCCCAAGAAGCTCGGAATTTTCGGCTTGCAGACCGTGACCATGACCAACATCGCAGATGGACCGAGTGCACGGGCAACTCATATCCTGCTCACCTGATAGATTGTGGCATTATTTCTTAATATCAAACCAAAGTAAATTCGTGGTGAAGTATGAACTGCAATTCTAATTATCACGACCAACTAATGATTTGCCTTCAAATATTGATTTCAGCCCTTAACATTTCTGCTATATTATTTGCTTTATGTAGCACCGCGACGCTGGCAAGTCTTATAGTTACGATAGGATAGGAAAGGGCTAGTACCGAATCGACCCTGGCCTTGCACAACCCCTGCATTTGCCTTCTGTGAAAATGGGAAATAATGGAAAGCCATCTTCAGGGCTACCGACAGTGGGTTTCAGCCTTAATATCTTATCATTCAAGATAAATGGACACAGAAATCCGAACGGTGCTTTAAATCTCCTACACATAGTTAAATAAGCGCAATATTTGGCTCAGTTTGTTGAACTCTTTCACGATATCTTATTATTGCTATTAGTATTGACACCTAAAGTAGTCGGTTAATTGGAGAACTCTTTGAATCGCGCATATTGCTGACATCCGCAAGCGAAACAAAGATCTTGGTAAGCAACACAAAGCGTATCATTTTGATATTTTCACCCGAGTATTTCTTTTGATGATCCATCTATTGGATTAGTTCCAGTGTGCCAGTACAGAACATTTGAGCACAGAAACTGTTTGTGGATGGTGCGTCTCAGGATAGAATCAAGAGTTTCATAGAAGAAAATCAAACATGACGCAATGTACGTGTCAGCTTGTTTCTGAGATTGAAAATGTCCCCTACGACGACATTGTATATTATAAGTGAATTATAGTGAGAGGTTTGAATGCGGTAAGAGAAAATGAACACATGGTAACTTATAAACAGTATATGTACTTAAACAAGTGTATGAAAGTATGATTGGTGGAAAAATGTTGGAAAAGTATGACCAGTTCTTTGGGCTCAGAATGTAAGATTAAAGGGATAAGGTAAGCTGGAGACGGAACACAGCAGGCAACACCTAAAAGTACAGTGTTTTAAATTAATAAAATCAAAAGGAGTAGACTTGATAATAAGCTTTTGGGATTTTGACAAGTCAGAAAATAGGTGAAATCCTTTACGTTTTGCAGATAACTTTGCTCCGAGTTTTCAGAAGAAAATCTCGTCTGTTCACTAACAAGACTTAAAGGTGTAAAAAGTAGAGAAATTCACCTTGTTCTCTGACACCGGAAAATTCCCAAGAGCGTATTATCTTCTTTACAGTTACCGGCCGTGAAAGCTTCGATTTAAATATCATATAGAGTGCTTTAACAAGTTCTGAGTTAAAATGGGCATATTGTTGAAATATCATTTAGCTTCGATAGATTAGAAATAAATGTACACAAACAATTGAAGTTACTAAACTGACAAAAATGTGAAGAAAAAATGTGATCCTTGAGTATAAAAATCCACTGGTTAGAACGGAAGAATTATACGAAAAGAATTAGGACAAAGTCTAGTAAAATTAGAAACCAGCTCAACGCTCTATCAAATCATACTACATTAAAATACCATACTACAAAATATCAAACCAGAATACGGATGCTGCCTTTAAACTATAACGTTACTAATAATTACATTGTGAAGCACCATACTAAAAGGAAAGAAGAAGTTCTTTAGAGACTGTGAAATTTAGTGTATAACGAGGGAACACATACATGTGTTTCACTCGGATTCGATTGAAATTTGGTAGGAATATTCGTGGGAGGCAGTAGAATGCTACGGTGAAAACTGCATGTGTCCAGCGCAAGTTTAAACGCTAAAATAGAACAAATAAATAGTCGTAAAAATGGAAGTGCCGCGGGAGTATCCGGGTGTGGCGGAGAGGGAGGGAGGAGCGAAGCAGCTGACGTGAGGAGCGTATAGTCGGGCTGCTCGCCCGAGTCGAATGAATGACCACCCACCCCCACCCTCCCGGCCACTCTTCTTTACTATACCGCACTTCGCACATACCTCGTACCTTCCCGATTAGAAACGTCAAAGCAGATCAAGAGGTGCACATTGATTAGTCGTCCGATGAGACAATGTTCTTACAATGACAGATAAAATCTGACATTCTTATAGTCATTTTTATGAATGATGACTTTATATTTACTTTAACCATGTATGGTAATAATTGATTTTTTACACCTAGATACAAAAAACGCCCACTACAGAAGTCATTCAATCCGTGGAATGTAGTAGTGTGCCTTCAGAATTGTTTTGCAGAGTGTGACAAAAATGACACTCCATTTTCTGAAAATGAAAGGAATTTGGGATTGGAATTATATCGTAAGTAGTTCAATGTATTTGTATATATTTACTTTTACGAGAAAAACAAGCGTTCACAGGAATTGCGTTCTTGTCTCCGTTTTACAGGTCTAATTGCCGACAGGGTTTTGGATACCGATATGACAGTGGAACTGGATGGCACATTGGATATGTCAGATGATGACTTTGATTTCGAGGAAGACAATATTGAAACACCGTTATTTGACCTCGTCTCCAAAAATGTTGCTCCTAACCCTGCATCCACAACAACGGCTGAACGATGCCTAATCCCAATAACATATAAGAAGAAGGCCGTCAAATATTGGCGAAACAACGGTGGGAAACAGAGGAGCTTCGCATCAGTGAAACGCAGGTTTTGTAAATTAAAGTTCCGGCAAGAGCTTTACAGGTGGGAGCAGCAACTGGGAAACGGTGGCACAATGGGAGAAAAAGTAAATTTGTTACGAAGAAGACTTATCAAAAGTTCAAAGAAAGTAGACAACGAAACAAAATTGTTCACGATATAAATATTAAAAAATGGGCCTTAAAGTACGCTAGTATAGTTAACTACGACACGTTTCGAGCGTCTCATTCCTGGGTAATGAGTTTTAAAAAGAAATTCAAAATTGGATCTAGAAAAATTTGCAAATTCGTATCTAAAATGTACCAATTTGAACAAGAAGATACTAATTAAAACGCGACACTGTTTGTTGAAAAGTGTCGCTCACGGCCCAGAGAGTGTGTTTAATACTGATCAGTCTGGTTTTCATGAAGAGTTCCATTCTGGCGGGACCCATAATGAACGAGGAGAAAAGTCGTATTAGCGGAAGCACAATCTATGAATTCACTAACTCATAGCTACACAATACAGGCAATAATTTCGGCAGATGGACAACTCCTGCCGAAGTTGCTAGTAGTGTTGAAAGAAAAAAATTGCAAATACGGTCCTAATATAGAAAAATTACTATTTACTGCACCAAATGTGTACACTTTGCCTTCAAAGTCTGGAAAACTGACCAAAGAACTTGTACAGAAATGGTTACGGGATGTTTATTATGAGCTAGTACCAGAATACAGTGTTTTAGTTCTCGATTCCTGGACCGGACAGAAAGAAGAAAATATTTTAAATGCTAAAATTGGGAGCAAGAAAGTCATTAATGTTCAGACAATTCCGAAAGGAGCCACTGGACTTAGCCGTTAGATGTTTTGGGCTTCCGCATTTGGAAGCAATTTATACGTATTTTGTACAATTTAATTTTGTTAAACTCGTTAGACATCAAGGTACATTTAAGGAACAACATTTTAAAAGTGTAATCGTTGACGCACAACCAGTTCTCCTCTCCGCGTTTTCGTAGCATGTGGCAGTAGAGTTGGTATAAATGTAGCTATGTTAACAAGAAACCTTCATAATTTGTTAATCCAATCGATTATTGTTTCAAAGAACAGCCTTCCTATAATCAATGTAATACTTGTGAAAGGGAAAGCGCTGTAAGATGTGCATGGTGCACACAGTATCTGTGCCTTGTACACTTTTTTGTAATCAATCACTATTGCACTAATTACAACGAGTAACAAGAACTCGGGCGTGAATTCTTCAAACCTTATTGGCATCGTTGTTCAAACATCGTCCTTTGTATACTTGTTTCATGTGCTGTTTTCATATTTGCGTTTTACACATCTAATCGGGAAGTTACGGGGAACGCGTAACTATACGCTGCCTGGCTGCTGGCGCAGCTCGACACAGCCCGGTTGGCTCACGTCCGCTGCTTCCCTCCTCCGTACCCCTCCGCCAAAACCCGATACTCCCGCGGCACTTCTAATTTTACAACTATTTATTTGTTATATTTTGGCGTTTAAACTTGCGCTGGGGACGTGCAGTTTTTCACCTTAGCATTATAATGCCTCCCACGAATATTCCTACCAAATTTCAACCGAATCCGAGTGAAACACAGGTATGTGTTCCCTCGTAAGATCTTCTAGGCCACAATATTTTCATACTTGATACTTGTTTACTGGAATTCTTGAAGAGTAGTCCATAAATCGTCCTTTCACAAGCATAAATTTGAAGATAAATGACCTTTTAGGTTTGCTGCAGTTCTTGAATAATTAGTCATAAAACTTTCTTCATAAAGGTGAGTTTTAAAAAACACCCACTCTTGTGGACATAGTGCTGGCTAACGATTGATGTCCTTCTTAAGAAGACTGAGCTTAAGCGTCGAAGTTAAAACTATCCACATGGTGTGACGTCGGGACTCGAACAAATAGCCGGCAATGGCATTTGCTACCATAGTAACTGGAACTGGTGCTTTTTGCCTGGAAGTCGAGTCCTTTTATTTGGAAAAACTGGGCGAAAGCGCACCGATGAAAAGTAGGGCTGAAAGGAACTAAGAATTGGCATTACAAGGGAGAAAGGAAAGAAAGAAAATAAATATTCAAAATTCAAGAAAATTTAGCAAGGACCTTAAAATAATATTAACGTGAAACTTCAGGTAAATATGTATATAAAACATATAAATAATTAAAGTAAATAGCCAATCCAATATCAAAACGCAAGAGTGCATTGCGGTGGAATAAATTCCGGTATTCAATACCAATCATGAAAGTTGCTGTTGACGGGAAAAGTATGACGTGGTGTGAATAAGCCAAAAAGAAAATTAAAAACGTTACGAGTGAGAAGGACGTATTTGTCTGCTGATCGGTTGAAGCAGTGGATAGCAAGCTGCCGACATAACTACACGCGTCAACAGACAACTTGCAACTTGTTATTCACTGAGTAGTGTTAGTGAGGCAAAATATACAGGAATAACGTTAAGAAAATATTCCAATTATGGAAATAGCAAATAGCAAAAAGGTACTACGTGAATGTTAAGATTTTCAACCCAAAATCGAAAGGTACTGTGATATCATTTTATTAAAAACTCAGTACAATCCTATAAACAACGAATATTCCCTAATCAGTCCGAAGTATAATACGTACTCGTGCATGAATACTAAGCGCCTCTTGTTAAGAATGGCCTGAGGTCCCTTTCTGGTTCAGCTATAGAGGACGTACGTGCAGATAAGACGGCGGAAATGGGACGGCTCAACCTCACAAGGACAAATGAGAAGTGTTCTCGCTATTTCAATTGTCTCTTCCAAACCCGACTCCTAACGAGTCTTCCATTTCCATGTCACCCATAGCCCTTCCCTTTTCCTTTTCTTCCCGATGAAATGGCGTATGGATTTTAGTGCCGGGAGTGTCCGAAGACAAGTTCGGCTCGTCAGGTGCAGGTCTTTCTATTTGACACCCGTAGGTGACCTGCGCGTCGTGATGAGGATGAAATGATGATGAAGACAGCACATACACCCAGGCCCCGTGCCATTGGAATTAACCAATTAAGGTTAAAATCCCCGACCCGGCCGGGAATCGAACCCGGGACCCTCTGAACCGAAGGCCAGTACGCTGACCGTTCAGCCAACGAGTCGGACTTCTTCCCGATAACTTCATGCTTCGAGGGATAAGACCTATATACGGAAGCAAAAAGAAAGAAAAGGTGAAAATATGTAGGGCTAAAAAGGAAACTAATCGAAAACACGGGAACATGAAAATGATAGCAGAAAGGAAACATGTAAGCACGAAAAAAGGAGAAAGCAAAAATGAATATAAATACAACATTTTAATATGATGATGAAAAAAATTCTTCGAGGACTGATGGAACATAAATTGACAGTTTCTGCTCGATAAGTCTGTATCCTGGTGCAAATTCGATAACATAACCTACTGAGCTCTGTGAGTGTTTAATGAGACCGCTCCAGGACTCTGCTGCATGAACACAAACTTTCTGCATAAGTTAAGCCGGGCTTGTATTATTCAACACTAGATCATCGCTGGGACTAATGATGGACCTATCCCCGGCACATGTTGGCTTCGGGCCGCCAAAATGATGGATGACAGATAATCACATTACGCTGACAATGCACGTCGCGTCCAGCAGGAATTCGATTCGAGGACACCAAGAGTGATGCTTTGTGAGACATTCATCCTCCGGTTAATGAGACTGTTTTACAACACCTAAATTCACAACATTTAATTATCAACGTTTAAAAAATTATCTTTTTAACAATAATAAAGACAAATAAAGAAGCATCACATTGCGCTGCAGTCCTGACGGCCTACCAAGCGACCGTTACTCAGTGTGAAGAATCCTCTCGGCCGTTATTCTTGGCTTTCTAGACCGGGACCACTATCTTATAATCAGATAGTTCCTCGGATGTTGTCACGTAGACTCAAACCAGGCCTCGGATTTAGGTAGGCAAACCCTGAACCGGTAGGGAATCCAGTGGGAAGAATACAGGGACCAGCAGACTTCTGTCTACGGAGAAAAGAAAGCTGGTTCACAGCCAGAAAAAGGAGTACTGGAAGAGGAGAAAACGGAAGGCCCAAGTGACGAGAAGACACGGGCCCCACGGCCCTCAGTAGGCCAAAACGACAAAGAAGAAGAAGAAGAAGAAGAAGAAGAAGAAGATTACTAAATATCCATTGGGTTTTAACAGCGGGTTCATTTTTTGTTGCTACAAGCTGGTCCTAGAGAAAATCTTATCCAATGTCACGGAGATTGGAATTGAGTGTATTAAGAGGGGTAGCTGAGTGTATAGACCAGCGGTATTCAAACTTCCTGATTGATTGATTGATTGATTGATTGATTGATTGATTGATTGATTGATTGATTGATTGATTGATTGATTGATTGATTGATTGATTGATTGATTGATTGATGTTTGTTGTTTAAAGGGGCCTAAGATCGTGGTCATCGGCCCAACTTCTTGATTGGCATACCCCCAAAATCCAATTGTTTTACCTTCGTACCTCCGAAATACGAGTATATTGCGGTTATACTAGAAATAACAAATGACTGTTGCTGGATGTCAAATAATATTAACTACAATAACTCTAATGATCATCATTTTCCGCAGCTTTTCCCGCTTCTCAGGGCCCCTGCACGCATTGAGGAATGAAAGAATTCTGGTCGGAGATTTGAGGTCGCATGCCCTTCCTGACACCACGGGATTGTCAACTAAAAAGCTCACTCCTCCAGCAACACTAGGAATAAAACCACGGTCGCTGGATTGACAAGCAAGCACTAAGCCGCAATTCCACTCTGTTCCCCAATAATAACGATAATGTTTTGTATATACTATAACTGTCGTTTGGAAAAGGATACTTCGTAACTCCTTCAAGTATACAGAAGTCCAAAACTGAGCGGTCAGCAATGGCCGGAGACATGTTCGTGGCATTTTCATTGCTTAATGATAGCCCAGTTATTCGACCATTGGAGTCTTCCGTTCCCTTCTCAGGAACGCGGCAGGCCTTCACAAGACAGATGGAGAAACGAGGTTTACTCATGAGTAGAATTGCGAGGTTTACAATGCTTAGCAGCGGTATATACACGAGTATTTTAAATGCAGCAATTACTGTTGTACTACAACCTGTGGCAATAAAGTTCGGTGAATAGTCCTGTACTATCAACATAGATGAACAACGCACGACAGTGACCTTACTGTCCTTCGAAATAGTCCCCTCCCATAATTATGCACTGCTGATTTCGGCAATACATGTCCTGGAAACTGTGCAGGAAAGCTTCCTTTTGAATGGTGTTCAAAAGCCTCGTCACTTTTCGTTGGATGTCATCCTCGGTGACAATACAGTTCAAGAAATGTTGGTGTCGCATCCGCCGTTTCGACAAAATCCTGTGAAGCCTCTAAACGTGCCCGCTTCTGATCGTCAGTCAAGTGTTGTGGCACAAGATGAGAACACGTTTACCTCTCCCTAACTTCTGGGTAACGATTTGTCGCACGGATTCACGGTTAATGTGCAGTTCATCCGCTATCTTGCGTACAGTTAATCGTCGATCGTTCGTGATTAATGTCCTCACCTTCTCAATGTTTTCGTCACTGACGGCGGTCGCCAGGGGTTGTCAGAAAAACTTTCCCGGTCTCCTCGAAAACGGGCTAACCACTTGTACACACACTTCAAGGACAGTGCTTGATCGTCATAAACACGTACCAGCATCGCATGAGTTTCTTTCGGTATCTTGCCAAGCATGAAACAAAACTGTACATTGATCTTTTGGTCGTTCATGTTCAGGACCAACGCACTAAATACGCACTGTGTCGAACAGGTCTTACACGGCACAAACACGATGCTCAACTGAACAACGTTGGGAGCAGGTGGTCAAAACTGCTGCTACGCAAGTGCAGCGTTGTCTGCCGCCAGTGTTGCCAGATCGACCGTTCTGACTTCATTCACCGAACTTTATTGTCACAGGTTGTATATACACAGCTACTGAAATAAATGAAGCGAATTAGTGGATTTCGAAACATAAATTAAAACAAGAGCAATGCAGCGAAATCAAGCATTTTTACATACCTAGTCAATGGGAAGTACAAACTGACGTGTGGTTTAGAATGAATAGTTCGGAAGGGGGTTTCTGTGTGGTGGTAGATGAAAACACTACATCAAAACAAGATTTTATTGAAAATGAGCAGGCTCGACTCTTTTCCGAACTGCTCACCGGAAACAGTGAGAAGCTACGATAAATTTACGTACCCCTTGAGACGACCCCGCGTATCCCTAATGGTACGCGTAGGGCTCTCAGCGTATCGGCGGCGTGTATCTCAGGGTACTAGGGGGGTCCGGCAGTTCGTAAAATGCCTACCACTGGTATAGACCACTGCGCTCTAGTCATCCCCTTTGTGGTGGTAGTAGTAATGTTTAAGGTTTCACGTCCCTCTAACTTTCTTCTTGTGGTTTTCGGAGGCGCTACGGTGCCAGAAATTTGTCCCGCGGGAGTTCTTTTACGTGCGATCTAATGACACTGACTTTGATGATTGTAGTAGTAGTAGTAGTAGTAGTAGTAGTAGTAGTAGTAGTAGTAGTAGTAGTAGTAGTAGTAGTAGTAGTAGTAGTAGTAGTAGTAGTAGTAGTAGTAGTAGTAGTAGATCACGTTTACTGCTGAGTGCGCTGACTTTTATGTTTACACAGGGCAGTCCTCTACCATGTCATTGCTCCACTTACTCAATCTGCTGCGCTGTACTATCTCTGTTACCACACGAGCATTGCACTATTTAGAGTTCCATATTACAATTAGTATCAACTCTAGGTAATTCCAATAAACACATACCTTTACTTACTATAATCGCTCTCACATATGACTCCCAGTCACCTTTCACCCCTAGCTTCTTCAACAACAACCACCATATAACAACAGAAACCAATTTTAGCATTCTCAATCTCTGCCTTAAATCACAGTACACTAGCCTCTGTAATTTTCTCCATCCAAACCTACCTAATACTACACTTACTGTTCTATTTACTCTAATACCATACGCTTATATCTAATACATGTTCTAATAACTACACTACGAACATCAAATATCAACTATCATTACACCAATTAACCACTTTTCTTAGCCTTATACCACCATAAACTCTCCAAGCTCATACCTCCTCCTCGTCTCTTATTCATCAAATTACTATGCATACCAAAAACATATCACGCACAAATAGCATCCAACATGTACATCTATCATTATGCCAATTATTCACTCCTCAACCTTCAATTACTTTCATGTTTTCATCATCAATACACCAAATACTCACTTTTCTCAACCTTATACCACCATATTCATCAATTCATTACTCATACAAACACAATTCACATACAAATAGAATAAAGTTGACATACTTCACTCCTAAATCCAATAAACAACTCACGAATAACATAACATTGCCATACTTCACTCCTAAATCCAATAAACAATTCACTAATTACTTTTCCAAATCACCTTCGCGCTTTCAAACTCTCTAATCTCATACCTCCTATTCGCCTCGTATTCGTACATCATACCAAACACAGATTCACATACCATTAGCATCAACTATCATTACATCAATTAACCACTTTTCCAGCTTTATACCACCATAAACAAACCTCCAAACAAATAACATTTTCAGATAAGTCATTAAATACTTTCCCAAAGTTACACACAAAATACTCACTTCTCACAATCTTATACCACCATACTCATCAATTCACTATTCATACCAAATCCAGATTACAAATGGCATAAAATTATCATACCTCACTCCTAAATCCAATAAACAACTCACTAATTACTTTTCCAAATTTCCTTAGAACTTTCAAACTCTCTAATTTCATACCTCCCATTCGCCTCTTGTTCCTACATCATACCAAACACCGATTCGCATACACTTAACATAAAATAACCATAGCCCATTTCACAAAGATACCATGCTCACCCCTTTTTTTGTCACCCTACCTTCTGTAACAATTTTCTTACTTCTTGTTAGCTTTATTAGCGTTTTTACTTCTTGTAACAACACCCTTCTCATTTCCACCTATTCCCCACATGTCTCTTAAGCTTCTACATCTTCCTCCGTCTATACTTCCTTCGTCCCTTAAACTTCTGCTCCACCCTTCGATCCAGCGCCGCTCTATTCTCTTCCAGGTTGCCCCCCATTTCTTCACTGTTTCCACTCTGATGACTTCCTTTGCCTCTAGCTGTGACTGTGTCTGTGTCCCTAGGCGTACCTACTCTCGCCCCATTATCCACTGCTCCTTCCTTATCGGTGTTTATAATAGCACATTCACTTGGCACCTCTCCGTGTCTCTCTTCGCATAGCAAACTGATACTTTCGGTATTTATATTCCTACCATCCCCATCTTCTCCAATATCACTATCATTCACTTGCCTATCTTCCCCACTAATCGCTACACTTCTCTCTGTTTCTTCTTGTTTCATCTTCATTTCTAGGTCAATCAATCTATTCACAGACCAGATTCTACTCCAGCTGCTGCTTCACACCACTAGTTCCTGTCCTCTGATGATTGCTCACAGCCCTTGATGTCTAGCTCGTATCATATGTTTTCTAGGATTTTTTTCGTTCCTAATCGCTTCAATTTCCATGTCCCTCTTGATCCATATTTTTTCCCTCTGCATGTTACCCGCATTGCCTACCACAATATCAGCCATCAACATAGAAAACAGTTATACTTTGATAGGCCTGTTGCCTCTAATTCTTCCCACTCTCTGCACATCGTCTATGTTCGCTTCACTAAAATTCATTTTCATTTTCCTCTGAATTAGGTCCACTACTTTATAAATTGTAAGCACTTTGTCCTCCCTCTTCTCCTCAGGCACGCCATATATAAATAGGCATTTCTTTCTACGATTTAGAGTGTTGGCTTCCACTTCTGCTTTCAGTTTCAGCGTCTCCTCTTCCAATCGTCTTATTTTCTCCCTTAATGCTGCAACTTCTTCGGCATTTTTCCTCACTCGCGATGTTGTGTCTTCTGCCCTTTCTCGGAACCACCACTTAATTTTTTTCAAACACCCTCGTTTGCTCTTGAATCATATTTTTGAGTTGCTCAACGGGGAAGACCTCTACAACCACCTCTTTTAAAACTCTTCTGATTGCTTCCATGTCTTTCCAGCTCATATTTCCACTGGAAGTCGGACCTGGGTTCAGCTCTACCCCCCCCCCAAATCCATAGCATTATCATAATCACCGCCGCTGATAGTATTAATTCTCCTTTCGTTTCCATTTCTATTTTACACCCTCTTGCCTTCACTTCTTCTTTCTTCTTTCTTCCTTGCCATCCTCCTATGATCGCTCTGTATTGCTCCACACCAATCATTGTCTGTGAACTCCTCACTACCTTCCTGCACTCAGCACCAACACTCCCTTCTCCCACTCCAGGGACCCTCCGCTCAATACGTCTGCACTCGTCAGTGGCTTAGGCTGAACTGTGATGATTCAACTACGTATGGTGATAATTCAATTCGTTATTATCCATTTCATATCAAATAAGGTTTCCAATCCACTAATATGATACGTTTTCATTCCAGTATCAATCGCAAACGTAGATTGCCGTTCACGATGTCAGCTGATCTGTTGTATAATAAACTCCGACATGACTGCACGTATCAACAGCCAACTTGTTATTCATTGCATAGTGTTAGAGAGGCAACACCTTACGAACACGTTGAAACTATGGAAATAGCAAGTAGCATAGTAATGTACTACGTGAAAATTGTCTGCCTGCTGTCATTTCTTGATGGATACAGTACTTTTGCATCCATCTCTTGGCACAGGCCAGAGTAAAGTGTAGCTTCCATCGAAGTCCCAGTCAACATCCATGGCTGTGACAATATGGAAGCTATTGGGGTATGGGTAGTGCTGAGTAATGACATTCAGAGCACGACTAGTGCATCTGAGTGTTATGAAAGGGGCTGCTCATAGGGTCAGTCGTGCTGCAATAGCACTTTCTGACCCAGTGAGGAAAGCAATGGCAAAGTACCTCACTCCTCATCTTGCCTAGTATGCCTCATTTTGGTGCTGCCATTGGTTTTTGGGGTATCCTTATAACCACATAACCTTTGGTGGTGCTATTTGAGGATCGAACCAGCCTCTGGGCTGATGACCTAACAGACGACACGTGAATATGAAGAATTAAGACCCAAAATCGAAAGATACTGAAACATTATTTTATTCAAATCTCTGGTGTGAATATTTTAAATAACTTAATTAATTGAAATAACGGAATATTAAAACCTTTCCTGATGATGATATTCGTTGTTTAAACGGGCCTAACATGTAGGTCATCGGAACCTAGTGGTACATCATGAATCGCAATGATATCATTATCAAAATTCTAAAATCCATCCACTGACTACAATTAAACAGACGAGGATGAAGAATGAAAAATAATTATGAACTTAAAACAACCACTGAATCCAATCCGCAATGCCCCACCTTCGAAAAAGTAACTTAAAAGCAATGCACAAAATAAACAAGAGACTGCTTCAAAAATAAAATTTTATGTCGATAACTGTTGTCCAAAGGGGTCCAAAATCCAGGTCACCGGCATTGACCGAGTTCAGCGGCGAACGAAAGCAACCCTCGGTAAGTGAAGTATCTCTTGTCCAGGTGATATTATTTTAGCCTTCTTTTATATTATTATTATTATTATTATTATTATTATTATTATTATTATTATTATTATTATTATTATTTGGGAATAAAGTGGACTCAAGTTATTTCTCCTTTCGTGGTACTAATCACAGGTAATAATAATTTCGTCTGGCTATTTCTAGCCGAGTGCAGCAGCCCTTGTAAGGCAGACCCTCCGATGAGGATGGGCGGCATCTGCTATGTGTAGGTAAGTGCGTGTAATTGTGGTGGAGGATAGTGTTATGTGTGGTGTGAGAGTTGAAGGGATGTTGGGGACAGCACAAACATCCAGCCCCCGAGCCATTGGAATTAACCAATGAAGGTTAAAATCCCCGACCCGGTCGGGAATCGAACCCGGGACCCTATGAACCGAAGGCCAGTACGCTGACCATTCAGCCAACGAGTCGGACTAATCCCAGGTAACGTAGGCTCATCGTGTTTCTCGCATGGTGTTACTAATCACAGGTAATGTATACCCATGGTATGTCACACTATGAAGGTACTACTCACAGGTAACACAGATCCATGGTGTTACTCACGTAGCGGCAATAAGCATAGGTAACGTAGACCCATGTTGTTCCTCATATAGTGGTACTACTCATAGGTAACGCAGATCCACTTTGAATACACGGGAACTAACACAATTTAGCGCAGCACGTTCTCCCGCATTGGCCTGTGTGCAGCTGCGTGCCCGGAGGGATGCACACGATGGTATTAATCACAGGCAACGCCCGGACTCATGGTGTTCCTCACATAATGGTACTAATCGCAAGTAATCTCTCGTAATCTCATGGTTCCAGTTCCATCATCCCTTGGTCACCCCTTTTAGTCGCCTCTTACGACAGGCAGGAGATATCGTGGGTGTATTTTTTGTCTGCTTGCCCCACCCAAAGGGGGATAAAACCTTTCCTGAGTTAAGCCAGGGTCGCTGCAGCCAGCCTACCTCTTTCTGAGTATTAGGCAGGGACTTATTGCTATATACCCATCTGCACGCCAGCAGAATCATCTGGTGATAATTCAGCTCCTGGTTCCAACAGAATCAAGCCTCAGCCGCCTGGGTGGGAAGCTAGCATTCATTTCATCCATTGTGGTCACAGCAAATACTGATTTGAATTTAAAATGCATCAGATGGGCTCACATACTCCAAATATTATACAGTATACTATTGTGTAGTTCAAGATGAAGAGTTCTGCTGATATGGAAATATAATGCGATGAGATCAATATTATATCGTGCTGTGGTCCTTGGACATTAAGAAGCCAAGGAAGGCCAAATCGGCTTAAAGATTATTGAGGACATATTTACAAAGAGAAAACGCTGATGAAGAGAGCGTGATTTGAACAATAATTAATAATACTATACTAGACTTAACTAAAGTTGACGTCTGACAGGTAAGGTTGGAGGGAGGAGCACTGCACGTGCCATTTCGTGATGTTGCCACATTCCAGCATTCCTTTCTACATGCTCTTACCCCTCGCTGCCGGCTCACTTGTTCCCTCCTTCATTCTGACCGCTGTGATCTGTTGTAGACTACCTGGCCAGGCGGTGTCGTCCCAATTGCGATCACTCTTATACAAACAATCAGGTTCTTATCAGTGACAGTGACAGGTTTGGCAACTCCCAGCAAGACGAGCTGCCCTGAAGTTTCATCTCCATGGCAACCGCAGTCGCCCCACCCTCGTTTCCATGGCAACCACACAGCTACTCCCTTTATCCCGCCTCGGCAATCAGTAAACGGACCTCCCTCTAAGAAATGTCAGACACCAACTCTTATTATTAGCAGTATAATAATAATAATAATAATAATAATAATAATAATAATAATAATAATAATAATAATAATAAGACTGTGCCATTATTTGGTTGGACCTCGCATAGAATCTCAAGGCCTTAGAGTTAACAACCGCATCAGAATACAGCATGCTCTTCGTGATGAAATTCTTATCACAGTTTGTTCAAATTTTGGTAAGAGTGCTCTCAAGGATATCAGACTTTTACTTAAAATTCACTAGGACAATATGTTTCCTCTAAAAAGGAATTTAAAGTAACTATTTGAAAATCTTCCTCAACGATGGATAAACATCTGATACTAACTACTACTCCGAAGTAGTGGTGGTGTTGGTAGTAACAGTAGTACTGAATTCAAAAATGTTGTTAGATGTTCTAGAGGTATTCGTAAGGAACTCGCCGCTAATGTAGAACAGAGTGCCAGAAGACATAATCAAAGAAAACAACTTGTCACCGACAGCACAAGCACAAGTAGCTTGATTACAGGTGCCTGGGTTCTCAGTTATCAGCCTAAATGAGGCCTCAGGTAAAACAGCACCGCGTCGAACATGAGAATTACAGATTATTCTTGCCAGTGGCCAGGAGAGGGAAGTGGGTTAGGAGTGAGATTTGAGAATTTGGAAACGAATAACGTAAACTTATCACTTTAGAGATTCTGAAAATGCTTGGGATCAGATACCGAGAACGAAGAATTATCCACAATCGGTATAAAGATCGGTCTGAAGTGATAAAAAACGAGGGCTTTAAAAAAGAAGTGGCAATCCAGAAAGGAATGAGGCAAGGTTTCAGTTTGTATCCCCTCTTTTTCAATGAATATGGAACAAGCCGTAAAGAAAACGAAAGAGGAATTTGGGAAGGGAATCACAATCCAAGGAGAGGAAATCAAAAGCCTGGGATTTGCTGATTATATTATTATTTGAGACTGCAGAACATCTGGAGAAATTGCTGAAAGGTGTGGACTGAGCCTTGGATAAGGAGTACAAGATGAAAATAAATAAGTCCAAAACAAAAGTAATGGAGTGCAGTCATACGAAGTAAGGTGATTCAGGTAATATTAGATTAGGAAATGCAGTCTTAAAGGAAGCAGATAAATATTGTTACTTCGGTAGTAAAATAACTAACGATAGCACAAGTAAGGAGGGCAGCACAAGGAAAGAAGGCCCTTCTTAAGAAAAGTAATTTGCTCACTTCGAACATTGATTTAGGGATAGGAAAAATTTTTTGAAGACTTTCATCTGCATGGACGATAACTAGCTCATAAAGGAAGAGAATAGCAGCTTTTGAAATGTTGTGTTACAAAATAATATTGAAGGCGAGATGGATAGATCCGAACACAAATGGGTGGATAATAAATCGAATTGGTGGGAGGAGATCGATTTGGCTAAATAAGAGTAGAATAGGAGATATAATGATAAGACACGCAGGACTTGTACATTTGGTTTTCGATGTAGAATGAATATGAATATGACATGAAGATTACAGCAAGTTTAGGATGCAGCAGTTACGTAGAATTTAAAAGGTTAGCACAGGTAAACACACAACAACAACAACATCACTTTCGTGTCTGTTGTGTACAACACTTTATTTTATACTGTGATCAGTTTACTCATTTCTTAAATTATGTATAATATTGATTCGTCGCGACGCAAATCGTCCAAGTTTGGCCCATGCATTGGTATTTTCTTATTCGTGTCTTGCTATGAGTGAGAGTTGTGTACATGGTGCTATGTTGCAATAAAATATAAAAATAAATGCTCTTTAAAGCAGTGAACAGCCAACTAACCTACCAGAGTCGTAAACATGGTCTTGGATTAATGAAGGTCATACGAACTCTACGATAGACTGTGATATATGTGATACTAATCTGTTGCACGTGGATTAACCTATACATTAGTGATGGCGGGAGATTACTTGAGCTAGGAATGCAATGATTCTCTTGTTTGCATACGAAACCGCAGTTCTGCAATCAAGCGGTGAAACAGTTCAACAAGTTTAAGTTACGTGTTCTCTGATTCATCATCTCTCTCCCTATCCATGTTTACATTACTGTGATCTGTGATAAATCAGTACGTAAAGTCATTACAGTACGATAAAGTATCATTTTTCGTACACTTTTGATTACGGGAAGAAGACAATTACGTCATGGTACGAAATAAACGTACTTCATCGCACACGTGCCGTAAAATAACTTCAGCCGGGCTGAGTGGCTCAGACGGTTAAGGCGCTGGCCTTCTAACCCCAATTTGGCAGGTTCGAACCTGGCTCAGTCCGGTGGTATTTGAAGGTGTTCAAATACGACAGCTTCGTGTCGGTAGATTAACTGGCACGTAAAAGAACTCCTGCGGGACTAAATTCCGGCATCACAACGTCTCCGAAGACCGTAAAAGTAGTTAGTGGGACGTAAAGAAAATAACATTATTATTATTATTATTATTATTATTATTATTATTATTATTATTATTATTAAAATAACTTCATTTTACGGTGTCCAGAAAAGGCTTACTTTTCGAACTGAAACTCTCTTTTGTAAACGCCCATTTTTGATGTGGTAATATATAAAAAACATTTCCATTGTTTTCTTATTACTAATTCTTTCCAGTTCCTTTTCCGATTGGTCTAATTAAAACGTTTTTTGTTTGATAGTACTGCAGTAACATTAAACATTCCATTATCTCAGTTTTACCACATTGTCCAGTACAACACACAATTATTTTCATTTACCTTATTTTTCAGAATTTACATGGGTAAATTTATCAATTTGTTTGTTATGCTAGTTACTCACCGCTTTGTAGACGGTATTTGGCATCAGTTCGTATCACACCGACTTACCTGCAAAAACGAAATAAATAGATGACATTAATACATACATATACATCTTCATTATAGACTTTTGAAATTCTTCTTGTGGATCAGTGGTATAGTTAGGGGAGGAGCAGAGTGGAGCAATAAAGTGCCCAACCCCTGCATGGCCATACACCTCCAGCCCAGAGACTGAAGTCAGGAAATCGTTTCATACGAACATTTGAGGAACTAACTGGATCACCTAACACTGCAAGAGGACAGCTTTGGAAAGCCAAGGTCCCCGTTATCCCAAGACAGATAACAGTTTGACACCTATATGTCATGAAGACTGGTTTGTATGGAAGTCCTTGAACCGACTTAGGGCAGGAGTGGGCAGATCCAAAGTTAACCTAGTAAGATGGGGCTATATCGTTGCTAGTAACATCAAATATGACTGCGGCGAAGCACAAACTATGCAGCATATGCTCCAGAGTTCATTGTGTCCATCTTCGTGCACAGAAGATGATCTTTTCATGGAATGCACTTGATTTTCTATGTTCTGGTCAATATTGGTGTGAGGAACTTCGAATTTTATCTGTGTTATAGTTTGTTATGTAGGTTAGTATGCATAATTGAACTGTGTAAATAATATTTCTCATACGGTAGCAATAAAAATAATATTCCAAATTCGTGGGGTGAAACCCGGCAGAGATGGCTGGGTTTGTGAAGACCGAAAAGACATTTGTTGCAGACTCCATGTCGTGCGATGTTGGTAAACAAAATACCCGTGGTGACATATTTGGGGTTTATTCGAATAAAATACAACTCAACCGTAGATCACCGAAAAAAAAATTCCGACCTCTGTGTGATTTGGTACAAAAACAATTGAAAAGTTAAAATCGACACCTGACTTAAAATCAGTCAGTGGCTAAAAATGGTAGAGTATAACAAAGGTGTTCTAAATCAGTGTACCACATATCCATGGAACAATCCCTGAAAATTGTGTATATTGCACAAAATATTCAATGTGTTTTGAGTATCTTTGTTTTGTTCGTCATTTGGAAGGTTGAGGTGGGATAAGCTGAAGAAAATACTTAAAACGCATGGACTTGAATGGAGAGAGGGAGAGAGAGAGACAGAGAGAGAGAACACTGGTCGAGGAATTGTATTACAAACGGCAAGAGTGAGCATAGGAGGAGAATTAATAGAAGAAATCGAACTAGGAAGAGGAGTTAGACAGGGCTGCTGCTTGTCAGCATTTTTGTTTAAACTTTTGTTGGAGGAAATCATTTGTGAAAGTTTGTATGGAAAGAGAGGAGTCAACATTGGAGGCAAGAGAATTAAATGGATTAGGTTCGTTGATGATATGGCAGAAAACCGAGCTCGGTAGCTGCAGTCGCTTAAGTGCGGCCAGTATCCAGTAATCGGGAGATAGTGGGTTCGAACCCACTGTCGGCAGCCCTGAAGATGGTTTTCCGTGGTTTCCCATTTTCACACCAGACAAATGCCGGGACTGTACCTTAATTAAGGCCACGGCCGCTTCCAATTCCTAGGCCTTTCCTATCCCATCGTTGCCGTAAGACATATTTGTGTCGGTACGACGTAAAGCAAATAGCAAAAAAATATAGATATCGCAGAAATAGATGAAAACACTAAGGCCCTCGACAAAACGCTAAGAGAACTAAACAGCAAGTGCAAAGAGTATGGAATGAGCATAAACAAATCATATTTATTTATTTATTTATTTATTTATTTATTTATTTATTTATTTATTTATTTATTTATTTATTTATTTATTTATTTATTTATTGTCCTAAAATTGCACATCTACAATCTTGGAGGGGTAGATGGAGAAAGGACAAGCACAACATACTCGGAAGTGCCTCCATATACACATGTATGTTTACATAAACTCTACTGAATATTTACATATGTACAGACAATTTTAAATTTACGTATTTACACTCCAAACATTGTACCCTTAGAATAATATATTCATTAATGCTATACATATCAGAGTCCGAATACCCAGATATTTATACCCTCTCTCATTCCCTTGTATAAACACTCATCCACAACCACTCCCACACCCGCACGCATACACATTCGCCCGCATTCAACTGTACTTGCACATCATTCTTGAAATTATAATTCATACAAGTTATGTACATCGCATGTGTTCATATTTACATATAGCCGGGCTGAGTGGCTCAGTCGGTTGATGCGCTGGCCTTCTGACCCCAACTTGGCAGGTTCGATCCTGGCTCAGTCCGGTTGTATTTGAAGGTGTTCAAATACGTCAGTCTCGTGTCGGTAGATTTACTGGCACGTAAAAGAACTCCTCGGGACAAAATTCCGGCACCTCAGCGTCTCCGAAAACCAAACAAGTAGTCAGTGGGACGTAAAGCAAATAACATTATTATTATTATTATTATTATTATTATTATTATTATTATTAATATTATTATTATTATTATTATTAATATTATTATTATTATTATTATTATTATTATTATTATTATTATTATTATTATTATTATTATTATTATTATATATTTCCCTTACTGCGTGGAGGAAGTGAAAAATAATTTTACGTCAGAGGGTAGAAGATTCCACAGACGAGCAGACCGTGCGTAAAATCCATTTAAATGTGAGATTGTTCTATCGAGGGATGGAACAAGAGTAACTCCTTGGCCTCTCTTAACAAAGGGGAAATTAAGCTGCATGCGGTGGAAAGGTGAGAGATGTGTGTTGTGTGGAGGCAAAGGCGATAAAGGAAAAATCAAGATAGATTAACTATCAAACAGGTGAATATTTTAATACCTTGAGAAGCATTATGACTGAATACCCCCACTCTAAGAGAAATAAAAGACCGAATTACGATAGGTAAGGAAAGTTTCACCACGAAGAAAAATCTGCTTTGTGGCCCGTTAGAGAAATGAGAAATGTTCTACTACAGTGTCATGTTACCGGGCGAGTTGGCCGTGCGTGTAGAGGCGCGCGGCTGTGAGCTTGCATCCGGGAGATAGTAGGTTCGAATCCCACTATCGGCAGCCCTGAAAATGTTTTTCCGTGGTTTCCAATTTTCACACCAGGCAAATGCTGGGACTGTACCTTAATTAAGGCCACGGCCGCTTCCTTCCAACTCCTAGGCCTTTCCTATCCCATCGTCGCCATAAGACCTATCTGTGTCGGTGCGACGTAAAGCCCCTAGCAAAAAAAAAGTGTCATGTTTGGAGTATAGTTCTATACTGTGTAGAAACATGGACGATGAGAAAGGAAAACGGGAAAAATAAAAGCATATGAGATGTGGACTTGGGGGAGAATTGAAGGATTGAGCTGGGAAAATATAATAACGAACGCGGAAGTGCTGAAGTGAATGGGAGAAGAAAGACGCATGCCAACTGCCATTCGAAAAAGGAAAAACAAAATTGGATAGGACGTAATTTTCGACATGATTTCTTATTACGAGTGGCGATGGAAGGGATGGTAAAACGGAAACTAAGAAGGGGAGGAAGGAGATACCAGCTATTGAACCTTAGAAAAGAAAGGAGGGATATGCTGAGGTAAAGGAAAGGGCACAAGACAGAGAGATATGAAGGTCACAGTCATGAATGGATCTGCCTAAAAGCAGAACAACCTATGGTGGTGCTGCTTCTGCTGCTGCTGCTGCTGCTGCTGATGATGATGATGATGTTCCTCATTGCTAATACGTTTGGTACAAATGGTAGTATATCGTAGCGTCTGATTTCCCATGAATTCATTTCAGCTTTACATGTGTTCTAATGTGTAAGGGACAAACTTTACAATCTATCATTTGTTTATACACTGACTGACAGAGCAAATGCAACACCAAGAAGGAGTGGTCAGAACTTTATGCCAATTGCAGGGTAGACTGACGTCACTGAGGTATGCTCATGATGTGAAATGCGCCGCTGTGCTGCGCACGTAGCGAACGATAAATGGGACACGGCGTTGGCGAATGGCCCACTTCGTACCGTGATTTCTCAGCCGACAGTCATTGTAGAACGTGTTGTCGTGTGCCACAGGACACGTGTATAGCTAAGAATGCAAGGCCGCCGTCAACGGAGGCATTTGCAGCAGACAGACGACTTTACGAGGGGTATGGTGATCGGGCTAAGAAGGGCAGGTTGGTCGCTTCGTCAAATCGCAGCCGATACCCATAGGGATTTGTCCACGGTGCAGCGCCTGTGGAGAAGATGGTTGGCGCAGGGACATGTGGCACGTCCGAGGGGTCCAGGCGCAGCCCGAGTGACGTCAGCACGCGAGGATCGGAGCATCCGCCGCCAAGCGGTGGCAGCCCCGCACGCCACGTCAACCGCCATTCTTCAGCATGTGCAAGACACCCTGGCTGTTCCAATATCGACCAGAACAATTACCCGTCGGTTGGTTGAAGGAGGCCTGCACTCCCGGCGTCCGCTCAGAAGACTACCATTGACTCCACAGCATAGACGTGCACGCCTGGCATGGTGCCGGGCTAGAGCGACTTGGATGAGGGAATGGCGGAACGTCGTGTTCTCCGATGAGTCACGCTTCTGTTCTGTGAGTGATAGTCACCGCAGACGAGTGTGGCGTCGGCGTGGAGAAAGGTCAAATCCGGCAGTAACTGTGGAGCGCTTTACCGCTAGACAACGCGGCATCATGGTTTGGGGCGCTATTGCGTATGATTCCACGTCACCTCTAGTGCGTATTCAAGGCACATTAAATGCCCACCGCTACGTGCAGCATGTGCTGCGGCCGGTGGCACTCCCGTACCTTCAGGGGCTGCCCAATGCTCTGTTTCAGCAGGATAATGCCCGCCCACACATTGCTCGCATCTCCCAACAGGCTCTACGAGGTGTACAGATGCTTCCGTGGCCAGCGTACTCTCCGGATCTCTCACCAATCGAACACGTGTGGGATCTCATTGGACGCCGTTTGCAAACTCTGCCCCAGCCTCGTACGGACGACCAACTGTGGCAAATGGTTGACAGAGAATGGAGAACCATCCCTCAGGACACCATCCGCACTCTTATTGACTCTGTACCTCGACGTGTTTCTGCGTGCATCGCCGCTCGCGGTGGTCCTACATCCTAATGAGTCGATGCCGTGCGCATTGTGTAACCTGCATATCGGTTTGAAATAAACATCAATTATTCGTCCGTGCCGTCTCTGTTTTTTCCCCAACTTTCATCACTTTCGAACCACTCCTCCTTGGTGTTGCATTTGCTCTGGCAGTCAGTGTACATACATACATACATCTTTATTGCCCACCCTAGTGTACACCATTGGCTTACAGGCAATAAAGAGAGATGGAGCGAAACAAAGGAAAACAAGCAATAATAGCAACTACATCTCTCTTAAAACTACTTAACTACATTAACTACCCCTACATCTACTCAGTGTCATCCCACACGTACGCGGATAGCCAGCACACACGCAGGACGATACCGCACTACTAACTACCCTAAGCCCAACCCCTTACTACCACCTAAAAAAAAATAATAATAATAATAATTAAACTGGTCGCTGCAACAGCCCTGGTATGGAACACACGCCCACCAACCCGTCTACAGCAGCCACCAGCCTTGCCACGTGAGAACTGGTATCGTATCTCACCGACACTCGCTGACAAACACTGTGTTCCTTTCCTTATCATGTGTTACAAGCCACCCTGGCTGAAACCAGACCCAACAGGTGGCCTGCCACACACTTCCTCTATGTACGTCACACATACTCTTGTCCAATGACAGCACACTACCTTCCCTTTCCTTTTCCTTTCCGTGCAGACATGCTCAAGTCGAACTTCTTTGGAGTGCGGTCAAGTCCCCACCCCTCCCTCTTCCCTTGATACGTCACCCTCACCTCTCACGCACTACTCCCGCTCACTACATCTCACCTTATAAAACTTAAGACTTAAACATCAGCTAACAACCATTTAACATTCCTCATCAACGCATCTAAAACAATTAACTTCTTTTTTTTACACAGACACACAGTTTACATTCGTAGTCCATTAGTTCACTCAGTCTTCTCCACCTACCGCACCACACTTCACATATCAAACCGACTCATCTTATTAAGCTTCAGACTTAAATATCAACTAACAATCATTTTACATTCCTCATCATCGCACTTAAAACAATTTAACTTTTCTTTTAACATTTCACTTACACACAAACAAACAGTTTCCATTCCAAATCCATTAGTTCACTCCGTCTTCTCAGTCTACAGCACCTCAATTACATCAAACTGTTAGGCTTATCCCATTTCTTCCGTCCTATTGAACTCAATACATCAAGAATCCCTCAATTTTACACCCCTCATCAAGGCATCTACACCATTTAACATTTTTTTCATATGACCTACTTTCATAATTTCCATACTGCCAACATTTTCTCCTCAACTACATTCCCACTTAATCTATCTCAATTCTATCACATACACCTTCTTTATACTCCCTCCTCACACAAATACACTTAAACAATCCTTTTTTTCCACTCCTCATTTACACACCAACAGAAAGTACTCCATTCCAAGTCCATTAGTTCACTCAGTCAGCTCACTTTTTCCTTCTTCCACCAAAGCTTCATCTCAACTATCCACGATAAACTTAAACTATTTACCAACTTAAATTTACACTACCCTCAAACCTACTCAACCTCCCCTTTACTCAACTCTTACCTTATGTTCTCAGGCTTTCCCTTGGCCCCAGGCGGATCACCTTTCCACAGGGCAAGGTGCTCTCCCCCTTTCCCCTAACACTACAGCCCCCTATTCTGATATCATGATTACCATGATACCTTTCCCGCATCTGCTCATGGCGGAGATCCATTCCTCTGAGCAGAATGCCTTCCCACTTTCTCCCTCGGCACGAACCACATTATCTGCACAACCCCTGTTACTCCCTCAATTTCTTTATAAATAGAGCTCTGGCCACATTTAAGAATTTCGCTATATTCGTTCCTTTCACCCACTCTATACATAACCAAGATGTTATCTTATAGCTTTCCCCTACCATATGCAGCTCCTTCTTACTTAGTAGTTTGATCTTTATCTCCGCCAATGGTCGGCATTGATTAAAAATATGCAGGTCCTCCCACTTTTCTCCACATAACACACATCTATCCCTATTCTCACTACCTACCCATCCCCTATTCCTTGGAACACCGAATACCCACCAATATAAATCTCTCTTATCCCTTCTACCCTCAAACTCCGTTTTCGGGTTTATTACTTCCACCAATTTATTTAATACTGATAAAGAGACTCTCTCTCTCTACATTCCCCTATTAAGCTCTGTCTTTCAATATCTAGTAGTCTTCCCTTTATCCTTTTCCATACCCATTTATTCCTACCATCCCCCCAGACCTCTCCATATACCCCCAATCCAATCTTTTGTAACCATTTTTTGCACTTATTCACCCAATAACCATCATTCGTCATACCTTTCTGAAATCTGAACGTTTCTTGTACTAACGCCCCACCCTTCCCTTCCTCCAATCTAATCCAGTACTTGAACACCCTCTTAGGTATTTCAACCTCTATCGATTCTTTACAGACTAATCTGGCCCCGGCATTGGCTGTACAATTCGGGAGGTCTATCATGATCTTGCTAAATTTCGCCACCACCTGGTTTAGTTCACTCCTGCCCGCTGCCCTCCTCCATTCCCCATACTTCAACCCCAAATAGCATTTTGCCCATTACCAGTGATTTAAACACCGTTTATGAATTTTGTATTTAACGTCTGGAAATTTCTTTTCTAATACCCCCACTGCCGCAAGCGCTCCTCTTCCTTTAAATTTTGCACTCTTACACTGATTTTACCAAGAAGCATTCTTACTAATTATTACACCTAGGTACTCAATTTTTCCCGCTGGTTTAATTTCTTCCTGATCTAGCCTCCAGACTTCATTATTCTTTCTCCCACCCCTTTTCCTACACACCATTATCTGAGTCTTTCTTACATTTACTCTGAGAGACCATTTCCTAGTATATTCAACTACCTTGTCCAACCCTTTTTGCAACCCACTTGCCGTCAAAGCCAAAATCAATAGGTCATCCGCGAATAGCAACCCCGGAACCTCCATTTTCCCCACCCAAGGGCATTACCATGCGTCTCTACCATGACCCTCTAAAATATTATTTATAAATAATATAAATAATATCGGGGATAGCTTACATCCCTGTCTCACCCCGCTTTTCGATTCAAAACACTTACTCAACCTTCCATCCTGCAATTTAATCATCACAAACACTTCCTCCTAAATAGTTTCTATTGCCACCCTCATTTTTTTCGACATTCCAACCTCCCCTAATCTCAAAAATAGCGCCTCCCTACTGACCGTATCAAAGGCTTTTTCTAAGTCAATCGCTACTATAAATAATTTACGCCCTGCTATCCTCACATACTTTGTAATCAAAGTGTCCAGAATCCAAACATTATCGACTGTATTACGTCCTTTCCTAAAACCATTTTGGAACTCAGATATCCTACCGTACTGTTCCGCCCAATTTGTTATCCTATTCGCCAGAACCCCTGTGTACATTGACAGCGAGTCTAGGAGTGTAATTCCTCTATAGTTGTTTAGATCACTACTAGCTCCTTTATTTTTATAAATAGGGCATAATACCCCCTTCCTCCAATCTCTAGGAAATTTCCCCGTTTCCAGCAACCCATTAAAGAATTTCACAATCCCTCTCAACATCGGTTCATTTGCCCCAACCTCCTTCCATACACTATTTGAAATACCATTCACACCTCCTGCAGCCTTGGGACTAGCATTTTTTAATACTGTAATTACCTCCTGTTTTGTTATCTCCCCATCCAATATTGTAATGCCTACTTCCAGTTCCCTTCCAATATGTGACTTGTCTATTTCCCTACTCAATTTTCCCTCCCCTTCTAAAAGCCTTTTAAAATGCCTAACCCACTCGTTTTCTCCTATTTTATCCCCCTTCCCCACCGGTTTCGTTCTTCTGATCTTGTTTATTGACTCCCAAATCCTCTCAAATTTCTTCTCTCTACAATATATATTTATTTTTTCAGCTTCCGCCTCCTTCCATCCTCTTTTCTTCTCATTCAATACCTCCTTATATTCCCTTCTCAATTTACAATATTCCTTCCTTTTTTCTTGCATACCCTCCTTCCTGAACTCCGCTAGGGCTCTCATTACAACCTCACGTTTTCTCCTACAGTCTTCATCAAACCATCCATTCATTTTATTCTTTTTTCCCTCTACCCTTCTCCTCACTTCCCCACCCTCCATACAGGGAGTTCTATTAATTTTAGCACGTTATCCATATCATTCCCTTCAATTCCTACCCTTAATATATCTCCCTCCTCTTTCAAATGTCGTCTTAATTTCTCTTTAGTATTATCATCCCATACATACTTCCATCCTCCTTTCCTATATCTCTCCTTACTTTCCTCCATCGTTCCCTTCTCATCAGCAACCAAAGTTCTCAATTTTATTTTGATAGGCATATGTTCCGTCAACCCACATTCTAACACCTCAAAACTTATTATTCTCCTTAACGCTATCTCTGAGCTTATTTCTATATCCACTACACTCCCTCCATTTGTTGTAATATAGGTCAAATCTCCCACACTATCCCCCTTCATCCACCCATTTAAAATAAATAAATGTTATATAGCACATAACTCTAATAACCTTTCTCCATAACTATTTACAACATTATCCTTACTCTTCCTTTGCAGTACTCTGTCTACTTTTACTTCTTTCCCGTACACCGGTACTCTATTGCTCACTCTCGCATTCCAATCCCCCAATAAAATCATCCCATCTTCTACATACATTCCTTTAATTGTGTTTATTTCTTAAATCAGTTCGTAAAAAAAATGTTTATTTGCATAAACTGAATCGCTCGGATGGTTATAAAGCAGTGCCAGACAAATTGCTTCCGCTCCCCCCTTCCCCATTTTTACTCTCAACCACACTACCCCTTCTACCCTAGTCTGTAACGTCTCCACACATTCAGCTATCTCATTTCTTATTAAAACTACTATGCCCTCTGGGTTTCGGCCCCTCTTCCCTATTTTTTCCTTAACACGTTAACTACTCTATAACCGTCCCATGTAATTTCAACCCCCTTCCCTAACCACGTCTCTACTAGAGCAATAATGTCAAAATCTTCCACTAAATCCACAATTTCCTTATTCCCTAACTTCCCCATCAGCCCCTCAATATTCAGCATCCCTATCACCATATCTAGTTATTTATTTCCTCCCCCTCCCTCCCTATACTTCTGCATTTCACCACTTCCCCCCTTAGTTCTCGTGATTCTTCCCTTTGACTCCACCCCATCCCTCTCTTTCTTCTCCCCCCCAATCCTTCTCCTTTTCCGTGCCAGAGTCTTTTTTCCCACACCATAGATCTTTTAAACTTAACGATCTCGCCTTATTTAACGCCTGCTTTCTCTCCATGTTTATTTCTGCATTTCTCCTATTCGGGGAGGTTGAGTCACTACCCTGACTCCTTTCCCTTCCCGTCCCCTCTTCACTACCTGTATGCACTTCACTTCGGTCTAGTGTCCTACTTGTTGATTCACTCCTCCCTGTGCTGTTCTGACTCACCAAGGACTCTGCTGTCTTCGCTACCTGCCCGCTGACACCGCAGTCCCGTCTTCTCTCTTCCTTCTCCGTACTGATGTCGTCCTGCTCTCGATTTCTGCAACTCATTTCCTCCTCACATTTTTCCATCCTCAGCAGTTCCTCCTGTGTCCACGATCGCGACCAATTTCTGCCTGAAGTTACCAGACACCTCCCCACTATCTTGACTCGCAATCCCTGCGCTCTAGCACGCCACAGATGCCGTTTATAGACATCCAACCGCATCCTGTCTTCTTTCTCTATCTCAGCCTTCAAATAAATGTTCGATCCTTTAAATTTCCAGCATTCCTCAGAATTATATCAGCCATCAGGGTTCATATTAATCTTAACTTCACCGGCCTATGTCCCTTGTTCCTTCCCACTCTATAAATATCATCTATATCAACTTCAGAAAAGTTTATCTTCATTTTGTTCGAAACTATGTCCACCACTTTCAATACTAATTCCACTTTTGATTCCGTTCCTTCCTCAGTTACACCATACACAAACACATTTTTCCTTGCTGATTCGTTCCTTGCTAACCCCACTTCTCTCTTCATTGCTGTTAATTCCTCTTCCAGTATCACCACCTTCTTTTTCAAGCTCCCTACCTCATCTTCTATCTCCGCTAACTTGTCGTTTACACCTCCAATTTCTTCTTTTATAAAAAATTTTAAGTCCTTCATCTCCTTCATTTGGGTTGCCCGGTGTTCCTGCATCATTTCCTTAATTTCTTCTCCTTTGCTTGCTTCCTTCACCACTCTCTTGATCTCTTCAAGCTCCTCCCAACCGAACGGTCCCTGGTTTGGACCCGGGTTCTTTTCTATACCTCCTACCACCAGCAGCGTCGCAATAATCGTTGCACACAACATAATCTCCAACAGTCCTTTATAAGCACTAATTTCTTTTCCTCTCTCAACTCCACCTTCCTTCCAACACTGCCTTGCACCATGCCATCTTCCAATTCTTAGCCTGTATTGCTGTAGCGTTACTCCATTATTGCGCACCTCAGCTCACTCACACGTCCGCACTTCCCGATGTCTCGCTCGTGACTCTATCATTTGTTTATCTGTAGGACCGTACCTATATATATAAAATTGGATGTTGGTATATTTGACGTTAATAGACTCAAAAACTACTGGACCGATTTCGCTGAAATTTTCACAATTTGTTCTTATTTTATCTGAAAAGTATTATGATGTGGTTTGAACGAAATCTGTAAGGTAGTTTTATTATTATGAGTAATTATATGTAATTTTATTAAACTGCAAAGCCGCACCAAGATTGGATCGACTTGATGGACATATTGTCGCTAGGCGACAGCAACTTACGTTATACCAAAATAGTCCGTTAAATGAAATGGCGTATGGTTTTTAGTGCTGGGAGTGCCCGAGGACATGTTCGGCTCGCCACGTGCAGGTATTGTGATTTGACTCCCGTAGGCGACATGCACGTCGTGATGAGGATAATATTTGCTGTATATAGAAGGATGAAAACACGCCGCATTGACTTACAAAGTACCTTTCTTGATAGGAGGTGCATTCCTATGCCTATTATTTTGAAATAGCAATCTAACATGCCGTAATCGAGATGTACTTTCATGTCATAGTACCAACATTGATAGGTCTGCCCATTTTGAAGAATGTGCCCGTGTATCAGACGTGTAAAATATTCAAGAAACTGTTAAAAATATAGAATATCAACAATGGAATGACAAGAGTTATCACTCCCCTTCTAACGAAGAGCAACTGGGGGTTCCCAATGAGCAAAGGCGAGCCTATGTAATCTATAGGTCTATAGGTGGGTATGTAGGTATGTATGTATTGCATCTCCTGCTATACCACTCGAGCGATTTCAACCAACTTGGTACACTTATGACTTAGTATCAGGAAAAAAAACGTCGTGGGGGGAAGGACACCACACGCACCCTTAAAGGGGGGGGGGGTTGGGGGACGAGTTAAAAAAAATAATCGAAAATAGTGTTTGAATTCATAGTTTTCGGGGTCACTGAGATAAATAGTGACACTCCGGAATTTTTGAAAGTCCAAGTTCATCACCCTTTGGGGTGGGGGGCGATGGGTAATGAGATATAAAAATAATCGATAATAGTGACAAATCCACAATTTTCGGGGTCGCTGAAATGTATAGTGACGCTCCGAATTTTTTGAAGTCCAAGTTCATCACCCTTTGTGGTGAGGGACGAGGGGAGATTGAGATATAAAAATAATCGGAAATAGTATCGAATCCATAGTTTTCGGGGTCGCTGAGATGAACAGTGACACTCCGGATTTTTTTTAAGTTCATACTCAGCACCCTAAGTTGGGGGGACGAGGTGGGAGTGAGATAAAATAATTATAGTAATAGAAAATATAAATCGAATCCATAGTTTTCGGGGTCGCCTAGATGAATAGTGGCACTCCGGAATTTTTTAAATTCAAAGTTCATCACCCTTTGGGGTGGGGGGCGAGGGGTAATGAGATAAAAAATTAATCGGAAATAGTGACGAATCTATAGTGTTCGGCGTCGCTGAGATGTATAGTGACACTCCGGATTTTTAAAAGTCCATGTTCAGCATTAAGATATAAAAAGTTCGCAGTGTTCCCTATTGAAGTGAGTTCAGCGACCTTGGGGGGGGGGGGAGGGTGAGACATAAAATTAATCGAAAATAGTGTCGAATCCATACTTTTCGGGATGGCTGAAATGAATAGTAACACTCCTGATGTCGTTTAAGTCCAAGTTGAGCCCCAGTAAGCAGCGTTTTGAGAAGGGGTGAAGAAAAGAAAATGTGCAAATGACCGAGATTTTGGGTGTTTGTATGCATGTTTTCAAGGCCAACCTTTTAACATCACAGTCATACAAATTTACGCACCAACCACTGAAGCTGAAGAGGAAGATATTGACCAGTTTTATGAAGACTTACGAGAATTGCTACAGTTAACACCAAAGAAGGATGTCGTCTTCATTATTGGCGACTGGAATGCCAAAGTAGGAAATCAAACTGTAGATGGAGTAACGGGAAAATTTGGCCTTGGCACAACAAATGAAGCTGGACAGAGACTCCTAGAATTCTGTCAAGACAACTCACTGGTCATTACCAACACACTGTTTCAATTGCCCAAACGACGCCTATACACCTGGACCTCGCCAGATGGTAAATGTCGGAATCAGATCGACTACATACTCTGTAGTCAAAGGTGGAGGAGTGCTGTACAGTCATCCAAAACAAGGTCTGGGGCTGATTGTGGATCAGATCACGAGCTCTTAATTTCCAAATTCCGGCTCAAATTAAAGAGGATTGACAGAGCTAAACCATCAAGCAGATATGACCTAAATAGCATACCTCTTGAATATACAGTAGAGGTTAGAAACAGATTTAATGGATTAGATTTAAGAGATAGAGTCCCAGAAGAGCTATGGTCAGAAGTACGTTGTGTTGTTAAGGAGACAGCGGAAAAGCATATTCCCAAGAAAAAGAACAAGAAGAAGGCCACATGGTTATCGGGTGAAGCACTACAAATAGCAGAAGAAAGAAGGAATGCAAAAATCAAAGGGGAAAGATCGAAAATGTCTAAATTAAATGCAGAGTTTCAGAAACTAGCTAGAAGAGATAAGAATGCCTTTTTGAATGAACAGTACAAGGAAGTTGAGGAAAATAACAGACTGGGTAAGACAAGAGATCTTTACATAAGAATTGGAGACATCAGAGGGAAATTCCAGGCTAAGATTGGAATGATAAAAGATAAAAATGGAAAAGATCTTACTGAAGCAGAGGAGATTAAAGAAAGGTGGAGGGAATATGTAGGCAATTTGTATAGGAAAGATGGGAATACTCCTGATGATGAAGTTACTCTGTTGTCAGAGCCAGAACCAGATATCTTAGAAAGTGAGGTCAAGTGGGCCCTAGAGAGTATTGCAAACAATAAGGCAAGTGGTTATGATGGAATCCCTGCAGAACTGTTCAAAATCCTAGGAGAGGATGCTGTGAAAGTGCTACATTCAATATGTCAGCAAATATGGAAAACCCAGCAGTGGCCAAAAGATTGGAAAAACTCAGTGTTCATCCCAATTCCAAAGAAGGGCAGCGCTAAAGAATGTTCAAACTACCGAACAATCGCACTTATATCGCATGCTAGTAAGGTTATGCTCAAGATCCTGCAAAATAGGCTTCGGCAGTATGTAGATCGAGAACTACCTGAAGAACAAGCCGGTTTCCGCAAAGGCAGAGGAACCAGAGATCAAATTGCTAATATTCGCTGGATTATGGAGAAAGCAAGAGAATTTCAGAAAGACCTATACTTATGCTTTATTGACTATGCTCAAGCCTTTGACTGTGTCGACCACAATAAATTGTGGCAAGTACTCAAGACTATGGGAGTACCAGATCATCTTATTTGCCTTATGAGAAATCTCTACTCTGATCAGGAAGCTACGGTGAGAACCCTATATGGAACAACTGAATGGGTCAAGATTGAGAAAGGTGTACGTCAAGGCTGCATATTGTCACCTTACTTATTCAACTTATATGCAGAGTATGTGATGAGGAATGCCAAATTAGATGAAACAGAAACTGGAGCTAAAATTGGTGGGTATCTACTAATGAAGATGAAAGAAGAAAGTGCAAAAGCTGGACTAAGGTTGAATGTCAAGAAAACAAAGATCATGGCAACTAAACCTATCACCTCCTGGCATATAAATGGTGAAACAATGGAGGTTGTTCCTAGTTTCATCTACTTGGGCTCCAAAATAACTGCTGATGGCGATTGCAGCCATGAAATTAAGAGACGCTTGCTCCTTGGGAGGAAGGCAATGGCCAACCTTGATAACGTTTTCAAGAGTAGAGACGTAACTTTAAGAACGAAGATTCGTATAGTGAAGGCTATGGTCTTCCCAGTAGCAATGTACGGAAGCGAAACCTGGACAGTAAGAAAGGCTGAGCGCCGAAGAATAGATGCATTTGAACTATGGTGTTGGAGAAAACTCCTTAGAGTTCCGTGGACTGCGAAGAGATCTAATAAGTCCATATTACAGGAAATCAACCCAGGCTGTTCACTGGAAGGTCAAATACTCAGGCAAAAACTAAAGTACTTCGGTCATATCATGAGAAAACATGATTCACTGGAAAAGACCTTAATGCTGGGGAAGACTGATGGTAACAGGAGAAGAGGGCGACAACGGATGAGGTGGATTGATGACATCAAGGAAGCCACGGCTCTCAATTTAGAAAGACTTCGGAAAATTGTATACGACAGGAAGAAATGGCGCACTTTGGTCTATGGGGTCACGGAGAGTCGAAAGCGACTAAACGACTAACAACAACAACAACAACAACAACAACAACATGCATGTTCCAGCATAGGTGTCAACTAAACTTGGTACAACACTAAATTTATTTAATAAATTCACACTATCTGTAAAAAATACTGCAGGGGCAAGACACACCTAGAAGCCCTAGGGAAGGGGGCGAAATATAATTATAACTAAAAACGACCGATATTAGTCTTGAATCCATAGTTTTCTGTACTACGGGAGAGATTTCAGCCAAACTTGGTACATTTATGACTTACTATCATGAGACAAACTGCGAGAAGGTATTGTAGACCTGGCACGCTAGGGGTGGGGTGGGAAGGGCTGAGATGTAAAAGTAATCGAAAATAGTGTGGAGTAGTGAGACGAATATTGATACTCCGGGCGTCGTTCTGTGTATGTTCTTTTCAGCATAGCCCTCATACAAAATTGGTACACATATGACTTACTATCTGAAAAAAAGTACTACTGGGTAAAACACCAGTAGCACTCCTCGTGGAGGTGGGGAAATATATAAATAAACGAAAATGACTGATATTAATGTTTACGAGTTCACTGAGTTGAACTGTGACACTCTGGATGGATAAGTCATACTTCACCGCAATTGGTATGGAGGTTGAGAAGGGGTGAAAATGAATGTAAAAATAACTGTCAAAAATTTAAAAATAATAGAAAATAACCGATATTAATGTCGAATTCATTGTTGTGACTCCCTGAATATCGTTTAAGTCGACGTTCAGCATCCATTGGGACGGTGCACTGAAAGGGGTTTTATATTGAATAGTATAAAATGACCGAGATTAGTGTTGAATCCACTGCGTTTGGGGTCTCAAGGCTGATTGGTGAGAGTCTCAATGACAGTTGAAATCGTGTAGATCATATCTATACCGTGACTGATAAATACATGAAGTTATCACTTATTATCTTTTTGAAAGAATCAAATACTTCCCAGACAATTCGAGCTTCCACAAGGATAATATTTGACCAAAAAATGAAATCATTTAAAACTTGATATCAAACACATCTAAATAACTGTAAAACTATATAATAGATGGTAAAAATCCATATCCCTGAAATGAATTCTATAAAAATTCACTTTAACATAACTAACTAGTGATACTAATCTTAAAAGTAAACATCCTGAACCAACCGGGCTACGCCGGGTAGTCAGCTAGTATAGTATAGAGTTCAATTCGGAAAAAAAATTCGAGAGGAGAGGTGAAAAGAAAAGATAGGATAAGGAAATAAAGTAGGAGGTAGTAGATAAGAGAAGATTAAAATAACTGGACGTTTAAAGAAAATGGGAAAGGATAGGATAGGGAAATAAAGGAGGGGTAGTTTAGAGTGGGTTAGGAGGATGGATTATTGGAGGTAGGAAACGTGGGTAGGAACTGTGTAAGGCATAGGAAATTGAATTCGTGTTTAGAAATTTAGCATTTTTGAGAAGAAGGATTAGGAAGTCGAAAAGAATATTGGTTTTTTCAGATATGTCGTTTAAATTGAAATTAGGGTTGAAGTATTGGTCAAGGTGAATAAAACGCTTTTCAGTAGTGTTTAGAAGGGGGCGTTTGTTAATGATTTTAAATATTTTTATGTCTTTTTCAATATTGGTGAAATTACGTTTGGAGTCTCGTATGTCTTGTCCTATAACAGAGAATCTGTTGTATTTAATGGCGTTGATGTTTCGGAGTATCTGATATTGAAGCTGCGTCCAGTTTGACTGGTGTACGAGGAGCTGCAGTTGTTAAATTTGAATCCGTATACTCCAGATTTGTAAAAAGCACTAGATTTATTTTGTGATTTAAAGTTGTATAATATATCAAAAAGGCCCCCTAGTCGCCAACCCACGCTTCCAAGTTAAGAGCCCTGGGGCTTTCATGTTCTTGTATAAGCTTCACAGAAATTGTGAAAGTATGTGATGGAGAGTTAGAACAGGTTAACTGTTATATTAATGTGGGATGTAACCCGAGGGGGGGGGGGGGATTTTATATAGCAATGTAAGGTAGTATTTAGAATTTATGGGACATGCATATGGACTCTCGGGTGGATGAAAGCCTCGATACAGCCTGTATATCACGAACGAAGTTCTCTGGATAACTGGAAATGATATTACGGTTCAGTTTTTGGAAGCTTGACATGTCGGATTTGTTTCTAAGGAAACGTATAATCTCATTATTGTCACAAAACGTATTAATATATATGAGAAAGTGGCAGCTTCTCATACATGCGACACATATTAATCACTGATCATTGAGCGTGATGCACCATCTCCAGGACTGAGGTAGAAACATTACTACAGAATTTGATATCCTTAAAGGAAAAAGTGTCTAGAACAGAATGCGAGGGCAGAAGTTTCACAGCCCAATTCAACAAACCTCTGGAAGGAAACAATATAATACACGAGAAAAACTGAGTTCTATTTTCTTACGACCTTATTCTTTAGTGTAATATATCTATAATTTTAAGTTCTGATAGGAAATAATGGAATTGGGAGAAGCCTTCATTCTGCACCATAATCGCAATACGGTGCACAGTCAACAATAAGACACGACAGAAACATACTATTGTTGAACAGGTCACTTACTGTGCAGTCCGCATTCAGTTAATATAAGAAGGCTAAGAAAGGTTTTCGCTATTCCCCGTTCACCCAGCACGCGTCCGTAAGGATTCCGGGGGCAATCAAGCGTGCTGATTCTCTGGATGGTTGCCACGGGTGATGGCGGGGAGGGGCCATCACTACGGGGAAGCCTGCTGCGATCGCAGTTGGTACTACCCCACTGTACTTGTTAATATCGTCGGGGTGACAGTCGAACTCGACACGAGGTACTGCTCCTCAGAGCAGGGGTTTTCTCTGTTTGGGGATTCAGTCCCGAGTGTCGAAAACGACTGAAACTTCGGAGATATTAACAAATACGCGGGATGAGGTGCGCGTCCGAAAGGATTCCGGGGGCGACAAAGCGCATCGACTTACTGGATGGTCGCCACGGGTGATGGCGGGGAGGAGCCATCACCTCTACGAAAGCTTCCTGCGTTAGGTCAAGGAGGCATGGTGGAGAAGTTCTACCCACTATCTGACAAGAAAGAAGAAACGTGCGGTGAATCGACAAAATGACGCATGTTCAGTTGATGTGAAGAGTTTCAATTGTAAAATGTTGGTATCAATGGATGGTAATAAAATCCATGTATGTATAATTTTGTATATCCCTGTGATATTCGCTAAATAAAATTCATCATCACTGTTCTTAACTGCAGTATTTTTTAATATTCAATCAAATAAAGAAGGTTAAATGTATTTACACTGATGGTTTATTGAAATACTCACAACCATAGTGTTAACAGGAGATTTAAGATAATACACACCTTCCATAATTTCGGAAATCATAGAGCCGGGAGATGGTATTGATTATTTTAATCTTAATTTTCGATACATGCAGTTTACAAAACGATTATAGTACAATTGAAAACCGTGCTCTAAAAGCACAAATAAAGAATAACCTGTCCGGAAACATGACGAATAAAAATTTAATACAAGTATTTGTGAGTAATTTAGAAGTTGAACAGAAAAAAGAATGGCCTGAAAAGTGTGTTAGAAATATTATTGTAAGAAATAGAACTTCTCAGACATGCTATCGAGAAAACATGGCACCCGCCCCAAAGAGGTCAGCACAGTAGTTATCTTCAGTTCCTCCATATGTCCGACTCCTGAAATGAATATTAATATTGACTCTCGAAAGAAAAACAAAAAACGTGCAGACTAATAGAACTATTATGATAAAATTTGTATATGCTATATCTATAATCTACGTACCTAACTGCTCTACTCTTCAACGGAGTTCTATTTTCTAGTATATACATATAAATGAATGTTTGTTTGTATGTCACAAATAGACTCAAAACCTACTAGACCGAAATGTCACCATGTTTTCTTATTACTCTTGGGAGGGTTTAGGAATTCATTTGAACGAAATCCGATGGGTAGTATTTTGTAATGAGTAATTTTATGTAATTAATTTAATTGCAAACCCGCACGAAGATCGGATCGACTTGATCGACAGACTGTCGCTAGGCGACAGCAGTTTACGCTATATGAAATGAAATGGTGTATGGCTTTTAGTGCCGGGAGTGTCCGAAGACACATTTGGCTCGCTAGGTGCAGGTCTTATGATTTGGCTCCCGTAGGCAACCTGCGCGTCGTGATGAGGATGAAATGATGACGACGACAACATATACACCCAGCTCCAGCGCCAGCGAAATTAACCAATGATGGTTAAAATTCCCGACCCTGCCGGGTATCGAACCCGGGACCCCTGTGATCAAATGGCTAATCATTTAAGCCATGGAGCCGGACAGTTTATGCTATATCATGATAGTCCGGTGAGAAATGCTGTACACAGGAGGATGGGAACACGCCACCAAGCGTTATAAAGTACATTTCTTGCTATGAGGTTCATAACCGTGCCTGTTATTTGGAAATAGCAACCCAATATGCGGCGAAGGAGATGTACTTTACTTTCATGTCATAAGACCAACTTTGATAGGTCTGCCCAGTTTAAAGAATATAGCTGCGTATTAGATGTGAAAAAGTTAGGGTAATTGTAGCCTATCTCAAAACTGAAGGTCACAGGCGTGAAAATTGGTACTTGGAATCTCCGTTAAAAAACGAAAGATGTATTCTTTATCTTTCGTTTTAGGAAAATATTCTTTTTTTTTCGGAAGATCCACTTAAGGAATGGGGGAGGGGTGTGAAGAAAATGAAGACTGGGTTGAATTCTTTTTATGGGGAAACTTATAAAACTGATGTTACAGACATGGAAATTGTTATTTGGAATTTCCTAAAAGAATGTATTATTTTTCGACTTGAGGGTGGGCTGTTTCTCACATGGACAGTTCCATGTCACAAGATCCAATGCCACACGCGGTTTTCTAAACGTTACTGGGGTAAATGAACCTCACTTTTCCGGTAAGTTTTTGTGCCCTAGGAAGTTTCAGAAAATCTCTTTGTGCAGTAGTGAGGAATGATTACTTTTATCAAAGTACGAAATCCACGCGAGCAAAGCCGCGGGTAACAGCTAGTATAAATATATTTATTAGTATAGTCTGAGGAAGCGGATCTCGGATGATTATACCTTGGTAGAATATAGCTGATTTATTCTAAGACGTTGCTGAAGTTTGATTTGAGATAGATAACCTTGGTACAGTTCCTACCCGTTCATACCTCTCCAGAAGGTTAGCTAAGGCCCATGACAGGTGTACCAGTACCCAGCCTTCTATGCACGCCTTCGGAGAGAAGAGAAATCTATCATGCTTTGTTTTTTTTAATTCCAGGGATCCATTTTGATGGAGTCTGGAGCCAAAATTACGGGCATTTAAGATTATTATTATTATTATTATTATTATTATTATTATTATTATTATTATTATTATTATTATTATTATTATTATTATTATTATTATTATTTTACATTCATACATACATTATAATTATATACTGTTATGCCTTTCAGCGTTCAGTCTGCAAGCCTCTATGAATTTACTAAATGTCGCCACAGTCTTCTATGTGCAACTACTGCTGTGGCCTCATTTAGTTCTATACCTTTTATCTTTAAATCGTTAAAAACTGAGTCTAACCATCGTAGTCTTGGTTTACCTCTACTTGTCTTACCCTCCATAGCTGAGTCCATTATTCTTCTACGTAACCAATCCTCCTCCATTCGCCTCACTTGACCCCACCACCGAAGCCGATTTATGCGTACAGCTTCATCCATCGAGTTCATTCCTAAATTAGCTTTATTTCCTCATTCCGAGTACCCTCCTACCATTGTTCCCATCTGTTTGTACCAGCAATCATTCTCACTACTTTCAGGTTTGTTCCTTCTAACTTATGAGTAGGATATCCTGAGTCCACTCAGCTTTCGCTCTCGTAAAACAATGCTGGTCTGAAAACAGACCGACGTAAAGATAGATTCGTCTGGGAGCTGACTTCCTTCTTACAGATCACTGTTAATCGCAACTGCGAGCTCAATGCATTAGCTTGATTCAATCTCACTTACTATATTACCATCCTTGGAGAACACACAACCTAAATACTTGAAATTATCGGCTTGTTCTAGCTTTGTATCACCAATCTGACATTCAATTCTGTTGAATTTCTTACCTACTGACATCAGTTTAGTCTTCGAAAGGCTAATTTTCATATCATACTCATTGCGCCTATTTTCAAGTTCCAAGATATTAGACTTCAGGCTTTCGGCACAATCTGCCATTAAGACCAAGTCGTCAGCATAGGCCAGACTGCTTACTACATTTTCACCTAATTGAATCCCTCCCTGCCATTTTATACCTTTCAGCAGACGATCCATGTAAATTACGCGCAGCAAAAGTGAAAGATTACAGCCTTGTCTAACCCCTGTAAGTACCCTGAACCAAGAACTCATTCTGCCATCAATTCTCACTGAAGCCAAATTGATCGATTTTAATGATATACATTTAATTCCATAGTCTCCCAGTACGGCGAAAATCTTTTCCCTCGGTAATCTGTTATATCTTTTCTCTAGATCTACGAAACATACACACAACTGCCTATTCCTCACGTAGCATTTTTCAATTACCCGGCGCATACTGAAAATCTGATCCTGACAGCCTCTCTGTGGTCTGAAACCACACTGGTTTTCATCCAATTTCCTCTCAGCGACTGATCGCACATTTCCTTCCAAGTTGCCAGTGAATACTGTGTCTGGTATACTAACCAATGCGACACCTCGATAGTTGTTGCAATCCTTCCCGTTCCCTTGCTTATAGATGGGTGCAATTATTGCTTTTGTCCAATCTGAAGGTACCTTACCAATACTCCATGCTAATCTTACTAATCTATGAAGCCATTTCATCCCTGCCTTCCCCCTATACTTCACCATTTCAGGTCTAATTTCATCTATTCCTGCTGCCTTATTACAATGGAGTTTATTTACCATCCTTTCCACTTAATCAAGCGTAATTTCACCAACATCATTTTCCTCCTTCCCATGAGCTTGGCTGTTCGCAAACCACCAGGAAGATTTCCTTTTACGTTGGGAAAATGTTAAAAATATTCCCTCTGCCGCTCCAGTGATTCCCTGGGATCTATTATGATTTTACCTGAATTACTCAAAACACTATTCATTTCCTTTTCCTTTCCTTTCTAAGATTCGCTATCACTGTCCCCGCTGCTTGACCTAGCCTTTCCAGGTTATTACCAAAATCTTCGCAAGACTTCTTTTTGGATTCAACAAATATTTGTTTCACTCTGTTTCATCTACGTACAAATCCCTGTCTGTCTCGGCCCTTGTTTAGAGCCATTTCTGATAAGCCTTCTCTTTACGTTTACAAGCTGCTCTCACTTCATCATTCCACCAATAAGTTCGCCTTTTCCCATCTTCACACACGGTTGTTCCTAGGCATTCCCTTGCTGTTTCTATTACAGCATCCCTGTACGCCACCCATTCTCTTTCTATATCCTGAACCTGCTTACTGTCTACTGTTCGAAACTTCTCACTAATCATATCCATGTACTTCTGTCTAATTTCCTCGTCCTGGAGATTTTCTACCCTTATTCGTTTGCAGACAGATTTCACTTTCTGTACCCTAGGCTCAGAGATACTTAGTTCACTACAGAGCAGATAGTGGTTTGTATCATCGAAAAATCCCCGGAAAACTCGTATATTCCTAACAGATTTCCTGAATTCGAAGTCTGTTAAGATATAGTCTATTGTAGATCTGGTACACCTAGCCTCCCATTTGTAGCGGTGAATAGCCTTATGCTTGAAGAATGTATTCGTAACTGCTAAACCCATACTAGCACAGAAGTTCAGCAAACGCTTCCCATTCCCATTAGCTTCCATATCTTCCCCATATTTACCAATCGCCACGCCGTATCCTTCAGTTCTATTTCCAACTCTCGCATTGAAATCTCCCATTAGCACTATTCTATCCTTGCTGATGACCATGACCACGCTGTCACTCAATGCTTCATAAAACTTGTCAACTTCATCCTCATCTGCACCCTCACATGGTGAATACACTGAGACAATTCTCGTCCTAATTCCTCCAACTGACAAATCTACCCACATCATTCGCTCATTTACGTGCCTAACTGAAACTATGTTGCGTGCAATAGTATTCCTGATAAAGAGCCCTATCCCAGACTCTGCCCTTCCCTTTCTAACACAAGTCAAGTACACTTTATAATATCCTATCTCTTCCTCATTATCTCCCCTTACCCGAATATCACTTACTCCTAGCACATCCAGATGCATCCTCTTTGCTGACTTAGCCAGTTCTACTTTCTTTCTTCCATAAGCCCCATTAATAATGATAGCTCCCCATCGAATTCCATTTCGTTCACCAAGTTGTTTCCATGGAGTCCCTCGCCTGTTCAATGGTAGTGGGACTCCATTACTCCCAAAGGTACGAGGCTTGCTTAAAAATGTTCTGAGCTCGGTAAATTCATGAAGCAGGATGGTACCCTACTTGCACATAGTCCAAGTGAGGATCTCTCCTCTAACGGGTTATGGACCACCGGTAGATGGTGTAGTCCTAGCCGCCTGAGCACAAGGAGGGCCATGACTCAGAATATGTCCGACATGCCCACTCCCATTCCATAGCAACTGGTATCCTGACTCTGGGGACTACTTTCTAGGCCACTCAGCCGTTGCCCTTGGTTCACGAACTAGGCCGTTACTACAGTAACCCACACCATTAACCATTATTATTATTATTATTATTATTATTATTATTATTATTATTATTATTATTATTATTATTATTATTATTATTATTCAGTTCAAGGCAAGTAGCATTAGCAAAATTATAAGTGGCGCCTTAAGTATCATAATCATGTTGCAGGAGAGGGCGTCTGTTTTCCATTTATGGGACACTCACCTGGAGTTCTTTTTCAATTTCCTTTACGTCACACCGATACATGTAGGTCTTATAGAGACGATGGGATAGGAAAGAGTGGGGAGTGGGAAGGTGGACTTAATTAAGGTACAGCCTCGGCATTTGGCTGCTATGAAAACTGAAAACCACGGAAAATCATCTTCAGGTTTGCCGACAGGGGAGTTCGAACCCACTAACTCCTGAATGCAAGCTGATAGCTAAGTGACGCTAAACACGCAGCAACTTGCTCAGTCTCACCTGGATTAATTGATTTGAAAACTGGAAACGTTGCAAGGGAAAGCAGCACGGTTTGTTGTGAGTGATTTTCGACAAAAGAGTAGTGTTACAAAAATCCCGCAAACTTTGGGCTGGAAAAACTTGAAAGTATAGAGACGAGCTGCTTGAGTAAACGGTACATTCAGTGTTGTCGTGGACAAGGGCGTGGGACAGTGGCGTAAATAATATGATACCGACTCACTTGCAAAATTATGCCCCCTTAGAGAAATTTTTATGACACGTCTCAATAACACACGTCGTTCTATTTTAATTATGTCCCTTTTTCGGGTATAATTCTGTTACGGTATGCTTTTCAGTTAGTTAATATATGTATTTATTTAAAATTAGTGGTTTGGGAAGGATTAAGAACCTTAGAGTTGCAAATTTTACAGGAAGTGTCATCTGCTAAAATGTTAACTTGTTTATTGATTAAAAATGGTACATTAATTTGAGTTGTTAACGTAAAAATTTCATCACCGATACGATATACACAGTATTCTTTATACCAGGGCCTCTCAGGGTGCATGAGCATGGTGCATGCACTCTGCACGGTGCAAAAGACGACTTGGCTTGGTTGACCAGAGTGCATACCCCCCACTCCTCGATTCAGAGCAATAGCTCTTACTCTCTCTTTCCTCACACCTGTCTCGCTCGCTCCGCCTGTCTCCCTCTGCCCCACTTGCGCCGTAGCGCTCCAAATCCGGGCTGAGTTGAGCCGAGTATAGCCGAGTAGAGCCGAGCTTAGCCGAGTAGCCCAGAGACGAAGCGTTGATCCGAGCCATGCCGAGCGAAATCGATGCACAGTGCACGGAGCACTTGCGCCTCGATCTGCAAGCGTGAGATATTGGGCGTTTGAGAGGCCCTGCTTTATACTTATCGGTCAGATTTTACATATTATTCGATTGGAATGAAGAATTTGTACCAAATTATTCGGAGGAACAGGGAGTAATTTTTCTTACAGTCTAAGTAAGGGTCCCCATACTACGAAAATCGTAAAATTAAGCAATTTCCTCTATTGTTATGAAAGTTGAATGGCTAAAGAGCCCGAAAAGGTTTTTAAATTGTGGGTTCTAGGCATCTCTATCAAAATAAAAGAAACAAATTTCGAAAATCACTTCCGGCCCAAAAGTAGTTCCGTAATAACCGCCTAAAATCGCTTGTTTACTTACTCTTTTTCGTTTAGATTCAAATCCTGGGAAAATTAACTTATTTACATAATTTGTTTATTTATTTATTTATTTATTTATTTATTTATTTATTTATTTATTTATTTATTTATTTATTTATTTATTTACTTATTTATTTCCTTGGTTCAATACCCTTAGGCGTGATTTGATTTTTTTTATAAATGTCCACACCGAGTGTAGTTATACGGGCTTATGTAAAACTCTGCATTGACTCACATTAGCGCTCGTAGTGGTAGAAAAAGGCGAGCTGCTAATCTAATCGACCGGATAACGATGATTAAGAAAAGTATTGTAAATTTTAGGAATAAATAAATGACACATTTCTCATAGTTAATTAAAATTTATTTACCTAAAATTCGTAGCTAATACCCCTAGGATGTCTTCAACATTGAGTTGCTTGCTTGAAGGGCTAGAACTGTAGAATTTGTCGTCTTATTACTGTAAGTACATTTTCAAAAAATTAAAATGCTGTGAGAGTCAATTAAGTATTTTCTACTCCACATAACACCAGTATAAGGAAATTCGTATAATATGAAGAGAAAAGTCATAGAGGTGTTTTTTAAAGCTTATAACCATTCCGCACTGTACAATGCATAATTAGTAGTATTGACCTTTCGCGCAAGACTGATAGCAATAAGCGATAAACGAATGCAATGCACTTCGAATGAACAGTGCTACAGTGATATATGTGAACGATATATTGCACATTTTGTTGTGCTGTCATTGGCGCATGTTATTATTGTTTATTTAACAGAGATCATACAATTGCATCGATGGTCTAGTGTAAAAAGGACAAGCCACATGTACATTAGCTGCTTCACACACCTTATGTTATACCTTATAAAAAAATAATCGCTTTTAAGTCATCACCACAACCTGGAACAATTTCCCTTGTTGACAACCTTATTTATTTATTTATTTATTTATTTATTTATTTATTTATTTATTTATTTATTTATTTATTTATTTATTTATTTATTTATTTATTTATTTATTTATTTATTTATTTATTTATTTATTTATTTATTTATTTATTTATTTATTTATTTATTTATTTATTTATTTATTTATTTATTTATTTATTTATTTATTTATTTATTTATTTATTTATTTATTTATTTATTTATTTATTTATTTATTTATTTATTTATTTATTTATTTATTTATTTATTTATTTATTTATTTATTTATTTATTTATTTATTTATTTATTTATTTATTTATTTATTTATTTATTTATTTATTTATTTATTTATTTATTTATTTATTTATTTATTTATTTATTTATTTATTTATTTATTTATTTATTTATTTATTTATTTATTTATTTATTTATTTATTTATTTATTTATTTATTTATTTATTTATTTATTTATTTATTTATTTATTTATGCCTATTTTTCAGTGGCGAAGTTAGAGATGGCGAAGTATGAGATTTTAAAATAGTTAAAACCAAACAAAGAAATTAATACAATTGAGAACAAATTTAAATACATTACTAAGTTAATAATAAAACTAATTAATAGTAAGAACTCTTAATAATGACTAATCCTCGGGCGCGCACACATTCATACTTCAGCCATTTAGTTAGCCGTCCTCAGCAGGTAGTCTCGGCAGGTGACCATAAATCTTTGTAAAGAGCTAGTTTCTATGACCTGAGCTGGCAGGGAATTCCATAATCTGGCGCCGGTCACTACAAACGATCTATTAATTTCATTTGTGCGGTGCCGAAGACAATCAAATAATGAACATTGTCGTCCTTGTCTTCATAGACATTCACAGGAAAGCCTCCTACCACTTGAGTTTGGAATTATTTTTATAAATAGAACTACTAATAACCTAGAGAAAAGGATTTCAGTTTGCACAAAGAAATAATAATTTTACCAGGGGTACGCCTTCCCCGGCCAGTTGCACTGCGCGCCTTCTATAAGGATATCTATCTAAATAGACAAGATACTACAAGATACTTTAGTATTCAACTGTTAGGTGTCCCTATCATCGTTTTAATTGCTCCCTCTAGTGGGACGAACTCTAATTATTGTATGAATTTCTTTTTAGTTTTGCTGTTTTGAGGATTGTTTTGTTTATGTATCAAAGTTGTCAACACTTCAGCTGGTTCCTACTTCAATAGTAATGAACCTATCAGAATCTTGTAAACATTTTCTTTAGCCAATTAAGATTAGGGGTTGTGTACAGTCATCCAGCCTATCAGTAAAGAGTTCTGGAAGCTTCCCCTCAATAATACTGTAAAAGTTGGGTTCTTTAGGGCAGTACCGCCTCGATTACTCCAGTGATTTGAGTGTGGCGTATTCTAAGGGAGGCAGGGGCGCGGGCGGCGTTAGAAAGGCCCAGAAACTCAAGGTAATGGCAGAATTTTCATAACTATGTGATAGCTCCGGCGGATAGCTTGAGGGGAAGGTTTCAACCTCATTTATTTATGTAAAATTCTAAATGTAGTGGTTTGAATGTAGAATATTCGGCAAGTCTGAGCACTATATCCTATTCCCTATTGGGAAATATGTAATTTAAGGGAACAAAGAGTGATTGATATCTAATTAATGAACGTAGGTTTTTGTGGCTCATTGTATTTACGTAAATAAATAAATAAATGTGTAACTGGATTAAAGCTACTATATATACAGTATTTATTTAATAAAGCCGAGCTTTCAGCCAAATTGCAATGGTCTTCATCAGGACATGTGAAGTTCTGCCTCCGACAGTGATTATTATCTGTTGGTTCTCATTCAACTTGGCATGGGGTGACTAAAGTCTCTAAACCTCTAAATTTCTTAATACTAGTTTGGCATTTACGTTTCTCATTTAGTCACCCCGGTTTAGAATAGCCTTAGCCTCTGTATCATTGAGCCATAAGCCCACATAGGATTTTAACTATTTACATCTGTCCTGTACAATGTCTTCTGAGGTGTTGATTTCCTGGAGATCTGTTTCAATTTCACGAAGCCAGCTGTTCTTGGTTTTTAATGAAAGGGCCAGGTTGAGAATTCTTTTAGTTAGCTTGTTAGTGTTCATTCTGATAATGTGTCCATAAAATTTCAATCGTCTTTTCCGAAAAGTGTTTTGCCTCCTAGCCTTTTGTTTATGGCCAGTCATGTTCAAATTTCTCTTTGTACATTAAGGCCATTTAATATGGGCAATCATGCCCCCGTTTATTCGGTAACTGTTTCTGGTGCAAAGTTCCCTTTAGGAACAGTGAGTTATAAACTGTTGAGCAGTACATAAGCCCACATCGAGGCTACTTGGTGTAAATACTTTAATTGAGGACAACCGATGGATTGTCAGGTGTAATTTAAGTGCGCCATACGAAACTGATGTCTCTGCGAGGTTGGACTATTGTACCTTTTGGAGCTCAGACTCCTATGTTGTATAAATTATGGGAGCAAAATATGGTCCTTTAAAAATTTTGCTTCTGTCAAGAGTAATAACGCTCTTTTGTATGTAAATCAACCAAACTATTAGCAACTGTAAATTTTGCACCTGATTTTCGGACTTTTAAGTCCTTGTTATTGCTATATTTGACGAGCTTATTAGTATGGTTGTTATTCATTCAGATATTCTATTCATCAATTTTTAAATTAGAGAAACAAGGAAAGAAATAAAATTTCAAAAATTGTTGTATTAGGTTCTGCTCTAGTTAATTTCTAGTTCAGCCATTCAACCCCTACGCTTCTTATCCCTCTGCGATCCACGATATTGTCTTAATAATCGTTACATCATTATGCCCTACTCAGGAGCACGGTTGAACTTGCTTAGCTGATGTGTTGACCTCCTTTTCCTCCCAAAATCTCTTCATCCTCTCCCTGAGCTTCCTCCTTCGTTCTTCCGTCCAAGTTATAGTAGCTCTGGTGTTGGGTTTGTCTTCAAAGTGGTGATTGTCGATTTTGGTTCTAAATTTACATCTGTCCTGTACAATGTCTTCTGAGGTGTTGATTTCCTGGAGATCTGTTTCAATTTCACGAAGCCAGCTATTCTTGGTTTTTAATGAAAGGGCCAGGTTGAGAATTCTTTTAGTTAGCTTGTTAGTGTTCATTCTGATAATGTGTCCATAAAATTTCAATCGTCTTTTCCGAAAAGTGTGAGAATTTTTTTTCAGAATGGGATGATTTTTTCCCTCCATATTCCATCTATACAAAGTGGGCCAGAAATTTTTGGTTAAATTTTCCTTTCTTGTTTCTCAATGTCTTTGGTTAAAGATCCGCCACCAATGATTAAGGTTTCTGAGGTTTGATCACTGTATTATAGTGTCTAGAGTTTGCATTCCGAGATATTGATTTTTTTATTATACCTGTTCCAAGTGATCCTGTATACTTTCTGTAATTTGGAAATTCTTTCTTTATTTGCTTCTCGGTTTAAACCAGAGGGCTGTATAATTTCTCCTAAATATTTAAATTGGTTCACTTGAACAATTTTGCCGAAATTAGTTATCATAGGTTGTCAATCTAAGTATCGTGAGGCTCCTTCTATGTACTGAGTTTTCTCATACGAAATTTGAAGTCCCGTTTTGATGGCAATTTCATGTAGTTTTTCAATGGAATGAATTGCTTCATGCCTATTATTGGAAAGGATTGCTATGTCATCAGCAAAGGCCAGACATTGGACGTGAATTCTGTCTTTATTAGTCTTTCAAGGGTTATTCCTTTAGTTTCCTTTTCGCAGGTCCTGATTACTTTCTCAAGTACCAAGTTAAACAATAACGGCGATAAACCTACCCCTTGGCGGACCCCGGTGTTAACAGGAAAAGGCTCAGATATTTAGCCTAGGAATGTAACTTTTGAAGTAGTAGCAGTTAATGTTTGTTTGATTAATTCTCTTATTTTCTTATCCACTTGAAATTATTCTAGAGTATTGAAAAGTGTTTCACGGTCTATAGAGTCATATGCTTTTCTGAAATCTACAAAAGTAATGACTGTTTGTCTGGTATTGCGCATTTGGAGGATAGTTTTGAAATTAAGGATTTGTTCTGTATAATATCTTCCTTTTCGGAAACCTGCCTGGTATTCATCAATTAGATGGTATGTTTGTTTCTCAAGTCTAGTGAGAAGGGCTTTGGAAAAAAATTTGTAAGCAACTGGTATCAAGCTACTTCCTATATATTATTTATGTTCGTTTTTCCCCTTTCTTGTGTAGTGGATGGATTAGCGCACATTTCCAATCTTCCGAGATTTCTTCAGTAATCCAGATGTTCTCAAGAATTGAGTGGATTTTCCGGGCTACGCTGTCACCTCCTATCTTCAGCATTTCGCAAATTATACCAACTTCCCCCGGGGCTTTGTTACTTTTGAGTCCATGGGTTATTTCTTTGACTTCTTCCAGTGTTGGGGGTTCTGAATCTTGATTAGATAAGGGTTATTCAAAGGTTAGTTGTTCTTTAGGGGATTCGCAATTTAAAAGATCCTGGAAATAAACTGCTAGAAGTTTGCAGTTCTCTTGATTATTCATTTCCAATGTCCCATCTGGGCGTTTGAAGCAAAGACCAGGTGCCTGATAATTTGATAATTCTTCTCTGAAAGCTTCGTACAAGCTTCGTGTATTGTTTTTTGTAAAATCTTGTTCAATTTCTGCCAGTCTGTAGTGTTCGTATTTGCGTTTTTCAGACCTGATAATTTTTGATATTTGTTTCTGTATTTGGTGAATTCCTGCCAGGTTTGTTCAGTTTTATGAGAATTCCAATTCTGCCAGGCTTTAGTTCTAAAGTTTATGGCCTTGTCGCAGGTTTCATTCCACCACCTATGTTTGCGTTTCCTGGGTGGTGTGCCAACATTTCGAGAAGCCTTCAAAAGTATGTCTTTGAGTTCTAACCAGTTCTAAGAATTGTGAGTAGGAATACTTTCAAGGAAAATACTAGAGTTCTGTTTAAGAAATTCCGGATCGACACGCACGTTTTTTGTTATTCTGGGTTTGGACATGTTTGGTTGAAATTTGACCTTGATTAAGGATAGATGGTGGTCAGAGTCAATAATCCCTTTTTTAACTTTAACATTCATAATATATTTTTGATTTTTCTTGGAAATAGCCACATGATCTAGTTGAAATTCTCCCAAGTGAAAATTTGGGTATCTCCAAGTCATTTTCTTGTGTGGAAGCGCCCGAAAATGTGTTGACATTAATTTGAGATCAAAATTTTTGCAAAAATCAATTAATCTTTCTCCATTCTTATTAGTTCTATTGTGTGCTGGGTATAGTCCTTCAATGGTCCTTAATTTCGTTTCTTTACCAATTTGGGCATTGAAATCTCCTAATAGAATTTTTATGTGATGATTTGGAATTGTGGCTGTAGTTTCTTCTAGCAGTTCCCAGAAGTCTTCCACCATTTGTGGATCTTTTTGATTGTAGTTGTTGTTGGGTGCATGCGCATTAAGTATTGTATAAGCTTTGTTTCCTGATTTAATGGATAGTGTTGAAATTCTTTCAGAAGGCGAAGGAAAGTTCAGTACTGAGTTTAAAAATGTTTATTCTTACAGCGAATCCTGTGCCAAATTGTAATGGTCTCTTATGAAGGGAGACTGCTGGATTGCCTTTCTAAATTCTGTAATTTCCTGAGTCAAAATTATTTTCATCCGTGTATCTGGTTTCCTGAAGTGCTAAAATTTGGATGTTTAAGTTATCTAACATATCTGTTAATTGTTTTAACTTCCCAGTTTTCCGAAGTGCGTTGATGTTTAGACTACCAAAGAAAGTTTTGCATTTTGGGCGAAGAGATTTGGGAAGCTCCGATACATTCCCGCATGATGTTATCGGTCCCCCAGAATCCGATGACCGACAAAAACTAGTATGTCTACTAGGGACTGGGGTAGTTATATTGTAGGTTGATTCCATCATGCTATCAAGTTAGAAGTATTGAGGACATCGATCCATGTCGGTGTCATGGTTACAATTGAAGTAGTGAGCTTCAGATGTTGCTGAAGATGTTGGTGAGCTGTGCCTGTTTTTTGTCCGCGAGAGGTATTTTATTTCCCTCAAACCCTCCGGACAAGTCAGGCGAGCCTGCCGATCCGCCACCTGGGACGCGCCCGATAGGGGAACAGGCTGAATTGAAACCCCACGGGATTATTATTATTATTATTATTATTATTATTATTATTATTATTATTATTATTATTATTATTATTATTATTATTATTATTATTATTTCTTCGTTATGCCCATTCAAAGAGCGCGTTTGAACTTGTTCGTTGGCCTGATGGTTTTCGCCTTCTTATCATCCCAAAATCTCTTCATGAATGCACTAGGTTTCATGTTGCGTTCTGTGAACCTTTTCCTACCAGTTTTCTTTTTAGGTTTCTCCACGAATTTGTGCATGGTTACTATTTAGTAAAGGCCTCACGATATTATATGATGTCGTCCGTGATATTCTTTTCTTGGAGGTCCACCTTTGTTTCTTCTAGCCAGTTTATTTTGACCTTCTTTCAGTTGATTACTTTAAATAATCTTTTCATGATTCTGTCGCTGTCCATACAGCCATATAATTTCAGGCTTCTCTTGCCTACGGCATCAGTGAACCTGTCAGTTAATGAGTAGAAGTCCGCTGTTCTCCTGTTAATCCACATTCAAATTTCTCTCGAGGGACCGTAAATTTTCCAGAAATTTTCCTTTCTTGCTTTTCATTCTCTATAATTTTAGAGTTACCAAGGGATAGGGTTTCTGAGGCGTATAAATCTTCCGGCAAAACAACTATCTTGTAATGTCGTAATTTTGAATTAAGCGATATGACTCTCTTTTTTAGTAATTGCACGTTAGTCTGTACGCCTTTGGAATTTAGTGGCTCTTTCTATGTTGGCTCTACAGTCTAGTCCCGATGGTAGTATGATTTCTCCAAGGTATTTGAAAGAGGACACCTGTGAACTTGTGCCGTTTTCCATCTCTAGCGGAATTTTTTGCTATGTCAATGGAGGATTTCCATGAACTGGGCTGTTTCGTACGATATCTGCAGGCCTGCCTTTGTTGCTATATTGTGTATTACCTGTACGGTGTATCTGGTTTTATCTGTGGTCTTAGTAATGATTGCTAGATCATCAGCAAAGGCTAAACATTTTACCTTGACTTTATTATTTGGGCCGATGACCTTCGATGTTAGGCCCCTTAAAACAACAAGCAACAACAAGAAACTTTATTATTATCATCATTATTATTAGTATAGTGGTAGTAGTCTTGAAAAGTTTTAACGGGTGAGTTCAAATGTACTTTTTCCGATACGGTTGAATACAGGATATACTCCTCGGCTACAGCAGTATTGAAGGGACCTGGTGCCAATTAGTGCAAATTTGAGTATCTGCTTGTTAGTTCTATTCATTAGTGACAGTTATTGGATTAATTTATGATGTGAAGATATCAAAAGGGATGGATTTGTAAATAAGTTAGAAGTTCGAAAGCGAATTGACAAAAGCTATTAATTCAACCGAGACCTTCCAGATAGTTCAGCAAGTCTTCTTGAGTAAAATACACTTTCAGTCTCAAAATAAAGCAAGAGGAAGACATAAGGTGACGGTGCCCCTTCGTGGCTACGAAGTCTGCCAAGTCATTTAAATAAGTTGGGAGCAGAACAACTTCTTCTTCTTCTACTTTTGATGAAACAGTGGCACGAGCAGGTGCTTGCTAACTTGGAATTAGTCTCCAACTGAAGGATGACTCTGGGGATAATATGCGGCGAACACGAAAAGCTTGCAAGCACTCTCGTAGATATTGGCATCACACCTGCACGGATCTTAATGGTCCGTTTGGGCTGAAAAGTCGGAAGATACTAGAAACTGCAAGTTACTCCTGAAAATACAGGAAGCAACCCACCAGCGTCGACAAATGTTTTGATGTATTTTTTTATAGTTTCTTCACCTTTTGCCACTTATCCTGTGGTCGCTAGAACCAAGCTCGCTCATTTATGTTTTGCCAGGGGATTTAAGGCCAGATGTCCTTCTTGACACCATGTGATTTTTTTACAACCTACTTTACGTCGCACCGACACAGGTGGTCTTATGGCGACGATGGGATAGGAAAGGCCTACGAATGGGAAGGAAGCGGCCGCGGCCTTAATTAAGGTACATCCCCAGAATTTTCTGGGTGTGAAAATGGCAAACCACGCAGAAACATCTTCAGGACTGCCGACAGTGAGACGCGAATTTTCAGGTGGGAATTTCACTCTAGGATCAACCGGGATTAAGAATACAGCAGCTAATTCTTTGCACTATTCACTAGTGAACGAATTTTGAACATATAAGCATTGCCTAACCTCTCACCGCTGGATACCGTGGTTCAAATCCCGGTCACTCCATGTGAGATTTGTGCTGGACAAAGCGGAGGCGGGACAGGTTTTTCTCCGGGTACTCCGGTTTTCCCTGTCACCTTTCATTCCAGCAACACTCTCCATTCTCATTTCATTTCATCTATCATTCATTAATATATCACTTTGGGAGTGGCGACCCCATCGTACTAACAGCCTATATCTGCTTCATTCATTACATCCCTGACCCGGTCAATGACTGGAAAACAGGTTGTAGGTTTTCATTGTCAAGCATTGCCTAAAGGCTGACCCTGTTTTAAGGAATACTGGTGGTAGGATCAAGTAAGCTGTTTATTTTAGTGGAGTACAGTAAATAAAAGTAAGAAATAAATTAATATTAATTACTATCAAAATATTCACCTCCCACATATAGATAAAATCCCCGTGAGTATCCACAACAAATATTATAATGAGCGATCAAAGTTTTCCATTCGACAGCCGTGCAGACCTTAATCGGGATGCCAATCAGGCAAAGTCGCCGTGAGCATGGAGGCATTCGTCCTACCGACGCACCAGTTTGAAGATACCTTTGTTGTAAAACACCGTGCCCTGCTGCACATCCTGGTCCGACAGGAAACACCGACCATTCGAGGGAACCGAAGGCGTGAGAACCCCCGAAGTAAATGGAGACGGAAATAGAACCTAAAGTCCCTGTTAAAAAGAAGTTTGCTCATTCTTTTGCTTATTGAATCGGGAACCTAATTTCAACAGCATTGTTCCAGGTTTCATCAAGTACCCTGTTGAGATACTTACTCGCTCCAGTGATGAGCCAGCTACAGTCAAGTTAACAGGTGGAATGACGTGTTTGCTTATGACCATTACTTTGGTCTTTTTCGTGTTTAAATGTAGACCTGCTGCAGCACTGTATTCAACCACACAGTTTAGTAATGTCGTAGATTATTTATTGTGATTCCATTAACAACGATGTCATCTTGTTTTCCTTCTAGTGCTTCAGAAAATACCCTTTCAGAGTAAACATTGAAGAGGGGTTGAGATAGAACACAGCCTTGGCTCACTCCTTGCTTTATTTCAATAGCACAGGTGTTTGTGCTGTCAACCTTAACTGATGTGGTCTGATTCCAATACAGGTTGGCAATAATTCGGATATCTTTACCATCCGCTACGATATCATGTAGGATACGCAGCTATGTTTCATGTTTCACATGGTCAAAAGCTTTTTCACAATCAATAAAGCACAATAATACATCCACAGACCTATCTATGCATCTTTGTATGTATGAATGAATGAATGAATGAATGAATGAATGAACGAATGAATGAGTAAACATCAGTACTCCCATCCCCTAGTTCCGGATTATGCGGAATTAAGCGAGAGAGCACTCTTTTATTGCAATTTGTTCAATTTTGATACATGCATTATATTTTATATCTTCCTCTTATATATTTTTAACAGTACTAAATATAATTTGTTTTGTCCTAGACGTTAGCAATGCTATATTTTCTGGGACGACATGTATCTTTTCTTAGATTATTTATACACTTAACTCTAGGCAAAAATGATCATCAAACACCCAATATAACAGCTCACCTCACGGTAAACTAACAAATAACATAATAATAATAATAATAATAATAATAATAATAATAATAATAATAATCATGTTATTTGCTTTACGTCCCACTAACTACTTTTTTAAGGTCTTCGGAGACGCCGAGGTGCCGAAATTTAGTCCCGCAGGAGTTTTCTTACGTGCCAGTAAATCTACCGACACGGGGCTGTCGTATTTGAGCACCTTCAAATACCACCGGACTGAGCCAGGATCGAACCTGCCAAGTTGGGGTTAGAAGGCCAGCGCCTTAACCGTCTGAGCCACTCAGCCCGGCACAAAATAACACACACTTCTATTTCGCACCAGAAATAATTTAAACAAACCTTTCCATGTAAGACGAAAAAGTGCCCTCACAGGCATTTGAGGAACATTTTCATGTATATCACATTATTCCAAAGCTTGCTTTAATATATCCATGTATCTTACCTTTACTATTTTTAGCGCGAGTATTTAACAGTAACAATACTTTTAATTAGTGCTAATTTCTTTCCATTTCCTTCTGCCACATACTTCTTAAAATACAAAAATTTTGCTATTCGTCCTAGAGTGAACCATTCTTTGTTTAACAATTTAGCTATTATATAAAATTCCTTCTCTCTTTATACTTTTAATTTATATTCATCACCAAAATATTTAATTATAAGTGCATCAGTACCCCTACACACTCTCAATAGATGAGCCTCTTCCATTATTTCTCCGCAGAGTAAACATTGATTTTCATTATGTTCTCTCTCAGACCCTTATTTTTATATATCCCAATACCCACACACCACTCCTCTTAGTTCTCTATTTGGGCGTCTTTTTTCCTTATTGCCGTATTTTGAATAATTTCACAAAATTCTGATAATGTTATTTTAGTCTCACATCCTGCCCTAACCATCTGTTTCTCCAAGTCCTTCACTCTGATTGTTATATTTTTGATGAAACTCTTCTCTTTACTGTGCATCTCTTCATCCCAGTATTCTCCAATTCATATTCTGTCTAGCATACTCTTCACTTTTGTCATCCACTGATGATCATTTAGATGTTTCATCTGATGTTCGTATGCTAGGTTCAGTATTTCCCTCCCATATCCCCTTCTTAATCCTAACCAATATTTTACTACTTTCCTGGTTATATCTGCTTGGATGCTGATATCTTCGCATAGACTTCTAGCTCCACTGTTTGCTTTGCATTCTGGTAGACTCATTTTTAGTTTACAGAATGTATTACTTATTACATATAATTATTTTTGTCAACTTCGATACCACATATCTCTGCTCCATACAGTGCTCTTGATATCACAAGAGCATTTAGAATATTTTTGTGCAACTTGTATTCAATATTTGGCATCACTGAGTGTTTTGTTCTACTCCAGACCTTAAAACCCGGTATTTGTACATTGTATCCCCCAGGAAGCCAAGTCTCTGCAATCCCAATCATCTCATTATCTCACATTAGATCTCTAACTTCATCATTTCCCAGTTTGCTCAATATACGCTCGATATTTATTAATCCCACGACCCAGTCTAGGTATTTGTTCATGGGTATATCTGCTGTCGCCAAGGCTTTACTTCTCATCATTCGTCCTTTTTCTAAGTGGATAATGGATCAACTTGGGGTGCTAAATATTTCCTCTTACAAAATCCCTGGCTTCCTCAGACCTTGTCAACCCTTAATTAGCCCAAATGTCTTTCAGTTTTAACGCTGGCTTACGTTTATTTTCTTCTTTTCTCCCTGGGTTTCTTGCCTCCTAACGACCCTATCGTCTTCTTGAGTTGATTTCCTGGGTTGGTGATGCCTGGTTTCGAGCGCCGCGTCATCCAGTTCATTATCGCTGCTTTGTTGGCTGCCACACACAGCCGCTGACTCGGATCTACTAACGTCACTCACTAGTCCGCTGGTCTTCCATATAGCTGACACATCAGGGCAATGCTTCAGCTCCAAGAATCGCCCGCTGTTATAAGTCTGTTTCCACGGATAAATGCTTTTAGACCCGAATGCCACGTCTTCCCCTGATGAAAAAGTAATGATCGCATATTTTCTATTTCTAATTCTTTTTAATCCATATTTTTGTAAACCTCAAGCTTTTCGCACTTTCCAAAAATTTTCGGGCCTTCAAACTAGATACCATACGTACTTTTACTGGTCTTCTTCCCATATTCCTCCCTAATCTAAAGATACTATCGATATCATTCTCGTTACACACGAACTTCAAATTCTCCCTGATTAAGGAAAGTATTCCAACACATCACTATTTTTCTGTTTCTACCAGTCCGTATATTATTATGTTTCTCTTCCTATCTTCCTTCACTCGTGTCCTTTCGTTTTCTTCGAGGTTTCTTAGCCTTTTTTCTGGATCCAGGACTTTCATCCTCATTTCATCTATCTCGTTCTTGTTCTGCAGTACATTATCTTTGCTATCCTGAATTTCTGCTTGCATAAAGGTTTTCAAATCCTTAAATTAATTTCTTTCTATTAATATTTCCTTGGTCTTCACAGCTTGGCATTCTTTCATGACCTTCTTGAGATTCTCAATATCTTCCCATGATAGTCCAGGGCCTGGATTTAAATCTAGTCCACCGATAACTAGTAGCACCAACACCGCAACTAGTGAAAATACCATTTGCGTGATGTGGAAGCTATTATTCACCATTTGAATTGATTTCACTTTCCACCTACCCTGCCACCTGCCTATAGCACATCTGTATTGATCAATTGAAACTCCCATGTTAGCACACTCCTGCACCTTTCACTCGCTCAGCACACCACGTCCTTTCACCTCGCAAGCTGAATATGCATCTTTGTACCAAAACCTGCATCCCCATCAATGCCTCTCTTGTGCCAAATTCATTACGGGAACCAAACTGGGTGCTAGCTACGTAGGATTCAATTTTGCTTTATTTTCTTGCATGTATTACTTTTAGAAAGATTTTCAGAACATGGTTCATTAGGCTTATGATTCTGTAATTTCCATGAGATTTAGCCATTGGTTTCTATGGAATAGGGATAAAAGTTCATGTCAACCAGTCAGAATAGATTGATCCATTGGTTTATACTGATTGAATAGCTCTATCGGGATATCTTGTGATTGGTCTTCTTGAAGATATTTCAATATTTCTACAGGTATGCCATCCGGTCCAGGTGCTTTTCTGTTGTTGCAGTTCATGATGGCATATTCTACTTCGTGGCGAGATATTAATGGTCCTTAATCTGTATCACAAACAGAAGGATGTGTTGCCATATTATCATGGAAAAGGTCAGTCTGATAAATTTTCCAGCTGGTCAGTTTTTCTTCATGTTCGATGATGACCTTCCCATGATTGTTATACAACAATCCATTTGTCCTCCTGGTATGTAACCCTGCAGCTTCTTTAACCTTTTTGTGCATGTTCAAAGTGTCATGCTTAGATTCAAATTCATTTATGTCCTTACACTAATTGCCCAGCCATTCAGTTTTTGCCCTTCTAATCATTTGGTAGATTTTGGTCTAGAGTTCTTTATACTTATCCCAGTTCATGTATTTTACCATTCTCCATTGGTCCATCAAATCAAGGATTACATCAGTCATCCATTTGCTTTTTCTAACTCGTTTGACTTGCACTAGATGTTCCTATGTCCAGTACAGTTGTTTTGAATTGACTCCAAACGGTTTCAATGTCCTTTGGTGTTTTATTCTGGTTGGATAGCTGTTCTCTTAGGTCTTTCAATACTCTTCTCTTAATGTTTGCATCTTGGAGTTTAGCAGTATCAAATTTAGGACTGACAAACGTTTTTTAAAACTTCCTTAATTTCAGCTTAATTTTAGCGGCCAGTGGATTATAATCCGATGAAACGACAGCACAGGTTAAGTCCTAACTGATTTAATGCAGTTTCCGAATCTCTTTTTAGTCAAAATATAATCAATCTTATTCCTAAGAATCCTTGACTCAGTTTCAGCATTTGATTTCCGTGCTGGAAACTTATAGAAGGTATTTGTCACAACAAAGCTCTCCTACTGGCAAAAGTGAATAAACCTATCCCCGTGATCATTTCCCTCACCCAAGCCATACCTGCCAATTATGTCCTCACACATCTTTTCCCACTTTTGCACTAGAATCTCCCATTAGTATATTTATTTCAGAATGTTTGGTTATTTTTAGGGCTTCATCAACGTCTCCATGAAACTTTTCCATATTAGTATCAGTCCCAACACATGAGGGAGCATATACATGTATGAGATTTATACCAAAAAGTTTTGAGTTAAACTTGATCAATAAAACTCTGCCCAACAATGCAGTGATGGCTTTGACTGCATTATATTCTTGCTTGCCCAGTATGATGCCACCACCATGTAAATGATTTGGTTCGTTGTTTCCTGAATAATAGTCAACTACCTGATCCTGGCCTTCACATTTCGCTTATTCCTAAGATGTTTATTTGGAGTCTTTCCATTTCTATGATAGTGTTTTAAATCTTTCTTCCTTCATATGTACTTCTTATATTCCAATTGCGTATCTTCAGTATGGCCGACCCGGAGATTCTTAGCACCCCATGGCCACTGAAGGCCTGCCGGGGACTGGGGCCAAGATATTTGTTTGTTCAGCCATACTGATGATATCCTGGGGAAAATTGATTGAGATGGTTTCCCGTTGCCTTCCTTAATGCCATGTTGGGCAATTCATCAGCCACCCTTAACATACGGAACAGACTCTATTGTAGCCGCTTCGCTGAGGAACAGACGCTACGGCTGACATGTGCTTTCAATTTGAATGCAGGTACCTTTTGCCCAATTAACCTGAGCACTGGGCTGCCTCTTCCACCACCGACACCGTACCGAACCCCTTCTTCACCGCTGTAGGTACCGTTGAGGTCTTCACTCGTAACACTGAACTGGGACTCTCACCAGATGCTACACACCGGGACAGTGTCCTCTGGGACTCGCATGTGCAGGGTCGTCACTCCCTGACTAGGGCTGCCTCAAAAGACGGTATCTACCTGCTACCCAAATGTCTGGTGACCGCAAATGTCCACGACCGCAAGTATCCGGCAACCGAAAATGAAAGTTTGTAAAACATAATATTATTTTTTCAATATTTGATGAAATTTACCATTAGTAGTGTATAACGGTGCCATAAATCACAAAACATGCTATTAATATAGTCTGATTATCACCAGATGCTGACATGTAATCTGTTAACTGTCGTGACATCAGCTGGAACAACCCTTGAATCGTCTGATATGACATCCAGATCGTATCTTGGAGTATATGTTAGCTATTAACGTGGCACGATAAAATATTTCACATTCTTCGCTGGTAGTCGCACGTGTAGATTAGAGATTACGACCTGCTACCCGAGCACACCGTACTGGAGCTGGATTTCTTTGCGTTAATCCTTCCACTAGAACGAGGGCGTACGCTACATAAACAGTGATTTCTCCTCCGCGCGGGAAATAAGCGCCCTAACAGAAGAGAATTCTCATCAAAGTTTGAAGAGCAGCAGAGTCAAGTCCTCTTTCACGCCACAAGATGAAATAGAAGACTGGCGATGGAGTTCATTGCAGGATATACCCATTCAGACCGAGTGCCCTTTGTTAAGTACACTACTTCTTTTATTTCGTGTTTAATTACTAAATGTATTGTATGCATTCGTTCTGCTTTTGATATCATAGTGCCATCTATTAAGCTTTAAAATAGTTAAAGGTAAATTAAACAGCAACTTGCAAACGTTTCTGAAGTTCCGCGCAATTTAATCACAATCATTTACATTTTATAAGCGAATAAATGTTATTTAATATTACAGAAGTTATATCTATATATCTTAAATAAAAATCATTATATGTGTGTATTTATGCACGTACGTATGCATGTGGGTTTGTCTACATCTCGTCCTAAATCAAAGGAACGATTTTAACAAAGTTTAGGACGATTATTTACTAACCGAACGAAAATACCGTAGGTGATAGATATCTCAACCTCTGGTTGGCGGTGTGAGGACTTTGAAACTGCTTACAAAAAATACATTTTAGTAGAAAATTAAAACATTCTGCAACATACGGACAGAAATTTGTTAAAGTTCACTGAAGTTTTTAGAAAATTTTCCCTAGCGTCCACTGAGGGAGGTATGAGGTGTGAGAACCTTGTATGTGAGTACGTTTGTTTCTCCTCCTAAACCACTGGACCGATGTCAATAAAACTTGAGATAATTACAGTGATGTACAAGGGCTAGATATCTGACATAATGTTCACTGTTTCCTGTGCAGTTTTTCATGCTGATTTCAAATCTGAAAACCGTTTTGCTCTATCACGTAATATTCTGAAGATTCTGAAAAAGTTAAATTTTTCATGGAAAAGCGTTCACCGAGAATTGTTCTCATAGTTTTTCGCTATTTTTCATGAAAAGTGGAATAGTTTCATTGTGCGGCTGTGTAACAAACAAATCCAATATATGAAAGGTGGTGCTATTGCACTAATCTTCGCTAAAGCCATGTTTATTAGCACGCCACGTAGCAATCAATGCTCTAGTGAAACTTGTGTCTGTGAGCTCTTTTCCTGGATACAATATTAAACATAATGTGTAAATGGTTGATGTTGTATATCTTAAGAACGGTGGGTGATACAGAATATTTGAATATTTCTAATCAACATGTTTCAATTGTCTTAGAACCAAAATATTCACCGAAAATATTTTTTTGTTGATCAGCTGAACAAAAATATTTTTATGCTATGTATATCCCTACCCCCGCTGCTGGAAGGGCGAGGGGTTGAGAATCTTAAAACACTATAAAAGGTTAACATTCTTGAACATTTAGATGGAGTTTTTTAGACTTAAAATCTCCTAGAACATTTTCCCTGTCATCTACTACATTATAAATGGCTTCGGACACGCTGCTCTGCTGCCACTCACGTATAAATACGTAGTTGTACAGGAGGTCTTTCTTCAGCATACACTTCTCTACAGAAATATTTAACGATCTTCTCTTTATAATAGAAGAAAAATTCCTATCGATCTTCAGAAAAGGTCAGTTAGATTTGGGGCTACAAGCTACGGGAAGAAATCCTGACAACCCAATAAATGTAGACCGTCTTCGTGCAAATTTTACAATACCATAGACTTGGTAAAATTTGCTGAATCCAATAAACCACTGTTGATGGATGATCAAAGGAAGCCTTATGATCACATCATGCAAAGCGTGAACAGTGAAAAAGTGGATATATTTCGAGACGCTCCAGGTGGAAATGAAAAAAAAACTCTCTAATTAATTAGATACTTGCTGAAATTCGATCAAAAAATAACAATTTGCGATGGGTTTCTCTTGCATAGCGACTACTCTCATGGACGGTGGACGGTACGCGCACTCGGCACTATAGTTGCTTCTTAAAATGAATGTGGTAGAATACCCTCTTTGTATGTTATCAAAACAAGTGGCCAGACAAAAGTGCTACAAACGTGAAAAATGATTATGTGGGATGAACGCACAATGCGTCATAACAAATCGCTGGTAGGCTTTGGTAGGAAAATGCGGGACCTGAAAATGAATGTTCACTTGCTGGTGCTGATTCTCGCTGGTGATATGCAACAAACTCTGCCAGTTATACCAAAGTCGACTCCGACGTATGAGCTTGCCTTGAAATATTGCTGTCTGGAGATACTCGTTAAAATCAAACATGAGATTCCGACTGTTTAGAGGTGAGGCAGCAACATTTTGAACATAAACTCCATAAAATCTATGAAGGGACATTACCAACTGAATAAACGGCAAAACTATCTTTCCACAAGAGTTTTACACTCAAGTTTCAACGACTAAGAAATGGTCAACAACATTTATCCAAGCATAGCCGAAAATTACAGAATCGCGAATGGTTGTGTAAAAGAATTGCAGCAAAGAATGATACTGTGCAAGACTTCAACAGCCGAATTAAAGAAATTATACCATACCCTATCACTTAGAATACAGTATATATGTAGATACAGTAGTGGACAGTGGTGACGCATTGAATTTTTCCATTGAGTACATGAACTCATTAAACACTCCTACATTGCCACCACATCGTCTCCAGATTAAAATTCTTTCATCATACTATTACGTAACTTAGACCAATACAAACTTTGCAACGGTATCAGGCTCAGTTTGTAAATATTTTAACTAATCACAGAAGCTACAATATTAACAGCAAAAGAGAAAGGTCAGGACATTTTCATCCCCGCACTCCATTAATCCCAAGTGATTTACCCTTCAGGTCCAAGGGATTACAATTCTCTGTCCGACTTGTTTCTGCTATCACAGTCAATCAAGTGGTGTGATGTTAACCTATAAATCCCGTGTTTCTTCTCACAGGCAGCTTTGTACAGCATGTTCCAGGATTGACTCACCGAAGCACCTTTTAATACGAGCTCTAAGGTGGGCATAATTACAGTTAAACATTGGATTGGTCTAAGTAATTGCATCCTTGAAGTCCGTTCAATTTTAATTTGAAAGCATTGTCTATTTCAATGGATTTGTGTAGTTATATTAGTTATCTATATATTGTAAATATTTTCGCTTATGTATGTGTCTTCGTGTACAACTTATGACCGTCGATAGCATCATTCTCGATGCTCACTGTAGGATTAATTATCTTTAAATAAAAAGTAATCGAATTAAGAATTCAACATAATTAGTTGTATGGTTGCATACGTTATTTTATACTGTACAGTATATTTGTATATATTTGTACAGTTTCATTAATAATCGTATTGTATATGGGGAATGGCAGACAATCTAGGCTGCCGTAAGGACGTGCCATTATAGGCCAATAGGTCATATACGACCCATGGAGCTTGGACTTTACATCTCGTAAAACACCCTTTTTCCACATTAATAATCACTCAGTAATACAAAAGAGACATTCCAGAATGGATATAAATATTTTGAAGAAATGATCCCAAGCATGTAAGCTTTTGAAAATGTTGTATAAAACCTTTTTTGAGGTTACTGGAATATAGAATTTTGAAACTAATTCCAGTCAGAATAAACTGTTAACATATCACTCTTTTTATTATTTTTGAGCAGCGACGAATTATCAAAAAGGGTATGTCTCAATGCTTTGGAAGTTTTTTTTTTTTTTTTTGCTAGTTGCTTTACGTCGCACCGATACAGATAGGTCTTATAGCGATGATGGGACGGGGAAGGGCTAGGGGTGGGAAGGAAGCGGCCGTGGCCTTAATTAAGGTACAGCCCCAGCATTTGCCTGGTGTGAAAATGGGAAACCACGGAAGGAAGTGATATTTAACGCGTAAGTATGTCGGTAAACGTAAAATTGAATGCTGGGGTCTAAAACAACCCATGCTGTAAATACTACACTCTCAATTATTTTCGAAATTCCTTGTTATTATCAATAAATTACGCTTGAATGAATATACAGTAACAAAAAGCTTTAATTTTGTAATTATACTTAAATTTGGCCTAAAATGGGCTCGTTAAATAATTTAAAAAGCTTAAAAATAAATACCTAACAATAACTCTAAAATACATATTACTTCGTTAAATATCATTCAGTGTCACAGTAAAGAAATCAACAAAAATACACTTCGCACGCAGTTAACAGGTAATACAAATCGTGAAAGTAAACATTCAAAAAGGTATTCGGGCAGCGCCAGATACTACATCTAGTAAAATGTAAACCTTCTTCCGCTTATCCCAGATATTCCCAGATAATGCCCCAACTAGGATATGGTTCCAGTGTACGGGACCCTCACTAGGATTGCTTGATTCGAGAACTAAAACATTCCTAAGAAACGTAGCTCGATTTGTTCTGGATGATGTCCGACAAAAGAGTAGCGTTACAACAATGTTGCAAGTTTGAGCTGGGAATACTTGGGAGAAAGGAGACGAGCTGCTAGACTAAGTGGTATGTTCCGTGCTGTCAGTGGAGTGATGGCATGAAATGATATTAGTAGACGAATAAGCTTGAGTGGTGACTTTAAAAGTAGGAAAGATCACATTAAGAAGATAAATTTGGAATTCAAGAGGACAAATTAGGGCAAATATTCGTTTATGGAAAGGGGAATTAGAGATTGGAATAATTTACCAAGGGAGATGTTCAATAAATTCCCAATTTCTTTGCAATCATTTAAGAAAAGGCTAGGAAAACAACATATAGGGAATCTGCCATCTGGGCGACTGCCCTAAATGCAGATCAGTAGTGAAAGACTTATTGATAATTTAGGGGATGCTGGAACTACCCTCACTTGTTTTGTTTTGGCTGGAGGATTAAGGTCGGATGTCGATCTTAAAGCTATCTGATTTTTTAGCTAAATTCCAACCTGAGTCCAACAGGATTCGAAGGTAGCCTTGAGATTGGATAGCGATTATGCCCTCCCCCAACTTTATTATAAATGACATTATTTTCCATAATACTGTTATTAATACCTACAGTATACTGATACTAGCAGTTTCCGGCGGACACCGCCCGCAACGTATCATGTTATTAATATCACCACGGATGTTCTTGCAAAGTTTCTAGGTCCTGAAATAATACACATGAACTTTTGTGATAACAGAATGCAACATTATATCACGTAGAGGAATAGGCAACTATGGTACATAGATTGAAGCAAGTGCAGTGATCCAATCTACGACTAATACAAAGTCTGTATCGGTTGGAATAAACAGAGTTGAGGAAATACGTCTCAAAGCAATCAATCAATGCTCATTTCACGCAATAAATTACTATGCTGGGTCACAGAGTAACATTCGCCATCTATAAGCAATCGTTTGATATTTATTTATGGTATTGAAGTTAATATTTTAGGGATTAAATCACTGGATTGCATCACAGTTACTCCTTGCTATTTTAAGGTGCATGCTATTCGTTTTTCCAGTCAGTCCGTTAAGACACTTGGTATCAAAAATTGTGTCAATAAAAAGTTCTACCCGTATTTATGACCAGTTTTATGAAATCTTTGACTATATAAATACATCTACGATCCGTCTGACTCATTTGTGGGATTGAGATTAATTTTCTATTTTTTTTCTTTTTTTTTTACAATTGGCTTAACGTCGCACCGACACAGGTCTTATGGCGACGATGGGAGAGGAAAGACCTAAGAGTGGGAAGGAAGCGGCCGTGGCCTTAATTAAGGGACAGCCCCAGCATTTGCCTGGTGTGAAAATGAGGAACGACGGAAAACCATTTTCAGGGCTGCCAGCAGTGGGGCTCGAACCCACTATCTTCCGGATGCAAGCTCACTGCTGCGCGCCCCTAACCGCACGGCCAACTCGCCCGGTATTTAATTTTCCAGAGAATAAATCGCGATATTTTTTCATAGATAGAATTGCAGGGAGGTACCAATGAAGAGTTTAGTTCTGTACCTGTACGAGGTTTGACTATATTCCTTGCTATTCTAAGTTACATGTTTTTCGTGTGTCCAGTTTATTCCAACAGAAATGTTGTCAACACATAAAACCCTCTACCTATACATATCACACATTATGGCAAATTTTATTTTATTAAATATTTGACGATATAATGATCACTAAAACCCATCCGAGTGCCCCGTGAGCATTAGTGCAAATTTTGGTACTGATTAGCGGAGGCGTGTAGATTTGTAACGAACGAACGAACGAACGAACTTACTTACATATATACATTAGAGATAGATTAGAACGTTTGTGAGTTTGATTGGTAAATTCTTTCACCGAGCATGTGGCTGAGAGGTTTGGGTCACGTACCAATCAGTTTGAATTCGGAAGATAGTGGGTTCGAACCCCATTGTAGGCAGCCCTGAAGATAGTTTTCCGTTGTTTTCCATTTCACACCTTAATTAAGATCACGGTCACGCCCTTCCTCCTCGCAGCCCTTTCCTGTACCATCGTCGCTATTAACCTAGCTGTGTCGGTGTGACGTACAGCAGATAGTAGTAGTAATTCTTTCACCATCACAAAGCTTATTTCTTCTAGATCATAATAGGAAAAACGAGCAAAGCCAGCTCCATACAGGCCTTTTCTGTTTTAGTCTGAGTCAGCCTGTGAGGTGCTCAAATACGATAGCCTCGTGTCCGTAGATTTACTGGCACGTAAAATAACTCCTACAGGATTAAAGTATGGCACCTCGGCGTCTCCGAAATCTGTCAGAGTAGTTAATATTCTTTTAATTTATGACCTCTCGTTGTCCTACTTTTAAAAAGAAATTTGCTTTGCGTCGCACCGTTACAGATTAGTCTTATGGCGACGATGGGTTAGAAAAGGGCTGGGAGTAGGAAGGAAGCGTCCGTGGCTTTAATTAAGGTACAGTCCCATTATTTCCTTCGTGTGAAAATAGGAAATCACGGAAATCCATATTCAGGGCTGCCGACGGCGGGGTTCGAACCCACTATGTCCCGACTGCAAGCTGACAGCTGCGTGACCCAAATCGCCCACCCAATCGTGCCGTCATAAAATTCTACAATGCACGCCACTGCGTTGGTGAGTTTGAATCGAGAGCAGGACTATGGGCTCTCCAAGCCAGCGAAACAAGAAGGGAATCGTACTAGCAACGGGCAGTCCGCTCTGAGCTACCACTTACACAGAGAAAGTAGGGATGGAAAGTAGGAATGGTAATATCGTCATACGATCAATCAATCAATCAATCAATCAATCAATCATTAAAGAAACATATAAGTAAATGTCGAAACATTCCTGGGAAATGCTTCCTTCTCGTCAAGACCTTCTCTCCCTGCAGCAAACCACATTTGCCATTAATAATTCCTGCAGGTTTCTCCCGTCCGGGAAGAAGCCGCTGCCTGGAAAGGAGATGAGATCCAGCCGTAATGACTTTATGGGAATTGCTACAAGAAAATCTCCCAGCCAGGAGTATCAATCATGCTGTCGTCTTAACTAAACCTCCTCATTACAGCAGACTGCCGTTTAATTAATGTCATCATGTTCTACTACAAAATAATAATGCTAGAGATAGACTTCAGTCTCCTCCTTGAAATTTAAATATTACTCTATGCAAATAGTGCTTCAACTCAGAGTTGGCTCATTTAAACCACAATGAACTCTCTTGAGCTTTTAACAATATGTAATTCTAATAACTGCTCTAACTTTACTTATTTATGTTACTGAATAAATATCCCACTTAAATAATTCGATAATCTTTTCATATAAACCTAATATATAATTTCTGGTATAGGCCACGGCCGCCACCCCTCTCACCTTCCCGAACATCTCCTTCACCGTAACGAACCTCCCGGTTGAAAGTTTATCAGCTTTACTCAATACCACGTGGCCCAATTTTGTTCATATTTATACTGACGGATTCAAGACCACAACAGACGTGGGGTATGCATTCTTCTGTGTTGCATCTCAGGTGTCAAGAAAGTGCTCCTTACCTCAAGAGACGTCTATTGTTATTGCAGAAATGTTAGCTATCCACTCAGGCATTAGCTATGAAATTCGTCACTTCCGCAAAATTATAACACTTTCTGACTTACAATGTGCCCTTCAAAAGCTACAAAATTCTCGTTGGGACCTGTCTACACATCAGTATATGTTAGACATTTTGACCTTAATCTATACGCCCAGAAAGCAGCTCAGAAGGTACATCTCCTATAGATTAATTTTTTTACAAGTTGCTGTACGTCGCACCGACACAGATAAGTTTATGGCGACGATGGAACAGAAAGGGGCTAGGAATTGGAAGGAAGCGACCGTGGCCTTAATTAAGGTACAGCCCCAGCATTTGCCTGGTGAAAATGGGAAACCACGGAAAACCATTTTCAGGGCTGTCGACAGTGGGGGTTCGAACTCACTATCTCCCGAATGCTGGATATTGGCCGCACTTAAGTGACTGCAGATATCGAGCTCGGTCCTATAGATTAATGTCCACGCTGGTATAACGATGAACGAGGTAGCAGACCAGCCAACGAAAGAAGCCAATACTTGTGAACTCCGCCTTTACAGACAGTTACCATATTCTGATATCCTGCCCATAATCAAACAACAGGTCTACAGGGAATGGTCTGAGTACTGGAAAATGTCACAGATTACAAGGGGAAAGCACTACCGGTACGCTGAAATTCAGCCCACCATACCAACGCAAATATGATTCAAGAAACTGAAACGCAGACACATTTCGTCTTTAATAAGAATGCGTCTGGGGCATGGAGGCTACCCGAGTCATCCACACAGGATTAAGGTCTTCGACAACACTCACTGCCCAGAAGTCCCTGGAGAAATAGCCAACTTGAACCACATAATTCTCTTATGTAAGAAGTACTCCCAACAACATAACCATCTGTACTCTTCTTTGGTGAAGTTAAATACCCCAGTGTCAACTTCAGTTGCCATCCTGTTATCAAACCTAACTCCACAATTATGCACTGTAATTTGCCAATATTTATCTGACTGTAGTATTAATTTATAAGATATGACTTTTCTCTTTTCAACCACGATATTTAAGTACCGTAAACGTATGCTCACTCTGTAAATGCTGGCCGCATGGTCTTCCGAAGCATAATGATGTAAGTAGCAATTTTAAAAAAAACTTCCGCCCTGGGAGACAGCATCACCGTCTAAGAGACCCGCCTCCCCCCTCAGGGGAGGAATAAAAACATATAGTAGTAGTAGTAGTTAACCATACCCTTGGAAATACCCTTACAAGTGGGTCATCCTCTTAATAATGTGAATTCCTATTCCAGCGGTAATTAATTCCCTTCTAAAGGCTGGTACAGGTGTGAAGTAAGGAGATGGAGCAGTTTGTGAAGTTTAATGGCAGAGTGTAGACTTGTTACTTGTTGGGCTTTGGCCTTGGAGTATTTTAATCACAAAAATTCAATGTCACTAGAAAATATCGTACTGTTTGAAACTCATTTGATGAAAATGAAAGGGAATCAGAAAGATGTGCGAGGGCTAAATACAACAAATGTGGTTATGATGTAGAGGACCAAGTCATCATAACGAAGAACCATTTAGCAAAATGTGCAAACATGCAAGTTCAAGATAGTGAAGGTGGTTCAGGCATGGTTCATTTTTTGAAAATATACAGAAATTGTTCATACATAGAATCGAAGTGCTAAGCAATGGTTAATCGATTTCTCATGATATATTCAATAAATTTATGCAAATATATTCAAGAAAAATATTTTTAAACTGAATAAATTAAAGCCCTATATTTAAAAGCAGAATATAGTTACTTTTCTCTATCGATGCCCCCTTTCGCCTGGGAAATTACTACGGAATTTGTTAATTTTTGTTGATGCACTCACTTAAAGGCAGCGAGCCACAACTTCGACCGTCACACAGACTCCTATTTACAGTATGCTTTCGGAACTCCCACTATCGGTATTTAATCATTTAATTATAATGAGATGAATGAAAATAAACCAAACTAATTTCAATGTATGAAAAAGCAGCTGAATCACCATTCGATTAATATGTGATTAGATCAGTACCAATACAAAAGAGTTAGTCTTTGTGTGAGGAAAGTAGTTCCTTTCATATTCACAGTAAATACGGTTTATCGTAGTATTAACATCCTCAACTTGAGGAGCGACTTTTTCAAAAACTTCGTCCTAGTTACACCCCTCCAAACAGAAAGGAAGTTAACAAAGAGGAAAATAAAACTTGTTCCCTTATTCTGAAAAATTGAAGTATTTGTCTATGTTGGTCAAATGTCCACAGTGAACCTATGACAGGCCAAAACAGGCTATATTTATTCAGTGGATACTACTGACTCACTTGCCTATTCTCACACTGCCAACTTTTGGGCAGAAGCGGCTCCTATCAGCATTCAAAAATGTGAGAAGGACTGAAAGTGCGAAGTTCGTATAGTTATTTTAGATAATTCTGCTAATGATACAAAAATCCTCACTCTACTAGAAAATTATGAATATTTGTATGTTATCCCTTATGGAACTTGGCACATGAACATCTGTTAGTATGTGATATGTTTTGAAATGTATGATAACATTTAATAAATATATAAAAGTACTTCAGAAACAACCACCATATTTATCTGGTGCCCCAAAATTATCCCGAATGAAGTACGCTGGAACACCACGGTAAATTGCCTGGAGACATACCTCAAAGGCTCGCCAGATTTGTTACAAATTTGCGAAAAAAATGTGTAAAATATCTCGGTCAGTATATGTGTGGGAGAATTTTCAAATTTCCTTTGAACATTCAAAGGACGAACATGCCACAAAAAATTATAAACTGACATAATATTGCTCTAACAGCAGTCCATTTGTTAGCTCCAAGCTGGATCCAAAGTAAAATAATTCGGCACTCAATATAACTGAAGAAAAATAAAACAAAGCAGTTTTTGGATTTGTGAAGTTTTGGCGAAGTTCACTTCTTCCATTAATTGGCAGGTTTCTGTCAAGCCTTTTAAAGAGTTACTTTTATAAAAGGAAGTAAAGTACAGGTTAAAACGTATGAATGGAGGTAAAGTTATGGCGCTCGTAAATTTAATGACAAAGTTCTTCCCAGTACTGGACAATTATGTATAGAACAGGCTCCTGCAGCAAGTGTTGAAAGAATAGGTTTATATTTTTAAGTTAGTGCTTTCAAACGTAATTGTTTAGCCACAGAGGAAATCTCTAAGTTTGTGTTGTGTTTAAAGTATTTAGCAATGATGTGAAAATGTAAACACTAAACAGGAAAGAAAAGTGAAATAGTGTTTAAACATACCATTATTTCGACGGCTCCAAGTATTAATATTATAACTTTTCACAGGTACAAACGCGGTAACTAAAGTTATTTGTGCTATCATTCTCCTAGGAGACGACGTTAAGCTCTTTTAACCCTGCTGAGTTTGGGACGCAGTAGATAAGACTTTTATAGAAGATAAATTATTGAAATAATGGTTTTCGTGATGATCGTAACTCATTTTGCCTATTCTTGGAGCCGTCGATTTAATATTTTGAAGTTTATATCACTCATGCATTATAATTCAAACAACAGTAGGGATTTGGAACTCTACTTGAAGATTTAATTTCAATATTGTCCAATACCAATTATTTTGTGGTCATTTTAATAACATTATAATAATGAAGGGATATTTTTCATCAGTACACTGGTGACTGGAGTTTCCAAAATCAAATTGTGATTCAACATTTAATTTGCAAGTAGAACTTCATTTTGAGCAAGAGTATAATACGATTTTTTTAAAGTTGAGTATGATCGTATACCATTAATAAGTCAATACTGGTTTAAACTGATTGAAAGTATATATTTGTACTTCAACCTGGTTTAAATCATAGAAAATGGCTTTCGGTATTTTTCCAAAACGCGTCTTTTTCCAACTCTGTTCCCAATATAGGTTCCAGAATACCTGAAACAAAATACTTTATTTCTATATTGTACTCTGTACAGAGCGTCCAAAACATCACGCAACAGACAGTGTGATAAGGACTCTGAACAAAAATTAGAAAGGAAATTAATATACAACATTTTATTGTCAGAAATTTGAAATTTGCACAATTTAACAGCATATTTATAGCTTATTGAGATACAATTATTCAATTTTATATTGGCATTTTTTACACTCGTACTCACAATTTCAATTGATGTACGAGTTTTCAGGTCAATTTCAGTTCTCACTTTTACCACAATTGCTCACAAAATGGTTTAGAACGTTGAGTGATGATGAACAGAGTTAGTTCTTCTTTTCTCCGCTTGTTTAACTAACATGTACAGCTATTCCAATACGGTAATTATGAAGCTGGAACCAAAATAATTAGAAAAATAATGCTCAAATATTCTGTGAATAGACTGCACCAGAAGAAAAAACGCAGATATCCGGCCCCCTGGGGAGTGGGAATGGCTGGGAACATTATGCGCAGAAAACTATCTTCAAGGCTACCGACGATGTGGTTCTAACCCGTCATCTCACGAATGCTGACCAACAAAGTCTGGCATGTTTCTAATTAGATGTGGCAGGGTTGTCTATTTTATCTTTGCAGTTTGGTGTTCCTTAGTCAACTCTTCCCCTCTAGCCGGACTAAATGGCTCAGAGAGTAGTGTGCTGCGCTTGTAAACCCAAGTTGACTGGTTTCGTCCCGGCTTAGTCCGGCAGTATTTGAAGGTGTTCACATAAGTCAGTATTACCGTCACGAAAAAGAACTCATCCGGAACAGCACCTCCGCGTCTCCGAAAATCACAATATATTTGGGTAGGAGTTCCCGTTCAGCTTTAACTGGTGAAGTGCTTTATACAGCTGGTGGTAAACTTTGACGAATGCTTCCGCCACTGCTGGCACAATGACTAATGTAAGCCGATGCGAAATGAGAAGCAGGCCCTTGTGAATATTTCCCTGATCTTCAGTTGGTGTTCTGATGCGCTGAGATTGCAATGCCGATCAGATATATGACATTTGATGGATTTACTGTCGGTACGATTATCAAGCTGGTTGCGACTCGTTCTTCTGTCAGTCTGTACTTTCCTTTTCCTGTATATCTTTCACTCTTGATTTTCGTTGTGGATGGTATCTACAGTAGAATGTATGATCGGTGATGAGACATTTGCCCAGACATATCCGCTTATGAATGTGATAACGTTAGCATATCCGTCGGTATAATCAGCAGGAGCTAGTGAAGAAGAGCCACTTACAATGAGCTCTATGTTTTCTGTACCCAGGTCACATATTTCGGGGAGGTAGTTATTAATGGTGATATTTCTTTTGGATACTGACTAACTAAGGCTGTTATTTTGTGCGAAATATAACAAATGTCTTCTTTAGTCTGATAGCATCCTAAAGTCAAGATTTATACTAATCTTCAATTGTCTACCACTTGATCTTGGTGCTGGGATAGCAATTATTATTATTATTATTATTATTATTATTATTATTATTATTATTATTATTATTATTATTACTCAATTGTCACATTCACTGGAATTTGATATATTTTTCAACATCAATCAGCAAGACATTCTACCTCTACATTATTTAAAAGGATATTTTGAAAGGATAAGCTGTTTCAGATATGAAAGGAATGAAGCGGAACAACTGACTGACAATCTCGAGTTCTCGTTCTAGGATACTTAAAGTTATTAATGGTGATATTTCTTTAGGATACTAACTAAGGCTGTTATTTTGTGCGAAATATAACAAATGTCTTCTTTAGTCTGATAGCATCCTAAAGTCAAGATTCATACTAATCTCATACACAGCTGCATATTTGTTGGCCTATCCTACAGCATGTAGAAAAATCGCTTTTAGTAAGTTCTTCTAGAAATGTCAACTTGTGAGAAAAAGTGTATAATTTACTTATTGCGAAATTCAGATTTTTACTTTATATTGGTTACATGTTCCACGGAGAACTTGAACAGTTTTCCGACATGAAAATGCGATACTCTGTCCCACAGGAGTTCTTTCATGTGCCGGTCAATTTGCTGACATGAGTCGGAGTCGGACCAGAAAGCTACTGCTTTATTGTCTTTCTCAGCCTGGCTGTCTAGACTAGCGGAGAAAGTTACTTTCGATAGGAATATGAAGAGAATGAGAGATGATCCCCAGTATAGAAAGTATTTGAAAGAAGATAAGGAAAAACGTGGAAAAACGCGAATGACTTGCATCAAGCAGAAACCTTTGAAAAGGAAGATGAAGGTTATCACCATCCATAAAAAATCGTCAGGAACTGAATATGGCAGCACGCACAACCACTGTTGCAAACATTTGCGAGTGGCAGACACATCAAGGAGAAGCAGCTCCTCATTAGAAAAGTTTTATAGGTACTGTGCTGAACTCGGAGTTGGCTATCGATCCCTGAAGATATCAACATAATAACCTTTTAATATATTTATTTATAACTAGCAATTGTACCCGTGCTTCGCTACGGTACTCCAAATTGTATACGGATATCGAAGTAAATTACTGTACATGAAGTTAATAATAATTTTTAAATTGCATGTAAATTGGCGTTATCCGAGAAAAAGCATAGGGAGGTCCGCAGACGATGTTACCAATGTTAAGTACGAGATGTGGAGTTGTGATGATAACGACAGGTGCACTTTTCTACCACAATACATTATGTTTTAGAAACGTTGAATAGGGTGAAATTTGTGTAAGATTTTCACACAGGGCATTACTTTTCTGATACATATGCGACAGCGTCAAACGTAGAATTTGGCTCACATATGGCTACTGGGTGGGCCAATATTCGTGTAGAATTTGATGATCCCATCTTTCCTATAAGTGAATCAAACCATCAATTGTACGTGTACAAAGTGCAAAATTTAGGTAAATCCAGAAATAGAGAAAAAATTAATGTATATGGGATAGAGATACAACAAAAGATCATGGGACCGAAGTTGTAGATCACTCTAAATTGAACGGAGATTGTGCCATCCGTTTTGTGATACGACTTACCGTTTAGCCACGAAATACATCGAAAGGAAGGACTGCACCGTCATTAAAATTGCCTCCATATTTCGATATTTTTCGGGGGTAAAAATAAAATTTTTAAACATCTCGTAAATTTTCCGTCGGTTACTTCCAGAAGCTATAATTCTGCAAAATTTCAATTTTCTAACTTGTCTGGGAGATTGTGCTGCGATCTTGATATGGGGGAGTTGGTTAAAAATCAGGACTTTAAGGAAACTTTTAAGCCCATAAAACCTGTAGGTTCTGGATAAATATCGCCGACTGTGTTCTTATGCAGGTTTGAAACTCCCAGCATGTACCCCTCAGAGAATTATGAGAATTTGAGATTTTTCCAGGGATCCTGAAGTCATCAGGTTGTCTGGTACCAAATTTTAAATTTCTAAGATGCCTAGAATGGTCTCACTAATTTACGTCTGGAACATACACACGTCCATTATCTCGGTCATTTTTGACAATTTATTTTTTCACCCTTTCTCACCCCCAATGCCAAAGGGGGCTGAAGTTAGACTTTAAACATCCGGAATGTTACTACTCATCTCAGCGACCCGGAAAACTGTGGATTCGGCAGTATATTCGATTACTATTATATCTCACTCCCCCTTCCCCCATCCTAAAGGGGGCTACACTTTGAGTTTAAAAAAATCGGAATGTTACTATTCATCTCAGCGACCCCGAAAAGTATGGATTCGACACTACTTTCGATGATTTGTATATCTCAGTCCCCTTGCCCCCCCCCCCGCCCCTAAGGGTTCCTGGGTGTTTTACCCCCATGTGGTTTGTCTCCTGATACAAAAAATTCGGAGTGTCACTATTCACCTCAGCGACTATGTATTCTACACTATTATTTCTATATATCATTATTATTTTTATATATCACTCTCCCATCGCCCCCAACCACGAAGGGGGCTGAACTTGGACTTTAAAAAATTCCGGAGTGTCACTGTTCATCTCAGCGACCCCGAAAAATATGGATTCGACACTATTTTCGATGATTTTTATATCTCAGCCCCCTCGCCCCCCCCTGCCTCTAAGGGTTCCTGGGCTGTCTTATCCCCACGTGGTTTGTCTCCTGATACTAAAAATCCGGAGTATACAATTCACCTCGGCGACCCCGAAAACTATGTATTCGACACTATTTTCGTTTAATTTTATATATCATCCCCCTCGCCCCACCCCAAAGGGGGTTGAACTTGAACTTTTTAAAAAATCCGGAGTGTCACTATTCATCTCAGCGACCCCCAAAAGTATGGATTCGACAGTATTTTCGTTAATTTGTTTATCTGACCCCCCTCGCGCCCCCGCCCCTATGGGTTCCTGGGCTTTCTTACCCCCACGTTGTTTGTCTCCTGATACTAAAAATCCAGAGTATACAATTCACTTCGGCGTTCCCCGAAAACTATGTATTCGACATTATTTTCGATTCATTTTTATATATCACTCCCCCCTCGCCCCCCATGCGAAAGGGAGCTGAACATTGACATTTGAAAAATGGGGAGTGTCACTGTTCATCTCAGCGGCCCCGAAAACTGTGGATTCGGCACTTTTTCGATTATTTTTATACCTTGCCCCCCCTGACCCCCCACCCCTAAGGGAGTTACTGATGGCTTACCCCCACAGTGTCCGACTCGTTGGCTGAACGGTCAGCGTACTGGCCTTCGGTTCAGAGGGTCCCAGATTCGATTCCCGGCCGGGTCGGGGATTTTAACCTTAATTGGTTAATTCCAATGATACGGGGGCTGGGTGTATGTGTTGTCTTCATCATCATTTCATCCTCATCACGACGCGCAGGTCACCTACGGGATGTCAAATAGAAAGACCTGCACCTGGCGAGCCAAACTCGTCCTGGGTTTTCCCGGCACTAAAAGCCATACGACATTTCATTTCATATCCCCACAGTGCTCGTCTCCAGATAGTAAGTCATAAGTGTACGAAGTTTGGATGAAATTGCTCCAGTGGTTTAGGAGGAGATGTGTCATTTACACGCACACATACATGCATACATCCATTTTTATATATAGTAAGAAGAAGAAGATTATGCTTGCTTTATTATTACATAGAGAAATTTTATTTTGAACACTGCAGAGATCTAAACTTAAACTGTATATCCGAAGAAATTATTCGAATCCGAGGAATGAATATTACTTCGCTCGCGGCATGGCCAATCATGAGAATGGCTTCAATAATATTAGTCATCAGTTTCAGAGTCGTGTTCATTGCAGAGGGCAGGATTCTTATTCTTAAGAAGGATAATTGGTGCCACAATCGTCCGCTCTAAGATGTTCGAGGGTACTCCAGGTGACTCCAAGTCTTTCGAAGCTCTACCGTGTAGTCAATAGACTTGTAACTGTGTAGAACATCGGGTAATTCTTGTAAAAGTTGCTTGTTGAAAGAAATGAATGATATGATATATGATAGCATGAATGAAGAGGATGAAACCTGGCGCCGGCACATATGCCACTCCTCTCGAATAGCTCAAGACTTAACGTCCCGATCTGACAGACGAATCATCATCAACACCGTCATATGCCCTCACGCCATATAAGACCAAAAACAGCTTCCTACGTCCTGGACGTAAAATGGCTCCTTGAATATTGTGTTCTCTACCTATCTTATGTACGTTGCCTAGCGACAGCGACTCTATGCATTTAATCTTCGTGACAGCACGTTGGATTGTCATATCCCACTGCACGTTTTCCGATGGTTTTTCGTTCATAACTCACCAACGAAAGCGAAAATGAAAATTCCGGCTTCGAGGTGCATTCGGATCCCCTTCCATCTACCTATGTTCAAAATTTCAGATCTCTACGTGCTGTAGATTTTGCTGGGCATCGCGCACAGACAGACAGACAGACAGACAGACAAACACTTCCTTTTATAATATTAATAGATTACATTCTAAGCACCTTTATGCTTGCCTCTCTTGCAACTGTTTAGCGTTCAGAGCCTCATTACCATATTAAATGAAAGGCGTACTGGTTCCAGTTGGCTTTGCCAACAGCTGTAATCGTAAACCTTCTGCGGCCTGCACCAACTTCCTCTCCTTTATCCTTTAATTTTATATAAAACACTTCATTGTGTTCGCGATAGAGGTGGATCTTCGTAGTAAATTTCATTAGGCTAGTACATAAGGTCACTTAACACAGTGTTCATTGCTATAATAATAAAAATAACGCCCTCATTTCTCAGCGGAACAATAGCTATCGTAAAACTTGAAGATTCCACCCGCCGTATGCTATACTGGTCACGCAATTCAACGCGCGCGCTCAACGAATTATTGGCCCCAATAATACTAAACCATTCTCATGAAACGTACTGCTCTTCCCTTATGCTTTTATTTTAAACTTCTGAAATTATTTACTGGTGATATAAAAGTACGCTGCGCGAGCCAAAATTATTTAGCGGATATGCCAGGAGCAGTAAATATTTTGTCATATGGAATATAATAATGGTTAGCATACACAATAAAAAATCGCCCGTTATCTGGCTCTGTTACAGGAAATTCTGAGGTAAAAGTAAGTCAGTAAGTACATTTATTATGAGCGGAGATAGATACTCAGAACCTGAATGAGTGAAAGAAAGTTCTGTTTTGTGGAATTGTAGGCTGTCAGGAATGGATATAGTCAACATTACCAACGTAGCGATTTAAATTCTTCTTCTTTGTGTGCCGATCGGAGTGTAATGTACGGTATGGATCCGTTGCTTTTGAATAGAAGCGATGGCCAAGGAAACAGCTGCACGAGGTTATATCCGACAACTGCGTATTGCCAACATATGGAAATAGATACCACGAGTGTCTCATATGAGAGTTGTTAAACTGAAACGTGGACAGGTGGCTACAAATATACACTTTATGTACACTACATCGCTTCGGTAACGTATGGGTAAGAATTCAAGGGAGTCTTTAGAAAACCACTCGCACCGTTCAGGTACTTGTGCCAACACTGAAAACTTTTCCCTAGATGCATCTTCTGCAACGAACGACGCCAGTTGCTGTTTGAACAAATTGTTCCACAGAATCACTAATTGGTTGACTGGTGCATTATGGTGGAGTACAGGCAAACTTTGTGATAATAATAATAATAATAATAATAATAATAATAATAATAATAATAATAATAATAATAATAATAATAATAATAATAATAATAATCATATGGCCTCAGCTACCGTGTGCAGACATTTCAATTTGACGCCATCTGGCTGTCTGCCCGTCAATTTCGACGTTCCGTTTTACTCTAGGCCCCCACTAGATTGCAGACCGAGTAAACCGAAACTCTCTTGGGCGTCTATGGCTGAGATTTAATGAATTTTGTCGGGTAAACACCAAATGTGTCACCAGAGATCTTTTACATGCCGACATCGTACGACATGGAGTGTCGAATGGACTTTTTTCCGCCCTTCAAAAATCCGACTACCTCTGCCGGGTTTGAACCCGCTATCTTGGGATCCGGAGGCCGACACTCTACCGCTGATCCACAGAGGCAGCTAACTTTGTGATGATTTTACCTGTTAAAGAATCTTCTTTGCACAAGAACTGAAACATGCCACGTTGTATTCACTTAGACGTAATCGTTAAAGACGATTGTTGCTTCAACTTTTCCTTCTATTTAGCCGCCGCGTGTTTCAGACGGACCGCGTTTCCCTCTACTTAGCTCACGCGTGTTTCAGACCGACCGCGTTCCGAAATTTTACTATAAACAACAAATCACGCAGCGATACCATCTTTTGGCTGACCACTCAATTATTTGAAGCATTTTGTTTCAGTTTGAACAACCATTATCTTTAACTTGAAAATGACGCTTTTCACTTAAATTTTTTCTCATACCAGATAAAGTGATACTCATTTGATAGTAAAGCATCAATACAGCATACTACTTGCCATTCATTGCGTACAGCTGATGATATTTAATGACGCTGCTCTACGCTTCAACTCTTTGCGAATCAAAACAGATAAGTCTGAACAAAATTTTGAATCAATGAAGAAATATAACTTGTTTTCTTTATTTCCATCAGACTTCCATATTTTTAACCTTTTCCATCCCATGCCCAAGTTACTCGGGATGTTAGGGTGTCTCCCGCTGTCCCAAACACGAGAAATTGAATGCCAAGCAATGCACTCTTCTCCACATCAGACATCAACCTGATGCTGTAATTTTGTTCTTCATCACATGTTCTGTTCTGACGATGGACGATTCATAAATCGCCTTACCGTATTTTTACGATAATTATGTGCCTTTCGTTTTCCTTTCACAGCTGTCTTCCGAGATAGGTGTGCAAATATATTAGGAAAGCTTGAAGGAAAATTTATTTTCGAAATTGTAGGAAATTATGATGAACCTGACTTTTATGAGTACAGGGTCCCTCATATAAACCCAGATCGAGTGCACGATGTTTGTATTCTGGGCTACGGCGGCTGCGGCATGTGTGGCGTGCACATAGTTCTCGACTTTTTAAGCAGTCTGTACGTGTTCGACCTGGCAAGCATGAGTCGCCAGTGTGAATCGCAGCTGTTAACATGGTGAGACAGTTATCATTACAACACCATATTTTCGTAAGTAACAGTTCCGGTTTCGTCTTAATGGTCGTGTGAACAGTCATCACTCTCACTATTGGTGTGTAGACAATCCTAATTGTGTATATGGATTCCCTCATTATGGTAGGAAGATGGGCGTTTAAGTGTGCTGTTAGTGCAAGACGAATAATTGGGCCTATTTCTTTTCGAGACGACAGTAAATGCAGAGAGGTACCAAGGTGACTTTTGAAGCCATTCTTCCACCAGTTAACGGAAGAAGAAAAATCACGTGGGTGATTTCAACACGATTCAGACCCTGCTCGTACAGCAGAAGATCCTCTTTTTACAATCTGGGAAATGATTTCAGACAGTGATCAGTGCTGGTCTATTTCACCCTCGTTCTCCAGATGTAACAGTGTGTGATTTTTACCTGTGGCATGACGAATATAAGAACAAGTGTGAGGACTCCTCTAGTTCAAGCGCGCCTCGCCAGGCAGCGCTCGAGTGGGTACTGTGGGTACCGATCAGCTGGTCTTAGGAATCATGTCAGAGGAAGCGTATTACTCCGTAACTGATAAGCATATACACTGTCTTTCAAAAAACAATGAGAGATTACAATTAAAATACCACGGCGGTGTGCTATGGAAAAAATCATACATGGGCATAAGAGCTACGGCCTTCATCACATGTTGCGGAAAGCACAGGTTACAGATAAATAGCACAGAACTCCAAGTATACTAAGACAAACGCCCGTGAACTGTTTAAAGGTAATACTCTACTTACCAAATCAATTTGTCGGTTACTGGACTTTCGAAAGCTTGCGTAAAGATTTGGCGGCAAATTAAAGAAAATGTGAGGCACTGCTCCTGGACGTAACTTCTATCTCACACCAGAGATATCCCCTTTTTCACCATTCATTATAAAATTATCTGAGTTTACTATCAAATCATCAGGGATATGAACATGACAAATTCTGCTATTTCGCGTTAACTCAGTATTCTTCCGTGGAATAGCTCTGGCCCATTTTTCAAATTGATTTCTATCCTTCCGAGGTGAAAAATATCGCATATTATCAACTATTCTACCATAGCCTGACTTACAGCCAGGCGCAAAACAGTACGGCATGCTGAACTATTAAATTAATCAAGCCATATAAGATACATGCTTGAAGTTCACAACACGAAGTGACCAGAGTTTAGGAACTGAATGCAAAGAAAATTCAAATTATTAACTTAAATATCTCGCACAGAAACGTCTCCCCCACTTTTCTACCGGAGCATGTGTTGGATATAGTCGCTTGCAGTGCTTGCAGTGGCGGGACCATAAACTACTATGCTATAATGGCTGAGACCTCACACTTGATCTTATATTCGTCATGCCTGTGGTGTAAAATGAAGGAAAAATGTATCGAACAAATCCTCACACATTGGAGGATTTGAAAGAAAACATTACTAATGAAATCAGAAACATTACACTGGTAGAATTCGCTCGCATCAGCCAGAATGTGGTTACCAGATATAATGCCTGTATAACCCAGGAATGACGACACTCCCCACGCTTAAAGCAGGGCGGCCGCAGGCGACAAAAGTTCGGTTGAGGTAGCTGCCATAGCGCAGAGTACAAACATCTTGCGATCGGTCTGAGTTCATATGAAAGACCATGAATAGGGAAAATAATTTGTAATGAAACAAGCTGTAGAAATTTATCACACCACTGTCAAGTTCTGGCAAAAAAGCCACGAGGAAACTCCTGTTAATGTTGTCGTTCCATGACTGTTCAGTGGCTACGTGTATACAAGATATTGTTAGCCTATTTCAACCATTGTTGAAACATCGAGAAAAATCAGGTAGTGGACTGAGTTTATATCTGGTATAGAGGTGAAAAATAACTTGGGAGTGAAAATGTTAAAGTTATGAATACTCGTCATAAGGAATTCAAAACAGCACTACGATTATGCAGAATCAACACAAATCTCATAACACTGAAGTTTATTTAAGTGCCAATACGCAAAACTAATCCTAAAGATGTATTTAATAAAATAAATCACCTCTGTACTTTATTTTAAATATCACCGGACTGTATCCTTCAATGTAACAAAAACCTTCTCTCTCTTTGTAAATGCTTATAGTATTGAAAACGAAATACATAATTCCTGATAAGCGCTGCGAATATAATCCGGTCAAATTAAACACGAGCATCGGTGTCCTTTTCATCACTATCGAGTGCGGCCACATAGCGCGAATTAAGTAAGCTAATGAACTACACTGAGAGAGCATTCATATTTGATTCCATGACAAAGTTTGAAATACCAAGCAGAATAATGAGACTAACAAAAATGTCGTTGTCAAACACAGTGGACAGAATCCAATATGTAAATCGACTCTCGTATGAATGTATATGAAATATATAGGAATCAGGTAATAGGATCAGTTTTTGCTGTTTATATAGGCCTCTGAAATGCAGTGAGGAATATTAACCTACTAACGCTCTGATTATTTTACTATGTATATTTCATTTCCAGCGAAAACTTATCACCGTTTAATTCACGTACACAAAACGTTGTGTGAAGAGATGTATGTACTTGGTTTGGACGATATAGATCTTACTTAGCCTGGAGCTATTTTTAAAAAGATATAGTATTTTTGCGTCTGTCTCTTGTCACATATCACAGCAAAATTTTCTTTCCGCTGAAGTCCAATTTCATTTATAGTTGTGACTGTATGAATGCTCCTGAGGTATATGTGCAGCATTCAGTACATGATTATTGTGTCCGTATGTGTTACTCATAGAGTGTCCGACTCGTTGGCTGAACGGTCAGCGTACTGGCCTTCGGTTCAGAGGGTCCCGGGTTCGATTCCCAGTCGGGTCGGGGATTTTAAACTTAAAGGTTAATTCCTACGGCATGGGAACTGGGTGTATGTGTTGTCTTCATCATCATTTCAACCTCATCACGACGCGCAGGTCGCCTACGGACGTCAAATAGAAAGACCTGCACCTGGCGAGCCGAACCCGTCCCCGTCCTGGGATATCCCGGCACTAAAAGCTATACGACATTTCATTTACTCATAGTGTTAGTCGGGCTGCAATAGCACTGTATGACTCGGTGAGGAAAGCAATGGAAAAGTGAGGAAAGCAATGGAAAACAACCTCATTCTTCATTTTGCATGGTACGCCTTATTATGATGCTGCCATCAGTTTTTGTTGTTTCCTTATACACTCTAATCTCGATTAACCGGGATGATGTAGGGTTAAGGCTTCCCGGATAACTAAAATCGCAGTTAAAAATAGAACAGGCGTACTGAAAGTACAGTTAAAAGGATAGACTAATAAAAAATATTTTATTGCTTTCATTGACTTGCCCAAAACGTTGCAGCAAATTTAGCAAAGCAAAGCAAAGCAAAGCCATTTCCGTACAGGCCGTGAAGGCCCTTGGAGTGGTGGAAGGTAAAGGCTCCCACTATTCGCAACCTCGGCACTTGATGGGGTAGAGTGGTTACCTCTACGGCCGGTCGCCTATGCCCCCAGGGATTAACCTGGTACTCATTTTTGGTGTTGGCTGAGTGAACCTCAGGGCCATGTGCACCTCCGGAAGTGGAAACCTCGTTTCTTAAATTTTACGACTTCCTGATGGGGATTCGAACCCACGTCCTTCCGGGCGAACCGAGCAAGCCTTTACCGCCTCGGCCAGGCAGCCCCTAGTAAATTTAGCACTTAGCACAATTAATAAATGGAAACATAAACAACACTTTTCGTTGAAACTAATTTGGCAAAGAAATATATTAAAAATACATAACTTAACTGGTTCTGAAAGTAATCAGTCATAGTTTTCTGCTTTTCTGTCGAATTTCATCCGTTGTCTGCCTCTCGTTAACTTTATAGCAAATAGGAATGCGTGTTTTGCTGCACCGATTTTCAACAGTGTAGTGATGCGTGCGCGCATGTGCGAGTGTATCATTGAGGTTTCGCAACACAAAAAAGCTTGAAGCCATGACCAATGAAATGTGAGTAAGGTTGGACGTTATTTTTAACTGTTACTTTTCACAGTCACATCATTGTAGCAGTGACAGATGTAGCAGTTACACAAAAATAATCGTTCGTCACACCTCTAGCTTGTGCGGCGCGAGAAGCTGTTTACCTCTCATCACTTTCACATCCCACTCCCTCCCTGCCCTTTATTTTGTCAACAATCTGTTCGCCTGTCAACTCTTCGTAGCCTTGGTCATTCTGTACACAATCGAACCACTGACGAATATTGCCTTCGTCAACTTCCTCTCCACCTGCGACAGTTTTTACGGCTTCAGTCACTGTACCTTTTTTCGATCAACCGGTCTCGAACAGGCCAACTATGGTGCCAGACCATACATATTTCACACCTTAACCATCATGGCCACCAGGTGGACCTGGAGACTTAATTCTTAAATATGATTTTCTTTTTTTTTTTTTTTTGGATGTTGGCCGGCAAGGTACGAGATGTGGTGTTATACAATTTATAATCACTGGATTGCGTGTCAAATTTCTGGATTAAATTCCAAATATCTCCTCAGCGTCCATATCGAGTGAGGGCCTATGACGCTGTCCGTCGGATGGGGCGTCATCAAATCCGAGAAATCCATCGTCTCTGACCTCAAAATTGGGTCTCCCATTTCATCAGCATCAACAACCTCTTCATGTTCCAGAACCAAATTATTTACACCTTTACATTGATACAACTGTTGGATATGCTCCTGCCATCTTTCTGCCTTGTCTTCTTTCCCTAGAAGTGGCTTTCCGTCTGAGCTCTTAATATTCATACACCTAGATTTCCTTTCCCCACAGGTTTCCTTGATTTTCCTGTATGCAGCATCTACCTTACCCAGGACAATACAGCCTTCGACATCCTTGCACTTCTCCTTCAGCCATTCTTCCTTAGCTACCTTGCACTTTCTACCCACTTGATTCTTTAATCTCCTGTATTCTTTTCTGCCCTCTTCACTTCTAGCATTCTTGTATTTTCGTCGTTCATCAACCAGGTCTAGTATCTCCTGAGTTATCCACTGATTCTTAGTTGATCTTTTCTTCCTTCCTAACATTTCTTCAGCAGCCCTACTGACTTCATTTTTCATGACTCACCACTCTTCCTCTATAGTGTTTCCTTCAGCCTTTTCATTTAGTCCTTTTGCAACATGTTCCTTGAAACAATCCCTCACACTCTTTTCTTTCAACTTGTCTAGATCCCATCTTTTTGCATTCTTTCCTTTCTTCAATTTCTTCAACTTCAGATGGCATTTCATGACCACCTAGTTGTGGTCAGAGTCCACGTCTGCTCATGGGAAAGTTTTGCAATCCAACACCTGGTTTCTGAATCTCTGCCTAATCATAATGAAGTCTATTTGATACCTTTCAGTGTCTCCAAGTCTCGTCCACGTATACAGCCGTCGTTTGTGGTGTTTGAACCACGTATTGGCAAGGACTAAATTATGATCAGTGCAGAATTCAACCAGCCGACTTCCTCTTTCGTTCCTTTGCCCCAATCCAAATTCTCCTACTGTACTACCTTCTCTTCCTTGGCCTACCACTGCATTCCAGTCTCCCATCACAATTAGATTCTCGTCACCTTTTAAATATTGTATTAAATCTTCTATCTCCTCATATATTCTTTCGATTTCTTCATCATCCGCTGAACTAGTAGGCATATAGACCTGCACTATTGTGGTGGGCATTGGTTTGGTGTCTATCTTGACGACAATAATTCTTTCACTATGCTGGTCGTAGTAGCTTACCCGCTGCCCCATTTTCTTATTCATTATTAAACCAACTCCTGCATCCCTTGTTTGATTTTGTGTTGATGATTCGGTAGTCGCCCGACCAAAAATCTTGTCCTTCCTGCCAACGTACTTCACTTATACCAACTACATCTAACTTTAGCCTATCCATCTCCCTTTTCAGATTCTCTAACCTACCACAACGATTCAAACTTCTAACATTCCACGCTCCGACTCGCAGAATGTCAGTATACATCTTCCTGATGATCGCCCCCTCTCGTGTAGTCCCCACCCGGAGATCCGAATGGGGGACTAGATTACCTCCGGAATATTTTACCCGGGAGGAAGCCATCAACAGTACATCATTCATACAGAGAGAGCTGCATGTCCTCTGGAGGTAGTTACGGCTGTAGTTTCCCGTTGCTTTCAGCCGTGTAGCAGTATAAACACAGCTAAGCCATGTTGAGTATTATTACAAGGCCGTATCAGTCAATCATCTAGACTGCCTCCCTTGCATCTACCGAAAGGCTGCAACCCCCCTTCGATGAACCATTCGTTAGTCTGGTCTCTCAACAGATACCCATCCGATATGAGTAGTATAATTGGGTGGTTCTGCGGCCTCCTCCTCCTCCCGCGGAAAATTTGAATTTTGGCGAGAAATTTGAATTTTGGCGGGAAATTTGAATTTTGGCGCGAGATTTGAATTTGTAAACAAAGCCACGTGCTTTTTGACAGCTGTCATCGACAACAAAGCATCGCTAACCTCACTGCTGCCATCTTGATGGGCCTAAACCTCAGTGGTACCAACTTAACCTAACTAGCGCGAGGTAAACAAAGTCACGTGTTTTTTGACAGCCACGTGCTTTTTGACAGACAACAACGCATCGCTAACCTCACTGCTGCCATCCTGACGAGCCTAAACCTCAGTGGTACAAACTTAACCTAACTAGCGCGAGGTAAACAAAGCCACGTGTTTTTTGACAGCCACGTGCTTTTTGACAGACAAAAACGCATCGCTAACCTCAGTACTGCCATCTTGACGGGCCTAAACCTCAGTAGTACCAACTTAACCTCACTAGCGCGAGATAAACAAAGCCACGTGTTTTTTGACAGCCACGTGTTTTTTTGACAGCTGTCATCCGCCATCTTTAAACTACAGAGCACCGTGATGCCCTCTTTATCGCAGTAGCCGCAAATTCGTCACCTGTCATCGACAGTGCTGCCATCTTGGCGGGCCTAAACCTTAGTGCTACCAACCTAACCTCACTAGCGCGAGATAAACAAATCAACATGCTTTTTTGACAGCTATCATCCGCCATCTTTTATCAACAGAGCACAGTGCTGCCCTCTTTAGCTACCTACCTTTGAAATGTGGTGGCGGATAACTTGAAGAATGCTTTTTGACAGCAGCCATCCTTGAGCACCGTGCTACCCTCTTTAGCTAGATACCTTTGAATTCCACGTGACAGCAGCCATCTTTAATCAAGAGAGCACCGTGCTGCCCTCTTTGTGGCGGTGGCAAATTCCACGTGCTCTTGTTTGGAAACAAACTCACGTGCTTTTTTTCTGACAGCTGTCATCCGCCATCTTGCATCACAAACCTCAGTGCTGCACTGTTTAGCTAGATACCTTTGAAATGTGGTGGCGGCAATTTGAAAAATTCTATGTGCTCTTGTTTGGAAACAAAGCCACGTGCATTTTGACAGCTGTCATCCACCATCTTTAATCAATAGAGCACTGTGCTGCTATCATGGGGGCAATTTCGTCAGTTGTCATCCGCCATATTTAATCTACAGAGCACCGTGCTGCCCTCTTTATGACATGTAGTAGAGGGCAATTTGAAAAGTTCTGTTAGCTGTCATCCGCCATCTTTAATCAAGAGAGCACCGTGCTGCCATATTTAGCTAGATACCTTTGAAATGTGGTGGCGGCAATTTGAAAAATTCTATGTGCTCTTGTTTAGTAAACAAAGCCACGTGCTTTTTTGAAAGCTGTCATCCACCATCTTTAATCAATAGAGCACTGTGCTGCTATCATGCGGGCAATTTCGTCAGCTGCCATCCGCCATCTTTAATCTACAGAGCACCGTGCTGCCCTCTTTATGACATGTAGTAGCGGGCAATTTGAAAAGTTCTGTTAGCTCTCATCCGCCATCTTTAATCAAGAGAGCACCGTGCTGCCATCTTTAACTAGATACCTTTGAAATGTGGTGGCGGCAAATTGAAAAATTCCACGTGCTCTTGTTTAGTAAACAAACTCACGCGCTTTTTGTCAGCTGTCATCCGCCATCTTACATCGCAAACCTCAGTGCTACACTCTTTAGTTGAAAAATGGTGGCGGATAATTTAAAAAGAAAAATTCTACAGCAGCCATCTCTCTACGCTAAATGCACAAGATGGTGGCTATACATGACTCCTTAAAGGTGCTTATGCAAGATGATCGCTATACATAGGTTCTTATGAGATTCCCTTGGGATGCTTGCGCAAGATGGCGTTTATACAAGGCTCCTTATGAGGCGCCCTAGAGATGCTTGCGCAAGATGGCGGTTGCTCTTACGAGGCGGCTTAAGGGTCCTTGCACAAGATGGCTAGAGACGCCCTAAGGATGCCTGTGCAAGATGGCGGACGCAAGATGGCATCTATACACGACGCCTTAAGGGTGCTTGCGCAAGATGCCTGATGCTCTTATGAAGAAAGCTAGCTTAGAGGCTAACGTGTCATGCTAGTTCGATTCATTAAATTTGGGGCTTAAATGCAAAATGTTAAATATCTCGAAAACGGACAAAAAAAATTCTACCGAATACCTAGGTTTGCGGTATCAGGAACAAGAAAAAACATAGTCTAATGATGAGATCGACGGTTCGATTCCTACTTAGGCCCTTTGGCATTGGCAGCTATCTATTTCTACAAGATGGCGACTATACATAGCTTCTTATGAGACAGCTTAAGAGCGCTTGCACAAGATGGCTGCTGCTCTTATGAGACTCCCTAGGCGTGCTTGCGCAAGGTAGCAGCGACAAGACGGTGACTATACACAGCTCCTTATGATACGGCCTAGAGGTACTCACACAAGATGGTGGCTGCTCTGATGAAGAAAGCTAGCTTTGCATCGTGCAGGTATCTTTACAGCACTAAACCTCATACTTTTGAAATGTGGTGGCGGGTAATTTGAAAAATTCTACATGCTTTTTCTTAACAGCAGCTATCTTTAAACAATAGCGGCTATATATAAGCTGTTAAGGCCTCCTCTTATGTCAAGGCATAGCTCTAACGGGATAGCTAGAGTAAGCACGTGCTGCAGTGATGACGTCATTATGCATGTTTAGACTTGCAAATAACAAAAGAAACGTTACAAGACTAGAATCGAACACTGCACTCTATGCCGTTAACTCTATCATGTGATCGGAACATTGATTGAAGTGTTTAGAACACTAAATAAGTGATCAAGACTAAAATAGAACACTGTACTCGATACAACATTTGTTTAAAACATGTCAGGGGATACCTTTGTTCTAAGAATATTAGATTACCGCACATTCCTTGTAGGGCTAATAGGCTAAAGGGCTAATGGGCAAAAGGGCAAAAGGGCTAAAGGGCTAATGGGCTAAAGGGCTAAAGGGCTAAAGGAGCAACAAACTAATCGACCGCTATAAGCAAGAACGCTTGAACTTTTTTAAGTGTAGAAAATTATTCTTTATTGGTAAATGGTTTTATATTCAGAACAAGGAATGGAACCTTGTGGTTACGTCTTACCTGATAAAATCCCCGAAGTGCGATGAGTTACGTTTTTCTAACTAGTGTTTGGAAGACTGAACTTTTCATGATGATAGCAGAGAGGTTAGCAATGTTCTGTTGTTGGATTTTAAATCCTGCGCTACAACATGCATAAGGTGGCAGCCTTGAGGTTTACCGCCGTAAAGATGGCAAGAGTGAGGTTAGCAATGTTCTGTTGATGGATTTTAAATACCGCGCTATAACTTGCATGAGGTGACAGCCGTGAGGTTTACCGCCGTAAAGATGGCGGCAGTGAGGTTAGCGACGCTCTATTGTCCTTCAATGTGAGGTTAGGGTCCGTCAAGAAGACAGCTGTCAAAAAAGCACGTGGCTTGGTTTACTAAACAAGAGCACGTGGCAGTGACGTCACGGTCACGTAATCAATCCTTAGCTCTACGTCTTTAAGAGCAGCATTGAGATTAGCTATGTTTAAAAATCTTTGGAACAGAGCAGCCGTATGAATAGCCATTTTTCAAAGCGTGTACGCATCACCTATCTATTTTACATGTATCGACCCTCGTACTAAACTTCTTCCGCTAGATCGTGCCGCTATCTTAGCATAACCTATACGTATGATCTTACAGTACAACGAATAGCCATGTTTCAAAGCGTGTACACATCATCTATCGATTTTACATGCATCGACCCTCGTACTAAACTTCTTCCGCTAGATCGTGCTGCTATCTTAGCATAACCTATACGCATGACCTTAAAGTACAAAGAATTGCCATGTTTCATAGCGTGTACACATTACCTATCGATTTTGCATGCATCGACTCTCGTACTAAACTTTTTCCGCTAGATTGTGCTGCTATCTTAGCATAATTTTATACACATGAACTTACAATACAAAGAATATCCATGTTTCAAAGCGTATACATATTACCTATCGATTTCACATGCATCAAATATCGCACTAAACTTCATCCGCTAGATTCTGCTGCAGTCTTAGCATAACTTATACGCATGAACATAAAGTACAAAGAATAGCCATGTTTCAAAGCGTGTACACATTACTTATTGTTTTTGCATGCATCGAATCTCGTACTAAACTTCTTCCGCTAGATTGTGCTGCTATCTTAGCATAACCTATACCCATAAATTTAAAGTGCAAAGAATAGCCATGTTTCAAAGCGTGTACACATCACCTATCGAATTCGCATGCATCGACTCTCGTACTAACATGTTTCAAAGCGTGTACACATCACCTATCGATTTCGCATAAATCGACTCTCGTACTAAAACTTCTTCCGCTAGATTTTGCTGCTACCTTAGCATAATCTATGTGCATGAACTTAAAATGCAAAGAATAGCCATGTTTCATAGCGTGTACACATCACCTATTGATTTTGCATGCATCGACTATTTTTACCGCCAGAGTGTACAACGATCGCATATGTGCATTGCTAACATATATTTATAAAGCTAAAGCACAAAGAATAGCTATATTACAAGGCGCGTACACATCACCTATCGATTTTGCATACATCGACTATCGTACTAAACTTCTCCCGCTAGAGTGTACAACGAATGCAATTGTGTGCTGCTATCTATATGCGTGAATTTAAAGAATAAAGAATAGCGTGTACACATCACGTATTGATGATGCATGCGTCGACTATCGTACTTCCGCTAGAGCATGTAGCAATCACTTTTGCGTATCCCTAACCCATGTGCACGAACTTAAAGCACAAGGAAGAGCTATGTTCCAAAGCGTGTACACATCACCTATCGATGATGTATGCATCGACTATCATACTAAACTTCTTCCACAACAGCGTGCGATCATCGCTTGTGTGTGCTGCAATCTTAACATAACCTATGTGCACGAAGTTAAAGCACAAAGAATACCCGAGTTCAAAGCGTGTACACATCACCTATCGATTTTGCATGCATCGACTTTCCTACTAAACTTCTTCCACAAGAGTGTGCGACAACCTTATAAGTATGCTGCTAACTTAGTATAACTTATACACATGAACTTAAAGCATAAAGAATAGTGATGTATAAAAATCTTGTGAACATAGCAGCAGTAAGAATAGCAATGTTTTAAAAGCGTGTACGCAATGCCTATCGATTGTACATGCATCAACTAGAGTACAAAACTTCTCCCGCTAGAATGTGCTGCTATCTTAGCATAACCTCTGTGCACGCATTTAAAGCACGAAGAATAGTTAATTTTCAAAGTGTGTACACAACACCTATCGATTTTGCATGCATCAACTATTATACTAAACACATCCCGCTAGAATGTACAACGTACACATGTGTTTGCGCTGCTACTTTAGCATGACCTAAGCGAACGAACTTAAAGCACAAAGAATAGCGATGTTTGAAAATCTTGCGAACGTAGTAGCAGTAAGAATAGCAAGGTTTAAAAGCATGTACATATCACCTTTTGATAATGCATACATCAACTATCGTACTAAACAACCTCTACGCGAGCGTGCGACCATCGCTTGTACTTGTGCTGCTATCTTAACATAACCTATATGCAGGAACTTAAAGCATAAAGAATAGTTATGTGTAAAAATCTTGTGAACATAGCAGTGTTAACTACGTAGGTGTAGACATTGAACTTTGCATGCTGAAGCAGCATACTACGTGACCGTGACGTCACTGCCACGTGCTCTTGTTTAGTAAACCAAACCACGTGCTTTTTTGACAGCTGTCTTCTTGACGGACCCTAACCTCACATTGAAGGACAATAGAGCGTCGCTAACCTCACTGCTGCCATCTTTACGGCGGTAAACCTCAAAGCTGCCACCTTATGCATGTTATAGCGCGGAATTTAAAATCCAACAACAGAACGTCGCTAACCTCTTTCTTGCCATCTTGATGGGCTTAAACCTTACTGTTGCTACCTTGGTTATACGCTTTTGTGTTAGTTTACTGTTAATCGCTAAGCTGTTCGCATCATCGAAGTAGAGAGTAAGAAATGTTAAGTAGATTTAAAGAAGAATCTGTTAGCAGAAGATAAAAGTCCGTCATGGAAAAACCTATTTCTAGGTATATTTGCGAAGAGTGTGGAAAAGCATTTTCCCGAAGCTATCACAGGAGACGTCATGAGATATCATGTAGGACAATTCTTCAATGCAAACATTGTAGAAGAGAGTTCAAGATCGCATACAACGCTCAACGTCATGAAGCCGCGTGTAATGTAGCTTCATCGGGAACAAAATACAAAGAGCTCAACCATATTCCAGCGAACACTGATTTATGTTTAAAAAGTACACCTCTGCGAGAGATTTTTAATTCTCCCTTGTTGTCTAGACCTGCTGCAAGTTCTGTTACTAAGCACAAACTTCAGGATAAAGAGAGGCAAGATCATGATTATGATAATAAGGATAATGATGTTGATCAAAACAGTAGTAAAGGGAAAGTAGAAGAAGAAGAAGAAAATCTTAATGTTTCATTGCCATTACAGCTTGATGATTTTACTTCATTTCCTAAGCCTACTACACGTTCTGTCGCAGAACAAACATCTCAAGAAGAGACGCAAGGTAAAGAAGAAGGAAATTTCAACGCTTCATCGCTATCGAAACAAGTTAAGTTTGTACCTAGAAACGCTACTGCTGAAGCACGTATTACATCAAAACAAGTCCCTACACATCAACTGTCTGCATATAGACTCAAGGTTCACAACAAGCGTCTGTTACCCTATGTAGATATAAGATACTGTAAAGACCCCAACGTACTCGTAAAACGTTTACAACTGCTAAGAGCCTATCATGATGCTGGTTACACACAGTACAAAGAAGATATTTTTGAAATAGAGCATGACTTACGTCGTATAGGTATTATTAAGTAAGCGCTTACCCTCACCTAAGTCATCCATCTGTAGTATATAGTCGATCGAGTAGCTATATTCGTATAGATTATTTCCCAACATTCTCCCTTCCTTAGGGTGTTAACTCCGCCTCTAGGTGTAGAGCCGGCCTCAAGCCCGGATAAAGAGAGGAGAGGCACCCTAGTCCTTTAGACCTTTAGCCCTTTAGCCCATTAGCCCTTTAGCCCTTTAGCCCATTAGCCCTTTAGATTATTAGCCCTACAAGGAATGTGTGGTAACCTAATCTTCTTAGAACAAAGGTATCCCCTGGCATGTTCTAAACACCTGTTGTATCGAGTACAGTGTTCTATTTTAGTCTTGATCACTTATTTAGTGTTCTAAACACTTCAATCAATGTTCCGATCACATGATAAAGTCCACGACATAGAGTCCAGTGTTCGATTCTAGTCTTGTTATGTTTCTTTAGTGATTTGCAAGTCTAAACATGCTTAATGATGTCATCACTGCAGCACGTGCTTACTCTAGCTATCCCGATGCAGGTTTAAACTTGTTCGATAGAGCTATGCATTGACATAAGAGGAGGCCTTAACTGCTTATGTATAGCCGCTATTGTTTAAAGATAGCTGCTGTTAAGAGAAAAGCACGTAGAATTTTTCAAATAACCCGCCACCACATTTCAAAGGTATGAGGTTTAGTGCAGTAAAGATACCTGCACGATGCAAAGCTAGCTTTCTTCATCAGAGCAGCCACCATCTTGTGTGAGCACCTCTAGGCCGTATCATAAGGAGCTGTGTATAGTCACCGTTTTGTCGCTGCTACCTTGCGCAAGCACCCCTAGGGCGTTTCATAAGAGCAGCAGCCACCTTGTGCAAGCGCTCTTAAGCTGTCTCATAAGAAGCTATGTATAGCCGCCATCTTGTAGAATTAGATAGCTGCCAATGCCAAAGGGCCTAAGTGGGGATCGAACCGTCGATCTCATCATTAGACTATGTTTTTCTTATGCTAACATGTTCCTGATACTGCAAACCTAGGTATCAGCTGGAAAAATTTTATCTGTTTTGCTCTACGATGCACCGTTTTCGAGATATTTAACATTTTGCATTTAAGCCCCAAATTTAATGAATCGAACCTGCACGGCACGTTATACTCTCTACCATAGCTAGACCTGATCATGTTACGAAGACTTGCTTCAATACTAGCGAAAACAGAGCGAATGCCAAAGGGCCTAAGTAGGAACCGAACCGTTGATCTCATCATTAGACTATGTTTTTCTGATGCTATCATGTTCCTCATACTGCGAACCGAGGTATTGGGCAGAAAATTTTTACCCGTTTTGCTCTACGATGCACCGTTTTCGAGATATTTAACATTTTGCATTTAAGCCCCAAATTTAATGAATCGAACTAGCACGACCTGTTAGCCCCTAAGCTAGCTTTCTTCATAAGAGCAGCAGCCATCTTGCGCAAGCACCCTTAAGGCGTCTCATAAGGCGTCGTGTATAGCCGCCATCTTGCGTCCGCCATCTTGCGCAAGCATCCTTAGGGCGTCTCTAGCCATCGTTTGCAAGGACCCTTAAGCCGCCTCATAAGAGCAACCGCCATCTTGCGCAAGCATCCCTAGGGAGTCTCATAAGTAGCCTTGTATAAACGCCATCTTGCGCAAGCATCCCAAGGGCGTCTCATAAGAACCTACGTATAGCGGCCATCTTGCATAAGCACCTTTAGGAGTCATGTATAGCCACCATCTTGTGCAATTAGCGTCGAGAGATGGCTGCTGTAGAATTTTTCTTTTTAAATTTTCCGCCACCATACTTCAAAGGTATGTACCTAAAGAGTGTAGCACTGAGGTTTGCGATGTAAGTTGGCGGATGACAGCTGACAAAATGTGCGTGAGTTTGTTTACTAAACAAGAGCACGTGGAATTTTTCAATTTGCCGCCACCACATTTCAAAGGTATCTAGTTAAAGATGGCAGCACGGTGCTCTCTTGATTAAAGATGGCGGATGACAGCTAACAGAACTTTTCAAATTGCCCGCTACTACATGTCATAAAGAGGGCAGCACGGTGCTCTGTAGGTTAAATATGGCGGATGACAGCTGACGAATTTGCCCGCATGATAGCAGCACGGTGCTCTCTTGATTAAAGATGGCTGCTGTCACGTGGAATTCAAAGGTATCTAGCTAAAGAGGGCAGCACTGTGCTCAAAGATGGCTGCTGTCAAAAAGCATTCTTCAAGTTATCCGCCACCACATTTCAAAGGTAAGTAGCTAAAGAGGGCAGCACTGTGCTCTGTTGATAAAAGATGGCGGATGACAGCTGTCAAAAAAGCATGTTGATTTGTTTATCTCGCGCTAGTGAGATTAAGTTGGTAGCATTAAGGTTTAGGCCCGCCAAGATGGCAGCACTGCCGATGACAGGTGACGAATTTGCGGCTACTGCGATAAAGAGGGCAGCACGGTGCTCTGTAGTTTAAAGATGGCGGATGGCAGCTGTCAAAAAAGCACGTGGCTGTCAAAAAACACGTGGCTTTGTTTATCTCGCGCTAGTGAGGTTAAGTTGGTACTACTCAGGTTTAGGCCCGTCAAGATGGCAGTACTGAGGTTAGCGATGCGTTGTTGTCTGTCAAAAAGCACATGGCTGTCAAAAAACACGTGGCTTTGTTTACCTCGCGCTAGTTAGGTTAAGTTGGTACTACTGAGGTTTAGGCCCGTCAAGATGGCAGTACTGAGGTTAGCGATGCGTTGTTGTCCGTCAAAAAGCACGTGGCTGTCAAAAAACACGTGGCTTTGTTTACCTCGCGCTAGTTAGGTTAAGTTGGTACCACTGAGGTTTAGGCCCGTCAAGATGGCAGCAGTGAGGTTAGCGATGCATTGTTGTCGATGACAGCTGTCAAAAAGCACGTGGCTTTGTTTACAAATTCAAATCTCGCGCCAAAATTCAAATTTCCCGCCTAAATTCAAATTTCCTGCCAAAATTCAAATTTTCCGCGGGAGGAGGAGGAGGCCGCAGAACCATCCAATTATACTACTGATATGGTTGCACCTGCGGCTCGGCAATCTGCATCATTGGGACACGCAAGCCTCCCCACCGCGGCAAGGTCACATGGTTCGCAGAGGAGGAGAGGGTACTTATATAAGATAATTATGTGAAAACAGAGTCTTGCAGGGGAGTCGTTACGCAATTCGTAGCACAATTTCCAGATGTATGCCCTCCACATAGAGAGAGCGTACGGAAACTCAAACAAATTGAGAGGAGCTGGTTCTTTACTCGATAAGAAGCGAAGTGTTAAAAACCGTGTACCTAACGAGGGAAAAGTAAATGAAATCGCAGAAAGATTAGAACATACGCCTACAAAATCCCTAAGACGACTTGGACAAGAATCCGGGATTTCGAAGTGGTGAGCTACGAAAAATGTTAAAATTTAACTGCTTGTGACTTTTACTTATGGGCGAGCTTAAAAAATTAATTGTGAGCAGGACACCCTCACAATTTGCACGAATTGAAGGAACATATCCGGAGATAAATAGCCTCAATTACGGAAGACGAAATGCATTTGAATCGGAGTTTTCTTTTCTTTTTCTTTTATTGCTAGTGGCTTTACGTCGCACCGACACAGATAGGTCTTATGGCGACAATGTGACAGGAAAGGCCTGGGAGTTGGAAGGGAGTGGCCGTGGCCTTAACTAAGGTACAGCCCCAGCATTTGCCTGGTGTGAAAATGGTAAACCACAGAGTCTTGCAGTCTTCAAGGCTGCCGACAGTGGGACTCGATCCCACTATCTCCCGGATGCAAACTCACAGCCGCGTGCCTCTAACCGCATGGCCAACTCACCCGGTCGGAGTTTTCTAAGACGATGCCAGAAATGTGTGGATACAGGAGGAGAACATTTTCAACATCTCCTGTCATAAGGTCCGAGCTTAATTTCTTAATTGTTATTTACCAATTTTCTTAAAACATATTTTCTTAATTTTAATTGTTACTTCATATCATCCGCGGATAAAGTAAGCGAAGAACTGTCCTTCTTACTAGTAGAGATGGTCGATAAATCACAGTCTGTCACTTTGTCACCGATATTTTTCTGTCACCTATATATCAGATACGCTGTCACGGAAGTATCTGACAAAATATCGTTTAAGTTGTGTACTTGGATCACGCTCACAGGGCTAGTTTATCCGCTGTAGCTCAAGGTCTATATCCTTTTTTTCATTTACTAGTTATGGCGGTATTAAATGTGTTAGATCATACATTTTATCATAGTTATTTATGAGCACAGTAGAAAGAATACCTGTCTAGCAACTCTATATGTCAATAGCTAGCTCATGTTTCATACGTAGCGCGAATCGAGCAGATTGGTCCTCAGCTGGCAAATGAGGCACATTTGAATACATAATACTTTTTCCAGAAGTACTTGTCCGATTTTCAAAATAATCACGGTTCTGAATTTGTTATGTTTGTAGATTTAAGGCTATGTGTACAAAATATTGTGGTATCATTCAAAAAGAGCGAAGTTAGTACCATGATCCCAGAAAATATTGACGTCATGACACAGTACTTATCTTAAGTCCGATTATTAGCCCTTTCGTACCATTACTGAAAGTGAAAACAAAATGTCAATATCTTTAACCGTTCACGAGTTATTTCAGATGGACAACTTTGCTGAATAGTCCTGTATATGGGAGGAATCCTTGTATTAAATTCATAAATGTATTATTTTTAGTCATTTTATTTTTAAACCTACGATAAGTACTAAAAATTATTGGTATCCCGAAGACACGACACGGGTAATCACATTCCACTTGTTAATTTACTGCGCATCATATTAACAACCTTTTCCTTATGCATTATTAAAACTTCAAATAATAAATGTGAATATTATTTTACCCACTTCTAATATCCCAAATCTTCCGAAAAATACTACTCGACTTTGTCATCATATCAACAAGAAGTATTTCCATACTGGCCGCCCGCGACCAAAGAGTGACCGTGATGTTAAGCATATGCTCGTGCTTCCTGTGACTGAATCACAGATAAAAGTCAGATATTTTTGTATCACAGATAAGTCGGTCACAGATATTCTGAAATATCGGTTAAGCTTACCTCTAGTTCCTAGGACGCGGATTGGGAAGTGATGAGTCAACGGCAAGCAGATAAGCCGAGTGCGCCTGCCGGCCAACCGAAAAGAGAAGCTCACTGTAGCTATAAAATGAGGATTTTTACGTCAATAATGGTTATTGTTACCTTTCATAAGAATATTTCGTTCGCAAAACACATAACTAAATCACATAACCAGCACTGAAGTTCACATTTTCTGATGGTAAGTTGTAAAAAAGTGACAAGAGGATCATTATTTCACTTGTTGATTACCACAAATTTTGCATCAGCACTTGGTTCTTAACCTATTAGCAAACGGCTATGGTATTTTTCCTCCGGAATTCATTTGTAACTTTAAGTATTGAAAGTTGACCTCATCCCTTCGTAGCTGTTTCAAATTTGTACAGAATTCCTTGGTAACTTCTGGCAGAACTGTAGGCCATCTAGAGAAATTCCATAGCTGAGATTGAGAATTCATGAGTAAATCAAGCAAGCAGTATATGCATCCAGAAAGGAATCCAAATAATCTACGCAGTTCAAATAAGCTGTAAAGTAACTCTGATCAAGATCACGAAATATTAACCATTGCACAAAGCCTCCAATGGCGCAGAGTCATTTTGCCGAAAAATTCAAAAGGGAAGTTTACTGTGCACATCCATTCATATTCATATTTTCACAGAGGTTTTAAAGAAGCAACTTATTCAAACGGAAATATCAATAAGGTCTAATCTATCTGCGAAGCAAAGGAAAAATAAAAAAATCACAAATAAACAAACATTGTGTCGTGAAACACTAGAACGATTACGTTTCAGGAAAGATTAATATATGAAGCCTAAGCTATGCCACGCTAATAGTATATAAATATGAAGCAAGAAATTTTCAAATCTGATATTGTCATCAGGACGTGTCCATAAAATTTCGGTGAACATGACATTCTTAATAAGAAGACGTGTTCATGAAATTGCAGCGAACACGTTATTTTTAATGGGAAAGTAGCAATCTGTGGAAAATAAAAGATCGAGAGCTCAACGACCGACACAGCGTTTGCCACGTCTCACTTGGAGAAAACCTGTAAGTACCATTTCTGTACTTCTTTAATTTTCCCAAATAATGATAATCATTTGATGAATTTCTATAGTCATTTGCTCAAATATTAAGCACAGGAAGTTTGTGGGAAGCCGGCTTATCGCTTACCGTGAGCAGTTCTATTCCGCTAATTTCCCACAGTGGACTGCTTTTACGAACGAACGCCTTGTAAGAATACGTATAACATTATTGAACGGCAAGATTGATAGGGTCTGAAACCTCTGTAGTGTCGCCAGAAAACAAGAAAGTGTGAAATACATTGATAAAGTAAGCACTCAGCAGTAATATAAAACAGTTCACCTGTTTTTCTACGTCTCAGATCTCAACACAGATTTTGTTGTACCTGATAATCTGAAAGACGATCTCGACGATGGTCCTTCTCTACTGCACTGTTCTATTGTTCTATTGTACGCTAGCTTTTGGTCTGGCACACCAAAGCTCACAAAGGGTTTAGAGGGGCCCTCAGAAACTCCTCTGAGAAGCAATGATGACATTGAATTACCTCATACAATACGTGGTAATTGTTGAGCAAATAGAGTTAGCCCAGTAATACTAGAATGAATTGAGATATATTTCCTGTGACGACCACGAGATGCAGATAAGATACAGATCACAATTTTATAATTATACAAACATGTACTTCCTAAACAGGTCCTGAATTTTGATGACATATGAAATGACAAAAATCCTTAATGGATAACTTACAATTACGAAAGGACCAAAACTATGAGCACATTCTCATCCAACTGCGGCAAATACATTATTTTTAATAAGGAAGAAGCAATCTGTGGAAAGTAAGAGTTCGAAAGATCACCGACCGATACAGCGTTGCCACATCTCGCCTACAGAAAACACGTATCATTTCGGCATTTTTAAAATATGTTCAAATGAAGAAAGGAGAAAGTGTTATTCAAATTAGTAAATATTATGTACATTTACAATATCAAATCTAATTTTTAATGCAGTGAATATAATTTATACATATGTTATATAATAATAATAATAATAATAATAATAATAATAATAATAATAATAATAATACAGCATTACAAAATTTTCTAATTTAATATGGATATTTACTCACAAACGGGAAATGATGTAATTTGATGACGTTATTTTGTAATATGAAATGAAATCATTTAATTTCCGGTCGATATTTACCAGTAATATTAATTAAATTAATTTTCATTCAATATTTACCAAGAATGTGAAATAATTATATTTACTGTAGATAATAAAGAATTTATGACATAATCTAGTTTCTTCTCCTTCATGTGCCATACCTTCTCCCGAGACGTTAGCGATCACCCTGGAGAAAGCACCCCATTCTTTGATTAACTTGGAAGAGTTGTTCGCTATTGTTATTGCCAGTTCAATTGAGCTATGACATCGGTGGTTTATGAGCTCCTCGCTTGCCTCCTCAGTTGTAGAAACCTGTACTTCCAGTCTCATAGAACAAGGTCTAATTAAATCGTATTCCTAGATTTGATGATGTTTGGCAGCTAAAACTCAACTATAGCTCTCCTTAATACTTCATTACATTTTAGGAAACCTGTCCAGAATATTCTGAGCATTCTCCTACGTAACCACATATCAAAGAACTCCAACAGAGAACTTTGAAAATCAGGTCTCTACTCCACGAAGCAGCGTTGACTAGATGTAACAGTTCAACAGCTTTTGCCTCAGTTTTAAGTTCAGATGTACATCGTAAAAAATACTTCACATTTCGTAAAGATGATCTAGGAATCTCACTACGATGTCTGATCTCATTTCTAGGGTCCAGATTCTCTGTTATTGTGCTCCCAAGGTATATGAACTGATTTACTCGTTTAATATTTTGATTATACTGAAGTAGTATAATAAGCGGGTTCGGCGGCCTCCTCCCGCGGGAAATTTGAATTCTGGCGGGAAATTTGAATTTTTGGCGGGAAATTTGAATTTTGGCGCGATATTTGAATTTGTAAACAAAGCCACGTGCTTTTTGACAGCTGTCATCGACAACAACGCATCGCTAACCTCACTGCTGCCATCGTGACGGGCCTAAACCTCAGTAGTGCCAACTTAACCTAACTAGCGCGAGGTAAACAAAGCCTTTTTTTTGACAGCCCCGTGCTTTTTGACAGACAACAACGCATCGCTAACCTCAGTACTGCCATCTTGACGGGCCTAAACCTCAGTGGTACCAACTTAACCTAACTAGCGCGAGGTAAACAAAGCCACGTGTTTTTTGACAGCCACGTGCTTTTTGACAGACAACAACGCATCGCTAACCTCAGTACTGCCATCTTGACGGGCCTAAACCTCAGTAGTGCCAACTTAACCTAACTAGCGTGTGGTAAACAAAGCCACGTGCTTTTTTGACAGCTGTCATCCGCCATCTTTAATCCACAGAGCACCGTGCTGCTCTCTGTAGTAGTGGGTAATTTGAAAAGTTCTGTTAGCTGTCATCCGGCATATTTAATCAAGAGAGCACCGTGCTGCCATCTTTAGTTGAACTGTGGTGGCGGCAAATTCCACGTGCTCTTGTTTAGTAAACAAACTCACGCGCTTTTTGTCAGCTGTCATCCGCCATCTTACATCGCAAACCTCAGTGCTACATTCTTTAGTTGAAAAATGGTGGCGGATAATTTAAAAAGAAAAATTCAATAGCAGCCATCTCTCGACGCTAATTGCACAAGATGGTGGCTATACATGACTCCTTAAAGGTGCTTATGCGAGATGATCGCTATACATAGTTTCTTATGAGACGCCCTTGGGACGCTTGCGCAAGATGGCGGTTATACAAGGCTCCTTATGAGACACCCTAGGGATGCTTGCGCAAGATGGTGGTTGCTCTTATGAGGCGGCTTCAGGATCCTTGCACAAGATGGCTAGAGACGCCCCCACCCCTAAGGATGCTTGCGCAAGATGGCGGACGCAAGATGGCGGTTATACATAGCTCCTTATGAGACAGCCAGTACTCGATACAACATGTGATCAGAACATTGATTGATGTGTTCAGAACACAAAATAGTGATCAAGACTAGAATCGAACACTGTACTCGATGTCGTTAACTTCAACATGTGATTAAAACATTGTTTGGTGTGTTCAGAACACTACATAAGTAGAATCGAACGCTGTACAACATGTTAGGGGATATCTTTGTTCTAAGAAGATCAGATTGAAACATAACAAGACTAGAATTGAACACTGCAATCGATGTCGTTAACCTTAACATGTGAACAGAACATTGATTGATGTGTTCAGATCGCTAAACAAGTAGAACCGAACACTGTACAACATGTTAGGGGATATCTTTGTTCTAAGAAGATCAGATTGAAACATAACAAGACTAGAATTGAACACTGCACTCGATGTCGTTAACCTTAACATGTGAACAGAACATTGATTGATGTGTTCAGATCGCTAAACAAGTAGAACCGAACACTGTACAACATGTTAGGGGATACCTTTGTTCTAAGAAAATTAGATTGAAACATAACAAGACTAGAAACGAACACTGCACTCGATGTCGTTAACCTTAACATGTGATCAGAACATTGATTGATGTGTTCAGATCACTAAACAAGTATGACCGAACACTGTACAACATGTTAGGGGATACCTTTGTTCTAAGAAGATCAGATTGAAACATAACAAGACTAGAATTGAACACAGCACTCGATGCAACATGTGATCAGAACATTGATTGATGTGTTCAGATCACTAAACAAGTAGAACCGAACACTGTACAACATGTTAGGGGATACCTTTGTTCTAAGAAGATCAGATTAAACATAACAAGACTAGAATTGAACACTGCACTCGATGCAACATGTGATCAGAACATTGATTGATGTGTTCAGATCATTAAACAAGTAGAACCGAACACTGTACAACATGTTAGGGGATACCTTTGTTCTAAGAAAATTAGATTGAAACATAACAAGACTAGAATCGAACACTGCACTCGATGTCGTTAACCTTAACATGTAATCCGATACAACATGTTAGGGGATACCTTTGTTCTAAGAAAATTAAATTGAAGCATAGCAAGACTAGAATCGAACACTGTAAGAACATTGTTTGATGTGTTCAGAGCAAAAGTACAACTTCAATGATTTACCTAGTGTAAAACACACACTGTGCACATATCGCATAGCTAACTCGGCAACACTTCAAATGATTTGCTTAGTACGAAAATAAAAAATCTATACCGCGTAGCTAACTCGTTCATCGCACTGCTAAGACGCTTAGTAATTGCAAATACACTGATATATGTCATACGAAAATCAAGAAAGCTCACTGCGTAGCCAACTCGCTCGGGTCACTCGCTTAGTAATTGCAACACGACTAGAACACTGATACACACACGGATAAGAATGTTGCGAGATACTACATACTTACATGTTAAAAAAAATATTGGGGGGGTGAAAGATCATAATTATATGTACACATGTTGTCTCCTCCAAGTTGTAAGACGAAATAGACGCAGTACTGCGGGTTTCCGCTCTAGCTGGCGAACGGAAGTAGCATGATATCTCAGCAAAAAAAAAAAAAAAATACGCGTGAGCTTGCAGGTCAGACAGAATGATGGATACCGCGATTCAAATCCTGGCAACTTATGCCGTCGGGAAGGGCATCCAGCGAGCATCTAGCTGTAAATCCCCGATTCTCATGTTAGAAAGAGCAGCTTGTTGTGAAACATTCTTAATCCCAGTGCTTTGACGTCAGGAAGGGCAACCGGTCGAAAACAATAATGTATAATGTAAGAGGCTAGATACTGCTAGTTTTGCGTCAGGAAGGGCAACTAGCCTTAAAACAAACTCTTCTGATTTAAAATCTTAGTTTTGCGTCAGGAAGGGCATCCGGCTGTAAAACAATAGTTCATGATACAGCGATTTCAAATCTAAGAAGAGCATCTAGCTGTAAATCCCCGATTCTCGTGTTATAAGTTGAAAAACAGATTCTTAATCTGAGTTCTTTGACGTCAGGAAGGGCAACCGGTCGAAAACAATAGTGTATGATGTAAGAGGCTAGATACTGCCAGTTTTGCGTCAGGAAGGGCAACTAGTCTTAAAACAAATTCTTGCGATTTAAAATCTTAGTTTTGCGTCAGGAAGGGCATCCGGCTGTAAAACAATAGTTCGTGATACAGTGATTTAAAATCTAAGAAGAGCATCTAGCTGTAAAACCCCGATTCTCGTGTTAGAAGTTGTAAGACAGATTCTTAATCCGAGTTCTTTGACGTCAGGAAGGGCAACCGGTCGAGAACAATAGTGTATGATGTAAGAGGCTAGATACTGTCAGTTTTGCGTCAGGAAGGGAAACTAGTCTTAAAACAAATTCTTGCGATTTAAAATCTTAGTTTTGCGTCAGGAAGGGCATCCGGCTGTAAAACAGTAGTTCACGATACAGCGATTTAAAATCTAAGAAGAGCATCTAGCTGTAAATCCTAGATTCTCGTGTTAGAAGTTGTAAAACAGATTCTTAATCCAGGTTCTTTGACGTCAGGAAGGGCAACCGGTCGAAAACAATAGTGTATGATGTAAGAGGCTAGATACTGCCAGTTTTGCGTCAGGAAGGGAAACTAGTCTTAAAACAAATTCTTGCGATTTAAAATCTTAGTTTTGCGTCAGGAAGGGCATCCGGCTGTAAAACAATACTTCACGATACAGTGATTTAAAATCTAAGAAGAGCATCTAGCTGTAAATCCCCGATTCTCGTGTTAGAAGTTGTAAAACAGATTCTTAATCTGAGTTCTTTGACGTCAGGAAGGGCAACCGGTCGAAAACAATAGTGTATGATGTAAGAGGCTAGATACTGTCAGTTTTGCGTCAGGAAGGGAAACTAGTCTTAATACAAATTCTTGCGATTTAAAATCTTAGTTTTGCGTCAGGAAGGGCATCCGGCTGTAAAACAATAGTTCACGATACAGTGATTTAAAATCTAAGAAGAGCATGTAGCTGTAAATCCCCGATTCTCGTGTTAGAAGTTGTAAAACAGATTCTTAATCTGAGTTCTTTGACGTCAGGAAGGGCAACCGGTCGAAAACAATAGTGTATGATGTAAGAGGCTAGATACTGCCAGTTTTGCGTCAGGAAGGGCAACTAGTCTTAAAACAAATTCTTGCGATTTAAAATCTTAGTTTTGCGTCAGGAAGGGCATCCGGCTGTAAAACAATAGTTCGTGATACAGCGATTTAAAATCTAAGAAGTGCATCTAGCTGTAAAACCCCGATTCTCGTGTTTAAAAAAAAGCATCAAGTTGTAAAAGAGATTCTTAATCCAAGTTCTTTGACGTCAGGAAGGGCAACCTGTCGAAAACAATAGCGTATGATGTAAGAGGCTAGATACTGCTTTTTAAAATCCTAGAAGGGCATCCTGTTGTAAAACGGATTCTTGTGATTTAAAATCTCGCGTCAGGAAGGGTAACCGGTCGTATAACAAATTCTTGCGATTTAAACGCCTGCGTCAGGAGGAGCAACTCGGCTTTAAAACATTTTTTTTAATCCCGGCCCTGCTACGTTAGGAACCACATCTAGCTGTAAAACAGGAGCTTCTAACATTTACAGTTTTAAGCTTTAGGAACGGGTTATGGGTTACATTTTTTGTTCTACTGCATAGAACACTATCTTTGAAGTTGTATCGGCGCAGTCTGAAGCGAGGTATGGAATGCATGTGTTAGCTGAAATTGTATACTCGGTTTCCGGCTACACTAACCTTGAACGAAGACACTGCATGCTGATGAGCGACTTGTAACTCACCGTGTAAGCTCCTAACATAAATTATCATGATTGTACGGAGAGGTTAAAACACACAGTGCTAGCATATAGCCCCCCTCCTATCGAGAGAGCCTGCACGGCGCCAGCATGTAGGCTACTCCTGTTGAAGGAGCCTGTACAAGGTTTAACACCCCTCTAACAACAGCCCTTACTTAATACTAGCTTTTTTTGCACACCCTCGAAACTGCCTAAGAATGTAATATACTACCGTAGGGAGAGGGTAAAACTCGGTTCCAGCACATAGCCTACTCCTACCGAAGAAGCCTGCACACAGCTTAACGCCTCCATCCGACAAATGAATCACCCTCAACACTCTTGTACTCACAATCAGTTTCGGGGAAGCCCGCACAAGGTTTAACACCCCCATCAACAGCCCTTACTTAATGCTGGCTTTTTGCACGCCCTCAACCTGCACACAGCTTATCACCTCCATCCGACAGATGAATCACTATCAAGATCTTGTACTCACAATCATTTTCGAAGGAGTCTGCACAAGGTTTAACGTCCCCATCAACAGCCCTTACTTAATGTTGGCTCTTTGCACGCCCTCGAAACTACCTGAGAATGTAATATGCAACAGTAGGATCACCCCCATCCGACAAATGAATCACCCTCAACACGGGTTTTACAGCTAGATGCACTTTTTAGATTTTAAATCGCTGTATCACGAACTATTGTTTTACAGCCGTATGCCCTTCCTGACGCAAAACTAAGATTTTAAATCGCAAGAATTTGTTTTAAGACTAGTTGCCCTTCCTGACGCAAAACTGGCAGTATCTAGCCTCTTACATCATACACTATTGTTTTCGACCGGTTGCCCTTCCTGACGTCAAAGAACTTGGATTAAGAATCTGTTTTACAACTTCTAACAGGAGAATCGGGGATTTACAGCTGTATGCTCTTCTTAGATTTTAAATCGCTGTATCACGAACTATTGTTTTACAGCCGTATGCCCTTCCTGACGCAAAACTAAGATTTTAATTCGCAAGAAAATGTTTTAAGACTAGTTGCCCTTCCTGACGCAAAACTGGCAGTATCTAGCCTCTTACATCATACACTATTGTTTTCGACCGGTTGTCCTTCCTGACGTCAAAGAAACTGGATTAAGAATCTCTTTTAAAACTTCTAACACGAGAATCGGGGTTTTACAGCTAGATGCACTTCTTAGATTTTAAATCGCTGTATCGTGAACTACTGTTTTACAGCCGGATGCCCTTCCTGACGCAAAACTAAGATTTTAAATCGTAAGAATTTGTTTTAAGACTAGTTGCCCTTCCTGACGCAAAACTGGCAGTATCTAGCCTCTTACATCATACACTATTGTTTTCGACCGGTTGCCCTTCCTGACGTCAAAGAACTCAGATTAAGAATCTGTTTTTCAACTTCTAACACGAGAATCGGGTATTTACAGCTAGATGCTCTTCTTAGATTTTAAATCGCTGTATCATGAACTATTGTTTTACAGCCGGATGCCCTTCCTGACGCAAAACTAAGATTTTAAATCAGAAGAATTTCTTTTAAGACTAGTTGCCCTTCCTGACGCAAAAATAGCAGTATCTAGCCTCTTACATCATACACTATTGTTTTCGACCGGTTGCCCTTCCTGACGTCAAAGAACTGGGATTAAGAATATTTTACAACAAGTTGCTCTTTCTAACATGAGAATCGGGGATTTACAGCTAGATTCTCGCTGGATGCCCTTCCCGACGGCATATGTTGCCAGGATTTGAATCGCGGTATCCATCATTCTGTCTGACTTGCAAGCTCACGCGTATTTTTTTTTTTTTTTTGCTGAGATATCATGCTACTTCCGTTCGCCAGCTAGAGCGGAAACTCGCAGTACTGCGTCTATTTCGTCTTACAACTTGGAGGAGACAGCATGTGTACATATAATTTATGACCTTTCACCCCCCAATATTTTTTAACATGTAAGTATGTAGTATCTCGCAACATTCTTATCCGTGTGTGTATCAGTGTTCTAGTCGTGTTGCAATTACTAAGCGAGTGACCCGAGCGAGTTGGCTACGCAGTGTGCTTTCTTAATTTTCGTATGACATATATCAGTGTATTTGCAATTACTAAGCGTCTTAGCAGTGCGATGAACGAGTTAGCTACGCGGTATAGATTTTTTTTATTTTCGTACTAAGCAAATCATTTGAAGTGTTGCCGAGTTAGCTATGCGATATGTGCACAGTGTGTTTTTGATTTTCATACTAGGCAAGTGATAGGCGAGATAGCTATGCGATATGTGCACAGTGTGTGTTTTACACTAGGTAAATCATTGAAGTTTTACTTTTGCTCTGAACACATCAAACAATGTTCTTACAGTGTTCGATTCTAGTCTTGCTATGCTTCAATCTAATTTTCTTAGATCAAAGGTATCCCCTAACATGTTGTATCGGATCATATGTTAAGGTTAACGACATCGAGTGCAGTGTTCGATTCTAGTCTTGTTATGTTTCAATGTAATTTTCTTAGAACAAAGGTATCCCCTAACATGTTGTACAGTGTTCGGTTCTACTTGTTTAGTGATCTAAACACATCAATCAATGTTCTGATCACATGTTGCATCGAGTGCTGTGTTCAATTCTAGTCTTGTTATGTTTCAATCTGATCTTCTTAGAACAAAGGTATCCCCTAACATGTTGTACAGTGTTCGGTTCTACTTGTTTAGTGATCTGAACACATCAATCAATGTTCTGATCACATGTTAAGGTTAACGACATCGAGTGCAGTGTTCGTTTCTAGTCTTGTTATGTTTCAATGTAATTTTCTTAGAACAAAGGTATCCCCTAACATGTTGTACAGTGTTCGGTTCTACTTGTTTAGTGATCTGAACACATCAATCAATGTTCTGATCACATGTTGCATCGAGTGCAGTGTTCAATTTTAGTCTTGTTATGTTTCAATCTGATCTTCTTAGAACAAAGGTATCCCCTAACATGTTGTACAGTGTTCGGTTCTACTTGTTTAGTGATCTGAACACGTCAATCAATGTTCTGATCACATGTTGCATCGAGTGCTGTGTTCAATTCTAGTCTTGTTATGTTTCAATCTGATCTTCTTAGAACAAAGGTATCCCCTAACATGTTGTACAGTGTTCGGTTCTACTTGTTTAGTGATCTGAACACATCAATCAATGTTTTAATCACATGTTGAATTTAACGACATCGAGTACAGTGTTCGATTCTAGTCTTGATCACTTATTTTGTGTTCTGAACACATTAATCAATGTTCTGATCACATGTTGTATCGAGTACTGGCTGTCTCATAAGGAGCTATGTATAACCGCCATCTTGCGTCCGCTATCTTGCGCAAGCATCCTTAGGGGTGGGGGCGTCTCTAGCCATCTTGTGCAAGGATCCTTAAGCCGCCCCATAAGAGCAACAACCATCTTGCGCAAGTATCCCTAGGGTGTCTCATAAGGAGCCTTGTATAACCGCCATCTTGCGCAAGCATCCCAAGGGCATCTCATAAGAAACTATGCATAGCGATCATTCGCACAAGCACCTTTAAGGAGTCATGTATAGCCACCATCTTGTGCAATTAGCGTCGAGAGATGGCTGCTATAGAATTTTTCTTTTTAATTTATCCGCCACCATTTTTCAACTAAAGAGTGTAGCACTGAGGTTTGCGATGTAAGATGGCGAATGACAGCGAATACAAAGCGCGTGAGTTTGTTTACTAATCAACAGCACGTGGAATTTGCCGCCACCACAGTTCAACTAAAGATGGCAGCACGGTGCTCTCTTGATTAAAGATGCCGGATGACAGCTAACAGAACTTTTCAAATTACCCACTACTACAGAGAGCAGCACGGTGCTCTGTGGATTAAAGATGGCGGATGACAGCTGACGAAATTTCCCGCAGCACAGTGCTCTATTGATTAAAGATGGCGGACGACAGCTGTCTAAAAAGCACGTGGCTTTGTTTACTAAACAAGAGCATGTGGAATTTGCCGCCACCACATTTCAAAGGTATCTAGCTAAAGAGTACAGCACTGAGGTTTGTGATGCAAGATGGCGGATGACAGCTGTCAAAAAGCACGTGGAATTTGTTACCGGCACAAAGAGGGCAGCACGGTGCTCTCTGGCGGTTGACAGCTGTCAGAAAAGCACATGGGTTTGTAAAGCGTGTAGAATTTACCACCACCACATAGAGGGCAGCACGGCGCACTCTGGTTTAAAGATGGCGGATGATAGCTGACAAAAAAAAAAAGCGCATAGGTTTGTTTCCAAACAGGAGCGTAAAGAATTTGCCGCCACTACATTTCAAAGGTATCTAGCTAAAGAGTGCAGCACTGAGGTTTGCGATGCAAGATGGCGGATGACAGCTGTGACGTACCACATTTCAAAGGTAAGTAGTTAAAGAGGGCAGCACGGTGCTCTCTGGATTAAAGATGGCGAATGACAGCTGCACGTGGCTTTGTTTCCAAACAAGAGCACGTGGAATTTGCCACCACCACATTTCAAACTAAAGAGTGCAGCATTGAGGTTTGCGATGCAAGATGGCGGATGACAGCTGTGACGTACCACATTTCAAAGATAAGTAGCTAAAGAGGGCAGCACGGTGATTGAAGATGGCGGATGACAGCTGCACGTGGCTTTGTTTATCTCACGCTAGTGAGGTTAAGTTGGTAGCACTAAGGTTTAGGCCCGCCAAGATGGCAGCACTGCCGATGACAGGTGACGAATTTTACATCTACTACGATAAAGAGGGTAGCACAGTGCTCTGTAGTTTAAAGATGGCGGATGACAGCTGTCAAAAGAACACGTGGCTTTGTTCACCACGCGCTAGTTAGGTTAAGTTGGTACTACTGAGGTTTAGGCGCGTCAAGATGGCAGTACTGAGGTTAGCGATGCGTTGTTGTCTGTCAAAAAGCACGTGGCTGTCAAAAAACACGTGGCTTTGTTTATCTCGCGCTAGTTAGGTTAAGTTGACACTACTGGGGTTTAGGCCCGTCAAGATGGCAGTACTGAGGTTAGCGATGTGTTGTTGTCTTTCAAAAAGCACGTGGCTGTCAAAAAACACGTGACTTTGTTTACCTCACGCTAGTTAGGTTAAGTTGGCACTACTGAAGTTTAGGCCCGTCAAGATGGCAGCAGTGAGGTTAGCGATGCGTTGTTGTCGATGACAGCTGTCAAAAAGCACGTGGCTTTGTTTACAAATTCAAATCTCCTGCCAAAATTCAAATTTCCCGCCAAAATTCAAATTTCCCGCCAGAATTTAAATTTCCCGCCAAACTTCAAATTTCCCGCGGGAGGAGGCCGCCGAACCCGCTTATTATACTATTTACAAGGGGGTAGATGTCTGACATGATGTTTACTGTTTCCGGCGCAGTTTTGCATGCTGATATCATAACTGAAAACCGTTTTGTTCTATCACGTCAAATTTTGAGGATGCTGACGAAATTGTATTGTTCATGGAACAGCGTTCATCGAGAACTGTTTTCATAGTTTTTCGTTATTTTTCATGCAAAGCCGAATATTTTCATTTGCTTCTTTTATTGTCAGTGACAGTGGACATTATGGTGCCAAGAGGTTGCATAAATTCACCAGATCTGTTTTGCTACGTGTGAGGCTATGTAACAAACAAATCCAATATGTGCCATGTGGTGCATTTGCGCTAATCTTAGCTAAAGCCATGTTAATTAACACTCCATGCAGCAATCAGTGCTTCTGTCTGGGAGTTGGTTTCCGTGATACGAACACATGAGCTACATGTAAAAGGATCAAAATTAAATAAATAACCTAGCCTATAATACTGTACATGAAAAATTGTTCTACTTATACACATAACTCAACTTGCGTCAAGCTGGAATCTGTACAGGTCCTGATGCATTATTGTTAGAAGTTAAAACTAGAACATGCAGCAGTTCGTCCTTCATTATTTATGGGCCACCAGCAGTACTGAATTCCATACTATCGCCTCTATTACCCCCGAACTATTGATTTATGAATTTTTCCCCCACGTGTGAGCGAATTTCTGCTCCTCCGGAATTGATATGTTTGAATTGTCAGAAAGAGTTGTTGATATTGGCTTTTAGTAAACCCTGGTGTCCCCTTAACATTCTTTTGCAGTTTACTGTCGATTATGACCAATAGTGTGTAATAGTCTAGCTCCCTGTTGATCACTAGATCATCTTGTGAAAGTATGCACACATTTTCAGACATTTAGGGATCCCGTGAGATCTCCAAAGTTAAGCAACATTGGGCGTTTTCTTGCGAAATAATCGTGTTTACTGCCGAAATTTAGAAATGATGTAAAATAATGTGATTTCCTGTCGATTTTAGGAAAAAAATATCATGAAATAATAATTATAATGTCGACATTTACCAATTATGTGAAATAATTTAATAATTCATCGATATCTAACAATGATGTGGAATAATCAGTTTCATTACCGATATTACCTATCGATTTTAACAATGAAGTAAAATAATATACCTGAGAGTTGATAGTTACAAAGTAGTGAAATAATCCACTTACTGTCGATATTTAGAAAAATGGAAAGAAATAACACTCTTTACAGTCGGGGTATTCTACAATTATTATTAAAATCAAACAGTCTTATCAGGACACAAGTGTTCAGTTCATAACCGGTTTACGCACAGTAAGGTCTATCATCAGTGCTTAAACATTATTTGAAAGATATTAAACCACATGGGTGCGTTGTCCAGATAAAATTGCGCCCAGATGAAATTCGCGTTGGAGGGTATGGCTGTACATGCTGTCAACACATTCGCTCCCATATCTGACTATGGTTGGATTACGTTTCACGTGCGTAAATTACCGTAAATGACCTTGGTCGGATTTGAATTCGAGCGGACCTATTACGTTCGAATGTACGATAGATGACACAGTATATAATTTTACCGATAGATAGTGGGCAGGTAAACATTTTACTACAGCTTGGGGTAATTTCCCGCATTGTGGGATGTGTGATCTAAATAAACACGTGCCAGTCGCGAAATCTCTGAAGTGCACGGTTGGAATTTAAGTAGCACTGAGTGATAAAAATAGTCATGGGTAGTAAAATAGCACTAGATCATCTTGTGAATGTATGCAAAAAATTTCAGGCTTTTAGGGTTTACAGTATAGAAATTATGCCGACGAGTGGAACCCGACAAGCGTGAAAAATCGATATCCCAGGAACTTCGCGAACACATGTTTCGGCTTATCCGCAGACACTCGACCGTTTCCGAGAAAATGATGGTCAAAATTTCTGCCGTTCTTCGCGTGTCTTTTAGAGCCTAACAAGTTTAACTAACGCGGTGGCGCAACGGCTTCACTCTTCCATGCGCCCCGTGTTCAAATTACGATTACTTTTGTTTGTTTCATTTACTTACTTATGTCCATTGACGATTATACAATGACAAACAATTAAATTTACCGTCAATATTTACTGGTAATATGAATCACATTACCTTTCTGTCTATGTTTAGCAAAATGGCAGTAAGAAATCTAATTTAGTATCCATAATAACTAATACGGTTAGAGAGACATATTTACGGTCAATTTTTACAAAAATTGTGTAATAATATAATTTAATGTGGATATTCAACCAATAGTGGGAAATAATCTAATTAAAGGTCGATATTTGAGGAGCGTCGTTTCAAAACCTATTAAATGCACTCGAGGCCAGAATACGCTTTGATGCGGTTTCCCGCCAATAATCACATGCTGTTTAACGCTGTTTAGCTAATAAGGGCATCTCGTATTCTTTCCATAACAATGTAGTGCTGAAAACATGATTCGGATCAAGTCATATTATGCGCACTACGGCGAACGGTTCCAAACTTATTATGTCCACGATTTGTTTTCCAGCCTGTATTTATCCCGCTCTTCTGTTGTTTGTTCACGCTATTTTATGTCGTAGTTTACATTGTGGTGTTGATTGCATGCCCATGCACTTTTGATCACCATGGAGGGCTGCTTAACCGTAGGAGAGAGTTTGAAAGGAAGTAGAAAGCGAATAAGAGTTAAAAAAACTGAAAGACAGCGCGATCAGGAAAATCGGTAAATAAACACTCCTGATGTATGTTATGGATGATTATTATCAGTGAAATTTGCAATGTAGGTGTATTACATATGCTATATTCGTGCGGGAAAGATTGCATAAATGCATTTTTAATACTTTAAGTAAGCTTTTCTTCCCATATTTATTACTAATCCTACAACGACGTGAATGTTAACACGGACGTCTTTTTATTTTTGGTGCTCGATTCGAGTTCTACATTTAAGTAATTTCGGGCCACAATGTAATCACAAGGAAGGCAGATTCAAGTATGGGAGCATCCCTGTATTCTACCTGGCGAAAGCACACGCTAACATTTCAGAGATTTTTGTAATCTTTCCTGTTAGACGTTATTCCTTTTTTACTCGCAAACTGGGATTTTGGTGTTGTAGAAAAGTATTTTCGTAACTGTTCTGACATCGTTATACACAAAGAACACCGAGAGACCTATAACTCTGTGTGGATCATATAGCATCTAGGCAAATAATCAGTTGTAATGGTCTACAAGATGCTCGCCAAGCAGTTTAAGAAATTGGACGAGATTAAAGAAATGAAGAGAGTGATTCTGAGGAAAAGCGATGGAGCCAACGTACAGGTTTGATGACCCCTCAAAGCTATTAATTACCCTTGTGAAACGAGGCGTGAGGCTGGACCTGGTACATGAACCTCCCGTAATTGAAAAACCGAGAGCATTACCTGATGCTAAATAACCTTGAAATCGAGAACCTGCTGAAAATAAGATCTGGAGGCAACAGGAAAGAGTTCGATAGTTTGCAGTTTTATGTTTGAGCACATCGGTCCAACTTCAGATACTGACAGGCCGACTCATGATAACGACGACTGCGACTGTTTCCACGAGGAAGAAGAATTACTTGTACGGCTGTAAAAAATCCATATATCGTTAATAATGTGTTGAAATGAAATGTCGTATGGCTTTTAGTGCCGGGATATCCCAGGACGGGTTCGACTCGCCAGGTGCAAGTCTTTCTATTTGACGCCCGTAGGCAACCTTCGCGTCGTGATGAGGATGAAATGATAATGAAGACAACATATACACCCAGCCCCCGTGCCATTGGAATTAACCAATTAAGGTTAAAATCCCCGACCCGGCCGGGAATCGAACCCGGGACCCTCTGAACCGAAGGCCAGTACGCTGACCGTTCAGCCAACGAGTAATAATGTGTTAATAATTACTTTATTTTCTCTACATAATGCGCTGTATCTAACATAAAGTCAATAATAATACTCTGGAGTCAAGTGAACTTTTCAGTGAATTGGTTCAAAACGTATTAAGTGAAATTTTATAGTTCGAATTCCGCCTTCATGTATTTGGAAATGATTTCAAACATGACTGATTCCGGCATATAACCTCAATATCTAGATCTTGCCGTTTAGATTTTTGACACATCTTATTTGGTTAGAAAGTAAAACTTTATTTATCTTCCTTTAAAATTAAATTAAGATCTGTGCACTTAATACGATTTCAAACAATGTTTCTCATTTACTAGTAATGTGAAATAACTCAATTTGTATTCCATATTTACCAGGAATGTGGAATAAATCTATTAACATTCGATATTAAAGAAAATGTATGATACAATCTACTTTACAAGTTAAAAACTTCATCCTTGTTCCGTATTGACTCCGAAATGAAAATTATTGCGGTTGCGGAGTTCCACCAAATCAACTGTATGTACAAAAATACACAGTGCATGTTTCGCCTCCTATGAACCATCTTCAGTTGTTTCAAATTGTCTAAAATAAATAGTCATAAATAATACATTGTCTACATGATGGTGTGCACAAACATAACAATCATTTAAAACACTGTCTAACACATTAAAAACACTGTACATACAGTATGTATCAAGCAGGTTTAACCTGAATCTGAAAGTAAGTTCGTGGTCCAACTTAAAATCGAAAATCGTAAAACGCCGTTTCCATATTACAACAGTCCCATTTTAAATCCTTCTTAAAGTTAAAACATATGTCTTTCGTGCAATATTTGTTAAAAAATGTCTATTGCCGGCACACGTTAATGGAAGAAGGAAATACTCCTCAAGGTTGAGTCCTACCGCTGTATTGAATTGTACGGAACTTTTTCATTTGTAATAATGTAGTACAAACATGTACCCTTATTTTGTTACTTTAGAGCTGACTCCCTTTTTAAATAACGTGGCCTATATTGTTGGTACAATATTAGATGCGCAGCCGTGGCCGTCAAACCTGGCCCCGCATATCAAGCCCTGCAGTAGTTCACATAGCAAGGGCGTGGTGGGAGCTGTTATAGCGGATAGAACTCGAAGGTATGAATACCACGCAAGTAGTTTTGTCTTACCGCCAATTTTCTGGGATGGGGTAAGGTTGCATGCTCGATAGCTTCCATAGACGGATTTGTTTATTTAGCACTGTAAAGGGCCGTTTGAATCGTGGCATAGGGTGCGGAGCTGGATTCTACGAGGATGAGGTGGTGATGGTCTGTGGCTACAACACAGGCAATCATTTAGCTACGTCGTACATGTTCCAAGCTTCAGCAACCACAGGTAGGGCAAAATGTGTCCCATTGGCACAATAACAACACGCAGTGGCAGGTATGTATGTAATTGCGCAAATTCCCTTCTTCGAGGCAAGTCACAACAAAACAAAGAGCTTATTCACTGCCTCGTGATGGATTCCAGCAACAAGTATGTGGATATGTTACTCATCTAATGATAAGCTAGTCAGAATCCATACCAGGTACAACGGCTGTATCAAGAACGCTGTCCGGATAGATGACAACCGACAGGCATGACATATCGGAGTGTGGAAAGACGGCTGCGTGCTACTGCGTCCCCGGGAAGATACGGCCTGTTCGAGATCTTCCCGTGACGTCTGCTCACAATGAAGAGGTTATGTTGGACGATGTTCGGCATAATCCTCACACTACCACACGGGCCATTGCACAGCAGACGAACATCAGTCGAGTCCCAGTTATGCGGCTATTGCATACACAGCAGTTTCAGCTGTACTATCTGCACTTTCACTAAGAGATGCACGGTCACGATTTCGAAGCCCGGGTGCCGTTCTGGCAATGAACCTTAGAAAAGTGGTCACTGATCTTGCTTTTTTTTAGTGACCATTTTATTTACGGACGAAGCACGGTTCCACAACGAACGAACCGTTAATCGCCCCAATATGCATTGCTGTAATGTGGATAATCTCCATTGGGTACGACGAGCCGCTTTTCATGTTTAGTGGGGCGGGAACGAATGGTGTGGCATCGTGGGTTATCACCTCATTGGTCCCCAATTCTTTAAGGGACCTCCGACGGGAGAGCGCTATTTGCGGTTCATCCAAGATGAACTAACACTGTTCTTGGAACATGTCTCTTTGACCGCTGCAGGACGTGGTTTCAAAATGACGCAGCTTCACCGCACGCGGCGGTGGTTATCCGGAACTATCTCCATGCGACGTATCCTGATAAATGGATAGAAAGGGGAGGACATGTCTCTTGGCCGACCAGATCACCCGATCTTACGCCCTTGTATGTTTTCCTGTGGGCCCATGTAAAATAACTAGTGTATGAACAGGAGCTGGCCAGTGCTGGTCACCTTAGACAGCTCATCACCGAGGCATGCCAATCCGTTACACCGGAGATGTTGGAACGTGCCAGACGGTCCTTACAACATCGCGCGCAGTTCTGTATCGACCACACAGGTCGTAAGTTGGAGCAGGTGCTGCGTTAAACAATGGGAAATAATGGGATTTCCCGTTGAATTTTAGAAAAAAATATTATGAAAAATGTAATAAACGGTCAATATCAACCAATTATATAAAATAATGTCATATTGCTCGATGTCAATCAATAATGTGGAATAATCCAGGTTAGTCTATTTTATTTACTGTTGACAGTTACCAATATTGCAAATTAATGTAATGTATAGTCAATTTTAAGAGCGCCCGTGGCTCAGGCGGCAGAGCGCCGGCCTCTCACCTTTGGGTTCCGTGATTCAAATTCCGGTCACTCCATGTGAGACTTGTGCTGGACAAAGCGGAGGTGAGACAGGTTTTCCTCCGGTTTATCCTGTCATCTTTCATTCCAGCAATACTCTCCAATATCATATCATTTCATCTGTCAGTCATTAATCATTGCCCCAGAGGAGTGCGACAGGCTTCGGCAGCTGGCACAATTCCTGTCCTCGCCGCTAGATGAGAGCTTCATTTATGCCGTTCCTGACCCGCTCGAATGACTTGGAAACAGGCTGTGGATTTTCATTTTCATAATCAATTTCAATAAAATATTATGAAATCTAAAATACTGTCGATATTTACCAATAACGTAACATAATATATTGACACTCGATATTTACCAACAATGTGAAATAACAAAATTTACTGTCAATATTTTAGCAAAAGAATGAAATAATCTAATATTTATGTTCCATATTTACCAAATCGTGAAATAATATAATTCACCCTCGACACTTATCATATTGTACTGTCTGTGTTTACCAATGAAGTGGAAAATCTAATTGATCGGCGATGTTGAGAAAAATGGAAATAAATAACCTAGTTTACCGTTGTAAATTTCTACAATGTCAAATAATCTAATTTACTATCAAAATTTAACTAATATTATGAAATAAAATATTACTCATTCGCACTTACCTATAAAAACCGATATGCTGCCAATATACTTGTAATCTGAATAAATCTAATTTATCCATGATTGTCAATAAGGTAGAATAATAGTTTATTTTGATATTTAAAATATTAATATGAAACCATTAAATCTACTCTCGAGGTTTAACAAAATGATAGGAAAATTTCTAGTTTAGAGTCCATAATTACCTCCCCCCCCCTTGGCACTACAGCCCTTGAAGGGTCTTCCCCTACCAAGCGACCGCTGCTCAGCCCGAAGGCCTCCAGATTACGAGGTGTTGTGTAGTCAACACGACGAATCCTCTCGGCCGTTATTCTTGGCTTTCGAGAGTCCATAATTACCAATAAGATTTATTTAGGTAGAATTTTACAAAAATATTGATTAATCAAATTTAATGAGCATATTTACTCAATAACGGTAAATAATCTAATTTAATATCGATATTTATTAAGGTGATGGAGATAATTTAATTTACAGTCGATATTTACAGTGGAGAGAGTGTCTTATTAAAATGGGTGCGTGCGGGCCCGGCGCGCTTCAGAATGCAAAACAGTTGAGGTAGGAGATAAGAGGAGACCTGCTGCTTCTTATACCAGCACGTAACTGCACAGGACAAAGACCGTCTTGCTCAAACTATTAATCATACAATACAAACAAGAACACGAAATTTGAATATCGACGAGTTTTGCAGGCCGGTAGTCAGTACGTGGGCATCCTTTTGCATAACAAGCATTGTTCTAATGATTATGGTAAATGAAAAATGATCCCCGGAGGAAGTGAACTTTAGCGTGGATTGGTGACCTTGGCATTCCTAGAGGAATCTGACATTGCTTCCTCATACTTGCACCAGGCCCCATTTTTCACATTTCCTATAACACAGTGTGCCAGGGAAGTTCCTCCGCAAGCGAGGCTAGTTACAGTATGCTGTTAGAGAAAATATTAACCTGGCAACAGGACTGGAATGGCCTCGAATGAGGAATGGAAAGGGTATGTGAAATGTAAGTTGCCTGGGGAATGTTAATGAACCATTAACAATACAGTGTGTGTGCGTTTAAAGAAAATGTTGGTGACAGGGTGGCAGAATACTGATAATGATATTTGCTATTAAAGAAGGAGCATGTTTGGCTGAACACGTTTTTCTTTAGAAGGTGATCATTTTACGTAAAATGTTAAATTACATTTCGTACGCGTTTTCCTAATCTCAGTTCCAGATCGTGGTATTGTACGTGATTTAAAATTTCATGAGATCCGTTCGCTTCACCACGTACAAGAAAGTGACAGACCTACCATTTGAACGGATGAAAACTCAGATATAATATTGCAGATTCCTATGAAATGAACGTGCAAGTTGGACTGTCGAAGTGGGTAGCAAATAAAACTAGCTGTAAGAAAAGAACTTAATTTATACCTTATAAAGTTACCGTGCTTTAAAACAACTGATGATCTTTCTGGAATGATACATTCTACAATTTTTCTATGAGCAGTTGCATCAGGCTGGATTTGTCAATTAATAAAATTCCATCGAAATGGCCTGCCTTCCTGTGTTTTGAAAATCTTCGACGTAATGTGTAAAGGGATTGAACAAAGACTTCAACAACGTCAACAGCACTCCGGCATTTTTTATGAATGTAGTGAATGCACAAATTGCGTTTTGTCTCATTACAAGCGGGAGTTCATGCTACGAACATGATTGTTCTCGCCAGTGCAGAGTCACTGCGGAGAAACTTCTCTGGCGCACAGAATTTCTTCGGCAAAATGTTGTTCTCTTCCAAACCCGACAGTGTCAGTCACACGGGCCCTAGATATTCTTTAATTTCCACATCCTTCGAAACTCTTCTTTAACTTTTTACGATACCTCCATTTTCCTCTCATTGTTTCTAAGATTTTTAGGACTGTTGCCTAGTGACACTTCCACTTAAAAATACTCACCATGACCGCAAATGTAAAACTACTTATTCTCGATTGTTTACCTACTTTTTATTAAGAAATTTTTGATCTTCCAACACAGAATGTTCTGAACGTCCATAGGATATGAAGTAGGACTTTTCAATTATTACCTTCGTCCTGGTCCGTTCGTAGAACAAATCAGGACTTTCTAGAATGATTACATTCTATAATTTTCGTTTGATAAGTTGCATCACATTGTATTTTTTTCATTTACCGTGCCACCAAAGTAGCCTGCTCTCCTACATTTTGCAAAGGTTAAGATTTCACATGATTTCCGACACGAAGTGAACTGCCTTTCGGATCTTCTCTGTGATATATCCACATTTCAGAAGTCTGCAGTCGCTTTATTGACGAAGCCTTTAGTGTCCAGGCTTGAAGACAGTGGTCCAATTTGCACCGGCGGAAAAAGTATTCAAACACCATGAAATAAGGAATGTAGAATAGGTACGGAAATTTTGGCAATATATTTCTCGAGGTAACATAATTAGTTGACTAAAGGTACAAGACTACAAGTTAAAATCTGCGCGAGAAAAGCCATCGCAAATGAGTCATGCTGGTCCATTAATAACCGGTGTAATCGCCTCACTGTTGAATGCAGGCATGCAAACTTGCATGGACTATACCGTACAGGTGCCGGATGTCAGGTTGTGGGATGGAGCTCCATGCTTGTTGCACTTGGTCGGTCGATACAGGGATGTTAAACCGGTTGTGGATGACGCTGGAATTGTCGTCCAATGATGTCCCATACGTGCTCGTTTGGGGGCAGATCGGGGGAACGAGCAGGCCAAGGCAACATGCCGACACTCTGTAGATCATGCTGGGTTACAACAGCGGCATAGGGGCGTACATTATCCTGTTGGAAAACAACCCCCGGGAATGCTGTTCATGAATGGCAGTACAACAGGTCGAATTACCAGACGGACGTACACATCTGCAGTCTGGGTACGTGAAATAAGCCCGAGAGTGCTCCTGCTCTCATAGAAAATTGCTCTCCAGAACAGAACACAAGAGTCTAGCCCCTGAGGGAGAAATAGTTTCGGGTTTTGCCGCATAGCGCTGTAAGAGAATAATCGGAGCACTTCGGAATACTTCGGTGAGTGAGCTTCAGTTTAAAACTGTTGTACGTAATGTCGGGAGCGCGCTGGTGCAACGCCACCTAGGACATAAGGCCGCTACACTCGAAATGTAACGTCATCACCGTGCGGCCTACAGGAGTACCGAGGAGTACGATGTCGTGTAGCAATCAGTACACGGTGGAACTCGCGCTAACGTGTAAAACAAACACTCATTTTCAGAATTATATTTTACAAAGTTACATACACTATCAAAAATAAAATATAGAGGTCTCTCTGTCACACTTTGCTTGGAAAGGTCATATTTAATTTTCAGTTCAGGAGGGTCACTAAAGAAGACCTTTTTATTGTATGAATTATTATCAGCAATAATACCAAATACCTTATGTCATATTTCCTCTAACCTCAAAATCACTGCCTTACGAAAAGAATGCAAATCTTCTGCCTCAAAGTATTTTACTGGCGGTATATAGGCTACATCTAAATACTTGGAAGGATTCAAGAGTAGTTATTCCTTCTGGAACATTGTCATTAACCTGTTGAAATCTCATTACATTTCCCTTCTGATTAAGCCAATTATTTATTACCCACCCTCCTCCATGGCACTACAGCCCTTGAAGGGCCTTGGCCTAACAAGCGACCGCTGCTCAGCCCGAAGGCCTGCAGATTATAAGGTGTCGTGTGGTCAGCATGACGAATCCCCTCGGCAGTTATTCCTGGCATTCTAGACCAGGCCACTATCTCACCGTCAGATAGCTCCTCAAATCTAATCACGTAGGCCGAGTCGACCTCGAACCAGCCTTCAGGTCCATGTAAAAATCCCTATCCTGGATGGGAATCGAATTCGGGGCCTTCCGGTAAGAGGCAGGCACGCTAACCCTACACCACGGGGCCGGCAATTATTTCTTACACATTTTAAAATATGCATACTGTCAAAAATAAAATTCGGAGGTCTCTCTATCACAATTTTCTTTGGGATGGTCATATTTAAATTTATATTCAGGGGGACACTAAGGAAGGAAATAGCGTTTATATTGACTGAATTATTATCAACAATAATACCAAATATAATATTTACGCGAATAATCCCCGCATACTCTTAAAGAAATTGAGACACGAAATTGGGGTGTTGGTTTTATTTGTGTCAAGGTTGTCAAGTTTTCGATGTTGGATGTACAGTTTCGCTTTGTATAATCGCAGATGGAAGAAAATTACTCCTATATGTCATATTTAAAACGAAAAGTTCAGCTTTTCATTTAAATTACAGAGTAATTTAAGTTCAAAATTTCTCCGTGTCACGATAGGATACGTCTTCCGGAACGTGCAGGAGTAGTTTTCCGCACTTTCCTTCACTTTGATGTGTCGCAGTGTGTTTCATAGTTGCTAAGTTCGAGTGAAATCGTAACTCTTTTGTATTCAGCGTTTTAAGGAACGCCACAATATCACGTACATGCAGTGTGCGGAGAAGCAAAATCCGCGAGCACTGGCGATACCGACAGTTGGCGAAAAAGTGTGGCTCATAATTATAAGCAATTCGTATTCGTCGAACAATACTGCCAATGCCAATGAAACTGAATTGTTTTCTTATGCCAAGCCAAAACGGACGTTTTTAAAGAAGATGCGGTTACTGTACTGTGTTGTAATTCAAACGGAAGCGAAAGACTTCCTGCCCTCGTCATAGGAAAAATCGATAAACCAAGATGTTTTAAGGGCGTCGGGTACTTTCCGTGCAAGTACAAGGCATCTAAAAATGCAAACAGTACAGTAATCCAAAAATAAATCACCTGCACAGGGGAGCCAGCATAATATGTCCTCGTCTTTGAATCGTGTTTCTGTTATTCTGTTTTTCTTTCGTTGCGTGAGGTTATGTTTGCCACTGAGTTATCCAAGTGCATTATTTGAATGCACCTTGTTGGATACATTTAGTAAATATTGTTTCCATAGCATTTGAAAGGCTTAAACTGTGAATCAATGCTAGTTGCATGCAGTAACGGGTCTTGAATATTTTGTGTCACGGCAAGGATTGGCATTTCTGAAGCATGTGTTGCCAGTTAATTCGAAATCACTAAATTCGAAGTCAGATTTTTGCGTCCCAAAGACTTCGAATTAACGAGGTTTTACTCTATCGCAAAACCAACATCAGTGTTCGCCGGTGTGTCTGTTTCAAGTGTTTATATTTCATGAAAATAAATGTCCACCACCGGTCGTGTTAATATCCGAGTTAAAACAGCCCGCGTGTGAAACGTCTTTTAGACGAGGAATGTGACGAATTTGAAAGTAATTTTCTGATCTACACGGAATCAAGCCTATTAAAAGTTAAGATTAATGGAATACTTAAACCTACTCGTCAATTTTTATGGCAAATATATTTTATAGTAGTGATAATGTATTTTATCACCTCAAATATGTTCAGACAAAGCAGCCAAATCCGAACATGTACACGTTCGTATTTGCGTAAAGACCACGTGGACCTCGCGGAGTGATATGAAAGGTTTGTTTATGCTTACTTTACTCCTTCGATGGAAGGAATTTTAGTTCATTTCTTTGAAAATGATCCTTCCTAAAATTAGGGTGTGATAAAAATAATTCCTCATTGATTACAATGTAACACACAATCTTAGGAAGTGGAACATCCCGTATCAGCATAGGACATACATGGGAATCCGTTTTCAATATCACTCACTCAGGCTGTAATTTAAATTTTGTCTGAAGTTCGTCGAGGTAATGAAAAGAAATCCTTTCCATGTGTTCTTCACTTTATTATTCGCGTAAATACGGTACCTTAAGTCATATCTCCTCTAAACTCAAATTCACTGCCTTTAAAAATGAATGCAAATCCTTTGCCTTTTATCAAAATTATTGGAGGGTTAACCAGTGGTCTTTTATCACAATCATGAGGGAAGAAATAAAATCAGGGAGTGAGGAGGAGGAAATTACTATTTTGATAAATAGTGGTGCTTCTCAAGGAAAATACGCACAATTTTAGGAAAACTTAAATCTCTTATAATTGGTGACACATTTTTCTCTGTACAGTCACTAAATTTAGTTGTATCATTATTTGACAAAATCCTGACAGATATGTATACAATGGAATGTACAATATCATAGACATTACGACCAGTAGCACAATTATGTGTAGAAGAAACTGATATTTGAAAGTGGTAGCTATTACAAAATGTTTTGGCTTACTTGTTTGATTCAAGGACAACTCTTCATTGTCATCTAGGAATTTTTGTGTCACAACAAGGACATAAGATACACTTGTTACTACATCTGAGCTTGGGAAACTTAAGCCACCTCTACTCGCCTGACTAACGAAGCTATTTCTGTCATCTTGAATTTCATTATCATCAGCAGATATAAACACCTTACAATAGCCACTCTTAAATTATTTAATAATGCTATAAGAACAGTAACCTCCTATGTCGAATAACACAGGAAGTACATTTTTGTTCTGGCTATCTACGTCATCAGCCTCATCAACATCGTTCAAGGATTCCAGAGTAGCTATTCGTTCTGGAACATTATCACTGACCTGTTGAAATCTCATTAATTTATCCTGCTGGTTAATCCATTTATTTCCTACACATTTTAAAATATGCACACTATCAAAATCAAAATACAGAGGTCTCTCTGTCACACTTTGTTTGGGATGGTCATATTTAATTTTCAAATCAGGAAGGTCACTAAAGAAAAAAATAGCCTTTTCATTAACTGAATTATTATCAGCAAAAATACTTAATACCCTAAGTCATATCTCCTCTAACCTCAAAATCACTGCCTTAAAATTTGATGCAAATCCACTGCCTTAAAGTATTTTACTGGCAGAAGGATATGGGCTACATCTAAATACTTGGAATTTAAGCTACAGACCGTGAAAACATAGGCACTAACAGCATACTGAGGAGTACCTTCTGCATGACCTACAATATTTCCACCCTTATAATTCATCCATTAAAATAACAGCATCTTTGTCCTTATCATCTAGGAATTGAATTTTCCTAGCAAGATAACCCAGAAAGACGACCTGGAGAGGTAAAGTTACTACTAACTCTACTCAGTGCGTTCTCACATGGAAGCATCATTCCACATGTACTTCTCAAGTATCGATAACAATGAGGTGATACTGACCGCACAAGATACCAGAAGGTCTGTACAAGAGATTTCCATGAGTATCTTAAATTATGTAGATTTTGTACACTTCAGCAAATGCAATTGTTCCACCAAAATTTAATCCCATCTGCTTTATCATGCATGCAAGAATGTAAACTACCCAACATGTCCTGTATTACCTGCTGAATTGGAAAAATCATTAAATTGAATGGACACTTCTTTAAGTATAGAATGTAAGTGGTTGGTGTTACTTACAATTACCGGAAGTTTCGTACTGCCTACCTGATTCGTTGGTGCATCCTCAATAAACACTGATAAAAATAATTTCTCATTGATTATAATGTAACATATAATCTTAGGAAATGGAACATACCGTATCAACATAAGACATACATGTGAATCCGTTTTCACCATCACCCACTCAGATTGTAATTTAAATTTTGTCTGAAGTTCGTCGAGGTAATGAAAAAATTATTTTCATGTGTTCTTCGCCTTTCCTCGATGCTGGTCTTCAGAAAAGCATCATCAGTGCTTGAATTGTATCTGAAATAATAATAATAATAATAATAATAATAATAATTTATAATAATAATAGTATTGTATGTGCGGCACTTAGGCCTACGATAGTACAAATTCTGCTATTATCATAGGTATTCAACTATATTCACGTATAGACTACTGTAGAACATGTAACCCATGTTTCTTCAGACGAAGTTTGTCTAGGGGTGCTGTTAATAACCTTCTGTTCTTGAGGTCGTACATTGAAGTACTTTTCTCTTTATTAGTGGACTGTAAATGTAATTAAAAGACCTAAAAAGCATAAAGAATTTCCATATTATGCACACAATATTTGCAAAATACCTTATTTAAAAATTTAAGTACGGTAACTTAAAATAAAAATATCATAAGTCGGTGAGGTTAGGAGCTGAAGTTAGTTCTATTTCATATATTTCAGTTAGTCTGTATATTATTAATAATAATAATTTCGTGTGCCTATTTCTAGCCGAGTGCAGCCCTTGTAAGGCTGACACTCCGATGAGGGTGGGCGGCATCTGCCATGTGTAGGTAACTGCGCGTTATTGTGGTGGACAGTGTTATGTGTGGTGTGTGAGTTGCAGGGATGTTGGGGACAGCTCAAACACCCAGCCCCCGGGCCATTGGAATTAACCAATGAAGGTTAAAATCCCCGACGCGGCCGGGAATCGAACCAGGGACCCTCTGAACCGAAGGTCAGTACGCTGACCAGTCAGCCAACGAGTCGGCCAGTCTGTATATTAACAACAAGGAATAAAACATTCAAATACTACTCTGAAAATTAAACTAGAAATATTTAACTCACCACAATTGTTTGGAGGGTACAAATTCATCCCAGCGAATAGCATTAATCCATTTCTCTTTGAGGTCTTCATCACTCGTAAAAAGAGAAACACTCACTTTTGGTCCGGCTACAGGCAGGGACGCAACATTTACGAGGCATTCTTCTTAATTAATCTGATCAATATTTCACAGTAACAGTACTCGACGCAATTGTTTTGGTACGAAGATAACATTTATACACCTCCAGAAACAACGTGGATACTAGCACTGGGTTAGACCGCAATGCTGTGACGTCATCAGTCATTCCAATTTTGGCATCACGAAAATAATTCGCACACAAAGGCAAATTCCTTTTCAACTGCTTTATATCATCATCATCATCATCATCATCACCACAATTTCACTGTATTCTTGGAAGATGCAGGCAACTCGGAATGCCTACGATGCAGTAAAAACGATGTCTAAGTTCGCTCCAAGGTCTCGGACTCCCTTTAAAAGCACATTAGAGTGATAAAAAGTTGCGTTTGAGTTTAATAAAGAAGAATAAATGTATCACACAGTAATTCAAGATTCAAGAAGAGCTCATACGAGTCAGATCGTTGCTACTGGAAAATTCACGTCCTAGTAGCAAAGAAAATACTCCACAATGTGTGTGTACTGTATATATACAATTGGCTTTACGTCGCACTGACACAGATAGGTCTTATGGCGACGGTGGGATAGTAAAGCCCTAGGAGTGAGAAAGAAGCGGCCGTGGCCTTAATTAAGGTACAGCCCAAGCATTTACCTGGTATAAAAATGGGAAACCACGGAAAAATATATTTAGGACTGCCGACAGAGGGGTTCAAATTCCCAAATGCAAGCTCACAACTGTGCGCTCCTAACCACACTATGCTATGCTATGTAAAGTACATATCTATATCTACAAAGATCGATTCTTGTTCACGAGATATATAGTTAAACAGTGGGATAGAAACGCACAAGGATACAGCGTACTATATCTTCTCGTCAGTGTGATTCATCATGGCATTTAACTATCAAACATACAAGACCGAATCACATACAAAGGACGTTGTTGGTTATATTAGTACAGTATATTGCTAGTTTGCTTTCCTGAAGGAAATGAACATTTAACTCTGCCAGTTGAATTGTACGATTATAAATAACAGGCAAGGGACATTTAAGGGCAGAGGAGAACCCAATTTCATTAATTTCTGACTAAATTTGTTCCGTTGATGATTGAATTTCTCAAAGTGGATAATAAAATGGTTAATTGTACCGACTAGTATACCACATTCACAGATATTCGTTTCGTTCACCATTCTCTAAATAAACGCTCTGGAGTATAAGTATGATTGAATGTTAATCTTATTATCATGGTTATGTGTCGTCTTATGCTCAAAGAATTACATTTACCTTCCTACTGCACTTCGTGGCGGCGAACTCCCCGATGTTTTCCAAAGTGCTCCGATAATTTTCTTACAGCGCTAGGTGACAAAACACGAAATCATTGCTCCCTCAAGAGCTAGACTCCTGTGACCAGAACTCCCTTGGTGTTCCTCATAGAGTGCGTACTAATCATGGGCAACGCAGACCCACGGTGTTGCTCATATATAGTGGTACTAAACGCAGGCAACGCCCAGACCCGCGGTGTCCTCGAAACACAGATCCCTGATGTCCACAACCAGATGCTGGAACACCCCACCGAGGTTACTTTTTATCTCCTTGGGGTGTTCCAACTGAACCTGGATAGAGCGAAGCCTCCGCCATAGTGGCGGATACTATACACGGGTAGTGACCTACACACAGTCCCATTGTATTCGTCACATAGTGGTAATAATCGCAAGAACGATTCATGTTGTTCCTCTCGTGATGGTACTAATCACAGGTAATCTCATGGTTCAAAATTCAGCATCCCTTGGTCGCTCCATTTTAGTCGCCTCGTACGACAGGCAGGGGATACGACGGGTGTATTCTTCGTTTGCGTCCCCCACCCACAGGGGTTATGATAATAACAATAACTGAGATTATGAGACAAAATATTCTGTACAAATTAGTGACGTACGGTATCACTTCTACATGGGTACTTCCGGTAAGGCGGTAGACACCATATTTTTCCTCATTTCTTTACCCTCCGTTCTCACTTAATCCTCTTCAAGCCTCTTGCATGAACACGCTAATGCCCTTAATCCCCCCTTCTCGTTCCTTCTACAGAATTTCTTCCGTCACACTTTTTGCACTCTACCAATGAGAGCACATTTTAGAAAATCTAGTTCCTGTCATTATCATCGAGCAGATATGACAGCTGCCATACAATAGCCTATTGTTTCCAACGCTTCTGGACATCCCGAGTGTTACAAATGAATGCTTCAGTTTGCTTTTCCCTCTTCACTTATCTACCCTCTTTTTTTCTATATTTCCATCCAACCCTGAGGGAGAAGAGAAAGAAAGGTTGCATTTCACATTTGTAAAAGTGTTTTCTAGTGACAATATTTAAATTTTCTAAACCTTTTAAAATACGTTTACTAAAACTGAACACATTCAGACACCAGACAATTCAATTCTAAAACTAGTGGTTCTTGGATATTTGAAGGACGCAGTAACTGTTAGTTGTTTTGCCTGGAGATCACACAGTAATAGAGACGCTTTTTGCGGATCGTGACATACCGTACAGAGTAATAAATACGTTGCATCGAAAAAAAACTGAGGACAAATGTCATGAGGTAGGATCCGCTTAGGACCACATGGTGGAGATAGAACACTAAAATTCGAACACATTTTACTTAAACTTGTCAGGTCCACAACCTAATTTTTTTTTTAATTTTATGAATCCCCCCCGATTCTAATGCGACGCGTACTGTATATACTTGAAGAGTTGCATACCAGGCAAGTAGAGCAGTGGCCGAATGGTTATCGTACTTGTCTCTGAACCGCGATGACGTTAGTTCGAGTCCAGCCGTAGCGATATCCTTTTTATACAAATTAAATTATTATTTCATTGAATGCGAAGGTAAAAACGCGAGTAAAATTAATAATCAAATTGCAGTGGAACTTTGTTTTCTATCTCAAATTAGTGTATATATATTTATATGTATACAGAGAGAGAGAGAGAGACAGAGAGAGAGAGAGATCAAGCAGTAACTGAGAAACGTTTAGGCCTATATTCATTTCAGGTAGAAAATAAAGTGTACTGCAATTTGCGTAATAATTTTGCTCCAATGTTTATCCTAACATTCCCTCAAATATTAACTTATTTTGTACAATAATTATAGTTGCGACAAGACTCGAAATCACGTCTACGGGGCTCACAGACAAGTACGGTGACCATTAGGCCATCACTCAGTTTCGGTGTGATGTAACTCCCAAGTATATATGCCACGCATTGCAATCGGCGATTCATCAATTTTTCAGAAGTTATTAGGTTGCGGACCTGACATGTTTAAGTAAAATTTGTTCGCCTTTTGTGTTCAATCACCTCCACTTTGTCCGAAGCGGATTCTGTACAATGACACCTGACCTAATTTTTTTCGAACATGAGAGCGTATTGACTTAAACTCTTAAACACGAGTTACTGCAGTGTGTCTCCCCACAGGTACATTGAAGCTCGGTGAAGTCGGTTGACCCCAGGGTCTGGCCTCTACTTGTTAGATATTATGCTTGAGACACTTTCTATGTAATTGTAGGCGACTATGTTCACGAGTGCAAGGAAAGAGTGTGTAGAATCCTGCAAAGAATTCCTGCAGCCATTGCAGCATTAACAAGGCATTACATTATTTTCTCCGCAATAATAGAATGCCCGAACATCATCCAAAACATATCAATTATCACATTTTCCCGGTGATAAGAATATAAGAATAGGCTGTATCGAATGTTGTGATATAACAGTCCGTTCTTTCATTCTTTAAGCACACCCGTATAATTTCACATTTAAACTATAACAACATTTGTTCCGCACTCATCACAATAACGCTTTAGTTGCCTCTTACTTGACATGTTTACGTCTTATCGCCTCCGCTAACCATAACCTATAATAATGTCAACCATGTGTCTGTGTGAACCGGCCGTGGTGTGACAAAATACTATTTCGACACACCACTAGGAGCGCTTTATGTAAAGAAACAAAAGACGCTCACTGCCAAACGCGTTCAGAAATCTCACGGAAATGTGTTCATTTGTCTTTAACAATTGTATCGTAATAAATGTTGGAAATGTGTTCGTGAAACAAGACACTTTTAAACGAAGTGTTAAATAAATTACAATTGTTAGTTAACATTTGTTAAGTAAAATTTAACATAGAGTTGAAGAAACCGGGCCTAAGCCAACTACTGTCGGGAATACCGATTCGTTGCAGATTGCTTTTATCCGCAATCACTAGGCACTTCATTTTTTTAAATTAGTTTTACACATCTTGGTATTTTATTTAATGTTGTTCTTCATTTCACTAGCATAAATGTTTGCACAATACGACATAGATCTCCCCCTGTGGGTGGGGTCAGTAGCATAACACACACGGTATCCTCGGCCTGTCGTAAAAGAAGACTAAAAGGAGCCCCAGGGGTTCTTAACTTAGGAACGTGGGTTGGCGAGCATGGGGCCCTTGGCTGAGTCCTAGAATTGTATCCACTTACTTGTACCAGACTCCTCACTTTCATCTATCCTATCCGACCTCCCTTGGTCAACACTTGTTCTTTTCAGACCCCGACGGTATTACGTATAGATGCCTAGGGAGTCTTTCATTGTCATACCCTTCGTGGTCTTCTTTGGCCGATACCTTCATTTTTCGAAGTGTCGGACCCCATCCATTTTTTCTCTCTGATTAGTGTTACATAGAGGATGGTTACCTACTTGTACTTCCTCTTAAAACAATAATCACCACCACCTTTCTTGGTGAACACTTGTTCTTTTCCAACCCCGATGGTATTACGTTTTGAGGCCTAAGGAGTATTTCATTTTCACGCCCTTCATAATCCTCGTCTTCCTTTGGCCAGTACCTTCATTTCTCGAAGTGTCGGACCCCTTTCATTCTTTATCTCTGATTTAGTGTTATATAAAGAATGGTTGCCAAGTTGTTTTCCTCTTAAAACGATAATCACCACTACCACGACATAATTTTTCAACAGAAGCAAGCAACGGAATCAGTATTCAATGCACACAACTCATTACTAAATCAGATGTAATAGAGCAGAAACTGAGCACGAATGCTGGGAATCCGCGCTTACCAAAGATGTTATTGAATATAATGCTTCTAGACAAATATCCCTATCTAGACATTTCTTCGTGAACTGTTTTCTAACAGCATGTCTCCTGTTTGATAAAAGTTCGACGGCGAAATGAAGAATTTATAAAAGAGTATTTCGATTTCGTAAAGTGCGTAATAATCTGCATCGCTTCATCATTGTCCTAGTACAAGTGAGAAAATCGTAAAACCTTAGGAAAACCATTAGTAGTTGTCATCTCTGGTAGGGTAACGAAATTTCCGAGATGAACTTAGTATGGTTTTTGACCGCCCGTGATACGGAGATATGTAGCATTATGGTCGGCCATGGAGACATACAGACGAGTGCTGTGTTGCACACCCGTCTGGACTGATTAACATTCAAAGGAGACAAACTGACGGGACACTTATCTCGCAGGCCAGCTGTACTTTGGGACACTTACTTAATTAAACATCCACGCGTTAAATGTATCTTTCACATTTAAATCGAGCAGCTATCACAAATGCTATATCTGCAATGCAACATAACTCATGGAGAGGGGTGGATTAGATATGAAAAAATCTACACTTGTAGAAGCAAACCTCCAATAATTATCTCTTTTTTTTGTTGTTGCTATTTTGCTTTAAGTCGCACCGATACAGGTAGGTCTTATGGCGACGATGGGATAGGAAAGGCATAGGAGTGGGAAAGAAGCGTCCATGGCCTTAATTAAGGTACAGCCCCAGAATTTGATTGGTGTGAAAATGGGAAACCACGGAAATCCATCTTCAGGGCTGCTAACAGTGGGATTCGAACCCACTATCTCCCGGATGCAAGCACACAGCTGCGCGCTCCTAACCGCACGGCCATCTCGCCCGGTAGTTATCTCTCTTACTTTTCAAAATATTCCTATTTATTTTGTTTGACATTCAAGCCGGGCACCATGTATGCGTAAATATCATTAATAGCTAATAATTTCACGAGAATCTAAAAATATGTTATATCTGCCGGAAGACTTTCAAGCTAGTCCTACAGTATTTCAATTCTAAATTTCTTTTATTTATTGGAGCTCCAGTCTTCATGAAGCCAACAGCATAAATATTTAAATTTATCTACACGTTTGTTATTGGTGCCATTAACTTTAATGTGCGCTCGGTGTGCACATTCTTATTCTTACATATGATGGATTCTTCTTCTTCTTCTTCTTCTTCTTATTATTATTATTATTATTATTATTATTATTATTATTATTGAGTTAGAACCTACTGGGGACCACTTCCAATTTCAATTCTTCATCCTTTATTGTTTCACTATGTTTCTTTTTTTTCTTTATTCACACCACTTTGTGCCGGTTTTCTTTGCTTCCCTCCCTTGGAATCTTTACATCTTTCAATCTTTCTTCCTGAAAATTTCTCTTTCCATTACTTCTTCTTATCTGATGTTGTTTCTTTCCAAGACTTTTTTGATCTCTTGAATCCAAGTAGTTGTTGACTTTTTCTTCCAAAGATACGTGAAGATCTTCATGGTTAGTCTACTGTAATCCATTCTGTAAATATGTCCACAAATTAGAAGTATCCTCTTCCGTACTGTTATAGACGTGTTTCTATGTTCTGATAATTTTTGTTATTACTTCTCACTTTCCAAAATTGTGTAGTTTTTTAGAGGTCCTCATATTTTTCTTATAATTCTTTTTTCTAGTACTTCCAATCTTTCAAGTTTATAATTGAGTACTAAGCATTCACTGGCATATAAGCATTCTGGTTTCACAACTGTATTGTAGTGCTTTATTTTAAGATTTTCAGATAAACATTTTTGTATTATTATTATTATTATTATTATTATTATTATTATTATTATTATTATTAATTACTGTACGCAAATGTTTACAAGAGCAGATTTACTCCATGTAACTCTATTAAAGGGAGGCTAGTGTAGGTACAACAGCCTGTTAGCTTGAGCGCGAACTGGTCGCAGCTGTTGGTCAGGCCCAGGAGGAACAATACGTCATTGATCTGCTCAAAGGTGAACACCGAATCTTCGCGCACCATTAGGCTTGCCTCATGGGCTGTGAAGCCATGCTTCAGTCGAAATGGGGTTTACAGTTTGATAAGGACTGCACATTCAACATCCCTGACTACTTTACAGCACGCTGCGGCTACAAGACTAAGATGTCACCTCATAGATATCGTGTGGAAAGTGCTAAATGGAAACTGTTTACGTATTAGCGGAGAATTATATAGCCAATTACATAATACCAGGATGCTGAACATGAAAATGTCTCATTGCGAGAAGGAGTGATTTTCATATTGAACAATACAGGCATTTTAAATATTTCTGCATGTGCATGTGCAATTTTTTTTTTTTTTTTTAGAATTTTGTTTTAAGTCGCACCGACATTGGGGTTCGAACCTACTATCTCCCGGATGCAAGCCCTCCTAACAGCACGGCCAACTACCCCGTTGCGTGCGCATATACATTTTAATTTACAGAATGATCGGATGCCCACAATAGTATACGAGGGTATGTCAAAGTGTGATGTTTCCTGTTTTTATTTCCTACAAATTATTGAATTGATTTGAAGCAAAGGATTATAGGTAATATTATTAAATTGGAGACATCTGTCAAGTACAGTCGAAACCACTTATTGCGACATCGCTTTTAACGATATATTGGATATAACGGTGAAATCTAACGGTCCCGTCCAAATCCTATAATAACACTATTTAAAATCTCGCTTAGTACGACGTCGCTTATTACGACATATCGTATAAAACGACGTTGTTTGATCACGTTTTCGGAGAAAGATATCGGCTATAACGTACAATGTTGATTTTTGTTTGTTACGTATTTGAGGTTTGATGACAACAATGTAGCGCTTATTATCGAAGATTTCAAATTATCTGTCTGTTACATGGTCATTGTGAAGACGTCCCAAAGTAAAGGGAAAATGTTTAATATTGTAGAAAAGTCACACATGATAAATGGCAATTAGAAAACGTCAGCATCGCAAAGGATTTGTGTTTATCATACTGAATGATTTCTACAATTACGGATGTCAGAGAGAAAATACAGTCTCTCTTCGAAGATAATTATTTAAAAATCAAGCGTGCCACAACATGTGAGCACAAAGATATTGAGGAATCGTAACTCAGATGGTTTAAACAGCAAAGAACAAATAACGTGCCGATCAATGGACTTATTCTTCAAGTGAAAACCAATGGAATTCCCTGCAATCCCACTCCAAATGCACTGTTCTATACAGTACTTATTTCAGTTACGTTTTTTGAATATTTAACTTAATTCTGTTAAGACGTTACTACGGATATAAAAAGATATTTTTAACTAATGCATGGATTTTCACGAAAAACCTACATAAAAGTAGAGATAACACGAACATTTCTTTCATACACAATGAATAGTTTTCCAAAATAACTTTTTGAAATTTGTAATTCCATTTAAAAAAATTAATTAACATGTTAATGTAAATTTGTAATTAGGTAGATAATGCTTCTTTTAAAAGCACCAGGTGTCGATTTTTCTGTACATAATGTATATAAGGAGATACATCTTACTAAAGTTAGTGTAATTTTTACGTTCTAAAATTTTGGACTTAAAAATACATACTACTTGAAAAAATTCTGCAATCAAAAATCCCATAGGCAAGTTTCTTAATATACCTGTTATACATATACGAAACAAATTTTGTTACATTTGGCATAATATTATGGGAGAAATGGAATTTAAATGTCAAATTGCAATTGGCAAACAAAAAATTATTACAGTGATAAATTGTTTGAATACAGCGGAATAACTTCGTGACAAGAAAAAATAAACTCAATCCTTTCAATTTCAGTCATAAAAAAAGATTTCACAAAAATGTCCAAAATATAGATTTTTATCTCCGGAGTGTCGCCTTAATTATCCATGTAAGTGTGCAGCCTAAATTTACAGATATGACCTTTTTAGCAACAAAGACCGGTTTGTGTGACTATCGACTATAACGACCGTTGATTGACGGTCCCTACGATAACTTTATAACCAATTTCTAATCTACTTAAAAAGTTAAATAATGGAAAACTGAAAATTAAATATGAGTGTCGAAGATGTAGTGATTTTAATAAGCATTGATGAAGAAGTGCAACAGAAAATATACATTGAAATCACCAGTTGGAAGAGTTAAGTTTGAAATTGTTTTGGCACCATAAATAGAATGAACCAAAATTGAGTTGTGATAGAATGGTTTGAATAATGATGTAGAAGGCAAGAGACCTAGAGGCCGGCCAGCAATATGTGGACCTCCCAAATAAAGTAGGATCTGGAAGGAAGAAACGTCGAATGGTGCCAAGTCCACGAAGAAGATAGATAGAGATGGTTAGTGCTCTTACACCTCAACCGGGCAACTGGAGACGGTTATATGATGATTATTATGAAACAAAAGGGTCGAGCTCACTGCTACTTATGTATCCATTAGCAGACAACAGGGTGGAATAGGACAATCTTATTGTCGTTAAACAACATACAGTTGATCATATAACAAAAACACAATATGTAAACAAAATAATTTCTTACTCTACATTTCGTTCATTGCAGTTTCGATAGCTCACTCGGTGGCTTCATGATTAATGTGGGAAAGGCCTGGGAAAGTAACTCATTTCAGCTAAGCTTTGAATAAATTATGTCCCAGGACATCTGAGAGTGATGCTAATCTAATTCTATATCTAACAATCTTAGTGGCAATATTTGCAACAGCTTTCAGCACAAAACACAATTTTCTAAAAGTGACTAGATTTTGGAGTAGTTTTCTAAGTTCTTAAAATTCACGAATCGTACAGTACCTAGCTAGTCCCAATCATTACCTCTTGTGGGTGGAGGTGTCAGAGTATACCCAAGTATCCCTTGTCTGCCTTAGGTGGTTATTGAAAGGGACCTTGTGGTTTTCAACTTGGGAGCGAGGGGTTGGCAACCACAGGGGCGTATCCTACCTGTGGCATTAATTTTATTTGCACCAGGCTTCTGCTTCAACCTTTCCTATCCGACCGAATTTCATACAACCCTCTTCCGATCCTTATAGTATTAGGTTAACCAGACCTAGGCAGTAAATTTCTACGCCCTTCGTAGAACTTCTCTTTCCTTTGCCGACGCTTTCATCTTTCAAAATGTCAGAACCCTTCCATTCTTCCTCTGATTAGCCTTAAGAGAGGATGATTCCTCAGTAGTACACCCTCTTAAGACAATAATCGCCAACACCATCAAGCTAAATGAAGTCCGAGAAGAATATCCAATGACAGTAGAAGCAAGGATCCAGGGGAAAAATCACTGAGTTTCTAGGGCATACATTTAGTTTGTAGATGATACGTAACGGTACTTCAATGGTGTCTTATATTTTTGGCTGGTACTGGAAGACATGTTCAAGACAGTTTTGGACTAGTTATCATTTATTCACTCACAGAAGCTTCTCTGGGCCAGTCAGTCCACAACGCGCCACCGCGGGTACCAATCCTGTAAAATGACTTCAAAGTTATTCTTTCACACATTCTGCCTGTACACATTCAACTAGAATGATAGAGTCTTTCCGCTCACGCTATTCAATTGAAAGGAGGGAGTTAGTGAAAACAGATACTTACACACTTGTAACAGCTCCCACAAGGTTCCTGCACTCCTCGTTTTCGGCAAAAGCACATGAAAAATGAGCCTAGAAGCATGATCTATAGTAAACGATTCCAACTGAGGTGCTCTCACGGCCCCGGCCGGCCCCGGCAGCAGCACCGTAGACGTGGTGGGAAAAGCAGGGGAAATAGCAGAGGCAGAACCACAGGTCGTCAAGTCAGCGCGCAGCTTATGAAAACAATATTATTTTTGACAATTCTGTGAACACATAAGCAAACAATTTATTCTGCGCATACATTGCGTTTGCCTTAATGTACATGTAGCGTTTAAGTCGATTGTTGACATCGTTTTGCGGCAACTAATTTACCTATATTTACAATCGATTTGGCAGTAGAAATTCTAAGTACAGTCTCTGACAGTATCAGACAGAGAAGTTCTAGTTCTACATTTATTTAAATTAAGAACTGAAAACATCTGTTCGCATGCATAAGTTGTACCGAACATTGACGTAAATTTTAAGGCAAAAGCATGAAGTCTGGGAAATTCTTGTGGATGAACACCTTTGTAAAATTAAATTAAATTACCGTTGTAGTGGTTGTACCTGTCTTTTAGGATTGCATTGCACTGTAGTTTTATCAGCTCTGTTTGGAAATATGATGGTGATTTTTCAGGACGCGCTGAAAATGGGTCATAAATATGTCAAGTTGAGGTGCCATATCATTCACTTCTTTGAATCGGGCATTGAATTCATCGTGCAAAGTCTGTAACGACGTCTGATAGTCTCCAAGATTTTCGTAAGTAGACAAATGTAATGATTTTAATGAAGTAAAATTGTCAAAATTTTCGGCTTCAAGATGTCTTTTCCATAACAAACTCTGCATTTTGAAAGTCTTAATTCTATCACATATGGTGCTCATCATTGTGTTTCTCCCTTGCAATGAAATATTTGAATCATTGAAATAAGACGTTATGTCCGCCAAGGAAGCGAGGTCAGCTACCCATTGTTTATTCCGCAAAGTTGGTTGTGGAGAATCTTTCATCTCTATGAACAGAGAAATTTCTTCAATTATTGAAAAGAAGGTTGCTAGCACTTTCGCGCAACTTAACCAGCGCACAATAAAACAACAGGGAATGTCGCTACATTCTGCCTCAAGATATCTTTAAAAACTACCTGTGGTTCAAACCTTGCTTTCTGCAGAAATTTACACATTTTGACACAGTATCCATAACACATTTAAAGTTGCGAAAGATTTTTTGCACATAAATGTTCTTGATGTAAAATGCAATGTACTGCGTGGAGTAGGTGGGGAAAGGAGGATAACGGTGCTACTGAGTGCAGCTCTGGTGCGCCCCAGTACTAAGTGCTCGAGTTGGAAAGGCCTGATCTATAGACTCGTTTTGAAAGTGTCAACCAGAGGTGTTCAGCTGGACGCCCGTTGAGGCTAGCCCAGCGAGGCCGGGCTGGCCTTACGTAGCATGCATGCCTCACAGTGAAGAGAGAGAGAGAGAACTCACTTGGTTGGGAAGTAATAATAATAATAATAATAATAATAATAATAATAATAATAATAATAATAATAATAATAATAATAATAATGTTATTTGTTTCACGTCCCAGTAACTACTCTTTTACGGTTTTCGGAGACGCCAAGGTGCCTGAATTTAGTCCCTCAGGAGTTCTTTTACGTGCCAGTAAATCTATCGACACGAGGCTGACGTGTTTGAGCACCTTCAAATACCACCGGACTTAGCCAGGATCGTACCTGCCAAGTTGGGGTCAGAAGGCCAGCGCCTTAACCGTCTGAGCCACTCAGCCCGGCATGGTTGTGACTATGAAGCGCTCTCCTCCCCCACACAGTGAAATGCTGATGCGGATAGAGAAGAAAACCCGTTATAATCGCAAGAAAACTGACCTATTCAACATATTCCAGCTTAATTTATACTGCGCTCGTTATAAACAGTCGGTTTTATTTTCTTTTATATATATATACCCACATTTAATGAAAACTGACAGGTTATAATTTTTGTGTTAGAGTTTACAGAGATACAGGTTTTACAACTCCTTGGATGGGAATGACAGTATTTCCGTTAAAAAGTATGATTCCTGTTATTCATTAAGAAACACGTTATATATTTACATAACTCGACATTTTACTGCTTGTTTTTGCAGTCCTGTAGTTTTATGTAACTTTCCCTGTTCACTGAATTTCTGAAAATAGTATTTAGAAATTATCACTTCAGGATTTCCGATGATAATAACTCGCCTCTAAATGGCGGGGGAGTTTCATCACGAGTGAGTACATAGATATTTACTATCCAAGAATAAAATACAACAACAACAACAACAACAACAACGCAAATGCATCTACAAAATAGCACAGCATGCCTTCAAATAAATAACTTAAAAGATGTTATTCCCGGTAAGCATAATTAGATTGTTGGTGAGTTTATTAGATGACTTAAAACGAAGCAACCACAAGCGACAGCGTATCCACCTTATCTCCGTATTAGAAATATTCCTAGAGCAGCTCTTAAAATAAAATATTAAAAATCGTAATTCATAAGGTACATTATGAAAATATTTGGGGCTGTTGGCCACTTAAGTCTTTATTGTATCCGGTCAAGATACATAAACTGTAATGAATATAAATTACTTATAACTAGAGCCCGAATTTTTAGGTGCAGATAGGTTAGACTGCAAACTTATTTAAGCCAATAAGAAGTGTACCCTACCGTTTACAACAGTTATGCTATGATATTTGCATAGATATTAGGAGTACGGCCTAAAGAACTCCCAGAATTTATGTTACTCTTGCTACAGTGTGGAAATCAGTTTGCATTCTAACCTATTACCACCTAAAAATCCGAAGTCTACTTATAACATACGACGTAAATTAAAAATGACGTGGATTTCCGCCCTCTTTCTTTCATTATTTTCTGCTTCCATTTCAAATTTGGGTATCGGGGCAATGAAATGAAATGGCGTATGGCTTTTAGTGCCGGGAGTTTCCGAGGAGAAGTTCGGCTCGCTAGATGTAGGTCTTTTGATTTGACACCCGTAGGAGACCTGCATGTCGTAATGATGATGAAGACGACACATACACCCAGCCCCGTGCCAGCGATATTAACCAATTAAGGTTAAAATAGGCCTGCTGTCATTTCTTGGTGGATACAGTACTTTTGCATCCATCTCTAGGCACAGGCCAGAGCAAAGTGTAATTTCCACTGAAGTCCCAGTCTCATCCATGGCTGTGACAATATGGAAGCTGCTGGGGTGTGGGTCGTGCTGAGTAATGGCATTCAGAGCAAAACCAGTGCGTCTGAGTATTATGAAAGGTGTTGCTCATAGGGTCAGTCGTGTTACAGGAGCACTGCCTGGCCCAGTGAGGAAAGCAATGGCAAACTACCTCACTCCTCGTCTTGCCTAGTATGCCTCATTTAGGTACTGCCATTGGTTTTTGTGGTTTTCCTGTAACTGCATAGCCTTTAGTAGTGCTATTTGAGGATCCAACCTGCCTCTGGGGTGATGACCTAACAGACAGACAAGGTTTAAATTCCCAACCCTGCCGGGAATCGAACCCGGGACCCCTGTGAACAAAGGCCAGCACGCTAACCATTTAGCCATGGAGCCGGATATCGCCGCAATGATCGGGAGTGACTGGGAGAAACTCTCCCAACCTCACGGCCTGTCACTCTGGCTAAATAACATACGCTAAACTCCTGCCTGCCCGCCCACTTACAGTGCTGTGTGCCCGCAGCACAGTGTGAGCACCTCTGGTCTAAAACGTGGCAATTCTCCTTTTTCTATCGCCTACCTTTGTGCTGTCCTACATTAAAAGCCTCAGACCAGCTGTGAAGGTCCAGGACTGTCCTTCCTGTGATAGCACCAAAGAAAATAGTGAACACTGGGCTACTGCCCGAATCTCATTTTATACCCATGATGATAGCAAGCGAAGGAAGTATCTAGAGAGGAAGACGATGACGCGGATAAGTGCTCTAAAGCTAGATCCCACAGGTGCCAAAAGGTAGATAGGATGACGATTATAGGGACCTCACGACAACTATTTATAACAACAGTAGTCGCTTCTTTACACCAACACGCCACTTCTCCTGATAGCAGCCATCAGCTGTTCATTTCCGCTGTTTCCGCAAATCTACGAGCCTCACGGTCCGGAAATTGAAAAGGGAGACTCTCCATGACACCTTGGCAGGACTGACATTTCAACTAGGTGCTGAGGGTCTCTCACCCAGTGTAATGAATGCACTGCACACATGAATATTTTAAATATATACACGCATTATTGTCGAACCGAGAAATTCTAAGTCCCCTTTCAAGTGACTTGACATCGCTTTATACTAGGGGGTAGGGGGGGGGGGGGGAGTGCTGACAGTCATTCTTGGCGTATGAATGGACAAGGGAAATGCGAGGAGAGTTCCTGATTATAGCTGTCACTACGCTCCAAAGGCTACGTTGTAGCTGGAACTCTGATAGTTAGAGTCCGGATTATTAGGTACTGATAGGTTAGAATGCAAACATGCTTTAGCCAGTAACAAGTATACCCTACACTGTACAACGGTTATGCTATGAGATTTGCATAGATTAGGAGTGCAGCCTATGGAACTCCTTGAATTTATGCTACTCTTCCTACAGTATGGTACAACGGGTTGCATGACACTTCCTACAAACCAAATTACTTTGCATTCTAACCTATTAGCACCTAAAAATCCGAGGTGTACTGATAGCGGATAAAAGGAATAAACACGCTTGTACTTTAGTATGTGACTATTGACATCATGCATGATCAAGACTTTCAATCTTAAGGCTAATCCGAATAGCACGGACGTGTATTGCACCGGGATTCAAACCCCAGCCGCCTTAGAAAGCAGCCAATGATAATGCCACTCGGCCATCACGCCAATAGTAGGTACAATTCTACTGATCTGTCTTAGAGGATAAACCTGAAAATCTAACAAAGTGTCCTAGTGTGCCATCTGGAATTGATTAGCAGCGTGCTGACCAATGAGGCAAAATCAAGTACAGTCGAACCTCGATATCTCGAACCTCCGTTACTCGAATTTTCAGTATCTCGAAGCAACTTAAATTTCCTGGCTGTTAGTCCGATTATTAATCTATATTCAATCTATCCATTACCTGAAATTCCATTAAGCGAATGTTTGATGTCTCGAAGCAAACGTTTCCTGCCTACAAAATATTCTGTAACATGAATTTTGTTGGATATAAAATCTCTCTGTATAAAAGGCTAACTCCGACTGGCTGTAATCAACGCCCAGATAAAACCATGCTACATAAAGGCATGACATTTTGGGGATACATTTTTATTACAGTGTAGGTGCTCACTAAGGGACGATTTTTGGATTTTTCATCGCTAAGGGGGTAAAAATGAGGGGGGTTGAACTGTTTAAAGGAGTACATCTGCATGTCAAATATCTAACAGTTTGCAGACGTAAAAATTGGTATTGGAATCTACTTAAAAATACATATACTTTTTTGGAAAATCCACTTAATAGGGGGTGAACAGCAATGAAAAATGGGTGAATTTATAAAATGAGTATATCTAAAAAACGTAACATTCTACACACGTGAAAACTGGCATTTGAAATCTATTGTAAAAGTAAAATCCTCTTGAGGGAAAGTGATAAAAGGGGATGAATTCTTAAATTGTTCATATCTACAGTATATCTAAGAAACTTAACATGTTACAGTCGTGTTATTAATCTCTTTTAAAAATAAAGAAACACCTATTTTTTGTTTCCGGAAAAACACCTACGGGGGGGGGGGGGAAGAACTGAAAATGGGGTTGAATTACTTTTATTAGGATACTGATATCTCGAAAACTAAATATGTTACAGAAGTGAAAATTGGTATTTGGAATCTTCATTGAAAATGAAGAAGGATGAACTTTTTGTTTTCGGAAAACCCACTTAATGGGGGCTTGGAAAGAAGTGAAGGTGTTAAAGTATTCTTATTATGATACTTATCTATATAAATACATAAAATCGTAAGGAAAGTATGTCTGTACATTGACTATTTTGTCGAAATTAGCGTACAATTATGCGTTTGAGGTGCAATAATGGACATCTGCATGTATTTTAGCTAACGTTTCCTGAAAGTCCTCATTTTTTCCCCTCTCCCCAAAAGAAAGATGGCGGCACAATCTGCCAGAGGATTTAGAAAATTGAAATTTGGCAAAATTATAGGTTTTAGCCTGTAACCGATGAAAAAATTCCAAGTTGTTTAAATTTTCCACTTTTTACCCGCGGAAAATATCGAAATATGGAGGCAATTTTAATGACTGTGCACACCTTCGTTTCGATGTATTTCGTGGCTAACCAGTAAGTTGTATCACAAAACGGATGGCACAATCGAGCTCAGCATGAAGAGATTTACAGCACTGGTCCTGTGACATTTTGTCGTATCTCCATCCCTTATACGTTATAAAGAGCAGCATTTCTCGATTTTACGTAAATTTTAAACATTTTACACGTATTTTTTATACTTTGGCAAAATTATAGGAAAAACAGAGTCGTCAAATTTGGCACGTATATTCATACAACGCATGGCCATATGAAAGCCAAATTTCATTATTCTAGCTTCCACATAAGTATGCAAAAAGTAATGTAAAATGTTAAAAATGTACCCAAATTTCGCCCTATCCGAAGTTTCTAACTCATAAAAATACATAAAACTGGATGTACATATATATGTGTGAGTGGGTGTGTAAATGACACATCTCCTCCTAAACCACTGACCTAATAATATGGTAGATACTAGAAAAGGTTTCAGGACTATGCATGTAGAACGATAAAAGTGGCGTCTGATGGCGCAATCCGTTTGTCGACATGATGTACCGTTGAGGAGCAGTAATTCTCGAAATTATTCTCTACATTTATAAACGTGCCAATGTTTATCTGTTATCTGTACATTATCTTATCTTACTATACATAAAAATGGATATATATATCATTAATCAAAGGCCCGCTTGATGGCCATGGGCGTTCAGGGGTTGAAGTCTAAACATGGTTAGCCGGTTCGAGTCCCGTTGGTGGAAAATAAATCTCATCAGAATGTAGGCCGCTAGGGTAGGGGAGGTAGTGGTAGCCCTATACAATTTACAGTCACTGCTTGCGTGCCAAAAGCCTGCATTAAATTCCAAACCTCTCCGGAGTGCTTATATGGAGTAGGGCCATATGAAGCTGTTGATGGTGATTCGTCCGTCGAATGGGGACGTTAAGCCATCAGCAGACACTTAGGTGTTATTCGACAGGAGCAGACTGCGTGCCGATATCGGATTTCACCCTCTCCTTATCTCATTATCATGATCCCACAACAAGACACGAAGGTCACCCATGGGACTCAAATTGAAAGACCTGCACCAGACGAGCAGACAATGTCCTCAGACACTCCCGGCACTAAAAGCCATGCGATAAATAGATTAATTAGAAGAAAACTGGAAGAGTTCGCATTCTTCGGAGAATAAGTCTATAGGAAAAATGAAGGAAAACGGTGCAAAGGGCGTGAAAAAGAAATAATCTCTAGCCTTGCAAATCTAATACAGCCGTGGGTGGAAGAGAATAACACTGGAAACGAACGTAGAATAGGAAGGATGAACGTGGGAAAGCCGGAAAAAGTAAATTGAAGCAATATCACACTCGTCCGCCTCTGTGGTGTTGTGATTAGTGTGATTAGCTGCAACCCCAGGAGGCCCGGGTCCGATTTCCGGTTCTGACACGAAAATTGAAAAAGTGGTACGAGGGCTGGAACGGGGTCCACTTACCTCGGGAGGTCATCTGAGTGGAGGGGGTTCGATTCCCACCTTGGCCATCCTGGATGTAGTTCTCTGTGATTCCCTACTTCTTCTCCAGGCAAATTCCGGAATGGTACCCAAATTAAGGTCACGGCCGCTTCCTTCCCTGTTCTTCGTCTATCCCTCCATATCTTCCCATCCCCCAACAAGACCCCGTTCAGCATAGCAGATGAGGCCGCCTGGGCGAGGTACTGGATCTCCTCCCCAGTTTTATCACCCCGACCCAAAGTCTCACACTCCAGGACACTGCCCTTAAGGTGGTAGAGGTGGGATCACTCGCTGAGTCCGAGTGAAAAACCAACCCTGGAGGGTAAACTGATTAAGAAAGAAAGAAAGAAAGAAAGAAAGAAAGAAAGAAAGAAAGAATACTTATCTGCGGTTCCCTTGTTGTTAGTCCACCTCAACAATCTCAAAGCTTATCTCTTTAAATCGCCTCTTAGGACATGGAGGAGGTATTATGTTTGTGTTCCACACCCCTAAAAAGAGGGGGAAGGTGACAGCCAGTTACAAAAGCGGACCATCCTCTAGAACTGTAGCAGAACTCCGTAAATCTTACTGAGTAAGTATATAAAGGAGAGGGCATGTAAGTATCTGGTAAGACTCCAATTTTTTTTTTTGGCTAGGGGCTTTACGTCGCACCGACGCAGATAGGTCTTATGACGACGATGGGATAGGAAAGGCTTAGGAGTGGGAAGGAAGCGGCCTGGCCGTAATTAAGGTACAGCCTCGTGTGAAGATATGAAACTACGGAAAACCACCTCCAGGGCTCCCGACAGTGGGATTGGAACCCACTATCTCTCGGATGCAAGCTCACAGCCGCGCGAAGACCCCAACTAGAGTATGGTTCCAGTGTATGGGACCCTCACCAGGATTACTTAATTCGAGAACTGCAAAAATCCAAAGAAAAGCAGCTCGATCTTTTCTGGGCGATTTCCGACAAAAGAGTAGCGTTACAAAAATACTGCAAAGTTTCGGCTGGGAAAACTTTGGAGAAAGGAGACGAGCTGTTTGACTAAGTGGTATGTTCCGAGCTGTCAGTGGAGAGATGGCGTGGAATGACATTAGTACACGAATAAGTTTGAGGGTAGTTTTTAAAACTAGGAATGATCACAATATGAAGATAAAGTTGGAATTTAAGAGGACAAATTGGGGCAAATATTAATTTATAGGAAGAGGAGTTAGAGATTGGAATACTTTACCAAGAGAGATGTTCAATAAATTTCCAAATGATTTGCTATAATTTAAGAAAAGACTAGGAAAACAACAGATAGGCATTTCCTACCTGGGCGGCCGCCCTAAATTCAGACCAGTGGTGACTGCTTGATTGATTCATTAATTCATTCACCGACTGTGATACGCTCTGACCGTTCGGCATGATCCTTAATATTTCCGCTTGGCCTTTTAAAATTGTTCCACTAAGTGTGTGTTTTAAGGCACCCAGATAGCCTGGCGGATATTGATGAACAAGCTAAGTTAATCCTAGAATTCACGGCTTGTTGCACAGATTACACATATACCGTATATTTGTTTAGACCACTTCGTTGGCTTCTCTATTGACAGCATAGCTAGAATTGATGTGACAGTAGCGTTAATCCCTCCACTTGTCCATTAGCACGCGGTAAACCAGTAGTTATGAGCTGATGTGTTTTGCTCTCAGCTGGGCAATGCTTCTCAAATTTGGGTACAGTAAACGCTCATCCTCTCTGTGAGATAGTGAGGGGCGGATTCCATAAACTGCCTTTGGAGTTCTAATTTTATGGTTACTGACACTTCATTACACGCCGTAACATGTCAGTGGCTGCCAATAGCTAATATAAATATTCAAATGATAATCGTATGGGCTCAGAAATCGTGTGTAGGCATTTTGATTTAATGCTATTTAAGCTGCTTGCGTTTCAGTCTCGAAGTTTCTTTTTACGGTTATAAATGTCAGAGTAACCGGCGCACTCTTGGGTGATCTATGGTGGAGTTAAATTATTTTTTACGGGTAAACACGAAATGTGTCACTAGATATCTTTGAGGCCTGTATACCAACACCGTACGACACGGAGTACCTAATGGACCCTTTCGCACCCTCCAAAAATCCCACCACCTTTACTGCGCTTAAATCTGAAAATCTGAAAACTGTGCTGAAAGTGTCCGTCGGATATATTGCCCAGTAGTAGATATTAGTACGCACGTGGCCTTTAAAGGGCGATCCTATCGAGTTTTTAAGCCAAAATGGTCCAAAATCCAAAATTGATATATTTACCTTGAAAGTTGGGGCACATGGCGATATAATTTTTGTGTGCGGCCATTTTTAAATGTCCTGCTGAGGTATTTAAAAATCCCTTTAAAAGGCCAAGCGCACTTCCTCGGTAAATAACTTCGGAATTTCATTGTATTTCATAATTCCGCGTTTGAATAATGATATTTCAAATTACAATGAACAACACCATTTGTGTAGAAATCGTCAACGGACATGAGTAGATAAATGAAACAAAAATGTCATCGGGATTTGGACACGGGGCGCAAAAGCGTGAGGTCGCGGCGATAGCCACTGCGCCACTGCGTTATTTAAACTTGTTACGCTCTAAAGGTCACGTAAAACAGGTCAGAATCTTCGACCACCATTTCCTCTGAAACGGTCGAGTGTCTATCGATACACCGAAACTTAAGTTAGCTTATTTCGGTCCCTCTTCGAATAACCGAAATTTCTGGGAAATCCGGTTGTTACACTTGGCAGGCTAACAGAGTATATAATTTTTATTTCTTCTTCTTCTTCTTATTCTTATTCTTATTCTTATTCTTCTTATTATTATTGCATGCCTCCGTGGCTCAAGCAGCAGTGCGCTGATGCCTCACCACTGGATTCCGTGGTTCGAATCCCGGACACTCTACGTGAGACTTGTGCTGGACAAAGCAGAGGCGGGACAGGATGTTCTTCGGTTGCTCCGGTTTTGCCTGTCATCTATCATTCCAGCAACACTCTCCAGTATAATTTAATTTCATCTGTCAATCATTAATCACATCCCCATAGGCGTCTGGCAAGCATCGGCTGTCGACAAAAAATTCGTATACTCGCCGCTATACGGGGTTTCTTTCATTCTATTCCTGACCCAGTCGAAGGACAAGAAAGAGATTGTGAATTGTAATTATTATTGTATCCCACAAACTGCATAGATAGAAGAGAGGGTCAGATAGCCCTAGTCCTGTCAAAAAAAAAAAAATCTAATCTGAATGCAGGAGGTGCAAGGATGTGACCGTGGCCTTAATAAAAGAACACCGAACAAGTTGGCCGTGCGGTTAGGGTCGTGTATCTGTGAGCCGGTATTCGGGAGTTAGTGGGTTCGAACCCCATTGTCAGCAGCCCTGAAGATGGTTTCCCGTTTTTTCCCAATTTCACACTATACGGCTATACGTTAATTAAGGTTTCCTTCCCACTCCTAGCCCTTTCCTGCTCTATCGTCGCCATAAAACATATCTGTGTCGGTGCGACGTAAATAAATTGCAAAACAAAAAATGTAAATAAAGAAACAGCCTGATGTGAAAATGGGACACCATGGAACAACATCTATGAAGTTTGGTAGGTATAAGGCTAACGAATAATGGGACTGAGTGTCTCAGGTAAAAGGAGATTCCTCTGCCAAGTGCCAAAACTCTCTTCGAAAGGTGGTTGAGCAGGTGGAGGTTCCGGGCACCCTAATGCCTATGGGGTGAGAAATTGCCTCTAAAGCCGGATGAACTCACTTGTTTTGGTCAACGGCATTGGGATGCAGAAGGCAACGGGAAACCAATGTATTATTATCCCTCATAATACAACCATGCAGTCATCTCTACTTGACAGAATTATTACTGATCATGAGCATCGAAACTCAGGAGGTTTGAAATCACGGATGGCCTGTGTTCTAGAATGATCTACAGCGACACCATCGGGCGACACAATATGCCCTAGAAATGACATGGAAGGCTTAGCGAAAGCAACCTTGGACATCACCGTTAACCCTTCCTTACGAAGGCGACTCAGGACCTCTTTCAGATGATCTAGATGTTCTTCAAAGATCTCAGAAAATACGACGACATCATCAAGATAATGGTATAAGTACTCAAATTTGATGTCGGAGAAGATCATATCTAGCAATCGCGTAAACACAGCTGCTCCCGTGGGAGCCCGAAAGGCACGCGCTTGTACTCATACAAGTTCCATTCCGTGGCAAAAGCTGTCAGATGTTTAGATTCTTCAGCTAGAGGGAAAGATCAAGCAGGGGAAGACAGACTTACAAGGCTTCCCAGGTCGTCAGTCAGCGAAATCCTTGCAAAGGACGGGAATACCAAATGAGAATTGCACCTTGGAATGTTAGAACGCTAATAACACCCGGGAAGTTAGAAGAGGTGAAAAGAGTGATGTGAGTTAATAATATTGTTATTTTAGGACTTTGTGACACACTATGGCAAGGAAATGGTGATATCATTTGTGATGCATTTAGGATCATGTACAGCGGAGGAACAGTACCTGGTCAATACGGTGTGGGACTAATTCATGAGAAGAACTGGGCAAAATAATATTGAGAACACCTATCATATAAATGACAGAATACTGATGGTGAAGATCAAAGCAAAACCTACAGATAGAACCATTATACAAGTGTACTTTCCAACATCGAACAGTAATGAACATGAGGTTGAAGAGCTGTATGAGTGTCTTGAAGAGCTACTAAAACTAATTGATGACAACGAAAATCTGGTGATTATGAGAGATTCCAATGTTGTCGTTGGCTCAAAACCAGACAGAATGGGAGTAGGGAAATTTGGACCGGTAAAGAGAAACAGCAGAGGTGAAAGGCTACTAGATTTTTGCCTTTGCTGGCAGGACCTAGTATTTGCAGTGCACTATGTCTTCTGGTATGGGATGGAGCAATTTTGTTACTTTCATTGATCTGTCTCTGTCTTATCCTTGGCCTTGTCAATATGAAATTGACTGAGGTATGAGCAATGCTGGTAACACCATTCTTTCTGCAGCCAGTCCCTGCTATGAATGGTGTGAAAATGTTGCTCATAGGGTCGGTTGGTGCATTCATTTCAGTGTGCTTGGCAGACTGATATGTAATAGCAAATTCTGGCTCGGTGAGGAAAGCAACGGGAAACTAACTCACTTCTAATTTCCCTAGTACGTCTCTTCAGTGATGCCTAGGCCATCCATGACAGCTGATGGCGATGCTGTTGATGATCCAACCAGCCTTAGGGATGAAGACAATATACATACGTGATATGGTAATAACTAACACCATGTTTGAAGTGCCTTTGAGAAGACGAAATAACTGGAAAGGTCCCGGAGACGTGAAAAGATACCAAATTGATTTCATATTAGTTAAAGGTAGGTATATAAAACAGCCACAGCTACCCTGACGCTGAAGTGGACAGTGATCACACATTTGTGATGGCAAAGCGTAACTTCAAATTTTAAACGATGATCAGAAGGAAGAAATTTAGATGGGATTTAAACAGATTGCAGAAAGAAAATGTTAAACAGAAATATGCAGAGGATACAAATGCACTCATGGAATTAATTAATTGCAAGATGGATTGAGAAATGATGAAGCAAGAAATATCTGAGATAGCACGTAGAAGTATAGGGAATAGACTACTAGAGCCAAGAAAACCATGGATTACGGAGGAGGTATTAGACCACATGCAGAAACGAAATCGGTATAAGAAGATAAACACAGCAGTAAGCCAATATCAGTACAGAATAACAAAGAATCACATTGTGACAAAATGCAGGGAGTCAAAAGAAGTATGAATGAAGAAAATTACGCAGACTATAGAGAATTATATAATAGGAGGAAGACAGATACAGCATATGGTATGATCAAAAAACTCCAATATAAACCCAAAAGAAGTTGTTCAGTTACAAAAAATAAGAATGGGCAACTACTGTACACATTGGTAGTGAAGATATCGCAGAACGCTGGAAGGAGTATCTTGAAGACCTGTAATGGGATGGAGAAGTAACGGCAATTCCAGACTATCCTGAATCACATGGGAAGAATTTGACCTAGCACTAAAACAATTAAAGGGAAGAAAGCAGCCGGACCCGACGACATACCAGCAGAACTTCTCAAGGGAATAGGAGAAAGAAAGATGCAACAACTGTATAATTTCAATGCAAGATGCTATTACAATCGCGAAATTCCTGGAGACTTTACTAAAAGTAGAACTGTTATCCTACCATAAAAATGAAATGATACTGACTGTTCCAACTATAGAACACTAACACTGCTATTGAACGCATCCAAAATACTGGTTATTGTAATTAAGAAATGGATTAAAAAGAAAATTGAACAATATGCATCGCAGGATCAGTTTGGTTTTACGACAGGGAAGGGACCAAGAGAAGGTCTTCTAGCATTAAGAACAATTTCTAGAAAGAAGATTGAGTTTTAACAGGAAAACATACGTTGCATTTGCGGATATAGAGAAAGCCTTTGACAAAATAAATTGGAAGCAGCTCTTTAGGAACATGAAGAATGTAGGACTGGACTGGAGGGACAGAAGATTCAGTTTACTCCTGTACAAAAATCAAAGCACAACAATAGAAATCAATGGTAATGTTAAGACAGTATCCATTAGAAGGAGAGTGAGACAAGGTTGTGCGCTATCTCCATTTTTGTTCAACATGTTCACTGAAGAGACCATATCACAACTTAAGTAAAAGGCCAAAGGATTTAAAATTAACGGACCAGAAATCCACTGTATAAGGTTTGTCGATGACATTGCATTAATTGCAGATTCAGAGAGGGAAATAAGTGAAATGCTAAGAGTTTTAACATCAAACTACAAGAATCAAAATTGAAACTGAACACCTCGAAAACATAAGTATTAGTTGTCAAGAAATCAGCTGAGGAGGTACAATAAACATTAAGATAGGTGCTGAAACTGTACAACAAGTAACTCTATTTTGCTACTCGGGAAGCATTGTCACTCAGGACAACAGGTGCACCATTGAAATCAGGAAGAGGATTGGTCTAGCTAAATAAGCCTTCAGTAATAAGAAACAGCTTCTGAAGACCAGGAACACTAAAATTAAAATTAGGAAAAAATTTTCCAAAATGTTTGTGTGGAGTGTTTTGCTGTATGGTTGCGAAACATCGCCCTTAGCAAAACAGGATATAAAAACGCCTGGAAGCAATGGAAATGTGTGTATGGAGGAGAATGCTGAAAATAAGTTGGACAGAGAAAAAGTCAAACAATATGGTCGTTAAGAAAACTGATGAAACAAGGGAATTGATCAACACTGTAGTAGAGGGGAAAACCAAATTCCTTGGACACACACTTCGACATAACACATTCCTCATGACTATGTTGGAAGAAGGTAAGAAGGGAAGAGGAAGGCCGAGGAAGAAGTATCTGGACTCCGTGATGGACAGGCTGAATTTGAAAAATTATGTAGACCTGAAACACTCAGCAGAGGAGAGACAAATGTGGTTGCAGCGACAAGGTCTTGCCTTTAAGATATGAATGAATCTCATTTCTCTTACTCGGGGACAGAATGTTTGTGTTCATCTTACTTCTCGTCATTTATATACGAAAAATATCACCCTGCTCCTCGTCACATAAATAAGCGACAGTGAATACATTCCCCCTCATAGGGGTGGCGTCATGAAGGGCATTCTGTCGTAAAACATGTAAAATCCCTTTCAAATACCGACCGCAGCATACTGAGAAAATGGCCAGGAAGAACGAAATTTACGTTCGTATTTCTCTTCTCAGAGTGGCTGTTCGGGTTGGGTCTCATAGCTATCACCTTGCATTCAGGATATATTGGGTTCGAACCCCCACTATCGGCAGCCATAAGATGGTTTTCCGTGGTTTCCCATGTTCGCATCAAGTAAATGCTGGGGGCTGTATCTTTGTTACTGCCACGGCCGCTTCCTTCCTATTCCTATCCCTTTTCCGTCCCATCGCCCCGATGTAAAACAAATTGTAAACAAACAAAAGGAAAGACTGAGTATTGAATTTTAGAGCACTGCTTAACAGCAGGGATAGTGATTGTATTTACATACCTAAGCAAGATATCAACTCGAGACCTAAATGAATAACGATGGAGGATCTCTTCATTTAATTACTTCTTTAATTAAAGCACTTCCTAGTCGAGCACAGTGCAAGAACTTCTTTACGAACGAGAGATTTTTAGTCATTAAGGGCAGTCTAAAAGCAAATTACTTCTAGTTAAATGCTTCCTTTCCACTTGTACGCAGATTACTAAGTGAAGAGTTTACGTTCCTCCTTTAGTGTCACAGTATTGCCGTAATAAAAGAAAGGAAATTAAATGAGAATCAGTAACAAGAACAGAAAACATTGTAAAAACTGTGGTAAGCAGTCTTAGCTATACAACAAATTAAACAGGATCTTCCAAAGTACTTTGTATGGTAGTAAATACCTGACATGTAGAGTAAGGAGGAATTATTTTTCACGGCCTTCGCCACAAACCGATCAGTTTGAGATAGAAAGCCGGTGGAAGAATAGAAAATATTTCTTTCTTTCTTCCTTTCTTAATCTGTTTGCCCTCAAGCATTGGTTTATCGTTCGGAGTCAGTGAAGGATCTCACCTCTACTGCCTCAAGGGCAGTGTGCTGGAGGGGGAGACTTTGGGTAGGGGGATACAAGTGGGGAGGAGGAAATGCACCTCGTCCAGGCGGCCTCACCTGCTATGCTGAACAGGGGCCTTGTAGGGGGGGATGGAAATATTGAAAGTGATAGACAAGGAAGAGGGAAGGAAGCGGCCGTGGCGCTAAGTTAGGTACCATCCCGGCATTTGCTTGGAGGAGAAGTGGGGAAACAACGGGAAACCACTTCGAGAATGGCTGAGGTGGGAATCGAATCCACCTCTACTCAGTTGACCTACCCAGGATGAGTGGATCCCATCGCTTTTCAAATTTCGAGGCACAGTCTGGATTCGAACCCGGGCCTCCGGGGGTGGCAACTAATCACGCTAACCAGTACACCACAGAGGTGGTAGAATAGAAAATAATATTTAAAATTGTTCATTTAACATGATCATGTGGGAAATACGAAAATAGTACAAGTAGAATATTCCCAGTAAATAGTGTGTGTATTGTCCCAGGATGGCTATATAGTAAATTAAATCGAATCAAGATGTACCAAGGAAATCACAATTACGATCAGAGACACCCCGAACGAATTTTTGTTTTACAGAGCTATGATTTCTTTTGGTAGTTTGACTAAGGATATCTTATTCATAAAACAATAAGTAATAGGCATCAAAATAGCAAAAATTATTGCTTGTAACCTCAAGGAAGAAATGGCACAAATTCACTTGCTGCGTGGAGAGAAAAAGCTGAATTATGAAAAAATTATACGGATGAAGCTGTACGTCTCTATCGACTTCGGCGGCAGTGTCTTGTGAGGCGAATGGAGGCAGAGGTTACATGGAGTAATAATAGATTCGGCATGGAGAAAAATAGAAGAAGCCGGGATGAGTGGCTCAGGCGGTTGAGGCGTTGGCCTTCTGACCCCAACTTGACAGGTTTGATCCTGGCTCAGTCCAGTGGTACTTGAAGGTGCTCAAATACGACAGTCTCGTGTCGGCAGATTTACTGGCACGTAAAAGAAATCCTACGGGACTGAATTCCGGCACCTCGGGGTCTCTGAAAATCGTAAAATTAGTTAGTGGGACGTAAAGCCAATACCATTATTAATAATAGAAGAAAGGATAGATATCCAGTTGATGAAGGCATGACACAGTCATTCATGATACAGGGGTAAAACTTGTGAAATAAAACAAGCATGCAGACCTAGCTGCAAACAAAGAATTGTGGAGGCATTTAGGTGATTCGCGATTGACAAAGGATAGCATACTGAAAGCTGAACACGATGAAGAATTGGATCAGTTACGCCAAAATAACACATCTTTGAAATTTAAACAATGTCAGTTATCACCAGGGAAAATGTGGTGTGATTTTTCCACCCAAAACGTTCGTCCCTTTAACCCAAAATCATTTCGCAACAAGATTTTCAAACAAATTCATAATTTCGCATACCCAAGTATACAAGCCACTGTTAAACACCTTACTTCTAAGTTCATATGGCCAGGAATGAAAAGTGATGTTCGTAAGTGGACCCAAGCATGCATTAATTGTCAACAGAATAAAGTTACAAGACACACAATATCAACTGGGAGAATTCCAATAACCAGATGACAAACTTAGAGTTGTACATGTCGATATAATTGGACCACTACCCCCACCAGAAGGCAACACCTACTGTCTTACCTGCTTTCACAGTTTCAGCGGATAGATGGAAGTCATAATGACTAATATTATTGCACAGACAGTAGTAAAAGCATTCTACGATAACTGGATTGCCAGATTCGGAGCGCCAGCATCTGTCATTACCGAACAAGGTAAACAATTTCAATACGAGTATTCAGGAGTTTAGCCATGCTCAATGGAAAATAGAGCGGTTACATCGGACACTCATGTCGGCAATAAAAGCTCATTATAACCCCAAATGGACAGAGAACTTACCAACTGTACTACTAGGCCTCCGATCAGCTCTCAGAGCAAATTGTAAATATTCAGTTGCTGAGATGGTGTTGCAACCACATCGTCAAACGATCGTGGAAGGGCGCGTACTCCAGCAGCAGTGAGAGTTCCTGACGCAGAAAGTGCAGGTAGCGTGGGCCCGTCCAATGGCCCTCAAAGAAAAGGTCCAATCAGGCGATCCCCCAAGATTCCACACCAAATATTTACTCCCCATCGTACTTGATGGGCCGCCTGTCGCACCCAGTGAGGAGGGTTCAGACTCCAATAGTACATGTTGTGGCGATTGACGTTCCCGTGATTGTGAAAGCACGATTCGTTCGAGATCAAAGTATGCGATACGAATGCTTCATCATTGTCCAGCATGCCCAACAGCCACCGAGAGAACTCCACCCGCTCATCCACCCTCCGAAGAGAAACTATATCATATTGTTCTTCCAAAGCAATATTGCCTACTCTTTCCTTTACACTACTCCCCTACCAGTAACTAAGTTACTTGTAGACAATCTTTATACTGTGTGACCCAGTCGCCCCTTTCAATTTAGCTTTATGCAAGCCGCATCATCGGTGCAGAAAAGCAAAGAATCTCATTGTGACAAAATGCAGGGAGGCGAAAGAAGTATGGATGAAGGAAATTACGCAGAATATGCAGAATGATATAATAGGAGGAAGAACACATAGAACACATTGCATGATCAAGTTCACTTATAAAGGATAGAAGTGGGTAACAACTTATCGATAGTGAAGATATCGCAGAACGCTGGAAGGAATGAAGGGATGGAGAAATAATGGCAATTCCAGACTATCTTGAATCACATGGGAAGAATTTGACCTAGCACTAAAAAAATTGAAGGCCAAGAAAGGAACCGGACAGGATGACAAACCAGCAGAAATTTTTAAGGGAATAGGAGAAAGAATGAAACGACAACTGTAAAATATCAATGCAATATGCTATTACAATCGCGAAATTCCTTAAAAGTAGGACAGTTACCTTACCAAAGAAAGGAAATGCTACGGGCTGTTCCAACTATAGAACACCAACAATGCTCTCGCACGCATCCAGAATACTGCTTAATGTAATTAAGAGCAGGATTTTAAAAAATTGAAAATATATATCGCAGGATCAGTTTGGTTTTACAACAGGGAAGGGAACAAGAGAAGGTCTTCTAGCATTAAGAACTACAGTAGAATACCGCTTAACCGAACTTCGCTTAACCGGAACCCGGCTTAACTGAAATGCTCTGTCAAAATTGTATTTTCATATTTTGTTTTTACCCTCTCGTTGTTAGCCGTTGATAATAGTAATTCTCTTACTTTGTGTGCTGAGAGCAACTAGGCAAACCCTATTTTTATATTATGACTTATGCCAGAATGCACGTGTAGCATAAAAAGAAAGAGTTTCTTTCCCTCTAGTTCGTTCCATGATACATTTCTGTTGAAAAAGCGGGAATTATTATTATTATTATTATTATTATTATTATTAGTACACTATTATTCGTCATGAAGAGTATGTAGATGACTCCGAACTTGACAATAGCAGTTCTGAGAATCGAGTTACATTAGATAGATAGATAATGGATTTAATGCATTGGAGGTAAGATTGATTTCGAATTTTTATTAAAACACAGACACGCTTTAATTACACTACTGTAATAAAATTACTGCATACAGTATTCAAGTCAGTAGTAACAAAAAATGTGTCATTATTTCAGATTGCTTTGCGCTTTATTGAACAAAGCAATGAACCTACACCCCCTGATGTATTGTTGATTAAACGGTGGCGCGACACAGCTACAAGACAGCGCTGCACCAAGAAAATTCAGAAGAAAATCACTGATTTCATACAGTGAGTGATATTATGTAAACATTTAAATGTTAATATAGAGTATGCCGCTTTGCTTAACAGAGTTTATGCATTTTTATTTCGACATTTAACTTCCGAAATTATTTACCATGTGTTATCCGAAAAAACGTGTCAACCGAAGTGGCTCCGCCCCCTTTATTTCGGATAAACGGGGTTCTAGTGTATTCTAGAAATTAGTCTGAGAGTTAACAGAAAACATACATTCCATCTGTGGATATAGAGAAAGCCTTTGATAAAGTAAACTTGAAAAAGCTCTTTAGGAACACGAAGAATATAGGACTTGACCGGAGGGACAGAAGATTCATTTTACTCCTGTACAAATTTCAATGCACAACAATTGAAATCAATGATAATGTTAAGACAGCATCCATTAGAAGGGGAGTGAGAAAAGGTTGTGCGCTATCTTCATTATTGTTCAACATGTTCATTGAGGAGGCGATATCAAAACATGAGCAAAAAACCAAAGGAATTAAAATTAACGGACAAGAAATCCACTGTATACGGTTTGCTGGCGACATTGCGTTTATTGCAGATTCAGAGAGGGAAATAAGTAAGGTGATACGAGTTTTTACATCAACACTACAAGAATCAAAATTGAAAGAGAACACCTCCTAAACGAAAGTATTAGTTGTCAAGAAATCAACTGAGGAGATGCCAATAAAAATTAAGATAGGTGATGAAACCATACAAAAAGTAACTCAATTTAGCTACTTGGGAAGCATTATGACTCAGCACAACAGCAGGTGCACCACAGAAATCAGGAGGAGGATTGCTCTAGCTAAACAAGCCTTCAGTAACAACAAACAGCTTGTGACAAGCAGGAACATTAACATTAAAATTAGGAAATAATTTTCCAAAATGATTGTGTGGAATGTTTTGTTGTATGGTTGCGAAACATGGGCCTTAGCAAAACAGAATATAAAACGCCTGGAAGCAATGGAAATGTGGACATGGAGGAGGATGCTGAAAATAAGTTGGACAGAGAAAAGGTTAAACAATATGGTCCTTAAGGAAATACAAAAGATGGAACAAGGGAATTGATCAACACTGTAGAAAAAAGGAAAACTAAATTCCTTGACCACACACTTCGACATAACACATTCTTCACGACTATACTGGAAATAAAAGTTCTGGGCAAAAGGGAAGAGGAAGGGCGAGGAGAAAGTATCTGGATTTCGTGATGGAATTGAAAAAATATGTTGATCTGATACGTTCAGCAGAGGAGAGACAGAGGTGATTGCAGTGACAAGGACTTGCTTTTAAGATATGATTGAATGAATGAAGAAAATAAAGAACAGCTTTTAAATCTTGAATGAAGTCGAGATCTTTTCCTTGTGTAGAAAACAGTGGAAATAAATTACAGTAATGAGACTGAATACGCGATATATCTACATTGGTTAATATAGGTCCGCCTCTGTGGTGCAGTGTTAGGCGTATTAGCTGCCACCCCCAGAGGCCCGGGTTCGGGCTGTGCCACGAAGTTTGAAAAGTGGTACGAGGTCTGAAACGGGGACCACTCAGCCTTGGGGGTCAACTGAGTAGAGTTGGGTTCGATTCCCAGCTCAAACATCATCGAAGTGGTTTTTCGTGGTTTCCAACTTATCCTCCAAGCCAATACCGGGAATGCACCTAACTTAAGGTCACGATCGCATCCTTCCCCCTTGCCTGCCTCTTCCAATCTTCTCATCCCTTCACAAAGCCTCTGTTCAGCATAGCAGGTGAGCCCACCTGGGTGAGGTACTGGTCCTGCTCTCCAGTTGAAAACCCTGACCTAAAGTCTCGCGCTCCATGACACTGCCCTTGAGGTGGAAGAGGTGGAAGAGGTGGAATCCCTCGCTAAGTCCGAGTTTAAGAAAGGAGTGATATCAGTCCATTTTGGAGTGGAAGTCGGTGGGAAAATATTTTTTTTCTAAATTATTCACTTGATTTTAAATGACAGCCATTTTTATTTTGCAGTACTGAAGTCTCTGGTAATGTGCCACTGTAAAGGACAAAGAAAATGCACCACATAACGCATTATTCGTTTCGGCAGATGATTACATCGAACTATCCTTAGATGGAAATAAGACCTTTGAAGAAGCTACGTATGCTGTAGGCCTAAACTGGGATCAAAACCACCTATTTGGGCATCGAACACCACCGATCGTCCATCTGAGTCACTCATCTCAGCATGGTGCTTTCAAGTATCTTTACTTATTTATTTGACTTTAGCAGTGACGAAGTTAGGGCTCGTGGCCCTGTCTTACAGTTAACCACGTAAATTACAAGATAATATCTATCGTCGTTCCTATGCCAAAACTACGAATGTGACAATGCTCTTCCAATCCATTATTTATATGTAGTCCATCACAATAATTTTCGTTGAGTTAATTTTCCTATGCGCATGTGTAAAGTGGAGTGGGTAAATATGTCATGTACACATACATTAATATTATACATACATACATTTATTGAACATAACAGGCGTCTTCGCCCCTATACATGTTCACATGCACTGTAAAATAAATAATAAATAATAATAATAATAATAATAATAATAATAATAATAATAATAATAATAATAATAATAATAATAAGGATAATAATAATAATAATATAGTATTCTTCTAGCAGTCATTAGCTATAGCAGTCACTCACTCAATGTTCAAACATGCTCATCCAGTGTCCTTATTATGCTCTGTACTTGCGTCACATTATTGTTCCTGACCCACACCTAATCAATAAATCAAACAACAACACTCAGCATTTCAGCACTTGCATTCCAGCCAACTTTAAAACAAACAGACCATGCAATCCCGTATCATTACCCAACTCCACATAACTAAGTACTCGACCCCTATATTCTCTAATCCATTAGAATTTTATCATACTATCCCCTTCCCTTATATACATAACTATTCCACCCCCTATTCCCCTGCCCACCCTCTAACTCACTCTCCTTCATTTTACTCTCGCAGGTCTTTTTGTCGCACATAAATACCTGTTTAATTCACCCCCTTTTTCCCATTGTTTAATAATCCATCTCAGGATTGCGTTCTCATCCCCTCTCCCCAATATTTCCCGATGCTCGGCACTCAGCAATCCATGTCTTATCTCCCTCGTTACCTCACAGTCTCTTAGCAAGTGAAAATCATCATTCACATCTCCGCAAAGTACACACCTTGTCTTATCCCTCGCCTGTAGCCACCCTGTATTCCTTTGCAAACCTAAAAGCCACCACATCATCCCATACCGTTTTGACCTATCAACGTATCTAATATTCAACCCTGCTATCTCCTTTATTTTCGTCAAAACAGTCAGCGAGTTTCTTAGTCTGCTTTCCCCCAATAATTTCTGCCTATGGATATCTCTAATTCTCCTTTCCAGTATCTTCATCCCCCTCACTTCTGTCTTCGACCAAACCTCCCCCCACAGGTGTCCTAATCCTATCCTCTCCAAATATCCCTTTATTTTTTCTAACCATCCACCCCTATACATGCTCTTGCATTGCTGTTCATACGCTGCCTGTAATACACTCCCACCTTCCTGTCTTTTTAAATTCATCCAGTATCTAACTATTCTTTTCACACCCTCTGATTCCAAATCCTCCCCACATATTAATTCCGCCCCTACATTTGCTGTACACCTCGGTAAGCCCATTACTAACTTAGCAAAACTACTAACAATCCTTCTTAGTTCCTCTCTTTTCTCATCCAGCCCCCAAACTTCTGCGCCGTATGATACCCTCCCAAAAATTACCGACCTCAACACTAGCCTCAGTGTTTGATAACTGATCCCCGGGTATTTGGCTAGCAAATTTCTGACTGAGGCTAAGGCTGCCAATCCTCTATATTTCACCCTTTTGATCTGGTCATTCCACGTTCCTTTATCATTAAAAATAACTCCTAGATATTCCAACTTCCTTACCTGTTCCAGTCTTTCTCCCTGAATTACACAATTACCTTCTATCTTTCTTCTTTTGTCCACCTGGACTACTAATATTTTAGACTTATTTCCATTAATTCTCAATCCCCATTTCCTCGCAAATAGCGTCACTGACTTTAAGGCCCTATTCATCGCCCCTGAAGTTATCGTCATCAATAACACATCATCCGCAAATATCAGTCCTGGTATCTCTAAACCATTAATCACCGGCACAGCCCAATTTTCTGCCCCAAACCCCTCTAAAATATCGTTGATAAATAAAATAAACAGTATTGGCGATAACTTGCATCCTTATTTTAAACCCACCTTGGACTCTAAGGGTCCACTCAGTCTCTCTTCTCCCAATTTTACACAAAACCTGACAACCCTATATATTCCTTCCACTGCCCTCAACATCTTCTCCGAAATCCCTAGCCTGCCGAATTTCTCTAATAGGGCCTCTCTATTCACCTTGTCAAAAGCTTTCTCAAAATCTATTGCTGCTACATAAACCGTACTTCTAGCCATATTCTTATACTTTTCTAGAATAGTCTTTACTATCATTATATTATCCACTGTTCTTTTCTTTTTCCTAAATCCCCCTTGGTAATCTGTCAAAATTTCATTTTCTTCCACCCACCCGCTTATTCTGTTCGCTAACACCCCAGTATATATTTTACTCAAAGAATCCAACAGAGATATACCTCTATAACTGTTCACATTGTTCCTACTACCCTTCCCCTTGTATATAGGGCATATAATTCCTGTTTCCCATTCCTTAGGGTAATTACCTCCCTCAAATATCTTATTGAATAGTTTAACCATGCTCTCTATCATTATCTCATTTTTGCTAATTTCCTTCCAAAACTTGTTATTTATACCATTACACCCCCCGGCCGACTTCGCTCTGGCTCTGCTTATCACTCTCAGGATTTCCTCCCTTGTGATTTCTTTATCCAGGTCATAAATTGCCACTCTCCTATTCCTCCAAATTACTTCTTCCCACGAACCTCTCCATCTTTCATCCCCTTTTTTCCCTAGTAATTCATCAAAGTGTCTGACCCATTGCACTTCCTCAATACTCGTTTTCTCTATATTCCTTCCACCCTTAATAATTTTATTAATCTTGTCCCAAACTCTCTCAAAATTATTTGTCTTGCAGTCATTATTTATGGCTTCCATTTTTACCTCTAACCACGTCTTTTTTGTCTCACAAATTTTATTTTTATACTCCTTCCTCAATCTACAGAAAAACTCCCTTTCTTGGCTCCCACCTTTCCTTCTATATTCTCCTAACGCGTCCATCACCTTCCTACGCATTCCTTCACACTCCCTATTAAACCATTCCTCTCCCTCAAACAAAAGCTAAATTTATTTTCTTCCTCCTTCCCTCACCCCCTCCCATATTCAATCTCAACCATATGGTTTCCAACATATCGGTTTCTATATCCTCTACTCTTTCACTAATTTCTTCCCTAATTAGAACTATCATCCCTCCTGGTGCTCGTCCCTTATTCCTCTCTTTTCTTCTATATTTATATTTTATCACAAACCCCTTCCATGAAATCTCCCTCCCTGTTTCCAGCCACGTCTCCAAGAGTGCCACAACATCAAAACTTTCAATTACTTCCCGAACTTTCTTGTTTTCTAATTTATTCCTTAGTCCCTCAATATTCACACATCCTATTTTCCAATATAGTTATAACTTTACCTCCCTCCTTCTAGGTCTCCCCCTCTATTCTTACTTCTAGTAGTTATCGACCTCTCATCCCTCATCTCCATTCCTCCTTCTTTAACCAACCTATACCGTTCCATACCCTCTGTATCTTACATCCCTTTACGTACTTTTCCCCATATGTCTTTTAAGCTCCTACTTCTGACTTTACTCATAATTTTTTTACCTTCCTGTCGATCTGTCTCCTCTTGTCCTTTCTTGTTCACTACACCACTGCACTCCGCTCTCACCAATTCTTGCTGCTCACCCCCACTCACCTCCTCACTATTTTGGACTTCTGAATCCACCTTCCCTTGTCCTTTCTTGCTCACTGCAGCACTACACTCTACTCTCCCAGTTTCTTGCTGCTCACTCCCACCGTCCACTTCACTATCTTGATCTTCTGTCTCCCGGCTGCACTGCCCATTCTCTTCTGAGATGCTCTCCTCTCCTGCCACGTCTCTTCTCCTCTTCTTTTCTTCTTTCTTCTTCCCAACTTGCCTTGTCATCTCACCACCCTCAACCCTCTCGTTTCGGTCCATCTCCTTTAGCTTCGTCACTGAATGTACTCTAAGAGCTGCCGACGGTGGAATTCGAACCCATCATCTCTCGAATGCAAGTTCGCAGCTACGCGACCCAAACCGTACAGCCATCTCGCTCGGCTATTAGTTTAATGTAACCCAAATTGTTTTAAAATATTTATCTTATATTATTGTTATTGTTATTACGGTACTCAGCAATAACGTATACAGCAAAAATGATTGATTTATGCAGTTCGGCTATGAGTAACTCGATTCCTCAAGCTTCGAGGTAACTCTTGTCAATATTATCGAATAGATCTGCATCATATTCAACTAGAGTGACAATGTCCTCGAGGCGTGTTTAATCAAGTGATGGGGAGTCAGAGCGCTGAAATAATTATGTGGAAGCGTATGAAGGTTGTTGATGGCATTACAGCTTGGGAGATTGATATCAGTGTTGATGAATACTACTCGCTCACAAAAACGTGCGGTGGTACTCATGTAATATTTAAACCAGCCACTTTGTAACATGTTGAACGATCTTTATCTAGGCCTCTATCTCTTTATCTGGAATTCCAAATACGCATTGTTAATGTAGTGAAACTGAATGACGAAACAGACGTTTTCAACATGGAGTGAGGTGGACAAAATAACATACCCCCATTGAGCAATTTTTTAGTCCACATTTCCTAATGCGTGAGATGTCTTCGATTTTCCAAGCTATTTTACCTAGAGTCAAGAAATGAATCTTTCAACTCCCATTCACAACAATAAATAATTCATACAGTGTATCTTTTTTTTCTTTTTTTTTTTGTCATCTGCCTATATGATTAGACATTTTTTGATCAAGGCTCATAACCACAATTAATTACCATTGTAGGCAGAAAAATCAGTAAAATTTGTAATGCTTACAATATAGGCCTACTTTTCTTCCAGTTCCATTGCTTACCAAATATATGTCACGTACATGTCTTTTTCAGAGTTGTCGAATGTCTTCCTGTTTCTCCTCCGATAAACGTTGGGAGAGGCACATGATCTCGTAACTTTACCCTTTAAAAGGATTGTCACCACCTCTGGAAGTATGAGGATAGCTTAATAATACCATCACGCAGCAATTACAAGTGAAGAATGGCAACGTAAACTAAAATAGGCAGAATAATCAGTGGCGTATACTGAGGGCTACAAAGGCTATCAGTGAAGCCCAAACCTCAAATGAGAACGATGGAAATCGAAAGCACATTATAATGTAAGCATTTGGCGCGTTGCTCCATTTACAGAACTTGAAAGCAATGAGAAAAAACGTCGCACGCATTTCTGAGAACAAGGCTTCGGAAACAGATATTACAGCCCAGACTCTCGTCTCTCTCCCGTCGACTCTACGCACGCGGCTTTTGGCTGTATGCCTGATACGCGCGGGGACCAGGAAGGATAGGTGTGCTAGGTTTCCATCCGTCAGATCGCCACTGCTATCAACCATCCATTACTCATCGTATATACCTCCTCACCTCATCCTTCTGGCTTAATTATATAGATAAGAGTGCTGGTATTTCACTCCCGTTTACTTCTACATCCTTGTAGGAAGACACTGCATGGCTGATGTTATAGGAGTAATATAGTTTTATTTTTATAGGTAGATCTGCTAAAATGAAATGCAGTCTTTCAGGTTTAGTGTTCTCTTTTGTTAGTTGGAATCGAACCCATGATCATTGGTTGGGCACCACCACTGATCTCCTGAGAAAGCCAATTAACCAGTGAACGATGGGTACGACCGTTGTGAGATTCAACATTTTTATTCAATGATATTATTATCATTATTATTATCATTATTATTATTATTATTATTAATAATGGTGAATGGCATCTGTATAGGCTTGGTGGTGACCTAATGAGGATAAAATGAATGGCGAAAATATCATAAATACGCAGTCCCCAAGCCAGGGGAATTAACAGTATGAGAGGGTTGATTCTGAAAATTGAACCGGGGCCATCAGATCAAAGGCAACCATTTTATCCATATAGCCACAAAGCCGGACTTCAATTTGCTAAACCTTAGGCTACCATCTCGATTGATCAGGTGGTGAGTATTGGCGGTGGCAGAGGCCAGGGCAGTAGCTTGTGAAGCAGCCTTGACAACACAGCAAGCTTCTCCGTTGGCTATCGGCTGCAGCTCAAAACGCTTAAAGCTTGACGTTCACTAAACCAACTATTGAAAAGGGGTAACCTAATTCTAGTGGTAGCCCACGTCTTGATCCCAGCATACGCCACTGAGAATAATAACTGATCCTACCGTTCTCAAATGTACAGAGGCATGTTTATCTCTATTCGACACTTAGATGTATCCACCCAGATAAAAAAGAGTATATTTCCTAATTTCCGAGCTTTGTCGTACCGTTTCTGAAGGTTACTGGATAACTTGATGAACAGAGGTTGCTGTAGGGACACAAAGAAGGACTATTTTCTCGCTTAATTTGGGAATACCGAACGAGTTGGGAGTGCTGTTAGGGGCGTGCAGCTGTGAGCTTGCATTTGGGAGATGGTGGGAGATGTCGGCAGCCCTGAAGATGTTCTTTCTTGGTTCCCTATTGTAACACCGCGTAAATGCTGAGGCTGTACCTTAATTAACACCACGGGCGCTACCTTCTCACTCCTAGCCTTTTGGTGTCCCATCGTCGCCTTCAGATTTATCTGTGTCAGTGCGACGTAAAGCCAATTGTAAAATGATTGGGAATATTTGTAGTTGTATCAGCTGTCTTGAAAACTGATGTAGGCATCTAGAGCCGTGAGATCTGGGGAGCCGAAAGAATACGGGAATTGAGATCCACGATAAATTAGGTGATATTTAAAATGTCGTTACAGAAGGGTAGTTGACTCCGCCGTGCATCCAATGTGGTCGGAGGGGTACGTAACCGGCGCAACGAAAACGGCGAATGTGGTAATAATAAGGTCGACTACCTGGCTAACATTTTTTTCGATTCTGTGGAACATCCTCGACAAAATAAGGGCTCAGTACTTCATTATAGGACACGGCTGACCAAATCATAACACGCGCACGGTACGGTGGCTTTTGTATAACGACATTAGGCCGTTCAAACCCTGGAAGTGGGTTGTTTGTCGGTTGATATAGTCATCAATGCGGGTATGGCCATCATCTGAAGAATATAATGCAGAAAAATCTGGATCCCCTCAGCTGAAATTTCGTAATCAGTCTTGCTCATTCTTCTGTGTTACAGGCTGAGCAACTTGAATGTGGTATGCAAATCCGAGCAGTACTTTTAATATACGACGAACAGGCCTATCGCTCAAACCGAGTTTCAACTATGTTCGTCCTAGAGTAAGCTTTGGAGACTGTACAACCTGTCGGAGAAGACATCCAGGATTCTAATTTGTGCTTACGGTTATTTGGTGGTCTGTTGTCCCCTTTCGTTCACTTACCGATAATACTGATCCGATATGATGGATTTTGTGACCGACAGCTAGCATTGTTCTACTGTTTGATGCTTCCTTATTAAATCGCTCCTCGTGCTGTTCTTTAACATAAAGCAAACTCGGCCCATTCTGACGCCCCAGGACCGGAAATAATGTACCACGATAAACACCTTCTCCTCTGTTGTGAGAACCATATATATAACTCAACACAACATTGCATTCACAGTATGTCAAGCTAGTGAAACGCATGTATATATCAGACATAATTCGCTCAATTACATGCCTAACAGGGACTACATTGTGTGCTACAGTATTCCGAATGAACAGCCCTACACCACACTCCGCCCTTCCCTTTTCAACACCTGTCAAGTACACTTAATACTCTCTTCCATGTTATCCCCCTTTACGCGAAAATCGTTTACTCTTAGCACATCCAGACGCATCCTCTTTGCTAACCGATCCAATTCTACTTTGTTGTTGTTGTTTGAGTCATCAGTCCATAGACTGGTTTGATACAGCTCTCCATGCCACTCTATTATGTGCTAACCTTTTCATTTCTACATAACTATTGCATCCTACATCTCCTCTAATCTGCTTGTCGTATTCATACCTTGATATACCCCTACCGTTCTTACCACCTACACTTCCTTCAAAAAACAACTGAACAAGTCCTGGGTGTCTTAAGATGTGTCCTATCATTCTATCTCTTCTTCTCGTCAAATTTAGCCAAATCGATCTCCTCTCACCAATTCGATTCAGTATCTCTTCATTCGTGATTCGATCTATCCATCTCACCTTCAGCATTCTTCTATAACACCCCATTTCAAAAGCTCCTATTCTCTGTCTTTCTGAGCTAGTTATCGTCCATGTTCACTTCCATACAATGCCACGCTCCACACGAAAGTCTTCATAAACATCTTTCTAATTCCTATATCAATGTTTGAAGTGAGCAAATTTCTTTTCTTAAGAAAGCTCTTCCTTGCTTGTGCCAGCCTACATTTTATGTCCTCCTTATTTCTGCCATCGGTAGTTATTTTACTACCCAAGTAACAATATTCATCTACTTCCTTTAAGACTTCGTTTCCTAATCTAATATTTCCTACATCACCTGCCTTCGTTCGACTGCACTCCATTACTTTTGTTTTGGACTTATTTATTTTCATCTGGTACTCCTTACCCAAGACTTCATCTATACCATTCAGCAACTTCTAGAGATCTTCTGCAGTCTCAGATAAAATAACAATATCATCGGCAAATCTCAAGGTTTTGATTTCCTCTCCTTGGACTGTGATTCCCTTTCCAAATTTCTCTTCGATTTCCTTTACTGCCTGTTCTATGTAAACATTGAAAAGGAGAGGGGACAAACTGCAGCCTTGCCTCACTCCTTTCTGGATTGCTGCTTCTTTTTCAAAGCCCACGATTCTTATCACTGCAGACTGATTTTTATACAGATTGTAGATAATTCTACGTTCTCGGTATCTGATCCCTATCATCTTCAGAATCATAAATAGCTTGGTCCAATCAACATTATCGAATGCCTTTTCTAGATCTACGAATGCCATGTATGTGGGCTTGTCCTTCTTGATTCGATCCTCTAAGTCACGATTGATTCACGTGTGCCTACATTCCATCTGAAGCCAAATTGATCTCCTCCCAACTCAGCTTCAACTTGTTTTTCCATTCTTCTGTAAATAATACGTGAATTCTACTTTATTTCTTTCATAAACCCCATTAATATTGATAGTTCCCCATCGAATTCCATTTCGTTCGTCAAGTTATGTCCAAGGAGTCCCTCGTCTGTCAAATAGGAGTAGGACTCCGTTACTCCCAAAAGTCCGAAGATTGCTTAAAACGTTCTGAGCGTTCTCGGTGAAAATGATGTAAATCCGGATGCTACCCTTACTTACACATAGTCCAAGCCAGGTTTGTGACCACCGGTGGATTGTACAGTCCTAGCAGCCTGAGAACAAAGAGAGACATGACTAAGAATATGCCCGAGATGCCCACTCCCATTCCTTAGCAACTAGTATCCCGACTCTCAGGATCACTTACTAGGCCACTCAGCCGTTGCCCATGGTTCACGAACTAGGACGTGATTACAGTGATCCACACCATGAACCATGTATGTATCAGAGAGAAATATTTTGTTCGTGCTGAACTGTGTGGCTCAGACGGAAAGGCAGGACTTCCAAACACAACTTCGGGATTTCGATCCTGACTCACTACAGGTGGAATAAGAGGGTGCTCAAACACCTTCGCCTCATATTCGTATAATCACTGGCAAGTAGTAAAAGTACTCCACCACGACGAAACTTCCGGCATTTCGGTGGCTGTAAACCGCAGTAGTTAGAGAGAGGTGAAACCAATAATATCACATTGTCCGAAAGAATTATCGGAGCATTCCTCTGAGCGTCTGGTATGTTTCAGTACTTTCAGTACTTAAAAAAAAGAAAAAATGTCCCTATGCAAAAAGCCATAAGACATATTCATGTCAAAATGGTACCAATGGCCTTATTGTATAGACTGAGACCGTGCGCATTCAAATCAGGAGACATCTGAGTCATACTATCTCCCGAGTTTTAGACCCGCAATGCAGTGCCAGGAGATCCCTCGGAACAATAGTGAGTGCGAACACCACTGTCGACAGCCCTGAAGATGGGTTTTCACACATGGCAAATGCTGGGGCTGTACCTTAATTAAAGTCACGTCCGCTTCCTTCGCACTCCCAGTCCGTTCGTACCCCATCGTCACCATAAGACGGTACGGCGTAGAGCAACTGTGTCGTAGTGAGATTAACAGACTGAAGTTGTCATTTGTGGAGTTCGTACACATTCGAGCACGTACAATGAGACACATTAACGACCTACAAGTCGCAAGAGCAGTCACTTCGATTCAAGAAGGGTGGACATTTCGTCATGCTGCTAAGGACTACAATGCCTCACCGCCTGTAGTTTATCAGTTATCGATACGACGAGATAGCTCAGTTCACCAGGCGTGTTGGAAAAGGTCGTCGTCACATCACAACCCAACATGACGACCAATATCTGGTAATTTCTGCGTTGCGTCGATGTACCGCCAGCGTCAGAGAACTGCAACAAGACCTCGAGTTACGATTTGCTTTACGTCGCACCGACACAGGTAGGTCTTTTGGCAACGATGGATAGGAAAGGCCTAGGAGTGGGAAGTAAGCAGCCCTGGCCTTAATTAAGATACCACTGAAAACCGTTTTCAGGGCTGCCGACAGTGGGGTTTGAGCTCACTATCTCCCGGATTCAAGTTCACAGCTGCGCGTCCCGAACCGCACGGCCAACAAGACCTCAGAAGGGCAACAGGAGTCATGGTATCCGATCATACTATAAGTAACAGGTTACTCGAAAGGAACTAACGACACAGACCACCAATTTGAGAGCATTGCTTTACGCGGCAACATCAACCAGCTCGCCTTCTCTTGGCCCGTAACCTCTTGAATTGGTAACTTCGCTCAATTTGCTCACAGACCATTCACGGTTTCCCCTGACTTAAAGTGATGACCGTGTACGTGTATGGAGAGGCTCTAGGAAACGTCATTTGGAAAATGATGTGCAGCAAGGGGTAGATTCGGACAAGGTTCTGTGATGCAGTAGGGTAGCGTTAGTGTCGCCAGCCACACACATCTTTCGCTGTCCGTGGCCGACTTACCGTCAGGGAGTGGAAGAACCAGATCTTGTTACATCATGTGGTGGTTACTACAAATGGTGTTGGTCCTGAATTCTTTCTCATGCACGACAACGCCAGGCCGCATGTACAGGTTGGTACCGGGGACGTCTTGGGAAAGCTATACATTCAAGCGATGTAATGGCAAGTAGTGAGTCCCAACACGAATGCCAATGAGCACGTATGGGACATGCATGAGGGATGTATTCGTGGTCATCCTGTTGGACCACAGACTCTCGAGGAACTCTCAATGGGAACGAATACCGTAGAATGGCCTACATAGATTTGTACTTAGTATGCTATTTGCTATTTGCTTTACGTCGCACCGACACAGATAGGTCTTATGGCGACGATGGGAGAGGAATGGCCTAGGAATGGGAAGGAAACGGCCGTGGCCTTAATTAAGGTACAGCCCCAGCATTTTCCTGGTGTGAAAATGGGAAACCACGGAAATCCATCTTCAGGACTGCCGACAGTGGGGTTCTAAACCACTATCTCCCGGATGCGAGCTCACAGCTGCGCGCCCCTAACCGCACGGCCAACTCGCCCGGTTACGTAGTATGCAAAGCAGGTGCCAGACTATTATAAATGCTTACGAAGGGCGTACACGATACTGAAGTTCTCAAACTCGGAAGAAAACTAAATTGGCTGACTGATTGAGCTGCTATTCCCACGTACTTTGTGACATTGTTCTGACATTGAAATTTTTTTGCAAAAATGAATGAGAATTAAATTGTGTTTTGTCTGTAATTTACCTGCAATGAACATAGGTATACCTGCTAGCATTGCTAGCTCTCAGTCATTGTTCTATGTAGCATGGCATAATTTAAAAACTTGTTCCGCTAATTATGTTGGACAGTGTATTTACTAGCATATATTCGCGGCATCGCATAACTGGAATTTCTTCAGTTTCATATCAGTTTGGTATGAATTTCAAACAGTAGTTGTTCGCATCTAGTTCCGCGTGAGTTCTCGACAGTGTTTCAGCGCTCCTGGTAAGTAGTTTGTGAAGCTTGCTATTATGACCGTAACTGGCCAAGGCGATTTGTATGACAGACCCTCTAGCAGACAGTTTAGAGGGGGAGTGTGGGTCTTGCGGTGGTGGGTTAAATTTCCCCAATCTTTCCTCCCTCATCGCGTAAGTAGGAATTGTAAACCTCTCCTCTTTCTTCACCTAATCAGTCGAATGCAAGCGAGCTTAATCTGCTGTAGAAGAATCGCGATTTCTTTCATGAGAACTTCCTAAAGCGATGCTACCAACCACTAATACACATTGTAGTAAACATAACTGATCGTTCATTAAATTCTAATCCTGTCTGTGTAGCTCATTTTCTGAGTATCTCGGATTTTTTATAATATTCGCGTTTTACCTACAATTTTTCAGGCTTCATGCTGAATGTGTGAGTGCCCTAAGTCGGAAACTTGAAATACTCCCTTAAGGGGACACTATAGTGAAATTTCTAACTTCTATATTTTTCAATGAATTTTTACCTTTTTTTCTCAGATCTAGTAGTGCAACCAAATTTCAATATTGTACCTATATAACTTTTTGAGTAGGAATTATTTTACTTTACTTTTACCAGCATCGTTAAAAATAGCCTCTTGCACCACAATATTTTTCCAATTGGCACCAAATTTTGCACAAATATGCTGTATAGTTATGCAATAAACATCAGCATCAGTGTTTGTTTTTTCAGAAATATAATGGCTTGGAGAATTTTTTTAAATTTTAATGTTAAATTTTTTAAAGAAAAATATGTGTACACAACATTTCGTAGGTCAAAAAAATTGAATCACCTTAAACAACAAAATGCACGCTGACATTTATGTATCAACTATATAACTACTACTGTGTGAACTTTCAATTACATCAGACAAAAATGCATGATAATGGATTACTTTTCTGAAAGAAATCATGAAGATTTTGCTAAGCCATAAAATGCAAAATAAAAATCTATGCAACTTCACTCACATTACAACTGTCCTGCACAATAAGTACGCCCTTCAGACTTCTTTTCTCTCTTCTTCAGTGATATTTTCATCACCTTATTCTTTTTCCTAAGCACGTTGCTTTCACCTGAGTTATATTTCCTGCTTTGCTGTATGCGGCTTTGATCTCGCTGGTGACTGATGTCCACAGCAGATGTTGGTACTGGCTTCCCTCTGATGGACTGAAGAACTTCAAGTGTTCTAACACACCCCATATTGAACTCACTTACAGCACTCACAATACCAAACTGAAGTTTATTCCTAGTAACAAATACTTCTTTTCGACAATTATTCCAAAGAACACAGTGAAGGCTTTCATTTGGATTTTGTGTCATCCCTTCTGTGTACCTTTGTAGCAGTGCATCTGATGCATTATTTTTATAACTATATCATACAGAATACCATATCTGCTACTCAATTCTTACATTACATTTGAAATCCAAACGAGAGAGACATAAGAAAAGGATGATTTCTTAGCAGCAACTGGAGGAGCGTGTCCAGTAGAGCATGGGAGAGTTACATGCTAGCGCAGTGCCATTTAAAGGAGGCGCTGTGAGCTTTAAAATGGCGGCATTTAAAAATAAATGCATTTTTCGAAAGAACACACATCAGGGTATTGTTTTACAGTTCTAAACCCAATTTGATATCTTCTTCGAAATTCATGACATTTCACTATAGTGTCCCCTTAACAAATTAGAGTGCACTTTTACAAAATCGTTACAGACACGAAGACATTAGATACGAAATATTTTATGGGAAAATTGATTATAAATAATTTATATAAGCTCCTTTTGTTCGTATGACTAACAATGTACAGTAACCTCATTAATCCGTATTCCATTGGTCCGAATTTCGCTTAATCCGGAGAGCCGTTTATTAATAATACATAACTGCAATTACAGTCCGGCTCCATGGCTAAATTGTTAGCGTGCTGGCCCTTGGTCACAGGGGTCCCGGGTTCGATTCCCGACACGGTCGAGAATTTTAATCATAATTGGTTAATTTTGCTGACACGGGGGCTGGGTGTACAGTATGTGTCGTCTTCATCATCATTTCATCCTCATCACAACGCGCAGGTCGTCTACGGGAGTCAAATCAAAAGACCTAACTTGTCCTCGGATACTCCCGGCATTAAAAGCCATACCCTATTTCATTTCATTGCAATTACAGAAAGCTCTGAAACGGAAGAATAAGACAGAAATGAAACAATTAATGTTATTAACCACAAGCCAAAAATGAGTGAAATTAAACACATATAAACAAATTCAAATACGTTGGAGATAACCACGTTGAAAACACATCTGCATATTACGAACATTTGAGGCATCAGCACAAGTTAATTATGAAAGAAATTAATGTCAAAGGAAGACATCTAAAGATTAGCAGTTTCTTCAAACCAATAAGCGTGTCAAGTGTGGTCAGTTAAAGTGTGCACTGATTGTCATGTTTTAACTCTCTACTGCACTGGTTATTCTGTATTTTGTTGAGCCTAATACTGTATTACATTATATCTCGTATACTAAATAATACTGTACTGTACACTTTCCGTTTACTGAGCAGAGTATTTAAGCATGTACCTTGGTTTATTTCATAAATTATTTTATTAATTGGGAAGTCCATTAATTCGGACAACCTAGAGTTCCAATTAGTCCGGCGCTTGCTCGTGGTCCGGATATCCGCCCATGTGAGTGTCCACATTGTAGACTTAGTTAATTTTTATTTTGCGTCCACATGGTAGATTTGGTTCATGTGTTTTATATATTTCTCTTTGTAACGGGAAAATGTATTTGGGCCAAAAGCCTGTACTGTTCTTCAATAAAAATTGAGGTTCTCCTGTACCACTTATTTTGAATTTTATGGCGTAATGCACTCCCCAAAAGAAGAAAATTAGTTTTCCTCGAAAGCCGCTAGATTTTGGAACAAAATGCATAACACTTTTTTTATAGTACTGAATTCTAAGTACACCTACTGGACTCCTTTCTTCAATACGAATTACTCTTCAAGCAGTGTGTCCACTTTGAATACATCCGATAATTTTAAAAGCTGCCTGTTTTCTTGATAAGCTAGCATATTTGTTTACAGCGTATAATAATATGGAAGAAATAAGCTTTCTAATGGTGAAATAATTACGGAAATCGATCGAGCTTTCCATGAGAATAATCGCCATTTACACACAAACTCATATTTTCTCTCATTATGATATTACTTCAGATTACATTTCTCATGGAAGAATCGAAGGGAAAATTGCATACAATCAGTGAATTCAAACTGCAAAACCAAGTTGTTGTGTTTGCTAATGAGGTACGTCCGTATGTATGCAAAATGTTGATATATCAAGGTGGTATTCGCGTTGTCAACTTGTGGGCTCGTAGGGGGTCTTTGAGGTCTGCGACAGCTGTATACAAGTACAATCTGGAAGACACGCGGGGTGGTTGTAATCCGCTCGACATTCGTTGTTAATTTGGTCGCTAAAGAAGATGACACAGCTGTTCTGACACGTAATTGTTATTAATTACTGCCACAATGTGAACCCTATTCTCCCCCACCCACACCCCTTGACGACACAACACACATTGGGACGACTCGGGAATTAGACACGCAATTAATTCTCCCGTCCAACCTTTTGATGGACTGTCTGGAGATGAAGAACTACCGTGATGGATTATGCTCTTAGCTCTCTGCATGCAAATTGGCTCCTATGTAATGACTACGAGTCCATTTGTTGTCAGGTCTAAGAGACAAACATGATCGTCGGAACTGAAGGCGCAAATATTTAAGAAATTGAATGGGAACACTCGTCAACAGCCGGTTTTGAAGGTGTGTGTGAGGTGGGGGGATTTGCGACTCTGCGGCACCCCCTGCCTGTGATATGAGGCGATTAAAACGGCGACTTTGAAACTTTAAGTATGGAAGCCTGGGTTCTTGTATGTGCCAATACATCTACCTACACGAAGCTGACGTATTTCAGCACCTTCAAATACCACCGGACTGAGCCAGGATCGAATCTGCCAAGTTGGGTTCAGAAGACCAGCGCCTCAACCGTCTGAGTCACTCAGCCCGGCTATCTTCTCTTCTCTCCGGGTCTCCTTCCTTCCCTTCACCCCTATTCTGTTCTCTTCCTTAATCTCCTCTTCCTTTATCTTATCCTGTCTCTTTTCCTCTCCTTGTGATTATTATTATTATTAATATTATTATTATTATTATTATTATTATTATTATTATTATTATTATTATTATTATTATTATTATTATCAAGCCCAATACTTTCTTCTTTCTTCTTTCCTAATCCATCACCGTCCAGGTTGGTTCTACCCTCGGAATCAGAGAGGGATCCCACCTCTACTGCCTCAAGGGCAGTGTCCTGGACCGTGAGACTTTGGGTCGGGAAATACAACTGGGGGAGGACCAGTACCTCGCTCAGGCCGCCTCACTTGCTATGCAGAACAGGGGCCTTGTGGCGGAGGTTGAAAGGTCGGATGGGATAGGCAAGAAAGGCCTTAAATCGGGGGTACTATCCCGGCATTTGCCTGGAGGAGAAGTGGAAAATCACTTCGGGGATGGCTGAGGTGGTAATCAAAATCCCCTCTACTCGGGTGACCTCCCGAGGCTGAGTGAACCTAGTTCCAGCCCTCGTACCACTTTTCAAATTTCGTGACATAGCCGGGAATCGAACTCGGGCCACCGTGAGTGGCAGCTAATCACGCTAACCACTACACAACAAAAGCGGACATCATTAACGTTTTCGGGACAAATTGCGACGCATTTCTGCCAAGGTCTGAAGTAGGCCAGTCACATTTTACGAACGTATTAATTATTCTGGTGTGTAATATTGAATAAAAGTCGGTTCTTGCCGAACACCAGGCACAGTGCTAAATTTACTACGTCACGGTTTTCCTATCTACTGGCTGATAGAGTTAACCTAACAAGGTTGCCCTCACAAACAACTGTTCTATAGGCTAATTGCTACACTGACTCATTACGTATTGATTGACACTGAAGCAATTTACAGCTTATATCCGGGTTCATAACAGTAAGTACAACTAGGTAACATGTGGGAGGAAACTTCATTGACAGATCTGCGAGATGATTGTGTATAGAAAATCACCCACAATTCGTGGAACATTGTGCGATGTGAGGAGTCTGCGGTCTTCATGTAAAGTCAAACGCACTAAACTGAGAATGAGACCGCGCCTCTATTAATACATTTCCGAACTCCGGTCACAACCCATTTCACTATTCTTTTACAGGAACACCCCTATAATGGGATATTGGTACAGTCTTTCAAGTTACATTAGTGACACAAATTCACCTATTAGGTTGAAGCACACAGATCTAGCTTACTTACGAACGTTACACTTCAAGAAACGTATATACAGAGACCACAAGCCTATACTATTTGGCCACAACAAAACGAAATTAGAAAAAAATTACAGCTGGCCGAGAACTAGTTGAAGGGAGGCGGAAATCAAACACTCCAAAATGGAAAATTTCGGACTCTGAGTGGGGTGAAGGCCCAAATATGTAGAGCATAATCCCATACTACGGGGTGATTAAGTAGGAGAAGCAGTTAAGGACGAAAAACGTAAGTTCAATTTTAGAGTTACAAAAACTTAAGTCACCCAATTCAAATTGAATGGGGAAATTACGAGGGTACCCACTCGTACTCCCTAACATTCAATCAAATTCCCGTAAGGGAAATTATTATTTAAGTCTGGACACCACCCTACATTACTATGAGAAAAGAAACCACTAACAGTTACATGAATGCTGCGAAAATCTTCCCTACACTCCACACGCAGTTCAGTGCACTTAGATAAGTTTATTCCGCCATACCTTATTACTTGAAGCTTGCTTCAGGCCAAAGCCTCCGCCTCCAGATATCCCCGAGGGGAACCCTCTTCCTCCTCCGACACTATGCGCACACAATTACATCAGCAATGCAAGACACTGAAGGTGAAGATGCCTCTGCTTACACAGAGAGAGAGCCCGAAAGAGCTGGATGTTTACAATCTAAGGATCGGATTGGACGGCTTTCATTAACCAAGAGAGACCCATATTGGTCAGATAGGCTGCTAGAATTAGAGGAGGTGGTAGAGTATGTGCAATTTCGGAAATAGAAATAATAACAACAGCATGCCAACATAGAGATACAGACTTTCTTTCAGGATGAATTAGGGTTTCTCCCTCATTAGGTCTCTTGTGTATCGGTGTCAGATCCGTCTAAACAGAGACACTGTACCCGAGGTACAATTGTTGTTATTATTATCATTATTATTATTATTATTATTATTATTATTATTATTATTGTTATTATTATTATAGTCTCTCGATCGACTCCATGGCTAAATAGTTAGCGTACTGGCCTATGGTCACTGGTCACAGGGTCCTCTGACACGATTCTCGACAGGGCCAGGAATTATAACCATAATTGGTGAATTCCCTTGACACGGGAACTGGTTGTATGTGTCGTCTTCATCATCATTTCATCCTCATAACGACGCGCATGTCACCTACTGGCGTCAAATAGAAAACCTGCACCAGGCCTCTCCGGAGGCCACATGCCATCATCATTTTCACCGTAGCATTTTTAATTTAATCTAATCTATTATTTTCTGATCACTCTCCAATTTTTCTTTTTAATGTTCACATTCCATTAACTTTTCGATGACTTCCAATCGTATGTAAATTTTTTCAATAGTTATACATAATATAAACATATTATGAGTCAGTGCTATTGGTATTTTTACGACAGTCTCTATTTATACATTTTCAAATTAAACGAGCTATTATTGTATGTCTATATCAAGTATAAATAATTAATTGGAATGAATTTGTAATTACATTTCCTGTATTAGTTTCATCGTAATTTGATTGCAGGTAGAAAAATCATTTCCGTGGATAAAACTATGCTTAATTTACGTGATTAAGATTTAACATTATCGTAACAAATAAAAATGAACAGTATTATTCTGTTATGTTTCTGAATTGATATGCGTGGTTTATAACAATACATCGCATCATCCGTGTGTATTGCAAAGAAAATGGTTACCTTCCGAGTGAAATACTGTTTAAACATTTTTCTTCAAAAGTTGCTTTACGTTGCACCGACACACACAGGTCTTATGACAGGAAAGGGCTGGGAATGGGAGCGAAGCGGTCGTGGCATTAATTAAGGTACATCCCCAGCATTTACCTCGTATGGCAATGGGAAACGACGTCAAACCATCTTCAGGGCTGCAGAGAGTGGGGTTCGAATCCACTATCTCCTGAATGCAAGCTCACATTGCGCGCCTCTAACCGCACGGCAAACTCGTTTGGTCTTTATAAAATAATCATAATAGCAACAATAGTAAAACATACATCTTCGTTATAGATTGTTATACCTTTCAACGTTCGGTCTGCAAGTCTTTGTGAAGTTAATAAACACCGCCACAATCCTCTATTTGCAACCAGTTCTATGACCTCGTTTATTTCTAGGCCTAGGATAGAGAAAGTGAAATCTATCTGCAGACGAATAAGGTCAGGAAATCTTCAGGATGAGGAAATTCGAAGTACATGGATTTCTTTAGTGAAAAATTCCAAACAGTAGACAGTAATGAAGTTCACTATATAGAAGGAAAATTAGTGGCATATAGGGATTCTCTCGTAGAAACAATAATGGTACAGTAATTATGTGTAAAGGAGGGAAGAACGAAAATCTTAGTTGAATGGTAAAGTGAGCGAAGCTTGTAAACGTAAAAAAAAGGCGTATCAGATATCGTTCCAAACAAGGACTGATACAGACAGGGGATTGAATTTCGATGAAAGAAACAGTGAGAAACAAATAATTGTTAAATCCTAGTAGAAATCGTGGGAATATTTTTGGTAATAACCAGGAAAGGATAGGTCATGCAGCAGAGAAACATTTATGGACATTGATAAAGAATTTTAGGAAGGGAGGAGAAAAATGAAATGAATAGTATTTTGGGTAAACCAAGATAACTCATTATAGTTCCCAGGGAATCTTTGGACAGATGGAAGGAATATTTCGGAAATCTTCTCAAGGTAAAAGGAAATTTTTCTGTTGACGTCGCGATCAACCGAACTCACAAGAAGGAGGACAATAATTTCAGTGTATAATAATCACCATTACAAACTTCTTCTTCGTTTTCTTCCAAGCACAGGAGGCAAACGAGCCCTCTTGCTAGCAGAGTAGAGCTCAGGCCGGTGGTAGTGGTGTATGTATGAGGGAATGAGGCCTCTGGTATACCTGCCAACATACCTCACTGACGAACGATACAGGAAGGCACCTGTTGCCAAATCATGTCCACCCATGTGTTCACTTCCAATTCCCTGAAGAAGACTTGTACCTAATACAAGGCAATGCAACAGTATGTCGTTCCCGGATCTTCGTCAGTTCGTTCGATGAACACTCCATGCGCATGAGGGTCATTTGGTTTAAAACATATTGAACACAACTGAGAGGCTGTCAAGACGAATGTGCGTATCCTGGACACCTTTCGACAAATCTGCGTGCATTATGGGAGACTGTGTAGTTGCCATGGACTAGCACGTCTCTCCACAGTTTCCGGTGTGTGTGTAGTCTACGTTATACTCCATAGCCATTATCATCCGGTCGAAATTGTGTGCTGCACGCTACTATCCAGGTATCTCTAAACCAATTGTTCATAATAGTACCTCAAACCCACCAGCCAAATTTAATATTTGTCACTACTATGTGTGTCCTGTATTAGAAAGTTATCATCTACATATCTACCTCAGAAGGTGATATTAATATTACTTGTTTTCAAACTAAGAGGGAGCAGTAAAATTTTATCCCACTGCTGATAATGTGACCATAGTCGTGGAATCTTCCGTTTTACATGGAACCAGACTAAAGTGACATGAATGGCTGGGTTGGATCCTTGGCCATTTTGATGAGAAACCTATGACACACCCATCATTGTTCTTTGTATGGCGTAAGTAAGGTTCAGCTTTATTAAGAGACTTCTCTTCATTTACCACTTTCTATTGAATTAGACCTACCTTCCCCATAAATAATAATAATAACAATAATCGTATGGTCTCAGCTACTGTGAGCAGACGACGCCATCTGGCTGCCTGCTCGTCAATTTTGACGTTCCGTTTTACAGCAGGCACACTAGATGGCAGACCAAGTAAACCGAAAATCTCTTGGGCGTCTATGGCTGAGATTTAATTATTTTTTTCGGGTAAACACCAAATGTGTCACCAGAGATCTTTTACATTCCGACATCGTACGACATGGAGTGTCGAATGGACTTTTTCCGCCCTTCAAAAATCCGAATACCTCTGCCGCGTTTGAACCCGCTATATTGGGATCCGGAGGCCGACACTCTACCACTGATCCACAGAGGCAGCTACCTTACCCATAGACAGGGACATTAATGCAAGCCACGCAATAATACTCTGTGTTTACAGTGTAGATGTTCATTGCTCTTGTTTTACCAGTATATGAACATGTTCATATTGTTAGTTATTTAAGCTCGCGGTAAAACATTGAAGATTTTCGACGAAGCAATGATGGAAAAGGGCTAGGATTGGGAATGCAGCAGCCCTGCCCTTAACTGAAGTACAGGCCCAGCATTATCCTGGTGTGAAAATAGGAAAATGCTACAAACCTCCTTCAGAGCTGCCGGTGGGGATTTGAAACATATTTTATTCCAAATGCAAGCTTACAGCTAAGCAACTCGAACCACGTATTCGCTCCGTATATTAAGAGCTTCAAAATATGTACTTATGGTTCTGGAGTGATTGTCTGCGGGCTACTGCGTCCCTGAGAAGGACACGGACCTATTCGAGATCATACCGGGACGTCTGCTCATAACGAACAGGTTGTGTTGAATGCTATCCGACATAACTCTCACACTAGCACACGGGCCATTGCACAGGAGACGAACATCAGCTGAGCGTCTGTTTTCGGGATATTACATACCGGTACCCATTGGTTTCACCCGTACCATCTGCACTTACAGCAGGAGCTCCATGGTCATGATTTCGATGCTCAGGTGGCGTTCTGTCAATGGACCCTACAGAATGAGCACGTTGACCCTGCACTTTTAGCAACCATCTCATTTACGGACAAAGCGCAGTTCCATAACAATGGAAAAGTTAATCGCCATAATGTGCACTACAAGAGTGTGGATAATCCCCACTGGGTACGACAGGCAGCTTTTCAGATACAGTGGGGAGTGAATACATGGTGTGACTTCGTGAGTGATCGCCTCATTGGTCCCCATTTTTTACGGAAGAACACTATCTGCAATTTCTGCAAGATGACCTACCAGCGTTCTTGAGCATTTGCGACGCCTTGACAGCTGCAGGATATGGTTTCAACATGGCGGTGGTCATCCGTAACCATCTCCATGCGGTGTATACTGATAAATGGGTAGGAAGTGGAGGACCTGTCTCTACCGGCCAGATCGCCCGATACTACGCTCCTGGATTGTTTCCTGTGGGTCCACGTAAAACAACTAGTGTGTGCACGGGAGCCGGCCAGTCCTCGTCACCTTGGAGAGCTCATCACCGCGGCATACCGATCCTTTACGCCGGAGATCTTGCAACGTGACAGACGCTTCTTACAACATCGCGTTCAGCTTTATATCGAACACGGAGGTCGTAAGTTCGAGCAGGTGCTGCGTTAAACGACGTAGGTAACTGAAATCCTGTCACCTGTTTCCTAGCCTCTTTCAACCCAGCTCCATATCATATGCCACGATACAAACGTCCATGTTCAGGGTCTAAGAAAAGAAAACAGTCTGTGGAAACTATTAAGTATGCAACCTTGCCACATCCCAGGCATCGAGCAAGTGACGCGTGGTTTCGGTCACGTAGCTGTCAATTTGAATTCTGGGAATTTTGGCCTTGAAACACCCTGTCGGCAGCACTAAATATTGTTTTTCGTGGTTTCCCATTTTCACACCACGCAAATGCTGAGGCTGTAACTTAATCAAAGTGACGGACGTGTCAAGAGCTATTTGTGTCGGTGCGACGTAAGGCAAATTTCAAAAAGAACAGGTAGTTGGCGACAAAGAAACACTTGTGTGAGACTCGAACCTCCGTATCCTAGAGGAAAAGAAATGAAATCGCTTATGGCTTTTAGTGTCGGGAGTGTCCGAGGACAAGTTCGGTTCGCCAGATGCAGGTCTATCCTCGAGGACTTTCGACTATCACATTTCCGATCGCGCCCCTGCCAAGTGAGCTATTGCGAGGTTTGGAATGCAGAGGGCAGTTTACAGCCCAGTCAGTACCTGTTTCTGGTCTGTGTGTGCACATGCTGTTGTTGGGAATGTTTTCTTCGTGTCTGTGCCCGTTTTACGGCTTCATTCAGGGTACTATTAATGAATGAATAGTGACGCTTACGATTCTTGCTGTCTTCTGTCCCATAACCACACATCTAGTATAATACCCCGGTTTAGGGAGAGGGACCCATGTATTTCAGAATTGTAATAAAAGCAGCGGGTTGCATAAACAAAAGTAGCAAGGGGCCGACTGACCACCCGGTATAGAGGTCCTCATTCGGTGTGGTTTTCCATGGACGACGCCCACCGCACAGCTGTACTTGTTATTCTGAAGGCTTTCCATGCTCACTATACGATTTTGGGGGATAAAACAGTCATTGAACCATCTTTCCTCCAGCTTCCCTGTCATTCCATTTCGAGTAAATCCATCCACATATTTTCTGTGGGTCGTGATAAAATAAAGTGAAATTCTTCGAAGAGCGATTTTTTCCATCTTGAACTAACAAGTAGTACATTTGCATAGAGTTATTACGATCTTTCAGGCTATATACATCACAATATCAAGTTATTGTGCTTAACACCTGTGCAACATTTAGGCAACTTGTCTTAACACTAGATCGCTAATAATTCCATCCTACCTTTAGCTACCAATAAAACTGCCATTTACAGTAAATCATTGACAGTACTTGTCTGCCGTGAATAGAACCTCCTTCCTGAGTGTATCAGGGGGATAAGTCCTATTTGCACTTTCACAGAAGCTCTTTGGAGTAATTTTATGCACCAATAAGGATACTATATAAACTTATTGCTGCTACACACAACCACTTTATTGTCATGTAGATAATAAATTTTATGCACTACCTATTTTTATATACAAAATAATAGTGTTAAGCATTTTTTTCCTATTTCAAGACACTTTTAATATCCACATGTTAATAGTCATTATAGTGTACATATAATTATTGTAATGTAATATGATATATATTTCTATGCGTGATTAGATAGAAGAGAAGGCCTAAATGTCTTAATCTTGCCAGGTAAAATAAAACATTACTTACATACCTACTTGTTTACTTACTATTAGTCCGTCCTCTGATAATGCTTCACATGGCCTTTAAATCGGTTATAATAGTTACCAAGGAAGTTAAGTGGCGCCTTATACTTAATTGTTAAATTTTGCACTTCAATGTATTATGCTAACCTCTGTAATCAAACGTATTTGTATCTGAATACACACACACTGGTAATAAATGTGTTATAATATTTTAATACAAATATTAAGTATTACGTAATGCTGTGAGAAAATAATTTCTATCAATCAGTCACAACTGATCTACATTTAGGGCAGTCGCCCAGGTGACAGATTCCCTATCTGTTGTTTTTCTAGCCTTTTCATAAATGATTGGAAAGAAATTGGAAATTTATTGAACATCCCCCTTGGTAAGTTATTCCAATCTCTAACTCCCCTTCCTATAAACGTATATTTGCCCCAATTTGTCCTCTTTAATTCCAACTATATCTTCATATTATAACCTTCCAATGTATGTCAGGATGAGGTTGGTGAACACATTGGAAGTTTATGTTGAGAAATAATGTCAATGAAATGTCCGGTCATCATACGTCCAGGAGAATTTGAATTCAGTTGACTTGTCTAATTATGTGAACAGCATCGCTGAATTGAAGATATCGGCGGATTGATAACAAGTTCTAAACCCCATGGTGCCTCGAAAATATTGGTAGACAATAAAACATCGTGAAACATAAGGCAGGATTAAATGAATAATACACATTCCTCAAGTAAAGTTACTGAAATGCGTATGAACGGCAGAAAATGTCAGTGACAGAATGTTACTGAGGGCCATGAAATGTGTGAATAATTTGGAATAAGCAAAGTTCATATGAGATGGCCATACCTTGTGCATCTAGTCTCGCACGATTCGACGATCGAGATGGAGAATAAAACTGTCGATTACTAACCTAAATACGAGGCAGCAAATTATTAAACAAGTTCCTTTGCCGGTACAGCTGATTTATACGAGATCGTTACGCATTATGTGTCAAATGTTTTCAATTGTCAAGAACACATGGGAGCTGGAAGCACAGAAGAATTATGAAAAGCAAACCGTCTGCGATTATTATATTGATGTAGAATTTGTTTTGTCTCTGAGGAAGTTGACTCTCAATCTGTGTGTCTTAGAAGGATCGGAATCGTAAAATTCGTGGGGAGAAAGATTGTTTTGAAGAGATATATAACGTGATATTGGCATATTGTAAACAAATATTGTATTGTAAAACAAGATATCTTGTTATCGAAACGTAAAGGCAAGTGTGTTGATTGAACTGTGAAATTGTATCAAGGTGTATGACCCTGTCCTAATAGACATTTCTGAGTTTCAGGTAACATGGAACCGACGATTATTGAATATAAATATGAGATGACAACACGTTTTAACATGAACGACTAAAACAGAGGGGCCTCGAAGGATCTGGCCAGGAATGTGATGGACACTAATGGATAAATATTAATAATTGAGAGCTGAACATGGAAGGTGACACCGCCGTGGAGCAACAACCCAGGATGAGTACTTAAATATCGTCTACATATTCCGCCATGTAGTTGCTTATTTTAGATGTAGAGTAGTATTCATTTTTTATGTCGATTTATGACATGTATAATTTTCAACTTGAAGGTGACCGTTATTTATTAATCATTGCGTTGTGTTGATTATGATTGTTGCGTCTAGTGCGGTGATTCAATCTATGTTGTGATAATATGCGATGGGTCGTGTGAGTTTTTTTTTAATGTCTTCTAGCAAGGTTTAACGGAATGATTTTTCGGCATCGATGGTACTGGTGCCGTAATAATGTTATTGTGATGAACGTTAACCTAACTCGTGGCTCAAAATACCTCGGAGGAGCTCAGTATTTGCGACGTGCGATTCTATGGTCTTCAGATATTATGTGCTTGTGCAGAATACGGTGTTTGATAATGAAATTGCGATATTATTGTGGTGATATGGTGTTAATGCGGCAACATATTTGGTAGTCTTGACGTGAAATGCCTGAATAGATTGTTTTCCTAGGTATTGTGAATTCGCCGTGCATGACGTTTTGTGTGACGTGATAAGGTGTTTGATACGGTAGGATCTTTGAAAAATATGTATACGGATAATGAAATGTGGGTGGTTATAGACGTGTCATTAGGATTGCGTATTTTGAGATGATGCAATGTGAAGGTCCTGATGAAGGTCTTGACGTTAGGAATTGTGTTGGTCATGCGTGAATTTTAATGTCGTTATGATGAATGATTTATTTAGGCACGAGGCCGTATTTAGGATAATGTTATAGGATTTTCGTACTCGTGAACACTGATAGATGGTCGTCACATTTATCCTATTTAAATACAATATAGACCAGAGCGCAGAGCATCAAGGGAATGTTAGGATCTTCACAAAATGAACAGTAACATAAGAATATTGGGTCATGTCTTAAAGGGAATACGATCTCCAACGGTAAGTAAATCATTTCTTTGCTAGTTGGATATTTTTTTTTGTAGATCATTTGAGTTGGTGCCTAGTGCTGATGTAGTTATTTCAGGCCAAACTTCGCAGTGGAATCCGGTGGCGCAGAATCAACGTAGTTAGAGAAGGTTATTGTTGACGCTGCAGTGTCTCTTGATGTCCTTTATCTAGGTGCAGACTTCGATGAATGTTCGAGAGGATCGAGTTTGTCTTTTAAGTGCATGATATTGATGGATGATATATTATGCTACAATCCTGTGTCTTTCAAACATTTCTCTTGCATGTGCGATGATTTATGAGTTTAGAATAAAGGTGTTGCTAGGTAGATAGTTTACCGATAAATAATGCGATGATTTAAATGAGAGTGACGGAATACAACGGCATATTTAAGCAGGAACAACATTTTGACGTGGATGATTCAGCGATTCCCAGTTATTTATTTTAAAATGTGTGATGGATAATAGATCTTTCACTGTAAGCCTTCAGCAGTGACACACTTTGTCTCATTTGTTTTCCGATTTCTCTTGATTGACGATGTTGTAATTCCTTTTGTAACAAGAGCAAGAAGTTAGGTGTTTATTTCGAATTAACGTAACACTCATTTTTCCTCCTATATCCGTTTGTGTTGCTATTAATTTGTTCATTATGCAGCTGTTATTAGAAGTCATTAGTAGTCATTAAACGGAAAATCCTTCCATAAATGAAACATTTCACAGAGTTCTCATTTGATGTAGTGTAGGAATACTAGGATAGTTATTTAATTTAGGATGAAATGAATATGCAGCTGTTATTAGAAGTCATTAGTAGTCATTAAACGGAAAATCCTTCCATAAATGAAACATTTCACAGAGTTCTCATTTGATGTAGTGTAGGAATACTAGGATAGTTATTTAATTTAGGATGAAATGAAATAATGATCAATGTATCTTGATGAATATGCCAATATCTTAAATCTCTTGACATTCTGTTGCGGAATATTTACGTAATTTTGGGTAGGAAATGATGATTACTTTCTACGTTTAAACTATACTGATACCAGTCCACTATAAAAACCTGTGACCCAACTCGTCGAACTTGCACGTCCCTAGAGTGGAGGCTTCATGGATCACCGACTGTTTTGCTTTGCCGTGGCGTAACCCAACACCGAGATTCAGAATTGAGATGTGCAAAATGGTCACAGGGAGTGCTGTCAGGGCTCAATATCGTGATCTTTCCTACTTTTAGAAACACCACTCAAACTTATTCGTCTACTGATGTCATTCCACGCAATCTCTCCTCTGACAGCTCGGAACATACTACTTAGTCGAGCAGCTCGTCTCATTTCTCCCAAGGTTTCCCAGCTCCCAAAATTCGCAACATGTTTGTAACGCTACTCTTTTGTCGGAAATCGCCCAGAACAAATAGTGCTGCTTTTCTTTGGAATTTTTCCAGTTCTGAAACATAGAACTGGACTTAGTCAAGGGAAAAATCTCTGACCTTTAATGTGTTTGGCATTTATCAATGATCTTTCTGAGGGAGTGAAACATTTCACCTGTCTAATATATGCTGATGACTTTAAAATATTCAAACATATTTCATGTAAGTAGTGATGATGACATGTCGACTTACAACATTTTACAGTAGTATGTTGAAAATAAATTAAGACTTTTACATCTCTAAATGAGTTTCCACGTCTTTACCATGAAGAAAATAGCCTATATGTTTCACGTGCATAGTAGGCATCCTCGATATACGAAAGGTAAATGAGGTGAAGTATCTCAGAATATTATTTGACAGAGAACTAACTTTCACTCCTCATTTACACAAAATGATAAATGCTTTTGTACTCAGGAATATCAATTATTTTAAGAGGTTAATACGATCGTTGGGTCGTACAGTGCGCTTGTAAGACGAAAATTAGAATATGCAAGCATTGTATGGAGACCCAGAAGATTGCTCAAATTGAGAATGTACGGAAAAGATTTCTTAGAAAATTGCAGTAAAAAACACAGGCATTTACCAATACCAATGGCACCATATAACGAATTCCTCCTCTATTTCAAGTTTTAGAGCCTATAATTCTGAAGGGAGCATAATTCCATGATATTTCTGTACAACATTTTTAATGGTAGAATATATAAGTCTAGAATAATTAATTCCGCCACTTTTAAAATTTCCTGTTCCTAGGGTCAACAATAGAAGGAACATAACATTTTCAAATGAGGAGGTTAGAACATACGCTTATACAAAATCTCCTCCTCACAGACTATGCACTAACTACAACAGTGCAGTCCGTAAAAGCGACTCACTGGACTTCAGCTCATCATTCAAAGCCTTCACAATAGACTTCAGAGCTTCTAAAAAGTATTTCATCCACTCACAAATTTGTAAATGACTGAACATTCCCCCGCATTTCTGTCATAATGTATATGGATTATTTTAAATATGTTGTTATTATGTTAATTAATCTTATAACTTTTGTATATTCTATTGCAAAATATATTCAGAATTATTACTCACTTCAAAATCCTTTCGTAATGGGAAGTATATGGATAAATGAACTGCTCAGCGGAGAATGGAAGCACGAGAAGAATATGTATTCTGGCCGTCAATAAACAGAGATCGTTTTGTAATGTTGGAACCAACAGTAGGTCTAGAATCTACGGGGGAGAAAACAACCGCACTTTGAGAAGCAGGTAATCTGCGTTGAAGTACCCAATTACATCATGTAGAAATGTGAACTCGTTCACTGTCTACGGATAGTTAGTGGGTGCAAGACGTACCATACCAGGGATGATGGCCGAGTTATGGAAGAAGTCTGCCCTCGAGAAAAGCTACCTAGCCAAGATTGCCGAGGCGACTGTATGAAGGTCCGTGTTTATGTTAGGAACCATTTATATTCCAAGACATAAAAATTGCACACTACTGTATCTTTTTTTTTGCAAGGGGCTTTACGTCGCACCGACACAGATAGGTCTTACGGCGACGATGGGATAGGAAAGGCCTGGGAGTTGGAAGGAAGCGGCCGTGGCCTTAATTAAGGTACAGCCCCAGCATTTGCCTGGCGTGAAAATGGGAAACCACGGAAAACCATCTTCAGGGCTGCCGATAGTGGGCTACTGTATCTTATGGCAACCCCCGTTGAGGGTCAATTTCCTAAAAATAGGATGAAATATATAATTAGTATTGCCAGTTTTGCATAATAATATATCATTAGCATTAATATAATGCTTAATTATTAGTTGATAATATTATTATAATATAGCATATTATTAACCCATTGGCATATTGATTTTCTAGCCCTTCGCATGCCCACTATTAGTATTTAATTTACGTAAAACACGGTTCATGAGAACTTTAATTTTTTAGATCCAGTTATTACAGTTTTCTTACACAAACTTTAATTTGTAAAAATGAAAATCAAAAGGTACCCTGATTCCAGTCATTCGACCACGTCAGGAATGGATGAATGAAGCCCCCATCTAGCGGCGAGGATAGGAGTTGTGTTGGCTGCCGAAGCCTGTCGCACTCCTGCGGGGCAATCATTAATTACTGACAGATGAAATGATACTGGAGAGTGTTGCGAGAATGAAAGAAGACAGATAAAATAGAGGGAAACCTGTCCCGCCTCTACTTTGTCCAGGGCAAATCCTACATGGAGTGACCGGGATTTGAACCACGGAACCCAGCGGTGAGTAGCCGGCGCGCTGCCGTTCGAGCCGCGGAGGCAAACAAGCTTTAATTTACGAAATTAAAAAAAAATCTTAAATTTAGATTTTTTAGTATTTCAGTAGTTTTCATTTTTATCCCTTTAGCGCTTCTAGCACCCGGCATTTCAACATTAGAGACATCAATATTACTATCACAATTTTCTGATTGGCTGTTAATTTTCTCGGATCCATCACTGTTACTATCACCACTGACACCATATAATTCTTCCAAATCGGAATTTCCTACGCGCTTATATTTTTAATTCTGTTCAGAAAATCTGATATATCACCGCTACCTGGCAACTGCCATCTACGCGCAATGCTACTCATCTACTCACCTCGGATAGGGACAGACACCACGGGAGTACCTTTTTGAATATCAATTTTAATGCTAAATTTTCATGTTAATCAAACGCAATTACAATGGTGAGAAAGAGAATCTCTTCCGCTTTCTAACAGTATATAACATGATAGTTCCATCTCTTGATGACGTCTGAAATACACGCTCAAAGCTACTTGTGCTCGGCTCCACGGCTGCTAGCCGTCAAGTTACGCGAATAATCGCACGGCTGGGATCCGTTTGTGTATACCAAAAGTGACACATTGTAAGTGGGATAAACAACCTTGTAGTGTGCAATAAATAAAATTAATCACTAATAATTAATTAGCTAAATAAATAAATAAATCCTGGTGAATGGATAGAACCTAACATGTCAGAAAAAGAAGCCTTTGCATCACGCATGAATAAAATTTAAATGGCTTACCATCTGACTAGAAATGTCCATAACAAAAGACCTACGTCTCTGAATGGAAAAATCAAACACTATTGCACTGTCATCCGGCCAGAGGCTCTATATGCAGCGGAATGTCTCGCCATGAACAAAAAAAGACATGATGGAGAAATTGGAGGCTAAATAAAGGAATATTTTGAGGAAAATATTAGGTCCAGTCAAAGACAATGGCGAGTTTAGGATACGGCACAACCAGGAGTTGTACTCGCATGTGGATAAAATAACCGACGTAATGCGCAAGAGGAGGATTATTTTTTTATGGACACATGGCCCAAATGAAGTCAACACGGTTAACCAACCGCATGTTCACTTTCCTCCAAGAGAAAAGGCAAAGGGGGCATGGTTCAGCGAGGTATAAAAAGATCTGCAGGAGATTGAGATCTCATTTGAAGATATCCAGGAAAAAACTCCAATAACATCAGAGTTTCCAACCAAAGCCGAATGTGATAACTGGAAACTCATGGACGAAAGAGCGAAAGAAGCAACACCGTCTACGAATGAAGGAATACTGGACCAACATTAAAGCTCAAAGGAAACAGTTGAAATGACGTGGTCCTTAGTTGGCCGATGCCAAACAAGAATAAATAAATAAATAAATAAATAAATAAATAAATAAATAAATAAATAAATAAATAAATAAATAAATAAATAAATAAATAAATAAATAAATAAATAAATACATAAATAAATAAATTCCAGCCCCAAATGGTAATATTACAAGAACTCACGTAATGGTGTCGTAATGCTCCACATATAGATACCAAGCATATTGCCTGTTTATCTCCTGATATTATACTGTACCTCGGGGGAATAAAACTAGTGAGAAACACAGTCGGGAGTACATGAAGTCTCCATCAACATATCTTACTGGTGAATCGATTTTCTCTATCTATATTTATAACTCGACAGTGATAAGAATAGGGGGCTATGTTCGAGGAAATGGAGAGTGTAATGGGAAAAGAGGAGGAACAGGGTGGCGAGTGTGGAAGTAGAGGGAAACCTTAGGATACGAGAAAAAGAGTAAAGAAGAGCGAGATAGAAGCAGCTCGCTCTGATTACAGTAAGAAGAGACGCGAGGTAACACTGAGGAAGGTTCAAATTGAATTCAGAGATTGGGTAGGAGTGGATCACTTAGGAGGTGAAGTGCTGGGCTCGTATCGGACCAAGACTTCGATCGAGCAGTAGTAGCTATGCTATTGGCAGCATCTATGACATATGAAGACCTGCTCACAGCAGAGGCAGTTCAGGACCTTTTATCACCAGCTTCCGGGCCAATATCACCCCAAGACTTCAAGGAATATTTACTAGATGAATTAAAGAAACAAAACATCTGGCTGCGAAGCCATATAACTAATTTCATTATTTTGACTCTTTGTAAAACCCAATAACTGGATATACAGGGGGAGTCTCTCCTCTATGGCAAACCGCAAGTAAGTGCTTCGGGTGGTGATAAGAAAAAAAAAGAGGCCAAGATGTATAGTCCAGTTTACTACCTAACCAAAGGTTAAGATCAAACAAAACGTTAAGATCACCAGCGAAAATCAGTTACTTGTAGTCGTACATTTACAGCTTACTAGCGTGTACCCGCGGCTTTGCCCGCGTTTATTAATTCAGCCGTTAGATGTTCTTAAACAAAAAGCAAAGCAAAGTCATCTCCGTACATGAAGGCCCTAGGAGGGGTGGCAGGTAAAGGCTTCCACCATCCGTAACCCCGGCACTTGATGGGGTAGAGTGGTCAGCTCTACGCCCGGCCACCTTTGCCCCCAGGAATTAACCTGGTACTCATTTTTGGTGTAGGCTGAGTGAACCTCAGGGCCATGTGCACCTTCGGAAGTGGAAATCTCGTTTCTTAAATTTTACGACTTCCTGATGGGGATTCGAACCCACGTCCTTCCGGGTGAACCGAGCACGCCTTTACCGCCTCGGCCAGGCAGCCCCTTAGATGTTCTTAAGCCATTTATATAAAATAAAAATATAATATTTATTAACACATCGTGTTTTACATAAATTTTACGAAATACATAATTTTATTTTTATAATAATATCCTTACTTCGATGCTTATAATACCGGGTTGGCGTACGGCACACATAATATTAAAGAATTACGTGATATGGTATCAGGAATGGAGAGGGTGAAACCCGGTGGCGGCACATAGCTTACTCCTCTCGAATAGCACCAACGGATCTGCTCAAGACTTTACGTCTCCATCCGACGAACGAATCACCATCAGCAGCATCATATGCCCTCACTCCTAATGAGCACTGCGCAGAAGTTTTGAATTTAACCCAGGCTTTTAACTCGCAATCTAGTGATTAAAAATTGTAAACCACCACCTCTCCTTCCCTGCTGACCAACATTCTCATGGTGACAATTTCTTGACCAACGGGGCTCTAACCGGCTAACCACTGTGTCAGAACCATACAGACTTCACGCCTTAACGATCATGACCACCAGGCGCACTTCATATGTTTCCTCTAAGTAAAATAAAGTATAATAGTATTAAGTTAGTTGAAAGATAATACGGCTCATGCTTGATTGCTGGTGTAGATAATTACTCATAATCCTTAAATTTTAACTGAATGAAATGAATATCGGGTAAATAAATAAATAAATAAATAAATAAATAAATAAATAAATAAATAAATAAATAAATAAATAAATAAATAAATAAATAAAGATTAAAAGTAAATAATTTATGATAGCAACTCTTTATCTCTATAAAAATTTCATCTAAAAATACGTCTATGTTAAAAATTTCAAATCCCTGCGTGCCGTGTATTTGGCTGGGCATCTCGCACATACACACAGACAGACACTTTCAGATATTGCGGACTGAATGTGGCTCCTCGTGTCGGGGACCGAAAATGGCTTCCTACTCCATGGACATAAAATGGCGTACGTTGCCTAGTGACAGTGAATCTATGCATTTAATCCTGGTTAACAGCACGATGGATTGTCATATACCAGCGCACGTTTCCCACCGGTTTTTTTCTTCCTAACACACCCACGAAAGCGAAAATTAAAAATCCGGCTCCGCGGTACATACATGTTTAAACATTTTGAGAACCTACAAAAGTACACCTCTTTTGGGTGTAAATGCCGCCGTATTCACTAAACTACAACAGGTAGTTTGGCTACTTAACTTTTTCTAATCACCTATCCAAAAGAGTGTACATTTCCGTACAATCCGAAAGATGAAAGAATCACAGGATCATTTTTTCCTGCATTTTTCACGACATTCACTTCCCAGTTCTGACGGTGAACTCAAAGATAAGATGCCAGTCAGTGGTAATTCTCCAACTGTAACATCGGGAACATGTATCTGTTGAGCGAAGCCAGTACTAGGTAAGAAGAGCAGGTTCCTTGACGATAGCTCATTCCAAAGATTGTTCGCGCATTTCTGAATACGGTTTATTTATATGCGAAATTTCAAGAATTAAGCCTATATGCCCAGAAAAAAGACCCTATGATATATTCATCTTCCGGTTATTATGCCAACACACTGTTTATTGAATAGTTATTTAGAAAAAATAAAGTATTTCTGTACATTCTGTAGTTTAGTTAACAAGATGGTTCTTACAGCCAAAAGTAGGGCATCTTTACAGGTTCTCAAAATGTTTGAAATTTGTAACTCTTAAAATTCATTCGATATTTCAACGGTTGTTCTCCATAATATGTATATTAACACGAATAAGCCACAAAATATTTTCCAGACCAATTCGTACAATAAATGTACGACCAGGAGTACATTAAGTGATTTTCGCTGGTGGCCTTAAACATTTCTAGGTACGGTACGCTGCTAAAAAGAAACCCTTTCAACTGTAAGTCTTCGGTCTGACTGAGTTTTGGAACAACGACTTCAGTAGGTAGAGATGGCGAAGTAATGTGTGTGCGGGAGAGAATAATTGACACATGAACCAGTACCTACTAATGCTACAGGCCTCACAGCACGGCTGATGACGTCACTAGGATAGGCGCAACGGCACTTCAATGGTTGTTGAACGAATTACTTTGATGATGAGAACTTGTGTGCTTTACAAAACGTTTTCAAAAGATGCTATTTCAGGGTATTAAAGCATATTGGTAATATATTTATTTCAGTTGTACCGAGACCAATTAAAGCAGAAGAAAGACGGAGAGATGGCGCACTCCGTTTTCTGGAAATATGGTAAAAGTTCAGATTGATAGTAAATAGCAACAAGGGGTTTAAATTTGATTGTTACTATTTTTAGTTAATAATAATTTCATGACCCTTGGTGATTAGTAATTAACCTACGTTTTACTCATGAAGAATCAGTTAACATTTTACTGGAAAATAAAATAATTATATGAAAATTAATAATTAAGATCCTTCGTATATACTACTAATTAGAGGCCAAAGTAAACTGGAATTTCGTCCCATTTAAGACTCATTAATATACCGGAAACCTTCCTTTATTTCTTATTAAGAATATTTTATTTTTACTATTTTGGTAAATATTTCTGTCTTGGTGCTGACTTAGAAACAAATTGGAGATTATACATAATAGAAATAATTAGTTACAAATGAAAAATAGAATACAAAGGAGGGAATAATTCACAGAGGATGATGAAATTATGCCGGAATTCATAACAGGAAATACAACAATTTAACAATAATAACATAGTTTTAGTTAAATAACTTAATTCTTCTGTATAAACATTACATCAATACAAGTTTTCTGAATTGTTAATTCTTAATCAAGGGAATTTTGTCACGGAAACTAGTTTAAACTCATTTGTTGTTATTTAGATGAAATTAAGCCCTCAGCATTTTCAATGTTTAATAATTCCACAAACATTACTGAAATTTTCCTTAAGTCTTCCAGTGAAATAATCTGACATTTGTCCTAGATGTTCAGTATTTCTTTTCTCCATTACTGGCAAGATGCAGTAATTTACTTAATTTTTGACTTTTCAAGTAAAACCCTGTCAATCACATTCCGTTAATGTAAAAGCTCTTTTTCTCTCCAACACACTGGTTTAAACATACTTTGCTCAAATTGCAAGAAAAGTGTTAAATATATTTTTATGGAAGACAATTTAACTTAAAATCTGGCATAATATAGGAAAAATTCCAAGCATAAGAAATCTAAAATTTCCAATAAATGCATATTTTGCTCAAATTGCAAGAAAGATGTTAAATATGTATTTTTTGTGGAAGACAAATTAGGCTAACTAAGAAACTAGCCTAATATCGAAAAAATTCTTAGCATAAGAAATTTAAAATTTCGAATAAGTTTAAATTGTTAATATATTTTTGAAGACAAATTAACTTAGAAACTAGCATACAATTAGTATGGTGGAAGAAAAGCCTTTTATGGCAATAAACTAACTTTGAAACAGTGAATCAACTACAGTACACTCAGAATATGAGTACATAAGCTCAATATTATCACAAAATTAGAGCCCAGAATGCCTCATTAAATTCAGATTACATGAAAGTACTGATACTGAATTATGTACTCTCAAATTATGTACTCTCAAATTCAAAATGTCAAAAATTAAAAGTATCTATTTGAAAGTATTTTAAGAATGTTTGAAAAATATTTTTTCATTGCCAATAGAAATATTACAAAGTTTTGGAATATATTTTTTAAAGAAATTATTAACAGCATACATGGTAATATGGAAAGAAAGCCAATCATTAAGTGAGGTATTTCATTTCTGAAGGCTGCACCTTTGATACCACCAGTCTCCAATTTGCATTGTTCTAAAATTTCAGCATAATTCGTAGCCTAGTCTACGGAAATTCTAACAACTCATTTGCCTTTATCTCCTTCACAACACACTATCTTTATTGTTGAAATAATCATGCATCCAAACCATAGTCTCTGCAAGATATTAATTCTTAAAATTACAAGACACATTTAAAAGGGTAAGCAAGCACCTAATATTTTTCAAGGAAACCCATGTGATTTAATTTCGATTTCAACCTTGGCATAGAGCTCGAAAGTGAACTAGTAAGTTCTTCACGAAGGCAGTAATTAAAATTTTAAGATTTTTTTCTCCTTTGCAGGAACACATAGATCTGTTGGTTCTGTTGCCATTGTAATAACAATGAACACTTTATATTAATTGAGGAACACTTTGAAAATATGACACTTTTTGAATTACACTACACTGCATGTATGAAAATGTCTGAACCAGTTTATCACTGACTAAAGGGTGGAATATGACAGCATAATAGCTAAGTTTACAGGGTACGCCTACATAATAACATTTCGTCTTCTTACTGTAGAACCACTCTATTACAAGGTAATTTAGTACTCTTAACCTATGAGACTGTAAGTTTCCTCCTCTTTGTATTTATGTGACTCTGGACATTACTACGTTTCTTAACATAATTGTTAAGGAGTATGTTACATCCTGTTTTTACAATGTAAGAGAGAATTTTTTCATGAGTATGGTCATCTCGAGTACATGGCAACTCCACAAGAAGTACAACTTCTTTTCTAATCACAGACATTGCCAATGTTACAACTAAATTTTGATGTGATGGTTGCTTCATAAACATGTATTCATACTTCTCAGATACCGAGGTTTTGACAGTCAAGTAAGTGAGAATAATGGCATTAACATCTTTTGGGTTGGGACAATGCAGAACCCCCCTGTCAACACTTTTTATAAGCTCATAATTACCTTGATATTCTGTTAATGATAATGTTCTATTAAAAACGAGTGATGTTTTACAAATTTCACACTTCAACCTTCAAAGAACTGCTCTTACACAATATCCTGACAAATATGGGATAACAGGCAAATATTCCTGAATGGATAAACGTTGGTCTTCACTGATGTCTACAGAGAGATAAGAGTGACAGTTGGGCTTTTTTTTTTTTTGGGCACTGCTCCTGTTTCAGATGAGGTTTCTGAAGAGGTATACAATACTTATTTTCAGTCTTGCTGTCATAGCAGTCACTATGTCTCAGGATTTGATCCTCACTGAAATGCAGTTCAAAGACCTTAAAAAGAAAAAGAAAAGTCTAATTTGTTATGCCAGTACCGGTACTTTAGAAAACAGTGAGGTAATTAATTAACTACGGATAATCATCTCAAGGTGGGCAGTTAAAATGTGGAACAGGACAGCACACTGATGTGTGTGGTTCAAATTAGGGTGGTCATAGACCCAAGTACTATGAATCCCAAATGTTCACGTTTATCACGTGGTTCAGTTTGAGAGATAATACGGTATAACAAGCGTCCTAGACCTTTAAGTGAAAAATAAGAGCTCACAACCTAAAACGAAAAGAATTTTTAAAATATCAGTACTGAGTTTACCTTTGAATTCTGCGTAGCCTGGAAATTGTCTAGGCGTATTGCGTTAACCCACATCTTGCGAACGGAACATTCAAACACTACTTTTCTACGAAATGTAATATACGACACTCATTTTTCAACCATACGCCAGTATTAAACAGATTCAGCACAGCATTATTTAGTCACATGTTCCTCAACATAACAGCCATGTTTGATGATACTCATTACAGCAGTGGTGCCAACATGGAAACTTCAATTTTTATCCAGGTGAAGAGGCAGGGAAGGGAAAATAAATTGGTTCGAAGTATATTTAACCTTTATTATTCATCTATGAACTTCGCCGTTCTTTGTATTCATCATAATCACATTTATTTACGATGATAAACGTGGCATTAATATTCCTTACGTGGGGTGAAATCATAGACATTGACACCTCTACTATGCTTAGTTCCTCCTTTCACCGCCAGGGAATCTCTCTCCTTGCTGTTATCTAAACGCTGGGTCGTCGACTGGCCACGTCTGCCTATCCCCGTGACGTCATATACCTTACGACACATCTGTTGTAAGGCCTGTAGTATTAGTAGGTACTGCATGAACTGGCCGGCCGCCCCGCCCCCAACCTGCTTCCCGCCGCTCACTCCTGTCTATGCGGTGCTTAAATGAGCAAAATTGACGCCCCAAAACAGGTACTAAAATATGACTGGGCACCTAATTCTGGTATGGCTGTATACAACATTCCTTGTGAAGTCGTTGTACTAAATCTCAACCAGATCGGAGACTTAGAGACTTAGACGGGAATTATGCAATTTAAGTGTAAGTATGAAAAGTGTGCGAGACATTTTCGTACCGCAATCTGCGAGCAGACTGTTGATGAGTGCGCCGCGTGTAACAGGGTCAACGCTGGGCCGAGCAAGAGAAATCGTCTAAGAAGTTGCTCGAAGTTTATACTGTGTAGCAGTATCCAGTAACTAGTACGGCAACACAGTACGATGCGCCTTCTCCTCCAACTTTGCTAAACCGTATTTTACAAACAATAGTAACGTATTGTACCGCCCGGCTTCTTGGATGAATGGTCAGCGTTGAGGCCTTCGGTTCAAAGGGTCCCGGGTTCGATTTTCAGTCAGGTCGGGGATTTTAAATGCCTGTGATTAATTCTTTTGGCTCTTCATATTCAGACAGCACACCCATTATCAACCACCAGAGAAACACGCAATAGTATTCATGTCCCTACACATAGGGTTGGCGTCACGAAGGGAATCCAGTGGTAAAACAGAGCCAAATCCCTATACGCGACTCACATCACACCCGTGACACAAAAAGGTTGCAGAAGCAGAAGAAGAAGAAGAGTAACGTATGGATCGTCCGGCTCCTTGGTTGAATGCTCAGCATTGAGGCCTTCGGTTCAGAGAGTTCGGAGTTCAATTCCCGGTTTGTCTGTGGATTTTAATCATATCGGGTTAATTCCTTTCACTCGGGAATGAATCTTTTTAATCGTCCTCCTGTTCACATCCAATCGAGACAGCACAGTACTAACCGTCCTAGAAAAACGTAACAGTGAATACATCAAAGCATACAGGTCGTAAAATCCACATGTGCTACACAGTTCACACCCGGGAATCCTCAAAGATTTGAGAACAGTGGAAGAAAGAGAAGAGGATTTTCATGAAGCAATTTATTACACCAATCTTTTTGGTTTACTATTCTCCTTATCATCGCCCCAGTCACACCTATGTATTTTGCTACAAGAGAGAGACTCCCCCGGTATTTAAGAAACATACAAATATTTTTAGAGCATATCGGCCTTTGATTTATAACACATAAATAGATGGATATACAGACAGTTGGTTACCCAAATTATTTCTTCTAACTGGCGAACCTGGGAATACTATAATATAACTTACTTGCTGTTGTAGCCATGCTTCGCAACGTAATTCTACATTGTATACAGGATTCTAGATGAAGTCGTGTACACCCTGTAAATAGGATTTTATTACATTGCAAAATGACGTATTTAGAAATTTAATTTTAGCATTTTCACCTTAAATACCATTTCATCCAGCGTGAATAAAATTATATAGAGCCTAGATTGTAGTGCGTTATTCCCTATTATGTACGTACTAATTTTAATTAAATTCTGTTTACCATTTTTTTCGTGGCTTGACATTGATATGGACTAAGCAACACAAATCGAAATTCATGAATATTTCTCTTATCATAGCTGGCACGGTAAATCTGTATGGGACATACATGACCGAAAATTAAATTCTATATAACTTTATGTAGTGTTTATCGATAGGATCACTATTAACATAGGTTTTTGAGAATTTAATTTTAGACCTTCCCCTAAACTAGTACTTCACTCAGCGTGCCTCATTCCTCAACTTTACATAGCCTACCAATTTTCGTTAATTATCTTTAGCCATTCTTTCTTGGTGCGCGTAAAACAGACAGACGGAGAGACAGACAGACAGACAGACAGACAGACAGACAGACAGACAGACAGACAGACAGACAGACAGACAGACAGACAGACAGAGATAACGGAAAATTAAAAAGTACAATTCCTTGTCACCCTTGCAATAATTTGATGACTACTTATAAATAATTTCTTGAATATCATAAAATATATCATAAATAAAAATATATAAAAATAAACATAATTAACCGAAATGTCCGCAGTAAGGGCGCCAGAGTTCACCAAAATGGATCCCTCGAATTTAGATAGAGCATGATAATTATTTATATCCCAGGGCGTGTACATAATGCTGCGTACTGGTACATCTGCTTCAGGCCTTACAGAACCTTCTGAAAACGACTAAATAGATAGGAACTGCACCTAGGTTCATCAATAACTCCACTGATTCTAAAATATCTAACCATATTCTCAATCAAATCCGTGCATGAGCACCTCATCAACACACCAAAATACACTTATAATACACAAACAAACGATTCCTGGAAGACCCCATATTTACAACAACAACAATGAAAACAGTGGGAAAACGAAAGCGAGAACTATGCCACCATTTGCAGATAGTCCGTTGAACAATGCACATATATGTAGACAAATACCCTTCACTGTCCCTGTATCAACACGGCTTGCCGATTCTCATAATCGGCAGTTATAACATCACACAGATACTGTACCTCGTAATACTGAGTTCACAGACTTTAACACTTGTTGTAAAGATATATACATTTGAGCAACACACGCTTGTCGATCCTGAACATAAATTATGGAAAGTCTGAGATAGCTTTCACCAACATATAATGCCAGGCCGCCACAAGTGCTACAATAGTTAATGCGTAAGCACTCCACAATTTGTCGATCAGCCACTTTCCACGAACGTTTGAAGTCCAGTCCATTGTAGCAGTGTCACTCGAATAACGTATATCCAGTTTTACTCCCGTGTGTTAGCACCACTTCCTTCCCGTACAGTGTGTCAGTTGTGGTTGTAGTCGTTTCCTTTCGCTGTGATGTCGAACTATAAAAAGACCTCATCTCTCACATGACTCGCCGAGATTGATCCTTGCCAACCAATCATGAGCGATCCTCTTGTCAAGACCATGTCCTGAACTACGTCTTGGTCGCAAGACATAAACAAACTCTCTGGGGTGTTTCACATGACTCATAGAACTTTCCTAGTACAACATCAAAAAGCTCATGTGATTCTGGGCATTCACATGATTCATCGAACTTACCGACAACAAAAAGTACATCTTATAAGACACTGGAATACCCTCATGAGTCATACAAATTACCAGAGTCCAATATAGCAATGTTTTCCCACTCGTTGTTCAAAACAAATTACTCATACTACATATATGGAGATCTCCCAGCTTACAAATATAAATGACAAAATATACAAACAAAATACTAATAATAATAATGATAATAATAATCGAATACTTTCAATAACATCTCTCACTTCTACGTGTAGTGCGAGGGTGTGATATATGTACTATCACACCCTGGACACGACCGATGCATAAATACCTGATTTTTTAATTTTGAGCTATGTACAGACAAAACTCTTTTATATACTGTACATTGGCGGAAAATAAACCCTAACAAAAAGAAGGGGTTGTGCTAGATCAGAGCCTCTCCAACGCCAAAATCTTACGCGTGCAAACTGAGGTGCAGAGGTCCTGTGCACAATGCATCGGTCCCACTCGGCTCGGACCAACGCTTCGTCTCTGGGCTACTCGGCTAAGCTAGGTTCAATTCGGCTCAACTCGGCTCGAATTTAGAGCACTACGAAGCAAGTGAGGAAGAAAGCGACAGATAGCAAAGCGAGACAGGCGTGGGGAAAGAGAGAGACAGCGCTATTGCTCCAAATCGAGGAGTGGTGGTTGCACTCTGGTCAGCCAAGCGAAATCGTCTTTTGCCCCATGCACAGTGCATGCACCTGCACGCTGAGAGGCCTTGTGCTAGATTAACGAACGTAGGTAGGCGTGTTTATGCTTCTGAAAGATGACGATGATTCAAATTTCCCGCAAATCGCGCTAGTAGCGGTCCCATGACTTTGCAGATCAGGTTTGCTTTAAATACGGGCTGTACTGTGCAAGAGCGTTAGTTACCTGTGAGATTGGACGAAGTGACTGTGAATGGGTAAGGAATACCTTTACGACGACGAAGAGAGCAGTATCAACAGTTCACTGCGGTTGGACGAGGCCGTATAATAGGGACACATGAGGGTGGAGTTTCCTTCCGCACTATTGCAGAACGACTTGGAAGAAATGCCTACACTGTGCATGCGTGCTGGCAGCAGCGGTCATGAGAAGGTTCGCTGGCAAGAAGACCGGGCTCCGGACGTCCCCGTGGCACCACTGAGAGGAAGAACCACCGAATCGGCGTATGGCTGTGCCGCAGCGTACTGCCTCTGTAGCAGCAAATCGAGCGGCAGTTGGCACCACAGTGAAGCAAGGAACTGTTAGAAATCGCTTACTTGAAAGACAGATCCGAACCAGACGCCCTGCGGCGCACATTCCACTTACCCCAAACCACCGCGGTCTGCTACTTCAGTGGTGTCTTGCGAGAGGTCTTTGGAGAATGGAGGTCCCCTGTGTTTTCCGACGAAAGCCGGTTCTGCTTTGGGGCCAGTGATGGCCATGTATTGGTTAGAAGGAGGCCAGGTGAGCACCTGCATTCCACCTGTCTGGGGCGTCGACACACTGGACCTTCACCGAGAATTCTGGTCTGGGAAACAATTTCCTATGGCAGCAAGAGCACTCTCGTGGTTATCTCACGCACACCGACTACAGATGTGTACGTCCGTCTGGTGATTCAACCTATTGTGCTGCCATTCATGAAGAGCATTCCCGGGGTTGTTTTCCAACAGGATAACGCACTCCCCCATGCCGCTGTTGTAACCCACCGTGCTCTACAGAGTGTCGACATGTTGCCGTGGCCTGCTTAATCCACCGATCTGTCTCCAGTCAACCACGTATGGGACATCATTGGACGACAACTCCAGCGTCATCCACAACCGGCATTAACCGGCCCTGTATAGACAGGCCAAATGCAGGAGGCATAGAATTCGATCCTACAAGCTGACATCCGGCACCTGTACGATACAATGCATGCCTTCATTCAACAGTCAGGCGATTACACCGGTTATTAATGGACCAGCATGACACATTTGTGATGGCTTTTCTCGCGTGGATATTAATCTGTAGTCTTGTACCTTTAACCAACTAAATATGTTTCCTCGCAAATATATTGCCAAAATTTCCGTATTCTACATTCCTTATTTCATGGTGTATGGACATTTCTTTCGCTAGTGTATATTATTACTCAACTGAATATTCAGTGCACATCATCCTTCTTTTATCGAATTTGGCCATCTAAGGGCCACGTTAAATAACCCACTGCATTCATTTCTGTTTGCCTCCTGCTTCCTTTCTGGTTCTCCAATAATTTTTCATTATTCCACTGTGCGTTTCCCTCCTGTCTTCTTACCAGATGTCATTCCGTTCCTTCTTGTCTTTCTCCTAGATACACTTGAAATTTTGTTATCACTCTCTTAAAAGGGTTTATATCCGCTGTCATTCCCATACCTGCCATATCTATCTTTACACTTTGCCTCCACTGGTTGTCCATGTGAACTTGATTAAATATTTGTTCTGGGAGACTGATGTTATCCATCCTCATTATGTGACCAAAGAACGTAACTCTCTCTTCTTGATCGTACAAGACATTTTTTCAGTTTATTTATTTTTGTAGAGGTCTGCATTCTTCCTGTGTCTGAACTCCCCATTTTCAGTCTCTAATGAGCTCCAGATATTTCTTAGATCTTTCCTTTCCTTTTTTCTCCAGTCGTTCTATTTCTCATGTTTTAAAGGAGAACATGGACCCTGTAGCATAAAGATATTCTAGTTAATTACCGTGTTGTTGTGCCTGATTTTAGTTGTGATGGAGAGACTTTTCTTACTGTAGGTATTCTTGGTCACTTAGTAAGCTTCTTCCAATTTCCTTGCTCTTCATTTATTTGCTTCTTTGTGTAGACCATTAATATGATTTACTTCCCACAAGTACTTAAACTTCCCAAACCTGTCGATTTTTCCATATTCTGTTAGTAACACTGTAGGTGAATTTCCGATGTTATACATAAATTTGTTCTCAACAGATATCTGAAGTCCAACTTTCTCTGAAATTTCTTCCGAAAGGTTTACCTCGGTAAGTGCTATTTTTATATTCTCAGAAAGGATTGCAATATCGTCAGCGAAGGCTAAATAATTTATACCTACCCCTTTAAATTTCGACCTTGGCCTTATCTCATGGTGGATTCCTCTTTCACCTTTTATTTCAGTGGCGAAGTTAGGGCTCGAGGCCCTCTCTTCCACTGAACCACATACTAATCAAAATCATAAATAAAATGATGAGATATTTAAAATAGTTAAAACCAAACAAAAAATTAATAAAATTGAGAACAAATTTAAATACATTAATAAGTTAATAATAAAACTAATTAATAGTAAGAACTCTTAATAATGACTAATCCTCTCATTATCTTTTCCAAGACACAGTTAAAAAAGAATCGTGGCCAATCCATCCCCCTGTCTCACACCAGTATTAATTGGAAATTCTCCTGAGATCTCCCCCATTATTTCACTTTACACTTTGTGTCCGTGAGAGTACCTCTGATTATATTGATTGACTTTGACTCTACCCCGAATTTCTCCAGTATTTTGTCTATAGAATCTTTGTGACGTATGATTACGTAGTTATTGCTCTTGACCATTATGCCCCGTATTATTCTTTTCAGATTAAATATCTGCTCCATCCAAGACCTGCCTTTTCTGAACCCCTCCTTGATATTCTCCTACTTTTTTATCCACTATAGGCTCTACAGTTTTGAGAAGCTTTTGATAAGATCGTGCAGTAGTACATTATCCATCTACTTATTCGTTTAATATTTTATTAAAGAAGACTATGGCACAGTATTTTTGCTTTCTTCCACGAACTTCTTGCGTCGGCTGATCACCTGATTCTGTTTCTCCTATAACACTCTTTGAAGTTGACGTCATAATTGCAAAAGCGAAAATACACAGAAGTGATCTGTCGCCGGAAGGCCACCCTGTCATTTTATTATATTATCTGTGATCTTCAGTCTTTGTAGATCCTAGTATATATCTTCCAGCCAACAGGTAGTGTGTTTTAAGGGGAGTATCAAAGGCCTATCCCGATAACGTTAAATTTAACATATATTTACATCCCGGTTTCTCTGGAACTTTTCAAGAAAATAAAACGAAACTTTTACAGGATATATATTTGTATTTAGCACATTTACTGTGGCTCTAGATTTATTAGAAATCAAGATAAGGTTTTTTAAGTATAGTCTTAATTTTTTATAGTTTAAAAGACTTATGATCAAATTAAGTGTGGTATCTCTACCATCCGTATAGGAACAATAATACTGTTAAGGAAAAGTACATAATTCAGAGCTCTAGCTTAAGTAGTTTCTGAGAAGATACGGAACATTCGCAAAATAGAAGTTCTTCAGAAATCACACTGGAGAGTGTAATGCCAGTTAAGAAACATGAATGCTACCATGTTTATTACCACATAAACTCCAGACAGGAAGTGATATCACAGCAAACAATGTAGCCAATTTATGCAGCAGGATGTTTACTATAAATCACCGTACATTACCGCCTTCAAGAGCAAATAGTTCCCGACGTAGCTTGTCTTAAGTGAACAAATGCTCATTAAATCTGAAGAAATTATTAAAAATTTGTAAATACTTTTAGTCATTAAAAATCAATTATACATACATCAAATTAAGGAGGAAACTCCAAATGAATTTTCCATAAAAAACTACAAATCAACATTGTTTACCAATGCCACTTTTTATACTCCACTTAATTTAGAGATGTAATCAAAAATCCTCCTCTTTAGCCTGCTGTTGTTCATTCTCTGAAGGTGACCACAAAATTGTAGTCTTCGTGTTTTAAATGTGTGTGTAATTTTCTCTATATTGCGGTAGAGGTCTTATTTTTCTTATTTCATCCTAACATCTTTATTCTTTTGAGGTCCAAAAATGTTCCTAAGTACTTTCATTTCTTTCTTTTACAGTTCCTCTTGTTCACATATTTTGTTCAATATTAAAACATTCTGATATATATAATACCTCTGGATTAATTACAGTTAAATAATACGTGATTTTTGCCTGAAACGATATCGATAGTTTCTTTTAACAGTGATCAGTGAGTTTATAGGCCATGTCCATCTTTTTTTATCTCCCTTTGCAGGTTGTGTTATAATTTCTTCTTCTTCTTTAGTTTCGGCAGACTAAAGATCACGTTAATTCGAATTCAGCTTCATCTGTTTCTGGGGTTTAATCCTCGTCCAGTACTCCTCCATCCTTTCACTCTGCAATCATCTCCTTTCTTCTGTCCACGGCGTTTGGGTACGGGATCTAACTTTTTCTTGAGACCTCTTGATGGCCTTGATCCTCGACTTATAAGCATGCCTGTTGCTGATTTTCGTTCCTTGTGTTCACATTTCTTCCAGATCCTTCACCTCCTGATACCAGCGCATCGTAGTTTTTCTGATCTAAACAAAAAGTATTATCTGATTGTTCAGTCTTCTCGGGTTACAAAGAACATGGCTTTCCTCTTCCTGATGGTACCTGAGATCCTTTCCATCTTGAGATACTAGATTTCCTATCTTTCTGAATGATTCATCCTCTGATCTTTGGGGTCCCACTATTTTCCTCATAATCTTTCTCCCCACCAGTCCCAACTACTTGACCAATCCTGTTTTATATCAAGTTCAAACATTTAGCTGCATATAAAGCCTCCGGGCGAATCACTGTCTGCTAGTGTCTGAGTTTTTCATTGATCGAAATCTTCTTTTGGTTATAAGTGTTCATAACTAGTTTATTTGCCCAATTCATCTTGTTGATTCTCGATATGAGTGACTCTTTTAGACAGGTTATTTTCTATCTACTCTTCCAGATATCTGAAATTCTCCACTTTCTGAATACATTTCCTCTCGTCTGTCATCTACCTGGGTGCTGTTTCGATGCTAGTTATGTATTGTGTCTCCTTGAAGGAGATCCGTAGGCCTGCCATACTTGCTTTTTCTGAGCTGGGCAATTTGGTTCCATGCCTCCTCTGTTGACTCTCACAGAACCACAATGGCATCCGCAAAGCAACATAATTATAACAATAATAATAACAATACTAATAATAAAGTTATTGGCTTTACGTCCCACTAAGTACTTTTACGGTTTATGGAGACGCGGAAGTGCCGGAATATAGTCCCGCAGGAGTTCTTTTACGTACCGACACGAGGCTGATGTAATTGATCACCTTGAAATACCACCGGACTGAGCCAGAATCGAACCTGTCAGGTTAGGGTGAGAAGGCCAGCGCTTCAACCGTCTAAGCCACTCAGCGTGGCGGCTCGTCCGCAAAGACTAAACAGACAACTCAAATTCCTTTGTTCTTGCTTCCCATTCGTATACCGAATATGCTTTGCATTTTGCGGCACCCCTCCCCAGTCCCATTGTCTTCTTGCTAGTGGCTTTACGTCCCACCGACACAAATAGGTTTTATGGCGACGATGGTGTAAGAAAGGTCTAGGAGTTGAAAGGAAGCGGCCGTGGCCTTAAATAAGGTACAGCCCCAACATATGCCTGCTACGAAAATGCGAAACCACGGAAAACCACCTTCAGGGCTGCCGACAGTGGGGTTCCGACCCACTGTCTTCCAGATGCATGCTCACAGCCGCGCGCTCCTAACCGCACGGCTGACTCACCCGGTAATCACATTGTCGAGAACACAACTGAGTATAAGGGGAGATTGTCCATCTCTCTGTCTGACCCCCGTTTGAATTACAAAATATTCCAATGGAATCCCTCTGAACTTCACCTTGGATGTTGTGTCTGTTCAATGAGTTCTTTACTCTACCAACCTAGGCCCATTTCTTCTAGGATATGGATCATTGTTTCCCTTACTACGGAGTCGTAGGGCTTTATGATGTCCACAAATATGAGCACAAATTTTTTGCTTCTCTGTTTCTGGTATTCAATGATCAACTACTTTAGGTTTAGGATTTATTTATTTATTTATTTATTTATTTATTTATTTATTTATTTATTTATTTATTTATTTATTTATTTATTTATTTATTTATTTATTTATTTATTTATTTATTTATTTATTTATTTATTTATTTATTTATTTATTTATTTATTTATTTATTTATTTATTTATTTATTTATTTATTTATTTATTTATTTATTTATTTATTTATTTATTTATTTATTTATTTATTTGGCCACTTATGGCTGAATGGTCAACATAACGACGTTCAGTTCAAAGGGTTCCAAGTACGATTTCCGGATGTATTAAGACACCTCTGGTAAAGTACTCTGGCTTGCGGACTGGGTATATTCGTCTTAAAACACACCTCCTCATATACACCCAACACAGTACACTCCCGACCACCACAGAAATACACAATAATGGACCGATACGGTGGAAAAACACAACTTTCAATAGTTTTCTTTCACAACTTGCTTTACGTCGCACCGAAACAAATAGATCTTATGCCTTGGTAACGAAGCGGCCGTGGCCTTAATTAACGTGCAGCCGCAGCATTTGCTGACTTCATAAAGAACTTGTTCGAAGGCAAGGTGATGGGAAAGAAAGGCAGAGGGAAACTACGGAAGAAGATCACTGAAGAGATAGTTGACATGATGGGATGCCAAGGTTATGGAGAGATGAAAAGGATCGCAGAGAGAAGAGATCAATGGTTGCAGTGACAAGGCAAAGCCTTTAGATGATGATGATGATGATTCAGCATTTGCCTGGTGTAAAGGGAAATCACTGAAAACCATCTTCAGAGCTGCCGCAGTGTGGTTCGAACCGCACAGCTCACAGCTGCGCACCCCTAACCGCACGGGCAACTCGCGCGGTCCTATGAATAGTTATAACCTTTAAATGTCAGTAGAGAAACTGTTCTCAATGATTGTTTCCTTACCTATATTTCTCAGTGAACATAGCTTACAAGAACTAAGCGGCCATCCGTGACTTCACTCTGATTACCTTAACATCATCTTCAATACTAGAACTGTATCTGGACTCGCTATATAACACGTCGTGAGCCTACGTGAGCGAACTTCGAGAAAGTCCAAATGGCTACAGCGATAAAAGAAGGAAGGACAACTCAAGAATAAACATGACGGAGAACATCTTACACGCGCCCTGCCTCTCAAAACTAGAACTTCCAATTTATGGACGGAGAGAAAGCTGGCTTTTTAAAGGATGCTAATCTCACCAAATATGTTATACACCTCCTTGTCTGAATTATCAGCTTAATGAGCATCTGTGCAGAACGTTTTGGGTTCGATTACTGACCAGACTGAAAACTATTAATTTCTCAGGCTATGGCTTATACTACACGAACAGTAAACGACGCTAACTTCCACCGCAACAACGCGTAATATTAAAATACATGCTACTGCATAAAGATGTTGTCACGAAGGACTTTTTGCCTTAAAACTGAAGCTAATATTCACTGACCTACTCTAAATGATCTAATTTACAATGCCTTCTTTAAGACTCATTTATATGTGCTGGAAGAAGAATAAACATTTTATAAATAATGTGAATTTACATTAAGTTACTAATTTATTGCATTATTGGTAAAGCAAAATATTTCTCGAATTGTGGTAAATTATACTGAGGTTCCTGTTTCCTTATGAGGGTCAGTGGTAGACTGACCACCTTGGAATTCTAAGATCGTGGGTTCAAACTCTGCAGAGAACGCCGGACGGTTAAAGAGCAGGAAAATGTCAATTCAGCACTCACTGTCGCACGACATCCGCATTTAAAAGATCTTTGGGGATACATTTGCCGTTTACTCGACAAAATTAATTAAAGCTCAGGGAAAGGTCACCCTGCAGAGTCCAATTTTCTCTGTCATCTGGTAGAGCAAGACGGAACGTCAAAATTGTCATGCAGACAGCCAAAATGATGTCTAATTCAAATGTCTGAAATATTTTGCTCCATCGGCTACAAAATAACCTGAAGTAAACTGAATAACGATGTATCTTTGTTGCATAAAATTACTGCTTTTAAATATAATCAGAAGAGGAAGAACTGCTTTTGCTACTGGCGAGTCAATATACGTCCCGCTGTCATTGAGGTTTTTTTTGTTGTTTAAATTTTTGCATTACGTCGCACCGACACAGATAGGTCTTACGGCCACGATAGGATAGGTGTGAAAGCGGGAAACCACGAAAGACAATTTTCAGGGCAGTGGACGGTGGGGTTCGAACCCACATTTTCCCGAATGCAAGCTGACAGTTGCGCGCCCCTAACAGCACGACCAACTCACTCGATTGTCCTAGAGTTGGCTCACTACTGGATATTAACACTTCTTTTAAAAATGTGACGCAATATAAACTGCTTCACATAGAATGCATTTCCAAAAAACATCAATAGATCTCAAGTGAATTGGACTGATTGAAGATAAAAGTTTAGAAAAAGAAAAAGTCGAAAATTGCAGTCACTGGCCTTCGAATATCAATAGTTCTCTCTGGAGACGATCAGTCAGAAGCACTTTTTGTCACCCGCCAACTGGATGACATTTACCTGTAAAAGAGGAAAAGAGCCAATTTATTTCAAGTCTCCCAAGAACTTAAGTGTATATGGCAGCATAGAGAGCATCAGAGAAGGGAAAACATATTCTTGAAAGGAAAGTAAAGAAATGACACACAACACATCTTTACTCTATAGAACAGTTTTAAAATAACAGCACTAACATTTAAGCCATGAAGCAGACATCAAGAATCCAAAGAATATTAAAACAAAAATTGTAAGCCATTCTGAAAGACGAACACCATGAAAAGTGAGTACTCCCATAGAGTACGGTATTATTATTATACTGATTATTATTATTGATATTATTAGTATTTGCTAATGGCTTTAAGTCGCACCGACACAGATAGGTCTTATGACAACGATGGGATATGAAAGGTCCACAAGTTAGAAGAAAGCGGCCGTGGCCTTAATTAAGGTACAGCCCCAGCATTTGGCTGGTGTGAAAATGGGAAACCACGGAAAACCTCCAGGGCTGCCTACAGTGGGATTCGAATCCACTATCTCCCGGATGCAAAATTGCACGCTCACTTGCCTTCTGTAAGTGAAATGGAAAAGGGAATTAATCTTTACAATGGTGGGCCCTCCTTACTGATGCCACTTACACATGAGTTGGAAAATTACTCCAAGCCTACTGCCAGTCAAAGTCAATGTGAGGAGTACTGATTACAATAGCAGACACACCCTTTCTTGATCGCTACAAATCGACAATATATATATATATATATCGACATACAAAATTATATGCATGTTTTAAATATTGCAGACCTTCATTTCGAGATTTACTGGTCCTAAACGTTACATCATATCAACAAACGATTTACACCACAAGACTCCCCATTCATCGTTCTACATGTTTGGTCCTAAGACATTTTCTCGTATCACTAGTATTTATGGGTTATATTGCGTCCGAAAATTTCAATAGTGTGAAATTTGGGTATATTTTTTATACTTTACAATATTTTCTGCATACTTACTGTATGTATAAGCTAGAATAATGTAATTTGGTTACTGTATGGTCATTGGTCGTATCAATGTGCGTACAAACCTTGATGACTACATCTTTCTTACAAGCGTGTCAATGAAATATACGTGTGAAAATCACAAAATGTACGTACAATCGAGAAATACAGCCAAATCTAACGTATAAGGGAGAGAAATACGACAAAAACTTATAGGACCAAAGTTGTAGATCACTCCAAATTCAACGGCGATTGCCATCCGTTTTGTGATAGGACTTACCGTTTAGCCACCAAATAGCTCGAAATGAATGTCTGTACCGTCATTAGAATTGCCTCGATATTTAGATATTCTTCGGGGATAAAATGTTAAAAAGTTTATGATCTTGAAAGTTTTCCGTCGGTTACAGGCTAAAACTTATAACGTTTGCAAAATTTCAATTTTCTAGCTCGTCTGGCAGATTGCCCCGCATTCTTTATTTTGGGGGAAGGTGGTAAAAATGAGGACTTTCAGGAAACTAAAGCCAAAAATCATGCAGATGGTCATTATTAGCCTTTAAACGGATAGCTGTGCTAAAATTTCGCCAAAATAGTTCATGTACAGACACACGGTCGTTACTTATATAGATAGATAAAGAATCTGATCTTCGTACAACACATTTGGGCTATGTCCACTGGACTTAGCCTGAAAAACCGACCGTTCATGATATCTCCCTTATTGATCCTCCTATCGAAAAGATGCACATGATAAAAAAGTTTTAGAAATTGAATTCCATTGAGGATGGTAGATTTCCATTAACTTTGGATGTGCATACTTTGCGGGAGTGCAACATCATGGTTTCAGTTTCGTCTAAAGCCCAAGTAAAGGTATTCATAAATAATGTGGCCCTAAAACCTACCCCAAGGACAGGTGGATTCTAAATATCCAGTTTGGTAGAAATATATCCAGTAGTTTTCAAGTTATAAGAACTCAGACAAACAAACAAACGGACAAACAGACAAACCGACAAACAGACACCAAAGCTAAAACATATGCAGATGGTCACTATTACACCTGAAACAGATAACTATAGGGAAATTTCGCCAAAATAGTCAATGTAGAAAAACACGGTCGTTACTATTTTATTTATATAGATTACTAGCAAATGAGCCCGTGCTTCACTACAGTTTTCTACACCGTATACGGATTTCTACGTAAATTACTTTACATGCGGCGATTGAGATTTTATTAAATTGCATGCCACTTAGCATTATCGAAGAAATATCGTGGGGAGGTTCCCATAATTTCTTTCCCGTGTAAGGTGCGAGTTGTAGAGCTGTTATGATAATGCAGGCCAGACATTACAATGAAACTTCCCTACTCGATTGTGAATTTCAGTCGCCAAGTAAGCCTAACTTGCCTACTACCGGTCAAAAGCGATTTTGGGAGTTTTCCTGAAAATGGCAGGCCACCTTTCCTACTTCCAGACACGTTCCAGTTGAGGAGCTATCATTATAACGTCAGGCACGTTCACGATTGCCAATCGAAATTGAGTTATACTGTTATCATTATAATGACAGGCCCTTTCTCCTAATGCCAGCCAACTCACTGCCAGTAAAACTCGAGTTGGTGAGTTTGGATTATAATAGCAGGCCACTTTCCCTAATCCCAGTCACATTTTAAATGGGTAAACTTGTTTATAATGGTGGGCACCCTTGCTTACTGCCAGACAGAATCGGGTAGGGGAGATTTGGACAAAACTGCATGCTCCATTGCCTTCTGCTAGTCAAACCAAAAAGGGAATTCTTCACTGAAATGGTGGGCCCTTGTTACTAATGCCAGTTACACAGGAGTTGGAGAAGGACCGCATTCCTACTGCCAGTCAAAGTAGATGTGGGAAGAATTGATTATAACAGGAGACGCCCTCCTGCTGACAGTCACTATCATTTTGTAGAGTGTTAATAATAATGACACACTCACCCTTTCTAAACCGCTACAATGAATATATATTGATATACGGAGGTATATGCACACTTACAATACAGCAGACATTCATTTACAGATCTACTGCTCCTAAAGGGTGCATCATATCGACAAATGGTTTGCGTTATCAGACGCCGATTTTATTGTTCTACAAGTTTGGTTCCAAAACATTTTCTCGTATCTCCCATATTTATGGGTTAAATCGAGTTAGAAAATTTCAATAGGGTGAAATTTGGGTACGTTTTGAACACTTTACATTAGTTTTCGCATACTTACGTGCAAGCTAGAATCATGAAATTTGGCTTGCATTGGCGATCAGTCTTCTCAATGTACACGCCAAACTTGATGACTCTAACTTTATTACAAGTGTATCAAACGATGAAATATAGGTGCCAAAATCACCAAATTTACGAACAATCCAGAAATACAGCCCAATCTAACTTTTAAGGGAGAGACGTACGTCAAAAAGTCATAGGACAAAAGTTTTAGATCACACCGAACTAAACGGAAATTGTGCCATTCGTTCTGTATACGACTAACCATTTAGCCAACAAATGCCTCAAAAGGAATGCCTGTAAATTCATTTAAAATTGCCTCCATTTTTCGATATTTTTCGGGGGTAAGAAGTGAAAAATTTGAACATCTTGGAATATTCCCGTCGGTTATAGGCTAAAAGCTAAAATTTCGCCAAATTTCAATTCTCTAACTCGTCTGACAGGTTGTGCCGCCATCTTGATTTTGGGGGAAGGGGTATAAAAATTAGTAAATTCCTAAAAATTTGTTAAGCTCACGAAAGCTATAAGTTGTCGCTTTGGATAAATTATACGACTGCGTTCTTATGCTGAGCCAAATATTTGAATCCCCCCAAGCGTACCCCCTTCAGGGAATTTTGAGAGTTTTCGGTTTTTCTAGGGATCCTGGGGTCAAGTTTCAAATTTCTGAGATTTCTCATTAATTCACGTCTATTTTCATTTTTATACCTTTATACAATAAATCGCTCCAGACCGACTTGCTTTATAGATAACAGATAAGCATGAGCACGTTTAAAAGTGCAGACCTCCACTCCGAGATTTACTACTCCTAAACGATACATCATATCAATAAACGATTAGCGCCATCAGACGCCTCTTTTCTCCATCTACATGTTTGGTTATAAACATTTTCTCGTGTCTCCCACATTTATGGGTTAGATTGAGTTCGAAAATTTGAATAAGGTGAAATTTGTGTGATTTTTTAACGCTTTACATTATTTCTTGCATACTTATGCATAAGATAGAATCATAAAATTTGATTCCCATATGGCAATCTATCGTGTCAATATGTGCACCAAACTTGATGACTATCTTTCCCATAAGTGTGTCAAACAATGAAATAAGCGTTTAAAAATCAATAAATTCACGAACAATCCAGAAATACAGCTCAATCTAACGTATACGGAGGAGATATGCTACAACATGTCATAGAACCAAAGTTGTAGATCACTCCAAATTGAACGGAGGTTGTGCCACACGTTTTGTGATTGGACTTACCGTTTAGCCGCGAAATGCCTGAAACGAAGATCTGCACCGTCATCCATAGACGCTTGGGAAAATTACTGCAGGACAGAGTGAAGAAGAGGGAAGAAATCTGGCTCGATTTTTACTCAACGGGGGCGATGATAAATAGAACATGGACAAAGACTAATCAAGACATGCGACATTTCGTTAACTCGATGGCGGTTCATGGGTATCACCATAAACTGTGCAACACTGAGTACTTCTATGACCCTGACGGAACCTGTGTTTGCAAGCTGTGCAGTGAGAATTTCAGTCGATATCATGTAATTACATGCAAAAACCGGGCATTATCCATTGTGAACTTCTGTAATAGTGAGAGATGATAGTACATATGACAAACTTTGTTTATACCATGCACAATTTGTGTGCTGTATCTTTATTAATTATGATGATTAATAAAGAGTTTATTGTTAACGCTAAAAAGTATGCAGAAGCTCATAATTACACCTGAAGCGGATACCTGTACCGAAATTTCGCCAAAATAGTCAATGTACAGACAGACGGTAGTTACGATTTTACTTATATAGATTATTGTGTCTCCTTTCAGCCAACTATGGACTGCGGTTATACAACTTCATTCTACTTCTTATTTCTCGGCATTTTCCCTTTCGCAAGTATTCCTTCCACCTCAGACTCATTCTCAGTCGTTCTTCCTCTTACAACACACCTTTCATCATTATTCTCTTTTTTTAATATCTATCGGGCGAGTTGGCCGTGCGGTTAGGAGCACACGGCTGTGAGTTCGCATCCTGGAGAACCCCAGGTAAATGCTGGGGATATACCTTAATTAACGCCACGGCCGCTTCCTTCGTATTCCTAGGCCTTTCCTGTCCCATCGTCTCATAAGACCTATCTGTGTCGTTGCGACGTAAAGCAACTAGCAAAAAATATGTTCAATATCTGCTTCTCACAGTTTTCGAGGTGGAACACTTCTATTGTTTTGGGGATGTTCGTGGGCCGTTGAGGGTCACAAAACATCGAAAGAATACTTTCTAGACAGCACATGTGATAAGAGTATCAAATATCTCGTTGAAATGTGGAAGAACCCATGTACGTAGCGACCACGGCATAATGTCATCGGTTAATGTTGGTATCTGGGTCGCTAACAGTGAACGGAGTTTCGATATTTCCGCTCAAACTCCTCCATGGATAGCACCATTTCGTCAGTAACCTCCAACTGGTCATCTAATATTCTGTAGGCTACTACTCCTGGAGATTTCCGATATAGAGTCTGAGAGTTTCTGTATTCAGCAGCCATTCTCGCTTGGCAAAACATCTCTTGGTCTTTCCGTTTGTACCTCCTTAGCTTCCTTGCGCTCCTCTGTTGCTTATCTTCCACTCTAATAGACTGGATTCACCATTCCCTAAGTTGAGATCAATTATATTTCTCATTGAAAGGGTTACCTAGAGCTGGAGATCCTCAAGGAACTTACATTTATGTCCGGCCTATTTATTATGCTCTGGTAGGTCATCTTTGAGTAAGGACGAGGGTGAGACCATTGCATTTTTGCCATTTGTGGGTGGCTAAAATATTTCAGCTGAATTATCAGCCATCTAAGTAATACAATCGCCGTGCCGCGCGGCTATCAAGCAGTGTAGCTCTGGACTTCGCCGTGGTAATACACCGTGTTATCTATTATTAGGTTCATAATAGTGAGTTCCACAAGTGCAAGGCAAAAGCAAAACTAAACACTGAATAACTCAGAAAATTATGGTGTGAAAAAGTGCGAAAAATTTCTTACGTTCGCAAAAATTTCGCTATATGTAGATAATAAATCAAAATTATTGAGAAGACATTCCAGAGGATAGAGTGGGTTACCAAAATTCCAAAATGTTAAAAATCACCAACGTCCAGTGTCAAAAGACTCATCGGGCGCGTTCAAAGATAAGCCGGACGTGCGTCGTGAGGTGATTTCCGCGCTATTGGAGCCCAAGCCAAGTTGAACTTGCGTCCGTAATATTGACGGCGATCACTTATCGTATTGTATTTGCATTTGGGAGATAATGGGTTCGAATCCAACCGTCGATAGTCCTGTAGAGGGTTTTCCGTAGTTTCCCATATTCACACCCGAAAAATGTTGGGGCTGTAGCTTAATTACGGCCACGGCCATTTCCTCCCCAACTCCAAGCCCTTTCCTATCCCCTTGTCGCCATAAGACTCTTGTCCATGATGATGTTGACTGTAATGTTAAGCTTGCACTCTTGGGTATCGAACTTGGGTCTGTAAAGTTAACGCCCTTGTAAAGTTAAGCCTGCAATGTTAGTCAGCACATTCCATGACGTGGAGACCTCTCCCAGGCGCTAGCGGTGGTGGTGGCAGCCGAACTGTCCAAAATACACTACTCAATTTGAAAACCGTGTAAATAATCTATAAGTAGAATGTTTTTAAAATTATTTAATGGAATATCATATAATTCCCAGATGTAATAAGTTTCTGCTGGTTTTTGTTCCGAATCATAAAAGTGTCCCTTTATTAGCGGCCATGCTATATAGTAACGTACTTGAAAAGAGGAAGGTCCAGAAAGAAAGCGGCGTGCACATCCATATTTCGTGGTTAAATCAGACCACGGGACCACATGTGACACCACGAACCACGAGTTGCTGTTCGCTCCATCTCCTCGAGATCCGTCGATATCTGTAATAATACTTGTGACAAAACTTCACTAGGTAAATGAAATGTTCTGAAATTTTGTAAAAAAAAACCGAAATATCTCGGTATCTTCATTCACCGAAAATCTCTCTAAGTCTATTGAAAATAAAATAATAAGTCAGAGTGAACCGAAAATGCCCAAGATCTCCTACACTGGGCGCCAGCGAGCCTATGTACAAAGTAGCCGAACGCCACGAGCCACAACCAAGTAGTTGTTAACTTACCGCTTGCGTCTAGTCCAAGTTAAGTCAGAAGCACTCAGAAGATATAATCGAGTCAATAAAGATTGGAAATAGTGTGATTTCACAACATTGGCTAGAGCTCACTCAGAAAACAAAAGGAAATTAAAACTTAACTCTACGTATTCTATTATTTTTAACGGAGCGAGTTGGCCGTGCGGTTAAGGGCGCGCAGCTGTGAGTTTGCATTTGGGAGATAATGGGTTCGATTCCCACTGTCGGCAAACCCTGAAGTGGGTTTTCCGTAATTTCCCATATTCACACCCTGAAAATGCTGCGGCTGTAGCTTAATTACGTCCACGGCCACTTCCTCTCCACTCCTACCCCTTTCCTGTCCCACAGTCATGAGACCTATCTGCCGATGCGACGTAAAACCAGTTGTTTAAAAAAATATTCTAATACCCACCCAACACCCGTGCAACGTATTCTACGTTAAAACGACCTGCGGCTCTGGTTTCGACACATCACCCAAATAATTTCTTCATGTTTAACATCAACATGGGTTGATAGAGTCTCAGCATTTTGCAGGTGCAAAATAAGGCTTACCAACAGTGGTGTTTTAACCCACCTTGTACTTCTGTGCTGCTAATTGTAAGTCCGTGAAACTGAAAGAACAGTCTTATATTTGTAAATGCTCCGGGAAAGCAAACCTCCAAAAGAAGACTCCTACTATTTAGTATTTTTTAAATCTTTTATATAGTTTTGAAAATTATTTATGTGATATGAATATTGTGTCAGTGTGCATTAAGACGTTATTCCAAATAAAGGAGCAAATTTTAAAATAACTGTGTAGGAATTATTTACGTAGGAGCATTCGATATTTCATTTCCGAGTGGGATGAGAGAGCATTGGCTTCACGGCACTACTCAAATAATATATAAAGCGTCTCTGACGCAGGAAAGCTAAATAATTTCTGAAGAGCATTCCTTCGTCAAGAACTCTTAAAACCAATTTCTGCCAGTGAATGAGATCAGAGTTGACGTCTCCCGAGCGTCGGCACCTCCCCTGCCTTATTGAGAATTCAACAGAAGCATCAAGAGATTTCCACTTCTTTAAACATATCAAGCATCATCTATTGGGGCTACGCAGGGAAGGCAGGACCGATTTGATGTTTCCCAGTACCGTACGCTGTGATGTACTCATCTGTAAGAGGAAGGTAAATTACATACCAAATAAGTTCAAAATCTTAATACCGTTCATTACGGACAGAGTCAGGAATGTCTTGCCGAAACAGATTAGAATGCAAAGCAGTACAACTACTCTTCAGAATTAGGGGCTGCCTGGCTGAGGCCTTAAAGGCATGGTCGGTTCACCCGGACCGATGTCGGTTTGATTCACCGACAGGAAGTCGATAAAATTTAAGAAAGCCGGTGTGAGTAGCTCAAACGGTTGAGGCGCTGGCTTTCTGACTCCAACTTGGCAGGTTCGATCCTGGCTCAGTCCCGTGGTATCTGACGGTGCTCAAAAACGTCAGCCTCGTGTCGATAGATTTATTCGGGACTAAATTCCTGCACCTCGGCGTCTCCTAAACCGTAAAATTAGTTAGTGGGACGTAAAGCAAATAACATCTCTAAATAAAAGAGTTGACTAAACTAGCTTTGGCAAATCCGTCCCTCCGTTCTATTGGGCCAATTTCCTTCATTTTTGTTTTGTTCTCTCCAGAATTACCTGCCGGTGAATCACGAGACACTGATAGGTCTTTAAGTTCAACCAACTTTGAGTAATCATAAAATCAAATCATTAAATGATCACTGCAATATTTTCAGGCGACGACTAATTGTACTGTACTTTAACAGATTGCTAAGCCACTAACACTTTCATTGATATTCTGCTATATGTGATATTCATCCTTAGTAATGTGATTGCATGCAGCCATATTGATTACTACCTGTCAAGCCAGAGAGTATACACTTCCACTTATCACGGAAGAATACTATTCCTTGCTAGATACTCTTTGATTCTCTGACTTTTCCCAGATTCCAAATATATTCAACAGATAACAGAGCGTTCCTATCATTTACATGCTGCTAAGAGAAAAAAAGTCTAAGTGCAAACAGACCTCATCATGACATACGCCTTAGACATTATCTGGGAACACCTATCAAAGATAACCTAGCTACACTAGAAAGAGAGAAGGCTATGTATCTTAAAAATGTTCTTTGCCAGGCAAAAGGCGTTCTCTCAAGACTAACCCATGAGCTCAGAAGACAACAGTTCTATACAGAAGAACTTCGATTAAAAATACCATTGCCTTCAACGACACAATACCAGTCTTCACATCAAGTATTCCCGGATAAAAAATAACGAATATATGGATAGACTTTTACCAAACAGATGGCATGATGATGTCATAGTGGGTGAATTCTCACTAGGTACTGCGGCATACCATAACGCGCTTCGTATTAAATGTTCATAAAACTATTGAAAAGGGCAGACAGAACAACATCTTGAATATGACAGCCATATCAAGACGAGCCTATCTGGCATAATTATAACGAATGCTGCGTAGGCGTGGGGGTGCTCTAGTTATTATTAAATTTAAGAAATGAAATTTCCAGTTCCGGAGGTGCATATAGTCCTGAGGTTCACTCAGCCTACACTAACAATGAGTACCGGGTTTATTTCTGGGGGCAAAGGCGGCCGGACGTAGAGCTAACCACTCTACCCCACGAAGTGCCGAGGTTACTGACAGTGGAAGCCTGTACCTTCCACGCCTCCTGAGGCCTTCATGGCCTGTACGGAGATGACTTTGGTTTGTATTTTGTCTCTTCAGAATGAAGTGCCCAGTAGAGAATTACAATTAAATTTCACCGATTGACGGTGTCATATTCAGGAATTTTAGTTTTTTCAGTCGTAAGATCGATACCACATAAGGGCAAAACGCTGATTATTTCACGACGAAAGAGCCTAAAATGTATTAACATTGATACGATAATGCCAACCAGTGAAATTAAATTATGATTCCCTGGACATATATTTTTTATATAAAAGAAGATGAATTCAAATACGAAATATCATTTTTGCAAATGAAAATACGTATCTCCCCTAGAGCATTCTCGCTACATTGTGCTTCAAAGGGGGATTACAAAGTGTCTCAAAAGTGTGCTAGACAGTACCTTGGAGAGGTGTGGCATTCCAACTGATGAACTCGTTGCTGCATTAGGGCGAACACTGATCATTTCGCAATATCGGGAAAGCCTAAAAAGTTTCAGTGTTGATATAAGTGTACTCTCACCCGAACTAAGATCCTGCAGGAAGAGTTGCATAAATAGTAGGCGTTGTAACAGGTCGAACCAAAACATTATTTTCTTTACTGGCGTCATCGGTCCTTGGGCTGATCTGATGCAGCTTGCAAACCCATCTCACCTTACTCTATCCCACATCACATACTAACTTTCCCACTACAGATAATCCGGCCCACCATATTCCACCCGGCGTTCTCCCGGTGCCAACTGGGCCCCAGCTCTTCGCGCTCGCCTAGGTAATCACGGATATGACCTCGCAACAACTTACGTAAATGCTCATGTATATAGGTGCCGACCTTCTAATGATATACCGTGACCATTAAGGCCCTGAAGATCGGCCTGGTTTGATGTAGTCTGCACACCATCCTCTCCTGGGATGATCTCTTCATTGCTACTTAATTAACACATTCTAGTCCGGCTCCATGGCTAAATGGTTAGCGTGCTAGCCTTTGGTTACAGGGCACCCGGGTTCGATTCCCGGTACGGTAGGTAATTTTAACCATCATTGGTTAATTTTGCTGGCACGGGGGCTGGGTGTATGTGTCGCCTTCATCATCATTTCATCCTCATCCTGACGCGCAGGTCACCTACGGGCTTCAAATCAAAAGACCTGCACCTGGCGAACCAACATGTCGTCGAAGATTCCCGGCACTAAAAGCCATACGCCATTTCGTTTCAGCACATTCTACATCCTCGATTGAGTGGCTATGTGATGTGGGTCACACGGCTCTCCGCGTGCACTCGGGAGATAGTGGGTTCGAACCTCTCCTTCGGCAGCCCTGAAGGTTGTTTTCCGTAGTTAACCATTTTCACACCAGGCTAATGGTGGCCACGGTGCTTGTTTCCTAACCCATCGTCGCCATCAGACCTACCTGTGTTTGTGCGACGAAAACAAATTTTAAGTATACATATAACTTATATTTTCTGTAGTACCCGGCTCTGCTCGGGCAGTTCCTTAATAATAACAACAATAATAATGTTATTTGATTTACGTCCCACTTTTACGGTTTTCAGAGATGCCGAGGTGCCAGAATTTAGTCCCGCAAGAGTTCTTTTACGTGCCAGGAAATCTACCGACACGAGGCTGACGTATTTGAGCACCTTCAAATACCACCGGACTGAGCAGGTTCGCACCTGTCAAGTTGGGGTCAGAAGGTCAGTGCCTCAACAGCCTGGGCCACTCAGCCCGGCGGCAGTTTCTTTGAATGTTTGATTTTAGGACTTGTATTAACCGTGAAGTGATTTTTTGTAGATATCTATATTGTGACGTTGACTGATAAGTTACGAACTCGGAGTAGCGGGTGAGAAAGTGCAGAAACCATCGAGAATATGAAGGTATATGTGTGTTCCGGCGTAGCTCTCAACCAAACTTGGTACAAATATGATTTACTATCTGAATAAACGTACTGTTGGGGCAGGACACCCGAACACCCCTAGGGGAGGGGGTGAAATATAAAAATAATCGAAAACGAGCGATATTAGCGTCAAATCCATTGTTTTTGGAGTTATTAAAATGTAACACTCTGAATGCAGTGTAAGTCAAAGTTAAGCCCCATGGTGCTACAACCCTGACGGGCCTTGGCTTACCAAGCGAGCGCTGCTCAGACCGAAGACTAGCAGATTACGAGGTAACACGTTGTCAGTGCGACGAATCCTCTCGGGCGTTTGTTTCTTGTTTTTGTAGGCTGAGGTTGAAATCTCACTGTCAGATAAATCCTCATTGGTAATCACGTAGGCCAAATGGACATGGAAACAACCCTCATATCCAGGTAAAAATGCCTGACCTTGTCGGGAATTGAATCCTGGCCCTCCGGGTGAGAGGCAGGCAGGCAAACTTCCTGAACATGGGGCCAGCCAAGGAATACAACGTACTTAGCAAAATAAAAGACACTCAAGTATTATTTTATTCCATTGCACATAACAGTGACCTTTTCCTTCTTTTTTCTTTCTTTCTTTCTTTCTTTCTTTCTTTCTCAGTCAGTTTACCGTCCAGGTTTGGCCAACACCGTGCTTTATTCAATCTTGAAAAACGCCATAAATTGTTCTTAAAGGGTCCCAACGAAACTACTCTGAACTCCTCACGACGGTATAGAAACTTCATCGGAGTATTTATTTCCCACTTTAACTATTGTTCTTTGCGAGCATTCTGTGAAAATGTGTTGAGATCTGGTTCTGTGCCGTCTTCGACATTAGAATTCATCCTAGATAGAGTCCATCCTCACAGGGTGCAGGGCTTCTAGCGACGGTGCTATTGGCGACGGTCGACTTGCTAGTGAGAGGAGAACTAGTTTTGGCAATTGAGTCATAGTGCCAGCAGCCTACAAAAGAATACCGCCACCTACTTCATTACCATGCGATCTGAAGTTATAATCAAGAAGATGCTAAGCAATTGAAATTAATAAAATATCTGTGTGGCACTGCGAGTGTAAAATTCGTTGTATGCAAGTGATACAACAGATCTAAGAATGAAATGTGTATGATACGACAATATAAAAACAAGAAAGAATGCGAAAAGATCAATAATGTTGGCGTTAGCTAAAACTGCATGCCACTTTTGCGTGAGAACTACGAATATTATTTGAGGGAGGCCTGTCGTAAGGATTCGCATAAGATTTGCTAGACCATGTCCTCCCGAAAGGGCGCCAGAAGACCCGCGGACGTCATTGACTCACGCAGTTTATTGTAATCTGCCTTAAATGTTAGGCCAAGTTCCACCAGCAGCTTTTTATCGCCTTGTAATTTTCTTCTACATGTATGTATGCGCTACCAGCATCATCGCTATATTTACAGTGTCTTTTCCACTACATATTCAGCGATCTTTTATCACATTGTAATTGCTAATAGATTTAAGTCCCACTAACTACTTTTACGGTTTTCGGAGACCCCGAGGTGCCGGAATTTTGTCCCGCAAGAGTTCTTTTACGTGCCAGTAAATCTACCTACACGAGACTGATATATTTGAGCACCTTCAAATATCACCGGACTGAGCCAGGATCGAACCTGCCAAGTTGGGTTCAGAAGGCCAGCGCCTCAACCGTCCGAGCCACTCAGCCCGGCTAATGTACATTAAATTTAAGCGCCTTCTGTAAGCAGATGACGTAATGGTTAGCAGATATCACACGAGAGAACCTCCAACGTCAAGCTGAAGACTGGAATATCCACCTCTCCCAGTATGGACGCCGTCTGAACGTGAAAAACACGGAATATCTGGAGTCAAATCCAAGCCTCGGTACAATTCATGTGACTGGAAAAATCTATTCAAGACTGAATGCTTCAGGTACCTTTGGTCTTTCCTGCAGAGCCGGGGTAAATTCAACCTGGTTGCGGTGGAAGGAGGTCACCGGTGTACTTTGCGAATAAAAAATGCCACATCGTCTCAAATCCAATATATTACTGGACAGTAGTACGGCCAGCTGCGATGTATGGAGCCGAATATCGACCATCTGATACAATTTCCGAACGTAAACTACATGTCATGGAAATGAGAATGCCCCGTTGGACTATGGGTATCTCCCTCATTGACCATGTCAGAAACGACACAGTTCGAGAGCAAATGGGTGTCGCTCCAATTGTGGATAGATTGAGAGAAAAAAGGCTCCGATGGTATGGCCATATTATGCGTTCAGCGCTTAGTACTGTTGCCAAATCTGTCCTCCGTTTTGATGTTGAATGTCTACGCACCAGAGGACGACCGAAGCAGCGTTGGCAAGACACAATAAATGGTGACCTAAAAATCAACTGTCTACAACCGGCTGATACAAAAGAACGGACAAAATGGCGTTCAATGACCAACAAAGGTGACCCTACACCAGCGGGACAACGCTAGAAATAATAAGGATAAGACGATTAAATTTATGCACCTTCAACTCCGTCATTTATACTTACACATTTAATCCAACATTAGTGCCTATGACATAACCTCAAAAAACTTTGTAACGTCACCGCCGTTATGTATTTGTTGGTTGATCTTTATATTCTTTCTTCCAGTTCAGAAAACTTCCGTTTCCTCTTCGTACCTTTTGGGTTAAGTGCGTGTATTGATATTGCGAAGCTTGACAACTCCGCTTCATTTTTAAGGGCTTTGGTAATGTTCTTTGCCCTTGGTTGTGATCTACCAATAGTTGCGTTGAGTCTACTGTGCCATCTTTCAACACAGTGCGTGTTGCAATGCCTTCTCTCTAAACAGTTTCATATCTCCTAAAGTAAGGATTGGTTGTCCAGCTATACATATTTGTTTACTCCTTTTTTTGTTGTTGACACACAGCTACATCACTGCCCCGACTTTCTTTTGCCTTTGTCACCTATAGCAATATCCCTTACATATAAGGCAAGGGTTAACTATCTTAGTTGAAATAAACCCAGGAATGAATCAAAGTTAGACACAGATTGACGAGTTATCAAACAAGGAATTGATATTTATATCTCAAACATCTGTACTGCATTTAGAACAGAGATTTTCCAGGAGCTGTCAAAATTAGTCAACATACTGTCACTAATGGGAAACTCCGGACTTTGAGTAAGTTATGTGTAGTTTGTCGCTAATTGGAAATGCAATGATCACTTCATGATCGGTCACTAATGGGAGTCGCCGCTAACGGGAAGACACTCCTCAGAGATGTAAACGTCACATAGGTGTTAGCTCGAAACACCTGTACCAGACATCTTCGGGGGTCATACAATATTATTAATACTGTTATTATTATTAAGGTAGGGGCTCTCCTCTTAGCAGATTTGGACTTGCAGAAATTCAGGAATATTATAGACAAGGCTAGAAATTTGTATATATGTTACTGAATATATTCTCTACCTACGGGCAAGTTACAATGAAACTGTTATATCGTAAGCGAGGCAATATTTGACACACATAAACACTTAAAACTCAACTACCAAAAATGTGTCCGTGATTTCGTCCCCCACCAAATTTATGGAAAGTTCAATTAATTTAAACATATTTTTTCTTTTCTAACCGTACCGAAAACTTTTCCTGTGAATAATTACTTGAAGACCGAAAATTGTTTCCTCGGTATTTCTTTTAATATAGTCTTTCAGCGTTTATCGCAGGATGGTAAAAGCTCTACTTTCACGTTTGTAACCCATTATCTTGCCCCTTACTGCCTTAATAGCCCTTTCCATAGCCTCCTTATCCAAGTGCTTGCGTTTTCCCATCTGAAAATAACAAAAAAATTCACAATTAGCAAATAAAATGAAAGGGGACGAAATTACGAACATTCCCTGATTTATTATAATGGCCACTGCAGTAACTCACGCCAACCACCCCACTGTAGCGATTACACGTCAGGAATTACACCGCACGACTGAAATGCATTCCAGTATTTCATACACATATCAGTGCTCTCTCTAGGATTAACAGGCTCGTAATTTGAAGGCTGCATTAACTCAGCTCACCATGGAAAATGAATCCTCCTTGTACACGGAAGCTAAACGTGGTTCACACAACCAACTCTCACAACAAGACAAAGGGATGAGGCTACGAGTGTGCGCGTGGCTAAACATTAGGTACCAATCGTGCAAACTGGAAACACCTGGAGGGCGAAATTAGGTGCGGGGATGGAATTTGGACCCCTACCTTCTTCTTCTTCTTCTTCTTATTATTATTATTGGATCAATGCTCATGATATTCGCTTCTTTCAAGACGTTGGAGTTTTTCGACGGTTCTGCCATTTTACCACCACAGAAAATACAATAGTGGAAACATCCTTTCGTATAAGGACGGCATAAGAAAGGTCATTTCGCCGTAAAACTGGCCCAGATGGACATGTGTGACACAAGTTGAACCCATGAGCAGACCGTAATGTGTGAAAAGCGACGGGAAATATGCTTTGTATAATGTAAATTAACAGGTATTATATTAGCCTAGTGTTTAGCCCTATCACAATCAAGTGTAAGATGATAGTTGTATCAAATCCGTTTTCATCGTTATTAAATATACACAATATTTTCTGTGTTATTGAAACCTGGGTCATATTTATTAAATTATTTCAAACGGAATAAACTCCACAGTCTTTCAAGTGAAATAAAATACACACTAAACACAAAAGCTGTGCCCTCCTATAATTTACACATCTTTCGCATAAGGGTATCAATATTTACCAAATGCTTTTCGAATTGTCAGGGTCGGTGATTCCAAGAACAATAACTATTTTCCGTTTCCTTAAATCAAATAGTGGTTAGATGGATATTCTTCCATTTCCAACACATCCATTTGTACATTAAACGTCATTCACAATTTCTTGTTTTAACAGCAGACGGTAGAAATGCGATAATCCTCAATGCGAAATAGTCTATAGTAATTTTTAACCACAGTCGCATAGCTTCTGTTTAATGTGAATATCGATGAGTGCTTTGAATGTAATGGAATTAGCCGTGATCCACTTTTACTGCATTTTATATACAAGCAATATACTTCACAGACTTTTATTCTCGTTTGTGGTTACAAAAATCAAACATCAAATCCTCTCATACCGTAGGTGAACAAATGTGCATCTATACTTATTAATTATTTGATCAGTGTATTGTGACTAACGGAAGCTATCTGTGAACCCCTATAGTTCTCGATCTCTAAACAAGAGTCAACTCACACCGAAGTAAGACCACACTGGAGGGAAATATTCAAAAATATCAAGATGAGACACAGATACAAAATTGCCTTCAGCTTGTACGGAAACTTCAATGATTTCTTTTCACACCTTCGTCCTAGATGTTTTCTTTCATTACAAAACTATCTGAATAATATTCCTTAATCTTCTACCCTTGACAGTGCAAGACGGTGGTCACAATTTGACTGTCCTGATTTTCTTTCTCCAAATCTGGCGGTCTGTCGCTATAAGCGTTGCCTCGTGGAAAGGTCTCTCCACCAGAGGCTGCAGCTGGTCCACCCATCTGACTGGATACTTCCTCGCGATCTCAAGAATCTTTCCCTTCACCACAAGCTTATGGAGAGTGCCTGTTGTTCTGGCGATTTTACCGAAGTATCGGAGGTCAGTCTGGCTGATCCGCTCGAGAAAGCTAGTCTGGATGACTAGTTCTTCTAGCACGAACCCATTAGTTCCGTTTTCAGTCCAAGAAATGACCGTGTTCAATAGTTGCAGTCCTTAAGTGAGGCCAGTATCCAGTATTCGAGAGATAGTGGCTTCGAATCGCACTGTCGGCAGTCCTGAAGATAGGTGTCCCATTTTCACACCAGACACTGTACCTTAATTAAGGCCACGTTTGCTTCCTTCCCACTTCTAGCCCTTTCCTCTCCCATCGTCGCCATAAGACCTGTGTCGGTGGACGTAAAAACTTGTTAAGAAAATGAGTCCAAGAAATTCGGGGAATTCGTCGGTCAGGTAACATCTCGCAGCTCTCTATTTTCCTGTTATCTGCCTGCTTGATCGTCCAGGTCTCAGATACATAGGTGACATTAGAGGGTATGAGGGAGTGAGCTAGTTGGAATTTTGTGTTCTTTGTTACAGTATGGTCCTTCCATTCTCTACTCAGCTTTGTGATGGCTCCCAGGCCATGGCTGACCTTTCTTGATTTCATCGCAACATCCTTCTCCACTGGAAATCATGGAGCCAAAGTAGACAAATTTCTGGACTATCTCGAAACCAGCTATCTCCATCACATTTCGTTGGTTGGTTGGCTTCCTGTCTGTCGGTAATCATTAGTTTTGTCTTTCCTCTATTAATTTCCAGGCCATTTTCCCTACTAATCAACATCAGCTTCTCTTATAAGAGGACCTGTAGTTCCTGCGAACAAGCTGCCATAATCAGCGTGTCATTAGCGTACCTGAGGAAGCTGATCTTCCTAACCCCGATATAAATAATTTCTTTCCTTTAATGGTACATTTCACAATAATGTAATTCTATGTTAATATTGGAGTATACAAATTTGTGCTGGACCTACCACAATGGTCTTATGACACGTATGACCTTTCTAATGTTATTTATATATATATATATATAATAAACAATTCCCCCAACGCCATTAGGATAAAGTATACTAAATACATTTGTGACTAAATATATGATTTCTCACTATTGATAATGAACCTTTCATGACTTTGAGTATCGCATTCTTCATCAACGACTCTGGTAGTTTTAATCTTGAGCGGAATTCTTCAAAGAACTTAGTAACTATTCCTCTTGCACCCATCAAGAGGCCTATAACCTCGAAGTAATCCAGGCCGTATTCACGCCGATGGAAGGCGAGAGTTATTTCATAAATGTTCATCTTTTCCTCATGTACTACACTCTAACCGGCCTTACAACAGACTTCCAGCACTTAAGAGAAATTATATCAGCGGAATTCAGTGGCGTGAAGAAGGAGGTAGGCCAGCTACAAGCACATCTAAGTCGGTAGGACATTCAGCTTGACGAGGCAGAACAACATAATAGAAGGAACTGCCTCCTCCTTCACGGCGGAATTGAAACACCCACCTATGTTGTGGTGTTAGAAAGATTCAAAAGTAAGCCGAACATTCAACTGTCTATGGACAGCGTAGATCGGTGTCACAGACTGGGCCGTATGAAGAGGATGGCGGCTGAGGTGGTGTGTGCGGGGAATAGACCTATTATAATGAAATTCCTCAGGTACCATGAACGAGACCGTATATGGCGTGCCAAGTGAGCACTGAAAGGTACAAAGCTGCTCATCACGGAAACCCTGACGTCCACACGGAAGGAAATACTAAATAAAGCTCGGGACTTCTGGGGTATGCGCCGGGTTTCGATCCAGGATGGCCGCATTATTGTTCATCTAGACGATGGAAAGAAGCCGCATATTAATTCACCTTCTGAACTGAATTAACATAGGAGGCGACTAGGTGGATTATGGGAGTGAAGAAACCGTCGCGATGTGCGCTCACAATATTATTGTTTTTATTACGTTTATTATGTGTGTGTTTGTGTGTGTGATGTGTTAACCAGTGAGTGGTCCACTTCGTCACGATATAGAGGTAAGATTTCTGTCTTAGTTCAGGCATGTCCGCTAGCCAGCTAATTACGGGACCACCGTCTAACAGTAACCGTAGCTCTAACAATAGCACTACATCCCAGCCCTTTGATGCCGATAGCCTTCTGAAACAAGAACTTTCACTGTATACTCACGTTCTATAGCGTTGTCATTTGAGCAGCCTAAGCTTTCTCGCACACTTGGACGAAATTAAGGGTATATTTCACGAAAATTGCGTCCATGTGATATGTATCAGTAAAGTTGGTTGTCTTTCTCAGTACCAAAAAGTATGGTTCACCTTGACGGCTGTAATCTCCATCGCCATGAACGTACAAATAAGAGGGGTGGAGGTCTCGCTCTCATCGTAGAGACGACCTCAAAAACATTGTTATTTGTACCTCATCGAGCGGTGAGGTACTACCGAGGATAGAATTCATGTTCGTTGAAGTAATTGCGAGTGGACAGAAAATACTTATTGGAGTTGTTCATCAACCACCTAAAATATCTCATGTTGAATTTGAGACGTATCTCCTTAACTTATTACCAGCGTATGAACATGTTATAACCTTAGGGCGCATTGAAAATGAAATGTCGTATGGCTTTTAGTGCCGGGATATCCCAGGACGGGTTCGGATCGCCAGGTGCAGGTCTTTCTATTTGACGCCCGTAGGCTACCTGCGCGTCGTGGTGGTGATGATGATGATGATGATGAAAACAACACATACACCCAGCCCCCGTGCCATTAGAATTAACCAATTAAGGTTAAAATCCACGACCCGGCCGGGAATCGAACCCGGGACCCTTTGAACCGAAGGCCAGTACGCTGACCATTCAGCCAACGAGTCGGACTTAGGGCGCATTAATACTCATTTACTTATCCAGACCTGTGGCACTAATAGATTAGAAGAGTTGTTTTCGTCATGTAATATGACGATCCTTCCCTCTTACCCGACTAACCATGTGAATGTTGCTAACTAAATTTCACATACCTTAATTGATCTTAAAGTGGCTAATAACCCTCAGAAAATTGTAATTCACGGACAAATTTCAGTACCAGCTGTGTCCACCCAGGACCTTAAATTTTTTGATTACTCGATTCGCATTCCAAAATACAAATCTGGATATATATCATGCAAGAATTTGAAAATCCTCGACATGAATCAGTTGGGATATGATGCCTACAGCCTTCCGTGGCATAGCATTTTAAATTTAGACGAATTTGGCACAACAATTAATATATTTAATTCATTAGGACGCAGAAGAAATTAAAATAACACCAGAATTGATCCTCAACAGAAAGAAGTTCAAAACTGGAGTAGATGACCACAAATTCCATAAAGAGCAGTGGAAGAACAGGACCAAATTTGTAATATCTGAGGAGCAGAGAAAAATAAGGAGTGAAGAAGTTCTGGGAAGGTAAAAGAAGAAGACTGGCCAGAAAGCATTGAGTTTCACGCGGTCCACAATTGGCCAAATTTGGAAGCAAGAAGAAACATACACCGGAGGGACAGATTAGAGTCTCCCGGAAAACTCTGAGGTTAAAAACATGATGTCTCAGGGTGATGCTCTTTTTCGAAGCTACAAATGTACTTGTGACCAAACTGAAGATGAAAATTGTAGAATAATTAAGAATACAACTAAACAAATGATACGTAATCTTAAATTTAAATATATTCGTGATTCAGTAAGTAACTTAAATACGGCTAGTGCCTGGAAACATCTCCGAGCTATGGGCATTAGTAGAACGTGGGAAAAGAACCAGGCACCCGACATTCCACTCGATGAGCTGAACGCGTATTTCACGGAAGTCAGGATTCAGTCTAAAACCCTTAACAGACGGCAAAGAGATAACGGCCCGTCACTTGTCTCTCAAAATCACCCTTTGTTTTGACTTTCGTACAGTCAGCACTCATGAGGTTACTAAAGTCCTGGACTCATTTAAATCTAGGGCGAGTGGGGTCGATGATATTCTTATCACTTTTACACACAATATATTGGTGCTGTTCACCCCAATCTCACCCATATCTTTAATTATTGTCTGTAGAATGGCACACTAACAACAATTTGGAAATTAGCCAATGTCATACCTATAGCGTGATTTAGTTTAGTCTTACTACACTCCCAAGTTATTTATTATTATTTTCTCGGTTGCTTTCAGCGTAATTAGAAGTTTGTATCACTATTTTAATTAGTTAATTATTCGCTTAACGGCATTCTGTAGCTTCCCTTATGATACTGTAATTTTCGCTTCTCGCGAGAGTGAGCTTGGTTCTGAGAAGTCCTCACTGTCGCTCTTACACACTCTTGCATGAGAAAGTGCATTTCTTTCTATACTGTGGCACACTCTGGCGTTAGTCATGGAAGTATCGTGGGTGAGATTCACGTGACACATTATTGTGATGAATGCAATAATAATATTAGTCGACCGTCACTTGAGACTAGTTGTGTTGTTTGGAGCAAGATGGCTCGTTATATTGTCGAAAGGAAAGTTTTACTAACGAAATAAAAGGTGAAATGGGGAACTAATTTTGTCCCCGGATAAAAGGACACTTGCACTGCATTTGAGATTTTCTTAACTATTTTGGAGTTTACCTTTTTACGTCAAGTCCACAATGCATATGTATATGCTATGTATATAACGAACATTTAAGTCTCTTTTACTTCCGTTCCTTTATGCCATGTGCGCACTCATCGAACCACGCATAACGCAGATGATTGTGAAATAGTGGATGTTTAGTCCAAGGCGGGTAATGGGAAAATCTAAAGAGCCCATTTTACTCTTTTCGATAGGGCAGATACTGTATTAAGGGAGGCATCATCAATGTCAGAACTCCACGCCAGTGGTCGCAGATACCGTACGCAACCTGAGAACCATGGAGAATTTTGCACAACTTCGGACCAAGAACTGTATCGACCTCATTCCTTCTCTACTTTGTTCAGCTTCATCAAATTTTACGTTACTGTCACGCGCTTTAGAAGGAAAAATAATTTTAACATGTTGTATTGAACATGTGAATAGAGCTGTGTTACATCGCACTAATCCCGAATGGAAACGTGTAATCCCCTGCAGAGTTTGGAGTTACACATGCCGTTACGGACATCACTTCGCCAGCGTGCGGATCAAGGTTGTCATCGAATACGTGTCTGACATTCAATGAGATGCCATGTTCAGGCGTGCATTCAGGAGCATGGTAGGCATTTTGAGAATCGTGATAACTTTTGTTCATGTGCATCAAGACAAGATAAACCAGATTTATCTTCTTTAGTGATGAGTTAACATTTACAAATGATGAAACAATCAGCATTGCCTTCTTCAGGTGGAAAGTCAAGCGTCCATGGAGATCACATATGTCGTACTGATTACTGAACGATCAGGACATTAACATATGTATTAAACATATGATCTTAATTTAGGTGTGTACACGCATGCACAGAAAATGTATCCCGATGTAAACAAAGAATGGCGTTCCTCCCCATCCACCCTACCTCCTCGCTTAACGCATTGCTGCAGGTAGACAGCCCGCTACAAGACTGTTCTGATTGAAACAGGCACAGCGGAGGAGGTATAGCAATACACACACTGTGCCATTAGCACTACCCGTTCACTCCCTCCCCTTCTTTTCAGTACTGGAGTGGGGAAGTGTTGATTGTTTATTTCGGAACACCATTTCTGTGCATGCGTGTACTAGCTGCAGTACCCGTCGTTGATGGGACAATCATATAGAACGTGTAAAGTTATCTGACTCCCCAGCTACTTGCCGCCAATATTCAGGCATGATATTTCACTCGGGACGCACCAGTAATCTCACTTATCGGAGATGAGTGGCAGCAGAAGAGAGAAAGAACATCAAAACAATGGTCAATACAATGTTATTGTTGATCAGTTTTATGATCTTTCGATAATGTAGACCTTCACATTCAGTTTCTTCCGACTCTGGGATATTGGAGCATCTAATGTAAAGGCAACCCTTCGTTCTTTCATGACCCCCTCTTCTCTTCAAGCGATCCCCTTACAATTTTTCTCATTTTTTATAATCATCTTCATATTTTTCGATTCGGACCGATGACTACGCGGGTTTAAACCTTAAGACAATCATGACAGAAAGCATCGCCAGTTAACACGATTAAAACAACATTTCCATGATAACAAAGCTTCGGGTTGATATGGACTAAGCATATTCATTATTCTCCTATCATAGTCGGTCTAAAACTGTATAAGACATAAATTATTGGAAATTGTATTCTCTATAACTTATAAATGTAATATTTTCTATAGGACCAATAACATACGTATTTAGAGAATTAAATTTTAGGCACCTTCCTTTAAACCACAATTTCATCCAGCGTAAATATAAATTCTTTATAACCTAGACTGTAGCATCTTATTCTCGGTCTTTACATAACGATTTTTATTATATTATGTTCTACAATTTTATCCTAGTATCATAGCTGGTACGGTACATAAGCGACCGGAAATTTCATTCTATATTCAGTTATGATAACAAAAATTTGAGACTTAAATTTTAGGCATTCCCTGAACTACCATTGCACTCAGCGTAAATAAAATTATTTATAGCCTTGATTGTAGTGCTTCATTCCCCAATTTTACATAGCGATTATCATTAAATTTTCCTCAGCCATTTTCTCGTGATGCCCGTACATACATACATACATACATACATACATACATACATACATACATACATACATACATACATACATACATACATACATACATACATACTGACCCTTGAACTTACCGTTCCATTGTTGGTCAGTCACAGCTGCTATAATAGAGCAATATCGAACTCTTAAATCTTGGGGTCGTAGCGGGTGTATTTCAGTCACGATACTGACCAAACGATGGGGTTCAGAAGAGAGCCTAACTACTGTAAATGAGGAGCCAAAATGTCCTTATTAAATTTTATTAAATTATCAAAGGCAAAAAATTATGTTTATAAAATCATTCATCAAAAAATTTAAATATTTAACATTTAAACGCAGTCACATTGCAATGCGTGAATGTTGTTTTTTATATTTATCGAAGAACTTTCTTCAGAGGAAAGTAGAAAATATCACAAATTAGTGGACAGCGAAAACTAGAAAAACGAAAATAAAACCTGAAAAACGGGCACCTTTTGACCCAAACGATAACTGAGAATTAATCCACCTTCAACAAGTAGAATTCCAGATTTACATTTAATTAAGGTTATCCACCAGTCTGATAACCTGTCGCATATGGGAATACCCGCCGAATGGACCCTTAATCGAACCAAATTGATTATCAGTTGCTTTGGATAGGTTGCGAAATACTACTGGAAAGCATGGTGTTCACTACAAGTTAACAGCGACAGTCATAATTAAAAATAAAATTCCACCATGTATTATCATCTCGTGACACCCTTAAGTCATGGAATAATCCCGATGCTGAAACATGCATCACCCAAACAGCTGTTCAGAAAGAACCAACAAAAACTCGAACCGAGAGGGTCTTACGTTACGTCGTTCTGAAGGAACAAAGCCGCGAAATGCAGGAAACACTTATTCATCATGCATTTAGAAGAAATACTAAACACTGAAGTTAAAGAAAAAGTGGTAAGTCACTTGAAAATCTTAAAAAAACAACTTTCAGGTTATAAATGGTTATGTTGAGTCCACACGATCACATAAAATAAAAAATTTTAAAGGAAAACTTTCCATTCCCAAAATTTACGACTACCATTACAAATCCGTCTACCTATGTTTGTCCAAATAAACTAACTACAAGTTACTGATAGATCAAAGTCTCACCTATTATAAAATTAAACAATGAAAATTGAAAATAATATTATATACAGCTGACGAATCGAAACCGCATTCATGGTACAAGTCCTACATAAATCAGCTAAGTGTCAACACACACACTATCAAGGCATAACTTACCGGACATCTGAAAGGTAAAAATAATTAAGTCGAGAAATAGAATACAAAAACCTAAAGTTCATTGAACCTGAACGTGTGTGGCAAACAGCAGTAATAATCAATCTCCATTAGCTCAGTATCCATGCTGGACAACCCTCACGTTTATGCCACTAGTGGTTCCATGCTATTATGTAAACACCTTCTAGTTGGTAAGGATTATGCCGAAACATGGCCTCAATATTACTTTGCTAACACTCTTCGCATTAATCTTCACTACTGCAGACACTACCATCGTTCAAGTCAATTCGCAAAACACCTAAACTAAGACTTGACAATATACAGACGACACCCTAATCCTGTCGTCGAGCCTACGTAGTGTCTACACACCCTAACAATAACATATATATACACGCGCAGCATCCTAAACCTATCGTTGAGCGTAAACGAGGATGTCTACTCATCCGTATACTCCTATGATACGCGCAAGGTCCTAAATCTATCGTCGAGCGGAAACTGGGATGTCTACCCATCCTCTACAATGTCAGGCGAAATCGTAACTTCAAACATAATCGCTGGTATTTAACTTGAAACCTTGTCGAAACTCTAGCACAATGACATGAAGCTTGCCGCAGAATGAACTCCAGTCTGGAAATACAACTATGTCCATTCTTGTCAATAATGTGAAATGAAAAATTTATAACGCGCGGCTACTCTAATCTATGACTCAAAAATAATCTCAACACACGCAATGAAGTTCAGAAAATTCAGTATAAAAACAACACTCGTCTAACTGTACGTCAATATCGCCAAAACAGTAATCACCGCCATCGCAAAATCCGCAGTGTAATCCAAGCATAAAATTCCCAAACGGCCTACCGTTCTCAATATTCCAAACATTTACATTCACGAATTATCCAGTGAAGCGAATTTTCATTTATCTACCCAGCCAAACTATCACTTTAATAACGTCCAATAGCACATCCCACAATGTTTCCGATTTAATGATTATCTCGTCTCGTACAAAAAATTAAACTGAATGAAAATTTGTTACAATAATTCAATAACACCATAACCGTGCTTCAGAAAGCCCTTCTGTTCGTGAGGTCACTTACTATAAAATGACCGACCTCGATAGCTGCAGTCGCTTAAGTGCGGCCAGTATCCAGTAATCGGGAGATAGTGGGTTCGAATCCCACTGTCGGCAGCCCTGAAGATGGTTTTCCATGGTTTCCCATTTTCACACCAGGCAAATGCCGGGGCTGTACCTTAATTAAGGCCACGGCCGCTTCCTTCCAATTCCTCGGCCTTTCCTATCCCATCGTCGCCATAAGACATATCTGCGTCGGTGCGACGTAAAGCAAATAGCAAAAAACTATAAAATGCACTATGCTGATTTTACATAAGATCGTTATTTGGACTTAACTGTCAAGAGCTACAATCTTATACGGAAAATGTTTATCATGGAGAGTTCATGACGTGAAATCATAATAAGCGTTACAACGCGTTCACTCATTCACTCAGAATCTGACCACCAACAAATCAGTCAGCTGTTCCGGATTGCTAACGGGACATCATATACAGCCTGCCTCAGAAATATCACATATAATATACAGCCTGTCTCAAAAATTCTTCGCCATCGACAAATATAGCCTGTCTCAGAAATTATTCTCCATCGCCTATCATCACGGCATTACTCATGAAATACAGGCTTCCTATGCCTTTAACGTCTTCACAACTGTTCTCTTAACATTTCATTCCGACACAATCCATTTCTTCCTGTCCCATAACCATTCAAACACCGGTATTCCCATGACGAACAATTTTATAAGAATCTTTTCATTCACTTCATTACATCTTTCGGACCTCAAGGACAAAATATCATACCGTGACTTCCTATATCACAATATACACGGTGTTACAAATATTAACTTCCCACAAATAAATATAACTTTATCAAACTTCACTGCATTTCAAAATCGATCGCCAATCTTACTCGACATTAACGTTAAATACTTGTTTTAACATGGGAAAATAATTTATCCTGATATTATTATTATTATCTGAACTCATAGGATATTCGAATTTGCCATGTTCACCACGGCTATATTATCGTTATCACACAGTTTCTAACTTTTATCAGCTTGAACAATATTTCTTCGATTTTAGCACGATATTTAAACTTCATATTTTACAGTTTTTTAACGTTTTTTACCACACTGAAGAGTTTCGACACCGACAAGAAATATAAACACTTCGCCTGAACATATTTAACTACTAATTCGACACACGCACTGGAAAATGTTATTGGGAAGAACAAATTCTATCTACAATATTAATACAAAATAGACAGACCTGTAATGGAGTCATCTTGGAGTTCTGGTTACATATTAGCCAGCTGGCTTCAGATTTAGCCGCACATGACTGATGATAAAGGCATTTTCTTCTTACAAATTACTTATAACTACACATATTTTCACTCTTTATTAATCAAAAACACAAATGATGTACTTTTCTCGACCGTTAGCACGCGAACGTATATTCTCTCTCTGCTGACGACAGCAAACTGTCTCCGGGAGCTATGTTCTCATCCACCCAGTTAGGCCAGGTATTCAAACGATAACAAAATCAGACCTGTCTCTGACTAGCTTCCAAACCCCCTTTGACAATTTCCAACACACAATGGAATAAATGAAATCAGCTACGTATTTTAAGCAGATATCTAAGCCTTCACGTTTTTTGTCGGCGGAAGTTCAGGAAATTTTATATCACATGATATAAATACTTCAACTAGAGCCATCTACATGAATGTATAACACAAGTTATTCTGAGGAAACAGATGCCGCACTTTTCTCGGAGACGAACGACGTGGACTCCTCCGTCCAAACTTCCAGATCGAGTGTGAGTAAACCGATGGGGGTGGGGTATTGATAAAGATCTGAGGTGACGCTGCCGCGGTCCTGAAGTCTTGTGGTGCAATCCTCTAATTTCACAACTGCTGGAACAATCTTCCGCAATTTTACACCAAAAATTCTGACAGAATTACAATTCACTATGGTGTTATTTTTAAAATTTTCCCATACTTGCAACGGGCATAATAAATTTATTTCTGACATGTAACTTAGCGCGCTTTCTTAGGGATTGACCTTCACACATGCCGCAAATCCATCAGTACGCACACCAACTTCTCTCCACCCATGTGGATTCAGTCTTCATTTAATGTTTATTAATAACTTCAATCCTTTATTCCTGGACTAACTATATTGCCAAAATCTCTCGGTATGAATGTTTTATATATATTGTTAAATTAGTCAGTACTCGAAATCAGCCGAAGCGTTCCGGCATTTCACGAGCGGGTGACTCGCTCGCCGGGGTGAGTTCGGTTCCCACGGAGGGAGAGAGAATCTCGCAATAAAACATGGCTGCACCAAAAAAGTTATTTGTAGCTGATATATTTATCTGCAATTATTTATCATCTAGAATTATGGGTTCAATACATACATACATACATACATACATACATACATACATACATACATACATACAATGAGTGGCCAAAAGTCACGGAAAAAATACCCCTTTAGAAAATTTGCCTCGTACGACCTCTGAGCGTTGCGGCTAGCTGCGCCGTAGCTGAGCACTCTGTCACAGATACCAGTGTCGTGAAGATGGCAACATGTCGCGAGTTAACCGACTTTCAACGTGGGATGATCATCGGTGCACGGCGGATGGGTCATAGCATTGCGGTGATTACACGTGAATTTTGTATTGCTCTTTGTTTTACGTCGCACCGACACAGATAGCTTTTATGGCGACGACGGGATAGAAAAGGCTTAGGAATGGGAAGGAAGCGGCCGTGGCCTTAATTTGCCTGGTGTGAAAATGGGAAACCACGGAAAACCATCATCAGGGCTGCCGACAGTGGGGTTCGAACCCACTATCTCCCGGAGGCTAGCTTACAGATGCGCGCTCCTAACCACACGGCCAACTCGCCCAGGTTGACCAGGTCAACAGTGTCGAGGGTGGATCTTCAATATCACGGAGAGAATGTTACCATCCGCGTAAACCGCCACACGGGAATACCACAGGTGTTTAAAGAACGGACATGGCGTTGCCTTCGCAGAACCATACTGGGTGCTTGATGGGCTACAGTGAGTCAGATCACCGCCCAGTTGAACGTTGGAAGTCAGGAACCCATTTCTGCCAGGAGTGTACGGAGGCAACTGCACCGCGAAAACTCTATCAGCCGATGACCAACTCGCGTCCCTTCGCTAACACAGAGCTCAACGACGTGCATAGGCCCGCGAACATCGACAATGGACCATGGAACAGTGGCAGCGTGTTTTAAGGACCGATGAATCCCGGTTCCAGTTCTATGGAGTTGATGGGCGCGTGGGAGTGTGTCGTAGGGAATTATGGTTCCTGAGTGTCAACAAGATTGTGTCCAGGCGGGAGGTGGTTCAGTTCTGGTCTGGACGTCGTTCTCGTGGTCGCAATTAGTCCCCATTATCCAGCTGCAGAGAGTGCTAACAGGTGAACGGTATGTGGACATTCTTTCAGACCATCTGCATCCCTTTCGGGCTCTAGAGTACCCTTATAGAGATGCCATTTTAATAGGAAAACGCGTCATGTCACTGCTCTGTGGTGGCTCGCAGGTGGTTGGAGGAGCACTCCAGTGAAGTTACAACCATGGACTGGCCTTCCAGATCCCTCGATCTTAATCCAGTCGAGCACTTATTGGATGCTGTCGAGGCTGGTGTACTCTCCATGAACTCCGCACCAACTGCACACGACCAATATGGGTAGCAGTTCAAGGTGCACGGGTCCAGGTCCCTCCAGAACAATTCCAACACCTTGTAGAGTCGATGCCTCGCTGTATTGCTGCCCTTTTGAGAGCTCGTGCAGGAGTAACTCGTTATTAACATCACATTCAGTGTCTTCCCATGACTTTTGGCCACTCACTGAACACAGACAGACAGACAGACAGACAGACAGACAGACAGACAGACAGACAGACAGACAGACAGACAGACAGACAGACAGACAGACAGACAGACAGACAGATAGAAATTACGGAAATTGTAAAAGTGCCTTTCTTTGTTACTGTGGAGACGACCGATGCAGAAATGCCATTCTTCTGAAATTCTGAGCGATGTGCAAATAAAACTCTTATTTTATATATATATATACAGTAGAGCCTCCGCGGCTCAGGTGACAGTGCGCCGGCCTCTCCCCACTGCGCTCTGTGGTTCAAATCCCGGTCAAGTGAGATCTGTGTTGGACAGAGCGGAGAAGGGACAGATTTTTCTCCGGGTACTTTAGTATTTCATATCATCTTCATCCCAGTAACACTCTCCAATTCTGTTCCTTCTGTCAGTCATTAATCATTGCCCCAGAGGAGTACGACAAACTTCGGCAACCGGCAGAATTCCTGTTCTCGCCGCTAGATGTGGGCTTCATTCATTCCATTCCCGAGCCGGTTGAATGACTGGAAGCAGGTTGTGGATTTTCATTTACACACACACACACACACACACACACACACACACACACACACACACACACACACACACACACACACACACACACACACACACACACACACACACACACACACACACACACACACACACACACACACACACACACACACACACACACAAAAGTCGTGAGCAACTTCCTGTACATAGTGTATTAAACTGGTTACAAGTAAGAGAAAGCCACCTGTATCAATCAATCAATCAATCAATCAATCAATCAATCAATCAATCAATCAATCAATCAATCAATCAATCAATCAATCAATCAATCAATCAATCAATCAATCAATCAATCAATCAATCAATCAATCAATCAATCAATCAATCAATCAATCAATCAATCAATCAATCAATCAATCAATCAATCAAACAATGTTCTTTAATGTGAAATAATTCAACTAAAACTCTCGACTACTTAACTACAATCCTAATTTTATTCCAGTAGACAGTATAATTATTTATGAAAAATGTATAGGCTATTATACAGTAGGTCTCCTCCAATGCAATGACTTTAACTGTCGAGCAGGAGTTCTGTGACATTTCAATTCGTATTCGCATACAAACTAAATGCTTGAAAAATTGCTTGTACACGCTATTCATGTTTGTGCTAATATATTTGCACATGATGCGATCGCTGAATATTTATATTCCAGCCGATACAGACACAGAAATAACTGCTGAGCTGCATGAAGCTGATAGCATGTTGTTCAAAGTGATCATAGCGTCTGTGTTATGAACATGTCCCGACCTCATTACCGCCATCAGTTAGTGTGTGAGTTTCTATTCTCAAGAAAGCGGTTGATCACGTCTGACAAACAGAATTCAACGAAGTAAAAACTGGTTCTTCTTCTTTTAATGATAAAAAAATCTTAGCAGACAAAGCAGGGGTCTCCATACCACAAAAAACGTAAAACTAAGCAATTTCCTCAATTGTGCCGAAAGTTGAAGTGCTAAAGGGCCCGGAAAAGATTCACTCTTTATGAGCCTTGGATAGTTCGACTAAACTAAAAGAAACAAATTGCGAAAATCATTTCTGGTCTAAGCTTGCTTCTTTATGTTCCTTTATTCGTTTTCTTTTTGATTCAAATCTTAGCCAAATTAACTTATTTACATAATTCTTTCCGTAATGCGTTTCTAGATTCAATACCCTCAGGCGATTTTTGATTTTGAAAAAAATGTCCACACCGAATGTAGTTATAAGAGCTTAAATGAAACTCTGCATTGACTCACATTAGCGCTCGTAGACGTAGAACATAGGCAAACTGCTAATCTAATCGACCGAAGAACGATGATTAAGGAAATGTATTGTAATTTTAAGGAATAAATAAAGAATGTATTCTCATACTTCATGATATTTTATTTACTCAAAAACTTCGTAGCTCATATCCCTAGGATGTTTTCAACATTGAGTTGCTTGCCTAAAGGGCTAAAACTGTGGACTTTTTAATTTAATTCCAAACCCGACAGGTGACGCGGGTCGTGTACTGGGTAATGTCCACTCGCTGACAAGGAGGTCTTCTGGATTTGGAGACAATCGGAGAATAATAAGTACATAGGAGAAGGTAGATAAAGAAGGAATTATGAGTCGTTCTCTTGATTAAGGATATTGGTTTTCCTTCTTTCATTGTTCTTATTGTATATATTTTAGCCTTTATTAGCTAGTTTAATAACGAGTTAGACAATTATTTTATATAATGGAAATTAATTTATATACCAGCACAAAAGAGCTCATGTTATTGTACGTTCTTCACATTTAATATTTTAATCTGACTTGACTTTAATTCTTATCAGTATATAAATCATCTCTCATGTAGATACAGAACACAGTGGGGACCAGCAACAAACATTGTGCATAGGTTTAATTGTTTCTGAGAAAAGTTTACTTGCGTGGAAATTAAACAATGCCATACATTCATTCGTTTACCTTAGTGTCTGTATACATTACAAAACAAAATTCATAAGTAGTAGTCACTCATAAAGCAGGCAGAGTGACGTCATTTCATTTATACAGAGGGTGCCAATAAAATGTATACACACTTTGACGGGAGATATCTATTTATACTAAAGCCCACGAGAGTCGGAGTCTGACGTTTAGCGCCACCGGCGAGAAAAAGTTGACTAACGCTGCTCGAAAATAGTCTGTTGCTATGGCAACGATAATGGCGATGACACATTTAACGAAGCCTTCGCCACGTGGGTTAGCTTTCTCTCAGTCGCTTTTGGTATATTATTCGGAGTGATACTGTATAAGCTGTTGCTGCTTTATGAATTTACGTTGTTTGTTTTCTGAATATTATTTCAGTTGTTTGTTAATTTCTTGTAAGTTAATCAGTGGCTACTTGTAGAGTACTGTTCTGTATTTAACATGTACACTTGTTGAAGTTATTGTCAGACACTTATAATTTTGTTAGTGATTACGAAATCTCATATTTATCGGTAATGACGTGTTCTGTCTTACATGCTGGAATTATAAGCACGAGCCTAGGAACGGGGCAAAGTTTACCGAATTGCATCAGGTCTACATGTTTTAGTAAACACTCAGCCTGTATGAAAGTGTGATGTTACGCGTATGGAGATAACTATGACAAGGCAGCGTAATTCATAGTTACTGCTTTCACCGCTCAAATTTCGGACCCCAGAAATCTTGGAGGCCCCGCCTTCCTCACATTATTTGATTTTTCAATTTTTTGTCTCTTAGAGCAATCGTGTCTTTGGTTCTAATTGAGGTACGGAGTTCGTTTTGGCTTAAGAACACTCAGTGGATCAAACTATTCCATTTCAGCTCTTAACTATTAAAATTGGTTGATTCTGAGGAAAGTTATGAGTGCACATTCAATTTGACGTCTCATTTCTTCAACATTTTTTCTCATTGAAGCAATCATATCTTTTGTTCTAATTAAGGTACGCTGTTCATTTTGGTCTAAAAATACTCAGTGGATCAAGCGCTTTCTTTTGAGTTAATAACCACTTAAACTTGTAGATTCTGAGAAAAGTTATGAGTACATTTGTCTCCATGAAAAAGATCTTCGAAGGACTTTTTAACAGTTCGGCGCGTAGTGTTGTTCCAAGGAACGTTCAATTCAATTTTTTGGTGATGTATTTTCTTCTTTTTTTTCTTTGCTAGTTGCTTTACGTCGCACCGACACAGATAGGTCTTATGGCGACGATGGGACGGGAAAGGGCTAGGAAAGGGAAGGAAGCGACCGTGGCCTTAATTAAGGTACAGCCCCAGCATTTGCCTGGTGTGAAAATGGGAAACCACGGAAAACCATTTTCAGGGCTACCGACAGTGGGGTTCGAACCTACTATATCCCGAATACTGGATACTGGCCGCACTTAAGCGACTGCAGCTATCGAGCTCGGTTGATGTATTTTCAAGTGTGTTGTTGACATAATATTACATTCTATTACCACAGCAGATCATGTGCTTTATTTCATTAACGCAGAACTTTTCAAATACATCCGTGAGGATAGTAACGAACAACACCATACTTTGTACATTGCGGGTGGAGCCAGCGGGAAACTGCTAGTAGTATATTACAAAGCTTGACCGAAAAACAACGGTAAAGTGTAGTATGATGTTCTGTAAACAGATATACTGTATTTTTAGGCAGGTGTTTGTATCAAATTAGGCATTTACTTCATGTCAAGTAAATGAATGTGAAATTCAACTTGCGCGCGGGTATTTCTTCTGTTGCGCGCCGTGCACCGCCCCAGCTCACGCTACTGTATTGCACTGTATTGGTCTTGCATTCAAACAGAAGATTGTGTTGTGATATTTGTGATGTTGTGTAGTTAATCTACAGTAGTAACCGCGAGGCGTATCAGTGGTAGAAGATTGAGCAGAAAGTGCGGGTACGTTATGCTAGTGTTGTTACGCGACAGGCAATAATGAACAATAGCAGCCAAAATTATCGTATGATGTTCTGTAAACAGATGTGACTCACAAAACGTTATACTAGCGTTGCAACAACGAAATGGAGCCAAGATTATCGTTTGAACAGCGACAAGTAATTTTGAAGTGGTGCTGGATAACCGAGAATGTTCTTGAAGTTCAACGGTAATGGAGACGTGTGTACAGAACAGAACCCCCAACGCGAATGGCAATTGCACGCATTCGAAACAAATCTGAGACTCATGGTAACATAGGGGATAGCTCGCACAGCATCAAGCCCGCGTCCTCAGATATGGTTTTAGGACGCTTTCAGCACTCACTGCAGAAATCTACAAAGCAGTGTGTGCGTGGGATTAGCGGAAATAGCGTACGCCGTATTATTAAAACAGCAAATTAGAAGGTTAAATGAAGATGAATCTCATCGGAAAATGCACTACTGTTAGTGGTTTCCGAATATGGTGTAAGAGGATGAGGGGCAAGTTGCTTGGTCCGATGAGGCACAAAAACGGAACTGTTAACCGGCATAAATGCATCTACTGGTGTACAAACAAACAATCCACATTTTTTGTGGAAAAGGCTGTTAATATACCTGAAATTAATGTTTGGTGTGGGTTGTTAACTAGGGGTGTAATTGGACTATTCTTTTTTGAAGGAACAGTATGGCCAAGTGTACCTGAACATGATACACACACCCATCTTACCCGCCATTGGCAAACTATACGGAAATGAGGAATTTTACTTCCAACAGGATGGTGCATACCACATTACCACCAAGATGTCCGTGCGTACCTTCATTACAATCTTCCAGGCCATTGGTTAGGACGAAGATGTGTGATTGAGTTTTCGCCGCGTTCTCCGGGTGTCGTCCCATTTGCGGTCAGTCTCATTTGCGGTCAGTCCTATTTGCGGTCACTCAGGTAGAATACAAAAATAAACTAGTTTTGACGAGTGAGACATTGTCCCATTTGCGATCACTCTTATCAATGGGGATATGGAATTCCCTACTCAAGGACTGGTACAGGCAGACAGCCTTTTAAATAACTGGCGACAGCTGCGTGCTAGGATTCGGATGCTGAAACTCATTAAATTAATTATGTTTACCGCTTGAGTACGATGCGTTAATATCGGGACAAGGGGACTAAATAGGACTTATTTGTACCTTTTATTTAGGGTTAGCAGATGGTTATGGGTGTAATCAAATGATTTTTGAAATGCAGGAAAAAAGCAGGGCGTATTAAACCGTTAAACTTCTTCAAATTCAAAATAAATATTTTGCTGTAACACTCTACTTCCTCGACATTGCGACCCTTTCTGGGTTGTGTCTTGATTGCGGACAAGGCAAAAACCGTCCAGATTCCGAACAACTAAATATACCCTGTCCAGATTGCGAATAAGAGATTAGTGTTGACGTGGAATACATAAAACAGATACAATTTTCAAAACAGTCTCATATGCAATTTTTGTTCTAGTAGTAGTAACATTAACTGGTACATTGGAATGTTTTAGATAACCCAACAATATTTATAAAAATATTGTTCTTATTGAAAATATTTAATAATTTAGTTTGGGGTAATCTTATGATTTAGATTATCCTTTTTATTGTATAACATAACTTTTTTTTGCTAGCTGCTTTACGTCGCACCGACACAGATAGATAGATAGATAGATAGATAGATAGATAGATAGATAGATAGATAGATAGATAGATAGATAAATGTCTTTACTGGCGTAGTTAAGGCCATTAGGCCTTCTCTTATGGCGACGATGGGACAGGGAAGGGCTAGGAGTGGGAAGGAAGCGGCCGTAGCCTTAATTAAGGTACAGCCCCAGCATTTGCCTGGTGTGAAAATGGGAAACCACGGAAAACCATTTTCAGGGCTGCCGACAGTGGGGTTCCAACCTACTATATCCCGAATACTGGATACTGGCCGCACTTAAGCGACTGCAGCTATCGAGTTCGGTATATAACATAACTAGAGGGGCATTTGTTTATGGTGGATTAGTGAGAGTTGTATTATTAATAGATTATTATTATTATTATTATTATTATCTTTTTTGCTACTAGGTCTTATGATGACGATGGGATAGGAAAGGCCTAGGAGTTGGAAGGAAGCGGTCGTGGCTTTAATTAAGGTACAGCCCCAGCATTTGCCTCGTGTGAAAATGGGAAACCACGGAAAATCATCTTCAGGGCTGTCGACAGCCGAACCCTTAAGCTGCCTGTTCATGGAATTCGGACGAAACGCTACTCGGGCGCTTCGACACCTCAACACGCTGGGACAAACACATACTCTTTCTTGTGTTTTAGCTTCTTAATCTGTGCGAAGGTACGATCACAGGTCATGAACGAATGTCCGCTTTCTGGAAAATGGTGATATATTTTGACAAATCTGCCCAAAGCCGCTGGTGTACTTAAGTGCTGAACCATCAAAATATTCTTGTTTTGCCCTGCACAGTTGTCAGTAAAAATGTGCAGAGTTTTAATTTCATGCGGAATGTAGTTCTATACATAATGGTTCTACACCTATTTCTTCATCCTCATCTTTACTCTCAGTTTCATTGTTTCTTGCAGCAAGCTTCTTCTTCCTTCTACACTTCATGCTGAGTTCAGGGAGCCTTCTACAACAAAAATATATTGCATTGTTGTGTGTTCAATGCTCCTACAAAATATATGTCTAAAACTAATATTTATTTAAAGCTTACCTTTGAATATTATGTGAGATTATTAAGCCCATGAGATATGCATCCTGATCATTATTATCACTCATTTCGTTGAAATTCCTAAGAATTTGTTCTTTTATATCTTTGCCGGGATGAGTGGCTCAGACGGTTAAGGCGCTGGCCTTCTAACCCCAACTTGGCAGGTTCGATCCTGGCTCAGTCCGGTGGTATTTGAAGGTGCTCAAATACGACAGCCCCGTGTCGGTAGATTTACTGGCACGTTAAAGAACTCCTGCGGGACTAAATTCCGGCACCTCGGCGTCTCCGAAGACCGTAAAAGTAGTTAGTGGGACGTAAAGCAAATAGCATTATTATTATTTTATATCTTTGGAGAACTTGGCTGTATATTTTCTCTTACAAAAACAATCTGGAGCAACTCTCTTTGCAGGCACAAGTTTCTCTGTTGATGATATATATTCTTCTCCATTCAAAATATTTCGTTTTCTGGCATTCCTTTGCGAGTTATCTTCTTTCCTTTCGCTTTTCTTACTCTTTACTGGAGAAGAATCAGTATAACTTGGTAGCATTATCTAGAAATGACAATCATTTATAAACGAATAAAGTGTGGGCTTCAAACTTCCACATTTATTTGAATATAATATTTTGGTCTAAAATATTGTTGTATAATACAATGTAACATTAAACTGAATATTCTGTAATATACATTCTATACATCTATCACTAAAATAGAGCTCTTAATGAAACCTACCTCTGAATTAAAGCTTGCATTTGCAGCACTCAAAAACTCATTGCATTCAGCCACCTTCCTTACTCTTCTTCAGCACGAGGGTAACTGAGAGCAAGAACTGGATAATTCCGGTTATTATCCAAGTCTTGCACTCAGAAAGGTGCCAGTTGAAATTTAAAGGCAATCCAGCGAGGAAAATATGCACTTTCTGTAATTAACTTCTATAGTAACTGATAGAGGGCAGTTATGGCTACAAATAGAAGTCAAAAGCTAATTTTCGCTAAATGTGGTCATTATCTAGTTCTTGCACTCATGTCTTCAATTGAGGGACGGTGAATGGCGAAAGGTCATAGCCCCACATACACGAATGTGCCTCCATACCTACTTAAAATTACAATATTAAAATATGCAATTATATTCTACATAGTGTGCTTATATACAGTTACCGTATTTCCATAGACATATATTTACATAATATTCACAAGACCTGTTCAACAGTGTATTATTGTTCCAAGGCATACAGTTGTGAATATTTTGCATCAACAGGGGCTGCTTAACTGAGGCGGTAAAAGCGTGCTCCTTTCACGCAAAAGGACATGGTTCGATTCCCCGTCAGGAAGTCGAAAAATGTAGAGGCGAGATATTCACTTCTGGAGAGGCACACTTTGCTGGGATTTACTCAGCTCACACTAAAAGTGAGCACGAAGTAGATTCTTGGGGGACAACGGCTGCCGGGTATAGAGTTAACAATTTACTCCCGATTTTACGAATAGTAGAAGCCTTTATCTTCCACTACTCTAAGTCCTTCTTGGTCAGAACGGTGATAATTTGCTTTGCAATATTTTTAATGATGAATGCCGCCCACCCTCAATGCATTTGGCACTTTCCCATTATACATTAAATAACGCATGATAGATTGTACACGAAGGAGATGAATTAGTAATTTAGGACTGCGTATACTGACCCCAATTCTGTTCGCAATCAGGACGACACCCCTTTTTGAAGCAATTGTAGCTCATCTCCAACTTAGCAGTAAAATTTCACTTCCTTCTCCCCATTATACAATAAGGGACACTTTTTCTTCCTTTCTTTTTTTTTTTTTTTTGCAAGCTGCTTTACGTCGCACCGACACAGATAGGACTTAATGCTACGATGGGATAGGAAAGGCCTAGGAATGGGAAGGAAGCGGCCGTGGCCTTAATTAAGGTACAGCCTCAGCATTTGCCTGGTGTGAAAATGGGAAACCACGGAAAACCATCTTCAGGGCTGCCGACAGTGAGGTTCGAACCCTCTATCTCCCGGATACAAGCTCACAGCTGCGTGCCCCTAACCGCACGGCGAACTTGCCAGGTGGAAGTGATTTTCAGATTATAATTTTATTTTTATTTTGATAGAGCTATCCAAGACTCACGATTTGAAACATTTTTGGGCCTTTTAGCTCTTTAACTTTCGACACAATTGAGTAAATAGCTGCATTTTATGTTTTTCGTAGTACTTTGTCCGCTAGGAAATGTTTACAATATTAATTAGTTAGAAGACGTAAAATCAATCACATTATATTCATGCGAATAGAACTACGGGGAGGGGTTGGGAGAATCCCTGAGTCTAGCCTAATTAGCAGTCTCCCTGCTGCATGGACGTTGGAAAACCCCAACAGGCTGCTGATAACTTTAAAGTGATCGCAAATGGGACAAGAACTGGTCTTTCTTCGCATTCCTTTTTTCTTCCGAACTGGAAGTGACCGTAAATGGGACAAATTTTGCTATGACCGCAAATGGGACTGACCGCAAATGGGACACAACCGTTCTCCGGATCTAACACTCTTTGACTTCTATCTATACGGCACTCTTAACGGTGTTGTATACCGCAGAAAACCGGTTACACTAGCAGCACTTCGGGAAGTAATTGAAACGACATGTACTGTAATCGCTGAGGACACTTTATCAAACAATGCTCGATCAGCAGTTAAACGTATTCAGAAGTGTATCGACACCGATGGTGGGCATTTTGAGCAACTGTTGTTACTGGACAATTGGAAAAGTCGAAGATGATTAATTGCTCATCATTTTCTGTCTGTGTGAATTCAGCTTCGTTATGTTAACACAGTTTATTCTTTTCTTGAAATATGTTTACGTTTTATTGGCACCCTGTAGACTATTTCACCCCTAAAAGAGAGAATTTCCGAAAACGTGCAAACAAGTGTCTGTTTTTTAACAATATTTCTAATATCTCGTCTCCAAATATAGCAACTCGTGAGACATGGATACTTAAAAAACCAATTTATCCCCGTTTCACTCTTATAAGTGCTGAATTTCTGAAAACGCTCAAATATGTGTTTGTTAATTTTAATAGTAAAATTATATATCGAACAGCACCTCCTCAACACAAATGACTCGTGTCATATGGATACGTTCAGTAAAACAGGGAATACTCCTTTTCATCCCTATTAGAGCTGAATTTAGGAACAAGTTTCCCATTGGGTGAAATAAATGCTTACACTTGCGTACTGCTATTTTGCTTCCGAGCCCCAATTTCAAGCAGTACTGCATTCCCCAACCCCCGGCTCGCTCCTGAGTACATGGCTACTCACTGACTTCCATTTTCAATACGGAACCGAGCTGCGAGGTGTGGGTCGCGTAGCTGTTAGTTTGTATTTAGAAGGCCATGGGTTCGAATCCCACCATTGGCAGCCCTGTGGTTTCCAATTTTCACACCAGGAAAACGCTGAGTCTGTACCTTAATTAAGGCCAAGGCCGCTTCCATCTGATTACCAGCCCTATCCTATTCCACCGTCGCCAAATATTAATCTGAGTTCATGTATCTTTAAACCAGGAGAAAAAAATTATTAGCACAGGTGCTCGGTTGTCATTTGTTTATATACCTCTGCGCTGGGTAGTACTTGCGAATGGAAGCTTGTTCATGTCGCTATTGCACTTATTGCTCTAACGACTTCTTATGTATTTCACTTTTGATTGAACTTTCTTCCCCTTGTCCACTCGTTAATAGACACAGGCGTAACCTTAGGGCCTGCACTGCAGGCGATCCCGGGTCTTTAACGAGCCCCACAGTGTCCTCACAAAGAAAACCAAAATATACATATCTACCCTAATGTCACCTTGCATGGAACTGTTCAGGGCAGTTTTGTAGATTCAGTCAAAAGAGTTCGTTTTACAATTCGTACATAGGGGAATAATTGCGCATGATTGCATCTAGCCGCAGATAATATAGTTGGGTACAGCTGTAAACAATGTTTAATCTTGCCGTCTCTCGCAATATCGCGACAGGCTCCTCACAAAAGACATGTGCCAAATTATTTAAAAATAATCACAGCAATGAAAATTGGTACTTAAATATAATATGCTAGTTAGAAAATTATACTTATTTGCCCGACTCATTGGCTGAATGGTCAGCGTTGAGGCCTTTAGTTCAGAGGGTGCCGGGTTCGATTCCCGGCCGGGTCTGGGATTTTAATCGAGTATGATTAATTCTTCTGTCTTGCGGACTAAGGTTTCTGTTTTTCCAACACTTTCCTTTTCACATTCAGACAACACACTGCACTATCAACCACCTCAGAAAGACGCAATAGTGATTACATCCCTCCATGTAGGGTTAGCATCAGGAAGGACACCCGGCCGTAAAACAGGGTCAAATCCATATGTGCGACGCATTTCGCACCCGCGACCCCACACATGTGGGAAAAGTAGTAGAAGAAGAAAAAGAACAAGAAGAAATTTTTCTTATTTGATGTGTAGTGCATCTGAGATCATATTATGCAAAAATGCTGCTGAACACTTAACTTTTATCACATATTATTCGACAACAACGTTTATGTAATAACGACAATCAGTCAGTTCATTGTGCGAAAGTAATAGCAGCCTTTGCGGGTTTTTATTTTTCAAACAATATTTGAAGAGTTTTTCATTTAATTTTGTTCGTGAAATTTTTCCTGTGTTGTAATCGAATATATTGTTGTAATTGAGACTTTGGTATCGATCACAGAGTATAGTTTTGCTGTTGCTAAAAATGAAACCAGTCTTAAGTACCAACAACTAAGTGGCGTGAATGAAAACCTATAACCAGTTTTCCAGTCAGTGACTGGGTCAGCGATGGAATGAATGAAGCCCTCATCTTGCGGGGAGGGTAGGAATTATGCCGGCTGCCGAGGCCTGTCGCACTCCTCTGGGACAATGATTAATGACTGACAGATGAAATGGAATGATATTGAGGAGTGTTGCTTGAATGACGGATGACAGGAAAAACGGGAGTACCCGGAGAAAAACCTCTTCCGCCTCCGCTCTGCCTAGCATAAATCTCAAACGAAGTGACCGCCATTTGAACCACGAAAAACAGCGGTGAGGGGCGGGCGCGCTGCCGCCTGAGCCACGGAGGCTCTAAAGAGGAACTATATCGCACTATAGAACAAATAACATATAAAACTTAAAAGAAAATGATTGCTCATTTACGGGAACACATTCCCTATTACAGACGATGGGCTGTCTAAAATAGATCTGGAACTTCATAAGACCACATGCGACGAAGTTGAGATGGTTAGAAAAAAATGTGATAAGGTTCTGAGACAGATGGTTTTCGCAGAAAATATGATTAATGACAGGGATGAATTTATGTGGTTGGTCAAAACTTATATGGGTTTTAAAATGGAACGAGAACCCAAAAGACGGAGAAGGACTTTGAGAGAGGAGCGAAAGGAGGCACCAATCGATGGCTTTAAGAAATACTGGCAAGGTGTCAAAACGAACAAGATACAGACATTGAAATAGTAATAATATTATTATTAATAATAATGTAAACAACAGGTGACTTCATAATTCTTTATTGATTAAGTCCTGACACCACAGAATCAAACAAACATGAATTAAACTCCAAACTAAAATGATTTCCTCTAGAATAAGGGCGTAAATGCAGCAGATAGTAATCGATCCAGTCGGTAGTAGCGATTCGTAGAGTAGAAATGTAACGTAAAACAAACAAATATACAGCGTACTTCTTGTCCTGCTCCGCCAAGGAGACTACTAACAAGCCGGATGACCTTCACTACTTGGCGTTCAGATTAAGTCCGCTGCGTCTCGTATCAGACAGTTTCTCAGTCCGTTTCATGAGGCTGAGTGAACACCATTCCTACCCTCAGTCCAGAGTTGAAGTCCTTGAATGAACCGGTAATCGAACCCAGCTCCTGCAGATAGGCAAGCACGCATACCTTGCACTGCGGTTAAGCAAAAAACGAGCCAATTTCCTGGCATATCTATATTCCAGAATTTGAATATTACTGTCCCATACTACAATTTGTTGTTTTTGTTTTTGTTGTTTGTGTCATCAGTTGAAAGACTGATTTGATACAACTCTCCATGCCACCCTTTCCCGAACTAATCTTTTGATTTCTACGTAACTAAAGCATTCCACACCTTCTCTTATCCGATAGTCAAATTCATGCCTTCTTCTACCCCTACTGTTCCTATCACCTAAACGTCATCAGAGTTGTTTATTTATTTATTTATGTATGCTTCCTAATTTATGGGCTATCATTTGACAAAGCTGCTCACCATGCAAGCCTTTGTGTCCGTACTTTTATACATACCTTTTGGCTATTACAATTGGAAATACCGAGCGAGTTGGCCGTGCGGTTAGAGGCGCGCGACTGTGAGCTTGCATCCGGGAGATATTGGGTTCGAATCCTACTGTCGGCAGCCCTGAAGACAGTTTTCCGTGGTTTCCCATTTTCACACCAGGCAAATGCTGGGGCTGTACCTTAATTAAGGCCACGGCCGCTTCCTTCCAACTTCTAGGAATTTCCTATCCCATTGTCACCATAAGACCTTTCTGTGTCGGTGAGACGTAAAGCCACTAGCAAAAAAAAAAAATGGCTATAAATTGACTTTTAGCCTTACAGACCCAATAAGGAAACCTTCTGACCTAACTGCTTCTTCAGACCGACATTTACATAAAAGGCGGAGAACATTTTTCAATGATACCTCTACACCCCACCAACAAGTGTTGGATGTCTAAAAATGTCTTATCGCTCTACTCTTCTTCTGAACAAATTTCACAACGTATTTCTCCTCTCGTTAAATTTTATAACTTCAGAATCGTGTATCTCAGTTATATTTTGTTTTTTCTACGTTGGTACCATTTTCAAGGAAACTTCTGATGCTAGGTCCCTGAAATTTTTCTCCACACCATAATGACCCTAATATTAAGAGTAATTAGAAGGGAGATTTCTGTATGTAATACAGCAATTTAGAAATACTTTTGGCACATTTTTAGGTTAAACATTGTACCTCCTAAAAATTGCACACAAAATTGGGTCCACAACCAAATATATTGAGACAGAGAACCAATGGTCGGAAATGCATATTTATTGTGTTATGGACATGCAGAGCGAACACCGCATAACAACAACGTAGCTCATAATAATTGTTCAAAGTGACGACCGCTAGTCTCAATGCACGCATGCCAACGGCGCATGAAGTTCTGCCGTACTTTATCAAATATCCGTAGTGTCTATTGTACCAGGAGACAGGCAGCTTGGACCCTAGCAAGCAGGTCTTCATTAGTTTCTACGGGGGTTTCATACACCAACGAGTTGACATAAGCCCATTAGGAAACGTCCAGAGGTGTGAGATCCGGTGATCACGCTGGCCAGGGGACAGGACCTCCTCTTCGAATCCCACGAGCAATTCTGTGCATAGTAGGTCTGTTTGGTGGTCACGGGTGTACGCTATCTATCACCCGCTGCCTGTTCCAATGTACAACAGTCACCCAGGATCTTTGCGAGAGTATGGCAGAACTGCCGGTGCCGTTGCAATACATACATTGAGACTGGCGGTGGTCACTTTCAACAGTTGCTATGAGCTACGTTGTTGTTATGCAGTGTGCGCTATGTATGTCCATATCATCATAAATATGCAGTTCCGACTCTTGGTTCCCTATCTGAATATAATCGGTTGTGGACCCACTCTCACCTGTTTCAATTTCACCCAAAAGTTTTGAGACACCTGTATACTTCACTTATTTCGTCATGGTAACGAGTTAACTGTTGAGGGTGGGTGATTATTGTCATGATTGCTTTTGTACGGTGCTAAACTGCGTGGTTATTAGCTGCTACTATTTTGTACAAAAACTAACAAAATTTTGTTTGTACACTTTATATTTTAGCCTCGTAGACTACTTGGATGGTTTCAGACACCAGAAGTAACTTTGATAATCTGAAGATATAAAAGAATTTAGTTTATCTCATATTTGGTGTACATAATTTGACGGAAGGTTCTATTCAACTTTTGTATTTGTTTGTTTGATTGTTATACCATGTGACGAGAGCTAACAGAATGTCTAGAAACTGGATATATAAATTCAGGGATAACTGAATTGTGAGGGATACTAAGAAAGCCAAAATATGAAACGTTGAAACACTCCGCTGGCATTTCCTATAGGAAAAAACTGTAACCAATGAATGTTGACCCCCAAACCCATGGCACTAAGGCCCTGAAGGGCCTTGGCCTACCAAGTGACCGCTGCTCAGCCCAAAGGTCTACAGATTACAAGGTGTCGTGTGGTCAGCACAATAAGTTCTCTTAGTCGTTATTCTTGGCTTTCTAGAACGGGAATAAATGTTGAGAAAAATGTAATTTCTTATCTTTTATGTTTCATACACTTTTGCCCTGGAAGGAAGAATAACGGAGATATTCTCCAATACTACAGTTTAAGAAATCTACCGCTGATCCTACTACTGTGAATTGTACAATAGCGCGCCGGTGACGAGTAGTACAACATACATAGGCCATCCAGAAATTAGAGTTCCCTATTTCTTTTCTTGCAAAGTAAACGTAGGCTATTTGGCCCGAAAATATGAGCATGCGAGACAGATCCAGGACGTAGTAATCATATACCCGCCGGACAAGTTCCGCGTGGTGTCAGTAGCGCAGTAGCAGTGACTCGACATAGCGGCTCGTACTCTTTCTCCTCCAACTGTAAGGTTCGGTCTGTGATATTCTAAGGAAACTGCGATGGGCCATTCAGATGTGCAGATGTTGTGCATATTCATAACAATTCTCGCCCACATATGGCACGCCGGTCAGCAACTGTTCTGAAAATGTTTGGCTGCGAGGTATTTGATCATCCACCGTACAGTCCCGATCTTGCTGGCAGTGATATTAATCTCTTATTTCAACTCAATAAATTACTGTCCATCTATCAGTATTTTCACATGGACAAAGAGCTGAAGAGGAATGTCACACGCTGTCTCCATTCCCAGGCGACAGACTTCTACCACACAGACATACAAAAGTTGATCCCGCTATATGACAAGTGTCTCAATTCTGATGGTGATTATGTTGAAAATTAGCCCCAACCTTGTTGTATGGGGTGCCAATAAAGTTTATCATGTAACTATGATGTCTTCCTTTTTTTAATTTGGAAACATAATTTCTGGATGGCCCTCGTGTATAAGATTCCTTAAAGATAACATTGGATTCAACTTCATCCTCATAGTGTTTATTCATTTACAACAGTTATTTTAAAAATGCTTTAGTCCCACTGGTATCTGTCATGGTCAGTAATTTCCACTTATTTTAAGCCCTGCTTCCATTTAAAACTCCTCGGTGTACAATGAATACATTTATAATAAGCTATAACTCAGCTCTGCTGTTGCAAAACAATTCCGGTTCTTTTTCTTCCTCGCACTGCACCAGAGCTGCAGTAATTCACATTTCTCGTATTCATTTTATGTATGGAATAGCAATAAATTCACTTAGTTCTGTTACCTGTGTGGGAGTTACCTGCAACGCTGCATGTATCATGTATATATATTGACCTTTAAACTACTGTATTGTAGTTTATTAAGCGCGAGATCTCCGAAAACGAGCAAGATTACATTCCATATGCAACTAACAATTGCGAGTTACAAAGGTTTATTTACTTTGAAAAGTAATTGGTAATCATACACAGTTAAGGTCATCCATAATACTATTATCCATATTAGTTATAATAATAATAATAATAATAATAATAATAATAATAATAATTCATAATTATAATATTATATGATATTATTATTATTATTATTATTATTATTATTATTATTATTATTATTATTATTATTATTATTATTATTATTATTGGGAAGATAGAGAAAGTGTCCAAATTCAAGTATCTCCGTGAGTGTAAACAGTTCAATGGTCTTGTTAATGAAGCGAATAAGAGTAGGATCAGGAAAATGGAATTAGCTTACAAAATCACACAAAACGTACACAACAAAGAGGCATTATTGATAAGAACAAAATTAAGACACTACAATATTGTAATACAGTTAGAAGCATTGTATTCATCGGAATATATAACCCACAACAGAAAAACAGAAGGTGAGGAGATGAAGAAGATAGGATGGAAAATTGTACGTAAGATATAAGGTCCTAGGAAGACAGGTGACATCTTGAAGAAAAGAAGAAATGAAGAACTTTACAAACAGATTAATGAACTGACTGATGAAATGAGAAAGAGACGACTGAAGTTTGCTGGACACATTCATCGGATGAATAACGTCAGAGCTACAAAAAAATTTATTCAAACTGGATTAAATTGTAGTTTATGGAAAGGCGCCTAAAATTTAATTTTTGAATACCTATGTTATTGCTCCTGTCGAAAAGTACTACATAACAAATGTTACAGAGAATACAATTTCCGACCATGTATATCTTCTTCAGTTTTACCGTACCGACTACGATAGGGGTGGTATTTCAGAGTCGGAAGGAAACTAAATGTGAAGGCCTACAATATCGAAAGCGCATAACATTGATGAACAATAACATTACATTGACCATTGTTAGTGGCTGTGTTCTTTATCTCTTATGCTGCCTCACAACACCGATAGATGGGATTACTGCTGCGTACCGAGTATAATAGCTTGACTGATTACTGGCGGAAAATAGTCGGGGAGTTTGAAAATTTTCTTCTTTAGCATGCCATTCCTCTGGTTCACACATTTTCTGATACAGCTGGTAGTTAAAGCACCGGTTCATCATAGTATTCCAGCTGTTCGATCCCCACTCTGACGCGCTGTTTTGAATGAGCAGTGTGCATACTTAAGGTAGAGGCTCAAGTAGTAGTAGTAGTAGTAGTAGTAGTAGTAGTAGTATGGCCTGGTCTAGAATAACATTTTAGGCCTATTCCAAATTATAGCACCACAATTCACTAAATAACTCAAAATTCAACCCTGAAAAGAGCTGATTGTTAAGCTTTTTCCTCCTCACTTTTATTAAATTCTACATTCATTTGTTTTCCAAATTAGGGGGTTTTTCCTCTGGCTTGGAGGAGAAATTTGCCTCCAAGTCAGATAGACTTTCCACCGCCAGTATAGTGAATTGATATTTACCGACTCATCGTGTACTCCTAGGAAATAGATTAGTAAAAGGGCATGATTTTTTCTCTAGGAATCTCCATTATTCGACCTCCTCCCCGCCGAAGAAAAGACGAAGAGTGTTCACGGATCACAGCTGTCTACAGCTTGGTCATCCCAGCTCTGAAACTTTGGACTGCAATATCGGGAGCTTAGACCTGTTCATTAAAAGTGAGAAAATGTGTGGTTTGTGATATGATCGAGTATTTCATATGAAAGCATTGCTTTTAATTGCGCCATTCCTAGTGACATCACTGTAATGTTTGTTCATTTCAGTTGGGAAAACCAGTAAGACGGTCTTTCTGAGGATGTAAGAAGGCAGGTGGAGAGTGAGTGTCTACCGTTAAAATGAAAGCTTCCCAACCTTATTGTGACTGATGGTATGCAAGTGGGTCCACCATTACAGTGAAAATTCACTAACTCAGTCTTCACATGAGAAAAGCTGTTTGGTGACATAGCCGTCGCGTTTCTAGGGTAACGTTAAGAGCTTTGCAATTTAATACAATCTTGCTCACAACGTGTACACTACCTAACCTAGAATTATGTATACAATGTAGAATTCCGCAGCGAAGCACGGGTACATCAGCTAGTTTTCATTAAAATATTGTTTTGATTTAGTGGTTTCTTCTTACTTACCAGTACACAGAGTCCCCTTTCCGGACTATTCATTCTAAAATATGAGCCCGTTTGTACCTTCCTTTAAATAGGTGTGTAAAAATGCTTACGTAGGCTTCAATGCTCTTTCTTAATATTTTTTGTTTCAAAATCCACTCATTCAGTTCAATTTTTCTTCAGTAACAGTGTATATAGTAAAATAGTACCGGTTGCATTAGTAATAAACTCGTGTATACACAACCTGTGACAATAAAGTTCGGTGAATGAAATCAGAACGGTCGATCCGGCAAAACTGGCGACACACAACGCTGCACCTGCGTAACAGCAGGTTATGATCACCTGCTCCCAACGTTGTTCAGTTGAGCATAGTGTGTGTGTGCCCTGTAAGACCTGTTTGACACAGTAAGTGTTTAGTGCGTTGGTTCTGAGCTGCGAACAGGAACATGGAGATCAATGTACAGTTTTGTTTTAAGCTTGGCAAGAAACCAAAAGAAACGCATGCGATGCTGGTACGTGTTTATGAAGATCAAACACTGTGGTTCGCCCGTTTTTGAGAAGGCCGGGAAAATGTTTCTGGAAACCTCCGTAGCGGAAGACCGCCGTCAGTGACGAAAACATTGAGAAGATGAGGAGATTAATCACGAACGATCTGCGATCAACTGTGCGCATGATAGTGGATGAACTGCAGATTAACCGTCAATCCGTGCAAAAAATCGTTACCCTGAAGTTATCGAAGAGGGAAACGTGCTCTCGTCTTGTGCCACATCACTTAACTGACGATGAGGAGCAGGCACTTTTAGAGGCTTCACAGGATTTTGTCGAAACGGCGGATGCGAAACCAAATTTCTTGAACTGTATCCTCACTGAGGATGAAACCTGGTGTCTTTGGTACGACCCTGAAACCAAACGGCAAAGCATGGAATGGCGTTCTCCAGGATTCCCTCGTCGGAAAATGTTCAGAGCATATTCCCACGACTCAAAGTCGCTTTGAAGGGAAAGAGATTTGACGATATTCCTGACATCAAACGAAACGTGACGAGGCTTTTGGACACCATCCCAAAGGAAGCCTTCTTGCAAAGTTTCCAGGACATGTATCGCCGATCTCAGCAGTGCATATTCATGGGAGGGAACAACTTCGAAGGACAGTAAGGTCACTGTCGTGCATTGTTCATTATTTATGTATCTATAGTACAGGACTACTCACCGAACTTTATTGTCACAGGTTGTATATCGATGCCAGGCAATGAAAACCTCCTCAATGCACTCAAGAGAAAATCGCGTTTCTCTATCTGCCTTGTAAAGACTTGCCACGTTTCCTGAGAAGGGAACAGAAGACTCCAATGTCGAATAATTGGGCTATCATTAAGCACTGATTTTGCCAGAAACTGTTCTCCAGCCCTTGCTCACGCTCAGTTCTGGGCTTCTTCTTTAAACTTCAATTCGAAGGAGTTACGAGGTTTCCTTTTCCCAATACATAAAATGAATTATTGTCATTATTGAGGAACGTGGTAGAGTAACGGCTTAGCTGATTTCCTGCGCCCTCCCTTCGAACGTGGTTTGATTCTTGGCGTTGTTGGGGTGGGATTTTCAGTTGAAGATCCCATGGTGTCAGAAAGGGCATGTGACCTTAAATCTCCCACCACAACTCTTTCATGCCTCAGTGCGCGCAGGGACCCTCAACAAGCAAGATAAGCTGCAGAAGAATGATGATGATAATGATGATGATTATAATTGAGTATTATTCGACATTCAGCAACAACCATTTGTTATTTCTGACATAATCGCAATATACTCGTACTTCGGGGCGTACTAAAGGTAAAACAATTGGATTTTGGGCGTACACCAACCAAAAAGCTTGAATACCACTGGTCTAGTGATTGCATGGCACTTCCATATGCTTACATCCTAACTTATTGCTGCATACAAATTTATGGTCTTATTTTTTGGAGATCTCATAACTTCAACGAACGTTTCTGAGTGTCTTATGCGTGCTATGTAGTAATCCTAGACTGAAGCTCTGGCCAAGCGATAACTACGCATGTCCTGGTAATGAAGTAACACAATAGCGAGGTAGGAGAGATGGGGCAAAGGTCTACTGTACTTTCATTTCCTCTTTGACTACTTGTTATCATGTAACCTAGGGTAGAGTGAGCCGGAATTCTGTAACGTTCAACAGCAACATATTGTAGTCAACAATGGACTCCTAACATATTTAATCAGAAATATTGCACCCTCAATAATAATTCTGACCACACTTCAATTCATAATGCCACCAATTTTAAAGAGTTTGAACTCCTATCCAGGACTTGCCTATTACTTCTTATATTATGGACTGCGTTGGTTTATTTGTTTTCTAAGAGGACCCTTTCAGAAATCAATAAATGAATAGTAAAAGCAAATCTAGACTTCCTAAATAAGAAAACCTTATTGCTAAACAACCATCTCTGTTTGGAGACCAGAAAATAATTTCTCTAAACCTTTGTTTGGAAATTGCTACTGTATGGATGCGAGACCTGGACATTAAGGAAACAGGAAGAAACAAAACTTAAGACTACAGAAATATGGTTTTGGGGATTCAATGTTCACTAAATACGATAAAGAACAGGAAAACAATGTTTCTTGGACACGTACTGAGACATGTCTCTCTTCTCCAAACCATCATTTAAGGTAAAGTACTGAAAAAGAGACCGAGGGGACTGCCAAGGCTGTCATACATCTGGAACTCTGTCGGCGAACTGGCATGTAGTTCATATAGCAACGGGCAGAGGCTAGCAGAAGATTGTCAGGTGTGGCTACAGCGACAAGGCATTAGTAGATTATGATGGTGATGACAAAGTCACGCATTTTAAGGTAATATGCAGCATTTTCAGCTTCAATGAAAGTTTCACAGTTATCATTGAAACTTCACATCATAGCTCATATTAAAGCGTGATAGTGGGGCTACTTTAGGCGTGGACACGGAATACCAATATGTATTAAAAATTAATAGTTTTTTTGAATTTTGATTCCCTGACAAATATTCTTTCGAACGGTGTATGTCAATATTTTCAATATTTCGTTATAGTGGAAGTCATTTTTCTTCAGTTTCGACTTAGTTAAGGTTCTTCATCTGCGTCAAAACTAATGCAGTATAACGTAAATTTAGAAAATACCTGAAACGTAAAAAGCATACCATTAACTGGAGGACTCACATCCGAAGTGAACCAAGTTCGTTTTGGAATACTTAAGAGAAACCGAGTCCTAAGGTTTCTGACTCACAATTACTCTCTGGAAATATAAATTAAATTTAGAAGATGCTCAACAGCTAAGGTATTTTTAGACTTAAATTTTCGCATACATATGAAATGACAAAATATCAATCCTGGCGAACAATTTAATTTTGAAAAAAAAAGACTTAGTTCACTCAGAATTTTACTTTTTTGGATGAAACAAAAATTACAATGTAAGCAATTTATTGAAGTGTTCAGTTTACTTTGAAATATGCATCACAGTCAGGCCATTATTTGAGTTTGTGACATACATACATACATACATACATACATACATACAGCATCATTATAGACCTTTCAGCGTTCAGTCTGAAGGCCTCTGTGAATTTGCTAATTGTCGCCGCAATCCTCTATTTGCAACTAGTGCTGTGGCCTCATTTAGTTCTATACTTCCTATCTTCAAGTCGTTAGAAAATGAGTCTAACCTTCGTCGTCTTGGTCTCCACCTACTTCTCTTACCCTCCATAACAGAGTCTATTATTCTCTTGGGTAGCCTCACACGACCCCACCACCAAAGACGGTTTATGCGTACAGCTTCATCCATAGAGTTCATTCCTAACTTAGTCGGACTCGTTGGCTGAATGGACAGCGTAATGGCCTTCGGTTCACATGATCCTGGGTTCGATTCCCGGCCGGATCAGTGATTTTAACCTTCATTGGTTAATCCCAATGGCCCGGGGGCTGGGTGTTTGTGCTGTCCCCAACATCCCTGCAACTCACACACCATACATAACACTATCCTCCACCACAGTAACACGCAGTTTCCTTCATATGGCAGAAGCCGCCCACCCTCATCGATCGGCCTTACAAGGGCTGCACTTGCCTAGAAATAGCTACACATTATTATTATTATTATTATTATTATTATTATTATTATTATTATTATTATTATTATTATTATTATTATTATTATTATTATTATTTCTAACTTAGCCTTTATCTCCTCAAACCTGCCATTGTTCCCACCTGTTTGTACCAGCAATCACCTTGCTACTTTTAGGTTTGTTACTTCTAAGTTCTGAATAAGATATCCTGAGTCCACCCAGCTTTCGCTCCCGTAAAGTAAAGTTAGTCTGAAAACAAACCGATGTAAAGAGTTTTTCCGGGAGCTGACTTCCTTCTTACAGAATACTGTTGATCGCAACTGCGAGCTCACGGCATAAGCTTTACTGCACCTTCATTCAATCTCATTTACTATATTATCATCCTGGGAGAACACACATCCTAAATACTTGAAATTATCTAACTGTTCCTGCTATGTATCACCAATCTGACATTAAATTTTGTTGAATTTCTTACCATCTGGCATCTATTTAGTCTTCGAAAGGCTTATTTTCATATCATACTCATTGAACCTATTTTCAAGTTGCAAGATATTAGACTGCAGGTTTTCGGCACAATCTGCCATTAAGACCAAGTCGTCAGCATAGGCCAAACTGTTTACTACATTTCCACCGAACTGAATCCCTCCCTGCCACTTTATACCTCTTAGCAGATGATCCATGTAAACTACGATCAATAAAGACGAAAGATTACAGCCTTATCTAACCCCTGTAAGTACCGTGAACTAAGATCTCATTCTACCATCAATTCTCCAATTCTCACTGCAGCCCTATTGCCAACGTACATGCCTTTGATTGATTTTAATAATCTACCCTTGATCCCATAGTCGCCCAGTATGGTGAACTTTTATTTTCCCTCGGTACTCTGTCATACGCTCTCTCTAGATCTACAAAACATAAACACAACTGCCTATTCCTCTCGTAGCATTTTTCAGTTACCTGGCGCATACTGAAAATCTGATCCTGACAGCTCCTCTGTGGTCTGAAATCACACTGGTTTTCGTCCAACTTCCTCTCAACGACTGATCGCACCCATAGTTGTTGCAATCCTTCCTGTTCCCTTGCATATAGATAGATGCAATTGCTGCTTTTTTCCAATCTGAAGGTATATTACCAACAACATTCCATGCTAATCTTATTATTCTATGAAGCCATTTCATCCCTGACTTCCCACCATACTTCACCATTCCAGGTCTAATTCCATCTATTCCTGCTTCTTTATGAAAATAGAGTTCATTTACAATCCTTTCCACTTCCTCAAGCACAATTTCACCAACATCATTTTCCTCCTCCTCATGAGCTCCGTTGTTCGCAACACCGCCATGAAGATTTCCTTTTACGTTTAGAAGATTTTCAAAATATTCCCTCCACCTCTCCAGTGATTCCCTGGGATTTATTATGAGTTCACCTTAATTACCCCAAACACTATTAATTTCCTTTTTCCCTCCCTTTCTAAAATTCTTTTCTTACTGTCCAGAAAGGTTTCCCTGCTGCTTGACCTCGCCTTTCCAGGTTATTACTAAAATCTTCCCACGACTTCTTTTTGGGTTCAGCAGCTATTTGTTTTGCTCTGTTTCTTTCATTTATGTACAATTCCCTGTCTGCATCCGCCATTCTTTGGAGTTTGAAACAATCCCTTCAAGTTAACTGTCTGGAGCTATCACATATTAAAAGATGTCTGCTATTACCGTAAGTTGTTGGGCATTCCGACGACGGTAAAGCTTCCCCTGCCTCTTATTACGCCGTACACACACTTAGACCGGAGCGATTAAGCTGACAATACGGCCCTAAAGCGCCCAGCTTTCATAGCAACTCAGAGGGGAAAGTTTCAGAACTCTCTTGACCTAGGCAGAATGCCTGTACACACTCCCAATTTTAATTGGCTAGAGGAAAATACACAAACATTCTTGATTGGCTAATAACTTAAGGAAGAAGGAAGCCCTAGAATTCCTAACAATCTCAGCACATACAAAAACAATTTACAAACACTTGAAAATGTATAGTCCGTCCTCCCTCCAGATGGGGGACCACAAGCCGATAGTAGAGACATCTAAAGATTAAAGGTCCAAATATCTTCAGATACTTAACCCTTGGTGGTATATAAAGGTACCTACCTTCCTTACCTATCAGCAATTTGCATGAGATCTGTCTCTTGGGTCGTTACGGGTTCTTCGTAACTTTCTGACGTAAAGGCAGTTTTCAGTATATTTAATCTAGTTACTTGAATAAAAGATCAACTCGAGAACATTTTGTGTTTTATTAAAGAATTAACGAGAAAATTTTAGAAATCATCATTATCATTTGAACTCCTCTTGCCCAGTCAATGCAACAATAATTACAACGCAGAGGAGAGGTATACTGGTTTTACTAGCTCTGACTTAACTGCCTGATGGGCATCCTTATTAGAAACCATTGTCACAAATTAAGAATGAACAAAATAAAGTATGGAAATCCTAAATTCGGCTTCCAAGTTAGACTACATGTGCCATCATAATGATTCGTGATGGTCCAGCCCTCGTAACACGAACTCTGGACTCTTGGTATAATTAAGGCAGTCCAATCGGTATGTGCCACAGAGTGGTTGTACGGCATGGCCCCTTAATTGAATCGATGTGACCTGCGACTATGTCATGGACCGACATCTAACCTTCTAATTTACTTTAAAGTCATTGTGGATGATGACCGCAAGGAAAATGATGCTATAATGGCATATGGCCTTAACATAAGTCACTGAGGTTGATGGCCGCATGACCATCCAAGTTTCTAAGCTGAAGGCAAAACATATATATATATATTTTTTTTTTACAATTCGTTTTACGTCGCGCCGACGCAGATAGGTCCTATGGCGACGATGGGAAAGGAAAGGCCTAGGAGTGGGAAGGAAGCGGCCGTGGCCTTAATTAAGGTACAGCCCCAGCATTTGCCTGGTGTGAAAATGGGGAAACCACGTAAAACCATCTTCAGGGTTGCCGACAGTGGGGCTCCCGGATGCAAGCTCACACCTGTGCGCCCCTAACCGTAACAAAATTAAGTTACATCTGTTGATGACCAAGGTTTCCACTTTACTAATCCCAGCACATTTAATGCTCAATCAATCAATCAATCAATCAATCAATCAATCAATCAATCAATCAATCAATCAATCAATCAATCAATCAATCAATCAATAAATCAATCAATCAATCAATCAATCAATCAATCAATCAATCAATCAATCAATCAAAGTCAAGTAATACAACAACAACAACGACAACAAAGCTCACAATACTTTGTGGCAGTAAACTCCATTACATTCGGACATGTCCCCTTAAACATTACGTTAATAATTGAACTTTCCCAGCAAAATAAACTAATATTTCCGGAATACACCTTCAAGTTATTCACTTGCGTTTAAGTTATTTCACGAATACGGTTTCCACTGGGTTTAATAATTTAATAATTTTAAATCCATCTATTATAATTATAAAAGGAAGTGTCTGTCTGTCTGTCTGTCTGTCTGTCTGTCTGTCTGTCTGTCTGTCTGTCTGTCTGTCTGTCTGTCTGTCTGTCTGTCTGTCTGTCTGTCTGTCTGTCTGTCTGTGCGCGATGCCCAGCAAAATCTACAGCACGCAGAGATCTGAAATTTTGAACGTAGGTAGATGGAAAGGGGTCCGAATGCAAAACGAAGCCGGAATTTTCATTTTTGCTTTCGTTGGTGAGTTATGAACGAAGACCATCAGAAAACGTGCATTGGGATATGACAATCCAACGTGCTGTCACCAAGATTAAATGCATTGAGTCGCTGTCGCTAGGCAACGTACATAAAATAGGTAGAGAACACAATATTCAAGGAGCCATTTTACGTCCAGGGCGTAGGAAACCGTTTTTGATCTTATATGGTGTGAGGGCATACGACGCTGTTGATGCTCTGCAATGAACACGGCCCTGAAACTGATGACGAATATTATTGAAGCCACCATCATGACTGAGCATGCTGCGGACGAAGTAGTATTCCTCGGACTGTAAGTCCATTGAGTAGGAAACCATTTTCGGCCCGCGACACGAGGAGCCCTCAGCCCGTAATATTCGGAAGTGTTTAGGTGTATGTGCGCGAAGCCCAGTCAAATCTACTGCACACAGAGATCTGAAATTTTGACATAGGACAATCGCTTAAATTTGTAGGACTCCATCCTCGAAAACGGTGCTTTTGCCATTGTCAACTGTACGTGGATTGTTCAAGAGTTCGAAAGGCAAACACACTACAGTATACATCTTACCTCCAAATGGAAGGACATTAATACAGTTTATTCCGAAGCTCTATAAGGAAACAATATATTTTGTATTATATAACATGGTCTTTTACATGGTTTTAATATTATTTGTGCCATCCATCAACCCGGTATCTTAAGCATTGAAGGTAACAATATAATAAAAATAAAATAATGTATTTCATGCAATGTACGTCAAAACGATGTGAGTTAATAAATATAATGTTTTAATTTGCTTTTAAATAAATAGTTCAGAAACATCTAACGGTTCAACTAATAAACGCGGGCAAAGCCGCGGGCACATGCTAGTTCAGTATAAGACTTACGAGTGTGTCTAGGGGCGTATAACAGATTGCATAGGCACTGACTTGTCATCGAGGCGACCGTGGTTTGAATTGCAGCGAATGAGAATGTAACTATTCTCTTGGTATTCGGATACATCTTCTCTATTTCTTCAAAACATAATTGAAGATTTCGGGGGGTTAACAATGTCAAATCACACTTTATAAGTTCTGAAATATAAATGAACGAATTTTCACTAAATGTTTACTGCTAAAATGTTGAATCTTTGAAATATCTTATTCAATACAATGGCATATGTAATCCTTCTTTATGTAACATCCTGAGAAAATTGCACACAGAACCAGTATTATAGGTAATTAGAGTATATTAAACACTGAATGTGCCTATCAATTTGAGGGTTGTAATTGTTTACGTGCAATAACAATAGACGTAGTGAACTGACAATGCAAATAAACATCTGTTTCTGAAGTTCTGCTTTGAAGTGCTTCGTTCACCGCCATAGATATAGAACAATAGAAAGGAACTTCATGTTGGATATAACCGTTTACAACAAACAATTGAAAAGTCCAAAATATGAGGGTTATCACTTTTTACAGCCAGGTCTTCAATTATTACTCTCTGTTCCATATGGGACACTTCAGCTCAGCACACTGATGATAGAGGAACCCCCTAGCCCCAGGTTTTTTCGAGCAGGGGTACGTTAGCTGGCACGCATGCGTGCTTGTCGGCATCCCGATATGATAAGGGAGGAGGACGTGCCACCAGATTTATAGTGGTTCTCCGTGTGGAGTCTCGTTTCGCGGAAGTACTCTTAGGTTCCCCTCTTCAGCCACTGGTCCTCCGTGGAGATTAAGTGGAAGGGAGAAGGAAGGAGTTGTCCCTCCAAGTCGCTGGAGAGCCACGGAGGGAGGGGTAAAGGGAGATGACACCCAGGCAAGCGTAAGCACAGTAGAACAAGACTTTTCTTACAATCTGTTTTAAGTCACACCGACACAGACAGTCTCATGGCGACGGTGGATAGGATAGGCCGAAGAGTGGGAAGGAAGCGACCGTGGCCTTAATTAAGGTACAGTTCTATCACTTGCCTGGTGTTGAAATGGGAAACCTCGGAAAACTATCTTTAGGATTGCGGACAGTGGGGCTCGAACCCACTATCTCCCGAATGCACGGCCAACTCGCCCGGTAGAACAAGACTAGAGTAAGCAGATTTCCTTTTTATATGGTGTTGTTTGTGTGTATTTTTGGAAGTAATCTAATCTATAAGGAGGCAGCTCTGTATGATTATGGGTAATAAATTCAAATTCAATTAGTATTGTGTATTCATTTCAAAATATTTTTCGACGTATAGAATCTACTGAAAATCAAATCCTGACGGCCCCTATTCTTCTTCTAACACTTTTCCCACTCTTTGGTGGGTCGCGGGTGCGAACTATGTCGCCCATGAGGATTTGGCCCAGTTTTGCGGCTGGATGGCCTTTCTGACGCCAGCCGTAAGTGTGGGGGGTGTAGCTCTACCCCTTCGTTCCATTTCCTGCTACGGGATCGAGATGACGTGAGTTGAAAGATGAAGGTTATTATTATTATTATTATTATTATTATTATTATTATTATTATTATTATTATTATTATTATTATTATTGCTTAAAAGGGCCTAGCATCTAAGTCCTCGGCCCCTATAATCACCACGTAATGGTAAAAAAATAAAAATAAATGAAATTATGTTTTAAAAACTGGCATGCAAAAATTAAGAAGAATCCAGTATATCAGGCGTGATTCAAAAGTTTCGTTTGAGGGCGTTGCTGCAGCGTACATGCAACGTAGCGTGACTCCAATGCGAGTATATAAGCACGGACATGTACAGTAGATAAAGGGATTCATGTGACTGTGGTGCCGTGCCGAGGTGCGTGCGTTAAATGCGGCCACGTGAATTACGGCGACGTTATTACCAAATGCGTCCAAACAGGACCAACGTGCTGTTATTCTGTTCTTAGCTGCCGAAGGATAATTACCGGTGGACATCCATCGGAGAATGAAGACTATGTATGGGGCAGCATGCTTGTCGAAAACCACCGTTCTCGAATGGTGCACCAAGTTTCATCCGAGTCGCATTTCGACACAAGACGCTGGTCGATCTGGGAGAACAGGCTCATTCATTACGGCAACTCAAGTGGGAGATACTCGAGCACCTGCCCTATAGTCCTGATCTCTACCCATGCGATTATTACGCCTTCGGTCCCCTCAAAAAAGCCTTGAAGGGTCAACGTTTACTGCAGGACAAGAATGTGCAGCAGGCGGTAACGGAATTCTTCACGCAGCAGGACACGGCGATATTCAACCTGGTGCGTTGGTAGGATGAGTACCTAAATACTCACGGCGATATTACCTGACTGGCATCCCGATTCAGGACTCTAAGGCCGTCGAACGGAAACATTTTGTTCGTCCCTTATAGGTTATAGACAATTTGTCCAGTATGGTATAAGATCCAAGCATCAGGTTAAGTTTTAAAAAGTACAGACAATAGGTCTATTTTAGTTTAAATTAATTACTAATGCTAGGTAGCGTATAACCGGGCAACATTGTCTTTGGAATCTCAGCAGGCAACCAGCAGTCAGTTCGAAGCAATAAATGTGGGGTTTTCTTGAACCGAACCGTCACATCACTGCTCTTTACACTCAACTTAAGAGTACAAACACTGTATCAACAAAAACGTATAAATACAAGGTAGCTTATTGAACTAAAAATGTTTCCGTAATGTATTGGGAAGGAAATAGCTGTAGTTTCCACGGAAACAGTTCTTATTCTTTGAGTAATATTGTTATTGATATAGTGTTTATTTTTTGACTATGAAGATTCTGAACTAATTAAATTTGCTTAGCCTTTCGTGGGACTTAATAATGTATGATTATATGACAATTATACTATGAGAAATAGTAACATAAGAAAAAAGACACTTAACGGTAAAATGCAAATAAATGCCGAATAGATTTACAGGAGATTCAGTTTCAATGAAAGTCCACAATGTTATGTATTTATTGATAGTATGTATTGCATAGTGGCATATATTTGTTCAGAAATAAAAGAAATGTCTGACAGACAAAATTAAGGAACCCTTGAAAGACTTTCTTCTCTGGGAACATTTTACGCCCGAAGTAAATAATAAACTTATTACTGCCGTGTGGTTCTGTTCACTATAAGGTCCGCACCCTGGCTTTATAAGGAGTAGGATTTTCAACAACGCAAGCCAATAATGTTATACGAAGTATTATACATACATTGAGTGCTTAGGGGCCTTCTCCATATCGGAAGTTACACTGCTGTTAGGAGAAGGACCATGTCAGCGAGGTAGTTTCATTTCTATAACCGAACTCCTTTGGTAGTAGGATTGCTGTATGCAACCAACGTCCTCGCAAGTTATGACCAAGATGGACGTAAAGTTGACTGACGATGGACATCATCAGAGGAACTTGAAGTCACCACCTGGCTATCAGAAGATTTTGGAGTCGCCAGTTTATCAGTAAGAAGATTTTGGAGTCGGTAGATGACCATCAGAAGATTTTAGAGCTGCCAGCATATCATCAGAAGGTATTGAAGTCATCAGCCGATCATCAGATGATTTTGCAGTCGCCAGCCGATCATCAGAAGATTTCGGAGTCGCCAGCGGAACATCAGAGGATTTCGGAGTCGCCAACGGAACATCAGAAGATTTGGAGTCGCCAGCTGTCCATCAGAAGATTGTGAATTAGACTAAGATGTGTGTTTTTGTGTGTGGGGGGTGGGGAGTGGTTGTGTGTGTGTGTGGGAGGGGGTTGTGGGTGTGGATGGGTTTGTGGGTGTGGATGGGTTTGTGTGTGTGGATGGGTTTGTGGGTGTGGGTGGGTTTGTGTTTGTGTGCGTTTGTGTGGGTATGGGTGTGTGGGTGTGTGTGTGTGGGTGGGTGCGTGGGTGTGTGGGTGTGTGCTGGGGTTTACCGGTTGTAATGTACGAATGTCATTATGTAACAAATTTCATTTCATTATTGGGTAAGGGAGAAATTATTCGGTTAGAGTGTCTGGCTGTTGTATGGGTGGTACTGAGTTCAATTACGAGCCCTGTACAGGGTTCTTCTCGGCTAAGGTGTTGCCTGCTGTGCAGGACTCACACAGCCCAGAATAAATAATTGAGGTACTACTTGATACAATCGGTGCAGAGCTCCAGGGGCGAACAGTGTAGAAGGGTATATTTATTTGGGGCTGATAACCTAGATGTTAGGCCCCTTTAAACTATCATCATCATCATCATCATCATCATCATGAAGAATACCGGCGGAGGATAGCTGCAGTACAGCGGAGATCAGCTTTAAGAATTACAGAAGATGGCTTACGGCAGACGAATGGAACGATGACAGCAAGGACGGCAGGAAGATCCACGAGTGAAATGGACTAAACGGCTGATACCACTGGGTAGCACGAGCACGCGTTACGTAGCACTTGACAGGCCACGGACAATTTAGAAAATTTTTACATAGAACAGGCAGAGCGAGCAATCCATTGTGCGTTTATTTTAATGATGCTAACGATATACTACTGCTGTACTATGAGTTGTCACACAGATCTTAGAAGACTTAAACGAAACGAAATGTAATATTGTCAATAAATCTAATGTTGTTTTTACATGTTTTACATTGTGGCAATAACATTGATTTCATAACTTTAACAAAATGTATTTTTATTTTGTGCATAACAGATTTATGTGTAATTAATTCGTATAGAGAGGATCACATTTACAGTTTAAATAACGTGGTTGCTGACACACAATATAAATGCAGACTTTGAAACCTTGAACGAATATCGATGGCCTACTTCTAATAACACGTATCTGAGAATACACTTCCTATGTTTACGCTTCCTAACCATATATAGCTATGCAGTCTATCAGAACAATTTTCGTTGTGTTCCTTTTTCTCTGCACACGAGGAAATCCTTGAAATTGTACAGGTTGGGAACCACAAATCTGTAGCACTCAAAGTAAAAACAGGCGTAGTTCAGGGTTAAGTTACAGGACATTTTCTCTTCCTCGTGTATATAAATGCTTTCTGAGTAATTTAACCTGCAGGTCAGCACTCTATGCAGATTATATCGCTGTCATAACAAGTGATAAGGAGTTAACAAATGTGGAAAACGAAAGGTTAAAGCTGCTACAGAAATCATTCAATCGGTAGCAGGCTGATAAACTATTTTTAAATAGTAACAAGACGGAAGTTATTTCTTTTCACTTAATTAAATGAACTTAAGATGAGAATGAGCATAGTTCTGTCAAGTTATTGGGAATACATTCGGATTATAAGTTAACCTGGTATACTCACGAAAGTTATGTAAAAGACTGTCTAGAGGGTTATTCTTACTTCGAAGACTGAAAGAGTCATTTAATAGTAATCAGATGTTTTGTGGATGCTATGCTTTCTTCCATTCATATTTATCATACTGTACCATATTATGAGGAAATTCGACAGACGCACAAACATTAAGTGGCAAAAGATGGCAATATGATGAAAGCTATAAAAGGGAAAGCCAACAGGGAGTCAGTCATGCAGGCCTATGTTTCAAGAACTTGCTATTATGACTCTCCCATCACTACGCATATTTCATTGCATTCATTATTTTCAAATGAAATCTCGATGATCTGACATCCCGTAGAAATATTTACTCATAAGGTACACGGAGAAAGAACGATTTAGATTTTCCACATGTTAAATTGATGAAGACATAATAAAATGATAGATATAATGGGATTAAATTGTTCAATAAGCTGCCTACCCAATGGAAAGATATGCCCTAAAGTAACTACAAAAAAGTCATGGGTTCAATATCTCAAAAATGGCTGTTATTGAACAGTTTCTATTCACTCATCATCATCATTCCGTGTCCGGTCAGCATTTCCAAAATGTAGCAACTCCGATGGCCTTGTTGTTCGCCTCGATCAGGTCCTGTGCAGTGCAGGGATGTTCTAGTAGGGGACAGATGAGCAGGTGGTTCCGATCTTGTGTTACACCACACTCGCAGGATGCGTCTCCATCTGCTGGATGTATGGCCCATTTTTGCATGTTGGTGTTGCAAAGAGGTGCGCCCACCCTAAGACGATTAAGTGATCTCCAAATAGGGTAGGGCACGTCATTTCCTGGAGCTAGCTCTTCCTTTGCAGGAGTATCAGGCGGCAGCATGCTCTTCCACCTGGTGATGCGGTTAGACTCAGGTGTTCCTACCAGTGGTTGAGTCCTGGTGATGAAGCTCTTTCTCGACTTCAGTCGACAGACTACAGCCTGGTGATCATTCAGTGGGTGGCGAGAATCATTGGTCTGCTTTGTCCTTTCTGCATCAGCAGCAACAGCCCTTCTGATAGTGGGGGGAGCTATTCCAACAATCGGGTAGAGTTTGTCAACTGGGGTTGGCTTCAGACATTCCGACAAGATACGTACGGTCTCGTTGATTGCAATGTCAATCTCCTTGGTGTGAGTGGATGCACTCCACACAGGTGAAGCGTACTCTGCAGCGGACACACACAAAGCAAGAGCAGAGGTCCTAAGGAGGTAAGGGCTTGCTCCCCAGGTGGTGGCTGTGAGTTTTCTCAAAATATTGTTCCGTGAACTAACTTTCAGCCTGGTGTTGTGGCAACGTTTCTTGAAGGACAGTGTTCGGTCAAGAGCAACACCTAGATACACAGGTGTTGGACAATGTTCTAGTCGTTTGCCTTGCCATATAATGTCCAGTTCGCGCCGAGCTTCTCTATTCCTTAAGTGAAATGCGCACACCTGAGTCTTGTTGGGATTTGGCTTTAGATGATTGCCTTCATAGTAAGAACCAAGAGTATCTAGTGCAGAGCTCAACTTTTCCTCCACCTCTTCAAATGTCTTTCCTTGGGCAGCCACTGCAGTATCGTCGGCATAGATGAAAACCCTGGTATGTTCCATTATGGGCTGATCATTAGTGTAAATGTTCAAGAGCACAGGGGCTAGCACACTGCCTTGAGGTAAACCGTTCTTTTGTACGCGTCATCTGCTCTTCTTACCATGGAGAGAGACTTGGAATCTTCTATTCTATAGGATAATGCCAATAATAGATGTTAGTTGATAATCATTAGTGAGCTGGTAAATTTTCCTCAGTAACTTCCTGTGGTTGATGGTGTCATAAGCAGCTGTTAAGTCAACAAAGGCAACTCCAGTTACCTTACGCTGTTCAAAACCATCCTCGATGTGTTGAGTAAGGTTCAGAATTTGACTGCAGCATGAGTTCCCACGTCGAAAACCAGCTTGTTGAGGAATGAACTTTCCTTCGAGGATGCCACTAATTTGGTTAAGGATAAGGCGCTCGAAGATCTTGAAACAATGACATAACAATGATACTGGGCGAAAGTTTTTAGGATCGTTTGGCTCCTTACCAGGCTTAAGTAGTGCAACCACTCGAGCTTTCCTCCAGAGCTTGGGAATATAAAGCTTAGATACACACTCATTAATCATTGTAAGCAGCCATTGCAGAGTAGTCCTGCCGAATTTCTTGATCTGTTCTACTCTGATATCATCGATGCCAGCAGCCTTATTTAATTTCAAGGTGGAGATGACAGACTCTAGTTCATTCAAGGTGAAAGGTTCTTGGAGATTATGGTTCTCACTTCCTGGGGTTCGTTCCAGTTGCTCCCGTGTACTCCGATCTTTAATCTTCCCGTTCATGAATAATTGGGTTGCAATCTGGTCTGCTGTAATTGTGGTGAAGTTTCTAGGTTTCTAGGTTTATATTCACTATCAGAATATGAAGAAAAAGTAACGCTATTGTCAAGCGGCGAATATGAAAGTCAACACCTCCTGTTAATAGATAGATAACACTGGTAGTTTTGATCAGCTCCAAGGTTACTATTCAATAGACAAATAGCCCAAAGTATCATTATAAGCTTTCATTTCACTTTCCATATTCGCCGCATGACAATGGCATTACTGTTGCCATTGATGCTTTCACGGCCCGTACTTACAGCTATCATGTAGGCTTTTGGGCTTATTCCGTGTCAAGAAAATAAGGTGAAATTCTTTACGTTTCGCAGAGAACTGTGCTCTGCGTTATCAGAAGGAAATCTCAACTGTCCACGAAAAAGGCTTCTAAACATGAGCTTTTGAATTTAGACGATATATAGAAATGGAAATGGTACGTTCGTTCGTCACCAGATGCTTCCCGGGCGCGGTACAGCGCTGGCGTTCAAAGCGGAAGCTGACGGAACAATCAGAATCAGTCTAAGAGGTTTACATAACACGTGTACGTAATATAGGACATAGACAATTGTATGACATAGACACAAGCCTGGAATGGCCTTACATTCACAACACCACAGACCGAATTGCTTAGGTCCTCCGCAAACACAATATAAAAAACTTGTCTACATTATGTATCAAGAAATTAACATATTAGAGACAAGAAACTTGGTATTTGGAAAGTCCTTTAAAAATACACGAACCTGTACCTTTTTGTTTTAGGAGAAGGCACTTAACAGGGGTGAAAAGAAGTGAAAAATAGTTGAATTATTTTCTATGATCATACTTATATCTTAGAAACTGAAGATGTTACAGTCGTGAAAATTCGTATTTGGAATATCCTTTTAAAAATAATGAAATATGTATTTATTTTTTCGACATGAGAGAAGGCTGTTTCTCACATGTACAGTTCTATGTCGCATGGTTGTCTTAGCTCGAAAAGGTAATACCACAAACATGGTTTAAAAATAATTTCTGCTGTAACTGAAACTCAATTTTTAGGTGAGTTTTCATATTTCAGGAAGTTTCAGGTAATGTCTTAGTACAATGCCGATGAACGATTACTTTGATCAAATTACGAAATCCACGCGAGTGAAGCCGCAGGTAATTGCTAGTAAAGATGTAAAGGAGAGGGCGCATAAGTATCTGGTAAGACAGCAGTCAGAGTATGGCTCCGGTGTATTGGACCCTCACCAGGACTACTTGATAAGAGAACTAGAAAAAATCAAAGGGAAGCAGCACAATTTGTTCTGGGTGATTTCCGACAAAGGAGTAGTGTTACTATAATGTTGCAAACTTTGGGCTGGGAAGACTTGGGAGTAAGAAGACGAGATGCTCGACTATGCGGTATGTTTCGAGCTGTCAGTAGTGAGTTGGCGTGGAATGACGTAAGTAGAAAAATAAGCTTGATTGGAGCTTTTAAAGGTAGGAAAGGTCACAATATGAACATAAAGTTGGAATTCAAGAGGACGGATTGGGGTTAATGTTCATTTATAAGACGAGGAGTGAGAGATTGGAATAAATTATCAAAGGGAATGTTCGATAAATTTCCAGGTTCGTTGAAAATATTTAGAAAATGCTAGAGAGCAATGTAAGAATAAATGTAAGTATGAGGTAAACAATTGATAGGGAATCTGCCGCCTGGGCGACCACCCTCAATGCAGATGATTGATTGATTGATTGATTGATTGATTGATTGATTGATTGATTGATTGATTGATTGATTGATTGATTGATTGATTGATTGATTGATTGATTGATTGATTGATTGATTGATTGATTGATTGATTGATTGATTGATTGATTGTACTCATATGAACTATTGAAAAGGGCCACGGTGGGCAGATATCTTAGGCCAGCGACTTGCTTGTAATATTATAAAAGGAAGTGTTTGTCTGTCTGTCTGTCTGTCTGTCTGTGTGTCTGTGAAATTTTGAACATAGGTAGATGGAAAGGGGTCCGAATGCACCTCGAAGCCGGAATTTTCATTTTCGCTTTCGTTGGTGAGTTATGAACGAAAAGCCATCGGAAAACGTGCATCGGGATATGACAATCCAACGTGCTGTCACCGAAATTAAATGCATAGAGTCGCTGTCGCTAGGCAACGTACATAAGATAGGTAGAGAACACTATATTCAAGGAGCCATTTTACGTCCAGGACGTAGGAAGATGTTTTTGGTCTTATATGGTGTGAGGGCATATGACGGTGTTGATGATGATTCATCCGTCGGATCGTGACGTTAAGTCTTGAGCTATTCGAGAGGAGTGGCATATGTGCCGGCGCCGGGTTTCATCCTCTTCATTCTTGCTATCATATATCGTGTCATTCATTTCTTTCAACAAGCAACTTTTACAAGAATTACCCGATGTTCTACATAGTTACAAGTCTATCGACTACACGGCAGAGCTTCGAAAGACTTGGAGTCACTTGGAGTACCCTCGAACATCTTAGAGCGGACGATTGTGGCACCAATTATCCTTCTCAAGAATAAGAATCCTGCCCTCTGCAATGAACAAGACTCTGAAACTGATGACTAATATTATTGAAGCCGTTCTCATGATTGGGCATGCAGCGAGCGAAGTAATATTCATTCCTCGGATTCGAATAATTTTTTCGGATATACAGTTTAAGTTTAGATCTCTGCAGTGTTCAAAATAAAATTTCTCTATGTAATAATAAAGGAAGCATAATATTCTTCTTCTTGTTACTATATATCAAAATGGATGTATGCATGTATGTGTGTGTAAATGACACATCTCCTCCTAAACCACTCGAGCAATTTCATCCAAACTTGGTACACTTATGACTTACTATCTGGAGACGAGCACTGTGGGGGTAAGCCATCCGTAGTCCCATAGGGGTGGGGGGTTATGGGGGGGCATGGTATAAAAATAATCGAAAAAGTGCCGAATCCACAGTTTTCGGGGTCGCTGACATGAACAGTGACACTCCCCATTTTTAAATGTCCAAGTTCAGCTCCCTTTCGTATGGGGGGCGAGTGATATATAAAATTAAACGAAAATAATGTCGAATACATAGTTTTCGGGGGTCGTCGAAGTGAATTGTATACTCTGGATTTTTAGTATAAGGAGACAAACAACGTGGGGATAAGAAAGCCCAGGAACTCTTAGGGGCGGGGGTGGGGCGAGTGGGTCAGATAAACAAATTAACGAAAATACTGTGGAATTCCATACTTTTTGGGGTTGCTGAGATGAACAGTGACACTCCGGATTTTTTTAAAAGTTCAAGTTAAACCCTCTTTGGGGTGGGGACGAGGGGGAGTGATGTATAAAATTAAACGAAAATAGTGTCGAATACATAGTTTTCGGGGTCGCCGAGATGAATTGTACACTCCGGATTTTTAGTATCAGGAGACAAACCACGTGGGGGTAAGACAGACCAGGTAACCTTAGGGGCAGGGGGAGGGGGGTGCGAGGGGGCTGAGATATAAAAATAATCGAAAATAGTGTTGAATCCATACTTTTCGGGGTCGCTGAGATGAACAGTGACACTCCGGAATTGTTTAAAGTCCAAGTTCAGCCCCATTCGTGGTGGGGGGCGATGGGATAGTGATATATAGAAATAATAGTGTCGAATACATAGTCGCTGAGGTGAATAGTGACACTCTGAATTTTTAGTATCAGGAGACAAACCACATGGGGTTAAAACACCAAAGGAACCCTTAGGGGCGGGGGGGGGGGCAAGGTGACTGAGTATACAAATCATCGAAAGTAGTGTCGAATCCATACTTTTCGGGGTCGCTGAGATGAATAGTAACATTCCGATTTTTAAAACTCAAATTTTAGCCCCCTTTAAGGTGGGGGAAGGGGGAGTGAGATATAATAGTAATCGAATATACTGCCGAATCCATAGTTTTCCGGGTCGCTGAGATGAATAGTAACATTCCGGATGTTTAAAGTCTAACTTCATCCCCCTTTGGCATAGGGGGTGAGAAAGGGTGAAAAAATAATGACCGAGATAATTGACGTGTGTATGTTCCAGACGGAAATTAGTGAGACCATTCTAGGCATCTTAGAAATTTGAAACTTGGTACCAGACAACCTGATGACTTCAGGATCCCTGGAAAAATCTCAAATTCTCATAATTCTCTGAGGGGTACATGCTGGGAGTTCCAAACCTGCATAAGAACACAGCCGGTGATATTTATCCAGAACCTACAGGTTTTATGGCTTAAAAATTTCCTTAAAATCCTGATCTTTTTACCCACTCCCCCATATCAAGACCGCAGCACAATCTCCCAGACAAGTTAGAAAATTGAAATTTTTTAAATTATAGTTTTTAGCATGTAACCGATGGAAAATTTACGAGATGTTTAAAAATGTTATTTTTTACCCCCGAAAAATATCGAAATATGTAGGCAATTTTAATGACGGTGCAGTCCTTCCTTTCGATGTATTTCATGGCTAAACGGTAAGTCGTATCACAAAACGGATGGCACAATCTCTGTTCAATTTGGAGTGATCTACAACTTCGGTCCTATGACATTTTGTTGTGTCTCTATCCCTTATACATTACATTTTTCTCTATTTCTGGATTTACCTAAATTTTGCACTTTGTACACGTACAATTGATGGTTTGATTCACTTATAGGAAAGATGGGATCATCAAATTCTACACGAATATTGGCCCACCCAGTAGCCATATGTGAGCCGAATTATATGTTTGAAGCTGTCGCATAAGTATCTGAAAAGTAATGCACTGTGTGAAAATCTTACACAAATTTCACCCTATTCAACGTTTCTAAAACATAATGAATTGTGGTAGACAAGTGTACCTGTCGTTATCATCATAACTCCACAACTCGCTCTTTACATTGGAAACATCGTCTGCGGATCTCCCTATGCTTTTTCTCGGATAACGCCAATTTACATGCAATTTAAAAATTATTATTAACTTCATGTACAGTAATTTACTTCGATATCCGTACACGATCTGGGATACCGTAGCGAAGCACGGTTACATTTGCTAGTTATTTTATAAATCTTAATTAACAACAAATTCTATCTCCGCGGACTAATGGTTTCTTTGACAAGTCCCTACTCAAATTCTGACGTAATTATATTTTATAATGTTTATCGTCGTTTTGTATCGTGCAGCTGGAAGAAAATTTACATCATTTATTTCCAATATTATATCTTGTTTCATGACATCACACCGTCAGTTTAATCTAACACTAGCAATTATTAAGCAATTATTAACATTTGAACAACACTTATTATTAAGTACTAAAAAATCTGCATAAGTAACACAGCGTAAAATTTAAGCCAAATACTATGTGATATCCCATCATGACATTTTCGTAAAGCTATGCGCACCCCTCAAAATTAATCAATAACTACCACCAACACCCTACTTTGGACACCCTGAAAGTGGTTGACTTCACTCATTATAGTCTAACTTCCGTGATTTCAAATATACATTCATATCCCGGTTAAACTAGTTAATATTATCGAATGCTATTTTATAACATACACGTTACTCATGGATAAAAATTTCAACTAGTTCTTGCAAAGTTACGATTTCCATTCTAAAGAATACAATCTTATTTTTGTCACGTAAGGACAGCACAGATACCGTTATCTCCCCGAGCGGCGACCCCTCTGATCAGCTGGTGGAGCGGAAACAGGCTACCCTCCACCGTCAGAGCTTTGATTTAAAACAACTGTTATATATTCACGCCTAACTGGTCTCACAAGAATTAAATCTACGATTTCGCAAATAAAATTACAAATATGACATTCCTGGGCCAAACAGATATGCATAGAGATTTACTTAAGATGTCATTCAATAATTATACACGCCACAAACTTACACTTCCGTGGATTCTCTCACGATTTTTCATCTCAAACATTATGCACATATTTTCCTCGGGTTCACGCAGAATCTCTCGGCATCATTACAGGCTTCCAATCACCTGATTCACAAAATGCTACCTCCACACACATCTAACAAGACCTAAACCTCTTGCCTCAAACTCCACAAATCTCAATGACAAAAGAATGGAATATTAATCCTTAGAATACACAACACATAATTACACACAATGCTCTAATAATGAACACCTTCGCAGAACGTGACCTCGTATTTTTAGAACTGTACTTTCGCAAAAATGACTGACAAATTTTACTGTTATTTATTGTCAATCAAACACAGTTTAAACGGACATAGCAGTACATTCGTGACAGATATTCACCGATTTACATTGCTTAACACAACAGCGCGCCTACACGATTGCAACTGAATAACCACGGATATCTCGCACCACCTCCGTTATAATTAAAACATGAAATTTTTACGTCAGATTAAACAAATTTTAACTTGACACCACAAAACACAGGCAATACATTCACGGAAATGACGATCTACTTTGAACGTTATATCACTTCGTACCCTCATTATTAACTATTTACAACACATTACACGGCACTCGTAATAATTTATACAATTTATCCAATCATGAAGAAAATGACCTTTCGTCATATTTTCTGACATTCACGAGACAAATGGGTGACCAAACTGAGTCATAAATACCCATTTAAAAATACATATAAGTGTGACATCATAAATCAGATACAAAGGCGGGGATAGTGGCACTTCCATTTACCTTAATTGCACGTCAGCTTCCATTTTAGCTCACCAGTAACCCTCCGATATTTAGTTAGCCATTTTAACACTTCTGGCTTCGCATTTTGTTTTATTAATATTTCTTTCCTGAAAATAGAGCTACAAAATATACCTTTCACTTGATAATTTCGCGGACCGACTCGAACGTTTGGACCGTCGCCCGCACACGAAATACTATTTCTTTTACGACACAATATTACTAGAATTACTAGTGTTTTTTGACGACCATCTTTACATCTGATTAATGCTGCAATGAACAAACAATCTCCACTTGGAGACAATACCCCAGCCACATCGGCCAAAATCTAAGTTTTGCTGGACTTAGTCTATTCCTTGCCGATCAACTGACTCAACAGTATAACCTTCTCTCACGAGCTCCAATGATTCAATGTAGGGTGATTTCAAGATGACGCCTCCCTTTATTTATAGTTTTCCGTCCCCTCTCTTAGGCATTTTTCTTGCCGCCAAGAAATTTTGCTTACCTTTTCCGACTTTGTGGAAATGTATTTAAAACAGTTTTTATCGTAACCAAGTACTTGCTAAATTGCTAGCGATATTGTTCGTGAACATTTAAAATATCTCGTACCAAATTAACTGGTTAATTGACCTCATTTGATAGACACTATAGTCTGACGACTTGGCGCGGGTTGAATATAAACGTACGTCTTTTCATGAAATATTCTTGGAAACTGCTTAGCAATCTCAAATCTGTCTTACTAAAGACCAACTGTCTCACAGATAATTACAGTACGCTCATTGCAGTACATTCCCTGCTAATTCCTTTTAATACATATATTTATTTAACCAACACTTTATTCTGTATCCATCCACCCTCGACATGTGCGGATGATGTCACGCCTCATAGCGTAAGAAAGGGAGTAGCAACCTTCCTGCCTCGTGTCACTTCTGCGATATAAATATAAATTCGAGCTTCTCATTATGATTAATATGGGTCCTCATATGGTAATTTTAAGACTCCAATTTCTTGGGACACAAAGGTCATGGGTTCAATACATAGTTTAGGAGATTCGCAGCACAGATGGCCCTCTAGAAGGCGCGCAGTTGAACCGGACGGAGAAGGTATACGTAAGATTAAACATAATTATTACAGGCTATGAAGATGGTTGGCGGCCCCTTGGTGTAGGAGTAGCGTGTCTGCCCCTTACTTCGAGGTCTCGGGTACGATTCCCGGCAAGGTTAGGGACTTTTACCTGGATCTAAGGGCTGGTTCGTATCCAATCAACTTACGTGATTACAGTTGAAGAGCCATCTGACGGTGAGATGGCGGCCCCGGTCTAGAAAGCTAAGAATAACGGCTCATAATCTTCAGGACTTCGGGCTGAGCAGCGGTCGGTTTACAGGCCTTAGCTCTTCGGGACTGTTGCACCATGGGGTTTGGTAATTCATAAATATGATTCCTCAGAATAAAAATGGTTCATCTTATGGAAGTGCGAGCAATGGAATTTAGAATTTCCTTATCCAAACTTTAGCTCATTCCAAACCGTTGTAACAGTTTGGCCCCCGTTCCCCGCGCACCAATTGTGAGTCGTTTAGTAGTTATATCTTGAAGACCATTTCTTTTTTCTTGTAACATTTGATGGTTTCTTCATAAATGGCTTTCTTTCAGCGTCTGCTTTCTCGTGCTGACCACTGTGTAGTAGGATGAACTATAACTCCGCTCTTGCATGATAGTTTGAAAGCAATCATGTCGATACGGCTGTTATTTCTGTCAATAGCCAGTTCAAAACGAGGAAGACTTTTGCCCTCATAACTTCTGCCACCATACTCCGAACGTGATGGCGTCTACTATTACGCAGAAATTTTTCATAGGGACAGCCACCCAGAACATGTTCAAGAGTTTCGTGCTCTGTACCATAGTGGCGGTAAATATTAAATGTTTTCTTTACCAGGTATTTTCTAAATTTATGCTTTACTGAATTGGTTTCGACAGATTGAGAACCTTACAGTAATACATTATGTTAATATCTCAAATGGAAGAGTTTCTAATTTTTTTTGTGAAATATTTCAATGCTTCATGCACTAAAGCTCTGATTTAAATGGTCATTTCCCATGAGTTAATTTTTTAATACTTCAAGAGCCTTTCCTGACCCATTTTTAAAGTTCAGGGATTTGAAACATCCTAATTTCTATCATATTGTTACCATGTTTGTGCTGAAGTGATCTTTAGGGAACATGTCAGATAATTATTGGAGATCTTATCTAAAACCTCAGACATGATATTTAAAATTCAGGAAAACACAAATAAGTAATTATTCATATTTTAAATAAATAATTTCAGCTTCAAATCAGGATGTGCATATATAACACGAGTAGGGTTGCCAGATTCGTGAAATGATAATAAGGGACAGGTCATGTCGATATGACGTAAGGACATTTGCTCAAGAAAACATAGAGATATAGCTTAGTGTGCTGTAATAATTATGCTGTAGGCACAAATTTTATTACATTATTTTGCTGTTTCATGTTCTACATAAAAGTTTAAAACCTGTGCTCTTTTCACTCTTGGCCTTTTTCAATAATTCTTAATTCCCCTTAATCAAATCATGAAATTTCTCACAACTATGATCAAAAGTGAGACTTGAATTTCTGACTTCATCAAGGTTGCTAAACGTGTATTCCTTTCATCATTCCATCGTTGTTTTTCTGTTTCTTTCTTTCTTAATCCGTTTACCCTCCAGGGTTGGTTTTTCTGTAGGACTCAGCGAGGGATTTCACCTCTACCGCCACAAGGACAGTGTCCTGGAGTGTAAGACTTTGGGTCGGAGGGTTCAAAGTAAGGAAGACTACCAATACCTCGCCTAGGTGGCCTCACCTGCTACGCTGAACAGCGGCCTTGTGGGAGTGGGGTGCGGGGAATCGGAAGGGATAGGCAAGGAAGAGGGAAGGAGTGGCCGTGGCCACCCCGGCATTTGCCTGGAGGAGAAGTGGGAAATCACGGAAAACCACTTCGAGGATGGCTGAGGAGGGAATCCACCCCATCCTCAGTTAACCTCACGAGGCTGAGTGGACCTCGTTCCATACCTAATACCACTTTTCAAATTTCGTCGCAGGGCCGGAAATCGAACCCGGGCCTCCGAGGGTGGGAGTTAATCACATTGACCACTACACCACAAAGGCGGACCCATTTGGTTTTAAGGATTGAAAAACTCTTTCAGCATATGCATTCGAACGTGATACACTTATAACATACAAACAATAGTATATTTAGAACAGCATATAGGCCTAAGTAAACTGTAGAGAAATTATTCACCCATTTCGTGTTCACATTACAATTCTGCTCACTATCAGTATCAGCACAGATAGCTCCAGCATCACGTAATTCAATGTTATGGATAGACAATTCTTCACGAAAACTATCCAAATTGAAACCTGTACAAATTATAGTAGATTTCAAAGAATGTTTTATTTTTTCAAAACCAAAAAATGTAACAACTTTCAAATGTAAATCCACTATTTTCTTAAAAATATTAACATCACTGAAGTCATAAATATTTTCCAGATAATTCATAGCAGCATTGTCAAAGCTCTTTGGATTAGGCTTCACTTCATTCATTACCGGGCGAGTTGGCTGTGCTGTTAGGGGCGCGCAGCTGTGAGCTTGCATCCGGGAGAAAGTGAGTTTGAACCACACTGTCGGTATCCCTGAAGATGGTTTTCCGTGTTTTCTCATTTTCACATCAGATAAATGCTGGGTCTGTACCTTCATTCAGGCTACGGCCACTTCTTTCCCACTCCTAGCCCTTTCTTATCCCATCCTCGCCGTAAGACCTATCTGTGTCGGTGCGACGTAAAGTAAATTGTAAACTTCCAAAGGTTTGGATGGAGTTGATCTACTCGTATTAATGACTTAATTTCCCCAGCGATCGAGATGTCATCTTTTCTACAAATTAACTTGGACGTCAATTTCGACGTTGCGTCATAAGTTTCAACAACGGTAAGTTTATTTTTTGTAAGCTCAATCAAAGATACTGTAAATACATAACTTTAACTGTGGAAGAAGTGAAGGGGAAAGAAGGGCGTCCCCATATGCTGTTAAAACAGGACAGTACTACAGACTCCCGTATAATATGGTATTTTTGAATTACCGGTACTTTAGAAATATTTGTTTAGACTACATTATTAATATTTCCTTACTGTCGTCATTCGTATCTTGTTTTTCATTTTCTATTTAAGGACGACACACACACTCAATCCCCGAGCCAGTGGAAATAACCATTTAAGGTTAAAATTCCTGACCGGCGAGGAATAAAACCCGGGGCCCCTTGAACTGCAGGCCAGCACGCTAACCATTTAGCCATGAAACCAGACGAACACTTGGTAACCCTCAACACGGGTGTTTAAAGCTTCTCTGCCGTAAGCGCAGTGCTCGTACTAGAAACACCTGTGCACGCGGGCGGGATTCACTTCCCCTCACTCGGCTTGTACTTCCTCACGGTGCTGACTCAGGGCTGAGCCCGCCTACCACTGACAGGCTCCAGTTACTCTTGGGAGATCAAAAGAAAGCACATGCCCGGTGAGGCACGGGGCGAAGAAGTTTTCACCAGCAGAGCCAGTGACGCAATGGTTACCATAGCAACTCCACTACTATCCAGGCGACTGCATTTTATCTTCTATTGACAGCTCTTCGCTCTTGTCAGTTGTAATCCAGCAAACTGCAAAGTGTAAGTCAATGTTTTCGTGTAGCAGATACGAACAGATAAGAGCCGATCTGTCTGGGCAGAACAGGAAGTTCATGCTTGCAGGCCACATTCCTCATTCTTGCATTCTTTTCATCTCTACACAGTACCTAATATGGTCTACAAGTAATGGTTGAAACATTCATCTACATAGGCTGTGGCATAAGGCTTAATACAGTAATCCATTAGAGTGTGTTTGTATTTGTGTACTTCTTTGTCAACATGGTTGCTTGAAGAGTTGCTACGTTTACCATAGGCTATTTTCTCTTGTTTAAGCTTATGAGTGGGTTACGTTTTACTACAGATGCGGCGTAGTATTCAGTGTTATTCTGCTTCATTACTGTTCACAGGAGAATTGAACATGTTAAGGCCCTAAGAAACGAAATGCCTTTTACTTTGTACTTCATTGTTTATGGCAACCTTTGAAGTAATTATTATATTTTCCTGGTGCACGGTGATTACAAAGCATTTTGTTTTATGTATTTTTATAAAAATGCTGAGTTGAACACATTTAATTATGTACGTCCTTATATGAAAGAATATCCACATGTATCTATCTTATAACGTCCTGGACTAGCGCTCGTAACAGCTGTTTCTCGTGCACGCAGAGCTGTCAGTCTTCTCAAGACCTTGACATGCGTGATGTATAAAAGTTTTAAAGGTCTCACTTCAGAGAGTTTTGAGAAAATGTCACGTCTAGCGTGATTTAACATTGTGAGTGCAGAGCAATCCATGTGTCATTAAGAGGAAGTAAAACAGCGCAACCATCCTCTGTTACGTTTCTTTTAATGCCTTATCCTCATAGCTGAGCAATCGTGATTCAGTGACTTAGCATCTCGCAAGTATGCCTGCTCATTACGATCTATCTTCTGCTTCTTTGATAGAAATCCGTAGAGGAGTTCAGGTGAAATATTTAGTCTGGTCCTACCATTTAATTGCCAGTGTAACACTGGTCCGTTGTACCAACCAGTCATAGTTAAAGATCCTTTGTACGGAAAATCTGCCTTGGCTGAATACTTCAGAAATTCATAAGTTCAAATGATATTACTTTAGGTATACTTATCCAACTTAACTGCCATTCAATATTTTCTAGAATGTATGAATAGGCAACCAAGTCTCGACACCTAAACATTGCCTCAAGTTGCTTAAAGAACTCTGGCTGCAGAATGACGTAAGTTTATTTTTCTTATCTACCTTCAGGTTCGTATGTTAAATGGACGAAGTCGCATGAAGGGAGTTTTGTTCGTACGAAGTTTAAAATACTATATACCGTTGTCCGTTGCAAAATTAAAAAGGTAAGTGACACCATTCATATTTATTTAAAATATAATGATACCTTCTACAAAGAAATGTCTGTATTTATTTTCCCGAACGAGTTTGCTACGTAGTTCCGGTCGTGTAGCTGTGAGCTCGAATTCGGGAGATACTGTAGCCAGCTCCAAATCCACTCTCGGCAGCCATTAAGGCAGTTTTACGTGTGGTTTGCCATTTCCACTCCAGGTAAGTGCTGGGATTTTATCTTAATTAAGGCCACGGTCGCTTCCGCTTCTGTTCTATCCCATCGTTAATAGTAGTGTCTACGTAGGTGCGACATAAAGCAATTTGCTATTGGCTTTATGTCACACTGACACGGATAGGTCCTATGGCGACGATGGGACAGGAAAGGGCCAGGTCTGGGAAGGAAGCGGCCGTGGTCTTAATTAAAGTACAGCCCCAGCATTTGCCCGGTGTGAAATGGGAAACCACGGAAAACCATCCTCAGTGCTGCCGACAGTGGGGTTCGAACCCACTATCTCCCGAATACTGGATACTGGCCTCACTTAAGCGACTGGAGCTATCGAGCCCGGTGACATAAAACAAGTAACAAAAATGTTTTAGTCATCTAACTATACCAACCAATGATTTGATTCAAACATAGCGCTGCGTTGTACAAGTCTCTGCATATCCCTGACTTGACTTTTAAAACATGCGACGTAGTTAACTTCATAAATTCGATGTCCATCCATATAAATGTCTTTTAACCATTTATCTGGCTGTATATTTAGGTATAAATTTGATTGCCAAGCATATCACCTAAGATTCCTCACACGCACGTATTTTACGGTAAATAATATGATTAAGGCGAAATTTAAATATATTTAGATAAATTGCTGCAGCTCTTATGACACAGACCAAAGCAATATTTCACTGCGTAGAAAATCGCAGCCGGGTTCTCGATGTTGTTGTGCACAAAGCCATAATGGATGAGCTTGACGGCACTCCAGTGGTAATTATGTGACGGACGGCCGAGTGGTGATGAATGGTCCAAAATGACGAGAGAAAATCAACGCTGCATACTCACCTGCTTTCTCTCTTCGCTAACATATATTACACGAATAAATTGCACTTCTACTGAAGTGGAATACTGGGTTTTTCTTGGAGTCCAGCCATAAGAAACTGCAGATATAATTGTAAGCGAAGAGAATTGAATCTATCCAGATGCAAGAAATTATTTCGATTTGGACAGGAAAGTATTCATTTCCTAACTTCTTAATTCTTACCAGAAAACAACAGAATAGCTGAGATTTCTATACCAAGTGAAAGGCTTTCGGAACATTACACGCCACAGGATTTTCGTTTTTGTTTATCAGCTCCAAAACGTTCTTCTGACAATCACTTAATTTCAACGGTTTATTCTCTGTCGACTTCAAATCTGTATTCTGATTTGATGTTTTTATATTCCTGAGTAATTTGTTCTGTTGATATATATTTAATGCTGGAAAAATCCTGTGTCACTTTTCCCCGAAACATCTTTTTCACTTACATTGTAGCAGACACTTTAGATTTTTCTATAACAATATGGTTTTCGGATGTTACAATAATGGTAAATCTCTTTCAAGCTCAGTGCCGGATTAATGAACGGGCCCAGGGAGCCAAATTTTCGGGGACGCAAATTTTATTATGACGTATTCATTTATTATTGCTGTTCTATAGAGGAATAATATTTTAATATTTATTTATTTACTTTTAGTTGAAATTAATAGTTACTGCATTTTTAAATAAACAGTGATCATGTTACTAAAAAGATTTTACATTTAAAATATAATAATGTCGAACACAGTTAAATATAGCAAATTTATACCAGTTTCTTCACTTTCCAAGTTTATGCTCTTTCAATATTATAATAATTTATGATCTTATAATATTATGATAATAAACATTAAGTACACATTCATGTATAATACTAATTATAATTTATGCGTATTTTAATATCGCGTGTCTTTACTGTTCCAGAAAATCAACGAGTTAATTAAATATTCAAGTTATAATTAATGGCTTTATGAATATTAAAAACGATTTGTTCTTATACCGTAATTACAAAAAATAAAGTGTATTTTTAATAACTTACTTAATAATCTAGCCTTACAAATGCTTACCGGTACTTCATAGTTCAAGATTGTCAACTACCCTTAATCGTTAAATTTCAAGTTTTACTGTTATCCTCTAGGGTTTGTTTTGTAATACAATAGGAGGGGGCATCAAAACGAGCTGTGCCCAGGGCGTTAAGCAAACTAAATCGTGGCCTCATCGACCTTGTTAGGCCTAACATCATCTCTACACGACATTAATTTGTTTAACAACAGACAAGCACGTGTCAGGGAGCGACAATAATAAACGAACAGAGAGGCAAAGTAGGGTTGGAAGCCTGGGAACATGATTATGACCAGCTGTAGCAGGTTCTGTGCGATGTTAGTAAATGCTTAAAACTCGATAACTTATAATTACTACCCACGGAATGTACTTCTTTTTATGGATGCTAGGAAAGTCCACAAACTGGAAATTAGGCTAGTACCCATAGAAAGTACTTATTTTTCTGGATACTACTTCAAGTCGTATAGTTGCTACGACCAATAATTAGTATTTGTTTCTTAAACATATTTTGAGAAAGTAACTTTTAACAATCTTTGTTTATAACATGATGTTTTTATTGCACCTAATCAATACATTTTTTTTTTACGAATAGGACTAGTTTCGATTATTTGACTCGGTCTTCTTCTGTTATTCATTTACAATAGTTAAACTAAAATAACTACTCGATCATTACGTAAAATGGGATTTGGAAACCTTGATCTAAAAGCATTGTGAAACACTTTAGTCACATTAAAATTCTTGGATTTTCACTTTTACACTATTCTTCTGAAGTAATGATACAAGACTAATTTAAAAACTGAACGGGTATGTTCCAATTATGTACAGGTTTCTTCGTACCAAATAACAAATGTTTTAAAAATAATCAAACGATTATGTTCAAATTACAGGCAAAACAACCTAATAATGGTTGTTGACATGCTCAAAAAAACTGTAGTTAAAATTAGGCCATGAAGTTTGCATCCGGTCGTTAGGAGGTGAAATGGGGATATCCTTCGAGGACGTTGTGTGATGCCTGGCTCAGCTGTCAAGGACAGTCGTTAAGACCGGATGCAAAATCACTTTAAAAACATCGGGATATCATTCAAATATTCCATCTTTGATTAATGATCATTTTGACTACTTAGCCCTTTTTATGAACTACATACATCAAATTTTATACTATGGATCATCAACAGGCAGTGATCTACATGTTACGCACATAAAATTTTATTTTTTCTAGACAAAATAATTTCTTCTCAGCCCGATTTTAACTATCTTTTCTGAGCATTTCAACGATCATTATCAGGTTGTTTTGCCTGCAATTTGAACATAAACTTTTGATTATTTTTAAAATATTTTTTTTATTTTGTATGATGAAAACTGTAAACAATTGAAACATCCCTATGAAATTTTTTAATTTGTCATTTATCAATACTTCAGAATACTAATGCTAAGTAAAAATCCTAGAATATTAATGTGGACTGAAGTGTTTCACAATTTATTTATACTTTTAGCTCAGAATTTACAAACTCCATTTTATTTAATGATTGAGTATGTTATTTTAGTTTAACTTGTGTCAATGAATAACTAAAGATGACCTAGTCAAATGGTAGAAACTATTCCTATTCGTAAAAAATAAAATGTATTGATTAGGTGGAATAAAAACATCAGGTTATAAACCAAGATTGTAAAAAAAAGTGTTACATCCATCAGTACGGGCAAAAATGAAAATTATTGCTTACAAATTTTAAAAAGTGCTAAAACAAGGTAGTGCGTACTACTTTGTAGTAATTTTTTATATTCACTTGGTCCAATGAAGACAATAAAGAAGACATGCTAATGAAATTGTCTTTGGCGGCTGTTCCCAATATTTTATTTGTCCACACATTATTCTGTTATATGTTCACTTCCACCACACTGTTCTACTTTCTGTCAAATACGATGAACATCTTCCATGACCTTACGTGTGACGAACGTAGTAATATACTTGTAAGAAATGTCATATTCAATCTTAACGTTATTGATAAGAGTAGTCGGAGCTTAGAATTTTTCCATACCAACCAGTTTAGACGCTTCTAGTGTTCACATTTAGTTACGACAATATCGTGAACTGTTCATGCAAACTGACTTGACCTACCAAATTGTGGCATTATATGCACATTTAACGATTTTAATTCCTTACTCTCATGGCAACGGAGACCTGGCCGAAGAAGAATCCCCTAAATGAAGAACCTGAGGGACAGGCACGAGATGATCACGATGTCTCTTTACCGTGTGGCAGACTAAAAGACTGCAGTGCCCGTGAAGAAAGCCAAACTTCAATAGAAGACGATATGGAAAGAAGAGGAAGATAATTTTGTGCCTGCTCTCTCCCTTGAAGACAGATCCTCTTTGTTTTCTGCTAGTCACATAATTTAAAATCAGCTGGTTATTTTCTTCACTTTTTTCACTTGCCTGATACATTTGGTGTGAAATCATGATTGTAATAGTCTGCATAAATAATCTCCAGTATGATGCCATCGATATATTTAATACTATTTGCGTTGACATCTTAGGGGAAGATACTTCGTTCTTTGTTCAATTTCCTTTACGTCACAACGACACAGACAGATCATACGGCGACGATAGGAGAGGAAAGTGCTAGGAGTGGGAAGGAAGCGAGTGTGGCTTAATTAAGGTACAGTCCCAGAATTTGTCTAGTGTGAAAATGGGAAACCAGGGTTGCTGACAGTGGGGATCGAACACACTATCACCTGAATGAAAGCTGATGATGATAATGATGATGATGATGATGATTGTTGTTTAAAGGGGCCTAACATCTAGGTCATCGGCCCCTAATGGTACGAAATGATACGAAATGAAATGACAAATTAAAAGCCCAAAAACATCCACTGACTACAATTCAAAACGTGAGGACGAAGAATGAATGGATGGATGGATATGAATTTAAAACGATCAGTGGAACCGACCCACAGTGCCTCACATGCACAGAAGCTGGCGTAGAACAACAGTATTATTGACCAAGGGACTGCTTCTATAGCACAATACTGAATCGATGATACTTGTTGTCGAAAGGGGTCCAAATTCCAAGTCAGCGGCCCCTCGCAATGATACTTATCGCTAGGAAAGTAGAACCGTGATATTTGTCATGTTGCGGTACTAATCAAGAGTAGCGTAGACTCGAGGTATTCCACACAATATCGTATTACCCACAGGTAATGAAATTCGCACATGCATTACAGACCTACGCTGTTTCGCACATTGCGGCGCCATTTACAGGGAACTCAAACCTGTGGTGTTCATCATATAAGGGTACCAACCACTGGGACTCGTACTATATCGTGGTGTTCCTCATATAGTGGGTACTAATCATAGGCAAACCAGAACCATGGTTTCCCTCATCCCATGGTGTCACTCATATAGTGCTACCAATCACAGGTACTATAAAAGTCGTCGCGCTCTCGTTTGCTACTAATCACAAACCTATTTGGTACCCAACATAGTGGTACTACGCGCAAGTAAAAGCAACCCCTGGTGTTCCCAGCGTGGTGGTACTAATCACAATTAGCTTCATGGTTCTAATTTGATCATCCCTTGGCCGCCCCTTTTAGTCGCCTCTTACGACAGGCAGAGTAATTTTTCGTCTGCCTCCCCCACCCACAGGGGGTTGTGTGTTTGGTCCGCGAGATGTATGTTTTATCCCTCAAGTCCGCCGGCAGGCCGGTTAGGACTCCGCTATCCGCCACCTGGGATGCGCCGCGTGGGAGTATCACCACTCTTCTGCTACGGCAGCGTAGTAGGTTGGTGGGAACGAAAACTGACAGCTACGTTACCCAAACCGCGCAGCCACTCACTCGGTTATTTTGTACTCACTTTGACCTGAAAATTCCTCTTATGTTGGAGATGAAATTCTTCAACTGGTGAAGCAGCCAACTTCAGGTACAGGCTCTTCCTGTCCGTCAAAATCACTATACCTACCCAACGTAACTTCATGCACTCTTACGTGATCCCTTTTGTATCTATCAGTTATTATGGTATATATAGTAGTCGTAAATTCCAAGTTAATGACGGAAACAACCAATCATTACTGATCTGTATTTAGGGAAGTCGCCCAGATGCCAAATGCCCTATCTGTTGTTTTCCTAGCAGTTTGTTACCAGGTGTATGCATAAGATTTTGCCGGGTTTTGTGGTAAAGAAAACACGTAGTTTTCAAGGTAAATTAATTTTTGTTAATTCAAAATATTGGCCATCGGCTTCTACACACTTCACCCATCTTTCAGGTAAGTTACGAACACCATGTCAGAAAAACTGCTTGTCTTTTGCGGCAAACCATTCGTCGAGCCATTTTCCAACTTCCTCGAAATTGCTGAAGTGCTGCTCTGAGATCGCGTGCCCCATTGACGCGAAGAGGTGATATGGTCAGATGGCGCCATGTCAGGGCAGTAAGGCGGTTGTGGAAGGATGTCCGATCCAGGCTATTTGAAGGTGTATTTCACTGATTTACCTTGTGAGACGGCGCATTGCCCTGTAACAAGAACACTTTGCCATGTCTTCAGGCCTATAACAGTCATTTATCGATCAATGCATGATTTAATTTAATCTCTTGTTGGCGATAGCGTTGTGCATTAACGGCTTCGCCGGGCTTCGAGAGTTCATAATACACAATACCGCTCTGGTCCCACCAGACACAAAGCATGGTCTTCTTGCCGAAGCCATTTGTCTCACATGTTCTAATCAACGGAGTGTGTTCACTATATGTTTCTACCAGTAAACGATGACTTTTCACAACCTTTTACTTTTGATTAAACAAGAAAAGCAATACGTGCCGCAAATGTTCTTTTTCAGACACAAACGTCGACATGATCACTGAACGATACAACACAGACGCTAGTGTTTGGCGGACTGAAAGTTATGTGTGTTGGTAGGTTAACAACAATAGAATGAACTTAGGTGTGTGTCAAATTCACATGGTGCGTACTATTTGCTGGCTCAATCTCTTAGTGAAACCCTGAAAGACTTATGCATACACCTGTTAAATGATTGCCAAAAAAAAAAATTGGAAATTTATTGACATCTCCCTTGGTAATTTATTCCAATCCCTAACTCCCCTTCCTGTCAGCGAATATTTACCCCAATTTGTCCTCTTGAATTCCAACTTTATCTTCGTTTTGTGATCTTTCCTACTTTTAAAGACACCACTCAGACTTATTCGTCTAATAATATCATTCCACGCCATCTCTCCACTGACAGCTCGGAACACACCACTTAGGCGAGCAGCTCGTCTCCTTTCTCCGAACTTTGCAACATTTTTGTAACACTACTCGTTTGTCCGAAATCATCCAGAACAAATCGAGCTGCTGTTCTTAGGATTTTTTCCAGTTCTTGAATCAAGTAATCCTGGAGAGGGTTCCATGCATTGGTAGCATACTCTAGTTGGGGTTTTACCCGAAACTTATATGCCCTCTCCTTTACATCCTTACAACAACAACCCCTAAAAAGTCTCATAACCTTGTGCAGGAATCTGTACCCATTACTTACAGTCCCATTTATATGACAACCCCAATGAAGATCTTTCTTTATATTAACACCTAGATACAACGATCCCCAAAAGGAACTTTCACCCTATCAGCGCAGTAATGAAAACTGAGAGGATTTTCAAGTGCACATCCCAACTTTTCCTTTAATATTTAGAGAGCAGTCAAGGGTAAAATTCACCTTATGCTGCCAATGTATACGCACCGAATTGCGTAGTATTCGGCTTAACAGCAGCTAATTTTACTACCCTTGCAGCTCTGCACTCGGGAAAAGGAGTGCTGGTCCCCACTGCCCTCTGTTCTGAGAATGGTCCTCCGTAGTTTTCCATTCTCCTGCACTAAGGCGGAAGCCGAGACAATTCCTATTACAGATCACGGCACCCACCTCACCTTTAACGCAAAGCACTTTCTCCGATACGAATCTCCCTTGGCCTGAGAGACGGCGCGGCATTACCGTCTAGGGGGCTCACCCTACTCCGTCAGGGTACGGAATGGAAACTTTTAAGTAGGTGCACTCTAAATCGCAACCGAACACTCTAGAGACCAACTCTTACTACAGCTATACCATTAAACATCTATTCAGAATGAGTGCGTAGTGCAAATACGTACGACATATCACCCTCAAATGACACTAGCACACATGTGGTTAGTTTTGAGTGGAAAAGACTCAGACCACTGTATTTTTGATGAACGATTTATATCCTAAGCATCTTTTCATTCGGCTCAAGGTCTAGTGCATACCTTGCTGGTGGGATAGAGTTGTTAGTTCAATGGCTGGCCACTTTCGCCCACAGACGTTATCACCCCTCTAGAAGAAGAAATCACTTTTCTAAATACTTCGGCTTCTTCAGAGGGAATCGAACACACATCCTTCCAGGTGAACAGAATACGCCTTTTTTTGGCTACGGGCTTTACGTCGCACTGACACAGACAGGTCTTATGGCGACGATGGGAAAGGAAAGGCCTATGAGTTGGAAGGAAGCGGCCGTGGCGTTAATTAAGGTACAGTCCCAGCATTTGCCTGGTGTGAAAATGGGAAACCACGGAAACCCATTTTCAGGGCTGCCGACAGTGGGATTCTAACCCACGATCTCCCGGATGCAAGCTCACAGCCGCACGCTTCTACGCGCACGGCCAACTCGCCTTTTACTGCCTGGGCAAGGCAGACTCCAAGATGGTAAATATAGGCTATTTCTAATTAGTGAAGAGATTCTGGATCTGGCAAGAGTCGAAGCAGTTATCTTTGTCTCCAGGATCTGTTTTCTCTTTGCAGGAGTTCCTGACGTTTATCGTCTCGTTTGTACTCTAATGAGAATAACATCGCGCATTGTAATTGTGTTTCCTAGACACTGGGAAAGCTTGTTAAACCGTCTTTTAGTTTCTCACGCTAAACAAGTGGTTTGTTCTCTGTGTTCTAAACTTATTACGTTGTGAACTTTCATCTTATTACATTAACTTTCGGCTTCTCATGACAGGCATTCGGTCTTTGGTCGGCGTTGAGAAATTACATGGTTTCTGTATTAAACAAACAGTTTTTATTTCGTAATTAGTATTTAAATTAACGCAGAAAAATCTGACTCTGTGCCTAAATGGTAGATTTTCTAGCCTGTGGATTTCACGATTTCGAGTTCGATTCCTGGCGAATTCTGCAGATACTTAACCGGTTATATTTAATTCCTATGGTCAGGGACTCGATAATATTTCCTGCATTTCACATATCACGCATTACACCTACTATTATATGCAGTTCACTTCCCCCTGCAGACATCACCCACATTCATCATGGAGTCTACATGGGCTATACTAGCCTGTAACAGTCAGATGAAATTTAATTATTATTGTTATTATTATTATACACCCACACTGAAAAGATACCAAACGTAATCCGGAAAAGAAGGATGATATTTCACACAGTATGGCGTGTGTTATGAAGGCGCCTGAAGATAAAGCTAAATCGCATACATAATATATATATATTTGCTAGTTGCTTTACGTCGCACCGATACAGATAGGTCTTATGGCGACGATGGGACAGGGAAGGGCTAGGAGTGGGAAGAAAGCGGCCGTGGCCTTAATTAAGGTACAGCCCCAGCATTTGCCTGGTGTGAAAACTGGAAACCACAGAAAACCATTTTCAGGGCTGCCGACAGTGGGGTACGAACCACATAATATATTCTTATTATTGTTATTATTATTATTGTAGATTAGCCACATAGCATTAACTACTATTAACTGTAGCAAAGTATAGTTAATTTCGAATTTCACAATGTAGCAAACCAAAAAATAAACCCAATGACGAATGAGTTCAATTAAATTTAAGTATCTTGGGTGACGTGCCTCTCATGAATAGCAGATTTACACGTAAGAGGAGCATATTTGGTGAAAAATATCTATAGATAGAAGCTTCTCGACTTTAGACATTGTAAAGTATATATTTACCTCTATTAATTGGAGGATCCAACCAGCCTTCGAGCTGATGACCTAACAGAGGGACAGCAAGTAGAAAACAAAGTGCGCCCACTCCCGTAGATGATAGACGCTCGCAGTTCTTGTTACAGTTCCATCAAACTGGTGCGAGACATACTAAACTGTCGAGCGGATGACAATGCACGACGTAGACAAAAACAATATCCAACTAGTAAACATTGTGGCAAATTAAATTTGAAATTGTTTCATTTCGTGAACATGTACATGAGCCATAAGTTATTTAACTATGGGCTAGAGGGAAGGCAATCTGCTAGCTAGAAACACGTTTGTCTATCAAGTCATGAGCCCGGAGGCTGCTTAGATCTTTAACTAGCACTAACAAAGTTTATGTAGTTACAAAGGAAAAGCAAAAGCCGACGGCGGTGCAAAATAAGTTACAGGCTAATAGTCGACATGAAGAATGAGGTGTATTTTACAAGTTGCTTTACGTCGCACCGACACAGATAGGTCTTATGGTGATAATGGGATAGGAAAGGGCTAGGAGTGGGAAAGGAATCGACCGTGGTCTTAATTGAGGTATAGCCAAAGCATTTTCCTGGTGTGAAAAAGGGAAACCACGGAAAACCATCTTTAGTGCTGCCGACAGAGGAGTTCGAACCCACTATATGCCGAATGTACTGCGCGCCCGTACCCGCACAGCCAACTATCTCGGTGAAAAGTGAGGCAGTTTGCCATTGCCCTCCTCACTGAGTTAGACAAGACGAACTCTATGAATAGCACCTTTAGCAAGAACCACACGCACTAGTCGTTATTTGTTGCTAATTTGTTACGTCGGTTAGTGTGTTATCATTATCGATTATTAACAACCCTTCATGGAACCCACCTAACGTATAGTCCATCTTTACATTGAATATTACGGTTCGTATTTACTTTTACTACTGGCGGGTTAACAGGAGTAGTGTTACCCAACTCTTCAATTAATATAATTTTGTATGATACATAGTGTGGTCTAGCTCACTTGCACTATGTGCTGTCTAGAGGAGCACGTCACCCGAACTTAAGAAGATTCCATACTTTCACAGTGTGAAAATACACAGTTATTCAAAATGATTGCCAGGGTTTCGTTATTTTGATTTATAAACAATGGAAAATACACTATTGTTATTGTTGCAGCGATGGTTTTACAAACTGCCAAAATTTTGTTCTGCATCGACTAGAGTGACATCAATTACCATCAGATGGCAGCTACAGCAGTGTTTACGAAATGACGGTCAGCGGTAAGGAGTAAGCATTCTGTGCTATTGGATATCATCAAAATCGGTCCGTTATCATAGCCCAGTGCCATTTTCGAAAGAAAAGCAGGAGGACCCTCCCTCCGACAACTCTATTCGCAGATGGTACGCTCAAATTTTGGACACGGGTTGCTGGTGTAAATGGAAAAGCAGTGGTCGTCCAGCTGTGTCAGAAGCGGGAGCGAATCGAATCAGGAGCGTTTTTCTCCATAGCCCCAAGAAATACACTACAATAGGCAGCAGGGAACTTAATGTACCTCAAACCACATTACGGCGTGTGCTATGAAGACGCTTGAAGATAAAGCCATATCGCTTACAGTTGCCTCAAGCTTTAACAAGTATATGGTAAAGTCATGCCGTCGAATTTTTGCATCGCACTGCTAACACGTTCTGAAGAAGATTATGGTTTTCCTGACAGTTTTCAGCGACGAAGCAACCCCCTGTGTAATTAGAAAGATGAATAAACAGAGCTTTCCACTTTTGGGAGCAACAAACCCCCATTGTTATGTGGAAAATGTGCGTGGCTCCCCAAAGGTGGATGTGTCCTGTGCTGTTTCGAAGACGAAGGTCTATGATCCGTTCTTCTTCAATGAGCAGATAGTCTCAGGGCTGACTTACCTGGACATGCTTACAGAATGGCTGTTACCCGAGTTGAGTGATGACAGCAGTCTAGCCCAAGCAAGCAACGCGAGCGGACGTGCTGAGTGGCTTGCTTAGGCTAGAAGTATGATAGGAGTAGAGCTATATCGGGCCGTGATCGGGAGATGGCAGTGGAGAATGAAAAAGAATACTACTAAAGGAATGGAGTGCAATTAAACCCCGGCCAGAATACTAGTGGCAACATTAGCTGGGATGACTTCGAAGTTATTAAGGGGTGGCGAAGGAGGTAGGGAAAGAAGCCTGCCCATTAGACCAGATCAAAGAGATGATACAAGACCAAACTAAGGAGTTCGAAAACATGAGAAGATGGTTTCAAGAAGAAAAGGAAGAATCAATGGCCAAGTTGGGAAACAATGAAAACATAAGTCGTGATATTGAGAGAGAAAGTAAAACATTTGAAAGAGGAGGTGTTGAAACTGAAGAAAGAAGCAGAAACAAGTAGTCAGGAACGTATGAAGAAATGTATATTTTTATATGGTGTGCAGGAAGATGTGTAAGAAAACAAAGTGGACATAATTTATAAAGTGGTGGATGTTATTCAGAGAAAAATCAAGATTAACTTCAGTGAAGTGGACATGGATGATGTAGGCAAAGTGTGTGGACACATACCAATTAAAGAGAAACTGTTATCTACCTTGATGGCTGACATTGTGTTAAGAAACGCAGAAAATTTACAAGGTGAGAAAATGTGAGTTAAAATAAACATGGGAAGTGAAGGTAGTAAGAGTTGGAAAATTCTAAGGAGACATTTAATGAAAGTTAGGCACCAAGGACTAAGGGCACACATAAGGGGCCAGCAGCTGGTGGTATCCAATGGCAGATGGGTACGAGCATGGCGTGTGACGAAGCTGCAATTAATGGAAGAGAAGCTCAAAAAGGAAGAAGACATGAAGACAAGGCAAGATGGAAGACATGTCGCAGAACAAGCTGTGGGACGCGGCGACGTAAGAGAAGAGTTCAAGGCAGGGATCAGTGGCCAGTGCAGTGCAGGATCAGAAACGAGGATTCAGGAGGTGGTAGTGGAAGGAGAATCTCAAGAAGTGGCAAGTTCAGCTAGAAGTGGACACGTGCATAGCACAAGTGAATCTTCGAGGGACGAAATAAAAGGAAGAGAAGCTATGAACAAAGGGAGAAATCTGAGTTTAAGTGATTTTTGGGGTAAGAAATCTAAAGATGCTGAGGACAAGGAGGACAGAGAGTGTCCAAAAATGTCAAGAAAAGAGAGAATAGATATAGAAGGAGAGAGGGTAATAATAACGAGAAGTACAAATAAGGGAGGAAAATGAGCTGGAAGGGCGGGCAAGTTATAACTAGATTGGAAGATAGGTTTGCAAATATTGAAGGATTGTTAAGTAAATTAGTTAATGAGGTGGACAGCTTTGATATTGTGGCACATATAAAGACGTGGTTAGAAATAGGAAAGGTGACAACATCGGTCGGGGGGAGTTGTGGTCAAGTATAATTCCAGGAGAAAAGAGCGCAACAAGGGTAGAACGCCGGGTGGATATTGGTTTTAATAAAGGAAGAGATTAATGAGCTAATGGAGGATATTGGGAACGAGTTGGATAAAGTGGTCTGGCTTCGGTTTAATATGGGGAGGGAGAAAGGGAGTGGAAAGAAGGTATGCTTGCCTTTTACGTACTCTCACCCCAAGAGCTCCTTATATGCCAATGACATTTGTATGTGGATTTATTATTGGAAACTAGTATCATAAGCGGGAAATTTGAAGAAGCCGGAATGTTGCTCTTTTGTGACTGGAATGCTAGGATAGGTGGGCAGTGCCCAATGTTCAGCAAAGAGGATGAGAGGAAAATGAGATGAGGAAGACGAAATGAAGATAAAGAGAGAAATAGTTACGGGGCAAATCTCTTGGAAATATGTGCGGTAGGAAAATTCTATATTCTGAATAGTTGGTGGGATGGGGATAGAGAAGGGAAATTTACGTATATTACAGCTCAGAATGGATGCGTTATTGATTTAGCAATTATCTCGGAAGATATGTCAGGGAGAATCAAAAAGATGGAGATAGGAGACTGGGTTGAATCCCACCATGCACCGATCTGGGTGATGATTGAAAGAAGTATGGGTGAGGTGAGGGATGGAGAGAAAAAGAGGAGTATTGAGAAATATGGAAGTTACATTAAATATAAATAGACAGAAAATGTAAAGCAGGAATTATATGCCCTTATAGAAAATGAGCTACAATTAATTAGGAGTGGCTGGGAAGAAGCTTTGAGGGAAGACAATTTTGACAGAGCGATGGAATTAATTGAGTACCCTATGAAAGGGGCAGCACAGATTGACAGAGGAAAAAGAAGAAAGGCGAGAGGAGAGGAAGGGTAGTATAACAATGAGTGCAAGGAATCAAGGGAAATAGTCATGAATTGGCTAAAAGAATATAGAAAAAGGGAGGGAGTACAGAAAGAGAAGTTTTCTGTAAATTAAGGAAAGAATACAAATTTAAAATTGTTGAGAGGAAGAAATGTTGGGTGAAGGAACAGAGTTAATAAATAGGGACTGTACGATGAATCAACCCGGGAGTGTGTGGCATAGAATAAAGTTAGTAAGGGAGGGATGAGATTTGATAAACCGAGTATTGATTACGACCAGTGGGTGAACTACTTCCGCGAATGATTAGGAGGGTAGGTAAAACGGAATTATGGAGAGGGGGAAAAGTTCTTACGGAGTGATATAGAGGTAACTATATTTGATTTTGATAACGAAATTTCAAAACAGGAGGTACTGGAGGTGATAGGTAAAATTAAGGGTAGGTCGGCGGGGGAAAGCAACGGTATCAACAATTTTTTTGAAAGAAATAGTTACATACAGACAGATGATAGAGGGCATAGTAAAACTGTTCAACAGGATCTTCGACGACGGAAAATTTCCAAAAGGGTGGGAAACGGGGATTATGTGCCCAATCTATAAGAAGAAAGGCAACAAAAAATCTCTCGCGTAATTATAGAGGAATAACCTTTCTGGACTCCTTGAGCAAGATTTACACAGGATAAGTAGCAAATAGGCTGAGACCGGGCTGAAGGGAATTCGGTACTGTCAATTATTCAGGGTGGTTTTAGAAAGGGAAGAAGGACGACAGATAATATAATGACAGTGAAGTTGATACTAGAAAAATACTTGAACAGCGAAAGAGCTGCCATAGATTTTTTTAAAAAAGTTCGATACAGTGAGTAGAAGAGCATTAATAGAAAAATTAGGAAGGATGGGGGTGTCAAGAAGTATTATCTGAGCGATCGAGGTGATATACCAGAATGTCTAATGTTGCATTAAACTGGAAGAGAATTTAGTAAGTAGTCCGATAGATTGTAAGGTAGGATTAAAACAGGGATGCAAGTTATCGCCGATTTGATTCTTATTATTCATAAATGATATATTGCAAGGGCTAGGAGGAAATAACTGGGCGGCGCCGGTAGTAAACGAGTTAGAGATTCCAGGATTGATTTTTACTGATAATAATAATAATAATAATAATAATAATAATAATAATAATAATAATAATCGTATGGCCTCAGCTACCGTGTGCAGATATTTCAATTTGACGCCATCTGGCTGTCTGCTCGTCAATTTCGACGTTCCGTTTTACTCTAGGCCCCCACTAGATGGCAGACCGAGTAAACCGAAACTCTCTTGGGCGTCTATGGCTGAGATTTAATGAATTTTGTCGGGTAAACACCAAATGTGTCACCAGAGATCTTTTACATGCCGACATCGTACGACATGGAGTGTCGAATGGACTTTTTTCCGCCCTTCAAAAATCCGACTACCTCTGCCGGGTTTGAACCCGCTATCTTGGGATCCGGAGGCCGACACTCTACCACTGATCCACAGAGGCAGCTACTTTTTTTACTGATGACGTTATTTTACTGACCTTAACAAGAAGGTTCTGCAGAGAAGTTTGAATGCTGTTCCGGAATACGCTATGAAGTGGTCCGTGAACATTAACGGTAATAAATCGAAGGTGAAAATGAAATGTCGTATGGCTTTTAGTGCCGGGCTATCCCAAAACGGGTTCGGCTCGCCAGATGCAGGTCTTTCTATTTGACACCCTTAGGTGACCTGCGCGTCGTGATGAGGATGAAATGATGATGAAGACAACACATACACCCAGCCCCCGTGCAGTAGGAATTAACCAATTAAGGTTAAAATCCCCGACCCGGCCGGGAATCGAACCCAGGACCCTCTGAACCGAAGGCCAGTACGCTGACCGTTCAGCCAACGAGTCGGACTAATCGAAGGTGATAGTAATGCGTAAGAATAAGGGAAGAAGGAACGAAAGGAGAGAGGATTGAAGAAGTAGAAAATCTAGAATGAGTGCTTATAAATAGAAGATCTGGATGGGAAGATCAAATAAAGAGAGCGAAAGGAAGGGGGAGGCGGCTCTCTCAGTTGTTAAAATTTTAGAGACAAAGTTCCCGGGGACAGATTATAAGATATTAAGGTTAATGTTAAGGACAATAGTATTAAGCGGAGTACTATATGGGGCTGAATTATGGGGTCTAGAGGAAAAAGAGATATGCTAAATCAAATTGTTTGTAAATATAGGAAGACGGTAATGTGACTCACTCAGTGTGCAGCGAACGCCGGGGAGATATTAATGTGTGGAGAGTATATAGAAGTGGAATATGTAATTAGAGTATTTTATTATTGGATGCGTCTAAAAAGAGGGGATCGGGTAAAGTGTTGCAAGCGGCTTACCAGCAATATCTGAAAAGTATGTATGCTGGGAGCTGGCTGTCAAGAATTAGTTTGTGGAGAGGGAAGGTATGGGTTACATTTGGCAGAAGGTCTGGAATAGAAGGAGCAGTAGAAGCCAGAGATCGATTATAATGAGAATTAAGAACCTACAAAGGCACCGAAGGTTGGAAGGAAGTAGAAATAAGAGCATCCCTTAGTTTATTTAATATGGTAATGCAAGTTTCGAAGATGAATATTAGGAACGTGGATAGAATGACGAGAGGAGGTTTATTGTGGTTGCTTATGGGATTGTACAAAAATAAGGGATGGATAAAGAATAAAGATAATTTACTCTGTTTATTATGTGGGAAAACGATTGATGACCTACACTTGGTAGGTCAATGTTAAAAAATCAGATAAAGTAAGAGTGAAGCTTTTGAGTGCCAGTAAACACGAGATATTAACGCAGTGTGATGAGCAAAATGTTATAGAGTGGGTGATCAAAGAATGGAATCGAGGAGGGAGCTTGAATAGTCATATATATGCTGTAAAGAATTATGTGTAAACAAACTGAAAGATATGGTCATTTAAATTAATAAGGGATGTATTATAAGGAAGCGACATGGTTGTGTAGACTTACAAGTTGACATGAATTTAAATGGAGAAGTAGGACAGTGTATATAATATCATAAACGGCGAAAGCAGCAAGTTGAAACGCAAGAGGAAGAAGGGCACGAACTCAACAGACTGATGAAATATGAAGGTTGATTCAGCAAGTGTTGGTATAGTGGGATAGGTCACGAGTGAGTGTGGTATGTATGTAATTCAAGTCTTTCTGACTCAATCAGTTCAGAAGAGGCAGATTATTAGCCTGTCCTTTAGGGTGCCGTGTTGCCGAGTTGAACTCTTCTCAGAATAGGAGAACAATTTTGTTTTGATTTGATTGTGTTATTCTTCAGTTTTATGCCGTAAGGTATTATTTATTCTTTGTTCATTTTGATGCCTTCTGTCCGAGTAGGAGAACAAGCGTTGTTTTGATCTGACTGTGTTACTGTTTAGTTTTATGTAGCTCGCGAATTTCCCTAGTTTGCTTGGTTTTGGATATGTTGTTATTTTTCTCCGTTATACAGATCGATTAGGTTGTACACTGTAAGATCTGGAGGAAAAGAGATATGATATGATATGATATGATATGATATGATATGATATGATATGATATGATATGATATGATATGATATGATATGATATGATATGATATGATATGATATGATATGATATGATATGATATGATATGATATGATATGATATGATATGATATGATATGATATGATATGATATGATATGATATGATATGATATGATATGATATGATATGATATGATATGATATGATATGATATGATATGATATGATATGATATGATATGATATGATATGATATGATATGATATGATATGATATGATATGATATGATATGATATGATATGATATGATATGATATGATATGATATGATATGATATGATATGATATGATATGATATGATATGATATGATATGATATGATATGATATGATATGATATGATATGATATGATATGATATGATATGATATGATATGATATGATATGATATGATATGATATGATATGATATGATATGATATGATATGATATGATATGATATGATATGATATGATATGATATGATATGATATGATATGATATGATATGATATGATATGATATGATATGATATGATATGATATGATATGATATGATATGATATGATATGATATGATATGATATGATATGATATGATATGATATGATATGATATGATATGATATGATATGATATGATATGATATGATATGATATGATATGATATGATATGATATGATATGATATGATATGATATGATATGATATGATATGATATGATATGATATGATATGATATGATATGATATGATATGATATGATATGATATGATATGATATGATATGATATGATATGATATGATATGATATGATATGATATGATATGATATGATATGATATGATATGATATGATATGATATGATATGATATGATATGATATGATATGATATGATATGATATGATATGATATGATATGATATGATATGATATGATATGATATGATATGATATGATATGATATGATATGATATGATATGATATGATATGATATGATATGATATGATATGATATGATATGATATGATATGATATGATATGATATGATATGATATGATATGATATGATATGATATGATATGATATGATATGATATGATATGATATGATATGATATGATATGATATGATATGATATGATATGATATGATATGATATGATATGATATGATATGATATGATATGATATGATATGATATGATATGATATGATATGATATGATATGATATGATATGATATGATATGATATGATATGATATGATATGATATGATATGATATGATATGATATGATATGATATGATATGATATGATATGATATGATATGATATGATATGATATGATATGATATGATATGATATGATATGATATGATATGATATGATATGATATGATATGATATGATATGATATATGATATATGATATATGATATATGATATGATATGATATGATATGATATGATATGATATGATATATTATATGATATATGATATATGATATATGATATGATATGATATGATATGATATGATATGATATGATATGATATGATATGATATGATATGATATGATATGATATGATATGATATGATATGATATGATATGATATACGAGCGACGACTGGACGATTACGTGCTGCAACAGGATGGTGCACCACCTCATTTCCACAGGGAGGTCATAGCGTTTTAAAATCAAGAACTACACTACGAAGGTTCGCATGGGGAACGGATTGCGAACATATGATATTACTCTGGTTCACCACGATCGCCAGATTTAACATCTTGTAATTTCTTCCTGTGGGGATACGATAAAGGTCAATTGTTAGTTCCTCCTCTACCGGTGAATATTCTGGAAATGAAGCAGCGCATCCGAGCCGCCTTCCTAACCATCACCGTTGACATGTTGGGACGTGTGTGCGAAGAGATGTTCTATCGAGTAGATGTGTGTAGAGTGACAAAAAGCGCACATATCGAGCATTTGTAATGTATGTAATGAAAACTTTATGAGTTACATTACGTAATAAAACAAGATTCGTATTCCTACGTCAATTGCACTCTGTATTTTGATTTTTTGAATCCTCGGCAATCATTTTGAATTACCCTGTATATTTACCTCTATTGATTGCTCTATATCAAAATTATAATAATTTCGTGTGGCCGTTAATTGTGTGGTGCAGCGCTTGTAGGGCAGACCTTCCAAAGAGTGTGGGCGGCGTCTGCCGTGCGTAGTGAACTCCGTGTTAGTGCGGTAGAGGATAGTGTTGTGTGCGGTGTGTAGGAATGATGGAGACAGCACTGACACGCGGTTTCTAACTCAGAGGAATTAACCATACGCAGTTAAAATCCCCGACCCAGCCAGGAATCGAAGCGAAGGCCAGTACGCTGACCGTTCAACCAAGGACCGGATATATCGTAATTAACATCGCGCCACAAACATATCAATCAATCAAATCAATCAATACTGATCTGCATTTAGGGCAGTCGCCCAGGTGGCAGATTCCCTATCTGTTGCTTTCCTAGCCTTTTCCGAAATGATTTCAAAGAAATTGGAAATTTATTGAACGTCTCCCTTGGCAAGTTATTCCAATCCCTAACTCCCCTTCCTATAAATGAATATTTGCCCTAGTTTGTCCTCTTGAATTCCAACTTTATCTTCATATCGTGATCTTTCCTACTTTTATAAACGCCATTCAAACCTATTCGTCTACTAATGTCATTCCACGCCATCTCTCCGCTGACAGCTCGGAACATACCACTTAATCGAACAGCTCTTCTTCTTTCTCTCAATTCTTCCCAACCCAAACATTGCGACATTTTTGTAACGCTACTCTTTTGTCGGAAATCACCCAGAACAAATCGAGCTGCTTTTCTTTGGATTTTTTCCAGTTCTTGAATCAGGTAATCCTGGTGAGGGTCCCATACACTGGAACCATACTCTAGTTGGGGTCTTACCAGAGACTTATATGCACTCTCCTTTACATCCTTACTACAACCCCTAAACACCCTCATAACCATGTGTAGAGAACGGTACCCTTTATTTACAATCCCATTTATGTGATTACCCCAGTGAAGATCTTTCCTTATATTCTTTCCTTATATTCTTTTCACTGACACTGGATTTATGATTATTCACTGAAATTCACATCATGTATGGTTGAATCTTACACTTCCCTTACATAAAACATCCATCACTTATACACACCAATCACACTGAAGACTGACTAAAATTATTGCGATTGTGGTACCACTGCCTGTTATGGACCCACACGCCACATCATTGTTACAATGGCAAACCGCAGGGAAGTGCGCACACTTATTATCTTCCAACTAGATGTAATAATAATAATAATAATAATAATAATAATAATAATAATAATAATAATAATAATAATAATAATAATAATACCCGACCTCCAAAGTGAAATTTAGGGGAGAAATTTCAGACAGTTTTCAAATTAGGACAGGAGTGAGACAAAGGGACGTCCCCGTGGTGGAAGTTTAGCGTGCCTGCCTCTTACCCGGAGGCCCCGGCTTCGATCCCCGGCCAGGTCAGGGACTTTTACCTGGATCTGAGGGCTGGTTCGATGTCTACTCAGCCTAGGTGATTACAATTGAGGAGCTATCTGACGGTGAGATAGCGGCCCCGATCTCGAAAGCCACGAATAACGCCCGAGAGGATTTGTCGTTCTGACCGCATGTCACCTCGTAATCTGCAGGCCTTCGGGCTGAGCAGCGGTCACTTGGTAGGCCAAGGCCCTTCAGGGCTGTAGTGCCATGGGGTTAGGTTAGGTTAGGTAAAACAAGGAAATGAACTCTCTCCTCTGGTCTTCAACTGGGTTCTGCAAAAAGTTACTCGAGAAAGGCGCAAAAATGTGAGTAATGAAGGTGTTAAAAATGGGGTCAGACTAGGTTGTAACAGCAAGAACCTAACAATAGACTCCTTAACCTTTGCGGCTGATCTAGCGAGGTTTTCTGATTCACTTGACACAGCCAAAAGCCAAATAAACTAACTTCAGATGCAAGCGTTAAGGCAGGCGTCGAGATTTCATCGGAGAAAACACAGTTCATAACGAATATCAAGACGGCTCACCGAAATCTACAGGTCAATCACGGAAAAATAAAATGGGCAGGGAAATTCAAATACCTAGGCGAGTGAATATAACCTAATATTTCTGAGGAAGAGGCATTAATATCAAGAATCAACAAGATAAAAATGGCCTACCACCTCAGCAAAGATTTCTATAACAACCTGTCTGTATCTTCCAAATAAACTTGGATATTACTGTACAGTAATTCGACCTGGAGCTCTATAAGCAGCAGAATGCCTCTCAATAAATAAGAAAGGAAGATCATATGGAAGATCTTGGGTACAGTAAAGGAAAATGGAGAATATAGGAGAAGGCACAATCAAGAACTATCTTTGCGTATGGAGAAAATAACAGATACTGTTAATGGGTCTGGTTCACCGCGGTGGAAAAGGATTTACAAGAATAGGGGATCTTACATGATAACATCTTGCAACGCTACCCGTTGAAAAAGAAACTTGGAAGGTTTGCAGTTATTCCGAACAAAACCTAAAATGAAGACAAGCAAGACGTGGACCGAGGGTGGAAGGAAGCTCACCGAAGAAGGATGCGGGAGTACTGGGCGAGTGTTGAAGCTCAATAGCATGGTCCATAGCTGGCCGAAACGGAAAGAAGACCAACGACAAATTTTCCCTGAAATGCTTACAATTATAAGTAACCCACACATCGTCACTGCGTTTCTCTCATATGCTGTGCCTAGTAGAATGAGTACTGGAGAATAATAGATTATGGTTTTAATACGTAGAAAAGAAGTTAGTTAACATAGGTTACGTAATCTGATTACGTAGTGTCAAAAAGGTGCAAAACGGTGTCATGAAGGCTCTTCAAGTATCCTTCATCATATCAGGGGGTAAGACTATAAATGCAACTGACAGAATGGGAGTTGTTGAAAGATGTAACTGATAACTTCCCTAATGTACGTATAATGGCTCGCTTGAGCCCAGCTCACTGTCCACGGATTACACGCCACCTCTCTACATAGAAACGAGGGCTAAAACTCACCGCTCATGAATAACCTTTAATCCTGTTATTTCTCGCCGTAGTCCCGTGTTACGACACTGGTATAACATGTCATTAGTTTCTTAAAGGTTACTATAAATTCTTCTCAATTAAGAATAAGGTCTGCATACGGCAAGAGAGGAAAAATCCACAGTCTATTTCCAGTCATTTGACCGGCTCGGGAATGGAATGAATGAAGCCCCCATCTAGCGGCGAGGATAGGAATTGTGCCGGCTACCGAAGCCTGTCGCACTCCTCTGGGGCAATGATTAATGAATGACAGATGAAATGAAATGATACCGAAGAGTGTTCCTGGAATGAAATATGACAGGGAAAACCGGAGTACCCGGAGAAAAACGGGTCCGCCTCCGCCTTGTCCAGCACAAATCTCACATGGAGTGACCGGGATTTGAACCACGGAACCCAGCGGAGAGAGGCCGGCGCGCTGCTGCCTGAGCCACGGAGGCTCTACGGCAAAAGAGGACCTATTCTAATAATTATTTTCGTTGGGAAATTGATTTACCAAAAACAATGAATCCCAGGCCTTTGCCCACAATCAATGCCCAGAATCCTAGGTGATATAGGAATATTTTTATTCCTAGATGTTGGAATTATATTTCTCATTAGAACTTTCACTTAATAGATTATAGAAGTGAAAGGAATAGCACAATTCCAAGGTGCGTTATTGATTTCAACATGAAGCCATTATTATTATCAGAATTTTCTTTACGTCACACCAACACACACAGATCTTATGGTGACGACAGTATAAGAATGGGGTTAGGAGTGGAAAGGAGGCGGCCGTGGTCTTAATGAATGTACAGCCCCAGCATTTGCCTGGTGCGAAAATGGAAACCACGGAAAAACACCTTCAGTGCTGCCGACAGTGGGGTTCGAACATACCATCTTCCGTATACAAGCTCACAGCTGCTCGCTCTTAAGCGCACACTAACCATATTGACAGACTATACTGCTAATAATAAGAGTTGGCGTCTTTCAGGTAAGGTTGAAGGGAGGAGCACTGCACGTGCCATTTCACGATGTTGCCACATTCCAGCATTCCTTTTACATGCTCTTACCCCTCGCTTCCGGCTCACTTGTTCCCTCCTTCATTCTGGCCGCTGTGATCTGTTGTGGACTACCTGGCCAGGCGGTGTCGTCCTATTTGCGATCACTCTCATACAAACAATCAGGTTCTTATCAGTGACAGTGAGAGGTTTGGCAACTCCCAGCAAGACGAGCTGCCCTGAAGTGTTATCTCCATGGCAACCGCAGTCGCCCCACCCTCGTTTCCATGGCAACCACACAGCCACTCCCTTTATCCCGCCTCGGCAGGCAGTAAACGGACCTCCCTCTAAGAAATGTCAGACGCCAACTCTTATTATTAGCAGTATACATACACCAAATTCCGTTGCTTAAACAAAATTGTGAAAATCCTACAGCACATGAGATGAAACACAAAGGATATTTCGATTCTATATTAACTCAAGAAATGTGCAAAATGCTAAAATGTCGAAATGTTTAAATTGCAACATTTAAAACTTGAACTCATTACTATATAGCGTTTTTAATTAATGAACTTGGCAACTATGAACATGGGGTTGCGAAGTGTTTTGCTCGTCTGTTCGTTTAAAGTGTATACTTGTTTATATGATTCTTACTGTTGACAGCGGTTTCTCCGTAAACAAAATATGAAAATACTCAGCGTTACTCTTATTTTCTACTCGCCCAGCTGTGCGGTTAGCGGCGCGGAGCTGTGAGCTTGCATCCGGGAGATGGTGGATTCCAACCCTACAGTCGGCAGCCCTGAAGATGATTTTCCGTGGTTTCCATTTTTACATCAGGCAAATGCTGGGACTGTTAAGGCCACAGCCGTTTCCTTCACACTCCTAGGCCTTCCCTACCCCATCGTCGCCACACGACGTAACAGTGTCGGTGCAAAGTAGAGAATTGTAAAAGAAAAATATTCGAAACTCAAGCTAATGCAGCCCCTAAATTTTACGATGGTGTTCTATGCCGCTGATACAGGGACGCTCAAATTAAGTGACTGAAAGAAAGTCAACTTCTCCGAAATGCAGACATACAGAAGGATACTAAATATATTGTGGACAGAATATCTTACCAATACATCAATCGTAGAGTCCGACTCGTTGGCTGAATGATCAGCGTAGGCCTATTGGCCTTCGGTTCAGAGGGTCCCGGGTTCGATTCACGGCCGGGTTGGGGAATTTAACCTTCATTGATTAATTCCATTGGCTAGGGGGCCGGGTGATTGTGCTGTCTCCAACATCCCTGCAACTCACACACCACACGTAACACTACCCTCTACCACAATAACACGCAAGTTACCTACACACGGCAGATGCCACACTCCCTTATCGAAGGGTCTGAATTACAAGGGCAGTACCCGGCTAGAAATAGCCTCACGAAATTACTATTATCAATCGTAGAGCAGCTAACAATAGGAAATGCACTTTCCTGTACAACTAGCAAAATATAGCTGGAATGTTTTAGTCACATTATGCCCCGAACTAAAGTCTTACTGTTCTTGGAAAGCGGCGAAGGGTACGGAGACCTATATGTACATGATGGATGGATCAACTGGTTTAACTCAGTGGTATTCAAACGTTTCGGTTGGCGTATCCACAAAATCCAATGGTTTTACCTTCGTGCCCCCGAAGTACGAGTACTGTATACTGCGATTATACCAGAAATAACAAATGATTAACTATACTCATCATCATCATCATCATCATCATCCACAGCTTATAACGCTTGCTCAGGGTCCCTGCACGCCCTGGGGCATGAAAAAGTTGTGGCTGGAGATTTACGGTCGCAGGTCCTTCCGGACACCATGGACTTTTCAACTGAAAATACCACCTCAGCAACACCGGAATGACAGACTAGCACCTAAGCCACTACACCACCCTGTTCCCCAAAAATAACAATAATGTACTATATATATCGTCACTGGACAAAAGAAACCTCGTAACTCCTTCGGAATAAAATTTGCAGAAGAAGTCCAAAACTGAGCGTTCAGCAATGGCCGGAGAACTCAATCACAATCAACAGAATCAATCAATACTGATCTGAATTTAGGGCAGTCGCCCAGGTGGTAGATTCCCTATCTGTTGTTCTCCTAGCCTTTTCTTAAATGATTGCAAAGAAATTGGAAATTTATTGAACATCCCCCTTGGTAAGTTATTCCAATTCTTAACTCCCCTTCCTATAAACGAATATTTGCCCCAATTTGTCCTCTTTAATTCCAACTTCATATTGTGATCTTTCCTACTTTTAAAGACACCACTCAAACTTATTCGACTACTGATGTGCCCCCCAAGCCATCTCTCCACTGAGCGCTCGGAACATACCACTTTGTCGAGCAGCTCGTCTCCTTTCTCTCAAGTCTTCCCAGTCCAAACTTGCAACACTTTTGTAACGCTACTCTTTTGTCGGAAATCGCCAGGAAAAATTCGAGCTGCTTTTCTTGGATTTTTTCCATTTCTTGAATCAAGTAATCCTGGTGAGGTTCCTATACACTGGAACCATACTCTAGTTGGGGTCTTACCAGAGACGTATATGCCCTCTCCATTACATGCTTCCTACAACCCCTAAATACCCTCATAACCATGTGCAGAGATCCGTACCCTTTATATACAATGAAGATCTTTCCTTATATTAACACCTAGATGTTTACAATGATCCCCAAAGGGAATTTCACCCCATCAACGCAGTAATTAAAACTGAGAGGACTTTTCCTATTTGTGAAACTCACAACCTGACTTTTAACCCCGTTGGTCATCATACCATTGCCTACTGTCCATCTCACGACATTATCGAGGTCATTTTGCAGTTGCTCGCAATCTTGTAACTAATTTAGTACTCTGTACAGAATAACATCATCTGCAAAAATCCTTATTTCTAATTTCACTTGTTTACACATATCATTGATATATATAAGAAAATATGAAGGTCCAATAATACTGCTTTGAGGAATTCCCCTCTCAATTATTACAGGGACTGATAAAGCTTCACCTACTCTAATTCTCTGAGTTCTATTTTCTAGAAACATAGCCACCCATTCAGTCACTCTTTTGTCAAGTCCAATTGCACTCATTTTTGCCAGTAGTCTCCCACGATCTACCCTATCAATGCCTTAGATAGGTCCATCGCAATACAATCCAATTGACCTCCTGAATCCAGGATATCTGCTATATCTTGCTGGAATCCTACAAGTTGAGCTTCAGTCGAATAACCTTCCCTAAACCCAAACTGACTTCTATCAAACCAGTTATTAATTTCGCAAACATGTCTTATATAATCAGAAAGAATGCTTTCCCGAAGCTTACATGCAATGCATGTCAAATTGACTGGCCTGTAACTTTCAGCCTTATGTCTATCACCCTTTCTTTTATACACAGGGGCTACTATAGCAACTCTCCATTCATTTGGTATAGCTCCTTCATGCAAACAATAATCAAATAAGTACTTCAGATATGGTACTATATCCCAACCCATTGTCTTTAGATTATCTCCAGAAATCTGATCAAATCCAGTCGCTTTTCTAATTTTCAACTTTTGTATCTTATTGTAAATGTCATTGTTATCATATGTAAATTTTATTACTTCTTTGGCCTTAGTCTCCTCCTCTCTCTCGACATTATCCTTGTAATCATCAATCCTTAGATACTGGTGACTGAATACTTCTACCTTTTGAAGATCCTCGCATACACACTCCCCTTGTTTATTAATGATTCGTGGAATGTCCTTGTTGGAACCTGTTTCTGCCTTAAAGTGCCTATACATACTCTTCCATTTTTCAGTAAAATTTGTATGGTCACCAATTATGCTTGCCATCATGTTATCCTTAGCTGACTTCTTTGCTAGATTCAGTTTCCTAGTAATTTCTTCCAATTTCTCCTTACTTCCATAGCCATTTCTATCTCTATTTCTTTCCAACCTGCACTTCCTTCTGAGTCTCTTTACTTCTCTATTATAATATAGTGGATCATTACCATTCCTTACCACCTTTCAACGTACAAACCTATTTTAACATTCCTGAACAATTGCTTTAAACCCATCCCAGAGTCTGTTTACATTTTTATGTACCGTTTACCACCGGTCATATTTACTTTTTTAAACTCCCTCATTGCCTGTTTTATCAGCCTTATGGTACTGCCTAATAGTCCTAATTTTAATATCTTCCTTTGTTTCAAATTTATTTTTAGCTTCCATAAAAGCAGCTTCGTGATCACTAATACCATCTATTACTTCGGTTTCTCTACAGAGCTCATCTGGTTTTATCAGCACCACATCCAGAATATTCTTCCCTCTAGTTGGGTCCATCACTTTTTGAATCAAATGCCCATCCCATATTAACTTATTTGCCATTTGTTGGTCATGCTTCCTGTCGTTCGCATTACCTCCCCAATTGACATTTGGTAAATTGAGATCGCCCTATACAATCACGTTCCTTTCCTTATCGTTTCCCACATAGCTGATTATATTATCAAATAATTCTGAATCAGCGTCAGCGCTACCCTTTCCCGGTCTGTACACTCCAAAGACATCAAGTTGCCTATTATCTTCATAGATGAGCCTTACACGTAGAATTTCATGTTTGTCATCTTTAACTTTTATGTAGCTTACAAATTCTTCTTTCTCCAGAATTAGTACTCCACCTCCTACCATCCCTATCCTATCTCTACGATACACCCTCCAGTTCCGTGAGAAAATTTTTGCATCCATTATATCATTTCTCAGCCATGATTCAACTCCTATTGCAATATCTGGTAAGTATATACCTATTAATTTACTTAATTATATTCCTTTACTTACAATACTTCCACAGTTGAGCACTAACATTTTTATGTTATCCCTATTTGATTTCCTATTCCCTGTTCCCTTATCACCACTCCCTAGCCTGCCCCCCGTTTCCATGAATGTACCGCCCTATAACCCTTCTAAACAAATTCCCTAACTTATATGTACCATTGCGGTTTAAGTGATGGCCATCGGAGCGCAGATCCCTATCTTCTACCCACCCATTCGGATCTAGAAATCTCACTCCAGTTTCCCATATGCCCACTCCATAGTCTCATTTAAATCCTCTGGCATTTCCATTGCCTAACGATAGCCCAATTACTCGACCATTGGAGACTTCTGTTACCTTCTCAGGCAACGCGGCAATCCTTCACAAGGCATATGAAGAAACGTGTTCTTTCGTGTGTGAAATTAGGTTTTTCATCTCCTGCTAGCGATATGTATGAGAGTATTATTAATGCAACAATTACTATTGTACTTGTGTACTGTTACCGTACTGAGAAAATGGAAGTGAATGAGTGGATTTCGAAACAAAAATTCACAGTTCTAGCCCGTCAGGCAAGCAACTCTTTGCTGAAAACATGCTAGGGATATGAGCTACGAATTTTAGGCAAATAAAATATAATAAAGTATGAGAATATATTATTTATTTATTCCTAAAAGTCAGTTGAACTGTAGACATGACCTATGCATTTGAGCAAGCTATTATTTTCCAATTATATCGGTGTATTACCGGTATACGTCTTTAAATTGATTAAAAATCAGTTTATTTGTTTTTATGTTCTTACGAGAAATAAACAATACGGTACTTCTTCTCATATATTGTACTGGGGTAACATTTGTACGTAAGTAGTCTACAATGCATGGTGTAGCGTTTTTGCACACTCTTTTTGTTTACCAATATGATCAAATAAACCAAAAATCTTCTGCCAATTACACATCTAATCTTCCTGTAATAATTTGTTCACGTTAGAGTTGTGGGTGTAAATAAATTCATAAATTTAAGCCAGTCTTAAGTCACGTGAAGATTTAGAATCACCGCCTCGTAAAGCCCTTTTGAATTCGCCCGCGAAACGATCTGATTGGCTAACTTCAGTAGCTGATAAATAGATAACGGCGCGAGATATCTAATTACTCCTTTTCAAATTATTTATCAGCATGACCAACCCTCTAACGCTGATATACACGATTCACGATGTTTCCAGCCACTCCCTGTGCCATTACCTAACTATATGATACTGCAGACTAACTGAGATATTAATGGAATATTTAAGTATGCAGTTTAATTAAATTATATAAACAAATGGATATGAATATGTTAACTTCGAAAATTCTTTTGTATTTCATTAGCAAATTTCTATTTATCCAACTAGTGAATTAATATTACATTTTTTCTGGAAACGACCTTTACAATCTAGTATTTATATAAATAAATCTGATATAATAAATTTACTGGAATGTAATTGAAAGTCAGCTGAATGATAGACCGCTTTGACTGAATGCAAATAGCCCTATTTACATAATATATATATACGCATGCGCGAGTGTGTACTGGGCAATTTCTACTCACGTAATGTGACTTAATTTCAAGAATCCCCCATTTAGTGTTTTATATAGATGGCTTCGATGTCATTTCCTAACACTTTCACTGGCATACATGCCTGTATTGTATTTATTTGTTACGACGCTGGTTGAGAATAAGGGTGTTAACAAGCTGCTCATCCTAATAAGGAAGAGTAGTAGCACTAGTAGTATTAGTAGTAGTATTCATTGTTTGAGTGTAATGACGGTACACCGAGCGAGTTGGTCACGCGGTTAGGGTCGCGTAGCTGTGAGCTTGCGTTGCCGAAAATCTTCGGTGTGTTAGTGTGACGTTAAGGAGACCCTCCGGACATAAAAATATATTTTTACCCAATGCATGGATTTTTCACGAAAATTAGTGGTTATGTCACGAACATAAAAGTAGAGATATCACGAGCATTTCTTCCATATAGCCAAACGCCGGATCCCGTGAGATCTCCGAAGGAGCAGGAGATCTGAATTTGCCAGATGTCAATTGGAAAGGAAATGCAAACGACAGGAAGCATGACCAACAAATGGCAAATAAGTTAATATGGGAAGGACAGCTGATTCAAAAAGTGACGGAACCAACCAGAGGGAAAAATATCCTGGATGTGGTGCTGATAAAACCAGATGAGCCCTATAGGGAAACTGAAGTAATAGATGGTATTAGTGATCATGAAGCTGTGTTGGTCGTAGGTAAAAATAAATGTGATAGAAAGGAAGGTCTTAAAAGTAGGACTATTAGGCAGTACCATATGGCTGATAAAGCAGGCATGAGGCAGTTTCTAAAAAGTATCTATGATCGGTGGAAAACGGTAAAAAAAATGTAAACAGACTCTGGGATGGGTTTAAAGAAATTGTTGAGGAATGCGCAAACAGGTTTGTACCTTTAAGGGTGGTAAGGAATGGTAAAGGCCACCTTATTATAATAGAGAAATAAAGAGACTAAGAAGGAGGTGCAGACTGGAAAGAAATAGAGTTAGAAATGGCTGTGGAAGTAAGGAGAAATTGAAGGAACTTACTAGAAAATTGAATCTAGCAAAGAAGGCAGCTAAGGATAACATGATAGCAAGCATAATTGGCAGTCATACAAATTTTAGTGAAAAATGGAAGGGTATGTATAGGTATTTTAAGGCAGAAACAGGTTCCAAAAAGGACATTCCAGGAATAATTAATGAACAAGGAGAGTGTGTGTGTGAGGATGTTCAAAAGGCAGAAGTATTTAATCAGCAGTATGTAAAGATTGTTGGTGACAAGGAAAATGTCGAGATAGAGGAGGAGACTAAAGCCAAAGAAGTATTAAATTTTACATATGATAGTAATGACATTTACAATAAGATACAAAAGTTGAAAACTAGAAAAGCGGCTGGAATTGATCAGATTTCTGGGGATTTACTAAAGACAATGGGTTGGGATATAGTACCATATCTGAAGTACTTACTTGATTATTGTTTGGTCAGAGGAGCTATACCAGATGAATGGAGAGTTGCTATAGTAGCCCCTGTGTATAAAGGAAAGGGTGATAGACATAAAGCTGAAAATTACAGGCCATTACGTTTGACCTGCATTGTATGTAAGCTTTGGGAAGGCATTCTTTCTGACTATATTAGACATGTTTGTGAAATGGGTAACTGGTTCGATATAGGGCAGTTCGGTTTTGGGAAGGGTTAGTCCACTGAAGTTCAACTTGTGGGATTCCAGCAGGATGTAGCAGATATCTTGGATTCTGGAGGTCAAATGGAATGTATCGCAATTGACCTGTCTAAAGCATTTGATAGGGTGGATCATGGGAGAATACTGGCAAAAATGAGTGCAATTGGACTTGACAAAAGAGTGACTGAATGGATTGCTATATTTCTAGAAAATAGATTTCAGAGAATCAGAGTAGGCGAGGCTTTATCTGACCCTGTAATAATTAAGAGGGGAATTCCTCAAGGCAGTATTATCGGACCTTTATATCTATATAAATAAAATTGTTTCTGTTTGTCTGTTTGTCTGTCTGTTTGTCTGTTCCACCATCACGTCGAAACGGCTGGATAGATCTCAACCAAACTTCATATTTAGAGTATACTGACCCCGGGGAAGGTTTCGATATGCATATCATTTTAAAATCTTTGAAAAGACGGGGGTTTTATAGGAAAAACGGTTTTCCTCCATTTTCTCTTATACTATTATAGGCAAAATATCGAATTTGTCGTATAAGGACGAGACAAAGCTCAATTTAATGCTCTTGACGCAAAGAACAAAACTCGGTAAGCCCTACGGGCCCGAAAACCATGTTTTAAGGCCCTAAAACCAACCGTTACGGAGATATTGGCACCACACTACCCCTGCTCTAGGAATCGGATAAAGAAATGAACTGCCGTAACCATGGCAACGTCAGCTCCAGGATTCTAGAGCAGTGAGATTATGCATGTACGTTTGGGCATAGCTGTCAACCAAAATAGGTACAAATAAGACTTAATATCTGGGAAAAAATATACTGTTGTGTAAGGCACTCATAGGACTCCTTTGGGCGGGGATGGAAAGGGGGTGAAGAACGAGTGTAAAAATCTTACTATATATAGAAATGGAAGTGTGTGTGTAAATGACACATCTCCAACTAAACCACTGGAGCAATTTCAACCAAACTTGGTACACGAATCACTTACTATCGGGAGACGATCACTGTGGGGGGTAAGCCATCCCTAGCGCCCTTAAGGGAGAGGGTCAGGGGGGTGGTAGTTACAATAATAATCGAGAATAGTGTCGAATTCATAGTTTTCGGGGTCGCTGAGTTGAAAAGTGATACTCTAGAATTTTTTTAAAATCCAGCCCCCTTTTAGGTTGGGAGCAAAGGGTGGGGGGGGGGGGTGAGATATAGAAATAATTAAAAACAGTTTCGAATCCATAGATTTCAGGGTCTCTGAGATGAATAGTATTACTCCGGATTTTTTGCAAATCCAAGTGGGGAGCGAAGGGGGTGAGATATAAAATTAATCGAAAAACTACATATAAAAATATTATCTTCTTCTTCTTACTATATATAAAAATTGATGTATGTGTGTGCGTGGGTGTGTGGGTGTGGGTGTGTATATGACACATCTCCTCCTAAACCACTGGAGCAATTTCACCAAACGTGGTACACTTATCAATTAGTATCAGGAGACAAACCGCGTGAGGGTAAGACACCCCTAGCACCCTTTTGGCAGGGGGCGAGGGGAGTGGTATAAAAATAATCTTATAAATAAAGTTGTTCGTTTCTGTTTGTTTGTTTGTTTGTTTGTTTGTTTGTTTGTTTGTTTGTTTGTTTGTTTGTTTGTTTGTTTGTTTGTTTGTTTGGCTTAAGTGCGGCCAATATCCAGTATTCGGGAGATAGTAGGTTCGAACCCCACTGTCGGCAGCTCTGAAAATGGTTTTCCGTGGTTTCCCATTTTCACACCAGGCAAATGCTGGGGCTGTACCTTAATTAAGGCCACGGCCGATTCCTTCCAACTCCTATCCCTTCCCTGTCCCATCGTCGCCATAAGAGCTATCTGTGTCGGTGCGACGTAAAGCAACTAGCAAAATAAAAAGAATAAAAATGTTTGTTTGTTCCACCATCACGTCGAAAGGGCTGGATAGATCTCAACCAAACTTCATATTTAGAGTATACTCACCCCGGGGAAGGTTTCGATATGCATATCATTTTAAAATCTTTGAAAAGACGGGGGTCTATAGGAAAACCACAACGGTCTTCCTCCATTTTCTCTTATACTATTGATTTTCTGCAAACTCTGTGGACCGTATGTGAAAGGTCTCTTCATCACAAACAACTTTCGTTGTGTTCATAATTTACCTTACTCTTCAAATGACGGAGAAATTTACTATTTTCTGCCGATACCATGCTCGGCATTGAGGGACCGACAGAGCGATAACGAATATATGGGTTACCATGGCAACGTCTCTGACTGCTTGCCAGCAGGGAAGTAACGTATTGTCATTTTCCTCATCATTCCTTTAAATTCGTGGTTGTTCCTTGGGTAGAAAGCAAGAGAGTCGTCAATCGGCCATTCTGCGGGATATTGGCGGAATATCATTGGAGGTTATAACCGTCCTCGAATAGCATAAGTAATAACACAAATATTCATCTTCTTATCTGATTACCTAAGAATCCCTGCGCCTAAATTTCTCTCCGATTACCGCTTTCTTATATCCATAACTCACTCCGGCATAATTTATTGAGGAGCATTTGATTTTCCAATACATTCACTTGGTATTTATATATTTGTCGTCATCCGGATGTCCTCTGTTATAATCTATTTTCTATTAATTTCAACTTACTAAACTGTATTACTTTCTTCCTTAATTACCACGTATGTATGCGAGTGCTAATCCCGAATGCTGTACACTCTTTCCTTTGAGGAAATATTCTAAGCTATGCAAATGTATAACTTCTGGCCCAGGAAAATTCCGAAATATGGATGCAATTTTAACGGCGGTGCAGACCTTCGTTTCGGGGTAATTGGTGGCTAATCAGTAAGTCGTATCAAAAGTCACAAAGCAAATTGCGTTTCATTTTGGAGAGATCTACAACTTTTGTCCTGTGACTTTTCGTCGTATTTCTATCCCTAATACATTAAACACAAGTTGATTTTGTACTTTTACACGTATATGTTATCATTTGGCACACTTATAGGAAAGGTAGAATCATGACATTCGGCACGCACATTGACATGACCATTGGCAATGTTATAGCCAAATTTTATGATTCTAGCTGTCACATGAGAATCAAAAATATAAAGTAGCATTCAAAAACTGTACAAGATTTCACCCCATTCAATGACTCTAACTCAATCTAACCCATAAATAAAGGAGATACGAGAAGATGTCATAGGACCAACCATGTAGAGCACTGAAAGGGGCGTCTGATGGTGAAGTCCGTTTGTAGATACGTCGTACAGTTGCAAAGCAGTAACTATCGAAATAAAGGTCTACACTTCTAAAGTATGTCTGTACATTGACAATTTTGGCGAAATTTCCGTACAGTTATTCGTTTCAGGTGTAATAATGACCATCTGCATATATTCTGTTTTGGTGTCTGTCTGTTTGTTTGTTTGTCTGTTTGTCTAAAACTTGGAAACTACTGGATATATTTCCACCAAACTTGATATTTAGAATCCATCTGTCCTTTGGTAGGTTTTAGGGCAAGTATTGTTTCTGAATCCCTGAATTGACTGGGGGATTATACGAAACCGAAACCGTCATTTTGCAACCAAACTTAATGTAAATTTAGCTGCCGTAATGGAAATTCATTTCTAGGCCTTTTTCCTCATGTGCATCATTTCAATACGAGGATTAATAAGGGAGATATCATTAACGGACCGTTTTCCGGTACAAGTCCCACCGGACTTAACTCAAGAGCGGGTGCGTGTAAAGCGTATGTTTTACAACTTGAAAACTACTGAAGATATTTGAGTCAAACTTTATATTAACATCCACCTGTCCAACGGTAGGTGTTAATCGTCAATAACATTTCATGTTCCCGGAATGGACTGGCGGTTTATAGGGAACCGAAATGGTGATTTTACTCTTCCAGAATATATACAGTACAAGACCAACCTGACTGGAAATCGACCAAACATGATGGAATTCCATCTCTAAAACTTTTTTTCATGTGCATTTTTTCGACAGGAGGATTAATAAGGGAGATATCATAAACGGTCCGTTTTTCCGGTTAAGTCCAGCGGATATAGCCCAAAAGGTGTTGTACGTGGAGCAGGTTCCTTATTTATCTATGTAAATAAAATCGTAACTACTGTGTGCCTGTACATAGACTATTTTGTCGAAATTTTCGTACAGCTACTCGCTTAAGGGGTAATAATGATCATCTGCATATTTTTTGGTTTAGTATCTTGAAAGTTCTACTTTTTACACTTCTCACTGAAAACCCAGATTGCGGCATAATCTGCCAGTCGAGAAAGAAAACTGAAATTTGGCAAAATTTTACGACTTAGCCTTAACGGGCGGAAAACTTCCAAGAGCTTTAAATTTTTCCCTTTCTATCCCGAAGAATATCGAAATATGGAGGCAATTTTAATGATGGTGCAGACCTTCGGGAAGTATCATCACATAACGGATGGCACAATCCCCGTTCAATTTGGAGTGATCTACAACCTTGGTCGTACGACTTTTTGTCGTATTTATATCCATTTTACGTTTGACTTTTCTCTATTTCTCGATCTTAAGTAAAGTAGTACTTTTCACATACATAATTCATACCTTCCATCACTTAGAGGAAAGATAGAATCATCATACTCTACACGAAAATTGGTCCACCCAGTAGCCATATGTGAGCCAAATGCTATGTATGTAGCTGTCACTTAATTATCCGAAAAGCAATGCAATGTGAGATAATCTTACACAAATTTTACCCAAGTTTCTAACTCAATCTGACCCATGAATAGATGAGATATCATATGACCAGCAATTTAGGCCGCTAAATCCGGCGTCTTATGGTACAATCTTTTCTCGATATGATGTACCGTTTAGAAGCAGTTAATCTGTAAATGAAGGTCTGCAATATTGTAAACAAGCACATACTTTCGTATGTCGAACTATATATATTCACTGATGTCGATTTTGTAGCGATCGAGAAAGGGTGTGTATGCTATTGTAATCAGTACTCCGCACACCGACTATGACTGGCAGTAGGAATGGAGTCCTTCTCCAATTCCTGTGTAACTGGCATTAATGAGGCAGGCCTACCATTGTAATGAATAATTCACTTCTCGATTTGACTTTCAGAAGGCAAGGGAGCATGCAGCATACAGTCTTTGGCTGTAGGCAAGCGTTCCCGCAGTTATAAACAGATGTACCCATCTAAAATGTGACTGGCATTAGGCATACTGGCCTGCTATTTTGATGGAAACTCATCAACTTGGTGTGACTGGCAGGAAGCTGGCTGGCAGTTGGAAAAGGGGCCTATCATTATAATGATAACTGCACAACTCAATTTTGACTGGTTGTAGGGAAGTTTCCTGCCATTATAATAAAAACTCTTCAATTTGTAATATGTCTGGAGGTAGGAAAGGGGGCCTGCAATTGTAACGGAAACTCCCCAAATAGATTGTGACCGCGCAGTAGGCAATGGGGCCTGCAATTATAATGTAAACTTCCCAACTCGATTGTGAATCGCAGTAGGGAAGTGAGCCTGTCGTTATCATCACAAATCCGTAACAAGCACTTTACACTGGAAACAACGTATGGGGACCTCTGCATATTGTTTCTCGGATAACGCTAAGAGACATGCTATTTTAAAACAATCTTATTTACTGCATGTACAGTATTTACTTCAATATTCGTATACAATGCAGAATACCGTAGCGAAGCACGGGTACATTTGCTAGTTTTCTTATATATATAAATGATATGAGTAAAGGAGTGGAATCGGAGGTAAGGCATTTTCCGGATGATGTTATTCACTATAGAGTAATAAATAAGTTACAAGATTGTGAGCAACTGCAGTGTGACCTCGAAAATGTTGTGAGATGGACAGCAGGCAATGGTATGATGATAAACGGGGTTAAAAGTCAGGTTGTGAGTTTCACAAATAGGAAAAGTCCTCTCAGTTTTAATTACTGCGTTGATGGGGTGAAAGTTCCTTTTGGGGATCATTGTAAGTATCTAGGTGTTAATATAAGGAAAGATCTTCATTGGGGTAATCACATAAATGGGATTGTAAATAAAGGGTACCGATCTCTGCACATGGTTATGAGGGTGTTTACGGGTTGTAGTAAGGATGTAAAGGAGAGGGCATATAAGTCTCTGGTAAGACCCCAACTAGAGTATGGTTCCAGTATATGGGACCCTCACCAGGATTACCTGATTCAAGAACTGGAAAAAAATCCAAAGAAAAGCAGCTCGATTTGTTCTGAGTGATTTCCGACAAAAGAGTAGCGTTACAAAAATGTTGCAATGTTTGGGTTGGGAAGAATTGAGAGAAAGAAGAAGAGCTGCTCGACTAAGTGGTATGTTCCGAGCTATCAGCGGAGAGATGGCGTGGAATGACATTAGTAGACGAATAGGTTTGAATGGCGTTTATAAAAGTAGGAAGGATCACAATATGAAGATAAAGTTGGAATTCAAGAGGACAAATTGGGGCAAATATTCATTTATAGGAAGGGGAGTTAGGGATTGGAATAACTTACCAAGGGAGACGTTCAATAAATTTCTATTTTCTTTGAAATCATTTAGGAAAAGGCTAGGAAAGCAACAGATAGGGAATCTGCCACATGGGCGACTGCCCTAAATGCATATCAGTATTGATTGATGATTGATGATTGTTAAGCGACATTCGGCGTGGTCAAGATTTGGATGGGCTGCCGCGGGCTCTTGGTGGGGGGTAAGGGAATGGAGGAGCGGAAAGGAAGTGGCCACCATACCGTACGTAAATTCCGGCTCAGGCACACCTCCGCGGAGGTTCGGACCAGCCTTCGGGCAGAATACAACCTTACCTTACCTACTTTCATATATAATTAATAGTTTTTCCAAAATATTTGTTGAAATTTTTAATTCAATTTCTTTTATGAAATTTAATTAACATGTTAATGTAAATTTGTGATAAAATAGACAATACACCCTTAAAAAAACTACATGCCGATTTTTCTGTACATAATTCATATAAAGAGATTTATCGTATTAAAGTTTGTATAATTTTTAGGTTCTAAAATTTTGGACTTAAAAATCCCTACTTCTTGAAAAAATTCTGCAATCAAAAGTTTCATATGCATCTTTGTTAATATAGCTGTGAGACATATCACTGTAATAATGCTTTGCTTGCCAATTGTAATTTTACATTAAAATCCCATTTTTGTCCCATAATATTCTGCCAAATGTAACAAAATTTGTATGTTAATTATCACATTTTTTTTTTTTGCTAGGGGCTTTACGTCGCACCGACACAGATAGGTCTTATGGCGACGATGGGATAGGAAAGGCCTAGGAGTTGGAAGGAAGCGGCCGTGGCCTTAATTAAGGTACAGCCCCAGCATTTGCCTGGTGTGAAAATGGGAAACCACGGAAAACCATTTTCAGGGCTGCCGATAGTGGTTAATTATCACAAATTGATCACAAATTTATTTTAACTGGAACCATACTCTAGTTGGGGTCTTACCAGAGACTTATATGCCCTCTCCTTTACATCCTTACTACAACACCTAAACACCCTCATAACCATGTGCAGAGGTCTGTACCCTTTATTTACAATCCTGTTTATGTGATTGCCCCAATGAAGATCTTTCCTTATAATTTGATAAATTGTTTGAATTCAGCGGAATAACTTCGTTGCAAGAAGAAAGAAACTCAATCCTCTTAATTTCAGTCATAAAAAATTTCACCAAAATGACAAATATATATCGAATTATTTTATCTCCGGAGAGTCGCCTTAAAATACTAGAAAAGAACTAGGGCATTTCATAATTAGGACTCGGAAGTTGAAGACCAATAAACTGCCTGAAAAGGACCTATAAAAAGACATAAAATATAAAAAATACCTAAAAGGATGTAAAAATGCTATCCAAATACATTCATATTTTTTGTTAAATTACATACTTAATGGATGAATATATTTTAAAATGCAAAATTCTGGTGGTATGCGACATACAGTGCAATTGGCTTTGCACTATAGTCATTTCCAGGTTCTTAGGTGTAAAGGATCGTCAGTTTTCAGACAGCACATTGTAAAACATCGAGAAACTTATCTCCACATCAACGGGTGTTAATGGTTCATACTTAAAGCAGGTGAGAGCTTCTTCAAGAACATTCACATGAAAATTTTATCCTTTCAATATTTCACTTATCTTGCACATAATCTGATACCCCGTTTTTTAAATCATTAGTTTGACTTTTTACTTCATTTCACTTCATTTTCTCTCTAAAAACGGGGCTAAAAGGACCTATAGGCCAAAAACGCCGAAAAAGACAAAAAAGGACAAATAAAACCCACCATTTGCTGGCCTGCAATGATCCAGAATGAACATATATTATGTTGGATCTCGTATTCGGACATTCGAGTAAAAAGGATTTTTAATGATAAATAACGTTATTGGCTTTACGTCCCACTAACTAAATTTACAGTTTTCGAAGACGCCAAGGTGCCTGAATTTAGTCTCGCAGGAGTTCTTTTACCTGCCAGTAAGTCTAACGGCACTAGCCTTACGTATTTAAGCACCTTCAAATACCACCGGACTGAGCCAGGATCGAACCTGCCAATTTGGGGTCAGAAGGTCAGCGCCTCAACCGTCTGAGCCACTCAGCCCGGCAAGAGGATTCTTCCTCGCCATCCGGGTCCTATTGATAAAAAAGGGAAAGCGACTAAAGGCTAGCAAAGGAAAGTCGCGGTTTGACTCGCAGACTTTCCTTCATCCGACAGTTAAAATTAAATTAAATTAAATATTTATCTCTTTTTCTTTATATATGCGGCTAATGACTTAGAGAGGGTTCATGGATTTTTATAAGCAAAGTCAGAGGAGGAATTTGCTAGTTGTTTTACGTCGCACCGACACAGATAGGTCTTACGGCGACGATGGGACAGGAAAGGGCTAGGAGTGGGAAGGAAGCGGCCGTGGCCTTAATTAAAGTACAGCCCCAGCATTTGCCTGGTGTGAAAATGGGAAACCACGGGAAACCATTTTCAGGGCTGCCGACAGTGGGGTTTGAACCTACTATCTCCCGAATACTGGATACTGGCCACACTTAAGCGACTGCAGCTATCGAGCTCAGTGGAGGAATTTGTGCTATATTACCTTTTATACTGGAGTTGCCTGTCTAAGGCAACGAAAATATACTCGGTTCATCCAGGAGGAAGTGTGTTCGATCCCCGTGAGGGAATCAAAGATTTATGAGAGAGATTTTCACTTCTGGAGAGGCATATGTCCTCCAACAAAAATGAGTACCACGGTAATTCCTGAATTCAAGGTTGCAGAACAAAGAGCTATACCACTTCGTGTCGGGACTAGAGATAGTAGAATCCTTTTCCTTCAACAAATCCAAGGGTTTGTTGAGGCCAGCAAGGAGATAGCAAAAATATACATTTTATACACGATAATCTTCTGGCACAAGTTTCACTCATTTTACAGTAAATTTATTTGGAAGGGAGAAGTACACTATCATATTAAAGCAAAATTAATTCTTATGTCTTAGAAGATACTATTAGTAGCATCTATTCCCTTTTAATTTTCAACTCATTTCAAAGTACACAACTCAGAATTGATTATTAGTAAAATTAAATACCACTATAATTAAATAATGAAATGAAAGTATAACGAAAAATCGTCTGGAGACCACCTCACCAACAAGGAGGTAGTACGTTTGTTTGTTTGTTTGTTTGTTTGTTTGTTTGTTTGTTTGTTTGTTTGTTTAACTGTCTGTCCAATCCTTGTCCAGTTTCTCTACAGGGTCGAGTATGGGGTGGGATGAATCTGTCGTGGTGGGTTTTTATGGCCAGACAAGGAGGTACTACGTCGTGCCCTAAAATTATACAAAGGTCTAAACCTCGAAAAACATAGAAAAGCAGCCTATTTCGTCTTCACTTTTCGATATTACAAATACATCCTGATGAAACTGTTCACAGAAGGGGAAGATAGAAGGAAAACAAGGAGGGGGACAGAGAAGCATCTCATCGACAGCAGTTCGATAAACACAATACGGCAATCGTGATATAGAAAGCGTACGGTAGAAATAATTGTTCCACATTCATAAAAAACGGCTTTGCTTTTAGCATTATGAGTAACGTAAATACGGTACCTAGTCAAATATTTATCAAGAATATTAAAAATAGTTACAATAGCATCACGAGCCTAGTCCCTTAAACACTTTAATGAGATAGGACATTGTTAAGCTTCAAGTTCCTTCATGCATTAATGAGATTAGACGCTGTTAAGATTTACAGATAAGTTCCTTAGTATAGCCGGCCCCACAGTGTAGGGGTAGTGTGCCTGCCTCTTATCCGAGGACCGGGGTTCGATTCCCGGCCAGGACAGAGTTTTACCTGGATCTGAGTGCTAGTTCGAGGTCCACTCAGCCTGCGTGATTGCAATTTAGGAGCTATCTGACGTTGAGATACATGCCCCAGTCTAGAAACATAAGAATAACGGTCGCGAGGTTTCGTCGTGCTGGCCACATGACACCTCATAATCTGCAGGCCTTCAGGCTGAGCAGCGATCGTTTGATAGGACATGGCCCTTCGGGGCTGTTGCGCCATGTAAGGAGGGGGGGTGTTCCTTAATATACATTAATGACATTGGACTTCTATAACCATTTTTATGTTCCCACGTAAACATTAGTCAGATCGAATACTGTTTCAATTTTAAGTTCCTTAGCAGGTTTATACATGAATCAGTCTAGATTTTGTTCAGCCTTAATTTCCTCCGTATACATCAATTGGGTAATTTCTTAACCTTTACATTCCCAAATAAAGGTTAAAGAGATTGAATTTTTGCAAAGTTTTAAGTTCCTTAGTGTATTTTAATATTAGACTTTGTTAATCTTTAAGTTCTTTAGTAGGTAGGCTACACATTAATGAGATCGGATTTTTGTTAAGGTCTAGGTTTTTAATACACATTAATGTGAATTCGATCCCCCTTATCGTGGGCTTTCTTAAGCTTTCTTTATGCCTTTAAGTAGCCTCCTCCGCAGATCAGGGTGGAATGCCACCCTCCGGATGCGAAGATCTTATGTTTACATTTAAACAGCAACTTTAACGCATTAAAATACTAACTCATCTGAAGACATCTTCTGCGTATCCGCGATCCTGATACGTATTATTGAATATTTCTCTCCCCCATGGCTCTGCTCTAGTATAGATATTTAACGACTCGGGGCTTTATAAATGTAAATGTGTCCCTATAGTCATAATTCACTAACTTAGACAGTCACTGACGAAATTATTATCAAGTGGAGGTGCATAGTTGTGTACCTAGTGTTTGAAGAGGATCATACTTCCCCAGTCAGGACATAGAAGCACGTCTTACATCTACATTATCTACTTTTAGGATTACAATACATTTGTGAACACTTCTTTAGTGATGATGATTAATAATCTTATTTGAACTACGTCCCACCAACTAATTGTACGTTCTTTTAGGGACGCCGAAGTACCGTCATTTCGTCCTTCCGCACTGCAGGAGATCTTTCTCGCGTCAGCAGATCCTCTTCCTTCCTCGTTTTCTTCTCCTCTCCTGGCCGTATATGTATCCATAAAACGGGCACTCCAGAGCTCACTTAGGGTCGGCTCGTCTGACTCGGAGAGAGTATGTCCGACGTTCTTGCACCAGATCTAACGCCACTTCACTTTTCCTTAAGGCAGCTTCAGCAGTTCGTTCCATTTTGCCTTATGACGTCCTATTCCCCTCTTCGGCTCTTCGATGGCAAGAGCCTTCTGTACTAAACGGTGTTCATTTCTCCTTCTGACGTGTTTTTTCTGTTTGAACTTATCGGTCATCATCAGTGGTTCTCAATAAGGAAGACAGTGTTGTGTGTTGTTTCGGCCCGCTTGCCCAGGCTGCGCAAAATTGATGAACTTATATCCTGTCTTCTTGCGACTTATTCTTAATCCAGTTGCCTCTAGTACTACTTGCCATTGTTCTAAGACTGCTTAAATCTCATGATATAACTCACCAACCAAAACAATAAAACTGCGTAAAGTATGATCCATAGCAGGTCTGTCATCAGTTGCTCTGTCAGGTAGTTGATGCAGTGTTGAACTGTGCGAACCCCTGATATATACCGAAATCAACACGGGAACTATCCGCAACAACTGCAATGGCTTTCAACATAGTAGATGGAGTTAGATCATCTTTACATACACCTCAGGAACTTCTTGATGTTAGAGTGCTGCCAGACAATATCTCAAAGAACGCGATCGAAGACTTTCTCCAGATCGATGAATACCATATGGAGGTCTTTACGTAGCTCACGGTGTTTCCCAATCAAGGTCCGCGGAGTCTGAACTGAGTTGACATATCTGATGTGAAACCACACTGGTTCCAGTGGATGTTAATTAAATCCCTAATACAGTCTGCTATATCGTGCTCTCAGATTTTAAGTGTTGTGTGTGAAGTGTATTTGATGCCCCGGTAATTCTCACAATCTCGGACGTCACCCTTTTGCTAGTAGATGGCACAAGGAAGCTTTGAAGGAACTTTTCCGTCAGCAAATGATCCATAGTTTATTAGAGCAGTGGTCCTCAACCTTTAAATGTTTACGGCACATTAACGTACCAGATGTCAACGATGTAGGAGACTCGACTTGGGCACGCACATCTTATCTTAAGCATTCACTTTGAAGACATGTAGTCATTACGCCATATCGTAAATTTGGACTTGGCCCTGTTTTATGGGCGGATGCCCTTCCTGACACAACCTAATATGGAGGGCTGTAGGCTATTCACTATTGCTTGTTTCGGCGGTGGTTGGTAGTGTGGTATGCTGTCCGAGTGTGGATGGGAAAGTGTTGGGACTAACACAATCACCTATTCCCTGCGCCAGAAGATATAATCAGATGCTATTAACATCCCTGACCAACCAGAAATCGAACCTCGGACTCTCTAAGCCGAAGACCTAAAGGTTGACTATTCAGCCAAAGAGTGAGATAATAATTGCAGCAGACATCCGCAAAAGACGTCTGAAATTTTATGGGCACGTCCGCAGACATCTAAAAAATATTGCATGGGTACTGGAAGTGAAGGAGGATCTGGAGAAAGCCCAGATGAACTCAAATGACACCGCGGACAGAAACTCCTACAGGAAAAATATTTATGGATGGAAAGTGCAACTAGAGAAAGAAGTGAAAAAAGAAGACTGGAGCAAAGTGGACACAAGAACGAAAAAGGATCCACGGATAAAGGATGAGAGCTGTTTGTCAACTCAGAAAACAGAACCGTTAGAGCTTTGCGTGATCCATTGGGTCCATACGCACATAATAATAATAATAATAATAATAATAATAATAATAATAATAATAATAATAATAATAATAATAATAATAATAATAATAATAATAATAATGTCTACCTCTGTGGTGTAGTGGTTAGTGTGATCATCTGCCACCCCTGGAGGCCCGGTATCAATTCCGTGCTCTGCCACGAAATTTGAAAAGGGGTACGAGGGCTGGAACGGGGTCCACTCGGCCTCGGGAGGTCAACTGAGTTGAGTGGGTTTCGATTCCCTCCTCAGCCATCCTCGAAGTGGTTTTCCGTGGTTTCGCACTTCTCCTCCAGCCAAATGCCGGGATGATACCTCACGTAAGGCCACGGCCGCTTCCTTCCCTCTTCCTTCTCTTTCCTTTCCAATCTTCCCATTCCTCCACAAGGCTCTTGTTCCGCATAGCCGGTGGGGCCACATGGGAGAGGTACAGGTCCTCCTCCCCAGTTTTACACCCAGCCCAAAGTTTCATGGTCCAGGACACTGCCCTTGAGGCGGTAGAGATAGGATCTCTCGCTGAGTCAGAGGGAAAAACCAACCCTGGAGGGTAAACAGATTAAGAAAAGAAAGAAATATTAAGAATCAGAAGAGGAAGAAGAATCATAAGCCACATCAACAGTGCGCGAAATATCAGCACAAAAATATATGTCATGACCTCTGTTCTATAATAATAATAATAATAATAATAATAATAATAATTATTATTATTATTATTATTATTATTATTATTATTATTAGTACCGGTACTGAAGTGATGAAGAGCAAATCGTATTCTCTTTAATGCGTGAAATCCATACATACAGTCATTTTTCTCACAGAGTCAACTTCATTTCTTTTTCTTGCTAGTTGCTTTACGTCGCACCGACACAGATAGGTCTTATGGCGACGATGGGACAGGAAAGGTCTAGGAGTGGGAAGGAAGCGGCCGTGGCCCTAATTAAGGTACAGCCCCAGCATTTGCCTGGTGTGAAAATGGGAAACCACGGAAAACCATCTTCAGGGCTGCCGACAGTGGGGTTCGAACCTACTATCTCCCGAATACTGAATACTGGCCGCACTTAAGCGACTGCAGCTATCGAGCTCGGTGAGTCAACTTCACTCACTGCCTTCTTACAACTGTTGTGATGAGAAAACTGGCCTCGGAACTCGGGACACTAAGAGCTACGGCCACAATCACGTGGCAAAACGAGAGCAAAAGCTACCAGTGGCTGTTCATGACAGCGCTGCTATAGACGAAAGTATCGTATCAAGACATCGACACCAAAAAAAAAAAAAAAAAAAAATTGTTAATTCCGTAGTTTAAGTATTTTATAACCCAATTTAGCACCTCTTATTACGTTCCGGAAGTGCCAGTTATTTAGCTCACATCCTTAGGCTGTGCGGTTGCCTTCAGTAGAAATAGAGCAGCGAGACTTCACTGAAGTTAACAATTACAGAGTAGCAAACTTTCCGAGGGAAGGCATAGCTGGAGGCGGACATCAGTTACCATCTCGTTCCTGTCTGCCTGCCTCCAGTAACCATTAAAGGGTAGACCCTTGTGGCGATCAGTGTTCGTAGAGTTTGTGTACTGTATCACTGAGTCCTACCACTCCAGTATTTATCACTACCTTAAATTCAATGCAGTTTATACATCGATAAATAGTTACAAAGTTTAGAACGTTTGTAGTTAAAGCCTCCATAAATTGATATGTGTTTAGAGTTTTTAGAATGAGTTAAATTACTTAGATTCTCGCGAGTGATTAGTTATGCCAGTGTGAGAGTGTCCCAATAACTTTCCACACAATATGTCAACAGTCCAACAACGCCAAAGAACCAACCACTAACAAGAATCGTAACATAATTCAACAGCCCCAATTCAAATATCAAATCACTACAATATTCTTCAACAGCATAAGTTTTGTCATTCGGAAGAAGAAAACAACAACTATTCAACATTATTTTCCAAAAGCATTGAATCTTATCACCCTCTTCGCGTCAAAATCACATCAAATGCAGCGAGTGACGGCTCATTATCATTTCGGTAAACTCACATGGTTGACTCACAATAAATTATTCCAACTACAAGCATCTGTTGAACTGCAATTCAACACAATCTCGTCGGATTAAACTATAAACAAACTTATGAACTTTTGACTAATAAATGTTTTGGGCAACACACGCCAACGTCAAATAACGACATTGGCCCAGTAATTGGAATGCTTGTCCTTCCCATTTTATATTCAACATTGAACCTATTTTATTTTTGTGTTTTCATTTTCTTTCCACTATGTATTAACTTGGCAATTTCCTTCTACATCAAACATTGACTACGGCTTCAAGCCATCAATTATGTCACTTACAATCAAATGACGTCTCCTTCTTTAAGTGAACTACGTACGAATTTATCATTGGATAAGAGTTATGATGAACTGTAAACTTTATCCCACATACATTATCTTACAACACATTTTAGAATTATCTTTAACCAGATAACTGGTAAAAAGTAAGGTTTAGATACTGGCTGAGGATGCCTCATAAGAAGAGGCGAAATATGTCTCATTACATGTTAACATTCTGTATTTTTACTGAATAGGTGGCAAAATAATAAATATTTTATTGTATACATTATATGGCACAAAGCATATAAGGTATTTTTGTATAATATTCCAGAGGATAAATTTATATCAATAGCTTATTTCTTTGTCTGGACTGACTTTACTAGCCCACTTTTACAATATACAGATACATCCTAATTACTATGCACGCCTAAGGTATTTTTAAGGGGAAAATGAATTTTGCATTCCATAAGTTTTATTTGTAGCAACAACTATCACAACTTTTCCTGGTAGTATTTTATATTTTCCAGCTTTATTTTTGTATTAAAAATATAAAAAACACTTTTACTGTTTTTTCTGTATTCTTGGGAACCTAAAGATGTACTATTCACTCCTACCTCATTTTTAACTTTCCTACAAGTAGCACTTTTCACAAGCATTATAATCCAGTGTGAATTCACAGAAATCACCCAGTTTATCCAATAATCCCAATTTTATCATAAGAAATACACGTTGCAAGTTTTTGTTTAGTATAAATCAAATCATTAACCTGTCCGTATAAAGTAGCAATGATGGAAATAACCGTAATTGTGGAGCAGTCTTAATACGGTACTCGACTACTACGAGTTCACAAATAGCAGAAAGCAGAAGCAGACCAACTGCTCTACCAACGAGGGAACGAGACTGCTTCTAAAATCTGCTACTTTAAAGCTGCTTTGCGGACGAAACAGAAGCAGGTTCAAGCTGCTTCAAGAAAAAAGCAGTTTATCCCATCCCTACTGGTCAGAAGTAAAACTCCACCGGTTTACTCTTCCACTAGGTATTTATTCTCTCTCTCTATTTATATATATATATATATATATATATATATATATATAAGTAAAATATACACAGGAGTTTGGCTAAAATAAATCTCAAAGTTCTCAAAACAAACACAGGGCATGTCAAAGGACTTCATGATGTAAAGTGTTTAGGCAGCATCATCTAACAGTAAGTTTGCGAAGGGAAGAGTGTGATGCTGTGATATTATGTGGGGTATGTTTGTAGCTTTTCCTCACCTTTGTAATTTCATTGAGCCAAGATTTCATTCTACCATAGCTCTTAACTATAGCGTCATTTTCAACTTACATATTATTAGTTTCTTTTCGTAACCCCATTTGTGAGTTCTCTTGTGTGCCTTAGCTTCTTTACTAAGGGCGGTAGGTCTGAGTGTAGAGGGATGGAAAAGCAAAGCAAAGTCACCTCCGTACAGGCCACGAAGGCCCTTGGAGGAGTGGAAGGTAAAGGCTTCCACCATTGTTAACCTCGGCACGTGATGGGATAGAGTGGTTAGCTCTACGCCCGGCCGCCTTTGCCCCCAGGAATTAACCTGGTACTCATTTTTGGTGTAGGCTGAGTGAACCTCAGGGCCATATGCACCTCCGGAAGTGGAAATCTTGTTTCTTAAATTTTACGACTTCCTGACGGGGATTCGAACCCACGTCCTTCCGGGCGAACCGAGCACACCTTTACCGCCTCGGCCAGGCAGCCCCCGTAGAGGGATGGAATCATCTTCATTTCCAATAATTCGTAAGCACGCTTTCAAAATAACTGGAAAATAACTCAGTGAAATAATTAATTGTTTATAATTCCAAGAGACAGTTTCGTACAAAGAAAGCACAGTGTATCGAAAACAGTGGCAGTATGTATGATTATGCTTTAGTTTAAAAAACATACAAATTCCTAAATTGTGACTTTAGTATGCTATAAAATCTTAGAGCAGGATTTCCCAAACCTTTGGTCTATAAGGGCCCCTGGCATATCGCAAACATGTTCAAGGACCCCTTAGCCACAGAACATAATACTGCATTCAGTAATCAAAAAATCAAAATTTTGTTATGATGCCATGTTTGATTATATTCGTGTAATATTTAGGACTAGTACTTACTTCCTTTGAAAGTTTAATTTAACTTCATTTACATAAAGATACTTTATAAATTCACAGAAATTATAAAATATATGTGACACTTGGCTAATAGTTATAACAGACTGGATCTGGAAATTTACTTGAAAAAATTCACTTGTTGCGGATGGTGGATCAAATGGACGGATGGTGCTATTGACCAACGACCGAGCGTTTTTAAAGTGTAGTCACTTGAACTGAAGATCAGATTCTATATTATCTCTCTTTCTGTACTTCTTTTTCATTTTTATGAGAACAGAAATGGTACTCTCACACAGGTATGTTGTCGTGAAAGATGTTAAACAGAATTTCCCTTTTTAGAAGTTGTAGTGTATAGGGGATGTCACGGAGCCAAAAGTCGACCAAAGGCGTCAAGTGGTGATCATTCATGGAACTTTCTGGAGCTAAACATGCTACTCCATCTGATTCTCCACCCATATCATACTTGAATATTTTTTCACTTTATCTCTGCCTAGATACTCGGCTAGTTGATTTTCCTCAAGCGAGGGCAGCTCATCTTCAGTATCAAAGAAGGTATTTATGACCCACGAGATTTTCTCAACCAAAGGCGGAAAATATGGTCTGAGTGTAGATACTAGCAATTCCAAGTGTCTCACAATTAAATCACTTACACTGCTTTGTAGTATTTCTTCTTTTTCATCTGCTAATTTGTACTATCTATGGACCAAGTTAATAGTTACATATACTGTACGTAAGTTATACCACAGTGAAGACATAGTTCCTAAAATTAGTATAATGGTCTATGAATTGTGTGTGTACAATAAAATTTCTCTCTTCATGTACTTACAACTTACATTATTATTGGGGACCCCTTGGAATATCATCGTAGACCCCCTCCGCACCCCCACCCCCCCGTGGTCCGCGGACCAGATTTTGGGAATGGCTGTCTTAGAGGGTGAATTATAAGATGTAAAATCTATTTCTCTAACCTAAACGTATGTAGCTTGATGAAAACAGAAGTTATTCACACATCTGCAGCATGTACTGATGAATTGGTGACTGAATACGAAACTTTGTGATCGGGGTGTGCTCACCCGTCAGCCACCACTCAACCGCATGTTACTAGCCTGTCAGCAGCAGGAGGATTAAAACTTGCTCATTGGGGAAGCAGTGTAAAAGCTAAGCCAGCGCGTTAGTCGGGAGGGTTTTCTGCTTTTAGTGATAAATTTACACAACTTCCATAAAGGTTCGTTCGGTGTTATATTCCCTATCATGTACAAGAAAACTTATGAAACACAACTGAGCGTTAGCCATTAAACTTTCTCATTTTACTTGTTCGGAACCTACTGATCCTTAATTAAATCTGTAACATAATACTGTTACAGAGCCAACTCCATTCAAATTGTGTAACAGCATGACGATCATATAACGTCGCATTCAGTCTAAATTTTGTAATCTACCGAGATACCTTTGTTACAAGAGGAATTTGTTAACAGACACAAAATCATGAGTTTCTCATCCGTTGCAATATTATAATAGCAAAAAGGTGGAACATTTTCGATCTCACGGTGATGTGTGTAATGTTCCTATAGAGCAGCCGTTCCCCAAACTGGTGGGTCCACAATAATAATGCAAATTGTAAGTATTCAAAGAGCGACATTTTATCATACACACAATTCACAGAAAATTTAGAAATATGTGTCTTCATTGTTGTATAACTTGGCCGATAAATGGTTACAAGTTGGCAGAACTTGTATCACAACTCCACGTCTGATCTACATTTAGGTAAATGACATTCCCTATGCCCTACTATTTCTAGAAAGGAAATACTGCGTTTAATGGTTTTCGTGACAACATACCTGTGTGACTGTACCTTTTCTGCTCTCTCACAAATGAAAACGAAGCACAGATGCGGAACTAATGTTGAAGCTGATCTTCTGTTCGGATGACCGCTTGTAAAACGCTTGATCTTTGGGAAACAGCACCATCCGTCCTATTGATCCAACAATTGTACTAAGTGAATTTTCTTAAGTAAATCTCCAGATCTAGACTGTTGTAATTATTAGCCAAGTGCCACAATGTTTCATAATTTCTATTAATATATAAAGTATCTTTATGTAAATGAAGTAGCATTTAAATTTATTGGAAAACGTATAAGGTCCTTAGTTATAGGAATGCAATCAAACATGGTAACATGGCAAAAATCAGTTTATTTTTGTTCACTGAATTCAGTACCTTGTCCTGTGGCTAGGGGGGCCTTGGATATAAGTGGGATATACCAAGGGGGCCTCAGACACAAAATATTTGGGAAACCCTGCCATAGAGTAAAAATTCAGAAAAGCTGACTGGAATACTTTTCGAAAGACTGTTTAGTAATTCTATTCATTGTCGAAAGTCGTAACCTCATTTTGTTGCTGTCTTAATACCGCATCTCTGACGAGAGAAGTCTTCAGCTGTTCTTCGTAAAAGGTAGAGAGGTAGGCCGGAGATCTACTTTGCTTGGTTGAGCTACCTATTTGATTTTCCTTTCTCAGGCTCTTCTACCTTCCAGTTTATCATGTAAAACAGTCATTTCCAAATTCTGCCTCTTTGTTTTTCTTCTATTTCTTTATCCTGGGCTTTCCCTCACTCCCTTGGGATCGGCGCTTGATGTGGATATGGCCCAATTTAACGGCCGGAATCCCTTCCTAGCGCATACTCCATGTGTGTGGCTGTATTCTCTATTGCGTGTTTCTGTAGTGGTTGATAACGTGGTGTATTATAAGTAGACATCTAAGGTAAGGGTGTATTCTGCCCGAAGGCAGGTCCTAACCTCCGCAGAAGTGTGCCTGAGCCGGAGTTTACGTACGGTAGTTTGGTCAGTTCCTTTCCGCTCCTCCATTCCCTTACCTCCCACCAACAGCGCGTGGCAACCCATTCAAATCTTGACAACGCCCAATGTTGCTTAACTTCGGAGATCTCACGGAATCCGGTGTTTCAACACGGCTACGGCCGTTGTCAGTAGACATCTAATAGGTATGAAAATGCATTTTCTGCTTGCCGATATGTATATCTTCAAAACCGACAAGGAAGTGCGTTTGAAGGTGAAATTGTACGAATTGTTAAGTTTAATATTGCATATATATTACACTCATCTGATGGAACATAAAGGGTTCAATATGCATATTTGCATACATTTGAGATAAGTGCATACATTTCATTTTGTAATATATTGTGCATGTTTCCGACTTTTACATGCATATTTTACCATGTCGTAAAAGCAGTCTTCAAGAAAGTTTAAAGTAATTAATGCCGTGAACTCTTTTGGCAAGAAACGGTTCTAAGTGAACTGGCACTTAACGAGAAACACTTCCAAATCATACCAGCTACAATCAATCAAGAAGCTAGAAACACGTGGGTCGCGTCTAGATTATTCGCTGGACACTATGGAGAACGTGAAGCGTGAACTGGAAGGTATTCCATAACACCTCTGATTCCGTCTGAATAGAAAATATTATCTCCTTAAACGAAATGTGGGCTACGACATCATGGTAGCTACAAACAAATATTTGGCTGGTTCTGATACAATGTGGATCTACGAGAATGTTTTAAAACCTACACTCGCCCCCGCATTCAACTACTGTCCTGTCACATTAATAGATGTAGAGAGATCATTCTCCGCACTGAAGCTACGTAGTTTTAACAGACAAACACCACAGATTTATACTAGAAAACTTGGAGAAGGCTGTTGTAGTGTACTGCAAAGCAAATTATGGACAGAAAAAATAGGTTGTGCAGAGTAAAAGGAAATAGGAATGTGTATTTCAGGGTGTTTCTTCATATTTGTGTTTTTTACAGGGTTGACTTACAGCTTTACTAATTGACTTATATGTGTGCAGTGCCCTACACAGCTGGCTACGCAGTAGCGTGTGACTGGGGAAAAGCTGTCCATGCACGTAGCGCCGTCTTGAGGGCATCCCTCAGCACGCCGAGGAGTTCGTAGTATGGAATTTATGCAGTAACTTACATTACACACGCATGGAAACACCTGTTGATAGTTTATTTCTACAAAACGGGATATTACATTAAGAACAGATATTAATTAGATACATCGAAATTAAAATGTTAAGAAGGTACCATAACAGGAAGCAGAAGATTTTTACTGAATTTTCAGTGCCAGTACAGTTGTTAGAAAAGTATGTAGTCCTATGCTTCTTCAGAATAGCCCTTTAAAAGTATTACCAATGAATAGGGAAAATACCAAGAAGAAGATGCCTAAACATTCAAAATACGTTCTCTGAATCCACCTACTTAATTCCGTTCAGAGAACCATGAATCGAAAATGTTAATCTTGTCTGGTTACTTTCTCTAGCTCCGGGGATAGGCTTTTGTGTTTCTCACATTACACATCTCAATCTACACACAGCACATCACACTACAAACCACTACAGAAACACAATAGTGAACACATCCCTCCACATAGAATTGGTGAAACGAAAGGCATCCAAGCTTACAACTATGCTAAATCCATAAAAATTTCCGACCCTATGTAATTGCGAAAAGACCTGGAAGAAGAGGAGGGAGAAGAAGAAGATGCGAGCCAAACTTACTCTGTATTCCTATTGCGTGTTTCTGTAGTGGTTTATAACGTGGTGCGTTATAAGTAGACATGTAAGGTAAGGGTTTATTCTGCCCGAAGACGATTAATCTAACTACTGTGTAAGCTCACACGTCTCATTCTCTGAAAATATTTGGCAATATATAATCACTCCATCACACATAATACTACAATAGATCCACTAACCAACCTGTTCAGTTCGAAAACATGCACGAAACTGCAAACAATACCACGTGATAACCATGCTTTCGAAGCTGAAGCGCCCACAACATGGGGATGCGCGAAGGTGTTCAATATTCCTCATTGTGTCAGCGCGCTTTGTGGGTCTAGATAAGTAATATTGACGTCTTTGATCCTGTGTATAAATTAACACACTGTGTCTTATCTAGGAGACGTGTGCATATTGTTTTAACAGTGAACACTGATAGATTGATACGTCTCACACACTATCCACGGACTGTTTGTTCTAGTGGAACAGCCACAGCTGTAAGTAGTGAGATTTTTTTGCTTTTCATTCAGTTGTTTATTGATGATCATGATTTTATACATTCGTGTGTGTCAATCGCTTGAATCTAGTAAAGGAATGTTACGTTTGCATTTCATACAAGTGTTTAATAGCATGAAAATAAGTGCATATATTTCACTACTTCTTGCAGCATAATTTGATGCTTTTATTGGTGAATGTACAGCATGTAAATTCGATGTCTAGTTATAAGTAGATGAAAAGTACTAATAGGGACAAAAACATCCAGTCCTATATCCAGAGAAATAAACCACTTCTTCCCTGGGATTTTCCTAGTATCTAGGGTAGGCCCTACTGTTGAACGCAGGAAATAAGTGAGAGGAAGACGAGATTGGGGGAAAGCAAAATCTTCAGCAAAATGAGTTCAACCACGCTTCTTTGTCGGGCAAAACAATGTAAATAATAATAATAACAATAATAACAATAATGTAGACTCCATGAATTAATTTCATATGTAGATTTGGTGCGCAAAACATAGATCTGTTTGTAAGAATTACGCTTCATTTTTTATTTCAGGGAAGTAATCGTGACATGGTTTTGTATGATAATTATGTGTTAGTGTTGTCTGGTGAATCTATAACATTTTTTATCGATTTCATGGTCATATTTGTTATCAATTTTATGCCCTAAGTGGGAACCATCTTGTTTTGACTATTATTGTCTTATTGGAATGGTGGAATCTCAAGTGGTGGCAGAAAAATTAACAACCTGTGCTTTGCAAATGACACTTCCCTCATCGCTCGAAGTGAAGAGGAACTTTCTGACCTGCTTACAAGGATGAAGAACACTAGTCACCAGTATGGTCTAGAGATAAACATCAAAAAGACCAAACTAATGGTGGTTGATCGGCAAGGTCATATCCAACTTACAGGATGCCTAAAGGAACTTGTATGCCTGGGGTTAGTCATCAATAACACGGGAAGCTGTGATAATGAGGTAAAAAGACGTGTTGTCTTAGGTCGTGCTGCAATGGTTAAATTTACTAAGCTCTGGCAGAACCGGTCAATAACAAAATCTACGAAGATGTGCTTGGTAGAATCACTAGTGTTCTCCGTCTTCTTGTACGGCTGTGAGACCTGGACCGTGAATGCTAAAGACAAAATGCGCATTGATGCCTTTAAGATGTGGTGTTGGCGGAGAATGTTACGTGCACCCTTGACAGAAAGAAGAACTAATGTTTCCATTCCGGACGAACTCTGCGTCAAGAAACGTCTATCTTTTAGTGTGAGTGAGTGTTACCTCCATTTCCTTGGCCACATTTTCAGACGAGACGGAGAGAACTTGGAAAAGATCAGTTTACAAGGCAAAATCGAAGGCATTAGACCATGAGTAAGAACAGCAAATAGATGGATAGGTCAGGCAAAGAAGATCGGTGGTTTGTCACTTCAGATCATATTAAAGAAATGTGAAAACCGCTCGGGATGGAGACATCTCTTCAAGGTTGCAACACGGAAATGATAGAGTTATGGGGTCACGATGCTCAGTAATGAGCATAGCGACTAATGATGATGATGATGATGAATATTAAGACGAGGTGTAGTTGATTTATTTGTTTAAAGTCTTGTCCTAAGTGTCCGGCATCTTGTTTCAATTTGCCATCACTCTCATATAAATCACAAAGAAGTCTGAAACTCTACGCTTTCTCCATGATCTAGTCTAGGTCACAGAGTGTGAATTGTTTGTTTACTACTTTTGACGTAACTATAGAGACAGCGATCTTTAAAAGGGGCAACCTGCACTCTTCGCATGGTATTGCATAGGATGCATGATCTTCATTTTAATCAAACCTGACGGTAGGTGTAAAACGTGACCCACTTTTATGGTGATTATGATAAAGGAAGAAAACCTGCCTGGGGAACGCCAGGGTACTCTTGGAACCACTGCAGTGAGTGACAGCATGCAAGCCAGTGGTGGTAGGATGGTCTCCTACTGGGAGGAATAACGAAGAAACTACAGTCGCCGAAGCCAAGGAACACAATATTGCACTACACCTCGTGACAACAACCATTGAAGGTATTTTTGCAGAAGATGCAACCACCAAAGTACGAAAAGTCCATACTCGAATGGAATGGGAAAATTCTATCAATTAGTTTATAATGAGGGCTTACTATACAGTTACGAGGCTGGAAAAGGACATGGCAGATTATCTATAGAAGCTATATACGGTTTTCAAAGCACAGTATCCAAACACACAGGTCTAAAAACAACGAATAGCAGATCAAAGACGAGCAATTTTCATGAAGAACTTTATACCAGAACAGTTCTCAGTAAGATTCAATAAGAAATTGAAACTGGAACCTTCAAGTGAGCATGAAAGAATTGCATATGAAACGAACAGATCCACACCCTACATCAACAGCATGGGCCCAAAAAATCTCCTAGAAAATGTTTACACATACCAACAGAATGCAGAAAATGAATGGCAAAGAGAAATGGAAGATGAATTCCAAAGAGCACTTATTGAGTTTAAAGATAGAGATCCCACGCTCAGACCTATACTATCCAGACAGAAGCAAACCAAGAGATTCACACAAATTGTATACAAACATTCTACCAACATATTTAGAAACACACCAGACATTCCTCCAGGTACATACTGTAATCTACTGTGCTGCAGTGACAGCAATCAGGGCAAATGGGTGAAAAGTAAGATATGATAATATATCAATGAATCAATTACCTAGAGAACCACCATGGCAGTACCAACTCAAGTCACGAATTGAAGACCTACGATAAACATCAATCGACTTACTCAATATACCAATAGTCATCGAAGTCCTCGGTATTGCAATCGCGTAAGGAAAATATTGAGGAATAACAAAATCCACTCTACTAAAGACGCAGAAAACTCTCTCATTACCGAACATCTAGACACAATGAAGCAAAAAAAAACTGCTCTTGCTAAACGTCTCAAGCGCTATACTACGGCAACAGAAAGAAAGGCACAAAACTCAGTTTTTAATGGGAATGAGAAATTATTTTACAACAAACATAGGACACCTGAGATACCTAACGTGCAGAATAGCAATGGGATACCAACTGCGAAGAGTATAAGAGAATACTGGTCAACTATATGGGCTGCACCCATACAATATAACGTAGACCCAAGCAGATTTCACATTAGAGGGGATTTTAACAGCGGTTAACAATTTGCACAACTGGAGGACACCAGGAATAGACTGCATACACAATTACTACTATAAGAAATTCACCAGTGTGCACAGATTACTTACCTACCACATACAAACGTTCATCAGTAAACGAGATGCCCTCCTGCACTTTCTCACTACAGGAATAACTACCTAAAATCTAAAAGTAACAACAAGGCCAATCCTGCTAACTACCGACCAATCACATGCCTACTAACTCTATTCAAAATTATAACATCACTTGTAGCAAACAGAATCCAGAAACATTGCAGGGACAATGACATCATCGGGATGCAAATGGTCCACAAAAGGATGTAAAGAACAATTAATAATTGAGAGTATAATCATGCGAAGCCTCCGTGGCTGAGACGGCAGCGCGTCGGCCTCTCACCGCTGGATACCGTGGTTCAAATCCCGGTCACTCCATGTGAGATTTTTGCTGGACAAAGCGGAGGCGGGACAGGTTTTTCTCCGGGTACTCCGGTTTTCCCTGTCATCTTTCATTTCAGCAACACTTTCCATTCTCATTTCATAGCATCTATCATTCATTAATATAAATCACTTTGGGAGTGGCGACCCTATCGTAATAACAGCCTATATCTTATTCATTCATTACATCCCTGACCCGGTCAAAGACTGGAAAACAGGTTGTAGGTTTTCATTTTCATTTTTCATTCAGTATAATCATGGAACAAGCATACCATACGAACCCAAAATGCACACTTGTTTTATAGATTACAGAAAGGAATTTGACTCAGTGCCACATTCCTGGCTTGTTGACGTCCTTAGAGTATATAAAGGTGATTCTAAAATAGTAACATTCCTAGCAACTACCATGGAGACTTGGAAAACTACTACTAACCTCCACAATGGAGAATAATGTATGATAATTGACCTCATGCTAATTTCGAAAGGCATTTCGCAATGGAATTCCCTCAGTCCGCTACGGTTTTGTCATGCTCTGAACCCACTTTCAGACTTACTGAGTTCAACAACCTATAAATGTGCTACTCAGGCAATTAGGAGTGGCTCATTTAGGCACAAGGCATCCACTGCGAAGGAACAGGTACCTCACCCCTAGCAACAAAAGAAACATAGAGTTATCTTGGATATAATCAATCAGCAATGATTCATGATCATAAATAAGCAAAGAACAATCTACAAAATCTCACATCTACTGTATATGGATGGACTGAAAATGTATGCTGCATCACAAAGACAACTTGAAGACCTTGTTTCAATTACCCACAATTTCTCCAGAGACATCTGCATGAAATTTGAACTCGATAAATGTGCCACTAAGGCAGTTAGGAGGGGCTCTTTCTCGGCGCAAGGGAACCACTGTGAAGCAACGGATATCTCACCACTAACAACAAATGAAACATATAAATATCTTGGATATAACCAATCAGCAAGTATTGAACACAAAGACACAAAACAGGTACTGAGACTGATATATATTGAATGTGTAAGCCGAATCGTGCGTTCTAAGGCCGTCAACAAGCTTCCTATACCTGTTCTCACATACTCATTTGGAGTCATGAAGTGGACTACAACCCAGTTGAAGAACCTTAAAACGAAAGAGAATGTGTTACTGACAAAATACCATATGCATAATCCAAAATCAGCTTCAGAAAGACTCACTCTGCCTCATTCTGATGATGGTCGTGGACTGATGGACGTGAAGAAATGACACAATGAATAAATTGCATCACTAAAATGTACTTCAAATACAAATCAGAAACCTCTAACCCACATAGTGCTATTATTGTGGCAGATAACGCTTTTACTCCTCTCAATCTAAGTACCCCGGCTTCACTTACAATTTAAGTCTCCACAAATGAGGAAAAGATCATTATGTGCAGAAAGAAACCTCTTTAATGGACGGTATCCAAATGAGTAAGATCAGCCATACATCGACAAACAAGCGTCGCATGAGTGGCTGACACACTAAGATGTATTCTCAGAAACAGAGGGCTTCATGTTCGCCATACAACATCAAGTAATTGCCACAGGGAACTACAGAAAGCATATCCTGCATGATCCGTCTGTCTATGCAGATCATTGCCGACGATGTATTACATCTTCAGAAACCATCCAACACATAACCTCAGGTTGTCGATTAATGACAAATACAGGCATGACCAAATTGCAAACATCGTCCACCAGAAATTAGCCCGACAAAATAACCTAATCAATTTTACTACAGCATATTAGAAGTACAAACCCCAATCAATCTTGGAAATTGAAAATTACAAACTTTACTGGGATAGGAGTACTATCACTGATAAAACTATTACCTGCAAGAGACCAGATATAACCTCTCTAGGTAAAACCAAGAAAAACTGCTTCATAGTTCACATAGCCTGCCGTAATCCTCACAACCTCCAATCAACACATACAGAGAAGATTTTCAGGTACACAGATCTGGCCACAGAAACGAAAACCACGTGGAAACTCAACAATGTTTTCATCATTCCTGTAGTGATTGGATGTAATGGTGTTATACTAAAGTCACTACTCAGGAGCATTGAAGCACTTTATTTCCACCCTCTCACTTACAGAGAATTTTTTTTTTTTTTTTTTTTTGCTAGTTGCTTTACGTCGCACCAACACAGATAGGTCTTATGGCGACGATGGGACAGGAGAGGGCTAGGAGTGGGAAGGAAGCGGCCGTGGCCTTAATTAAGGTACAGCCCCAGCATTTGCCTGGTGTGAAAATGGGAAACCACGGAAAACCATTTTCAGGGCTGCCGACTGTGGGGTTCGAACCTACTATCTCCGGAATACTGGATACTGGCCGCACTTAAGCGACTGCAGCTATCGAGCTCGGTTGCAGAGAATTACCAAAGGCAGCAATCCTAGCCACTTGCCATATAGTAAAGGGGTTTATTACCATGAACCATCCACCATATACAGAGGAAAAATGAAAATCATTCACTTATAATTTTGACTATTAATGTATGGTAAATATCCTATAAATATCTTTCAAATTTATTTGTCAACAATGTAAGTATATACCGGTTTGTATGAAGCATATGTGCGTATGTACCAAATAGTACTTTTTCCATGTGCATTGTACCGAAGAGGCTCACAAACCCAATTGTAAAATCGCGAATTATATGAAAACGAAACCCTTAAACCTGTTTTCCAGTCAATGACCGGGTCAGGGATGGGCGACCTGCGCGTCCTGATGGGAATTAAATGATGATGAAGACGACACATACACCCAGCCTCCGTGCCTGTGAAATTAACCATTGGTGGTTAAAATTCCCAACTCTGCCGGGAATCGAACCCGGGACTCCTGTGACTGAAAGGCAGCACGCTAACCATTTAGTCATGGAGCTGGACAGCTCATGAGGTGAAAGCCATTGAATATTCCCAGGAGAAGTCGAAATGACAATGGCGTTTGTTCAAACAACAGAATATTTTTCTCACAACACTGTATAGAATAATGAAAATTGAACATGAAAAGCCACACTACGTCGTACCACAGCAACAATGGTTGGACTAATTATACCCGTAACGCTTAATCGGCAGAAGTGGGCCTGTGAAATGGCCAGCTCGGTCTCCTGATTTGAGCCGAACAGACTCTTTCCTGTGGGGTCATCTAATAGACAATGTGAATGCCGGGCTGAGTGGCTCATACGGTTGAAGCGCTGCCCTTGTCAGGTTCAATCCTAGCTCAGTTCAGTGGTACGCGAAGGTATTGAAATACGTCAGCCTCGTGTAGGTAGATTTATTGGCAAGTAAAAAAAACTCCTGTGGGACAAACTCACCGTTTCCAAAATCCGTTAAAAGTTAGCTAGTGGGGCGTTCATTGGTGGACCGTGCCACGGAAAACAGAATATAAGAGAGCATTTACGGTTCCTGTTTCAGGTTCTTAAGCTGTGTTTTCATTAATAGTACTTGATAATAACTTTGGTAGTGTCTCAAAAATAACGCTCTTTCGGTCATATCTTCAAAAATATGGACCACTCTGTAGATTGTTCCGCACTTACCCATGTACATTAATGAAAGCTATGAACAATACCTTCCCAGTCCTAGCCTTTCTTATCCCAGCCACTGAATATTTGAATTCATCAAACAGAGTTAACATAGAACTTTTGACTTTCTCATCATATAAAAGTATCTACTGTAGTATCTTTTAGTTTTGCAAGAAAAATAATGGTGTTCCTTAAAAGGATTTGTCAACGAAGCCAACGAATGAACCTGTATTCGATCCGATAACAATGTGTATATGATATAATAAAGTTCTACTCAACCGATCACTCTTGTGTCATATGGCTGAAAATACGAAGCCAGTTGTCTTCAATCTCGTCCAAAGTTTCATTCGAAATCCATTTAAATCAAAAAGTCCTATGTGATTTACTTTGTAATTTGTTATGCAAAATCACCGTATCCGAGTAAAAGTAATTGATTCTGTATTCAATGAGTACAGGCACAGAGTGGAGTGAGATGGACTCTCATCAATCAGAATTGAATGTGCACACAAGTAATTACATTTTTGTTGTCTCAACTGCCATAGCAAATAAAATTCACTTCTCGTAATACATGGTGTCAAAATAAAAGAAAGACCTGTGGTTAGCATGTCTATTGTATTACGAGAGAGCCTCACTTCAGCGGAAGATTCTGATTCTGCGCATTAAAACCCAGGCAAAAATTATTGTCACAGAGTCCACAAATGCATTTGTTATCCGGTAAGTGAAAAGACTTAGTTTTGCATATTCGATGATGGGACCCATGAACTGCAAACCGCATCACCGTGTGTCTGAGAGTGCGGTCAGTTTTCGTCCATTTGTTGTTCATCATTACATCAGTGCATTTGAAATCTTCCCAGATGCTTGCTACATTCTCCCTTCTTTCATTTATATGTTGGTAGGTGCATTTTTAATTTCAGTTCCTCTAAGAAGAAGGGTTCCTTTGTGAGTTCATAGACTAGTCTTGTAAGAATGAAGAAAAATATAAATGTCTCTGTGCTTTTGAACTGGCCATTGGCATATCATTATTAAATAACAATACTGACGGTAGTTCTGGTCAAATCTGCAGGGTTCGTAACATAGAAATGTGCGTTTGCAGTTATGTGCAAATTAAATACTGTACTTTTATACTTTCGAAAAATAAGTATCAGACTACTAGGTAATACAAGGGATGAAAAGGTGTCCAGTGACACTTACGATGGACTCTAACCAGGGCTAGTTGTGTTGAGGTGACATAACTTTGAAATTAGCCAAGTTATTTGTACAGAAATTTCGAAATGTATTCTTAAGCCTCTGGCTGGGATGTGTTGCATGTAGCTAATCGCGAAACACTTTCACCGAGTACTGACAATACGAGGAAACCTAGTTTGTAGAGAAGTTATTGAAAATTATCGATAGGAAACCCATAAAATCTATTAGGGTTATTGCCTGAAGTCTCCAGATGCATGCGGGACTATTCGCACTGTGGCTGCATGAGGGCATTTTCTTTGTTAGTTGTTTTACGTCGCACCGACACAGATAGGTCTTACGGTGACGATGGGACAGGAAAGGGCTAGGAGTGGGAAGGAAACAGCCGTGGCCTTAATTAAGGTACAGCCCCAGCATTTGCCTGATGTGAAAATGGGAAACCACGGAAAACCATTTTCAGGGCTGCCGACAGTGGGGTTCGAACCTACTATCTCCCGAATACTGGATACTGGCCGCACTTAAGCGACTGCAGCTATCGAGCTCGGTACATTTAGTTGTACGTCACTGCACACACAAGGACAATGGCTAATCCAAACAAAGTGATTATTGGGCATGATGAAACATCCAAAAGAACCTGGCCTTCTCTGGTATTTTTCGTTGAAATAGATTTCTGCCAGCATCAAAAGACGAACAGCAGAAATGACAGGTGATTATGTGCGGAACCTTTCAATGTCCTCCGTGTTATACACACCAAATGTCCTGCAACTCTGGTAGTTTGAGGGAAAGTGAATAGTGAATGACGCAAAATTCACGCCATTCCACCTTGTCCACAGGGTTTTGAGTGGCAACACTAAAGTACTAGAGAAATTCATGCAATCTTGTCTCTACTGGGTGGTCGGAAACAACGCGAACCCGGTATATGAGAGCTAGAGAGTTGTGATAAATAATTTTAAAGAGTAATTCGATACCTCGCATCATTGGTATTTTTTCAGTTGCTAAAGTTAGCCAATCAGGGAGTTAGCTAGCGAATTCAAATGGGCTTTGCGCGGAACTAAACCTGTACGTTGCTTAAGAACGGCTTCAGAGCCATGCCGAAAAATTAGCATCAACCACAAACACAACGCTGGTTTCAGCCTGTGTCACTGTAGCGTATGCGTGATGTTTTCAGCTCAGAGGACTGTATTTCAACCCATCCCGTAGCGAAGCTTTATTCGTCGACTGGTGCTCTCATGCCGGTGTTAAGCCACGGACACATTTAGCAACACTGCCTCGCAAAGCCCTTTTGAATTTGATATACTTGCTTCACATTATTTCCGACCACTCTGTACAGCGTAAACAATGGAAGGCCGCGCATGTTCCAGCAGGACTTTACATCTGTCTACAAAGCTGTCAAGATTTAAAACTGGAAGGCTGCCAATCTGCATGACATCATACTAAATACGTGGCTATCTAACTCACCAGAACTAAATCCTCTAGATTATTACGTTTTGAACGGGAAACCAATCAGCAATACTAGTTTACGTCTGATTCCCTAAAAGTCGACAAAACTCGGGTACATGTTCTGATCAATACGAGCCGTGTAATTCGTGTATGCCAACGCCAGTGTCATACGCTGGTATCAAGATGTGGGCTATCACTGGACTTAGGTTACCCCATTTCTATAGCTGGTTTTGTGAACTTCAAGCCTTAATAGCTTAGAACTGCAGCTTGGAGAAAACTTAGCAAAAGGTATTCGGAAGTTTTACGGGGATTAAAGAGAGAATAAATCAGGTTATGGGAAACATCAACTACAAATTTTATTAGAGTAATATTGAAAATATAACAACAAATAATTAAATTGAATTAAATGAATAATAGTCAAATTTAGTGAATATTTGCATAAAGCGCTGGACCATGAGCTAAATAGCCACCGGCTATGCGCGATAAATATAAGATACAATAAGACTATCGTCCTGACAGAAAAATTCAGAATATCTGAAGTAATGAAGTATACTTATTTTGAAGGCTGGTTGAAACCAAGCCAAATATTAAAGTTGAATAACATTAACAAATATATAAATATTGAAGTTAATCAAAAAAGGTTACCAAAAGTTAATTAGGAATGTTTAAATGACTAACATTACAAAGAAATCATGAAATGGATTACAAAATCTTGAGGTGAATCTCGTAAGATTCATTCTGCTCCAGTGGATGACACCTTCCCCAACTGTGACCATGCACGATCCGCTGCAGGGTGTTTCGGCTAATTCCGGGCAATGTTGGCTGGTGTCGACACTGTCACATTCCTTCCAGAACTGGTTCCCTTGTCCTCCGATGTGCGCCCTGTTTTCCAACTTTCCACTCAGTTTTAAACTGTTTCCTGTGGAGGTGCATATTCTCCACAGACTAACTACCACCAATCACCGATGAATTTCTGCAGTGGTCACGCCTTCTTTCCGCAGGAACCACGTCGCATAGCGCTGTCCCTGACGGTTGCTTTCCATGTTGCCTGTTCCTACGCTGACAGTGTTGTTATGAAATTTCTATGACGCGTGCATTCGTTGGCCCCTGTGCGTGTGCTCCTACCAAACGGTGGAACAAGACACTAGTTATACGACACCACCTACAAAAGTGAAATGTGAACCATGCCCGGACGTACACAAAATAAAGTGTAAAACAATGTAGAACGCCCCTCGTAATAAATAAATAAATACAGGGTGTTTCAAAACACCATTGGAAATTCAGATATTTTGAGACTCACCGTCTAGGTAGCAAACTGACCCGTTAAACCGGTTTCTGGAATTCAGACATTTTGAGACTCGGATATTTCGAGCAGACACGAGCCATAAATAAAGCCTCCGTGGCTCAGGTGGCAGCGCGTCAGCCTCTCAACGCTGGGTTCTGTGGTTCAAATCCCGGTCACTCCATGTGGGATTTGTGCTGGACAAAGCAGAGACGAGACAGGTTTCTCTCCGGGTACTCCGGTTTTCCCTGTCATCTTTAATTCCAGCAACACTCTTCAATATCATTTCGATTCATCTGTCAAGTCATTAATCATTGCCCCAGAGGAGTGCGACAGGCTTCGGCAGCCGGCACAATTCCTATCCTCGCCGTTAGATAGGGGCTTCATTAATTCCATTCCTGACCCGGTCGAATGACAGGAAACAGGCTGTGGATTTCCATTTTGCTTTTCGCAAACCACAAATAAGACTGAAACTTCGGTAGAAGTTGCATTTTTCTCTGGCTTAATCAAAGAGATGCTGGAAAAATACTGCATCTATCAAGAAAGAGCAGCAGGGATAACAACCAAGTATCAGGTTTAATATTCCAAAAGTACAGACGAAAAAACGATTTCATACGGACAAGTAGCTCCAAGAACATAGCACATGATACTGTATAAGTTCCTTGCAAGTAAACTTTTCTCAGAAACAATTTAACATATACACGGTGCGCACAACGTCTGTGTACTCCTATATTAAATTAAATTAAACGCATACTTTCATGATATAAAAGTACATATGCTCATTGTTTATTTATTTGTACTTACATCTTACATCCTAGGAATCTAAAACATTCGTGTGCGTCCCTACATAGTCTCTGCACAGCTTAATACGACGCCATGTTTTGATGCTCATGTTAAGTAACATCCTGGGGGTCACTGTCTGGAAAGCTTCTCGCACCAAATTTTTCAGATCATCAATTCCAACATACTGCTGCTCCCTCACCTGTTCTTTGATATAATCTCAGAGTGCGTTATCGGGTGTCGTAGATCAGCGGTCCTTGGTGGCCATGGAAGAGAAGCTGGATCATTATCCGATCCTCGATCGATCCAATGATTCCCAAAGACTGCGTTCAGAGGTTGTCGAACAGCCACTGCGAACTGAAACGGCGCCCCATCGTGTAACCAAACAACGTATAATATTGCCGTATTTTGCAGCTGCGGGATGAGCCAGTCATTAATCATCTGGAGGTAACCGTTCTTATTAACAGAACGATAAAAAATGTGGGACAAATAGATGCGTTTGTGTCATTCCAGCAGAGATCAAGACGTGAGGTGGTTTTCGCTCAATTTCTGAAAAAAATGTGGGTTTCCTTTTCCCCAAAAGTAAACATTGTGACTACGGGATCTGCGATAAATCGTACATTTGTCAGTGAACACGACTTCTACATTCTGAGCCATTGTTTGGAATTGTTGCAGCATCCGACCACAAGTATTAACACGTCCCTCCAAATGAACACCGTATAATTCATGGACACTCAATGGCCGCCAACACCTCATTTTCAGATCCACTTTGATGTGTTTCCTCATGGTTGAATCCGGAATCCCCAACGCTGACGTACGTTTCCGTGTGGATTTGATCGGAGATTGTTCGATAAATTTTTCCACGTCAGCACTAAGTTCAAGTTCCACTTCCTGGCGCGTCGCGAACACTGCCTGTTAAAATGGTTTTATTTTCCCACGCTAGCAACGTCATCTTCATCGGTGCTGCTTTCATAAGCCACGCAACGAAATCGTCCCTCACATTTTGAATTGATTTGCCAATAATTTTATGCTCATGAAACCACAGAGCGGCCAGGAAATTTTCCTTAATCGTATGGACACTTGTATCAGTCATTCTCTCAATATCTTGGCGCCAACTCTGTCAACAATCGAAGTCGATAACAATGGGAATCTGATTACATATATAATGAGTAGGGGTATGCGGACTTAGTGCGCACCCTGTAGATCAGATATAATGATTGTTTTAGGTATCCACAAGGTTTACCCCTACGTGTCAGGTGAACTAAACTTTAAATAAAGTATGACATAATATTACGTACAAGAAACATACATTACAATACGTTCTTATTTCTTTTTTGAGCGATTATAATAGCCTCTAGGAGCAAACGTTTGGCCATGGGGGCCTTTCTGTGCTGGGAGATTTTGACATTAAATTCATTTTTTCTGTTCAGGTCCCGGTCTAGAAAGCCAAGAACAACGGCCGAGAGGATCCGTCGTGCTGACCACACGACACCTCGTAATCTGCAGGCCTTCGGGCTGAGCAGCGGTCGCTTAGACGGCCAAGGCCCTTCAAGGAATGTAGTGCCATGGGATTTGGTTTGGTTCTGTTCAGGTTGATCTTAAGAGGGGACCTATACCTTTGAACGTACAAAAATGGGGTATATTAAACTTTCTGCCGCAGCAATGGACATAAATACTAAAAGGAAATATAGTACGACAAACACATTATTCCTTAAAAATATGCCTACATATTTAGAAATCACATAAACCTATGACATTGTGTATAATTTATTCAAAGTGGCGGTGTATTAAGGCCACTATTTTTCCCCTTCCCTGATAATTTCCAAACACATGAATATTTTTCTATGATTCTTTCTAATTATTATTCGTAATCTTGTAGCTACAACCTGCACTAGAACCAGTGAATTCCATTGAGTACGAATATTTTTATGAAATTATTTTCAAGTAGTCAATATTTTCATTTTAAATTTAAAATATTTGTTTAAACTTGAAGATAGCTCAATATTCTAGTAAATATTCTTCTCTACGTAATATACATGCATGCAAAATATCATTTTAATATTTTAAAACTTTCAGAGTTATCAGGGAAACGGTTCTGAAAAACAAAAGTAACGGGAATTGAGCAACAAACTTACCGATAACGGGCTTGCTTGGGTGACAGAGCTTTACGTTTTTGGTCATAACTCCGAAAGTATTGGAGATATTAACAAAATATTTGCACTGTTATAAAGAGAAAAGTTCAGTCTTTAAACGAAAAATAGATTGGAAAATTGCATTTTTTTTTTGTCGGTCAAAGGTGGTGCCAACATAGGGGGCGAAATACGGCATCCTGTAAAAACAGTGAAAATGAAAATCCACAGCCTGTTTCCAGTCATTCGACCAGGTCAGGAATGAAATGAATGAAGCCCCATCTAGCGGTGAGGACAGGAATTGTGCCGGCTGCCGAAGACTGTCTCACTCCTCTGGGGCAATGATTAACATCTGAAAAATGCAATGATACTGGATAGTGTTGCTGGAATGAAAGATGACAGGGAGAGCCGGAGCACCCGGAGTAAAAACCTGTCCCGCCTCCGCCTTGTCCAGCACAAATCTCACATGGACTAACCGGGATTTGAAACATGAGACCCAGTGGTGAGAGGTCGGTGTGCTGCCGCCTGAGCCACGGAAGCCCATGTAAAAACAGTAAGTTTGGAATATTTTGGAGAGTGATTCCGGGGTTATTTTTGACTGTATCATATATGATACGTGCGGGGCGATACCAAGTTTTGACATTTACACCGTGCAACGATCTATACCTTGCAATAGAAGAAGACACAACATATAATAAAAATCTCCGGGTTATTATGCCGTGGTCCACTCCTCTCATTCCTCCCAAACGTTTCGACTACTGCTGCGACTGCAGGATACAGGAGAGAGTATCTAGACGACGCCACAGGAGATGACTACTGCAACAGTAGTCGAAACGTTTGGAAGGAATGAGAGGAATGGACCGCGGCATAATAGCGCTGAAGATTTTTATGATATTGCACCGGCCGTGAAAGCCTTCATACTTAGAAGACACAACAGTTACAAACATAACGCAATATAAAATACAAAAGGTTACCTCACAAGTTACACTAATTGTTTGAGCCAGAAAAAGATGAAACAAATGGCGTATCATTATATGGTCTACATATCGTCGCTAGAGGATAGATAGATAGATAGATAGATAGATAGATAGATAGATAGATAGACAGATATAGTACTTTTGATTCAGGGGATGGAACTTTAGTTACATGGGCCCACCTGCCAAAATAAAAATTGGGGCCCCCTCAAATAAAATTTTAAAACTTATGAATAACGAAAATAAATTTACTTACAGCAGGTGGAAGTAATGCAATGTACCTGGGTATTGTCACGCTTTATAAACAAATGAATTATTCGTCATTGTAAGTATTAAAACATAATGTTTAATAGGTTTGATGTAACTGCCTCCGTGGTTCAACAGCTGAGCTGTTGAACTGCCAACCCTACAGCACTTGGTCTCCTTAACTAATTAGTTTCATTTTTCAGTAACTACAGAGCTGTATTCTCTAACCGATACCGAAGTCGACGTTAGTAAATTTATTCGATTACAACACAAAAATATAGGAAAAAATTAAATACAAACTGTTCTAATAAAGTTCGAAAAATACCAAACCGCGCAAGTAATAAGCCTACTCTATTATTAAAATCACGCAGAGAGAGCTCGTTCGGAGCTGAGTCGACTGACTACTACTACACCAACTTCTTACCGGCATTACACATTGTTGACGAATAAATGTGTAACAAAAGTTAAATGTTCAATAAAATGTGTGTATAATACGATCTGAGATGCGCTGCAGATCAACAAAGGATCATTTTCTAACTAAAATACGATATTTTGGTGTTAATTTTCATTGCTGTAATTATTTTTTTAATAATTTGGCTCAGGCCTTTTCTGAGGACCGTGTCGCTGGGTTACGAGAGAGGGCAAGGGCCTGTGTTACACTCATTTTACAATAAGCTGTTGCTAGGTGCAACCAAATGGCAATTCCTATACTTACAAATTTAAAAAAAGGGGCCTCTCTCCACTGTTTCTACGAAACTGCCTTGAAATTTTCTATCCGTTCAGAGTGACATTAAGCTATATATATCGAGTGAGTTGTCCGTGCAGTTAGGGGCGCGCAGCTGTGAGCTCGCATCCGGGAGATAGTGGGTTTGAACCCCACTGTCATCAGCTCTGAAGATAGCTTTCCGTAGTTTCCCATTTTCACACCAGGCAAATGCTGGGGCTGTACCTTAATTAAGACCACGGACGCTTACTTCCCATTCCTAGGCCTTTCCTCTCCCATCATCGCCATAGGGCCCATCTGCATCGGTGCGACGTTAAGCAAATAGAAAAAATAAAAAATAAAAGATATACATATAATACCCGTAACACGGTCCTAAGATAAAAGTCCCCGATGTGTGTGGAGTTATGTTACCCGCCGAACACGCTTCCCCTGCGAGTATGTCAGCTGTGAGCAGCGGGGAAGTGAGACGTAACAACTGGAGAACTTGGTCAAGATTGTATTACGTCAGACGACGGAATGTTCTATTCTTTTCCATCATTAATTTCTTCTAAACAGATTAAGATATGAATAAATGAACTACATCACCATGTAGCCTAATTTTTTATAATCATGATTCCCAAGTTTCAAGGAGATCTGTTGAAAATTACGGAAGATATTAGCCATTACAATTTCTTGGAGATACCGAATAAATAGGCAGGCAATTCGCTTGTCAAGCCAGTTCACCTTGTACCACAGCCGAGATCGGACGGCCGGCTGTTGGGTATTGTGCGGTTATAATGTAAGTCGTCAGTTCGACTCTCTGCGAAAGTTTATGTCCGCGTATTACGACCCACTGCAAGACTTAGAATATTTTTCAGTGTCGTGTGTGTGTGTGTGTGGTGACAGAAACTGTGTCTTCGAGGAGATATGAACAGTTGAGGAGTATTATCATGTACGAGAACAGTGTGACTGAAACTTACATTTTCTCACCAATTCGATGTTACGCCAATAAAATTTGATGTTCGTATTTGAATAAGAGTGATTAACCTTGCATTGGATACTGAAAGTGTTGGAACGTGATTATCAGTGAGACGTCCAACTGTCCATGATTTTCTATTTGATCTTGATAAATGATAAACTGTGCTAGTAGTGGAATATAATCCAATATTTTCAGGCTGTTCAGGTTATTGAATTTACGGTAGTGAAGCATCACAGTCCATAGTTGTTCTACCAAAGGTGTTAGAACATTTTTCAAACTGTACGTCTATGTTACGAACGACTGATATAACTAATCATATTTAACAATGTCGTCTGATTCTCTTTTACAAGTGTCCAGATTCTTAAATGAGCATAAACTCAGTACAGCATTTGAACGATCTTGTGCATTTAACATTTCATAAATATCCCGATAAGACTTGCGTCGAACCCAGGACGGTTCCAGGAAGGACAGTGTTTTCTTTGACCATTTTCGATAGTGAACGGGACGAAATTCACGGAACTTATTCTTTTTCATTTGATGTCGTGTGAAGTATTAAAACGGGATACCTTGTTTTCTACATCATTATTTGAAAAATATTCTCACACTTAACTTTAATAAGGTGGCTTTTGTTTTACGTGATTAATACATCACAAGTTTAATTTTGAGTTCAGTTTTGACTGTGTTCGTCTAACTAATCACTGAAATCCCACTGTGAAGACAATTGAGTGCACCCTCTGACTTGTTAAAGATCGCTACTAACCATTATCTCATTTGTGCAGACCAGTTACTTTGAATCCATTTCATACCCCAGTGTCACGTTACAACTAAGACTACAACTAGACCATCCAGACCTCCGAGATATTCGAGACCTTCAAGATATTCGAGACCGGCTCGGAAGATGGTGGCACCATGAGCAAACATTGCGACCCCGCATGTATCAGGACCAGTTCAACCCCAAGAAGAAGTACTCATTGTAACTGCTGTGCTGAGGTGATGTTATGATCTGACTTTATTTCATGAATAAACTTTTTAAAATAATTAGTGTTCCATTATACTTACCTTACTTCCCTCTCCTCTGTAACAGTTCAGATAAGGGCCAGTCATCCCTAGGCCGAGTCTTGTGTTCAGCTAGCCATCGAAACAAACTTTAACGGAAAAAATATATATTTGCGAGGAGTTTCCGGGGCCCATTAAAGGCCCAGACCCATCTGCATTGCAGGCCCTGAAGGCCCTAATGAAACGAACCTGTATTAAAACTTGCATGAGAAAACGACAATTGAAGATTACCTTTCCAGAAGCAGCAGCAGCTATGATTCTTTCTCAGGCATTTCTGAGTTTCATTATGCAGACATTTATACAGTAATAGATCTCGTTATGTCCTAACACAATAATTAATTTAATGATGCTAAGCTCTGTATACAATGTTTCTGTATTAGCTCTTGGTTTCCAATTGTATGTAACTCCGCGCCACAGTTGGGAATGTTGTTCTAAGTGGTATCGCATTTCAAACGCTTGAAGCAAAATACCATTCGCAGCTACAGGATGATTCCAATATATGTTACATGGCCGGAATATCACGCGTACCAATACAAATCTCACAATCAGGCGCTGTTTTAATAATTCTTTCTCCGTTGAATCCTCTACAGTACATATCTACAGGGCTGAGTGGCTCAGACGGCTGAGGCGATGGCATTCTGACCCCAACTTGGCAGGTTCAATCCTGGCTCAGTTCGGTGGCATTTAAAGGTGCTCAAATACGTCAGATTCATGTCAGTAGATTTACTGGCACGTAAAAGATCTCCTACGGGACTAAATTCCAGCACCTCAGCGTTTCCGAAAATCGTAGAAAAGTCGTTATTAGGACGTAAAGCAAATAACATTATTATTAAATATCATATGTAATGAACATAAATTCTAAATCTTCGTCTTGAGCAGAAAGTTGGCACCATTATGTAGTAACTTTCCTCATTTGTGTTGCCTGAAACAGAGTTGCCGATTCCTGGATGCCCAACTACTGTCGGAGATTTCGCGCCCAGGATAAGCTTCTCCACCCAACATTGTCTTGGCTTTGCCTCAAATTAAAATTGGGAATTACGGAAAGCCTTCCTTGGGGTTGCCTACGATGCACTTGTGGGTAAAGAATGGAATATATTCATGGTAAACCCTACCTGACGTAAGAGGCGACTAAAAAGGACGAACCTCTCAAAAGTTCCTAACTTGTGAACCATCCGCCTCCGTAGCGTAATGGTTAGCACTCATCGTTGTGTCAACTGCCAACTATGCATTTGGCTTTACGTCGCACTGACAACAACGGGAGAATGGGCTAGGACTGGGAAGGAAGAGGCTGTGGCCTTCATTAAGTTACAGATGCAGCATTGGCTGTTGTGAAATTGGGAAACTACGGGAAATTATTTCAAGTTTGCTGACAGTAGGGTTCGAACCCACTATCTCTCGAAATAATGCTCGCAGCTGTGCACCCCTAACTGCCCGGCTAACTCTATCTGTGCCATCTATACGAGCGGAACTTTTGAAGTTTTCGACAAGTAGCCTAACATGAGGATGATAAATGTTTTTTACCATCGTAGTTTGCGGCGGATTCTGAAGATATGATAAAGTGACCACGTTACGATTGACGATATGTTGCGGCGCAGTGGCACGCATATTAACTCACGCCGTCGACCCCTGCTGCCTGGTGGTGGTGGTGGTGGTGGTGGTGGTGCTTATTGTTTTAAGAGGAAGTACAACTAGGCAACCATACTCTATATAACACTAATCAGAGGAAAAAATGGAAGGGATCCGACACTTCGAAAAATGAAGATATCGGCCAAAGGAAGACAAGGGCCACGAAAGGCGTGAAGGTGAAAGACTCCCTAGCCCTCGCAAACCTAATAGCGTCGGGGTCGGAAAAGAACAAGAGTTGACCAAGGGAGGTCGGATAGAATAGATGAAAGTGAGGAGCCTGGCACAAGTAAGTGGAAGCAATGCCAGGACTCAGGTAAGGGCCCCGTGGTTGCCAATCCACGCTCCAAAGTTCATAGCCCCTGGGGCCCCTTTTAGTCGCCTCTTACGACAGGCAGGGGATACCGTGGGTGTTATTCTACCGCCCCCACCCACAGGGGGGCCCTGCTGCCTCGCAATTCGGTACTTATGCATAAATATCGCATATCGATTAGCCATATTTTAGCTCCTTTCACAAGCCAGATGGACCAGTGGTCGACCATGGATTCGCTCAAAGATAGAACGAGTGTAAACCCTCGCAAGAAAACCGGCAGCCGTGGTGGAGAAATTTCATCGTCCAATGTGCATCACAGCACGGGAGGGACTGAACGTATAATAGTGCACTGTGACAAAAATATAACTGATTTGACAAAAATATAACATTATCCTTGATTTATTATCATTCTGGTTTAGTGTTTTAAGAAATAACGATGTTTAGAACAATTGTAAAACAACATGACCTGGTTAGACACATAGTTCGTTTTACTAAGAATTATATTTGAATGTACTATACTTACCCGTTATATCATCTGTGCCTTTGTATTTTGTTTTGTGAGTCGCACAAGACTTGCTGACATTCAACTATTCTACGATAATTGTTCTGCCAGAATTACCTGCTCAAACGTATAATTTTCAACCTTTTACGCATGGCTTCTTGCTGCGAAAGTGTCCACAGCCTTACACCTTGGTCTAAGCTGCGTTTGTTGAAAATACAATTCTCCCAAAAGTCCATAAATCACTAAGCACAACGTATTTCATATACTAAACACTGCATCTGTATTAAAACTTTGCTTACTTAATATTCACCATACTTTATCTGAAACAGTGGGATAAACTGAAATAAGTTAGAAACAACTGAAGGACATATGATGAAATATTTATCAATAACACCCCATTGTGGAAATTTATTAACGCTCTAAATCATAATTCGCTACCGGAGCTATAAAAACTAGTAACTGTTTAACACGTATGAATCACGTATGCACATTCAGTACCAGCCGTGTACTGTTCTCGAACATAAAAAACAAACGTATTGATTGAGTTGGCAATATATATTCAACATGTATTGACAATGTAGAGTACAGTACTAAAATTTAACTTTGTAGGGAAACGCAGGGGTTCTCCCTCCCTCCCTCTTTTAACCCTTCAAAAAGTGATGGTGGTGATTATTGTTGAAAGAAGTACAACTAGGCAAACCACCCTTTATATAACACTAATCAGAGAGAAAAAATGGAAGGGGATCGACACTTCGATAAACGAAGATATCGGCCAAAAAAGACAAGGGTCACGATGGGCGTGAAAATGAAAGACTCTCATGGACTCGATACGTAATACCGTCCGGGTAAGAAAAGAACAAGATTTGGCCAAGAGAGGTCCAATAAGATAGATGAAAGTGAGGAGCATGGCACAAGTAAGTGGAAGCAAAGTCAGGACGCAGATAAGGGCCCTGTGGTCGCCAACCCACGCTCCAATGTTAAGAGCCCCTGTTTCCCCTTTTAGTCACCTCTTACGACAGGCAGGGGATACCGTGAGTGTTATTCTACAGCCCCCACCCACAGATTTTTAAAACCACATTTTTGTTTTGTTTTATTGTCTACAAATGGGTCTAGTTTGTAGTAAAAAGAATCACTGTTAGGAAATACAATGTCAGTTTTCCAGAAATCATCCGTTTAAGACAACCTTGAATTGGTCACAATCAGTAAGAATCCATTGCATGTTTATCCGTAATTTGGTCAAAGAATGAAGAGAACTCATTTTGAGTCACTGATTCTAATTTCTCACCTTAACGTTTGCTTGCCATACTTGAAAAAGTAAGGTAAGGATTTTGAGTTTATGCCACCTCCAAGAATGCCATATGATACCAATATTTTAAATATAATTCGAAATCTAAATGTTAAAATAACCTTAAAATATACCTATAATATATAGAAGAAATTATAACTCTTGAAATTTTACATTATGTGCCATTAGCAAATACTTCGTATGTAATACGAGGAACAGTAATGGAGTGCGGCACCAACGTTTCAAATTAATCTCCTATATTTTGATATATCTAATAATGCCATTAGGTTAGGAAAAAGAACTGTCACATGTGCGAAAATAGTGCACATAAGCATTCACCTCGTGAGAAATGAAGAAGTGCTAAGAAAAGTAGGAGAGAATAGACACCTGATGTAAACGATAAGCAAGAGGAAAATATCCCGGTCACATACTACGAAGAAATTGTCTTCAACATAGGGTGATGGAGGGAATAATAGATGGAAGTAAAGAAAGAGGAAGAAGATGGTTTGGAATGCTAAAACATCTCAAACAAGGGAGAAGTTATAAACAACTGAAGCAAGTTACTCAAGACAGAGAATCATGGAGGATGTCCAGTTGATACCTGTCTCAAGACAGACTCACGGAAGAAGAAGATGAAGAAAAAGAAGGAGCATAATGCTAGTGCACAATACCGGGACTCTCATCTATAATCCCAAATGATTTGCATAGAAATGCTATTAATATTTATCCAAAATTCAACAAAAACAGAACAGCGCTAAGTTCAACTCTATAGTGGATGGCGGTGCTCTTGAGAAACATCTTATACTAAAACAGTGCTACCAACTGATAATGCAGAGATGGCTATATACAATCCGTTACAGTACATCTCAACACGCCTATAAGGGTCATCTCATGTTAACTAAACCACGTATTCTGGCACTTACGGTAAGTGGTTAGTCCATGAGCCACTATACACTGACTTAGCAAATGTCATGGGATAGTCGCCTAATAGCGAACTGCAATGAGTCGCCATGGAAGAGAGTCTACAAGTCCCTGGTAGTCCTCTGGACGCAGCTGACACCAAATCGTTTGCAGAGCGGCCGCCAATGCTGGTCTGTTCGTGGGTGCAGGATCCATGCTACGGAGCCTGCGTTCCAGGACATCATATATAAGCTCGATAGGGTTCATACCGGGGCTCCTGGGTGGCCATGGCAGTCGTTGGACCTCCGCTGCATGTTCCTGGAACCATTCCCGGGCGAGGTGGGAGCGATGTAGCGGCGCGTTATCATCTCGAAACACCGCAGAACAGTCTGGGTGCTGGAAGGCCAAAAATGGGTGGAGATGCTCTTCGAGCAGCTCAACATAAATTACCACGTACCACTCAAAGTCTCTTCCAGAACTACAAGGGGGCCCATTCCATACCAGGAAAATGCACCGCAGACCATAACAGAGACACCAGCGCCCTGGACCACACCTTCGAGGCAGGCGGGGTCCATCGTTTCATGTGGTCTGCGCCATACACGGTGCCTGCCATCAGCATGGTGCAGTTGAAATCGTGATTCGTCCGACCATATCACGTTGCGCCATTGTTCCAGTGCACATCCCTGGTGACTGGCGACAAATGCGCGTCGTTGTGCCCGGTGACGTTGGGTTAACAGTGGCACCCGTGTGCGGCGCCGGCTCCCATACCCCATAGAACCCACGTTCCTACGGATTGTCCACTGGGAGACGTGTCTAGCACGGCCTGTGTTGAATTGAGCCGTGATTTGGTGCACGGTTGCCCGTCTGTCACTATTGACAATCCGTCTCAGATGTCGCCGGTCACGGTCATCAAGGGTGGCTGGACGGCCGGTCGTTCGTCTGTTGTGGACGGTGACACCCCCATTCAACCATTCACGATACACCCTGGACACGGTTGATCGTGTGAAGCCGAATTCCTGCACCATTTCCGAAATCGCACTTCCCATCCGTCGGGCACCGACCACCATACCCTGTTCGAACGGTGTCAGCACATGACGACGTTCCATGTTACACCTGTCACATGCACAGCCACTGCTCACAAGGTCTCCTATACAACTGCCGCTGGCACAGGGGGCGTGTGGTGCACAGACAACACACCTGCGCATCAGTGCTCCGCTATCCCATGACATTTTCTCAGTCAGTGTACTACAAAGGGTTAACGACTGTGAGCAACACACACATGCAGTACTAAGTAAAGGTGCACCATGAAATCTAATGAATGAATGAATAAATAAATTTAAATTGTGGAACACTCATTTGGTAATGTGATCGTTGAAGTAGATTGCTACCCCGAATTTTAGTGAAGTCCAGGAGAAATGCAGGGGCTGCCCTGCAAAGGCGTGCTCGGTCCACTTGGAAGGACAGGGGTTCGATTCCCCGTCAGGAATTCGAAAATTTAAGAAGTGAGTTTTCCACTTCCGGAGGTGCACATGGACTTGAGGTTCACTCAGCCTATACCAGAAATGAGTAGTTAACTCCTGGGAGCAAAGGCGGCCGGACATAGAGCTAAGCACAATACCCCACCAAGAGCCGAAGTTACGGATAGTGGAAGCCTTTACCTTCCACCCCTCCAAGCGCTTTCATGGCTTGTACGGAGATGACTCTGCTTTGTTCTGCTTTGCTTTGCTTTGCTTTGTTCTGCTTGTCAGGGGGAAATTGGCGTGTAGTTACAAGTAAACAGTTGTACGGAGGTGAATCAATATATAAATCGTTATCGCGCGTTGATCTTGTGGTACGTTATCTCGTTAAGAGAGAAAGACTCCTCACACGGATCCAGTCATCCTGAACGTAGCTAAATATTTGAAGTAAACATTATTTGGAACCTAAGAAGGACTTGACATCTATCGATTCAAACTCCCCACGTGTAGTCATAATATTATTTTTAACAGCTATTTTTCTAATTAATAGCAGGTTGGATTAAAAGGTATTAATCAAAATTCATACAAAAGATCATACATAACTTCCTAGCTGGAGTATTTTGGGACAATCGAAATTGCACGACCAAGACTACAGTGCTTGTGTAAGTTCAGGGAAAACATTCCAGCTCTTTATCATTTGCATTACAAAGGAATATTTATAATATTAACAGGAATGAACATATAATATCTTTATTTCACAATTCGTGTATTGTTAACCTGAACAAAGAGTTTGCACTCGCTACGAAAAACGTAAAATTAAGCAATATCCTCAATTGTACCGAAATTTGAAGGCCTAAAGGGCCCAGAAAGGTTTCAAACTGTGAGTCTTGGATAGCTTTACCAAATGAAAGAAATTCGAAAATCACTTCTGGCCTAAATGCAGTTCCGGAGAAACAGCCTAAAATAGCTTGTTTCTTTACTCTTTCCCTTTTTGATTCCAATCCTAGCCAAATTATTTACATCATTCTTTCTGCAATGCGTTCCTTTGGTCAATACCCTCAGGCGTGTTTTGATCTTGTAAAAAATGTCCACGTTAACGCTCACGGAGATAGAAAAAGGGGAACTGCTAATATAATTGACCGGATATGGCATCATGCCGGCACATCGTAAAAAGGTTCAGCACACATAGAGTCATTCTTTTTTCTGTTCTAAAACGGGAGTTGGAGTGACATGAACGGAAAATGAAGAAACGCAAGAGGCTTTTATAAGAAAATGCACAAGCACCGGATATAGAAGATGATAAGCAGAATTGGTTAACACTTAATCATTATTCACTTTTCTGCCGCTGTTCGGGATGGAACGTTCTTCTAAAAGGAAGTGGTGAAGACTTGCATGCAAGTACTGCATACTTTACATTCGATGATTAAGAAAAGGATTGCCATTTTTAGGAATAAGTAAAGAATATTTTCTGATACTTCATTATATTTACCTAAAATTCGTAGCTCATATCCCTAGGATGTTTTCAACATTGAGTTGCTTGCCTGATGGACTAGAACTGTGGATTTGTTCTTTACATGACGAGAACACCAGGTATTATTTGAAGGAGCAGCCCGGTGTAAAACGATTCAAAACTGAATATACAGAACTTGAATCAAAAACTACAGCCATTTTCTCTGCACGAAAATCCGACTATGCGTTTCGGAGATGAAATAGTGAGTGTTAAACGAGGTGATCTCGCTTCTAATAATCATTAGTTCAGCATCATGCAGCAGCGTATTCACGACGAGATTACTGCATCTCTTAAATAAGTCGGTGATAGTTGCAAGATGCCTCACTGTTTTGTGTTTGGAATCGACGAAGTTTATGGTTTTAAATTGTATTTTAAAATGTTTTCACAAATTTGCAGGACGACTAAAAAGATTTTATAATGTTACAAAATGGACATTTATTTTGTGTTTTTTTTAATCCTTGAAGACATCACCAAAGAAAGGGATGTAAACTTTATAATATAGCATTTTTATAATTGCTTATGGTTTGGATTTTTCTTGCTATTTTGCTTTACGTCTCACCGACGCAGATAGGTCTTATGGCGGCGATGGGACAGGGAAGGCCTAGGAGTGGGAAAGAAGCGGCCATAGCCTTAATTAAGGTACAACCCCAACATTTGCCTGGTGTGAAAATGGGAAAACACGGAAAACCATCTTCAGGGCTGCCGACAGTGGGGTTCGTTACCACTATCTCCCGGATGCAAGCTCACAGCTGCGTGCCCCTAAACCGCACGGCCAACTCACCCGGTCTTATGGTTTGTAACGTATGGTTTTTATGTTAATCATTGCAGCTGAAGATGGTGTAAACAATGGACCGAAATGGGTTCTACTGTAAATGAGATAGTTTAGAGTCGTATAACAAAATTTGTAAGTGTTGATTACCGAGCTCGATAGCTGCAGTCACTTAAGTGCGGCCAGTATTCAGTAATCGGGAGATAGTGGGTTCGAACCCCACTGCCGGCAGCCCTGAAGACGGTTTTCCGTGGTTTCCCATTTTCACACCAGGCAAATGCTGGATCTGTACCTTAATTAATGCCACGCCCGCTTCCTTCCCATTCCTAGGCCTTTCCTGTCCCATCGTCGCCATAAGACATATCTGTGTCGGTGCGACGTAAAGCAAATATAGTAAATGTTGATTAAGTGTAAGTGTCCAAAACAAAGTCAAATCTTTGGAATTCTAATCATGGAAAGATGAAGATACCACTTTTCACCGGCTTCCTAATCATGAAAAGCACACTAATGACTTAAAACCTTGGAAAATTAAAATATCTAGAAAGAACTTTTAACTTCAAAAAAGGGTGTAGACCTATTTGTTAAAGACACTTTACAACGGACAAAGCGAAGTGTAAAGAAGAACTGTAAAGTTTAGACTGTACTGAAAGGAACAGTGGCACCAACTTTTTATCCGATAGGAAAATCTTCCGACTTGCCTAAAACTAAGCATGTAACCAGCACTTATCTAAGCAAAAAGATTGTTGTCGGGACAGCTGCTGGTACAAGTCAAAAGAACATTGAAACTGTTATGGATATTTCAGATGGAAAATAATGAAATGGCGTATGGCTTTTAGTGTCGGGGTGTCCGAGGGCAAGATTGGTTTTCCAGGTGCAGGTCTTTTAAATCGACGCCTGTAGGCGTCTGCGCGTCATGATGAGGATAACATGATGAGAAGACGACATATACACCCATCTCCATGCCATTGAAATTAACCAATTTCGATTAAAATTCCGGACCCTGCCGGAATAGAACCGGTACCACTGTGGCCAAAGGCCAGCTCGCTAACCATTTAGCCATGGAACCGGATATGGAAAATAATAATTCGATTCTATGTGAGTGGTTGGAGAATTCTTGTGTATCATACAGCAGTGCGAGTTGGCTTTGCGGATAGGGTCGCGAAACTGTGAGTTTGCACTCGGGAGATAGTAGGTTCGAACCCCGCTGCCAGCAGTCCTGAAGATGCTTCCTGTGGTTTACCATTTTCACTCAAAGAAAGCAAAGCAAATAAATGATAACATAGAGGATACAGTCGAATTGAAGAAGGGCTATCAGATTTAGATTCATCATTCCAAATTGAAGACGAAGATTCAGATATGGAAATACCAGAATACATGGCAGTATTATTTACAATCTGCTTTACGTCGCTCCGACACATATAGGTCTTATGGCGATGATGGGACAGGAAAGGGCAAGGAATCGGAAGGAAGTGACCATAGCATTAATGTAAATACAGCCCTAGCATTTTCCTGGTATGCAAATGGGAAACAACGGAAAAATATATTCAGGGATGCCGACAGTACGGTTCGAACCCACTATCTCCGAATGCAAGTTCACAGTTGCGCGCCCCTAACCGCACGGCCAACTCGTTCGGTAATGTTGATAAAGATTAGAGTTGTAATGTAATTTGTTTGTAGGGTCCTTTTTCAGTTTTTATTTAGATTCTGTTGAATATCACCCTCATACCTAATTAACTTGTCACGTCAAATTGTAGGAGCCCCAATGAAAGTCAACCATGAGTCTCGGAATGGTCGTAGAAATATTTGGGAATCGCAGAGAAGGTATAAGAAGCAAACCTTTGGCAACGTAGCAGAAATGTGCGCTATTTTATCTCAGGGGCATTGGCTTCGAAACGTTTAAAATCTTCACCAGAGACGTTATGAAATGATAAGTGAATACACTGAATTAAACATTAGATTCAATTACAGTGAAACCTGTACCCAAAGGAATCTTATGGAGCACAGGTTTCCGTTGAGAACAGGCAAACGTCATGTAAAGTACATTGCACTCACGTGTTGTGTACTGGCGTAGGGCACAGTAGTCTGAGTTGTTTTCTAGTCACTCTACTGAATTATGGACCTCTTACGATGAACAACAGACTACTGTACATTGTAACATTGTCTCCTTTATTAATCTTTACACAAGAGAGAATACAATAAATTCTTTTTCATGGCGTTTCATGTCCGAAGGAAGTTAAATTTCTCCTAAAAAACTAAACCAAACTAAACCTTATGGCACTACAGCCCTTGAAGGGCCTTGGCCTACCAAGCGACCGCTGCTCAGCACGAAGGCCTGCAGATTAAGAGGTGTCGTGTGGTCAGCACGACGTATCCTCTCGGCCGTTATTCTTGGCTTTCTAGACCGGGGCCGCTATCTCACCGTCAGATAGCTCCTCAATTCTAATCACGTAGGCTGAGTGGACCTCGAACCAGCCCTCAGGTCCAGGTAAAAATCCCTGACCTGGCCGGGAATCGAACCCGGGGCCTCCGGGTAAGAGGCAGGCACACTACCCCTACACCACGGGGTCGACTTTAAATTTCTCCTACCGGGCGAGTTGGCCGTGCGTGTAGAGGCGCGCGTCTGTGAGCTTGCATCCGGAAGATAGTAGGTTCGAATCCCGCTATCGGCAGCCCTGAAAATGGTTTTCCGTGGTTTCCCATTTCCACACCAGGCAAATGCTGGTGCTGTACCTTAATTAAGGCCACGGCCGCTTCCTTCCAACTCCAAGGCCTTTCCTATCCCATCGTCGCCATCAGACTTATCTGTGTCGGTGCGACGTAAAGCAACTAGCAATAATAAATACATTTCTCCTAACAATTACAATTTACCTTCTGTTTGGGAGTGTTAAAAAAATCAAACAATATTTCTACCGTACCCAGGCAGTTTTTTGTAGGCTGCATTCCGCTAGCTTTTAAAACTGTAATATTTAATAATGGGCCGCACAGTGAACGTACAATGCTAGAGGATAGTTTTCCTTAATAACTGCTAGGACACCACTGATTTTACCTGACATATTTTCGGCATCATTGAACCCTGGGCCAAAAGGATACTGGCAATCCACGCCACACTTTTGTAGACTAACAGAACAGTCGCGGCTAGATCAAGTCCTGTCAATGTTATGACCTCGAAAAAACGTTAAAAGTCTTTATGAACCCTTCCATCAATATCAACATACTTCACGCAAACGGCTACCTGCTCCGTATTACATAAATGTCCGTTGTTTCGTCTGATACCACCGAAAAACTCCTGGCTTTATTTACCACGACAACAACTTTCTTAGGAAGTATTTTATCGTAGCAGCCAATTATTTCGTTTTGGATTGAAGAGCTAATGTACTCAAATTTACAAGAATTGAGTTCTCGACATAACCTGTAGAATTATCAACATTATTTATTTCCGTAAAGATTAAAAGAAAATTTTAAAATGCCGAGCTGAAAAGCTCAGACGATAAAACGCTGGCCTTCTGAGCCCAACTTGGCAGGTTCAATCCTGGCTCAGTCCGGTGATATTTAAGGGTACTCAAATACGCCAGCTCGTGTCGGTAGATTTACCGGCACGTAAAAGAACTCCAGCGCGACAAAATTCTGTCTCCTCCATCGTGTCCGAATAGCGTAAAAGTATGTTTAGTTGGGCATATCAACGAAAATATACATAATAATAATAATAAAAAATTCCAAAACCTGTAAACAATTCAGCTCTTATCATGAATGAAAAATTACACAGATACAATTTTATATTTTCCGCTGTATACTGAGAAACTGTTTCCGTTCCTGCGTTGGGCGGGTTTCGCTAAATACAGGTACTTTTGTGCATATTTCAGTGTTAACTTTCTATGGGATATTTCCGTTAATACCAGGTTTCCGCTATGTACAGAATCCGTTGTACGTTTTTTGCTATAGCTACTGCAGCTATCGAGCTCGGTGTTCCGTTATAAATAGATTTAACTGTACATATATGCGACAAGAATTATTTGGTGGTAAAAATCGTGCTGATGTACTCCCATCATCATGTATTTCCTGAACCGGATGGAATTTATCAACGATAGGGCTGATTACGATGTTCTATTGGTGTACTTTACAGGTTATTTAGAAAGACTATTAAATATTATGTATATATTAGTAAAACTGCCTAATTCAACTGTATTTTACTAATGTATTTTAACACTTGAATGTACAATCAAATGCTTCCATTACGTGTACGACTGACGGCGAGTGAAGTAAGCGACGCAACATATATTTTATCAAGCTCCTAATTTCCACTTCTCGTAACTGCCTCGAGTTCGAATGAAAATCGGCATTCCTGCAATTTTTCATACATTTCAGGCAGTTATACTGACAGATATAGACCAGATGCCTTCTTGAAGGAGCATAGTAGTCCTCGCGAACACTAGACTGAGAACGCCTGTTCTGTGGGCTCTAAATTTGGGAGCGTAGACTGGCAATTACATGGTGGTTAAAATTAGCTCAGTCTCACACCACTTCCCGCTTTCATTTTTCCTATCTAACCTCCATTGTTAAACACGATAATGGATGATGTCAGGTTTGAGATGTCTGAAGTGTTTTTCATAAGCACATCTCTGTCACCTTATCCTTCATTCTTCGAAGAGGCTGACTTTTTTCTGTTTCTCTTTTGAATAATATTAAGGGGGATGTTTATCTAGTTGCACTCTCCCTCAAGGGGAGTTGAATCCTAAACAGAGATAATTAGAGAATATTAGATTTTCGTCGTAAAAAGAATTTTAAACATTGATAGTAAATTTAGCGTTTCATTTGTTATGAAAATCGCTGTAGAAGCAAGTTACTGACGTTTAAAAGTATAGTTGAAAATTATTACGTTCTACACCTGGTTCTATTGAAACCTCTTCATTTCCTAAACCAAAATACTTAGACGGTCTAATCACTAATCACGTGCGCGTAGAGGCGCGCGGCTGTGAGCTTGCATCCGGGAGATAGTAGGTTCGAATCCCACTATCGGCAGCCCTGAAGATGGTTTTCCGTGGTTTCCCATTTTCACACCAGGCAAATGCTGGGGCTGTACCTTAATTAAGGCCACGGCTGCTTCCTTCCAACTCCTAGGCCTTTCCTATCCCATCGTCGCCATAAGACCTATCTGTGTCGGTGCGACGTAAAGCCCCTAGCAAAAAAAAAAAAAAAAAAAAAATCACTAATCACTACCATGTTCCACATAAGGGTGTGGACCCCTTGCAACTCATAGAGTTAAGGAAAAAATAGCTTGCAGTGTTGGTTGATGTTAAAATAGCTAGGTCATTTCCCTTCTATAGGAAAGGAGACTACGTGGCGTCCGGTTATCCGAAAATAGTAAGTTATACATCAAAAACATGGTCACCTACTCAAAAAAATTACGCGACATACTTTTGGGTCGTACGAGATGGCAAGTGAAACGCGTGACGTCACCCTATTGCTTCAAAGTATCAGAGGCAGCTGCGCGCGGCCGCCATGTTGCCGACTCGCTGGAGTCAGCCCATAAGACTTATGTACAGCGGCCATCTTGCGCATTTGATACTGCGCCAGATTTCGATCCATTCTTTACGCTGGTAATATTGTCGAAACAAATATGACAACATCAGTGCAGCGCTTATATAGCATTGGAGTACTTCATTGTATAAGCTTTCAAAAACTAACAAATTTCCCATTTCCAATATACAGTACCAGTCAGAAGTCTTAAGTACCATGTAATGTTTTGTAGAAACTAAATATCTCGTTCAGAAACTCAGTATTTTATTCTCTGGACACTGGCATTGCCTATTTTTGGCAGATTTCATTTTATTTCGCCGAATATTGTAAAAATTATGATATTCTAAATATTATAAAACTACTCCAAAATATCACCACTTTTAGGAGAAGTAATATATTCTGTGCTTAAATTCGTTGCAAATATTGGAACTTGAGATTTCTTGTTAGGTGCAGGATTAGATGAGTTTTCTTTCTGATATCAAAATAAAATGATCCACCAGTTTTTCTTCACTTCCCTCTCCTTTATCACATTAACCAGCCCACTTCTTCCTGATGTAAAGTTATAATTTTACTCGGAAGGAAGATTGCACTAAATAACTCATTTGTGTAGCCTCGGATTGTCAACAGTGCACGACAGCAAGAAAATTATTTCTGGAGAAAATAGTGTTCAGAATCGAGTATCAATCATTCCCATGCCTAAGAAATGCAATAATCTCAATCGTGAATACCACAACAACGAAATGTGGATAACAGGTAGAAAAATGTCCATCAACAACTAGGCCCATACAAGCCTCCGAACATTAATAACTCCGCACCAAGACTGAACCATTGTCAGGATTTCTTAACAAAATTACCAGCTTTTTAACTAACATCCCAGTAAAATACTTTTCATTGTCTGAATTATAGAAACTTACATAATGTTTCATTCCTTAAAAATGGATATAAGAAATACAAAATAAAACTTACTGAAACAATAAGAATCATTTAATTTTGTTTCAAAAGATGGCAGAAAGATTTCTACCAATTTAAACGTTCTAGGTGCAAAGGTTTTGAAAGTACACGAACACAAATCTGAAAGTTTTGACATTTTGACGGGGTAGAAAATGTTAACCCCTAAATCCAGCAGAAAGCGGCGATTACTACTGAAAACATACGTTGCGATGAATTGCGGAGAAAGGGTACGAGAACGAGGAGGGTTTTAACAGGTTTGTCGTACAAACGACGGAGTGATAAGGGGGGAAAGTTGTTTAACATAATACCATGACGAATATAAGAACGAGTGTGAGGACTCCTCGAGTTCAAGCGCGCCCCGCCAGGCAGCGCTCGAGTGGGCAAGATCCACAGTACCGATCAGCTGGTCCTAGGAATCATGCCAGAGGAAACGTATTACTCCGTAACTGATAAGCATATACATTGTCTTTCAAAAAACAATGATAGATTACAATTAAAATACCACGGCGGTGTACAATGGAAAAAATCATACATGGGAATAAGAGCTACGGCCTTCATCACATGTTGCGGAAAGCACAGGTTACAGATAAATAGCACAGAACTCCCAGTATACTAAGACAAACGCCCGTGAACTGTTTAAAGGTAATACTCTACATACCAACTCAATTTCTCGGTTACTGGACTTTCGAAAGCTTGCGTAAAGATTTGGCGGAAAATTAGGGAAAATGTGAGGCACTGCTCCTGGACGTAACTTCTATCTCACACCAGAGATATCCCCTTTTTCACCATTCACTATAAAATTATCTGAGTTTACTATCAAATCATCAGGGATATGAACATGACAAATTCTGCCATTACGCGTTAACTCAGTATTCTTCCGTGGAATAGCTCGGGCCCATTTTTCAAATTGATTTCTATCCTTCCGTGGTGAAAAATATCGCATAATTTCAACTATTCTACCATAGCCTGACTTACAGCCAGGCGTAAAACAGTACGACATGCTGAAATATTAAATTAATCAAGCCACATAAGACACATCCGGTCCAGAAAGCCAAGAATAACGGCCGAGAGGAATCGTCGTACTGACCACACGACATCTCATAATCTGCAGGCCTTCGGGCTGAGCAGCGGTCGCTTGGTAGGCCAAGGCCCTTCAAGGGCTGTAGTGCCATGGGGTATGGTATGGTATGGTACGTAAGATACATGCTTGAAGTTCACAACATGAAGTGAACAGAGTTTAGGAACTGAATGCAAAGAAAAATAAAATTTTTCACTTAAATATCTCGCACAGTAACGTCTCCCGCACTTTTCTATACCCGTCTTACCGGAACTACCGGAGCACGTGTTGGATATAGTCGCTTGCAGTGCTTGCAGTGGCGGGACCACAAACTACCATGCTATAATGGCTGAGTCCTCACACATGATCTTATATTCGTCATGATAATACGGTATTATGGGATAAAGGACAGGTTACTTCATGTAAACCAACGCATTCGTGTTGACAACCAGGCAGCAGTGAGAGTTGACGATAAAATAAGTTCTTGATGAAAGTATTTACAAATTCAGAAAAATCCAGGAGAAACAAGCACAGTAGAGAGTAAGCCCAAACTCATGACAAAAACGACGAGCAAGAAAATGTAAGAAGCGAAAGAATGAGGAAGTTCCGGGACGGACGAAAATATAACAAAGGCCGAAAGTGGTACATAAATAAAGAATAAAAAGACATAAAAGTACAAACGAACAAACCTACCTGAATCATGATTGTGTATGGATATAATAAGAGTCGGTGAGACATTAGGAGGACACTTTAATTAGGAGATTCACAAGTCTAGTCTACATAAGAACCTGACTATACTTCGCAAACTGTAATATCGAGATGGAAGAGTAATAGACCATTTCCCTCTCTGGTCGATCTGAACGCATCAGCACAATTGTAATTGAGCGCGAAGATGAACTCTGAGCACGAAAGTCAGACCAAACGCCCTGACATCAAAAGGAAAAGTTTGAATATTCAAGAACTGAGGGGAGGGGAGAGTTGCCTTCTTGACACTTCATCCAGGATAAAGAAACGTTAATTGTGTCGTCGTTCCTCGCCCAAGAGCTATCGTAAGCGGTAAGTATGAAACCTGGTCCCTGGCATACCACATCATGAATATCTCATTTGAGTAAGTCTGCAAGGAAATGTAGTACCACTGGAATTTAACCAAAGCAAATACTGGATGAACTGGTGTGGAATATATTAAAATAGTGTAAACATGTCTTTCTCTATTTCTACTTCTCCTGTATCCTCAATCTTTTCTATATGTTAGTCAATAACGACATGAAGGAGACTTCTAAAAGTATACGTATGAAAAGTCACTTCACACGCCTCGGAGAAATGGACCATCAGAAGGAATACGAGCACATTTATGATATGGTGCAGTTAACTTATCTCGGAGAGAAAATGAAAAGGATGAAGAAGCTTTCCTTGTAATCCAAGAGATGTATAGCTTCGCTTAATGCTATTGAGAAAAGAAAAACTTCCCATATCGCCGACCTGATAAGATACCACGCATATGGAAGGATGTGCTGAAGACCGAAAAGCCATAGGAAAACCTAGAAAAATATTTCTCGACGGAATCAGAAAAGTACGACCTTGTCAAGAAATCAAGTAACTGGCTGCAAGAAGACAGCCAATTCACAACTTCCATATAGCTCATCAGCCTTTGGGATGAGGAACATTTATTTACTTCCTACACTTAGAATATAGGCTGCAGCATTTGGTATAGTGTAATGATTGCATATATAAATAGGCCTACGTGCAGTTACGAGCGTGCAGCTTTGAGCTCGCATCCGGGAGATAGTGGGTTCGAACGAGTCTGTCGGCAGCCCTGAAGATGGTTTTCCGTGTTTTCCCATTTTCACACCAGGCAAATGCTGGGGCTGTACCTTAATTAAGGCCACGGCCGATTCATTCCCATTCCTAGGCCTTTCCTATCCCATCAACGCCATAAAACCTATCTGTGCGTAAAGCAACTAGCAAAAAAAAAACATTAAATGAAATAATTTAAATGTACATCTACAAATATGTCCTTTCAACAAAGAGTTAAAGCTGCAGAGCTCCGCCAATAGAGGTTGTTGATCGTTTACCTCGATGTCGCCTCTTGTAGCTTGCAATGGCTGATTTTGTTGTTGATGTAGCTTGTGCGTGAATATTGAAATAGATTTTTTTAAAGGCTCCTATGGCTACTTTCCTCATAATATTGTTATATATATGCAACGTTTGAAAGGTATTTATAATGTAAGATGTTATGGTTCCCCTTCCGCCAAGCACGAGTGCGATAACTTCAATCTTCATGATGATGATGATGATGATGACGACAACGGTGATGGTTATGATATGACTCTCTCGATCAGAAATTAACTACTGTACGCTTATTAACGTACATAAAATGAAAATAACTTCATTGACTGGCACACCGCTATTGGATTCTAGATCGAAAATGAGGTCATCTATATCTATACATATTATGAGCTGAAGTCCCCCTTAGGTGTTTGTCTGTGTTTGTGTGAGATAATCCTGAGAACCACTGAATACATATTGACGCGGTATTTATCGGGGAGGGTTCAGGTGCGTAAAACATCAATATTCTACAAAAGAGAGACAACAATTGTCAAATTTAGTGAAGGAAGTCAACGAAGTAGTATTATTGTGTAAGGATACAGTAAAATGCAAACTAAACTACCGGTACTGAAAATGTGTGACTTTGTTTATTTATTTATTTTTTTAACTTTGGTAAATCGGTGATGAATAGCATTAAAGGAATGCAAATGCATAATTTCAAACTTGAATTTAAAACTAGACGTCTACAACAGTCAGAAATTTTCAAAGAGTTCGACGGTCAAGGGAATATTTTGCTTTATATGCTTAAGAACAAATACACTTACTGAAAACATTTTTGCTAACTTTATATGAATATGTGCTTCCCAGCGTTGAAGTATTCTCTTGTGAGTTCATATTTTAACTCTAATAGAACTGAGCATATTTTAGTATGTTATACAGTAATACTAGGCTATATCTAGGTCCCACTAACGATTTCTACGGTTTCCGGACAAGGCAAGGTTGCGGAATGTTGTCCCTCAGGAGTTCTTTAATATGCTAGTAAATATACCAACACTGGTTAATGTATTTACAGTAAACACCTTCAAAGAGCATCAGACGGAGCCGAGATCGAACCCGCCAACTTGAGTTCCGAAGGTTACACTCTACCACGTGAGCTACACCGGCTGCCTTTTGGTTTGTAAATAGGAACTACTGATAGAACTACTAAGGTGCATAGCGCATTGGGATTAGAGGTGACTTTCTACTCTCCGAAGTTCCGAATGTTTCGAAAATGGACTGTATATTCCCTCTGCCCTTCCAAATTGTAGAAATCGTTTGGTGTGATTCACCCAATTCCTTCGTTTGTTTGTTTCCCCATTTTCTACATTTCTATGTATTTTCAACATGAAACACTTTCCTTTTCTCTACATCATCTTCACAGCGATGTTTGCCTTGACTATTTAACAGGCAGACTGATTTGGAATCTAAAAGTGTTACATTGTTGTCAGCAACCCCCAAATACTTGTGAAACAAAAATCAACGCTTTGCATTATAGCCGATACATTTCTTCGAAAATGTGATTTTTAAAAGTCGTTTTATAATTATGTCGTACTAAGCGACTTTTTTAATATACAGTGTTTATATGTCATTTAAATGGGACCGTTACATTTCGCCATTATATGTCGTTAAAAACGATGTCACAATAAACTAGTATGTATTATTAACGATATTGAGACATGGTCTATGGCCTCCCCTGTACATAGGCAACACCTCTGGCGTCTAAACTGCACGCCACAGTCCTAACTCTCGGAATTTAACTTAAATGTAAGACAAATTTTCGGGATTGGTACCCCTACCCAAAATCAGGATGGTAGCTACTGAACCTGGTCATCCTGCCTGGCCAGCTAGCTATGAAAGAGCCATCCATTTCCTCCATTTCTGCGCATGTGACTGGACTTTTGAACGTGACGAGTGACCGTCGACTAAAATTGCACTGCACTGGTAGAAGTAAAAAGTTGCTACTATCGTCGTAACTACCCTCGTGGTTAAGGGTGGACTTAAAATTGCAATGTGCAATATAGAAATTAGGTAGGTACAGACTGTGCATTGTATTGTTAGTTTATGTAGGAGCTGCCAAGCGAGTAACAGGGCATGTGTTAGTCCAGCCATATATTTAAATCATTATTCCAGGTTAACTTAAATTGGGTAAACTTTTAAATGTCACGAGGATGCTCGAGTGTAGTACACTCGTCATCCTCCTACTGCGACTAGGTGTTTCCACATTAAAATCCTTTTTGACCGTTTAGGATTTTATGCGATCTTTTCTCCTAGCCGCAGCGTAGTTTGGGACTTCCTCCTTTTTCAATTGTACACCCGTTCTCCAGTAGGATGTTTTCTGAGGTCACTCATTTAGGGGAGTTCCTGTGATTTTGAGCCCCCTGGCCAGTTGGTATATCCGGCATTTTTTAATTTATTCTCCCCCCTCCCCTTTTGAAGTACACTGTTAATTCTGAAACCATTTACATACGAGTAGTATGCAAATTCCTCTCGATGCTTTGGTTGGATTTACCAAATTACGATTTATTTTGCCACAGTATTTAAATAACTGAGTGTTTAACATTCGAATTTCCTTTGTGGAAGGTCACTGCACTAAACTTATTATCTAACCCAGAAATATTCGTCACGAAAGCCCACTCCTAAACGGATTTCTCATTGCTCTGCAGCAGTATAGTTGGCTTGATTCACAGACATTATTCTAGTCGGTTCTCCAAAAACAAAATACATTGTCAAATATTATTATTACCTCTTATTATTGTTATCTTGATAGCTGAGTTCGCCTTATTCACTTGTTGTTATATATAACTTGCTAACTGATACTGCAGGGGAAAAAGAGAGGATCTATCAAATTCAGGCATTTCTGGTTCTTTTATAAGCATCTTGTCCAGACCTGAGACTCTGCCACTTCCCAAACCTACCCTGTTACTAATATAATTAATTTCTGTATTTTAACAGTAATAAAATAGGCAAAACTGACCATAAACTAGGTTCTAACTTTTACCAGTTCCCATTTACTATTGAATTATTAATGACTAGCAAGATACCCGTGCTTCGCTACGGTATTATAATGAAATTTATAATTGAATGCTCCTTGTTTTATATATAATCCGCCGAAATTCGCGACCTGACTCTTTTTCTAAGAGAAACCGCCAAAATTCGCGATCTGACTCGTTTCCTAATAGATTACGGCAAGTTTCCTCCCAATTTTCAATCCTTCTCTCCAGCAATCGATTTCGTCCCGCGGGCGGACTACATTCTTAGTCATTACCCGTCCAGGACCCGTTTCCAGCGCGGTCCGCACATTTGACGACGGTCCAGAACATTATTATTATTATTATTATTATTATTATTATTATTATTATTATTATTATTATTATTATTATTATTATTATATATGTTCTAGACCCCACAGCAAGATGCAAGACCGCTACTTGGCGGTAAATTACATCTGCTGCCATTGTCATTGTTGGCAATGTGACCAGCACTATTGTCCTGCGTAGGCAAAAACATTAAAAGAAGGCGTGTTTCTTTATGTTTAAAGGAGATTCCAAACACCAACGTTAACGTCTATTACCTTCAGTTTTGAGATATAAGTATCCCCATAAAAATAATTCACTTTTTTCACTTCATTTCACCCCCCCCCCCAAGTGAATTTTCCGGCAAAAATTCTTGTTTCTTTAATAGTCAAGGATCTTCTAAATACCAATTATCACGACTCTAACTTCTTCAGTTTTTGATTTATGTGTCCTCATGAAAGGAATTCAACTGCTTTTCACTCCCGCCCCCGCCCCCCCCCCCAGGATGGTTTCCCCCGAACACGCGTTTTTCTTTGTATCAAAGGAGATCCAAATACCAGTTTTCACGTCTGTAAAAACTTTAGTTTTTATTAGATGTATGTATTCTCATACATTTAAGTCAATTTTTCAATTCTTTCACCCCCCCCCCCCCACTTCATTCGATTTTCCGTGTTTCTTTACTTTTAAAGCAGATTCCAAATATCAAATATCGCGTCTGTAACATCTTCATTTTTGAGATATCAGTAGCCTAATTAAAAAAATTCTACACCATTTTCAGTCACTTTTACCCCCCCCCTCCACCCAAGTGGTATTTCCGAAAACTAAAAATACAGAGAGATACATAGAGATTAAAAAAATACCATTTTTCACTTCTATAACATGTTAAGTTTTTTGAGATACACTGTAAAAATTCTCATTTTAAAATTTCACCCCTATTTAGTTCCCCTTAAGTGGAGTTTCCAAAAACAAATCACCTATGGTTCTTTACATTTACAGGAAATTCCAAATACTCACTTTTTACGTTTGTAGCATTTTACGTTTCTAAGATATTCTGTAGATATAGTCTAAAAAAAATCACCCCAGTTTGTCACTCCTGTTTAACCGCCATTAATTGGATTTTCCAAAAACAAAACATACGTGCTTCTTTATTTTTAAAGGAGATCCCATATACAAATTTTCAGTTCTGAAATATCTTCAGTTTCTGAGATATATGTATCCTCAGTAAAGGCATTCAACCCGGTATTCATCCTTTTACACCCCTCCTATTGGGATTTACAGCAAACTAAAAAATACGGGTTCCTTTATTTTTAAAGGAGATTCTAAATACCAATTTTTACTTCTGTAAACTTTGAAAGTTTTGAAATATAGATACACTCATTTTAAAATTTCACCCTCCTTTTCACCCCTTAGCGACGGAATATACAAACATCCTCTCTTAGCGAGCACCTACATCTTAATATGAACATATCCCCAAAATTTCATTTCCTTATGTCCAGTAGTTTTGGCTCGACGATGATGAATCAGTCAGTCAGTCAGTCAGTCAGTCAGGACAAGTTATTTTATATATATATATTAGATGTTCTGTGTATATAAATTAATACTTGAAATATTCTCAATGATGAGCATACTCAAGAAGTTAAAACCTAGTTTATTTTCAAATTTAATCATAATTTCATCCCATTTTTTTAATGTCAATTTATATATATTTGTTTCATTTTAATGTCAATTGTGTGCATGTACATTTGTTTAGTTATTAGATATTTTACATTAAGGCTGAAGAGGGCCAGCCCCGGTTGAAACTAGTCCCTAATTAATGTAATTTAGAATATTACATATTATAGTATTCAAAAGTGGACCATTACTACATTTATTTAATTATCATGATATTGATGCTGAAGAGAGCAGGTCTGTTACATATTTCACTGCCAGCCTAAATAACCATATCTATAGCACGTAACGTTCCTTACAAGGAACTCCTGTGAGACCTATCCGTACAAATTAAAAATTGCTTCCGTGCGAAACTGAGGTGTGTAGATAATGTTGGTGTTCCTTCCCGCTCCACCAGAACCAAAGATCTTCTCCACATTCCCCACACTCAGCACTCAATACTTCAACGAGCTTTCCTAATCCGCCTCCCAACACTCTTTAACAATATTAATAGGAGACAAGAGCTTGATATAGCATCAAATAAAAGTGTATTCGAGAGGTGTGTAAATATTATCTTAAAGATAAGTTGATGTGAAGGGATTATACCGCCATCTTGACCCACGAATACTTGGCTATGAACATGGACATTCTCATGGTTTTCGATTTGGACAGTTATTAGTAGGATGTGTACCTGATCTTGTTATATTTTGTTATGTTTGTTATATTTTATTATAAAAGTTTACGTTTGTAAAATAGTCTGTTGACAGTGCAAGTGAAATTTGCTCAGTGTAGCTGTATCTTGTGCTTCGTGAATAAATAAATAAATAAATAAATAAATAAATAAATAAATAAATAAATAAATAAATAAATAAATAAATAAATAAATAAATAAATATGTCCGATGTAGCTTAGTTTTCAAGAAGAATACGTGACTATCTCAAAGCTGAACAGTATGGTAAGTTGCCAGTCTGTGTTACAGACCATTCATAGACATGTGAATGAACAGTTAACGTACGAGGGCTCAGAATACAGTAGTGCCAACGTAGTCCAGACACTCACAGGAGATCGGGCATGCACTAATAGGATATGGGAGCGATCACGTGGCGCGTTTGTCGATGGGCAGTGTGCATTTGAAAAGGCATCCAGTCGATAGCGTTGTTGCTGTGTGGCATTGAAGTAAAGAGTGTCGATTTCATCGCTCTACAGGTGATCAGAGTTCGTGCATTAAAATAGACGTTGTCCGTGGAAAAAAATGCATCAGCATGTTACCGAAGATTACGTGAAGCCTGTGACGGGAACGCATTACCCTATAGGACGGTTGCACGATGGGTCAAGGTGTTTCGTGCTGGTCGGAATGAGACTCGCACAGGTCGGCCGTCCATTGCTCAAGATCACATTGACATCGTGAGTGGTCTCGCTTCCGTACAATATCGATGGACTGTCAGGCAAATACCCATAGAGGTTGGTCTCAACCATCGAACGATGTCTTAACATGAGGAAAATTGCACCCCGTTGGGTTCCACACCAACTCACCGATATATGAGTACAGAAATGGCATCGCTATGCACTGGCTGGCATCCACCTGGACAGATACCGCAACGAGACACATTTCTGAAGCGTATTTTTGCCATTGATGAGTCGCGGGCTCGAGCCTGTGAGCCTGAATTAAAGCGCCAATCGAAGAATGGCGTCACCAAGTTCGACAGGTAAAGTTTGTGCTGACTGTGGCATACGACTTTGAGGGTGTCATTCTCACGCATGCTATATCTGAGGGACAAACCGTCAACAATGACTACTATTGCCGGTTTGTGGAGCGACATCTGCGTCTGGTTATGCGGTGCAAAACGTCCGAGTTTATTGCGAGATGATTGCCCTATCGTGTTGCATGAAAACACAATATGTTTTCTTTTATATATCAACTAGCAAATGTACCCGTGCTTCGCTACGGTATTCTACATTGTATACGGATATCGACGTAAATACTGTGCGTGCAGCAAATGAGATTGTTTTAAAATTGCATGTCTCTTAGCCTTATCCGAGAAATAGCATGGGGAGGTCCACATACGTTGTTTCCAATGTAAAGTGAGGGTTGCGGAGTTGTGATGATAACGCCAGGCTCACTTGCCTACTGCCATTCACAATCGAGTTGGCAAGTTTATATTATAATTGCAGGCCCCAATGCCTACTGCGCGGTCACAATCGATTTGGGGAGTTTTAGTTACAATGGCAGACCCATTTCCTACTTTCAGACAGGTTACAGTTGAGGAGTTTTTATTATAATACCAGGCAGCTTCCCTACCACCAATCAAAATTGAGTTGTGCAGTTATCATTATAATGACAGTCCCTTTTTACTGCTGCTGGCCAGCTTACTGCCAGTCACACAGAATTAGTGAGTTTCCATGAAAATAGCAGGCCACTATGCCTAATGCTAGTCAAATTTTAGATTGACAGTCCCTTTTTACTGCTGCTAGCCAGCTTACTGCCAGTCACACAGAATTAGTGAGTTTCCATGAAAATAGCAGGCCACTATGCCTAATGCTAGTCAAATTTTAGATTGGAACATTTGTTGATAATGGCGGGCACCCTGGCCTAGAGCCAAACACAATAGAGTAGGGGACTTTCGAACAAAACTGCATGATCCCTTGCCTTCTGCAAGACAAATCGAAAAGTGAATTATTCATTAAAATGGTAGGCCCTCCTTACTAATGCCAGTTACACAGGAGTTGGAGAAGGACCCCATTCCTACTGCCAGCAGTCAAAGTCGGTGTAGGGAGTACTGATTACAATAGCAGACACATCCTTTCTCGATCGCTACAAATCGACATCAATGAATATATACAGATGGACATACGAAAGTATATGAATGTTTACAATATTGCAGACCTTCATTTACAGATTAACTGCTGCTAAACGGTACGTCATATCGACAAAGGATTGTACCGTAAGGCGCAGTATTTAGCGATCTAAATGGCTGGTCCTATGATATTTTCTCGCATCTAATCTATTCATGGGTCAGATTGAATCAGAAACGTTGAATAGGTTGAAATTTGTGTAAGAATATCTTACATTGCATAACTTTTCGGATAATTATGTGATATAGCATTTGGCTCACATATGGGTACTGGGTGGGCCAATGTTCGTGTAGAGTTTGATCATACTATTTTTCCTGTAAGTGATTGAAATGATGCACATGAGAAGAAAAGGTTTAGAAATTAATTTCCATTAAGGCAGGTAGATTTCCATTAAGTTTGGTTGTGTGTATTTTGAGAGAGTGCAAAATCACGGTTTCGGTTTCGTATAAACCCCCAATTAGTTCAGGGATTTATAAACAATATTTGCCCTAAAACCTCCCCAAAGGACAGGTGGATTCTAAATATGAAGTTTGGTGGAAATATGTCCAGTAGTTTTCAAGTTAGAGAAAGACAAACAGACCAACAAACAAACAAACAAACAAACAAACTAACTAACTAACAGACACCAAGGAAACCTACCCTCGGACAGATGGATGCTATATATAAAGTTTGGTTCATATATCTTGTTAGTTTTCAAGTTGTAAGAAGTACGCTTTACACGCACCCGCTCTTGCGTTAAGTCCGCTGGGATTTGTACCGAAAAACGGTCCGTTAATGATATCTCCCTTACTAAATCCTGTTATCGAAATGATGCACATGAGAAAAAAAGGTTTAGAAATTAATTTTCATTAAGGCAGGTTAATTTCCATTAAGTTCGGTTGTGTATACTTTGAGGGAGTGCAAAATCACGGTTTCGGTTTCGTAAAAATCCCCACTCAGTTCAGGGATTTAGAAACGATATTTGCGCTAAAACCTACACAAGGAGAGGTGGATTCTAAATATGAAGTTTGGTGGAAATATATATTTAGTAGTTTTCAAGTTATAGAAGGGCAAACAAACAGACAAACAGACAAACAGACACCTAAGCTAAAAATGATGCAGATGGTCATTATTACACCTGAAACGGATAACTGTACGGAAATTTCGCCAAAATAATCAATGTACAGACACACGGTCGTTACGATTTTATTTTTTGCGCTAAAACCTACCCATGGACAGGTGGATTCGAAATATGAAGTTTGGTGGAAATATATCCAGTAGTTTTCAAGTTATAGAAGGACAGACAAACAACCAAACAGACAAACAAACAGACAAACAGATACCAAAGCTAAAAATGATGCAGATGGTCATTATTACACCTGAAACGAATAACTGTACGGAAATTTCGCCAAAATAATCAATGTACAGACACACGGTCGTTACGATTTTATTTATATACATGACGGATAAGCATGAGCACGTTGAAAAGTGCAGACTTCCACTTCGAGATTCATATCTCCTAAACGGTTTATGATATTAAGAAACGGTTTGCGCCATCAGACGCCTCATTTACCGCTCTACATGCTAAATTCTAAACCATATCCTCATATCTCCCATATTAAGGGGGTAAATTGAGTTCAAATGTTGAATAGGGTGAAATTTGGGTGCATTTTTAACATTTTACATTACGTTTTGCCTACTTATGTATAAGCTAGAACCATGAAATTTGGTACAAATATGTCCCTTAATCGTGCCAATGTGCGCACCTAACGCGATGATCCTATCATTCTTATAAGTGTGTCAAACAATGAAATATACTTGTAAAAATCACCAAATTTACGAACAATCCAGAAATACGGCCAAATTTAACGTATAAGGGAGAGAGATACGACAAAATGTCACAGGACCAAAGTTGTAGATCACTCCGAATTGAAGTGACGCTGTGCCATCCGTTTTGTGATACGACTTACCGTTTAGCCAAAAAATAGCTCAAAAGGAATGTCTGCACAGTCATTAAAATTGCCTTCATATTTCGATATCTTTGGGGGTAAAAAGTGAAAAATTTGAACATTTTGGAATTTTCCCGTCGGTTAGGGACCAAAAGCTATAATTTCGCCAAATTTTAATTGTCTACCTCGTCTGGCAGGTTGTGCCGCCATCTTGATTTGGGGGGATAGGGGATAAAAATGAGGAAATTCCCGAAAATTTTTAAGCCCACGAAACCTATAGGTTTTCGTTTTGGATATACTATACGACTGTGTTCTTATGCAGAGCCCAAAATTTGAGCCCCCCCAGCGTGCCCCCTTCAGGGAATTTTGAGAATTTCCGATTTTTCTAGGGATCCTGGGGTCATCAGTTTCCCTCGTACAAAGTTTCAAATTTCTGAGATTTCTGGAAGTGCCTCATTAATTAACGTATTTTTTCATTTTTAAATATTTATATATACATCGCTCCAGCCCGACTTGCTTTTATATATATAGATGATATGTGTAAAGAAGTGGAATCAGAGGTAAGGCTGTTTGCAGATGATGTTATTCTGTACAGAGTAATAAATAAGTTACAAGATTGTGAGCGGCTGCAGGGTAACCTCGATAGTGTTGTGAGATGGACGGTGGGCAATGGTATGATGATAAACGGGGTTAAAAGTCAGGTTGTGAGTTTCACAAATAGGAAAAGTCCTATCAGTTTTAATTACTGCGTTGATGGGGTGAAAGTTCCTTTTGGGGATCATTGTAAGTACCTAGGTGTTAATAAAAGAAAAGACCTTCATTGGGGTAATCACATAAATATGATTGTTAATAAACGGTACAGATCTCTGCACATGGTTATGAGGGTATTTAGGGGTTGTAGTGAGGATGTAAAGGAGAGGGCGTATAAGTCTCTGGTAAGACCCCAACTAGAGTATGGTTCCAGTGTACGGGACCCTCACTAGGATTACTTGATTCAAGACCTGTAAAAAATCCAAAGAAAAGCAGCTTGATTTGTTCTGGGTGATTTCCGACAAAAGAGTTACAAAAATGTTGCAAAGTTTGGGCTGGGAAGACTTGGGAGAAAGGAGACGAGCAGCTCGATTAAGTGGTATGTTCCGAGCTGTCAGTTGAGAGATGGGGTGAGAGGACATCAGTAGACGAATAAGTTTGACTGGTGTCTTTAAAAGTAGGAAAGATCAAAATATGATGATAAAGTTGGAATTCAAAAGTACAAATTTGGGCAAATATGCGTTTATAGGAAGGCGAGTTAGAGATTGGAATAACTTACCAAGGGCGATGTTCAATAATTTTACAACTTCTTTACGATCATTTAAGAAAAGGCTATGTAAACAACAGATAGGGAATCTGCCACCTGGGCGACTGCCCTAAGTGCAGATCAGGATTGATAGATTGATTGATTGATTGATTGATAGATTGATAGATTGATAGATTGATTGATAGATTGATTGATTGATTGATTGATTGATTGATTGATTGATAGATAGATAGATAGATAGATAGATAGATAGATAGATAGATAGATAGATAGATAGATAGATAGATAGATAGATAGATAGATTGATAGATTGATAGATTGATTGATTGATTGATTGATTGATTGATTGATTGATTGATTGATTGATTGATTGATTGATTGATTGATTGATTGATTGATTGATTGATTGATTGGTCATGTCGCAATCATTGTCAAGCCCTTATTGCAACGGTGGCATTGGGGGGACTTGGAACATCTCCGTACTCACCAGACATGAGTCTTTGTGACTTCAATCTATTTCCGAAGTTGAAGGAAACCCTCCAAGGCCGCCAATTTCCTCTGTGTAGTGGGAGCTCTGTCGCTGTCATCAGCAGAGACCGCCTTGCCAATGGTCCCCAACGGTTTCCCGACATTTGGTAAAATTTAATGGACTTTGCGGGCGACTACAGTGAAGGAATGTAATACAATTGTACTTGTTACTTCATTAAATATTGCGTTCTATCAATATTGTCACTACTTTACTTACATCCCTCGTATGTACATTTGAGCGTTAAGATTCTGTGTTCAGCGAATATTTTTGTGGGTCTAAGTGAGAGCTCTTGAAAACTAGAGCAGGACGTGGAACACTGCAATATTAACACTGAAAGCTACAAGCTCTCGTACGTCCTAGCAAGGAGGAAAATAAACATTGCATGCAAAGCGGAGACTAGATGAATAGGCTCACGCTCAAAAGATTATATATATATATATATATATATATATATATTTCAAGCTCATTTATATAGGTAATGACAAGAATAGCGATGAAATGAAATTATACTAGACTCTAACTTCAAGAGAACCTTTCTGAAGTGAAAAGGATGAGTGACAGAATACTAGCTTCCAAATTCACGTTATATAATGAGCCCTCTAGCCTAGAATTGTATATGCCCAATAAGTGGGCTGTGATACCGTACTCAACGTTAAGTTTTGGGAAGGGTCAGATGGAATCCTTCAACACGTTTCGCACTATAAACTACAATTCTGAGTTCTCATGTTGTACGCCATAGAGAAGGATACGTAGGATTTTGGATATGTAATAAGGAATGAAGTCAGAAAAATTATTTGCTTTGCAAAATACAGTCAGATCTCTGATATCCGGACTAATGTGGCGCCGGGTGGTCCGGATATCATGAAATCCGAATATCAGAGAGTATCATTAAATTACAGCCGAATTCATACAAAGACTATACATAACATTACACACTATGTCTTAACATCAAACACAGCACTGTGTTTAAATACAGTATAAAACATAATAAAATATTACCGAGCAAGTGACCGTGCGGATTGGGTCACGCAGCTATCAGCTTGCATTCAGGAGATAGCGGGTTCGAACCCTACTGTCGGTAGCCTTAAAGATTGTTTCCCGTGGTTTCCCGTTTTCAGAGCAGGCAAATGCAGTCCTTCCTTATCCCATCGTCGCCATAAGACCTATCTGTGTCGATGCGACGTAAAGCATATTTGTAAAACGGTTAAGATATTAACGTCAGACACAGAAATGTATTTGAATAAAGTATAAAACACAAATAAAATACAAAACGAAAACGTAAAAATTGCAACAAATTAAAACTTAAGCTCATTCACTTACTTCGGTTTCTTTTATAAGAAGGTTATTATCATAGCCTGTTTAAATCGTTGCAGACATTTTTCATTTTTCCGGCCATGCTTCGATTGTAATACTGATTAAAGTGACACAAATTGTGTACCTTTACTTTAGACAGAAAATCAACACCGCAATAAAAAAGAAATATTGTACTGTAACGCCCACGACTGACTAAATCGCTGAGTCCATGAGTCAACAACCTCCCGATCCCGCCCAGTCCCATTGTAATCCTTCTTATGATACAGTCCAATTCAGTAACGTAGTTTACTACATATCTTGGATCACTTAACCAATCGGATTGTGACACGTTCCCAGGTGTTCGAAGCAGAATCAACGATGCCTGGATGAAGTGGCGCCAAGTCACAGGAATCCTTTTTTTTGATCGGAAGGTGTCAATGTATCACAAATCCAAAATGTATGGGACCATCATCAGACCAGTGCCACTATATGACACAGATTCTTGGCCAGTCACAAGGAGACACGAACAACAGCTGCAATGGGACTCGCTAGGCTGGATCACATCACAAATTAGGATGTTCAGATGGCGTTTGGTGTTGACCTAATCCCTGAGAGAATTGTTTGCGATAATATGGCCAGGTGATACGCAGAAACGGGCGACCAAAGAAGCGCTGGTTCGGCACTCTGCAGGAGGATATGCATGTGGCGAAAGTCTGTCCTGAAGATGCACAAGACAGTATCCAGTGGAAAAGGAAGTGCAGAACAGCACCTCCTGCAATTAAGTGAGATAAATGCTGAGGATGAGAAGAAGAAAAGACATGCACTATAAAAAATTCCCCAGAAACCAGGCCGGATATCAAAGAGCTGCATATGAGAAGTTGTACTGTACCTTCTTCAAGTAAAAAACAAGAACACCTAACTGCTCAGCGCAGACATGCTGTGGCTGATATCAACTTAGGAGTACCTCAGGTAAGGACAACTATAGAATGCCAATGAAGATAGGTGGTGGTTATTCTAAAGGGAATTTCCGGATACCCTGAGGAAAGAAGGGAGATAACTAGGTTTTCCACACAATTATCAGAAATAATAAACATGCTGACTAGTAGTGACGTAGCGTGTCCTTTATTATCAGGGAATTCGCTAAGGAAGTCACCACGGAGCTCATGTTACTTCGGTTCTTTTGCAACGGACTACGTTGAGTCCTCACCCAAAAGATGGTTGTCTCCCCATGGCTCATCGTGTTCAAGTATGCCTCAGGGACTGAGGTGGCTATACACGGTAGTGTACTATCACACAATAAACAGTACACTTCCACATAAAATGAAATAAACAATCGCAATTTGAAATGTGGGTGTTAAAAAATTAGCAAAAATTATGCTATTTGCTTTACGCCGCACCGGCACAGATATGTCTTATGACTATGACGGGATAGGAAAGGCCTAGGAATTGGAAGGAAGCGGCCGTGGCCTTAATTAAGATACAGCCCCGGCATTTGCCTGGTGTGAAAATGGGAAACCACGGGAAACCATCTTCAGGGCTGCCGACAGTGGGGCTCGAACCCACTCTCTCCCGATTACTGGATACTGGCCGCACTTAAGCGACTGCAGCTATCGAGCTCGGTGAAAAAATTATGTAAAAGAAGATTAGGAATCTTCTCTTTAAATCGGGCAAGTGAAACAAATAGTTAAAAAGCTCTCCTGTAAAATTGCATATTTGTGGCATAGAGCCCTTTGCCTCCAAGGCACGGATAACATTGCTTTCGAGTAATACAAATTTACAGTTAGCGAAAAATGTTATACCGTGAATCAGGCTATCAAGTTATGATTTAAGAATATTCCTGCTTTGCAAACTGAATCGTTCTATTAATAACCACAGAGCTCGTAAGACGATCTCATGGTTGAAGATAACGGAGTAATAACTGGACTTTAATTTTTAAAAAAGTATAATAAAACTCATTACGAACTAATACTTGGGAAGTTCCGTAACGAAGTTCACAAACTTTTTTCCATTGAAATTGGCATTTCAATTATATTTTGAAAAGAATATAATCCATTTTAATCTGTTAGTGATGGTACTTATACTCCATAAATGATAAGATTAAGGTCATTGTTTTTCAAATAATGGACGCCGGGTGTTGGCTAGAAGCTGTGAAGTGTATTATACAATAGAGAAATCGGGAACGAGTCTGGCAAGAAAAGATAAAATGAAATGGAGAAGAGAAGTCAGGCAGGCGGGTTGATTCGTCTCCGGGCTGATCTATTGTTCTCCCGAGGCTCGGGGTTGAGGTTACGGAGATACCATTGTTCCAATAATCAGTTCATTCGCAGCTTATCGTCTGGGCTATAGAATTTCACGGAGTATTAACACAAGCTCCAGTTGTCATGAAAATGTGTAGGAACCAGGATGGAGTGAAGAAATATATTGTATGGCTAAGTTCATTAGGAGTCAGGAACGGCCCTATGCATAAAAAAAGGATTACCGTTTCGATTTGTAATGTGTGACATAACTTACACGGCCAATATTCGGTATATATTAAGAATAATGATTCCTAAATATTTATTCAACTAAATTATTTTCGTTATCTATACTTGCGTAGACCATATAATAAGTCCGCCACGGTTACCATAATCTCCATAAATAAATAAATAAATAAATAAATAAATAAATAAATAAATAAATAAATAAATAAATAAATAAATAAATAAATAAATTTTCTCTCCACATTTTTTTACAAGTTGCTTTACGTCGCACCGACACAGATAGTTCTTATGGCGACAATGGAATAGGAAAGAGCTAGGAGAGGGAATGAAAAGGCCGTGGTCTCAATTAAGGTACAGTCCCAGCATTTTCCTGGTGTGAAAATGGGAAAACACGGAAAACCATCTTCAGGGCTGCCGACAGTGGGGTTCGATCTGCATATTCTATAAATTATCACTTTGACTTTGGAAAACCTCTTCCGTGTCACATAAAGCCCTTAGAGACAACCGGTTCTGTTCCTGTCTGTCTGTCTGTCTGTCTGTCTGTCTGTCTGTCTTGTATGCGCACTTTTTAAGTTATAGATTTTTTACTTGGTTGAGGAGTAAGAAGGGAGCACTGCCGGTTCGAGTTATATTGCCAACTGAATGGAAATGAAATCTGAATTGAATCGATAATATGATCGATCGATATGATTTTTCTAAACTTGTATTATCTTACGCCAACAACTGTGTCACACACACACACAATATATAGTACTATATAACATTTCCCGATGCGAAACGTGTTCCTAGCATGAATTCTATAGTTTGGCTTTGCTGTGTAAACAACAACAGAACGAGTACTTAAAGTGTACGCCAGATGTCGCACAGCGATGATAAGCGATTCTTAGTTTGATAATAATAATAATAATGTTATTTGCTTTACGTCCCACTAACTACTTTTACGGTTTTCGGAGACGCCGAGGTGCCGGAATTTAGTCCCGCAGGAGTTCTTTTACGTGCCAGTAAATCTACCGACACGAGGCTGACGTATTTGAGCACCTTCAAATACCACCGGACTAAGCCAGGATCGAACCTGCCAAGTTGGGGTCAGAAGGCCAGTGCCTCAACCGTCTGAGCCACTCAGCCCGGCGATTCTTAGTTTGTGTTTCAAATGTTGCCAATACGAATCTCGAAGATAACCGAAGTCGACCGATTCAGCACTAGGGTGTAAATCTATCGCTAAAAAGTGCGCAGATAATATTGTAAGCATGTGTGTATGTATGCATGTACGATGGCTGTAAATAAAGTTGTAGAAATATTGATAGAACGCAATATTTAATGAACTAACAGGTACAATTACATTACATTCCTCAAATGTAGTCACTCACAAAGTCTATTACGTTTTACCAAATGTCGGGAAGCCGTTGGGGACCGTTGGCATAGCGTTCTCTGTTGATGACAGCGACGGAGCGTCCTCCAGCGCAGAGTACAGATGGCACGTCAGGAAATTGGTGGCCTCGGAGGGGTTCCTTTAACTTTGAAAACGGGTCGAAGTCACAAGGACTCGCGTCTGGTGAGTACGGAGGATGTTCTAAGACTTTCCATTGCCACCGTAGCAATAAGAGCTTGACATTGTTTGCGACATGAAGACGTGCTATACGGTAATATATTCTCGCCACAGGCTTCACGAAATCCTCGATAACTTGATGATGCATTTTTGCCAGGAAGAACCTCGATTTTAATCCACGAACGCTGATCAACTTATGTATTCTTTCTTTAGGGCGGTAAAATCGACACTCCTCACTTGAACGCCACACAGCAACCCTCCCTCCCATGGTTACTAGAGTAGACGGTAGGGGTCATCAGTTGGGTGCGCAGTAGCAACCCACGCCTCCTGACGTCACGCGGTCCGCAAGTTCGCTAAACCAAGCAGAGCGCCACTACTCTAGTGATGGTGTTTAAATTCGCAACAGTGTAAGAGTTTCATTTTTCTGTACTGTGCTGTGCTGTGCCATGGTGTGTTGTGCTGTCGCGTGTTGCTTTAACCACGATAGACACCAGAAGGACTTACACATTAAATGTCCTGCGAGCCTGCGCGTGACCTCTACCGTCTAGTCTAGTAACCGTGCTCCCTTCTGCATTCCCGACACATCGACAACAGCGCCACCTTACCGCTTCCATAGCCTATTTGCGCATGCCCGACCTCCTGCGGTTGTCTGAACTACGTTGCCACTACTCCATTTGCAGCCCTCTATTGTAGCATTTTCCATTTAGGACCCCAAGAAGATGACTGACTGTCCATACTTTTATTATAGAGAAAACGACTAACTGTGGAACAAGAGCATAAATAAGACGATTACCCTGTTATTTGGTCAACACTTGCAACACAATCCGTTTCAATAAAGAGAAGCTTTCAAAACAAAAGCTGCGAAGACAATAACAGACACTATACCACTGTTAAGAAGCCAGAGGGAGTTTAGAGTTCGGAATGTCTGATACTGAGTAAGAAGGGGAAAATGGATGAGCTAAAGAAGAAGTAGAGAAAAATCTTGAGAAAGCTCTTAGGACCCGAAAAACGAAAGGATGGTTCATGGAGGAAGAGGAGGAATGAACCATACAGACAGACAGACAAAATCACAGACACCATACGTAAGAGGAGACTGAAATTTTAAGGGCACCTTACAGGAATGAACAAGAGTCGACTAACAAAGAAAATCTTAAATTGCATCATCAAACTAAAAGCAACTACTAAAAGGGAAGAAGAAACAAGGAAAGACATGGAGGAAGTTGGCATCAATCTAAAAGAAATCTTTAACAGAGATATGTTTCGAACGAAAATGGATAAATTCAAGGGGTTCCAGGAAAAGCACAATGAAAATTCCAAGAACAAGGAGAGGAAGAGAAACCACAGTGAAATTATGAAGAAGAAAAAATTACTAACCATCAAGTCAATTGTTTACCGTGGTCCAAAGTAGGCCAAACTTGAACAAAAAAGAAGAAATTGAAGAATTACTTTACAATCGGACATAAAAAAATGTTCTGATATTCGGAAATTAATTCACCGTGCTGAGGTACATGACACCGTGTTCAAGGCATAGGGCGTTCGTCATTTCCACGCCCTTCGTGGCCCTTCTCTTTCATTTTCCGATACCTTCATTTTTACAAGAATCAGTCCTATTCCGTTTTCACTTCTGATTAATGCTGAGAGAGAATAGTTGCCCAGTTTTACTTTCCCTTAAAAGAATCATCACACCAATGAGTGATGGTGGAATAGTGTCAGTTATGGGCTGTGTCTAGCCCACAATAAATCCATAATTTGAAGTGCCAGAACACAACAAAACTAGCGCATGCCGTAGTGGTCATTATGAAGGATAACAATAGTTTATTTCAGTGTGGCATGCTGTGTTCCCGTTGTTAGTGAAACTACATGCATTAAACTATACTACATTGTGTCCACCATCTGGAAATGTCATTATTGCTGAATTACTGTTCGCATACCAGCACAGAGGGAACTACGACGGAACTCGGTAATTATATTAGTGGTAATGCTTTCCACACATACTTCGTTCGTTCCCAGTGCGATATGAAAAATATGCTGTCAGGAAATAATTAATTATACTTTTTGTTTAGTTCATTATACTGGAACCCTTCCAGTAGACATTTCTGGTTGTAGATATGACAGAACAGAACTGGGTACTATTGCGTTTTCTTTTATTTCTAAAGCTGTCCGTCTGTATGGCTTCATTTGTTGAAATCTCGCTCGCTGTACCTGACTTCGACTATGGTGCAGATCATGGGTAGAACCAGAAACATAAAAAATGAACCTGGGTGAAGATTTAAAGCAGGGGTTTCCAATTTGTAAGGGCTCGAGGGCCATACTGGAAACCTTAAGCAAGATCGCGGGCCCCACTTTAATGATGGGCCAATTTTCGTAAAATTCTACCAATAGAACTGAGGTACCTGTATAAAATAATGTGAATAGTTCAATTGAACCGAAAGTTTAATAATTTTTTTGCTTGAAACACTATTTTACAATTTCATACAAGAGTGAAAGTTAAAATAAGCACTATTATACCCAGGACAAATGAATTTGAAATAAGAGCACAGAAAGAGTGTCAGTTCATTTGTATTAATATTTGACAAATGACAAAAAGTAAAAAATGTACTTAAAGACAAATTGAAATTAATAATGTACTCAAAACAGAAAGATGGACGATTTAGTGGAAGTAGAGTGAAGAGAACAATGATATACAGTTATAAGAGCCTAAAATCCCAGCAATATACTTCCAGGAGTACTTCCCTGAAAATTTCTTCGAGTGTGAAGGACTGTGTACCAGACAGTACTACCAATGAGAGAAGAATGAATAATTGCTTAACGTCGCATCGACACAGATAGGTCTTATGGTGACGATGGGACAGTAAAGGACTAGATATGGGAAGGAAGCGGCCATGGCCTTATTGAATGTACAGCCTGGTGTAAAAATGGGAAACCACTGAAAACCATCTTCGCGGCTGCAGACAGTGGGGTTCGAAACCACTATCTCCCGAATACTGGATGCTGGCCGCACTTAAGCGACTGCAGCTGTCGAGCTCGGTAACGAAGAATTTAAACAGCGTCTTGCACCAATCGCAATTAACGTATCTCTTGGTATTCATTGCATGCTGCGTTGCATAAAACGTCAACAGTGAGGTTGACATAGATCCCGTAGCCATTTTTATAATGGTTAATACCTATTACTCTCATTCGTGTGGGCTCATTTTCTGCCGAAGTTTGGATTTTAATTTTTAAACCTGAAATAATCTATTCAGTCCAAGAGAATACTTGAAAACAGGAAACAATATTAAAGAATGAATTAGTTTTGACTTGGATCTATAAACGGTGTAAAAAGTGATACATTTTTGAACGAAATACGAAATTTTCTTTGTAAATTTTGTTCATGTTTCCTAAAATATTTTAAAAAGCCCTCGCGGGCCGCACGCGACTCGCGAGCCACCATTTGGAAACCCCTGATGTAGAGGCATATCTTGCTCTCACACCTTACGAGAACCGCATCTTCCTCTGAGAACGTTCCTCATGTTCTTGGGGATATTAGAGTACAATCACGGCATGGCCTGCTAAGGAGACTACTGTAAAATTGGATCCAGTGTTCTTCATCTAGGGGTCTTGGGTTCCTCCAGCTAATTTATTAATTGCCACAGGAACTAAGATCATATCATCTGAATGTTTAGCCCCTCAGCATAAAATGTTAATTGCTGAACTTAAAATCAGTTGTTACATGGTGAAATGTTATCTGATTGGATAAGCCAAAATCAAATGGTGGAAATTAATACAAAATGACCATCGGTGGAAGCTTTGTTTTTTCTCTCATTGATGTTGTTGAGATTGACAGCACATGGTTATCGCTTAACAACTCCATCAAGACTGTTGCGAATGACGAACAAACATATCGGACGCACACACAGTACAATGTTCATTTCCACAGGCGCACAAATACAAGTCGATACAAGTCAGATGGAGGACCAGGTTGCCCTAGACGGACAGATACATCACTCACTAGATGGTTTAGAGTATTTATTCTAAATGTATAGATAGCACATATTTACACATATGTACAATATAAGTATAGAGACACAAATATACGTCTATTACTGCTGGTCGCCGTGTTCTCTCTCATTAACGAAAGACAAAGCAGGGCGTTGTCAACTGTGAAATGACAAGATATGAATTGTGGTAGGCGGAGATGCCAGCACAAAGCCGCAACAAGGACTGTAGATCAAGCTCCACGGTAACACAATCTGGTTGTGCCGAAGCGATAAAGAGATGTGGCTGTGGACTGAAAAATGTATAAGAAAAAGTGGGTACTAAGAAAGCAGCTTTGACAAACATTCCAGGCTGAGAAGAGTCATCAGGACTACAAAGCCATCCTGAAAGAAGCAAGGAGAGTACTGTAGTTGCTGAGGCCAGGGTAAATTATCAGCATTTATATGAACAACTGGCAACAAAGGAAAGGAACCAGGTCGTCTACCGAGTGGTACATGCGAAGTGTAGAACAGAACATGAGTGAGCACCATATTTGAGAAAATTATATGGCTGGTGGTGGTGATTATTGTTTTAAGAGGAAGTACATCTAGGCAGCCGTCCTCTATATAACACTAATTTGAGAGAAAAAATTGAAGGGAACCGACACTTCCAAAAATCAACATATCGGCCAAAGGAAAACAAGGGCCACGAAAGGCGTGAAAATGAAGGACTCCCTAGGTCTCGAGTGCTCTAAAACCGTTGGGGTCGGAAAAGAACAAGAGTTCACCAAGGGAGGTCGAATAGGATAGATGAAAGTGAGGAGCATGGCACAAGTAAGTGGAAGCAATGTCAGGACTCAGCTAACGGCCCCGTGGTCGTCAACCAATGCTCCACAGTTCGAAGCCCCTGGGGCCCCATTTAGTCACATCTTACGACAGGCAGGGGATACCGTGGGAATTATTCTACCGCCTCCACCCACAGGGGGTTATATGGATGATCGGTGATTGCATGGCAGTAGGATGATTTCGCAGTGCTAGCAAAAATATTTCAGTGAAGTACTGAACATCGAATTCCCTCACTCACTCACTCACTCACTCACTCACTCACCAGTACCGGAAGGTGGATCACCAAAGATAATCTCATCGCTGCCATTCGCAGCATGTATGTATGTATGTTTAGTCCTCAGCCCGAAGGCTGGATGGATCCTCAACAGCTTCGCAGCATGAAAAATGAAAAAGCACCGCGGCCGGATGACCTGCCTACAGGTGTGTGGAAAATCGAGGAACTACACGAAACAGGCGATCACATTGACTAATATAATTTTTCATTACCATTATCGACTGTTGCCATATGTCCAAAACATTGCATCCAGCACCGGCAAGGAAACTCTCTCGAATGTTACAACCACCGGCCAGTCCAGTTCCCTTCCTACACCATGAAGATATTTCAGGGTATTTTTCATAACAGACTAAGCAAAATATTCCGGTTCTTACCTAATCAATATAGATATTTGAAAGGATGTGGTGGATTATATGATGGAGAAACATCCTAAGAAAAGGAAGCCATTACATCTGGCGTTCCTTAACGTTGAGAAAGCATTCGGTATGCTCTTCACTATCATCATGTTACAGAAACATACATCAGCTAGGTGAAACTGCCGTACACCAACCCTAGCAGCAAAGTTCGGTGCCTTGCGGAACTGACTAACGGCTTCCTTGCGACAGTATTAATGAAGAACCGTCTCTCACTCCGCTGTTCCTTGTTATCGTGATGGACAACAGAACACAGGACTTACAAAAGGGAATTCCATGAACAATAATGTATGATATTGACGTGATGCTTGTGACAGACACCACAGAGGACGTTGAAACTGAAGTTCAAGCATGATTTGAAAATGAAAGTCTTTGGCCTTTGTCCAAACCAGTGGTATTCAAACATTTTGGTTGGCGAACCCCACAAAATCCAATTGTTTTATTTACAGTAAGTACAGTACCCACGAGTGCGATTATACGAGAAATAACAAATGACAGTTGCTCGATACCAAATAATAATCATCACTATCATCATCATCTTCCGCAGCTTTTCACGCTTGCTTAGGGTCCCTGCACGCACTGAGGTGGTCTGGTGGTGGTGGTGATTACTGTTTTAAGAAGAAGTACAACTAGGCAACCATTATCTGTATAGTATTGATCAGAGATAACAAATGGAAGGGATCGGACACTTCAGGCAAAGAAAGACAAGAGCCACGAAGGCTGTGAAAATGAAATATCCCTAGGCCTACAAAACCTAATACCGTCGGGGTCGGAATAGAACAAGAGTTGGCCAAGGGGGTCGGATAGGATAGGTGAAAGTAAGAAGCCTGGCACAATAAAGTGGAAGCAATGTCAAGGCTCAGCCAAGGGTCCCGTGGACGCCAAACCATGCTCCCAAATTGAGAGTCCCTGGGGCCCCTTTCAGTCGCGTCTTACGACAGGCAGGGAAACGGTGGGTAGTATTCTACCGCCCCCACCATCAAAGGGAACGCACTGAGGCATGGAAGGTTTGTGGCCAGAGCATTCCCTGACAAACCACGATCGCCGAGGTGACAGGCAAGCAGCTACGCCGCTACACCACCCTGTTCCCCAATAATAAGAATATTGAATTGTACATACCCATATCATCGCAGGACAAAGGAAAACTCGTACCACCTTCGGGTTAATGTTTACGGAAGAAGCCCAAAACTGAACGGTGAGGAATAGCCGAAAAAATGTTCCTGCCTTTTCGGTGTTAAATGTTAGCCCAATTATTTGACCATTGCAGCGTCCTATTCCCTTCTCAAACAACGGGGCAGGGCATTACAATACAGATGAAGAAATGTGGTTTCCTCGTGAGTGGAATCACGAGGTTTCCATTAGCTAGCAAAGATATATTTACGAGTATTATTAATGCAACAATAATTACAATTGCACTATAGGCTATGCTCTGCTACTGAAAAACAAAATTGGAGTGGATTTCGAAAGGAAGAAAAATAAAAAAATTGAAAACTACCGATGACAATAAAATGAAAACAATATTAACATAATAACAGTAACAGTATTAATAAAAATAATCACACATAGAAACAAATTATATCATCTATATAATGCACATCGTACGAAGAGATACATTGAAAATATATGAATAGTCAGTACTATATATAGTAAAGAGGAAGTTTCCAATATGTATACATTTCTACAATATCCCGAGATATCGCCTTTAATTGAGAGGTGAAGAGAAGGATTAAGAAGCAGAAGAAGAAAATATGTGAAAGGAAGAGGGAAAATAATGATGAGATGTTTTCAGGTCAAAACTTAATGATTCATGCATGTATACCTAGTATTATGACACAGGCATGTTTAAAAGCTTATTTTTTCTTGTTTTTACAAGTTGCTTCATGTCGCACCGACACACATAGGTCTTATGGCGACGATGTGACGGGAAAGGCCTAGGAAGCAGCCATGGCCTTAATTAAGGTACAGCCCCAGCATTTGCCTCGTGTGAAAATGGGAAACCACGGAAAAACCATATTCAGGGCTGCCGACAGTGGGATTCGAACCCACTATCTCCCGGATGCGAGCTCACAGCTGCGCGCTCCTAACCGCACGGCCAACTCGCCCGGTCTCCTGAATAGTGAAAAGCTGAACTGCTGGACATGCTTCTGACGTACACTGGTAAGACATTCCATTGTCGGGCTGCGGTAAAGGTGACTGATTTCGAGTAGATTGTTGTTCTGTGTACATAAAGGGATAAACACATGATGCTGCAGGATCCGATACTTTTGTTGCGGTCTGTCCAGAGGAGTTTGATGCGATCACGGAGAGAGTCTGGTTGAGAAATATTAAGAATATTAGGTAAAATTCAAAGAGTGCAAACCGTGCGTCGTTCTTGTAGGTGAAGCCATCCCAGCCATGTGTACGACGGTGTGACATGGTCAGCGCAACGAAGTCAACGGATAAATCTTACACAAGCATTCTGAGCACACTGTAATTTCCTTCCCCATTCCACTGCTAGGTTCACAAAGGGCACTCTGTGTAGTGGTGGATAAAAGAACTAAATCAAAACTTTTTATTTAAAATGAGCTGCTCACTAAAAATAGAAGCTACAATAAATTTGAGTATCCATTAAAACGACCCCGCGTACCCCTAGTTGTACGCGTACCACACTTTAAAAACCACTGGTCTAAACATCAATAAGACTATGCACCTAGAAACGGTTCCGTCCCATTGGCGCACACACATTCATGGAGTCTCCCTTAAGAAAGGACACACACTCTTCGCTGTAGAGTGATGGTTGCTTGAAATAAGATGTGCGAGCAAGAATCAAAGCGATCTGGGCGATTTAGGGATGTCACAGATGTTCTGTGTAATAAGAAAATAAAATATCGCACGTTAGTGAGACCAGTAGCGTTGTATGGTAATGGGGGATGGCCAACTGATAATACCACCAGCACTCGCTGCATGTTATGGAAATGCGAGCGTTGCGAAGAAGCAGGAGAAGGAGGAGAAGAAGAAGATTATTTTAACGTTCCCTCTGTCGTCGCATCGACACAGATGGGTCTTATGGCGACGATGGGACAGGAAAGGCCCAGGAGTGGAAAGGAAGCGGCCGTGGTGTGAAAATTGGAAAAAACGGAAAACGATCTTCAGGCCTGCCGACAGTGAGGCTCAAGGAAAGGAGACGAGCTGTACGACAAAGTAGTATGTTCCGAGCTGTCAATGAAGAGATGAAGTGGATTTTCATTAGTACACGAATGTGTTTCAGTCGCGTTTCTTGAAAGAATAAAAGATAACAATATGAAGATAAAGTTGGAATTCATGAGGACAAATTGAGGCAAATATTCGTTCATAGGAAGGGAAGTTAGGGATTGGAATAATTTACCAAGGAAGATGTCAATAATTTTTCAAATTCTTAGCAATTATTTAAGAAAAAACTAGATAAACAACAGACAGGGAATCGGCCTCTTGGGCGACTGCCCTAAATGCACACCAGTGGTGATTAATGACTGATGACATTTTGTAATTTCTCTACGACCACATAACCTCTGGTGGTTCTGTTGATCCGGTGCATCTCTATGCTGAAAACTTAACGGGAATATTATGTGCAGTTCCTATGAAAATATTGTCATTTATTTTTACCGGAAAACTCTATATGACTTAATTATATGTGGATATTATGCACGAGAGTGCTATATGTACTGGAAACTTCTTCAGATACTCAAATGTGATTTAACAAGCGACTTCACTCTTTTTACAGTTGAAAAATACTGTAGCAATTAGTACATAATACGTTTCACAGCTCTCATTAAGTGGTACAACACTCTACCACATCATTATGAGGAAGATGAAGGGGAAGAAGAACAAGAAGCGTAAATCTTTTGGTCATTCGAAGGAAGACAAAAGGAAAAAAATATGAGTTAACTTTCATACAAGGCATACTTGACTGGCATTGGACATACAAAGGAATTCTAAGGGTAGAATAATTTTCAGATGGAATATCATTTACATAGCTGCGGGCATAGTCAGCTCCAAAGAAGACAGACTTAAGGCCTGCCTTTGTCTGGCAGAGAGGAGCTCGAGACGTGATGCGGGTTTTAGTGCTGAACGATGACAGTAGAGTCTGACCATTTCCGTCTTTTGTACTCTGGAAATGGAAAGAAACAAGATGGGTGCCTCCTTTAGCACCATCCAAAGGTTACTACGTTGCGGCTGACAGGTGTTCATATATTTTGAATGGTATCACTGTTCTTACAACTGATTAGTAACGCCTCTATGGGTGAGCGGACACAGGGCTTCACTCTGTCAGCTTAACACATTCGACATCAATATAAACCACCGTTGCACCCCAATAATGAATTGAGGGCTTAAACTGAAGCATATTTGGGGATATAATATTTTATTACGCAGTGTACAGCATGAAACTTACAAGTGGAATGTTATTGATATTAATAAGAATTCTATTAGTGTATATGCCATGGTCTTTATTCCTGCAGATGGCGGGTGATGGAACTATAATAAAAAAAACTGTAATTGATTATTGATATCCTTTCCATCATAATAAAACGGCAAACTAAAACAAAGGTTAGCATTGACTCAATTACACACTCTACTACAGAAAAGGTCTCAAATTGTTCCGTGCATTACTCTGTATCTTCAACATGAACCATGGCCTTCATAGACATCTGAATGAAGACCACTGTAAAATGCTTGCTACTAGGCGAGTTGGTCGTGCAGTTAGGGGCGCGCAGCTGTGGGCTTGCATCCGCGAGATAGTGGGTTTGAACTCCACTGTCGACAGCCCTTAAGATGGTTCTCCGTGGTTTCCCATTTTCACGCCAGGCAAATGCTGGGGCTTACCTTAATTCAGGCCACGGTCGCTTCCTTTCCACTCCTAGACCTTTCCTATCCCATCGTCACGATAATACCTCTCTGTGTCAGTGCGAAGTAAAACAAATTGTAAAAATGCTTGCTGGACAGAAAGTACAAACTTTAAGAGTTACAATGTCATCTTACTTTTCCTTCTTTATCATCCTGCCGTTAGGATACCTGGTAGGCAACATTATATCACGAAGGATAGGACACTTTTCCTTTCCTCCCTGTACAACGAGAAACTACCTCACTCCTCATTTTTCTAGTACGCCTCTTCAGTGATGCCTAGGCCATCTATGGCAACTGATAGTGGAGCAGTTTAGGATCCAACCAGCCTTCGGGCTTATCACGTCCTCTGCAGCTATGTCACTATTTCACATGCACCGTATGACTGTCCGTCGTGAATCGAAATCCAGATGCCTTCCATATACCCACTTTGCGCTGTCTGATACGTTTCGCTTGATGAGCATCGTATTTAAGTTCGTGAAATCTTTAAAATCTCCAGTCGTCATGATAATAACTTCTAAAGATTTCTTCACACGACTCTTCTTCAACGACTCAGCCCACTGTCCAGGAGTGTAAACAATTTATATCTTCCTTTTATGTTTTACTGTGATGGTGAAGCAAGGAAGGAATGTATGACCTGGCAGAAGAAATGTATTCTTTGAACCAACCTCAATCGATCTTACATCTATAATGACATTAATGTAACATTCTTGTTCTGGCCAATACAAGAATCACCATACACTATTGGTAACTTTTTCTTTTCACTTTTTTCAATCAGAATCACGACTTCAATAAACAGCTGATTTTCTCATTAGTTCCTCCTGAAGCAACAGACTCGGACCAAACATACATGAGTGTATCATAATAGGTGCAAATATGGATGTCAAAGTTATAGGTACACAGTTGTCCCTGACAACGCACACATTCAGTGGTCAAGTGTGGAGTTGGAAATGCCTGCTGCATGCCCATTGTGATCACTAGAGTATCAACGTCTGATTTTTGAAGTCTATTTTGTCACAATTTAGAGATTCGTGTACAGCTTCAGTTTTCCGAAGATGATGTTAGTACTTTGCCAAGTTTAGTGTCCATTTCTGGGATTCATTACACACCATACTTGTGTCCGTAGAGGGCAACATAAAATCAACATTTATTCTGTATTCAATATATATAGGAATATGTGCTTCTTGAATGACTCTTTATCATCAGCTCTACGTTTCGAAACAGTGTACGTTTCTGATATAGAGAGAACACATGTTATATAAGATTTATTGGGGTTCAATCTGCGACTATAATGGAAAGTGTATTTAGAAAACCCATGTATTGTCTTTTCTATGAAGCCTTCTTCTGATATTTGACGTGGTCTCTTTTTTTATGTAGCCCACGTTTGTCTGTAGGAGACCTTGAAGGACCGATCACATGATGATTTTGTAGCCTATTAGCCGTAATAAAAGCATTTTAATCACTTCTCCTTACGTAATATTCGTTAAAGAATATAATTCGTCAGAACAGAATGAAAATAAAATGTTATACTCACCCCTAAGGATTTATAGAAAAGTACATCCTTTATTCTATATACTGCACACCTAACCTTCATAGGCAGTTCCTGGATGTTTAACAAAATACTTGAAAGTATTATTTCTCTCTCCTTTTTTATTATTCTTTCTTGCAGTTAGAACCCTCAAAACGCTCTGAAAGATAGGCATTTTGCATATTCTAGCGGTTCAATGTGAAGAAATCGGGAAATATTTTTCTTCCGCCTCGAACGCGCGTGTTCCACACAATACGTAACCTGACAGCACTGTTCAATGGGATCCACAATTTTCATTCGAAAACTTCCAGCGACATTAAAACACACTCTTCCCGCTATTGCGTAATGTTTTTCTTTCTTCTTTTCACACTCACGCATATTCTTTTTCCTTTTGTTGGCTTTGCTACATCACACACATCGATTCATGATACACCCGCGTTTGTCATCACGAAGCTACTAGTCTACTACTGCACTGCGGTACTTGAGCAAGCGGGCAAAGAAAAGTCTGGCATGTGACTGGAGTTGGAATGGGGAGTTCTTTCATTCACGCACAACATTGGAAAGTTTTCTATCAAAGAAACGCGCTCCCACCACGTAACGGGTAAACATAAAACTGTAAGCTACTGCCGCTTTCTAGAAGATGGTGCTAGGATACCTGGAAACAGCATAGGATTAAAAATTGATTGCAAACTGAGATGAGTGATTCTTCCACTGAGGTACTCAATTGTCTGCACCCATAGCTGCTCTAACTACTTTTAGTATTTATTATATCTACAAAACAAAACGAACCGGGCTCGATAGCTGCAGTCGCTTAAGTGCGGCCAGTATCCAATATTCGGGAGATAGTAGGTTCGAACCCTACTGTCGGCAGCCCTGAAAATGGTTTTCCGTGGTTTCCCATTTTCACACTAGGCAAATGCTGGGGCTGAACTTTAATTAAGGCCACGGCCGCTTCCTTCCCACTCCTAGCCCTTTCCTGTCCCACCGTCGCCGTAAGACCTATCTGTGTCGGTGGGACGTACAACAACTAGCAAAAAAACAAACGAAACGAAAGTAAAATGAAATGTAAACTAAAGCAAAACTGATTCAAAGAACGAAATTATAACTGACAGAAACAAGAGAAAACAAAACCGAAATCATACAAAATGATATTCAATAATATATTCATGTAATATTCCTGACACATGAAGTTATCTCTTGAAAGTACCCGAGTAAAAACACTAATGTAAAGGATTAGTAGTGTACAAAGGAACTTTCTCAGTTATACGGAGGGGTTCATCTACATATTGTTAAAAAAGGGGTGCACTTGTATGGTTTTAAAAATACTTTACATTATAAATATCCTAAACGCTGTTACGAACATAACGCAACAACAACCGTAAGTGCACATGTCAGAGGAATACTGACACATGTATACTAAAGAGTAAGACAGGAAATATTGCTTTAGGAAAGGCCACAGTCTTCATGAGATGTATACCATTCAAGGCTGATTCTTTCCTAACAGACTCTCCACAGTTCTTGTGTGACAGGATGTGTACGTCTTTGTGTTCTTTATTCTTGTTCTATGTTCATTGGATTTTCCTCCTCATTATGCATTAAATGTAATTCATAGCTTACAATTGCCGACAGTGGGGTTCAAATCTACTCTCTCCCGGATGTAAGATCACAGCTACGCCTCACGGCCAGCTCGCTTGGTGGCGGTACTCCTAATGTTTATGCAAATCTTATAGCAGAACTGTTATGTAGGCTAGAGTATACTTCTTAACCGTTTTCGTTAAGTATGTATTTCAGCTTTCTTAATGCCTAAACATCCGGGATGTAGTGATGAGGGTGAACCTCGGTGTCGGCATATCTGAGGAATTATACTAAGATCCACTCGAGGTTGAACGTCGCCATAGGATGGACGAATCAGTGTCAACAGCGTCATACGCCTCACTCCACATGAGCACTACGGAGAGGTTTGTATTTGAACCCAGGCTTTTGGCACGCTATCTACTGATTAAAAATCGTGTATCACCATCTCTGGTACCCTGCCGTCCATCATTCTCATGGTGAAGTTGTTTTCCACCAAGGTGACTCGAACCAGCTAACCACGCTATGACACCATTACGAACTAACGCCTGAACGGGCAATAGGAAACGGTTATCCCTTTTCTATTTCTTCTCAGACCAATTTTCATTAGCGCAACCAAAGACGTGAGGATGAATTAGAACCCATGTATCACGTGGGTGTCGGAAGAGACAAACGTTGACTTACGAAGATCAGATAAGTTATAGGGAAATGAGAAGGCTGTTAAACGTAAGTGGAAGAAACACCAGGCAGCTAGGGGCTCCATGGTCACTACACATCAACACATGTCTCATCAGCAGTGACGCTGCCCGGAATAATCCCCATAATTCGTATAGGGGCACTTGCAGCAGAGACCAATATCAGCCGGCCCCCTGTTATGCGAATATTGCATATCAATATATTTTACCCGTACTATCTACAGTTATACCAGTAGCTCGGCAGATGTGATTTCGATGCTCGAGTAATATGTATTCCGTGACCAATGATGCAACCTTTCTTTTTTCTTTTTTCTTTTTGTTTTTTTCTTTTTGAAAATCCACAGCCTGTTTCCAGTCATTCGACCGGGTCAGGAATGGAATGAATGAAGCCCCATCTAGCGGCGACGATAGGAAATGTGCCGGCTGCCGAAGCCTGTCGCCTCTGGGGGAAATGATTAATGAATAGTTAGTGAAATGATATGATATTGGAGAGTATTGCTGGAATGAAATATGATAGGGAAAACCGGAGTTACCGGAGTAAAACGCGTCCTACCTCCGCTTTGTCCAGTACAAATCTCACATGGAGTGACCGGGATTTGGACCACGGTATCCAGTGGTGAGAGGCCGGTACGCCGCCGCCTGAGCCACGGAGGCTTTATTCTTTTCAATGTTGAAAACATTTCTTAGCAGAAATCGCCATAAAATTCAGCGATTACCTCAATTGTGTCGGATGTTGAAGGGCTGAATGACGCGGAAAGGTTCCAAATTATGAGTCTTGGATAGCTCTATCAAACTAAAAATAAAATTCGAAAATCGCTTTCGGCCTAAATGCAGCTCCAGAAAAACAGCCTAAAATCACTTGTTCCTTTACTCCTTTTCTTCTTGATTCGAACCCTAGCCAAATTAACTTATTTACATAATTCTTTCTGTAATGTGTTCCTTGGTTCAATACCCTCAGGCGTTTTTAATTTTTATGAAAAATATCCACATTGAATGTAGTTATAAGGGTTCAAGTGAAACTCTGCATTGACTCACATTAGCGCTCGTAGTGGTGAATAAGTGAAATAATGCATTGACTCCTGGTGGTAGAAGAAGGGCAAAATGCTAACCTAATTGACGGGATAACGATAACTAAGAAACGGATTGTAAATATTAGGATGAAATAAAGAATATATTCTCATACTTTATTATATTTTATTTACCTAACATTCGTTACTCATATCCTTAGGATGTTTTCAACATAGAGTTGTTTGCCTGAAGGGCTAGAACTGTAGATTTCTCAAGAATTCTATTTTCAGATTAATCAACATCACAACAATTGCACTGCAAATTGGCTCGATATCCACTATTGGAGCGTGGAGAATCTCCACTGATTAAGAAAGGACGCATTTCAAGTGCAGTGAGAAGTGAATGTCTGGTATGGGTTGGATCTCGGGCGACTACCTAATCGGACCATATTTATTCATCGGCCACCTGACGAGACTTTCTTCAAAATGAACTCCCACAGTTGTTTGAGAACGTGGCACTGCCCGACCGATTACGGTCTGGTTTCACCTCATGGATCAGTAGTCGTCTGGAACCACCTTCGTGTTTCATAAACGTAATTAATAGACAGGGAGGAGAGGATCCGTTACCAGGCTCGCTAGATTATCCGAACTTACGATACTTTCTCATCGTACGGGGTTAGCCTACTTAAAGCAGGTAGTGTATACATAAGAGCATGAAGATCCTGGCCGCTTTCGACAACTGATCACCAAGGCATGCCAAGCATAGCACCTCTGTTACAACAAGCAAGAATGTCTTTACAACGTCGTGCTGAAATCTGTTTAAGTATGACGTAAGAACAGTACATACAATGAGTAACGCATTGTTGGTTATTAGCAGTGGCGATCTAACCGAGCGAAAGCTAGCACACCTATTCCCCCGGACATTCAAGGTGGTTCAAATGATGATGGTGATGGTGATGATAATTATTATTATTATTATTAATCAAGGCCTTTAACGCACATGGCGGTGAATACATGGCACATTTCGTCCATGAGTATGATTGTCCTCTTTTTCCCTCTCGTTAAGACATGTACTGCACTTAGTTTCCGGACAGACGTTGTTAATCAACTTAATGTTATTGTTAGAAATCAATTCGTATACCACCATGTGCATATTTAGGATTACGTTGAATTTACCAGGCTGTAATAACCTTCCTTCATTGCTGGTCACGGCTCGAGGTTGAAACCGCTCCACAAAATCACGCACCTCTACCACTAAACAAACGCTCTGTTATCTGGCTAAAATATTCACCAACTCTGGTGGGAACACTCGGCTAAAATTCCTGCTCTCCCAGGGAAACCAGCGTGATTTTGGACTGGTAAAAATTCTAGCTCGCTTTGACTCATTAATATTACAGCGTAAGCCTTTCGTTCCAAGAAACTGTGGATGTACGTTTTCAGTCTCGTTCATTGCTCACTCAGATTTTATAAATTACAACTTACGAGGAAATAGTTTATACACCACGATACTGCATACGTACGCACATACATACATACATACATACATACATACATACATACATACATACATACGTCTTCAATATGGACTGTTATGCCTTTCAGCATTCAGTCTGCTAGCCTCTGTGAAGTGACTACATGCCTCCACAATATTATATTTGTAACGAACTTGTTCTGTGGCCAGATTTAATTCTATTCCTCTTACAGTTAGATCATTAGAAAGTTAAAAATTATTCCAAAATCAATCCATTGACTAGAATTCAGAAAGACGAGGATGAACAATGATTGTGAACTTAAAACAATCCAGTGGATCCGACCCGCAATACCCCACCTTCCCAGAAACTAACTTGAAACAATAGTATATACTGATCAAGAGAAGTATTGTCTACTTAATTACAAATTTATATTAACATGTTATTTTAATTTCATGAAAAAATAGAATTTGAAGTTTCAAAAGGAAACATTTCAAACAAAAATCAGGGAGACAACTGAGGAAGAAATATTTCATAAGAATGTTTTAACTTCTGTATTACCGAGCTCGATAGCTGCAGTTCTAACTTTCAATATTGTGAGTTATATTCGCTGATTATTTTACATTCATATTCATCCACTCATTTTTCAACACCAATGTTTGATTTCTGGTCAGTGGCTGATTTTTGGAATTTTAAATTGCCATTACATTTTGTCTCGTTTCGTACCATTAGGGGCTGATGACCTATAGTTCATTCCATGTCAAAAAACAGTATTACTCTTATGACAACAGTGTTGCCATTTCTAACAGCTCTGCTCAACAACATCACGGAAAAACGGCGACACATAAATTTGTGAAATTCAGTAATTTAAGTTCAAGATAAAAAGCGGAGGAAACTAAGCTGCAATTTACTTTTGAACTAAAGGGGATGTGGGGCTTACAGGGGCTATTTTTTGTTTGTACGGAATCAAAGGTAACGCCTAAAAACACACAGCAACAAATAAATACTGTAGATGACTTCACTACAGAAGTGAGTTGCCGGCGAGAGACTACGCGAGGCTTTTACCAGAGCAACGCGGAAGAAGGGAAATTAAGGAAGGCAACGAAGCGATGGCTGTTCCTGCCATTGTGCTCCATCCCTACGAATACATTTATGAAAAAGAAAATGTTATGTAGTTATTTTAATAACTCACGGGCAAAAATGCCTGATCCCTTTTATCTGTCTTTCACAATACATTACAAAGTACAGTATAATATCCTTTAATCACGAGGAATTATGGGTGTCGCAGAGGGGGTGTGTTCACTCCTTGTAGGGCCATAAGAGCAATACTGTTTTATTAACGTGGAATGATCTTATACATGTTAGGTCTCTTTAAACAACGCGCATCATCAACATTATTTTGCATTCTAACCTATTACTGGCTAAACACACGGGTTCTAATCATTACGCACCTAGACTCGCGCATCACCCATGGGCGTCAACTGTGAAGAACTGTACCAGGCCTTTACGGTGCCAACATGACATCACATCGCATCTCATGACCTGCCCTTTCAACTGTAATCCTCTCAGATCCATAATATAGAACCATTGGGGATATCACAATATTATTAGTCGCCACTTACCATTCCTTAGACGTGAAACTAGGCTGAATCCACATGAAGTAAGGAACCCATTTAATTGAGAAAAGGCCTTGAAAAGTATATTTATGCAACCCTTAATGTAGGTGTAGGCCTGTTATCTGGAAGTCCCGTGTTCGATTCCTAGCTCTGCCAAGCGTTTTAATCCTGAGTTGAAGCCGGAATAGAGTACACTGAACCTCCAGAGTTCAACTCTTCACTATAATGTATTGTTAAAACCAGATGATACCTAGTTAGAGTTAAAGTTATTCATGTACAGGATGGAAGTGGACTTTACCGGAAAACTTTAAGAGGTTATTCAGGATGTTTAGCCCATTAAAGAGCAATAACCACTACCACCATTTCAGAAGCTGCAGCAGCAAGAAATTCAGTGGCGTATGTTGGTATCAAAACTTCGGCTACCACTGCTCTTAGGTTACACTTTACGATGGTTGGTTTAGTGAACGTCAAGCCTTAAGCGTTTAGAGATGCAGCCAATAGCCAACGGAGAAACCTGCTGTGTTGTCAAGGCTGCTTCACAAGCTGCTGCCCTGGTTTCTGCTACTGTCAATAATCAACACCTGATCAGTGGAGATGGTAGGCTAAGGTTTAGCAAATTAAAGTCCGGCTTTGTGGCTAAATGGACAGAATGCTTGCCTTTGGTCCGATGAACCCGGTTCAATTCTCAGAGTCAACCCTCTCGCACTGTTAATTCCCCTAGCTTGGGGACTGGGTATTTGTGACGCCTTCGCCATTCATTTCATCCTCATTACGTCACCGCCTAGCCTTTACAGATGCCATGCACTATTATTATCATTATTATTATTTATTATTATCACTATTATTACGATTTATTATTATTGTTACATTGTTTGTGCTGGACAGAGGTGAAAGAAGGTGCGGGTTTGAATGGGTCTTTCTACTACAATCAAAAGACTAATTAAAAGTTTTAAAAATTATATTATATTTATATTCTCCTCTTTTTCTTCTTTTTCAACTGCAAACAATTAACAAGCAAGTCGCTCAGCGACGGAACAAAATTTCAGGTACAGTAGTTTAGATACAAAGTCGGAGAAATCAGAAAATCCACAAACTTAGTTAATTAATCTACTGAGCACCAAATTTTACCAATGTAACTTGAGCACTATTGCTCCAGACATTCACGAGTCAAGGAGACAGATCTCCCAATTTCAGTTACACAGTAGATCTACAAGAACAGAAAGAGCTCTGAACCTAATACCATTACTGCCTTATCGAGGCAACCTTCAACAATCAGAGCATCTTTGCTAACTAAAATTTACATTTTGCAGGCCTATCGAGGCACAACCTACATTTTGCAATATAAACAAAGTTCACTGTCTTAAACTCTCAACAGTTTAACCACTTAACATAAAGAATGTTTACAGGAGTATCGAATACTCATTCTGCCGGGCCTTGGTGGGAAGATAAGAAACCAGGTTAAAGTTACCGGCTCAAAAACCAAAAGGATGCGGAGGCAGATATTTGCACTCCTTGAAATTTGCACCCAAAATTAAAACCCTATTTGGGCTCCTGGCCCGCAGTTACAGGGTGTAAACCCATTCTACTGAGGTGACTAGATGGAGAAAATATAGTTTACAAGGCTACAAATAAAAAACGGTTGCAAAAACAAAGTCACCTCAAATACAAGTTGATAGGGAACTCGAGAGTGTGTCACACATATTTGAAGATGAAGTTTGCATTATTGAAGATTGGAAATTAAAGGTTACATAATAAAAGATAGGAAACATTCCCCTCGGGTTAGCTTTCAGAGGGTATCACCTAATCATTAACTGGCTGCCATTACCTTATTGCGCTGGACTGCTCTGTGAAGGGCAAAAACGCCCCCACCTCCACTATTAGCACACACTCAGTACACTCGGCGATCAAGAATACAAGCTAGCTCAAAAAATTCCCAGCTTGTATACCCGAGAGCAACGTTCGAGAGAGATCTGGACTAATACCCGACACACCCCCAATTTCTATTGGCTAATTAAATGTGTCAAGAAAACCCTGATTTGTTGAAAATTAATTACACAAAATTTCAGATTGGTTAAGATTGAAGCTGGCGAAAAAATATAGAAGTGTTGACAACTGTGGTACACCCAAAACAGAAACACATCAACTCAGTTTAGGAAACCTTAAAATAACAAATTACTTCTTGCAGCAGTTTTTTCAAGCTTTAAGAGTAAGATGTCAGTTCACAAGGCGCTTGATTTGAATGCACGGGGTTGATGTACCTCTCGGTACAATTATTAATATTATTATTAAATTAAAAATGAATTTTACAGCATTATCAGCAGTCATACCCATCGTTCACAGGTTTATTAACTTCCTCGGGAGTTCATTGGTAGTGTCCGACACATGATCGCGAGTTCGATTCCAACCGACAAAAGAGAACACTAAGCCTGAAAAGTTGCATTCGATTTTATCAGATCTACCAATTAAAAAAAGCTATATTACTACTATAACAGTAGACCTGCAGTGTCTTCCTACAAGGATGTGGAACTAACGGGAGTGAAATACCAGAAATCTGTTATCTACATGTATAAAACAAGGTGGTCAACATTTCGAGCATTACCTGCGTTGAATATGCAGGGTATCCTGCATTCTACCTACAGACCAGCATATGGTAATGCAACATGGCTAGGTAAGTTCTGACTGAAACTGTCGGTTTCAGGACAAAATAAAAATTCACTCCTTGGAACAAGTAGGTATGTGACAATATCGCATCCACTCTAAACGGCATAAAGCGAAGGAAAAAGTTGCACCGGTCTGGCAAATGAGCTCGTTTCCTGACAGTTTCGCTCCGCAACAGCAGCAATGCGTAATTTAGCCATCTTAGTTACGGGGAGCCATAGCGTATGAGTGGCATATACAGAATGTGTTTGTAATCCTAATAGACACTTTCTGTAAGCACGTAAAATAGTGTTTGTTATACGCAGCTGTGATCGTTTTAAACATTCGTTATAGTTAACTTCACTAAAACAACATTGGCGCTAATGATGTCACCTGTATCCTCGAGTATTAACTCAACCGTGTAGTTGTACTAAGGGAATATGCGATCATTTACTAATGTTTTCTGGTTGGCTATGATAAACGAGTTCGTTGGTTTGCGTATCTGCAAAAGATTTTTTTTTTTTTTGCTAGGGGCTTTACGTCGCTCCGACACAGATAGGTCTTATGACGACGATTGCAAAAGATTAAAGAGCATAATAAATCATAAACCACCATAAAATGAAGGAGCATTCAGAAAGCATGAGAGTAACTAGTATTTCACATAGAGTAATGAAAGTAATATTATTTTATGACTGATGTGACATAAAGAGTAAGTGATGAGAAAACATGAATACCTAAGTTTCCAATATTCCTTAAATTACTCACCTGTCACCCCGAAACAAGTATGCTCTCAATTTACCTGCAAGGAGAAAGAAAAGCAGTTCAACAGATAAATCAACTACAATTACAAATTGCAATTAAACATCGTTATCCGCGTACGTTTAGTAAAGAAATTTGAAAAGGAACAATCACAAACTTCCTTTTATTTTAATTTACCATTTTAAATGTAAAATTGTGTGATCAATTTGTCTTATTGTTCTAAGGATTTTTCATCACTTAATTGTGTATTAATTACATTATTATCTCTTTTTTCTGAATTTAAATATTAAACTCTTGCCTTCCAGTGTGAGAAACCATCCAGCAATCGTTTCTCAACACCTGCATTGCAGCTGAGGGAGATCAAGCGAAGAGGGAATAAATATGTAATCATTTGGGAAGAATACTAAGAATATCACTTTGTATCTTGGCATAGGTTACTCTACTGGTAGTAATTAATGACGAAGCAACAAGACAGTCATAATAAGTCACCTAAATTTTCTGACGATAGGATTCAAATCATGGACACAGGAAATAACACGAGCTTCACATCGAGAAAAATTTTCAGTTCATTGAGCGAATCATTCAACACCAGATATAGTAGATATGGACGTAGCTGGGATAGAGTCCACTGCATACACTGCAGTGAGCCTGAAATCCTAGCTCAGGTTCTTGGTTCAAATGCATGGCGGAAGGGGACCTGCTTAGCAGTGTTAGGCAAAACAGAATAAGATCTAAAATTGCAACAGCATTCTCCCAGAAACTTTACGAGGCACATGAAGGGGTGCCATATGTTGCGGACGGTGGAAGCAACCGGAGAATGTAAATAATCGCAATTGACCGAGAATAGGACTTTGCATATATTCCGGACGGTACCATTAGATGTGAGGTCGACTCCAGTCAGCCAGCAAAGACAGACGCGGAGAAGCGACTCATCTATGAACCAACCATCAGCTACTTCAACGAATCATACATCTCCTCTGTAAAGGTTGTAGGGCTTTTCATCGGAGCAAGAGGAACCATATCAAAATTCTTAGCTGAGTTCTTCAGAAGTGTGGGCATTCCCAAGAATCTACGCTGTGATTTAGCCGTCTCGGACATAAAGGTTCCGTCCAAATTGTTAGAAGTCATCTCTATAGTACTGCATACGAGAAGGATTAACTCCGGAAAACTCTTCCCGTTTAATCATACATTAAATATTTAAGTCTTATGGTATACTTTGTCAGATTTAGGTAACCTATCATTGTAGGACGTACAAATATAAATAAATTATTCAATTCGGTGGCATAATTTTTTCTACGTTTTTAATGTCGCAATAACACATCGATGATTTTCGACGACGGAACGATGGGAAAAGGCTAGGACTGGGGAAGTAGCGGCAGTGGGCCTTAATTAATCTACAGACCAAGAATTTGGCTGTTGTGAAATTGGGAAACCACGGAATACCATCTTCAGGGCTGTCAACATGGGATTCTTTCTTAAAACCTGCTTTACGTCATATAGACACAGATAGGTCCTATGGCGACGATGAGATAGGAAAGGGCTAGCCTTAGGAAGGAAGTGGCCGTGGCCTTCATTAATGAAGGTACAGCTATGACGAATGGAAATGAATAGTGTGATGACGCCCTCTGAATCACAAGTTAACAGACACGGTGTACATGTTCTCCGCCGCCTGCAGCGAGGCTGTCGATATGAAGACCAAGTAGGGACGCTTTTTGTCGGCATAAAACGGTAATATGTAAACAGTTTCTGGTCTTTTTCGACAGTTTTATATACGCAAAATATCTGGTGTTAACTTTTCGTGAACTGAAAAGTGAAAGATATTAAGTAATTGAGAAGTAGGACATATACTTTGGCATATGCTTCAGTTTACTACCGCATGAGAATATGCCGGTAACTTGCTATGTCCCAGGCTAGAAGTCGGATTGCGATAAACAGTCAAATGGAAACCTTCTTCCACTCCAAAGGATTCCAATTTGTTCTCCAAGTAGTCGAAGGCTACTCCACGACAAGATCTGCCTTTGAGCGATAAACATCGTATCTGTGATCTGCATTTTACCTTTGAACTTACCCAAAACTGTGACAGTTTCATTGTTAAATGGTGCAAAGGTGTAAATTCCAAAACAAAGACACAAAGTGGACTCCACAGCAGTCCCACACATTTTTCCAGATCTTCCATTATATTTTTCCTGAAACATCACAGTAAAAGGATGTCCATATCAATGTCAATCTAAAATATCAGATGTTCCTTCCACTTATGATTATTCCATACTGGATTCCTCTAGTAGTATTAGATCTGTAAGCTCTAGTGCTGGTGATAACATAAAGTTAGTGCTGATAATCACAAGTAATTCATCTTTAAAAGATAAAATTAAGCATCTCAACAGGAAATTACTGGTAAGATTCATGATTAAACTGAGCATGTTAACATATAAATAATTAAGTACTGTGTAAGAAATACTTGTGTATGACATACGTATTTATATGAATAATTTGGCAATCCTGCAGAGGTTTAATATGCTTACTGCGACATATTTCGCTGCATGTACACTAAACAGTTGACATTTTGTTTTTTACGGTTATAACTGATAATTGCTGCACATTTTTGATATGCAGTCGTTTTTGTGGCGAATTACTGAAAGAACACTTAGCGCTACTAAGCACAAACGTTTCATATATTGATTACGTTACTGACGAACCAATTTCTGAAGTAATGTCCTTATGTCATTATTAACTGTAAAATAATTCCTACGTATCTTTCACAAATTACTTTCAAAACGAAGCCTCCGTGGCTCAGACGGCAGCGCATCGGCCTCTCACCGCTGGATACCGTGGTTCAAATCCCGGTCATTCCATGTGAGATTTGTACTGGACAAAGCGGAGGCGGGACAGGTTTTTCTCCGGGTACTCCGGTTTTCCCTATCATCTTTCATTCCAGCAACACTCTCCATTCTCATTTAGTACGATCTATCAGTCATTAATATCCATCACTTTGGGAGTGGCGACCCCATCGCAATAATAGCCTATATATGATTCATTCATTACATCCCTGACCCGGTCAATGACTGGAAAACAGGTTGTAGGTTTTCTTCACTTTCAAAACATGAAACACTATATCATCATATGTATGAAAAATATACAGAACATAAACTCAGTCATCAGTCAGTAAACACAGTGTACAGCACTGAAACACCACATTAAAGCATACACGGTTTCAATTCATTTATTAAAACTATAAATTCTTAATTAAATCACATCAATTCTCATTTCGAAACACATGTTCATAGACATCTGATTTCTATATATCTACACCAGAGCCGCGTAGTGAACGAATATATCCACCAGCACAAGTCGTCACACTATACATTTCTATTCGTCCTGGTACAATTTTGATGTTCACTATTTGAAATTTTATATTCTAGAAACAATCATGGCGTTATATGATTTAAATGTGATGACATTTTTATACAAGGGATATGTATGAATATAGGTTGAATAAATATGTTTTAAAGAAGTACATAAGAGCCATGAACGAAACTCATTCGCATTTTTCACAAATGTTTGTAAACGTGACTTGAACCATTTTCCTAATTTGCAAAGGCCTGCACTTATAATTGCCATTGCAATATATAATTACAATTTCCTCAAAGTATTTTGTTGTGAAACATTCTACAACCAAACTATTCCAAGGTCTTTGAAACAAACCCAACCTATGAACTGTTGCACGAAAAATATAAAACTTACATGTCAAAATTTGTTAATGCAGGCATTTTGGCACCTTAAAAACCCAAGAAAACTTTCATATTTATATAAAACGTGAACAACACTTCGTTTTAGTTTAGTTCAATAGAAAGTAAAACAAGTTAGATATTTAACCTAAATTACGAGTCCTAGTGATTACGTATTGGAATCTCGTGAACGTAAGAAGAAGATATACGAACAAATTTAAAAAGAATGACGAATTATCTTCCTTGTATCAAGACGGCGTCGTCCGCTAAAAGGGACAGAAAGCTGTGACAAAGGAAAGAATTTTAATAACGCATCTAAAGATAACAAGTGGGAAATCCTCTTGCGAAGTTCGTGCTTGAGAAAGATGTAACACAAAAGAATTTCAAAGTGTGATTGAATTATCTAAAATCTAGTTCAGTCTCCAATTATCTTAAACTTAGTCCAATCTCCATCTCAAAAAGGAAAGATATGGAAAATTACGTAAAATTTTTAACTTTTCTGAGCAAAGAACGGAATTAGATTTCAATGGAAATGAATTTGAAGTCTATTTAGTATATATATTTCAATAACGATTTGTGAGAGTGATGTTGATTCTATTTAAATGGGTCAAATGAAACTAAGCTAGTAAGTTTCAATGAAGTGAGGCAACTACGGACTGAAATCGATATAAAATCCCGTTAAGAAATATCAGCATCATAATCCTTCACATTTTAGGCTCAATGACGAAGTGATCAGCGTATCAGCCTTGGATTAAGATGGTCCTGGGATCGATTTCCGTGTCTGGTTACTTTTTCTGTAATGGGTGTTTGTCTTAATACTCGCTATTCCATACAGACTCAACAAGCCATACTACCAGCCACCACGAAAACACGTACCCTCCACATGGAATTCGAATCAAGAAAGTCTTCTGCTGGCAAATCTAGGTCAACTCTATGTGTATGACACGGGTCGCACCCGTGACCAAACCAGGGCGTGGGAAAAGGGACAGTGAAAGGGAAATAATGGAAGGTGTGATTATTATCTCATATGAATGAACCTCTTGCATTAATTTTAGCGTTGGGCAATATGAAATGGTACCAGTGCTACAATAATACCTGGCAGAAAAAGGCCAGGAAAATGAGGTGATTTTTGTAGGTGTGGAAATTATTTATTCCAACCATCATTTTTGCTGTTATTTGTGCATGTGTAAAAGGACTGAAAACTACTAAAGTTCAACTTCGGCATCAGTAGCCTATTTATTATTAAAAAATACAACGCAGCTGGGAAATATCCAGGTGGCAATTATCATTTATATTTAGTGTGATAATAAAGTAAAATTAAAACATAATTACCCAACAACAACAACAACAGCAACAGTCCAAAAACCAATTCTATGGAAATAAAATTTTACAAGAAATACTACTAGTTTAACATTCTAAATCCAGCATCGTCATACGCAAATTCACACACAACTTAAGTTTTTCCAGTGCTTAACACTAGGGCTTACAATACTATAGGTTGGGATTACTACTAGTTTATATTCCAAGTGATATAAAATAAAGTTAAAACGTAATTACACAACAACAGCAACAACAACAACAACAACAAACAACAAGAGTACAACAAGCAATTCCAAGGAAAGGAAATATTAATAGAAATACCACCAGTTTAACATTCTAAGTCTAGCATCATCTACGTATATAAAATAACATGTACTGACTGACTGACTGACTGACTGACTGACTGACTGACTGACTCATCATCGTCGAGACAGAATTGCTGGACATGAAGAAATTAAATTTTGAGAATACATTTATATTACAATGCAGGTACTCACTAAGGGAGGATTGTTTGATATTCCGTCGACAAGGGGGTGGAAAGGCGGATTAATTTTTGAAATGAATGTATCTATATCTCAAAAACTTAACAGTTTCATGACGTGAAAATTGGAATTTTGAATCCCCTTCAAAAATAAGGAAAAACATATATTTTGTTTTCGGAAAAGCCTCTTAACGGGGGTGTAAAATATTAAAAAATGGTTAAATAGCTTTTATGAGAATGCGTATATCTCAAAAACTGAAGATGTTACAGACATGAAAATTTTGATTTGGAATCTCCTTTAAAGTAAATAAACATGTATGTTTTTAGTTTTCGGAAAATCCACTTAAGGGGGTGCGGTGGGTGAAAAGAATTGAAGAAAGCGTTGAATTATTTTTATGATTATACTTATATATCAAATGAAGATGGTGTATCAGGCGTGAAAATTGGTATTTGGTATTTCCTGTAAAAGTAAAGGAACACGCATAATTTGTTTTAGGAAAATCCACTTAAGGGAAAATGTTAAAGGGGTTGAATTTTCAAAATGAGCGTAACTACAGTATAAACAAAACATTTAACATACTAAAGACGTGAAAATTAGTATTTTTAATCTCTTTTAAAAATAAAGTAACGCGTACGTACTCTTTTTTTCGGAATCAACACTTAAAAGGTGAGCGTTGTAAAATGGACTGAAAAAAGAGATCTAATTCTTTGTATGAGTATACAAATATCTCGAAAACTGAAGATGAAAATTAGTATTTAGAATCTCCTTTAAAAACAAAGAAACACGTATTCTTTTGTTTTAGAAAATCCAATTAATAGGGGGGCATAAGTGAATTGAAAGATGAGTTGAATCCTTTGTTTGAGGATACGTATATCTCGAAAACGACGGATGATACGGACGAGAAAATTGGTATCTGGAATCTCTTTTAACAATAAAGATACTCGTATTTTGTGGCGGGGGAGGGGGGAGTGGAATCAACTTAAGGAGGGTTTAAAATAACTTGATAGCTTTTTGTGAGGATACAAATAAGCAATGAACTTAAAACAATACTGAGAGTTGAGGAATGATTACAAAAATGTGCATGTATATGAAACTCGTTGAATTATGAAGTTAAAATTTCAAATGATATCCTAGGTGTTAAATAACAGAAGGTTTGAAACAAATTTAACTGCTCAGAGAGTTAAATGGGGGTGAAGATCCTAAAACAAATATATTCCTTCCTTCCTCCGAAACGGTTTAACGTACGAGGACAAAATTCCAAACAGCGGTATATATTTTAAATCCAGGTGTGATATAGGAAATATGTTATAACGTTCCACCCATAAAGTGTTAAATGAGGTTATCTCCACGAACGAAATTATTCATCCCTCCAAAACTGTTTGACGTACAAAGTTGTAATTTTACGAGAAGATCTTATTTTATGTCCTAGGTGTAAAATATCGTATACTTCAAGATATTTCTACCCTATGGGGTTACAGATGGTGGTTGACTGTCAAAAACACAATATCCATTCTTCCGATACCATTTCAGGCACGAAATTAATATTTTCATGAAGGTTGGTCTTCTATATGGGGGCTGCCTGGCCGAGGCGCTAAAGGCGTGCTCGGTTCGCCCGGAAGGACGTGGGTTCGAATCCCTGTCAGCAAGTCGTAAAATTTAAGAAATGAAATTTCCACTTCCGGAGGTGCATATGGCCCTGAGGTTCACTCAGCCTACACCAAAAATGAGTACAAGGTTAATTCCTGGGGGCAAAGGCGGCCGGGCGTAGAGCTAACCACTCTACCCCACCAAGTGCCGAGGTTACGGATAGTGGAAGCCTTTACCTTCCACCCCTCCAAGGGCCTTCATGACCTGTACGGAGAATACTTTGCTTTGTGGTCTTCTATATCCTAGATATTAATAAATATTTGAAAACATTCGCCCCTTAAAAAGTGTTCATTCCTCCATTACTGTTCGACGTACAAAATAAAGATGTTAAATAATATAGGGTTTAAAACATTCAAATTCTTCCGTATGTGGTTCAAATGAGTGTTAGATCAGAAAATAAATAATCATTTCCCCAAAACGGTTTGACGTGTGGACTCAGGGCGTATTTTACAGGCTCAGCTGAAAGTAGACTCTCCAATATGTAAAACTTTGAGAACTTTCAGTTTAAAAGCGTAGGGAAGGACGGGTATATTGCTTGTCATATACAAATTCACACACACCTTCAGTATTTCCAGTGTTTGACACTACGGCTTACAATACTATAGTTTGGGCTTCCTAGTACCTCAAAATTACAAGTGGTAATTAAGTAAAGTTAAAATATGATTACCCAACAACAACAACAACAATAACAAGAGTCCAAAAAGAAAATATATTACAAGAAATACTACCTACTAGTTTAATATTCTCAATCCAGCATCGTCATATACAAATTCTCACACAACGTAAGTATTCCCAATGCTTAAAACCTAGGCTTACAATCGTTGATTGCGTTATTATACAAGGCTGGGAAATACAAGGCCTCGCTGGTCATGAAACTGGTTCCCGCTCGGGCTCGTGAAATGAACCGTTTTGCCGCTAGGTGCGCTCTTCTAATCATAAAATTGCGCGGGCGAAGTACTCATTCAAACATTCACGAGCGTGTCAAGACGTATTTTTGTATTTCATGAGCTTTATTGTTCTAGTTCGGGTGATTATTAGTTTACTGACTGAAATTAATAACCGTATTTACGTAATGCGAACATCGGATAATTCTTTAAAAAAACATGGTGTACTGTAGTGTTCCTTACTGTAAACCAAAGACCCCAAAAGTATGTGGTATTACATTTCACAGATTTCCGACAGACGAAGAACTTAAAACTAAATGGTGTTTGGCAATTTCTCGTCAAGGAAATAGACTGGGGTCTCTGTGGAAACCAAGTGTTCATTCCACTGCATTAGGCATTTTAAGGACTAAGATTAATGTAAACACAGCACTATGATTCCTACTTTCGAATGTCATTCAATCTGTATTTCACGTTTTTCCCGGACACAAACAAACACAATAACGTGCAGGAAGACCACATAAGAGGAAGGCTAGAGAAGTGGGAAATGAAGCTAAACTCTACAATCAAATTGAACTTCACATAAAGCTAACCACGTCTACAGCCAACTGTAATTATCAGTAAACCATTAGCCTATATAAAACCACGGCACAGAGTGTTCTATTAAACTTAAATTATACAGCACTATAGTAGGTTTGAAACTGAAAAGAATAGTCAGAAAATTTAGGAAACAAACAGCACGTATGGAAAAATCAACATGGACTTGAGAGTCAACTAAATAAAATTACAGAACTAGCTGAACAAGGTGATTTGAAAGCAAATTTCTTGACTGAGCAGATTCAAGATTTTTGTAAACAGAAGTGTAAATTCAGAGAGAATGCTATAAAGGTCTGTATATATAATACTATAAAGGTCTGCATTTTACTGTCCAGCAGGTCATGCACAGGCTACAGGTTCCTATGATCTCTTAATATTTTTCACCTAGCACACTAAAAATCTTTAGAAACTTACATTGGCCATTCCAGAGGAGACAGAGGAATTACATTTTTGGGACGAGCTCGTCTGATTGCAGAAAAGAAGTCATTACAGCATGATAATGAAAATGAGATGGCAATAAAATCAAAGCTGTCTATGAGAGGAACTTGGATAAGCTTCTTGAAATGACTGAAGTACTGTAGAGAGAGATGATGTCGGTATTGAACACGATGTATCTAATAAATTGCCCCGCATTCTGTTCAAAGATCATTCCACACATCATAGGATTCCTGTGTCATGTTATTTTACACAAACCAAACCTTTGAACAGAAAAGTGTGAGACTCTGAACAGGAGACCCATTACAAAGACTATGTCTTGACTATTAGCTTTTACGTGTGTATAAATTGACTACCGTATATATTCTTCGAACACGTTAAAACACTTTTACAAATAATATATAAATTTGTGACTGTGGTTCCATACTACGACGAGTCATAACCTCAAGATACTGATGTAAACAAGTGTCCAACAAGACATGTTAATATAATATATACGGATTATTTCCACTACAACAAAAATGGATCATAAGCAACATTCAGAACACGTGGTTTCTCTATAAGTATCATAATTAGCTACACATTAGCGAATTTTCACAAGCATTTGTCACAAGATCCATGCTGAACATAAGAAGGCATTCAAAAATTGTATCTAGGAAAGGCGATACTAGCGGAAGAACTGCAAACTAAATTCGATGACCCGATGTGTCATTGTTCATTTCCCAGCCTTGTATAATAGCGTACTCAACGATTACAATATTATAGGTTGAGCTTACTACTATCTTAACATTACAAATGATAAAAACTCATTTGCATAGCGACACTGGAACCCGTATTTCTGCATGGCTCTTCTCATATCTTCCCTACACACCCGAATTCTTCAAGACCTGAACATATTTTCATTTTCCTAATATTTATGTTTTATTTTGTTCACAAATAGTTCTACAATACGAGTAGGAGGTATCCTGTTGGTAATATGTGCTTACAGTAGTACAAAAAATACACGATACATGAAGAACTAAAACATTACAAAGTGCTAGTCAAGAAAAAAATAAAAGATATAGATAAAACCAAAGTATGCAACTTTTAAAATGAACACACCAGGTCTCGTGCGTGGATCACGTCATTGCACGACACAAGTTAAGTATGCACTAACGTCATGACAAATGGCAGGAGTCAGTGGTGTACAAAGTACAGATTGTTTAGAAACAAAGTGCATTATCCTCTTCTCTCCCCTTGAGTGATTTGGGTATTGTACGTGTGTTAATAAGAGGTGCTGCATCTCCGGAGAGTAAACAAGAAGTTTGTTGTGTGATACGCAGTAGCAAGGGATATGCTAGAAATACAGAGCACCAAACATTCTAGCCAGTAAAATCTTGTGCGATTTATTTGCCTTTTGTGGTTACAATTTGCTTTACGTCGCACCGACACAGGTAGATCGTATGCGGAGGTTGGGGTAGAAAAGGGCTAGGAGTGGGAGGGAAGAGGCAATGTCTATATACAGGGTGACCCTGAAGTCCGTTAACATTTGACGAGGCAATACTTTACGAAGTATTCGAGGTAGAAAGGTAATAATTGACACATATGATGCGCATGTCATGGGGTTTTATTGACACCCAAACACAGTAAATAAACCTTCACTAACAGTGCCTGTTCTGGTAAAGTCAACATGCCGCGATTGCAGGCGCATCTGCCTCCCTCTCTCACGACAGCTCCTTTTATGCCGTACACGGGTCTCATGCGGCGTCACAGACTTGTTGCTGTCCAGGGCCATCTGTTGGTATGTTTGTGCACTCGTTTCTGATGTCAATAAAATCCTATGTCACGCCAATCATGTGTGTCAATTATTACCTCTCTACCTCCAATATTCCGTGAAGTATTGCATCGTCAATGTTTAACGCACTTTTGGGCACTCTGTATAATGTACAAACCCAGCATTTGCCTAGTGTGAAAAATAGAAAATTATGGCAAACCATCTTCAGGGCTGCTGACTGTGGGGGCCACTCGCCACTCGTTCGGTTTGTACAGAATTTTGGCAAGGAATATTATTATGAAAGGAGAAAACTTTATATATCTTGGAGGTTGGCCGAGAATGTTTAAAGGAGATATAATTCAACTCTGTACAAAAGAAAATGTAACAACAAAAAGACACAAAGCAAGTATTAAATCAAGCCAACAATGATCATCAACATCAGATCCCCTCGAGTTCAAAGGTATGCAAGCGATTAGCAATGGAAAGTATCAATATCTGCATGTCCAAACGGGTGGTACCATTCAAAGGTAACGATGACTTTACACTCTTCGACTGATCTCTCTCGAATTTCTCTTCCGAAACCTCAGGATTATCGCAGCCTCGCACCTTGCCTTTTCATATTACGCATTATATCTTGAACGAGCTGTAGTGTGCTTGTCGTTGACAGAGTTTGTTTTTGGACTTGCAGCAGTAATGCCATGTAACGGATGTGATTGGCAGGAGAGAAAGCAGAGTACACTTCAACTAACAACAATAATAACAATCACTGAAATGTTATTGTTGATACGTTTTAGCGACCTGGGACATTGTAGGTCGACCGACCAACTGGCTGCGCGGTTTTTCACGTAACTATCGGCTTGCGTTCCCGAGATAGTCGGTTCGATCAACACTGTCGGTAACCCTGAAGAGGTTTTCCGTCATTTCCCATTTTCACACCAGGCAAATGCTGGCTTGGGCTGTACTATAATTAAGACCACGGTTGCTTCCTTCCCACTCCTAGCCCTCTCCTATCCCATCGGCGACATGTGATCTATGAGCGTTGGTGTGACGTAAAGCGAATTATAAAATAGAAACCGCCTTTCCCTTTGCGAAAATCAGATGATCATAAATATGTCTCCTGGTCATGGCCATCCATCAACGGCTGCTAATTTCAGATTGCAACCAGGTCTAAGACACAGCGTGTACGTTTGCTAGGCAACATTGTCGGACCATCCATCCATACCTTACATAACTGTCTACACGGTTGCTATGGTTACATTTCCGTCACACATTTTATTTATTGCATCACGTAACACAAATTATTTTTGGATGATCCCCAGCCATAATAGATATTTATGTCAAAAATGAAAAACTTAAAGTCTTCGTAGGTCATCATTTTGTTTCCTTCCGACTAAGTGGTATTACGGATTTCTAATCCCCACCCCTACCAACCCATGATTCCTTTTTCCCGTAATTCTTCGAGTGATAGTTCCTTCCGATATTTCTACTCATTTCGATAGTCATCTTCATTATCTTCCTGATCAATAGTGGCTAAAACTTACATAGTTTCCGTTTTTAAAAAATATCACAAAAACAACCACTATCACCAGTTAGTTTGTTACAATGACGACTGAATAACATTTCCCGTCAGCGATGTTCACCGTTGATGGACTCGGTTACAATCTAAATTTGTGAATATCTCCATTGTTATAGCTCGTACGGTAAAAATGTATCAGACATGAACGATTGGAAATTATATTTTCTATAGCTATTGATATATACACTTCTAGCTAGAACTGGCCCAATATTAATGGAGATACTGTATTTAAACGTCTGTGAAGTATGGTATATTTCTCTGTTATATTTGCTCGCAAGGTAAAAACGCATTAAATCTAAAAGCTCAGTAAATTACATTTTACGCAGTTTTTATTGTGGACTACTTTTCGATACAGCTAATATTAACGGAGAGATTTAACACTTCCTATTTCAGCCCCTTAATATTACGACGCCACTATATACTAATAAAACATAGCCTATAGAACGGCAGGTTATCTCTGAATTTAAATACCGAATGTCGGCACGTGATATCGTGACAGATAAACAAACAAACAAACAAACAGAAAAATCGAGCTTGAATCTATGTTCGACTTATGAACATCCAATCTATAGACTATATATAAAGGTAGACATGAAAATAGACATGAATTAATGAGGCATTTTCAAGCATCTTAGAAACTTCCAAAATAGGGTACCAGGGAAGCTGATGACCTCGGGATCCCTACAAAAATCGAAAACTCTCTAAAATTTCATGAACGGGCTATGGAAAGGGTTTTGAATTTGAGGCTCAGCATAAGAACGTAGTCTGACATATTTACCCAAAGCGATAACCTATAGATTTCGTGAACATAGGAGTTTCCTGAAAGCTCTTATTTACCCCCCCCCCCTCCCGAATTAAGGTGGCGGCAAAACCTGCCAGACGAGCTAGAACATTAAAATTTGGCAGAATTATACCTTTTAGCCTGTAATCGACCCAATATGTCTAAATGTTTCACTTTTTACCTCCGAAAGATATCGAAATATGGAGGCAATTTTAATGACGGTGCAGACCTTCGTTTCGGTGTATTTGGTGGCTAAGCGGTAAGTCGTATCACAAAACGGGTGACACAATCTCACTTCAATTTGGAGTGTTCTACAACTTCGGTCCTATGACCATTTGTCATATCTCTATCACTTATACGTTAGATTTGGCTGTATTTCTCGATCGTACGTAAATTTTGTACTTTTTACACGTATATTTCATAGTTTGAAACACTTTAGTATAAGATGGAAGGATCGTATTCGGCACGAACATTCGCCCACTAAGCGGCCAAATGTGAGCCGAATTCTATGTTTCTAGCTGTCACATAAGTATCCGGAAAGTAATGCAGTGTCTGAAAACTGTACCCGAAATTTCGCCCTATTCAACGTCTCTAATTCAATCTAACACATAAATAGAGGAGATACGAGTAAATGTCATAGTATCAACCATGTAGACCGCTAAACGAGGCGTCTGATGGTGCAATTTTTGTGTCGATATGACGTAACATTTAGCAGCAGTTCATTTGTAAATGAAGGTTTGCAGTATTTTAAACGTGCATATACTTCCGTATATCGATCGATGTATATTCACTGAAGTCGATTTGTAGCGATATAGAAACGTGGTGTCTGCCATTATAATTAATACTTTACAAATCGATAATGACTTTCAGCAGGAGGGGCATCTACTATTGTAATCAATACTCCCCGCATCGACTTTGTCTGGCTGTAGGAATGGGGTCTTTCTCCAACTCCTGTGTAACTGACATTAGTAAGGAGGACTTACCATTTTAATGTATAATTCCTTTCTTGATTTGACTGTCAGAAGTAAAGGGAGATAGCAATTTTGTTCAAAACTCCCCAACCCGATTGTGTCTGGCAGTAGGCAAGGGTGCCCGCCATTATAAACAAGCTTACCCATTAGGAAAAGAGGCCTGACATAATGATAACAGCACAATTCAATTTTGACTGGCAGTAGGGAAGGTGCCTCAACTGGAATGTGTCTGAAAGTAGGAAACGAGGCCTGCCATTATAACGAAAACTTCCGAAATCGATTGTGACTGGCAGTAGCCAAGAGGCCTGTAATTATTCTATCAACTTCCCTACTCAGCTGTGACTCGCAAGGGGGTCTGCCATTATAATAAACACTCCGGTAAAAATATACATAGTTAATTTGTAAATGAAGATCTGCAATACTGTAAACGTGCATATACTTTCGTAAATTAACAAAAGGCCGGCACGTGAACTAGTTAGCGACGGAGCTGGACATACTAAACATTGCTTTATGGCAACGATGACCACGGAAGAGCACAGGCATACACAATACAGCTGTTGATAACGCTCTCCCTGCGTCACTTTTGACCAAGCTGGTCCCCCAAACAACGTATTTTGCGTTAAAATGAAACATATACGCAAATAACATCAATTGTATTGGTTTTACGTCCCAGTAAATACGTCTACGGTCTTCAGAGATGCATAATTAAGTTACATTTCTTTAACGTAAGGTTTTTTGTGCCGGGAGTGTCTGGTGCAAGGCTTTCTATTTCACACCCATGGGAGACTTTCACGTCCGAATGTAGGATGATGGAATTGAGATAGGGTGAGGGTGAAACCCCCTGTCGGCACGTAGCCTACTCCTGTCGAATAACACCAAGGGGTCTGCCGAAAGATTTAGGTCCCCATCCGACAGACGAATCATCATCAACAGCGTCACTTCATACGAATGAACACTGCGGAGAGGTTTGGAATTGAATCGAAGCATTTGGCACCCTATCTAGTGGATAGAAACTGTACTACCATCACCTGTCCTCTCCTATTCTGCCGGCCAACATTCTGATGGTGATTCTTTTCTCCCACCAACAGTAATCGAACCGCCTAAACACAGTTTCAGACCATATAGACTTGATGCCTTAATGATCTTGGCCACCAGGTGGACTGTTCAATGAATACAGATGGGTATTATAAGCACGAATAAGTTGGATTGTAAACATGTTTAACCAAGGCGCAAGTATCTTCTACCCGCAAGACGGTTCTGCAGTGAGATTAGCAGAAATAATAGTGATCTGGACTATCAGAACCCCTAAAATTTATTCAACTCACCGACGAGAACTGTAGAGCGGCTAGATTTCACTTGCGCCTTGTTCAAATACGTTTGCATTCTAACCTATTCGTGCCTATAATTTCCATCTCTATCAATGAAGTGAATTGCAGATAATGACGAAGTTACGACGCAAAACTGGAAAAAAATGACCTAAAAAGACAGCACTGACGAAACAATGGCTAAATAAATAAAATTTTCTTAAACATCTGGGGTCCGTAATCAAGATTTACAGGTAATTTAGCTAAGTATATGGCACGCCAGTTTAAAAACAATCATCTTCTTCTTATTCTACCGCTGTTCCCACACCTGTGTGGTCGCGGGTGCAAACTGTGTCGCACATGGGGATTTGGCTCTGTTTTACGGCCGGATGTCCTTCCTGACGCCAACCTTATAAGGAAGGATGTAATCACTGTTACGTGATTCTGTAGTGATTGGTAGTGTATTGTGTTGTCTGAATACGAAGAGGAAAGTGTTGGAAGAAACAAATACCCAATCCCCGAGCCAGAAGAATTATTCAAACACGGTTAAAATTCCCGACTCGGCCGAGAATCCAACCCGGGACCCTCTGAACCGAACGTCTGAACGCTGACCATACAGCCAATGAATCTGACTACCAGTTTTAAAACAATCTCCCATCAAAATCCGAGTCCTGTGTAACTGCTCTTTAATTTGAAATTTGCTGGAAAATTCAAGCACGCAATACAGCGAACTTAAAACAAAGCAGATCGTCATATACTGTTGCTTTTAGCAACTCGCTGGTACAGCCGTAATTAGAGTCATTCCTACACGACAGCTATTCTCATTGCATGCCTACGGGTCATCCCTAGCCAGACAGACTTTAAGCACACTGAAGCGACAACTGCAGGGTGCATGACTTGCAGCAATAGAAGGAACGAAGCAAAACAAATCTTTCTGTCTGCAGCAAAGAAGCACAATATAGTCAATTCGCACGCTCTCTCATAACTTTGTATTTATTTTCGTTGTACTGTTTCATATACAATACTTTTCATAATAAAGTTCTTGTATATATGTCTGTAAATATTTCAAAAGATTAAATCTTCATGCTGGGTTGTTATATTAAAGTAGAAACCAACTAATGGAAATGTCAGAAACAGTAGAAATGAAGAACATTAAACGCGGAGGAACTTTCCCTTTGTTGCTTGGCAAGTAAATCTATATCGCCTTGAATGAAAGAGTAGGTCACTTGTTACGTCATAGTCTGACATCAGAGAAATGAGATTTATTTTTCTACAGGCGCTTGGAAGATGTAATAGCTATCATTAATTTGAACCAGTTCATTACAGAAAGTATTTAACATATCTCCCCAACGCTGTACTACTTCCGTAACATCACTCAAACCTGCAAAGTATTTCAAATTCATATTTTGAATTGTATTTCCCTCGCACACATGACTTAGTGTACAATGTATTCTCGATCTTCAGAAACTCACTCTATGCAGATGGTGATGGTTATGATTGTTGTATAGAGGGGCCTAACATCGGCCATTGGCCCTTAATGGTACGAGGTGCTGCGAAATGACACGATAATTAAAACTTCAAAATGTATCCACTGATTAGAATATAAAAAGAATGATGATGAAATATTGACATGGATCCAAAACAGTCAGTGGATCCAATTCACAATTCCTTATTTTCAGAGATGATGCTTGTTGTCCAAAGTGGTCCAAATTCCAGGTCACCGACCCTTCATAATAGTAATCACTGGTAAAGGTGAACCATGGTGTTCCTCCTATAATGGTACTAATTACAGGTAACGTGGACTCATGGTGTTCCTCGCATTGTGGTATTAACCACAGGTAATGTAGACCTATGGTATGTCACACACAATGGCACCACTCGCAGGTAACAACAATCCATGGTGTTTCGCACATAAGTGTACTACTCACAATCAACGCTGACCTCTGGTGTTCCTCACATCGTGGGACTAATCACAGGCGACAGCCAAACCCGTGGCGTTTCTCAAAAAGTGGTGCCAGCCATAAGCAAGGTAGACCCATGGTGTTCCTTACGATACTCATAGGTATCGCAGACCCATTCTGAACACAGTGGAACAGACAGGTGGAATGCACACGATGACACTTATCACAAACAACGCCCAGACCCGTAGTGTTCTCGCATAATTATACTGCTTATATGTAACATATACCCATGGTTTTCCTCGCAAGGTGGTACTAGTCGCAAGTAACATCGATCCATGGTGTTCAGCACGTAATGGTGTTAAGCACATGGTTCTAATGTCAACATCACTTGATCGCCTCTTACGACGGGCAGGGGTTGCCGTGGGTGTAATCGTCTGCGCCCCCACCTACAGGGGGGTACTATACAGGTAAATAGTAATCAAAGTATAGCGAATTATAATGGTAGGTAACAAAAAGTGGGGGAGGAATAGAGTTCAGTAAATGAAGGCATTACTGCACCTTTGAAAATGTACGCCTACACAGATAACCTCCCAGCCGCAAGGTCCCTAGAAAGAAAATTCACAATCTCTTCGAGAAGGTCGAACTCAAAGTGTTCGGAACTGATGTTCAGAAAGAAAACAGCATTAGATTCCCTGGAGTATTTATCGCAAGGTGAAAATTATTTTAAAGGTTCCATGTCCGTACTTTAAAGAGCAGAGAGATCGTTTTGCACAATAATTTGCTACATCAATGGTAAACTTTAGCATTGCGATCTACCTGTCACCTGTTACTCTGTATATGCATACATAAACAAGTTTTCCTTCTCAATTATTTTCACGTATTTGCTAGAAATAATTTGACTGCGTAGTATGTGTTCATTCACTGATAAAACTGCAGTCAGTCATTCGGCCTAATTTCTTATAAAACAATATCATCACTTTGGAAAAACGCATTTATGAATCCAGTAGGAATTCTTTTTCGAAAGTGATAATCACGTGTTTTCCTGGGTTAAATTTTAAACATCAACACTCGTGAAAGAATTTAGCAAACGTTTTCGAGATATTAAGGAGGTAATCTATACAAATGCACTGAAGTCTAAGTGGAGCGATGTATGAAGATGGTTTGATATATCGTAACCTTTAAAGTTTCCAGTCAGTTGAAAACAAGATACAAATACTGAAACACCAGCACTTACCTGGAAAAGAAAAGAGATAATAATATAATTACATAGTTCTCATTGTAAAATCATCCACAGATTCTTTCAAATCACTTAATTTCATGCCTGCAAATTTGCCAATCCCCTATTAGATCGGGTTAGATTCCAGAACAGGTCAGGGATTTATACCTGGATCTGAAAAATGGTTCGAGGTGAGAATAACTGAGGTGCTAATAATAATTTTGTGTGGCTATTTCTAGCCGTGTGCAGCCCTTGTAAGACAGACCCTCCGATGAGGGTGGGCGGCATCTGCCATGTGTAGAGAACTGCGTGTTATTGTGATGGAGGATAGTGTTATGCGTGGTGTGTGAGTTGCAGGGATGTTGGGGACAGCACAAGCACCCAGCCCCCGGGCCATTGGAATTAACCAATGAAGGTTAAAATCCCCGACCCGGCCGGGAATCGAACCCGGGACCCTCTGAAACGAAGGCTAGTACGCTGACCATTCAGCCAACGAGTTGGACACTGAGGCGCCATCTGACGGGAGATAACGACCACCATCTAGAAAAGCAAAAATAACGTTCTACAGGATTCATCACGCTCAACAGGCGCTGGCCTTCGGGCTGAGGAGCGATCACTTGTTAGGCCAAGACCCTTGAAGGCTGTTGCACCCTGGGTTTTGTTTATACACTCATGTACATAAAAATAAGAACACCTTGATAGACTAAAGACAGGAAGTTCATATTCACAGGACATGTGCACTAGTATGTTCTGAAGAAATTATTAGCATTTGAACCATGTCGGCCCTCAGGTTCAAGGTCCACATCGATATCTCGGCGCTCCACCGAAGGTAATCTTATTATTCGTATCAGAAGCAATACATCATATAAATTGTTAATAAGAATGAGAAATAATTAGATAGGCCTAACTGGAAAACATACTAGAGGTACATTCAAGTAACAATTATATCATATCGGACCAGAATTTGGCGAGATCTCGACCATTTGGTGTGGCCTTCACCAAATCTTGCATGGTGCAAACTGGAGGGTAGGAGTTGCAATTAAGTAGGTGCGCCATGGTTTGTTCTCCTCCGCAGGCACAGAGGGTTGACTCTTCAGATAGACCCCACTTCTTCATATTGTTTCTAGATCAACCTACCCCAGACCGCAGCCTGGTAATGGATCAGTGTGACATGAGCAGACGTGCAGAATGCCTCGCAGACGTATGCGAGAATCATACCTTCAAATGAATGAGTTTGAAAGAGGGCGCATTATTGGCAGCAGAGAACGTGATGCATTCATCCAGGAAATTGCTGCACGTGTAGGACGAAGCGTGTCGGCAGTGCAACGGGTATGTACAGAATGGTTGACAAAAGGTCGTAGAACATAACGAGATAGGTCTAGTCACACCACCCAGACCACCCCCGAGAAGATAGACACCTGATCCGAATGGCATTACAGGACATATCTGCGTCCCCTTCGGCTGTGGCGCAACAGTGGAACAGTGTAACCCAACGTACACTATCAGGAGTGACAGCCCGTCACCTTTCTTTACGGTCTGGGTCACCGGCGCGTCGTCTACTTCTCCGTCTACCTTTGAATAATGTATACAAACATTCTAGACTGCAGTGGTTTATGGAACGACGTCACTGGTGACAGGAATGGTGGCAGACAGTGTTTTCGGACGAATTTAGGTTCTTCTTGTTTGGAAATGATGGCCGCATTTTCGTCCGCCGCATACAGGGTTAGAGGCAACACACTGACTACATTCGTACAAGACATACAGTGCCATCGCAAGGCCTTATGGTGTGGGATGCTATTGGGTACAACCATAAATCACAGATGATGCGTGTCCAGAGCACTGTGACCAGTTAGTCCTACGTGAATGACATCCTGCGACCCGTAGCCACACCCATTCTGCACGACACCCGAGACGCCATATTTCAGGAGGACAATGCGCGACCACATGTTGCTGCACGAACACGTGCATTCTTGTCGTCACAGGATGTCATACTATTTCACTGGCCCTCCCGATCACCGGACTTGTCGCCAATCGAAAATGTGTGGGATATGGTAAAGCGACAGGTGCGGCGCATTGACCCAATGCCAACCACCAAAGCTGAACTGTGGAACCAGGTGAATGCATCATAGATGGCTATACCCCAAGACGCCATTCGCGGCTTATATGCGTCGATGCCATCACGCATGGAACAAGTTATCAGTGCCCATGGCGGACCCAGTGCCTACTAGGCAACAGGACACATACTGAACCTAGGTGACTGAAAAGCTAATCATTTCTGCAGAACACACTAATGAACATGTGCTGTGAATATGAACTTCCTATCTCTAGTCTTTCAAGGTGTCCTGTTTTTATGAACATTAGTGTATTTATGTGAATGTATAAATGGTTATTCTATGATACGATTATAATAAATAATACCTTAAATAGTACTGTACATGTAGGTTTACAAGCAGGGGAAATTATTTGAATAAAAATCTTACTTCTAGGAAAGAGAGGCTTGAAAAGTTTCAGTCTTTAATTAATTAACAAATCCTGCTGTCAGGATAAGGGTAAGAATTTTTAAAATTACGCAATGAGTTTGTAAGAGTATTTAGAACAGCGCTGTTCAGGAGAAACTGTATTGTGTATTTTACCGGAATGAAATTCCTTTCTTGAGGTTTAGCAAGGAAAATAAAATTATAAAATTCAGTAGAAGAACTCTCGCACACTGAAGACCCCGTAGCGGGACAGTCTTATCCTACGGTGAAGAGCTAAGACGCACTCTAGCGACATAAATGAAATAGTGTATGGCTTTTAGTGCCGGGAATGTCCGAGGACATGTTCGGCTCGCCAGGTGCAGGTCTTTCGATTTGATGCCCTTAGGTGACCTGCGCATCATGATGAGAATGAAATGATGATGAAGACGACACATATACCCAGTCCCCGTGCCAGAGAAATTAACCAACGATGGTTAAAATTCCAGACCCTGTGAGGAATCGAACCCGGGACCCCCGTGACCAAAGGCCAGCACGCTAACTAGTTAGCCATAGAGCCGAACTCTAGCGACATAAAACGGATAAGACAAAAGCGACTCCAGGCTAGTGCGACAGCCGGCGTCATTTTTGACGCCAGACTATCTCCCACCTGTATTATTACTTTAGAGGTCACTCACTGGGGACAAACGTGTCGCTCATCACTGGATATACAATAGACCGGAGGAGCAGTTCTTGTGTTGTTTCTGTTTTGGATAATTTATGGACCCCTATATGGTTTTTGTTTTCATTTCCAACTCAATAAGAAGTTGGCACGCTCGTACGAATGTACGACCACATTCTTTCGGGTGCTCACGGAGGTATTACAGAGTATAAATTTTCCTTTTACTAAACTTGAACTGTAAATTGGATGGACCCAGTATTGTCTCTTCATTTTGTCGCCCCTTCGTGACCGAATAACTAGCACACAAACAACAGCACTTTCCAGTAAATCAATTTTCTGGAATTATAAAACGTCTAGAGACAGGGCGGAATCACAGCACTGCAGCTAAACTGTTTGTGATGTGCGCAGGTACTGCGACAACACAGTATTGTTTCTGAACTGTCTCATACAGCGGCAGACACGGCGACGGCAAGTCTCCGAGTGTGCAGGAGCTATGACTAAAATGATCTCGTGGAATATCAGGGATGTCAGCATGTAATAGAGGAGGAAGAAATCATAAAGTAACGTGCAAAATTAAAAATTTAAAATCTGACAATGTGTTTCGCGTGCAAACCATTACATATTATATATTCATGCAATTAAGTGATTTGAAAGTACCTGAGAATGTTCTTCCTGAACGAAACGTTATTATATCACTAATAAACTTTTATGTATTGTATGCATTGTTCGAAAAGTGAATGAGAGCATGGTATTGCATGTTCCATGCTTTAATATGAAAAACATATATATTCATAATTTCAATAATGTAGATACGAACTCAACTAACGTTTTATATATATATAGGAATTGTTTCTGAGGAAAATATACCTGCGGAGAACTTACACACGTTCATTCGTTTTAGAGGGACTGTACTATATAGGCTTATTCAGCTAACTTGTCCACTTTAAATATATTCTGATCCGTTAAAGATATACGTATTCTGTTTTCAAATTCTTAAGTTGTATTAAAGGGCTCATAAAATCTATCCAATTCGTCTCCATCACGTAGGTAATTACCAAGAAACCGGTATTATCTTTGTTTTCTTTAATAATAAATGACAGTAATGTTAATTTGCTTTACGTCCCATTAATTACTTTTACGGTTTCTTGAGACGCCGAGGTGCCGGAATTTTGTCCCGCTGTAGTTTTGAGTTTCCTCTATGCTAATTTCACCGAATATAACAACTAAAAATCGAGCAACAAGTTCATTGCAGTGCTTATCTTGCAAATACGACGAGTACTTTCACAGATATTAAAGGGTTTCATTTGCACAGGCATTAGACAGAAAGCGATACGCCATTCGCTGTGATGCTGCGTGACTTACGTCTTCTTGATAAAAACACACAGCCCAACCATTTTTTGACCGATTACACATTTCCCTGCGCGATGGAAATGGTTGGAAAGGGGGAGAATGAAGCATTGCTCCTAAAAATACCTGATCCATATTGTCTAAACAGCGATGTATGCTAGCATACCAGCGGTAATTTATTCTCAAATCGACCGCTGCCTGTTGTAAGTGCATCGCAAGTATATAGATCTTACATGCTCGCTTTAAAGAGGACCAAAAAGAACAACAATAACGTTCTCCGTTAATTTATGCATCCCTTTTTTTCAACTTGCTTTACGTCGCACCGACACAGATAGTTCTTATGGCGATGCTGGGGTAGGAAAGGCCTAGGAGTGGCAAGAAAGCGGCCGTGGCCTTAATTAAGGTACAGCCCCAGCACTTGCCTGGTGTGAAAATGGGAAACCACGGAAAACCATCTTCAGGGCTGCCGACAGTGGGGTTCGAACCCACCATCTCCCGGATGCAAGCTCACAGCTGTGCGCCCCTTACCACACGGCCAACTCGCCCGGTCCAAATATATTTTCTTTTCAATGACTATGTCATTTATTGGATTGTTAAGTTGTTGATTTCATTTCATGTACTGTGCACTCTTGTGAATGACAATAAAGCACCGACCGAGTTGGCCTCGAGGTTTGGGGCATGTAGCTATCAGCTTGCATTTGGGAGATAGTGGCTTCGAATCCAACTGTCGGCAGCCCTGAAGATGGGTTTTCGTATTTTCCCATGTTTACACCAGGCAAATGCTGGAGATGTACCTTAATTAAGGTCACGATCACTTCCTTCCCTCTCCTAGCCCTTCCCTATGTCATCGCCACCATGAGACCTGCCTGTGTAGGTGCGACGTAAAGCAAGTTCTAAAAGAAAAAAGAAAATAAAGCAATTAAAGTATTAAAATTTCACTGCGTTATATCGTCTCTTTGCGATTCAACGTCAATGAAACAAAAGTTTTGTAACTCCGAAATGCTGTACATCAAACATACTGTTGTTTCTGGGAACCCGGTCGAGATAAGGCAAGGTATACGTGTTTTTCAACAAGGCGTGCGTCACGCAGCATCACCGCCAGCGGTGCACCATTTGCTGACTAATGCCTACACATATGAAACCCTTCAATATCTCCAAAAGTACTCATCGGATTTGCAAACTACGCACAGCACTGAACTTCTCGCTCGATTCTTATATGTTCTGTTGAATGAAATTTGTAAAATAAAAACTACGTTGCTACCACTTTCACGGCAATTACATATGTGATAAAGACGAACTGGGATGAGCTCCGTAATACAATTTAATAAATTGAAAACAGAATGTCTATATCTTTAACGGATCAGAAAAAAAATTTGAGGTGGGCAACTAAGCTGAAGAAATCTGTATGTTCAAAAAATCGTGTCATGTGTTCAACAGACTGAAAGGTTTCATTAACTACGTAGACAATGAAAACTATGTCTTCCATCTTAACAACTGAATAATGAGACTCTTGCAGGCATCCTGCATCAGAAAATAAGGTAAAATCGTTGTCATATGAGACACTTTACGACTTTGCTGCCGAGAAGTAGTGTTTACAGTGCACTATGTCGTCTGGAATGGGCTAGAATAGATTTGTCACTTTCATTGTTAGTCTCATTCTTGGCTTTGAGAATATGAAAGTGACCGAGGTATGAGTTATGCAGCCAGTCCCTATTATGAATGGTTTGAAAATATCACTCATGGGGTCGGTTGATGCATGCGTTTCAGTGGGCTTGGCAGACTGATGTGTAATAGCAACTTCTGAATCGGTACGCCTCTACAGTGATGCCTAGGCTATCTATGACAGCTGATGGTGGAACTGTGAAGAATCAAACCAGCCCTCGGGCTGGATACCCAACGCATACACATGAGACACTCTGGGAGGCTGCAATCGATGTCTTCCAGCAAAGTTTGGCTAAATGTATTGTGACTCAAGGGAATTTACCATAGTTGTTCACCGGGTGTATTCACGGTAAAGAATTCTTCCCCAAGTCCCTGAACGTTTGGATCCTACTTTTTTAATCGTGAATTTAGTGTTCCCTCTGCTTAACCCTCAACTGTTATCACACGTCTGTGAGACGGCCGTAAAACTTTCTCACGGTCCGAGCAAATGGCTACGCAGATTGAGTCAAGTAACTGTCAGCTTGCAGTCGGAAGATGGCGGGTTCCAACCCCACTGTCGGTAGTTCTGAAGATGGTTTTCTGTGGTTTCCTATTTTCTCACCAGGCAAGGAAGTACCTCAAGTAAGGCCACGGTCTCTTCCTTCCTACTCCTAGCCCTTTCCAATACCATCGTTCCGATAAGAACTGTCTGTGTCGGTGCACACTGTAAAAAGGATACTTCCCTACGGCCATCTTCTCTCATTCCGGGGTTCAACAGAATTTACGGTTATTTACGTACATGAAAAATAAACAGTAGCGTACCCTCTGATAAATCAAATTGTGCACTCTAACCAACATAGAATTTCGACAACAAAGTGTTAATTTATGTTTCGAGTTTTCCAGTATTTTTACAATCCCCTTCACGTTGCACTGACACAGATACGTCTTAATAATAATAATAATAATAATAATAATAATAATAATAATAATAATAATAATAATAATAATAATAATAATGTTATATGCCTTACGTCCCACTAACTACTTTTTCGGTCAGAGGGCTAGCGCCTCAACCGTCTGAGCTACTCAGCCCGGCGGGTAGGTCTTATGGAGACAATGCATGCGATAGGAAAAGCTTAGGGGTGGAAAGAAATCGGCCATGGCTTTAATTAACGTACAGCCTCAGCATTTGTCCGGTGTGAAAATGGTAAACCACGGAAAAACATCTTAAGGGCTACCGACAGTGGGGTTCGAACCCACTATTTCCCGAATTCAAGCTCACAGCTGCGTACCCCTAACCACGTGGTCAACTCACACGATTCCGGTAATACTGTTTCTTAAACAGATTCTAGGCTCTTTTAAAGAGTTACAAAGCAAAGAAATTACCATAAAAAGCGTTGTTTTTTTTCGACTTCTGAGGAAAAGTATGAAGTCCATTTCTTCGGAGCTTCATTTTTGTATTTTCAAATTTTCTTCTGGATTGGAAAGTTTTCTTTTAAGTTTTGCTGTGAAGTAGTTAAAAATATATTTTAAAGGAATTACGTTCAATAAACAACAAAAAGGTAAGAAGACACTGTTTAATTTAATAGTAAATATCTGGACACCATAATACTGCCCGGCCCCATGGCTAAATAGTTAGCGTACTGGCCTTTGGTCCAGTGGGTCCTCAGTTCGATTCTGGCCGGATAGGGAATTTTTAAGCTTCATTGGTTAACTCCGATGGCTCGGGGGCTGGGTATATTTGCCGTCTTCATCATTAGAAATCATCATAGAGCCCCATCCTCACAGACATACGGGTCGCCTATACGGCGTCAACTCGACAGACCAGCACACATTATTATTATTATTATTATTATTATTATTATTATTATTATTACCGTAGTGGTTGTGACTAGGATGGCCGTTGCGATCAACAGTATTCTGTACGAAAAGAAGTCAGCTCCCGGAAAAACTATCTTTACATCGGTCTGTTTTCAGACCAACTTTGCTTTATGGGAGCGAAAGCTGGCTGGACACATGGATATCTTATTCATGAGTTAGAAGTAACAGACATGACAGTGGCCAGAATGATCGCTGGTACAAACAGGTGGAAACAATGACAGGAAGGTACGCGGAATGATGAGACAAAGACAAACTTAGGAATTAACTCGGTTGATGAAGCTGGACGCATTAAAGCGACTTCGGTGGTGGTGCCACGTTAGGCGAATGGCTGAGGATAGGTTACATAGGTATATAATGTGCTTGGTCATGGAGGGAAAGAAAAGTAGAGGGAGACCAAAACGACAATGGCCGGGCTGAGTGGCTCAGACGGTTAAGGCGTTGGCCTTCTAACCCCAACTTGGCAGGTTCGATCCTGGCTCAGTCCGGTGGTATTTGAAGGTGCTCAAATACGACAGCTCCGTGTCGGTAGATTTACTGGCACGTAAAAGAACTCCTGCGAAGACCTTAAAAGTAGTTAGTGAGGCGTAAAGCAAATAACATTATTATTATTATTATTATTATTATTATTATTATTATTATTATTATTATTATTATTATTATTATTATTATTATTAAAACGACAATGACTAAACTGAGTTTATAATTATTTAAAGAAAAGAGGTATAGAACTATACGTGTTACAAACAGAGGATTGTGGCGGTACAAGAGAGACTTGCAGACTGAACAGCCGGTCCCGCGGTGTAGGGGTAGCGCGCCTGCCTCTTATCCGGGGGCCCCGGGTTCGATTCCTGGCCAGACCTACGTGATTACAATTGAGCAGCCATCTGACGGTGAGATGGCGGCCCCGGTACAGAAAGCCAATAATAACGCCCGAGAGGATTCATCGTGCTGACCACACGACACCTCGTAATCTGCAGGCCTTCGGGCTTAGCATTGGACGCTTGGCAGGGCATGGCTCTTCAGGGCTGTTACACCATGGGGTTTGGAATGGTTTGCAGACTGAAAAGCATAACAGGCTATAATGAAGATGCATGTAAGTATAATATTAGTTACGTCATAAAACTACGATGCCAGTTGAGGGTTGCTATCGCACGTAGCTGCAAACATGATAGTCAAATTAGCCAGCCAGGGATATTTCATAGTCAGCCTAGCTACCATAATTTAGCGATTACATGACTGCATTGCGTGTTCAGAGTTCAACATATATTTTATTCCCTGGAGGAGACTTTACAGAGAGGAACATTGCCAAGCTCGTATATAAACAAAGTTGCTTCAGAAACACTTTTAGACTTCTGACTCTGTACTCAAATTCACGACAAGCTAATAAATTGAATGTACATTTAACTGGTGGCCTGCTGATATAGGCAGAAGCCGAAGTTGCCAGGTTATCGTGAAAGTATTCCAGTTTTCACGAAAGTTTCTATAGTCTGTTGTATAACTAACGAAATAGAATAATGTGTTTGTAACAACTAACACCATGGGTAGAAACAACACAAACCACAAGCAAGCAAATTATAAATTGTATTCATAATTTTTAATATCCGACTTCAGAGCCTCCGTTGCTTACGCAGCACCTCATCAGTCTCTCACCGCTGAGTTCCGTGGTTCTAATCCCGGTAACTCCACGTGAGATTTGCGCTGCGCAAAGCGTAGGTAAGACAGGATTTTCTCCGGGTACTCCGGTTTTCCTGTTATCTTTCTTTCCAGCAATATATTCCAATATCATTTCATCTGTCAGTCATTAACCACTGCCCCAGACGAGTGCAACAGGCATGCGCAGCCTGTATAGTTCCTATCCTCGCCGCTAGATGGGTGTTTCATTCCATTCTTGACCCGGTCGAATGACTGGAAACAGCCTGTGAATTTGCATTACTACCCGATTTTACTCACACCGTTTTTTTACAGAAACTATCAAGATATTAAGCTCGGATGTTAGTTTTCATTATTAATGCGTAACTATTTACAATGGTTTGCCTGATCATGATCAACGTAGTGGCCTTCAAATTCTCAGGGCCCCGGGTCGGGGATTTTAATTTTGTATCGTTAATTCCTCTTGCTCGGGGACTAGTTATTTGTGTTCGTCTCAGTACACTTCTCTTCATCAACAAAGAACACATCATATTACCACAGGAACACGTAATAGTGACTACATCCCTCCACATAGGTTTGGCCGTAAAACTGGGCCAAATTCACACACTTGCCAACATCAAGAAGAAAATGTATTATGGTTTATAATTACTGCTTTCGGTATTTTCCTCTAATAAATAATGTTATTTTTTTACGTCCCACTAACTACTTTTACGGTTTTCGGAGACGCCGACGTCGCGGAATTTTGTCCGGCAGGAGTTCTTTTACGTGCCAGTAAATTTACCGACACGAGGCTGACTTATTTGAGCAACTTCAAATACCACCGGACTGTCAGGGTCGAACCTGCCAACTCGGCCTCAGAAAGCCAGCACCTTAACCGTCTGAGCCACTCAGTCCAGCTGTACGGGAAGAATAACAAGTAAGGGTATTGTAGTTTTAGGCGAGGGAAGTCATGTTTACAGTCCGTCAGAAGCGGCGAGTGAAGTGAGCAAAAATGTAGCAAAAAAAGAGAATAGTGCTAGGAAAACAGATAATGTGATGAAATGAAATGGCGTATGGCTTTTAGTGCCGGGAGTGTCCGAGGACATGTTCGGCTCGCCAGATGCAGGTCTTTCAATTTGACACCCGTAGGCGACCTGTACGTCGTGATGAGGATGAAGTGATGATGAAGACAACACATACCTCCAGCCCCCGTGCCAGCGAAATTAACCAATGATGGATAAATTTCCCGACCCTGCCGCGAATCGAACCCGGGACCCTTGTGACCAAAAGCCAGCACGCTAACCATTTATCCATGGAGCCGGACAGAGAATGTGATGTCAACAATTTATACCGAGGAGGTAAGGCAGCTCTTCAATCGAAGCTCTGAGAAGTACTGTACGTGTCTATTAATACCGGAGTATATGAAAATCGGGCTCCGTGCAAGTGTCATTCCATGCAAGTGTTGCAACCCCATGAGACCCTCAATATGATAGGAATATTGGTGTTTGGTGTGTTTCCAGTGCAAGACGAATAATTGGACATATATTTTTGGAGACAAATGCAAGGTACAACGAAGACATTTTGACACCGTTCTTCCATTCGGTTAAAGGAGGAAGAAAAATCGGAAGTGTTTGCAGATATAGTGATCAGTGCAGATCTATTTCCTCCTCGTTCTCCAGATATAACAGAGTGTGATTTTTACTTGTGGGGTAAACTGAAAGAAAAAGTGTATCGAACAAATCCTCACACATTGGAGGAACTGAAAAAAAAAAATCTGAAACGTTACAGTGGCAAAACTCACTCGTGTCAGCCTGAATGTGGTTACTAGATACAGTGCATGCATAACCCAGGAAGGATGACACTTCCAGAATCTTTTATAAGATAAGATTTTATACACGCTTAAAGGAGGGTGGCCGCGCGTGACATAAGTTCGGCTGAGGCAGCTGCCGTAGCGCAGAGTACAGACACCGCGCGTTCGGTCTCAGTTTATATGGGTGACCCTGTATTCGGAGCATCACTAAACTGAGTATATTTTATTTAAACTGTATTTGTTAACATAGAGCACAGATTCAATAATGGACAGAACGCAATTCTAACAGGAATCTGAAAGAGAAAGAGAGAAGAGGCCTCCAATTGCAAAAATGTGTGACACATTCTCAGATGGTTACAAAATGTTACTATTCTCATTATATGGTAGTAGAACTGGCATACAGCTATACTAAAATTGAAAATATCTCATTAATTTCTGCACCACCGTATTCGTTCTAAAACCCCCAATGAAGTTGCATGAAAAGTTCAAATTTCTGTGTATCATCATCTTGTCTTCTACCGCTTTCCCCCATGTTGTAGTGTCGCGGGTGCGAACTGTGTCGGACATGTGGATCTGGCCCAGTTTTAATGGCGGATGCCCTTCTTAGCGCCAACCCTATTTGAAGGGATGTAATGAGTAGTGTTTGTTTATCTGGTCATTGGTATTGCGGTGCGTTATGTGAATCTGAAGAGGAGAGTGTTGGGACAAACACAAAAACGCGGTCCCCGAACCAGATCAATTGGAGGCAATTAAAATCCCCGTCTCGGCCGGGAATTGAATCCACGACCTCTGAACCGAAGGCCCCAACGTTGAACATGCAGCCAATGAATCGGAATTCACATTTCTGTATATACCTCTATCATTCCTATTTTGTTCTAGCACTCATATATATTTTCCTATTTTGAATATGGAATTATTACACTAAAATTTCCCTTATTTATAGTCTCCTCTGGTACATTTTTAGAAGCATAGTTACACATATAAATAATTGTTAACTTCGGCATTTAAATGTGACACTTACCGATTTTCTACATCACCGCTTAAGATTCCGTTAAAGATTTTTCACAGTACTATCTATACTAATATATAAAGAGGTAAAGTTTGTGTATGTAATGGCTAATCTCAGGAACTATTGGACCGATTCTAAAAATTATTTTAGTAATGTAAATATCCGTTATCCCTGAGGGACATGGACTGTATTCTCTTTTGAAAACAATTCGAGCGGGGCGGGGGGAGATATAAAAGTAGTAGGCTAATATCGGCGAAATATCGAATTTGTCGTACAAGGACGAGACCAAGATCAATTTAAGCCCCTTGACGCAAAGAACAAAACTCGATAAGCCTTACGCGCCCGAAAACCATGTTTTAAGATCCTAAAACAAACCATTATGGAGATATTGGAACCACACTACCCCTGCTCTCCGTCAGTGTAACCTAGTCAGCGTTCGGTGACAAACGTGCTGAGTTGAGGTGCCGGTAGAGCCGGTGTGGAGTGTGACCGGTGAGTGGAAAAGTAAGACGGGAGGGAAGAGGAAGATGATTGGTGTGAATCAATATCGTGCAGCTATTGGAAGATAGCAGGGGAGATGGAAAAAGGAAACAGTTAGAAATAAAGGAGGTAAAGTGGAAACAAGAATGATGGGCGAGATGATACTGGTGGCAGCGGTGATTATGGTACTGTTAGTCATAGGAGGTGTGGAGGTGAACCCCGGCCCGACTTTCAGTGGCAACATGAACTGGGAAGACGTGGAGGTCATAAAAAGAGTGGTGAAAGAAGTGGTGGAAGAAGTATGTCCGTTTGAGCAGATTAAAATTATTATGAAAGAACAAATGAAGGAATTTGAACATATGAGGCGTTGGATACAGGGAAAAACAGACCAGATAGTGAACAAAGTGGAAATCAGCGAGAGAGAAATTATATCACTCAAGGCAAAAATATAGGAGATGGAGGAAGAGGTGGTGAAGCTGAAAGCAGAAATTGAAGACAGCAACCGAGAACGCAGGAAGAAATGCTTATTTATATATGGAGTGCCGGAAAACAAAGGGGAAGACAAAGGGCTGACCACCTACAAAGTTGTGGAAATTATTCAGAAAATGATGAAAATTAAATTTAGTGAAGTTGATATTGATGATGTGGAAAGGATAGGTAAAAACAGGGTGATAGGCCGATAAAACTGAAGTTGTTTTCCACCCTGATGGCGGAAGTAGTGATAAGAGGCGCAGATAATATACGTAGCACAAAAATTCGGATTAAAAGAGACATGGGAAGAGAAGGGGTAAAGAATATAAACACGCTGAAAAAACATTTAGTCAGGGCTAAAATACAAGGGTTAAGAGCCTACATTAAGGGTAAACAACTAGTAGTATCCAATGGACTATGGACCAGAGTGTGGATAGCAAAGAAATTACAGGAAATGGAAGAGAATAGGAAGGACGAAGGGGTAGTGGGGAAGAGAGTGGAAGAAAGGCAAGTCAGAGACAGTAAAGTGGGTGAAGACGGACCTGGAGATAAAGAAAGAACCAAAGAAAATAAGACACTGGACCCAAGCTCGCAGCAAGAAGAAATTAACTTGACAGAAGCTATTTTCAAATCGATCTAAGAAGGAGCCAGAGAGGTAACAGCTGAGATGAAGAAGGAGATAAGGAAGGAAACCAAGGAGACCAGGGCATTAATTAAGGAGATGAGGACGAAAGCCTGTGTGAGAGAAGAAAGGAAGATACAGGAAGTGATTGTGGGGGCGGAAACAAAAGATGTGACAAGAGCACACAACGGAAGTAAAAATACGGCTAGGAGGCAGGAAGAAGAAGCAAGAGGTACCCTGGCGAAAGGGAGAAGTTTGAGCCTAAGGAAGATATGCGGTAAGAAGAACAAATTGAACGAAGGCATAGTGACAAGAAGCAAAAAAGGCAATCTGCAGTAGAAAGTAAATTGGTGTACACATGAGATTAGTGGAGTTTGTGTGTTATTCGTAACTATGACAAGAGTGATTAAATAGTTAAATTCGTAGGCGGTAAAGTGTGCAGTGAATGAGGAAGAGAGCGATTGTAAATTGGATAGGTGTTAAGGATAAAGCTAATATGTGGAGATGGTTGGTATATGAGCTGAGGTTCCAAGTTAATGGTGAGTGAATATGGTGTCAGTTAATGTGGTGAGTTGTCTGGATTCTAAAGATCTATATAAATAAAATTGTAGGGGGTCCGCTGTCTGTAATTTCTTTTGTTTTGCCAATTTTTCAGATATTTATCCGTTTTAGGTCAACTGAAGACCGAATCGGTGGTTTTTACGTTTCGTGTCTGTTTGTTTGTCTGTTTGTCTGTCTGTTTGTCTGTTCCACCATCACGTCGAAACGGCTGGATAGATCTCAACCAAACTTCATATTTAGAGTAAAATTATCCAGGGGAAGGTTTCGATATGCATATTATTTTAAAATATTTGAATAGACCGGCAGTTTATAGGAAAACCAGAATGGTTTTTCCACCATCACTTCGAAACGGCTGGATAGATCTCAACCAAACTTCAAATTTAGAGTGTACTCATCCCGGGGAAGGTTTCGATATGCATATCATTTTAAAATCTTTGAACAGACGGGGGTTTATAGGAAAACCAGTATGGTTTTCCTCCATTTTCTCTTATACTATTGATTTTCTGTAAACTTCGTTTACCGTACGTGAAACGTCTCTTCATCATAAACAACTTTCGTTATGTTCATAATTTACCTTACTCTTCACATGACGGAGAAATTTTCAATTTTCCGCTGGTATCATGCTCTGCATTGAGTGACCGACAGACCGACAACGAACTTACAGGTTGCCATGGCAACGTCTCTGACTGCATGCGAGCAGGGAAGTAACGTATTGCCATTTTCCTCACCATGCTTTTAAACTCGTGGTTGTTCCTTGGGTAGAAGGCAAGAGAGGCTTCAATCAGCCTATCTGCGGGATATTGGTGGAATATCGTTGGATGTTATAACCGCCCTCGAATAGATTATGTAATAACTCCATTAGTCATCTTCTTATTATTTGTTTACCTAAGAATTACTGGACCTAAATTTCTCCTCTGTTACCGCTTTATTATATCCATAACTCACACTAGCATAATTTATTGAGGGGCATTTGATTTTCCAATACATTCACTTGGCATTTACATATTTGTCGTTATCCGGCTGCCCTCCGTTATAATCCATTTTCTATTACTTTCAACTTTCTTAACTGTATTATTTCTTCCTTAATTACGCCGTATGTACGCGAGTGCTACAAACTACTGGATGTATTTCCACCAAGACTCATATTTAGAATACACCTGTCCTTGATAGGTTTTAGGGCAAATATTGTTTCTAAATCCCTCAACTGACTGGGGGTTTATACGAAACCGAAACAGTGATTTTGAACTTCCACAAAATATACACAACCAAACTTAATGGAAATCTACCTACCTTGGTAGAAATTAATTTCTAAACTTTTTTTCTCATGTGCATCATTTCGATACGAGGATTAATAAGGGAGATATCATTAACGGGCCGTTTTTCTGTACAAGTCCCATCGGACTTGACTCACGAGCGGGTGCATGTAAAGCGTATTCCTTACAACTTGAAAACTACTGAAGACATTCGAACCAAAATTTATATTTAGCATCCACCTGTCGAAAGGTAGGTTTTAAACGTAAATAACATTTCATGTTCCGGTATGGACTGGCGGTTTAAAGGGAACACAAATGGTGATTTTACTCTTCCACAACATATACAGAACAAGACCAACCTGACTGGAAATCGACCAAACGTGATGGAATTCCACCTCTAAACCTTTTTTTCATGTGCATTTTTTCGTCAGGAGGAATAATAAGGGAGATATCATGAATGGTCACTTTTGCAGGTTAAGTCCAGCGGACATAGCCCAAAAGGTGTTTTACAAGGAGCAGATTCCTTATCTATATAAATCAAATCGTAACGACTGTGTGCCTCTACACTGACTATTTTGGCGAAATTTTCGTACAGCTTTCCGTTTAAGGGGTAATAATGACCATCTCCATAATTTTTGGTTTAGTTTCCTGAAAGTCCTAATTTTTACCCGCCTCGCCCAAAATCCACATTGCGTCATAATCTGCCAGAAGAAAAAGAAGATAATTGAAATTTGACAAAATTATACGTTTTAGCCTGTAACGAACGGAAAACACCCTAGATCATTAAATTTTTCACTTTTTATCCCCGAAGAATATCGAAATATGCAGGCAATTTTAATGATGGTGCAGACCTTCGGAAATTCCTATCACATAACGGATTGCACAATCTCCGTTCAATTTGGAATGATCTACAACCTTGGTCTTACGACCTTTTGCCGTATCAGTATCCCTTTTACGTTTGATTTTTCTCTATTAACCGATGTTAAGTCAATTTGGAATTTTCACATGCATAATTCATACTTTCAATTACTTATATGGAATACAGTACCATCAAATTCTTCACGAAAATTGGCCCACCCAGTAGCCATATGTGAGCCAAATGCTATGTATGTAGCTGTCACATAATTATCCGAAAAGTAATGTAATGTGAGATAATCTTACAAAACCTTTACCGTGTTCCACGTTTCTAACTCAGTCTGACCCAAGAATAGATGACATATCATAGGACCAGTCATTTAGGCCACTAAATCTGGCGTGTCATATGGTATAATCCTTTGTCGATATGTCGTACGTTCAGTACCAGTTAATCTGTAAATGAAGGTCTTCAATATTGTAAACACGCATATACTTTCGTATGTATATCTATATATATTCACTGATGTCCATTTTTAGCAATCGAGAAACGGTGGGTCTGATATTGTAATCAGTACTCCCCACACCGACTTTGACTGGCAGTAGGAAAGGGTTCCTTCTCCAACTCCTGTGTAACTGTCATTAGTAAGGAAGGCCTACAATTGTAATGAATAGTTCCCTTCTCGATTTGACTTGCAGAAGTCAAGGAAGCATGCAGTTTTGTTTAAAACTTCCCTACGCGATTGTGTTTGGCAGTAGGCAAGGGTGCCCACCATTATAAAGAAATGTCCTCATCTAAAATGTGACTGGCATCAGGCATAGTGGCCTGCTATTTTGACGGAAACTCACCAACTTGGTGTGACTGGCAGTAAGCTGGCTGGCAGTAGGAAAATGGGCCTGGCATTATAATGATAACTGCACAACTCAATTTCGAGTGATAGTAGGGTAATTGCAGGGTAATTGTCTACCATTATAATAGAAATTCCTCAACTGTAATCTGTCTGGAAATAGGAAAGGGGGGCTGCCATTTTAACGAAAACTCCCCAAATCGATTCTGTCCGCGTAGTAGGCAATGGGGCCTGCAATTATTATGTAAACTTCCCAACTAGATTGTGAATGGCAGTAGGCAAGTGAGCCTGCCGTTATATCACAAATCCGTAACAAACACTTTACATTGGATATAACGTACGGGGACCTCCCCATGCTCTTTCTCTGATAACGCTAGGAGACATGCAATTTTAAAACAATCTTATTTACTGCATGTACACTATTTACTTCGATATTCGAATACAATGTAGAATACCGTAGCGAAGCACGGGTACATTCGCTAGTAATAAATATAGTGAGACAATAGAATTCAAATAGTGGTCAAGAGTAACGAAACGTAGGGTGAAAAATTGCACACCGGCACTATAGTAGACGAAATACGAAGCCAGGTTTGCAACTTAAGTAGAAAACCAGAGAGGTCAGTGTTCAAGAAAGAATATGCTGAGTGCGAACCTGGCCGGAAGTGATATACTCTTTGTTTAAAGTGTAGATGCAAATATCACAAAACATCTTACTATACATAGCAATATGTTACCAGTTTAGCTTTTCATTGCCGTACTATCATACTGTCTTGTTTAAAGTGCAGATGCACATCTGACACAACATCGTACTCTACATAGCAATATGTTACCAATTTAGTTTCTCATTGCCATACCGCCATACTGTCTTATACTAGGGAAAACAGACCATTCTGCCTCGTTGCCATTTGGTTATTATTATGTACATCAATATTGCTTTTTTTCCCTTGCTTTGGTGTTAGATATGTTTATTTTACAGGAATTATTATATGTGTATGTTAGAGTAAGCTGCCTAGGTTGGGCATTATTATTTTTCTCCTTAATAGATCAATAAGGCTTCAATGCTGTAGATCGGAGGAAAATAAAGACATTTACGTTTACCCCTGCTCTAGGAATCGGATAAAGAAATGAACTGCCGTAACCATGACAATGTCAGCTCCAGTTTTCTTACAGCAGCGAGATTATCTACAATATATCACAAAAGCCCAACATGTTACAGACATGAAAAATGGTATTTGGAATCTCCTTTTAACATAAATGAACACAGATTTTTGTTCTCAGAAAATCCACTTAAGGGATGAAGGGGGTGGGTGAAAAGAAGCGAGGAAGGAGTTGAATTCTTTATATGAGGATACATACAGTATATCTCAGAAACTGAAGATGTTACAGACGTTAAAACTGGCACTTGGAATCTCTTTTGAAGATTAACAAACACACTATTATTGGAAAACCCACTTAAGGGAGTGAAATAATAAAAAAAGCTGGTGAACTTTTGAAATGATTAATTTCTTCTTCTAATGCTTTGCCCACACCTGTGGGGTAGCGGGTGCGAACTGTGTCGCACATGTGGATTTGACCCTGTCTTATGGCTGGATGCCCTTCCTGACGCCAACCCCGTATGTAGGGATGTAATTACTGTTGCATGTTCCTGTTGTGGTTGGTAATGTGGTGTGTTGAGTGAACATGAAGACGAGAGTGTTGGGACAAACACAAACAACCTGTCCCCGAGCCAAATGAATTAATCACAATTAATTCTTATCAACTCACCAAATTCTCGCGAACGAAGCCGTGGGTAACAACGAGTTTAATGTAAATTTCGTATGAACTGTGCCTAAGACGAATGATTCGTGGTAAAACTGTGCGGAACGCTTTGCGCAAGTATTAAACTGGAAGCGTTTTGGCAAAACCTCCAGCAAAGCCTGCATTGCAAAACTTAGTGGCAAAATGGCGTGAAACAGGCTCTCTAGCGAAAAAGTCAGTAAATATCCGAAAAAAGTTCGAACACCAGAAAACATTGCTCGAGTGAAGGAACGAAGTCCGACTAAATCTCAACTCCGTTTATCTGTACAAGTGGGGATTAAGAGATTATCGTGTCGAAACATTATGAAAAAGGACCTGCATCTGAATCTTGCAAATTTATTGTTGTGTATACGTTAAAGCGTCCAGACGAACCTTCGAGTGTTGAGTATTACCTGTGATTTCTGAGTGAAGTGGAGTCAGGACATTTGAATCCTCAGTTTTTAATTTCTTCTCTTCTGTGATGAAAGATGCTGGACAACTGAGGAGTGCGTGTTCCAAAGGAACTTTGTCTACCTTAAAGTTGTGAAAAAACGCAAGGAAAGGTATAACAAAAGGCACACGGAACGTACCCATGATCGGGAATGGTACTACTTTTAAGAAGTTACATATTTCTGGTCTGGATTGTTCATGGCATTCGACAGTATTCAACTACTGTAATGCATATGGACAAAATAAATAAATAAATAAAAACTAATTTGAAGTGGAAATAGCACATTTCGAACGGATACACCTCAACTACCAAGGGAATCAACGAGTCACAGTTTATTATTTCAATAACTCAAAAATGGCATGAATACGAAGAAAACAAATGGTTTCCAGAATAAGGGCTTCTTCACTCGCCAACAGTCTACGAGCAACTCTCAGGTGAAGGATTTTATAGACAGAATTTCACCCTCTACGATAGAATGTCCTACTAAACCGTTACGTAAAACTTTTAAGAGATCATTTTGTTTCCTCTTCATTCACTCTCAAAGAAATTCAGGTAGCAATTAAGAATACAAAATTACTTCTCCCGGCGTAGATGATGTGCGTTATCCTATGTTAAAACATCTCCCAATGCAAACACTGCAGCTTCTTTGGATAACTAAGAGCATTTGGACAGAATAGGACGTTCTTTCTGATTAGATTACGCAGATCATTATCCCTATTCTCAAAACAGGAAATGTCTCAATATAGCATCTTATTATAGACCAATAGCATTCTCACGATGCATAGAAAATAAAGTAGAATGGATGATTAAACAACGTCGAGAATGCTGGTTAGAAACACCTCATATTTGGCCATGATTCCAGGATGGATCCCGGGAAGGCCGCAATACTTACGATAATCATGCCTTACTAATAACGCATATTCCTTTCAGAAGAATTAATATTTAGTACCTCGCTTTTCGGATATAACATCACCGTACGACAATGTTCAGATATCCGTTCCTATGGTCAAGTTGATGACTTTGAGCCTACCTAGTCAATTTGTGTCAGGAATATAAAGTGTAATACAAATGAGATGGATATATATCCGATATCATCAACAACTTATAGGACCAAAATGCACGTTTCAAGACCTATCTCAGGGATCAGTTCTTAGCCCTTTACTGTATTTTCTGTACACTCGTGACGCACAAAAAGCAATCACACCATAGACATTTGTTCTTCAGTTCGCAGATGATATATCCCGTGAGGCTTCCTTAAAGACAATAGGAGACACAGGACTTCACTTACGGAGGCCTACGTTTGAAAGACACAATGCTTTCAGGAAAATGGACTGAATCTTACAACCAACAAATCTACAGCGATGAAATTTACTCGGAAGATGTTGAAACAGCCAGTGTACCACATGATCCTTGAATATTATCATTTGTAGTGAAGTCTAAATTGTAATTAATATATGGGTTTAATTTGTGATTGTCGTATATCTTGGGCAGCTCAAATAACGATCTGATTACTAAAAGAGAACAATCCATCAATATAATTCATCTCCTAACACGAATGAGTTGGGGCGTTCATATCTCTACTTTACTGACTCTATAACGTTTATGGCAGATTATGGCAGCATCCGGATATCGCCCATTACAGGAACAATTGGTTTGTTCTCCGAACAAGAAAATACGATTTGACGTTGGAGCCATAAATTTCTGGTCTATTTCCGATGGAGTACGTTCCATTTGAGACATATGATTCACATATAGTAATCATTGGACATCGGATCATTAGGTCCCAAAGAGATAACTTTCAAGGTGGATAAATTGTGTAAAATGGGTTCTTATTGGTTTGAAATAGGCGCAATGAAATAAACGAAATATGTCTGAACGAGTATTGTGCAAGTGGAAATAATAATAATAATAATAATAATAATAATAATAATAATAATAATAATAATAATAATAATAATAATAATAATAATAACAATAATAATAATTTAAAATATACCATGAAAGGCATTTTAAGGTGGCATTTGTATTCAGCAGTTTAAATTTGGTTGATACCAAATTACTAGAAGTGGCAAATAGCTTACTACACAACAAATAATTAACTTCTGCATCAATGTCGTTCTCACTGCGATTCCGCCATAATTTTGTGCGCAAAAAATGAAATAAAATAGCGCATGGCTTTTAGTGCCGGGATGTGTCCGAGGACTTCGGTTCGCCAGGTGCAGGTCTTTTGATTTGACGCCCGTAAGTGACCTGTGCGTCGTGATGAGGATGCAGTGATGATGAATACGACGCATACATCCAAGCCCCCGTGCCAGCGGAATTAACCAATGATGGTTAAAGTTCCTGACACTGCCGGGAATGGAACTCGGGACACCTGTGACCAAAGGCCAGCACGCTAACCATTTAGCCATGGATTCGGACATTTTGTGCGTAGCAAATCATTAACAACATTTCCAAACGTTGTGGCGTAAATTAATGTCGGAATAGCATTAGTTTGAATGTTTTCAACTGACACTCTGCTTTTGTTAACACGAACAATGATTCAGTGAGACTGAATTTTGACGACCAATTGTTTTATAGTGTTAATTAAGAATGTGAAATTAGCATGAACTTACGCCAGATCCCTCGGCTTCTTCTCTTGTAGTACGCTGTGAGCCACCATAGTACACTACGAGTCATCTTCTGAGAAACTGTTGACAACAATTCCTGTATAATGGATGTTCTCACTGTACTATTGAACAGCCTGTAACCATGGACCCCATCTTATTAAAATAGGTGCTGGAGCAGCGGCGATTTGGGCACTTTTCCTTAAAAGCACCAACTCTGGTACTTGATTTTGAAAATAGTTCCTTTACTGAAGAAATTAAACAACCCACTCTTGGGAACTGATTTTTTTTTTCTGCTAGTCAGTGTAATGCATGTGGGAGACAAGTAATGGGGAAACGGTAAAACCCACATATTCCTGGTTCCAATCTTGTACACAATCACTAAACCCACCTTCTCGCCTGCTTGTCTTGCGTCTTTATCTTAGACGCCTTCTGTGAAAATTAATAATATTACTCTTTATTTTATGAAATTTATAAGATTTAAAGGGAAAAAAAGGTTCTTAAAAGCTCAGAAAGGCAAAAGTGATGATGATGATGATGATGATGATGGTGGTGGTGGTGGTGACGATGATTGTTGTTTAAAGGGGCCTAACATCGAAGGTCATCGGCCCCTAATGAAACGAGATGGACGACATGATATGATATGGTAATTAAAATTTTAAAATGTATCCACTGACTGGAGTTTAAAAAATTGGTGATGAAAAATAGTTATGAGATTAAAACAATCAGTGGATCTTATTCGAAATACCTTATTTCTAATAAAATAATAGAAAATAGTGACAAAGGAATAAGACATTGCCTGGAATATATATATATATATATAATTCACGGTAGAAGTTAAAATAACACATTACCGGGCGAGTTGGCCGTACGGTTAGGAGCGCACGGCTGTGAGCTTGCCTCCGGGAGATAGTAGGTTTGAATCCCACTGTCGGCAGTCCTGAAGATGGTTTTCCGTGGTTTCCCATTTTCACACCAGTTAAATACTGAGGCTGTACCTTAATTACGGCCATGCCCGCTTCCTTCCAACTCCTAGATCGTTCCTTTCCCATCGTCGCCATAAGACCTATCTGTGTCGGTGCAACGTAAAGCAACTAGCAAAAGAAGAATAACACGTTAAAATACGCAACACGAACTAAAATAAAGTCAATGGGATAAAAGCGCAGTTAACACAAATACACTAGGACAAAATACACCATTACACATAATAAAAAAGACCACTATCCCTCATAAAACGGATGACGAGGTCTGCGGACTGCTCGTCATCGCGTAGGATTAGGGAGATGGTACGCGGGAGTTTTAGACTACGGAGCAGATCGACCAGGTCCACGCACTCCGTAAGGATGTGTACCACGATAAGATGATCGGCGCAAGCACACACCGGAGGGACTTCTCCTTTCAATAAATGCGAGTGCGTCAGGATACCGTGGCCGATCCTAAGACGACATAATACCACTGCTTCCCTCCGAGAAGCCCAAAGGGAAGTCCTCCATACCTTCGTTGTACCTTTCATCGCTCTCAGCTTATTTGGAAGAGGAGTGGCCTGCCACTCCATCTCCCAATGGGACATAACCAGATGTCGCAGCTGAGAGCGAATATCACTTGCTGGAACCTTGTAAGGCAACGGGGGAAGTGTTACTGCTTCCTTGGCAGCCACAGAAACGTGATTCCGGTGCCGGCATCCGAACACTCGGCCAGCAGGTCATGGATCCGCTGCACCAAAAAGGCAAAAGTAGGTCATAACGTCAAAATAGGCACGTGTAGGCTCTATAATTTCACTTACTGCGATTGTATATAACACGGATAATTGTCACAGATAAGCTTGATAGGGTCGTACGTAAAATAATAGGTAAGAACCTAAGGAACCGATGTCTAGTGACCATTAATATTTTTCGGAATACAAAATCATTTTAAGGGGAAATAATGGAGTGTTAATGTTTCATCACCTCCTGCATCATCTTGTAATGACTCGTAATCACGACCAGTACTGTTTTTCGAGAAAGTAGTTCATTATTTGGTATTATATAATGAACTCAAAAGTATTTTCATCACCACTAGAGGACGCGTGCTGCTCCTTAGCATTCGTTACAAATAGGTCAGATAACTCCTCTTGATATGCCTGCGTAGTCGTATTATTTTGCCTGCCGTTTACAAAGGTTTTATGAACATTTAATAAGAAGGGCGTTATGGTATGCCGCAGTTCATAGTAAGAATACATCCATTCTGACGTCATCGTGCCATCTGTTTAGTGAAATATCTATCCAAATATTAGTTTTTTAACCTGCAGTTCTTTATGTAAAGCTTGATATTGTGTCGTAGAAGGCAATGGTATTGTTAATCGCATTTCTTCTATACAGAACGGTTGTCTTGTGAGCTCATAGGTTAATCTAGAAGAAGTATTTTTGCCAGGCAGAGAACAGTTTATCCATCTCATCTGCTTCTCTCTCCCATTTTTTTTTTTTTTGCTAGGGGTTTTACGTCGCTCTCCCAATGTAGCTAGGTTGTCCTTGGATGGGTGTTACCAGATAATGACTAAGGTGTATGTCATGATGGGGTCTGTTTTTACGTAGACGTTTTATTTCTGTTTTTTTACAATTTGCTTTACGTCGCACCGTCACAATTTAGATCTTATGGTGGCGATGGGATAAGAAGGGGCTAGGAGTGGAAAGGAAGCGTCCGTGTTTTGGTTAAGGTATAGCTCCAGAATTTGCCAGGTGGGAAAATGGGAAAACACGGAAAACATATTCAGGGCTGCCGACAGTGGGATTCGAACCCACTATATCCCGATTACTGGATAATGGCCACTCTTAAGCGACTGTAGCTATCGAGCTCTGTTTTTTTTCTCATAGCAGCATGTATGTTATTAGGAACACTCTGTCATCTGTTGAAAATATTTGGAAGCTGGGAAAGGTTAGAGAATCAAAGAGAATGCAGCAGAGTTCTGGATTGACAGGTAGTAATCAAACATGGCTGCAGATCACATGTATCAGAATATTAACGAAAGTGTTAGTCGCTTAGCAACCTGCTAAGTACAGAATGTACTGCGGGTTAGGGCAAGCCTTCGCCTGCAAGTGTTGGAGTGATCATATAATGATTTGATTTTATGATTACCCAAATTTGTCTGAACTTAGAGACCTATTAGTCTCGTGATTAACCGGAAGGTAATTTTGGAAAGAACAAAACAAGAATGAAGCAAATCGATCCAGTAGAACGGACGGACGGATTTGCCAAAGCTGTTTTTAGTAAACTCTTTTAGTACATAGATTATTGCGGTAAATCGTAACACACTAGCACAGTTGTAATGAACCCCTGACCCGTAATGTGCTCCTGGAGTGGAAGTTACATAAAATAAAGTATATTTTTATTCAACGTCTTTGTCCAATATGACCATACAAGTATTTGTACAAAGCGGTAGAAGTCAAAAGGACAAGGCGTTGTATAAAATACTTGTAAGTTCGCAATACCATCTATTTGGCACTATTGCAGTTTACTCATCTCATCTGCTTCTCTCCCCCAAACCGATGCTAAATTTATGTTTGCTTCTAGTGTTCACATTAAACTCTGTGTGGTTTTCACGGAGTATTTGGCTCTGGACCAGAAAACAGCATCAAGAAACCTTCCGGCTCAGTCTGCCCGTAGCGCTTTAACTCCCTCGAGATTGGTCGGTAAATGACAGGCCATTTGACGTCATAGATCAGATCTCACCCTCACACCATCTCAAAGGCTCGGTACTTACACATTGATGCCTCCGCTGAGCTGCAAAGTAGCAACAGCACAGTGGTCACCTGTGACTATATGTTATGCACAATTTTTCAGAAGAATAATTAATTAACTTATTATCAAATCGTTTGGTGAAATCATACATAAGAACGGACTAGAGTAATCTGCTGTAGACGATCGTATCTCAAAAATGGAGAGATCTTATAGACTAACTATAAACGTCTACAGCAAGGAATGCATCTCATGGAATGCCAAAATAAGGCATTAAAACACTGCAGTAAAAGCAGAATGCCTTTATGCCAGCGGAAGCCTCTCGATGAATTAAAAGTTGGAGAAGCTGAAGATCTTAGAAAGAAGAATACTACGGAAAATCTTGGGCCCAATCCAGACTGAAACCGGCTGGAAACTTCGAAACAACAATATTGATTTGGGTAGATTTGTTAGTTGGAGGAATTAGGACGATAATTGTCTCAGTATATTCACTATGTGAGGGTGCAGATAAGGAAGAAATTGACAAGATTCTATGAAGTACTGAGTGACATCGTAGTCAGGGTCAACAGCAAGGATATGATAGTGCTAATGAGCGATTTCAATGCGAGAGTTGGGAATAGAACTGAAGGATACGAAAGGGTGATTGGTAAATATGGAGAAGATATGGAAGCTAATGCGAATGGGAAGCGTTTGCTGGACTTATGTACTAGTATGGGTTTAGCAGTTATGAATACATTCCTCACGCGTAAGGCTGTTCACCGCTACACATGGGAGGTAGGGGTACAAGATCCATAATATACTATATCTTAACCGACTTCGAATTCAGGAAATATGTTAGCAATGTACGGGTTTTTCGGGGATTTTTCGATAAAACAGACCACTATCTGATCTGTAGTGAACTAATTATCTCTAGGTCTAGAGTAGAGAAAGTGAAATCTGTCTGCAAACGAATAAGGGTAGAAAATCTCCAGGACGAGTAAATTAGACAGAAGTGCATGGATATGATTAGTGAGAAGTTTCGAACAGTAGACAGTAAGCAGGTTCAGGATATAGAAAGAGAATGGGTGGCATACAGGGATGCTGTAGTAGAAACAGCAAGGGAATACCTAGGAACAACTATGTGTAAAGATGGGAAGAGGCAGTAGACAGGTCAGTGCATTGAAATGTTTAAAGGATACGGTAAGATGCCTCCGGGAAGGAGAAAAGTTAAGAGAATTTTTAAACACTACTGCAACTTGCTCATACCTGCCATAATAGGGGAAACTGAAGATGGAATTAGCAATAACAGTAATAATGTTATGTTGCTTTACGTCCCACTAATTTCTTTAACGGTTTTCGAAGACGCCAAATGTCGGAATTTGGTCGCGCAGGAGTCCTTTTACTTGCCAGTAAATGCACGAACACGAAGCTGACGTATTTGAGTGCCTTCAAATACCACCGGACTGAGCCAGGATCGAACCTGCAAAGTTGGGGTCAGAAAGCCAGCGCCTCAACCGTCTGAGCCACTTAGCCCGGCTTAGCAAAGAAAGAAAGAAAGAAAGAAAGAAAGAAAGAACAAAAAACGATTAGTCTATGGACAAGACCCTTGCTATTAAGAAGAGATAATACAGAACGAACCGTAACCCTGTTAAGGGAATTTGAAACTGAAGATCTCAAAGAATGTGGATCTTTTATGAGACTGGTGTTTCATGAGTTTGATTATTTGCTTGAAACGATAGCTCATAAAATTCAAAAAGCAAAACACTGTTTTACGAGCTGCTATTCCATAAAAAGTGAAATTACAGGTTACTGAAGAAATCGAATCAAGGAGTGCCAGACAACATAAGAACATTCCTACACAATTATTGTCGTTGACCGAGTGAAGAGCGAGTGAAGCGCCGAGGTGGGGAAGTTCCGTCCAAGCAGGGGCCAGAGCAGGTCGACCGGTTACACAGCACTCCGTGTGAAATTAAACAGCCAAGTGTTAGAGTATCGTACAACTTAGTGATGTTTGAACACTTACAATACTTAACTAGTGAAAGTGTAAACAGTACCCGGAAGAAAAGCAATGCAACATATCAGGAAGAATACGCTGAAATGTACCTTTCAACGGAATCAAACTTGTCCATCTGCAACCGAAATTTATGTATGGATATCAGAGATATTGAAGGTCAACATGGATCAGCTGGAAGCTCTACAACTGGATGCCACCACAAACTCAGTATATATAAAGTAATCTCACGAAATATGTTAGATAGATTGCTGAATAACTATGCTGGACAAAGTAGTGTTTCCTTGTTTAATGGTGAACGGTTTCCAGTGGAAATAACTGAAGCCAGCATAGACGCTACGATAGTCAGACTTTTTAATATTCCTCCAGAAATTCCTAACGAAAAATAGGTATCCATTTCTCCAAGTATGGTTTTGTTAAAAGGATCACGGACGAATATTGGTCCCAACACTACAAACTCCCTGTTGCTAATGGAATTAGACAAATTCAAATTGAATTAAAACAACAAATTCCGTCCTTTATTACTATAGAAGGGTTTCGAGGTCAGGTTATCTACGACGGACAAGAAAAGACGTGCGCGATATGTAATGCCTCCGATCACCTCCGTAGTGCATGTCCACAGCGTATGAAGCGCCTGGAAACACTTCGTACAACTAGTCAACCACTATCCCCATCGGTAGTTCCACCCAATAATAGCCAAGACGAACAGCAGAGACAACTAGATAATGCAGATTTCCCTCCGTTATCGAATACGCCATTAAAAGATAACCACAACACGGAGAAAGTTGCATTTAACACTTCAGATACTAGAGAGTCACAACACAGCACAGAGCCGGTTAGCCAGCCTCAGGCGCTAGAAAATAAACAAAGCTCTGAGGCACTGCGGCCGCTCACGCAGGCAAACATGTCCCGGGAACAGGAATCACAGCCTGAATCACAACAAAATAATCTACTTTAGAATGAACACTTACAAACAACAAGTAGTTCTGATGTTAGCCAACAGGACATTATTTACATGGATACGGAACCTCGTATTAGACAAGATATTGAGAACACACCGCTAGATGACGGACAGACAAGTGAAATGTCAACTCAGTCTACTGAAGATTCCCTGCAGAACATCTACGATAGGACACGTAAACATTCAACCCTTGATATCCCACTATCTTCTCCAAGAGGTGAGACTGGTGAATTCAAGGCGCCTTTGAATCGCTGGTTAGAGGATGTAGACAACGTCGAAGAGAAAGAGTCAGACAACAAAGGGAGGGAGATCAGTTACTCGCCTTCTATCGAAAATCCACTTCCAGTGAAGAACCCCTCTAAACTAAAAACAGTACGGTCCTCAAAAGAGGCCTCACATAAGGCAACGCAGCCATACATAAGCCCCAAGGACCCTCAGGTTGTTCAGGTGATCGATGCTGCACATGGAACATAGACTAACCACTTTTGTTATTATGGCAATGTGATTAAAATATATGACAATGACACTGAATATAAACTGTATACAGACTGTAAATAAGCAACTGCTTCTAAAACAACTCATCCGAGACCAGGACACTGATACTGCTCTATTACAAGAAGTTGCATCCATCGATCTGCAGCCCATTTTTGGCTACGAAACTCTTGTAAATGGAAATGAGAATAAACGAGTTACCGCCATATTCATTAAGGACAGCATCCCATACACTGGCCCTATCTTTCTCTTGAACGCGCGAGAGATCACTATACGTGTTAGAGATCTACTGATTGTTAATATCTATACACCTTCAGATTCGCAGGCCAAATCTGAAAGACGACAATTTTTTACAATATATATTCTTCCCCTTATACAATAGTTCCTAGATAACATGATACTTGGAGGCGATTTTTAATGTCGTCTTGTCAGCGAAAAACCAAACTGGTTCTTATCAAAGTTGTCCAGCTTTGGCTGCTTTCATACAAGGGCTACAACTGAAAGATACTTGGGAACTGAAAAGGTCGCCATCTGCCGGATACACTTATTTCTACAACACAGGAGCCTCCCGATTAGATCGAATGTATGTTAGCAATAATTTGCAGGGAGACGTACGCGAAATGGATGTATGTCCTGCGGAATTTTCTAATCATTGTGCATATATATGAAAATTACGGCAACCAGCTCTAGGCCTAGCCCGTGGAAGAGGATCGTGGAAACAAAATCAAACAATCTTACTGGATACAGACTTACAAGAACAATTTTGCACAGAATGGCAAAGATGGGGACGACAAATAAACCAATATAACGACACCTTTGGCTAGTGGCTGTTATATATGAAACCGCGAGTTATGAAATTCATGAAGGCGTAGAGCTCCCAGCGCCATCGCATGTATAGGCACACAACTGACTTTTACTATCAATGTTTACGGCACCTATATGCAGAAGACCCCACCAATCCCATGATTTATCACAGAATAAAACAATTAAGGGCCCAGTTGCTGACATTGCACCGGAGGTACCAAGAAGGACTAAAAATACGCACCCGAGACAATGTAATAGTGAGGAAACGCCTTCAGTTTATCATCTAATCCAAGCATGTCGCAGGGGATGCCAGAAATGCATTCATAAACTTACTAACTCTGAAGGAAGGACGATCCAAGAGCACTCACAAATTTCAGACACCATTGTACGCTCCTTTGAAAAGTTGTACGGGGATGACTCCAATACACCTGTGGATCACTAAGAGTGGTTTTTTGACGGCATACGAGGACGAGTACGGCTTCGCAATCAAGACAACTTATGTATGTTGTTAACAGAAGAAGAAGTGTACCATCGTCGCCATAAGACCTATCTGTGTTGGTGCGACGCAAAGCAAATACCCAAAAAACGTGTACCAAGCTATCATAACAAGCGCGTCAAATAGATCTCCTGGGATAGATGGACTGAGAAAAGAATTCTATGCCGTGATGTGATCAGTCATCAGGAATGAGCTCATTGACGCTTTAAACAATACTCTTGAACCGGGAAGGAATATTGATCGGATGAAAGAAGGTGTAATAGTACTCGTTCCAAAAATGCCGCATCCCAAGACTACAGCTGAATATCGTCCCATAACTCCTTAAATTTCGATTGCAAGATACTCAGGGCCGATGACCTACATGTTAGACCCCTTTAAACAACGAGCATCATCATCATCATCATCATCATCATCACCACAAGATACTCACCAGATGTTTGAAGCGTAGATTTAGCGCTTTTGTTGAGGACACAACATTCAGTCATCAGTCCGGTGCTGTCCAAGGACGCAGTATCCTTAATACCGTCTGTGACATTCGAGACACAATAAGCAAAGCATTGACGGAAAATAAACGTAGACAGCTCATTTCACTGGATTTTGACCATGCTTTTGGTAGACTAAATCACAGATATCTGCCGGAGGTATTTAAAACTCTGGGTTTCAACGTCCAATTTAAGTCAATACTTGAGAAAATAGTGATTGGTGGAGCATCCAGTATTAATGTGAATGGCTACCTAACAGGTGCAATCAGAATTGGGAGAGGAGTTCGGCAGGGTTGTCCTTTATCTACGGTAATGTTTGTTATCTCGTTAGAACCCTTTATTAGTAATTTAAAGCGCACATTCTCACCAGGAACCTTGGATATATTTGCTTGTGCTGATGATATCACTCTGATTTCCGACCACAACATAGATTTCCAACAGCTACTCACACGACTAGAGATTTACGGTCACTATTCTGGAGCAGTTCTGAACTTTCAGAAGACCAAGACCATGCTCATAGGTAATAGGAGTAGAGAGTACAAAGATCTTCCGCTTTGGATGAATGTAACAGAGGAACTTAAGATATTAGGAGTGACATTTTTCAATAGCGCGCAGAAGATGATTCAGGAGAACTGGTCCCATGCCCTCACCACTGTGAAAGGCGTTCTACAACAAGCTACATATAAATTACAACTCCTGCAGCACATAATACAGTATGTGAACATATATGCGCTCAGAAAAATCTGGTATATAAGCCAAAATTTGCCTATACCACGACTGATAGGCATTCGGATAGCTTCAGTAATAGGATGGTACTATGGAAGGGTGCCATCTTCCGGATTAGTCGAGCTACACTTTCACTACCTGGATCTGAAGGAGGACTCGCTCTTGTTAACGTGCATACAAAAACTAAAAGCGTTCTTCCTTAAACGAAATTTGCAATCTATGCAATCATCTCGACACCCCACATCAAAAATATTCCTCAAGCAATGGTGCAACGCCAGTGAAAGTAGTATCCCACCGGCAGTGTATGATATCATTCACGACGTGCCGCATGCAAGATACTTAAGATGTGAACTGAGTTATCTTCCCCGGGACCTCCTTACATCTTCAGAAATAACAACAAAGAAGTATGCTCCGACAACAATATCAAGCCCCTACCATCATGAAGACCGCGCTGATTGTCAACTGGTACCGTATCTGAAGGAATGCATCGAATCGTGCAGTTTCCGAAACACCTCGCGACACATGGTACAGGATAATACATGATAAAATACCCACGAATAGTAAGCTATACCGCATCCACATGAAAGAAAGCGATTTGTGCACGTTCTGTAGGAACTGTAGTGATACCATACATCACTGACTTGCTCAGTGCGAAATCATCCAAAAGGTGTGGAGAAAATTTAGGGGCTATTGCAAACCGTTATAAATCAGTCCGACGTCTATATTGCATCTGATTGGCTAATACGTCCAACGTTCAGTTTGAGGCCATCTGAACTGAATAGTGCAGTAGTGCTGCTACTAGGATGTTATGTGCACAGCGTGTTACACACTAAAATTCCTGGTAGTGAAGAAGATATCTTCTCGGATATGAGTGTCTGGATACGGAAAGCTTTTACTTGTCCGACGAAAACGAAGTGCTTCGGGAAATATGACAGTAAACTACCTAGTACAGTGCAGTGCTATGTTAACCTCGAACAGTGCGGTTCCACAAACTGGGCTCTCCGGCATACAGTGTGAATGTGAAAAAGGAATGGACGAAAGGAGCAGTGAATCTATTGAATGTGCTTAATTTGTTTGATATTAGTGTGGAACTTTAAAAACAAAAAATGTTTTGATTTTTCTGATTAGTTATTGTTCAATTATTAATTTGTTGGTTGTCAATTTAAAGGTATAAATATTATTTTAAGTCCAACACACTGAAAAAAAGCGTCATGTTATATTTAGTTCACGAACTTCAGGCAACAGGAAGTTGCAAAGGTGGTTTTGATTGTATTTTTCTTTCTTTATTTATTTTCTGTGTTCATTTTGTTAAACGATTGGAAATTCTTATCTACGTATTAACTGCTGTTTTTTAAATAAATCAGTTATTTAAAAAAAGTGAGTGGCAGCTGGTGGGGTACTTATTCGGCCGAGCGCTTGGGGCACATTTCTATCCACTGTCTCGTCCTAATCACTCGCTCGCTACTAGGCCGAATACTGACCTTACTTATCACATTAGCCAAGCACTCGAGCACCGAGCTCGATAGCTGCAGTCGCATAAGTGCGGCCAGTATCCAGTATTCGGGAGAAAGTGGGTTCGAATCCCACTGTCGGCAGCCCTGAAAATGGTTTTCCGTGATTTCCCATTTTAGCACCAGACAAATGCTGGGACTGTACCTTAATTAAGGCCACGGCCGCTTCCTTCCCACTCCTAGCCCTTTCCTGTCCCATCGTCGCCGTAAGACCTATCTGTGTCGGTGCGACGTAAAAAACTAGCAAAGAAAAGAGCACTCGAGCGAATGCAGTGCCTCGGCCCAGTACTCGATAGGTGTAATTCCGAATGTACGCTGAATGGACCTTGAACCAGTCCTGTGATCAAGCTAAAAATCTATGACCTGGCCAGGAATGGAACATGGAGTCTTCCAGTATGAGGCAGGCTCACAACCCCAAGACCGTGAGTCCGGCTGTTAACCAACTCCCCGGGTTCGATTCTCAGCCGGTTCGGGGATTTTAATCGCGTCTGATTAATTCTTCTGGCCAGGGGACTGGGTATTTGTGTTTGTCCCAGCATTTTCCTCTTCATATTCAGACAACACACTACACTATCAACCACCACAGAAACACGCAATAGTGATTCCATTCCTCCATATAGGGTTGGAGTCAGGAAGAGAATCCGGCCGTAAGACAGGGCCAAATTCACACATGTGTGACAGGTCACACTCGCGACCCCACAGATGTGGAAAAAGCGGTAATTATTATTATTATTATTATTATTATTATTATTATTATTATTATTATTATTATTATTGTTGTACGATACGGCACACAAAGCAACATAAATAAACAGCATGTAGTAATATACATTATACGTACAAAATATTGCCTACACATTATAACAGCTGAAACAATCGTGAAATCAAAAGGGTGTTCAAAGATTTAGATCCAAATTTTCTAGCCATCGTATGGCTCCAGTAGAAGCCATCACGAAGTACTGTGTTGATCCAACGAATGCCCTGCCTACACATTCGGTGACAATATGGTTGATAATCTGCTTAACTGCACCACAGTCACAGGCTGGGGAAAAACACATATCCCACTTAATCATCATTGATCCGTATCTTCCATGGTTAATACGGACTCTGTTGAGGGTTACCCATATCTTGGGGGAAACTCAAAGCGAGATGGAAGATTGAACAATGTCTGCCAATGAGTCGAATCCATAGAGTTAGTAAACGATACACTAGAGGTACCATTGGCGCCACCGTCTACGGGAGAACCAGTCTAGCGAACGGATCATATTGAAATCGCAGCTGTTTGGCAAAAAGCTCACTCCGCTGTACTCATCAATGTAAATAGGGGACTTTTAAAACTGTGCGGATATAGACAAGGTGTAAAATTCTTACATGTAAACATTCTCAGACACTACAGTATACTTGCAATACTTCTCTCCAGTAAAAAAGAAAGCCCAAAAAGCATGAATACAGGACTAAATGCGTAATAAAAGAGGACGGTGTTCAGGTGCAGTTAAGTAACACAAAATCAATTTACTGTTCATATTAAGTCTTCTAACAACATACGTTTAGAAGGAGGGCACGTATATTTCGCTATTTTTGTGTAAATGGCCAAGAATTTGGTATAATTCTGCCCAAAACCCGAAAATGTCCTCTCCCGTACGAAGCAGATGAGCGAGTTTTTAGGCCTAAAACGTTGGCGAGATTTTGGGGTGAAGTAGACAAAATATTATCATCGCCGGTTTAGACTCTAGCTTTCTGAGTCCAAGTTCGCAGGTTCGAGCCTGGCTCAGACCGGTAATACTTAAAGATGCTCAAATATGTCAGCCTCTTGTAGATTCAGCGGCACATGAAAGGACTCCGTGGGAAAAATCGCGACACCTCAGTGTCTCCAAAAACCGTGCGAGTACTTGGTGGGACGTAAAGCCATTATTATTGTACCGGCTGGTACACCTCTACGCTGCACATTTGAATTTTCCGCCTTAAAGTACTCCTCTACAAGAGGAACTCTGAACTTTAACTACTGTATCAACTCATAAGTTTTCTCACAAGATGTCACTACCGTAAATTTTGTGATTACGAAGTTGTCAGTACTGTGTGGAGTTCAACTTGTTTTGTTTCCTATTGATCAAGAAGTGTGGACATTCTCTGATAAATGTCTCTACAAAAAACTATGATCATGCACGCTGGTGCGAAGTTAAGGAACTTTCTGAAGAAATTTTGTATTCATAAGTTTTATCTTTACTAAATTTCGTTTTTTCGTTTGTGGGTTGGCAATATTAATCTTTTCTTTCCGCCAGTTTTGAATTGAGAATTTCTGTAATTAATTTTTGACCAATCGTGTCCTCCTTCTTCGATTTTGATGTGTAACTCTAAGCTACCCAATAAACGACTGTGGGTGTGTCTTAATTATTCTTGAAAGGTCTCGAATCTTCCCCGAGAGTATAAAAACTGCTGCTTTTCCTGTCTCCCCGCCACTCGAACAACATCTAGCCTAGTGTATGGAAGTGTAGCAGGAGGCGGGAAGCGCCTCTTTCATCCGGCAGCAGCTCTTCAACAAGGTAATGGCCACTTAACCTTCTTTATTTCTTGTTAGCTCAGCCGTTTAACCCGCGGGGAAGGTCCGAAACCTTTATTATGTAACCTATCTTCAAACATGTAAATTGTCGTCACTATTGTAAAACTTCGTATATCTTTAACTGTAAATCGAGGATAGAGAGTGCTTTACCCTCTCGAGCTCCCCTTTATTTTTGTCTTGAGGTGACTACGTTTTGGTAACTTTTTCGGCCTTAATGTATTAAATTTTCTTATACGAGTCACCTCCATAGTTTGGGAATAGCCCCTGGTTCATCGGCCTAGTGCCTCTTAGGTTTTAAAAGATTTCATGTAGGAATGCAAGTACACGCCTCCATTCTACTTGGTGTTGGGGGCTATTAACTTAACCTATTAATTTTCTACTGAGGCCCATTAGGTTCGGTACAAGATACCCCTGTTTCTTTGTAAGTGTGCCTTGAGGGCAATTAATAGTAAAGTCCGTTGTGGCCTTTGATAGGCTTGAAAAATTGAGAGCGGGTCAGCTCTTTCTTGTATTTGGATATGTGCCACTAGGAGGCCTGACAGTGCTAGGTGGGAGCAAGTACTCCAGGTTGTTAGGGGTTTTCTGCCCATTGATAAATATGTGGTTGTGAGCTGAGAGCTCAGGAAATGTAAAAAGTGGGGCTTGAAGCCCAGATCGTTAAAGTGTCTCTAAATCTTGGCTTTCCTGGTCTTGTACCTGATTTGTTAACTTGTTGTTATTCGTTGAATGTTCAAATTCTATGTCAACATTGTTAAGTTTTGCTGTTTTTGAAAATATAACCTTTAATTCAATTTTAATCAATATCTCAGCTTTGTAGTTAGACCCATTCCAGCACGCACCCTCTTTCACCTCTGCTGTTCCATGGGTATCCCCGTAACAATTATTATTATTATTATTATTATTATTATTATTATTATTATTATTATTATTGTTGTTGTCGAGGTTTTCTAAGCGTGATTACAAGTGGAAACATGACACTCGGTTGTGGTTTCAGCCTATTATGGAGGTTTTATTTAGTTTTACCTGAAATTTATGACTTGCTTTAAGATTTTAACTTGTAAAATGATATCCGTTAATGGAAAGTGAGAGTGGTAACTTATATGAACGAAGAGAACTGAAAAAAATACAATATTGTTTACAATTTGCTTTATATCGCACCGACATAGATAGGCCTCATTGAGATGATGGGATAGGAAAGGACAGGGAGTGGGAAAGAAGTGCCCGTGGGCTTAATTAAAGTACATCCCCAGCATTCGCCTGGTGTGAAAATGGGAAACCACAGAAAACCACCTTCGGGGCTGCCGACAGTGGGGTTTGAACCCACTATTTCCCGAAAGCGATCTTACAGCTGCGTGGCCCTAACCGCACAGCCAACTCGCTCGGTCAATAATTTATTATGCTTGTATATAATCCTATATGACAATTAAAGGAATAATAATATTGACGAAAGTAAAGGAGTCAGATGTTCACACGGTGTTGCACATCTAGTCTCTAAATTATAAAAAGTGGTAAGGATTGAATGGGGACTGCTACAGTACACCTATTGTACGAAGGGAAAGCAACAAACTGTATATACAGAACATTTACATTCAATAGCTTTTAATAAATACACACAAAAAGTGAAAAACGGACCACAATTCCAGGCTATCATGCACATCTTTCCTTATTTTCTTTTTTGTACCAATTCGCTTGACGTCGCACCGACACATATAGGTCTTACGATGACTATGAAACAGGAAAGCGCTAGGAGTGGGAAGAAAATGTACTGTGACCTGAATTAAGGTACATTTGCCTGGTGTAAAAATTGGAAACCATATTCAAGGCTGCCGACAGTGAGGTTCAAACCCACTATCTCGTGAATGCAAGCTGACAGCCACTCGCTCGGTATCATGCACATGATTTTTCTGGATATTCATTTTCAAAGACATGGCCATTCAGTGAAAGGATAATGTCATCCCTTAAATTTTGTAAAACTTTAATTTCAGTCTTCAAGGTAGGATCTCATTCACGCAGACAGTGAAATCAGTCGCGAAGTCAGCGCAAGTAGGCCAGTTCACATGACAATGAGTGTCGTGCAAAGTATTATTTTATACGCACGGAAATGAATTTCAAGGAAAATACCTGTGAAATGATACGCCATTGCCCTTTATGAACCCCACTTTGGTAGTTGCTTTACGTCGCACCGACACAGATAGGTCTTATGGCGACGATGGGACAGGGAAGGGCTAGGAGTGGTAAGGAAGCGGCCGTGGCCTTAATTAAGGTACAGCCCCAGCATTTGCCTGGTGTGAAAATGGGAAACCACGGAAAACCATTTTCAGGGCTGCCGACAGTGGGGTTCGAACCTACTATCTCCCGAATACTGGATACTGGCCGCACTTAAGCGACTACAGCTATCGAGCTCAGTGAACCCCACTTTGAGGCCATATGCTGCACAGGAGACTGTCACTTTCCTTTAGAGAAGTATATACTTCAATTTGTCGGAAAGCTCCAGTAGTGACAGTGCCAAACAATGCAGCTTTTGCCAAACAGCGCGCTCGCTCAACTTCGCACGCGACAGCAGCGCCAATACTACCTCTAGTGTATTATTTACTAACTCTATGGTCGGGTCTACACTGTTCCACTCTTGTTGCCAAACACTTGTTGGATTGTAATAATTCCTCCTAGCAAGTTCCCCTGCTGTTTGAACGGGGGGAGATCTTGGTTAGAGACGTCTGAATCTGTCGTTAACATGTTCATAGATGTCCGGATTCATGGCTAAATGGTTAGCGTGCTGGCCTTTGGTCACAGGGGTCCCGAGTTCGATTCCCGACAGGGTCGGGAATTTTAACCTTCATTGGTTAATTTTGCTGGTACTGGGTCTGGGTGTATGTGTCGTCTTCATCACCATTTCATCCTCATCACGACCCGCAGGTCTCCTACGGGTGTCAAATCGAAAGACCTGCACCTGGCGCGCCGAACGTGTCCCCGGACACTCCTGGCACTAAAAGCCATACGCCATTTGATCTTCATAGATGGGGAGATTAGGATTGGCCATTATCTTGTTGTATTATCTATCCCCACTGTTCACTGGCTGAGCACAGGCAACCAAAAAAGATGAGTAGATTTTACTGTGCCACAAATAACACGCACTGTTTCATTCAGGACCGTGTCCATCTTTTTAACCATCGAACGACAGCGTAGTATAAAAAGGCCGTGACACAAGGTTATTAGCCTACCAAGACGACTGCTTCCCAGCCAGGTGGCTAGCAATGTTGGAGTGCCACGTGGTAAGCGTAATGATATTCTCAGCCGTATTACTTGGCTTTTGACACCAGGTCCGCTACGTCTCGTATCATACAGCTCCCCAGTTAGTCTTATGAGACTTCGGCCCAAACAAAGTCCTTGGACTGGCCGGGAATCGAATCCACGGCCTCTGAATAGGAGGCAAACAGGCACGCCACCCCCATAACACGGGGCTGGCATCAGCATATTTAGCGCAGCCAATTTAGATTTCCGAAGATCTAGGATTCAAGCCTTGACGACATCCTGTGTCAGGAATTCAATTAAGTTCGCATTATCTCAAATACAAAAGTGCTTGTTTGCAGCTTGTCAACATTTGGAACTGCTCGAGTGGCACACACGCGCCTTTGATACGATAACTAGGCTATTCAGAGGGATATTAGTTTCGGTTTTGTCCGCTTATGAGTTACTACTGCTATAGCGGTGAATGAAATTAGCCTGCAATCAAGAACCCCTGACTGCAAATACCGGAAATTTGTGCTGTAATAGGGCAGCGGTATTACGTGATTAGCAATGAGTAACCAATTACCAGCCAGGCAGATGATTGCCATATTGACAACCTCAGTTCTCTATTGAGGCAGTTCATACAAATCTTCATGGAGATGTACCACGCAATTTATCAGAAATGTTATTTATATGTACAGGATAAAGGCCACCACACACAGACTGCTAAGCTAAACTAAGCTACGCTAACCTAAGCAAGGCCAAACTAAATATTTTATATCGAGAAAGACGCTATTTTCATACCTGTAGCTGGCTTCGCGCATACGCACAGTCATTTTTCTGCTCGGCATCTAGCATCTGTGGGTAGCTTCCGTGAATTACCTCAATACAGTAGCTATTTTATTGCTTAATTATTTCTGTGCTTATTAATTATGATGAAGGGCAGACGAAAGGGGAAAGGACTAATTGAAGAGATACAAAAATATACTTGTCTGTAAAATTATAAAAACCGGGCGAGTTGGCCGAGCGCGTAGAGGCGCGCGGCTGTGAGCTTGCATCCGGGAGATAGTAGGTTCGAATCCCACTATCGGCAGCCCTGAAGATGGTTTTCCGTGGTTTCCCATTTTCACACCAGGCAAATGCTGGGGCTGTACCTTAATTAAGGCCACGGCCGCTTCCTTCCAACTCCTAGACCTTTCCTATCCCATCGTCGCCATAAGACCTATCTGTGTCGGTGCGACGTAAAGCCCGTAGCAAAAAAAAAAAAAAAAAAAATTATAAAAGATAACAAAAAGGATTTTCAAGTACCTTTGGGACAAAAAGGCAACAACTAGCTGGATTCAAGAAGTAAAGTAAGATTTAGAAAGTAATAATATAAGAGAAGAAGAAACTATGGAGAGAAAATTTTGAAAGAGGGTAGTAAGTATGGAAGGATTCCAAGGAAGATTGAACAAGAAGCCTGGTGCAAAGTGGTCCGAGGACAGAAGGAAACAGCATAGTGAAAGGATGAAGGAATATTGGAAGGAGCGGAAGAGAAAAGAACAAAGTATGAAGAACTGAATTGAAATTGGCACGTGGTCCTTAGCAGGCCTCATCGGAAAGAAGCAGAATAATAATAATAATAAAGACAATTATTGGCAAGAAATAAATGAAACTCTGGATATGCATTCATTGCTCTTACATACATATTTACCTTACATGCCATAATTTGGGTACTTCATATTTTTTTCCCCTAATATCATCCTCAGTAACAGAGAGAAGTTCATTCCTGATTTAGTCAAAAGTACTTTTTAATTCCTCATCATTTCCACACAATGATTGAATCAAATGATGGAATTAATCATGAATTATTCTCTTTCCAATTTCATGCAGACAGAGTCTCCTCTTCTGGTTCTTTTCTCTTTCTTCATCTTCCACGACAGCGTCCAATAAAGAAGCCTCTTCTTCAATTAATTCGCCGCCTTTAAACGGCTGCCTAGTATGGTTTAGCTTAGCTTTTCATTCGTGATATAGCGTAGCATATCTTAACTTCCTGTGTGTGGTGGTCTTAATTCGAAGTAACACCGACAGCACTTAGTATGTTGTGTTCGATAGAAGATTGATCGTATTTCAAGAGGGGACTGATGTCCGGAAAAGCATGGATTGGGTGTTGTGTGAGTCAAAATTTCACTATCCTCCGGATATGATCGTATGTGTGCGCTGTACAGGATGTCTCAAAAATGCACGCCATAATTTGAGGGTTGGGTTTCTTACACGCATATAGAGAATGAAAACAGTGTACATGGCTCCGAATGTGCGTACTTTCCGAGATATCAGACTGTTGTGTGCTAGAACCGTAGGGTTTGGGCGCTAGCTTGAGTTCCAGTTTCTTCAACGAATGTTAACTCTTAACACTGGTGCTAAGTAGACTTAACACATAATGTTAAAAATGGCCGTCTCATCAAGAACTGTTAACTCTCAACAAATTGTTAATATTTGTGTTAAATTAACATGGCAGTAGCTTTGTGTTAATCCTCTTAACAGCTGTTAAAATTTCAAAATGGTAACATGTGGAAGACTAAGTTTGAAGCTTTACTGCTGTCGAGTGGGGACACGTTTTTAACCTTTCTCCTCAACATTTTAGGCCTGGGTGACTCGCGATTGAAATTTGTATCGCTTTAGAGTTTTATTCCAACTCGCTTTTAATTTTCTTTCCTGTGCGACTTATGTCGCTAAATTTAATTGCATCTTCTCCGCCAGCGGGGTTCTATTCTATCGTTCACATACGATGTATTCTGCTCCTACCTTTGTTATTTTCTGGTCCAGTTTTGTATCAGCTCTAGAGCGAGTCTCTCCCCTGAAGCACGTTCGCTATCCTGTTAAGTTCTGCTTCGCGTAACTTGTTGGCGTGAAGCCAGCGCATTGTCGTCCATCACGGATGTTAGATGAGTCTTGCGATGGCTCATTTCTATAGCATCAAAATACCACAGCATGCCTGGGTAATTCATAAAGTATGGGGGCTGGTGCCCTCACAGATTGTTAATTATTCGTCTGGGAGTGGATGTCCGCAACTTATTTACTAATTCTAAAAGTTGTGAGTATAAGATCCCGGCTGACGCCATGCGTTAGCTTCTACTTCAAAAATCATTATTTTCTTTTTCTCCTGGAGCTAGAATGCCTCGTCTCAAAATTTTAATTTAATTAGCGGATATTACTCCGTCCTACGAATACCAATTCTGATAGATCTTCATTTCAAATGAACTTTGAAATTTCGTAACGTGCACTTTTCAACCTCCGTACCGCAGGAAGAATTCTGTCAAAACCTGTTTATGTCTCTGCATTTTTCTGTGAGAAATGGCTTCATTGTAAATCTTATCTATATTTCGGATAATGTAAAAGATATGTTATTCATAAGAAATGACATAGTTTTGGTAATGTGTAATCGTCCGCTGAAAAGACTGAGACCACGTGATTTTCTCAGGAAATCAGAATCTCCTTATTCTTTTAATTTCCATTCTCTGGTTTTCCTTTTCCGTATGTAAAATGGCTTTTTCTTTCTTGGTTCTGTAGCTCTTGTTTGTTGTCTCCATGGCAACCGTCGCCCATGGGCATGAGTTGTCGGGATTATTAAAATAAAAATAAAAAGTAAAGTGATAATTTGGGAGTGGCCTGAAGTTTGAGCTGTTGCTCTTAGCGTTTCGTTTATTAATTTATTCGAGTGCATTCACTCTGTATTTATGATATATGTAATTTTGTTGAAGTGGGCGTGGCCCTAGTGATTGGAGTGCATTTGCTCTGTATTACCGATATATGTAATTGTGTTGAAGTGGGCATGGTCCATGTGTTTGAGTGTTTTACTCTTAAATCTTTGTGTTTGATGATTAATTTGCGCGGGTTGTCCCGAAGTTTTGAGTTACTTTGTGCTTTTAGCAAAGTGTTGTGAATTTTTGGGTCGTCTTGGTGACCTATTTAAGGTTAACCTTGGTGTCTCTTATCGTTTTTGGTCTGGCATTCGGTCTACGTTCCTTTTACCCTTCCTGTAGCCCCCTTGAGATCTGGTTTCTTCGAGAGAGTCGCATGGCCTTTTATTATTAAGTCCAGTAATAAATTAAAAAGCAAGAAATCCTCTAAAGATTTTGAAATTAATCTGCTGGAAAAACTGTTTATTTAAAGGGCTTCTCTCAGGTGATAATTTTTCTTCTTTAATTCATTTATTCACTAATTTTAACTTTAGTTTTTAATTTAGAGGGCGTTCCTCATCTCAGTGGAAATTGTTTTGACTTTATCCAGTCTTAATTTATTTAATTAATTTCTGTCTTTTAAATTTAATTTGCCTTAAACGGTGCACCGTAAGTTTTTTAAAAGGAGGAAAAATGTAGGTTATTCTTTCAGTCAATTGCAAGGTTCTTGCAAGTGAATTATTAATTAAATTGTAATCGTTTTGAGAAATGTTGGTTTTTTTCTTTCAAAACTGTATTCAATTCATACCGTGCCAATACCTAACTTTGGATCCAACTACTCTCTGCGTTATGGGCCGTTGACTAACAAGTTTGGTGAGTATTTACTGATAATTTTGAAGGATATTTTTAGGATACCGGTTATCACTTGTTCATTGTTTAATTGTACCGGTAATCGCCGGTACGACTGGTATACTGCTGTATGAAGACTATAAAATGAAGAAGGCAATGTACGACCCATACTACTCTTTTTCTTTTTATGCTATTGGCTTTACGTCGCACCGACACAGATAGGTCTTATGCCGACTATGGGATAGGAAAGGCCTAGGAGTTGGAAGGAAGCGGCCGTGGCCTTAATTAAGTACAGCCCCAGCATTTGCTTGGTGTTAAAATGGGAAACCACGGAAAACCGTCTTCAGGGCTGCCGACAGTGGAATTCGAACCTACTATCTCCCAGATGCAAGCTCACTGCCGCGCGCCTCTAACCGCACGGCCAACTTGCCCGGTTCAACCCATATTAAGAAAAAGCGTAATTTTGAGTTGTTAGAAGAAAGTTTTCTACAACGATATCTAACTAGCAAAGGCATAATGAACAGGAGAGGTCAGACCCTGTGTCCAAGCATTTTCAATGAACTTCAATGTACCTTTTGGGGGACACTCAACAGTATATACAGATTTATGTTAACAGGCTTTCGTTTCCGAAAAAACTGAGGACAAATGCCATGACGCAGAATCCGCTTCGGAACAAGTGGAGGTGATAAAACAATAAAAGGCGAACACATTTTACTTAAACATTTCGGGTCCGCAACCTAATAATTTCTGTAAAATTTATGAATCCCCTGTTTCCAATGCAACGAATATATACTTGGTGAGTTACCTCGAAGTCAAGCGGAGCGATGGTCGATTGGTCACCCTACTTGTCTACAAACCTCGACGATGCGAATTCGAGTCTCGTCGTACCTATTTCTTTTGTACAAAATAAATTATTATTTGTGGGAACATAAAGATGCCATTAAAAATGTTAGGCAAACTGCAGTGAACTTTATTGTACTATACTGTACATGTGTGGTGATAGAGAGTTACAGCAGTAACTCTGAGAACGTTTAAGCCTATATTAATTCAGATAGAAAATGAAGTGTACTGCAATTTGCGTAATATCACACCAAATACTACACGACAGAGGCGAAGCATTTTAGATTGCACTCATATAAGAATGAGGAAAGCAATGGGAAACAACCTCACTCCTCATTTCCCTAGTACGCCTCTTCAGTGATGCCTAGGTCATCTATGACAGCTGATGGCAGAGCTGTTGAGGATCCAACCAGCCTTAGGGCTGAAGATTGAAGATACATATAAGAATATGTTGAATGTTGTGATATAACAGGCTGTTCTTTCATGTTTTAAGGACACTCGCATACATTCAATTTACATGTACAGTCGAACCTCCCTTCTGAGGACACCGTCAGTTCAGAGGGAAAATGTCCGTTACGAGAGGTGTCCGCTAAAACAAGTTTGTAAAAATAATCGAACACATTAATGGCAAAGAACATCCACCTTAAATATAAGCTTGCATGTCTTTATTTTTATTATTCTAAGTTATTTCTGTGTTAGTATTTCATAGATAGTTATTATAAGTGATTTTAAATCATTTACAAACATTACAGCTTCGTGAAGTAATCCCTTGTTACTCATGTTTAACAGACAACTGAAATGTTACGGCATTTCTGCCTCACTAAGTAGCGCCTGTACTGTCTTTTCCTGCTCAAGTTGACAACCTGAGCTCGACCTTATCAGCGACAAACCGAGTTACGAATAGAATGATGCAAGAAGGGAAGAAACTCCACAGGTAACTTGTGAGTCAACAGTCTCTGGCAGCATTTCTGAGCAATTAGAATTCTCGGAATAGGCTTATACACCACTAGGCAGAACTGCATTCCGATGTAACTTCTCTCCCCTTGCACTCGAAATAGTACAAGAATGTCTGAAGAATGGTTTTAAAAAAAGGATGACATGTGGTCCGGCAAATAAATTGTCCTGCAACGTGTAAAGTGTCCGCTTAAGTCAAGTGGACGGGACAAATGGCGATGTCCGCTGTCCTGAGTTCGAGGTGTCCGCTTAAATGAGGCCAATTTAACACTTGTCTTATGTAAAATAAAATCGGTTCCGAGGAAAATTGCCCGTATAGGGAGGTGTCCGCTGAATAAGGGTGTTCATTAGGGCAGGTTCGACTGTATAACAACATTTCCCTCGCATTCACCATAATAACGCTTTTGCTGCCTCTTACTTGACATGTTTACGTCTTAGCGGTCTCCGCTAACCACCACTTATAGTAATGTCAACCATGTGTGACAAAATACCACCGCAACACACCACTAGGAGCGCTTTATGTAAATAAAGAAACGACGCTCACCGCCAAACGCGTTCAGAAATCTCACGGAAATGTGTTAATTTGTCTTTAACAATTGTGTCGTAACAAATGTTGGAAATGTGTTAGTCAAATAGTGTGGTTTTAACCGAAGTGTTAAATTAACAACAACTGTTAGTTATTATTTGTTAAGTAAAATTTAACACAGAGCTGAGGAAACCGGGCCTGAATGTACTGTTGTATTCCGGTCATTACCCTTCAAGAGGTGCCCTAATGCCCGCATCCTGCTATGCTGCAACAGGCGTTCCTTGTGTCTTTCTTTTCCAAGTTTTCATTCACCGCCCTGAAGAGGTGGTGCGGGCCACCTAGAGGGTGACATGAAGGGGTTCTGAACCCGGTGTTCATGAAATTACGTTTGGTGCTCTCTTAATGCGAGTAGAAAGATGCTCGCTAGCACGATGCTCCAAACTTTGTTATACAACGTGGAGTAATAGTGTTGTTATCCATCCATTTTAATATTATAGCATTTAGCGACGTCAAAGCTTCTCAGTTATGAAAATACCTCAGAAACAAAGCACGTTCATAGTTCACTGATTTACATCCGCTGGACTGTTTACGTGAAGCTATAAGCGACTTTTCTGTGGACATCACTGAAATTCAATTCAAGCTCAAGGGTCACATTAAATCGTGAGTGAGTAACATTTTATTAATTTATTAAATTATTTTTGCCTACTCGCCCTACGCGATTACAATTGAGGAGATGTCTGACGGTGAGATGGCGACCCCGGTCTATAATGGCATGAATAACAGCCACGAGGATTCGTCGTACCGACCACATGACACCTTGTAATCTGCAGGCCTTCGGGCTGAACATTAATCGTTTGGTAGGCAATGGCCTTTCGGGACTGTTGCTTCATGGGGATTGGTTTGGTATTATTAACATTTTTCGGCGTGTTACAAAAATATTTAAGAATTTATAATCGAACGCTTTAAGTTAGATATATAATCCACTAATGCAGGAGTCGGAACAATAAAAACCTACTTGTCTCTTGCGTAGGTTCTAGTGGCACATAAATTACATTTGGTGCTCTCCTCATGCGAATAAAAAGATGCTCACGAGCTCGAACGATCCAAACTTTGCTATACAAAGCGGAGTAACAGTGAACCTACACATCCGTTTTAATATCGTAGCATTTAGCGATCTCAAAGCTTCTCAGCTATGAAAATACCTCAAAAACAATGCACTCTGCCTGTCTGCATTGGCTGGAAGTTTGTCCTTCATGAGTTCTTTAAACGTGTTATTAAATACATCGACACAAATCTGGAGTATTTGAGCACCTTCAAACACCACTGAACTGAGCCACTCTAACTAGTGACATACAAAGAATCAAAAAATATTGTTATTATTGTCTTTTCTAATATGCGAAAAAAGGGAGATTCTAATAACAAAAGAAAGCCAATCGAAGAATGAGTGATGTAGCTAGTTATACGAGGGCTGTAAGTAAAGTAGGGGCAATATTGATAGAACGCAATATTTAATGAGCTAACAAGTACAATTGCATTACATTCCTTAAATGTAGTCACCCGCCAAATGTCGGGAAGCCGTTAGGGACCGTTGGGGAGGCGTTCTTCGTTGATGGCAGCGACAGAGCGCCCTACTGAGCGGAGTATAGATGCCACGTCAGGAAATTGGTGGCCTCGGAGGGGTTCATTCACCTTCGTAAACAGGTCAAAGTCACAAAGACTCATGTCTGGTGAGTACGGAGGCTGTTCCAAGACCTCCCAATGCCATTGTTGCAATAAGAGCTTGCCAATATTTTCGACAAGCCACACGATAGGGCGATCGTCTCGCAGTAAACGTGCATGTTTGCGCTGCATAGTCGGACACAGATGTTGCTACAGAAATCAGCTATAATAGTCACTATTGACGGTTTGTCCCTCAGACACAGCATGCGTAAGAATAACACCCTCGTACTCGTATGCCACAGTCAGCATAAGCTTCCCCCGACTGGGTTCCTGTCAAAATTTCTGTGGACGTGGCGAGCCTGGGTGATTTATTCGACTGACGCTTTAGTTCAGCCTCGTAGGCTCGTGCCCACGACGTCCCTGCCCTTTGTACACACCGCCCGTCGCTACTACCCATTAAATGATTTAGTGAGGTCTTCGGACCGGTGCGCGGGATCTGCTTCGCGCATTTTCCGATGTGTCTGGAAAGATGACCAAACTTGATTATTTAGAGGAAGTAAAAGTCATAACAAGGTTTCCGTAGGTGAACCTGCGGAAGGATCATTACCGAAATTGTTTTATCATTTCGAGAAGGAGGAGTCGGACAGCCCCGCGCGGTCCTCTCCTCCGGCGAGGCTCCCTCGAGGAGCGAGACTCCTGCCGAGCCCTCTGTTGCTTGCTCAGGCGTGTCCTGTACGTACTCTGTAAGCGGCGGCCCCGCCCGTCGCCGACAGCGGGAGTGTCGCGGTCCGCCTGGCCGCATCTCCTACGATGCAGACGTTCGGCATTGGGTATCTACCTCCCTCGCTCAGTGGAGCGGGGATAACACGAGGGGACCCGTCGCGGCTTCGGCCCGACGGGCAGGTTTTAAATGAACGTAACGCCCATGCTCGAAATACTTCTTAGCTCTGTGACGAGAAACCCATGAAAATGATTGCTTCTCCTCCACTCACCGTGGAGAGAATGATCGAAAAATGAAAAAAAAAACAACCTTGAACGGTGGGTCGATGAAGAACGCAGCAAATTGTGCGTCGATATGTGAACTGCAGTATAAATGAACATCGACATTTCGAACGCACATTGCGGTCCATGGCGACAATACCCTGCAGAAATGCGTCTCCTTCGTTGTGGTATATGTCCAGATGGATGCCAGCCAGTGCATACCGCTGCCATTTCTGTACGTGGGTGAGCTGATGTGGAACCCAACAGGACGTAAAATTTCCTCACGTTAAGACATTTCGTCCGTATGTGCCACTTCGTTTGATGACTGAGACCAATCTCTACGGATAATTCCCGGACATGCCATCAATGGTTTACGAAAACGAGACCACTCACGATGTCAATTTGGTCTTGAGGAATTGACGGCAGACCCGTGCGGTGGAAATCCGCAGTCTCGTTCCTATCCGCATGAAATGATTTGACCCATCGTGCGACCGTCCTATTCGGTAATACATTCTCGCCGTAAGCTTTACGTAATCCTCGATAACATTCTCATGAATGTTTAGCCACGGGCAACCTCGATTTTAATCCACGAACACTGATCACCTTCTGAACACATGCTTTATAGCGGTGAAATCAACATCCTCACCTGCGGAATTCCATTAACGGGATGAGCTGCTGCCAGTACAACATGTTCTAATTGTCACTTCCTATTTTATTAGCTAACCGCTCCTATATCCTATTTGCGCATGCGAGATCTCCTGCGAGTTCCTGGAATACGTTACCACTATTTTATTTACAGTCCTCGTATGTGTAAAATAAAAGCTAATGGTTTGAAACGCTCGGTCCAATGTGAGATACACTTTTTCTTCCAGTTTACTGCACAAGTAAAAACCACCCACGACACTCTTCACTTCAACGACACACATCAACAATAATCCTAACTGGATGCTCGTCAAATGCACAGTACACAGCGGCAACAGCGCCATCTGGGTTTTAGGATAGACCCTGTAAATGTACTTCTGGGGTTGGGATGGTGGGTTACTCGAGATCGCAATGGACAATTAAATGGTTTAGATATGGGACGAGGCAACGGCCGTAGCCGTGTTGAAACACCGGATCCCGTGAGATCTCCGAAGTTAAGCAACATTGGGCGTGCTCAGGAGTTGGATGGGTTGCCACGCGCTGTTGGTGGGGGTAAGGGAATGGAGGAGCGGAAAGGAACTGGCCACCCTACCGCACGTAAACTCCGGCTCAGGAACAACTCTGCGGAGGTTCGGACCTGCTTTCGGGCAGAATAACCCTTACCTTACCTATATGGGACGAGTTCTTCACACAAATTTTTTGTTGTGCTAATATTATTGAACACATTTCACAGGAAATGAGAAATAAAACAGCAAAATCTATAACAGAAAATCAGAGAAGAATCAGTATTATGATTGCCGAATCAAAAACAGTTAGTGTAAAATCTGTTTTAGTATTATGTTTGAGATGTGCTCTTTCAGATAATTCTGAAGTTGTTTCCTTTTTCTGGGACTTGATAGAACTTGAATAAACTATAGCAGATGTTATTACTTGAGAGATATTGAAGAATCTTTCTTCATATGGGATGAATGAAAAATTTCTGGCAGATCATATAGTTGGTCCAGCATGTGGTGGGGCCTCTGTAATGTTAGGTAGAAAAATGGAGTTGGAGCACAGTTTTTAAAGTTATTTCCAGATGTAGTAATCTGGTACTGTACCATCGCTTGGAATTGGCCGGTTCTGATACAAGAAATGAAGTTACAGGTGTTAATCTTTTCCATTCTTTCTTTGACCAACTGTATTCCTTATACAGCATGTCTCCCAAAAATCAAAGGGAACCCAACATTTGTGCTGCTTCATTGGAACAAAGAGTTATGAAGATCGGGAAAATATTTACAATAAGATGGGTAGCATCAAGCCAGAAAACTGTAAAAGTTCTCTGGTAAAACTATAGTGCATTAGTACAACATTTTAGTGAAGCAAAAAATGACCACCAGAGAGACTCCAAAGAAAGGGCAAAATTCCAAGGTCTAGAAAATATGTTAACATGTGTAGAATTTCTAGAAAATATTGCAGTTCACTATGCAAAAGGGAAAAAACTTTGTTCACAAATGTGGGTGTACTGTATGTATTTCTGCCTCCTAAGTTAAAAAATGACACTGAAAATATCGTATCACCCTCAGTTTTGGCACAAAACGCATACTTTGTAAATAATGATATCACATATTGAAGTAGTACATATATTTATGGCACACGAATCATGCTGAACTAGAATACAAGTTTAAACCAACAACATATCGAAATATGCACACAGTGAACAGTGAACAGATGCATACAGAGAATGTGGTTATTACTAACATAATTCATTCCGTGCTTTCTTAGTTGTCATGGCGTGGCCCCTGCTTTTCCTCTTATGGGGCATTTCTGTGAGCTCACAGTGAAGCATCCAGCAGTAGTCGCTCATCATCCGAACATCCCAGGTTCCCTGGTATCATCGTTCCATGTCCTTTATATCCTGATGGAACATTTCACCCTGTTCCTCACTTACAGCATCCAGGTTTGGAGGAAAAAATCAAGGCGAGAATGTAAAAAAAAAAATGTAACTTCAAACTCATTGAGCTTCCCAGCATTTTCAACTTTGTCAGCATGCTCTCCACTATGTCGACATACTCTGGGCTGCGATTGCTTCCCAGGAAGTTTTGAACCACACACTTAAAGGCAGTCCATGCTTCTCGTTCCACGGCATTCATTGAATTAAGGAAATCTTCATCTAGCATTACTTTTCGAACATCGGGACCATTGAGCACACCCTCCTTCAGCTTAGCATCTGATAGGTTGCGGAACGTGTTACATAGATATTTTAAACAGTTGCCACACCTAGGTAATGCTTTGACAAACTGCTTCATTATGCCCGGTTTGAGGTGTAGAGGTGGCAGGAGTATTCTGTCTCTTTCCACTAGAGGGTTTCACTTGATATTTTTGTCCCCTGGAACCAACTCCAACCTTCGGGGCCACTGCTTTTGCTCACAATGTTTGTCACGAGCACGACTGCCCCATTCACAGATGAAACAAGGAAACTTGGTATATCCGGTCTGTTGTCCTAGAAGCATACCCAACACTTTCAAATCGCCACACACCATCCAATTGTGATTCTCAAAATGAATGGTAGTAAGAAGTACCTTCATGCTGTCGTATGTTTCCTTCAGGTGCACAGAATGGCCGCAGGTATTGAGGCATACATGTTACCATTGCGCAGCAGATCTGCCTTCAGGCTTCTTTTAGATGAATCAATGAACAGCCTCCAGTCACTGAGTGCGTACGGGATGTTGAACTGACCCATCAAACCTTCTACATCACTGCAGTACACTAACACGTCATTTTGAGAAAAATATTGCGTGAATGTCAAATCCCTTTTTCTATAAAATGTAACGGACGTTCCGGGTGTTAAGAAATGTCTTTCACGCAGTCTTGACCCTAGGAGCTCTGCTTTATCTCTTGACAGTCCCAGATCACGGACTAAATCATTTAGATCTGGCTGAGTGACCAGAAGAGGGGTCTCATCTGTGGCTACTTCAAAGTCAGTATCATACGTCTCCTGCACGGCATCCCTGTCATCACTGTCATCCGTATCTAATGTCTGCGGAGGCTGTGGTATAGGTAAATGCGGGCCATGTGGAATAGGACGAATAGCTGATGTGAATGTTGTTCGGATACTCAATAGTCTTCTTGTTTCTCTTGTTGAAACCAGTTACCTTACAAGAGCAGAAGTAGCAGTCGTCGGTATGATCCTGTAGCTCTCCCCAGACCATAGGGATACCAAATCTTAAATACTTCTTCTTTCCTGCCACCCTCCGTCGTAAATCTTCTACACACACAATGCACACGACCTGTGGAGCCCATGGTTTATCGATGTCGCCGAATTTCACTCCGAAATACGTATGGTAGACCTTTTTCACGAAAGTAGTAATGTTTCTTCGGTCCTTTCTCGCGACAAGTTCACCACATCTATATATATAAAAGCAAGTCGGGCTGGAACGATGTATATATAAATATTTAAAAATGAAAAAAGACGTGAATTAATGAGGCACTTCCAGAAATCTCAGAAATTTGAAACTTGGTACGAGGGAAACTGATGACCCCCGGATCCCTAGAAAAATCGGAAATTCTCAAAATTCCCTGAAGGGGGCACGCTGGGGGGGCTCAAATTTTGGGCCCAGCATAAGAACACAGTCGTATAGTATATCCAAAACGATAACCTATAGGTTTCGTGGGCTTAAAAATTTTCGGGAATTTCCTCATTTTTATCCCCTATCGCCCCAAATCAAGATGGCGGCACAACCTGCCAGACGAGGTAGACAATTGAAATTTGGTGAAATTATAGCTTTTGGTCCCTAACCGACGGGAAAATTCCAAGATGTTCAAATTTTTCACTTTTTACCCCCAAAGATATCGAAATATGGAGGCAATTTTAATGACTGTGCAGACATTCCTTTTGAGCTATTTTTTGGCTAAACGGCAAGTCATATTACAAAACGGATGGCACAATGTCTCTTCAATTCGGAGTTATCTACAACTTTGGTCCTGTGACATCTTGTCGTATCTCTCTCCCTTATACGTTAAATTTGGCCTTATTTCTGGATTGTCCGTAAATTTAGTGATTTTTACAAGTATATTTCATTGTTTGACACACTTATAAGAATGATAAGATCATCGCGTTATGTGCACACATTGGCACGATTAAGGGACATATGTGTACCAAATTTCATGATTCTAGCTTATACATAAGTAGGCAAAATGTAATGTAAAATGTTAAAAATGCACCCAAATTTCACCCTATTCAAAATTTGAACTCAATGTACCCCCTTAATATGGGAGATACGAGGATATGGTTTAGAACCAAACATTTAGGGCGTTCCATGAGGCGTCTGATGGCGCAAACCGTTTCTTAATATCATAAACCGTTTAGGAGATATGGATCTCGAAGTGGAAGTCTGCACTTTTCAACGTGCTCATGCTTATCCGTCATCTATATATATAAAAGCAAGTCGGGCTGGAACGATGTATATATAAATATTTAAAAATGAAAAAAGACGTGAATTAATGAGGCACTTCCAGAAATCTCAGAAATTTGAAACTTGGTACGAGGGAAACTGATGACCCCCGGATCCCTAGAAAAATCGGAAATTCTCAAAATTCCCTGAAGGGGGCACGCTGGGGGGGCTCAAATTTTGGGCCCAGCATAAGAACACAGTCGTATAGTATATCCAAAACGATAACCTATAGGTTTCGTGGGCTTAAAAATTTTCGGGAATTTCCTCATTTTTATCCCCTATCGCCCCAAATCAAGATGGCGGCACAACCTGCCAGACGAGGTAGACAATTGAAATTTGGTGAAATTATAGCTTTTGGTCCCTAACCGACGGGAAAATTCCAAGATGTTCAAATTTTTCACTTTTTACCCCCAAAGATATCGAAATATGGAGGCAATTTTAATGACTGTGCAGACATTCCTTTTGAGCTATTTTTTGGCTAAACGGCAAGTCATATCACAAAACGGATGGCACAATGTCTCTTCAATTCGGAGTGATCTACAACTTTGGTCCTGTGACATTTTGTCGTATCTCTCTCCCTTATACGTTAAATTTGGCCATATTTATGGATTGTTCGTAAATTTGGAGATTTTTACAAGTATATTGCATTGTTTGACACACTTATAAGAATGATAGGATCATCGCGTTATGTGCACACATTGGCACGATTAAGGGACATATGTGTATCAAATTTCATGATTCTAGCTTATACATTAGTAGGCAAAATGTAATGTAAAATGTTAAAAATGCACCCAAATTTCACCCTATTCAAAATTTGAACTCAATGTACCCCCTTAATATGGGAGATACGAGGATATGGTTTAGAACCAAACATTTAGGGCGAAACATGAGGCGTCTGATGGCGCAAACCGTTTCTTAATATCATAAACCGTTTAGGAGATATGAATCTCGAAGTGGAAGTCTGCACTTTTCAACGTGCTCATGCTTATCCGTCATCTATATAAATAAAATCGTATCGACCGTGTGTCTGTACCTTGATTATTTTGGCGAAATTTCCATACAGTTATCCGTTTCAGGTGTAATAATGACCATCTGCATCATTTTTAGCTTTGGTGTCTGTTTGTCTGTTTGTCTGTCCTTCTATAACTTGAAAACTACTGGATATATTTCCACCAAACTTCATATTTAGAATCCACCTGTCCTTTGGGGAGGATTTAGGGCAAATATTGTTTCTAAATCCCTGAACTAACTGGGGGTTTATACGAAACCGAAACCGTGATTTTGCACTCCCTCAAAATACACACAACCGAACTTAATGGAAATCTACCTGCCTTAATGGAAATTAATTTCTAAACCTTTTCTTCTCATGTGCATCATTTCAATCACTTACAGGAAAGATAGTATGATCAAACTCTACACGAACATTGGCCCACCCAGTACCCATATGTGAGCCAAATGCTATGTCACATAATTATCCGAAAAGTAATGCAATGTAAGATATTCTTACACAAATTTCAACCTATTCAACGTTTCTGATTCAATGTGATCCATGAATAGATTAGATGCGAAAAAATATCATAGGACCAGCCATTTAGATCGCTAAATACTGCGCCTTACGGTACAATCCTTTGTCGATATGACGTACCGTTTAGCAGCAGTTAATCTGTAAATGAAGGTCTGCAATATTGTAAACATTTATATACTTTCTTATGTCCATCTGTATATATTCATTGATGTCGATTTGTAGCGATCGAGAAAGGGTGTGTCTGCTATTGTAATCAGTACTCCCTACACCGACTTTGACTGCTGGCAGTAGGAATGGGGTCCTTCTCCAACTCCTGTGTAACTGGCATTAGTAAGGAGGGCCTACCATTTTAACGAATAATTCACTTTTCGATTTGTCTTGCAGAAGGCAAGGGATCATGCAGTTTTGTTCGAAAGTCCCCTACTCTATTGTGTTTGGCTCTAGGCCAGGGTGCCCGCCATTATAAACAAATGTTCCAATCTAAAATTTGACTAGCATTAGGCATAGTGGCCTGCTATTTTCATGGAAACTCACTAACTCTGTGTGACTGGCAGTAAGCTGGCTAGCAGCAGTAAAAAGGGACTGTCATTATAATGATAACTGCACAACTCAATTTTGACTGGTGGTAGGGAAGTTGCCTGGTATTATAATAAAAACTCCTCAACTGTAACCTGTCTGAAAGTAGGAAATGGGTCTGCCATTGTAACTAAAACTTCCCAAATCGATTGTGACCGCGCAGTAGGCATTGGGACCTGCAATTATAATGTAAACTTGCCAACTCGATTGTGAATGGCAGTAGGCAAGTGAGCCTGCCGTTATCATCACAACTCCGCAACCCTCACTTTACATTGGAAACAACGTATGTGGACCTCCCCATGCTATTTCTCGGATAAGGCTAAGAGACATGCAATTTTAAAACAATCTCATTTGCTGCACGCACAGTCTTTACGTCGATATTCGTGTACAATGTAGAATACCGTAGCGAAGCACGGGTACATTTGCTAGTATATAACAAAAACTGTTAGGAGAGTTTACACCACCTTGGGTGGACATTCTGCACTAAGACTAACACGTACTTCCTTCCACAAAACAACACAGTGACGGAAAGGCAGCGTCATTTGCAACGTGACAGTTCGCTACGTGCCACTAGGAGCGCAAGTGTTGAACAGTTGAAAGCGATGTACCGCTTCTGAGCTTCATATGGTGTTTTCGTGTCTATTATAATAAATACTAAAACCCCATATGAAGCTCAGAATATCAATCAGAATATTATTATAATACCATTAAATTGCATTACCATTAATTACAAATTTATGCGATTTGTGCAAAACCTGTGGATGATGCTATGTTTTCAGTATCATTTTCGAATTCAGGAGGTCGAAATACATAAAGAACACCTACATTTTCGAAAACAGGTTTTGTGACCTTAAAATTTGTTGTATAGTGGTATGATGCTCTTGTTGAGTTAGCTGATTTGTCATTATAGTTGCAGAAAAGAGAGACAAGTCTGACAGTGGCTCAAAATGCAATCAAGCGCACTATAAAAGTGTTTGAATCTATGTGTAACTAAGTTTCTGGAGAATACTAGAGAACAGTTCCTAAAGCAGCACAAAAAAAGTTTAGAAACATAAGATTACATGATTCTAAAAAAGTTGTAAAAATTGACAGAAAGCAGTTTTTCAGAAGTCTTGTGAACAATTTAAATAACAGGCTTACGGAAAATGTGTCCACATCATCTCGTCTTGGTTCCAGCTCTAGTCAGCAGAGACATGAGAAAATGACAAAAGTTATCAGTGATTCAAAGGTACTATACAAAAATAATTGGCCCTCCACTTCTACTTTGGACATCTGCCATGGTGACGAAAGTGTTGGGAACCTTTGTGACGTTTTCCACATGTCAGACAAGAGGAGGTGCATTAATGCTTTTAGAAAGTATATCGATACCAAGGAAATTTCAGTGGAGCTGATGTCTTTAATCAAGACTGTACAGACCATTCCCATCTCTTCAGCAGAAGCTGAAAGAGCTTTCAGTACTGTGAATGAGATCCACACAGGAAAGAGAAATAGGCTGCTGGTTGCAAGATCAAGCGGACTTATTTTCATCAGCAGCGTTGGACCTCTTGTGCATATATTTAACCCACAACCATATGTCAAGTCATGGCTACGAAAGGGGAGGCGTTCAGCTCATGAAACAACTTGTCAAAAACATGAGGCCGCTAATTTTGACGCCCAATACGAGTCCATTTGGAAATTGCTGAATTAATAATGTGAGTTCCTGTAAATATTTTGTCCCAACTAAATCACTGGGTAGAAGTACTGCCAAACATTACTCTTTCTACCTGTCGTGTGTCCAGACTGAATTATCAAATAGCAAATGGTTCTTACTGTGCTGATGACAGAGAAATATTTTAAAATTAACAAAAGTAAAACCATTAATGTCACGCGAATAACATCTAAAAGGAAGAGTACGTTCCAGATTCGAACTGTCGACCTGTCGTGCATAAATAAATGCGTATTCTCTGTGAAGTTCGACGCAGATATTTTCAGGGTACAAAAATAACAGAGCATGGTAAATGTTAATGCATTCAGCACAGCGCACAGTGTGGATGCAGCCAGGCGTGTCACACGAACTACATTGTATCCTCACCTGCGAAATTCCATTAATGGGACGAGCTGCTGTCAGTACATCATGTTCTAATTGTAACTTCCTATTTTATTAATCTGCTATTAAGAGACGAATGGTAACAGCATGCACTTATAAATAAATAATTGTATTCGTGTGATTTTATTACGTAACAATTACAATCGATTCTAAGAAAATATTTATTATCAATTGAATGGGCAGAGTTGCATAGACTACACTGTTATCATACAGAGTAATTATGCATGTTATTTGTATATATAGTACAAGGTAATCTCGTGAACAACACGACCAATTTCAGTAATTATTTCACCTTTATAAAAATTTATTTATTTATTTATTTATTTATTTATTTATTTATTTATTTATTTATTTATTTATTTATTTATTTATTTATTTATTTATTTATTTATTTATTTATTTATTTATTTATTTATTTATTTATTTGTAGGGGTCGTTGAAGACCATGTTAAGTCTTGTTATATTTGGCAGTGAACGTTGCTTTCTTTTGAGCCTAGAATTCTCTCATATTTTTCTGAGTGGGCCTGCTTGCGCTCCTCTGTCCAAGGGACAACGTGTCTTCGTTTCGGGTGTTCGTCTCAGTTTAGCCAGTTCGTCACTATCTTCTTTCGGAAAAGACCTCTGTCAAAGGCGTTTGATCTGTAGCACTTGAAAGTCTTCTTTGGTGTTTCTAAACCACGCCATCATGGTTTTAGGTTTTGAATCAAACAAGTGAAAGATCCGTTTGGTCAATATGTCTCAGTACATTAGTTTGAGGTGACCGCAAAATCGTGCTCGTCTTTTGCGGACCGTGTATGTAATTTTCTCTATATTGTCATAGACTTCCTTACTGGATCTTTTTTTTTCTTTTTCTTCTGGATTCCATGCTTGTACTTGGATCCCATGATTACCCTAATTATTCTGCGTTCCTCTTTCTCCAGTTCTTCGAGGAGTACTTCACTGGCATTTAGAATAGAGTTTCGGATACATACATAATTACTGGCTTCAGAACCGTTTCATCTTGATGTATCTTAGTATTTTGAGAAAGGAAACTTTTGTTGTAGATAGTGCGTGATGTTTGTTAGGCTATTTCAAGTTTGCGTATTCGTTCCCTAAATGCTTCCTTGAGCAGTCCATTTTTCATGATGGTCTCACCCAGGTACTTCATTTTTTATACTCGCCTAATGTCTCAGTGTTTCATCCGAAGTTTTAGTGGTGCCTCCTTGAAGTTAGTCATTAGTTCTGTTCTTTCAAACGATATTTGAAGGACGGTTTTTCCGGCGATTTCATGTAACCGTTCGACTTGAATCCTAGTGGTTTCTACGTCGTTCGACAGAATGGTGATGTCATCGGCAAAAGCTAGGCAGTCTACCTTGATTCTCTTAGTTTAGAATCCATTCTCAGTGGGCTATATTCGATTTCCATTAATCTCGTTCGCCAGGTCTGGATGATCCTCTCAATAATGCAGTTGAAAAGCATCCGAGGGAGGTCATCGTCTTTGACTCCTGCCTTGACTTCAAAGAAATCAGAGACATCCTTCGAACTTTATTTCGGATTTTCTACCTGTCAGGGTGGTTTTAATTAATGCCAGCAGTTTCAGGTCAACCCCGAATTCATTAAGAATGGCACCTCGGTGTCTATCGAGTCGTATGCTTTCTTAAAGTGAACAAAGACTGACACATAATGTTTGGACTTTGGAGTACAATACCTGATGATCGTTTTGAGATTATTATTATTATTATTATTATTATTATTATAGGGTAACCAATCTTTTTTGCTAGTTGCTTTTACGTCGCACCGACACAGATAGGTCTTATGGCGACGATGGCATAGGAAAGGCCTAGGAGTTGGAAGGAAGCGGCCGTGGTCTTAATTAAGGTACAGACCCAGCACTTGCCTGGTGTGAAAGTGGGAAACCACGGAAATCCATCTTCAGGGCTACCGACAGTGAGATTCGAACCCACTATCTCCCGGAGGCAAGCTCACAGCCGCGTGCCCCTAACCGCACGGCCAACTCGCCCGGTTGGTAACCTATCTACAATAGGCTAGCTTATAAGGAGAAAACATGGCTTGAGTAGAGCAAGCCAGAAAACTTGTGCGTCCGGAACATTTAAAAGATGAATACATTGCGTGAACTGTAAGTTGTGTTAAAGAATGAAGCCCAACTATGTGCACTTAGAAAATAACGATCATGCATTTTCTTTATAACTCTAGCAGTTTTCCAAGAGAACTGCTTATCTGCGTTTCGGAGCATGTTTTATCTAATAAAACCAAAACAACCGGTAAACTATTAGTTATAAACTTTCGGGATTTTGCTATACCAAATAAATAAACTGTCGGATTATTTACGTTTCGCGAAGACTTTGCGCTCCGTCCTCAGAACTATGACTATTTTGATAATGACAATTGGAACTTAGAAATTTACTTGCCCGCAGGTAAGAGGTGGTTGTGGTGGTGACGATTACAGTTTCAAGAGAAGGTAAAACTGGGCAACCATACTCTATTAACAATAACCAGAAGGGAAATCGAGGAGGATTGGCGCTCCAAGAAATGATCGTATCGAAAAAAGAAAGGGAAGGACCACGGAGGGTTAAAAATGGATAAAAATATCTCTTACTGAATAAATGACTAAATAAAAATATCAAGTCATCATATTCAGGCATCATTGCTAAATACACAGGCGGAAAAGATACCCAAACACCGTGAAGTAAGGAATGTAAAATACGAAAATTTTGGCAATATATTTCTCGAGGTAACATATTTACTTGATTAAAGCTACAAGACTGCAGGTTAATATCCACGCGAGAAAAGCCGTCTCAAATGTACCATGCTGGTCCATTCATAACCGGTGTAATCGCCTAACTGTTGAATGCAGGCATCGTGTCTTACAGGTGCCGGATGTCAGCTTGTGGGATGGAGTTCTGTGCCTGTTGCACTAGGTCAGTCAATACAGGGACGGTTAATGCCGATTGTGGATGACGGTGGAGTTGTCGTCGAATGATATCCCATGCGTGCTTGATTGGGGACAGATCGGTGGATCGAGCAAGCCAAGGCAACATGTCGACACTCTGTATAACACGTTTGGTTAAAACAGTGGCATGGGGGCGTGCTGGCCTTTGGTCATAGGAGACCCGGGTTAAATTCCCAGCAGGGTCGGGAATTGTAACCATAATTGGTTAATTTCCCTCACGCGGAGGCTGGGTGTATGTGTCGTCTTCATCATCATTTCATCTTCATCACAACGCGCAGGTCGCCTGCGGGAGTCAAATCAAAAGACCTGCATCCGGCGAGCCGAACTTGTCCTCGGACACTCCCCGCACAAAAAGCCATACGCCATTTCATTACCAGATAGACGTACACATCTGCAATCAGGGTGCGCGGGATGACAACAAGAGTGCTCCAGCTGTCATAAGAAATTGCTCCACAGACCAGAAGTCGCAGTGTAGTTCCAGTGTGTTGACGCCGCAGACAGGTGGAATGCAGGTGCTCACCTGGCCTCCTTCTAACCAACACATGACCATCATTGGCACCAAGGCAGAACCGGCTTTCATTGGAAAACACAACGGACCTCCACTCCATCCTCCAATGAGCTCTCGCTTGGCACCACTGAAGTCGCAGACGGCGGTGGTTTGGGGTTAGTGGAATGCACGCAGCAGGGCGTCTGATTCGGAGTTGTCCTTCAAGTAACCGATTTCGAACAGTTCGTTTCGTCAGTGTGGTGCCAACTGCCGCTCCAATTGCTGCTGCAGACGCAGTCCGCTGCACGACAGCCATACGCCGAATACGGCGGTCCTCCCTCTCGCTAGTGCCACGGGGACGTCCGGAGCCCGGTCTTCTTGCGAGCGTACCTTCTCGTGACCACAGCACGCATGCACAGTGCAGACATTCCTGCCACGTCGTTCTGTAATAGCGCGGAAGGAGAATCCACCTTCACGTAGCCCTAGCCTAGGAACAAATAAAGAATATATTTTCATCATTTACTATATTTTATTTACCTAAAATTCGTAGCTCATAGAATGTTTTCAAGATTGAGTCGCTTGCCGGAAGGGCTAAAACTGTGGATTATTTCTCCACCTGTTCTCTACGTCGATAAATCATACATTTTTTCATGCTGTATTTATGGGCACAGGAGAGCGAATACCTACGTGAAGAAGGTGAAACTACTCTTTCAACAGCTGGCTCATGTTTCATACGTAGCGCGAACCGAACAGGACAGACCCCTGCTGACAAATCAAGCACGTTTGAATAAATTATATTTCCTCGAGAAGTACTTGTACGATTTTCAAAATAACCATGATGCTGAATTTGCGATGTTAGTAGGCTTAAGACTGGATGTAGAAAATAGTATAGTTCCATTTAAGAAACAAAGTTAGCACCATTATCTCCAAAGATACTGACCCCATGAAAATGTACTGTAAGTCCATTATGACCTCCCTGGTACCATTATTAAATGTGAAAACACAATGACAATATCTTGAAAGTTTCACGAGTTATTTGAGGTGTACAACTTAATTGAATAAGCCTGTATCTAACGCAAAAATCAAATGAAAGCAACCACAAGTAAAAATTAGTTGCAACTAATTCAGAAAACAGTACTAGTAATGGACATGTTAAAGCTCATATCAGCGGAAGCTGGCTACTCAGATCCTAGGTTCCCTAAAGCTCAGTACAAATTCCCCTATTCCCCGCTTGATTTTCGTACTCTTTACTGAAGCACTTTTATGAGAATGTGTGATGGCTTAGATCTAGCGACGTCTTCTTTTTTCAACTACGTGTATTGTTTCAAGGTCTAGATGAACTGCACGGAGATTTAGGTCCTACATCCTTTAAAGTCTTAACATTACTACTCCTAGGCCTTTCCTATCCCATCGTCGCCATAAGACCTATCTGTGTCGGTGCGACGTAAAGCCCCTAGCAAATAAATTCTTAACACGAGGTCGAGTAAGTATGTCCCTGAAGTCCCTTTTCTTAGTAAATCTTCCAAGATGCTCCTTGCCTTAGCCCGAAGCTCGTTAACATTATAGTAGTCTCCACCGTTAATTGAAAGCCTAATTCAGTTTGTGGGGTGTAAGTTGGTGAGGCATTAACTTCGTACCCCGGGGAACCAGGACTGTCCAGTCTCCCTTTCAAGACGAGGCGCCTCCAGCCTCTGCGGTCCAGTGGCTACCCACAGCAAGGCAACAATTTGTTAACGTGTACTCCGATAGATTACTGCTTGCCAGCCTTAGGCAAGCCTCCGAGACCAGTTCACTACCTCAAGAAAGCATGACATTACGCTAGTACGACGTTAAAGCAATTTAATTTTTCATATTTACAATAACGTTAGCTACAACGCCATAGACACTCCCCACTGGTCAACTAAGCTCAAACACGAGAGAGTGACTCGAAGAGTAGACAGGTGGTTTTCAGAAACCAAGTTGGTAGTTTGACCTTGGTTTAGTCGAGTAGTATTTGAAGCAGCCCAAATACGACGGTCTCTTGTCAGTAGATTTGCGGCTACGTAAAAGAACTACTTTTGCGTAAAATTTTGAGCACCTCGGTGTCTCTGAAAGCCATAAAATAGATAGTAAGAAATAAACGAAATAATAATAATTATTATTATTATTCCGCTTCTATGGTGTAGTGGTCAGCATGATTAGCTGCCACCCTCAGAGGCCCGGATTCGATTCCCGGCTCTACCACGACATTTGAAAAATGGTGCGAGGGCTGGAACAGGGTCCACTCAGCCTCGAGAAGTCAAAAGAGTAGAGGGGCTTTCGATTTCCACATCAGCCATCCTCAAAGTAATTTTCCGTGGTTTCCCACTTCTCCTCCAGGCACATGCCGGGATGGTACCTAACTTAAGGCCACGGCCACTTCCTTCCCTCTTCCTTGTCTATGCCTTTCGATCTTCCTATCCTCCCACAAGGCCCCTGTTCAGCATAGCAGGTGAGGCCACCTGGGCGAGGTTTTGGTCCTCCTTCCCACTTGTATCCTCCGACCCAAAGTCTCACGCTCCAGGACACTACCCTTGAGGCGGTAGAGGTGAGATCCCTCGCTGAGTCCGTGGGAAAAACCAACTCCGGAGGGTAAACGGATTAAGAAAGAAAGAAAGAAAGAAAGACAGAAAGAAAGAAATTATTATTATTCATTTCGGCCGGCTGTGGACCACGTTATTTCAACCGTTTGCATCCTTGAGCTTTATACTACTACTATTATTATTATTATTATTATTATTATTATTATTATTATTATTATTATTATTATTATTATTATTACCGTGGTTGGTGGATCATCAGAGGTGAAAGAAGGTGCCGGGGTGAATGGGTCTAACTACCAAATCAAAGTTAATTTAAAACTGTAACAAGGTTATATTTATTTCTCTCTCTTTTTAAAAAAAAACAAGTAACAAGGTAACAAAACGAGTCTAGGAAAGACAAGATTGGTAGTATAAACAGAACTTGGGCTTCAAGCCCTCACTTTACACTTCCTGAGCTACACGCTCAACCTAATAACCTTACTTAAGGGCAGAAATCCCCTACTGAATGGAGCACATGCTCCCAAAATGTCAATGTCAAGCCTCCCAGAGGCACCTTTACAAACACTTGAAAAGAGTTGACACGCTCTCAGTTTTCAAGCCTCTTAAAGGCAATACCAGGCTTTACAATTAATTGTCATCAAGGCACAACTTACAAAAATGACACGGGGGTATCTTGTTCCCAACCTACTGGGCCTCAGCAGAAAAAGAACAGGTTAAGTAAATGGCCCGAAATACCAAAATGAATGGAGGCGTGTACTTGCACTCGTTAATACTCATTCTAAAACCTAAAAGGCACTAGGCCGATGAAACAAGGGCTATTCCCAAACTATGGAGGTGACTCGTATAAGAATAATTTAAGACATTACAGAAAGGAAGAAAACCAGTTACGAAACGTAGTCATCTCGAACCAATATGAAGGGGAGCTCGAGAGGGTACAGCACTCTCTATCCCCGATTTACAGTTAAAGATTTTATGAAGTTTCACATAAGCCGGCAAAAAATTACATATTTAGAAAAGTACGTTACATGGAAAAGTTTCGGACCTATCTCTCGGGTTAAACTGCGGAGCTAGCAAAAGGTGAAGATGTTAAGTAGCCATACCTTGTGGAAGTACTGCTGCCTGATGAAAGAGGCACCTCCCGCCTCCTGCTTCACATACACACAGTTAGATGTTGATCAATGGCCAAGAGACGTGAAAATCCGCAGTTTATAAACCCTCGAGGAAGGTTCGAGACCTTTCCTGAATAATCAAGACACACCCACGGCGTTTTATTGGTTAACATCAAAAGTTACACTCAAAATCGAAGAAGAAATACGCGATAGGCTGAAAATTAATTACAGAAATTGGGGATTGGCTGAATTCAAAACTGGCGGAAAGGAAAGATAAATATTTTCAACCCAAAGATGAATGAACAAAATTTAGTAAAGAACAAACTTATGAATACAAAATTTCATCAAAAAAAGTTCTTTCACTTCGAACCAGGGTGCATGATCATAGTTTCTGTCGTGACATCTATGAGAGAATGTCCCCACTTCTTGATCAATGGAAAACAAAACAAGTTGAAACTCACACAGTACTGGCAACTTCATCATCACAAAATTGTGGTAGTGACATCTTCTGAGGAAAAGTTTAAGTAGGTCTAGTTCCAAGTTCAGTGTTTCTCCTGTAGAGGAGGTTTTAATTGGCGCAAGATTTAAATGTGCGGCGTAGAGGTGTACCTCCCGGTACAATTATTATTATTATTATTATTATTATTATTATTATTAATATTATTATTATTATTATTATTATTATTATTATTATTATTATTATAAAACTCCATCGGACAGCGACTTTTTCGTAAGCAGTAGTGCCATAATATGTAGTCCGGTAGTTGCCATACTGTTCCTGTACGACGTAAAGCAAATTCTAAGATAAAACAAAAAATGTAGTCCTGTAACACCGAAAAATCTTTCAACCCGTAGTTCTACTTACTTCTAATTTATCTTTGGTAAATCGTTGATATCAAAATTTACCCTTTACGAAAATAAAAGCGCACGGAAAGGAATGAAATATTATTTCAATGCTGCCGACATCTGCAATCGGGTTTGGAGAGTTTCGTCAAACAACCAGGGCTTGCGGAGCGATTTACATTGGTTTCGTTCACGATGCTTGCGCGTGTAAACTGTGAAGTGTGCCGCCGCGAACATTGTACAATGAGCTAATAGTGAACTGACCTAGGGTGCAAGTGACAGTTGCAAGAGTGTGTGTATTTTAATTGTTTCAGCTCGTACGTATTAGAATGAGTAACTAGTGTGACGGAAGAGTGTGAACACAACGTAGTCTAGACACTCGCAGGAGATCGGGCATGCGCAAATAGGTCATGAGAGCGGTCAAGTGGCGGAATTGTTGTTGTGTAGTGTGCATCTAGTTGGGAGTGTTGTTTGGGTGTGGCGTTGAAGTGAGGAGTGTCTATTCAAAAAGTGATCAGAGTTCGTAGATTAAAATTAACGTTGCCCCTGGTAAAAATGCATCAGAATGTCGAGAATGGCGAGAATGCATAACCGATAGAACGGTTGAACGATGACTGTGGATTTTAACTGCACAAGTCCACCGTCCATTCCTCAAGATCAGGCTGACATCGTGAGTGCTCTTACTTCCTTAGACCGTCGTTGGACTGTACAGGTATTAACCGCAGAGATTGGTCCCAGTCATCAACCTGTGTGACACATACTGACAAAAATTGAGTCAATTGGGTTGCACATCAACTCACCGACGTATAAGAATGGCACCGGCATGCACTGTCTGGCATCCACCTGGACAGATACCGCAACGGAGACACATTTCTGGAGCGTATTGTCGCTAGTGATGAGACGTGGGCACGAGACTACGAGCCTGAATTAGAGCGTCAGTCGAATGAAGGGCGTCACCCAGGCTCGCCACGTCCATAGAAATTTCCATAAGAACCCAGTCGGAGGAAGCCTATGCTGGTAGTGGCATCGAGGTTGTTATTCTAATGCATGCTGTGCCTGAGTGACAAATTGTCAACAGTGACTACTCTTGCCGATTTCTGCAGCGACATCTGAGTCCAAACCCCCACGTTTATTGCGAGACGACGTGCTGCATGACGGCGCACGTTGTCTTGTCGCAAACAATGTCAAGCTCTTTTATTGCAACGGTTGCATTGGGAGGTCTTGGAACACCCTCCGTTCTCACCAGACATGAGTCCTTGTGACTTCGACCTGTTTCCGAAGTCGAAGAAACCCCTCCGAGGCCACCGATTTCCTGACGTGGCTTCTGTACTCTGCGCAGTAGGGAGCTCCGTCGCTGTCGTCAACACAGAACGCCTTGCCAACAGTCTCCAACGGCTTCCCGACATTTGTCAAAAGGTTTGCGGATGACTACATTGAAAGAATGTAATGCAAGTGTCCTTGTTAGTTCATAAAATATTGCCAGTACTTTATTTACAACCCTCGTATTTTAATTTTGTTGAGTTGAATAAACAATGTTGGTAAGGATTATGTGATTAATCTCAAAAGATGGTTTATAATTTTAAAGTTGATTTCTTACTGAATTATAATATAAAATAGCTATTACATAGTCCTAGTTTTATGCTCGAAACTTCCTCCACATACACATAATTGGAGACCGCCTTTGACAGGTTAAGCAGCGTAAAGCAAGAAATTTCTCGGAGACCAGTTTTCTGTCGACTTAACTTCACTAAAATTCTCAACTCCATTTTGTCCATTTTTCACACACCTAAACCTTCCTTAATAAATACTCTAAACAACTGTGAAACCATATCAAAAATACGTTTGGTGATTCTCGAGATTATCTTGTAAGAACACAGACACTTTCCTTGCACTTCATTTTATACGAGCAACACGTATAGATATACACTGACTGACAGAGCAAATGCAACACCAAGAAGGAGTGGTTCGAAAGGGATGAAAGTTGGGGAAAAAACAGAGACGGCACGGACGAATAATTAATGTTTATTTCAAACCGATATGCAGGTTACACAATGCGCACGGCATCGACTCAGTAGGATGTAGGACCACCGCGAGCGGCGATGCACGCAGAAACACGTCGAGGTACAGAGTCAATAAGAGTGCGGATGGTGTCCTGAGGGATGGTTCTCCATTCTCTGTCAACCATTTGCACAGTTGGTCGTCCGTACGAGGCTGGGGCAGAGTTTGCAAACGGCGTCCAATGAGATCCCACAGGTGTTCGATTGGTGAGAGATCCGGAGAGTACGCTGGCCACGGAAGCATCTGTACACCTCGTAGAGCCTGTTGGGAGATGCGAGCAGTGTGTGGACGGGCATTATCCTGCTGAAACAGAGCATTGGGCAGCCCCTGAAGGTACGGGAGTGCCACCGGCCGCAGCACATGCTGCACGTAGCGGTGGGCATTTAACGATTTAACGTGCCTTGAATACGCACTAGAGGTGACGTGGAATCATACGCAATAGCGCCCCAAACCATGATGCCGCGTTGTCTAGCGGTAGGGCGCTCCACAGTTACTGCCGGATTTGACCTTTCTCCCCGCCGACGCCACACTCGTCTGCGGTGACTATCACTGACAGAACAGAAGCGTGACTCATCGGAGAACACGACGTTCCGCCATTCCCTCATCCAAGTCGCTCTAGCCCGGCACGATGCCAGGCGTGCACGTCTATGCTGTGGAGTCAATGGTAGTCTTCTGAGCGGACGCCGGGAGTGCAGGCCTCCTTCAACCAATCGACGGGAAATTGTTCTGGTCGATATTGGAACAGCCAGGGTGTCTTGCACAAGCTGAAGAATGGCGGTTGACGTGGCGTGCGGGGCTGCCACCGCTTGGCGGCGGATGCGCCGATCCTCGCATGCTGACGTCACTCGGGCTGCGCCTGGACCCCTCGCACGTGCAACATGTCCCTGCGCCAACCATCTTCGCCACAGGCGCTGCACCGTGGGCACATCCCTATGGGTATCGGCTGCGATTTGACGAAGTGACCAACCTGCCCTTCTCAGCCCGATCACCATACCCCTCGTAAAGTCGTCTGTCTGCTGGAAATGCCTCCGTTGACGGCGGCCTGGCATTCTTAGCTATACACGTGTCCTGTGGCACACGACAACACGTTCTACAATGACTGTCGGCTGAGAAATCACGGTACGAAGTGGGCCATTCGCCAACGCCGTGTCCCATTTATCGTTCGCTACGTGCGCAGCACAGCGCCGCATTTCACATCATGAGCATACCTCAGTGACGTCAGTCTACCCTGCAACTGACATAAAGTTCTGACCACTCCTTCTTGGTGTTGCATTTGCTCTGTCAGTCAGTGTAATTATATACACCGTTTACTTCACTCTGCTGATCCCGCGGTGTAGGGGTAGCATGCCTTCCTCTTCCCCGACATCCTGTGTCCGATTCCCGGCCGGGTCAGGGACTTTTACCTGTATATGTGGGCTGGTTCGAGGTCCGCTCAGCCTACGTGATTACAATTAAGGAGCTATTTGACGGTGAAATAGCGGCCCCGGTCAAGAAAGCCAAGAATAATGGCCGAGAAGATTCGTCGTGCTGACCACATGACAACTCGTAATCTGCAGACCTTCGTGGTGAGCAGTGGTCGCTTGGTAGGCCACGGCCCTTTGGGGCTGTTCTGCCATGGGGATTGGTTTTACTTCACTCTTTTGCACTCCATGAACTTTCCCCATTGCCTATCATTGAAAATTTTACATGACACCTAATCCCTGTAGTATACTTTATTCAGTTTCATTTCCCATTGCATTTACAGATATAAGATTATTTTATCATCCAGAAAAGTGGTTGCAGAGTAACCGCAAGCAAGTTTCTGGACGAAATTATAGACTCAGTTCGTTAAAGCGGGCGTCACAAATACCAGCTGATTTGTTTATGCCATGTCCTCGTCGACAGTGGAAGAGTCGCCACAGGCTGAAACACGTAACTTCATTAATCGTCTGACCATTGCACTTTTCTGATATTTCATGCATAATCCATGACATGCTGGACAAAATCCACGCCACGTCAAACAAAACTTGCCTGTCAGCGATACAAAATATGAACATTATTTGCATGCGAGTGAAATTCAATTCTCAGTGATATTATAAAAAGTACCAAATCTCATAACCATGAAGTTAATTATTTTGTTCAAACAAGAGGAGACTAAAGCTCAAAAATAAGTTTATCATAGGTCAACTATATGTTAATAAAAATATTATTTTGCTTTAGTGATATCAAATGTGCACGTTTGTGTGTGATGCTATTTATTTAACTTATGCTTTTATTCTTGACACAGATGTATTTACAGAAATTTTAAATTTATTTAAAAACATTCTACTAAAGCTAAGTCATCTCTTCAATGGCCATGGTTGTCCCTGTAAAAGTGAAGGCTACCGGGCGAGTTGGCCGTGCGGTTAGGGGCGCACGGCTGTGAGCTTGCATCCGGGAGATAGTGGGTTCAAATCCCACTGTCGGCAACCCTGAAGATGATTTTTCGTGGTTTCCCTTTTTCATACCAGGCAAATGCTGGGGCTGTACCTTAATGAAGGCCATGGACGCTTTCTTCCTTCCTAGCCCTTTCCTATGCCATCGTTGCCATAAGACATATCTGTGTTGGTGCGACTTAAAGCCAATAGCAACGCCAATGGCGACGAACTACAAAAATAGAGCTTACGGAGGAGACTATGAGTAATTCCTAATGGCAAGCGCGAATTCCATCAGATATATGCAGAATTTAGATACTTGTTTATCATATAGTTATGAATGTAATATGTCTCTCATAATGTATCCTAAAAGTTATACACTAAATAAAGTACGTGTTGAAGAGCATTTAAGTACAGAACAAAAATTGCCAACCGGTCACCAATGGGATCCGAACTCACAACCTCCCGATTTTTCATGGTTTGCTCCACCAATTGCTGCCGGCCCCATGGTGTAGAGGTAGCGTGCCTGCCTCTTACCTGGAGGCCCCGGGTTCGATTCCCGGCCAGGTCAGGGATTTTTACCTGGATCTGAGGGCTGGTTCGAGGTCCACTCAGCCTAGGTGATTAGAATTGACGAGCTATCTGACGGTGAGATAGCGGCCTTGGTCTAGAAAGCCAAGAATAACGGCCGAGAGGATTCGTCGTGCTCGTAATCTGCAGGCCTTCGGGCTGAGCAGCGGTCGCTTGGTAGGCTAAGGCCCTTCAAGGACTGTAGTGCCATGGGGTTTAGTTTTGTTTTGCTCTACCAATTGAGCTATGGTGGCCTAGGTTATATTTGTTCTGTTGTACGGGTACTAAGCTACAGATCTGGCACTACTACCATCACACTGTAGAGTGCGTGTATGTCTCCCGTTGTGTGCTAAGTCAATATTCATTATCTTAGTGTTTATTTCCATTACAGAATGGATGGACCCGAGGACAATGTGCCTACCCAACTAGTCTCGTTTCTAAATTTTTCGAGCCCACTTTCAGTCGTGAGGACTAACCTATATTCAGGAAGCAGCCGCATGAGGCTCGTATCAAACAAGACAATGTTTAGCTGGCAGTGGAATCAAACACTAGCGTGATGTTTAACTTGCTAGCAAAGAATAGTAAACGCGCTTCAGTGATTTCGTGTTTCTTTTGTTAGAAACACTTCTTTGCTAACAGTGCTTGTTAGAAACATGGAAGAATAAAAAAGAAAAAGGTCGTCGAATTTGTAGAATTTTGAAACCGATTTTGTGGAATAATTGCACAAGCTATAATATTATTCACGTCGTGTATAATCCGAGCTGCTGCTGTTCTGTGCATATTAAGAAGGTGGATTTGAAAGTAATATTGTTATATTATGATAATATTATTTTAGCTCTAAAACATGTACTGAATTAGTGATTTTTATTGAGTGAGAAGAATTAAATTTGAATAGGAGTTCAGCTGTTATGACCTTTTTATTTTATTGAATATCGCTTTGGTTTATCGCTTAATTTATTATTTTTTGGGGATTAAGGTTTTTTTATATTTTCCTTACTTATTTAATGTATTTTATTTAGTACAGTTAATAGAAGAATTGAACTTCTGTCTTATATTTTCAAAACATATGCTTTCATAAGCTTAATAAGCTCAAACAATTTCCTATGAAGAGAGATTAGCTTTAATTTTGTCAAGATTTATTTTTTTAGTATATAAGATTTAACATTCTGATAATAAATAACAGTAAGAAACAAGACCTAACCCATCTCATCCCAAAAAAATTCTAATTAAATTTGGCCTAGAAAAAAAACTAAATATATTAATATGAGATAACCCAACAATCTCTAAAATATAATCCTGTCATCTACAAACATATTAAGGAACCAGTGGCGTAATACTTCAATGCAGTGAGCAGTCTGTTGATAGCAGAAACAGAATGATTTCTCTGCGTTAGATATTGTAGGATGTTTTGTATTGTTTCCAGAAGAAATGAAACTGTTTGTTTATATAAGCGAAACTTTTCCACCGATCTCCTATCACTATGTTCTTCAAAAGGGTCACCTCTCCTCAATATTATATTTTCGTGCATATTTCCATTTTGTCCCAGATATACCAGTAAAACAGTTCATCTCCAAATCTGGTAGCCATTTTACCTTCACTGCTAACCACTGTTGGGGTTTGGTAACCGCTTGAAATTGAATGTTCAACTTTAACCGACAATAATCAGGGATTTAAATAATAATCAGGAATGGTGCTCCACAGTTTCATTTAAACAAGGTTTAGGAAGAATATTAAACGCGGATTAGGGTAAACAAGGTTCGTGCACTTCGCCATTATTCTTAATTACTTGAGTCCTAAAAGTAGAGTGACAAGAATGATAGAAATTCTTGGGTGGGAGGCATTGGAGTCCAAAAGGAAAAGAGTACACTTGCATGCCATGTACAGTGCCTATAACAATAATCCAGCTTGACGAGAACTGAACAGTCAACTAGAAAGGCATTGTCGCATAATCAGGACCGAACATTCAAATAAAATGAAATGCAGACGGTCCATCCAGCCATTATCTAAAGGCTAAGCTTTGTCGCTGCAGCCACATCCCACGATCTTCAGCAGTCCTTTTCATCGTGACATGGGAAGCAAAATCCAGCTCAGTGATTATGTTCCTAAGGTATGAGAGACGTGGTCTTCCTCTCGACTTCTTCCCTAGGACCCTTCCTTCGAAGACATTCTGGAGAAAGGTAGAAAACCAAATATACGTAGGCAAGTAAATAAGGATTTGCAAGTTTGCTCTAATTGTCTTTAGGTTGTGTGCACACCAACCGCCATGCAGTACCGTTGTATATGTCTGTGGTAGGTTTCAGCGTTATCAGATCAGTACAGCTTGCGCTGTTGCGACGTAAAGATGGCCGCGTCACTCTTTGTTTGCACCAAGAAAGAACAGCGTTCCGTAATCCGTTTTTTGTGGTCTGAGGGTGTACCAGGAGCGAAAACTCATAGAAGACGTCCAGCATAATACGGGGACAACGTTTTTCCCCGAGAAGTGTTTACCAGTGGACTGAACAGTCCAAAGTGGTTGCACGAGCGTGAAGGATGAAGAAAGATCCGAGCGTCCATCTGCAGTCGTAACTGATGCCAATATTGAAAGGGTGCGTGATATGATCCTGAATAACAGGCGAGTGACTCTTGATGACGTGGCAAAGCATATGCACATTAGCTTCGATCAACAGGTGAAGGAAGCCGTGCATACAGTGGCTCAGGAAAGTATTTGTCTGCCCATAGCCGTGGTATGAACGGAGCAGTATAGTACAAATAATGGTACATATAATGGAATTACACGTATGTAGATATGTAGGACAGTCAAGTACATCAGTAGCTGGAATATGGAGCCAAGGAGATTCACGCTGTTTAAAAACGGACCAGTAATACAGAGGCGTGCGTCAATATACGCCAAAGAAGTATTGGTCTGGTAAACAATATCATCGTGACATCGTGCTGTCTGCCGAAACTCGGGCTCATTGTGTCTGTGCTGACACGTTGGAAGATAATATTCAGCATTGTTTCCGCGTTCAGCTAGCAATGGGAAGGAAAATGAAGGAAACAATCGTGGAAGAAAGGAGGATTGCAGTGTGAGTATTTCAAAAAAGGTAAATCTTCCAAGGACATAAGTGAAATTATTGGGAGAGCTGTTACAACTGTTAAAAATATTGTTTACAGGTACAAAAGAACAAGGACAAAAGAAAATATACCAAGAAATGGCCGCCCCTCGAAGTTATCAGTACAAGACAAACGGCAAATTGTGCGTGAAGTGGCCCAAATTCCTCAACTAAGTGCGCCGAAGATAGCAACTGCGTTACAAGATGTAAAAGTGCAAGCACCATCTGAAACCATCCGAAACGTGCTACACGAAAAAGGATATGTAGGCAGAACAGCCCGTACAAAGCCGCACAGCAGTAAGGCTAACTGGAAGAAAAGATATGAATACGCTAAAGAGCCCAGAAATTACAGCTACGAGGATTGGAAGACAGTCGTTTTTACTGATGAGAGTAAATTTACCCTCTTCAGGTCAGACGGACGAGTGACTGTGTGGAGGAAAACGAATTCTGAACTTGAAGAAAGGAATCTGACAGCTACGGTGAAACATAGAGGTGATTCCCTGATGGTGTGGGGTCGAATAAGTGCGAATAGTGAAGGTGAATCACCCTTTATTGAAGGGATTATGGATCACAAAGCATGCATGAACATCTTCTAAACACATCTTCCATCAAGTGTACAAAACATGGGACTTTCAGCAAAGTATACGTTTACGCAAGATAACGGTCCCAAACACACAGCCCTGAGCACGAAGCTATGGCTGTTATATAATAATCCGCGTTGGATGGAAACTCCATCACAATCTCCCGACATCAACCCCATCGAGAATTTGTGGCACTATTTGGAGCAAAACGTGAGAAAGCAAGCAATATCAAACAAAGCTGGCCTGAAAGAAGCCGAATGGAATAACATACCAAAGGAAACTACGGAAACCTTGGTACGATCGATGCCAAATAGGTTAGATGAGATTATAAAGAGGAAAGGTAGACATACCAAGTACTGGAACGTTCACGAAACTGCATTATGTTAATTCAGAGCAATACTTTTTTGGTGGCAAGTGAAAATGATTGTTTTAAGTTATGGTTTTTTAGTTCTATGGACATGGAAAAATTATGTTTTTTACAATGCAAATGATACGCAAGATGATAAATAATCAAGGATCCTAGTATGTGTCAATTTGTATCACCATTACATTCGATTCCTCGTCCTCAATATAGCATATCTCGACAGACCAATACTTTTTTGAGCCACTGTACGAGGCTTGCTGCGCAACCGAAGACCTTTTTTGCAGAGGGTATCAGAAAGTTTGTGAAATGGTACCGTGTGTATTGAAAAGCACCGCGGGTAACTATGTTGAATAATGATATGAATAAAAAGTATGTACCCTTTTTTGTAATAAATTATAAACATTGATTGCAGATACTTATTGACTTGCCCTCGTATTAGACTGGGAAAACCATTAATTAGAATGGATTACCTGCAGCAGTCTTAGGTCTATCGCCTTTTTACATCAAGAATAATAATGCTATTGTTTTACGTCTATCTAACTACTCTTGATGGTTTCTGGAGGCGCCGAGGTGCCGGAAATTTTCCCTGCAGGAGTCCTTTTACGTGCCAGTAAGTCTACCGACATGAGACTGGCGTATAGAGCACCTTCAAATACCACCGCACTGAGCCAGGATCGAACCTGCTAAGTTGGGATCAGAAGGCCAGCGCCTCAATCGTCTGAGCCCCTGAGCCAGGTTATTGACATCAAGAAAAGATTCCAATATTCTGTAGATGTTGTGTATATCCCAGTGTGGTAGTCTTATGTTTACGATAGAAAGCAAGTAATAAGTCACTGTACTGCTTCATCTACTGTGAACTGTAGTGTTCAAGGTAATGGAAAATATTTAAGTCATCTGTGAATTTCTATGTGATTGCGTTGTAATTGTTGTATCTCGCTGCTAGTAATGCGACATTTTTTTTATTTTTTTTTTAATTTCTGAGTGACTGCGTTGTAATTATTTCATGCTGCATGAAAGGGAATACTGTAAATTATCTTCCGTAAATTTAGTATTGCCCGCCTCTGAGGTGTAGTGGTTAGTGCGATTAGCTGCCACCCTCGGAGGCCCAGGTTCAATTCCCAACTATGCCACGAAATTAAAAAAGTACGAGGGCTGGAACGGTGTCCACTCAGCCTCGCAAAGTAAACTGAGTAGAGGCGAGTTCGATTACCTTCTCAGCCATCCTCAAAGTAGTTTTCCGTGGGTTCCCACTTCTTCTCCGGGAAAATGCCGTAATGGTACCTACTGTTACTTAAGGCCACGGCCTCTTCCTTCTCTCTTCCTTGTCTATTCATTCCAATCTTTCCATCCCCCATAAAGCCCCTGATCTGTATAGCAGGTGAGGCCGCTTGGGCGAGGTACTGGTCCTCGACCCCAGTTTTATCAAACCAAACCCCATGGCGCAACAGCCCGGACGGGCAATGGCCTACCAAGCGACCGCTGCTCAGCCTGAAGGTCTGCAGATTACGAGGTGTCGTGTGGTCAGCACGACGGATCCTCTCCGCCGTTATTCTTGGCTTTGAAGATCGATGCCGCCATCTCACAGTCAGATAGCTCCTCAATTGTAATTGTAGGCTGATTGGACCTCGAACCAGCCCTCAGATGCAGGTAAAAAATCCCTGACCTGGTCGGGAATCGAACCCGGGGCCTCCGGGTAAGAGGGAGGCACGCTACCCCTACACCGCGGGGACAACCCAGTTGTATCCCCTGACTCAAAGTTTCACGGACCAGGACACTGCCCTTGAGGTGGTAAAGGTGGGATCCCTCGCTCAGTCCAAGGGAAAAGCCAACCCTCGAGGGTAAACTGATTAAGAAAGAAAACAAAGAAATTTCAATGCGACTGTTTTTAATTATTATGTTCCACTACCCGTAAGTTAGTATTAATAGTCATGTGCTTTTGTTTCTTATTTGTTAGTTATCACAAGAGTTATTGTTTAGACGTAGAGTATGTCTACTGTTTCGTCCCAGTACTGACTCCCTTCGTAAAAATCCACTTTTCCAAAGAACGGTACACCATACTTTCTTAAATAATTTCAATAATTTAAATGCTAGAAAAATATAAAACATGACCTGAAAAGTGGGCTATTACTCTAGACAAAACAGTGGTTGAATGGGTAGCTAAATTTCTAGAAAATAGAACTCGGAGAATTAGAGTAGGTGAAGTGTTATCAGATTCTGTAATGATTAAAACGGGGATCCGGCAGGACAGTATTCTTGGACCCCTATATTTTCATATATACTGTATATAAATGGTAGGGAACCTGCCAACTGGGAGACAGATCATTGATGACTGATTGATTGTTTCAGTTGAAGAAAGAGAATTTCAGATCTTCAAGCAGTGGTGGTTGGGGCAGCTAAACCCGTTAACCCCAGTTTCTTCTGCGAACGCGATAGAGTCCATTATCAGAAACTGTGTTAACTCTTGTGAGAGTTATCACTGAGCATGATGCCAATGGTCCCCCTATACAGGGTCTCCCATACAAACTTTTTTTGCTAGTGGCTTTACGCCGCACCGACACAGATAGGTCTTATGGCGACGATGGGATAGGAAAGGGCTAGCAGTTGGAAGGAAGCGGTCGTGGCCTTCATTAAGGTACAGCCCCAGCATTTGGCTGGTGTGAAAATGGGAAACCACGGAAAACCATCTTCAGGGCTGCCGATAGTGGGAGTCGAACCTACTATCTCCCGGATGCAAGCTCACAGCCGCGCGCCTCTACGCGCACGGCCAACTCGCCCGGTCCCATACAAACTAAAACCGAACGCACGCTGTTTGTATTCTGCTCTACGGCGGCTGCTTCAGCCGAACTTACGTCGCGCGCTGCAGCTCTGCTTTAAGCGAGTATACAATCTTAAATGGAGTCTTACTTTATGAAAGATGCTGGAAGTGTTGTCCTTCCTGGGTTATACAGGCATTGTATCTGGTAACCACATTCTGACTGACGCGAGTGAGTTCTGCCATTCCACTGTTTCTGATTTCACTCGTAATGTTTTCTTTCGGTCTCTCCGAGGTGTAAGGATTCGTTCGATACACCTTTTCTATCAGTTTACCCCAAAACTAAAAATCACACACTGTTAGATCTTGAGAACGAGAGGAAAATAGGGCAGCACTGATCACTCTGTGTGCAAACACTTCCGAGTTTGTAAGAAGGGAATCTTCTGTGGTATGAGCAGGGCCTGAGCCTTGTTGAAACCACCCACGCGATTTTCCTTCTTCCATTAACTGATGGAAGAATGGCATCAAAATGCCATGTTGGTACCTCTCTGCATTTATCGTCATCTCGAAACAAAAATAGGCCCAATTATTCCTGTTCCACTAACAGCACACCAAACACCAATCTTCATACCATAAAGAGGGACTTCATAAACATCATTAGGATTTTCTGCTCACCAATAGCGATAGTTATGACTGTTCACATGAACATTAAGATGAAACCAGAAATTTTACATACGAAAATACGGTGTTGCAACGATATCTGTCTCACCATGTTAACAGCTGAGTTTCAGACTGCCGACTCATGCTTGGCAGGTAAACACACGCAGGCTGTTTGCAAGGTCAAGAACTACGCGTGCGCCTCCCATACTGCAACTGCCGTAGCGCAGAGTACAAACACCGTGCGTTCGGTCTGCGTTTAAATTAGAGATCTTGTATATGATCACTACCTTAAGCGGGTTTTTCGACAGAGCCTAGAGAAAGGTGATTCTACTGTGATTCCTGCACATACCAAGACTTGGACTACTTGCAGGAGACACTTAAAATGTTCGATGAAACACCATCACGCTGTCCTACAAGAATACTTAAGATAGCGAGAGCGTCCAAGAAAGATTAGTACCTTAGACGAGGTCACCAACACCGACAATGAGTCAATGAGTGTCGAACATCAAATTCGATGGACCCAAGGTAATTAGAGCAAGAGGTAGGTATCACGCGCACGTCTCCCTACCACGTTTGGCCGTCGGTGACGTCATCGGAACCCAGACAGCTCAGTGCCTTATCCTCTAAATGAAGTAATACACAGCTCTTAGCGATTCTGTTTTAGTGAAAAGTTAGGGATAGGTTTTTTAAAATATATTTTAACCCCACCTCATGAAAGGTATTCTACTATTATATTAGAGTAGTAATATGAGATCAGTTCAGGAGCGTAGCCAAGAGGGTTTAGTGGGGAGGGGTTTAGACTCCCCCCAATGAAAATTTTACAAAAGAAAGTAAACACAAACTGACAATAAAGAAGTTAAAGTGGACTCAAAGGGTTGGCTCCTTTGAATTTCCATACATACTAAGTCGTAAAACCAACAGTGTTCTTGAATCTATTTCCTAAGTAGCCTCGAAAGTTGGAATTTAATCTGAACATACCATTCGCCGTAAAACTATTTTCTTTGATCATATTGTTCTTCTTCTGTATTTTAATGTAAAACTGTGTAATGTACTGGAAGTGAAATCTGAATGTAAACATAATTTAATTTTATCGGTGTCCTTGTGACACTCGTGCATGCGCGCACCACACACGCACATCCACCTTCAATATGTTCTATCAACATTTTGTAACCATAACCCACCCCATGCCTGTCGCCATTTCTTGATGGATGCAGTATTTTTGTATCCGGCTCTTGGCACAGTCCAGAGCAAAGTGTACCTTCCACCAGAGTTCCAGTCTCATCCACGGCTGTCACAATATGGAAGCTGCTGGGGTATGGGTGGTGCTGAGTAATGACATTTGGAGCACAACTAGTGTCTGAATGTTATGAAAGGTGTTGCTCATAAGATCAGTCAATCAGTCACTACTGATCTGCATTTAGGGCAGTTGCCCAGGTGGCAGATTCCCTATCGGTTGTTTCCCTAGCCCTTCCCTAAACGATTTCAAAGAAATTGGAAATTTATTGAACGTCTCCCTTGGTAAGTTATTCCAATCCCTAACTCCCCTTCCTATAAATGAATATATGCCCGAGTTTGTCCTCTTGAATTCCAACTTTATCTTCATATTGTGAGCTTTCCTACTTTTATAAACGCCACTCAAACTTATTCGTCTACTAATGTCATTCAACGCCATCTCTCCGCTGACAGCTCGGAACATACCACTTAGTCGAGCAGCTCTTCTTCTTTCTCTCAGTTCTTCCCAACCCAAACTTTGCAACATTTTTGTAACGCTACTCTTTTGTCGCAAATCACCCAGAAGAAATCGAGCTGCTTTTCTTTGGATCTTTTCCAATTCTTGAATCAGGTAATCCTGGTGAGGGTCCCATACACTGGAACCATACTCTAGTTGGGGTCTTACCAGAGACTTACATGCCCTCTCCTTTACATCCTTACTACAACCCCTAAACACCCTCATAAGCATGTGCAGAGATCTGTACCCTTTATTTACAATCCCATTTATGTGATTACCCCAATGAAGGTATTTCCTTATATTAACACCTAGATACATACAATGAGCCCCAACAGGAACTTTCACCCCATCAACGCAGTAATTAAAACTGAGAGGACTTTTTCTATTTGTGAAACTCACAACCTGACTTTTAACCCCGTTTATCAACCTACCATTGCCTGCTGTCCATCTCACAACATTATCGAGGTCACGTTGCAGTTGCTCAGAATCTTGTAAATTATTTATTATTCTATACAAAATAACATCATCCGCAAAAAGCCTTACCTCCGATTCCACTCCTTTACTCATATCATTTATATATATAAGAAAACATAAAGGTCCGATAATACTGCCTTGAGGAATTCCCCTCTTAATTATTACAGGGTAAGATAAAGCTTCACCTACTCTAATTCTCTGAGGTCTATTTTCTAGAAATATAGCAACCCATTCAGTCACTCCTTTGTCTAGTCCAATTGCACTCATTTTCGCCAGTAGTCTCCCATGATCCACCCTATCAAATGCTTTAGACAGGTCAATCGCGATACGATCCATTTGACCTCCAGAATCCATGATATCTGCTATATCTTGCTGGAATCCTACAAGTTGAGCTTCAGTGGAATAACCTTTCCTAAAACCGAACTGCCTTCTGTCGAACCAGTTATTAATTTCACAAACATGTCTAATATAATCAGAAAGAATGCCTTCCCAAAGCTTACATACAACGCATGTCAAACTTAATGGCCTGTAATTTTCAGCTTTATGTCTATCACCCTTTCCTTTATACACAGGGGCTACAATAGCAACTCTCCATTCATCTGGTACAGCTCCTCCGACCAAACAATAATCAAATAAGTACCTCAGCTATGGTACTATATCCCAACCCATTGTCTTTAGTATATTCCCAGAAATCTGATCAATTCCAGCCGCTTTTCTAGTTTTCAACTTTTGTATCTTATTGTAAAAGCCATTGTTATCATATGTAAATTTTAATACTTCATTGGCCTTAGTCTCCTCCTCTATCTCGACATTTTCCTTGTAACCAACAATCTTTACATACTGCTGACTGAATACTTCTGCCTTTTGAAGATGCGGTAGCACCTTCTGGTCCAGTGAGGAAAGCAATGGCAAACTACCTCACTCCTCATCTTGCCTAGTACGCCTCATTTTGGTGCTGCCATTGGTTTTTGTGGTTTCCCTATAACTGCATAGCCTTGGGTGGTACTATTTGATAATCCAACCAGCCTCTGCGCTGATGACCTAACCGACACAACCCACCCCCACCCCCAAACCGGTAGATTCCGGCTAAGCTACTGGGTCAAATACAATGTCAATCAAGTAGCGTTTCTGAAGTATTTATAAGGAATACTATCGCAGTGGAATGGCCATTCCATATGTTCATGCTTCTAACACCTACGTATGGCAAGAATAACAAAGGGTTGTAATTAAAACAGACTCGAACATTTGCTGCTCCTAATTTGAGAAGGAGATCCTTATTTTCCTTCGCCAGAGAATTATTCTGTTCAATCCGTTTTATACTTTTGGAAAATGATGACTCTTCGTTTAAAGTATGTTCGGAGGTTGAAGTATCGCGTTGCGAAATATGTGTCGAATTGGACACATCTGCTGCGATGGAATTTTTCACTTTTTCCTGTTTCTTCACAATCATCAAACTTACACACTATATTGTCTACTTCTTTCTTTGTAACTCTTTATTAATCTCTGACCTCTTGCACCGTGGCGATTTCAAATGTGGGACAGCGTTTGATTTCAACTTTCTTCTGAGGATTAACTGAAGTAACTCTGACTTCAAACCTCCAAAATGTTTAGAACAAACCTTTGCAGTATTTGTTGAAAATGAATTACGTCTTTTAGAAGCATGGGCCCACCATTTATTTAAGTTAATAACGTTAGAGAATGATTGAAAGTACCGTATATCTTTCATTCTCCTGCGTGCCTGCTATGGTTTGTGCAGCTTGCAATAAGGCAACAAACCATACTGGAAAGTGTACACTACGAGTATTACTGCTTTCTACGCTTTATCACTATACCTTGGATTTTTAGGTGGTAATAGGTTAGAATGTCCGCCTCTGTGGTGTAGTGGTTAGCGTGATTAGCTGCCACCCCCGGAGGTCCGGGTTCGATTCCCGGCTCTGCCACGAAATTTGAAAAGTGGTACGAGGGCTGGAACGGGGTCCACTCAGCCTCGGGAGGTCAACTGAGTAGAGGTGGGTTCGATTCCCACCTCAGCCATCGTCGAAGTGGTTTTCCGTGGTTTCCCACTTCTCCTCCAGGCGAATGCCGGGATGGTACCTAACTTAAGGCCACGGCCGCTTCCTTCCCTCTTCCTTGCCTATCCCATCCGATCTTCCCATCCCTCCACAAGGCCCCTGTTCAGCATAACAAGTGAGGCCGCCTGGGCGAGGTACTAGTCATTCTCCCCAGTTGTATCCCCCGACCAAGAGTCTGAAGCTCCAGGACACTGCCATTGAGGCGGTAGAGGTGGGATCCCTCGCTTAGGCCGAGGGAAAAACCGAACCTGGAGGGTAAACAGATGATGATGATGATGATGAATAGGTTAGAATGCAAACTAATTTGGTTTGTAGGAAGTGTGATGCAACCCGTTGTACCACAATGTAGGAAGAATAGCATAAATTCAAGGAGTTCTATAGGCTGTACCCCTAATATCGATGCAAATATCGTAGCATAACCGTTGTACAGTGTAGGGTATACTTGTTACAGGCTTAAGTAAGTTTGCATTCTAACCTATCAGTACCTAATAATCCGGACTCTATAAATTATCACTTAAAATAAATATGCACGGTTTCTTTTACACCATAGATAAGCTACTATCGAGTATTCTTAGTTCCTAGCTTCTGTGTGCAGAGCGATTCTTGTTCGAGCTACCGCTACCTCGTTCACGGCAGCTTCAGCGTGACGGTCCGGTGTGAGTCACAGTTCCTCTTTGCTACTGCGCTTTTCTCCCATTATCTCTTATTCTACGTATCACGCATCGACCGACCATGTCGTCCGCAACCTAACTAACACACGACTTCCAAAGCGAGTGATGAAATTTTAATTGAAGGATGGACTGAGTAATCACAGGGCGACTGTAGACCGATACAAAGACATTCTAAAGTCTGATTTGAACAACTGTCAAAGTGACATCACAACTTCGAGAACCAAGTGAGTTGGACGTGCGCAGCTGTGACCTTGCATTCGGGAGATAGTGGGTTCGAGCCCCACTGTCGTCAGCCCTGAAGATGGTTTTCCGTGGTTTCACATTTTCACACCAGGAAAATGTTAGGGCTGTACCTTAATTAAATAAAATGTTATTGGCTTTACGTACCAATAACTACTTTTTTCAGTTTAGGAGACGCCGAGGTGCCGGAATTTTCCCCAGCAGGTGTTCTTTTACGTGCCCGTAAATCTACGGACACGAGGTTGACGTATTTGAGCACCTTCAAATACCATCGGACAAAGCCAGGATTGAACCTGCCAAGTTGGGTTCAGAGGGCCAGCGCCGTAACTGTCTGAGCCACTCAGCCCAGCGGTGTACCTTAATTAAGGATATGGTCACCTCCTTCCCACTCCCAGCCCTTTCCTATCCCATCGTCGCCATAAGACCCATCTGTCTCGGTGCGACGTAAAGCAGAGCTGTGAAGGAAAAAAAATCGTTCGACGGTGCAGTATCTGATCGGCCGATGTGATGACGTACTATCCAACAAGGATCACATATCATATCCTCCCCTATCTCTAACCCCCCTCCCCTACCCGGCACCTACCGTTTAACAGCTTTGAACTGAGCAAATGAAATTCCTTTGCGATCACAATAGCTTGATTGAAAGGTGCTGGCAGAGCTGAGTATCACTGTGAGTTGAACAAGGGACTTACAGTTCAGGTTGAGATATTAAGAGTTTAATATACCAATAATGGGGTTTCCACGTTACGCTTCATGTATTATTTTACTACTGCGGAAGCTGGAGTGCATCAATATCAATAACGAACATACATAAAAACTATGCCAGACGTGGTTCGCCTCCTTAGCAAATTTGTCTGCAATTCCACTGAATATCACGTTTACAAATTGCCTGAAGGATGGCCCTTTAAAAGGGCAATATGGACATATTTGCGTTGCAGTAACTCATCTGTGTGTTTACTTTGTTGGCGGAAGTTTATAAGTCAATGGAGTGGATGATACTTATGGCGTGCTAAATCTTTCTAATGGCCATACCGACATATTTTGTCTTCTTGAATCGTTATTAATGTCCCGCACTGCGTGGCGAGTACAGTGTTATATACTGTTCAGCATCCATCAGCAAATATATGAATATCGAAAATAAATCGATTACTATCAAATAAACTTGTGTGCAGTTTGGAGATTTAATGTATCCGTTAACCTTGATGATACTTGCAAATTTACGTTAATCCGACCAAAACGATGGGAACTCTTCACATAAGTAGAATTACAATCCAAGGATAGGAAATCAAAACTCTGAGATTTGTCTATGATATTTTAATTTTATCTGAGACTGAAGAAGATATGGAGAAATTGCTGAATGGTATGGATAGAGTCTTGGGGAATTGGAACAAGATTAAAATGAACTAGCAGTTTCCCCGCTGGCTCTGCCCGCAATGTACAAAGTATGGTGTTGTTCGTTACTATCAACACGGATGTATTAGCAAAGTTTCCAGTTAATGAAATAAAGCACATAATCGGCTGTGGTAATAGAATGTAATATTATGCTAACAAAACACTTGAAAATACATCACAAAAAATAAATTGAATTAAACGTTCCTTGGAACAACACTACGCGCTAAACTGTTAAAAAGTCCTTCAAAGATCTTCGTCATGGAGACAAATATACTCATAACTTTTCTCAGAATCTACCATTTTAAGTAGTTATTGCCTTAAAAGAAAGCGCTTGATCCACACAGTGTTTTTAGACCAAAACAAACTGCGTACCTCAATTAGAACGAAATATATGATTGCTTCAATGAGAGAAATGTTGAAGAAATGAGATGTCAAATTGAATGTGCACTCTTAACTTTCCTCAGAATCAACCAATTTAAACAGTTAAGAGCTAAACTGAAAGAGCTTGATCCACTGACTGTTCTAAGGCCAAAACTAACTCCGTACCTCAATTAGAACCAAAGATATGATTGCTTCAAAGATACAAAACATTGAAAAGATAAAATAATTTGAGGAAGGCGGAAGTTAAGTGATTTATAGTACCTGATGACAAATCTGTCCATGGATACCTTTCAGTTAAAAAGAGAATGAAGGAAATCGACCTGATAGAATGGCCGGACTGACTGAGTTAAGTTTTCATAATTTTTTAAATATATAGGTAAGTCCAAAACAAAAGTAGTGGAGTGCAGTCGAACGAAGTCAGGTGACGCAGGAAATATTAGATTAGGAAATGAAGTCTTAAAGGAAGTAGATGAAAATTGTTCCTTGGGTAGTAAAATAACCAACGATGGCAGAAGTAAGGAGGACATAAAATGCAGACTAGCACAAGCGAGGAAGGCTTTTCTTAAGAAAAGAAATTTGCTGACTTCGAACATTGATGCAAGAATTAGAAAGGTGATTTTGAAGACTTTAGTATGGAAGTGAAACGGACGATAACAAGTTCAGAAGCAGAGAGAATAGATGCTTTTGAAACGTGGTGTTAAAAAAGAATTCTGAAGGTGAGATTCATATACCGAATCATGAATGAAGAGATACTGAATCGAATTGATGAGAGGAGATCTATTTGGCTAAATTTGATGAGAAGAAGAGACAAAATGATAGGACACATCTTAAGACCCCAGGACTTGCTCAGTTACTTTCCCAGTGAAGTGAAGACAACGAGAACGGTAGGGGTAGACCAAGGCATAAATATGACAAGTAGATTAGAGCAGATGTAGGATGTAGTAGTTACGTAGAAATGACACGATTAACACAGGATAAGGCGGCATGAAGGGCTGTATCAAACCAATCTATGGACTGATGACTCAGACAAAAACAATAATCTCACTTTCATTGGCCGCAATACTTCCTTAATCTAACGCAGTGAGTCTCCAGTGACGATGATACGGTAAGCTTCATTAATTTGGACACTACACAAAATAGTCGCCGTTATTCATAATTATAGTCCGCCTCTGTGGTGTAGTGGTTAGTGTGATTAGCTGCCTTTCCCGGAGGCCTGGGTTCGATTCCCGGCTCTGCCACGAAATTTGAAAAGTGGTACGAGGGCTGGAAAGGGGTCCACTCAGCCTCGGGAGGTCAACTGAGTAGAGGGGGGGTTCGATTCACTCCCCAGCCATCCTCGAAGTGGTTTTCCGTGGTTTCCCATTTTTCCTCTCCAAGGAAATGCCAGTATGGTACCTAACTTAAGGCCACGGCCGCTTCCTTTCCTCTTCCTTGTCTATCCCTTCCAGTCTTCCCATCCCTTCACAAGGCCGCTGTTCAGCATAGCAGGTGAGACTGCCTGGGCGAGGTACTAGTCCCCCTCCCCAGTTTTATCCCCGACCCTAAGTCTCATGCCCCAGGACAGTGCCCTGGAGGCGGTAGAGGTGAGATCCCTTGCTGAGTCCGAGGGAAAAGGCAACTCTAGAGGGTTAAGCAGATTTAGAAAGGAAGATACATAATTATAAATGAAATTGGTGATAAAAGGATTTGAATGTATCATATAGGTAAAATATAATCGCCTTCCCTTAATAGAAAATAGCCGACCCCGCGGTGTAGGGGTAGCGTGCTTGCCTCTTACGCGCAGGCCCCGGTTTGGATTCCCGGCCAGGTCCGGGATTTTTACCTGGATCTGAGGGCTGGTTCGAGGTCTACTCAGCCTACGTGGTAACAACTGAGGATCTATCTGACGATGAGATAGCGGCCCCGGTCTAGAAAGCCAAGAATAACGGCCGAGAGGATTCGTCATGCTGACCACACGACACCTCGTAATCTGTAAGCCTTCGGGCTGAGCTTGGTAGACCATGGCCCTTCGGGGCTGTTGCACCATGGGGTTTGATTTTTTAATGGAAAATACAGGGTGTATCCGCGATGATGTCAGAAATTTTCAGGGTTGATGGAAGACGGAAAATGGATCAATATGACGTAAAGAACCATATTCCGGAAACGATGGAATCAAAAGTTAAGCAAAATTCTACTGATTGAATTTCGCTTACCTGCTCAAGTTTCACAAGCTGCTCCATTTACAGCAACTGTTCGAAACGGCGTCCCCCTGCATCGTTGCACAAAGTTCTGTCGTACGGATACGGCGTTGGTCTACTAATCCCAAGTTAACGGGTTCAAACCCGACTGAGGTCGGCGGTCATTAAGGGCGTTTAAAGGTGACAACCCCGGCACTTTAAAGTACTACTGAGGGACGAAATTCCGACATCCCGGCGCCTGTTAAGAACGGACAGACGTTAAACAACTTAGATTATTATTAATCTTTCAACTCAAACGTATCCGCACTACGGTTCCGTATCTCAAATTGATCAATTTGCCGTTCTCCATCATCCCCTGAAAATCTTTAACATCATCACAGATACACCCAGTATAATAAACTATCCTCAGATGTCAATACATGAAACGTGTCAATGTCAACAATGTACACTATGAACAGCTAGTACTTTGTGAGCAACACTTCATTTCATTAAAAAGTATATTTGTTTTCTTAGGGAGCATACAAGAAAATCATTTCAAATGGTCAAGGTTATAAGAGGTACACAATCAAGGAACAGTCTAGTTCAGTTAAATGTAAGTGTAAGGAAAACGATGAAATGTTTAACTACAATTGTCATAATAGCTTGTGTTTACGAAAGTCTTAGATTCTTGTAAACATGTGAAGATTTTTTAAAACACAAAGATCAATATGATCTTTGATGATGGTGATGATGATGATGATGATGATGCTTGTTATTTAAAGGGACCTGACATCTAGGTCATCATCCTATAAATAACTTTAAAATATTTCTGGGTATCCCAAATTATTATTTGTTCTTTAATGTCTAATCACATTCTTTTATATGCTCTGTGATTTTATTAAGTTTCAGTCTTAATATTCAACATGTACAGAACTACCGCGCCCCTATCAGATATTATTTTCTACTTCATTCCTAATGACACCCATGATGGCAACAACATAAAAACTACTGTGGACTTGAATATACCAGTGACACCATAGAATTTTACTAACCTGAAGCATATTTTACTGGCTAATAAGATGAGCTTGGAGTATTGGAGTGAACTGCTTGATTCAATTCCTCGCTTGTATGACTATTGAGATGTGTGTCTTTGCTGGTTTAAGGTAGGGCAGAAGGCAGCAACATAAAAACTACTATGTACTGGAATATACCAGTGTTCCCATATAATTTTACTAACCTAAAACATATTTTACTGCTAAGAAGATGAGCTTGCAGCATTGGGGTCAACTGCTTGATTCAATTCGTTTGGCTTGTATGACTACTGAGCTGTGTGTCTCTGTTGGTTTAAGGTACGACACAAGGTTGCCTTGACACTGTCAATTGTAGGTCAAAGTGCACATACCGGAACTGAACCTTTACGTAAGGAAGATAATTGAAACTGTGACCAGGAATATTTAAAAAACAAACTAAGCGCCATGAAATGAAAGACATTTCTCCCAACTTGATGAAAGAGGAAATACCCGTTTGAAAGAAGTACAACTAATCGAACGCAAGAAATTATTGGACAAAGTTTATGATGGCTGACTTACTTTCGAATAGTTTCACAAAACAAATGTATCAAAATGTTTAAAATTTGGTATAATCTATTGAAAAGAGGTCCAAAAAAGTGTGGTATATGAAGAAGAGTCTCATAAGAACATCGCGCTCTTTAGGCTTTTCCAGTCGGGAAATTACCGCCGTTGCGCCCCTTGTAGCAGTGGTCTCATCAGTTGGTTTTCTACACCATTCCAAGTCCCCCGTTGAGACACCACAGCAAGCCTCTTATGTAGGACAATGCAGTGACAGTGCACTAGGGGAAGCATGTGCCTCCACTTGTATGAATGCCTGGCTTATTTTTGATACCTTATATTTGATATTAAATTCTCATAGTTAATTGAGCGGTTGTTGGCGACGTACGTATTCACACCTTGTCACGAAAAAGTAAATCTCGGTTTTCTGCTGACCAACGTATTCCATTTAACTAGTCAAACCTGATTTACATAGTAATTCATGTTTGAATGGCGTCTTTAAAAGTAGGAGAGATCACAATATGAAAATACAGTTGGAGTACAAGAGAACAAATTGGGGCAAATATTTATTTATAGGAAGGGGAGTTAGGGATTGGAATAACTTACCAAGGGAGATGTTCAATAAATTTCCAATGTCATTGAAATCATTTAAGAAAAGGCTAGGAAAACAACAGATAGGGAATCTGCCACCTGGGCGACTGCCCCAAATGCAAATCAGTATTGATTGATAGTATTCAAGGACCATCACATGCTCCTGGACCAAGACGTACAAACCCGAAAAATATTGACATGATTTGATTTCAGAATTTTTCATCCAACTAGGTGCAGGACATTTGGGCATAAGTCGTTTAACCAGAGTTCAAGAGGGTCTAGTGAATAATACGAGTTGCACACCATCCAACAGTCCCCATTATTTTCCTTGGATGAATTTTTCGATTTCATTATGTGTTTTAGCCCGCCTCAAAATCTTGCCATAATTTAGTGATTATTATCGTGAAAAGTCCATCTGTCTCACGTTATCTATTTCGGAAGCAACCTAAACAACCAGGATATTGAGATCAGAAGATTTTTGAAAAGAAGAAAGATTCATCTTTCCTCAGATGAGGCTTCTTTTCCGGTGCAGAGACCTATCAGCTGATATGAAAAACGTAATAGTTAATTTAATTTAACCCGGCAGGAGGCGAACTCTCTCTCCAGACTCAATGACGCGCGATGGGTTATAATTATCTACAAGCAAAAATCCTCCTTAATTCTAAATTGTAATTGTTTGAAACCATGAAAATGATGATACATGTATGTAGTAAATCAACTGTAATTGTTTAGGAGTAATTATGGAAATGTGCAACATGTGATAAAAAGAATCGATATTGAAATATTCATGTTCTCATAATGCTTACACATACATCGGCATCACTCAGTCTTTTATATTACATCGTTTATATTAGACACTCATTTTCTGTATCAGAATAGTCACATATGATAACCTCCCGTTGAGTATAGAAGGAAGAGCAGAGGGTAAGAGCAGTACAGGTCAGACTTGATTACACTTCTCTCCTCTCGTACATTCTGTTGCTCGTTCACTTGTTTCATACATTCTCCGCGCACACAGGCTTCACGTGTCCCCGGGAAATTAATTTTTCGCACATTACATAGCACTTTGTGGTTTTTCTGTCCTTTTCACTTCCACGGTTTTGGCATCTTCCTGCTTGACGCTTTTCGAGGACAGTACTTTTCCTTTCCTTAGATTTTCCAGAAAACCACTGAACAGGATTTCGGAAATTTGTTGGTGGATTCAGTATTTTACTTCTCAACGCCAAACGTTCCTTTGTGAGATCCAAGGACAGCACTTTCAAGCATTTTCGACGGAATGTAGGTTCAGAGATTGGTTGCTTTGCATATGACTTGAGCATTTGAAACAGGACACAACTGACAATTACTAATTCCAATAATAATAATAATAATAATAATAATAATAATAATAATAATAATAATAATAATAATAATAATAATAATAATTGTACCGGGAGGTACACCTCTACGCCGCACGTTTAAATCTTGCTCCAATTAGAACTCCTCTACAGGAGAAACACAGAACTTGGAACTAAATCTACTTAAACTTTTCCTCAGAAGATGTCACCTCCTTAATTTTGTGATTGTGAAATTTCCAGTACTGTATAAAATTCTACACGTTTTGTTTACCATTTATCAGGAAGTTTGGACTTTCTGCAACAGATATCACTACAAAAACTATGATCATGCACCCTGGTGCGAAGTGAAGGAATTTTATTTGAAGAAATTTTGTATTCATAAGTTTGTTCTTTACTAAATTATGTTCATTCATTTTTGGGTTGGCAATATTCATCTTTTCTTTCCGCCAGTTTTGAATTCAGCCAATCCCTAATTTCTGTAATTAATTTTCGGCCTATCACAGGCTTCTTCTTCGATTTGGTGTGTAACCTTACGCTAGCCAATAAAAGTAAGAGGGTGTGGCTTGATTATTCATGAAAGGTCTCGAACTTTCCCCGCCGTTTTATAAACTGAGGATTTTCACGGCTCTTGGTCACTTGATCAACATCTAACTAAGTGTATGTGTGTGAAGCAGGAGGCGGGTGGTGCCTCTTTCATCAGGCAGCAGTCCTTCAGCAAGGTAATGGCCGTTTAACATCTTTACTTCTTGCTAGGTCAGCGGTTTAACCCACGGGAAAGGTCCGAAACTTTTACCATGTAACCTACTTTTCTATAAAGGTAATTTTCTGCCGGCTTATGTAAAAAATTCATAAAATCTGTAACCGTAATTCGGAGATAGAGAGTGGTAGACCCTCTCGAGCTCCCCTTCATCTTGGTTTGAGGTACCGCATTTGTTTCTGCAATATATTTAAGTGATTTCCACCCGCGCTACCTCAGTAGATTGGAATTAGCCCCTGTGTCGTTAGCCAAGTGCCCCATAGGTTGTTAAATTTTTTGTGGAGCTGAATCTTTGACTCCATTCCATTTTGCTCGGGCCATTTATTGAACCTGTTCTTTTTCACTAAGGCCCAGTAGGTTGGGTACTAGGTACCTCTGTGTAATAAGATGGCTATTTGTAAATAGTGCCCTGTCAGGCCAGTGATTATTGGATTTTTGCATTGTGTTGCCTTGAGTAGGCTGGGAACACAGAGCACGTCAGCTCTTTTCGAGTATTGTAAGAATGCCTCTGGGAGGCTTGATATTGAGAACTGGGAGAAAGTGCTCCATGTATTAGGGGATTTCTGTCCTTTCTGTAAAATTGTAATTTTTTATAAAGTTGAGCTAGGAGCTCAAAATTGTAAACTGGCGGCTTGTAGACCAAGAATGTTTAAATTCTGATGTCTGGAGTCCTCCTAAGTCTTGGTTCTAAATTGATCTATCCTTGTTATTTCACTAAGTTGTTTAAATTTTGTTGTTTCAAGAAAATATAACCTTCGTTAAAATTTCAAATTAACTTTGACTTCGTAGTTATACCCATTCACCCCCGGCACCTTCTTTCATCTCTGCGTTCCACGGGTAACCCCGTAACAATAATAATAATAACAACAATAATAATAATAATAATAATAATAATAATAATAATAATAATAATAATAATAATAATAATAATATCAAGCTTCCGCCCTGGTCGCTCGTGTGCAGAACAAATATTCAACTTGAAGACAACACTTAAATACAAAACATTGAGGAACAAACCGGTCATCTGCATTTTTGTTGACTTCAGGAAAGCGTACGACTCGGTTGATCGACAGTCTCTCTTCGTTGTTCTTGAGGAACTGGGGCTTGATTCCAAGACCCTCAACCTCATCAAGGCAACACTCACTGACACTATCTCCAAAGTTAAATTCATGGGGGAGATCTCTGAACCATTCCCGATTAAAACTGGCGTCCGACAAGGTGACGGCTTATCTCCGCTTCTTTTCAACCTCGTCCTAGACAAAGTCATCCGCGAGTGGGAAAAGGTATTGAAAGACATGGGATACTGGCGCCCCATACGACTAGGACGACCCAAAGACGGTATTGAGATATCATGCCTAGCTTTTGCAGATGACCTGGCCATACTTACAGATGATGTATTCACAGCCGTTAAACAAATTGAAACCCTTAGCGAATGTGCTGGAAAGGTTGGCCTACAAATTTCCTTTGAAAAGACCAAGTTCTTCTGCTCAAAATTTGACATCCAAAATTTGAACACGACACATGGGCAAATCAACCGAGTACCACACTTCAAGTACTTGGGAGAAATACTTGAACCAACGGGAGGCGAGAAGGCTGCCCAGAAAATTCGCCTACAAAATTTTCGGAAAGCCTACGGTAGGGTTCACAACATATACAATAAAAAGTGCTTGTCCCGCCATGCAAAGATCAGACACTATAATACAGTAATAAATCCCGAAGTCTTATATGCCAGCGAGACCCTTACACTAAACGGGAAAGGTGACCTAGAAAACATTTTAAAAGAAGAAAGAAGAATCCTGAGGAAAATTCTCGGCCCCCGAAAAATAGAAGATGGATATAGACTGAGGTCACGCAAAGAGACAGAAGAGCATTCCAACATTGCAGCAGACATCCGCAAAAGACGTCTGAAATTCTATGGGCACGTCCACAGATTGCCGGCAAGTAGACTGACACACAAGATTCTCACTTACATGGAACATCTAAAAAATATTCCATGGGTACTAGAAGTGAAGAAGGATATGGAAAAAGCCCAGATAAACCCAAATGACACCGCGGACAGAAACCTTTACAGGAAAAAATTTAATGGATGGAAAGTGCAACCAGAGAACGAAGTGAAAAAGAAGACTGGAGCAAAGTGGACAGAAGAACGAAAAAGGATCCACTGAGAAAGGATGATAGCTGTTTGGCAACTCAGAAAACAGAATCGTTAGAGCTTTGCGTGATCCATTGGGTCCATACGCACATAATAATATTAATAATAATAATAATAATAATAATAATAATAATAATAATAATAATAATAATAATAATAATAATAATAATAATAATAATAATAATGTTATTTGATTTACGTCCCACTAACTACATTCTTATGGTTTTTTGTAGACGCTGAGGTACCGGAATTTAATCCCGAAGGAATTCTTTTAGCTGCCAGTAAATCTACTAACATGGAATGACGTATTTGAGCACGTTCCAATACCACCAGACTGAAGCAGGATCAAACCTGCCAAGTTGGGGTCAGAAGGTTAACGCCTCAACCGTCTGAGCCACTCAGCCCGATACTACTAATTCCTATCGAGGAAATAAACATATTAGGAAAGTGCGTGATCACTTCCTTCGACATTGTCAATTTTTCACTTCACACCAGCCGCGATGTCGCTGTCTTCCTTGGGAGCAATAGGTTTATGATTACGTTCTGCGTCATTGAGTGATACATCATCAGTTCCTGAAATTCACTCAAATTTCGCATGAACCTGCCGATAAAAAGTACACATACTATAAAGTACACTTGTCTAATAATTAATTTCTGCACTGTACTTCCGTAAAAACAAAGCAGTTAACCATATACAAGAATGGCATTCTGAAACGTATGGGCGCGCGCTCGGGTGAAATTTACCGAGTCGAAGTTTCTATACACTTTGAGTGGAACTAAGAAAGCCACAAAGCTGATTCAAGGTCATGACATTTGGAAGGGTTCACTCGAAAGGTACTGATAGAGCAGGACTGAAGAGCTAATTAGAAATAGCTGAAATAAACATTTCAATTTCGCCTGGGTAATTTTTACCCAAACGCGCGTCCTTACGGGTTAATTTACTGTGGGTATTACTCATTTGGTGCAGCCCTTGTAAGGCAGACCTTCCGATGAGGGTCGGTGTCTGAGAAACTGCGTTTTATTTTGGTGTAGGTGTTGGTGTTGTGTGTGGTATCTGAGTTTCAGGAATATGAGGGAAACACAAAAACACCCACTCCCCGTATCAACGAAATTAACCACTCTTATGATGAAAATCCTTCCAACCGGCCGGAAATCGATCCTGGGGTTCCGAGATGTTGATTATCAGCCATGGAGTCAACAGTAATGTTTCAAGAGAAGACTTTATGTACAAGGATGAAATATAAAGCACTCAGCTAGTAAACTGTTGGTACAAGCTCGTAATGTTCTTGCGCGTGCAGCACATAACATAAGTTATATTCAGAAACTTAAATATCTTCCATATTAAATTTGTTAAGCTTGATTTAACTAAAGTATTAACTAAAAAAAAATAGGTCGAACTATATTTGCAAATTATGGAGGCGTTTTCGCGATATTTCCCCCCATATATCTCTGATATTAATGGAAGCAGCTAGTGTTGGAAGGAACACCCATGTGTATTTTTTTAAAGCCTGCTGGGTAATGAGTTATGGAGGCTGTAGCTCACGGCTCATATCGGGCCTAACCGGAAGGAGAGGGGGAATTAAGGGGAGCATGTGTTGGGCGATAGCGCGCGAAGTGGTAACATTTGTAAGGTATATCGTGTATACAACCCCACCTCTGCACCCCTATACATACACACACAGATTGCGTTTACAGATAGGACGAACAGAAGAGAGCAAGACCGCATTAGCCACAAATTGCAACACCAAATACATGATCTTCGTTAAACACATACATTAAATTCACCAGTAGCTCAACCAACCGAGAATTTCTACGATTTTTCTCTAATTTAATTTAAAACTTGATTAGCTTAATTATTTCTGCTCTACGTATTGTCGAGATTAACCAACATATTGAATGTCACCATTTTTTCTGTACCATTTGCTTTTGTCAGTGGGAGGAATTAGGACAAGAATTGTGTCCGTGTATTCACCATGTGAGGGTGCAGATGAGGATGAAGTTGACAAGTTTTATGAAGCATTGAGTGACATCGTAGTCAGGGTCAACAGCAAGGATAGAATAGTGCTAATGGGCGATTTCAGTGCGAGAGTTGGGAATAGAACTGAAGACGTCGGATACCAATCGTCTCACCATGTGTGAATTTTGCCATATCATGTTTCATAGCGTTGGGAATGTCCTCCCGTGTCCCAAACCGTCTCCCACGTAATGGTTTGTTCACTTTGCGGATGAGATGAAAATCGCAAGGAGACAGATCCGGCGAGTATGGCGGGTGTTCCAGTACTTCCCAACCCCAGCGCTAAAGTTGCCTCCATACAGTCTCTTTTGCATGCGGTCTGGCGTTGTCATGGAGAAGGATGACATTCTTGAGAAGTTTCCTAATTGAACGATGTAACTGGCTGTGAAAAAAAGGTTTTGTAGTACGTTGCTGTCTCTGCCATGTCAACTTGTAACTTCAAAGTCTCGGAATAAATTCGTTAATTATTATTTCCGTAAATGGCTGTAATCTCATAGAAGAATCAGAGGATTAGCACATTGTTGCTAATAATAATCATAATAATAATAATAATACGTGAAAAGATTATAGTATATAGTCTCCTGTCTTGAACAAATTAGGAAATAAGGAATTAAGTTGCTGTCCGAGTAAAACATAAAGAATATATATTTATACGTAAGATAAGGACCGTTTTGTAATAAAGAACACAAGCCCACGATTATATATTCTTCGTACACGAATATAAGTGGAAATATTATTATATTCCGCCAATAAAAGAAAATATATCAGGCGAGTACTTGTGCAACTGAACGACATTACCAAGTTTCCAAGAAGTCGTGTTAATTGTGTTATTTTTAAGTTTCTGATCGGCAAAATTGTCAATATCAGTATGAAAACTACTTAGGTGACGTGTACGATGAGTCACTAAAGTCTGATGTTGGGCCGACGTCACAGACGGAGGATCGTTAAACATATCCTTGCCTGAGAACAAATCGAATCTTCTGCAGATTAGTGTTCATTTCGTTTTTTCAAGAGGCTTTATAAATTGCGGTGATGTTGGATATGTAATTCTTCGAGACAATAATTCATCTTTCCAAGGTAATGTAATTTCTATTCTTCCGTACGAAACGAAAGTATTATTATAAATACATCACAGTGAATATATAGATTACGGTATCGTGAAGTGTTAAAAGGGAGATATGATTACTTTAGGCTTTGATATGCTTTCTATGTTAAATATTCATTACCCATTTAATTTCTCTCTAATTTATTATGTCCCAAATGGAATGACGTCTTTTTAATTAATTTAACATTCGGCGAAATATACTGATAAGAGTCCCATTATGATCTATAATTATGAAATATCGGATAAGGAATGTCTTTAAAGGAACGATCTTACGTTACACATGACCAAACGGCATGGTATTATGCATTCAGGTACGATGATTTTACTAATAATTGATAAATACGTACTGGAACGTCTTCGAAGAACGTAACTAAGTGAAATGTTGTTTATATAGTAAGAGTATTAGAAGTGTTATTTGGATTATTTAGGGCCATCGAATATTTTTTTTTTTTTTGCTATTTGTTTTACGTCGCACCGACACAGATATGTCTTATGGCGACGGTGGGAGAGGAAAGGCCTAGGAATGGGAAGGAAGCGTCCGTGGCCTTAGTTAAGGTACAGCCCCAGCATTTGCCTGGTGTGAAAATGGGAAACCACGGAAAACCATCTTCAGGGCTGCCGACAGTGGGGTTCGAACCCACTATCTCCCGAATACTGGATACTGGCCGCACTTAAGCGACTGCAGCTATCGATCTCGGTACCGTCGAATTTAATATTCAGTTCAACATCTGAAGTGAATAAATACGACAGGCCTTGAAATGTTGAATAATTGATGTCATGAATATATTGAGATGACCATATATATCATTATGGGGATTGACAAGCTATAGCCGTGATTATTATTTTTATTCGGAGTAATATGTTATAATTATAGTGTCTTATTAACTTAGGGGAACTTTTCACATCGTCATACCATCGTATTTGATTAAAACAACTTGATAGTCTGGCTTTGAAGAAATGTTATTGTCTTCATGGAGAACCAGGGGAAAATAATTTCGTATTTCGTACAATTATGTCACTACTACTACATACATTCCTCATGAAGTAATATAGGTATTGCTGGTCGTCAAAATTAGTTTATGGTTAGGATGAGGACATAAGATTATATCCGAGTTATTATAGGGAGTTTCAAGTGAGTCTGAAAGAAGAGATGGGGACATTTCAGCCGAAACGTGAACCATCAAAAGAATTACACGTCAGTTTGGTTGCTGTACTTAGTGTTGCTTGAAGTAGACAAATATTACGAAGGGTATAAATGTTTCTTTCAGCCAACTATAGAATGTCTATACATATGAGTAATGAATATTTTCCGTGAATATTAATTTTGCAAATTAAATTATCTGAACTGTGAATTCATAATGCGATTTTTTTACTTCATTAGTGAAAATATTTTTCTTTTCTAAAATTCGTTATACCATTTTAACCAATATAAATAATCATTTATTGCCTTAGGAAGAAGAAGTTATGGATGGAATTCATTGAATTATTGGGAAGTGAATTATTGCGCGGGGAAATGAAAGATTGAATGTACCATAAGAAAATGCGAAATGACGCGTAAATAAGATATGAACACATAATTCTAAAATACATAATTCTGAATCTATATATATTCCCAAACACCCCATATTGAGGGTCATTTGACGGTTAGGACCAACATTGTGATTTAATCAACCGAAATAACAATATTATTGGGCCTGGACACTTATAAGACTTAATTGAACGTTCATCTATGGTGTTAAGAGATATTATATTAATGGAATTATATTTTCTATTTTCCGGAACATTAACCGTAGCCTTATTTTATTATACCGTCATATGATACGGATAATTAATCCATTTTCTTGACTCCATCAAATGGCCGATTCGATACAGTTTAAATTTCAAATAAATGTATAATATATATATATTTACTAGCGAACGTACCCGTGCTTCGCTACGGTATTCTACATTGTATTCGAATATCGAAGTAAATTGTGTGCATGCAGTAAATAAGATTGTTTTAAAATTGCATGTCTCTTAGCGTTATCCGAGGAAGAGCATGGGGAGGTCCCCGTACGTTGTTTCCAATGTAAAGTGTTTGTTATGGATTTGTGATATAACGGCAGGCTCACTTGCCTACTGGCATTCACAATCAAGTTGGGAAGTTTACATTATAATTGCAAGCCCCATTGCCTACTATGCGGACAGAATCGATTTGGGGAGTTTTCGTTAAAATGGCAGCCCCCCCTTCCTACTTCCAGACAGATTACAGTTTTTATTATAATGGCAGGCAATTACCCTACTATCACTCGAAATTGAGTTGTGCAGTTATCATTATAATGCCAGGCCCATTTTCCTACTTCCAGCCAGCTTACTGCCAGTCACACCAAGTTGGTGAGTTTCCATCAAAATAGCAGGCCACTATGCCTAATGCCAGTCACATTTTAGATGAGGACATTTCTTTATAATGGCGGGCACCCTTGCCTACTGCCAAACACAATCGGGTAGGGGAGTTTTAAACAAAACTGCATGCTCACTTGCCTTCTGCAAGTCAAATCGAGAAGTGAACTATTCATTACAATTGTAGACCTTCCTTACTAATGACAGTTACACAGGAGTTGGAGAAGGAACCCTTTCATACTGCCAGTCAAAGTCGGTGTGGGGAGTACTGATTACAATAGCAGACCCACCCTTTCTCGATCGCTACAAATCGACATCAGTGAATATATATAGATCGACATACGAAAGTATATGCGTGTTTACAATATTGAAGACCTTCATTTACAGATTAACTGCTACTAAACGTACGTCATATGGACAAAGGATTATACCATAAGACACGCCGGATTTAGTGGCCTAAATGGCTGGTCCTATGATATGTCATCTATTCTTGGGTCAGATTGAGTTAGAAAACCATTCTGGTTTCCCTATAAACCCCCGTGTATTCAAAGATTTTAAAATGATATGCATATCCAAACCTTCCCCGGGAGGAGTATACTCTAAATATGAAGTTTAGTTGAGATCTATCGAGCCGTTTCGACGTGATGGTGGAAAAACCATTCTGGTTTTCCTATAAACCCCCGTCTATTCAAAGATTTTAAAATGATATGCATATCGAAACCTTCCCCGAGATGAGTATACTCTAAATATGAAATTTGGTTGAGATCTATCCAGCCGTTTCGACGTGATGGTGGAAAAACCATTCTGGTTTTCCTTTTTTTGCTAGGGGCTTTACGTCGCACCGACACAGATAGGTCTTATGGCGACGATGGGATAGGAAAGGCCTAGGAGTTGGAAGGAAGCGGCCGTGGCCTTAATTAAGGTACAGCCCCAGCATTTGCCTGGTGTGAAAATGGGAAACCACGGAAAACCATCTTCAGGGCTGCCGATAGTGGGATTCGAACCTACTATCTCCCGGATGCAAGCTCACAGCCGCGCGCCTCTACGCGCACGGCCAACTCGCCCGGTCTGGTTTTCCTATAAACCCCCCGTGTATTCAAAGATTTTAAAATGATATGCATATCGAAACCTTCCCCGGGAGGAGTATACTCTAAATATGAAGTTTGGTTGAGATCTATCCAGCCGTTTCGACGTGATGGTGGAACAGACAAACAAACAGACACGAACAATTTTATTTATATAGATTTATTTAATTTTTTTTTTTTTTTTTTTTTTGCTAGTTGCTTTACGTCGCACCGATACAGACAGGTTTTATGGCGTCGATGGGACAGGAAGGAGGTAGGAGTAGGAAGGAAGCGGCCGTGGCCTTAATTAAGGTACAGCCCTAGCATTTGCCTCGTGTGAAAATGGGAAACCACGGAAAACCATCTTCAGGGCTGCCGACAATGGGGTTCGAACTCACTATCTCCCGAATACTGGACACTAGCCGCAATTAAGCGACTGCAGCTATCAAGCTCGATAAATAAATATTAGAACACTTTCATATTATTCAACTATCCCCTAATGTAAAATGTTCTAATTCATTATCGTTCATGAATAAATAGTCATTTTTAAGCCTTTTCCAAATAATTGTTCTCATTTTTTAGTAGTTTTTGTTAATACCATCTCGTATGTATCATCATTACTGAATTCCACGATAACTGGCCATGATAAAATTGAAATTTATATAAAAAGAAATATGAATCTACAAATTCAGCCGAAGTCCATATTAGAACTTTTACGACGTCTGAGAAGAATCTTTTGTCAACTCCGAAGGAAGTTAGTCGTGGCATACTAACCGGGAGAAAAGGGTAGTACGTGGTAGGAAGTAACACGCAGTCCCGCAATCATGCCTCCGACATCGTAAGCCTCAATGACCGTCAGCTTGACGAGGGAAGGGTTTTGTTGTAATTTCTGTCTTCGTGCTGGTCCTGCATGTCACCATTCTGCAGACTGGCGTTTGAGCTCTGGTTCATATTCTCTCCAGCATTAGCTCGTCTTCCTGCCAGTACCGTACCAAATGGTCAGAGCATATGGCATATAGTGTCCACTTTTGTATGTCAGTGAGTGCACGTGGCACCCACTGTGATGTAATTATTCAAAGATGAAAATATTCCCGTAAAATTCTGTGGATGGTTCGTTGTCAAAGCCTCTTTCGGTTAGTAACTCCTGTAGTGTCCCTCTTCTTCCCACGTCCTTGCACTACACGTCACATGTCAGTCAGGACATACACACTGCCTTCGTGATGTACAGGCCGTACTGTATCTCCGATGACGTCACACAAAGAGGCGAACGGTTTCCTCCGTCCGACCCGTGTAATGCAAAAACATGATGCGTCTGTACCTTTTGTAATTCTGAAATATTTACAAATGTTGTATTAATATAACAGGTGAGATCACTGAAACCTGTAATCGCATCGTAACTCGTAAGTCAGGTCTATGTAATTTTAGGAGAAGTAGGTTTGAAGTGCGATCTACGAGGTCTAAGCGTCAGTGTTTTCGTCGTCAATGTACCCAACAAATAATTATTATGCATTAATACAAATATGGAGACAACAAACGTGCAATAATAAACTTTACTTCCATACCTGTTGATGGCCATAAATACAGTGGCTTTCTTGGCTTGTTGTTGTTGTTGTTGTTGTTGTTGATGTTGTTGTTGTTGTTGTTGTTGTTGTTGTTGTTGTTGTTGTTGTTGACGACACTTCTGGCACTATCCTTCGAAGACTTTCTTCAGACCCTTTCTTCAACTCAAACATTTGTATCACTTTTTGTTTAGGAATAGTCCATGTTTCCCCAAATATTAATGCGCTGATCAGCCATATCTATTTGTTACTTCCCACATTCACGGAAACTGCTGAGGGATGGGTTTTACTCGCATTAAGTTTGGGGAGAAGAGGCAGCGCGTACTCAACATTATGAACCCAAGAAATAATCATATGTAGGTTCCATTGGTTACTGTCCACTTCTGTTTAACAAGAAAGTCAAAAGCAGAACTCATCATCAGCTCTGGAAAATGAGTGAAACATACACCTTTATTCTTCGTAACAGGTATTTTTTCGGTTGGGATTTTCGTTTTTCACAAAGGTAAGTGCCCCCATACGAAGAAAATGAAAATATTAATGTCTATTTACTTGTATAGTTGTAGTTTCGCCGTGGTATGCACAAGATCTTAGCATTGTGGCAACTACGAAGTTTCACACACTGTATTTAAATTTGTAGCACATTATATTTCCACTAAAACGTGTTATACGATAACAATTAAATTAATAAATTACACGAGAAGTATTACCTAAACTATAAAATGTCGTATGGCTTTTAGTGCCGGGATATCCCAGGAAGGGTTTGGCTCGCCAGGTGCAGGTCTTTCTATTCGACTCCCGTAGGCGACCTGCGCGTCGTGATGAGGATGAAATGATGATGAAGACAACACATATACCCAGCCCCCGTGCCATTGGAATTAACCAATTAAGGTTAAAATCCCCGACCCGGCCGGGAATCGAACCTGGGACCCTCTGAACCGAAGGCCAGTACGCTGACCGTTCAGCCAACGAGTCGGATTAAGTAAACTCGTGTCCTCATCCCGAGGTGGTGCAGCTCTTTTCAGGCACACCCCCATTGGAGGTGAGCTGCGTGTACCGTTTGAACCACATACCAGCCCTCCTGCCATTCTTAAATTTCTGGCAGTACCAGGAATCGAACCCGGGCCCCCGAGGACGGCAGCTAATAACACTAACCGTTACGCTACGGAGGGGGACACCTAAACTATGAAGTCTCATTATCTTAATAACAGCTGTTTACGTAAATTCTGATGTGATAAATTTAAAGAAAAACATGTAATATACTTAAATATACATTTTTGTCCCTCAACGGTCACAATTATCCTAAAAATGACCCCAATCCTTATGGATTACATTCACAAGTACAATTTGTAACATTCGCTTAGCTCGCCTCAACTGATCAGCTGATTGGCTTGGCGAGCTTTCTACAGTACGGCCTGTATATTACGAAGGCAGTGACATACAGGCCTTCCGGACCGTTGCATGTCACCGCTTGTTTTACGTCTCTGCTGAAATGTTACTGCACATCTCGCAATGGTTCGGTACGGAAGGGCATTAGTCTACACTGCTTCTACAAGCTCCCCATGACATTCTTTCGTATTGCGACCCTGGAGAACGGTCAGTTTGATGTACGCACGCTGTTCTTTCCTCGCCACATCTATTCTGCACTCCACTACTGCAGTCTCTTCACCCTGTGCGTGGTGCCTGTCCAATACGCCGCCATCTCGTGTTGTGTCCATGTACTATGAGTTTTATGTTTTCCACACTGCCTGCTCGATCTGCTACTTAGCCATCGGATGCAGATCGAGCAGGCAGTGGTTTTCCAGGATGTATGGCCATTGTATGATAGCACCGTACAAATGTGAGGGGAAAAGCAGTTGTCACGACTTCGGCCTCAACCTTCGCATGATACTTTACCATCCGACTTAATTAAACACTTTTTGGAGGAACTTTCACTTATACCAAATATAAACTAACAAAGAACTGACCTCGGATGTTCTTTTTTATTGTTTTTATTTTCAAAATCTTCCCCCACTTGGAGGCTGCCTAAGACAAAGAATACACAAGAGCAATTGCATTCAAAAATAAAAAAGTAAGTAAATTATGTCTCAGTCTGGCGAATATAAGTGGTGCCTGAGTATCAACAGAGAACTCCTTGGAACTGATGTTGAAGATCTTCATCAGCTCTATCATCTTCTTAGGGACTGACCCTCTCGCACCGTTCATGAGACCCCCCTCACTTGTACGTCATCCAGCTCGTATTTATTCATATAATACGGTACTCTAGGCAGGTGAAAATGAAAACCTACAACCTGTTTTCCAGTCATTGACCGGGTCAGGGATGTAATGAATGAAACATATAGGCTGTTATTACAATGGGGTCGCCACTCCCAAGGTGATTTATTAATGAGTGATAAATGCTATGAAATGATAATGGAGTGTGTTGCTGGAATGAAATATGACAGGGAAAATCGGAGTACCCGGAGAAAAACCTGTCCCGCCTCCGCTTTGCCCAGCACAAATCTCACATGGAGTCACTGGGATTTGAACTACGGTATCCAGCGGTGAGAGGCCGACGCGCTGCCGTCTGAGCCACGGGGGCTCCACTCTAGGCAGGTAGATAGAATTATTTTCTTTGTCCACTTCGTCTGGTTGGTCGGAGTGTGTTTTAATCTTACTGTGGTGTCTAATACATATTCTTTCTTCGCTTTAATGGCGATCATGTCTACCCTTCTCGTGTTGGCATTTACTCCGAAGCCATGGACTCCCTCGTGCACTTGAAGAAAACCTTTCTCACGGAGCGTCTGTGCTACGGACGACCTGATGTTGTGATGTCTGGTGTTTCGAAGAGCTTCACCGAAGACCTGGGAACCCAAGACGTGAGGTAATATTTCAGTCTTACTGCATCTTCTGCAGCGTTTGCCATCAAGGGACCTTCCTGGTATAGCTCTTACAGATGCATCGTTACGTGCCATTTTCAGCGCGTCTCCCCACTCCGTGCCAGAAAGGCCAACGTTGTTTCTAATCTAGCGATTTTCAGGAGGAAACTCCTTGGACAGACACACTCCCTGACTTTGCTTCTCAACTGGCACCATTCTCAAATTCAGATTCTCGTAATTTATTCCTGAGTTTCTTGGTGTCATACTCACCATGCCTGTTCTGTATATTCCTCAGTTTTATCATTTACGAGTATGTTTAGCTCAGTTAAGCATCTGTTAATTTCTTCATCGAGATTTGTAGTGGCTTCAGTATATTGGTTCCACTCCCGTTTCAGACTGTTGAGCTGTTTATATGCTGAAGCATGTTTTTATTATTATTATTATTATTATTATTATTATTATTATTATTATTATTATTATTATTCCGCATTAAAATACACAATCAGATTATCGAAACGTGTAATAAATAAATAGGTTTATTTTTCGTCCTCTCAGGTTATACTAAACAATGATTTGTGATAACTATGATCAGAGAAGAGTACATACATGCGCTCTACGGCTGTTGATAACAATGGTCGTGCATCGCTTTTAAACAAGTAGATCGTTCGGATAAACCCATTCCACGCTAAAAGTACTTGACATTTGAAAGTACTTTTCAGTTGAGTTCACACGAATTAAGTAATTTCAAATGCTTTTTCCTCAAAGCATGCAGTTTTTTGTAGTTCACCCTTTGCATTTGGAATGCATTATATGTGGCGTGCTTAAGATTTCTCTCTAAAGGAAGCAGCGCTCTCTTAAGTCACCTCCTTCCCGGTTTCCCAGAGCGCATATACAAGACGTTTCTTTATCATCTCGTCACTCAGATGTTGAGATTGAAAAGCAAAGAAATATCATTCACAATGTATGGTATGCTGTAGATAAAGTGGCACGGTGGGAAATGAACCTTTTGAATTGTGCAGTACTGTTTTACAGCCACCGTGAAGCAGACAAATAAAAGCGCGGAGTTTTGTTGTGCCTGACCTTTATTAGGACTGTTCATCCTCCCGGCGCAAACCCAGGGGCAATCAAACATTCTCGAACATTGTGCGACATGTTACCAGTTTTACGGATGTGGAACACAGTTATTTTGATCCTGCATTCCACTTTGTCGTAGCAAATTAACGTTGAATGTCTACAGTACATTGTAATGCATAAAACAACAACAGAGTAAGCGGTCTGTTAAAGGAGATGTACTCCAGGTTAACGCTGACTAGTACTGCAAATTGAGATCGATCCAGATTTTCACGAACCGATACGTTGTGAGAAAATATTATCATTAAAAATCCACAGTTCTAGCTAGCCCTTAAGGGAAGTAATTCAGTGTTAAAAACATCCTAGTGATATGAGCTGCGAATTTTAGGTAAAAAAATAAAATAAAGTATTCCTAAAAATTGCAATCCTTTTCCTAATCATCGTTATCCGATTGATTAGATTAGCAGTTCGTATTTTCTATCACTACGAGCGCTAAAGTGAGTCAAGGCAGAGTTTAACTTAACCCCTTATAACTACATTCGGTGTGGTCATATTTCAAAATCAAAAAACAACTGGGGATATTGAGCCAAGTAACACATTACAGAAATAATTTGGCTATGATTTGAATTAAAAAGGAAATTAGTACAGATATAAGTGATTTTAGGCTGTTTTTCTGGAACTGCATTTAGGCCAGAATTGATTATCGAATTTTTTAGTTTGATAGAGCTATCCAAGACTCACACTTTGAAATTTTTGGGGTCGGGCCCTTTAGCCCTTCACCTTACGGCACAATTGAGGAAGTTGCTGAATTTTACGTTTTTCGTAGTATTAGGACCCCTACTTTGCTACGAAATGTTTTCAACATAAAAACGGATTACAATTGGGAAATATCCCGCTGACGATGTCTGTTTACAGCATCATAGTAGCGAAATTCAAACAAATTAAATAACAACGATAAACATGTCAGATTGAAAGCAGCATATTTCCAATGACCACCGTTTTGAGAGAATCAGTTTTATAATTGTGTTGTTGTTGTTGTTGTGTGATTGTTAATAAAGGGTACAGATCTCTGCACATGGTTATGAGGGTAGGGGTTGTAGTAAGGATGTAAAGGAGAGGGCATATAAGTCTCTGGTAAGACCCCAACTAGAGTATGGTTCCAGTGTATGGGACCCTCACCACGATTACTTGATTCAAGAACTGGAAAAAATCCAAGGAAAAGCAACCCAATTTATCCTGGGTGATTTCCGACAAAAGAGTAGCGTTACAAAAATGTTGCAATGTTTGGGCTGGAAGATTTGGGAGAAAGGAGACGAGCTGTTCGATTAAATGGTATGTTCCGAGCTGTCAGAGGAGAGATGGCGTGGGAGGACATCAGTAGACGAATAAGTTTCAGTGGTGTCTTTAAAAGTAGGAAAGATCACAATATGAAGATAAAGTTGGAATTCAAGAGGACAAATTGGGGCAAATATTCGTTTATAAGAAGGAGAGTTGGGGATTGGAATAACTTACCAAGGGAAATGTTCAATAATTTTCCAATTTCTTTGCGATCATTTAAGAAAAGGCTAGGAAAACAACAGATAGGGAATCTGCCACCTGGGCGACTGCCCTAAATGCAGATCAGTATTGATTGATTGATTGATTGATTGATTGATTGATTGATTGATTGATTGATTGATTGATTGATTGATTGATTGATTGATTGATTGATTGATTGATTGATTGATTGATTGATTGATTGATTGATTGATTGATTGATTGATTGATTGATTGATTGATTGATTGATTGATTGATTGATTGATTGATTGATTGATTGATTGATTGATTGATTGATTGATTGATTGATTGATTGATTGATTGATTGATTGATTGATTGATTGATTGATTGATTGATTGATTGATTGATTGATTGATTGATTGATTGATTGATTGATTGATTGATTGATTGATTGATTGATTGATTGATTGATTGAGTAAAGACAGAGATGCCATTCTTTATCGGTAGATTTCACGGCGCGTAAAGGAACTCCCAACGGGAATATTTTCCCGTACTATAAAAGGCAAAAATGACAAACTGCACAACTACTACCATTTAAGGAAAAGGACTGATATTACTAAATTGTTTTCCTTTCTGCCCTGAAGGGGGAAGCGGGCCTCTTAGACGGTGACGCCGTCTCTCAGATCAGGAGATTTGTTACAAAGAAGGTGACGGGTTGGCGGCCGTGGTCTATGCTGGGAACTGTCGCGACATTCGCCTTAGTGCTGGAGAATGGGAAACCAGTGAAAACCATTCTCAGTACAGCTGACGTTAGGAACCAGCCCCTCTCCGTCTCCCGGATATAGAGGCTTAGTAGAGCCGTGGCTACCTCTTCTCCGCTTGGTTAGTCGCTCGGTGTGCATAGCTGTCGGGACATGAACCAGCCGTGGCATTCGTAGGCCGAAACCTACTCTGTAACCGCTGGTCAGGAAAATATAACTAACCCTATGTCACTACAGCACTTGAAGAGCCTTGGCCTACCAAGTGACCGCTGCTTAGCCTGAAAGTCTGCAGATTACGAGGTACCGTGTGGTCAGCACGACGAATCCCCTCGGCTGTGATTCTTGGCTTCCCAGATCGGGGCCTCTATCTCACCGTCAGCTATTTCCTCAATTCTAATCACGTAGGCTGAGTAGACCTTGAACTAACCCTCAGATCCAGGTAAAAATCCCTGTCCTTGCCGGGAATCGAACCCGAGGCATCCAGGTAAGAGGCAGGCACGCTACCCCTACACCACGGGGCCGGAGCTGATCAGGAAAAGAGGTTAAAAATTTCATGTTTGGTGGTTGCAATCCACTACTCAAAATGATTTACTAGAATTGCAGTAGGCTACACATGTTTTCTGATCATATGAATTGCAAATCTATGAGTATGTATGACTTTGTAAATCCAATAGCTTTAAAAGATATCGACAATATTTTGCGATTCCAATTACTGAATTTGTAGGAGGCCTTATTGTTTATTCTATATTCGGGATACAGTTTTTAGTTACTTCTTATGGAGGAATATATACGTCCAGCTCTACAACTATTACAGGTCCTGGTCTTGCAGTGGCGGATGATCTGCCTGTCAACTCCACAATCACATTTGGATGGAGACGAAATTCTGCGAGCCTGTTCAAATGCAGGAGATTTCCTCGTGATGTAGGGCAGAGTTTGAAATCTTGGAGGGCAGTTTTCTTGCCAGACTTGCTTCCAGGATCTAGCAAGTTTGAAGTTTCTCATAGATAACTCCTTACAAGTGGTCACTGATGGATGCCTAGATACTAGCCGGTGTCTTTGTAAATCCTCTGAGACAGGGTTTTCTAAAATTTCCTTGTACTCCCGATGAAGAGCGTTCTTCAGCCGAAGGCCTGGATGAGGTACATGACTCAAGATAGGTATCCAGAAGGTGGGTGTTCCTCTTGAAGTTCCACTGACAATTCGCATTGTGCTGACAAGCAAGCTTGATTTTAAGCCATAAGCTAGCAGTTCATAGGGAATGCGCGAGGAATATTCCAAATAATATTAACCCAAGAACTGGTAACTGTCGAATATTCGACACTTTGGTCCATACTGTAGTGGCACTGTCGAATATTCGACGTGTTCGTATTTCTTCTCGTATTTCCTCATTTCTTTAACAGATGTCATGACAGTCTACTTCTTATCGTTCTCGATATTCACAGCGGCTGTGAGTTCAGTTTCATTCGTATTTACAATCTTTTTCGGCGCAAATTCACAGAAATAAGTGAGTGCAGGTTTTCGACGATCTCTTTGAGCGTCATTTCTCTAGTGTTTGTAAACAAACCGTCACGGGCTTTGCTTTTTTGTTTAATTTTATTTCGTAGTTTTCTTTTCAGTGCCGGCCCCGTGGTGTAGCGGTAGCGTGCCTGCCTCTCACCCGGAGGCCCCGGGTTCGATTCCCGGCCAGGTCAGGGATTTTTACCTGGACCTGAGGGCTGGTTCGAGGTCCACTCAGCCTACGTGATTAGAATTGAGGAGCTATCTGACGGTGAGATAGCGGCCCCGGTCTAGGAAGCCAAGAATAACGGCCGAGAGGATTCGTCGTGCTGACCAGACGACACCTCGTAATCTGCAGGCCTTCGGGCTGAGCAGCGGTCGCTTGGTAGGCCAAGGCCCTTCAAGGGCTGTAGTGCCATGGGGTTTGGTTTGGTTAGTTTTCTTTTCGGTGCGAGTGTAGTGGTCGGCATTTGCAGAGTGGGCTTCAGCTGGCCCGACGGCTTTGTAGTGTGACCGACCAACCGAGCATAGGAGGGGTGGCAACGGCTCTGCCGTGGCTCTACGCCTCTGTATTTGGGAGACGGAGAGGGGCTGCTCCCCACCGTCGACTGTCCTGAGAGTGGTTTTCTGTAGTTTTCCATTCTCCTGCACTAAGGCGAATACCAGTAGAGTTCCTAGCATATGCCACGGTCGTCAACCCTCCCACCTTCTTCGCACATCTCCTGGCCTGAGAGACTGCGTCACCGTCTAAGTGGCCCGCCTCCCCCATCAGGGGAGGAATGAAAATATTTTAATAGTAGTAGTAATTTATATATATGTATTGTTATTTGATTGATTATATACAATTTTAGTACAGCGTGTGTCTAAATATGCCATCTTCACTTCATTACGGAAAATTAGTAATGAAGTAGGCCTAGTGCGAAATTCGTTGGAAAATGAAAGTGACTCATCTGACTTTGAGGTTACTGAGAATGAACCGAGAGATTCACAGTCAGATTTGGAATGCTTATCAGCTATTTCTTTGCATCAATTATCGGAAAGTGATAGTGGTTACGAACCTCCTCTAAAGCAATCTATCATAACCACGTGGTCTAAGGACACGCCTCCAAATGACTGCATGCCAATACATTTTCCCCAATATTTTCCAGAGTATACCTCTCAGAGTGATGAATCTTTTGCTAGCGCATTACAGATACATTACTGACAATCTGCATATTTCAGGTTGTTTGTGACATGTTTCAATTTTGTGTACATATAATCGAAAATGTTATTATTCCGTTGAATTTCGGAATTACACTTGTTTTACAGACTGTATATTTTCTATTCAAAATATGTACACAAGTTCACTTCACCACGATATGTTTCGGTGTATTCGTTTTACGTAGATTTATTTCATATCTTGCGGATGTTTTGTATTTTCTCTAGACAAGTAAAAGTTGCCAAATATGGCTGCCACCACAAGATTTAACATTGTAAGGTCTAGGATTAAATTCATTTGTGTGTTTCTTTCTAGAAAATGTTGCCCGCACTGCATTTAAGGTATTAACAGTTGTACCAAAACTAGGCCATCTCTGCACTGCCTACGAAGGTCGTTAGAAGAGTAGAAAGTCCACTGCCCATAACCTCGGTACTAAGTAATGTATGCCCGACACCTTGGCCCCCAGGTACTAACTAAGTGTAGGCTGAGTGATTTTCACGACCAGGAGCCTCTCCAGAGTATGAAATCTCATTTCCAAGTGAGATTGAATCAAGGTGTAGTAAAGCTAATGCAGTGAGCTCGCAGTTGCGATCAGCAGTGTTCTGTAAGAAGGACGTCAGCTCCCAGACGAAACTATCTTTACATCGGTCTATTTTCAGACCAACTTTGCTTTACGGGAGCGAAAGCTGGGTGGACTCAGGATATTTTATTCATAAGTTAGAACTAACAGACATGAAAGTAGCAAGAATGATTGCTGGTACAAACAGGTGGGAACAATGGCAGGAGGGTACTCGGAATGAGGAGATAAAGGCTAATTTAGGAATGAACTCGATGGATGAAGCTGTACGCATAAACCGGCTTCGGTGGTGGGGTCATATGAGGCGAATGGAGGAGGATAGGTTACCTAGGAGAAAAATGGACTCTGCTATGGAGGGTAAGAGAAATAGAGGGAGACCAAGACGACGATGGTTAGATTCTGTTTCTAACGATTTAAAGATAAGAGGTATAGAACTAAATGAGGCCACAGCACCAGTTGCAAATCGAGGATTGTGGCGACGTTTAGTAAATTCACAGAGGCTTGCAGACTGAACGCTGAAAGGCATAACAGTCTATAATGATAATGTATGTAAAGTATGTATGTATGCTGAGGACGAAATGAAACCACAAACATCGAAGTGAACCAATCACGCCCTTACCACCATGGGTACGCATTCCTAAATGTGTTTGACTGTCACATTATCCTTGTAAAAATTGTATTCCTGTTCGAGGGATTGTTTTTACCCCTGTCTCTAACACCTGTTAGAGAATGCTCAATTATTAAGCGCCCCATAAAACGTGAAGCTTTCAGCTAATACCCACATAGCATACAATGAAATAGAGTGGCTTTACGTGGCGTAAAGTACAGAAAATTAATTCTGTGCCATACTCGTAGCATGACGGCAAATTGATTACATGTGGTTATGCTAACATGTAGACATAGTAAATATTTACTTCCACTGCGCTGTTGCACTGAAATATGTGGAGAGTAAGAATTAAAATATTTTCTCTACAAGAAGAATGGGTCAAACATCACATTTACGAGTCCCCACTCTGTTTAATAGAAGCCTGTTTATGCTCTCACCTTTGGTTCGTCCTAGAACTGCACATGACACACTTCCACAAGAAATACTCTTCATAATTAAACCTAATTGTCAACATCAACAAGATAGAAGATCTTAATGATTGGGTAACTCCGCCTTTAAAATACTGTACACTATTATTCCTTTTTATTTTATTTTAGCAAGGGATAAGTTTCGTCTCTTCCATATGAGACATCTTCAGCCTAAACGTAATTATAATAAAAACACAATATATTGTTGGTAACTCTAAAACAATTACATATCCGTAATTATTAACTGTCGCAATGACTCAGTCTGTCATATGTGGACACAGTTATAAAACGTACAATACAATCAACAGCAAGCAGCAGTCCTACACAAGACCGCACACTAGCCTGCCGAACAAGAGCGAGAGAAAAACGCCCTACCCTCAATATATTGACCACACGATTTGTCCGGCTATACAACCAGTATATTGGAATATTCCACCTACGAAAAACAAACCCTTTTCAATCACTATATAATTTCTACTTTTAGAACATTGTGATCTTCACATCGATTTTTGATTTTCATTATCAAAACTCAATGGAACTTTTATCATCGAGTAATTTTTTCTATGACACAAAGTATTTTTACAACATGAACTGTTTTAACTGTGTCCACTGAATCATTTTGATTCTTAAAACTTTATGGATACGTCATTGTTTTAGTGTTACCAAGGATATCATAATTTTTAAAAATTATAAAATATTGGGTCTGAAGGTGTCTCACATGGAAAAGACGAACATGTCCCTTTTTAAAATAAAATGAAAAGGAATAATATTGTACACTAATGTAAAGGTGGAGTTACCCAATCATTAAGACCTTCTATCTTCATGAGACACTTGGCAAAATGTTTGCTAAATCAACAGGTCAAGAGATCACGTATGCAGTTTTAACAATTGTACAACAACCCACTGTCTAGCAGAGTGCCCCTGCGGGGGGCGGTATCCCCCGCCTGTCGTAAGAGGTGACTAAAAGGGCTCCAGGGGCTCTGAACTTTGGGTCATGGGTTGGTGACCACGGGGCCTATAGCTGAGTCCTGGCATTGCTTCCACTTACTTGTGCCAGGCTCCAAACATTCATCTATCCTATCCGACCCATCTTGGTAAACTCTTGTTCTTCTCCGACCCTGACGCTATTAGGTTTGCGGGGCCTAGGGAGTCTTTCATTTTCACACCCTTCGTGGCCCTCGTATTCCTTTCGCCGATACACTCATTTTTCGAAGTGTCGGACCCTTTCCATTTTTCTCTCTAATTAGTGTTACATAGAGGATGTTTGCCAAGTTGTACTTCCTCTTAAAACAATAATCACCACCACCACCACCACCACCCCGGCAGAGTGGTCAGTGTATGGGGCCTTCAGTTCAGAGGGTCCTGGGTGTGATTCTCCTTTGATTAACTCCGGGGCTGAGCATTCGTCTTGATCTACATCTAATCTTCTATTTAAAGAAAAACACCTTGTCACTGCAGACTGGATGGACCTTGACCTAACAAGAGATCATTCCTCACGAAAGCCAAAGCCCTGCAGATAACGATGTAACGCGTGTCGGCGCCACAAATCCTCTCGGCAGTTATTCTTGGCTTTCTAGACCGGGACCGCTATCTCATCGCTAGATAGCCCATCAACTGTTTTCACGAAGACCAAGTGGCCCTCAAACCATCCCTCAGATCTAGGTAACTATCCTTGGCCAGGCCGCGAATCTAATTCAGGGCCTCTGGTAAGAGACAGACTCGGAATCTTTACATCGCGGAATCAGATTTCATCTATACACACCATACAGAAAACCATCAGAGAAGCACGTAATAGCCGAATATATTCTTGCATATAAGCCAATTTATATTGTTAGTAGTAGTAGTAGTAGTAGTAGTAGTAGTAGTAGTAGTAGTAGTAGTATATTCGAATAAGACTAAAAAAACGTACACGTTGTACATCAGGCAACAATACGGGAACAAAAGTTCACCCTCATAAATCGTGACAATAAAAGGTCGGTTTTTCTTTTATTTTGCGATCTCTTGTTTGTCAACAAACAATCTCCATTCAGTTTCAAATCCATTTGAGTGTATTCATAGATTTACATAAATGATACATCCCGAGGTGAAATGGACAACGCACGGCAACAGAAAATCTGATTTGCATATGACGAATGGCCATAGATCTGGTATCAGTAAACTCATACATGATCATGTGCGTACAGCTTTATTCTTTTTAATACCTTGTGTTTATTTTGCACGGATCATATCATTTGAAATTCATAATGCAGGTGTGTGTTTGTGATTCGTCAGCCCTAACATAAACCTTTCAAATGACAGAAATATTACTTTTCTAAATATAAATGAAATAAAGCTTAATGAAGGTAATTTCATGTTCCAATACTCTTTGTTGGTATATCACATCATAATTGAGCACTTTAGCACAGCGAGTTCATTTGAGACTGTACTCAGTAGATCAGTGTGTTCAACAGTCGGACGGGAATACAATATAGTATTACGGAATAGAGTAACTGTTAAAAACATACAGTTGTAAGTGACAAAATAGATCACATTATTGCGAAAAATAGGATGTCGAGGTGAAATTAATTGAATCGATGAGTTCGAAAACCAGTCATCTCCATTTTTTTTTTTTTACAAAATGTAGATTCTTTTACTTTCCAGATCTACTGATGTGGACACTCCATTTAGGCTAAAAATATGTCATCTCCTCCTACTGTGTCGAGGAAATATTGCGCAGTGAATTTTCTATTTTGTCTCAAAACATGCCATATCCTGGAGATGACCTGTTCTCCTGGAGGATTCCTGAACCTATACACATAGTTTACCTTTTCCATATCACTTTGTTAACTGTTGATACTATTCCAAGTGACAGAAATGTCCATACATTTTAGGATCTTGTTAACATTGTCTATTGAGTGTTTATGTAGAAAATATTTAATTCTACAGGTGGTTACTGTATAAATTAAACATTATTGATATTATTTTGTAATCTGAGGCATATAATATATTTTTGAGTCAAGAATTATAAATTTCAAACAAAATGTGAAGTACATATTAAGATTTGGTACGAAACCAAGTCATCTCCAAATTCTATATATTAATTCTTATGGCAAAGTAAGTATTACTTTCACAAAATAGTGATGAAATATTTAGTAGCCTGGCATAATTTAGTGTAAAAACATGAAAAATCCATGTGTGTCATACGAGTATTGAAAAGTTCAGTTTTTGTCTCTCCTGTAAATTTAGTCTCAATGGAAATGACTGGTTTTTGAACTCATCGATTAAATTAAAATGAAGGCAGCCTACATGAAGACTCTTGAGACATACAATAAGAAATCACTATCATGGGGAGCTAAGATCCGACACTATTAGACAGTTGTAATACCAGAAATGTTATGTGCATCAGAAACACTGACCATGAGAAATAAAACCACAAAAACGAGAATTGGAGTAACTAGAAGGAAGGGTAGAGAGAAATATATTGGGATCCATTAAATCAGGGCCTCTCAAACGCCCAAAATCTCACGCGTGGAAACCGTTGCGCAGAGGCTCCATGCACCGTCATCGGTCCGACTCGGCTCAACTCGGCTTGACTCGGATGGTGTAGTGCGCTGAGAGCGACGAAGCGTTCGGTGATAGACGGCTTGTTTATCAGTGAAATAGATAAGCGAAAGACAACATAATAATGGAGCAACCTGTTTCGAAGAAAGCAAAGACTCCCGAAATACCATTTCAATCGAACTGGAAACTTTCGTATTTTTTTCTCAGTCGTGACGATAAAGCGAAATGCTTAATCCGTGGGACAATAATTATGCAATCATTTCTCTGTTTGGTTCCATATGCATATGTGAAAGTTTTTTACCTGTTTTGACTTGTACGAAAACCAGATCGCGTGCGACTAGGCCTATTTCCGATTATAATTTAAAGAAGGCTCTCAGAATTGCTGTCAGCCGATCCTTTGTTCCAGACATAACTCGTATAATTGCACAGATAAAGAAAAAGAGGAGCTAGAGAAGATAAATTGTCTGCTCAAACCAAACTGAAAGAAGAGTCTTTCAACACCGGTAACATTGTCCCACATAACAGTGTCTCCTCTCACCGCACAAACATTTGGCAGTGAGGGGAGAATCAGCGGGGAAGGTGAAGAAGGCGGAGACAGGTCGAACGGGTGAGAGAGGTGTAGGGAAAGTGGAGTGGGGGTTTGCACTCTGGTCAACCTAGTGAAGACGTCTCCTGCACCTTGCGCCGTGCAGTGCACGGGCACATGCACCCTGATTGGCCCTGCATTATATGAAAGGAACACGGGAGCTCAGAAAAAGGGAAGAAGTGCATAACAAGGTAGGCAAAATAACGGACGTCATCAGGAATAGGAGGCTGAAGTTCTTCGGTCATGTGTTCCGTATGCCTGACAGCAGGCTGACGAAACACAAGTTTGGAATCTCAAAGGTAAACTTAGATGGCACCAAGCAGTAGCTAACGATCTGAGACTCAGTGGCACAACAAGATATCCTAGGGAGACGCATCTTTAAACAAAGAGTCCAGGATTGGAGGGTCAAACCAGCGGAACGACGTGCCTGGTCAGAGGACAGAAGAAACGCTCATATTAAGAGAATGAAGGACATGTTGGAAGGAAAGCGAAATAAACGCCGTCCAATGAGGTCGTAATGATGTTAGAAAAACTGAATCTCTTATGTACATATAAAGAAATTAATTTCTTACCCTAGTTAAATGCTAAATATTTTCTGGTATAAAATATTAAACTGTTTTCAAGGTATTAAATGTAGGGTAACCTTTAGAATAACTGTGATGAATGGTATCATGAAACGCAACACAAGGAACTCAGGAAGTTACAAGAATGAACACAAATATGTTAGCTGATGAAATTGTGGATTTAGAGAAGGATGTGAGAATAATTTAAGAACATTCTCATCCAGTAAATGAGAACTAAAAGAACAAGAGAAGCAGAAACAGTATAGAGAAAATCAAGACAAATATTATTAGTGTGAACACGACCGATACAAAAATACAATTTCTTTTTAATTTCGAGTGATGTGCAGGAAAAACTTGTACTTTATACAGTAAGTAGATTTAGATTACCGTAGAAGTTAAATTGAGTAAAAATTGAGAAAGGAAGAAAGAAAGAAAGAAAGAAAGAAAGAAAGAAAGAACATGAAAAAAGCACAATGAATAATTTACGAAACGGAATAAAAATAAAAAAGTGAAAGGAAAACACGATACAGAATTGGAGATTTATACAATACGTAAAATAGAAAGGAAAATACAAAAAAAGGATATAAATGTACATGAAATAGTAGGTAAAAACATGAACTGTACTAGGATGTCTAGTTGTTTCAGGAACTGAATAGTCGGGTGGTGGGATCATGCGAAGCGAATGGAGCAGGATATGTTAAGAAGAATACTGAACTCGGCCCTTGACCTTGAGGAGAGTGCATGGAGGCCAAGGCGAAGATGGTTAGATTGGGCTTTTTATAAGTATTCATTGATAAGAGGTTTGCAACTAACCGAGGCCACAGACCTAGTTGAAGATTTCGAACCTGGAGATCCCAGTGGAAACCGAGGAAGATCTACTGGCACGGGTTATGGCTGCGGCGGATGTTGGAGGACCAGGGATTGGTGGTCGTCACATCGAGCCCCACCTGTGACTGGGGGGGGGGGGAGTCGGAGTCGGACGGAGCGCCGAAAATGCGGGAGCTCTGAACGTGTACTGTGGTGTTTTACTGCGGATAGCGGGGCACAAGTTCCTATGATAAACTTCACCGTGTTAGTCCCCACCGAGAGCCCCTAAAGTCTGTAACAGGTATTTCTATTGAGAAATAACAACTTTAACATCGTTCTTTGACTAATTGTCTACCTTTATAATGGTAAATCAGGGTAAGGCGGAGTGTATTGGACTGGACAGAAGGCAAGAGTAAGATGCCTGATGTGAAATTGGGACACCAAGGGAAACCATTCGCTGTAGTTTCGCTCAACAACACGCATATGAGACCAATACAGCACTCGGGTTCGGGGAAGTGATGCACGTGTGTATTAACAGAAATACTTTTTTTATTGCTAGTTGTTTTACGTCGCACCGACACAGATAGGTCTTACGGCGACGATGGGAGAGGAAAGGGCTAGGAGTGGAAAGGAAGCGGCCGTGGCCTTAATTAAGGTACAGCCCCAGCATTTGCCTGGTGTGAAAATGGGAAACCACGGAAAAGCATTTTCAGGTCTGCCGACAGTGGGGTTCGAACAACAGAAACACTATGCTAATGGTAGGTATCCAGTGGCGATATGATATAGACATCTCTTATTTCAACAAGCACACGACATCTTCCAGACACACACACACACGTACATTTTACAACGCTCTGCTTGTCTTGTGGATCCCTGAAAAGCTCGTAAGAATAGTACAAACCTGCATGGAGGGTTTAAGGGCAGAAGTGCGAAACTGTGGGGCCCCATTGGACAAGTTTTAAACGCAGACTGGTCTCAGACAAAGCTATGTTCTTTCGTGTGCTTTGTTCAGCCTGATACTAGAGAAAAGGATGAGGAAATGCAGCATAAGAAATGGAGTTGAGTGTAGGTGGGTGTCACTATTCATTGAATCAAAACAGTTTTCTTTTGCTAGGGGCTTTACGTCGCATCGACACAGATAGGTCTTATGGCGACGATGGGATAGAAAAGGCCTAGGAGTTGGAAGGAAGCGGCCGTGGCTTTAATTAAGGTACAGCCTCAGCATTTTCCTGGTGTGAAAAATGGGAAACCACGGAAAACCATCTTCAGGGGATTCGAACCCACTGTCTCCCGGATGCAAGCTCACAGCCGCGCGCCTCTACGCGCACGGCCAACTCGCCCGGTAAGTCAAAACAGTAGCTCACGAAAATGTATCGAGGAATGAAGGATTGTAGGCGGACGGTTAGGCTAGTGGTAAATCAGACCAAGGCGGAGTGTATCGGACTGGGCAGAAGGCAAGAGCAAGATGCCTGGTGTGAAAATGGGAAACCATCTTCAAGGCTGCCGACAGTGGAGTTCGAACCCACTATCTTCCGAATGCAAGCTCACAGCTGCGCGCCCTAACCGCACGGCCAACTCGCTCAGTGTTTTATTTTATACAAGTTTATTATACAGTACAGATCTATACATTTTATACAATTTTTACGTGTTTACAATGAACTTCATTTCATTAAATTTAAAAACTATAAATTATAATAGCTGTACCTCAACTTTAAGTTTATTTACATCCTTTCAACAGCTCTTTCATAAGCTGCTTACTGAACAATGGCTATGTTTAAAAATATTAAAAACAAATTAATGACGGCCTACTCTTGATTTTACTAGCTTCTTAACATTAAATTAGTTCGTCACGTCTATCCATAATTTTAGAAATTGCTACGCACATTTCTAAAAAATACAGCACAGCAACGATCAAAAAAATTATGATGATGATGCTTGTTGTTTAAAGGGGCCTAACATCGAGGTCATCGGCCCCTAATGGTACGATATGAAATAACAAAAAGTTAAAATTCATCCACTGACCAAAATAAAATAAAAAATGTCATGAAGAATGAATGGATGGACATGAACCCAACCAAAAACAAAAAACAAAACCGTGGTTCAGACTCAAAAAAGATCGTAAATAATAGTATTACTGACCAAGTGACCACTTATAAAGCACAATGATGCTTCATGTCTAAAGGGGTGCAAAATCCACGTCTAAGGCCCCACGGAATGGTACATGTCGCGAGTAAAGTAGAACCATGGTATTTGTCATGTTGGGGTACTAATCAAAAGTAGCGAAGACTCACGGTGTTCCACACAAGATGGTATTACTCACAAGTATTGTACTTCGTACAGGCAACGCAGACCCACAGTGCCGCTCATATAGTAGTACAACTCACAGGCTACGCCCAGACCCGCGGTGTTGCTCACATAGATACGACGCACGGGTGCTGGAAACCCGCAGGCCAGCCTCTTTACTGCTACTAATCACAAACTTATTTCGTACCTAATTTAGTGGTACTACTCGCATGTACAGGCAACCCATGGTGTTCCCCGCATGATGGTACGAATCAAAAGTAGTTTCATGGTTCTAATTCAATCATCCATTGGTCGCCCCTTTTAGTCGCCTCTCACGACAGGCAGGGGATACCGTGGGTGTGTTAATCGTCTGCGTCCCCCAGCCACAGGGGGTAAAGAGAGAGGAAAAAGAAGAAAGAAGGGATCCGTCACTTCGAAAAATGAAGTAACGGACGAAGAAAGGCAAGGGCCACGAAGGGCGTGAAAATGAAAGACTTCCTAGGCCTCTAATACCGTCGGGGTCGGAAAAGAACAAGAGTTAACCAAGGGAGGTCGGATAGGATAGACGAATGTGAGGAGCCTGGCACAAGTAAGTGGAAGTAATGCCACGACTCAACTAAGGGCCCCGTGGTCGCCAATCCACACTCCCAAGTTGAGAGCCCCTTGGACTCCTTTTAGTCGCCTCTTACGACAGGCAGGGGATACCGCGGGTGTATTCTACATGTGCGTCCCCCACCCGCAGGGGGTGGAGTGTTTGGTCCGCGAAAGGTATTTTATTTCCCTCAAGTCCGCCGGCAAGCCGGTTAGGACCCCACTATCCGCCACCTGGGACGCGCCACGTGGTAGTATCACCTCTCCCCCTGCTACGCCAGCGTAGTAGGTTCGTGGTTCAAAAAGAATATATCACGCATAATATTTTACTTGAAATAAAGCATTTTATAAATAAAAACTTTGGAACAGGTTAATTTAATTAATTTCAGCAAATATTACAAAATGTAGCAAGAAAGATTTTTTTGAAAATGAATTATACATTTTTATGTTTTACAAATGAGACATTTTCTTCTTCAGTATTTTTTGGCGTGGCGTGGTTCTGTGCCCCTGATGGAGATTGGCGGCACCTCTTGATACCGCGGTGCACACTTTGAGAACCCCGGATTTAGAGGGTTAGCAGGTCAACAAATGTCATTATTCTAATTATACGAGTACACATAACTGACTTCAAAAATACTGAAGTATTCACCCAGTTTAACACCAAAGGAGTACCATCTCATTCATCGCCATCAAATTTGAGGTAACCTCAGTTTCCCTGTTCCCAATTGTTCACGTCACAGGCATGACCTTCCGCCATAAATTACAGAGAAATCAAAGTGTTTCACATACATATGTTGGATAAGCCATCAATGCCGCAAATTGAGTTCCGAGCTTGTATGAACCGTCCGGCTCATTTAGCACCCTAGATAGCCACAATTATTTAACCAGAACCCAGCATCCCTCGTAGGCATCAAACAGCGTGTGGAGGGTTGCCTACATTCACCGCCAGTGGGGGAGGCACTTGGTTGAAAATTGTGGTTCTGGTCAATCACTTAGTTAAACTGACCTGACAGCCTTCCTGAGGGGACCGTTACAATGAATGGTATTGCTATTTATTTCTCATTTCGTTGTAATCAACACAAGCCGAATCATTGCATTTCTATCCCATGAAGCTTCCCGTAATTTGTAATTTGCATACTGCCTGCGGTAAATAGGAGAGACGCGTGCCCACAAATCTTCAGCCAGTAGTCAACTTTTCTGGCGATAATTCCTCGTTTGCACACTCTCCATGCTATTATGCAAATAATAATAATACTAATAATAATAATAATAATAATAATAATAATAATAATAATAATAATAATAATAATAATAATAATAATAATAATCTATAATATCAAACGTAAGTTTGTTCGTTATGCAAATCCGCACGCCTCCACTCATCAGTACCAACATTTACACGAAGGCACATGAAGCATTCGGACAGGTCTTACAGTTAGTTATATTGTCAAATTTTTACTCCATGCTTTAACGGGCATAAAGCAAATAAATCCATTAAATATGGAGAATATCGAAGTAGTCGTAGAATCAACGGACTCAGCTCATTTTACGTCTCTCACTGCGAGAAACAATATTCGGTTAGTCCGAAAACAATACTGTAATTCCCTAAAACAGCCCATTTACAAGATATTTCCAAAAAAACTCCCCGCTTTTGGAAACAGGTCAAGGACTTGCTAGCGGCAACCATGGTAAGGCCAGCTCAGTATGTACCATTTAAATTTCCAGCTCTCTAAGGTGTCAGTGGTCAGTGCCCAAAAATGGCGAGGCTAACTTCAACAAATACTTATTTTGTGATGCCGTCTATAGTCGTCCAAAAAAAAAAAAAAAAACAACAACGCTTCTTTAAGTCTTCAAGGCCTGCTGAGATAGTTTACTTCAGAACCGGATTTTGCTCTATGATACAATCTAACAATTCATTCTCTGTAAAATCAAATTCACTTACGGTGGCTTATTTGCTTTAATCGTATGCACCTCCTTTTCATTTAATTCTAAAACGTTGCTAACAATTGTGTGCCAGAACACGAAAGGGAAATAACCCTCCAATTGTTAAAAAATGAGTTACTGACATATTTGGATATTACTATTATATAATTACTAGCCCACAATATATGAAAAATTATTATCCACTTTTACTCTCCCGCTGTTCAACGGAGAGATTTTGGAATATCTCTTAATCGCAATCTTGCAGTGTGAGAGGGAGCTGCTGTAATCCAAGCGGTAACATTATGTCAGCTATTCGTATAGCCAATAGCACACGACCTTTTAGTCACATATTTTGATGCAAGTAGCAACTTCAGATCTAGCTAAGATAAAGACGTGTACATCTGCGCAGAAGATGAAATTTCGCAAAATTTATGTCATAAAGATCATGTCATACGGATCGAAACCTGGCATTTTCTGATTTAAAGAAAACTACTCTCCATTGGATTTTGGGGAAGTAGTTGAGCTTTTGAACGAAAGTACTGGGCGACCTTGGAAACACAGAACATCAACAGATTTCTACACCATCCCACCTTATTCACACTTACAAAATGCAGAGTGCTTCTGTTCTGTTGGCAGGAAGATTGCTGCTGCAAAACACAAGGACTTGATGTCCCTACTCCATTACATCCCTGAGAACCATCATATCGTGTACCGTACTCTTCAAGCAGACACTCAAGCTGCAAACAGCGAGTAGGAGGAGGATCCAGACGGCTGATTAGAGTCTGTGTGACTTGAACCCCAAACACTATTAGCAAACAAAAAATTCATGTTGAAGTAAATATGAACCAGAGTCCGTTTTAAAAGAAGTAACTGATGAAAACTGGACCTTTATAAAAGTAACCCATTTTTTAAATTTCATTTATCAGGTTTGGTAATTTGGAGCTGATATTTTTCGGATAAATAACGGATATTAGAAGATGATTATAATTTTCCTGTACTGTTTCGACTATAAATAACTGTTCATGAACCAAATATGTGACTGTCAATGTGCTCAATACCATGCAATAACGACAAATGCAAAATGCCAAATATCTCAGTTCCATGTCGGTGTTGGTTAGCTCCCACACGCCATCTAGCAGTCAATTCATACTCTGCAAAATTCACCTATGGTAGTAGAAACTGCTGGTAGTTTATGATATTGTGCTACGCATCATTTTACGGAAGCTTTCATCATGTCTGTAAACAAGGCTCCAGGACAATCGCTGAAAGTAGCAGGGATAATTTGGAAACACTGCGTTTCTCTCTTCTTTCTTCTTATCTCAAGGGAAGTGTCCTGAATCGTAAGACGTTGGGTCGGGGATACAACGTGGAAGGAGGACCAGTACCTCGCCCAGGTGGCCTCGCCTACTATGCTGAACAGGGGCCTTGTGAAGGGATGGGAAGATTGGAAGTGACAGGCAAAGGAGAGGGAAGGAAGAAGTAGCCGTGGCTTTAAGTTAGGTACTATCCCGGCATTTGCCTGGAGGAGAATTGGGAAACCACCGAAAACCACTTCGGGGATGGCTGAGGTAGGAATCGAACCCACCTCTACTCATTTGACCTCCCTTCAAATTTCGTTACAGAGCTGGGAATCGAATATGAGCTTCCGAGGGTGGCACCTAATCACCCTAACCACTACACCACAGAGGCGGACTGTGTTCCTGTCATGGTCAATTTTATGTACGAGGTGTAGGTTGCTCCAGAGTTAGAACTCCGAGGAATTTGTACGTTTACACTCTTAATAGTGTGACACGTAATGTTGGATTAATGATTTCGCAGTTCGAAACGTAGGGACTGCTCGGCTGAGGTGGTAACGGCATGCTCGGTTCATCTGGAAGGACGTCGGTTCGAGTCCCCGTCAGGAAGTCAAAAACGAGATTTCCACTTCCGGAGGTGCACATGGCCCTGGAGTTCACTCATCCTAGACTAAAAATGAGTACCAGGTTAATTCCTGTGGGCAAAGGCGGACGGCGTAGAGCCAACCACTGTACCCTACCAAGTGCCGAGATTACGGATTGTGGAGGCCTATGCCTTCCACCCCTCCCATGGACTGTACGGAGATGACTTCGCTTTGCATTCAGAAAAGTTGTACAAAGTTAACGAATATATATCAATAATTCGCAATAAGTTTAAAAATAATGAACTGCAGAAAAACAAATGTAATTCAATTTTTATTTGTGATGTATTTTCAAGTGTTTGATGATATAATACTACATTATATTATCACAACAATTATTCATCTTCTTCCGTCGCTTTTCCCACACTTGTGGGGTCGCGGGTGCGAATTGTGTCGCATACGTGGATTTCGCCCTTTTTACGGATGGAGGTAATCACTATTGTGTGTTTCTGTGGTGGTTGGTAGTGTAGTATTGAACCCTTGGTGGTACAAAGGTCATGGGTTCAGTATGTTGTCTGAATATGAAGATCAAAGTGTAGGGACAAACACAAACACCCACAAACACCTGGGCCAGAAGAATTAATCGAACGTGATTTATCGAACCAGGGACCCTTTGAACCGAAGGCCTCAACACTGACCACTCATCCAAGGATTCGGACTATTACCACAAGAGTTCATGTGTGTTATTTAATTACAAGTACATCCGCGGGGATATTAAGGAAAAATATTATACATTGTCCCGGTCTCGAAAGCCCAGAATAACAGCCGAGGGGATACGTCCTGCTGACCACACGACCCCTCATAATCTTCAGGCCTTCGGGCTGAGCAGCGGTCGCTGGGCAGACCACGGCCCTTTCAAGGACGTTAAGTGCCACTGGGGGGTGTATTACAACATTGCGGGCGGATCCCGCGGGTAATTGATAATAATAATAATAATAATAATAATAATAATAATAATAATAATAATAATAATAATAATAATAATAATAATAATTGTTCCGGATGTACCGGTGGAGCAGAACGAGGTTAGTCAGGTACAAAATCAATCTTGAAACAAGACAAGGAAAATCCAAGATAGTGAATTTTACAGATTATGGGCTTCAAGCCCCTAGTTTTACAATTCCCGAGATACCTGATCCAGTTTACAAAAACTTAAATTAAAAACAAGGAATTATTTAGTTAAAGGCAGAAATCTCCTCATTCATTAGCACTTACTCCCAAAATAGAATATCTAGCCTTCCAGAGGCACTCGTTAAACTTACAAAAACTTTGAAAAAGAGCAAACATGCTCTCAGTTTCTTACTGCCCACTCAAGGCAACATTACATCAACATTTACAATCTTTGGCCTCTCAAGCCAACATTTACCAATTGACCTTACTTTTACAGGGGTATTTTATACCCAACCTACTGGGCCTTCATGCAAAAGAACAGGTTAGATAACTGGCCCAAACACGTAATGAATGGGGGCGTACACTACGCTCCAAGATAATGAAAACTTAAAAACCTACAGAGCTCTAGGCCGATTCCCAAACTACTGAGGTGGCTCGCATAGAAATTACTGTAATCCATAACAAAAGGTTGCAAAATCGCGGACACCTCAAACCAAGATGAAGGAGAGCTCGAGAGGGTAACTCACTCTCTATCCCCACTTTACAATTTTACATTAGCCGAAAGCTAAGTTACATTTTAGAAAAATAGTTTACATAGTAAAGATTCGGACCTTCCCCTCGGAATAATTTGCGGATACAGCAAGAAAGATGGAATTATGTGGCCATTACCTTATTGATGTTCTGGCTGCCGATGAAAGAGGCGCCCCGCCTCCTGCCTTAACGCACACACTTAGAAAGTCGACGATCAATTGGCCAGGAAACATGAAAAGACGCAGTTTATATACCCTCAGGGAAGGTTCGAGATCATTCAAGACTAATCAGGACACACCATCTTAATTTTTATTGGTAGATGCAAAGTGAACAAGAAATGCGGGATTGGTTGAAAATTAATTACCAAAATTTATGATTTGTCCGATTCAACTGGCGAAAAGAAAAGGAAGTGTCGCCAATCCACAAATAAATGAACATAGATCAGTTATGGAAAACCTAGGAATATGAAACTTCTTTAAGGTTTAAGTTCTTCCACCTTGGGCCAGAGTGCATGATCATAGTTTTTAGTAGTGTAATCTGTAGAAACATGTCCAAACTTCTTTATGTATATCAAAACAAGGATAAATTCAGTCAGTTTAGGAAATTTCACAACAAAACAATTACTTAATATTTCAGTGGTGACATCTTCTGATTAAAGTTGCAGCTTGTTTTGTTATCCGTTTCACTTTTTGACCGATAGAGGAGCTTATTTTGAATGCGCGGCGTTGAGGTGAACCTCCCGGTACAATAATAATAATAATAATAATAATAATAATAATAATAATAATAATAATAATAATAATAATAATAATAATAATAATAATAATAATCCACTTCCTTGGCTGAATAGTCAGCGTTAGTGACCTACCATTCAGAGCATCGTGGGTTTAATAACAGACCGGGTCAGATGTTTTAATCGTGGGTGATTAATCCGTTTATCACAGGAATTGGATGTATATGTTCACCTTGAAAATCTCCTCCTCAGTTCCTTACTCAACACCACATTGCCTACCACTAGAGATAAACGTAATCATAGAACACATTACCCTACATAGGTAAAGCCGTCAAACTGGGGTTAAAACATGTGTGGCATTGCACATGTTATCCTATATGGTTGTTATGGAAAGCGGTGGGATAATCTACATGAATCCACTTGGGATTGGTAAAAGCACGTTTTCAATAAAAATCTGCAATATTTCAAATAATAATAATAACAATAATAATAATAATAATAATAATTTTGCTACTGGCTTTACGTCGCACCGACACAGATAGGTCTTATGGCTACAATGGGAGAGGAAAGGGTGAGGACTGGGAAGGAAGCGGCCTTGGCCTTAATTAAGGTACAGCCGCAGGCATTTGCCTGGCGTGAAAATGGAAAACCACGGAAAACCATCTTCGGGGCTGCCGACAGTGGGGTTTGAACCCAGTATCTACCGAATACTGGATACTGGCCGCACTTAAGCGACTTCAGCTGCAGCTATCGAGCTCGGCAATAATAATAATAATAATAATAATAATAATAATAATAATAATAATAATACGTCCCACTAACTACCTTTACGGTTTTCGGAGACGGAATTTTGTCCCGCAGGAGTTCTTTTACATGCAAGTAAATCTACCGACACGAGGCTGACGTATTTGAGCACCTTCTAATACCACCGGACTGAGCCAAGTTGGGGTCAGAAGGTCAGCGCCCCAAACGTCTGAGCCACTCAACCCGGCTCAAAGAATATTTTCAGCTTCGAATTCTCTAATGAAAACCTACAACCTACTTTCCAGTCATTGACCGGGTCAGGGATGGAATGAATGAAGCCTCCATCTTGCGGCGAGGATAGGAATGTGCCGGCTGCCGAAGCCTTTCGCACTCCTCTGGGGCAATGATTAATGACTGGGAGATGAAATGAAATGATACTGGAGAGTGTTCCTAGAATGAAAGATGCCAGAGAAAACCGGAGTACCCGGAAAAAACCTGTCCAGCCTCCGCTTTTTCGAGCACAAATCTCACACGGACTGACCGGGATTTAAACCACGGAACCCAGCGGTGAGAGGCCGACGCGCTGCCACCTGAGCCACGGAGGCTTTTCGAATTCTCTATTATGATGTTAAATATAGCGTACTTGGAAATTCCTATTACAAACTCCCAGGGCCTGTAAAAGGGGAAAGAGACGACTGAAAGGGGCCGCAGGGGCTCTCAGCTTGGGAGCGTGTGTTGGCGAGCACCGAACCCTTAGCTGAGCTCTAGCATTGTGTCCACTTACTTGTGCCATACTCTTCGATTTTATCTTTCCTATCCGAACTCCCTTGGTCAAATCTTGTCCTTTATCCGACCCCCACGGAAGTAGCTTTGCGAGACCTTCGTGGGCCTTCTCTTTCTTTGGCCGATACCTTCATTTTTCTAAGTCTTGCACCCCTACCATTTTCTGTCAGATTAGATTTAATACGAGGTATCTGTTATAAACCCAGATGGGACGCGGGGTGTTTGTACTCTGCGCTACTGGAGCTGCCTCAGCCCAACTTACTTCGCGCGCGGCCACCCTGCTTCAAGTGTGTATACAATCTTGTATGAAGTGCTACGGTACCTTACAAAAGATGCTGGTAGTGTCGTCCCTCCTGGGTTACACAGGCACTGTATCTCGTAACTACATTCTGGCTGACACGAGTTAGTTCTGCCACTGTAATGTTCCTGATTTCGTTCGTAATGTTTCTTTCCTTTTTCTCCAATGTGTGGGAATTTGTTCGATACATATCTTTTTCCAGTTTACCCCCATAAGTAAAAATCACACACTGTTAGATCTGGAGAACGAGGGGTAAATAGACGAGCACTGAGCTGTTGTCAAGATGGCCGGGGAACATAAAGAAATAATAGAAGGAAAGCCAGCTCGTCCATGAAGCCGAATTGAAAGAGCCTTAAAGGAAGTGAAAGTTATTGACATTGATTTTCTGCTCAGAAAGCATTTTGGGGAGACTTGGAAAGGAAACGAAGATCTTACTTTGTGTAAGAATCTGATCGATCCTCAAACAACCGTGAACAATGCAGAGGGGAACTCAGAAGACAATGAGTTGCCTGTGTAATTTAGATGGGACAGGACAGGACTTCTTGTTGCAGGCTTTCATTTGATGTCATATTATTTGATCACTGATCACTGTGTCTGCAAACACTTCCGATTCTTCTTCTTCCGTCAACTGGTGGAAGAACGGCATCAAAATGTCATCTTGGTACTTCTCTGAATTTACTGTCGTCTCGAAAAAATAGGCCCAATTATTCGTCTTGCACTAACAACACACCAAACACCAATCTTCTTGTCACAATGAGGGACTTCATAAACACCATTTTGTGCACACCAATAGTGAGAGTTATGACAGTTCACGCGAACATTAAGAAGAAACCAGAACTTTTACATACGAAAATTCGGTGTTGCAATTATAACTGTCTCAGCATGTTAACAGCTGAGATTCAGACTGGCGACTGATGCTTGCCAGATCGAACACGTACAGACTGCTTGCAAGGTCAAGAACTATGCGCGCGCTTCCCCTACTGCAGCTTACATACCGGAGAGTACAAACACCATTCGTGTGGTCTGGGTCTTGGCCGGCCGGCCAACGCAGCAAACGAAGTCTGTGTGCCACAGGCCATCTCGTCGACTCGCCGGCGGACTACGACGTTCGGTTTCGGCTGTCGAGTCAGTCAGTTCCCTGGTTGCATCTAAGTAATCACTCATTTTCATAAACACTAAGACGCAATTCACTTTCACGTAGTGACAGTAAGCAAACAATGTGACTTGAGGTTCTCGCACCGAATCTCCTGCAAAAGGCTGAACGATGGCCAGTGCCCGATCGGATCGGCACTTCTATTTCAAGTGCTTGTAATGAACAAAAATATATGTGCCGACCCCATCGCGACGACAGCTGTGAGACCCCGAATATTAACGTTTTTGTCTCGTTAATGGTTCATTTATCAATACACATGCACAATAAAATAGGAAAAAAGGATAAACCATGTTTCATTCAAAATCCACAGTTCCAGCCATTCAGGCAAGCAGTTCAATGTTAAAAACATCCTTGGGATATGAGCTACGAATTTTAGGTAAATTATATATATATTGGTGTCGCTATTTCTAGCCGAGTGCAGCCCTTGTAATGCAGACCTTCCGATGAGGGTGGGCGGCATCAACTGCGTGTTATTATGGTGGGGGATAGTGTTATGTGTGGTATGTGAGTTGCAGGGATGTTGGAGACAGCACAAACACCCAGCCCCCGGGCCACGGAAATCAACCAATGAAGGTAAAAATCTCCGACCTTGCCCGGAATCAAACCCGGGACAATCTGAACCAAAGGCCAATACGATGACCATTCAGCCAACAAGTCAGACAAATAAAATATGATAAAGTATGAGAATATATTCTTTACGTATTCCTAAAAATTACATTCCTTTTCTTAATCATCGTTATCCGGTCGTTTGGTTTAGCAATTTGCCGTTTTCTACCACTACGAACGCTAATGTGAGTCCAGGAATTGTTTCACTTAAGCACCACTACGAGTGCTAATGTGAGTCAATGCAGAGTTTCACTTAAGCCCTTACAATTACATTCCGTGTGGACATTTTCAAAAAAATCAAAAAATGACTTGAGGGTATTGAATCAAAGAACACAATATAGAAAGAATGATGTAAATAAGTTAATTTGAATCAAAAAAATCTAGTACGGAAACACGCGATTTCGGGCTGGTTTTACGGAACTGCATTTAGACCGGATGTGATTTTCGAAATTTGGTTTCATTTTTAATTTGATAGAGCTTCCCAAGACTTACAATTTAAAATATTTCCTGGCCCTTTACCCCTTTAACTTTCGGCACAATTGAGGACGCCGTATAAGGCCATAATAGCAGTGTAAAAAGTATGAACCATAGAGCTTAGCTGAGTGAATACCGAGTACGCCATGACGGCACTTGCGACAACCCTTTGACCCGATAACTTCGATGAGTTTGGGAGAGGCCAGAACGTCGGACTAAGAGAGGCAGGTTGAACGTTCCGGTACATTGCCAGCCACTCGAACAGTCCTGATTACACTGTGGAGCGGTGTTGAACGCAGTGGGAACATGAGAAGGGTCGGGTTGACCGCGGTGGACCACTAGCAGGAAGGATCCATCCACGGCGAGAAAAGCTGTAAGCAATCAATGGGCGTCACTGCTCACCACCATTACTATATAAAGGCGGCGAGTAGAGCAGGATCTTTCGTCGCGGTGTCTCTTACGACATCTACCATTTTGACATGGCATCACTGAGCACGTTTGAACTTGTGCCAGGAACGAGCAGCATGGTATCTTTGTGGAGTGGCGACGAGTGGTGGTGTTCAACGACGAATCAGGGTTCTGTCTGGATACAGACCACCGCCGAACTCGAGTCTGAAGACTTTTCGGCCAGCGCAGTGATCCGCGCTTCATTGCAGAGAGGCACGCCGTCCCAACGAGAGATTTGAAGGTGTAGGGCATTTAATGAGATACCTGCTCCCCACTGGTGGTGATTTATGGAACGCTGACAGCGCAGCAATACATCCAGGAATCTCTGCGACCTCGTGTGCTACCCTTCCAGCCCAACAACCCCACTCTCCAGCATTACAATGCCCGGTTTCACACAGCACGGATATCTGTGGTCTGCCTTAGTGACGTCAACATGCTTCCTTGGCTAATTAGGTCTCCAGGTCTTTCGCTCATCGCGAACATTTGGGACCAGAGTGGATGACAACTTCGCCAGCAGCGGCAACTACGGCAGATTTGGATGGTCTCTTGCACCAGCTCTGGCCGGATTTTCATCAGGAAAACTCCCGACGTCTGCATTTCGACCGCATTGTCACCTGTCTCCGTGCTACAGGTGTTCCAACACTGTAGTAAGTGCATCCTGCAAGTGCTTGTTACCTTGCAATAAGTACTTGGTGTGGTATAATAATAATAATAATAATAATAATAATAATAATAATAATAATAATAATAATAATCTGCGTGTTTTCTACGCAGTGGGGCAGAGTCCACTGTATTGCAAGCCAATATGCACTTGGTTCTCTTAACCGCATCATTTGGAATAAGATGAACATAGAGCATGTCTTCTTGAAGGCGATTAAACCACCATTTCTTGAGCCGACTACGTGGCTTATTTCAAGATGGTGTGATGCGAAGTGCCGTCTGTGCAATAGATGTACCACTGAAGTTGGGTCTCGCGTATCTCGTCTAAAATCGTGGCAACTCCCATGAATATCCCGATTTGCATATTGGTGACATGATCTAGCCAGTTCATGCCAAGTGACCAGCGAAGCATGCGCATGACATGAAGTTCTTGCTCGCGCATGACTGTTGCTGGCCAGCATTCATTTCCATACAGAGCAACTGGATGATCAAGAGTCTTGTAAATCTTGTACAGTTGGTTTGTATCCGGCGTTCGCAGAGAACACCAGTTGTTTGCCGCCACTTCACACGGGCCACAATATTTTGATGTTTTGTTTATACTACCACATCAGGTGCATGTACCCACTTGCGTGCCCCAACGTGGGCTCCTTCATGGTGTGCAATTCTTTTCTTCTGCAAATAAGTGTATTTTTACTAGCTTTTGTAGTCCTGAAATTACCGAATGAAGTCTGGTGTACGCGCTTTTTTTGGTACAGATATTTTTAGGGACCCACTAGTGCAACAAAGCGATAGACGTAATATGTTAAGGTATATAGGGGAAGTCCATTTAATTTCGACCACTTAACTTTAAACGCAATGAAAATTTCTCAGATGTTGTACACGATAATTAGTACAATATAGGTATCAAATGATTTGCTGAAAATGAAGGTTTTTATAATCTTTATGGTTTATTTAAGGGTAATATTTATTCAAATTTTTTATCGTGTAATTTTGACCGACAGCGCGTTACATGGACCAGGTGATCATGCATTTTGGACTGGTAAATATAAACATTTAAGTTATTTAATTAATTTGTTATGAAATACTAAGCAATAAAATACGACACTACGAAAATTAATGTTGTCATACCTTCTAGCATGTAGGACAATGATGAAACAATTCATCCTGAATTTTGGTGCAGTTTACATAAGGCCAGGTTTTGCAACTATTGCAATGAATCCAATCGTTATCATAATACTTGTCACATACAATGCCGTCAGGTAGCTCCTCAAATATTTTAATCACGTAGGCTGAGTGGAATTCGAACTAGCCCTCAAATCCAGCTAAAAATCCCGACCTGCCGGGAATCGAACCCATGGCCTCCGGGTAAGAGGCAGATACGCTACCCCTACACCGCGGGACCGGTCTCAAATTACAAAAGAAATTATTTTAGAATTAACAGTAAAACTACAAAGAAACGCAATTTTTACAATTGTTTGAACGGACCAAATTACACGACATGCAAAGATTTAATTAAAAACAAAATGATATGGGAAGTATTTAAAATGTATGAATGAAACTATGTAGAAACTTACCTAAATATTTCGTCAGTACTAGAAGAATCTAAACACCTTCCTGGCCGAAATAAATACTTCACAGTACGCTTACTTGTCACAAGGAATGTGAGTATTAAGATTGCTTTCCTCTTCTACCTTCAACCTTAAGTCCATTAGCAGAACATCTTCCAAGATGAAAGCTACCTTCGGCTGTCTTGCTGACCTAGACTCACACAAGGGGTGACCAAACTTGCAAATGCCAAAAATACTATCGGTCCATATTACATGCAGGTCCAAACTACACGCACTTCCCCTACAGTCGTTCTCAGCATATTCAGCCCAGATGCTCACTTTGCCACTGCGATACAAACCACAATATCACCTACAAAATGAATTGGATGTCAAGTCTCCATTAACCTGGTTAATGGTGTCATTCCACACACAGCTTTCAAAAGCTTATGCTCATTCAAAGGGAAGCAACGAGCTTTCTAAAAAAACTCTACCTCATAAAAGACTGAATGAAACATACGGCCCTTTCATCCTGTAGACTCTAACGGGGCTTTTAATATTCATTTAGATGAAAGAAACGACACTGGGATATTTGAAAGAGTATTAATTATTTTCATTCATCAGTCTCTTTCTTACTCCTAAACCATTCCTGGTTGGCTTGCAAGAGTCACAACTGGAAAGGTGTATGGAAAAGAGACACAAAGGCACTTCGCAAGAACACGTATTTTGTACTTGGAGAAAATTGCAGCACTACTAATTAAAACACTGTCTTGATAGTTGCAATCTCCATAATCCGATGTTCCTTCCAATTTGTTCAGCGATGGATGTAAGAATAAAAGATTATATGAAATATGTGTTCCTTCCACTCTGTGAACTCAAAAGGAGATTGATACCTTCATTTAGATGATAAACCTGCTACTAAGATGTTTAAAAATATCCATCAAATTCACTTGTCTATATCCGTTTCACCATTAGAAGGGAAGTATTTGGGAGACGAACAGTCGACAACGGTGGGGACACACAGTTTCGTCCTCCTCATTCTTCTTATTCTTCTTCTCTTCATTCTAACCCGTCTTCTTTAGTTTTCATCACCGCCGTCTCAATCTCTATCTATTGCCTGCTCTGTGCCGTGAGAATTGGGTTTACAGCGACATTGCAGATGGCAGCACTTACCGCACACAGAGCACATGTTGGTTAAATGAGAGTTGGTCCGTAACACCAATATAAAATGAAAAATAATCCGTAACATATTACTAATTGACAATATAATGCACATACAGAAACTAACATTTCACATTTGAGCTTGACTTAAGATACAGAAACGTATGTATGTATGTACTGTATGTTCAGTCCGTCAGCGATTCCACTGGTGTGATCCTCAACAGCTCTGCCATCAGCTGTCATAGATGGCCTAGGCATCACTGAAGAGGCGTACTAGGGAAATGAGGAGTGAGGTAGTTTCCCGTTGCGTTCCTCACCGAGCCTGAGTTGCTATTACATATCAGTCTGCCAAGCGCACTGAGATGCATGCACCAACCGACTCCATGAGCAACATTTTCACACCATTCATAGCAGGGACTGGCTGCAGAAGGATTGGCATTATTAGCATCGCTCATACCTCAGTCACTTTCATATTGTCAAAGCCAAGGATAAGACAGAGACAGATCTATGATATCCGAACGTTAATCTGAGCCGTCTTCCGCACTACAGTGAACTTCATCGTACACTTTCCATTGACATTTCCGTAGAGAATTCGCTGTGTATGAATGTACCTTTTGATTTCGAGTATTTCTTTGTAACTCTCCCTCTGAACAGCGACCCAGCACATTTACGAGAGTCTCCGCATCTCTACAATCCGGATAACAAATTCCTTGTCCGATACCTTCATTTAAGTTCTTACTATATACGATATATAAATTAGTTATCTTTCTAAGAAGCAACGCATCTCAGCTATTACAATTCATTGATACCACCATCAGCCATTCAATCATTAGAGTTCTGATGGTCCTCACTCACAGTATCACTCCAATTCACTTAGAGATGCAAACATCTTTAAATTTGATAACTTTGAATTTTTCTATGATTAATTAAAACTGTTACCAGTGATTATTTTTATTAAACTTACTCCACAACGCGTTAAGTAGTCTAGGCTCATTTTCACCACCTCATGATGATGTACTCCAAAACGTGTTCCAGAGTCTAGGCTCCATTTCACCACCTGATGATGTACTCCAAAACGTGTTCTAGAGTCTAGGCTCCATTTCACCACCTGATGATGTACTCCAAAACGAGTTCTAGAGTCTAGGCTCCATTTCACCACCTGATGATGTACTCCAAAACGAGTTCTAGAGTCTAGGCTCCATTTCACCACCTGATGATGTACTCCAAAACGTGTTCCAGAGTCTAGGCTCCATTTCACCACCTGATGATGTACTCCAAAACGTGTTCTAGAGTCTAGGCTCCATTTCACCACCTGATGATGTACTCCAAAACGAGTTCTAGAGTCTAGGCTCCATTTCACCACCTGATGATGTACTCCAAAACGCGCTCTAGAGTCTAGGCTCCATTTCACCACCTGATGATGTACTCCAAAACTTGTTCTAGAGTCTAGGCTCCATTTCACCACCTGATGATGTACTCCAAAACGTGTTCCAGAGTCAGGGCTCCATTTCACCACCTGATGATGTTATACTCCAAAACGCGCTCTAGAGTCTACGCTCCATTTCACCACCTGATGATGTACTCCAAAACGCGCTCTAGAGTCTAGGCTCCATTTCACCACTTGATGATGATGTACTCCAAAACGCGCTCTAGAGTCTAGGCTCCATTTCACCACCTGATGATGTACTCCAAAACGTGTTCCAGAGTCTAGGCTCCATTTCACCACCTGATGATGTACTCCAAAACGTGTTCCAGAGTCTAGGCTCCATTTCACCACCTGATGATGTACTCCAAAACGTGTTCCAGAATCTAGGCTCCATTTCACCACCTGATGATGTACTCCAAAACGTGTTCCAGAGTCTAGGCTCCATTTCACCACCTGATGATGTACTCCAAAACGTGTTCCAGAGTCTAGGCTCCATTTCACCACCTGATGATGTACTCCAAAACGTGTTCCAGAGTCTAGGCTCCATTTCACCACCTGATGATGATGTACTCCAAAACGCGCTCTAGAGTCTACGCTCCATTTCACCACCTGATGATGTACTCCAAAACGCGCTCTAGAGTCTTGGCTCCATTTCACCACCTGATGATGTACTACAAAACGTGTTCCAGAGTCTAGGCTCCATTTCACCATCTGATGATGATGTACTCCAAAACGTGTTCCAGAGTCTAGGCTCCATTTCACCACCTGATGATGATGTACTACAAAACGTGTTCCAGAGTCTAGGCTCCATTTCACCACCTGATGATAATGTACTCCAAAACTTGTTCTAGAGTCTAGGCTCCATTTCACCACCTGATGATGTACTCCAAAACGTGTTCCAGAGTCTAGGCTCCATTTCACCACCTGATGATGATGTACTCCAAAACGCGCTCTAGAGTCTACGCTCCATTTCACCACCTGATGATGTACTCCAAAACGCGCTCTAGAGTCTAGGCTCCATTTCACCACCTGATGATGATGTACTCCAAAACGCGCTCTAGAGTCTACGCTCCATTTCACCACCTGACGATGTACTCCAAAACGTGTTCCAGAGTCTAGGCTCCATTTCACCACCTGATGATGATGTACTCCAAAACGCGCTCTAGAGTCTACGCTCCATTTCACCACCTGATGATGTACTCCAAAACGTGTTCCAGAGTCTAGGCTCCATTTCACCACCTGATGATGTACTCCAAAACGCGCTCTAGAGTCTACGCTCCATTTCACCACCTGATGATGTACTCCAAAACGTGTTCCAGAGTCTAGGCTCCATTTCACCACCTGATGATGATGTACTCCAAAACGTGTTCCAGAGTCTAGGCTCCATTTCACCACCTGATGATGATGTACTCCAAAACGCGCTCTAGAGTCTAGGCTCCATTTCACCACCTGATGATGATGTATTCCAAAACGCCCTCCAGAGTCTAGGCTCCATTTCACCACCTGATGATGATGTACTCCAAAACGTGTTCCAGAGTCTAGGCTCCATTTCACCACCTGATGATGTACTCCAAAACGTGTTCTAGAATCTAGGCTCCATTTCACCACTTTTCTTACTGTTACTTACCAGCAGTGGACGCAAAAGTATATTTCTTTCTCTGACCATTTGTTCATGACCAGTTTTCAGGTTACGTTTTATAGCACAAAATGCAGTGCGTGCGTTCGCCATGTCATTAAATCAACCACCCACTCTCTCTCTCACTCTCATTCTCATCACGTCTCCAGAAAATCATCTAGTGAGGATATAAAATAACCGATTTTGTAACAGATAAGACACACATTCCACTATAGATTTCACAGTTAACGAGACAGCATATGCCGTCTCATTAGTCAGACCCTCCAGTTTTCCCGTTTTGTTTCCAACCGAATTATTTTACGTACTCGATGAAATCATTATTCAACCATTGTAAGTATTTTATCTGTTGGAGAGTAGAAATTCACACAATCTGGATTGTTTTGCCGAAAGGCATTACAGTAATCATTTCTGAACTAAATGGGATAGATAGGAGACTTCTAAGCCTTTAACGGGGAAGTAGACAGCAGGACTAGAGAACTTCTTTCAAAGTCGGATTACAAAAAGACACAACAGTTTATTCGCGAGAGCAGGAGATTTTTACAATATCTGTGCCGCATACACCTTCAGCATTAATCAAGCCAACGAACTTGTCACTGGTTCGGTCGTAGAGGAGCCGTACGGTACGTAATTAGCCATTCAATTGGCTATCACTGTTACACTCCTCTCTGTTGGTCTGAGAGTTTTACATTCAGCTCTACGTCTGTCCTTCACTAATTGAGAAATCCTGACAAACACTATCAACATTTTAGGCTACCTGTCCAGAGTACTTTGTGACGGAGCTGACACTAGACCAGCAGTCCTGCCATATTCGTAACCGTTTGGGATACTATTCCCCACTTCACATAGTACCCTGTGATTTGTTCTGACTGCGAGGATTTTATCTTGCGAACATTACGCACATGAGTTTAAAGATAAACAGTCTTTCATTCATTATATTTAGCTGCTTCCTTTACTTTATTCGGAAATTAAAACCAATATCAAAATTGATAACGTCAGAATTGATCAGGTCAAACAATTCTGTTATCTTGGTCGTATGATAACAGAGGATAATAGATGCTTCCTGGAAGTAAAGAGAAGAATAGCATTGGCAAAACAGGCATTTATGAGCAAGAAAAACATTTTAACGAGCACACACATGAATATAGATGTCAGAAAATCCTTTGCAAAATCATTTGTATTGAACCCATGACATTTGTGCCCTAAGAACATTATGCATAAATTAACAATTAAACTAAAAGTTGGATTCTTGATAGCATGGATTTGACACGTGACGAGGGGGTGATTACCTTCGGTCCCACGCTCTGGGGTACGTGACGTCAGCCACACGTGTCGACGGCGGAAGAATCTCAAGTCATTTTTATGAACTATTTCAAAGCGCGTGTACATGGCGTGACCCAAGCCAAGTCAAAAATATAGTGCCTATCAAAGGGGGTCAATCATCTCGCAAATCGAACCCGTATAAATTTTAAATGTCCATAAACACTACCGCCAGAAATGTAGCAAGCATGTAGTCACTTTCAAAACTCTTGATATTACAGTTTAGTTAAGTCAGAAAATTTATAGAAATTTTCTTGGCGGCAAAGGGAGATATCCGAAGAGAGGGGGGTAACTGCTATAAATATGAAGGGACGCCATGACGAAGTCTCCTTCTCCGGCATTTGTGATACAAAGCGGACGAAAAATTGTTGAGCTGCTCTGCGAAATCAAACCAACGAAAGTAGACTGAGTTCAACTGCAGATTTTAACCATTATGGCTAGGTCTTGAGTCCATGGGGAGATTTGTACCAGGTAGGACGGTCAAAGTACTGAATAAATTCTAATGTGATTAAGTAATTCGTGTGCGGAAATAATTATAGTCCATCGTGTGCGCTCAGCAAACAAGTGAAGGGTATTCTCTTCTTTTTATGCTTTATTCCAGGAAACCTGAAGAACGATAATAATGATCTGTACAGCCATGAATGTAAAAATGGCTAAATAAAATGCCAGGGTCGCAGGTGAGCCCTATGACGAACAATGGTGTGACTACATGAGGTAGGTGACTTTCCATCTTACTACCTCTTATATCTTGTCTCATGATCTCTAAAAGTGTATTTGAATGGGGATATACGACGCAGTGGTCACCACTACTAAGTTTTGTAAATGTGAGAATACGACTAAAAGAGTCATTTGTTTCATTTTCCACTTGGATAAATTTTTGAAGTCTTGCGAGTGCCGTATAATGTTGTAAAATGTTATTGAATAGGGTTTCGAAGTGACATCACGTCCGATGTAGATCGTCATCCGTGTGAGTGTACTGCCTATATTTTGTGATGTCAAATTAAGATGTTCATTCGACGTAAAATTTTTCTGTCTGCAATTTGACGTTCATAATAATAATCCATGGTTACTCATTTTCAATCGAGTGGAAGCGCGCTGTCGGGTGAGAATCTAGGGTGATGAATTTGGTCACGGAGAGAAACGTTTCTCTAGGCCCATTTTAAACTGTGTCTGACTGACAATAAAAGATCTAGTAGAATGTTTCAGTCATTTCTCGTAAAAATCAAGTTATTAAATACGATATCCTTTATGCGAAGTTATTCATGATTAATGCATTGTGCGATATTAGACGTCGAGATTTCTAGTGAGGATTTTATTCCAGTTCTTTGTCGATGATAATTGTGGAGCTGGGAAACAGAGGTTAGTTTTGTTGATATGAGATTTGTGAATCAGGTTGGACCTGTCATTGAAGCCGGGACATGGAAGCCCGAGGAATGTTTTATATGAGTTGAGATGAGATGTGCGAATCAGGTTAGAGTCCTGTCATTGAAGCCGGGACACGATAGCCCGAGGTATATTTTATAATGTTGGGAATGGAAAGAAATTCATAGAAATCCATAGCGGTATTAATTGGCGACGCGTATAACTAGTGTGGGCATCTTGAAGCTTAATCTGTGAATTTTGTTGGTCAGAATATCGTATTTGTTTAATTTTGTCGGCAGAGTTTAAAGAGAGCATTTTGAGAAGCCAGTCGACTGGAATAAACCAGGTGTTTCATGTTACTGCCAAGCGAACTTGTGGACGAGAGGCCTCAGCTGTGATAACGGGACAGGCGTGGAATTGAGATTGTACTGTATTCTCGGCCGGGAAAAACGTTAAAATGCTGGATTTAGTTGAAATTCATAGCCGGTAATGATCTGAGTATTGTGAAATACTGTAAAATTTGTTTAATTGGGGACGTAATGAACATTTGAAATCACGAACTTTGAGTATAAGGAACAGAGTAACCAAATTCAGGGTTGTCCAAAATATAGAGCGATGGTTGTGATGATCGGTTTGTCTGTGAGGGGTGTGCAAAATTCATAAATGGTATGACGAGAGATGACATCGTAATTATATGGCAAGTTGTTTGATTTGTACGTAGATTATTAGGATATCCAAGTGTTAATAACGGTTAGCACTAGATTAGATTTTAAAAGTGTGAGATCAGGAGACAAGATATATAACTGGACATGAATTATGTAACAATTGTTTTCCAGCCAGATAAATATCACTAGATTGAATTCACATCACAGCTGCGTAGGAATTTGTGAAGAAACCAGAGTCCGCGGAGATAAAATTTACTGTTCTTTAACATTTCGTTAAATCATTTAAGTTTATTTAATTATTAAAATCAGTGAAACCGCATTTTGAAATAACTTTAATCAAGCGAATAACTTGGAGATGCATTCTGGAAATTTTAGTTTGTTTTCTGGGGAATATTAAAATGTAAAGTAACGATTAAGGGGACATATCCGAAGGAAGTGGATTTTACTACCACAAAGTTTGTGAGCATTGCTATTGTTGTAATTATTGAACTTTGATTGATTGAGCAGTGAATGTGCTGGGGATAGTAAAGTGGAAACTTTGGTCATCAACCGATGTAACTTAATTGTGTTTAGCCTTCAGCCTAGAAACTTGGATGGTCAGGGGGTCATCAACCTCAGTGACTTAGATTAGGGCCATATGCCATTGTAGCATCATTTTCCTTGCGATCATCATCCACAATGACTTTAAAGTAACTTAGAAGTTTAGATGTCGGTCCATGACATAGACGCAGGTCACATCGATTCAATTAAGGGTCCATGCCGTAGAACCACTGTGTGGCACACACCAATTGGACTGCCTTAATTATACCCAGAGTCCAGAGTTCGTGTTACGAGAGCTGGACCATAACAAATCACTATGATGGTACATGTGGTCTCACATGGAAGCCGAGTTTAAGGATTTCCAGACTTTCCTTTCTTAAATAATTAATAATTGAGACAATGGTTTCTAGTAAGAATGCCCATCAGGCAGTTACGTTAAAGTCTCACACCAGTGTTCTGACCATTATGTTAAAAATGATTGTGGTGTCCACTGGACACAGTTGACTTCTATGATACCGTTGACATATCAGATTGCTTCAGAATTTTCCTGAATAAATAGGAATCTTTAAAATAGACCTTTCATTCCAGTAGATAGATTAGAATTACTGAACCCTACCTTTACCTCAGCAAGTGACGAAGAACCCGATACGACCCAAGAGACAGATCTCATGAACTTTGCTGATAGGTAAGAAAGGTAGGTATCCCTCAATATGGACCAAAGGGTTCAGTATGGAGTACACTTCAGTATGGAAGTGAGAGTTGGACTCTGGGTAAATTAGAAAGGAATCGACTTGAAGCTGCTGAAATGTGGATATGGCGGAAAATGACCAGAACGAGCTGGACGGAAAAACCAACCTGGGCATCTTAAGGGAAGTTAAAGAAGAGAGAAGATTTTTAAACGAAATGGAAAACAGAAAATTAAAATTGATTGGACATGTCATCAGACACAATACTTTCATCACTAACATACTTGAAGGGAAGGTGCTGGGAAAGAAAGGCAGAGGAAGACCTAGGATGAAGTATTTGGACGACATCAAGAAGAGGTTAGGTTGTGTCAATTACATGGAACTGAAACGAACAGGCAATGAAAGAAAAGAGTGGTTGCACTGGCAAGGAATTAGCCTTTAGAATATTGATTGATTGAATTTCTGGGTTGTCTTTCATTATGGTTAGTCATCAACTGTTATCGCAGTCTCAGAATTCTTTATCGGAGCTTCTAATGTCTGATTTTCTGATCAGTGTTGTCATTCTTACTCGTTGAAATATTGACTCGGATTGATACATCGTTGTTCAAATGAATTTCGTACTCGTCATCCAATGTATTTCCTGTGGATGAAGAGCTTGTTTCATCACACATTTCTTCCGAAGAAACATCTTGCCGCTGTCTGGTGTTTCATGGAGCTATTTTTCTGGTTGGAAGGTAACGGGGATAATTCAAAGTCCGACTATGTACGCTCTCTGGCTTCAATATATTTTTCTTTTAGTTTTAACTTTTATCTCCATATCTAAAATTCAGGCTACAAACACGAGAATAGCCCTTGGTTGGTCCTTGCCATGATATAGCGTTAAGCGAATTTTCCCAAAGTTCTTTACATGGGGGATAACAGGAATCCTCACACCTGAAGAACTTAGATTTCCCGCTTTGATATACAGAGAGGAACAGGAAAGTTAAACATTCTACACCCAGAGACACACACCTAAATGCTCGATGCAAACGTACTGGAACACAACAGTGGGTACGGAGGTAAGTTGGGTGCGTAAGCTGGCGCCCCTAGCGGAGGTTCGTAACACTAAGAGCTCACGCTGAGAAGCATGTTAACTGCATGGCATAGAGCAGGCAGCATACAGGATTGAGACGGCGGTGGTTTTCATTAACTATCCTAGCGAAGTCAGTTCACTGTTGACCTCTTCACAGAATCAATTCATAACAATTCCGGCATTTCCTTCGCCATGAGTTTCGGCAATGTTCTCTTTGGTCTTAAAATTTGACTTACTATATCTATTAGTCTCATTTATCATTATCTTTCTTTTCCCCCACAATAATTATTCTTATTCGTAGGCCACCTTCCTCTTTTACGAATCCAAGTTCTCGAATCATTTAGCATTTATCCGTTCCAGTGAGATCAAATCTAATCTATTTCTCATTTCTTCTTGTAGATCAAATGGAATCTAAGAAAGCTCCCATTCGGTAGGTTCTGCAGCCAGGTCTTTTACTTCATCCCACGTTTTCCCAGTTCCATTATGAGAAACGAAACGGAACCCGTTACGTCTCACGAATAAATCACACCTGAAATGTGTCTACGTTCTTTTCCGTTGGTCCAGAGCCATAGCCATAGCATACCTCAAGACCCAATTAATCTAAATTGTTTAATAATAATAATGTTATATGCTTTAAGTCCCACTAACTACTTTTACTGTGTTCGGGGACGCCGAGATGCCGAAATTTTATCCCGCAGAAGTTCTTTTACGTGCCAGTAAATCTACCGACACGGAGCTGACGTATCTGAGCACCTTAAAATATCACCGCACTGAGCCAGGAGCGAACCTGCCATGTTGGGGTCGGAAGACCAATGACTCAACCCTCTGAGCCACTCAGCTCGACCCTCTAAATTGTTTCGAATGAGCTGTTCTATATGAAACTTCACCAGATTGCGACGGTATTAGATTTGCTGAGACATTCTGGCATTTATGCTATTTACCCAGCAATTGGTCAATGATAAGTGTTGTTATCTTTCAAGAAAGCATAAAGGACAGCGCTACAAGTAGTTCGCTCGGTATTGTCTTACAAGAAGAGCCACCACTCCGGTTACTTGCGGCGTAAATCTCCAGGTATATATGCGTTGCACTGGAATCGGAGAATGCGGACCTGACATGTTTAGTTAAACTGTGTTAGCTTTTTAGTAATCCATCACCTCCACTTGGTCTGAAATGGATCCTTCGCCATGATATTTGACCTCATTTTCTTCGAAAACGGAAGCGTATTCATCTAAAAGCTTATACACGAGTTACTGATGAGTGTTCCCCTACAGATACATTGAAACTCGTTGAAATCGGTTGGACGCAGGACCTCTCCTTCTTAGTGAAGTATAGCGTAACTGCGAATGTGCATGCGAGAAGAGAGTCAACCTGGTCTCCAAGGAATATTCGCAATACTTATAACATGCGATTTGTTAATATATGCGATAAAACCTGGGTGGCTTCACGAAAAATTCTTGCTGTCAGAACACGAGAGATGGGATAATTTAATGTGGGCTATCTTGTATAAAATAATGGTAGCTCAGCAGACAAAATACGGTATAATAAATAACGGAATATGGCCTACGGAAAGGCCCAGTGCAGGTCGTTTCCTTGTACACGGCCTATAGGGGACCTGCATGTAGGCTATGTGATGATGGGGTCCTACCTAAGATGATTTCTAATGTTGAAGACATCACAACCACCCATTCCTGAAGTCAGACAAATTAGCCAATTAAAGTTAAACTCCCCAACCCAGCCGAAAATCGATCCCGAGACACGTTGGACAAAACGTCAACATGCTTACCATTTAGCGACGGAGCTGAGCACAAAATACGGTGGAGAACTGCTATAGCAAGAGATGCTGTATCTAAATTGACATTCGTCTGGAATGATCATGTGATAAGCTGACGAACCAAACTAATGATACTTAAGACTCTATTGTTTTCAGATTTCTTTTCTTTGAAGAAACTTGGGTATTAAAGCAGAAGTTCAGATAGAATTGATTCGTTCGAGATGTGGCCGTATGTGAGGATGCCAAGGGTGTAGTGGAGTGACAGAAGAACTAACCAATAAATTCTCAGTGAACTCCATGTGTAAAGAAAGCTATCGTTTATTATATATCAGGAAATTATTTTATTCTTTGATCACACTGTACTTCAACAGGAAGACAACTTGGAGAACATCATTTCTCAGGGAACAGCTGAAGGACGAAGATCTCGAGAAAAATAACCATTGTGTTGGATATAACAGGTGAAACGGAGAAGCAGCAAAACACTGGGTCCATTAAGTCATGTTGCAGAAGATCGGCTGCTGCCATAATTGTAACATGATAGGTAGGGTTTACCAGCCGGTCGCTCATTTACTGGCAGTCCCAACAATTACGCTGTTGTTCTCAAAAAAGCTGACGGGCATAATATTCTTTTATTTTACTGTGTTTGGGTCATCCATCCACAGACTTGTTTGATAGAGTCACATCTTTCAAGGTATGTGTGTCATCCACGGGGGCGCAGCTGTGTGTGGCATACCTTTAAATGATTTTTTCTGGGCTAGTCCCTTTCTTCCATACTGTCCGACCTAATTCGGTTAAATTTTATTCTTCCCCTGGACAATAGCATTACATTTATAAGTAGGGAGTGTTTTTTAGTTTCTAGTAACAATCCCCATTACCAGACCGTCACAACATTTTTCCTTGTCGATACAACCACTCTTCTATAGCTCCTGCTGATCCTTTTACCTTCCCGTAGCTTTCACGACCCATTCCGCTCCTGAGGACCTCCAGATATCTTTTCCTACGTCCGCCCTCCTAATTCTCCATGTTTCGGAGCCATGCAGTACATTCGGACGAATTATGATAGAGTAGATATTTTTCTTCGTTCGATTTGAAAGTACTTTATATCTCAGTGTATTCCGTGGGCTGAAGAAGCATCCGTTTCCTTCCTGAATACTCTATTGTGTACCTGACCAGTGGCTCATACGCACAGCTTCATCCATCTAATTCATTCCTAGCATAGCCCTTATCTCCACTTTGCAGATACCCTCCTACCATTATTTGTCGCTGCAATCACTCTCGCTGCTTCCCTTTTTCTTATTTCAACTTGTGAATAATATGTACTGATTCCACCCATTTTCACACTCGTGTAGCAAAGCAGATGTGAAAACGGAGTAATAAAAGAATAATTTCGTCTGAAAGCACACTTCTTTCTTACAGAATGCTGTTTATGACCACTGCATTAGCTTCGTTACAAAATATAAGAGTAAGGAACTAATATCCTCTTTTCCCTTTCTGCTTCTCCCGCCTCTTTCCCTCCATACTCTGACGAGGTAAAAATGTAGAAGCATAAATGATCGGATATTTAATTCCAAATAACTTTAGTTACGTAGTTTTGATAGGACCACTAATAACAAAAATATTTGAGAACTGAACGTTAGGTCTTCCCCTAAACTACTATCTCACTCAACATGAATAACAAATTTTATAAGCTAGATTTTTGTGCCTCATTCTCCGACTTTACGTACCGATTTACATTAAATTATCTTCAGCCATTTTCTCGTGATGCCCGTACATACATACAACATACATACATAGATGACGAAAAATTAAAAAGTGCATTTCCTTGTCACTGTGGACACGACCGATACAGAAATACCATTCTTTTTAAATTCTGAGCAATGTACAGGCACAACTCTTAATTTATATAGTGTATACAGACTAGCAAATGTACCCATGCTTCGCTACGGTATTCTACATTGTATATGGATTTCTCCGTAAATTACTGTAAAGGCAGTGAGTAAGATTATATTAAATTTCATGTCTCTTAGCGCTATCCTAGAAACAAAATAGGAAGGACGGTATACGTTGTTTCCGATATAGGTAGGCATTTGGGAAGTTTTGAGGATAATGACAGGCCATATTTCCTACTGCCAATCACAATTGATGTCGGGAGTTTCTACTATAATGGCAGGCTCACTTGGCAACTGCGATTCACAATAAATATGGAGAGTTTTCATTATGAAGACAGGCACTTTTCGTAATGAAAGTCACAGTCGAGTTCGAAAGATTTGATTATAACCAAGAAATGCAGCGCTATCTAACATATCAGCAATCAAGACACGACAGTAAGTCATAGGACCAAAGTTGTTGACCTCTCAAATAGAACGCCGATGAAAAATTAAATGGCGTATGGTTTTTAGTGCAGGGAGTGTCCGAGGACATGTTCGGCTTGCCAAATGCAGGTCTTTCGATTTGACTTCCGTAGGCGACCTACGTTTCGTGATGAGGATGAAATGATGATGAAGACAACACATACACCCAGCCCCCGGGCCAACAAAATTAACCAATTATGGTTAAAATTCCCGACCCTGTCGGGAACCGAACCCGGGATCCCTGTGACCAAAGACCAGCACGCTAACCATTTAGCCATGGATCCGGGCAGAACGGCGATTATGCTATCTGTTTCCGCAATTCGACTTACCATTCAGCCTCCAATTATCCCCAAACGAAGATCTGCACGTGCCTTTGCTGGCGGAACCTAGTATTTACAGTGTACTATGTCTTCTGGTATATACATTTTAATAGCTTGGAATTTTTCCTCAGAGAAAAGAGCGTCCAGGTATCGGGATCAGCAGTCGCATACATGCGGAGAAATTAAGGAAGAAAGTGATACAGTTAGGAAAGTTGACATTAACAGAAAATAGGATTATAACTGCGAATAGCCGGATAGGACAAATATTTAAGTACCAAGTGGATGTATTGGAAAATCAAATGACCCTCAATAAATAGTGATGGTATGAGTTACGGATATAAGAAGGCGGTAACAGAGGATAAATTTAGGTGCAGGGATTACTAGGTAAATAGATAAGAAGATGACTTATGGTGTTATTACTTAAGCTATTCGAGGACGGTTATAACCTCCAACGATATTCCGCCAATATCCCGCAGAATGGCCGATTGACGTCTCACTCGCATTCTACCCTAGGAACAGAGCATGATACCCGCAGAAAATAGTAATTTTCTCCGTCATTTGAAGAAAAGCTAAATTATGAACGTAACAAAGTTGTTAATAATCAAGAGACGTTTCACATACAGTCCATGGATTTTACAGAAAATCAATAGTATAAGAGAAAATGGAGGAAAACTATTCTGGTTTTTCTATAAATCCCTCGTTTATTGAAAGATTTTAAAATCATATACATATCAAAACCTTCCCCGGGATGAGTATACTCTAAATGTGACGTTTGGTCGAGATCTTTCCAGCCGTTTCGCCGTGATGGTGGAACAAACAGACAAATCGACACGAAAAATAAAAACCACCGATTCGGTCTTGAGTTCACCTAAAACGGAAAAATATCTGAAAAAATTGCAAAACAAACGAAATTACAGACAGCGGACCCCCTATAAATGTATTTATATATAGATTAGTTTGACGTCGTACTAACGCATCGAAGGATTTGGGTGACGGAAGGACTGAAAAGGACTAGGGTTGGGAAGGTAGTCCATGTGGCTTTAATTAACGTACAGCTCCAGCATTAGCGTGGTGTGAAAATGGGAAACCACGGAAAACCTTTTTCAGGGCTGCCGACGGTGGGATTGGAACCCACTATCTCCCGAAAGCAAACTCACAGCTACGCGATGCTAACCACAGAGCCAACTCGCTCGGTCGATGCAAATCATTCAAGCAAGGAGCGGATAGAATGAAATGATATACCACTGAGTAAATATTCTACATAGGCAATGTTAGTATATTTTACTTTCTGTTGTGATAAATGCTTCTGTTCCAGTAAATGGTCCTTGGCGCGACTCGACCTGTGTGGCACCTGGGTTCCGCAACCAGCCGTAAATAATATTAGCGTATAGCCTATCTGTGAGTGGGATTTATTTTCCAAGATATCGGCCGGATAACGGCGGCCGTAATTACGAGGGTAATGAACGAACCGCTCGCTCGGCTGCCTCAGATGGCGCACCAGCCTCACCGGTTTATATTTATGACATTGATTAAAACGCTTATCCCGCAGAAACTCTGTCAAGCTCCCTCTCTGCGTACGAGTGAGAGAGAAGGGCAACTAATCCACTGTAGATACGAAGGGACGAGTTATCATTCAATTCTGAATTCCCCGACGAGCAAACAACTGCACATAATCAAGCGATTCAACACAGAGATTACACAACTAGGTGACAGAAGGGAAACTGTTCCCACGGAACCTACAGTATTGTACTTGTAAATAAATATTTACTTTCGACTAAACTGCACATGCCTCTTCCGACCTAAACCTGAGAAATTAGAAGAAAAAAGCTCTTATTCATAAACTGACACGGAGACTTAGTGAGAATGATTGCTGATGCAAACAGATGGGAACAATGACGGGAGGTCACTCACAAGATTAGGGCACGTAGCGGAAAATCCCGGATGTTACGTACAGTGTTGCCAACTTATATTTTCAAGATCCGCTAAATACCACTAAAATCCGCTAAAATTCCGCCAAGAAATCCGATCTCAAATAATGGGCAATAATAATAACAATAATAATAATAATAATTGTTCCGAGGTTTCTGTGGAACAGCAGAGGTGAAAGAAGGTGCAGGGGTGAATGGGTCAAACTACAAATGCCAAGAAAAGAAAAATTTAAAACTTAAACTGAAGGTTATATTTCCTTTTTTTAAAAGATCAACTTTATCAAATTTATAACAATGAAACGTTAGGTAAAATGACATGGATTTGACCCAAAACAAGAAAATCCAAAATTTAGAGACAATTTAACAATCTGGGCTTCAAGCTCCAAGTTTTACAATCCTTGAGCTACTAGCCCAACTTTACCAAGGCACAAATTTGTTCAAAGGGCAGAAATCCCCTAAGTCCTGGAGCACTTGCTCCAACTCACAATATCAAGCCTTCAAAAGGCACTCAGTAACCTAATTTTGAAAAGAGCTAACGGGCTCTCAGTTAATCAAGCATATTCAAGGCAACATCAAATTTTACAATTACTTGCCATCAAGGCACAACTTACAAAATTAAACGGGGGCATCTTGCACCCAACCTACTGGACCTTAGCAGAAAAAGAACAGGTTAAGTAAATGGCCCGACATACAAAAGGAATGGAGGCGTGAATTTGCACTCCTACATGAAACTTCTTAAAACCTAAAAGGCACTAGGCCGATGAAACAGGGGGTATTCCCAAACTATGGAGGTGACCCGTATAAGAAAGATATATGAACATTACGGAAGAAAAGAAATTCAGTTATCAAAACGTAGTCACCTCAAATCAAAAATGAAGGGGAGCTCGAGAGGGTAAAGCACTCTCTATCCCCGATTTACAGTTACAAATTTACTTAAGTTTTACATAAACTTGAAGAAACTTACATATTTATAGAGATAGGTTACATGGTAAAGGTTTCGGACCTTCCCCGCGGGTTAAACTGCTGAGCTAGCAAGAAATAAAGATGTTAAGTGGCCATTACCTTGCTGAAGAGCTGCTGCCTGATGAACGAGGCACCTCCCGCCTCCTGCTACACTTCCATACACAGGGTTAGATGTTAAACAAGTGGCCGAGAGACAGGAAAATCAGCAGTTTTTATACCCTCGGGAAGTTTCGAGACCTTTCATGAATAATTAAGGCACACCAACAGGCTTTTATTGGCTACAGTACACAGTTACACACAAAATCGAAGAAGACATACGGGATTGGCTGAAAATTAATTACAGAAATAATTGATTGGCTAACTTCAAAACTTGCGGAAAGAAAAGATTAATATTGCCAACCCACAAATGGAAGAACGAAATTTAGTAAAGAAAAAACTTATGAGTACAAAATTTCTTCAAATAAAGTTCCTTCACTTCACACCAGGGTGCATGATCATAGTTTTTTCTTTTTTGGTAGAGACATCTATGAGAGAATGTCCATACTTCTTGATAAATAGTAAACAAAAACAAGTCGAAATTCACACAGTGCCATCTTCAGAGCAAAAGTTTAAGTAGGTCCAGTTTTAAGTTCAGTGTTTCTCCAGTACAGGAGTACTTTAAGGCAGAAAATTCGAATGTGCGGCGTAGAGGTGTACCACTCGGTACAATAATAATAATAATAATAATAATAATAATAATAATAATAATAATAATAATAATAATAATAATAATAATAATAATAATAATAATAATAATAATAATAATAATAATAATAATCTGAGGAAAGTTATCGGCTCCCGAAAAACAAGTTGGATATAGAACGAGGTCACGTAAAGTGACAGAAGAGTTTTCCAACATTGCAGCAGACATCCGTAAAAGACGTCTGGAATTTTATGGGCACGTCCGCAGACTGCCGGCAAGTAGATTGACACACAAGATTCTCACCTACATAGAATATTGTATGGGTACTGGAAGTGAAGAAGGATCTGTGGGTTTGTTTTTTTTTTTCTTTTTTTTCTTGGTTTTTTTTTTTTTTTTGCTATTTGCTTTGCGTCGCACCGACACAGATATGTCTTACGGCGACGATGGGATAGGAAAGGCCTAGGAATTAGAAGGAAGCAGCCGTAGCCTTAATTAAGGTACTGCCCCGGCATTTGCCTGGTGTGAAAATGGGAAACCACGGAAAAACATCTTCAGGGCTGCCGATAGTGGGGCTCGAACCCACTATCTCCCGATTACTGGATACTGGCCGCACTTAAGCGACTGCAGCTATCGAGCTCGGTAGAAGGATCTGGAAAAGGCCCAGATGAACTCAAATGACACCGCGGACAGAAACTTCTATAGGAAAAAAATTAATGGATGGAAAATGCAACAGAGAACGAAGTGAAAAAGAAGACTGGAGCAAAGTGGACAGAAGAACGAAAAAGGATCCACGGAGAATGGATGAGAGCTGTTTGGTAACTCAGAAAACAGAATCGTTAGAGCTTTGCTTGATCCATTGTGTCTATACGCACATAATAATAATAATAATAATAATAATAATAATAATAATAATAATAATAATAATAATAATAATAACAAGAATAAATATAAGAATAATCGTAAATATCTGTACTCACCTGATCTGTGAGTTCCACTGGGATTAACCCCCTGCCTGCGAGGCGGCAAGCTAAAACTTGAAGGCGTTTTACTACCGGGTAAACTACCCGAATCTCCTACCTCAAGGGCTACATACAGAACAGGCCAGTTCATTAAACGGTCTTCCTTCATAGCATAAATATAAATGCAACTCTCTCTCACTGTTTCATTATCTGTCGTCATTCGTCAACTAAGAGATAAGTACCCTTTCCCCACGCATTACAAATTTATTTTGTAATAATTTATTGCAGCCAATGGCCATACACATAATTATTCACAATGATTAGATTACATAATTAAATTCCATAGAGTAAAAAGGTACAATGTCAGATAGTCATTGTCAGGGCTTTACTAGCAGTCATAGTGGGGATCGACTTCCGTTCCGCTTGTAAGCAGGTCCGTACAGTGGTGCTCGTGTGTCCATGTGTTCCATCTGTGAGAGGACATTTAGAGCTGAACTCTGCCTCACACATATTGTAACGCACAGTGATGGGAGGCCGTTTGCTTGTCTAATTTGCGACACTGTATTGAGATCGCATTTTGTAGGGCACAGTGAAGATAAGACTTTCGGCTGCCTAATTTGCAACACTCTGTTGAACATGCCTCGTCCGCTTGTAGGTGCACGCGGTTCCTCTTTACCAGTCTTTAGCGAGTGCGGTAATACATATTGTTCTTGCGGTGCAGTTGATGAGGTGGTACCTGGGGCATTTTCCACCACACAGCCGGCAGGTACATTCTTCGTCTGGCTCGTGGTATCCAGCGGTTTGACATACCTTTCCGTGGAACCCGTGGACGGCGAATCGGGTGAAGGTGTGGCGTAGGTTGAAGCCTGGCCCTTTCCATTCGTCGTTTCTCACTGCCTCAGTTTCATAGAATTCTTCCGGGATTTGCTGTGCTTTTCGTCGTCTTTCTTCCAGGACTGCGGCGGATGCTTCGGTGTCGGGAAGGTTAAAGGAGGTTTTTATGTCCTCTAGAAAGAACGGCTCGTCCACCAGGGTGTACACCAGTCTGTTCTTTGTATATTTTGATAGCTGGAGGATTCGCTTGAGGTATCTGGCTTTGATATATTCAATCCTTTTTAGAATCGCTGTGGTTAGTTTGTGCCAGACTAATTGTATACCGCACGTGGCTACCGGGGCAACTTTAAGTTTGAACAATGCCACGGCCGTTTTCACTGATAGATTCTGGAGCTTGGGGATTTCGAACATTGCTCTAGTTGCTGCTATCGCTCTTTCTTTGACGTGTAGTGTGAAAGTTGCTCCTGTAGTCTGGAGCGTGATACCTAGGTACTTGAATGACGATACTATTTCTAGCTGGTCCCTGCCGTTTGAGAAAACGTCGTCTTTTGCGAGTCTTCCTCCTCTTCTCAATTTCTTCACTTTTGTTCTCTCACTGTTGATACTTAATGAGTTTTTGTCTGCCCATTCTTGTAAGTTATTGAATGCCTTCCGGATTCCGATGGGGTTTCTTGATAGCAGAGCCATGTCGTCGACATACATTACAAGATTGACCCCTGCTGGTTCTGTTGCACTTGCGATGTCGGCTGTCATCAGGTAGAACAATACCGGGCTCATTGGGTCTCCTTGGAGTACTCCTTTGGTCTGCGTTATAGGTGCTGAGATTGTTGTCCCATCGTGGATTTTCACGTAGTTTACGTTAAGTATAACTTTTATGATTTCCAATTCATGCTGCAAGTTGGTTGGTGTTAGTGTTGCTTCCAGTTTTCCTATTAGTATCTTCCTGTTGACGCTGTCGAAGGCCTTTTGATAGTCGATGAATATAGTGTACAGCGGTGTGGATGGTTGTGCTAGAGCGGTGTCTATTTCGTTTGTTACTTTCCCTATGGCTTGTAGTGTTGATTTTCCGTCCATGAATCCATATTGGTTGGGTGGTATCTATTCTATTATTCTTGGTCTGATGCGGGCCATGATGGCCTTTGAGAACATTTTGAAGATATTGCACTCCAGAGCGATTCCTCGGTATGAGCTGGGATCATCCCTATTGCCTTTGCCTTTGTACAGTGTGATTAGGTTGGCCTGTCGCCATATGTTCGGGATCCTCTTGCTTCTCAGGCATTCATTGAACAGTAGCGTCAGTACACTTACAGTGTCCACCGCCGTTGCCTTGATGTGCTCCTTGTACACTCCGTCCGGGCCTGCTGCCTTTTTGTCCTTGGATTCTTGGATAATTCTCCATACTTCATCGGTTGTGAGTGGTTGGAGTGTATGTTCCGGTATGTCTCTTTTTTTAAACTCGTTCGAAGATGCGTTCCCAAGAAGTTCTCGGAAGTGTTCCGTCCACCGCTGCGGGCTTATTATAGAGGTTTTCTGTGTTGACTTGCTTCCTTTCAGGATTCGGTGGGGTTTTTCCTCTGCTTCCTCGATCACCTTTTTCTCGTCTAGTAGTTTGTGGTCTATCTTTTTCATTCTTAGTATTTCTTTATATGCTTTCCTCGTAGGTGACATTGGCTGCTACTGGATCTGGCTTTATGGAGGTATTCCAGAGTTTCTTGTCTTGCAATGTAGCATTCTTTGTCAAACCATTTCTTGGCCGTTCTCTGGATGTTTGGTTTAGTAGTTGAGGCCAGTAGAATTTGCTGCAGTTTTGCCGTGACTTCTTCAATGTCTCCCAGTTTGATCATTGTATTTATTTCCGGTATGGCTCTTATGTTTACCTCCCATAGGTTCATGTCTATTCTTCTAGGGAATCTTGTTGGTAATTCCGGAACTTCCATGCGTGCGTCTAAACCTATGCGGAGGGAGGTCTTGACTGGTAGGTGTTTCCTGATTGGATTGTTGAGTGCGATCCTCTGCTCCACTTGGTATATCCCTCGATTACTGAGGAATACCAGGTCGTTTGTACTTTTTCCGTTATGTCCTATGTATGTATACTCATCTTCTGTGTTCACCAGTCTTAGCCCGTTGTCTATTAGGAAGTCTACAACATTGTCAGTTTTGATGCTTCTTTTGTCAATCCGGCAGTTGAAGTCCCCGGCCACAAGGAGAGGCTTATTGTCGTTGAATGCTTCGATGGCTCTTCCTAAGCTGTCTATAATGGTTTCTGCATCGATATTTGGATTGAAATAGGCTATTATTATGTTGATGAGTTGGGTAGATAGTGACATTGTGAACTGTGATTTGAAAACTATTCGTGTTGGTTGCAAGTGTGGTTTGAGGTAGCAACTGATCCCACCTTCAGGGCGTCCTCTGCTTCCTTGTTTTGCGATGATATGGGTGCCGAAGAGTCCCTGGATGTCAATTCCCTCTGTGGCGAGAGTCTCTGTAAGCATTACGATGTCGTATTTGTCCCAATTCGTGATTGTATCTCTGGAGAGTAGCGTTCTGAGTCCTTCAACGTTCCATTGCATCGTTTGGATTGATGTGTAAGTTCTGTCTCTGTTGGGAGCTGAGCGATTGGCGTTGTCGAGTGTTGAGCTGGTGTTGACGGTCGGGTTGGTTGGTTCACTGTTAGAACTTGTAGGGGCGAAAAGTTACCCTCTCGGGCCAGAACGATGGGTCCTCCATGGTTTCCTTTTAGGAAAATGGAACTGCGAGCCTGTAGGCTTTGTTCTGTCCTTTGGAGTTTAAGGGCATGACTTCCCGAACGTCCTTTATGCCGTTTTCTGCGAGGTGGCTCTTTATGTCTTCCTCTGTAGTGGTGGGGTCTAGTCTTCCAACGTAGAACCATGCTAGTTTTTCGGCGGCTCTCAGGTTGCTACTTCCTTTTCCTGTTCCTGTACCGTAATGGTTACGTTTGTGCCAGGAGCTGGTGCCCTGTGTGTCCGTGGTTGCTCGTAGCACGCTGCTGGTTTGCTCTCTAACAGTGTGGTTTTGGCTTTGGGTCGGGTTATGAGCGATGTTTTGTGTGTTTCTCGTCTCCCGTGCATGGTTTTGAGTTACTCCTAAGTACGGTTGCTTCCCCGCAGTTGTGGATTGCTTCCCTATTGATGTTTGCTGGGTAATAATAGATATCAGCTGGTCCGTCATTATTTCCGATCGTTTCACTTGCACTTCTAGCATGAGTGCTAGTTTGCTTAGCAGTGATTCGCTGAGGTTGTCAATGGTTTATTTAATTTCATTTACGTCATTCTGTAATTTGGAGCACATTTCTTTGTTTTCCAGGACAGCGCGTCTTGTTACGTCTTTTTCTGGTGGCGCTATGTTAATGCCGTATGCGACGAATTGATGCCTACACTTGGGACAGAGCCAGAAGAAATTGTTCTTTTTCGATTTTAACACGTTATGCGCCGATACGGAGACGCCTACGCACTCTATGTGATACACGGTCGTGCACTTACCGTCGCACAAGATTGCCTGTTCTTCATCTTTGATTGTCTTTTTGCAGTCGTTGCAGTTGTTTTTACCTGGTGCTATGGTGTGTACGTTGCCTTTGTGCATTCTTCCTGATTTCATCCCGTTTCGCGTTATCACGGAATTCTATGTTTCTCTTCTGGTGTGCGGTTTGTTACTTGACAATAATTTTGTGTGTTTCTCTTCTGGTGTGCGTTTTGTGAGTTTTGTCACTTAACCTCACTAATCGAGTCTGATCTGCTTCTCAGTTTTGACATGAAGTTTTTATCTTTGCGTACTAATATTTGTTATTACTGAATTGTAGGTTTATAGTACACTGCTTCGTACTTACTTTGGCCTATTTCGTGACTACTGGATTGGTCCATTCCTCTTTCTATCTTGCTTCGTTCTTTCCCTTCTTCGTTTGCACGTCCGCCAAAAATTTATGACACCACGATCTCATAACATCAAATCCAAATAACATGTTTTCCTCGTGTGACTGCTAGCTCCTGACAAGAAATACGGAATAGCTGAGAGACAGACTGGAGTACAATTTCTTTTTTAAAAAGTAAAATGGATAAAACGCTAAATTCCGCTATAGTAAATCTAGAATTCCGCCAAAAATGTCGCTGTCAGCTAAGTGGTATATTTCTCCGCCGACAGTCTTCTAATTCCGCCAAATTTAGCGGAAAATCCGCTAAGTTGGCAACACTGGTTACGTACATTTTTCTCATACGTTAAATGAGCCAAGAATAACCCAATGGTCAAAACATTTCTTTCTGAAATTAACTTATGCGACTTAGAGAAAGCCTTAAGGTTCACATGTTTGAATTGGTGCAGGACTGCGGCGCGTGTTGGATTTACTCGTCGAGGGATTTCTTCTACGAATATTTCTGATGCTGCCATGGTTTCTGCTTTGCAGGTCTGCTTTTTCGTCGTTACAGATGTTATTTTTCGTGACAATACCATTGCGCTCCTTAAAGTTACGTACCTACGTGTGGCATGCGCATTTTTTTTTTTCATGAACAACTTGCTGGATGGCCACATCGTGAATATTGTTTCATTATTTTGATGTCTGCCTCTGTAGCGTAACCGTTAATGTTAATAGCTGCCGTCCACGGGGCCCGAGTTTGATTCCCGGTACTACCAGAAATTTAAGAATGGCGGGAGGGCTGGTATGTGGTTGAAATGGTACATGCAGCTTACCCCCATGGGGGGTGTGCCTAAAAAGAGCTGCACCACCTCGGGATGAGGACAGGAGTTTATTATTATTATTATTATTATTATTATTATTATTATTGTGGGGGAAATAGATGTTTTTGATAGTACGTGCTATTGTCCTCAATTTTTCGCGGCGAGTCTCACTGTTCATTACGTGCTTTTCCCACAAATGCAAATCTTGTTTTGCTTTTAACACGATGGAACTTTTGTTTCACCAACGAAAACAAAAGCGGGCCCTCTAACTATTTCTCCAAAATTGAACAGCCTTCTTTTTTCTCTCTATTTGCTTTACGTGGCACCAACACAGATACGTATTATGGCGACGATGGGATAGGAAAGACCTAGGAATGGGAACGAAGCGGCCGTGGCCTTCACTAAGGTACAGCGCCAGCATTTCCCTGGTGTAAAAATGGGAAACCACGGAAAGCCATCTCCAGGGCTTCCGACAGTGGGGTTCGAACCCGCTAATTACCGGATGCAAGCTTGTAGCTGCGCGCCCCTAACCGCACGGCCAACTCGCTCGGTGCCTTCCTTTTAAATCGTACGTCAGCGCGGCCTCAGATCAGCTGTTGGACAGTGCGAATTATGTCCGGCCCCATGGCTAAATCGTTATTGTTCTGGCCTTTCGTTGAAGAGGTCCCGGTTTCGATTCCTGAGCGGGTTATTTCCACTGGTGCGAGGAATGGGTGTTTGTGTCGTCCTTAAAGAGAAAGAAATAAGAAAACATCAGTAATTAAAACAACAACAAAAGAGAAGTAAAATACTTTTTAAAAAGTTGCGGGTAGGATATGGAATAGCGGCCTCTCGAAGAGAGAAACCTGCACGCGATGCAGTACTGTGTAGTCGAGAGCGCCAATTCAAACATACAAACTATAACGCTTTCTGTGGGTCACCCGAGTTAATTTCCGAAAGAAGTATTTTGGGCGTTGTGTTATTCTGTGCTCTTTTTAACGTGTGTGTAAAATTTACGTAAGATCGGCGATACCCCGGTACGCGTCATTCCTTTTTTCGGTACGATGCAGTGAAAGTTAAGTTAGGAATGAACTATATTGATGAAGATTTACATATAAAGCGACTTCACTGTTGGAGTGATGTGAGTCGAATAGAAAAGGATATTTTCAGAGGAAATACTGTACCGTTTTATAAGTGCGTGGCTTTCTTATTAAAAGAACACTTATAAAATTATATTTGAGGATGCATGTGCGTCCTTATTCTGGAGCGAACTCTCCGGCGCCAGAAGGAACCCTTGCTTCCGGTGTTCTGAAGAATGTCAGAGACTGTAGGAACTTTCCGCCTTCGGGTAAGAAGATGCTAGGCTGCTCTGAGTGAGTGGTCGATTGGTCCCATTGCTCTAGAAGGGTGACGCGTCCAAACTAAGGGGTTTATATTTTAAGACGCAAAGTTAACGTCTGTCATTCTCATCTTGGTTTTCAGTCTAAGCGAACGTGCGCGTTTCGGGTTCTTGCTCCACAGAGGAATTCGGGCCATTTCGGGATAATGTAAGTTGTATTTTCTTTAACATGTCTTAACGTAACTTTACTCGTATCACTCGAACGAATTCTATGAGACACTGTCACAACTTCGATGATGTAATTTCGTCGAAATAGTACTTTTTAGACATCATTCATTTTGGGGGTTAGCAACCTTGCCATATAACTTATAATTTTCAATCTGCGTCATTGTATTTTTCTTTGTTTGCCTGTTTCCGGTATAATGGGACTAGCCCACTGTATAAAGGAATCTTCATTTCCAAAATAGATGTACAATTGGATGTACTTCCGCCTCACGGCACGTATCCATTATATGGAAGTAATTGCATGATCATATTTTCAGAATCATATTAATTAATACCCATTGCTGAATTATCTACCATTGTAACCGTTAACTTGTGTGACGTAACTTACCCCTGCTTCACTAGCAGAAACCAAACAGAACTATTTAAACTTCGCATTTTATTTTTCTATGCATAGTTTTACCCTTATTTGTGATTAGCTAATGATGACTATGAATACTGGTCGAAACCGGTACCAATTTTAATTAAATAGGAATGTAAACTTACATTTCGTATTTTAATAGTATTGAGAGGTGGAACCATTATATACCTTCTTTTAACTTAATATCGACAGACACATCACACGGGTTCTGAGGGCAGGACCACGAATCATCACGTGCCTGCGAGCATGGCTGTCAGTATGATTGGTTACCTCATTAACCTGCAATGTTTTCAAACGTAAGAGAGTGTAAAATCTTCAAAATATTTTGAGAGTGTCGACGAGCACTCGGCGTCAAATATGCCTCAATTCCTGCTCTTGAATTTCAATTTTGTCTTCATATTATGATCGTCCATACCTTTCAAAACTCCTTTCAATTTTATTCGTCTGCTGATGTCATTCAACTCCATCTCTCCACTGACAGCTTGGAGTAGTCTGGATGCTCTTCTCCTTACTTCCAAGTCTTCCCAGACCAAAGTTTTGAACATTTTCGTAACATTACTCTCTTGTCGGAAATCAACCAGAACAAATTATATTGCTGCTTTTCTTAAAAATGTTCCAGTTCTATAATCAACTAATCCTTTAAAACCTTTAGAACGAGCAACACAATACAGAGACACATCAGCAAGAGCAACCTGAACAAAAAATACTCTTTCTCAAAGTCAGGAGTATACGAAATCAAGTGTCAAGAACCTAACTGCAATGCCACATATATAGGTCAAACGAAACGTAATTTCCACACAAGATACAAAGAACATAACATTTCGAACAGCTATAATCGGCATTCATCCTTTCTGGGAACACATATACGGCTGTTCACACCATTTCACAGATATCAATACAGATCTAAGACTTTTGCGCATCGAAAATAAAGGTAAATCTTTGAATATGAAGGAAGCAACCGAAATTTACATCGCAAAAAACGCTAATGTAACCAACCTAAATGACCATACACACTTAAAAAATTCTCCCTTCTTCGCTCTACACACATAACATCTGGACAACACTTACTCATTAAATCAGCTTTTATCATCATAATAGCATATAATAGTCTTTATTTCAATCCCTTACTTTATTCAACTAAATCATTAACTTACATTCTTCCATGCTACGTAAAATTACATTATAACAGTGTTGATAGAAGGTTCCACAACGCTCCACTCGCTCCGCCCTACTTCTTCCTCCCCTCTCCTTGCACAGTATACTAGATTTTTACATCCAATAGGAGGGATCCACAATGCTCCACACGGCTCCTCCCATTCTTCCCCACCCCTCTCCGCGAGCAGTGTGCTATACCCAAAACATTCCATTTGCCTCTCCGTGAACATAGTCCTGAAATAGTGTTTGGTGACAACGGACTTAGCATCAGCAATCTAGATAAGTACAGACATTTTTCATTATATTAATACTTGTAATATTTTAATTACTGGTTCATATTATCATTAAACTATCACTGACAAGCTTTACGCAGCGTGAACATTACTGTACATATATAAGCATGTTTAAGTGATTTGATAGAATCTGAGGATGTCCTTGTAGAACGAAACATGTCACTCTTTGTATAGTAGTGGGTATTTTTACAGATATGTTTATAGTGTTAAAATTTATATTATTATTGAGTCGACACTGAAAAGTATGCCTGCATTCTTTACAAAAAAAAGATAACTAACGTCAAATACGACGGTTTTAATGTTGTTGCATTTTGAATTTTTATTTTATTAATTCTACTTCCCATAGCTGACGTGTCACTGTACAGCAACTGAACAGCCATAGGAAGAAGCAAATTAGATACTACTTTCTTGACATAAAACCCCTCATCAAATGTGCAAACGGTATATTTCCGGTCAATCAATAAAGAAGGTAAATAACTGTCAGATGATTCCTAAAGACCCCATAAGTATGCTTATTTGTCAATACACGAATAGGATGCTAAGTAGCCAACAACAACAACCACCAATGATAATAGTAATGCTATAGTATTTACATCCCTCTAACTACTTTGGACGGCTTTTGGAGAAGCCGAAGTGGCGGAATTTAGTCCCACAGGAGTTGTTTTACGAGCTAGTAAATCTACCGACACGCGTCTGACGTATTTGGGCACCTTCAAATACCACAGAACAGAGCCAGGAACCTGCCAAGTTGGAGTCAGAAGGCCGGCGCCTCAACCGTCTGAATCACTCAGCCTGGAACAGCAACCACCATCATTGTCAGTTAAATTGTTTCTATTCATACTGAACGATAACTCTATTATTAGAGTTCACGAGATAAAAGTGCACCACGTATAAAATATTGGAAATTGATTTTCTATCAAGTTTGTTATATGTGGGTATAAGAGAGAACTAAACTGCAGGATGTAGTTGGAAATTGGTGAAAAATTTAAACGAGAATATCTCCGTTGCTATTTTTCGTACAACAGAAATGTATGAAATATAAAATATGGGAAATTCTACACAATTTTAATATCATGTACAGGAATTCGATACATTTCATATAAACGGAGACATTTGGCATTTCCTGTTTTGGCCTCCTTAATGTTGCTGGTGCACAATCCGGCTATTTCTGAAACGAAAAACTGAATTTCGAGAAATTTTCTTTAGTAATTTTCCCGTAATATCATAACAAAGAAAAAACAAACAACCAACCAACCAAAAACGACAGGCAGAGAGCGAGAGTGAGAGAGAGAGAGAGAGAGAGAAAACTGACTCTAGGGTCAACTCTTTTACACTCAGTCCGATACGAAAACGAAGCGCGAAGCAGAAATCTGAGGTGTGTAGACAAAATTACAATTTCATTTCTAGAGATTGGAAGTTTATTTATCCTCCTGGCGCCAAACCTTTTTTTCTCTTTTGGACGGTCATATTTTTCAAAATTTTCTGAATTCTATACACAGAGCGAGATATATAAATCGTTAGAGAGAGATAGGGAAAGAAAGAGATAGATACATAGATAGATAAATAGATGGATAGATAGATAGATAGATAGAGACGAAAATCAAATATCTTTAATAAGTGGTTTCATGGGCGCCTGAAGAAACACACGTCTTTCCGCAACGTTTCCTCAGAGAATAGGCACTTTACAGAAGAGGAGTATCGGCAAGTTCATCACAGATGGCCATAATCAACATCAATACACTATTACGGAGTCGGAACCTGCTCAAATTTCTTGGTATTGTACAGATATGAATGACAATTTCATACCTACTGTACTCATTTTGCAGAGTCACTAAGTGTAGGATATTTTGTCAACAAGCACGACTTGTTTCTCAGCTCTTTCCTTCAATCCACAGAAACTTGTTGTCCACCCGAAGAGAGTTATTTGTCAGCAGCCTGTGGAAAATAAGTTTGTACTAAACACTGGCTACAGTACATAAAGTTCGGAAGAACTCTTTCTAAATGCTTGTCTTGCACTGGCTATTAGTCTTCAAGCTGTGAGGCGAGGAAATTGAACTGCAGCACGATATCAAAAACATACTTGGGCGTTTTTTATTCGCTTCGCTAACTGTTTCACTTACTGGAGGTCAAACTCGAAATTTACGAACTGTAATAAAAGTGATAACCACGGCAATACTTTTCTTTTCCACCTCCCAATATCTCTACACTGCACTAAATGTGCGACTTTATGGCCCAAGTCTTGGCCAGTCTGCTGCAGGTATAAAACCTTACAGGAAGTACTTTCCTCAACTACTTTCCACACTTCAGGATATACAGCCAGGTTATTACATTTTAATTTTGTTTTATGGGCCTAAGTAGCTCTGCACTAGGCAGAACGGATCATAGCCTCCTCTAAACACCACATCAATGTGGATATTCATTGCTCACCTATCCCGCGTTGAAATTAAAATTGTACCATTATTATTATTATTATTATTATTATTATTATTATTATTATTATTATTATTATTATTATTATTATTATTATTATGGATGGAACCACGGGAAGCGTTGCCTCCCGGTCATACCGAGGACTGGTTGACATGGAGGTCCTTAAACAGACTTAGATCTGGAGTGGGTAGAACCAGAGCGACTCTACAGAAATGGAACTTCCCCATCGATACGGCCTTTGGTGACTGTGGTGAACTTCAGACAACTGATCACCTGCTATGCTGTCCCTTGTGTCCATCAAACTGCACAATGGAAGACTTAGTGCTGGCTAATCCAAATGCCCTTGAAGTGGCCAAATTTTGGGCCGAATCTGTATGACATATATTGTTGTAGACCTTTTACTTGTATATATTTGTGTATATAGTTTGTTTCTTTTAAATGTAGTGTAATTCTATTGTACTTCTGATTCGAATAAAGAAGAAAGATGATGATGATTATTATTACCGTAATATTGTGGACCAGATAAGTGTAAGAAGGTGCTGGATTGAACGAGTGGACAGGGAAATGACCAGAGCATAAGTTAAAGCACTAAATTTTCAAATTTTATTTCATTCCTTTTTAAATTTCAAATTTGGTAGGTAGAAAATCTGTACAAGTAACAATAAATAACAGTTAATGAGAATAAATATGAGCTCCCATAACAACAGTGACTTAAAGTCAAAAAGCAGGTACAAGAAATGGATAAAATTGTTAACAAGATAATATATACGGAATGTGCATTGTAGCTATGAAGTTCCACTATTTTACAAGAGCATTTTTACTCCACTTACATGCTAGAAGACTTAGCTCCGAAATGTACTGCAGCCCAGCCTCTAAGAGGCACAAACTTCTTAAACAATTAGGTATTTTTTACAACTTTCAAAAACAATGTTTGCATTCACTTCTGCTCAACAGTCTGTTACACTCTCGTTTATCAATAATTACAGTTTAAGCCGGGGCGATGAGTGTCCATACTAAATGGCCTTAATGTAAAATTAACAGGTTTAAAATGATCGGCATTGAACAGAAGGCTAGGAGGCGAAACACTTCCACTCCTTTTGAAGTACAAATAAAAATCCTAAATGGGCTTATGGCCCGAAGTTGTAGAAGCTAAGCCTATACTACAGAGGGGTGACTAAATGAAAAACATTAAAGTGCCGGAGGAGAGTGAAGAATTTAAATGTTTACAAAATTTGAGTCACCCCATACCAAGTTGAATGGCAATAAATAGAGGGTGAACACTCTTTGTTCCCTTAATTTACATGTTTCCCAGCAGGGATTTGAACAGAGCCCTCAGACTTACAGAAAATTTTCATTTAAGTAGAACTTTATATTAATAAAGGAAGTTTGAAACCTTCCCCTCAAGTTAACTGTTTGGAGCTCTCACATGTTAAGAAATGTCTACCATTACATTGAGTAGTTGGGCCTTCCGACGATGGCAGGCAGCCCCTGCCTCCTTTCCACGCCACTCACACTAGACCGGAAAAATGAAAAAGACAATACGGCCCTAAAGCGTCCAGCTTGTATAGCATCTCATAGGGGAAAGTTCCAGATCTCTCTTGAGATCGGCAGAATGCCTGCACACACACACACCCAATTTTAATTGGGTAGGGAAGTATACACAAAATTCTTGATTGGTTATTAACTTAAGGAAGAAGGAAGGCATAGGAGTGTTGTCAACTATAACACATGACAAAAATCTACAAAAACTTAAGGTTTGCAAACAATGAAAACTGAAAATTCCCTTAATAATTAATTGTCCGTAATCCCGCCAGAGTCGGCACATAAGCCGATAGTAGAGACATCTAAAGGTTTAAGGTCCAAGTATCTTAGTTCCGGATTCACCACACAGATGGCCTTCTAGAAGATGCGCAGTTCAACGGGACGGAGAAGGTGTAACCCCGGTACAATGATTATTATTATTATTATTATTATTATTATTATTATTATTATTATTATTATTAATATATAAGAACGGAGAGTCTGTGTGTACATTCGTTTTCTTATCGCAATTCCGATAGTGTAACACGATGTGGAGACGATGGTATCATTTCTGATAATATGAAAAAGCTCTCCAGAAACAGGTGATTCTAAAATTAAATGAATAACAATGAGAGAACCTTGAAAAATTTCTTAAAATATATCAGGGCACGACATATCCGGGGCTCCAGGTCGCCATGGCGCCTAAAAAAATTCTTTGGCGCCTTCCTTTTCGAGTTTAGTATAATCTGAGTATACATTTAATTCCCGGTTTGATGTCGCTGACTATTGCAAAGTGCATGTAATAAAACACAACCCCTTGACGCTCCATAAGATTTATCGAACTTTGTTGAACAAGAGAATGAGAATGAGGTTAGGTAAGGGCGGGGATCGTGGCAAGTATGGTCGATTTCTGCTTTGATATTAATGTCATTAACATTTTTTTTAAATACAAAGGCCGCTTTATATAAGCAACAGGAGAAAAAGAAATTCAGTTTGAATGTTTGGGTGTCGAAACCCTTTCGTAACGCAAGTATTACCTACATAGAAATAATTTAAATATACTTTTCATGTAAATGACACGAAAAATATCCTACGATGCTCCTTTACCATCAGAATAGAATCTCTCTTGCTATTAAATTGATCATTTTAACAGAGCTGCTATTGTAAGGTGAAACAGAACGTACTCTCGTGAAATGTATTTCCATATGTTGACAACGTGCAAAGCTCCTGGGCATGCTCATGGACACAAAGGGCACAATAAGGTTTTCTTGTAAAGTATGGGTTCTTCCTTGTAGCATACATTTTTTTTTTTTTTTTTAGATATGTAGTATGTATGTTTAGTCCTCAGCTCGAAGGCTGGTTGGATCCTCAACAGCTCCGCCGTCAGCTGTCATAGATTGCCTAGGCATCACTGAAGAGGCGTACCAGGGAAATGAGGAGTGAGGAAGTTTCCCGTTGCTTTCCTCACTGAGCCAGAGGTTGCTATTACATATCAGTCTGCCAAGCCCACTGAAATGCATGCACCAACCAACCCTATGAGCAATATTTTCACGCCATGCATAGCAGGGACTGGCTGCAGAAGGAATGGCATTACTAGCATCGCTCATACCTCATTCACTTTCATTTTGTCAAAGCCAAGGATAAAGCTGAGACAGATCAATGAAAGTAACAAAATTGCTCTAGCCCATACCAGAAGACATAGCGCACTGTAAACACTAGGTCCGCCAGCAAAGGCACTTAGATATGTAGATAAATAATATTTGAGCTTGAAGTTACAGTATTAGGTCTTTAACATGTCAAACTAATACGTACAAAGCAATTGTACAATTTGGTGTTGTTGAGGACAATATTCGCTTTACTCTTCATTGTTTACAGTTTACAAGTTTCTTGGAACAATATCAAAATATAAGTATGTAACATGCCTTTGCTGGCGAGATGTAGTGTTTACAGTGCACTATGTCTTCTGGTATGGGCTATATCAAATTTGTTACCTTCATTGACCTGTCTCAGTCTCATCCTTGGCTTTGACAATATGAAAGTGACTGAGGTACGAGTGATAGATTGCCTAGGCATCACTGAAGAGGCGTACCAGGGAAATGAGGAGTGAGGAAGTTTCCCGTTGCTTTCCTCACTGAGCCAGAGGTTGCTATTACATATCAGTCTTACGCAGCCAGTCCCTGTGTGAAAATGTCGCTCATAGGGTCGGTTGGTGCATGCATTTCAGTGGGCTTCATAATGATGTGTATAGAGAGTAGCATGTCTTATTTAGTCCTGTGTCTTGCTGTCTTTACATTTTGTGGTAATTATTGTACTGTATAAAACAATAAAATAACAACGCATAATGCTATTACAACCATGTTTTATTTTTCAGAGGGCTAAACGCCAGTATGTTAAAGATATGAGTACTAGAAAAATCACATGGTTCCTAGATTTTAAAACATTTGTCATTCCTCTACATCCTTATCCTCTTATTTCTGAAAATCTTCAAATTGTACTTTAAAAAACCGACGGAAGCCAATTTAAGAAAATGTTCCACAAAGTTTATCTGCATGTTCTGAAACCACTCGTGATCTACTTAATGCATTTTGATACACTTTCCAGTGTCAGTTAGTTTTATAAATGGCCACAAATACTGTCTTCACGCGTTCAAATCCGTAGAAAAAAGCTAATATTAATGGAGAAAACCGTACAGCTGGAGACTCAACGCGAAGTGTTGGGCGGCGGTAAATAACCCAACTCCTTAAGGTGACCTACGGCTTCGGGCGAAGGAGCCCATTTCAAGTTGGAAATGCCACTGAAATCCACCATGCAGCGTCTGTAATCTAGGTGAGGAGCGGCTGCAAAAGACGTCTGTTCTCCAGGTTAGGGGCGACCCCACTGAAACATGGCAGGAGGTATAAAATGCCGTCAGTGACAAGCGAAGCAACACATCGGTTGAGGTAATTTATCGTCGTATCAACGGCTATGTCTTATCGACGCGCGCCGCTTTAACCCGAGTGACGTGAGGAATGTGCAAGAGCTACCAGCTCAGAGAGAGGGCAGGCCAAAGAAGCTACTACAACTGAGGTTTTCTGCACTTAACATTGGAACGTTGATTGGTCATCATCGAGAGTTAGCCGAAACCATGGAGAACAGACGGACTGATATCGCGTGCGTCCAAGAGACAAAGGGGAAAGACTCCAAAGCACAAGGCTACAAGGTCACTTATCATGGGAGTGTCACAACGAGAAATGATATGGCAGTTGTTGTGAGTCATCGACTATTTAACAGTATCAGAAATGCCACCAGGGTATCAGCCAGGCTTATGGCTATCAAGACTGAAACAGAAATAATCAATGCCCGCATTGTCTCCTGTTATGCATCCCAGGCCGGGTACGTACACAATTGAAAGGAAGAATTCTGGGAGAGTCTTGATGCTCGACCACCTGCGAACATTTGCCTCAGATAAGTCTATCTTCATTGGAGAAGATTTGAATGGCCATGTTGGGGCTCGGACAGACGGTATGTACAATGTCACGGACGTCATGGACTTGGTGTGCGAGATGACGATGGGTACTGAGCCACACCCTCCCTAACTAAAGGACACACGTAGTGAATCACGACCATCGTAGGGAAACAAATTTGCCGTGGATCCCCGATCAGGAAGGGCGAAATACATAGCCCTGAGCTGAAAACGTTATTCTCCTCAAACAATTGAAGCTAACAACTAACACTACTACGAGTAAAAATCGTTATAAATGATAGATGAGAATTTATTGTAATGTAACGTAAATCAAAGGGATTAATTAGATGAAATAACCAGTAATAATAACAAGGTAATACATACATATTCGGCGTCAGCCCAAAAGATAATCGTACCAAGGTCTCGTGACCTCATCTTTTCTTACATGCATAGGGCACAGTTACTCTTGAGATGATAGCATTTATTCCACCACTGACCTCGCTACTAAAAACTGCGAGCTGAGTATCATTAACTCAATCTTTATTCAATCTTTCCTTCGGCGAGGAATAGAAACGCAATTCCAAGCGTGGGAGTCATTTTCCATATCCAAACGTATTTTAACAATACCCCTCTCATATCGATTCCACACACCAAGGAGCAGATAAAATTAGAAAGTGATTAAATCAGAAAACTGCCGGACCAAGGAAATAATCCACGAGGGGCAAAGACAATGCTCCATGGAGCAATGAACGCAAAGCAAAACAATAACAGAAAACATGGACCTGCAGACGGCCATGAAATAAATAAACCAACATGGCGAGCTCCAGGTCGTAAACACAAGGATGCACACCATACAAAATAAGGACTTCGCACCCAGGAGAAAAGAGGCACGATAGGGAACAAATAGGCATAAATTCAACAGACCGATACGTCATCTTGGCACTCAGCTCATTCATCTACACATTCATTCAATCACGCGATCCTTTTGCCCCCAAAGGCAAATAATTCCGGCAGATTGGTGCAAGTAAATAAAATCAAGGCAACTCGTGGAGTGCAGTTCAACATTTCATCAATAAGGTCTCACGTCAGTAGTAGATATATAGCCCACCTAGGGCAAATGACAGTAGGACGTTTGTGACCCCACAGTCACGCGTAGATCCATCACCTACATACTGCGTACGGCTAGAATAGACCTGGCTGACACACAGACCATACCTCCAAATAATGGCAAAATGTTTCATCGAGAAATTCATTTAGAATACAGTAATCAGAGACCAGATTTTGACGCACCACAATCACTTACACAACTCATACACATGCCATTCTCGCTTCGAGTACCGAGATGGACTTCGGTCGGCCATAATAAAAAGAAAGATAATACATCAAATAAATTTAAAACGTTACATTACCGTCAATATCATTCATCGAAGCATGCAAATGATGCAGCAGTTTTACATAGATTTAAACTTATAAAACCACCATAAGAAAAGCAAAAACGCCGCTCCTGTGTGTGTGTGTGACACATCTCTTCTTTCCCCAGCATAAACAGCCCAACATTACTTCAAGGAGAAGATATTAAAAAGGTCTCGCCGAGAAAAGATCCTTCAAGCTCGCGACAGAGGGAGCTGCCCTCTGTCGACAGAAGGTTGAAATACAATAACTATAGGAACAGCCAGATATCTACTCTTGGAGACATCGGTATAATCACATTAGAAACCATGCTAAATTAGCATGTTTCAGTACCTCATACTAAACTGCGGAGAGTTCAACGACCTGGCTGCTGCTAACACATTCTTAAAATAAGGCCAACCCATTTAGCCACGGACACCAATAGCAGCCATGCAACTTAGATTGACTACTGGTTAATCATACGTCGAGAACTGAATAGAGTAATAGATACCAAGGTGATCTCGTATGATAGCGTCACCCCCCCAACGACAACGTCGGTTTCTTGTATAAGACATATAAATGAGCCATAAGAAATAGACCATGTCTTCCAGAACAGGGCCCGAGGGAATTCGATGATGGATAAAAAATATGCATATGAATAAACTGAAAGCTGCATTGGCTAATTTCACATGGAGACCAAATCAAACTGTGGAAGATGAACGGAAAGATGCTCTCGACCAGATACACCAGGGAGCCTCCAACATCTTAAAGAAAAAGCCCGGGACGAAATTCATCAATAAGCAAACATGCTGGTGGGAAAAAGAAGTACAGCATACAATCAGCGAGAAAAAAGCTAGTCTTCAAAAACGTGGTGGAGCACACATCTTGCAGCGGGCTTCCATCGATATCGCTCACTGAAACAGTCTGCTAGTAGCCACCGCAGAAGATCGCCATTACTAAGGCTTGTACACTCAGCTGGATAAACCAGGAGAAGCAACCAATATCTACCGCCTCGCCCAATTCCCTAATCGCTCAACTCAGAACATAGGGCATGTCGTGCATATCAAGGGATTTGACAAAACCATTCTACGAGAGCCACTAGACATCCCTGAACGACGGTCAGACTAAAGGCCACCACACACAGAAAGCTAAGCTAAGCTACGCTACACTATGCTACGCTAAGCAATGCCAAGCTGTGGTGTGCTATGACACGAATAAAAAGCTAAGCTAAACTATGCTAGGCAGCACTTTTATTGTCTCACTGTTGTAAATAATCAATTACTCTCTCTGCACTACTGCTCGGTGGCAAGATTTTTTTTTCGAAGGAGTTCGACTGGCTGAGATTGTGTAGGTGTGTGGGCGGACGGAACAGATTATGAATCAGATGTATGTGATAAGGAGTGTAGGTCATCACATTCCGGACTCTCACGTTCATCTGGGTGGCTACTTCAGTTACCTCTTGACGTCGATATGTTTCCTGTCTGTCAATGTTTGAATGTGTGCTTTAAGGAAACTTAAGCTATGAATGCACATCCAAACGTATATTAAGAAATGACACATCGAGATCTGTTTATGGAGAATGAGCATATTTAACTGTCCTAGCCCTTGTGCTTCAAACGCAGTTATGTTTTTCATTTTATTAGTGAAATGTTTATAATGTCTTAGCTGCAAAACATAACAAATCGAGACGGTCTTGTCTGTGTCTGTTGGATCATCAGCCCAGAGGCTGGTTGGATCCTCAAATAGCACCACCAAGAGTTATGCGGTTATAAGGAAATCGCAAAAACCAATGGTCTTATTTTCTTATAACCTCAAATGAATTGCATGCGTTTTCATTTATAATATACTCAACATATACATTCACTTATAATTTCATCAACTTTTAATATTTTAAAAATATTTCAAACATTAGTGATACTGCGTGCGTTAAAATGACAGCTCGCCTTCTTGTAGAAATATAAGCAAACAAAACCAAACCCCATGGCAATACAGCCCATGAAGGGCCTTGGCCTACCAAGCGACCGCTCCTCAGCCCGAAGGCCTGCAGATTACGAGGTGTCGTGTGGTCAGCACGACGAATCCTCTCGGCCGTTATTCTTGGCTTTCTAGGCCGGGGCCGCTATCTCACCGTCAGATAGCTCCTCAATTCTAATCACGTAGGCTGAGTGGACCTCGAACCAGCCCTCAGATCCAGGTAAAAATCCCTGACCTGGCCGGGAATCGAACCCGGGGCCTCCGGGTAAGATTCAGGCACGCTACCCCTATACCACGGGGCCGGCTGTAGAAATATAAGGCAGAAGGAAATCCATTAGTTTGTGGAATCTCCACTCCATTTTTTCCCTTCCTGCCCACTTTACTCTCTTTTTGTCTCGTTAGTGCCTCCCTAAAACAGTCTCTCAGTCCTTTTGATAAGTTTTTAAGTTCCTTACCTAAAACAATACATGCTATTATTTTACCTTTCACGTTCTTAGTAACTGTTGATATATTTCGGAATATGGCATACAGTTGCAGAACAGGCGCGTCAACAGTATCTGCTAAATTGTAAATGTGTGTAAAGCCATGTGAAAACTGTATTCTTTTCAAACAATTAGAACTGTCAAAATTTTGATTATATAGTTAATTTATAAATGATAGCCTACCTACAATCAATTTAAAGTACTGAAATTTCCCGCCAACAGTTTTCCTTTATCAAATCTCTGTAGTAATTTGATGACATATCATAAAGGCAGGGATATATTTTTACCTCCTCAATTAGTCGTTCTTCTTTTGGCCCGTTATCCACTGTATTAAAATATCGAAGTACTATTCCAGTAGAGACTCACACGACACGACTAAACACACACGACAGCCCGCAAGACCAACTGCTCAGAAATTAAAAGCGCATGCGCCAGCCCAGCTACAGCCAAGAAAATCGCCTGCCTAGCGATCTGTTTAGCTTAGCTTAGCTTAGCTTAGCTTAGCTTAGCTTGGCATAGTATAGCTTAGCATAGCGGCCTGTGTGTGTCATCGTATTTAAATGCATTGGGAGCGATATTTTTCACAACACCGCGTAGCTTAGTTTAGCTTAGCCTAGCTTTCTGTGTGTGGTGGCCTTAATATGCTGGCACCTTGAACAAGAAATTTCACCACTCGCCAGTATCAAGCCCTGAGCACATTCCCGAACCTGCGCCATTACGCCAGAGGTGATATAAGCCATCAAGATAATGAAAAATACCAGCCGAAATTTGGAATATACTTTGGTGAGTCTAGAGTGGCGTTCCTTGCCACTCTTTTCAACCAGATCATACATGAGAATAACCCCACACATGTGTGGAAAACCAGGACAATCATAGCAATTCGGAAAGGTAATATACGTGATGATATCTTGCATCGTGACCCTTTAAAGAAGAAACTTGAATGTTTACAGAGATTTCAAACAAAACTTAAAATGAAAACAGGCAAAGACTTGGACCGAAGCTCAACGAAGAAGGTTGCGAGAGTACTGGGCGAGTGTTACAGCTTAAGACAGAAAACGATTGAAATAGCATGGTCCATAGCTGGCTGAAAGGAAGGAGAAGAAAAATAATAATCGAAATGAATGAAAATTCAAATTATTTCCATCCAGTCAAAAGAATTCCCCGGTAGTTTCCCCATTTCAAATTTACATGAAACCAATTAAATTGATCAAGATTGCCCCTTTCCAATTAATGAATGTCGCCATCACTGATATGATACCCACACATATTGTTAACCTGTTTATAGTCACTCGACCGGGTAATGTATGGTACGAGAAAACCTCCCATCTAGCAGCGAGGACAGGAAATGTGCCGACTGCCGACGCCTGTCGCACTCCTCTGGGGCAATGATTAAGGACTGACAGATGAAACGATATTAGAGAGTGTCTCTGGAATGAAAGATCACAGGGAAAACCGGAATACCCCACCTTCGATTTTTCCAGCACAAATCGTGTATGGAGTGACCGGGTTTTGAACCACGGAACCCAGCGGTGAGAGGCCGGCGCTCTGCCGCCTGAGCCACGACTCATCACCTGCACTCATCGTGTGACTGATATATTCCATGTCTAAGTACAACATCGTCATGTCCAAAATCTTTGTAAGACCGCAGCAAGTATACCGTATATCCGATGTTAAATTTCTGTTCCGATAAAATTAGCTAGGTCTGCTACGTGCAAGCTCTAATCACTCTACTTTGAACATCAGATTCACATTTAATTTCATGGAAACCGCACGTCTCCTGATATGCGAGTCCAATATAATAAGTGAACTTCTACAAACCATTTGTCAGATCGTTTTTCAGATATTCACGTGATTCATGTTATATCCCACAAGCTTGCTCCGTTGTGGAAATAGAATTCTCTGCGGAGGAGGGAGCGGTGTTCCCTCCCCTCTGGACATGGCAGAAGACGTCAATCTCTGCTTCACTGACTTTCAATTTGCTCCGCGCTCCATTCTAGTTTTCCACTCGCTGAATGGCATATGATAACCCACTCTGATGTATGAATATCTTACTGGTGCAGAAATAGACCTCAACCCAGTAGAAAGTGAGTAATATATCATTCGTTATCCAAGGATCATTTCTAAAGGCAGTAATGTGAGTGATGTTTGCTTCGTGTCCCATACTTTGAATACTTGGAATGTGATTATCTCGACGCATAGGTGGAGCAAACATCTTACTTCAAATACATTTAACCATAGAACTGGCAATATTAAATCTTGTGGTGGCAGCCAAATTTGGTAGGGTTTACTTGTCTAGATAAAGGACAAAATATCCACAAGGTACCGTATGGAATAAATCTACGAAGTTTTATATATCTACGTAAAGTTAATACACTAAGGATTGTTTTTTTTCTTTTGCTAGGGGATTTACGTCGCACCGACACAGATAGGTCTTATGGCGACGATGGGATAGGAAAGGCCTAGGAGTTGGAAGGAATCGGCCGTGGCCTTAATTAAGGTACAGCCCCAGCATTTGCCTGGTGTGAAAATGGGAAACCACGGAAAACCATCTTCAGGGCTGCCGATAGTGGCAGGATTGTTGTGTTGACACGAAATTGCATAAATGTTTTTACTATAAAAGATGTGTACAGTCTGTTCAAAAATTGTAATTCCCAAATTCAAAATAATAATAATAATAATAATAATAATAATAATAATAATAAAAACTAGCATACAACCCGTTCTTCGCACAGGAATTGGTAATCGATTTCACGATTCCTCAATGAATTTATGAGAAGTTACATGAAGTACGATAAAGCTGAGCAAAGTGGAGGCAGAATGGGGTAGATCACAGAGTTTATTGAACTATACAGTTCCTGGTCCGAAGTTGTGCGTAATTATCCCTATTTCTCGGTTACATATTGTTGTTCTTCTGAAACCGGGAGTGACACTATGGCTGAAGAATCATGAAACAAATCGTCGACGAAAACCTCCCTTTCCATCTATTCTATTTAAGATAGTAAAATGGCTCTTTAGTTGAACTATTTAACCTAACTTGGAGAGACATGACAGCCTGTAAAACAGTCCACAAATGATAACGCCCTTGTTTTCCTCCTATCGAAAAGGTGCACATAAAAAGAAACCTTTTTAGAAATTGATTTCCTTTGAAGCTGGTAGGTCTCCATTAAGGTTGGCCATGTATATTTTTTGGGAGAGTAGAATCACTGTTTCGACTTCCAATAAATCCCCAAATCAATCCGTGATTTAGAAATAATATTGAGACTAATACCTACCCACGGACAGATATATGGTTTGATACAAATATATATAACAGTTTCTCAGTTATAAGAACTCAACAAATGGACGAAGAAATAAATCGCCAAAAATGCTAAAAAAAAAGGGGGGCCCGCTCGAGGTTAGACTAAAAAAGTGTACATTAATGATATATCCCATATTAATCGTCGTATCTAAATGATGCACATGAGAAAAAAATAGAAATTGATTTCCATTAGGGCAGGTAGATTTCCATTAAGTTTGGATGCGTATAATTTGTGGGAGTGAAAATCAAGCTTTCGGTTTCGGATAAACCCCTAGTCAATTCAGGGATTTAGAAACAATATTGGCCCTAAAAAGCTACCCAAGGGTACGTGTGTTCTAAATATGAAGTATGGTAGAAAAATATCCAGTAGTTTACAAGTTATAAGAACTCAGACAAACAATCAAACAGACACCAAAGCTAAAAAATATGCAGATGGTCATTATTACACCTGAAATGGATAACTATATGGAAATTTTGAGAAAATATTCAAAGTACAGACAGAATCTCATTACAATTTTATTTATATAGATAATCATCAAACAAAGAAATGGTCTCTAAACTACAAAAAAAAAATACAGACTCACTTGGAGCAGATATAATAAAAAACCTATATTCCGAAATGCAAAAATAAGACATTATAACACTGTAATCAAGCCTGAAGCACTACATGCTCTGAAACACTGATCATTGTGGGCAGATCATTGATTAAAGATGTTGAAAAACAAGAAAGAAAAATCTTAAGGAAAATGTTTGGACTAGTCTGTACAGTGGGAATTTAGATGATTAAAAAAAAACTCATGACCTGTACCAACACTCAGAGAAAATCTCACACACATTTAGGAAAAGACGTTTGACATTTTATTGATGTATTCACAGAATGAATAATTAGAGATTCACCAAAATAATTCTGAGCCTCATCCTATGAATGAAAGCAAAAAAACGATCGGCTTCTCGAAGTTCGAAAAGATCGTCAGGAAATAGGCATCACAGATGACATTGCGTTAGACCGATCTACGTTTAGGAAATTAGTCAGTAATCGCCGCTTTAAACATCATCCAAGTTCAACCACCAACAAAATCTGGTCAGAAGATCGCAAGAAAAGCCACAGCAAGAAGATGAAGAGATTTTGGGGGAAGAAAAAGCCCATTCATGAAAACATGGTTGTTAGGTATGGACGTCTGAGTCAAGATCTCCGCCCATTAAGACTGCACGGGAACTCATCAATAGGAACTTTAACGGTTCTGATGAATGGCAATTGGAGTGGACCAGCTCAGCTCCAGATGAATAGTCGCCAACACCTACCACCTGCTTTTAATCTTCCCACAAGAACTTGGGTTCTTCTCAACGGAGTCCGTACCAATCATGGACGATGTGGGTCATTGTTGCATATGTGGGGTATGCAGAGGAAACAGACCATCCGTCATATTGTCACCGAATGTCCTAGGAGGTCATACTCCGGTCAGCTGAAGGAGTGTGTGTGCTTCTGACGGGGTTGTACAATGGTTGGACACCTTGGATTTAAGTTTATGAACTGTTTTAGAGATTGGTTGATTGTTTAAGGTGTTATATTGTTTGTTATATTTTCGAATCTTTGTATGTAGAGTTATGTACTAGCCATAAGCTAAATAAATAATAAATAGTTCAATAGCGCTCCTTAGTATGGCATGACGAAGGAAGAAAGAAAGAAAGAAAGAAAGAAACAATAATAAGAATGATATTTTTATCATATGTGCTTATCAATAACGTATCTGTAATGTACTAGCAAAAGCTTCATCACTTTGAGACGCATATTCTAGAAAATATTAGGGAAAATGTATTTCATTTCTTTGATTCACCATGTCGCACATTACGTTACGCTAAGTTGCTGTATGGCAGGCTCTTCATCACTTTAACTTTCCGATATTTGATGCGAATAAATAGCTAGTACACATTCCAAATCCGACTCGAAATCTGTTGGTTCAGTCTCAATATCCCCAAAGTCAAATCTGTCACTTTCATCTTCCAACAACATTTTCACTACTTCAGCACCAATTTTCCGTAATGAAGATACCATATTTAGACACACGTTACACTAAAAATGTAATCAGTTAAATAGCAAAATATATATATTTAAAGAAGTAAATAACTTGTACCAAACGGAAAACTACGAATTACAATAATGGGAAGTAGCGTCCGTGAAGGTTTATATACAAGCAGCACAGCACTAGTGCTCAAAACGGACGGTCTGAGAACTTCACTCATTTCTTACCGTGAAATTGCGACGAAAGAGGTTGTATCTATGTATGAAACCATGACGTCATGATGAAACTGAACCCACGATTGTTGTGGACATCGAGAACGACAAAAAGTAGACGGTTGCGACATCTATTGAAAAACTGAGGAAATAACATGAAGAAATACGAACACGTCGAATATTCGACAGTGTTACCACAGCAGGGACCTGAGTGTCGAATATTCGACAGTTGCCAGCTCTCGGGGTTAAGAAGTAATACGCCTAAGAAGTTTAGCTCGTAAATGTTTAAAAACTTTTCGTATCTCAGTTGTCAAGGTGATTTACTGTGGAAATACCTTCTTCCAAACACATTTCAAAAATAAGATTTCAAAATTATCAAACGCCAAGGATTTTAGAAAGTAAATGATTGTATTACTTTTGGAAGTAACGTCGCAAACAATGTTTACAGTCCAGACAAATTCCTTTCAACATATTTCAATAATAACACATAATATTTCCGAACTGTAGGATATTTAGAAAGGGGCCGTCTGGCTGAGGATGTAAAGATGCGCTCGGTTCACATGGAAGGTTGTGGGTTTGATTTCTTTTCAGGAAGTCGAAAAATTTAGATACGAGGTTTCCACTTCAGAAGAGGCACATGCCCCTAATTTTTACTCAGCTTACACTAAATTAAAGGAAATAAAAGTGTGATTGATAGAATCTGGTGGTGTTCTTTCAATAACGACGCATGTCATTCTGTGTTCAATTAATTGTTATCTTGTTCAGGTATATTCTAATTTCTTTAATACACTGTTAGTTTCAACTGTGCTTCCTAACTCTAAATTATGTCATAGCTGATTAGAGTTCACAAGTGTCAAGAAACAGCTGATCTTCTAAAAACACTTTCTTTAAAATATATTTCGTAAATAACGTGCTAAAGTTTACAAGAGCTAAGATTTATAGAACTCAAATGTTTCAATTTCTTTCAAAATATAACTTTGTAAAAATATAATCATAGTTCAAACACATTCGATAATATCACATAAAATTTTTCAGACTTCAGGATATTTAGGTTACATTTTTGTTTCACTTCTTGTACATAACCTAAAAATATAAAATAAAGACCCTCTTTTGGACCGATGACCTAGATTGCAGGCCCCTTTAAACAACAAGCAAACAGACCCTCTTTCAAACTTATTCTTTCGAAATACAACTCGAAAATGTTTTCGAGCTCCAGGATTTCTTAAATGTAACCGCATAGACTAGTTGTCTGGTATAACCTTCCTGAAATCATTTAAAATATCAATTAGTCTAAATTAGAACACTGCAGTGTACGGAGCCCTATAAATCACAATACTCGTTCCAGGTTTTAGGAGTAGCATGCCTATCTCTTACCCGAATTCCCCTATGGGTGGGGGAACATCCTGTCGTGAGAGACGACTAAAAGGAGGACCGGTGGTCCATAACTTGGGAGTGTGGGTTGGCGCCCATGGGACACTTAGAGTTTCCTGGCAGAGTTTCCAATTATTTGTACCAGGCTCCTTATGATAGTGCGTATATCACACTCTCGCACTGTATTCACAACCAAAAGATAATATTATCATTTTCGTTATTCGTATTATTACTATTATTATTTAATTTGTATATTTATTCTTAATATTTGTAGCTGGCAGGTCTTCATATGTGACACAAGTAATTTGTTTTGTACAAGGAGATGGTAAAACTGTGCTATTTGAAACTCGTAAAGTTTTCGTGAGTTATATGGAACAGCCCAGAGTCCGATGACGTGGCTTTGTTATTCCCTTGGGACCAGGCAAACGTTCGGCGCGTGGTCTTGGAATTTTAAGAGGACCTTCCACTAGTGACTGGATGACGATCCGGACCTATCTAGACGTACCATGAGAGAGTAGGGGGAAGCTGGGGCCTATATAGGCATGTGAGAAAACAGCGAATGACTTGACTTAAACCTTTTGTGGAACGTGGTTGACTTGAAATTTTTGTGGAACGTGAAGTGTGGTACTTGCCTACAAACTGTGGAATGCTTAGGTAATTGGTATTATATAACTTGTGGTGGTTAGGTGTCCTAACCACCAATTGTCGTTTATGTTGGTAAAAGCTATAGGCTGCTTTATTTCAGACTTTCCGTAATCTATGAAATGAAATGTCGTATGGCTTTTTAGTGGCGGGATATCCCAGGACGGGTTCGGCTCGCTAGGTGCAGGTCTTACGATTTAACTCCCGTAGGCGACCTGCGCGTCGTGATGAGGATGAAATGATGAAGAAGACAACACATACACCCAGCTCCCTTGCCATTGGAATTAACCAATTAAGGTTAAAATCCCCGACCCGGCCGGGAATCGAACCCGGGACCTTCTGAACCGAAGGCCAGTACGCTCACCGTTCGGCCAACGAGTCGGACTCCATATTCTATGATCTGGAACAACAAGTGTGTGTTGCTCAAGTGAAAGTATCATTAAAACAAGTGTTTGAATCAGTGAACACCGAATTCTAAAGGTACCTACAGTATCAATGTGATTTACCAACTGTCGGTGGTGAGATACAGCATGTTGTGTTAAGACACAAAAACAGCGAAGGGCAGTACATAAACTGTATATAGTTAGTGTTCAACGGCCTAACTAAAAATGGTAGCTTGATCCTCGCTTTCGTTTCTCACCGCTTTTCTAATATAGGATAATTGTGTAAATATGGAGTATTGCAGCTGTATTTTGCATATGTATCGTATGTATTGTTACGAATAAAACTCCATCTGTTTCATCACTTTAATTTATTTCAGTATGACCTAATAAATGCACACACACACACTTATTTAAACACACCCAATTCTAACCAGTTATGAATGACCACACTTATTAATTACTAGTCTATTCACAAGTCCATCTTCCTTACGCACAGTAGGAGATCCAGCCCGCTCATCTATCTGCGGACGCTTGAGCCTTACTTCCACTTCTCCAAGTCCAGTCAATCAACTCATACAGCAGCTGTGTGTAGACCGCTGGATTTGAACACAGTTCCACTGGCTACGCAACACACAACGACTGTTCGTTGGTTCGACTCCACAGATAGTCCAGTACTTCACGCAGTCACATGCAGTGAACAACTAAACAGCTCAACAGTATTCAGCAGAAGGACGGTACTCACAACAGCGAACATTAACACAGGTACATTTATCCTCGCACTCACGATAGCGAGTTTCCTCGCTGGCTCACTGTGATCCTCAGTCCACAGACTTACACGAACACACAGTACAGTTTTCCGTTCTGTCGTCGCCAGTTACACATTCACTGGTCTCTCCAACACCACAACAACAGCTCCTGGTTCAGACCTCAGTGGGACACTAGCGACAGCCAACACCTCTATCGCCTTCAGCCCAGCCACAGAACCCCAACTCACTGAGTGTCACACTGACTCCAACTCGGAGCCAAACAGTAATTCCGAGTCCATCACTGACTCCGAGTTCAGCACTGACTTGACTGACTGTCCGAGGCTAGCCTCCATTTTTATAGCTCGAGTGATTTCAGCGAGAAATTTCGCGATGTCACTAGAGGCAGAACATTCCCGCTGAATCTCGAATGAACTCACAGGTAAGCCGGCCAACGAAAACAATACACGGAAAGGCCGGCCCCACCTTACAAGCCGGCTGGGAGGTCCCAGGTCGTGTGAGTCACTAGCCCCTTCCTAAAAGTACCGAAAACCGGGCGAGCTGGCCGTGCGCGTAGAGGCGCGCGGCTGTGAGCTTGCATTCGGGAGATCGTGGGTTCGAGCCCCACTATCGGCAGCCCTGAAGATGGTTTTCCGTGGTTTCCCATTTTCACACCAGGCAAATGCTGGAGCTGTACCTTAATTAAGTCCACGGCCGCTTCCTTCCAACTCCTAGACCTTTCCTATCCCATCGTCGCCATAAAACCTATCTGTGTCGGTGCGACGTAAAGCAACTAGCAAAAAAAAGAAAAAAAAGTACCTATTTAGTCTTTTTCAGAAGGTTAAGTAAGGTCTGAAGCAGATGTACCACGACGCAGCTTTATGTGGCCCTTAAGCCCTGAGAGAGAGAGAGAGAGAATACCATGCTCTATTAAAATTCGAGCGATCCATTTAGGTGAACACTGGCGCCCATATTACGGTTATTTCGTTTAATTTCAATTAATTATTTTATTAAATTGCGTTAACTTTATTTTTCAAATATTAAGTTTTATTACATCCTCACTTCCATGCATTCTATCCGACCTCCTTTGGTCAACACTTGTTCTTTCCCGACCCCGCCGGCATGAAGTTTGCGAGGGCTAGCAAGTCATTCACATCCACGCCTTTCGTGGCCCTCGTCATTTCTTGACCGATAACTTCATTTATCCAAGTGTTCGATCCCTTTCAATTCTTTCTCTCTCACATTAGTGTTACCAAAGGATGGCTGCTCAGTGTTTTCCTTCTCTTAAGGCAATAATAACCACCACCACCACTCAATGGACAAAAGGCCACCATGTCAACCATTTCTCCATGGAACCAACAAATTAATTTATACTGAGGCATAGACCACCCAACAGAGAATACGTTTATTCTGCCATTTGGTAAAGTAAAAGGGAACGCCGAAATTGACGCACATGCAGTTTATATGCTTCAAATTAGATATTTCCACACGGTTGTTCAGACCATACGATAATAATAATAATAATAATAATAATAATAATAATATATACGTCTCAGTGTATAAAATATTTATTTCTGTCAGGTAATTCGTGAATATTCCTTGTATCATTAAAAACGGAACGAACATACAAATTATACATTTAAATCGGGTACCGGTATTGTGAAAAGTTATCTGGCACGATGTTGGTAACTGTGAGTTAAACACATTATGATGATTGTAGGTTTAGTGTTAAAAGAGACCGCGATAGGCAATTTTGTAGTCGTTAAATGCAAGTTGTGTAGATCTGTTTACGCGTAAGATGGGACCTAAGCCAATGGCTTACATATATTTTTATATTTCATGTTACCTACTCTGTAAACTCTACCCAAATAACTCATACAATGGCAGCACTAGAAATAAACTTTCTCATTCTTTATATATTGCAGATTTTACAATTTTCTGGACGTCGCACCGATGCAGATAGATCTTATAGCGACGACGGGATAGGGCTAGGAGTGAGAAGGAGGCGACCCTGGCCTTAAATAAGGTACAGACCAGCATTTGCGTCGAATGAAAATAGGTAACCACGGAAAACCACCTTTAAGGCTGCCGACAGTGGGGTTCGAACCCACTATCTCCCAAATGCAAGTTTCGTTTAAAGGTAAACGAAAAGAAGTACGTAACGGACAGTTTCAAAGAACGGATGGAAATGAAAATCCACAGCCGAGGTGCTGGAATTTAATCCCGCAGCAGTTCTTTTACGAGCCAGTATATCTACCGACATGAGGCTCACTCTTCTGAGCACCTTCAAATACCACCGGACTGAGCCAGGATCGAACCTACCAAGTTGGGGTCAGAAAGCCAGGGCCTCAACCGTCTGTGCCACTCAGCCTGGATATTTCAGATAGTGCTTTGGTACATATTCCCTAAACCATTCCCATTTAAGATGCTCCTTTTAATCCTTTTTGATGTCGTATTGTTTAACGTCGCACTAATGCGAGGCTAGGAAGGGAATGGGCCAGGACTGAAGAGAAAGCGACCGTGGCACAAAAATTTCAAGTCGACCACGTTCCACAAAAGGTTTAAGTCAAGTCATTCGCTGTTTTCTCACATGCCTATATAGACCTCAGCTCACCCTACTCTCTCCTGGTACGTCTAGATAGGTCCGGATCGTCATCCAGTCACTAGTGGAAGGTCCTCTTAAAATTCCAAGACCACGCCCCGAACGTTTGCCTGGTCCCAAGGGAATAACAAAGCCACGTCATCGGACTCTGGGCTGTTCCATATAAATCACGGAAACTTTTTTTCCGGTGGTTGAGCGCCTGGAAATTTCTGCTCAAAGTCCTATACCGACGCTGTCTTATTATTGTGCTGCTACCAATACCGTACCGCAAAAGCACATTCATCTTTGGTTATTTGCGATTCATTTCAAAAAGCACGAGCGGATATTACAGAAAAATCCAACACAGTAACATGGAAAAACAAATGAAATATGAAACACGACGAACACGCTGCCAACTCTCAATACTTACACATGGGGTGCTCGCTTGTTTAAATTATGGCACCTGTGTATGTGTTTATGCGCGAACAATTATGAAAACTGAGAACTTTTTTTTCTTTTTGTGCGAAGCCAACATCTCATCCTGTGAACACTGTGATTCGAGAAATGTTTTGAGGAATAGACACGAATACAATTTTCAGAAATAAACATAGATATATTCTTGCCATGTACATCTCATTTTAAACTGTCCTGAAGCACGCACTGCGTGCATCCTGCCAGTAACCTCTTCTCTTCTTGTTCCTTCTGATCCTCTTTCTTCTATTACATGTTATGTTTCACATTTTTATGTCCCGAATTTTAATAACTGGCTAAATTTTTAGCTTCCACTTTTAATATTAGTTGTACTCTTGATGATTGTTTTTAGGCTGAAGATGCCCTTAACTGACGGCGAAACATGTCCCATTTAACTGCGAGTCTATTTATATAACCACTATAAGTGAAAATAAAAGTATTGAATAGGCGGATTAAATTAAAACACCTTTATTGTTGTTGAACTCTTTCTTCTAGTCACTGCAGCTTCATAGCTTCCTAGTCGACATCGAAACTGAAGCAACCCACTATAACTCTAATACCCAAGAGTGAAACGAAATGGATTGGGCCAGAATTCAACCCAAATACCCATAGTTGGTATCGTACTAAAATGAATATTACGGCATTTTTTCAATCTTCCACATGACTATCGGTAAATGATCTATTAACCACCTTTTCCTTCCCCTTCGTGTGCTGTATACTCTTAGCGAACGATGGCCATCATTTCTTCTTCAGTCTATGCTCGGAAGCCTCCGTGCAGCAGCGCACCGCTCTGATGTGTTTCGGTCTATCAAACAAGGGATGCTTAGCCTAAAGGCTTCCAAATTACTAGGTAAAGCGTGGTCAGTATGACGAAACCTCCCAGCCGTTATTCTTGGCTTTCTCTACCGGGGCCAGTATCTCACCATCAGATAGCTCCTCAATTATTCTCGAGAAGGTTGAGTGGAACTCGAGCCAGCACTTAGATCAGGGAAAAATCCCCGACCTCACCAGGAATCGAAGCTGGGACTTCCGGGTAAGAGCCACGATCGTAGATCATTATAACAAAATGATGTCCTAGTACGGCAATATCCGGCTGCTTTCTGAATGGTAAGCATAGTCGCTATTGGTTCAGAGGGCCACGGGTTCGATTTTAGTCTGAGCTGGGAATTTTAGCCGTTTCTGATGGATTTGTCTGGATCGAGGGGTGGGTATTTGCAACCAAGTATTACCATCACCATCACCCACGTACAGATGTACATTCTATGGAAGCTAAAGGAAGAAAAATCTACTCTATATTTGATGCCTTGAACATTTTTCCGTGCTCCAATTCCTTGATTTTATCCTTCGTGCAAGAATAAGCTCTCTAATACCATACTATATTTGATGTAATACGAGAGGGATTCACAAATGTAGATACAGTATGTTCCTCGACAGACATCACAGGTCTCATTTTTATTACCATTGATATATAACGCACCCATATAACAATACTTACATTTATGTTTTCCCTTCCGCTTTATTGCAGCTCCTTGTATCTTCTGCACATGCATCAGCGTATCGTAATTCTTAACGGAGGGGTTTCTTTTCTATAAACTTCCGTTGAGTTGAAATTTGATCCTTCTCGGAATCCCTCCTTGATCCCTGGAATAAGCCTGCTGAATTCCCAAGCAGATGAGTATCTATATACATCTCTACTACCTGAGATGAAAGGAGGCCTTGTTAAAGAAAGTATGCATTGATTTCTCGCTCCTTCAAGCTCCGTTTCGGCTTGTCCTCAAGTATTCCCCCACGGTCAGAGACAATTTCAAGGGAAATGAATAAAAGGAGACAATTAGCGCTGAGAATTTCACTGACTTTCAGTCAATTAATAGAGAAAAATAATGATAAAGGGCACAAATGGCACTGCGCCGTGTGAACCTGTTTTAGCATTCTTTGTTGTAAAAAATGAACTGGCGTATGGTTTTGAGTGTCCGAGGACAATTTCAGCTCGCCAAATGAAGGTCTTTTGATTTGACTCCCGTAGGCGGCCTGCGCGTCGTGATGAGGATGAAATGATTATGAAGACGACACATACACCCAGCCCCCGTGCCAGGGAAATTAACCAATTATAGTTAAAATTCCCGACTCTGCCGGGATTCAAACCCGGGACCCCTGTGACCAAAGGCCAGCGTGTTAACCATTCAGCCACTGAGCTGGACATTCTTTGTTGTGAAATAATAACATTAAACTTCCCAATTAATTATTAAACAATAATATATAATAACTTGGATTTTCAATATGTCAGTCAGTGATACATTAATTTTCAAATTAATTGAGAGGTTGGTATTTATGAAAGTAATAGTGAATGCTCCTTCCTTCCTTTCCTTTCCTTTCCTTTCCTTTCCTTTCCTTTCCTTTCCTTTCCTTTCCTTTCCTTCCCTTCATTCCTTCCTTTCTTCGTTACAATTTGCCTTACGTCGCACCGACGCAGATAGGTTTTATGGCGACGATGAAATAGGAAAGGGCTATGAGCGAGAAGAAAGTGGCCATGGCCTTAATTAAGGTATAGCCCCAATATTTGCATGGTGTGAAAACGAAAAACGACGGAAACCATCATCAGGGCTGCCGACAGTGCGGTTCGAATCCACCATCTCCTGAATTCAAGTTGACAGCTACGTGACACAAACCACGCAGTCGCTCGCTCGGTGAAAGTAATTGTAAAATCACATGTTGATTCAAAATAAAGCGAAGCAAACTCATCTCCATACAGGTCATGAAGGTTCTTGGAGGAGTGGAAGTTAAAGGCTTCTGCGCCAAGTGGGGTAGAGTGGTTAGCTCCCAGAAATCAACGAGGTATTCGCTTCTGGTGTAGGCTGAGTGAACAACAGGACCATTCACCGCCCCAGAATTGGAAATATCGTTTCTTAATGTTCTGGACTTCCTTGCGGGGAATCTATCCCATGCCCTAGCGGGTGGACCGAACACGCCTTTACCACCTCGGCCAGGCAACCCTGGGTGGGTTGAACTAGGACATAAAATAAATTACATCAACTGCTCGGAATACTGATATGAAAATGAAAAGTATATAAAAGAGCCGGGCTGAGTGGCTCAGATGGTTGAGACGTTGGCCATCTGACCCTATCATGGCCCCTGTGCATGTGCTGTTACCAAACAGTGGAACACGACACTACTAGTTACATGTCACCACCTTCAAAAGTGAAATGTGAACCATACCCGGATGTACAAAAAATACAGTGTAAAACAATATAGGATATCCCTCGGATATTGAATGGATATAGGTTGCAATGAAGTATCTGCTGTAGTTACACTTCTATGCGTTATTGATAGGTTTTATACAATCTCTTTGAGGGTCCCAATGTTTATTTTTTGCAGGCGGGCCCATGTCATAACCGTTACGCCCTTTTCTAGGTTGCTTATGGTTTAGAGGAATTCAGTGTAGGGCACGTCATGTACCCATCTTCCATGTGACCTGCTTAGCTCCACTTCGCAGTGCTGATGACGACTTTCACAGAGGTTTAAAATCTAATTCAAACATTGATCTTCATATTTTTCAAAGAAATACCGAACATGACACACTCAATTGCTTTCTGGCTGCTCAGAGATCTTTGATATTCTCTGTATGTATATTTTTGTACATTTTTATTTTAGATTTAGATTTTAATTACATACTCAATAAATACTAATTTCATATTATTAATTAATATTAAAATTTAAAATTCTTTAGTAGCTAAGACACTTTACTCATGTCTATTTACAGTCTACATCAGGGCCTCTCAAACACCCAAAATCTCACGCGTGCAAATCGAGGCGCAAGAGCTCCGTGCACTGTGCATCGGTTCCAATCGGCTCGGCTCGGACCAACGCTTCGTCTCTGGGCTACTCGGCTAAGCTCGGCTCAACTCGGCTCGGATTTGGAGCGCTACGTAGCAAGTGAGGAAGAGGTTTTGCTATTTTGATTTACGTCGCACCGACACAGACAGGTCTCATGGTGACGATGGGACCGGAAAGGCCTAGGAATGGGAAGGAAGCGGCCGTGGCCTTAATTAAGGTAGAGCCCCAGCATTTGCCTGGTGTGAAAATGGGAAACCACGGAAAACCATCTTCAGGGCTGCCGGCAGTGGGATTCGAACTCACTATCTCCCGATTACTGGACACTGGCCACACTTATGCGACTGCAGCTATCGAGCTCGGTGTGAGGAAGAGTGAGACAGGGGGAGCGATCGAGACAGGCGTGGAGAAAGGGAGAGCTCTCTAGGCGACCAAACGAAGTCGTCATTTGCACCGTGCACAGTGCATGCATCAGGCGCATGCACCCTGAGGGGCCTTGGTCTACATAAATGTTATTTAAATCATTTCAGTCAATATGTAATTTTAGTGTAGATATGTTCATCTATAATAGAGAACAATATTTGTAAACCGAGTGAGTTGGCCATGTGGTTAGGAGCGCGCAGCTGTGAGCTTGCATCCGGGAGATAGTGGGTTCGAATCCAAATGTCGGCAGCACAGAAGATGGTTTTCCGTGTCTTCCCATTTTCACACCTAGAAAATGCTGTGGCTATACCTTAATTAAGGCCACGGCCTATTCTTTCCCACACCTAGGCCTTTCCTATCCCATCGTGTACCGGGCGAGTTGGCCGTGCGCGTAGAGGCGCGCAGCTGTGAACTTGCATCCGGGAGATAGTAGGTTCGAATCCCACTATCGGCAGCCCTGAAAATGGTTTTCCGTGGTTTCCCATTTTCACACCAGGCAAATGCTGGGGCTGTACCTTAATTAAGGCCACGGCCGCTTCCTTCCAACTCCTAGGCCTTTCCTATCCCATCGTCGCCATAAGACCTATCTGTGTCGGTGCGACGTAAAGCCCATAGCAAAAAAAAAAATCCCATCGTGTAGGTGCGACGTAAAGCAAACTGCAAAAAAGTAATGTAAATAATGTATTAAACTGGTTAGATGTAAGAGAAGATCATCATCTAGCCTTGATCTTGACAGGATAAATAAATCATTAATCAATCAATCCAATCAATCATCTAGGCTTCAAGATTCACAACCGTATATCATTACAGGAAGTACACGCTGATCGAACACTTTCGTTTTAAGCTTAGTGGTGGATTGCTTTAGAACGGTGGTTCCCAACCTTTTGCGGCCCATCTCCCCTTTGTGTAGGCTGACTAACACCTATCGCCCCTTTTCATTTTCACTGTATGCCTAATTTCAATTTGAACTAAAGTGTAAATAATAAATCAGTTTTATTATTTTAAACAATTGTATTACCGTATGTAAAAACAACCAAACGAGTTTTATCCGATCACTTTTAAATAAAATAGAAAAATAAAATGTACATTTTTACAGATTTTTTAAGAACAAATATGTGAAATAATTAACTAAGATCATTGACGTACATTTAAAAACAGGCGTACATGTTTTCATTGTTAAACTGGAATCTGGAAAAATTGAGAAAGTTGACGGTTAAAATTTGAAAAAATGAAAGTTTGAAAACTTTGTTACTGTTTTATTTTACCTTTTCAATGGCTGCCTTGTGCTTGGTGGATTTCATTTAAAGTTTGAATATCCATCTTTATGTGCGTCAAGTTCAGGCGCAAGTCTCCTTTGAGGCGTATGTCCAACTTATTTCTTTGTATTGTGAGGAGCTGGACAACAGAACTAAATCCTTTTTCAACTAAATATGTTGACGGGAACGAGATGAGAAGTGGTTCAGTTTTTCCACACAGTTGTGGATAAGTGTACATAAGTTTCACCCAGGCTAACTCGTAACCGCTCTGCTTGAAAATGATTTTCACCTCACAGTCATACTTCAGGTTTAGAAACTCCGTCTGCAAAGATTTATCAAGCGTATCCACAGCTTCAAATGCGAATGGATCTAGATCCAATCCGGAATTTGTAACTTGGTCAAATCTTCAAATCTTGATTCCATATCAGTTTTTAACTGGTGAAGGTGATCAGTAAAAATTAGGAATTTGTCTTCTGGGAGTTCTGTTGTCTTCTTATCTGACACTGAACACTTTTTCAGGGTCGGAAACTGAATCAGCTCTTTACGACCAATATTTACCTTGTGAATATCAAACTTGGCGGTGAATGATGAAATAATTCCTTTGGCCTTGATAAGGTTCATCTGGTTTCCTTGAAGCCTTATACTGACTTCGTTCATTTTTCAAAAATATCTGTAAGGTACGCAAGTTCCAACTTGCGTTCCTTCAAATTCTCACTTAAAATAGGATCAGACGTGTCGAAAAACTCAGTAACCGTGTCAAATAATTTGAAGAAACGGCACAAAAGTTTCTTTTGGAAAGCCACCTCACGGCCTATGTAGAAGCAAGCGTTCGAATTCCTCATCCTTTTCATGGCAAAGTTGTCGAAACAGACGGTCGTTGAGGGAATTAGCTTTGATATTGGTGAAACTTGTAATAACCAGTTGTAGGGTTTCATGCAGGACACCACTCAATTTTTTCGAAGCTAAGTGTTGACGATGAATGACGCAGTGAATAGTGATGACCTCTGGCACTTCTTTCTTAAGGTGGGCTAGAAACCCAGCATGACGAACATGACATGGAAGGAGCACCGTCTGTTGCGCAAGCGCTCACGTTTTTTTTTTTTTGTTTTTTTTTTTTGTTTTTTAGGGGAATCTATTTTTCCTCAAAATATTGCACCACTTTAAATATCGACGAACCCTTCGTCTCACTGATCAAAGTTCTAGTAAACAACATTTCCTCGGTAATTTCATTTTGTTCATTGATAAACTTCATAAAAGCTAATACAATTTCTTTGTTAGAAATCACAGTTTCTTCATCAGTCTGCAAAGCAAATTTACTTTTTTTTCAACAAATTCGTGAGTTTGGATTCAACGTCCGTGGCCATTTCGTCAATTCGCCTGGAAACAGTATTGTTGCTCAAAGAAACTGACTGATCTTATTACTAGGGCCGTCGCCTAGCATGATTTCAATAATTATTTTGGTAGCCGGTAGAACAAGAGTTTCGCCAATTGTGTGAGGTTTACCATATTTAAAGATCAATAAAAACACCACGTATGAAACAAGAAGACCTCTGTCAAGATCGGTTGCTCGTTTTTGAAGTAATTCAGATTTAGCTTTGAGGTGTTGAAAATAACAAAGTCTTTACTCGCTTTATCACTGTGTACTCTTGATAAATGATCTTTCATTCGCGAAGGCTTCATGGATTCATTAGTAGTAAATGCTTCGTCGCACAGTAGACAGTGTGGAAACTGCACATTTTTGCGGTGACGCGATAAAACCGAATTTTAAATACTCAGCTGAGTATTGACGACACTTCTTTTGTTTCGAATCCATTGTGCATGAACTTCTACACTTCAAAAGAAACGCTTAAAAACAGAAAAAGACATGCACAAAAACTGATGATGAGGCACACAAAGGCTAGTTAAGACTGAAGACGTATTTAGGTCAATGACAAGTGTGTTGTGATGGCAGGAGTGGGAGGGGTTGAGTCACCATTCGGTCGCGCTGAGCATCAACAGTTGGGAACTGTGGAGAGGGGTGAGTGCAGTGAAATCGCCGGCTGAGAATAGCCAGTGGCTCGTGCTACCCGGCAACTTCTACTGTACATTGCGATTTTACTTTCCCCCTTTGAATACTCATCGCCCCCCACAAATCGCCCCCCACATATGTATTGCCCCCCTGATAACCCAAATCGCCCACTTGGGGGCGATCGCCCCCAGGTTGGGAACCTTTGCTTTAGAGGATAACATTCAGCCTTCAAAAGGTGCTCCACCCTGACCTGACTCTTCAATTTGTTTCATCTGTAAAGCCATTACTTGAAAATTTCAACTGGCGACGTACGCATATTGATTTACGAAGTATACCGGGTGGTACAGCTGCCCCTATTCACGCAGTTTTATGCAACCCGCAGATTATAGTCGAACCTAAAAATATTCACCTTGACTACTCACTACAATATCTGCTCTTACAACGCTTTCCATAATTCGTTTATTCGTGTCAAGCAAATCAGCATTAATGATAAAATAACGATTGATGGTAAAGAATCGTGAAAATTATGTGTCGCAGAAACGTCCTGTACAGAGTATATTATTGGTGAATGACTAGAAGTAGCAGCAACACAACAGCGCTAAACAGCAACCCGTGATAGCCGAGCTTGCTAAAAGTTAGAGGAGAGTACCGGTGTTCGTTAGTAGGCGGTTCGAGTCCTGTGTACGACGAATATTTTTCTTGCGTTGTTGATGTTCGTGAGAGTCGTGTTGTTGACGACAAATCTAAATCATGATCAGTTCTCATATTGCAGGTACGCAGCTATGTTTGTTTTTTAAGGAGCTCTTAAAAGAGCTATTTGCAATAAAGTGAGATTGTACCGACAGCGGTGCGATGGGCTTATGCATGGCCATTCGATTAATGAAGCAAATGTTCAAAATGACCACCTGCTTCGTTAATGCACATCTGAGCACGGTGGAGGAGAGACATTCTTGCTTGCTGCAACATATGTGGTGGAATCTGTCTGCAGGCTTCCGTGATGAGCCGCCGTAAATGATTCGGGCTCTCAGGCTCCTGCTCATAGACTCTTTCCTTTAAATAACTCCAGAGAAAAAAGTCGAGTGGAGCAAGGTCAGGTGATCTAGCCGGCCATGTGACCGGACCCCCTCGTCCAATCCATCGTCCAGGATATGTCCTATGCAAGTGGTTCCGTACTGCCAACGACCAGTGTGGGGGAGCTCCATCCTGCTGGAACCACATCCGTAACCGTGTCATAAGGGGCACATCCTCCAATAAGAGTGGGAGGTACTCACGAAGAAACTCTAGATAGCGTCGTCCCGTGAGGTTTCCCTCAAAGAAATATGGTCCAATTATCTTGTCACCTAGTATCCCGCACCACACGTTGACGCCCCATTGTACCTGAAATCGAGCTCCCCTGATCCAGTGAGGATTTTCAACGCTCCAGTAATGGAAGTTGTGACGATTAACAGTTCCGTTGTTGTGAAATCTGGATTCATCACTAAAGAGAATGTCCATTAAGAAATTCGCATCAGCTTCAACTCTTTGTAATATCCATTGCGAAAATTCTATCGGTTTTGGAAAGCCATCTCCGTGAAGTTCCTGGTGCAGCTGTTGATGGAAAGGGTGGAATTTATGGCGGTGCAATATTCGCAGTACAGATACATGACTGATGTTCAGTTCATTTCCTATGGCCCGTGAGCTTGTGTGCGGGTTGTATACAATTGCATTTTGAACAGCTTCGTCGTTATTTCCAGACGTCACTGGAGCATCCCGAACGGGGAGTAATGTATGAAATGACCCCGTTGCACGCAACCGTCTTTCAACACGTCGAAATGTATCTGCAGTTGGCAGCCTTCGTCCAGGAAATCGTTCTTGATACAAGCGTCTGGCTTCCCGTGCATTTTGCCTTGCTTCTCCATAAAGTAGTACCATATTCACATAATCATCCCGTGAATACATAATGTTTGCTTTCGTGCTAACCGTACAGTACGTGCTCACACGTTGCTGCTAGGATTACGATATGCTGTTTCATGTGCCCTACGTATGAAGTGTAGACCGCTGTTAGTTGGTCTTCGAGTCGAACGTGCGCAGTTGCTTGGTTGAATGGGTGGGTCAGAATGTTGACAACACGTGCACTGCGCTTCATTCCCTGTAGTCGTTTGCCACGTGGAAGTCGCATGTTATTATTCCTTTCGTATGTATGCTTTCTTTTTAAAGGTGGCAAATTACTTTTGAGACTTAAGAACGTTAAATATTTATTACGAATGGCCTTACAAGTATAATATAAAAATAAAATTGAAAAGCTCGTAACTAGATTCGAACTCTAAATGCCTGCTAACATATCGTATACTCGCTGCGATTGGCGCCATGTAGCCACTGCAGGCGACAAAAAAGTGGTCTCGTAGCTCTGTACTAATGGAATTACCTAGGCTATCGCTTCGATACTGATCGTTGATGTTAAAGGTTCTGAACTCGAATGTGCAAACACCACAGTGAACTAAAGAATCGCGTCTCTCTTACGCCCAGATAGTTGCAACCATTTTCTACGCGTTACTTGGTTGAATGAGTCCAGCGTTATGTTTCAGGTGGTATTCACAATCGGTGCGTATGTGGCGATATTTATGATACCTGTTTATTATAACTTCCGTAGAAGAATATCGGAGACTTCAGAAAGGTCTTCGTAAACGATGCCTAGGCGAATACGAAATGACATTAAAAAATTCATGACGCAAGAATGGTTGGAACCCTTCCTGCTTCAAGTAACTTATCGAGGTACGTCTTCCATACGTAATTCCGCGCAGCTATTTGCAACGTACAAGCGCCATCCTTGTAACTCTGTATTCACGAGGAGAGCGGAAGTTCCCGCTTCGACAAGTTACTGATGAGTTACAGCCTTGTGGTCCCGTGTTATGCCTTTTTTGACCGCTCTAACGGTAGTAATTACATGGCGTAAGCTATCACATCTGCTGTACAGCATTTGCGTGCCACAGGCTATAAACTACAGTGCAAAACACGTTTCTATCAATTTCGATGTGATGAGACTGTACAAAATGGTGGTGCATTGACATGTCTGTAATTGGTCTTACCCTATCACGTTTTCTATGATACCACGACCGCCCTTTCTATCAAACGAAAATGGCCTCTTGGACCAGTCAGGTGCGCAATTCTCTACCGACAGCTATAGGCGTGTTTATGGTTTGTACAGTATAGTAACATTTCGTAAAAATCAGTAGAGTATTGGACACCGCTCTACATAAAATGGTACAGTGTTTTTGAGATGGACCTCACTTACTGCCTCTTGTACCATTTTTCCATTGTGCGGAGAAGTCTACATCGGGTTAACTGCACATAACATTGCTGTAAGGTGTTGCGCAAGATGGGACTAAGAGGCATTTACGTCCTAGCTGGTTGCATATATTCGGAAAAAAATAGGGGCAGCTGTACCACCCGGTATATATATTTTTTACTAGGGGCTTTACGTCGCACCGACACAGATAGGTCTTATGGCGACGATGGGATGGGAAAGGCCTAGGAGTTGGAAGGAAGCGGCCGTGGCCTTAATTAAGGCACAGCCTCAGCATTTGCCTGGTGTGAACTAGAGGTCTGCATTATCTCTGATTTTTACCGGCGAGTACCGCTCGCCTCTCTGACTCTCGGGATTATGCGGCCGAGCGTCCTGTGCAGCCGGTTGCGGGCTACCGATCATCAGCGACTGGCCGAGCGCGCCAAACGCTCGGTCGGTCGCCAGTAACCGGCGGGCTCAGTGCTAGCCAGCCAGCGAGCTGCGCTTCGCCGGACTCGAGATCATAGGCCACTACTTTACATTAATCCTCACCTATTTATTTTACAAATGTCTTTCGTACTATCAGTTCTATAACCTAAATTGTATATGTTACATTTGAAGTGTGTTAATATGTTGCAGACTATTGGATTTTCGTCTTTGAGGTGATAATGTATCTAATAATTGTAACGTTATGAACTGTAATGTCTTCATATAGTATTTTATTCCGTTCGCTAGATAAACGGGGACACAGTAATAGTGGGCTATGTGTAGCCTATCTCCAGACTCGGCCACATATACACTGTACTAGTATCAAATGCAGGATCAAGAAGAAATGCAGGATTGTTTTTAAACAAATACTCATCAATTTTCTTTTTACAAGCGTTAATTTATAAACAAATTATGACCTGTAAATAAAGTTATATGTGAATCATAAATATACAATTCGTTTTTCGTCATTGGTGCTGCCTGATGCACAGGATTCATTTGTGTTCCTGGAGCTACTACTACAGCTGGCGGTTTGCACTTCTTCCTGTGAAGTAAATGAAAGTAAAATCATACATTCATAGCGTTTGAAGAATGTTTTCTTTCTTGTGATTACGTGGTATGTTCAGAATACTTACGAAATTGTGATGGATCAATAAGAGATCATCTACCTTGTCTGATTCCAAGCACGATCATTTGCTGGACAGCAGGTGACCGGCCTGGCTAAAATTTCTTTCGCTGGCAGCACTAGTGGCAGGAGTGCAGAGAACTTTTCTGACTGCTACTGACAGCCTTGGAAATAACTCCGCATGCGTTTTCCACCACTTCAAAATGTGGCATTCAGCACAGCTACAGTCGGATTTGGAGAGCGAAAGGTACCTGTCGAGATCATTAGTAGTATTTTTGTGTCCATCTTCGTCGTCCTCATCCGAACTCCAGTCCACCTTGGACTTTTTCATGGGAAGAACTAGGTCACTGTTTGCTTGAATGGGCTCTAAAAATGAACTCATGTCACCTTTAAATATGTATAAAAGTTAGGATACTGGTTACTAAAAGCTATATTTCCAGTGAATTCCTTTATATATTACATCAAAACGCATTGTGTTGCGAAACACTTCCCAAATATTGTACATTTTAGACGGCATAATTGCTGATCTAACGAAAGTTGGAAGATAAGACAAACAAACATTCGTTTTGTTGTCATTAATGATTTCCTGGGCCGTACTTAAAGACATGATACTGTACAGGCTTTTGGGCTTATGCCTAATTTTCTTGACACGGCATAAGCCCAAAAGCCTATACAGAAACATTCGTTTACTATCTTTTTTCAGTGATTCGACCTTACCATTTACAGGCACATTTACGAGCACAATCGTCGAACTTCAGCATACGCGACGTGCTTTTCTTCTACTGTGACTTTTTTCAAATGACGTCGTGATGGCCATAGAACCGTGGCTTTGTAACGGATAGCCTCTGTTGAAATATGCTGCTCTCGTTTTTATTTTCGTCATGCACTGAAAATGATAATATATACATAATTAAATTCCGATAATTCAGCAGGTTTATAAACGATCGTAACTTATAAAAATATTTCTTTCTTCGCTGTCACTCTCTTCTGGTTCACAATGATGTAACAGACGCGTGTACCAAGGCAGCACACGTTCCAGCCTTGTTACACTTTCCAAATCCAAACTCGCTTCTTTAAAAGGGGTTAGAAAAGCGATAACTTCTAGTATGCACTCTTCATGGAAAGTTTCTAAGAGTTTCGATTACCCGCGGGATTCTAATAGATCTCGAATATCGTCAATTAAACTTATGATGGAATTGAGCATTAACAGTATACTGTTCCACCGCGTTACGGCTTCTTGCTTCATAGAGTGCTGCAGACGCCCCGAGTGACCCGATCTCTTCAAATAGCCTACTATAGCTCTTGCTGATAGCAGACACGACAGGATTTCAGGAGCTTCATCTTCTAAAAACGTCTCTTAACATGTGTGACGAAGCGCAGTCATCAGGCAGTGATCAAAGCAAGGCAAACGGTCGTAAGATTCAAGTGTCTTCTTCATATTAGCTCCTTGGTCGGTGACAAAGTAACATTTTGTAAGATCATTCTTGTTAATTGCTAACTCAAGCAACCGCTCTTCGATTTCGTGCCGAATGTTCTCTCCTGTCTTAGGTATGTCCAGAAACTCAGTTGTTAGCAAAACAAGTGTTTCTAGCTGCCACTCATCGTTAACATAATGCAATGTCAGAGTCAAAAATGTTCTCTTCTTGTAGTTATCAGACCACAGATCAGCGTCTAAAGCACACATTTTGTTATTTGTGGCACATATTAGCTTCGGCACCATTGTCGCCCGTATTTTTTCGGCCTTTTTTTAATATGCCGTGATACAGTGGTAGGGTGCGTAAAAACATCTTCTATTATTGACTTTGCCATAAGTGGCGCCAACATTGATGAGCTCCTGCGAATAATTCTTGAAGCCAATCTGACTACAAGTATTTAACGGTAGCAAATCTATTCCACTCATATCGACCAACTTATCAACACCAACTTTCTTTATGCTGCTTGGTACTGCACGTGTTCGGTGGAATTCTGATCCTCAGTTATTTTTTCAGCGCCAAATCATACCTGTTTTGCTTGGCTGGTAAGAAAGTACAGTATCACATGTGGCACACTGCACGAACCCAGAAGAAGCCTGCGTGACAGGATCCACTACAAGTGCAAACGATTTCCAAGCTTCACTCTTCGCCACCTTTTCCGACATATCTTTCTTCTTCAGGACTAACGAGCCGCTCCTAATTCTCTCCAGAATACTTATCTTCGTTTCTTGAATGCAGCGTTTACGACTTATACTTGGTTGATCCATAACGCTGTCTACACTGCTCAAAGCCCAGTCACCAACTGGTTTTACACGCGATGTCTAATGCATTCCGCACTGTAGAGCGCGCGGCGGTTTTACTGTCACCGACCGGGATTATGATTACGCTCGAGCGCCCGGCAGTGCTCGGCAGTTCCACTGATCACCGAGAGGTGAAGGACGACCGGCCACATGGTGTAGTAGACGGCCACAGCCTTATCGCAGCGTGGGCTTTTCCCAGCCGTCGAGCAGCGGCACGAAGTGGGCAATGCTCGAGCGGTTGTTTTCCTCCAAATGCAGAGCTCTAGTGTGAACATGGGAAACCACAGAAAACCATCTTCAGGGCTGCCGATAGTGGGATTCGAACCTACTATCTCCCGGGTGCAAGCTCACAGCCGCGCGCCTCTACGCGCACGGCCAACTCGCCCGGTACGAAGTATATATATATATTGTTTTTTTGCTAGTTGCTTTACGTCGCACCGACAAACGAAGTATATAAACGTTGGATTTATCCGTATGTTTCGCCTAAGGCAATGTGGATTGAACAGAACGTCGACATATACAGTATATGTAAGGAATATAAATTACCGTTATTCCATGTACGCAAAAACGTTCAGCGATCGACCAAAATAATATCGCGATCAACATGTTACGCAGTTATAAATATTAATTTCCTGCTAAACATATTCCACTGTTGTCAGTTTGGTTTATGCCATTATCTGCTGGGAGTATGTTTACATATTAAGCTGTAACCATTCACGGCGAAGCCTAATGAGGCGATAATGACAAAAAGACTTCGCACCTATTATCGACGGAATACAGAACGCATACGGTTGTAACATTTTACTAGTACACTGCTAGATTTTGCTACATGGTCATTTCCAACACCGGCACCTAGCCCCGCACTGATACCTCAGGACCTTGCAAGTTTCAAGGCAAACAGGATTTAATGCCGATACAGTTTAAGCTCATCTAATAGCTTTTAAATCTTAATTAAGTACCTTAGAATTTTGATTTACTAAATGGTGTTATAACCGAGTGATATCCTCACCACGGCAGTAGCTTCAGCCGTGGGTCAGTAGTTGAAATTAGGCTCCCGCAACCCAAAATAATTTCAAACCCACCGAGGTAGACGGAGATTTGGAGGGCAGAAGAAATTCCGTTCGGTAGACCATGTCGCAAGATGTCGGCACGACAAATATATAATAATAATAATAATAATAATAATAATAATAATAATAATAATAATAATAATAATAATAATAATAATAATAATAATAATAGTAATAATAACAATAATAATAGCTTTGCGTCCCACTATCTATTTTTATGGTTTCCGGAGACGCCGAGGTGCCAAAATTTAGTTCCGCAGGATTTCTTTTATGTGCCAGTAAATCTACCGACACGAGGCTGACGTATCTAAGCACCTTCAAGACCCACCGGACTGAGTCCGAATCGAACCTGCCAAGTTGGGGTTTGAAGACTAGCGCCTCAGCCATCTGAGCCACTTAGCCCGAAGTATCAAAATAAAATACAACGTCAAAACTGACGACGGCTGCCAAAATGGCTTCAAATCAAATGCCTACCGTATATCAGACAATACGATTGGAGCCACAATTTCCCTTCCTTTGCAGTCTGCTGAGAGCTGTGTATCGTTCTAATGCCATTGTCATTACGTGAACGAGTGTATAGCCTATACCTTCATAAAATACAATAAATCTTGTGCGAAAACACGCATTGACCCTGTGCCGGGCGAGCGGTGGCCGCATTACGGCAAGGTGCTTGGCGGAAGACAGGCTCACAGTCTTGCCGGGCTTGCGACATTCCCCTGAATAGATAAAATAATATCACTGTATTATCACTAACTTAACATTGATGTAAATAAAACTAATGTTGTGGTTGTAAGCAAATCTTAAATTAAGCTGGAGACACATCTCAGAACTGGAAATATTTTAATAAAATAAGTGCACAAGTTCTGCTACTTAGGATCAGTTATTACCGATGACAACTGATACACTGTGGAAATAAAAAGAAGAATTTCCCCGTGTAAGAAAGCCTTTGAGGAGAAGAAGCAGGTCTTAATTAATAAATCCTTAAATACTAAACAAAATAAATTGTTTATCAAAACATTCATTTGGAGTGTGCTGCTACATGGCTGTGAAGGATGGACTATCTTGGAGGAGGACGTGAAACGACTAGAGGCAATGGAAATGTGGCTATGGAGGAAGATGACAAGAACTAGCTGGATTGGGAAGAAAACTAATGAATCAGTGCTTAGAGAAATAAACACCCAGAAACATTTAATAAGAACGATAAAAATGAGAAAAGCGTCGGTTTTGGGTCACCTTCTCCAGCATAATGACTTCATAATGAACTTGTTCGAAGGCAAGGTGATGGAAAAGAAAGGCAGAGGGAAACCACGGAAGAAGATCATTGAAGAGGTAGTTGAAATGATGGGATGGCAAGGTTATGGAGAGATGAAAAGGATCGCAGAGAGAAGAGATCAATGACGATGATGATGATAATGATTATCATTCTGTTTCTAGATCATTTTTGCTGTACGGGAGTGGACTCAGCATCTGGTATTCATGAGTTAGAAGTAACAGACATGAATGTAATGAGAATGATTGCCGGACAATAAGTTAAATCATTTATAAATGATGTAATTTTAATCAACAACATATCTTGTATTGAAAAGGTGGATCTAGTACAATTTAACTCATTGTTTTGTAATCTCTATTCAATACGGACCAAAAATGAAATTCTTGACTTTAAATGATTGCTGGTACAAACAGGTGTGAACAATGGCAGGAGGATACTCTTAATGAGTGAGATAAAGGATGAACTCGATGGATGAAATGGAATAGATTATATCGGCTTAAGTGCTGCGTCATGTGAGGCGAATGGAGGAGGATAGGTTACCTAGGAAAATAAGGGGCTCGGTCATGGAACGTAAGATAGGTAAAGAGAAATCAAGACGACGATGGTTAGACTCAGTTTCTAACGATTTAAAGGTAAGAGGTATGGAACTAGACGAGGCCTCAGAACTACTTACAGACAGAACATTGCGGTGGCGATTAGTAAATTCACAGAGGTTTGCAGAATGAACGCTAACAGGCATAACAGAGTGTAATGAAGTATGTATGTATGTATGTATGTATGTATGTATGTATGTAGATCCTGAACCGGCTTATTGTCTACTGCTTGAAACTTTTCACTAATCATACCTGTGTACTTCTGTCTGATTTCCTCATCCTGGAGGCTTTCATAAAATAATTCGCGGTATACCCACATATTCCTAACAGAATTACTGAATTCAAATTCGGTTATGATATAGTCTGTTACGGATACGGTGCCCCAACTCTCCCATGTGTAGCGGTGAATAGACTTAAGCTTGAAAAAGATATTAGTAACCTTCTTCTTCTTCTTCTCCTTCTTATTCTTCTTCTTCATGTGCCATATCCTCGCAGAACGTGGGCGATCGGTAGCATGATCGGTTGTTTGTTCATAGCTGTTCTGAGCAGAGTAAGCTTTGTCACCCCAAACCACTGGCTCAAATTGCCGAGCCATGATCTCCTACTTCTCCCCGGACCACGTTTTCCATTAATTTTCCCTTGGAGTATTACTTGCAGAAGGTGGTATTTACTATTCCGCATTATATGACCAAAGTATTCTACCTTCCTTCTCTTGATGGTAGTGAGAATTTCTGGTTCTTTGTTCATACGGCGCAAAACTTCTAAACTGGTCATTTTAGCTGTCCAAGGTATCTTCAGCATCCTTCGGGACGTCCACATTTTAAATGCTTCCAACTTCTTGCACATGGTCTCAGTTAGTGTCCATGCCTCAACTCCGTGTAACAGAATGCTGAAAACATAGTACCGGAGTAGTCGTATCCGTAGTGTAAGTGGAAGGTCACGGCGTGTCAGAAGTGTTCTCTCTGAAAAGAAGTTCTGGCCTGCTCAGTTCTGCATCGGATCTCTTGAGCAAGGTCCCAGTTATCATAATCCCATACTACCATAGAAGTCCAGTAAATGCTCCTATTCCTATTACCTTCCACATCTTCCCCACATTTACCCGTCATCTTTTCGTATCCTTCAGTTCTATTTACAATTCTTGCATTGAAATCGCCCATTAGCACTATACTATCCTAGCTGATGACCCTGAATATCACATCCCTCGCTGATTCATAACACCTGTCAACTTCATCCTAATCTGCACTCACAGTCATGGTGAATACACTGAGAAAATTATCGTCCTGTTTCATCCAACAGCCAAATCTACAAACCTCATTCGTTCATTTACAGCTACGTTTCGTGCATAGTGTTCCTGTTGAAGAAACCTACCCCAGACTCTACTCTTCTCTTTTTAACACCTGTAAAGAGTACTTTACCATCTCCTGTCACATTCTCGTTATATCTACTTAACCGAATATCACGAACTCCTTACACATCCCGACGCATCCTCTTTGCTGACTCAGCCAGTTCTACTTTCTTTCTTGCATAAGCTTCATTTACATTGATAGGACCCCATCGAATTACATTTCGTTCGCCAAGTTGTGTCCAAGGAGTTCCTCGCTTGTCGAATGGAACTGGAACTACATTATTTCCAAACGTTATTAGTGTGCTCGGGAAAAAATCTGTGAAGTAGGATGGTACTCTACTTACACATAGTCAGAGAGAGATAATCTCTCCTCTAAAGGGTTAAGGACCACCGGTGGATTGTTTAGTCCAGGCTGAAATTCTTCATCTGGCCTTCGGTGCACTCAGCGACGTGCGTCATTGGAATACACGCAAAAGTGTGATTCGTCAAACCACATTACGTTCCGCCAGTCAGCTACTGTCGACGTTCGATGCTTTCTAGCCCATTGAAGAAGTGTAACTTTATGTGCCTGTGTGAGTATGGCCTCTTGTGTCCGGTCCTGCAGTGTAGGGGGCAACACGTCCACCTGTCACCCGGCGGCACCGGGTTCCATTTCTGGCAGACACTAGGGTTTGTAATTGTAAATGATCAATATCCCTGGCCTGGGGACTGGGTGTTTGTGTCGTCCATAACGTTCCTTTCCTCACATTCAACACTCTACACTTCCGCATTTCCAATTACACGCAGGTTCATATCATATGGTGCAATTAGGGGCAAACGATCTCTACAGGTCGACGCTCCGAACAAATAGCAAAAAAATATGGCCTCTTGTGAGGTGATCGACTGTAAATGTTCATTACATGCAGTTGCTGTCAACATATTCTCTCGCTAACAAGTTGGGATGGAGCTTCATTCACTGACTGCGGCAATTCCTGTCGGGTTTGGAAGCGATTTTGATTCACAAGCCTGAAACGCGTCTCCGGTCCCTTTCAGTCAGGATCTTTATTCGACCACAATTCTGACGTCGTGTTTCGTGGTCACGTATACTGTATCACTGATTGTAGACACGTTGAACAGTCCGTTGCAAAACACCAACAAATCCAGCAACTTCACGCACCGTATGGCGATGGGCACGGCCAAACACTATTGCTCCTTTTTGCCACTATGTCACATCCTTACATCTACCCATCTTGACGTTCACTGTCCGCTTGAAACGTCAATGTCTTACTGATCGCTATTGCTTTATGCTCACGTTGATGCAGTGCGCCTGCGGTCGAGCACAGGACTCGTTCAGTGCGCCATCTGTACAGGCTTAACGATTCATCTGTACGAGTGCACTAGAGTGAATAATATTTTGTCCGGTGTAATTTGAAGGGCTGTCACTTCATTTTGTCACTTCACGGTAATGCTGCAAAGCAAGAAAGAAAATATGGCATCATTTCCTGAATTATATCGCGATATGCAGGAATTAATTGGAGATAAAAAGCTATGTTACACTTTCTCAATATTTAACTATTTGCACTAAAATGGAGTTTTCTATTAGTTTCTATCAACGTTTTTGTCCTTCCTCAAATATTCATATTTCTGGTTTAGGTTATCAATAGGTTATATGAACGAAATGTCACCATAATAGTTGTCCCAAATGGAAGATAATAATTGCTTTTACTCAAATAAAGTCTAAAATCTGAGGTAAATTAAGAAATAATACGAAATATTGTATTTGTCGAGCTTACATGCTTTACTGCCTTACAACTACTATTTCTGCTACATCGCAGCGCTTCCGTAGGCGTTTTGTTTGTCTAACACTGTCGTGTGTGATGTCTTTGCTCACTGACGTTCTTTGGTGTCGTCTTATTGATTTTTCTCAATCGATGTAATTTGAAGGGCTGTCACTTCATTTGTCACTTCACGGTAGTGCTGCAAAGGAAGAAAGAAAATGTGGCATCATTTCCTGAATTATATCGCGATATGCAAGAAATAATTGGCGATAAAAAGCTATGGCCTATGTACATTAGAAGAATTCTGTGGACTAGCGAACTGGAATACAGAGATAGATTACCGCTTACAGTGTTTTTGTTTCTGGAAATGGTTGTTCTATGGACTTTTTCATTGAATTTTTGAAAGATTGTAGACGAAAGTCTAACGTGATAAGTCCAAAAAAATTACAAAATTCATAGGAATCTAGAAATGGTTGGAGAAATGTGTGGAAGAAAAAAAAGGATGGATATTTTGAAGAAACGAACATATTACGACATCTCGTTAAGGCGAGTTGTGGGCTTGTGCCCTAACTGATTCATGAAATGATTTATTGGTCCAGGGTTCATGCTATTTTTCTTTCGGCAATAGCTTTAGGTCTTGTTGCTTCCTTATAACACGGTCATTCGCCTCGTTAAAGAACGCGATAACTACCAGAATCCTCCTGATCTCCATTTTGCTGCTTGAACTGCCCGCGCTAGACATATGGACAAAGATAATGGGAATTCACAGACATAGCACTCCCATTCATCGGAGCCAGCCCTGGACCTCAAGACAGAAACAAAGGACGGCGCGAGCAGCGGAATGCAACATAATGGAGTCCTGTCTACAGCCCGTAAGTACATATACATATTTCTCTAGAAATTTCTCTGGTAACAACTGTATTTGTTAATTTAACTCAGATTTTAGACTTTATTTAAGTAAAAGCAATTATTGTCTTCCATTTACGACAAATATTACAGTGACATTTCGTGGATCAGATTCGTCTTAATTAAGGTGTGAAAATGGGAAACCACAGAACCTTCCTATAAAATTCAGATTTCTGGTTTAGATCAAGAACGACGAAATATGACTTGATGCAGACGAGTTAAGTGACCTGTTGAAGCACTTGGACTCGAGTAATCTACTGCTGGGATAATAAAAAAGTGATTTATATGACTACCCCCCCCACACACACACACATATATATAACCTGGAATGATTGTTCGGTTTTAAACGATAGAATACCAAAGCTGATTACTCGTATGCCCTCATTAATTTATTTTGGACGGGTGACGAAGGAACACTTCATGTACTACTGCCAGTCAGAGACACGGTCTGCTCGTCAGGTGAAACTAATTCTCAACGATGTCCTCTCGAGAGGAAACTTGCAGAGTCATCTGTTTTATCATGTAGCCTACAGCTCACCGCAACAGTGTGGGCAGAAGCTGCAGTTGCTGGAGAGCAGGTAGCAGCGAAATTAATAGCATTGCTCCAGACTGAATATTCCGGAGGAAGAGGGAATAAGCACAGGCATATTATTATTATTATTATTATTATTGTTATTATTATTATTATTATTATTATTATTATTATTATTACACCGTGGTTCAAATCCCGGTCACTCCATGTGCAATTTGTGCTGGACAAAGCGGAGGCGGGCACTCCGGTTTTCCCTGTCATCTTCATTCCAGCAACACTCCCCATCAACATATTTTTTTTTTTTTTTTTTTTGCTAGTTGCTTTACGTCGCACCGACACAGATAGGTCTTATGGCGACGATGGGACAGGAAAGGGCTAGGAGTGCGAGGGAAGTGGTCGTGGCCTTAATTAAGGTACAGCCCCAGCATTTGCCTGGTGTGAAAATGGGAAACCACGGAAAACCATTTTCAGGGCTGCCGACAGTGGGGTTCGAACCTACTATCTCCCGAATACTGGATACTGGCCGCCATCAACATTTCATTTCATCTCTCAGTAATTTATCATTGCCCCAGAGGAGTGCGACAGGCTTCGGCAGCCGGCATATTTCCAATCCTCGCCGCTAGATGGGACTTCCTTCCATTCGGACTTCCTTCCATTCGAATGACTGGAAACAGGCTGTGGATTTTCATTATTATTATTATTATTATTATTATTATTATTATTATTATTATTATTATTATTATTATTATTATTATTGCAGTTTGCTTACGTCGCACCGTCGCAGATAGTTATTCTTACGGCGACGATGGGATAGGAGTGGGAAGGAAGCGACCGTGGCTTAATTAAGGTACAGCCCCAGCATTTGCCTGGTGTGAAAATGGGAAACCACAGAAAACCATCTTCAGAGGCTGCCGACAGTAGCTTTAGAGATGGAGAAAGGGGAAAAGGGATGAGGGGATGAAATGGGGATTTTTAAGGTTAAAATTGAAAATTCCATTTTTTGGTCGAATGTCGCAACATTTCAGTCAAGACTCCCCTTAAATTTCGAATGTAAAATGCGTTCCCTTTAATTTCCTTGAAATAATTTACCTACTTATTTACCTGATCCGTTTACCCTCCAGGGTTGGTTATTCTCTCGGACTCAGCGAGAGATCCCACCTCTACCGTCTCAAAGGCAGTGTCCTGGAGCGTGGTATACAACTGGGGAGAATAGCCAGTACCTCGCCCAGGCGGCCTCACCTGCTATGCTGAACAGGGGCCATGTAGAGGGATGGGAAGATTGGAAGGGATAGACAAGGAAGAGGGAAGAAAGCGGCCGTGGCCTTAAGTTAGGTACCATCCCGGCATTTGCCTGGAGGAAAAGTGGGAAACCACAGAAAACCACTTCCAGGATGGCTGAGGTGGGAATCGAAACCACCTCTACTCATATGACCTCCTGAGGCTGAGTGGACCCCGTTCCAGTCCCCGTACCACTTTTCAAATTTCGTGGCAGAGCCTAGAATCAAACCCGGGCCTCCGGGGCTGGCAGCTAATCACACTAAGCACTACACCACAGAGGCGGACTTGAAATAATTTAACGAATATAAACTAGTTCCCATTCTGCTGTTTCAGTTATTATTGTAAGCGAAGAACTGCAAGTGACGCTTTTATTACTCGTTCGAATGGAAGAAGACATGTGTTCCAAGTATATTTCTTTCTAGTTAAGAATTCGAAGTAACCTTCAGTGTTTTGGTACAATATTTCATTCAGTACAGATGGTTCAACTCCTCTGAGAACTTCAGTTCAACTTTTCGTAGACTGTATATATTCCTTTTACTTCAAGACAGTTAATTATAAACTCCGCTCGTTATCGACATCTTACAAACTTCTTGCATATTTTCGGAAGAGGAAACCTCGTATATAAGAGTTCAATGCCGCTAGAAATAACAGCAACAAAACACCTTGTTTATCCAGACTCTGATGGCAAGATCAGTCGGCAAGAAGTTCATAAATCCTTTGAATACGTTTTAGCATCCAATTCTTGCACACAGGAAGGAACTAGAAATTTCCTGAAACTTCTGCGATAGTCCCTGTGTGCTGCGTTACGAGCAATTGCAGATCATAAATAAATATGTGGTGGGATAACTTTCTGAATCGAGATACTCTCTATATCTGTCATCCTCTGGTTGGAATGAATAAATGAATTAATGAATCTTATGGACTCTGTTACCTTCGTAAGGGATGCTATCTAGGTGACCTGCCTACCACTTTCACCATTCCGTTTGTTACTGTCTAGCAACGACAGCGGAATTCTACTGCACTATTAACATGGCTCACTCAATTTAATTTTGTCAGATGACACTGACACAAATCTTTAAAATGCCATCAATGACATGGAGTGCCAAGATTTTTGACCACCATTCGAAAATCAACCACAGCCTCCATGGCTAAGGCGGCAGCGCGCCGGCCTCTCACCGCTGGGTTCTTTGGTTCAAATCCCGGTCACTCCATGTGAGATTTGTGCTGGACAGAAGCGGAGGCGGGACAGGTTTTTCTCCGGGTACTCCGGTTTTCCCTGTCATATTCCATTCCAACAACACTCTCCAGTATCATTTTATTTCATCTGCCATTCATTAATCATTGTCCCTCGGGAGTGCGACAGGCTTCGGCGGCCGGCACAAGTCCTATCCTAGCCGCTAGATGGGGCTTTATTCATTCTATTCCTGACCCGGTCGAATGACTGGAAACAGGCTGTGGATTTTCAATACATTCGAAAATCAACTGAAAGTCCCACGAACGTGAGACCACAAGTCGGACACACTAACACTGCTCCACCGTGGCAGCTAATAAATATCTGGCTCCATGGCTAAGTGATTTAGAGTGCTGGCGTTTGGTTCAAGGAGCCTCGGGTTCGATTCCCGGATGGATCGGGGATTTTAACATTAATTGATTATTTCCACTGGCTCGGGGAGTGAATATGTGTGTGGGGGGGTCCTTAAATAGAAAATAAAATAAAAAACAAGTAGAGAATGAGAAAGATAGAGAAATATCAGAAAAAGATGAAAAAAGAAAGAAAGAAAAACTTTCTTCTCTCAAAATCTCACAGTCCCAGCAACCAAATCATTACTTGTTTTCACAGGGTGGACGGAAACAACGTTAACCAGATAGATGACCGTTAGAGGGTTTGTTATACTGAAAATTAATTTGAAAAAAATGATTCGATATCCCGCGCCGTTGTCATGTTATGAACTGCTGGAAGTTAGCCAATCAAATCACTTCGTGCGCGAATTCAAATGGGATTATCGGGGCGTTGTTTTTAAGTCTGCAGGTCTGATAGATAGGGATAGGAAAGGGCTAGGAGTGGGAAGAAATCGGCCATGATATTATTTAAGGTATAGCCCCAGCATTTGCCTGGTGTGAAAATGGAATACCACGGAAAACAATATTCAGGGCTGCCGTAAGTAGGATTCCAGCCCACTAACTCCCAAATGCAAGCTCACAACTACGCGGCCCTAACCGCACGGCCAACTCGCTTGCTCCTGATAATTTTACGGAACTTTCTCCGAATATTTTTTTCGATAACTTTTATAGGTAGTTCTTCTGTCTATGTATTTCTTATTAATGTGCTTGAGGTTTTAGGACACTGTGAGGAAAGCAAGACAATCAGACTAAGACAGTGAAAGAGATATTATGACGAACACAAACGCGCATTTCTGAGCCATAGGAATCGTCCTGATGTGGTTAAAATCCTCGGCCCGATTGGGAGTCGAACCAGAGTCCCTCTGAACCGAGCGACACTATGCTGATCATTCAGTGAAGGAGCTGGAATTCCGCAGTCACAAAGTGACTAAATACAGGGTGGTCGGAAGCAACGTGGACCGGGTATACGAATTTTAGGGGGTTGATCAAACTGATAAATAATTTGAAGGAAATAATTTGGCATCACGTGCCGATGTTATTTTATCAACTACTGAAGTTAGCCAATCAGATCACTTCGCGCGCGAATTCGAATGCGCTTTGAACGGCGGTGTTGCTCAATCTGCTCGAGAGAACCAATCGAAGGAAGACAAATTTTCCAAGGGAGAGATTTGAATAGAGACCTCCGAGTTGACAGCATCGCACCATAGCAAATGCGCTACGGTAACACTAGTGTGTTAGGGCCGCTTCAGACTACGCGACAGGTATCGGCGACCAGCCGCCCGTGCTTGTGTGATGTTGTTTAAAATGGAGCCCTTCACACTTTGCTGCTCAGTAGCCGAGCTACAGAAAGAAGCCCGGCGACCGATCTTGCAGTAGCTCACACCCGCTACCGGTCGCCGAGGCAGATTCCGCAACCCGGGCTGGCGACAGCTGGTGAACCATTGTTTTGTATAGTCATCTTCACACTAGGCGACTGTGTAGCCCAGCCACTCGTACTCTTTGCCTTCCATTCAAAACACCCTTCACAGTCATGGTGCATTTCAAGTTCCTTCCCGTTACGTATTCCGTTTCAGAGTATTACAAACTGTATAGTCCGTGCACCTTTTAGCGATATTTCTTTGTACGGGGTTGAGGAGTAAGGAGGGAGCACTCCCGGTTCCGGTAATACTGCCAACTTAATGGAAATGAATCTGAATTGAATCGATAATATGATCGATCGATATGAATTTTCTAACCATTTAATATCTTAAGCCAACAACTGCGTCATACACACACAATATAACATTATATAACATTTCTCGATGCGAATCTTGTTCCTAACATGAATAATTCTATACAGTAGTTTGGCTTTGCTGTGTAAACAACAACAGTACTAGTACGTAAAGTGTACGCAAGATGTCACACAACAATGCATAAGCGATTCATAGTTTGTGTTTTACAGGTTGCCAATACGAATCTCGAAGAAACCGAGGTCGACCGTTTCAGCCCTAGGGTGCCCATGTGTCGCTAAAAGGTGCGCGTACTATAGTCTACTAAATAAATATATTAAGTTCAGTAATTATTAAACTGTCAGGCCATCACCCGGCGGCCCCGGGTTCGATACCCGGACGGGTCAGGGATTTTTAATTCTAAATGATTAATACCCTTGGCCTGGGGACTGGGTGTTTTTGCCGTCCTTAACATTCCTTTCCTCCCATTCGACACTTTACACTTCTGCAATTTCCAAATACACGCAGGTTCATAACATATGGTGCAAAGTAGAGGCAAAAGATCTTTCTAGGTCGACACCCCGAAAAAAAACAATTATACAAACAGAACAGCGCCCATCTGGAATTCAATAACTGTGACGAGTAGGTTTTAGTAATGAAGTTGAGAAGAGAAATGCATACGATGAAGTAATGACACAGTTTTTCAGCGACTTTAAAGAAAGCACATCCCATGAAAGAAACCAGATTTGTAACTAAAGTATTACAAAATATTACAAATATAAGCGATATCACCTTTTATTGAGCCTCCGTGGCTCAGGCGGCAGCACGCCGGCCTCTCACCGCTGGATACTGTGGTTCAAATCTCGGTCACTCCATGTGAGATTTGTGCTGGACAAAGCGGAGGCGGGACAGGTTTTTCTCCGGGTACTCCGGTTTTCCCTGTCATCTTTCATTCCAGCAACACTCTCCATTCACATTTCATTTCATCTATCAATCATTTATCATTGCCCCAGAGGAGTGCGACAGGCTTCGGCAGCCGGCACATTTCCTATCCTCGCCGCTAGATGGGGGCTTCATTCATTCCATCCCTGACGCGGTCAAATGACTGGAAACAGGCTGTGGATTTTCATTTTCATCACCTTTTATTAAATGTTCAATATAATTGAGATTTTGCTGTTCGAATCTTTTGGCTAGATGCTCAGCACAGCGTCTTTCGGTCCAGAGGGTCCTGGGTCCTATTCCTGAGCGAGTTTTTTTTACAATTTGCTTTAGGCAGCACCAACACAGATACGTCTCATGGCGACTATGGTGTAGGAAAGGGATACGAGTGGGGAGGAAGCGACCTTGTCCTTAATTAAAGTACAGTCCTAGCATCTGACTGGTGAAAATGGGAAAAGACGAAAAACCATCTTCAGGACTGCGGACAGTGGAGTTCGAACTCACTCTCTCCCGAACACAATATGAGAGCTATATGGGCCAAACCACACGGCCATTTGCTAGGTCGGGGATTTTTATCTCGTATGGTTAATACCACTGCCTCGGGGACTGGGTGATTTGGTTCTTCTATATACACAGCATACCACACAACCAACCATCACAGATACACGCAAGAGTGAATACACCGCTCTGTAAAATTGGGTCAGATCCACATAAGGTGCCAACCTCAATTGATTGGGAAAAGCCCGGCAGAATAAGAAGATAATGGAGATTTTGCCAATACAAGGACCGGCAGGCCATTTTTTTATTCTTAAGTTGTGGAGAGATCAATATTTAAGGCACCTTGTTGCGAACATTCTTGGATTACTTTGAAATCAACCAACAATTTTCAAAATGCGGCTGAGTGTACGAACAACTCTACAGTACCGTCTTCTCAGTAGTCTACGGAGAAAAATTAAGAACCGGCAGATAAAAAACTTGGTACCATCATCACATAAATCATTGGATAGTTTATAGAAAAGTCCTTTTTCCAAACGATATTTTAACATAGGATCAGAATGAAACCTATGAAGCTTTCCTCCTTTCTTTTCGACAGTAATAAGAGCAGAAAGAGATACCCCTCTGCCTGAGAACTCATGATGAAAGCTGTGACTAAGCAGGGGAAGGCGGCCTAGTAACGCGGCCGGCGACACGGAATTCACCTGAGCTACTCTATAGCCGAATCTGGTCGCCTAGCGTGAAGCGGCCCTTGGTGTTTGATGCTGATTTCTCAGCATGGTTCCCAAGCCGGTCTTAAGCCACGCGAAGATTTTGCAACACCGGCTCGTAAAGCCCATTTGAATTTGCTCGCGAAGCGATCTGATTGGCTAACTTCAGCAGTTGATAAATTGACAAGGGCGCGAGAAATCGAATTTTTTTCACATTATTTATCAGTTTCCATCCACTCTGTATATTTCACTCTGACAATAAATTTCCTTTTCTTCGGCTTGTTCTTTATGAAGTTGTTGTAGAACACCTTGAGTCAACATTTCCTTGTGAAGTATAAGTACTCTGCTGACAGCAACTGAATACTGTCCCTACTTGAAGGTGAAATATGGCTCGAACATAAAAGACACTCCAGTTCCAATAAAACAGTAACTAAAAGAGCTCCGTCATGGCGGAAGAAGAGTGCTACGTGCTTCATTTCACTTTATAGCGCAATTATAAGGCGCAATTCACCGTTATATAGACTATATAAATTCATACTGCAGTCTTTACAGCTATCATATATTACGAGTACGGAAAATATGTCTAGAACGATAGCGTCGAGGTCTATGAAGGACGGATACCTTTATTGGCCGAGATTAACCGGGTGGTTATTAAAAACCATAAATTATAGAAGTGCCTGCTTATTCGACGACGAGTTTTAATATTCTCTGGATCTACGGGTTAAAGTCATCGTCTCAATTACCCAACGGAGATCTAATATTTCAATATTGAGAGCCCGTGTATGTATAAGGATTGCCCAAAATGAAACCGTAATATTTCTGTAATTAATTATTGTTTGGAATACGCGAACATGCAGGACGTAATGGGTGATGTGTAAGTGGCATATCTGTCCAAATATGGTCGCCTTTTGGTTCAAGAAATTATCCCAGCAGTCCATTCGTGTGGACTTCAGTGTTGAACTTCAGTGAGTGAGTGTGTTGAACTGTTGCATAGTACGTAAACAATTTTGTATAAATGAGTCATTTTGGTTGAACTGGCTCCATATTATGTGAGGTCTTTGCATCAATAAATACATCAATAACTCATTTGTGTATCTTTATGAGTGGTGTCAACCATGGAATAGGATTAGCCACTAAATGGCTGCTTGAAAACCACCCGAAACCACTAGTCTCTCCTCTATAAGCTTTTCTGAGTTACAAAAATACTACGGTATATCAACTAGAAAAGTAAGTATATCCTTGTAGTTCAAAGGTATTCGAAATATACACTGCTATTTGGAGAGAGTGAAACACAAAGACCGTGAACTGTGATCAAAATGCAATTTATTGCAAACATTAGGGACATGACAAAACACAAATGATTAAAATTACAGACCTGTACATGCATGGTGACTGTGGAACTTCAGTACGACGTAGCGCCACCACGCGCTGCAATCAGAGCCGCTAGACGTCGTGGTATGAAATAAAAGAGCGCCTGAAAATTCTGTAACGGGGTTTGTAGGTGCGCCCACAAATTATCAACAGTGGTTGCAGGAGCACCTGAACGAACAAGTTGCCGACCGACATGTTCGATGGGCGACATGTCAGGCGAACAGGCAGGCCAGGGAAGCAGTGGTACCGTCGTTCTTCTAAGAAGGTTTGTGCATTCCTCGCCACATGCGGCCGGGCATTATCCTGCTGGAATATGGCGTCTGGAACGGCCTGCAGGAGGGGCAGTGTCTCGGGCTGTGATACCTCCCTGATGTAGCGGTAGCTGTTCAGATTGCCCTGAAGACGTAGGAGGTGAGATCGCATGTTATATGCAATGGCGTTCCAAACAATCACACCTGGCGTTTGTCCGCTGTGCTACTTAACAATACAGTCTGCCCGACTGCTTTCACCACTGTGGCGTCTAACGCGAATGCGGCGATCACTGTAGGGCAAGTTGAAGCAGGACTCGTCACTACGTTTTGCCACTCAGCACATCAATGTCAGTGCTCACGTGCCCATTGTAGTCTGCGACGTTCGTGGTTGCTGGTCCAATGGAAGCCGACGCAATCGCATGCGTGCCACCAGTCCGGCCCTCAGAAGATGAGGTCGAACCGTCGATGCAGACATGTCTACACTCGTTGCAGTGCTCCAGCGTCGTCGAGCCAACACTGTGGACGAAGCTATTCTGTCCGTTATGGCCAAGCGGACAAGATGGCGGTCACCTCGCGTTGTGGTCTCATTGTGTCGTCCAGTACAGTGTAGTCGATGTGTACGGCCCTCTTCTCTCCGCTGGTTCCATATACGCCTCACTGTTGTAGCAGCGTGCCCTGTACGAGCCTCAATGTCACGGAAACACAGACCGACGTCCCGCAGCCCAATCATTCTGCCCTGTTAGAACGCCCTCACATGCTGATATTCCGCTCTGTGATGTCGGGGAGGCAGAATGGCACTTAGGTACACGTTTCGACTTCGTATGAAGGCTCTGCACCGACTGAGCGTTGCGTAACACTGACCTGGCCGGTCACACACAGAAGGGCACTGCTGGGCCTTCGTGCACGCCATCTCTCTGCAATTTAAATCATTTAAGGAGGTTCCGCTGTTCTACACGTCCTCTGATTTTGGTGTGTTTCAGACCATTGTTTCTGAGTGTTTCACTTTCTCCAAACAGCAGTGTATTTCACGATGCACTTACTTTATTGTCCGAGATAACTGATTTCTTCGATAGAAGGCACAGAGGAAGAAACAGTAGTAGAAACAGATATCTGATATGTTTTCGCAGTCACTACGTACTGTAATACTTCGTCTGAATGCTCTTGTGGCAGCGTTGCTTGTTTTTTCTGTCCTGTTCGAACCAATAAAAGCTAGTTTGGCACTTCAGGTTTCATTCTATTTTTGGCTTTAGTTTTAATAAAGTTTTACTGACTAAACATTCTCTCCAGGCAATATACTGGGCGCGGCAGTGCAAATGTAGCCAGCTCCTCAAATGAACTGGTGTAACTTGAACCGCAACATTGCATCACTTTGGACCAGACATAAACAGATTCATTGGTTTGAGACCATTTTACAAAGGACACAATTTTCCATCCGATATATTCATCCATGGGTTTCGTCCTAGTGACATGATTCAGGAAGGAGATTCAACGACTTCGTAACAACCTTACACTGGAAGAAATGACACATTTCTATGAAAGAAAGACGCTCTGAAGCGTTCCTTGCTTCCATACATTTAAGGGAATCCCCTACACCTGAACTCCGCCTACAGATCATGCCTTCCCTGCCTCGCCTTCTGTTGGCATTACGAACGTTAATTTCAAGAACTTAAATTTGAACTACTACATTTTTATGCTCCCTGTTATACTGCTTTAACTAAAAAACCACCAAAATATCCACTGACACAAGCATGAAAAACACTAGATTTACCCACTGACGAAGAGTAGAAAATGTATAGATTTAGTGGGAAAACCACCGTGTTGGCAAGACTGGCCATTAATAATTGTGTAAGGTAATTCTTATGCACATTATACAGACAGCTATAAGGCCACACACATTACACGTTGGACACGCGTATTTATCACATTTACTACTTGAAATATTCTGTGCTACTGTTTCCCGAAATATTTATTAACCCTCTTAAAACACCATGTATACGATATACCACATAACAATCTACGAACTCTACAGTGTTTACTATTCCATTGAAGACATGTTTTATTTACATACGCAATGATAGTGAGTCACATAAAATGATGATGAGGAGGATGTTTGTCGTTTAAAAGGGCCTAACGATACGAGGTGCAACGAAATGAAACGTTACTTAAAACTTAAAATTTTTTCCACTAACTAGAATTTAAAAAGAATGAAGATAAAAAATAAAATGAAATGCACTGACTCACATTACAGCTCGTAGTGGTAGGACAAGGCAAATTGGTAATCTAATCGACCGGATAATGATTAAGAAAAGGATTGTAATATTTAAGAATAAATTTAAAAAATATTCTCATACTTTATTATATTTACCTAAAATTCGTAGCTCATATCCCTAGGATGTTCACAACATTGAGTTGCTTGCCTAAAGGGCAACCGTTGAAATGCCGAATGATGTTTATGATTTATATTTTTTGAAACAATTTACGAACCTATGAAAGTACCTCTCTATTGGGTGTAAATTCTATACTGTTCGCTAAACTACAACAGATATAATGGATACTTTATTTTTAACGCCTATCCAATAGAATATATGAATATATATTTCAGTAAAAGCTGAAAGATGGAAGTATCACAGGATCGCTTTTTTTTTTTTTTTTTTTTTTTTTTTTACAACACTCACTTCATAGTTCAGACGGGGACTGTAACCTCAAAGGTAAGACGCCAGCCTGTGATAATTGTCAATCTGTAACATGTATCGCCCCTGCGATCTGTTGATCGAAGCCTGTACTACATGAAGAAGACAAGGTCCATGACGGTAGCTCATTCCAAAGATTTTTCAAGCATTTCTAAGTACGGTGTTAGTTTTTATTAGTTAAATGAGAAATTTCAGAAAGAACATCACAAGGACTAACAACCCTATAGTACTTCCGTCTTTCAGCTTTTATGCCAATAAACAATCTATCTAACCATATACCTTCCGTAGTTCAGTGAACAGGAGTTCTTTACTAACAAATGTGGAGTAATTTTATAGGTTCTGAAAACGTTTCAAAAATTATAACTCTTCAGTTTCAATCGATATTTCAACGGTTCTTTTCTTAAGTCATATATCAACACGAACAAGCCAAAAATATTTGCAGACCAATTCGTGCCGTACATGTATGAAATTAAAATCCACAGCCTGTTTCCAGTCATTCGACCGAGTCTGGAATAGAATGAATGAAGCCCCCATCCAGTGGCGACGATAGGAATTGTGCCGGCTGCCGAAGCCTGTTGCGCTCCTTAGAGGCAATGATTAATGAATGATAAATGAAATGATATTGGAGTGTGTTGCTGAAGTGTTCCCGGAGGAACATCTGTCCCGCCTCCGCTTTATCCAGCAAAAACCTCACATGGAGTGACCGGGATTTGAACCACGGAACCGAGCGGTGAGAGGCCGACGCGCTGCCGCCTGAGCTACGTAGGCTTCATAAATGTAAGACCAGGAATTTATAAACTGATTTTCGCTGGTGGTCTTAAACTTTTCTTAGGTACTGTAAAATACGAACCAACTGGAAAGTCACGTTGGAAAGCAATGTTGTCATATGAAATTCTCAATCAATTGAATAACGGCACAACTTCTCCCTTTTTACGTGCAATACTACACTAGCGTTCTAACGGTGTCAAGTTCCACAGCTGGAATGACCCCGCCACAGACAGTGGTGAACACTGCTCTGACGTTTTCCGTTAAGAGCGCATCCTTCCCATTCCTATGAGCACCTCACAGCAGGAATCTAATAGCTGGAATACTACAACGAACCAGTGTGTCATGTTCCCATAGTTATCTGACATGTATAAACCAGAGGAAAAAGAGTTGCCTAATTCACAAGCTGCATCCGCCAATATTCAAGCAGGCCGTTCTACTGGGCACGCAGCAGTAATGCCATCCATGTATGGGAGGTGAGTGGAAGCAGAGGAGAAAAGGTACATCACAACAATATTCAGTGTAATGATATTGTTGATCACCTTTATGGACTTCCGATGTTGTAGGCCTTCAAATTTAGTTTCCTTATGATTCTGTGATATCAGGATACACAATGTACAGAGAGTCCTTCTTTCTCCTTTTATGATATTCTTTCACGATTTTGTTCATGCTAATAGTGATCTTTACATCTTTTCTTGCCGAAAGAGGCTTACAACAACGGGGCTTTCACCTTAATACAATCATGACAAAAACCACTGCTATTGACAGTTAACACGATTGAAAAATATTTATATTTTAGCGATGCTTGGCGTTGACATGAAATAAGCAAGCTCACCTGGTGGCCATGACAGTTAAGGCGTGAAGTCTATATGGTCTGACACCGTGGTTAGCCGGTTCGAGTCCTGTTGGTCGAAAAATTCACCATCAGAATGTTGGCCGGCAGGGTAGGTGAGAGTGTAGAATACAATGTCTAATCATCAGATTGCGCGCCAAAAGCCTCGATTCAATTCCAAAACCTCTCCGTAGTGCTCAAATGGAGTGAGGGCATATGACGGTGTTCATGGTAATCGTCCGTCCGATGGAGACGTACAGCCTTGAGCAAACTCCTTGGTGCTATTCGACAGAGCAGTGGTTCACCCTCTCCCCACCTCATTACATGATCATCCCACATTCAGACGCACAGGTCGCCGGTGGGCGTCAAATGGAAAGACCTGCACCAGGTAAGCTAAACATGTCCTCAGATACTCCCGGCACTAAAAGCCATACGACAAATAAATGGAATAAGCAACAAAAGACTAAATTCATGAATATCTCTGTTACTTTACCCGGTATGATAAAACTTTATTAAACGTAAATGATCGAAAATTGTATTTTTATAACGTTTGTTATGTAGCGTTTATCGATAGAAACATTAATAAATAACGACGATCATGGCTATAATAAATTGGTTCAAGATTTCGCAACATTCCTCTTCACATCGATTAACCTCCTGCCTGGCCCCAAACACCCAGCAATCAAATTTTATGAGGCTAGGAAGAAACGCCGTCTAGCTCTTAACGAAAAACAACACAGTCACTCGTCAAACCCACAGCGTGCAGACAAACGTGCACGCGAAAAAAGGCGAAACAAATATAACTACGAACTGACCCAATACCAGTTCTACAATCAGAGACGGAAGGCAGTGAGGCGGGTGTTGGAAAACAAGTCCGAGGTGTGTAAAATCGACCTTGGAAATATCCATAGCTCCTTTTCCGATACATTTTCCCATGAAAATTTACACGGAAGGGAAACTTAACCTTCAAAAATCACTGAAGTGGAGCGTGTGGATATTAATGAAACGTTCGTGCCCACCGTGTCGAAGGAGGAAATTACCACTGCTGTCCATCATATCGCAGTGGATACTGCACCGGGCCCGGATCGCGTTTTGACGAGAGCCCTTAAAGACGACGACGTACAGGCTATCATCGCAAAAATAGCAACCAGAATGCTACAAACTGGCGAAATTCCCGAATGTCTGCTGAAGGCACGAACAATTTTGCTATATAAGAAAGGCGATCCGAAGGCCGTGTCGAACTGGCGACCCATCACTATCTGTTCAGTCATTAGGAGGGTAATAGAAAGAGTACTTGACAGTCGCCTACGTGAGTACATCCACTATAATGAACACCAGCGAGGATTCTGTTCAACTCCAGGCACCATTATAAATACTTCCATTCTCGGCGCATTGTTAAAATCTGCTAAACAGAGGAAAGAAGACATCACGGTAATTTTCTTGGACATTCGAAAGGCATTTGACAATATCGGTCACAGCCACCTTCTAAAATCTCTACAGTCCGAAGGAATACCTTCAAAACTCAGAGACGTAATTTCCAACCTTCAGACCGGAAACGTCACTCAAATCGAAACTCAGAAGAGTAGAACAAAACCTATCCTCATAAAGAGAGGTGTGATGCAGGGATCTTCATTATCACCAGCCCTCTATAACCTAGCCGTAGATCATATCTTAGACGAGCTAAGCGAAGATAGTCTCTCGCGGCATTTCGGGGCATCTCTGTCACGCGAACTACCATCTATAACCGTAATGGGCTTTGCCGATGACACCGTCATCATCGGGAAGAACAAAGAAGCCGCCTTAGATCTTACTCGACTAGCCCGCAGGAGGTTCGAGGAAATTGGTCTTGATATCAATCCACAGAAGTGTACAGGGATATGTGTAATCCGAGGTGAGTTGAAGCAAGGGTCGCTATCCGTGGAAGAAGACTGTAAAGCAAAGCAAAGCAAAGCAAAGTCATCTCCCTACAGGCCATGAAGGCCCTTGGAGGGGTGGAAGGTAAAGGCTTCCACTATCCGTAACCTCGGCACTTGATGGGGTAGAGTGGTTAGCTCTACGCCCGGCCGCCTTTGCCCCCAGGAATTACCCTGGTACTCATTTTTGGTGTAGGCTGAGTGAACCTCAGGGCCATATGCACCTCCGGAAGTGGAAATCTCATTTCTTAAATTTTACGACTTCCTGACGGGGATTCGAACCCACGTCCTTCCGGGCGAGCCGAGCACGCCTTTACCGCCTCGGCCAGGCAGCCCCTGGAAGAAGACTGTAGCATTGACTTAATCGGAGACGGCGAACAAATTCGTTACCTTGGAACTACCTTCAGGGATACTCTAGTGTTCGACGAGACTGCTGTAATGAAAGACCTTCACAATAAGCTCCAACTTCTAACATCGTCGCCACTGCTTAAGGAAGACCAAAAGCTCATAGTACTAAATTCCTCAATCTGTCCCACCCTGATATACCCTTTCCTAACATGCAGTTTCAAGAAAATTGCACAGAAATTTTTATTCGATAGCGATAAAATGATTAAAAGTGCAACAAAGCAAATATTGCAGTTGCCGACAGATACCCCAGATGGCATGATGTACACCGAAAAGAAATACAAAGGACTCGCTCTGTTTAAAACCTCGTGGGAAGTTTACCTACAATGCATTAATGCCTGCAATATCTTGCTGAAGACTAAACATCCACTTGATGTCGCTTCGAGGGATTCTCAAGCGGAGAGTCGGGAATGTATAGAACGCCTAAAACTAACAAACGCTGATACCCAGAAAATAACCGCCAAGAACGGCCTGTACGATACTAAGAAGATCCGTCAAGAGCTACGAGAACGTGAATTCACCTCCTGGTGTTCACTACCGCAAAAAGGACTCGGAGTACAACTTTACAAAGAGTATACACCAGCAAACTCTCGGGTGCGAGATCATACCGGACTGTCTTGTAATGAGTGGAGAGAGGCTATAAAGATGAATGCTAATGTTTCTGCGGTGCGCTCGGTGCCAGGCAGATCCCTGGACAACAACCTCTGTCGGCATTGCCACGGAGAGAAAGAAACTCTTGGTCATGTCCTGGGATTCTGCACACGCGGGGAGCTCCTAAGAAACACGCGGCACCACCAGATCAGATCCTTCATTGCCGAAGAACTGAGAAAGAAGGGATTCAATGTACATGAGGAGGTACACGGACTGGCCATAAATGGTAGTTCGCAGAGAATTGACATCATAGCCTTTAAAGACAACAGCTCCCAAGGATTCATATTAGATCCGACTGTCAGGTTTAAGCACCATAGCGGTCAGCCAGAGGAGGTTAATCTAGAAAAGATTAACAAATACAAACCCACTATCCCTTACTACAAATCAAAATACCACCTTCAAGAAATTGAAATAATATGGATAATGGTCGGAGCTCGCAGTACCATACCTCGTCACTTCGTCGCCACATGGAAGCGCTTCCAACTCCCAATGAAGCTCATCCCCGAAATCGCGACCCTCGTCCTCCGACCCTCCTTCAAGATCATGAGGCACCACCTCTACAGCTAGGTTTGAATTTTCTTTAATTAGACATGTACAGAAAATCGAGATGTTTTACCTTGTTCTTAGCGGCAGCCTGTAAATACAGGAGGTCTTTCCAAAATAAATGGAAATGTTATATATATATACATAATCTGTTTTACAATTTGCTTTACGTCGACCAGACACAGATAGGTATTTTGGAAACGATGAGATAGAAAAGGCCTAGGAGTGAGAAGGAAGCGGCCGTGGCATCAATTTTGGTACAGCCACGGAATTTACCTGGTGTAAAAACGGTAAACCACGGAAAGTTATCTTCACGGCTGCCGGAACTGGGGTTCGAACCCATTATTTCTCGAACGCAGACAGATAGCAGACAGAGATAACGGAAAAGGTTTAAACATGCATTTCCTTCTTACTGTGGACGCGGTCGATGCAGAAATTCTTACGGGAAATATTTCGAATGACATTCTAGTCTGAGCAAGCGTGAGGTGCAGGCGTGTGGAGTGGCGAGTGTGAAGAGTCATGGTGGGAGTCGAGCAGTACGGGACGGCAAACGGGAGCTGGCCGAGGAAGTGGAAGAAGACTACGATGCGGAAGACATGCAAGCGTGTGCAGGGGAAGATAGGCGAGGTGCTATTGCTACTGCTTATCGGGGGAGGAGGAATTGATCCCCGGCTCGAATGCCGGGGGAAACATCAGCTGGGAAGACATGGAGAAGATTCGGGAAGTGATAAAAGAACCTTTTGAGCAGTTAATGGAGATGTTGCTAGCTCAAAACAATGAATTCGGAAATCTGAAAGAGATTAAAAACGGTAAAGGTAGAGACAAAGGTGCGAAGTAATGAAAAAAAATTCAGGCGTTAAGAGAGAAAGTTAAAAATCTGGAAGAGGAGGTGTTTAAATTGAAGAAGGAGTCAGAAGTCAACAGCAAGGAAAGAATGAAGAAATGTTTATACATATACGGGTTGCAAGAAGAAGGGAGAGAGAAGAAAACAGACATTATATATAAAGTGGTGGATGTTATCCAAAACAAAATGAAAATTAATTTTAGCGATGTGGACATAGATGACACTGAAAGAGCAGATAAAGTTAAAGGGCACAGACCAATTAAAGTAATGTTGTTATCTACCATAATGGCGGATATAGTAATAAGAAATGTGAGTAATTTACAAGGGGAAAGAATTTTGGTGAAGAGAGAAGAGAGTGAGAACTTGAGAATGTTGAAGGGACATCTAGGGAGAGCCAGATTTCAGGGTATGAAGGCATATATAAGGGGGCAACAGTTGGTTGTATCCAACGGAAAATTGAGGCGATTCTGGACGGTAGCAGATTTGAAAGTTATGGAAGAGAAGCTCAAGCAGGAAGAGAACCTAGGTTCAAGGAAAGACGGAAGGCAGGTTACAGATCAAGAAGAGCGAGGTGACGAGATAAGAACTGAATCTAAGGAAGGAACAAGTGGACAGTGCAGTGTGGGATTAAATACAATCATTCAGGAGGTGGAGGTGGTGGAGAGTGACGCTCAAAAAAAATCAAATAAAGAGCTCAGTGGACAAAAGCATAATACTGGAGCTGGTGGGTCGAGGGATGAAAATAAAGGGAAAGATAATATGATGAAAAGGAGAAGTAGGAGTCTAAAAGATCTGTGGGGTAAGAAGAATGAAGGTACAAAGGAAAAGATAGGAAAGAACGACCTAAAATATCAAAGGAAGGAATGGAGTTAGAAGGAGAGAGAGCGATTATAAAGAGAAGTAAAAATAAAGAAGGAAATGGAGGAGGAAGGGAGGGCAAGTTATAACTAGAATGGAAGATTCGTTCATTCAGGTCAACATATTTTTTTCAAATTCAGCCTGTCCATCACGGAATCCAGATACTTCTTCCTCGGCCTTCCTCTTCCCTTCTTACCCAGAATTATTCCTTCCATCATAGTCGTGAGGAATGTGTTATGTCGAAGTGTGTGGCCAAAGAATTTGGTTTTCCTCTTTTCTACAGTCTTGATCAATTCACTTGTTTCGTTTATTTCCTTAAGGACCCTATTGATTCGACTTTTTCTCTGTCCAACTAAATTTCAGCATCCTCCTCCATATCCACATTTCCATTGCTTCCAGGCGTTTTATATCCTGTTTTGCTAAGACCCATGTTTCGCAACCATACAATAAAACACTCCACACAAACATTTAGGAAAATTCTTTCCTAATTTTAATGTTAATGTTCCTGCTTGTCAAAAGCTGTTTCTTGTTACTGAAGGCTTGTTTAGCCTCCTGATTTCTGTGCTGCACCTGTTGTCCTGAGTGATAATGCTTCCCAAGTAGCAAAACTGACTTACTTGGTGTACATTTTCATCGCCTACCTTAATGTTTATTGGTACTTCCTCAGTTGATTTCTTGACAACTAATACTTTTTCCGAGGTGTTCAATTTCAATTTTGATTCTTGCAGTGTTGATGTTCAAACTCATAGCATTTGACTTATTTCCCTCTCTGAATCTGCAATTAATGCAATGTCATCGGCAAACCTTATACAGTGGATTTTTGTCCGTTAATTTTGATTCATTTGGTTTTTTGCTTAAGTTTTGATATGGCCTCCTCAATGAACATGTTGAACAAAAATGGAGATAGCGCACAACCTTGTCTCACTCCCCGTCTAATGGATGCTGTCTTAACATTATCATTGATTTCTACTGTTGTGCTTTGATTTTTGTACAGAAGTAAAATGAGTCTTCTGTCCCTCCATTTCAGTCCTATATTCTTCATGTTCCTAAAGAGTTGTTTCCGTTTTACTTCCTCAAAGGCTTTCTCTATATCCGCAAATGCAATGTATGTTTTCCTGTTAACACTCAGTCTTCTTTCTAGAAATGTTCTTAATGCTAGAAGAGCTTCTCTGTTCCCTTCCCTGTTGTAAAACCAAACTGATCTTGCGATGTATATTGTTCAATTTTCTTTTTAATCCTGTTCTTAATTACATTAAGTAGTATTTTGGATGCGTGCGATAGCAGTGTTAGTGTTCTATAGTTGGAACAGTCAGTAGCATTTCCTATTTTTGGTAAGATAACTGTCCTACTTTTAGTAAAGTCTCCAGGATTTTCACCATTGTAATAGCATCTTGCAATGATATGCAGTTGTTGTTTCATTCTTTCTCCTATTCCCTTGAGAAGTTCTGCTGGTATGTCGTCTGGTCCGGGTGCTTTCTTGTCCTTTAATTGTTTTAGTGCTAGGTCAAATTCTTCCCATGTGATTATTGGGCTTATATTGTCTTCTTCCACCACTTGTTCAGGTTCAAGATAGTCTGGAATTGCCATTACTTCTTCATCCCAGTACAGGTCTTCCAGATTGGAATATAGGCTTTGTAAATATTGAAGGTTTGTTAAGTAAAATAGGTAATAGAGAGGTGATGAATGTGCTGGAAAGTTTTGACATTGTGGCACTCTTGGATACGTGGTTATAAATAGGAAAATCGATAAGGGGGGGGGTGCAGTCAAGTATAAGTTAAAAAAAAGCGTAATAAGGGGCGAACGCCCGGAGGATAGAGACATGAGACTGGGTGGAATCGCACCATGCACCGGTATAGGTGAGGATAGAAAGAAGTGTAGAGGAGGAAAGGAGTGGAGATACAAAGAGTATTTTAGAGATGGCAGAGAGCTACTTTAAATATAAATGGTCGGAGAATACAAAAGGAGAACTAGATGACCATATGGAAAAAGAGCTACTGTTACTTAGATGTGGATGGGAAGTAGCTTTGAAAGAAAATAATATTGATAGAGCCTTGGATCTAATTGAATACCCGATAAAGAGGGTTGCACGGATAGACCAATGTAAGAGAAGAAAGATGAGAGCGGGTGGGGGATGGTATAATAAGGAATGTATGGTATTAAGGAGATCAGTGATGAAGGCATTATAGAATAAACGGAAGGAATGAAGAAAGACAACCTTTCTGTAGATCAAGGAAAGGGTACATACTTAAAATTTTCGAGGAGAAGAAGTTATGATCAAAAGAACAAACGGAGTTAATAAATAGAGAATGCAGGATGAACCAAACGGAGACAGTCTGGGAAAGAATAAATAAAATTAATAAAGGAGAGAAAAGTCATGACAAAGCAAGTATTGATTATGACCAGTGGGTGTAATATACTTCACCGAATTATTAGGAGAAAAGGACAAATGGGAGTATGGCGACGGGATGAAGGTCGCGTGGAGAAATATGGAAGTTAGTATATATGAACTCGATAAAGAAATCTCAATAGAGGGAGTACAGGAGGTGATAGGTAAGCTTAGGGGTAGATCGGCGGGAGGAAGAAATGGTATAAACAATTTATTTTAAGCAAATACAGTCAGATAGGGGATGGAATAGTAAAATTACTTAATAGGATCTTCAATGATGGTAAAGCTCCAAAAGAGGTGGAATTCGAAATTATTTACCCTATGTACAAAAAGAAAGGGAACAAAACCGACCGAGCAATTACCGAGGGATAACGCTACTAGACTCGCTGAGTAAGACTACACAGGAGGTTTGGCAAGTAGATGAAAGGTTTGGGCCGATGAGAATTCGATATTTCATTGTTTCAGGGTGGATTTAGAAAAGGGAGGAGGACAACAGATAACATTATGACAGTAAAGATGACAGTAGAAAAATACCTAAGTAGGGAAAGAGGCAGTGTATACCTAGCGGCCATAGATTTTGAAAAAGCTTTTGACAAGGTGAGCAGAAAAGCATTAATAGAAAAATTAGGTAGGATGAGAGTCTCAAGGAAGATGATAAGGGCGATTGAGGCGATATACCAAAATGTATATTGTTGTATAAAACTGGAAAAGAATCTGTTTAGTAGGCCGATAGATTGCAAGATTGAGTTGAAGCAAGAATGCAAACTATCGTAGATGTTATTCTTATTATTCATAAATGACATTCTGGAAGATCATGGAGAAAATGGGCATTGTCGGTGGTACACAAACTCGAGGTCCCAGGATTGATATTCGCCGATGATGTAATTGTAATGGCTTTAACAGGAGCGGGATTACAGATAAGTCTGAAGGAGTTGTCGGATTACGCAAGGAAATGGACACTACATATTACTAGTAAGAAATCGAAAGTTAATTATGTATAAGAATAGGAGGAGGAAAAATGAAGGGAAATTGATGATACAGGGAGAGAATATAGAAGAAGTACATAAGTTAGAATATCTAGGAGTGCTGATAAATAGAAGGGGAACATAGGAATATCATATTAAGAGAGCTAAATGGAGAGAAGTTGCAGTACTCTCTGAGGTAAAAATTTTAGAGGCAAAATTTCCGGTGATAAACTATAAGGTACTGAGATCAGTGTTAAATACATTAGTACTAAGCAGAGTATTACATGGGACAGAATGATGGGGACTAGAAGTAAAAAGGGATATCTTAAATCAAATTATATAAAAATTTAGCAAGACGATTATGAGAATATTGGAGCGTTATTATTATGCGGAGAGTATTTAGAAGTGGAATGCGTTAAAAGAGTACTGCTGAAACTAGGGGGGTGGGATTAGTGCTACAAGAATCTTAAAAACAACAATTGACAGATATGTATGCCGAGAGTTGATTGTCAAAAATTGAAGCCTACGTCTAGAATTTGGGAATTGGTTATATTTGGTTCGAGATACGGAAGGGAAAATGTAGAAGTAGCCAGAGAGCTCTGACAGCAAGAAAAAAGGATTACAAATGCAAAGACTGGTAGAGGAATGCAGGAATAGAGTTTCGCTTAGTTTATTTTAAACGGTGTTCCAAGTCTCCTAGATAAATATAAGATATGGGGACAGAAGGATGAAAGAGGGTTTAACGTGATGGCTCATGGGATTATTTCAAAATAAGGGATGGATTTAAGGTAAAGAAAACTCACAATGTATTTTATATGGGAATAAGACGGATGACCTTAATTTAGTAGGTTACTGCAAGGAAACAGAGAAGTTAAGGGTAAACTTTCTGAGTACGATGCAACAAGAGATGTGCAGACAAAGTGATGAATAAAAAATATTAGCGTGAGTTTCGAAAGAGTGGAATAACGAGGAAACATGAAAAAGTTTTTAAGTGCAGTTGAAAATAATGTTCAAGGAAAATGAAAGAAATGGTTTTATAGCCGAGTTGGTTAGGGATATAATAATATTAATATGTGTTGAAGGTACAAGAAGTGATTATGTAATTGCACAGGCGGTCCGGAATTTAAATACGGTAGAAGGGAGGACAGTACGAAGGTCAGTGTGCACTCAGCAGATTGTAATGTATTGATACAGTCAGCTAGTAATAGTACATCGTAATACCAGACAAGCTGACTCATTCAGATGAACGATAAGAAGTGGGGTCATCACCAGGTTGTAGCTTGCAGCTTACAGGAGGTGGAGTACTCGTCGCTTGAGGTGTCAGACTTGATATGGAGGGAGCAGGGATGACTGCTGTGGTTACTTCTTCCTCCGTAGAGTCACACGTTTCCGGAGTATCCCATGGGACCTCTATACTCTATCTAGTATCCGAGACGAAGTAACTCCATGCATGTTTTTGTTACGTAACCTAAAGTTTACAGGTTTCTTATACAAATAACAGTTAGGGTAAATTTAGTAGTTCCATTCATTTTGTTCTCAGGGCCAAGTTGAGCGGTACCTCTTTTTCATTGTTGAATTAGTTTGTGTTAGTATTTTAATTTAACCTGGTTTTGATTTGTTCATTACATACAACACAGGGTCTAACAATGGAGGAAAACTCTCTATAGACTGATTGAAATAAATAAATAAATAAATAAATAAATAAAACAAATAAAGAAATATTTCGAATTAATAGTTTGCGAGTTAGCGTCCCCAGAAATCAATTGGTATAAGTATGTCACCCAACAACGGGCAGTCGAACCGGTGATAAACGTTCAGTCTTCAAAACAACTGCCATGTTCAAAGACAAGGCACACAGTTTAAGCTCATTCAAAGACTAAGCTACATTCAGATGACATTATTCGTAAGAAACAAAGTCCTGAACATACGCAGATGAAGCCGCGAGCTATACCTAGTTGAGATTATATGTCTTAATTATTTCGGTTCTGTTGTCTGACTGTTCGTTTTCAGTGGTGCAGAATTACTTGAGGATCAGTAACAATATACCCACCTTGTTATCTCCTTGAACTTCTCTGACAGCCATTATTTGGTATATCATGTTTCAACACAAAAGCCCGGTTATATCCTGCAAACCGTGCACCTACCTGAAACAAACCAACACATATATGTCAAAATATATTCCTCTACGTTTTTATCTGGGTGCATGAAATTAAAGATTAGAATAGGTTGACAGTTATCATTATTATAATAATATTAGATTTCAATGTCTTTCTAATTACTTTTACGATTTTTCAAAGATACCGATGTGCTCGAACTTTTTCCCGCAAGTGTTCTTTTACTTACGAATAAATCTATTCTTTCTGTTCGTCCTTCCTCCGACACTGCCCTGTCATTGCGATTGCCCTATAATGTGTTCCTTTAAATGGTCGTATATTTCTATACTGTATATTACTTGATTTGTCCCTGTCCGTTTCTTTCTACTAAACTTAAAATATTTAGTTAGTGTAAATTAGTTCGCTGTTGTCCTGACTTACGCCGACTTGGCTATGGACATGGTCATTCTTATAGTTTCAGATTTAGACAGTTGTACTTTTTCGTGTAAGTACGGGATGAAAATATTTTTTGAGACTAAAGTGATTTCAGTTTGGAATAAACCTAGGAGGACTGAATTTCAGGTAGGGAATTCAAAACTCGAACAGTACTTATGATGCGTTTCCTCCGATATGGTATTATAGTATGTGAAATCGAATCAAGTCCGCCTCTGCATTGTAGTGGTTTGTGTGATTAGCTGCTACCCTCATAGGCCCGGGTTCGTTTCACAGCTCTGCCACGAAATGTGAAAAGTGGTACGAGGGCTGGAACGGGGTCCACTCAACCTCGGGAGATCAACTGAGTAGAGAGGATTCGATTCGCACCTCAGCCATCCTCGAAGTGATACTCAGTGGATTCCCAGTTCTTCTATTGGCAAATACCGGGATGGTACCTAACTTAAGGCCACGGCCGCTTCATTTTAATTATTTTATTTATTTTATTGTTTCAAAAATCCCATGAGCTAATGCTCGTATTGGGACAGTACATTAAAGAGCTGGCAGAGTTACAATATTAAAACATATTGAATATTTATAATACATAGCTGATAACAATTTATAATATTTTTAAAATCTAAAAGACAATATTTTTTTAAGGATACAGTTCTTGTTTATAAGTTTATATAAACAGAACCATATAGCTCGAAATGAAACCTGATAATAAGTTCATCTAAAGAGACTACATCCAAGAGCATTAAATTTTGTCCATAAATGTTTCTTTTGAATGTATTGAAATTCTGACAAGCTTTTATCAGTCTGGAATGGAATTAAATTGTATTATAGCCCTATATAATAAACCATTAGTTCCATACTTCACTGTATTCATTCTAGGGACACGTAAGTTTCCAGATTATCGAGTTGCACGATCATGAATAGGTGAATTACTGATGAATTTTTAGTTTTCCCTGGTCCAAACTATGTTTAATTTTGAAGATGTTACCAAAGAGTATGCAAAAGATAACTTAACTGGAGAAATGCTTGTTTATGAGTATTCCACTTGTCTGGACATTAAGAATGGGAAACTATAAAGGAGTCTGAGTGCTTTACTTTGACTATCCCTTCCAATCTTCCCATCCACCACAAGGCCCCTGTTCAGCATAGCATGTTAGGCAGCCTGGGCGAGGTACTGGTCCTCCTCCCCAGTGTTACTGCCGACCCAATATATCACACTCCAGGACACTGCGCTTGAGGCGATAAAGGTGAGATCCCTCGCTGAGTCCGCGGAAAAAACCAAACCTGGACGTTAAGTAGATTATGAAATGAAATGAACTGTAATCGAATCAAGATGTCACGAGGCTAACTCAGTGAGCTAACAGTTGTCATCAACGGTATTCTGTAAGAAAGAAACGAGTTCTAAGGAAGAAAATTTTACACCGGTAAGGAGTGAGAACCGGGTGGACTAAAAGGATATACAGGTAGTATAATTTAACACTTCGTAGTGGAGTACCGAGGAATAGGAGTGCAGAGAAGCGGTGACAGCGAGCGCAGTGCCCACACTGATGAGCGGACGTAGTCGTCTCAAAGAAGAGGTATGAGTACGCCTATAGAAACTAAACGAAACTGAACTCATCATGCTAGGATAAATAAATAAATTAATTAATTAATTAATTAATTAATTAATTAATTAATTAATTAATTAATAAATAAATAAATAAATAAATAAATAAAGCAAACAAACTGGGAATGAAACTGAACTCACCACTGAATGAGTCCGGTTAGATAGTAAACATAATAATTTTCTTGTGTTACGTGCTAGCGAATGGGAAACACCACTTTCCTGAGGTACTCTCCGAAGCGACGTATGTGGGCTGACTTGTAGTCTAGCCCGTATATTCTCTAACTTCTCCTGTGTGAGAGCTGTTCTTCTTCGCTGTTTTTCCTTATTAGTTACGGAACCAGTACTGCGCCACTTGTGAACGAGTTGTTGTACGTAACGTTTTGATGGCACTGTCGAACAGGAAAAGTGTCTATGGAATTTTGCAAGGCGCCTTTTAACTGGTTTCTTCTTGTTGTGCAAATAACACGCCACCAAAAGTATTCTCTGTGCTGTAGTGTACTTGTCAAGACTTTTTAACATGTCAAGTGTGACACAAGCCAAATGACGCTCGCTTGGGGATTCCCGCGCCCTGTGAACAGAAGTGCGAAGAATTAAATAATACTCCCTGCATTTTCCGAAGACTGACAGACATGAAGGAAGTGAGAATGATTGCTGACACAAACAGGTGACAAAATGGCTCGAGTTTACTCAGAATGAAAAGATAAAGGCTAACTAAGGAACGATATGTGCGTATAAACCATCTTCGTTCATGAGGTCATGTGAGACGGACGGAGGAGGAAAGGACACCTAGGAGAATTATAGACTCGGACATGGACGGTAAGAGAAGTAGAGAGAGGCTATGACGACGAAGGTTAATTATTTAAACATGAGAGATGTAGAATTAAAGGTGACCACGGAGCTAATAGTAAATGGAGGATTGTTGAGGCGCATAGTTGATTAACAAAAGCTTGTGAACGTAGAGCAAGTAGCAAAAAAAATGAGCTAAGAGATATTTTTAAAGTGCAGTTTGTTTTACGTCGCACCGACACAGAGAGATAATACGGCGACGATCGGATAGGAAAGGGTAGGAGTGGGAAAGAAACACCGTAGTCCTAATTAATGTACAGTTCCAGCATCTGCCTGGTGTGAAAATGGTAAATCACGGAAAAACATCTTCAGGGCTGCCGACCGTGGGGTTCTAACCTACTATCTCCCGAATACAAGCTTACAGTTGTGCGATCCTAATCGCACGGCCAGCGTGTTCGGTAATGAGTGAATATAATATACACACATTCAGTATTCTAAAATAAAATATTTGAAGCAATAATAAATTTGTTAATCATTTTAATGTTGAAAGCTGGCCCCGTGGTGTAGATGTAGCGTGCCTGCCTCTTACCCGGGGGCCCCAGGTTCGATTCCCGGCCAGGTCAGGGATTTTTACCTGGACCTGAGGGCTGGTTCGAGGTCCACTCAGCCTACGTAATTAGAATTGAGGAGCTATCTGACGGTGAGATAGCTGCCCCGGTCTAGAAAGCCAAGAATAACTGCCGAGAGGATTCGTCGTGCTGACCACACGACACCGCCTCAGGGCTGAGCAGCGGTCGCTTGGTAGGCCAAGGCCCTTCAAGGGATGTAGTGCCACGGAGGGGGGGGGGGTTAACGTTGAAAACATTTCTTAGCAAAGTAGGGGACCTCATACGACGAAAAACCTAAAATTAGGTTGTGCCGGAAGTTGTGGGTCTAAAGGGCCCGGAAAGGTTACAAATTGTGAGTCTTAGATAGGTCTATCAAACTAAAAAACAAATTTCGAAAATTACTTCCGGCCTAAATGCATTTTAGGAAAACAGTGAAAATCGCTTGTTTCTTTACTCTTTTTCATTTTGATTCAAATCCTAGCCAAATTAACTTATTTATTTACATAATTCTTTCTGTAATGAGTTCCTTGGTTCAATAAACTCCGTCATTTCTGATTTTTTAAAAATTTCCATACCGAATGTAGTTATATGGCCTAAAGTGAAACTCTGCATTGACTCACATTGGCGCTCGTAGTGGTAGAAAATGGTAAACTGCTAATCCAATCAACCGGATAACAATGATTAAGAAACGGATTGTATTTTTTTAAATAAATAAATAAATAAAGACTATATTATCATACTAACATCCGCAGCTCATATCCCTAGGATGTTTCCAACACTGACTTGCTTGCCTAAAGGGTTAGAACTGTGGATTATTTTACGTATTAAAAATATTTTATTGTTCAGTAGAGAAGGAAAGGTGAGTTATAAAATGGATGTCCATCAACTTGTTCACTCCATATTACTTTACCTCTCGTAATCGGAATTACATGCGCTTAAATTGTTTATTGTGCAGCACATTTCGCTTCTCTTAATAATCACAATAACAGAGGAAGCCAAATGGACGCGCAAATGAAAAAGCTGTTCGAACAAAAAGCAAACGCACCCGTCAGAAGCGACAGTGACGGAAAAATAAGATATTAATTCCGTCGATAAAAACAGGCAAACGAGATCGTTTGGAAAGTAGGACACTCGTAACCACAAATGCGTCATGTGTGCAGAACGACAGTAACCAATAAAACAGAGCCACCGGAACTTTGCCAAGCTGTAGCACAAGTCCACAATTCACCCACAACACGACAGACGTAGCCAGAGATATATAAATATTCAGCTTACCGCATTCCACCAGAATCATTACACACGTCGCTAGCTCCGGGATGTAATGTAACCAGGCGATAGAACAATCGGTCAAGTCAGACGCGGCCAATTGTGTTGGATACCAGAGGAAGATTCTACAGTTAAGACGGCACTGACCCCTGTGGGTGGGGGATGCAGACGAATAATACACCCACGGTATCCCCTGCCTGTCGTGAGAGGCGACTAAAAGGGGCGACCAAGGGATGATGGAATTAGAACCATGAAACTACCTTTGATTCGTACCATCATGCGGGGAACACCATGGGTTGCCTGTACTTGCGAGTAGTACCACTAAATTAGGTACGAAATAGGTTTGTGATTAGTAGCAGTAAAGATGCTGGCCTGGGGGTTTCCAGTACCCGTGCGTCGTACCCATGTGAGCAACACCGCGGGTCTGGGCGTAGCCTGTGAGTTGTACCGCTATATGAGCGGCACCGTGGGTCTGCGTTGCTTGTGATTAGTACCCACTATGTGAGGAACACCACGGGATAGTGCGAGTCCCTGTGGTTAGTACACCTAGGTGACGAACCTCGTCGGTTTGCGTTGGCTATGAGTGACGCCATTGTGTGAGAAACACCATAGGTCTGCGTTTCCTGTACGAAGTACAATACTTGTGAGTAGTACCATCTTTTGTGGAACACCGTGAGCCTTCGTTACTTTTGATTAGTACCCCAACATGACAAATACCATGGTTCTACTTTACTCGCGACATGTACCATTCTGTGGGGCATTAGACGTGGATTTTGCACCACGTTAGACATCAAGCATCATTGTGCTTTATATGTGGTCCCTTGGTCAGTAATACTATTATTTACGATATTTTTTTGAGTCTGATCCACTGTTTTTTTGGGGGGTTCATGTCCATCCATTCATTCTTCATAACATTTTTTATTTTATTTTGGTCAGTGGATGAATTTGAACTTTTTGTTATTTCATTTCGTACCATTTTAGGCCGATGACCTTGAAATTAGGCCCCTTTAAACAACAAGCATCATCATCATCATCAAGACGGCACTGGGCTGGCCATGACAAACTGTTCAATTCCACAGCTTAGAAACTGAAATTGATTAGGTTATAAACCGTGCATATATGATGTCAAGGACTTCAGATAACTATACGAAAGATCTCTCTGAATGTCAAGTCATTAGCACGAAGGCTACTGAATTCTAAAATAGCACCACCGAAGGTTATACAGTTTTATCTTTTTTATGCTGAAATCATTTGTTAGCAGACAGAGTAGAGGTCCTCATACTACGAAAAGCATAACATTAAGCAATTTCCTCAATTGCGCCGAAAGCTGAAGGGGCCTGGAAAAGTTTCAAATTGTGAGTCTTGGATAGCTCTATCAGACGTTAAAAAAAATCTAAGATCATTTCCGGCCGAAATGCAGTACCCGAAATACAGTCTAAAATCGTTTGTTTCTTGACTCGTTTACTTTTTTATTCAAATCCTAGCCAAATTAACTTATTTACATATTTCATTCTGTAGTGTGTTCCTTGATTCGTATAAGGGCTTAACTGGAACTCTGCATTGACTCACATTAGCGCTCGTAGAGGCAACGTGCTAATCTAATCGACCGGATAACAAAAAGGATTGTAATTTTTAGAAATAAATAAAGACTATAGGCATATTCTCATACTTTATTATATTTTATTTACCTGAAAAGTTTTCAACACTGAGTTGTTTGTCTGAAGGGATTTTATTATTTGTTTTACGTCGCACCGACACAGACTGGTTTTGTGGCGATGATAGGATAGGAAAGATTGAGGGCTGGGAATGAACAGATGTGGGCCACATTAAGTTACAACCCCAGCGTTCGGCGGGTGTAAAGATTGAAAACCGCTGAAAGACATCCTCAGACTTGGCGACATTGATGTTCGAATACATTATCTCACGAATGCAAGGTCGCAGCTACGTGACCCAAATCAATTAGCCAAATTGCTTGATACAGTTTTAATGAAACCACAAAAAATAAACGATCACGACGCGATAATTAGGCCGGTTAACGCCGATTTTCTCTCGAAAACAAGGTTCCTACTCTACCCCCGAAAGGCTAAAGCAAGTTTCCCTTCCAATTTGATATTATGTATCATTTTTAACATAGTTTGTTTCACTCCTGAGGAAATATTGCGACAACGGTCAACAGCTAGTCGTTTATACCGAGTGATTCTCTTGCGCCTACTAATTTTGTTTTATGCAGCCCTAACTAACCGGCAGTTTTATATTATATGAAAACATAAGACTTTATTGTACGGACAGGAGGGTCCGCCGTAAACAGGCTGCACCAGGCTAGGAATAGCTACACGAAATTATTATATTATATAGCTGTGTTGTGTGGAAATATATCCCTTCACATCAATGATGGGTAACTCCGGTAGTCTATATAAATAAAATTGTTTCTGTTTGTCTGTTTGTCTGTCTGTTTGTCTGTTCCACCATCACGTCGAAACGGCTGGATAGATCTCAACCAAACTTCATATTTAGAGTATACTGACCCCGGGGAAGGTTTCGATATGCATATCATTTTAAAATCTTTGAAAAGACGGGGGTTTTATAGGAAAAACGGTTTTCCTCCATTTTCTCTTATACTATTATAGGCAAAATATCGAATTTGTCGTATAAGGACGAGACAAAGCTCAATTTAATCCTCTTGACGCAAAGAACAAAACTCGGTAAGCCCTACGGGCCCGAAAACCATGTTTTAAGGCCCTAAAACCAACCGTTACGGAGATATTGGCACCACACTACCCCTGCTCTAGGAATCGGATAAAGAAATGAACTGCCGTAACCATGGCAACGTCAGCTCCAGGATTCTAGAGCAGTGAGATTATGCATGTACGTTTGGGCATAGCTGTCAACCAAAATAGGTACAAATAAGACTTAATATCTGGGAAAAAAATATACTGTTGTGTAAGGCACTCATAGGACTCCTTTGGGCGGGGATGGAAAGGGGGTGAAGAACGAGTGTAAAAATCTTACTATATATAGAAATGGAAGTGTGTGTGTAAATGACACATCTCCAACTAAACCACTGGAGCAATTTCAACCAAACTTGGTACACGAATCACTTACTATCGGGAGACGATCACTGTGGGGGGTAAGCCATCCCTAGCGCCCTTAAGGGAGAGGGTCAGGGGGGTGGTAGTTACAATAATAATCGAGAATAGTGTCGAATTCATAGTTTTCGGGGTCGCTGAGTTGAAAAGTGATACTCTAGAATTTTTTTAAAATCCAGCCCCCTTTTAGGTTGGGAGCAAAGGGTGGGGGGGTGGGGTGAGATATAGAAATAATTAAAAACAGTTTCGAATCCATAGATTTCAGGGTCTCTGAGATGAATAGTATTACTCCGGATTTTTTGCAAATCCAAGTGGGGAGCGAAGGGGGTGAGATATAAAATTAATCGAAAAACTACATATAAAAATATTATCTTCTTCTTCTTACTATATATAAAAATTGATGTATGTGTGTGCGTGGGTGTGTGGGTGTGGGTGTGTATATGACACATCTCCTCCTAAACCACTGGAGCAATTTCACCAAACGTGGTACACTTATCAATTAGTATCAGGAGACAAACCGCGTGAGGGTAAGACACCCCTAGCACCCTTTTGGCAGGGGGCGAGGGGAGTGGTATAAAAATAATCTTATAAATAAAGTTGTTCGTTTCTGTTTGTCTGTTTGTTTGTTTGTTTGTTTGTTTGTTTGTTTGTTTGTTTGTTTGTTTGTTTGTTTGTTTGTTTGTTTGTTTGTTTGTTTGTTTGTTTGTTTGTTTGTTTGTTTGTTTGTTTGTTTGTTTGTTTGTTTGTTTGGCTTAAGTGCGGCCAATATCCAGTATTCGGGAGATAGTAGGTTCGAACCCCACTGTCGGCAGCTCTGAAAATGGTTTTCCGTGGTTTCCCATTTTCACACCAGGCAAATGCTGGGGCTGTACCTTAATTAAGGCCACGGCCGATTCCTTCCAACTCCTATCCCTTCCCTGTCCCATCGTCGCCATAAGACCTATCTGTGTCGGTGCGACGTAAAGCAACTAGCAAAATAAAAAGAATAAAAATGTTTGTTTGTTCCACCATCACGTCGAAAGGGCTGGATAGATCTCAACCAAACTTCATATTTAGAGTATACTCACCCCGGGGAAGGTTTCGATATGCATATCATTTTAAAATCTTTGAAAAGACGGGGGTCTATAGGAAAACCACAACGGTCTTCCTCCATTTTCTCTTATACTATTGATTTTCTGCAACCTCTGTGGACCGTATGTGAAAGGTCTCTTCATCACAAACAACTTTCGTTGTGTTCATAATTTACCTTACTCTTCAAATGACGGAGAAATTTACTATTTTCTGCCGATACCATGCTCGGCATTGAGGGACCGACAGAGCGATAACGAATATATGGGTTACCATGGCAACGTCTCTGACTGCTTGCCAGCAGGGAAGTAACGTATTGTCATTTTCCTCATCATTCCTTTAAATTCGTGGTTGTTCCTTGGGTAGAAAGCAAGAGAGTCGTCAATCGGCCATTCTGCGGGATATTGGCGGAATATCATTGGAGGTTATAACCGTCCTCGAATAGCATAAGTAATAACACAAATATTCATCTTCTTATCTGATTACCTAAGAATCCCTGCGCCTAAATTTCTCTCCGATTACCGCTTTCTTATATCCATAACTCACTCCGTCATAATTTATTGAGGAGCATTTGATTTTCCAATACATTCACTTGGTATTTATATATTTGTCGTCATCCGGATGTCCTCTGTTATAATCTATTTTCTATTAATTTCAACTTACTAAACTGTATTACTTTCTTCCTTAATTACCACGTATGTATGCGAGTGCTAATCCCGAATGCTGTACACTCTTTCCTTTGAGGAAATATTCTAAGCTATGCAAATGTATAACTTCTGGCCCAGGAAAATTCCGAAATATGGATGCAATTTTAACGGCGGTGCAGACCTTCGTTTCGGGGTAATTGGTGGCTAATCAGTAAGTCGTATCAAAAGTCACAAAGCAAATTGCGTTTCATTTTGGAGAGATCTACAACTTTTGTCCTGTGACTTTTCGTCGTATTTCTATCCCTAATACATTAAACACAAGTTGATTTTGTACTTTTACACGTATATGTTATCATTTGGCACACTTATAGGAAAGGTAGAATCATGACATTCGGCACGCACATTGACATGACCATTGGCAATGTTATAGCCAAATTTTATGATTCTAGCTGTCACATGAGAATCAAAAATATAAAGTAGCATTCAAAAACTGTACAAGATTTCACCCCATTCAATGACTCTAACTCAATCTAACCCATAAATAAAGGAGATACGAGAAGATGTCATAGGACCAACCATGTAGAGCACTGAAAGGGGCGTCTGATGGTGAAGTCCGTTTGTAGATACGTCGTACAGTTGCAAAGCAGTAACTATCGAAATAAAGGTCTACACTTCTAGAGTATGTCTGTACATTGACAATTTTGGCGAAATTTCCGTACAGTTATCCGTTTCAGGTGTAATAATGACCATCTGCATATATTCTGTTTTGGTGTCTGTCTGTTTGTTTGTTTGTCTGTTTGTCTAAAACTTGGAAACTACTGGATATATTTCCACCAAACTTGATATTTAGAATCCATCTGTCCTTTGGTAGGTTTTAGGGCAAGTATTGTTTCTGAATCCCTGAATTGACTGGGGGATTATACGAAACCGAAACCGTCATTTTGCAACCAAACTTAATGTAAATTTAGCTGCCGTAATGGAAATTCATTTCTAGGCCTTTTTCCTCATGTGCATCATTTCAATACGAGGATTAATAAGGGAGATATCATTAACGGACCGTTTTCCGGTACAAGTCCCACCGGACTTAACTCAAGAGCGGGTGCGTGTAAAGCGTATGTTTTACAACTTGAAAACTACTGAAGATATTTGAGTCAAACTTTATATTAACATCCACCTGTCCAACGGTAGGTGTTAATCGTCAATAACATTTCATGTTCCCGGAATGGACTGGCGGTTTATAGGGAACCGAAATGGTGATTTTACTCTTCCAGAATATATACAGTACAAGACCAACCTGACTGGAAATCGACCAAACATGATGGAATTCCATCTCTAAAACTTTTTTTCATGTGCATTTTTTCGACAGGAGGATTAATAAGGGAGATATCATAAACGGTCCGTTTTTCCGGTTAAGTCCAGCGGATATAGCCCAAAAGGTGTTGTACGTGGAGCAGGTTCCTTATTTATCTATGTAAATAAAATCGTAACTACTGTGTGCCTGTACATAGACTATTTTGTCGAAATTTTCGTACAGCTACACGCTTAAGGGGTAATAATGATCATCTGCATATTTTTTGGTTTAGTATCTTGAAAGTTCTACTTTTTACACTTCTCACTGAAAACCCAGATTGCGGCATAATCTGCCAGTCGAGAAAGAAAACTGAAATTTGGCAAAATTTTACGACTTAGCCTGTAACAGGCGGAAAACTTCCAAGAGCTTTAAATTTTTCCCTTTCTATCCCGAAGAATATCGAAATATGGAGGCAATTTTAATGATGGTGCAGACCTTCGGGAAGTATCATCACATAACGGATGGCACAATCCCCGTTCAATTTGGAGTGATCTACAACCTTGGTCGTACGACGTTTTGTCGTATTTATATCCATTTTACGTTTGACTTTTCTCTATTTCTCGATCTTAAGTAAAGTAGTACTTTTCACATACATAATTCATACCTTCCATCACTCAGAGGAAAGATAGAATCATCATACTCTACACGAAAATTGGTCCACCCAGTAGCCATATGTGAGCCAAATGCTATGTATGTAGCTGTCACTTAATTATCCGAAAAGCAATGCAATGTGAGATAATCTTACACAAATTTTACCCAAGTTTCTAACTCAATCTGACCCATGAATAGATGAGATATCATATGACCAGCAATTTAGGCCGCTAAATCCGGCGTCTTATGGTACAATCTTTTCTCGATATGATGTACCGTTTAGAAGCAGTTAATCTGTAAATGAAGGTCTGCAATATTGTAAACAAGCACATACTTTCGTATGTCGAACTATATATATTCACTGATGTCGATTTTGTAGCGATCGAGAAAGGGTGTGTCTGCTATTGTAATCAGTACTCCGCACACCGACTATGACTGGCAGTAGGAATGGAGTCCTTCTCCAATTCCTGTGTAACTGGCATTAATGAGGCAGGCCTACCATTGTAATGAATAATTCACTTCTCGATTTGACTTTCAGAAGGCAAGGGAGCATGCAGCATACAGTCTTTGGCTGTAGGCAAGCGTTCCCGCAGTTATAAACAGATGTACCCATCTAAAATGTGACTGGCATTAGGCATACTGGCCTGCTATTTTGATGGAAACTCATCAACTTGGTGTGACTGGCAGGAAGCTGGCTGGCAGTTGGAAAAGGGGCCTATCATTATAATGATAACTGCACAACTCAATTTTGACTGGTTGTAGGGAAGTTTCCTGCCATTATAATAAAAACTCTTCAATTTGTAATATGTCTGGAGGTAGGAAAGGGGGCCTGCAATTGTAACGGAAACTCCCCAAATAGATTGTGACCGCGCAGTAGGCAATGGGGCCTGCAATTATAATGTAAACTTCCCAACTCGATTGTGAATCGCAGTAGGGAAGTGAGCCTGTCGTTATCATCACAAATCCGTAACAAGCACTTTACACTGGAAACAACGTATGGGGACCTCTGCATATTGTTTCTCGGATAACGCTAAGAGACATGCTATTTTAAAACAATCTTATTTACTGCATGTACAGTATTTACTTCAATATTCGTATACAATGCAGAATACCGTAGCGAAGCACGGGTACATTTGCTAGTCTGAAATAAAAGCGAAATACGAGACCGTAATTTGAAGTGTACAGACAAAATTACTCATTTTTAAAGAAATGAAGATTGCCACGTTTTTTGAGAACGTCCACCATCATTCCATATTTAATATTATTTCTTGTTTGTTCAATGAACTCTCTCAAACAATATGCTCTCTCTGTGAATTTGTAGAGAGTCGACCTCCATATTTCAAGGTAGTAGGTTCAAACCCTGCAGAAAGAGTCGGATTTTTGAAGGGCGAAAAATGTTAATTAGACATTCCATGTCGTACGTGTAAAATATCTCAGGAGACATATTTGGCGTTTACCCCATCCAATTAATTAAAACTCAGCCCTAGATAATCAGACAGAGGTTCGGATTACTTTGTCATGTCGTACAGTAAGACGGAGGGCAGGTAGCCTAGATGATGGCGTCGAATTAAAATAGCTGCAAACGATATCTGAGGTCGTAGTAGTTTATTTTCTTTACAATTCGCTTTACATTGCACCGACACAGACAGGTCTTATGGGGACGATGTGATAGGAAGGGGTTAGGAGTGAGAAAGAAGTGGCCTTAATTTGCCTGGTGTGAAAATGGGAAACCACGGAAAATCATCAGCCAACTCTCTCGGTCTTCACATTAGTAGTAGTAGTAGTAGTAGCAGCAGTATGCGCCAATCGACAGAAATTCTTCTCCATACATTGCAAACGCGCAAGAATACTGACACAACTCAAAAAATGTCTTTTTTTTGTTATGACTTGCACCATATGCAAAATAATAGCTCTTTCGATTTAGAAAACTGTTGTAAGTGTAACTCCTTTCTTTCTTGCGAAAAATCAGAAATGCCGTATAGCACTTCAGGATAATGGACATTGTACTTCTCTCTGCTCAGTCAGAACAGTTTGAGGACGTAGAACATGCGTTCAGTCGTTCTCTAGAACAGCTCAACTCATACGCAACCCTAGTAAGACTCAGGTATGTGCCTTCCACCTGAAACATATGCAAGCTAATCAGAAACTTGGAGTATTCGGGAATGGTAAGTTATTGATTCATTGCTTCCATCCTACAGGTAAATATCTATGTGTCACCTTGGACCGTACACTTACCTACAAGGAGCAGTGTCTTAAACTGAAACAGATCTTCCCGAGGAACTGCCTCCTCCATAAACTGGCAGGGACTAACCAAACGTTAAGAACAACAGCACTGGCCTTATGCTATTCAGCAGGAGAATATGCCTGTCCCGTGTGGTGCAAGTCAACCCATGCAAAACAGGTTGATGTTGCCTTAAACGAGAGTTGCCGGATTATTTCACGTTGTTTGTGCCTAACTCCCATCAATAAAGTGAACTTTATGGCTGGGATTGCTGCATCTGATATCAGAAGAGAAGTGGCTGCCAACAATGACCTCGCACCTACTCTAGGGATATCAACCTACTAAAAGGAATTCAAAATCGAGAAACAGCTTGATAACAACTACTCAGCCGTTACAAGGAACAGTTCCAAAAGCACGAGTTGCCATGCGGAAGGAGAGAACTAGTATTTTGTATGAATGGATGGATCCGAAGAATCTCTACCTCCCGGCCACATAGAGAACTGGCCAATCTGGAAGACCCTGAAAAGACTACGAGCTGATGTTGCAAGAACAAGGGACCAGTGCTGGATGAAGGTGTTTCGGGGCCCTGGGCTATTTAAAAATGTTGGGCCCCTTCTTCGTAACATCACGTCACACTAGCATACTGAAGTCGTTATAGAAATACTTGCACTTAAATTAATGAATAGGGAAGTATTGAAATAGACTACACATTTTCTCTATTTTTCATGTGAATATTTCATAATGCCAAAGCATATTTTACATTTGTCTCATCATCACTATCAAATCGGCATACAAAACAGAACTTAAGTTTTTTCGCACAGCTGGGATATTTTCTATCCATTTTACAAAAACATTACACTTGTAACTTAAGAATGGTTCAATAATCAGAGGTGAACTGGAAGTTCTCCTCCTGATGCAAAGATATAGTATAGCATGCGCATTCCACCGTGCTTTCGCTGTCCCCTCCCGCTCACTTCCTAGACCTCTTCACCCCCTTCCCCCTCTGCCCGTACTCGCAAGCTGCCAGATTTAAATTTTCGTCAACAATAACCTTTACAATAATTACAGTGTGTAAGTAGCGAGGATCCGTGTCTCCGGACGGTAATTGATTCTAGCAGTGATGGAATAAACGCGGACAGCTGATAAGAAGGAAGGAAGAGTGCGTGTTCGATATTTTGCGAGCGTAAATATTCATATACATGTACGGAGGTGGAGCAGCAGGCCTTCTTATACAATTTTAGGTTCAGCCAAAAGCCGGGGCCCCTTGGCACGCGGGGCCCGGGGCTGCAGCCCCTTTAGCCCCCCTCTTAATCCGGCCCTGCAAGGGACAACTTATATAAGTGGTATTTTCCGACCAAGATAGTTCTATTTGATTGTGGCAAAGTTCAAACAACACAACATCTCTTATGCTGTCCTTTGTGCCCGTCCAGGTGTACAATGAGTGATTTGACTCGAGATAATTCAAGTTCTCTCGAAGTGACTAACTTATGGATGGGAACTGTTTGAAGTCACTTGATGAACACATATTTATGTACTTGTGTATTTTTAATGCTTCTCTTTTTTATGTTTTCATGTTTCATATTTTGTATTTCTGACACGAATAAATAAATACTGAACATAGTCAAGTCAAATATATTGACACTTGTTAGCTGTGAACTCTGTGAAAATGTGACTAATATATGCTAAATTTCATCATGTAGCAATAGCCTGATAGAATATTATCCTTGATTTGATATGATACTTTTAAAAATGTTAATTATTTTCTCGGTTACGTCCATTTTTGAGTTGTGCCACTATTCTTGCAGAGCGGCGATATACGATTCCAGTACTAAATTTTAAAGAGATTGTTTCTGAGTAGTATACAGTAATAGGCTCTTATATTTTTCGTCTCGAACTTTAAACGTACCGATCGTCGGTCATTAAAAGTAGCTCCATTCCAAGTTTCATCTCGTACATTACACAACACATTAGCAGAGGGACTGACTGAAAAATGTAGCGTAACCACTGATCTCTATACCTGGATGGCTGGTAGCTTGGGTAGCAGTAAGCCGAATAGAAGATGACTGGCGTGGTAAGATGGCAGCGAGCGCACGGTGCAGTAGACCACGAGGAGCGCGCTTGCTTTGTTTATTCTTAGTTCAGTGACGCCAGACCTCTTGATTGTAGTTCCACGAGTGTTCTGTGCTGTGTTATTGCAAAGTAAATAGTAGTGTATTTTACGAATTTAGGTTCGTTGCCTTGTAGTATACTTGTGGATTACAAAATTCAATTTAAATATGTATGTGTTTATCTGAAATATGAATGAAGAAACATTCTACGGGGTATTAACATACCGCAGTATTCAGCTTATGGATGTACAAACAGAACCGATCAGCAGAAGGAGAAATCATTTCATCGGGGAGTTTTAATAATAATGTTATTTGCTTTACGTCCCACTAACTATTTTTAAGGTCTTCGGAGACGCCGAGGTGCCGGAATTTAGTCCCGCAGGAGTTCTTTTATGTGCCAGTAAATCTACCGACACGGGGCTGTCGTATTTGAGCACCTTCAAATACCACCGGACTGAGCCAGGATCGAACCTGCCCAGTTGGGGTTAGAAGGCCAGCGCCTTAACCATCTGAGCCACTCAGCTCGGCTCGGGGAGTTTTATACTGTACATAAGAATCTTCCTAGGGTAGTGTTTTGAGTTTTAGGTTTATTGTATCTTATTTCACATATTCCGGGAGCAAAATGGCAATTAATTTTTGTAGGTTTCCTTTCTCGAGACCCGAACATCTACGATCATCGATTAGAAGTATCAGGCGGGAGAATTTGGAGCCTTCTAAAACAGCTGTTCTCTGCTCGGATCACTTAGAGGAAGACTGTTTTGATAGAAATGGACAAACTGTACACCTTAAAAGTGATGTACAGCCAACTGTTTTCAATTTTGCTGAACATTAACTGCAAGTAAAGATTTACTTATATATTTTTTTTCTCATAATTAAACTGACGGTTTCGATTAAATAATTGACGTGACCTTATAACAATCAGAAAATGAAGTCTGGAGGAATTCTAGACCTTATTTACATCAGTAATAATTATGGGTTTCAGACACTGGAGTGGTGGGAGAAGGGAAAGTGTGGTGGGTGTTTGGGGCTATCCCATTATACTATTCGTGGTATTTGGGACTCTTTTAACTGGTGTTACATATTTCTGATGACGACTATCAATATCGCTTTGCTAGCTGAATTTAATTAAAGAGGTCTGTAATAGTAAATTAAGCTGCAGGTAATGTGATATATTGACAAGTTTTGAATATTTGCTGGTTTTATAAATGTGTACATTTGCTTCAATGATATTTTAATTTGATCATATGCGCGTTATTTCATGGAAACAGGAAACAGAAATTCATTATCAAGCACCGATTACGATATGTCGAATCTAGGCCTGTATATTGAGCTACGGTTATAGGTACATCATTTTAAGAATGCATAATTTCGTGGCATACATGTATACAATTTAGAGCAATGTTTCCAGAAACTGGTTTTCACTCGTATTGTGTTACCGATCGCTAATTGCATGTATTCAGCACCTAAGTTAATATTTGTCGGCCGTTATTATACACTCATGTTTATTACTATCCCGGAGATTTACTGACCTCGGAATGACGTGTCAGTGATCCCAATGTCCTTATGCTTTGAGTGAACATGTCTCTATATTTTTAATTATTCCAATGCGCCGTTAATTGCGACTTAAAATTGACTCTATTATCATTGTTTCCCCATAAGGAGAGCTCTAGGTTGGGTACGCCAACATGGCGAACCGCGCGCTCAACTTGGCGTACTTTCTCCTGCAGCGGAGACCTGCCATCAGCGATCCATGTATAGAGATCAGTGAGCGTAACACATTCCAGCAGAATCATTACACTACCTAGGAGCAGTGAGTTACAACACTACCAGGCAATAGATCACTCACAGGACGTAGAATTGCGGTGAATTACGCGGTAATGTTGAATCCGTACGGGTAATATTATTAGAACGTGGAAACTGTACGTGGTATTAATGAGGAAATTGCTCAGTTGTCAGTCTGATTCTTTAGTATATCCAACTTCATGATAATCATGTGTGCTTGCAAATTTCAGTGTGATTCACAAAGCTAAACGTTAGGGAAATATACGAAGCCTGTTAAAATTATAACTGAATTTTGAAAATTAGGGGGCTTCTAAGCAGCCTAGTTAGATTTGTCTCCTTCGATTTAAGGAAAAATACTTTACGTCACATCAACTGGCCACGACAGGACAGCAGAGATGGGAAAGGGAGTGACCGTGGTCCTAATTAAGGTAAAAGCCCAGCATTTGCCTGGAGTGGAAATGGGAGATCACGAATAATAGTTTGAGAACTGATGAATCCATCCGCAAATTAATACTTGAGTGATCCGAACAGTCAAGCCAACTCACTCCTTCGAATTTCCCCTCCTCTATTCATACCACGGCCGTGTTCACTTATGGAAGCAGTACTGGGGGATCGAGCACAGTCTAACATGAGATTCCAGTCTCTTCATTTGATTGAAATCGCTGTCCAAAAATCAAGCCCCATGGCGCAGCAGCCCCGAAGGGCCATGCGACTGCTGCTCAGTCCGAAGTCGGCCGTGCAGTTAGGGTCGCGCAGCTGTAAGCTTGCAATCGGGAGATAGTGGGTTCGAATCCCACCCCTTGGCCTCGGAACTGAACTTGGAATTCTGAACAAGATGGCGACTATACATTGTTCGTATGCGACTAGGGAAGTGCTGCAAGGGCTAATACGTACTTATTGCTTATATAATAACATTTGAGGGAACCTCATGGACTTGGAGCTGAGCTTTGAATTCTGAACAAGATGGCAACTATACATTGTCCTGAAAATGGTTTTCTGTGGTTTTTCATTTTCACGCCAGATAAATGCTGGGGCTGTACCTTAATTAAGATCACTGCCGCTACCATCCCAATCCCATCCCTTTCCCATATTCCTGTCGCCGAAAACCTTCGATGTGTTAGTGCGGCGTTAAACCAGTAACAAAATATATTTGCACTTCAGTGCAACAATGTAACTTACATAAGATGTGGATACACACACAGTATACATAATTTGTTCGTTGCTGACATACTAGATATTACATATGAGACCAATTCTATATTATAGATCATCCCATGTTAAGAGTATTACTCTTATAACAACAGGGTTGTCATTTCGAACAGCTCTGCTCAACAGCATCACGGGAAGATGGCTGTACGTAAATTTGTGAAAAATCAGTATTTAGGTTCAAGATAAACGTGGGAAGAAACTAAGCTGACAATTATTTTCATGAACTCAAGGGGACTAGGGATTTAGAGCGAGGTCATTTTGGTATTCACAGCATAGCAGGAAAACTGTGGCATATACACTGGACAATGAGTATTAAAGTTCAAGATAAGTACGCGCTGATAAAATGACTAAAAAACATACGCAAAACATAAAAAGGCGACATTCCTACAACAGTAAAAAGGTGCCAGCGACTCACAGAGTAACGGATTACGCGTTATTTATACCAGAGCGGGATAGAAATAAAATTAAAGAAGGCAAATAGCGATGGCATAATAACGCCATTGTGCTTCCTCCCTGTGAATGTATTTATGAAATAAAAATCATAAGTAGTTATTTTAATAACACACAGGCGAAACCTCCCTGTTTCCTTCCTTCAAATTACAATATAAAGTACATTATTATATGCCTTATTCACGGGGAATTATGGTACAGTTTGGCGACAAGGAATGATTTTGAAATTCTTGAAGATTATTCCCTGTAAGACCCTCGCGACACTTCTTAATAACATGCTATGCAGTGGAGTATTTGAGGTACATTTAAATGGCAGCATGAGCAAGCCTTATATACTGAATGATGGCTTACCACAAGGCTCAGTTCTTGCTCCGTTACTGTTCATCATCTACACTGCAGATCTCCCGGAAACTATTTCCAGGAAATTCATATATGCAGATGGCATAGCTCTGACTTCCCAATCCAATGACTTCAACACATCAGAAATTGTATTTACAAAGGATCTCCATACATTGAACAAATGTTTCAATACGTGGCGACTTAACCCTAGAATCATAAACTTTCGTCTCCCAGACTACGCACCCCTGTAGTTTCCGCGGGAATTTCCAGACGCTAATGAACTGTGCCTTCCCTCTCCATCTATTCTACACCAGCTATCGACAATCAGTGCTGACCTTGGTTTCAAGCATAAAGGTCCAGTTGTTTGTTCACTGAGATATGACCATCATCTGATAGACGACAGTTTATGATTTGTGAAAGTATTAGACAGGGAACCACTCTCTTCAGGAGACATTGGTGGTAATGTATTTCGTGAATGAAATCGCCCGGCCAGTACAGAGATCAAACAGAAATATTAGACCGACAATTGGTTCACCTCAATTCGTCTGGCTGACTCCCTGCATTGCGACCATAACCTGACAATCATTGGAACAATGAGAAAAGGCAAGCCGCAGATACCACCAGAGATGAAAACACTCAACGGAAGAAAGCTTGGGTCCTCCATGTTTTGTTATGATGGTATAAAAACAATGGTATCCTATAAAGGAAAACCAAACAAGAATGCAATCCTCGTTTCTACATACCATGAAGTAGGAACAATAGCAGCCAGTCAGAAAAAGATATGGCGGAAGACTAGAATGGGACTAAAGGTGCCATGGACACTTTCGATGAAATGTCACATTGATGTCCGCTTCAAGAAAAACGAGAAGATGGCCAATGTGTATCTTTTATAGTATGAATAATACATCACATGTCAATGGATATATCATTTATGTGCATAAAATGGTTCAAAAAGGCCAAAAACCACTTTCAAGGCAAGAGTTTGCAAAGGATATATCCGAAATGCTAATGGCTCCTAAGCTGCAAGAGAGACTTCAGACACCAACTTTGAGGCGCAGCCTGAAGAGGACCATCGCTGAAATTCTTGGAAAAGTTGGCATTCCTGAAGAGCCTCAATCAGGTACTGCTGAAGAAAGAAAAATTTGTGCGTTTTGTTCATAAAAGGAAAGAAGAATGACCCGATTCCTTTGTAAGACATGCCGAAGGCACATTTGTCTTGATCACCAGGCAAAACAGTGCATTGAATGTGTCTATTGAAGAAAAAGTGACAAGTGTGGATTGCCTTCACTACGTGTAGTAATTTTAAGTATAATATTCTGTATTTTGTGTAAAATGTTGGGTTTACGCTTATTAAAGTGCTTTTCTTTTTGGTAGCCTGACAGACGAAAGTTTATCATTCGTGTTACACTGGGGGGACTTTATGATTCTAGGGTTAACCTAACCTGAATAAAACTGAAGTTAGCTGTTTTCATCTTGACCATAAAAGAGCCAACTACACACCTCAAGTGGATTTCAAAGACCGACGATTAAAATATAATTCTTGCCCAAAATATCTGGGCATCACAAAGGATTGTATAAACAACATCTTAATAATACCGCAGAAAGGATTAAAACAAGAAACAACATCTTGCATAAGCTCAGTGGTATAGGTTGGGTGGCAAACGCATCGGTTCTACGAACTTCAGCCCTCGCTTTAGTTTATCCAGTGGATTAATACTGCTGTCCTGTGTGGCTTAAGAGCGCATATATTGAAAAAGTTGATATCCAACTAAATGACACAATGAGAACAATATCTGGCACTATCAAATCAACACCCCTACAATGGCTATGTCCTTATATACGAACGGAAGCCTCCGGTGAGAGAATGGAAGAAGTGTCGCAGCAACCCTCAACTACCCTTACATCAGGACTGCAAATTTCAGAAACCATTAAGACTCAAATCAAGGAACCCATCATGGAAATTAAGTGAAAGGCTTTCTGAATCACATGGGTTTAATTAGCGATCCATGTAAAGCTCCGCCTAGTTTCAATTTACCAAGAAAGGCATGGACATCTTTAAACAGAATAAGGAGAAACCACAGAAGATGCAAATTCTGGCTTCACAAGTGGGGAAAAGCTGAAAACTTGTACTGCGACTGTGACATTGTTTCCCAGACCATCCAGCACGTTGCTACGGAGTGCCCAAGAAAAAGATTTGAAGGAACTATTCAAGATATACACAGTGCCACCGATGAAGTTGTGAACTGGTTGAATACACTGGATATTACATTTTAATTTACCTGATCTGTGAATGCTGTTTATAGCTTAGTATTTACATTTCCAATGTATCCTTATTTTGCCATACGAAATAATAATAATAATAATAATAATAATAATAATAATAATAATAATAATAATAATAATAATAATAATAATAATAATAATGGGTTTTTAAGAGGAGGTGTGCTCGTTCCTTGTAGGTCCATAAGAGAAGTACTGTTTGCCTAACGTGGAATGATCTATATGGATACTTAAGCCCATCTTTAAATCGAATGCTTCTTCGTACTCCACATTTGCCATTCTGTTACCGCGAACACAAACAAAGTGTGATTTACTGCTTCTAACGAGGGGGTATGCGACGTACAGTTATCCTGGTGTGAAGAAGCTCGATCTGAGATCGATCTGCAACTCTCAGAGTCTGACGCTGTGACTTGTTGATAGTAATCGCGAAACACGGACTGACAGGGGAACTGCAAACGGAAACCGATAGGCAACCATGTTATCGGCGTATGTATGGAAGAGTTTGCTGCTGTTATTACTTTAGTGTAGAGGTAGGATAAGGTTCTTTGGTACTCGCAGTGAGGTACTACCGAAGCATTTCCCTGAAATATGACGAGAACCACATGGAATTACTGCACTGACACCGGCGGTGTAGGCGTCCAGATTTGAAATACAGGCCTCCGAATAGTACGGTGAACAGAGGCCTTAAATAAGAAAGTAAAGAAAATTGTTCAGTAGTTCTCCAGTTACAACAAATCAGCACTGCGCGTACCCGCTGCTGGGCTATGTTCGCTAGAACTAAGGCTATAAAACATTCCGTTAATACCATCTCCTTTATTAGCCCCCTATCGAAAAAGTATGCATAAGAATAGTTTTAGAAATATATTTCCATTGATGTTGGTAGATTTTCATTATGGATGGTCTTGAATATGTTGTGGGAGAGTAAATTCATTATTTCGCTTTTCCTATTAACCCCCGTACATTCAGGTATTTTGAAATCGTACGAACTCCACATCCTACATATGGATATGTGGATTCCAAATATGAAGTTTAGTTAAAATATGTCGCATTATTTTCCAGTTACGAGAAATCAACTGTACGTGCAGACGCTGCTAGGCTATGTCCGCTAGGACTTAGACTGTGGAAGTCAAACCAAACCCCATGGCACGACAGCCTCGAAAGGCCATGGCGGCCTGCAGATTATGAGGTGTTGTGTGGTCGGCACGACGAATCCTCTCTGTCGTTATTATTGGCTTTCTAGACCGGGGCATCTACCCCACTGTCAGATGGCTCCTCAATTGTAATCACGCAGGCTGAGTGGACCTCGAACTATCCCTCAGATACAAGTAAAAATCCCTAACCTGGCTGGGAATCGAATCCGAGGCAGGCAGGCTGGCAGGCACGCTAGCTACACACCGCCCGCTTTAGACGGTAAAACAATCCATAATAATACCTCCCTTATTATTCATCCTATCGGAAAAGTATGTATGGGAAAAAAGTGTTTGAAACAGGTTTCAATTAAGGTTGATAGATTTCCATTGAAGCTGGTCTTATGTATTTTGAAGGAGAGTAAATTATTTCGGTCTTACTATTAACCCACCCTCCATTCAGTTTTTCTGAAATTGTATTAAACCTTAAATCCACTTTTGTAAAGATGAATCCTAAATATGAATTTTCGTTGAAGTAACTCCACTAGTTGTCTAGTTATAAGAAATCATCCCTACGCTCACCCGCTGCTGAGCTATGTCGCTAGGACTTAGACTGTAAAATATTCCGTTAATAATATCTCCCTTATTAATTCTCATATCAAAAATATGTACATGACAAAAATTAAAAATATATTTCAATTAAGTTTGTAAATTGTCAGTAAGGTTGGTCACATATATTCTGCCTGAGTGTAAAACCACTGTTTCTACCTTGCCGTAACCCCCTACATATTCTGGGATTTTGAAATGTTATTGACCCTGAAACCTACCTTTTGATAGGTGGATTGTAAATATGGTTTTGTTAAAATATTTCCAGTAGTTCTCTAGTTACGAGTATAAGAAATCAACTCTACGAGCAACCGCTTTTAGTCTAGGTTTGCTATGACTTAGACTGTCAAATATTCCGTTAATAATGTTTCCCTTATTAATCCTCCTGAAATATATTAGAAATAGATTTGCATTAAGGTTGATGTATTAATGTTGGTCCTGGATACTTTATGGGGGAGTAAAATCACTGTTTCGTTATTTTTATACACCCCAGGCCATTCAGAGATTTTGAAGTGATATGGACCCCATAATTACCTGTGGATAGGTGGATTCTAAATAAGAAGTTTGATAGAAATATGCCCGGTAGGTTTTCAGTTATAATAACCCAAAAAATCAGACACCAAAGCTAGAAAGTCTTTAGAGGGTCATCACTATACCTGAATGAAAATTAAGATTTAAAAAATTTTGCCCAAATAATCAATGTACAGACACACGGTCGTTACGATTATATATATATATATATAGTAGATTATTGTTTTGGCTCCTAATGCCTTACATCTTCTAGGGATTAAAGAAACTACCGTATAAATACAATTTCCAAGTAAAACAAGGAGCTAAATATCTTCGGATATGTAAGTACATAAGGAAACCTGTAAGTGCTTCAGCTACTCATAAAATGGTCTGTAATTCAATTTCTCGCATAGAAATTATCATTTCCTAATAAATTAACTGGAATACACAAGCACATGTATGCAAAAACTATTCGCGAGTGCAAAAGTTCGGAATTACGCATCACTAAAAACTGATGTGAGAGTGTTAGTCTATTGTAATCCAATCTGTTTTGATAAACGCATATTAAAAAATCCACTATGTTTGTTTATATATTAAATATTATAAATGGATATAGGAAGTTGTTTTTGTACCCACTTGGCACATTATTAGTTTCTTAAATCGTAGATGTACCATTATTTTTATTCGTAATTACTTCGTGTTCTTTTATTTTTCTGTGCCACACATGTTTTTATAATCCAAACCAATATGTTGCCTTTCGCAGCGGGATCCGCTCTTCGTTTAATACTTTGTTTGTTGTGTGAAATTCTTTCTCTTTTTCTGTTTTAACCTTTGATTTACTATCGAGGTATTTTATTCTATTTGATTCTGTCTCCCTACAGAATCTTAACAGATGTAGTTCCTTCATTGTTTCACCTCACACGAACAACTATTCTCGTCTCTTTCTCTCTTTGACCTTTATGCCTGTAGATAAACATTAATCACTTCTCCATTTGTATTTATTTATTTATTTATTTATTTATTTATTTATTTATTTATTTTCTTCTTTTTCCTAGTTTTTCTGGGCTTCAGTAATGTTCTTTTGGTTCAAAAGTATGGTTGTCCGCTAGTGTCGAAAACTGGCGTTACATTCTTATGTGAACATGGAGGGCGATCATATTTCCAGCTCCTACATCTCATAGTCACCACTTTGGCACGAGCTCTCCTCTAAAGCCATGTCTATAATTTAAAAACCTTCATTGCTCAATAAGTTGAATGTCACAGACGTAAACTCAACCCACAGAAATGTTTTCAAATATTGGTCCCTACAGTTATACCGATGTTCGTGTTCACTTAAAAGTTAATGCAACATAAATGCATAAATTCGAACAAGTTCCCAGACTCATACAATTTCACGCACTACTTGCAATAGCATTAGCTAAAATGTTTTCTGGCTCTAAAACGAAGCTAAAACTTATGTTGGCAAACTGACAGACTGAGTTCGTACAAACTACATTCAAAGCTCGGAACTAACACAGCAATGATATCATAAGAGAATGCATTCAATTACGTACAGCCTTAGTCAAGAGATACGAATTCTATCTTTGCAATTTGCTTTAAGTCGCACCCACGATGGCGATGGTGGTATAGGAAAGGGCCAGGAATTGGAAGGAAGCGGCCGTGGGCTTAATTAAGGTGCATCCCCAGCATTTGCGGTATGAAAATAAGAAACCACGGAAAACCATCTCCAGCACTGCCGACAGTGGGGTACGAATCCACCATCTCCCAAATGCAAGCTCACAGGCTAACCGCACGGCCAACTCGCTCGGTTTTCTATCCTTAAAACAACAAGGAGACACTACACGATATAGGTGCTAGTGTGGTATTTCTTGGAAACAATATACCCCACACTCACGTAGCTTCCAGTGGAATAAACAAAGCTAATTCACTGCATAAAGCAGGATTGTATCCCAGTTACCCCAACATTCCCTTTAATGTCTTAAAAGTTAAAATAATCATAACTCAGTATTATCTAGCCTTCTAAAATGCCAGAGGTCTATAACTGCATCCACGAACCGAGTGGTTGGCCCGAAATATCATTTTATTTATTTCTTTCAGTGAGGATAGATGGACAGATATGAAGCAAAAATGAATTTAAAATTTATAACTCCTTGCACCATTTAAGATCTTTATAAAAGACAAGTTTAGAAGTTACATGTCTTGTACAACAAGTTTACCTAAGACTGTATCCATATTTCAGTAAAAATAAAAAGTGATCAATTTAGCTTGATCGAAAACCGTAAAATCAATACATTGTAGTAGGTAGGAAAACCAATTACATTTCAAATTAAAATTAGAAACTTGAAATGTATTTCATTAAAATAGCATGTGCACAGATGGATAATAAAAAACATGTGGCATAAAATGTAAAACTTCAATTCTGAATGAGTATTCCAGAGCAGCAGTAGACGAGTTCATTTCATCAAGCACTTTTAGTTATTTCTGATAGGCACAGCGTATCATAACTTTTCGTGTTTACTTTTTCGCAACCACAGGAGAAAATAAAACGATTCTAAACTTGTTAAAACTTGAATTACTAAGGTCTTTTCCTGTCAATCAGTACAGACACCCTTCTAATTATTGTGCTGACAGTTGGCTAACTTCTCTACGTAAGTCAGCAGAAACTAGTTGAAAATTGCCCATAATAAAATAATAAATTAGAGCCATATCTAGAACATTGCCCTTATTCATTTATCATAACCTCAATAAGTTACGTGTAAAAGAAAATTAATGTCTAGTAATTCACATTTACCTCTGGCATAATATCTTCAGAGCATTTAGCAGTTGTATTGGAGGAATAGGTAGTCCTCTTTTATTTTCCGCCATTAGTGTACTTTCGAACATCGCGAAGATGTCTAACACAGTTCATTTATCGAATCTTTCCCTAATTTTGTGTTCATTATCTCTACATAACTCAATCGGGTTTTGCGCATCTCGTATAACTCGACGAGGAGTATGTGGATCTTGGATAATCTCCTGAACGTATTCAAAATCTTCCACAAACTTGATTATGTTTATAATGTCCGCCATCATATTATCCTCTACAGTCGACTTTGTGAAGTCAAAGTACCGGCCATTGGCAACTTTCAAGCAAAGTCTCGACTATGAATGAGATAATGATGACTTTGGTGAGTACAAAGTCTACTTTGACTCAAACTCTTGTTCTTAATACGACCGTTAGTCATTTTTTGTAGCCGGATGATTTTCCCAAACGGCTACAGTATAACTGTGCTAATGCCACCTTCGTTCACAGTCCAGGCAATCCACGTTTTCGGTCGTTACGGAGATGGAATCAGCTGTATAACTACTTACGGCAATACCGTCAGTTAACTTCCAAGGTTCTTCTACTATTCGCTCAGGGAGCGCAAGATTAGCTCTGTTTTTGTTTTGTTTTAATTTTTGTTATTGTTTTTCAAGTCAGCATGTATCTTCATATTTTGCGTCTAACTTCTCTACGTAAGTCAGCAGAAACTAGTTGAAAATTGCCTAGAATAAAATAATAAATTAGGCCTATAACTAGAAAATTGCGCTTATTCATTTATCATAACCTCAATACGTTGCGTGTAAAAGAAAATTAATGTATAATGATTCACATTTACCCCTGGCATAATATCTTCAGAGCATTTAGCAGTTGTATTGGAGGAATAGGTTTAATAAGAATAGCTGCAAGATCATAAGCTATGGAGTGAGTAAGTGAACTCAGGATAAAGAAGTAGACCATAATTTGCAAGGATCATTGAAGAACCTAACGCCATTCAGGCCGCACAAGACCTCCCAAAGTAAGACAAAGAAGAAATATGAAGTAAAAGGTAGGCAGCCGTAAGTTAAGGGAATCAATGCCGGACTCAGCTGGGTCTGTATGATTTTCAGATACGTAACTCCCCAGCCATGAGATTCCCGGGAGTGAGGAATGGGTCTGTCTGTCTATATCAGTAGAGTTATATTTATCTGCGTGGGCTATGTTAAACTGTGAATGTTATGTAGTATTTATATACGGGCAGAAGCTACTATTTTTGTTTTCACAGGACTAATTATAATCAGCATTAATGACCAGTTTCATATTAAACGAAGCGATAAATAACTACATGGATCCCATTCTATTAATTATGTGCGCGTACTGTATTATTCCCTTCCGTTACGGTTCATCGAGATAATACTATGCGTCTACTTGTTTTGTTATGACGAGACACATAATAAACATTTAATTACTAACAATTAGAACAAATTTGAATTAAGCAGTTAGTGCAGTTATCATCAAGAACCTGCACAGAGTTATTGTAAGAAATGTATCGCAACTATGATCTCACTACAATAATCTATGTTATATGGGTCCGCCTAGTCAATATTTATTTGTGACAAGAAATTGTTATTTGGTTCAGTACATGTTTCGGGATTCTATTCTAATCCCTCCACCACCCTTCTTACCCGGCTCCATGACTAAATGGCTAGCGTGCTGGCCTTTGGTAACAGGGGTCCCGGGTTCGATTCCTGGCATGGTCGGGAATTTTAACCATAATTGGTTAATTTCGCTGGTACGGAAACTGGGTGTATGTGTCGTCTTTATCATCATTTCATCCTCATTTCGACACGCAGGTTGCCTACGGGAGGTAAATCGAAAGACGTGCACCTAGCGAGCCGAAGCTGTCCGCGAACACTCCCGGCACCAAAAGCCATACGCCATTTCACTTTTTCACCAACCTTCTTATAAAATGCTCTTAGCATATTAAAACCTTCAATTCTATTGCTACCGAGCTCAATAGCTGCAGTCGCTTAAGTGCGTCCAGTATCCAGTATTCGGCAGATAGTAGGTTCGAACCCCACTGTCGGAAGCCCTGAAAATGGTTTCCCATTTTCACACCAGGCAAATGCTGGGGCTGTACCTTAATTAAAGCCACGGCCGCTTCCTTCCCACTCTTAGCCCTTTCCTGTCCCATCGTCGCCGTAAGACCTATCTGTGTCGGTGCGACGTAAAAGAACTAGCAAAAACAAATTATATTGCTATTACATGTTTTCTAAAATAATTGAAATACATGACCTTTAAAATATTGGTTACAGGTACACTGTTAAAATATTATTATTTCACATGTGCTTGTCATTAGACACAATTGTCATTTAAGATAAAGGAAGTCTGGATGACTAATAACGGGAAATGTAAATAATATGGATTCACCTTATACATTAGTACATCAACAGAAGAACATTTCAGTGGATTGTTACAAGAACAAAAGAAGGGATTGTGCAACAGAGAAGTGATAGTCTTTTTAATAATTTTAAAATAGTGAATAAGTACGGTTCCGGTTGTGAACTTTTATCTTATAACACGACAATTGTGTCTAATGACAAGCAAAATAAGATTTTAACAGTGTACTGGTAACCAACATTTTAAAGGTCATGTGTTTTAATATATCATTTTTAGAACTGGCCTTACGTCGCATCGACACAGATAGATCCTAATGCGACGATGGGATAGGAAAGGCCTAGGAGTTGGAAAGAAGCGGCAGTGGCTTTAATTAAGGTGTGAAAATGGGAAATCATCTTCTGGGCTGCCGGGGGCTCGAACTTACTATCTCCGGATGCAATTCAATTCTTTTAGGAAACATGTAATAGCAATATAATTAAAGGTTTCAGTATGTAACAATGTTTTGTAACAAGGCTGATGACGGGATTAGAATAGAATCCCGAAACATGTACCAAATAAAATGTAGATAACAATTAATTTGTTGTCACAAGTACTGACTAGGCGGACCCATATAAGACAGATTATTGTATTTTGACGAAACGGACCAATCGGCCAATAAAAATGGTCAAGATTATAAATTATGAGCTCGCTGTATTTGCTTCGTTTCATCCACCTTCCGCTTATTATACTACCATCCTGCGAGGATACGCGTCCTAAATAGTGGAACTGATCTACCTGTTCCAGATTGTGTTCGCGAACTCTTAGGTATCTTCCCTACTGACATTGCTTTAGCCACGGAAATGAACATTTACACATCATTCTCGCTGTACTTCTTTTCAAGCTCCACAAGATAATTTTTTTGCTAGTTTCTTAAAGGCGGCTACACACGTTACGGTATAACTGTGCGATTTTTAACTGCAACGATGAACTGCGCAGTAAAACTGAAAGCCTATAGCCCCCACACGGTACAGATAACTGCGTCGATCGACAGTACTCATCAGACATTTATCAAAGCAACATGTCATCGACGGACGATGGTGACGTACTAGCGGTGTTGGGCCTATGTGTGTGTATGATGAAAAAGCAAAAGAAGACACGCAGCGTGTGGTGTAAAGATTGGCTACTACAGAGAAAGCAATATTCACACGTAAATTTATTAAATGAGTTACGCTTCGTACCACAGAATAACAGCACGTTAGTCCTGTTCGGTCAGGTTCCATGGCTAAATGGTTAGCGTGCTGGCCTTTGGTCAGAGGGGTACCGGGTTCAATACCTGGCAGGGCGTAACATTGGAAGTACAACTGTCACATGGAAATTTACATTATATTGCAGAATTTCCTTTAAGCATCTTATATTTCGGGGAAAAGACTCCAAGACAGCTGCAGATAATATATTCCAGTTATCGGTTTCGCACAGTTATACAGCAACGTGTGTAGCCGCCTTAACGTTGATTTTACGAGAAAATTATTCTTAGAGTTACATGTAGTATGTGTTGTTCATATAAGAAGTCTAATAGATGAAAGTACCACAAACGTGGAGTGCATATATCGTCAGTGCCTGACCCCGTTATTTTAGATTGTTTAACTTTGTCTAACTCCTTTCTGTAAGAACTCTTAAGATTATTAATCTTTTTTACAACTACGTCTCTGTTGGCTTTGTAGTCAATTTATTTATATTTTTCAATCAACTTACTGTAGGCGGCATCTTTTCTGTTCCGATTGTGATAATCTCTAGACTCCGTCTGCCAGAGACAAGACTAATTTCTATAGCATTCAATGAAAGCTTCTAAATGCCCACGATATCCGCTTTGGTCTTCCTGAGACATGTTGTAATATCTTAACGAGTGACTCACTTGAACTGAGCAATCGGCAGTCGCCACGGTCCACACGTTGCGATAAAACTGTGCAAACGCAACCGACACAGTTTTATTGGTTAGAAAAATGAACTTGCTCCGATGAACTGTGCAAGCAGAAATAACTGCAACGATTTACCATCCATACGTGAGAGAAATCTCCGCAGTTCGGTTGGTGCAGTTAAATCGCACAGTTATACAGTAACGTGTGTAGCCGCCTTTACGTTGCACCGACACAGGTAGATCTTATGGCGACGATGGGATAGGAAAGGCCAAGGAGTTGGAAGGAAGCGACCGTGGCCTTAATTAAGGTACAGCCCCAGCATTTACCTGATGTGTGAATGGGGAACCACGGAAAACCATCTTCAGGGCTGCCGATAGTGGGATTCGAACCCACTATCTCCCGGATGCAAGCTCACAGCCGCGTGCCATTGACCGCACGGCCAACTCGCCCGGTAGCTCCAAGATATTATAGTGCAGGTTTTCAGCACAGTCTGCCATTAAGAGCAAACCAACGACATAGCCCAAGTTACTTACCACATTTCCATCCGGTTGAATCCCACCCCACCATTTTGCCCCTTTCCTTTCCTTCTTTCGTTTCACCCTCTTTGGGGTACGTTGAATCAATCATTTCTCTGTGTGTTGTTCTCTACTTACCACCCGGTATTTCTTCATTCTTTCTGAGCTTCGTTTCCTCCCGTCTTCCGAGATAATATGTTTGGCTTTTAATGTAGATTTGTCTTGGAGCCTTCTATTTTCGTCTTTAATTATTACTTTAGCTATTCCATGGAATAGTGACTTTTATATCATTTTTAATTCTACTAGGTCTTTATCAGTTTCTGTAAACCAGTTGAGTTTTATTTTGCGATTACTGAAGAAGTCAAAGATTTGTTTGGTTAATCTGTTAGAGTTCATTCTGAGAAGATTACCGTAAAATTTCATCGTTATTTTTCGCATAGTATCTGAGACTTTTTCAATTTTCTTGTAGTGTGTTACATTCCTGATGTATATTATCTTATTATCCTAAAATTTTGGACCTATGATCTTTCTTAAAATTTTCCGTTCTTTTAGCTCGAGTTTCTCTACCTGCCTTCTGAAATTCATGTTCATGTTTTGTGTTTCTACTGCGATAGTTTTTCTAGTTTAACCACTGGTATATAATGCTTAATTTTAGACCCCCATGAAAGGGATTTCTTGTTGTATGTACCTTTTGTTAGTTGGAAGGCCGGTTCAAGTTTATTTCCTGGATTCCTTTGCTTTGCATTCCACAGCATTCCTACTAATCTATTCTCCGAGATATTTGAATTCCTTTACTACTTCAATGTTTTTATTGTGGGTGTTTGTTGACTGTCTTTATTTTATTTTATTCGAAGGAGATGTGGAGACCTATTTTAGCAGCTTGTTTCTCTAGTTCAAGGTTTTGCTCCCTTGCTCCCTCCATTGTTTCAACAAACAAGGTCATATCATCTGCAAAGGCAATACAATTGATTTTAAGGTTCTTCTTTCTGCAACCCAGTCTAATTCAACTCTTCATATTTTTTGTTCCATTCTCAACTTTCACAAGCTATCAGTTGAACAACAACGGTGAGAACCATCCCCCTGTCGTACTCCCGTTCTTATTTCGAAGGAATCTGATAGTTCACCAATGAATTTAACTCTCGAAAACGTATTTGTGATAGTCACTTTTATATTAGTTGTTTTCTAATCCAAACCCATTTCTTCTCCTGCTATTTGCTTTACGTCGCACCGACACAGATAGGTTTTATGGCGACTATGGGATAGAAAGGCCTAGGAATGGGATGCAAGCGGCCGTGGCCTTAATTAAGGTACAGCCCCCTCCTTTACCTGGTGTGAAAATGGGAAACCACGGAAAACCATCTTCAGGACTGCCGACATTGGGGTTCGAACCCACTATCTCCCGGATGCGAGCTCACAGCTGCGCGCACCTAACCGCACGGCCAACTCGCCCGGTAATCCCATTTCCTCCAGGACTAATATAATATTCAAGTTTATCATAACACATTCTTTTAATACAGAATTGCCGGGCTGAGTGGCTCAGACAGTTAAGGCTTTCTGACCGGTACTGTAAAGAGAGACTATGAGTTGGTTTATAACGGGTAATCTCAGAAACTTACGGACCGATTATGAAATTTCTTTCATCATTTGAAAGATAATACCATTCCGGATAACATAGGTTAGGTCTATGTATCATCCAGGAATATCCGGGTGTTTTCGGGTAAGGCAAAAAGCCATGCAATTTGATTAAATCTTACAATTCTGTATACACTGTAGAATACCGAAGTGAAGCACGGCCACGTCAGCTATTCTTATTATATGATGTATTGTAGAACATCTCATAGATAGTGAGAGCGAATTACACTTTGTTTGATAACATTGGTAACATTCCAATTTACAGGCATGTTGAGTGACACTAAAGTCGAACGCTTTAATATTGGGTATTCCGGCATAGAATGTGTTTACAAGTCCTTTGATCAGCGTTTAAGCGTAATTATTACAGCACATAATACAAACTCATAGTCTTGTGGAATGTTTTGCTGTGCAATTTATAGGTTCTCAGTCAGTGGACCGCGACCAGGATACACTTACTCTTAGGTTGGCTGAACAAAACTGAAAGCAAATTGGTACAGGATTTCGAGGGAATGTGTGAAATTTCTATAAGTTACAGAATTTTTCAGTACAAAGATTAAGCCAAAAATATGAAACAGAAAATGTGTTTTTGCTATTTGCTTTACGTCGCACCGACACAGATAGTTCTTATGGCGGCGATGGGATAGGTAGGCCTAGGAATTGGAAGGAAGCGGCCGTGGCCTTAATTAAGGTACAGCCCCGACATTTGCCTGGTGTGAACATGGGAAACCACGGAAAACCATCTTCAGGGATGCTGACAGTGGGACTCTAACCCACTATCTTCCGATTACTGGATACTGGCCGCACTTAAGCGACTGCAGCTATCGAGCTCGGTCAGAAAAAGTGTAAAGTCCGCAGGGGTTTTAAGGGTTTCACAGAATTTCTTATTAGAAATAAAATACAAATATTATGTGGGTAACAAATTTTATTCAATAGAACGTGGTACGCTTGGAATGTGGGTGTAGTATGGGTTTGTGATATGAGAAATAACAGACATAATTTAACAGTTCGGGGTTATTAAATTTGTTATTCTATACAACTGACCACGATGTATTCACGACAGCTAACCTCCAATTCAGCGCGCGAGTCAACACAGCGCCATCTTATAACAGAGTATGTGTGTGACGTCACATATTTAGCACACATTTTGCCTTAATCTGAAGCGGTATTACATGAAAACTACGTTTCAGATTTATTTATTTATTTATTTATTTATTTATTTATTTATTTATTTATTTATTTATTTATTTATTTATTTATTTATTTATTTATTTATTTATTTATTTATTTATTTATTTATTTATTTATTTATTTATTTATTTATTTATTTATTTATTTATTTATTTTGCAACAAGTAGACAATTGAGACATTAAACATAATAATAAGTTAAATACTCCTGCCGATATACGCGTTCTATCCAAACACTAAAAGCGTCATAAAATTTTTCTTTCTATGCACCCCTCGTCGAGGGACGTATGTCTACGTTAAAATAATAGTCTGCGGAAATTTCCAGATTTATGAAATCCCAGTAACCGAAAGTCATCCACATACAGGCCACAAAAAGTCGTGGTGTGTCCCTTAGGTGGTAGAGCGTTGTTCTTCTGCGTTCATGTAGGCAGGTTTGATGGCGGCCGAGTGCGGTGATATTTGATGGTACTTAAATACGTCAGCCTCGTGTCGGGAGATTTAATGGCACAATAAAGAGCTCGCTCTCTTTCGAATGCAAACTTATACCTACACAATCTTTATCGCGTAGCCAACTCGCCCGATGATGATTGATTTAAGGGAAAAAAAATGGCCCGATAGCCACTCTCTCTTTAACTCTAATCAGCGGAGAATGAAAGAGAAGCGACCATTCTACAGTGAGGAACAATAACGTGGGGGAATCCACGGGAACTCAAGATGTCTTTATATGGCAAAGAAGGAAATCAGGTGCATACAGAGAATTGCAGACGAGCAATCGTGCAGGGTCATTTTCCAAGAACTGAGAATAATGAATCTTCACTCAATATATACCTACCAATGCATTCTGATTAATTACCCATTAAGAAAAGAGATACAATAATATAAGACAAGAAGAAGAAATGATATGAGATAAATGAAAACGCAGAAACATCATAACTACACAGGAATTTACTCTTTAACAAGCTCCCATTGGAATTAAGAGATATGTCTGTGAAATCCTTTCAAAAGTCTCTCAAAAGCTGGCTGATGGGAAACATGTACAGTATACAGTATACAGTATACAGTATACCTCCGTATACTGTAAATTACTAAAGATGTGTAAATATGTCTGTAAATGTATTACTTCGAGTATAGCATAAAACAGTTAGTACAGTATATATTCCAAGGCAATGAACGATGTTTAATGTATAGTATATGTATATTCATGGTTTTAAGGGCATATTTTTTACGGGTTGTTGGAAATTTGTCTATTACAATGTACTTTGTTTAATTACAATAAGTTCTATTCTGTTCTAAGAAGTTACGAACAAAACAAGAGGAGAGACCATGAAGGACATGAACATACTGCGGAATAGAATTCCGGTACCTTGGGATCTCCGTAAAGTAGTTACTGGGAAGTATTTTTACAAGATGCTTTGCGTCGCACAGACACAGATAGGTCTTATGGCGACAAGGCGAGGGGAAAGCGCTAGGAGTGGGAAGGAATCGTCCGTGGCCTTAATTAAGGTACAATCCCAGCATTTGCCTGGTGTGAAATGGGGAAACCACGGAAAACCACCTTCAGGGCTGCCGACAGTGCGGATCGAATCCACTATCTCCCAAATACTGGATAGTGGCCGCACTTGAGCGACTGCAGCTATCGCGCTCAGTAGTGGGAAGTAAAACCAGTAACAATATTAATTATTATTATTATTATTATTATTATTACTATTATTATTATTATTATTAGGCCATAAAAGCCCATAGAAGTGTAAAAGTTGAAGCCTTTCACTATTATTAACCTGAGCAATAAGTGGTATAGAGTGGTTAGTCTAGGTTCGGCTACGTTTGTCCCAAGGAATGAATCTGGTACGCATTTATGGTATAGGCTGAGTAAACCTCAGGTCCATGCGTCTCTGGAAGTGAAAGCCTCGTTTCTAAATTTTCTGACTTTTGGAAGAGGAAACGAGCCCAGGTCCTATCGAGTGTACGGAACATGGCAGTATGGCAGCATAATAGCCCACATTATTGCCATGATCGTTACGGTGTGTCGATATGGTCCTATGCCATGGTTAGCCGGTTCGAGTCCCGTTAGTCAAAAAAATATTTCATTATGAGAATGTTGGCCGGTACGATAGAAGAGGTGGTGGTGTACAGTTTCTAATCACTAGAATGCGTGCGAAAAGCCTGGAGTATCTTACTACAGGTAGGGGATACCGTTGATGTATTCTGCCGTCAGCACTTACACATGGGGAGTGAGGATTGACTATCAACAATGACATTTTAAATGATGGACTTAATTGTCCATATTTTACTCCCTAGCGGCAGTAAATAAGGAACTATCAAGCATCTCACATCCGAAATCCATTCAACACTCGCACAACAGCTGAGAACGGCCGGTGTATATCAGCACAATTTGATATTGCGTTAGGCTGTTAGCAAAGACACATTACTGGTACAATCCTAGCTTAACCAACAAAGCGATCCATTTCCCACGCAACCATTCATTACTAATCTTCTTTAAAGGCTGTAAAGTTTGTGTCCTCAGTGGTTTGCAGTTTTGTTCCATTACAGCAATTTGCTCTGGGTAAGAATGTATGGCCGTATAATTCATTGTTTTATATCGTAACACCGTAAGCGCAGAGAAATGAGACTTCTCTTCAAAGAGTATTGGTACCGGTACTGAAGAAAGCCTTTCCCTTTTTTGTATCCAGTGCGTAAAGCAAAGATATTATCAGCATCTTCGTATTAACAACAACTACATCGCTCGGTGAGTCTAAATTTAAAAATACTGTGTTGATGGATAAAACCTGTGTAGTTCCTCTTTAAAAATCAAAGCTAGTATTAATACCTCCGTTATCAATAACTCCGCGGGAAGGAGAGACACATTGATTTACGATATTTTTGACAACACTTAAGAACATGAAACCAAAATGATGATACCTTACACGGATCTGAAGATATTTGAGGTGGACCGACTTATTGGATCACCCTTCGTAAGTTTACTTCAGTGAAGTCTACGGCAGTGTTGCCAGGTAAATCTATTTTCTTATTGTCAATGTATATTTTCACAAGAACATCAGCACACGTGCTGTGTGAGACCGCAAGAATCCTGAATTTTACAGAAAACGCTAGTAGACGTGATGTTAAAAGTGGGGAAAATATAAACTACTCGTACGTAAAAATAAAGAAAACTGTTTGGACTTTACGGGATGCAATGCATTCATAGGGGATTGTCACACAAAGTGGTCCCCGATTAAAAATTACGAAACATAAAGCTGGTGGTGAAGAATGCTTAACGAATCTGTGATAATGCCTGTAATGATGTTGTTGAGTATATTTCTAGGGATACCGAAACCTTTCAAGATATTCCAGGTGCACTTTATACTACCTTTCCTGCCACCAAAAAGCAATCCTTTAACCGACCAATGCTCAACTAGGATGTTGTAATATTAGCTTATTATTAATATTATACAATCTTCCTGCAACAGCTGCAGCTTGCCCAAGGACAAAGAGTACCTTAACAACAGTAATGGATATGGATACAGTACATAATGGGATCGTATGATGTTAAGTATAGGCAAACGAGTGAGGCACGTCAAACATTTATTTGAGGTTCACCAGCATGGTACTCGAAGATCATGATGGACTTCTTGAGTGTGGTAATCGCGATGTTATAGATGAAATCTCTATCTAGCCCATAGGTATTGGAGAAGTTGACAAAAAATGTAGGTATGGTTCCTCGAGTACCTAACATCAACCCGATTACATAGATGGATGAGAGCTTATACTTTTGCTTACAGAAGTCTACCGTTTCTTCATAAATTCCTCTTTTTTTCCGCATCAACCTCTTCTGGCTGGTTTTCGGGCATGGCTCATAAATATAATTCTCTTCTTCGTCAAACCTCAATAGCCTGCTCAATGTCTCTTTCAAAACGAATCGTGAAATCGAACACTAAAGCAGTGTGGGTTTGAGAATAAATGGCAATGATGTCGGCTCTTCTATTCGGCCCTGTAGAAGAAATACAGTGAACTTCTTTATAAACTAATAATAATCTTATTTGCTTTACATCTCACTAACTACTTTTACGGTTTTCGGAGTCTTTATAAACTTGCCACCTTCATTTCCCTCAATGCTGAAGCTAGAACTGATCTAACCCTGTGATGGCGATTATTTCTTTGCAGTGCTCCCTTGGGAGAGATACCAAACATTTATCCTAAAATTACAGTCTCCCCACAGTCAGGATGACGGCAGCGGGTTGTACTTGCGCACCTTCCAGAGACTGCTCGAACCGCCGAGATGTTGGACGACATTTTAATGGCGTTTGTTCACTCTGAAGACGATAATCCACTACGATTATTCAACTAAAAGTTGGCTTTGGGTAGGTAGGCGTATACTGAGACGCCCCATCTTCTCAAAGAGTGACAAGCCTAGGTATGAAAGGTTTTCTCCCTTAAGACTCTTCTTAATCGCCTGCCAGTCCAGTTGTTGTTATCAGCTTCGTTGATATTTTAAATGCCAAAGAGAGATTTCCTCTCACTCCGAAAGTCTCTGACAGAGTGGAGGTGGAAATCTTTGACTCGAAGTAGACGGTTACAGGTGTTTAAGTATTATAAGCAAGCCTCTTATTTAGCTTTCAAAATACCCAGTCCACGTCAACTTCTTGGAGCATGTGGACATGTGATTTCTTCCACAGTTTCTCTCAGTAACTCATCTGCATCAACTAGAAGGCTATTTTAATCTTTATTAAGGGCAATTCAACAATGCATTTCATTGTGTCTGTGGCTTCTCTCTTTCAAAATAGGATGACATTAGGTGCCGCAACAGTACCACAGGTACAGTACTAGAGGTTTGAGTAATATCAGGAAGAAAATATATGGAGATCCCAAACAAGCGTCCTATCTCCTGTCCAAAGTGTCTTGTGTCTCTTGAGTTTACTTCACTCCAGTTTTACAGCGAAGCGTGTTTATTTATCAGCCAACTTAACTGAAGCCAGAACAAGAACCAGTGTATCTACAAAGACAGTATATGGACTGTTGCACACTAAGAACCTTGTAGCGAAACTTCAGCATTGTTCATTTAACGCGACAAATTCAGTACAGGAGGAGGCTAACGATTATATTTATGACAGGAAAGAAGACTAACTTGCTTGGGACGGCCATGATAAAAGCTCTTTTTTATTCAATTCAACTTTTATATTTTTAATGATTGAGGTATTGCCAGTTAAACAGTTTGAGTAAGTATCTGTACCAAATCGTACTTTGTAAACAAGTTATCATTTTATTAGCTGGAAATTCTACTCTAATCTGCTAATTTTTTATACTACAATATCCAAATTTTATAAATCGTTGGGCTAGCAAAATAAGCCTGCGGTCATTTTTCCTTGTCTATACAACAATAAGACTTCTGGAGATTTGATCGCGATTTCAAAAGTTTGATAGAGGTTGTGTTTACCTCGGGGCTGTGTTTGTCTCCACGCTTGCACGCACACATGCCAAAGTAAACACAACGGCTCCGTAATGGTCGGTCCTATCACAACACAATCCACTGTGGGTAGAAAATAGCACACCACATGAGAGCTACACACGATCGTCGCTAATTTAAAAACGCATGGTTACTCACGCTTTTCACTGACCATCTCAAGGAACCAAACAAAACGCTAACTATGTTTACCGGTCTTTTAAGTCCGGACTATTGACAGCGCCGATAGTTTTAGCTGAGTAGTAATGGTTGTTGTCCACCTTTGTGGGGTAGTGGTTAGTGTGATTAGCTGCCATCCCCGGAGGCCCGGGTTCGATTCCTGGCTCTGCCACGAAATTTGAAAAGTGCTACGAGGGCTGGAACTGGGTCCACTCAGCCTCGGGAGGTAAACTGAGTAGAGGGTGTTCGATTCCTATCTCAGTCATCTTCGAAGTGGTTTTCCGTGGTTTTCTACTTCTCCTCGAGGCAACTGCCGGGATAGTACCTAACTTAAGGCCACGAACGCTTCCTTCCCTCTTCCTTGTATATCCTTTCTAAACTCCCCATCCCCCACCAGGCCCCTGTTCAGCATAGCAGGTGAGGCCGCCTGGGCGAGGTACTGGTCTTCCTGCCCAGTTTTATCACCCCACCCGAAGTCCCACACTCCAGGACACTGTCCTCGAGATGGTAGAGGAGGGGTCCCTCGCTGAGTCCGGTGGTAAAACCAACCCTGGAGGATAAAGAGATTGAAAGAGAAAGAAAGTTATGGTTGTTGCTAATGCGAGTAAATCAAGCAGGATCGAAGATGAATTCAAACATTTTATCAACAACAAAATATATTATATTCCAGTCGTGAGCAACATCAATATACTACTCTGTAAATCAACAGTTAACAAGTAGAAAGAATTTAATTCTTCAAATATTTGGACTACTACATCACCAACTACTGGATTCTTCATAGTCTCCTTCCCAGTTCATGAATTAAGGTGGGCGCTTGATGTGGATTTGTCCAGTATTATGGTACGATGCCCTTCCTGACGTTAACTCAATGTGGAAGTAAGTATTCACTATTGCGTATTCCTACTGTGGTTGGTAGTGTGGTGTTCGTAGATGAAACAATCACTGAAGGTAAGATGAACACACATACCCAGTCCCCGAGCCAGACGAATTAACCATACAATGAGCATTCTTCCAAGCAGCCGGTACTAAAACGTTCTTCAGCCATTCCCAAATATTTCTGGGGTTCGTGGAGCCACCTTGCTCAATTTGGGTTTTTGCCGGGGGTTTAAGACCGGATGTCCTCCCTGAAACTACGTGATATTCCAAGTGAAAATTCCAACCCAAGATTGAACGGGAATAGAAACACGGCGGTACGGGTGGAAATCCAGCAATTAATCCACTACGCTAATCACGCCTCCCACCAACCAGTTTTCTATAAATAAATAAAAAAGTATAACAGTAAATATTTAAGGAACGTTTAATTTTATTTAGACGAAATCAGTGTTTTGTAATAAAAATAAAAATTTGAAGTAAAGACATTTAGTTAGTAATTTTAATGTTATGAATACAAAAATCTGTGACAATAAGCCGAATGGGAGCATTTGAAATATGGCTCCACATGAAAATGCTTCCTGTGCCACTGACGGATCAAGAATCCAATAAAAAAGTATAAATGAGAACCATTGCCTTCTTCCTTTTGCTACTGTCTTTACATAACACCGATTCAGGCCGGACTTATGGCAATGATGGAATAGGACAAGGCTACGACTGAGAAGGAAGTGAGCGTGGCCTGAATCAATGAACAGTCCCAGTATTTGCTTGGTGTGGAAATGAAAATATAGAATACCATCTTCAGTATTGCCGACAGTGCGAATCAAACCCACCGTCTCCTGAATGCAAGCCACCAGCTCCACAGCCTGAATTCCTTGTCTGAAGGGCTAGAACTGTGAATTTTTGGCTGTAACAGAAAAAGGTATAGAACGATAGTGTTTTAACTACTCATCCCGGGGAGGTGATAAGAATTAGACGAACTGGTTAGTATGGCTATTAGTGCCAGGAGTGTCCGAGGACAGTTTCGGTTAACCTGTTGCCGGTTCTTCTATTTAACAGCTGTGGATTCATCCGGGATATAGTGGGTTCGAACCCCGCTGTAGACAACCCCGAAGATGGTTTTCCGTGGTTTCCCATTTTCACACCACGCAAAAGCAGGGGCCCTTCCTATCCCGTCGTCGCCATGAGGAAGTCCCTATCGGTGTGACGTAAAGCAAACGGAAATACCAGTTGTGGAAGACCTGCGTGCCATTGTGTGAGATGATGATGTGAAGAGGGCGAAGTCCGTTCACACACTACTCCTCTCGAGAAACACTAAGGCGGTTTAACGAGCCCACCCGACGGACGAATCACTATCAACATTTTTTGTTAAGAAGGAAGCCATATTTTCCAGTGTCTACTTAGTTAGGTGTAACTTAAAAGCTTTCCAGTCTGCCAAACACACAATTTCAGTACTGAACCCTTGAACTTACCATTCCATCGTTGGTCGGCCACAGCTGCTACAATAGAGCCATATCGAACTCTTAAATCTTGGGGTCGTAGCTGGTATATTTCGATCACGATCTTGACCAAACGATGGGGTTCAAAAGAGAGCCTAACTACTTGAAATGAGAAGCAAATATGTGCTTAATAACTTTTATTGAATTATCAAAATGCAAAAAAAATATGTTATAAAATCATTCACCAGAAAGAAAATTTTAATTATTTAACATTTAAACGAAATCACATTGCATTGCGTGAGTGTGATCCCTTTTACATTTATCGAAGAACTTTCTTCGGAGGAAAGTAGAAAATATCACAAATTAGTGGACAGCGAAAACTAGAAAAACGAAAATAAAACCTGAAAATAGGGCATCTTTTGATCCAAAAGATAACTGAGAATTAATCCACACGATCCGTGGAAAATCTGACCTTCAACAAAGTAGAATTTCAGATTTACATTTAATTAAGGTTATCCACCAGTCAAATACCCTGTAGGATATGGGAACATCCGCCGAATGGACCCTTAATCGAACCAAATTGACTATCAGTTGCTTTGGATACGTTGCGAAATACTACTGGAAAGCATGGTGTTCACTACAAGTTAACAGCAGCATTCATAATTAAAAATAAAATTCCACCATGTATTGTCATCTCGTGACACCCTTAAGTTTTGTAATAATCCCGATGCTGAAACATGCATCACCCAAATAGCTGTTTATATGGAACCAACAACAATTCGATCCGATAGGATCTTTACGGCATTCTGAAGGAACAAAACTGCGAAATGCAGGAAACACTTATCCATCATGCATTTAGAAGAAATGCTAAACACCGAAGTTAAAGAAACAAGTGATAAATCACTTTAAAATTTTCTTACAAAACCGACTTTCAGGTTATAAACGGTTATGTTAAGTTAATAACTTTACAAGTCCACATGATAAAATAAAAGACGAAAATACCAAATCAATCTAAGGAAATCTTTCCATTATTTTTGTACAAATTATGACTACCCTTACAAGTCCGCCTAATTATGTTTGTCCCAATAAACTAACTACAAGTTATTGACAGCTCAAAGTCGTACCTATTATAAAATGAAGGAAAGAAAATTGAAAATAAAATATATTCCCAGCTGACGAATTGAAACCCCCTTTGGCAATATCACACACACACAAGGTAATAAGATGAAATCAGCTATGTATTTTAAGCAGATATATGCCTTCACAATTTTCGCCGGCGGAAGCTCAGGAAAATTTCTGTCACCTTCAGTTAAATACTCTACTCAAACCATTCCCATGAATAGGCAACATAAGTTAATTTTAAGACACAAATCCCGCACTTTCTCGTAGACGAGCGACGTGGGTTCCACCGTCCAGACCTTCAGATAGAATGTGTAAATATAGGTAAAGGGGATTTCTTTTATACCCTCTGAGAGGACACTACCCTTCACCATAAAGCTTGGTGGTGCAATCTCCTAATTCCACATCCGCTGGACCAATTTTCTTGAACTTTATTCCACAAATTCAGACAGAATTATAATTCACTATGGTGTTAATTTTATATTTTTCCCATACTTGCAACGGGCGTAATAAATTTATTTCTGACATGTAACTTCGCAGGCTTTCTTCAGAGATGACCTCGGCACGTGTCGCAAATCCGCGAGTAGGGACGCCAATTTTCCTCCAGGCTTAATTGCATTTATATTCACCTTGTGGATTCTGTCTTCGTTTAATGTTTATTAATAATTTCGATCCTTTATTCCTGGATTAACCATGTCACCATGAAGGATTTTCCAAAATTGCTAATTTAGTCAGTACTCGATATCAACCGAAGTATCCCGGCATTTCACGAGAGGGTGGCTCGTTCGTCACGGTGAGTTCTGTTCCCACGGGGTAGCAAGACTCTCGAAATAAAACATGGCTACTCTCAAAAAAGTTATTTGTAGCTGAAATAAATATTTGCAATTATTTTTCATCGTAGAATTATGGGTTCAGTATAGATTATAAAACTTATACCTGTAAAAAATTTACACACTGTTAAGCAAAGAACGACATGTTTCGTTCTACGAGAAAATCCTAAGATTCTATAAAATCACTTAAATCATGCATATTGTAACCATAAATGCCGTACTTGGGCTAGAAGAGCATAAGATTCAAAGCAGGGCGTGTACGATATAGAAGTTGAGTGCTACAGAGGGAGACAGGTTTTTTGAAATAATGTCTGACTCAAAGAAAGCTGAGTTTATTAACAAAGGTTCAAATTTCACATCACCTCTGTACAGAAGAAATACTGTGAAGTGTTCTTTCCTTGTCCTGCGGCTGGCGATGTCCTTGAAATCCGGCTGCTACTCTTGTACTACCATGGGTCTCCCCTCCACACCATGGAACCACGATACCTCCCTCGATGGAAATTCTGGACGTTCTGGAATTTCTAGAAGATCAAGACGGTCTAGAAGTTCTAGTGGAATGGGCGTTGACATTGGTCACGTATAGAATGAACATGAATATGCCCTCTTATGCCCTGGATGTGTTAATTTGGAAAACGGCTTCTGCATAGATGAGAAATAGATCTAATTATAAACGTAAACAAAGTTTATAGCACGAAGAAATCGTGTACTCAAAGAATGAATCAATAACTAGCACACGGTAGAATGTTACTAGAATATATTCCGCGTTCTAACACTAATTATTTAATGCGGCCGAATGCCAATAAAATCGAACACGCAATTCAATCTCAACACGTGAAAGATAAGTAAGCGGAGTTGAATGCCAAATAAATAAATAAATAAATAAATAAATAGCCTCTTAGAATTATATGACAATATAAGTTCACATCATCGAATGTCAATGAAATCTACCTAGTAAGTTCAAAGGATGTGACACTTGATAAGTTTAAGTTTTCTCACTTGACAAATATTCATAAGTTTTTGCACAGTTTTGAAGGCAATAACTTTGATCGGTCGGAAACAAAATATTGTACTTGTGAAATTATTCCTGTTCACATGTGTTAACTGAAAAATAAATTGAAATTGACTCTGTTCGTTAACAGTCCTTGGTTCGATCACTCGTAAGGTTGATAAATACAAGTTCAAATGCACAGTTTGCTGTCTATCACCTACGAAAATGTTCCGAAGTGTTTAAGAATCATTTACACATTGGAAAATGGCAAGTCTGGTGACGTAGATACTGAGTTTATGTTCACGTTATATTCAGTCACCTGTCAATGTTAGACTCTTGGGAAATTCTAAATCGTATAGCATCATTATGTCAATGAAAACTCTCGAAATATTTCATTCAATTGACAAAATACAAGCACTGTTCAAGAATCTATCACTGTTCGGAACGTCTCTTTTACTTTGAAATATGAGCACTCGCAAAACAAACACAAGTCTTAAAACCACTCGTCCTAAATAATCAATCACGTGTAAATGCTAATGTCGGCTCAGCACAAGTTGTATTCTATCACTCACGAACTGAAGAAAATTCATGAGTCCTATTTTCAACACCTGAGAACTTAAACTGTACCTCAATGCTCCATCGCGACTGCCACGAGCCGACCGAGCGGGTTCGACCGTGGTTATTGACACACTGATCTGCCTTGGGAATTAATCCTCCTTATGTACGAAAACCGTGAAGATAGCAAAATTGTATTTTATTGAATTTATTCTTTAGCTTTCATCGGATTTGCACCAAACTTGGTGGAAATGGAGATAAAAAATATGGCAACACGATTATATTGCTCTCATAATTTAATTCTTATCCTAAGGAAAGTTATTAGACGAAGAACATTTCGAATATTCTCTGGCTGATGCATTCTTTCTGTCACAAGGGGAGGCAGGCTGTGACGTCATAAGTTCCACGTCACATACGAACTTCATGCTGTAGCTAGCTGTTGAAGAGGCGCGCAGAGCGTAATTCAAGTCCGAAGTGTGGGAACTTTATTTTGGACCAGCGTTCCTGGTTCAATATATGTGTAAAGTTTTGTTTACCTTACGTAAACTTGTCAATGATAGAGAGTTTGGTGAGAATATGCACAAGTATTAACAAATAATGATTGTATTAGTGCTCAACCGTCACCGTATTAACTTTATGAAATACTTAGGTAATTATCCAGTCTGCCGAAGCTTAGTCCGTTGTTTCCAAACACTGTTTCCGGTCTGTGGTCATGGACAGGCTAGTGGAAAGTTTTCGTGGGCGTTGCATACAGTTTCGTGGAGAGGGAAGAGGAAGCAGGGAAGGAGCGAGGGAAACGTTGTAGATCCTTCCTTCTATCTATTAGAGAGGAGGTAAGGTAAGGGTGTATTCTGCCCGAAGGCAGGTCCGAACCTCCGCAGAGACATGCCTGAGTTTACGTACGGTAGGGTGGTCAGTTCCTTTCCGCTCCTCCATTCCCTTACCCCCACCAACAGCGCGTGGCAACCCATCTAAATCTTGACTACGCCCAATGTTGCTTAACTTCGGAGATCTCACGGGATCCGGTGTTTCAACACGGCTACGGCCGTTGGCTATTAGAGACGAGAGAGAAGGTTATTTACCTTCTTCGTGTTATAATGTATTTTAAGTATTATGTGGTGGTGGAGGTGATTACTGTTTTAAGAGGAAGTACAACTAGGCAACCAGCCTCTTAAGTATTATGAAGTATTGCAAGTTAATAACTTGGGCTAAATAGTGTATGGAAGTTAATTCTTTGTTTAGGAGTGTGTACTTCTTACAGGCGTGCTACAGTGTTATAATTTATATTGAAATTGTGTGTTTGACAGGCTGGAAAGCTTTCAACTTACATTTCACTATACACAGCGTCATATGCCCTCACTCCATACGAACTCTGTGGAGAGGTTTGGAATTTAATCCAGGCGTCTGGTACGCAACCCAGTCTTTATAAATTGTACACCATCTCGCCCACCCTGCCAGCCAAAATTCTGAAAGGAAAACTGTTTTCACCAACGTAACTCGGACCGGCTCACCACGGTATCAGATCATATCAATTTAATGCCTTAATTATCATGGCTACCGGACGGACTAGACAAACTTGTTCAGTTCCCTGAACTCCCCTGGGGAGCGAGCTGGGGTTTAAAAGTTGAGGCACAGAAGCTAAATTATATATCGCCATTGCGTTTGCGAAAACCCCTATGTGATAATATGCTTGGAGAAATTCTGATACTCAGCACATACACTGAGTGCCCAAAAGTCATGGGAAGACACTGAATGTAATGCCAATTACGGGAGTTACTCTTCCGCGAGCCCTCAAAACGGCAGCAATATGGCGAAGCATCGAGTCTACAAGGTGTTAGAATCGTTCTGGAGGGATGTGAACTCACGCATCTTCCACTGCTACCCATTGTGAAGTTGGTGCGGGGTTCATGGAGCGTACACCAGCATCGACAGCACCCCATAAATGCTCGATTAGATTAAGATCGGGGGATTTGGAGGGCCAATCCACGGTCATAACTTCACTGGAGTGCTCCTCCAACCATCTGCGTGCCACCACAGAGTGGTGACATGGCGCATTGCCCTGTTGAAACTTGGGATCCACATTAGGGTACTCCACGGCCACATAATGCGCACCTGTCCGCGCTCTCTGCAGCCGGATAATGGGGCTTAATTGCGACCATAAGAGCACCACCCAGACCAGAACTGAGCCACCTCCCACCTTGACACAACCTTGTTGACACGCAGGATCCATAACTTCATGGCGCAAACGCCACATTCTCACGCGCCCATCAGCTCGACACAACTGGGACCGGGATTCATCGGACCATCCACACGCCGCCACTGTTCCATGGTCCATTGCCGATGTTCGCAGGCCCATGCACGTCGTTGAGCTCTGTGTCGAGGTGTCAGCAAAGGGACACGAGTTGGTCGCCGGCTGATGAAGCCTATGCGGTGCAGTTGCCTCCTTACAGTCCTGGTAGAAATGGGTTCCTAATTCCCAACATTCAACTGCACGATGATCTGAATCACAGTAGTCCGTCGAGCGCCCAGTATGGTCCTGCGGAGGTGACGTGATGGCCGTTCGTTAACCACCTGTCTTCTTCCCGTGCGGCGGTTTACGCGGGTGGTAACATTCTCTCTGCGGTACTGAAGACCCACCCTCGACACTGTCGATCTCGGAAATCCGAATTCGAGAGTAACCTCCGCAATGCTGTGACTCATGCGCCATGCGCCGATGACGATCACAAGTTTAAAGTCTGTTAACCCTCGACGTGTTGCCAACCTCACGACACTGGTGTCTATGACAGACTGCTCAGCCGCAACGCTCAGGAATCATACACACTTTCTAATGGGACACCTCTTCCCGTGACTTTTGGCCACTCAGTGTATATTATTGTTGCACAACATTGAACGTTAGATGACAGAAACCCACCGGCCAAAGTTCTAAGCTGAAATATTTCACAAAGCGGTTTGTGGAGACGACATATACGAAAGAACATGTTTCCACCCTGTAAGCAACGCTTTTGCAAAGTGATGCCCCATACTTTTCGTGGGAATATAATTTTCCTAAAAGCCGTAATTCATTTTTATATCAGTTCTAGATAAGGTACTGAGGAAAATGTTCGAGATATTGAGGAGATACAGAATTATATTCTACTTATAAATCAAATATAAGTCAAAGTGTAACGATAAATGAAAAAAAAGACAGGAATTAATAAGTATTTCAAGACACCTTAAAACCTGAAACTTGGTACGAGAGTACCTGGGCCAAATGGATGTGTTGGAAATTGGGACTTAGAAGCAAAACGAGCTTAAGTATGAAAGTGGAAGTATTTTTTCAAATAGTGAGATACATTGTTTCCAATGGTATAACGTGGGATGAAATCATGTCTTTCGGATGCAATCGTACTCAATGGCGGCGTTTGAAGGTACTCAAATATGCCAGCCTCGTATTAGTATTTACCGTGACACTTTAATTAATATCACCTTAAACAACTTTATAGATGAGAGATCTATATAGTTGGCCGTGCGGTTAGGAGCGCGCAGCTGTGAGCTTGCATCCGGGAGATAGTGGGTTCGAATCCCAATGTCGGCAGCCCTGAAGATGGTTTTCCGTGGTTTCCCATTTTCACACCAGGCAAATGCTGGGGCTGTACCTTAATTAAGGCCACGGCCGCTTCCTTCCCATTCCTAGGCCTTTCCTGTCCCATCGTCGCCGTAAGACGTATCTGTGTCGGCGCGACGTAAACAAAATAGCAAGAAATCTATATATAAAATAAGAGTTTTGTCTGTACATTGTTCAGAATTTAAAAAGAATGGTATTTCTGTATCGTTCGCGTACAGAGTAAAAGGGAAATGCACTTTTTAATTTTCAGCCCTGTCTGTCTGTCTGTCTGTCTGTCTGTCTGTCTGTCTGTCTGTCTGTCTGTCTGTCTGTCTGTCTGTCTGTCTGTCTGTCTGTCTGTCTGTCTGTCTGTCTGTCTGTCTGAATGCGCATCACCAAAAAATGGCTGAAGAGAATTTAATGAAAATCGGTATGTAAAGTCGGGGAATGAGAGACTACACTCTAGGCTATAAATAATGTTATTCACGCTGAGTGAAATGGTAATTTAGGAGAAGGCATGAAATGTAGTTCTCATATATATATGTTATTAGTGTCCCTATCGATTATAACTATATAAAATGGGATTTTCGATCATTTATGTCTTATAATTTATTATTTTTCTTTCTTTTTTTTTTTTGCTATTTGCTTTACATCGCACCGACACAAATAGGTCTTATGGCGACGATGGGATAGGAATGGCTTAGGAATGGGAAGGAAGCGGCTGTGGCCTTAATTAAGGTACAGCCCCACCATTTGCTTGGTGTAAAAATGAGAAACCACGGAAAACGAGGGCTGCCGGCAGTGGGGTTCGAACCCACTATCTCCCGAATGCTATCTCACAGCTGCGCGCCTCTAAGCGCACGGCCAACTTGCCCGGTTATAAATTTTTACCGTACCGGCTATGATAACGGAGACATTCATGTATTTCAAATGTTGTTGCTAAGTCCACATCAACGCCGAACCGCGAGAAAATGGATGAACAGAATTTAATGAAAATCGGTATGTAAAGTCTGGGAATAAGGTACCATATTCTAGGCTATATGGAATTTTCATAATTGTCTTGGGGTGTAAAACCGCACGGTCATTGGCCCATATCGACAAGGAAAATTGTGAAGATGATTATAAAAAATGAGGTAAAACGTAAATCAACGATCGCTTGAAGAATAAGAAAAGAGAGAGTCACGAAAAAAGGACTCCCTGTACATCAGATTCCCTAATATCGCAGAGTCGGAAGAAAACTAAATATGTAGGCCAACCATATCGAAAGCTCATAGAAATGTTCTACAATAACATTAAATTGACCATTGTTGTGATGTCTTCTCTTCTGATGCCAATCATCTCGGATGGATGGGATTACTGCTGCTTCGCGAGTGACATAGCCTGCCTGAATATTGGCGGAAAGTAGCAGAGGAGTTCGATAACTTTGCACAGGTTATATGAGGTTTTTTTTTTTTTTTTTTTTTTTTTTTAACTGTCGCGTCAATGAGTACTGCAGCAAGTAATAGACATACATCTTATTGAATGAACTTCGAATCTTTAATTTGCTTTAATTTGTAGAACGCGATGGGCCTGGTTCACTTGTTTGTTAATATTTTAGTAATATTATAGGCCTATTACACCCGGTCTAATACACTCGTATTGGTTGGGCAAGTTATATCAAATCGGATGCGGACCAGAAACCCAGTAATGTATGTAGCCCACATAATGCGAATAGCTATCTCATGAACTATATTTAATTAGAGACATGTAGGTATATCAAGCTGTGTCCACTGTACAGCCTGAGTGTGCCCCTTTAAAGATGCACACAGGCACACAAGGAACCATATGCTCCCGAACTTCAAAACAGAAAAGGGGAGAAGAAGATAATAAAGTAGGCCAAGGAAAGCGTAAAACTGTAAAGAGAAGAACGGAAGGAAAGCGAGATTGAGGAAAGGCAGTAAATAAAAATAATGTTCTTCTTAATCCGGGGATGGTGCTGAGTGTAAGTGTCGTCTTCATCATCATTTCATCCTCATCACGACGTGCAGGTCGCCTACCGGCTTCAAATGAAAAGACTTGCACCTGGAGAGCCGAACATGTCCTCGGACACTCCCGGCACTAAAATTGATACGGTACGCCATTTCATTTCATTTTTGTCGCCATAAGATCTATCTGTGTCGGTGCGACGTAAAGCAAATAAAAAAGTTGAACATCATCAAACGTGACGTACACTATGCCAAAGCTAAGGGGGCACAGAAAATGTTGTCTGCAGACAGGAAAACAGCTAAACTGTCATCTTGCGAAGTGTGTGTTATTTAGACGATTTACAGAAGCAGATTTATCTTCCTGCTTTGACTCACATCCAGATGTACTGCAGCAGATAGTTGGCGTTCATAAATTTTCCATTCACTTCGAAGATACTGTCGTGCATTCATGTGCTTATGGGAGGAAAAGCAAGAAAACGGGACTGCAATAAAATAGGAAAGTGCCTCTGATAAAAGAACCTTGGTGCTCTGGTTGGACAACTGTACCAGCTAGAATAAGAACCAGGGTATGTTGGATGTATATAACACGCTTGTATCAAAGGGATACTTTGATGACATAACACACAAGTTTCCCCAAACGGCTTGTACTCTTCTTTCCTGTGACCGTGATTTAGGGTCATTGAGAAAATCAAACGTGTAAGCTAACCACAAGTCACAAAGGATTTAATAGAACTGTCTGTTAGTTCCCGCTTGAAGAATTCGTTTATGGTGGACCACAGCAAGACAGTTTTTTACTGTATGCATATTACGAAGTCTGCACTGAACACTAAGCCTTTGGGAATCTCTCAAGCTGCCATCATCAAAGTAAACAAAACGAACCTGGGAAGAGGTGAGGTTAAAAATTCATACTGAGATATAGCACCATCACCACACCTTGTTAGCATTTTAAAGGATGTAACGTACAAAAATATCCATTCTGTCAAATACACAAATTTATTTATAAATTATAAGACTATAAACATACCTGTAAAAATACACACTATTATACAAAGAATGGCATGCTTTGTTCCACAAGAACATCCTCAGGTTCTATCAAATCACTTAAATTATGCCCATATATCGTAGCTTTTCGGGCGAAAGGTCATATCTCACAATTATCTTCCTATCCATTATTTTCCATAAGAAAATATTCGTGTGCGAACCTTAAGTACACTATACTGTAGGAGTGCGTAAATAAGTCATGCAAACATACATTCCTAGAGTGCGGTACAGTAAGGTTCATTTTACTTTAAACGTAAGCACAGTAAAATGAACAAAACGAATATTGTTCTGATGGACTAAATATCCACATGTGGCTGGGAGGCGTGACCAGTCTTAAGGAAAATAACGGATAGGAAGATCATTGTGAAATATGACCTTTTGCACGATTAGCAACGATATGTACAGTATTGTTTTGCGTTGCGTAAACTTGTCAAGGATAGAGAGTTAGGTGATAATATGAACAAGTATTAACAAATAATGGTCGTATAAGAATTCAACCATCACCGTATTAACATAATGAAATACTTCTGTACTTATCTCGCCCTTTCGTGACTAAATTATTTCTGTTAATATTTTTGGTGAAATTTGCTAATAAACATCAATAAATGGAATCATATAATGGACCAGGACATTGTCTATAATTTTTCCATGAGTCATTTCTGAAAATAGTGGGAAGTTTACGTCCCAGTGTCTCCTCTGTGCTATAATGCTGTGATTACATTAGCATTTCAAATTGATAATTATGTGTATGGAAATGCTCAGAAATAATAACAACACAGTAATATTTGTATATGTATTCTTAGGCATACAACCAATACATTTCCAAGTAACAACTTTACACACTGATCGTAACCACCACTGTAATGTTTATAGCGCTGCATACGGTCGGTTTTTCCCTCGGACTCAGCGAGGGATCCCACCTCTACCGCCTCAAGGGCAGTGTCCTGGAGCTTCAGACTCTGGGTCGAAGGGATACAACTGGGGAGAATGACCAGTACTTCACCCAGGCGGCCTCACCTGCTTTGCTAAAAAGGGGCCTTGCGGGGAGATGGGAAGATTGCAAGGGAAAGACAAGGAAGAGGGAAGGAAGCGGCCGTGGCCTTAAGTTAGGTACCATCCCGACATTTGTCTGGAGGAGAAGTGGGAAACCACGGAAAAACACTTCCAGGATGGCTGAGGTGGGAATCGAACCCACCTCTACGCAGTTGACCTCCCGAGGCTGAGTGGACCCCGTTCCAGCCCTTGTACCACTTTTCAAATTTCGTGCCAAAGCCGGAAATCGAACCCGGGCCTCCGGGGGTGGCAGCTAATCACACTAAACACTAGACCACAGAGGCGGACCATTTTTCCTCTCAATATGTTGTATCTGAATTGTCGTCCGAGGCGTAACGGTTAGCACTATTAGCTGCCGTCCTCGGGGGTCCGGGTTCGATTCTCGGTACTGCCAGAAATTTAAGAATGGCAGAAGGGCTGGTATGTGGTGAAAATGGTGCGTGCAGCTCACCTCCAATGGGGGTGTGCCTAAAAAGAGCTGCACCACCTCGGAGCGAGAATTGTTAACATTTGTGTTTGGGTTTAAGAGATTAATATTTTAAAACATTTTGTTGAAACTTTACACAGCACGTTTTGCCAGTTGCGCCCTTCAATTATATTGTGTTTGATGACTTCACTGATTACAGCTGGGAAAGCGGTCAGACAGCCGGAATGCACGGCTAATCTTGCTCTTTGTACTTCAAACCAAACTACTGATTAACCCCCATGAAAGCTTTTAGTTTAATGGTTATCTGCGCTTTGATAGACATCAGAACTTTGGGAACGGACGTCAAAACCATGGCTGGTTAATGAAAATCGTTCTTCATTATCTCATATTATCCTCAATATGCTTATACAATTACTTTGGCATCATTCTGTTTTGCCAGTGGGAAATGCGTAACAAAATGAAGATACAAACACGTAATTAGTTGGCATACAAATATAAAATTAAAGGAATAACCTTCTATTTTTCTACCAACCTAGATAAATATCGTGTCTTTAAGTGCCTACTTTATTTTATCTAAAAATGAATGTTTTCTGTCGACGTCGTGGACAAGGAACCATAGGGTTATCCAACCCAGAACACAGCGAAGAAGAGAAAACTAACCTAACTGGTGCCCTCAAAAAGTACTAAATAACATTCAACTGAGCAAAGTGGCTACGCGGTTTGGCTCACGCAGTTATGAGCTTATATTCGGGAGATAGTAGTTTCGAAACCCACTGTTAACGGCCATGAAGATTCTCATTTTAACGCCAGACGAATACTAGAGCTGCACCTTAATTAAGGTCATCGTCACCTTCTTCCTAGTTCTAGCCCTACCCTATTGTTACCATATTATTATTATTATTATTATTATTATTATTTTTCCCACTGGTGGCCATGATTGTTAAGACGTTGAAGTCTAAACGGTCTGAGTCCGTGGTTAGCCGGTTCGAGTCCCGTTAGTCGAAAAACTTTTCACCACCAGAATTTTGGCCGGCAAGGTAGGGAAGTTGGTGGTATACAATTTCTAATCACTAGATGCGTGCCAAAAGCCTGGATTAAATTCCAAACCTCTCCGCAGTGCTCATATGAAGTGACAGCATATGGCGCTTTTGATGGTGATTCGTCCGTCGATGGGGACTTTAAGCCTTGAGCAGACCCCATTGTGCCATTCGACAGGAGTAGGCTATGTGCCGGCACCGGGTTTCACCCTCTCCCTTTCTACTATCATATATCACGTCATGCATTTCATCTCATTAACTCCTCTGATGTGGTTCGCATCAGGAAGGGCATCCGGTCATAAAAACCCGCCACGACAGATTCTCCTCACCTCATACCCAACCCGTACAGAAACAGGACAAGGGTTGGACAAACAAATTATTATTAACAAACACGTTGTAGGTGGAAGACATACCAGTGCGTACGTTGGCACAGTAAAGATATTAAATTCAAACGCAAAAGTAAAAAAAAGGACAACGAAACATTATATTAAAATTATATAATGAATACGGTACAGTACATACAATTACGACATGTCCAACCCGTGGAAGCTTCAACTCTGAGATACAAGTGTTTCAATTCCTCGCAGTGAAAATGGTTTTATGTCTTTCCCTGAGCCATTCGGTAATCCATGGTCAAACATTCAGCAGAAAAAAATGTGAATATTACACAGACCCGGCGTGCGCCGTGCGGTTAGGGGCACGCAGCTGTCAGCTTGCATCCGGCAGATAGTGGGTTCGAAACCCACAGTCGGCAGTAGCCCTGAAGATGGTATCCGTGGTTTCACATTTTCACACCAGGCAAATACTGAGGCTGTACCTTAATTAACACCATGGCCACTTCCCTTCTCACCAATCTCGATAGCTGCAGTCGCTTAAGTGTGCCAGTATTCAGGAGATAGTGGGTTCGAACCCCACTGTCGGCAGCCCTGAAGATAGTTTTCCGTGGTTTCCCATTTTCGCACCAGGCAAATGCTGGGTCTGTACCTTAATTAAGGCCACGGCTGCTTCCTTCCCAGTCCTAGCCCTTTCCTGTCCCATCGTCGTCCATAAGACATTTCTGTATCGGTACGACGTAAAGCCAATAGCAAAAAAGAACCTCCTTCTCACTTCTAGACCTTTCCTACCCCATCGTTACCATTAAGACCTATCTGTGTCGGTAAGACGTAAAGCAAAATGTAAAGAAACAAAAACAAAGAAACTACTGAGAATTACCTACATAATAGGATTTCTTTCACGAGATGAAAGCTGATCGGGGTGTGATGCTCGCCATATTATTCATATGTTCTCTACCAGACGCAAATATTGTGCACAATTTACGTATATAAAACCCTGGCCATTATGTATTAACAAATGTGGCAAGAATGGTGGGGCACTATATTTTCTGTGCGATACCTCCTTAATATTATAAGAGAAGGTAGCGATAACAACCTCATTTGAAAAGAGTGAGTGAAATAGCTTCTCAGGCCTGAGTTTTAGATTGATTGGCCATCCGCATGAGCGTTTGCTAAACTACCAGTTTCAAAACTGATTTCCTCTTGACATAAAGCCAAATTTTCTGTTCATCCCCTGTGAGGAGAGGCGGTAGAATATTCGTGGTATCCCCTGACTGTCGTAAAAGGCAACTAACAGGTGTCCAAGGGACTCTTGAATTAAAAGCATGGGCTGGGGACCGCAGGGCCATTAGCTGAGCCCTGGCATGCTTCAACTTTTTTGTATCGCTCTCCTCACTTTTATCTATCCTATCCGACTTCCCTTGTTCAATTCCTTCTTTTTTCCGCCGCCGGTAGTATTAGGTTTCTTTCATTTTCACGCGAGTTGTTGTATTCGTCTTTCTTTGGCCGATATCTTCAATGTTCGAACTGCCTGCCCGCTTCATTTTTTCCTCTCTTAAAATAATAATCTCCACCACAGTCACCACCACCTTGTTCATTGGCTACGGAATGGTAGGTAATGGTTTCATTTCCATTTTCTGTGTCTAAAGCCTTGCCGGTGACTACGGATCGAAGATTACGGTGGCGTTTGAGTAGCAGTGGGTTTGGCTTCGGGGATGTCTTCGTATGACCACGACAGAGTAACACGTTTGTGTATATCATTAACGGTTCATGTGCGGTCACTTATTATTATTTATTTCGTATGGCATGAGGATACATTGTTACAATTTGGTTATTAACTATATTTATACATTTGAGCTCATCAATATCTGCGGTCACTGTTTCATTGAAACCGTTTTTGCTCGGCTTTCTTTCAGCGCAGTTCAATATACAGGGTGAAGCGAAATTCGCGCACTCGGGCGTCGCAGCGCGATTCCTCACATCTCAGCAATTAAAAAATGTCTCTCGCAAAAATTCGTCCTGCGAGTATATCCGGCAGAAAAAGAACGTTGAAGAGTGGCAATCTGGCAACACTGTAACCACATGTAGAGTAACTACCTATGTCAGCACATACTAGTTGTGCTGTACAGGTGGTGTAGAGGATACAGTTTTGGGTTAGCATGCAGGAGGTCGAGGGTTCGATCCTGGGTCGAGGCGCACTTTTTTTATTTGCTAATTTCCATCGGACATTACATACTGTAGTACAGTAAGACACCGATTATTAGGTCGTATGTATCCTACATTTACAAATTTCTTTTGTAACGCTGAACACGTTGTAACGCATCTAGTAGATGAAGTGGTGCGAATAAATTCACGCCCACGACGTGAAAGGGCGTCTTTCAAAGCTGACCAATGGAAACGAATGTTCGTCCATTTCTAGGATCGTAGTATGTAAGTGCAAATGATTTCTAGAGGACGCGCTGCAATCGCTGTTGACGATTAAGATGCCAGGTACTATACCACCTGGACTATATATATTTACGAAATAAAAAACATACGCCTCAAACCAGGATGGACCCCCTCGACCTTCTGCATGCTAACCCAAAACTCTATCAACTGCACCAACTGTACAGCAGGACTGATATGTGCTGACACAGGTAGTTACCTTATATGTGGTTACAGTGTTGCCAGATTGCCACTCTTCAACGTCCTTTTTCTGCCGAATATACTCGCAGGACGAACTTTTGTGAGAGACATTTTTTTATTGCTGGCATGTGAGGATTCGCGCTGCGACGCCCGAGTGAGCGAATTTCGCTTCACCTGGTATAGTACATGCAAACCTTCCTTGGGAAGTCCTCTAGTCAATAGCAAAACCACGTAAATTTTAACGTAGACTTACGTTCCTCGAAAAACGGTACATGGAAAGAAAAATGTTAAGACTGTTTAGGTAGAACACGTACATCATTTACAATTATGTTTAATGTCTCAATTGACAGCGAAAAGAGGAGGCTACCTGTTTCCCAAAAAAAAAAAAAAATGAAAATTGGAAACCTAGTATTCATGAAATACCGCTTCAAAGTAAAATTTGATTGACCTGTCTCAGTCTCATCCTTGGCTTTGACAATATGAAAGTGACCGAGGTATGAGTGATGCTAGTAACACCATTCCTAATGTAATCAGTCCCTGTTATGAATAATGCGAAAATGTTGCTCATAGAGTTGATTGGTACATGCATTTCAGTGGGCGTGTCAGACTGATATGTAATAGCAACTTCTGGCTCGGTGAGAAAAGCAACGGGAAACTACCTCGCTCCTCATTTCCCTAGTACGCCTCTTCAGTGACGCCTAAGCTATTTATCACAGCTTCTGGCGCAGCTGTGGAGGATCAAACCAGCCTTCGGGGTGAATACCCAACATACACACAACATACACATTAATAAAATAACTCTTAAATTATGAGTCTTGTTTCTCACATCACAGACCCTTACTACACAGAGTTATTGCCCACATTCCTGGCGTTCCACGTTCTATTGAATAAAATGTATTATCCATATAATATTTGTCTTATTTCCCAAGAGAAGAGTCTACGAAAACCCCAAAATCCCGCGGCCTCAGCCTACCACCAAATTTTCCCAGTCGTTTCCGAGTTATAACAGAACACGAATAACGAAACCTTTAAGTCTCAGTGCACACCGCAACGAAGACACGTTGCAGAAACTAAGGCGCGGCATTAAGTCAAAACGCCCGAGAATGCTATCAAATGGCATTATAGTTCATCATGACAATGCCCGCCCTCACACTGGCAACTCTGTGAGAGATAGGCGTTAGAGAGTGGGGTGGAAAATTCTTCAACCAACTGCCTACCGCTAAGATATCTCCCCATGCGATCTTCGCATCATTGGAGAGCTGTAGAAAGACATTCGTGGACATCGGTTTGCATCGGTCCGAGATGTGTGTGACTACTGTCGGATTTTTTATTATGGACACTCGAGTTTAGGCTTTAATTACAAACGAACCAATAGGCCTAATGCAATGCGAGTTATACCAATATTTTCCTTAATTCTACATTAGCGTATATAAGACACATTGTTTTCGACGTTCATTAAATATTTTTTTATTTGTGGTTGTAATAAATATTGGCTGGGTTTTTGGCTTCTTCTCTAGGAAGCGCTCACTTAGGAATATATACAAGGAAAACTACTTGCCTGATGGTAATGCAATTTTTATGTGTTATAACCACGTGTATTTGTAGTGTAATACTCAAGTTACAATTTTTTTCAACCATCCCGAAAAAAGTTCTTATCATTTTTCTAAAGCACCTCTTTCTCAGCCCAGGATAAACGTACAACAGCAAACTTGGGCTTGTTTTGAAGCACTCAGCCATGGTTATCAGAAACTACAACAACTGTAACCGTACAGTTTGGTACCGAATTTATGAAGAGTAATATTGAAAGGAGGTTTTGTGTACGCCGGACCGTGCGATTAACAGCAGGCCAGGTGGTGAAAAACGGGCGCAGTGTTGCCGCGTTCAGTAGTAATCACGCGTGCAACGAACACAGTACACTCGCCCCGGGCAGTTGTGCAACGGAATGCCCAAGACCTTGATTTATCCGCAAGCTATCGAAGCTTGGGATTCCGATTCAAAAAACTAAACACGAAACCAGTGCTAATGAAATCTGTGACAGTTGCTGCATCCCGACATACCTACCTTAGATGAATTAGAGACTTAAGTGCACAGGGCTACAAGATCTTCTTTACAGACGAGACGCGGTGTGGACAGAACCATACTATGAAATATGGGTGGCAAGAAAACGTGGTTGAAGCTTTAGAAAACAACTTTGACAACTATAATCTGTACAGAGGGTACATTCAGCAAATGTATGGATGGCATGGAGGGTTCAAAACACCGTCTGGAGCTCGGAAACGCATCATAATTTTACACATCAGAAGTGAAGAAGGATTTCTTGACGGTGCAGAACTTTGTTTTATTGGCAAGAAAGGCAGTGGTGATTACCACAATGAGATGAACTCGACTCATTATGAAGAATGGTTCACGAAAGTCCTGAGTTTATTGCCTCAAAGGTAGGCTGTCGTTATAGATCAAGCTCCATATCATACGATGGTCAATCCTTCATCTAAAGACCCGAACATGTCATGGCTGAAACCTGAAATTATATCCTGGATAACATCCAAGAATATTTCACTACCACCTGGATTTGACGATTATAACAAATTAACGAAATCAGAGCTGACTGTCCTTGCCAGGCCTAATTTTCAAACACCGGTAAAGAAGCTGGAACAACTGACTAAACGACTTCGACCAGATGTACAGCTTGTTTGGTTACCAGTGGCCCATTGCGAGCTTAATCCAATCGAGCTCATTTGGGCTTACGTAAAAGGGAAAATAGCAAAAGCAAATATGGCTAACACATTAGAAAATGGTAGAGGTACGGGAGCAATTAACGCTTTATGCCGAGAAACCTTACGTACCGTCACCCCTGAACTCTGGAAACAATGCATTAAACACGCTAAGAAAATTGAAGACCACTACTGGGAAAAAGAAGGACTGTCTGAAAATGTCCCTTATTTCGAGCCAGTCCTAATCAACATGAATGACAGCAGCACCGATTCATCGGAACACGGTGATTTTTCAGACGAAGAAAATTGATAGAATTAAATATTGTAAATATATGTAAATAATAATGCAAATAACTCTTGTAAAAATTGTCGGTGTGATATTTCTAAATTAGGAAGTCAACCATTTTTAAACCTGCCTTTGAGGGTCCAAAGCCCTTATGAGAAAAGGTGATGGGAAGTGGAATTTATAAGAGGAAATAAAATTAAAGGTTGAAGGTTAAACGAAGAGCTGTGTTCGTTGCGCACGTGGTTACTACTGAACGCGGCAACACTGCGCCCGTTTTTCACCAGCCGGCCTGCTGTTAATCGCACGGTCCGGCGTACACAAAACCTCCTTTCAATATTACTCTTCATAAATTCGGTACCAAACTGTACGGTTACAGTTGTTGTAGTTTCTGATAAGCATGACTGAGTGCTTCAAAACAAGCCCATGTTTGCTGTTGTACGTTTATCCTGGGCTGAGAAAGAGGTGCTTTAGAAAAATGATAAGAACTTTTTTCGGGGTGGTTGAAAATAATTGCAACTTGAGTATTACACTATAAATACATGTGGTTATAACATATCAAAATTTCATTACCATCAGGCAAGTAGTTTTCCTTGTATATATTCCTAAGTGAGCGCTTCCTAGAGAAGAAGCCAAAAATCCGGCCAATATTTATTATAACCACAAATAAAAAATATTTAATGAAAGTCGAAAACAATGTGTCTTATATACGCTAATGTAGAATTAAACAAGGAAAATATTGGTATAACTCGCATTGCAATATTCCTATTGGTTCGTTTGTAATTAAAGCCTAAACTCGAGTGTCCATAATAAAAATCCTACAGTAGATACAGATGTGGTTCCGTCGGCATACTGCCAACTATTTCAAGTTTGTCTGTCACATCACCCAGTGGGATCTTCTGGCAATTACATTAGCCTGCAAAATAATATTTTTACCTCCGGTAAATGGTTAAATAAGTGATCTTACCTAACATAGGCGGGCTGAGTTCAAATTTGCTTTCCATATTCCCACAGTAGCCTCATTATTTCCATCAATATCATGATTTTGATCACTTTCACCAAATTTGGACACCCCTTAATGATCTGAAAAATGATTCTATAAATAGAATAAGATACATGTGGTGATTTCAAATCTGCTCTCCGTTGTTTCATATCACGAAAGGATTCTTCACAACAGCCGCATAATTGCCTTTAAAATTATGATTTTGATTACATCACACTAAATATTGACACCCATTAACGATCTGGAAGAATAAAGATTTAATAGGTGCCGTAAATTACTTCCCAGAAAAATAAATATTTTTCTGAGTTCTGAGATGTTATAGGTGATTGTAAATAATTTTAACACACTGAGTTCAGTGCCGAAGTCCGGTTTTCTTACAATATACAAAGCATCCAATACAATATAATATTGAGGTTGTATTTTATTTTCACATAGGGGTGCTACGGCTGCCATAACACCCCCACCCGTAGTATTTTTTTCCAGATAGTAAGTTATAATGTTATGTATTCCACCAATTGTTATTTCTGGCATTTTTTATGGTACGCGATAAAATTGTTTTCATATTTCCGAAAATTTTCATAATATGAGAATTTTGTAATATCTTCTAAACTGCATGATAAAACATTTCTGCTTATTCCACTGAATTCTACACATTAATATTGGCATTGTTCACGTATTTTGATGCCTGGAAAAATATTTCGAATTCAAATTTCCGTAAATTTACATTAATCTCGAGCATTAACATGTATATATAACACCTTATTACATAAAATCTCTGTGTGTTACGCAAAACAGTTGGTGTTTTATAAATCAGCACATCGTTTTCCACATGTACCACCGATTTTCACCAAAACCGGGAAGGATAGTGTTACTTTTGAGGTGCCTGTACGAAATGTTCTACTGCCACATACATACATACATACATACATACATACATACATACTGCACCCGATATCTTAAATATTAATAGGATCCAATACATACTGAAGCCTTTAAGGTCTTTCGATGGCATCGTGGCAGAACTCCTGAAAATGGGGCCTACTGAAGTCATAAAATCTCTGACTCTATTACTTGGGATCGTATGGGAGACGGAGAGGATCTCTAAAGACTGGCGAATGGTTCTGATATATTCATTGTATAAGAAAGCTGCTAAAATGAATGATAATAATTAGAGAGGTATATCGATAGTTTCGTTCCAATACTAGGGTGTCTCTAAACACTTCTGAATAGAGTAGAAATTACAGAAGTCTTTAGGTCCTTCGCAGGATACATACCATCCTTACCTATTAGCAAATCGGCATGAGATATTTCTCTTGGGTCGTCTACGGGTTCTTCCTCACTTGCCTAGGTAAGAGGCGGGTTTCGGTAATTTAAACTATCTACTAAAGAAGAGGAGTCGAGTTAAAAGAAATTGATATGTATTCATTATTTACGATGAAGTCGAAGAAACCTGTAACATTATTATCATCCCTAAACAATGAACTCATTTTGTCCATTTTTAATTATAACAATAATAACGATCATGAGAGATGCTGGCTTTGGAGAAATTAACTCAACTGTCGGAGGGCCATCCTTACTAGAAACCACTGTCTTAATTTAAGAATGAAATAAAGAAAGTCTGGAGCTTCCTAAGATCGGTTTCCCTGTGAGACTGCATGTACCATCATAATGATTCGTGGTGATCCAGCCCCGTAGCACAAGGTCTGACTCTTGGAATTATTAAGGCAGTCCAATTGGTTTGTGCCACACAGTGGTCGTACGATATGGACCCTTAATTGAATCGATATGACCTGCGACTATGCCATATACGACATCCTACTTTTTGATTTACGTCAAAGTCATTGTGGATGATGACCGCAAGGAAAATGATGCTATAATGGCAGGCGGCTCTAATCTAAGTCACTGAGGTTGATGACCCCATGACCATCCAAATTTCTAAGCTGAAGGCTGAACAAAATTACGTTACAGTAGTTGATGACCAAGGTATCCACATTAATAAATCCCCAGCACATCTGATCCTCAACATATCAAAATCAGAATGATGATAACAACAACAAGCCCTCACCACACTTGTGGCAGTAAGGTTCATTTGCCATCGGACATGCCCATTAATCGTTATGGTAATAAGTTGAGATTTCCCAGCAAATAAAAATAAGTTTTCCAGAACACATTTTCAATTTAGTCACTTGGTTTTAAGCTAATTCTCAAAAGACGATTTCACTGTATTAAATAACTTAATAAATGAAGATATCTCATAATCCTAAATAATAACAAATTTTATTTACCCCCGACGAATGGTTTCTTTAAAATCCCTAATTATTGAATTACAATATTGATTTATGCTCGTATAATTATTCATCGCCGCTGAAAACGGGATACATTGTCATCATTGCCAGTACTATTAATTTATTTCATGACGTCAGTTAACAAGAGCATTATAACACCAGCAATTATTAAGCAACTAGCTTGGATAATCCTAATATTTAATCCTAAAATCTGTATAAATTTACACACAACGTAAAATAAACAATCCATGTCACATCGCTTATAACGCCTACGGTTATCCCCTGGTCTAATTCCGGCACCTCCTTCGATATGGTTTCAGGTCGATGAGAATGAAATGCCGAAATTCACCTCCTCCAAATCTAGGATGCAAGAGCTACTACATACCATGTTCTGCACAAGCATGACCTCATATCCCAAAAACCTACATTTGTGACTTGGGGACCAACAACAACACAACACAATCAACCATCACGAACACTATGGAATGACAGCTACCGTGACCTTCAAACAAAACTTTGTACAACGCTCAATAATATTAGACATCACTACCGATTTTCAAATTTTGACATACCGGTACCTGAAAATGGCTATTTCCAACATATAGTACCATCGTCTCATTTCCATCGCTTCTAAAACGAATTCAAGTTTCTATTAAAACGAGTCTCTTCTAAATGATGAAATCTAATTCCAAACAGTTTACTACAAATGACAAATCTCAGTTACAGTTAGTTTCTTTCTAGCAGTGAGCTGGCTTGACCACCTAACAGCTGCCTGGAGTAACGGAAAGACGAGCTCTCCCCCCGATATCTCTAAACAAACACACATGATATTTTAACTCGCATCAAAATAAAACCTCGCCTCGCTGGCATTTCACAGGAAATATAATTCTTAACTCACATAGATTATGCGAAGAGATTTAATTTAAGACATCACTCAAGTAATCTTATCCATAACGGTCCTACGGTTTCACGAGGAATCTTAACTATGGACTGACCCTATTCCAATCTCAATAAATTACACAAAATAACTCCTCGGGTTTGCTACAATGAACATCCCGGCATCAGCACGACAGGATTTCAACAACCTGATCCACAATCCTTCATTCCTTCCCATTTTCGCATGACTTGAAACACTCGCTATCACAAATTCTCTATACGACAATAATATCGAATATCTCTCTTGGGTGACCCACAATGCTGTTACGTAAAACATTCGGTGAAAACTAACCTTCTCTCCCCGCATATCTGAGCTAATGTTTCCAAACCGAAACTCACAACTTAGAAAAATTTTACCGTCATTTTCCTCGCCTGGTAATTTGTCTTGACAAAATTTACGTTGCTGAACACAACGACATGCCTTTTGCGCCAACTCTAAATGAATAACCAGGGATTACGCTTACATTAATTTCATCCTTACACCGAACATAATTTTATGATAAATTAATGTCTTAACTTTGGCAAACCACAAATATAGAAAATAAACGTACGGAAATGACACTTTGCTTTAGACATTATATTCGTTTCTCAACCATCAAATCTACTACTATACAACACTTCACACGCTAGTTTCGCGACTTTCGCAATTATCCAAGAAACATAAAAGAAATGACATTTGGTCTATTCCTCGGATATCTTCACGAAATAAAAGGGTGAACAAAATGCGTCACGGGTACACATACAAAAATTGGTGACATCATGAAATAAATAAAAGCACTATATAAATGTGATAATTCACATACCTGTAGTCGTACGTCGTCTCGCATCATTACAGGCTCACCAGCCTCTCTCATTCTTCATGTAACCATCTCGACAGATAGTGGCTTTACAAAACATATTTTCCTTTCTCTGTCCTTTTTTATCATTCACCTGAAAATAATGACATAAAACAAATAAATGCCCTTCACACGTTCTCTTCCTCAGGAATCGAACACGATCGTCAAGACACCGATTCGCGCACGCAAACATTCTCCAGTTGGAGATATTATATAACCACCTTTGGCCAAACTACCCTCCTGGTGGACTTAGTCTACACAACCGATTTTTATTTTTCTTCTGAGTAGCGTGCGGTCGCTTCATATTCTCTGAACATAATGCGGGATTTCAAAATGGCGCACTGTACTTATATAACATTTATTCCCACTCTCATGCCGTCTGCATACACTGCCGAAGCTTTACAGACACTTTATCTACACCATAAAAATGTACTAATGGCAGATCACGACGTAATACATATTTGTTAAGTTTAGCAGCGGTGTTGATAAGCATTTAAGGATTTCTCTTAACCAACTCAATTGTTAAATTACCTCATAAAGTAGGCACTATATTTGGTCGATGTAACAGAGTTCAAACGAAACAGGCGCGTCTTTCGACAAATTTCCTTCTGGAGCTATTTATTGGTATAAAATCTTTACCATTAATGACCAAATTGTTTCATTTACAGTTTCCTGACTTTTACTACGGCAGTTTCGTCGTTTTTCTTAAAATGTACTTTTTATTAGGAAAAATGGCCCGGGCATATCCCTGCCCATTCTACAAGTGCGGGTGACTTAATTTCTTTAGCGTGAGAATTAAAACCACCACCTGTTTCTCCACGTGCCGTCCCTGCTCAGAGATAAAAATGTAGCTGGAGCTCATGACTTGTAATTTATGGACCTCACGTAATGATTTTAGGACTCTGGATCGTTTTGACACAAAGATCATGGGTTCAATACATTCATACATACATACATACATACATACATACATACATACATACATACATGCTTGCATACATACATACATACATGCATACGTACACAGGCCGAGAGACCCTGAGTTTTATACAGAGTGTAACATAACTATACCGGGCGAGAGGCAGTCACGCTACCCCTACACCATGGGGCCGGCTTATCAGAGCTATACCGTCAAAAAATCAGGGATGCTCGTCATTTTATGTTAAGAACGATGGTGGAATCGGATTGGCAGAGAAATTTTTCTTTTCGAGAAGTTATTTTGTTACTTGCGGGAGCGTGATTCAAATTGACGAACTTGCCGTATTTGCTATTCCAGTGAGCCAGCAGCTACCTGTCGCTGTGAGTCAGAGAACGGAAGGGAAGGGAGTGGAAGTGGGAAGGGGGAGACAAAGCTAATGCTCAGAACGAATGCACAACTTTCTCGTTTGTTTGGTATAGTCGCTTTCCAGCCCCAGTAAGCAGTGCACAGTTTGTTCTGCGCAAAATTGACTACTTTGGCGAATCCCGTAGAAAAAGAAGATGAACTTGTACCAAGAATACGAGAGAACAAAGTAACCTCATTTTCTCAAAAATAAAAATGTTCTCCATCAATCCGACTGCACCATCGTCCTTAACATAACACGAAGAACATCCCTGACTTTTTGTCGGTATAGCTCTGATAAACCGGCCCCGCGGTGTAGGGGTAGCGTGCCTGCCTCTCGCCCGGAAGACCCGGGTTCGATTCTCGGCCATGTCAGGGAATTTTCTCTCGACCTGAGGGCTGGTTCTAGGTCCACTCAGCCTACGTGATTAGAATTGATGAGCTATCTGACAGTGAGATGGCGGCCGCGGTATCCAAAGTCCAGAATAACGGCCGAAACGATGCGTCGTGCTGACCACACGACCCCTCGTAATCTGCAGGCCTTAGGGCTAAGCAGCGGTTCCTGGACAGGCCAAGGCCCTTTCAAGGGCGTTAAGTGCCGTGGGATTTTTTAATAGTTCTGATAACCCTGTATAGGAAGGCATATTGCTTATTATATAGGGATATATTTGTTTTAGTTTTACATTGAAATGAATAGGAATACGTTTTGTTCCACAGAGTTTCATTTTATTACAAGAGCAAGTGTGTACCTCACTGGAGAAAGTTTTTATTACTACGTCTGAAATTTTAATGTCGAACTGTCGAGGAGCCAAACGAATGGCCAGAACGTGGATATACAGTTAGAGCCTCTGCAAGATTGTGACAAATTGCCCAACTGATATACATTTCACTTTTAATATCATCGCTGGCGGGGCAATTTATTAGTTGTCTAGTCACACGGAGTTGCGTCACAACACAGCATAAGCCTCGCGCTACCTGCATTACGCTAGAAATTGGGAGAAAGAAACTTTTACCAGCGAGGCTTAAACTTTCTTGTAACAGACACAACAGAGCAGAGCAGGAACAGAACTTCATATCTCTCCGTATGACGAAAATGCGTGCGTGATAACTTTTAATATCTTTTCTCAAACTTCCCCAGTTCGTGAATCCAAAGAAAAGCAGCTCGATTTGTTCTGGGTGATTTCCGACAAAAGAGTAGCGTTACAAAAATGTTGCAAACTTTGGGCTGGGAAGACTTGGGAGAAAGGAGACGGGCTGCTCGATTAAGTGGTATGTTCCGAGCTGTCAGTGGAGAGATTGCGTGGGAGGACATCAGTAGACGAATAAGTATGAGTGGTATCTTTAAAAGTAGGAAAGATCACAATATGAAGATAAAGTTGGAATTCAAGAGGACAAATTGGGACAAATATTCGTTTATAGGAAGGGGAGTTAGGGATTGGAATAACTTACCAAGGGAAATGTTCAATAATTTTCCAATTTCTTTGCGATCATTTAAGAAAAGGCTAGGAAAACAACAAATAGAAAATCTGCCACCTGGACGACTGCCCTAAATGCAGATCAGTAGTGACTGATTGATTGTGATTGTGATGAAAGGCATTTGTGAAAATTGAACTCCAACCATAATTAATTGTCATGAGGTCAATCCCATAGTAGAACCTCAGAAACCCACAGGACTCACATCTTCGATGTCGAGAGGACAAGATTGGTCAAATTGATAATAGTTTTCAGAGGAGATAACGAGATAAGCATTCTCTCTTAATTCTAATAACAACAGTACTTTTACGTACTGTTAATACTTAACTTGTGTGTGAATTTGTATAAGATGATGCTGGATTTAGAAAGTTAAACTAGTAGTATTTCTTGTAATATTTTCTTTCTATGGAATTGGTTGTTGTACTCTTTGTTTGTTTGTTTGTTTGTTTGTTGGATAATTATGTTAACTTTACTTTATTATCACACTACTGTAAGTGACCATTGCCACCGGGATATTTCTCATTTGCGATATATTTGTTAATAATAATGTTTTGTTTTACTTTATACTACTCGTATGTCGAACTTCACATACATTCTTCAAATTAATATGGAAAGGGAATCTTTGCAATACTGTTGGTACTTACCGTACTCAACTTCTGCCTACATAAGTGTATACCTTCAGAAACCTGTTTCCCATTCGTATAAAACAGACATATACTTACTAGATAGCTACAAAGCGTCACGTGGTCGAGTCAATACATCTATCGACGGATTCATGAATAATCTCGATTTTGTCATGGACTGCGTCAAATGTTTGATGTTGGCTCCTAAACTTAGCATAATATGTTCATTTTCATATTGTTTAAATGCATATACAGAAATTTCACATTGTAAAACATACGATGTTGCTCACTATAAGACCAAACGTTTTTCACGTATCGAACGAAAAGAAAATTAAACATGCAAGATGGGAATTAAGTTTTGCATAATGCTCATTAATGTCCGCATCTGTGGTGGAGTGGTTAACACGATTAGCTCCCACCCCCGGAGGCCCGGGTTCGATTCTCGGCTCTGCCATCCTCGAAATGGTTTTCCGTGGTTTCCTACTTCTCCTCCAGGCAAACGCAGGGATGGTACCTAACTTAAGGCCAAGGCCGCTTCCCACCCTCCTCCTTGTCTATCCCTTCCGATCTGCCGATCCCCCACAAGGCCCCTGTTCAGCATAGCATGTGAGGCCACCTGGGCGAGGTACTGGCCCTCCACCCCAGTTGTATCCTCCCAACAAATGTCTCACGCTCCAGGACACTTTCCCTTGAGGTATTAGATATGGGGTCCCTCGCTGTGTCCGCGGAATAAATCAACCCTGAAGGCTACACGGACGAAATAATAATAATAATAATAATAATAATAATAATAATAATAATAATAATAATAATAATAATAATAATAACGCTTATTATATGTAAGTTCTGAATACTCCTTAATATTGCTACTCCATTGCATATTCCGCTTGTGGGTGGGGGCGATAGAATAACACTTACATATCCCCTGCCTGTCGTAGGAAGCGACTGAAAGGGGCCCCAGGGGCTCTGAAATTTGGAGTTTGGGTTGGCGACTACGAGGCCCTTAGCTGAGTTCTGGCATTGCTTACACATACTTGTGCCAGGCTCCTCAGTTTCATCTATCCTATCCGGCCTCTCTTGATCAACTCTTGTTCTTTTCTGACCCCGACTGTGTTAGGTTCCCGAGGCCTAGGGAGTCTTTCATTTTCACGCCCTTCGTAGCCCTTGTCTTTCTTTGGCCGATACCTCCATTTATCGCAGTGCTGGATCCCTTCCATTTTTTCTCTATGATTAGGGTTATATAGAGGATGGTTGCCTAGTTGTACTTCCTCTTAAAACAATGATCCATTGCATACTAATCAAATCACATGTAGCTTAGCGCACATCCTGGCTATCCTTGAACTTACACCAAGTTTTATGAAAATATCTTAACAAACACATAGACACACAAAAATCCACAGTTCTAGCCCTTCAGGCAAGCAACTCAACGTTGAAAATATCCAGGGGATATGAGCAACGAATTTTAGGTAAATAAAATATAATAAAGTATGATAATATATTATTTGTATATTCCTAAAAATTCCAGTCCTTTTCTTAATCATCGTCATCCTGTCGATTAGGTTAGCAGCCTGCCTTTTTCTACCACTGCGAGCGCTAATGTGAGTCAATTCATTGTTTCACTTAAGCACCACTACGAGCGCTAATGTAAGTCAATGCAGAATTTCAATTCAGCGTTTATAACTACATTCGATGTGGACATTTATCAAAAATCAAATACCGCCAGAGGGTACTGAACCAAGGAACACATTATAGAAAACATTATGTAAATAAGTTAATTCGGTTATGATTTGAATCATAAAGAAAACGTGTAAAGAAACAAGCGATTTTAGGCTGTTTTTCTGGAAATGCTTTTAGGCCGGAAGTTATTTTCCAAATTTGCTTTTTCAGTTTGATAGAGCTATGCAGGACTCACAATCTGAAAACTTTCTTGGCCCTTTATCCCTTCAATGTTCGGCACAATTGAGGAAATTGCTTATTTTTACGTTTTTCGTAGAATGGGGACTACTACTTTGGGGGCTGAGAAATTTTTTCAACATTAATACTAAATTCTGCGCTGAATGCCTAATCCGATAATTTTTTAAACGAGAGAAAAGTATGAAGAGCGCAGATCAAACTATAATATTAATTATGTAGATTTTTTCGGCAAGGATGGATAGTGAGAAGACTCCTATTGGTAGAATGATGGAATATGTATGTTTAGTCCTCAGCCCGAAGGCGGGTTGGATCCTCAACAGCTCCGCCATCAGCTGTCATAGATGGCTTGGGCATCACTGAAGAGGCGTACTAGGGAAATGAGGAGTGAGGTAGTTTCCCATTGCTGTCCTCACCGAGACAGAAGTTGCTATTATATATCAGTCTGCCAAGTCCACTGAAATGCATGCACCAACCGACCCTATGAGCAATATTTTCACACCATTCATAGCAGGGACTGGCTGCAGAAGGAATGGCATTACTAGCATCACTCATACCTCAGTCACTTTCTTTTGTCAAAGCCAAGGATAAAGCTGAGACAGATCAACGAAAGTAACAAAATTGCTCTAGCCCATACCAGAAGACATCTTGCCAGCAAAGGCACATGATGGAATAAGGTAAACAAAATATCAGCCCACTAGGTGACGTTAGCAGTTGCGTGAAACTGCCGGAGTTCTTAGCAAGGCGCAGAACATCAAATAAAACGGAACAACACTCATGCTGCTAACACGTCAAAATAAAAGAATTCGTCTTTAACATAACCACGATTTTTAAGGTTGGCCTTGCCGGAAACTCTGAATTCTTTCTTTATGTGCCGGGCTGTGTGGCTCAGACGGTTGAGGCGCTGACCTTCTGACCCAAAATTGGCAGGCTAGATCCTGGCTGAGTCCGGTGGTATTTGAAGGTGCTCAAATACGTCAGCCTCGTATCGGTAGATCTACTGCCACTTAAAACTCGTGCAGGACTAAATTCCGGCATCTCGTCGTCTCCGAAAAGCGTAAATGTAGTTAGTGGTACGTAAAGCATATAACATTATTATTATTATTATTATTATTATTATTATTATTATTATTATTATTATTATTATTATTATTATTATTATTTATGTAACAGATTAGCTAACACAGTTCGAAAAGTTAAGGTATTTCGCCGTTGTAGATAATAATATAGCGAGAATAATACGAGAGAATTTCGTGAAGGCGCAAACGGAATGGAAAGGGATAACTCTCGTGAAAGACCAGGAATGCCGCCTTTGTTCTTGACACATTCCATTTACGTGAAGGAATTTAATTCGAGTGAAACAGAGGTGTGAACGTTACTGCCAATTCCTGCCAAGAGGATGTGTAGTACTTCAAGTTGATATCGATAAGCGCTCGTACCATCACGACACTCGTCATATGAATGAAGTAATATAGATTTATTTTCTTCAATATCACATTGAGAGTCTGATCAGACAGTATATAGTAACTGCGTATGGATAATTCCTCTGGCTCTATACCATTCAGAAATTTCTTCAGATTTTCCGCAGACTCAGATAAAATAACAATATCGGTAACAAATCTCAATGTTTTGATTTCCTCACCTTGGATTAGGATTCCATTTACAAATTCTTCTTTGGTTGTCTTTACCGCCTGCTTTATATAAATATTGAAAAGGAAAGGGGGCCTATTTTAGAAATAATACGTTTTCCCAAATCATAATTTACCATGGACAATCAATATTGTCACCGTCATTTCATCTTATACAGATACAACGATGTCGGTATAAATATTGTCTTTCTCCAGTTTATTAAATTTCTAAGCCTTTCCTCATTCATTAGGCCTGTAGTATTCTGCCCATATCCCGTTCTTCATCAGTCCATCGTAATTCACGTACCACCATGCATTCCTCTGTACTGTTCACATGTTCCAAACAATGAACGATCACCGAAACCAAACCAAAGCCTCAGTTTCATTAGCGAAACCTCCATGTTTTGTTTACTGGAGTTGGTTTCTTGTGACTAGGGTTCCCAAATTAGTCGATTTAGCCGAGTACTGGCCATTTTAATGTCCTCCTTCAGGCACGCGGTACTTGAAGAAGACAGCTATAGTTGTAGATGACAACGCACTGTTTGATCAAATAACTCATCTAAAATTGATTGTATGTGAACAGTAAGGATCAGAAAACAGATTAACACTTTAAAAAGAGACCATTTCAGATAGGTGGAGTAATTTCATGATCAGACATTTTAAATACAAATGCTTTTAATTGTTAAAAATTGTACAATTACTATTTGCAATCGTGATCGATAACGCAGCCGTGCAAAGAATATTCTGTTGAATGCGTCATGAATTTCTGATTGCCCGCTGTAAATACAAAGTCACTCATATTGTGACGTACCCACTTGGCCCACAGATGTTGGACAAAATTATTACGTGGCGGGTCACTTTAATATTAAAATAAATAAATGATATCTCATAGTTTCTCCATAAACAATATCCCTTGGGCGCCAGTCTTCAAGCTTATGGCTTGAAAACGGAAGTTGATAATTAATAATAATAATAATAATAATACGTAATGAGATAAAAACTCCCAGGGGTAGGGTGACGCGACACAAATGCATTAAGTACACTAACTTGGAATTTAAGTATCATTAATAATAATTTCAGAACATACAAATTAAAACAGCTACTTATTAGGATGAAAAACGTGACGTAACGGCATATTAACGAAATCTGAACTTACGGAAGCAAAAGAAAAATTGAATGAAATTAACTCTAAGAAAATGAACTGTTGCGCGAAGACTTGCAGTAACTTATGCCATAAACTCACCATATGCAGACTCTGTTGTCTAGAAGCTGATGATGGGTGGATCTCTCGTACCGGGTCCCTCATCTGTTGTTGGATTCCAGTCCTACTTCTGCTTTTCCTTGCTTTAACACCTCCTACTGTACTTCTTACATAAAGTCGTAATGAGTCCTAATTTTAAGTGCAAAATCACCATGGGTTATGTTCATGGAGAGAATACACTTGTATTCCTCCGTATTACGGAACAGTTGTTTAGCTAAATTCATAATAAAAGCTCTCCTTCCCTATACTAGTCAAAATCGGTCTCCCGTTGACTACCTCTCGTCATTGAGGTAACAAGTCCCAATGAGAGTAACTTTTGAGTAGTATCCTACGGTACTACTCAGATGCGAAGTGAACTAAGTTAAAATCTTCTCCGATGTGCAGACGTAGAATCGTAGTAAGAGTGTCTTCCAAGAGTGAGAATCAGAATGTCCTCTCCCGCTCTTGTCTTCGACGTATATAGGTTCAAAAGTCTCCTTCCATCAGCCATATCACATGGTCCAGTAAGATTCGAGGTCTCATCCCTTCTCCTATGCATTGCTGTGAATTCATCACGTTGCTTCATTACGTTCATTCACATAGGCTGAACTTTCCCGCTGAAATAAAGCGTCAGGTAGCGAAGTTCGAAAAGTGGGCGTTTATAATGTATCAACTGTCTCTTCATGAGGTAGAGAGGGTGAGGTCTCTCGTAACCTAGATGACGTACTTTTCCTGGAAATGGGCTGAAATTAGCCTGCTGACTCTGGTCACCTCACAACAGCTATTGGAAAATTTACTGCAAGTTATTAATATGAATGATGTTGAAATACTTTACCCAATAATTTGTTCGTTCAGAATACGTTATAGCTGCGATGCAAAGAATGAAATGATGATTGAAATGGATGATAAAAACCATATATATAAATTTAAACATGACCTAACAGTGATTAAATATATACATCTTATCGATTAATTATATAGTTCAATAAATGAAAACATGCAGTGATGTCCCAAACATCACAATATGAGCTAAAACCTTGGAAGCGGCGTTTTTACTCTGCGATACGTAAGCTGCAGAAACATTACATTACAGTGGCAGAACTCACTCTCGTCAGCCAGAATGTAATTAACAGATACAATGTCTGCATAAGCCAGGAAGGATGCCATTTCCAGCATCATTTATAAGGTAAGAATTCATGTAAGATTGTATACGCGCTTAAATCAGGGATACGTAAGTTCGGCTGAGGCAGCTGTCATAGCGCAGAGTACAAACACCGTGCGTTTGGTCTGAGTTTATTTTAGAGACCCTGTATAATGCGAGACACACACCTTATCGCTTACTCATCAGAAACCAAAACACAAAACTTCTAGTTTACCAGCAGATTGTTTCGTTCACTGGATTATTATGTCTCATAAACAGTGTTGCCAACTTATATTTTCAAGATCCGCTAAATACTACTAGAAATCCGCTAAAATTCCGCCAAGAAATCCGATCTCAAATAATGGGCAAATAATAATAATAATAATAATAATAATAATAATAATAGATGTTTGCACTCACTTGGTCTGTGAGTTTCACTAGGATTAACCTCCTGCCTGCGAGCCAGCGAGCTAAAACTTGTAAGCGTTTTAGTGCCGGGTGCAAACAAGGTGAATCCCCCACCTTAAGGGCTCAAGGGCCACACACAAAACAGGCCAGTTCATTAAACGGTCTTCCTTCATAGCATAAATATAAATACTACTTTCTCACAGTTTTTTTTTTTTGCTAGTGGCTTTACGTCGCACCGACACAGATAGGTCTTATGGCGACGATGGGATAGGAAAGGCCTAGGCGTTGGAAGGAAACGGCCGTGGCCTTAATTAAGGTACAGCCCCGGCATTTGCCTGGTGTGAAAATGGGAAACCGCGGAAAACCACCTTCAGGGCTGACGACAGTGGGAATCGAACCCACTATCTCCCGCATGCAAGCTCACAGCCACGCGCTCCTAACCGCACGGCCAACTCGCCCGGTGTCTCACAGTTTCATTATCTGTCGTCATTCGTCAACTAAGAGAAAAGTACCCTTTCCCCACGCATTACAAATTTATGATACCGTGATCTCATAACGTCAAATCCAAATAACATGTTTTCCTTATGTGACTGCTAGCTCCTGACAAGAAATACGGAATAGCTTGGACACAGACTGGAGTACAAATTTTTAAAAACCGCAAAATGGATAAAACACTAAATTCCCCTATAATAAATCTAGAATTCCGCCAAAAAATCCGCTGTCCGCTAAATGATATATTTCTCCGTCGACAGTCTTCTAATTCCGCCAAATTTAGCGTAAAATCCGCTAAGTTGGCAACGCTGCCATAAACTGGCCATGAAAGTAGAAATTAAAATATCCGGGATGTTTAAAATCACCGTCAACACACGTTAGTCAAAGGTATTTCATTTTGAGTATCGGAAGCTTCCGAGCAGCTGAAGGAAATTACGGAGAGTAATTATGTGAATATATCGAGAGAAATATTTGAACACCGTTTCCTTTACGGATCGTGTAGTCTCAGATTCACCGGAAAACCTACTTGAGATCTTTTATTTATTTTTTATTTTTTGCTAGTTGTTTTACGTCGCACCGACACAGATAGGTCTTACGGCGACGTTGGGACAGGGAAGAGCTAGGAGTGGGAAGGAAGCGGCCGTGGCCTTAATTAAGGTACAGACCCAGCATTTGCCTGGTGTGAAAATGGGAAACCACGGAAAACCATTTTCAGGGCTGCCGACAGTGGGGTTCAAACCTACTATCTCCCGAATACTGGATACTGGCCGCACTTAAGCGACTGCACCTACCGAGCTCGGTCTACTTGAGATCGTGCGACGTTAATCCATGAAGGAAATTAAAGCAATTACCCAAACAACTTCTACACTGGAGTTTTCAGACATGCATTAACCCATACAGTACATACATATATATTGATTAAGGTCTCCATGCCTTTCAAAGTTCAGTCTGCACGCCTCTGTGAATTAAATACGTGTCTCCACAACCTTTTTTTGCAGTTAGCTCCGGCTTTTTTACAGGTTGTTTTACGTCGCATCGACACAGATAGTTCTTATGGCGACGACGGGATAGGAAAGGGCTAGGAGTGGGAAGGAAGCGGACTTTCCCTTGATTAAGGTGCAACTCCAACATTTTCCTGGTGTGAAAATAAGAAACCACGGAAAATTACCTTCAGGGCTGCCGACAGTGGGGTTCGAACACACTATCTCCCGAATAGTGGATACTGGCTGCACTTAAGCGACTGCAAGTACCGAGCTCGGTAGCTAGCTCAGTGATCTCATTCATTTTCACACACTTTATGAAATACGAGGGCAAGTCAATAAGTATCTGCAATTTTGCTCTAATTACCTTTAGATTGGCTCTATGGCATTGTATGCACACCAGCCGCTAGATGGCACAGTTGACTACGTCTGTGGTAGGTTTAAGTGTTATCACATCATTATAGCTTGAGCTTTTGCGACGTAAATATGGCCGCGCCACTCTCTCTTTGCACCAAGGAAGAACAGCGTTCCTTATTCCTTTTTTTTTGTGGTCTGAGGGTGTGCCAGGAGCGTAAATTCATAGAACAGTTACTCGTCTCTTATTCAGGATCATATCACGCACTTGTTCAATATTGACATCAGTTACGGCTGCAGACGGACGTCCGGATCTTTCCTTATCCTTCACGCTCATGCAATCCCTTTTGAACTGTTCAACCCACTGGTCACTTCGTTGTGGCGAATCATTGTCCCTATATTGTGCTGAATGTTCCCTCCTGGTACACCCTCAGACCACAAAAAACGGATTACGGTATGCTGTTCTTCCTTGGTGCAAAGAGAGGACGACGCGGCCATCTTTACATCGCAACAGCGTAAGCTGTACTGATCTGATAACGCTGAAACCTACCACAGACGTATAGAACGATGCCATCTAGCGGCTGGTGAGCATACACCGCCATAGAGCCAACCTAAAGACAATTAGGGCAAAACTGCAGATACGTATTGACTTGCCTACGTAGCTTAGCGATTGCTGCCTTGATCTCACTCTAATACCCATTGCCGAGTCCATTATTCACCTTGGCAACCTATCTTCACAAATTCGGCTCACATGAGCTCTACACCGAATCCCGGTTTACACGAAGAGCTTCATCCATCGACTTCATTCTTAACAGTCACTTTCTGCTCATTCCGAGTACCCTTCTTCTACTGTACCCACCTGCTTGTACTGCCTATCATTTTGGTTACCTCCATACCTATTAAATCCAACTTGTGACCAAGATATTCGTAGTCCACCCAGCTTTCAATCCCACTCAGTAAAGTCGGTCTGAAGAACATGCCCATACAAAGATAATTTGGAATTTTCAATATGAATGTAAAATTAGTAAGTATTGGAATTCAATTCCTAGAATGTTACAGCAGTGCGATGTTAGCTCTACTACTGTGTGTCTATCGATTGAGCTCAGCCTGTGCGCTTCTTTTGTTCAGGCCACAAGAGTGTCCTGCATATTGTTGCCTTTCATTCAAGATATCGAGGACATCTCGGAGCTCCACCCGGTGATCAATGCCGGCACCCCATCGGTCTATATGTGCTAGCATAATTGATTAGGTCAATTAGTGTGCTCCCTAAGATGATTGATTATATATCAGCGAAGAGCTAACGTGCTGAACATTGCACATTGAGAGCATGATGAATGGAACAACTGAAGCGTCCCAGTCATAAGTCATGACAAGTCCATTGTTTGGCCGTCCCGTCTCATCCTTGAGTACGACTTCCTCTCCCAAGCAGATTAAAACACTGTCGATTCACTGGCATTTATTCTTGGAGGAATTACATAATTTTATGGCTTTCCAAGGATGCGTTTATCAATCTTCCAGAAAGATTTTGAACTCTGGTGTCTTCTTTGCCAAGTCCCAATCCATTCATTGATATTGCCCCTATTGAGATGACGTTCTACTGGTGATTCCCCATAACGGTCGCTAAAAATGAGAACATTAGCTATTATTTTAAATTTTCGTTTCGGCCGTCTATGGACGATGCTTGATAATCCTTGCGGTATTTTTAACCTTCTCTCCCTTCATTCTCTGCAGGTATCATCTCATCCTTTCTCCTACTTTCTTCTTCTACTCTTCTGTATAGCACCTCCCTTTTCTCACTGATGTTTTCCCAGCCTCCAGGAAACCGTGAAACATTTTGAAGATTTGTCTAAATTGATTTCTGATGATATAATCTTCCGGAACGCTGTCTTTGTCATGTCCAACCCCACTTCTTTCAGCTGTGTCTTCCTCTTCTTGAAGAATTCAAAGATTCTTTCCGTTAATCTATTTTGGCCATCCTGAGAATATGTCCATAGAACTGTAACCTTTTCTTTCTCATTAATTCAACCACTCCTTCTGTTCTTTGAAGCAATTCTTTGTTAGATTCGAGTCTCCTCTCCCCGATGTTTACATTTGGGCCCAGAATTTTTCTTAGCATTTATCTCTCTCTCTCTTCCTGATGTCTTCAAGTCCACTTTTTCCAATCTTGCCAAATGTTTCCGCTGCATATAATCACTCAGGTTTAACAACGGTGTACCGGGCGAGTTGGCCGTGCGCGTAGAGGCGCGCGGCTGTGAGCTTGCATCCGGGAGATAGTAGGTTCGAATCCCACTATCGGCAGCCCTGAAGATGGTTTTCCGTGGTTTCCCATTTTCACACCAGGCAAATGCTGGGGCTGTACCTTAATTAAGGCCACGGCCGCTTCCTTCCAACTCCTAGGCCTTTCCTATCCCATCGTCGCCATAAGACCTATCTGTGTCGGTGCGACGTAAAGCCCCCTAGCAACAACAACATTAACAACGGTGTCTAGATGCCTAATGTTAGCCCCATAAGATAAAACCTTTTTGTTATAGGTGTTCCTTGTCAGTTCAAATGCAATTTCAGTTTTTCCCGGCCGATCCTTAATGGCTTTCTTTTCCGAACCATTTCTCTTGTAATGTTTCTCCCAAATACTTACATCTCTTAACTCTACTTATTTTTTTCTCGTAACTTCAAAAACGGAGGGGGCCTCTTTAATATTTGTAATGAACTCAGTCTTCTCAAAAGAAATTTGAGGTCTAGCCTTCTTAGCTATCATCTGGAGTTCTTAAATCCTTTTCTTAACTATTGCTATATCGTTAGAGAGTATCACTAAATCATCAGTGAATGCCAAACAATTTATATTTATACTCTCCTTACCTCCTGCAATTTTAAAAGTTTCGTTGTTAGGAATTCCTTTCTTCCACTCCCTAACGACTTCTTCCAGAACGCAGTTGAACATGATTGGTGAGAGTCAGTCGCCTTGTCTTACACCAGTTTTGATTTCGAAGGGTCTAGAGATCTCATTCCTAAACTTTATTTTGGAGTAAGTGTTGCTGATTGTCTGCCTGATTAAATTTATTCTCTTTCTGTGTACTCCAAACTCTTGTAGAACTCCCACCAAGATCTCCCTATCAATGGAGTCATGTGCCTTTTTGAAGTCTATAAAAACTGCTACATACTTGTTCTTCCCACCATCTTGTATTTTATGATACTCTTTAGGTTGAAGATTTGTTTCGCGCATGATCTACCTTTCCGGAAGCCTGCTTGATATTCTCCCAATTCTACAGTCTACTCTATTTAGTAATGCTTTAGAGAAACTCTTGAATGGGAACGAAACTATCGATCTTCTTCTTCTTCTTTTCCTGCCACTTTTCCCACACCTGTGGGGTCGCGGGTGCGAACTGCGTCGCACATGTGGATTTGACCCTGTTTTACGGCCGGATGCCCTTCCTGACGCCAACCCTCTATGGAGGGATGTAAGCACTATTGCGTGTTTCTGTGGTGGTTGGTAGTGTAGTATGTTGTGTGAATATGATGAGGAGAGTGTTGGGACAGACATATACACCCAGTCCCCGAGCCAGAAGAATTAATCAGAAGAGATTAAAATCCCCGACCCGGCCGGGAATCGAACCCGTGACCCTCTGAACCGAAGGCCAGTACGCTGACCATTCAGCCAACGAGTCGGACAAGGGAACGAAACTATCGATATTCCTCTCTAATTATTAATATTCATCTTATCGCCTTTCTTATGCAATAAATGTATCAGAGCCATCCGCCAGTCTTTAGAGATCCTCTCCGTTTTCCGTAAGTCCCCAAGTTATAGAGTCAGAGATTTTATGACTTCAGTAGGTTCCATTTTCAGGAGTTCTGACCCCATGCTATCTTCACCCGCAGTTTTTTTGTTCTTTAAAAAACCGGGTAACTTCTTCTTCGTCGGGTGGTACTGAGTTATACGTTGTCCATGGTGGCTCTATTTACAAACTTCCTGCGGATCATCACAGTTGAGTAGCTTTTTGAAGTACCTGGCGAGCAGTTCACAATTTTCAAGGTTGTTCCTCCCTAATTTACCTTGATCATCTCTGAAGCAGAGACCTGGTGCCTGATATCCTTTTAATTGTGATTTGAAGGTCTGGTAGAAGTTGCGGGTGTTATTCTTCCGAAAGTCATCCTGTGTTTTCTTCAACTGATCTATTGTCTTGATCCTTCACAATACCAGGGCTGTTAGTTTCGTTCCCTTTTGGTTGTGTTTTATGTAGTATACAACAATGGCAAACTAAAGCACGTATACAGTGGAAATGAAACATTTCTCAACCAATTAGTGCAGGATGCTAGTACTAGCTCCACAAATATAACGTTGGGTGTGGTTGCTTTTTGGATAGGTGCACACACACACACACACACACACACACACACACACACACACACACACACGGTGACAGTGTATCCCTTACAACCAATAACACTCTTCGACTTAAGTTATAAGTCCGATATAGAGCAATTTTAACCCCAAAACTTACTAACAATGAAAAGCTGCAATTAGAATGCACGGTGTGTCAGCACTGTCCGAGCAGAACTGACTTATCTTCTAAACCTAAATTACTATACACCGGATCCCGTGAGATCTCCGAAGTTAAGCAACATTGGGCGTGGTCAAGATCTGGATGGGTTGCCACGCGCTGTTGGTGGGGGTAAGGGAATGGAGGAGCGGAAAGGAACTGGCCACCCTACCGCACGTAAACTCCGGCTCAGGCACACCTCTGCGGAGGTTCGGACCTGCCTTCGGGCAGAATACACCCTTACCTTAGCTTACTCATGTCCTACGAAACCACAATGGAACACTTGAGTACTGTATGCAGCATGCACAACGTTTATGTCACGCAGGGCTGCGTACTTGACCGATTAAGGAATGTCCGCGTCGGTTAGAGCAAATAATCATTTGTTGAGTCCACGTTTGAAATGAAACTAAATATGACAGTATATTTTAGAACTCATTCCGAGCAACATACGTAACGTACTTTGAAAGTCAAAACTCGAATTTTCTCCCAGTAACACTCAGTTATTATAGGGGAGAAATATCCATTCGTATGTTGATAGCCTACACAATTCACAAGACATCGTGCTAATCAATTTAAGTTCAATATTCAACCGAACCTGTGGCCTTGCCGGTCGCTCTCTGACTGGCCGAGAGTACACCAGTTATATGAACCATTCAGAAGCTCTTTACTTGGTACGCTCACATTATACCAGTGGTGAGATTCGGGGGTGTTCTCCTCGTCCCTAGTGTCGATATGGGCAGGACTTCTCTTACAACATCCGTGTAGGGATGTGGTCAACCTTTCACTAATATTCCCACCAATGCTGCTTAACTGTTGTAAGTCCGATGCGTTGCGATTATCTCGTAATCTATACGAAGTTGTAGGGGGTCCGCTGTCTGCAATTTCGTTTATTTTTCCTATTTTTCAGATATTTATCCGCTTTAGGTCGACTCAAGACCGTATCTGTGGTTTTTTAGCTTTCGCGTCTCTCTGTCTGTTTGTCTGCTCCAACACAGCAGCAAAGCGCCTAGATAGATCTCGACCAAACTTCATATTTAGAGTATACTAATACAGGAGCAGGTTTTGGTATGCATATGATTTGAAAATAATGGAACAAATTGGGGATTTATAGGGTGATCAAACGAGTTATTTGGTTTTCTTTTCAAGGTATGTAAAATCTTTGTGCTGTATGTGAAGCGTCCCATCATTTTAAAAAAATCCACATAATTTCTCTTACTCTTCAAATGACGGAGAAAATTACTATTTTCTGCAGATGTCACGCTCTGCTTTAAGTGACTGACACCATTGCAGACCGACAACGAACCTAACGGTTACCATGGAAACATCTCTGGCTGCTTACCAACAGGGATGTTATGTAATGCCATTTTCGTCATCATTCTTGTAATCTCGTGGCTGTTCGTTGAGTAGAAGGCGAGAGAGACATAACGCTACCATTTAGCGGGATATTTTCCGAATAACTTTCACCCGGTGAGGTTTATTTTTCCAAAGCGATGACCTATAGTTTTCATAGGATTTGTTTTGCACCCTCCAAATTAAGATGGCGGTTATAATTTGCCAGGCGAGCTAGAAAATTCAAATTAGGAAAAATTACAATTTTTAGCCTGTAACCGACGAAAAAATACCAATACATTCAAATATGTAACCTTTTAGCCCCTCAAAAAATATCGAAACCTGGAGGCAATTTTAATGACGGTGCAGACCTTCGTTTCGTGGTAATTGGTGGCTAAGCAGTAATTTGTATCACAAAACAGACAGCACAAGCCCCGCTCAGTTTGGCGACATCTAAAACTTTGGTCCTATGATTTTTGTCATATCTCGATCCCTTATATGTTAGATAGAGCTGCATTTAGCGACTGTAGATAAAGTTTGTAATTTTTACACGTATATTTTATAGTATGCAAGGAGGCCTGTTATTGTAATCAAAACAACCGATCTCGATTGTGACCGGCGGTAGGGAAGTATGGCTGCCATTATAATTAAATCCCCCAATTCGATTGTGACTGACAGTATGAAAATGTGCCTGTCATTATAAGGAAAACTCCCCAACTCAATTAAATGAGAGGCATTTTGTCGAGAAAGAACCGAACATACGAAATTCCATCTCAGTGTAATCATCTCTCAACCACAGAAACTCCTAAAGCTAAGCATCCAAGACCAACATTTTTTTTAGATGTCATTCCTCAAATTTTTATGTCAAACCCATACGGGGCCGGATTTGAAGTAAAATTAATCTTTGTAGCGAATGTTTACGACCTAATGCTCTTCCTGACGTCAACCTCATCAGGGGAGTTAATCAGATGAAACGAATGACGTGATATTAGCAAATAACAATAATTCAATATTCAATATATTTGTGTTCTGTGCGTACGTGAGAAATGGTACAGAAAATGTTAAACTGGTAGAGGAGAGGTGCAACAACGGAATTTTTATCATCGTGATGGGAATGACTGCTACGCAGATCAATAATATTTTCAAGTCCGCCCCAATTCTGGGTAGCGATTTGTATATTATCTTACTAGCTATCAACATCCTGTTGTCTTCATGGGTGAATTTAATAGTCCTCACACTAACTGAAAAGCTCTTTCAACGACCGAAATGGAGAAGACCTGGGTGTTTGGATGGAGAGAAACAATATGTATCTTATATTTTTCACAAAAGATCGAGGCACCTTGAAATAAGCAAAGGTGGCAGAAATGAGAAGTGAATATTGCTTAGGGGTGATTCGACGACATATTAAGCCCAAATACATCACTGGTAAAATATAGTATTTGCAGGGCACTATGGCTCTTATATAAATTAGAATAAATTTCGTTCGCGCCCTACGGTCGGCAGCCCTGAAGACAGTTTTCCGTGTTTTCCCATTTTAACACCAGGAAAATGCTGGGGATTTACCTCATTTAAGGCCCCGGACGCTTCCTTCCCACTCTTAGCTCTTTTCTATCCCACTGTCGCCATAAGACCTATCTGTGTCGACGGGACGTAAAGCCAATTATTTTAAAAAAATCTTAGTTCCATGGATTAATCTCAAAAGGGAACTGGGTTGGACCAAAAAGATTTCAACTTATCTTCGGTGAATGATCAATTAACATATCCAGAATGTGATAATCATCTTCCCAACAAATCAGCGATATTGTTATAATTAATTGCTGAATAATTGGGTGGCTCGGAGTAGTTAGCGAATTTTTTGAATTTTTAAGTTACGTAAGACCATCTTTACCTGAAATGAGATTTTGACAGTGGGAACAAAATGTCACGCTCTACATATTTTAGTAACACATACAGTATATCATTATATCAAAATATCAGGGTTCGAAATAAATATGTGGTAATATCTTATCACTACTCCTTTCTTTTGTAACCGCCTGCTTCAGTAACTGTGAGGGATACATACACCCCCTTAACTTTAATCCTGTAAGTCGGAGGAATAGGTGCGAATTTAGAATACACAAAGTACTGTTAAAAGAAAGGCTCATGGAAAGCATAGAAGTTACAGGCCTATACATTCTAAATTTCACAAATTTTACGCAGTTGGAATCGAGTGCGAATCAAAATTGCTGACCTGTGTGGCACAGTTTATTATTCGTTGCTTGATATAGGTCTAGTCTGCATTTTGTCTCCTTGTACAGTACATAGGTTGAGTGCTGACCCCGGAGACTGGTTTGGACCTCAACAGCTCAGCCTTCAACCGTTAGGTGGCCCATGCGTCACTAAAGAGGTGTACTGAAGAGGGAAATGAGGAGTGAGATAGTTTCCCGTTGCTTTCCTCATTGCACCATAAGTTGCTATTACATCTCAGTCTACCAAGCCCATTGAAATTCACGCACCAACCGACCCTATGAGCAATATTTTCACACCATTCACACATGAACAGGATTCATAAGGATTGAGATTACTAGCATCTCTCATACCTCGGTCACTTTTACATTGTCAAATCCAAGGATGAGACTCATACAGGTCAATGAAAGTAACAACTTTGTTTTATCCCACACCAGAAGACATAGCGCAGTGTAAACACTAGGTCTCACCAGAAAAGGCATGTCTCCTTAATTTTCTGTTATTCTACAGCCCAAGTAACACACTCATCTACTTGCTTTAAGACTTCCTTTTCTAATCTACTCTTTCCTTCATCGCCAGACTTTGATGGACTAGATTCTGTTATATTTGTTTTCGATTTTTTAATTTCCATCAAGCACTTTTTCTCCAATGTCGTATCCATACAGTTCAGCGATTTTTCCACATCATCTTCACACACTTCAAGGAATATAAGGAATTAATAATAATCGTAACAAACATAAGCGTATGGTCTCAGCTGCCGCGTGCAGGCATTTCAACTCCTCGCCACCTATTTAAACTCATGTTCATAAAAAACAGAACACCTTGAAATACTATGGATAGGAAGTCCATATTCACAGCATATGTTCATTAGTATGTTCTGCAGAAACGATTAGCATTTCAGTCACCTAGATTCAGCATGTGTCCTGTTGCCTAGTAGGCAATGGGTCTTCAATGGACACTGATAACTTGTTCCATGCGTGGTGGCATCGACGCGCATAAGACGCGAATGGCCTACTGGGGTATAGCCATTCATGCTGCATTCACCTGGTTCCTCAGTTCATCTTTGGTGGTTGGCGTTGGGTCACAGCGCTGCACCCGTCCTTTCACCATATCCCATACATTTTCGATTGGCGACAAGTCCGATAATCTGGCGGGCCAGGGCAACAATCTAGCATTCTGTGACAACAAGAAGGCACATGTACATTCAGCAACATGTGGTTGCGCACTGTCCTGCTGAAATGTGGCGTCTGGGGTGTCGCTCCGAAAGGGTACGGCAACGGGTCGCACGATGTCATTCACGTAGGTCAAATTACTCTCAGTGCCCTGGAGATGCACCAACTGTGATTTTTTATTGTACCCAATAGCCCCCCACACCATAAGGCATTGAGTTGGTGCCGTATATCTTGTGCGAATGCAGTCAATGCGATGCCTCTCCCCATGCCTGCGGTGAACCAAAATGCGGTCATCATTTTCAAACAGAACCTGAATTCGTCCATAAAAACTATCTGCTGATAGTGTACGTTGTGTTACACTGCTGCGTCAGAGCCGACGAGGACGCAGATCTGTCCTGCAATGCCATTCGGATGAGATGTCGGGAGGGGGGGGGTGTCTGGGTGGTGCGACCAGACCCATTTCGTCGTGTTGTACGGCCTTCTGTGAACCATTCTGTACACACCCGTTGCACTGCCGACGTCCCACACAAGCAGCATTTTCAAGGATGGATGCATCACATGTTCTCATGCCAATAATGCGCCCTCTTTCAAACGCACTCATTTGACGGGACGGTTCACGCACACGTTTTCGAGGCCTCCTGCACGTCTGCTCAAGTCACACTGATCCATTACCTTCGCGACAACAAGAGCCGCAGACACATTTTACCAGTCGGTGGTGGTGCGCCGAGAGATCGATGTAGACCTTGAGCCTGGTTCAAATGCGAATTATTTCTTCAGAACGTGCTAATGCACATGTCCTGTGAATATTAAATTTCTATCTCTAGACTTTCAAGGTGTTCTTGTTTTTAGTAATACGAGGGCATTTATTTATTTATTTATTTATTTATTTATTTATTTATTTATTTATTTATTTATTTATTTATTTATTTATTTATTTATTTATTTATTGTGTCTGGGCTGCCTAAGCGTCAATTTCGACGTTCCATTCCACTCTACCATGTCGCAGAGTAAACTGGTCCTCTCTTGCATGATCAGTGATTGGGTTTTCAAAAATTTGTCGAGTAAACACCAAATACATCACCGGTAAACGTTTACATGCCGAATTCTATGAGATGTATTTTTTTATTTACTGATGTGTTTATTTGTGGCGAAGTTAGGGCTCTTGACCCTCTCTTAACCCCTTTTTTCGGTTTGATACTGAATACATTATGTATGTTCAAACTTTATATAGGCTATATAATATAGGCTAAAACTAAAAGATCTACATCCTAAGACTAAAATGAGCATAATTAATTCAATATTAACTGCTCTGCGTAATATTCATATAATTGGGAACTAATTACTCAAGACATTCACTCGCACATTCACACATAACTATATACTATACACTAGTGTCCAAAAGTTAAGCATAATCACTAAACGAGGCCATACCGCCTGATAGGAATGTCAGACGGATTGCTGAACAAACGGAAGCTGAATCACACACCATATGTCACACAAATTTTCCAAGAAAACAGTGTCAGAAAAGTTCTGATAGCTAAGGTACACCTTTGACGACAACTAACAAAACTTGGCAATGTCTTCCACAAGAAAATATGCTGTTAATAGGGTGTATGGCCACACATGCTTCGCAGCGACGTGGCATACTCTCTAACAGATAGTCCAAGAACTCTTGTTGCAGTCGATCCCATTGCTCCGAAAGGGCAATGGGAAGGTCTTGGAGTGTCCTTGGTGGAGGCTGACGGGATGCAATTTGCATCCCAGGCATGTTCTATAGGATTCAGATCCGCAGACCTTGCTGGCCATTCCATGCCATGAACGTTTTCTCCAGCCAGAAATGCATTCACCAGAGCAGCGCGGTGCGGCCGGGCATTATCGTCCATTAAGAGGAAGTCTGGACCAACCGCACCTCTGAAGAGTCGAACATGTGGTTTCAGTACCTCATCCCTGTATCTCCGAGCGTTAACAGTGTTCCTCGGACCACCCATGAAGGTGTGCAGGTCCGTACGGCCATTCAACATGATGCCGCTCCACACATGACGCCACCACCACCATACTGATCCCGTTCCATGACGTTCCTCTGGTTGAATCGGCTACCCGGTTCTCTCCAGTTTAATGTGCGACGGGATTCATCTGTGAAGAGCACGTGCCTCCATTCATTCATGGTCCAGTTTCGATGTTGGCGGCTCCACAGTAAACGGGCCCGTCTCTGTGATGGACGTCGGGCAAACAGCCCCGCTGTTCTGAGCCTCCAGTACGTAGTTTGCCGGGCTGAGATGGCTGCAAGCTCCGCCGACAATTGTCTTGCAGGTGCACTCCGATTTCGTCGGGAGGTTAAGGCCACATATCGGTCCTGCTGTGGGGTGGTTACCCTTGGTCGACCTGGTACTGGCTTACGACTAACGCGTCTTGTGTCTCGAAATCGTCTCCATTGCCTGGAAATGACATTTTGTGGCACATTCAAGGATACGGCGACTTCGGTCTGTGTCTGGCCTGCTTCCAGGCGGCCGAGTATTCTACCCTGCAAAACGGGGTCCAGATGGCGTCGTTGTGCCATTATGTTGTCACGTTCACCACGAGGCTACAATCCACACACTATAACGTCAAACACGACTGAGGGAATATGGGACGCAGGCACAGGCTGTGTTTACCTTGCGATTACGCCGCTAGTCAAAGCAGGGAACACTCCTTTCCTATACAGAGCGAACTCGTAAGGTTGGTAGGTGCATTTGTCGTGCGATTTGCGGTCTATTTCCTGTTGCCCTGCTTACTCATGACTTATGCTTAACTTTTGGACACTATTGTAGCATACGTATTCAATCTTTAGATTGTCTTTTGAAGGTAATTAATGAGGAACAATGTGTAATTTCAGGTGGCAAAGAATTCCATAGTCTAACGCCCGACACAAGGAAAGAATTACTAAGGCAGATGGATGATATGTAGGTATTGCAATTATTGACCCAGATCACGTGTCACGGTTATGAAAGTAAGATAGAAAACGAAAATTACTGGAGAGATATTCAGGTGTATTTTCAATCAAGAGTCAATAGATTAGGGTTGATACATGTCGATTTCTCTGCCATCCAAGAATGTTGTGCATAAAAAGGGGATATATGTGAGGCAAAATTCAATGAAAAACTAAATCTAATGCAGGAGCTTAAAGCTCTCTGTGGTTTCTTATTTTGTTCACTGGTAGTATCTAGCAACACGTAACAATAGTTAAAATTTGGTTGTATCAATGTTTGAACCAGTGATATTTTTAAGTTGAAAGGTAATACGGACTGATGAATCTTAAGGGAATGAAATGATGAATGAACTTTCCTGCGTACATTAATGAAATGCTCACGTAGTGTCAAATGACTTTTTTCCACCCCTCAAAAATGCGACTACCCATGCCGGGTTTGAACCCGAGATCTTCATACCCATAAATCGACACTATACCACTGACCCACAGAGAAAATTATAAAAAGGAATTCTACTAACTGGATACCTTCATCCCCTCTACATTCCACGTCACATGCTGCGGGAGGATTAACGATTATTCGATTCCCCATGGAGTGGGGACGATGAGATGTGATGTCATGTTGAAATACATCATGAATTATTGATGGCGGTTTATTTCATGCAACATTAACACCAGGGTGGATCATCTAGTCTTTTAACTCAGTTGTGGTCTGTGGATGGCAGGGAGCAAGGTGAACTTAATGACCTCTCCTCTGATTCCTAACTCACTTTGGACCTGGGAAACAAATTTCGTTTGACTACGTCGCGTGTTATACAAATTGTGTTCTTTACCTCAACGTGCAGTCACACAGGGACTGGCACAGAGCAGCGTTGTATTATTAATGTTGAAAACATTTCTTATCAAACACCAAGTAGGGGTCCCCCCTCCCCCCCCCCCCCGCCATACTACGAAAAAGCACAAAATTAAGCAATTCCCTCAACTGCACCGAAAGTTTTAAATTGTGAGATTTGGATAGCTCTATCAAATTAAAATAACAAATTTTAAATTGTGAGATTTGGATAGCTCTATCAAACTAAAATAACAAATTTTTAATTGTGAAATTTGGATAGCTCTATGAAACTAAAATAACAAATTTCGAAAATCACTCCCAGCCTAATTGTAGTTCCAGAAAAACGGCCTAAAATCACGTGTTTCTTTACTCGTTTTCTTTTGGATTTTGGATTCAAATCCTAGCCAAACAAACGTATTTACATCATTATTTCTGTAATGTGTTCCTTGGTTCAATACTCTCACGCGTATTTTGATTTTATGTAAAATGTTCACACCAAATGTTGTTATAAGGGCTTAAGTAAAACTCTACATTGACTGACATTAGCGTTCGTAGCGGTGCTTAAGGGAAGTAGTAATAGTAAATAGTAATTATTGACAGAATTGAATGAAATTTGGTTTGTGGTCTCCTAATGGTGAAATAAGGCCAGATATCAATTTTCAGGAAAATAGCAACATAACTTTGAGAAATTAACACTTACAATTTAATTTTTTAAATCGATAAGCATAAAAAATGCTCCAGCTGAAGAGTTACTTCAAATATCACATTGAAAACTGGTGTACAGGGACTTCAATGTATGGAAAGGATTTTAACAGAGAGAAAGTCTGCATATGTAGTCCATGAATGTGAGGAGAAAATGAGATTTTGTGTTTATGTTTTTCTCAAATTATGCTAAAAAATACCCCTTTTAAAGTGTCAACATTATAAAAAATTCCTTCTGTTAATATCAAGACAATACAGGTGTTAACAACCCATGAAATTCTCATGGAATTTGAAACCAAATTGGTTCAGCTGGAACATTTTAAATATCTGAAAATGTATATATGAAAAAAACATATTTTCGTAAGTAAAAGCTAGTGGATGAGGATTCAACCGGACATTCAAATATCAGGATAGTACTTTAAAAATGGCGGAACCCGAAAAATACCACTGCCAAATGATCCGCAGGAGTCCGTCGTACAATAATATGCACAAATTGAAAAATCGATAATTTTTACTTTCTTCACCAAAAACTCAGTCCCTTAGTGAAAATATGCATTGACTCACATTAGCGCCCGTAGTGGTGTTAAGTGAAACACTGTACTGGCTCATATTAGCGCTCGTAGTGGTAGAAAAAAGGCAAACTGCTAATCTAATCGACCGGATAACGATGATTAAGAAAAGGATTGTAATTTTTAGTAATAAATAATTTATTTGTTATATTTCTTATATTTTATTTACCTAAAATTCGTAGCTCATATCCCTAGGATGTTTCCAACATTGAGTTGTTTGCCTGTGGATTTATTCTTCCTCTTCCTAACCTTTTCCCCAATTTATTGGGGTCGGTTCATATGGATTTTACACCGAGCAAGTTGGCTGTGCGGTTAGGATCGCGCAGTTATGAGTTTGCATTCGGGAGATAGAGGATGCGAATCCCACTGTCGGGACCCCTAAAAATGGTTTCCCGTGGTTTCCCATTTTCACTCTAGGCAAATGCTGAGGCTGTACCTTAATTAAGGCCAAGGCTGCCACCTTCCCACTCCTAGTCCTTTCCCATCCCTCTGTCGGTTACCGAAAATCTTCAATGTGTTAGTGCTACGTTGAGCAAGTAGAAAAAAATATATGGACGTGGACCAGTTTTACAGCTGAATAACCTTCCCGACTCCATATTGCAGGTGGATGTATATATTCAGTATTTCGTGTTGTTATAGCGTATGGTAATGTGTTGTGTTGTATGTAGATAAAGAGAAGTGTATTGAGGAAAACACAAATATTTAGTGCCCGAGCTAAAGGAATTAACCATTCGCGTTAAGACCCCCGGTCCTGTATGGAATCGAACCTAATCCCCCTGAACCGAAGGCCAGTACAAAGACCATTCAGCTAGAGTGCCGGTCTAAAGCAAGCATTGCACAACAACAGAAGAATCACATGTAATGGTGGGCGGTTTTCTGTCGGGTAGCTGTTAGCTTCCATTCGCGAGATGAAGAGTTTATTATTGACAGTACTGAAGATGGTTTCCCGTGCTTTCCCCTTAATTTAGGCCACGGCCACTTCATTCCCAGTTGCTAGCTTGCATTCGGGAGATAGCGCGTTCCAACCGTACTGTCGTCAGCCCTGAAGATTGTTTTCCGTGGTTTCCCACTTCACAACAACCATATGCTGAGGCTGCACCTTAATTAAGGCCACAGTCACTTCCTTCACAATCCTAGCCAGGTCCTATCTCGTCATCGCCATAAGACCTATGTGTTTCGGTACGACGTAAAATAAATAATAAAAGACTTTCGCCCCAGTCCTCTTATTTCCTATCCTACTGTCAACAAAAAAGAAACATCTGAGGTATGCGATGATAAACCACCAGAAAAAGGAAAAATAAAAGAGGATAAATATTATTTTGAAAATAAATACACAAACATAAAAGATTACTAACGAGTTAATTAACATGAATCTTATAGGAACTCACATACAAATGCAGTATAGGCTAATCAAGTACATGCCATTGCTAGTAGCGTAACATATTATCTGCAACGCAGTTACTCAGAAATTCACACAAGATGTTCAGAATATAATTCGAAATGTTTCATTACAAATTGTGGAGTATTATAATTATAACGTAATCGCACAGAACATCACGTGTAACTAAAAATAATTCCAATATTATTAAGTTACGATTTACGATTGAACCGCACGGTGTTAGTTTAAAATTATATTTACATCGCCGTCACATATGAATTTATACATAATAATATTATCAACATATTGAAAGAGCCTCCGTGGCTCAGGTGACTTCCGTGGTTCAAATCTTTGTAATTCCATGTGAGATTTATGCTGAACAAAGCGGAAGAGGAACGGGTTTTACTCCGGGTACTCCAGTTTTAAGCAACACTATCCAATATAATTTCATTTCATTTCATTTCATCTTTTAGTCATTAATCATTGCCCAGAGGAATGCGACAGGCTTTGGCAGCCGGCACAATTCCTATCCTCGTCGCTAGATGGGTACTTCATTCATTCCATTCCTGATCCGGTCGAATGACTAGAGACAGGTTGAGGACTTCCATTTTCATTTTTCATCAGCATATTGAAGTCTATTTTTGAAGCATCTAACATTTCTGATAAAGAGACCTAAGACTGCTCTGCTCCAATTACCAATTCCCTGATTTACAAGCAAATATTTATCATAGTTTGTTTTCTGTAGTCTTCCCTTTAATTTACGGAAATGGTCGGTTTTGTAGCTTTCAGTGTTTCCCACCCAATTTTCAATATCGTTGCCAGTGATCAGCAGGATAAGACACCGAACTACATCGCGTTTTATACACAGCGCGTTATTTATATCAACTCAGAATGGTACAGGGACTTGTACAGAGCACCGCTATGCTTGAATCAATACATTGGTCGGCATGGTTGTGACACTAAAGCCAACATAGGATAAAATGTGCTTTCGAAAGTGACTTACCTCACACTCTTCTTTGTTTCAATTAGTGATACATCTTAATATAAAAAAAATGTTATTGTATGTATGTACGTATTGAACCAATAACCTTTGAACCATATGTAACAAGGGTTCTAAACCTATAAATTTCATGTGATTTGAATCGACCAGTAAGGGTATCATGAGGAGCTCCACTCACATTTATTCTTAGTCATGGGTGACACGTGTTGAATTGCCCCACGAGAAGCGAGTGACGTCAATGCCACGTGTAATTGGTGGAAGGCTACTCAGGAATTTGGCGGGGTATGATACCAGTCGTACTTAAGTCTGCATGAGAATTTGAAAGGACACCGACGAGAGAAAGTTTGAAAAACTACAAGTACAATTTATCTGCAATTAATAAAGAAAATTCTAGTCCTCTATATGCGAAGACAATGGATATTCCAATAAGACGTGCCAAATCGTTAAACTTCTATTACATCGTCAAAATCTAATGCCCGGATAATAATTTATTTTTGAAGACAAATCCTGCCAGGAAAATTCTCGAAATTCAAACTCAAGGAGAGCCAAGGACAAGGTAATTATTTGTTGTGTTACGAACAGGTATCAGTTATATTCATTTCTAGATGAGTCTGGATGAGCCCGCTCTAGGACACCGTTGTGAGACATTAAAACGGGTCGGCGTCTGTTTGCATTTGTCATTTACGTTTGAGAGTTGGAGATAGCTCCACGTTCCTCTGTGAAAGAATAAAGAAATACCATTTCTGAGGCTAAGTCCACAAAATGGAACTTATATTTTGGCCGAGTAGGCAGCCGGCTAAACGTCGTTTTGGCAACGAGAGCAGAGAACACAAACATATTTCTGAGATAGTAAAATACGAGATTTGTTAATCATCTCAAATACATTTTTTGGCAGTAACCAAAGGCTTCTCGCAGAACGCAGAAAATCGTAAGTCAGATTGTCTTATTTATTATCGACGATATTCCTAATGGGAAATCCAGTTCGAATTCATGGACAAGAAATAGACGGTCGTACTCAACGCCGATATCCCTCAAACGAATTATGATACGAGGGTGTCTTGCATTTGATAGTCACGTGTGCGGGCTATAATTTGTATAAGAGAGTGCGATTTATTACGAAGAAAATTGCAAGCGAAGGGCTTTTAATATTTTATGTAATTATTTTCAGACTGAAGTATATAAACAAAGAGTCATATGGAATAAAAATATTATATCTATGTGCCTAAAACTGTTTTAATGGTGAAATAAAATCATAGAGGATGCTAGCGGCACGCTGCAATGGCATCTGACGTACATCCTCCAGGTACTGTGGAATAAGTCTTTCATAACCAGCATTTATTTCATCACGTCATCCTTCAGGAATGTTTGTGACGCATTTTAGTCACCGTTTTTTTCTTTATTTTGTGTTATAACGTCAGTAATGTATGACGAAAGTTCATTTGAAATTGCTAACCATCGCCGGATAGCGATGTTACATGTTTGCATGTGTAGAGTAATGGATTCAACGGTCGTAGAACGGTTAAGTTGTAGTAAGGGCTGTGTTATTTCCTTTGCATTAAATTGCGACCATGTATAGATGGAGATCTTCAAAGTGCTACTTTAGAAAATTTAAGGTCATTTGTTTAGAGCGGAGCCAGGATCGAACCTGCCAATTTGGGGTCAGAAGACCTGCGCCTCAACCGTCTGAGCCACTCAGCCCGATGAATAGGTAAGGTGAACGACTAATACTTCGCTGTAGATAACTTTCAAATTTTAAAAGGCATTTTCTAAAGTTTTGTATTGGACTTGAAACGTATTTTCTTAGGGTTTATTTTCCATTAATTTCCTAACCTTGTTTAGTGAAATAAAACGGTATAATATTGATGTAAGATGTAAAGGCAGCCAACCTGGATATTTATGTTGATCAGTCAGTGAATGCGAGAGATAATATACGAGGAAGAACATTGCAGTTCCCCGTGATAACGTGTAACATAGCCAAGCTGTTGATGTTTATAGACCAATTTGTAACGTCATCATGTTTTAGTGGTCAATGTAACTGTCCTATTAACTTGCGCACTCCATACATTATCACACACATCACTGAAATTCGTGATCGAAGCGAGCGAGCTATCCGCGCCAGCAACATGGAGCAGAAGGCGGATAATGCGACGTAACCATGTACAAAACAATAATTTATATTTAAATTTACTGATGCATTTCTGACCGCTGATACTGAAAAGTATATTCATGTAGCGTCTGCGTTAGAGAAGATATATTGCAGATCTTGAGTTGTGTCGTTGTTGTTTGAGTCATCAGTCCATAGACTGGTTTGATACAGCTCTCCATGCCATCCTGTCCATGCTAAACATTTCATTTCTACATAAATACCGCATCCTACATCTGCTCTAATCTGCTTGTCATTTTCATACCTTCATCTACCCCTACCGTTCTTCCCGCCTACACTATCCTCAAAAACCAACTAAACAACTCCTGGGTGTCTTAAAATGTGTTCTACCATTCCTTCACGTCAAATTTCTCCAAGTCGTTCTCATCTCATCAATTCTATTCAGTATCTCTTCTTTCGTGATATGGTCTACCTATCTCAACTTCAACATTATTCTGTAACACCACATTTCAAAAGTTTCTAATCTCTTTCTAGCTAGTTATCATCCATGTTTCATGCAATCCAACGTCCCAGACGAAAGTCTTCAAAAACATATTTCCGATTCCTATATCGATGTTCCAAGTGAGCAAATTTATTTTCTTAAGAAAGTCCTTCCTTGCTTGTGGTGGTCTGCTGTTTATGTCCTCCTTACTTCCGCCATCTTTAGTTATCTTACTATTCAAGTAACAATATTCATCTGCTTCCTTTAAGACTTCATTTCCTAATCTAATATTACCTGCATCACCTGACGTCGTTCGACTGCACTCCATTACTTTTGCTTCGGACTTATTTTCATCGTTTACTCCTTCCCCAAGACTTACCATACCACTCAGCAATTTCTCCACATCTTCCGCAGATATATATAAAATAACAATATCATCGGCAAATCTCATAGTTTTGATTTCCTCTCCTTTAATTGGTATTTCATTTCCAAATTCCTCTTTGATTTCCTTTACCGTCCATTCTATATAAACATTGAAAAGGAGGAGGGATGAATTGCAGCTTTGCCTAACTCTTTTCTGAACAGGTACTTCTTTCTTTCAAAGCCCCCGATTCTTATCACTGCAGTCTGACTTTTGAACAGATTGTGGATAATACTTCTTTTTGGGCATCTTGATCCTGATCGCCTTCAAAATCTCAAATAGCTTGGTTCAGTCAACATTATCGAATGCTTTTCTAGATCTACGAACGCCATGAACGCTAATTTGTCCTCCTTAATTCGGTCGTCTCAAGATCAGATGTAAAGTCAGGATTGCTTCATGTGTTCATACATTTCTTCTGAAGTAAAACTGATCTTTTCCTAGCTCAGTTTCAACTTGTCTTACAATTCTTCTGCCATTACTATATTTATATACACTGCTGTGGGTGTGATCCAGTAGCGGCTCAGAGTTTGGTGATGGGGTTCACATATTCATTTCCAAAAACTTTCAAATTAATATAGCCTTTTGATCCCATCGACACCATCTCGTTCCGAGATAAAATCAATATAACCTCAGATCATAAGGGTTTGAAATAAATATTCAAACAAAACCTAACCAAACCCCTTGGCGCAATAGCCCTGAAGGGCCATGGCTTACCAAGCGATCACTGCTCAGCCTGAAGGCCTGCAGATTATGATGAATCCTCTCGGCCGTTATTCCTGGTTTTCTAGACCGGGGCCGCCATCTCACCGTCAGATAGCTCCTCAATGGTAATCACATAGGCTGAGTGGACCTCGAACCAGCCCTCAGATGCAGGTAAAAATACCTGACCTGGCCGGGAACCAAAGCCGGGGCCTCCCGGTAAGAGGCAGGCATGCTAACCCGAAACCGCGGGCGTCGGCGAAATAAACACTCACCTAGGACAAAACTGTGGAAGTCGATGGTGCTGTTGTAGAATGTTTGTAGTGAAAATAAAACTGAGACTTGCTCCATGGCTAAATGGTTAGCATACTGGCCTTTAGTCACAGGAGTCCCGGGTTCGATTCCCGGGAGGGTCGGGAATTTTAACCATACTTGGTTAATTTAGCTGGCACTGGGGCTGGGTGTATGTCTCGTCTTCAGCATCATTTCATCCTCATCGCGACGTGCAGGTCGCCTACGAGAGTCAAATCAAAAAGACCTGCATCTGGCGAGCCGAACTTTTCCTCGGACACTCCCAGCACTAAAAGCCATACGTCATTTCATTTTTTTCAACTGAGACTTGAATATTTTCGGAACCCAATTGTCTGTCTGTCCGTCAGGTCATCATGTCAGAGGCTGGGTGGATCCTCGAATAGCAGCACCAAAGGTTATGTGGTTATAGCAAACCGCCAAAAACCTATGGCAGTACCAAAATGAAGCGAACTAGGCAAGACGAAGAGTGAGGCAGTTTTCCATTGCTTTCCTCACTGGATCAGAAAGTGCTATTGCAGCACGACCGACCCTATGAGCAACAACATTCATAACAATCAGACGTACCGGTCGTACTCCGAATGTCATTACTCAGCACCACCCATACCAGAGGAGCTTCCATTTTCTCACCGAGACTGTTCTGGCCTGTGCCACGAGACAGATGCAAAATGACTGCCTTCATGAAGAAGTGGCAGTAGGCGAGGAATTGATTTACTTTTACAAAAATCGGTCCAGAGAAATATTCGATTGCGAAAGTGGCCTTCTCAAAGCCTTGATTTCAAGAATTATTTTTCCTAATGGAAGAATTGAAAAATCATTATCCTACAGGAAAGTAACACCGTTTGCCGCCATAATAAAAGTCACGGTTTTGTTTTTTTTTTTTTTTTTTTTTGCTAGTTGCTTTACGTCGCACCGACACAGATAGGTCTTATGGCGACGATGGGACAGGGAAGGGCTAGGAGTGGGAAGGAAGCGGCCGTGGCCTTCATTAAGGTACAGCCCCAGCATTTCCCTGGTGTGAAAATGGGAAACCACGGAAAACCATTTTCAGGGCTGCCGATAGTGGGAAAAGTCACGTTTAAGACTGTCACTGTTACAATCGTACGTAAAACAAACAGAAATCTGCACCAAAGGAAAGCAGTCTCGTAACTAATAGCGAGAACGATTTCCTTAGAAATCCAACGACCAGAACTCCACCCACTGCGTTTTAACACATCCACTCCCGGCCATTTCCTGAGCATCGTACGTCCCCTGTGGGGTGCACATAGTCAAACAGATACTCGAAATTCCATTATGTGACAATGTTGAAGGGAGAAATACTGACCCGACAGAACGAAAACTCGTTGATAAACGAGGTAACTCATGCAATACTGAAACTTAGATGACAGAACGTTTCTAGCCCCAGCGACGATATACCATTTTTTTTTTTTTTAGTTTTACATACCAAATGACAGAACAATCCTACATACAAAGGTACTTCTTCCACCGCGTCAACATCCACGCGTACCAACCACCGTTTATTTTCTGTAGGCCCTCCCCGTCACATTACCACAGGCTTGCTAGTATATTTCGTCCTCTTAACAGATTTGTACTTGAGAAAATTCAGGAATATTACGGACAAAGCTAAAATATTCTCTACTTACGGGTAAGTCACAATGAAACTGTTATAGCGTCTTTTTTTTTTTTTTTTTTTTTTGCTACAGGCTTAACGTCGCACCGACACAGATAGATCTTATGGCGACGGTGGGGTAAGGAAGTCCTAGAAGTTGGAAGGAAGCGGCCGTGGCCTTAATTAAGGTACAGCCACAGCATTTGCCTCGTGTGAAAAGTGAAAACCACGGAGATCCATCTTCAGGGCTGCCGACAGTGGGATTCGAATCCAATATCTCCCGAAATCAAGCTCACAGCCACGCGCCTCTAACCACACGGCCAAATCGCCCGGTCTGTTATAACGTAAGGTAGTCTAGTTGACATAAACACTGCGAAAACTAAACTACCAAAAATGTCTTCGTAATTTCGTCCCCTGTCAAATTTATGAAAAGTACTATTAATTTGAATATATTTTTCCTTTCTAACCTTATCAAACACTTTCCCGATAAGGCCATTTATGAAAAATGTTTTCTTAGTATTCGTTTTAACATAGTCTTTCAGCGTTGCTCTTGGGGTGTTAAATGCTTTGCTTGCTCGTTTGTAACCCATTATCTTGTGCCTCACTGCCTTAATATCCTTTTTCATAGCCTACTTATCCCACTGCTTGCGTTTTCCCATTTGAAAATAATAATAAACTTCATAAAATGAAGGGGGACGAAATTACGACCATTCTCTGATTTATTATACTGGCCGCTACAGTAACTCACGCCAGCCATCTCAATGTAGCGATTACATGCCAGGAACTACAACACACGACTGAAATGCAGTCCAGTACTTCATACACATAACAGTGCCCACTCTAGGAATAACAGGCTCTTAATTTGAATGCTGCACTAGCTCAACTCAGCATGAAAAATTAATCCTCCTTGTACACGGAAACTAAACGTGGTACACACAACCAACTCTCAGTACAAGACAACGGGATGAGGCTACGAGTGTGCGCGTGGCTAAACATTAGGTACCAATCGTGCAAACTGGAAATCCCTAGGGTGGCGTAGTTAGGTGCGGGGACGGAATTTGGCGCCCCTACCATATTAACGGAAAAATTACGCCAATCGGGTGTTACGGGAAAAGCCGCTACAGAACGGGTAACTGAACATTTTCTCTGATACTCGCGACACTAAAATCCATCCACTAAAAGGAAAAGGAGAAATTTGACATTTCCTGTTTAGGTCCTCTTATTACTGCTACGCCACTATACATTAATCGAATAGTATATATACTAGTGCACTCTTCGCATCCAGGACTTATATGCAACGTTTCGAGAAATTCTGTCAAGCCGCCTTTCTACGATGTTTACACAAACATCCAAACAGACATACAAAAATTGAACTGAACCTATTTTCGACTTTTTTTATACACCATCCGAGATAAATGCAAAGTATAAGGTTAACAATAGCAGTGCGCAAACGAGATATTATTATTATTATTATTATTATTATTATTATTATTATTATTATTATTATTATTATTATTATTATTATTATTATTATTATTATTATTATTGAAAATGAAAACCTACAACCTGTTTTCCTGTCTTTGACCGGGTCAGGATTGTAATGAATGAACCATATATTTGCTATTATTGCAATGGGGTCGCCACTCCCAGAGTGATTTATGAATTATTGATAATTGCTATGAAATGAAATGGAGAGTGTTGCTGGAATGAAAGATGACAGGAAAAACCTTAGTATCCGGAGAAAAACCTGGCCCGTCTCTGCTTAGTCCAGCACAAATCTCTCATGGAGTGACCGGGATTTGAACCACGGTATCCAGCGGTGAGAGGCCGACGCGCTGCCGTCTGAGCCACGGAGGCTCCAATTATTATTATTATTACTATTATTATTATTATTATTATTATTATTATTCATTTTTAATTTTAATTTTCGTCTATGGACCACGTTTGACAATCTGCAATAAATGAAATGTCGTATGGCTTTTAGTGCCTGGAGTGTCCGAAGACATGTTCGGCTCGCCAGGTGCAGGTCTTTTGATTTGACTCCCGTAGGCAACCTGCGCGTGTTGATGAGGATGAAGTGATAATGAAGACAACACATACACCCACCCCCCATGCCAGCGAAATTAACCAATGATGGTTAAAACTTCCGACCCTGCCGGGAATCGAACCCGGTACCCCAGTGACCACAGGCCACCACGCTAACCATTTAGCCATGAAGCCGGGCAATCTGCAGTATTTTAGCTTCCTCTGCCTTCACTCTCTGCAAGCCCTTCTCCTACTTCCTTCTTCTGTATTTCTGTATAGGACCTCTCTTTTCCCACTAGCGTTCCCCCAGTCTACTGAAAACTACGGAACTTTTTGACGAGTAGTATAAATTGATTTCTGTCCACGATATAATATTCCCATCTTCGTCAAGTCCAACTTCACTTCTCGACATCATTTCAGCTCTCTTTTCGTCTTCCTGAAGAATTCAAACTTTCTCTTCGTAGTGTGTACCACATGATACGAACTATTCTTAGGAACCTGGCAGTTTACATTTAATATTTTCATAACCAGTGTAAAATAATAATAATAATAATAATAATTTCACCGGGAGGTACACCTCACCCCCGTGCATTTAAAGGAAGCGCTTTGAATAACGCTATGTAGCATGCAAAACTTGAAACATCTAGTGCAAGAAGTTGGGACGTTGATCAACAGTTGTCACTACTAACGTGATAGAGTATTGTATTATTTTAAGGTTTCCTAAACTGACTGGATTTCTTTTGTCTCGTTTTCTGGGTGTATCACAGTTTGCAATAACTATTTCAAGAAGTGTGGACTTTTCTCCAGGGATGTCTCTACTTAAGAACTAATGCCGTGCACTCTGGTGCAAAGTGGAATAACTAGAAATTTAATGAAATTTTGTGTTCATAGGTTTTCTGAACTGAATTGACTTTCCTTATTTTTGATACTTCAAGGTTTGCAATACTTCTTACTTATCCCGCCAATTTGGGATCTCAACCAATAGGAAAATAATTCATGTATTTATTTTTCTACCAATCATAAGCTTCTTTTAACTTTTCGACTGTCCAATAAAAGTGAGAGGGTGTGTCCGGATTCAGTCCAGAGCCTTCTCGAACCTTCCTCTCGGCTATAAAGGCTGACGCCTTTTTGAGCCAACTTGTCTTACTGATCGTCGCGTTATTGAGTGTGTGTGTGCTAAGATAGGAGGCGGGGCCTCATTCATCGGCAGGCAGAACACCAGCAATGTAATGGTCACCATCTTTCTAACTCAGTAGTTATCTCCGCAAGCCGACCCGAGAGGAAGGTTCCCTATCTTCAGTAATGTAACCGTAAATTTTCTAAAATGTAAACCTTTCTTTCTTCTCATGTAAAAGTTCGAGTAAGTCAAGTACTTAACTGTAAACCGGGGATAGAGAGTGCGTTACCCTCTCGAATTCCCCTTCAATTAATCTTGAGGTGACTACGATTTTGTAACTGTTCTTCACTTGTAAATTGTAAATTGACTTGTCCATCTAGTCACCTCAGTAGTCTGGGATTAGCCTCTGCATTATCGGGCCACCAGCCCAAGTAGGGTTTTAAACTTGGATTTCAAGGAGCGCAAGTGTACGCCTCCATACATCTTTAAGTTCGGGCCAGTAATTTAACCTGTTCTTTTCCACGAAGGCCCGGTAGCATGGGTACTCGATACCCCTGTATTGTTTCTTAAATCTAACTGCTACAGTCTTGTAAAATGTAGGTTGTGCCTAGAGAGGCCAGAAATTGTGAAGTTTATTGTGCAAAGCTAAATGTTAAAAGTTAACTTGAGTAGGCCTTAAGTGTTTGGGAGCGCAGTCTCCTTGGTAGAATTTGTAGAGCATGCTAGCTCTTTCCATATAATGAAATAGATATTTGTGTAATATTGAGTGGTGCCTTCAGAAGGCCGTAACTTGTAACCGTTGGAGAGGAGTGCTCTTGAGAATTGTGTTTTGGGAGATTTGTTTCCTTGTCTACCTAACTAAATGCAACATTAGCGTTGGTGGGTGGGACCTTTGTAAATTATGAGCTTGAAGCTCAAAATTGTAACTTACCAATTTTTGGTTTTCCTGTTTGTCGATTTTGTACCAAACTAGTTCTGTACCTGAAATATTTTCCTTGAATATCTGAAAAGAAATATAACCTTTATTTCAAAGTTTTAAATTAATCTTTGACTATCATAGATAGACCCATTACAACCCGCACCTCCTTTCACCTCTGCGTTCCACAAAATACCCGGGAATAATAATAATAATAATAATAATAATAATAATAATAATAATAATAATAATAATAATAATAATAATAATAATAATAATAATAATAATTCTCATCAATAAATTGCAATAAATTATTATTATTATTATTATTATTATTACTATTATTATTATTATTATTATTATTATTATTATTATTATTATTATTATTATTATTATTATTGCCTAGCATTTGCAGATGACTTTGCCATACTTTCAGAAAGCCTTACAGATGCAGCAATGCAAGTCAATCTCCTTGAAAAGACATCCAACATGACAGGATTGAGAATCTCTGCCAAGAAAACAAAATTTTTGACGAATATAAAAAGTGCCCCAAAGTTTTTAGTAACGGATATTGGTCAGATAGAAAAGGTAAAGAAATTCAAATATTTGGGCGAGACATTTCAAGAAAATGGTTTAGAAAAATCTGCTATAGAGGAGAGGATACAAAAGATGGAAAGAGCATACGGTATAACTAAGAATACTTACAACAAAAAGTGCTTATCAAGAAAACTTAAAATAAAGCACTACAACACAGTAGTGAAACCAGAATACCTTCATGCCAGTGAATGTCTAGCACTGAACTACAAGCTTTATAAATTAGAAATATTAGAAAGAAGAATTATAAGGAAAGTATTAAGTCCTCTAAGAATTGCAGAGTTTTGGAAATTAAGAAGTAACAATGAAATTTACCAGAACGTAGAAAACATATAAGAAACAATAATAAAAAGGAGATTGCTATTTATTGGACACATTTACAGAATGGATGACAATAGACTAATAAACGAATCTTCAAGTACCTTTGGGTAAAGAAATCAACTACCACCTGGATTCAAGAAGCCAAGAAAGACCTGGAAAGGAACAACATACGAGAAGAAGAATTATTGGAAAGAAAGATTTTTAGGAAGAAAGTCTTACAAATGGAAGGATTCCAAGGGAGGAAGGAAAAGAAAACAGGCACAAAGTGGACTGAAGACAGGAAAAAGAATACTGAAAGGAGAGGAAAGAACAACTAAGGAGGAACAATTGAAATTGTAACGTGGTCCTTAGAAGGCCGGAACGTAATAATAATAATAATAATAATAATAATAATAATAATAGGCCTAATACCTACAACAAAAAGGTTTTATCTTTCTCATCAGTTCAACCACTCCTTCTGTTCTTTGATACAATTGTTTGTTAGATTTGAGTCTCCTCCCCCCATTTTGTACATTTGGGCCCACAACTTTTCTTAGCATTTTTCTTTCTCTCTTTCGGATATTTTCACGTTCAGCTTTTCCAATAATGTGCAATGTTTCTGCTGCATGCAGGCACTCAGGTTTAATATTGGTGTCAAGATGCCTCAATTTACCCCCATAAGATAAAACCATTTTGTTGTAGGTATTATTATTATTATTATTATTATTATTATTATTATTATTATTATTATTATTATTATTATTATTATTATTATTGTACAACAGTTATGGAATATAAACTGCCAGGTTCCTGAGAGTGGCTCGTATCATGTGGTGTAGACTACGCCTGGAAATGAACGTGAGTTGAAAGGGAACACGTCGTGGCATAACTCGGTATGATATGGTCAGTTCATATCCCCTGAGGCGAGTGCGCTAAGAAAGCAATTGTGTTAGTGCCCTGCTGCCACGAACAATGTGTTCCGGGCTCTTTACGTCCTGGGGCGCGCTCGGGACCCGGCTCGTGCCCCAGGGGCCCTCTACGTCGCCATGGGGTCAGCCTCTAGCAAGCACTGTCGTTTTAGCTAACACTACGTCGTGTTTCACACCAACTTATTTCTGTCCTTTGTAATGTTGTCCTCCAGCGCTCGATGGCAGCTGAGCAAAGTTTCAAACATTTCCAGGCAAAAGTATCTGATATTGAAGGATTTCTTCTCCTACTTGTTTAACATACACTAACGTAGGGGTACCTAGCCATTTTTATCCCTGAGATCAACGTCATGAAATTAAGTGAAATATCGACTAACATATAACTAACCCATCTGTCACATAAAGCTACAATTAGTCTACAAACTGTGTTGCAATACAAGTAATATTAGTACAATATTACTCCTAAAAGTTAGAACTGTGTGTCCGTTTAATCGGACATAGTAACGAAGTTGAATTAGACATTTTTCAAAATTAAAGCCCAGGAAAACTTTCAAAATACGACTGGCTTTGCAAATTTTTGGTAAGTTTATTATAACCTGATGGATACCAGCAGAAGCATTCAATTCAAATCATTTGCAAACTGTTCTACAGTGACGGTCAGTATTATCATTCGTAGGTATAATAAATCGGTATTGCTTAATAGACAAAGACGCTTTTCATCATGAATACAAATAAAACATTAGTTCCTTTTGCTCAGGTCAAAAGCCTGGATTCAACTCCAAACCTCTCTGCAGTGTCCATATGGGGAGCCTAACAACTAGTTCATCGGCCTCTAATGGTATGAGTTGAAATGAAATGAAACTATACAATAATTAAAACTTCAAAATGTATCCACTGACTAAAATATAAAACTAATGGTGATGAATGAAAACGTACAACCGGTTTTCCAGTCAATGATCGGGTAAGGGATGGAATGAATGAAGCCCCATCTAGCGGCGAGGACAGGAATTATGCCGGCTGCCGAAGCCTGTCGCACTCCTCTGGAGCAATGTTTAATAACTGACAGATGAAATGAAATGATCAGTGGAGAGCGTTGCTGGAATGACAGGTGACAGGGGAAAGTGGAGTACCTGGAGGAAAACCTGTCCCGCCTCCGCTTTGTCCAGCACAAATTTCACATGGAGTGACCGGGATTTGAACCACGGAACCCAGCGGTGAGAGGCCGACGCGCTGCCGCCTGAGCCAGGGAGGCTTGAATTCAAAAAAATCAGTGGATAAAATTCGCAATGCCGCCTTCTCTGAGATGGTGTTTGTTATTAAAAGGGGGTCCAAAATCCAGGTCACCGGCCCTTCATAATAGTACTTGTTACCGTGTTTTTGTGGTAGTTAAGCATGAAAGAAGGTGCTGGGTGGTGAATAGGTCTCAAGCTACTAAAGAGAAATTAAATTTAAAATTTTAACAAGGTTATATTTTCTTTTCAAAATTAGGTAACAACAAATAGAACAGGTACTTAGTAGCCGAAATACAACTTGAAATGTACAATTACAGGGATTAAAGAATTTGGGCTTCGAGCCCTGAAAACACAATTCTTGAGCAACTAGCTCAACTTTACGATATACCAATTTCAACAAAAGGGGCAGAAGACCCCAATCAAACCCTGGAGCCCTTGCTCCAAATTACACAGCAAAGCCTCCTCGAGGCATACAACTCTCAGTTTTAGAAAAGAGCCACTCGCTCTTAAAGTTAAGCCTCTCCCAGGCCACACCAAACTCAACTTTCAAGTTATCCTCAAAGGACATATACACAGGGGTAAAATACCCAACCTACTGAGGTCTATTAGGTGAGAAAAGATTAATACATGACCTCTAAAATACAACTTGAGAGGAGGCGAACTTGCACTCCTAATACACTTTGCTTAAGACCTACTTGGCACTAGGCCGTTACTACAAGGGCTAATCCCATACTACGGAGGTGACTTAATGGCAATTTACATTACATTACGGGAAAATTGGTTGAGAAAAATAAGTTCACCTCAAGACGATGTGAGTGGGAACTCGAGAGGGTTAGCACTCTCTATCCCATAATGTAGCTTTACAAGAGAATAGAAGAAAAGAGTAGTTACATTTTAGGAAAAGGTTACATGATGGAAAACGCTTCGAACCCGCCGCGAGAGTTAAACTGCCGACCTAGCAAGAAAAGAAGATATTAATAGGCCATTACCTGGTAGTAGATCGCTGCCGAGGAAAGAGGCGCTTCCCGCCTCCTGCTATGTACTTAATACACTGAAAGATGGAACAGAAGTGGCCTGGAGACCCTAAAATCAGCAGTTTATATCCTCTCGCGGAAGATTCTAGGCGTTAGGGGAAAGAAAACACCCTCCCACAAAATCTTTATTGGTTCGGGAAAAGAAACCCCTACATAGAGGAAAAAGAAACACATTATTGGTGGAAAATTAATTAAAGAAATTCGGGATTGGCTAGATCCAAACTAAGGGGAAAAAGAGGGGTATACAGCCAACTTAAACAATGACAGAAGGAAATTTAACAAGAACAAACTCTTGAAATAAAAATTTCTCCAACAAAATAGTTCTTTGACTCCGCACTAGGTCGCACTATTGTTGATCTTCAGTAGTGTCCTCTAGAAGAGAAAGCAAAACAAAAGTACGTCGAAAATGACACAGTTCACAAACTCAAAATTTTCCAGGTAGTGACATCTTCTGAGAAATTTGGAAATTAAGACCGTAAATAAAGTTCAGACTTCCTCCAGAAGAGGAGTTTTAACTGGCGCAACTTTTAAATAAACGGTGTGGAGGTGTACCGCCCGGTACAGACCTCCCCCCCCAAAAGTTCCTCCAAGGGGTAACACAGAAGAACATAAACTTTTGTTTGAAAATAAGTTCCAAGTTTTGATGTTGATATTAAGATAACTTGCAGAAGTTTTTGAGAAATTTCTTAATTCAGTTCCAAAATTTTGTTGTTGCAGGTGAAGTAAAGTCTTTATGTTTATAAAAGTTGAATTTCTGAAGATAAGCTTTTAGTACTTAAAGGTGAAAGAAAAATTTGCAATGTCCACCAAATATTGCTGCTGAATTTCCAAGAGTAGTTATTGCTTAGGGTGACTGTCCATATAGCTGATGTAGATTGAGTCGAATGGCCAGACCGGCCGTTGCAGCTTGCGTCCAAGGGAGGCCGCTCGGACCCCTAAAGTACCCTGAGATACCGCTCGCCCGCACTATGAGGGGAGCAGAGGTGTTGAAGCACGCCGCGCCCGCGGTGAACATATACAGGCTGCGGGCCAGTAGCAGGTCGTGCGCCGCACATCCGCCTTGGCCGGAAGGAGAGCTCCGGCTCGCCGTGCACATGTCGGCCTCGCTGGAGAGGAGGGGGCCCATCCCCCTCCCCAGTTGTTGCACGGCGCTGCGCGGCTGCGGGGGCACTGAAACATTAAAGCTAGGCGGCAGAATTGTGTTGGACCATCGTTTTCATTGAGGGTACAGGCATGTGGAGAGGTTGAGGGGCCAGCGGCGTGTAGATATCCATGGCATTTACTATTATGAAGCCACAGTGTAAGGTGGAGCAGGAGACGGGAGCGTGGTAATGGCCGTGGCAAGAACAGGATGGCAGTTTAACGGGTCGAGGCAGGTTTTACACAAGGCTTACATCTAAAACCAAAATATTACAGAAGGGGCAGAATGCCTTAAAAGTGAAACTCAAAAAAATATAACCTTCATATCCTTTCACAATAATATGGAGCAAGTTAACACAGAAATTACACCGGTTTCACCTGGGACAGGTGAACTCTAAATATCCTCTCGGTGGCTGGATTACTTAGCAATAAGGTAACCGGCGTAAGAAAATCGAGAATGATACAAGGTCCATGAAATCTGGGGGCAAGCTTGCCCGCGGGAACAAAATTTTTGACCATAACCTGGTCACCTACCTTCAAAGTGGTGGGTCTCCGTCCACGATCATACCTTTCCCTAACCTTTTCATGAGACACTTTAAGATTGGCTTTAGCCTTCTCCCAAAGATCTTTAATGTTATCCGGATCTATTGTCTCGGGTAGAATGTCATTCAAAGACCAGAGGTTAGAGAGCGGCGAGTTGGGAACAAACTTGAACATCAAGGAAGCTGGAGTAAACTTGTGAGATTCATGAACCGCCGAATTCAAAGCAAAAGCTAACCAATGCAGGGACGTGTCCCACCTGGAAGGATCTTCATGATGATAAGCAATGAGAGCGGACCTGAGATTACGGTTAACTCGTTCGGCCAGGGATGGTTGCGGGTAATAAGCAGAAGTAGTTACATGAGATATTGATAAGTCAAAACAGAATTTACGAAATAAATTAGATGTAAAAGCCTTAGCATTATCAGATACAATATATTGACACGGACCAAAAGAAGCAAAAATAGAATTTAAGCAGGTAATGGTGGACTGAGCGGTAGCCAGCTTAGTCGGAAATAACCAGGAAAATCTAGTAAAACCATCTACACATACAAAGATAAATTTGTTGGCATTTCCCTTCGACTGGGGGAAGGGTCCTACATAATCAATATACAGGCGTTCCATGGGGCGCGATGCTTGATGAGAAGACAAACGGCCTACCTTAGTGGACATGGTTGGTTTACTAAGCAAACACGATTTACAGGCTTTTACAAGTTCACGAATTTCACCGTCCATACCTTTCCAGATGAACCTTTCACGAATCTTCTCACGGGTTTTAAAGATTCCAAGATGCCCCCCCAATGGGGTCTCATGATAGTATTTGAAGATCATAGGCACGAGAACAGCTGGAACAACAACTTTCATCATCTTGTCATGCCTCGAAGGGCAACATAAAACACCATTCCTCAGAACATAAGGGACGACACGCTCCCCAGAAGAAAGGGTTTCCATTATCGGAGCCAGCGTCGGATCTTCACGTTGGTATTTCTCGATATCCCTAAAGAGCATGGGGGCATCAGTTAAAATGGCATTAACATCAAATAGTGTGGACTCGGGAGGTGATGAACGGTCGACCGGTTCATGGTTCTCAACGTCGTTTGAAAACATACGGCTGAGTCCATCAGCAACCACATTTTCAGTACCTCTGATATGCCTGACATCGAATTGGAAGGCAGAAATACGGATAGCCCAACGGGCTATACGACCAGTACGACGCGGCCTACCTAAGACCCAGCTTAAGGCTTGGTTATCTGTCTCCAGGTCGAATTTGACATGTTCCAGATAGAGACGGAACTTTTCTAAGGCAAATAAAACTGCCAAACCTTCGAGCTCATAGATGGAATACTTGGCTTCTTGAGCCGACAAAGTCCTAGATGCATAGGCGATGGGACGCCTCCCTAGTTCAGTCTCTTGAAGAAGGACTGCAGCTACCGCTGACGACGACGCGTCGGTTTGGACGATGAATTTCTTCGAGAAATCAGGCATAGCAAGAACAGGGGCATTACAAAGAGCTAATTTAAGGTCTTCAAAAGCGGCTTGTTGAGAAGGTCCCCACTCGAATTTGATGCCTTTCCTACGAAGAAGGTTTAAGGGCGCCGCTCTATTAGCAAAGTTAGGAATGAACTTTCTGAAGAAATTCACCATACCAATGAATCTGGCGATACCTTTAATGTCCTTGGGAGGTTTAAAATCACGGATGGCCTGTGTTCTAGAATGATCGACAGCTACACCATCAGGTGACACAATATGCCCAAGGAAAGACATAGAGGGCTTAGCGAAGGCAACCTTGGACAACTTAACGGTTAACCCCGCCTTACGAAGGCGATCGAGAACTTCTCGCAGATGATCTAGATGCTCTTCAAAAGTCTCTGAAAATACGACGACATCATCCAAGTAGTGATATAAGTACTCAAATTTGATGTCGGAGAAGACCCTATCTAGTAGCCTAGTGAGTACAGCTGCTCCCGTGGGGAGCACGAAAGGCACGCGGTTGTATTCATATAAATTCCAGTCCGTGGCAAACGCTGTAAGGTGTTTAGACTCTTCGGCAAGGGGAATTTGATTATAGGCCTGATTCAAGTCCAAGATAGTGAAGAACTTGGCCTTACGAAACCATGAAAAGCAAGAATGAAGGTCGGGAAGGGGCACAGATTGCAACACCACCTTCCGATTGAGAGCCCTGTAATCAATGACAGGCCTGAAGCCTCCTTGGGGTTTCGGGACTAGAAAAATAGGCGATGAATACGCCGATTTAGAGGGCCTAATAATACCATCCTTCAACATCTGATCGATAATTTCTTTCAGAGCCTTCATTTTAGGTGGAGATAGCCTATACGGTGGAAAACGAACAGGAATCGAATCCGTGACCTCAATTTTGTATTCAATAAGGTCAGTAACACCAAGAGAATCAGAGAACACCTCGGGAAACGACTGACACAGTTTGCGAATACTATCAGCCTGCTCCTCAGGTAGATGTCTAAGGTCTAACAACATCTCATCCTGGGTAGGCGAAATAGAAGAACATGACACAGAATTACACTTTAAGAGTGGTATTTTACAACTAGAAGCAAATTTGAATGTGCACGACCTACTCTGGAGATCGAGCACAAGACCAGTGTGAGAAATAAAGTCAGCTCCCAATATGATGGGGCAAGACAAGTGTTTAGCCACAAACAGTTTAATTTTCCAGGTAAATTTAAAAATACGGATTTTGACCAGTACGGAACCTAGAATTTCTAATGGAGATGAATTAGCCGAAACATATTGAATACGAGAAGGGTCATAGACAGGTAATTTACAAACAGATTTCAATTTCGAGTACCATACAGCCGAAATAATGGAACAAACACTGCCTGAATCTAATAGAGCTGTTATAGGCTCGTTATTTAACTCAATCTTAAGAAAAGGAACAGGTGCGGGGGTATCCGCCGCAATCCTAAGACATTCTTTAGGGCATTCAATAGATGAATTTGAAGGCTGATCGTTCTCTGCATTTACAACATGTTTACTAGGGGCTGAGTCTCGGGAAGATGGATTAGTCGACTCAGCCGAAGCCACTAGTCACTTTTTATTATTAGCATAGCTGGAATTTGCACCAGAAGTTGAGCAGGAGGGGGTGCTATTTGAGTTTGGGCAATTCTTGGCAATATGTGAGAAGGCCCCGCACTTAAAACAGCCTTGTGATGACCCGGCTCCATTCCTTGTCCCACTTGACTTGATCAGTGGACATTTGTCGCGCAGATGGTCAGGCGACCCGCAAGCATAACATTTACGAGGATTGACTGGTCGGCGAGGTGGAGGCCGAGTGTTACTAAAGGAAGGCGGGGGTTCTTTCGAGACACGCAAGGAATCGGCGTATCTAACTCCTTCCGCTGAAACGGCCAATGCTTCAAGTTCAGAGAAAGTTTGCGGGCATGCCGCGAAACACAAATATGACCTATAGGGAGGTGAAATTCCCTCTACAATAGCCTGTACAATCTGATCTTCAGGAAAATGAAGGGCAAACACCCTAGTATAAAACTTAATGTCCTGTATGAAATCAGCCAAGTTTTCATCCAACCTCTGTACTCGATAATAGTATTTCTGAATAAGGGAGGACCTGGCCCTAGCCGGGATGAAGTTAGCTAGCAAATGGGCATGGAAATCCTCAATAGAAGATTGCTCGGCAATGGCTCTAACTATTTTATCTGAAAGAACACCAATAGCATACGGATAGATAATTTGCAAAATCTGACAAGAGGAAAGAGAAAACACAAGAGCATGATCCTGAAATTCCACTAAAAATCTTAAAAATGAAATTACTTCACTGGTGGTGTTGACAGAAAACTTAGAGATACCTCTTAGCAACATTGCCAATGGATGAGGCAAGCTACTAAACCCGGGTGACATAGTAGGTAAAGGTTTCAATGGCAAAGAAGTTAATTCAGAACGGATGTTACCCAACGATGCACGGCGTTCAGACTCGTTGTCCAATGGGGCAGAGATAGTTTGAGCAGCAACGGTTATCCTATTAACTTCTCCCTTGGGAGGCGCTTCCTCACTGCCTGCATTCACTATGGTGGGTTGATCAGATTTGGGAGGAGCCTCCCCCGTTAACAATAGGGTGACTTTACTAGACAATTCAGAAATAGTTTCAAGGAGCGTATTAGCTTCCTTCCTCTGAACGTCATTCACCTTTAGAGACAACAGATCATTAACTCTATTTGAAAAGTGATATAGTCTGCCTTGCACACGCTTAATTTGATTAGGAGATGGATCATTTTCATCAAAAAAACTAACTACAGAAGCTAGCCCAGTAATATTCTCCGTGATCGTGGAAAGAGAGTCGTCAATTTCTTTCTCTCCCAAATTGGGGACGGAAATGGGCAAATCAAGGGACTCTCTAAGCTTGTTAGTGTCTATTGCAACCGTGCCTCCAGATTGCACATTTCTAATAGTCAATTCATATATCAACTCCTCCTTGCGCAAATAGTTAAGAAGGAGAACATCGCGAGGGCCGGGCATGATGACAGAACGATTTTGAAAAACTCACAAATGCCAGCAACTGAGAAAATGGTTAGAGTTTGAATTAAAACAATGTTTGACCGTCAAGAGGGGCAAAACTGAGACCCATTCAACCACGCTCTGCTACCACTTGTTACCGTGTTTTTGTGGTAGTTAAGCATGAAAGAAGGTGCTGGGTGGTGAATAGGTCTCAAGCTACTAAAGAGAAATTAAATTTAAAATTTTAACAAGGTTATATTTTCTTTTCAAAATTAGGTAACAACAAATAGAACAGGTACTTAGTAGCCGAAATACAACTTGAAATGTACAATTACAGGGATTAAAGAATTTGGGCTTCGAGCCCTGAAAACACAATTCTTGAGCAACTAGCTCAACTTTACGATATACCAATTTCAACAAAAGGGGCAGAAGACCCCAATCAAACCCTGGAGCCCTTGCTCCAAATTACACAGCAAAGCCTCCTCGAGGCATACAACTCTCAGTTTTAGAAAAGAGCCACTCGCTCTTAAAGTTAAGCCTCTCCCAGGCCACACCAAACTCAACTTTCAAGTTATCCTCAAAGGACATATACACAGGGGTAAAATACCCAACCTACTGAGGTCTATTAGGTGAGAAAAGATTAATACATGACCTCTAAAATACAACTTGAGAGGAGGCGAACTTGCACTCCTAATACACTTTGCTTAAGACCTACTTGGCACTAGGCCGTTACTACAAGGGCTAATCCCATACTACGGAGGTGACTTAATGGCAATTTACATTACATTACGGGAGAATTGGTTGAGAAAAATAAGTTCACCTCAAGACGATGTGAGTGTGAACTCGAGAGGGTTAGCACTCTCTATCCCATAATGTAGCTTTACAAGAGAATAGAAGAAAAGAGTAGTTACATTTTAGGAAAAGGTTACATGATGGAAAACGCTTCGAACCCGCCGCGAGAGTTAAACTGCCGACCTAGCAAGAAAAGAAGATATTAATAGGCCATTACCTGGTAGTAGATCGCTGCCGAGGAAAGAGGCGCTTCCCGCCTCCTGCTATGTACTTAATACACTGAAAGATGGAACAGAAGTGGCCTGGAGACCCTAAAATCAGCAGTTTATATCCTCTCGCGGAAGATTCTAGGCGTTAGGGGAAAGAAAACACCCTCCCACAAAATCTTTATTGGTTCGGGAAAAGAAACCCCTACATAGAGGAAAAAGAAACACATTATTGGTGGAAAATTAATTAAAGAAATTCGGGATTGGCTAGATCCAAACTAAGGGGAAAAAGAGGGGTATACAGCCAACTTAAACAATGACAGAAGGAAATTTAACAAGAACAAACTCTTGAAATAAAAATTTCTCCAACAAAATAGTTCTTTGACTCCGCACTAGGTCGCACTATTGTTGATCTTCAGTAGTGTCCTCTAGAAGAGAAAGCAAAACAAAAGTACGTCGAAAATGACACAGTTCACAAACTCAAAATTTTCCAGGTAGTGACATCTTCTGAGAAATTTGGAAATTAAGACCGTAAATAAAGTTCAGACTTCCTCCAGAAGAGGAGTTTTAACTGGCGCAACTTTTAAATAAACGGTGTGGAGGTGTACCGCCCGGTACAGTACTAATCACTGGTAAAGCAGAACCGTGGCGTTCCTCCTATAGTGGTACTAACCATAGGTAACTTAGACTCACGGTGTTCCTCGCATGGTGGTACTAATCACAAACCCATGTTATGCCGCACATAATAGCGCCACAGATCCATGGCGTTAGACATAAGGGTACTACTTACAAGAACGCACACCCATTTTGTTCCTCATATAATGGGACTAATCACGAGCGCCGGTATTCTCATGGTGTTCCTCACATAGTGGAACTAATCACAGACCACGTATATTCTTCGTGCCGCTGACCTACTGGTACTAATCATAGGCAATGCAAACCCACGACGTATCACACATTATGGCACCACCCACAGGCAACGCAGACCCATGGTGTTCCTCATATAGTGGTACTAATCACGAGCATCAGCCAAACCCATGGTGTTCCTCACATAGTGGTACTAATCAGAGGCAACGTAGATCCGTGGTGTTCTTCATATTGTATAGTGGTACTACTCATACGTAACGCAGACCCATTCTCAACACAGGAGAACCGACACATACCAGCGCAGCGTACAGCACCTTTTCTCGCATAGATATCACATCACCACGGTGAGATACACACAATGGCACTAACCACGGGCAACGACCTACATCCGTGGTGTTCATCACATCCTAGATAATGTAGATCCATGGTGTTCCTCACATGGTGGTACTAATCGCAAGCAACGTCGACTTATGGTGTTCCTCACGTAATAGTACTATGTACTATTCATAAGTAGTCTCATGGTTCTAATTATATCATCCCTTGTTCACCCCTTTTAGTCGCCACTTACAACACGCAAGGGGCATCGTGGGTGTATTCTTCGTTTGCGTCCCCTTCCCACATGTGGTCATATGGAGAGAAGGCATATGACACTGTTGATGGTGATTTGTCCGTCGGAAAGCGGCGTTATGCCTTGAACAGACCCCTTCCTCTTATTCGACAGAAGCAAATTACGTGCCGACACCGGGGTTCACCTTCTCACCCAGAGGCGCCAACCAGGCCTCTCCAGAGGCATCCCATCACCACAAAATTAAAGTTACTAATTTTGGAAACATGTTTCTGGAAATAGCCTCTTTTGAAGCTGTGACTTTAAATAGATTTTTTTCTTATACAAATTGTTTGACATTATATTAATAATTGATCTAACTATGAAGATAAGGTGAATTAAGAGTGTTAAGGCAGATACCGTAACCTAACTTAAGGAACAATTTTCAATTTCAATTTTTTGCCATCTGCATCTGACGAGAAGTCGCGGTAGCTTGTAGGTACAGCATGAGTAACAGATACTACACTAAGCTAAAACATTAGTCACCACAGACCTGCCTCTCTGAAACAGATGCTTGTTCATTATTAAACTGATCATTATGCAGTACTTACAGGAGATGTGTAACTAAAGCACAATTGCGCTACCAATTTGAAACTTTACAACAGCATCTCAGTTCGCAAGAATCAATGCGGACGGAACTGACGTTTATTGTCAGGCCTTGAGACTTGAGATCGGCGCATGCGCGGAGCCATACACACCCCTCGCACCCGTTACTCCGCATCCACACGACTTCTCGTCATACGACCGTAGTAAATATTGTGTTTTTATCTGTTGTTAAAGGTCATTCAATCAGTTTCATGGAAAAGAAGTCCGAGTATTTGGAAGTTAAATTAGATTTATGTACTTCCGTACTGGTTGTGGCGCATGGGAGGAACGTGTCAGTGTAGGGAGTTGTATTAATTGGACAGTATTTTAGTGCCTCCCTCTGAAGCGTACTTTGGAGTATTGGGCTCATTAAGATCTTAGGTTTAAAATTAATTCAGTGCTGAGAACAAGATCACGGACTCTCTGGTATGGTTTTAGAGATAAGAAGTAATGCCACAGCAAGTATCAAATTTCATAGCGTTCCAGGAATTTCTTGTATAGTTTTACAGCTTTCAGCGATGCTGTAACAAAAGTTGATTGCATGCTTCCAGAATCTTTGTTTAGTTTAAGGGAGGAGATGTTAGTAATTCCTCTAACTCCCCTTCTCGTTTGACAAAGGAGTTCCACAAGTTGAAACCAGTAAAGTTTCTATAAACTTTATATCAATAGACGTTTGGAAATTGAATTTCACTTTCTCACGCCAAGTGTAACAATACTAGTACTAGGCTAATCCCTTTCCACCCTCGCTTGGTGTCATTAATGGTGAAGGGAAGAATTTATTGTTTGCTTTCTACAGTGTTGTTCTTCTGGTCTCTTCAATTGTTCCATTAGACTGAGTTTCTCAGTGCTAGATGGAAGCACATGCTCACCAAGATAATGCGCTTTTCCTCTTTCTAATATCGTCTCTTTAACAAAGTTAGGTTTAATCCTCACACACATTAGTATTTTGCTTTAAAAGCATCCGGGGAAAATGGTTATTTACAGAGGCACGATTTTTTTCGCATTAATGTATGTTCGATTTGGCGAAAAGGAAACAATTGTTCGCGGTGTTTTGCGAAATAGGACTGATCATATCGCTTTAATTTCGCTTTAATCCGCTCCTATGGAATTCATAAAAAGTTTAATTCGTGAGATTTGTGAATTATTCATGTGAAAGATAAATAAAGAGGAGAAATATTGATAATAATTCATTATTTCTTATGTAATCTTCATCAAAACTATAATATATCCCTAATCAAGACTACGTAACAAACTACCATTTCACACTACATGGCCGTAGCTTAGACCTTATAGGCCTATGCCCTTACCATTAAGGGATTTTATAGAATATTAATACGAAGAGGTACTACTGTCGAAACGAGAAATCCTTATTCTGACTTCTGTTTCCCTTCTCACACGTGATACTGGAAAACAATTTCAAGATCGTCATTTTCCATGAATTTCGCTGCATTTTCGCCCTTATCTCAAAATTAGTAAATTTCGCTTTAAACTGGCCTTGTTGCTTTAATTCGCTGTAATTCGCGAAAACAAAATCACTACTTTCTTTACCAGAATCATATGATTCGTTAAGATATCTCAAAATCGCTTAAAAATAATTTTTCTGGCGTTTATCGTTAGTGCGAAAAATGCATGCCTTTAGTTATTTACATGTTAAGTTACTTATACCAGGACTAAAAGGAGCGTAACCGTAGGGCCTGCAGGGCCTTTAAGGGGCCCCGTAGACTCCTCGCAAAAAATGCCACGGAAATGGTCAGAGCAATTTTCTAGAATCAGAATTTGTACATAGAGAAATTGCCAGTTGGCTACATCTGCCAGCAGTTATTAGAACGGTTATCATTGTAACACAACACACCACAGGCTCTCTCATGGCTGAAGCCTGATAAACGTCGGCAGCTACACATTTTAATGATGGTGTTTAGAGTGTTAGCTGAAAGTCAGCCACTGTCTATTTGTTCTACATTCACTTTTGTATAATCATTTCGCAACTTAAATACACGTTCCAAATCCTTTCTTTCTATTCCAGTGCACCACACAAATAAAATTAATAGATCGTTTGTAGTGACCGGCGCCAGATTATGGAATTCCCTGCCAGCTCAGGTCAGAGAAACTAACTCTTTACAAAGATGCATGGTCGCCTGCCGAGACTACCTGCTGAGGACAGCTGACTGAATAGTTGAAGTATGAATGTGTGCGTGCCTGAGGATTAGCTATTATTAAGAGTTTTTAATATTAATTATTTTTTAATATTAACCTAGTAATTTATTTAAATGTTTTCTCAATTCTATTAATTTTTGTGGTTTTAACTATTTTAAGTATCTCAGTATTTTATTTAAGATTTTGATTAGTATGTGGTTAAGTAAAAGAGAGAGCCTCGAGCCCTAACTTCGCCACTGTAAAAAAGAATAAATAAATAAATAAATAAATAAATAAATAAATAAATAAATAAATAAATAAATAAATAAATAAATAAATGTTCCTCCTTGCCACCACTCGCAACACCGCGATACGCTCCTGACAAAGAAAACTGTACCAAATTATTTAAAAATAATTACAGCAATGAGAATTGATATCAAAATACCATATTTTAAGTTAGAAAATGATACATTCTTCATGTGCATCAGAGATCTTATTATGCACAAATGTTAACAATAATGCTATTGGCTTTACCTCCTACTAACTACTTTTACGGTTTACAGAGGCACAAATTTTGCTAAATATTTTACTTTTATTACACATTTATGTGTAGTAACACTTAGCCAATCCAGTTTCGAACGAGCTCGCCCTGCACGAAAGCTCTATGCTGTTTGATATTTTTTACTTCATTTGAACAATGTTTGGTTTAATTATGTTCGTGTATTTTTCTGTATAGTAATCGAATAAATTATTATGACTAACGCTTTGGTATCGGTTACAGAGTTACAGAGCACAAACTTGACGAAGGGAGGTCGGATAGGATAGATGTAAGTGAGGAGTCTGGCACAAGAAAGTGGAAGCAATGCCAGGACACAGGTAAGGACCCCGTGCTCTCCAAAGTTACTGAAAAATGAAACCAATAATAAGTACCAAAAACTAAGTGGTGAATGGTTCAACAGCTCATTGAGGCAGCCAAATAAAACCAATTAAACATGTTTAATAATCTTACAATATTGAGTAATCTCGTTGTTGATATAATTTGACAATACATTGAATATTACCTACCTGCTGTAATTATACGTATATTTGTTTTCAATTTTATTTGAGGGGTCCCGAATTTTTATTTTGGCAGGTCGGCCCGTGTCACATTCCTGAGGACGAATTGCAATCGGCCCTATATTTGTCTTGAGCCAACTATGAAAAATTTTGGAGAAAAACGGACGTGTTTGTAGAACCGTGGGAAAAAGACAAAATGGAAAGAATGTCCAGAAAACGTGGGAATTTTAACATCATCTCTTAAAATATTTTACTGTTCATTTTTAATGTTTGAACAAATAAACTGACCTATTAAAATGAGAGTGGTGTTAGTGGTGGAGGCTGCAACTAGACAACCATCCTCTATTAACACTAATCACAGCGCCATCTGTTGGCCTGTTTGTGCAACCGTTGTTGATGTGAATAAAATCCCCATGTCATGAGAAGGAATTCTGGCTATTTGTACCTGACGTGTTGCTCTCCAGCACCATCTGTTGGTCACTTTGTGCAGTTTATTTTGGTCATGCCAATCATGTGTGTCAGTTATTACTTCCCTACCTCCAATAACCGCGAAGTATTGCCTCGTCAAGTGTTATCAGACATTTGGGTCACCCTGTATATGCTGATGAATCGTGTTATTGCTCAAACACCGAAACTGTCCGCAACAATGTGGTAGTCACTCAACAATCGGTTGTTATAATTATATAGTTTAAATTGACAATTGGACTTCACTGAGAATTGATGGTAGAATGAGTTCTTGGTTCAGGGTACTTACAGGGGTTAGACAAGGCTGTAATTTTTCACATTTGCTGTTCGTAGTTTATATGGATCATCTGCTGAAAGGTATAAAATGGCAGGGAGGGATTCAGTTAGGTGTAAATATAATAAGCAGTCTGGCCTATGCTGACGACTTGGTCTTAATGGCAAATTGTGCCGAAAGCCTGCAGTCTAATATCATGGAACTTGAAAATAGGTGCAATGAGTATGGTATGAAAATTAGCCTTCCGAAGACAAAATTGATGTCAGTAGGTAAGAAATTCAAGAGAATTGAATATTAAATTGGTGATACAAAGCTAGAGCAAGTAGATAATTTCAAGTATTTAGGTTATGTGTTCTCCCAGGATCGTAATATGGTAAGTGAGATTGAATCAAGGTGTCGTAAAGCTAATGCAGTGAGCTCGCAGTTGCGATCAACAGTATTCTGTAAGAAGGAAGTCAGCTCCCAGACGAAACTATCTTTACATCGGTCTGTTTTCAGACCAACTTTGCTTTACGGGAGCGAAAGCTGGGTGGACTCAGGATATCTTATTCATAAGTTAGAAGTAACAGACATGAAAGTAGCAAGAATGATTGCTGGTACAAACAGGTGGGAACAATGGCAGGAGGGTGCTCGGAATGAGGAGATAAAGGCTAATTTAGGAATTAACTCGATGGTTGAAGATGTACGCATAAACCGGCTTCGGTGGTGGGGTCATGTGAGGCGATTGGAGGAGGACAGATTACCTAGGAGAATAATGGACTCTGCCATGGAGGGTAAGAGAAGTAGAGGTAGGCCAAGACGACGATGGTTAGACTCGGTTTCTAACGATTTAAAGATAAGAGGTATAGAACTAAATGAGGCCACAACACTAGTTGCAAATCGAGGATTGTGGCGACGTTTAGAAAATTCACAGAGGCTTGCAGACTGAACGCTGAAAGGCATAACAGTCTATAATGATAGTGTATGTATGTATGTATGTATGTATGTATGTATGTATGTATGTATGTATGTATGTATGTATGTATGCACTTTATATTTCTTAAAAATAATATTTTAAAAGAATGTGTACAAGTGACATGCTTAATTGCACAAGTGGTAAGTACAATATGTGAGCGATAATAAATCTTAAATAGGAAAAATATTTCAATTTTAATAATGCAGTCTGTTCATATGGTGAGTGTTCAGCCCAAAGGCTGGTTTGAGCCTCTACAGCTCCACCAACAGCTGTCATAGATAGCCTAGGTGTCACTGAAGAGGCATACTAGGGAAATGAGGAGTGAGGTAGTTTCCCGTTGCTTTCCTCACTGAGCCAGAAGTTGCTATTACATATCAGTCTGCCAATCCCACTGAAATGTATGCACCAACCGACAATATGAGCAATATTTTCACACCATTCATAACAGGGACTGGCTGCATAAGGAACGGTACCGGTATTACTAGAATCGCTCATACCTCAGTCACTTTCATATTGTCAAAGCCAAGGAAGAGACTGAGACAGGTCAATGAAAGTAACAACTTTATTCTACCCCATACCAGAAGACATAGTGCACTGTAAACACCACACCCTGCCAGCAAAGGCATAATCTGTTGATAAATTACAGTATTACGGTAGGTATCGCCGGGACTGTTGGTGTACTCCTCTGGTTCAACAATCTATATAAATAAAATTGTAGGGGGTCCGCTGTCTGTAATTTCTTTTGTTTTGCCAATTTTTCAGATATTTATCCGTTTTAGGTCAACTCAAGACCGAATCGGTGGTTTTTACGTTTCGTGTCTGTTTGTTTGTCTGTTTGTCTGTTTGTCTGTTTGTCTGTCTGTTCCACCATCACGTCGAAACGGCTGGATAGATCTCAACCAAACTTCATATTTAGAGTATACTCATCCCGGGGAAGGTTTCGATATGCATATTGTTTTAAAATCTTTGAATACACGGGGGGTTTATAGGAAAACCAGAATGGTTTTTCCACCATCACGTCGAAACGGCTGGATAGATCTCAACCAAACTACATATTTAGAGTATACTCAACCCGGGCAAGGTTTCGATATGCATATCATTTTAAAATCTTTGAATACACGGGGGGTTTATAGGAAAACCAGAATGGTTTCTCCACCATCACGTCGAAACGGCTGGATAGATCACAACCAAACTTCATATTTAGAGTACACTCATCCCGCGGAAGGATTCGATATGCATATCATTTTAAAATGTTTGAATAGACGGGGGGTTTATAGGAAAACCTGAGTGGTTTTTCCACCATCACTTCGAAACGGCTGGATAGATCTCAACTAAACTTCATATTTAGAGTATACTCCTCCCGGGGAAGGTTTCTGTATGCATATTATTTTAAAATATTTGAATAGACGGGGTTTTACAGGAAAAACAGAATGGTTTTCCTCCATTTTCTCTTATACTATTGATTTTCTGTAAACTTAGTTTACCGTACGTGAAACGTCTCTTCATTATAAACAACTTTCGTTATGTTCATAATTTACCTTACTCTTCACATGACGGAGAAATTTACAATTTTCCGCTGGTATCATGCTCTGCATTGAGTGACCGACAGAACGACAACGAACCTACAGGTTACCATGGCAACGTCTCTGACTGCATGCCAGCAGGGAAGTAACGTATTGCCATTTTCCTCATCATGCTTTTAAATTCGTGGTTGTTCCTCGGGTAGAAGGCAAGAGAGGCGTCAATCGGCCTATCTGCGGGATATTGGCGGAATATCGTTGGATGTTATAACCGCCCTCGAATAGATTAGGTAATAACACCATTAGTCATCTTATTATTATTTGTTTACCTAGGAATCACTGGATCTAAATTTCTCCTCTGTTACCGCTTTATTATATCCATAACACACACTAGCATAATTTATTGAGGGGATTTGATTTTCCAATACGTTAACTTGGCATTTACATATTTGTCGTTATCCGGCTGTCCTCAGTTATAATCCATTTTCTATTACTTTCAACTTTCTTAACTGTATTATTTTCTTCCTTAATTACGCCGTATGTACGCGAATGCTACAAACTACTGGATGTATTTCCACCAAGACTCATATTTAGAATACACCTGTCCTTGATAGGTTTTAGGGAAAATATTGTTTCAAAATCCCTGAACTGACTGGGGGTTTATACGAAACCGAAACAGTAATTTTGCACTTCCACAAAATATACACAACCAACGTTAATTTAAATCTACCTGTCTTGGTAGAAATTAATTTATAAACTTTTTTTCTCATGTGCATCATTTCGATACCAGGATTAATAAGGGAGATATCATTAACGGACCGTTTTTCTGTACAAGTCCCATCGGACTTAACTCACGAGCGGGTGCGTGTAAAGCGTATTCCTTACAACTTGAAAACTACTGAAGACATTCGAACCAAAATTTATATTTAGCATCCACCTGTCCAAAGGTAGGTTTTAAACGTAAATAACATTTCATGTTCCGGAATGGACTGGCGGTTTATAGGGAACCGAAATGGTGATTTTACTCTTCCACAATATATACAGAACAAGACCAACCTAACTGGAAATCGACCAAACGTGATGGAATTCCACCTCTAAACCTTTTTCTTCATGTGCATTTTTCATAAATGGTCACTTTTGCAGGTTAAGTCCAGCGGACATAGCCCAAAAGGTGTTTTACATGGAGCAGATTCCTTATCTATATAAATCAAATCGTAACGACTGTGTGCCTCTACACTGACTATTTTGGCGAAATTTTCGTACAGCATTCCGTTATAAGGGGTAATAATGATCATCTCCATAATTTTTGGTTTAGTTTCCTGAAAGTCCTAATTTTTATCCGCCTCGCCCAAAATCCAGATTGCGGCATAATCTGCCAGAAGAAAAAGAAGATAATTGAAATTTGACAAAATTATACCTTTTCGCCTGTAACGAACGGAATACATCCCAGATCATTACATTTTTCACTTTTTATCCCCGAAGAATATCGAAATATGCAGGCAATTTTAATGATGGTGCAGACCTTCGGAAATTCCTATCACATAACGGATTGCACAATCTCCGTTCAATTTGGAATGATCTACAACCTTGGTCTTTTGACTTTTGCCGTATCTGTATCCCATTTACGTTTGATTTTTCTCTATTAATCGATGTTAAGTCAATTTGGAATTTTCACATGCATACTTCATACTTTCAGTTACATATATGAAATACAGAATCATCATACTCTTCACGAAAATCGGCCCACCCAGTAGGCATATGTGAGCCAAATGCTATGTATGTAGCTGTCACATAATTATCCGAAAGGTAATGTAATGTGAGATAATCTTACCAAACCTTTACCCTGTTCCACGTTTCTAACTCAATCTGACCCAAGAATAGATGACATATCATATGACCAGCCATTTAGGCCACTAAATCCGGCGTGTCTTATGGTATAATCCTTTGTCGATATGACGTACGTTTAGTAGCAGTTAATCTGTAAATGAAGGTCTTCAATATTGTAAACACGCATATACTTTCGTATGTCGATCTATATATATTCACTGATGTCGATTTTTAGCTATCGAGAAAGGGTGGGTCTGATATTGTAATCAGTACTCCCCACACCGACTTTGACTGGCAGTAGGAAAGGGTTCCTTTTCCAACTCCTGTGTAAGGAAGGCCTACAATTGTAATGAATAGTTCCCTTCTCGATTTGACTTGCAGAAGGCAAGTGAGCATGCAGTTTTGTTTATAACTCCCCTACCCGATTGTGTTTGGCAGTAGGCAAGGGTGCCCGCCATTATAAAGAAATGTCCTCATCTAAAATGTGACTTTCATTAGGCATAGTGGCCCGCTATTTTGATGGAAACTCACCAACTTGGTGTGACTGGTAGTAAGGTAGCTGGAAGTAGGAAAATGGACCTGGCATTATAATGATAACTGCACAACTCAACTTCGAGTGATAGTAGGGTAATTGCCTGCCATTATAATAAAAACTCCTCAACTGTAATCTGTCTGGAAGTAGGAAAGGGGGCTGCCATTTTAACGATACTCCCCAAATCGATTCTGTCCGCGTAGTAGGCAATGGGGCCTGCAATTATAATGTAAACTTCCCAACTCGATTGTGAATGGCAGTAGACAAGTGAGCCTGCCGTTATATCACAAATACATAACAAACTTTTTACATTGGAAACAACGTACGGGGACCTCCCCATGCTCTTTCTCGGATAACGCTAAGAGACATGCAATTTTAAAACAATCTTATTTACTGCATGTACACTATTTACGTCGATATTCAAATACAATGTAGAATACCGTAGCGAAGCACGGGTACATTCGCTAGTATAAAATAAGAGTTTTGTCTGTACATTGCTCAGAATTTGAAAAGAATGGTATTTCTGTATCGGTCATGTCCATAGTAACAAGAAAATGTACTTTTTACTTTTCCGTAATTTCTGTCTGTCTGTCTATCCGTCTGTCTGTCTGTCTGTCTGTCTGTCTGTCTGTCTGTCTGTCTGTCTGTCTGTCTGTCTGTCTGTCTGTCTGTCTGTCTGTCTGTCTGTCTGTTTGTACACGCATCACGAGAAAACGGCTGAAGAGAATTTAATGAAAATCGGTATGTAAAGTCTGGGGATGAGCCGCTACAATCTAGGCTATAAATAATTTTATTCACGCCGAGTGAAATGGTAGTTTAGGGGAAGGCCTTAAATTTAATTCTCGAATATTTATATTATTAGCGGTCCTCTCGATATATACTATATAACTAAAGTTATATAGAATTAAATATTCAATCAATTATGTCTAATACATTTTTACCGTACCGGCTATGATAACACAGATATTAATGAATTTGTAGTTTTGTTGCTAAGTCCATATCAACGCCTACCCACGAGAAAATGGGTTAACAGAATTTAATGAAAACCGCTATATAGAGTCGGGGAATAAGAAACTAAGTCTAGACTGTAAATAATTTTATTCGCCCAAGATGAAATGGTAGTTTAGGGGAAGACGCCTAAAATTTAATTTTTAAATACCGGTACCTATGTTATTGCCGCTATCGAAAAGTACTACATAACAAAAGTTAATACAATTTCCGATCATTTTAGTTTCATTCACTTTTACTGTACCGACTATGATAAGAGTGGTATTTCAGAAGGCCTGCAATATCAAAAGCGCATAACACTGATCAACAATAACTTTACATTGACCATTGTTTGTTACTGATCAACAATAACTTTACATTGACCATTGTTTGTTGTGATGTTCTTCGTTTCTTATGGTTCCGCTCAACTCCGACAGATGGGATTACTACTGCGTACCGAGTATAACAGCCCGACTGAACATTGGCGGGAAATGGCTGGGGTGTTGGAAAACTTTCTTCTTTAGCATGCCATTCCTCTGGTTCATGTACCCTCCGTGGCTCAGACGGCAGCGCGTCTGCCTCTCACCGCTGGTAACCGCGGTTCAAATCCCGGTCACTCCATGTGAGATTTGTGTTGGACAAAGCGGAGGCGGGACATGTTTTTTTCCGGGTACTCCGGTTTTCCCAGTCATCTTTCATTCTAGCAACACTCTCCATTCTCATTTCATAGCATCTATCAGTCATTAATGTATCACTGGGAATGGCGACCCCATCGTACTAACAGCCTATATATATGCTTCATTTATTACATCCCTGACCCGGTCAATGACTGGAAAACAGGTTGTAGGTTTTCATTTTCATTTTCCTCTGGTTCATACATTTTCTGTTACTGCAGGTACGTAACACACTGGTTCATCATAGTATTCCAGTTATTCGATCCCTACTCTGACGCGCTGTTTTGAATGAGCTGTATGCACACTTATGGCAGATGCTCACTTAGTAGTAGTAGTAGTAGTAGTAGTAGTAGTAGTAGTAGTAGTATGACCTGGTCTAGAATTACTATTTAAGCCTATTTCAAATTATAGTACCACAATTCACTAAATAACTCAAAAGTCAACCCTGAAAAGAGCCGTTTCTTAAGAAAAGCTTCTTCCTCTTCACTTTTATTAAATTCCACATTCATTTAATTCCAAATTAGCAGTGAAGAGGGGGCTTCTCCTCTGGCTTGGAGGAAAAAATTGCCTCCAAATCAGATAGGTTTCTCCGTTGCCATTGTAGTGAATTGAGATTTTCCGACTCATCGGGTACTCCTCGGAAACAAATTAGTAAAAAGGCATAGTTTTTGCCCTGGGACTCTCCACTATTCGCCTTCCCCCCCACTCCACCCCGCACCGCAGAAAAAAGACGAAGAGTGTTCTCGGATCAGAACTGTCTGCGACTTGGTCATTCCAGCTCTGGAATTCCAGCATAGTACTGTTCGTTAAAAGTGAGAAAGTGTGTGGTCTTTCATTTGATGGAGTATTTCATATGAAAGTATTGCTTTTAATCGCGCCATTCCTACTGACGTCATTGCAATGACCTATGTTCATTTCAGTTGCAAAAACCACTAAGACAGTCTTTCAGAGGATGTGAAATGGCTGGTGGAGAGTGAGTGTCTGCCACTGTAATGAAAACTCCCCAACCTGGTGGTGACTTATGGTAGGCAAGCGGGCCTGTCATTACAATGAAAATTCCCTAACACAGTCTTCGTATGAGAAAAGACGTTTTGTGACTTCCCCGTCGCGTTTCTAGGGTAACGTTAAGAGCTATGCAATTTAATACAATCTTGCTCACAACGTGTACACTACCTAGCCTAGAATTCTGTATACAATATAGAATTCCGTAGCGAAGCAGGGCACATCAGCTAGTAAATAATAAAGTGTTAGTGCCAATTGTAGCCGCACAAATATTAAGGGTGATTAATTTTTGTTACTATTATTATTATTATTATTATTATTATTATTATTATTATTAATATTATTATTATTATTATTATTATTATTATTATTATTATGTGTGAATGACATGACTCAACTGAAAAGGAAAGCTGTTTGTTTTTTGTTTTTTCTGGGTGATTTATCGACTAAGGAAATGGGAGAACATCTGGTATATTATTTTACTTGCATGTGCTCACGGCTTCGCCCGCGGTTTTTAATTCAACTGCGTTAGATGCTTCTAAACTGTTACATATGTTTGCTGATAACACGGACAGCTTCATTTCTTGGAGCAAAAATTGCTCTGTGATACAGCCATGTGTGATCGGTGTAATGCTGTGTCCACGTATGTTAAAAATTGCATGTCTCTACATTCCGTAGATTTCACTAGGCATCGTACACATACACACAGACAAAAGATTCCGGATATCACGGACTGAACGAAAACAGCTTCCTATGCCATGGACTTAAAATGGCATTTTGACTGATATACTGTATGTTAAATTATTAAAACGATTAAAACTAATATACACTGACTGACAGAGCAAATGCAACACCAAGAAGGAGTGGTTCGAAAGGGATGAAAGTTGGGGTAAAAACAGAGACGGCACGGACGAATAATTGATGTTTATTTCAAACCGATATGCAGGTTACACAATGCGCACGGCATCGACTCAGTAGGATGTAGGACCACCGCGAGCGGCGATGCACGCAGAAACACGTCGAGGTACAGAGTCAATAAGAGTGCGGATGGTGTCCTGAGGGATGGTTCTCCATTCTCTGTCAACCATTTGCCACAGTTGGTCGTCCGCACGAGGCTGGGGCAGAGTTTGCAAACGGCGTCCAATGAGATCCCACACGTGTTCGATTGGTGAGAGATCCGGAGAGTACGCTGGCCACGGAAGCATCTGTACACCTCGTAGAGCCTGTTGGGAGATGCGAGCAGTGTGTGGGCGGGCATTATCCTGCTGAAACAGAGCATTGGGCAGCCCCTGAAGGTACGGGAGTGCCACCGGCCGCAGCACATGCTGCACGTAGCGGTGGGCATTTAACGTGTCTTGAATACGCACTAGAGGTGACGTGGAATCATACGCAATAGCGCCCCAAACCATGATGCCGCCTTGTCTAGCGGTAGGGCGCTCCACAGTTACTGTCGGATTTGACCTTTCTCCACGCCGACGCCACACTCGTCTGCGGTGACTATCACTGACAGAACGGAAGCGTGACTCATCGGAGAACACGACGTTCCGCCATTCCCTCATCCAAGTCGCTCTAGCCCGGCACCATGCCAGGCGTGCACGTCTATGCTGTGGAGTCAATGGTAGTCTTCTGAGCGGACGCCGGGAGTGCAGGCCTCCTTCAACCAATCGACGGGAAATTGTCGATATTGGAACAGCCAGGGTGTCTTGCTCATGCTGAAGAATGGCGGTTGACGTGGCGTGCGGGGCTGCCACCGCTTGGCGGCGGATGCGCCGATCCTCGCGTGCTGACGTCACTCGGGCTGCGCCTGGACCCCTCGCACGTGCCACATGTCCCTGCGCCAACCATCTTCGCCACAGGCGCTGCACCGTGGACACATCCCTATGGGTATCGGCTGCGATTTGACGAAGCGACCAACCTGCCCTTCTCAGCCCGATCACCATACCCCTCGTAAAGTCGTCTGTCTGCTGGAAATGCCTCCGTTGACGGCGGCCTGGCATTCTTAGCTATACACGTGTCCTGTGGCACACGACAACACGTTCTACAATGACTGTCGGCTGAGAAATCACGATACGAAGTGGGCCACTCGCCAACGCCGTGTCCCATTTATCGTTCGCTACGTGCGCAGCACAGCGGCGCATTTCACATCATGAGCATACCTCAGTGACGTCAGTCTACCCTGCAATTGGCATAAAGTTCTGACCACTCCTTCTTGGTGTTGCATTTGCTCTGTCAGTCAGTGTAAATAATTAACGAAAAGGGTATTTACCTCTATATATATTCATGGAACAATACGCCTATGTTAAAAATTTCAGATCTCTGCGTGTCGCAGATTTGCTTGGGCATTGCATACATACACACAGACAAACACTTCCGCGCAATATGTGTCTCCGCGGTTTCTCATTTCCGCACCAGACAAATGATAATCGTCTCGCTGATAGGAGCAGGAATGCAGCCAAGCCTCGACGGGCAGCTCGCTGTAAGATAGTAAGTATGTAAAAAGCAGAAGCTTGCTATAAGATAGTAGTATGTCGACAAGGGCAGCTTGTTTTATAACTATTGTAAGATAAAGTAGATTAAGAACTGCGTTAGACCCTCTGTCTATGTACCGCGACGTCGCTAAGTCCCGTTAAGACCAATTTAAATTCCGCGCCATAAGGTACTAGCAATAAGTTTTTTTGTTTTTTTTTGTTTTGTTTTCTTTTTGCTAGTTGCTTTACGTCGCACCGACACAGATTGGTCTTATGGCGACGATGGGAGAGGAAAGGCCTAGGAATGGAAAGGAAGCGGCCGTGGCCTTAATTAAAGTACAGCCCCAGCATTTGCCTGGTGTGAAAATGGGAAACCGCGGAAAACCATTTTCAGGGCTGCCGACAGTGCGGTTCGAACCCACTATCTCCCGGATACGACCTCACAGCTGCGCTCTCCTAACCACACGACTAACTCGCACGGTGCAATAAGGTTTAGCTCCGTCAAGATAGCAGCACTCAAGTAAGTTATGTAGTGCATGTGGTTAAAGATGGCGGCTGTTATCTTGACAGATGTTCAAAAAAGCATGTAGTTTTTCAAATTGCCCGCCACACCTCATGCATAAGGGACCAGCAGTCAAGGTTTAGGTTTGTTAACATAGAAGCACCGAAGTTAGCCATGTTTGAAGTCCATGTCCCATGTAGTTAAAAGATGACAGCTCAGAAAAGAGTACGTAGAATTTCAAATTGCCCGCTACCACATGCATAAGGTAGCAGCTATGAGGTTTTAGCCCCGTCAAGATGCCAGCACGATAATCTCTTGTTTATAGATAGCGGCTGACAGCTGTTAAAAGAGCACGTGGAATTTCAAATTGCCCGCTACCACGTGCATAAGATGCCAGCTATGAGGTTTTAGCCCCGTCACGATGCCAGCACTGAAGTTAGCGAAGCTCTCTTAACAGGCCTATAGTCCTCTCCGTGTAAGGACGTACACTAAGGGTGCAACCTTACCCTTTCTCCCCTGTAATATTAAGGTATTGGTTTATAGTGACTTTTCTTGATGTTGGGTCTTTTTCAGTGTCGGTAACCATACAGTTTAGGGACCCTACTTGCCGATACGACGTCTTACTGTTACCGTTAATCTGGCACGTTGGCAACGTTCAGTCACTGTTCTAGCGTGAATTGTGTGTTGCCACCGCATTGCCTCTAAAGTCACTAGCGATACATTTGCGAGAATATTTAAAGCATATTTTCTTTTTCTGTGGGATTGTAAATCTATTTGGCTAATACCAGGTAAGTAGAATTGTGGCATGTTCGGATAATGCATTTAATAACATAGTTTGTGTGAAATGATGAGCACATCATTTTATTAATTACGTTCCTATTTCGTCCCATACTTATACGAACAGAATTCGATTGGGATGTCTAAGAAGGAAGAAAAATCTGCAAAAACTCCTCCGAAAAGGAAACCAAGGTTACGTCCTTTACAAGCTTCAGGTCAAGAAATGCTTGTACATTGCTACGAGCAATTGAAACAGGAAGACGACGAAGAAGGTATCAGTCGTAGTGATACGAAGCTAATGGCAAGAGTTTCATTATTAACTGGGGTAAGTGTTCGTTTTTATCTTGTTTCTATGATAAGTTTCTGGCATAATGACAATCAGTTGAAAAGGAGCAGTATTTCATTCTGAACCTAACCTAACCTAACCTGATCATGTAGGCCTAGGCCTATACCGGTACCATGTCTTGTGTCGACTTCGATACGGTTCGTAGACTTAACCTTTGTGTATTCATGTTGACTTATGGTATATGTGTATGTAATATATTTCTGTGTGTGTATTCTTACAGTGTAGTTTCGGTTTAGTCCGAAAAGTAATAGGAAATTTCAAGAAGGGAGTTGAATTTTCTACACCAGGTAAACGCCGAAAGCGTGAACATCCAGTGACCGGCATAGACAGTTTTTCTAAGGAAGCGATAGCAAGGTTTATTTATGATAAATTACATAAAGGTAAGGTGACTTCATAAGGAATCTATTGCAACATTATTTATAGAAATTGGCACGCAGGTGAGATAAGCTCCCAGAAATGTTTTGTGCATGTATTGTCATACAGCTCTTTTGAGTCCCTTGTAACTCTCTTTTTTCTTCCCACAGGAGAAGTCGTAACTGTAAGAAAGGTTTTCGACCACATGAAAGCAAATTATGACACTTATTTGTACAAGGGCTCCGAAACATCATTAAGAAGAATTTTGAAGGCCATGGGGTTTGTGTGGAGTAAAGGTGATCCCTATGCGTATGTTAGAGAAAATGAAGACATTTGTTTTAAGAGATCCTGTTTTCTGAGGGAATACATGCGTAATAAGGACAGTGAGAAACCAAAACCTGTTGTTTTCTTGGATGAGACTTGGATTTTTATGAATGGTGAATATATATGTTATATATTACATTTTATATTTAAAAAATCTTGGAATAATTTATCTTCATCAGGTGTCTTTGGTTTCAATTGTGCATTTGTCTTTCAGGGTCACCCACATACTCCTGGAATAAACCACACAAATCTGGACATGATGTTCAAGGAGTAATTCGTCGACCTGTGTCTGAGGGAGGAAGACTGGTTATTGTTCATGCTGGAACGAAGGATGGCTTTGTACCTGGTATGTTCTTAATTTATTTTACTTCATTTTATTGTAGTGAGGTGATCTCTCTTTACATAGTTATGAGGGTATTTAGGGTTTGTAGTACGGATGCAGGGGGGGGCACATAAGTCTCTGATAAGACCCCAACTTAAGTACAGTTCCTGTGTATGAGACCCTCACTGGGATTACTTGGTTTGAGAATTGGAAAAGTTCAAAAGACAGAAGCACGATTTGTTGTGGGTGATTTCTGACAAAAGAGTAGCGTTACAAAAATTTTGTCGGGTTTGGGCTGGGAAGACTTGGGTGAAAGGAGACAAGTTGCTGGACTAAGTGGTATATTCCGAGCTGTCGGTGGATAGGTGGTGTGGAATGACATTGGTAGACGAATACGTTTCAGTGGTATTTTAAAAGTAGGTAAGATCACAGTACAGTGCTAAAGTTGATGAAAAGTGGGGCAAATATTTGTTTTTTTTTAAGAAGGGAGTTAGGGATTGGAATAATTTACCAAGGGAGATGTTCAATAAATTTCCAAATTCTTTGCAATTATTGAAGAAAATACTAGGCCTATCCCTGAAACTACATCTTCTGTCCTAAGTGCAGATCAGTGGTGACTGATTGATTGAAATTGACTGGCACTAGGTCGGAAGTGGCATTATAACTTACCGCTCATTGAGCTCTGTACGTGGTTTTTGATTTTGACTTCTCCACTGTTATTAAAAAGACTTGCAGGTATTCACTTTAGGCCAATGATTAACCTTAGAGAGGTATTTCAATCAAAACTTACTCAGTGTATTTTCATATAATATTACTGGATATTTGTATCAGTAAATTACTTGTATTGTAGGCCTATTTATTATGTTTATTCTGCATTCGACAATCTCCACCTGAATCAGTGCTTGATACCTGACTGTTGAACACCTTCCAAGCTTCTTATTTCTTACTGCCTGATATAGGTTCAGTGTTCGCAGCAATTACATTTGTTCTAAGGTATTGAAATGGGTGTTTATACTTATATCTTTTATGCAAGTGATCGTGGACTTCTAATCCAGATATAGGCCTACTAATGGAGATACATTCATGAGAGATGTTACGATAAAGTAGTGTAAGTAGTAATTAATTGACTTCATCATCAGGTGACTTTGCTACACAGTAGTTGGTTTTACTTAAAATCAGACAGCTTTTTGTATCATTCAACAGAAATCACATTTTTTATTAATAGGCCTATACTTTTTTTAGAACAAATAACTTCATACTAAAACTTAAAATTCTTACAGGTGCTGATTTGATATTTGCTACAAACTTGAAGAGAAATCAGGATTACCATGGTGCTATGAACAGCGAGAAATTTCAGATGTGGGTGAAGACGCAATTAATCGTAGGATTAAGAAATATAGGACCCTGTGTTATTGTAATGGATAATGCACCATATCACTGTAAGCTTGTTGAGCATCAACCAACAACGAAATGGAGGAAGGATCAATTAGTGGTAATTATACTTAATTGAATATTTCCTTCTACTGAATGATGTTTAATGATGTTACAGAAATTAATTTTTATTTTTCCTTTAATTTACAGTCATGGTTAAGGCAGAATGGAGTTTCTCCACCAGAAAATGCCACAAAAGATGAGCTGCAAAGGTTGTGTAATATGAATCGAAGTCACTTAAAGAGGTACAGAAGCACGTAAACATAAGTTTAGATAATGTTGTTTACACTCGTGTATTTGACTTTCATGTATGCATAACAATATTTCTCTGTTTCTTTAAAACCAGGTACATTGTTGACGAGATGCTGCACAGTGAAGGCCATACTGTCTTACGACTTCCTCCATACCACTCATTTTTCAATGCCATCGAATTTGTATGGTCTGTGGCAAAACAGTATTATAACAAAACAGTGGCTTCAAGACCTGGTCACGGATTGGACAGAGCTACAGCTGTGTGGAAAGAATCTCTTGATCAGGTAGGCCAAGTGGAAATGTTATTTATTGGATATATGCAAGTGGAGTTTATAATATACTTGTCAGGTTGTGATACTTCAATATATCCTATAGGCGACAGCAGAGATGTGGAGAAATGAAGTAAAACACACTGAGAAGAAGATTGTCGAGTTCTACAATAATGAGGTGAGAGGTCTTCCTGAAGTGGAGGAACTAGTCATTCATCATGGAAGCAGTGAATCGGAGGAGGAAGATGAAGAAGATGAAGAAGAAGAAAGAAGAGAAGCCGAGGAGTTAGCTGTACCATTGTAAGAGCCATTCCATGAGATTAAGAATGTTATAACTTTGCTGGGAAATAATACATTTCTGATTGCCCCGTCCTTTCTGATATAACGAAGTTACATTTCAAAATTGTGGGAATTGTGTATCTACAAGTTACAGGGCGGTATAGATGTGCAGGTGGGGATCAGTGTCCAATCGGAGTGGAATTATCTAGAACTGCTGTGGCGCAATGTGATGAGGAGCGGGCAAGGGGGGGAGAGAGAGAGGGAGACAGCACTCTGTCACCAATACACGATGTAAACATTGTACGCCTGTTAAAATACTGACATAACTTAAATTTTATACACTATCTAATGGTTTTCCACAGTTCTCTGAAAGTCACAACTCACGTATACGGTATATATATAGAGAGAATTACATATAAAAATACCTGTGTACACAATAAGTAGCCCACATATTAAATATAAATCAATTTGCTTTATGTCGCACCAACACAGATAGGTCTTATGGCGACAAAGAGGATAGAAGAGATAGGAAAGGGCTAGAAGTGGGAAGGAAGCGGCCGTGGTCTTAATTAAGGTACAGCACAAGCATGTGTCTGGTGTGAAAATGGGAAACCACCGAAAACCATTTTAACGGCTACCGACGGTAGGATTTGAACCCACCATTCCCCGAATGCAAGCTCATAGCTACGCGACCCTAAACGCACGGCCAGCTAACTCGGTCATCTTTGAAAATGTCTTTTTCTATCAGCAGAGGCTTTTTTAAAATCGTCATATTTTGTATAGGCTACAGGAGATGTACAGTAGCCCACTGGTTTTCTGATTAAACATCATTTATTTAATCTATTGCATCAGTCTACTTACATACTCACTGTCCACGTACATCGGTAACCTCGTGATTCGATTATTGAAGTATTGTGCAATGATGCGACATACAAACTAAGAGAATACCGAGTGGTTCTTCCAAATATAAAACAGACAATTTCGAGTGGTCATGAGCATGACTCATAGTCATAGGGTAGGCTAAATAATAATGTTATTGGCTTTATGTCCCACTATCAACTTTTAGGTTTTTTTTGAGACGTCGAGGTGCTGGAATTTAGTCCTGCAGGAGCTCTTTTATGTGTCAGTAAATCTACTGACATGAGGCTGAGCACCTTCAAATACCACCGCACTGAGCTCGGCCCTGCCAAGTTGGGTTCAGAAGGCCAGCGCCTCGACCGTTTGAGCCACTCAGCCAGGTGTGGAGGCTAGAGAGCTGAGTTTAAGTAATTGTCGAACGTCAACTACTTATAAAGATACTGATTGATTAAACTAATACAGTAATTAGAATAACCTAATTGACTACCTACTTACAACCTAGGTACTTTGGAATTGTGTTCTATCTTTTTAACACTGCAAATAAATCCATGTATTGTTTAAAACTCCCTGTAAGAAGAGGACAGTGGATGCGAATAGGTATTATTTTCAAATGAGCTGAGCTCGAGAGTCCATTATAGCATACGATTTTTTCAGTGTACCATGACTCTGTATGTATTGCTTCAGAGGAAGTTCGGCTCCCCGCCAATGTCCAGTGTACCGATAATGAACCATGTGTGTGTTGTGTCTCACTGATCCATGACTGCGTACGATTCTTTCAGTGTGCCATGATTCACTGTGGCTCACTGCAGCGAAAGCTCGACTCCCCGCCAGTGTCCAGTGTGCCTATAAGGAGCCGTGTGTGTCGTGTGGCTCACTGAGCCGTGATTGTGCATGATTTGTGTGCCATGAGCTTGCCGTTCCTGTGAATCGATTCACTCGGACACTGAATGAATCGATACACTGCTTCGAATCAAGCACTCAGTAGCCTACACTAGTAGAGGTACATAGTACATTACCATTAAGATAGATAGCATTGCAAAGTAATTTGTCTTTACCATAATAACAATAATAATAATAATAATAATAATAATCGTATGGCCTCAGCTACCATGTGCAGACATTTCAAGTTGACGCCATCTGGCTGTCTGCTCGTCAATTTTGACGTTCCGTTATACTCTAGGCCCACTAGATGGCAGACCGAGTAAACCGAAACTCTCTTGGGCGTCTGTGGCTGAGATTTAATGAATTTTGTCGGGTAAACACCAAATGCGTCACCAGAGATCTTTTACATGCCGACATCGTACGACATGAAGTGTCGAATGGACTTTTTTCTGCCCTTCAAAAATCCGACTACCTCTGCCGGGTTTGAACCCGCTATATTGGGATTCGGAGGCCGTCACTCTACCACTGATCCACAGAGGCAGCTGTCTTTACCATGAAATACATCGTCGTCGTACATGACTGAATTACTATCAATATATCTTAGAGAAACTGTAATGTACATGAAACCGAAATTGAGTTAATTTCCACGATACATTCTTCCTATATAAAGGAGACCATGTAGCTTATCCACCTTCATTTCAGCCACATAAATATTCAGCAAAAATTGCAAAATCACATTAAAGGACAAATACAATTTTTTAAGTAGAAATAGTCTGGAACATAGATTAGTGAGGTTGGACATCCTGCGCATCATCATTCAGGAGTCGCTGTTGAACATACTGTACTTGTCAAAACTAGTAAGTTTCTATTTTACACAATAATAGTGAAATGTTGATGAAGACGACATACACCCAGCCCCCGTGCCAGAGAAATTAACCAACGGTGGTTCAAATTCCCCACCCTGTCGAGAATCAAACCCACACCCTGTGACCAAAGGCCAGCACGCTAACCATTTAGCCATGGGGCCAGACAATAATAGTGAAAAAGCATGTTCACTGCAGCTATTGTTGACAGGATATTTCTTCTCTTTAAAGAACAATGAGTACCACGAATTAATATCCTGTTTTGTTGATTCCTGTAAACTTTGTATGTACGGTTTTGGTTCGCCAGTTCCTAGCGTATCTACTGAATGAAAACTTTGTAGACCAATGGATTCAGTTTTATGTTTATTGCCTTCAGTCGTCACGACAGTTTTTTCAATGACAACAGTCGCTCAATTACAAATCCTGTCAAACCTAACCTAACCCTGCGACAATCAGTGGTTTTCGATGGATCACTACCTAACCGGTCATTATAATTTGTTTTCGGTGGATCACAACCAAACCTGTCCCTATCAGTGGTTTTCGGAAGAATACAGTGGTTTTGTCACAAGTCAATACAGACTCTTGAATCAATGTGTGAAAATGGGAAAGTGTAGAAAACCCTCTTCAGGAATGCCAATCTCTAAGTCCATAGTCTTTTCAGCGTTGTCACACAGCTGAAATTCACTTTAGAAGTAATTGTAAAAAGTCGTATATAGGCTCTACAGATACATAGTACATTACCAATTCCATCTCGATTGCTATGATACACACACTGCATAGCGGTTTTGCTCTATAGATAAATCATATTATAGTGAAAAAAAATTTGTTTAAAAAAAAAATCTGTCTGGCATGAAGGTCCAGAAGGAAAATACTTTCATTGAATTCTTATTTATGTGCTCACCACCCTAGTAGGTTTAAATAAACCTTATAAATACGTTGTAAGATCCATTCTCGAATATGGATCTGCATGTTGGTTTAATAAATTCCCTAGAGAAAGTTCAAAGAAGAGCGATGCGTTTCGTAACTGGGAATAGAAGGAATACCATTAATTGGGAAAGTCTTGAATCTAGAAGAACTAGAGCTCGCCTGTGTGGTCTTTATAAGAGCTATACGGGAAGGGCTGCTTGGAGTTGTATTAGGAATAGGTTATAACCTCCCTCATTGTATCACTATTTGCAGCGATAGCCAGGAAGCGTTAAAAGCACTATGTGCAGTTAAAACAACATCAAAAATGGTATGGGAATGCCAAAGGATGTTAGATCAGCTGTGTGAATTTAGCTCAGTTACCCTATTACGGGTCCCTGGGCACACAGGTATCAGTGGAAATGAAGAAGCTGACAAACTAGCGAAACAAGGCTCAAAAGGTCCTTTTATAGGACCAGAGCCCTTCCTGGGAGTGTCACTCCGAAGCGTGAAACTGGTAATATCCCAGTGGACAAACCCGTCTCACTTAAGACATTTGGAAGAGGTTAACTATAGCAAGGCAGGCACGTGAACTTATCAAAGGGCCTAGCCAAAGTTATAAAAAGGTCCTGATAAATTTGAATAGGACCAGAATGCGAATGGTAGTTGGACTGTTGACAGGCCACAATACCTTACAGAGACACCTACACATCACGAAAATCAGTCAGGATCCGATGTGTAGAAGATGCGGTAGGGAGGAGGAGACCTCCGCGCATGTGTTATGTCAGTGTGAGGCTCTTGCAAGCACTAGACATCGATACCTTGGCTCACATTTCGTGAGCCTGGAAGACATCAGGAATGCCAACATCCGGGCACTGGTATCCTTTATAGGAGCACTAGGTCTGGACTAGGCAAACCCGTTTAAGGGACACAAAGGGTCTTCACAGACCTACGTGTGGAGCCCTGCGAAGGCAGGGTTCACCCATTCTTTATCTATCTATCTATCTAACCTCCCTCATACTTATCGAGAAATTATCATAAGCATAAAATTAGGGCCAGAAACCAGCATACGGATGTATTGGAAATAATTAAATTGTGTATGAAACTGTACATGATGCTGGATTTAGAATGACTAGTAGTATTTCTTGTAATATTCTTTTCCATGGAATTCCTTTTTGTACTTGAGTTGTTGTAGTTGTTGGGTAGTATGATTTAACTTTATTATCACTTGTAGTGTTAAGCTAGTAGTAAGTTCAATCTATAGTATTGTAATTTGTAGTGTTAAGTACTGGAAATACTTAAGTTGTGTGTGAATATGTATATAATGACACTGGATTTAGAAAGTTTAATTAGTAGTATTTCTTGCTTGTTGTAATGTTGTTGTTGTTGTTGTTGTTGTAGGGTAATTACGGTTTAACTTCACTTTATTATCACTTATAATGTTAAGCTAGTAGTAAGGTCAACCTATAATATTGTAAGCCAAATTGTTAAGCACTGTAAATACTTAAGTTGTGTGTGAATTTGTATATGATGTTGCTCGATTTAGAATATTAAACTAGCAGTAATTCTTGTTATATTTTCCTTCCATATATCTGCTTCTTGTACTCTTGTTGTTTGTTTGTTTGTTTGTTTCTTTGTTGTAGTTGGGTAATTATGTTAACTTTATTATCACATTACTGTAAGTGACCGTTGCCACCGGGGTATTTCCCATTTGCAATTTATTAATAATAATAATGAGTGACAGAGGTTTAACGTAATTTGGAAGGAATGTTTTGCGTATGATAAATGAGTACCAGTTAACTATTGGGGGCAAAGGCGGTCATGCGTTGAGCTAACCACTCCACCCCACCCCACCAAGTGCCAACGTCGTGGATAGTGGAAGCCTTCACCTTCCCCCTTTCCAATGGCTTTCATGGTTTGTACGGAGATGACTTTGCTTCTTGCTTTTTAAATATTAGTATTCATGTTTATTATGTTTGTTTATTCATACCCCTGCTTTGTAATTCAGTGACCATGGAATGGCTCTAAATGTTGTAAATTATATTTATATTTACTTGTATTTATTTCCTTTTTCCTTATTGCACACGTTTGTTGTTGTTATTGTTATTACTACTACATATCGCTTAACATGTAAATAAACTAATATTTAATGCAGTAAATAATGCTTATCTCTTCGGATTCATTTCTTCGTTGCGTATTCGTTTTGCTATGACAACATGACTTCTTTATGATATAAATAAATATAAAATAAAAGTATTTCTTCCCAAACATATTTGTTATACGTGCACCAATCAGAGAACCAACTAGGGAAGTACCTCTTACTAAGGTGCATAATGTTTTTGCATACATGTATAATTGAAGAATTGAAGATCCATATACAGGTAAGTGGGTCGCCCATGTGGTAGGCCTATTACGCGTCATAGGAAACTGAGTGAACTGGCTGTGCAGTTTGATCACATTGCTGTTAGCTTGGTTTCAGGAGATGGTGATGTATTCGAACCCCACAGTTGGCAGGTCTGAAGTTTTTTTTTGCCCGTCATTTTCATTTCAGGCTAGTGCTGTGTCTGTACGCTTATTTACATCTTAAATCCTAGCCCTCTTTCCTATCCAATTCTTGCATCACAACCTGTCTTCATGTGATTTAAGCCAATATATATGTAAAAATCTGGTAATGTTGTAAGCTTGAGATACACCAACTTGTAAGCTGAAAATATGTTTAAAATGCCAAATGCCGAAAACCGTAAAAGTTCTTAGTGGGATGTAAAGCTGTTAGCATTATTATTAAAAGGAAGGACATATGTCTTATGTGGTAAGTCCTTGAACTTGCAGAAACCGCAATGAATTATTCAATCTATATTCCCTCCCCCCTTTCTTTAAGAATGCAGTTATAGTAATGCATACATCAGAATCAGAATAAAGGCAGGAAATGTTTAACATTATTTTAAGCAAGTGAAGGAGAGAATGTATGACTAGCTCATGTTGGCGGATTCGAGTTCGGCGGTATTTGAAAGTGCTCAAATACTCCAGCCTCATGTCTAGATCTACTGGTACATAAAGAACTCTTGCGGGACGAAATACTGGCACCTCGGTGTATGTGAAAACGATAGAAGTAGATAGAACTAATATTCAATTGTGCAGTGAGCTTGAAGCTGACCTAATTTCCGTTCACGTAGCTTGGCACATTAGTATTCCTATATGTTTCCTGATAACCGTGAAGATATAACCAGCCTGCAGGCTGAAAATATGCCCAATCTCTCTCCTTAGGCTACGGGTTACCGGTATTGAAGAGAGAAGGAAATGTTCGCGCAAAAGAAAGGGAAGTCATTGGACTTTCGAAAATCACACTGCAAAGACTTATTAAACAAATTGCATCGTTTAACACGCCCCTATTTTCAAGAATATGGTTATAGTACGCCTACTGCATATCAAAATAAAGACAGATATATGTAACATTAATTTGAGTGAGAAAGGGTGTTTATTTCCTAAATTTCTCATTGAGCGTGGAAACCGACTTAATTATGAATATCTTGATTTATTTCATCTTAACTTTTATCATTTACTAGGGTAGGGAAACATTTATTATCGGTGTTTACATTGAGGTTAGTTTGTTTGGTTATGTCTGGTGATTTTAATATGTAACCAGGCAGGTTGGCAGCAGTGATCAGCCATTACAAAATAGAGAAAAGAAGAGCATCGGGCGGCGATATTTACTTTCTGGGGTATTTCGTTACGTGGCTATTACTATAGGTCCTGGCACATATCGATTGAAAAAACTTTATTTCAGCATACGATTTCCGTCCGCCATGCGATCAGCTGAGCGAAGGAACATTCCAGTACATACCGGACTCCACGAGCGACCAGGCGAGGCCAAGTGACGTCACCTACCGCTTGAAACTTGCCTCCCCTAGAGATATTTCTCGAAAGAATTTTTCTCTCGTGAGCTTTTTAACGCCTCAACCAATTTGAACAGGACCAACGCTAAATTGTAGCAGACATCGTAAAAGTATAATCCTGTAAATTTCGAAGCAATCTGTCCAGTAGTTTCTGAGTTATAACAATATAAAGTTTAAGAAGATCGAGCACTCTCGGTCACATGACTTAGAACACCACCCCTCCTGGCGCAGATATATATGCCACTAGGTCAAGGCTAACAAGCAGTCCAGTTCAGCAGTACAGTCTAGCAGTGCAGTGCAGAGCAGTGCAGTATGTGTATGTGAGTGAGACAGAGGGGAGACTGACCCTCGTACAGTATGTCCGTGCAGTCTCGAAGACAGTAATTTGCGTCGCGTTTCGCGGAGACGAAATTATGGGATAATCAATCACCGTCGTACTTGTAAAAGACGTCGCACCGTACCTAGTGTATCGTTCCGCGACTACGATATAATTCACAGACTTTTCGGAGTAAAACACGTGTGAAATCATTGAAGTACGAGGTTAAATATTGGACATTCACAAACTAGAACATGACGTGTGGACTTAATTAATTTCACATAATATTAAATTACCACAATAAACAGAAACTGTCGTGTACAATAACTTTAACTACTCTAAGACTCGTTTTTCTAATACAGTACATCCTTGAACTGTGTCTCATTATTTACATGTCATATTAGGACATGACTTACTACAGTGATAAATATTAAGAACTTTTTCTAAAATAATATAATTTTATCACCACCAGAAAATCAGTGTTATCTGCTAGGATAACGATTCAAGGACTGTGGTCAGAGACGGTAATGAGAAATATTACACGTAACCTTTCAAGTGTTTGAACTGTGTTTTATGGACGTTCTCAGTGACGATTTAAAATAGTGTTTTATGCAGCAAGGACTGTAATCATTCATTTGACGTCATAAAATTAACATATGAACTGAACTGTGTTTAACAGTGAACGATAGCATCTGTAAATACTATTTGCGCTAAATGAACGTTCCGTGTGCTAAAATCACCTCCACGAGCAGCGGAAATCTTGATGAAATTCTACAAGATCCAGCTACCTTCAACATCATCTCATCTATGGTACCCATCGAGGGACGTCAACGTGAATTCTTCGTGGAACATCGAGTTCGAGTCTTCGTCCGCACCCCGCGGAATGTTCCAGATTCTCATCAACATTTGTAAGCCAAATTTTCTTTATTAAGTGAGTAGTCACAAACTGACTGACTTTTTCTTATCAATCTTGAACAGTGGTTTACTCAGTGCTGCGTGTGACGATATTTCGTAGTTTTTCATTATCTCTCAGAAATTCATGTTTAATGATAAATTTATTTTTCAAAATTTAATATCCATATTACATAGAAGAACTCTAGGATTTTCAGGTGTTCTATATTTCAAGGCTAACAAACTGAGAAACTTTCAACAGAAATTTAAATTCTTATTGCAATTTTCAATTATAAGTGTATGTTCATTTAATGAATCAATACTTAGAAAGACTTTAGGTGAAGAACTTACACTTGGTATTTTCACAAAAGACTATAGGATCTGTGAGATATTTATTTTCACGAACTGAATTCAAGAAGATTTACGTTAACATTTTATTTTCAACAAAATATCTGAGTCCTATATTGATATTGCAGGGTGATGAATCATTTAACATTATTAATAAATTGTTTGGAAAAGATATAACCATCTATTATTCGCCCTGCGATTCTATCCTGGTCTGTATCGGCTCCAAAACCAACTTCCACTACCTGAGATCCTTCTCATGCCATACACCCCGAACTCTTCCTGGTACAATAGCCATGTTTAAAATTCCGCCCAACATAGCAGCAGTAAGTTTTTTATTTTCTACCACTAGAATGTGCACACATCGCTTATCGATTATGCATGCATCGACTATCGTACTAAACGTTTCCCACCAGAGTGTGCATCGATCGCCTGTCGATATGTATACATATCGACTATCGTACTAACTTCTTCCGCCAGAGTGTGCAAACATCGCATGTGCGCGCGCAACTGCTCTATCCACTGCTTATCGATCTGCAATAATGCGCGTGCACTGCATGCTGATCTATGGATACCCCCATCCACTCAACGTAGGTACAAATAAAGGTGCAAGTCAAAGTTTTCCTCGCTTGCCTCGTAAGAGGCGGCCGTGCCCTGGCCAGGGCAATATTTTTGTAGAAGAGACATCGCTACGGCGGTGGACCTCCAGGAAGAGAGAGAGAGATAGAGAGAGAGAGCACATCTCCCACTCACCCGTCCCTTATTTTTGGTAAGGGGAGATGGGGGACAGAGGACTACCTCTTTAGGCCCCCCTACTCCCCCGAAGTCAATAAAGCATAACCATTTACTTAGGTTAGCCTACTAAGTCCACGTGGTTAAAGATGACAGCTGTCAAAAAAGCACGTGGAATTTCAAATTGCCCGCCACCACGTACATAAGTTGGCAGCCATGACGTTCTAGCCCCTTCAAGATAGCAGCACGATGCTCTCTTGTTTAAATATAGCAGCTGTCAGCTTGAGAGCTGTCAAAAAAGCGCGTGGAATTTTAAATTTCGCGTGCCCACGTGCATAAGGTGGCAGCCATGCAGTTTAGTGCCGTCAAGATGGCAGCACTGAGGTTAGCAATGCTTTCTTATTTAAATAGGGCAGTTGGCAGCTGTCAATAAAGCACGTGGCTTTGTTTAAAACAAGAGCACATGACTTTGTGTACAAACAAAAGCACGCAGAATTCAAATTTCGCGCGCTGTTGACTCTGCAGTCATGTGACCCGCTCCGTGGCCTCCAACTGTAGGGCTGTGGGAACCCCACTGCCCTACTACTTAACTCGTATTCGGAGAACTCCTAATCGTAGATCAGATAGTTATGACACCACAGGGAATAATTGAATGAAGAAAATAAAATAAACCGAACACTCAGCAACACGGCAAAATGGCCCACGGCCACACAGAGGAAGAGCAATAACTTTCCTTTCCTCTCCTGTTTGTATCAGTTCCTTATTTATTTACCTTACAGACTCAAATGTTACGCGTCAGAGAAGGCAGCCGTTGTCTTGAGTAACATTCTAATGTTACTCGACCTAGTTCCTCCCTCCTCAACGAGGCCTAACTCACTATATGAAGAATTGCTGAAACAATCAAATGTATCATCTCTCCGTCTGCTGAGCTCGTACCAACATCGAACATGTACAATTGATGAACAGCTCATCACTTTAAGTACATATTGCATACACTGCCCTACTTACCATTTAAATTCCGATCCACATGTGAGTCTACGCAACCACTTCTTGCAGTTTGTTTATACATCCACTAAAATGCAAGTCCACTTTCAGTTCCACAACCACCTCTTGGTCTTTTAATATGTCCTGATAAAGTTAAATTACATGAACACTTCTTTCGTCCCTAATAAATTAATTTATATTACCTCATCTTTCACTTCATTTATACATAATTTTTAACGGTACATAAAAACTTTTTCAAGTTCCCACCCCTCCTTCACTCTTTTGTTATCCACCCTATAAATGTTTGCTCATCACCCTGTTTATAAACCTCCTCTTGTTTAGTAATTTTTTTTTTGCTAGGGGCTTTACGTCGCACCGACACAGATAGGTCTTATGGCGACGATGGGATAGGAAAGGCCTAGGAGTTGGAAGGAAGCGGCCGTGGCCTTAATTAAGGTACAGCCCCAGCATTTGCCTGGTGTGAAAATGGGAAACCACGGAAAACCATTTTCAGGGCTGCCGATAGTGGGATTCGAACCTACTATCTCCCGGATGCAAGCTCACAGCCGCGCGCCTCTACGCGCACGGCCAACTCGCCCGGTGTTTAGTAATTAAAAGCTTTGCCCTTACCTTTTCTGTTTCCTTACATCGACCTACCAAGTGTAGGTCATCAATCATTTTCCCACACAATACACACAAGAGTTGTCTTTGTTCCTAATACAATCCTTATTTTTGTATAAACCTATGAGCCACCACAGTAAACCACCTTTCATCGTTTACCCCATATCTAATATTAATCCTTGAAGCCTGTATCACCTTATAAAATAAACTAAGAGATGCTCTGTTTCTACATTCTTCTATTTGTAGTTGCATTTGATTGTCCTTGATTCTTGAAATAAGCGCTCTCTGACTTAAATTGCCTTTCTTATTCCAAATCTCTTGCCAAATATAACCCATTCCCACAGTCTCCACATACGTTTTAATTTTTAACAACCAACTCTCTGCATTCATACTTTTCAATTGCTGTTCGTAAACCGCTTGGAACACTAAACCCCCCTCTTTTCAGAAGCATCCTATAGTTTAATACTCTCTACATATTCCACTTCTGAATACTCTCCACACACTAATATCGCCCCCGCATTCACTTTGCTGTGTGGGAGTCTCATAACTGACTTATTGAATTAGCAAATAATTGGATTAGGATATCCCTTCTTTCTTCTAGTCCCCATAATTCTGCCCTATACGATATCCTACTTATCACTATTGTCTTTAACACTAATCTTAGTATATTATAATTTATCCTCGGAAATTTTCCCTCTAGAATTTTAACCACAGAGAGGGCTGCAAACCCTTTTCATTTTGCTCTCTTAATATGGTCTTCCTATTCGCCTCTCCTAGGAAGTGACCTAAAGGGGCTCCAAATCGTAATAATGGGCGAACGCCCGGGGGAATACTGGTGTTAATTCAAGAAGAGATTAATGAAATAATAGAGGATATTGAGAACGAACTGAAAGAAGTGGTCTGGCTAAAGTTTAACATGGGGAGGGAGAAAGGATAAGTAAAGAAGATATTCTTGTCTTTTACATGCTGCCACCCAAAGGGCTTCTAATACGATAATGATAAGTTCTTTGAGGAGTTATTATTAGAAACTTGTATTATTATTGGGAAGTTTGAAAAAGATGCAATGTTACTATTAGGAGATTGGAATGCTAGAATAGCTGAGCAGTGTCCAATGTTCAGCAAAGAAGCTGAGATAAAAAAATAAGGGGAGGAAGACGAAGTAAAGATAACGAAAGAAATAGTTATGGAGAAAACTCTTGGAATTGTGCTCGGCAGGAAAATTCTACATTCTGAATGGCTGTTCGGAGGAGGAGAAGGTAGGGAAATTGACATGTATTACTGCTCAGTAGGAAGCATCATTGACTTAGTAATTAACTCGGAAGACATGTTAGGGAAAATCAAAAGGACGGAGCTCTTATACTTGACCGTAAAGCCCCTATGTTGTCTCCTTTCCTATTTCTAGCCACGTTTCTAAGAGTGCCACGATGTCACAATTTTCCAGTACTTTTTAACCTCTATAAAACCTAATTTAATAAACCTTCAATATTTACAAACCCTATCTTCCAATCTAGTTTTAACTTGCCCTCTCTTCCTTCTCCATATACCTTAGACTTACTTCTCGTTACTATGACCCTCTCTCCGCCTACCTCTATTCCCTCTTTTCCTGACATTTTAGGGGGTCCTTTACCTTCCTTATTAGCCGTACCTTTATTTTTCTTGCCCCACAGATCTCTTAGACGAAGACTTCTCTCTTTCATCATGGCTTCTCCTTCCCTTCATTTCATCCCTCGAACCCTCACCTTTGTTGTGCACGTGCCCACTGCATTCTGCATTTGCCATTTCTTGAGAGTCACCCTCAGCCACCACCTCCTCAATCCTCGTATTTGAACCCACACTGAGCTGGCCACTGCTCCTTTCACTGAGTTCGGCTCTTACCTCGTTTCGTCCCACCCCTCGATCTGCAACCTGCCTTCCTTCTTGCCTTAACACCGGGTCGTTTTTCTGATTGAGTTTCTCTCCCACTACTTGCAATTTCGTCTCTGACCAAACTCGTACCCATCTGCCTTTGGATACAACCAGCTGTTGGCCCCTTATGTGCGCCCTCAGTCCTTAATGTGTAGCTCTCACTAAATGTATATCTTTAAAATTCTCAAATTCTCACTCCCTTCTCTTCCCATGTCTCTTTTGATCCAGATTTTCCCTTGTAAATTACCCGTATTTCTTAGCACTATTTCTGCCATCAAGGTAGATAACATCTTAACTTAAATTGGTCTATGTCCTCTCACTTTAACTACCCTACCCTTTATGGACGTCTACTTCACTGAAATTGATTTTCATTTTATTTTGAATCAAGACTACCACTTTGTATATTATGTCCACTTCGTTTTCTCTCCATTCTTCCTGCACACGGTATATAAGTACACATTTCTTCATCCGTTCCTGACTGCTGGTTTCTGCCTGCTTTTTCAGTTTAGACACCTCTTCTTCCATATATTTCACTTTTCTTTTAACATCACAATTTCTTTCTCATGACTTCCCACTTTGGTCATTGGTTCTTCTGTTTTTTCTTGTATCCATTTCCACATGTTTACGAATTCCTTAGCTTGGTCTGTATCATCTCTAAGTTGTTCAGAGGGAGAGATTTCGGTGAGTACTTTCTTCACCACCTCCCTAATCTTCTCGACGTCTTCCCTGTTGATGTTGCCACCAGCATTTGGGCCGGGATTTAATTCCACGCCCACGATAACCAGTAGCACAGTTATCACTGCGGCTACTAATAACGCCTCCCCATCTTTCCTAAATCATCCTAGCACTCCGTCCGTTTAGTAGTATTCTTCATTCTCCACTGCCATCTCCCAATCGCCGCCCGACATTGCTCAACTCCCACTATACTTCTCGGCACTCGCCACACAGCACATCCGCACCTGTTGCTTGCTTAGGCTAGACTGAAAAACTACAACCATATATTTGAAATAATATATTATTATTATTATTATTATCATTGGTCACGATTCTTTCTCTCTCAAGTATTTATTGAACCAAAAGGTTTAAGGAGGGTTATCAACCAAGCGGGTTTACGCAAGAGTTTTATAATTTGGGCTTTCTCCCACTCTTAATGTTTACCTTCTGTTTCGCTTATAATTTTTCTTGATATTTTTGGGTTTTGGGTTGACCTGATTCTCTTTTGTTCCTTCCATGTCATCTACAATTGTTCTGTTATGGCCTTGCGATTGGTCCTTTCCTTTAATTTTAGCGTGTAAACTGTACCAGGAGCCTATGGCCTGGCACATCATATTTGCAATTAATAATTTATTAAAGAATTGCTAAGCTCTAACGTTTGGAAACAGCGTGCCGAACGAATATTCTCGACTCAGCTGCTCGCTATAGAAGTGAGAGAGACAGCGCGACGTCACAGGGCAAGGATCCAGCTTGGTGACGTAATCACCACGTGCTGCAAACCAACCCGTCTGGAATGATATGGAAACTTTTAATATCTGCTAAACGATGTAAGCTACAAAAATATGAGGTACACCAGCGTGAAGCACGCATTGAATAAGGAAAGTAGCCAAAATTTGAAATAAATCCATCCAATAGTTTCAGAGATATCGAGGTGGAAATAAAACCACATTTTCTGCGCTTCAAACAGCAAGACAGCCAGTTGCAGGTATAAAAGTTCATGGCCTTGCCGAGTATAGCCAGTTGAAATATGCAACTCGACCATGTGAGATAGTGATATCGTCGTGTTGCGCTATGTGAAGAGTTCCGTCGGAGTAATGAAAGTCTTGCCGTACGGAAAGACTTACAAAATTTGGCTTATAATAACGCGAGACTAATAAATTTCTGTCGCGTTGTGGACTTGTGAAATTTTCAAAGTGTGTTTAAGTCGATCCCTGTGTAAGACGAGACTTATACATTTCGGTCGTGTTGTGGACTTGTAAAATTTTCGAAGTGCATTTAATTCGAACTCTGTCATTCCCAGATACAGCGTTACGGACATTGAAAAAACTGCGTGTGACCATTTGAACTTTGTCATTGTCAATGCATTTCCAAATTTAATGACATTCCTACGTGTGTTCCCGCACTGAACTATGACTTTGTATAACTTTGTTGTGATAGTCAGAAACTCAATAATTATTAGAGTCGAATGCGGACGATTTTCACAGATTTAACGAGTATTTGAACAGTGCTATTAGGCAATTGAGTGAACTTTAATGTCATTTTACGTCCTTTATAAGAAGTACGGACTTAAGTAAAGCCAATTAACCTTGAAAACTCACTTAAGACTTGTGTTGGTGGTTTCTAGAGACTGTTAAACACGTCGTGTATGGACTGGATACATACTCGATATTTCCATGAACTGTGAACTTGACATTTCATTCCGAACTTTATACAATGTGTTCTAAACGTCATGAACTGTGTTCAGTGTAAATATCTTGCATTACATGAACTGTGCCTTTAAAAACACTTGCGATTCGAGAAGTGGGAATATTTTACGGTAAATACTTCGAACTGTGACAGGTGTTTATAACATTTCAGACTGTGCTAAAAGCCATTACTATCTTTTAGTATTACGTTGAAGTGAGACCAAGGGCTGTGTTACAGAGTGCAAATTATGAACTGCGATTTAAGATTCACGTAATTCTAAGTGCAATAATATTTTTTGACTTGAAAATATCCTGTTAATAGACAGTGCTACGTTTTCACATTTATGCTTCAGTGCCAATTGAACTTTCTCGTGTGTCACCTAAATCATACGACACCGGAAATATTGACCAAGTGTTAAGCCTCATATTCACTCGAACATCTAATTCAACGTGGGACATATTACGACGTTGGAGGTGATCCATGGTACATGGAGGGATATAACTCGTGGTACATCGAGGGATATGGAACGTGGTACGACGTTGGTGGTACTTGGTTCAACATCGTGCTGATAACACAGTTGGAGTTCCAGTCACCGACCTGTGGAGCCGCATTTCATCAGTTCCAGTCTGCAGAACTCAGGTGATATGAGTGCTCTTAGCATTTTTTTACTCTGGTAAAGCAAGTGAATAATTTAAAACTATTGCACTAGACAATCATTGACTCATAGAAGAGGCACTTTTTCAATCATAATTTTTTGTGCTACGTTTACTAATTGCAAGTGACAAATTAAGGAAAATTTACTTTCTGTGAATTTCAGTTCAACAATCTAAACAAACTCTAGGAATCAATTTAGACAGATTGTAGGTGTCTATTTATGAAAACAGGTGTTTATGAATTCACATTCAATTTATGAATTTCAATTTACAAAGACTATAGGATTTCATCTGAGTGATTTATGAAAACCAGTAATTGTTTTTAAACTTTTGAAATTCAATGTAATAATGAATTTAGAGAAACTCCAGCGTTTCATATGAGAGATTCATGAAACAAATGTTTATTTATGAGCCACATTCAATTTATGAATTTCAACTTAGACACTTTAGGTATCAATCTAGATGGACTATAGGTTTTTATAAGTGTCGTTATTGAGAACAAGTGTTGATTTTGAACATTTTATAGACTCATGAAAACACATTCGACGTACGAAATTTATGAAGGATAAATTTATGTTCATCTTTATTTGCATCAGAGAGTTTATCAATGAATGAATATATTTTCAAGATAAACTCAAGAGCTTAAATGCAAGATAGAAAAAGGGTTATTTTTCATCAAGATTTTGAATAAATTCATCAGGAAAAATAACATCTATTATTTCGCCCTGCGAAGTCCCTTCTCTCCACCGGCTCCTAAGTACCGCACACTACCTGAGACCTTTCTCATGCTCAAGAGCCCAACAACTTTTCCTGGTACAATACGTTACCATGGAAATGATGATGGTCATGATGACTGTTGAGGATTGTTGATTGACAATAAATTAGGAGTAATCGATTCCATTGAAAAATATGTTTATTTTGGTGGTTTAATTACACGTTTATTTTCCCCTTTAATGATTTTTGTTGTATTTCTTTCCCTTTTCTGTGTTGATTTTCTTTCCCCTTTGCGTTGGTTTTGCAACCTTATATTTTCAATCTTGTGATCGTGATTAAATACTTTTTTTACTAGTTGCTTTACGTTGCACCGATACAGATAAGTCTTATGGCGACGATGGGACAGGGAAGGGCTAGGAGTGGGAATGAAGCGGCCTTGGCCTTAATTAATGTACAGCCCCAGGATTTGCCTGGCGTGAAAATGGGAAGCCACAGAAAAACATTTTCAGGGCTGCCGATAGTAGGGTTACAACCTACTATCTCCCGAATACTGGATACTGCCCGCACTTAAGCGACTACAGCTACCGAGCTCGGTAAATAGTTTCTTATGGGAACTCCATAGGTGAAACCTAACCCTAATGATGTGTAACTATTTCAAAAAAGGGAAAGACCTCGTTTGAAATTATAACCAGTCTGGCATAAGTATACCTACTGTATATTAAAGAAGAAGAAATTCGATCATTTTACGTAAGAAAAAGGTTACTGAGATCAGAATTTTATCTTGTAGGAAAGGTAGTAATTTTAATTTTGTATCTTTCATTTAACTTGATTGGCCAGCCGTGTTTAACATTATTTGTTAATTGAAGAGTAGCTTAAACTACTTCTTTTCTCAAACTTCCATTTCGATTGTTTTCTTAATTAAAATCTTTTTACTTTCTTAAAGGTGTTTGTTTTTTCTTTGGTTAAATCTTAACAATTCTATACCGTGACAGGTTTTTATTTTTATCCACGGGCTACTTATGCGCCTCTACCTGCTTAATGCATGTTCTTGTCTATTTTGTCCCTATGTTGTGTTTTTGGGGGTGATTTTTGGTGCTTCAACGTTTATTTATACTTGAACCGGCTCATTGGCGGTACCAGGCCAGTACACTGAATAGTTTCAAATTAAAACTCAAACATATTTACTTTTATATCGAGAGGGGAAAACTGTTTTCCAAAGCAAGGGCCTATAATTTTCGTGGGCGTGGTAATTTCCTGTAAGTCCGAATTAATTTTTAACATCAAACCTGGAGAATGTTTTAAAGGCATAGATTATTATAGAGGTAAACTAAATGGTGGTGGTCAGTTTCACTACTAATAATACTTTACCGTTGAATTTTCACGTGCTAACGTTTCAGTCCACTTGTCTGCATGTACGGAAAATTACGAAAATAAACCTGTTTATTACAGGCTGCGTCTGACAAGCTGTAAGTGATGCATTCGGTATTCTAATGTCGTTAGGTAACTTAAGGCCTCAGCTAAATGTCACAACGATAAATGCAGTGCGATGATGATAGGTAAACAGACTGTAAAAGAGTCATTGGAAAAGTCCTTGCTAACGTATCCCCACCGATTTGATCCGTTTACAGTATACGTACAACATACAAGAGGTCCCAGTACACAGTGCGTAACAAATAAAGCAGATGATATAGCACGGGAAAGGGAAGTGCAAGAGTCAGAGAAGGAATTTACTTAGTAATCTGTGATAACATAAAATATTGCGCTCCTCGGCTATCGGCAATGTTCCTGTGCTTCCCGCGACTGCTGGGGAGGTGCGCAGGAAGTAGATAATATTTATGAAGATTGTAGGCGCGTTGAAAGCTAGTTGCGAACGTACTCAGGCGGTCCCTTATCTTTCCTCGAGGCTACAGAGGTGCTTCACGTACGATTTTGTTTTAAAAGAACAGTAAATACTGAGCCAAATATAACAATCTGAAAACATTTAAGTCCGTTATAATACAGCTGATAATTATAATTTTTCAAGAATACATATATACTACAGATTTTACTAAGTACTATTATGGAGTTCACGGACGTCGAGGTGCCATAAATTTCGACTCGCAGTTCTTTTATATTCCAGTAAATCTACAGACACGAGGATAGCATATCTGAGCACCTTGTAATACCTTTGGTCTGAGGCGGGATCGAGCCCGCTATCTTGCGCTCGGAAGGCCAGCGCTTCAATCATATCACCAGAAGAATTTCTCACAGTACCCATCATTTTCCTCCTCCCCTTGAGCTCCGTTGTTCGCGACACCACCATGAATATTTCCTTTTAGATTCAGCACAGTTTCAAAATATTCCCTCCACCTGTCCAGTGATTCCCTGGGGTTCACCTGAATGACCCAAAACACTGTTCATTTCCTTTTCCCTTCCCTTCCTAAGATTCTTTATTACTGTTCAGAAAGGTTTCCCTGTTGCTTGATCTAGCCTTTCCAGGTAATTACCAAAATCTTCCTACGACTTCTTTTTCGATTCAGCAACTATTTTTTCGCTCTGCTTCTTTCATCTATGTGCAATTCCCTGTCTGCCCTTGTTTGGAGCCATTTCTGATAAACCTTCTTTCTACAAGATGCTCTCACTTCATCATTCCACCAAAATGTTCGCTTTTTTCCCTTCTTTACACACAGTTGTTCCTAAGCATTCCCTTGCTGTTGCTACTACATCATTCCTGTATGCCACCCATTCTCTTTCTATATCCTGAACCTGCTTACTGTCCACTGTTCGGAACTTCCTACTAATCATATCCATGCACTTCTGCCTAATTTCCTCGTCCTGGAGATCTTCTATCCTTATTCGTTTATAGACAGATTTGACTTTCTCTATCCTAGGCCTAGAAATACTTAGTTCACTACAGATCAGATAATGGTCTGTTTCATCGAAAAAATCCCCGAAAACCCCGTACATTCTTAAGAGATTTCATGAATACGAAGTCGGCTAAGATATAGTCTGTTATGGACCCGGTACCCGTTGCCAGTTTGGGTTTGCAGATCAACATGCAAAAGACAAAAATTACGGTAGTTGACAGGCCTGGCAAGCTGAACGCACTCAGTGCCTTCAGCGAAATGGAAATGGTTTCAGAAATGTTGTACCTGGGTGCCATTATAACTAGCAACAACAGCTGAGAAATAGAAATCTGGAGAAGGATTGCCATGGCCAAGAATATCATCTCTCAGTTATTTTATATTTGGAAGGATCGCTCCATTTCTATAAAGGTAAAGATGAGACTAGTACAGACACTGGTATTCTCTATCTTCCTCTATGGTGCTGAAACGTGGACTTTACGAGTTTCAGATTTGAATACGATCAACTCATTCGAGATGTGGTGCTGGAGAAGAATGCTTTGCATTCCTTGGACAGCATTTCAAACAAACGAATCAATCCTCTAGGAGCTGAACATCAGTACCAGCTTATCGGCAAAATGTCAACAGAGGATTCTCCAATTCTTTGGTCATATTATGCGTCGTGGAGAAGGAAGCCTTTGAAATCACATAATCTTGGGAAACGTACCTGGATAGAGGGAACTTGGGCGAGCACCTATAGCCTACGCTGGACGGATGGCATAAAACATGCAACAAATACATCGTTCATACAATCCACCCGTATAGCAGAAGACCGTGGAGGATGGAAACTAGTACAAGGAAATATCTTCAGAGGTCACGATCCTCAGGATCGAGGGACGACATCGTTCATACAATCCACCCGTATAGCAGAAGACCGTGGAGGATGGAAACTAGTACAAGGAAATATCTTCAGAGGTCACGATCCTCAGGATCGAGGGACCGATACAGACAGACCCCTAGCCTCCCATGTGTAGCGGTGAATAGCCTTATGCTTGAAGAATGTATTCGTAATTGCTAAGCCCATACTAGCACAAAAGTCCAGCAAACGCTTCCCATTCCCATTAGCCTCCATATCTTCCCCACATTTCTTAATCACCCTTTCTTATCCTTCAGTTCTATTTCCAACTCTCGCAATTGAAATCGCCCATTAGCACTACCATATCTTTGCTGTTGACCCTGACTACGATGTCACTCAATGCTTCAGAAAACTTGTCAATTTCATCCTTATCTACACCCTCACATGGTTAATACACTGAGACAATTCTCGTCCTAATTCCTCCAGCTGCCAAATCTACCCACATCATTCGCTTGTTTACGTGCCTAACAGAAACTATGTTGCAAGCAATAGTATTCCTGATGAACAGCCCTACCCCAGACTCTGCTAATTACCTTCCTCTTTAACTCCCCTTACCCGAATATCACTTACTCCTAGCACATCCAGATGCATCCCCTTTGGTGACTCATCCAGTTCTACTTTCTTTCTTCCGTAAGCCCCTTTAATATTGATAGCTCCCCATCGAATTCCATTTCGTTCGCCAAGTTGTTTCCAAGGAGTCCCTCGCCTGTCAAATTAGAGTGGGGCTCCGTTAGTCCCATAGGTCCGAGGCTTGCTTAAAATGTTCTGAGGTCGGTAAATTCATGAAGCAGGATGCTACCCTACTTACACTTAGTCCAAGTGAGGATCTCTCCTCTAACGGGTTAGGGACCTCAGTGGATTGTATAGCCCTAGCCGCCTGAGCACAAGGACGGCCATGAGTCAGAATATGTCCGAAATGCCCAGTCCCATTCCGTACCAACTGGTATCCCGACTCTCAGGACCACTTACTAGGTCACTCAGCCGTTGCCCATGGTTCACGAACTAGGACGTTACTACAGTAACCCACACCATACTTCCTCTTAAAAACGTAATCACTCCATCTCTCATGATCTCAAGAAGTCATGTAGGTACTCATGAGGACCTATTATTTGAAGTGAACACTCAGTTTAAATAGTTTGCTTCACACATTTACGACTTAAGGGTCGAATCCAGCACTGTATCCATGTTTTCACAATCCGTGTTACTGCTAATCATCATTCTGGAGCCACATAACACTATCCTCCCCCACAATAACACGCAGTTACCTACACATGGCAGATACCGCCCACCCTCATCGGAGGGTCTGCCTTACAAGACTGCACGACTAGAAATTACCACACGAAATTATATATATATGTCATTCTGGAGCGAGTTTATTTTCCTCGCTTTACTATAATTATTTTCCCGCGGGATGTTTCTCATTTTTCTGTATATTGTGCACGTTCATTTATTCATCCCATATTTTGGATAATATCCTTTATGTTAACACCCACATACAGTAGCATGAGTGGCCTTTCGAATTCGGTTAATTTTTGATGAATGTTAGAAATACCGTTATAGTATGCTAAATATTTATACGATTGTATGTTATATTTAATCTGTATCCTAGGAAACTGTTTAACAATAGGGTTAATTATACCAAATATTATTCTAAATTTGAGGAGAGCAGATGTGGTGTAACTAAAGACAAACTGAGAAGGCATAAATATTCGTCCGTTTGACTGAATGGTCAGAATCGTAACTTTCTGTTCAGTGAGTCAGGAGTTCGATTCCTGGTCGGACTAAGGATTTTAACTTGTAATGTTGATTTTCCTCTGGATTGGTGACTGGATGTTTTTCAGTCTATCGAACAAATTAGTTCAGAACATATAACATACCTGTAAAAATTACACACTATTAAACAAAGACCGAAATGTTTCATTCCACAAGAACATCCTTAGACTCTATGAAATCGCTTTAAATCATGCGTATGTATGCAAAATACTGTTAACGTTGTGTAAACTAGTCACATGCTTTTGAATTGGTGATGATGTGAAAAAATAATCAGTTGTCCTCTACTGTCACTTTAGTAAATTTTGGACAATTTTTCTATACTTATCTGAGCTGCTGCCGGCCATACACAGCCCAGACACAGTTGCTCAAGGCAAAGGATGACAGCAGCTAAGATAAGTACGTACAAATGTCCATAATTTACTAAAGTGGCATTAGAGGACTAATGCATTCATTACGTGTTCACAGCATCAACAATCCGTTACCACTGACTAGTTTACTAAACATAAACAATATTTTACATCTGATTTAAAGTGATGTTCTCATAGAACGAAACATGTCATTCTTTGTTTGATGACATGTATATTTCACATGTATGTTATAGTGTTATATATTATATTATGAATGTATGTGTTAGACGGACTGAAAATATTTTAAGTTAGAAGGATCAGATTGATAAAAATTTCACCCACAAGAATAACAACATTGTAAATATCATAAGAATGGCAATGGAAGGCATCGCCAACATGCTCAACATAAGGCACCAGGAAATTTCTTACCCAAGTCTAGCTCAGAAACTAATATGTTAGAAACATGATGCCCGGTTTCTACTATCTGATCAAATGATGGCTCCGAATCACCCTTAAGTTGTTTAGGAAATGCAAACGTTCACCCGTTATGACGCAGTGGAGCCTCATTCCCTGTACGGTCCGCATTCAACAGATATAAGATCATAGCCCAGTAATGCTCCTTGCGGAGGCGATATTGAGATTCACCATCAAGCCGAGCCTTCAGGTCCAGAAGCTCTCTCTTAGAGTATCTCATAGATACTAGAGGCAACTTCTGGGACGCACGTTGACAGCGAGTTCTGGCACGAGGCGGCGAGTTCCCCCGACCAAGGAACCGTCCTGGCCCAGTTACTCTCGCCGAATACACTCCCACTTGCTACCTCAGGCCAATCCCAGCTACTCCCATCGTATGCGACAGTGTGGTGCCTCCCTTCCCTGTTCCTTCGTTGGGGGATATTCGTCGTCTCGTACCGAACTGGAGGTTGACGTACGTCTCGACTTTTTGGTGAATCTCTTCGTGTGGTTGGTCGTCACGCTGTGTTGGGGGCGTGGTTGGGGCCCACACAACTTCACCAGCTAACCATCACAGATGGGGCTCTGGTAGGTCAGTTTGTCGCTATATTATATGGATGAATGTACAATGTTGTGAAAATAAAAGATTATCAAATAACATAGCGTTGTTACATTTATTAAACACTACATAAACTTTTAATCGTGTCGGGTCTAGACTTTAGGTAGTTCCTACTGGAAGAAGAATGAATTCATTTCCAATAACTTTTTTGCTTCAAATGTTCACAATGCATCGGATAACAGAATATGCAAGTGATATATCAGTTCATGGTTCTAAATCAAATTTTTGGGTATGGCACGATTATACTCTATCTTTTACGTTGAAGTTCTGCTAGTATTTTAGGAAGAAGTCTCAGGCACGTGTAATGTGAATGACAGCAATGAAGCCAAAATATATAACAGGCACATACAACTATGAGGCTGATGGTGGTGATGAATCTGACCGTCTGGCTTTGTTAGTTCAGTTTATCACTGTACTGTGTGTTCAAATGTTACAATATTCCTGTATTATGTGCACTTGTCCACACTAGAGTGCAGCATTAGCCAGCAGCGTTTGCTGCTAACAGTATGGCAACCTACCTGGTAGTGAGATACACCCGGTTAGGTTTGAGAGACATGGTGCGTCATGCGTCGAGACATGTGGACAGACACAAATCTACTTCGACGTCCATGTAGATTAAAACATTTTGTACAACAAGTGTAGTAATTCATGTTCATGTTAATGTTAATGTCCAATGTGTACATAGTGTGTGTTATTTACATTATATATTGTACCAGGAAAAGTTCTTGGCTAAAGGGCATGAGTAGGACCTCAAGGAGTGGAACTTGGTTTTGGAGCTAATACAGAGTAGGATAGACTCGCAGAGCGAATAATAGATGGTTATAACTTTTTTTAACAATTTATTGATTCTTCACTCTGCAATATGATTATTGTACTCAAATCTGGCATTGAAATTAAAAGTTTAAACGTAATCTTCTTGAATTCTGTTCATGAAAATTAAATGAATATCACTGATTCCAAAGTCTTTCATATGTGAGAATACGAGGTATTAGATTTCCACCTAAAGTCTTTCTAAATATGAGCACACACTTGTAATTGCAAATTGACATGAGAATTTAAATTTCTGCTGAAAGTTTTTCAGTTTTTCAGTTTGTAAACCTTGATGTATAGCACACTTGAAAAGCCTAAAGTTCTTCTATAAGATATGAAAATTAAATTTGAAAATTAATTTAATCACAAAAGATGAACTTCTGTGAAATTATGAGAACTCTGAAATATTTGTTCACACGCGTCACTGAAGTTTCCACTGTTCAAAATGAGAAAAGTTTAGTGAATTTGTTACTACTCACTTAATGAAAGAAATGTTGCTACAAATGTTGAAGGACGGACGTATGGAATGTTCCGTGGAGAATCAGGATCGGCGATGTTCCATTAACACACCATGTTGACGTCCCTCGATGAGGTGACGATTGCTGGAACTGGATCGTGTAGAATTGCAGCTCGTTAAGATGATTTTCCCCACATAGAAAATTCACTTAGTGCGAGTAGTTATCACTGACACTGTCATTTACTGTCGAACACAGTTTATGGCGTAATTGAACTTTAAGATGTTAAATGAATAATCACAGTCCTTTCTGTATGAAATACTATTTAAAGTCGTTACTGAGAACGTCCTTAATTACACAGTTCACACTTGAAAAAGGCAAATCACAGTCTATAATCACAGTCTTTGAACACGGTCATTAAGTCACTAAGGATTATTTTCTGATTATCTGGTTATTATAACGTCATATTACCTCAGGAAAAGTTTTTAGTATTCACCCAGTTTACTACTGTAAGTCGTATACTAATATGGCATGAACACTACGTGAATAAAGAAACACAGTTCAATACTCGAAAAGAAATGAGTCCTGGTAATTCTACACATTAGTTTCTGTTCATTGTAGAAGTTCAAAATCATGTGAAGTAAACTAAGTCCACACGTAATGATGTGAACGTTAAATATTTGGTATTTGCACTTCAATAAGTTCACTCGTATTACATTCTCAAATGCTTTAGAATTAGACCGTAGTCGCGATGCGATATACTAAATACAGTGCGACGTCTTTTATAATTTTGTCGGCGATATAACTTCGTATTCCGGAAACGCGACGGCAAGTACTTTCACCGTAACTGCGCGGACATATTGTACGAGGATCGGTCTCCCCTCTGTCTCACTCACACACACACATCTGTGTACTCGTCCTTGTACTGCTCTGCTCTGCTTGTTAGCCTTGACATATATACCGGCGCTGGGAGGGGTGGTTCTCTTGGTCATGTGACCGTGAGTGCATAATCTTCTTAGACTTTCAATTATTATAACTCAACAACCATGGGATGGATTAATTCGAAATTCACAGGGATTAACTTTTACACTGACTGACAGAGCAAATGCAACACCAAGAAGGAGTGGTCAGAACTTTATGCCAATTGCAGGGTAGACTGACGTCACTGAGGTATGCTCATGATGTGAAATGCGCCGCTGTGCTACGCACGTAGCGAACGATAAATGGGACACGGCGTTGGCGAATGGCCCACTTCGTACCGTGATTTCTCAGCCGACAGTCATTGTAGAACGTGTTGTCGTGTGCCACAGGACACGTGTATAGCTAAGAATGCCAGGCCGCTGTCAACGGAGGCATTTCCAGCAGACAGACGACTTTACGAGGGATATGGTGATCGGGCTGAGAAGGGCAGGTTGGTCGCTTCGTCAAATCGCAGCCGATACCCATAGGGATGTGTCCACGGTGCAGCGCCTGTGGCGAAGATGGTTGGCGCAGGGACATGTGGCACGTGCGAGGGGTCCAGGCGCAGCCCGAGTGACGCCAGCACGCGAGGATCGGCGCATCCGCCGCCAAGCGGTGGCAGCCCCGCACGCCACGTCAACCGCCATTCTTCAGCATGTGCAAGACACCCTGGCTGTTCCAATATCGACCAGAACAATTTCCCGTCAATTGGTTGAAGAAGGCCTGCACTCCCGGCGTCCGCTCAGAAGACTACCATTGACTCCACAGCATAGACGTGCACGCCTGGCATGGTGCCGGGCTAGAGCGACTTGGATGAGGGAATGGCGGAACGTCGTGTTCTCCGATGAGTCACGCTTCTGTTCTGTCAGTGATAGTCACCGCAGACGAGTGTGGCGTCGGCGTGGAGAAAGGTCAAATCCGGCAGTAACTGTGGAGCGCCCTACCGCTAGACAAAGCGGCATCATGGTTTGGGGCGCTATTGCGTATGATTCCACGTCACCTCTAGTGCGTATTCAAGGCACGTTAAATGCCCACCGCTACGTGCAGCATGTGATGCGGCCGGTGGCACTCCCGTACCTTCAGGGGCTGCCCAATGCTCTGTTTCAGCAGGATAATGCCCGCCCACACACTGCTCGGATCTCCCAACAGTCTCTACGAGGTGTACAGATGCTTCCGTGGCCAGCGTACTCTTCGGATCTCTCACCAATCGAACACGTGTGGGATCTCATTGGACGCCGTTTGCAAACTCTGCCCCAGCCTCGTACGGACGACCAACTGTGGCAAATGGTTGACAGAGAATGGAGAACCATCCCTCAGGACACCATCCGCACTCTTATTGACTCTGTACCTCGACGTATTTCTGCGTGCATCGCCGCTCGCGGTGGTCCTACATCCTACTGAGTCGATGCCGTGCGCATTGTGTAACCTGCATATCGGTTTGAAATAAACATCAATTATTCGCCCGTGCCGTCTCTGTTTTCTCCCCAACTTTCATCCCTTTCGAACCACTCCTTCTTGGTGTTGCATTTGCTCTGTCAGTCAGTGTATGACGTCCACTACAATTCAGCGTTTGTCCCGTTGAAATTGGTTAAGGCGTTGAAAAGCTTGCGAAAAGAAAAATTATTTTCGAGAAATATCTCTAGGGGAGGTGAGCTTCGAGCGACAGGTGACGTCACTTGACTTCGCCTAGTGCACTCGTGGAGTCTGCACATGCTGGAACATTCCTTTGCTCAGTGTTCGTACGTCGGACGGATATTTCATGCTGGAATAACGTTTCTTTCGACTGATATGGGCCAGGACCTAGGCTTTCCTGGTACATCATCATACATGTGATTAATTATTTTCGATGTGAGTGATTTGTAACCAGCCCACCTCATGCATGTTAACCTTTATACAGTCCACTCACCAGTAATTCACAACAACAAAACACTGTGTATACCAATGTATGTTTGTTTGTCCAACCCTTGTCCCGTTTCCCTACGGGGTCGGGTATGAGGTGTGATGAATTTGTCGTGGCGGTTTTTTATGACCGGATGCCCTTCCTGACGTCAACCTCATCAGAGGAGTTAATGGGAGATGAAATGAATGACGTGATATATGATAGTAGGGAGAGGGTGAAACCCGGTGCCTACTCCTACTCCTGTCGAATAGCACCAAGGGGTCTGCTCAAGGCTTAACGTCCCCATCCGACGGACGAATCACCATCAACAGCGTCATATGCCCTCACTCCATATGAGCACTGCGGAGAGGTTTGGAATTTAATCCAGGCTTTTGGCACGCAATCTAGTGATTAGAAATTGTATACCACCACCTCCCCTACCCTGCCGGCCAACATTCTGATGGTGAAAATTTTTTCGACCAACGGGACTCGAACCGGCTAACCTCGGTGTTAGACCGTTTTAGACTTCAGCGCCTTAACGATCATGGCCACCAGGCGGGCTACTGTGTATACCAATGTATAATGCTGTAAAAATAAGAGATTATCAAATAACATTGTTATTACATTTTATTACATACTAGAATTTGTACCCGTTCTTCGCACGAGAATTTGTAATGGAATACAGATTTTCTTCATGAATTTATGCCAGTTTACACGCCAGTATGCAAACGTTTTACACGACATCTTAAACGTGAACGTAACGTGAATTGCGATAAAGATAACAAAGTCGAGAAAGAATGAGGACGGTTACAGAGTTTATTGAACGGTTAAGTTCTTCGTCGGATATTGTGCGAAATTCCCCTCGCTTCTTGATTACGTATTGCTGTTTCTCTGACCAATGGAGTGGCCCTGTGGCGGAAGACTCATGAAACTCATCGTTGATAATAACCTCCCTTATTTTCCGTTCAATGGAAGGCAATAAAATGGCTCTTTAGTTATTCCCGTTTACCCAACCCGAAGTGACATGAGCTAAGTGTTCCACAGGACTTGGATTAAAAATCCAAAATTTCGTATTTCCATGTCCGGCCCCGCAGTGTAGGGGGCAACGCGTCCACCTGTCACCCGGCGGCCCCGGATTCGATTCCCGGCCAGGTCATGGGTTTTTAATTACAATGATTAATATCTCTGGCCTGGGGACTGAGTGCTTGTGACGTCCTTAATCCTTTCCTCACACACAACATTCCACACACTACCGCCATTCTAATTACACGCAGGTTCATAAAATACGGTGCCAGTAGGGGCAAAAGATCTACATGGGTCGACGCCCCGAACAAATATTTTTAAAAAATGAATCTCCATTATTTACCGTCGTACGATAAATGCGTATAGGGCACAAAATAACGGAAATAACATATTCTTAAACGTACGCTACATACAGTATTTTGATAGAACAAATTTAAAAAATGCATGTTGGGAATATTCTTTCTATATATAAACACTAACTCCAAATGATACCTTTACGTTATGTGTACCTGGTAACACAATCCTTAATTACAAATTGCACCCTCTTTTGGGCTAATTCCGCAACACCTTAACCGTCTGAGCAACTCAGCTCGTCAATTAGTTTGCTAAGAGTTGAAACTGCAATTCCCGCTTCAAACATTTTTCGAAGACGTTTACGTGCCGAAATTTAGTCCTGAAAGTGTTCTTTTACGTGCTAGTTGTTGTTGTTGTTGTTTTTGTTCGGTAAATATTTTTTAACTTTATCACACTACTGTAAGTGATCATTCTCACGGGATATTTCCCAATTGCGAAGTATTTGTTAATAATAATAATAATAATAATAATAATAATAATAATAATAATAATAATAATAATAATAATAATAATAATAAACTGTGTGGAATAACGAGCATTTTGCTAGAATGACGCAGCTTTAGAAAATAGGAATTTTGGCCACATGTTCCAACCGAGGCCAGTCGAGTGTTCTGGCAGAAAGAGGCTGAGGATTTATTCTCCCTCAACTTCCCCTTACCCTCTTAGATTTCGCGTCCGTGATTACGAGCAGTCTCTAACCTTTAAACAAAGTACAGTCAGCCTATAATAAAAGGTGATATAAGCAGTTTAGCAAATACACATTTAGTTTGCTTGACAATACAATATACACAAAAAAATATTCCAAATGAAAGAAAAGTACAGTTTTACAACATCAACAAAAACACTTTTTGTTTCACTTAGCTTTACGCAGAGGTGCCAACTATTACGGATTGCCCGTAATTATTGCGGATTTCGCCTCGTGATTACGGCATTAAGGACAAAGGAAAGGTTATTACGGAATAGCTACATTAACACGAAAGAAATTATATGGAAAAGTGTCCAATCTTTTCGAACATTACTCCTCAACCCTCCTCCTTTCACTGCTTGTGAGTTGGCAACGATACTTATTCGATCATTACTTTCTTTTGCTATCGGGCCGATGACCTAGATGTTAAGTACCTTTAAAAAAACAAGCAACATCAAGCTTTTACTTGTGAGCATTGTGAAATTCATTGTAAATGATGGAGCTCTTTCTCCACTGTTAAACCTTAAGTAATGTTGTATTTACTCTAAGTGTACCTGAAAGTAACTCTCACAGGAATAGTTACCAGCCTTGGTAGGAAAAAATCAGACATTTCAGGCCTATACCAGGCACAGCTACATTGGAATCGCTTATGGTTGAGAAGACGAAAATGTAAACACAGGGGAAAGGATGCTTCAAGAAAACCTACACTGAAAAGCAGTTGCTGGGTGCGAAACAAGCTACAAAGAATGTTGTATCATAGAGCTAAAAAGTAATGTGTATATGTTGTGTAATATGATATACTTCAGGTAGACTGATATCAGGAAGGGCAAAGGAAGGGTCATGATCGAGAAGGGAGAAGTATGTTTTGGATCTGAGTCGAAAATTTTCTGAGGAGAGAGAGATATTACTGATAACCCAATTTAAAGATGGCACCTCTGTTTACCTCGCGCCTACACGTCTTATGGCAAAGATGGGAAGGGAACGGCCATGGCCTTAATTGAGGTGCAGCCCCAACATTTACATAGTGTGAAAATGGAAATGAACGATAAAACATCTTCAAGCCTGTCCACAGTGGGGTTCCCCTATCTCCCGAATGCAAGCTCACAGATGCGTGTCCATACCCACACGGCCAACTCAGTTGGTAATTCACTTCGTGCCCCAAAAATAGATTAATCAGCATCAAAAAAGAATGTTCCCTAGTCCCATGTTATGGTTTCTCATTTTGTTTCTTGACTTACTCTTTAATATAACGTGGCCAATTATCAGGGTCCAGAGAAATATAATGACTACTGACAAAGGTACGACTAAATTCATTAGAGCCGGCTGAGTGGCTCAGAGGGTTGAGGTGCTGGCCCTCTGACCCCAACTTGCAAGGTTCGATCCTGGCTTAGTCCAGTGGTATATGAAGGTGCTCAAATACGCCAGCCTCGTGTCGGTAGATTTACTGGCCTGTAAAAGAACTCCTGTGGGACAAAATTCCGGCCCCTCGGCGTCTCCGCAAACCGTAAAAGAGTAGTTAGTGGGACGTAAAGCAAATAACATTATTATTATTATTAAATTCATCAGAACTGCTATGTACAGTTATTTAAACGTGCACTTGAATTCGAGTCTTACACTTCACACAGTTTCTACGAACTAACTCCTCACTCCTACTCTCCAACAGGGTCTCTCTCAGCGCAGTGTCGTACCCAGAGCAGTTCGCTCCACAACGCAGTTAATTCCAAGAACTCGACTCGCAAGCCGCACTGGATTCCGCGTAGCCGTGGTCGTCCGAATGACTCACTCGTGACTGACTCGCGACTGTTCCGTGACTTCCCAGCTCTACTCCATGTGTAGACCAGCGGAATATTCTGGGCCAAGCATCTCACAGTTTTGACTTCTCTGATCATTCTGCGTTCCTCTCCACTGTTGGTCGCTACAAACAACCTCCAAAGAGCTCGAGAATTTCCTTATCGTGAGCCACAACAATCAATTCGCCAGAGATATTGTTCCCATCCATATTGTTGCCTTCCATCGTCCCCACAATCTCGACCCTCATTATTGCCATAGAGTAGCCCAATACGCTCTTTGCTAATGAATCTGAATTGTTTTATTACGCTGGGAAGATGGACAAGTAGAGTTCGGGGCAATTTGTAGCGAAAGTTATCACTAGGGTTCGGAAGTTTATAACCTAAAGACGTACAAAATATGCAAGCAGATATACCCTAAAACTTGATAAATGTGACCTACAAAGGATAAAATATGACATAAGCATTTAGGGAAAGGTAGCAAGTATTAGGGTATTACTAACTGAATGTGTCAACAAGTGATAAGCGATAATATAGCAGACACATTTAATCCTGCAAAGTGACAGACCTACAATAGGTAAATAAAAACTTTATACATTCATTATCATAGCCCTAAGGTGCAGTTGTCTTTGTGCTTTCCTAAAAGAAATGAAGTGTTAGCATGCTTTTTCGTATCTGTCAGAGTGCGTTCGTACAGTATCTCCTTCTCGGAATCATATCTTCTAAACCTGCTACCTATCTCTTTCTTGTGAAGGAAAGCAAAATATATCTACTACAGTGTTTTGAAATGCTGTGTTTTAAAATCGAAGCAGATAGCATGTGCCTTGTTAAAACTGACACCTCAATTTAAACAAAAATGCTAAAAAGTATATCTCTAAAATGAGCAAAATATTATCAAAGCAATATAAATGGCCGAAATATGTATTTATATGCAATGCATGCAACATAACATTGCTTTAAACATGGTCAGGAACTCATCGTTTATTTATTTATTTATTTATTTATTTATTTATTTATTTATTTATTTATTATCCTTGAAAAAGCTCTACTTTGTCTGGCATATTAGGGCTGTAAGTTATAACTAGTTACCTTAAATAGTACAAACATATAATACAAAATTTTTGAAGTGAGTGATTACACACACAAATTAACTAAACTGGGAGAAAAGGAAAAACTACTCTTAATTTTTTTTAAAAATAAACTGCATATGCCTTTGCTAGCGAGATGTAGTGTTTACAGAGCACTGTGTCTTCTGATATGGGCTATAACAAATTTGTTACTTTCATTGACCTGTCTCAGTCTTATCCTTGGCTTTGATAATATGAAAGTGACTGAGGTACGAGTGATGCTAGTAATACCATTGCTTATGCAGCCAGTCCCTGTTATGAATGGTGTGAAAATATCGCTCATAGGGTCGGTTGGTGCATGCATTCCAGGTGGCTTGGCAGACAGAAATGTAATAGCAACGGCTGGCTCGGTGAGGAAATCAACGGGAAACTACCTCACTCATCGTTTCCCTAGTACGCCTTTTCACTGACGCTTAGGTTATTTATGACAGCTGTTGGCGGAGGTGCAGAGGCTCAAACGAGCCTTCGGGCTGAATACCCAACATAAAACATACAAACTCAAAAAATTCATTCAAACAACAGATCATGTGAAATATCCTAAAAATAGGTTTGACTAACATTACTGTACAACAATTTAAGTGTTATTCCAAAATATATCTAGCAAGAACCCATCATTCACAGTCATTTTTCAGGTTTCGGGTAAAATGACCACAGGAATGAAATATGACTTTTCTTAACATAAAAACCTTAGTTATCACTTAAACACATTCTAAAAGCATGAGCGTGCCTACTATTATTGGAAAAAGAATAAAGAAACCTCTGTACACGAATTATTCAAGAAATCTCTATGATAATGGAACCCTGTCACTCGGTATTACGTGTACTGAAAACGGTCACGTCTTTTAGCAGAAGGTGTATGCCCGAAGACTCACTTGTGCAGCCTTCACCAAGAAACTTCTGAATAAATACGAGGGTAAAATTATTACTGCTCAAAGAGGTGTTAGCAATATTAAATGACATAGTTGTGTTGCGGAAAAGAGCGAATTACACTACTTCTGACTAAGGTTTCCCCATCTTGTATCAACAAAAAGCGAATTCTCGATGTTGAACAGATGAAGTGTACCTGACCAACTGGACTCTAAGGCTTTAGGAGTACAGGAAAGGATCCTAGCTCAATCGGTCCCATTATAAAGCACTTGGACGCTATAGACACCCAGTAGATTTACTGCTAACATTAAAGAACTCCTCTCTATGGCAAAATCCGCTCAACTTGACATCATCTACTGCAAATTAAATAACATTCGAAAAGATGTTTATGTCATAGAACTAGCAGTCTGCTAGTTTATCACTCCTGTAGCCTTTACCACTTAACTGCTTCAAACTTAACGGTTGAAATTGCGGAGTGTGGACTATACTGCGGTGCAAACTTCCTCTAGTCTGACATCCCACAAAAGGAGGGGTTAAAAGTTCATTATTGAAGCACAGCTGTTAGGCATAAGATTTTAATGTCCTCGAATGAACTTTCGAGGACTACTCGCCCGCTTAATGCTCGTATACGCACGTCTGCATAAATGTAGACTGTAGACTGCCCATCGTTCATGCAATACGTGTTACAGAGCTGCAGTGCGGGCTAAAGCAGTGTTATAGGTTTGAGGGCTTCTGTTCATATCAGAAACCACTAATGTAAAGTTCGAAAAGAAAGGAAGCAATAAAAGTCAGTACCATAAAATTGGCATGGATTATTTAAAAGTTAAATATTTAAAACATCATGATTACTCATGGAATTTTCTGAATAAATAAGTTCTTTTATAATCAGACATCGAAAGACGTATGCCTAGTTTATTAACATTCAAGAAATATTATACTTGTTGCCAAATATATACGACGCCCAGAGTTCGATTCTCTGCCAGTTCATGTATTTTAACACTGGACTGAGATCAAGAATAGGGTTCAATCAGTCTCGTGAGACAAACAGAGGAGTTGTCTGATATGAGAGGCAGCGAGCCCAGTCGCAAAAACCAAGGAATAAGGACGAGGATGTCATCACCCTGACAACATTTCACTTCGGTAACTGCAAGCTATCTGTCTGGGCAGCAGTCGTCATGGCAGGCAAAGGCACCACGGGGTTTCATTCTCTTTCCTTTTTCTCCTTTTTCGTGATACCGGGCTGAGTGGCTCACGGTTGAGGCACTGGCCTTCTGACTCCAACTTAGCAGGCTCGATCCTGGCTCATTCCGATGGTACTGTATTTGAAGGTGCTCAAATACGTCATCCTCGTGTCGGTAGATTTACTAGCACGTATAAAAATATCTGCGGGACAAACTTGTGGCACCTCGGCGTCTCCGAAAACCGTAAAACTAGTTAGTGGGACGTAAAGCCAATATTATTATTATTATTATTATTATTATTATTATTATTATTATTATTCATTAGCATTAAACATTACAGTAAAAAGTGTTACGACTGGTTTTCTACTTCTTAAGAGACAGCTGACTTATTTCCAGACATTAATATTTACGGTAGATATGATTTTTAAAATAACCATTACGGCTTCACCATTGGCCACCCCTGGACTTAGGGTGCCTGAGAGGTAGTACAAGTAAGGTAGTAGAGTAATTAATATTTGTCGGTTGGTTTGAAGTCACAGTAATACATGGAAGGTATTCGGATGGGAAGGGGCTAGGATTGGGATGGTACTGACCATGGCTTTAATTAAGGTACAACCTCAGCATTTGTCTGGTGTGAAAGCGGGATACCACGGATAATCATATTCAAGACGGAGGAGCTCGAACCCATCATCTTCCGAATGTAAGCTCGTAGTTACGTGACCAGAACCGCGCAGCAAACTAATTCATTATTATTATTATTATTATTATTATTATTATTATTATTATTATTATTATTATTTTCTGGCCTCGCGTTGTAGGGTTAGCGTGCCTGCCTCTTACCCGGAGGCTCCGGGTTCGATTCCTGGCCAGGTCAGGGATTTTTACCTGGATTTGAGGACTGTTTCGAGGTCCACTCACCCTGAGTGATTAAAGAAAGAGCAGCTATCTGACGGCGAGATGGCGGTCCCGGTCTAGAAAGCCAAGAATAACGGCCGAGATGATTCGTCGTGCTCATCACACGACACATCATAATCTGCAGGCCTACAAGCTGAAAAGCGGTCGCTTGGTAGGCCATAGCCCCTTCGGGGCTGCTGCGCCATGGGTTCATTATTATTATTATTATTATTATTATTATTATTATTATTATTATTATTATTATTATTATTATTATTATTATTATTTAACTGTCCGGCTCCTTGGATGAATGGTCAGTGCGGTCGTTTTCGGTTCAGAGGGCTCCGGATTCGATTCCCGGTCGGGTTGGAAATGTTAAACCTTAAATTGTGAATTCCCGTGGCTTGGGGACTGGATTTTTGTAATGTCCCCAACATCGCTGCGCCTTACACATCACCGCAAGACGCTATCGTCCACTACAATAACACGAACGGTCTGCCTTACAATAGCTGAACCAGGCTAGGAATAGCCTCACGAAATTACAATTACATTATTACTATTATTCGTCATCGACGGCTTTAACTCGTTTCCGAGTATTTAACTTCCTACAATAAATTCACTTCTGTCTGTGGATGTACTTTCGATGGTTGAACAGACCAATTCTAGCATGGAATAAGCGTCCACACAGCTTGCACAGAATTCTTGGAGGTGGGCTTGGTTGTGCCGGCCCCGTGGTGTAGGGGTAGCGTGCCTGCCTCTCACCCGGAAGCCCCGGGTTCGATTCCCGGCCAGGTCAGGGATTTTTACCTGGACCTGAGGGCTGGTTCGAGGTCCACTCAGCCTACGTGATTAGAATTGAGGAGCTATCTGACGGTGAGATAGCGGCCCCGGTCTAGAAAGCCAAGAATAACGACCGAGAGGATTCGTCGTGCTGACCACACGACACCTCGTAATCTGCAGGCCTCCGGGCTGAGCAGCGGTCGCTTGGTAGGCCAAGGCCCTTCAAGGGCTGTAGTGCCATGGGGTTTGGTTTTTGTTTTTGGGCTTGGTTGTGCTGCACGGAGTGTTCGTGCTTCCCGCCTGGCGTCTTCACATCTGCGTCGTTCCCCTTCAAACAGATTGCAGCAGGAGGGATGCTTCGGCGCCAAATTGTGCGGTCTTGAGCAAGCGTGTCCCAGGTTTGAGGATTGAAACCTGTCATCTTCATTGTGTGCTTAAGCTCGTCCTTGTAGCCTCTCGAGGGGGCTCCACGACGTCTGGTGCCAGAACAAAATTCACCATTCAGGAATTGGCGTGGAAATCTGGTATTACTCATCCGACGGTCATGGCCAATTCATCTAAGCTGATAAGTGATAACCAATGATGGACGATTCTATGCTCTTGGCATGCGCTTTCTCAAGAACAGCAATGTTGTTATTATTATTATTATTATTATTATTATTATTATTATTATTATTATTATTATTATTATTGAACCTAGTTGTATGTACATAATTAAGGTTTTATTCCATAAATGACAAGTCTTCGCAATAAAACAAAGACAGCTTCAAAGAATTAGCCTATATAGCCAAGCAGCATCAAGAGCAGATATACAGAGAAAATGAAATAAAGGATAAGTACGCATTGGAACGTTGTAAAATCAAGACAAACGACCTAGAATGTATGTTGAAATTTATTGTTCGTTCTCAAATGGAAAAGAAACCAAGAGATGCGGCGAATAAATTACGGTAGAGAGCCAATAATTCAAGTGGGAGGGAAGATTTACCGTGTAACTAAATTATTATTAATTGCAAGTTTATTTTTAAAAGTAAACGTGGAGTGAAAGGAGGAGTTGAGGCCAGCACAGCGTAGGCAAGTGTGTGCCGCGTGCTGCAGTAATTTGTAGCTCACTTGTATATAAATCAAGATGAAAGGGTACGTAAGACTTAAACCGAACTTTTAAAACTAGAATGGCTAACGGTTGTTGTGTTAATTATTGCTATTACTCTCCATTAAGGACGTAAGACGTAGATTATGCGACATGTAAGAGTTTTGATTGTCTTTTCCACACGTCAAGACAATCACTAAGATGTTCTATACAAATTTAAAAAGTATCAAATTGCATCAACTGCCATGATGGCAACTGTGTTGCCTTCTTTTCGATCTCGATGTTACGGTTTTACTCCATCAGATGGCAGCGAAGCCAGAAGTATGTTGAGAACCTATTGCTGAGTTTAATTAATGTTGTCACTTAAACACGGAATGTATAACCAGAAATATTTCGCATGTCAACATCGTACGATATCGAATTCCGAATTGACACTTTTTCCGCTCTCCAAAATTCCGACTATCTCTACTGGGTTTTAATCCGTGACCATTGGATCGGGATGCCAAAACTCTACCATCAACGCACAAAACAAGCTCCTAGTTTTCCTAGCTCGGAAGTGTCTGTGAAACATTAAATTGTAACCAGCCCAATAATTTTCTCTACGTAAGAATACTGATTACAATTAGGTGACCGAGCGAGTTAGCGACGCGGTTTGGATCACGTAGCTATTACCTGGCTTTCTGGAGATAGTGGGTTTGAACCCGACTGTTGGCAGCCCTAAAAATATTTTTCGGTTTCCCATTTTCAAAAGAGGTAAATAATGGAGCTGTATTTTAATTAGTCCGCAGCCACTTCCTCATTAATCCTAGACATATTCTATCCCAGTCGTCCTCGTAAGACCTGTCTGTGCTCGGTGTGACTGAGAACAAACAGGACAAGTTTTAACATAATAGAAGTAGGCTATAGTTCAAATGTTATCCACCTATTCAGGAAATGTACACTGTAATATAATAATGTTAGCCTCCGTGGCTCAGGGGGCAGAGCACCGGCCTCTCACCACTGGGTTCCGTGGTTCAAATCGCGGTCACTCCATGTGAGATTTGTGCTGGACAAAGCGGAAGCAGTACAAGTTTTCCCCAGGGTACTCCGGATTTCCCTGTCATATTTCATTTCAGCAACATTCTCCAATATATTTTCACTTCATCTGTCAGTCATTAATCATTGCCCCAGAGGAGTGCGACAGGTTTCGGCAGCTGGCACAATTCCTATCATCGCCGCTAGATGGGGGCGTCATTCATTCCATTCTTGACACCTCCTCTACCCATGTAATGCAGACCCTCCGACGAGGGTGGGCGGCAACTGTCATATGTAAGAAACTGCGTGTTATTGTAGTGGAGGCCCCCGAGCCATTGGAATTAACCAATGAAGGTTAAAATCTCCAAACCGGCCGGGAATCGAACCCGGGACTCTCTGAACCGAAGGTCAGTACGCTGACCATTCAGCCAACGAGTCGGACCGTAGGTCTAATGAGTGAATATGTTAGTGTAGATGGTATGTGTGACAATTGTTATTTCTTGTTGGCCCATAAATACTTTGCCGTCTTCAGTAAATTTTCCGTAAACAAAACAAATGATTCCTACGCATTTCAACAAAAAAAGAAATATACCAAGTTACAGAAAATAACACACATGTGATTTCATGTTGATGTGCATGTGGATATATAGTACGCGCAACAATTAGTGATATCTGGTTTTACGGGGGTGAGGAGTACTGCTACTACTACTACTACTACTACTACTACTACTACTACTACTACTACTACTAAACCTTTTCATTCCTCCCCTGAAGGGGGAGGCGGGCCTCTTTGACGGTGACGGCGTCTCTCAGGCCGGGAGATTTGTTGCGGTGAAGGAGATGCACGGAGAGGGGGGGTTGGTGGCCGTAGCCTATACTAGGAACTATCCCGGTATTCGCCTTAGTGCAGGAGAATGGAAAACCACGGAAAACCATTCTCAGGACAGCCGACGGTTGAGGCCAGCCGTGAGGTCCAGTCCTGTCCCGTCTCCCGCGTAGAGCTATGGAAGAGCCGTGGCGAACCCTCCTCTGCCCGGTTGGCCGGTCAGTGCAGAGCTGTTGGACCACGGACCAGCCATGGCCACTTAAAGGCCGAGAACTAGGGTTGGGCACTATGTCCCTGTTTCGGCACAATGTGCCGGTGCACAGTTATGTTCCGCTGTTCCAGAACACCGAGTGTCAGTTGTTCCGAAACATTCTCAAGCGAGCCGGAGACACTGACTCGCTGTCCCATCAGAAGCGCCACTATGCACTGCCCTTCGCCTACTAGCTGAACTGTGCAGCGGGCGCACGGGACACGGGACTGTAACTGCGCAGTGTAGAGAGAACTTCGAGAGGCAACATTACATGCTCCGCGCCAGTGGGAACTGGGAATGTACCTGTACGGAACGTGCTGTGTGGTGTGTGCCTGTGTGTAGTTATGGCCATGGTCCAGCATAAAGCTGCAGGGAACGTGAACGAACACTCGGAACACTGAAATTTGCGCCCACTAATCATGTTTAAAGGCTGCTTTTAGGTTAAGATTTTTCCGGTCAATATAAAATACACATAACACGGTTACAATGGCAGTGCAGGTGTTTAAAAGTGACCAATTCAAGAATATTTTCACCAGTTGAATGTATTGGCCTGTATTGTGAGTAATTATGTGAGTAAATAATATCTCGAAAATTTCCCTCAACACTTTCTCGGGGATTGATGTTAAACATTAATTTGAACTTTAAAGAAACTTTTAAGCCCAAGAAAAATATGGGTCGTCGCTTTGGAATTAAAAAACATAACTGGACGAATACATTGTTGTACTTACGTGCTGTTAGGCCGGGCGCACATTGAGAAGTAGTTGGCCGCAGAGCAGGGAAGAGCAGAGCAGAACAGGGCAAAGCTTACGAAACTGCGAAGTGGACATGAGCGCACAGTGCCACGCAGGGTCTCGTCGGTTTCCTTTAGACTCTGTGATACTGGGGCATCCAGCATAAAGAGGCGATTTTTTTATTTTTCTTCAAGCATTCGCGATTTTTCTCATTTTGTTAGTCATCTTCACAATTTCCCTTGTGCTGATGGCAACGCGGTTATTCAGCTTAAGACAATCGCAATAAAAACAACCACCTTCGCCAATTTACAAGACTGAACAATATTTCTATGTTACCGATGTTCGGCGTTCATATGGACTAAGCAAAGAATTTGATTCATGATTAGTTTTTATATTTTTTACGTCGCACCGACACAGATAGGTCTTATGGCAACGATGGAATAGGAAAGGGCTAGGAATGGGAAGAAAGCGACCGTGGCCGTAATTAAGGTTCAGTCCCACCCCCCAGCATTGGCCTGGTGTGAAAATGGGAAACCACGGAAAACTATCTTCACGGTTGCCGACAGTGGGGTTCGAACCCCCTATCTCCCGAATGCAAGCTCATAGCAAGGTGATCCTAACCGCACGACTAACTTGTATGGTAAATTCATTAATAGGATAACAGTGGGGGAGAGGGAAAAATATGTATTTACAAATGTACTGCTAGATTTTCATCTAGTTGTCACAAGACACAGGATACTAAAATCAATCAACATTGACAATCTGTTGTGAACGCGTTTGCATTTATATTTGACAAGACATGATAAATGATTTTCCGTATTTATCTCTTCACATAAATGTGATGATCGATGACGGCGACGGAGTCGGCGATGATGCTCTCCATAATCAACATTAGATCTTTGTCTTAAATTCTATATGTTGCGAGAACTTGGGTCACGGATTGTTTCATAGATATATGAGGATTACATTCTTTTGTTTGCTGTTTAACGTCGCACTAACATATCGAAGGTTTTCGGCGACGGAAGGGTGGAGGATTGGGAAGGTAGCGGCCGTGGCCTTAATTAAGGTACAGCCCCAGCATTTGCCTAGTGTAAAAATGGGAAACCATGGAAAACCATCTTCAGGGCTGCCGATAGTGAGGTTCCAACCCACTATCTCCCGAATGCAAGCTCACAGATGCGCGACCCTAACCGCACGGCCACTTGCTCGGTGGATTACATTTTAGGCCTTTCTCTAAACTACCTTGTTACGCAGCGTGAATAAAATGATTTATAGCCTAGACTGTAGTGCCTTATTCCCCGAATTTACATACCGATTTTCATTAAATTCTGTTCAGCCATTTTCTCACGAACATACATACATACATGCATACATATATACGTACATACTGCATTGCAGTCGACATGATTCACATAGTACCTACAAAACATGGTGAGACTGAATGGCTGTGGTAATTTTCTCCTCCATTTCTTAACTAACTGCGTGACACGTGCGCAGGAAACTGTTTCGAAGACTGCGCGTGGTAGGCGGAAGTAGGTGCAGAACCGGCCTGCTCTGCTCTGTCCTGCCCTGTCTGTCAACTTGCGATGGTGCAATGATTTGTGTGGATTACAAAAATCTGCTCTGCGCTGCACTGCTTTAGCTGCTTAGCCTGCGTCCCAATGTGCGCCCCCGCCTTATGCTCTCTGCACTTCGAATTCCCTCCCTCTCAACTTCCATTTACTTTCTTCAATATCTCAAAAATTTCCCTCAACACTTTCTCGGGGATTGACGTTAAAAATTAATTTGGACTTTAAGTAAACTTTTAAGCCCAAGAAAAATATGGGTCATCGCTTTGGAATTAAAGATATAACTGGATGAAAAAATGTTGACACTCCAACACAGGGCGGCACACAGCCGGTATCGACAGGCAGACACAGCCAAGGCCAACTAATCTATCTAGTGCGGCCTTGGCACAGCACGTTCGGTTCAGGCACATTCCAGCTGAAGCGGAGCATGTCCTGTTGCCTCTTGAAGTTCTCTCTAGGACGCAGTTACAGTCCTGTGTCCTGTGTCTCGGCACTCTGTACCGAAACACTCCGCCTCAAGCTCCTAATGTGGCGGAACAAGTGACTGTTCCGGTCTGCCCAACCCTACCGAGAACCACTTTGCATCTACCCACCGTGAGGAGTAAGAAGGGAGCCCTCCCGGTTCTGGTAATACTGCCAAGTGAATGGAAGTGAAATCTGACTTGAACTGAATCGATAGTATGATAGTATGATTGATCGATATGAATGTTCTAAATCTTTATTTTTTTAAGCCAACAACTGTGTCACACACACATTATATAACATTTCTCGAGGCGAATCTTGTTCCTAGCATGAATTCTCAGAAATATCACCTTGGATTTGATGTATAAACAACAGTACTAGTACGTAAAGTGTACGCCAGATGTCTCACGGCGATGCATACTCGATTCATAGTTTGTGTGTCAATGGTTGGCAATACGAATTTCGAAGATAACAGAGGTCTACCGATTCAGCACTAGGGAAGCCAGGTATCACTAAAAGTTGCGCGTACTGTACATGATACCTACTCTCTAATTACATGAAAATGTAACTGAGTTATTGTCACTTTTCATGCCTTATCTCGTGACTAACAAAATGTTATAGCCACAGATCAAACAGTTTGTACTTGTAAACCTGGTCCATAATTCCTTTACAACTTAAAAGAAATACGTTCCCATATAGAAGTGAAATTTGGACATCACTGGTCCATATTTTATTTTATAGCACACCTGTAAGTAGTTATAACCGCGAGCCGCTGGATAGCGTTAGTGGCGCCGTCTCATCGGAAAGCTATGCTTTTTCGAGAGCTTCTGCTATTATCTATTATCTTCTCTGCTATAAAGTAAAGGAACTTTTGTATGGGTTAAATGATTATCAACTTCTTACTCCTGGAAAATTCAACTTTATAACCGGAGATCCTTATGGAAACGTTACAATAAAGAACAATCACGAAATTAGAAGGTATTAAGGTCGTCGTATATACTCCAAACTCCACCAAAGGAAACTTCTCTTAAGCCCCTGTCCACTATTGTGCTGTAAATTTAAAGAATATTTCTGGGCGCCATTAGTTCTTTCAGTTGCAGCACGATAAGAAAAATTAGTGCGTCATTATCATCCAGAGCTTCAATTGTAAGTGGTAATGAGGCAGCAGATTGAATCGCACCGAGCATTCTTCCCCAGCGGACCAGAAAGAAGATAAGGCGCAATAACAGTAAAGGTGAATTGTCTGTCTGTATGCAGGCATCTGTGCACTAGTGCCTCTGAAAAGAAATAGCTTCAATTATGCATCAGGAAGAAGGTGGCTTTACAATACGGTGGCTGTGCATTCCCCTAATACCTGCGGGAGAAATTCCGAAATTCCTCTCCGGGTGACATTCCAGGTTACCGCTCCTCTCAGGAGATAACGCTTTGACAACGAGCACGTGGAGAACACGGAGAGCAGTAATAGTCTCCTTGCTTCCCGATGATTCGTTCACGTTTAGTTCTGAGCAGCTGAGAGATGAGGAGCGGAGATATAATACAGAATTTGAACAATACACAAACATTAAACACATGTGTGAAAGAAGGAAGTGATGAAGTGTAATAAAAGGGGAAAGGAAGAAGATAAAATGAATCAAAGATTCAATGAAATTAAGTAACGAATCGGTGAATCATCAATTCAGTAAGTCAGTGAATGATTCTATGAATGAATGAATAAAATTAAAAAATAAAGTAAAGAAAATGATCGAAAGAGAGATAGGAATAAATAAATAAATAAATAAATAAATAAATAAATAATGGAAACATAAGGCAATGGACAAAGAAAGAATTGAAGAATAAATAATGGAATGAAATAAGAGAGAAAGAGAAATATCAAATGAAGAGGCAAGGAAGAAAGGAAAGTACAAGGGACATGAAAGGGGGAATGAAGCGAAGAGAGAAGGAAAGAAAGAAAGAAAGAAAGAAAGAAAGAAAGAAAGAAAGAAAGAGAGAAAAACAAGGGTAAATGAAGGATAGATTATTAAAATAAATCACCGAGCTCGATAGCTGCAGTCGCTTAAGTGCGGCTAGTACCCAGTATTCGGGAAATAGTAGGTTCGAACCCCACTGTCGGCAGCTCTGAAAATGGTTTTCCGTGGTTTCCCATTTTCACACCAGGCAAATTCTGGGGCTGTACCTTAATTAAGGCCACGGCCGCTTCCTTCCAACTCCTAGCCCTTTCCTGTCCCATCGTCGCCATAAGACCTATCTGTGTCGGTGCGACGTAAAGCAACTATCAAAAAAAAATTAAAATAAATCAAAAGCATTTATGTTGACAATTGGGCTGTAGTGAGAATAGACGGTAGAATGAGTCCTTGCTTCAGGGTACTTACAGGGGTTAGACAATACTGTAAACTTTCACCTTTATTGTTCATAGTTTACATGGATCATCTGCTGAAAGGTATTAAGTGGCAGGGAGGGATTCAGTTAGGTTCAGTTAGGTGAAAATGTAATAAGCAGTCTGGCCTATGCTGACGACTTGGTTTTAATGGCAGATTGTGCCAAAAGCCTGCAGTATAATAACTTGGAACTTAAAATAGGTACAATGAGTATGGTACGAAAATTAGCCTTTCTAAAACTACATTTATATCAGTAGGTAAGAACTCCAAGAGAACTAAAAGTCAGATTGGGAGTACAAACCTGGAACAGGTATATAATTTCAAGTATTCAGGATGTATGTTCTGTACGACTCCTTGGCTGAATGGTCAGCGTTGAGGCTTTCGGTTCAGAGGGACTCGAGTTCGATGTGGGGCCGCGTCGGGGCTTTTAATCGCGTCTGATTAATTATACTGGCTCGGGGACTACCAACCCCCAGAGAAACACGCAATAGATCTTACATCCCTCCATATAGGGTTGGCGTCAGGAAGGTCATCCGGACCTAGACCAAATCCACATGTGTGACACAGTTCGCACCCACGACCCCATAGAAGTGGGAAAAGCAGTTGACGAAGAAGAAGAAGGATGTGTTTTTTCCCAGGATGGAAATATAGTAAGTGTCATTGATTCAAGATGCAGTAAAGCTAATGCAGTGAGTTCGCAGTTGCGTTCTGTAAGAAGGAAGTCAGCTTCCGGACGAAATTATCTCAATATCGGTCTATTTTCAGACCAACTTTCCTTTATGTGAAAGCTGGGTTGACTCAGGATATCTTATTCATAAGCTAGAAGTAACAGACATGAAAGTAGCGAGAACGATTGCTGGTACAAACAGGTGGGAACAATGGCAGGAGTTTACTCAGAATGTGGAAATAAAGGCTAAGTTAGGAATTAACTCGATGGATGAATCTCTATGCATAAACCGGCTTCGGTGGTGTGGTCATGTGAAGTGAATAGAGGAGGATAGGTTACCAAAGAAAATAATGGACTCTGTTATGGAGGGTAAGAGGGGTAGAGAGAGACCAAAACAACGTTGGTTTGACTCAGTTTCTAAAGATTTAAGGATAAGAAGTATATAACTAAACGAAAAAATGAAATGGCGTATGGCTTTTAGTGCCGGGATATCCCAGGACGGGTTCGGCTCGCCAGGTAGAGGTCTTTTGATTTGACACCCGTAGGCGACCTGCGCGTCGTGATGAGGATGAAATGATGATGAAGAAAACACATACACCCAGCCCTCGTACCAGGGAAATTAATTATGGTTAAAATTCCCGACCCTGCAGGGAATCGAACCTGGGACCTCTGTAACCAAAGGTCAGCACGCTAACCATTTAACCATGGAGCCGGACATATAATATAACTAAATAAGTTCATAGAACTAGTAACGAATAGAGGATTGTGGCGGCGATCAGTAAACTTACAGAGGCTTGCAGACTGAACGCTGAAAGGCATGACCGACTATAATGAAGATGTATGTATGTCTTATGCTTATGCTTTTTTTTATCTGGTAATACGCATTAACTATTAAGCTAAACAGGCGTGACTATTTCGTTTTTTGCTAATTCACAATAACAAACATTGTGATACATACGCACACGGAAAATATAAACTGTAGTTCCTCAGTCCCATGGTCCCCATTCTACTATTTGTGTGCAGCAGGGTGAGTAATTAATTTCGAAACGGATATCCCGCTTGTGAAGGTTGTATCTGCTTGAGTTACGTTTACATTTTGCCGAAAAATTTAAATATTATATTTGTCCTCGAGAGTACGAGGACATTATTGTTGAATAGCTAGAGGCGTTGAACTGTTTGCGTTTCTCTTCTGAGTTACGAGAACTGAATACCGCAAAAGACTGAACATTAAAAATGTTATTCTCTCCGTAACATTCAATCGCATATTTACTTACAAAGTGAATAACATCAACTTGAGTAAAATGCTGATTCATTCTGTTGTTTTCCGGTTTAGTGATATAATTATCACCAGTGCAACATATTCAAATCAATGGATTCATGAATATTAATATTTTATTTGTAACTAAACGTAGAAAGGCATAATAAACAGACCGTAACCGCAAAATACCGTTAATGTTAAAATTAAAAAGTCCTCCAAGATAATTAAATTCATATTCAAATTTTCATTTAATTCTACGTCACCGCAAATTAAATTCCAGTGGTTCATAAACCCAATATTAACGTCGCTTATACTTGAAAATGTATTATATAAATAGTATACCCTTCTTGTCCGCCTCTGTGATGTAGTGGTTAGCGTGATTAGCTGCCACCCCCGGAGGCCCGGGTTCGATTCCCGGCTCTGCCACGAAATTTGAAAAGTGGTACGAGGGCTGGAACGGGGTCCACTCAGCCTCTGGAGGTCAACTGAGTAGAGGTGGGTTCGATTCCCACCTCAGCCATCCTGGAAGTGGTTTTCCGTGGTTTCCCCACTTCTCCTCCAGGCGAATGCCGGGATGGTACCTAACTTAAGGCCACGGCCGCTCCCTTCCCTCTTCCTTGTCTATCCCTTCCAATCTTCCCATCCCTCCACAAGGCCCCTGTTCAGCATAGCAGGTGAGGCCGCCTGGGCGAGATACTGATCATACTCCCCAGTTGTATCCCCCGACCAAGAGTCTGAAGCTCCAGGACACTGCCCTTGATGCGGTAGAGGTGGGATCCATCGCTAAGTCCGAGGGAAAAACTGAACCTGGCGGGTAAACAGATGATGATGATGATGATGATGATGATACCCTTCTTTCGTAATTAGTACTACACACCTTAAATATGTTTTACTACCATTTTTGTCTACTTCAATTGACGTTTAATTGGGTGTATCAAAGCTATACCTCCGTACCAGCTTCAAGCCTTAAGGCACATCACCCCGACCAAACCTATGAAGACAATATACTCTTCTGAGGGAATATAATAACATCAGGCTTTTAACCCTGACCGTCCTATTCATCTTGATGTCCGGCTCCATGGCTAAATGGTTAGCGTCCTGGCCTTTCGTCACAGGGGTCCCTGGTTCGATTCCCGGCAGGGTCGAGAATTCTAACCATCATTGGTTAATTTTGCGGGCAGGTCGAGAATTTTAACCATCATTGGTTGATTTTACGGAGGGTTGGTATATGTGTCGCCTTTGTCAACATTTCATCCTCATCACGACGCGCAGGTCGCCTATGGGGGTCAAATCAAAAGACCTGCACCTGGCGAGCTGAACATGTCCTCGGACACTAACGGCACTAATAGCCACATGCCATTTCATTTCATCTTGATATGCCCGCGCTTCGGGAAAAATCGTTTAAGATCTGGATTAACCCCATCCTCCAAGTACAATGAATCACTTTGAAAACTATTCGGTATCAACAAGAAGTTGCTGTAGACTTGGAAAGAATCAATTCTCCAAGAATATAGGAGGACAAACCCTGAAAAGACACCAGCTTGCATGGAACACCTCGCAAGTTGGCGTAGCTACCGAATGAACCAACATTTAAGTCAAGTTACGATTCTCACTTCTCCTTCAGGCAAATGCCGGAATGGTACCTTACATAAGGTCGCGACCGCTTCCTTCCTCTTCCTCGTATATAATTTCCAATCTTCCCATCCCCCTACAAGGTCCCTGTTCAGCATAGCAGGTGAGGCCGCCTGGGCGAGGTACTAGTTCACCTTCTCAGTTGTATCCCCCGAACCAATGTCTCTGGCTCCACGACGCTGCCCTTGAGGCAGTATAGGTCGGATACCACACCGAGGGTAAGCGGATTAAGAAAGAAAGAAAGAAAGAAAGAAAGAAAGAAAGAAAGAAAGAAAGAAAGAAAGAAAGAAAGGTTATTTCAATAATAGTCGCCTGGCTTCAGTTACCGTGTGTAAGGATTTTAATTTAACGCCGTCTGACTGCTTCCTCGTCAGTTTCAACGTTCCATTTTACTCTAGGCCAGGGAAAGCAAACTTTTCTGATTAGCGCGTCATTTAAGGTCTTGTTTATTACTTTTTACTTTCTAGTATGCCATCGGTTATTTTCCTTTCAAATCGTCATGAAACCCTCTCATATGACTTCGTTTAAGTATTAGAAAGCATTACATATACTGTAAATCCATTCGACTGAATGTTTTGCGGTTGTATTTTGCAAACATCACAGAAAGTTACATTTCTAAAAACAAGTAAATTTTATAAATAAGATATATTTTTGCTTTAATAAGGTTTGTAAAAAATATGACCAAATAACTAATTGAGACATTTCTTTATTAAAGCGTAATGTTGAAATATGTTTTGTTACATGATTTTCGACCTATTTATTACATCTTAAAAACCTTAAAATACGTTACTATGTTTTGTGACGCACCACGGTAGTCGTGTTCGCCTGTCACCTAGTGGCACGCATGTCAATGATTCACCATCCCTGGCCTAGGCCTATTGGATGGCGGAACTGGACTTCGATATCGATTATCGATATTCAGTTCAGTTTTACCTCATCTGCAGGTCACCTAACCGATTTGTGGCTCCTCCATGGGCGCCCGATTGATTCGGCTCCTCCAAGGGAGCCCGCCCGATTCGGCTCCTCCAAAGTGGCCAGTGAGTTTAGCATTGCCCTCATACATAAGGGTTTGACGTCATAACCTCGCCTGGGGTCAAAAAGTGACCAATTAGGCCGCTCAAATGGAGTCTGTGAGGTTAGGCTTGCTCTCGTACGCAAGTTTATGACGTTATTCCGGGTCTTAACCTCACCGAGAGGACATTGGACCCGTGTACGAACTCGCATAGGTACACTACGAGGGGTCAATAACCCCATCGGTACACTACTAGAGGGCAATGACCCCGCGGGAAAATGCTGACTCAGCGCCTATTGTTTTAGAACATACTTTGCCTTTCCATTCACCGCAAAGACATTCATTATTAACGCACTTTCTGCGTGATTAACTCGTGCAGTTGCCTACTATACACGTTCATCAAAGACCACAGGCATGTGCTCTTGAGCAGTGGTTCTCAACCTGTACTACGCGTAACCATAGGGGCACGCCTGAAACTTTTAGTGGGGTACGCAAATAGCCTTCGGGAAGAAATATGAATAAAAATTGAAATATGGAAATAAATTAGCCTTTAAATATGTATATATGGAGCCACGCTTCACTTGAAAGTTTCACCTGGACTACGACACATCAGAAAAATGTCACGCCATGTAGGTACACCCATTACATTGAAATGTTGATAGTTCATAATGTCTAAATTCCAGAGTTAAAATCGAACATTTTTCATCCTTATTGGTTAATTTGGAATTGAGACTAAAATCTAGCGTTTTGTGAAACTTTCATACGAACGGGGTATGCTGTGTTTCTTTATTATCGCCGGGCTGAGTGGCTCAGACTCTTGAGGCGCTGGCCTTCTGACCTCAATTTGGCAGGTTCGATCCTGGCTCAGTCCAGTGGTATTTGAAGGGCTCAAATACGTCAGCCTCGTGTCGGTAGAATTACTGGTACTTAGAAGAAGTCCTGCGGGACGAAATTATTATTATAATTATTCTTATTATATTATTATTATTATTATTATTATTATTATTATTATTATTATTATTATTACATGTAATGAATGTAACATTTATATGTGAAAAATTGGGAATTAATTACCTAGCTGATCTCATGTGTGTCATATACAATGCAGCTGGTTCATAAAGCATGAAATGAGTAGTTCATTGTGTGTTCTGCTGCATTTTTATTTTTATTTATGTAATGGCAAGGATGCAAGTTCTTAATATGATTTCTTAGGATTTTAACAATTACTGTTCATAGATATTTCCTTTTATACTTTCTTATATCATATTCTCTTCATGTCCATTTCAATTTTAAGCAACCTGGTGAACTTAAATTGAAAACAATTTCAGAAAGTGTCTGGCTGAAGGTCAGTTCAAATGTTATCAGAATTTGCATGCTACTTTTCAAATTTAAGTTCATATATTTTAATAAGTTGTTTTATTTCCAGTTCAATTTCAATTTTTCACCTGTTCTGGTTATTTGAATCAGGGTCCAAAATAATATGAGTACATTTTGGTACCCTAGGGAATGCGAATATAATTTTGATGACTTGATGAACAAACTATTGTAGGCATGTACGGTAATCATTCTCTTTGCATAACAGCCAAATTTTGTGAGCTCTTCATCCCCTTAATTTATGTTAGGCTTCTGTTTTAAAAAAAATATTTATCTGTTTTCATAACCGACAACACGGAGCATTACAGCTTATATGTTCCTGGACTGCTACTAATATACTGTAAGTAAGGTGGTTTATACGTTGTTATTTTTATTTAATAGCTGTTGCTGTACTTACATGTTGTTTTTGATCTTTTATCTTTCATCAGCAAGTTTGGTTTTGTAAAAAGAACTGATCATTTTTGACTCTCAAGAAAGTGTCGTATAGGCATATTATTAAAGCTGTTCAGTAATAAGACTCTTTAAAAAACTGAATTCTGTTCTTTTTTGCATTATTAATTGTTCTTTCTAATTATTACGGTATTTTACTAATTTCGCTTCCGATATGCGCGCCTATGAGAAATAATATTCCTAGAATATAGTTTAAACAGTGTATTTTTCAATCATCGTAAGGAATTAGCTTCATCTACTATCCATTCGCGCTGCGAGAGCTCGCGCTGGGCCCACGCGCGTGACGTCACGAATCGTATTGCCAGGCCTTGTTCTCTAGGAGGTGCTGCCTCTAGTATGGAACACGATTCTCAGTTAAGAAACTGATGTCGAAGATTATTGAAGCCACTAACTTGACTGGACATGCCGAGGGCGAAGTAGCATTCACTCCGCGGATTCAAATCATTCCTTCGGATATACCGTTTCGGTTTAGACGTCTGCAGTTCGCCGTTCGTTTACGTTTCGCTGTGTGCATCAAAAGGCACAAGGACAATCGCTTAAAGTTGAAGGACTCGATATTTGGAAACCGTGCTTCTCCCATGGTCGACTGTACGTGGTTCGCTTGAGAGCTAGAAAGGCAAAACACTCTATACCTCTTAGTTCCAAACAGCAGAACACTTAACACAGTTTATCCGGAAGATCTGTAAGGAAAGATTAGTTTGTTTGTTATACAATATCGTATTTTATATTGTTTTAATATTATTTGTACCATCCACCAATCCGATATCCTAAGCATTGAATGTAACAATATAATTACAAATAAAATAATGTAAATAACATATTTTATGTATAAAATATATATTAAATATTATATATATTAAATACGTTTTAATATTAATAATAATAGTAATAATAATAATTTTGTTTTACGTGTCACTAACTACTTTTGGTCGGTTTTCGGAGACGCCGAGGTGCCGGAATTTACTCCCGCAGGAGTTCGTTTACGTGCCAGTAAATCCACCGATACGAGGCTGACGTATTTGAGCATCTTCAAATATCATCGGACTGAACCAGAATCGAACCTGCCAAGTTGGTGTCAGAAAGCCAGCGTCTCAACCATCTGAGCCGCTCATCCCCGCTATAATGTTTTTCTTTTAAATAAATGATTTTAAAAATAGCGGTTGAATTAACAAACGCCGGGAAGCCGCGGGTACCTGGTAATTTTGAATAACGCAAACATATTAAATTCGACGTAGTACGAAATAGGTATGTTTTCCTTTAATGCTCTAGTTTCTTGAAATACACACATAACGGTCTATTCCTCTCGGATATGGGTATACCCATATGCGCTGTCAATAAAAAGCCGAGTAGCATTTATGGACTGATTGCATCATTAGTAAATAGATGCTAATGACCGATCAATACACCTGTAATAATTACAGAGTCAGGTGTGTGCTGTGTTAGTTTACCTACGACAACATGAACAGTGATTTCGAAAACGAAACCAGTTTCACTTGACACAGCAAATCTCAACGGGCGACGTGCAATTTCATGTGGAAATTACAAATCAGCACTTTCATATCAAACCATGAATTTTTTGTAGTGTGCTCACATTTGTACCCTCACAGCATACATATTTCATCGGCCTTCCCAAGCTGAACCTTTTACGTAAGCTGGAGAACAGATAAAGAAAACTATGGCTTTTTTTACGACGGGTTTAACGTCGCACCGACACAGGAAGGTCTTATGGCGACGATGGGATAGGAAAGGCCTGGGAGTGGGAAAGAAGTGACCGTGGCCCTAATGAAGGTACAGCCACATCATTTGCCTGGGGCTTAAATGGGAAAACACGGAAAACCATCTTCAGGACTCCAGACAGTAGGGCTCGAACACACTATCTGCTGAATGCAAGTTCACAGTTGCCTGCCCCTAACTGCACTGCCAACTTGCCCGGTAAACGAAGTTTTCAAAATATAGATACACCAAGTCTCGAAACAAACTACAGCTTAAGAGGGCTGTGGCGCCATGGAAAGGCCAAAACGCTCGTCTTGATGATGATGATGATGATGATGATGATGATGATGATGATGATGATGACGCTTGTTGTTTAAAGGGGCCTAACATCAAAGGTCAATGTTTGGTTGTATTTCATTGTTTTCAACAATGTGTAGAGGAAACGTTCACAAGCCTCTCTGAGTCCAACGTGCTGGTCCGTTCCCTTTTGAGTCCGATAGTATTTGAAAATATTCAAATATTTCAACCCCGTGCTGGTAGGTTTAGGGCCACGTAAAGAAATTCGTAAAGGGAAAGATGGTTGCATGTCGGCGTCTACCGATTATTATTATTATTATTATTATTATTATTATTATTATTATTATTATTATTACTTTTAGAAAACCTTCATGAATGGTATTTATTTATTTATTTATTTATTTATTTATTTATTTATTTATTTATTTATTTATTTATTTATTTATTTATTTATTTATTTATTTATTTATTTACTTATTTATTTATTTATTTATTTCCTCCTCCCAATTTCATTTAAATAGGGTTACGTTAAGTCTACTATTGATGAGTGAACATTGACTGAAATGTCCTTTCATTTTTTTATTTTTCATCCCATCAAAATAAAAATAATTGTGAACTAGTGTATGGTTATCTCCTGAAGTGCAATATTCCCGATAGTGTCACCGATGCTATGGCTCCAAAACATCAAAGACTAGACTTGCATCAACAGCACGGAACAGCTCTTCAAGTTAGGTAAGGAAAGGAGAGCATTCTCCAGGGTGATCGCCAACGTCTGTGGGACCGGATATGGCACTTGAAGAAGAAGAAGAAGAAGAAGGAGAAGAAGAAGAAGAATTGTCAAAATAGATCCATTGTCCTGGCCCTTTTCACAATTGGGGGTCAAAATTAGGTTTATTTTAAAATTTCGTGTTTCTTTGGCGGTCAGCAGTGTGCTATGTTGCCCGAAGCCTTCGAACTAGGGGAATTAACGAAACATTAAAAAAACCCGTCCGGCCGGGAGACGAACCGAGGCCCTGTCAACTAAACGCCATTACGCTAACCATCAACCAACGAGCTGGAATATCCCCCAGGTATGTGTTCTATGTTAAATAGAAATTAGACGTAAAATGTATACCGCTACACATAGAACTGAGATTCTACACACCGAGAGAGTGGCTACGTGGTTTGGGTCACGTACCTGTCAGTGGGTTCGAACCCCATTGCCCGCAACCCAGGAGATGATTTTCCGAGGTTTCCCATTTTCATACTTGGCAAATGTATGGGTTGTACCTTAATCAAGACCACGGTCGATTCCTTCTCACTCCTAGCCCTTTCTTGTCCCACCGTCGCCATAAGACCTGTCTGTGTTGGTGCAACGTACAGTAAAACGTGCTCAGAGCGGAACTTGAGTAAAGCGAAAACTTGTCCACTTACGGAATATTGAACCATTCTGATCATGGTCATATAATGTTGATATAATAATAATTATGGGAATCGTATGAGACCACAAAGAAAGGACCTTGCGTGGCATCTTATTCTGCAATAGTATCTGAGATTGCGCGCTTTTCGAGAGAACTTAGCGTCAGAAGCGAGCTGAAGTTTCTAGATGCTCATTAAAATTTATTACCCCAGCGAAACTCTTCACTTGTAGCGTGGGACGCAAGCAGCTCCGTGAGAAATCGCGGGGAAGTTTATGTTGGAGGGAAAAGAATTTATTCAATACCTTCGACTACAAATGGAATGCAGAGGATTGGATGCAAGAACTGCAATCAGGATATTTTTCTGAAAACTTTATATGCTGCATGACACTAGTTATAATCACAATAAAGGTATGAGTAATTAATATGCATACCGTGGGAGAAATTTTCCACTCCGCGGGCGCGCGCATGAAGCCCACACACGTAGAGCTTGGTGGTTTGGGGCGAGATCGCCAATATATACGACTGCCGAGGGCGCAAGAGTCATTTCACTGTGTGTAACGCTGTCACGTAGGTGTCTGTCACGCCGCTACTCAGCGAAGAGAAGACCACCTTTATCTACAAGCAACGCAGTCAGAGTTCACCTTATACTTGGGACGTTTTCTCCTACATCTCGTGTGGACTGGACACTGCTCATCCATCACGTTGAAGCGGTAATTGGGATCGAAGCTGCCGGACAATCTTCACGGACTCGAGGTGCGAACATGGACCATCAGCGACGTCCAATCATCACGACATCGAGGAGGCGATAAACAAGTCACCTGAACGAGTTGCAGAGAACATCACAACCGACCAATATGTCACCAGTCATCGAACCACGATTGCTGAAACCAGCTTCTAACGTCAACATGATGGCGTAAATTCACAATGTCCACAGGGGGACTGTTCAGTTATATCATCAGACAAAGGTCAGATAATTCCATTGTTTAAGCATGCAGCAGTATGATAATGGTTAGGTCAATAGTAGACAAATTTGGCCTTCCGCCAATATGTAAATAGGTTGGGATATGAATGCCCGTGTAAATAGAATTTATGCCCAGGATTCAAGCTTAGTTAGATAGTTAATATTTGCATGTTGTTATTCTCATTCGTTTCGTTAGTGCCATTATTGCAGAGATATTATGTTCAACGTAGGGAAATTGAGCTCGTGTATTTTCATTTCACCGAGACCTATGCGGTCCCATACGAGTGTAACCCAGACAAGCAGTTTAGGTACTAGCAAAGTGCATGAGCAGGGTAGCCTGTAATGTTATTTGTCGAGTGAAGAAAGCCTAAGATCTTCTATAACTCTTGAATGCACTCGGATTGGCGTATTAAGCTGAGCAAGTCAGGTCGTAGGAAGCCCATAAGAAATGCGGAATAATGTTATTATGCCCAGAGTATTGATCTGAGGCCCTAAATAGCATGAGAAATAATGGTTACGTAGTAATTTGTGAATATGAGTGCCGATAAGAAGGCCAGAATATGTATATGAATGTGCCGGTGAGAGCACCAATGATGAATAATGAATGGGCCAGTTGTATTTGAGTTTTATCTGCGCTAGAGTGTTGAATTTGAACTCTAAGGAATAAAATGGCCTGTAGTCATTATAATATAATGAGGGCAATACGTATGGTAGATTCATGGGCCGGAAAGAGGGCAGAGTCGCTCCTTGTATCTGTTTACTTGCTGTCAGCTGAGGGAGATATTTATGGCAGAGAGGCCTGGCTGCTCAGTTTATACAAAAAGCCGAGGTGTTGAAGGGCCAATGTGGGTCGTTTCTGACGTCACGACACGAAAGTCTGAAGGTAGAAACAGTGCGTTTGTCTGCCAAGAAGACGGGAGAGCGGTGACCTTTTTATACTATGGTCCGGAAGACGAAATTTTATACACGAATGTCGTTGTCATGTATATGCATGATGTAAATATGTTCTTCTCATTTCATTTGATGTCATATGGTTGTTATACTTGGGGAAGTCTCGCGATCGATTCCCAGACAGCAGAGTGTATATTGGATGCTTGTTTAGAACTTGTAGGTAATTATGAGCACTGAGGCATAGATTCACGTTAGAAATAGATTATGTTCTTTGTAGATATGAGTTGCCTACGAGCAGATTTATGATTCAATTCATTTTATTTGACGTAACCATTATGCTGCCTGTTGCAGTGCCACATGTTTCCGTGATCCAAGACATCTCCACAAGGTCTATAACTACAATCGAAATACCCGTTTATGTCAATAAATCATTTAGATTTGTTTATGAAAATTATGGCAGTTATGTAAATTTCATTGGATATTTGTTCATTATCAGAATTTCAGATTATTGTAGTAAACCAGTTTGTTTAATCGAAGATGCAGGTCAACCGTTGTTTATTTTGGTTAGATTTGTTCATGACCTGCTCATTTTTATTCCTCTTAATTTAATTTATTTTATAACGTTGACCCTTTTCTTACCCGATACCCCCTGAAGATTGCTGTTACGCCGGAGCGGATGAAGAAGATTATTGAGCAAGGTAAGCTATGTGCCAAAGTGATTCACCTGGTGGTGAGCGTATTGGTAGCTATAATGTACTTGGTCAGATTTCAGCATTGGCTTGACGTTGACGAAGGCTTTATAGGGCACAATATTTTATCAGGTCCTGCGAAGCTTACAACGCTGTAAGTCCGGCTCCATGGCTAAACGGTTAGCGTGCTGGCGTTTGGTCACAGGGGTCCCGGGTTCTATTCCCGGCAGGGCCTGGAAATGTTAACCATAATTGGTTAATTCCCCTAGCACGGGAATTTAGTGTATGTGTGGTCTTCATCATTATTTCATCCTCATCATGAAGCGCAGGTCGCCTAAGGGTGTCAAATCAAAAGACCATCAGGTCTCTCCGGAGGCCACACGACATAATTACAATGCGGAAAATATTAGGAACTGATGTAGTCCTGCGTACAATATTTGTGCATTTTTGGTGCTGGTATGTTAAATGTCATTGTTTGGAAATTGCTATCGTTTGGAGAGAGTGATAATATGGATGGTGCAAAGAATGAAGTGCTTGAAAACATGTTCACAATATCCTACTTGTTTCAAGTAAGAAACATTCTCTGGGATGCAGAGAATTCCATTCGATGTGATGAATAGCTTAACGACACACCACATTTTCGAATCAGCAACAGCACTTCTAACAGTAAGAAAGGCCGAGAAAGAGGAGGCGGAAGAAGAATGAGACGAGCAAGAAGATGAAGATCAAAACAAGAATCGAACCCACGAACAGACCCGCACTCGTTTTGTGACGGAAATCAATTTGCAATTTGCCCTTCCCCTCTTCTTGAACTAATGTACTCAGCTTAGGACTGCATTCAGAAAAACGCAATTAAAAAGAAGAGGAAACTTCTTTGTTTGATCTGCGGAAGAAAGCTCTGTGCTGTGATGGAAACGACAACAGTGTTGTGATATTGCCAAGATTATGCACTGTATATCACGCTGTATGTAATTATAAAGCGTAATATTATATTATATTATATTATATTATATTATATTATATTATATTATATTATATTATATTATATTATATTATATTATATTAATAATAATAATAATAATAAGGTCCCAGGAATTAACCTGGGAGGAGTCCATGTGGCTTTTTTCATCACATGGCTCTGGACAAATGGTAGTGAAATGCATCGTTGCTTGTCATCTGCAACTATAATATATTGGGTTTAGCAAGAGAACCCAACTTAGCCTCTTTCACTCCAACTCCAGCATGTAACCTACAAGAGGTGTCCCTGTTAAACCGAGCAACCCAGTAGAAGGTTGGGTAACCAATCTCAGCTGGAAACTGGGTCGGTGTGCCGATCAGTGCTGGTAGCTTCAAGGCTTACACACTTGATAGTTAAAAACCCGTTATCTTTTAGGTAACCACCATTACGACTCTCGTAATACTCGAAACATGGAGACAACGAATATTCAGAAATGTACCCCAGGTGGTAAACAATCCACTCCCACACAGCCTGGGGCAAGCAGGTAATCGGATTCTGGGGAACCTGCACCTTCATGCTTCCCACTTCTATTTTATTCTGCTGAACGACAACCAAAGAGAAACATCGGAGTACTTTGCTACAATAAATATTAATTCCCTACTGAAGGTAGGTAACCTCAAACAAACGCTTGACGTGGTGGAAAAGTACAACGTTATGATAGCAGCGCTACAAGAGACTCGGTTTACCGATGAGGATACAATAGAGTCCGAAGTGTACAGAATCTACAAGGGAAACCTGATGAAAGTGTTATCAAGACACTTCCACAATTTGGTACTGGGTTTGCGGTACACCACAAGATGGTTGACCATATTTTATATCTCACATCACCTAACGGAAGGACCTCCTCGTTATCCTTCAGGTCTCGTAATAGAGCATATACAATCGTAAATTTCCACTCATCCACGAATGACACAAACCGTTCAAACCCGAACATTTAGAACAATTCTTGGCCACCTTGGAAGAAACTCTAGATAAGATCCCTTCCCACCAATCCATCATACTCATGGGAGACTTCAATGCACAAGTCGGTAAGGAGTGGAAGTACCGGAAGATAGTACGCCATTATCCAGCTCATAAGAGAACAAACGGAAATGGAGGACGTCTCATTGAACTCTGTGACAAGTACAACTTAGTCCTGAAATCAACAGCCTTCAGACGTCTACCTAAAAAGGCCAAACCCTGGAAGAGTCCAAATCCTATGCTTGGTGAATTCCAGTTAGACCATGTTGCTATAGCACGGCAACATCATATGGATATACAGAACGTCAAGGTGTTACGAGGAGTCAACATAGACTCTGACCACTACCTTTCACTTGTCAAGAATAATATGCAACCCTTTAGGAAAACACCAAATCTCCAAAGTAGTCATAAGATACCCAGGTTCAACGCTCTGCGACTGCACGATGAGGATTGTGATTTTCACTATACCCTCAGGAAGAATACAAAGAAAGAAGGGTGGCCTGCCTTACAAAAGGCCTTGCTGGATGCCGCTCAAGGAACTACCCCTGCCTCATCAACCAAAGACAAACACCCATGGTGGAGTACAAAATGTGATGAGGTTATAGAAGAAAGGCGTAAATCCTTGACTAGGTGGAACCAACATAAAATTGAAGCCAATTATGAAGCCTTCCTCATGCAAAGAAAAGTTACAGCTAACACCATCCGCAGTGCCAAGAGAAATTACCTCCGGAACCTAATGCAAAAGGCTGAAAATAATTTTCAGAGAAACAACTCAAGAGACCTGTACAAAGGACTTAAGAAACAAACGACCCAGTACACAGCTCCTACCCTCATCCTCCACGGGCCAGATGTAAAACTTCAACTGAACAATAAAGACTGCACCAAAACTCTTGCATATTATTTCCAGAAACTACTAAACGTGGAGGAACCTGAAGAAAAGCTTATTTTCCATGAGCCTTCACACAGGAACCCTGATTCTCAACCACCTACGAGAAAGAAATAATGGACATCATCGGTGGTCTCAAGCACAACAAGGCTTCAGGTGAAGATGGCATAGTTGCCGAGATGTGGGAACATGCAGATGATCAATCTTTGCAGAGCGTCCATCGAATCATAAAAGACATAAGGACAACAGAGTTCCTACCCAAAGGATGGACGTCTGCCATGATTCATCCCCTCCACAAGAAGGGAAGTAAGACAGACCTCAACAATTATAGAGGTATTTCCTTGTTACAAATTACCTACAAGATCCTCTCTGTAGCCCTCCTCAATAGAGTCACAACACAGCTAGACTCACAGTTAGGTGAATACCAGGGGCGTATTCTCCTTGCATGCAAGGCATTCATTGCATGCGTTATGATAGGGTGAAGAACTGTCTGAAGTACGATTTGAGGTTGTTTCAAGTCAAGTATTGACAATTTCATCTCACAGCAGTTCAAAATTTCTGCGCAACAGCACTAGTTCCGTTGCTTGACTACGTGTGGTGCTGGTGTAGTCTCGCTATCTAATCCACTGTCGATAGAAAGAGAAAGCAAATGGAGAAGTTAAGGACGTAACGCATTCAATCTTTAAATTGCATTCGGTGGCAGACATAGTTCTGAAACCCTCCGAATGATGTCGCTGCAACTGAAATTTGGTCACCATTCATGAGCTCTCCTCTGCCATCTGTTAACAATTTGGAGAAAGTCGGTATGTCCATGCATACAGCGAGCGGGAACCACTGTTTACCCCATAGCGAGAACCCAACGTAACGAAAGTGACCACTGCCACTGGGGTGATTTTCTTCCAGTGTTTGAGTAGTGGCTAACTAGGGAGTTCATTCATTGTGTTTTGTTGATTAGTGAATTCATTATTTGTGTGTTATTTCTGTGATATTCCTCGTCTTCGATGTTTTATGTATTAACGATGGATGAGTCTAAAACGGCCTGCCTCTGTGGTGTAGTGGTTAGTGTGATTAGCTGCCACCCCCGGAGGACCGGGTGGTTCGATTCCCGGCTCTGCCACGAAATTTGAAAAGTGGTACGAGGACTGCAACAGGGTCCTCTCAGCCTCGGGAGGTCAACTGACTTTGATTCCCATCTCAGCCACCCTTGAAGTAGTTTTCCGTGTTTTCCCATTTCTCCTCCAGGCAAATGCCGGGATTAAACCTAACTTAAGGCCACGGCCGCTTCCTTCCCCCACAAGGCCCCTGTTCAGCATACCAGGTGAGGCCACCTGCGCGAGGTACTACTCCTCCTTCCCAGTTGTATCCCCGACTAAATGTCTCATTTTCTAGAGCACTGCCCTTGAGGCGGTAGAGGTGGGATCCTTCTCTGGGTCCGAGGGAAAAGACAACCCTGGCGGGTAAACGGATTGATTAAGAAAGAAATAAAGAAAGAGTCTCTGAAAAGCCTTTTACAATCCATTCGTTTGATGGAAATTTAACACTTAAATAAATAAAAAAACAGAAAACGAGAATTATGTTCGCACCTTCAATTCAGAAACTTACTGTAAAATTGCTTGGCTCTCAGATACGTTCATGTTGTGTAAAGATTGCTTGATTCCTATAATGTGAGTTCTGATAGGACAGCGAATGCATTGGTGAGACTTGCGATTGAGTGTCTGGATAACTTTGACTGCCGTGAAAAATTAGTTGCGCAGACTTTCGATGGAGCGGCGGTGTTTGCAGGTCAGCTGAATAGCGTGCAAGCTAAATTAAAAGAAGTGGTTCCTGAGGCTTTATTCACCCACTGTTACGCGCACAAACTTAATTTAATTATTTCTCAAGCATTGTCATGCGCGAAAGAATGTCGTATGTTCTTCGCAACGATGACTGGTTTTGCAACTTTTTCTGCAGTTCGTCTAAGAGAACTTTTTTTTTGCTAGGGGCTTTACGTCGCACCGACACAGATAGGTCTTATGGCGACGATGGGATAGGAAAGGCCTAGGAGTTGGAAGGAAGCGGCCGTGGCCTTACGTAAGGTACAGCCCCAGCATTTGCCTGGTGTGAAAATGGGAAACCACAGAAAACCATCTTCAGGGCTGCCGATAGTGGGATTCGAACCTACTATCTCTCGGATGCAAGCTCACAGAGAACTAACCTGCTGGAGAGTGTCCTCAAGAAAAGGTTACCTAAGCTAGCTCCAACAAGGTGAAACTATTCCAGCCGATTAGTGCAGACCATCGCAGAATATCGTGCTCCTCTCCAAGAGCTTTAGGAAAGTACTTTGGAGGAACCTGGGAACTTGAATAACATTACAATCAATGAGGCAAGCGGGTTTCTTGCGAAGTTAGCGGAATTTCATTTCAATTTTCTTCTGAATCTTTTTAATAAAATGTTTTTATTGACTGATGTCACATATAGGCCTAACATCCTTCAATCTAAGACCCTAGACATCGCATTTCGCACCAGCGAAGTTAATTCGTTAGAAACTAAAGTGTCAATAATGCGACACAGTGGATTTGCTAATGTCTGGGACAGAACAGAAGAGACATTTGATCCATCAATGAAAAGAAAGGAAGAACATTTTCGGTTAAAGATGAGGGCAATGTTCATTTCTGAACACTTTTAAGATAAGACAGTGGCTCAAATCCAGAAATTCCTATTGACCCGTGTTCTCCACAGCGGTCTTATCGAGTTTTATAAGTCAGAGTCGTTTCTCTGCATTAGGAAGGATGTCTATAAGAAAGGATCTTCTTGTTGAAATGAAATCACGTGAGGAATTCTGTAATGACGTCACCAAGGAATTCTACAAATAGAATCGCAGGGTAGAGTTCACCTACATGTAATTAGGGTGAGTGGAATTGGAGTTTACTTACGGGTAGTACATCGTGCTACTGCATCGTTACTAGTTGCATGCCTCGGTGGCGGCTCCAGGATACGCCACTGGTGAATACCTAGCTGCTTTCCGTAAGACTAGATCTTGACCAGAACAGATACACAATCTTAAGACAGTTCTCAATTACAAAAGCCGAAGTAGACATCCCTGGATGGTGGTCCTAGTAGATTTTCAGAAAGCTTATAACTCTGTGGACAGAGACACCCTTTTCTCCATATTATGGGAACTTGGTCTGAATGGGAAGACCCTACGATTAGTTCAAGCCACTCTGAGGAACACGACGTCCAAGGTCACATTCAGAGATGAACTATACGAAACCTTTCCAATCAGAACAGGAGTTAGACAGGGTGATTGTCTCTCCTGCATTCTCTGCAACTGTGTCCTGGAAAAGATCATTAGTGAATGGAGAACGATGCTACCACCAGGAGCTGGACTGGAGCTTGGCCACAAGAGAGACAACCTCATTGTTCCGTTCCTAGCCTTCGCCGATGACCTCATTCTACTGGCAAGCAATATAGAGGAGGCTACCTACAACTTACAGAGTCTTTATAGTGTAGCGGTTAAGACTGCTCTGAAGATCAGCATCCAGAAAACTGAATTTATGACAATATCAAGGAGGCCCCTTCTACAATTCCTCTCACAGACGCTACCATACAAAAAGTACCTGCAGTTAAGCACTTGGGAGAATGGATCTCTGCGAATCAGAGCGAGAACCTAGCCATAGATGCCAGATGTACCAAGTTTGAAAGGGCTTATCACTCGTGTCGTAGAATCTATTCATCTAAGTGCCTCTCCAAGAACCTCAAACTCAGACACTAGAACTAGGTCGTCAGACCATCTGTTCTGTATGCTTCCGAGTGCCTTGTAATGGCCAGGAAGGGCCCACTCAGAAAACTGGAGTTAAAAGAGGGGAAGATCCTGAGGAGGATATTAGGACCTATCAGAGAGGAAGGAGGCATTTTCAGAATCCGCCATAATGATGAACTGTATGAACACTAGGAGGACATCGTCACGTGTATAAGGAAAAGGCGCCTGACCTTCTATGGACACTTGGCCCGTCTGGATTCCGAAAGACTCACCAACAGGATATTCACAGTAACAGGAAGAGGCAAGGCTTCTAAGAACAAAAAATGGATCACGTCAGTTAAGTCGGATATGGAACAACTAGGTATCCCACTGGGACAAACACATGACCGAATACTGTTGCGTCAATCCATCCGACACTGTGTTTTCGGAACGTCCCTGACAAGTAAGATGACTACAGGAACTAAGTGGACAGAGGAGAGAAAGGTGGCTCATAGTCAGCAAATGAAGGAGTATTGGAAGAAGAAGGAATCAACAATTTTACCGAAGAGTAGATACGAGCTCCGTGGTTCTCAGTAAGTCTAAACGACAAATAATAATAATAATAATAATAATAATAATAATAATAATAATAATAATAATAATAATAATAATAATAATCAAATCAGTGTACTACAGTACAACGTAAATCAATCTGTATAGCCGAGCGTCAGGCGTAGGCAGATGCAGTTAAGCTCTAAGTGATATTTTAAAATACTGTATACTGTATTAAGTTGATCATTGGTCATTGGTGTTTTAAGGCAAAACAAAAACGATATTTTGTATAATTCGGAAACTTGTCTAATTCGGAAAACAATTTTTGTACCTTGTGAATTGTTGGGGCTCTACAATGTGGCTCAAAATAATGATAAATTATAAAGCTTGTTGTCTGGGAGGTTGACAGCGCCGAATGGAATATAAAAGGCTGCTTGCAACATCTTGCCATTTAATAAAATCACCGATCGAGCACTGGAGTAGTTTGCAGCATGCCTTTGTAGATTACACAAATGGCAGTGGAAGGCGGTGTGTAAAGTATTATAGCGCCACTTCCATAACAGCGGCATGGTTGAGTTCCATCAACACTCGCCCAATTTCCCACAACAAATTGATAATATCTCCTTCCAACACGACGAAGAAGCGGTGCACACAGCACAAATATTGAGGGTAGCTGTTTGATAGTTGTTTAGCATCGGTATAATGTCAAGGAATGGTGAAATTTCACCGCCTCCAAAATTGTCTTATCATACAGCAAGTAATAATAATACGATTATTATTATTATTATTATTATTATTATTATTATTATTATTATTATTATTATTATTATTATTATTATTATTATTATTATTATTATACAGCAAGTGATCTCTTAGTATGGAGTGACCATAAGAGCTACTGTATGTTTACGCTACTCATTGTGCTACGATGAAAGAACTGCAACAGGTAATATGAAAATAACTCTCTAGGAATCCTGTTGAGATGTAAAATCGAGTCATGCACAATATGGGAGAAAATCATCAGGATTCCTGTCCCTAAGAGACTGCAAGGATGTTTGTGCAGAGCAGGTAGTCATCTGTCTGATATTCTCTTCAAAAAATACATAATGGAAATAAATTTCAACTGTTCTATTAACTGGCATAAATAAATGTGCATTATTTACAATTAACCTACCCACTGTTTTGGGTTACCCTGTATTTTAAGAATAACACTTCCATGAAATGTCGTATGGCTTTTAGTGCCGGGATATCCCAGGACGGGTTCGGCTCGCCAGGTGCAGGTCTTTCTATTTGACTCCCGTAGGCGACCTGCGCGTCGTGATGAGGATGAAATGATGATGAAGACAACACATACACCCAGCCCCCGTGCCATTGGAATTAGCCAATTTAGGTTAAAATCCCCGACCCGGCCGGGAATCGAACCCGGGACTCTCTTAACCGAAGGCCAGTACGCTGACCATTCAGCCAACGAGTCGGACAACACTTCCATAACAATATGCCAAGAGCCTCCGTGGCTCAGAGGGCAGTACGTCGGCCTCTCACCGCTGGATACCGTGGTTCAAATCCCGGTCGTTCCATGTGAGATTTGTGCTGGACAAAGCGGAGGCGGGACAGGTTTTTCTCCGGGTACTCCGATTTTCCCTGTCATCTTTCATTCCAGCAACACTCTCCATTCTTATTTCATAGCATCTATCAGTCATTAATAAATCACTTTGGGAGTGGCGACCCCATCGTACTAATAGCCTATATCTGCTTCATTCATTCCATCCCTGATCCGGTCAGTGACTGGAAAACGGGTTGTAGGTTTTCATTTTCAACAATATGGCAATATCAACAGAAGTAAAATAGCGTATTCTATGAATAGAAGCAGGTATATTATGTCAGGCGAAGGAAATAATGTATACTACACGGAGATTTTACGACGATAATACAATCAGAAAACAAACTGTTAGATGGGTTTGATGTGTTAATGGGGTGATAGTACCTCATGGGGAACAATAAGTACCTAGGTGTTAATGTAAGGTACGATCTTCATTGGGGTAATGATATTAACGTGGTAGTTAAGAAAGGTCACAGATCTCTTCACATTGTTGGTGGGGCCTATGACTTTCGATGTTAGGCTCCTTAAATCAACAATCATCATCATCATCATCATCATCATCATCTTCTTCTTCTTCTTCTTCTTCTTCTTCTTCTTCTTCTTCTTCACACTGTTATGAGAGTATTTAGGGGTTGTAGTAAGGATGTAAAGGAGAGGGCGTATAAGTCTCTTGTAAGACCGCTCCAGTGTATGGGACCTTCACCAGGACTACGTGATACGAAAAATAGAAAAAGTCAAAAGAAAGCAGCACGATTAGTTCTGGATGATTTTTGATAAAGGAGAAGAGTTACTAAAATATTGCAAACTTTGGGCTGGGAAGACTTGGGAGTAAGGAGACGAGATGCTCGACTATGTGGTATGTTTCGAGCTGTTGGCGTGGGATGACATAAGTAGAAGAATAAGCTTGAGTGGAGTTTTTAAAAGTGGGAAAGATCATAATATGAAGATAAAGTTGGAATTCAAGAGGACAGATTGAAGCAAATATTCATTTATAGGACGAGGAGTAGGGGATTGGAATAAATTATCAACGGAAATGTTCGATAAATTTTCAAGTTATTTGAAATAATTTAAGAGAAAGCTAGATAAAAATAACAAATAAATGTACTGTAAATTTGAGGTAAATAGTTGAGAGGGAATCTGTCACCTGGGTGACCGCCTTAAATACAGATCATTGATTGATTGATTGATTACGTATATTACAAAATCATTTATATTTTCCTATTTGTAGACGTGATGATGCGTTTTTCCAATATATATACAGTGAAAAGTAATTTGGGCTTTAATGGATTATATTATCGAAACAATATTATTTCATGATCGTTCTTGTAGAGCACCAGCACTTCCACGGCAAAGGGGATTCGGAGTACATATACGTAGATTTCTCTGTGGTCTTGTGCGAGATAATGGAAGTGCTGGCTTGTTAACATCACATATAAGCAGGATTCTCCCTAATGCGTCTAACAACTCCGCAGCTTCTGTGAAATGGATACTTCGGCTTAAGAGCGTTATTGCTCTGAAAGCCTATCCTCTTCATTTGAGCAACACATTTACCAAGGAACAAATTTTAGTTGCAGAATTTCAAGATTATGTGTTAGTTTGACGACAATGGTGTGAAAATTCACTCCTCCGGGACGGATCAAGACCTGAAAGCTCGCTGGTTCAATAATTTACTCGGTTGCGGTTGAAGAATTTAGATAGAGAGGTATTCTAATTTTAATAACATATATATTATTATGATTAGAATGCTAGAGCACTAGCTAAATTCGTATCCCAATAGCACCTAAAATAGTATTAAAAAATAAAGAAGACAATGGTTATAGGTTAATTCAAAATTCGAAAATAAAAAAATGAAAAACACAGTTTAGCCCTTCAGACAAGTAACTCACTGTTGAAAACATACTAGCGAAATGAGCAACGAATTTTAGGTAAATAAAATATAATGAAGTATGAGAATAATTATATTCTTTATTTATTCCTAAAAATTACAGCCCTTTTCTTAATCACCGCCATCCTGTCATTTCCTGTCATTTAGATTAGCAGTTTGAATTTTCTGCCACTACGAGCGCTAATATGAATCAATACACTTTTTCGCTTAAGCACCACTACGAGTACTAATGTGAGTCAATGCAGATTTTCAGTTAAGCCCTTATAAACATTCGGTGTGGATATTTTTCAAAAATTAAAATTAACCTGAGAGTATTGAACCAAGCAACACGCTACTGAAAGAATTGTGTAAAAAAGTTAATTTGGCTAGGATTTGAATTTTAAAAAACGAGTAAAGAAACGAGCTATTTTAGGCTGTTTTCGGTACTGCATTTAGGCCGGGAGTGATTTTCGATCTTTTTTTTTTCATAGAGCTATCTAAGACTCACAATTTGAAATATTATCCCTTCACCTTTTGACTCAATTAAGGAAATTTCTTAATTGTAAGTTTTCGTTTTCAACATTACTGCTGAGCAGGTTTTCAACATTACTACCGAGCAGATTTTCAATATTACTACTGGGGAGTTAAGTCAGTTTTACTATCTCGGAAAATCTTTACTGATGACAACAGAACTACCCATGATGTCAATGAAAGAATATTTATGGCTAAACCGAGCGAGTTGGCCGTGCGGTTAAGGGCGCGCAGCCGTGAGCTTGCATTCGGGAGATAGTGTGTTCGAACTCCACTGTAGGCAGCCCTGAAGATATTTTTAATCGTTTTCCAATTTTACACCAGGCAAATGCTGGAGTTGTACCTTAATTAAGGGCACGGCCGCTTCCTTTCCACTTCTAGCCCTTCCCTATCCCATCGTCACCATAAGACCTGTCTGTGTCGGTGCGATGTAAAGCAAGTTGTAAAAATAAATTTGTGGCTAAGGAGGCCTTTCAGAGCAAAACGTTTCTTTTTAAAACCACTCTGGTTGGTATTATATATTTCAGACGATCAGAAAGACACGTCTCTTTTGTTTCCACAAATTAACCTGCTGCTTTTCGTGCTGCCCTGTAATCCTGTACGTACGAACGGGAGACAGATTTGGTATTTTTCTTCTTTTATGGTGATGGAATTTCTTGAGATTATTCTGGACTACGAAAATCTGAAAGGACTACGTGACAAAGATTTTGACATTTCTACGGCCCAGTTCCGTAAATCGACATCGGACATATTATGTCGAAATTTCTTGGATTCGGAGAAACGTACAAATAATTTACGATGCATCCCTTTTTTAAACGCTAATGATTTCGTTTTATATCCACTAATTTGCCTTTGCTCGTTGGGGGGTCCACCCGCAAACCCCCAGTCGCTCTTCGATAGAAGAGGTCATTTGGAGTATGGTCAAACGCTACGTCGTATCGACAAGCAGATTGCACCAACAGACGGCCTTTTTAGTGGCATATATGTTTTTCCCTATGAGCTTTCCTCGTGTGTTGACGTATTGTGTTATAGATAGAGGTAAATGTTTCGATCTGGGGCAATTAATGTACATTTTTCACAAGTTGAGAAATTGTTTTCCTCACCTAATGGATAGCTACAATCTTGAAACTTAGAAGGCGTATCGAGGATTAAACTATCTACAATTTGGTTCTTTGACGTTTTGTCGTATCTCCATCAGGTATATTTTAGATTGGTTTAGAGACTTACATTAGGCTGAAATTTAAGTACAGTGTTCACATATCCCTTTCGTTTTTCCATACCCACACGCCAGCTATAACCATCCAATTTGGCTTGCATATGGCCCACTGACGTGCCAACGAGCCTGCCGAATTTTATTATTCTATCCCATATTTTTGCCAAACAACAAATTTTTTTATGGAAAATATACCGAATTTATGTAAATTCGGAAAATGCACCTCTATCTAAGGTATAAGGGATGCAGATACGACAGAAAGGCATAGGATCAAAGTTGTAGATCTCGTGATGCTAGACTCCGAAAGTGCTATCCGTTTTTGATACGAATTACCGTTTAACCACAAAATACAACAACGGAGATCTGCACCAAAGTTTAAAATTACCTCAATATTTTTAATTTTTAGGGCATATAAAGTTAAAAACGATGCAACCTTTTGGAATTTATCCATCGGCTAGAGTCCAAGAACTATAATTTTGCCAAATTTCAATTTTCTAGCGCACCTGGAACATTGCGTCCGCCATTTTGTTTGGGGGCTCAGAAATAAAATTTTGATCCTTTTGAAATTTTTCCGTGGATTACAAGCGAATAGCTACCTGTTTGTCAAATTTCAAGTCTCTACCTCATCTGGAAATGGGTAAACATTAATGTCAGTGAGTGAGTGAGTGAGTGAGTGAGTGTGTCAGTCAGGCAGGCAGGCAGTCAGTCAGTCAGTTAGCCTTCTGGTTTATTGAACCGAATCATATTACGGTCCAGTTGAATAGATTTGACACTGTGGAACATTTTGAATTTAGCGCTAAGGAATGAGCTTAGGAACACTGGGTGACCGTGAGTATAAACGTGTCGAACCCGTAGCAAGCAGGGTGCGGTGCTTTTCCCTCAGATGAACCAAGGCAGGATGCCGTAGTTTCACTGGTGTAAACCCCGTCAATGGTTTGGGCACGCGAGGAAAAGAGAAAATCAGCAAAGAGCATGCAAGATACGGAGCGATAGATTTGATATCGGGGAACTACAGAACAACATCAGGGTGTTCCCTAACACAAAATATCCAGGTGGGGAATCAGTTGAATTCGATCTCGAAAATATAAGTCACAGAGCCATATCCCACCGATCCATGATGATGACAATTCATGTTGATATTTTCGAAGTAGAATGAGCCATTAAAACGATGTAACTGTGCCTGTTTTGTTTATTTCCAACTTATTTGAACCATCCGTTGCGAGGCAGCTTGCAGAACACAAAGGGAGTCTCTTGTTGGACGGGAAATCACTATATGCGTGTTGGTCCCCTCAGACCATAAGAGGGAAAGCGTAAGTGCAACCCCTCTTCAATGTGTCATAGATATTCGTACTGTGCTTGTCGTCCGCGAGGTCAAGATAGACAGTGGTTTTTATCAGGCTTTGATGCAAGAGGTCTTGTACTTTTATTTCAGCTCATCCGAGCAGTATTAACTGTAGGCTACTAAATACTGTAAAGTATGCAGAGTCGCGCCGTAAGACAAATTCGAGTGCGGTTATCGGGCATATTGCTAAGGAGGACTGAACGGTTGCTATTAATTGACCGAACTGATGTCGTGATAGCGGATATGATAAAATATACCCTAACCTAGGTTGCTATTTCGGATACAAGCTAAGCAGTGAAGATCTACGGCCTTAACCTATCTCCAAGTTTCCAGGCAATTGTCTGCGGAACGAGAGAAAAGTCGGCACATCATGGACCCCAATGGATTCGACTTCAGGACCTGCTGACAGAAGCGCTGTCATTTAGGCTACTACGCGCTAATATGTAGCGCCTAAGAGGGCGTCGCAGATGGCTTCTGGAGTGAAACATAAGTTTGACTGATTCATATTGACATGAAATGTAGTGATTTGAATCGGATCAGAGCCATTGTCAATAGATATTAGCTGTAAATGTAAGCCAGACAGGCATTTGTATTTTACTCATCAGATTCCAATAAATACGTTTGGGGCTGTGTATATTTTCTTCGTCCTTATTTTATTGGTAGTACGTTAGAGAGGATACGAGGGTTGCATTAGGATTTCTTTTATTAGGTGTGTTTCAGAGTATTTCAAAAGTGCCTTTAGGACATTCAAGTTTGTACATGGTTAAGATCTTCCTAGTAAATTGGAGGGCATTGCGCCTCACGAGAATCGAAAGGAAATCTAGAGAAAATTTTAGATCAGACTGAGAATTAGAATGTGCATGAGTCAAGTTGATGCATGTATTACAGCTGTTAGGACAAACGCAGAGGGGTTACTTTCAACGTTAAATTTAGTGAGGGTCATCCTAAGAAAGTGATAGGAAAATCCTTAATGTGTTTCAGAACTGAACCGGGGACTATTGAGTACGAGGCCATGCTGAGCCATGATTATTGTGTGTAGGCCTAGAATTGAAGATAGCACTGTGGCTGACCTAAAGAGTTGTACAGGGTCTGAGAGAGTGTGTACCCCAGACCATGGGTTGAAATGAATTATTTATTTGACAGCCAGAGCGCCGGTACTTCTTTCCGCTCGGCAAGCTTGTTTGCCAGGTATAGAGCGATGTTAGTTGTCTCTCCACCGAGGACGAGTCCAGGGAAAGTGGGTTCTACACACAATCCCGTTAGCCGAGGTTAATGTACACTACGCCTGGTGCCTGAGCCACACAAACAAAGTTGGTATTTTCCCCTCTGTGACCAGCTGATCTCATGTTTGGAAACTAGAAGACCGGAACAATGCTTGCGTGTTGGAACTCAACCTACTGACTACCAGATGATCGACAACTCGTGGGATCGTTTCCCGCTACATCCATCCAGTCAACTGTAAATATTTGTCTTTCTTTTCAGGTTCAGTGTTTTGTGTTATTTGTTTGTTGTTGTTGTTGTTATGTTTTGTGATTACGGTATGATGTCAAAGAGGTATATTTTTTAAGGCGATATTAGTCCGCTGGCTGTTTTTATTAGGAAGCGAGGTTCTGTCCTTGATTCAATTGGAGATGGGTTCGGTTCCCTCAGTCGAGCCAGTGTAAAATTTGGAAGGTTATTTCTCTATACCAGTCCCTAACAAGTGTATTATTGTATGTGTGTAACCGATTATCTCGAAAATTAGAGTAATTAGGCACTTATAATTCGAGTCTAGCATTATTTTATCACTTGTCTAAAGACGGTATCAAATCAAAGCCTGCGGGGTAACGTTTCAGTCAAATTTATCCGGATCTCTGCCAGACTATATAAATGAATTATGTTCCATGTTATTTAGAACTCTTTTTCTCACGAGTACGTTACTCGATGTATTTTAATGACTAATGGATTAATGTTGTGTTATTTTCCGTGTACCTGTAAATTCAGTTTGTGCTTTGTAAGGGAGATGTACGTGCCTTTATTTTGATTTGCTCTTTATGTTTTTAGTTAATAAACCCATTGTTTTTACCCCTTTATCTTGCCGAGTTCTCATTCACGAAGATGTATCTGCCCCAGTATTTGTATGATAATTTCAGTTAGACATACATTTTAAACAACTTATGCCGGACGCACCACGCCGCGTCGCCGCTGAGCTAAGCCACGCAGGGACAGGGGATGGTGCATTATATATATATATATATATATATATAAGAGAAGAGGTGTGTTTTCCATATTTTATAGTGCAGTCTTTCGGACGTAATGAACAGAAAACTATTACGAATCGTGTTTACTGAATAGCTTATCTCCTTTGTTTCTCCAAAATGTAACCGCCCTCTTTTTGTATGCACAACTTGCTGTTTCTTTGTATTTGTGTTATTCACATCTTAATGACTTCACCAGAATTTCACTTAACTGGCTATCGCTGGAGATAAGCCTTGTTGCGTTCGTATCAACGTTCGATTTGGAAGAGAATTTATTCGTAGCTGTGTCCCGATCAGTTGAGTGCTCGTATTCTTCTTCTCTCCCTTCTACACAAATTGCTGAATTATTAAATCAAGAATGGATTGCACCGGGCAGAACTACAAAAAAATTGTATTTTAAACAGTATGTGGCAAAAAGAAAACAATAAAAGTAAAACATACATTAACGAAAATAATGAATAAGAGACATGTTTTGTCCTATCATATGTAAACATTGTATTACATCTATGAAAAAAGGAAAACAAGGGGGGTGATAACATGGACAATGCATATAATTACTAGTAGATTTAAATATAATATTAAATTCTCCTCTTCCTCTCCTTCTATCGCTCTCCCACATCTTTGAGGTGGCGGGTGCGAACTGTGCCACACATATGGATTTGACCCTGTTTTACGGCCTATACTGTTTCTGAAGCCAATCCTATATGGAGGGATGTAATTTCTCTTGTGTGTTTCTGTGGTGGTTGGTAGTGTAGTGTGTTGTCTGAATATGAAGAGGAAAGTGTTGGGAAAAATAAAACCACCCAGTCCCCCAGGCAGAAGAATTAATCAGACCCGGTTAAAAAGTCCGACGCGGCCGGGAATCGAACCCGTGACCCTCTGAACCCAAAGCCTCAACGCTGACTATTCAGCCAACAATGAGTCGGACTAAATGCAATATTAAATGTAGTACTAGATAAATTGTAGTACTTTCGTATCGTTATCCTTTTTCCCTCATTTAATCATTAAATTGCGTGTGAATTGAAGGAGAACATTAATTAATTGCCCGCCTTTGTGGTGTAGTGGTTAGTGTGATTAGCTGCCACGCCCGGATTTCCGGGTTCGATTCCCGGCTCTGTCAAGAAATTTGAAAAGTGGTACGAGGGCTGGAACGGGGTCCACTCAGCCTCGGGAGGTCAACTGAGTAGACGTGGGTTCGGTTCCCACCTCAGCAATCCTGGGAGTGGTTTTCCGTGGTTTCCTACTTCTACAGGCAAATGCCGGGATGGTACCTAACTTAAGGCCACAGCCGCGCCATGCCCTCTTCCTTGTCTGATCCCCCCACATGGTTCCTGTTCAGCATAGCAGGTGAGGCCGCCTGGGTGAGGTTCTGATCATTCTGCCGAGTTGGTGTATCCCCAGACCCAATGTCTCACGCTCCAGGACACTGCTTTTGAAGCGGTAGAAGTGGGATCCCTGACTGAGTTCGAGGGAGAACCCTGTCTTAATGTGTGAATTACCCTGCTTGCTTTAATTGCGTGTGGAGTATGGGTTCGTTTTTGACGTGAGGTCATGGCTGGCCAGTGTGTGGCCTGGCGCTAAGCGCGGGTTGTAGTGCAGGATGACCTTTGGCCTCTTATGCTTAAGGCCATCGGTAAAATCATGACGCTGGGGGAAAGACGGAGGCTCATGGTTAGCAAGCTCTACAAGCAGCTACCTAATGCAAGCAACCCGCTTATCACCAGCTAGCCAATTACGAAGCCGAATTGCTCATTCAGTTCCAGACTGCGGTGGTCTATAGTCACTTGGAAATGGGATAGGAGGATCATTTCGAATAGTTTCGAGATGATAAATAGGAGAGAAGTAGGCCTGTAGTTCTGTGGGAACGTCCGGTCAGATTGAAGTTTGGGTAGCATAATTACTTTCGCTGTTTTCCAGCAGGCTGGAAAATGAGCGAAACGAAATATGGCGTTAAATAGCTTAGTGAGAAAGGTGATAGCCTTCTTGGGGAGGTGCTTTAGGAATACCGCTGAAATTCCGTCCAGGCCGGAGGTTTTCCTGTTCTTTAGCCTTTTAATATGGGACATGATCTCAGCGGTAGAGACGAATTTGAATTCCAGAGGCGGGTGGGGGTCGTCTATTTCGAGCAGATCTTCCTCCACCTCGTCTATGAAGTCCTCATTCGCAGGTTCCGCATTAGGAGAACACGTAGTTTCTAACGTGTCCGCCAGTCCTTCTGCCTTTTCCTCATTAGTGTAGGCTAACCTTCTCTGGTCGTGTAACGCGGGTATGCCTGTCCTTGCACCCGTAAATGTGCGTGCCATGCGATAGACGGAGCCGTCCGCTGAGCTTAATTCGGAGAGTTTAAACTGGAATGCAGCTCTACGGTGGTGTTCTAGTGGTATTCGTAGGTTGCGCTTGTGACTGTTCCAGAGCGCCTTCATTAGAAGGTCCCTGGTGTTCATCCACAAGGCTCGAACTCGGTTCTTTAGTTTGAGTACTTGAATTATCTCGTCAGGCAGCGATGTAGCCTTAGGCTTCCTGGTAGAAGGTCCCACGGCGGAAGTCTTAGCTGTATTCCTTATGGCCGTCGTAATAGCTTCTGTTTGGAGGTCGATATCTTCGGCTGAGCGAATGCTGGGATTGCCAGTGTTAGCCTCGCTCAGCGCGGCGTGCGCATGTTTATATGCGAGCGCGGGAAACACTCTGATCACAATATTGTAACCAACGGCCACGCGAACGGAGTTCTGTATTTATTTTAAAAAATAGGATACCGGTACCTCATTTTTGAGATTACCCTCGTAAGTATATTTAGCAATCAAATGCCGTTTATTGCGTTTATATCTGACAACGTGTGTAATCACAGCGCCTTCTTGAAGTTGCTTGTGTACCTGAAAGTGTACCTCTCCCACCTACCACACCAAGTCGCGTATGGGAGGATATGCCACACACGTTAACAATTACACGAAAGGAAACTCTTCAAACTCAAATCGAATTTCATTACACCCATATACATTTTTTACAAGATGCTTTACGTCGCACCGACACACACACGTCTTATGGCGACGATGGAACACGAAAGAGCTAGGAGTGGGAAGGAAACTGCCGTGGCCTCAATTAAGGTATAGCCCCAGCATTTTCCTGGTGTGAAAATGGGAAACCACGGAAAACCAACTTCAGGGTTGCCGACAGTGGGGTTCGAAACGACTATTTCCCGGATGCAAGCTCACAGCTGCGCGCCCCTAACCGCACGGCCAACTCGTCCGGTACTCATACTTTTACCTACCACCCTCTACTAGCAGACTAAATTATACAACGTTGCTTTACGTCGCACCGACACAGATAGGTCTTATGGCGACGATGGGACACGAAAGTGCTAGGAGCGGGGAGGGAGCGACCATGGCCTTAATTCAGGTACAGCCCCAGCATTTTCCTGGTGTGAAAATGGGAAACCACGGAAAACCATATTCATGGCTGCCAAGAGTGGGGTTCGAACCCACTATCTCGCGAATACTGGATACTGGCCGCACTTAAGCGACTGCAGCTATCGAGCTCGGTCGACTAATTATAAGACGTTACCACAGAAAAGAAAAGGCTGACAAACTTCACTGTCAGTGTTGTTAAAAAGGACGTCCGCCTCCTTGGCTCCGCGCTCGATTGCCTGCCGAGTCCAGTATTTTGACTTTGGTTGACTCCCATAGCTCAAAGACTAAGTGTTTGTTTTCGTTTGAATACACATTTTCAGTTCCACATCACACTACTGTACAAAGTACCACAGAAACATTAGCGAACACATCCCACCACACAGGGTACGCGTCAGGAAAGGAATTTGGCCGTAAAACTGGGGTAAATCCACACAAAGTGCCAACCCCAGGAAAATGGAGGAAGGCTAGGAGCGAGCGAGTTGACAACGCGGTAAGAAGCGAGTAGACATGAGATTGATACGGGGGTTAATGGGTTCGGACCCCACCGTCGGCAGCTCCTAAGATGGTTTTCCATGGTTTTCCACTTTCACACCAGGCAAAAGCAGGGGCTGTACCTTAATTAAGGCCATGCGTAGCCCGATTCTATCCTATCCTATTGTCGCTATAAGAACTCTCGGATCCGGAGCGACTCAAATCAAATAGCAAAGAAAAGGCCAGGTGGTGGTGATTATAGTTTTAACAGCAAGTACAACTAGGCAACCATCCTCTATTAACACTAATCAGAGAGAAAAAAGGAAGGGATGCGACAACTCGAAAAATGAAGATATCGGCCAAAGAAAGACAAGGGCCACAAACGCGTGAAAATGAGACTCGAATGCTCTAACAGCGTTGAGTTCGGAAAAGAACAAGAGTTGATCTAGTGAGGCTGGATAGGATAGATGAAAGTGAGGAGCCTGGCACAATTAATTAGAAGCAAGGCCAGGACTCTGCTAAGGGCCCCGTGGTCGCCAAACATCGCTCCCAAATTAAGAGCACCTCGGGCCCCTTTTATTCACCTCTTACGACAGGCAAAGGATATCGTGGGTGATATTCTACTTCCACCACCCACGGGGGGTAAATGGGCAGGAAAAATAAGAGTTATTTTAAAAGGACGCACCTGTGTTATATTTACCACATCAGTACGAAATATTGGAAAATTACACTTTACGGCAGGGGGAAGGAAAATTAACATTGAAATCCCTGGTTGTTAACCTCTCTGGGATACAGAATTCAGAGCGGTCTTAATTATCCCAATTTTTGAACTATCCGCGTAACAAGAAAGCTGCTGCTCTGACAGAGGACTAGAACGAGCCCTATGTTTACGATTTGTCTCTATTATTAAACTCTCGATCTGAACTACAAGAAGGCCGGTAATTCGGGGCAAGTGAATGTCGTCAAGATATTAGCTGGCGCCGAGTATATTATCAATGTTACATGACTTAATTGCGCTCATCCGCCACCTGTTTTCATTGCAGTAGTTCGTTAAGCCGAGTGCCACACGAAACTCTCTCTGCATGTAGTGCACAGCCATACAAATTCTACTGGCTCAAACAGCAAATCCTCCGTGCTCCAAAGGTTACACTTGAGAGCAGATTACGATCGCAATTCCCTTGAGCTGAGTGAAATTCCCTCCTAACACCTCAGTTAAGACCTCGATGCTAAATTGCCGTTCCACGTCTTCCTTCGCAGACAGCTTATGCTGCAATTCATCATGGGGAAGTTCCCGATCGAGCTAATTACCTTCTCTAATTCGTGTCTCAAGAACAAGAAGTCTTATATTATTGTACTAAAGAATTATCAGGAACCCGCACTTTTAAGGGGAGAGCTACAACTTGAGTCAAGAATTCCATTTTTTACGCAATCGGTCATTTTCAAAACCACTTGAGTCAATGATAAATTTTGAGAGAGTTATTCTATTATGTTAGCCTACATACGAGCTGACTACGCATTTAGGAGAAAATCCAAGATCTCTTAACTCTTTGAAGCATGATGGTATGAAATTCTGAGGACGTTGTACGATGGTAAAAATTCTACTACCACCACTTTTTTCATAGTTTTTAACTATTAACCACAGACCATTATGGAAACATGCACACAAATTTCTCGAACGAGATGTCAACTCTCCAAAATCTACCTGAGTTGTTGAGTTGGTACAGTGATATTTGTATGCTACCCAACCTTCTAAAACACTAGTCACGTTAAAACTCACCGGCATTTACGGCACATAAACCTCTTTTAATTTATAAAAAGGAACGTAATCATCATTTTCACTCACGAGAAATGGGGTTAGGTTTAGTTAACGCACCTCCGTTGTAAAAAACTGAAAAATATTAGATACATCATTCTTGCACCACCGTTTAAAATTATTATAGTCTCTCAGTCATGACCCTTGGTCCCGATCTTCCTGGACTGATTTACTTTTCTTTGTAGTAAGGTGCGTTGGCTGATAGGGGGAAATGCTAGGATAGGCATTAGTTTTTGGTTATTTGCTTTACGTCGCACTGACACAGATAAGTCTTCTGGCGACGATGAGGCAGGAAGGGGCTAGGAGTGGGAAGGAAGCGGCCGTGGCCTTAATTAAAGTACAGCCTCAGCATTTGCCTGGTGTGAAAATGGGAAACTACGGAAAACCATCTTCAGGCCTGCCGACAGGGGGGTTCGAACCCCCGATCTCCCGGATACTGGATACTGGCCGCACTTAAGCGACTGCAGCTGTCGATAAGACCTATTAAGGCCGACCATTTGTTCGAAGTTTTCACTAGGAACCAGGTTTTATGGAAACCCCTGTAAGTCCCCTATAATTGGACTTATATCCAGGCACACAGCACATTAAGCTATAAACATAATGCACAGGTAACTTATAAAGAAAATACTCTCAGATAAGAACACGAGAACAAATACTAACAAAATCACCACGGACATTGTTCGAATAAATACGCTCTTTAAGAACAAACAGCTTCTTACGGCAGTGAAAGAGGCTCAGTAGCCTTTTAAGAATATACGTAAATGTAATATACGATTAATAATATTCAAATTTCCGTAAATACTTGGTGAAAACAAGGCTTACACAAATCAAAACAAACACTTGCTAGCACTCCAGTTGCTGCCATTATGCACAGTTTCAATAGGCTGGTTAAGGTCTGAGGTGTAGTAGTTGGTCTTGGCTCTGCTCAACACCATCACGAGAAAATGGCGGCACATAAATTCGTAAAATTCCGTATTTAAGTTCAAGGCAAAAAACGGAATAAACTAAGCTACAAATTATTTTTATGAAGTAAAGGGATCGGGGTGTTTAGAGGGGATAATTTTGGTTTGTACAGAATCAGAGGTAAACTATGGCACATAAAGAACTCAGCACTGAAGTGTAAGACAAATTGGGGGAGAAAATAGACAAATAATTTTGAAGGGCTCGAGGAGTGAGGGATGCATTTAATTGCATTCACTAAATTTCTCCAGGCAATAAAGGATAGAAAACAGACGCAACAAATAAATACTGTATATAACTCTAGAAAAGATCACAGTATTTATGTTAAAGAAAGAATCACACACGTAGGCTTATCGCGTAATTCTTACTCGACACAAGACAATTACGCACTGACTTAAAACCTAAAAACACACGCTCAACAAATAAATACTGTAGATGACTTCACTACAGAAGTGAGCTGCCGGCGGTTCGCAGAGTGGGGGACTACACGAGGCTTGTACTAGAGCAGCACAAAAGAAGGAAAATGAAGGAAGGCAACGAAGCGATGGCTGTTCCCACCATTGTGCTTCCTCCCTACAAATATATTTATGAAAAATAAAATGTTATGTAGTTATTTTAATAACTCACGGTCAAAAACTACTCATTGTTTTTATCTGGAATAATATCCCTTAATCACGAGGAACAATGGATGTGACAGAGGGGGTGTATTCACTCCTTGCAGGTCCATAAGAGCAACAATGTTTTCTAAACGTGGAAACGTTGGCTGAATGGTCAGCGTACTGGCCTTCGATTCAGAGGCTCCCGGGTTCGATTACCGGCCAGGTCGGGGATTTTAACCTTCATTGGTTAATTCCAATGGCCCGGGGGCTGGATGTTTGTGCTGTCCCCAACATCCCTGCAACTCACACACCACACATTATACTGTCCTTCACTACAATAACACGCAGTTACCTACACATGGCAGATGCCGCCCACCCTCATCGGAGGGACTGCCTTACAAGGGCCGCACTCGGCTAGAAATAGCCACACGAAATTATTATACTCCAGGGAAGGGAACCTCGTTGCAGCACCTGCTGTTATTTACCGAATTGTGGCTCTATAGACTTACGTGTGTGCTGTTCATTTCTTCTGGACAAATCACTAGATATCAGAGCTAAAGTAAATGACAATCACTTCGTTTTACTTTAGAATCTTTATGAATCTCGCTTGAGAAAAGTGGCTGGTATGTTTTATCTACCACCATGCTTTTACCACGCAAATATCAACAGTGGGGATTGTAAGCTATATTTTCTGTATTCCCTTGTGATTGATGTTATTTCAGTCATCGCGTAGAAATGAGGTTCAGGTAAAGAAACATAAGACACACATTCTGTAAGATGTACGACTACAGAGTTCAACTCAATAACCAGAGCGCTGAACAGCACGGCACTGTGCCAAATGCAGCACGTAGGACATGTGGATGTTCTCCGAATGTAATGTTCCGTGGTAAAACTTGAGTGGAAATGAAACATGTGTCCAAGATTTTCGCAAATGTGAGGATCGTGTTGCTCGTAGTTAGAGAAGCATTGCAATATTTTTGAGAAGAAGTTATTTTAGCGTTTGATTTATGTTATTTGTGTTTTTTTTTTTTTTTTGCTATTGTCCTTTTTTTCCATAAATGAATATAATTCGATCAAATTCATTATTGTATTAATGTTCACTAAGTTTCAGAACATGGAAGATAATAGTAACACGCGACATATGTCTAATATTTAACATATACTAGCTGTAGTACCCGGCGTTGCCCGGATAGTTTTTGAATGTTTATATTTAATATTTGTATTACCAGTTAGTTAAGTATGAAGTGAATGCTTATAGAATTCTTTATGAGATGTTGATTTTACGACTTATCATGTAGTTTTAGAGTTATTTACATGTATCTGACTTCAAGTTTTAGATTATTTAATTATCGAGTAAACACTAATCTCGGTTATTTTATACTATTTACTTTTAAGCGCTTCTCAGCTCCTGCCTCGATGGAGGCTGAACATGGACTTAAACGCTATCCACAGCGTCACAGTTCGTATCAGCGACACAAACTATGGATTTCGACATTAATATTGGTTATTTTCCTTATTTTTGCACGTCAGCCCCTCTCATTCCCCAACACCAGCGGGGGCTAGGTGTATCTGACCTCCACAGTAATGTTTTCTATAAAGTAAGTCATGTGTATACCAAGTTTGATTGAAAGATATGCTAAAACATACACACAAACATACTTAAACTCTGTCCCTTTGGACGTTTTCAATTTTTTGCCAGTTCTCATCCGCCTGCCGAGTAGGACTGAGCTTTATCTTAAACAGCATCCAGAGTGTTACAGTTCATCTCAGCGACCCCGAAAACTATGGATTAGACCCAAATTTCGGTCGTTTTCGGTTAATATTTACATTTCGCCCCTACTTTAGAGGCTAGGAGTCTCTTACCCCAGACAGTAGGTCCAGTACACACACATGCGTCCATTCTCTCGGTCATTTTCGAAATTTTGTTTTTCACTTTTTCTCACCGCTATGCGAAAGGAGGCAGAAATTTGACTTCTAAAAAATTGGAGCGTTACTATTCATCTCAGCGACCCCGAAAAGAATGGATTCGACACTATTTTCGATTATTTCTACACCTCATCCCGTCGTAGGTGTGCTAGGGTTGTCATACCTCCACGCACTTTGTCTCCTGATAATAAGTCATAAGTGACCAAGTTTGTTTGAAATTGTTCCCGTAGTCCTGAAACGTATGGATTCAACACTAATATCGGTCATTTTCAGTCTTAATTACATTTCGTACCCTTATCCAAGGCTTCGAGGGGTGTCTTTCCCCCTTAGTATTTTTTCAGGTAGGCTAGTAGGTAATATTTGTATTAAGTTCTGCTGACAGTTATACTGGAACGTACAAAAAACATCCTTAATCTCGGTCATTTGGATATTTTCTGTTCTTGACTCCTTCTCACCCGCCTGGCAATTGGGGATCAACTTGGACTTAAACGACAACCGGAGTGTCACTCCTCATTTAAGGGACCCCTAAAACCATGGATGTGACATTATTTTCGATTATTTTATATCTAACTCCCTTCCTAACCACTCACCACAAAAGGGGCCTTAATTTGGACTTTCAAAGTCCAGAGTGCCACTATTCATCTCAGCGACCCCGAAAACTATGTATTCGACGCTATTTTCGATAATTTTATATACCTCCCCCCTTCCCCGATGGGGGATGAACAACGTTTAAAAGATTCCGGAGTTACACTGTTCATTTCAATGGCCCCGAAAAGTATGGATTGAACAATACATTCGATGATTTTTATATATCAGCCCCCTCTCCCCCCACCCCCGCTCCTAAGGGCGCCTGGGGTGTCTTACCCTCACGTGGTTTGTCTCATGATACTAAAATTCTGGACTGCCGCTATTCATCTCAGCGACCCTAAAAACTGTGGATTCGACACTAATTACGATTATTTTTATATATCACCCCCCCTGAACTTGAAATTAAACATTTCCAGGGATGTCACTGTTCATCTAAGCGACCCCGAAAACTATGGATTCGACCCTATTTTCGTTTTTTATATATGACCCCCCTTGCCCCCCGCCCCTAATTGTTCCTGGGGTGTCTTATCCCCACGTGGTTTGTCTCCTGATACAAAAAATCCGGAGTGTCGCTATTCACTTTGGCGACCCCGAAAACTATGTATTCGAATTCGACACAATTTTCGATTACATGTATATATCACTTCCCCCTCGCCCCTACGCCAGAGGGTCTGAACTTGGACTTAAAAAAATTGGAGTGTCACTATTCATCTCAGCAACCCCAAAAGTATGTATTCCACAGTACTTTGATGATCTTTATATCTCAAGCCCCCCGCCCCCCACCCATAATGGTTCCTGGGGTGTCTTATTCCCACGTGGTTTGTCTCCCGATATTAAAATTCCGGAGTGTTACTATTCACCTCGGCGACCCCAAAAACTGTACATTTGACACTAAATACTATTATTTTTATATCTCACCCCCCTTGCTCCCCACCCCAAAGGGTGATGAACTTGGACTTAAAAAAATCCCGAGGTGTCACTATTCACCCAAGCGACTCCGAAAGTATGCATTCGACACTACTTTCGATGATTTTGATATCTCACCCCTTCGCCCCCACCCCTGTGGGTTCCTGGGGTGCCCTACCCCCACGTCGTTTGTCTCCTGATAGTAAAAATCCGGAGTGTCAGTATTCATCTCAGCGACCCCGAAGAGTACTCGACATTCTTTCCGATTATTTTTATACATCACTCCCCCCTTGTCCCCCACCCTAAAGGGGGCTGAACTTATAATTTAAAAATTCCCGGGATGTCACTATTCACCTAAGCGACCACGAAAAGTATGGACTCGACACTATTTTCGATTATGTGTATATATCACTCCCCCCTCGCCCCCACCCCGAAGGGGGCTGAACGTGGACTCTTAAAAAATTCGGAGTGTAACTATTCATCTCAGCGACCCCGAAAAGTATGGATTCGACACTATTTTGGTTTATTTTTATATATGACTCCCCTTGTCCCCCGCCCCTAAGGGTTCCTGGGGTGTCTTACCCCCACGTGGTTTGTCTCCTGATACCAAAAATCCGAAGTGTCGCTATTCACTTTGGCGACCCCGAAAACTATGTATTTGACATTATTTTTGATTATTTGTATATATCACTCCCCCCTCGCCGCCACCCTAAAAGGGGGCTGAACTTGGACTTTAAAAAAATCGGAGTGTCACTATTCATCTCAGCGACCCCGAAAAGTGTGGATTCGACACTATTTTTGTTTATTTTTATTTATGACACCCCTCGCCCCCCGCCCCTAAGGGTTCCTGGCGTGTCTTACCCTCACGTGGTTTGTCTCCTGATACTGAAAATCCTGAGTGTCGCTATTCACTTTGGCGACCCCGAAAACTATGTATTCGACATTATTTTCGATTATTTGTATAGGCCTATATCACTCCTCCCTCGCCCCCACCCCAAAGGGGGGCTGAACTTGGACTTTAAAGAAATCGGAGTGTCACTATTCATCTCAGCGACCCCGAAAAGTGTGGATTCGACACTATTTTTGTTTATTTTTATTTATGACACCCCTCGCCCCCCGCCCCTAAGGGTTCCTCGGGTGTCTTACCCCCACGTGGTTTGTCTCCTGATACCAAAAATCCGGAGTGTCGCTATTCACTTTGGCGACCCCGAAAACTATGTATTCGACATTATTTTCGATTATTTATATATATAACTGCCCCCTCGCCCCCACCCCAAAGGGGCTGAACTTGGACTTTTAAAAAAATTGAAGTGTCACTATTCATCTCAGCGACCCCGAAAAGTATGGATTCGACACTGTTTTCGTTTATTTTTATATATGACCCCCCTCGCTCCCCGACGCTAAGGGTTCCTGGGGTGTTTTACCCCCACGTGATTTGTCTCCTGATACCAAAAATCCGGAGTGTCGCTATTCACTTTGGCGACCCCGAAAACTATGTATTTGGCACTATTTTCGATTATTTGTATATATCACTCCCCCCTCACCCCCACCCCAAAGGAGCCTGAACTTGGACTTTTAAAAAAATCGGAGTGTCACTATTCATCTCAGCGACCCCGAAAAGTGTGCATTCGACAATATTTTCGTTTATTTTTATTTATGACCCCCCTCGCCCCCACCCCTAAGGGTTCCTGGCGTGTCTTACCCCCACGTGGTTTGTCTCCTGATACTGAAAATCCGGAGTGTCACTATTCACTTTGGCGACCCCGAAAACTATGTATTCGACATTATTTTCGATTATTTGTATATATCACTCCCCCCTGGCCCCCACCCCAAAGGGGGCTGAACTTGGACTTCAAAAAAATTGAAGTGTCACTATTCATCTCAGCGACCCCGAAAATTATGGATTCGACACTATTTTCATTTATTTTTATATATGACCCCCCTCGCCCCCCACCCCCAGGGGTGTTTGGGATGTCTTACCCCCACGCGGTTTGTCTCCTTTTACCAAGTCATAAGTGTATCAAATTTGGTTGAAATCGCTCCAATGGTGTGGGAGGAGATGTGGTACAAACCCACCCACCCACCCACCCACATACATACAATGACTTTTATATATAGATATAGATTGGTTGAAAATGACACAGGGCAACTGGCACGGTGCTTTGTTATACAGGGTGAATCCGTGATGATGTTACAAACTTTCAGGAATGATGGAGGACTGCAAATGGATCAATATGAGATAAGGAACCATAGTCCGGAAACGATCGAGTCTAAAGTTAAGCATACACGAATTCCATATCTGCAAGATCCGTAACCAAGTACAACTCCATTTGGATAGTGCTGATTAACGTCCCACTTCAACCCGAAACCACAGACTGAAGCCGGCAGTACAGACTTTTATAGCGATCACGTCAGTGCACAGTCCGCCATCTGCATTGGAGTCGTTGAGTCATTATCCTAGCCTCTTCTGCTCGTCGGGATTGTCTCCCTTATTGTACTCTTAGCACATGAGTAGTGTACAGCAGACGTTATCACGTAGTTGCTCTGGGGAGCCGGTGTTACTTGCTCCGGTTGGGACGGGTGTTTATCACGTGACAAGAGAGCAGCGGTCAGGCAGGTTGCATACCGTGGCCGTACTATACTTGCGCCACTGGCCTTCAGTACATACTACGTCATGCACTTCCCCTACTTCTTCCCCTACTTGCTCGCTAAGCTGCTCTCGCTCCTCGAGTGCGGGGAGCAGACTGGTCCCGAAAGCATTTCGCTCTCGATTGACGATGCCTGGTGTACAGTACAGTCGGAGTTATCAGACCGATGTTTGCTTTAACTTTTACGGCGTTGGTCTATTAATCCCAAGTTAATGGGTTAAAACCTAACTGAGGTCGGTGGCTTTTAGGGGTGTTTAAAGGTGGTAACCCCATGTCCTTGGCTTCCGGTACATTAAAGAACGATTGAGGGGCGAAATTCCGACACTTCGGCATGTGTTAAGAACGAACGGACGTTAAACAACTTGGATTATCTCGAAAGTTTCCGGACTACGACTCCTTATCTCAAATTGATTCGTTTGCCGTCCTCCAAAATCCCTGAAAGTTCCTAACATCATCACAGATACAACCTGTATATACTACGAACACCAAAACACTAAAAAATTCAAAATCATTATTATGATAGTCTTCTAAGTGCACATAGAAAAATTAAACATGTCCTGGACATTTTAATAACGATTACGCATTTTGTGTTTCAATGAGTTAAAGCAGGTAACTGTTTGTGAGAGATAATTCTATATTCTAGCATCAGAAACGACAAATGATCGGTTGTACATAGATGTACGATTTAGAGGTATAGTAAGCGATATAAGAACATATCCACCTGCTGCTATTTCTTGATTATTATCTCGGAAAACAAAAGAAAGACATTATAATACAGTAGTAAAACCTGAAGCATTATACGCATCGGAAACCTTACTCACTGACAGTAGATCACTCATAAAAGATATAGAAAAGCAAGAAAGAAAAATTTTACGGAAAATGTTCGGCCCAGTCTGTACAGGGTGAGTATCGATGAAAATGAAATCTCATGAAATGTATTGCCATGCTGAAAAATCTCAGACACTATCAGGAAAAGGAGGTTGAAATTCTATGGTGACATTCTCAGAATGAACAATGATAGCCTGACCAAAAGAATTCTAAATCTTGTCCTCACAATGAAATTCAAGAACAAATGGCTAAATGAAATAGAACAAGATCTTCAGGATTTCAACATCAATCAGGAAACTGTGAAGAACCGATCTGCTTTCAGAACACTGATTAATAATTGTTGCTTCGCGGAGCCAAAGTTAGAACTAATAAAACCTGGACAGAAGAACGCAAGAAGAATTTCAGTGAGAGGAAGAGATTTTGGGAAAATAAGTAGGCAAAATTATCAACTAAATAAGTTCAAGTGTGCTCCCCACTTGAGCATAACGATGTAATAATAACAATATTCTCTTTACGACCCACTAACTACTTTTACGGTTTTCGGAGACACCGAGGTGTCGGAATTTAGTCCCGCAGTAAATCTATCGACACGAGGTTAACGTATTTGAGCACCTTCAAATACCACCGGACTGAGTCAGGATCGAACCTGCCAAGTTGGGGTCAAAAGGCCAGCGCTTCAGCCGTCTGAGTCACTCATCCCGGCGGAAACCATCTTCAGGGCTGCCGACAGTGGGGTTCGAACACACTATCTGCCGAATGCAATATTAAATATTAAATATATTAAATATATCTTCTGCAAGTCCACGAGAATTAACTAAACGCCACCCCAATCCAATATTTGGACCTGCCACTGTTGCTTTGTTTAGTTCCACACCTCTTATTACAAGATTATTAAAACTGAGTCTAATCATAGTCACCTGGGCCAACCTCTTTATCTCTTACCCTCCATGGCCGAGTCAAGAATTCTCCTAGCTAACCTCCTGCCTGCTGTCATTTTTTGATGAATACATTACTTTGCATCCATCTCTTGGCACAGGCCAGAAGAAAATGTATCTTCCACCCGTTTCCCAGTCTCATCCATGGCCGTGACAGTAGGGATGCTGCCGGAGTGCGTCTGATTGCTATGAGAGGTCTTGCTCATATGGTTAGTTGTGCTACAATGGCACTGTCTGGCCTAGTGAGGAAAGCAATGGCAAACTATCTCACTCCTCATCTTGCGTAGTACGCCTCATCTTGGTACTTTCATTGGTTTTTGTGGTTTTCCTATAACTACATAGCCTTTGGTGGTGCCATATGAGGATCCAGTCAGCTTCTGGGCTGATAACCTAAGAGGCAGACAACCTATCCTCCTCCATCCGCCTCACATGATCCGAACACGGAAACCGTTTTGTGCATACAGCTCCATACATCGAGTTCATTCCTACCCTTTATCTCCTATTGCGAGTACACTTCTGCCAATGTTCCCACCTTTTTATACCAGCATTCATTCTCGGTACTTTCATACCTGTTACTTTCAGCTTATGAATAAGATATCCTGAGTACATACAGTTTTCACTCCCGAACAACAAATTTCTTGTAAGAACTACATTGGCACTGCTGCACTCAATTCAATAGCATTTAGTAAACTGCCACCCTAAATAGTTAATCCACTTGCTCCAACCTGGCATTAAATCAAAGTATTTTTCTTCCCTGCTGACATCGTTTAGTCTTGGAAATACTAATATCTATTCAAGCCAGCCTTCAGTACGGTCTGCCATAAGGACCAAGTCCTCAACAAAGGCAAAACTCCTTATAATACGAGGGTCATTCAAAACGAAATGAGCCGGAGGCTATAAAATGAAAACCGCTGTAAGGATCTTAATGCAATTGCCTAAGGAAGAAGGCGCGGTCCCTATAAGAGCGCTCAGATCTTAAAGTCGCACATAAAATGACGACAGAGCGAACATTCGCACGCGTTGATCGTCCACCGCACCCACTCGTGCTGAAAACAACGAAATAGAGGTTTTAAGGGAAGAGCAAAGCGGTGTACAGCGTTTTCTGACAACAGAATGAGTGAGGGGAACGAAAATTCATCGAATGCCACAAATGTACGGAAAGCACTGCATGTCCGTTGCAAGAGTCAAGGCATAGCACAAGCGATTCAGGGAAGGACGCATGTCGTTAGCCGATGATGCACGGTCTGGAAAGCCACACCGCATTACCGATGCCATTGTCCAGCAGGTGTATTCCCTCATTGTGTAGGAAACGCCAGTTATGGCAGCAGCCATTGCCGCAGAGGTCGGAGTGAGCGTCGGGTGTGTTCACGCCATCATTAAGGACAGACTGAAATTTCGCTAAAAGTGCGCCCATTGGGTGCCTCGCAGTATGCAACATGCCTAATGGACGTCTCTCTTGAACATCTGCTGCACTGTCCCAAGGAAGGGAATGAGTTCCTCTCACGAGTGGTCGCTGGAGACGAGACATGGTGCCATCACTTCGAAGCGGAGTCAAAGCGACAGTGGAAGCATGCTGGTTCGTCACCACCGAAAAATCCAATGTGTCCTAAAGAAGGCTCTGAGAGGCAAACGATTTACCTCGGGCACCGATGTCAAGCAGTACATTCGGAACTGGTTCACAATGCAGGCCCAGGGATTTTACGAGACGGTCATTCCCGCATTGAGTCTCAGTGGGACAAGTGCCCTTTAACTACTTTGAACCATAATCCTCAGTACGATAAATATTTTTCCTTACGTACTATGTCGCATGCCTTCTCCAGATCTGGGAAACATAACTGTCTATTCCACTCGCGGCATTTTCCAATTGCATGACACATACTGAAAATTCTGATCTGAGAGTAACTACTTGGTTTGAAAACACACTAGGCCCCGTCCAACTTACTCTCTACCAATGATCAAATCCTCTTTTCCAAAATGTCAATGAACACCTTGCCTAATTTAGTGATCAAGAAAATGCTTTTTAACAGTCATCGCATTTCTTCTTGTTCACCTGTATGTAAATATATGTTGACTCTGCCTTAGTCCAATCAGGAGGTACTCACATCCACGATAATCCTATTATTTTACGAAGCCATTTACTCCCTGCCTCTCCATTCATCATTTAGGAAATCATTTCATTTGTTCCTACTGTTTATTGACAATATGATTTAATTACGATACTTTCCACTTACTCGAACATAATTGCACTGCCATTATTGGTCTCCTCACTATGAACTCCATTGTTTGGAAATTCACCAGGATTTTGTTTTCCAGTTGAAAACATTTTCAAAATATTCCTTCCAACCGTCCAGTGATTCCCTGCGTAGTGTGACAGTTACAGTCTATTTCCCTGTTGGAGTCCGGTTACATTTTATCGGAGATTGACTTCTTCCTTTTTTCTTTTTCTTTTTCTTCTTCTTGAGCAACAGCACAGTAGGCCAGAGTAGTTCCGCTGACCCATCTGCTGTCACCTATCCATCATAATCTCGCTTAATCCTACATTTTTTTCCTTGCTTAGAAATGAAGATTTTTAATGGTCGGTCGGTCGGTCGGTTAGTTGGTTGTCTGTTTGTTTATCCAATCGCCATTCATTCGTGTTCTGTGGATATACAAGTTTCGCCTTTGCTCACATAATCTTTCCGTATTGAAGACCGTATTGGTCTTAGATATTGGAACCTCTAACACGTTTCCTCATTTCATTTCATTCAACTTGTCCTTTATGTACCGCTTTAAGGATTGATTTTTCAACCATACGTTAATAGTGAAATCGTTATGTTTTATACATTTTAGTCGCATGGATCGTCTGTGTTTTGTTTTCTGAAGACCTAATTTTGTCACCCATTTCCTTAGAACTTGTGTAACCTAAATTTTAGACATTGTTCACTAAAACTAAAAAACAGAAAAACAAAGGTAAATTAACGTAGATACCTGCTCCAGGATTTTATTTTTACAACCATCTTGGACCGTCTATGATTGAAATCATGGAAAACATTGTTCGTATGTATCAATATTATTGTGTTAATTTGCTGAATAATCGAATGTACCCGAAGGCTATTGAAGTTAAGTTTTTACTGTATAATCATGTTTATATGTATGTAACGTTCAATTTATGTTCACAAAACTGTCCATTGCAGCCAGATTTTAATTATCTACGTTTTAGAGCCCAATAAAGTAGCATTCAACATCCAGTCACCATCAATCAGTTAGTTGGCCAAAGTCTTTAGGCAAAGTATTATCTGAAACCATTTTAAAGTGAATACTGATTGCCCGCCATTATGGAGTGTATGTCAACTGATACCCCGTTCGGTTGTATTTATTAACCAATGACAAGCAGAGCAATTATTTACGACAAGGTCGGCTTTTATCTGAGTTCCATTCAAATGATGGCCGGCGAGTTTCTTTTCGTCTCGATTCGCCCTCTCCTGCGATGTAAACCAGATAATGCACTATCAATTGAACGGCACAATGCCACATTAATTACAGCGATGATTTTCATCACTGGAGCGATAAAAACACATTGACGAATTAACTGAATAAATAACAGTAACATGAACACAAACAATAAAACGGCGGAATACAAACCAGCTGCTTTGAGAGCCCGCCACGTCACACAACCGTAAACATTACTGTCAGTACAGACATACACGATAGATACTTCCATAATAATAATAATAATAATAATAATAATAATAATAATAATAATAATAATAATAAAATTAGAGAAACCATAAAAAAGGAGATTAAAATTCTATGGTCATCTGATCAGGATGGATAACAATTGGCTAACAAAGGAAATACTTACTAAATCTCGCAGTATCTCTAAAAAAAATTACAACTGGCTTACAGGAAATTGTATTAAGAAATTTTGCAAGACAGACAAAATTCAGAAATCTCAAAAATAAACACAAATTTGCTAATCAACCTAAAAGACAAGCTACAGGATGAACGGAAGAACGCAAGAAGCAGCACAGCGAAAGGATGAAGAGATTTTGGGAATACCTACAAGAAGAAACGCTCCTTAGTTGGGTATAACGAATTAAATAATAATAATAATAATAATAATAATAATAATAATAATAATAATAATAATAATAATAATAATAATAATAATAATAATAATAATAATAATAATTGTACCGGGAGGTACACCTCTACTCCGCTCATTCAAAATCAATGCCTTAATAAACTCCTCTATCGATCAAAAAGTGAAACTGATAACTCATCAAGTTGGAACTTTAATCGGAAGATTTCACTACTAAAATACTAAGTAATTGCGTTATTGTGAAGTTTATTAAACTGATTGAATTTCTCCGTGTTTTGTTTTGTTATACATCAAGAAGTTTGGACATTTTCCACAGATGACACTACCAAAAAACTATGATCATTTACTCTGGTGCGCAGTAAAGGAAGTTGTTATTGAAAGAAATTTTGTGTTTATAGGTTTTCTCAACTTTCATTTTTTTTTGTAACTCTAGGTTTGCAACACTTCTGTCTCATTCCGTCAGTTTTAAATCTGGCCAATGAAAAATTTCTGCAATTAATTGTCAACCTATCACAGGCTTCTTGTTCGATTTTGAATGTAACTTTTGAGTTTAAGCAATAAAATTGAGATGGTATGTACGGATTATCCCAGAAAGCTCTCGAACCTTCCCTGAGGGTATATAAACTGCGGCCTTTCATGGTTCCTTGTCAATTGATCGCCGTCTTTCTAAGTGTGTGTGTTAAGGCAGGAGGCGGGGCGCCTCTTTCTTCGGTCGGCAGAACATCTACCAGCTAATGGCAACATAAATTCTCTTTTCCGTAGCTACCTCCGCAGCTTTATCCGAGGGGAAGATCCGAATCTTTAACTATGCAACAAACTTTTCTAAAATGTAAATCTTATGTCGGCTAATGTAAAAATTTCATAAAATCTTTAACTGTAAATCGGGGATAGAGAGTGAGTTACCCTCTCGAGCTCCCCTTCATCTTGCTTTGAAGTGACTACATTTTGCAACCTTTCTGTAATATGTTAAAGATATTTCCATGCGAGCCACCTCAGTAGTTTGGGAATAGCCCAAGTTTCATCGGCTGAGAGCCCTGTAGGTTTTAAAATTTTCATTATTTGGGAGAGCAGTATATGCCTCCATTCAGTTTGTGTTCGGTCGTTTATTTAACCAGTTTTTTTTTTTTTTTTTTTTGGAAAGGCCCAGTAGGTTGGGTACTAGATACCCCTGTGTTAAACAATTTCAATTTGTAAATAGTACCTTTAGAGGCCGGAGATTGTAAGGTTTTGATGTAATGCGGCCTTGAGTAGGCTGGAAGAAACTGAGAGCCTGTTAGCTCTTTTCAAGTTTTGTAATAGTAAAGTGTTCCTCTGGAAGGCTAGGTACTGTAAGCAAGTGCTCTTGAATTAGGGGTTTTCTGCCCTTACCTAAATAATACCACTTTCAATTTTAAATTTGTAACCTGGGGGCTTGTAGCCCAGAATTGTTAAGGTCTGAATCTTGAATTTTCCAATTTTTGAAATTGCCATTGCACCTGTCACCTCATGTTGTTCACTCAGTGAAAAGATTGTCAAGTTTGCGATTTAAAGAGAAATATAACCTTTTAAATTCAATTTTGACGTGGTAGTTAGATCCATTCAACACCCGCACCTTCCTTCACCTTTTTCTGCTCCACAGATAATCTCCGTAATAATAATAATAATAATAATAATAATAATAATAATAATAATAATAATAATAATAATAATAATAATAATAATAATAATAATGTGACATGCCAAATGGCTTCCCTTGAACATAGGCAACACCTCTTGCAGCTCTTTCGCGTGCTATGTGGCTTAATTTTTATGAACTATGTGATGCTAAGTCAAGTTTCATTTCTTAGGTTGGTATCCTTCCCAATCAGCAGGGTGGTACTTACTGTATTTCGTGGGAAAACCTTGCCAGCTAGCTGTGAAAGAACGGTGATTTTCCTCTGAGGGTTTTTTTACGTGTGCGACTAAACTTGTGCGACCGTGGGTCTGCGCCATGGCTCGTGAGCTAACAAGGTAGGATATTGAAATATAATTTGGAAAATGCAGTCTTAGATTACCCTCCTGACTGAGGGAGATATTGCAATCGTAAAGGAAATTCTTACAAAGTAACTGTTAGGTTTAACTTATCTGTTTTATTATTTTAAAAGGAGGTAAAATCAAAACTGTCAGTTCTCAAGCGAGTAATAGTGTATTTACGCCGTCTCCTAACATCACCATGCGCGGTTAACCTATTTCACATTACTTGTATTTCTCTAAATATCAGTGCTTTGAGTGTGTTACACTCGGTACCCTATTCCACATTCATTCACTGCGATTAGGTTTTTTTTAATTAAAGCTGGTTTCGCAACTTCTCCCAAGTGCAAAACACATGTTTTTCAGAAAATGATACAAAGTTTTTGTTACTATTAATCATTTGAATTCAAAAAATCATAAACATTTGGAAAAATTATTTTAATAACGATTAGCTCACGTATGGGTGATTCCGTAGCTGCATTTTTATACATCACATGGCTAACAATTTTGCTCTAAAAGTCAATAAAATATACTTTCTTCATGTAACAGGTATTAGAGATCAATGTAAAATCGGTAAGAATCTTTGATCATTTTTAGAATTCTTTTTGGAATTTTTTCCCACCGGTCGCAGTTTATTCTTGCCTTAGCAGCACTGGTATTCGAACCCACAAACTTGATCATAGAAATATAATAATTCTGTGTAGTTATTAAAGCTTGGTAGAAAATATGATTGACCAGTTGTATTTCATCTTCAGAGAAATGATCACCGCCAATCATCTTGACAGGCCGACCCTCCGATTTCAACGAGCGGTGTCTGCCTTGTATAAAAAACCGCGGTTTATTGCGATGAAATGTAGGTTTATGTGTGATATGTGAGTTTTAGGGAATAAAGTCTCATAACCCGATCGGGAATCGAATCTGTGATCCCGAAGCCTGAATGTCATCATGCTGCCCAGTCAGCCACAGAGCTGCCTAACCACGCACACCCAAATTCTTTGTTAGCTTTAGAGATCTGTTTACCCGCCATTTTGGCCAAATCTACATAAAGGATCGATTAGTTGATTAAATTTATTTTAAGAATTAATTTGCTTGGTACCAGTCTTAATTACACACAGACGACTAATTTCTGGGGAAAAGAATCTCTTCAGGAAGACAATCCCTAGGGACATTTCGTACCCTCATGTTAGAGTATTTCTATGAGGCACACAATCAGAGGGTTCATTATCTCCCATTCTCTACTTTTACACTCGTAACTTACTCGTTATCGGTTTCCTTCCATTCCTTCATTTCCGCCCTACAGACCATCCTCTTCTAGTTCTTTGTAATCCCGGATTACTCCTAATCTTTGTTACCGCAGTGCTTGTTATCTACGTACTCCTGATATACAACGGGAGATATGTAGGGAACTACCAGTGCTCTTAATGCAATATATATACCGTATACACTTCATCCTTTTGCGGCCGCTGTGTGTATTCTTGTGAAGAATCTTTCTACGTGAGAGCTTACTTATTTTATTAGTGTGATTAGCTGCCGAACCCGGAAATCCGTGTTCTATTTACGGCTTTGCCACGAAAATTTGAAAAGTTGTAGCAGGGCTGGAACGGGGTCCACTCAGCCTCGGGAAGTCAACTGAGTAGAGCAGAGTTCGATTCCCACCTCAGCCATCCACCAAGTAGTTTTCTGTGGTTTCCCAATTATTCTCCAGGCAAATTCCGGCATGGTAAGCTCACCGGACAAAGCGTTAGTCCTGCCAGTGCGCACAGACAGATGGATCGTTAAGCCTGTACAGATAGCGCAGCGAAAGAGTCCAGTGATCAACTGCACGCGCACTGCCTCTACGTGAGCAAAGGCGGTATCGATCAGAGAGACATTAATGTTTCAAGCGGACAGTGTAAGAGGATAATCGTGTTTGGTCGTGCCCATGACCATAAGTTGCGTGAAATTGCTGGATTTGCTGGTGTTTCGCAGCGGTCTGTTCAACGTGTCCACAAGCAGCGGTGTACTACATGTGGCCACGAAACACGACCTCAGAATTTTGGTCGGAAAAACATCCTGACTGAGAGGGACCAGAAACGCGTTACACGGCTTGTGAATTAAGATCACTTCTAAACCTGATAGGAATTGCTGCAATAAGTGGATGAAGGTCCATCCCAACATGTTAGCGTCTTGAGACGGGAACTGCATGCAATGAACACATGGAGTCTGTCGTCTCGCAAGAGGCCATTGCTCATACATAAAGCTGCGCTTCTTCAATTTGCTACCCATCATCAAATGTGGACAGTAGCTGACTGGCGGAACGTAATGTGGTCTGACGAATCACGTTTTTACTTGTATGCCAATGATGCACGTTGTCGAGTGTACCGAAGGCCAAATGAAGCATTTCATCCTGGGTGTGCGCAAGGACAGGTTCAAACTGGAGGTGAGTCTGTGATGTTTTGGAGGCGTTCTTCGTATCATGGATTGGGCCCGCTCACTGAAGCGAACACTAAAATGAACCATTATGCTTATTTAAATATTCTGGATGATCAGGTGTTGTCTGAGCATGATGAGTGTGCTATTGATACCCCGATATTTCAAGACGACAACTGCAAAGTTCATCGGGATTGACGTATGTGTGACTGGTTTTTATGAACACTCCCCCACCCTATTACATCCCGAATAGCCTGAAATAATCACGTGAATTGAACCTCATTGAAAATCTGGGGACATGTTGGAACAGTGGGTAAAATGCCGACGTCAGGATCCCCGCAATTTGGTGAATTGCGCGATCAGATCCTCAGCGAGTGGCTTAACCTGGATGCGACGTACATTCACAACCTTGTGGATTGATTTCCTAACCTAATCCAAGCGGCCATCAAGTCCGGAGGCGGAGTTAAATGGTATTAAATGATGCTTGTATGATTTCTCCCTCCGGGAGATAGTGGGTTCGAAACCCACCATCGGCAGCCCTGAAGATGGCTCTCCGTGGTTTCCCATTTTCACACCAGGCAAATGCTGGGGCTGTACCTTAATTAAGGCCTCGGCCGCTTCCTTCCCTCTTCCTTGTCTATCCCTTCCGATCTTCCCATCCCTTCACAAGGTCCCTGTTCTGTATAGCAGGTGAGGGCGAGGTACTGTTCCTCCCCATATTTGAATCCCCCGATCCAAAGTCTCGCGCTTCAGGACACTATCCTTGAGGCGGTGGTGGTGGGATCCCTCGCTGAGTCCTAGGAAGAGACCAACCCTGGACGGTAAACGGATTAAGCAAGAATGAAAAGAAAGAAAGAAAGAAAGAAAGAAAGGAAATAACAAAGGTTCATGAAACGAATTACGTTCATTGATCTGTCTCAGTCTTATCTTTGGTTTTGACATATGAAAGTGACTGAGGTAAGAACGATGCTAGTAATGCAATTCCTTAAGCAGCAAGTGTTGGCTCCGCGGTGTAGGATTTGCGTGTTTTCGCCTTAACCGAAAGTCCCGGGTACGATTCCCGGCCAGGTCAAGAATTTTTACCTGGTTCTGAGAGCTGGTTCGAGGTCCAGTCAGCCTACGTGATTCCAATTGAGGAACTCTCTGACGGTGAGATAGCGTCCCCGGTCTAGAAAGCCAACAGTAACGGCTGAGGGGATTCGTTATGTTGACCACACGACACCTCGTAATCTGTAGTCCTTCGGGCTGAGCAGCGGTCGCTTGATAGACCAAGGCCCTTCGAGGCTGTTGCTCTATGTCTCTTTTCATTTTATGTAGTCGGTCCCTGCTATGAATGGTGTGAAAGTGTTGCTCATAGGGGCGGTTGGTGCTTGCAATCTAGTGGGTTTGTCAGACTGATATGAAACATCTACTTCTGGCTCAATGAGGAAAGTAGCGGGAAACTACCTCACTTCTCATTTCCCTCGTACGCCTCATAAGTGGTGTCTAGACCGTCTCTGACAGCTAATGGTGGAGCAAAGGGAATAGTAAATCTTAATAATGTGACTCTGTGGTTCAAAAATAAATAGAATGTCAATAAATATACAGAAATGTAAATATATCCGCTTAACTATGGCAAGATCACCGTTAAAACATCAAACTTCATTGTGTGGTAAAAACCTGATGCCTTGCACCTCAATAAAATTGCTTGGCATTCATATTTGCAGCAATTTAAAATGGAACAAGCATGTTGAGGAAATAAGGTGGAAAGCATACAGTGTGTTGGAAATTATACGCAGATCTCTACTGGGAGCTAGAAAGAAACCAGTTTAGATGGCCTATTTGGCATTAGTACGGCCAATACTGTTGTACGAGCTTTCTTCATGGCACCCCTCTAGTAGGGAACATGATGGAACTAGAGAGGTTCAACGCCGAGTAGGACTTATTGCTCAACACGGTCATTTAAATACAGCCAGGCCAATGCCTCCCATAACACCTCTCTCCAAACATATTGCTTTTCTGATGAAAAACAAAAAACTCGCAGGTAACATTCACATCAACCTTTCAATCGCTTACAGCTGAACTACCGTTCCGCTCAAAGAGGTCGATGTGTGTCCCTTTCCCCTTCACTTGCAAGAATAGTATCATATCAAAGTGGCTTCTTTATTCGTTCTGCTCGGCTATGAAATGAACTTTCACCACAGAAAAAAGAACGATCTGCTGAAAAATTGTGTAAAGAGGTGGAAAGAATGTATAATTTTCTATTGTGTGGATGTTCAGTATGCGTAGGAGGTCGGATGAAAGTTTACTAGATCCCGAGTGAGTGAGACTGTACGTGGGTATAAATGAGCCATCCTATCTGAAGTATGTGTGTGTGTGTGTGTGTGTGTGTGTGTGTGTGTGTGTGTGTGTGTGTGTGTGTGTGTGTAGAATTACTTGAATGTTGAAAAGGTCCTGTACATATTAGGCCTGTGTAAATAATACGTCTATGCAAATTCGGTAACTGTATACAAGCAAATTCTGTAACCTATAATTGTAATTTTTAATATTGTAATTTGAAGTGGGGATGGAGGCTATTCCCGTTCTCCATTCACCATATCTGAATTTTATCCACAATTTGTCGCAAATAATAATTATAATGAAAACAGAGTTAAGTATGAAATTAACATCGGGGTTAAAACAGCTGCAGCAGTTCTTTTTACCAACTATCATGGGACAAAAGCTTACCCTATTCTGACTTATAGACAAGAAGTTGTAGGGACAGCTTTCGACCAGAGGTCCTGTAATGTTAAGCTAGTAGTGAGCTCAACCTATAGTATTGTAAGCCGTAGTGTTCCCAAGCACTACAAATTCTTACGTTTTGTGAATTTGTAGATGATGATGCTGGATTTAGAATGTTAAACTAGTAGTATTTCTTGCAATACTTTCATTGCATGGATTTTGTAGTAGTAGTAGATTTTTATTGTTGTTGTGACAGGGGAAAATCTTTTAAAGAAACCACTGTGTGGGAGTTGTATTTCCACCAACTAAAAACCCCTGCCCTCTTCACTCAGTCCATTCTGGAACTGCTTGACGGCATGACATCAGAATGGAGTGATGTATATTATTAAGTTCTTCCTTTCTCTTATATCTCCTTCGTCCCCACAATGCATGTCGCCATTGCCTTTACTGTATTCCAGGCAAGCGGGCTCTCCAACATGATCTGAACCAGATTCCCTGGCGTGAGCCGTCGGCCAAGTTGTTGGCAGGCTTTCCTTCGTTCTTCTTCCAATCGAACACAGTAAAATAAAGTGTGTTCTACCGTATCCCTTTCCGAACAGTACCAACAACCATCTCCCTGCGTCTTTCCCATCTTCATGGCGTATACGCCAAATCTTCCATGTCCTGTAGTAGTAGTAGTAGTAGTAGTAGGATAGTGGTGGTAGTGGTAGTAGTAGTTTAATTATGTAGTTTAATAATAATAATAATAATAATAATGAATACAGAAGACCACGGGGGACGAAATCAGAGACAAATTAGTCCACATCCAAGAAGGGCTCTATAACTGTATGCTTGATATTGTAGAAGAATCACGAAGGAACTTATTTAGCCACATTATAAGAATGAAATCAATAAGAACGTCGAAGACATACTTTAAAAGAGACCCAATTCATGTCCAATACTATTTTCCTTCATTTCTTCTTCACTTTTTACTGGAAAAGATGATGAGGCAGGCCTAGAGATGTTTGGATGAAGCAGGCACATAAAGATCGGAGAAGATACTTGAAGAGAATTGGAGGAAGGATAGAAGTTTACCCTCCCTTCCTGCAAGAATATAGTATTGATGATGATGATGATGATGATGTTGATGATCATAATTTTTTACATGTCGCTTTACGTCGCCCCGACGCAGGTAGGTCTTATAACGATGATGGTATAGGAAAGGACTACGGGTGCGAAGGAAGCGGCCGTTACCTTAATTAAGGTACAACACCAGCATTTGCCTTGCGTGAAAATTGCAAACCATGGAAAATCATCTTCAGGGCTGCCGACAGTATGGTACGAACCCATTATCTCCCGAATGCTACGCGGCCCTCACCGCATGGCCAACTCGCTCGGTATGATGATGAAGATGATGATGAAACTTCATTTGAGTTTTACTGAGTTAAATATATAAAAGAAAATGAGACACTAAATAACTCAAACGTTACAAGCACCTGGAAGAGAATAATGTAATTTGCAGCCTTCCCTGCAGCACTACTTTAATGATGAAATTCTCCTCGATTGAAAAGTCATGTTAATATATTCATTGTTTTATTTTTAACTAAAATGTTGTCCCACCAATGGGTTAAAAAGAAGCTGATATAAGACATGACATGAATAGCTGCAGGTGTTCTGGCCATGATTAGAGATGTATTGTTCTGTGAACATACTGCCATCTCCTTTGTACTGCCTGCTGCACTGTGCTTTAAAAAGCAAGACTGGGATTAGTATAACAAGCAAGCGAGCTCTCATCCTTGCTTCGTTTCGTTCGGCCCCGAGAGATGAGCACAGTTCCGACGAGATGAAAGGCTTGAGGGATTGGAAATAGAGGGCGCTCAAAGCTCTGGGGAATACCAGCCCAAGACGAAACCACAGCCACGTTTAATTCTGAAGATATCGATGGCGTTCTTTGGCTGATTACACTGGAGACGATCTTTATTGCCAGTCGACTAGTTCGTTCAACATCCATTGGGAAGGATTACCGTGTTAAGCATCATTCGAGACCAGACTCAATTCATGTCCAGTGCCATTTCCTTCATTTCTTCTTCGCTTTTTAAGCCACCCTTAACACCTCTGGATGGAATGAGGTGTACAGTATAGTACCTGCGTCCATTCTATTTGAATTATGACTAGGTGTTACCACACACAGGGTGGTCGGAAACAACGTGAACCAGGAATATGAGCGTTGGGGCGTTGGTGATAATGATAGGTAATTTGAAGGAAAAAACATTCGTCGATATCTGCAGCCGTTATCATTGTATGTGCTGCTGAAGTTAGCCAATTAGATCACTTCACGCGTGATTTCAGATGGGCTTTGCTAGACGGTGTTGCTTATAGCCGGCTTGAGAGCGCCAATAGAAGAAATAAACTTATCCCGGGGAGGGACTGGAATAAGGACCTCCCTGCTGATAGGCTCAGCCCACGGCAAGCACGCTACGGTGGCAGTGGATGAAACCCACCGTGTGTTATTGTTTAATGCTCATTTCTCGCCACGACTCTCCAGCCCGACCAACCCACGTGCAGGTTTAGCAACACCACCTTGTAAAACCCATTTGAATTCGCCCGCGATGAGCCAAACCATTGGTGCTATTCAACAGGAATAGGCTATGTTCCGGGACCGTGTTTCACCCTCTCCCTACTATCATAATTATATCACGTCACTCATTTCATCTCATTAACTCTTCTGATGAGGTTGACGTCAGGAAGGCCAACCGGTCATAAAAACCCGACACAACAGATTCATCTCACCTCATACCCGACCCCGTAGAGAAATGGCACAAGGATTGGACAAACACAAGGTCAGAGCTGAGCTTTCCAATTTACCGCACAGCAAGTTACGGTAATTCATATCCACCTGCAAACATACAGCCCCAGAATTCCCTCCCAACTAATTAGAGACGTATTTTTCTATGTAAGTATGTCCCTTAGTCCCGTTCGGTGATATGAAATCAGGAATGAGGCGAGATGAAATTATATGACATGTTTTTACGGTCGGATGTCCTTCCATGTACCAACTAGAATGACAGTAAAATTGGGTAAGGAGGTGGAAGGAATGGGTTGCATGTTGTGAATAAAAGCTGACCCCGCGTTTACCAGAGAACGAATATAAAAACCCTCCAAACACCCACCTTCTCAGGAGAGCCGACGGTAGGGTTCGAATCCACTCGTCTCTCTAACGAAGAGCTTGGCTCTATTGCCGAAGATCGTTAACATGCGTGGCTATTCCGCTCAGTAAAAAAGAGAAAAATCTGATAGATTATTTTTCCTACAGAGATGTTATAAATACCTAGTGCACTTGGCCACTTTCATGTCATTTAAGTCCTCCATATTTTATTTCCAGTCAAAATGTGCATTTCTTAGTTATTTTACCTGCATAGCCATTGTTTAAATTAATAAAATATAGTGTTGAGTATTGAGAAAGATTCTGTAGTTGTACACGGTATTATGTATACTATAGTTTGTCATAACAGCACGCCTTGCAGCCTCAGCCTAATAGGAAGCGGCACCTAATGAAATTGCATGCAATTTTTAATTTAATTAATTTATACTACATTTCATTCAAAACGTTTTAGTGCTGAGAGGTTGAAATTTTGTTTAGATATCATTTAATTTACAAAAAATGGTACGAAACTACGGTGGAGCAAGAACATCCTCAAACACTCCCATCTGATAAATTTTGGTTCCAAAACTACGCTAACTTAACTTCCCTCAGTCGACTGTGGGTGAAAATGTGAGTTCAAGGTTTGGTTCCTGGTTCTCCTGACCTCTTTCATGACCTCTGCTTATTGGACGTTATTCCTCCTTCACCTTGTATATTCATCTCCTACCATGACATTACATGAACTATGGAGAGAATGTGAACATTAATATTTTCACTACACAAAACATTTTTACAGTGCTCAGTATAAAATCCTTATTCCATTCGTCATTCACAGCGATTATGAGAAACGAAACCATTTCAACAGCTGAAATTCGCATGAGATATGTGCTGTTGTCTCTCCTTCCAACCAGGAATTCATTACTTTTAAAAGAAAATTACGTGTCTGAAGCTTCGATGTAGGTGATACGTGTTGCCAGGTTTTTGAAATGCCAATAAGGGACAGGTCATGTCAACATGACATGACATTTGCTCAAGAAAACACTAATATACTGTACTATAATTACGTAGTAGGCACACACATTTTGCAGTATTTTGCTGTTTCACTTTCTGTATAAAAGGGGCTGCCTGGCCGAGGCGGTAAAGGCGTGCTCGGTTCGCCCGGAAGGACGTGGGTTCGAATCCCTGTCAGGAAGTCGTAAAATTTAAAAAACGAGATTTCCACTTCCGGAGGTGCATATGGACCTGAGGTTCACTCAGACTACACCAAAAATGAGTACCAGGTTAATTCCTGGGGGCAAAGGCGGCCGGGCGTAGAGCTAACCACTCTACCCCATCACGTGCCGAGGTTAACAATGGTGGAAGCCTTTACCTTCCACTCCTACAAGGGCCTTCATGGCCTGTACGGAGGTGACTTTGCTTTGCTTTGCCATTTTCTGCATAAAGAGGTTAAAACCCGTGTTTTTCTTCACTTTTATCTTTTTTCAATTATGTTTAATCTCCCTCAATCGCACGTTATAACAACGAACTCTTCTCCACCACAGCAATACACAAACTGACAGCTTTAACAATTTTGCTGAAAGCATTTGAAAATGAAAGAATGCACAGTTTCAAACCTGATATCTGAGTGTCCCGTGAGTCCCGTGCTTGGACTCGGCGTCGGCGGTTCACTCATAGTGCAGAATTGCTAGATGAATAATAATGAACTGAAATGCATAATCTGTAAATGCTACTGTAAATAGGCCTACGCAGTTTTGACCATGGCAGAAGTGAGTTGCTTAAATATGGGAAAAAAGGTTGCCCCGTATGCTGTTAAAACGAGACAGTACTTCAGACCATCAAACACGGTAAATCCCGTATAATACGGGACACCTGGCAACCCTACAGGTGATTGCCAACGAGCACAGAATAAGATATGGTAGAGCACCTCACCAATGTGCAGCCAGTATTGAAGCCAACGGCCACGCGTGACTGCCATATTGTTTGGGTTACTGTTACTGTCTGTTATTGATCAAGTTACTATTCTTAAAGTAAATACAGGGATATGAATGGCAGGACGAATTTTACTGTGGTAAAGCTAGGCAAAAATGTTGTTCATGCAGAAATTCGGATGGATTCACCTTCAGAAAGAACGCGTTTTATACCAAGAATAGATTTTTTATTTTTTTTTATTTTTGCTATTTGCTTTACGTCGCACCGACACAGATAGGTTTTATGGCGGCGATGTGACAGGAAAGACCTCGGAATGGGAAGCAAGCGACCATGGCCTTAATTAAGGCACAACCCCAGCATTTGCCTGGTGTGAAAATGGGAAGCAACGGAAAACCATCTTCAGGGCTGCCGACAGTGGGGTTCGAACCCACTATCTCCCGGATGCGAGCTCGCAGCTGCGCGCCCCTAGCCGCACGCCCAACTCGCCCGGTATTGAAAATGTTGACATACCATTGATTTTTAGGGGGAGGCAATTTGCTCTAAATTTAGCCTTCTCTATCACAGGCAACAAGGCACAGGAACAAACTTGGGATGAATCTCTCTACTCCAGTGTTTACCTATGGATAACTATACGCCTGTGTACTGTAGATTTCTCGAGAGTTCTCGGATCCATAAACGATAAAGTACACCTCTCATCTACAAATATACTGAGTATGGTTCCTGAGGAAATTTCATCATTTCTGTTGCGATTCTATACAATTGACATGTATGTAACATGGGAAGAGTAACTTTTGTTCCTAAGATATATTAGTATACTCAATTCAAATATCCAATTAAATTTCACATACTAATTTTTACTGTCCGAGACAGGCTTACATACTACTATAATATGTTTTATAGAGTTTATCGTAATTGGTTTAAATTACTTATGGTAATATATTTTAACCTTCTGTAGCTAACATAATTTACCAATCAATTTCGTCTAGTATTCACTGCTCTTTTATATAAAATCGCGCACAGTATAAAAACATGTTAACTGAATATTATGGGAAATGATCACAAAATAATAAAACTACGACAAGCTTTGTTTCAATGAAATAATTTAATAATAATAACAATGGCAGCAATAAAACGTTAGTGTATGTAAATTTTATATACCATAAATATTAACGTCTGAAATGTAAGTATAATATTTCATGTATACCTCAGTTTTTATATTTGATCACAGTTTTTATATGTGAGGACACCGAATGACATAATTGGACGCTATGTAACTATACACGTAATGCCTGATGACATATAAAGTGGTGACACATATTTCTTTCTATTTTAGAAAATGTGCCAACACTGGTAATCTAAACTTATAAAATAAAGTCGCCAGAAGGTGTCTGTCTGCTGTTTGTACGGGATAATCTCTAATACCAGCAAGCTGATTTCGATCCGATTTCCACCATTGTGGGTACAACTCACGACAGGAGAAAGCCGAGTTGGGACGATTTAAGAAAATCGAACCCGGGACCCTCTGAACCGAAGGCCAGTACGCTGACCATTCAGCCAACGAGTCGGACAGTGCTGAGCATTAAAATCACTACTAAATAATTCCTATCGGGAGAAAGCAGCCATCAATACACTTTCTATACGACAGCTTGCAGCAAAATATCAACCTTCATTAGAAACAATATTGTAATATTAATCAAGTAATCCTTACCAAAATAAATTATTTATTCGGCTCAATAATCTTATTTATATGAGCGTACGTTATACAGAATGTAATTTGTACGTATGCTTAGGAGTAACTGGATCTTCAATGAAAATACAGGAATAGTTTGTGCCAGCCTCGGGGTCTGGAGGTAACGAGTCTGCCCCTTCTCCGGAGTCCCCTGGTGTGATTCCTGGCAATATCAGAATTTCTTCCTCTCAACCTACGTGATTTCAATTAAGGAGCTATCTGACGGTGAGATAGTATCCCCGGTCTAGAAAGCCAACAATAACGGCCGGGAGGATTCATCGCACTGACCACGCGCTACCACGTAATTTGTAGGCCTTTGGGCTGAGCAGCGATCGCTTGGTAGGCTAACGTCCATTATAGCTGAACCGCAATGGGATTTGCTTTTTATTTGACAGATCTGATCCAAGATCGAACCCACAACTTAAGCTCAGAAGGCCAGCGCTCTATTGTCTGTGCCGATAAGCCCAAGCCGAGGCGGGTCGTTAACCTCATAGATGCGTTAGATCTAAAACAATGCGCTTTTAAGTAACGAGCACGCTGTATACGTTTGAAAGTGCGTGGTGTGCACTTCGTAATGTTACCACCAGACGGGGCAGGTGGTGTCCCGCAGTCCGGTGGTATTTGAAGATTCTCACATACGTCAGTCTCGCAACAACAGAATTGCCAGCACATAAAAGAATTCCTGTGGGACAAAATTCCGGCAACCCAGCATCTAGAATGATATGTTCCCAATGTCAACCGTTCGGTATCAGCAGTGGGTAATGGGAGTTACCCAAGTTCAACAGCGATCATAAGTCAGACAGCCGTTCTCGCGACCGCAATACACCGAAGTGTCTTGCAAACTTCGAATATCTCGTTCTTTTCTTTCAAAAGAACATACCCGTTACATCAAGGACCGAGACAAGGAGGTTTCAGTTGTAGCTAAGCATTCCTCCGAAACAAATTCCGAAATCCCGAGAGAAAAACTGGCAAAAAAAAACAAGCCTACAGCAAGAATACAGAGTAAGAATCAAAATGAGCCGTTTTTGGCTGCCTCAAGTTATAGAACAATAACGGAAGTTTCACATCGCACCGCAGGGCAAGAGACACGTTCCAGGCTTTGCGGGAGCGCATGTAACGCGATACGATGTAAGGTGAGTGGTACAAACTGATAATGATGTTATTGCTTTTACGGTTTTCGGGGGACGCCGAGGTTCCGAAATTTTGTCCCGCAGAAGACAGTAAAGCTATCTACACAAGGTTGATATATTTGAGCACCTTCAAATACCGACAGACCGGGACGGAATCGAAAGCGCGAGCTTGAGCTCAGGCCAGCGCTCTACCGCCTGAGCCACTCTTTTTTTTCTACAATTGGCTTTACGTCGCACCAACACAGATAGGTCTTATGGCGACGAAGGAATAGGACAGGTTAACTTTTAACCGGGTTAAAACGTCACAAATTTCAAAATCGGGTTTGATGCAACAGAAATTCAACTTAACCATGGTAAACTATCCATTTTGTCACGGTTAATCCGTAACCGAGGTTGAGGCACCCGGGCACAGCCCCCCTGGTCCTGAGATTACGGTTAGTGGAAACCTTCACCTTCCACTCGTCAAAGGGCGTTCATGGCGTGCTTGAGAAGATTTCACTTTGCTTTGCTTTGCTTTGCAGAGAGCTAAAATTAGCTACGAAGATCATTTCTATGCCTCTGCTAGATAGACTAGCTCTCAAAACCGGGAGAATTGGCCGTGCGGTCATTTGCCTGGTGTGAAAATGGGAAACCACGGAATACCATCTTCAGGGCTGGCGACAGTGGGGTTCAAAGTTTCTTTATATTATAAATACTATAATAAGATATCTAAATCGGTGAAATCTCTCGGGTGCAAGATTACAGCAATAGGCCCGTCGTACACACAAAACAACTCACTCAGTACACTTAACATCTAATGAACAACTAGCCGTCATTAGAGTAACTGGGTTGACGGAAATTTGACCTCGCTAAGAGGAATATTGTCGACATACTAGGAATGCACCAGTATGTGAAGCTGTATTCAAAAACGTACAAATGTCATAGGAAGTGATCTTATATTCCACAATAATAATAATAATAATAATAATAATAATAATAATAATAATAATTGTACCGGGTGGTACACCTCTACACCGCACATTTAAATCTTGCGCCTAATAGAACTCCTCTACAGGAGAAACACAGCACTTGGAATTAGATCTACTTAAACTTTTACTCAGAAGATGTCACTACCTTTGTGATGGTGAAGTTTCCAGTACTCTGTGTATTTCAACTTGTTTTTGTTTTCCGTTCATCAAGAAATTTGGACATTCTCTCATAAAGGTCACAACAAAAACACTATGATCATGCACCCTGGGGCGAAGTGAAGGAACTTTATTTGAAGAAATTTTGTATTCATAAGTTTGTTCTTTACTAAATTAAGTTCATTCATTTTTTTGGTTGGCAATATTGACCTTTTCTTTCCGCCAGTTTTGAATTCAGCCAATCCCTAATTTTTGTAATTAATTTTCAGCCTATCACAGACTTCTTCGATTTTGTGTGTAACTTTTTCATCTACCAATAAAATTGAGAGGGTGTGGCTTAATTATTCATGAAAGGTCTCGAACTTTCCCCGAGGGTTTTTAAACTGCGGATTTTCACGTCTCTTGGCCATTTGATCAACATCTGAGTGTGTGTATGTGAATCAGAAGGCGGGTGGTGCCTCTTTCATCAGGTAGCAGTTCTTCAGCAAGGTAATGGCTGTTTAACATCTTTATTTCTTGCTAGCTCAGCAGTTTAACCCGCGGGAAAGGTCCGAAACTTTTACCATGTAACCTACTTTTCTAAAAATGTAATTTTCTGCCGGCTTATGTAAAAACTTCATAAAATCTGCAACTGTAATTCGGGGATAGAGAGTGATTTACCCTCTCGAGCTCCCCTTCATAATGGTTTGAGGTGGCCACGTTTTGTAACTGGTTTTCTTCCTTTCTGTAATGTCTTAAATTATTCTTATACGAGTCACCTCCATAGTTTGGGAATAGCCCCTGCTTCATCGGCCTAGTGCCTTTTAGGTTTTAAGAATGCATATTTAGGAGTGCAAGTACACGTCTCGATTCAACTTGGTGTTTCGGGCCATTTACTTAACCTGTTCTTTTTCTGCTAAAGCCCAGTAGGTTGGGTACGATATACCCCCGTTTCAATTGTGTAAGTTGTGCCTTGATGGCAAGTAATTGTAAAGTCTTATATTGCCTTGAATAGGCTTGAAAAACTGAGAGTGTGTCAGCTCTTTTCTAGTGTTGTAAGAATGCCTCTGGGAGGCTTGACATTGTAAAGTGGGAGCAAGTGCTCCATGTTATTAGGGGATTCATTTAATTGAAAAAAATTGTGCGTTGAGCTAGGAGCTCGAAATTGTAAAACTAGGGGCTTGTAGCCCAAGAGAGTTAAAATTCTTGGATCCTTCTAAGTTTTGTTTTTAGATTGCTATGCCTTTGTAATTTCCCTAAAGTGAAAAGCTATCAAATTTCTATTGTTTTCTGGAAAATATAACCTTTGTTAAAATTTTAAATTAACTTCGATTTTGTAGTTAGATCCATTCATCCCGGCACCTTCTTTCACCTCTGCTGTTCCACAGATATCCCAGAATAATAGTAATAATAATAATAATAATAATAATTGTACCGGGCGGTACACCTCCACTCCGCTAATTTAAAATGTGCGCCGGTTGAAACTCCTCTGCTGGAGGAAGTCTGAACTTTATCTACGCTATTAATTCTCTACTTTCTCAGAAGATGTCACCACGTGGAAAATTTTGAGTTTTTGAACTGTGTCATTTTTGATGTGGTTTTGTTTCGCTTGAAGTAAGAAGTGTGAACTTTCTCTTCTAGAGGACACTACTGAAGATCAACAATAGTGCAACCTAGTGCGGAGTCAAAGAACTATTTTGTTGGAGAAATTTTTATTTCAAATGTTTGTTCTTTGCTAAAATTTTTTCAGTCTTTGTTTAAGTTGGCTGTATACCCCTCTTTTCCCCCTTGTTTTAGATTTATCCAATCCCGAATTTCTTTTAGTAATTTCCGACCAATCCGATGTATCTTCCCCCAACTTGGATATGTTTCTGTACCCTAGCCAATAAAGTAATTGTGGGAGGGTGTTTTCATTCCCCTAACGCCTAGAACCTTCTGCGAGAGTATTTAAACTGCTGATTTTAGGGTCTCCGGGCCACTTCTGTTCCATCTTTCAGTGTATAAAGTACATAGCAGGAGGCGGGAAGCGCCTCTTTCCTCGGCAGCGGTCATCAATAAGGTAATGGCCGATTAATAAATTCTTTCTTTGCTAGCTCAGCAGTTTAACTCTCGGGGCGGGTGCGAAGCGTTCCTCCATGTAACCTTTTCCTAAAATGTAACGATCTTTTCTTCTATTCTCTTTTAAGCTGCATATTGGGATAGAGAGTGCTAACCCTCTCGAGCTCCCACTCACATTGTCTTGAGGTGAACTTATTTTCTCAACCTATTCTTCGTTAATGTAAAACAAATTGCTCTTTTCTAAAGTCACCTCGGTAGTATGGGATTAGCCCTTGCATTAGTGGCCTAGAGCCAGATTAGGTTTTTAAAAACAAGTGTATTAGGAGTGCAAGATCGCCTCCTCTCAAATCGTTATTTTAGAGGTCATGTAATTGCCCATTTTTTTTAATAGACCTCAGTAGGTTGGGTATTTTACCCCTGTGTCTATGTCCAGTGAGGACAACTTGAAGGTGGAGTTTGGTGTGGCCTGGGAGAGGCTTAAATTTTGAGAGCGAGTGGCTCTTTTGAAAATTGAGTGTTGTATGCCTCGTGGAGGCTTTTCTGTGTAATTTGGAGCAAGGGCTCCTAGGTATGAATGGGGTTTTCTGCCCCTCTGTTAAAACTCGTGTTTGGGGTAAAACTGAGCTGATTGCCCAAGCAGTGTAAAATCAGGGCGCGAAGCCCAATTCCTGTAAATATTGTAACTACCCTTTTTGATTTGCTACTTTGTACCTGCCATGCTTGTTATTTCTTTGTTTTTGAAAAGAAAATATAACCTTGTTAAATTTTAAATTAATTTTGCTTTCGTAGCTGGAGACCTATTCACACCCGCACCTTCTTTCACCTCTACCTACCACGGAAAAACTCCGTAACAAGTGGTAGCAGAGCGTGGTTTCATGGGTCTCAATTTAGCCCCTTTTGACGGCTAAACATTGTTTGTTCCGAACTCTAACTATTTTCCCAGTTGCTGGAATTTTTTGAGTTTTTCAAAATTGTTCTGTCACCATGCCCGGCCCTCGCGATGTTCTCCATTTTAACTATTTGCGCAAGGAGGAGTTGATCTATGAATTGACTATTAGAAATGTACAATCTGGAGGCACGGATGCAGTAGACACAAACAAGCTTAGAGAGTCCCTAGATTTGCCCATTTCCATCCCCAATTTGGGAGAAAAAGAAATTGACGACTCTCTTTCCACGATCACGGAGAATATTACTGGGCTAGCTTCTGTAGTTAGTTTTTTTGATGAAAATGATCCTTCTCCTAATCAAATTAAGCGTGTGCAAGCTAGGCTATATCATTTTTCGAATAGGGTTAACGATCTGTTGTCTCTAAAGTTGAATGACGTTCAGAAGAAGGAAGCTAGTACGCTGCTTGAAAATATGTCTGAATTATCTAGCAAGGTCACTCAATTGTTAACAGGGGAGGTTCCTCCCAAAAGCGATCTACCCACCACAGTGAATGCAGGTAGTGAGGAAGCGCCTCCCAAGGGAGAAGTTAATAGGATAACCGTTGCTGCTCAAACTATCCCTGCCCCATTGGACAACGAATCTGAACGTCGTGCATCATTGAGTAACATCCGTTCTGAATTAACTTCCTTGCCATTGAAACCTTTACCTACTATGTCACCCGGGTTTAGTAGCTTGCCTCATCCATTGGCAATGTTGCTCAGAGGTATCTCTAAGTTTTCCGTTAATACCACCAGTGATGTAATTTCTTTTTTAAGATTTCTAGTTGAATTTCAGGATCATGCCCTTGTGTTTTCTCTTTCTCCATGTCAAATTTTGCAAATTATCTATCCGTATGCTATTGGTATTCTCTCAGATAAAATCGTAAGAGCCATTGCCGAGCAATCATCTATTGAGGATTTCCATGCCCATTTGCTAGCTAACTTCATCCCGGCTAGGGCCAGGTCCTCCCTTATTCAGAAGTACTATTACCGTGTACAACGCTTGGATGAAAACTTGGCCGATTTCATACAGGACATTAAGTTTTATACTAGGGTGTTTGCTCTTCATTTCCCTGAGGATCAGATTGTACAAGCTATTGTGGAAGGGATTTCACCACCCTACAGGTCATATTTGTGTTTCGCGGCGTGCCCGCAAACTTTCTCTGAACTTGAAGCATTGGCCGTCCCAGCGGAAGGAGTTAGATACGCCGATTCTTTGCGTGTCGCGAAAGAACCCCCGCCTTCCTTTAGTAATACTCGGCCTCCACCTCGCCGACCAGTCAATCCCCGTAAATGTTATGCTTGCGGGTCGCCTGACCATCTGCGCAACAAGTGTCCACTGATCAAGTCAAGTGGGACAAGGAATGGAGCCGGGTCATCACAAGGCTGTTTTAAATGTGGGGCTTTCTCACATATCGCCAAGAATTGTCCCAATTCGAATAGCACCCCCTCCTGCTCAACTTCTGGTGCAAATTCCACCTATGCCAATAATAAAAAGTGACTAGTGGCTTCGGCTGAGTCGACTAATCCATCTTCCCGAGACTCAGCCCCGGGTAAACAGGTTGAAAATTCAGGGAACGAGCAATTTTCAAATTCATCTTTTGAAGGTCCCAAAGAGTGTCTTAGGATTGCGGCGGATTCCCCCGCACCGGACCCCTTTCTCAAAATTGAGTTAAATAACGAGCCTATAACAGCTCTCTTAGATTCAGGTAGTGTTTGTTCTATTATTTCGGCTGATTGGTATTCAAAATTGAAATCTGTTTGTAAGCTTCCTAACTATTGTTTGTTGGCGATCCAATACGTTTCGGCTAATTCCTCTCCATTAGAAATTCTCGGTTCCTTATATGTCAAAATTCGTATTTTTCAATTCACATGGAAAGTTAAATTGTTTGTGGCCAAGCTCTTGTCTTGCCCCATTATATTGTGAGCGGACATTATTTCTCACACTGGTCTTGTGCCGATCTTCAGAGTAGGTCTTGCACTTTCAAATTTGCCTCTAATTGTAATATCCCTCTATTAAAGTGTAATTCTGCATCATGTTCTTCTATTTCGCCTACCCAGGATGAGATGTTGTTAGACCTTAGACATCTACCTGAGGAGCAGGCTGATAGTATTCGCAAATTGTGTCAGTCGTTTCCCGAGGTGTTCTCTGATACTCTTGGTGTTACTGACCTTATTGAATACAAAATTGAGGTCACGGATTCGATTCCTGTCCGTTTTCCACCTTATAGGCTATCTCCACCTAAAATGAAGGCTCTAAAAGAAATCATCGATCAGATGTTGAAGGACGGTATTATTAGGCCCTCTAAGTCAGCGTATTCTTCGCCTATTTTTTTAGTCCCGAAACCCCAAGGAGGCTTCAGGCCTGTCATTGATTACAGGGCTCTCAATCGGAAGGTGGTGTTACAATCTGTGCCCCTTCCCGACCTTCATTCTTGTTTTTCATGGTTTCGTAAGGCCAAGTTCTTTACTATCTTGGACTTGAATCAGGCCTATAATCAAATTCCCCTTGCCGAAGAGTCTAAACATCTTACAGCGTTTGCCACGGACTGGAATTTATACGAATACAACCGCGTGCCTTTCGGGCTCCCCACGGGAGCAGCTGTACTCACTAGGCTACTAGATAGGGTCTTCTCCGACATCAAATTTGAGTACTTATATCACTACTTGGACGATGTCGTCGTATTTTCAGAGACTTTTGAAGAACATCTAGATCATCTGCGAGAAGTTCTCGATCGCCTTCGTAAGGCTGGGTTAACTGTTAAGTTGTCCAAGGTTGCCTTTGCTAAGCCCTCTATGTCTTTCCTAGGGCATATTGTGTCACCGGATGGTGTAGCAGTCGATCATTCTAGAACACAGGCCATCCGTGATTTTAAACCTCCCAAGGACATTAAAGGTATCGCCAGGTTCATTGGTATGGTGAATTTCTTCAGGAAGTTTATTCCTAACTTCGCTAATAGAGCGGCGCCCTTAAACCTTCTTCGTAGGAAAGGCATCAAATTCGAGTGGGGACCTTCTCAACAAGCCGCTTTTGAAGACCTTAAATTAGCTCTTTGTAATGCCCCTGTACTTGCTATGCCTGATTTCTCGAAGAAATTCATTGTCCAAACCGACGCATCGTCGTCAGCGGTAGCTGCAGTCCTTCTTCAAGAGACTGAACTAGGGAGGCGCCCCATCGCCTATGCGTCTAGGACATTGTCGGCTCAAGAAGCCAAGTATTCCATCTATGAGCTCGAAGGTTTGGCAGTCTTATTCGCCTTAGAGAAGTTCCGTCTCTATCTGGAACATGTCAAATTCGACCTGGAGACAGATAATCAAGCCTTAAGCTGGGTCTTAGGTAGGCCGCGTCGTACTGGTCGTATAGCCCGCTGGGCCATCCGTATTTCTGCCTTCCAGTTTGATGTTAGACATATCAGAGGTACCGAAAATGTTGTTGCTGATGGACTCAGCCGTATGTTTTCTAACGACATCGAGACCCACGAACCGGTCGACAGTTCATCACCTTCCGAGTCCATACTATCTAAGGTTAATGCCATCCTAACAGATGCTCCCATGCTCTTTAGGGATATCGAGAAATACCAACGTGAAGATCCGACGCTGGCTCCGATAATGGAAACCCTTTCTTCTGGGGAACATGTTGTCCCTTATGTTCTGAGGAATGGTGTTCTATGTTGCCCTTCGAGGCATGATAAGATGATGAAAGTTGTTGTTCCAGCGGTTCTTGTACCTATGATCTTCAAGTATTATCATGAGACCCCATTAGGAGGGTATCTTGGTATCTTTAAAACTCGTGAAAAGATTCGTGAAATGTTCATCTGGAAAGGTATGGACGGTGAAATCCGTGAACTAGTAAAGGCTTGTAAATCCTGTTTGCTTAGTAAACCGACCATGTCCACCAAGGTAGGCCTCTTGTCTTCTCAGCAAGCGTCGCGCCCCATGGAACGCCTGTATATTGATTATGTAGGACCATTCCCCCAGTCAAAGGGTAATGCCAACAAGTTCATCCTTGTGTGTGTAGATGGTTTTACCAGATTTTCTTGGTTATTTCCGACTAAGCTGGCTACCGCTCAGTCTACCATTACTTGCTTAAATTCTATTTTTGCTTCTTTTGGTCCGTGCCAATATATTGTATCTGATAATGCTAAGGCTTTTACATCTAACTTATTTCGTAAATTCTGTTTTGACTTATCCATCTCTCATGTAACTACTTCTGCTTATTACCCTCAACCATCTCTGGCTGAACGGGTTAATCGTAATCTCAGGTCCGCACTTATTGCCTATCATCATGAAGATCATTCCAGGTGGGACACGTCCCTGCATTGGTTAGCTTTTGCCTTGAATTCGGCGGTTCATGAATCTCATAAGTTCACTCCAGCTTCCTTGATGTTCAAGTTTGTTCCCAACACGCCGCTCTCTAACCTTTGGTCTCTGAGTGACATTCTACCCGAGACAATAGATCCGGATAATATTAAAGATCTTTGGAAGAAGGCTAAAGCCAATCTTAAGGTATCTCATGAAAAGGTTAGGGAAAAGTATGATCGTGGACGGAGACCCACCACTTTGAAGGTAGGTGACCAGGTGATGGTCAAGAATTTTGTTCCCGCGGGCAAGCTTGCCTCCAGATTTCATGGGCCATGCATCATTCTCGATTTTCTTACGCCGGTTACATTGTTAGTAAGCAATCCAGCCACCGAGAGGATATTTAGGGTTCACCTGTCCCAGGTGAAACCGGTGTAAATTTTGTGTCAACTTGCTTCATATAATTTGATAGGAATATGAAGGTTATATTTCTTTTTTGAGTTCTACTCTTAAGGCATTCTGCTCCTTCTATTTTATTTTATATGTAAGCATTTCTGTGAAACCTCCCCCGATTTGTTAAACTGCCATCCTGTCCTTGCCACGGCCATTACCACGCTCCCGTCTCCTGCTCCACTACACACAGTGGCTGGCTTAGATGAAATTCCATGGATATCTGCACGCCGCTGGCCCCTCAATCTCTCTACATGCCTGTGCCCTCAAAAGAAACATGATGGTCCAACACAATTCTGCCGCCTAGCTTTAATGTTTCAGTGCCCCCGCAGCCGCGCGGCGCCGTGCCGCAACTGGGTTTGAGGAAGGGCCCCCTCGGCCCCAGCGAGGACGACATGTGCACGGCGAGCCGGAGCTTTCCTCCCGGCCAAGGCTGATGTGCGGCGCACGACCTGCTACTTGCCCGCAGCCTGTATATGTTCACCGCGGGCGCGGCGTGTTTCAACACCTCTGCTCCCCTCATAGTGCGGGCGAGCGGTATCTCAGGGTACTTGAGGGGTCCGAGCGGCCTCCTTTGGACGCAAGCTGCAACGGCCGGTCTGGCCATCCAACTTCATCAACCTCAACTACATGGACAGTTACGATAAGCAATGACTACACTCGGAAATTCAACAGCAATATTTGGTGGACATTGCAAAAATTTTCATCACTTTTAAGTATTAAAAGTTTATCCTCAGAATTCTACTTCTACAAACTTAAAAACTATTCTTCATCTGCAACAACAAAATTTTGAAACTAAATCAAACCAAATTAAGAAAATCTTATAAATTATTTTGGTAATTAATCTCCATATCTACATCAAAACTTGGACCTTGTTTTCAAACAATTTAATGTGTCACCCCGGGAGGAACTTTTGGGGGGGGAGGTCTGTACCAGGCGGTACACCTCCACTCCGCTAATTTAAAATGTGCGCCAGTTGAAACTCCTCTGCTGGAGGAAGTCTGAACTTTATCTACGCTATTAATTCTCTACTTTCTCAGAAGATGTCACCACGTGGAAAATTTCGAGTTTTTGAACTGTGTCATTTTTGATGTGGTTTTGTTTCGCTTGAAGTAAGAAGTGTGAACTTTCTCTTCTAGAGGACACTACTGAAGATCAACAATAGTGCAACCTAGTGCGGAGTCAAAGAACTATTTTGTTGGAGAAATTTTTATTTCAAATGTTTGTTCTTTGCTAATTTTTTTTCAGTCTTTGTTTAAGTTGGCTGTATACCCCTCTCTTTCCCCTTGTTTTAGATTTATCCAATCCCGAATTTCTTTTAGTAATTTCCGACCAATCCGATGTATCTTCCCCCAACTTGGATATGTTTCTGTACCCTAGCCAATAAAGTAATTGTGGGAGGGTGTTTTCATTCCCCTAACGCCTAGAACCTTCTGCGAGAGTATTTAAACTGCTGATTTTAGGGTCTCCGGGCCACTTCTGTTCCATCTTTCAGTGTATAAAGTACATAGCAGGAGGCGGGAAGCGCCTCTTTCCTCGGCAGCGGTCATCAATAAGGTAATGGCCGATTAATAAATTCTTTCTTTGCTAGCTCAGCAGTTTAACTCTCGGGGCGGGTGCGAAGCGTTCCTCCATGTAACCTTTTCCTAAAATGTAACGATCTTTTCTTCTATTCTCTTTTAAGCTGCATATTGGGATAGAGAGTGCTAACCCTCTCGAGCTCCCACTCACATTGTCTTGAGGTGAACTTATTTTCTCAACCTATTCTTCGTTAATGTAAAACAAATTGCTCTTTTCTAAAGTCACCTCGGTAGTATGGGATTAGCCCTTGCATTAGTGGCCTAGAGCCAGATTAGGTTTTTAAAAACAAGTGTATTAGGAGTGCAAGATCGCCTCCTCTCAAATCGTTATTTTAGAGGTCATGTAATTGCCCTTTTTTTTAATAGACCTCAGTAGGTTGGGTATTTTACCCCTGTGTCAATGTCCAGTGAGGACAACTTGAAGGTGGAGTTTGGTGTGGCCTGGGAGAGGCTTAAATTTTGAGAGCGAGTGGCTCTTTTGAAAATTGAGTGTTGTATGCCTCGTGGAGGCTTTTCTGTGTAATTTGGAGCAAGGGCTCCTAGGTATGAATGGGGTTTTCTGCCCCTCTGTTAAAACTCGTGTTTGGGGTAAAACTGAGCTGATTGCCCAAGCAGTGTAAAATCAGGGCGCGAAGCCCAATTCCTGTAAATATTGTAACTACCCTTTTTGATTTGCTACTTTGTACCTGCCATGCTTGTTATTTCTTTGTTTTTGAAAAGAAAATATAACCTTGTTAAATTTTAAATTAATTTTGCTTTCGTAGCTGGAGACCTATTCACACCCGCACCTTCTTTCACCTCTACCTACCACGGAAAAACTCCGTAACAATAATAATAATAATACATCCCACTAACCACTTTTACAGTTTATAGAGACGCTAAAATGCCGAAGACATTTCCACGCAGTAGTTCTTTTACGTTCCAGTATCTATCGATACAAAACTGGTGCACCTTCTAATACCAACGGACTGAGCCCGGATCTAACCCATGAACTTGGGCTGAGAAGACCAGTATTATTTATTATGTATCGTATGGCTACAAATTGCAATTAGGCATGTAAAATAAGCAATACTTTCTTTATATTATAAATACTACAATAAGATATCATGACATGATCAGTTGTCATCAACTCGTCGGTGAAGTCCCCATTATAGGACCTGGTCTTGCAGTCCTGTATAATGTGGCGTACGGTCTACCTGGTCCGCCTCTGTGGTGTAGTGGTTTATTGTGATTAGCTGCCACCCCCAGAGGCCCGGGTTCGATTCCCGACTCCGCCACGAAATTTAAAAAGTGGTACGAGGGCTGGAACGGGGTTCACTCAGCCTCGGGAGGTCAACTGAGTAGAGGGGGGGTTCGATTCTCTGCTCAACCATCCTGGAAGTGGATTTCCGTGGTTTCTCAGTTCTTCTCCAGGCAAATGCCGGGATGTTACCTAGCTTAAGGCCACGGCCGCTTCCTTCCCCCTTCCTTGTCTATCACTATCCAAACTTCCCATCCCTCCCCAACAAGGCCCCTGTTCAGCACAGCCTGGGCGAGGTACTGGTCATCCTCCCCAGTTGTATCCCCAGACCCAGAGTCTGACGATCCAGGACACTGCCTTTGAGGCGGTAGAGGTTGGATCCCTCGCCGAGTCCGAGGGAAAAAACGACCCTGGAGGGTAAACAGAGAACGAACGAACAATCTGCCTGTCAGCTCCACAGTCACATTATGGAGATTGTAATTACGGAGAACCAGTGAAAGCTGGGAGGGCTCAGAAAATACCGATCATAATTAGCAAGTAACAGACATAAAAGTAGCGAAAGTAATTGCTTGTTCAAACAGGTGGAAGGACACTTTTACGGAGAAGACAAAAGCTGTGGATGGATGAACTGTGCGTATGAACCGACATCGCTGGTGGAGTGACGTGATGTGAATAGAGGAGTGTCGGTTATATGGGCGAGTAACTGATCCAGCCGTAGAGGGTAAGAGAGTTAAAGGTAGACTCAAGTGACGACGGTTAGACTCAGTTTTTAACGATTTCACGGTATTAGATATAGAGCTAGATGGGACCATTGCACTGGTTCCCAACAGAGAATTGTGGAGGCGCAAGTTCGATCACAGACGACTGCAGACTAAACTCTGAAAGGCATAACACTATACGACGAAAATGCTTGTATTATTATTATTATTATTATTATTATTATTATTATTATTATTATTGTTGTACCGGGAGGTACACCTACGCCGCACTTTTAAATCTTGCGCCTATCAAACCTCCCCTACAGGAGAAACTCGGAACTTAAAACTGGACCAACTTATACATTTTCTCAGAAGATGTCACTACCTTAATTTTGTGATTATGAAGTTGCCAGAACTGTGTGAATTTCAACTTGTTTTGTTTTCTGTTCCTTAAGAAGTGTGGACACTCTCTCATAGAAGTCTCTACTAAAAAACTATGATCATGGACCCTGATGCGAAGTGAAGGAACTTTATTTGAAGAAATTTTGTTTGTTCTTTACTAAATTTCGTTCATTCAGCTGTGGGTTGGCAATATTCATCGTTTTTCCGCCAGTTTTAAATTTAGCCAATCCAGAATTTCTGTAATTAATTTCTAACCAATCACAGGTTTCTTCTTCGATTTGATGTGTAACTTTAAGAGACCCAATAAAATAGAGAGGGTGTGGCTTAATTATTCATGAAAGGTCTCGAACTTTGCCCGAGGGTTTATAAACTGTTGATTTTCTCGTCCCTCGGCCACTTGATCAACACCTAACCTAGTGTGTGGACGTGTATCAGGAGGCGGGAGGTGCCTCTTTCATCAGGCAGCAGGTCTTCAGTAAGGAAATGGCCGTTTAACATCTTTATTTCTTGCTAGCTCAGCAGGTTAACCCGCGGGAAAGGTCCGAAACCTTTACAATGTAACTTATCTTTCCAACATGTAATTTTCTGCCGTTTGATGTAAAAACTTCATAAAATCTTTGAGTGTAATTCTGGGATAGAGAGTAATTTACCCTCTCGAGCTCCCCTTCATTTTGGTTTGAGGTGACTACGTTTTGGTAACTGGTTCTCTTTCGTAATGTTTTTAATTTCTTTCTTATACGGGTCACCTCCATAGTTTGGGAATAGCCCCTGTGTCATCGGCCTAGTGCCTTTTTAGGTTTTAGGAATACATGTGTAGGAGCGCATATACATGCCTCCATTCCTTTTGGTATTCCGGGCCATTTACTTCACCTGTTCTTTTTCTGCTAAGGCCCAGTAGGTTGGATACAAGATACCCCCGTTTCATTTTGTAAGTGGTGCCTTAATGGCAAGTAATTGTAAAGTCTACTATTGCCTTGAAGAGGCTTGAAAATCTGAGAGCGTGTCAGCTCTTTTCTTGTGTGGTAAAAGTGCCTCTGGGAGGCCTGATTTTGTAATTGGGAGCAAGTGCTCTATGTATCAGGGGTTTTCTGCCCTTCTGAACAAATTGTTGCTTAGTTAAAGTTGAACTGGGAGCTCAAAAGTTGTAAGGCTAGGGGCTTGTAGCCGAAGTGTGTTAAAGATTCGAAATCTTGGATTTAGTTTTTCTAAATCGTGTTTTTAAATTACTATGTTATAGTTATCGCACTAAGTGACAAACTGTTGCTTTTTGAAAATATAACCTTCCATTTCAGTTTAAATTCTTTCTTGACAAAGTAGTTAGACCCATTCACCCCGGCACCTTCTTTCACCTCTGCTGATCCACCAAACCACGGTAACAACAATTATTATTATTATTATTATTATTATTATTATTATTATTATTATTATTATTATTATTATTATTATTATTTAGCCCGCCTGGTGGCCATGATCGTTAAGGCGTTGAAGTCTAAACGCTCTGACACCGTGGTTAGCCGGTTCGAGTCCCGTTGGTCGAGAACATTTTCAACATCGGTATGTTGGCCGGCAGAGTAGGGGAGGTGGTGGTATACAATGTCTAATCACTAGATTGCGTGCCAAAAGCCTGAATGAAATTCCAAACCTCTCCGCAGTGCTCAAATGGAGTGAGGGCATATGATGCTGCTGATGGTGATTCGTCCGTCGGATGGCCACGTTAAGCCTTGGGCAGACCCCTTGGTGCTGTTCGACAGGAGAAGGCTATGTACCGGTATCGGATTTCACCCTCTCCTTCCTACTATTACATAGTACGTCATTCATTTCATCTCATTAACTCATCTGATGAGGTTGACGTTAGAAAGGGCATCCGGTCGTAAAACCCGCTACGAAGATTCATGTCCCTTCATACCCGACCCCGAAGAGGAACGGGACAAGGTTTGGAAACATATGCATTATTATTACTTTCCAGAATATTCCAGTTACTATCGCCCCAGCGTATTCACACCTTCACAGCACTGTAAAGCAAGTCACTAAAGATGCCTACTGGTACTAGAATTTATGAAAAAGAGGTATGTAGAATGTAGAAGAGGGCCCAATGGACGATTAATTTCCTGGGTAGTGAGACTGAGACAATGGTATAATTTGAACTTTGCCCAGCTCTCTAAACTTGCGCTCGATAAACCAAAGATACCCGCGATGACATTCAACACCGGGAACGGATGAGGCTAAGAAGAAGAAGAAGTAGTAGAAAAAAGCAATTAAATATGACTTGATAGTATAAAAGAAAGCCGTTCTTCAGATTATTCGCGCCGCTAAATGTATCAGAATAAGGAATCGTTAGAATTTTTACCAACCTTATTATTGCGAGCTTCAGAAATTGGATTGCTAGAACCAAAATAAACATTCACATTGTCTGTAAATCTTCCCATTAACATACTCGATATTCAAGTACGAGCCAGGAAAACAGTGGCTGTTACTAATTAAACTCCACTGTTGCGAAGTAATCAAGGCTCTGCTTTCTTCGGATGGCTTAGAGACTTTAGCTTCTTCATCCTCTTCTTTATGAGAAAACAGAAATTACTACTGCTATACAAAAGCTACGCTTGAGTTGGTGTATACATCGATTGCAGGAATTAAATAGTAATTAAAGAAGATATTAGACGTTGAATTAAAGCCCACCTCACAAGAGCACGGTGTACGTTTTACAAGAAAGAGAGATGCAATTTTTTTGCTTCAGAATAATAATACTATTATTATATGGTCTGAAGAACAGAAAACCACATTCTCCACCAAAATGAAAGAGTACTGGAAGTCCAGAAGGGCTGGAAAGTGTTAACCGTGCTCCTAAGTGGCAAAAGGATATTTAAAAATAAAAGAAGGTCCAAGGTGGTCACTAAATGAGTTGTTCACTTTCCGCTTAAAACAAAATTAGGGCTCTGTGAGGAAATCGAGAAAATAACAACTGCCATGCGAAAATGAGACAATCCTTCTACGGACACATCAAGACGATTAACTCTGAGAGTGTGGCAAACAAGATATTGAGCCGGTAAGAGAAATGGAACCAGCCTGTGTGGCTGAGCAGTATACAAAATCTTATACGAGTGGGTATCGAAGAAGGAGAGACACAGCAGGATCAAACTTTAGAGGAAAATTACGGGAATGAAGGATGCCAAACCACGAAACATCTCTGTAGATGAACAAGAAAGAAGAAGTCAAAGACTTAAGAATCTTTGGCGGGAGTGATAGACGTGTGTCATAAACTTCACAAGCGGCCTGATCAGTCTCACAGCGTCATCGGTACGCCGAAGATTTTAAACGAAAAAGACTTAGCTATTTTTCAAGAATATCGAAGAAATTTATCTAATCTTTTCAATAGGTACATTCCTCCAGTAATTGTAAACAGTTCTGTAGTCATGTATCAGGAGTGTGTTAAGACTTTCGGAATTCTTATGGATACAATACTCTCTTCTGGACCTGCTATGCAAAACATTTCGTCAAGAAAGTGCCCGGTATATCGCATAAAATTTGCCGTATCTTCCTTTTTTCAGTGAGAAAGATGTTGATCCAAACTATTGTATTTCCTATTTTAGATTACAGCGCTATCTCAGAGATCAGAGTGGTTGAAACTCGGGGATAGACGATCGTACTCAGCTGCTTGCTTATTGCTGAAAATTTAAAAATTTAATGCTCCCTCAAATTTGACCCAAGTTCATAGTTCACGTGTGTCAAGTGCACGATCGGGACAATAGGTTTACAGGTTCCACAGCATTGTACGGTAAAGTGCAGTAAGTCTTTTATTGTCACTGCCTCTCAGTTACATAATGACCTTAAATTCAGAACTCAGAAAAAATGTCTTAAATACTGCCACCTTTCCACTTATTAAGCCATGTAAGCGAATTCTCACCAAATTAATTAAATATTACGAAATATCATAATTTCCTAGATACATTTTAGGTGTTTAGTTTTATTCTTAACTAGCAAATGTACCCGTGCTTCGCTACGGTATTCTGTATTGTATACGAATATTGAAGTAAATACTGTACATGCAGTAAATAAGATTGTTTTAAAATAGCATGTCTTTTAGCGTTATCCGAGAAATAGCATGGAGAGGTCCTCATACGTTGTTTCCAATGTAAAGTGCTTGTTACGGATTTGTGATGATAACGACAGGCTCACTTGCCTACTGCCATTCACAATCGAATTGGGAAGTTTACATTATAATTGCAGGCCCCGTTGCCTACTGCGCGGTCACAATCGATTTGGGGACTTTCCGTTACAATGGTAGCCCCCCTTTCCTACTTCCAGACATATCACAAATTGAGGAGTTTTTATTATAATGGCAGGAAACTTCCCTACAACCAGTCAAAATTGAGTTGTGCAGTCATCATTATAATGACAGGCCCCTTTTCCAACTGCCATCGAGCTAACTGCCAGTCACGCCAAGTTGGTGAGTTTCCATCAAAATAGCAGGCCAGTGTGCCTAATGCCAGTCAAATTTTAGATGGGTACATCTGTTTATAACTGCGGGAACGCTTGCTTACAGCCAAACACAATCGGGTAAGGGGAGTTTTGAACAAAACTGCATTCTCCCTTGCCTTCTGCAAGTCAAATCGAGAAGTGAATTATTCATTACAATGGTAGGCCTGCCTTATTAATGCCAGTTACACAGGAATTGGAGAAGGACCCCATTCCTACTGCCAGACAAAGTCGGTGTGGGGAGTACTGATTACAATAGCAGACACACCCTTTCTCGATCGCTACAAAATCGACATCAGTGAATATATATAGTTCGACATACGAAAGTATGTGCGTGTTTACAAAATTGCAGACCTTTATTTACAGATTAACTGCTGCTAAACGGTACATCATATCGAGAAAGGATTGTACCATAAGACGCCGGATTTAGCGGCCTAAATTGCTGGTCTTATGATATCTCATCTATTCATGGGTCATATTGAGTTAGAAACGTGGAATAGGGTAAAATTTGTGGAAGATTATCTCACACTGCATTGCTTTTCGGATAATTAAGTGACAGCTACATAGCATTTGGCTCACATATGGCTACTGGGTGGACCAATTTTCGTGTAGAGTTTGATGATTCTATCTTTCCTATAAATGATGGAAGGTATGAATTATGTACGTGAATTAGTCCAAATTTACTTCACATCGAGAAATAGAGAAAAATCAAACGTAAAAGGGATAGAAATACGACAAAAGTTCGTAAGACCAAGGTTGTAGATCACTCCAAATTGAACGGGTATTGTGCCATCCGTTATGTGATAATACTTCCCGAAGGTCTGCACCATCATTAAAATTGCCTCCATATTTCGATATTCTTCGGGATAAAAAGGGAAAAATGTAAAGATCTTGGAAGTTTTGCGTCCGTTACAGGCTAAAACGTATAATTTTTCCAAGTTTCAATATCCTCCTTCGACTGGCAGATTATGCCGCAATCTGGGTTTTCAGTGACGAGTGTAAAAATTAGGACTTTCAAGAAACTAAACCAAAAAATATGCATATAGTCATTATTACCCCTTCAACGTGTAGCTGTACGAAAATTTCGCCAAAATAGTCAAGTACAGGCACACAGCCGTTACGATTTTATTTACATAGATAGATAAGGAACCTGATCTACGTACAACACCTTTTGGGCTATATCCGCTGGACTTAACCTGAAAAACGGACCGTTTATGATATCTCCCTTATTAATCCTCCTGTCGAAAAAATGCACATGAAAAAAGTTTTAGAGATGGACTTCCATCACGTTTGGTCGATTTGCAGTCAGGTTGGTCTTGTGTTGTATATATTGTGTAAGAGTAAAATCACCATTTCGGTTCCCTATAAACCGCCAGTCCATTCCGGGAACATGAAATGTTATTGACGATTAACACCTACCGTTGGACAGGTGGATGTTAATGTAAAGTGTGACTCAAATATCTTCAGTAGTTTTCAAGTTGTAAAAAATACGCTTTACACGCACCCGCTCTTGAGTTAAGTCCGGTGGGACTTGTACCGGAAAACGGTCCAATAATGATATCTCCCTTATTAATCCTCGTATTAAAATGGTGCACATGAGGAATAAGGCTTAGAAATTAATTTCCATTAAGGGAGGTAAATTTACATTAAGTTTGGTTGTGTAAATTTTGTGGGAATGCAAAGTTACGGTTTCGGTTTCGTATAATCCCCCAGTCAATTCAGGGCTTTAGGAACAATATTTGCCCTAAAACCTACCAAAGGACAGGTGGATTCTAAATATCAAGTTTGGTGGAAATATATCCGGTAGTTTCCAAGTTATGGACAAACAGACAAACAAACAAACAAACAAACAAACAAACAAACAGACACCAAAACTGAATATATGCAGATCGTCATTATTACACCTGAAACGGATAACTGTACGGAAATTTCGCCAAAATTGTCAATGTACAGACACACTCTAGAAGTGCAGACCTTTATTTCGATAGTTACTTCTTTGAAACTGTACGAAGTATCTAACAACGGACTTCACCATCAGACGCCCCTTTCAGTGCTCTACAGGGTTGGTCCTATGACATCTTCTCGTATCTTATATATTTATGGGTTGGACTGAATTAGAGTCATTGAAAGGGGTGAAATTTTGTGCAGTTTTCACATACTACTTTATATTTTTGATACTCATGTGACAGCTAGAATCATAAAAGTTTGCTATAACATGGCCAATGTTCATGTCAATGTGTGTGCCGAATGTCATGATTCTACCTTTCCTATAAGTGTGCCAAATGATAACATGTACGTGTAAAAGTACAAAATCAACTTGAAATCGAGAAATACAGCTGTATTTAACGTATTAGGGATAGAAATACGACGAAAAGTCATAGGACAACAGTTGTAGATCTCTCCAAAATGAAACGCCATTTGCTTTCTGACTTGTGATACGACTTACTGATTAGCCACCAATTACCGCGAAACGAAAGTCTGCACCGTCCTTAAAATTGCATCCATATTTCGGAATTTTCCTGGGCCAAAAGTTATACATTTGCATAGCTTAGAATATTTCCTCAATGAAAAGGGTGTCCAGCATTCGGGATTAGCAATCGCATACATACGTGGTAATTAAGGAAAAAAATAATACAGTTTAGTAACTTGAAATTAATAGAAAATGGATTATAACTGAGGACATCCGGATGACGACAAATATGTAAATAGCAAGTGAATGTATTGGAAAATCAAATGCTCCTCAATAAATTACGCCGGTGTGAGTTATGGATATAAGAAAGCGGTAATCGGAGAGACATTTAGGCGTAGGGATTCTTAGGTAATCAGATAAGAAGATGAATATTTGTGTTATTACTTAAGCTATTCGAGGACGGTTATAACCTCCAATGATATTCCGCCAATATCCCGCAGAATGGCCGATTGACGACTCTCTTGCTTTCTACCCAAGGAACAACCACGAATTTAAAGGAATGATGAAGAAAATGGCAATACGTTACTTCCTTGCTGGCAAGCAGTCAAAGACGTTGCCATGGTAACCCATATATTCGTTGTCGGTCTGTCGGTCACTCAATGCAGAGCATGGTATCGACAGAAAATAGTAAATTTCTCCGTCATTTGAAGAGTAAGGTAAATTATGAACATAACGACAGTTGTTTATAATGAAGAGACCTTTCACATACGATCCAAATAGTTTACAGAAAATCAATAGTATAAGAGAAAATGGAGGAAATATGTTGTGGTTTTCCTATAAAACCCCTGTCTTTTCAAATATTTTAAAACGATATGCAAATCGAACCTTCCCCGGGATGAGTGTACTCTAAATATGAAGTTTGGTTGAGATCTATCCAGCCGTTTCGACGTGATGGTGGAACAAACAAACAAACAAACAAACAAACAGACACGAAAAGTAAAAACCACCGATTCGGTCTTGAGTTGACCTAAAACGGATAAATATCTGAAAAATTGGCAAAACAAACGAAATTACATACAGCCGACCCCCTACAACTTTATTTATAAGATTCATCCTTGGCGTAAAAATGTATCTTATGTTTCTCTTGTGTCTTCTATTCCTTGTTAGCATAGTCAATGTTTCTGAAATAGTAAAAGTAATATTGTAATCTCCTGTATGTTCAGTTTTTAATCTTTATTTATTCTCAGTACTAAAATGTACCTTAGCACTTTTATGTATTCTTGTTGTCAGATTTTGTATATTAATTGATACATTTAAATTACAGTGGGAGTTAGTTACAACCAAAGGGACCTCTGTTCCTACCTGTAATTAACTTTAAATACATACAGGGTGAATCGAAATTCGCGCACTCGGGCGTCACAGCGCGACTCCTCACATGCCAGCAATAAAAAATTGTATCTCACAAAAGTTCGTCCTGCGAGTATATCCGGCAGAAAAAGGACGTAGAAGAGTGGCTTCTGGCAACACTGTAACCACACGTAAGATACCTACCTCTGTCAGCACATATTAGTCGTGTTGTACAGTTGGTGCAGTGGATGAAGTTTTGGGTTAGCATGCAGGAGGTCGAGGGGTCGGTCCTGGGTTGAGGCGTGTTTTTATTTCGTAAATGTAGTCCAGGTGGTATAGTATCTGGCAGCGGGTCCTCTAGCCATTTGCACTTACATACTACGATCCTAGAAATGGATGAACAATCGTTTTCATTGATCAGCTTTGAAAGATGCCCTTTCCACGCCGTGGGCGTGAATTTATTTACGAAATTAAAAACATACGCCTCAACCCGGGATCGACTCCTTGACCTCCTGCATGCTAACCCAAAACTCTATCCACTGCACCAACTGTACAGCACGACTAACATGTGCTGACAGAGGTAGTTACCCTACATGTGGTTACAGTGTTGCCAGATGCCATTCTTCTACGTTCTTTTTCTGCCGGATATACTCGCAGGGTGAACTTCTGTGACAGATATTTTTGTATTGCTGGCATGTGGGGAGTCGCGCTGCGACGCCCGAATGCGCGAATTTCGGTTCATTCTGTATATTTCTATGTCTATCGTCCTTAGATATGCCCGGCGATTCGAGAAAGAGAACTTCGTGCAGCAAAGACGAGACGATCTACTGTAACGAATTTAATGGAAATCGCTCATACGATATCAACTGCTATGGACGATGGAGGTCAAGTGGGTGAGACACCGTGGATCATGACATACTTTTACAGAAATTAGCTTATTGCGTATTTCCTAAAATTATGTTGAAATTGTTAGTATCATGCTTTCATAATCGCCAGAAATATGCTTCCTACATGGGATATGATACGTCCACCTATCAAACACAATCTGGTGCTTCGCAAGGTTCTAATCTCGGGCCTTTGCGATTTTTGTTGCTGATCAATGACCTCCCATTGAGTATAACCCATTATAATATTCTAATTGCCGATGGTGTAAAGATTTTAAAATAATTCAATCGGTACAGGATAGTAAAAAATACAGGAAAACCTTGATACTGTTTTACGATGGAGAAGAGTAAAACGTCTGAACTTCAACGTTAATAAATGCTACGTTATTACATTTACTAGAAAGCCGGCTAAATTCAGCTTTGAATATCAGATTTCAAGCGAATATCTCCGTACAGAGAACATTATATCAAGAACTTAGGTGTAACTTTTGATTTAAAACCAACTTTGTGTTCGCACATAAATGATTTAGTTGCTGCTGCGCATAAAATGATAGGTTTTATCAGAACGTGTTCCTATGACTTCACTAACCCGAAGAGTATTATGCTATTATTCCACTCATTTGTAAGAAGAGGATGGAATATGCTACTGTCATTTGGAATCCTTGGCCCTCGAAATAGTGTGGCTCTTGATATGTTGCATCTGAGATTATTTTTTAAAAACAATATGCTTTACGTCGCACTGACACAGATAGGTCTTATAGCGACGGTGGGATAGGGAAGGGCTAGGAGTGGTAACGAAGCAACCGTAAGATAAAACACCAGCATTTGCCTGGTGTGAAAATACGAAAACACGGAAAACCACATTCAGGGCTGCCGATAGTGGGGTTCGAACCCACTATTCCCCGCATCTGAGATTTCTTCAGTACAAAATCATAGGAATTCACCCGAAGTATGACAACTATGTCAATATGCTGGAAGGAGTCAGAAACAACCCATTATAAAATCTGTTCATGTGAGGTAATAGCCTGCAAGTGATGCAACATATTTTGAGAATGCAATAATCGAACCAAACGGAATTAAATACAGACTCTTTACTGTGAATAAATACTTTAAAAACACAGGACTTACGGACTAGTGTAAATTCCAAACAGGGTAGTACGGTAAACCTATGTGCTACAGTGCATCTGGAGCAAAGCTGATGGGCCCTTCTTAAACAAAAACAAATATATATACAGGGTGAAGCGAAATTCGTGCACTCGGGCGTCGCGGCGCGACTCCTCATGTGCCAGCAATAAAAAAATGTCTCTCACAAAAGTTCGTCCTGCGAGTATATCCGGGAGAAAAAGGAGGTTGAAGAGTGGTAATCTGGCAACACTGTAACCACATGTAGGGTAACTACCTCTGTCAGCACACAATAGTCGCTCTGTACGTTTGGTGCAGTGGATAGAGTTCTGGGCTAGCATGCAAGAGGACGAGGGGGTCGAGCCTGGTTTGAGGCGTATGTTTTTTTTTTTTTTAATTTCGTAAATGCAGTCCAGGTGGTATGGTATCTGGCATCTTAATCATCAACAGCGATTGCAGCGCGTCATCTATAAACCATTTGCACTTACATACTACGATCCTAGAAATGGACGAACATTCGTTTTCATTAGTCAGCCTTGAAAGACGCGGTTCCACGTCGTGGGCGTGAATTTGTTCGCACCTCTTCATCTACTACATGCGTTACAACGTGTTCATCTTTACTATATTTTGTAAATGTACGATACATGTGACCTAGGAAACGTTGTCTTACTGTATTACAGTATGTAGCGTCCGATGGAAATTAGAAACTAAAAAAGTGCGCCTCAACCCCGGATCGAACCCTCGAGCTCCTGCATGCTAATCTAAAACTTTATCCACTGCACCAACTGTACAGCACATGTGGTTACAATGTTGCTAGATTGCCACTCTTCAACGTTGTTTTCCTGCCGTATATACTCGCAGGACGAACTTTTGTGACATACATTTTTTTATTGCTGGCAGGTGAGGAGTCGCGCTGCGACGCCCGAGTGCGCAAATTTCGCTTCATCCTGTATATATACATATATATACGTATATATGTAAGCCTAGAGTACCGTCTACATATTTACACCGGGAGCAGGAAAAGACCCAATATCGATCCTTGTAGCACCCTGAAATATTTTACATGTAATTTAGTGAGATGAGCCATCGCAATATTCAGTCTATATTTATTGTATGCCGTATGTCGTTTCGTGTTATGTATTTTCTGTCGATACGTCAATATTTGTCTCGTATAAATACCAGTGAATACTATCTGACATTTGCTTGAGCTATGGCCTTTCAAAAGATTGCACTTTGTTGTCTATGAAACGTTCACATTTAAGAATATGATCACCTTCGGACCGTCAATGGCCCAAGAAATGTTTTGTGAGGTGGCACGATGAAGACCTAAATCGTTATTAAATCGTCATGTATGAAAACCAGTATAACGTATTCGATTATTTGCATCATAAGGGAGTAGAAGCATATTATTATTATTATTATTATTATTATTATTATTATTATTATGCTCTTTGCTTTACGTCGCTTCGACAAAGGTAGGTCTTATGGCGACGATGGGACAGGAAGGGCCTAGGAGTGGGAAGGAAGCGGCCGTGGCCTTGATTAACGTACAGCCCCAGCATTTTCCTGGTGTGAAAATGGGAAACCACGGAAAACCATCTTCAGGGCTGCCGAAAGTGGCGCTCGAACCCACTATCTCCTGATTACTGGATACTGGCCGCACTTAAGCGACTGCAGCTATCGAGCTCGGTATATTATTATTATCATTATCATTATTATTATTATTATTATTATTATTATTATTATTATTATTATTATTATTATTATTATTATTATTATTATTATTATTATTATTATTGCGCTTAATTGAAAAACATCCACTTAATTAGAATTCTATTACCAGGAACTTGAAAAATATTTTTCATGGAATACATATTTGTTGTGTTTGGAAGCATAAAAAAATAAGAAATATAAAGAACCGTTCCCATAGACGATGTGGAATTTTTGCGATGACATTTCAGGTGAAATCATCAGTAGAAACGGGAAACCTGGAGAAATATCAAAACAACAACGACTTAGGCTAAAACTATATTTTTTTCTTACAAGATTGGAATCGCAACACGTGTAATGACAAAATTCAGTTTGCATTATAGATGGATAAACACTTTCTGAGCGTTCCACTAGGAATCTCCGGAATTGGAAAAATAATAAATTTCTATTTTCTTATTTACATAGGCTTGAGATATCCGTGAAAGTCCAACAAAGTACTACAAGAAACGTATGGTCAGTTGAACGCCTCAGAACAATTCTCCACCAAGATGTGTGTTCCACTGGCATCATCTTCCATACATGTCCGTAAACATTGGATTGCAATAATGCATGGATTACTTTGGTTTGCAAAGCAAACATTTCACATCTTCGTTTACGGTACCTACTGATTTTCGTACCTTTAAAAATCTCATTTGTAGTATTTGTCAAATATTTAAGGCAGCGCCCGGCAGAGGAAGCAATTATTACTTAAAAATCAGTTAGGACGGCCAGTGGACTCGTGTACCTCGAAAAGCGCAGGTGGAGGAGCTCTTGGAACGAGAGGATAATCGGCGACTTCTTCCTATTTATGGTTCAAGTTTCATCGAGCTGTTTTACTTGGCAGTGACACAACAGAAGAGAATACTTAAAACAGCATTTTTAAAAATGTAAGTCATATACAAGTGTTTATGGCCGATGACCTAGATGTTCAGCCACTTTTAACAACATGCAACAAGTTATTATTTCAATGTACAGTCGTTCAAAAGGAGCATGCGGAAGATAATGGGTATGAACCCCACTGTCGGCACCCCTGAAGATGATTTTCTGTGTTTTCCCACTTGCACACCTGGAAAATGCTGGGGTTGTACCTTAATTAAAGCCACGGCCGCTTCCTCCCCACTCGTAGCCCTTTCTTATCCCACCGTCTCCATAAGACCTATCTGTGTCGGTGTGACTTATAGCAAAGTTGTAGGAAGAGGAGAAGGAAGCGGCCGTGGCCTTAAGTTAGGTACCATCCCGGCATTTGCCTGTAGGAGAAGTGAGAACATTCAAAGTCAGTTGGGCACGAGATTCGAATACATGTAACTGGGATTTTGTGAGTAATACTCCTAAAGGTCCGCCTCTGAGGTGTAATGATTAGTATGATTAGCTACTGCCTCAGGAGGCCCGGGTTTGATTCCCGGCTCTGCCACGAAATTCTAAACGTGGTACGAGCACTGGAACGTGGTCCCCTCGGACTGGGGAAGTCATCTGAGTAGAGAGCGGTTCGATTCTCACCTCAACTATCCTCGAAGTGATTTTCCCCGGTTTCCCACTTTCCAAGAGGAGAATGAGCGTATGTTATTGTATGTTTCTTGCCTTTAATATTTTATCGGACGTGACTTTAATTGTTATAAAGATAAAATTCGCGTCTTATGTAGGTACAAATCATCTGGGTATCTACAACAAACATTGTATCTATAGGTCCAATTGTTTCTGAAACATTTGTATCTGCAAGGATCTTGTACAACACCATGCGCTCATTTTTAAAAAGATTCTACACTGAAAATACGCCCATGTGAAACACTTTCAGCGTATAACTGAAAATAGATCCACGGTTTCTTTTTCAAAATTTCAGCCAAAAATGTTATTTCAGGCGTTAATATTGTTATGGCGTAGGTAAAAGAGCATTGTATGTATATACTCATCGAATATAAAAGTTTGCCTGATGTTTTTATATGATTCTTTCTAAAGAAAAGAATATATCACTAACATTTGCTATGGACTCGAAACACTTGCATTCTCTCAGCCTCAAACTTCAGCTGAAGTAGCTTTTAACCATCTTATTTCATTCCTCTTCAGCATTAAATTAATATTTCAGAACTATTTCTATTACAAGATTACAACTGTTTATATTATACGAGGGCTGTCTATAAAGTACTGGCAACGTAGTCCAGACACTCGCAGAAGATTGGGCATGCGCAAATAGTATATGGGAACAGTGAGGTGACACTGTTGTTGATGTGAAGTATGCATTTGACGAGCACCCAGTTGGGAGTGTTGTTGCTATGTGGCGTTGAAGTGAAGAGTGTCGATTTCACTACTTTAGTCCCCCTGTGGTCAGGGTCGGTAGAATAACACCCACGGTATCCCATGCCTGTCGTAAGAAGCGAATAAAAGAAGCCCCAGGGGCTCTGTACATTTTAGCGTGGATTGGAGACCACGGGGCCCTTAGCTGAGTTCCGACATTGCTTTTACTTGTGCCAGGCTCCTCACTTTCATCTATCCTATCCGACCCCCCTTGGTCGACTCTTGTTCTTTTCCTACCCGACGCTATTTGGTTTCCGAGGGCTAGGGAGTCTTTCATTTTCACGCCCTTCGTGGCCATTGTCATCCTTCGCTCATTTTTCGAAGTGTCGGATCCCTTCCATATTTTCTCTCTGATTAGTGTTATATAGAGGATGCTTGCCTAGTTGTACTTCACCTTAAGACAGTAATCAGCACCACCACCACCACCACCACTACCATCACCGCTCTAGAACATGTTTTCAAAGGGTGGTCAGCGTTTATGAGTGAAAATAAAGGTTGCCCGTGGCAAAAATGCTTCAGGATGTTATCCAAGATTACGTGAAGCCTGGAGCGAGAATGAATTAGCGTATAGGACGGTTGCACGATGGGTCAAGGCGTTTCGTGTGTGTCGGAATGAGGTTTTGGAACACCCTCCGTACTGACCAGACATGAAAACTTGTGACTTCGACCTGTTGAAGGAACCCCTCCAAGGCGGCATCTGTACTTTGCTCAGTAGGACGCACCGTCGCTGTCCTCAACAGAGAACGCCTTGTCAACAGTCCCCAACCGCTTCCCGACATTTAGTAAAATGAAATAAACTTTATGGGTGACTACAGTGAAGGAATGTAACCCAAGTGTACTTGTTAGTTCATTATGACTGTATTTTACGGATATAAAATCAGTGGAGGAGTTTTAAATCGTGTGGAGGAGTTTAATGACCTAGGTGTAATTCTTACGAGGGAACACATACATGTGTTATACTCGGATTTGGTTGAAATTTGGTAGGAATATTCGTGGAAGGCAGTAGAATGCTAAGGTGGAAACTGCATGTGCCTAGCGCAAGTTTAAATGCCAAAATTGAACACATAAATAGTCGTAAAATTAGAAGTGCCGCGGGAGTTTCGGGGTGTGGCGGAGAGGTAGGGAGGAGCGAAGCAGTGGACGTGAAGTAACCAGGCTGTAACGAGCTGCGCCAGCAGCCAGGCAGCGTATAGTTAGCGCGTTCCCCTTAACTTCCCGATCAGATGTGCAAAACGTAAATATGAAAACAGCATATGAAACAAGTATACAAAGGACGATGTTTGAACAAGGATGCCAATGAGGTTTGAAAAATTCAGGCCCGAGTTCTTGTTACTCGTAACTTTTAAAACCTTATTGGCATCGTTGTTCAAACATCGTCCTTTGTACACATGTTTCATGTGCTGTTTTCATATTTACGTTTTGCACATCTGATCGGGAAGTTAAGGGGAACGCGCTCACTATACGCTGCCTGGCTGCTGGCGCAGCTCGACGCAGCCCGGTTGGTTGATGTCAGCTGCTTCGCTCCTCCCTACCTCTCCGCCACGCCCCGATACTTCCGCGGCACTTCTAATTTTACGACTATTTATTTCTTCAATTTTGGCGTTTAAACTTGCGCTGGGCACATGCAGTTTTCACCTTAGCATTCTACTGCCTCCCACGAATATTCCTACCAAATTTCAACCGAATCCGAGCGTAAAACATGTATGTGTTCCCCCGTTAGTAACAGGAATGGCTTCTCCTTTGAGAAACACGTCCTTAGTATTATAAAGAAATCTTTCAGACTCCTGGGGTTCGTCAAAAGGAATTGTAAAGATGTCAGTAATATTGCATGTGCCAAAACACTGTTTTGTTCTCTGGAGAGACCTTGCCTCGAGTATGGTTGTGAGGTGTGGATCCCGTATCAGAAAGGCCACACACACCATATTGAAAGAGTACAGGTAAGGTTCATGAAGTGCATTAGTTTTGGATTCATGGGCATGCCATTCTCTTCAAGAAGGTATAAAGAATTTGTAAACATTCTTGGAATGAATACGATCGCAACGCGCCGAAAATGTGTGAACGCAATGGTAGCTATTAAATGCTTGAAGAGTAAAGTGGACTGTCCGGCTATACTGAGGTTGATCCCACGTCATGTTCCAAGCAGACGAACAAGGATTAAATGTACATTCCACCTGCCCAAAGGACCATAAATCAGCTGGAAGGGTCACTCAACATTTTTCACCAACCTTCCACTGCAATTCGGAAATACCTTCTCAACGGTGTAACGTGATAATTTTGTAAATAATTTCTGAAAACATGTGAAGATTTATATCTGCTTGTTGGATATATATGTATATTTGTACATACATCACTTAATTTTTATTTAGTTTAATTATTTAATTTGACTTTTTATTAATTTTCTATTAGAGCATCTGTAATTGGGACATCCTGTAGGTGATAAATACATATATTCAATTCTCTTCTATTCTAAATATTTCCACTACTTTATTTATAATCCTCGGATGTCAAATAAACCTAAAATGAAAAAGTAAAGATTTGTTTGAAAGAATTAATTGAACTCTATGCATGTCTACGCAACAGCCCCGTTACTCTCTCGTCCTAATTCATTGGTGTCCTTTAGAAAAGTAAAGGAAATAAAATAAAATGATAATTAATTGGAGTATTCATCTTCTCTGTTCTTTTGTAATGTTTGTTTCTAATTCGAGAGTTAAGTTTTGTAACATTTTTTGTGTCTGAGGACTTTAACCAACGTCTTTATTTCACGTTTTCTGGGTGAAAAGTTTATTGCAAGTCAATTGATAAGTGAACCCGAGGAACTTTCAGAAGATTCTTTTTTTTTTTTTTTGCTAGGGGCTTTACGTCGCACCGACACAGATAGGTCTTATGGCGACGATGGGATAGGAAAGGCCTAGGAGTTGGAAGGAAGTGGCCGTGGCCTTAATTAAGGTACAGCCCCAGCATTTGCCTGGTGTGAAAATGGGAAACCACGGAAAACCATCTTCAGGGCTGCCGATAGTGGGATTCGAACCTACTATCTCCCGGATGCAAGCTCACAGCCGCGCGCCTCTACGCGCACGGCCAACTCGCCCGGTCAGAAGATTCTAGCGCAGCCTGTAAGTGAACCGTCGGTACTCAGTTCAGTTGAAGTTCACCAGTGCTTAATCTCACGCTGCGTATAGTAGGTAGATTTTGCGGAGCATTATGACTGCTCGGAAGTATGACGTTTCAGAACACAGAACATGCCAGCCACTGGTTTAAAATGTATTTTCTACCTGAAACAAAACTGCGCTTACCATGTGAAGCACTGCCGTCGTTGTAGGAAAATACTTTAGAACGTCTCTGAAAGTGATCCATGCGCATACCAACCTGTAACGATAAGCATAAATAAATATAACTATCCAGATGTACATCATAATTTACAATGATTAAGCAAATTAATCCACCACATTTTATATTTTTATATTTCATATTTTTATGCAATTACAACAAACATCTTATGCAAGTATATTTTCAAAGAAAAAATATTTTAGTACAAAACACATGAATAAAAACTGAAAACTAAAAATTGATCTGTGTTCCATATTCTAGTAACTAACCAATGTCTCAACATTCTTAAACTTATTTTGTTGTACAGCCACAATTTTGGAACACACAAAACTACCAATCGTCACCGTGAGATTGGGTAATAACTTTGAGTTCTTCTGGTAAATAAGGGATCATTTTCCTCAAGAACCTCTTCTTGTCGCTTGTGATGCGGTTTATGCACTCCAAGTTGTTGCTTTACCATAGTTGCTAGATCTTGCCGTCGTCTTCCAGTTTTTGCAATGTTGCTGGTAATCGAGGTAGAAATAACTTGCTTACAAGCCACTGGCAACGATTGTTGTGTATGATTTTAATCCAGGAGAGTTGAGAAACATTTAATTTTCCAGAATTCACGAAAGTATCTGCAGATTTACAATAATTTTGGAAATAAAATTACATCATATTTATAACAACATACGGCTTTTTTTCAGCTAAATATGATTAAATGTTCAAAGTTTTTCGGTACAATTATCTTTTGGCATTCGAATATTACTCTGGCCAACAAAAATGACTTTCTGCAGATATCTTGGTATACAAAACGCGTTCTAAGACAACTGAAATATGTTGAGTCAAAATATGGAAAACCATCTGTCTCTATTGCCCACCGTTCTTGAGATATACGACAACCACCATTTACATATTTTTAATATTGTACCACGGAAAACAACTCACAGACAGAAGTTTCACTAGAGCAGTGATTGTTACGTGAAGTACTAATGAATATAGTTTTGGCTAGGATCAGTGCAAATGCACCACATGGCACATATTGTATTTGTTTATTACATAGCCTCACGCGTAGCAAAACAGATCTAGTGAATTTATGCAACCTCTGGACGCCATAATGTCAATTTTTCATTGATAATAAAAAATAAGCAAATGAGATTGTTCAGCTTTGTATAAAAAATAAGGAAAAACAATTAAAACAGTTCTGGATGGACGCTGTTCATGAAAAATTAAACTCTGTCAACATCTTCACAACCTGACGTGAAAGAGCAAGACGGTTTTCGGATTTGATATCAGCATGAAAAACTGCACTAGAAACAGTAAACATCATGTCAGACATCCACCCCTTGTAAATCAGTGTTACCAATTGAATTCATTACACATTTATATCATCACAATGAATGCAGCTGTATCAATTGAAGAAAAAGTGAAACTTCGACACATTTTTATTAAATCATCAATCACTACTGATCTGCATTTAGGTCAGTCGCTCAGGTGGCAGATTCCTTACCAAGTACGCAGTGCTTTTATGTGGCGGTACGCAATGTACGCTGTACATTTTCTCGAAAGAAAAATGAATCCTCTAGATTCAAAACCCCGTAAAGACCATTCTTTTTAAATTGAGATAAGCATAGCAGTAGATTTCCAAGGATGAGTTTGATCGGTTGGTGAACCCCTGAGTCTCAAAACTCGCTAAGTAACATAGGACGAGCTACTTGAAAATCATTGTTAAATTCAAAATCCTCTATATCCACCACCAGTTACTTTCAAAAGCCTCTATGTGTATCAACCAATGAGAAATTCCAGATATATTAAGGAATAAGAATGACGTCACTTGTTTAGCAGTGCAGCCAACTCTTGCGATCTCCTGTTAACTGCAGATTTTCGTAACCAATGGACCCGAATGAAGACAAAACAATATGATTGTTAGAGAATAATTTGAACATATTCACGTGGATTTTGATTAAAGTAAAAGGCTTAATCACCGGAGAAAGAACAAGTTGTCCGTTCTTTCTACCTCGGACAGGAGAATTCTAAAGCAGTATGTTGGCAATATGCGCTGCTCTGATAGTAGGTGGATTTCTAGTGCATTAAGGAGAAAGTGATCTGTTGTCCATTTCCTTGGCATCATTTATTGAAAAATAAGGGACGAAACTTTTCTTGCTGCTAATACAACTCCAGGAAGAGGGCGAAAAAGGTTGCGGCAGATGGATACTTGGAAAAGGTCTAGGGAAAAGCGAGAAAGGTGAGTAAATTTTAGCGATTAAAGTATTATTGAAGTGCTTATAGTTACATTGTCGAAGTTTGTATTCATGATTACTAGGCCAAGAATGCCAAACAGTTGTATAAAACGTGATTCAGTGATCTTATATTGTTTAACATTTTCGTGACAAGAGCTGAAGTAAAGTGAGTTAGTTTCAAATCCATATCCAGCAGTATTCATGATCATGAATTTCAAAATCCCCTATGTTAGTATCTGAGATTCAAAATCCCCTACGTTCATACTTAACACTAATTTTACTGCATATTAATATCTCTTAACGTATTTTATGTAACTTATAATTGCTTCTGGATCCTCTTTGCATGTTTAGATAACACAAATTGTTCAATACCATTTTAATAATAACCTGTCAAAGAAAAAGTCACTTCCTGAACAATTTATAAAGTGGATATAGAGGATTTTGAATCTAGAGGATTCAAATATGAATTTGATATTACTCGGTATATTCCAATCACATTTCCTATCAAGTGTTGGCTTATGGCTTAAATTCAAGTTTGTTTGTCCGCTTTCGTTATGATTCTAAATATATAATGCGTACGAGCATATGATTGAAGGTTCTGTAAACTGCCCTTCTAAAATTATCATTGTTGTCCTATTAACCACTTCGTGTCGTAGGTTCGGAGTTAAATAAACTAAGGGAGAAAATCTTCGCCTTGCTCTTTCTTATACTTCCATATTTTTGGTTACTGAAATACGATAGAGTAGGGGGTTGGTTTTCTCACCCTGCATCACACTTCTTATCAAGGACAATCCATCGGTACCCGCATTGCACAAATTGCTGTTAATAACAACGTAGCAGCAAACGACTAGTAAATAGCTGACCATCATAGTTAATCTGGGGTTCACAAGTCAGAGAAGCCAAATGAATAAAACAACTAATTATTTTGTACGGTGCGCAATAGAAGAAAGGATGACGAATCTTTTGAAGTATCTCCTGAGTCTGCGAACAGTGAAACAAGTGAATGTGTAGAAAACATCTTAAGTACCGATAGACTTACTGCAGTTCAAGAGGGAAAGAATTATGATCATGATGGGTCCATTTGTTAGACATTAACTCAGAAATATTATTTCTTCCGAGTGACTTTAAGTGAAAGTAAAACCCTAGATTGTAAGGTGTCCCAAGATTTTACAAATTTATGACAAGAAAAACAGATGGAAGTGAAAATTTCTTCGAAGTGGGCCAGTAGTAAAATTAGTACTTTTGGAAAAGAAGATGGTACATTTGGAGATATGAGAAAAGTGTGAGATTCATTTTATGAAGAAGTTCGAGTGAGTATACCCACCTTTTTTCTTAGCAAAAATAACACTGTACTTACTACTCTTGATACTACCAGCTCCAACTTTAGGCAGTGCTAAAAACAACTACTTTTTTCTTTCTGGCTACCAGCCCTTTACACATGCATTGGGCTTGTTCCATAAGCCCTTTGCAACTGAAAAACCTGGAATTTTCAATTATGACACTTAGACGGAGTATATTTTCTGTAACTTTACCATGTCGGATGTTCAAGGTCCACTCAATACAATTTCCTTAGTGGGTGAACCACTAGCAATGGTGAATAAATTTAAGTACCTGGGCTCAATTATTATCACCAAAATGATAATGACGTGAAGCATCGCATCAACGTTGGATGGACCAAATGACATTTGCTGACAGGCGTCTTATGGGACTGGAGGGTGCCTATAGAGCTCAGAGGCAAGATATACAACACTGTTGTTAGATCTGCCCTCACTTTTGCTCCCACTGTTGGACAAGGCAAAAGAAGCATGATCAGCAAGTGCATGTAACGGAAATGCGGATGCTGGGATGGTCAACGAGTGTCACTCTCTTGAACCGAGTGCGCAATGAGCATTTACGAGGATCATTTAGTGTGGCCCCTATCAGTAAGGAATTGGAGGAGCGGCAGTTGCGCTGTTAAGGACACGTACAACGTCGAGATGAAGATCATCCCGTTAAGAGAGCTCTTGCAACCGTGGAACCAAGAAGAGGACGCGGGCGTCCGGGAGCAACATGGTAGCCCTGAATATAAACGACATTCCACTGGCGGAGACATCCAACCGCAGAGAGAACTCTGTAAGGATCAGGAGAGCCTACCCTGAGTGTTATTTGGGAGTGTCCATTGTGGGCACACATAGGCCAGGAATAAAGAAGAATAAGAAGACCCTTTTTAATTTATAGTACACAGGAACCTCGTTTATCCGGATTAAGAGGGACCGGAACTGATCCGGATTATCGAAAATCCGGATAATCTGGAAAACTAAAAATACAAATACCGTACATGTTATATAACATATTAACATAAGTTATACAGTAATACTTTTTTAATGTACAAAAAATATAAGAAAAATATAAGAACACTTTTCTTACATTTACGACTTTGTTTATTCACTAAAATAATGTGTGAGCTTTTTCTGTTTTACATTTGTATAGCGTTTGCAGGTAGCACGATCACAAAGACGTTTTACTAACATCAGTTCTGCCGGTGTGGTTTCAGTCTGGGATTCTAAATAGGCCATCAGTTTGTCCAGCTGCATTGTTGCATCTCCATGAGTCATTGTCTCTTCTGATGGAGCGCCGGTTTTATTTTCGAATTCACCACCATTCTCGTCATTACCTGCCGAGGAACAAGAGGCAATAATTTCCTCATCTGTCATTATGCCGTAGCCTGAATTACAGTAATTTTTCAACCAGTCATTTACGTCGTTCACATCTACGTCCGAGCATCCGGGAATGCGAGCAAATGTTGCAAGGAACTCAGAAGAGTCCACGGTTTCCCATTCTCAATTCCAGGCGAATGCCGGGACGGTACTTTGATAGACCGCGGACGGCTTACTTCCAATACCTGTCCTTAACTATCCTTGGTGGAAAAGACATTCAAGAAGAGTCGACCCCGTAAAAGAAATACTGTACAAATAATATTTTTTTTCGATCCGGATAAACTGGAGATTCGGATTAATGAGGGCCGGATAAACGAGGTTCTTGTGTATTCAAATGAGGAGGACAATACGTTCATCTGTTGTTTACTATTCTGTTTTCAGCTAGTGTGAACATCCAGGTACTTCGTCCATGAGACGCCTACGATCCCTTCTATCCGACTCTTGTTCAAAATGCTGTGGACCTCCAAGGAGGATACATCACCGCACTGGCCAATCAGACACATCATCCTCCCAGTGTCCGGCTCCATGGCTAAGTGATTAGCGTGCTGGCCTTTGATCACATGGTTCCCGGGTTCAATTCCCGGCAAGGTCGGGGATTTTAACCATAACTGGTTAATTCCCCTAGCACGAGGACTGGGTGAACGTGCCGACTTCATCATCATCATTTCATCCTCATCGAAACGCGCAGGTCGCCTATGGGAGTCAAGTCAAAAGACCTGCATCAGGCCTTTCCGGAGTCCATACGGCATTTCATTTATCCTCCCAGTTGCAGAAATTAGTTTGGTACTTTATCATATTAGAACACACACTTATTAATAAGAAACAGAGATCTGTATACCTCAGTAAAATTCAGACATCGCGCCAACGATAATTCAGCACGCAACCATCACGAGGAGTTCAGAAGCATGCAACGCCTTTTCTAGGTCAGATCTTTAAAATATATGAATGGTGAACTTTGTAGCGTCACTCTCTGCGAGACGCGGAAATATATTCTCAGCCCATACTACTCTGAATATATTTCGAAAGTTTGGTGTTCTTGACACGGAAATCATTTGCGGTTGGTTAATTTCTTTTTCCCCTGCGGCTTCCACATCCGACACGCTACATGTATAACTTAAGAGCAGGAAATTATTGTCGTAAAGATTACAGCTTTCATCGAAATGTCTCGTAATTATAATCTTTAATTTTTAATAGCTTGTCGTTCTAATAAAAAGGCTCGTCATATAAATCAATAAGTAGCAGTGTATGTAGAATATACTCTTATCTCTTGAGGAACATATAACTTGCGCATACACGTGGTGATGTGGTTTCCACCACTGCCTTCGCGATGTATAGGCCATACTGTAGGAAGCGCGCCATGCCCACCGCTGCTCGATTAGGGCGGTCTAAATAAATGTTATGGATTGTACTTGTGAATGTAATGTAAAACATAGTAATTGAAAGCGTTCTTTGGTTAATTCTGACTGTTAAAAACAGAATTTACATAAACAGCTCTTACTGAGATAATGAGACTTTATAATTCAGGTTAGGTATGTTATTTTCATGTGGTAATTTAAATTCAAGGAACGAAATTATTCTCATGGAATTTAAATAATAATAATAATAATAATAATAATAATAATAATAATAATAATAATAATAATAATAATTGTACCGGGCGGTACACCTCCACGCCGCTAATTTAAAATGTGCGCCAATTGAAACTCCTCTGCTGGAGGAAGTCTGAACTTTATTGACAGTATTAATTTTCAAGTTTCTCAGAAGATGTCACTACGTGGAAAATTTGGAGTTTTTGAACTGTGTCATTTTCGACGTATTTTTGTTTTGCTTGTAGTAAGAAGTGTGAACTTTCTCTTCTAGAGGACACTACTGAAGATCAACAATAGTGCACCCTAGTGCGGAGTGAAAGAACTGTTTTTTTGGAGAAATTTTTATTTCAAAAGTTTGTTTCTTGTTAAATTTCTTTCTGTTATTGTTTAAGTTGGCTGTATACCCCTCTCTTTCCCCTTGTTTTGTATTTAGCCAATCCCGAATTTCTTTAATTAATTTCTGACCAATCCGATGTATCTTCCCCCAACTGGGATATGTTGCTGTACCCTACCCAATAAAGTGATTGTGGGCGGGTGTTTTCTTCCCCTAAACGCCTCGAACTTTCCGCGAGAGGATATAAACTGCTGATTTTTGGGTCTCTGTGCCACTTCTGTTCCGTCTTTCAGTGTGTAAAGTACATAGCAGGGGGCGGGAAGCGCCTCTTTCTCCGGCAGCGGTCAACAACCAGGTAATGGCCGATTAATTACTTCTTTTCTTGCTTGCTCAGCAGTTTAACTCTCGGGGCGGGTCCGAAGTTTTTCCATTATGTAACCTTCCTTAAAATGTAAAGAAACTGGTATCTATTCTATCTTTTAAACTACATATTGGGATAGAGAGTGCTTAACCCTCTCGAGCTCCCACTCATATTGTTTTGAGGTGAACTTATTTTCTCAACCTATTCTTCCTTAACATTATGTAAATTTGTTTCTTTTCTAAAGTCACCTCCGTAGTATGGGATTAGCCCTTGCATCAGTGGCCTAGAGCCAAATTAGGTTTTGAAACAAATACATTAGGAGTGCAGATCGCCTCCTCTCAAATTGTTATTTTAGAGGTCATGTAATTACCCTTTTTCATTTAATAGACCTCAGTAGGTTGGGTATGTTACCCCTGTGTCTATGTCCTGAGAGGACAACTTGAAGGTGGAGTTTGGTGTGGCCTTTGAGAGGCTTAAAGTTTGAGAGCGTGTGGCTCTTTCTTGAAAATTAAGTGTTGTATGCCTCGAGGAGGCTTTTCTGTGTAATTTGGAGCAAGTGCTCCTGAGCATGAATGGGGTTTTCTGCCCCTCTGTTAATACTTATTTTGAAGTAAGGTTGGGCTGATTGCCCAAGCATTGTAAAGTCAGGGCGCGAAGCCCGAATCCTGTAAATATTCTAACTACCTTTGTGACTTGCTACTCTGTACCTGCCATGCTTGTTATTTCTTTATTTTGAAAAGAAAATATAACCTTGTTAAATTTTAAATTAATTTTACTTTCGTAGCTTGAGACCTGTTCACCACCCCGCACCTTCTTTCACACATAACTACCACAAAAACACGGTAACAATAATAATAATAATAATAATAATAATAATAATAATAATAATAATAATAATAATAATAATGTTATTTGCTTTACGTCCCACTAACTACTTTTTCGGTCTTCGGAGACGCCGAGGTGCCGGAATTTAGTCCCGCGGGAGTTCTTTTACGTGCCAGTAAATCTAGCGACACGAGAACCTTCAAATACCACCGGACTGAGCTAGGATCGAACCTGCCACGTTGGGGTCAGAAGGCCAGCGCCTTAACCGTCTGAGCCACTCAGCCCAACTCATGGGATTTATTCAAGCAAGTTGCTTTACATCGCACCGACACAGTTAGGTCTTATGGCGACGACGGGACAGGAAAGGGCTAGAAGTGGGAAGGAACCGGCCGTGCCCTTGTTTAACGTACAGCCCCAGCATTTGCCTGGTGTGAAAATAGAAAACCACGGAAAACCACCTTCAGGGCTGCAGACAGTGGGGCTCGAACCCACTATCTCCCGAATAGTGGATACTGGCCGCACTTAAGCGACTGCAGCTATCGAGCTCGGAAGGAATTTATTCACTGAATCGTTACCGTATAGCATACTTTTACGGAAATATTATGTTAATAATTTAAATACATTGCCACAATGCGAAAACACTGTGAGCATCAAGACGAATATCCAACTATACAAGTGACTACACACACTATACACCGATAATCTTATCTCTTACGAACGAGGGCAAAAGAAATTACGAAAGAAGAACATCCTAACCGAAAATGTAACTATTACGAAGAAGACAGAAGTATGTTTCACTCACTCTCCCGAGCTGAGTTCTGCTTTTCACTCTTTTCTTTTTATGTCGTTATATGGCAGTGCGTTTTATTGTTGATAAAGTACTATCGTAAAAGTAACATACATGATCAGCAACCAAGCGAGTCTACATTTGTGTTATTTCTTGGGTTAGATAATACTGACAACGTGCGATAAAAGCAGAATCCAGTCCAAAATGTACAACTAAATGCATTTTATAAAATTCACCCTTCTGTTAAATGATTTTGACATTGTTATACATACACTTTAAAAAATTTAAATTAAACTATTGCCAGTAGGCAATATATAGGTATTACAAGTAATGCAACTTAATTCCTTGAAGAATAGCGCCAGAAGTTCCAAGAACCAGGAAAATTGCACTGCATTTATAATCATCTAGAGCAGGGCCTCTCAGGGTGCATGCAACAAAGCATTGTACTGTGCACGATGCAAGAGACAATTTCGCTTGGTTGACCAGTGCAGACCCCCACTCCTCGATTTGGAGCAATAGTGCTGTCTCCTTCTATCCCTACGCCTGTCTCTCTAGTTTCGCCTGTCTCCCTCTTCCTTACTTGCTCCGTAGCGCTCCAAATCCGAGCCGAGCTGAGCCGGGCTTAGCTGAGTAGCCCAGAGACGAAGCATTGGTCCGAGCCGAGCCGAGTGGGACCGATGCACTGTGCACAGAAACTCTGCGCCTCAGTTTGCACGCGTGAGATTTTGTGCGTTTTGAGAGGCCCTGATCTAGAGGTATGGTGGCAAAGCCTTATCATTTTTATTTGTATACGTTCGTTGGCTCCGTATATTTATTAATGCACAATAATTACAGTTTGTTGCGTACATGGACGAATAATACCACCGTTACGATTTGACCACTTTGATCAAATTTCAAGTCTACTTCTTCTAAATTTACCTGGACCTAACTTACAAAATATCACACGATTACAGGTGTTAATGAGCTCACCTCTTCTATTAATGTAACATTTGAGAATATTTCTTAACTACAAGGCAGAGACATATCATGTGCTTGAATTGCGCGAGTCGGATGGAGGAAACTGTTCGCGCCTTTGCATGACGTCAACTGAGCTACAGTACGGCCTGTACATCATGAAGGCAATGTTTCCACATAACAGTATAATAATAATTTGCCAGTGAATGCCTCTCAGTGAATTACAAGTTGGAGACGCTGGAGTACCTAGAAAGAGGAAGACTGCGGAAAATCTTGGGCCCAATACAGATTAAAACCGGCTGAAAACTTCGGAACAATAATGAAGTCTACAAAAATGCGGAAAAAATTCAGAGACCATGAAAAAGAGGAGGTTTTCATTTCTCGACCATTTGTATAGAAGAGACAAAACCAGACTAAGCAATAAGTTATTCGACTAGCTGCGGAACAAGAAGACAATGATGGCATGGATTAAGGAAGTTCGTAAAGATCTAGAGAAGTCTAACATCCAGGAAGTTCAGATGTTAGACAGGAAAATATTTCGGAACATGATTCAAAATTTCGAAGGGTTTCAAGTCGAATGAACTGCAAAAACGGGAAGAGCTTGGACGGATGATCAGAAAAAGACACCATAGCGCCCGTATGAAGGAGTACTGGTGGAATAGGAAAATTCAGACAAAGAAGAAATGAAATTGTAGTGTGATCTTAACTGGTCAATTCGCAAATAATAATAATAATAATAATAATAATAATAATAATAATAATAATAATAATAATCATGTAAATTGCAGATAACAAGGTAATCATCACGTTTGTAGACTAAAAATGTGATACTACGTATCCATTACATTGCGATAAAATGTTCTGGAAGAATTCGGAACAGACAATAACGTGAGAATTCTAATTCAGGAAACGTCCTTGCTGCAGATAACAAGGTAATCATGACGTTTGTAGACTAAAAATGTGATACTACGTATCCATTACATCGCGATAAAATATTCTGGAAGAATTCGGAACAGACAATAACGTGAGAATTCTAATTCAGGAAACGTTAAAGGACACCCGACCACAAGTCAAATTCTTTGAAGGTATATCAGAAGCCTTTTAAAACTTAAGGACAGATGTGAGAAAAGGGGCTGTTTCTTCCAAGTTCTTAAAGGCTATCAGGCAATGTAGGGAAGAAATGAGTAGTGCAACACTCCGAACGCAAATGCTGCAGCTGTAGCTTAATTGAGGCTATTTCGCTTCCTTTCCACTCCTAGCCCGTCCTGTCCCATCGTCGCCAGAAGGAATAGGCCGTTACCTTAATTAAGGTACAGCCCCAGCATTTGCCTAGTGTGAAAATAGGAAACCACGGAAAACCATCTTCAGGACTGCCGACAGTGCGATTCGAACCCACTATCTCCCGAATGCAAACTCTGTGCCCCTAACCGCACGGCCAACTCGCTTGGTGGAACAGAAGAAAAGCATATTTATTATCGCGTAAAGTAACTCCTCCAGGACAAAATTCTGGGAACTCGGCGTCTTCGAAAGCCGTAAAAGTACTTAGTGGGAAGTAAAACTATTATTATTATTATTATTATTATTATTATTATTATTATTATTATTATTATTATTATTATTATTATTATTATTATTATTATTATTGTAACTGGTAATAATACTGAGCACAGTACGCGTTGTCATTTTCTTAGCTAACAGAACTTTAACGAGTAGGAACGTAACCAGATAAAATAACCCTGCTGGCCAAGTACAGTTCAGTGCGCTCCCTCGTGAAAACTACCCAGTCGTCATATGACTATTTCAGTGAGCCGTGTAATATTCCCATGTTCTAGCCATGTAATCGATAAGACCGCTCTACCCAAACATACTGCAGTATTACATGTTTACTCGACCGGAAAGTATAACAAGCCACTGCATGGCCTCCAATATGCACCATTCAAGTTGTGTTTTGATTGCAAATGTTGTTGCAGTTCACAAATTTATGAATCAGCAAGCTAACGATGTTTCCTTTACTCTCTAATTCTCTGAGCGCTTTTCCACTAGGCACTTCATACACTGGAGAAACCTCCATTCTACGATGATAGATGTGTTAAGAAGAGAGGTTCGGGGCATTGTGATAGAAGCAAAGCAACATTGCCAAGACAAAAGTTAATAATAATAATAAGAAGAAGAAGAAGAAGAAGAACCGGGCGAGTTGGCCGTGCGGTTAAGGGCGCGCAGCTGTCCGGGAGATAGTGGGTTCGAACCCCACTGTCGGCAGCCCTGAAGATTGTTTTCCGTGGTTTCCTATTTTCACACCAGGCAATTGCTGGGGCTGTACCTTCATTAAGGCGACGGTCGCTTTCTTTCCACCCCTAGGCCTTTCGTATCCCATCTTCGCCATAAGACCTATCTGTGTCGGTGCGACGTAAAGCAAATAGTAAAAACTATTATAGTAATAATAATACTTGTATGAGGGTTGCCCAAATGAAACGGAGACTTTTGTTCTGTCGTAAAGGTTTATTATTTGGAATACATGCCCCCCTCCCTAGCTGTCATCCTTTTGGTCGAGGTTCGAATCGCGATACTGTCAGAGATCTAAGAACGGCAGGAGTGCTGGTGTTTGGTTAAAATGGTACCTGAAGCTCACCTCCATTAGGAGTGTGCCTGAAAAGAGCATCATCTCAACGGGATGAGGATATGAGTGTACTTACTTTGGAGTACATGAACAAGCAGGAAGTCCTGTATATCGACTAGTCAGCCCGAAGGCTGGTTGACTGCTCAATAGCTTCTCCATCAGCTGTCACAGATTGAAGAAGCATACAGGGATAATTAGAAGTGACGTAGTTTATCGTTGCTTTACTCAACTACTGTAACTATAACTTTCTATTACATAGAGAAGGTCGTTCGGGATCTCTGGGGATAATGTTTGAAGGCAATGAGCTTATGAAAAGCCATGTCACCAACAACGACCATGCTGAGTTCGAAAGCCAGCATTTCTAGCTATAGCCGACATTGTAATTTCCATTGCAGCAGACATTTCCGCAGAGCTAGCATGTCTATCTTATCCCACTCCTCCTGACAGGCTTTTTTTAGAGGCCACTGATAGTGCGTGGACCGTCTATTTCCTATGGCCATTTTTAGGACTCCAAATACACAGAAGTCCATGGGTAACCCATCTGATACCTTTACTGGAATGTCAATAAAAGGAATTGCACGGATTCCAGTCTCCATCTCCATTCTCTCTAAGACCAGACGACCGAGCTCGATAGCTGCAGTCGGTTAAGTGCGGCCAGTATCCAGTATTCGGGAGATAGTAGGTTCGAACCCCACTGTCGGCAGGCCTGAAAATGGTTTTCCGTGGTTTCCCATTTTCACACCAGGCAAATGCTGGGGCTGTACCTTAACTAAGGTCACGGCCGCTTCCTTCCCACTCCTAGCCCTTTCCTATCCCATCATCGCCGTAAGACCTATCCGTGTCGGTGCGACGTAAAACAACTAGCAAAAAAAAAAAAAGACCAGACGAGTCGAACGCGAGGTGGGGCTGGATGCTTTCTGTTGATGTAACCGTATCTGACTTTTTGCCCTCCCCTACAGTGCTGGGATATCTGTGTTGTAAACGGGTGTTCAGACCTCTTGCTGATAGTATGTAGAGTTCACTTTCATATTACTAGCGACACGGCGAATGGTTAACTTGCCATTGTAGCAGTATCCAGTGATGGTCATGAAACCCCCTGGAAAACATTAGTGGCATTCTTTATACAATGTTTGATAATGCTTTTGCATCTAGGGCGGTAGCAAATCGAGCGGGGTTTGTTACAGTCAATCAGGCACACATATACTTCGTCTAATATCACCACATTTTTCCATCTGTCCTGTGCCGAATAGCCCTCATACAGATTTCCTGCGTTAGTGTGACGTTCCAAAATGTGACGAGGCAACAGCTTGTGACCTTGCCGGTTATGCCGTTTTTCTAATTGCAGGTCCTTGTTGACTATAGTTTTTACTGTTGAAACAGACATCCCCCGCTTAGGTGCGACAATCCTTCATGGGGCAAGATTACCACCTGAGACAAGGGCCTTCACTTTCCTCACCACTTCTGGTGTATATCTGGTGGCTGGTCGTTGATTTGCCTCCTTTTTGTCCTCTGGAATTAAACCCAGTCGTTCTTTGCCTTTTTTATTCCATACAGCACTGACCCTGTTCTTTGATACTAGAAATCAGGCTTCTTGCATGTTCCTTGGATTGAAGAATAGCAATGTTTAGCGTCGGAAAGGGTTGTTATGAAGCCCTCGCAGTGAGGATCAATCCGCTTTGACACCGTTGCAGCTAATGTCATGAAACTCTACATACACGTTTTCAGTACTGAGATGAATCATCACTCCCAATTTTTATATGGCCAAATTGATAACAGCGCCGCCAGTGTCTTTCAAACTCGTCACCAGAAATACCTAACGACCTTCTGTATCAGACTGCTAAGCCCACTGAAATGCATGCACCAAACATAAGCGACATTGTCACACCACTCATAACAGGGGCTGGCTGCATAAGGAATGGCATTACTAGCTACGCTTATACCTCAGTCATTTTCATATTACCGAAGTCAAGAGTGAGACCGATATAGGGAAATGAAAGTAACAAATTTCCTCTAGCTCATCCCAGAAGACATAGTGCTCTGTAGGTCTTGCCAACAAAGGCAATATGGGTGATCTACAGGGAGGGAAAATTAAAACATACCCAGAAAATATTTATAAGTCTGGCGCGGAATTGACCCTTGTTAATGAGCAGGAGAATTTTCGATCACAGGGAATGCTGGAAAATACAAAGCACCAATGTTGTCACATGTCTGTGTGTGCGCATCTCCCGAGTACGTCGCTGTGTCATTACATGTCAGTGAGTGAGAGGAACAGACGTGTTTAGTGACTATAGCTCCTTCCATGATTAAAAAAATCAGTGTTGCTCTTATGGACCTACAAGGAGTGAACACACCCCCTCCGAGACACCCGTAATTCCTCGTGATTAAGGATTATTATTATGTACTTTGTAATGTATTGTGAAAGACAGATAAAAAGGAAGAGACATTTTTGCCCTGAATTATAAAAATAACTACATAACATTTCCTATTTCATAAATACATGTCTAGGGAGGAAGCACAATGGCGGGAACAGCCATCGCTTCGTTGCCTTCCTTCATTTGCCTTCTGTGTTGTTCTGGTACAAGCCTCACTCTGTGAACCGCCGGCAGCTCACTTCTGTAGTGAAGTCATCTACAGTATTTATTTGTTGCGTGTGTGTTTTTAGGCTTTAAATCGGTGCGTAGTAGTTTGGTACTGAGTGAGAGTTTGCTTTATATTGCGTAGTATTGGTGTGTGTTCTATTATTTTCGTACTGTACAGAAGTTGTTACTGAGGAGTTTGGTGTTGTTGTGTGCAGCGATACATCATGGCATAACTTGTGCTTAGTTTTGTTATTTAGCTGTTCTTTCTTAAGCGCATTTTAATTTTACCACTCTTCTTTTACGAGCGCATTTAATTCTTACTATTGATTTTTCTGAGCGCTACGACAGCGCAGTATTACCCCGCGTTGTCTGGGGAAATTTATTAAATACATCCCTCACCCCTCGATTCCATAAAAAATCTCTTTCTATTTTCTCCCCAGTTTGCCTTACACTTCAATGCTGAGCTTTTTATGCGCCGTAGTTTACCTCTGATTCTGTATAAACCAAAAATAGCCCCTGTAAACACCCCGTCCCGTTTAGTTCATAAAAACAAATTACAAATTAGTTTCTTCCGCTTTTTAACTTGAACTTTAATACCGAATTTCACATATTTATGTGCCGCCGTTTTCCTGTGATGGTGTTGAGCAGAGCCGTTCGATGTGGCAACACTGTTGTCATAAGAACAATACTGTTTTCTTAACATGGAATTAACTATAGTTGAACGCAACACAAAATTATGCTCACGATAAAACAGCGCGTGTTCATTGTCCAGTGTTGTGCGAAGCACGATTCGTGGAAAACCTACGCGGAACTGTTTACAGCAAAAGTTTATGACTGGACGTGTTTAGGCAAAACCTCCGGCAAAGTGTGCAATGTAAAACTTAGTGGGAAAATGGCGTAAAACGGGCTCTGTAGCGAATAAAACCCGTAACAGTCCGAAAAAAAAGAGTGCGAACACCAGAAAACATTGCTCGAGTGAACGAAGTCCCACGAAATCTCAACACCGTTTATCTGTGCAAGTGGGAAGTAAGCGATCGTCGTATCGAAACAGTATCAAAAAGACCTGCATCTCTGTATCCTTACAAATTTACTGTCGTGAATGAGTTAAAGCGTCCAGACAAACCTTCGCAAGTCGAGTTCTGAGTGAGGTGGAGCCAAGACTTTTGGATCCTCAGTTTTCCATTGGTTTAGATGAGGCAATCTCCAGCATCTCCTATGATGTTCATTAACAAGGGTCCAATCCCGCGTCAGTCCTACTGTAAATATTTTCCGGGTCAGTTTTATTTTGCCGACCTGTTATCTGCCTAAATATAGTCCCTTCATTGCTTCCAGCAGTCGTCCTGATGACGGATACCCCAAGCGAACAACGTCCGTGCTTGGAGGCGGAATTATTTGCCTGGCCTGACCAGGCCACTTAAAGGGCTGTCATATTTTCCACATTTTTGAACGAACAATGGGAATTACGCTCGATTCAGTGCGAGAACTGAACAAAATGCAGCTCTGTACAAAAGAGGACTGCAATTTAAAATCATGTCGTTCGCGATCTCTTGAGCAAGTGGATGGTAGCCAGCCGATATCGTCAGTGTAGGTATCACTACGGAGGTAGTGGTGGGGGGGAGGGAGGCGTGTTAAAACCGCCCTTTTACATTAATTTAATACATTTTTTAAAATATTCAAGCTCTCTAGACGAGGAGTTTCCATCTTGTACGGGCAGGAGGGCCTCTGGAAACTTTAAGCGTGATCGCGGGCCGCACCTTAATAATAGGGGAAATTTCGAAAAGTTCTGCAACCCGTACAAAGATACCAGTATGAAATAATATTCATAGCTCAACTAACGAAGGTTTAATCATTTCAATTTCTTAAAACACTATTTTACAATAATTGCATAAAATAGTGAAATTAAAAATAAACAAAAACTGTTACACCCAGAACAATTGAATTTCGAAGAAGAATACTTAACGACGTCAGTTTGAGGTAATATTTGTCAAATGTTAAAACCGAAAAAAGAAACTAAAAACAAAAGCAAACAAAAAAACTGAATTTCTGACATAAAACCAAAGGTAGCAGTTAATCTTTTTTTTATTGCTATTGGCTTTACGTCGCAACGACACAGATAGGTCTTACGGCGACGATGGGACAGAAAAGGGCTAGGACTGGGAATGCTGGGAATGAAGTGGCCGTGGCTTTAATTAAGGTACAGCCCCAGCTTTTGTCTGGTGTGAAAATGGGAAACCACGGAAAACCATCTTCAGGGCTGCCGACAGTGCGTCTCGAACCCACTATCTCCCGAATACTGGATACTGGCCGCACTTAAGCGACTGCAGCTATCGAGCTCGGTAGCCGTTTATCTTAATGGTTTAGTCGAAACAAAACTTCAAAAAAGGTAGAATTTAGTGGTAGTACTGTGGTCGATCATCTGAATATACCAATGAACGAATGTCAGCTCCATCTCTGTTGTTGCTAATCTCATAAGGTGGAGCGAGGAAGAATCTGCAAGTCGACGTACTGATTTTTAATGAATTTCATAGGTAAAAAAGCTCTTTCAGATATGTATGAATGGGTTGCCACCTGCCCCGTATTGTACGGGATACCCCGTATTTGAAGTGAAAATGTTGCGTCCCGTAGTATGAACTGTTGCCTCGTAAAAGCGAGAGTTCGTCTTTATTTGTCTCTGAATATTTTAAAATCCGTATTTGCTTTGAGTGCCATTACAATCCAACGTACCTCCATTTTTATCTTTGGAGCCTCAGAAGAAGGAAATCTCGTGATGTCTAGCCATTTGCTGGTAAAGCTGAGCATGATGAGTTATTTACCTCGTCTTCCGCCGCATACTTCCCTACGTCTTCCGTTCAAATTTTCAACGTGATTGTTCATGCTGTTTAAGACTAAATCTACGTAATTTGTGAAGTTATCAATCCCTCCAATTAATTGATATGGAGGAGAGTTTTGTATTGTTGGAACATTCCTGCCAGTATTTGAGAGAGTACAGAAGATGCCTTAAACAAGTGGTTGTCAGTGTTTACTAGTCATAAAGAACAACAGAAACTAATAGAATTAGAAAAATTTGTGTCTTTTGTAATGAGTGTTTCTCGGTCAAATACATTTGTTGAACGCATTTTCTCCTTAATGTGTAACAAGTGGTCAGACATTAGAAACAGGTGTTCAGTAGATCTGATTAAAATTGAACTACTAATTACTGAAAACATGAACATGCCTTGTAGAGAGTTTCATGGCATCATGCAATAAGACAGTGCAATTTTAGAGTGAGCTAAGTCAGACGTGAAGTATAGATGGAGAAAAGGTGGTTCTGATAAGTTTTCTGCATGTTTTGTCATATCTGATGCATTGCACTATATTTACTGTTAAGAGGGTGTAAGTTACTTTCTTTTATGAATTTCAATAATTATCTTATTCTTTTAATGAAACTAATTACAGTATAATCTAATCGAAATTGGTATCTAACGTTTGATTTTCAAGTATTTTATAAAATGTCCCTTATTTCTGTGAAAAATCCCATATTTTTAGGTAAATGTCCTGTATTTATTATATCAAAAATTGGCAACCCTGATGTATGAGTCTAAATTTCCTTAGGTATGGATAGCTGTTCTTTAAAAAATGTAATCCTGTTTCTTGCCTGGTCCAAATTCAAACATTTTCTTCGTAGAGAGAACATCGGCATTAGGTTTCAAGAGTCTAAAATCCCAGCAATGTACTTCTAAGAGCACTTCCCTGAACATTTTTTCAAAAGTGTAACACTGTATATCAGCCAGTACTACCAACAAGAGAACAATGTAGAACTAAAACTGCCTCCTAAACCAATGAGAAAGTAAGTACATTTTGGTATTCATGATATCCTTGGTTGCATAAAATTTCCGTGGTTGAGGCTGGCATGGGATGCAAAGGAATAGATCACACAGGCCATTTTTATAACGGTTAAGGCCTTGTCTTCATTATTTGATTTTGGGAAGGAAGCGGTAGTGGCCTTAATATGAGGTAGCCTACAGCCCCAGCATTTACCTGGAATGAAAATGGGGAAACCGCGGAAAACCATCTTCAACCCAAGCTCCAAAATTCAGGGCCCCTGGAACCCCCTTTTAGTCGCCTCTTACGACAGGCAGGGATACCGTGTGTGTTATTCTACCGCTCCCACCCACAGGGAGTTTCCCTAGAGAGATTCCCAGTTTAGACCAATGGTCTCTCGTTTCATTTGTATCTTTAAACGGAGGCAAGGGGTGTGGAGGATGTACCTTCTGAAAAAGGCACCGCTGCCTAACTTTGCAGACAGTTGCAGTGTTCTTGTACATGCATCAGTGAATTCCATTTTCTTCTCCCGCTGCAGTCCCCACGTCGACCTCGCGGCAAGCAGCACGCTAATTAATAGTTGTAATAGAGTTTGAAGCATGCTGCAGGTGTCTGTGTCTGTACAAAGTGACTTGTTAGGGAGTTGAGTAACTTGCTGGAAGCGATCAACGGTGTTCTGAACCGCAAACGCAGCCCTTGCGCAAATTGTAACGTTTACTGCTATCTAGGATTTCCACAGCACTTCAGAGCACAATTCAGAATATTCTATAACAAATGCAGGTTAAATTAAAGTACGATTATTATTACCTGGCAATTTATAGACTTGAAGGCTCTCTCAGCTATCCAACTAAACTATCAAATCACCGAGCTCGATAGCTACAGTCGCTTAAGTGCGGCCAGTATCCAGTAATCGGGAGATAGTGGGTTAGAGCCCCACTGTCGGCAGCCCTGAAGATGGTTTTCCGTGGTTTCCCATTTTCACACCAGGCAAATGCCGGGGCTGTACCTCAGTTAAGGCCATGGCCACTTCCTTCCACATCCTAGACCTTTCCTATCACATCGTCGCCATAAGACATATCTGTGTCTGTTCGACGTTAAGCAAAATAGCAAAAAACCTATCAAATCACTGTTTAACAGGGTTGACCTAAAATGAATAAGTTAAAAACACGTGGCGTAACAGTCCATTAGAGTCTACAATTTTGCTTTGGGCCTACATCGCACCTACACAGATAGGCCTTATGGCGATGATGGGATAGGAAAGACCTAGGAGTGGGAAGGAATCGGCCGTGGCCTTAATTAAGGTAGCCTACAGCCCCAGCATTTGCCTGGTGTGAAAAAGAGAAAGCACGGAAAACCATCTTCAGGGCTGCCGACAGTGGGGCTCGAACCCACTATCTCCCGGATGCAAGCTCACAGCCGCGCGCCGCTAACAGCACGGCCAACTCTCCCGGTAATTACATCTTAGGAGTCACGAAGAATGCAGAGATCTCCAAAAACAGAAACTAAATGTATTATTTGGGATAGACTTTATGGAGGTTGTAGATCAATATTCTGACAGTAAAGTTCACTTTATGACCTTAACCAAATTTCTTTTAATTTTGTGTATATCATCTTAGTGTGTAATGAACTCTTAGGTACAATAGTGTATTTCCAGTTTCAAGAAAACTGGTGCTAACCAACGAATATTAGTACATAACGCGATACGTTAAATGAACATTTTCAAGATAATATTACTGAAGTATTAAATCTGAATACTATAGGCACATCTATGAGTGAGTAAATCAATATCCTATTTGGTTTTGGTTTAAAAAGAAACGAAAACATTCTTAGAGAATAAAATTAAACATCATACACTTCTATCATGTTCCATTTTACAATATTTAATGTAAAATAAATCCATTATTAGGCTGAACCCGTTGAAATTCAACGGAATACTAAGTCCCTGGTTCGGTAAAGTTTATTTATCTGGCAATTACAAACTTTTGAATGACAGCGTTTGTTACAAGTAGTTTGCAGTGGTTAAATACAGACTCCAGGAATTAACTTACAGACTAAAGTGTGTAGTACCAATTTGCAGAATATTTTAGATCAAATGTCTCTGAAATGTAGTGCTGTTAGAGCACCTCCTTAAACACTACATTTATTGTCCTGATGCTCGCTTGTAAATAAGTTGATGACTACTGATAAATAAAATGAATAAAATATATAAATAAAATTACTCAAAAACTTAATAAAATTAATAAGCATAATTAACCAAAATGTCCGTAGTATGGGCGCCAGAGTTCACCAGAATGGATCCCTCGAATTTAGATAAGAGCATGATAAACTTTATATCCCAGGGCGTGTACATAATGCTGCGTACTGGTACATCTGCTGCAGGCCTTACCTAACCTCCTGAAAACGACTAATTAGGTAGGAACTGCACCTAGGTTTATCAATAACACTGATTCTAAAATAGCTAACTATATTCTGAACAAATTCCGTGCATGAGCACCTCATCAACATACAACATTATACATATAATACACACATAAAATATTGCTGGAAGACTCCATATTTACAACAACAACAATAATGAAAATCGTGGGAAAACTCAAGCGAGAACTAAGCTACCATTTGTAGATAGTCCGATGAACAATGTACATGTATGAAGATAAATACCCTTCACTGTCTCTATATCAATTCGACTTACCGATTCTTATAATCGGCAGTTATCACATCACACAGATACTGTACCTTGTACTACTGTGTTCACATATTTTAACACTTGTTGTAAAGATATATACACACGTCTGTCGATCCTCAACATAAATTTATGGAAAGTCTGAGATAGCTTTCACCAACATATAATGCTAGGCCGCCACAAGTGCTACAATACTTAATGCGCAAGCACTCTCCACAATCAGCCACTTTCCACGAACATAACACGACTACGCTCCACGAACGTTTGAAGTCCAGTCCATTGCAGCCATGTCACTCCAGTACCGTGTATCAGCACCACTTCCTTCCCGTACAGTGCCTCAGTTGTAGTTGTAGTTGTAGTTATCTTCCTTCTCGTTCCTTTACAATCACTCGCACAATGTCCCTTACAATGTTTCTTACAATGTTCCATACAATGTCACTTATAATGTCTTGGTTGCCGCCGTATCATCAACCTTTATAGACATCAACATCCCCCTCCTGTCAGATGATACGTCTGGATTGGTGCTTGCCAGCCAATCATGAGTGAACCTCTTGTCAAGACATGCCCTGAACTTCTCCTTTCTCCCAAGAGATAAACAAACACTCGGGAGTTTTACATGAATCACCATATTTTCCCTGGTACAACAACAAGCTTATCTCATCAGGCTGGGATATATACATGAGTAATGGAATTTCCTGACACAAGTACATCACAACAGACACTGGGGCAGCCATATGACTCATTCAAATTACCAGAGTTATTAAAGCAATGTTTTCCCACTCGTGCAAAACAAATTACTCATACCTACATATGTGGATATCTTCCAGCTTACCAATATAAATGGCAAAGTATACAAATGAAATAATAATAATAATAATAATAAAAATAGAATACTGACAATAATATCTCTAACTTCTACATATAATTCTGGGGTGTGATATATGTACTATCACACGCTGGTACTATTTGTACTTTCAAACTGTCAAATGATCGAACTCGAGACATTGCTAGGTATAGCTTGCCATGGCTAAATACAGAATACAGGATGGAGTAAATATACACCACACGGTCTAAAGTCTGTCCTTGGCGTTTTTTAATCATCATACTGAATGCAAGGCCGACAGGAAACTGACTTCTTTAACATTAAATGGAAGAATAGTGTCGATGGAGTTAAATCAATTCTAGAAATCAAAACTTTCTATCCAACACTTAAGCCCGTAGTGATTTCGAAATCAAAACAACTGTCATGCATTTTTTGGTACAATTAATCCTGTTTAAAATCCTATTTGAAACATTACAGTTGCTGCAGGTTTTGATTTAAGGACATGAGGAGGCAAGCCACTTAATTCTCAGGTGTTCAGAAACTGTACGGGAAATTGGAGAATTTCATCTTCATTTACTTAAGTGATGTACGTTATGGCCATTTAGGATAGATCTATAACTTCAGAATTGATTTGATGACAGTGATCGTTTATATGGGCAAGGATGGCAATTTTGGAGACTCAAATTTATTCCCGTAAATTTCAGAGATGATGTCTTGCTGCGCGATGTTAGAGGATGGTCAGGCAATAACAGACTTCTCTGGCGATTCCTGATTCACTAAAAGACAATCTCCATTACAAATTTTCAACAAAAAATTAGCAAAGTCCAATTCTTTCGGTCTTGCTCGCATAATTTTAAACAGATGAAATATTTTAAATTCTGACCAAAGAGGGGAAAATTTAATACTGTATCGTCTGCACGTTACTGCAGTAACTGATGCGTAACTTGTACGGACGTTAATAATAATAATAATAATAATAATAATAATAATAATAATAATAATAATATTTGCTTTACGTCCCACTAACTACTTTTTAAGGTCTTCGGAGACGCCGAGGTGCCGGAATTTAGTCCCGCAGGAGTTCTTTTACGTGCCAGTAAATCTACCGACACGGGGCTGTCGTATTTGAGCACCTTCAAATACCACCGGACTGAGCCAGGATCGAACCTGCCAAGTTGGGGTCAGAAGGCCAGCGCTTCAACCGTCTGAGCCACTGAGCCCGGCACATGGTGTATACAATTTCAGTCCTGATGTGTGCAGTACACAATAATTAAGATTCTGTTCCGTTCTCTTCGCAGACTTCGTTAGACAGATATTCCGGGACTCGATATGACGACTTCACCGTCAACACAAGAGACGTTGCATACACCAACCGACCGAGCGAGTTGGCCGTGCGTTTAGGGGCGCACAGCTGTGAGCTTGCATTCGGGAGATAGTGTGTCCGAACCCCACTGCCTGACGATGGTTCTTCCATGGTTTCCCATTTTCACACTAGGCAAATGCTGTGAATCTAACCTTATTAAGGACACGGCCACTTCCTTCCCATTCCTAGCATTTTTCTGTCCCAAGGTCACCATAAGACCTATCTGCTTCGGTGCGACGTAAAGCCATACACGGACAGAACGGATTTTTCATGAGGAAAATGTATTATTGGGAACATTGTCTGCAGAAAGTGTTTATAATCAGGAACTCTGTTTCCAACAGTTCATACTTTCACCAAGAGCCAGCAGCAAACCATTTTCTGTACTCGACGCAAATGAACATGAACATATTCGTTAGGGATAATTGGCTACGGCACATAATGTATGCAGATTAATAATCTACACGTAAATTCAGTCCTCGTAAGACACATTTCAATTGCAGATCCGATCGCAACTTGGGTCAACTCCCTCTCCTCAATATTGGGAAGAGCAAAGCGAAGTCAGGCCATGAAAGCCCTTGGAAGAATGGACTATCCGTAATACGGCGCTAACGAGGGAAATCCTCCCCAAGCATAACAACCCGATTTCGCAGAAACATTGCTCAATGAAAGAGAGGAACACATGTTTCGGCTTATCCGCAGACACTCGACTGTCGAAGTTTCTGACATGCTTGACTTGCCTATAGCGCGTAGCGAAGTTCAACCGACGTAGTGGCGCATTGGCTTACACCGCGGCTTCAGACTTTTTTCGCCCCCATGTTCAAATTACTATAAACATACAGGGTGAAGCGAAATTCGCGCACTCGGGCGTCGCAGCGCAAATCCTCACATGCCAGCAATAAAAAAATGTTTCTCACAAAATTTCGTCCTGCAAGTATATCCGGCAGAAAAACGACGTTGAGGAGTAGCAATCTGGCAACACTGTAACCACATGTACTGTAACTATCTCTGTCAGCACATACTTGTCATGCTGTACAGTTGGTGCAGTGGATAGAGCTTTGGGTTAGCATGCAGGAGGTCGAGGGGTCGATCCTGGGTTGAGCCGCATGTTTTTTTCGTAAATGTAGTCCAGGTGGTATGGTATCTGTCATCTTAATTGCTGGCATGTGACGTATCGCGCTGCGACGCCCGAGTGCGCGATTTTCGCTTCACCCTGTATATACAATACGGTTTTCGTTCTAAGGAGCACATAGAACAATTATTTAGCACTGGACTTCTTGTTCTTCTTATCCTCCCAAAACTTCCTCATCCTTTCACTATGGGCTTGTCTTCTCTCTTGTGTCCAAGTATTTTTGAGTTTCAAGTTCCTGGCTGTTGAGTTCTTGGATGTTAACTTATTTGAATTGATTTTCTGTCTGAATGTGGTCCGTGTAGTTGCCAGTGGGTCAATATTAATTTTTGCAAGGTCGCTTTGGGTGTCTACCAACCAGAGTAATTTGGTTTGCCGGGTTCCGTTTATGATGAAAAAAAAAATCTGGTCAGTCAAGAGTCGTCCATTCATGCTACGTGTCCGAAAATTTCATACGCCTCTTCCGTGTAACTGAGGAGAATCGTATAGTCATAGAATACAGTTCTTCTGAGCTTTTACGCATTGAGATACTGTCTTGAACCTTGGGTCCAAATTCTTCCTGAATATCTGCCGTTCTATTTTCTCTACGTCCTTGATGGTCATGGTCCCAATTGCGTAAAGTGCTTCTGGGAGAACAACTGTGTGGTAGTAGCAGAGTTTGGCTGTGGTGGAAAGCGATGTCTTATTATACATATTCCATTTTTAAAAAAATTTCTTACAATTTTCTTTACGTCGCACCGTCACAGATAGGTCTTATGGAGACTATGGGATAGGAAAGGCCTTGGAGTGGGGAAGGAACAGCCCCAGCATTCGTCTGGTGTGAAAATGGGAAACCACGGAAAACCATCTTTAGGGCTGCCGACAGTAGGGTTCGAACCCATTATCTCCCGGATGCAAGCTCACAACTGTGCGCCCGGTGTGTACATATTCCAAGTGATTGTGTAGTCTTTACGTAAATTTTCTGCACGTGTTATATTAGCTACTTTTTCACTTCCAATGTTCCCGATAATTTCACCTATGTAAATAGTTATTTTTTATTTATTTATTTATTTATTTATTTATTTATTTATTTATTTATTTACTTTTGTCCATTGAAGATTACTAAACGAATTATTTTGCTCAATGTATTTTAGAGCCGCCTCTCTGGTGTAGTGGCTAGTGTGATTAGCTGCCACCCCCGGAAGCCCGGGTTCGATTCCTAGCTCTGCCACGAAATTTGAAAAGTGGTACGAGGGCTGGAACGGGGTTCACTCAGCCTAGGTAGGTCAACTGAATAGAGGTGGGTTCGATTCAAATCTCAGCCATCCTGGAAGTGGTTTTCCGCGGTTTCCCACTTCTCCTCCAGGCAGATGCCAGGATGGTACCTAACTTAAGGCCACGGCCACTTCCTTGTCTATCCTTTCCAATCTTCCCATCCCCCCACAAGGCCCCTGTTCATCATAGCAGGTGAGGCTGCCTGGGCGAGGAACAGGTCATTCTCCCCAGTTGTATCCCCCGACCCTGAGTCTGAAGCTCCAGGGACACTGCCCTTGAGGCGTTAGAGGTGGGATCCCTTGTTGAGTCCGAGGGAAAAACCGACCCTGGAGGGTAAACAGATTAAGAAGAAGTATTTTAGAATATCGCTGTCCTTATTCGTCTTTGTTCTGTCTGGTAAATAAATGAAACAACCTATTTGAAACTGTTCTTGTAAAAACGATCCGTTATGCGTGGTTTGCCGCTAAGTTATTGCCAACATATGAAATTTTCAGCAATATTAACGGCGTTTCTTTCCCCTGCGATATTCCCATCTAGAAATATAACTCTGGCAATTCTACCTCCACGCAATGCTCGTGATGTGCGAAATTCTACATTTAGACCGGATGTGATTTTCAATTACTTTTTAGTTTGATAGAATTATCCAAGACACACAATTTTAAATATTTCTGGGCCCTTTATCTGTTCACCTTGTAACGGTTCAAATCCCGTTCCAAGGTGATATCTGTATTATTATTATTATTATTATTATTATTATTATTATTATTATTATTATTATTATTATTATGTCCGTATTATTATTATTATTATTATTATTATTTTATGTGTGAGATTAATATTATTGTATTATCATTCTTATTCAATTCAATTCTGCAATGCTTGTCGCTTGCGTGATTGTAGTTAAATGTATGCATATATACGTGTGTGTAGATTAACACTAAAAACATGTACAGTAAAGAGTTGCTGTATATCAGATGTGGATATGACATTGCTACATTGTGCAATACTGCTGGAGTAAATGCAGAGTCATCGCTACGTCATGGCTACGTCATCGTGCTTATTTAGCGATGCGCTCAGTTTCTTTGAGTAACCCAGGCCGCCCCGGGCTATTTCACCATTGTAGGTAATGTTTGTCGCGAGGTGGGATTAGATCATAGTTATTTCTGGAGGTTACGTAGGTGCGTCAACCTAACGTCTATGTAAGGTGGATGCATATTATAGCGTCAGTCATTATTCTACTGGAAGGAGAGGCCACAGTTGGCCATTAAGTGAACGAGATTGAGTGGCCTCAGTCAGTAAACGGGAGTCATTAGTTAAACGGAAGGTGAAGAGAGAAGAAGTGGATGGTGAACAGTGATGGAGTCATAGAAGGATACACTTGCAATGAAGTCATACCATATAGACTTACAAAGAAGTCATATGATATGGAGAACAAGCAGTCACATGGATACATCACCACATTATGCGTGACACATCTACAGTAAACACCAGATCTAAGGAATACGTCGTAATTACACCGAAAGTGTTGAAGGTACAGTCAAGTGAACCAATGAGGGATATATTTCGTATAAAATTGCTAAATGTCCGATCAAGAAGAATTCAAATTCAAGCCTAGTTTCTTCCGGTTGCAATGTCATAATTTAATATTCACATCTGTTTTATCGCAACATGACTTACTATTTTTTATATACAATTTCAAGAATATATTTTGTTCTATCAAATTAATCTTTCGTTTCGTTTAAACAGTAAAATTTATTAACCTCTAATTAAATGGGGAACCGAACGCAAATCTCCTTTTCCCAGAACTTATACGGTATGTTGTCAAAAGTAAGCTTATTACCCCACACCCTAGAGATATTCAAGATTCTCATTCTCTTATTGCTGCACTGAGTGGTAGCTGGCGCCCATCAAATAACGTATGTGTAAGTAAGCAGGTAAGAACTAAGTGTGAGTACAAGGTCCGACGATTGTGTATTTTATTTAATGAATATTAATTTTCATATTTTCCATTTTAAATGCAGATTTTTCATATTTTTCAATTTAAATGGAGTTTTATATTTTTTTAAATCAGTAAAGGATTTAGGAACTTCTCAACCTTTCGACAAAATTGAGGAAAATGCTTAATTTTACGTTTTTCGTAGTATGACGACCCCTACTTTGTCTGCTAAGGAATGTTTTCAACATGAAAAAAATTAATTCGGATTTGAACCTTCCTATGCTCAGGTGTGGAATAAACCTACTCCTTTCTAAATGTTTTAATTATCTCAGTGAGAATTGAACCCACGTCCTTTTGGGTGAGCCGAGAAGGCCTTTACCGCCTCAACATTGTCAAATGGATGTTTACTATTTTAGGACATTTTATGGTACATTTAGGAGGGTTTTTTTTACAGTTCATGATTTGAAAGTTTTATATCGTAAAGATCTAGGCCGGGTTCATCATCCTTAACCTTTCCATCTCCATAGACCGGATTTGGAGGCTCATAAAGTGAAAGAGATATGGGGGTCGATATATCCCCGCACGTGTGAGGCCATCAATGTATTATTGGAGCGTGTTAAAGTAGCTATACGTGGCCTTCATGCATATCTTCATCGGATTTGCAAATCCGTGACATCACGCACTGTGTAGAAATGAATGAATGAATTGTAAAAGAAGAGAAGCTTTTGTTTGTTGAGCATGAAATATTCAACAGCTCGTGTGTCTCGTTAGTCAAGGTAAAGAGAAGTCTGAACAGGCCGAGAGAAGATCGCTAGAGAAATATATTTCATTTTGGTGCGAAGAAGTTGCCTTCTGCCTGTAATGTCAAGACGTTAAGCCTAACAAATAAGGTTTACTCTTAACAATTCATGTTTATTTGATATAATGACGGGCTTGAGACACCACCGGTCGTTAGAGCGATGTTCTGATGTCTTCTATAGGAACGCGCAGCTCCATGGCTAAATGGTTGGTCCCGGCTTCGAGTTCTGGGGATTTTGTCCAGTGGCTCAGGGGCTTTGTGTGTGTGTGTGTGTGTGTGTGTGTGTGTGTGTGTGTGTGGCATATTCAGCATTAGAAATCATCCTAGGTACGGCCCTCGTCTTCACAGACATGCAGATCGCCTAATAGGTCGTCTACGAGGAAAAGACCCGCACCAGGCCTCTCCGGAGGCCATACGCCATTATTATTATTATTATTATTATTATTATTATTATTATTATTATTATTATTATTATTATTATTATTATTATGTTAGGGCCTGCAATGCAGGAAGGCTCGGGTCTTTAAGGTGCCCCGCAGACTCCTCGGAAAAGCATAAAAATAATATATATAGCCTAATGTCACTCTGCACGGAAATGTACTGGGCGATTTTGTAGAATCAGTCGAAATGCCTGTTTTTGTTTTACAATTTATACGTAGAGAAGTTGCCACTTGGTTGCATTTAACAGCGTTTTGTTGTGTTGAGTATAACACAGCACAGCTGTAAACAATGCTTGCACTTGCCGTCTCTCGCAACAGCCCGACTCGCTCCACAGGAAAGACCTGTACCAAATTATAGAATTTAAAAATAATTACGGCAAAGAAAATTGATACCAACATATCAAATTTAGTTAGAAAACGTTATTTTCTTGATGTTTAGTGCATCTAAGATCGTATTATTATTACAATTTTTGCAGAACATTTGACTTTTGTGAAGCACTTATTCGACAACTGTGTATAATGCCAGTAAGAAATTGGTATAGTAACAATTAGTCAACTTAGTTTCGAACGGGCTCTCTTCGCGCGAAGTTTATAATAGACTCATCAGATGTACGGTTTGATATTTTTCTATTTGAACAGTTTATGATTAAATTTTGTTCATATTCTTTTTTCTGTCTTCTAATCGAAGAAATTATTATTATAACCTAGACTGCGATACAAGCTACAGAGTATAGTTCTGTAGTTGCTGAAAAATGAAACCATTGAAAGTTAAGTACGAAATCTAAGTGATTTATGGTTGACATTTCAGCAGTTTATCCGTTAAACCACAGAGACAGTCAAATAAAACCTATTAAATATTATTTGTTGATAATCATACAATAACGAATTATCCCATTTTTATATTACTTGACAATATATTTCATTACTTATCCCTGCTCTAATTAAATTTATATAAAGTTATTCATAGTTTCTATATTCTTATTTGAGGGGTTCCGAATTTTTATTTTAGCAGGTGGGACCACGTCACTGCACAGCTCCCTCTGTGGACTAGCCAGAGTATTGGCCTCCGAATCTCGAGATCGCAGGTTCAAACCCGACAGAGTGAGTAGGATATTTTAAGGGCGAAAGAAAGACCATGTCCGCCTCTGTAGTGTAGTAGTAATTGTGATTATCTGCCACCCACGGAGGACCGTGTTCGATTCCAGACTCTGCTACGAAATATGGAAAGTGATACGAGGGCTGGAAGGGGGTTCATTCAGTGTCAGGAGACGAGCTGAGTAGAGGGGGATTCGATTCCCACCTTAGCCATCCTCGAAGTGGTTTTCCATGGTTTCCCACTTCTTCTCCAGGCAAATGTCGAGATTGTAACTAACTTAACAGCACGAACGCTTCCTTCCCTTTTCCTTACCAGTCCCTTCCAATCTTCTCATCCACCGTAAGGCCCTTGTTCAGCATAGCAGTTGAAGTACTTGTCCTCCTTCCCAGTTGTACCCCTACCAAATGTCTCACTCTCCAGGACACTGCCCTTGAGGCGGTAGATGTGGGATCCCTCGGCGAGTTCGAGGGAAAAACCAACCCTGGACTGCAAACGGACTAAGACTGAAAGAAAGAAAGAAAGAAAGAAAGAAAGAAAGAAAGAAAGAAAGAAAGAAAGCACATTCGGCACTCCATGTCTTACGATGTCAGCATATTAAACATCTCCGTTAACATATTGGGTGTTTGCCCTGCAGAATTAATTAAAAAACTGTTGGTAGTGAGCCATACTTCGCCCAATAGGGATTTATTTTCTTTACCATCTGAAAGAGTAAAAAGGAACATCGAAATTGACAAGCAAGCGCCCGAAATGTCAACAGAGTTATACAGTGAGTTTTTCTCTCAACGGTTGGCCGGCAGGTGCGCCCAGCTTATCTGCCTCCCGTTGACTCATTACTTCTCATTACACAGAGCAGCGACAACACGGGAATGCCTGCACTTCGCAGTTCAGGTCCGTGATTAGAATGTGTATTATGTGTTGATCTGTCGCTCAAACTGTTCTTGAGTTGTGAAGTGTTACTTCAGGGTATAATTCGCATAATGCCCCCACATGTGTACACGGTAGAGGGAAGGGTATTTGTGTATGATAATTATGTGAAAACAAAATCTTGCAGGCAAGTCTTTAGGTGATTTGTAACACAGTTTCCTGGTGTACGCACTTCACATAGAAAGAACGTGCGGAAACTCGTAAACAAATTGAGAGGAACGGGTTCTTTACTCGATAAGGAGCGAAGTGTTAAAAACGTGTACTTAACGAGGGAAAAGTAAATGAAATCGCAGAAAGATTAGAACATACGCCTACAAAATCGCTAAGACCACTTGCACAAGAAGCCGGTGTTTTGAGGAACTCACATGGCGGGCTACAAAAATGTTAAAATTGAAATAACCTCAATTACGGAAGAAGACCTTATACATGTGAATCGGAGTTTCCTAAGACGATGCCATAAATGTGTTGTAGTAGTAGTAGTAGTAGTAGTAGTAGTAGTAGTAGTAGTAGTAGTAGCCCGTTAATACAAACAACGTCTTTACACGAATGCTGAAGAAGATGGCTTCACATGACCTGTACTTACACACGAAATGAGTAGCCTATTCATTAACGAAGGCGACCACAACCATAAAATGAATTTTTTTGAAAATGTTGGAGGTTATGAAAGAAAATGCATATTATGGTGTTTCCTGTAGGAAAGTTAATTTCAGGGCCACACGGTGCACTTCATTATCCGATAAAGTCAACCGTTTACTTAAGTTGATGTAGGGCAGAAATTGTCGTAACTTGGGACACACCCCTGTAACAAAAACAGTAGTTCGAAACGGTGAAATGTATCAAAATCAAAAGTATACTTTGAGTGACTCGGGATTTAAAGCTATATCCTCACCAAGTTTTAGCTTAATCGATCCACTAGTTTTCGAGCCTATTCGGAACAAACAAACAAACAAACAAACAAACAAACATCATCTCATTTCATTTCAACGATGGGATAGGAATCGGCCGTAGCCTCAATTATTACGGTTCAGCCCCAATATGCACCTGGTGTGAAAATGGGAAACCACAGAAAACCACCTTCAGGTGGTATCGACGGTTGGGTTCAAACCCACTCTCTCCCGAACAAAAGCACATAGCTACGCGACCCAAACCGCATAACCATATCACTCAGTTTATTAAGATAATACCGAGCGAGTTGGCCGTTCGGTTAACGTCGCGCACCTGTGAGCTTCCATTCGAGAGATAGTGGGCTCGAACCCCACTGTCGACAGCTCTGAAGATGGTTTTCTGTGGTTTTCCATTTTCACACCAGGCAAATGCTGGTGATTGAACCCGCGACCACTGAGTAAGAGGCAAGCACATTATTACTACAAGGCGAATCTATCATCAGATGTTGCTGTCCATTCCCTGAGATAATAACCAGTGCCTCTAGTTTCCAATAGTGTTTTCTCTTTACAGTATGTCGACAATCTCCTTAACATTTCCTGGCCACAGCAATCCCCTGAAAATCCAGTCTTTTAGTGGTCTGAAACAAATTTCGGCATACAGACACGAACTGCGAACGAAGGTTTCCTCAATGTGAGAACTGCAAGCGGGGAAGTACAGTAAAGAAAAATTGAAGCCGAGTCGCTGAAACAGACTTCCTTGTAAAGTGTCTAGGTACACTAGGTCTGTGAAATAGTACTCTGAAGGCGTGAAAAGTAGTATCCTATTCAGCAATTTCAGTTACACACACAAACAGGTACAGGGTGGAGCGAGGTTGACCGTAGCAGTGGTAGGTCATAGGTCTAAAATTATACTACAGCGGATACAATCATGTCCTTTACGTAAGCTTAACCTCGTAGGACCAGGACTAAGGATAGGCTGCCAATCAAAAAACTCAAAGGGTATTTGCTAGAACTAGATAAGAGGTTGACCCTGGACGGGGCAGACGTGTAGTAACATTCCATCACCAGCATAAATCACTGTTTCTATAACGGCAAGATTCCGTGCACTCGAGTGGACGTACATCGAGAGGGAAAACTCGGCTTCATGGCTAACGGGTTATCCCGCTGACCTTTCAACCAAGGGGTTCTGAGTCAGATTTCCGACCAAGTCGGATATTTTAACTTTAATTGTTCATCTGGCTCAGAGTTTGGGTGGCTGTACCGTCAACAACATTAGATTTCATCCAAGGGTCCCATCCTCAGAGACGCGCAGGTCGCCCTTGAGCGTCAACTCCGACGATCTGCAAGAGGCCTCTCCTAGGGCCAGGCGTCATTATTATTGGGAAGAAAAAACGAATGTTATCTACAAGGAAATCTTACAGAGCCTATCACTGCTCCCCAGCAAAGTGGGTATGGGCCGCCAGTTTAATAACAAATTAACACCTCATTCTTCGTTCAGCTGCCGTATCAGTGACAAGAATGTCACCCACAAACTTTGCGAATTCTTCTTCACTTTCTTGCTTAATAATTCTTTCTTCTAAATAACAGAATACATAACTCTCGTAAGTCACTCAGTAGAGATTTCTTCTCCGTTCCCAAGTTAAAAGTTCTGACTGATACTTCTAAAGTTTCACACAGTTACCTTCCTTTCTAATAATTAAATACGTGACTTACATTCGATGTCATTTCCTGGCTCATTTATTCCACGAGGTGAGCTGTATCTCCTCAGAAAAGTTAAATCTAGAATCATGAAACGAAATAAGTTTCTATTATAGGGATAGTCCCCCAATTACAACAGAGTAGTACAATTTAAACTATGTATACTAAGATTCTTATTATTCCACCACTTTTGTCACACCCTGATGGAGTCAGAGATACGAACTGTATCGCACATGTTGATCTGGCCCTGTTACACGGCCAGATGCACTTCCTGACGCCAACTCTATGTCCAGGGATGTATTTCTTTCTCCGTTCTGAAGTTAAAACTTGTTTCCGTGATGGTTGGCAGAATAATATGTTATGTGTATATTAGTGTATTTCTTATATTTCAACAAAAAACAAGCTAATATTTTAGGCTCTTTCCCTAATTATTTTCCATTGGATCAGATTTACTCCAAAACAAAATTTTATCTCATTAGGCCGATATTAATCCGTACCGAATTGAGCGCAATATTTCAATGTTAGGAATTATAGGTCTTGTAGTTTTAATTCAGTAGAAAAGCTATTGATACATGTTTAATATCTAACTTTATATTACGAATTAATACATTTTCACTCTTTAGACTGTATTATGGTTTTTAGCATTCTTGTAGATACTTTCTTTTCAGTGTTTCTTTCTTGCAATCTGGGCACAGTGTACGATGTTTTTGAACACAACACAACTCAACTTGCTTTTGCTCCTCATCTCCTCATCATGAAAATCTTGCATTTCTTTAAACACCCCTTTCAGCACAATCATTCACAGCTTTCATCTCCATTACTATCCTTTCAGCTTCTAAATATGCAGTGTTACTCGTCCATGTCGAAGGACATCTATCTATCTATAAATATATATAAAATGCAAATGTACCCGTGCTTCGCTACGGTACTCTACATTGTATACGGATATCGAAGGAAATTAGTGCACATGAAGCGAATAAGATTTTTAAATTGGGTTTGTCTTGGCTTTATCCGAGAATCAGTATTGCGAAATCCACAGACGTTGTTTCCAATGAAAGTGTGATTTGCGGAATTGCGATGATAACGGCAAGCCCACTTGTTTACTGCAATTCACAACGAAGAAGGTAATTTTCATTTAACGGCAGACCCCATTGCCTAGTGCGCGGCCAAAATCGATATGGGGAGGTTTCATTACAATGGCAGACCCCAATTCCTACTTTCAGATAGATTACAGTTGAGGAACTTTTATTATATTTGCAAGGACCTTCCTTACTGCCAGTCAAAAGTGAGTTGCGTTCTTATCTTTATAATGGCAGACGCATTTTCTAATACCAGTCAGCTTCCTGCCAGTCGCACCGAGTTGGTGAGATTCCATTATAATAGCAGGCCACTATGCCTATCGTCAGTCACATTTTAGATGGTCAATTTGTTTATAATGGAAGACATGGCAAGGGTTGCCTACTGACAAACAGGATCGGGTAAAATAGTTTTGAAAAAATTGCACCCTCCCTAGAGTTCTGCTAGTCGAATCGAGAAGGGAATTATGCATTAAAATAGTGCACAAGAGATGGAGGACGACCCAGTTCTTACTGCCTGTTGAAGTCAATGTGGGGAGGACTCAAAACAATAGCAGAAGCCCTCCTTCTGACAGTCACTATCGATTTGCAATGTATTTAATACCAATGGCAGACAAACCCTTTCTAGATTGTTACAAATCGACGTCAATGAAAGAATATAGTCGTCATACGGAAGTATAAGGATGTTAACCATCATTTACAGAATAACTGCTGCTAAACGGTACATCAAGTCGAAAAACGGATTGTACGATAAGACGCACTTTCTGGCCATATCTTGGGGTCATCAGCTACTCCCGTACAAGTTTCAAATTTCTGAGATTTCTCGTAGTGCCTCATTAATTCACGTCTTTTTCATTTTTAAATATTATATATACATCGCTCCAGCCCGACTTGCTTTTATATATATAGATGACGGATAAGCATGAGCACGTTGAAAAGTGCAGACTTCCACTTCGAGATTCATACCTCCTAAACGGTGCATGGTATTAAGAAACGGTTTGCGCCATCAGACGCCCCATTTGTCGCCCTAAATGTATGTTTCTGCACCATTTCCTGGTATCTCCCATATTAAGGGGTAAAATGAGTTCAAATTTTGAATAGGGTGAAATTTGGGTACTTTATTAATATTTTACATTCCTTTTGCCTACTTATGTATAAGCTAGAATCATGAAATTTGGTCCACACATGGCCCTTAATCGTGCCAATGTGCGCACCCAACGTGATGATCCTACCATTCTTATAAGTGTGTCAAAATATGAAATATACTTGTAAAAATCGCCAAATTTACGAACAGTCCAGAAATACGGACAAATTTAACGTATAAGGGAGAGAGATACGACAACATGCCACAGGACCAAAGTTGTAGATCACTCCGAATTGAAGCGACATTGTGCCATCCGTTTTGTGATACGAGTTACCGTTTAGCCAAAAAATAGCTCAAAAGGAATGCCTGCACAGTCATTAAAATTGCCTCAATATTTCGATATCTCTGGGGGTAAAAAGTGATAAATTTGAACATCTTGGAATTTTCCCGTCGGTTAGGGATCAAAAGCTATAACTTCACCAAATTTCAATTTTCTACCTCGTCTGGCAGGTTGTGCCGCCATCTTGATTTGGGGGGACGGGGGATAAAAATTAAGAAATTCCCGAAAATTTTTAAGCCCACGAAACCTATAGGTTGTCGTTTTGAATATATTATATGACTGCGTTCTTATGCTCAGCCCAAAATTTGAGCCCCCCCCAGCGTGCCCCCTTCAGGGAATTTTGAGAATTTCCGATTTTTCTAGGGATCCTGGGGTCATAAGCTTCTCCCGTACCAAGTTTCAAATTTCTGAGATTTCTGGAAGTGCCTCATTAATTCACGTCTTTTTTCATTTTTAAATATTTATATATACATCGCTCCAGCCCGACTTGCTTTTATATATATATATAGATAAGAGTTTTGTCTGCACATTTCTCAGAATTTAAAAAGATGGTATTTATGTATCGGTCATGTCCACAGTAACAAGGAAATGCACTTTTTATTTTCCGTAATGTCTGTCTGTCTGTCTGTCTGTCTGTCTGTCTGTCTGTCTGTCTGTCTGTCTGTCTGTCTGTCTGTCTGTCTGTCTGTCTGTCTGTCTGTCTGTCTGTCTGTCTGCGCATCACGAGAAAACGACTGAAGAGAATTGAATGAAAATCGGTATGTTAAGTCGGGGAATGAGCCACTACAATCTAGGTCATAAATCATTTTATTCACGCCGAGTGAAATGGTAGTTTAGGGAAGGGCCTAAAACTTAATTATCAAATATTTTTGTTACTTATTTTTCACAATTGGCTTTACGTCGCACCGACAGAGATATGTCTTATGGCGACGATAGGATAGGAAAGGCCTAGGATTGGGAAGGAAGCGGCCGTGGCCTTAATTAAGGTACAGACCCAGCATGTGCTTGGTGTAAAAATGGTAAACCACGGAAAACTATCTTCAGGGCTACCCACTATCTCCCGGATGCAAGCTCACAGCTGCGCGGCCCTAACCACACGGCATTTTTGTTATTAGTGGTCCTGTCGATAAATACTACATAACTAAAGTTATATGGAATTAAATTTCCGATCATTTATTTCTTATACATTTTTACCGTACCGGCTATGATAACAGAGATATTCATGAATTTGTATTTTTGTTGCTAAGTCCATATTTAACCCTTTGGTCCTCTCTGAAGGATACCTACCTTCCTTACTTATCAGCAATTTTCATGAGATCTGTCTCTTGGGTCGTTTCAGGTTCTTCGTCACTTGCTGAGGTAAAGGGTAGGGTTCAGTAATCCTAATCCTACTCAAATGAAAGGTCTATTCATAAAATATTTGTATTTTATTTTTGGAAAAATTTACTGAATAAAGTAATAATTTGTAATCCATGTATAGTTCGGACTCTATCTTGTCCACTTAACACAACAATCATTTTACTCAGAGGGGCCGAACGCTGGTTTGAGACGTTGACTTAACTGCCTGATGGGCATCCTTACTAGAAACCATTGTCTCAATTATTAAATAAAGAAAGGAAAGTCTGGAAATCCTTAAATTCGGCTTCCATGTGAGACTACATGTACCATCATAATGATTCTTTATGGTCCAGCCCTCGTAACACGAACTCTGGACTCTGGGTATAATTAAGGCAGTCCAATCAGTGTGTGCCACACAGTGGTTATACGGCATGGACCCTTAATTGACGATGTGACCTGCAACTATGTCACGGACCGACCTCTAATTTCGGACTATTCCAGATTATAGCACCACAATTCACAAAATAACTCAAAATTCAACTCTGAAAAGAGTCGATTCTTAAGAAAAGTTTCTTCCTCTTCACTTTTATTAAATTCTACATTCATTTCATTCCAAAAGCAGCGAAGGGCGGTGTTTCTCTTCTGGTTTAGAGGAAAAATTTGCCTCCAAGCCAGATAGTTTTCCCCCGCTAGTGTAGTGAATTGAGATTTTCCCACTCATCGGGACTCCTATTAAACAGGTGAGAAAAAGGGCATAGATTTTGACCTAGGACTCTACAGTCCCCCCCTCCCCCACCGAAATTAAAGAGTGAGGCTGTCTGCGGCCTGGTCATTCCAGCTCTGGAACTTTGGACTGTTAGATCGTTAAAAGTGACAAAGTGTGTGGCGTTTCATTTGATCGAGTATATCACATGATAGCATTGCTTTTAATCGCGACATTCCTACTGGCATCATTTTAATGACCTATGTTGATTTCAGTTGGGAAAACCACTAAGACGATCTTTCAGAGAATGTAAAAAGCCAGGTGGAGAGTGAGTGTCTGCCATTATAATGAAAACTCCCCAACTTGATTCTGACTGATGATAGGCAAGAGGGCCTATCATTACAATGAAAATTCCCTAATCCAGTCTTCACATTAGGAAAGAAGTTTGGTGACTTCCCCGTTGTGTTTCTAGGGTAACGTTAAGAGCTATGCAATTTAATCTCTATCTGACGGACGAATTAACGTAAACAGCGTCGTATGTTCTCCCCCACATGGACACACCGGAGAGATTTAGAATTGAATCCAGGCTATAGGCACGCAATCCAGTAATGAAATGAAATGTCGTATGGCTTTTAGTGCCGGGATATCCCAGGACGGGTTCGGCTCGCCAGGTGCAGGTCTTTCTATTTGACTCCCGTAGGCGACCTGCGCGTCATGATAAGGATGAAATGATAGTGAAGACAACACAGACACCCAGCCTTCGTACCATTGGAATTAACCAATTAAGGTTAAAATCCCCGACCCGGCCGGGAATCGAACTCAGGACCCTCTGAACCGAAGGCCAGTACACTGACCGTTCAGCCAACGAGTCGGACGCGCAATCCAGTGATTCAGGTCGACGAGGACGTTGTTTGCAATTTTAAATGGAGGGTGGGATACACATATTGGTTTGACCATAGCATTTTCGTCGTTCAAGTCCTTGAAAGGTGTTTGTACAAGAAGGTTTTCATGCGGTTGCACAAACTATCCCTTGTGAGGTAAGACTAGCATTGGTTTTATAGTGACATTTTTTGGTTGATTGATATTGCCTTATAAGATGTGTGAGCTTCCAAAGTTATGTGCATTTTCTTCTTATTCTTATTCTTCTTCTGTCATTACAATGAAAACTCCCCAACTTGATTCTGACTGATTCATCGATTGTTGTAATGTCTGTTCCTCTGACCAAATACGTCGTGTTGGTTTCTTCTCGTCTTCCTCAAATCTTCTTGTGTGAACAATTTGCCTGAAACATTTCTATCTTGCAGATTTGATTGTCCTAATTGAGTGAGGCCTTTCTCTACTTGCTTATACCATTTTGGTCTCGTGCATTTGATTTGCAAAACTATGTGTATTCTATAAATAAGTCTGTTGTTGTTAATTCTTTCCAAATGGCTTATAAGTTTTATTCGTCGCAGTCTAATCGTATCAGTAAGTTTGGATACTTTTGAAATATATTTCTGAGTTGGGTTTGAGGTAATGTATTCCATTTTTAATTCTTGGTCCTAAGAGATTTCTCGTGATTTTCCTTCCTTTAGTCTCTAATTGTTCCTTTAAGTTTTTATGATGTAAATTGAGAGTTTCTGAATCATCAAGAACTTCAGGTTTGCTCACTGTTACGTAATGACGAATTTTATTGTTCCAGGACAAGCATTTTTAATAAACATTCCTTCTGTGTTGAAAAGCAATTTCCATTTCCTGAATTCTTGAAGTTACAGTTTTATTTTCATTGCCATTTTCAATGATCCTAAACCTAACTACTTAAATTCCTTTACTCTTGCAACTGTATTTATATCTATGGTAAGTTCAGGTGGAGCAGTTTTGATATTTTTGGTCGTAAATTTAGATTGTTTATGATATTTTAAGTCATTTCCTTGCTTCTTGCTCTTCCAGTATAGCAATATGCTTCTGTGCATTTTATTATTTAACAATTTCTAATTTCTGTAATACAAATTCGTGAAGACAGTTTGAACATTTTCTTCATAATCCACTGTGGATTTTGGACTAGTGGATAGCCCTGGAGTGTACTTTGTGCAGCACTGATGTGGGCTGGACGATTAAGGAGCAGCTAATGTAAGCAAGCGTGCGGTTAGAGATAATAGCCGCACGCCTCCTATGGTAATCTTCTACACGATGTCATCTTTCTTACGGCGTCAAACATAATCACCGCCAACATTACCGTGGCCCTAGGCCGTCAGATTATAGCGTATAACCGCAGAAAAGGTGGGATTTATTTCATAGCTCCACAGGATAACATTCAGGGCACCTGATATGAAGAATATATAAATGCTGCAAAGTAATTTAATTTTAGAAAATCTGATTTAAGTACCGAAATGCACTAATGGAACAAAATTGCAATTGCTTCTCAGTAAAGATAGTCTCTTTTGTGTCTTTCCTCTCAATGCTCTGCCAAGCCGTAGATATACAGGGTGAAGCGTAATTCGCGCACTCGGGCGTCGCAGCGCGACTCCTCACATGCCAGCAATAAAAAAATGTCTCTTACAAATTTTCGTCTTGCGAGTATATCCGGCAGAAAACGGACGTTGAAGAGTAGCAATCTGGCAACACTGTAACCATATGTAGGGTAACTACCGCTGTCAGCACGTTCTCGTCGTCTTGTAAAGTTGGTGCAGTGGGTAGAGTTTTTGGTTGCATGCAGGAGGTCGATGGTTCGATCCTGGGTTGAGGCGCATTTTTTATTTGCTAATTTTCATCTGACATTACCTACTGTAATAGAGTAAGACACCGTTTCTGAGGTCACATGTATCCTACATTTACAACATTTTGTAACGCTGAAACAACAAATACCTGATTAGACTAATAAGAAATAGACAGCTGAAACAAACAGGTTTCGCATCTAGTAGATGAAGTGGTGCGAATAAATTCACGCCCACGACGTGGGAAGTGCGCTTTTCAAAGCTGACCAATGAAAACGACTGTTCGTCCATTTCTAGGATCGTAGTATGTAAGTGCAAATGGTTTCTGGAGGTCCCACTGCAATCGCTGTTGACGATTAAGATGTCAGATACCAGATACCATACCACCTGAACTACATTTACGAAATAAAAAACAAACGCCTCAACCCAGGATCGACCACTCGACCTCCTGCATGCTAACCCGAAACTCTATCCACTGCACCAACTGTACAGTACGACTAACTTCCTCTGACAGAGGTAGTTACCCTACATGTTGCCAGATTGCTACTTTTCAACGTCGTTTTTTCTGCCGGATATACTCGCAAGACGAAATTTTGTAAGAGACATTTTTTTTTTTATTGCTGGCATGTGAGGAGTCGCGCTGCGACGCCCGAGTGCGCGAATTACGCTTCACCCTGTATATAGGGTGCTCCAAACATGTCATGAAATAATCACAGGGCGTGATAGATAGGTAGGTGATAGGTGATCAAGACATTAAAATTCGGACAGGAGGCATTCCTGGAAATGTTCATCGAGAGTCGTCATGTAATTTTGCAACCATTATTTTTCAGATGGGAGTCTCCTATGTCTTTCTTCCTTTTCTTTCCTTCCTAATCCGTTTTCTCTCCAGGGTTGGTTTTCCCTCGGACTCAGCGAGGGTTCCACCTCTACCACCTCAAGGGCAGTGTCCTTGAGCGTCAGACTTTGGGTTGGGTATACAACTTCGGAGGAGGACCAGTATTACGCCCAGGTGGACTCACCTGCTATGATGAACAGGGGCCTTCTGGGGGGGGAGTGGAAAGATCGGAAGGATAGACAAGGAAGGAAGCGGCCATGGCCTCAAGTTATGTACTATCCCGGCATTTGCTTCGAAGAGAAGTGGAAAACCACGGAAAAACCACTTCCAGAATGGCTGAGGTGGGAATCGAAACCCCTTCTACTCAGTTGACCTCCCGAGGATAAGACGATCCCGTTCTAGCCTTCGTACAACTTTTCAAATTTCGTGGCAGGGCCGGGAATCAAACCCGGGCCTCTGGGGGTGGCAGTTAATCACACTAACCACTACACCACAGAGGTAGATTCATCTTTCTTCTTTTTGTTATTTTTCTAATGCCTGGCAATCATTATAGAAATTTCATATTTTTTGGTAGCGATATGGAACAGTTTACATGATAAGTTTTTCAACTTCCTTAACCAAGTGATCCGTCGGCGTTTCTTCGAGTGAGTCAAGGTTGGCTACAATCTTAGCTAAACTGGCACGACCATCCCTCTGTGGATCAGTGGTAGAGTGTCGGCTTCCGGACCCCAAGATAACAGGTTCAAACCCGGCAATGGTAGCCGGACTTTTAAAGAACGGCATAAAGTCCATTCGGCATTTCAAGTCGTACGATGTTGGCATGAAAAACATTTCTAGCGACACGTTTGGTGTTTACCCGACAAAACTCTGCCGTAGACGCCCGAGAGAGATTTGGTTTACTCTGCTATCTAGTAGGCCTAGAGCAGGCAGCCATATGGCGTCAAATTACAATACCATCACACGGTACCTGAGGTCATACGATTATTATATTACTTGTTATTCTCAGGAAGGTCCTAGAATCCAGCCTTCACCAGTCTAGCAAGTTCTTCAGTCGCTAGTGTTTTCTTCAAACTCAACCTCGTCACCCAGCAAATTTTCCTTGCAACATCAACTTTAAAGGAGGGGTTACTTTTCGTTGCTGATGGCGTGTCCTAAATAGGTTGTCCTTATTTTCTTGATTATGTAGATTAACTCTCGATCCTAGTTCTTGACAAACGCCGGTGTGTCAGAATTTTGTCCCAGAGGAGTTGTTCAACGTGCACGAAGCCAACGACGCCGTGATCATGGTGGCCCACATCTTGAACGATGCCTGTAAGGGAACTGTTCTGCATTTGTTACGAACTGTACTATACGGTACACTGATGGAACAGATTGATTACACTTGGACAAAACTGTACGTGTTTCGTCTGAGGGTTGTTGCTGTATTACTGTATTACTCTGTGTTCTGTGTTGTACGGCTTGGTTATTGCATATTACAGGCTTTTTTTACTGATATGAAGGTACTTTCATAGAAACAAGAATAATTGGGTTAACAAACCGAATAAACCGTAAGTACATTATTAATCTGTAATGAGTCACCGAATACCACGGGTCCTTTATACCAATATACTCAGAAGGTATCCCTGAACAACATTCAAAAGTTTGTCGGTGAAGTTCGGTTTTACTCTGTACATTAAGTGCGCATTCCTTTTTATTAAATCTCGATTAACCTGGATAATGTAGGGCTTCCCGGATAAGCAAAATCGCGGTTAACCCGCAAAAAGTTAAAAATAGAACAGGCGTAGTGGAAGTACAGTTAAAATGATAATAAGTGATACTACTGTATTTCTTTTTATTTTTAGGGGCTGCCTGGCCGAGGCGGTAAAGGCGTACTCGGTTCACTCGGAAAGAATTGGGTTCGAATCCCAGTCAGGAAGTCGTCAAATTTAAGAAACGAGATTTCCACTCCCGGAGGTGCATATGGCTCTACACCAAAAATGAGTACCAGGTTAATTCCTGGGGGCAAAAGTTACGAATAGTGGAAGCCTTTACCTTCCACCACTCCCAGAGCCTTCATGGCCTGTACGGAGATGACTTTGCATTGCTTTACTTTTTTTACTGTATTTCTTATTAAGTTGCCCAATACATACAGTAAAAGTAGCACTAAGCACAATTAATAAATGGAAAAATAAACAGCAATTTTCGTTGAAACTAATAAGGCAAAGAAACATATTTAGACTACCCAACTTTACTGGTTCAGAAAATAATCAGTCATGGTTTTCTGCTTACGTGCCAAGAAACACTTTTTCTTTATTTTGCTTCTCATGTTTCTCAAAACAAGTTTTTCGGTGATGAGAGCATTATCCCGGTCCTTGATATACTCCAGCAATGACTCGACATTTGCCAAGGTCCCATGCGTAACTGTTTGTTGTGATTGCGCGGCACGAGCAGCTGTTTCCCCCTCCTCATCAGCTTCACTTCCCGCTACCTCCCTGCTCTTTACTTTGTGGTCACAATCGAACCACTGACGAATATTGTCTTCGTCAACTTCATCTCCACCTGGAACACTTTCTACGGCTTCAGTCACTGTACTAACTGTATCGACTTCATCAAATCCGAGAAATCCATCGTCTTCAGAAATATCTGGGGTGATTTTTATTCCAATACCGCACAATTTTCAATGGTTTTGTTTATTCCCAAGCTGAATCGCGGTTAAGCCGAATCGCGGTTAAGCCGAATCGCCGTTAAGCCGCAACGTGGTTGATCCTTTTACCGTAAATCGAGACTTGATTGTATTCCCATCCCCTAGTTCCAGATAGCCAGAAACTGGGGAGATAGCATTACTTTATTGCAATTCATTAAGTTCGACACATCCATTACATTTCCCTCTTATAAGGATTATTACTACTCTGAATACAATTCATTTTTTGTCCTAGACATTAACGATGCTGCATAGTGTAGGACAACATGTATCTTCCCCATCCTTAGCTTATTTAGTGCTTACATTTGTGCACAAATCTTATGGAGTATCCTACAATTACAACATGCCTGAAATGTATGGCTGCATGAATTGGTAAATGGATGGTTCCAGGGTTGAAATGTAATGGAATGCATTGAGCATTCCATTATGAGTGAGACACTGATCGCCTAAATGAATGACCGAGTGCATGAATGAACGGACTGGATTCCAAGTCCCCTCACCCGATCGCGGATAACCACCAGCTGCGGAAAGAGCTCCGTGCTTAATTGTGAAGTGATAAAATATTCTTAATTAATCTTGTTGAACATCCAGATGGACATAGGTTGCTGCAAGGACACAGAATACGACTGTATGACTCTTGTAGTTCTGAAAAATTCTTAGGTGGTCCATCTGACCGCAACATGGATTTTTTCAGCATGCTATAAATTACGAGAAAATATAGAGTTATATGCTCATCCATATGTAACGAGCGAGTTGGCCGTGTGGTTGGGGGGCACACAGCCGTGATCTTCAATTCGGGAGATACTGCGTTCGAACTCCACTGTCGGCAGGCCTGAATATGGTTTTCCGTGGTTTCCCATTTTCGCACCAGGCTAACCCTGGGGCTGTACCTTAATTCCCTTCCCTTTCCTAGGCATTTCCTATTCCATAGTCGCCATAAGACCTATCTTTATCGATGCGACCTAAAGCAAATTGTTTTTAAAAATCTATCTCTGTCGTTGCGACGCAAAACAACTTTTAAGAAAAGATTATCAAAGAACAACTTGGACGTGCCGGCTGCCTCGCCGACATGCCTAGCATAGGTTTTCAAAGATTAAGATTCTGCTCCTTAGCTTAATCGAGGCATTCCGTTTAGAAGGCTCTGAGTGCGATCCTGACCACGTCGGGGATTCAAACCGATTTTCTCGATCATTTTTCTGACTCTGGGTCAATGTCTTGTGTTCGTCCCGATACACATCTCTTCAAATGCACACAGCCAACCACCACACAACCAGGGAATAGAGTTGGCGTCGGAAATGACATCCGGCCAAAAACCAGTTCCAAGTCTATATGTGCGACAATCGCACCTGTGACTCCATCAGAGTGTGCGAAGAACACCGAAAGAAGATGAGGAAGCAGAATTCTTAATTGAGCGGCGGCTAAATTCAATAGGGAGGACAGATTATTCTTCTGGGAGAGGAAAGGGCTAGGAGTGGGAAGGAAGCAGCCGTGGCATTATTATTATTATTATTATTATTATTATTATTATTATTATTATTATTATTATTATTATTATTCAAGTATAAATCATATTTTACACATGGTATATTAGGACTAAAATTATGCACAAGGGGTGAGATGTAGACTTTCTGTGAAGATGCGGCATGTCTCGTTGGGAGCTATGTCCACTGTTTTGGCATGACGGAAATTATACGAGGGAAGCAACATGTACGATGTATTTCTAAGAGGTACTATCACATCCAGGTGGACCGTAGACAACAGATCAAGACCGTCCCTGGAGAGGTGATTCTCTCCTACCAAAAGCTATCCATATAAAAGTGCATACACGCACCAGAAATAACGTTTCAGGCACTATAATTCTCTTGTCTATTAATATGCATGTTATAGTGAATGTGTGTCTAGCTCTTTGATGTCATTATGGGTGAAAATTGGGTAATCAGTGCCTTTTCGCCATTTAAATTGATTTATCTATCACTGAAGCCGTGAAAGTGATTAACTCTAATAACTGAGTGTGGGCGTGACGTGACATACTGGGCGCATTTGGAGATTGATCATTAGCGTCATGGGCATGAATTAGCGGAGAGAAACGTGGAAAGTTCAAATTCAATTAATACCACAAACGAATTACCAAGTTGTGAAGTAATACAATTTAAAAGCAAAGAACAACCAAAATATCTCCACAGCATTTATTTTAAGAACCTCTACCTCCTCGCTGTATCGTTCACTCAGATCAGCAGATGTAGTGAATCCTGCTTCTCGCTCAGGGGCGTAACTTTAGGGCCCGGGTTCTTAAGGGGCTCCGCAGACTCCAAATAAAAATAATATAGTCTAGTCTCCAGCCCCGTGGTGTACGGATAGCGTGCCTGCCTCTTACCCCGAGGCTCCCGGTTCGATTCGCGGCCAGGTCAGGGATTTCTACCTGGATCTGAGGGCTGATTCGAGCTCCACTCAGCCAACGCGATTACAATTGAGGAGCTATCTGACAGTGAGATACCGGACCCGGTCTAGAAGGCCAAGAATAACGGCCGAGAGGATTCGTCGTGCTGACCACACAACACCTCGTAATCTGCAAGCCTTCGGGCTGAGCAGCCGTCGCTTGGTAGGCCAAGGCACTTCAGAGCTGTATTGACATGGGGTGGGGTCCTACTCTAGTCTAGTCTAATGTTACTCTGGAGGGAAATGATCTGTGTGGTTTTGTTAATAATAATAATAATAATAATAATAATAATAATAATAATAATAATAATAATAATGTTATTGTCTTTACGTCCCACTAACTACCTTTACGGATTTCGGAGACGCCGAGTTGCCGGAATTTATTCCCGCAGTAGTTCTTTTATGTGCCAGTAAAAACGAGGCTGACTTATTTGAGCGCCTTAAAATATCACTGGGCTGAGCCAGAATCGCACTTGCCAAGTTGGGGTCAGAAGGCCAGCGCCTCAGCCATCTGAGCCACTCAGCTCAGGGGGCGGTTTTGTAGAATCAGTCGAATTTTTTTTTTGTTTTTGTTTTTTGTTTTTTTGTTTTTTACAATTTGTACGTAGAGGAATTGCCATTTCGTTGCATCTAGCAGCAGTTTATTGTGTTGAGTGTAACACAAAACAGCTGTAAAAAAAATGTAGTTGCCCTCGCCGTCTCTCGTAACACCGCAGCACGCTCTTCAAAAAATACTGGCACCAAATCGCTTAAAAATAATTATAGCAACACGAAGTAATACCAAAATATCATATTTTAGTAAGGAAATGACACTTTCTTGCTGTATAGTGCACCTGAGGTAGTATTGTGCACAAAATTTTGCAGAGCATTTACCTTTTTTTCACACATTTATTCGACAACATCGTATTATGCCAATAAGAATTTGTAGCAAGAATCAGTTAACTCGAGTTTCGAACGAACTCTCTTTGCACGAAGTTAATAATAGGATCGGCTGTGCGGTTTGATATTTTACAGACTTCATTTGACAAGTTTTTAATTTAGTTTTGTTCGTATATTTCCCTGTGTTGTATTCGAATAAATTACTACAACCGAGATATCGGTATTGTGAAGCCTCCGTGGCTCAGGCGGCAGCCCGGCGGCCTCTTACATCTGGGTTCCGTGGTTCATATCCCGGTCACTCCATTTGAGATTTGTGCTGGACAAAGCGGAGGCGGGACAGATTTTTCTTCGGGTTATCATTCATTCCAGCAACACTCTCCAGTATCATTTCATTTCATCTGTCAATCATTATTGATTGCCTCAGAGGAGTGCGACAGGCTTCAGCAGTCGGCACAATTCCTATCCTCGCCGCTAGATGGAGATTTCATTCATTCCATTCCTGACCCGGTCAAATGACAGGAAACAGGCTGTGGATTTTCATTTTCAACCGCGATATTGGTATCAGTTACAGAGCGTAGTTCTGTAGTTCCCGAAAAATGAAACCTATTAAAGTTCAGTAAGAACATCTAAGTAGTTTATGGTTGGCGCTGCAGTAGCTTAGCCGTTAAACCACGGAGGCAGTCAAATAAAATCCATACATCATTTTTGAGTAATTACACAACAACAAACAATCCCTTTGTTCATATAACTTGACAATATATTGCATTACTTTCAGCTCCTGCAATATTTATATTAAGTTATTCCTAGGTTTACTTTGTATTTAGCCGGCTCCCAGGTGTAGGGGTAGCGTGCCTGTCTCTTACCCGGAAGCCCTGGGTTCGATTCTCGGCAAGGTCAGGGATTTTTACCTGCATATGAGGGCCTGTTCGAGGTCCACTCAGCCTACATGATTACAATTGAGGAGCTATCTGACAGTGAGATAGCGGCCCCGAGTTATAAAGCCAAGAATAACGGCCAAGCAGATCCGTCGTGCTGACCACACGACACCTCGTAATCTGTAAGCCTTCGGGCTGAGCAGCGGTCGCTTGGTAGTTTATCAACGAACTCGTGAGAAAAGTGCCTACCGAATTCATGATGCAAGACATGAGGAAAGCATACGAATCGCACTGCTGTGACAAGGAGGCTCTGTCACGCGCTCGACTTTCCATACAGACGAGCGCACATGCGCGCCAATACTTTCCCGCCAGGCCACAGCCGCCAGACAGCGAAGCTGCGTGACAATCAGTCTGAGTGCGAACTGTTACAGAGGAAGTTGTTACTGAAGTTTGTTGAACAGTCTCGTATATATTTTAACTAAAAATGGCTATTTTATTTTATTTTTCATGAATTTAGGAAGTGACATATCACCGTGTTATAGAGCCGGCCGTGGCCAGTAAAGGTGACACATATTCCTTTACCTCTGTCATCCAAGTTTGCGAAAGTGGGCTGCTCAGTTCAGAATTTCCTTTGAACAACCCAATTTAACTTTGGATAGTCAAATAAAAATAGAATGTGCTGCGCACCGACACACGATTTGACTCCTCTACGTATTATTAATAACGAGAGTTCAGAGTCACGAATCCCTTTGTATCCACCCCCCCCCCCCACCGAGATTAAACAATCGCAAACATGATATTCAAATATAATAGTCGTAATTAATTGTAGCGAAATCAATACGTTTACTGATTGGCATGTGTATTTACACAACACAATTTTTCTGGATTACAAATTTCTCGCAGAGTCGTTCGCACATCAGGGCTAACAGAAATTTCATGGAATCCATTCCCTTCTCATTAGATACAACATAAAATCTCCATTGCTATCAGGTTAAAGACTTTCAGAGAATATAGGCAATCAGTCAATCAATTCATCATGACTGGAAGACTGTCGCGCAGGCGGCAGTTAAACCTAATCTTTTCTCAAATGATTTCAAAGAACTTGGAAATTTATGAATATTTCCCTTGATAAATTATTCCAATCCCTAATTTCACTTCCTATAAATGATAATTTGTCCTAATTTGTCCTCCAGAATTTCCTACTTAATTTTCATATCATGATCTTTCCTACTTTTAAAAGCTCGACTCCAGCTTATACGTCTGCTGATGTCATTCAACGCTGTCTTTCGACTGATAGCTCTGGACTTACCGCTTAGTGGAGTAGCTCCTCTCCTTACTCCTAAGTCTTCCCAGCCAATAATTCTGCAACATTTTCCGTAATTCTACTCTTTTTCGTAAATCACCCAGTTTAAATCGCGTTGCTTTCATTTGATATTTTCCAGTTCTCGTATTAAGTAATCCTGGTGAGCGTTACATACACTTGAATCATAGTCAACTAAAATTGGGGTCTTACCAAAGACTTACACGCCCTCTCCTTTACACTAATACTCTCATAACCATATGAAGAGACCTGTAACCTTTATTTACAATCTCGTTAGTACGATTACACCAATGAAGACCTTTCCTTACAACAAAATTAAGTACTTATAAGTGACCTCCGTGAGGTACTTTCACCCCAATAACACAGTAATTATAATTCAGAGGACGTTTCCTCTTTGCAAAATTTGCAACCTTTACCATCTCACAGCACTGTCGGGCGTTGCATGGTAAAAAACTCCCACAGTAGATCACTGAATCTTTGCGTAATAAAGTGACATTACCAAATAATAATAATAATAATAATAATAATAATAATAATAATAATAATAATAATAATAATAATAATAACACCGAGTCAGTTGGTCATGCGTCCAGGGTCGCGCAGTTGTGAGATTGCATTCGGAAAATACTGGATCGGCAGCCCTGAAGATGGTTTTCCGTGGTTTCCCACATTCACACTAGGCAAATGCTGCGGCTGTACCTAATTAAGGCCACGACCGCTTCCTTCCACTCCTAGCCCTTTTCTATCCCATCGTCGCCAAAGGACCTAAGTTATCTGTGTCGGTACGACGTAAAGCAAGTTGTAAAAAAAAAAGAAGAACAGTGGCATTGAAGATAGCAAGATAGAGATATAGTAATACTATTTACTCACTTACTACAGTACAGTGCGGCTAGGCGTTGCGTGAGGCAATAGGTATAGCGACTGTTCCCCCCGGAAGCTGACCTGCAACTTGTATTGAGTTACTTTCATATCCGTATATTCCAAGCTGCTACTACTACAGTGTAACGGATACACAGGAACATGATACTGGAAAGTAACCATTTTTCCTATCCCTAGCGACGACTTTATTGAAGTCAGAAGAGGTTATTCGAGCTCTTTTTTGACTTACCGCTCCTTAAACTGTCGACAATAAACCCCAAGATCAAGGAATGTTTTAAATATACCATGGCATGGCGAGAAAGAAGCGATCTAACAGGCATTTGGCGAGAAATGACCTTGTGAAAACGTCACACATGCACATATCAGAAGCTAAACAACAAATGTCATGTATAAAGGAATTTTATGCGCCCTTCCACAATAAATTTAAAATTGTTCCCTCACGGTAGTATGTCACAAAAATGAAGGGATTAAAACGACTAGAAATGTATAATATGAACGAATGAGAGTAATCTGATGTTAGAGAAAGTATTTAGAATAAATATCAGAATTTTACTTCACAGTTTGAGCATCCTAGGGGACGTTTAATGGACGTGACCCTTTCGGTTACATAATCGTCATTCTCAGGAAAACCACTCACTAATTTCTTAGAGAACCTTTTATCCAAGTTACTCTTGAGAGATGAAATTCCTCGTATTTGCGCAGTGTAGAGGAGAGTATTGGGGAAATAATCGACTGAGGAGTTAACAGCCAGTTCCGAGAGGTCTTATCGCACCATTTATTAAGACTGTACTCGGTAGTTCAAATCGATTAGGTCGTGGCATTCAGGAAACGAGCTGAAACATTTCCATAATGTTTACATAGAAACGTGGCGCAGCGGATGTCAAGTGGACCGTTATCGCCAGCACTGCGAGAAGTAGCCGCACTGGCTACTGTGTCCTCTTCCAGCGCCATCGCAATAATGACACACTTCAGAAGAGTAAGGTTCAATTGCATGGGCAAATGAACCATCTGGCCGGACGGAGAAGATAGGAAACTTATTTCTTAAACATACATACGTTATACTGACCAGATAATAATCTTCTTCTTTTTCTACCGCTTTTCCCGCACTTGTGGGGTCGCGGGTGCGAACAGTGTCACACAGGTGGATTTCGTCCTGTTTTACGGACGGATGCCCTTCCTGACGTCAACCCTACATGGAGGAATGGAATCACTATTACATGCTTCTGTGGTGGTTGGTAGTGTAGTATGTTGTATGGTTATGAAGAGGAAAGTGTTGGGACAAACACAAACACCCAGTCCCCGAGCAAAGAATTAATCAGACGCGATTAAAACCTCCAACCCGGCCGTGAATCGAACCCGGAACCCACTCCACCGAAGGCCTCAACGCTGACCATTCAGTCAAGGAGGTGAACACTACATAATAATAATAATAATAATAATAATAATAATAATAATAATAATAATAATAATAATAATAATCTCAAAACTAGAGCCAACAAAACCCAGACAGAAGAACGGAAAAAACTTATTTTGCGAGAAGATTAAGAGATTTAGGAAAAACGCGAAAGCAAACAAATCAGATAAATGATTTAAACTGTGGTCCCCAGTTGAGCACAACGATGTAAATAATGTAAATAATAATAATAATAATAATAATAATAATAATAATAATAATAATAATAATAATAATAGATTGTACAGCCTTCGTGCACGATGACGTACTTCTGGCAGGCAACTCCCGCACGGCCATGAAGCAGGTTGAATAACTGAAAAGTATAGCTGCCAAAACTGGACTAAGATTTCTCTTTTCAAAACCACAAAAAATATGGTTTCGGGCAAAGTTCATCCCAGGAACAGAATTGAAACTTAATTTAGGAAAATTCACCGGTTTCAGAAATGTATATACGTGAGAGAAATTCTCACCCCAATGCGAAGGAAATGGACGCACAAAATGAAATGATGGGGAGGATATATGTGGCTTTCATACTATGTGATGGAACTTATAAATCCAAGTCCAACTCATTCAACGTAATTGAAGGCTCTGTTGTACGGCAGTCAAAACGAAGTGTGCCTATGCTGCTAAAACCCTAGCATAGGTGATGGATCCCATCACTGATGAAAGAGGAAAAAGACTCTTCAGAAAAATGTTAGGTACAAAATAGTCACTAAAGGAGGAATTAACATTCCGGTTGAAATGGAATTAGGAGTTTCAAGAAAGAGTCCAAAACATAACCACTACTATGAGGAAAATAGACACATCAAGAGGATGAACGTCGAGACGTTCGCCCACAATACCCTGATCTGGCAAAATAATAATAATAATGGGGAACCTTTGTAAATGAAGGAGGTAGACAGTGAGAAGAAGTGGTGTTGACAATTATTGTTGCCTTAATGGCCCCAACGCCTAGGTCATCAGTAGTAGTATAATTGGACAGTTCTGCGGCACCTCCGCCGCCGCACGCCTCCGCCCGCCTCCTCCTCCGCCGCCGCCTCCGCCGCCGCCGCCCGCGGGAAATTTGAATTTTGGCGGGAAATTTGAATTTTGGCGCGAGATTTGAATTTGTAAACAAAGCCACGTGCTTTTTGACAGCTGTCATCGACAACAACGCAACGCTAACCTCACTGCTGCCATCTTGACGGGTCTAAACCTTAGTGCAACCAACTTAACCTCACTAGCGCGAGATAAACAAATCCACGTGCAGCTGTCATCCGCCATCTTTGAGCATCGTGCTGCCCTCTTTAGCTACTTACCTTTGACAGCTGTCATCCGCCATCTTGCATCCGAAACCTCAGTGCTGCGCTCTATGTGGCGGCGGTAAATTCCATGTGCTCTACAAAGCCACGTGCAGCTGTCATCCGCCATCTTTAATCACCGTGCTGCCCTCTTTAGCTACTTACCTTTGAAATGTGGTACGTCATCCGCCATCTTGCATCGCAAACCTCAGTGCTGCGCTCTATGTGGTGGCGGGAAATTCCACGTGCTCTTGTTTGGAAACAAATTCACGTGCTATTTTCTGACAGCTGTCATCCGCCATCTTGCATCACAAACCTCAGTGCTACACTCTATGTGGCGGCGGGAAATTCCACGTGCTCTTGTTTGGAAACAAATTCACGTGCTATTTTCTGACAGCTGTCATCCGCCATCTTTAATCACAGTACTGCCCTCCATGTGGTGGCGGTAAATTCCACGTGCTTTACAAACCTATATGCTTTTCTGACAGCTGTCATCCGCCATCTTTAATCCAGAGAGAACAGTGCTGCACTCTATGTGGCGGCAGCAAATTCCACGTGCTTTACAAACCTATATGCTTTTCTGACAGCTGTCATCCGCCATCTTTAATCCAGAGAGAACAGTGCTGCCCTCTATGTGGTGACGGCAAATTCCACGTGCTCTTGTTTGGAAACAAATTCATGTGCTATTTTCTGACAGCTGTCATCCGCCATCTTTAATCACCGTGCTGCCCGGTGACGGCAAATTCCACGTGCTCTTGTTTGGAAACAAAGCTTTTAATCCAGAGAGAACAGTGCTGCCCCGGTAGCGGCAAATTCTACGTGCTTTACAAAGCTATGTGCTTTTTTGACAAAAAAAAAATTCTGCTCTCGAGATACTTACCGAACTATACTTACGAAACTGCTCATCACCTTCTTTCTTCTATGAGTAATAAACAAAAACTCTATCCTGCAAATAAGGAGCGGGAGGAAGGTGATACCTAACCTAAAATAAAAGAATATGCCAATTCTACATTATTTATTTACATCTTGTATGTACAAGTTTTATCTCGAATCATTTTACCCTAGCGTACTTCTCGATGCAATTCTTGAATGTACAAGTTTAGACTTGCCGTACCAGCGTTCCTCTCCCGAATTGTGATGTAAGACAGCGTAACGTAACACACACCTCTAGCATAATGTTTATGTAAAGTAGTACCTATCAATACTACTATGCCCCCAGGCTAGCGTGTTGGTAGAATTTGGAATGACAAACCGTTTACAATCATCGCTATTAAGGGCTACCTTACTAATTAAATGAGTGTACAACTGGTGCTTCTTGCTTCTAATGACAGACATTTGCTTATGCAAAACAGGTGGATTACTTTTAATGCAATTGTTATAGTTTTCAAAACTTAGCTGATTCTGAACGACATTCTTTTTAACCCCCTTCAATCTCTTTATTTGTAATTCATTTAAGAGTTTTATGCAATATGACTTGGATTTAGTACCTACAAATGAATCGATAATATTCCCAGCACATTCATCTTTCATTTTACCTAGAACCTTTTTGTTCACTAGCGGTAGATGATATTGATTATCTGCAGGATAGTTACTCGTATCAAACCTACCCAAGTCCGGCTTTATATCATTGTAATAGTCATCAGTTTTGATTTGATAAATAAACGAATCGGTATCTGTGTAGAGCAATTGCGCATTATGCGCGTACTTCTTCATCATATAATCGTAATGGAATTCATACATGAGTGTTTTAGCCAATTCAAGTACTGCGAAGCCGACGTAGGTGGGTTTGTCATACTTAATCTTGACACGATTCATCTGTATAATAACTAAATTCTCATGTATGATGGTGCAGCTGTGGAAATTTGGTTTACTTATTAAATAGTTAGCACCATACCTTTTCTTAATATTATCCCAGTTTGTAATCAATTTTACATCAACGCGTTTGTCAACATTCTCCATAGTCTTACCAAACACACTGTTATTCATGAGCTTGTAGAAATCTTTTTCAAACTCGTTAACCGCATTCGTTCTTAAATTATTGTTCAGATCGATATATGGCTTTAGCCACGGTGACTGATTAAATTCTAGTACGCGATGAATTTTGGATAACTTCAAACCATGCTGCAAACACTGTTTTAAATTTCGGTAATGAATGAAGCACATAGCTTTGTAAAGCACGTGGAATTTGCCGCCACCGGGGCAGCACTGTTCTCTCTGGATTAAAAGCTTTGTTTCCAAACAAGAGCACGTGGAATTTGCCGTCACCACATAGAGGGCAGCACGGTGATTAAAGATGGCGGATGACAGCTGCACATGGCTTTGTTTCCAAACAAGAGCACGTGGAATTTGCCGTCACCACATAGAGGGCAGCACTGTTCTCTCTGGATTAAAGATGGCGGATGACAGCTGTCAGAAAAGCATATAGGTTTGTAAAGCGTATAGAATTTACCGCCACCACATAGAGTAGTCTATTGATAAATAGTTGTTCTCTTCAACCCGCATACTATAGACGAGGCGCGCACATAGCTATGTCTGCCCTCAACAGGCTGAAACTTGGTTTCTTCTAAAACATTGTAACTTTAGAGTATTGATAAATAGTTGTTCTCTTCAATCCTCACGCTATAGACGTGGTATAATTTCAAACACGCGCACATAGCTATGTCTATCCTCAACAGGTTGAAACTTGGTTTCTTCTAAAACATCGTAACTTTAAGCTAATCATAAATAGTTGTTCTTGCATACTATAGACGAGGTATAGCTATGTCTGCCCTCAACAGGCTGAAACTTGGTTTCTTCCGTAACTTTAGAGTATTGATAAATAGTTGTTCTCTTTAATCCTCACGCTATAGACGTGGTATAATTTCAAACACGTACACATAGCTATGCCTATCCTCAACGGGTTGAAACTTGGTTTCTTCTAAAACATCATAACTTTAGTCTATTGATAAATAGTTGTTCTCTTCAACCCGCATACTATAGACGTGGTACGTACACATAGCTATGTCTATCCTCAACGGGTTGAAACTTGGTCTCTTCTAAAACATCGTAACTTTAGTTGTTCTCTTCAATCCTCATGCTATAGGCCTAACTCACAGCCATGTCCAACCTCTATACGTTGAAACTTGGTTTCTTCCGTAACTTTCACCTAATCTCTATCGGTCGTTCTCTTTTCAGATGTTCCCCTGCTGCGAGGAATGTAATGTAACGTTTGCAAGGCGTGATAACTTCATGCGCCATATGAAATCAAAACACCCTAGCATAACATCTGCTTTATGTAAAGTTTGTAGTGTGTATTTCGCTAACGTAGAGCGATATGAGGATCACTTAGCAGAGGAACATCAAATATCTACTTGCCCTCAGGTAGTAGTAGGGAAAAAGCGTGCAGCTACTGATGTAGCTGTAGAAAGTACTAGTAGTAAAAAACCTAGAAAAAATCATGAACAGATGTCCCCCTGCTGCGAAGAATGTAATGTAACGTTTGCAAGGCGTGATAACTTCACGCGCCATATGAAATCAAAACACCCTAGCATAACATCTGCTTTATGTAAAGTTTGTAGTGTGTATTTCGCTAACGTAGAGCGATATGAGGATCACTTAGCAGAGGTACATCAAATATCTACTTGCCCTCAGGTAGTAGTAGGGGAAAAGCGTGCAGCTACTGATGTAGCTGTAGAAAGTACTAGTAGTAAAAAACCTAGAAAAAATCATGAACTTCAAACTATTCACTGCGAGCACTGTAACACTGATGTACCATCTTCGCATTTTCAGGGGCACTTACGGAGTAATGCACATAAAAATAATGCGTGTAGAAGTGGTAGTAACGCAAACATCGAGGAAATTAATACAGCATTTAAAAGTAGGATTGCTAGTTACCGAATTCGCACCAGTCAAAAGTTTCAGAGCACTTCAAACTTTTTAAATTGCGTTCAACCGGATGTACAACAGCTTCTTGCTAAATCTTTGTCCAATCATAGTTTATTTAAAGTTAATTTTGAACTTTTCGCCTTGTACATTAAAAGTACGGATGAATCCGAAATAACGGACATTAAATCATTTAATACGAAGAATTTTGTCATAAGTCAGTCGACTAATTTTGGTGATGTACTTAGGGATGTCTCTAACATTATTTCAACTAAGAGCGAGGAATTTCAGGAAAAGGAATCAGGGTGGGCTTTAGTTGAGATAATGTATCTAGAAGTTAACATCAATAAGTACAATCCTATGCGTGGATCTTCGCACATTGAGCTGCCGACATGGATTCAGCAAAGAAAAGCTGTTGTAAACATCCGAAACAATGACGAAGCATGTTTTGCATGGGCGGTGATGTCAGTTTTAAATCCCGCGAAATCAGACGTAGCTAAGAGAACATCATCGTATCCACACTATTCAACGCAGCTAAATTTCGATAGTATAGAATTTCCCGTACAGTTAAAAGATATTAAGCGCTTTGAGGAACTAAATAACATTAGTATTAATGTGTATGGTGTAGAGAAAAAGTCTGTAGTAGGTCCTCTGTATTATACATGTCATAAGAAGAGTACTCACGTTAATTTACTCTATATTGAAAACAGTGAGAATAGCCACTTTTGCTGGATTAAAAATCTGAGTAGACTTGTTGGCAGTCAGTTGTCAAAACATGATGGTAAAAAGTGGCTATGTGATGGATGCTTGCAGTATTTTAGAACTGAAGATCAGTTAACGAAGCATTCCAAGAATGACTGCAATCATGTACGTACAGAGATACCTACTACAGGCAATAATGTTTTAAAATTTACAAATTTTCACAAGCAGATGTGGGTACCGTTCGTGATTTATGCAGACTTTGAAGCCATCCTCACGCCATGCAACACATGCTCACCTAATCCTGACAACTCTTTCACTAATACTACGCACATGCATGTCCCGTATAGCTTCGCGTATTACATCAAGTGTAGTTACGATAGTACGCTTAACAAGTTAGAGCTGTATCGAGGACATGATGCTGCTAAAGTATTTTTAGAAAGACTTGAAAGTGATGCAGTTTGTCTCGGTCGTATTCTGAATAGTAATATTCCTATGAAGCCACTCACCGAAATTCAGTTAAATGATCATGAACGTGCTACAAAGTGTAGCATTTGTGATGGGGAATTTTCCGAAAATGACCCTAAAGTTTTTGATCATGATCATTTAACTGGTTTCTACAGATGTGCCGCTCATTATAGCTGTAATCTTAAGTATAGAGTTCCTAAATTCATCCCTGTAATTTTTCATAACTTATCCGGTTACGACTCTCATTTCATCATTTCACAATTTGGAGCTTCAGATGAAAAAGTAGATATAATCCCTCAGAATAAAGAGCGGTACATTGCGTTTGCAAAGTCTGTAAAAGTAGATGCTGAGCATTCTATAAAACTGAGATTCCTTGACTCGTTTCGCTTTATGGCGAGTAGCCTTGATAAACTTTCTAGTCATTTACAGCCTGAACAATTTACGGAAATTCGACGCGTTTTCCCTGAAGAAGCGCAGTTTAATTTACTTCGGCGTAAGGGTGTTTTTGTTACGAATATCTCGACTGCTTAGACCGCCTCGAAGAACGTGCCTTACCATCGAAACAATCCTTTTACAGCTCGCTGAATTCAGCAGATATTAGTGATGATGACTATTTACATGCACAACATATCTGGGAGCAGTTCCACATTCAAACGCTGGGTGAATACTCTGATTTATATTTAAAGACAGATGTACTTTTGTTAGCTGATGTTTTTGAAAATTTTCGCTGTGTTTGCATGAACACCTACAGCCTTGACCCATGTCAGTATTTTACTGCACCTGGGTTAAGTTGGGACGCGATGTTAAAATACACGCGTGTGAATTTGGAACTGCTGTCCGATATCGATATGGTGCACTTTATAAAAGCATCCATTCGAGGCGGTCTGAGTCAGTGCAGCGGCCGATATTCGAGGGCTAATAATAAGTACATGCCGAGTTTCGATTCCAGTCAGGAATCTCAGTATATCGTTTACCTCGATGCTAATAATCAGTATGGGTGGGCGATGAGTCAGCATCTACCGGTGAGTGGTTTCCGCTGGCTGACGCAGTGCGAAATTGATGCTTTACAGCTACACGCCCTAGGTGATGAAGCTGATAAAGGTTATTTCCTCGAAGTTGACTTACAGTATCCTAAAGAGTTACACACTTCTCATAATGACCTACCGTTCTGCCCTGAAAATATGAAGTCCCCGTACATTGCATCAACGACGAAAATGCTCATTGCTAATTTATGCGATAAATCTAAGTATATCATTCATTACCGAAATTTAAAACAGTGTTTGCAGCATGGTTTGAAGTTATCCAAAATTCATCGCGTACTAGAATTTAATCAGTCACCGTGGCTAAAGCCATATATCGATCTGAACAATAATTTAAGAACGAATGCGGTTAACGAGTTTGAAAAAGATTTCTACAAGCTCATGAATAACAGTGTGTTTGGTAAGACTATGGAGAATGTTGACAAACGCGTTGATGTAAAATTGATTACAAACTGGGATAATATTAAGAAAAGGTATGGTGCTAACTATTTAATAAGTAAACCAAATTTCCACAGCTGCACCATCATACATGAGAATTTAGTTATTATACAGATGAATCGTGTCAAGGTTAAGTATGACAAACCTACCTACGTCGGCTTCGCAGTACTTGAATTGGCTAAAACACTCATGTATGAATTCCATTACGATTATATGATGAAGAAGTACGCGCATAATGCGCAATTGCTCTACACAGATACCGATTCGTTTATTTATCAAATCAAAACTGATGACTATTACAATGATATAAAGCCGGACTTGGGTAGGTTTGATACGAATAACTATCCTGCAGATAATCAATATCATCTACCGCTAGTGAACAAAAAGGTTCTAGGTAAAATGAAAGATGAATGTGCTGGGAATATTATCGATTCATTTGTAGGTACTAAATCCAAGTCATACTGCATAAAACTCTTAAATGAATTACAAATAAAGAGATTGAAGGGGGTTAAAAAGAATGTCGTTCAGAATCAGCTAAGTTTTGAAAACTATAACAATTGCATTAAAAGTAATCCACCTGTTTTGCATAAGCAAATGTCTGTCATTAGAAGCAAGAAGCACCAGTTGTACACTCATTTAATTAGTAAGGTAGCCCTTAATAGCGATGATTGTAAACGGTTTGTCATTCCAAATTCTACCAACACGCTAGCCTGGGGGCATAGTAGTATTGATAGGTACTACTTTACATAAACATTATGCTAGAGGTGTGTGTTACGTTACGCTGTCTTACATCACAATTCGGGAGAGGAACGCTGGTACGGCAAGTCTAAACTTGTACATTCAAGAATTGCATCGAGAAGTACGCTAGGGTAAAATGATTCGAGATAAAACTTGTACATACAAGATGTAAATAAATAATGTAGAATTGGCATATTCTTTTATTTTAGGTTAGGTATCACCTTCCTCCCGCTCCTTATTTGCAGGATAGAGTTTTTGTTTATTACTCATAGAAGAAAGAAGGTGATGAGCAGTTTCGTAAGTATAGTTCGGTAAGTATCTCGAGAGCAGAATTTTTTTTTTGTCAAAAAAGCACATAGCTTTGTAAAGCACGTAGAATTTGCCGCTACCGGGGCAGCACTGTTCTCTCTGGATTAAAAGCTTTGTTTCCAAACAAGAGCACGTGGAATTTGCCGTCACCGGGCAGCACGGTGATTAAAGATGGCGGATGACAGCTGTCAGAAAATAGCACATGAATTTGTTTCCAAACAAGAGCACGTGGAATTTGCCGTCACCACATAGAGGGCAGCACTGTTCTCTCTGGATTAAAGATGGCGGATGACAGCTGTCAGAAAAGCATATAGGTTTGTAAAGCACGTGGAATTTGCTGCCGCCACATAGAGTGCAGCACTGTTCTCTCTGGATTAAAGATGGCGGATGACAGCTGTCAGAAAAGCATATAGGTTTGTAAAGCACGTGGAATTTACCGCCACCACATAGAGGGCAGTACTGTGATTAAAGATGGCGGATGACAGCTGTCAGAAAATAGCACGTGAATTTGTTTCCAAACAAGAGCACGTGGAATTTCCCGCCGCCACATAGAGTGTAGCACTGAGGTTTGTGATGCAAGATGGCGGATGACAGCTGTCAGAAAATAGCACGTGAATTTGTTTCCAAACAAGAGCACGTGGAATTTCCCGCCACCACATAGAGCGCAGCACTGAGGTTTGCGATGCAAGATGGCGGATGACGTACCACATTTCAAAGGTAAGTAGCTAAAGAGGGCAGCACGGTGATTAAAGATGGCGGATGACAGCTGCACGTGGCTTTGTAGAGCACGTGGAATTTACCGCCGCCACATAGAGCGCAGCACTGAGGTTTCGGATGCAAGATGGCGGATGACAGCTGTCAAAGGTAAGTAGCTAAAGAGGGCAGCACGATGCTCAAAGATGGCGGATGACAGCTGCACGTGGATTTGTTTATCTCGCGCTAGTGAGGTTAAGTTGGTTGCACTAAGGTTTAGACCCGTCAAGATGGCAGCAGTGAGGTTAGCGTTGCGTTGTTGTCGATGACAGCTGTCAAAAAGCACGTGGCTTTGTTTACAAATTCAAATCTCGCGCCAAAATTCAAATTTCCCGCCAAAATTCAAATTTCCCGCGGGCGGCGGCGGAGGCGGCGGAGGAGGAGGAGGCGGGCGGAGGCGTGCGGCGGCGGAGGTGCCGCAGAACTGTCCAATTATACTACTATCAGCCCTAGAGCGTGTTGAAGAGAGAGAGAGCAAACGTCAGTATTTAGGATAGAAATTGTGGGAATGAGGGATGCACTCGAGAAAGAACAACTAAACAAGTCATTCATGCGCTGGCGCATACTGAGGGCTAATAAGGCTATTGGTCAATCCCCAACTCCAATTGAAATCTAAAGCATATTATAAAGTAAGCGTTTGACGCATTGTTCCATTCACAAAACTTGAAAGCAATGAGAAAAAACATCGCACGTATTTCTGAGAGGAAGGCATCGGAGACTGATCATGCAGCTCAGGCACTCCCCCCTTGACCCACCTCGCGCGAGTTGCTGCTGAATGCTCGATAGGTGCGGCAACCGGGGGGATAGCTGAGCTAGGCTTCACTCCATCAGATCGCCGTTGGTAACTAACAACCAAGCGTTCCTCATCGTATATACTCCTTCACCTCATACTTCTGACTTAATTATACAGGGTGAACAAAAAATTCCGCACTTGAAGGTCGGCATGCGATTCCTCATCCCATTGCAAGACTTAAGTTTCTATAGCAAAATCGGATCTGCTGCTGTTGGAAAACAAGTCGAAAACGAGAAGCTTGCAACACTGTCACATCCTGCAGCACATCGGAATGTAATAGAGTGCATCATCCCGCTATACCGTATCCGCCGTCGCAGCTCACTGAGTAGACGGCTGGGTTATCAAACCTACATGCACCATGGAGCTACGGCTCGAATCTACGTCAGGTTGTTTTTCATTTGTGTGTGTGACGTCAGGTCCCTAGTTCCCGTCGTGTAGCTGCATTTGTAAGCATGACATCCTGTTGGCACATGACAATAGTCGAACACATGACAATGAGATCCATTCAACTGAATGCATGAGTCGACTAACCACGCAGTGCACAACCATAACTGGTCCTGTCAAGTGCATGTAGGGCGGCTTCCTGATGGAGTACACAAACGGCGAATACGTCGATATGCTTTTAGTGTAGGGTGCATACGATAACCAAGCCTCTGCTGCTGCTCGTGAGTATGCAGCACGGTACCCTCAAAGGCGCCATCCCGATCAGAATATTTGTCGTCGCCTTGAGCAACGCCTTTGGGAAAACGGTAATCTTCGTCCACAAGTAGTGGACAGAGGTCGTCCAAGGACTAGACGTACTCCACAAACAGAGGTCGACATTCTTGAAGCCGTTCACCAATCACCTCAGCGAAGTACCCGTGATATTGCAAGGCAGTTCCAGGTATCTCAAACACTGGTTGTTGACGTGTTGGACGACGAAAAACTGCATCCATATCATTACACGTTAACTCAACACCAGCGGCCAGAAGACCGCATTCAACGAGAATAGCTCTGTGAATGGCTTTTGCAACAAGTTGAAGATAACGAACATGTTATAAAGAATGTGATATGGAGTGACGAATGTAGCTTCACTCGGGAAGGTATTTTCAACAATCACAACAGCCATTATTGGTCCGACCACAACCCACATGTCATCCGTGAGAGTGGCTTTCAGGCACGCTTTGGCATAAACCTGTGGGCTGGAATCGTGGGAGGAGTGCTTTTAGGCCCTTACCTATTGCCGGAAAAGTTGAATGCGCCCCGCTATCGTACGTTTCTGGGCAATACTTTGCCTGACGCTTTAGAAAACGTTTCACTTGGTGTCCGGCGACAATTATGGTTTCAGCATGATGGTACACCGCCACACTTTGGAATGACTGTGCGTAACTGGTTAAATGAAGTGTTTCGAGGAAAGTGGATTGGTCGTGGAGGAGCAATGTTCTGGCCTTCACGTTCCCCGGACCTTAATTCACTATACTTTTATTTGTGGGGCACTTAAAAGAACATGTTTATAGTACACCACCCATGGATGTACAAGACCTAATAGCTAGCGGGCATGCTGCATCGTCAATGGTGGATGCAAGTGTGTTGCGTAGGGTCCGACAAAGTATGCTCCAGCGAGTGGCGAAGTGTTTGCAAATGCAAGGTGGTCGCTTTGAACATCTGCTGTGAAGTGAACGTTGCCCGTAAGTGTACGTACCGGCTCTGTAAAGATAAGACTGGACATCACACGTACACTATGGAATTATTGTGCGTAGCATAATGGGCAATCCAGTGTAGCCTACCTACTGTACTGTATTGTGTTTCCTTGTATCGCATTGCATAGATACGATGTTATTGTATCCACTATTATGTTCTACGTATTGGCTTTATTTGTACCATGGACGAAACAAAGTGGTCGTTTACGTCTGTACAAAGTCCATGTTATGTTTGAATGTTTAAATAAAGGTAACTGTAAGGTAAGACAGAACATAGTGTATTGCATAGTGGAAGTATACAATGGATAGAATTTGATACATTAACTGAAAAACAAGTCGCGCAAACGCAACACGAACATCTGCGCGTCCGCACAACCGGTATTTATGGGATTACTTCGTCTCACTGAGCTAATGAGACAGCTCCAGCAGAGCGCCGAGTTCATGCGACCTGTGCTTGGCCACGCTGCACGCCGTTACAGCGTTGCCAGAGCCTCGTTTCTTAACTCGTATTTCTATTAAACCTATTGGTGGGACTAGGTTTTGCAAGATAAACTTTTGTCGTAAATTTCGACGAGGAACCGCATGCCGACTTCCACGTGCGGCATTTTTTATTCACCCTCTATAGATTAAAGAGTGCTGGTATTTCACTCATATTTACTTCTACATCTTTCTAGGAAGACAACACAGGACTGCTGTTGTAGGAGTAATGTAGTTTTAGTTTTATAGGTATAGGTTGATCTGCTAAACTGAGATGCGATCTCTTAGGGTTAGTGTTATCTTTCCTTGGTTGGAATCGAACCCGTAATCATGGGTCGGACACCACCACTGATCTCCCGAGGAAGCTAATGAACCAGTGAACGATGGGTACGACCGCTAGTAATGCTGTAAAATTCAATGAATAATAATAATAATAATAATAATAATAATAATAATAATAATAATAATAATAATAATAATAATAATAATAATAATAATAATGCATAAAATCTGTATACGCTTGGTGGTGAACTAATGAGGATGAAATAGATGGTGAATACGGCATAAATACCTATTCCCCAAGCCAAGGGAATTAACAGTGATACTGGCTTGATTCTGAGAACTGAACCGGGGTCATCGGTTCAAAGACAAGCATTCTCTCCATTTAGTCACAAAGCCGGACTTTAATTTGCTAAGGCCTGTAATTTGCTAAACCTTAGGTTACCATCTCCAGTCATCAGGCGTTGAGTTTTGACAGAAGCAGAGGCCTGATCAGTAGCTTGTGAAACAGTCTTGACAACACAGCAAGCTTCTCCGTAGGCTACTGGCTACAGTTCAACAGAACAGTTATTCACTAAACAAATCATCGAAAAGGAGTAACCTAAGTCCAGTGGTAGTCCATGTCTTGATTCCATCATACGCCACTGCATTCATGAAATATCTCTATGGAAGAGGGAGAAAGAATAAGGAATACTGCGTCGTTGATCACAAACAAGTCAACGCATTCCGTGATGTAATGGAATGTGCTGTGGCACTTATTAATAGTGAATGGATTGTTGAAATGTTACGGCGAAGTGAAAACTAGGTTACAAGGAGTTGGAAAAAAGTACGTATTATCACGGCTGCACAAAATTTGAAGTAGGAAGGCCTGATGAACTATAACAGGAAAGAAGGGAAATTTTTTAAACGTGCACTAATAAACAGCGTCAAAGCAATTCAACTGCTGCCCACTAAATTCAAGTGAAACTTGGCAACCAGTTCAGTCAACGATCCGATGAACGATATCGTGATTGGATAGGATTGAAACCATTTCTGGGCACCACGAAACCCATGAAATTGGATTTGAATAGAATTTGATTGTGTCGGCATTTATATTTGCTTTAGATCGAATTAGTAAACTACATTATTGGATTATTAGATAAGGAGTTGGACCACGAAAAGGCAAATAATTTAGGGATAGGTAATAAATTTATTTATTTATTTATTTATTTATTTATTTATTTATTTATTTATTTATTTATTTATTTATTTATTTATTTACCACGCTTCTGTTCACAAAAATGGAAGGTCTAATGCAAAAGGGTGAGCTCTGTGTACATATAAAACTTTCTAGACATGTCTGTTCCCTAGACCTATTCCAAAAGACTGCGTGCTGTCCAGAAATAAAGTGGTGAAAAAACAGGTTATTAACTCAATGTTTTTAAAATGATTAATACATAGATGTGCTATTATGGCCAATTGGGCTTACGTGGATCTGCGAAAATATTGAACCCCTAGGCACTTATTGTTATTACTAACCCCGCACATTGCAACTTTCGAAGCTGCACTTTAAAAACTGTGCAGCAAAAGTAACTGTGTATAATCTTGCTTTTAAACCGGTTATAATGTGGTGTAGTTAAGCGAAAAGAACTTGCGAAGTGCAGCAGAACAGTAAGTTTTTTGTTAACTCCCAACGACATGCTGCTTATACAGGCCCGCAAGACTGCAGTGTTATGTTAGGTGCCGAATTAAATTACATCACGGCGTTTAAATGTTACAGCTACACCCGTGGTAGTATTAGGTAAATCATATGTCATCCCAATAATTAATTGCTTTACATTGTTTACCTGACATTCATCAATAACACAACAATGAATCGCATATAAATTGTTTAAATTGCCTGTTATTTATCTAATTTACAACGTGAAATGAATATTGAAAATTTCGATCCAATTAAATGCTCATTTCTATACGACTCACTAGGATTTTCTTTGATCTTTTCATGGTGTTATTTATTATAATTTTGATTCGGAACTAGTGACTGAATTGTTAGTATCATTTATCGCTGTAAGAGTATGGAACATGCTGAAATATGGGTGGTGTTGAATAATTCAGAGCGCTACCTATATAACTGTATGTTATATGTGTTACTCATAAGACCAGTCGTGCCGCACTAACGGTACTTTCGAACCCAATGAGTACATCAATGGCAAACAACCTCGCTCCTTATCATCCCTTATATACCTCATTATAGTGCCACCATCGGCTTTTGTGGTTTCGCTATAACTGCAAAATCTCTGGTAGTGTTATTTGAGGATCCAAGTAGCATCCAGACTGAAGACTTAACGGAAATAAAGATGGAGACGATACCATAGAACAGTACCTACTGTACTATAACCAGACTTCTTCACAGGTGTACAGATTACTACCATTTTTTCTTACAAGTTGCTTTAAGTCGCACCTATACAGCTAGGTCTTACGGCGACGATGGCACGGGAAAGGGCTAGGAGTGGGAAGGAAACAGCCGTGGCCTTAATTAATGTACAGCATCAAAAACCACGGAAAACTATCCTCAGGCCTGCCGTTAGTGGGATTCGAACCTACTGTCTCCCAAATACTGCATACCGGCCGCACTTAAGCGACTGCAGCTATCGAACTCGGTCAAATCACTGTCAGAATACTTAATATAATTAACTTTTTCTAAATAGTGGCTATTAATATGTAGGTATTTGCTTAACTTGCGGATGTGTTATTCCCTAAAAAGCAAAATAATGAGCAAATGATTAGCTCTATAACAAACTAAGGGTAAGGATGTGACCTATTATTCAATTTTCTACAAGGAAATTCATACGCAATTCCCACGTAACTCTAGTGATTCTCCATGGAGATTACGCCTTTACGTGTTTAATCGAGCGTTCTAGAGCTTCTAAAACTATTCCCAATAATGTATAGGAATGCAGTGACGTCTGCCTGCCTGCCTGCCTGCCTGCCTGCCTGCCTGCCTGCCTGCCTGCCTGCCTGTTCGACTGACTGAATGACTGCCTGCCTGTTCGGCTGGCTGGCAGGTTGACTAACTGACTGACATCTGAAACGACATCAAGCTTAAACTGTGTGGCACTGTACATGTGTACTTTTATTTTACCTACATTATTTCGCCAGCCTCATTCACGACATGCTGTTCCCATGGGCCAGATTTTCCCTCTGTACCTCCTGTCTACACGGCTCGCCGTATACCTACCCCCCCCCCTCCCTCTCTCATCATTTTCCGCTCGATGACGTCATGTCGACTCAACACCAATAATCTTGTGCATCTGTGTTCCGGATTGTTCACAAAATTTCTATCGGCATATATATCACAGCTCACCCGTATGTATCACTAGTTCCTTCAGGTTCGGGCACTCCATTTACCTACGAGGGAGAGCAGGCTCTTCTTGCTATATCAACAGTTATGTTACGAGGTGAGAGAGAGAGAGAGAGAGAGAGTAGACTGTTTTTCTTACTAGAACTATTATTCTGGAATTAGTGCCCCCTTTGTGTATCTTAAATTCACAGGACTCTGATAACCTGTTGACATGTCGTATGGTCCTTGTCACTGCATCTTTCAAGCCCAGTTACGACGAAATTATTAACATTACTTCGAGGTTAAGTCTGGATGTTTTGAAAACCTAGTGAAACGTGAACTTTAATAGGGAATTCATTCTTCGCTTCTTTCTTCTTTCGTCTCTGGGGCCAACCCTATTCCATTATCCTACTCCCTCTCATCCCATCTCCCATCCCCTTTAATTCTACTATGCACGTGCACAGCCGAGAGAAAGTTTTAATGTTGAAAACAGTTCTTAGCAGGCAAAGTAGGGGTACCCACACTACGAAAAACTTAAAATTAAGCAATTTCCTCATTTATGCCAAACTTTGAAGGGCTAAAGGAACGTAAAAGACTTCAAACTGTGAGACTTCGATAGCTCTGTCAAACTAAAGAAAATAAATTTCGAAATGCACTTCCAGAAAAACAGCCTAAAATCGCTTGTTTCTTTACTCGTTTTCATTTTTATTCAAATTCTACCCAAATTTCTGTAATGTGTTCCTTGGTTCAATACCCTCAGGCGTTTTTTATTTTTTGAATAATGGCCTCACCGAATGTAGTTAAAAGGGCTTAAGTGAAACTCTGCATTGACTCGTAGTCGCAAGAAAAGGCAAACTGAAAATCTAATCGACCGGATAAGGATGATTAAGAGAAGGATTGTAAATTTTAGGATTAGGCATAAATAAAGAATATATTTTTATACTTTACTAGCTGATGTACCTGTGCTTCGCTAAGGCATCCTCAGAAAGACTATCCTTTTGCATTTCCTAACTGACGTCAACTTATTCCGTTACAAAAATGGGTAGAAATATAGAAAGGGACACGCAAGAATTATAACATAAAATGTTACTTTAAATGCTGCTATTCTCACCTGAAAATGATTGTGGAAGAGGGATGTGTTCAATACGCTAGCCAGGAACCAACCCACCCGCCCCTAGAATATTATTTGCTTTTATAATCAAAAATACTGTTTTAGACGCCATACTCCATTGCTTATAACGGTGATTGGTTCGCGTATGGAAGAGGATGACGTCATTGACACCTAGGATGAGGCCGAGATTGTGTTACCAACCATTGCAGAAGAAAAATATTACGAAGCGGCAAGGGAAGTTTGAAATGGCCTCGGCGCAAGATATAAAGATCATTTATTAGCTTTAAGGTATTTTTGCACCTCGAGGCCAATCTCTGTCATGAGAACAGTGGCTCCCTTCGGGAGGCTCTTAACTATGACCGCGGCGCATACTGTCCGCACGGCAAGAAAAATCTCATATAGGGGTTTTTAAAATGCAAGAAATACAGTTGACAGCATTGTCGTTCCTCTCGGCGCTCCCTCTAAGCGCTTCCAGTGCGACAGTAAACTCGCAAGCGCCACCTGGTGGTCGCTCGTGTTGCTAATCCTTGCGTGTCCCTTTCTATAGTTATGCCCAAAAATGTCAGTAGGAATGCAGCGATTAAAAGCAATATTATCATACAAAGTACTCGATCAAATGAAAAACCGCGCATATTCTCAATTTTAACGAACGTTACTACGGTGCCTATCTAACAGTCCAAAGTTCCAGTGCTGGAATGACCAGGCCGCAGGCAGCCGTGAACACTCCTCTGCCATTATTTAATTAAATATGCACACTGCTCATTCCAATTAGTGCCTCAGAGTAGGGATCGAATAGCTCCAATGCTATGATGATCTAGTTTGTTACATACCCATAACATCAGAAAATGTATGAACCAAAGGAATGGCATGCTAAAGAAGAAATTTATCTACCTCCCCAGCTACCTGTCGCCAATATTCAGGCAAGAAGTTATACTCGGTACGACCTCGCGAGTTGGCCGAACGGTTACGGGCGCGCAAATGTGAGCTTGCATCCGCGGGAGGTAGTGGGTTCGAACCCCACTGTCGACAACCCTGAAGATGGTTTCCCGTGGTCTCCGATTTTCACACCAGGCAAATGCTAGGGCTGTACGCCTACCGTAATCAAGGCTAGGGCCGCTTCCTTCCCACTCCTTGCCATTTCCTATCCCATGGTTGCCATTCTTCCCATCTGTGTTGGTGCAACGTAAAGCAATTTAAAAAATACTCTGTATATAGCAGTAATCCCATCTATCGGAGATGAGTGGCAACAGAGACACAAAGCACATCACAACAAACAATGGCCAACGTAATGTTATTGTTGATCAATGTTATGAGCTTTATGTATTTTTGGCCTTCACATTTAGTTTTCTTTCGACTCTGTGATATTAGGCCGTCTTACAATATTATTCATAGCATAGAATGTAGTTGCTTATTCCCCGACTTTACATGCCGATTATCATTAAATTCTGTATACTCATTTTCTCATGACTCAGCGCTCATATGTGTACTCAGCAACAAAATTTCAAATTCATGAATATCTCTGTTATCATAGCCGGTACGGTAAAAATATACAAGACATAAATAATTGGAAATTTAATACTATATAACTTCAGTTATGTAGTATTTGTCGATAGAACCACTAATACCGGGCGAGTTGGCCGTGCGCGTAGAGGCGCGCGACTGTGAGCTTGCATCCGGGAGATAGTAGGTTCGAATACCACTATCGGCAGCCCTGAAAATGGTTTTCCGTGGTTTCCCATTTTCACACCAGGCAAATGCTGGGGCTGTACCTTAATTAAGCCCACGGCCGCTTCCTTCCAACTCCTAGGCCTTTCCTATCCCATCGTCGCCATAAGACCTATCTGTGTCGGTGCGACGTAAATCCCCCTAGCAAAAAAAAAAACACTAATAACACGAATATTTGAGGATTAAATTGTAGGCCTTCCCCTAAACTACCATTTCACTCACCGTGATTAATATTGTTTATGGCCTAGATTGTAGCGTCTTATTACCCGACTTCCCATGCCGATTTTCATTAAGATAGGACCACTAGTGAAAAGTAATTGAGAATTATTTTAGGCCTTCCCCTAAACTACCATTTCTCACAGCGTGAATAAGATTTTTTATGGCCTAGATTACAGCGACTTATTATCCGACTTTGCATACCGACTTTCATTAAGATAGGACCACTAATAACATAAATATTTGAGTATTGAATATTTTTTTTTTTTTTTTTTTTTTTTTTTTGCTAGTTAGTCTACTAGTTGCTTTACGTCGCACCGACACAGATAGGTCTCATGGCGACGATGGGACAGGGAAGGGCTAGGAGTGGGAAGGAAGCGGCCGTGGCCTTAATTAAGGTACAGCCCCAGCATTTGCCTGGTGTGAAAATGGGAAACCACGGAAAACCATTTTCCGGGCTGCCGACAGTGGGGTTCGAACCTACTATCTCCCGAATACTGGATACTGGCCGCACTTAAGCGACTGCAGCTATCGAGCTCGGTAGTATTGAATTTTAGGCCTTCCCATAAACTACCATTTCTCTCAGCGTGAGTAACATTATTTATAGCTTAGATTGTAGCGACTTATTCCCGGACTTTACATACCGATTTTCATTAATTTCTCTTCAGCCATTTTCTCGTGATGCGTGTACAGACAGACAGACAGACAGACAGAAATTACGGAAAATTAAAAAGTGCATTTCCTTGGTACTATGAACATGGCCGATAAAGAAATACCATTCTTTTTAAATTCTGAGCAATGTACAGACAAAACTCTTATTTTATATAATTATAATTATAGATAACCCATTCCTAAATAATTCATAACTGCAGATATACATGCATACATGTAAATAAATCTTAACAAGCAATATTTTACTAATGCATTCTGTAAATACATAGGAATATTTACAACGAATAGAGGACCTAGATTCAAGGGATGTGACCTTGATATCATGAAAGTCTTCCCGTGAACAATTTGCATTTGTTATTAATTTTATTGCCAAAGATTGTAAATACAGTAATATGAAAGTATAGCTAATTTTAATGGTGAAATTAGGAATCGAGATGAAGAATACAATTGCTAACCGAGAATTTTCAGTCCACTAGATTATCCACTAGATAATAGTTAATTAATTGAATATGAATTATTATTCCATTTTTCTCTTCCAAGATTTCCATTTTATCAATAAATCATAGTAATTAAGGTTTATTTGGTGTCTTATTTAGAGCTTCTTGTAGTAGTGTGAGGTACAGTTGAGTTAAGGCAATCGAATCTTTGGATATTCATGTGCACCACGGATACGTCGGATGAAGACGTCCATCGAATCTACAGGGAGATAGAAGTAGCACTCGGCGTGCCAAGTCTCTTTTCTGATCTCACGTAAAACATTTTATCATTCAAAAACTCTGAGAGACTGGTCGGGATTTCTTTTACGTGACCCAGCCTGGACGCAAGATGGGAGTAGATGTTCTATGTTATCGTACATATTATGCTTGTGTATACCATACGATGATAATAATAACAACGATGTTTTCTAGGTGGTCGCATATTAACCCTACAGAAGGACAACTGCAAACCGACTTTGTCACTGACATCAGAAATCCTAATAATCTTCAACGGGTTACGTATCAAAGGTTCATAAAGTGATCAGCCACCTTTGATGTGCTGATTTGTTGTCAAAGCATTGTAGCCAATAAAACAGTCAATGTTGTATAACCTAAACCTTGACACTACTTTTTTTTAAAAAAATCATGTATCTGCTCTTCATGACGTGTATGAAAACTGCAAAGGCATTGAAGCTATAAAATAAATAGCCGGCATGAATATTTTTTATTCACGATTGAAAAATGGAAGTACCGAGAAGTAATCAAAGGCTAGAGAAGTATAATACAAATACGTTATGTTTAAAAACACTGTGCACGACCTCATCAATAGCGCTGAAATACAAAACGTTAATACAATTCTGTATTATCCCAATCCATTGAAATTACACAACAAACGCTAAGTATTAAATCTATGTATATCCACTGTTAGTTAACGACCAACAATATTTTCCCCATATCCCCTTTTATCCTTGCTTTCATTTTCAGTTGAAAACTACTAATATATATTCGTTCATATGTTAGCAGTTTTTGTGAAATGTGCCACTGTAGCATCAACGCAATATTGTCAGTATTTCAACTGCGTTTGTCTCTTCACCGTGGCTATCATCCAACGAAGCATAAAATGCAATTTGTTTGTTTTGATTCGTTATGCCCAAATAAGGAGCGCGTGTGAACTTATTTAGCACAACGTTTCTTCTTGTCTTCCCAAAATCTCTTCATCCTTTCGCTGTGCTTTTTTTTTTTTTTTTTTTTTTGCGTTCTCCTGTCCATCCTGTAGCTTGTCTTTTAGGTTGATCAGCAAATTTTTGTTTATGAAATTTCTGAACTTTTTCTGTCTTGCAAGATTTCTTCATTTATACCAATTTCCTGAAGATCTTTGTTTATTTCTGTAAGCCAGTTGTAATTTTTTAGAGATACTGCGAGATTTAGTATTTTCTTTATTAGCCTAATAGCAAGATACCCGTGCTTCGCTACGCTATTCTAATGAAATTTTTAATTGAAATCTTAATGTTTTATATTATATAATCCGCCGAAATTCGCGATCTGACTCGTTCCCTGAGAGAATACGCTAAAATTCATGATTTTACTCGTTTTTTGAGAGATTACGGCAAAGTTCCTCCCATTTTCAATCTTTCTTCCCAACAATAGATTTCGTACTTCCCGGGCTAGATCCAGGTATTTCACCCGGTCAGTTGGGTCCCTAAATCTTTGCCATTTTTTCTATAAGCATTTTTAACATGGATCAATTTTTTGAGGAGATCCGGCGTGGTGACCTCTTTGGTGCCTTGGCGGTACTAAACCCGCGGTCGGACTGCAATCGCAGTCATTACCCGGCCAGGACCCGTTTCCAGCGCGGTCCGCACATTTTGACGACGGTCCAAAACATTATTATTATTATTATTATTATTATTATTATTATTATTATTATTATTATTATTATTATTATTATTATTATTATTATTATTATTGACCCCACAGTAAAATGCAAGACCGCTACTTGGCGGTAAATTACATCTGCTACCATTGTCATTGCTGACAATGTGACTAGCACCATCGTCGCGCGTAGGCAAGTGCGCGAGATTTCTGGCGACACGAATTATATACTTCCGTGCATTAATGACCTCATTATAGAAGTGAACAATTACAAGGTCAATTTCATTCCTATCGTTTATTTCAAATGTGTTTAAATTTTTATTTATATGCCAGGGGAATCTACTGTTATCAAACTTGATGTTCTCCAAAGGAAATGATGGCTCTTGAAAACGAACCCAGGAAAGATTAAAAATGATCAGTTTATGATCAGAATAAGTACATTATGAACAGTAAAATCAATGGATCTCAACTCCTTTTTCACCCACCGCCGTTAAGTTGATTTACTCCCAACCCCCACCCAAAAAATGAAGGCGTGTTTCTTTATGTTTAAAGTAGATTCCAAATACAAATGTTAATGTCTGTAACCTTCAGTTCTGAGATATAAGTATCCCCGTAAAAGGAATTCACTTTTTTTCACTTCCTTTCACGCTCCTTTCCTCCCTTAAATGAATTTTCCGGCAAAAATACTTGTTTTTTTAATAGTAAAGGATCTTCTAAATAACAATTATCACGACTCTGACATCTTCAGTTTATGAGATATGTGTCCTCATAAAAGGAATTCAACTCCTTTTCACCCCCACCCCAAGATGATTTTCCCCAAGAAATGCTTTCTTCTTTGTTTTTAAAGGAGATCCAAATACCAATTTTCACATCTGTAACAAATTTAGTTATTAGATGAAAGTATTCTCATGCAATTAATTTTTCAATTCTTTTACCTCCCCCCACCCCATTCATTGGATTTTCGAAGAATACGTGTATCTTTAATTTTAAAGCAGATTCCAAATACCAATTTTCACGCCTGCAAAATCTTTCGTTTTTGAGATAATAGTATCATCATACAAATAATTCAACTCATTTTTCAATTTCTCCACCCCTTAGTGGATTTCCGAAAACAAAAAATACATATTTCTTTATTTTAAAGGAGATTCCAAATATCAAATTTCACGTCTGTAACATCTTCAGCTTTTGTGATACCAGTATCCTAATTAAAAGAATTCAACCCCATTTTCAGTCACTCTTACCCCTCCACCCAAGTGGTTTTTCAGAAAACAAAACATACATGTTTTTTTCATTTTTAAAATAGAGATAAAATATACCATTGTTCTCTTCGTTAACATGTTAAGTTTCTGAGATATACTGCAAATGCTCATTTTAAAATTTCACCCAATTTTTGGTTCCCCTTAAGTGGAGTTTTCAAAAACAAATCACCTATGTTTCTTTACTTTTACAGGAGATTCCAAATACCAGTTTTTACGTCTGTAACATTTTACATTTCTGAGATATACTGTAAATATAGCCTTTCTAAAAATTCACCCCAATTAGTCACTCCTGTTTAACCCCCACTAATTGATTTTCCAAAAAAAATCGTGTTTCTCTATTCTCAAAGGAGATCCCAAATACCAATTTTCAGGTCTGTAATATTTTCTGTTTCTGAGATATAAGTATCCTCATTAAAGGCAATCAACCTATTTTTCACCCTTTTTCACCCCTTCTATTGGGATTTTCCGATAACAATAAAAAAGTGTTTCTTTAGTTTTAAATTGGATTCTTAATACCAATTTTTACATCTGTAAACTTTGTTTTGAGATATAGATACACTCATTTTAAACATTCACCCCTTTTCAACCCCCGACTACACCCCCCCCCCCATTAATTGGATTTTACAAAAACAATAAATACGTGTTTCTTTATTTTTAAAGGTGATTCCAAATACCGATTTTCAGGTCTGTAATATCTTCAGTTTCTGAGATATGTATCCTCATTAGAGTCATTCAACCAATTTTTCACCCTTTTTCACCCTTCCTATTGGGATTTGCGAAAACAAAAATATACGTGTTTATATATTTTTAAAGGAGATTCTAAATACCAATTCTTACATCTGTAAACTTTTCTAGTTTTGAGATATAGATACGCTCATTTTAAAACTTCACCCTCTTTTTACCTCCTTAGCGACGGAATATCCAAAAATCCTCCCTTAGCGAGCACCTACATGTTAATATGAATGTATCGACAAAATGTAATTTCTTTATGTCCAGTAGTTTAGGCTCGGCGGTGATGAATCACTCAGTCAGTCAGTCAGTCAGTCAGTCGGTCAGGACAAGTTATTTTATATAAGTTATATAGATCATATTTTACTTACCTAAAATTCGTAGCTCATATCCCTAGGATGTTTTCAACATCGAGTTTGTTGCCTGAAGGCTAGAACTGTGGATTTTTTGGCATACGTGTCAGGTCCATGTGCAGGGTTCAAAGTATAGCTTGTGAACCCCCAGGTTCGTTTATGCTAGTTTCTATTTCCCATGCATAAAAAAAGCTCATGCTATTAGAAACTTTTATATGTGCAGTAAATTTTGAAAATAGTGTAACTACCTCCAGTGCATAGCATCCTGAAACAAAATACAATATCATTGGAGTATCATGTATTGTCTGAATTCTGACGTTAGATTTTTTGATTCACATTGTTCCACTTTCATAGAAATTTAGTGCAAATTCATGCCATTATACCTTGTACAGTATTAGTATTATTTATTTTGTACAAGTTGCTTTACGTCGCACCGATATGTCTTACGGCGACGATAGGATAGGAAAGGCCTAGAAGCGGGAAGGAAGGAGCTGTGGCCTTAATTAAGGTGCAGCCCCAGAATTTGCCTGTGAGAAACGGGAAACCACGGAACACCATCAGCGCTGCCGACAATGGGGATCGAACCTACTATCTCCCGGATGCAAGTTCACAGCTGTACGCCTCTCACCGCACGACCAACTCACCCGGTACCTGGTATTTCAAAAGGGACTATTGAATACCCACTTCACTGTTCTTGTTGTATCGATGTTTATACTCATTTTTGTAAGAATATTCCAGTTACCAACTTAAATATAAGTTACTTGTTTGGACTCCTCGGATTCTAACCTCTAGGGATTTCTCAATACGTATTCTTCCACTGTAGCTTGCTTGTGTGCTGTATTGGTAACCTTTCTTTGGATATTGATGTAGGTAAGCTTCTTTCACCTCTTGCGTATCGTTTACACTAATGTTTTTCTTAATGGTTACGTAATTACATAGCACATTTATGGTGGTTACATTTGTGGTGTCAGAGCATAATAACTTATTGCAGTACTGCAGGTTTCACCGATGGTAGCACATTATACCTGCTCTATATCACAGCTTCTACAGAGACCCCAATTATATATTTCTTCCTACATAGCATCACGTTTCTAGATGCTTATCTAATGTAGTAGTCACTTGGTACACACGATCGACTATGTTCGATCGTTGGTAAGTGGAGAAGCGCGCGTGATAGCTGATAACTTCTTGAAAACGTGGGCGCAGTTCTAACGCCAAATAATCTATGTCTTTCTTCCTTCCTTCCTTCCTTCCTTCCTTCCTTCCTTCCTTCCTTCCTTCCTTCCACACATTTCACTGATACTAGAACAGTGCAGTTCAGAAAAATAATTCTTTAGACTTCTATGTACCTCTAGACCTGTTTTTACAACAATTCAGCATCTCCGCGAAAACTCTCTAATTTGTAATGATGATTTGAACCACAAAATGTATTATAAACATTGTACATTAAGCCCTATCCCATAAAAGTAATTATAAGTGTTAGAACTAGAAGAAAATAATAGTTTAGATATGAAATTTCAATTTTATTTTTTATTTTACTCTTTCATGTAAAGATTAACTTAGGTTAGATGTGAACTACTGTTCCTTTCTCGTTGTAAATATAATATTAGAATAGTTTTTGTATTAGGTTATTAGACTATTTTATATACGAAATTATGATTTTTATCTACTTGTTTCTTGTAAGGATTAGATAAGTAATATTATGTCTTTCTCAACGTAAATATAATATTAGAATAGTTCAGATATTAGGTTATTAGACTATTTTAGATACGAATTATGTTTTTATTTAGTTGTTTCCTGAAAGGATTAGACATGCAATATTATTTATTGCTCAACGTAAATATAATATTAGAATAGTTTAGATATTAGGTTATTAGACTGATTGAAACATTAAAAAGAAACACGTGTAAACATCTGCCACTGTAATTGGAATTAGAAATCCTGTAGTGCGCAGTAAATAAATAAATAAATAAATAAATAATAAATAGTAAATAAATGAATATTCCTAACCTTCAGACTCCCTTAAAGTAATTGAATCATTATATTACTCGAAATATAAATATGGTTTTACTTTACTTCATCAGACTTGCAATACATAGTCCAAAACAAATGTTCTAATATTTTACTAATACGTATACTTTTTAAATGGAGTATCTGCAGAAACCGGGACCAAAAGGAAGTCATTAAAAATTCAAGAGGGATCGTTGACTATTCTGGTCTCTGGTCACTGGAATTTTTCCTGAATATTGAAGTGCAACGTTCACAAAGCCACTCTTCCCAGAAATCGTGCTGAGGATAACGTATCAAGAATATGTTGAGATGATAACAGAAAATCTAGGCCAGTCAGTAACAAGCATGGCGCAGAAATCATACGTGGTTTGGAATACGGTTTTATTTAGTCTTAAAACAGAAGACAGAACAAGTTTTGGAGTTGCAGGAATGTGAATTTGCCTGGATATTTACTGCATAAACTCGTTAGACATGGATGCGGCCGATTCAAACTACGCTTGTCCAATGTGTTCCTTGTGTTCTTCTGTTTAATGAATAAAAGCGAAACACGAAGTAACTTACCGCGCAGATAGGTAAAACATAACAGCACATGAAAGAAGATGTGTGCTATAAACTGAATGTTATTTCGAGCTCTCCCTTCATCTAGTTCACACCAATAAACAATATCTCCAACCGAATGATTTACTGCATGGTGTTGAACTTGAAACCATCCTAACCCAACCTCAAATTAGCGGTGTGCAACGAGAGTGGCTCCCTGTCACGTCGCGCCTGCCAGTAAAATCTGGAACTGTTTAAAATGATTTAAATCTGCCAATATTGCACTAAATACCACAAATAACGCTGTAGAATCACATTTATTGCCTGTCCCTGACTATTGATTTAACTACATTATTTAAAAAATATATATTTGAATTTGATGCATCAATTTTAATAAAATTGATAAAATTATTTATCGCCTCAAATAATACTGAAGTTAAGAGTTCAATGGCATTCCTCCTTTGCTTGTAATATAATTAGATTAGCTTTTATTTTATTTTTTACAGTTTGCTTGACGTAGCACCGACACAGATATATGGCGAGGATGGGATAGGAAAGGACTAAGAGTAGGAAGGAAGCGAGAGTGGCCTTAATTAAGGTACAGCCTCAGTATTTGCCTGCTGTGAAAATGGGAAACTACGGAAAAATATCTTCAGGGCTGCCTACGGTAGGGTCCGAAGACACTACCTCCCGAATGCACACGACGATAAATCCCTTTAATTGGCAGTCACCTACGTTTTCAAGGAAACCTTTTCAAAGGATGTTGCTTACACCAAAGTAACTCTGAATGCTCTAATGTGTTAACAAATATTTATTTACATTATGTCCGGCTCCATGGCTAAATGGTTAGCGTGCTGGCCTTTGGTCACAGGGGTACCGGGTTTGAATCCCGGCAGGGTCGGGACTTTTAACCATCATTGGTTAATTTCGCTGGCACGGGGGCTGGGAGTATGTGTCGTTTTCATCATCATTTCATTCTCATCACGACGCGCAGGTCGCCTACGGATGTCAAATAAAATGACCTGCACCTAGCAATCCGAACATGTCCTCGGACACTCCCGGCACTAAAATCCATACGCCATTTCATTTTTTTAAAATTTACATTATGTACAGAAATGAGGAAATTTTGCTTGAGAGCAACACTTCCGAAAAATTAAAATCAGTACTTTCAATAAAATTCGTATTGCTTCAGAGCAACACTGCCTATTAAAGGGTTAACTCGCTCGGTCGGATGTATATTGAACAGTAGTTTATGGTAGCTTAGGTTTACATATCAGTAGACGGTTTCACTTTTGTCTATAAGAAGGCAAGGTACAAAGCGAAACACCAGCAAATCCAATAATTCACGCACCGTATGGCCATACACGATTTCTGCCACTTTGCCACTCACATTACCGTGCACTGTCCGCTTGAAACATCAATGCCTCACTGATCGCTACGTGGAGGCAGGGCGCGTGCGGTTGGGCACGGGACTCGTTCGCTGCGCCATCTGTATAGGCTTAACGACCTATCTGTGCGTGCACACTAGGATGACAAATTTTATAGAAAAAGAGAAATAACGCGGAAGCAAACATTACAATATGTAAGAAATAGATGAGATACATACAGAGACGTTTTGAAACGTTCTGCTTGCTACACGATAACCAACAATATATCTTCTACAGACCTGACGTCCATACTCCACAATAATCCAGATTTCCAACAATGCCACTAAGATTATCTGTAATAGTAGATTGCTTTCGTGACCAGAGTTCACAGATATACAGTAATTTGTCCACATAGTGCATGTGGTCCGTAAGTTTGTGTTATTTCCGGCCTGGTGTCCAATTATATGAAGAAAATAATAATTAAAACCAGAGAGAGGTGAAAATTTACTGTTAATCTTCTTCGTCAACAGCTTCTGGGTCCTCTGTCTTTATCTAGAAAGAATAGGCTTAAAAATCAGCAATTTCATCTTGAAATAACTCGAATAGTGTACGAGGATTTCTTTAACTTCCAGGCCCTAGAAAGAGCTGTGTAACCATAAAAGTAATGCTATTGTGGTATTCAGCTTCTCCGTCCTGTCATACAGAATGTAGCTTCTTGCAGGAATTGTATCGGGTATTGATATCGCTCTACATTGGGCCAGTTAAAAGACAACGAAGGAGTTACAAAATGTTAGCAGTTAGAGAATTATTAAATCAAGCTTTGATAACACGCCTAAGAAAAATTGCCGAGAAAATCTAATTGCATTAAACTCCTCAGTATCGCACGTATTTGTTAGGTACTAGTCAAGAGTGCAACGCACTTTTTGTCCGTTTTGCAACTCTCTAGGGAAAATATTATTACTCTCTCAAATCATACCAATTGTTAAAGAATTTGTGTCTGTTTCATTCTGTTTTATAAAAGGAATGTCCCTTTCAATTAATGGCACATTATATCTAAAAGTCTTTATAGTTAAAGTAAATCATAAATTTAAAATTCAGTTAATGAATATCCATATTTTAAGGCAAATTTGTAGTTCTAACATTCAGTATGATACACTCACTCTTAACATTTATTATAGTGCGACTGTCGTTTTGGATAAAATTATGTTACTTGTAATGATAATACACTCATGTTCATAAAAAACCGTACACCTTGAAAAACTAGAGATAGGAAGTTCATATTCACAGGACATATTCATTATTATGTTCTGCAGAAACGATTAGCATTTCAGTCACCTAGGCTCAGCGTGTGTCCTGTTGCCTAGTAGGCACTGAGTCCTCCATGGGAAGTGATAACCTGTTCCATGCGTGATGGCGTCGTCGCGTATAAGGTGCGAATGGCGTCCTGGGGTATAGCCATCCATGCTGCATTCGCCTGGTTCCACAGTTCATCTTTGGTGATTGGTATTCGGCCTCAGCACCGCACCCATCGTTTCGCCATATCCCACACATTTTCGATTGGTGACAAGTCCGGTGACTGGGCGGGCCAGGACAACAGTCTTACATCCTGTGACAACAAGAAGGCGCGTGTTCGTGCATCAACATGTGGTCGCGCATTGTCCTGCTGAAATATGGCGTCTGGGGTGCCGTGCAGAAAGGGTATGGCTACGGGTCGCAGAATGTCCTTCACGTAGGTCAAACTGGTCACAGTGTCCTGGACACACACCAACTGTAATTTGTGGTTGTACCCCATAGCACCCCATACCATAAGTCCTTGAAATGGCGCTGTATGTCTTGTGCGAATGCAGTCAATATGATGTCTGTCCCCCTCTCTGCGGCGAACCAAAATGTGGCATCCTTTTCAAACAAACAGAACCTGGTAGACATGATATAGGTTTCAAAACGTAAAGAATTTCACCTTATTTTCTTGACACGGCATAAGCCCAAAATCCTATATCATGTCTATAAGTAAGGGTCGTAAAAGCATCAATGGAAACAGGGTCTGGATTCGTCCGAAAACACTATCCGCTGCCATTCCTGTCCCCAGTGACGTCGTTCCATACACCATTGCGGTCTAGCATGGTTATGCACATTAGTCAAAGGTAGGCGGAGAAGTGGACGACGCGCCAGTAACCCAGACCGTATTAAGCGACGACGGACTGTCACTCCTAATAGTATACGATGTGTTACACTGTTCCACTATTGCGCCAGAGCCAAGGAGGACGCAGATCCGTCCTGCAATGCTATTCGGATGACGTGTCGATCTTCTCGCGGAGTGGTCTGGGTTGTGCGACCAGACCCATCTCATCGTGCTCGATAGCCTTCTGTGAACCATTCTGTACACACCCGCTGCACTGCCGATACACTTCGTCCCACACGAGCAGCAATTTCTCGGATGGATGCATCACGTTCTCTCATGGCAATAACGCGCCCTCTTTGAAATTCAGTTTGAAGGTACGGTTCTCGCATACGTCTGCTAGAGTCACACTGTCCCTTACCTTCGGTTTATAATGACAACGAGAGCCGCAGGCACATTTTACCAGTCGGTGGTGGTGCGCCGAGATATCGATGTGGACCTTGAACCTGAGGGCCGACATGGTTTAAATGCTAATCGTTTCTGCAGAACATAATAATGTGCATGTCCTGTGAATATGAACTTCCTATCTCTAGTCTTTCAAGGTGTTCTGGTTTTTATGAACATGAGTGTATGTCAGAGAAATAAAAGCTACAGATTCAGCATCATGAGGAGGGGCACGTTTCGGTCCAGGTAACTCAAGGAAAGGGTGAGATTAATGGTATGGTAAATCACTATCAGGAACAACTTCACTGACTAATGGCAGTTTGGTGACATGGTTAGGATCGATATTATCGTGTAAATCTTACTTACTTTCCGAATTATCTCTAACTACGGCAATTGGCGGTGTTCCACTAACAAAATCGTTTTCCAGAACCGCTCTCACTGACCATTAGCCGACTAGAAAAATCTTCAACACTAGGCTGTTACGAGGTTCAGTTCACTTTCTGACTCTACATAATCATCGTCATTCCCTAAATTATTTATGTAATCATCATCATCGTTTGTAAAGTCGTCGCGTAATGCCGCCATCACTGTTGACATGAGCGCGAGATGTGCGGACAAGACCTTCACATTATTAAATATTCGTCACATGAAAACAAATAATTTTATGGCTCCCTTAGTATTAAATTCGGAGACTATACACCTTCCTTGAAGAGGATACGCTGATAATGTGCTACCATCTAATGGCAAAGAACTACGACGGTTTCTAAAGAAGTCTGCACGGACGATAAAATATCGTTCCTGGCCCTTTCGGTGAGTTCACAGAGGAACCTCCCATGAAGACATTAGTTCTGAAGAGAATATGGGATATGAAAGTGGTATAAAAGGCATATCAATTTAACGGCTATAGCAATACCCAGTAATGTGCATCTACGGCATGACGCATTCACGAAATTTGTGAACGAATGGCGGCGTACAAAATCGTGCGGTTGGAATGACGTGTTGTTATTGAATTCCTTACAATGGAAGGTTTTTCTCTCGTTGATATGTAAATGTGAGTCCTGTCGGATGGTGGGCAAAGATTTCAGGAGACGACCCGTAACAGTCACAGATACACAAAATTAAGCGAGCATGGGCAACCTGATTCACTCCATTCGAAATGTCCAGCAGAAAACACCACTGTAATCAGAATGTTACTTGAGTGTGTCCATATTCCAGGAAACTGCAGAAAACTATGTGCATGTTGAGTTCCACGAATGCTGACACTAGAAATGAAACACTCGCGGGAAATTATTTGTCAGAAACTTCTAAATCGATATATACTCGACGAGGAGAAACTCCTACACCGGATTGTCTCCGGTGACGAGTGATAGGCACACCATTACGATCGAGAAAATTGCGACAGTCAATTGAATTAACATCACAGGCATTCGTCTACTGGTCAGTAGAGTATAATGGTGTCTTCCGAATAAATCAGTGTTGCCAATTATGAGTTCTTATATGGTTAAAGAGACTAATTCTAGAAGCACAAGCTCTACTGCAATCATGGCGCATTACAGTTGCTAAAGCTCCTTTTTGTTCTAGAGCATGGAGGTCATTCCGTCTCTGGATCTATTGTTCTTATCTACGACCTCTTTTACCGGACTGGTGCCTACGTTTCTGTTCTTCAGAATATCGTGGACCGCCAGGCACTACATGCTTAGAGTTACCGATGGCAATTCGGCACTTCTTCATGCCAGACATTAGAATATACACTGAATGATCAAACGTAATGGGAAGACATTGATGATAATAATACTAGGTGTTGGAATCGTTCTGGAGGGATCTGGACCCACGTACCTTGCACTGCTAGCCACAATTGGTCTTGTGCACAGTAGTTGGTGCGGGGTTCATGGAGCGTACACCAGCATCGCCAGCATCTCATAAATGCTCGACTGGATTAAGATCGGGGGATATGGAGGGCCAATCTATGGTCGTATCTTCACTGGAGTTCTCCTCCAAACACCTGCGTGGACCACAGAGCGGTGACATGGTGCATTGTCCTATTAAAACATAGTATCTCCATAAGGGTACTCTAGGGCTACGTAACGTGAACATGTCAGCGCACCCTGCAGCCAGCCAATGGACCCTAATTGCGATTATGAGAACGCGCCCAGACCAGAATTAAGCCACCTCCCACCTGGACACAACCTTGCTAACACGGAGGATCTATAACTTCATGTGGCATACGCCACATTCTCACGCGCCCGTCAGCTCGACACAGCTGGAAGCGGGATTCATCGGACCATACCACACGCCGCCACTGCTCCATGGTCCATTGCCGATGTTCGCGGCCTATGCATGTCGTTGAACTCTGTGTCGAGGTGTCAGCAAAGGGACACGAGTTGGTTATCGGCTGGTGAAGCCTATGCGGTGCAGTTGCCTCCTTACACTCCTGGTAGAAATGGGTTCTTGACTCCAAACATTCAACCGGGTGGTAGTCTGACTCACAGTAGCCATCGAGCGCCCATTATGGCCCTGCGTTCGTTCGTTAAACACCTGTGGCAATATTCTCTCTGCGCGATATTTAAGATCCACCCTCGACACTGTTGACCTCGAAAACCCGAATTCGAGTGTAATCTCCGCAACGCGCACCGTGCGCCGATGATCATCCGATGTTCAAGTCGGTTAACTCGCGAGATGTTGCCATCTTCACGACAATGATGCTTGTGTCAGACTTCTCAGCTACGCCGCAGCTAGCAGCAACACTCAAAAGTCATACATGGGACATTTTCTAATGGGACACCCCTTCTCGTGACTTTTGGCCACTCATTGTATTTTTGTGTCGTACTGGATCACATTTTCCATCTCCCAATTGTTTGCATACATCATTTGCTTAAGGAGTCATGTGTTTCACTTGCAGGCAACGTGGCCAGCCCATACAATCATTGCATTAACGCTCATGGTAGTGGCCTTTCCTAAGACAGTGTCGTTTGTTCGATTGTCTTTCCAATTTACTCCAAGTATTATCCTAATACAACGTTGTGGTGGTTTTTCCAGATATTTTAACCCTTTTAGTACAGAGCATGTTTTAAGAAGCGTGCCTCTAAGAAGACCAGCTGCTTTGATAAGCGATCAGGTGATAAATACCAAAGACTATTTTGAAGTTCTTCTTTCATTAATACATAACATAGATTGTAATTAAGACTTCTATATAATTTTCTCCCAAAATATAAAATACACCTTTTTCGAGGAATGCAGGAAAGGATATATTGAATAAGAGAACTATTTAAAAATATTTACAATAAACTTTCTTCAGCTTATCCCAGGTATTTCTGGGGTCGATGAGCCTCCCAGGCTCAGTTTGGTTTTGGCCGTAGGTGTAAGACTGGATGCCCTTCCTGACGGCACTTGATTCTTGAGATGAAAATCTAGACCAAAAATTGACCGGGATTCCAACCGCAGCCTTCCGGGTGGGAAGCCAGCATCTAATCCACTGACCTAATCACGTCCTCCCATTTAAAAATATTTACAATATGTTTTAAAAATTTCGACTAATTATCGCCGGTTAATCTTTTTAGTTATTACGGCCTTAGGAGATGAATCGTTAGGCGGTCTTTTTATTGCGAACGCGGACGTTCACGGTGTATTGTCAGAATGTTCTACAAGGGTTAAATGTCTTCTGTAAAAACACCAAGGTACGCATCCAAAGGAAAGTGTTGGCGTTATTATGGCTGCTTAAACGTATAGCTGGTCGGAACACTGAGGTTACGGTTGTTGAAGAACCTCTTGAGGAAACAACCGAAGGCCGCAGTAGTGCATCTGAGACAAGATTAGAGTGAGTTTCTCTCATCCGTTGGCCGTCAGGTGCGCCCAGCTTATCTGCCTCCCGTTGACTCATCACTCCCCGCACCACGGCATAGCGACAAGGACAACACTTTGCTCACCTTATCCGTGCGTGACATGAGATAACGATTAAAATTAAGAAAATTAGTAATTAAGAATTAAGAAAATAAGCTCGTACCTTATGACAGGAGATGCTGCGTGCGTTCTCCTCCTGCATCCATACATTTCTGACATCGTCTTAGGAAACTCCGATTCACACGCATTTAACATTTTAATATTTTCGTAGCCCGTCAAGCTGTGCTCTTCGAAACCCCAGCATCTTGTCCAAGTCGTCTTAGGAATTTTGTAGGCGTATGTTATAATCTTTCTGCGATTTCATTTACTTTCTCCTCGTTAAGGACGTTTTAACACTTCGCTTCTTATCGAGTAAAGAACCAGTTCCTCTTAATTTTTTTACGAGTTTCAACATGGTCTCTCTGTATGGAGGGCGTACACCCGGAAATTGTGTTACAAAACGTAACGATGTCCCTGAACGACTCTGTTTGCAAATAATTATCGTACATAAATACCCTCTCCTCTACCGTGTACTCGTGTGGAGGCATTACGAGAATTATACCCCGAAGTAACACTTCACACCTCGAGAACAGTTGGAGCGACAGATCAACACCTAATACACGTTCTAAGCACGGACCTGAACTGCGAAGTGCGGGCTTTCCCATGCTGTCGCTGCGCTGTGTAACGGGTAGTGATGAGTCAACGGGAGGCAGATAAGCTGGGCGCGCTTGCCGGCCAACTGATGAGAGAAACTCACTGTATATTTCAGAATTGGTCGATAGGTGGCTGCCAAGGCCAGTGCTATATATTGTGCAGGGTTTACCCAATGACCGGGATTGATAGAGCTGTCTCTTTGGAGTTTGGCGCCGGTTGGTAAATAACTTGTATATTTTAACGTTAAATAATTCGATGCTAATATATAGTTTTTAAGCCACCCTCACTATTGGCTAGAAAAACATTTCAGTTCGAGATTAAAGTATACTTGCTGATCGTCCCAGTGAGAATTTTCAATCTAACGGAAGACAAAATAGTTCCACGTTTTCTTGCTCTAAGAACACAAAACTATACGCATAATACAATTAATCATATCCAACTGGCAAAATAATAACTGACCGACTCGATAGCGTATTTGGTTGAAGCGGTCGCTTTCTAAGCTCGAGCTGTGGATTGAATCCCGAAGCAGCCGATTGAAAATAAAGAGCAGTTATGAGAGAGAGATCAACGAAATGTCACCTTTTAGCATGAAGTACTGCAACATCCTCTTCTAATTCGTTATCCTCATAACTGCGGAATCGTGTTTGGATGACCTAATTATATCTACTGGCTATTTATCTCGATTTCTGTCTATTTTCTGCTTCTCTGATGGAAACCTATAGAAATTTCGTGGTGTAGCATTTAATCTGGTCCAGTTACCTAATTGCGGCTCTACCACTCGTCCGCATTCCACTTACCTTTCCTTGAAAATAGTTTCTCAAGATTAGTCCATCAAGCCGAGTCATATAGCCAAATTATTGTAAAAATCAGCGTCGGATAATTATGAAGAGTCTGAGCTGAATATCTTGTTTATTTAAAATCGAAATGCTACTTCTTCTGGCTGTTCAATAATACGTAGTATTCATCGCCACCACCAAATTTCAAAGGCATGCATTCGATTTATATCAGATGCTTTCATCGTCAATAATTCAACACAGCTCACAAAAAGGCTGATCACCAACGTTTTCACAAGTTGTTTCTTTGTATGATTTGTAATCTGTTTATCAGACCATACCTTCAGAAGGCGGATTATTGCGATTCGGGCATTTTCTGCACGCCATTTTATCTCTCCCTCACAGCTGCCCTAGCTATAAGCAAATGATCCGAAATAGATAATTCATACGCACCATCAGTTTGTGGTGGCAGGTGTTGTAATGGGAGTGAATTATCAATATCGACAATCAATGGGTTTGTTTCTTCCATCTTTAATTTCACGTCCAATATATATATATATATTGCTATTTTCTTTACGTCGCACCGACACGGGTAAATCTTTTGGCGATGATGGGAGAGGAAAGGCCTAGGAATGGGAAGGAAGCGGCCGTAGTCTTCATTAAGGTACAGCCCCAGCATTTGCCTGGTGCGAAAATTGAAAACCACGGAAAACCACCTTCAGGGCTGCCGACAGTGGGGTTTGTACCTACTATTTTCCGGATTCAAGCTCACAGCTGCGCACCCCTAACCGCACGGCCAACTCGCCCGGTACGTCTAAAACTACCACTTTCAGTAGTGATCAGCTGCAGCATGTCCCGAAGTTTAACGGCATCCTTGGCCGGTATAATCGTATCATCCGCATATCCCTGATTAGTTATCTTCTGACTTCCTCACAGTTCTCCAAAGCTCATGTTATTGTAAATTCACCATATGCATTATTGAAGAGCCTTGGCGACACAATGTAGCCTTTTCGTATGCCCTTTTGCGATGGTGAAGGGTATTACGTTATTATTTTCTACCCCGACAATTCCGCTTTGTGCACCATGAAGTTTTTTCACCAAGGATGCATAGGGACTCCCATCTCAATCAACACTCTCCAAGGATTACTCCATTGGACACAGTCGAGCGCACATGTTATAATCAATAAAGCAGCGCAACATCGGCGTGTTAAATTCTCGAGCTTTCTAAGTTGTTTCAGCCTGAATATCTGGTCTCTTGTCCGTCTGCTTTTTACGAATATTGCTTGTTCAACACTAGAGTTTTCTTCAGCCTCCGGTCTACTGTCTGAAGAAAAGATGATGATGATGCTTGTTGTGTAAAGGGGCCTAACATCGAGGTCATCGGCCCCTAATGGTACTAAATGAGACGAAATGGAATGACAAATTAAAAGTCCAAAATTTCTCCACTGACCAGAATTCAAAACGTGAGGACGAAGAATGAATGGATGGACATGAATTTAAAACAATCAGTGGATGCGACTCGCAATGCCTTCCATTCACAGAAACTTACGTAAAACAAGAGGATTACTGACCAAGGGACTGCTGCTATAGCATAATACTGAATTGATGATGCTTGTAGTCTAAACGTGGTCCAAAATGCAAGTTATCTGGCCCTGAAAATGGTACTTATCGCTAGGAAAGTAGAACCATGGTATTTGTCATGTTGCGGTACTAATCAAAAGTAGCAGAGACTCGCGGTATTCCACACATTATGGTACTACTCACAGGTTATGAAATTCGACATATAATAGGGACCTGTGACTTTTCTCGCATTGCGGCGCCATTTACAGGCAACGCTAACCTATGGTGTTCATTACATACGAGTACTAACCACAGGGACCTGCACTATTCCGTGGTGTTCCTCATATAGTGGGTACTAATCACAGGCAAGGCAGAATCATGGTAGCTATCATCCCATGGTCCCGCTCATATGGTGGTACTAATCACAGGTACTGCAAAAGCCGACCGCACGGTGCTCCTGTGTGCTACCAATCACAAACCTATTTGGTACCTAACATAGTGGTACTACGCGCAAGTAACAGCGACCCTTGGTGTTCCCCGCGTGGTGGTACTTATCACAAGTAGTTTCATGGTTCTAATTTGATCATCCCTTGGTCGCCCCTTTTAGTCGCCTCTTACGAAAGGCAGAGGATACCGTGGGTGAATTCTTCGCCTGCGTCCCCCACCCACAGGGGGTTGTGTGTTTGGTCCGCGAGAGGTATTTTATTTCCCTCAAGTCCGCCGGCAAGCCGGTTAGGAACCCCCTATCCACCACTTGGGACGCGCCACATGGGAGTATCACCTGGTCTGTAGAATAACTTTGCTAGCATGTGTTATGAGCGATAATTCAGACCTTTCACTGTAGAACCTTTGTTGTACACGGGATAAAAATGAATTATGTCCAGTCATCGGACCAAGAGCTTGCGTCACATTTTGTTCGAAATATCAAGAATAACATCTACTCCATGATCACCTCAGCACTGGTGCCACCGGGACCTGGTACTTTCTTCGCCTTTAAGTGTGGTATTGAGTGCTCAGCTTCTGACTTAATTACGTCTGGTTCCCGTTCCTCGTCTGACAGGTGATGGATGTCTTCCTCTCCTATATCTCATACCTGTTCCTGTAATGCTCCATACCGAGCTAATGGCTGCGTGGTTTCAGTCACGTAGCTGCTGGCTTGCATTCAGGAGATAATGGATTCGAACCCCACTGTCGGCAACTCTGAAGATGGTTTTCCGTGTGGTTTCCCATGTTCACACCAGACAAATGCTGGGGATGTACCTTAATTAAGGCCACGGTCGCTTCCTTCCCATTCCTAGGCCTGGGACGGTTTTTTAGTAGATTAGTGATGTCCTCCAGCGGGTGTTAATCATGAAGGAACCAATCTGATTTATGCATCGGTCTCTGGGTGACTTCCATGTGCATAGGTTGGTTATTAAATTTTGGCAACCATGGTCCAGCACAGCCGTGCAACGTTACCGGGCTCCGTTATTCTTATCAAAGTTTTCTGATCTCCGGCCCCTTCCCCAGAGCGCATGACCTCACACTTCCTCCTCCACGTCCGTTTACAGTGGCTGGGTAAGGATGAGCAGTTGTGAACAAACGCTCGCCAAAGACAGTCGCCATGTTTTCCAAGCATGACCAGAGAAGCTGGTTAAAAATCCAGTGTGCTAGAGGTCGCAACAAGGACGCGAGCGTGTGTTGGACGTGTCTCGATCTGGTCACCAACCAGTAAGTGACGAACATGTACAGACTGCGTCCCCATTAGTGGAAATGCATCGGATGTGATCTTAACGCATACCGTTCCTCCACGGCAGACCTTTAATGCAAAACAATCTGCGAGCATCTCTGAGAAGAAAACGGCGACACTTCATGCATAACCCACCCATTATTCTGCATGACAATGCTACGGAACACACAGCATAGTTGTGTCTGAATTGTTCAATCGTTAGACGTGCTCTATTTCTCCCCAATACTTTCCTAATTTAAGTCCCTGTGACTTCAATCTAATCCCTACGATGGAGGAGACACTATGCGGGAAGCGTTTCCGCACAATTGAAGACATTTTGGAGGCCACTGACCGCTCTCTTCGTACCTTCGACCGACTGGTCAGTGCCAACGAAATCCAACGGCTTTCGCGTCTCTGGGAACACGTTTGCGCAACGCCGGTGACTATGGAACTTAGAACCATATACAGGGTCTTTCACTCAAAGTGGGGCCGGCCGGCCGGCGCAGCGCAAAGGGCAGGTCAGACGAGCACATAGCAACTCGCTGAGCTTAGGGCCGGAAGATCGTCCGCATGAATCGCTTGTAAACAACAAGCATACATAATAAAGCAAAATCAAAGTAAAATAATTTCTCACCTTGTCACAGAATATGTTGAAAATGTCTTCCACCTTCATCTACACATTTATGACTTCATCTAAGGAAATTTTCATTCATACGCATTAGTTCATCTACCGAGATAGCCTCAGTTTCTCTCGTGATATTTTGTTTGTGTTCATCTACAGTGTGAAAATGGGAGTGTTGGTGGCAGTAACTGCAGACAGGATAATAGGCCTAGAGTTTTGAAACCACAATCACTGGGCAGAGATATAGCAATGACATTCTTTTACCATCTTTTAACAATTGACGGACAATGAATGCCAGTATGGATATTTCCAGCAAGACTCGGCAAACCCGCATACGGTTAACGAGTCATTACATTTTGTACTGGGAGGTACACCTCCACGCCGCAAGTTTAAATATTGCGCCAATTGGAACTCATCTACAGGAGAAACTCTGAACTTTATAAACTGTATCAACTCATACGTTTTCTCGTAAATTTTGTGATTACGAAGTTGTCAGTACTGTGTGGAGTTCAACTTGTTTTGTTTTCTATTGATCAGGAAGTGTGGACATTCTCTGATAGATGTCTCTACTAAAAAAAACTATGATCATGCATCCTAGTGCGAAGTTAAGGAACTTTTTGAATACATTTTGTATTCATAAGTTTTCTCTTCACTAAATTTCGTTCTTTCATTTATGGGTTGGCAATATTAATATTTTCTTTCCGCCAGTTTTGAATTGAGCCAATCCAGAATTTCTGTAATTATTTTTTGACCAATCATGTATTTCTTCTTCGACTTTGAGTGTATTTTCAAGACGGACGAATAAAGAAAGAGGGTGTCCCTTGATTATTCATGAAAGGTCTCGAATCTTCCACGAGGGTATAAAAACTGCTGATTTTCTTGTCTCTCGACCACTTCATCAACATTTAACTTAGTAGATGGACATGTAGCAGGAGGCGGGAAGCGCCCCTTTCATCAGGCAACGGCTCTTCAATAAGGTAATGGCCATTTAACATCTTTATTTCTTGCTAGTTCAGCAGTTTAACCCGCGGGGAAGGTCCGAAATCTTTTACAAATGTAACCTATCTTTTCAAAATGTAAATTCTGCCGGCTTATGTAAAAGTTAAATCTGTAACTGTAATTCGGGGATAAAGAGTGCTTTACCCTCTCGAGCTCCCCTTCATTTTGCCTTGAGGTGACTACGTTTTGGTAACTTTTTCTTCCTTAATGTATTAAATTTTCTTATACGAGTCACCTCCATAGCCCCTGGTTTATCGGCCTAGTGCCTTTTAGGTTTTAAAAAGCCTTCACGTAGGAGTGCAAGTACACGCCTCCATTCTACTTGGTGTTGCGGGCCATTTACTTAACCTTTTCTTGTCGGCTAAGGCCCAGTAGGTTGGGTACAAGATACCCCTGTTTCATTGTAAGTTGTGCCTTGATGGCAATCATGTGTAAAAGTCTGGTATTGCCTTTAATAGGCTTGAAAAATTGAGAGCGGGTCAGCTCTTTCTAGTATTTGGATATGTGCCTCTAGGAGGCCTGACATTGCTAGGTGGGAGCAAGTGCTCCATGTTATTAGGGGTTTTCTGCTCTTTGGTAAATATGTGATTGTGAGCTGAGAGCTCAGAAATTGTAAAAAGTGGGGCTTGAAGCCCAGATCGTTAATTTGTCTCTAAATCTTGGCTTTCCTGGTCTTGTACCTGACTATTTGTTGACTTCTTGTTATTTGTTGAATGTTCAATTTCTATGTGAAAATTGTTAGGTTTTGCTATTTTCGAAAATATAACCTTTAATACAATTTTAATTCGTATCTCGGCTTTGTAGTTAGACCCATTCCAGCCCGCACCTTCTATCACCTCTGCATTCCACGGGTATCCCCGTAACAAGTTTAACTGAGGAAATTTTTGACAGCAAAGTAATTAGTAAACCAGTGTGGCCCGCAAGATCTCCAGATATTTTAATGCTATTTATTCGGGGCATCAACCTAAGGAGTTCTTTTTCCCCTACTTTGCACAATATGTTGTGAACCTGTGTGTATTTGGAAATAGCGGAAGTGTAAATAAAGTGTTGAATGTGAGGAAAGGAACATTAAGGACGACGCAAACACCCAGTCTCCAGGCCAGGGATATTAATCATTTACAATTAAAAACCCCTGACCCAGCTGGAAATCGAACCCGGGCCGCCGGGTGACAGGCGGACGCATTGCCCTCTACACCACGCGGCCGGACTTCCCAGATCTTACGGTTTGCGATTTTTATTTACCAGAAAAATTGAAAAATAAGGCTTGTGCAACAAACCCTCCCACTATACAGGAGCTCAAACAAAATATCGCGACAGAAATTGAGGCTATCTCGGTAGATGAACTAATGCGTATGAATGAAAATTTCCTTAGATGAAGCTAGAAATGTGCAGATGCACGGGGAGGACATTTTCAACATCTTCTGTGACAAGGTGAGAAATTATTTTACTTTGACTATGCATTATTACGTGTGCTTGCTATGTACTGTACATGTGATTCATACGGGCGCTCTCCCAGCGCCATGTGTTGCCATGTGCTTCTCTGACCAGCTCGCCCATCTTCCCGCTGCGATGCGCCGGCAGGCCCGCCGGCCTAACTTTGACTGAAAGACCCTGTAATTATGCTATGTATCAATAAATAGTTGCCAAAACATAAAAACCAACCCTTATACGCAGTCGCCGTGGGAGATGCTGGAACAGAGCTTTTGCTATTGTTAAATGAGTTTCTTGACAGAACTGCAGTATACGTTCGCAGTGTTAATTCCTTATACCCACTTCGAAGCAGCCATCCACATTTATCTGCTACTGCTCTTCCGTTTTAAGTATTCATATCACCTTGTACGATAATTTTTTCTCGATAGTTCACTTAGAGTGATCTTTAACTGTCGGTAAAACTCATCGATGTCCACGTCTGGTGCAGCTGATTTTGACGCACATACTTAAAAGATATTTATGTTCAATACTTTTTGTTCACTGACATGATCTCGTGACATTTAGATATCAGTATGGCGATTCCATTGAAACTTGGGTGAAAAATGAAATGAAATGGCGTATGACTTTTAGTGTCGGTAGTGTCCAAAGACAAGTTCGGCTCGCCAGACGCAGGTCTTTTGATTTGACGCCCGTATGCGACCTGCGCGTCGTAATGAGGATGAAATGAAGATGAAGACGACACATACACCCAGCCCCCGTGTCAGTGAAATTAACCAATTATGGTTAAAATTCTCGACCCTGCCGGGAATCGAACCCGGGACCCCTGTACCAAACGCCAGCACGCTAACCATTTAGCCATGGAGCCGGACGAAGCTTTGGATGTTATTTCCCGAGAAAAAGATATTAATTTTACCAGGTTGCAGTACCATGAACATTCCATGGGCTTGTTCGAAAGTTGGTGTGCAAATTCATTTTATCATAAGGGACGCCATTCAAAGCAGTTCCTCCTGCAGATCCGATTGAGAACTATTACAGCCTAAATATCTAAGTCATTAGATACTCTTTGGATACCTCAACTGGTCTTTAATGGACTGGTTTCCCATCGCCTTCTCCATCCTACGTCGTTGGCTATCTTATATGCTCTTCCACCTTTAGCCGTAATTTGCCTTCCGTAGGGCAAGAGGGTGCTCTAGAACTCTACCCAAACATCCGCCTTAGGAGGACACTGTTGGCACTTGGCAGAGGGTCCGGCCACTTTTTACGGTGATCACACAGTCAATGGACGCAGATTCATGTCATGCCCGGGACAAACTGCAAGAGATGTTAAGAAATAACACTGGAATTGGCATTACGCTTCTTCTTCATCTTCTTCCTCCAAGAATAGTCCGCTCGTGCAGGATCCATTTTGTGGGAAAATGAACGCCATCTTGCGCGGTCTTACACGTCGCTGGACTTGAGACCGATGATCTTTAAGTCTTAATGTACGGTATCTTGTTAGCACTGCCTTGATCGTCCTTGGGGGCGTTGCCCTTCGACGTCGAAATAGAGGACGGAATTGACAGCTGTACCAGATGCTGCACGTTCGACGTAGTCGTACCATCGAAGGCATTTCTCTCTCATATTTTCCGCAAGTCTTGCCATACCCATTTATTACCCATTGTGTCATTCTTGATCCGGTTGAAAAGGGAAATGTCCATCGCCTGGCAGAGCATTCTCATTTCCACCGCGTATAGCTGGCGTTCAGAAATTTTGTCAGTCGACCTGTATCAACACCACACAGCACGCACAACTGTCCGATCAATCTTCGTCTAGAGGCTAAATGGCATTCACTTTTCTCTCGGCAACTAACTGGCAGTGAAGACTAGTGTTGGCTACTGAGTGTATGATTCGAAGCAGTGCATCGATTCATTCAAGTGTTCGAGTGAATCGATTCACAGGAAAGGCGAGCTCACGGCACATGATTCAGCTGACTCGTAGCAGACAGTGCTGAGTGACTCACTCACGGATCAGTGAGACGCAACACACATACCGTTCATTACCGGCACACTGGACATTGGAGGGGAGCCGAACCTCCGCTGCGAGCGAGACATACAGGGCCACGGCACACTGAAGGAATCGCACGCATCACGGCTCAATGTGATACAACACACACACGGTTCATATTGGCACAGTAGACATTGGCGGGAAGCCGAACTTCCGCTGAAGCGAGACACACTGAAAGAATCGTACGCTAAGACGGGCTCTCGCTCTCAGCTCATTTGAAAATAATACCCATTTGCATTCACTGTCCTCTTCTTACAGGGAGGTTTAAATAATATATGGATTTATTTGCAGTGTTAGAAAGGTAGTCAAAACATAATTCCAAAGTAACTAGCTAGTAAATAGGTAGGCTAAGAGGTTCTTCTATTTATTAGTTGAATGAATCGATATTATAACTTAGATGACATTCGACAATTAATTCAACTCAACTCTCTAGCCTACCTTATGACTATAAGTCATTCTCATGACCACTCGAAATTGTCTGTTATATATTGTGAAGAACCGCTCAGTATTTTCTCAGTTTGTATGTCGCATCATTGTACAAGACTTCAAAAATCGAATCACGAGATCACCGGTGTACGTGGACAGTGGGTAAATGAACCGACTGACGCAATAACTTAAATAAAAGGATGTTGAATCAGAAAACCACAGGGCTACTCTGCATCTCGGGTCACCTATACAAAATATGACGATTTAAAAATACTCTAATGATAGAAAGAGACATATTTTCAAAGATGACCGAGCGATTTAGCCATGTGATTAGGGTCGCATAGCTATGAGCTTGCATTCGGGGGATGGTGGGTTCTGGGTTCGAATCCTACCGTCGGCAGCCGTTAAGATGGTTTTCCGTGGTTTCCTATTTTCACACCAGATAAATGCTGGTGTTGTAACTTAATTAAGGACACTGCCGCTTCCTTTCCACTCCAAGCCCATTGTCGCCATAAGGCCTGTCTGTGTCGGTGCGAGGTAAAGCAACCTATTTGATTTATATTTAACATGTAGGCCACTTATTGCGAACACAGGTATTTTTACATCTAATTCTGTATATAAAATGGAGTTGTGACTTTCAGAGAACTGAGTGAATCGATTCACAGGAACGGCAAGCTCAGGGCACACGATTCAGTTGACTCGCAGCAGACAGAGAACTGAGGGAAAACTATAAGTTAGTGTGTAAAATTTGAGTTATGTCAGTTCTTCTCCTTCTTCTTCTTCTTCTTCTTCTTCTTCTTATTATTATTATTATTATTATTATTATTATTCCTGAGATTTCGTGGAACGCAGAAGTGAAAGGAGGGGGGGTCATTAATTTTAAAATTTTATAATTTGAACTATATTTCTTTTTCTTTTCCTTTTTTTTTCTTTTTAAACTTTACACTTTGCTAAGCAAATAACAATATTCAGGTACAAGGTGTAGCTCGTGACCTTGGGTAACAATATTAGAAAAATCAGAATAATGAACCAATTTACAACCTGGGCTTGAAGCTCCCTAATTACAAATTTTATATGAGCACTACCGCTCCTTTCAACCAACAGTCAAGGACACGGATCTCCCAATTTTTACATTAGAAGGAAGCGCGTCTTTGCTCTACAAATTTACGCTTTAAGAGACTATTCTCTTAACTTTTCAAGTTCCAGACCTATTAAGGCACCTGCCTACATTTAACAGAACCAAACAGTAGACACTGTGTTATATGCTCAACAGTGTAATTTACCTTAAAAGTAAAAGAATGAAATTGACTAACAGGGTAACAAGTGCCCATACTACGTGGCCTTTGGTAAACACAAAAGTTTAAAGTTACTGGCCGAAAATGAAAAGGTTAGGAGGCGAACATTTGTACTCCTTGAAATTCACAAGGAAATACTAAAACCCTATGTGGGCTTATGGTCCGACGTTACAGAGGCTAAGCCTGTACTACGGAGGTTAATAAAATGAGAGAAAGCTTACAAAATTAAGAGATAGATTTAAAGGTTACAAAATCATAGTCACCTCACTATCAAGTCGACAGGGAATACACGAGGGTACCTCACTCTTTATTCCCTAAGTTCGGTTAAGTTCTTTAGACTTGTTTGAAATTTACATTTGAGAAAATAAAACTTACATTACTAAACATTTGAAACCTTCCCCTCGAACTATCTTTCTGAGACTATTACATGTTTACAAACGGTCTGCCATTACCTTGAGCTGATGGACCTTCCGAAGATGGACGGGGCAGCCCCCGCCTTCTCTTTGAGCACGCTCAGAACCTCAAGACTGGAGCGATCACTAAGACAACATGGCCCGAAATATCCCAGCTTTTATAGGGGAGAGGAAGTTTCCAGATTTCTCCGGGCCTTGGCCCTGACATACCCACAAATCCTATTGGTTAATTTAATAAATATCAAAAATTTCTGACTGATTAAGTAAATAAATGTACAAAATTTCTAATTGGCAAAAATTTTAAGTTGGCGGGAAGAGACAGAAGCGTTGATAAATTTTGAACACCAAAACAAACTATAAGCATTTCAGTTTAGGAAACCTTGATATACAAAATTACTTTGAAAATTAGTTATTAGTCTTCACCCCGGGGGCGCACATATTTCCGAAATGAGTTTCAGATTCCCTGTGAGAGATTGCCTTCTACAAGGCGCTTGTTTCAAATGCACGGGGCGGGTGTACCTCCGGTACAATTATTAACTACGGAAATTTGTACTGTAATATAACGAGCAAGTATAGTACCGCACAAGTGCCTACTTTTTCCTGCACTTCATTTTTAACTTATTTGTTTTGTATTGTGTACTTACCGTGAATTCAATGAAATTTTCATGTTCTTATAATCATTTAATAAAAGACTAAGCAAACAATTGATAGGGAATCTGCCACCTGGGCGACAGCTCTAAATGCAGATCACTGATTATTGTGCGTACAGATATTTTTGCATCTGACTCTACATACTTATTTCATGGAGGTATCACTGTGAGTGAAAGGCTTTGTAACATCAAAATTTGATGCGAAGAGGTGGCTGCCAGGAGAAACCTGAATCTGAAAGCTAGATGACGCGTAGGAAAGCAGTTCGTAGAATGCAGACAAGATGGCAGCAGCAAGCTTTGAATGTTGTTGCTGCTGTCTTATCAGTAGACACTACACGGATGTAATAGGAACGGTGACTCTAATGTGCCGAGAATCGGATCACTGTATCGATTCAGTAACGTGAACGGAATCAAATGAATCGATTCAGTAAAATGAATCGATTAACCCATCACTAGTGAAGACTGAAGTTTATACTTTCTTTCTTCAGTTTTTCGCAGTAATTTCTAGGGTCGCTGGTGGCAGACTCATTTGGTTTTAGCCGGGAGTTTAAGTCCGGATGCCCATCTTGAGGCCACGTGATTTTTGCGATGAAAATCTCAAACCAGAATCCACCAGGATTCGAACCTCAACCTTCCGGGTGGGAAGCCAGCTGCCAAGCCACTGAGATTATCACGCCCCCCCACCAGCAAGATTAAAATTAAACAGTTTCAAATATCCAAGAAACGAATTCAATACGCTGGAAAATAAATTAGATGAAACTGTAGTCTATCTACATCAGTTCCAATACTTGAAAGAATACATACTGTGAAAGCAGTGCTAATAACAAAGCGAGAACAAGGTAAATTATTTGTAAATAATGGTAACATCCGTCGCAGTAGCCTATAAGAGACAGTCAAATAAAAACCGAACACACGCCATAACACACATTCCACCCGAAAGGTGGCAACACTTGTTAGGTATCGATACTGCCATCGCTGTGCTAGAACTGCATAGTGACAACTCACAGGTGCACGCAGTTGTGGTGTTACGTCTTTGTTGGTGCGTCGGGCTCCATGGCTAAATGGTTAGCGTGTTGGACTTTGGCCACAGGGGTCCCGGGTTCGATTCCCGGCAGGGTCGGGAATTTTAACCTTAATTGGTTAATTTCGCTGGCCCGGGGGCTGGGTGTATGTGTTGTCTTCATCATAATTTCATCCTCATCATGATGCGCAGGTCGCCTACGGGAGTCAGATCAAAATACCTGCATCTAGCGAGCCGAACTTGTCCTCGGACACTCCCGGCACTAAAAGCCATACGCCTCTTTTTTTTTTTTTTTTTTTTTTTTTAATGGTGCGCGGAGTGGTCTAGTGTGTTCATCCAGCTGTAGAACAGAGAAGTGTGGTTTCTTTTTCTGGTGGCCGAGGGTGCTGGAGTAAGCGAAACTGTCGCTTGTCTACTGTGGTTGGCGAACACTGCATGTCCATGATGAGTATGCACGAGTGGCATAGGAGAGATTCCGAGAAGGACGCACATCACTGTAAGACGATGCGCGCCCAGGACAGGCCCATCGAACCCTTACTCCTGATGTGATAGGGCGGACTGATGGCCTTATCCGGGAAAACTGACGAATCACGGAGGGAGAAACATATTCGAGGGCGTCGGTTTCATTCAGACGAGGAAGTGCAAGAATGGGTGCAATTGTGGATCCGTCAGCGACCTACCTCCTTCTACAAAACTGGAATTGACCGTCTCATCTCCCAGTGGCATAAATTTATTAACGCTTTTGGTATTACTTTTGAATAAACCCATTTCATGGTCACGTTGTAGCGGGTGTTGGGTTTTCATTTGACCGCCCCTTATAACGGTATTGGTTTCGGTACATTTCACCGATTCAGACAGATGTTATAGTGACGATGGGATAAGAGTCTTAGTTAAGGTACAGCCCTCAGCATTTACCTGGTGTGAAACTGGGAAGTCACAGAAAATCAGCTTCAGGGCTGTCGATAGTGGGGTTCGAATGCAAACTCTCCCGAAGCAAGCTAACAGTCACATGGCCCAAACCACGTAGCCAACTTCATCGAGATAAACCTGTCTAACGTGAATAAAATATACCCCAATGTTCTGACAGAAACTTTCTTTCATATCTAGCTTTTATGTAATTTAAACCAATATCATCTAAGGGGGCACTAACATCTTTGACCGACCAAAAATGCTATTTTTCAATTAATTTCAATTAAGTTTTGAGATATTAAGATGAAAGTTTGCATGCATGTATATTTCACTGAGAAGAAGATATACTAGAATTGTTGGTTAAGTTTCTTAAAATATTTGCAATTGAATCAAAAATAATTTCATGATAAATATATTTGTACTTTATGGACTTCGCTGATTCTAAAACATGCTGTAGCTATAATATTACTAATCATAATGAAAAATAATCATAGAAAAATATTCATGTGTTTGGAAATTATTGGGGAAACGGAAAAATAATGGCCACGATATACCGCCATTTTGAATAATTAATTATACATAATGGCATAGGTTTATATAATTTCTAAATATGTAGGCATGTTATTAAGGAATAATTTGTTTGTCGTTCTAAGTTTCTTTTCAGTATTCGTTCTTATTGCTGAGGTAAAAAATAGTTTAACACACCCCATTTTTGTATGTTCGAAGGTGTAGCCCCCAATAAAGGCCATTGTAATTACTTAATATAAAGTCGTCAGGTGTCTCATAACTGAAACCAAAAAGGCTGTCGCGTACGAAGATGGTACGGTGCGTCCAAAATTCTGTATATATGAACCAGTAAGTACCAATCGTTTTATTATACAGTATTTATTTCCCCGTATTAAATTATAAAGATGTAGTGTGGTATGTAAAAACAAATTATGTTGAGAGATCTATAATAGAAATCCACTGCGATTATTTCAGCATTTTATAAAAATCATTCTAGAAGATGAGCTCTAGTACTGTAGATCCCTTATCGTTGTGTCAGCTAGGGAATAGTGCGTGCTATTCAGGCTCACGATGTAAGGAAGCTATTAACTACACCTTATAATCTCGGTGTCATCCGGTAGCGCGCGGCTTCAAACCCGGGAGATTAGCGCTAATGGCGTTGGCCATCAACAGCGCGTCTCTAAGGGAAGAGATAAACACCTTAAAGCATCGCTGATGATGGGCCACATATTCATTAAGAGCTACAATGCTGTATGAAGAGAGGACGTAATTGTCGGTACTGCTTCCTAAGGGACCACTTGATAACGACCAAAGAGTAAGTTCAGAGCAAAGTAATAAAGAACTACTTTAGTCTACATTAATAAAGTTGTAATGGGGCAGCTGTCTTCAATTTCGTTTATTTTGCTAGTTTTTCAGATATTTATCCGTTTTAGGTCAACTCGAGACCGTATCAGTTGTTTTTACCTTTCGTGCCTGTCTCTCTGTTTGTTCCTCCATCATGGCGAAACGACTTGATGGATCTCAAACAAACTGCATATTTAGAGTATACTCATCCAGGGGCAGGTTTATACACTGACTGACAGTGACAATGCAACACCAAGGAGGAGTGGTTCGAAAGGGATGAAAGTTGGGGAAAAAACAGAGTCGGCACGGAAGAATAATTGATGTTTATTTCAAACCGATATGCAGGTTACACAATGCGCACGGCATCGACTCAGTAGGATGTAGGACCACCGCGAGCGGCGATGCACGCAGAAACACGTCGAGGTACAGAGTCAATAAGAGTGCGGATGGTGTCCTGAGGGATGGTTCTCCATTCTCTGTCAACCATTTGCCACAGTTGGTCGTCCGTACGAGGCTGGGGCAGAGTTTGCAAACGGCGTCCAATGAGATCCCACACGTGTTCGATTGGTGAGAGATCCGGAGAGTACGCTGGCCACGGAAGCATATGTACACCTCGTAGAGCCTGTTGGGAGATGCGAGCAGTGTGTGGGCGGGCATTATCCTGCTGAAACAGAGCATTGGGCAGCCCCTGAAGGTACGGGAGTGCCACCGGCCGCAGCACATGCTGCACGTAGCGGTGGGCATTTAACGTGCCTTGAATACGCACTAGAGGTGACGTGGAATCATACGCAATAGCGCCCCAAACCATGATGCCGCGTTGTCTAGCGGTAGGGCGCTCCACAGTTACTGCCGGATTTGACCTTTCTCCACGCCGACGCCACACGCGTCTGCGGTGACTATCACTGACAGAACAGAAGCGTGACTCATCGGAGAACACGACGTTCCGCCATTCCCTCATCCAAGTCGCTCTAGCCCGGCACCATGTAGGCGTGCACGTCTATGCTGTGGAGTCAATGGTAGTCTTCTGAGCGGACGCCGGGAGTGCAGGCCTCCTTCAACCAATCGACGGGAAATTGTTCTGGTCGATATTGGAACAGCCAGGGTGTCTTGCACATGCTGAAGAATGGCGGTTGACGTGGCGTGCGGGGCTGCCACCGCTTGGCGGCGGATGCGCCGATCCTCGCGTGCTGACGTCACTCGGGCTGCGCCTGGACCCCTCGCACGTGCCACATGTCCCTGCGCCAACCATCTTCGCCACAGGCGCTGCACCGTGGACACATCCCTATGGGTATCGGCTGCGATTTGACGAAGCGACCAACCTGCCCTTCTCAGCCCGATCACCATACCCCTCGTAAAGTCGTCTGTCTGCTGGAAATGCCTCCGTTGTCGGCGGCCTGGCATTCTTAGCTATACACGTGTCCTGTGGCACACGACAACACGTTCTACAATGACTGTCGGCTGAGAAATCACGGTACGAAGTGGGCCATTCGCCAACGCCGTGTCCCATTTATTGTTCGCTACGTGCGCAGCACAGCGGCGCATTTCACATTATGAGCATACCTCAGTGACGTCAGTCTACCCTGCAATTGGCATAAAGTTCTGACCACTCCTTCTTGGTGTTGCATTTGCTCTGTCAGTCAGTGTATATCAATATGATTTAAAAATCACTGAATAGAACTGGGGGTTTATAGGAAGACCAGAACGGTTTTTTGTCAATTTTCTGTTATACTACCGATTTTCTGTGAAGTCCGTAGACTATATATGAATCGTCCCTTCATTTTAAACAACTTTCGTTATGTACATAAAATCGCTTACTCTTCAAATGACGAAGAAAATTACCATTTTATGTTGGTTTCATGCTCTGCATTGAGTGACGGACACCCCCGCGCAGACCGATAGAGAACCTACCGGTTACCATGGATACGTCTCAGACTGCTTGCCAAGAAGGAAGTAACGTAATGCCATTTTCATCATTTCGTAATTATTCCCGTAAACATGTGGTTTTTCGTTTGGTAGAAGGCGAGAGAGACGTCAAGCCGCCATTCTGCGGGATATTTTACGAATATCATTCGAGGTTACGATCGTTTTCGGATATTTCAACAGTACCGCGGAGTGTAGTCCATTATTTCACAACGCAAGGTGTTTTCTGGCATTTGCTATAATTTTAACTGTATTTCTCTTCTACTTCCGTTTTCTGCTTCAATTTCTTGCATCTGCCTTGCTTCTTTAGGCTTAAGTAATAACACCATACGTCATCTTATCTAAGAATCCCTGAGTCTAAATTTCTCTTTTGTTGCCACTTTCTTAAATCCGTAACTCATATCATCACAAGTTAGAAAGGGACACTTCATTTTCCAATACATCCACTTTGTACTTGCATATTTATCCTATACGGCTGCCCTCTGATCATAATATTAATGAAAGTGTTAGTCCCTTAGCAATCTGCTAAGTACAGAATGTATTGCGCGTTAGGGTAAGCCTTCGCCTGCAATTACTGGAGTGATCATTTAATGATTTGATTTTATGATTCCTCAAAGAGACCTATCAATGCCTCATGATTTACCAGCAGGTAATTCCGGAGAGAATAAAAACATGAAAAAATCGGTCTAGTAGAACGGACGGACGAATTCGCCAAAGCTGTTTTTAATAAATTATTTTAATACACCGTATAGATATGACTCGCTTTACGCTTTACTAACTACTTTTACGATTTCCATGGACGCCGTGGTGCCGGAATTTAGTCCCGGAGGAGTTCTTTGACGTTCCAATAAATCTAACATCACGAGGCTGAAGTATTTGAGCACCTTCAAATACTACCGGACTAAGCCAGAATCGAACCTGCCAAGTTGGGGGTCAGAAGGCCAGCGCCTCAATCGTCTGAGCCACTCAGTACGGCTGAATTACTTCATAACAGTGGAAATGCAAAGATTATGTGTTTCTAGCCTAATTATTCAGTACAAATTTGTAATAATCATAATGTAAATCATCAGGTTCTACAAACCAAACCCCACGGCGCAACAGCCCCTGAAGGGTCAGGGCATATCAAGCAACCGCTGCTCAGCCCCAAGGCCTGTAGCTTTTGAGGTGTCGTGTGGTCGGCACGACAAATCCTCTCTGCCGTTATTCTTGGCTTTCCAGACCGAGGCCGCTATCTCACCGTCAGATAGCCCCTCACTTGTAATCACGTAGGCTGAGTGGACCTCGAACCAGCCCACAGATCTAGATAAAAATCCCTGACCTGGCCGGGAATCAAACCCGGGTCCTCTGAGTAAGAGGCAGGCACGCTACTCCTATTAATAATAATCAAAACGTAAGATGTCATGTCCTGTAAGTTTGCGAAGAGCAATAATATTAAAAATCATAACGAAGGATCATGTGATGTAAGTAAGTTTGCGAAGAGCAATTCGGGTATAATCGTAATGTAAGGTAGCATGTGCTCTAAGTAAGTTTGCGAAGAGCAATTTGGCAATAATTGTAACGTAAGGCACCATGTACTCTAAGTAAGTTTGAGAAGAGCAATTCGGTAATAATCGTAACGTAAGGTAGCATGCGCTCTAAGTAAGTTTGCGAAGAGCAATTCGGTTTTAATCGTAATGTAAGGTACCATGTGCTCTAAGTAAGTTTGCGAAGAGCAATTCGGTAATAATTGTAACGTAAGGCACCATGTGCTCTAAGTAAGTTTGCGAAGAGCAATTCGGTTTTAATCGTAACGTAAGGTAGCATGTACTCTAAGTAAGTTTGAGAAGAGCAATTCGGTAATAATCGTAACGTAAGGTAGCATGTGCTCTAAGTAAGTTTGCGAAGAGCAATTCGGTTTTAATCGTAATGTAAGGTACCATGTGCTCTAAGTAAGTTTGCGAAGAGCAATTCGGTAATAATTGTAACGTAGGGCACCATGTGCTCTAAGTAAGTTTGTGAAGAGCAATTTGGTAATAATCGTAACGTAAGGCACCATGTGCTCTAAATAAGTTTGCGAAGAGCAATTTGGTAATAATCGTAACGTAAGGCACCATGTGCTTTAAGTAAGTTTGTGAAGAGCAATTTGGTAATAATCGTAACGTAAGGCACCATGTGCTCTAAATAAGTTTGCGAAGAGCAATTTGGTAATAATCGTAACGTAAGGCACCATGTGCTCTAAGTAAGTTTGCGAAGAGCAATTCGGTTTTAATCGTAATGTAAGGTACCATGTGCTCTAAGTAAGTTTGCGAAGAGCAATTCGGTAATAATTGTAACGTAGGGCACCATGTGCTCTAAGTAAGTTTGTGAAGAGCAATTTGGTAATAATCGTAACGTAAGGCACCATGTGCTCTAAATAAGTTTGCGAAGAGCAATTTGGTAATAATCGTAACGTAAGGCACCATGTGCTTTAAGTAAGTTTGTGAAGAGCAATTTGGTAATAATCGTAACGTAAGGCACCATGTGCTCTAAGTAAGTTTGCGAAGAGCAATTCGGTAATAATCGTAACGTAAGGCACCATGTGCTCTAAGTAAGTTTGCGAAGAGCAATTTGGTAATAATCGTAACGTAAGGCACCATGTGCTTTAAGTAAGTTTGTGAAGAGCAATTTGGTAATAATCGTAACGTAAGGTACCATGTGCTCTAAGTAAGTTTGCGAAGAGCAATTCGATAATAATTGTAACGTAAGGTACCATGTGCTCTAAGTAAGTTTGCGAAGAGCAATTCGATAATAATCGTAACGTAAGGCACCATGTGCTTTAAGTAAGTTTGTGAAGAGCAATTCGGTAATAATTGTAACGTAAGGCACCATGTGCTCTAAGTAAGTTTGCGAAGAGCAATTCAGTAGTGATCATAAGATAGTACAAAATATAAGTAACTTTCCGAGGAGTAATTAATAATAATGACAATAATGACAGACCGTATTTACCGCGTAGTTTCCTGACATTCAAAGCGATAGTTGTTACACGACCAAGGGCAAACAGAAATTAGAAGAATAAAACAAAACTTACCTTCACAGTCCAAAGGTCGCGAAAACAAGAGAGCGAACTAGACCCAAGAGAGCTAATGAATCACCAGAAGAAAGAATTCTAATATATTGACTTAAATAAGAACACTGTATATGAGTGATAACTTTAATAAAGTGATATTAATTAATTAGGTTTGCAGACAATTTTAAGGCCCAAAGAAAATGAAATATTTAGAGTGCACTTGAACTCAAATTGAAACTTTAAGCTCAGTTCAAGAAATGAAACACTCCACACTTCAAAACCACCGATCATAAGATGATGCTAAACTATAATTACTAGGGTTTCAACCCATTGATCAATTATCAAGAAAATCGAGATTTATTTTCTTTACAATTCTGTGATCTTAGATCACACGAATTTAAAATTTGGGAGCCGAAAACAGTCTCTTATGGCTATCTCAAAACGAAATAAGACGTCCCCAACGAACGCTCGGCAAGATTAAGTTCAGCGAGAACAATACACCGAAAAATAAAAATCAGAAGGTAATTCAAGAGGTCTCCGAACAGCAAACTCTCCAGAAACAAGTTATATTAAAACATTAGTTACGCAGAGAAAAGTCTCTACACTGACACATTAGGCATACACCAGCCCACAAACGTAATCCTCACGAATGTGTCTCATCTACACAATAGACTCACTTCATATGTTATAAAACAATAATAATGAGGTCGTACGTCAAATGTCAATATGAAAATAGTACATGCCCATAAATATGTTTACTAAGAGTAGCCATGGGAACACATCACGTGACACCGAAAGAAACATGGCTTCCCAAACAACTGAGTTAGTCAAAGAAACAATTTTACGGCTCATAAATTTACCCCCGAGCTCAGAGTTTAGTAAATCAACCCATAATAAGGAAAATACTGGGTAAAACCACCCTTCACTTAGTAACAGTATGGATCTTCATGACATTACACTTAACGAGTTACACAGATTCTTGCGACCCAGTACAATACGTAAATTTTTAAAACAACACTTGATATCTAACAAATTTATGAAATGGTCGCTCAAGAAAACTTATTCTTCAAAATATTACATCAAAATAAACTCCAAATAACTTAGAACACATTTACTAAATGATGATGATGACCGAAACACAATATTATTCTGTTCTCAAACGTAATTTCATTTTTCTGGAAGTTATTCAACGCAATTAATGCACAATTCAGTCGCCCAAAACCAGAAGAACTTGTTCACAGGTTTACTTTAGGTTGAATTGATCACATCATTTCTGCTTCAGATAGGAAGGACTGGTAGCTAACTTACAATTTCGAGGAAAACTTTAGAATGAAACAAAGTGTAAAACTTGTTTCGGCATTACGCCGACCGGCGATTGTTTCACCCCGCGTCGACCTGCAGCACCATATCTTCTTCTTTCAATCTTTATTAAATTTCAGCAGCACACAAAGGTAGGACGTTCCTTCTAAAGATCGACAACAACCAAAACAACTGCCACACTTCTCATTGTCGCACGTTCATGCGTTGACAAATGACTGTCTCCTTTCCATCAACTCAAATAGATGGCTCTACTATACAGTCAGGAGATCAGCTGTAGCGGCACACAACGGAACTATTGCGAAAACACTGGGCAGCGTAATGAATTTAATCAACCCGCTGACAATTCAAGGAAACCGAAACATCAAACAGAATAATGCTCGTTATGACATTTTTCAAGTACACTGGGTGGCAAGGCACCTCTAAATTTAGTATAATCGCCATAGTATTGTAAAAATATAATTTTCGGTACAAAATGTTTTATGTAGCTATAAAAGTGAAGTGGTATATTTCTACAGTGTATGCGCTAATTCCTCCGAGCCACCCAGCTACATTTCAACACTTTATTATAAATCTGGTGTTGATTTTTCGGCAAAATAATTATTTTTATTAGATTTAAGATATGTTAATTGATCATCCACGCAAGTTTTATTGACATCTGTTCGGTCAAATCCAAACAACTCCCTTGTAAGCGGGATAGAGCGGTTAGATTTGTGCACGTTGCCTTTGCCTCCCGATGTTCATAGGTACAATACAGGAAGAGTATACATGTCACGTCACCTACTAGGAACAGTTTGGTGCATGCAACCATCTTCCCAGTATCTGAACATGGGTGTGACAACTGGACAATGAAGAATATGGACAGAAAAGGGTGATGGGTGTTTCTGATCTACTGAGCTGGAAAATACTCCTACAGATACTATGGACTGCAAACATTACAAACCAAGAAGTTCTGGGGCGTATCGTGTCAGATATATCACTTGAAGGGTTCTTTTTTTTTTCTTGGTACTGGTTTAACACCACACCGACACATGAAGTGACTTCGGCGACGGAACGATGGCGAGAGCTATGATTTGGAAGGTAGCTGCCGTGTCCTTAATTAATGTACAACTGCACCCAGTGTGAAAACGGGAAACCGCGTAAACCATCTTCAGAGCAGCCGCAGGTGAAATTCGTGCCCACGCTTTACCAAATTCAAGCTCACAGTTACACTCAGATTATCTCCAAAAGTCAATGATACAAACCAAAAGATCAGGTCGTCAGAGATCACAGACTTAAGTATGGAACAACTAAGGAAGATAGTTTGGAAGCGTACGAAATGGAAATATTGTACATCTTCTTATTTCTCTATTCAATACGGAACAATCATGAAGTTTTTAGCTTTAAATGATAACGCTTACCAAGCAAAATCTAAAGCCTATATTAGTTGTTTTAAGATCTTCGCTAATTGGCTGATGATGACACTTGAAATGTGTTGAAACCGGTCCCAATAAACAGGTTGTAACTACTTTTTACTACGGAGTATTGAAAGGTGGATCCTTCCCTATAATATTGTACATCTCCTTAGAATAGCTCATAGTCACATGCGACTACACGGATAATCCGCGACCACCATTCATTAATGATGTACGCTGAGTGAACCGTGAGATCATATGCAAGACCTGCAAACATGCTTGCACAGTGCAGATACAAAGTATCAGGACAGCATCATCTGTACCATTCTAAAAACCAGACCAAGCGGCCGGGCTGACTGGTTCAGATGGTTGAGGCACTGGCCTTTTGACCCCAACTTGGCATGTTAGTAATTTTTTATTTTACCTGCAAACATTAAGGCCTTCAGGCCTTCTCTTCCATGTAACCAGGCACTGAAAAATACATACCTATATTACATTGTAACAGTGTACAATAATAGATTTGATACTAATTAAATTAATAGTATAACAAGAATATAGTAATAATCCTATTTGCTTTACGTCCCACTAACTACTTTTACGGTCTTCGGAGACGCCGAGGTGCCGGAATTTAGTCCAGCAGGAGTTCTTTATCGTGCCAGTAAATCTACCGACACGGGGCTGTCGTATTTGAGCACCTTCAAATACCACCGGACTGAGCCAGGAACGAACCTGCCAAGTTGGTGTTAGAAGGCCAGCGCCTTAACCGCCTGAGCCACTCAGCCCGGCAATATATATATATATAAATAACAAGAATGATGAGTGTTAAGATTAAATTAAGATGAAATAAATTAGATATAATAAAAGGATAAATTCTTAAAAATAATATCCTACACGTAAAAGAGAGGTAGTCCGGTGGTATTTGTAGTTGCTCAAATACGTCAGCCTTGTGTCGGTAGATTTACTGGCACGTAAAAGACCTCCTGCCGGACTAAATTCCGGCACCTCGGAGTCTCCGAAAACTGTAAAAGTAGTTAGTGGGACGTAAAGCCAATACCTTTATTATTAATATTGAAGCCTCCGTGGCTCAGGCAGCGGTGCTCCAGCCTGTCACCGCTGGGTTCCGTGGTTCAAATCCCGCTCACTCCACGTGAGATTCGTGCTGGTCAAAACGGAGGCGGGACAGGTTTTTCTCCGAGTACTCCAGTCTTCCCTGTCATATTTCATTCCAGCAACACTCTCCAATATAATTTAATTTGTCAGTCATTAACCATTGCCCCAGAGGAGTGCGACAGGCTTCGGCGATTCATCATTCCATTCCTGATCCGGCGGAATGACTGGAAACAGGCTGTGGATTTTCATTATTATTATTATTATTATTAATATTATTAATATTATTATTATTATTATTATTATTATTAAGACCAAGCGTGTGACTGCGCGGTTTGGGTCACGTAGCTGTCAGCTTGTATTCTGGAGATAGTGGGTTCGAACACTGCTGTCAGTAGCCCAAAATATGGTGTTCCGTGGTTTCCTGTTTTCACACCAAGCAAATTTTTGGGCTGTACCGTAATTAAGGCTACGCTTCATTCCTTCTCACTTCTAGCCCTTTCCTGTCCCATCGTTGCCGTAAGACCTATCTGTGTCGGTGCGACGTAAAGAAAATTGTAAAGAAAGGAAAGAAAGGAAAGAAAGGAAAGTTTGAGAGTTTATGTATCGGGGATGATCTCGAGAACAGCTCAAACGCCTTCAATTGTTCTTCAACCATTAGAAAGCTTATTTCATATAATATAGTCGTGGAATAGGCCTATATATAATCATGCTGACTTATGAAAGAAACAGGTAATAGAAAGTAGAGGAAGTGTTGGGCGTCGGAGAGCCTTAAAATAAAAGACACTGCCTAAAGGATACAGTAAAAATGTGTAAGTCTTAACGATAGAATACCGTAATCTTTGTTCGATAGATAACTTACAGGAAACTATTTTATTGTTAGTGATTTCACGGTTCGTCAATAGTAAAATGTATGGATAAATATTGTAGAAACCTCCAAGTCTTATGAAGCGAGATCACACAATAAGTAATAGAATTTAGTAACGTTCAATAGTACAAGCCCATGTCAGTAGCACGTCTTCCTCTTACCCAGAGGACCTGGGTTCAATTCCCAGCCAGTTCAGGGATTTTAATGCTAGAATGGGGTTCACAAATTGAAAAGCTGACAACAGAACCTATCACGAAAGCTAAGAGAATAATATTTGTTGGTCATTTGACTGGACAGCAATTGCCTTGCAAGGCCTAGAATGGGCTTTACGTGCCATAGATGGCGGGGAAGATTGAAATCATCATCATAGCCATGTAACCTCCAGGTTAACGAGGTATCCGAATCTCACGGATGTTATTTTGAATTTCAAAAATCACTCGTATCTTTCGACGACCGTTGTTGTCCAAGATAAACCAAGCCCGTTTTTGTGTCCGCGGAAATCAGCCTCAGTAAATGGAAATGATTTGTTCCAAGTGGCTTAGTATGCGAAATATTCCACACAGGAGAATTTCTCTATCCCTGACTGATTACTACACATTCCTGTCATAATTGCCGAGAGCGAGGGATCGCTCGTAAAATGGTTGTGCAGCAGAAGGTTGAGTTATGAACGTCAGTGGCATATTAAGGATCGGGAAGCAATAAAGTGGATAGCTTAATTCCACGGCAAGTTTGTGACAGGTAATGATCCTCTTCCAATGAATAGCACGGCTTGTGCTTTCATATAAGCTCCTCAATATGTGCATCGGTCACGTTCACTACAGCCTGTAGAGCACAGAGAGGAATATGAGTAGGATTAACCACTAACAAGGAACAATTTCCTACATTCGATAGTACAGTAACGATACGGGGCGCGCGCACTTGCGCCAACATTGGTGTCTGATGATGTTTGTTGTTTAAAGGGGATGGAAAAAAATGAGTGGACACAATGCCAAGGTCAGCTAGGGCTCTAAAGATCACCAACCCAATCTCCCAATCTAAGAGCCCTTGTGGTCTCCGTTCAAGTCGTCTCTTGCGACAGCAAAGAGATGCCGTGGATGTATTTTACCACTCTCACTCACAAGGAGGTCAAGTGGATTACCAATAATGCCGCTAACTCAAAACTGGGGCCCGGGTACGGACAAAAATCGGCACGGAAGAACTGCGTTTCCAAGATCAAAACATCTGGTGTGCTAGCGTGACTTCGGATTCGATACTCAGAGGTTTGTTGTGAAGTATTGTGTGTTATTAGTGTTTCTTTACATTGTCAAAGGTTGGGCACTAAGACTTTGTCAATGAACCGACTGCAGTCTCTTAAAATGTGCATGACCTTCAGATTCCATAAGAAGTTCGTTACTTTTTACCTTGAATTTTCAATACAGGAAATGGTGTGCTGCAGTTCTATTCAAAAGGAAGGTGGGGGTGATTACAGCTTTAGGTTCAAATGCAGCTGGACAACCGTTCCCTCTTAACTCTAACCGGAACAGGAAAACTAAGACCGAGCGAGTGGCCACACGGTTTGCATCACGTAGAGATAGTGAGTTCGAACCCCACTGTCGCCAGCCCTGAAGATGGTTTTCCACGGTTACCCATTTTCACACCAGGCAAATGCTGGGGATGTGCCTTCATGAAGACCACGGTCAATTCCTTTCCGACCCTAGCCTTTTGCTGTCCCATCGTCGCCATAAGATCCATCTGTGTCGGTGTGACGTGAAGAAAAAAGAAAACGAAGACGTCTGTCCCTTCGGAGAATGAGGACATAAACATCTAAGACTTCCTAAGCCTCACACAGCTGATATAGTCGGGGAAGGAAGAAAACAGGGATTGACGAAGGAAGGTCAGATAGCAAGGATTAAGGAGACAATACCGATATAGTAGGTCCGTTATAGGACATAATAAATTTCCCATCTAACTCATTCCTGGTTGCCAGCGTTTCGCCCCAGTGTGCTAATCTGGACTCTTCAGTTAGTAAATAGCACACCTACCAAGAAGCATGGCTAGTGCATACCGTGGAGGCCACTATCGGACCAACTATACTGGTCTTATAAATTCATTCATTCGAGACAAATATTTCAGGGTTCCTATCAACATCTATATCACACGAAAGAGAGAAGTCTGACACAAGCAAGTGTAAGCAAAGACAAATTTAGAAGAATCGCTCTTTTCGGCAACCCGCTGTCCCTTTTAGTTACCTCTTACGGCAGTTAGAGATAACAGTAATTTCGTCGGTTATTATTATCCTGAAACAGTTCTAATATAACAGATCCTCTGATGAACTTGAGAGGCTTCTGGCGTGTAAAGAAAACTGCGTGTTAGTGTGGTAGAGGGTAGTGTTGTGTGTGTGGTGTGTGAATTGTGGGAATGTTGAGAACAGCATGAATACCCAGTCCCTGAGCTAAGAGAATTAACCGTTTATGATCAATATCCCATAAACCAGCCAAGAATGGAACGTATGATCCAGAGGAACGAAAATCAAGACGCAGTCCATAAATCCGGACAGGACTGAGACAACGCGAATGTCCTTTTCTATTTCTCCACTCAAAAGAGAGGGCAACGAGGGCGTGAGAATGGCACACACTCTGGGCCTCACAAATCTAATAACAATGGGGCTCATAAAAATCAAAGAATATTGAGGATGAAATTGAGGATCCTGGCAGACGAAGGTTGACGCATGCCACACTCAGCTTGAAATCCCGTGGTGGCCAACCCACATTCCGAATATTGGAGCCCGTTGTCATTATGTCTTTCAGTCGTATCTTACGACAGAGGAGAGACCAAAAGTGAACTCGCCACCGTTACCGACAGGGAGTGTGTATTAAAAAGCAAGAAAAAAGATTTTATTACGAAAGAGGTATACAACGTCCGACAATGATTCCCCCATACATTGTCCGCTCAATTTACCCTGGTCTAAATATTTTATACAGTACAAATTATTCATCCGTATGTTTAAAAATTAAATGGAAATTGCTCTAACAACATAAAAATTACACCCACTTGACATGAATATTTTAAATTAATTCAGACAGATAGGCCTACTTGTTGCTCCTGTGAGCGAAATGGAATGTTAAAATATCAAGGGCAGATTTAATTCAAACTGCTCCGTCCTGATTTCATTTACGCTGTCTGTCAAATCATCGCATGGCATATGAGTGTTCCGCAACGCAGTTTGGCATTTAAATGAAATAACGCTGTTCTACATTACACCTGCGTCCACCTGCCTCAAATTTTGACATGACTGACTCGAACAACAGATGAAATTAATTTCTCTCTTAGAGACGGCCCAGGTCCCTATTGGGTAAGATGTAGCACCTGTACTACCTGTGAATTAAGTCTTCAGTTTTTTACTTTCTTCTATCTACACCAGTCCCATTTTCACGTTGTCAAAGGCAAGGATGAGACTGAGGTAGATAGGAGAAAGTAACAAACCAGAAACATGAAGCTATCAGCAAAAGAGAGAAAAGGGCAACGGAAGGCGTGAAACTGGAAGAATCCCTAGACGTCGTGAACGTTAAACCGTCAGGTTCGGAAGAGAACACGAGGTAACCAACGAAGATGGGATAAGGAAATATGAAATTTGATGCAATGTCAGACTCACCTAAGGTCCTCATGTACACCCCCAAGTTGAATAATAATGTTACTGGTTTAACGTCCAACTACTACTTTTACGCTTTTCGGAGACGCTGAGGAGCAGGAATTTCATCCCGCAGGAGTTCTTTAACGTGCCGGTAAATCTACTCACGCTCTGACTGTACCTTAATTAAAGGCACGGCCACTTCCTTCCCACTCGTAGCTCTTTTATACCCCCATCGTCGCCGTTAGAATTATCTGTCATCTATATCCAGATGGCGTGATGCGAAGTGCTGTCTGTACAATAGATGAACCTTCTCTACGCATTACGTGGCCATACCACCGAAGACAGGTCTCACGCATCTTGTCTACGATCGGAGTAACTCCCATGATTTTCCTGATTTCTAGGTGACATGATCTAGCTGGATCAGTCCAAGTGACCAGCGAAGCATCCGCATCTCCATGACATGAAGTGCTTGCTCGTGCTTGACTGTTGCTCGCCAGCATTCAGAGCTATAGAGATCGACTCGGCAAACACCAGTCCTGTAAACATTGGACTTCAGGTGCATTAGTATCCGACGTTCGCAGAGAACACCAGTAGTTTGCCACCACTTCATCCAGGCCACATTTATTCCTGCACGGGCGTCTGGAATAGTGTCACACTCAGCATTGACCAAAGAACCAAGGTACTTCAACGGTTCTACTTTATTGAGATCTTGGCCATCTATCTGAACCGCACTCCATGTACTCAGTTTTCTTGTTACTTAGTAGAAGTCCATATGCTCTAAGTTTTTTGTTCCACTTCCGAACCTGCTCTTGAATCCGTTGACGCTCCTCAGCAGCCAGTAGGACATCGTCAGCATACAGGAGTGACCTAAGTACTGAAATTATTACGGTGGTATTTAATTATTGGACGTGTAGTTATTCAAAGAGTAATGATATTACTTGTAATAGTCTGTAAAGTATCAGCAGGAGGCATAATTTTAGTTTTGGCTTTTTCCGCATCTTTAATGTTTCTGGGGGTAGAATATTAAAAATACGTGGTCCCAGATTGGTTGCATGTCTCTCTCCGAGAAGTGTGTTTCTACTTGGGATTGGTAATGCAGATATTAGTTCTGGTCTAGTGCCATGGCATGTTCGTTTCTGGTCCTGGAATCCTTGGCAGTTATATCTAAAAAAAAACAGTCATGATGATCATAGGCCGTTCGCTACTTATCTTTTGGAACATCAATTGTGTCTCCTCAAGTGACTGATTAGACCAATTTTAGACCACACAGACTCTACTGCAAAGATAGCACGCACTATTTTTGGGAACAGTGGGTCGTAAGAGAGCACCATTCGTCGTGCTTGCGCGTTCTTCCCTGCGATCCCTTCTCTCAGATATAATCTTCTTATATCCTGTTCAAAATTGTTAACGCCATCACATACGATTTGGTGCCATTTTGATTTACATTGACTATAGTTTCCGTTTCCATCACACTCCAAAATACTCGGGGGTGACCCTTGATAGGGAATTTACGTTCAAAACCCATTATAAGAGTAATAAGACAAAATCCTACACACGAAACAATCTTATTCGCAAATTGGCAGGGTCACAGCGGGGCTCTTATCCTCAGACAATCCGAACTTCAGCAATGCCACTGTGTTTTTCTGCTTCTGAATATACTTCACAAGTCTGGTACAGTTCATCTCATGCCAGACAGGTAGATACAGACAGCTCTCAATGAAACCTGCAGGTTGATTACAGGTTGTTTAAACCCTACTCCGACAGATAAGCTCTACTACCTGGCTTGACTAGCGCCACTCTGTGTACGTACACAAGTAGCTGCCAACAGGGAGAGGATAAAAGTCGAACAAAGCAGCGCTCACCCGCTGCATGGACATAGTCCTCCTCAGCAAAGGCTGAGGTCCCGGAAGAGCTTTCTGAGGACATCTGAGATGGTTACTGTTTCACTAGAGAAGGCAAGGCTAGAGCTGCGGAAGAAGAGGACCCCTCGCCTACGTGGATGGACGCCAGCAGCAGACCAGACCAGCTGGCTGGGATGGAAGACCCTGAACAGGCTACGATCAGGAGTGGGAAGATCCAGGAATAACTTAAATAAATGGGGGTCAGTACAAATGACAAGGTGTGAATGTCTACAGGAACAAACGAGAACCACATGTTTCAGTGCCCTCTGTGCCCAACATCTTGCACTGTAAGTCACTCAGAGTGCACTGGACATTGCAAAATATTGGACATGTGTAACATGATTTCACATGTTATGTTTTGTGTACTTCAAATTGACTTGTACATTAACTGTAAATGTGTATGTTTTCGACTCGTGTACAGAAATTGACTAGTTTCCCAGACGTCAATGTCAATTTGACATTTCTTCAGATTGCATTTCAAAACATCTTTATAAATATTGTTTTAGCTGCCCTCCATAATTAGACAGGCCATTCTTCAGTTGGGAATTAATTATTTGCTTTGGGGGGCGTGTTTCTGGCATGCGAACGATATGTCCAAACCAGTGTAGTTTATTCCTGACTATCTTTGCCTCCATGCTTGTAATATTGAATTCGTCGAGGATATCGACGTTTGTCCGATGATCTTGCCGTTTAATTTTCAATATCCTTCGCAAGCATCGCTGATCCTATCTCTCCAGGCATAAAAATTAACTATAGGCAATTTTCAAACAATTATATCAGATACGTCTATATCTTAGCAGCTACTAATGGAGAGATTCACGAATCTAAATTTCGCCACGAATTACATCAATGGTGAGTGTCGTTGACGAGGAAATATTCATTCTTCATGATAACAAATTAACAGGCGATGGTTATTGTCGTGTTTGTTTTAATGCAGACAGCTTCTGTCATCATCATCATCATCATCATCTACGATTGATCTGTGTTTAGGACTGACACCCGGGTGGCAGATTCCCTATTAGTTTCTAGTCAGCCTTTCCTTCAATAATTTCAATTAAGTTTGAAATTTGTCGAATCTCTCCCATGATAAAATATTCCAATCCCTATTTCCTCTTCCTATAAGCAAATAGCAAAACCAAACTAAAGCCCATGGTGCAAACAGCCCCAAAGGGCTATGGCCTACCAAGCGACCGCTGCTCAGCCCGGAGGCCCGCAGATTACGAGGTGTCGTCTGGCTGAGATGACGAATCCTTACGGCCGTTATTCTTGGCTTTCTAGACCGGGGTCGCTACTTACCATCAGATAGCTCCTCAATTGTAATTGCATAGCCTTAGTGGATGGACCTCGAGCCAACACTCAGATAGAGGTAAAAAAATCCCTGACCTGACCGGGACTTGAACTCGGGCCTTCAGGTAAGAGACAGGCTAGCTACCCCTGTCCCGATTTGTCCTCTAGAAATCCAATTTTATCTTCATATTACGACCTTTCCTACTTTTAACAGCTCCATTAGTGCTTGTCTGTCTGTCAGGTCGTCAGTTCAGAGGCTGGTTGGATCCTCAAATAGTACCACCAAAGATTATGCGATTATTATAAAACTGCAAAAACCAATGGCAGCACCAAAATGAGGCGTACTAGGCAAGATGAGGAGTGAGGTAGTTTGGCATTGCTTTCCTCATTGGGCCAGACAGTGCTATTGCAGCAAGACTGACCCTATGAGTAACACCTTTCATAACACTCAGACACACTGGTTGTGTTCCGAATGTCATTATTTGGCACCACCCATACCCCAGCAGTTTCCGTTTTGTCACAGCCATGGATGAGACTTCGGTAGTAGCTACACATTACTCTGTCTGTGCCAAGAGATGGATGAAAAAGTACTGTATTCATCAAGAAATGACTGCAACTCGTCTATTGATGTCATTCCGCACCATCTGTCAACTGACAACTTGGAACATACCGCTTAGTCGAGCAGCTCGTCTCTTTACTCCCAAGTCAACCGAGCCCAGAAAAGGTAACATTTTCGTAATACTTACTCGTTTGCCGGAAATCACCGAGGGCAAAGCTACAAACCCGCGCAGTCATTAGGTAATGAAGATAGGGTTACCATACGTCCGCATTTATGCAGACATGTCCGTATTTTCGACATTTAATGCAGCGTCCGCGTATATTTTTACGATTTCTGCTAAAGTCCGCAGTTTGGGGGAGGGAATAAGATATTTTTATTTTTGTTTTCAACTCGTATCGTCAATAAGTTATGTATTTTTAATATACAACTATATTATTGAATTATACCGTTTGTTACTTGCTCAGTTATGCTCGTAAAACCGAAAATACCGATTTACATTGCTTAAAATTGATGTGTTTATCTTTTTAGCTAGCTTATATATAGCTGAGATAGCGAAATATTTTTTTTTTTAATTTTGCTATTTGCTAACGTCGCACCGACACAGATAGGTCTTATGGCGACGATGGGACAGGAAATGCCTAGGAATGGGAAGGAAGCGGCAGTGGCCTTAATTAAGGTACAGCCCCAGCATTTGCCTGGTGTGAAAATGGGAAACCACGGAAACCATCGTCAGGGTTGCCGAAAGTGGGGTTCGAACCCACTATCTCCCGGGTGCGAGCTCACAGCTCCGCGCCCCTAACCGCGCGTCCAACTCGCCCGGTGCGAAAGATTTTAAGGGTAATGTTGGAATCCTCTATGATTGATGTTTAGTGTATCTGAACATGTGGATGCAACAGTTTAGTGCATTTTCTTCTTTTAAGTGGCTCAGTTTTTCAGATATATCATGGAATTATGTGGAAGAATCTATCAATTCTTTGTTGGATAAAAATATTGAAATTGATGACGAAAAGTGCTTTGGTAAACTTTCAAATTTAAAAACATCAAACCCACATATGATGAAAAATATAAGCCATAAGAAATGGTGAAAGTACAATGAGTTGTGTAATACTGAAGAAGAGTTTAGTGAATTACTTAAAATTACACAGTTGTTCTTTGCAGTGGCAGCCCGTAGCGCTTGTCTTGAGAGGTTGTTCTTAATACATGCACAGTGCACGAGGAAGTATACTGACAGTCTATTCTGTAAAAGGGATTAAAATTTTAATATAGCAGAACCTATTTGTGTCAACAAAAGGAACTCTTAAAAATGATTGATCGTCGCCATAAGACCTATCTGTATCGGTGCGACGTAAAGCAAATACACAAAAAAAAGAAGATTGAGTCCTATGAGAAATACCCATGAGACATTGACTCTAAAGTGTAGGTATGTGGGATGCGTGTAATGTTTGTTACTTTATTTGTTTCTTATATCAATATATCAATTAAACAACATAAAATTGAAATAGTAATGTTTCATTCGGCAGTCCTAAGAGAGTGTTGATTAATCCCGTCGAAGGTGTCCTCCTTTTGGGGTTTCAGAATGTGATAACCCTTAATGAAGAGGACTTTAGAAATACGATGAAAACTAGAAGGAACGATCGTTCGAAGAATTGAGAGAAGGGGATGTTGGTAGATTTGAAAGCCTTAATATCGCTGGGGCGTAAGAAAATATAATATGATGGTCTACAAAGTCCTAAGTTCCTAAAAAGTATCAATAATAACATTACACTGGCCGTCTATTGCTGTTAGTTGAACTGTCCTCTGTCCCTGTTGCTGCCGCTCTTCTCCGTTAAAAGCTGCAGTTACAAAATGTAATCCGTCCTTGCTGGGTACACAACAGCCAGCCGTAAAAATAAATACGACACAGACCACACACGAAATATATGTAGGGCATTTAACAAACTGCGGAAACCTAAAGACGATGAAATGAGTTCTAGGCATAGCTATAGGACTTGTCAGCTATTATCACAACTCAGTTTTTGTATTTGCATCACCAAACACATTTCCGTCGGATCATACAAACCTTTTGATGTAATACTTACTTTACCAAACATCTGTTGTATTTCCCTCTCTTGCAGGCAACATCGAACGCTCTGTTCTTCTATACCTTTCCGACCTGAATACATTACTGAGGTTATTTCCATTTCCTTTACCTTTTGCCAAATCGAATCGTGAATTTCTTTTTTTCTCCCTTGTCTTAAATTAGATGTACAATTCAATACTTCTAACACAAAGCGCTTTTGCACGAACAGAACATGCTCCTGAACGCAATATGAAAATCGTTCGAAATTGTCACTTTTACGCAAAAGAACATGTTGTAATCCTTTTCTTCTCTTTCAGAAAGAAGATCGTCCTACGTGACTTATTACATTGTGTTCTCCTGCCTCCTGTTAACCAGGCTAAGTCACTATCCTTTACAAGATCGTTAGGAGACTATTTTGGCAAGGAAGTAGTCATGGCTATATCATCTATTGAGTTCGTTCCTCAAAATTTTCGATATCTCCATACAATCTATACATGGAAATTTGGGAACAATATTCGATATTCGATATTCTTTACTCACTCATCCAATACTTAAACGTGGAATCAGAACCAGAGGTACGACAATTTTCATTTGAGAACTGTCAGTTGCATTTGCTTGAATTCGAACAGTTGCTGCCCCAACCTCTGTGAATATAGGTCGTAAAATGCATCCACAATATCATCTTCCTGTTGTAAGAGGCGACTAAACCGGGTACTTCTCAAACAGGAGCGTAGCCAAGGGGAGGTTACTGGGGATCAGAAACCCCTTCCCCGCCCCCATGGATATTTACAAAAGAAAATAAACAGCGACAGACAATAAATAAGTGAAAGTCGACTCAGTGGGTTCGCTCTTTTGAACATTCACAGAAACATAATTGTAAAACGAACGAATCTCTTGAATATGTTTTCTAAGAAACCTCAAAAGTTGGATTTTAGATTGCAATATGAACATACCATTCGCCGTGTATTTTAATGTAACATTTTGTAGAGTACAATACTGCAGTCTGAATATCACATAATTTACTTGTATCAGTGTCCTTTTAATGACGCTCATGCATGCGCGCACGACACAGGCAAAACGAACTTCATTATGTTCTATCATAATCCTGAAACTATAACCCCCACTATTGGTCGATCCTGGCTACGCTACTGTTCTCAGTCGTTCTCAGTTTGGGAGCATGAGTGGACAATCACAATCCCCTGCCTAAGTCAGGCATTGTTTTCATTTACATTTTTGATAGTGGCTTTATGACGCACCGACACAGATAGTTCTTATGGCGACGATTGGTGAGGAAAGGCCTAGGAATTGGAAAGAAGCGGCAATGGCATTTGTCTGGTGTGAAAATGGGAAACCACATGGTGGTAGTGGTGGTGGACAACCATTCTCTATTAACATTAATCAGAGGGGAAAATGAAGTTGCGGCCACGAAGGGCGTGAAAATGAAAGACTCCCCAGGCTTCGCACACCTAACACCGTCGGGGTCAGGAAAGAACAAGAGTTGACCGAGGGCGGCCGGTCAGGAACGATGAAGGTGAGGAGCCTGACGCAGTAAGAGGAAACAGTCCGAAGTTCAGTTAGCGGAACCGTTGTCTTCAACCTACGCTCCGAAGTGGACGGCCCCTGGCGACAAAAAAGTCGCTTCTCACGACGGGCAGGGGATATCGTGGATGTTATTCTATCACACTCACCCATAGGGGGAGCCTCGGTAAGAATCCAGTGACGTTGTCACTCGGCTAGTGCGCCTTCTCTTCCGACTCCAACGGTATTAGGTTTGTGAAACCTAGTGGGGAGGGGGGGGGAGAAGAATTCCTTTGCAGATAACCTCATTCCTTAAATTATTGGAACTCTTCCTTCTTTTCTCTTCTCAATACAGTTAAGAAGTGATAGTTATCCAGTTGGATTTTCCCTTAAAACAATAATCACTTCTGCATACCTACCAACCTTTGCATTTTTTTTTTTTTTTTTTTTTTTGCAAGTTACTTTACGACGTCGCACCGACACAGACAGGTCTTATGGCCACGATGGGACAGAAAGGAGCTAGGAGTGGGAAGGAAGTGGTTGTGGCCTTAATTAGGTACAGCCCCGGAATTTGCCTGGTGAGAAAATGGGAAACCACGGAAAACCATCTTCAGGGCTGCCGACAGTGGGGTTCTAACCCACTATCTCCCGAATACTGGATATTGGCCGCATTTAATCGACTGCAGCTATCGAGCTCGGTGAACCAACCTTTGAAATCCAAAAATCAGAATGGGGAAACATCGCTTTTCCGCCATATGATGCCTAAAAGTCAAACCGCCAAACAGTACAAAATATCAAACTTTCCTCGATTTAGTCATTCATGGAAAATCTTTCGGAAATTATTTCATAAAAGCAGAGAATAATGTTTCTTCGCCATAATAAAACATCCAACGTTAAATGAATATACCATGCCATATCATATTGATAACCAATACGATGAATAAAACTAACATACAAAAAGTTACACCACTTCTGGTTTTACGGCATATAAAACAGTTAACACCAGTTTTCTTAAACAGACATGTATTAACAACTGATCGCAATAATTGAAGTTATTCAAGCCACACTGCTCAACCTCCGGAACACCATAACAAACACCGCCATGACAAATAATAATAAATGTTATTTTGCTTTATATCCTACGAACTGCTTTTACGTTTCTTTGGACACGCCAAGATCCCGGAATTTATTCCCACAGGAGTTCTTTTACTTGCCAGTAAATCCACTGAAAGGAGTCTGACGTATATGAGCACCTTCAAATACCACCGGACTGAACCAGGATCGAACTTGCCAAGTTGGGGTTAGAAGGCCAGCGCCTCAACCGTTGAGCAACTCAGCTCTCACGACAAACACAAACACATAACACCACTTTTATAAACAGAACTGTATTAAATACTGATCGCAAAAATGATGCAATAAATGTATATAATCCTTTATTTAGGAAACTGACCTTCAACGGGTTTCCATAAGACAAATTACTGTGCAATTTTTATGTCTTGGAAGATAAATGGTTCCTTGAAATGAGCACAGATCCAACCACAGCTTCCTCGGCAATCGTCGCTAGGTAGCTTTCCTTGAAGGCAAACCTCTTCCACAACTCGGCCATCATCCCCGGTATGGTAGCTCTTGCACCCACTAACAATCCGTAAACGGTGAAGGAGTTCACATGATATTTCTCTATGACGTGATTGGACACTGGAACGTAGATTGCCTGCTTTTCAGAGTGTACATCGTGCGGGTGTTTATCGCCTGATTCTAGACGTACTGTTGGGTCCAGTGTTACAGAACGATATCTGTTTATCGATGGCTAGAATATCTACTCTTCTCGTGATTCCATTTTCAGCTAAGCAGTTCACTTCTTCATATAGGCTACTTCTCATCCGTTATCATGAAAGGCTTTTGCAATAAGACCGCAAATTGTGTGATGGAGAGTATTCGTAAGCAATGAGCCGAATGAACAGTAGCCGGGAACATGTCCTAAAGTTTCAATCTCACCGCAGGCACCATACAAACTTTTTACTGGAGCTACGTCTGCCATCATTTTGACGCTTTCAGTCCACTCTGATGTTGAAAGGCCTGCCTTTTAAGCGAAAATCGAGAAGAGCACAAGACCTGGGCACCGCGGTTTTCACTTTACAGTTTAAAGCCAACAATAAGAACAGGACTTCAGGCCCACTGCAGCTGATAAGAGACGCAAATTCAGCCACTCGTAGTGAACAGTAAGAGAAGGAATATTTCAGCATTCACAGCGACCAATAAGGGAAGAGCCTTCAGTCTCTGAAATAACATCCCGAAATGGCGTTAGTTTCATATAATATTTTAAGTTTCACAGTCACTGACTTAAAATCAGGAGAAACAATTAACAGACCGAGAGAAAGAAAAGTGATTAAAAATATTGGTACTCTCCCGCCGAAACCACGAGAGTTGACAGGATGCCATTATCAATTTTTCCAGAAATGAGCATAGTAAATCTAAGAGAATCGACGCGCAGGCTCCGGGTTCAAAATTGTGATCTCCAAAAAGTGTAAACGACGAAGTTCAAGCATGGACAATTTCTAATTTACAAATAGTATTGTTACGTGGATATTCACAAGGTTCACATAACATAAGTATTTATTTGTATTTATTGATGAAGAACATTACAGGCTTTCGGCACAAATACATGTTCCCGTTACCGTACAAAGAAAAAAAATTAAAAATGAACTAAAACTACCATGTGGACTCTCACATGGGCGGAAAACCGGGCCACATGAAAGAGCTACCCTTATAACTACCTTACTAACCGGCCGTGCCGTCCCCCCGTGGTGAGGATGAAAAGGAGCCGCCCTCCCAGGGACGACACGTCCGACCCTCTACAGAGTTGACAAAAATATATCCTCACCATTCCGTTTGATTATAGGCCACACGCCCGTCTTCCTCTCTCCCTCTCGACCTCTCTCTATTCACCTTTGCCAACAATATTTGGGAAAGGCCCGCCCTATCCCTCCCTCACAAGGTTCACATAATAGGTACTTTCTTTACTACTTGCTTTACGTCGCAGCAACAAAAATAGGTTTCGTGACGACGATGGGATAGAAAAGGAGTAGCTGTGGGAAGAAAGCAGCCTTAATTAAGGAACAGTCCCAGCATTTGTCTGGTGTGAAAATGGGAAATCTGGGCGAGTTAGCCATGCGGTTAGGTGCGCGAAGCTGTGAGCTTGCATCCGGGAGATAGTGGGTTCGAACCCCACAGTAGGCAGTTCTGAAGATGGTTTTCCGTGGTTTCCCATTTTCTCACCAGGCAAATGCTGGGGCTGTACATTAATCAAGGCCACGGCTGCTTCCTTTACAATCCTACGCCTTTCCTATCCATTTTCAGGGCTGCCCACAGTGGGGTTCGTACCGACTACCACCCGACTGCAATCTGACACCTACGTGACCCAATCCCCGCCACCACTCGCTCGATTATATACTAGGTAAAGAGATCGAAAATATGGTGATATGAATACTAAATTATCAGACATTTTCTCTTGATGCATTCTGAGCTAGTATTTAAACAATGCTGCACTTAAACTCCCGACACTGTCGTCCAAATGAAACGCGGGATTAGAATCTTGCGACGTCTCATCACCTAGCGCGAAGACCATTCCCCAGAGAAAAGACTCTTAAAATAATGTAAAAACTAAACTGGAATTTATCACCGAGAGCCTCTCAGAAAATAAGGATTTAAAAATAACCCTCCTTCAGAATGAGAAACATTACAATTTTAAATAGCTCCATCTTGTTGTTAATAATAATAATAATAATAATAATAACAACCAAATCCCATGGTACAACAGCTCCGAAGGGCCACGTCCTAGGAAGCGACCGCTGTTCAGCCCGAAGGCCTGAAGATTATGAGGTTTCGTGAGGTCAGCACGACGAATCCTCTCAGCCGTTATTCCTGGCTTCCTACACCGAGGCCGCCATCTCACCGTCGGATAGCGCCTCAATTGTAATCAAGTAGGCTGGGTGGACCTCGAACCAGCAATCAGACAAGAGGTAAAAATCTATGACCTGTGCGGGAACCGAACCCGAGCCCTCCAGGTAAGAGGCAGGTACGCTATCCCTAGACCGCGAGGCCGGCATAATAAGGAGAAGAAGAAGAAGAAGAAGAAGAAGAAGAAGAATCATTATCGTATGGCCTCAGCTACCGTAAGCGGATATTTTGATCACACCATCTAGGCTGCTGCTTGTCAATTTGGAATGTCTGTTGGTTGAAATATGGCTGAGCTTAATGTTCTCAGGTAAACACCATGTTTGTCAGCAAAGATCTTCAACATACTGCCATCGCCCGACATGGAGTGTCGAATGGACATTTTTTCGCCATTCTAAAATCTGGGTACCTCCACTGGATTTGCATCCACGATCTTGAGATCCGGGGTCCGACAGTCTACCACTGATCCACGAAGGCAGCTACCTTGTTAATAGAGTAGAGGAGTCATGGAACTGACACTGCTTCCGATTACTTGAAATCAGTCATCACTATCACTAGTCACGACTATCATCCAGGTGACGGATTCCCTATCATTTATCTACCTTGTTTTTCTAATGATTTCTAAGAAGTTGGAAATGTGTCGAATATTTCACTTGATGACATATTTCTTCCCATCAATTAATTTTTGCCCAAATGTATCCCCTTGAATCCCATTGTTATCTTCGAAGTATAAAAATCTTTCCTACCTTTAAAAGCTTTATTCAACGCCATCTGTCTACTAATGTCATTGCACGCCATCTCTCTACTGACAGCTCGTAACATACCGCTTAGTCCAGCACCTCGTCTCCTTACTCCCAAGTCTTACCATCTGAAATTTTGCATCGTTTTCGTAACACTAACCTTTTGTCGGAAAACACCCACAACGAATCAAGCTGCTTTCCTTTGGATCTTTTCCAGCTCTCTAATTAAGTAACTTTGTTGAGGGTCCCATACATCGGAACCACACTCCAATTTAGGTCTTGCCTGATACTTATACGCCCTCTCTTTTACATCCTTTCTAAAACCACCAAATACACTCATAACCATACGAAGAAATCTGTTACCCTTATTTACAAAATCGTTCATGTGATTATTCCAATTGAGATATTTCTCATAATAATTAATGGCGTGTGACCTCCGGAGAGGCCGGGTGCAGGTCCTTCGAGTTGACGCCATATAGGCGACCTGCATGGCTGTGAGGATGGGGCCCTACTTATGATGAATTCTAATGATGAAGACGGTACAGACACCCGGTCTTCGAACCATAGGAATTTACCATTTAAGGTTAACATCCTCGGCCCGGTCGGGAATCAAACCCGGGACCTTCTGTACCAAAGGCTAGCACGCCAACCATTTAGCCATGGAGCCGGACATTCCTCATATTAACATCTAACCCCACAGTTGTAAATAAGTTAATAAATTACAGGATTGTGAACTAATACAAAAAAGACCTCCACAACGTTGTGAGATAATAATAATAAAAAATAATAATGTCATTTGCTTTATGTCCCACTAATTACTTTTACTGTTTTCACAAACGCCGAGGTGCCGAAATTTCGTCCCGCAGGAGTTCATTTACGTGCCAGTAAATCTACGGACACGAGGCTGACGTATCTCAGCACCTTCAAATACCACCGGACTGAGCCAGGATCGAACCTGCCAATTTGGGGACAGAAGGCCAGCGCCACTCAGCCCGGCCATGTTGTGAGATGGACAGCAGGTAATAGCATGACGGTAAAAAAAGTCAGGTTTTAAGTTTCACCAAGAGGAAAAGTCCTCCCAGTTTTAATTACCGTGTTGAAAGTACATTACGGGAATCACTTACTACTCTAAAGAAGAGTATAGCATCATCCACAAATATCCTTATCTGTGAGTCCACTTCGTATCCTATACAACTTACATAAGGAAACATTAAGGTCCAATGGTACTGTCTTGCGGGACTCCCGCCTTAATCACTGCAGGCTCAGATAATGCTTCTCCTACTCTAATTCTATGAATTCTATTTTGTAGGAATGCAGCCACCCTTTCAACCACTGTTTTGTCTAATCGAATAACCCTCACTTTTGTCAGTAGTCTACCATGATCTACCCTATAAAAATCCTTGAATAGTTAAATAGCGATACAGTCCATTTCACCTCCTAATTCTAAAATAACTGCTATAACTTGCTGAAATCCTAAAAGACGAGCCTAACTGGAATAACATTTCCTAAACCCTAGCTGTCCTATATCAAACCAGTTATCGCAAACGTGTCTAATATAACCAGAAAGAATGCTTTCCCACGGCTTACAAGCAACACATATCAAGTTGACTGGCCGCTCCACTCATATGGCATAGTATCTCCATGCAAACAGTAATCATATAAGTATATCACAACCAATTGTCTTTTAAGGAACCATTTATTTTCATTTTCACACCAGGTAAATGCTGGGGCTGTACCGTAATTCACTTAATTAATTAAGGCCACGACCACTTCCTTCCCACTCCTAGCCCTTTCCTATCGATGCAACGTAAAACAACTTGTAGTGAATAAATACTCCTTAAATAGATAACAACGTTACAATACTTTGTCTTATGGCAAACCTTTCGAGGGTCAGGTTCCTGAATAAAGGTCTTAAGGTAATTCGCATAGAACAAGCAGGATTCAGACCACAACGGAGTTGTACAGAACGGACCAAGAATTCTCATTAACTACCTACATATAGACAGGGTTCCAGAATCGCCAGAAAACATCCGTGGCATTCACAGATCTTAAGGAACTTCATGACACTAATTGGAGAGAGAGGGTAATTTACAAACAACTAGTCTATCCCACGTCATCTTATAAATAATATGCTGGGATAGAAGTTTCCAAGTAATCATTGGCAGTCAAATTATTAAGCCAAATAAATTAAATAATGGACTTCCCCAAGAGTAAATGCTTACCCCAATCTTTTTTTTCCGCGTGTATTTATCAGATCAACCCCCAACAACACCCAGGAAATTTGGCTTCACTGATGACTGGGCACTTGCTGCTAGAGGTATATGCTTTGAGAGAATATAAGAGATGCTGACAAATGATCTCTTTGCCCTGGGGAACCGAAATTGCCTGTTTCCAGCTTAACAATGTAGTAGCAGCAACAGCAGCACAACATGCACTACGGCTATTATAACAATTTAATGTTTCTAAGAATAATTCGGTTGCATTCCAGTTGATTTCTAAGTAAAAAATAACGTGTTTTAGAAGTGATAAATGTTAAGTACAAACAAGTACAAAATGATTTATTGTCACTCAATGAAAATACGTTGTCGATATGGGGTAAAACTACAAGGAAGTTTGGTGAAGAAAAAAGACATAAAAATCTTAATTCCATATTTTGAAAAACGTTCTCAGAAATTGTACCTAAAATGTAAAAGATTTTTTGAATTTCTGAAAGTTTAGTGTTTATTTACTGAGAAGTAGTATGAAACTGTGGAGAATCAAAGAACAATCTTTGAAAAAATACTGAAAAATTGAACAAACTCCAACGAAAACTTTGTCTTTAAATGAATATAACACCAAGATGAGCAGTTTTCTGCTTGCTACACTACCCGTTTCCCTTAACCAATTACCTTGGGCTGGCGTCTTATTTGGATTTAGCTCAGATTTGAAGCCGGATACCCTTCCTGACGCCAACCCTATGTGAAGAGATGTATTTACTCTTACGTGTTTCTTTGATGGTTGCTGGTGTGATGCACGTATGTAAATGAAGGTGTGTACTGATACGAGAGCGAACACTCAGTCCCCGAGATAGCGGAAATAAGTATACGCAGTTAAAATACCCTACCTGTTCGGGAACCGAACCTGGGGCCCACTGAGCCGACCATTCAGTCAAGGAGATGCAAAGAATTAATTGTACAAAATAAAATACTTGCATTTTGGCAAGAACAGATTGACTAGAATTTATTAGTTATACTTATTTTATCGTCGCCATAAGACCTATCTGTGTCGGTGCGACGTAAAACAAACAACTAAAATATATTTTATTATAATTTATAATTATTTATAATTATGTATAATTTGTTGTTAGCTCCCGCTTGGAGCGCTGTGCCAGCAAACAGCGAGCCATCTGGTGACGAACGAGCGTACCACTACAGCTCCAACGATAAAACAATCTTGAATTCAAACCCTCATTATTGTAGAAGACTTCCTCGGGAACAGTCGAGATTTTCTTCTGAAGGCGCGGAGCAAAGTTCTATGGGGAACATAAAGAGTTTCACCTTGTTTTCCTGACACAGCGTAAGCACAAAAGCCCATATCATGTCTACATTTTAAACTGTACGATGAAATTTATCTAATTCTGCTGCATATTACTGACAGTCCTACGTTTGCAAATGGGCAGAAACATGTGGTTACAGTGGCGTATTTATAAACGAGAAGCACTTGTAAGTAATATGCTGAGGTAGAAGTTTCCAGGTAATTATTGGCAGTGAAATTATTAAGCCAAATAAATTAAATAGTGGACTTCCCCAAGGGAAGAAGAAATTTACGTACCGCAGCTCATGTGCACAGGAGGCAAATTACGTCATTTTTTGAACTGAGGAGGTATTTTACCGTCTCTGCAAATCACTACACGTGTATCTAACATGAAGTTTGTTAAGGAGGTAAATTTTACAAGATATTGTTACCTATCAGTTCAAAGGGGCCATCCTGTATGTGTCGAACCAACGACATGTTATGGATGAAAGGTTTCGGGGTTAAATAGCTGACGCTTTTGTGGCCGGTGGCTTATTGAAAACTAATATGGCTTTTTGTCATCAAATACGTACAGCTTTCAGACTTCCAAAATTACATTAAAACAATGTCATCGCTGGAATCTGTAAACTAATGATCTGAAGTAAATTGAATCCCCCATATCGATATCAAACGTTCTCATCTGATCGCAGTGTCATTTTATACATAATGAGCTTAATGAAATTTCACGAAATGCTATGACCACAATGGTCGGTTCATGTTTAATTAAAATGCCACCTGGACTGGAATATGATTAACAGTTGAAGTGATAGTAAGCAGAGATTGGTTCTGATCGAACATTATCAGTAGGGAAATTATGTGAAGAAATGAATATGTTTTTGATATCATTCTCATTTTTGTGCATCCGAGATGTACAAAACGCGTAAATGAAAAATGTTTCATTCTGCTACCGACGAGAAATGCGTTCCGCTTTGAATATGGAAGAGCACAATATGGTTTTGAAAGCGACACACATCATCTAGTGCAATACTAGCTGGTAATGGAAAATCTTGTACGTAAGATGATGGAAATTGTATCTGTTGTTGGTGCAAAACCATATGCCTCTGAATAGGAAGATGATACAATTTCACAAAATGATCACAGAGTTCACAAAATAATCAAACCAGACTTTCAACTTGCACCGCGGACAGAAAATCAAGAACGAATTATTGCACAGATCAAAAATGTTCACTCCATCTAAACCAAAAGCTAATTTCTTCGGTGGATAAACGGAATGTAATTTATTCAGTCATGAAGAATGTTACATACAGTACACATTGTCATGGAAAATAAGACCACACTTAATAACAATAATAATCAGTTCAATATATAGCAAACTCATTAACCTCAAAGTATTCCTGCACGAAGTTAAAAATACACAGTTCAAAAAAATTAGGGGAACATGTTTTTGAACGTATGCCATGCTCCACAAAACAATACCTCACACAAAGGTATAATACCAAAAAACTTTATTCTTTACCGTTGGAGTATATAAAAGAACATCGATGGATTCACGTTCATTTTCAGAACACAAACGGAAATATCAAAATAGGAGCGAAAACAAAGTGATGACAGTCCTCCAGGGTGGATTTTTATCATAGTTGGAGAGCTTCAGTATGGTGTATGTCCGCCACGAGCGTTTATCACAGCTTGGCACCTACGTGGCCTGCTCCGTATAACTCTGAGGTCACGTTGCGGTATCAGGTTCCATTCTTCAATGAGAGCCTGTTCGAGGTCTTGGAGAGTCTGTGGTCGAACAGGACGCCCACGAACACTTCCGTCAAGCCTGCCCCACACATGCTCGATGGGATTAAGGTCGGGACTCACTGCTGGCCATTCCTTCCCTTGAATGTCCAGTTCTCGCAAGAAAGCTCTGGTGATGCGCGCTACATAAGCCCTGGCATTGTCGTGCATGAGTACGAATTCAGGGCCAACACCGTATGCAGCAGCCAACACATGCTCTAGCAGTATCTGCTCGATGTACACCGCAGCTGTAAGATTACCACGGACGACGACAAGATCCGTACGGCCATCAATACTGATGCCACCCCACACCATCACAGGAACTAGTCCGAATCGTCGCCTTCCTGGACATTTGGCATATACTACTCACCACGGCGTCCCCATACACGTTGATGTCCATCACGCTGTGTCAGGGGACATCTAGACTCGTCTGTGAACAATACAGGTCTGCATTGGCGAAGATGCCAGTTGACGTGGGTACGGGCAAACAGAAGGCGAGTTGCGCGATATTGCTGCGTTAAACGGGGCACTCGAACAGGATGTCTGGGCCGTAAGGACACTTCTCTTTACCTGTCCCTTACTGTCTGGTCAGACACCGTGACTCCAGTAACCCTCCTGAGGTCTTGTTGCAGTTCTCCGGCAGTTGCTAAACGACGCCGCAACACACAGATGGTCAGCTATCGGGCATCCTGTGGGGTTGTCATATGTCCACGACCTTATCCAACCCTCCTTGTGAACTGGCCTGACTCATTGTAGCGATTCCACAAGGGTTGCATAACTGCCGGAGAGGCATTGAGATCCACAGCAACACGACGAAAAGTCCATCCTTCCTGGATCAAAGTGACGGCCCTTGCGAATTGAACCTCGTTAAGATGTCTCATGGGATGTGCTGGTTTACGTACAACGTGCTCAAATGACCGCAGTAGTCTGTGTACCTCACAACGACACACGGACGCACCACTATTCACATTGTTTTGAAGGGTCACCTGACAGTTAAAAGCATGGCTGCGCCTACAGATGGAGTATAACTTCGATTTGACATACCTTGAGTAGCTAAGGTCCACATCTACCAAATTAACGTTCACATACCAGATGTTACAAAACATGTTCCCCAATTTTTTGAACAGTTTATCTATACTAACTACTTTTAAGCTAATAACTGAAAATATTGGTTGCTACTTCTTTTATGTCTCAGGGCAATTTATAAAAAAATTTAACCGAGCGAGTTGGCCGTGCGGTTAGGGGTTCGAACTCCACCGTGGCCAGACCTGAAGATGGTTTTCCGTAGTTTCTCATATTTTTACAGCATGCTTTACGTCACACCGACGCAAACAGGTCTTAAGGGGACGATGGGTTAATTACGGTAAAGCTCCGCCATGTCCCTTGTGTGAAAATCGGAAACCACGGAAAACCATCTTCAAGGCTGCCGCCAGTGGGGTTCGAACCCACTATCTCCCGAATGCATACTCACAGCTGCGCGTTCCTAACCACACGGCCACTTGCTCGATGTAAAGACTCTCTAGGTCTCGCAAACCTAATACCGTCGAGTTCGGAAGAGGACAAGAGTTGATCAAGGGAGGTCGGATAGGAATGATGAAAGAGATGAGCATCACACAAGTAAGTAAAAGCAATGCCGCCCTCAGCATTGGCAACCGTGGTCGCCGAAGTTAAGATACTCAGATCCCTCTTTTTGCCGTCTTTTACGACGGACAGGCAGGGGATACCTACACAATTTGACCTTCAGACTATATAATATAATAAGTAAAACTGTTTTACAAAGTTAGTGATGGAACTTTTCGGCTTCCTTGCTAAATGGTCAGCGTGGTGGCCTTCTGTTCAGAGGGTCCTGGGTTCGAAACCCGACCGGACCGGGGATTTAAACTGTGTATGGTTTATTCCTCTGGCTGGGGGACTGGATGTTTGTGTTCGTCTCGATGATCTTCTCCTCACCAACAAACAATGCCCCAACTACCAACCACCACAGGAACTCGCAAGAGTAAATACTTCCATCCACATAGGATTGGCGTCAGAAAGAGCATCTGCCGTAAAACTGGTTCGAATCTATATTAAGTGTCTATCCCAATTCTCTCTTTGAGTCCAACCCTTCGCAAGGGTGTACTGGCATCACGCGACAATCCTTTTGGTGATCTGCCCCCCAGAGTCTCTGCTTTGGGCATGGTTACTTGCTTGCTGTAAGCTCATCCTGGTCAAGCTCTTGTTCTGGTCCATCCATCGTAACAGTGCACGTCCTCTAGGTCTTCGGCCGTCGATTTTTCCCTCTATGATAAGTATTTCCATTGCCTCCTGTCTTCTGGCAATATGACCAAAATACGTGAGTTGTTTCTGGTTGGGCGAGAGTCTTGTTCTGATGCCGAACTGTTGCAGGATCGAATCATTAGTACGGTATGCTGTCCATGGTATTCTCAATAATCTGCTATAGCACCACATTTCTGGAGCATCAATCTTGCGGCGATCCGCCATCTTCATCGTCCATTGGGAAAAATTCCATAAAACAAAAGGAGAATTATAGAACTTCTTAAACTACCCACTTGGTCGCATAGTACTCTGCAAGAAGGTCGTTCATTGCCCCACAGAGTGTCCTTCAAGGAGAGGCTCACTAGCTAGCTAGCATTTACGGAAGACGTCATTCAAGAAAGAAAATTTCTTGAAAAATTGTCTACATACCTCCCAACACAGGCTTTTCTCAATTTCCATACATAATAATTCGCTGGTCAGCGTTCATATATTCCATGTATTGGTGAAAGGGAATGCCGTACCGCAATCATACGGAATAGCAGAATATCAAAATATACGTGAAAACCATTCTTATTTTTCGGACATACTGTACGTTAGACACTCTGATGGCACGTTACAAAACAATAATTTAATGTATAAGCACCGGGGGTACACCTCCTCCGTCCAGTTAAACTGCGTGCCTTCTATAAGACATTCTATATAATTGAACTTGAACTAATGTCATGCAAGATACTTGTATTTTTAACTATTAGAGGTCTCTACCATCGGCCGAAGTGCCCCCTCCAGCGGTATGAAGGACAATTAATTCTTAAGGAAAAGTTAATTTTCACAGTTGGCTAACCTTAGTTTTTGAAGATTGTTTTGTTCTTGAGTCAAGGTTGTCAACACTTTTGACCCTCTCAATCTCTTGTTTTCATCAACCAATCAGAAATTTTGCGAAAATTTTCTCTAGCCAATTAAAATTGGGTGTGTGTACAGGCATCCAGCCTATCTGTCAAGAGTTCTGGAAACTTTCCCTCGAGGTACTATAAAAGCTGGCCGCTTTAAGGCCGTATTGTTATCTTCATCGCTCCAGTTTATTGTGTGCAGCGTGTACTAAGGGAGCAGGGGCCGCAGGCCGGCGTTAACATGTGATAGCTCCGGAAGATACCTTGAGGGGAAGGTTTATTTTCATGTAAATTTCTAAATCTGGTGTTTTAAATGTTAAATTTGTTGTCAGTCTAAGGACTCCGTTTTTTATTCCCTACTGGGAAATATGTAATGTAAGGGAACATAAAGTGATCCCCTTCTGCTGATTCCCATTCAACTTGGTATGGGGTAACTAAAGTTTCTTATCCTCTAAATTCTTAACACACTTTTAGTATTTAATGTTTCTCATTTAGTCACCCAGGCGTACACTAGGTTTAGCCTCTGTGTATTTGGGCCTTAAGTCCACTTAGGGTTTTAAGAGTTTTCTAGGAGGATTGCAGATTTTTTGCCTCCTTGCATTTTGTTTTTGGCCGATCATTATCAACCTTTTTCTTTTTACATTATGACCAGTTAGTATGCGCACTCATTGACCCTGTTTATGTTTCTGGAAAAGAAAGTGAAAAACTATTGAGAAGAAGATGAGCCAAAAATAGGGCTGTGAGTTCGAGAACGGAATATGAAAGAAAGTAAAAATGTGCCCTGAGACTTAACTTCACTCTCTATAACAGAAAAATAAATGCGCATACGTCAGAAAGAAACGAAGTAAATTAGGAAGCCGCGTGTTAACGGTGCGAGTTGGGGCACTGGGTTGAACTGGAAGTCTGGCAATTGGTAGCCAGCGTAGGTGCAAATCCACCTAGCGAGCTGGATTCTTTTTCTTCATTATACTGATTCCTCGTATCTATACACGGATAATATCATATGTATTACGAGTATTCTTTACTCATTTGTTTCAGCGTTGTTCGCAGGGCAGAGTGGCTCAAACGGTTGAGGCCTTCTGACCCCAAATTGGCAGGTTCGATCCTGGCTTAGTGCGGTGGCATTTGAAGGTGCTCAAATATGTCAGCCTCCTGTCGGTAGATTTTACTGGCACGTAAAAGTACTCCTGGTGGACTAAATTTTGGAACTTCGACGTCTTCGAAAACCGTGAAACTAGTTAGTGGGACGTAAGCTTATTATTATTATTATTATTATTATTATTATTATTATTATTATTATTATTATTATTATTATTATTATTATTATTATTATTATTATTATTATTTACACATTTGTTCTTGCTCTCGAGGACTAAAGTGATTTCATACAACGTGATTCTCTGGAAATAAAATAAACTATAAACAAACATAAAATTATGTAGTGTCCGCGACCTTCGCTCGAAGTTGATTGGCCACAGAAGCAGCGAGGATGTGTGAGAACCCCTCCTTAAAGGCCAGTTCTTCCCGAAGGCTGAGCACCGTTGTCATTGAGCACAGGTGATGACAGCGTTCTCGCAGGGTCCTCTCCATTAGACACCAGATATTCTACAATAGGGTTCAGGTCAGGACTATTCGGCAACCAAGGTATCGCCTTGATCCCTGCCTGCGAAGCTAGCAACCGCTGAGCTGCCTGTAATTTATGAACTGGGAGACTGTCCTGCTCGAAGCTAACACGCTGTCCTTCGGAATAGATTATATCCAATGCCGGAATCCTTCTCTAAAGAACCAGAGAAACAAGGAAATGCCATTTGGTCCTTGTTTCAATGACGGTGAAATCCTGACATTCACCTCCCGTGGTAGAGAGAGGGCAACGACTGCATATAAAAATAATATTTTATATGCTGGCGGCTAACGAATGAAGGGACCGATTATCTCCCGGTATAAGGAGATCCCCTATACCAAGTGCCAACTGTCTCTTTGAGAGTGGATGAGCGGGTATGGGTAAGGGCACTCTATTGTCCTGGGGACAAGAAATTGTTCCCAAAGGCGGAGGAACCAGTTTGGTCAACGGCATTAGGATGCAGAAGGCAACGGGAAACCACTGCATTAAAGATCCTGAGAGATATTCCAATAAATCCACATGGCATGGCTGCAACGTCAAGATCGGAGCTGACCGTGTGGATCGTCTACCTCCGTTTGGAGACGACGGCTTAAGAAGAAGAATGCCGGAATCAACCAGAGACGCAAAAGTTGTAAATCTCGGCATTTGAGAGTTCCCGGAATTTTCAACAGCATCTCGGTACCGAGTAAGATAAACCAATCCCAGCAATGAACATTACAACGACCACTACTGTGAGACGTTGCAACGTATTCAGCGTCATATCTGGCGTCGGGTTCACGGTACACGCGGATCTGCCTTGCATCGCCACAGGAAAACGTGATCTTATTGCTGAAGATTAGAGTTTCTCACGCGATGTTCAGCATTCCCTTGGCATTTGTGAAGCGATAAATTATTTAGTGCTCGGTCAAATAGACATTCCTAGCAGCGACGTAATTTCAAATTCCCGCATTCCTAATTCAGCTATGGCAGTTTGCACCGCACCGGAAAAGGAAGAAAAAGTCGTCAGTGAAACAGCGTAGAGGAACGTGTTCTCTTCTAGTGCTCATGTTCTCTTATGGGCCCGTAAATTTACCAAAACGAGGCTGGCATATTTGAGTACCTTCAAATACTCCTAAATGAACCGGTATCGAACTGGAGCTGAGAAGACCAGCTGCCCACCGTCTGACCTACTGAACCAAGCACTCTATGTTCCACCACTCCAGTGGTTTACCTTATTACTTCAACATTTCTTTTCGAGGTGACGAATCATACTCCAATGAGGTGGAGGTGAACGTTTTAGGGGTGGCACCCCCCCCCCCGCCAAGGGGTCTCCTAGGTAGATGCTGTCCAAAGAATGAGCTCGCAGGTGCCGCACGGCTTGCAGTACGCTCAGCTATGATGGTATTACACGAGGCCAGGTCAGCTTGGAGGTGATAAAGTATGCATGCAGATAATAGGTTGCTATTAACTAGAACGAAATATAAACGTACGGGTAATAAAGTTGGGCTCCAATTTGCTCTCCGCTATCGTATACCGTTAGCATAAAATGGGCAACAATTAGCCTTCCAGTATCATCTGGATGAACACGAATATTGTGAATGACACATCTAGGAAAATGGACTACCGGTACTTCTAGTGTTGACACTGTGAGAAACACGCAGGACAAACCATATGCAGGAACTTGACACAGCAAGTAGGCCCCGCAGTTCGGGTCACGTAGCTGGGAGCTTGTGGGTTTGAAGCTGGTTTCCCATGGTTGCCCATTTATCACACCAGGCCCTGAGGATGTATCTTACTTAAGACCACAGACGCTCCCTTCCCAGTCCTATCCATCCCATATCTTATCTTCGCCAAAAGACCTGAATGAAACGCTGTGACTTTAAACCTTAGAATTATGACTATCGAATCCCCTTTCAGGGTAAGAAATCAGATTATTAATGCTTTGATATACAGAACATGGTGATGAGGAAAGTATTGTTGATTACGAATAAAAATACACTGCCTGACAGAAAAATTGAAGCAACGAGAAGAAATCGTCGGATGTCAGTGTAAGTTCGTACACGTAGACATCATCGGTGGGTGTGTTCCTGATTAGAATTGCAATTCCCTGTGACAGCTAGAACAGCCACCAGAGTGCATTAGTGTTGTTTCCAGGCGTAGTAGGGTATATAAGGGGTGTGAACAGCATCAGATGTTAACTGATCGCTGTGAAGGACACGGGATGCCGCGTACTCGTGTGAGACAACGTTATCAGCACCTGACAGAGTTTGAAAGGGACCTCATTGTGGGTCTCCATTTGGCCGGCTGGTCGAATCGTGCAATATCCAGATTTGTGTGGCATTCGGATGTGACACTGGCCTGATGTTGGACAGCATGGGAAAGTGAGGGTAGGCATACTCGTCGTCAAAATTCCGGTCGACCACGTCTGACCACCACAAGGGAGGATCGCCGTATTGTGCCCCAAGCACATCGTAACCCCTTCACATCCGCGCCTGTCATCCGAGAACAAGTTACAGACCCTGAAAAATGCTGTGTCATCCAGCAGCATTGGTCAGAGTCTGGCAGTGGCCGCATTGGGGAATTACCGTCACGTCACAATACAAACGGCTCCGTTTGGAGTGGTGCCGTGATCGTGAAGCATCGACTGCTGATGAATGGCGTCGCATTGTGTTCAGCGATGAATTGCGGTACTGCACTATCCCCGACGACAATCGTCTGCGAGTATGGCGGCGACCTCGGCAGAAGTCCCATTCCTCCAATGTTTAGAAGACGCACAGTGGTGTTACACATGGCGTCATGGTGTGGGAAGCTATCGGGTATGACTTCAGGTCACGGCTGGTAGTGACTGAGGGAACTCTGAACGGTACGCCACGGAAATCCTCACGTGTTACGTCTCATGCGGCAGTATTGCGGTGACATTTTTCAACAGCACAGTACTCGTCCACACACGGCGCGTGTCCTTAAGAAAAGGTACTCCCGTGGTGAGCAAGATCCCCAGATATGTCCCCGATAGAACAGCTCAGTCGTCAACTCCGTCCCAGTGCCATTATCCAGGATATCAAGGACCAGTTAAAACAGTTGCGGATCAGCTTGCCTCAGGAGAGGATCACAGTGCATGCATACAGACAAGAAGGGGGTACTGATAAGCGGGTTCGTACTGGCAAGTTCTTTGTAAATTTGACTCCAATTTTTAATCACTGAAATAATATCACATACCCTCTCAACACGTGACGTTTCATTACGTTTCCTCCTTCCAATTTTATTTTTCTTTTAATTTTTTGTCACGCAGTGTATTTTTAAAGGGTCGACCAGTCCACTGTGCCCTTAATGAGGAGTTAATATTCACACAAAAAATTGTATGAGTGGTGAATAATAGAGTTCTACCCAATGATTGGGAATTTTTGTATCATATTTTCAAATTTTATGTGATAATTTGGAATTTTTAAGGCAAAAGAGCAAGGCCGTACCCAGAGAGGAGGTTAGGTGGGTTCAAACCCCTCCGAAATAAAGTGAACTTAAGAAAAACAGCATTGACGGGTTTTGTAATAGCTTACTGTACAATAAATTAGAAATATTATAAAAACAGGCATTTGCAAAATAAATAACTTAATTTAACCTATAAAATCTGTGTCATCTTTAAATGTTTCTCTACGAACATAGTTAACAAATTTAGTGAAAACCTAAATGTAAATTTTAATGTAGGTGAGATATAGAGACTGCTTGGTTTTTCCATGTTCTTTATACATTTTTGCAACATAAAAGTCAATTTCGATAAACATATAGAAATATTTTGATGTTATCGAGCCACGAGAATATTTTATTAAATGAATCAAGACCTCTAAATATTTTAATACCTACAGTGAAACATAGTGATACCTCCATTTTTAAACAAATGGCATAAATCTTTGTGTCGCAATGAACGCACGTGTTAAAGCGTGCTCTGCCCACCAGACCGCTATGAATTTACCTCTCTACTTCATCCGCGGTATTGTAAAAGGTACTGTTCTAAAACTTATCCAAACCATCCTTTTTGTAAAATCTATTTGAAAGTAAAAAATATTTGTTACTCTAGTTTTTGTTTTCGGAACACCTCCCGCCTACCAAAAATTTTCTAACCCCCTCCGAAAATTTTTGAGTACGGCCTTGCATGAGAGCATGCATATTTCCACATGTTTTCGTTACAGATATCCCAATTCTAATAATAACACTATAATTTCACCATATTTCACTGTCCCAAGGTGTCCCTGTACTTTATCATACGAGATTACGTGAAGGAAACTTGCGGTCCATTTGCACCCCGTGAACCGTGCCCCAGTTTACTGAATGAACGAGAACTTCTCTACTGCGCTATGGGGATGAATAATTTATACTCAGTTCTATTGAAGTCTAGACTCAACAACGCGCACCTCCAGAGGTAATGCCCGACTGACACTAACTTGTCTTGGTATTCTGTCTCGTAGATAACAATGAACACCTACCCAAGCGAATCAAAACAACGTATTACGGTTTATAAAATAGAATACGAATTTCGAATTTCAGACACATCATCTAATATCCTTTACATTTCCACGACCATCATCACTAGTTATGGTGGTGGTGATTATGTCATCAGAAACTTATGAACCTTTAGATCCTTTAGATCATACCTTTTAGATGCACACAAGCAGCATTAAATATAGGAAATTTATAAAAAACATAGTTCTAGCCCTTCAAACTAGCAACTCAATGTTGATAACATCCTAGGGATATGAGCTACGAATTTTAGGCAAATAAAATGTAATCAAGTATGAGAATATATTCTTTATTTATTCCTAAAATCTACAATCCTTTTCTTAATCATCGTTATTCGGTCGATTAGATTTTTTCCTTTTTCTACCACTACAAGCGCTAATGTGAGTCAGTGCATTGTTTCACTTAAGCACCACTACGAGCGCTGATGTGAGTCAATGCAGAGTTTCACTTAAGTCCTTAGAAGGACATTCGATGTGGACATTTTTCAAGAATCCAAAAGCGACTGAGGGTATCGAACTAAGGAACACATTACAGAAAGAATTACGTAAATAAGTTAATTTGGCTAGTATTTGAATCAAAAAGAAAACGAGAAAGAAACAAGTGATTTTAGGTGTTTTCCCGGAAATGCATTTAGGCCGGAAGTGACTTTAGAAATCTGTTTTTCTAGTTTAACAGAGATATCCAAGACTCAGTCCGACTCGTTGGCTGAATGGTCAGCGTACTGGCCTTCGGTTCAGAGGGTCGCGGGTTCGATTCCCGGCCGGGTCGGGGATTTTAATCGCCTCTGATTAATTCTTCTGGCTCGGGGACTGGGTTTTTTGTCCATCCCAACACTCTCCTCTTTATATTCAGACAACATACCACACTACCAATTACCACACGCAATAGTGATTACATCCCTCCGTATCGGGTTGGCGTCAGGAAGGGCATCCGGCCGTAAAACAGGGACAAATCCACATTGCGCTGCAGTTCGCACCCGCGACCCCACAGGTGTGAGAAAATCAGTAGGAAAATAAGAAGAACTATCCAAGGCTCACAATTTTAAACCTTCCCGAAGCCTTTAGCCCTTCAACTTTCGGCACAATTGAGAAGATTTCTTAACTTTACGTCTTTCGTAGTATTTGCGACCCCTACTTTGTCTGTTAAGAAATGTTTTCAATATTGAAAAGACGGTTGATGTTTTAGTCAAAGTGAGTGAGTGGAAGTTCACAAAGTCAAGTTTTCTCTCATTATTAATCATACTCAGTGATACGACAGGCGAAAAAAATATATATATATATATATATATACATTCACTATTCACTTACAAGCATATAAGTTTAAACTTCGAAAGAAGTCACTGGTCATTTCCTTAGGTACGGGTTTCTTACTGTCTAGTTTGAAGTGAAAAAAGCCAGACAGCATAATTCTTAAAAATAGGCTACCTTGGTCAAATCTTGCTTGGAATAAACAAAGCCAATCCTATTGTTAAAGACAGTTTTAGCTATGTTTTTCTTGAAATAAATGAAGTCAGAATATTGTTAAAAGCCTGTATTAGCCTCGTTTATTTTTAAAATGCCAAATCAAAAAAAATCGTTAGAATAAGCTGTTTTCGCAAAGTACAGTTTGAAGCACACAAAACCATGTACCGGGCGAGTTGGCCGTGCGCGTAGAGGCGCGCGGCTGTGAGCTTGCATCCGGGAGATATTAGGTTCGAATCCCACTATCGGCAGCCCTGAAGATGGCTTTCCGTGGTTTCCCATTTTCACACCAGGCAAATTCTGGGGCTGTACCTTAATTAAGGCCACGGCCGCTTCCTTCCAACTCCTAGGCCTTTCCTATCCCATCGTCGCCATAAGACCTATCTGTGTCGGGGCGACGTAAAGCCCCTAGCAAAAAAAAAAAACATGTACACTATCTTATCGAAAGTATCCGAACACCTCTGTAGACTATTAAAAACAAGAAATGTCGCATCCTACCAGTGTAAAAGGTGACAGGGAGGTTTTTATTGCTCCGTGCAACTGCGGGACAGCAATATGGGTCGGTCGCGTGAGCTTGGTGACTTCCAAGGTGCGGTAATCTTTGGTTGCCACATAAGCAAGAAATCTGCAAGGGACATTTCTAACGTTACGAATGTGCCCAAATCTACTGTCGGTTTTGTAACTGTAAAGTGTAAACGTGAAGGTACAACCAAAGAACAACCACGATCTGGTCAGATATATATACCGGCACCCAAGGACCAACGAACATTAAAGAGGGTGGGGCGAGAAAATCATCGGCTGTCAGTAGACAGAATCACCAGAGAATGTCACAGTATAGCCACCTCCATGATTAATTAATTCGAATCAAATCGAATAGAGTGTAATGGTCGAGCAGCTGTCCATAAATCAAACATTTCCCCTCTTAACAAAAAATGCCGCCTGCCATGGTGTCAAGAGCAATTGCCTACCAAAAATTTTCTAACCCCCTCCGACAATTTCTGAGTACGTCCTTGCATGAGAGCATGCATGTTTTCGTTACAAACTTTTCCATTCTTTCACGCCCTTCCCAATGAATGAAAATTTACCCCAATCATTTCTGCTAAATTCCCGTCTAATTTCATACTTGTGATCAGCACTGCCGATATAATTATTCTCCAACTGAAGCCTCTCACGGATTTCTCCCCATGCTTCCTCTCCTGTATTGGTTCTATATAATCCTTTAAGTCTAGTTTTCTCCCTTCTCTTAGTTAAAGCTTCCCACCCAAGTTTCTCTAACATTTCTGATACACTACTCTTTCTTGTGAAATCCCCTGTTACAAAATATTGCCGCTTTCCTCTACCCACCATCTATTTCTTTTATTAGGTATTCATGGTGAGGATCCCAAACACTGTTTGCATATTCCAATTGGAACGCCAGCTAAAACTGGAACAGTGGAACTGAAAGTGATTTGGATTGATGAAAAATGACAAACAAGCAACTTTATGACAGTATAACACAGTAGAATCCCATATATATACGTTAAATTAAGCTGTGCCACACACTCTACAAAGAGACATTAGTAATATATGTTTCGACATAGACCTTTGTATATGTTGGTCCACATGGTACATAGATCCTTTTTCAAATATCAGTTTCCAGATAGATTTTTTCTAGTGGAACAGTGAATTTTTTCTTGATTTTTTCTTGCATAACACGTTCCTATGAAGCATGTCTGTCACAACATGTAGTTTATTTTCTTACTACTAACCTTGTACTGAAATAAATCATGTTTATCGCTTTTTCTCAATTCTTTATTCTTAGCACATAGCCCCTTTCTAATTTATAGTATTCATTTGGGGGACACGGAAAGAGCCTCCCAGAAGAGTGTATGATTTACATTCGGGCGTTCCCTGGGCAACGGTGAGGTGTTAACACCGGCTGATCTTTCCAATCCAGAAGTAACATCAACTATTATATAATGACATTCATAAGTCGGGAAAGGTTCTTTTCAGAACCGAAAATGACCATCATATCTATAAACATAGAAGGTATGTCAACTTGTAAACAACAGCTCTTACAAGAACTTTGCCAAACAACAAACTGTGATGTAATATGTGTACAAGAAACTCACAGGGATGTACACCAACCACGTCCTAGAATACCAGGTATGAAATTGGCAGCAGAGAGACCGCATGGACGATATGGTAGTGCAGTCTTCGTCTTGCCAGATCTCCATATTCTCTCCACATCAATTACAGAAAAAAATGATATAGAATTGATCGCAGTGGAATTGAGCAATTCGGTTATAGTTTCCATCTATAAACCTCCTAATGTAACATTCTCATTCATGCCACCTAACAATCTCGATGATTGGAAGGTATCTTTCTTCATTGGTGACTTCAACAGCCACAGCAGTATTTGGGGTTACGAACAAGACAACGAGAGTGGTGAGAATGTTTTAGAATGGGCTGAGGAACACCATCTGTCTCTTATCCATGATAGCAAGCTCCCTTCTTCTTTTAACAGTGGTAGATGGAAGCGGGGTTATAATCCATACTTAATATTTGTGAGCGAAAAGATAGCACATCAGTGTGTTAAATCTGTATGTGCTCCTATTCCGAATACACAGCATCGCCCAATAATGTGTCAACTGGTAGCTGCCATTAGACCTCAAGAGGTCTACTTTAAAAGAAGATATAATTTTAAGAAAGCTAACTGGGAAAGATTCACCAACTTACTGGAAGAGAAGATCAAACCACTCAATCCAATTCCAGAAGCGTATGAACAGTTTAATAATATCATCAGGGAGTGTTCTAGAGCTACAATCCCTAGAGGATGTAGAACAAACTACATACAAGGTCTAACTCAAGAAACCTCTGCCCTCTTAACAGAGTATCATAAACTCTTCGAAGAAAACCCTTTCAGCAATGACACCATCACAATGGGACAACAAGTAATCTCTTCTATTTCTGAAGTAAAACGGGCACAGTGGTTAAGGTTGATGGAAGAGATTAACATGGGTAGAAGTAGTCAAAAAGCTTGGCGATTACTTAGACGACTCAGTAGTGATCCTAATAAAACTTCAACACATTCCAGTGTCACAGCAAACCAAATAGCACATCAACTTCTACGAAATGGACAACCATCAAATCCATGTCGGCTTCAGAATAAAGGAATTGAGAGGGATTATGAGCAGGAGACAGATACACTCACTAAACCTTTTACTTTATCTGAGCTGAACAGAGCAATAAATCAGTGTAAGAATGGTAAGGCTGCCGGCCTAGATGAAATATGTGTTGAGCAAATTAAGCAATTTGGACCTGTTGCTAAACAATGGTTACTGGAACTGCACAACAATTGTATAAACACCTGCAAATTACCACGTGTGTGGAGGAAATCCAGAGTAATCGCAATTCTCAAACCAGGAAAAGACCCAAATGATCCAAAAAATTACAGACCTATCTCACTGTTGTGTCATCTGTACAAGATCTTAGAACGGATGATCCTGGAAAGACTTACTGTAATCATGAACCACTTCTTATTCCAGAGCAAGCAGGATTCCGTAAAGGAAAAAGTTGTACTTCACAGGTCCTCCATCTGACACAGTATATCGAAGATGGATATGAAAATCATAAAATCACAGGGGTGGCTTTTATCGACTTATCTGTTGCATATGATACAGTTAATCATCGTATACTGTTGCGCAAATTATACAACATGACAAAAGATTACAAGATGACTCAAGTAATTTGCAATCTTCTCCAAAATAGTAGGTTCTTCGTTGAATTTCAGGATCAGAAAAGTCGATGGAGGAAACAAAAGAATGGTCTGCCACAAGGCAGTGTTCTCGCCCCTATGCTCTTTAATATCTATACGAATGACCAACCTCTTCCAGTTGGCACCAGAAGTTTCATATATGCGGATGATCGAGCTATTGCTACTCAAGCAAACTGCTTTGAGGTTGTAGAAGAAAAGTTATCAGAGGCTCTTTCTGAACTATCCTACTACTACAGAGGAAATCAATTGAAGTCTAACCCATCTAAAACTCAGGTATGTGCCTTCCATTTAAAGAACAGACAGGCGTCAAGGAAATTGCAGGTAGTATGGGAAGATACTCAACTAGATCACTGCCCAACACCTAAATATATAGGTGTAACATTGGATCGTGCTCTCACCTACAAACAACACTGCATGAACATCAAGCAGAAAGTGTCGGCTAGAAACAACATCCTTCGCAAGTTGTCTGGAACCAATTGGGGTACACATCCAAAGACGTTGAGAACTACATCCCTGGCTCTGTGTTACTCCGCTGCAGAGTACGCTTGCCCTGTTTGGTACAGATCAAGTCATGCTAAACAAGTTGACATTTCTCCAAATGAAACATGTCGACTCATTACTGGCTGCTTCAAACCAACTCCACGAGATAGAATCTACTGTTTGGCTGGAATCGCCCCACCAGATATAAGAAGAGAAGTTGCATCCACGAATGAGAGAACTAAAGCACTTGCCTCATGTGCACACCCATTAAATGGATATGAACCTGCCCACCGAAGATTGAGGTCTAGGAGGAGTTTCCTGAATACAACCGAAGATTTAAACGAATCTGCCCAATCCACACGGTTGAGATTATGGAGAACTAGAAATCCTCAACTTGCTGATTGGATGCTACCAATTGAACATCTCCCCCCAGGACACGAGGAACATTGGTCTACGTGGAAATCGCTGAACAGGCTTCGCACTGGGGTTGGTAGATCAAGAACCAATATGGTAAAGTGGGGCTTTCCTGGCACATCCAGGCAATGCGAATGTGGTGAAGACCAAACCACAGCCCATTTCATGAACTGTAGTAAGTGTCCTTTAAGTTGCACAATAGAGTACTTGATGGCTGCAACACCTAATGCCCGTGATTTGGCAAAATTTTGGGCAGACACTATTTGATATGTATGTCATTAAGTACCATTATGCAATGTAAAATGTATGCTTCTGATACGAATAAATAAATAAAGTATTCATTTAGGGGTTGTAGTAAAGATGTACAGCAGAAGGCGTATAAGTCTCTGGTAATACCCCAATTAGAGTATCGTTCCAGTGTATAGCACCGTCATCAGGATTATTTGATACGAGAACAGGAAAGATCCAAAGGAATATGTTGTAAACTTTGGGCTAGGAAGACTTGGGTGTTAGCAGACGAGCTGCTCGCCTAAGTGCGATATTGCGAGCTGTCAGTGGCGAGATGGCGTGGAATGACATTAGTAGACGAACAGGCTTGAGAGGAGATAAAGTTTGAATTCAAGAGAACAAACCGGTGCTCTGCTTAAGGTATGATAGCCAGCATATGAGACCATTGAAGAATGAAATGCTTGACGTGTGATAGCTATTACTATATCCCCTTGAAGTACGAAATGCTTAATGCATGATAATTGACGAACAATACAGTGAAGTTCGGAAGACCACTGCAGAAAAAGAAAGGAATTCACAGTATGAATTATGTTTTCAAGATGTATGTATAAAGGAATGAAGTGGTAATGAATGAATACTATTGGCGTTTCAGAGGATGACGCTGAGATTTCGAGAGGAAGACAGGACTCTTTGTAAACGAGTCGGTATCGTTCGTGCGGAATGTAGCTGATAATAAAGTCGGCATAAACAAATGTTGAGCTGCATGCATGTTTTTGGGCCGTAAATTAGAACCAGAAGAGTAGTTTACCGGTGATTAAGTCAGGGAGAGTGGGCTGTGTAATTAAGAGGGCATTACTTATTTTGGAGGATCTCGTAACATGACTCTACCGATAACACGGGAGCCGGTCACCCTACAGTCTCACAGCAGGAACTGCAGGCACAGCACGCGGCAGTCCAGTGCTCCGGATCGTAAATCCTGGCTATGTCGTTTGGCAAATTTAATTCTGACACAGGATAGTACTTCATACCAATTCAAATCAAAATACTTGATTTGCAAATGAGGTACCTACCTCGGTGGCAAATGATACACAAGAATACATTGTTCTCAACAACTAAATTTTAAATTAAAAAGAAAAGGAGGCATTTTTGTAAAGTACAGTATTATAAAATTTACATTAACAATTGTTCTATTACACACAAATACATTTATATCATCTACTAAATTCTACTCATAATATCTTCTGTAACTTACACACACAATCAACTCATATACAGTATGTGGAATCACTTCAAAAAGTACTATACAGTTGCTTAAGATTTAAATGTACACTTCTTTTTTAACCCATTTTGGTACCTAACGCGCATAACGACCTGCTACGTCTTAACCAGAGACCCCTTTTGCAACCGTTTTTCAGAGCTCCTGAAGGGCCTTCCCAGCTACTGTAGCAGTCCCAGGCCCCAAAAGTCCCGACTGTACTTCACCCCTACAGGCAGTCCCCTACTTCAGCTGTCCAGTCTCCATAGACAAGGGGATGGAATTAATTTATTCACAAAAATTCTTTATCTATAATAATCTACAGAGGTCGAATGCCTTCTCTCTGTTTCTGTTTATTCTTGAATATCTGTACAGATTTTGGAAAAGGATCAAAGACTACCCCTGGTAAACTGTTCCACTCTTTCACTCCCTTCACAATGAATGAAAATTTACCCCAATCATTTCTGCTAAATTCCCGTCTAATTTCATAATTTCATAATTGCGAACAGCACTGCCGATATAATTATTCTCCAACTGAAGCCTCTCACGGATTTCCCCCAAAGCTTCCTCTCCTGTATTGGCTCTATATAATCTTGTAAGTCTAGTGTTCTCCCTTCTCTTAGTTAAAGCTTCCCACCCAAATTTCTCTAACATTTCTGATACACTACTCTTTCTTGTGAAATCCCCTGTTACAAATATTGCCGCTTTCTTCTGCCAACCATCTATTTCTTTTATTAGGTATTCCTGGTGAGGATCCCAAACACTGTTTGCATATTCCAACTGTTACGGGGATACCCGTGGAACATAAAGAGGTTAAAGAAGGTGCCGGGGTGAATGGGTCTATCTACAATATAAAAATTAATTTAAAACTTAAACTGAAGGTTATATTTTTAGCACTACAAACTTAACAATTTTTCATAACAATGAAACATCAGGTAGAATGACAATCTTGAAACAAGTCAAGGAAAATACAAGACTAGTGAACTTTACAGGTCCTGGGCTTCAAGACTCCCGCTTTACAACTCCTGATCTCCCAGCTCAAGTTTAGAGTTCAAAAATGAGAACAAATGTAGTCAAGGGCAGAAATCCCCTAATTCAAAGATCACTTGCTCCTAAAATTACAATATTTAGCCTTCCAGAGGCACCCTTTACAATTACAAAACTTGAAAAAGAGCTAACAGGCTCTCGGTTCCTTACTGCCTACTCAAGGCAACATTACATCAATCTCTGGTCTCTCAAACCACCATTCACAAATGGAACTTATTTTTACAGGGGTATTAAATACTCAACCTACTCGGCCTTCGTGGAATAAGAATAACAGGTTAAATTAATGGCCCGAACACAAAATGAATGGAGGCGTATACTTGCACTCCTAGATATGAACACTTAAAAACCTAAAGGGCTCAAGGCCGATGGAACAGGGGATATTCCCAAACTACAGAGGTGGCTCGTATAAAAATTACTATAACACCTTACAGAATAAGAAAAGGTCACAAAACGTAGTCACCTCAAACCAAGATGAAGGGGAGCTCGAGAGGGTAATTCACTCTCTATCCCCGATTTACAGTTAAAGATTTCATGAAATTTTTACATTAGCCGAAAGATGACTTACATTTTAGAAAAGTAGGTTACATAGTTAAAGATTCGGACCTTTCCCTCGGATTAAACTGCGGAGGTAGCAATAAAGAATAAATTTATGTGGCCCTTACCTTGTAGATGTTCTAGCTGCCGACGAAAGAGGCCGCCCGCCTCCTGCTTAAGCACACACACTCAGATAGACGACGATCAATTGGCCAAGAAACGTGAAAAGCCGCAGTTTATAAAACCTCAGGGAAGGTTCGAGATCATTCAAGACTAAACTAGCCACACCCTCTGAATTGAATTGGTTAATTTCAAAGAATCGAACAAGAAGCCTGTGATAGGTAGAAAATTAATTACAGAAAATAGTGATTGGCTAGATTCAAAACTGGCGGAAAGAAAAAGGAAATATTGCCTACCAAAAAATAAATGAACATCAATCAGTTACAAAAACTTAGAAATACAAAACTTTAAATTATAAGTTCTTTCACTTTGCACCAGAGGGCATGATAATAGTTTTTTGGTAGTGTCTTATGTGGAGAAATGTCCAAACTTATTGATGTATAACAAACAAAACTAGGAGAGATTCAGTCAGTTTAGGAAACTTCACAATAACAAAATTACTCAATATTTTAGTGGTGACGTCTTCTGATTAAAGTTCCAAGTTGGTGTAGTTTCAGTTTCACTGTTTTACCAATAGAAGAGTTCATTTAGGCGCTAATTTTGAATGCGCGGCGTTGAGGTGTACCTCCTGGTACACCAATAATGGACGAACCATACTTAAGTAACTTTTCTCTTTTAATTATTTGTTGCATCCTTTAAGTAGCCTCATTATGACATGTGACGATCTGTATGCTTTCCCAATAATGTCATCAACATGACCCTTGCAGTGCAAATAACTTTCAAATTTCACACCTAATTATTTGCAATTTCCATCTTTTGGGACGGTTACCTCATCCAAAGTATATATAAATTCAGTTTTTAAGCTCCTGTTTGTTAATTTTGTGACAATTGATTTGCCTCCATTAATCTTCATATTATTCTCTTCAACCCATTGTTGGATACTGTCAGGGTCCCTTTGCAATTCTGTACAATCCTCTATGTTATTTATTTACCTATACAAATTATGTCATCTGCATACAATCTTCTTTTGATGTTATATTGCTCCCTAAATCATTTGCATATATTAAGAATATTAATGGTCCGTTTATAGTACCCCGTGGAATTCCCTTCCAAAATTTCTCTTTCTGTGATACATTATTTCCTACTTTGCCTTTTTGAACTCTTGAATTTAGAAATGTTCTTGTCCAACATATAATAATAATAATGTTATTTGTTTTACGTCCCACTAACTACTTTTAAGGTCTTCGGAGACGCCGAGGTGCCGGAATTTAGTCCCACAGGAGTTCTTTTACGTGCCAGTAAATCTACCGACACGAGGCTGTCGTATTTGAGCACCTTCAAATACCACCGGACTGAGCCAGGATCGAACCTGCCAAGTTGGGGTTAGAAGGCCAGCGCCTTAACCGTCTGAGCCACTCAGCCCGGCTGTCCAACATATAAACCTTATGTCCAATCCTATCCTCTCCAATTTCTTGAATAATATTCCATGTTCCACTCTGTCAAATGCCTTGGTAAGGTCTATGGCTACGCAATCCAACTGGCCTCTCGAATCCAACTGATCTGATATGTACTGCCAAAATCCCACCAGTTGTGCCTCACAGGAAAATGTCTTTCTAAATCCATACTGGCTCCTCATGAACCAATTTTTATTTTCACACACCCCTCTAATATACATTGCTATTAAACTCCCCACTAACTATACTACTGTATACTGGTCAGGCTGACTAGTTTGTAGTTCTCAGGTTTCCTTTTATTGCCCCTTCCTTTATAAATTGGTATTATTATAGATTCCTTCCATTCCTTTGGTACTACACTATTATTTATGATATAGTCAAAAAGAAATTTTAAATAAGATACTAGGTACCACCTCATTGTCTTATCTCCTCAGTAATTTGATCACTCCCTGCTGCTTTCCCTTCCTGAAGCAGTTGTATTTCTCTGAAGATATCCTCATTAGTGAATGTGAAGCTTCTTGTTTCCTTACGTGTCTCTCCTCTATCTTCTGTTTCAGTTTCCAACTCCTCACAATCTTCTACTAAATCTATGAATTCCCTACTAAATATATTTGCTTTCTCATTATCTGTTAAAAAATGTCTACCCCCTTCTTCCACCATTGTGGGAATTTGGATTCCTTTTTCGCTTTTGATTCCTAATACAGCTTTTTCCATTTCCCTTTATGGTCATTAACCTCATGAAGTATGCCATTCATGTAATTCTCTTTTGCTTCCTTCTTCATATTAAGTTCCCTTATTAGCTGTTTTCCAGTTTCTCTATTCTCCCTATCTGTTTTGATTTTCCTTTTCACAATTCTACATTTTCTTTTTAATTTCCTTATTTCCCTTGTTTAACAAACAGACTCTGAAGTCCTTTTACCCTTCCTAACAGGTTCACATATCTTCTCTCCTTCACAAATAATTTCTTTAATGTTTGCGCAAAGTGTATCCACATTACTTACACCCTTCACTTACCCAACAACTGAATTGTGATTGGTAAGTCCCTAATTCTTCAAATTTAGTTTTTCTGTACAATTACTTATCTTGTGTGACCCCTTTATTAAGCCTTTTTGGCACCAGTCCTACACCCATTACTACAGCCTCATGGTCACCTATCCCTTCAATTACCACGGTATTATCAACAACTTCCCATGGTTTACCCAAGAATTCACCTAGTAAGTTATTGCTACGAGTTGGTGCTTGTACTACTTGTGTAAATCCACCCTCTAAAATTAAATTATTTGCCAGTTTCTCTTCATGGGTTTCACTTGCAGCTCCATTCCATTCAACTTCAGGCAAGTTTAGATCTCACCCACTTATTACCATACCATTAGTATTGTTTTATGAGTATAATCTATACGTTTCTCAAATATTTCCACCGGGTGAGTTGGCCGTGCGGTTAGGGGCGCGCAGCTGTAAGCTTACATCCGGGAGATAGTGGGTTCGAATCCCACTGTCGGCAGCCCTGAAGATGGTTTTCCGTGGTTTCCTATGTTCACACCAGGCAAAAGCTGGGGCTGTACCTTAATTAAGGCCATGGCCGCTTCCTTCCCACTCCTAGCCCTTTCCTATCCCATCGTTGCCATATGATCTGTCTGTGTCGGTGCAACGTAAAGCCACTAGCAAAATATATATATTTCCATGTCTCTTTCCTCTCTTCCAAGGCGATATGTTCCTATAATTCCCACCTGCTCCATATTATTACAAATTAATTTTATCCCTAATGTTTCATAGGGGCTGCCTGGCCGAGGCGGTAAAGGCGTGCTCAGTTCGCCCGGAAGGACGTGGGTTCGAATCCCCGTCAGGAAGTCGTAACATTTTGAGAAACGAGATTTCCACTTCCGGAGGTGCATATGGCCCTGAGGTTCACTCAGCCTACACCAAAAATGAGTACCAGGTTAATTCCCGGGGGCAAAAACGGCCGGGCATAGAGCTAACCACTCTACCCCATCATGTGCCGAGGTTAACAATGGTGGAAGCCTTTACCTTCCACTCCTCCAAGGGCCTCCGTGGCCTGTACGGAGGTGACTTTGCTTTGCTAATATCTCATCCCTTTCGTCGGTAAACCATTCATAATCATAACCATAATAACCATTAATCAAAGTTCTTCTTCTTGTTCTTCTTCTTCTTTATCTTATGACGCCGTCTCCCTCCGAAGGTTGGCGATCCAATTGATTATGATTACACGCGAAACGGCAGCACGGAAGATTTCTATCGACGTATGTCCATACCACCACCGCAAGTCTTTCAGCCAGGAATTTCTCCGTCTTCCCTCTTCAGAGAAACATTATTAAGTTTCTAAACGCCATGAACGTTTAGAGGAATAATAGCGCTAATCGCAATGTGTTTTAACCTTTAAATGCTTAGCTTATGCTTATTGTTTAATGGAACCTAATATCTAAGGGCATCGGCCCACCCTTAAATGCTCGGTGTAACACATTTGCCACAAGGTTTCAATAGTAATCTGGGTGCCTCTAGATAGAATTTCGCCAACTAATGTCTGCTTTTGATATGCTCTATGATGTTGACAGAATACCTTTGACGTTAATTGCCCAGTGGTTGTCTGCACTGCGTATTTAAATGGTATCTACTGATGAATGGGAAAAGGTTACGTCATGGTGCACTGATTTTCAGCACTCCTTCATCCTGATGGAGAATGCGGTTTTCCGCTCTTCAGACCATTTCGCGCCAGATTTTCTTATTATTTCTTATTATTTCCCGTGTACTCAGATCCTGAACTTCCTTCCTGAACCAGTGTCTCGGAGACACTGGTCAGACCCTCCTTCACTGTAGTTCCCAATGGAGTTGTACATTTCTAAGTCATTGCATGCTACTCTGGTGTCAGGATTTCGAGAGGGATGACCGAAAAACATGACATGGTCTTTTCTAGAAAGTGGGAGCTTTTCAGATTTAGAATACAGCTCTGCATTTGACTTCAAGCGATACTCACACTCGTAATTTTGACGTGGGTCGAGGATATTTCGTACAAATTTTCTCTCTTATTTGGATTCTGTAAATCTCTACTTTGTGACTGACGGCCAAGCACTCAGTGGCATATAGGGCTTCAGGATATACTGCTGTCGTGTATTGGCAGTATTTAAAGGAATTATTATTATTGTGAACGACACAAGGGCAGTAGAGGGGAAGAAGCGGCAGAGCCTAGGTCTCTGGGCAAAATGACCACACATTTCTTTTCAAATTTTGAATGTATTTCCTAACTAGGTCCTAATCATTTTGTACTTTCTTTTCGTTTCTTTTCACAAAAAAATACAACAATAACGATTAACAAGGAGAATAAATATTTGAAAAGGCATTAACAAGGATTAAACTATTTAAGCTTTAGAGCTTTGTAATTATCGCGGGGAACAAACTCCCAATTCGCAAGAGTTATTGGCCTTAACCACGGTAAAACAGTGTTTGGTATTTAGCATAAAAGGCTGAGCTTCTAATACTTAAGTTAAACACTGCAAAGGGAGATCGAACTCGCGGCCTTCAAGACCGCCAGGGCTTAATATTCACATCAAGGTACCTTTCTTAATACACCTTAGAAATTGTCAGCTTTTACACCATTTGCCACTCGCTGCCCTTAATTCAGACGGAAGCAACAACACGACATAGGATGAGAGGGATCTAAAAAGTAACAGGAGCAAAGGCTCATACTACACGGCCCAGAATGACTTAAATAAAATGTTCACTAGAAAAGGCCAAAAAAAATAGAATGAAATGCTGAACCCACTCAAGCAATCCCGTGACATGACTTACAATAAAAGAAAGCCCCGTGACACAGAGGATAAGCCATACTATATTGCGACTAAGGGGGGTCCTTAATGGCCGGGAGTAAGAAGAAATAAATTACATTTTGAAAAATCTTAGTTGCAGTAATGCTGGATGAATAAGGGAAGCGACGGTCTTCAGTCGAGAATCCTTAAAACCTAACACCCGCTCGGGTGGATAAATTCGTATCAAGAAAACCTAGAAACCTATATTTTACAAAATTAAGTTAAACTGAGGAAAACCTACATTAAAATAAGGTAAATGCTGCTCGAATCTAACCGTTACATGCTAGAGGGGAAAGTTGATATCTTCCCATCACCACATGCACGTGGATTAAGATTTTAGGCGCCTACCTTACAAGTTACCCTAGCTCACCTGTAGCCTTATGTGAGGGTAACCTCGCTGGTCACCATGCTGACCAAGATAGATCCATAAGGTCCGAGTTTGCTCTTATTTATAAGGGCGAGCTGGTCGATGATTGGTTGACAAAATTTGAAACAACAGTAGTAGCAACTAAGAAACATAGGACATGGGCTACCGTGTGCCAACCCCTAGCATTTACAGTCCTCCTCTAAAGAGTTATCATTTCAAATCCCTAGGTGGCACCCAAAACGAAGTAGTGACATCTGTTAACAAACTTGAAGATCATGTGTTCTTCTTCACATAGTTCAGTCTGCCTGCACAAGACTTCTCACCGCACTCAGGCGTTTAAGGTGTTGCCTACCACTAGGGAGAAGCCTAACAGACATTATTATTATTATTATTATTATTATTATTATTATTATTATTATTATTATTATTATTATTATTATTATTATTATATAACGCATTTTGCTCTCTAAGGAGCACGTAGAACCATTATTTAGCACAGGACTTCTCGTTCTTCTTATCTTCCCAAAACTTTCTCATCCTTTCACTATGGGCTTGTCTTCTCTCTTGTGTCCAAGTGTTTTTCAGTTTCAAGTTCCTTACTTGAAATGACTTTCTGTCAGAATGTGGTCCGTGTAGTTGCCAGTGGGTCAATATTAATTTCTGCAAGGTCACTTTGAGTGTCTACCAACCAGCGTAGTTTGGTTTGTCGGGTTCCGTTAATGATGAAAAAAGACTCTTTTGGTCAGTCGAGAGTCGTCCATTCGTGCTATGTGTCCGAAAATTTCATATGCCTCTTCCGTGTAACTGAGGAGAATCGCTCAGTCATAGAACACAGTTGTTCTGAGCTTTTACGCATCCAGATACAGTCTTGAATCTTGGGTCCAAATATCTTCCTGAGTATCTGCCGTTCTATTTTCTCAATGTCCATTATTATTATTATTATTATTATTATTATTATTATTATTATTATTATTATTATTATTATTATTATTACGGGGATACCCGTGGAATGCAGAGGTGAAAGAAGGTGCGGGCTGGAATGGGTCTATTCACAAAGCCGAGATATGAATTAATATTTCATTAAAGGTTATATTTTCGAAAATAGCAAAACTTAACAATTTTCACATAGAATTTGAAAATTTAACGAGTAACAACAAGTGAACAAGTAACCGACACTCAGGTACAAGACCAGGAAAAGCCAAGATTTAGAGACAATTTAACAAGCTGGGCTTCAAGCCCAAAGTTTTACATTTCCTGAGCTCTCAGCTCCCCCAAGCCTATTAAAGGCATACCATACCTTACAATCACTTGCCATCAAGGCACAAATTACACCACTGAAACGGGGGTATCTTGTACCCAATCTACTGGGCCTTAGCAGAAAAAGAATAGGTTAAGTAAATGGCCAAAAATACAAAATGAATGGAGGCGTATACTTGCACTCCTGACTGAAACTTTTTAAAACCTAAGAGGCCCAAGGCCGATGGAACAGGGGCTATTCCAAAACTATGGAGGTGACTCGTATACAGAATAACTAACACATTAAGGAAGAGTAGAAAATCGGTTACGGAAACGTAGTCACCTCAAATCAAAAATGAAGGGGAGCTCTAGAGGGTAAAGCACTCCCTATCCCCGATTTACAGTTAAAGATATATGAAGTTTTACAAGAGCAACAGCAAATTACATGGTTGAAGACAGGTTACATAGTGAAGGTTTCGGACCTTCCCCGCAGGTTAAACTGCTGAGCTAGCAAGAAATAAAGATGTTAGGCAGCCATTACCTTATTGAAGAACTGCTGCCTGAAGAAAGAGGCGCTTCCCGCCTCCTGCTACACGTCCATACACTAAATTAAATGTTGATGATATGGCCGAGAGACAGGAAAATCAGCAGTTTTTATACCCTCGAGGAAAATTCGAGACCTATCATGAATAAAACAGCCACACCCACAGGCTTTTATTGGCTAGCTAAAAGTTACACATCAAAATCGAAAAAGAAAGACACGATTGGTCAAAAATTAATTACAGAAATAATTGATTGGCTAACTTCAAAACTGGCGGAAAGAAAAGATTAATATGGCCAACCCACAAATGAAAGAACGAAATTTAGTAATAAGGAAACTTTTGAGTACAAAATATCTTCAGAAAAGTTCCTTCACTTCGCCCCAGGGTGAATGATCATAGCTTTTTTTGGGTAGGGACATCTGTAAGAGAATGTCCACACTTCTTGATAAAATGGAAAACAAAACAAGTTGAAATCCACACAGTACTGACAATTTCGAAATCACAAAATTTACGGTAGTGCCATCTTCTGAGAAACTTATGAGTTGATCCAGTTTGTAAAGTTCAGAGTTTCTCCTGTAGAGGAGGACTTTAAAGCGGAAAATTCAAATGTGCGGCGTAAAGGTGTAACAGCCGGTACAATTATTATTATTATTATTATTATTATTATTATTATTATTATTATTATTATTATTATTATTATTATTACAGTAGCCGCTGGAATATCTACTGCATTATTATGGCCGCTCGGTGTGTCCCGTGGAGAATGATGGAGAGTGGCATTTGATATCCTTTTGAGGATAACTGTGCTGTTAGTTTTACGTCCCAATGTCTATATTTACGAGGCTGGTGTATGTGTGCACCTTAAAATACCTTCGGACTGAGCAGGGATCAAAATCAAACTCCCCAAAGCTAGTGCTCTACCGTTCGAGCTACTCAGACCGGACCAGCCATTTACTTCAGCGGCGAACTGATGGATGAAAGTCCTCAGCCCAGTTGGATTCTGAACAGTTCCATCGTCAGCTGGAACAGAAAGCCGGGACGTCACTCTAAGGTATCTGTTTCTCTATGGAAGAAGTCAGCATTGTCACCTGATGTTCAACACAATAGATCACAGTAACTTCAAGGCACGTTCCTTATCTATTCCTGCCCGACTTCATGGCTGAATGGTCAGCATCATAGTCTTCGGTCTTCGGGGCCCAGGGTTCGATTAACAGCCAGACGTGGGGATTTTTATTTTAAACGATTAATCCGTTGATTCGAATACATTTTTCCACACACACCACTAACCTCCACCACACTAAAACAATACACACAAAGCACAAGCCATCCACCCACGCCGGAGTGTCTACCTTACAAGGGGTGCACCAGGCTATCAATAGCCATGCGAAATTATTATTATTGTTCCGAGGTATCTGTGGAACAGCAGAGGTGAAAGAAGGTGCGGGTTGAAATGGGTCTAACTACAAGGCCAAAAGATTAACCTAAAATTTCAATAAAGGTTATATTTTCAAAAATATCAAAACTTAACAAGATTTAGAGGCAATTTAACATTTTTCACTAGGTGAAATAACAATGGAAAAATCAGGTAAAAGAATAATTTTACAAATGAAAGAACAAGTTCAATATTCGTTACAAGCCCTGGGCTCCAAGCTCCGTTTACATTCCTTGAGCTACCAGCCCAACCTTCCCAAGGAAATCATTTGATTTAAGGGCAGAAAACCCTATCATACCAAGGAGCACTTGCTCCTAATTACCATGTTAAGCCTCCTAGAGGCCCCCATCAAAATACAAGAAAGAGTAGACCCGCTCTCGATTTTACAAGCCTATCAAAGGCCACAACAAACTTTACTTCTAACTGCCTTCAAGGCACACTTACAAAGAAACAGGGGTATCTTGTACCCAACCTACAGGGCCTTTGCATGAAGGAAAACAACAGGTTAACTTACTGGCCCAAAATACAGTGAGGACTGGAGGCGTTTACATGCACTCCTAAAGACACCTTTAAAACCTAAATTTCGCTAGGCCGATTACACAGGGAATAATCCCAAGCTAGGGAGGTGACTCGTATGAGAAAACTTTAACACATTAAGGAAGAGTAGAAACGGTCACGAAAACGTAGTCACCTCAATTTCAAAATGAAGGGGAGCTCGAGAGGGTAAAGCACTCTCTATCCCCGAAATACAGTTCAAGTTATGTGAAGTTTGTACAAGGATTGAAAAGGCTTACATATTTAAAGATATAGGTTACATATTCAAGATTTCGAACCTTCCCCGCGAATTAAACTGCTGAGCTAGCAAGAAATAACGATGTTAAAAGGCCATTACCTTGTTGAAGAGCTGCTGCCTGAAGAACGAGGCGCTTCCCGCCTCCTGGTACCTATTCACACACTGAGAAAGATGTTATACGAATGGCCCGGAGACAAGAAAATCAGCGGTTTTTATACCCTCGTGGAAAGTTCGAGACCTTTCATGAATGATAACAACCCACCTTAAAACTTTTATTGGCTACAGTACACAGTTACACACAAAATTGAAGAAGAAAGCCCCGATTGGCCGAAAATTAATTACAGAAATTCCTGATTGGCTACATTCAAAACAGGCGGAAAGAAAGAATTAATATTGCCAACCCACAAATGACAGAACAAAATTTAGTAAAGACAAAACTTATGAATACAAAATTTCTCCAATAAAGTTAATTCCTTCACACCAGAGCGCATTATCATAGTTTTTGGTAGTGATATCTGTTAGAGAATGTCCACACTTCACGTATGACTCTATGTTTGTTTGATAATAAAAAAATTCCTCGGTGGTGGTAAATAAATAAATAAATAAATAATAATAATAATAATTATTATTATTATTATTATTATTATTATTATTATTATTATTATTATACTAATAATAATGTGGATGAAACGGAAATCCTGGGAGCTTTATCAGCATTCTGAAAAGATCACCGACACCATCAGGAAAAGGACAGTTAAAGTTCTATGGCCACATTCTCAGAATGAACAATGACATGCTCACTAAAAGGATTCTCAATCTTGCTCTCTGAATTAAAGTCAAGAACAACTGGCTTAGTGAAATATAAAAAAAGACCTCCAAGAAATTTGCATCCCACATGAAATTATTCAAGATAGACTCCAGTTCAAAAAAAGCAGTAAACGGCCATCCTTTTGCTGAGAAAATGAATATCAGCACCAATAAATCATGGACTGAAGAATGGAGAAAAATGGTCAGTGCCCAGACGAAGAGATTTTGGGAGAAGAAAAACTCAACATCAGCAAAATAAGTTATATCGCGCTACACAAATGGGCATAACGCTGTAAAAAATAAATAAATAAATAAATAAATAAATAAATAAATAAATAAAATAAATAATATAGCCTAGGTGTGTGGCCTCTGGAGAGGCCTGTTACAGGTCTTTCGAGTAACCCCTATGAGCGACCTGCGCGTCTGTGAGGAAAGGGTACTAGCTATGTTGAATTCTAATGCTGAAAATGGCACACACACCCAGCCCCAAGTCACCGGAATTAACCAATTAAGGTTAACATCCTTGGCCCGACCTGAAATTCCATCCGGACACCGTTGGACCTAAGAGAAGAACGGTAACCACTTAGCATTGGAGATGAACGGTTGTGGTGGTGGTCACTCCTTCAACAGGAAACGTACCTAGAATAATAATGTTATTGGTGTTACGTTCACTGATAGGGACGAGAGCTATCCCAGTGCTTATCGTGAAACAAAGCTATATGTGACACAGTTTGCATATGCATCCCCACCAGGATGTAAAGAAAAGCAGTGGAAGAGAAGGATTAAGGTATGGAAACTAAAATTTTTGAGAATTTGTTGTTATTTCGAGAGAAAACCGAAAGCCTTGAATGCCAGGTAGAGAATGCGAAACTGGAGCAGGTGTATCATTTCAAGTACTTATTCCCAAGTAAAATGCCAACGCCGTGGTGTAGCGTTCCTGCCTCTTAGTCAGAGGCTTCCGGTTCCATTCCTGCTTAGTCCAGGAAACTTAAATCTGGACGGAGAGCTGAAGACCCGTAAGGCGACGTGAGGAGTATTTATTTATTTATCTATCGTATCAGAAGCACTAATATATACACATATAAATACAAACCGTACAACGAGGAGACAAATATATAACAATAACAAACATGACAATTAAGAAAAAAAGAGATTTCAATATGATAGAGTTGGACTGTATAGGCGACTACCTGTCAACCTGTCAAGCACAGTGCTTGGAAAAGTAGATGCTGTGTTGGCAGAAGAAACTTACATAGTTACTAACCAGTAGTTAGCCACTTTCAGGGACTCAGGTGTTGCTTGCATGAGGTCTTACATAGTACATGAAGTTGGACACAGTTTGCATTGGAGATGACGAGGCGTTGTCTGCGGAGAACCACAATCACATAACAGCAAGTCTACATGAAAACCGCTCTTCAACAGATTAGATTTGAATCTTGTAACACCTGAACGCGATCTGTTGAGAGAATTCCACATTAGCCAACTTCCTTATGACTAAGAAGGAGTTCTTCGATTGGACACAGCCATTCTTCTAAGCGTTTGAACCACCCTCGCCATTTACAAATTCGGGCTTGGTGTGCAGTCCCTACGAGAGCCTCCGTTGTTCTGAGAAAATGTTTCCTTGAAGTCAAACGTGGACACGCTAGCTGATGATCATAGAGAGGATGACGTTCAAATGTATCAACCTTTTTCTTTTCGCTCTTTGCCGCTATCTCCCGACAAATGTCAGGAGATGCAATCCCAGTAAGGCAGTACCATTTTTTCAAAGGACGTAGACGGGAAGTAGACGGGATCGTGAAATTCCTTCAATAAGGCTATGGATGTCGTCACGCCAAGTTTTCCTTGGTAGATCAAAATCAAGTGCAAGTTGTTTCTCTTTAAACCTCTTTCTTCTCTCCACCGAGCGTTTGCATCAAAATATCTCTCTGTTATACTCCGGGTATAACTGGTTGGCGGATATTTGGTCTTAAGCCGATTTCTGTTGAGATCAGGGATATCTTTATGAAGATGCAGGTCCGGTTTACCTAAAATCATCTTGTATTTTCTTATCAGAGCATTACATTTTCCAGTACTGGATTGAACGTCAGCACTCGGCAGCCAGACAATCCTTCAAAGTTCTCCTGACAAAATAAAGTATGCAGAATCATGATTTTTATTATTACATTAACAATAATGCAAATTATAATATTAATAACATCCCTTGAACTAACATTAGCCATAAGATGGACTGGAGTAGCGTAATTGTAATGTGCCAGTATTCCAACTGAAATTTAAGAATTGCTAAAAATCAGTTTCTTATTGAAATTCGATCTCACGATGTTGAATGCAAGCCGGTGTTAAACTTGAAATAAAGTACGAATCTAATACTTACGAGATGCATACGAACCCCCACACAAATCTACTGTACAGTAAGCTCCTTCCTCAGTTCCCAGTTCTACATTCTGCGGTGTGACTGCTTTCCCCTGGCACATAAACCGGGCCATGCATTAGTCTCGTACAGCCGAGTGGCTGCTTCAATTGAACCCCCGGCCTGCCATTTCCGATAAAGCACTGCAGGGGGTAGAAATGTGTGGAAGTGGATGTATAGTGGAAAATAACGCTAATGCGGCGACCCAGTCACGCACAATACAAGCTTGTCACTAGCAAACGTCTTACTTTAAGTGGCTTCCTCCGTATGTGTTCATAGAGAACTGCCTTTAAATTATTATTAATTTGTAATTTAGATTCGTGAGCTGCATTTTCACGACCTTTGCGTTTAACTTTCCCTTAATTTTAATTTCGTGTGGCTATTTCAAGCCGAGTGCAGCCCTCGTAAGGCAGACCCTCCGATGAGGGTGGGCGGCATCTGCCACGTGTAGGTAACTGCGCGTTATTGTGGTGGAGGGTAGTGTTATGTGTGGTGTGTGAGTTGCAGGGCTGTTGGGGACAGCACGAACACCCAGCCCCGAGCCTTTGGAATTAACCAATGAAGGTTAAAATCCCCGGCCCAGCCGGGAATCGAACCCGTGACCTCACTGAACCGAAGACCAGTACGTTGACCATTCAGCCAACGAGTCGGACAACTTTCCCTTTATATTAATATTGCTGGTGACAATGTTGGTTTTACGTCCCACGTTTTTGGAGACGCGGAGGTACCGGAATTTTGATCCACATGAGTTCATTAACGTTTCGTTTGTTGTATTTGATCACCTTCAAATACTATTGAACTGAGCCGCGATCGAACCCGCCAACTTGGGCTCAGAAGGCCAGTGCTGAGCCAGAGTATAAGCCACTTAGCCCGACGCTCTTCCTTTCTTTTTTTCTCCAGCACACCTTCTTTTCTGGCTTGCTATTGCTCGTTCTTCCTCTTACACACCCTACTTTTCTTCTTCCTGGTTTCTCTTCAGACAGATGCTTTGGCTATGCATCTTTCCTGTTCTCTTTCTATTCAGTCTTGGTCCCACACATGTCTAGAACCTGATGAACGACCTATGAAACTTGCGTCTCACCTATCTCCAGGTAAGTGAGGGGTTTGTTTGTTATCCTTTCTGGATCCTTTATTTTGATGTATCCTTAGCAAGCCACTTGTATTTTCCTTAGTTGTGGTTGAGATCATCTCGAGCTTCTGATACGACTCTTGATTTGCTCTCAAGTGGAATGTGAAAGCGTTCTCTGTTGTGTGTTTCGGTCCTATGATCTTCCTTATAAACTCGTTCTTTCTTTCTTTCTTTCTTTCTTTCTTTCTTTCTTTCTTTCTTTTCTGTTTTCGCGAGTTCCTTCCTGGCTACTGTCTATTCCGCATACGAACGTTCTAGTTTGATGATGATGATGATGATGATGATGCTTGTTGTTTTAAGGGTCCTTACATCGAAGGTCATCGGCCCACGTTCTAGTTTGACTACTACACCATAATAGAAGAGTTGTAAATGTAGTGACAATATTGGTATCACGCAACATTTAATGAACCAACAAGTACAATAACTGCATTATATTCCTTCACTGTAGCCACCCGCAAAGTCTATTATCTATTGCCAAATATCGGGAAGCCGTTGGGGACCGTACACAAGGCGTTCTTTCTTGTTGAGAGCGACGGAGCGCCCTACTGCGCTGAGTACAGATGCCACATTGGGGAGTTCCTTTCAAACTTCGGAAACAGGTCGAACTCACAAGGACTCATGTCTGGTGAGTACAGAGGGTGTTCCAAGACCTCATTCCGACTCGCACGAAACTCCTTGACCCATCGTGCAACCGACCTATACGGTATTACATTCTCGCCACACGCTTCACGTAGGTCTAATCCTCGATAACATGCTGATGCATTTTTTTTGCCACGGGCAACCTCGATTTTAATCCGCGGACGCTGATCACCTGTTGAAAACATGCTTTAGAGCGGTGGAATCGACACTCTTCGCTTCAACGCCACACAGCAACAACACTCCCCAACAGGATGGCCGTCAAATGCACAGTACACGTCGAAAACAGCGCCATCTGATCGCTCCCACATCCTATTTGCGCAAGCTCGACCTCCTGCGAGTGTCTGGACTACATATCCGCAACTTTCTTTACAGCCCTCGTATTTTATGATGATGATGATTATTATTGTTGTTTAAAGGGGCTTAACATCTAGGTCATCGGCCCTTAATGGTACGAAATGATACGAAATGAAATGACAAATTAAAAGCCCAAAATCATCCACTGACCACAATTCAAAACGTGAAGACGATGGATGGATGGATGGATGGATGGATGGATGGATGGATGGATGGATGGATGGATGGATGGATGGATGGATGGATGGATGGATGGATGGATGGATGGATGGATGGATGGATGGATGGATGGATGGATGGATGGATGGATGGATGGATGGATGGATGGATGGATGGATGGATGGATGGATGGATGGATGGATGGATGGATGGATGGATGGATGGATGGATGGATGGATGGATGGATGGATGGATGGATGGATGGATGGATGGATGGATGGATGGATGGATGGATGGATGGATGGATGGATGGATGGATGGATGGATGGATGGATGGATGGATGGATGGATGGATGGATGGATGGATGGATGGATGGATGGATGGATGGATGGATGGATGGATGGATGGATGGATGGATGGATGGATGGATGGATGGATGGATGGATGGATGGATGGATGGATGGATGGATGGATGGATGGATGGATGGATGGATGGATGGATGGATGGATGGATGGATGGATGGATGGATGGATGGATGGATGGATGGATGGATGGATGGATGGATGGATGGATGGATGGATGGATGGATGGATGGATGGATGGATGGATGGATGGATGGATGGATGGATGGATGGATGGATGGATGGATGGATGGATGGATGGATGGATGGATGGATGGATGGATGGATGGATGGATGGATGGATGGATGGATGGATGGATGGATGGATGGATGGATGGATGGATGGATGGATGGATGGATGGATGGATGGATGGATGGATGGATGGATGGATGGATGGATGGATGGATGGATGGATGGATGGATGGATGGATGGATGGATGGATGGATGGATGGATGGATGGATGGATGGATGGATGGATGGATGGATGGATGGATGGATGGATGGATGGATGGATGGATGGATGGATGGATGGATGGATGGATGGATGGATGGATGGATGGATGGATGGATGGATGGATGGATGGATGGATGGATGGATGGATGGATGGATGGATGGATGGATGGATGGATGGATGGATGGATGGATGGATGGATGGATGGATGGATGGATGGATGGATGGATGGATGGATGGATGGATGGATGGATGGATGGATGGATGGATGGATGGATGGATGGATGGATGGATGGATGGATGGATGGATGGATGGATGGATGGATGGATGGATGGATGGATGGATGGATGGATGGATGGATGGATGGATGGATGGATGGATGGATGGATGGATGGATGGATGGATGGATGGATGGATGGATGGATGGATGGATGGATGGATGGATGGATGGATGGATGGATGGATGGATGGATGGATGGATGGATGGATGGATGGATGGATGGATGGATGGATGGATGGATGGATGGATGGATGGATGGATGGATGGATGGATGGATGGATGGATGGATGGATGGATGGATGGATGGATGGATGGATGGATGGATGGATGGATGGATGGATGGATGGATGGATGGATGGATGGATGGATGGATGGATGGATGGATGGATGGATGGATGGATGGATGGATGGATGGATGGATGGATGGATGGATGGATGGATGGATGGATGGATGGATGGATGGATGGATGGATGGATGGATGGATGGATGGATGGATGGATGGATGGATGGATGGATGTGAATTTAAAACGATCAGTGGAACCCACCCACAGTGCCTCACATGCACAGAAGCTGGCGTAGAACAATAGTAGTACTGACAAAGGGACTGCTTCTATAGCACAATACTGAATCGATGATACTTGTAGTCAAAAGGAGTCTAAAATCCAAGTCAGTGGCCCCTCACAATGGTATTATCGCTAGAAAAGTAGAACCATGGTGTTTGTCATGTTTCAGTACTAATTAAGAGTAGCGTAGACTCGCGGTATTCCACACATTATGGTACGACTCACAGGTAATGAAATTCGCACATGTATTACAGACCTACACTGTTTTGCACATTGCGGCGCCATTTACAGGCAACGCAAACCTATGGTGTTCATCACATAAGGGTACTAACCACAGGGACTCGTACTATCACGTGGTGTTCCTCATATAGTGGATACTAATCACAGGCAAGCCAGAACCATGGGTTCCCTCATCCCATGGTGTCGCTCATATAGTGCTACTAATCACAGGTACTGTAAAAGCCGTCGCGCTCTCGTTTGCTACTAATCACAAACCTATTTGGTACCTAACATAGCGGTTCTGCGTGCAAGGAAAAGCGACCCATGATGTTCCCCGCGTGGTGGTACTAATCACAAGTAGTTCCTGGTTCTAATTTGATCATCCCATGGTCGCCCCTTTTAGTCGTTTCTTACGACAGGCATGGGATAGCGTGGATGAATTCTTTGTCTGCGTCCCCCACCCACAAGGTTACTATCTCCAAATTATTTGCGCAGAAGCCTACATTGGCTGCAAAGGCAAAGCACTGAAACTTAAATCATGTCGTCTGGTGGCCTGTCCGAATCTTCTACCGTTTCCTGACAATCCTCTCTAAAACGCTATTGATCTTAATCTGACAGAGGCCATCGCCTCATCTCAAAAATATCTTATTTTTAAACGGTTCTCGCAGTTAGCAGGAATGTCATTTATGATCTGACGTTCCTTAAAGTTTCTTGTATCAGTGTTGTTGTCTTATCACCTACTCCAAATTGCTTCAGCAGTTGTATCATCCCATCCGGTCAATGGAATCGTACACCCTCTTGATGTGCACAATTGAATTATTATGAATGTTATTATTCACGTTTCACTCGCCGTGGCGGTTTACCGATCAGGAGACGGACTGTTCTCAAGTTCCCCTGACCTCTACTGCCACGATAGGAAGGTTCTTGTATTTATCTTTATTTTCCTCCAGATCTACAGCATCGAAACCTTATTGATCTATTAAAGGAGAAATATAATAATGCCCAACCTAGGCAGCTTAAGCTGACATACACATATAATAATTCTCGTAAAATAAACATAACTAACACCAAAACAAGGGAAAAAGCAATATTGATGTAAATAATAATAATAATAATCAAATGGCAATGAGGCAGAATGGTCTGTTGGCCCTAGTATAAGGCAGTATGGCAGTATGGCAGTATGGCAATGAGAAACTAAACTGGTAACATATTACTGTGTAGAGTACGATGGTGTGTCGGATTGCATCTGCGCTTTAAACAAAGAGTATATCACTTCCGGCCGGGTTCGCACTCAGCGCATTCTTTCTTGAACACTGACCTCTCTGTGTTTCTACTTACGTTGCAAACCTGGCTTCGTATTACCTCCACTGTAGTGCCCGCGTGCAATTTTTCATCTTACGTTTCGTTACTGCTGAGCACTATTTAAACTCTATTATCTCACTATATTTATTATCTTTAGAATCCAGACAACTCACCACATTAACTGAAACCATATTCACTCACAGTTAACTTGGACCCTCAGCTCATATACCATCCATCTCCACATATTAGCTTTATCCTTAACACCTATCCAATTTACAATCACTCTCTTCCTCATTCATTACAGACTTTACCGCCTACTAATTTAACTTTAATCACTCTTGTCATAGTTACGAATAACACACAAACTCCGCTATCCTCATGTGTACAGCAATTTACTTTCTACTGCAGATTGCCTTTTTTGCTTCTTGTCACTAAGCCTTCGTCCAATTTGTTCTTCTTACCCAATATCTCTCTTAGGCTCAAACTTTTCCCTTTCGCCAGGGCACCTCTTGCTTCTTCTTCCTGCCACCCAGCCGTATTTTCTCTTCGTTTGTGTGCTCTTGTCGCATCTTGTGTTTCCGCCCCCCACAATCACTCCCTGTATCTTCCTTTCTGCTCTCACACAAGCCTCCGTCGTCAGCTCCTTAATTAATGCCCTGGTCTCCCTGGTCTCCTTCCTTATCTCCCTCCTCATCTCATTTGCTACCTCCCTGGCTCCTTCGTCGAACGATTTGGAAATAGCATTCACGTCTTCCTCTGTCAAGTTAATTTCTTCTTGCTGCGAGCTTGGATCCAGTGCCTTATTTTCTTTGGTTCTTTCTTTATCTCCAGATCCGTCTTCACCCACTTTACTGTCTCCTACTTGTCTTTCTTCCACTCTCTTCCCCGCTACCCTTTCGTCCTTCCTATTCTCTTCCATTTCCCGTAATTTCTTCGCTGTCCACACTCTGGTCCATAGTCCATTGGTTACTACTAATTGTTGACCCTTAATGTAGGTTCTTAATCCTTGTATTTTAGCCCTGACCAAATGTTTCTTCAGAGTGTTTATATTATTTACCCCTTCTCTTCCCAAGTCTCTTTTAATCCAAATTTTTGTGTTACGTATATTGTCTGCGCCTCTTATCACTATTTCCGCCATCAGGGGGGAAAACAACTTCAGTTTTATCGGCCTATCACCCCGTTTCTTACCTATCCTGTCCACATCATCAATATCAACTTCACTAAAGTTAATTCTCATCATTTTCTGGATGACTTTCACAACTTTGTAGGTTGTCAGCACTTTGTCTTCCCCTTTGTCTTCCGGCACTCCATATATAAATAAGCATTTCTTCCCGCGTCTCGGTTACTGTCTTCAATTTCTGCTTTCAAGTTCACCACCTCTTACTCCATCTCCTTTATTTTTGCCTTGAGTGATATAATTTCTCTCTCGCTGATTTCCACTTTGTTCATTGTCTCGTCTGTTTTTCTCTGTATCAAACGCCTCATATGTTCAAATTCCTTCATTTGTTCCTTCATCATATTTTTAACCTGCTCAAACGGACGTACTTCTTCCACCACTCTTCTTATGACCTCCACGTCTTCCTTGTTCATGTTGCCACTGGAAGTCGGGCCGGGGTTCACCTCCACACCTCCTATAGCTAGCAGTACCATAATCACCGCTGCCACCAGTATCATCTCGCTCATCATTCTTGTTTCCACTTTACCTCCTTTATTTCTAGCTATTTCATTTTTCCATCTCCCCTGCCATCTTCCAATAGCTGCACGATATTGATCCACGCCTACAATCTTCCTCTTCTCTCCCGTATTACTTTTCCACTCACCGGTCACACTCCACACCGGCTCTACCGGCACCTCAACTCAACACGTCTATCACCGATCACTGACTAGGTTAGACTGGAAGGTTCTTATCATGCGGCTGATGCTCAGAATGACAGTCTTCTGCATTAGTGGAAGTGTATAGGCGTGTAATTGTACCTTAATGTGCACAATTCCTTTCTCGGAGATGGCTCAAGGCCTCACTGTTGCCAGGTCCATTTCCCACATTTTTCGAACTTCTGCTACGAGGTCAGTGTACTTTTCAATCTTCTGGACATGCGCGAGGTGGACATAATAATCTGAAGGGACTGTCACAACTAGAAGATCAGTCGTTCTGAGCTGTTTGACAATAAGAACAATATCCGGCCTCCTTGATCTTATGGTCTTATCTGTCTGCAAAGATCGTTTCCAGTTCAGCTTGAAACTTTCATCTTCGAGCACATCAGATGGCCTGTACTCATAATATGGGATTTTCTCTTCTGCAAGTCCCTACTTTATTCCCAGCATTTGGTGCACAATGTTCGGTTATTTCATTATGCCGATGAGTATATTCTTCACCTGCCACGGCCTTACATGCACCTGCAATATGCTCCACCATCCCAACTGTTTCTCCGGATCTCCTGCACTTGTTCACTTATTCCTTTAAGTTGTTATTATTATTATTATTATTGTACCGGGCAGTACACCTCTACTCTGTTTATTTAAAAGTTGCGCCAGTTGAAACTCCTCTTCTGGAGGAAGGTTGAACTTTATCTATTCTATTAATTCTCTACTTTCTCAGAAGATGTCACCACGTGGAAAATTTTGAGTTTTTGAACTGTGTCACTTTTGATGTGTTTTTGTTTCGCTTGAAGTAAGAAGTGTGAACTTTCTCTTCTAGAGGACACTACTGAAGAATTACAATAGTGCAACCTAGTGCGAAATCAAAGAACTATTTTGTTGGAGAAATTTTTATTTCAAAAGTTTGTTTCTTGTTAAATTTCTTTCTGTTATTGTTTAAGTTGGCTGTATACCCCTCTTTTTCCCCTTAGTTTGGATCTAGCCAATCCCGAATTTCTTTAATTAATTTTCCACCAATAATGTGTTTCTTTTTCCTCCATGTAGGGGTTTCTTTTCCCGAACCAATAAAGATTTTGTGGGAGGGTGTTTTATTTCCCCTAACGCCTAGAATCTTCCGCGAGAGGATATAAACTGCTGATTTTGGGGTCTCCGGGCCACTTCTGTTCCATCTTTCAGTGTATTAAGTACATTGCAGGAGGCGGGAAGCGCCTCTTTCCTCGGCAGCGATCTACTACCAGGTAATGGCCTATTAATATCTTCTTTTCTTGCTAGGTCGGCAGTTTAACTCTCGCGGCGGGTTCGAAGCGTTTTCCATCATGTAACCTTTTCCTAAAATGTAACTACTCTTTTCTTCTTTTCTTGTAAAGTTACATATTGGGATAGAGAGTGCTAACCCTCTCGAGCTCCCACTCACATTTGTTTTGAGGTGAACTTATTTTCTCAAACTTTTCTTCGTTTATGTAATGTAAAGTGTTCTTCTCTAAGTCACCTCTGTAGTATGGGATTAGCCCTTGCGTTAGTGGCCCAGAGCCAGATTAGGTTTTAAAAGCAAAGTGTATTAGGAGTGCAAGTTCGCCTCCTCTCAAGTTGTATTTTAGAGGTCATGTATTAATCTTTTCTCACCTAATAGACCTCAGTAGGTTGGGTATTTTACCCCTGTGTATATGTCCTTTGAGGACGACTTGAAAGTTGAGTTTGGTGTGGCCTGGGAGAGGCTTAACTTTAAGAGCGAGTGGCTCTTTTCTAAAACTGAGAGTTGTATGCCTCGAGGAGGCTTTGCTGTGTAATTTGGAGCAAGGGCTCCAGGGTTTGAGTGGGGTCTTCTGCCCCTTTTGTTGAAATTGGTATATCGTAAAGTTGAGCTAGTTGCTCAAGAATTGTATTTTCAGGGCTCGAAGCCCAAATTCTTTAATCCCTGTAATTGTACATTTCAAGTTGTATTTCGGCTACTAAGTACCTGTTCTATTTGTTGTTACCTAATTTTGAAAAGAAAATATAACCTTGTTAAATTTTAAAATTTAATTTCTCTTTAGTAGCTTGAGACCTATTCACCACCCAGCACCTTCTTTCATGCTTAACTACCACAAAAACTCGGTAACAATTATTATTATTATTATTAAATTTCGAAAAATGAATACAATTAAGCGTGCAACTTCTATGAATACACAACGTTTTACTAATATTCAGGAAGCAACATTAATTGCAATGAGCAAAAAAGAAAATCACCAACTTTGTTATCACCCTGGACAGAAATGCCATTGAAAGGGTGTCACATATTCAAGTGTCTATGATGCTGTATGTTGAAATCCAAACCAGAACCGGTCGTGAAAGGTCTGGGAGGGGTGGAAGGTAAAGGCTTTCACTATCCCTAACCTCGGCACTTTGTGGGGTAGAGTATCTAACTCTATGCCCGGCCGCTTTTCCCTCAGAGAAATAACGTGAAACTCATGTTTGGTGTAGGCTGAGTGAACCTCAGGGCCAAGTGCACCTCCAGAAGTGTAAATCTTCTTCCTAAAATGTTTCGACTTCCTAACAGGGAATCGAGCTACGTCCATCCAGGTGAAACTGCAAGAAGTTTTTTCTGAAATTAAAATATCTTTTGTGCAGCTGTGACCTATGATTCGAAACTCGTGCCAAGAAAACGTGCGAATTGAAAACCCTCGAAAATTCAGGAAAACAGCCTATTTCGGTCACATTCTCCGAAGTGACAAATGTAGCCTGATACAAATTATCGTAGAAGGCAAAATAAAAGGAAAACGTGGACGTGGGAAAGAACATTATCCTGGGCACGGAACCTCCGACAGAGTTTGATATCCACAATACGGCAACTCTGATGTGGTAAACATAAAATAGATACATTGCTCCTGGATGGTCACCAACCTTCTGTGTGGATACGGCTTCACCAACGTTGCCAACCTCCGAAAATTGAAAACCGTACAGAAATGCAAAATAAACCGTATACTTTATCGTAAAACCGTACAGTACTAATACTCACTCATATACACTAAAATGCAATAGAATGCGTGCAATAATAGCAAGTAGCAATGATAGCAAATAGGAATACTTAACTGAAACGTATTACTAGAAGTAAAAAAATGCAACACATACACTTCGCAATTTCTTCACATGTTGGATCAGGACCCAGCCACTTCCTATACTTTCCATACTCTCCCACGACTGCCCGTACTTTTATTTCATTCTGAATGTTTTAACAGAAAATTTAAAATTTTTGGGGTGTCGAAGGACCTACTTTATTTTCGAATCAGAAGATAAACACATCTTTAATTATTTAACATTCAAAATAAATGCCAGAGAAAAAATATATACTTAATTAAAACACAGTAAGCTAACCAAAAATAAACTGAAGCACTGCACTGTCACGCAGAAGAATTTGTATGCACATCACAATATTATTCATAAGTTTGACGAATCACGTTATCCATAAGATATACAACTAGACGCTGCACTTTTACAGTGTTACACCACACTTCACACTGGTTAAGAAACGATTGACGGAGTTGGGTGTGGGCTGATCCAAGAGTGTGACTGTGAACAAATACACGACTACGAGATCCACAGTTGATAAAGTTTGAAGTAGGGTAATCCTGGCCGCAGAATGAGACAGAAAAATCCCAAGTGTCAGAATATTCAGGCACTTCACTGGTTGATCTGAAACCAGCTCAAAGGTGAATCACAATATTCAAATCTTGGAAGTTCCCTGGATAAATGGGAGTCACGTCATAATTGTCCAGGAAATAATTTTGCATAAAATTCTGAACATTTCTAATAATAAAAAATGTTCAATTAAAAATTTCGCAGAACCGTACATAACGCGTATGGTTTGGCATTCAAACCGTACATCGTACGTAGAGGGTTGAAAACTATTAATGTACGGTTTAAACCGTACGGTTGGCAACGCTGGGCTTCACAGAATCTGTCTGATTTAAAGGCGATTATAAGCCTCCAGAATATTACAACCCATTTATTAATTAATCACCTACAGCAGTAATGATCATCCACTGAGTAGACTAGTAGACCGTGCTTGTTATGGAGTTTTGCGTTTAGGTTGACACACACGGATCACTGTTCAAATATCACCCACTCTGACTGGTTTGAATCGGTCCAGACTCGTTCATTCACGATTCTCTCTCTTCTCGTTCCTGCAGCAGGCTCGTTCTCTGAACAAATTAACAGAGTAGTAGTAGGGGAGATGTATTATCTGACGAAATGAGCCCAGATTCATTCATCACTCGGTATTAATATTGACCTAGCATAAATTAAAATATCCCACTTATTACCTTCAAGAACGTCACCAGAAGTCTGACTTTGTCAAACTATCTACAATATGTTTTACGTCGCACCGACACAGATAGGTCTTATTTCGACGATGCTATAGGAAAGACCTAGGAGTGGGAAGGAAGAGGCCATGGCCTTATTAAGGGACAGCCCCAGCATTTGTCTGGTGTGAGAATGGGAAACCACGGATAGCCATCTTCAGGGCTGCCGATAGTGAGGCTCGAACCCACTGTCTCCCGGATGCAAGCTCACAGCTGCGCGCCAACTAGCCCGGTGTCAAACTATCATAGGCCAGCTGAGTTTCTCCCGAAGTGGTTTTTTTTTTTTTTTTCATTTTTCTAAGTCTTTAAAATTGTTTTTGGACATTGGTAGTATTTCACTGTATAGATTTTTTGGGTGTTCAAACTCGCCTTATCCCAAAGCTTTAATTCTGTTATTCATTATAATAATGCTATTGGTTTTACTTCCCACTAACTAATGTGATGGTTTCCGTAGACGCCGGAGAGCCAGAATTTAGTCCCGTTGGAGTTCTTTTACGTGCCAGTGAATCTGCCGACACGATGCTGACGTATTTGAGCACATTCAAATAACACCGGACTGAACCAGGATCGAATCTGCCAAGCGCCTCTGATTCGCTCAGATTGGTTGTTATTGATTGTCTTGGTAACAATAGTCTTAAGCCAGACGTTATTATAAATATTACGATGAGAAATTAGACGAGATTACCCACGAACTGTATGTAGTTTCTTTAGTGGTCTTGTACAAACCGGATACTTTACCTTGAATATTACCAACCAATACTATACCATCCTCGCTATCCTGTACTGTTTTGAGGGGAAGTTAACTCGGCAGGCAACTTCAATTAACTGCAATAAAAAAATTATGAGAAAGGAAGTGGTCCAAACTTTCGAAGAATCAAGGTATCGGAAAGTGATACGAAAGGGTTATGAAGGGCGTGAAAATGAACTACTCTTATTTTACTGCTGGCTCTACGTCGCACCGACACTGATGGGAAGGAAGCGGTCGTAGCCTTATCTAATGTACACTCACAGCATTTGCCAGGCGTGAAAATAGAAAGCCATGGAAAACCATCTTCAAGAGCGCCGACAGTCACAGCTGCGCGCCCGTAACCGCACGGCCAACTTGCTCGGTAAAATTAATAGTATCCAGGCCTCGCTACTGAAACACCATCGGAGTAGGAAGAGATCAGAAGTTGACTAACGAAGGTCGGATAGGATACAGCTAGTGACGCTCCCCAAGATGTGAGCTTCTGAGAGTTCCCCCCTTTCAGTCTTCTCTTACGACAGGCAAGGGATACGCGGATGGATTCTACCGCACCCATTACACGGACTCTTATTTTTTTCTCCCAAAAACGCGTTTAAAACAGGATGAATATCTGCGAACTTACGACGATATTTGCCGTAGTCTATTCACCCTGGAATACTAAGCAACTTGCTGCATAAATGTAATTTCATTGAACCTCATCGTTTTCCTCCCTAACATTCATATCGACGACTTTCTTTTTAAACCTCGTAAGTCCCAATACTGTTCCTACTCGTTATCTTCCGTAAGACTGGTCACGCTTCCCAGCCACATATGGATATGCAGTCCATCAGTCCGATAGTCATTGTAATCATTTTCCTATGCTTATGTGTAAAGGTAAATGAACCTGGAATGCATTATACTGTAAGAGTGAGTAACTTCGTCACGCAAGTATACACTCATGTGCATAAAAACCAGAACAACTTGAAAGACTAAAGATAGGAAGTTCATATTCACAGGACATGTGCATCGGTAAGTTCTGAAGAAAGGATTAGCACTGAAACAATGTCGGCCCTCGGGTTCAAGGTCCACATCGATATTTCGGCGCACCACCACCGACTGGTAAAAGTGCCTGACGCTCTTGTTGTCGCTATGAGCCGAAGGTAATGGATCAGTGTGACCTGAGCAGACGTGCAGGATGCCTCGCAGACGTATGCGAGAACCGTACCGTTAAATGAGTGCGTTTGAAAGAGGGTGCGTCATTGGCATGAGAGAACGTGATGCATCCATCCGGGATGTTCATTTCTTTTGTGTGTGTGTGTGTGTGTGTGTGTGTGTGTGTGTGTGTGTGTGTGTGAGAGAGAGAGAGTGTGTGTATGTGTGTATGTGTGTGTGTGTGTTGATGTGTAAAGGAAAATGAACCTTAAATACATTATACGGGGTCGGCAGTTGCAGAGTGGGTTTCGGCTGGTCCGATGGCTCTGCAGTCTGATCGACCAACCAAGCCGTGGCTCTACGCCTCTGTATTCGGGAGACGGAGAGGGGCTGGTCCCCACCGTCGGCTGTCCTGAGAATGGTTTCCGTGGTTTTCCATTCTCCTGCACTAAGGCAAATGCCGAGACAGTTTCTAGTATAGGCCAAGGCTACCAACCCTCTTACCTTCTCCGCAAATCTCCTTCACCGTAACAAATCTCTTGGCCTGAGAGACGGCGTCACCGTCTAGGAGGCCCGCCTCTCCCCTTCAGGGGAGGAATGAAAACATTTTAGTAGTAGTTAAATGCATTATACTACGTAGGAGTACGTAAATTCGCTACGCAACCAACATCCCTACAGTACGGTACGGTATGATCCATTTTCCTTTCCTTTTAAAAAATGAACACAACGAACATTGTTCTGATGAACTGCATTTATAACTATGCGGTTGGGAGACGCGACCAGTCTTAAAGAATATAATGGGTAGGAAGAGCATTGGGATATACGCGGTTTTAAAAGAAAGCCATCAATATACTAAATTCCACGTATACCCTTCATTCACTTCGTGTTGTCGGCACGTCAATAAACAGACAGTGACTTTGAGTTACGGATATGCTCATCCACCCTGTAGTGAATGTTTGACACGCTAATGCATTTTCACGATTCCTTTTATCGCACACCTCAGCTCGCGCTGTCTATCTGACACACACTTCAGTTCTCGTGTTCCACAGCAGAAGGTAGATTGTCTCTCGGCTGGTTCGCCTCAAGGTGTTGCCTCCGATAACTGTTGAACTGTGAGGGATGAGTGAAGGGTGTTGTACTTCAGTATTTAATGTATTCTGTCATTTAACTGAAGTGAGTGCTGAGGTAAGCGATTTCTTTAAAGAGCTATTAACCCATTATATGTCCGTCTTCTTGGCTGAGTAACAGCGTGTCCGAGTGGACCTAGGTTCAATTCCTGGCTGGACTGTCGATTTAAGAGAGCACTTCGACGTGAAGCCATGATGGAGCGGATCACATTATGGCGAGTCACTTCAATGACCAGTGTGCCAAAACACAATCTTTTCAACGCCCTGGTGTTGCATATTATATCGTACGCACCAGAGACATTGACTTTACGCACTGCTGACGACTACAACGTGCAGTCATTTGAGAGTGGTGGAGGTGGTGGTGGTTATTGTTTTAAGAGAAAGTACAACTAGGCAACCTTCCTCTATATATCACTAATCAGAGGGAAGAAATGGAAGGGTTCCGACTCTTCGAAAAATGAAGGTATCAGCCAAAGAAAGACAAGGGCCACGAAGGGCGTGAAAACGAAAGATTTCCTAGGCCTCGAGTATTCTAATGCCGTCGGGGTCGAAAAAGAACAAGAGTTGAACAAGGAAGTTCGGATAGGGTAGATGAAAGTGAGGAGCCTGGCGCAAGTAAGTGGAAGCAATGCCAGAACTCAACTGAGGGACCCGTTGTCGCCAACCGACGCTCCCAAGTTAAGAGCCCATGGGCACCCTTTTAGTCGCCCCTTACATCAGGCAGGGGATACCGTGGGTGTTATTCTACCGCCCCCATCCACAGGGGAAGGCATTTAAGATGATGTGCTGGTGACGTAATGCTTTGTATTCCGTCAGTGGTGGCGATTAGGGAGGCAACTCCCCCTCCCCACCAGTGTTGCCAACCGAGAAATATTTTATCCGCTAAATTTTAGTTTAAAACCCGCTAAATTCTGCTAAATTTCGTATTAAATCAAAATAGCATTTACCAGCTTCTTGTATAGAGGAAATTAAGTCGATACCGGCCAGTTTTAGAGCAGGATTTCATCATCTTCTACTCTCCTGTGGTTTCGTATGAACCTTTGGTACGATACCATTCCTTTTCAGAACAGCCAAAGAATCTTTCCGTCGACTTTACAGATCACCATCAAGGCACATTTTACATTTTCAGATCTGTTTCGAAAGGTTTTCACTTTCATCACAGATTTCATTGTTTTCATAGCCAAGAAATATTCAAGGAAACTAGCAAAAGTACCCGTGCTTCGCTACGGTATTCTACATTGTATACGGATATTGACGTAAATACTGTGCGTGCAGTAAATGAGATTGTTTTAAAATTGAATGTCTCTTAGCTAAATCCGTGAAATAGCATGGGGAGGTCCCCATACGTTGTTTCCAATGTAAACTGAGTGTTGCGGAGTTGTGATGATAACGGCAGGTTCACTTGCCTACTGCCATTCACAATCGAGTTGGCAAGTTTACATTATAATTGCAGGCCCCATTGCCTACTGCGCGGTCACAATCGATTTGGGGAGTTTTAGTTACAATGGCAGACCCATTTCCTACTTTCAGACACATTAGAGTTCAGGAGTTTTTATTATAATAACAGGCAACTTCCCTAGCACCAGTCAAAATTGAGTTGTGCAGCTATCATTATAATGACACGCCATTTTTACTGCTGCCAGCCAGCTTACTGCCAGTCACACAGAATTAGTGAGTTTCCATGAAAATAGCAGGCCACTATGCCTAATGCTAGTCAAATTTTAGATTGGAACATTTGTTTATAATGGCGGACACCCTGGCCTAGACCCAAACACAATAGGGTAGGGGACTTTCGAACAAAACAGCATGATCCCTTGCCGTCTGCAAGACAAATCGAGAAGTGAATTATTCATTAAAAGGGTAGGCCCTCCTTACTAATGCCATTTACACAGGAGTTGAAGAAGGACCCCATTCCTACTGCCAGCAGTCAAAGTCAGTGTAGGGAGTACTGATTACAATAGCAGACACACCCTTTCTCGACCGCTACAAATCGACATCAATGAATACATATAGATGGACATACGAAAGTATATGCATGTTTACAATATCGCAGACCTTCATTTACAGATTAACTGCTGCTAAACGGTACGTCATATTGACAAAGGATTGTACCGTAAGGCGCAGTATTTAGCGATCTAAATGGCTGGCCCTATGATATTTTCTCGCATCTCATCTATTCATGGGTCAGATTGAGTCAGAAACGTTGAATAGGTTGAAATTTGTGTAAGATTATCCTACATTGCATTACTTTTCAGATAATTATGTGACATAGCATTTGGCTCACATATGGGTACTGGGTGGGCCAATGTTCGTGTAGAGTTTGATCATACTATCTTTGCTGTAAGTGATTGAAAGTATGAATTATATAGGTAAAGAGTCCCAATTTACTTAAAATCGAGAAATAGAGACGAATCTAACGTATAAGCGATACAGATACGACAAAAAGTCATAAGACCAAGGTTGAAGATCACTCCTAATTCAACGAAGATTGTGCCATCCGTTATGTGATAGGACTTCCCGTTTATCCCACAAAATACCTCGAAACGGTCTGCACCATCATTAAAATTGCTTCCATATTTCGATATTCTTCCTGGATAAAGAATGAAAAAATTAAAGATCTGTGAAGTTTTTCGTTCGTTACAGGCTGAAACGTATAATTTTGTCAAATTTCAATTTTCTTGCTTGTCCGGCAGATTATGCTACAATCTGGATTTTGGGTGAGGGGGTAAAAATTATGACTTTCAGGAAATTCAACCAAAAAATATGCAGATCATTATTGCCCCTCAAACGGGTATCTGTACGAAAATTTCACCAAAATAGTCAATGTACAGGCACACACAGCCGTTACGATTCTATTTATATAGATAGATCAGGAATCTGCTCCACGTACAACACGTTTTGGCTACGTCCGCTGGACTTAACCTGCAAAACCAACCGTTCATGTTATCTCACTTATTAATCCTCCTGTCGAAAAATTCACATGAGAACAAAAGTTTTAGAAATGGATTTCCATTAATGATTGTAGATTTCGATTAATTTCGGATATGCATATTTTGAGGAAGTGCAAAATCATGGTTCCGGTTTGGGAAAAACCCCCAGTAAATTTAGGTATTCAGAAATAATATTGGCCCTAAAACCTACACAAGGACAGGTGGATTCTAAATATCAAGTTTGGTAGAAATATATTCAGTAGTTTTCAAGTTATAAAAACTCATACAATCAAACCGACAAACAGACACCAAAGTTAAGAAATATGCAGATGGTCATTAATACAACTGAAACGGATGAATGTACGGAAATTCCGCCAAAATAGCCAATGTATAGACTGACGGCCGTTGCGATTATATTTATATAGATGACAGATAAGCATGGCCACGTTTGAAAGTGCAAACCTTCATTTCGAGATTTACTGCTCCTAAATGGTACATCATACCAACAAACGGTTTAAACCCTCAGACGTCCCTTTCATCGCTCTACATGTTTGGTGTTAAAACATTTTCTCGTATCTCACATATTTATGGGTTCGATTGAGTTACGATATGTGAATGGCGTGAAATTTGGGTACATTTTTTAATATTTTACACTATATTAAACATAATTATGTGGAAGCTAGAATCGTGAAATCGGGTTCGCGTATAGCCATTGGTCGTGTCAATGTGCATGCCAAATTCGATCAATCATTCAATACTGATCTGCATTTAGGGCAGTCGCCCAGGTGGCAGATTCCCTATCTGTTGCTTTCCTAGCCTTTTCCGAAATGATTTCAAAGAAAGTGGAAATTTATTGAACATCTCCCTTGGTAAGTTATTCCAATCCCTAACTCCCCTTCCTATAAATGAATATTTGCCCCAGTTTGTCCTCTTGAATTCCAACTTTATCTTCATATTGTGATCTTTCCTACATTTCTAAACGCCTTTCAAACTTATTCGTCTACTAATGTCATTCCACGCCATCTCTCCGCTGACAGCTCGGAACATACCACTTAGTCGAGCAGCTCTTCTTCTTTCTCTCAATTCTTCCCAACCCAAACATTGCAACATTTTTGTAACGCTACTCTTTTGTCGGAAATCACTCAGAACAAATCGAGCTGCTTTTCTTTGGATTTTTTCCAGTTCTTGAATCAGGTAATCCAGGTGAGGGTCCTATACACTGGAACCATACTCTAGTTGGGGTCATACCAGAGACTTATATGCCCTCTCCTTTACATCCTTACTACAACCCCTAAACACCCTCATAACCATGTGCAGAGATCGGTACCCTTTATTTACAATCCCATTTATGTGATTACCCCAATGAAGATCTTTCCTTATATTAACACCTAGATACTTACAATGATCCCCAAAAGGAACTTTCACCCCATCAACGCAGTAATTAAAACTGAGAGGACTTTTCCTATTTGTGAAACTCACAACCTGACTTTTAACCCCGTTTATCAACATACCATTGCCTGCTGTCCATCTCACAATATTTTCGAGATCACGTTGCAGTTGCTCACAATCTTGTAACTTATTTATCACTCTATAGAGAATAACATCATCCGCAAAAAGCCTTACCTCCGATTCCACTCCTTTACTCATATCATTTATATATACAAGAAAACATAGAGGTCCGATAACACTGCCTTGAGGAACTCCCCTCTCAACTATTACAGGGTCAGACAAAACTTCACCTACTCTAACTCTCTGAGATCTATTTTCTAGAAATATAGCAACCCATTCAATCACTCTTTTGTCTAGTCCAATTGCACTCATTTTTGCCAGTAGTCTCCCATGATCCACCCTATCAAATGCTTTAGACAGGTCAATCGCGATACAGTCCATTTGACCTCCAGAATCCAAGATATCTGCTATATCTTGCTGGAATCCTACAAGTTGAGCTTCAGTGGAATAATCTTTCCTAAAACCGAATTGCCTTCTATCGAACCAGTTATTAATTTCACAAACATGTCTAATATAATCAGAAAGAATGCCTTCCCAAAGCTTACATACAATGCATGTCAAACTTACTGGCCTGTAATTTTCAGCTTTATGTCTATCACCCTTTCCTTTATACACAGGGGCTACTATAGCAACTCTCCATTCATCTGGTATAGCTCCTCCGACCAAACAATAATCAAATAAGTACTTCAGATATGGTACGATATCCCAACCCATTGTCTTTAGTATATCCCCAGCAATCTGATCAATTCCAGCCGCTCTTCTAGTTTTCAACTTTTGTATCTTATTGTAAATGTCATTGTTATCATATGTAAATTTTATTACTTCTTTGGCTCTAGTCTCCTCCTCTATCTCGACATTATCCTTGAAACCAACAATCTTTACATACTGCTGACTGAATACTTCTGCCTTTTGAAGATCTTCACATACACACTCCCCTTGTTCATTAATTATTCCTGGAATGTCCTTCTTGGAACCTGTTTCTGCCTTAAAATACCTATACATACCCTTCCATTTTTCACTAAAATTTGTATGACTGCCAATTATGCTTGTCATCATGTTATCCTTAGCTGCCTTCTTTGCTAGATTCAATTTTCTAGTAAGTTCCTTCAATTTCTCCTTACTTCCACAGCCATTTCTAACTCTATTTCTTTCCAGTCTGCACCTCCTTCTTAGTCTCTTTATTTCTCTATTATAATAAGGTGGGTCTTTACCATTCCTTACCACCCTTAAAGGTACAAACCTGTTTTCGCATTCCTCAACAATTTCTTTAAACCCATCCCAGAGTCTGTTTACATTTTTATTTACCGTTTTCCACCGATCATAGTTACTTTTTAGAAACTGCCTCATACCTGCTTTATCAGCCATATGGTACTGCCTAACAGTCCTACTTTTAAGACCTTCCTTTCTATCACATTTATTTTTAACTACCACAAAAACAGCTTCATCATCACTAATACCATCTATTGCTTCAGTTTCCCTATAGAGCTCATCTGGTTTTATCAGCACCACATCCAGGATACTTTTCCCTCTGGTTGGTTCCATCACTTTCTGAATCAGCTGTCCTTCCCATATTAACTTACAGTATTTGCCATTTGTTGGTCATGTTTCCTGTCGTTCGCATTTCCTTCCCAATTGACATCTGGCAAATTCAGATCTCCCGCTACAATCACATTTCTTTCCATGTCGTTTCCCACATAGCTGACTATCCTATCAAATAATTCCGAATCCGTGTCAGTGCTACCCTTTCCCGATCTGTACACTCCAAATATATCAACTCCTACAAGTGTGTCAAACTAACTAATACACGTGTAAAAAGCACGAAATTTACGAACCATCGAAATATACAGCCAAATCTACCCTATAAGGGAGAGAGAGAGAGATACGACAAAGTATCACAGGACCAAAGTTGTAGATCACTCGAAACTGAACGGAGATCGTGCCATCCGTTTTGTCATAGGACTTACCGTTTAGCAGCGAAATACCTCGAAACGAAGGCAAATACTTTAATATGATAATACCGGACAGCTTGCTGTTTTCAGCGAGAAAGTAGATAGTGCTGCTACCTACATGGCTTGGTGTGACCAACTCTTCAATAACATATTGCCACCTGTATGATTCTTGGCGCACTGCCGTGTTGTTTAAAATGTATCAGTCACTAAATAATCTTACATTGCAGTTATATTCCAAGAAAAGTTTATGCGTTGAACAAATTACCCAGCAAGATAATTGGCATGGGAACTGATAAGGACCGCAAGTATTAAAAAAGTAATGACCTCGCATCTGTGTTGAGGTTACATTCTGTGCCCCTTATATTAAGAAAATCAATCAAATACTCTATTGAAATGTTAGTGGGACGTAATCCAATAATATTAACAAATATTGAACTCTAGTATACTCAAACTTGAGGGTCCACATTGTTAAACACAACCATAAATTTCACAATCGAAAACTGTGGGCCTGTAGCGTAATGGTTATCGTGATAGTCTTGAAATTTAAAATTGAAGGGCATGAGTTTCGAATCCAGTCCACTTTTTTACTGTAAGAAAATAGTAGTAATTTTCTTTACGTCCCACTAAGTACTTTTACAGTTTCCGGAGACGCCGAGGTGCCGGAATATAGTCCCGCAGGAATTCTTTTACATGGCCATTAAATCTACCTACACCTACACCACCGGAGTGAGCCAGGATCGAAATTGCCAAATTTGGATCAGAAGGACATCGCATCAACCGTCTGAGCCACTCAGCCCGGCGTAAGAAAATTATTTCAGTGTATTATTGGCATAGGCATGAGCACCAGTCCAACTAATTTAATACGTGTCTATGGTAAATCCCCATGCATAAATTTGTGAAAGAGAGTAGGAAAATCTGAACATAGAAAATTCAAAGTGCAGTAAATCTGAGATAGCTGCGTGAGGTGAGTTAGGTTCGGGAAGATCGGCCGTACCGAAGAAGATGAGGAATAAGAAGAAGAATTCAAAATAATGGACCAAAACTGATGTTCCTTAATTACAGCTTCTCTTTCCCTAAATATTAACGAATCGTGCATGTTGTTATCTGCCCCCTCTGGCGCTTTGGCTGAATGGTTAGCGCTTCGTCCTCCCTCGCCGCCCCTATATATGATACCTTCATTCTTCGGAGTGTTGGGCCGATTCCATTTCTTTTCTGATTAGTGTTAAAATAGGATGGCTGGCCAGTTGTACTTCCTCTTAAAATAATCACCACCACAGAATGGTCAGCGTACTGCCCTTCGGTTCAGAGGACCGTGGTACGATTCCCGGCTGAGTCGGAGATTTTAATCGCGTCCGTTAATTCCTGTAGATTGGAGGCTACGGGTTTTTGTTCGTGTTCATACGCATCTTCAAGTATATACAACACATCACACGAGAAATAACCACAGAAACACGCAATAGTGAATCCCTCCACATGTGATAGGTGTTAGGAAAAGCATCCGGCCGCAAAACTGGGCTAAGTCCATACAAAGTTCTGCGAGAGGTAGCTGGGAAAAGGCTATAAAGAAGAGGAGAGAGTAGTTGTTAAATATTTCCCCCAGAGGCTGGGTGGATCCTCAAACTAATTCTGCTTTATAATTATTAAGACATAGCGATAGGCACGGCTAACACAATGCTCGTTTGGAGGTTTATGAAGGAGGCATTTCATATTTTAAAATTTCATTCTTAATTAGTATGAATTTTCAAGTAGTTTAACAAAAATATTTCCAATGAGTGTAGTGCATTCCTCTCAACTGTAGCATAGACAAGTGTGCAGTTCACACCAACACGCTAGATGTCACCACCGTCCACTCAATGCTGTTGAGATAGATCTGTCCGGTATTGGTGTAGTAAAGTATTTGACGAAGGTCTGCACCGTCATTCAATTTCCTATATTTCGAACTTATTCTTCATAAAAAGTGAAATATTTAAAGATCTTGGAAGTTTTCCGTAGGTTACCGGTTAAAACGTATAAATTTGCTTAATTTCAATTTTTCAGCTACCGGGCAAGTTGGCCGTGCGCGTAGAGGCGCGCGGCTGTGAGCTTGCATCCGGGAGATAGTAGGTTCGAATCCCACTATCGGCAGCCCTGAAAATGGTTTTCCGTGGTTTCCCATTTTCACACCAGGCAAATGCTGGGGCTGTACCTTAATTAAGGCCACGGCCGCTTCCTTCCAACTCCTAGGCCTTCCCTATCCCATCGTCGCCATAAGACATATCTGTGTCGGTGCGACGTAAAGCAGCTAGCAAAAAAAAAATTTCAGCTCGTGTGGCAGATTGTGAGGCAATCTTGATTTTGGGCGAGGGGGGGGGGGTAAAATTTAGGACTTCCAGGAAACTATAGCTAAAAAATATGCAGGTGGTCATTATTACCCCTTAAACGGAAAGCTGTACGAAAATTTGGCCAAAATAGTCAATGCACAGACACACGGTCGTTACGATATGATTTATCTAGATAGATAAGGAAACTGCTCCACGTATAACACCTTTTGGGCTATGTCCCCTAGACTTAGAATGAAAACCGACATTTCATGTTATCTCCCTTATTAATCCTCCCGTTGAAAAATGCATATGAGAAGAAGAAATTAGAATTGGATTTCCAAACAGTTTGATCGATTTCCAGTCAGGTTGGTCTTGTACTTTATATATTGTGGGAGAGTAAAAATCACCATTTCGGTCCCCTATAAAACCCCAGTCTATTCAGGGAATTTGAAATGGTATAAACCTTAAAACCTACCCTTGGAGGGGTGGATGCTAAAAATAAAGTTTGGTTCAAATATCTCAGTAGTTTTCAAGTTGTAAGAAATACGCTTCACGCGCACCCGCTCTTGCGTTAAGTCCGGTGGGACATGTACCAAAGAACGGTCCCGTTAATGATATCTCCGTTATTAATCCTGGTATCGATATGATGCACATGAGAAAAAAAAGTTTCGAAATTAATTTCCATTAAGGCAGGTAGATTTCCATTAAGTTTGGTTGTGTATATTTTGAGGGAGTGCAAAATAACGGTTTCGGTTTCGTATAAACCCCCAATTAGTTCAGGGATTTAGAAACAATATTTTCCCTAAAACCTACCCAAGGACAGGTGTATTCTAAATATGAAGTTTGGTGGAAATATATCCAGTAGTTTTCAAGTTATAGAAAGACAAACAGACCAACAGACAAACAAAGAAACAAACTAACTAACTAACTAACAGACACCAAGGAAACCTACCCTTGGACAGATGGATGCTATATATAAAGTTTGGTTCAAATATCTTCAGTAGTTTTCAAGTTGTAAGAAATATGCTTTACAGGCACCCGCTCTTGCGTTAAGTCCGCTGGGATTTGTACCGAAAAACGGTCCGTTAATGATATCTCCCTTATTAAATCCTGTTATCGAAATGATGCACATGAGAAAAAATGTTTAGAAATTAATTTTCATTAAGGCAGGTAGATTTCCATTAAGTTCGGTTGTGTATACTTTGAGGGAGTGCAAAATCACGGTTTCGGTTTCGTAAAAATCCCCACTCAGTTCAGAGATTTAAAAACGATACTTGCGCTAAAACCTACCCAAGGACAGGTGGATTCTAAATATGAAGTTTGGTGGAAATATATCCAGTAGGTTTCGAGTTATAGAAGGACAGACAAACAGACAAACAAACAAACAGACACCAAAGCTAAAAATGATGCAGATGGTCATTATTACACCTGAAACGTATAACTGTACGGAAATTTCGCCAAAATAATCAATGTACAGACACACGGTCGTTACGATTTTATTTATATAGATTTATATTTCTAATATCTACTGTCAAAATATCACCGTAGTATCTCGGAACAATTCTTCTGGCGATATGGTCTGCAGAGTTCAACTCTAATGGTTTATTGATTTTCCAACGTTTTGACAGAGAGGGTTTCAGAAAAGCAAGTTTATTAATGATATCGCTGTTTGGCAGTGAAACAATTTTTATTTGACTTTGTACTTGAAAATGGGTCGTTAACTCAAGCCATTTGGAAAGGACACGATTTCTTCCAACTTGAATTGACAGCCATCTTGTGTTAATTTACTACACCTTTCCTTTCGGCATAGAAATACGGTATCAAACACAACACACGATGATTCCAGTGACGATTGCAGCAGCAAACAAGGATGGTAAGTTCTATTCAGCAAGTATAGGAAATCTTACAGTAAGTTCTATATTACTGTTTCTCCTTACGATACAATACGATGTTACCGTTGTAAACCGTTAACAGAAGTTTGAGAATCCGTCAAAAATTCCGCTGTCCGCTAAAAGTAAATTTTATCCGCTGTCCTATTTAAAATTCCGCCAAATTTAACGGGAAATCCGCTTAGTTGGCAACACTGCCCCCACCCCCAATTTGTAGAGAAAACATTTTAACCGCCTGTAGCTAGGAGCTGTTTTTTTAAAGCAATATGTACAAACCCTTTTGTCTTTTCAACTAATTATTTCCTTTAATTTCTTTAATTATTAAGAAAAAATACTTAGAGAAAATGCGCACAAAATATCGTTTGTGGCGGCTAACCGATTTTTACAGCGCCACAGCAAGTAGTGGTGAGCCGCGCAGCAATGTGTAGCATGTGTTGTGAGGAAGGGTAGCTGGAGTATATTTTTGCTAAGGTCATGGACGCTGAGGTAGGATTCACCTGCTTGCCGCGCGCATTCGTCAGTCTGGCACTCTCACTCAGTCAATGTGTCTTGACATTTTAATTCTATAATCACGCAGTACTTCTATATAATTGTAATGCATGTGTAATTATTATTGTTCCTTTGGTGAAAGTTTTATTATATAGTATTAAATCAACGTATCAAAAAACGATTATTACCGCACTTAAGTTGGTAGACTGTCAAAGATCTTCATTGGGTTAATCACATAAACAGTATTGTAAATGAAGGATACAGATCTCTGCACATGGTTGTGAGGTTATTTACGGGTTGTAGTAAGGATGTAAAGGAGAAGGCGTATAAGTCTACCGGACGAGTTGGCCGTGCGGTTAGGGGCGCGCAGCTGTGAACTTGCATCCGGGAGACAGTGCGTTCGAAATCCACTGTCGGAAGCCCTGAAGATGGTTTTTCGTGGTTTCCCATGTTCACACCAGACAAATGATGGGGCTGTACCTTAATTAAGGCCACGGTCGCATCCTTCCCGTTCCTAGGCCTTACCTATCCCATCGTCGCCGTAAGACCTATCTGTGTCGGTGCGACGTAAAACAAATAGCATATAAGTCTCTGGTAAGATCCCAACTAGAGCATGGTTCCAATGTATGGGACCCTCACCAGGATTGCTTGATTCGAGAACTGGAAAAATCTAAAAAGAAAAAGCAGCTCGGTTTGTTCTGGGTGATTTCCGACAAAAGAGTGGCGTTACGAAAATGTTGCAAAGTTTGGTCTGGGGAGACTTGGGGGAAAGGAGACGAGCTGCTCAACTAAGCGGGATATTCCGAGCTGTCAGTGGAGAGATGGCATGGAATAACATCAGTATACGAATAACATTGAGCAGAGCTTTAAAAGTGGAAAAGATAAAGTTGGAATTCAAAGGGAGAAATTGGGACAAATATTCAATTACAGAATGAGGAGTAAGGTACTGGAATCAATTATCAAGGGGAATGTTTAATAAATTTCAAAGTTCCTTTAAAACTTTAAAAAAGGCTAGGTAAACAATTGATAAGGAATCTGCGACCTGAGCGACAGCTCCATTTATGATTGAGCTTTTGGTGCAATCATGTTCAATTAATCACAGTAACAATAATGCACGGTACATTCTTCTCGCATTGTTTAGTTGTTCAAAGTATCATAGCTAGGATTAAGGAGAAATCTCAGAAACCCAATACATGACATATGGGTCATCAATTGTCATTACCCGGAGCAGGAAAGGACCATTGAATAGGCTGTAAAGTCAGAACTGTCCATGTTTCAAGCCAGTTAAGCATACTAAGGTCCACTCACCATTAAACCCGCTTTAATTGTATCGTATTGTAGTAATACATGAATTCGGATGTTCTGTTCGTCATTTACCCGGTGATACAGCCGTAAAGTCGTTACTGTGACACGTTGTGTACAGAAGAGGATTCATAGAGAACGTGCGCCCCATCAGACGTATTGCGGACAGAAAAAGTCGTCCTATCCACCGACGAGGAGTAGCAGACAATGACGTATCATCCACAGCGATCCTGTGGTGTGTGGGACCTGCGCTGCATTTGGTGGTCGCAAGAAAAACCATCCGTCGCCGTTTGAATGAACACAGGCACGGCGTCCACTACGAAGTTCCTCTTTGACTCCTGTGCATTGTGCGATACTTTGTCAATGGTGTCAATGGACACGTGAACAGCTAAATATTGTTTTCTCTTATGAGCATCACTTTAATCTTAATATAAACCCCATCAGAATTTGGCGAACCGAAGGACAATTCAGCACTGATTCGTCAACGACACGTCCTAGACACCAGATATTATAATTTGAGATGTTCAGTCACCTCCCATAATCGCTGAAGGCACGGAGACAGCACAGCGATACGTCAATGAGGATTTATGGTCCACATACCGCCATTTCTTGCATAGAATACAATGATAACGCTTTTGTCCACTCATCTTGGATCACTTTATCAAACAAGTGAGGACATCGCTCCTGGCTTGGAATGTGAAGGGGTGGTTCTTGTACTGTCGTTAATCTCCTGCACAGAAACTGGATGATCTAGTCGTTCAGTTGCAAGAAGAATAGTCGAATATGACTCAGGACATTATCCGGAAGCTAAACACCTTCCCGCATAGCCTCCTGTATGGCCGTGAAGGGAGACCTAGCCCATACTGAATGCTTTTCAGATACTAAGTAAGTTATACGTGAAAGACAAATCACGCTGAGACGATTTCATAAAGTTACAAACAGGGAAGAATAGTGCAAAATTTTCGTAGGTCCATCAGCATTACCTGCCGTGAGTTAAGTATTGTAAATGACGTTTTCCGAAGGACGCTCCCACCATGTGCATGTCCTATTATCAAATCGGTATCATTTGTTATAGCTGCTCTCACCACTTCGTAATGGACGTCAGCATTAAGCAATAATATGTGCATTACACGTCACGAAACGTTCGTTGTAATAAAATACATTCAAGAAATGCTACGTCTTAACTATTCATTTCTTCTTTTTCCATCATGGTCTACTTCCAATTATTTGGGGTTGGCACTGGATATGGATTAAGCACAGTTCATGCCAGATGCCTTTCCTGACACCAACTCTATGTGGTTGCGTCTTTCTGCGGTAGTCAGTAGTGTAATGCGTTGTGTGTATATGACGAGCTTTATTAAGAAGAAGGCAAACACCCGGCCCCCGAGCCAGAGGAATTACTCATACGCTGTTAAATTTCCTGACTCAACCGAGAACAATATTCTGAGCTCTCTGGACCCAACGTCACTATTCCGACCATTCAGCTCAGAACCTGGACACACCCTACATCTTAGCACCAACGGTTAATACCATCGTAAGGGGTATGGACTGCTCAACATCTGTGTTAGTTATTATCTACCTTATTTCTAGCTCCCTCTGCGGATCAGTGGCAAAGTGTCGGTGTCCGGATCCCAAGATTACGGGTTCAAACCCGGCAGAAGTAGATCGATTATTTAAGGACGTAAACATTCCCATTCGACACTCAATATGTTGTACAATGCCGGCATGTAAAAGACCTTTGGTAACACAGTTCGTAATTTACCCGAAAAAAAATAATGAAAACTCGGCCACAGATCACCCAGTAGAGATTCAGTTTACTCCGCCGTTAGGTAGAGTAAAATGGAACGTCGAATTTGACACGCAGGCAGACTAAATAGAGTCAAGGGAAAATGCTTACACATCGCAGTTCAACTTCATAAGACTAAACAAAATCCCGGACTACATTATCCAGACCATAGCGGATTCCGCGTCGAAAAATTCATTGGTGATTGTTAGACACCATTTGTAATCCCTGACTTGAATTATCATGTACTGGATTTTCTTTTTTTGAAATAAAATGTGGAATACATAATCTGCCTGATGGTGGCAATTTTGATCCTGAGTTGTGGCTCATGCCCTGTTTAATATAAACATCATATAAAATAATTATTCTTCGTATGAAATGATTAGGAGGCGGATATTTCGATTCCGTAATAGGGCGGCCATCATGTTGATTGTATCTCTATTATTATTAGTATTATTACTATTATTATCTTCATATTCTTATACACGATTTAGTGAAAAATGATTGAAAAGTGCTACAAAGGGAATAAACACTTATACTAACATTTCTTATATCTAGCGAAGACGTAAAAGGAGTACCTGGGGAAAAGCTTTGGACCATTCTAAGGCCGGTACTCAGTATTGGTAGCTAGAAACGTAGCCTACAAGAAGTTTTCATACATGTTAGAAAGTGTGGTACGCTCCAGTACTCGTGAATATACTGTTGATACATATTGAGTTCTTTTCATTTATTGGCAAAGATTTTGCCTCTATTGTACCGGACTCCCTTGTCATTTCCTGGTTCCCGCTTCACTACCCAAGTATTCTTACTTACTCATCTCTCAGCTCAGACCGAGTAGATTACGTTACAATTTAGGGAAATGCATCTCTGATAACGTTGGTAATCACTTAAATATGTTGTATCCTTCTGACTTACCACAACTCTTAGATGGAGAGGAAAAGCCCGAAGTTCATTAAGGCGTCAAGTATTTCTAGTCTGACACCGTGGTTAGCTGGTTCGACTCCCGTTGATGAAAAGAAATTCACCATCAGAATATTGCCCAGTAGGACAGGAGAGATCATGGTATGCAATTTCTAATCACTACAATCTGTCTCACCATGGTTGAGAGTCGGAGTATGCAATCTGTGCGAGGTTTGGTTTTAGGAACACACTCCCTATATGAACAGTTGCTCAAAAATTAACATTGCTCAACTTACATAGTTTGGAAGAAATGTAACAAGCCTAACTTATGACTTATGACGCTTTTGCTCATTATTAGCAATATAATTTTAGTATTCCTTATTCTTCCCTCATGTATATACTAACACTTTTCATCTTCCCCACGTAGCGAGGCAAGTCGCTTGACGGAAGAGTTTGCAGGAAATGACGATCCGTTTCACAAACATTGATCTTTGACCCGGTAGCTCAGTGTTTGCTGATCCGAAGCACATGTGTCCAGGTATTTTTTTTTTTTCTGAGTTTGTCACGAAATTGCCAGTGGGCGCTTATTAAAAAGAATGAATTACTGTCGAGGAGAATAAAGGATTTATGTCAGATTAAGAAATGTAATCAAGAGGGTAGAGCTATTTATTTCCTTGATGAAACGCGGGTAAATGCAGGGCATAGCACTAAAAAAATTGGAAATATGTATCAATAAATTCTAGTAAAGATGGATTTTTTAGGGGATTATCGAGTGGGATGAAATCTCCCTCATCGGATGAGTTGGTCGTGCTGTTAGGGGCGCACAGCTATGAGCTTGCATCCGGGAGATAGTGGGTTTGAACCCCACTGTCGGCAGCCCTGAATATGGTTTTCCGTGGTTTCCCATTTTCACACGTTAATTAAGGCCACGGCCGCTTCCTTCCCAGTCCTATCACTTTCCTATCCAGCGTCGCCATAAGACTTATCTGTGTCGGTGCGACGTAAAGCAAGTAGCGAAATCTCCATCCGATGAGGGTAAACGGCTTATTGTTTTCCTCATAGGAAATGAAAAGGTTTGCTCAGGTGAAACAGTCTAATGAACGAAAGAGCAATGTTTTGGAACAGGTAGTACTTCAGAATACACCTGCTTACGAATTCCTTCTTCGACTCTCAAACATGGTGAGACAGACTGAGCGTTAATTGGAAAAAAATATTGAATCGGTCATTTGGAAAAGGGCACATGTCCACTTTCTTTTTTCAAATGCACGTTTTTTCATATTCCTGTAGTTGAAATGTAGACGCATTGATCCACGCGAAAAAGACACGTGTAAGACTTCTACGTATGGAGCACGGGACCTGAAAATTTCCTCATTCCATTCGAGAAGGTCACATATCCCACTGCATGTCCTTTTCCATGTGTTAGTTCTAACAGAGTTCTAACAGTGTCTAAGTGGATCTCCGGCCTCCCAGAACTGTCAGAAATATTTTCTTTGTCCAAGCCGACTGGACTTCGTCTCAATTTACCAACACTACTCGACTTTCAAGCCTATAATGGAAAACTTCCCATTAATATTAAGAAGGTCAACGAACGACATAAGAAAATTGCTACAGTATATAGGTGATGAACATATTAGTTTCTACCACGACATTGTAAACAATTGGCCAACTACTGAGCAAGAAGCACTGCAAGAAGAAGCATTCTGATCCCCTACGAGAGAAGCTATTTGAAGTTCTTGTTGTTATTGTTAATGTACAAACAGTCAGTGACAATCTATTCATTATAATGGTTATAAGGTTATTTCTCAAAGAGCTAATATAAAATGTGAAAAATATAATACCTTATAAGATGTAATGAACATTATTACTGGTTTTGTTTATCAAAACGATTTATGTGGATTGCTTGGGATATTTTTGTAATTCTCCGATTTCTAAGTCCTACAGGTTGATTAAAAAGGGACATTGCAATGACAAAATGCAATTTAAAACAAAATTAAAGAGACAGGGATGAAAAATGTGTGTTTAATTTCTAAGAATATTATTCCATTCCCTTGGAAAAGGGCACATCTCCAGGGAACAAAATTTGAATTTTTGTTCTTTAGGGATGGAATCTGAAATCCGTATTATGGTAATAAAAGGCCCTTTACCTGTTACTTGCATTGCCAAAATGCAGCTTTGGTACTTTCACTCATTCACCATTTATTCACTTTTTTGTCTCTCCTGTAAAATTTACTTTGGTGGACATGTGCCCTTTTCCAAATGACCGATTCAATTAGATATCTCACGCCATTGTCATTTTATCAGGTGCTGAAGTTAGCAAATCAGACGGCTTCGCGGACCACATGAGATGGGCTTGGCGAGGCTGTGTTTCTAAATCTGCACGTGTCTTATAACCGGCTTGAGAAATCCAATAGAAGATATAAACTTCTCCAGGGGCGGGACCTCCCTACTGATAAGTTCGGCCCATAGCAAGCACGCTACGGTGTCAATGGCTGAATCCCACGGTGTATTAGTGTTTGACGCTCATGGCTCTCAAGCCCGACCAAGCCAAGTGCATATTTAGCAACACCGCCTCGTAAAGCGCGAGGCGATCTGATTGGCTAACTTCAGCAGCTGATAAAATGACAACGGGGCGAGATATCGACGTATTTTTTTTTAATTATCTATCAGTATGCCCAACGCTCTAACCCTCGTATACTCGGATCACTTCGTTTCTGACCACCTTATATATATATTTTAATTAATTTTTGTCCGAGAAGCACCGAATGTGGCACCAAAGAACTTCTGCATACCGATATCTCACGACGTGGAGTGGTGAATGGACAATTTTTCTGCTCTTCAGTAATCCGACTAGTTATACTGGGTTTGAACGAGAGATCTAGGTGAATACTTTGCTACTGATTCACAGAGGGAGCTTCTCCGTTCGATAAGTTTGCTCATCGGGTGATTACACGGAAGCTAATTGAAGTTCTTGCCCGCGGAGAGACTGAGGGCGCAAGGTTCTTCCACTTTGTTTTATTGCGAGCTCACCTCAGTCATTACACGAGTGTCCCCGAGGTGAAATATGGAGCCTAAGCTCCTGCTCTATAAAGGACTGAGTGCGCCCTAACACAGGGCTCTCCTAGAAATTGGATTACTTGAGCGATTCGATTCCAGACGTCTGAATACTCCGTACGAGACGCAGACCATATTTCACGACGCTTGCTAGTCTCTTACTACTTCTTCGATCGGCCTCCTGCATTATTCATAACACGCGGCAATCATGTCATATAAACTCCTTGGACGGCCTGAGAATGTTTCTTTCGAGGAGCACCTTGGGTTCATCTGCGGCCACCGGCGTTTCTTTCGAGTGGCACACAACTTAGCATCACAAATATAACTCTTAGACATTTTAATATGTATGTAGTACTCGCCGTATTTCACTACATGTATATATACGTACATCTTCGATATAGATTGGTATCCCTTTTAGCGTTCAGTCTGCAAATCTACTAGATCTGTAGCTTTGTTTAGTTCCACACATCTTACCCTTAAAAACTAAGCCTTTTGCCTCATATGACCCCACCACCTCTCACCAACGGAATTACCCGCTCTTCGTAGGATTTTTTAAAATGGAATTCATAAAGATACAACTCGTTACCCGCCCATTTTCACTCCACGTAAAAGCTGAGACTGTCCCTTAAATTAAGGCCACGATTGCTTCCATCTCATTCCTAGCCCTTTCTTAATCTATCGTGACCAATAAAAAATAGAATGGCTCAGATATTTAGAAAACTGAAGGTATCGGCTAAAGAAAGACAGGGGCCTTGAAGGGCGTGAAAAAAGAAAGACTCTAATATCGTTGGAGTCTAAAGAAACAAGAGTTAGCCAAGCTAGGTTGGATAGGAAGCAATATCAGGACTCATCTAAGGGCCCCGAGGTCTCCAACCTATGCTCCCAAGAGCCCCTGGGGCCATTTTAGTCGCCTTGATGGCAGGTAGGTGATACCGTGGGTGTATTTTACCGCTCCCAGAACCGATGAAGTCAATGCCATTGAAGGGTCGTCCAAACGAATCTTTTTCCTATCTTGTTTTTACTTGGGTTTTTCCTCGTTGTCAAAAGAATTTTCTTGTACGGAGAGGAAGACGAAATTTCAGACTTTTCAGAAGTTATTTTCCATTTCTTTGATTTCACTGGTAACAAGTGAGATAAGTTGTTGTTTATCAACCTCAAGTTGAACTGTTAAGGATAATTTTTTTCCATTTTCAGCGTTGACTTTCAGCCTTACTCTTTTGCTTTCTGATACCAAAATGTCACTTGCAAGCATGGACAAAAAATAGTGCGTAATCTTACAGCCTTTCACGTAGTTTCAAAATTTAGCCAGTAGACGGCAGAAGTCTCTACTTAAACAACAGACATTTCCCATTATAGATTAGGTATTAACACTGAATATCAGCATGTATGTGCAAGAATACATTCTTTCAATGATATACAAGCTTACCTTAATCTCATTCAGATTTACATCAAGAGGATGATACTTGTTGTTTAAAGGGCCTAACATCTAGGTCATCGGCTATTTACATGAAAATGTATGAAATACAATATTTATCTTATTAATCCTTATTCATCCACTTTCAGCAAAGATCTTCACATCGATAAATAGTGGATAACAAGCTCCATCACCAGACAGTGGCAGCAAACAGCAGTGTTGCCAACTATGTAAGAATTCCAATACGCGATCTTAGGTGCTCTTACTTTAAGCGAATATGACGTTTGAAACAATTTTCCTCAAGAACAGTAACTAAATTTGTGATTGAGTGAAATATTCTAAGTTTTGTAAACAAATTAGTAGTTAGAAATATAGGTTGGCAGCAGTGAGACAAATAGATTTTATTCCTAGAGAAGCCATTCTGATTATATTAATTACTTTATTGCCCTTATGGAAAACCAAATTTTGTTATTCCTGTGTTATTTCTCCATAATTCACTCTCTTTGAAATGTAATCAAGATTTAATCAGGGGTAAATAAGAAATATACCCAAATGCCACAAATCTTGATTTTCAAGACTCAGTTTCATTTATGTAATTAAAATGGCTTCTCTTGGAATAAAATATAATTCATCAGTGTTGCTAACCAATATTTATACAGTAACTAATAATTTCAGGTACCAAAATTAGAATATTTCAGTCAGTGATAAGGTCAATTCCATTTCTTCAAGAAAGTGAGAGCTAAAAGTATCGATATTCCAAAAGCTATAGCCGCTTATCTCACATCGAAATAGACTATTTTTAAGACGAAAATACAGAATAGTGACTGTAAAAGTCTGGAGTTGGAATTTCGCAAGAGACACACATCCCAGTTCTAGACATAATATCGTTTGGATTCATGTTGTATCAAAGAGACAAACAACAGAAAAACTTCACTTATCGTGAAGACTTTGCTACGCTTCATCAGAAGTGAACCACAGTGAACAACAATCACTTTCAAACAAAATATACTCAGTATAATATCCTTTATATTATTCTGGACTATGTAAGCATCAATCTAAACATTTCCAATTCAATTTGTGACAAATTAATAAGCATTTCAACACCACTTGGATTGTAATTTAGGATTTATGCATACGGGTAGTAGAGCACTTGACGTGTCCACAGGCGGTCATCTACTTGTCTGTCGAGGAGGTAAGTGCCCATTAGTTCTGAAATATGACTTTAACGTTACGCTTCATCATCATCATCAACTCAATCAAATATTCACGGCACTTTCTTACAGCTCTACTAACGAGGCATGTGATGTATTAATACGACAGTAATGAAAGGAATTATTGACATGACTTGTGTCAATATCAATGTCTAGTTCAAGGATATGGTTGGTTAGATGCTCGCCTAAGTTAGGTTGTGGCGTGTAAACGAATACGTGATCAGATTTCCATCACGTCAGCTTTCTGAATAGTCTAAATAGTCATATATACATACACAGTTTTCATGCATTATAGCAAGAGTATGTTCACTAGAGATAAGCAGATTTATCTTATCTGTAGACGTGTGGAAATAAGGAGGGCCGATGGTAATGTAAATAAGGCATTCAGTCTGTATTTTGCTCTATTCCGGCGCAATTGACAGTTTTGAGTGGTTCTGTGTGATATTATGAAGAAACGAAGGCATACTTGTAAAAACTCAGCGAATATGTTTTGCTATGTGTGCGGCGAGTTCTGTCCGAAATCTCAGAGTCGGCAAATTATTCAACTTCTCAAGACAGTCTATAAGACTATTTCAGTTGCGACCTTGGGGATCAGGACCTTTCCTGAGCGTCTCATGTAAATTGTACAAGCTGTAATACTAGACCGACTGAGAGATTAAAGAGCAAGGAAAAGGTCACTTACATTTCGGTATGTCAATGTTGTGGCGTGAACCACAAAACCATGAAGATGACTGTTATTTCTGTTTAACTAATATAATTGGATTTTACTCGAAAAAAATATAAGAATGCCATTCAGTATCCTAATCTCAAACCGGCTATGACGCCAATACCTTATAGAGAGAATTTACTTCTTCACATCCCACCTTCTACACGGGAAGAAGAATCGGATTCTGAAAACGTCATCTGATGATATGAAACCCCTCTTCATAAAAGGATTGCACCTTTATTCCACAAGAGGAAGATAAAAAAACACATTTAATAACACAGGCGTAACTCAGCGATCAGGTGCGTGATTTGTACTTAGACGCCTCAGCTTTTAGGATCTCGATTTTAAGAATGGAAGCTTTGGCATAAAGATGCTAGGGTCTCAATATTTAGAAATAGAAATACGGATGTACTGCCTTATTTCACAGTCGCCGATTCTGGCGTTTGTGCTTGCAGCGATATAGAACACTGATGTCAAATTTGAATATTACACATAATGCTGAAGACTGGCACTTATTTATAGATGCTTCTAGAATGAGTTTAAAGGCCATTTTGTCACACTATGGCCTTAAACTTCCGTCTATATAAATGTAGCATATTGTGTAGCAATGAAGTAAACCTACGAAAACAATTGGCATATTTGCGGCGATCGTAAAGTTATTGGTCTTCTATTAGGAATACAGAATGGATTCACTAAACATGCTTTTTTTTTCTAATTGTTTCGGACCATCGTGATACACTATATAGTCAAGGAATGGCCAAAAATAGAAGACACTCCCAGACAATACGACGTAAAGTTTAAATCTTTAGTTAATCCACAAAATATATTTTCCTCTATTACACATTGAATTCGGGCTAATGAAAAACGTTCGAAAGCTATGGAAAAAACAGGTGATGGGTTCGAGTATCTGCAAAGAACGTTCCCTGGCTTGAGTGTTGCTAAATGAAAGGAGGGAATATTCATTGGACCTCAGATTTAATCGTTATGGGTGACCAAAGACTTTGGAATTGTTAACTCCAAATGAATTTACAGCATTGTAATCATTTAAAAGTGTCTTAAATGAGCGCCTCGTCAACAAGAGGGAAGAAAATAGTGAAGAAATGGTTGGGAAACCTCCTTCAAAATTACAAGAATTTTGGATGCAGGATGTCTCTAAAAATTCACTTCCTACATTCTCACTCCAATTACTTTCCTCAAAACTTGGGCGCAGTGAGTGATGAACAAGGGGAACGCTTTAACACCTGTAGGGTTGCGGGTGCGAACTGTGTCGCACATGTGGATTTGGCCCTGTTTTACGGCCGAATGCCCTCCCCGACGCCAGGTATGTAACCACTATTGCGTGTTTCTCTGACGGTTGGTGGTGTAGTGTGTTGTCTGAATATGAAGAGGAGAGTGCTGGGACAAACACAAGCACCCAGTCCCCGAGCCAGAAGAAGAAGAAGAATATGATGATGATGATGATGATGATGATGATGAAGCTTTATGTTTAAAGGGGTCTAACATCTAGGTCATCGGCCCCAATGCTACGAAATGAGACGAATGCAAAGACAAATTAAAAGTACAAAATTCATCCACTGACCAGAATTCAAAACGTGCCGATGAAGAATGAATGGATGAATATGAATTTAAAACTATCAGTGGATCCAACCCACAATGCCTCACCTTCCCAGAAACAATATTACTGATCAAGGGAAAAGCACAATGCCGAATCGATTATGCTTGTTGTCTAAAGTGGTTCGATACTCGTATCCAGGTCAACGGTCCCTCATAATGGCACTTACCGTTAGTAAAGTAGAGCAATGGTATTCCTCAAGTTGCGTTACTAATCAAAGGTAGCGTAAACTCGCGGTGTTCCAAACGTTATGATACTACTCACAAGTATTGTTCGTCGTACAGGTAACGCAGACATATGGTGTTTCTCATATAATGTCGCCACTCGTAGGCAACACAAACCCATGGTGCACCTCGCATAGGTGTACTAGTCAAAGGGACTCGTGCTATCCCGTGGTGTTCCTCACATAATGGTACAAATCACAGGCAATATAAGCCAGTGATGTACCGCATATAGTAGTAGTAATCACAGTTACTGCACAGTGAACCCACTCTCTGCTGCTACTAATCACAAACCTATTGTGTACCTCTTAGTCACCTCTTATGACAGCCAGGGGATACCGTGGGTGTATTCTTCGTCTCCGTCCTCCACCTACAGAGGCTCGAGCCAGAAAAATTAATCAGAAGCGATTAAAATCCCCCACCCGGCGGGAATCAAACCCGACACTCTACTAAACGAAGGCCTCAATGCTGGCCATGCAGTCAAGGGATCGGACTTCTATCTTACCTCCTATGATCATTTCTTACGATTTGGCCAAAATAGGCAACAATCCTACATCTTACGAGGGTTGAGACTTCACATGACGTCCCGGCACGACAAAGTACCTCCATATTTGTGACGTGGTCAGGTAGTTTGCCTTTGCTTTCCTCACTGGAACACAGCACGATTGACCCTACGAGCAACAACATTCATAACAATCAATCAGACGCACTGGCCGTGCTCCGAATGTCATTACCCAGAGCACCATCCATACCCCAGGAGCTTCCATATTGTCACAGCCCTGGATGAGACTGGGACTTGGGTCTGACCTGTGCCAAGAGACATATGCGAAATATTGCATCCATCAAGAAAAGGCAGCAGGCAGGCCATCGTTTATAATGGACGCCAAAATATTAAGTGGTGTGAAACCTTGGTCACTTGTAGGAAAGACGCGATTAATTCCGCAATAAATGGAATACATAGATTGATTTTAACGTAGACTTCGGTTCCGCTAGGAGTACATGGAAGAAAACTGTTAAGACGTTTTTAGTGTTTGGCTAGAACGCGTATATCGCTTAGAGTATTTCACTTACTATTAAACTGAATTATATGGGGTAGATCCGTGGTGTAGGGGTAGCGTGCCTGCCTCTTACCCGGAGGCCCGGGTTCGATTCCCAGCCAGGTCACGGTTTATTACCTGGACCTGAGGGCTGGTTCGAGGTCCACTCAGCCTACGTGATTAGAATTGAGGAGAATTGACGGTGAGGTAGCGGCTCCGTTCTAGAAAGCCAAGAATAACGGCCGAGAGGATTCGTCGTGCTGACCACACGACACCTCGTAATCTGCAGGCCTTCGGGCTGAGCAGCGGTCGCTTGGTAAGCCAAGGCCCTTCAAGGGCTGTAGTACCATGGGGTTTGCGGGTATAAGGGGTAGATATCTGACATGATGTTTACTGTTTCCAGTGCACTTCTTCATGCTGATTTCAAATCTGGAAACAGTTTTGCTCTATGACGTCAGATTTTGAAGATGCTGACAAAGCTTTCTTTTTCATGAATACAGCGTTTATCAAGAATTGTTTTCATATTTTTTCGATACGGTGAATTTATGCAACCTCTGGACCACGTAACGTCTACTGTCACTGACAATAAAGAAGCAAATGAAAATATTCGGATTTGAATGGAAAATAGGTGTGCGGCTATGCAACTAACAAATCCTATATGTGGCATATGGTACATTTGCACTGATCTTAGCTAAAGCCATGTTAATTAGTTCTCCATGTAGCAATCAATGCTCCAGTGAATTTTCTGTCTGCGATTTGGTTTTCTTGAAACAATGTTAAACATATGTAAATTGTTGATGTCGTATATCTCAATAACTGTAGGGATAGAGAAAAATGGTTTGCATATTTTGAATCAACATGTTTCAGCTGTCTTAGAACGCATGTTGGATACTAAGATATCCACCAAATGTCATTTTTTTAAATATCAGTGTTAAGTTCAATGTCTCACTTGACCTGTTGCAAAAAAAAAAAAAAAAAAAAAAAATTAAATTCTGAAACATACCTTTCATGAAGTAGCGTTTCAAAGTAAGGCAAAATCTGCGCTAAATATGTGACGTCACACGCATACTCTGTTATAAGATGGCGCTTTGTTGACTCGCGCACTCAGCTCGAGGATAGCTGTCGTTGTGAATACGTCGTAGTCAGTTTCCCATAAGTCTACGAAATTCAACATGCACAACTTACATGCAAGGTTTTAAGATCTACAGCCCTTCGATGTAGTCCCCAGAATTGTGTAGAACGTGTTCCCAGTGACGTGGAAGCCTGTGGATGCCGTCGGCACTGCCTAATCTCTGGATGATTCGAAAGAAGCGATTGATTTACCTGCAGAACGTCAACTGTTCGGAAGCGAAACCCACGTAGCGGTTGCTTCATCATAGGGATTAGGTAAAAGTTGCAGGGACTTCATTCTGGAGAGTATTAGAGGCAGTACGGACCCAGGGATTGAACAAATTAGACACCGCTACTGCTGCATGTGCCCTTGCATTGTCGTGCATAATTATGAGTTGATTATGCATGAAGTGTCCCTGCGAATTCGACATAATTTCTCAGATGAAGGAACATGGGATTCGCTTTCGAACAGTTGAAGACGTTTTTGCGTGCAATCGACTGCTCATTCAGAAACTGGCACTGCCGACAGTGTTCAACGACTTCCGCGCGCTGAGAATACGTTGTACGCACCGAAGGTCTTTAAAACCTGCTAAAATGTCAACTTACTTACATTACTATGACTTAACCTTAGCGTGAGAAGAAGATCTGATCTGCTCATTGCGTACTCTCAACATCGAGCACTCTATTGTAAAAGTTATGAATTGTTCAGTGGATCCCTTTGGCGGTACCATCATGACAAGAGCCCGGTCAAAAGAAAGAAAGTGTCTCTGCGCATTCACTTACTTATAACATCCACGTAACACCCACGTGACGTATTCTACATCCAAAAGACACAGTATCTGCACTTTCTTTAGATTAGGACGAAGCCCTAACTTGAGAGCCAGTGTGATTACCTCTTTTGTCTCCTTTTAGTGTGGCTCTATTCCATGACCTCCACTCACAGTGGAATTTATAACTGTTTACCTTTTTAACATAAAACTAGTCATCCCCTAAGAGTCTATACGAAATACAACGGGCACACCCTTCTTCATCTTCTTCTTCTTCCTCCTCCTCCTCCTCCTCAGACGCTGTCTCCATACGGAGGTTGGCGATCCACGTAGCCAGCTCTGATCTTGACAATGCAACATGAAAAACGTATTCTGATGAACATCTGCGCCGCCTTTGAGTGTCTTTCAGTCATGAACTTCTCCATCTACCAACTGACCGATTCCCTTGTACCTTTCCTTCAATTATTAGCTATATATTGATACCGCTTTCCCTTCATAACTTTCCCTAAGTATTGTTTTTTCCTTTGTTTTATAATAAGTAACAGTACCTTTTTGCTTTTTCATCCGATGAAGGACCTCGATATTTGAAATTTTCAATATCCAACGTATGCACAAGAGACACATACATTTCAAAGACATCCAGGGTCCAGCTTTCACATCCACATAGGAGAATAGCGAATATGTAGCAGTGGATCATGCGGATTCTGCAGACTGAAATCTGACCTTACAAAGAATTTCTTCATGGTAATGAATAGTTTCCTGGTCTGCTCAATTTTAGATTTTATTTCTCGTTTGGAATCACATTGGTCGTTCAGCATGGTGCTAAAGTATTTGGAAAAGGATTCTTGCTCTAATATGACTTTTCATTGTGAGATTTGCTTGTTTAGAAAACGCCAACATTTTTTGAAGGGTTAATATATAGGCCAAATTCTTCACTATGCTAAACTAAGCGATTTATAATGCACTGAAGGATGGGTAAATCATCTGCTATGACGACAGTGTCATTAGCATACCTGACGTTGTTAATAACTTCCCCATTTGTGTTGATCCCACCATATTCTTTCAGCGTTTCCTCAAAAATTACCTTAGGTAATGGTAATTTCTGCGAGCATTCAAGGGTTAAAGCAATATGTGTTTCTATTCTCTTGAGTTGACTCATAATATATGTGACTGTACACCCAGAGGCCGATCAATTTTGTGCCCAGAGGTGTGCATGAAATATAATGACTGCCGACGGTCACAGGTGGCTGGCACCAGAGCATGTTAAACTCCGAGAGATATTTCAACGTTATAATGTATTAAAAAAAGTGTAAAGTGGCCATCGCAGGGCAGCTACTGAACTTCCTAGCGTCCAAAAAGCGGTTCTTATCTCGAAAGAAAAAGTTCCCATTCAGCTATTCTGAACATCGTCTCAGAAGGAGAGTAGAGAAAATAAACAGTATTTGTGACTCAGGTGGTATAACAGTGGCTTTCTGAGCCAACGTTGGTGGGTTCGATCCCGACTTAATCCGGTAGTCTTTTAAGTCGCTCAAATACATCATCCTCATGTGGTTAGATTTACCAGCACGTAAAGGAAAAACCATTCGAACTACGTCCCAGCACCTCGGTATCTCCAAAAACCGTATACATATTTACTGCGACCTGAAGACATTATTATTATTATTATTATTATTATTATTATTATTATTATTATTATTATTATTATTATTATTTACCGAGCTCGATAGCTGCAGTCGCTTAAGTGCGGCCAGTATCCAGTAATCGAGAGATAGTGGGTTCGAGCCCCACTGTCGGCAGCCCTGAAGATGGTTTTCCGTGGTTTCCCATTTTCACACCAGGCAAATGCCGGGGCTGTACCTTAATTAAGGCCACGGCCGCTTCCTTCCAATTCCTAGGCCTTTCCTATCCCATCGTCGCCATAAGACATATCTGTGTCGGTGCGACGTAAAGCAAATAGCAAGAAAAAAATTATTATTATTATTATTATTATTATTATTATTATTATTATTATTATTATTATTATTATTATTATTATTATTATTATTATTATTAAACTGCACGACTCCTCTAGGGCCATCTATGTTATTGAACACGAACATCTAAAAAGTTTCTAAACTTTCTTCTCCGACGGTTAGATGACTCTGCAATCTATTTTCTACCGACCTCTTATGGCTAAACACAAACTAATTGCGGAAGATATTTTTGTCGTAATTGGTAAAGCTATTTCCGGATTATTTCTGTTTATGTAAGTTGTCAACACTTCACTTGGTTCCTCCTCTAATGTAATCTGCCTGTCACATGCCTGTAACAATGTTTTCTAGCCAATCAAACGCGGCGGTGTGCATTGAAATTTGGCTTATCAGCACTGTGTATTTTAATTTAATCTGGAACTTTACCCTGCGGAGCTATTTACGGAGAGCACTTTAGGACCGTCTTGTCTGAATTGCTCCAGTTCTTGAGCGTGCGACTTGACGGAGGCTTGAGAGGGCTAGGAAGCAGGGTGCGGCCGGCTTAATGAAGATCCAGCGCTACAAGGTAATGGCAGAATTTACCTAAACTTGTGATTTTGCCCACGGGAAGTTCGAGGGCAAGATTTCAGCAATTTTCTTAATAACTAACATGTAATATTTTCTTTTGGGCTGAAATGTAGGACCTTCTGCGCAGTCTTCGGAATCTCTTTATATTCCCTACCGCGAAAACATTTAATGTAAGGGAGCACGAGTGGTGACCCTTGGATCTCTCCCTTCCACTTTTGAGCTGGGTAACTAAAGTTTTCAACCTCTAAATTTTGGAAATCTTGTCTCCCTTTATAAATTTTCTCCCCTTTGGTCACCCTTTCTGGTATGCGATTAGCCTCTGCCTCAGTGGACTTTGAGTCCACATAGGTTCTCGTCTCTTCCAGAATGTTCGCGAAGGAGTGCTGGTGTTTCGCCTCCTTACCTTTTGTTAATGGCCTGTTGTGTGTAACATTTTCCTTTTATTCTTAAGGTCTTGTAGTATGGGTAATTATGCCCCTGTTTATTCTTTATACTTCTTAGGGTAACCGTGTCTACGTTTTGGTTCCCTTTGGGAAAAGTTCTTAAACTAATCGTGGAACTTTGTAACAGGTAAGCCCACCATGGGGCAACCAGTGTACGAACACTTCGAAGTGGGACTACCCTAGGAGTTCCTGCCTGTAACGGAGATTGTAAACAGCACTTGATGGCTTGACTGAGGCTAGCCTCTATTGCATCTTGGAGCTGACACTCGTATAATATTGTACCTGTTTGGAGCAACTACGCTCTTTCATAACATCGTACCGTTCAGGAGCAATTATGCTCTTTCGTATGTAAGTTAACGAATGTGAGTTTCTCCCAATTTATTTTGTACTTAATTTAGGACTTCTAAATCAAATGCATTGTTGGAGTTGACGAGTTCTCTGTTAATATTTCAGCAGTTTCTTGTTTTGTCATTGGATTACTCTCTCTGAATTTTAAGAAAGGAAAGATATAAAATTTCCAAATTTATTGAAGCAAAAGTTGCTCTAATAATGTCCTGTCCAGCCATTCAACCCAGGTGGTTCCTATACCTGTGAGCCACAAAACCCCGGTAACAATTATTATTATTAGCTTCACTTCAATAACCTATGGGTTGCGATTACACAATTCCCATCATTTTCTCAAGTTCCCTATCTCTCTTCCCGTTGGCTTAGTCGCGCTCGACCTTCTGCCGAGAATACTCTGTTCTTTCTCCTTTTCTCGTCGGACAGATCCTTTACCCCCGCAACCGCTCTTCTGTAGACTTATCTCTTTCGTACGGCTTCTGCTCTGATTCCACACTATTCTGCATCCCGATGGTCTTCTTTCACACATGGGACTTGCGTTTCCCTGTTCTTCGGCAAAGTGAAAATCCTATTAGCGCGCTTTTTTGGTTCCATTCTTTTAATATGTCCATAAAAAGCCGATCTCCTTTCCTTCGTTGTGGTTGTGATATTTTCAAATCTTTGGTCGAGTTCGTGGAAAGTAAATTCACCTCTTGGTTTTCTTAGTCCAAGAATATTTCTAAGGAACTTACTTTTCTACGGCTGGGAGTTCATTACCGGCTATAACATAAGTATTCAGATTTGACTACGGTACTGTAATGCCTGAAGTTAGCCTGATAGGAGAGTGATTTCCATTTGCAAGTGTTCTGAAATAGTCTGAATACGGTCTCCATCTTTCTCGCCCGTTCATTTATTTCTGCCTTTACACTGATGCCAGAATCTCACCTAGGTACTTGAATTTGTCAGCCCATTGGATGTCGCCATACTTGGTCTTCGTTCTCCAGGATGGATCACTGGCATTTATGTTCATATGCACCATCTTTAAATGATATTTGTAATCCAATTTTTTCTGCTGTTTCATTATTATTATTCCTTCCTTCCTTCCTTCCTTCCTTCCTTCCTTCCTTCCTTCCTTTCTTTCTTTCTTTCTTCGTAATGCCCACTCAAAGAGCACACTTGAACTTGTTCGTTGGCCTGATAGTTTTTGCCTTCTTATCCTCCCAAAATATCTTCATGAATGAACTGTGTTGCACCTTACGTTCTGTGTACCACTTCCTACCAGTTTTCTTTTTAGGTTTCTCCACGAATTTGTGCTTGGCTACTATTGTACTAAAGGCTGCACGATCTTGTATGATGTCGTCCGTGATATTTATTTCTTGGAAGTCCGTCTTAGGTTTCTTCTACCCAGTTTATTTTGGCCTCCCTTAAGTTGATTAGTTAAAAGAAATTTTTGGCGAGTCTGTCGCTATCCATTGTATATGTATGACATAGAATTTCAGGCGTCTCTTGCGTACGCATCAGAGAACCTGTCAGTTAATGAGTAGAAGTCCACTGTTCTCCTCTTAATCCACATTCTATTCTCTCGTGGGACCATAAATTTTCCGGAAAATTTTCCTTTCTTGCTTTTCAATTTCTATAATTTTAGAGTGACCTCTAAGGGATATGGTTTCTGAGGCGTATAAAACTTCCGGAGAAACAACCGTCTTGTCATGTCGTAACTTTGCATTACGCGATATGGCTCTCTTGTAATTCCAAGTAAGTCTGTACGCCTTATGGAGTTTAGTGGCTCTTTCTGTGTTGGCCCTACTGTCTAGTCTCGATGTTAGTACGATTTCTCCAAGGTGTTTAAAGGAGGACTACTACTTACTTATCCGGCGCTACAGTCCTTGAAGGACCTGGGCCTTGGCGATCACTTCTATCCTCCAGTCGTCTCTCGAAGCGGCCAGCCTTCTCCAGCTTCGTATTCCTACTCTTCTCAAGTCCGCTTCTACATCGTCCAGCCGTCGTAATCTTGGTCGTCCCACTGAACGACTTCCATCGGACTTGGTGACTAACACTTTCCTTGGCACTCGCTGTTCCTCCATTCGCTGCACATGTCCCATCCACCTTAATCGTCTAACCTTTATGTCTGCAGCCCAGCATTCACCTGGTGTGAAAATGGGAAACCACGGAAAACCATCTTCAGGAATCCCACTGTCGGCAGTCCTGAAGATGGTTTTCCGTGGTTTCCCATTTTCATACCAGGCAACTGCTGAGGCTGTACCTTAAATGTGGCCACGGCCGCTTCCTTCCAACTTCTAGGCCTTTCCTATCCCATCGTCGCCATAAGACCTATCTGTGTCGGTGCGACGTAAAGCCACTAGCAAAAAAAAAAAATTATATCTGCAGTTACTGATGGACTCTTATAGAGTTCATACAGCTCTTTGTTGGTCCTAATTCTCCAGCGACCCTTCTCGAATACTGCACCATATATCTTCCTCAACACTTTTCTTCCCCATGGATTTGAAGATGGACACATTATTATTATTATTATTATTATTATTATTATTATTATTATTATTATTATTATTATTACAGCAATAATAAGCTGCACAGCATTCCATGGTGGGTGCAACCGAAACACAAAATAAAATTAAAAGAAATGTAATCATAACATCCGCAGGTTGGGAAACATTCTTTATTTATATGGAATCTATCCCCACCCATTGCCATCTTAGGACTGGCGTGGCGTATAGGTCTGACCTTTGAGCTCTGGGCACAGAATTGTGACAAAATGAAGGAAGAAGCCACTAGTGGTATTTTTTTACAACGCTGAAGCATTTGTTTTTTCGGTTAAGGACTATCCCTACCATCCCTTCTCGTCCTCAGTTTGTACTCTTCCTACAACAGGATCTTAACTTATTGACACGGACCAGTACAATCGGCAGTTACGAGATCTCAACCGCAACTAAACATCTCCATCTGTCAATCGTACATTAGTGACAATGTGCATAATTAGGATCTATGAAGCACTCCACTAAATGACACGCAAAAATTGTCGGAAACTGCAGCGAAATGAATGTGAGTAAATAGAAAAATATAACTAAAAGCGGTCATAGTAAATCATGCTAGCCCATTTGTGAAATTAGAAAGCAGCCATATAATGTCGGTGGAAATGTTCTGTTTTTAATACAGTTAATTAGGTTCTAACTGCTAATTTTTTGTGACTCCAGTGTTATTTTAAATGAGAAATGTGCAGTAGATGTGCAACAGTATTTGAACTAGCTCATAGTTGTGCTAACATGTCGTGGAGCCCGTAGAACTTAAGCTGATTTAGGCCTACACATATGTAAGGCCGAGTGATTAGCTATTACTAGAAAATAGATACAGTAATTTCTCATTATATTGTTTGACTACATGGGTATAAATTTTACGAAAAATTGAGCGTCTGAAATGTTCTTAAGCCCCCACGTACAATTATGGCCGAAGAAGTTCTTCACTTTAGCTGTTTTATTTACTAATTTTCATAAAAATCAGAACACCTTGAAAGACTAGAGATAGGAATTTCATATTCACAGAACATGTGAATTAGTAAGTTCTGAAGAAATGATTAGCACTGGAACCATGTCAGCCTTCAGGTTCAAGGTCCACATCGATATATCGGCACACCACCACCGACTGGTAAAATGTGCCCGCGGCTTTCTTTGTCGCTATAAACCGAAGATGATGGATCAGTGTGACTTGAGCAGACGTGCATGATGCTCGCAGACGTATGTGAGAAGCGTACCGTCAAATGAGTGAGTTTGAAAGATGGCGCATTATTGGCATGAGAGAACGTAATGCATACCTCCGGGAAATTGCTGCTCGTGTGGGACGAAGTGTGTCGGCAGTGCAACAGGTGTGTACAGAATGGTTCACACAAGGCCGTAGACCACGACGAGATGGGTCTGGTCGCACCACCCACACCACTCCCCGAGAAGATCGACACTTCATCAGAATGACATTGCAGGACAAATCTGCGTCCTCCTCGGCTCTGACACAACAGTGGAATTGTGTAACACTCCGTACACTATCAGGAGTGACAGTCTGTCGCCGTTTATTACGGTCTGGGTTATCGGCGCGTCGTACACTTATCCGCCTATCTTTCACAAATGTACATAAACATGCTAGACTGCAATGGTGTATGGAACGACGTCACATTTGAAGTATCCCATATGCATTGGTCGAGATTCGCACCGCGGTTGCCTGGGGAGAAGCGAAGTAACTATGCCACTCAACCATCATGCCCAAAAGCACTCAGTAGTGAATATGGCCCTTTATGTAGGGTTGGTGTCAGAAAGTGCATCCGGCCTTATTTCATATTGGTGCCGAGGCCATGTAACTGGGAAAAAGACAGCAGTAATAGTAGCAATAGATTTATAAGTTATAAAATAAATCATGTCCGCCTCTGTGGTGTAGTGGTTAATGTGATTAGCTGCGACACCCGGAGGCCCGGGTTCGATTCTCGGCTCTGCCACGAAATTTGAAAAGTGGTACGAGGACTGGAACGGGGTCCATTCAAGGTCAAGTGAGTAGAGAGGGGTTCGATTCCCACCTCAACCACCCTGGAAGTGGTTTTCCGTGGTTTCGCACTTATCCTTGAGGCAACGGCCGCTTTCTTCCCTATTCGCTCTTCCCACCCCCGCACTAGGCCCCTGTGCAGCATAGCTGGTCTTCCTCCCCAGTTGTATCCCCCGATCCAAAGTCTCACGCTCCAGGACACTGCCCTTGAAGTGGAAGAGGTAGGATCCCTCGCTGAGTCCGAGGGAAAAATCGACCCTGGAGGGTAAACAGATTCAGAAGAAGAAGATAAAACAATTCATAAGCAAAACAGGGTTTCTGGCCAAATATTTTATAAGTAATGTTCCTTTCCTGGGGCTGATAAGGCTGTCAAGTATTCAGTGCGACTGATTCGATGTCCGTTAATGTCGGCTCTAGAGACTGCAACGTCATGTCAGTCACTAGAAAATTTTAGAATAAGTGGCGAATACGTTCTAATATGTTGACATCACCTCTCTCTGCATTCTATAATTATTTCCACGTTTAAAGCTGACCACTCGACGACAAGCTAGTGTGGAATTAAAACTGTTGGCTGATGAGGGAGCTGACAATGGCCCATGTTTTGTGCGAGCGAGGATCACACAGTCACCCTTGTCAATCTCCTCGAAATTGATTAATAATTTATTTATCTTGATTAACAGTTGTAATAGACAATTGGATTTTCGCAGTTTGAAATATGAATAGCTCATAATGCGAAAGTGTGACACGTAATTAGCCAACTCTGAAATGTTTAAAAACTGAAATGCTTTACCAATTTGGATATTGAGGTCACACACCCCGTCGAGTTCGCTGTTAATATAACAGTCGCAGATATTTAGGACAGTGTGATGACAGTTAAGAATGCATATCTCAAATCATGCGACACTTTCTGAAAAGCCACCCTCATAGCGTAACGATTAGCACTATTAGCTGCCTTCCTCGGGGGCCCGGGTTCAATTCCCGGTACTGCCAGAAATTTAAGAATGGCAGGAGGACTGGTATGTGGTTAAAATGGTACATGCAGCTCTAGTTTACATTTTTGCGGTTCCATGGCTAAATGGCTAGGGTGTACCGGGTACGATTCCCGGCCGGGTCGGGGAGTTTAATCTTAATTGGTTAATTCCGATAGCTCGGAGGCTGAGTGTGTGTGTGTCGTCTTCATCATTAGAATTCATCATAGGTAGGGACCCACCCTCACACATGCGCAGGTCGCTTATCGGGTGTCAACTCGAAAGACCTGCACCAGGCCTTTTCGGAGGCCACACACCATTAATATTATTATTATTATTATTATTAATAATTTTATTATTATTAATACATGAGCTTTCTTCTAATTAATCCCAATGCTTGTGCATGTATTTATGTTTCTCTGCCCTCGACGAGTTCGTTTTATCCTCCTGCACTGATGTGTCACTGTGTTTTTTCTGTTATTTCCTCATCAGGTTTCTGTCTTTCATACCTCCTGTGGGTGAGGGTGATAGAATACATCTATGGTATTCCCTGCCTGTCATAAATAGTGACTGAAAGTGGGTAAACTCCAGAAGCTCTTAATTTGGGATTGTAGGTTGGTGACCACGGGGCACAAATACCATAAGAAACAACCAAGACCTAATTCGTAAAAGAGCATTATTTACGCCGATGATCTTGCTTCAGCAACTCAAACAAAGGAGTTTTAGGAAGTTGAACAAGTTCATAGAACACACTGAGAACTTTCAATGAATATTGGAGTAAAAACCACCAGAAACCAGAATACTCAGGTATATGCTTTCCACCTCCGAAACAAACAGACAAATAGAAAACTGGAAGTTAACTAGGAGGGCACCGAGTTGGAACACTGCTTCATGACGAAATACCTTGGGGTCACTTAAGACAAGTCTCTAACCGAGCTTGGTAGCTGCAGTCGCTTAAGTGCAGCCAGTATCCAGTATTCTGGAGATAGTGAGTTCCAACCCCACTGCCGGCAGACCTGAAGATAGTTTTCCGTGGTTTCCCATTTTCATACCAGGCAAATGCTGGGGTTGTACCTTAAGGCCACGCCCGCTTCCTTCCCGCTCTTAGCCCTTTCCTGTCCCATCGTCGCCTTAAGACCTATCAGTGTCGGTGCGACGTAAAGCAACTTGCAGACAGGTCTCTAACATATCGCGAACGCTGTCCCATTACAAAGCAAAAAGTATCAGCCCGAAATAACAACATTCGAAAACTCACTGGCAGTAACTGGGGAGCCCACGCTCAATTCATAAGAACTTCCGCCTTGGCACTGTTCCTCTTCCGAGTAGTAATGTATGTGCAAGTGGATATCGCACTAAATGAAACTGCCAGACTGACCACTGGGTGTCTAAAACCAACGTCTATAGACAAGGTCTATTGCTTGACGGGAAGTAGCTGCAGATGCCGAGAGAAAGAAGACTGAAATAATTCAGTCAAGGTCTAGGTTGAAATTCAGAAAAGATACATCAGTTCAACTTCAGCGCTAACTATGTCCCCGCAAAGAGAGACAGAACAATAGGGAACATGCATGATCCGGGGTTTTAATTTAAAATATGCTAATCTGATTCAAAATTTCATGCAGAATTCAAAAATGTGATCAGAATGTACAAATAATAACCCCAAACATGATAAAAATCTAAATTAAAGCACGAAAATGTCACGTGACGCAAATACGCGATCTCATTGGTCTGACGTCATCGTACAGGTTGACTGAATTAGCAGACGAAATAACACACAGTGTGCTGTGAGAAGCAGGATACACTTTGCGTATTTCTACTTTATGTTAGTGTCTGGTATAGTTAAATTCGAGGTCTATACATTGGACAATAATCTGAGTGGTATATTTTAGACGTAAAATGAATCCTGCGCAGACAGTGAGGCAGAAAACTTATAAATGGTGTCCAGTTCCGATGTGCAATAGCACATCGCATACCATCCCAAACAAATTGTTTATAAATGTTCCAAAGACGCTAAAACTAGGGAGAAATAGATTTTGGCGAGCCGGAGAAATGCTGGTGATATATCGGAAAAATGCCTTTGCTGGCGAGATGTAGTGTTTACAGTGCACTATGTTTTCTGGTATGGGCTATATCAAATTTGTTACTTTCATTGACCTGTCTCAGTCTCTACCTTGGCTTTGACAATATAAAAGTGATGCTAGTAATACCATTCCTTATGCAGCCAGTCCCTGTTATGAATGGTGTGAAAATATCGCTCAAAGGGTCGGTTGGTGCCTGCATTTCAGTGGGCTTGGCATACTGATGTGTAATAGTAATGACTGGCTCGGTGAGGAAAGCAACGGGAAATTATCTCACTCCTCATTTCCCTAGTACGCCTCTTCAGTGTCGCCTAGGCTATTTATGACAGCTGTTGGCGGAGCTGCAAAGGATCAAACCAGCCTTCGGGCTGAATACCCAACATACATATCGGAAAAGTCTACATTTTTTTGTTTTTTTAACGTAAGTTGAATTTGTTTGAATTTTCAATCACGTTTCCATGTCAGCTGTTCTAGTGGGAAAACTTTAAATTTTAATGTCCGATGCTTTAATTAAATGCTTCAATTACACCTTGGAATATGAAAGTAATAAACAGTGCATTAATTAATGCTGATTATTCAAGTATTCTCCAAACCTAACCTACGTTTTGGGGGATCCATGTCAAGGTAATAAATGAAAGGGATTATAAACCATATTGACAGCTCTAATTATACCAATTTATCTTGGCATGCGAGTTATTTATGTCTTTATTGAAGAGCTTACATTTGTAAGGAGATTTAGGCTATAGCTAAATACTCTATAATATAACAAAAAATAGGCGTGTACATCATGAAAGAAAACAACGTGAATTTAACAAATGTATACCTCTACACAAAACCAATGCTTGCCTGTTGAGGTCTTATAAGTTAACATTGCTCAATTATAATAATTATAAGATTAATGAAATAAATAATATAATTGCACACAGGTGAAAATAGTGATGTTGGTGTTTAAAATGTTATCCAACTTAGCCTAAGTTTTAGGTTATACAAGCCAAGTCAATAAACCGAAGGGTAAAAGTACCGGTCGAGTTGGCCGTGCGGTTAGGAGCGCGCAGCTGTGAGCTCGCAACCAGGAGATAGTGGGTTCGAACCCCACTGTCGGCAGCCCTGAAGATGGTTTTTTCTGTGGATTCCCATTTTCACACCAGGCAGATGCTGTGGTTGTACCTTACTTAAGGCCACGGCCCCTTCCTTTCTATTCCTAGGCCTTTCCTGTCCCATCGTCGCCATAAGACCTATCTGTGACGGTGCGACGTAAAGCAAAAAGAAAAAAAAGATAAAGTCACAGTACCCAAAGACATTGCTGTACTGAACGACTAAAATGTCACCAAGACACTTTTTTTGCGTGATACGCTCAGCTTGTTGAAAGCCAAATGTAATTAATGTTATTGGCTTTACGCCCCGCTAACTACTTCTACGGTTTTCGGAGATGCCGATGTGCAGGAATTTGTTCCTGCAGGAGTTCTTTTACGTGCCATTAAATCTAACGACACGAGGCTGACGTATTTGAGCACCTTCAACTACCACCGGACTGAACCAGAATCGAGCCTGCCAAGTTGGGGTCAGAAGGCCAGCACCTCAACCGTCTGAACCACTCAGCCCGACTTGTGAAAACTACAGTAGATGAAATCACATTTATCTTTATCATGTTTAACTCTTTCCCTCCACCAAGATATTTATTGTTTCTCTTTCATGGGCCCCGGAAGTGGGTAGGCCAGTTGTCCCAACCATAAATATATATTTTTTCGGAAATGATAGGTTATAGACCTATAGTACTATGATCTTTCTTTCTTTCCTTCTTTTTCTTTCTTAATCAGTTTATCCTTCAGGTTTGGTTTTTCCCTCGGACTCAGTGAGGGATTTCACCTCTACCGCTTCCAGGGCAGTGTCCTGGAGCGTGAGACTTCAGGTATGGTGATACAGCTGGTGAGGAGGGCCATTACCTCGCCCAGGGGCCTCACCTACTATGCTCAACAGGGGCCTTGTTGGAGGATGGGAAGATCGGAAGGGATAGACAAGGAAGAGGGAAGGAAACGGCCGTGGCCTTAGGTGCCTGGAATAGAAGTGGGAAAATACGAAAAACCACTTCGAGTATGGCTGAGGTGGGATTCGAAACCCCTCTACTCAGTTGACCTCCCGAGGCTGAGTAGACCCCGTTCCAGCCCTCGTACCACTTTTCAAATTTCGTGGCAGAGCTGGGAATCGAAACCGGGCCTCCGGGATGGCAGCTAACCACATTAACCACTACACCACAGAGGCGGACTAGTACTATAATGCTACCTATATGTTTATGTTAGTGCTGAAATCCGATTTCTTACTTGACTAATGCTGAAAGCCCGAAAATGTTGTGTTATTCTTTAATATGAGAATCAGTCTAGAAGGAAATGTTGAAAGTGATGTGATTTCTATCCAGGTTCGTTGTTATCCTAATACTATAAGTTACAGTACATTGCACGTATATAAAAGATACCACTTACAAACTTGCTTTTTATCCGCGAATTTCTGCGGCCACAAAAGTCACTATTTTTCAAGAATGATGAAATCTGCACATGGTAGATTGTCTGACTGTGCTGTTTTGAACCTTTCTTCTGTCATTTTGAAGTTATTCGCGATCACGTATAATAAACAATCGGATTTTAGTAACGGTTGATGCACACTGGCTGGTAGAGCTGCATGCGGTACTAGATCGTGACGTCACAGCGCGTCACTTACGTCAGGGGCCGTTTCACTCGCCTTGCGGAAAGGCACTTTTAAACATTTTTTTAAATGGTAGAAAACAAGGCAACTTACCACATTGTAATACGTTTACGTACTATTTCATTGGTGTACTTTTAAAAAGAAATATTTTTGAAAATTATGCATGTTCCCTATTGTGAGCTGTTAGATGTGGCCATCTTCAAATGTGAATGAAACCTATGGAATGTTTACCTCCTGGATGTACTCTGGACTGGTTAACCTGGAGATCATCGAACAGACTACGATCGGGTGTTGGCAAATCCAGGGACAATCTTCTCAAATGGGGCTATTCCAAAGAACCAACAAAATGTGACTGTAGAGAAGAACAGACAATGCCTACTCTGTCCTGAGTCATGCAACGATGGACAGTTATTGAAGGCTGAACAAAATACAGTTGCTGTTGCCCGATTCTGAATATTATTTAATTTTCTTCCCTTAGTGATGGAATTAGTCAATTGTTCCTTTACAACACATATTCCATTATTTTACACAATAATGTCATGTTAAGATTTGTATAACTTCTGACTGGAGTAAATAAATAGCACAAATTGAGAAACTGTCGGATTCCTACTCACAATCATTAATTTTGTAACACTGTTGATAGTCGATGTAATGCGTGCAACGAAGAGATGTTCTAATACAGAGGTGCTCAGTTGCGCGCCCGTTGAGCCTAGCCCAGTGCGGCCGGGCTGGTCTGACGTAAATGCGGGCAGCTTACGTAGCAAGCATACGTCACAATGAAGTGAGAGAGTGAACACGCTTTTCAGGGAAGTGAGGTAACATTGACGTTCGATTGTGATTACGAAGCTCTCCTCCACTACTCAGCGAAATGTTGATTGGGATATAGTAATTAAAATAAAACTCTATAATCGCAACAATAAAATTGACTTTTGCAAGATATTCCGGTTTCATTTATACTGCGCTTGATATAAATAGTCAGTTTTATTTTCATATATTTATTCATTCAAAGAAAACTGACGCGTTATAATTTTTGTGTTACAATTTACAAAGGACAGGGTTTACGTGTACAAGCCACGATTTACAATTCCTTGGATGGAAATGACAGTATTTCCCTTTTTTAAGTAAAATTCCTGTTATTCATTAAGCAAAAGAGTAATATAATAACAATATAATTCGACAAGTTTACTGTTTGACTGTGCGCAGTGTTATAGTGTTGTGTGACTTTCCCTGTTCACTGAATTTCTGAAAACAGTATTTATAACTTATCAGGCATCCGATGATAGTAGCTAGCCTATAAATGGCGGGGGTGTTCCATCATGAGTGAGAACATAGATATTTACTATCCAAGATTAAAGTACAACAACAATTTATATGCATCTATCAAATACATACACAGTACGGTATGCCTTCAAATATAACCTAACTGATTTTACTCCCGGTAAGCATGATTCGATTGTTGGTGAGTTTATCAGATAATTTAAACCCAAAAGGCCACAAGCCACAACTTATCCACCTTAACTCCGCATTATATTAGAAACTGATGCACCCGTGCTTCGCTACGATACTCTCAGAAATACTGACCTCGTGGTTTTCCTAACTGAAGTCAACATAGGTAATTACAAAAACGTCAGTAGGAAAGTAGTGAATAAAAGCAATGTTATCATATAAAATACTCGATCAAATGAAAAATCGCACATTTTCTCACTTCTAACGAACAGCACTACAGTGCCGATCTAACAAAACTAGAATGACCAGGCCGCAGAGACCCGTGTACATTCCCCTGCTATTTTTTTTTTTTTTTTGCTATGGGCTTTACGTCGCACCGACACAGATAGGTCTTATGGCGACGATGGTATAGGAAAGGCCTAGGAGTTGGAAGGAAGCGGCCGTGGCCTTAATTAAGGTACAGCCCCAGCATTTGCCTGATGTGAAAATGGGAAACCACGGAAAACCATCTTCAGGGCTCCTGATTGTGGGATTCGAACCTAGTACCTCCCGGATGCAAGCTCAAAGCGGCGCGCCTCTACGCGCACGGCCAACTCGCCCGGTCATTCCCCTGCTATTATTCCGTTAAATATGCACACTGCTCATTCCAATCAGTGCCTCAGAGTAGGGATTAAATAACTCGAAGGCTATCATGAAACCAGTGTGTTACGTACCAGTGGTATCAGAAAAATTATGAGCCACAGGAATGGCAAGCTAAAGAAGAAAGTTATCAAACGCCCCAGCTACTTGTCGCCAATATTCATGCAGGCTTTTATACTTCGTACGATCTCGCGAGTTGGCCGTGCGGTTAGGGGCGCGCAAATGTGAGTTTGCATCCGCAGGAGGTAGTAGGTTTGGACCGCACTGTCGACAACCCTGAAGATGGTTTCCCGTGGTCTCCGATTTTCACACCAGGCCTACCGTAATTACGGCCAGGGCCGCTTCCTTCCCACTCCTAGCCCTTTCCTATCCCATTGTCGCCATACATACCGATTTTCATTAAATTCTCTTCAGCCGTTTTCTTCTGATGCGTGTACAGACAGACAGACAGACAGACAGAAATTACGGAAAATTAAAAAGTGCATTTCCTTGTTACTATGAACAGGACCGATACAGAAATACCATTCTTTTTAAATTCTGAGCAATATACAGACAAATCTCTTATTTTATATAAATAATTATAGATAACCCATTCCTAAATAATTCATAGCTGCAGATATACATGCATACATGTAAATAAATCTTAACAAGCAATATTTTACTAATACATTCTGTAAATACATACGAATATTTACAACGAATAGAGGACCTAGATTCGAGGGATATGACCATGATATCATGAAAGTCTTCCCGTGAACAATTTGCATTTTTTATTAATTTGCCAGAGATTGTAAATAATATGAAAGTATAGCAAATTTCAATGGTGAAATTAGGAATCGCGATGAAGAATACAATTGCTAACCGAGAATTTTCAGTCCACTAGATAATAATTAATTGAATATTGTACCAGGAAATCATTAGGGGGCCAGAGCATAGGAAGGATCTCAGGTAGTGTTCGGTTTCTTATTGGAGAAGGTACAGAGATGGATAGTATCGCAGGGCGAATAATAGATGGTAAAATCTTTTTGACAATATTTATTAAAAATATTCATGAAAATCACCCTGCAGTTGAAACTTCAAACTCAAATTTCCAGCCAATATTTTCATAAATGCAAAATAAAATATCGATGATGTTGTATTCTGAGACATCCAATGGATTAAAATGTCCAAAATAAATATCACTTTCTTAGAGATCGTAAACAGCCTACAGTTCATCTAATAGGATTTAAATACCAAAATAACACTCTGCACCTTGAATTTCATTAAGTCCATCACTCGTGATGCAAGCCGACAGTTTTTCTAATATTTTTGAACATAATATTAACACACACGTTCATGAATAAGTTGATAGTTAAAATAAAAAATTATTTGATCACTTGCTATATACTTCTACAGTTCATCTAAGTTGAAAAATAAAATAGAGCACTTGCAAACCCTAGAGTTCATCTACGTGAAATTATTTCAAGTTATAAAAGATTTTAGAAAGGAATTTACAGTTCCAGAACAAGATATGAAGCCTTCTTGAATTATTATGAATAGCAAGCTGAAATTCCTCCGAAGCACGTTTCTGTTGTTGGAGCACTATGATTAACTGAGTGCTTTGCTAAAAGTCAGTTAGTGGAATTACTCACTCAAAATATGAGAAGATCACCTGGAATCTGCTTGTAAGTGTTGGTGTTGTGCGGAAAGTTCAATTGGCACTATAGAGCTCTTAATTATCATTACGATTTGTATCATACACTGACACAAGTCTCAATGCACAGTTCGTATTCTCACGTTTGTTTTACGGTGATGAATACATGACTTAGAATATCACAGTCTATGCTACAGTATGTTTTCTAAGTCAGATTAATGAAGTAATGACTTACAATCGTTTTCAACATGGAAAACACAGTTTTTCACACACACAGTTTATAGAATTAGGATTTAATACTGTCACAGTTTATAATAATCACTGATTATGTCTGAGGTTCGACCGTAGAATAATCACCACAGTCCATAAAACACTTGAAAAAATGTCATTAAAAGCAGTCTATACAACAGTATCTGGAATAATACTGTTCATAGATTAAGAAGATTTTATGACTGAATTTGCATAACACGAGTCCGTACGACTTAATATTGTCATAAAAAGTTACATTCAGTTAGTTTCTCGTAGTCGTGATCGAAAGTTCGAGAGAATACACGAAAAAATAGTCACATTTAGCCTTGTTATTTGGTGAATGTTTAGTGGAATAGTATCTCATGCAGTCCACAATTTTACTAGTATAGGAGAAATGTGTCTCAGAATCATTAAAATGATCACAAATTAGAAGTTTAGTTTATCACACGCAATGTCTTCGAATATTGACACAGTCAATGATAAAGTTCAGAGTTACGTGAAAATGACGAAGTCCACAATATCGTTTACTGATAAATGAAATACTTGACACTTCAGTCCACAATTTCTATTATAACTTCACTCTGTTAACACACTCCTAAATATTATTATAACGACGATTTAGTCGGAGAAAATTTTAGAACATTTCCTTCGCCGCGACGCGGCAGAAACTTTACTTGCGATGTCTCCGCACAATTTCAAAGTGTTCGAGTGTGACTTCTACGTCCTCGCGGATCGCGACGGAGCATACTGTCCGTCTGTCATAATCGCAGAACACACTGGCTATAACCTCGGTTCGTTGACCTATTTATACCTGGCTGCGAGCAGCGCTCGGAATGAGGTGATGAAGGGGTGATAATACTTCCCAAATTTTAACTTGTTATATCTTGGAAACAACTGGACGGATTGATCTCAAATTTGCAGGGATATACTTTTAGAATATGGGCTACAATTTAGTGTTGGCCTCATGTTAATTGATCCAGGCGCTAAAAAGTTCAAAAATTGTTTCGAGAGAATTCTGAGGGGAGGCAAGCTTCAGGCAGTGCTGACGTCACTTGACCTTGCTCCACTCATGCGGTCTCCCTCACGCAGTGCAGTGAGAACGAGAACATTCTCTCGCACAGCTGTTTGTGCATCGTAACTTAGCCCGTTCGCTCATGCATAAAGGTTTATAACTCGTACGTGCCAGGGCCTATGCCTTCCTGGTACAATATGAATTATTATTATTCCATTTTTCTCTTCCAAGATTTCCATTTTATCAATAAATCATAGTAATTAAGGTTTATTTGATGTCTTATTTAGAGATTCTTGTAGTAGTGTAAGGTACCGTTGAGTTAAGGTAATGTAATCTTTGGATATTCATGTGCACCACGGATACGTCGGATGCAGACGTCCATCGAACCTACAGGGTGATAGAAATAGCACTCGGCGTACCAATTCTCTTTTCTGATCTCACGTAAAACATTTTATCATTCAAAAACCCTGAAGACAGGTCGGATTTCTTTTACGTGACCCAGCCTGGACGCAGGAAGGGCGTAGATGTTCTATGTCATCGTACATATTATGCTTGTGTATAACATACGATGATAATAATAACAACGATGTTTTCTAGGTGGTCGTATATTAACCCTACAGAAGGACAACTGCAAACCGACTTTATCACTGACATCGGAAATCCTAATTATCTCCAACGGGTTACGTATCAAAAGTTCATAAAGTGATCAACTGATCAGCCACCCTTGATGTGCTGATTTTTTGTCATAAAGCATTGTAGCCAATAAAACAGTCAATGTTGTGTAACCTAAACCATGACGCTACTTTTTTAAATCATGTTTCTGCTCTTCATGACGTGTATGAAAACTGCAAAAGCATTGAAGCTATAAAATAAATAGCCGGCATATTTTTTATTCACGATTGAAAAATGGAAGTACCGAGAAGTAATCATAAAGGCTAGACAAATATAATACAAATACGTTATACAAATACTGTGCACGACCTCATCAATAGCGCTGAAATACAAAACGTTAATACAACTCTGTATTATCCCAATCCATTGAAATTACACAACAAACGCTAAGTATTAAATCTATGTATATGCACGGTTAGTTAACGACCAACAATATTTTCCCCATATCCCCTTTTATCCTTGCTTTCATTTTCAATTGAAAACTACTACTATATATTCGTTCATATGTTAGCAGTTTTTGTGAAATGTGCCACTGTAGCATCAACGCAATATTGTCGGTATTTCAGCTGTGTTTGTCTCTTCACCGTGGCTATCATCCAACGAAGCATAAAATGCAATTTGTTTGTTTTGATTCGTTATGCCCAAATAAGGAGCGCGTGTGAAGTTATTTAGCTCGACGTTTCTTCTTGTCTTCCCAAAATCTCTTCATCCTTTCGCTGTGCTTCTTTTTGCGTTCTTCCGTCCTCCTGTAGCTTGTCATTTAGGTTGGTCAGCAAATTTGTGTTTGTTTATGAAATTTCTGAACTTTTTCTATCTTGCAAGATTTCTTCATTTATACCAATTTCCTGAAGATCTTTGTTTATTTCTATAAGATAGTGTTTGTGATACTGCGAGATTTAGAATTTTCTTTATAGCCTATTGTTATCCATCCTGATCAGTTGACCATAGAATTTTAATCTTTTTCTAATGGTGTCTCCTTTTTTCTGTTATTTGATAGGTTTCCTGTGATTTCCTTCTCATCCAAACACCATTTTCGCATTTAGGTCCTAGAATTTTCTTGATAATTTTCCTCATTTGTTTTATGATGTTTTTTATTTGTGATCTGCCACCAATCATCAGAGTTCCTGAAGCATAAAGGGCTTCTGGTTTGACAACTGTGTTGTAGTGTCGCAATTTTACGTTTCGGGATATAGATATTTTGTTGTACCTGTATCTGCTCCAAACAATTGTGCATACTTTTTGTAATTTTGTCATTCTTTCTTTGTTTGCTTGCTGATTTATCCCGTTTGGCTGTATAATTTCGCCTAGGTATTTGAATTTATCTGCTTTGGATATTTTCCCAGATCTAGTGATTAGAGGATGGTTCTCAAATCCTGGTGCTTTACCTTCCATATACTTTGTCTTTTCAGATGAAATTTACTGACCTGTTCTTGCCGCTATTTCATGAAGATTTTCCGCGTGCATGAGTGCTTCTTGTTTGTTGGTGGAGAGGATTGCCAAGTCATCTGCAAAAGCGAGGCAATCAAGGTGAATTTTGTGTTTGAGGAGTCTACCAAAATTGATCCCTTTAGTTTCATTTTTCCATTCTCGAACCACTTTTTCCAGGACTAGATTGAATATTAGTTGTGATAATCCGTCGCTTTGTCTGACCCCTATTGTAATTTCGAATGGCTCTGAAATTTCTCCATGAAATTTAACTTTTGCTGTTGTGCCTGTTAGAGTTTGCTTGATTAATTCCCTTGTTCTACTGTCGACTTGAACTTCCTCAAGTATGTTGAATAGAGTTTGTCGGTCTAATGAATCATAAGTTTTTTTCTTTGAAGTCAACAAAGGTAATTATTGTTTGTTTTGTTTTACGAATTTGTAAAATAGTTGGCTTAAGATTTGTTCTGGGCATGATCTTCCTTATCGAAGCTCTGCCTGATATTCTCCAATGAGGTGATCGGTTGGTTTTTACCATCTAGCTTTATAGAAAATTTTGTAGACGACTGATAGTAAGAAAATCTCTCTGTAAAAAAACAGCCAGGAAACATCTTGAGGCAACCTCTAAGGCTCAATACCTTAGTTGTATCCCTGAGACCGACTTCGATCGATCTCTCCACTGTGATGGAAATGTCAGGTTGACAAATACTGTATAACCACATTTCATGAAGGTACGAAAGAAACTCAAATTTATTTCAACCTCAACATGTGTACCACCTTTCCCCATCCACCACGGGCGTAAATCATGTGTCAGGGGCCCACCTGGCAAAATAAAAATTCGTCCCCTCAAATGAAATGTAAAACCTGTGAGTAACTAACATAAAACGTAATAACAGCAAGTAGAAGTAACGCAGTATATCGTCAAATTATATGAACAAAGAGATGATTCATTACGGTAAGATTATAAAATATTTATATTTTAATAGGTTTTATTTGTCTCCGTGGTTTAGGAGCTAAGCTGCTCAACTGCGAACACAACCTTACACCACTTAGATATTCGTTCTTATCATTGGTTTCATTTTTCAAAAACTACATAACTATACTCTGTACCCGATATGGTTTTTAGTGCCGGGAGTGTCCGAGGACATGTTTGGCTCGCCAGATACAAGTCTTTTGATTTGACTCCCATAGGCGACCTGCGCGTCGTGATGAGGATGAAAGGATGATGAATACAGCACATACACCCAGCCTCCCCTGTCAAAGAAATTAACCAATTATGGTTAAAATTCCCTACCCTGCCGGAAATCAAACCCGGGACCCCTGTGGCGAAAGGCCAGAGCGCTAATCATTTAACCGTGGAGCCGGATAATTCGCAGTTATAATAATGTATTCGATTACAACCCAGAAAAATATACGAACAAAATTAAATCAAAACCTTTTCAAATAAAGTTTGAAAAATATCAAACCGCACTAGTGATAAGTCTGGTGTAAGTACACCATGTTATTATCTTCGCACAAGGAGAGTTGACTGATTGTTACTACATCAAGTTATTGTTGGAATTATACATTGTTTTCGAATAACTGTGTGACGAAAGTCAAATGATAAGCAAATTTTGCACGTAATACGATCTCAGGTACAATACACATCAAGAAAGTATTTTTGTTACTGAAATATGATATTTTGATATTAATTTTCATTGCTGTAATTATTTTTGAATAATTTGGAGCGGTTTTTTTAGTGAGGAGCACGTCGCGGTGTTACAAGAGACGGCAAGGGCGAGCATTGTTTGAAGCTGTGCTGTTTTACATTCAACACAGTTACGATAACTGCTGCTAGATGCAACCACATGGCAATTCCTCTACGTAAAAACAAACTATTTCGTCGTGATCTGATCATTTGACCATTTCCGTGCAGATTGACATTAGGCGAGATATATATTATATTTATGTTTTTGCGAGGAGTCTGCGGGACCCCTTAAAGGCCCGGGCCCACCTGCACTGCAGGCCTTGCAGGCCTTGCAGGCCCTAAAATTACGCACCTGCCATCCACAGCGAAAGTTGGCACAAATTGAACTACAAGTTACTTTAACAAAAATAACAAAATCTCAGTTCGGTGCCTCATGAAATAAAATATTACGAAATATCTGTAGAAAAGGTGTCACCAACATCACTTAAGCATCTTCAGTTTACATACCATAATTACAGGTCAGGCAAATGAAGTCCAGTTTGAAAACGCTGTGAATTTTATATGGGCCCACATTGAACACGATAAACTGAATTCATTCTCCGCCCACGTTTCTTTAAATATCCGCCAAAATCGAGCAAAATGCCTCATCGTCTCTTCATCATCTCCCTGTGTGTGATAACAATTCCCTCGATGGCTTTGTAAACGTCGCTTCTGTTTGTAGTTTCTCAAAAATACGTCTTATGATTTCATTTTTGTTCTCCTTTTCTTAGTACTTTGGCTTTTGCGTAAATCTTCTTTCACTAGAGTGAATGTAGTTCTCTTCCTTATATAACTCTTTGTGTTCTTCCTGGCTGGATCTTTGGACAATGGTAGGATATCTACAGGTGTGGGAGGTACATTTTGTCATCGCTAACAAATGAAACACGCACCATGCTTGGGCAACATTTATCATGGCTCCGGTCTCATGCCGTATCTAATCTTTCTAATGAGTGGGCGCCAATCACTCAATATTAAAAATGTATAATTGAAATAATTTTTCTCGGGGGCTTTTGTGCTGGAAGGAAACAAGGTTGATTAACATAGTTGTGAAGAAAATTATGGGAAGTTATTTTATTTTTTTATTTTATTTTTTTTATTTTTTTATTTTTTGCTATTTGCTTTACGTCGCACAGACACAGATAGGTCTTACGGCGACGATGGAACAGGAAAGGCCTAGGAGTGGGAAGGAACCGGCCATGGCCGTAGCAATTGCCTGATGTGAAAATGGGAAACCACAGAAAACCATCATCAGGGCTGCCGACAGTGGGGTTCGAACCCACTATCTCCCGGATGCGAGCTCACAGCTGAGTTTATTAAATAAAAACGAATTTACAATTCTGAAAAAACAAGACTTAAATGAAATTTAAAATGAAGTTGGAATTTAACAATAACGATTTTTTTTATTTTGTATGTTTTCCTTCTTTTTACTACCGCCGTGACTTGTAACTATTTACCAATATTGGTTCATCCATCGTTTTCTTCCTTCCTTCCTTCCTTCCTTCCTTCCTTCCTTCCTTCCTTCCTTCCTTCCTTCCTTCCTTCCTTCTTTCTTTCTTTCTTTCTTTCTTTCGAAAATATTCTGATATTGAATATCTGCCCTATTTAAAAGTATACCAACATGCATTTTAGGAGAGAATGCCTACTTGGTATCCTTCCATATTTACATCAGCCGAATAATTTAATAACAAGATCTGCCTTACGTTGTCAAGTGACCAGGTTCATCCAGGCGACAGACTGTGCAAATTGCACGAGATAATAGATAACTGTTCTCAGGTAGTAATATCAAGAAATATACCAGAAATAAGCTTCAGAATAAGGATGTAGAATGAAAATGACAGTCGACTTCTCTGAGTCCTAGCATATATGGGATGGAAATACTCCCGCTCTATTGAGTTAGTCATGTGTCGCAATCACTTCTCTCCTCCTCCCCTTCTTCTTCTTCTTCTTCTTCTTCGTATTCCTGGCCCTAGGAAGCCTCCTACCTATAGGACAGAATCTCCCGCCGTGTGCATAAATCTCACAACGTCCTAGGCTAGTGGGAGGTGCTATATTCAATTATGTGCGTCTTAATTACGAATATGTCGTTGGAAGATGTTAGTACTCAAAGTTCTAGTAACGTAGTATTTCAGGAATTCCATTGTGCTTGCCAGTGTCCTTTAGCCTGAGGCTACAATCGATATAGGTAGTAAATTGAAGCCATTAGTTCCGTAACAGCACAAGTCCACTTCATGACACTATGTGGGAGTTTATGTATTTCTGTAATCATCGAAGTAACACAAGTTTTCAGCATTTACCATTTGTTTGTGGGGTCTTTGAGTTTTATTACTTTACAAGACCATGACATGCGTTGTTCTGGAAGTACAAGTCTTAGCGTGGTTGATAACAAAAACAGTACATAAGCTTAACTGGCATTTGATTATATGGAAAATATTCCCTGTACTCACATTCCAATAAGAGAAATGTTTTATTCCAGACAACTCTGGCTTTACAATTTTGGCATCCTTAAATTGTCGGATGTGCAAAGTTTTATGTATCCTTAAACTGAGCTGGTTGAAAAAATGTGTCGCATTGAAGTCATTTTCTTCTACACCACTTCATCAACGCTGTTGATCCAAATGTAAGGAAACCTTATATATTTATTGATGCGCACACAGCACAAAACAGAAATAATACTTAAGTATTTGAGTCACTTTACTGAACAAGATAAATTTGAGTATATTACCAATCTGTACTCAACGAGAGGGCAGAGGATTCCGGAAATGAAGTGTGGGATTCTGATTGAAGTTATGAGATTGTTTTGTAACTTTTATATTATAACAAAATATTCAATATAAATATGCATATTAGATATTATTTTTATACATTCGAACATTCCTGAACCGCAAATTAGCATATTCCTCTTCCTCTATAAAAATGTAATAACTGAAATAGGTGTTGCAAATTAATGCGTTCCATAATAACATAAATACAGCATATTCAGTAATTTATTATAAGCAAGATTCTTGTGATAATCCATATTTTAGAATACGGCGATATTTGAAATTAGGACAAGTTTTACCATGGAAGAAATCTTCTTCCGAGCTTGTTATTAGCAAGAATTATTAAATTTTTATTGATTTTCTCACAATCTTCTCAACTGGACTTGTATCCTTGTATCCTTATGGAAGTCATGGTTTCAATTGTTTGCAAGTCGGGTATTGACTAGATATCACAAGATCCTTATCATAAGAAATATGCAATATCCAGTTCTGTGTTTCAGCGCACGTAATGTATAGTAGAATGAAATTATGAACACATATAAATTAATTACGCTATAGGCCTATATGACATAAATGACAGAAAGTTACATAAATGGACACTTATCAAAATTGCCTACATATTACATTTCTCATGTCTCCAGTAACGACTGGGCCGTTACAATTAGATGAATATAGCCCTTGTTGTGAACCGGAAGGACTAACATTTCAGTCCGACATATTCAGCAGATGTGGGAAGTGAATTCGAAGTACCATACTTTTCAGAACAAGTGGGTTGAATAGATAGGATATCTTCAGGTAGGGAAGAATATGACTGTTTATAAATGTTGATGGTGAGGCTAGTTGGCCAACGTACCCAGTAAAAAGTGTATCAACTTACCCCGACAAACGTTCTTGCAAATAACTGTTCTTTTTTATCTCACCTAACACCAATATAAACATGAAACAGCTCAAATGTGCTAATACAAACCTTCACTCTACACAGACACCATCAAACCAACTATTTCTCAAGAACAGCCCGTTGTAAACTGTATATTATAAAGGAAAACTCGCAGGTTTTCCAGGACTACAAAAGCGCACTGTAAGAAGACTTGTGACAAGGGCTAAAGGTAAGTTGACCATAATCCTGTCCAAGTGGCACCGGACTGAGTGGCTCAGACGGTTAAGGCGCTAGCCTTCTGACCCCAACTTGGCAGGTTCGATCCTGGCTCAGTCCGGTGGTATTTGAAGGTGCTCAAATACGTCAGCCTCGTGTCGGTAGATTTACTGGCACGTAAAAAGAACTCCTGTGCGACTAAATTCCGGCACATCGGCGTCTCCGAAAACCGTAGAAAAGTAGTTAGTGGGACGTAAAGCAAATAACATGGTTGCATTGTCTAGGTGGCATTCGACACAACTGCAAGGTTACCAGGTTATTAACACTGTGCTAACGTAACACTGTACACAACTAGATCCGACTCTCCTAATACTTATAACATGGCCATACCAAAGCATACGAGCCTCTGGCATATTCTTTTGTACGTTCGCTATTCCAAGGACAGCCCAGACATATTTGTTCGTAATACGGAACAGTATCGTGAGGTCCAGCATCCATCTGAGCATTCGCATTTCTATGGCATGCAAAGATTGCTCATGTTTACGGTGACCGGCCAACATTTGCATCCATAAGGGGCGACTGGGAGCACGACACACTTTTAGACCTTGGCATGTAGATGGGTGGGTATTCTCCGGTCGCAAATGACTCCGGTAACCTGCCTTTACTTTAGCCAGGCGGGCATCGGGAAGTGTCACCATACGCACTGATGAGAGAGCCAAGTTATTTGAATTGGCCTTCTTTGTTTAGATTCCGCAACCAATTTGGATGGTTACATCTATCTGCAGTACGCATTCCATGAACTCAGTTTTCCTAATGTTAAGCTGCAGTCCGTGTTTCGCAAGTGTGGCTTCCAACGGCGTATACGATCATCCATATATGCGGTTCTAGGACATCCGTTGTCACAGTGTCCATGCAAAGGGTGAATAGCAAGGGTGACAGAGTCGATCCCTGATGGGGGCCAGTTCGGATGGGGAAAGACGGTGAGATACCAGCAAGACATTGCACAATATTGATGGTGTTACAATACAAAAGTTGCGCCAAACGGATACACTCTATAAGAACACCATGCTCATGAAGTGTCTTCCAGATGGGGATATTGTCGGGGCCGGTTGCCTTCCCATTCTTCCCCTTACCGATCGTCTGCGATTGAAATCGATGGATCTGGTCCATATACGTTATTGACTCTTTGAATCTGTGATGGGACAACCCGTCGTTGATCTTAGAGAAGTAGCTACTCTATCTGCTCAGGACTTCAGCCAAATCTCGGAGGATTTGTTGGGTTTCGTCATTAAATGACTTGATCGAAGTCTTGGATTAACCCATGGCGGGAATTCCAAAGCGAAAGATTTTGTTCGTCCTCTCTGGTGTATCCAGTTGCTCGGATAGCTCTGCGTAGTGCTGGACTGTAGTTGTTGCAACAGCTCGTTTCATTGCAGACTTCAGGTTTTTGTACTGATAGCGATCGACGCTGAAGCGTGAGGCTTGCAAGGACTTGTATGCCAGCTTCTTCTCCTTGATCGCTGCCTGCACGGCGTCAGTCCACCAACAAACTTGCTGTCAAAAAATCGCCTGCCAGGCTTCATATTTCCGACAGTATCAGCTACTACAGCATAAACGTATTCTACGACACTATTCCAGAAGGCATCTACCGATCAGTGTGAGAAGAGCGTCGACCACCTCCCTCTTGTGCTGAGGTAGCTTCCACCACTTGATGCGTTCATGCCCAGTCATGCGGCGTTTTTGTTTGTCGTCCAAGGTCAAGCAAGAGGACGAGGACCAGGAGGTACTGTTGGGATGCAACGTTACCCGATGAGATGACTTCAACGTTCATGATAAGTTTGAGGTTGCTGCACCGTATCAGCCAAAGTTACAGATGATAAGTTTGGCTAGCCGTTTCTTGAAGTAGGTGTTTGCAATGACAAGATCATAGACCGTACACTGAGCGTCTCAGCGCCGAGGGTTGGGCGGTGGGAAATAAACTGATACCCTAAAGGGGCCAAAGACTTCGGTCAGATAAGCTCCTTTAGGATGGTAATCGTCCCGTAATGGAGGAAATGCCACTAGAACTTAAGAGGGAGCGTCTTTAATCCATGCCAGGTGTTGCTGCAAAAGGCGTCTATTCCTCAGATTAGGAGCGACCTCTTATATTTCCAACGGCAGATGGTGCGACACATCAGTTGAGAAGTTTTCTCTGTCACATCAATTGACATGACTGATCAGGTAAATGATCAATTAACATACGTTAAATTTAATTATAATAATAGTAGTACTGTAAAATAACTGGAGACTTACAATTAATTGCTGAATCATAGTTGGGTGGTTTGGAGCAGTTAGCTGATGATGACGTAGAAGGACATTGTATGTGCACTGTAGGAATATACCGACAGTTCTGTTTTACACTTACCGAAAATGAGATTTTGAAAATACGAACAGAATTTCACGCTCTAAAAACCTATTATACTAAAGCACGGCAGGTATATGAATATGTCAAATTATTAGAGTCTTCATAACTCAGTATCGTTCATAATGGAAGGTAAAAATATGATGCAGTATGAAATCTTCGTTATCTACACTACTTACAGTATAAACGCCCATGATAATGACACAAACTTTCAGTGGCACAAACGAAGAAATTCGCAATCACTCATTATGTCATTCTGTAAAGAGCCTGGTTAACAACGGCACGCAAGCAACGATGTTCTGACGACACACAGCGTTCCATTTAAAACTGCAACATTGGTGTAGGATGTAGCCTAGTAGCTACGTAGAAGTCCAATTCGTTGGATGCATGGTCAGTGTACTGGGTTTCAGTTCAGAGGATCCCGGGTTCCATTCCCGGCCGGGTCAGGGATTTTAATCGCTTCTGATTAATTATTCTGACTCGGGGACTGGGTGTTTGTGTCCGTCCCAACACTCTCCTCTTCATATTCCCACAACACTACACTACCAACCACCACAGAAACACGCAATAGTGATTGCATCCCTCCATATAGGGTTGGAGTCAGGAAGGGCATCCGGCCTTTAAACAGGGCCAAATCCACATGTTCTACGCAGTTCACACCCGCGACCCCACAGGTGTGGTAAAACAGTAGGAAAATAAAAAGAAGAAGTAGCTACGTAGAAATAAAAATGTCAGCACAGGATAGGATGGCATGAAGGGCTGCCTACTCTTCCCTCAAACACCAACTGGACAGGATCTGGGTGTCTTAAGATGTGTCCTATCATTCTGTCTCGTCTTCTGGTCAAATTTCGCCAAATCGATCTCCTCTCACCAATTCGATTCAGTCTCTCTTCATTCGTGATTCGATCTACCAATCTCACTTTCAGCATTCTTCTGTAACAAAACATCTCAAAAGTTTCTATTCTCCTTCTTTCTGAGCTACTTCTCGCCCATGCTTCAGTACCATATATTATCACACTCCAGACCAGGGCGTCTCAGAGTGCATGCACTATGCACGGTGCAAAAGACGACTTCGCTTGGTTGACCAGAGTGCAGACCCCAACTCCTCGATTTAGAGCAATAGCGCTGTCTCTCTCTTTCCCCACGCCTGTCGCGTTCGCTCCGCCTGTCTCCCTCTTCTTCACTTGCTCCTTAGCGCTCCAAATCCGAGCCGAGCTTAGCCGAGTAGCCCAGAGAAGAAGCGTTGGTCCGAGGCGAGCCGAATGGGACCGATGCACTGTGCACAGAAACTCTGCGCCTCAATTTGCACGCGTGAGATTTTGGGCATTTGAGAGGCCATGCTCCAGACGAAAGTCTTCGAAAACGTCTTTCTAATTCCTATATCAATGCTCGAAGTGAGCAAATTTCATTTCTAGAAAGACCTTCCTTGCTTGTGTTAGTCTGCATTGTATGTCCTCTTTACTTCTGTAATTATTAGTTATTCTACTACCCAAGCAATAATATTCATTTACTTCCTTTAAAGCTTCATTTCCTAATCCAATATGTCCTGCATCACCTAACTTCATTCGGCTGCACCCCCTTTTTTGTTTTGGATTTATTTTCATCTCGTACTATCGAGGGCTTTGTAAAGAAGCAGCAATCCAGAAAGGAGTGAGGCAAGGCTGCAGTTTGTCTTCCCCCCTTTTCAATGTTTACATAGAACAGGCAGTAAAGGAAATCAAAGAGGAATTTGGAAAGGGAATCACGAGAGGAAATCAAAACATTGAGATTTGCCGATGATATTGTCATTTTATCTGAGACTGCAGAAGATCTCGAGAAGCTGCTGAATGGTATGAACGAAGTCATGGGTAAGGAGTACAAGATGAAAATAAATAAGTCCAAAACAAAAGTAATGGCGTGCAGTCAAACGAAGGCAGGTGATGCAGGAAATATTAGATTAGGAAATGAAGTCTTAAAGAAAGTAGATGAATATTGCTACTTGGGCAGTAAAATAACTAACGATGGCAGAAGTAAGGAGGAGATAAAATGCATATTAGCACAAGCAAGGAAGAGCTCTCTTAAGAAAAGAAATTTGCTCACTTCAAACATTGATATAGGAATTAGAAAGATGTTTTTGAAGAGCGTGGCATTGTATGGAAGTGAAACATGGACGTTAACTAGCTCAGAAAGAAAGAGAATAGAAGCTTTTGAAATGTGATGTTACAGAAGAATGCTGAAGGTGAGATGGATAGATCGAATCACGAATGAAGAGATACTGAATCGAATTGGTGAGAGGAGATCGATTTGGATAAATTTGACGAGAAGAAGAGATAGAATGATAGGGCATATCTTAAGACACTCAGGACTTGTTCAGTTGATTTTGAAGGAAGTGTAGGTGGTAATAACGGTAGGGGTAGACCGAGGTATGAATATGACAAACAGATTAGAGCAGATGTAGGATGCAATATTTACGTAGAAATGAAAAGGTTAGCACAGGATTGGGTGGCATGGAGAGCTGCATCAAACCAGTCTATGGACTGACGACTCAAACAACACAACTCATTTTCCAGGACTGTGTTCGTACCAATCAGCAGATCTTCTGCAGACTCAGATAAAATAACAAAATCATCGGCAAATCTCAGGGTTTTGACATTATTAAAATATATGAATCTTGAAATGGGTTGAAGATGGTTTTCAGGACCGGACTGAGTGGTTAAGATGGTTAAGGCGCTTGCCTTCTGACCCCAACTTGGCAGGTTATATCCTGGCTCAGCCGGATGATATTTGAAGGTGCTGAAATACGTCAGCCTTGTGTTGGTACATTCACTGGCACTTAAAAGAACTCCTGCGGGACAAACTTCCAATCCTTCGACGCCTCCAAACATCGTCAAAAAGTAGTTAGTCGAACGTAAAAGCAATAACATTATTATTATGAATTTCAGGAAGCTGGTAACGTTGACTGTGTTAATGTGATAATTCAACACCTGATGTAGCGGGAGATTTCGAAATATTTCAGGTGTTTCCTCTGGAAAATAGTGTGCATTCCGTGATGAGATGATGTCCCGCTTGTATTGCTTTTCAGGATAGCCACAAAGTGCTGTGGGAACCTTCTTTATCCTGTGGAGGTAGAATTGGAAATTTCCATGATTCGTTAAAAACTTCGTAAGTACTGTATATACTCGCAGTTTGGCCATAGTTGTAGAGAGAGTCTGTGGAAAATGAATAGTTCGGTGTGGGCTGTAAATTCAGCTGTGGTTGTGGCCTTAATACGTAGACTCTGGTCTGAAAATGGGAAGAATACGGTAAGTAATTTTCAGGACTGTCGACGTTGGGGTTCAAGCCCTCCATTTCCCAGGTTCATAACCCGTCCCATAGCCAACTCGCTCTATCCCCAAGTCGGAACTTCAGTCAGTTTCATAATTCAAGTTTACAGTTACATGAAGTGGTCACTGAAGGGACACCAGATCTGCCACAATCAACACAATCGTGCCAACGACGGAACAATGCTAGTTGCTTTACGTCGCACCGACACAGATAGGTCTTATGGCGACGATAGGACAGGGAAGGCCTAGGAAGGAATGGGAAGGAAGCGGCCGTGGCCTTAATTAAGGTACAGCCCCAGCATTTGCCTGGTGTGAAAATGGGAAACCACGGAAAACCATTTTCAGGGCTGCCGACAGTGGGGTTCGAAGCTACTATCTCCCGAATACTGGATACTAGCCGCACTTAAGCGACTGCAGCTATCGAGCTCGGTACGGAACAATGAAAACATAAACAATCTCGTTTCAAAAGTTGTAATTTTTCATTGTCTCCAAAGAAGAACTTATTTCCTCACTTCTACAAAGTAAACTCCAACGGAGTGTGCCGGTGTAACGCCCGCTGGTTTTAAAATAAAGTACGTACAGCATGATAGGAATTGTCGATATAAACTACCCAGTCAGTACGGGTGCAAACGTTTATTGCTGGCATGTTATTTCATAATTCTAAAAATAATAAGACAATAGGGTTTCATTATTTTAGTTTTTTGCGCTTAACCGACACATGTAGGTTTTATGGCGATGATGGGATGGGAAAGGGCTAGGAGAGGTAAGGAAGCGACCGGGACCTTAATTAAGGCACAACCCCGAGATTTGCCTCATGTGAAAATGAGAAATCATAGAAAAACCATCTTCAGGGCTGCCGACGGTGGGGTTCCAACCCACTATCTCCCGAATGCAAGCTCACAGTTCCGCAACACTAACCGCACGGCCAACTTGCTCGGTGTTTGAGTTCATTTTCACTTCTACTTCTGTTATCATCATCAGCGGCCGGATTTTAATGGCATGTCATCTTTTAACTTTTGCATCATACACATTGCCACTTTTATAAATCCTGATTACAGAATTGCCTATCTGTATATTAAAAGAGTTTACTAAAAACAGATTTGGCATATCGTCCGTCCGTTCTACTGGACCGATTTGCTTTATTTTTGTTTTATTCTCTCCGGAATTACCTACCGATGAATCATAGGACACTGACAGGTCTCGAAGTTTAGCCAACTTTGAGTGACCATAAAATCAAATCAGTAAACGATCACTGCAATAATTGCAGGCGAAGGTTTACCCTAACCCGCAATACATTTTGTACTTAGCAGGTTGCTAAGCGACTAACACTTTCATTAATATCTATATAAATAAAGTTGTAGAGGGTCCCCAGGTCTGTAATTTCCTTTGTTTTACCAATTTTGCAGATACTTATCCGTTTCAGGTCAACTCAAGACCGAATCGACGGTTTTTATTTTTCGTGTCTGTTTGTCTGTTTTTTCCACCATCACGTCGAAACGGCTGGGTAGATGTCAACCAAACTTCATATTTAGAGTATACTCATCCCGAGGAAGGTTTCGATATGCATATCATTTTAAAATCTTCGAATAGACGGGGGTTTATAGGAAAACCAGAACGGTTTTCTCCCATTTTATCTTATACTATTGATTTTCTGTAAACTCCGTGGACCGTATGTGAAACGTCTCTTCACTATACACAACTTCAGTTATTTTCATAATTTACCTTACTCTTCAAATTACGAAGAAAGCCTCAATTGCTACACGGAGAAATTTACTATTTTCTGCGGGTATCATGCTCTGCATTGTGTGACTGACAGACGGACAACGAATATATAGGTTACCATGGCAACGTCTCTGACTGCTTGTCAGCAGGGAAGTGATGCATTGCTATTTTCCTCATGATTCCTTTAAATTTGTGGTTGTTCCTTGGGTAGAAAGGAAGAGAGTCGACAATCGGCCGTTCTGAGGGATATTGGCGGAATATCACTGGAGGTTATAACCGTCCTCGAATAACTCAAGTAATAACACAATTAGTAATCTTCTTATCTGATTTTTAATAACATTGTAAGTATCAGTGCGGCATTTGGTCTGTTCATGAATACTGGCAAGAACAAGCTGACTGTATTATCGAAAAGGAGGCCTCCTGCACATCCACAGTTATTCAAGAAGTGTCATCCTTGAAATACTTTGGGACGATAGTGAACGAGCATTGCGATTCCAAGAATGAAATCTCATCCAAGATCGGGCAAGCCAAAAATGTGTTCGCCAGTATGAGGCCCTAAACACTAATAGAGATCTCAACCTTCAGCTCCGATTTCAGATGTTGTGATGTTATGTTTTCCCTTTCCTTCAAGGCTAAACGCTCAGCTCTTTGCTGGAGAGATGGATTGAAGTTTTCATAATGTATTTGTACAGAAGAATACTTAGAATATCTGGATATAAAGGAAGACTAGTGAGAGTCTTCAACTTGTTAAATAAGAAAAAAAAGCTTCTAACAACCATCGAGGAGCGAAAGCTCAGGTACATGGGGCATATTATGAGGAGTGAACGATATGAACTTCGACTCATCATCGAGGAGAAGATTAAAGGACGACTATCTCTGGGGAGACTGATACATTTCAGGTTTAAGACTTGAGCCGTTGTTATGGGCGGCCTCCTATTGAAATATTTCGAGTTGATGTTTCACGAATAATCATGATCAATTGGATCACCAACCTTCGTAAGGAGAAGGCGTCCTGAGGAGAAGAAAAAGGAGGAGAAGAAGAAGAAGAATTTAACATCCCCGACAAGTAATCGAACCTGGGGCCTTCTAAACCGAGGGCCAGTACACTGACCATTTATCCAAGTAATGGACTAGATTTTCAGTCATCTACGCAGGTGAGGCTCCTCTGACAGGCAGTTTTCTCTTTTTAGAATTCCAACTCCCTTTAAGATGGGTTACCTCTTGATGAACAATCAACACTTGTGCCAGTAAACTGGTAGTAATGTGATAACATTACCTGAAGATCTTGAAGGCAGTTTCAAATTGTAAATGTCGCTCAGGTTGGCTCTATGTAACCACAGACCGTAGCTCCGTTCCGCAGCGGTGTACTGCGTTCTGGGGCGAGTCTTCACTCACCCTTGAAATTGAATAAACTCACGAGTAGTTGCAAGAACATTCCTCCACTGTCTTCTACCGAGATCGGCGTAACGGACAGGGAATGGCTGAACTTTTTTGAGGCAAGGCAAATCATAATCAGGGTGAGGACTTTGATGACCTAACAAATGCCGAAAAATGACCTATAAAATGAGAGAGAAAAAAACTAAAAATATGAAGGAAAAGATATATGTATTAAAAAATATGTGCAGTATCCGTATTACTGTCCGCTTCTGTGGTGTAGTGGTTAGTGTGATTAGCTGCCACCCCCGGAGGTCCGGGTTCGATTCCCGGCTCTACCATGAAATTTGAAAAGTGGTACGAGGGCTGGAACGGGGTCCACTCAGCCTCGGGAGGTCAACTTAGTAGAGGTGGGTTCGATTCTCACCTCAGTCATCCTGGAAGTGGTTTTCCGTGGTTTCCCACTTCTCCTCCAGGCAAATGCCGGGATGCTACCTAATTTAAGACCGCGGCCGCTTCCTTCCCTCTTCCTTGTCTATCCCTTCCAATCTTCCCATCCTCCCGCAAGGCCCCTGTTCAGCATAGCAGGTGAGGCCGCCTGGGCGAGGTACTGGTCATCCTCCCCAGTTGTATCCCCGACCCAGAGTCTGAAGCTCCAGGACACTGCCCTTGAGGCGGTAGAGGTGGGATCCCTCGCTGAGTCCGAGGGAAAAGCCAACCCTGGAGGGTAAGCAGATTAAGAAAGAAAGGGAGAAAGAAATCCGCATTACTTTCAACACTTCAGAAAACAGTATTTAAAAATGTCTTTCTTACAAGCAAAATTTATATTCTGGATACCGTATGTTTGTCTGGACCCACATGTTGCAAAATCATTTTTCTGCTTCCTTTTTTTTTTTTTTTTTTTTACGTCGCACCGAAACAGATAGGTCTCATAGTGACGATAGGGCGGAAAGGCCTAGGAGTGGGAAGGAAGCGGCCGTGGCCTTAATTAAGGTACAACTCCAGCATTTGCCAGGTGTGAATGTGGGAAACCACGGAGAACCATCTTCAGGGCTGCCGACAGTGGGGATCGAACCCACTATCTCCCGAATGTAAGTTCACATCTGTATGCCCCTAATCGCACGGCCAACTCGCCCCGTTCCTTTATTTTTTACTTATTTCCCAGAAAGGTATCTGATCTTCTGCAGAATTCGCCAAATTGTGAAACATTTCCTTTCATCTTTGCCATTCTAACACTCGAAGTGAATCACACACGAATAAATACAACTCGGACTGTGTAAAACGAAACTAACAAACACATATACACTGCCTGACAAAAATATTGAAGCAACCGGAAGAGGAGTAGGAAACGAAATTGAACTTCACGCGCTGAGAGGGTATATGATGGTATTTCAGTGATTACAACATCAAGTCAAATTTGCAAAGAACTTGGTAGTACCATCCCACATATCGGTATGACGTTGTACCCCTTCTGGCCTGGATATATGCTCTGATTCTGTTGGGAAGGATGTTATAAAACCGTTGTATCCTCTCCTGGGGCAAGCTGTCCCACAACTGTTGTAACTGGACCTTGATATCCTGGTTATTGGCACTGGGATGGAGTTGACGTCCGAGTTAGTCCCACACATATTCTATCAGGGACAGATCTGGGGAACTTGCTGGCCACAGGAGTACTTCAACATCACGTAGACAATTCATAGGGACACATGCGTGTGTGGATGAGCATTGCCCTTTTGAGAAATTGCACCACGCCACTGTCGCATGAGAGGGAACACATAAGCAGTGGCGGCTGGTGCAGAAAATCAGTTGTGTGCTGTAACCCATCCCCACTCCAAAAAATAAAAATATTTGGGAACATACTGGTATGTGGTTTTCAAGAGGCTCTCCACTTAGTTTTCCACACTGAACAAACTGGAAAACAACCCCAACACATATACACATTCGTCATAAAGACTATAAAACTACATAGTTAAACGCACAATAACGCCTGCAATGGCAAAATATTAACGAACTCAAACACTTGGTATGAGCGCGCAAAAACAGAACTTCTCAATGTTACCAACATCATTGAAATAAAACCAGCAACGTCGTAATGCAAAATCACATGTTATGTTTTATAGTGACATTTATAAACTAGACATTTTTCATTAAAGAAAATCACAATATCATGTCCTTATTTTGACAACATAAAAAGTACAATTTTTATGTTTCATCGGTTCACAAAGGTGGTTATGGAATAGGCAAGTTGGTAGTATTCTATCCTCTTTGGTATTAAAAGACCTGGCGGGAACAGCTCTACAGTATTTTGTTTTCCCGTTTGCTTTGAGCGATCCCCTCTTAACCCATTTGTTCCCAAATTATTTTATATTATATCTTTTTGATAATTTATTATGCTTTTGCTCATAGAGGATCCCAAAACTGCAGTAAACGTGTTAAAATAATCTTACGAAATTTCTAAGTACGTTTTTCCGCATGTTCTATTAATGGAACAGCGGGCATGAACGGGTAGGTTGTCTCTTCAACAACGAATTTTGCGTTTACGTGAGTTTTCATGTATTTATGGCCCTCAATTGAACATTAAATAAAATAAAAACACACTTTATCTACAACTTAAATAGGCTACAGGAAATATTGTAATCAGCTGGAAATAAACACGCTCTGCTGTCTTTAGTAAGGAAGATTCACATGATAAGCACCGTTCTACAGCCGTGAAGTCTTTTCTCTTCATTCTGTTTCTAGTCTTTGTCTCACATGCCATGAAATGCTGCAAAATAGTTGACATGAAGTGCTACGTCACATTTCCTGCACATTTTTGAAGTGTTTTTCTTATAATGTGCGCATCTGAAAGCTACTGCATGTTTTTTTTTTGTTGTTGTCAAAACGCACTTCATCTGAAACTCTTGTTTACTGGTCAGAGCTGCTTTGGTGATCGGCCTATGAAAGCACTCAAACTATATTTTTGTGGATATGGTACAGCTGTCCTACTAGTAAATGCCAGCAATCAAGTGGTTGGTCTTTATACTTTCTGGAAGAGCGATAATCAACCAAGCATTATTCGCAGACACATTTAGAGGAAATGCAAACAATGCCCAGTAACATTTCTTCATCCTTGTGGAGACTAATGACCCCAACCTTTTCGTTGATGCGATCACGCCACCCATGTACGTGTTGTTCACTGTTCCTGCCAGATGAGGAACATCTCTTTTTCTCTTGAGTGACCTGTTCCTCCGCTTTGCTGTTCCAAGACGACTAACACTCCTGCCTGAGTCGAGGCTACGGTAACAATTTTGTTGTAATTGTACCGGATAAGAGTAATCCCACCTTCAGCGTCGGTTAACTAATGATGTGATCCTCTTCCCCTCTTGGATAACTCTTTAGCATTCATCAGCTGAATTCCCCCTAACCTGTTTCGACGAACTGTTCCCGTACAATTATCTCCATTTTTCTAATAATCTTATTAGCTATACATCCCACTAACTACTTTCACCATTTTCGAAGACACCAAGGTGCCAGAATTTAGTCCTGCAAGAGTTCTTTTACGTGCCACTAAATCTACCTACACCAGGCTGACGTATTTGAGCATCTTCAAATACCACCGGACTGAGCCAGGATCGAGCCTGCCAAGTTGGGGTCAGCAGGCCAGCACCTCTGTCTCAGCCACTCAACCCGGATTGTCCATTTTTCTGGAGTTCCTCCAAAAGTTTGAATGAGGTGAAAGGTCCAGAACTACGGATCCACCTATACCTACTCCAATATCAGGCGTTGTGTTTCCTGTACTGGCTCCTTGACATGGATTTGAACTGCGTAAGTCAACTGAATGGACACACTTTTCATCAGATTTAGAATGTTCACTGTTACACTCATTCGAACCTAAATGTATAACTACAACTTCTAGGTCTATGATTCCCTGTACAGTTGCCTCCGCGTGACAACGGATTTGGTTGCCCGATAAGTTGTCAATATCTTGAGCAGCTTTATTCCCACTATCTTCATCTGACCCTAAGTAATTCTCTGGTGGCCCAATAAACATATGTGTCCAAAGACAGGTTCAGTCTCCATTTCATTCAGACATTCTTGTATCTCATGAACTGACAGTCTAGAGCGAAACAGAAAATTTCTGGATGACTAAATTAGAAAGAATTTTATAACAACTCTAAACATCAACAGTACTCATGTCCTTAGTGCCCACAGTGGAACAAGCTAGCAATCATAAACCCCATGTCATTCATGCCCGCTGTTCCAAAAATGGAACATTTCATTATTACAGCTCAGGAAAGTTATTAACAAATCGAGTAACACAGTTTTAATGTTATGTTTGGTTAACTACAACTCTAGTCTTTCTATTTCCACAACTACATTGACGAGAATGTGTTTCATGTTTATGAAGCAAGCAAAAACTTACCCTTTGCACGCTGCTAATGTGGAGGCCATGTTTAAAAGCACGCATTTGTAAACAAAACAGCTGAGAAACACCTGATTATCGCTCAGCGCAACACAATCTTGCTAACTCAAATGATGTGAAGTAAAATATCCCCTCAAAATTATGCAATATACCTATACAACAACTTTTAAGAAATGTTCCATTTTTGGAACAGCGGGAACAAATGGGTTAAATACTACCGCTGAGTCAAGAGGGTGCCAGCTGCCATGTTCTCATATCGGTCGTAATGCAAGTGTGACTAGTGCTAGTGCTGCCTCTCTGTGGTCGAACGAAGAATCGCTGTGAAGTGATGTCTTGGTTGTTTCCACAGCCTATCGGAACACATTCTCTTTGAATCGGAAAAGTTCGGCACGCATGCGCAAAAGGCATAGCTCCTGGTTTCTGGCTAAAAGCTTAGAAATTCTCGCTGAGCTGTGATCGCACAGCACCCGGCGTGGAGCGCACCAGTAGTTACCTGGTTGTGACTGGAGTTGAATAATTTCCTTTTCTTTGGCTGACGTCTTTCTCAATGCACTGTATTTGATTGTAGATAATATTTTTAAACTAATTTATTTTACCAATAGGCAGTGTGCTGCAGCACTTCAGCACATAAGGTACGGCCCCAAGGACGCAGGATGTCCGTGACGTACCATTGTGCCGTCAGAGTTCCCTCATTCACTACCAGCCGTGACCTGAAGTCATAGCCGATGTCTCCCCACACCATGACCCCAAGAGTAACACAGCTGTGCCTCTCCAGAACATTGGAAGAATGGGACCTCTTCCTAGGTTGTCGCCATACTCGCAGATGATGGTCATCCGGGGTAGTCCAGAATCTTCATCACTGAACACAATGCGATGGCTTCCCGGTCACGACATCACTCCAAATGCAGCCGTCAGTATACGCATGGGACGGTGATTCCCTAGTCCGGCTGCTGCTAGTCTCCGATCAATGGTCGGAATGACACAGAATATTGCAGGGAGTCCATTACTTGTTCTCGGGTGGTAGGCGTTGATGTGAAGGGGTTGCGATGTGTTTGATGCACAATACGGCGATCCTCCCTTGTGGTGGTCAGACGTAGTCGACAGGAACTTTGACGACGAGTATGCCAGCCCTTACGTTCCCAGGCAGTCCAACATCTGGCCACTGTCACATCCGAATGCCCTACAAATCTGGATATTGCACGATTCGACCAGCCGGCCAAATGGAAACCCACAACTCTATCGGGTGCTGATAACTCTCTCCCACACGAGTACGCGGCATCCCGTGTCCTTCACAGCGATCGGTCAACATCTGACGCTGTTCAACATCATCAATGTCCCACTTCAGTCGCACGGGTGTGATTCTGACGCTGTTCACGTCTCTTATATATCTTACTAGGCCTGGTAACAAAACTAATGCACTCTGGTGGTTGTTCTACCTGTCACAGGGAATTACAACTCTAATCATGTACATACCCGCCGATTGTGTGTATATGTACGAAGCTTAATTGACATCCGACCATTTCTTCTGGTTGCTTCAATTGTTTTTTTTCAGGCAAGGCTTGGGCACTTCAACAACTTGATTTAAATGTGAATTTGTACCTACTACAGTGATAATACTTCCGACTCTCATCGTAAGCCCATCCAGTTTAGAAGCAATGTTTCGTCGTTCGCTAGGGATGTAGATTTCCAAAGAGTTCTGATAAGGGTTGTAGAAGGTCAGTTTATTTCACGGTTTTTGAACTGAGTACTGAACCTTTTGATGTTTCAGTATTCTCATTTATTGAAAGCTCGGATTATATTCATATATGTTGATTACTGACGTAAATACATAAAAATGACTAAATAATAACGCAAATTAAAGGATAAATGGGTTGAAAAGAATCGCTTAAAATGACAAAATAATGAGGTAAAATAAAAACACTTAAAAGTGAAAAATGGCAAAAAATGACGAAGAAATAAAGTAGAGGACCCGTGCGCTGCTCCGCAGCATTCGTTATAAATGCAGTAGGTCAGATAACTCGTCCTGATATGCCTATCGTAGTGTTTTGCTTGCCATTTTCAATAATTTTATGATCATTTGATAAGAAGCGTGTTATGGTATGCCACAGTTCGTAGTCGGAATTCATCCATTCTGACGTCATCATGCCATCTGTTTGGTAAAAGCCTATCCATATATTCGCTTGTTTATCCTGCAATTCTTGATGTAAAGCTTGGTCTTTGTGTCGTAGAACGCAATGGAATTTTTAATCGCAATTTTTTAAATACAGAACGGTTGTCTTGTGAGCTCATAGGTTAGTCTCGAAGGAGCGTGTTTGTCAGGCAATGGCCTTCATTCTTTCTAGTACAGCTAGATTATCCTTCTACAGATGTTCCCAGATAATGGCTATGGCGTATGTCATAAATCATGATGGGGTCTGTTTGTACGTAGACTTTTTTCTATTAGCAGCATGTAAGTTAATAGGAACGTTCTGCCATCTGTTGGGTATATTTAGAAGCTTGAGAAGGTCAGAGAATCAAAGAGTATCTAGCAGAGAATAGTATTCTTCAATCATCAGAGGAAATGGCTTCACAGGTAGTAATCAAACATGGTTGCCTGCACTTACTAAGGATGAAAATCACACATATATCCGAACTAGCAAATGTACCCGTGCTTCGCTACGGTATTCTGCATTGTATCCGAATATTGAAGTAAATACTGTACCTGCTGTAAATAAGATAGTTTTAAAATTGCATGTCTCTTAGCGTTATCCGAGAAACAGCATGGAGAGGTCCCAATACGTTGTTTCCAATGTAGAGTGTTTGTTACGGATTTGTGATAATAACGGCAGGCTCACTTGCCTACTGTCATTCGCAATCGGGTTGGGAAGTTTACATTATAATTGCAGGCCCCAATGTTTACTGCGCAGTTAAAATCGATTTGGGGAGTTTTCGTTACAATGGCAGACCTCCTTTCCTACTTCCAGACATGTCACAGTTGAGGAGTTTTTATTATAATGGCAGGAAACTTCCCTACAACCAGTCGAAATTGAGTTGTGCTGTTGTCATTATAATGACAGGCTCCTTTTCCTACTGCCAGCCAGCTAACTGCCAGTCACACCAAGTTGGTGAGTTTCCATGAAAATAGCAGGCCAGTATGCCTAATGCCAGTCACATTTTACATACGTACATTTGTTTATAATGGCGGGCACGCTTGCCTCCAGTCAAACACAATCGGCTAGGAGAGTTTTAAACAAAACTGCATGCTCCCTTGTCTTCTGCAAGTCAGATCGAGAAGTGCGTTATTCATTAGAATGGTAGGGCTTCCTTACTAATGCCAGTTACACAGGAATTGGAGAAGGACCCCATTCCTACTGCCAGTCAAAGTCAGTGTGGGGAGTAGTGATTACAATAGCAGACACACTCTTTCTTGATCGCTACAAATCGACATCAGTGAATGTATATAAGTTAGATCGACATACGAAAGTATATGCTTGTTTACAATATTGCAGATCTTCGTTTACATATTAACTGCTACTACACGGTACGTTATATCGAGAAAGGATTGTACCATAAGACACCGGATTTAGCAGCCTAAATGGCTGGTCCTATGATATCTCATCTATTCATTGGTCAGATTGAGTTAGACACGTTGAATAGGGTAACATTTGTGTAAGATTATCTCACATTGTATTACTTCTCGGATAATTATGTGACAGCTACATACATAGCATTTGGCTCGTATATGGCTACTGGGTGGGCCAATTTTCGTGTAGAGTTTGATGATTCCATCTCTCCTATAAGTGATTGAAATTATGAATTATGCACGTGAAAAGTCCAAATTAACTAACATCGAGAAATAGAGAAAAATCAAATGTAAAAGGGATACAGATACGACAAAAAGTCATAAGACCAAGGTTGTAGATCACTCCAAATTGAACGGGGGATTGTGACATCCGTTATGTGATAGGACTTCCCGAAGGTCTGCACCATCATTAAAATTGCCTCCATATTTCGATATTCTTCGTGGATAAAAAGAGAAAACTTTAAAGATCTTAGAAGTTTTCCGTCCGTTACAGGCTGAAACGTATAATTTTCCAAATTACAATTTCCTTCTTCGACTGGCAGATTATGCCGCAATCTGGATTTTCGGTGAGGAGGTAAAAATTAGGACTTTCAGGAAACTAAACCAAAAAATATGCAAATGGTCATTATTACCCCTTAAACGGGTAGCTGTACGAAAATTTCGCCAAAATATTCAATGTACAGGCACACAGTCGTTACGATTTTACTTATATAGATAGATAAGGAATCTGCTCCAGGTACAAACCTTTTGGGACATGTCCGCTCGACTTAACCTGCAAAACGGACCGTTCATTATACCTCCCTTATTAATCCTCCTGCCGAAGAAATGCATATGAAGAAAAAAGTTTTAGAAATGGATTTCCATCAAGTTTTGGCGATTTCCAGTCAGGTTGGTCTTGTACTGTACTGCATATATTTTGTAGGAGTAAAATCACCATTTCGGTTCCCTATAAATCGCCAGTCCATTCCAGGAACGTGAAATGTTATTGACCAATAAAACCTACCATTGGACAGGTGGATGCCAAATATAAAGTTTGATTCAATTATCTTCAGTAGTTTCAAAGTTGTAAGAAATACGCTTTACACGCACCCGCTCTTGAGTTAAGGCCGGTGGGACTTGTACCGAAGAACGGTCCGTTAGTTGATATCTCCCTTTATCAATCCTCGTATTGAAATGATGCACATGAGGAAAAAGGCTTCCATTAAGGCAGGTAGATTTCCATTAAGTTTGCTTGTGTATATTTTGTGGAAATGCAAAATCACAGTTCCTCTTTCGTATAAAACCCCAGTCAGTTCAGGGATTTAGAAACAATATTTTCCCTAAAACCTACCAAAGGCTAGGTGGATTCTAAATATCAAGTTTGGTGGAAATCTATCCAGTAGTTTCGAAGTTATGGACAAACAGAGAAATAAACAGACACCAAAACTAAAGATATGCAGATGGTCATGATTACACCTGAAACGGATAACTGTACGGAAATGCCGCCAAAATAGTCAATGTACAGACACACTGCAGAAGTGCAGACCTTTATTTCGAGAGTTACTGCTTTGAAACTGTACGACGTATCTACAAACGGACCTCACCATCAGACGCTTCATTCACTGCTCTACATGGTTGGTCCTATGACATCTTCTCGTATATCCTCTGGGGTAGATTGAGTTAGTGTCATTGAACGGGGTGAAATTTTTTACAGTTTTCACATACTACTTCATGACACTCATATGACAGCTAGAATCATAAAGGTTGGCTATCACAAGGGTACTGGTCATGTCAATGTGCGTGCAGAATGTCATGATTCTATCTTTCCTATAAGTGTGCCAAATGATAACATATACGTGTAAAAGTAAAAAATCATTTGAAATCGAGAAATACAGCTCTATTTAATATATTAGGGATAGAAATACGACGAAAAGTCATAGGACTAAAGTTGTAGATCTCTCCAAAATGAAACGCCATTGTGCTTTCTGATGTGCCGATCAGCCACCAATTACCCCGAAACGAAGGTCTGCATCGTCGTTAAAATTGCGTCCATGTTTCGATATTTTCTGGGGCCAAAAGTTATACATTTGCATAGCTTAGAATATTTCCTCAAAGAAAAGAGTGTCCAGCTTTCGGGATAAGCACTCGCATACATACGGGGTAATTAAGGAAGATTATAATACAGTTTAGAAAATGGCTTATAACTGAGGACAGCCGGATGACGACAAATATGTAAATACCAAGTGAATGTATTAGAAAATCAAATGCCCCTCAATAAATTATGCTGGTGTGAGTTATGGATATAAGAAAGCGGTAACAGAGGAGAAATTTAGGCGCAGAGATTCTTAGGTAAAATAATTTGAAGACCAAGAAGGCTACTGACTAAGACAATCGTATCATCAGCAGTGCGTATGTTATTAATGTCGTTCCCATTGATACTGATGCCTAGGTTAACACCCTCGACAGCTTCTCTGAACACAGACTCAGTAAACGTTAAAAAGGAGAGGGGAAAGGACACAACCCTGTCGCACAGTTCTCCGTATAGCTATCTTCTAGCTGTAACCCATGCTGAATGGTTCGAGAATAGCTGAGTGAGATACTGAGATCACCAGCATCAATATCAGTAGTTTTCGCAATCAAAACTTGTCAGGAATCGATGAAGAATGCGTACACGTCGACATTCATATCCAGGCATTTCTGAGTCAGAACATTGAACAAGAAAAGGGCCTCGCGAATTCCCAGTCCGTTTCTAAAATCAGACTGGGTATGACCACTTTGGCGTTCACATTTCGCGTGGATACGAGTGTGGATGATTAACAGGAGTACCTTTAAGACATGTGACATTAGGTTGACCATGCGATAATTATCACAGTGTGATGCACCAGTCTTTTAGGTAGGAGTTTTAACTGCGTTAAGGTTAATTCATCTGGCTCGGGGACTATATGTTCGTGTTTGACTCAATATACATCTATTCATTTACACGCAACACACCACGCTACTAACCACCAGAGAAACACGCGATAGTGAATACATCCGTTCATATAGGTTATTTATGGTTATTTCCGGTGATTCCTGGTTATTTCTGGTTATTCGCGGCATCTGGTTATTCCTCGTGTTATTTCCGGTTATTAATCTTTATACCTTGATGTTTCTGATCTTTTCCGGTTATTTCTGGCTACATACCGCGGTATCTCATTATTCCCGGTTATTCCTGGTTATTTCAGTTTATTTCTGGTTGTTTACTGCGTATCTAGTTATTTCTGGTTGTTTATGTTTATTTCTAGTTATCTCTAGATATGTCTGGTTATTTCTGTTTATTCATGCATGGTTATTTCTGTCATATACCGCGGTTTCTGGTTATCCCTGGTTATTTCTGATTATTCATGGTTATTTCTGAATATTCCCAGTTAATCCCGGTGATTTGTGAGTATTTCTGATTTTGTCAGGTTATATAACGCGTTATCTGGTTATTCCTGGTCATTTCTGATCATTTCTGATTATAACCAGGGCATCCGAACGTAAAATTGGGCCACATCCACATTGAGTGTCGACCCCAGTAAATTGACACAGAAGGGCGTTGGAGAGGAACTAATAACAATGATAAAAACTATTTATGATAACTGTTACATCTGTATGAAGACGATAATGGGTAGAACAGAGTAGTTTGGAATTGACAATGGACTAAAAGAAGCGAGTATGTTTTCACCTTTGCTGTTCACAATAGTGATGGATGACATCATAAAGTCAGAAAGGGAAGATTATAGAGGGGAAAGAATGTTTGCAGATGATGATGCGATGTGGGGAGAAGATGAGGAGGAGGTAAATAACAGATGAACCTGCTCAATTGCTGTGAAGAGCTTCAAAGTTACTTAAATACATCCTCTGAATATGAGTTTCATTGATTGTGATTTATTTGCCGCAGAAACCACACGAGATGAGGAGGAGCTGCCCAGTATGAAAAGCGAGTAGGAGATCAATTAGTTGACAGCATCACAAATCTTGAGAAGATTTCACCATAGATTGTAGTTAAAATGAAGATCAAGAGAAGACGTCCTCCCTTCACAGTTGCCATCATCATCATTAAAGACAAGCACCTGAAAAGAAATTAAAAACAACTCAATGGACCTGAAAAGGATTATCCTTTGATGAACAATTCACCTCACAGTAGCAAGAGCCAAGAGTACCATCAAGAAAAAAAGACATCCTAACCAAGTCACCTGATCATTGTTCATCTTCTCAAGATAGTGAATATGTGAGCGACAGAGGTGATTCGTCCTATTTTAGGTATACATTTTCTTGAAACAACCAAACCAACTAAAGATGCTGAGTGTATCGAGTACTCAGAGGACAGACGAGGAGAGGAGTGGATTTTAGTGCACATGTTGCCAATGATGGGCTTACTTCCGCTGCTCTGGAGCAAAACCTGGCAAGTTTAAGTGCGGCTTCTGTAAATAGAGTTAATTCAGCAACCATCAAAAACGTTCTTTTGAGGCATTATTGAACTGTAATTTTTCTGGTTTTTTAAATAATTAGTTGCTCTACAGTATCATTAACATTTTGGTACCTAAGAGAGCAACGTATTCCATATTAGGAGCACTTTTTAAGCACATTATTTGGCATTTCTAAATTTCACTTAATTTTTATGTTAATGATAAATTCAAACATATAAACATGTACTGCATTAAGATAACAATTCTTTCCGCTCTGTAAAAGAAACATACATTGAGAAACAAAGCATTTATAAATCGAACATAAAACGATATTCCATATTTTGTACATTTCCTCTAAATATTTTGAGATGCAGTAGTATTCTGAGTAACAAAGGTCATAAAAACTTGTGTCCGCTTTGCACTGTACATGGAATTACAGCTATTTGTATGGTACGCATAAAAATAACCGTCCAAAAATGATTAACAACACACAAACGGCACTGATTCATTTATTGATCAACAAACTTTTCCTCATTAGATTTTTGACTTTGAAACGGATGAGAGGTAAATTCAAGAGGGAAAAATCAAACACAAGGAACTAATTGTTGCCTTGCATTAGGCATAATTCTGTCCTCATAATAAAAGAACGTCCAAATGATCTATACGTACTATTGTCAAGAGAGCTGAATAGTTCACTGAAGTCGGCAGAGAATTTTTGAACTTGTATTGTGAACTGTTCCTAAGGACGTAGGTTTGTGTATGAAGTCATGTGTGTTGAACTGTTGCACATTATGCAACAGTCATACATTTAAGTCATTTAGGTTGAACTGTTGCATATTATGTAGGATTTCTGCATCAGTTAATACTTCAGTAAAGCATTTCTTCATCTTTAATACATTACACTGTAGGAGTGCGTAAATATGTCGTCCAAACATACATTCCTACAGTGCGGTACAGTAAGGGTTACTTTCCTTTACACGTAAGCATAGGAAAATAAACACAAGGAAAATTGTTCTGATGGATTGCATACCCGTATGTGACTGGAAGGCGTGACCATTTTTTGGGAAATATTGGACAGGAAGAGCATTGTCAGATACGCGGTATTGTTTCTTAAGAGACGATACGTATTTGCACTGGGGCAATATAAGAACCTGACTCTGATACAAGAAGTTGTACCTACTTCATTGACAATACCTCCACCTCCCTCCGTAAACCCATTCTAGATTAACAGTAATACCTGTTCACCTATCAGGAATGTCCGGCCCCATGGCCAAATGGTTAGCGTGCTGGCCTTTGGTCAGAGGGGTCCCGGGTTCGATTCCCGGCAGGGTCGGGAATTTTAAACGTAATTGGTTAATTCCTCTGGCTGGGGGAATGGGTGTATATGGCATCTTCATCATCATTCCATCCTCACCACAACGCACAGGTCGCCTACGGGCATCAAATCAAAAGACCTGCACCAGGCCTCCCCGGAGGCTACACGCCATTATTATTATAATAATAAATAATAATAATGTTATTTATTTTACGTCCCACTAACTACTTTTTAAGGTCTTCGGAGACGCCGAGGTGCTGGAATTTAGTCCCGCAGGAGTTTTTTTACGTACCAGTAAATCTACCGACACGGGGCTGTCGTATTTGAGCACCTTAACCGTCTGAGCCACTCGCCCGGCATTATTATTATTATTATTATTATTATTATTATTATTATTATTATTATTATTATTATTATTATTATTATTATTATTCGTTTTCTACGTAGAGAGGTGTGAACGACACACATTGACATTGATCTGACCTTGAGATAGAAATCACCTGGCCGTGCGGTTAGGGGCGCGCAGCTGTGAGTTCGCATCCGGTAGATAGTGGGTTCGAATCCCACTGTCGGCAGACCTGAAAATGGTTTTCCGTAGTTTCCCATTTTCAACCAGGAAAATGCTGGGGCTGTACCTTCATTAAAGCCACGGCTACTTCTTTCCCATGCCTAGGCCTTTCCTGTCCCATCGTCGCCATAAGACCATCTGTGTCGGTGCGACGTAAAGCAAATAGCAAAATAAATAAAAAAGAAATCACCAGAATAGGCACAAAAGCTGCAGCTGATGAAGGCCCGGATATACTGCACATCTTAAAGGAATATTACAGGTAGGGTGACCAAATGATGAAGGAAGGAATGAGGGAGAAGACAGTCAGAAAAAGGGGGGACATTTCACAATTTTGGAGGACAGCTGCATGTCTAACTGTAATTTTAAAACGACAAATATTATAACATTTCCGAAAAAATTATGTTGCCAATTTCCCCTCTTTTTGTGACCAAATTTACAAAAGTTTACAAAACGCCTTGCGAACGTTACTCCGATCAGGAGATAAGTATGGCTTGTTGTTTTCCCACTTTGCATTATAGGAACATATGTGTTTATTTTTCCCTTTTGCCTTCTCGGGTTTAAATGATGGCTTTCTTTTTTGTAACAAAGTACAGGTACAGTCATCACTATGCGACACCGAATCCATTTCAAACATCACAAAACTTAATTTAAAAAAAACACTAGTTAATACAACACGTCTATGTTGATGCGCTTCGTGCTACAGGTTGGCCACACACGCCATGCTACGAACCTTAGAGCATTAATACGCACATGATCGAAGCTATGGACTAACGGTAATTCGGAAGTCGGAAGGTATATCCGGAACAGTTCTCCAAAGATGCTATAACCTAATCCTTTGCACTTTCAAAGATCATACTGTTGGCAACGGCTACGCTATGTTTCGTCGAAGCTAGACCGGAGGACGGTTGCTCACTGTCAAAATTCGTACCGATGACAATAACATGAAAAAATTCTCGTTTAGTTAGAAAAGGAAACAATTGCGGAACATTTACAAAATACCCTAAAATGCGGGAAGGTTGGTTCTCCTATCCACATGGCAGATCAGTGAAATGAGTGCAAGCTAAATTTCGCGTCGATTACAACCCGCCAACTCATCCATACACGAAGAAATATAGAAATTTGAGGTAACAAGATCCAAGACTGATAAGAAGCATGAATACCCGCGTTTGAAAAGGATTGAGGCGCCAGAGAATATTGAAGAGCCCTATTAAGTCCACGAGCTGTCTGTCACAGCAGGTGGCAGTGTAGCGATCAACATGCTGGCCTATACTGTAAGAGAACATGAGCAAAACCATCGCCGACATCTAACGGAACGAGTTACGGCTAGTCACACGGAACGTGATCCATCGGGACATCCTGTGCCTAAGCCATTTCCAGCAGTACCTGTAAAGATGGATAAATAGGCCCACCTGTTAGTAGGCTTCTGTCTTTGACCTACTTATATAAAAATTTAACCCAAGAAGTGCCAAAAGTTTTTCCCTAAATGCCATGCATTGCACATTTATTTTGTAAACAAATTTAATCACGCTTAGATAGGAAAAATGTAGACAGGGAGCACACCGTATTACTCAGAAAACTTTATTTAACATGATCATGTAATTATTAGATAATTTACTAACTTATTACCGAGCTCGATAGCTGCAGTCGCTTAAGTGCGGCCAGTATCCAGTATTCGGGAGATAGTAGGTTCGAACCCCACTGTCGGCAGCCCTGAAGATGGTTTTCCGTGGTTTCCCATTTTCACACCAGGCAAATGCTGGGACTGTACCTTAATTAAGGACACGGCCGCTTCCTTCCCACTCCTAGCCCTTCCTTGTCCCATCGTCGCCATAAGACCTATCTGTGTCGGTGCGACGTAAAGCAACTAGCGAAAAAAAAAACTAACTTATCTGATAATTATCAGGCGATAAAATGTTTGAAAAACTAAGTAAGTTTTTGTTTTTCACATTTTCAACTTCACCATTAACAATTAAAAAACACTCATTAAAAATCACTATATAAAAAACACGCAAAATTTATTTTATCTTTTTATATTAAGTTCTCAAAGGTCAACATAGAAACAAAAACAAAAAATTATTAAAAGTTCCGAGCGCCACGCAGTTCCGTCAGTCGTCATGCACTACTCGGGAGTCATTCTGAGTTTTCTTTTCCTGACAGGCCTCATATGTCTCCGGAAGTGATGCACCCCAAAATAACACTTCAAAAGAAACAATATAACAAAACTCAATAATAGGTCGAAAGATAACGAAAGATATTCACAGAAACAGGAACAGCGAGCGAGTGCGAGGTTGCATAGCAACTGTGACCATAGGGGGATGAGGAAAAATCAGCTGAATTTATACCTATCCTGACCTTGACTCAGTCATTTCCGGCTGGTGAGGAATGTGTAGCAGAAGACTTGAAGCTTTGCCTTCAATGTTTTACTTGCTATAATAGCGTAAGTGAAAGATAAATTATGTTATATGTGATTAAGCGAATGCATCTTGGCCAGAGCCGCATTTAGGCATGGGTCTTATGGGCCCGGAACCACAGCGGCAAATATATAGGGCGGCAAAAATTAAAGGCCCAATAGTAAGGTCTAAGTTTGAAAACGAGATTTTAGAATGGGCGCACTTTCATGGTATTCAAAAGCGAAAGCTCCCGATATGAATAACGGAATTATCGGTAATAATACCACCAAAATATTGAAACACAGCCCCCTAGGTTCTGCATGCGGGTATCAAGTAATTTCGGGCTGCAACATGTCAATCGGGCGGTGAATCAACGCCACTTAGTAGCAACCCATATTAATATACCAAGAGTTCCGGAGAAACCTGTAAAAGCCATTTTAATTCATTTTTGAGAGTATTATTAAACGCTTTTCGTTTACGTACACAACGTGGATGGTCGAAAACGATTACGATAAGTGGCGCAAATTTTCACAGATTAGTAGAAGGGAAGAAGAGGAGGAAAAGTGAATTATTCTCTCAAACACCAAAATTAGACCTATTTTCCACAGGATCCAAGCTATAACTCATACAACTTTTTATGCAATGACGAAAATAAAAATTATAGTAACGGCACAGAAAACTATTTTTTTTTTGCTACGGGCTTTACGTCGCACCGACACAGTTAGGTCTTATGGCGACGAAGGGATAGGAAAGGCCTAGGAGTTGGAAGGAAGCGGCCGTGGCCTTAATTAAGGTACAGCCCCAGCATTTGCCTGGTGTGAAAATGGGAAACCACGGAAAACCATTTTCAGGGCTGCCGATAGTGGGATTCGAACCTACTATCTCCCGGATGCAAGCTAACAGCCGCGCGCCTCTACGCGCACGGCCAACTCGCCCGGTGCACAGAAAACTTTGATGAGTATACGCCCAATTTAAGTTGCATTTCCATTGGTCTACAGTTGGAACTGAAAGTGAACATCGTGAAGACGATCTAGTACCAAGATAGTACCAAACGATTACCCTTAGACTGCTATGCTGAAACTGGAGTGAAGCAGAATCAGGACATTCTCTGTAATTCTTTGCGGATATATCCAGACAATTAGCGATTTCTGACACACACAAAAAAATGCTGTTTGAAAGAAAGCGTTTAAATGAAGACACTTTAAGGAAGGGGGGCGAGGCGGAATATTATTTGGGCCCAGAGGCATTGCAGTAGTTACATTCGGCCCTGGTCTTGGCCCATCCTGTATTTGAGTATTCACAGAACATCCGATCATCGTCATCTTCTGGTAGGCTGGCGGGTACGAACATGTGAACTTGGCCCTAACGCTAACACTACGTGGAGAGAAGCACGGCTCCATTGCTAAATGGTTAGCGTGTTGGCCTTTGGTCCACATATAACACTATCCTCTACGATAATAACACGCAGTTACCCACACATGGCGGATGCCGCCCACCCTCGTCAGAGGGTCTGCCTTACAAGGGCTACACCCGGCTAGAAATAGCCAGACAAAATTATTATTATTATTATTATTATTATTATTATTATTATTATTAATATGTGGAGGGAAGTATTCACTGTCACGTTTTTCTGGGGTAGTGAGTTGTGTACTGGAGACAAACATAAATACTCAGTCCCCGAATCAGAGTTGGCTAAAATTTCCAACCTAGCCGAGAATCGATCCCGCAATTAACTGAACCGGAGGTCGAGGAGCCGAATGAAATCCAGACATATTGATTATCCAGCATAAATGCATGAAAATAACTAAATAATGCAAGATAAAAAAATGGCTTTAAAATAAGAAATCCGTAAATGAACTGCTGAAAATGACAACATGACACAAAATTGAAACATATGACCTAAAAATTTAAAAATGTAAAAATGGCAAATAATGGTGCAAAATGAAGTTAATAAGTATGCATTTGTACAATATTGAATGAGGGGGCGGGACATTACTAGTACTTTATACAAATTAGCAATGACCAGTTGAACGTTGATATGTCTACAGAACCCTCGTCATATCTCATGAGTTGCCGCTAAAATGTTCATCTCATAGCCAGCAAGACCTGTTGCTCTTTCTACAAACACCCATTATCTGCAAACGTAACTTACCTGATTGCTTGTTATTTTGTTATTTGCTTTACGTCGCACCGACACAGACAGGTCTTATGGCGACGTTGGGACAGGAAGGAGCTAGGAGTGGGAAGGAAGCGGCCGTGGTCTTAATTAGGTACAGCCCCAGCATTTGCCTGGTGTGAAAATGGGAAACCACGGAAAACCATCTTCAAGGCTGCTGACAGTGGAACCCACTGTCTCCCGAATACTGGATACAGGCCGCACTTAAGCGACTACAGCAATCGAGCTCGGTGACCACATTCTATGGGTCAAGTGGCAAGAAGCTTGCCTGTGGAAGATGGTGGGTTCGAAACTAACCCTGGATAACCCTGAAGATAGAGTGTACCGTGGTTTCCATTTCAAAACAAGGCAAATGCTGGTGCTGTACTGCAATTATGGCTACGGTTTCTACTTTCCGAAGAATAGCCCTTCGTCCTTCCACCGTACCCGAAAATCTGTACATGTAGCCGCGATGTTAAAATCGTGGCACATACAGCCTGTTAGGGCTTTGGCCCAGCCATAAGCCCTGAGGTAATTGGTGTATCATGTAGTTAGCGTGTGGAAGCTACTTTGTTTCAGGCGGAAGTATTCCAAGGCAACCATCCCCTAAAGTAAGAAAATTCGTGTCCTCATGCTAACACTAATCGAAAGAGAAAATGGAAGAAGTCCGACCCTTCAGAGAATAAGGGTTTCGGCAGAAGAAAGAGGAGGGCCATGAAAGGCACGAAAATTAAACGACTGCCCAGGCGACGTTGGAGGACAGCAAGAAACAGCCAAGTGATTTCGGATAAGAAATTTGGAAGTGGAGACCCTGGCACAAGTAAGTGGAAACAATGTCAACCCACGATCCCAAGTTGAGACGCCCACAACCACAAGGGATATCCGCGAAACTTTTAGTGATACTTCGGCTCACTGGTGCTGAATCGGTAGACCTCGGTTATCTTTGAGATTCGTTTTGGCAACCTCTGACATTAAAAAAAAAAAATCGATTATGCGTCGCCGTGAAACATCTGGCGGTATAATTGCAACAATTTAAATAGTGTTGTAATTGACACCGCAAAGTCAAAATATAGGTTAAGCTTGAACATGAGTGAGATAAATGAAAGTACATCACAGGAACAACCTAGAACTCCTACACAGAAAAGACGGTTTAAAAAAATCATATCGATCGATCGTACTATCGATTCAATTCAGATTTCATTTCCATTCGGTTGGCAGTATTACCGGAACCGTTGTAGCTCCCTCCTTACCCCAGTAAAACGAAGTGTCAGTAAAAGTTTAGCGGATAGCACACATACTGGTGTGCCATTTGGCTTTCCTGATCCAGAGTGCGCCGTTAAGCTGCTAGGAAAAAGCTCTTTCTCAGAAGATTGTATGTTTTTAAATGAGAATTGAAGAATCCTGCGGTGATCATTGTGATGACGGTGGGTTGTTATTTTCTTTCAAGCTGCTTTACGTCGCACCAACACAGACAGGTCTTATGGCGACGATGGGATTGGAAAGGGCTAGGGGTTGAAAGGAAGCGTTCTTGGCCTTACTTAAGGTACAGCCCCAGCATTCGCTTGGTGTGAAAATGGGAAACCACGGAAAACCATCTTAAGGGCTACTGACAGTGGGGTTCGAACCCACTACCTCCCGGAGCCGCGCGCCCCTAACCGCACGGCCAACTCTTTCGATGAAATGAAATGGCGTATGGCTTTTAGTGCCGGGAGATCCCAGGACGGGTTTGGCTCGCCAGGTGCAGGTCTTTAGATTTGATACCCGTAGGCGACCTGCGCGTCGTCATGAGGATGAAATGATGATGAAGACAACACATACACCCAGCCCCCGTGCCAGCGAAATTAACCAATGATGGTTAAAATTCCCGACCCTGCCGGGAATCGAATGCGGGACCTCTGTAACCAAAGACCAGCACGCTAACCAACTCTCTCGGTGGTGGTGGTGATGATGATGATGATGATGATGATGATGATGATGATGATGATGATGATGATGTTTGTTGTTTAAAGGAGCCAAATATCTAAGTCATCGGTCCTTAATGGTACGAAATGAAATGACAGTTTAAAAGTCCAAAATTCATCCACTGACCAGAATTCAAAACGTGATGATGAAGAATGAATGGATGAATATGAATTTAAAACAATCAGTTGATCCGACCCGCAATACCTCGCCTTCCTAGAAACTACGAGGGGCATACTATATTGTTTTACACTTTATTTTATGTATGTCCGGGTATGGTTCACATTTCACTTTTGAAGCTGGTGACGTGTAACTAGTGTCTTGTTCCAACGTTTGTTAACAGCACACGCACAGGGGTCAACGAATGCACTCGTCATAGCCATTTCATAACAACACTGTCAGCGTAGGAGCAGTCCGACTTGTTGGCCGTCAGCGTACTGGCCTTCGGTTCAGAGTGTCCCGGGTTCGATTCCCGGCCGGGTCGGGGATTTTAACCTTCATTGGTTAATTCCAATGGCCCGGGGGCTGGGGGTTTGTGCTGTCCCCAACATCCCTGCAACTCACACACCACACACAACACTAACCTCCACCACAATAACACGCAGTTACTTTCACATGGCAGATGCCGCCCACCCTCATCGGAGGGTCTGCCTTACAAGGGCTGCACTCGGCTATAAATAACCACACGAAATTAAAAACGCGTAGGAGCAGACAACATGGAAAGCAACCGTCAGAGACAGCGCTATACGGCTTGGTTCCTATAGAAAGAAGGCGTGATCACTGCAGAAATTCATCGGCGCTTGGTGGCAGTCTGTGGAGAACATACGCCGTCACGGAAAACAGTTTACAACTGAGTGGAAGGTTTGAAAACAGAACGCACATCGGTGGACAAGGGAACCAGTTCTGGAAGGAATGTGACAGTGTCAACACCAGCCAACATTGCCCGGGTCGAACAGGCCATCCAAGGAAACAAATGTATCACGTTTACGGAAACGGAGGCAGGCACGGGAATTAGCCGAACACCCTGCAGCGGATCGTGTACGGCAACTTACAGTTGGGGAAGGTGTCATCCACGTGGATGCCTAGACTCTTGTCTGCAGACGAAAAGCAGAGGCGTGTGTACGTGTGCAGAGAACTTTTGTAACGCCATGATCAAGATCCAGCCAACTTCATGGCTAGGCTTGTGACGGGTGATGAGACATGGCTTCATTACATGAGCCACAAACGAAACAACAATCGATGCAATGGAAGCATAGGGGCAGTCCACCGCCAAAGAAATGTTGAACAGTGCCATCAGTTCATGTTGGGGAACATGAAGAAACCTCTGCGTGGTCGCCGTTTTGCGGATTTTGCAGAACTGGACACAGCTGTCAAGGCATGGATACGCATCACTCATAAGGAATGGTCTAAGGAAGGTCTGGAGAGACTGACACATCGATGGCATTCAGTTAAGAAGATATTATATTGAGAAGGTGGATGTAACAACTGATGTGTAATGTACTTCATTTGGGTAGAAAAAATAAAGTGTAAAACAATAGAGTACGCCCTTCGTATATTACTAACCAAGGGACTGCTTCCAAATCACAATCGAGAATCGATGTTTCTTGTTGTCTAAAGGCGTTCAAAATCCAGGTCAGCGGTCCCTCATAATGGTACCTATAGCTAGTAAAGTAGAACCGTAGTATTTCTCAAGTTGCGGTACTAATCAAGCGTAGCGTAAACTCACAGTGTTCCAAACATTACGGTACTACTCACAAGTATTGTACGTCGCACAGGTAACGCAGACCTATGGTCTTTCTCACTAAATGGCGCCATTCGTAAGCAACGCAAACGTATGGTGCACCTCACATAGGTGTACTAATCGCAGGGACGCGTACTATCCCGTGGTGTTCCTCTCATAGTGGGTACAAATCACAGGCAACCCAGACCAACGGTGTCGCTTATATAGTGGTACTAATCACATAATGGTACAAATCACAGGCATCGTAATCCCGTGGTGTCCTCCTATAGTGGTACTAATTACGGGTACTGGAAACCCACAGTGAACCGCTCTCTGCTGCTACTAATCACAAACCTATTGTGTACCTAACATAGTGGTACTACTCGCAAGTAAAGGCGACCCATGGTGTTCCCTGCGTGACGGTACTAATCACAAGTAGTTTCATGGTTCTAATTATTCAATCAGCATCTTCCGACAGGCAGGGGATACTGTGGGTGTATTCTTCGTCTGCGTCGTCCACCCACAGGGGGTTGGTGATGACTGTTTAAGGGGAAGTATAATTAGACTATTAATTGTAAGTATACGAGAAAATGGAAGGGGTCTGGTGTTTCAAAGAATGAAGGTTTTGGTAAAAGGAAGGAAATTGCCGATGAGAGACATACTAGGCCTCACAAACCTTATGTCGTCGGAATCGGAAGAGAACAAGAATCGACCAAGAGAGTCCGATAGGAAAGTTGAAAGTTACGTGTCTGGCACAAAATGTGTTCAAGTAATGCCAGACTCAGCCAGAGACGCCGTGGGTGTCGCTAATCACTTGTTGAGAGCCCATGGACGTTATCCCTTTCAGTCGCCTCTTACAACAGGCAAGAGATGTATGTTGTGGAGGTATTCTATCCGGAAGGACAGTAGTCAACGTAATGGCATCGTCTGGGTATTGCTTGAATTTCCTCGCCAGGGAGGAAATGTTTCCAGGTCGAATAATTTATATAATTTGAGGAATCCGAATACGTTCATGTGACTGGACGAAGTATAACGTTCTGTACTGAATGTATGTGTACCTATTAATCCCTTTTCCGGATAAGGGGTCGAGGATGAGATTAGATCAAATTATAATGCATGTTGTACGGCTGGATGCCCTTTCTGCCACGATTTCAGTCAAGGAGCTAATGATGCTATAATGAATGGTGGTGAATTAAATCTGGTAAGTGGGTCGCCAGTGACCTACGAATAGGGACTGCCCCGGCATTTGCCTCGTAGTGAAAATGGGAAAGTACATAAGACCATTCTCAGGACAGCTGACGAACTCACTCGTCTCCCGAATTCACAGCTGAGCTCCTTAGCCGTAGCGCGCTCGCTCACTCCGCCAGGTATCGTGCCGTATTTAATAACGTATCGTTTTCCCTCATCCTTTAGCCGTTCATATTACAAAATGTGTTTTAACCGAGTAAAAATGTTTTCATAGTGTTAGAAGTCAATTGCTCCTAAGTCAACAGAGAACTGGAATTGTATCAATCTTATACGTTGCACTATTTTACAACCCTCAGATTTCGGTAAAGTCAGTAGCGGCGATAAGAAGCTTGCCCACAATAATTGAAAATGGGCCTCCCGTTTCCTCATAAGGTAAGTTACATGTTTATTTCGTAGTACAGGGTTGTATATTACTACAATGAACAACAACAACAACAACAACGCAACAACGATGATGATGATGATTATTATTATTATTATTATTATTACTATTATTATTATTATTATTACTATTATTATTACTATTATTATTATTATTATTATTATTATTATTATTATTATTATTATTATTATTATTATTATTATTATTTAGTTTTCAAATCCGAAGGAATTAAAATAATACACTTATCGTACAAACACACACACACACACACGCACAAGAAATGCATATTCCAATTATAGTAACCAAACACGCTAACCGTCACAATATTAAGAAATAATCTCGCGTCTAGGACCAAATAATTTACTACTATTTACAATTCAACCGCCCATCGTAAGCCTACTTATCTACACCGACTGCCGAAAATTATTAACAGGCTCTAAACTTCAGTATTTAGACTTTAGATAAAGAGGATGTCTTTGTTATCTCATCTTTGCTGACTACTAGGCTCTCAGATCTGGCTAATTACTTCAAAAGCCTCGTTGATTATTGTGAGTGGCAGCAAGGGATTGTTATTATTAGAACAGGCTGGGAAATCCACATCCTTTCAGAAATAACTAGGCTACCGTACTGCTAGTAACGAAAGAAGCTCTGCACTACGACGGCCTACATTTGCAGTAACCCTCCGTAATACAAATAGTATTGTCTTGTGTGCTTTAGCTTTATCAGTATGTAAAATCACTCTTCTGCTACTGAATTAAGAGACAGTCATGTGCCCTTGACAAGGCACCCGCCCCGCGGGGTCAGTGTCGTCCTTATCACCGACACTGGGTGAAGGGTTTGAAACACGTGGTGACGGGTCTCTCAAACGATTTGCACATTGTAATAACGTGTTCTGTCTTTGAAAGACACTTCAGTTGGGACTGCACGCATATTTTGAATATCAATTGTCTTAAAATTTGACTCCATCAACCAGTTATGAAACATAATTAATTTAATGTTAAGTACTTATTTCTTCATCGTCCAACACTGACTGGTTTTTCAACTCGGCTTTTCCTCTCTTCTTCTCGACCTTTCAAAACAAACGTTTTCTGAAAAATTCTGCAAGTTTGACAGAATTCAATCCATGCGAATTAGGTCAGCATAGTTCTGCACGAGACTGGATGTATTGTACAATGGAAAAAAAACTTCCAAAAAATTTTTACCAGCCTACTGGGACAAGGTAACGAAGTGCAGAATTGAAACAGGAAGCTAATACCAGAAGCTAGTCGCACCGTGCTTGGATGCAAACTTCATATTCTATTGAGGTGAAGAGAAAGTTTCTTCTTTTTTTTTTAATCGACAAATTAAAAATTACGAGTGGAATTATTTACGAACCACCAACACGACACAGATAGGTCTCATGGCGACGATGGAAGAGGAAAGGACTAGGAATGGGAAGGAAGAGGACGTGGCCTTATTTAAGATACAGCCCAGCATTTGCCTGCTGTGAAAATGGGGAACCACGGAAAACCATCTTCAGGGCTGTCGACAGTGGAGTTCGAACCCACTACATCCCGATTGCAAACTGGCACCCGTGACCGCACGGCCAACTTGCTGGGTAGAGAAAGTTTCCAACAGACATGGGAACCAATTCTAGCTTCCCCTGGAAATCACTGCATAAAGCAACGGTGTAATGTAATTAGGTAAAATGGGAGAATTCAAAGGAGAAGCCAGCTGTTCGCTAGCATCGTCCATCCGTAACTAGCAAAACCCTGAACGGAGTCAGAACCAGTTTGACCCGGTGCGAATAGGACCAAAACAAAAAAGTGTGGTTCCAGCCCTGCTGACTGATCTAGTGAATGCAGTCAGTTACAAGATTTACATTTGCTGATCCACGGAAATCTCCAACCAATTCTGCGCAACAAGGTCTTGTTTTCGACAAATGACGACGCCAGTAAGACTGTTGAATTTTGGACATCAGGTAGAATACATTCCAACCGCTGCGTCATTATTGTTTTCTGTTATTAATAGTCCTATGATGCCATCCGTTTGACCTTAGAACGTAAATAGTCGCATGAACAGGTGCCCCTGTTCTCATTTGACTAAAGATTAAATAGTTCATGTATAGACTACTTGTTGGAAACCATTGATCTTAAATTGCAGATCACTCGAACCCTTTATGAACCAAATAAGCATTAATTAGAAATATTTCCTTTCTAATTACCAACTTCTGCGTTGTTCTACCTTATTGACATTTCCTTCCTGCTGTGTAAAAAATTCAAATATCCCCCATAACCTCACATAATAACATTTCTTAACGAGATCTCGGTTTAATTCTACATATTTTCGGAGGACCAGAAATATTAGGGAGGTAAGCAATATCTGACTTAATCTCTTAAATAACTGGCATAAAATTCTATGTGAGTTTAGTTAAGTCTATATCGAGTACATATTATATAGCCATCGAATGCACTGACCTTTTGTTGATGACAGCAGAAATTGTCTCAAACGGAGTAATTTTGAGTTTAATTTGAAGCACACACAGAACACAACACCAACACGACAAACGATTATTAATTACACGACTATTTAGCTTTAAAACTACATTTAAGAGAAGCACATATTCTAAAAGTATGCGTACACACGCACGAAACGATATCTTTTGCGCGATACGTCCCGAGAAACACGAAAAGACAGTTGAGAGCTGACGGCACTGCTCGGCGTACCGAAGAGCGCGCGGCTTCACTGCGACAGGCCAAATGCTAGCGGCAAAGCACACACGTTGCCCGAGCACCAGCCGAGACCCGGCGTAACCACCCGAGCGTTAGGAGTCAAAGCATATCTCTAGAGAAAAGGCGCGTTCCCTTGAAAATTAATATGAATTATTTTATTATTAATGCTGTTTTGCCTTGAAATATTCCTTTAGTAGTTTACCATCAGGTGCTTATAAATATCATACTAAATGGCTTTTCCAATTTGCATCAGTTGCTTACTATATGTGTACCTGTTAGCCAAACCAACTTAAGTCACATTTTATTCATTTCATGAAACTTAGAGCCATTTAAACGTAATTCCACTTTCACTTTATTTTTATGGCAAAAATAATAATTATCCATTTTAATTGTGCATTATATTAATGAATGTGTTCAGTGATCAAAATTACACAAAATATATCAAGAACAATTATGAAAATGCATTACCTATGTACAATGCAGTAGAAATGCCCTGCAACTAACGTTTTGCCTCTCTCCTCTAAAATGCCCGGGCGAGGTACTGGTCCTCCACCCCAGTTATATCCCCGAAGCAAAGTCTCACGCTCCAGGACATTGCCCTTGAGGCGATACAGGTGGGATCCCTCGCTGGAGGGTAAACGGATTAAGAAAAAAAAGAAAGAAATCTGAGTGTCAACAAAGAGAGATGAAAGCAGAACTGAAGCAACAGAAATTTTGTGAAAGTTATCATCGGCTGCTCACGCCTAGAGGGGTTTCGAAGTGGAATATTAGACAAGATCTAGTCAATAAGTATCCATCATTAAATAATTTGATCCATTTACTGTATAAACAGAGATGGACTGAACGCGTAGAAAGAATGCAAATCAGGCGGCCCCTAAAATGAACTCTTCGGTATCAACTTAGAGAAAGGTCAGCATGTGAACGTCCTGGTAAACGATCCTAATCCATTGGGGTAGATTAAAAATACTTTTTTTTTTTTTTTTTTTTTTTTGCTATTGGCTTTACGTCGCACCGACACAGATAGGTCTTATGGCGACGATGGAACAGGAAAGGGCTAGGACTTGGAAGGAAGCAGCCGTGGCCTTAATTAAGGTACAACTCCACCATTTACCTGGTGTGAAAATGGTAAACCACGGAAAACCATCTTCAGGGCTGCCGACTGTGGAGTTTGAACCCACTATCTCCCGAATACTGGATACTGGCCCCACTTAAGCGACTGCAGCTATTGAGCTAATAATACAATTTTCAATGTGTTTTATGTCGCACCGACGCAGATAGGTCTTACGGCGACGGTGGGAGAGGAAAAGGCTAGAAGTGGGAAGGAATCGACCGTGGCCTTCGTTAAGGTACAGCCCAGCTCTGGTGTGAAAATGGGTTAATAATAATAATAATAATAATAATAATAATAATAATAATAATAATAATAATAATAATAATAATAATAATAATAATAATAATAATGCCTCAGATACCACGTGGTCCGGCTTCATGGCGAAATGGTTAGCACGCTGGTCTTTGGTCCAAGGAGTCGCACGTTCGATTCCCAGCCGGGTCAGAGATTTTAATTTTGATTAGTTGATTCTTCTGACTCGGGGGCTGGGGGTTTGTTCTGTCTTTAATATTAGATTCTATCTCAGGTAAGGCCCCATCCTCAAAAACGCCTATAGGGCGTCAACACGAAAGACCTGCACCAGACCTCTCCAGATATCACCCGCCATATTATTATTATTATTATTATTATGATTATTATTATGATTATTATTATTATTATTATTATTATTATTATTAGTTTTACGTCCCACTAACTACTCTTTTACGGTTTTCGGAGACGCCGAGGTGCCGGAATTTTGTCCCGCAGGAGTTCTTTTTACGTGCCAGTAAATCTACCGACACGAGGCTGACGTATTTGAGCACCTTCAAATACCACCGGACTGAGCCAGGATCGAACCTGCCAAGTTGGGGTCAGGAGGCCATCACCTCAACCGTCTGAGCCACTCAGCCCGGCTATTATTATTATTATTATTATTATTATTATTATTATTATTATTATTATTATTATTAGCTACCATGAGCAGGTATTTTCATTTTACGCCAATTACGCTGTATCCGAGTCAATTTTGAAGCTTCGTTTTACTCCATTACATGACAAAAATCCGCCCTCTACTGCACGGGTACCGCAGAAAATGAAAATCCACAGCCTATTTCCAGTCATTCGACCGGGTCAGGAATGGAAATTAATGAAGCCCCCATCTAGCGGCGAGGATAGAAATCGTGCCGGCTGCCGAAGCCTGGCGCACTCCTCTCGGGCAATGATTAATGACTGACAGATGAAACGAAATGATATTGGAGAGTGTTGCTCGAATGAAACATAACAGGGAAAACCGGAGTACTCGGAGAAAAACCTGTCCCGCCTCCGCTTTGTCCAGCACAAATCTCACATTGAGTGACCGGGATTTGAACCACGGAGCGGTTACCGCAGAGTTTCGGTTAATTTTATCGGGTAAACACTGAATGTGTCAGCAGTATCTTTTACAGGCCGACATCGTACGACATGCCGTGTCGAATTATTTTTTCTCTGCCTTTCTTAAAACCGACTACCCCTGCCGAGTTTGAATCTGTTCTTGGACTCCGGAGATTGGCACAATACCAGTCATTCACAGAGGGAGCTACTAATTATATAAAGGTCTGAATATGACAGCTTCAATTGAAAGGTTGATCAGCTTAATGAGAGGTAAGTCCTACGACTAGGCAACCATCCCCCATTTAAGTCTAATGAGCGGGGAAAATGAAAGAGTAACAAATGTTGGAAGAATGACATCTTAGGAAAAAGAAAGAGGCGGGCCACGAAGGGCAAAACTTAGTACAGTCAGGGTAGGAAGAGAACAAGTGTTGGCCAAGAGAGGTTAGATGGGAAAAAGGGAGAAAGTGGGCTCAAGAAAGAGGAAATACAGTCGAAACCGTTTATTGGGACATTGCTTTTAACGACGTATTGGATATAACGACAAAAGCTAACGGTCCCGTCCAAATTCTATATAAACACTGAATTTGGAAAGTCGCTTAGTACGACATATCGTATATAACGACGTATTTTGATAACATTTTCGGAGAATGTATCGCCTATAACGTCCATTGTTGATTTTTATTTGTTACGTATTTTGGGCCAACGGCCGTAGCCGTGTTGAAACACCGTATCCCGTGAAATCTTCGAAGTTAAGCAACATTGGGCGTGGTCAGGAGTTGGATGGGTTGCCACGCGCTGTCGGTGGCGGGGTAAGGGAATGGAGGAGCGGAAAGGAACTGCCCACCCTACCGCACGTAAACTCCGGCTCAGGGACACCTCTGCGGAGGTTCGGACCTGCCTTCGGGTAGTATAACCCTTACCTTACGTATTTTGGATGCCTTTGCTGGCAAGATGTAGTGTTTACAGTGCACTATGTGTTCTGGTATGGGCTAGAATAAAAATTGTTACTTTCATTGGCCTCTCTCAGTTTTATCCTTGGCTTTGACAATATGAAAGTGGCTGAGGTATGAGTGACGCTAGAAATGCAATTCCTTATGCAGCCAGTCCCTGCTATGAATGGTGTGAAAATGTCACTTATAGGGTCGGTTGGTGCACGCATTTCAGTGGGCTTGGCAGACTGGTGTGCAATTGCAACTTCTGGCTCAGCGAGGAAAGCAACGGGAAACTACCTCGCTCCCCATTTCCCTAGTACGCCTCTTCAGTGACACCTGGGCCATCTATGACAGCTAATGGTGAACCTGTTGAGGATCCAACCAGCCTTCGGGCTGATTACCCAACATACATACATACACGTATTTTGGATTGTTGGCAATAATGTAATGCTTATTATTGTAGATTTCAAATCACTCTGTTTGTTAAATAGTCAAGGCAAGCATCGCTGTGAAGACGTCACAAAGTAAAAGGAAAGTGTTCAAAAGTCACGCATAATATGGCGAAAAGAAAATTGGGGAAGAAACGTCAGCATCGCGAACGAATTGCGTGTATCACACTGAATGATTTCTACAATATCTAAAGTCAGAGAGAAAATCCAGTCTCTTTTCGAAGAAAATTCTTTAAAAATCAAGCGTGCCACAATATCTGAGCACAAAGATATTGAAGAATCTTAACTTACCGGGCGAGTTGGCCGTGCGGTTAGAGGTGCGCAGCTGTGAGCTTGCTGTGAGTCACGGCCGTATCCTTCCAACTCGTATCCCTTCCTATCTCATCGTCGCCATAAGACATGTCTGTATGTTGGTTCAAATATCTGGGTGAATGGATCCAACTCAACGGACTGGATAAAGAGGCAAACAAGGCAAGAGCCAGAAAATTAGATCTGGCCCGCAAGCTAACACAAACGAGGTATAACAAACGCGCAATATCCTACAAGGCCAAAATCCGGCATTATAACGCAGTATTTTGTTAATGAAATGGCGTATGGCGTATGGATTTTAGTGCCGGGAGTGTCCGAGGACAAGTCCGGCTCGCCAGATGCATATCTTTTGATTCGACGCCCAAAGGCCCATAGGATGAAATGAAGATGACGCATACATCCAGTCCCCATGCCAGCGGAATTAACCAATTATGGTTAAAATTCCGACCTCTGCCGCGAATCGAACCCGTGACCCCTGTGACTAAAGGCCAGCAAGCTAAACATTTAGTCATGAAGCCAAACAATAACTCAGTGATATAAAACCGGAAAGATTGTACGCTTCAGGGTGTCTTATTTCAAATTTATAAAAGGGGGAGCAGCAAGAACTCGAGAAGAAGGGAAGGAAGATTCTGAGGAATATTCTGGGACCGTAGAAGACCACTGATGGGACTTGGAAGAAAAGGAGAAATGAGGAGCTATACAGCTATACTGAAAAGATCACGGTCACAATGCGAAAACGAAGGCTGAAACTCTACGGTCACCTATTAAGAATGGATGACAAGTGGCTGACCAAAAGGATCTTCAAATTCATCATGGGGATACATCATGGGGTTAAAGGCCACCTCCACGTGGATGGAAGAAGTCAAGAGGGATGCGGAAGAAATCGGAATTACACTGCAGATCATCCACAACAGAAGAGCGTTCAGAAGAAGAGTCGACAGTCTAAAATCATTTGAAGAGAAATCACTAAAACGGAGGCCCGAACGGATCATTTCCGCAGAAGAGTGAAAGATGAGAAGAGAAAGCATGAAGAGATTTTGGGAAGAGAAGAAAGGCCAAGAAGCCGTAAGTACTATGCGGTCCATAGTTGGCAAAATTCGGAAACGGAACAAGAACAAATAATAATAACAATAATAATAATAATAATAATAATAATAATAATAATAATAATAATAATAATAATAATAATAATGTCCACCTTCGTAGCGTAACGGTTAGCACTATTAGCTGCCGTCCTCGGAAGCCCGGGTTCGATTCCCGGTATTCCCAGAGATTTATATAATGGTAGGAGAGCTGGTAAGAGAATGAATAGTACAAGCAGCTCACATGCATTGGAATTGTGCCTGAAAAGAGCCGCACCACCTCGGTATAAGGACACGAGTTTTACCTAATAATAATTACATTACGGACGAACAAAATGGAAATGGCGTACCATTAAATCATAGGCATCTCCAACAAGAGGTCCATATCATTCAAAGCAAAGCTGAAGCATTACTGCACCAGCATCCGCCCAGTGGTCTTATACGCTTCAGAATCTCTTGCAGTGAACAAGAAAGACCTGATCGAGACACTGGAGGCCATAGAAAGGAAGATTATGAGAAAGATCTTAGGTCTGTCACAGACAATGGGGAGTACAGAAGACGGCATAACGACGAACTATAGTACACCCACGTAGAGAAGATTGCCGATACCATCCGGAAAAGAAGAATTATATTTTATGGACATGTGACACGAATGCACCCAACAAGACTGAAAAACCGCATCATCACCTTCTTTCAGCAAAAGAAAACCGAAGGGGCTTGATTCACTGAGGTGGTTAGAACATCGAAGAAGTTGGAAATACACATCATGACATCCAAGAGCGTGTCCCACTTAAGAAGAGACTTCAAGCGTACCAGAGTTTCCGAGACCACCCAAAATTAAAAACTGGAAGTACATTGACGTAGGAAAGGACAGAACGACACCGAGAACGCATGCGGAAATATTTGGCAGACATCAAAGTCAGCAATAGCCAGTTGAAATGACGTGGTCCAAAGTTGGCCGATACGACATGAATGAATGAATGAATGAATGAACGAATGAATGAATAATAATAATAATAATAATAATAATAATAATAATAATAATAATAATAATAATAATAATAATAATAATTTACCGAGGGTCCACCTTCGCCGGCTATTTAAACTGCGCGCCTTCTCTACGGCCATCTATGCCAACGGACTTGAACTTTTAATCTCTCAATAACTTAATTCTTCAATGGTGAGATGGCTCTGCCATCTATTTAATAATGCTCCCGGCTGGGCTAAATACAAACTACTGGACAGAGTAATAATTATTTTGGGAGTTGACAAAACTTCTTTTAGGATTGTTTTTTTTTTATTTCCCGAAGGTGTCAACACTTCAGCTGGTTCCTCCTCTTTTGTAATTTACCTATCACTTGCCTGTAAATATGTTTTATAGCCAATCAAACACGGGGGTGTGTAGGGGAATTCAGCCTATAAGCAAAGTGTAGTTCCATTTAATCTGGAAGCTTCCCCTACGGAACTATAAAAGCAGGCCACTTTAGGGCCGTCTTGTCTGAATTGCTTCAGTGCTTGGGAGTACGACTTGACGGAGGCCTAAGGAGGCAGGGGCGCGGCCTGCTTGAAGGATATCCAGCTATGGCAGAATTTACTTAGCGCCTGCGGGTTATTTGAGGGGAAGGTTTCAGCCGTTTCCTTTTAGTGTAATTTTGTAATCTGGTGGTTTAAATGTAGGTTCTTCGGCGAAGTCTGAGGACTCTGGTTCTATTCCCTACTGGGAAATGTGTAATGTAAGGGAACGAAGAGTGGTGACCCTCTACTCTCACCCATTCAACCTTGCAATTGGGTGACTAAAGTTTTAAACCTATAAATTTTGTAAATTTTGTCTTGGCTTTAAATGTTCCTCCTGTAGTCACCCCCTTGTAGTATAGGACTGCCCTCTGTATCATTGGGTCTTAAGCCCACTTAGGTTTTGTAGAAATGTATATGGGAAGTGCTGGTATTTCGCCTCTTTCCTTTTGTTGATGGCCGGTTATGTGCAACCTTTCCTTTTTACTCTTAAGGCCATGTAGTATGGGTAATTATGCCCCTGGTTATTCTGTATTATTCATAGGGTAACTGTTTCTTCGTTTTAAGTTCCATTTGGGAACAGGGATTACTAATATTGTTGAGCAATGATGAACACTTTGAAGTGGGGTCACCCGATGGGTTGCCTAGGGGAATTTTAAATGTGTCATGAGAAACGGATTGCTTTTTCGACGCCATACTCTTGTATTTTGGAGCTCAGACTCCTGTGAAGTGAACCTGCTCGGAGAAAATCTTGCTCTTTCAAAATATTGGACCTGCCTGGAGCAATAATGCTCTTCTCTATGTAATCTAACCACTTGGTAATTATCTCAAATTTTGTACCTGACTTCAGGACTTTTAAGTCCAAGATTTTGTTAGTGATTACGAGCTCATTATTAGCCTGTTCAATTGTTTTGTTATTCATTCAGAATTTCTATTTCCCAATGTTAAGAAGAGAAAGAAATAAAATGTCCAAATTTGTTATATTAATCGCTGGTTTAAGTGATCCCTTGTCCGGCCATTCAACCCAGGAGCTTCCTACAGCTCTGTGAAACACAGAAACTCCTTAATAATAATAATAATAATAATAATAATAATAATAATAATAATAATAATAATAATAATAATAATAATAATAATAAACCAAACCAAACCTCATGGCACTACAGCCCTTGAAGGGCCTTGGCCTACCAAGCGACCGCTGCTCAGCCCGAAGGCCTGCAGATTACGAGGTGTCATGTGGTCAGCACGACGAATCCTCTCGGCCGTTATTCTTGGCTTTCTAGACCGGGGCCGCTATCTCACCGTCAGATAGCTCCTCAATTCTAATCACGTAGGCTGAGTGGACCTCGAACCAGCCCTCAGGTCCAGGTAAAAATCCCTGACCTGGCCGGGAATCGAACCCGGGGCCTCCGGGTAAGAGGCAGGCTCGCTACCCCTACACCACGGGGCCGGCAATAATAATAATAATAATAATAATAATAATAATAATAATAATAATAATAATAATAATGAGCACAACTCGTGCATTATATCTACGAGTTAAGTGTCGCAGGATTAGAAAACATGTTTTAATGTTATTGGTTTTACGCCCCCTAACTACTTCTACGGTTTTCGGAGACGCCGATGTCCTGGACTTTTGCCCCGCAGGAGTTCTTTAACGTGTCAGTAAGTCTACTGATACGAGGCTGACGTAGGTCTATTTGAGAACTATCAAATACCACCGGGCTGAGCCATGATTGAACCTGTCAAGTTGGGCTCAGGACAGCTATCTACCGTCTGAGCTGCTTGTCCTGTACGATTTTAGAAAATAAAGCTATCAAAGAAGTACGGCACGTAAACTTCCCTGTGTAGGGCCTAGTTAGAAACTCTTCTCTAACAGACACTTACGTTTGCCTGCTTATTCCTTTGAAAAAGCGACCCACGTTTGAAGCTCAGGTTATATTCACATTCCATCCTATGAATGTTCTGCTAAATGACTGCATAGCAGTCACCGTCTATTTTTTTCTGAATAAACAATTTATTATTTTCTGACTTGGTGATAAAACAGATAGTGTACTAAATGATCTGTGAATGACCTACGTAACTTTGCCCATGGCTCCTCTTCTTCCTGGTATTTTGCCCTTTTTATGTGGGGTCTGCCGTCTTGCATTTCGCCCTCAATTTTGTCCGGTCACCCTCGGGCAGTCCATCCACCGCTTTTTAGGTCGGCCTCGAGACACACAGCCATCAATGATCTGCATTGAGGGCTATCGGCCTGGTGGCAGATTGCCTAGTCTTTTCTTAAATTATTTCAAAGAATTTGGAAATGTCACTGTATTCACCGTTGTCTGATTCAACGTCTCTTTATTTAAGTTATTGCTCATCAGTCGGCTCATTTACTCATTGTCCAAGTACACTGATCATGTCGTGATTCAATGACTGAAGTCGTCAATGATGCGACATATGAACCGAAAGAATACTGATTTTTGGTTCTTCCCAATATAAAACAGATAATTTTGAGTGCTCTCATGAGCATAACTCACAACCGTAGACTAGAGAGCTGAGTTTAATTAATTGTCGAATTTCAACTACCTAAGTTACAATACTAAGATTTATTAAACTAATAAACAGAATAACCTAACAGTCTGCGTACTTACTACCTACTAACGTATCCACGCAGACGCACACGAGATGCTGTCAGTTGGTATAATTAATTTTATTCACATATATTCACAAATTAACACACACATAACCTTAATCGCGGTACCAAAACACTTCACTTCGAGAATATCAACAAAGCCGCCATTATTAAAAACAATTGCCAACACTTCAATATGGAGGTTACAACTTTGAAACACAGTTGAAAACAGATGACTGCGTATTTCAATATGGAGACTGCAAATATTGCATGTCAGCCCGTGATATATACTTGCTATACCATAACTCTACTAAACAACAACTAACTGCAACTCTCAATAACTACTGTAACTTCACCGTCAAGATCGTCTCTTTATATAGGTGCTTGGCCAGGCTTCTAGAAAGTTGCATTACAAAAAATATCTTCGTGAAAATTCCAGAGTGTGTAATACATAGATAATAATGGATAGAAAATTCTCAATCCTTCTCGTGCCTATTACCATTCTGGAAGTTACAGTGTGTTTCACAATTATGGATTACAAATTATACAGGTAAGAATAAAATATTAATATTAATTTACAGGTATTTAAATTAACGGAACTGATATCAATGTCTATGTACAACACATGTTTCATGATATAAATGACTTAACCTCACACACAATACGATCATTCGACTACGTAAATAATAATAATAATAATAATAATAATAATAATAATAATAATAATAATAATAATAATAATAATAATACTTTCATGACATAACCTCACACACAATACGATTTTCAACTACGTAAATAATACTAATACTAAATGGATATAAACACTTCACAGCCATACATACAAGTAATAATAATAATATCCATAATCGTAAAATAATAATAATAATAATAATAATAATAATAATAATCACGATCGAAAAATAATAATAATAACCATAATAATTCGAGCTCGATATCTGCATCAGTTAACCATGGGTAAGAAAACATTGTTTTCAAGTTATACCTGTTATAGCACTTGCGTCACTACTTTGGAATTATATTTTGACTACCGAGCTCGATAGCTGCAGTCGCTTAACTGCGGCCGGTATCCAGTATTCTGGAGATAGTAGGTTCGAACCCCACTGTCGGCAGCCCTGAAAATGGTTTTCCGTGGTTTCCCATTTTCACACCAGGCAAATGCTGGGGCTGTACCTTAATTAAGGCCACGGCCGCTTCCCTCCCACTCCTAGCCCTTCCCTGTCCCATCGTCGCCGTAAGACCTACTGTGTCGGTGCGACGTAAAGCAACTAGCAAATATATATATATATACTTTGACTACCTTTATAACACTGCAGATAAATCCAACTATTATTTTAAACCTCCCTGGAAGAAGAACACAGTGAATACAAGTGGGTATTATTTTTAAATGAGCTGAGATCGACAGTCGGTTATAGTGTACGATTCTTTCAGTGAGCTATGGTTCTGTGTGTCTCGCCCGCAGCGCAAGTTCGACTCCGTGCGTATGTCCACTGTTCCGATAATAAACCGTGCGTGTAGAGATGGTCGATAAATCACAGCCTGCTACTTTGTCACCGATATTTTTCTGTCACCGATATATCAGATACGCTGTCACGGAAGTATCTGTGACAAAATATCGTATAAAATGTGTACTTAGATCACGCTCACGGGGCTATGTTATCCGCTGTAGTTCAAGGTCTATATCCGTTTTTCATTTACCAATTAGGAGTTACCTACGGTGATATTAAAGGTGTTAAATCATACATTTTACCATAGTGTACTTATGAGGACAGTAGAAAGAATACCTGTCTAGCAACTCTATATGTCAATAGCTAGCTCATGTTTCATACGCAGCGCGAATCGAACAGATTAGTCCTCAGCAGGCAAATGAGGCATGTTTGAATACATAATAGTTTTTCCTTTCAGAAGTACTTGTGTGGTTTTCAAAATAATCACGGTGCTGAATTTGTAATGTTTGTAGATTCAAGGCTATGTGTACAAAATAGTGTGGTGCCGTTTTAAAAAAGGGCTGCCTGGCTGAGGCAGTAAAGGCGTGCTCGGTTCGTCTGGAAGGACGTGGGGTCGAATCCCTGTCAGGAAGTCGTAAAATTTAAGAAACGAGATTTCCACTTCCGGAGGTGCACATGGCTCTGAGGTTCACTAAACCTACACCAAAAATGAGTACCAGGTTAATTACTGGGGGCAAAGACGGCCGGGCGTAGAGCTAACCACTCTACCCCATCAAATGCCGAGGTTACGGATAGTGGGAGCCCTTACCTTCCTCCCCTAGAAGGGCCTTCATGGCCTGTACGGAGATGACTTTGCTTTGCTTTGCTTTACTTCGCTTTGCTTTTACCGTTTTAAAAAGAAGCGAAGTTAGTACCATGATCATAGAAAATACTAACGTCATGACACAGTACTTATTTTAAGTCCGATCATTGGCCCCTTCCCGGTCTAGAAAGCCAAGAATAACGGCCGAGAGAGTTCGTCGTGCTCACCACACGACGCCTCGTAATCTGCAGGCCTTCAGGCTGAGCAGCGGTCGCTTGGTAGGCCAAGGCCCTTCAAGGGCTGTAGTGCCATGGGGTTTGGTTTGGTTTTCATTGGCCTCTTGGTACCATTACTGAAAACGAAATGTCAATTTCTTCAACCGTTCACTAGTTATTTGAGGTCGACAACTTTGCTGAATAATCCTGTATATTTTTTATTTATAGTCATTTCATTTTTAAACTTACATTAAGTACTGTAAATATTTAGTATCCCGGAGACACGACACGGGGTAATTACATTCCGCTTGTTGATTTATTGCGATCATGTTAACAACCTTTTCCCTATGCATTATTAAAACTACCGGGTGAGTTGGCCATACGGTTATGAGCGCACAGCTGTGAGCTTGCATCCGGGAGATAGTGGGCCCGAACCCCAATGTCGGCAGCCCTGGAAATGGTTTCCGTGGTTTCCTATTTTCACACCAGGCAAATGCTGCGGCTGTACCTTATTTAAGGCCACGACCGCTACCTTCCCATTCCTAGGCCTTTCCTATCCCATCTTTGTCATAAGACCTATCTGTGTCGGTGCGACGTAAAACAAATAGCAAAAAAATAGCATTATTAAAACTTAAAATTATAAATGCAAAAAAATGCAAAGTCATCTCCGTACAAGCCATGAAGGCCCCTGGAGGGGTGGAAGGTAAAGGCTTCCACTATCTGTAACCTCGGCACTTGATGGGGTAGAGTGGTTAGCTCTACGCCCGGCCGCCTTTTCTCCCAGGAATTAACCTGCTACTCATTTTTGGTGTAGGCTGAGTGAAGCTCAGGGCCATGTGCACCTCCGGAAGTGGAAATCTCGTTTCTTAAATTTTACGACTTCCTGACCGGGAATCGAACCCACGTCCTTCCGGGTGAACCGAAATTATAAATGTGAATATTATTTTTCCCGCTTCTAATGTCCCGAATCTTCCGAAATATACTACCCGATTTTGTCATCATATCAACAAGAAGTATTTCCATACCGCCCGCCCGCGACCAAAGAGTGACCATGACGATAATCATATGCTCGAGCTTCCTGTGACTGAATCACAGGTAAATGTCACAGATATTTTTGTGTCACAGATACGCCTGTCACCGATATTCTGAAATATCGTTTAAGCTCATCTCTACGTGCGTGTGTTGTGTCTCACTGATTCGTGAGTGCGCCACTCAGCACTGTCCGCTGCGAGTCAGCTGAATCGCGCGCCGTAAGCTCCCTGTTCTTGCGAATCGATTCGTTCGCACAGTTGATACACTGCTTCGAATCATACACTCGGTGGCCAACACTAGTCTGCATAAGACGGTTTGTTTGGCAAATAACGATAGATTTTTGAGGACCCTCTTTTCAGACATAGCGAGCCAGCCTCTCACCCAGAAGCCCCAGGCTCAATTCTCGGCCATATAAGGGGTTCCTAGTTGCATTTGAGAGCTGGTTCAAGTTTCCCTCGACCTACATGAGAACAATTAAGAAGCTATCTGACGATGAGATAGCGGCGCCAGTCAGCCGAGAGGATTCGTCATGCTGTCTAAATAATCAGCCGTTCGGGTTGAACAAGGGGCGCTTGGTACACCAAGGTCCATCAGGGTACTAGCACCGGTGGGGGTAAAGAAGACAGATTTTATAAAAAGTGAGACCCTGAGATGTAATGATAATCATTGAAAAATTAATCATATTGAAACTGTCATCGCTCATATTTTTAAAATATTCATGCGTCGAAGAGAATTGCATTTTATTATGGGTTTTGTGGCACAGACGATAAAAACGTTTACCTTCTATACCCAAGTTGAGGGCTCCGTCCGACTCGTTGGCTGAATGGTCAGCATACTGGCCTTCGGTTCAGAGGGTCCCGGACTCGATTACCGGCCGGGTCGGGGATTTTAGTCGCTTCTGATTAATTCTTCTGGCTCGGGGACTGAGTATATGTGTCCGTCCCAACACTCTCCTCATAATATTTAGACAACAAACCACACTACCAACCACCACAGAAACACGCAATAATGCTTATATTCCTCCATATTTGGTTGGCGTCAGGAAGGGCATCCGGCCGTAAAACAGGGCCAAATCCACCCGCGACCCCACAGGTGTGGGAAAAGAGAGCGGAAAAGAAGAAGAAGAAGAAGAAGAAGAAGAAGAAGAAGAAGAACTCAAGTGGCTGGGCTCCATCCCGACCCAGTCCGGTGCTCAAATGCTGCAGCCACGTGTCGGTAGATTTACTTATAGGACTAAATTCCGGCACCTCGGCGCCCCTGTAAACCGTAAGTGTAGTTAGCGGTATATTTAACCAGTACCATTATTATTATTATTATTATTATTATTATTATTATTATTATTATTATTATTATTATTATTATTATTATTATTATGTTCAGAGCAGTTTCGATAATAACGAAATAACGAAAGTCGACCTTCCCGGCTTGGTTTCTCCCCCGGACTCAGCGAGGGATCCGACCTATACCGCCTCAAGGGCAGTGTCCTGGAGTGTAACGCATTTTCCGGAAATACAACTGGAAGAGCGGCGAGGATGGGGGGGGGGGGGAGGTGAAGACCAGAATCTCTCCCAGGCGGCCTCACCTGCTATGCTGAATAGGGGCCTTGTGGGACATAGGAAGATTGGAAGTGACAGACAAGGAAGAGGGAAGGAAGCGGCCGTAGCCTTAAGTTAGGTACCATCCCGGCATTTTCCTGGAAGAGAAGTGGGAAACCATAGAAAACCACTTTTGGGATGGCTGAGGGGAAATCGAAACCCTTCTACTCAATTGGCCTCCCGATGCTGAGTGGTCGCTGTTCCAGCCCTCGTAACACTTTCAAATTTCGTGGCAGAGTCGAAAATCGAATCCGGGCAGCTAATCACACTAGCCACTACACCACAAAGGCAGACTTCGATTTTATTGTGTTATGAAATGAGTTGGTAGAATTCCGGTGAATTTACATTTAGGAAAAAAGCCCTGATCATCGCTATACAGAAACTACCTGGTACGTGATGTACATGGGGAGTACACAGGGTCGATGAGACCAATGACAGCAGATATTTCATAATGAAGACATGAAGGCGGTAGGGGTGATGGCAGGCTGTGTGGGTGGAGATCTTAAGATGGGGATGGATGAAGAAAGATTACCCTTCTTCGACCAAGTTGGGAAGTGCAAGCCGCTGAAGTAGATCACGAACTCAGCTAAGACTTTGAGAACCAACCCCCTCTAAGTTGATATGCACGTTAAAGCATACTTTGAGAAGTTTGTAAGATTAAAAATGCAGTTTTAGGTGAAAGGGTAAATATAGGTAAATATAAACAATACTGTGTTTTTCGAAACCACACCTTTATTTTCCCCAAGCTCGGGGAAATAACCAGTGAAGGTTAAAAGCATTGACCCGGCCGGGAATCGAACCTGGGACTTTTTGTACTAAAGGCCAACATGCCAATTGAACCGCATATTATGATTATGATGATGATGAGGAGGAGGATGAGGACGATGACGTGTGGCCTCCGAAGAGGCCTGGTGCAGGTCTTTCCAGATGACGCCGTGTGGGCGACCTGCGAGTCTGTGAGGATGGGGCCCTACCTATGACAAATTCTAATGCTGAAGATGGCACACACACCCAGCCCCCGAGCCATTAGAATTAACCGATGAAGGTTTAAATCCCCGGCCCAGCCGGGAATCGAACCCGGGACCCTCTGGACCAAAGGCCAGCACGCTAATCGTTTAGCCATCGAGCCGGACATGATGATGATGGTGATGATGATGATTATGATGATGATTATGGTTGTTGTTGTTGCTTTAAGGGGCCTAACATCTAGGTAAGATCTGACCATCGAGCTGGATAGCTTTAAGTGTGGCCAGTATCCAGTATTCGGGAGATAGTGGGTTCGAACCCCACTGTCGGCAGCCCTGAGGATGGTTTTCCGTGGTTTCCTATTTTCACACCAGGCAAACGCTGGGGTCGTACCTTAATTAAGGCCACGGCTGATTTCTTCCCATTCCTAGCCCTTTGCTGTCCCATCGAAGCCATAAGACCTATCTGTGTCGGTGCGACGTAAAGCCAATTGTAAACAAAACAAAAAGGATCAGACCAAGGGAAGACGATTGGGAAAGATAAAAGTGAGGAGACTGGCACAAGTAAGTGGGAGCAATGCCAGAGTCAGCTAGGGGATACGTGGTCGCCAATCCACGCTCTTTAAGTTGAGGCCCCAACCATAGAGAGGTCTGGTTGGTCTATGTTCAGTCATTATTGCGTGCCATCGTTCATTTATACTTCTCTCTTCATTGAGTCCTTACTGATGGCACTATGTTGGCAGTAGTGGAAGTAGAGTCGTTCATGAACATGTATAACCAATTTCTAAGGTTGTAAACTGATCATGAGACGTAACATTAGATAAAAACACAAATTCTATGTACTTTATAATGACCCTGAATCTGAAAGGCTGAACTAATGCATCTGATGTTCTCAGATTTACACTCTACTCTCCGACTTCCACAGCCTTCTTAAGTAAATTCACGACATCATTCCCGTGTTTGTTTGACAGATTTTTCTTGTATTGACACATTTTTCTGGTTACGTGCTTTCTACCCACAAAAAATGACCTTTGTGGGTACCTCCTCCAGTCAACACTCATTCTGTACCTTCGCTATTTTGGAGCTGTCGTTCCGGTTTACTAATTTGTACAAGGTGTCTTTGATAGTACGAAGCCTTCGAGTATCCAAACGGAAGTATGACTCCAGTGTCATCTGATGGCACTTTAAAAATGGTGTAGATTCACACAATCCCGTATTTGAATAGGATAACCCTGTCTGATTACAAGCAAATCGTTACGACCTTACTTTCTAGGGTGTAAACTCATTTGATTATACCAGGTGGTCCACTAGTGCCGTACTTTCTACTTATAATTGTCCCCCTTGCACTAATGATGAATGGGATGTCTAATAACTGATGTTCATAGGGGTATTACTTTCTGCAGACTGGTTACGTAAGAATACGAACGCTACCCGTCTAATGCATCTCCTTGCGTTAGGTCGAGAGATCGCACTAGGTGACATATTGCCGTGGAACTTGGATAATTCGAACCTCAAGGGACCATTAAAATTCGAATTATCCACAAATTCGAATTAAACAAAAAGGTTACAAAAATAACTCCAACATAAGATTTTACAAAATAAACTTCACCTTAGACATTAATGGCGTACACATATTTTACAATTTTCTTTATCTGTTTATAGATGCAATACAGTATTTAGACGTTAGGTAGGTATTGAAAATATCACACGCGTTAGTCTTAACGCGATTAGAAATCACATTTGCTCTTTGTGAAAAAAGCCAGAGATCATAGCTTGCTTTCCTTATTTAATTCTCTCGCCCATGATGTATGAATCTATGTAATGTGGTGCACCGGAAACACCGCTACGAGAAAGCAAGTTCGAAGTATGAGAGTTAAAGTTCGCGTGAGGTGAAGGATAGGCAAGCCCGCCGAACTCCGCTGACGTACATAGCTGTGACGTGGCCGCCTCGGGCCGGCTTAGCACAGCAAGCATGACCATACAGGGTGATGTTCTGACCCATCTGTAGGAAGTCTATTTGGAATGAAGATATAATTATTTTTGCACCGCCAACCTTGTCCGACTCGTTGGCGGAATGGTCAGCGTACTGGCCTTCGGTTCAGAGGGTCCCGGGCTCGATTCCCGGCCGGGTCGGGGATTTTAACCTTCATTGGTTAATTCAAATGGCCCAGGGGCTGGGTGTTCGTGCTGTCCCCAACACCCCTGCAATTCACATACCACACATAACACTATCCTCCACCACAATAACACGCAGTTACTTTCACATGGCAGATGCAGCATACCCTCATCGGAGGGTCTGCCTTACAAGGCTGCACTCGGCTAGAAATAGTTATACGAAATTATATATATTATGCCACCAACGTTGAGGCTATAATGACAGCTGCAAACTATCACATTCTTGAGCAAATCTACCAAGTACTTTAGGAGTTATGGAGGTGGATAATATCCACTTTTCGAGATCCTTCATCGGCTCCATGTATAAAATCACGGCGATCTAGGCTACAGATAGACAGTAATACTCCACCGTCTCCGCGATACGGGTGACGGATGGAGTTCTACAAGTACAGCAGGCCGAAGCTATATCCAGCCGGGAGTCGGTATTTCGGTGAGACGACATTCAGACTCTGTAGTCCTCGGTTTCAGTGGAACATAGTGTTTTACTTCAAGTGCCGTATTAGGCCTTGTGTTTTCTTTACAAACAGTGGAATTCCAAAGGAACATAGAATTTTTCCAAGTGTTAAAATGTCACCAAGTGTTGTAATGTTTCCAAGTGTCATATTCAACTTGCCATTACATACTGTGGGAATATAAAATATTTCCGAGTGCCATATCTGAACTTGTGTTTTCGAAACAAACTGTGGGAACATAGAATATTAATTCCATATTAGAACTTGTGTTTTTCTCGTAAAGTTCCGAAAGATCATAGAATTTGTCAGTGCCGCATTTAAGTTTGTAATTTCTACTTTGAATAAGGAAAAAAGTATTGAACACTTCCAAGGGGAAAATAAGAGGATGGATGTTTAACGATTACGAGTAAATGAAGAGAGGGGCTGGTTTTGTGAAGAAATGGTGTGGTATCAAGGATTTTAATTTACTCGTGGAATAGGTATACCTCGTGGATATCAATCACGATATGCCAGCTTTATGAGGCCTGTTAACCAACCGTCAATGTAATTACAACGTCTTGCCGGCTGTGAGCAAATCGACGAGAAAGAACTGTAACTATGAACAGTGAATTATTTTCATATTTACCTTGACACCTTTAGATCCTACCTCCATAATCCAAATAGCTCCTTCAATGAACATATTGTAGAGGCATGGATACAAAAGAGATCCCTGTCATCGGGCGAGTTGGCCGTGCGGTTAGGGGCGCGCGGCTGTGAGCTTGCATCCGGGAGATAGTGGATTTGAACCCCACTGTCGGCAGCCCTGAAGATGGTTTTCCGAGGTTTTCCATTTTCACACCAAGCAAATGCTGGGGCTATACCTTAATTAATGCCACGGCCGCTTCCTTCCAACACGCAGGCCTTTCCTCTCCCATCATCGCCATAAGACCTGTCTGTGTCGGTGCGACGTAAAGCAACTAGCAAAAGAAAAAAAGGAAAAAAGGAAGTTGTAGCTGCTATCAAAATTCTGAAAACCGTTAAAGCTTACCGATAATATCTACAACGAATTCCTTCGAAATATGGGTCCACATGGCTTAAAGTGGATCTCTTCTCTTTTTACTTACATTCTTCAGACTAACAACCTGCCAACGCAGTTCAAACGGTCAAAGATGATCGCCCTTCTTAAACCTGGAAAGTCGGAGCAGAGACCTGAAAACTACCGTCCAATAGCACTTCTTAGTTGCATTTTTAAACTCTTGGAACGAGTCTTCCTCACTAGGATAGCACCACTCATGGAAGCTGTAATCCCTACAGAACGAGCTGGTTCCAGAAGATATCGTAGCTGTACTGATCACTTCAAGGCAGGCTTCCAAAAGAAGTTAAAATCAACAGTTGTCTTTATTGACCTGACAAGTGCATATGATACTGTCTGGCGACATGGACTAATTCTTTAAATGCTAGAAGTAATTCCCTGCTTGGAAATTGCAAACCTAATTTCCAACATGCTCTGTGGAGAGAGTTTGTGGTATTCCTAGGTGATTCTAAAAGTCGCAAAATAATATTAAATAACGGTCCGCCACAGAGCTCAGTATTGGTCCCAGTTCTCTTCAACCTCTACACCCATGACTTACGATCAGCCACAGCTACTAAGTTCATCTATGCAGACGACATTGCACTGGTAGCTCAAAGCAGAAATTTTCCGCAGACTTGGACAAAATAGCAACATTCTTCAAGTCTTCGCGATTGATTGTTTTAACGGAAAGTACGGCTAGATTACGGTCCCATCTTAACGTTAAGGTGTTGACGGTGGGGTGGTGGTGGTCGTCGTTATTGTTTTAAGAAGAAATACAACTAGGCTTCCGTATTCACCTAGCGCTAATCAGAGAAAAATTTCTTGGAAGAGTTTCGATCCTTCAAAGAATGAGAAGGTCCATGAAGGTCGTGAAAATGTAAGACATCTTATGCCTCGCGAATCCAATACCGTCGTGTCCGGCAGAGAACAAGAGTTGAGCAAAAGAGGACGCATAGGAAAGATGAAGGTAAGGAGACTGGTGTAAGTAAGTGGAGGCAATCGCAGGCTCAGCTATGGGCTCCCTGGTCGACAACCCACGCTTCTAATTTGAGAGCCCCTTGGAGCTTCATAACTCTAATCGGTCCCACCCAGAGAAAAATGAAGGTATCACTAAAGGGAAGGGAGAAATAGGAAATCACGAAGCTTAAAGACACCCTAAGTCTCCCAAAACAAACGCTATCGGGATAAGGAAGAAGAAATTGAGTAGTCTGGTACAAGACAGTGGAAGCATCTTCATTATGTCATTGGGCCAATAGTAGACTACCACTATTACTACTACTACTACTGTCCGTTTCCTTGGTTGAATGATCAGCGTACTGGCCTTCGGTTCACACGACACCAGGTTCGATTCCCAGCTAGGTCAGGTATTTTAACTGCGTATGATTAATTTGCCTTGGGTCCGACTCATTGGCAGCGTTGAGGCTTTCGTTTCAGAGGGACCCGGGTTCGATTCCCGGCCGGGTCGGGGATTTTAATCACGTCTGATTAAATATTCTGGTCCGGGGACTGGATGTTTGTGTTTGTCCCAACACTTCCCTCTTCATATTCAGACAACACACTACACTACCAACCGCCACAGAAACACGCAATAGTAATTACATTCCTCCAAATAGGGTTGTGTCAAGGAAGGGCATCCGGCCGTAAAACATCGCCAAATCCACATGTGCGACACAGTTCACACCCGCGACCCCACAGATATGAGAAAAGTGGAGGAATAATAATAATAATAATAATAATAATAATAATAATAATAATAAGATGATGATTAATTTGCCTTGGCTCGGATAATGGGTGTTTGCGTTGTCCGCAGCATTCCTGCAACTCATACACACAACACTATCCTCCACCACACTAACACGCAGTTTCCCATTATTATTATTATTATTATTATTATTATTATTATTATTATTATTATTATTATTATTATTATTATTATTATTATTATTATTATTATTATTATTATTATTATTATTATTATTCAGTAGTCTTCTTCCATTGTTGCCGCTGATAAAAGTAATGGTGTTATTGCTTTGAGGAGAAACAAATCTAGTTAACCATACCATTTCTTATTCCTAATCACTAGGATAAACTCCCCTAGATATTAGTATGATGCAAAACACACTCTATGCTTTGTCCATATTTGTCGAGCATGACCATGACCAAGGTTTTCTTCTCAAAGGCGAGGCGAGCTACGGTACTTCGACCTTGTCCCTTGATACCCGCTCCTTTACGCCCTAACTCAGTCACGGGTAGAGGTGTTCCCCTCCTTCCGTCCTTGTTTCTACTAATGGTGGAAGGATGTGATAACACATCAACAATATCTATTTCACCAAAATTAGCACCGATATTAATCGGTTCGTGCCCTAATCCTTTTAAAGTTTTCCCCGGCAGCAACAGTGTTGAATGGTCGAAAATCTTTTGCACGCATGAAAAATAACGAGCTGATTATGTTTTGCTTTGTATTACCACAAATACAGATAGGTCTTACGGTGATGATGGGATGGGAAAGGCCTAGAAGTGAGAAGGAAGCGGCCGTGGCCTTAATAAAGGTACAGCCCCGGCAATTGCATGGTGTGAAAATGGGAAACCACGGAAAACCATCTCCAGGCTGCAGATAGTGGCGTTCGAACCCACTATCTCCCGCATGCAAGCTCATAGCTGCGCCCCGCTAACCGCACGGCCAACTCTCACGGTGCTTTGTATTACCGGGCAACGCTTGGCGAGAAGAGGTAGCATTAAATTTGCAAGCGTGTTTTAATGATTTTTTACCGTATTTATATGTTAACAGTGCACTATCTGTTTTACACGAAGCATACCCCGTCTGCTGATATTCTGCAGTGACCACAAACAGGAACTTTTTCCAAACATCAGAACTGAGCCCATCTCTCTTGATTACGTTATATTCACCGTTTGTAATTTAGCCATAATGCTGTCCATCGATTCACGTGGCATGGTTAACTTTAACTCAAAAGTAATGGTTTGCTCAACCATTCCATCATCCCTTTATACCTCCAGATTCCCGACCTTCGCTCTTTGTGCACAAGGGCTTATTCATCTCTGGATGAACCACATTGTTTGCAACGTCAGTAAAGTATTCCTAGTCAGCCAACTTCACTTCCAACATGCCCTGTCGAACGCTTTGGAGCAAACTCGGGCAACTAGATTACACTCTCCACTCACGCGTAATGGTGATTGTATATGCAGCAAGGTACATCTTGCTCCGTCTTGGTTATCCGTCAAGTTCGAATAATGCACGTCACTACTAGGTATACTACCTTGCTCACTAGAATCAGTGGTGGGGCCGATGACCTTAGATGTTAGGCTACTTTAAACAACAATCGTCATCATCATCATCATCATCATCAGAATCAGTGGTAGTTGAAGAATGAGTTCCACTAGATCACGGCTCTACAGCCCAGAAGGGTATACTTGTAAGTTATTTATGGTACAGCTTATAGAGTAGGTATGGTAGAAAAGAATCTGAGAAGAAGTTTTCTTTATTCTTCTAGTACTAGAGCAAACTACATCAAGGTCTATCACATCATTTAAGCTCACGACAGCAAGAACAGCTTCATATAACTGAACTTTACATAGGTAGGCGGTATGTGCAACAGTGCTGTTCGCAACAACCAGAGCCTCAGTACTGCGAAGTTAGTTTCCTTTAGTATTGCCATAAGCACTCCATAGGTAAAAAGAAATGTTGTCGGCCGAGCGAGTGGCTACGCGGTTTGCAGTTTACATTCGGGAGACAGTAGGTTCCAATCACTCTGTCGGCAGCCCTAAATATGTTTTAAGTGGTTTCCCATTTTTACAGGAGGTAAATGTCGGGCAGCGAGGGACTGTAACTTAATCAAGGTCATGATCGTTCCATTCCTACTTCCAGCCCTTCCCTACCCCATCGTCGCCTTGAGACATGTCTGTGTCGGTGCGACGAAAAGAAAATTGTAAGGAAAGAAAGAAATGTTGTCTACCCCTCCGTAATTAATTTAAATTCGGTAATAATTAAATTCATGTCATAATGTGTGAAATGATAGTTAGTTAGTTAGTTAGTTAGTTAGTTAGTTAGTTAGTTAGTTAGTTAGTTAGTTAGTTAGTTAGTTAGTTCGTTCGTTCGTTCGTTCGTTCGTTCGTTCGTTCGTTCGTTCGTTCGTTCGTTCGTTCGTTCGTTCGTTCGTTCGTTCGTTCGTTCGTTCGTTCGTTCGTTCGTTCGTTAGATAACGATGTGTAGCAAATACGATATAATTTAAATTAGCCACTCTTTCGAGCTTAAATCTACATATTACAAAAATTATGAAAACTTAAGTCAGTCAGTCCGGCCATTCTATCCGGTCGATTTCCTTCATTCTTTTTTAACTGTAAGGTATTCATGCACAGATTTGTCATCAGGTACTATAAATCACTTAACTTGAGAGATTTTTAGCTCCTAGGTCAGATACCATTGCAACAACACTATACCCTGCATCTTCTAGGGAGCATATCACCTTGTGAAAGCGTTGTTTCCACGCAGAAAACAGTCCACCAGCCATTATAACCTTTACATTGTTGTGTGGACCAGCAATGCGATCTTCCTCTTCGTCATGACAAACTCTACGTTCACTTCATCAAAGCAGATCACACACGCGTGCTCCAAACTAGAAAATATTTCTGCTTGAGCTTTCATTAGTAGGAGTACGTCGTTAAGCATTCCTTTTCGACAGTGGAATGAGCGATTTACCCATCTTTTCAGAGTAGATATCCAGGGCAAAAGGAATACTTTATTACGTAAATAAATGTAACATCTGCGCGAAACAGCCCGCCTGGCATATATCTTCTCTGGTCCACTTGGCCTGCTTCTTATCATTCAATAAAACTTGAATCTGAGTCCTGGAAATCAGTTTCCGCAAAAAGCGATTAATTGCACTCTCCACCTCCCTAGCTTAGGTATTTATTTTTATTTACAATTTAGTGCACATCAGAACTAATTTCCTATGTTGCTCTTCAAGTGCCTTTACTTTCTTTAAAAGGAACTCTTCTTCCTCTGAGGTAGATCTTCAGTAGCCGTGGACTGATCAATTTTCCTTTTCTTCGGAGATACATTCTTTAGAGTCTCTATAGCTCTCTTCTTAGTTTCTCTGGCTAATTGCCTCTCCGATCTGTTCGTCTTCATTTTTTGCTCCGAAGACTGTGGAACTGACGAATTTCTTAGGAATACTTGTGCACTTACTGGGCTACTATTGTAAATGCTACCGGGAAAGTTCTCTGTAGGTACTGCATCTTTTTTCAAGATCTCATTGGGAGGTAAATGCAGTAATTCTGCTCTTAAATCGCGAACATAACTGGCTTCCGTAAAATGCCGCGAACACACGGTAGAAGTAGCTACATTGAAGACATCCTTCCTTTTACATTTTTGTATCCCAAATTTGTGCAGGTCTGAAGTTTTAGGAAATGAATGAATGATACACGATACCTGTTCCTTTCATCTTTCTGTTGTTCAACAGACAGCCATTTACTGCACATCTAGACATTATTGTCAATTATTTCGAACAGTTATAATCTCTATAACACATTTAAGAAACTGTCTGACTCGTTGGCTGAATGTTCAGCGTACTGGCCTTCGGTTCGGAGGGTCCCGGGTTCTATTCCCGGCCGGGTCGGGGGTTTTAATCTGCATTGGTTAATTCCAGTGGCCTGGGGGCTGGGTATTTGTACTCTCCCCAACATCTCTGCAACTCAAACACCACACATAACACTTTTGCTATTTGCTTTACGTCCCACCGACACAGATATGTCTTACGGCGACGATGGGATAGGAAAGGCCTAGGAAATGGAAGGAAGCGGCCGTGGCCTTAATTAAGGTACAGCCCCGGCATTTGCCTGGTGTTAAAATGGGAAACCACGGAAAACCATCTTCAGGGCTGCCGACAGTGGAGCTCGAACCACACATAACACTATCCTCCACCACAATAGCACGTAGTTACCTACACATGACAGATGCTGCCCACCCTCATCGGAGGGTCTGCCTTACAAGGGCTGCACTCGGCTAGAAATAGCCACACGAAGTTATTATTATTATTATTATTATTATTATTATTATTATTATTATTATTATTATTATTATTTAATAAATTTTAATCACACTCTAAAAAACACGTAAGTATATATAGTACAATGATACTATGAGCACACAGAAATTCCACGCGCAAATGTATACACTTCAATGATACAGAAATGTTACTCCAGCTACTATTATACTGTTCACGCAACTAACGAAAAGAAAATAAGTTCACCTCGCTGCACGAAACACAGCAAATTATCAGAGATCTCACAGAAACGAACTACGATACACACACTACGCAAAATACAGTAGGCCACTATTTAAACCAATTGCAATATTCGGAAAGAAATTACATATAGATATTACGTGTAAATCGCTTTTTATAATACAGACAGCGTTAAACAACGAAATAAGATAAGTTACACGCGCGGTTGTACGCTGCGCAGTCATGGTGCTCCTATGATGAGATCACGAGCAGGACGAAGGAAAACTAACCACTCCGGGCCACCCGTGGGTCGGACGATCGCGGTAGACTTTCAACTTCAGGTAACCCCACAACCAATAATCACACGGATTGAGGTCGTGGGGACCGGGAGGCTAAGCATAACTCGCCACGATTGCAGGAGCATCTGACACCCTCTGAACCTGAGCCTCGCTCTTCGACCGGCAGCTATGGATTTGATTGAGATCCCCGACCTCATTGGGTCCTTTATCTCAACTTGACGCAGGGCTATTAAGAGCGTAGACTTTTAGTTAAATTTTATAATTAATTCCAGTATTTCGGAGGGTAAGGAGAGACGAAAATGGAGCGATTGAAATGTGGTGGTGGCTTAGTTTGAGACTTCGGTAAGGAGGTTGTCAGTGCTTAGGGAGATTCGTGATATGGGATGCAACGTGGAGAGTTGGGGCATGCAGTATTACTGGATAGAGGTTGTCTTGGTTTTTTTTGGGGGGGGGGGTAGTGCTTTATATGGTATTAGTTAGTAGGAAGAGTAGATTTCTGAAAAGTTGTGTGGTGGGGTTGGGTTGGGTTATACACAGGAGGGGGATTTACATTGAGATCCAGGAGTGGGGGAATATGCTAGTTTGTTGGTTGTGGTTGTCGGAGGTGTTTGCTGGCTATGTGGTGAGCCTTAATAGCTCTCTTGAAGAATGAGCAACCTGGATAAGATGCGGTGTGCTTGCCGCTGCAGTTTGCACACTGGGGCTGGTCCCGGGGGACTGGACAGACGGAGTGGTGATGATGGTCACCTCCACTACAGCTCCTTTTATACTGACGTGCTGCTGTCCAGCGCCATCTGTTGGCCTGTTTGTGCACTCTTGTTGGTCTCAGTAAAACTCCATGCCATGGCAAGCATGTGTGGCCATTTGCACCTGAAGAGTTGCTGACCAGCGCCATCTGTTGGTAAGTCTGTGTACTTTATTTTAGTGCCGATAAAATCCCACGTCATGCGAATCATGTGTGTCAATTATTACCTCTCTACCCCCAATATTCCGTGAAGTATTGCCTCGTCAAGTGTTCACGTACTTTTGGATCACTCTGTATATTATTTGGTTAGTATACAGGAGCGTAGCAATACTGTGAAGACCAAACAAGAAACGTCAAACGTCAATAAAGGTTGTGCAAAATATTAGAGTATGTCCAATTTTTTATGTCCCAATTGTTTTTACCGTACGAGGAATAATAACAGAGATAATTGCGATTATTACTCTTCAAAACATCTCAGTCCACCTCTGTGGTGTAGTAGTTACTGTCATTTGTTGCGACCCCCAGAGACCGTGGTTCGATTCCCGGCTCTGCCACAAAATTTGAAAAGTGATACGAGGACTTGAACGGGGTCGACTCAGCCTCGGGAGGTCAACTGAGTAGAGAGGAGTTCGAGTCCCACCTCAGCCATCCTCGAAGTAGTTTTCCGAGATCTCCCACTTCTTCTCCAGGTAAATTCCGGGATGGTACCTAACTTAAGATAGGGACGCTTCTTTCCCTCTTCCTTGTCTATCCTTTCTAATCTTCCCATCCCCCACAAGGCCCCTGTTCTGCATAGCACTGGTTCTCCTCCTCAGTTGTATCCCCGACCAAATGTCTTCCGCTCCACGACACTGCCCTTGAGGCGGTAGACGTCGAATTCCTCGCTGAGTCTCAGGGAAAAACCGACCCTGGACTCTATACGGATTAAGAAAGGAAGCAAATTATATGAAATATTCGGGGAAATATTAGTTCCATCTAAAAACTGCAAATAACGCACGTTTCACTACAAGTTTATTTTATGGGCTATGCTAACAGAGATATTCACGAATTTAGATTTTTAGTGCTGAGGCCATCAACGCCAAACATCGCGGACATGCAAATATTGATCGATCGTCATTATAACGAGTTCAGGCGTGGTAATTACTCATTCAAGGTGCGGCACAACTAGGTAAACGTCTTCATTAACGAGTTTTGACGACGACGGCTGTTGTTGTCTTATTGTTTCGTAAGGAGCAAAAGTGGTAGTACAACAGCCCACATTGATCAGCCAGATAATGAAGATGACCATCAAAGCGAGAAATAAAAAGAGAATATTATTATTATTATTATCATTATTATTATTATTAGTAGTAGTAGTAGTAGTAGTAGTATAATAATAGGACAGTTCTGCCGCCACCACCCCCACCGGCTCCCAGAGGCGTCCTCCACCACTACCACAGCCAGAGGCCTCCCAGATGCCTCCTCCACCACCACCACAGCCAGAGGCCTCCCAGAGGCCTCCTCCACCACCACCACAGCAAGAGGCCTCCCAGAGGTCTCCTCCACCACCCGCGGGAAATTTGAATTTGTAAACAAATCCACGTGTTTTTTGACAGCCACGTGCTTTTTGACAGACAACAACGCATTGCTAACCTCAGTACTGCCATCTTGACGGGCCTAAACCTCAGTAGTACCAACTTAACCTAACTAGCGCGAGATAAACAAATCCACGTGTTTTTTGACAGCCACGTGCTTTTTTGACAGCTGTCATCCGCCATCTTTAAACCACAGAGCACTGTGCTGCCCTCTTTATCGCAGTAGCTGCAAATTCGTCACCTGTCATCCGCAGTGCTGCCATCTTGGCGGGCCTAAACCTTAGTGCTACCAACTTAACCTCACTAGCGCGAGATTTGAATCGGTAAACAAATCCACGTGCTTTTTTGACAAGTGTCATCCGCCATCTTTAATCTACAGAGCACAGTGCTGCCCTCTTTAGCTACTTACCTTTGAAATGTGGTGGCGGATAATTTGAAAAATGCTTTTTGACAGCAGCCATCTTTCATCTAGAGAGCACCGTGCAACCCTCTTTAGCTAGATACCTTTGAAATGTGGTGGCATGCAATTCCACATGACAGCAGCCATCTTTAATCAAGAGAGCACCGTGCTGCCCTCTATGTGGTGGCGGCAATTTCAAAAATTCTACATGCTCTTGTTTGGAAACAAACTCACGCGCTTTTTTGACAGCCGTCATCCGCCATCTTTAATCAACAGAGCACAGTGCTGCCCTCTTTAGTTAGATACCTTTGAAATGTGGTGGCGGCAAATTCCACGTGTTCTTGTTTGGAAACAAAGCCATGTGCTTTTTTGACAGCTGTCATCCGCCATCTTTAATCAACAGAGCACCGTGCTGCTATCATGCGGGCAATTTCGTCAGCTGTCATCCGCCATCTTTAATCCACAGAACACCGTGCTGCCCTCTTTATGGCTACTACCTTAAGCACGTAATAGCGAGCAATTTGAAAAGTTCTGTTAGCTATCATCCGCCATCTTTAATCAAGAGAGCACCGTGCTGCCCTCATGCGGGACAATTTCGCTAGCTGTCATCCGCCATCTTTAATGAACAGAGCACCGTGCTGCCCTCATGCGGGGCAATTTCGTTACCTGTCATCCGCTATCTTTTAATGAACAGAGCACCGTGCTGCCATCTTTAGTTGACATGTGGTGACAGCAAGTTCTACATCCACAATCTGAGAGCACCGTGACGTACTCTTCGTTGTGGCGGACAATTTAAGAAAGAGAACATGTCAAGGAATACCTTTGTTCTAAAAGAAAACAAGACTACGGTTCTGAACGGCTTGCGTAAGATAGCGATTGTTATAACCTCCTTTTCCCTGCTCTGTTAAGGCATAGCTTTATCGAACATACAACGCGATTCTCTTTCTATATAATAATTTCATGTAGCTATTTCTAGCCAAGTACAGTCTAAAATAAATCCTAGTCTTGTTACATCAGGAAGGGTAACTGGCTAAATCCTGGTCTTTCAGCGTCAGGAAGGGCAACCGGCTGTAAAACAGATTCTCGCGTCAGGAAGGGCATCTGGCCGTAAAATAGGTTCTTACAATTTAAAATCTCATGTAAAAACAGGAGGAGAGCAGCGGCTAGCTGCTTCCTAGTGCATTTCAGGTGTTATGCCTTACGAGTAGCTATGTACTAGCACCGGATTTAGAATAAGCAGACTCTAGAACGAGAAAAAATATCTGTGATGTGTTTTTGAAGCATGCCTACACACACGCGCGCGCACGCAAGCTGCATCCGGCTAGCCAGCTCCTACCTGGAATGCGTTTGCCTCAGCAGGGTACGAAGTCCGCTACACGCGTACAGTTCGCATTAAAATTATTAGCAGCTCCTCGAGCTGAGCTCAAACCTTCCCGTTTAATCATAGTACAAATACGTCTGCTTGTAGAACTTGTATATTTCGGTACCTCAGCGTTTCGTGTTGTTGCTAACAGGTAGGGGGTACTGTGGATGTAGACTTAGCTTAACTCATGACAATGTCCGACCTCAGTAGGTTGAAACTGGGTTTCTTCCGAACATCGTAACATTTAGCTAATTTCTATTGATGACGAGGTCCTTAGTTTTGTCCTGGCATTGCTTCTACTTACTTGTGCCAGGATCCTCAATTTCACATATCTACTCTAGGATTAAAAGGTGTAGACATGACAGAGGTTAATCTTGTAATTTCAAACTTACAGCAATGTCTGACCTCTATATGTTGAAACTTAGTTTTTTCCTCAAACATTGCAATCACGTGCTAACTTTCCAAGGCTCCATCCACTGCAGAACTCTTAAATTCTAACACCTCGGCATCAACAGCAGGTTCGATCCCGGCTTGAATACGTCAGCCTGCAGAACTCAGCGTAAGGCACTCAGGAGAGCTCTTGTTGCATAAACATTTCGCTCCGACTGTACCGCAAACGTCTGCAATTCTTGATATCCGCTTGGTAACAAGGAGCATATTTACTCACTGCAGTCTGCGTGAAGCGCTCACAGTTCTCTGTATGCGTTTATTACGTGCACATCTCCCGTCTAAGTACTGTCTGCTGTGAATATTATTCTTCAGCCTTTATCTTAAGGTAAGCCAGAACTGTTAGTTACTGTTTGCAAAGCAACTTCTACGCTAGGTAATAGACATCTACATTCATATATGTTTGTTCTTTTCTTTTTAGGTACAACTAGAATATTATCATTCGAGTTACAGGCTTGAAAGTACGCATTTTATTCATCAGAGTAACAGTCTGCAGCACGTGCATTTTTAAGGTATGTTTTCGAACTTTGAGTTGTAAAGATAGCTAGGTTAGCTGATGTACCCTACACTACATTCATATATGTTTGTTCTTTTCTTTTTAGGTACAACTAGAATATTATCATTCGAGTTACAGGCTTGAGAGTACGCATTTTATACATCCGAGTAACAGTCTGCAACACGTGCATTTTTAAGGTATGTTTTCGAACTTTGAGTTGTAAAGATAGCTAGGCTAGCTGATGTACCCTACACTACATTCATATATGTTTGTTTTTTCTTTTTAGGTACGACCAGAATATTATCATTCGAGTTTCAGGCTTGAACGCACGCATTTTATTCATCCGAGTAACAGTTTGCAGGGCGAAGATTTTAAGGTATGTCTGACCTCAACAGGCTGAAACTTGGTTTCTTCCGAACATCGTAACATTAGTCTATTGTTAAATAGTCGTTCTCTTCAATCCTCATGCTATAGACGAGGTTAATTTTATAATTTCAAACACACATAGCTATGTCTGACCTCAACAGGCTGAAACTTGGTTTCTTCTAAAACATCGTAACTTTAGTCTATTGATAAATAGTCGTTCTCTTCAATCCTCATGCTATAGGCGAGGTGAATTTTATAATTTCAAACACACATAGCTATGTCTGACCTCAACAGGCTGAAACTTGGTTTCTTCTAAAACATCGTAACTTTAGTCTATTGATAAATAGTCGTTCTCATCAATCCTCATGCTATAGACGAGGTTAATTTTATAATTTCAAACACACATAGCTATGTCTGACCTCAACAGGCTGAAACTTGGTTTCTTCTAAAACATCGTAACTTTAGTATATTGATAAATAGTCGTTCTCTTCAATCCTCATGCTATAGACGAGGTTAATTTTATAATTTCAAACACACATAGCTATGTCTGACATCAACAGGCTGAAACTTGGTTTCTTCTAAAACATCGTAACTTTAGTCTATTGATAAATAGTCATTCTCTTCAATCCTCATGCTATAGACGAGGTTAATTTATAATTTCAAACACACATAGCTATGTCTGACCTCAACAGGCTGAAACTTGGTTTCTTCTAATACATCGTAAGTTTAGTCTATTGATAAATAGTCGTTCTCTTCAATCCTCATGCTATAGACGAGGTTAATTTTATAATTTCAAACACAGATAGCTATGTCTGACCTCAACAGGCTGAAACTTGGTTTCTTCCGAACATCGTAACTTTAGTCTATTGTTAAATAGTCGTTCTCTTCAATCCTCATGCTATAGACGAGGTTAATTTTATAATTTCAAACACACATAGCTATGTCTGACCTCAACAGGCTGAAACTTGGTTTCTTCTAAAACATCGTAACTTTAGTCTATTGGTAAATAGTCGTTCTCTTCAATCCCCATGCTATTGACGAGGTTAATTTTATAATTTCAAACACACACATAGCTATGTCTGACCTCAACAGGCTGAAACTTGGTTTCTTCTAAAACATCGTAACTTTAGTCTATTGATAAATAGTTATTTTCTTTAATCTGCATGTCATAGAAGAGGTTAATCTTATAATTTCAAACTCACAGCAATGTCCGACCTCTATACGTTGAAACTTGGTTTCTTCCGAACATCTTAACTTTAAGCTAATCATAAATAGTTGTTCTCTTCAATCCTCATGCTATAGACGAGGTTAATCTTATAATTTCAAACTCACAGCAATGTCCGACCTCTATACGTTGAAACTTGGTTTCTTCCGAACATCGTAACTTTAGTCTATTGATAAATAGTCGTTCTCTTCAATCCTCATGCTATAGACGAGGTTAATCTTATAATTTCAAACTCACAGCCATGTCCGACCTCTATACGTTGAAACTTGGTTTCTTCCGAACATCGTAACTTTCACCTAATCTCTATTGGTTGTTCTCTTTTTAGATGTTCCCCTGCTGTGAGGAATGCAATGTAACGTTTACAAGACGAGATGCTCTTACACGACATTTAAAAATGAAACATGGAGAAGCGTCTACTACGTTCACCTGCGAGCGGTGTGAGGCGACGTTTATGAGGGTAGATGCCCTTACGCGGCATAAAAAAGTAAAACACCCTAGCATAACATCCGCTTTATGTGAAATTTGTGGGGTGTATTTCGCTAATGTAGAGCAATACCAGGCTCACTTAGTAGAGGTACATCAAATATCTACTTGCCCTCAGGTAGTAGTAGGGAAAAAGCGTGCAGCTACTGATGTAGCTGTAGAAAGTACTAGTAGTAAAAAACCTAGGAAAATGAACTTCAAACTATTTACTGCGAACACTGTAATACTGATGTACCATCTTCGCATTTTCAGGGACACTTACGGAGTAATGCACATAAAAATAATGCGTGTAGAAGTGGTAGTAACGCAAACATCGAGGAAATTAATACAGCATTTAAAAGTAGGATTTCTAGTTACAGAATTCGCACCAGTCAAAAGTTTCAGAGCACTTCAAACTTTTTAAATTGTGTTCAACCGGATGTACAACAGCTTCTTGCTAAATCTTTGTCCAATCATAATTTATTTAAAGTTAATTTTGAACTTTTCGCCTTGTACATTAAAAGCACGGATGAATCCGAAATAACGGACATTAAATCATTTAATACAAAGAATTTTGTCATAAGTCAGTCAACTAATTTTGGTGACGTACTTAGGGATGTCTCTAACATTATTTCAACTAAGAGCGAGGAATTTCAGGAAAAGGAATCAGGGTGGGCTTTAGTTGAAATAATGTATCTAGAAGTTAACATCAATAAGTACAATCCTATGCGTGGATCTTCGCACATCGAGCTGCCGACATGGATTCAGCAAGGAAAAGCTGTTTCAAACATCCAAAACAATGACGAAGCATGTTTTGCATGGGCGGTGATGTCGGCTTTAAATCCTGCTAAATCGAATGTAGCGAATAGAACATCATCGTATCCACACTATTCAACGCAGCAAAATTTCGATAGTATAGAATTTCCTGTGCAGTTAAAAGATATTAAGCGCTTTGAAGAACTAAATAACATTAGCATTAATGTGTATCGTGTAGAGAAAAAGTCTGTAGTAGGCCCTCTGTATTATACATGTCATAAGAAGAGCACTCATGTTAACTTACTCTATATCGAAAACAGTGAGAATAGCCACTTTTGCTGGATTAAAAATCTGAGTAGACTTGTTGGTAGTCAGTTGTCAAAACATGATGGTAAAAAGTGGCTATGTGATGGATGCTTGCAGTATTTTAGAACTGAAGATCAGTTAACAAAGCATTCCAAGAATGACTGCAATCATGTACGTACAGAGATACCTACTACGGGCAATAATGTTTTAAAATTTACAAATTTTCACAAGCAGATGTGGGTACCTTTCGTGATTTATGCAGACTTTGAAGCCATCCTCACGCCATGCAACACATGCTTACCTAATCCTGACAACTCTTTCACTAATACTACGCACATACATGTCCCGTATAGCTTCGCGTATTACATCAAGTGTAGTTATGATAGTACGCTTAACAAGTTAGAGCTGTATCGAGGACCTGATGCTGCTAAAGTATTTTTAGAAAGACTTGAAAGTGATGCAGTTCGTCTCTGTCGTATTCTAAATAGTAATATTCCTATGAAGCCACTCACCGAAATTCAGTTAAATGATCATGAACGTACTACAAAGTGTGGCATTTGTGATGGGGAATTTTCCGAAAATGACCCTAAAGTTTTTGATCATGATCATTTAACTAGTTTCTACAGATGTGCCGCTCATTATAGCCGTAATCTTAAGTATAGAGTTCCTAAATTTATCCCTGTAATTTTTCATAACTTATCTGGTTACGACTCTCATTTCATCATTTCACAATTTGGAGCTTCAGATGAAAAAGTAGATATAATCCCTCAGAATAAAGAGCGGTACATTGCGTTTGCAAAGTCTGTAAAAGTAGATGCGGAGTATTCTATAAAACTGAGATTCCTTGACTCGTTTCGCTTTATGGCGAGTAGCCTCGATAAACTTTCTAGTCATTTACAGCCAGAACAATTTACGGAACTTCGACGCGTTTTTCCTGAAGAAGCGCAGTTTAATTTACTTCGGCGTACGGGTGTTTTTTGTTATGAATATCTTGACTGCTTAGAACGCCTCGAAGAACGTGCCTTACCATCGAAACAATCCTTTTACAGCTCGCTGAATTCAGCAGATATTAGTGATGATGACTATTTACATGCACAACATATCTGGGAGCAGTTCCACATTCAAACGCTGGGTGAATACTCCGATTTATATTTAAAGACGGATGTACTTTTGTTAGCTGATGTTTTTGAAAATTTTCGCTGTGTTTGTAAGAAAACCTACAGCCTTGACCCATGTCAGTATTTTACTGCGCCTGGGTTAATTTGGGATGCGATGTTAAAATACACGCAGGTGAATTTGTAACTGCTAACTGATATTGATATGGTGCACTTTATAAAATCATCTATTCGAGGCGGTCTAAGTCAGTGCAACGGGCGGTATTCCAAGGCAAATAATAAGTACATGCCGAGTTTCGATTCTAGTCAGGAATCTCAGTATATCGTTTATCTCGATGCTAATAATCAGTATGGGTGGGCGATGAGTCAGCATCTACCGGTGAGTGGTTTCCGCTGGCTAACGCAGTGCGAAATTGATGCTTTACAGCTGCATGTCCTAGGCGATGAAGCTGATAAAGGCTATTTCCTCGAAGTTGACTTACAGTATCCTAAAGAGTTACACACTTCTCATAATGACTTACCGTTCTGCCCTGAAAATATGAAGTCCCCGTACATCGCATCAACGAAAATGCTAATTGCTAATTTGTGTGATAAATCTAAGTATATCATTCATTACCGAAATTTAAAACAGTGTTTGCAGTATGGTCTGAAGTTATCCAAAATTCATCGCGTACTAGAATTTAATCAGTCACCGTGGCTAAAGCCATATATCGATCTGAACAATAATTTAAGAACGAATGCGGATAACGAGTTTGAAAAAGATTTCTACAAGCTCATGAATAACAGCGTGTTTGGTAAGACTATGGAAAATGTTGACAAACGCGTTGATGTAAAATTGATTACAAACTTGGAAAACTTTAAGAAAAGGTATGGTGCTAACTATTTACTAAGTAAACCAAATTTCCACAGCTGCACCATCATACATGAGAATTTAGTTATTATACAGATGAATCGTGTTAAGGTTAAGTATGTCAAACCTACCTACGTCGGCTTCGCAGTACTTGAATTGGCAAAAACACTCATGTATGAATTCCATTACGATTATATGATGAAGAAGTACGCGCATAATGCGCAATTGCTCTACACAGATACCGATTCGTTTATTTATTAAATCAAAACTGATGACTATTACAATGATATAAAGCCAGACTTGGGTAGGTTTGATACAAGTAACTATCCTGCAAATAATCAATATCATCTACCGCTAGTGAACAAAAAGGTTCTAGGTAAAATGAAAGATGAATGTGCTGGGATTATTATCGATTCATTTGTAGGTACTAAATCCAAGTCATATTGCATAAAACTCTTAAATGAATTACAAATAAAGAGATTGAAGGGGGCTAAAAAGAATGTCGTTCAGAATCAGCTAAGTTTTGAAAACTATAACAATTGCATTAAAAGTAATCCACCTGTTTTGCATAAGCAAATGTCTGTCATTAGAAGCAAGAAGCACCAGTTGTACACTCATTTAATTAGTAAGGTAGCCCTTAATAGTGATGATTGCAAACGGTTTGTCATTCCAAATTCTACCAACACTCTAGCCTGGGGGCATAGTAGTATTGATAGGTACTACTTTACATAAAGCAGATGTGTGTAAACATTATGCTAGAGGTGTGTACTTACGTTACGCTGTCTTACATCACAATTCACTGTACATATTGTAGGGAGAGGTACGCTGAGAGCGTAGTACGGCGAGTTTAAACTTGTACATACAAGAATTGCGTCGAGAAGTACGCAAACATCACTACGGTAAAATGATTCGAGATAAAACTTGTACATACAAGATGTAAATAAATAATGTAGAATTGGCATATTCTTTTATTTTAGATTAGGTATTACCTTCTTCCCGCTCCTTATTTGCAAGATAGATTTTCGTTTATTACTCAAAGAAGAAAAGCAAGGAAAAAGGTGTTGAGCAGATTCGTAAGTATGTTATTGTCTAGCTCATGTTGAGAAGAGAATTCTTTTTCTTTTTCTAAACAGCGTTTGATTGCAATGCAGTGTTCAACAACATCGAACTATAAACGGTAGTATGTGTTCAAGTCTAAACTTGCAATACTCTTGCTTTTGCAATGCATGTTCGATAGAGATGTAGCTTTCTTTCTAAACAGTGCTCGATTCTAGTCATGCAATGCAGTGTTCAACAACGTCGAACTATAAGCAGTATTATGTGTTCAAGTCTAAACTTGCAGGTACGTGATATGCATGCTGTCTTATGTGTAAGATCGCGTTGTATGTTCGATAAAGCTATGCCTTAACAGAGCAGGGAAAAGGAGGTTATAACAATCGCTATCTTACGCAAGCCGTTCAGAACCGTAGTCTTGTTTTCTTTTAGAACAAAGGTATTCCTTGACATGTTCTTTTTTTAAATTGTCCGCCACAACGAAGAGTACGTCACGGTGCTCTCAGATTGTGGATGTAGAACTTGCTGCCACCACATGTCAACTAAAGATGGCAGCACGGTGCTCTGTTCATTAAAAGATAGCGGATGACAGGTAACGAAATTGCCCCGCATGAGGGCAGCACGGTGCTCTGTTCATTAAAGATGGCGGATGACAGCTAGCGAAATTGTCCCGCATGAGGGCAGCATGGTGCTCTGTTCATTAAAGATGGCGGATGACAGCTAACGAAATTGCCCCGCATGAGGGCAGCACGGTGCTCTATTCATTAAAGATGGCGGATGATAGCTGACGAAATTGCCCGCATGAGGGCAGCACGGTGCTCTGTTCATTAAAAATGGCGGATGACAGCTGTCAAAAAAGCACGCGGCTTTGTTTCCAAACAAGAGCACGTGGAATTTGCCGCCACCGCATTTCAAAGGTATCTAGCTAAAGAGGGCAGCACTGAGGTTTGCGATGCAAGATGGCGCATGACAGCTGTGACGTACCACATTTCAAAGGTAAGTAGCTGAAGAGGGCAGCACTGTGCTCTATAGTTTAAAGATGGCGGATGACAGCTGTCAAAAAAGCACGTGGATTTGTTTATCTCACGCTAGTTAGGTTAAGTTGGTACTACTGAGGTTTAGGCCTGTCAAGATGGCAGTACTGAGGTTAGCGATGCGTTGTTGTCTGTCAGAAAGCACGTGGCTGTCAAAAAACACATGGATTTGTTTACCTCGCGCTAGTTAGGTTAAGTTGGTACTACTGAGGTTTAGGCCCGTCAAGATGGCAGTACTGAGGTTAGCGATGCGTTGTTGTCGATGATAGCTGTCAAAAAGCACCTGGCTTTGTTTACAAATTCAAATATCCCGCGGGTGGTGGAGGAGACCTCTGGGAGGCGTCTGGCTGTGGTGGTGATGGAGGAGGCCTCTGGGAGGCCTCTGGCTGTGGTGGTGGTGGAGGAGGCCTCTGGGAGCCGGTGGGGGTGGTGGCGGCAGAACTGTCCTATTATACTACTATTATTATCATTATTAATGTTGTTGTTGTTGTTGTTGTTGATGATGATGATGATGATGATGATGATGATGATGAAGTGTAGTCCGCCGGGCTGAGTGGCTCAGACGGTTGAGGCGTTGGCCTTCTGACCCCAACTTGGCAGGTTCGATCCTGGCTCAGTCAGGTGGTGGTATTTGAAGGTGCTCAGATACGTCAGCCTCGTGTTGGTAGCTTTACTGGCACGTAAAAGAACTCCTGCTGGACTAAATTCTGGCACCTCGACGTCTCCAAAACCCGTAAAAAGTAGTTAGTGGACGTCAATCAAAATAACATTTTTTACAAGTTGTTTTACGTCACAACGATGGGACAGGAAAGGGCTAGAAATGGGAAGGAAGCGGACGTGGCCTTAATTAAGGTACAGCCCCAGCATTTGCCTGGTGTGAAAATAGAAAACCACCGAAAACCATCTTCAGGGCTGCTTATAGTGGGGGTTTGAACCTGCTATCTCCCGAATACTGGATACTGGTCGCACTTAAGCGACTGCAGCTGTCGAGCTCGGTATTATTATTATTATTATTATTATTATTATTATTATTATTATTATTATTATTATTATTATTATTATTATTGTTACTGAGATATCCGTGGTAGTTAGAGGTGAAAGAAGGTGCGGGCGGGAATAGGTCTCAACTACAAAATTAAAGTTAATTTAAAACTTTAACAAAGGTTATATTTCCAAAACTTAACAATGATGACATAGAATTTGTAAACTTAACAAGTCATCAACAAGCCAAAATCAGGTACAAAGAAATCACAAGATTTAGGGGGTTATTACAAGATCTGGGCTTCGAGCCCCAAATATAATTTCTGATCTCTCAGCTCACAATAACAAGATACCAAAGGGCAGAACACCCTTAATTACATGGAGCATTAGCTCCCAACTTTACATCTGAAGCCTCTCTAAGGCACTTTTACCACAACACTATAAAGAGCTGTCCCGCTCTCGATCTTTCAAGCCTATAAAGGCAATAACGGACTCTTACACAACCTGCCATCAAGGCATAATAAAGAAACAGGTGTATATCGTACCCAATCTACTGGGCCTTCGCAGGAAGGAAAACAAACGGGTTAAGTAAATGGCCCAAAATACAAAATTGAATGGAGGCGATAACTTGCACTCCTACACCAAGTTTTGTCTAAAACCTATGTGGCGCTAGGCCGATCATACAGGGGTTAATCCCAAGCTGGGGAGGTGACACGTATGAGAAAACTTTACTACATTAAAGAAGAGAAGAACGGTTATGAAAACGTAGTCACCTCCTTTTTCAAAAATGAAGGGGAGTTCGAGAGGGTGAAGCACTCTCTATCCCCGCTTTACAGATTTGTAATTTATAGATAGGCAGAAAAGAATTTACATTTTAAAAAGGTAGGTTACATACTAAAGGTTTCGAATCCTCCCCGAGAGTTAAACTGCTGAGCTAGCAAGAAATGAAGGTGTTAACAGGACATTACCTTGTAGATGAACTGCTGCTTGAAGAAAGAGGCACTTCCCGCCCCCTGCTACATATTCACACACTAAGAAAGATGTTACTGAAGTGGCTCCGAGACAAGAAAATCAGCACTTTATATACCCTCGCGGAACATTCGAGACCTTTCATGAATGATAACAACCCGCCCACAAACTTTTATTGGCCAACAGCAAAAACTAATACACAAGACGAGGAAGAAACACCTTATTGGTGGAAAATTAATTACGTAATTTCATGATTGGTTACATTCAAAACGGGCGGAAAGAAAGGATTTATATTGCTAACCCACAAACCACAGAACAAAATTTAGTAAAAATAAAACTTAGGAATACAATATTTCTTCAAGAAAGTTCATTCCATTGCACCAGAGTGTGTTACCATAGTTTTGGGTAGCGATATCTGTTAGAGAATGTTCAAACTTCTTGATACTGAGCAAACAAACACAAATCAAAATAGACACAGTTCAGAACACTTCAAAATTACCAAATTTACAGTAGTGACATCTTCCGAGAAACCGTTGAGTTAATACAGTTTGTTAAAGTTCAGGCTTTCTCCTGTAGACGAGTTTCAACTGGCGCAATATTTGAATTAGCGGCGTGGAGGTGTACCGCCCGGTACAATTATTATTATTATTATTATTATTATTATTATTATTATTATTATTATTATTATTATTATTATTATTATTATTATTATTATTATTATTATTATTATTATTATTATTATTATAAAGGTAACATGGAAGGAAGCGAAAATGACAGACTCTTTTGACCTCGAATGCTCCAGTTTCACAATATCTGGGCAGCAGAATCACAAGATGACCGTCGATGTAATATTTTATCGCATTATAGGCTATTAGGTTAACTTTATCTATAGTAAGTAGTGAGAACGCCAGAATTTGCTCTGTGTGTTCTTACTGCGGCAGGAAGAAGCACTCGAACAAAGTTTGGACCAACTTAACCACAAACATTTTCCAGCTATTTAGAGCAAGTGACAACTTCTCGGAGACAGGAAGTTTGCTCGGTCATTAGCAAACTGGACTTCCAACTGGGGGTCGTCAGTTAGAACCCGGAATCGTCCTGGTGAACATAATTACCATATTAGAGAAGTCTTCTCCCACAAGGCGGCCTGTAATCTCGAACGAAGTGATCATAGAAGAGCCACAGTAGTTCGCTTTGAATTCAGAGTTAGATAAGGCTGAAATTCTACTGAGAATAGCTCAATTATTTGATGAAAGGCCGTAATTAAGGTTAACATCATTAACACTGAACTGTAATCTTGATGTGCCTTTAACATAGGAGAGATTATTATTTTTATTTTATTTTTTTACTAGTGGCTTTACGTCGCACCGACACAGATAGGTCTTACGGCGATGATGGGATAGGAAAGGCCTAGGAGTTGGAAGGAAACGGCCGCGACCTTAATTAAGGTACAGCCCCAGCATTTGCCTGGTGTGAAAATGGGACACCATGGAAAACCTTCTTCAGGGCTGCCGACAGAGGGATTCGAACCCACTATCTCCCGGATGCAAGCTCAATTATTATTATTATTATTATTATTATTATTATTATTATTATTATTATTATTATTATTATTATTATTATTATTATTATTATTATTATCTGAAACCAGTCAAGAGATAAAGGTCAATGGGGTAAATATTTATTGAAATATTTTCTTATGCGATATTCCTTGTACTTTATTTTTTACAATATTTTACGTCACACCGACACATGTAAGTCTTACAGCGACGATGGGATAGGAAACGGCTGGAAGTGAGATGGAATTGGCCGCGGTCTTAATTCATCAATTAAATCAATTAATTAATGGGAAACCACGGAAATCTATCTTCCGGTTTGCCGAGATTTGTGTTCGAATCCAATGTACCGCGAATGCAATCTGATAGCGAAGAGAGTCCAACTACGCAGACACTTAAGCTCTTTAAGTCTTTAGGCTTTTTCAGTCGTGAAATGCCAGCGTTTCGCCCCACTGTAGCAGTGGGCTCATCAGTTCGAATGCTACACCTTTCCAAGACGCTGGCTCTCCTACACAGGGGGCTTGCAGTGGTGTCTCAACGGCGCACCAGCGCCCCCACTAGCATTCCGACTGATGAGCCCACCGCTACACTGGGGCGAACCGCTGGTAATTTCACGATTGCAAAAGCCTAAAGACTTAATGAGGTTAAATGTTTATAACATTTGCAATCGATGAAATTAGATTATGGTTTCCTTCTAGGAACCTGGTTGTTTTTTTTTTTTTTTTTTTTTTCAGACAGACACTTGTTCGTTGCAATCCTTGTACCTCAAACCATGTACTTTTCGGCATTATTACAACTTTGCAATATAGTTGTCTTGACTCTGCAACATTTAACTGGGCATGGCTGAAAACTGGCTGAGATAAACAGAGACCTTCACATCCCTTGAGGTTTATTGATCCTGATACAAATTGCCAAGCGAATTGGAAATTAACGCCTCTTGAAAGAAATTGAAAGTTTTTTATCGGATATTGTTAAGTCAATTCGAGGGATCAGAGCGCTCTGTCCAGCTTTCTCTTCACTTATTGTTTTCAAATCTAAACAATTTTCGTACATACTTCTTAGAATTAGGCCCTAATCTCGTTACGTTTAGGAGCCGCTGAGGATCGTTCCTATTGCTAAGGAGCAAAACTATGGCTCCAATTTTTTGAATAAAAATATTTGAAGGCAAACCATTAATTCAAAGAAATTCAAGAATTATGTAGGAAATTGAAGTAGCTAGCTTTCATCTTCAGTACTAATCTGTTGACGTTAGAGTCTAGTTTTGAACTACCGGGTATAAGCCCAATGATGTTCTAATTAATTAATTAATTAATTAATAATGAAAACTTTCGAGCAAACTGTCTTGACTTTGCAACATTTAACTGGCCATGGCTGAAAACTGGCTGAGATAAACAGAGACCATCACATCCCTTCGCAGAAGTGAGCGTTTTGCTAGAAATTGCAATCATGATATCATCATGTGCTAAAATTCTCGCTGGTAGTTGAACAACATTTGATCCGTCACCATCTACAGTGCCGCTGACCAGTAAGACGTCTAACTACGCATGCGTGTCTACTCCCCTTCCACCTCCCCTATCCTGCCTGCTGCTGAGCGCTCTCACGTTTCAGGCGGGCTTGAAGTACTGGCGAGCGCATTAACCAATCAGAATGCTACATTCTTTAATAATTTAAAATATACTACAAGATATCTGTATGTTTTTGAAGACACTTAAAATCTACAGGCCAAGAACTTTCGTCAGAATGCTTTAATATGTCGATCGGTTCGGCTGTTCTATCAAACTCGATGTAACAAAAATCAGCCTAGTGTTTTAAATATATAGATTATTACATTCCAGCGTGCGAAATAGAACCTTTTTGCGAAGGAACTTGACAACGCTGTTCAGTGGATTTCAGCAGTTAGAGCTTATTAGAAAAGATGATGATAAATGGGGTGAAAATTCAGGTTGTTTGACCAAGAGGAAAGGTGCTCTCAGTTTTAATTACTGTGTTGATGATTTGAAAGTACCTCATGGAGACCACTGTAAGTGTCTAGGTGTTCATGTACAGAAAAATCTTAATTGGAGTAATCACATTAACGAAACTGAAAGGTTACAGATATTTTCATATGATTATGAGTGTATTTAGCGGTTGTACGTAGTAAGGATGTAAAGGGGAGGGCATAAAAGTCACTGGTAAGGTCCCCAAATTAGTGTATTGTTTCAATGTATGGGACCCTTGCCAGGATTTTTTAATTCGAGAATTGTAAAAGATCCAAAGGAAATCAGCACGATCAGTTCTGGATGATTTACGTAAAAAGAGTACTATTAATGATAATGGGCTGGAGAGACTTAGAACTAAACGGTACATTCCTAGTTGTCAGTGGAGATATGTTGTAGAATGGTGTTAGTAGGCAAATAAGCTTGAATGGAGTTTTAAAAATAGGGAACATAATATGAAAAAAAGGTTGGAATTCAAGAGGACAAATTGGAATAAATATTCGTTTATAGAAAGAGGAATAATAGGGATTGGAGGAGGCAAATTATTAACGGAGAAGTTCGATAAATTTCCAACTTATTTGAAATTATTTAAGAAAATACTAAGTAAACAACCGATGCAGAATCTGCTACCTGGGCGACAGCCCTAAATGCAGATCAGTGGTGATTGAGAATTGAAATTTATCAACGCAATGAAAGTCGCTGCAGCAAGTTTTATTCCACGCGGTTACTGCAAATATTATATACCAAGTTGGTCCGAAGAATGTCATAGATGTTATGCCGAGTATCAGGAAATTCATATTGAAATTGTAGCGAATGAACTCATAAATACCCGTAATAGACCCAGAAGTGAGAAATGGCACATAACTATAACTACTGTCTGACTAGATTTTACATCATCTTCGAGCCGGAAAGTAAGGAATCTTGGTACAGACCCAAGCTTGAAGAGTGGTGTTGATGGTGGTGATGATTATTAGAGGAAGTTCAACTGGGCAGAAATCCTCTCTTAACAGTAATCAGAATGAAAAAGAAGATATCGGACACTTCGAAGAATGAAGGTATCGGTAAGAGATAGGTAAGGGCCATGAAGGGCGTGGAAATGAAACACTTCCTAGGCCTTTGCCAACCTAATAACGTTCGGGACAGAGGAGAACGAGAGTCGATTTAAAACTTGAAAGTGAGAATCAGCTGGTGTACCCTCTTACACAGAGTAGGGGATATCGTAGGTATATTCTTCCACCCCCACCCACATGGGGAGACAAAGACTGCAAGGGAAAAAGTGAAGAAGATTCGCGTTCGGCATACAAGGAGATTTAGTTCAATAGCACATCCTGTTCATTCACAAGACTCCTCCTTCAAGAAGTTGGATAAATCCTTAAGTATGCTTAAGACAAATAATGCTGCTGGATTCGAAGGTTCCCATATTTTCTTATATCCAATGGACTATGCATGAAAGAGTGACAAGTTAAATTTCACAATGAGGACTTGCGAACTAGCCAACTGCCTAAGCGCCAAAGTGATTGCTACTTTTAAAACTGGGAAGTAAATAATTGAACCATAAGATTACCAACCAGTTTTACTGCTCAGTATGACCTACAAACTGTCAGAGAGACCAATCCTAAGCCGTATTCAGGAGCCTATCGACAGAATAGTTCCACATGAACGAAGTGTCTTCAGGAAGAATCGTAGCTGCCGAGGTCAGGTTCTGACATTGATGTCACTGATTGAATTGAATTTCAGTGAAGTTGCAGATTTTTTGCTCTCGTGGAGAGGGGAAGCGATACTTACTGTAATTCTACTGAAATTATTCCAAGTCAGAAACATGGATAACATGCCTTTTAATAGGCATTTTGGAAGTTTTCTGAACGGAAAAATGAGCAGTTGGAGATCTCTGAATAACGGAATAACTCAAGTCTCAGTATTATCCCAACTTTCGTTCAATATCTACTTCCATGATTCCCCTGACTGAATACTCAGTATGCTAGCATTTGTTCGTCAGAGAAATGACTTGGGGTAGTGTGAGGAAGTAATATCGAATGGTCTGTCCATCCCCAGCAATTACTACTACAAATGGCGACATCAACCAGATCCAAATGAAACTGAAGTCTCTGCGCTCCACCGGCATAAGAGAGAAATGAAGAGAAAGCTTCAAGTAGCATTTAATGGTATTCAAGTCCTCTACAACTACTTACAAAAATACCTGGAAGTCACTCTCGATCGGTCACTGACTTTCAAACAGCACTACAGTAACATCATTAATAAATCAGCTCCAAAATCAATCTACTTCACAAACTAGAAGCAAGTAACTCGGGTGCTGATGAAAATTCACTGCGTTGTACCACTCTTGTGTTCGACCGCTTAACAATGGAATATTGTGCTCCTGTTTGAGAAACGATTGTTCACGCAGCTGAAATGAATGCGCTGCTGAATGAGGCAATGAGGATATCACTGACAGCCTCATCAAACTCCACCCAGTGGCTAAATGATGATGTTGATTATTACTGTTGTTCTTGTTGTTGTTTGTTTAAAGGAGCCTGACTTCTAGGTCATCAGCTCCTGATAGTGTTAAATTAAATTATAAATTAATATTTAAAATGTACCTCCTGCACTAGGATTAAAATTATAATGGTGAGGAAAATGCGAGGGCCAACACCGTATTCAACAACCAAGACATGCTGTAGCAGTATCTGCTCGATGTAGCTCGCAGCGGTAAGATTACCACGGACGACTACAAGACCCGTACGGCCATCAATACTGATGCAACCCCGCATCACCCCAGAACCTTGTCCGAATCGGTCGCCTTCCTGGACAATATTTGGCATGTACTGCTCACCACGGCGTCTCTATACACATTGACGTCCATCACGCTGTGTCAGGGGAAATCTGGACTCGTCTGTGAAAAACGCAGGTCTCCAATGGCCAAGTTGCCAGTTGACGTGGGGACAGGCAAACAGAAGGCGAGCTGAGCGATGTTGCTGCGTTAAACGGGGCACTCGAACATGATGTCTAGGTTGTAAGGACACTTTTCTTAACCTGTCCCTTACTGTCTGGTCAGACACCGTGACTCCAGTGACCCTCCTAAGGTCTTGTTGCAGTTCTCTGGCAGTTGCAGAACGACGCCGCAACGCACAGATGGTCAGATATCGGTCATCCTGTGGGGTTGTCATGCGTACACGACCGTGTCTAACCCTCCTTGTGAGCAGCCCTGCCTCACTGTAGCTATTCCACAAGCGGTGAATAACTGACGGAGAGACCTTGAGATCCACAACAACACGACGAAAAGTCCATCCTTCCTGGATCAAAGCGACGGCCCTTGCGACTTTAACCTCTTTAAGTTGTCTCATGGGATGTGGTGGTTGACGTACAACGTACTCAAATGACCACAGTAGTCTGTGTACCTCACAACGACACACGGACGCACAACTATTGGCTTTGTTTTGAGGGGTCACCTGACAGTTTAATGCATGGCTACGCCTACAGATGGATATAACTTTGATTTGACATATCCTGAGTAGCTAAGGTCTCAAGGTATGCTGTACGACCATTGCAACACCATCTACCAATTTAACGTTCACATACCAGACGTTACAAAACATGTTCCCCTAATTTTTGAACTGTGTATTTATTTGGTATATGCAATGGTCAAGTCATAAATAACAATAATAATAATAATAATAATAATAATAATAATAATAATAATAATAATAATAATAATAATAATAATAATTGTACCGGGAGATACACCTCAACTCCGCACATTCAAAAGAAGCGCCTTAAAGAACTCTATCTATCAAACAAAACGCGAAACACCTACTGCATGAAGTTGGCACGTTAATCAGAAGATGTCACTACTGAATAATTGAGAAGTTTATCATGTCTAAGTTTCCTAAACTGATTGGATTTATTTTGTTTTATTTTGGTGTACATCAAGAAGTTTGAACTTTTCTCCATAGATGTCATTATAAAAAACCTGAGGTAATGCACTCTGGTGCAAGGTAAAAGAATTAATTAATTAAGGAAGTTTCGGGTTATTATTTTTTAACTTTCATTTATTTTGTTATTTCAAGGTTTGCAACACTTCTTTCTCATTCCGCCAGTTTTTTAATCTGGCCAATAAGGAATTTTCTGTAATTATTTTTATTCTATCACAGGCTTCTTGTTGGTTTTTGGGTGTAAGTTTTGATTGTGCCAATAAAATTGAGAGGGTGTGTGCGAATTAGTCCAGAACCCTCTAGAACCATCCCCTCGCTTAGGTAAGCTGCGGCCTTGCAGGCTAGCTTGTTTTTGGATCACCGAAATTCTGAGTGTGTGTGTGTGTGTGTGTGTCAAGACAGGAGGGGAGGCGCCTCATTCTTCGCCAGGCAGTCCATCAGCCAAGGTAATGACCACCAGTCTTATTTTCCGCAAACTTACACGAGGGGAAGGTTCAAATTTCTAATTATATGACCTTCTGTTTTCTAATATGTAAACCTTCTTTCGGCTAATGTAAAATGTCATAAATTCTTTAAACTGTAAATCAGGGATAGAGAGTGCGTTACCCTCTTGAGTTCCCCTTTAATTTAATTTGAGGTGACTATGATTTTGTGACATTTTTCTCTTTTCTGTAAAGTGTTAGATTAATCTCCATTCTAGTCACCTCAGTAGCTTGGGATTAGCCTCTGCAACATCGGGCCGAGAGCCCAACTAGGGTTTTATATCTAATTTTCTAGGAGTGCAAGTGTACGCCTCCATTCATTTTGTGTTCGGGCCAGTAATTTAACCTCTTCTTCTTTCCACGAAGGCCCAGTAGTTCGGGTAATTGATACCCCTGTGTAAAAATTTTAAATTGTAAATTGTGCCCAGAGAGGTCAGAGATTGTAGGGTTTTGTGTGATGTTGCCTTAAGCGGGCGGTAAGAAATTGGTTAAAGTGGGAGAGCATGTAAGCTCTTTTCTGTGATTTCTAAATTCAACTGTAATATTGAGGGGTGCTTCTGGAAGGCTGTAAATTTGTTGGAGTAAAGTGCTCCTAAATTGGGATATTCCTGCCCTTCATAAACATTGAGATTTTGCAGACGTTGTAAATTTTGTAACCTGGAGCTTGTAGCTCAGAACTTGTAAATCTGCGGCTTGAAGCCCAAAGTTGTTAAATTCCCTATTCTGGAGTGTTCCACCTTTGTAAAAAAATTGCATTTTACCTGATATTTTGTTGTTTTCACTCAGTGAAAAATTTGTTAAGTTTGTGATTGGTAAAGAAATATAACCTTTGTTTTAAAGTTTTAATTTATTTTTTGATATCGTAGATAGACTCATTCTACCCACACCTTATTTCACCTCTGAGTTCCACAGATACCCCGGAACAATAATATCTATCCCCTACCCTCTCTAAACACCAATCAAACGTGAAAGTAGACGAGGCTTGACCCTTCGAAGAATGAAGATGCCAGATAAATACAGGAAAGGGCCACGAAAGGCGTGAAAATGAAAGAATGCCGAAGGTTTCAAAACCCTGATACCATAGGGGTCCGTAAAGAACGAGATAGAACCAATGGAGGGTGGATAGGAGGTGAAGAGGCTAGCACAAGTAATTGGAAACAATACCAGACACAACTAGCGGCCCCATGGTCACCAGCCCTTTCACCCCGAGTTGAGTCCCAGCGCATCCCCTTTTTAATCGGCTCTTGCCATAGGCAGGGGATACCGTGGATGAATGATTCAATTACCTCCACTCAGAATAGGTAATCCACTTCCTCGCGATTGTGCTAAGAAAAATCAGTACGGTCAACCTGGTTAATCATCAGGGCTAATATTTTGATGACATGTCACATTTTAATTGGTTCACAACAGACATTGCTAGCTCCCTCATTGTAGAAATGCTAATTTATTAGGTCATTTTTGTTATTTTTGCCATTTTGTATTTTTAGGTCATTTTACAAAATTATACGTCATTATTTGGTCATTTTATGGAATTTATTAAGCTATTTTTACTTTTTGAGTCATTTTCTTACATGTTTGAGGATTTTGGGGCATTTAGGCGTGTGGTGTTGGATATTATCACATCTTTAAATGAGGATGAATACGGAGACTTGAGAATCTTCACAACGCTTTGGCAATCTGGGGACTAAGAAACTTTGTTCACCGTTTACTCTTTGGAAATATCCACATTCCAGGAGACACACCTCCAACTGGAGCAGTCTTCCTCGTGAACAGTCGAGCTTTTCTTCTGAAAACGAGGAACAAGGTTCTCTGCGTACCGTAAAGAATTTCACCTTGTTTTCTTGACATGGCAACCCAAAAGCTTATTAGAATGTCCGCAACATAAATATAGGCTATACCAACTCGATTAGTAAATTGATTGGAAATTTCATTTAAAAATTATGTCGCTTTAAAAGTTATCAGATCATTTTATAGATCATTTTTAAACATTTTTAGATCATCAAAATCCTGGCCCAGCTAATTAGTGTGTTAGCACACTGAATGTAGCACACTATACAGGAAAATTTTCTACCAATAATACGCAACAATATGAGTAAATAGAAGAGCTAAGTGTTGTTTAACACGGCATGGCAGTGGCGAGCGAGCTCTGGACATCCACAGAAATGCAAACACTAAAAATGAACTTAGAGCGTCAGCTGTCAGATGTGTGAATATATTCAAATTAATTCAGCAATTACACGAAGTCGATATGTAAATACATAGTAATACGTTTACAGAAAGTCATAAGTGAGATTTAAGAAAGTCAACAAAATACACATTTTAGTACCAGTGGTGGTGGGAGTGATTGTTGTTTTAAGGGGCGAAACAATATGACTATCAGACCATTTTAACAAATGGTTTGCAACAACCACAGTTCCAGCCCTTCAGGCAAGCAACTCATTGTTGAAAAAATCCTAGCGATTTGAGCTACAAGTTTTAGGTAAATAAATAGTGAGAATACCTATATTAGTTATTACTAAAAATTACAATCCTTTCTTTAATCATTAGCAGTTTGCCTTTTTTTCTACCACTACGAGCGCTAATGTGAATCAATGCAGCATTTCACTTAAGCCCTAAAACTACATTCGGTGTAGACATTTTACAAAAAAATCAAACAAAGCCTGAGGGTAGTGAACAAAGAAAACATTACAGATAGAATTATGTAAATACGATCATTTGGCTAGGATTTGAATAAAAAAGAAAACGAGTAAATTTTCTAATATTGTATTTTTATTTTTTATTTTTTTGCTAGTTGCTTTACGTCGCACCGACACAGATACGTCTTATGGCGACGATGGGATAGGGAAGGGCTAGGAGTGGGAAGGAAGCGGCCGTGGCCTTAATTAAGGTACAGCCCCAGCATTTGCCTGGTGTAAAAATGGGAAACCACGGAAAACCATTTTCAGGGCTGCCGACAGTGGGTTCGAACCTACTGTCTCCTGAATACTGGATACTGGCCGCACTTAAGCGACTGCAGCTATCGAGCTCGGTCATTGTAATTTTAAGAGGGGATGGAGGCACATACATGTATGTGGGACTATGCCCACGATGGTGAGGCATTAACTCAGTGGACTGAAATATCTGATCTGCACCTAGTTTTTGATGCGAAAGACAAGGCACTTGCCATTCTCTTCGCTGGAGAAGAGACTACAAACCTGACCTAACATTTGTGTCCAAGGATTGCTTTGATCAACCTCCCAGAATTACACGTACAATATTGTTGAGTTTCCCAAACAGCCAGCATCGACCAGTCCTGTTGGAAGCAGGTATGAAGATACCACTGGTGATCTCAGTACCTTTACCCAGGTGGAATTTTAATCATCCAAACTGGGATAAATTCTCCAAAGATCTTGACCAGAACCTGTCTGATATAAATATAAAACCAACTGCCAGTAACTATGATGACTTTGTCAATTTAGTCATTTCAGCTGTCAAATCGAACATTCCGAGAGGTTTCAGAAAATATGATGTGCCCGGTTGGAATCCAGAAAGTGAGGCTCTGTATGAAGAATATCAAACAAGTCAGCCATGAAGTAGGTTCACAGCTTCTACGGTCATTAGACAAGAATAGGAGAGAAAAGTGGGAAGCAACAGTGAAAGATATGGACTTTGCAAAATCGAGCAGACAGGCTCGGAGAGTCTTAAATCGACTTACTGGAAAACATTATTCTAAAAAGCAGTGCACTAACTTGAGCCCAGATGCCATTGCTATTAATAATTGTACCGGGCGGTACACCCCCGCGCCGTTAATTCAAACCTTGCGCCAGTTGGCACTCCTCTACTGGAGGAAACCTGAACTTTAACTACTGTGTAAATTCTCAAGTTTTTCAGAAGATGTCACTACTTGTAAACTTTGAAGTGTTCTGAACAGTGTCATTTTCGATGTATTTTTGTTTTGCCTTTAGTAAGAAGTGTGAACATTCTCTTCTAGAGGACACTACTGAAGAACTACAATGGTGCACCCTAGTGCGAAGTGAAAGAACTATGTTTTTGGAGAAATTTTGAATTCATAAGTTTGTTCTTTGTTAAATTTCTTTCAGTCATGGCTTAAGTTGGCAATATTAACCCTTTCTTTCCCCTTGTTTTGAATTTACCAATCCAGAATTTCTCGAATTAATTTTCCACCAATAATGTGTTTCTTCTTCATCTTGTGTAGGGGTTCTCTTGGTTAGCCAATAAAATTCTTGTGGGAGGGTGTTCTCATTCTTGAAACGCCTCGAACTTTCCGCGAGAGTATATAAACTGCTGATTTTCGGGTCTCCGCGCCACTTCAGTAACAGCTATCAGTGTGTAAATTACGTAGCAGGGGGCGGGAAGCGCCTCTTTCTTCGGGCAGCAGTTCAACCACAAGGTAATGGCCTTTTAATAACTTCTTTTCTTGCTAGCTCAGCAGTTTAACTCTCGGGGCAGGTCCGAAGCCTTTTCCATGTAACTTTCCTTTAAAATGTAAAGACACTCGGTATCAATTCTTTCTGTTTTAACTACAAATTGGGATAGAGAGTGCTTAACCCTCTCGAGCTCCCACTCATATTGTTTCGAGGTGAACTTATTTTCTTAACCGTTTCTTCTAGCGTAATGTAAATTGTCTTCTCATATAAGTCACCTCTTTAGTATGGGACTAGCCCTTGCATTAACGGCCTAGTGCCAAGTAGGTTTTAAACAAAATGTATTAGGAGTGCAGCTTCGCCTCCTCTCAAATTGGTATTGTCGAGGCCATGTAATATTTCTGTTTCTTCACTTAATAGGCCTCAGTAGGTTGGGTATCTTTTTACCCCTGTGTCTATGTCCTTGGAGGATAGCTGGAAAGTCGAGTTTGGTGTGGCCTTTGATAGGCTTAAACTTTGAGAGCGGATTGCTCTTTTGAAATTGATTTTGGGTGCCTCGAGGAGGCTTTATTTTGTAATTGGGAGAAAGTGCTCCTGAACATGATTGGGGTCTTCTGCCCCTTTGTCGAATCTTGTTTTTGGGTAAAGTTGGGCTAATTGCTCAATAATTGTGAATCCGGGGCTCGAAGCCCAAATCCTGTGAATACTGTAATTGTACATTTGTTGCCTTGCTACTCTGTACCTGCCATTCTTGATATTTCTTGATTTTGCTAAGGAAATATAACCTTGTTAAATTTTATCTTAACTTTAATTTCGTATTTTGAGACCTGTTCACCCCCGCACCTTCTTTCACCTCTGCACATCCACGGAAACTCGGTAACAATAATAATAAAGTTATTTGTTTTACGTCCCACAAACTACTATTTTACGGTTTTCGGAGACGCCGAGGTGCCGGAATTTAGTCCCGCAGGAGTTCTTTTACTTGCCAGTGAATCTACCGACACGAGGCTGACGTATTTGATCACCTTCAAATACCACCGGACTGAGCCAGGATCGAATCTGCCAAGTTGGGGTCAGAAGACCAGCGCCTTAACCGTCTGACCCACTCAGTCCGGCCCCATTGCTATTAGAATGGTTGAAGTCGCCGGACCAAAAGAAATACATGCCATACGAAAACTGTGAAACGTAAGCTCACCGAGCTCAAACATGTAGCACAGAAGAATGAGAAACTGCCTAGGCCATTCTCTATTCAGGAAGTTGTAGCACGGAGCTCGATAGCTGCAGTCGCTTAAGTGCGGCCAGTATCCAGTATTCAGGAGATAGTAGGTTCGAACCCCACTATTGGCAGCCCTGAAGATGGTTTTCCGTTGTTTCCCATTTTCACACCAGGCGAATGCTGGGGCTGTACCTTAATTAAGGCCACGGCCGCTTCCTTCCCACTCCTAGCCCTTTCCTGTCCCATCGTCGCCATAAGACCTATCTGTGTCGGTGCGACGTAAAGCAACTAGAAAAAAAAGGAAACTGTAGCTGCTATCAAAATTCTGAAAACCGTTAAAGCTTACCGATAATATCTACAACGAATTCCTTCGAAATATGGGTCCACATGGCTTAAAGTGGATCACTTCTCTTTTTACTTACATTCTTCAGACTAACAACCTGCCAACGCAGTTCAAATGGTCAAAGGTGATCGCCCTTCTTAAACTTGGAAAGTCGGAGCAGAGACCTGAAAACTACCGTCCAATAGCACTTCTTAGTTGCATTTTTAAACCCTTGGGACGAGACTTCCTCACTAGGATAGCACCACTCATTGAAGCTGTAATCCCTACAGAACAAGCTGGTTCCAGAAGATATCGTAGCTGTACTGATCACTTCGAGGCAGGCTTCCAAAATAAGTTAAAATCAACAGTTGTCTTTATTGACCTGGCAAGTGCATATGATACTGTCTGGCGACATGGACTAATTCTTAAAGTGCTAGAAGTAATTCCCTGCTTGGAAATTGCAAACCTAATTTCCAACACGCTCTGTGGAGAGAGTTTGTGGTATTCCTAGGTGATTCTAAAAGTCGAAAAATAATATTAAATATCGGTCCGCCACAGAGCTCAGTATTGGTCCCAGTTCTCTTCAACCTCTACACCCATGACTTACGATCAGCCACAGCTACTAAATTCATCTATGCAGACGGCATTGCACTGGTAGCTCAAAGCAGACATTTTCAGCAGACTTGGACAAAATAGCAACATTCTTCAAGTCTTCGCGATTGATCTCAAGTATTATCCGCGCACTTTTTAGTGATAGATTTACACCCTAGTGCTGAAGCGGTCGACTTTGGTTATCTTCGAGATTCGTATTGGCAACCTTTGAAACACAAACTAAGAATCGCTTATGCATCGCTGTGCGCCATCTGGCGTACACTTTAAGTACTCGTACTGTTGTTGTTTACACAGCAAAGCCAAACCATAGAATTCATGCTAGGAACAAGTTTCGCAACGGGAAATGTTATATAGTATTAAATATTGTGTGTGTGACACAGTTGTTTGCTTAAAATAATAAAGGTTTATAAAATTCATATCGATCGATCATATTATCGATTCTTTTTTTTGCTAGGGGCTTTACGTCGCACCGACACAGATAGGTCTTATGGCGACGATGGGATAGGAAAGGCCTAGGAGTTGGAAGGAAGCGGCCGTGGCCTTAATTAAGGTACAGCCCCAGCATTTGCCTGGAGTGAAAATGGGAAACCACGGAAAACCATCTTCAGGGCTGCCGATAGTGGGATTCGAACCTACTATCTTCCGGATGCAAGCTCACAGCCGCGATTCAATTCAGATTTCATTTCCATTCAGTTGGCAGTATTAACGGAACTCTTCTTACTTCTCCAACGAGTACAAAAATCTATCACTAAAAAGTGCGCGGATAATACTTCTAAGACCGAGGTTTCATGTTTCCATCACATCAACCGACTCGAAAACTGCGAGTCATCTGTTTTATTCCTTGGTGAAAAACTAAAGTGCAACCCGTTCCCGAAATATCTAGGAGTCACCCTGAACATAACTCTGAGCTACAAAGAACATCTCACCGAGCTCTCTCCCAAAATCGCTACAAGGAATAACATCCTGCACAAGCTTTGTGGCAGTTCCTGGGGAGCCTCGACTGACTGCTTACGATTAACGGGTATCAGTCTTGCCGAGCTCGATAGCTGCAGTCGCTTAAGTGCGGCCAGTATCCAGTAATCGGGAGATAGTGGGTTCGAGTCCCACTGTCGGCAGCCTTGAAGATGGTTTTCCGTGGTTTCCAATTTTCACACCAGGCAAATGCCGGGGCTGTACCATAATTAAGGCCACGGCCGCTTCATTTCAACTCCTAGGCCTTTCCTATCCCATCGTCGCCATAAGACCTATCTGTGTCAGTGCGACGTAAAGCAAATAGCAAAAAAGGTATCAGTCTTGTCTACTCTGCAGTGGAATACTGTGTACCGGTATGGCTGGAAAGTGCACATGTGCACACAGTGGATACTAAGCTGAATGACACCATGTGCTGCACAACTGGTACTGCAAAGTCCACACCTCGCCACTGGTTACCCGTAATTAGTCATATATCACCACCCCACCTGAGGAGAAAAGAAACTCTGCTGAGAGAAGTAAAGAAGATCTGGTCATTTTCCTCATTACCAGTTCACCAGGAATTTTGTTACCCATCGCCACAACGACTTTGATCTTTTTTTTTTTTGCTAGGGGCTTTACGTCGCACCGACACAGATAGGTCTTATGGCGACGATGGGATAGGAAAGGCCTAGGAGTTGGAAGGAAGCGGCCGTGGCCTTAATTAAGGTACAGCCCCAGCATTTGCCTGGTATGAAAATGGGAAACCACGGAAAACCATTTTCAGGGCTGCCGATAGTGGGATTCGAACCTACTATCTCCCGGATGCAAGCTCACAGCCGCGTGCCTCTACGCGCACGGCGACTTTGATCTAGGAGACCAGCAAGTGTACTGGACGGACGGCTCTTGAAGGATAATTTCAATTTAAACCAGAGCTGGCGGAATAAGTGGTCAAATTCAACATCTGGAACTAATGCTCATGAGCTAAATCCAACTCGGAAAATGAAGTGATTCGTCCTCCCTAGAAAACTATGGTGTCGCCTCAACAGACTGAGAACTGGGCAAGGACGCTGCAATTTCTTACTCCATAAGTAGGGATTCTCCAATGTGTGAATGCAGTGAAGAGGAGCAAACCATGGCTCATGTCATTCTGCTATTTGCTATTTGCTTTACGTCGCACCGACACAGATAGATCTTATGGTGACGATGGGATAGGAAAGGCCTAGGAATGGGAAGGAAGCGGCCCTGGCCTTAATTAAGGTACAGCCCCCCAGCATTTGCCTGGTATGAAAATGGGAAACCACGGAAAACTATACTCAGGGCTGTCAACAGTGGGGTTCGACCCCACTATCTCCCGGATGCAAGCTCACAGCTGGGCACCCCCAACCGCACGGCCAACTCGCACGGTATGTCATTCTGCGCTGCCCTCTTCATGCCTACTCCGGAAGCCCCAGCGACCTTTTTCATCTTTCAGAAAGTGCTGTAGAGTGGCTAAAAAACTTGTACCTGGACTTATGAATTTGTAGTTATGTATAATCACCATAGGATTAAATAAATAAAATCCCTGAACTGTACCTACAATTTATGGAAAATAAATAATAACGGTAATACATCTCTGACAGTAACGGGAGTAGAACCGAGCGCTCCAAGGACACCAGCTAATAGTACTCACCGTTACGCTGTCCGGCTCCATGGCTAAATGGTTACCGTACTGGCCTTTGGTCACAGGGGTTCCTGGTTCGATTCTCGGCAGCGTCGGGAATTTTAACCATCATTGGTTAATTTCGCTGGCACGGGGCTGAATGTATGTGTCGTCTTCATCATTTCATCCTCATCACGACGCGCAGGTCGCCTATGGGCGTCAAATCAAAAGACCTGCACCCGGCGAGCCAAGCATATCCTCGGACACTCCCGGCACTACAAGCCATACGCTATTTCATTTTACCATTACGCTACAGGGGCGGCCCATAGGGGGGATGAAATGAATGAAATGTCGTATGGCTTTTAGTGCCGGGATATCCCAGGACGGGTTCGGCTCGCCAGGTGCAGGTCTTTCTATTTGACTCCCGTAGGCGACCTGCGCGTCGTGATGAGGATGAAATGATGATGAAGACAACACATACATCCAGCCCCCGTGCCATTGGAATTAACCAATTAAGGTTAAAATCCCCGACCCGGCCGGGAATCGAACCCGGTACCCTCTGAACCGAAGACCAGTACGCTGGCCAACGAGTCGGACATAGGGGGGGATGAAAACTAAAGACTCATTGGCATTATGTAATGATTTCGAAGTTGGAAGAGAACAAGAGTTTAACCAAGGAGGTCGGTTAGAGATTATGTAAGTAAGGATTCCAACACAGTTAAAAGGAAGAAATACCAGCTTTAGTTAGCGGTTGCATGGTCGTCAAACTACGCTCCCAAGTGCAAAGTACTGGGTGTTTCCTTTTAGCATTTCATTTTTTCATACTGGTTGATTTGTTCTCAGATATTTTTTACATATAAATCCTTTGATAATAATTACTCGTAACAATGGAGTCGGAAGGTGAGCGGATATTCTCTGTCGTGGAACATGCCGCAGTAATTGCTGTCTCACCCGCAAGCACGGGGAGCTCGTAAGACACAAATTAAAACCCTATCGTTTTTATCATCTTGTAATAGGAACATGACCCGAGTGTTTTCATAACAAGCAACAGCTTTGAGGTTAGAAGGCAGGGCCGCAAGTAACTAAATATTCCTGTTCCTGCGTCCTCTTGGTGGCCTAATGGAGCTTATTTCACTCTCCCCCTCAAGCCTCTCTTCGTCCATTATCTGTAAGCTTAAGATAATCAATAGTGGTAGCGTATCTGTGGACCGCGTGTGGTAAACAATACACCTCACCAACAAGCACAACACGTGCTCTGTCCATTGTGTTCAGCTGAGGACGAAGATAATGCACAGTACGCAGCAAAACAAACATTACTGAAATTGTAGACTTACGTCATTATAACATGGAAGGTGACGTCGGTACAGCATGTGTTCAGTATGTGCACCCTCACGTCTTATGCATTGTCTATAAGTAGGGCTCGGAAATTGAGGAAAAGTCCTTTTCCTTTTTCTCGAGTGTCCAAAGAGGAGGCTCAAGATAATATATGTTCATTCTGGGTCATTGTAGGCCAGAAAATGGTGGGTTTTATTTGTCCTTTTCGCCTTTATCGGTGGTTTTTTACTTATAGGTATTTTTAAGTATATTTTTAAGGTCTGGACGGTTCTTTTTTTACAACTCTACCTTCTTTCCGTGACACTTGTACCGCCCATTCTTAACCTTTTCCATCCCATGCCCGAATTAACTCGGATGTCAACATGTCACATTTTGTCCCAAACACGAGTTAACTCGGAGTTTACGCAATGCGCTCTTCTTCATTTCCGAGTTCATTCTGTAGTTTTGATGTTCATCACATTCTCTGTTCAGACGACGGTCGATTCGAAATCACCCTACCTTGTGTGCCTTGTGTTTTTCTTTCATAGCTGTCTTTTGAGATGGGTGCGCAGAACTCTAAAGAAAGCATGAAGGAAGATTATATTTTAAACATTTTAGGGGATGATGATGATGAGTCTGACCTTTATGAGTATAGGGAAGGTAATTTGCAGTGAAACAAGATGTAGACATTTAACACGCCACTGTTCAGTTCTGGTAAAAAAAAAAAAGCCAAGAGAAAACTTTTGCTAATGTTGTCGATTCATGACTGTTCAAAGCCTATTTCAACCATTGTCGAAACATCTAGAAACATCAGGTATGGGGCATGCGTAAGGCTGAAAATAACTTGGGAGTGTAAAGGTTAATTCGAATCATCATTGGTTCATCCGAGAGCCTCCGTGGCTCAGGCGGCAGCGCGCCGGCCTCTCACCGCTGGGTTCCGTGGTTCAAATCCCGGTAACTCCATGTGAGACTTGTGCTGGACAAAGCGGAGGCGGCATAGGGTTTTCTCCGGGTACTCCGGTTTTCCCTGTCATAGTTCATTCCAGCAACACTCTCCAATATCATTTCATTCCATCCATCATTCATTGCCCCAGAGGAGTGCGATAGGCTTCGGCAGCCGGCACAATTCCTATCCTCGCCGCTAGATGGGGCTTCATTTATTCCATTCCTGACCCGGTCAAATGATTGGAAACAGGCTGTGGATTTCCATTTTCATTAGTTCATCCATCACCTCTTAAACATCTTTCCTGTAGTATGAGAGAAAATAAAATAAAAATTAAACTGATGTCCGCCTCTGTGGTGAAGTGATTAGTGGGATTAACTGTCACCTCCGTACGTCCGGGTTCGATTCCCGCCTCTGCCACGAAATTTTAAAATTGGTACTAAGGCTGGAACAGGGTCCACTCAGCCATGGGAGATCAACAGAGTAGAGGGGGAGGGGGGTTTGATTCCCTCCTGAGTCATCCTCGAAGTGGTTTTCCGTGGTTCCCCACTATTCCCCCAGGCAAATGCCGGAATGGTACCTAACTTAAGTCTACGGCCGCTTCCTTCCCTCTTCCTCGTCTATCCCTTCCAATCTTCCCATCCCCCGACAAGGCCCCTGTTCAGCATATCATGTGAGGCCGCATGGGCGAGGTACTGGTCATTCTCCCCAGTTGTATCCCCCGACCCAAAGTCTCACGCTCCAGAATTGCCCTTGAGGCGGTAGAGGTGAGATCCCTCGCTGAGTCAGACGGAAAAACCAACCTTGGAGGGTAAACAGGTTAAGAAGAAGAAGGAGAAAAATTAAACTAATGCTTGAAAAAACAGGGATGTCAAGTTATGTGCATAATAAGTAAAATACTGAAAGGAGAAAATTTGGATGTGAGAGTTTTTGAAGAGGAAGATCTTTATTGCTCTAAGTATGAAGCCTTAACATCCGCTGAGACAGAGAGAAGTTTCCCGATGTTTTGCAATGTGCTGTCTGAAACCCAGCGATCCTTTGTACCTAAGAACATGGAGATGACTATTGTGATATTCTGCAAAGCCAGCTGAGATAAGGTTTCAAAATTCTAATTTCTGTAACTCTAGTGTGGTTAGAGTAAATATTATTCCAGTTATACTAATTTTGAATTCATTTCTCCAGGATGTCTACTGCAAGCTCGCTGAATTAATTACAGGTGGAAAAAAACTCATTCTAAATTCTACAGTATTTATTTTAACAAACACGGAATTCCTTTTTACAAAAGAGGTATTTTTTTTTTGCTAGGGGCTTTACGTCGCACCGACACAGATAGGTCTTATGGCGACGAAAAGAGGTATTTCACTCATATATTTTTTCACTGGATATTGTATACCACCAGAATTTTTCATGTTAAAAATTTATATTCCTTAATTAAATATGTAATTTGTAAGCTGTGGTGGGACAGTGAACTGGAACTGGATGTTGTGTGTTGCAAGAAGTTAGAGTTAGGAAATGTAATTTTTTTTTTAAATTTAACATATCTGAAGGATTTTATTTTGTTTGTAAAATTTTAAGAAATGAAGAAAAAGAACTCTGGACTTTGCTGGAATATTTGTTTATGTAGCTGAAATATGTGTGTAATAATTTTCTTTCAGGTAATAGTAAAAAGTAAATTAAGAAAACCTCAAGATTGGATTGTTAACATTGCAAGAGTGTTAAAGTGATCGGTATATCATGATGTAATTTGGTAACATTTAAAAAATGTAAAGGTGCTTTAATTTGGAACAGCCTGTACCGCACGTGCGGTTAGGGATGTTGAAATTAGTGATGTAATTTATCTAGCATCTGTAGACAGGAAATAACCATATATGGTTATGCGAATGTATTGGCAAACGAGAATCTAGTGGAAATTGTTTCTTATTGGTTGATTGTAATCGGGCCATTTCCGGTCTTCTTGCCGGCTTTAGAAAAATGATGCGTATGCTCGGCGTCATTTTCCATCCGACCTCCCTAGCGAGTGTTCGTGCTCGAGGGCTACCCTCGGGAACTTCTGCCTTTCCGAGGAAAGTGTTATTTCAGTGCTATTTTCATGTTATTTTCAATGTTTTCTGATTTCGTTTAATTTAATTCCTTTGCGTTTCGGTATTTTCTTGGTTAATGTGATTTTCAAGTCTTTCTCCTGTCTTTTAATCAACTATCCATTCATTTGTGTTTTGGTTTCGTAGTTATTCCGTTTGTCAAATGTGTAAAATATCTGCTGCTCTGTTATGTGACTTAGTCTCTTGTAATTTTTTATTTGTTATTTTAATAGAATTGAGCTAGAGGGTGTTTCATGTAAGTCTTTTCTCCCCCATAACGTCATACGTTCCATGTACCTCGATAAGGGCTTCCCGCTCGTTCCACATCCTGTCTTAGTTGTCATTTTAGGCCTGTAAGTGTTTTCTATATTTGCTTTAATTTTGCGTATTTAAAAGATACTCGTCACGCTTCTATGTTTTGATGTCTATACACCGTCTCTGCGTTATATAACTATTTCCTTAGTCTTATTATTAAGTATTATATTATTTACTGCTGGTTTTACCTTATTATGTTTATTATTATTATGTGTAGCCGCCTCTGTGGTGTAGTGGTTAGCGTGATTAGCTGCCACCCCCGGAGGTCCGGGTTCGATTCCCGGCTCTGCCACGAAATTTGAAAAGTGATACGAGGGCTGGAACGGGGTCCACTCAGCCTCGGGAGGTCAACTGAGTAGAGGTGGGTTCGATTCCCACCTCAGCCATCCTGGAAGTGGCTTTCCGTGGTTTCCTACTTCTCCTCCAGGCGAATGCCGGGATGGTACCTAACTTAAGGCCACGGCCGCTTCCTTCCCTCTTCCTTGCCTATCCCTTCCAATCTTCCCATCCCTCCACAAGGCCCCTGTTCAGCATAGCAGGTGAGGCCGCCTGGGCGAGGTACTGGTCATACTCCCCAGTTGTATCCCCCGACCAAGAGTCTGAAGCTCCAGGACACTGCCCTTGAGGCGGTAGGGGTGGGATCCCTCGCTAAGTCCGAGGGAAAAACCGAACCTGGAGGGTAAACAGATGATGATGATGATGATGATTATTATGTGTAACCGTAATTGTCCCGGAGCGGTAACATAATTAAACCTAAAATTATGAATGCATTTGAATCACATTTTTAAGTCTTGTTGAATATTTTTATGTATTTATACAGGTCTTTTCTAGGCAATTTATAGCAACTTCCGAGGCCTATTCATAACGATCGTACAGATCGACGAACATGTTGAAAAGAGTTTGCCGCAAAGACAAAAGAAAATTGACGGTATCTTCTCTCGTAATTTGGTAATATTCCTAGGTGGGTGATCTGAGCGGAAAACAGATTCTTTCAGCATGTCCCCTACGTAGGCATCTAGGAAAGTGAGATTCGAGGAGTGGGAAGCGTGCGAGAATGCGGTTTATGGGAAACCAAGCGATCTTTAAAAGATTGTGTCCGATCTTGTTTTTAGGAGTCTCCAATAGCTCCAAGAGTGTCTGTGCAGGCTCTCCAGAATCCAAATGCCCACATGCACTCGAGGTGACAGTAGATTGCTTGCCACTTGGGGTACTAGCTTGGGTTGAATTTCCTTCCATGCTTTCGACAGCTGGAAAACTGTAAATTGGGACCAGCGATATTTCGTGCTGACCAAGTTACTGCCAGGGTTGTGACTCTTTGAAAAGGCCTGATGCTATGTTTAGGTTTTTATTTCCTCATGTTTCCCACCTGATTGCAGTAGTTGCTCACTAAACAATGCGTGTGCCACGTCCATACGCCTTTGATGTTATATTCTAATATAACATTTATTAATCCAAATATGGCTTATATAATGTGTTTCATATATTATATGAAGGAAATATCGAGTGTAAATACAACGACTCGCAGACGAAACTTAGAACACGATTAGATGAATTAAAATAGAACAATGAATTAAACTTAATTCATACGTTAGCGAAGATTCAATGGGTAATTAAAAATTTATTGCAGCCAAAAGGCCAAAGAAAATAGTTACACTTTGTATTTGTCACACTCTCGGTTGCACAGCTTGCATACACAATTTTCGCTGGGATTGTAGCACGATTAGGTCACGCATATTTTGTGATGAAAACCGCGAATGGCGTATCTAGTCACGACGTGTCGTAGTTCCTGATTTTCTTTCATCCAGTTTCTCTCCATCATTGCGCTTCTAGCGTAGAAGTCTAGGTAATAAGTGACAGGTAAGATTAAATGCACACTAACGATTAGGTCATGTTGCTCAAAGAGAGAATGGAGTGAAGATAGAAGAGTATAAATTTCTAGCGAATCTAGTGAAGGAAACTTAAACTAGCTCTAGAGGCATGTGACTTGCTTTCAGTACGATTAGCACTCACGGAAGATTCTTTGCCTTAGGGCAGATAGAATAACAACATAACCACGATAAAGATGACAGCCACCGGGCGAGTTGGCCGTGCGTGTAGAGACGCGCGAATGTGAGCTTGCATCCGGGAGATAGTAGGTTCGAATCCCACTATCGGCAGCCCTGAAAATGGTTTTCCGTGGTTTCCAATTTTTACACCACGCAAATACTGGGGCTGTACCTTAATTAAAGCCACGGCCGCTTCCTTCCAACTCCTAGGCCTTTCCTATCCCATCGTCGCCATAAGACCTATCTGTGTCGGTGCGACGTAAAGCCCCTAGCAAAAAAAAGAAAAGATGACAGCCACCACAAGATGTAGATTTCCGTCACTACGTGTTCTCCTCAGAACCTGATTGATGTCACCTACCAAGGAAGCGTGCGAATTAGGTAGATACTGGTCACACTACATTTACATTTTGTTTGTAGGCCTAATAGGGTAGCCCAATGAGGTGATCTCAACTTGTTACTAGATATGATAATATGCGTGTAGTACCTACCAATTTTTGGATGTGTCTTATGTTATCTCTTAATACGGCCGTCAAATCAAAAGACCTGCCCCTGGCGAGCCGAACTTGTCCTTGAGCACTCCCGACACTAAACGCCGTGAATGGCGTATCTAGTCACGACGTGTCGTAGTTCCTGATTTTCTTTCGTCCAGTTTCTCTCCATCATTGCGCTTGTAGCGTAGAATTCTAGGCAAAAAGTGACAGGTAAGAGACCTTTTAAAGAATAAATGCAAACTAACGATTAGGTCATGTTGCTCTAAGAAAGAATGGCACCATTATCGTTATAAATAACACGCATCCTTCCTCTTCTTGCGATAAAATTCCTCAAACCCTGGAGGGATGCATCTGTAGAGAAAATCAGAACCAACTCCAAATGTACTGCACGATAGACTGCGCAGGTGAACAGCACGATCCATGCCTTAACACCACTCTTCAGGAAAAAGAGGTCCGGCGAAGTCCACTCCAGTTACTTCAAAAACCAAAGCGTCATTTACCCCTGTCGTTTAGCAGCGGTGCAGACTCATTCATTGTCTTGTTCGACTCAAATCTTCTGCAGGTAACACATTTGGATATTACTCCACGAACTGTCTTCCTGCCCTCTCAAAATCCAATATTTTTCTCTTAGCCTTCCCAACGACATCTGAACTCCACGATGTGAATGTTTCACATTATACTCTTCTATCAGAAGTTCTATGATTCCATGTTTGGAAGGCAGTAAAGTACGGTATCTGAATTATGCATTATCTTCTCTTCGAGTAATTTTCGTTTTCAGCCTTAGAAGGCCATCCCGATCAATGAAAGTGCACCTACTCCCTTTCCTAGTGCTTCTATCTGGACGAGCTTCAGATTTCTTCTTTCAGCTCCTTCTATTTCATCAACCGTGAGGCCATCCCTTCCACGCATTATCTACTTGAGCGTTCTGGCAACGGAGCGTAGTATTCAGATCACAAGTCTGACGATCTGAGTAAATTTGGAAAACCGTCATAGATACCACGCTACGTCTTGGTGTGAAGCAGTAATCAAGCATGGAGACAACCTTGTCTTCTCTTACTGAATTTCATCTTCGTTTGCATTAACACATGATAGGGACCAGTCCCTTTCTTCCAGCTTTAACCAATCTGGCCCCTCCCATCATCGGGATGGAAGGCCGACAGGATTCCGATCACCGGCAATATGTCTCCAGTCTTGTTGTGTCATCAGTGTTCTAATCTCGTTCACGCGGTTATTGACAAATGGACCCCACGAATCATTTGTCTTGATCCAATGCAATGGTGTAGAAGATTCAGTCTAGAAATACTCATGGAAGTTTTTACCTAAAGTCTCCCTGATATTGGCTGTCAAACGGCTCCCTATACAAGCCAGAAGCACAAACCTGGACATTGATATCTTCAGAGGCGTAACTCTTGACTTCGCCATGACAAGCAGCACCAGAACAGATCCTTCCGGATCACTTGTCTGGAATTTGCTCCACTAAATTGGGACCCTTTTCTAGGCACTGATTTAAAGATGGAAATCCTTTACTCCTGCTGGAAGCATCGAATACTGGCCTGATGGATGTAGTGGAATTGTGTTTAAACACTCCTTTAAACACAGGTCTTTGGCCTTCTTTATCACCTTTATCACTTACTTACTTGCAGCATTTGCCTGGTGTGAAATGGGAAACCACGGAAAACCATATATAGGGCTGCCGACAGTGGGGTTCAAACCCACAGCTGCGCGCCCCTAACTGCACGGCCAACTCGCCCGGTCATCCTGATCTCTAACTGCTCTAAATATCTTCCTCTCCAACAGTCACTGTTCTTCTCTGGTCATCACCCAGCATTCTGAGCCGTACATCACTATAGGTCTTATTACTGTTGCGTATATTCTCTTTTTCTTTTCGTATTCCTGCTAACACTTCTCGATTTAAACATATTTTGTAATGCGTAAAAGCATCGGTTCCCACTTGTTATCCTTCCCCGTATTTCCACAGAGTGTTTATTGTCCATTCTTATTACTGAGCCTAAATATTTTAAAGTTGCAACCCTATGATCTAGAAAGAAATGTTGCTGTTTTTAAAAATCTGGGTAAAAGAGAAAATAAGACTGCAATATGACAAGCACCGTTTCAAATTCAAAACTCGATTACCGGACTGAAACTATAATACAAAGCCTTTCCCTCTAATAAGCCACTCGACACGAATGCTAATATTTTAACCAGTCTTAGAGATACAGTATTTCTTTTGCTTTCTATTTTTCTCCAACTCCAGCGCAACTTTTGTGGGCAGTTATAATCGATAGTTGGTGGCAGCTAACATCCGGAGAGAACAATGGCTGTCACTTCTCGGTTAAACTCTCCCCCAGCCTGTCTGACATAAGATATGATAATGAAACTAACTTACATCGCTCTCTTTTGGTTATCTTCCCCGTCTGCTTTCTTCTTCGAGAAAGATGTTTGACATGCTTTTTTAAAAATATTCTCTTATTATTATTATTACTCTTATTCTCCTCTGGATAAATTGCTGAATGGTACGGATGGAGTCTTTGGTAAGGTTTACAATATGTAAATAGCCTAAATGAGTCCAAAACAAAAGTAATAGAGTGCAGTCGTACGGAGTCGGGTGATGCAGGAAATATTAGATTAGGAAATAAAGTTTTAAACGAGGTAAATTAATATTTTTACTTGGGTAGTAAAAATGCCCTTGTTGACAAGACCTAGTTATTACACTGCACTACGTTTTCTAGTGAGGGCTAGAACAAAATTGTTACTTTAAATGACCTTTCTCAGTCTCATCGTTGGCTTTGACAAAATGAAAGTGACTGAGGTATAAGCGATGCTAGTTATGCCATTCCTTATGCAGCCAGTCCCCTTTATGAATGACGTGAAAATATTGCTCGTGGGGTCGGTTGATGCGGGCATTTCTATGGGCTTGGAAGACTGATACGTAATAGCAACTTCTGTCTCAGTGAGGAAAGCAACGGGAAACTACCTCACTCCTCATTTCTCACTTCAAACATTGATATAGGAATTAGAAAGATGTTTTTTGAAGACTTTAGTCTGGAGCGTGGCATTGTATGGAAGTGAAACATGGACGATAACTAGCTCAGAAAGAAAGATAATAGAATCTTTTGAAATGTTGTGTTACAGAAGAATGCTGAAGGTGAGACGGATAGATCAAATCACAAAAGAAGAGATACTGAATGGAATTGGTGAGAGGAGACCGTTGTGGCTAAATTGTACGAGAAGACACAGCTTAAGACACCCAGGCTTGTTCAATTGGTTTTTGAGGGGAGTGCAGGGAGTAAGAACGGTAGGAGTAAAGCAAGGTATGAATATCACGAACAGATTATAGTAGATTTAGGATGCAGCAGTTATGTAGAAATGAAAAGGTTAACACAGGATAGGGTGGCATGGAGAGCTGCATGAAACCAGTCTATGGATTGTTGACTCAAACATTATTATTATTATTATTATTATTATTATTATTATTATTATTATTATTATTATTATTATTATTATTATTATTATTATTTAACGGGGTTTCCATGGTTCAGAGAGAACTGAAAGAAGGTGTGGGCTTGAATGGGTCAATCTACAGGGTGTTTACAAATGAATATCGGAGTTTTAATGCCTTATAATATTGAATACGTTAAACGTACAGTTATACATTATATGTCAAATGAAAGAGCAACTCAAACAGTTTTGTTTGCTGGCACCAGTGCGCATGTACGTGCAATGGTTTCGCCGCAATCCGCTAGACAGCGGTAGTAGCAAAGATGGCGACTAGTGAACAGAAATCTTTTTGTGATTTGCAGTTTGCAAAGACAGAATCTGTAGTTACTGTGCAACGTGCGTTCCGCATTAAGTTCGGTTGTGATCCTCCAAGTGATAATAGCATTCGCAGATGGTATCATACGTTTGAAGACACCGGTTGCCTTTGTAAAGGGAAGAGCACGGGACGACCAAGATTAAGTGAAGAGACTGTTGAGCGAGTGAGAGAGACATTCACTCGTAGCCCAAAGAAATCAGTCCGGAAGGCTAGTTGTGAATTACAACTTCCTGCGTCGACCGTTTGGAAAGTTGTAAGAAAACGCTTACAGCTACATCCTTACCGTTTACAGTTATTACAGGCTCAAAAGCCGGCAGACCACAGATTACGTGCCAACTTCGCAAACGACATGTTGTTACATGATTATGAGTTTATGAATCGTGTTGTTTTCAGTGATGAATCGGTCTTTCACCTTAGTGGACATGTAAACACTAATAATGTGCGCATCTGGGGCTCAGAAAATCCTCACGAGTTGGTACAAATGCAACGAGATTCCCCTAAAGTGAATGTTTTTTGTGCTGTATCCCGGCGAAAGGTTTATGGGCCTTTCTTTTATGGTGAACGTACTGTAACTGGTGCTTCTTACCTCGATACACTAGAGCAATGGCTCTTCCCTCAGTTGGAAGAAAATGAGCCAGAGAACTTCATTTTCCATCAAGATGGTGCGCCACCTCACTGGCATAACGACGTACACGATTGGTTGAACGTCACTGTACCCGAGTGCTGGATAGGACGCAAGGGCCCCAATGACAGGACTTGCTTGGCATGGCCTCCACGTTCTCCCGACCTAACGCCATGCGATTTTTTCCTTTGGGGCTTCATCAATGATCGTGTGTACGTGCCTCCGCTACCAGCTGACCTTCCTGAATTAAGAAACCGGATTGAAGCAGCTGTTGCTGAGATTACTGAAGACACACTTAATAACCGAAACCGACTTTCAACCTATTAGGTCGTGTTACGTACATTTAGTACGTGTTGAAGAGATGTTAAGTACAGAACAAAAATGACCAACCAGACACCAGTGGGATCCGAACCCACAACCTCCCGATTTCGCGTCGGTTGCTCTACCAATTGAGCTATGGTGGCCTAGGCCATCTTTGTTCTGTTGGAAAGGATCTAAGCTACAGGTCTGGTACTACTACCATCACACTGTAGAGTGCGTTTAAGTTGCCCGTTGAGGCCCAAGTCAATGAATATTGAATTTTCACGACCGCATTGTAATCGAAACCGACTTTCAACCTATTAGGTCGTGTTACGTACATTTAGTACGTGTTGAAGAGATGTTAAGTACAGAACAAAAATGGCCAACCAGACACCAGTGGAATTCCGACCAGACACCACGACCTAATAGGTTGAAAGTCGGTTTCGATTACAATGCGGTCGTGAAAATTCAATATTCATACACTTAATAACGTTTGGGAAGAACTCTACTATAGACTTGATGTATGCCGTGTAACAAATGGTAGACACATTGAACATTTGTAAAGTTCGTAATAAAACTGTTTGAGTTGCTCTTTCATTTGACATTTAATTTATAACTGTAAGTTTAATGTATTCAATATTATAAGGCGTTAAAACTCCGATATTCATTTGTAAACAACCTGTACAATATCGAAGGTTCTTTTAAAACTTTGATTTTCTTTTCAGATCTCAAAACTTAACAAAATTCTTCACCTAGTGAAGGAAAACCAATGTATCGGATACAATGACAATTTTGATACCAGAATAGAAAAGCTCAGAATAGGGAATATAAAAGCTTTACGCTTCAAGCCCCACATTTACAAGTTCTGAGCTGCAAGCTTCAAATTACAAAATAACGACGACGCCAAAGTCGCGTTTAGTTAAAAAGGCAAGGAGAGAAATCTCCCCAAAACCCTAATTATCCAGAGCACTTGCTCCCACCGTTACAATTTAAGGCCTTCCAAAGGCGCCACTCATTTTTACACAAATATCACAAAAGCTAAATTGCTCTCCCAAATTTTTCCAAGGAGATTGAGCTCCCAAATCCATACAGCCTACACAAGATAACTTTACAAAAACCTTACAATAATAATAATAATAATTGTACCGGGAGGTACACCTCAACCCCGCACATTTAAAAGAAGCTCCTCAAGGAACTCTATCTATCAAACTAAACTTGAAACCACTAATGCATGAAGTTGGGACATTGACCAAAAAATGTCACCACTGAATAATTGAGTAATGTCTTATTTTGAAGTTGCCTAAACTGACTGGATTTATTTGTTTTGTTTTGGTTTACGTCAAGAAGTTTGAACTTTTCTCCATATATGTCATTAAAAAACTGAGGTAATACACTTTGGTGCAAGGTAGAAGAATTAGTGATTTAAAGAAGTTTTGTGGTCATAGGTTTTCACAACTAAACTAACTTTCATTTATTTCAATATTTCAAGGTTTGTAAGACTTCCTCCTCATTCCGCCAGCTTTTGAATCTGACTAATCAGATTTTTTCTGTAATTATTTTTCAGCCTATCACAGGCTTCTTTTCGCTTTTTGAATTGTCCAATAAAATTGGGAGGGTGTGTCCGGATTAGTCCAGAATCCTCTCGAACCTTCCCTTCGGGTATATAAGCTGCGGCTTTTCTGGCTACCTTGTCTCATTGATCGTCGTCTTTCTGAGCGTGTGTGTTAAGTGAGGAGGCGCGGTGTCTCATTCTTCGGCAGGCAGAACATCAGCCAGGTAATGGCCACCAATATTCTAGCTTTCTAGCTATCTCCGCAAACGTATCCGGGGGGAAGGTCCGAATTTCTAACTATGTAACCGTTTGATGTAAACTTCTTCCTTTTCATGTAAAATTTTCATAAAGTCTTTAACTGTAAATCGGGGATAGAGAATGCGTTACCCTCTCGAGTTCCCTTTCATCTTGATTTGAGGTGACTACGATTTTTTAACTGTTTTCTTTCCTGCAATGTATTAAATTTTCATTCGAGTCACCTCAGTAGCTTGGGATTAACCCCTGTATCATCGGGCCGAGAGCCTTTTTAGGATTTTAATACTTCATTATCTAGGAGCGCAAGTGTACGCCTCCATTCAGTTTGTGTTCGGGCCATTTATTTAACCTGTTCTTTTTCCATAAAGGACCAGTAGGTTGGGTAATTTATACCCCTATGCAAAAGAAATTTTATAAAGTGTGCCTTGAGAGGCCAGAGATCATAAAGTTTTGTGTAATGTTGCCTTAAGCGGGCTGTTAAAATTTGGTGAATGTTGGAGAGCATGTAAGCTCTTTTCTAGTTTTCTATAATATTGAGGAGTGTCCATGGAAGGCTGTAAATTTGTTGGAGCAAAGTGCTCTTGAATTTGGGATATTTCTATCCTTTTCCAAATAATACCACTTTGAAATCGTAATTGTATGAACTAGGGGCTTGACGCCCAAAATTGTTAAATTCCCTATTCTGGGGTTCTCTATTTCAATCCCCAAATTTGTTATTGCTATTTCACTAAGTGAAAGGTTATTGAGTTTATTTTTGAAAGAAATATAACCTTTATTTAAAGTTTTAATTCAATTTTGATATCGTGGTTAGACCCATTCAAACCCAGCACCTTCTTCCACCACTCTGCGATCCACCAAACACGGTAACAAGTGGTAGCAGAGCGTGGTTGAATGCATCTAAATTAATCCCTTTTGACGGCTAAAAGTAGGATCTGTTTGGAACTCTAAGAATTTTCTCGGCCGCTGGTATTTTTTTTCTTCAAATTATTAACTTTCAATCAACATGCCTGGCCCTCGCGAAGTCATCGCTCCCGGGTACTTGCGCAAGGAGGAATTGATTTATGAGTTACTCATTAGAAAGGTCCAATCTGGAGGCACGGTTGTGGCAGATATTGACAAACTCATAGAATCCCTAGAATTACCTATTTGTATCCCAGTCTTTGGAGAAAAGGAAATTGATGAGATTTTCTCCACCATCACTGACAATACCACCGAGTTAGCATCCGTAGTGAGTTTTTTGAAGTAAGCGATCCATCTGCTAACCAACTCAAGAGAGTACAGGTGGTGGTGGTGATTATTGTTTTAAGAGGAAGTACAACTGGGCAACCATCCTCTATATAACACTAATCAGAGGGAAAAATGGAAGGGATCCGACACTTCGAAAAATGAAGATGTCGGTCAAAGAAAGACAAGGGCCACGAAGGGCGTGAAAATGAAAGACTCCCTAGCCCTCGCAAACCTAATAGCATCGGGGTCGGAAAAGAACAAGAGCTGACCAAGGGAGGTCGGATAGGATAGATGAAAGTGAGGAGCCTGGCACAAGTAAGTGGAAGCAATGCCAGGACTCAGCTGAGGGCCCCGTGGTCGCAACCCACGCTCCAGAGTTCAGAGCCCCTGGGGCCCCTTTTAGTCGCCTTCTACGACAGGCAGGTGATACCGTGGGTGTTATTCTACGGCCCCCACCCACAGGGGGACAAGAGAGTACAGGCTAGACTTTTCTATTTTCACAGCAGGGATAGGGACCTATTGTCTCTAAAGTTGAAAGGGGACCATGCTAAGGATGCTAGCAATTTGGTAGAACATCTATCAGAAATATCAAATAGAGTTAGTCAGTTGTTGACTGGGGCAGCTGCTCCCAAAACCGGCCAAGTCCCTTTAATAAATTTGCCTATTGAGGAGAATTCTTGTAAAGCTGCAGAAAGTAGGAAATCGGTGGCAACCCAACAAAATTCGGCCTCATTGGAAACCGAGTATGGTCATCCTAGACAAAGTCCACCTTTCGTTTTGAACAATGCTGTGTTTGAGACCTCTCAACCCTCTATGCCGTCGCCTATTATGTCACCTGGTTTCAGAAGTTTGCCTTATTCATTGGCTATGTTGCTGAAGGGCATTTCTAAATTTTCAGTAAACTCCACTAACGAAGTCACTTCATTTCTCAGGTTCTTAGTTGAATTTCAAGATCACGCAATGGTGATTTCCGTCTCTCATTCTCAGACACTACAAATCATGTACCCATATTTGTTGGCGTCCTATCGGACAAGATAGTCAAAGCTATAGCTGATAGATCATCCATAGAAGATTTCCACGCCCACCTTTTAGCAAACTTTATTCCGGCCAGAGCAATGTCATCACTGATCCAGAAGTTTTATTTTAGGGTACAGCGATTGGATGAGAATCTTGCGTATTTTATCCAAGACATTAAATTCTGCACCAGGGTGTTCGCACTCCATTTTTCGGAAGACCAAATAGTGCAAAATATTGTCCAAGGCATTTCTCCGCCCTATAGGTCTTACTTACGTTTCGCGCCTCGTCCCCAAACGTTAGCAGAGTTAGAGGCTATGGTGGTATCAGCTGAAGGCGTAAGGTATGCCGACACCTTACGAGTTGCGCAGGAGCCCCATCCGTCTTCTAATAGCTATCGACCTCCACCTAGCCGAACATTCACCACCCGCAAATGCTATGCTTGTGGGTCAACATAACATTTGCGTAATAAGTGCCCATTGATAAAATCGAGTGGGGCAAAGAATGTAGCAGCTTCATGTCAAGGCTGTTTCAAATGTGGCTCGTTTACTCACCTCGCCAACAATTGCACTAATGTTAATAGCACACCCTCCTGCTCAACTTCTGGTGCAACCTCCGCGAACTCCGATAGTAGAAAGTGACTAGTGTCACCGGCTGAGTCAGCATGTTCATCTTCCCAAGGCTCAACCCCTGTTGAACCCAGTAAAATATCTGGTAAGGGAGAGGTTATTTCTAATCCATCATTTGAAGGCCCTCAGAATTGCGGCAGAGACCCCCGCATTTGTGCCATTCCTTAAAATCGAAGTGAACTGCGAATCTGTCACAGCTCTATTAGACACAAGGAGTGTGGTTTCCATTATTTCGGCCGAATGGTATTCTAAATTAAAAACTGTTTGTAAGTTTACTGACGTTTGTTCGTCTTCTGTCCTATGCGTTTTGGCTGACTCTTCTCCATTAGAAATTTTAGGTGCCATCTTTGATAAAATTCGTATTTCTAAATTCACCTGGAAAATAAAATTGTTTGTGGCTAAACACTTGTCTTGCCCTGTAATATTGGGGACGGATTTCATGTCTTATACCGGTCTGGTGCTCGACATTCAGAGCAAGTCGTGCACCTTCAAATTTGCTAATAATTGTAAGATTCCTCTGTTAAAGTGTAATTCTGTGTCATGTTCATCTGTTTCGCATACCCAGGATGAGATGTTGTTAGATCCTAGACATCTACCTGAGGAGCAGGCTGAAAGTATTCGTAAATTGTGTCAGTCCTTCTCTGACGTATTTTCTGATACTCTTGGTGTTACTGACCTTATCGAATACAAGATTGAGGTCACGGATTCAATTCCAGTTAGGTTTCCGCCTTATAGGCTATCTCCACCTAAAATGAAGGCTCTAAAAGAGTTCATCGATCAAATGTTAAAAGATGGTATTATTCGACCTTCTAAGTCGGCGTATTCATCGCCCATTTTTCTTGTGCCGAAACTCCAAGGTGGCTTCAACCTGTGATTGATTATAGGGCTTTAAATCGTAAGGTGGTGTTACAATCGGTGCCCCTTCCTGATCTTCGCTCTTGTTTTTCGTGGTTTCGGAAAGCCAAGTTCTTTACCATTCTTGATCTGAATTAGGCGTACAACCAGATCCCTCTAGCTGAAGAATCGAAACATCTAACAGCTTTTGCCTCGGATTGGAACTCGTATGAGTACAACCGCGTGCCTTTCGTGCTCCCCATGGGGGCAGCTGTAGTTACTAGACTGCTAGATAGCGTCTTCTCGGACATCAAATTTGAATGCCTGTACCATTATCTTGATTATGTCGTGGCATTTTCTGAGACCTTTGAAGAACACCTTGATCATCTAAAGGAAGTGCTCGATCGCCTTCGTAAGGCTGGGTTGACTGTCAAGTTATCCAAGGTAGATTTTGCTAAGCCTTCCATGTCGTTCTTAGAGCATATTGTGTCGCCCGATGGTGTTGCCATTGATCAATCTAGAACACAGGCCATCCGTGATTTCAAAACCCCTAACGACATAAAAGGTATTTCCAGATTCATAGGCATGTTGAATTTCTTCAGGAAATGTATTCCTAACTTCGCTAACAAAGCGGCTCCCTTGAAACTACGTAGGAAAGACATCAAATTTGAATGGAGGCCGTCTCACAAAGCCGCTTTCGAAGATCTGAAATTACCTCTTTGTAACGCACCTGTCGAAGCAATGCCAGATTTTTCAAATAAATTCATTGTCCAAACCGTCGCCTCGTCATCGGCGGTTGCTGCTGTCCTTCTTCAGTAAACTGAACTTGGAAGGCGACCCATCCCCTATGCTTCTAGGACTTTATCGGCTCAAGAGGCCAAATATTCCATCTATGAACTTGAGAGTTTGTCAATTTTGTTTGTTCTAGGGAAGTTCCGCCTTTATCTGGAACATGTCAAATTCGACTTGGAAACGGATAACCAAGCCTTAAGTTCGGTATTAGCTAGGCCGCGTCGTACTGGTCGTATAGCCCGATGGGCCATCAGGATTTCGGATTTTCAATTTGATGTGAAGCATATTCGACGACCTGAAAATGTTGTTGCAGATGGACTAAGCCATATGTTTTCTCATGAAATGGAGACTACCGAACAGGAAGGTAGTTCTTTTCTTCCCACGACCATACCTTCGTCCATTAATGCCATTCTAACTGATACCCCCATGTTATTTCGGGATATTGAACAATACCAGCGTGAATATCCTTTGCTGGCTCCTATAATGGAAACCCTTTCTTCTGGGGAACATGTAGTCCCTTATATGTTGAGAAACGGGGTTTTGTGTTGCCCGTCAAGGCATGATCAAAAGATGAAAGTAGTAGTTCCAGCTGTGTTTGTGCCTACGATCTTCAACTACTATCTTGAGACCCCATTAGCGGGGCACTTAGGCATCTTCAAAACTCGAGAAATGATCCGAGAGATGTTCATTTGAAAAGGTATAGACGGTGAAATTAGAGATATGGTAAAAGCTTGTAAATATTGCTTGCTTAGTAAGCCCACCTTGTCCACTAAGATGGGTATATTGTCATCGCATCAAGCGTCGCGCCCCATGGAAATTCTATATATAGATTACGTCGGACCTTTCCTACAATCAAAGGGGAACGCAAATAAACTTATTCTGGTGTATGTAGATGGTTTCACAAGATCCTCCTCCTGGTTATTTCCGACTAAGCTGGCTACCGCTCAGTCTACTATTTCTTGCTTGAATACTATATTTGCTTCTTTTGGCCCCTGTCAATATATAGTTTCTAATAATGCTAAGGCATTCACATCCAGCTTATTCCGTAAATTATGTTTTGATCTGGCTATATCACATATAACTACTTCAGCTTATTACCCTCAACCGTCTCTGGCTGAGCGGGTCAATAGTAATCTCCTTTCTGCATTTATCGCTTTTCATCATGAAGATAATTCCAGGTGGGATACGTCCCTGCATTGGTTGGCTTTCGCTCTAAATTCGGCGGTTCATAAATCCCATAAGTTCACTCCAGCATCTCTCATGTTTAAGTTTGTTCCTAACACGCCGCTCCCTAATCTTTGGTCACGTAATGAGATATTACCAGAGACAGTAGATCCCGATAATCTTAGAGATCTATGGAAGACGGTCAAACACAATCTTAAAGCCTCCCATAAAAATGTTAGAGAAAGATATGATCGTGGACGGAGGCCCACCAATTTAAAAGTCGGAGATCAAGCCATGGTTAAAAATGTTGTTCCTGCGGGCAAGCTTGCCCCCAGATTCCATGGGCCATGCTTCATTCTAGATTTTCTGACACCAGTTACATTATTCGTCAGTAACCCAGCCACGGAAAGGATATTTAGAGTTCACCTATTTCGGGTGAAACCTGTGTAAGTTCATTGTTGTTTACCTTAGCCATCTAAATTTGGCAGGAGTCGAAGGTGATATTATTTGAAGAAAAAGGTTATTTTAAAATGACGTTAATGATTGATTCGAGGCCTTCTGTCCCGTGTTTGTATATTACCTGATATGTACGATCTTCCCCTCTGTTTTTTCCTGTGGTCACTTCCCTGATGGCCATTACCAAGCCCCGTCTCCTGCATCCACGCATTACTGACACACACTCACCATCTACGCCGCCCGCCCCTCCGCCACCCACAAATAAAGATCGTACTCTCTAAACTCCAGCAACACATCTCTGTCGCCCAGATCTTATTGTTTCAGTACCCCCTCAGTCGTCGGCGTCCGTGGCGCAACATCTAGCGAGTGATACCGGAGTGGGGTAAGGGCCCCACTCCTCTCTAGTGAAGACTCCTTTTGGACGGCGCGCTGGAGCACCATCTCTCCGGTAAGGGCTGAGGTGTGGTAACCCTACCGCCAACCCATCTGGGGACTGCACATATGCATCTAATCTGCGGCGACCTTCACCATGACTAACCCTCTCATAGTAGCGAGAGAGGTGTATCTGAGGGTACTTGAGGGGTCCGGGCGACCTCACCTGGGTATCGGCAGCGTCGGCAGGTCTTGCCGTCAAACATTATCAGCCTGTAATTAACTTCTACGATCACAAAAAGACTTCAAATTTGTTTTTCAAAATTTTCTACAAAGGAACTGTCGGAAAATACGCATCACCTTAAAACACGGTAACAAGTGGTAGCATGTAATTCATTAAAGTAGAATTTGTTTTTTCTCTTCTATCAAATGTATTCGGTGTCACTCCAAGGAAGGACCTTTGGGGGAGGGGAGGTCTGTACCGGGAGGTACACCTCAACTCCGCACATTCAAAAGAAGCGCCTTAATGAACTCTATCTATCCAACAAAACGTGAAACTGCTTCTGCAAGAAGTTGGGACAGTAATCAGAAGAAGTCACTACTGAATAATTGAGAAGTTTGTCATGTTTAAGTTTCCTAAAATGATTGAGTATTTTGCTTTGTTTTGATGTACTGTACATGTACTGTACTGGACATTTCTCCATAGTTGTCTCTAAAAAAACTGTGGTCATGCACTCTGGTGCAAGGTGGAAGAACTTGTAATTTAAACTTTTGTGTTTCTAGGTTTTCATAACTGTATTAATGTTAATTTATTTGTGGGTTGGCAACACTTCTTTCTTATTCCGCCAGTTTTGAATTTGGCCAATAGGAATTTTCTGTAATTATTTTTCAGCCTATCACAGGTTTTTCGCTTTTGGAATTGTCCAATAAAATTGGGAGGGTGTGCCCGGATTAGTCCAGAATCCTCTCGAACCTTCCCTTCGGGTATATAAGCTGCGGCTTTTCTGGCTACCTTGTCTCATTGATCGTCGTCTTTCTGAGTCAGCAGGCGAGGCGTCTCATTCTTCGGCAGGCAGAACATCAGCCAGGTAATGGCCACCAATATTCTAGCTTTCTAGCTGTCTCCGCAAACGCATTCGAGGGGAAGGTCCGAATTTCTAACTATGTAACCGTTTGATGTAAACTTCTTCCTTTTCATATAAAATTTCATAAAGCCTTTAACTGTATCTCTGGGATAGAGAGTGCGTTACCCTCTCGAGTTCCCTTTCATCTTGGTTTGAGGTGACTACGATTTCGTAACTGTTTTCTTTCCTATAATGTATTAAATTAACTTTCATTCGTGTCACCTCGGTAGCTTGTGATTAGCCCCTGTATCATCGGGCCGAGAGCCCTGTTAGGATTTTAATACTTCATTATCTAGGAGCGCAAGTGTACGCCTCAATTCAGGTTGGGTTCGGTCCATTTATTTAACCTGTTTTTTTCACAAAGGACCAGTAGGTTGGGTAATTGATACCCCTGTGCAAAAGAAATTTTGTAATGTGTGCCTTGAGAGGCCAGAGATCATAAAGTTTTGTGTAATGTTGCCTTAAGCGGGCTGTTAAAATTTGGTGAATGTTGGAGAGCATGTAAGCTCTTTTCTAGTTTATTGTATTATTGAGAAGTGCCTCTGGACGGCTGTAAATTTGCTGGAGCAAATTGCTTTTGAATTTGGGATATTTCTACCATTTTCTAAATAATACTTTGAAATTGTAATTGTGTGAACTAGGGGCTTGAAGCCCAAAATTGTTAAATTCCTTATTCTGGGGTTCTCTATTTCAATCCCCAAATTTGTCATTATTATTTCACTAAGTGAAAGGTTTTTAAGTTTGTTTTGAAAGAAATATAACGTTATTTTAAAGTTTTAATTCAATTTTGATATTGTAATTAGACCCATTCAAACCCAGTACCTTCTTCCACCTCTCTGCAATCCAGCAAAACACGGTAACAATTATTATTGTTATTATTTTCTTCTTCTTCTAATTCTTATTCTTCAGCTCCCTTTTCATCACATAAGGTTGGCAATCATCGCACAGTAATTATTCCCATTTTGTGCTTGTAGTATCAGATATGCTGTATCGTAGATATCGAACCAGTGCTGGTGGTGGTGGTTATTGCTTTAAGAAGAAGTACAATTGGGCACCTACTTTTTCTTAACGCTAATCAGAAGAAAAGGAAAGACGTCCGACACTTCGAAGAATGAGGGTATCGACAAAATAAAGGGAAGGGTTAACGAAGGGTATGAAAATGAAAATCTCCCTAGGCATCACACGCCTAATAACGTCATGGTCAGGAGAGAACAAAGGATGACTAAGGGTGGTCAACCGGAAACATGAGAACGCTAAGACAAGTCAGTGGTTGCAAGGCCAGAGTGAGCGAGCTAAGAGACCCATGGCCGCCGACCCCCGCTACCAAGTTGAGAGTCTCTAGGAGGTTACGCCTCTCAGCCCCTCTTAACGACAAGTATGGCTTGTGGTCGTGGTGGTGAACATTGTTCGTCCTTTTTTTTTTTTGCTGCTGACTTTACGTCGCACCGACACAGATAGGTCTTATGGCGACGATGGGATAGGAAAGGCCTGGGAGTCGGAAGGAAGCGGCCATGGTCTTAATTAAGGTACAGCCCTAGCATTTGCCTGGTGTGAAAATGAGAAAACACGGAAAACCATCTTTAGGGCTGCCGACAGTGGGATTCGAACCCACTATCTCCCGGATGCAAGCTCACAGCCGCGCGCTTTTTACCGCACGGCCCACTAGCCCGGTGATCATTGTTTTAAGAGGAACTACAACTGGCCAAACATTCTCTCTTAAAACTAATCCAAGGAAGAAACAGAAGAGGTGCGACCCTGTCAGGAATGAGAATATCAACAAAGGAATGGGATGTCGACGAAGGGCGCAAAAATTAGGAACCTGACAAAACAGGAACCAGGAAACCCATAATCGTTAACCCTCGCTCCCACGTTCAGGGCCCCTGGGGTTTACCCTTGTTAGTCCACCCCCATCTACTGTGGATGACAGGTATACGAGATACCGAGCATGTATTCTAACCACCCACACCCACAATGAGTGACAGGTAGGAGATACCGTGCATGTGTTCTAACCACGCATACCCTCCATGGGTGATAGGAGATACCATCCATGTATTCTAACCACACACACCAACGTGCATGTATTCTAACCACCCACACCCACAATGAGTGACAGGTAGTAGATACTGTGCATGTATTCTAACCACACGCACAATGAGTGACAGGTAAAAGATACCATCCATATATTCTAGCCACGCATACCCTCCATGGGTGATAGGTGTACCGTCCATGTATTCTAACCACATACATCCACAATGAGTGACAGGTAGTAGATACCGAGCATGTATTCTAACCACCCACACCCACAATGAGTGACAGGTAGGAGATACCGTGCATGTATTCTAACCACGCATACCCTCCATGGGTGATAGGAGTACCGTCCATGTATGCTAACCATACACACCCACAATGATTGAAATGTATAAGATACCGTGCATGTATTCTAACCACCATACCAGACATGAGTGACAGATTGGAGATACCGTGCACGTATTCTAACCACCATACAATACATGAGTGACAGGTAGGAGATACCGTGCACTTACTCCAACCACCATACTCTCCATGAGTGACAGGTAGGAGATACCGTGCACGAATTCTAACCAGCATACCCTCCATGAGTGACAGGTAGGAGATACCGTGCACGTATTCTGACCACCATACCCTCCATGAGTGACAGGCAGGAGATACCATGCATGTATTCTAACCACCCACGCCCGCAATGAATGACAGGCAGGAGATACCGTGTATGTATTCTAACCACCCACGCCCACGGTGAGTGACAGGCAGGAGATACCGTGCAGATATTCTAACCACCCATGCCCACAGTGAACGACAGGTAGGAGATACCACGTAAGTATTCTAACCACCCATACCCTCCATGAACAACAGGTAGGAGATACGGTACACGTACTCAAACCACCATACCCTACACGAGTGACAGGTAGGAGATACCGTGTTTGTATTCTAACCACCCATACCCTCCATAAGTGACAGGTAGGAGATACCGTGCATGTATAATAACTACCCACGCCCACGACGAGTGATAGATAGGAGATACCATGCATGTATTTTAACCACCCACGCCCACAGTGAGTGACAGGCAGGAGATACCGTGCATGTATTCTAACCACCCATGCCCACAATGAGTGACAAGTAGGAGGTACTACTACTAGGTTCTACTACGCTCACCCAGCGTGGATGACAGGCAGAGTATGATGACAGGCAGAGTATAATGTGCATGTATTCTGTACCAACTTCAGTTACCTCTTACGAGAGTCAGGTTATTATTTACCTTAAAATATTATGTACCCCCACCATCAGTAGAAGGGTCAAATATGTTCTAAAATAATGGGTGCTGTGTCAGCATTTTCCCATGTTTTTGAGTAGTGTAACCATGTCGATCTTGACACAATGACCTAGTAGTGTACCTATGTGGTTTCTTACCCGGGTTCAATGACCTTTTGGTGAGGTTAAGACGCGGAATAACGTCATAACCTTGCATACGAGAGCAATCCTAACCTCACAGACTCCATTGGAGGGACCCAATTGTTCAGGAAATGATATGGGGTGCTTTTGACCCCTAGGTGAGGTTATGACGTCGTACTCATACGGACGAGGGTAATGCTAACATCACTGGTCAACCTAGGGTGTTTTACCACTAGGTGAGGTTATGACGTCATACCCTTACGTACGAGGGCAATGCTAACCTCACGGGCCACTTTGGAGGAGCCGAATCGGACGGGCCGCCTTGGAGGAGCCGAGTCGGACTGGTCACGGACGCTTTTGGAGGAGTCGAATCGGCCGGGCGCCCTTGGAGAAGCCAAATCGGTTAGGTGACCTGCAGATGAGGTTAAGACGTCATTATGACGTGCTAACCTAACCTCAGACAGGCTCTTTATCGGCTCCCCTTCGAGGAGTCAAATCGGTTAGGTGACTTGCAGTAAGCTTATGATGCCAAGATGACGTGTTAACCTAACCTCGCTACGAGGAACGCTAACCTAACCTCAGACAGGCTCTTTACCGGCTCCCCTTGGAGGAGCCGAACTGGTAAGGTGACTTGTAGGTGTTGTCAACACGTACGTTAACGTGTTAACCCAACCTTAGCCTCGAACGGTAATCTAACCTCACACAGGCTCTCTGCCGTCTCCCCTTGGAGGAGTGAGGGAGCTGTGACGTCACAGGGCGGGCGATTTAAAATGCAGACTGTTGGCTAAAAGTGTATGCTTATATTCACATAAAGTGAAAACTCAACGCGCAGGCCTCCTCCTGAGAGAGCTGTGACGTCACAGCGCAGGCGATTTGAAATGTGGACTGCTGGCTAAGGGTGCATGAAGTTATAACCTAACGTTTGCAGGTGTAACCTTACGGGCCCTGGGTTCAATCCCTTTCCCATGCTTAACTGTACAAGGCCGTTAACCCTACAGACCTCAACTTTAATATCATAGTGTAGAAGTTTAACCTAACTAGACAAGATGGCGACTCTATAGGAAGTACTTCAAGGTCTCGGATCCGAGCGACTGTGGAGTTAAGTACGCTAGCGTTTGGAACACTCAGTTTTAGATTTTAGCTTTAGAGCTTATAGATTTGAAGTCACCTTCCGATATTACGCCCCTATAAATAAAGCGTACGTATTAAGCCTTATAGCCGACGTCTTGTCCCAAGTTCAGCTCGAAGTCCGGGGAGGTTAAGTGAGGTTAACGCGTGGTCAGCGGAAGATTACGTCTGCACATTATCCAGGTTGTAGGAAAGGGTAACCGGTTAGGCTTATGCCTGGTCAGCGTAAGGTTAAGCTTGCACTTATATGCGGTTAGTCCGAGTATCAAATTTAAATTCTTAATTAAGCTTACACCTTTTTGCAGTTAGCCTGGGAGGTTAGGTTCAGCTTCGAGCCCTAAAGATGCTTCCCAAATGTTACATCCCTATGAATAAAGTACATGTATTAAGCCTTTCTCCCTAGTCCAACGTGCAGCCGCTATCTTGTTCCTAGTTCAGATCTGAGTCCCGAAGTCACCTTCCGATATTACGTCCCTATGAATAAAGCATACGTACTGTGCCTTATAGCCACCAGCTTGTTCAAAGTCCAGCTCCAAATCCGTGGAGGTTAAGTTAGGTAAACCCGTGTTCAGCGTAAGATTAAGCCTGCACTTTTAGCCAGAGTGTACGGGAGGGCATCCCGCCTGAGTCGGGGATTTTATTTTTATTAGGTACCGTAATTCTGATAACACGCGAACTCCTGAGGGACTAAATTCGGGCACCAGATTACTTTTTTCTTACTGGGTACGCATTTTGAGTATTCAGTACGAACGCATCAGATGCTAGCGTAGCCAAGGTTTAACGAAGGGTATCCCAGCTAGGTCGGGGATTTTATTCTTTATTACGTGATTCTGATAATACGCTAACTCCTGCGGGACTACACTCAGGCACCATATTATTTTTTTCTTATTGGGTACGCATTTTGAGTATTCAGTACGAACGCATTAGATGCTAGCTTATTTGACTCAGGAGTCACTCAGCTTCGAGCTATAAATAAAGCATATAACCATCTCCGTAGTCCCTTGTACAGCCGCCATTTTGTTTCAAGTTTAGCTTCCACCAATCTCAGCATCAAAGCTCCCTAAAGTTACCCTGAACCTAGTCTCATCTTGTCTAGTTAGGTTAGGCCTGGGATAGAATCTCAAACTTAAGTCTGTAACGCCCTTGTAAGGTTAAGCCTGGCGTCAAGTGCGTGCCTGTTAGGTTAAGCTAGCACTCTTGCCCATAATCACGCTGGCAGCTAGGTTAAGCTGGCATTCTTAGGTATCAAACCTTGATCTGTAAAACTAACTCCCTAAAGCCTAGAGTCAAGTCCAGGGCCTGTGAGGTTAACCTTGGAGTCAAATCCATACCTGTAACATTAAACCTTCATAATTGACCTAATTCACGTTGGCAGTTGGGTCCAGTTTGTACTTTTGACATCAAACTTGGGTGTAAGCTTAGCACCCTTAAGTCTAGGGTCGAGCCCGGGGTCTGTGAGGTTAAGCATTAACGTGTAGCCAGTGTAACATCATATGAGGTTAAGGGTGCACTCTTAACCAACCACCTTACTTTTCAAAACCCCCGCCAAGTAAGGTCATGTGAGGTTAAGCACCCACTCTTAGTCAGCACATTCCATGAGGTGGAGGTCCCTCCCGGGGGACCTGTGGTGGTGTTGGTCACAGAACTGTCAAAAATAATCTACTGGATATATCTAGAACATTGCGCTTATTAATTTAAGATAACCTCAATCACTTACGTATAAAGCATTACAATAAATAATCAATTAATAAGCCACTTACCCTCAGCAATAATATCTTAAAGGAATTAGCAGTTCTATCATCGGAGTTCACTTTCTGTCATTAGTACATCGTCGAATATCGCGAAGATATCTAATACAGTTCGTTTATAGAATCTGTGCCTAATTTTGAATTCGCTATCTCCTGTACGTCTTCAAGATCTTCCACAAACTGGATTATGTTTAGAATATCCGTCATTGTATTATCCTCTACAGTCGATTTTGTGAAGTTAAATTCGAGCCATTGGCGAATTTCAAGCAAAGTCTCTACCGAAGCCTGCTTTCCGAAAAGTCTCGACTATGAATAAGAAAATGGTGACTTTGGCGGGTACAAAGTCGACTTTGCTCAAAGTTTTTATACGATCCGAAGTGAAGTAATAATACGACTGATGCCAGACAATCCTCGTGATCTCCTGGCATTTATCACATCAACACTGCAAATACCGTATATAATAATTTCCGCTTATGGTTAATCAGAAAAGAAGAGGGGAGAAATTTTGCTGGCAGTGATTATTATTCTCGCCAACATGGGAGAACACCCAGATAGGGGCCCATTGGTTGTCACGCTTCGTTTCCAAGTTGGGAATGACTGGTAGCTAAAATGTGTGTCTGTTCTAGTACGACATAAGCGATCGTTAATCCCGAAAAATCTCCCTCAGACGGTTATAATGGTGAGCTGGTGGAACCACCGTAAACAGCCTGAAGCCGGAGTTGATGTATGGGAAGATATTCTTACCGACATATTTATAGATACAGCAAATTTTAAGTGTGTGAATAATAGGTAAACAACAGAATTAAACTAGGATTTATGAGTTCAAAAAGCGTATTGTTAATAACTAGGTTATATAAATATATATAGAACAGTTCGGTATTACAGAAAATATATAATGGGTGGATACACAAGCATTTTAACAGATTTAGCAAGTAATAAATAAAGCTATTATTTCTGTGTGACTGCCAATGGTCTATGTAGGAAAATTACCCTGAATAATGGAATGAAATCAAAACGTGAATAGCCCAAGTCAAGAAGTAAACTAATTTCAGAGATGAAACTTGGAGAAAACTGTCAGTAATTGATGTATTTAATATTATGGGCAAACATATTTACAGTATTTCTATAGAACTCTCTTTTCTAAAACCTTATTTTATGTTTATTATCTCGGCCAGGAAATTAGAAACTTGCACGATGAATAAATGCGATACCAGCAGGTATTTCAGGTACCGTACTTGAAATGTGGTGCTTCAGAAGAATGCTTAAAATTTCATGGACAGCAAAACCAACAGATTCGCAAGTATTATAAATCACTGCTCACGTTTTGTGACGTGCGTTTCAGCGCTAGTACACGCTGAGCGCCGAATCGAAAATAAAGGCGTTTTCACGTCATGAACGCTTCAAAGCCTGCTGTGATAGCTCACTTTACAGCTGAATTGTACTCCATGGTACAATCTACTCATTCATTCTCTGGAAAATTAACCTCAATTCCGTGAATGAGTAAAGAATGATTGCGGATTACTTATTTAAATTGTATGTAACATACCTCTGCGTTTCTTACTATTGAAATGTGTATTGCAGACAATGGCGAATTACGCGTATAAACAAACATTAAATTGTACAGTAGGTACTATTCTTTGCTGTATATTCATTCAAAGTTATAGTTCTTTTCTTGCATCTTCGGATGTGACATCTTTCGCATCTTTCGCCGCATAGAGTACACATGCAATCGTCTTTCACTGTATGATACCGTGCGGTCGCACATAATTTATGATGAAACCCATGTACAGCCATTCTTGTTTGCAAGTATCTGTGCTCCTGGTGTGGAACCGTCCATTTTCTCACCATCATGATCCTCCTGTGGGTGGGGGCAGTAGAATAACACCCAAGGTATGCCCTGCCTGTCGTAAGAGGCGACTAAAGAAGGTACCAGGGGCTATGAACTTCGCAGCATGCGTTAGTGACCACGGGGCCTTTAGCTGAGTTCTGAAATTGCTTCCACTTATGTGTGCTCGGCTCCTCACTTTCATCTGTCATATTCGACTTCTCTTGATCAACTCTTGTTCTTTCCGACCCCGACGGAATTAGGTTGCGAATCCTAGGGAGTCTTCAACTTTCACGCCCTTCGTAGCTCTTGATCTTCCTTTGGCCGATATCTTCATTTTTCGAAGTGTCAGATCCCTTCCATATTTTTCCTCGGATTAGTGTTGTATAGAAGATGGTTACCTAGTCGTATTTCCTTTTAAAACAATAATCACCACCACCACCCCTCCATCATGGCGTCACTTCAACAAAATTCAAGTCACCATGCTTCATTTTTCTTCTTCTATCTTCAAGAATCTGTATACTTCGTTTTTAGTTGGAAGAAAATGTTTAAATTTCAAATCTTCGATGAAGGAAAACTCCTTAGCCAGTACATACACTACAGGGCGAGTTGGCCGTGCGGTTAGGGGCGCGCAGCTGTGAGCTTGCATTCGAGAGATAGAGGGTTCGAACCCTACTGTCGGCAGCTCTGAATATGTTTTTCTGTGGTTTCCCATTTTCACACCAGCAAATGGGGCTGTACGTTAATTAAAGCCACGGCCTCTTCTCCCCACTCTCAGGCCTTTCCTATCCCACCGTCGCCATAAGACCTATCTGTGCGACGTTAAGCAGATTGTTAACAAAAAGTACATACACTAATCTGGACTGTGTATTTATTGGTAGACACAGCGCTCTCTTCAGATATCTTGCTTCGATTTTCTCAATAATCCTTATATCAGCTGGGGATAATTTGTCCCAGATTAAATGAATCCCATAAGAAATGATCTGGATTATAGCTGCATGGAATATCTTCATTGCTAATTCAAGTGAAAGTTTATGAAGGTCTAAATTCAGTAAATAGCTCTGATGGAAGCAACCACCTTTTCTTAATAATAACTTAAAACAATGTTTTTATTAGATATTTTCTTGACTCTGTATTATTCCAACCTCTAGAGACTTGGCTTAGTCGTAGATTGCAGTAATTGGAAAGTCTGCTCTGAATCTTTCACCTCAACTTCATCAGTAAGGAAAATCACTACTACATGCTTAGTAATACAAACTGTTGCTGGTTTACGAGATTGTCCTATATCAGCGTAACGAAGCTTTCGCGATGACTGTAAACAAGGCTGAAGGACAATCGCTGAACAACGTAGCAGAGATTAATTTGGAAACTCCGTGCTTTTAAGCAAGTTTTAATTCCTCCCCTGGAGGGGGGAGGCGGACCACCTAAAAGGTAACGCCTTCTCTTTGGCAAGGAGAACCGAGCGAGTTAAAGCTGAAGTGAGGGATTTACGAGTTGGGTAAGGGATGTATGGAAATAAGGGGATGAGAGGGATTTTGCCTATTAGTAGTATAATTGGATGGTTCTGCGGCACCTCCGCCGCCGCACGCCTCCGCCTCCTCCGCCGCCCGCGGGAAATTTGAATTTTGGCGGGAAATTTGAATTTTGGCGCGAGATTTGAATTTGTAAACAAAGCCACGTGCTTTTTGACAGCTGTCATCGACAACAACGCATCGCTAACCTCACTGCTGCCATCTTGACGGGCCTAAACCTCACTAGTGCCAACTTAACCTAACTAGCATGAGGTAAACAAAGCCACGTGTTTTTTGACAGCCACGTGCTTTTTGACAGACAACAACGCATCGCTAACCTCAGTACTGCCATCTTGACGGGCCTAAACCTCAGTAGTGCCAACTTAACTTCACTAGCATGAGGTAAACAAAGCCACGTGCTTTTTGACAGCCACGTGCTTTTTGACAGATTTGTAAACAAAGCCACGTGCTTTTTGACAGCTGTCATCGACAACAACGCATCGCTAACCTCAGTACTGCCATCTTGACGGGCCTAAACCTTAGTGGTACCAACTTAACCTAACTAGCATGAGGTAAACAAAGCCACGTGCTTTTTTGACAGCTGTCATCCGCCATCTTTAAACCACAGAGCACTGTGCTGCCCTCTTGCGTCACCTGTCATCGGCAGTGCTGCCATCTTGACGGGCCTAAACCTTAGTGCTACCAACTTAACCTCACTAGCTCGAGATAAACAAATCCACGTGCTTTTTGACAGCTACGTGCTTTTTTGATAGCTGTCATCCGCCATATTTAATCTATAGAGCACAGTGCTGCCCTCTTTAGCTACTTACCTTTGAAATGTGGTGGCGGATAATTTGAAAAATGCTTTTCGACAAGCAGCCATCTTTAATCCAGAGAGAACAGTGCTACCCTCTATGTGGTGGCGGCAAATTGAAAAATTCCACGTGCTCTTGTTTTAAAACAAACTCACGTGCTTTTTTGACAGCTGTCATCTGCCATCTTTAATCTATAGAGCACAGTGCTACCCTCTTTAGTTTGAAATGTGGTGGCGGTAAATTCCACGTGCTCTTGTTTGGAAACAAAGCCATGTGCAGCTGTCATCCGCCATCTTTAATCAACAGAGCACCGTGCTGCTATCATGCGGGCAATTTCATCACCTATCACCCGCCATCTTTAATCTACAGAACACCGTGCTGCCCTCTTTATGGCTACTACCTTAAGCATGTAGTAGCGCGCAATTTGAAAAGTTCTGTTAGCTATCATCCACCATCTTTAATCAAGAGAGCACCGTGCTGCCATCTTTAGCTAGATACCTTTGAAATGTGGTGGCGGCAAATTGAAAAATTCCACGTGCTCTTGTTTGGAAACAAACTCACGTGCTTTTTTGTCAGCTACCATCCGCCATCTTTAATCAACAGAGCATAGTGCTGCCCTCTTTAGTTTGAAATGTGGTGGCGGCAAATTCTACATGCTCTTGTTTGGTAAACATAGCCACGTGCTTTTTTGACAGCTGTCATCCGCCATCTTTAATCCAGAGAGCACCGTGCTGCCCTCTTTATCGTAGTAGATGTAAATTCGTCACCTGTCATACGCAGTGCTGCTATCTTTAGCTAGATACCTTTGAAATGTGGTGGTGGATAATTTAAAAAGAAAAATTCTTCAGCAGTCCTCTCTCGACGCTAATTGCATAAGATGGCGGCTATACATGACTCCTTAAGTGTGCTTACGCAAGATGGCTGCTATACACAGGTTCTTATGAGACGCCCTTGGGATGCTTGCGCAAGATTGCGGTTATACAAGGCTCCTTATGAGACGCCCTAGTGATGCTTGCGCAAGATGGCGGTTGCTCTTATGAGGCGGCTTAAGGGTCCTTGCACAAGATGGCTAGAGACGCCCTATGGATGCTTGCGCAAGATGGCGGACACAAGATGGCGGCTATACACGTCTCCTTATGAGACGCCTTAAGGGTGCTTGCGCAAGATGGCTGCTGCTCTTAGCTTAGAGGCTAACACGTCGTGCTAGTTCGATTCATAAAATTTGGGGCTTAAATGCAAAATGTTAAATATCTCGAAAGCGATACATCGTAGAGCAAAACGGACAAAAAATTTTCTGCCCAGTACCTCGGTTCGCAGTACGAGGAACAAGAAAAACATAGTCTAATGATGAGATCAACGGTTCGGTTCCTACTTAGGCCCTTTGGCATTCACTCTGTTTTAGCTTGTATTGAAGTAAGTCTTCGTAACATGATCAGGTCTAGCTATGGTAGAGAGTATAACGTGCCGTGCAGGTTCGATTCATTAAATTTGGGGCTTAAATGCAAAATGTTAAATATCTCGAAAACGGATAAAATTTTTCTACCTGATACCTAGGTTTGCAGTATCAGGAACATGAAAAAAACATAGTCCAATGATGAGATCGACGGTTCGATCCTTACTTAGGCCCTTTGGCATTGGCAGCTATCTAATTCTACAAGATGGTGACTATACATAGCTTCTTATGAGACAGCTTAAGAGCGCTTGCACAAGATGGCTGCTGCTCTTATGAGACGCCCTAGGGGTGCTTGCGGGAGGTAGCAGCGACAAGACGGTGACTATACACAGCTGCTTATGATACGGCCTAGAGGTGCTCACACAAGATGGTGGCTGCTCTGATGAAGAAAGTTAGCTTTGCATCGTGCAGGTATCTTTACAGCACTAAACCTCATACCTTTGAAATGTGGTGGCAGGTAATTTGAAAAATTCGACGTGCTTTTTCTTCACAGCAGCTATCTTTAAACAATAGCGGCTATACATAAGCTGTTAAGGCCTCCTCTTATGTCAAGGCATAGCTCTATCGAACAAGTTTAAACCTGCATCGGGATAGCTAGAGTAAGCATGTGCTGCAGTGATGACGTCATTATGCATGTTTAGACTTGCAAATCACTAAAGAAACATAACAAGACTAGAATCGAACACCGCACTCTATGCCGTTAACTTTATCATGTGATCGGAACATTGATTGAAGTGTTTAGAGCACTAAATAAGTGATCAAGACTATAATAGAACACTGTACTCGATACAACATGTGTTTAGAACATGTCAGGGGATACCTTTGTTCTAAGAAGATTAGATTACCGCACATTCCTTGGCTAAAGGGCTAATGGGCTAAAGGGCTAATGGGCTAAAGGGCTAAAGGGCTAAAGGGCTAATGGGCTAAAGGGCTAGGGCGCCTCTCCTCTCTTTATCCGGGCTTGAGACCGGCTCTACAACTAGAGGCGGAGTTAACACCCTAAGGAAGGGAGAATGTTGGGAAATAATCTATACGAATATAGCTACTCGATCGACTATATACTACAGATGGATGACTTAGGTGAGGGTAAGCGCTTACTTAATAATACCTACACGACGTAATTCATACTCTATTTCAAAAATATCTTCTTTGTACTGTGTGTAACCAGCATCATGATAGGCTCTTAGCAGTTGTAAACGTTTTACGAGTACGTTGGGGTCTTTACAGTAGCTTATATCTACATAGGGTAACAGAGGCTTGTTGTGAACTTTGAGTCTATATGCAGACAGTTGATGTGCAGGGACTTGTTTTGATGTAATACGTGCTTCAGCAGTAGCGTTTCTAGGTACAAACATAACTTGTTTCGATAGCGATGAAGCGTTGAAATTTCCTTCTTCTTTACCTTGCATCTCTTCTTGAGATGTTTGCACTTCGACAGAACGTGTAGTAGGCTTAGGAAATGAAGTAAAATCATCAAGCTGTAATGGCAATGAATTTTCTTCTTCTACTTTCCCTTTACTACTGTTTTGATCAACATCATTATCCTTATTATCATAATCATGATCTTGCCTCTCTTTATCTTGAAGTTTGTGCTCAGTAACAGAACTTGCAGCAGGCCTAGACAGCAAGGGAGAATTAAAAATCTCTCGCAGAGGTGTACTTTTTAAACATAAATCAGTGTTCGCTGGAATATGGTTGAGCTCTTTGTATTTTGTTCCCGATGAAGCTACATTACACGCGGCTTCATGACGTTGAGCGTTGTATGCGTTCTTGAACTCTCTTCTACAATGTTTGCATTGAAAAATCGTCCTACATGATATCTCATGACGTCTCCTGTGATAGCTTCGGGAAAATGCTTTTCCACACTCTTCGCAAATATACCTAGAAATAGGTTTTTCCATGACGGACTTTTATCTTCTGCTAACAGATTCTTCTTTAAATCTACTCGACATTTGTTACTCTCTACTTCGCTGATGCGAACAGCTTAGCGATTAATAGTAAACTAACACAAAAGCGTATAACCAAGGTAGCAACAGTAAGGTTTAAGCCCATCAAGATGGCAAGAGTGAGGTTAGCGACGTTCTGCTGTTGGATTTTAAATTCCGCGCTGTAACATGCATAAGGTGGCAGCCTTGAGGTTTACTGCCGTAAAGATGGCAGCAGTGAGGTTAGCGACGCTCTATTGTCCTTCAAAGTGAGGTTAGGGTTCGTCAAGAAGACAGCTGTCAAAAAAGCACGTGGCTATGTTTACCAAACAAGAGCACGTGGTCGTGACGTCACGGTCACTTCATCAATCCTTAGCTCTACGTCGTTAAGAGCAGCATTAGGATTAGCTATGTTTAAAAATCTTAGGAACAGAGCAGCAGTATGAATAGCCATGTTTTAAAGCGTGTAGACATCACCTATCGATTTTACATGCATCGACTCTCGTACTAAACTTCTTCCGCTAGATCGTGCTGCTATCTTAGCATAACCTATACGCATGACCTTAAAGTACAATGAATAGTCATGTTTCAAAGCGTGTACGCATCAACTATCGATTTTGCATGTATCGAATCTCGTACTGAACTTCTTCAGGTAGATTGTGCTGGTATCTTAGCATGAACTTAAAGTACAAAGAATAATCATGTTTCAAAGCGTGTACAGATCACCCTGAACTTCTTCCGCTAGATTGTACTCCTATCTTAGCATAGCCTATACGCACGAACTTAAAGCACAAAAATAACGATGTTTAACAGCGTGTACACATCACCTATTGATTTTGCATGCATCGACTATTTTTACCGCCAGAGTGTACAACGATCGCATATGTGTATTGCTAACGTATGTGTATAAAGTTAAAGCACAAAGAATAGCTATGCTCCAAAGCGTGTACACATCACCTATCAATTTTGCATGCATCGACTATCGTACTAAACTTCTACCGCTAGAGTGTACAACGTTCGCAATTGTGTGCTGCTACCTATGTGCGTGAACTTAAAGCACAAAGAATAGCGTGTACACAACACCAGTCAATTTTGCACGCATTAACTCTTGTACTAAACTTCTGTCACAACAGCGTGCGATCATCGCTTGTGTGTGCTGCAATCTTAACATAACCTATGTGCACGAAGTTAAAGCATAAAAAATACCCAAGTTCAAAGCGTGTACACATCACCTATCGATTTTGCATGCATCGTCTTTCTTACTAAACTTTTCCACTAGAGCGTGCAACAACCTTATAAGTATGCTGCTAACTTAGTATAACATATACGCATGAACTTAAAGTATAAAGAATAGCGATGTATAAAAATCTTGTGAACATAGCAGCAGCAGTAAGAATAGCAATGTTTTAAAAGCGTGTACGCATTGCCTATCGATTATACATGCATCAACTAGAGTACTAAACTTCTCCCGCTAGAGTGTGCTGCTATCTTAGCATAACCTATGTGCACGGATTTAAAGCACGAAGAATAGTTAAGTTTCAAAGCGTGTACACAACACCTATCGATTTTGCATACATCAACTATCGTACTAAACACATTCCGCTAGAATGTACAACGTTCGCATGTGTTTGCTCTGCTACTTTAGCATGACCTATGCGAACGAACTTAAAGCACAAAGAATAGCGATCTTTGAAAATCTTGCGAACATAGTAGCAGTAAGAATAGCAAGGTTTAAAAGCGTGTACGTATCACCTTTTGATAATGCATGCATCTTCTACTAGAGCACGTGACCATCGCTTGTACGTGTGCTGCTATCTTAACATAACCTATGTGCACGAACTTAAAGCATAAAAAATAGTTGTGAGTAAAAATTTTGTGAACATAGCAGAGTGTTTACTACGTAGGTGTAGACATTAAACATTGCATGCTGAAGCAGCATACTACGTGACCGTGACGTCACGACCACGTGCTCTTGTTTGGTAAACATAGCCACGTGCTTTTTTGACAGCTGTCTTCTTGACGAACCCTAACCTCACTTTGAAGGACAATAGAGCGTCGCTAACCTCACTGCTGCCATCTTTACGGCAGTAAACCTCAAGACTGCCACCTTATGCATGTTATAGCGCGGAATTTAAAATCCAACAGCAGAACGTCGCTAACCTCACTCTTGCCATCTTGATGGGCTTAAACCTTACTGTTGCTACCTTGGTTATACGCTTTTGTGTTAGTTTACTATTAATCGCTAAGCTGTTCGCATCATCGAAGTAGAGAGTAACAAATGTCGAGTAGATTTAAAGAAGAATCTGTTAGCAGAAGATAAAAGTCCGTCATGGAAAAACCTATTTCTAGGTATATTTGCGAAGAGTGTGGAAAAGCATTTTCCCGAAGCTATCACAGGAGACGTCATGAGATATCATGTAGGACGATTTTTCAATGCAAACATTGTAGAAGAGAGTTCAAGAACGCATACAACGCTCAACGTCATGAAGCCGCGTGTAATGTAGCTTCATCGGGAACAAAATACAAAGAGCTCAACCATATTCCAGCGAACACTGATTTATGTTTAAAAAGTACACCTCTGCGAGAGATTTTTAATTCTCCCTTGCTGTCTAGGCCTGCTGCAAGTTCTGTTACTGAGCACAAACTTCAAGATAAAGAGAGGCAAGATCATGATTATGATAATAAGGATAATGATGTTGATCAAAACAGTAGTAAAGGGAAAGTGGAAGAAGAAAATTCATTGCCATTACAGCTTGATGATTTTACTTCATTTCCTAAGCCTACTACACGTTCTGTCGAAGTGCAAACATCTCAAGAAGAGATGCAAGGTAAAGAAGAAGGAAATTTCAACGCTTCATCGCTATCGAAACAAGTTATGTTTGTACCTAGAAACGCTACTGCTGAAGCACGTATTACATCAAAACAAGTCCCTGCACATCAACTGTCTGCATATAGACTCAAAGTTCACAACAAGCCTCTGTTACCCTATGTAGATATAAGCTACTGTAAAGACCCCAACGTACTCGTAAAACGTTTACAACTGCTAAGAGCCTATCATGATGCTGGTTACACACAGTACAAAGAAGATATTTTTGAAATAGAGTATGAATTACGTCGTGTAGGTATTATTAAGTAAGCGCTTACCCTCACCTAAGTCATCCATCTGTAGTATATAGTCGATCGAGTAGCTATATTCGTATAGATTATTTCCCAACATTCTCCCTTCCTTAGGGTGTTAACTCCGCCTCTAGTTGTAGAGCCGGTCTCAAGCCCGGATAAAGAGAGGAGAGGCGCCCTAGCCCTTTAGCCCATTAGCCCTTTAGCCCTTTAGCCCTTTAGCCCATTAGCCCTTTAGCCCATTAGCCCTTTAGCCAAGGAATGTGCGGTAATCTAATCTTCTTAGAACAAAGGTATCCCCTGACATGTTCTAAACACATGTTGTATCGAGTACAGTGTTCTATTATAGTCTTGATCACTTATTTAGTGTTCTAAACACTTCAATCAATGTTCCGATCACATGATAAAGTTAACGGCATAGAGTGCGGTGTTCGATTCTAGTCTTGTTATGTTTCTTTAGTGATTTGCAAGTCTAAACATGCATAATGACGTCATCACTGCAGCACATGCTTACTCTAGCTATCCCGATGCAGGTTTAAACTTGTTCGATAGAGCTATGCCTTGACATAAGAGGAGGCCTTAACAGCTTATGTATAGCCGCTATTGTTTAAAGATAGCTGCTGTGAAGAAAAAGCACGTCGAATTTTTCAAATTACCTGCCACCACATTTCAAAGGTATGAGGTTTAGTGCTGTAAAGATACCTGCACGATGCAAAGCTAACTTTCTTCATCAGAGCAGCCACCATCTTGTGTGAGCACCTCTAGGCCGTATCATAAGCAGCTGTGTATAGTCACCGTCTTGTCGCTGCTACCTCCCGCAAGCACCCCTAGGGCGTCTCATAAGAGCAGCAGCCATCTTGTGCAAGCGCTCTTAAGCTGTCTCATAAGAAGCTATGTATAGTCACCATCTTGTAGAATTAGATAGCTGCCAATGCCAAAGGGCCTAAGTAAGGATCGAACCGTCGATCTCATCATTGGACTATGTTTTTTTCATGTTCCTGATACTGCAAACCTAGGTATCAGGTAGAAAAATTTTATCCGTTTTCGAGATATTTAACATTTTGCATTTAAGCCCCAAATTTAATGAATCGAACCTGCACGGCACGTTATACTCTCTACCATAGCTAGACCTGATCATGTTACGAAGACTTACTTCAATACAAGCTAAAACAGAGTGAATGCCAAAGGGCCTAAGTAGGAACCGAACCGTTGATCTCATCATTAGACTATGTTTTTCTTGTTCCTCGTACTGCGAACCGAGGTACTGGGCAGAAAATTTTTTGTCCGTTTTGCTCTACGATGTATCGCTTTCGAGATATTTAACATTTTGCATTTAAGCCCCAAATTTTATGAATCGAACTAGCACGACGTGTTAGCCTCTAAGCTAAGAGCAGCAGCCATCTTGCGCAAGCACCCTTAAGGCGTCTCATAAGGAGACGTGTATAGCCGCCATCTTGTGTCCGCCATCTTGCGCAAGCATCCATAGGGCGTCTCTAGCCATCTTGTGCAAGGATCCTTAAGCCGCCTCATAAGAGCAACCGCCATCTTGCGCAAGCATCACTAGGGCGTCTCATAAGGAGCCTTGTATAACCGCCATCTTGCGCAAGCATCCCAAGGGCGTCTCATAAGAACCTGTGTATAGCAGCCATCTTGCGTAAGCACACTTAAGGAGTCATGTATAGCCGCCATCTTATGCAATTAGCGTCGAGAGAGGACTGCTGAAGAATTTTTCTTTTTAAATTATCCACCACCACATTTCAAAGGTATCTAGCTAAAGATAGCAGCACTGCGTATGACAGGTGACGAATTTACATCTACTACGATAAAGAGGGCAGCACGGTGCTCTCTGGATTAAAGATGGCGGATGACAGCTGTCAAAAAAGCACGTGGCTATGTTTACCAAACAAGAGCATGTAGAATTTGCCGCCACCACATTTCAAACTAAAGAGGGCAGCACTATGCTCTGTTGATTAAAGATGGCGGATGGTAGCTGACAAAAAAGCACGTGAGTTTGTTTCCAAACAAGAGCACGTGGAATTTTTCAATTTGCCGCCACCACATTTCAAAGGTATCTAGCTAAAGATGGCAGCACGGTGCTCTCTTGATTAAAGATGGTGGATGATAGCTAACAGAACTTTTCAAATTGCCCGCTACTACATGCTTAAGGTAGTAGCCATAAAGAGGGCAGCACGGTGTTCTGTAGATTAAAGATGGCGGGTGATAGGTGATGAAATTGCCCGCATGATAGCAGCACGGTGCTCTGTTGATTAAAGATGGCGGATGACAGCTGCACATGGCTTTGTTTCCAAACAAGAGCACGTGGAATTTACCGCCACCACATTTCAAACTAAAGAGGGTAGCACTGTGCTCTATAGATTAAAGATGGCAGATGACAGCTGTCAAAAAAGCACGTGAGTTTGTTTTAAAACAAGAGCACGTGGAATTTTTCAATTTGCCGCCACCACATAGAGGGTAGCACTGTTCTCTCTGGATTAAAGATGGCTGCTTGTCGAAAAGCATTTTTCAAATTATCCGCCACCACATTTCAAAGGTAAGTAGCTAAAGAGGGCAGCACTGTGCTCTATAGATTAAATATGGCGGATGACAGCTATCAAAAAAGCACGTAGCTGTCAAAAAGCACGTGGATTTGTTTATCTCGAGCTAGTGAGGTTAAGTTGGTAGCACTAAGGTTTAGGCCCGTCAAGATGGCAGCACTGCCGATGACAGGTGACGCAAGAGGGCAGCACAGTGCTCTGTGGTTTAAAGATGGCGGATGACAGCTGTCAAAAAAGCACGTGGCTTTGTTTACCTCATGCTAGTTAGGTTAAGTTGGTACCACTAAGGTTTAGGCCCGTCAAGATGGCAGTACTGAGGTTAGCGATGCGTTGCTGTCGATGACAGCTGTCAAAAAGCACGTGGCTTTGTTTACAAATCTGTCAAAAAGCACGTGGCTGTCAAAAAGCACGTGGCTTTGTTTACCTCATGCTAGTGAAGTTAAGTTGGCACTACTGAGGTTTAGGCCCGTCAAGATGGCAGTACTGAGGTTAGCGATGCGTTGTTGTCTGTCAAAAAGCACGTGGCTGTCAAAAAACACGTGGCTTTGTTTACCTCATGCTAGTTAGGTTAAGTTGGCACTAGTGAGGTTTAGGCCCGTCAAGATGGCAGCAGTGAGGTTAGCGATGCGTTGTTGTCGATGACAGCTGTCAAAAAGCACGTGGCTTTGTTTACAAATTCAAATCTCGCGCCAAAATTCAAATTTCCCGCCAAAATTCAAATTTCCCGCGGGCGGCGGAGGAGGCGGAGGCGTGCGGCGGCGGAGGTGCCGCAGAACCATCCAATTATACTACTCCTATTGGCTAATCCTATTTGTTCTTTTCTTATTCTGTAATTTTATTTTATACTTTTATTGTTATACAAAGTACATAGTTCGGGATATTTCCAATCTATTTTTACCAGGATAGTGTACATAATACATATTTGGTTTTAAGTGTCTATTTCATTTTTTATATACAAGGTTTTCCATAACAATAGTTTTTGTGGATCATATTGTCCTTTTTATTTTTGGCATGAAAGTAGGGAGTAAAATAGGATTTAGGGTGGAGTGGGGGGGAGAAATCGGTAACAGACTGTAGAGGAGTTTGGATAAAGTGTGGGGAAGGGGAATGCGGATCACGTAGGAATTGGTTAAGGGAGGGGTGATCCTAGTTCTTTAATTTTATGTTGCTTACTCCAGAGTTGGAACTCCGGGAAATGTATACATTTACATTCCAAATAGAGTGGCACGTAATATTGCTTATCCTGCGGCACTGGATTAATGGTTTTCTAGTTAGGAAAAACAAGTTCAAAAAGTTACCAGCCGGGCTGAGTGGCTCAGACGGTTGAGGCTGTGGCCTTCTGACCCCAACTTGGCAGGTTCGATCCTGACTCAGTCCGATGGTATTTACCCTAAACAGCATGAAGTTCCAGGTCGTAGTTCCAGTAATACTGAAGAATAGATTCCCAAAACTGGGAGATAAAAAGTTGTTTAGCGACATCATCTGTGCATAGTTATTGTATAAATGTACAGTATATGTTGTAATTATTTCTGTTGTAAATATTTGTACCTAAAGTTTCATAATCAAGAGGGTGACTCCATGCTTAGACTGAGTCAGCCCATTATGTTACCGACACAAGCCGAGCCTTCCTAAATGGATGTAACAATAATAATAATAATAATAATAATAATAATAATAATAAAAACATCTACAATAAGAAGTGCTTATCTTGGAATTCCAAATTAAAACATTACAACACCGTGGTCAAAACAGAATGCCTGTATAGCAGTGAATGCCTGTCCATGAACTACAAGCTGGAGAAGCTAGAGGTCTTGGAAAGAAGAATCCTCAGAAAAATGATGGGAGCTGTCCAAACTGAAAGCGGATGGAAACTTCGGAGTAACAAAGAAGTTTACCAGAAGGTGGAAAGAATCTCAGAGACCATGAAGAAAAGGAGGCTGGCGTTTCTTGGACATCTATACAGAATGAACGCAAACAGACTTACCAAACAGATATTTGATTACTTCTGGAGAAAAAAGACCACTACAGCATGGATTAAGGAAACGAAGGATATGGAAAGGTTAAGCATCTTGGAAGACCAGCTGTTAGAAAGGAATACGTTTAGGAACACACTGAAGAATTTGGAAGGTGTTCAAGCCGCAGGAAGAACTAGGAAGACCGGAAGAGTCTGGACAGATGAACAACGGAAGCAGGCCAGCGAACGCATGAAGGAGTATTGGACACAGAGAAAACTCCACACGAAGAGAAAGAAATGAAGTTGTAGCGTGATACTTAGTGGTCCATTCGCTTGTAAAAAAATAATAATACCAAGATTGCTAGCAATTGCAGTCGTAAGGCGCGACATCCTAACAGCTCAAAACCAGACCGAACTCCTAAGGGAAGAGCGGAGCATTATTCGAAAGAAAGAAGAAAAGCGCCAAAATAGATGGAAACATTATACTGAAAAATCGGATGAGTCTCACAATTTAAGTACAAGGTGGCACTCGAAATGGCACCCCATTTCATTTTGTTGTTAAAGCTACACTTCCTGAATTTCAGCTTTGGAATGTACGGTACTTTTTCAGTTCATGGAAATTACGCTATAGAGCGTTGTTAGTTACACATATTATAGAGTTATATACTATGTACAGTATACACATAGTTTGTGATAATGGCGGGCAAAGGAACGTCGACCGTTGCGCTGCGAAGGTTCTGCTACTATTCACGGAAGAAAAGATTCTTACAGAGGCCCAGAGATATTTTTGTGATCATTTTGATACTAGTACCAATTGGGACTAGGGGGTTCCTGGCCGAGGTGGTAAAGGCGTTCACCCGGAAGGACGTGGGTTCGATTCCCCGTCAGGAAGACGAAAAATTTAAGAAATGAGATTTCCACTTCCGGAGGTACATGTGGTCCTGAGGTTCACTTAACCTACACCAAAAATGAGTACCAGGTTAATTCCTGGGGGCAAAGGCTGCCGGGAGTAGAGCTAACCACTCTACCCCACCAAGTGCCTGGGTTACGGATAGTGCTAGCCTTTACCTTCCACCCCTCCAAGGGCCTTCATGGCCTGTACGGAGAAGACTTTGGTTATTGCTTTGCTTTTACCAATTGGGACTATTGTCTAGAAATAGTACGCAGATTTTCTCACCAATTTGAACGTGATGGCAGACGAAACTGCCACGTGATGCCTACTGTTCGCACGCCAGCAAATGTTGAAGCCATTGGCATGGCTTCGACAGCTTCGATTCGAAGTCAGAGTTAGTTAACAAGAAAAGCCAGTATTGAGTTGAAAATTTCACTCTGATTAGTGTAGAGAATTATTCATTCCGATTTGACTTTTTTCCTTACAAGACGACAGTAGTGTATAATATAAAATCGAGCAGATTTCCTGAATGTCATGAAGGTGGCCGAACGTGACCGCCTCATACCGCGGACATTAACACAAGTGATTTCCTTCCTTTGGCCTTTCTTCAAATGGCGTAACACAAAAACCTGACAACGCTGCACAATTCAGGACGATCATCGTGAATGATATTGCCATTCGAATTTGAAGATTGGTTTGGGAGAATCCTCACTAATGTAAGGGCGTGTCTTGAAGAAGTCGTGAGGCAAAATAGTAGACATGTGGAACATGTTATTCGTTACGGAGGCTTTTGCACGCTCTTATGATTATTTTATAGCAATTATATAGCAATCTCATCCATAATCAGAATATAAATTCATAAAACAGATTGGGTGACATTCCGTGCACCACTCTGTACATCGGTGAAACAATTCAGAAAAATGGAACCGAAACAAACGCCAAGAAAATTAGATGCCAAAGAAATGGAAACAGCATTTCGACTCGCGCAAAATATCCACCAAAAGAATACATTTTCAAACACACAAAACTAAGATATTACAATACAATTATTAGACAAGAATGTCTCTACGGATCGGAAACAATAATTCTGAACAGAAAAGCACGCATATAAAACATTGAGAAATGCGAACGGAACATTCTAAGGAGAGGAGCACAATATAGACTCACAAACAAACAGTACATAGCCATTAATAGCTGCCTCTGTGGATCCGTGGTAGAGTGTCGGCCTCCGGATCCCAAGATAGCGGGTTCAAACCCGGCAGAGGTAGTCCGATTTTTGAAGGGCGGAAAAAAGTCCATTCGATACTCCATGTCGTACGATGTCGGCATGTAAAAGATCTCTGGTGATACATTTGGTATTTACCAGACAAAATTCATTAAAATCTCAGCCACAGACGCCCAAGAGAGATCCGGTTTACTCTGTCTGCCATCTAGTGGGCCTAGAGTAAAACGGAACGTCGAAATTGACGAGCAGACAGCCAGATGGCGTCAAATCGAAATGCCTGCACACGGTAGCTGAGGCCATACGATTATTATTAATAGTGAAATTATAAAACTCTGACTAAATACATCAAAATAATGAACTCTGAGTGACTAAAAAAACAAATAGAGTCAAGTATAATTCTTTGAAAACAGGGGTAAAGAAAATATAGACACTGTGAAGTGGATCCGCGAAATCAAAAGCGACCTTAAGTTGGTAGAAATCACACAAAAAGCATCCGGAATAGGGAGCTGTTTAATAATAACAATAACAATAATAATAATAATAATAATAATAATAATAATAATAATAATAATAATAATAATAATAATAATAATAATTGTTCAAAGTATTCTGTGGAACGTTGAGGTGTAAGAAGGTGCGGGCATGGTGGATGGAGAAAAGATCAAACTTTAATTTAAAACTCTAAAATTTGAAATTATCTTTCTTTCCTGGATTGGTTTTTCTTTTTAGACGTGAAACTTTATTAAACAATAACAATAGAACAAAGGTCAGCTCGTGAGCTCGAGAAACAACATTAGAAAATATTAGAACAATCAGACAACAACAAGTTAACAAAGTGAGCTTGAAGCTCCCAAGTTACAAATTTTACAAGAGAACTACTGATCCCTGCAATAAATCCTCAAGGAGACTGAGCTCCAAAATTTACTACATTCACACGAAGCGTCTTTGCTTCCCATACTTAAATAGGAGAATATTCTCCAAAATTTACAAGTTTCAAGCCTCTCCAAGGCACAAACTAACCTTTACAAAACAAACAGCATTCACTGTCTTGTCCGCTCAACATTCTGATTTACATTTAGAAAGAAAATGAATAATAGTAATTAATTTTAACAGGGGTAGTAAGTACCCATTCTGCATGGCCTTAGTGAAAAAGAAAAGGTTAAAGTTATTGGCCGAAAATCAAAATGTTAGGACGCGAACACTTGCACTCTTTTGAAATTCACTTGAACAGCATTAAAACCCTAGGTGGGCTTATGGCCCGAAGTTACAGAGGCTAAGCCTATACTATGGAGGTGACTAGACGGAGAGAAAATTAAAATTACAAAAGAAAGAGATAAAATTTAAAGTTTACAAAATCATAGTCACCTCAATACCAAGTTGAAGGGGAGTAAAAGAGGGTTCCCACTCTTTATTCACTAAGGTAGACTAAGATCTTTAGGCTATGTTTACAGTTTTACATGGACAAAGTTATATTAAGAACGGATTTTGAAACCTTCCCCTGAAACTAGCTTTCTGAGACTATTACATGATTAAAAGATGTCTGCCATTACCTTGAGCTGTTGGGCCTTCTCGAGATGGATGAGGCAAGCCCTCCCCTATCTTCTCTACAAACACACTCTAGTACTGGGCTGGAGCGATCAAAAGACAACATGGCTTAAAAGGTCCCAGCTTTTATAGCGGAGAGGAAAGTTCCAGAATTCTCTGGGCCGAAGCCCTGGACACACCCACAAATATCATTGGATAATCAAATAAATATAAAAAATTCCCGATTGGTCGAACATTTAGAAGAAGAAGGAAGGGATAGCAGTGCTAATAACCTAAGAACACAAAAAGGAATTTACAACACTTCAGTCCTAAAAACCTGAAAATTACAAATTTCTCCAGAGGGAGCATCTAAATCGACAGTAGAAACATCTGACGATAAACGTTCAAACTTCTTCCCCTAGAAGTTTCTCTGTTCATGTTAGGGATGGCCTTCTAAAAGGTGCTCGTTTTAAATTTACAGAACTGGTGTACCTCCGGTATAATAATAATAATAATAATAATAATAATAATAATAATAATAATATTAATAATAATAATAATAATAGATTTTATAGATTTCAAGAATTTTGGAGTTCTTAAATGATGATTTTTTTCTTCTTATTTTTACCAACGAGACAGGAATATCACATTGCTCCTCGCGATCTTGTACTGTTGTAGCGAGTCGGTGACAAGCCACATGTCTCGTTACCGTGTCACGTCTCCATGTTACATAATTCAAGTACACAAGCTTCAATTAACATCAGGGAGACAACGTGACAGTTACTTGTGTTCATCAGAAACGTGTGGCCTGTAATGAACAACAAGACTTCAAACACGTTCATGACCTAACAAGATCCTTGCTTTATTAGATTAAATGCGCTATAATTACAAACCTTGAAGATTAATTGGTCCACCGAGTAAACCAACTAATAAGCTTTGAGGTATCTGTGTGAAGTAACCTAATTTGTAACAGGACGAGTTGACGCTCCTCTTGAAGTACCTCTATAATTCAACCAATTTTAATTCTTTTCTCACTGTCCGGGATCCCCCTGTAGGTGGGAGTGGTAGAATAACTTTCACGGTATCCGCTGCCTATCGTAAGAGGCGACTAAAAGGGCCCCAGGAATCTGAACTCGGAAGCGTGGGATAGCGACCACGGGGCACTTACCTGAGTCGTAGTATTGCTTCCACTTTCTTGTGCCAGGCTCCTCACTTTCACCTATCCAATCTGACTAACTTAATCTCATGGCACTACAGCCCTGAAGCGTCTTGGCCTATCAAGCGACCGCTGTTCAGCCCGAAGGCCTGCAGATTACGAGGGGGCATGTGGTCAGCATGACGAATCCTCTCGGCCGTTATCCTTGGCTTTCTAGACCGGGGTCGCTATCTCACCGTCAGATAGCTCCTCAATTCTAATCACGTAGACTGAGTGGACCTCGAACCAGCCCTCAGATCCAGGTAAAAGTCCCTGGCCTGGTCGGGAATCGAACCCGGAGCCTCTGAGTAGGAGGCAGGCACGCTACCCCTACACCGCGGAACCGGCTATCCAATCCGACTGACCTTGGTTAACTCTTGGTCTCTTTCCACCCCGTCGGTATTAGGTTTACGAGGCCTAGGGGGTCTTTCTTTTTCACGCCCTACGTGGAAATACTTCCTTTTCTTAATAATAATAATAAATAATAATAATAATAATAATAATAATAATAATAATAATAATAATAATAATAATAATTTCCTGATACCGGGCGAGTTGGCCGTTCGGTTAGGGGCGCGCAGCTGTGAGCTTTCATAGTGGGGGGGGTTACTGGGGTTTAGAATCCCCCTTGGAATTTTTAAAAAAGAAAATAAACAGTAACTTACAATAAACAGCTTAAAGTCGACTCAAAGTGGGCTCTTTCCAATATTCATAGAGACAAAATTGTAAAAACAACAGATTTCTTGAATATATTTTCTAAGAAGCCTCGAAAGTTGGATTTTTAGATGGTAAACCGAACATACCATTCGCCGAAAAACTATTCACCTTGATCATATGGTTCTTGTTCTGTATTTTAATGTAAGGTTTTCTAATGAAGCGGTACTGCAATCCGAATATCAAGATAATTCACTTGTATTAGTGTCCTTATTGTGTTCTATCATAATTTTGTAATCATACGCCCCTCCCCACTCACATCCCTCCTCCTCCCCCCCCCCCCCCCCAATCCGTCCATACTGGCTACGCTACTGTAATACAGGATGGTTGCCGAGTTGGACTTCCTCATTAAACAGTAATCACCACAACCACCACCATCATTCTCCGGTATTGAAGAAACACGTATTAAGGCGAGGAATTAATACAAGAGGAACGAGTGTATAGTCAGAAAGGCATGAAATATACAGGAAAATATCTTTTAAAAGTAGTGACCTACGGCATTGTGCTCAATTTTGAAAGAAAGTCTCAAAATATTCGAATGGAGTAGTTAGTGATCGAGCTCATGATAATTATTATAACGCGAAATGCAAATTACATTCATCCTAAGAGAAGATAAAATCGAGGGATTTGGCTGCGCGGTACGAGGCATACAGCTGCTACCCTGTATTCGGGAGATGGTGGTATTAAACCCCTGGAGATGGTTCTCCGTGGTTTCCACTTGGCAAATGTCAAATTCAAGTCACGGTCGCTTCTTTCACATTCCTTGTCCTGCTCTAGCCCTGTTGCCGTAAGTCCTGAGTAAGTCAGTAGGACGTCCGGCCCCGCGCTATAGGGAGCAACGCGTCCGCCTGTCAATCGGCGGCCCCGGGTTGGATTCCCGGCCGGGACAGGGGATTTAAATTGTAATGCTTAATATCCCTGGCCTGGGGACTGGGTGTTTGTGTCGTCCTTAATGTTCCTTTCCTCACATGCAACACTGATAAATAAAAATCATCATTTAAGAACTCCAAAATTCTCGAAATCTATAAAATCTATTATCAGCAAATTATTGTTATTATTATTAGTATTATTATTATTATTATTATTATTATTATTATTATTATTATTATTATTATTATTATTATTATTATTATTATTATTATTATTATTATTATTATTATTATTATTATTATATGGTTCATGTTTGTGGGTTACTGTAGTCACGTCCTAGTTCGTGAACCATGGGCAACAGCTGAGTGGCCTAGTAAGTGGTCCTGAGAGTCGGGATACCAGTTGCTATGGAATGGGAGTGGGCATCTCGGACATATTCTGAGTCGTGGCCCTCCTTGTGCTCAGGCAGCTAGGACTACACAATTCACCGGTGGTCCATAACCCGTTAGAGGAGAGATCCTCACTTGGACTATGTGCAAGTAGGGCAGCATCCTGCTCATGAATTTACCGAGCTCAGAACACTTTAAGCAAGCCTCGGACCTATGAGAGTAAGGGAGTCCCACTCCCATTTGACAGGCGAGGGACTCCTTGGAAACAACTTGGCGAACGAAATGGAATTCGATGGGGAGCTATCAATATTAATGGGGCTTATGGAAGAAAGAAGGTAGAACTGACTGAGTCAGCAAAGAGGATGCATCTGGATGTGCTAGGAGTAAGTGATATTCGGGTAAGGGGAGATAATAAGGAAGAGATAGGAAATTATAAAGTGTACTTGACGGGTGTTAGAAAGGGAAGGGCAGAATTTGGGGTAGGGCTCTTTATCAGGAATACCATTGCACGCAACATAGTTTCTGTTAGGCACGTAAATGAGCGAATGATGTGGGTAGATTTGTCAGTTGGAGGAATTAGGACAAGAATTGTGTCCGTGTATTCACCATGTGAGGGTGCAGATGAGGATGAAGTTGACAAGTTTTATGAAGCATTGAGTGACATCGTGGTCAGGATCAACACCAAGGATAGAATAGTGCTAATGGGCGATTTCAATGCGAGAGTTGGGAATAGAACTGAAGGATACGAAAGGGTGATTGGTAAATGTGGGGAAGACATGGAAGCTAATAGGAATGGGAAGCGTTTGCTGGACTTCTGTGCTAGTATGGGCTTAGCTGTTACGAATACATTCTTCAAGCATAAGGCTATTCACCGCTACACATGGGAGGCTAGGGGTACCAGATCCATAATAGACTATATCTTACCGGGCGAGTTGGCCGTGCGCGTAGAGGCGCACGGTTGTGAGCTTGCATCCGGGAGATAGTAGGTTCGAATCCCACTATCGGCAGCCCTGAAAATGGTTTTCCGTGGTTTCCCATTTTCACACCAGGCAAATGCTGGGGCTGTACCTTAATTAAGGCCACGGCCGCTTCCTTCCAACTCCTAGGCCTTTCCCATCCCATCGTCGTCATAAGACCTATCTGTGTCGGTGCGACGTAAAGCCACTAGCAAAAAAAAAAAAAAAAAAGACTATATCTTAACAGACTTTGAATTCAGGAAATCTGTTAGGAATGTACGAGTTTTTCGCGGATTTTCCGATGATACAGACCACTATCTGATCTGTAGTGAACTAAGTATCTCTAGGCCTAGGGTAGAGAAAGTGAAATCTGTCTGCAAACGAATAAGGGTAGAAAATCTCCAGGACGAGGAAAATAACAGAAGTGCACGGATATGATTAGTGAGAAGTTTCGAACAGTAGACAGTAAACAGGTTCAGGATATAGAAAGTGAATGGGTGGCATACAGGGATGCTGTAGTAGAAACAGCAAGGGAATGCCTAGGAACAACTCTGTGTAAAGATTGGAAAAGGCGAACATCTTGGTGGAATGATGAAGTGAGAGCAGCCTGTAAACGTAAAAAGAAGGCTTATCAGAAATGGCTCCAAACAAGGGTCGAGGCAGACAGGGCTTTGTACGTAGATGAAAGAAACAGAGCGAAACAAATAGTTGTTGAATCCAAAAAGAAGTCATGGAAAGATTTTGGTAATAACCTGGAAAGGCTAGGTCAAGCAGCAGGGAAACCTTTCTGGACAGTAATACAGAATCTTAGGAAGGGAGGGAAAAAGGAAATGAACAGTGCTTTGAGTAATTCAGGTGAACTCATAGTAGATCCCAGGGAATCACTGGAGAGGTGGAGGGAATATTTTGAACATCTTCTCAATGTAAAAGGAAATCATCATGGTGGTGTTGCAAACAGCCAAGCTCATGGGGAGGAGGAAAATGATGTTGGTGAAATTATGCTTGAGGAAGTGGAAAGGATAGTAAATAAACTCCATTGTCATAAGGCAGCAGGAATAGATGAAATTAGACCTGAAATGGTGAAGTATATTGGGAAGACAGGGATGAAATGGCTTCATAGAGTAGTAAAATTAGCGTGGAGTGTTGGTAAGGTACCTTCAGGTTGGACACAAGCAGTAATTGCACCCATCTGTAAGCAAGGGAACAGGAAGGATTGCAACAACTATCGAGGTATCTCATTGATTAGTATACCAGGCAAAGTATTCACTGGCATCTTGGAAGGGAGGGAGCGATCAGTCGTTGAGAGGAAGTTGGATGAAAACCAGTGTGGTTTCAGACCACAGAGAGGCTGTCAGGATCAGATTTTCAGTATGCGCCAGGTAATTGAAAAATGCTACGAGAGGAATAGGCAGTTGTGTTTGTGTTTCGTAGATCTAGAGAAAGCATATGACAGGGTACCGAGGGAAAAGATGTTCGCCATACTGGGGGACTATGGAATTAAAGGTAGATTATTAAAATCAATCAAAAACATTTATGTTGACAATTGGGCTTCAGTGAGAATTGATGGTAGAATGAGTTCTTGGTTCAGGGTACTTACAGGAGTTAGACAAGGCTGTAATCCTTCACCTTTGCTGTTCGTAGTTTACATGGACCATCTGCTGAAAGGTATAAAATGGCAGGGAGGGATTCAGTTAGGTGGAAATGTAGTAAGCAGTTTGGCCTATGCTGACGACTTGGTCTTAATGGCAGACTGTGCCGAAAGCCTGCAGTCTAATATCTTGGAACTTGAAAATAGGTGCAATGAGTATGGTATGAAAATTAGCCTCTCGAAGACTAAATTGATGTCAGTAGGTAAGAAATTCAACAGAATTGAATGTCAGATTGGTGATACAAAGCTAGAACAGGTCGATAATTTCAAGTATTTAGGTTGTATGTTCTCCCAGGATGATAATATAGTAAGTGAGATTGAATCAAGGTGTAGTAAAACTAATGCAGTTAGCTCGCAGTTGCGATCAGCAATATTCTGTAAGAAGGAAGTCAGCTCCCAGACGAAACTATCTTTACATCGGGCTGTTTTCAGACCAACTTTGCTTTACGGGAGCGAAAGCTGGGTGGACTCAGGATATCTTATTCATAAGTTAGAAGTAAAAGACATGAAAGTAGCAAGAATGATTGCTGGTACAAACAGGTGGGAACAATGCCAGGAGGGTACTGGGAATGAGGAGATAAAGGCTAATTTAGGAATGAACTCGTTGGATGAAGCTGTACGCATAAACCGGCTTCGGTGGTGGTGTCATGTGAGGCGAATGGAGGAGGATAGGTTACCTAGGAGAATAATGGACTCTGTTATGGAGGGTAAGAGAACTAGAGGGAGACCAAGACGACGATGGTTAGACTCACTTTCTAACGATTTAAAGATAAGAGGTATAGAACTAAATGAGGCCACAACACTAGTTGCAAATCGAGGATTGTGGCGACGTTTATTAAATTCTCAGAGGCTTGCAGACTGAACGCTGAAAGGCATAACAGTCTATAATGATAATATATGTATGTATGTATGTATGTATGTATGTATGTATGTATGTATGTATGTATGTATGTATGTATGTATGTATGTATGTATGTATGTATGTATGTATTGTTATTATTATCGCCATCATCCACTAAATGATTGACAACTATAATGTTCATGGTCTATAATAACAGTAGAATTTTCTGATCTTGTACGTGTGTAACGGGGGATAATTGGATATCGACGAAGGTCGAAACGGAAATACCCTAACCAGAATTATGGGATTCTTGCAGTGAACTCATTTTATGCCTGCTATATTACGCTTTATGGTCGGATATTTAGGATAAACACAATGACCATCACATAAAGTTAACAAAGGTAATTAGATCAGACCTTTTCCATCTGTTTATATCGATAAGCTTAAACTGGCCCTTTGCCAGAGCTCTAGGTCCGAGCCTTATGTGATGGACGCTTATACTGGCTTTCGGTTAATGCTTAAGTCTGTAGTTATCCGAGTCTAGCCAGGCAAGTGGCTTTTGAAGCTGGGAAAATTACATCGATTCATGTAACGCCCTGTGTGCTGGTTCTATTGTGGTCTTGAGAGTTCATTCCAGGACGAGAATAATATAAAATATCCCCTGAAGAACAGGGAAGGATAAATCAGCGGCGTTGTTACCAACGTGGAAGGGGTTCGGATCCTGGCCAATGCACTTGGAATAAAAGACGAAGATGTCACATTTCTGCTATTAAGGTCCATGTAACACGGAGGGCCCCAGCACTTCTTTTAGGGGACATGACACTAAAACCTGTATGACCCCCGCCCCCCCCCCCCCCCGCCGCCGGGCTTTCGCTTTCATTTTGCCTATCCGACTTCCACGAAAAACGCTTGATCTCTTCCCCCTGTGAGTTGGTGCGGTAGAATACATCCACGGTATCCCCTGCTTGTCGTAAGAGGCTCCAGGGGCTCTTAACTTGGGAGTATGGGTTGGCGACCACGGTGCCCTTAGCTGAGTTCTGGCATTGCTTCCACTTACTTATGTCAGGCTCCGCACTTCCATCTATCCTATCCGACCTCCCTTGGTCAACTCTTGCTCTTTTCCGACCCTGACGGTATTACTTAGAGATAGCCCCCTATTTACGCATGGGACACATGGACCCAGGCTCAGGGCGGCAAATTCCCAGGGGCGGCTAATGTTTAAATCAATTTACGTACAGTACATCTCAAACTCAGGAGCTCTTGATTTTTTAACTTCATTTTTTAGAATTTGCTTTTTACGTTGCACCGACACAGATCTTATGGCGACGATGAGATAGGAAAGGTCTAGGAGTAGGAAGGATGCGACCATGGCCTTAATCAAGGTACAGCCCCAGCTTTTGCCTGGTGTGGAAATGGGAAACCACAGAAAACCATCTCCAGGGCTGCCGGCAGTGGCGTTCGACCCCAATATCTCCCGAATACAAGCTGACAGCTACACACGGTTACTTGCTCAGTAGGAGCTCTTGAATCATCTGGCTATTATTGTAAAAGAAAATTCCTTACTGTAGATTTTGAAAATGTGCTTAGTGTGCTCTCTGTACGAAAACAGCATTATTTGACTAGGAGAATTCTGTGTGGTTGCAGTGATAAATTGGACTTGGAAGTTTGGTACCAAGATTGTGGCGCATTATTTGTATATTTAGTAGGTTTGAAGATTTTTACGTTAATTTTGTTTCTTGAGAACATTTTAATATTTTTTTAATGTATCAACTTTTATGTTATGCTTACTGAATATACAGTACATCTGAAGGCATGTACAAACACACCCCTACCCATGGCGCAACAGCCCCGAAGGGCCTTGATTTACCAAGCGACCGCTGCTCAGCCCGAAGGCCGGCAAATTACGAGTTTCGTGTGGTCAGCATGACGAATCCTCTCGGCCGTTATCCTTGGCTTTCTATACCGGGGCCCCCTATCTCACCGTCAGATAGTTCATCAATCGTAATCACGTAGGCTGAGTGGACCTTGAACCAGCCATCAGAACCAGGTAAAAATCCCTGATCTGACCTGGAATCGAACCCGGGCCATCCGGGTAAGAGGCAAGATACTCGTACACCGCGGGGCCGTCATGTACAAATAATAGGGAGTAAAATATGCTCGGGCCGAGGGGTACAAAATACTTAAATACGGGCCTGCTTATGGAGGCCTAGGGAGTCTTTCAATTTCACGCCCTTGTTGGCCCTCGTCTTCCTTTGGCCAATATTTTCATTTTTCGATGTGTTGGATTCCTTCCATTTTTCCCTCTGCTTATTGATAGAGGATGGTTGCCTAGTTTTACTTCCTCTTAAAATCGTAATCACCACCACTTCTTCATTGACTCTTATACCGCGAGCGTGATATGACGACTACGGGGCGCAAGTGGTGGTGGTGAAAGACGTAAAAAATGAAAGCCTCCCTAGGCTTCCATGCGTAATACCGTCGGAAAAGAACAAGAGTTGACAGAGAGTGGTAGGACAGGATAGATGAAAGTGAGGAGCCCGGTACAAGTATTTGGAAGCACTGTCAGGACTCAGCTAAGGCCCCGTGGTCGCCAACCGGCGTTTCCAAGTTAAGATCTACTTAGGCCCCTTTTGGTCGCCTTGTACGACAGGCATGGGATATCCTGAGTGCTATTTTCCCGCCCTCACCCACAGGAGGGCACAGACCACAAGTTGAGGCTAGAGTTGCTGCCACAAGTCAGTCTCATTAGTTGCGTTTTTTCCTACACGGTTGTCCTTTTGTTTTCTTCCAGCTCACTGTATGTTACGTTTGTGGGTCTTACTTTTTCAATGCTTTATGGACATTCCCGTTCTTTTACCGATACCTTCATTTTTCGATGGCTCCCTCCTTTCTCTTCAGTTGGTTTTACGTCCTACTGACTTAAAAAAAATGCTATTTGTTCGGCGAATAGTGCCGACTGCCGCAGCCTGTCACACTCCTTTGGGGCAATGATTAATGACTGACAGACGAAATGAAATGATATTGGCGAGTTTTGCTGGAATGAAAGATGTCAGGGAAAACAGGAGTACCCGGAGAAAAACTTGTCCTGCCTCCGCTTCGTCCGCCACAAATCTCGCATGGAGTGACCGGATTTGAACCACGGAACCCAGCGGTGAGAGGCCGGCGCGTTGCCGCCTGAGCCACGGAAGCTATTATTATTATTATTATTATTATTATTATTATTATTATTATTATTATTATTATTATTATTATTATTATTATTATTATTGTTGTTGTTGTTGTTGTTGTTGTTGTACCGTGTGTACAGCATTTCCATCTACTCATTCCGTTTGCCTTTTTCTACTGTGTCCATCTCTGATAATAAATGAGAACTTTTTGATATTGAAAAAAAAATCCTCCGAAGATTAGATGGCTCTTCCATCTGTTTACTAGCGCACTCTTGGGCTCGTTGGGAATGTTAATGCTTTGATATTGGTAAATTTATCTGCATTATTTGTTTATATTTATTTCTCTGAAGTTGTCAATATTACATCTTATTCTATTTATATTTATTTCTCTGAAGTTGTCAATATTACATCTTATTCTATCCGCCTATCACAAGGCAGAATGTAATCAACCTGTCATAACCTCCAATATTTATATATCATCCGGCCCAATCAAATCGCTGGATACATCAACGTGCCCAATCAAATTGCTGGATACAAAAACATTTAGATTATTCTGCCATATTCTTATATATGAAAACCTACAACCTGTTTTCCAGTCATTGAACGGATCAGGGATGGAATGAATGAATCCTCATCTTGCGACGAGGATAGGAATTGTGCCGGCTGCCGAGGTTTGTCGCACTTCTCTGGTGAAATGATTAATGACTGACATATGAAATGAAATGACAGTGGAGAGTGTTGCTGGAATGAAAGATGATAGAGAAAACCGGAGTACCCGGAGAAAAACCTGTCCCGCCTCCGCTTTGTCCAGCACAAATCTCACATGGAGTGACCGGGATTTGAACCACGGAACCCAGCGGTGAGAGGCCGACGCACTGCCGCCTGAGCCACGGAGGCTTTTATATTCTTATATAAGCAGTGAAAATCTTGGCCTACTGATCTGATCTTCCTACGGTGGTTGTGTGTGCACCTTGACGTAGGATAAAGAGAATCTCCCTCGGCAGATGGCAGGCGGAGAGCCGGCCTAAGGAAGTCTCAACAAATAAGGTATGGCAAAATACTTACTAAGTGAACCTTGCTGCGTGTGAAATTTAGGGAAGATTCCAAATGATTTCATAAACATGTAATTTAATGTATGTAGGTACTTCTGGGCAATCTTCGGACTTAAATAATAGTCCCTAATAGGAACTACAGTAGTTTGCATGTAAGGGAGCACGAGTGGTTACCCTCGTAATACTCCCCTCTAAAATTGAATTGGGTGACGGAGTTTTTCTCATCCTAATTTACTTCTCGTTTTCCGGCGTTTAATGTTCTCATACTTAGTCATCCGGTAGCATAGGCCTAGTCACTGTGTAACCAGGCCTTAAGCCCACTTAGGTTTTTCGTAACTTAAATTTTGGGATGCTTGATTCTCCACCTTCATTCGATTTTGTCGTCGGCCCTTTGTAAATGTAAACATTTTTCCCATTTCGTGGCCGAGTAGCATGGACCTTATGCCTCTGAAGGTTCTCTTCTTTTGCGAGTGACGTAGCTATTAAGCAAACAAGTTGATATAGCAGTGTAATCACTGCTTTGGTGATCTCGATATAATTTTCAAAGCCCATAATAGGGCAATTTTGTACTATTATGTAATATGTATTACCGGGTTGTGACCCGGGCCATGTACAAGCTCATATGAGACGAGGTTACTTCTCTGGTATGAAGCTTCCAGAAAATATTGAGGCTAGACTCCCCTTGGTAATAGACTTCACACTCAGTAAAAGTGGCTATGTTATTTGAATGGGAGCTTCCTTCCCTATTGATGGTCTCTGCAAGGAGCTATTGTGCTTTCACTTTTAATGTTTTCAGGCTTCTAAGTTCTTCGGTAATTTGTTCGGAGCTGATGAGCTCTCTTGCGCTTTGTGTTGTAAAATTACAAAACTTGAAGATTGTAAAAATCACTGAGCATTTACATTCTTGTTGTTATTGCTTGAGATTTTTACTTTCTCCAATATCTTGTTAACTTGTCGTTGGTGTATTCATTCTTTTAATACGTGAGAAAAGAAAGAAATAAAATTACCTCATGTTTTATTAGAGTTACTTATGCTCTGATACGTGCCTTGTCCAGCCATTCACACGACACGCTTCCTTCCCTCTGCGAACCACGGATATCTCCATAACAATAATAATAATTGTTACCGTGTTTTAGCGGTAGGTAGAGGCGTAAGAAGGTGCGGGCGTGAATGGGTTTCAAACTACGGAATCAAAGTTAATGTAAAAGTAATTTAAAATTTAACTAGGTTATATTTTCTTTTCAAAAACAAAGCAATAACAGACATGGCAGGTACAATGTAGCAAAACAAGGGGAGATACAATATTTACAGGTTTTGGGCTTCACGCCCTGACTTCAGCGATCAGCTCAGTTTTACCACAAACACAAGTTTTAACAGAGGGGCAGAAAACCCCATTCATCCCTAGGAGCCCCTAGCTCCGAATTACACAGAAAAGCCTCCACGAGGCATATGACACTCCATTTCAAAAGAGCGATCCGCTCTCAAAATTTAAGCCTCTCAAAGGCCACACCAAACTCTACCTTCAAGTTGTCCTCAACGGACCAAAACACAGGGGAGGAATACCCAATCTACTGAGGTCTAATAAATGAAAAGAAGGATAATTACGTGACCTCTAAAATCACAATTTGAGAGGAGGCGAACTTGCACTCCTTAATACACTTTGTTTCTAAGACCTACGTTGGCTCTTAGGCCGCTGATGCAAGGGCTAATCCCATACTACTGAGGTGACTTAAGAAAACACAAACTTACATTACATTACTGAAGAATAGGTTGCGAAAAATAAGTTCACCTCAAAACAATGTGAGTGGGAGCTCGAGAGGGTTAAGCACTCTCTATCCCGATATGTAGTTTGAAAGATAGAATAGATACCAGTTGCTTTTACATTTGAAAGGAAAGTTACATGGTGGAAGACCTAGAACCCGCCGCGAGAGTTAAACTGCCAACTCTAGCTAGAAAAGAAGTTATTAAGAGGCCATTACCTGAAGTTGAACAGCTGGTGAAGAAAGAGGCGCTTCCCGCCTCCTGCTATGTACTTTACACACTGAGAGATGGAACAAAAGTGGCCCCGAGACCCTAAAATCAGCAGTTTAAATACTCTCGCGGAAGTTTCTAGGTGTTAGGGGAAAGAAAACACCCGCCCACAATGTTTTTATTGGATAGGCCCCAGCAACATATTCAAGTTGGGGGAAGATACATCTGATTGGATAGAAATTAATTTAAGAAATTCGTGATTGGATAAATCTAAAACAAGGGGAAAAAGAGGGGTATACAGCCAACTTAAACAATAACAGAAAGAAATTTAACAAAACCCAAACTTTTGAAATAAAAATTTCTCCAACAAAATAGTTCTTTAACTCCGCACTAGGTCGCACTATTGTTGATCTTCAGTAGTGTCCTCTAGAAGAGAAAGTTCACACTTCTTACTTCAAGCGAAACAAAAACACATCAAAAGTGACACAGTTCAAAAACTCAAAATTTTCCACGTGGTGACATCTTCTGAGAAGGTAGAGAATTAATAGAATAGATAAAGTTCAACCTTCCTCCAGAAGAGGAGTTTCAACTGGCGCAACTTTTAAATAAACGGTGTAGAGGTGTACCGCCCGGTACAGACCTCCCCCCCCCAAAAGTTCCTCCAGGGGTGACACATGAAATCAGTTTGAAACAAAGTCCAAGTAATGATGTTGATACGAAGATAGATAGCAGAAGCATTTACAAGATTTCTTAATTCAGTTTCAAAATGTTGTTGTTGCAGGTGAATGAAAGTCTTTATGTTTGTAAAAGTTGAATTTCTGAAGATAAACATTTAATACTTGAAATTGAAGGAAAAATTTGCAATGTCCACCAAATATTGCTGTTGAATTCCCATGAAGCGGAATTAAGGTTGAACAGAAATGTCTATGTAGTTGATGTAGGCTAAGTTGAATGGCCAGACCGGCCGTTGCAGCTTGCGTCCAACGGAGGCCGCTCGGACCCCTCAAGTACCCTGAGATACCGCTCGCCCGCACTATGAGGGGAGCAGAGGTGTTGAAGTACGCCGCGCCCGCGGTGAACAGATACAGGCTGCGGGCGTGTAGCAGGTCGTGCGCCGCACATCAGCCTTGGCCGGGAGGAGAGCTCCGGCTCGCCGGGCACATGTCGTCTTCGCTGGAGAGGAGGGGGCCCATCCCCCTCCCCAGTTGCTGCACGGCGCTGCGCGGCTGCGGGGGCACTGAAACATTAAAGCTAGGCGGCAGAATTGTGTTGGACAATCATCTTCTTTGAGGGTACAGGCTTGTGGAGAGGTTGAGGGGCCAGCGGCGTGTAGATATCCATGGGATTTACTATTATGAAGCCACAGTGTAGAGTGGAGCAGGAGACGGGAGCGTGGTAATGGCCGTGGCAAGGACAGGATGGCAGTTTAACGGATCGGGGCAGGTTGTACAAAAGGCTTACATCTAAAACCAAAATATTACAGAAGGGGCAGAATGCCTTAAAAGTGAAACTCAAAAAAAAAAAAAAAATATAACCTTCATATCCTTTCAAAATAATATGAAGCAAGTTAACACAGAATTTACACCGGTTTCACCTGGGACAGGTGAACTCTAAATATCCTCTCGGTGGCTGGATTACTTAGCAATAAGGTAACCGGCGTAAGAAAATCGAGAATGATACAAGGTCCATGAAATCTGGGGGCAAGCTTGCCCGCGGGAACAAAATTTTTGACCATAACCTGGTCACCTACCTTCAAAGTGGTGGGTCTCCGTCCACGATCATACCTTTCCCTAACCTTTTCATGAGACACTTTAAGATTGGCTTTAGCCTTCTTCCAAAGATCTTTAATGTTATCCGGATCTATTGTCTCGGGTAGAATGTCATTCAAAGACCAGAGGTTAGAGAGCGGCGAGTTGGGAACAAACTTGAACATCAAGGAAGCTGGAGTAAACTTGTGAGATTCATGAACCGCCGAATTCAAAGCAAAAGCTATCCAATGCAGGGACGTGTCCCACCTGGAAGGATCTTCATGATGATAGGCAATGAGTGCGGACCTGAGATTACGGTTAACCCGTTCAGCCAGAGATGGTTGAGGATAATAAGCAGATGTAGTTACATGAGAGATGGACAAGTCAAAACAGAATTTACGAAGCAGATTTGATGTAAAAGCTTTAGCATTATCAGATACAATGTATTGGCACGGACCAAAAGAAGCAAAAATAGAATTTAGGCAAGTAATGGTGGACTGAGCGGTAGCCAGCTTAGTCGGAAATAACCAAGAAAATCTAGTAAAGCCATCTACGCACACAAAGATAAACTTGTTAGCATTACCCTTTGACTGGGGGAAGGGTCCTACATAATCGATATACAGACGTTCCATGGGGCGCGACGCTTGATGCGAAGACAAAAGGCCTACCTTGGTGGACATGGTGGGTTTACTGAGCAAACAAGATTTACAAGCTTTTACAAGTTCACGGATTTCACCGTCCATACCTTTCCAGATGAACATTTCACGAATCTTCTCACGAGTTTTAAAGATTCCAAGATGCCCTCCTAATGGGGTCTCATGATAATACTTGAAGATCATAGGTACAAGAACAGCTGGAACGACAACTTTCATCATCCTATCATGCCTCGATGGGCAACATAGAACACCATTCCTCAGAACATAAGGGACAACATGTTCCCCAGAAGAAAGGGTTTCCATTATCGGAGCCAGCGTCGGATCTTCACGTTGGTATTTCTCAATATCCCTAAAAAGCATGGGAGCATCTGTTAAGATGGCATTAACACCAGATAGTATGGACTCGGGAGGTGATGAACTGTCGACCGTTTCGTGGGTCTCGACGTCGTTATGAAACATACGGCTGAGTCCATCGGCAACAACATTTTCGGTACCTCTGATATGCCTGACATCGAATTGGAAGGCAGAAATACGGATGGCCCAACGGGCTATACGACCTGTACGACGCGGCCTACCTAAGACCCAGCTTAAGGCTTGATTATCTGTCTCCAGATCGAATTTGACATGTTCCAGATAGAGACGGAACTTTTCTAAGGCGAATAAGACTGCCAAACCTTCAAGCTCATATATGGAGTACTTGGCTTCTTGAGCCGATAGAGTCCTAGATGCATAGGCGATGGGACGCCTCCCTAGTTCAGTCTCTTGAAGAAGGACTGCAGCTACAGCTGACGACGACGCGTCCGTTTGGACGATGAATTTCTTCGAGAAATCAGGCATAGCAAGTACAGGGGCATTACAGAGAGCTAATTTAAGATCTTCGAAAGCGGCTTGTTGAGAAGGTCCCCACTCGAATTTGATGCCTTTCCTACGAAGAAGGTTTAAGGGCGCCGCTCTATTAGCGAAGTTAGGAATAAACTTCCTGAAGAAATTCACCATACCAATGAATCTAGCGATACCTTTGATGTCCTTAGGAGGTTTAAAATCACGGATGGCCTGTGTTCTAGAATGATCGACAGCTACACCATCAGGTGACACAATATGCCCTAGGAATGACATAGAGGGCTTAGCAAAGGCAACCTTGGACAACTTAACAGTTAACCCAGCCTTACGAAGGCGATTGAGAACTTCTCGCAGATGATCTAGATGTTCTTCAAAGGTCTCTGAAAATACGACGACATCATCTAAGTAGTGATATAAGTACTCAAATTTGATGTCAGAAAAGACCCTATCTAGTAGCCTAGTGAGCACAGCTGCCCCCGTGGGGAGCCCGAAAGGCACGCGGTTGTATTCATATAAATTCCAGTCCGTGGCAAACGCTGTAAGGTGTTTAGACTCTTCGGCAAGGGGAATTTGATTATAGGCCTGATTCAAGTCCAAGATAGTGAAGAACTTGGCCTTACGAAACCATGAAAAACAAGAATGAAGGTCAGGAAGGGGCACAGATTGCAACACCACCTTCCGATTGAGAGCCCTGTAATCAATGACAGGCCTGAAGCCTCCTTGGGGTTTCGGGACTAGAAAAATAGGCGAAGAATACGCTGACTTAGAGGGCCTAATAATACCATCCTTCAACATCTGATCGATGATTTCTTTCAGAGCTTTCATTTTAGGAGGAGACAGCCTATAAGGTGGAAAGCGAACAGGAATCGAATCCGTGACCTCAATTTTGTATTCAATAAGGTCAGTAACACCAAGAGTATCAGAGAACACCTCGGGAAACGACTGACACAATTTGCGAATACTATCAGCCTGCTCCTCAGGTAGATGTCTAAGGTCTAACAACATCTCATCCTGGGTAGGCGAAATAGATGAACATGATGCAGAATTACACTTTAATAGAGGGATTTTACAATTAGAGGCAAATTTGAATGTGCACGACTTACTCTGAAGATCGAGCACAAGACCAGTGTGAGACATGAAGTCCGCTCCCAGTATGATGGGGCAAGACAAATGCTTGGCCACAAACAATTTGAATTTCCATGTAAATTTAAAAACACGAATTTTGACATGTAAGGAACCTAGAATTTCTAATGGAGATGAATTAGCCGAAACATATTTAACAGGAGATGAGTCATAGTTAGGGAGTTTACAAACAGATTTCAATTTAGAATACCATTCAGCCGAAATAATTGAACAAACACTGCCTGAATCTAAGAGAGCTGTTATAGGCTCGTTATTTAACTCAATCTTAAGAAAAGGAACAGGTGCGGGGGTATCCGCCGCAATCCTAAGACACTCTCTGGGGCATTCAAAAAATGAATTTGAAGATTGCTCATTCCCTGAATTCTTGACCTTTTTGCCCGGGGCTGAGCCTTGGAAAGCAGAATTAGTCGACTCAGCCGAAGCCGTTAGTCACTTTTTATTATTGGCATAGGTGGAATTTGCACCAGAAGTTGAGCAGGAGGGGGTGCTATTGGAGTTTGGGCAATTCTTGGCGATATGTGAGAAGGCCCCACACTTAAAACAGCCTTGTGATGACCCTGCTCCATTCCTTGTCCCACTTGATTTGATCAGAGGACACTTATTCCGCAGATGGTCAGGCGACCCGCACGCATAACATTTACGGGGATTGACTGGTCGGCGAGGTGGAGGCCGAGTGTTACTAAAAGAAGGCGGGGGTTCTTTTGCCACGCGCAAGGAATCGGCATACCTAACTCCTTCCGCAGAGACGGCTAATGCTTCCAGTTCAGAGAAGGTTTGCGGGCACGCCGCGAAACACAAATATGACCTGTAGGATGGCGAAATTCCCTCTACAATAGCCTGTACAATCTGATCTTCAGGAAAGTGCAGAGCAAACACCCTAGTGTAGAATTTGATATCTTGTATGAAATCAGCCAAGTTTTCATCCAAGCGCTGTACACGGTAATAGTACTTCTGAATCAGGGAGGACCTGGCCCTAGCCGGGATAAAGTTAGCTAGCAAATGGGCATGGAAATCCTCAATAGATGATTGCTCGGCAATGGCTCTTACGATTTTATCAGAGAGAATACCAATAGCATACGGATAGATAATTTGCAAGATTTGACATGGCGAAAGAGAAAAAACAAGAGCATGATCCTGAAATTCCACTAGAAATCTTAAAAATGAAATTACATCACTAGTGGTGTTGACAGAAAACTTAGAGATACCTCTTAGCAACATTGCCAATGGATGAGGCAAGCTGCTAAACCCAGGTGACATAGTAGGTAAAGGTTTCAATGGCAACGAAGTTAAATCAGAACGGATGTTACTCAATGATGCACGGCGTTCAGACCCGCTGTCTAATGGGGCAGAGATAGTTTGAGCAGTTATGGTTTTCCTATTGACTTCTCCCTGAGGAGGCTCTTCCTCGTTACCTACATTCACCGTGGCGGGTGGATCAGTTTTGGGAGGAACTTCGCCGGTTAGCAATTGAGTGACCTTATTAGACAATTCAGAAATAGTTTCAAGGAGCGTATTAGCGTAATTCCTCTGAACGTCATTCACCTTTAGAGACAACAGATCATTAACTCTATTTGCAAAGTGATACAGCCTGCCTTGCACCCGCTTAATTTGATTAGGAGACGGATCGTTTTCATCAAAAAAGCTGACTACAGATGCTAGCCCAGTAATATTCTCGACGATCGTGGAAAGAGAGTCATCAATTTCTTTCTCTCCCAAATTGGGGATGGAAATGGGCAAATCAAGGGACTCTCTAAGCTTGTTGGTGTCGATTGCAACCGTGCCTCCAGATTGCACATTTCTGATAGTTAACTCATATATCAACTCCTCTTTGCGCAAATAGTTAAGGAGGAGAACATCACGAGGGCCGGGCATGATGACAGAACAATTTTGAAAAACTCAAAAAATTCCAGCAACGGAGAAAATTGTTAGAGTTCGAATCAAAGCAATGTTTAGCCGACAAAAGGGGCTAAACTGAGACCCATTCAACCACGCTCTGCTACCACTTGTTACCGTGTTTTAGCGGTAGGTAGAGGCGTAAGAAGGTGCGGGCGTGAATGGGTTTCAAACTACGGAATCAAAGTTAATGTAAAAGTAATTTAAAATTTAACTAGGTTATATTTTCTTTTCAAAAACAAAGCAATAACAGACATGGCAGGTACAATGTAGCAAAACAAGGGGAGATACAATATTTACAGGTTTTGGGCTTCACGCCCTGACTTCAGCGATCAGCTCAGTTTTACCACAAACACAAGTTTTAACAGAGGGGCAGAAAACCCCATTCATCCCTAGGAGCCCCTAGCTCCGAATTACACAGAAAAGCCTCCACGAGGCATATGACACTCCATTTCAAAAGAGCGATCCGCTCTCAAAATTTAAGCCTCTCAAAGGCCACACCAAACTCTACCTTCAAGTTGTCCTCAACGGACCAAAACACAGGGGAGGAATACCCAATCTACTGAGGTCTAATAAATGAAAAGAAGGATAATTACGTGACCTCTAAAATCACAATTTGAGAGGAGGCGAACTTGCACTCCTTAATACACTTTGTTTCTAAGACCTACGTTGGCTCTTAGGCCGCTGATGCAAGGGCTAATCCCATACTACTGAGGTGACTTAAGAAAACACAAACTTACATTACATTACTGAAGAATAGGTTGCGAAAAATAAGTTCACCTCAAAACAATGTGAGTGGGAGCTCGAGAGGGTTAAGCACTCTCTATCCCGATATGTAGTTTGAAAGATAGAATAGATACCAGTTGCTTTTACATTTGAAAGGAAAGTTACATGGTGGAAGACCTAGAACCCGCCGCGAGAGTTAAACTGCCAACTCTAGCTAGAAAAGAAGTTATTAAGAGGCCATTACCTGAAGTTGAACAGCTGGTGAAGAAAGAGGCGCTTCCCGCCTCCTGCTATGTACTTTACACACTGAGAGATGGAACAAAAGTGGCCCCGAGACCCTAAAATCAGCAGTTTAAATACTCTCGCGGAAGTTTCTAGGTGTTAGGGGAAAGAAAACACCCGCCCACAATGTTTTTATTGGATAGGCCCCAGCAACATATTCAAGTTGGGGGAAGATACATCTGATTGGATAGAAATTAATTTAAGAAATTCGTGATTGGATAAATCTAAAACAAGGGGAAAAAGAGGGGTATACAGCCAACTTAAACAATAACAGAAAGAAATTTAACAAAACCCAAACTTTTGAAATAAAAATTTCTCCAACAAAATAGTTCTTTAACTCCGCACTAGGTCGCACTATTGTTGATCTTCAGTAGTGTCCTCTAGAAGAGAAAGTTCACACTTCTTACTTCAAGCGAAACAAAAACACATCAAAAGTGACACAGTTCAAAAACTCAAAATTTTCCACGTGGTGACATCTTCTGAGAAGGTAGAGAATTAATAGAATAGATAAAGTTCAACCTTCCTCCAGAAGAGGAGTTTCAACTGGCGCAACTTTTAAATAAACGGTGTAGAGGTGTACCGCCCGGTACAATAATAATAATAATAATAATAATAATAATAATAATATGCCGGATGCTTGGCCTCTACGCATGTTTAATTTGGCAGCCAACTCTGCTCTGGTGCTTTTTACAGCAAGTTAATGAACTTTTATCAAGAAAGTCCTACTTTGGCCAAGAGAGTGCTCTGCTTGTGGATGTGCTTTGATATTTGGATAACAGAGATCTCTCCCACGTGAGGTAGTTCATTATGTAGGACATAAGTGTATATTGGTAATTCTGTAAGAAGTGACATCTTGTCCCCCCCCCCCTTTCCTTATATGGAAGTAACCAATCAGTCTTGTGGATAACGTCATTTTAGTCACGAACTTTCCTACTGAGTCTTTTATAAGGCGAGACAATTCGGCTGAGAGGTGGTCTTGTGCTTGCAGGCAGTGTGGTTTGTGGGGAGTGAAGAGACTCGGCGATATGGGGCTGGATTCTAAGGGGCGACACAAAGGAGAGCCTTCATCATGAAAGATAGGGAGAGTACCTGATAATTTGGACTTAAACTTTGGGAAGCTTTCTGAGGAATTTACTTGTGGAAGATGCCTTCGAACTTGGTGTCATGAAAAAGATGGTTAGGAACTTTATTATCAAACTGTATTTAGTAGATGTTCGAGAAAGTTAGCGTTTCCGTTTAGCATGTTTTTAAGTCAGGTAGGCCTTCGGATTACACCCTGATGGGTTATTAAAATTTCCCGGTGGTACGAGTGCGGTGCCCTTGTTCTCCTTGATTCAATTTGAATTTCGAGTGACCAAAATTTTCTTTTTTCTAAATTTTGTTTCCCTTTATTTTGTTGGCTTTCTTAAGTCACCCGGTAGTATGGATTAGCCTCTGCTTCTGCGGGCTTTGCCCACCTAGGATTTTTTCCTACTTTTGTAAAAAGTGCTGTCGTAGCCTCCGGCTTCTTCTTATTGATTGTTTTTTTTCCTGTGAAGTTCCATTCCAACTGTAGTATGCGCCTTATGCTCCACCTTCATTGGATCTTTTGATCCGTATTTATTTTTGGCATGAATAATAAGTGTATGCTTAGATAATAGTATGAGCCTAGTGGCTAGGAAGATTGGTATTTATTGAACTTTGGCTCAATTTCTATTGCACTAGCTGCCTAAACTTTGGAATTTGTTGCTATGTTCTATGGATCGTTTAATGTTGTATAGGGGACTTCATCCCTGTGTTATAGACTCAGTTATGTAAATGTTTATATGAAATGTAAGTGTAATATTCACTGTATTGTTCGTCTCCTTTTAGGGAGTGTTTCGAAATACTTTACTCCTATTTCCGGACGAGATTATTGATTTTGAGCTATGGGCTTTTCCTGTTACTTGTAATTATATCGTGAAGTGGAAAAGAGAAAGAAAATATAATCTTCCGACATTTTAGTTATGTGCTCTGTCTACCAATTCAAACCTCGCGCTTCCTTTCCCTTTGTGATCCTCGATATCCCCGTAATAATAATAATAATAATAATAATAATAATAATAATAATAATAATAATAATAATAATAATAATAATAATAATAATAATATACAGTACATTTACATTAAATGTCTTTCAGCGTTCAGTCTGTAAGCTCTGTGAATTAACTAAGCGTCTCCAAAGTCCTCTATTTCCAACTAGCTCTGTTGCCTCGTTCCGTTCCTCACGATTACTGGAGAGCTAGTCACCTTGACCTCCTTCTACTCCTCTTATCCTCCATGCCGAGCCCACTCTCTTCGGTAATCCTTCCTCTTTGGTAATCAAGTAATTGCAGTCTTGAAACCAGGAAAGGAAGGACCTGATGCTTCACATTATCGATCAATTACACTCCTTAGCGTAATCTACAAGATGCTCGAAAGAATAATACTTAACCGTATCTAGGAAGCAATAGAAAGAGTCATCCCAGTAGAGCAAGGGGGTTTCAGAAAGAATCTTAGTTGTTGTGATCAGGTGTTAAAACTGACAACAGAGATTGAAGCAGGATTCCAGAAAAGACTGAAGACTGCTGCAGCTTTTGTCGACCTTACATCAGCCTATGACACAGTCTGGGGAGAGGGACTGTTGCTCAAGTTTTTTCAAGTCATCCCTTGTCAGAAGCTAGCATGCTTACTAAACAACATGTTATCCAACCGTCGACTTCCTGTATTTCTGAACGGTGAAAGAAGCAGGTGGAAATCTCTAAATAATGGTTTACCCCAAAGGTCAGTTTTATCTCCCATTCTATTCAATCTTTACATCCATGGCCTGCCAAGAACAACTTCAAAGAAGATACAGTTTGCAGACGATCTAGCTTTAATTACTCAGAGTACGGATTTGGATGTACTTACAGAGGACCTAGCTACCATGTGTGACTATTTTCACATATGGAGACTCCAACCAAATCCTAGTAAAACGGAAGTAACAGCATTCCACTTGCATAACATGGAAGCTGATCGGAAGCTGCATATGTTTTTTAACGGAACAGAAGATTCCCATAACTTCTTCCCAAAATATCTGGGTGTCACACTGGACCGATCCTTGTCGTTCAAACAGCTTTGCTCGAATCTGTCAAAGAAGCTGAGTACAAGAGTAAGTCTACTGTATAAACTAGCGGGCAGCAACTGGGGTGCAGATGCAAACACTCTTCGCACTGCTTCACTTTCTCTAGCATACTCGGCTGGTGAGTACTGCGCTCCTGTGTGGGAAAACAGCGTACATTCGAGCAAGATTGACGTACAGCTCAATGAAACCATGAGAGTTGTTACTGGTACAGTGAGGTCCACTCCTACTCAGTGACTGTCTGTTTCAGCATACATTGCTCCTCCGGATCTGAGGAGAAAAGCAGCGAAAGTACAGTTGCTCAAAAAGATCTTTGCACACAGGAACTCACTTTTGTTCAATGCCTAACGAGATCCACCTGTGGAGGTTAAAATCCAGGAATCCACTCTGGATTGATCTACACTCCTATGAAAAACTCAGTGTAACAGCAGAATGGAGACAACGATGGGAACAATATCGACCCACCAACGCCTTTCTGATTAAAGACCCAACGAAGAAAGTGCCAGGTTTCGATCTTCCTCGACATGAGTTGTCAAAACTCAACTGTTTCAGAACAGGCCACGGCAGGTGCCGATATATGATCAAAAAGTGGGGATATTGTGAAAGTGCTGCGTGTGAATGTGGTGCTGAGAAGCAGACATTGCTTCATGTTGTTGAGAGCTGTCCACTGTCAGCATTTAAGGACGGTTTGCGGACTCTGCATGAATTGACACTAAGTGCAGTGGACTGGTTGTCGAAGCTGGATATTCTAGTTTAATTACCTCTATATTTTAATTTGTATGTTAATTGTATATTTTTACACATTATGCTTGTAAATGCCATACGATAATAATAATAATAATAATAATAATAATAATAATAATAATAATAATAATAATAATAATAATATGAAAAATGAAAACCTACAACCTCTTTTCCAGTCATTGACTGGGTCGGGGATGGAATGAATGAAGCAGATATAGGCTATTAGTACGATGGGCTCGCCACTCCCAAATAGATTTATTAATGGCTGATAGATGATATGAAATGAGAGTGGAGAGTGTTGCTGGAATGAAAGATGACAGGGAAAACCGGAGTACCCGGAGAAAAACCTGTCCCACCTCCGCTTTGTCCAGCACAAACCTCACATGGAGTGACCTGGATTTGAACCACGGTATCCAGCGGTGAGAGGCCGACGCGCTGTCGTCTGAGCCACGGAGGCTCTCAATAATAATAATAATAATAATAATAATAATAATCCATCCTCTCCCATATAATGAGATGGAATTGCAATTCCATTCGAGTGGAAAGCCTTCGTACGAGCACATCGAGCATTCTCCGAGCTATCTCCGAGCAATCTCAGAGCAATCTCCGGCCCACTGCTCTGTCTACACCCCTGCTAACCGGTGTTACCACATTCTACGAGTACTCTGCGGGAGCTCCTTGTACCCTCCTAGCCCACCAAGCCATTTCCAGCCAGCCATCGCCGTCTTCGAGAGGATTTACTAGCATGGGAAACATAAGAAGCGAGGAGGTAGTCGAGCTACTACCACCTTCTACCCTGTCTACGGCCCTGCTAACAGGCGTTAGCACACTGTACGAGCATCCTGTGGGTGCCCCCCAGAGCCCTCTTCGGCCGACAAGCCAATTCTAGCCAGCCATCGCAGTCTTTGATAGGAATTGCCAGCCAGGGAAACATAAACAGCGAGAAGGTATTCCAGCTGGTACTTCGGTACTTCGGTGGGTTGCTTACCGCCATTGTTTACATAGTGCCACTGAAGAAGTAATGACCTGGCTGCGTACACTGGACATTGTATTATAACAAACCAAATATTACCTATAGTCTGACATGCAAATATTTTATATTTATTGTATGTTTCCTACGTATCCTTATTTTTGCCATACGAAATAAATAAACGCCATTGTTCTGCGGGCTGCCTATCTCATCGGACCCGGACTCCAGTGCTTCGCGGGCTGCATACCAACAACTGCTCTGCGGGTTGCATACCCGCCACAAACGCCTTTCCGCTCTTCTTCACTTCAACAGCCTACGGCTCGACTCCAGTACTTCTACTCTACGTCTGGCCACGAGCAATTTATCTGCCCTCCGAGTATCTTTGTCTTTATAGCGGACCTATTTTACCCAAAGTCTAGCTATTAACCCAGGTTTCTGTAACAGGACTGGTAGTGTAGATGAGCATTTAGCGTCCTGCCACGGCTTCAGGCCCCTTTAAATTTTACTTTGCTGTACTGACAGCCTTCATAACCTTTGCCGCCCATTGACCGCGGTTCGTACCTTGTCAGTGGTCCCAACCACTGCAAAGAAAACTCACCCTGGTATCCCCACGCCAAACGGAATTCACTTTTTCAAGTCCATCTCTGGTGTTTGACCTCCCTATCTCCCGCTCATTTTTACACATGCAGACAGGCTGTATAGATGCCTCTCCTGGCTGCACCCCAGTCCCAGTGTTTAGGGCCCCTGCACAGGCAGGGACAACCCCACAATTACATTGGTAACTCACTATGACCAAAGTACGTAAGTACCCATCAAGTTCGTTGCAGACCGACTCTATTCAAGGCCCATTAGGCCCTTCTCGTAGAACCCACTTTAGAATGGCTAAAGTAAATAGAAACAGACCACAAGTGCTGTCAGAAGCCAGTTCTCCGGTAGTGAGCATTATGCCCTCGCCGAAAACTAACTGGGCACACTACGTACCTCCTCCAGCTATTTATCCTAAATTCCAGCAGAAAGCATCGGCACCTTCCCCTCAATCTCCTCCCACTGCTGACTCCCCTGCCTCCCCTGCAGTTGATAGTTCCTCTCACACCAGGGACACCGAATCTCGACCGCCATGGCCTCCAGCCAACAACAACAGGATCAGGTCTTCGTCCCAACCTCCGCCTACATCAAGAGAAAGGTCTCCTCCTCCCCAGGCTGTCAACATGGACAATCTAACCACAGATGTCACCGATATCGCCACTACCAACGGAACTATTTCTTCCCCATCGGGACGGTCCCAAAGAAAAAGGCCTAAAATCTTCGATGTCATGCCCAGACCACTGGTAGTCTCCAACGTGTTTGACGTCTATAACAACCCATCCATATCCCTCCACGCTCCCCCAAGCTCAAGTCTCCCAAACACTCCACCTCCCCCAAGTCCCCTCCCCCTCTCCCCCAACCGCACCCACCCCCTCCCTCCCAACAACACCCACTCCCTCCTAATCCCTCCCAACCCACCCCGAATGCCCCCAAACGTCTCAAAACCCGAGAATCAGGATCCCTTCACGAGGCTAATCAAACTGAATATGAAATCGAAGTCCTTCGCGATGCCATCAGGATCCAGACTTGCAATTTAGGAGACTTTGAAACCATGAAGGCGCTAATTCAGAAATGCAATGGGCGATAACATGCCCGACTCCTCGTCGACCGACAGTACAAGAAAGTCGTTATTCCTGGTCTCCACAACACGCAAGATCCGGAGGAGCTCGCTGAAGAACTCACCAACATTGGTTTCCGTATCTCCCCTGTGGCGCAGATGACTTCACAAAAAACCAAAATGAAGCTCCCATTCTTCCTGGTCATATACAACACCAAACACACAGAACATCTTCGACCTGAAACACTACTCTGTAGCGATATTAAAGTTGAGAAATACAACAGTCCCACTGGGCCAGTTCAATGCTTCTTGTGCCAAAGATTTGTCCAATTTTCCGGTGGATACCATTGTCTACCCAAATGTGTAATCTGCGGGGCATACCACACCTCCAACGACTGCCCCAAAAGAGGTGACCGAACCCAGAAAAATCGTTGTGCCGACTGCGGAGAACAGCATACCGCCAACTACCGGGGTTGCAGTCCTTACCTCAAAATCATTCAATCCCAACACTCCAGCCTCCCTTCAACTCGCAAAAGTGCCCAAGGAAGCCCTCCATATAAACTCAGAGCTAATATCACCTGCGCTAATGCTGTAAACCCCCAAACCCTTGAATCTGATCCTTCCCCTCCCTCCACCACAATCAACTTCACTCTTGCTGGTTTTCCTCTTCTCCAAGCAACCACGGCCCCCTTACCAGAAAGGGAAGCACCATTGAACCCTTTCCATTCTACTAGCACTTGTGACATTCTTGAACTCGTCGAACTACTTACTGACCCGTCTATCAAGAGCATTATTACTCTAATCAAGAACACACTATCTCGAATAGTTGCTGCCCCTACACTCGCTGCCAAAAATCAAGCCCTCCTAGAAGCATTCTTAGAGTGGTTTCATGATGCTTAATAACACCAATAATAGGGCATCCTCCAGAAAGCTGAGCGTCCTTTTCGGGAGCGCAGAGGGCGTCCTACGTCAACATGTAGAACTATGTGAGCTACTTAAGGAACTGAGAGCGAACATTGCCCTAATTTGTGAAAACTGGCTTAAACATCGTCACTCCTTCCACATCCCTAACTTTAAATCATACAGAAACGATCGTCCCAACCAAAAACAGGGAGGAACTGCTATCTCTATTCGCAATACCCTCTCCGATCAATGTATCCCTATACCTCCTAACCTTACCTCTCTTGGATCCACCACCATTGAAATAGCCACACACAAAGAACCCCTCAGTCTCTCTGCTTGCTACATATCTCCGAAAGCCACAATTGACTCAGCTGATCTGAATAAAGTCATCCGTCCCAGGCAACAACACCTGCTTGCGGGTGACTTCCACGCCAAAACGCCACGCTGGAACAGCTGCACCTCCACCACCAGAGGCAACCAAATACTCGTACCTCGCTACTGTGGTGAAAAACTAATGCTCACACACGGCCCGGATCGCCTCACGTATTATCGCATAAGCCCAACGTTAAGCCCGACACACTGGACATTGCCATATCCCCTAATATCCGCCACTATGTTAAACTTTCTACTGTCGACGCTCTCAACTCTGAACATTTCCCTGTTCTTATGAACCATAGCTTCTAGTCCAATTCAATTCCCCATCCCTTTCCATCTCCGCAAAATTAACTGGCAGGCTTTCAGAGACTACATTCAATCCCATATCCATGGCAATCCCAGACTGAAAGGGCCTGATGATACAGATACCTTAACAGCAGAGACAACTTCCACCATCATCTCTGCTACTGAATCTTCTGCTGTGGGAACCTCTGTGACCAGGACTGAGTCGGAGACACTACCAGCTGAAATACTGGATCAAAGTAAACTCTAAAATCACACCCGCAAGCAGTGGCAACTGTCCAGAGACCCCATCTTAAATCAGTATGGAACCGGCAAACAAGAAACCTGGCTATCCTCATCAGGAACCACAAGATCAAGCCTGGAAATCCATACTAGCTGAGTTAATTGTGGCTGACAACTCACGGCACAGAATGGGTAGGAGGTTCACTAGGAAGCGGACTGGCATACCCTTCCTCCATGAACAACGAGGAATGGCCCATTCAGATTATGATAAGGCAAATGCCCTTGGAGACTCTCGAAAACACATGAACTCCAAACAATGATCCATCCGACGATGACTTCATCGATCTTATTGAGGAGGAAATCGACAACCCAGGAGAGCATCTCCTCCCACCTGACTTCAAATTCGTCAACCCCTCAGAAATGCCCGCTGCTATTCGCAAACTTAAAAACAGGGAAATCCCTGGTATTGACAATATTTCGGCAACCTTTCTGAAAAATCACCCAAGAAAAGCCATAACCTTCACCACTAAACTTTTCAACGGTATCTTCAGATTCGCCTGTTTCCCTACCACCTGGAAACTCGCCAAAGTTATTATGATCCCCAAAGCACACTCCGGCCCTACCTTCCCTCAAAATTATAGACCCATCTCCCTCATACCCATCCTCTCCAAACTCTTCGAATCCATTTTACTTACCCATCTCCAAGCCATCATCGATGACGAGCACATCCTCAACGACGAGCAGGCCGTATTCGTAAGTGATCACTCTATCACACACCAACTAATGAGGATCACTGAAGAAATTACGAAGAATTATAACCATAGAAGGCATACAGAAGCCTGTTTTCTTGACATCTCACGCGCGTTTGACAGTGTATGGCACCAACGTCTCGGCTATGAACTTCCCCAAGTAATTGGCCCACCTCCTCCATAGTTATCTTTCAGATAGGAACTTCCAGATTCAAGTTAACAACTCGCTATCGGATCCCCGCTCTATCAGGGTGAGGTTATCTCTCCTGTGCTATTTAATATATATATATATGTCTGAAATTCCCCGTCCACCACGCGTGAATGTCTACATGTACGCAGATAACACTGCCATTTCCGCTGTCGCCTGGCAACCATTCAGAGTTTAAAATTATCTTCAGGAAGCCCTCTCCCCCATCGAACCTTCGCTTCGACAGTGGAGAATCAAAATTAATGTCACGAAGAGCAGTACTGCACTGTTCTCAAAACATACAAGATCTGACATTTAACCACTGATATTTTCGGCGAAGTGATCCGGTGGTCTGATATAACTAAATACCTGGGTGTTTCCCTCGACAAGATTGACGCTCAAATATTATGAATCCAGAATTTCGTCCCAGGCGTACAAAACGCCTTATGAAATTATTCCCACTATGAAAGGTGACAATTGGCTTAATTTAGAAAACAGGCTCCTGTTGTACAAAACCTCCGTTGGGCCAATCCTCGAATATACCAGTCCCGTCAGGGGGATCGTAGCCAAAACCCACCTGAATCAAGACCAGCGTTTTCAAAATCGTGCCATTCGCATGATTACAGGTGCGCAATGGTATGAACGGAATCGAGAAATCCATAACGACTTTCACATTGACGAAATCTATACCAGAATACTGAGGTCCGCCACGAAATTCTACTCTGCTATAGACTCCAACCCCAAACCCCTCATTTCAAACTTGGGTAAATATGACACTGAAGGTCTTCGCTACAAAAGACCCAAGTCTCTTCTAAACTAACCACCCTTCGGGGTGCATGTTATACCCTGACCAGCTCTATTCCGTTCGCTAAATACCACGATTTCAACTCCTATGCAGCCTAGCTAAAGATATGTTGAAAGTTGCACTCAAGGCCCACAAGGCCGAAGGGCTAAAATTGCTCAATGGATCCGGCTTCCGCCCATAAATCCGTCGAGACGCGTGATCTGTCTGTCTGTCTGTCTGTCTGTCCGTCCGTCCGTCCGAGGACGGGCTTGGCAGTCACAGCGAGAGGACGTACGTGATTCCCGCTGACTCACTCTCCTCGCCCGGCTATTTGTACTTTCCAAGTACTAGTCAGCCAACTTGTACTTATCAGTACAAACGGGAAAGGGCTGTATTTGTCTGCGCCAGTGAACTTTCCAGAGTGCGGCATACTGTGTACTGTATGTACACAAACAGAGCATTGTCAACTAGCGCTTCTCGGCGCTACTTTTCATGTCTGTTTCATGCAACTACAGGGACGATGACATACAACAACGACGCCCACCAGAAGAGGGCCGCCCAGTCGCAACCCAGGACTGCTTCCGGGACAGCAGCCGACAGAGGAGCCAATCAGGAGAGGACCTCAGCGCATAGTGGCAGTGAGGTGAGATCGGAACGTTCCACTCGGCAGCTCTTTCAGTGTTTCCGCTGCGTGAGGTGGGGCCACCGTCAGGATAGGTGTGGGCTCTCAGTGAGGTGCAACCGTTGTGGGGGTGATTAACATTACACGGCCTGCGTGGCACTTAAGGAAGCGCCGGTGTGCGTCAACTGCGCGGGGGGCTACCCGACCTCTCATCGCAGTTGCCCTGTTTACCGGGCCATGGCGCGGGCAGAGAGGAAGGAGGCCCGGCGTCATGCCCCACCTCCATGCAGGAGACCCCGCCTTGGTGGGCCTGGTCTCATTCTCCTAGATCGGAGACTGGGTACGAGGGACCCCAAGGGCCAGAGCGGTGCGGCGGGCCCTAGTGGCTATTGGCGCATGGCTCCGCAACCGGCAAGGCTGACACTCTACCATTGATCCACAGAGATTACTCAGATTTGAAAATCAAACGACTGCTATGTTGTCGTGTTATCCCATCCACTCAGTGTGCTGCGCTCCACGGAATATTTCACTCGGTTAAATATCGCCGCCAGGCCAAAATACTTTTATTTCATAAAATCGACCATAAAGGATGCAGCTTCCCGGAAAACACTGACATGATTTGCAACGCCGGCCGTGAAAGCCTCAATTGCCATATGTTTATTTACGATTCTATGTTCGTACAGAATTCGCTCGTGCTATTAGGAGTTTATTTCCACGGAAATTCCCAGGTGTTCGTATTCCAAGTCGTGGGACGAGTCGTAGTTTAATTAATAAATTTCGTGAAACGGGAAATATAAATGATAAGAAGCCAAGAAAGTGGCGTACAGTTCTAAGAGAAGAAAATCTTGAAGATATTGGACAACGCCTGAAAAATTCTCCACACGCAATGAAAACAGATCTCCTTTTTTGGAACGATTAAGAATTGAAATTAAAAGCGTTCTTTGGACCCTAAATACAAGACGTTTTTGTACATGTCATAAACAAAGTGGTTCCTGGTCATACATCAAAATCGCAGCTGCCTCTTTGGATCCGTGGTAGAGTGTCGGCCTCCGGATCCCAAGATAGCGGGTTCAAACCCGGCAGAAGTAGTCGGATTTTTGAAGGGCGGAAAAAAGTCCATTCGACAGTCCATGTCGTACGATGTCGGCATGTAAAAGATCTCTGGTGATACATTTGGTATTTACCCGACAAAATTAATTAAATCTCAGCCATAGACGCCCAAGAGAGATCCGGTTTACTCTGTCTGCCATCTAACGGACCTAGAGTAAAACGGAACGTCGAAATTGACGAGCAGACAGCCAGATGGCGTCAAATCGAAATGTCTGCAAACGGTAGCTGAGGCCATACGATTATTATTATTATTATTATTATTATTATTATTATTATTATTATTATTATCAAAATCGCAACGTGGTAATTAAGCGTCTGAATGAGTATTGCCACGTCTCGCATGGACAACAGCTTCACAACGCCTTCTCATGATTCTGACAAGGTACCGCATATTCAGTTGAGCTAGACATCCCCACTCTTCCAAATGAGCTTCTTCACAGGCCTATAGCGTTTGAGGCGGTGGATTTCTCACTCGGATGCGTTGCTCCAGTTGATCCCAGACTTGTTCAATCGTCTTCAAACATGGACTTCTGGATGACCACTCCATTCGTTGCACGCGGTTCTCTACAGGAATCTCCGAACGGTGTTTCATCGTGGGCTCTAGCATTATCATACATGAATACTGCGATGTTTTTCCAAATTGTCTCACATGAGAATCACATTTGGTACTATGGTCTCGTCTACGTACCGTCGATCCATATGGCGAATGATCGGATGGGTTTTCGTGTCAAGACTTATGCGTGCCCACACCATAACAGAGCCACCTCCATAAGGAATGACAGATTGTACAGCTGTCAGATGAAATCGCTCCCCACGTCTTCACCCGACTCACATACGAACACCTGAACTATATAAAGCGTAACGGGGTCCATCCGAGAAGAGCATAGCGCACCGGTGTCTTGGCTGGTAGTTCAGATGATCTCTAATGATCTGCAGTCTTCTGCCATTGAGCGGGCCATCAGTATCTCGAAGCCTGTTTCTTGTTTATTTGGTCACTAACTCGTACAACAGAAGCCTGCTGAGCATTCTGGTAACGTACTTCTACAAATAGCCTTCTTGAAGCAGTGTTAAGAGCACGACAACTGCTTCCCCCGTTGCCTACCTCGATCCGCACGATCAGCCGTGAATTGTAAGTACCACACTCCACATAGACCAACCTTCGTATACACTTTACATTGAGACACTCGTACCTTATTAAATTAAATGTTCAATCTTAAAATATTACCTGAAGCAGCTTGGGATTATTTTATTCCTTTTAAATATTGTACGTCATCTATATTTCCAATATATTGGATGAAGTATCTTGGAACCTTCTGCTTTAATTTTCTTTGAATATTACATTTAATTTCTGTTCGTAAAATATTGCTTGAATCAGCGTGGAACCATCTTATTTATAATGATCACTCACCCGCTCTCGACGTCTTTCCTGCAAACAACTAACTGGCTTACTGCTCTATCAACTTAACGTGCTCGCTTCCGGCGTTTGGAATTCGGCATCTCTTCACCACGCCGAGCAATCAGTTCAGCTTCTACCTGGGCCTATTACTCGGCATTATTAAGACTCTACTCAGATGCAAGAACTCCACGTTCACTTGGAAGAATTTCTGCACCAACTAACCGCAAAATAATGTGCCTGCCTTCCTCGTTAACTTACTACAAGCTTGTCTATGTCACCTGGCCTCTCATTCGACAATGTTGACGTAATGTGGGCAATTCTCCCGCTATTTTCGAACCGTTCCTTCTTCGAATCATATATACAGAGACAAATACGGGCATAGTTTTCGCGCTGTGACTCTCATGATACTTGCTGTCAATAATAATAATAATAATAATAATAATAATAATAATAATAATAATAACCCAGCCGTCCAGCATCGCATTGTGGTTGACAAGGAGAGAAGTGAACTGTGTGTTGGTCGTGCCATTCTTCATCATCCAGATCAGGTGAGCAGGGGCGTCTATTAATAATGGCATAATCCATTTATAAACATAAACATAAACTTTGGGTCCAGCGGGTGTTCTCGCCACCTACAATTCTGTGATAGACGTTTTGCGTTATGGTATCTTACCCATTTAATGGCAGCAGTTTCGTGTGTCAAAACAGATCTGAAGAACATTGCTTTGTCTCTAGTAATCTGTAGAAATTAACGTCCTAAAGGTTTCCTTTTATGGTGGTCTTAAGTGCTCTAAGTATAGGAATAAGTGAGCAGAACTGTCAGTGGAAAATTCTTTCCCCTTTAAATCTGATTCACGGCTGGTTTGAAGCGTGGCTCCCCCGGCTTCATGTATGTCAACAAGACCTACCACAGCTAATATGTGACGTTCTTGACTCACTTCTTGTATTAAACAGGGACCAACTAGCCCCCAGAATGGTTCACTCTCTATTTCCGAGGTCACTGATAAATCTCCTGTCGATGGATTATAGCCTAATTCTCTTTCAGTTCAAAGATTTGTTAGGGTAAAATTGTAATCCTACTGAGATGTACTTTAATCATTCTCCCTTCACTGTAAGTTGTAATGGAGCTATACCCTTTCTTTTTAATACGCTAGCCGTATCAACTGTTAGAAATTGTAATATTCAGTCGGTTCTCTAGTCACTGCCTTTTAAATTCTGTGGCAATTTCTCCAGGTAATTATTTTATCTTTGTTGAATATTCTAAAACACACTTCTCTACTGTTAATAAACATTCGACCGGGCGAGTTTGTCGTGTGGTTAGGGGCGCGCGGCTGTGAGCTTGCATCCGGGAGATAGTGGGTTCAAACCCCGCTGTCGGCAGCCCTAAAGATGGTTTCCCGTGGTTTCCCATTTTCACACCAGGTAAATGCTGGAGCTGTACTTTAATTAACGCCACGGCCACTTCCTTCCCAATCCCAGGCCTTTCCTATCCCTTCGTCGCCATAAGACCTATCTGTGTCGGTACAACGTAAAGCCAATTACAAAAAAAATCGAGATTGATGTTGTAAATATTCTTTCTCTTAAACGCCACTCCAGGTTTCTTTATGGCTTTACTTTGAAACATTAAGCTTTACTTAGGTGGATCTACCTGATCTCTTTATAACTTAATTTTATACTCTCGATGAACTATTTACATTCTGTGTCGGTCCAGTCCCTGCGCTGTGCATTCTGTTTTCTTGGGTCAAAATCGGGATGCCTAGGAGATTTTTCTTTACTATTTTCTACCCAGAACATTCCAACAAAACCACCATCGTGATATATTTCCTTTTCTTGTTTAACATTAAGTTTATAAGAACTAATTTTATTATATTTAAATTAGATTTGATTATTTTTTGTTCTAATAAGCCTGAAATAATAATGTTACGGGGATACCGTGATGGACAGAGGTGAAAGAAAGTGCGGGCATGAATGGGTCTATCTAAGACAATCAAAATATCAATTAAAATTTTAAAATTATCGTTAAGTTTCTTTTCTCGTTTATCCTTTTTTTTTCAAAGACAAACTCTATAATTCAGGTACAAAAGTTCAGAAGACAATATTAGAATATCGAATAATAACAACTTTGAGCTTGAAGCTCCCTAATTATAAAAAAAATGAAATGCCGTATGGTTTTTAGTGCCGGGATATCCCAGAACGGGTTTGGCTCGCCAGGTGCAGGTCTTTCTATTTGACTCCCGTAGGCGACCTGCGCGTCATGATGAGGATGAAATGATGATGAAGACAACACATACACCCAGCCCCCGTGCCATTGGAATTAACCAATTAAGGTTAAAATCCCCGACCCGGCCGGGAATCGAACCCGTGACCGTCTGAACCGAAGGCCAGTACGCTGACCGTTCAGCCAATGAATCGGACTCCCTAATTATACATTCTCCGTGAGTGCTGCGGCTCCTTCAAAAAAGCAGTCAAGGAGACGAAACTCCCAATTTCTTCTACAGAGTATACAAAATACCCACTGTTTCAAGAGCACCCTTTTGCTCCACAAAATTATCTAGGAGTCTACTCTCTAAACCCTATACCACACCAGCCTTTCAAAGGCACCATTTAATCATTACAAAGAAGGAGCCTCTTTGCTCTATTAAAATGTTATACTTGGAACCTAGTTCCAGAAAGGTCCAGGCCTTCAAACAGTATTCACTGTCTTAGACACTCAACAATCTAACCTCTTAATATAAAAGAATGAAATTGAATTTTACAAGGGTATCGAATACCCATTCTACTGGGCCCTTGTGGAAAACAACAGGTTAAAGTTACTGGCCCAAAAACCAAAATGATATGGAGGTGGACGCTTGCACTCCTTGAAATTTGCAATTAAAAGATTAAAACACTATTTGGGCTTTTGGCCCGAAGTTACAGAGGCTAATCCTATGCTACTGAGGTGACTAGATGGAGGAAAGTTAAGTTACAAAGGTTACAAAGTCATAGTCACCCCAAAATCAAGTTGAGAGGGAATACGAGAGGGTATCACACTCTCTATTCCCTAATTTCAGCTAAGTGCTTTTCGGCCTGTTTGAAATTTACATTAGAAGTAGAAATTTACATTTTTGGAAATTTAAGGTTACATTATAAAGATTGGAAACCTTCCCCTCGAGCTAGCTTTCAGAGGCTATCACTTAGTTATATAATGGCTGCCATTACCCTAAGCTGATGGAATAATCGATGATGGGCGAGAAGCCCCCGCCTCCTCTATTAACACACACTCAGTAAACTGGGCGATCAATAAGGCAACCTGGTCGAAAAATATGCCAGCTTTTATACCTGAGAGGAAGGTTCTAGAAAGTTCTGGGATAAAGCCCGACGCACCCCCAATTTCCATTGGATTATTAAATAGTTACAAGATAAATGTAATTAGCTAAAAATAAATATACAAAATTTTCTATTGGCCAACATCTAATGTTGGCGGGAAGAGTTTGAAATTTTGGCAATTTTAACATACTAGAAACGATTACTGTTTGTAATGATCTAATGTAAAATTTAAATTGTGCCTTGGAGAGACCAGATTACAATATGTTTTGGAGAACAGTCTCCTAGAGTATGAATTGAATGAAGCAATGGTGCTCTTTTGAACAATGTAACTTTGAAGCTTCAAGCTCTTTCTACAAATTGTTGTGTACCTGAACTTTTCTCTGTCCTGTTATTTGGGCGGATGAGCCCCTGATCTGTTGTTGTTTACAAAAAAAATTAATCAGTGAGATAAAAGAAAGGAAAGAAATAAAATTTCCAATTTTAGAGTTTTAAATTACGCTTCGATCAACTCAGTATAGTAAAACTTAAAATAAAAGAATTTTGGATTCTAATAGTTCCTCTTCACACTAGAGGGCATAACATGAGTTTTTTAGTAGAGAAATCTGTAGAGAAAAGTCCAAACTTCTTGCACTAGTTGTTGCAAACTTCATATATCAGAAGGCATTCTTCAAGACGCTTCATTTGAATGAACGGGGCGGGTGTACCTCCCGGTACAAAAAATATATTTTTTTGGAATTAATAATTGAATCGTATGAGCTCCACCCTATTTCATTAGTGTCTGTTAGAAATGAAAAGAAAAACAATGAATTTGTGCATTATCTTTTCTATTACTTTCGCTACGGTTGTTAATAATAATTTGAGAGTTACAGCAAGTATCTGTTTAACATACTTTTGTACCAGAAATATTTCATGTTTTCAGAATTATTTATTTTTTACAGTTTGCTTTCTGTCACACCGACATAGATCGGTGTCGTGGCGACGATGGGATAGAAAAGGCCTAGGAGTGGGAAGGAAGCGGCCGTGGCCTTAATAAAGGTACATCCGCAGCATTTGTCTGGTGTGAAAATGGAAAACCACGTAAAACCATCTTCAGGCTGTCTACAGTGGGGTTCGAACCCAATATCTCTCGGATGCAAGCTCACAACTGCGCGGTCCTAACCGCACGTCGAACTCGCCCCGTGTTTTCAAAATCATTTCATTTCATTGAACTCCGAAAGTTAATAAAACTTTTCTAACCTACTTTAACTAATACTTCAAAAATCATAAATGAAATTAAACATTTAAGGGAAATTAAATACAATGGTTCCAGGGTACTTCACTTAATTTTTTACAAATAGAAATTAAACAAAATTGTTCCAAACTACTTCAAAATATTTTGCGGATATCAAAATTCACTTATTTCATTGCACTTTAGACGTTCATGTGAGTGGAACTTACTAACCAATAGCACTCAACATTAAGGGGAATTATGACCTAATATATTTTAAATGAAAAAATCTATTTATAAAATACTGCACTAGCAAAGACTGTGGCTCCACCCACTTTGTAATCGAAATTAGAAATGCGACTTGAAAACTGTTGGTAACAGTCTAATACTACAGTTGTACTTCCTCTTTAAACAATAATCACCACCACCGTCACAGTTCAATACTAACTTAGACCTACATCTCACAAATTTCCGTCTCTCTCCTTAGCCTCTGCATCAATAGCGCGTCATTTCCATCACTTCTACTTAGACGGTGTGTTCTCTATTAAGTGTTCCAGACATACGTTTCCTTAGGCTTGCTCCACATTTTCTTTCATTGCCCGCCACAACCCCACCACAACCACCACTACCACCTTCCAACTTCACAACCTTTTTCTCACTGAGTGAAAGATCAGTACGATTGTTGAACTCGCACCACTAATGGAGCCCGGGTCCACTAAATGGTTAGCGTGCTGGCCTTTGGTCACAGGGGTCCCGGGTTCAATTTCCGGCAGGGTCTGGAATTTTAACCATCATTTTCGCTGGCACGGGGGCTGGGTGTATGTGTCGTCTTCATCATCAATTCATTCTCATCACGACGCGCAGGTCACCTACCGGCGTCAAATCAGAACACCTGCCCCTGACGTGCCGAACATGTCCTCGGACATTCCCGGCATTAAAAGCCATAGGTACCGAGCTCGATAGCTGCAGTCGCTTAAGTGCGGCCAGTATCCAGTATTCGGGAGATAGTAGGTTCGAACCCCACTGTCGGCAGCCCTGAAAATGGTTTTCCGTGGTTTCCCATTTTCACACCAGGCAAATGTTGGGGCTGTATCTTAATTAAGGCCACGGCCGCTTCCTTCCCACTCCTAGCCCTTTCCTGTCCCATCGTCGCCGTAAGATCTATCTGTGTCGGTGCGACGTAAAACAACTAGCAAAAATAAAGCCATAGGCCATTTCATTTTTACCACTATTGGACATCAATAACTACTTCTAGCATAACCCAGCCAGTGCAAGGTGCGAGCCCTCCGAGCCCTATGCTCGAAATTTTCATTTAACACGTAAAGCCGTAATTACGTGGCTTCTCTCTCTCTTTTTTAATGCTGAAAACCTTTCTTAGCAGACAACGTAGGGGTCCCCATACAATGAAAACTTAAAATTAAGCAATTTCCTCAATTATGCCGAAAGTTGAAAGACTAAAGGGCCCGGAAAGGTTTCAGATTGTGAGTCTTGGATAGTTCTATCAAACCAAAAAAATAATTCGAAATTCACTTCGAGCCTAAATGCAGTTCCGGAAAAACAGTCTGCAATCGCTTGTTTCTTTAGGTACTCGTTTTCTTTTTGATTCAAATCCTAGCCAAATGAATTCTTTATGTAATGTGTTCCTTGGTTCAAAACCCTCATGCACTTTTCTATTTTTTGAAAAATGTCCACACCGAATGTAGTTATAAGGGCTTACGTGAAACACTGCATTGACTCACATTAGCGCTCGTAGTGGTGTTAAGTGAAACACTGTACTGACTCACATTCGCGCTCGTAGTGGGGTTATGTGAAACACTGTACTGACTCACATTAGCGCTCGTAGTGGTGTTAAGTGAAACACTGTATTGACTCATATTAGCGCTCGTAGTGGTGTTAAGTGAAACACTGTACTGACTCATATTAGCGCTCGTAGTGGTGTTATGTGAAACACTGTACTGACTCATATTAGCGCTCGTAGTGGTGTTAAGTGAAACACTGTACTGACTCATATTAGCGCCCGTAGTGGTGTTAAGTGAAACACTGTACTGACTAATATTAGCGCTCGTAGTGGTGTTAAGTGAAACACTGTACTGACTCACATTAGCGCTCGTAGTGGTGTTAAGTGAAACACTGTACTGACTCATATTAGCGCTCGTAGTGGTAGAAAAAAGCAAACTGCTAATCTAATCGACCGGATAACGATGATTAAGAAAAGGATTGTAACTTTTAGGGATAAATAAAGAATATATTCTCATACTGAATTATATTTTATTTACCTAAAATTCGTAACTCATATCCCTAGGATGTTTTCAACATTGAGTTACTTACCTGAAGTGCTAGAACTATGGATACTTATTTTTCTTTATTTTTTTACGAATAAATTTAAGAAATCTTTTTCTAAATCACCATACATGTTCCTTATCCCTAATACAACTAACAGTTCACTTGTATTTTATTTAGTTTTATACATCGAAAACAACAAAATACCTTTCTTGGAAAACTTATTCGGTTAGAAAGAAAATGCATATGGAATGTTCGTAGGTAATCTAAGTTCTGTATAATTGCTGCTTTATCGATACGACTCACATTTCACCGATCGTCTTTTATTTCAGTTGGTTAAAGTATGCATGAAAACACAGAAAAGTGTTTTCCCTGGAAAACTGCAACAGTTAAAAACGAAGCACATATTTATTTATTTATTTATTTATTTATTTATTTATTTATTTATTTATTTATTTATTTATTTATTTATTTATTTATTTATTTATTTATTTATTTATTTATTTATTTATTTATTTATTATTTATTTATTTATTTATTTATTTATTTATTTATTTATTTATTTATTTATTTATTTATTTATTTATTTATTTATTTATTTATTTATTTATTTATTTATTTATTGCAGAAAATAGATTTTTGATTACACCTAGCGAACTCTATTTTAATAGGATCAACATTTCGGGCAGAGTATTCACTTTTAATGGTCCTGGACATACAATTTTATCCGATAAGCTGTACTTTCTTTAAATGATCTTCTTCCCAGAATGAGCTATTAAAATTATATTCGGACGATAATAACCTGGAAGAAATAAGCTTCATAACGGTGAAATAAATACTGAAAGAGGTTTAATGTTTCCCGTGATCACCGTCCATAGAGGCTGCGACCAAAGTCACAAGCGCCCTCGTTTTATAATACTGTTAAGCTCCGGAGTTTTGGATTTTATAAAATTAAAATCAGATTTTCCAACCGATGTTTTACCATTGTTTAGGATTTTAAATCTATTTAGAAATGTATATGTTTTGCTGAAAAAGGTAAACATTAATCATCGTACTATTAATATATCCCAAAAACTATTGTTGTTGTATCAAGATAACAATTAAGTAAAAGGTTCCACCAGATCGATACTTTTTTATTATTTAGCCTTCGGCTAAATTTACGTCATTAAAAACTTACAGAACATGTTTCGATTGCTTAGCAATCATCATTAGCTGTTTCGCTTAAAGCTTAGGTGAAAAAGCATAAAACATTTCATAATTAAAATTAAAATATGTTAGTAAGGGACGTTTAAGTGGTGAGGGAGGATGGATGGGGGGGGGAGGTTGTGTTTGTTAGTTAAGATTAAAATTATACAAATTTAAAACTATTCTAAACTAAAAACATCTTTGATTTCATTCGTTGTCACTTGCACTGGTTCATTATTCGACAGTTTTCCGTTAATGTTCTTGCACACTTGTCTTGATGGTATAGAGTTCCTTCTTTTTCTAGACCTTTCTTACTGTCCGGTGGAAAAGATTATGTAGATTGTTGGTCAAATTGTTCAATTTTCATTCAGTTGGATAGTTTGGAGTACGATCCCTATCCAATTATTCGTTGTACGAATTTTATTCGAAATCATTAAGTCGGGAAGTTTGGTGAACTACCCCTGTCCTATTCGGTCTTGTTCCGATGTTTACGTGTTTATATTTGCCTCTGCCCTCCTCGACCTTGTGTAGTAGCTGTTTTGTATTGTTGTTGCATGTTGGATGTTCAGCCCGAAGGCTGGTCCGATCTTCAACAGCTCCGCCATCAGCCATCACAGATGCCCCAGGTATCACTGACGAGGCATTCTAGGGAAATGAGGAGTGAGGTAGTTTCCCGTTGCTTTCCTCGCCGAACCACAAGTTGCTAATACATACCAATCTGCCAACCGCCCTGAATTGCAAGCACCAACCGACCCTATGAGTGTTATTTTTACAACACTCATAACAGAGACTGGCAGCTTAAGGCATGGCATTATTAGCATCACTCATACCTCAGTAACTTTCATATTGTCAAATGAACGATGAGGCTGAGACAGGTCAATGAAAGGAATAAATTTGATCTAACCCATACCAGAAGACAAATTGCACTGTAAAACTTAGGTCTCGCCACCAAGAGCACAATTGAACTTTTAACGCTATAAGTCTAAAATATATCCTGAAGTTTCAAGTAGTGATGATGAAATGCCTTATGGAATTATTAACCAATATTATTTCCAATTGGGAGCCTCCGTGGCTCAGACGGCAGCCCGTCGGCCTCTCACCGCTGGATACCGTGGTTCAAATCCCGATCACTCCATATGAGATTTGTGTTGGACAAAGCGGAGGCGGGACAGGTTTTCCTCCAGGTACTCTGGTTTTCCCTGTCATCTTCCATTCCAGCAACACTCTCCATTCTCATTTCATAGAATCTATCAGTCATTAATAAATCACTTTGGGAGTGGCGACCCTATCGTACTAATAGCTTATATATGATTCATTCATTACATCCCTGACCCGGGCAATGACTGGAAAACAGGTTAAAGGTTTTCATTCGTTATTCCTAATTATCAGTCAATTGGTTTACAGCAAAATGTCCACTGAAATAACGTCCAGTTACTCTGACGGCCAGTAATAAAAATATCGCTATCATTAGGGAAGTTCCCAGAATGAAACCATAATTTAATTTCATCGATTGGAGTTTGAATATGTTTTAAATGTCCACTATTATTAAATGTCCAGTAGCAATACTGAAATATCATATAGGCATTACATTATACATTTTGGGGGATAATGGCCTCGGTTGATAAAATACATTTATATTGGGAAAGTGTTTATAAAATGCCGACGTGAATTAACAATATTACACACCGGGCGAGTTGGCCATGCGGTTAGGGGTCCGAAGCTGTGAGGTTGCATCCGGGAGACAGTGGGTTCGAACCTCACTGTCTGTAGCCCTGAAGATCGTTTTCCGTGGTTTCCCATTTTCACACCCACTATCTCCCGGCTTCAGGCTCACAGCTACGCTCCCCTAACCGCACGGCCAACTCGCCCGGTGCCATGTCATTTATTGGGTCCCTTACATTTACATGGCCATTTTCAATTTGAATCATTGTATTCATAGTTTTATTTTGTTTCATTCTGACATTATCTAAAAATCTCCAAATACTTACATGGTGTCCAGAAAGCATCCGTTAAAATTTTAACTACGCTGTTCGTTTTGTGCTCCTCCCCTCCCCTCCCCACCCCTCACCGCCCCATTAGTACTGTATCATAAGAATTCCACAGAGTGTCGGGTATGCTGGCCTTTGGTCACAGAAGTCCCGATTTCGATTCCCGTCTTCAGCCACTGGGAAACTGGGCTAAGGAAACCGTAGTCATCAACCCATGCTCCCCAGCTCAGAGTCCCTCGTCCTGCTTTTTATGTCGCCTGTGGAGTGTGCGCCCTTTCAAGCGAAATAATCGTTTTTCAAAGGATAGGAGTTGGAAATGACGAAGAAAATTGTGCATCACTTCCAGAAACATGAGGCACGTGAATCTAACACAGACTCCGTTCTAGGTCGCTTTCTCCATCCAACGCTTTAGTGATATCGTATAAATTTACGAGTGTGCGCGGAAATGGACACCAAACTGGCCGTATACCCGGTACACAGCAGAGATACGTCACGGAGTTCATTGTTGCGCACGCAAAGCGCCTTGTTTTATAACCCGGCACTGATTAATGACCACACTCCATTATTGTTTGCTTTGCTTCACGTATATCAAGATTTATCCTGTTTTTCACTGACAGCCCCAATTCTTATGCTAAATCGCTACTTCCAAGAAAAGAGACTCTATATACACTAGCTACGATAAATATTTAAACGATGTAGCGTTAGGTCAGAGGAACAGCTCCATCGTTCACGCTTTCTATGGCTGATCAACATGTCAGCCGGTGCTGTAATCACAGAGTACCGGCTCATAGGTGGAGGTATTTGTTTTGCGATGTCGATGTGCTCATTTTTGTTTTAAGAGGAAGTAAAACTACTCAAACTTCCTCTATTAAAAAATTAAACAGAAACAAAAATGAATAAATACACGGTGACTCAAAAGTCCGTTAACATTTGACGAGGAAATACTTCGCGGAATATTGGAGGTAGAGAGGTAATAATAATTGACACACATAATTTATTGACACCAAAATAAAGCACAATAAAGCTTCGCTAAAAGTTCCTTTTCTGATAACATCAACATTGCAAGCGCATCTGACACCTTCTCTCACGGCAGCTCCTTTTACACCGTACACGGCCCTCATGCGCATCACTGACGAGTTGCTATCCAGCGCCATCTGTTGGCCTGTGTGTACACTCGTTGTTGGTGTCAATAAAATCCCATGTCATGTCAAGCATGTGTGGCCATTTGTACCTAATGTGTTGCAGTACACCGCCATCTGTTGGTCATTTGTGTACTTTTGTGCACAACTCATTTATTTCTGACACAAATACGCAGTTTCGAGAAACTGTGTTAAGCCATTTTCTAAGAAGAGAGCAAACAGGCAGGCAATAATTGAACAGAACCTTCATTCCACTTCTTCTTCTCCTTCTTCTCCTACTCCTCGTTTTTCTCGTTAGTGTAGTTTCATTACCGGATGTTGGCAGTCCGCATGGCAGTTATACTTTTGTTAACTGCAGTGTGAAGCAGTTCTGTCGCTGAAGTATTGAACCAAATCTCCGAATTTTTTTAGCTAGGTCATCCGAGGTCTTCCACACCCACGACTGCCAGCTTCTTTCCCTACATTTCCAGTATCAAGTTCCTTTGAGCCTTGTGCATATCCCATACTAGATTTTCTCTGAATGATAATGGTTGAAATAGGCTTAAAAAGTACCTTGTATTTACACAGCTACGGAACAGCCATGGAACGACAATATTAGCAATAGTGTTCTCTTGCCTCTTGCACCAGAACTTGAAAATGGCGTGATAAATGCCTAGAGCTTGTTACACTGTAATTTATCTTCACTATAAGGCGGGGGGGGGGTCAAAATTCTGTCCCCGCACCTAATTTCGTCCCACTAGGGATTTCCAGTTCGCACCGTTGGTACCTAATGCTTAGCCGCGCTCACACGCGTAGCCTCGTCCCGTTGTCTTGTTGTGCAAGTTGGTTGTGTGCAGCATTCAAGTTAAGAGCCTGTTATTCCTAGAGTGAACATTGATATGTGTATGAAATACTGGACTGCCATTTCAGTCGTGTGTTGTAGTTCCTGACGTGTAATCGCTACAGTAAGGTGATTTGCGTGAGTTACTGTAGCGGCCACTATAATGAATCAGGGAATGTCCGTAATTTCGTCCCCCTTCATTTTATTTGTTATTTATGAAGTTTATTATTCTTTTCAGATTGGAAAATGCAAGCAGTGGGATAACGAGGCTATAAAAAGAGCCTATTAAGGCAGTGAGGGACAAGATAATGGGTTACAAACGTGCAAGTAAAGCGTTTTTACAATTGGCTTTAAGTCGCACCGACACAGATAGGTCTTATGACGACGATGGGATAGGAAAGGCCTAGGAATGGGAAGGAAGCGGCCGTGGTCTTAATTAAGGTACAGTCCCAGCATTTGCCTGGTGTGAAAATGGAAAACCATCTTCAGGGCCGCCGACAGTGGGGTTCGAGCCCACTACCTCCCGGATTCAAGCTCACAGCTGCGCACCCGTAACCGCATGGCCAACTCGCCTGGACGTAGTAAAGCGTTCAACATCCCACGAGCAACGCTAAAAAAACTATGTTAAAAAGAATGCCAAGAAACATTTTTCATAAATGGCCTTCAAGTAATTCATTACAGGGAAAGTCTTTAGTAAGGTTAGAAAGGAAAAAATATTAAAATTAATTGTACTTTTCATAAATTTGGTGGAAGACGAAATTACGAACATTTTTTTGGTAGTTTAGTTTTTGCAGTGTTTTTGTTAAATATTGACTACCTTGCGTTATAACAGTTTCATTGCAACTTGCCCGTAAGTGGAGAACATATTCATTTATATATATACGAAGGGCGTACTATATTGTTTTACACTTTATTTTTTCTACCCAAATGAAGTACATTACACATCAGTTGTTACGTCCACCTTCTCAACATAATATTCTTGTAACTGTATGCACTACCGAGCTCGATAGCTGCAGTCGCTTAAGTGCGGCCAGTATCCAGTATTCGGGAGATAGTAGGTTCGAACCCCACTGTCGGCAGCCCTGAAAATGGTTTTCCGTGGTTTCCCATTTTCACACCAGGCAAATGCTGGGGTTGTGCCTTAATTAAGGCCACGGCCGCTTCCTTCCAACTCCTAGGCCTTCCCTATCCCATCGTCGCCATAAGACCTATCTGTGTCGGTGCGACGTAAAGCAACTAGCAAAAAAAAAAAAAAACTGTATGCACTTTTGCCATCGATGTGTCATTCTCTCCAGACCTTCCTGAAACCATTCTTTCGGAGTGCTGCGTACCTATACTTTGACAGCTGTGTCCAGTTCCGAAAAATCCGCAAAACGGTGACCACGCAGAGGTTTCTTCATGTTCCCCAACATGAACTGATGGCACTGATAGACATTTCTTTGGTGATGGACTACCCCTATGCTTCCATTGCATCGATTGTTGTTTCGTTTATGGCTCATGGTAATGGAGCCATGTCTCATCACCAGTCACAAGCCTAGCCATGAAGTCGGCTGGATCTTAATCATGGCGTTGCAAAAGTTCTCTGCACACATCCACACGCCTCTGCTTTTCGTCTGCAGACAAGAGGCACCCACGTGGATGACACCTTCCCCAACTGTAAATGGCCGTGCACGATCCGCTGCAGGGTGTTTCGGCTAATTCCCGTGGCTGCCTCCATTTCCGTAAATGTGATGCATTTGTTTCCTTGGATGGTCTGTTCGAGCCGGGCATTGTTGGTTGGTGTTGATACTGTCACATTCCTTCCAGAACTGGTTCCCTTGTCCACCGATGTGCGCCATGTTTTCCAACCTTCCACCCAGTTGTAAAATGTTTTCCGTGACGGCACATGTTCTCCACAGACTAACACCAAGCGCCGATGAATTTCTGCAGTGATCACTTTGTCTAGAACTAAGTTTAACAGAATAGGGGAGATGCAGTCACCTTGACGAACGCCCGTACATATTTCAAAAGGCTCAGAAATTTCCCCAAGGAATTTCACTCTAGAAGTTGTATTCGTGAGAGTTTGCCGGATTAGTTCTCTGGTCTTCCTGTCCACTCTGAGTTCTTCTAGAATATCGAAAACGGTCTGTCTGTTCACAGAATCATACGCTTTCTTAAAGTCCAGAAAAGTGACGGTCGTGCCGGTAGTTTGACAGATATAGTCTTCAAATTCCATATTTGTTCAGCACATGATCGACCTTTCTTGAAACCCGCTTGGTATTCGCCTATCAGGTTATCTGTCTGTTTTTCTAAACGGTTTAAGAGAGCTTTAGAAAGAATTCTTTATGTGATTGGTAGTAGGGATATGCCTCTGTAGCTTCTTTGGATCCACCTTGTTGCCTTTTTTGTGCAATGCGTGTATTAATGCGCACTTGTAATCCTGCGAGATCGTTTCAGTTTCCCAGATTTCTACTAGGATTGCATGAACTCTGCTTACAAGGTCGCCTCCTAGTTTCCACATCTTCGCGGTGATGCCATCCTCTTCGGGGCTTTATTAATTTTAGGCGATCGGATGATCTCTGCTGTCCTCTTTCCTGTATTGTAGGGGGTTGTGAATCACGGTTCGGCATGAACATTTTGAAGTTCAATCTTTCTTTTGAAGGATCACAGTTGAGGAGGTCTCAGAAGTAGTCAGCTAGTATTGCGCAGTTCTCTTTGGTGTTCGTTTCTAATGTTCCATCTGGTCGATGGAAACATAAAGATGGTGGTTGATAACGGGATAAATTCTCACGGAAGGTTTTGTACAAATTCCTAGTGTTGTTTTTCGGGAATTCTTGCTCGATTTCTACGAGTCTGTTTTTGTCATACGCTCCTTTCTCCCGGCGGATTCTTTTTGAGGTAATTTTCTGCAGCTTTAATAAGGCCTCCCATTTCTCAGTTGTTTGATGTCCATTACACTGATTCCACCCTTTTATCCGATCATCAATGGCTTTATCACAGGTCGTGTTCCACCATCTATGTTTTCGTTTCCTCGGAGGCTGTCCTAACTTCAGGGCTGATTTTTGAAGTGTTTTACGTAGGTCTGGCCAGCCCTTGGGATCCCGCTCTCGTAAGTCTTGTAAGAAGGTGCAGATGTTCTGTTTAAGGCACTCTTGGTCAACTCTTTGAGATCTATTGTGTTTAGGTCTGGATCGGTTGGGTGGGAATCTCACTTTGATTTGTGATAGATGGTGATCTGAGTCGACAACTCCCTTCCGTACTCTGACATTTTGGATCTCGCGCAGATTTTTTCTGGAGATTGCAATGTGATCAATCAGGAAATTCCCCTAATAACGGGTTCGGTGATTTCCACGTTTTCGTTTTGTGTGGAGGTTTCAAAAAATACGTAGACATGAGTTTCAAAGCGAAAGTTTTACAAAAGTATAAAACGCGTTCTCCATTCTTATTCGTCCTCCGATGCGCCGAGTGATGGCCCACAATCCAATTGTGTTTCCTCTCTCTGTCAATCTGTGCGTTAAAATCACCTACTAAAATTTTCACATGATGTTTATTATTATTATTATTATTATTATTATTATTATTATTATTATTATTATTATTATTGGTTTCTTTCTTTCTTTCTTTCTTTCTTTCTTTCTTTCTTTCTTTCTTTCTTTCTTTCTTTCTTAATCCGTTTACCCTCCAGGGTTGGATTTTCTCTCGGCTCAGCGAGGGTTTCCACCTTTACCACCTCAAGGGCATTGTCCTGGAGCGTGAGACTTTGGGTTGGGGATACAACTGGGAAGAAGGGCCAGTATCTCGCTCAAGTGGCCTCACCTTCTATGCTGAACAGTGGCCTTGTGGGGGATGGGAAGATTGGAATGGATAGACATGGAAGAAAGAAGGAAGCAACCGTGGCCTTAAGTTAGGTACCATCCCGGCATTTGCATGGATGGACTCCGTTCCAGTCCTCGTACTACTTTTCAATTTTCGTGCCAGAGCCGGGAGTCGAACCCAGGCCTCCGGGGTTGGCAGCTAATCACACTAAGCACTACACCACAGAGGTGTACATTTATTGTTGTTATTATTATTATTATGGTAATGTGCATTTATAGTCGAAATTCTATCTGAAATCTCAGTGCTCTTTATACGTGAAGCGAAGTGTACTGATACAGCTATTAAAGAATTAAAAAAGTAAACCGATCAAAAATGAGTAATGAGAGGAGGCTGTGACATGTAACCAGTTTCATTGTGACAGCGCTGGCGGCAGCCATTCGTCAAAAGGTATTCTCCCTGTGATTAGCTGCAGGCTCTGGTTACTCTACGGTAATTATTTAACCCCGCATAAAATTCACTTCAGGCTTTCCCTTTATTCGTTCATCTAGCCATTCAGGAGAAATACTGAAAAATTATGACGGTCGTATTTATCAATATTTCTTGTTTCCCTTGCCTATGATACCCCCTAGCCCCACCACCTCCCCTTTTCCTGCCATTACACCGTTAACGTAAGTGACGCTCAGTGTCAACGTATATCTGCTTTTCCGGTAACGTTCTAGTAAATCCAATTATTTTATAATATTGGTTTCTCCACACCGGATACGTTCTGTGGAGACAATGGCGGTGATTATTAATGAACTGAGGGGAAGTAAAGGTAGCAAAGACGTGATCGATTCAGCTGGAAGGACGTGAGTTCTATTCACCGTCAGGAAAACAAAAAAATTAATAAAAGCGAGATTTCTGCTCTTGAAGAGCCATATGGCCATACAGCAAAAAAGAATGGTGGTGGTGATGGTGGTGGTGGTGATTTTTATTTTAAGAGGAAGTACAACTAGGTAATCATCCTCTCAGAACAAATTAAGTGGGGGGGTAATTAAAACAAAATAAAATTATTTTTTCGTCGAAGAAATTTCGAAATGAATTATGAAATAAAACAAAAGAGCTATAATATTAAACCGGAAAAGTCACTAACAAATCAAAAGGGAACATAAGTTTCCTGAATAACAGAACACTTAAAATTTAAATACCCTTGATCATTCCATTGCCACACATAATGAGGATGACGAGATCACCAGTAGTCACGTCATCGGCTAGTATGCGTTCGAGTGTTTCCTGCAGGCCGAGGCTCCGTCTTAGACCAGAGTAAGTAACAGGTTAACTTCTGGGGTCCAGTAGTGGTAGTTATTGTGTTAGTGGTAGTGGTGGTGGTGATTATTGTTTTAAGAGGAAGTACAACCATCCTCTATATAACATTAATCATATGGAAAAAATGGAAGGGTTCCAACACATCGAAAAATGAAGATATCGGCCAAAGAAAGACAAGGGCACGAAGGGCGTGAAAATGAAAGACTCCCTAGACCTCGCAACCTAATAGCGTTGCGGTCGGAACAGAACAAGAGTTGATCAAGAGAGGCCGGATAGGACAGGTAAAAGTAAGGAGCCTGGCACAAGTAAGTGGAAGCAACGCCAGGACTCAGCTAGGGGCTCCGTGGTCGCTAACCCACGCTCTAAAGTTCAGAGCCACTGGGGCCCCTATTAGTCGCCTCTTACGACAGACAGGGGATACCGTGGGGGAGATTATTGTGTTAAGAAAAAGTACAAATTGGCGACCGTCCTCTAACACTAATCAGGGAGAAAAAAGGAAGAGGTCCAATCTTTCGAAAAATCAACGTACCAGTAAAAAAAAAGGCCATGAAAGAGGAAATGAGAGACTTCGTAGGCCTCGTAAACCTCACAACGTCGGGGTCTGAAAAGAACAAGAGTTGACCAAGAGAGACCGGATAGGAAAGATGAAATCCAGAATCGTGACACAAGTAAGAGTGGTGGTGGTGGTGGTGGTGGTGGTGGTGGCGATTATTGTTTTTAGAGGAACTACAACTAGGCAGCCAGCCTCTATATAACATTTACCAGAGAGAAAATATTGAGGGGATCCGACACTTCGAAAAATGAAGATATCTGCCAAAGGAAGGACCACAAAGTACGTGAAAATGAAAGACTCCTTAGGCCTCGAGTGCTCTAATACCTTCGGGGCCGGAAAAGAACAAGAGTTGACCAAGGGAAATCGGATAGGGTAGGTGAAAGTGAGGAGCCTGACACAAGTAAGTGGAAGCAATGCCAGGACTCAGCTGAGGTCCCAGTGGTCGCCAACCCACACTCTCAAGTTAAGAGGCCCTGGGGTCCCTTGTTTCGTCTCTTACCGTGGGTGTTATTCTACCTCCCCCACCCACATGGGGGATATTCACCTGAGAGGGTTCTTTGGTCGTTATCTTCATTTTTCGAAGTGTCGGATCACTTCCATTTTTCTCTCTGACTAGTGATATATAGAGGATGGTTGCCCAGTTGTACTTCCTCTTAAAACAACAATCACAAGCAAGACTCAGCTAGGGAGCCCATGGTCGCCAACCCACGGTCCAAAATTATTCGCATTTTACGACAGACAGGGAATACCGTATGTGTATTCTAGCACCCCCATCCACACGGGGATTCTGGGATCAAAGTTGGTCAGTCATATTGCTAACCACTCCACCCCCACTCAGTGCCGAAGTTACAGAGAGTGGAAGCTTTTACCTTCCACTCCTCCAAGGACCTTCACGTACTGTACTTAGATAGCTTAGATGGCTTTTTATAACGAGATAATGAACCTCTCTTGCCTCTACTCAGAGAAAGAGAGCTGACCCTTCTAAGGATGAAGATACATTATCAGCGATGGAACGAGAGAAGGATCGTGTGTTTGTGGTGGAGTGTTTAAGGGGAGTACAATTAGGCAACCATCCCCTGTTAATGTTGATCAGATTGGAAGATCAACCCTTCGAAGAATGAAAGTATAGGCAAAAAAAAAAGAAGAGAAGGGTCACGAAGGGCATGAGAATGAAAAACTACTTAGGACTCGCAAACCTAACTTCGTTTGGGTCGGAAGAGAACAAGACGTGACCAAGCGAGGTCGGATGTGGCAGATGAAAGTGAGGAAGCAGCAGCTAGTGCCCTCAGGGTGGTGGTGGTGGTGGTGGTGGTGGTGGAAGTGATTATTGTTTTAAGAAGAATAATAAGTAGGCAACCACTAGATGGAAAAATTGGAAGGGATCCAACACTTCGCAAAATGAAGGTATCTGCCAAAGAAAGGCAAGGACCATAAAGGGCGTGAAAATGAAAGACACTCTAGGCCTCGAACGCTCTAATACCGTCGGAGTCGGAAAAGATCAAGAGTTGACCAAGGGAGGTCAGATAGGTTAGATGAAAGTGAGGAACCTGACACAAGTACGTGGAAGCAATGTCAGGACTCAGCTAAGGGCCCCGTGGTCTCCAACCCACGCTCCCAAGTTCAGATCCCTTGCGGTTCCAACCGCTATTTCAAAAGATGTTCACTTATATGTACGGGATAGTATGCTCATAAGCGTCACACTTTTTTGATTGGATTTTAGAGGCTTGGATTCTAAGGATAGATCTGATTATAAACCCATGAGTCGAACTTTCACATCTATCCGCTTAGATTTAGAGGATGCCTGTATTTCCTTGTATAAGTTGTGTTATGTTCCTTCAAGGCATAAGTAATCAAGTGATGGTGATGGTGGGAATTTCTTAAGTAGTGGTGGTGGTAGTGACTTTGTTTGTAGATAAGTCTAACTGTCGTTTCCGTCTTGGGACCTACCAGGGAATGTTCAGAAAGGATAGATCATCCCGCCGGATCTGTCACTCATCTGTTGATCGTCCTATGTCCTTTAAACCAACGGTTCTCAACCTTCGAGAAACTGCGGCCCGGTAATTTTTTTTATTTTTATTTTATAAGACAAGGGCCCGATACCAACAAAATTTACTCGTAAATACGTTTCCAGTTGCTTTAATGTTCATATATTTAACCAACTTTAAGTACTGTTACTTGCCTGCCCTGTGGGTAGCCCTATTCGGTACTTCTTGGAAGGGACTAGTGAGTCACCCAACCTGGGAGCTCCCTGCTGGCCTGGAGGGCATGGCTGGCATTTTCGTGTATTGTTCTCGTCGGCTGGTTTACCTGTGAGTTTCTTGGAGATTCAACGAGAATATTCCGCCTCTAGCCACCTCGCGACAATTCTGACTCACATCACCCGAGCTATAAAAAGGTAGGCTAGCCACGGACAGTCAGTCACAGTTGGTGCTGGACTCCGGGTCAGTGTTGTAGCCTACTCCGTGGTTGAGTCAGTGTGAGACTCAGTGTGTTGAGGTTCAGTGGCTGTACTGAGGGCGACACAGGTGTTGGCTGTCGCTAGTATCTGAACGAGGAGTTGTGGCTGTTGGTATCGGAGTGCCCAGAAAGTAGCTGCATTGAAGACGGCGTGCGGAGTGGAAGACTGTGTACTGCCTCAGAGTGCTGTATGTTTGTGTATTTCTGTGGACTGAGGGTCGCTATGAGTCAGCGAGAGAAGCCACCATCGTGAATGTGAGAGTAATTGGACCTTTGTTAATATTCGCTGTTGTATCGTCCTGCTGTTGAATACTATTGAGCTATTACTGTTTAGTTGTTCACTGCATGTGACTGTGAATTATTGGACTATTTCTGGAATCCAATCAAGGAATAGTCATCGTGTGTGTACCAGAGGTACACCTTCCGCGGCTAGTTAAACTGCGCGCATTCTCTAAGGCCATATATGCAAACAAACTTGAGCTTGTGAACTACAAGAAACTTTAGTCTTCAACTGTTAGATGTCTCTACCATCGGTTTAATTGTTCCCTCTAACGGGCTAAACTCTAATCATTTCATAAATAAATGTTTATTTGTTTTTATAAACCTGGTTCTGAGGATTGTTTTTCTTAATGTTCTGAAGTTGCCAGCACTTCAGCTTGTTCCTTCTCGATTATAATAAACTTATCAAAAACTTGGAAATATTTTCTCTAGCCTATTAAAACCGGGGGTGTGTATAGGAATCCAGCCTATCGGCAAAGAGTTCTGGAAGCTTACCCTTAAAGTACTATAAAAGCAGGGCGTTTTAGGGCCGTATTGTATGAATTGCTCCAGTGATTGTGAGTGCGGCGTGTCCGAAGGGGGGCAGGGGCGCGGCCTGCGTGAGGAAGGCCCAGTGACTCAAGGTAATGGCAGAATTTTCATAGACATGTGATAGCTCCTGCGGATAGTTTGAGAGGAAGGTTTCAACCTCTTTTATTTAATGTAAATTTCTACTGAGAAATAGGTAATATAAGAGAACGAAGAGTGTGATGCTGATGCTTGTTGTTTTAAGGGGCCTAATATTGAAGGTCATCGGCCTACGAAGAGTGTTGACCCTCTGCCGTATCCCATTCAACCTTGCATGGCGTGACTAAAGTTTCCAAAACCTCTAAATTTCGTAAATCCTTTTGGCACTAATGTTTCTCATGTATTCACCCCGGTGTAGTATAGGATTAACCTCTGTATCATTGGGCCATAACCCCACTTAAGATTTTAACAATTTCTTGAAGGAGTGCAAGAATTTCGCCTCTTTGCCTTTTGTTTATGGCCGGCCATGTGCAACCTTTTTCTTTCAACATTGAGGCCACGTAGTATGGGTTATTATGCCCCTGTATATTCTTTTCAGAGTTTATCCTTGTGTTGGTTCCAATTGGGAACAGTGAACTCGATAACTGTTGAGCAATAGATAAGCCCACATCGGGGCAACTGTGTATAAATACTTTAATGTGGGGACAACCGATAGGTTGTCAGGCTGAATTGGAGTGCGCCATAGAAGCTAATGCCTCTGCGAGGCGGGAGTATGGCATATTTGGAGCGCAGACTCCTATGTTATGTAAATGATCGAAGCAAAACATGCTCTTGTAAAATATTGTTCCTGTCAAGAACAATAATACACTTTTCTATGTAAATCAACAAACTGATATCAAGGTTTGTACCTGATGTTCGGACTTCTAAGTCCCCTATATTGTTATATCTGGCAAGCTCATTAATATTGTTGTTATTCATTCAAATTTTCGTTCTCAAATTTCAAACATAAAAAAGGAAAGAAAGTTTTGAAATTTGCCATCTTAAAAGTTGTTATAAGAAATACCTTGTCCAGCCATTCAACCCACGCGTTTCTTTTCCCTTTGTGAGCCACGGAATCACCGTATCAGTGTGTTGTGTAACTAGAAATACGGTATTCAGATCCAGCTGTCTACACATAGCTGTTGTAAGAGGTGACTAGACTTGGATAAATGAAAGTAAAGATTACCGTCACCTGGTAATAGCAACGGTTCCAACAACCTACTGGGCCTAAATAAGAGAGACTTGTAAATAGACAGCAATTAGATATAATTTCTCAAATTGTGTGGTTAGAATTGTGTGTGAATATATGTGTGTACATTTGTTGGGTCATTCTGAAATAAATTAGAGTAATGAAATAGACGGAGTTTTATTCGTAACAGTATTAATAATTAAGTAGGCCTATTGCATGATCTTAAAATGAGGTGGGATGTTGACAAAAAATATACTGGATGAATACAATTTTCTGGCACGTTGTAGTTTATTCAAGCCAGCAGAATTTACTAATTTTAGCTCATTTTCACTGACATATTATCTCATTCTGACCCAAAATATTAAAAAAATGTATAACACCGATGATTTTATTGCTACATTGAGTTTCATGATCTTAGTTTGAAAAAGGAATGTTACTGGGAAAAATGATTATGCACTGTACTTTGCCACTGGTCAGAAGAGTAGGAGAAGCAGCTGAAGCATGTCAACTTATCGGCGAAAGACTTGTCATGTATACGTACGACAAATGTTTTTATATGCAATGCATGTAATTTTATATGTAAAAATGTACGAATCTCTCATTTCTAAACATAATCACGAAAATTACTCTCCTAAGAATATCTTCACTGTACAATATGTATTTATATAAATGCTCAGACAAAAAATCCAGAATAATATCTCGTGGCTTAGATTACTGATCCTACGGCCAGGCGGTTGAATAACACTTCCTTAAACTGGGGAACTCCTTCACCCTTATGAGCGAAAGAGACATGTCTTTCATATTCTCTCAGCCGCAGGTCTTATCTCAACTCACGGGAATTTACGATCCCTGCCAGCGTATTTCATCATTTTATCGAACGGTTTTTTTATTTTTATTTTTAAAGGTCCGAAAATATATTTTCTCATCTTTTGTTCCCCATGGCAGTTCGCAACATTCACGATGATATCTCTGCTGTGTATCATGACGTAGCTTGTGGGTGAAAGTCTATTGTTAACCGCGCTCAGGAATTGTAAAATAGTACTTCGAACTTTGTTTCCTTTTTTCAGTATCTTTTTAACTGTCAGGTTATTTCAGTCTGCCAAAACTAATTTTGAATAAATAAATTTATAAACTACCTGAAAAAGAAAACATATTTGATAAGAGAAGTATGCCTTAAAAAGATTTCTACGCATCGGATGCCATGATGGATAGAAATCGGATAGGTCTCAGCCAGAAATTACGAAGCACTATCATACGACTAGCTGTACATGTATTCCACCATAATTTCTGTGAAAATCCAAACTTCCATCAACCGAACGAAAAATGTGTGTCCTAATAATAATAATAATAATAATCGTATGTCCTCAGCTACCGTGTGCAGACATTTCAATTTGACGCCATCTGGCTGTCTGCTCGTCAATTTCGACGTTCCGTTTTACTCTAGGCCCACTAGATGGCAGACCGAGTAAACCGAAACTCTCCTGGGCGTCTATGGCTGGGATTTAATGAATTTTGTCGGGTAAACACCAAATGTGTCACCAGAGATCTTTTACATGCCGACATCGTACGACATGGAGTGTCGAATGGACTTTTTTCCGCCCTTCAAAAATCCGACTACCTCTGCCGGGTTTGAACCCGCTATCTTGGGATCCGGAGGCCGACACTCTACCACTGATCCACAGAAGCAGTTAATTTGTGTGCTGATTATGCCAAAGAAAATGTGAAAGATATCATCTCGACAAGTTCAAAACGCGTACAAAGTCCTTGAATGAATACAGTAAAGAACAGTAGTGAACGTCAATAATTTTAAAACACCTGTTGTATGGCTATTCAGCTGCAATAAGAGTATTATTATAAAAAAGAAACAAATTAATTAACCTTTCCACTCCCAAGTTCTTTTCCGACTTATGCATGTTCCATACCAGATTTAAATGTGAGGAGAATATTGGAACCTCACAGTTCGGCTTGAGAAATGGCCCTGGTACTAGAGAGACATTATTCATTCTGCAGGTATTAATCCAACGGTTCCGGGATTCAATATCGTTGTTTTTGTTTGTTTCATCATCATCATCATCATCTGTTTACCCTCCAGGTTCGGTTTTTCCCTCGGATTTAGCGAGGGATCCCACCTCTACCGCCTCAAGGGCAGTGTCCTGGAGCTTCAGACTCTTGGTCGGGGGATACAACTGGGGAGTATGACCAGTACCTCGCCCAGATGACCTCACCTGCTATGCTGAACAGGGGCCTTGTGGAGGGATGGGAAGATTGGAAGGGATAGGCAAGGAAGAGGGAAGGAAGCGGCCGTGGCCTTAAGTTAGGTACCATCCCGGCATTCGCCTGGAGGAGAAGTGGGAAACCACGGAAAACCACTTCCAGGATGGCTGAGGTGGGAATCGAACCCACCTCTACTCAGTTGACCTCCCGAGGCTGAGTGGACCCCGTCCCAGCCCTCGTACCACTTTTCAAATTTCGTGGCAGAGCCGGGAATCGAACCCGGGCCTCCGGGGGTGGCAGCTAATCACGCTAACCACTACACCACAGAGGCGGACTGTTTGTTTCATACACTACGAAAAAGCTTTCGATTACAGTGCGCCATAACGAACTCATGAATATTCTTCGAGAATTAGGGCTTAATTGGCGGAATATCTGTATTATTGATAATCTCTATTGGAACCAGAGAGTTGGCATCACAGTTGATGGTCATGTCTCAGAATCAATCAATCAATCAATCAATCAATCAATACTGATCTGCATTTAGGGCAGTCGCCCAGGTGGCAGATTCGCTATCTGTTGTTTTCCTAGCCTTTTCCTAAATGATTTCAAAGAAATTGGAAATTTATTGAACATCTCCCTTGGTAAGTTATTCCAATCCCTAACTCCCCTTCCTATAAATGAATATTTGCCCCAGTTTGTCCTCTTGAATTCCAACTTTATCTTCATATTGTGATCTTTCCTACTTTTATAAACTCCATTCAAACTTGTTCGTCTACTAATATCATTCCACGCGATCTCTCCGCTGACAGCTCGGAACATACCACTTAGTCGAGCAGCTCTTCTTCTTTCTCTCAGTTCTTCCCAACCCAAACATTGCAACATTTTTGTAACGCTACTCTTTTGTCGGAAATCACTCAGAACAAATCGAGCTGCTTTTCTTTGGATTTTTTCCAGTTCTTGAAACTTTTTTTATTATTCCAGCTCTATGCAGAAAAAAGAATCAGATACCCTTAAGACAACCATTCTGTAAAGGAATTGTAATTTTACTCAGTACTTGTTTAAAAAATAATTTGTAATCTTAATTCAGTAAAATATTCCTCAAGTAACTGTAATCGAGCCCAATTACTATTTTCTTGTAGTCTTGAACACTAGGCTTTAACACTTTCAGCCCCATGTGTATCAATTTGATACATGGCAAGTTATGAGCTCAACCCCATGTGTAAGAAGAAGAATCAATCATGAAAGGAGTTGGCCAAGGCTGCGTTTGAAATGTGGACATCCCGGAAGATGCTGAAGATCCTTGGACAGCTAAAATGACCAATACACTCGTATAAGATTTGCATCGTATGAACAAAGAATCAGAAATTCTCATTACCATCAAGAGAAGAAAGCTAGAATACTTCGGTCATATTATGAGGAACAGTAAATACCACCGTCTTCAAGTAATATTCCAAGGGAAAATGAATGGTAAACGTGGTCCGGAACGAAGTAGAACATGGTGGCTCGGCAACTTGAGCCAGTGGTATTTACACAGCTACAGAGCAGTTATGGAACGACAACATTAGCAATAGTTTTTGCTCATGGCTCATTTTACCAGAACTTGACAATGGTGTGATAAATGTCTATAGCTTCTTTCACTGCAACTTATCTTCAATATACTCATAAAAGTCAGAATCATCAACATTTACTAAGATTTCTGAAATGTAATCCTCCTTGATGCTTTCCTTACATTTCTGCGCACCCGTCTCAGAAAACAGCTGTGAATGAAGAACACAGGGCACATAATCATCGTCAAAATACGGTAAGGCGATTTATGAATCGTCCGTCGTCTGAACAGAGCATGTGATGAACAACAAAATTACAGCGTCAGACTGAACTCTGAAGTGGAGAAGAGCGCATTGCTTTCGAGTTAATTCGTGCTTGGGACAGCGGGAGACGTGCTGACATCCCAGTTAACTCGGACATGAGATGGAAAAGGTTCAAATAGAATGAGATGTTTCGCTTTTGGAACAACATAATCAGATTCTATCAAATTATACTCAAAAACATTTATAAATATATAAACATTTGTTTATTTCTGTTTAAATCTTTAAAGCTTGAAGTACGTCGCACCGACACGCATAGGGTTTATGGCGACGATGGGATAGAAAAGGCTAGGAGCGGGAAGGAAGCATCTCTAGCCATAATTAACGTACAAAAGTCCCCCCCCCCCCAGCATTTGCCTGGTGTGGAAGTGGAAAATGGGCTGCCGACAGTGGGATTATCATTCGAATGCAACCTGATAACTACTTTCCCTAAACCACGTGGACACTGGCTCGGTAATTTGAAACTTAATGAAGTCTTCACTTCTCTCCACTCTAGCATAGCATGCAAGTTTTGCAACAACTTTACTGTACTTTACGTCATATGCAGTATTTAAGTTGGGCGAGCGCGACCTTAATTGAGGTAAAGCCCTAGGATCTGCTTGGTGTGAAAATAGAAAACCACGGAAAAGTTTAGAATACAATGCTCTTTTCAGGGTCTACAGTATATACACTACAGTATTAATTTTTCTCAGAAGAGCCATCTTCTCTTCTTTCTGTGTTCCTCTTATGTAGGGAAGGAAATAAAGTAAAGATGAAGTGGTTGAATGGTTAAGTGACAACAATATCATAGAATGTAAGAGAATTTTAAGTGATATTAGAGATTTATGGTGAGAGGATAAAAGTAAATTGTAGGTGTCGACACTCTAAAAAGTATTAAAAGTCAATGCCGACAGCCCTGAAGATGGTTTTCCGTAGTTTCCCATTTTCACACCAGGCAAATGCTGATGCTGTACCTTAGTTAAGGTTATGGCCGCTTCCTTCTCACTCCTAGGCCTTTCCTATCCCATCGTCACCTTAAGACCTATCTGTGTCGGTGCGACGTAAAGCAAATTGTAAAAGAAAGAAGTATTAAAAGTGAAATGCAATGTCTAAAATCTTGTGAAAAGTTTAAACCATTCATAAAATAATCTGGATTTACAGGAAATCACAAAACCATAATGCAAACATAAAGGGCAGAATGAAAATCTTCATGGCCCCCGGCAGGGAGAGTAATGTAAGAGTGGTGGTGGTGGTGGCGGTGGTGGTGGCGGTGGTTGTCGTTGTAAGGGAAAATACAACCTGGCAACCATCCTCTATTTATTTATTTATTTATTTATTTATTTATTTATTTATTTATTTATTTATTTATTTATTTATTTATTTATTTATTTATTTATTTATTTATTTATTTATTTATTTATTTATTTATTTATTCACAGTTTGCTTTACGTCGCACTGACACCGATAGGTCTTATGGCGACGATGGGATAGGAAAGAGCTAGGGTCGAGAAGGAAGCGGCCGTGGCCTTAATTAAGGTACAGCCCCAGCATTTCCCGGTGTGAAAATGGTAAACCACGGAAAACCACCATCCTCTCTTAGCACTAATCTGAGGAGGAGGTGGAGGTAGTGGTGCTTATTGTTTCAATCTTTTTAAGAAGAACAATTGGGCAACCATCTGCTATTAACACTAATCAGAGAGATAAAAATGGACGTCTTCGACACTTTGACAAATGAAGGCGTCGGCAAAATAAAAGCCAGGGTCACGAAACAAATTAAAAGTCTCTCTAGGCTTCACAAACGTAACACCTTCCGCGTCGGAAGAGAGCAAGAGTTGAACAAGGAAGATCAGAGTACAAAGGCGGGAGTTGGAATTCTAGCAATGCCAGACTCAGCTACGAACCCTGTGGTTGCCGATCCACGCTCCTAAGTTGATCCTGGTGTCCCCCTTTAGTCGTGCCTTACGACAGGCAGATGATACCGTAGATGTGTTCTACCGCACCCATCCACATGGGGCGCACCTTATTATCTAGATCACCCGCATGACAGAAAAAATTCTTCACGAGATTATATTTGACTAAAATATGTTAAGGAACTCCTTTATATAAAGAAAATGTGTGTTTATAATGGGAGAGCACGACTTAGTTAAATCATCATTCTTACTTGAGATTTCTTTTGTATCTACAAGTCACAGGTACTGTATACTGCACCCTTTTCAACCCGAACATTTCTTATCAGACTATAAAATAAATAAAAATGTAATAGAAAACTCAGCATATAAATAACATTTATTTAACACCATAAATAGGATATAAAATAATATAAATGGTCTCGAATAACAAGTATAACTTCGGATATTTAAAAGATGTGGTTTACTCCCTGAGCACGGTTAAAAAACTGTATAAGAATCACCTTTTGTTATTAAAATCTTCATATAAAGAAAAATTGTAACAAAAATATATTGATGCTAGAACACACAAAGAACTCTTTAAGGGTCAGGACTCATCACTCACTCAGTCCTACCACACACCATACATTTCATATCCTGTTTGGCACGCGGGAATGGAGAGGTACGCGAGCCAGTTGTAGTGCGGCTGGCAGGCACGGTTGCATCCCTTCGAAGTCCGGTTACACATTGCAATCCCTATCTCTGCTCCTATCAACAGAGCAGCCCATATGAGGAGTAGGCTCAATACCAGGAACAAGATGTACCATTTATTCTTCCTCAACCGTCCTAAAAAGCCTTTTTCTCTGCAAATACACAACAAAACAATTGCAAATTAATATGCAGTATAAGCTTTCTGAGTTTATGCTAGACTCAGTGTTAACAGCTCCATAAGAATCGTTAAAGCAGGGCCTCTCGCGGTGCATGCACCGGTGCATTGCGCTGCCCAAAGTGCAAAAGACGACTTCGCTAGGTTGACCAGAGTGCAGACCCCCACTCCTCGTTTTGAGCAATAACGCTGTCTCTCCCTTTCCCTACGCCTGTCTCGCTCACTCCGCCGTCTCCCCTTTCCTCACTTGCTCAGCAGCGCTCCACCATCCGAGCCGAATTCAGCCGAGCTTAGCCGAGTCGCCCCGAGACAAAACAGCCGAACCGAGTCCGACATATGCACGGTGCACAGAACCTCTCTGCGCCTCGGTTTGCACGCGTGAGATTTTGGGCGTGTGAGAGGCTCTGCTTTAAAGGAAGGTCGTTAGGTGGAGATTCTGGTTACAACGGAACTGTTCGGGTTGCACTAGACAGATCTCAAGGAAACTTGGGTGAATGATCAATTAACAAATCTAAATTTAATTATAATCACCGTTTTGCCGTAAAATCAACGGAAGTGTCATAATTAGTTGCTGAAAAATAATCGGACGGATCGGAGCAGTTAGCTGAGGATGTAGGATGACATTACGTACGCACTGTAGAAATATATCGACAGTTCTGTTTTCAAGCTACATAAAACACTTTATCCCGCCAGGAACCTTCCTTGAATGATGCAGTATTTCACCTGTTTCTTGGTACAAGTCATAATAAAATGGAGGTGATGATGAGTATTTTGAAGAGAAATTGCAACGAACAATTCTTTCTTAGCACTAGGGAAATACTGCTGAGAATGTCCTACCCTTCAAAAAATGAAGGTATTGGCAGAAGAAAGACAGGGCGTGAAAATGAAAGACTCCCTAGGCCTTGCAAACCATATGCCGTCGAGGTCGGAAGAGAACAACAGTTGACCAAGATACGTCAGATAGGAAAGATGAAAAAGAGGAGCTTAACACAAGTAAAAGCAATGCCCAGATTCAGCAGAGGACCTTGGTCACCAGCCCACGCTCCTAATGTGCAAGTCCCGAGGTTCTCTTTCAGTCACCTTTTACGACAGACATGGAATACCGCGGATGTATTCTACCTCTCCCACCCAACTGGCATGTTCCCGAGGAAGAGGGGCTGGCTAGACAGTAAGAGGAATTAAATTTAAGGTGGTTAAGGCACAAAGGGATGAAATAGAAATGAAGAAACAGACGTAGAGACCTCTCAGGTAACACAAGGGGCATGTTGTTAGACTGGCTGTACTCCGAGGCCAATCCAGCATGAGTAACCATTAGCTGGTTCAGCCTACGGGATCAACAAGCACACCAACGTCATGGTGCTCCTTGAACGGGACACGGACAATTGTCAATTGTTTGCTAGCCCTAGGGCTCGATTTAACTCGAGACTATGGCAAAACTAAGATTTCGAGACTTAATACACTGTCCTGTCTGTTAAAAAATTTGTAAAATAAGTTTTGTGGACTTTCTTTTAATAATCTGCTTTAAGCCGCACCGACGCAGATAGGTCTTATGGCGGCGATGGGACAGAAAAGGCCTAGGAGTGGGAAGAAAGTGGCCGTGGCCTAATTGAAGTAAAATCCCAGCATTTGCCAGGTGTGAAAATGGGGAAACAATGGGAAACTATCTTCAGGACCTACGACAGCGAGGTTCGAACCCACTATCTCCCGAGTTCAAGCTGATAGATACGAGATCCAAACCGCACAGCCACTTGCCCGGTCTATACAGCAATGAGCTCTACTGACAGGAAGATAATAAGGGTTGCATAGGAGAACTGTACTTACTAGCTCTTCAGTACCGCTGGCTGGAAGCGGGAGAATAACGGAATTCATAGAATATTGCCCGACGGTACAACCCGAAATCCAGTCACCGCTATCAATTCGACACATCATCGCAGTGAGCTGACGCTCTTCACTTGCCACAGCAGTTGCAGTCTACTTCTAAACAAAAAGTACTTACTATACTGCAAAGCGTAGTCGATAAAATAAACTTAACCGACCTGTTTTTTTTTTTTAATTATGGGATCTTCGTAATGCTGTGCTGAATATTATTATTGAGTTAATATAAACTTAAGCGCCCCCCCCCTCTGTGGTGTAGTGGTTAGCGTGATTAGCTGCCACCCCCGGAGGCCCGGGTTCGATTCCCGGCTCTGCCACGAAATTTGAAAAGTGGTACGAGGGCTGGAACGGGGTCCACTCAGCCTCGGGAGGTCAACTGAGTAGAGGTGGGTTCGATTCCCACCTCAGCCATCCTGGAAGTGGTTTTCCGTGGTTTCCCACTTCTCCTCCAGGCGAATGCCGGGATGGTACCTAACTTAAGGCCACGGCCGCTTCCTTTCCTCTTCCTTGCCTATCCCTTCCAATCTTCCCATCCCTCCACAAGGCCCCTGTTCAGCATAGCAGGTGAGGTCATCTGGGCGAGGTACTGGTCATACTCCCCAGTTGTATCCCCCGACCAAGAGTCTGAAGCTCCAGGACACTGCCCTTGAGGCGGTAGAGGTGGGATCCCTCGCTAAGTCCGAGGGAAAAACCGAACCTGGAGGGTAAACAGATGATGAATGAATGAATTAATAAACTTAAGCCTAACTTTATGTGTAGTATAAGTACCAGTAGCATGATAGTTCACTTATTCTGAACCTTCCCAATGCAATAATCCAAAGCTTTTACTCAGAATTACAATTAAAGAGTGAAGACATACATATGCATATTATAACTTTACAGTTAGATTGGGCAAATACCATCGCTTCGAAATCCACTGTCGGCAGACCTCAGGGTGGTTTTTCGTATTTTGCCATTTTCACATCAGCAGGCAACTGCTAGACTTGTACCTTAATATTAAGGCCACGGTCGTTTCGTTCCAAGTCCCTGCCCTATCTCTTCGTCATCATAATGCCTGTCTGATTCTGTACGACGTAAAACCAATAGTAGATGATGATGATGATGTTTATTGTTTAAAGGGGCCTAACATCTAAGGACATCGGCCCCAATAATAGATAACAAGAAGAACTAGGATAGCTTTAAATTCGGCGATTGGTGCAAGGTGATGGTGATTGTTGCTTTAAGAGGAAGTATAACCATCCTCTAATAAAGGTATCGGCAAGAGAAAGAGAGGGGCCATAAAGGGCATGAAAAAGAGGCTCGCTAGGCCTTGTAAACCTAATGCTGTCGAAGTCAGAGTGGTGGTGGTTATTGTTTTAAGTGGACGTACAACTAGGCAACCGTCCTCTATCAACAGTAATCAGAGTTGAAAACACTGAAGGGGGCCGACACTTCGAAAAATGAAGGTATCGGCCCAAGGAAGGCAAGGGCAACGAACGGCGTGAAAATGAAAGACACCATAGGCCTCACAACCTAATACCGTCGGGGTCGAAAAGCAATGCCAGGACTCAGCTAAGGACCCCGTGGTTGCCAACTCACGCTCCCATGTTAACAGCCCCTGGAGCCCCTTTTAGTCACATCTTACGACAGGCAGGGGATACCGTGGGTGTTATTCTACCACCCACCCCCACAGAGAAATCTCAAGTTCAGAGCCCCTTCCCATTTTAGGGATTGACTAGATGATGTATCCATGCTTCGCTACGAAATTTTACATTGTATACAGAATTCTAGGTTAAGTAGTGTACGCATTGTGAGTAAGATTATATTAAATTGCATAGCTCTTAACGTTACCTTAGGAACGCGACGGAGAAGTAACCATACGTCTCTTCTTTTTTTTTTCTTTTTTTTGCTAGGGGCTTTACGTCGCACCGACACAGATAGGTCTTATGGCGACGATGGGATAGGAAAGGCCTAGGAGTTGGAAGGAAGCGGCCGTGGCCTTAATTAAGGTACAACCCCAGCATTTGCCTGGTGTGAAAATGGGAAACCACGGAAAACCATCTTCAGGGCTGCCGATAGTGGGATTCGAACCTACTATCTCCCGGATGCAAGCTCACAGCCGCGCGCCTCTACGCGCACGGCCAACTCGCCCGGTACGTCTCTTCTTATGTGAAGACTGGATTAGGGAAGTTTCATTGTAATGGTACGCCCTCTTGCCTACAATCAGTCACAATCAAGATGGGGAGTTTTCATTATAATGGCAGACACTCAGTCTCCATCTGCCTTTTTTACATCCTCAGAGAAAGTGTCTTAGTACAATAGTGTCCAAAAGTTAAGCATAATCACTAAACGAGGCCATACCGCCGGATAGGAATGTCAGGTTGATGCCTGAACAAACGGAAGCTGACTCACACACCATATGTCACATAACTTGTCCAAAAAAAGAAACAGTGTCAGAAAGGTCCTGATAGCTAAGGTACACCTTTGACAACAACTAACAAAACTTGGCAATGTTTTCCACAACAAAATATGCTGTTAATAGGGTGTATAGTTACCCCTAACGGCCACACATGCTTTGCAGCGACGTAGCATGTTCTCTATCAGATGGCCCAAGGGCTCTTGTGACGGTCGATCCCATTCGTCCGCAGACCTCGCTGGCCAGTCTATGCGATGAACGTCTTCCCCAGCCAGAAATTCATCCACCAGAGCAGCGCGGTGCGGTCGGGCATTATCGTCCATTAAGAGGAAGTCTAGACCAACCGCACCTCTGAAGAGTCGAACATGTGGTCTCAGTACCAGCACCATACTGGTCCCGTTCCACGATGTTCCTGTGGTTGTATCGGCTACCCGGTTCTCTCCAGATTAATGTGCGACGGGAATCGTTCTGCAAACTGAAGTGGGATTCATCTGTGAAGAGCACATGCCTCCATTCATTCATGGTCCAGTTTCGAAGTTGACGGCTCCACAGTAAACGAGCCCGTCTCTGTGCTGCAGTGAGCGGGACGCACACCGCTGGACGTCGGGCAAACAGCTCTGCTGTTCTGAGCCTCCGGTGCACAGTTTGCCGGGAAACGGCAACCCCTGAGACGGCTGCAAGCTCCGCCGACAATTGTCTTGCAGGTGCACTCCGATTTCGTGGGGCGGTTAAGGTCAGATATCGGTCCTGCTGTGGGGTTGTAACCTTTGGTCGACCTGGTACTGGCCTACGACTAACATCTCCTGTGTCTCGAAATCGTCTCCAAAGCCTGGAAATGACACTTTGTGGCACATTCAAGGATACGGCAACTTCGGTCTATGTCTGGCCTGCTCCCAGGCGGCCAAGTAATCTAACCTGCAGAACGGGGTCCAAATGGCGTCGCTGTGTCATTATGTTGTCACGTTCACCACGAGACTACACTCCGCACACATTAACAGGGCAAACACGACTGAAGGAATATGGGGCGCAGGCACTGGCTGTGTTTACCTTGCGGTTAAGCCGCTAGAAAGGTTGGTAGGTGCATTTGCGGTCTAGTTCCTGTTGCCCAGCATACTCGTAACTTATTCTTAACTTTTGAAGACTAGTGTAGTATTCTCAACTGAAATCAACATAGGTTATTACAATGACGGCAGTAGGAATGTCGCCATTGAAAGCAATGCTATCATATGAAATAACAAACCAAACCCCATGGCACTACAGCCCTTGAAGGGCCTTGGCCTACCAAACGACCGCTGCTCAGCCCGAAGGCCTGCAGATTACGAGGTGTCGTGTGGTCAGCAGGACGAATCCTCTCGGCCATTATTATTGGCTTTCTAGACGGGGGCCGCTATCTCAGCGTCAGATAGCTCCTCAATTCTAATCACTTAGGCTGAGTGGACCTCGAACCAGCCCTCAGGTCCAGGTAAAAATCCATAACCTGGCCTGGAATCGAACCCGGGGCCTCCGGATAAGAGGCAGGCACGCTACCCCTACACCACGGGGGCCGGCTTATCATATGAAATACTCGATCAAATGAAAAACCACACATTTTCTCACTTTTAACGAACAGTACTACGCTGCTGATGTAACAGTCCAAAGTTCCAGAGCTCGAATGACCAGGCCGCAGACAGCTGTGAGCTGTGAACACTCCTTAATTTGGGAGGAGGGGGGGCGAATAGTGTAGAGTCTCAGAGCAGAAACTATGCCGTTTTACTCATCCGTTTAATAGGAATATCCGATGAGTCGGAAAATCTCAATTCACTACACTGGCGGGGGAAACAACTATCTGACTTGGCAAATATTTCCTCCAAGCCAAAGGAGAAACCCCCTTTTCGCTGTTAATTTGGAATAAAATGGATGCAAAATGAAATAAAAGTGAAGAGGAAGTTATTTTCTTAGAAGCGGCTCTTTTCAGGGTTGCATTTTGTGTTATTTAGTGAATTGTGGTGCTATAATTTGGAATAGGCCGAAAATGTAATTCTAGACCAGGTCATAAGTGAGCCTCTGCCATTATTCCGTTAAGTGTGCACACTGATCATTCCAATCAGCGCATCAGAGTGGCGATCGAATTGTTAGAATACTGTGATGAACCAGTGTGTTACATACCATCAGTATCAGAAAATATATGAACCAGAGGAATGACAAGCTAAAGAAAAAAGTTATCTAACTCCCCAGCTATTTCCCGCCAATATTCGGGCAGGCCGTTATACTCGGTACGCAGCAGTAATCCCATCTATCTGTGTCGGTGCGACGTAAAGCAAAATAGCAAAAAGAGATGAGTATCAATATAAGAGACAAAGAATATCACAACAAACAATGGTCAATGTAATGTTATTGTTGATCAATTTTATGAGCTTTCGATATTGTAGGCCTTCACATTTAGTTTTCTTCCGACTCTGAAATACCATTCTTATCATAGTCGGTACGGTAAAACTGAATAAAACATAAATGATCGGAAATTGTATTCTCTATAACTTTTGTTATGTAGAATTTTCGATATGACCAATAACATAAGTACTTAAAATTTAAATTTTGGGCGCCTTCCCCTAAACTATCATTTCTTCCAGAGTGCATAAAATTGGTTATAGCTTAGACTGTACTTTCTTATTCTCAGACTCTATATACCGATTTTCATTAAATTCTGTTTACCCACTTTCTCGAGGCTCAGCGCTAATATGGACTTAGCAACGAAAATAAACATCCATGAATATCTCTGTTATCATAGCCGGTACGGTAAAAATTTAAAAAGACATCAATGATCGAAAATTTAATTCTATATAACTTTAGTTATGTAGTAATTATCGAGAGGACCACTAATAACATAAATATTTGAGAATTAAATTTTAGGGCTTCCCCTAAACAACCATTTCACTCAGCGTGAAAAAAAATTAGCTATAGCCTAGATTGTAGTGGCTCATTCCCCGACTTTACATACCGATTTTCATTAAGTTTTCTTCAGCCGTACTCTCGTGATGCATGTACATACATACAGACAGACAGACAGAAATTATGGGTGGGGGGAATATGCATTTCCTTGTTACTGCGGACATGACCGATACAGAAATACCATCATTAAATTCTGAGCAATGTACAGACAAAGCTCTTATTATATATATAGGTTCAGATGTTATCGTAGTTCATTTGTTCTTAAACATAAACAGAAACCGGTTTGGCAAGAATAGTGCGTAACTTGCCTTTATCGAAGGAAAGCTATTCATTCACAAGAACAAGGCAATATTACCTATTCTATAAACATCGTATCCCTTTGCTCACGAAAGTAACTTCCGAGGATTACTAAAAATTTGATAACATAGTCGTTCGTCACATCGTTGCCCATTCCTGCACTCATACCCCTAATATCTATATACCGGTATATAAAACTAGCAAGATACCAGTGCTTCGCTACGGTATTAAAACTGAAATTTATAATTGAAAGCTTATTGTTTTATATATAATCCGCCGAAATTCGCGATCTGACTCGTTTCCTAATAGATTACGGCAAGTTTCGTCCCAATTTTCAATCCTTCTCTCCAGCAATCGATTTCGTACTTCCCGGGCTAGGACCAGGTATTCCACCCGGTCAGTTTGGTCCCTAAATTTTTGCCATCTTTTCCTATAAGCATTTTTAATATGGATCTAATCCTTCAGGAGATTCGGCGTGGTGTCGTCTTGGGTGCCTTGGCGGTACTGAACCCGCGGGCGGACTGCATTCTTAGTCATTACCCGTCCAGGACCCGTTTCCAGCGCGGTCCGCACATTTGACGACGGTCCAGAACATTATTATTAGTAGTAGTAGTAGTAGTAGTAGTAGTAGTAGTAGTAGTAGTAGTAGTATTGCCGGGCTGAGTGGCTCAGACGGTTAAGGCGCTGGCCTTCTGATCCCAACTTGGCAGGTTCGATCCTGGCTCAGTCCGGTGGTATTTGAAGGTGCTCAAATACGTCAGCCTCGTGTCGGTAGATTTACTGGCACGTAAAAGAACTCCTGCGGGATTAAATTCCGGCACCTCGGCGTCTCCGAAAACCGTAAAAGAGTAGTTAGTGGGACGTAAAACAAATATTATTATTATTATTATTATTATTATTATTATTATTATTATTATTATTATTATTATTATTATAGATGTTCTGGACCCCACAGCAAGATGCAAGACCGCTACTTACATCTGCTGCCATTGTCATTGTTGACAATGTGACCAGCACTATTGTCGCGCGCAGGCAAAAAAAATTAAAAGAAGGTGTGTTTCTTTATGTTTAAAGGAGATTCCAAACACCAACGTTAACGTCTATTACCTTCAGTTTTGAGATATAAGTATCCCCAGAAAAATAATTCACTTTTTTCACATAATTTCATCCCCCGCCCCCCCCCCCAAGTGAATTTTCCGGCAAAAAATTATTGTTTCTTTAATAGTCAAGGATCTTCTAAATACCAATTATCACGACTCTAACTTCTTCAGTTTTTGATTTATGTGTCCTCATGAAAGGAATTCAACTGCTTTTCACTACCGCCCCCGCCCTCCCCCCAGGATGGTTTCCCCCGAACACGCGTTTTTCTTTGTATTAAAGGAGATCCAAATACCAATTATCACGTCTGTAACAACTTTAGGTTTTATTAAATGTATGTATTCTCATACAATTAAGTCAATTAATTTTTCAATTCTTTCAACCCCCCCGCCCCACTTCATTGGATTTTCCCAGAATACATGTTTCTTTACTTTTAAAGCAGATTCCAAATATCAAATTTCACGTCTGTAACATCACTTTTACCACCACCACCCCCCTTCCACCCAAGTAGTATTTCCGAAAACTAAAAATACACGTTTATTTATTTTTAATAGAGATAAAAAATACCATTTTTCACTTCTGTAACATGTTAAGTTTTTTGAGATATACTGTAGAAATTCTCATTTTAAAATTTCACCCCTATTTAGTTCCCCTTAAGTGGAGTTTCCAAAAACAAATCACCTATGGTTCTTTACATTTACAGGAGATTCCAAATAGTCACTTTTTACGTCTGTAGCATTTTACGTTTCTAAGATATACTGTAGATATAGTTTTTCAAAAAAATCACCCCAATTTGTCACTCCTGTTTAACCGCCATTAATTGGATTTTCCAAAAACAAAAAATACGTGCTTCTTTATTTTTAAAGGAGATTCCATATACAAATTTTCAGTTCTGTAATATCTTCAGTTTTTGAGATATATGTATCCTCAGTAACGGCATTCAACCCATTATTCATCCTTTTGCACCCCTCCTATTCGGATTTACAGTAAACTAAAAAATACGTGTTCCTTTATTTTTAAAGGAGATTCTAAATACCAATTTTTACTTCTGTAAACTTTTAAAGTTTCAATATGTAGACATACTCATTTTAAAAATTCACCCCCCCCCCCTTGTCACCCCCATTATTTGGATTTTCCAAAAACGAAAAATACCTGTTTCTTTATTTTTAAAGTAGATCCGAAATACCAATTTTGAGGTCTGTGATATCTTCAGGTTCTGAAATATAAGTAGCCTCATTAAAGGCGTTCAACCCCTTTTTCACCCCTTTTTACCCCTCCTATTGGGATATTCCGAAAAGTAAAAAATACGTGTTTCTTTATTTTTAATGAAGATTCTAAATACCAATTTTTACATCGGTAAACTTTAAAAGTTTTGAGGTATAGATGCACTCATTTTAAAAATTCACCTCCATTTTCACCCTCCCATTAATTGGATTTTCCTAAAACAAAAAATACGTGTTTCTTTATTTTTAAAGGAGATCAAAAGTACAAATTTTCAGGTCTGTAATATCTTCAGTTTCTGAGATAAAAGTACAAGTATCCTGATTAAAGGCATTCACCACTTTTTCACCCTTTTTCACCCCTCCTATTGGGATTTCCTGAAAACAAAAAAATACGTGTTACCTTATTTATAAAGAAGATTCTAAATACCAATTTTTACATCTCTAAACTTTGAAAGGTTTGAGATATAGATACACTCATTTTAAAATATCACCCCCCCCCCTTTTCACCCCCTTAGCGATGGAATATTCAAAAATCCTCTCTTAGCGAGCACCTACATCTTAATATGAATATATCCCCAAAATTTAATTTCTTTATGTCCAGTAGTTTTGGCTCGGCGATGATGAATCAGGCAGTCAGTCAGTCAGGACAAGTTATTTTATTTATATATATATATATATATAGATAGATAAAAGTTTTGTCTGTACATTGCTCAGAATTTAAAAATGATGGTATTTCTGTATCAGTCGTGTCCACAGTAACAAGGAAATGCACTTTTAATTTTCCGTAATGTCTGTCTGTCTGTCTGTCTGTCTGTCTGTCTGTCTGTCTGTCTGTCTGTCTGTCTGTCTGTCTGTCTGTCTGTCTGTCTGTCTGTCTGTCCACGCATCACGAGAAACCGGCTGAACAGAATTTAATGAAAATCGGTATGCAAAGTCGGGGAATAAGTCGCTATAATCCAGGCCATAAATAATAATTCTATTCACGATGAGTGAAATGGTAGTTTAGGGGAAGGCCTAAAATTTAATTCTCAAATATTTGTTATTAGTGGTCGTATCTTATGATAATCGGTAGGCAAAGTTGGAAGTAGTATAATAGGACAGTTCTGCGGCCTCCTCCCCCTCCCGCGGGAAATTTGAATTTTGGCGGGAGATTTGAATTTTGGCGCGAGATTTGAATTTGTAAACAAAGCCACGTGCTTTTTGAGAGCTGTCATCGACAACAACGTATCGCTAACCTCACTACTGCCATCTTGACCGGCCTAAACCTCAGTGGTACCAACTTAACCTATCTAGCGCGAGATTTGAATCGGTAAACAAATCCACGTGTTTTTCGACAGCCACGTGCTCTTTGACAGACAACAACGCATCGATAACCTCACTGCTGCCATCTTGATGGGGCTAAACCTCAGTGGTACCAACTTAACCTAACTAGCGCGAGATTTGAATAGGTAAACAAATCCACGTGTTTTTGACAGCCACGTGCTTTTTGACAGACAACAACGTATCGCAAACCTCAGTGCAGCCATCTTGACAGACCTAAACCTCAGTGCTACCAACTTAACCTCACTAGCGCGAGATTTGAATCGGTAAATAAATCCACGTGCTTTTTGACAGCTGTCATCCGCCATCTTTATACTACAGAGCACCGTGCTGCCCTCTTTATCGCAGTAGCTGTAAATTCGTCACCTGCCATCGGCAGTGCTGCCATCTTGGCGGGTCAAAACCTTAGTGCTACTAACTTAACCTCACTAGCGCGAGATTTGAATCGGTAAACAAATCCAGGTGCTTCCTGACAGCCACGTGCTTTCTTGACAGCTATCATCGACAACAACGTATGGCAAATCTCAGTACTACCATCTTGACGGGCGTAAAGCTTAGTGGTACCAACTTAACCTAACTAGCGAGAGATTTGAATCGGTAAACAAATCTACACGCTTTTTTGACAGCTGTCATCCGCCATCTTTAATCAAGAGAGCAACGTGCTGCCCTCTTTGTGGTGGCGGTAAATTCCACGTACTTTACAAACTCACGTGCTTTTTTCTGGCAGCTGTCATCCGCCATCTTTAAACTACAGAATACCGTGCTACCCTCTTGCGTCAGCTGTCATCCGCCATCTTTAATCCAGAGAGCACCGTGCTAAACTCTTTAGTTGAAATGTGGTGGCAGATAATTTGAGAAGCCGAAATCTTGCGGGCAATTTCGTCAGCTGTCATCCGCCATCTTTAATCAAGAGAGCGCAGTGCCGCACTCTTTAGTTGAAATGTGGTGGCAACAAATTCTACATTCGCCATCTTTAATCTACAGAGCGCCGCGCTGCACTCTGTGGTGACGGACACTTTGAAAAGCTGCCAAGAGAGCATCGTGTTGGCATCTTTATTCTTTGACAAGTGGTGGCGGCAAATTCTACATCCGCCATCTGAGAGCACCGTGCTGCGCTCTTGATCGTAGTAGCGGACAATTTAAAAAGAAGCTATTAAGAATATATATAATCGAACACTGTACTCGATACAACATATGATCAGAACATCGATTTGTTCTAAGAGAAAACAAGAATACAGTTTTGAACGGCTTGCGTATGATAGCGATTGTTTGCTTAGCATAACTTGCACCTAACATGCTTGTTGTTACATCAGGAATGTTAACTGGCTAAATCCTGGTCTTTCAGCGCTAGGAGGGGTATCTAGCGGTAAAACAATAGTTCAAGAAACTGTGATTTAAATTTCTAGCTGTAAAAACAGATTCTTGCGTCAGGAAGGGCATTCGGCCGTAAAATAGGTTCTTACAAATTAAAATCTCATGTTGGGAAGGGGCAACCGGTTATAAAAACAGGAGAAGAGCAGCAGCTAGCTGCTTTCTAGTGCTTTTCAGGCGTTATACCTTGCGAGTAGGTATGTACTAGCACCGGGTTTCGAATAAGCAGACTTTAGAGTACCTGAACAAGAAAAGTATCTGGGACGTATGTTTTTAGATGGAGTTTGAAGCAAGCCTACACAAACACACATACACACACAAGCTATATTCGACTAGCTAGCTCCTACCTGGAATGTGTTTGCCTCAGCGGAGTACGAAGTCCACTGCACGCGTACAGTTCGCATTAAAATTATTAGCAGCTTGTCGAGCTGAGCCCAAACCTTCCCGTTTAATCGTAGTACAAATACGTCTGCTTGTAGAACTTGTATATTTCGGTACCTCAGCGTTTCGTGTTGTTGCTGACAGGTAGGGGTGCTGTGGATGTAGGCTTAGCTTCGTAAAACTCACGACAATGTCTGACCTCTGTAGGTTGAAACTTGGTTTCTTGCGAACATTGCACTTTAGTCTATTGATAAATAGTTGTTCTCTTCAATCCTCATGCTGTGGTGGCGGACAATTTGAAAAGCTGCCGAGAGAGCATCGTGTTGGCATCTTTATTCTTTGACATGTGGTGGCGGCAAATTCCACATCTGCCATCTGAGAGCACCGTGCTGCGCTCTTGATCGTAGTAGCGGACAATTTAGAAGAACATGTCAAGGAATACCTTTGTTCTAGGAGAAGAAAAGACTACAGTTCTGAACGGCTTGCGTAAGATAGCGATTGTTATAACCTCCTTTTCCCTGCTCTGTTAAGGTATAGCTTTATCGAATACTTGAAGATTATATTACAAAAGAAGTGATTAAGAGTATAATCGAACACTGTACTCGATACAACATATGATCAGAACATTGATTGATGGGTTTGGGGTGCACCTTCGTTCTAAGAGAATCGAACCTGAGACTGCCGGGTGAGAGGCAATCACACTAAACCAAACCGTAGGAGCCAGCAATTCTCTTTCTATATAATAATAATTTCGTGTGGCTATTTCTAGCCAAGTGCAGTCTAAAAAAATTCTAGCCGTAAAACAGATTCTTGCTATTTAAAATCTTGCGTCAGGAGGGGGGCACTCGGCTGTAAAATACATTTTTAATCCCGGTCCTGTTACGTTAGGAACCGCATCTAGATGTAAAAAAGGAGCTCCTATTATTTACAGTGTTAAGCTATAGGAACAGGCTATGTGCTCACACCGGGTTACATCATTCGTTGTTCGATTTTTGTTCCACTGCTTAGAACACTGTCTTTGAAGTTGTATCAGCGCAGTCAGTCAGAGTGATGTGCGGAATGCATGCGTTGACTGAAATTGTACGCTAGTCTTCCGGCTGTAGTAACCTTCAGCGAGGTCAGTGCGTGCATGATAAGCTACTTGTAACTCACGGAATATTTTCTTAATCGTGTTAGTAATTCCTTCTGGTGTAAGTTCTTAAGATAAAATATTATGATTGCACGGAGAGGGTATAACCTAGTGCTAGCACATAGCCTACTCCTATTGAAAGAGCCTGCACGGTACCGGCATATAGGCTACTCCTGTTGAAGGAGACTGTACAAGGTTTGACGTCCCCATCAACAGCGTTATATACCCTTATTTAATGCTGGCTTTTTGGACACCCTCTGGTTATTCGAAACTGCCTAAGAATGTAATATACAAGAGTAGGGAGAGGGTAAAACCCGGTGCCGGTACATATCCTACTCCTACCGATGAAGCCTCCACACAGCTTACCGCCTCCATCCGACAGATGAATCACCATCAACATCTTGTATTCACAATCATATTCGAAGGAGTCTGCACAAGGTTTAACGTCCCCATCAACAGCGTTATATACCCTTACTTAATGCTGGCTTTTTGCACACCCTCTGGTTATTCTAAACTGCCTAAGAATGTAATATACAATAGTAGGGAGACGGTAAAACCCGGTGCCGGTACATAGCCTACTCCTACCGATGAAACCTGCACACAGCTTATCGCCTTCATCCGGCAGATGAATCACCATCAACATCTTGTACTCACATCATTTTCGAAGGAGTCTGCACAAGGTTTAACGTCCCCATCAACAGCGTTATATACCCTTACTTAATGCTGGCTTTCTGCACACCCTCTGGTTATTCGAAACTGCCTAAGAATGTAATATACAATAGTAGGCAGAGAGTAAAACCCGGTGCCGGCACATAGCCTACTCCTACCGAAGAAGCCTGCACATAGCTTATCGCCTCCATCCGACAGATGAATCACCATCAACATCTTGTCCTCACAATCATTTTCGAAGGAGTCTGCACAAGGTTTTACGTTCCCATCAACAGCGTTATATGCCCTTACTTAATGCTGGCTTTTTGCACGCCCTCTGGTTATTCGAAACTACCTGAGAATGTAATATGCAACAGTAGGATCGCCTCCATCCGACAAATGAATCACCCTCAACACTCTTGTACCCACAATCATTCTCGCGAAAAAAATTAGAGTAGAATTCTGAACAGCTTGCGCAAGATAGCAACTCTTCCTTACACTGCCAAAGTACATCTTTATCGAACAGGCATTGCAAAAGCGAGAGTGTGCAGGTTTAGACTTGAACACATACTACCGTTTATAGTGCGATGTTGTAGAACAGTGCATTGCAAGACTAGAATCAAACACTTTTGAGAAAAAAAATTCTGTTCTCAACATACTTACCGAACTAGACGATAACATACTTTCGAATTTAATTAACACCTTCTTTCTTACTCTTATTCTTCTTCGAGAGGAAGGAGTAGGAGGAGGAGAAGGTAATACCTAATCTAAAATAAAAGAATATGCTAATTCTACATATTTATATTATACTAATTACTACAACTTATGCACTAATTTTAGAGCCCTTCTTAGGTCTTTTACTGATGTTGAGCTTCTTATTAGACATTGCAACAGTATAATCCTTTACTTTCAGAGATGTCGATGTACCTAAAAAAGAACAAAAATATATGAATGTAGCGTAGAAGTACTTGTGATGATAGGATATGAAAAGGTAAGTTAGTTTGTTAACAGCTAACCTAGCTATCTTTAACTCAAAGACCTTTAGTGCCTAGCGTAAAAGCAAATGTAATAATAGGATATCGAAAGGACAAGTCAGCTAGCTTAGAGTTGCGATGTTTTTAGAAGAAACCAAGTTTCAGCCTATTGAGGTCAGACATTGTCGTGAGTTTGAAGTTACAAGATTAACCACCTCCTTGTCTACGCCTTTTAATCCTCTAATCGTAAAATGCTAAAAGCAATGAAGGTTACAAAAGATACTTAGTTTGTTAACAGGTAACCTAGCTATCTTTAACTCAAAGACCTTTACTGCCTAGAATAAAGCAAATGAAATAATAGGATATCGAAAGGACAAGTCAGCTAGCCTAGAGTTGCGATGTTTTTAGAAGAAACCAAGTTTCAGCCTATTGAGGTCAGACATTGTCGTGAGTTTGAAGTTACAAGATTAACCACATCCTTGTCTACACCTTCTAATCCTCCAATCGTAAAATGCTAAAAACAATGAAGGTTACAAAAGTTACTTGGTTTGTTAACAGGTAACCTAGCTATCTTTAACTCAAAGACCTTTACTGCCTAGCGTAAAAGCAAATGTAATAATAGGATATCGAAAGGACAAGTCAGATAGCCTAGAGTTGCGATGTTTTTAGAAGAAACCAAGTTTCAGCCTATTGAGGTCAGACATTGTCGTGAGTTTGAAGTTACAAGATTAACCACCCCCTTGTCTACACTTTCTAATCCTCTAATCGTAAAATGCTAAAAACAATGAAGGTTACAAACGTTACTTGGTTTGTTAACAGGTAACCTAGCTATCTTTAACTCAAAGACCTTTACTGCCTAGCGTAAAAGCAAATGTAATAATAGGATATCGAAAGGACAAGTCAGATAGCCTAGAGTTGCGATGTTTATAGAAGAAACCAAGTCTCAGCCTATTGAGGTCAGACATTGTCGTGAGTTTGAAGTTACAAGATTAACCACATCCTTGTCTACACCTTCTAATCTTCCTATCGTAAAATGCTAAAAACAATGAAGGTTACAAAAGTTACTTGGTTTGTTAACAGGTAACCTAGCTATCTTTAACTCAAAGACCTTTACTGCCTAGCGTAAAAGCAAATGTAATAATAGGATATCGAAAGGACAAGTCAGATAGCCTAGAGTTGCGATGTTTTTAGAAGAAACCAAGTTTCAGCCTATTGAGGTCAGACATTGTCGTGAGTTTGAAGTTACGAGATTAACCACCACCTTGTCTACGCCTTCTAATCCTCCAATCGTAAAATGCTAAAAGCAATGAAGGTTACAAAAGATACTTGGTTTGTTAAAAGGTAACCTAGCTATCTTTAACTCAAAGACCTTTATTGCCTAGCGTAAAAGCAAATGTAATAATAGGATATCGAAAGGACAAGTCAGCTAGCCTAGAGTTGCGATGTTTTTAGAAGAAACCAAGTTTCAGCCTATTGTGGTCAGACATTGTCGTGAGTTTGAAGTTACAAGATTAACCAACTCCCTGTCTACGCCTTCTAATCCTCCAATCGTGAAATGCTAACCAAGTTTCAGCCTACTGAGGTCAGACATTGTCGTGAGTTTGAAGTTACAAGATTAACTACCTCCTTGTCTACGCCTTCTAATCCTCCAATCGTTAAACGCTAAAAACAATGAAGGTTACAAAAGTTACACGGTTTGTTAACAGGTAACCTAGATCTTTAACTCAAATACCTTTATTGTCTAACGTAAAAGCAAATGTAATAATACGATACGAAAGGACAAGTCAGCTAGCCTAGAGTTGCTATGTTTAGAAGAAACCAAGTTTCAGCCTATTGAGGTCAGACATTGTTCTGATTTTGAAGTTAGACACTAACTAAGAGTTTAGGCTTACCTTAAGTTGAAGGCTGTAAACTGTAGAATAATACTTTCAGCAGACAGTGATTTTCGAAAAACCAAAGAGAAAAGAAATCGTAAATAATAATAATAATAATAATAATAATAATAATAATCAAGGAATTAATCTTACCTTCTGTTTTTACTACTAGACGGTAGGTGAGCAAGTAAAGGATGCGTACACAATAAACACACACACAGAACTGTGAGCGCTTCACGCAGACTGAAGCGAGTAAATATGCTGCTTGTTACCAAGCGGATGTGAAAGTTGCAGACGTTTGCAGTACAGTTGGAACGAAATGTTTATGCAACAAGAGCTCTCCTGAGTGCCTTACGCTGAGTTCTGCAGGCTGACGTATTCAAGACGGGATCGAACCTGCTGTTGAAGCCGAGGTGTCAGAATTTAAGACTTCTGCAGTGGATCTAGCCTTAGAAAATTAGCGCGCGATCCTCGACCTCTGGACTTAAACGGGAGGGTACTAAGCTAAGCAAGAAGCCGACATCCGCGGTATTCCTTAACTGTAGGCACTGAGCTAAGACCGCATCCGAATAGATCATGTAATTACACGTTATGATGATCGCGCAGGTCCCTCGCCTAGCATTTGCTTTTTTACGGCTTCCGACAGTAGGGGTTCGAACACGCAATCTCCCGAAGTAGCGAGAATGATTGCGGGTACAAGAGTGTTGAGGGTGATTCATTTGTCGGATGGAGGCGATCCTACTGTTGCATATTACATTCTCAGGTAGTTTCGAATAACCAGAGGGCGTGCAAAAAGCCAGCATTAAGTAAGGGCATATAACGCTGTTGATGGGCACGTTAAACCTTGTGCAGATTCCTTCGAAAATGATTGTGAGTACAAGATGTTGATGGTGATTCATCTGTCGGGTGGAGGCGATAAGCTATGTGCAGGCTTCTTCGGTAGGAGTAGGCTATGTGCCGGCATCGGGTTTTACCCTCTCCCTACTCTTGTATATTACATTCTTAGGCAGTTTCGAATAACCAGATGGTGTGCAAAAAGCCAACATTAAATAAGGGTACATAACGCTGTTGATGGGAACGTTAAACCTTGTGCAGACTCCTTCGAAAATGATTGTGAGTACAAGATGTTGATGGTGATTCATCTGTCGGATGGAGGCGATAAGCTGTGTGCAGGCTTCATCGGTAGGAGTAGGCTATGTACCGGCACCGGGTTTTACCCTCTCCCTACTGTTGTATATTACATTCTTAAGCAGTTTCAAATAACCAGATGGTGTGCAAAAAGCCAGCATTAAGTAAGGGTACATAACGCTGTTGATGGGGACGTTAAACCTTGTGCAGACTCCTTCAAAAATGATTGTGAGTACAAGATGTTGATGGTGATTCATCTGTCGGATGGAGGCGACAAGCTGTGTGCAGGCTTCATCGGTAAGAGTAGGCTATGTACCGGCACCGGGTTTTACTCTCTCCCTACTATTGTATATTAATTCTTAGGTAGTTTCGAATAACCAGAGGGTGTGCAAAAAGCCAGCATTAAGTCAGGGTATATAACGCTGTTGATGGGGACGTTAAACCTTGTGCAGACTCCTTCGAATATGATTGTGAGTACAAGATGTTGATGGCGATTCATCTGTCGGATGGAGGCGATAAGCTGTGTGCAGGCTTCATCGGTAGGAGTAGGCTATGTACCGGCACCGTGCAGGCTCTTTCGATAGGAGTAGGCTATGTGCTAGCACTAGGTTATACCCTCTCCGTACAATCATAATTTTATCTTAAGAACTTACACCAGAAGGAATTACTAACACGATTAAGAAAATGTTCCGTGAGTTACAAGTAGCTTATCATGTACGCACTGTATTCGTTCAAGGTTACTACAGCCGGAAGACGAGTGTACAATTTCAGTCAACGCATGCATTCCTTACCTCGCACTAAGTACACAGGTACAACTTCAAAGACAGTGTTCTAAGCAGCGGAACAAAAATGTAACCTAGTGTGAGCACATAGCCTGTTCTTAAAGCTTAACACTGTAAATGTTTGGAGCTCCTGTTTTACAGCTATTTGTGGTTCCTAACGTAACAGGACCGGGATTAAAAATATGTTTTACAGCCGAGTGCCCCCTCCTGACGCAAGATTTTAAGTTGCAAGAATCTGTTTTAGGCTAGATGCTCTTCCTGACGCTGAAAGACCAGGATTTAGCCAGTTACCCTTCCTGATGTAACAAGACTAGGATTTATTTTTAGACTGCACTTGGCTAGAAATTGCCACACGAAATTAATATATAGAAAGAGAATTGCCGCCTCCTACGGTTTGGTTTAGTGTGCTTGCCTCTCACCCGGCAGTCTCGGGTTCGATACTCTTAGAACGAAGGTGCAACCCAAACACATCAATCAATGTTCTGATCATATGTTGTATCGAGTACAGTGTTCGATTATACTCTTAATCACTTCTTTTGTAATATAATCTTCAAGTATTCGATAAAGCTATACCTTAACAGAGCAGGGAAAAGGAGGTTATAACAATCGCTATCTTACGCAAGCCGTTCAGAACTGTAGTCTATTCTTCTCCTAGAACAAAGGTATTTCTTGACATGTTCTTCTAAATTGTCCGCTACTACGATCAAGAGCGCAGCACGGTGCTCTCGGATGGCGGATATGGAATTTGCCGCCACTACATGTCGAAGAATAAAGATGCCAACACGATGCTCTCTTGGCAGCTTTTCAAATTGCCCGCATGATAGCAGCACGATGCTCTTTTGATTAAAGATGATGGATGACAGCTGTCAAAAAAGCACGTGGGTTTGTAAAGCACGTGGAATTCGCCACCACCACAAAGAGGTCAGCACGGTGCACTCTACATTAAAGATGGCGAATGATAGCTGACAGAACTTTTCAAATTACCCGCTACTACAGAGAGCAGCATAGTGCTCTGTAGTTTAAAGATGGCGGATGTCAGCTGACGCAAGAGGGCAGCACGGTGCCCTCTAGATTAAAGATGGCAGATGACAACAAGCACCTAGCCGCCACCACATGTCAAAGAATAAAGATGCCAACACGATACTCTCTTGGCAGCTTTTCAAACTGTCCGCCACCACAGAGTGCAGCGCGGTACTCTGTGGATTAAAGATGGCGGATGACAGCTGTCAAAAAAAAGCATGTGAGTTTGTTTCCAAACAAGAGCACGTGGAATTTATCACCTCCACAAAGATGGCAGCACGGTGCTCTCTAGATTAAAGATGGCGGATGATAGCTGACAGAAATTTTCAAATTACCCGCTACTACAGAGAGCAGCATAGTGCTCTGTAGTTTAAAGATGGCGGATGTCAGCTGACGCAAGAGGGCAGCACGGTGCTCTCTAGATTAAAGATGGCGGATAACAAAAAGCACGTGGCTTTGTTTCCAAACAAGAGCACGTGGAATTTGCCGCCACCACATAGAGTGCAGCACGGTGTTCTGTTGATTAAAGATGGTGGATGGTAGCTGTCAGAAAAGCACATAGGTTTGTTTCCAATCAAGAGCACGTGGAATTTACCGCCACCACAAAGAGGGTAGCGCGGTGCTCAAAGATGGCTGCTGTCACGTAGAATTGCCTGCCACCACATTTCAATAGTATCTAGCTAAAGAGAGCAGCACGGTCTCAAAGATGGCTGCTGTCAAAAAGCATTTTTCAAATTATCCGCCACCACATTTCAAAGGTAAGTAGCTAAAGAGGGCAGCACTGTGCTCTCTTGATTAAAGATGGCGGATGACAGCTGTCAGAAAAAGCACGTGAGTTTGTAAAGCACGTGGAATTTGCTACCGCTACAAAGAGGGCAGCACGTTCCTCTCTGGATTAAAGATAGCGGATGACAAAACCACGTGAGTTTGTAAAGCACTTCGACTTTGCCGCCACCACATAGAGTGCAGCACGGCGCTCTTTCAATTAAGGATGGTGGATGACAGCTGTCAAAAAATTAACGTGGCTTTGTTTACCGATTCAATTCTCGCGCTAGTGAGGTTAAGTTAGTAGCACTAAGGTTTAGACCCGCCAAGATGGCAGCACTGCCGATGACAGGTGACGAATTTACAGCTACTGCAATAAAGAGGGCAGCACGCTGCTCTGTAGTTTAAAGATGGCGGATGACAGCTGTCAAAAAAAGCACGTGGATTTGTTTATCGATTCAAATCTCGCGCTAGTGAGGTTAAGTTGGTACCACTAAGGTTTAGGTCCGTCAAGATGGCTGCACTGAGGTTTGCGATACGTTGTTGTCTGTCAAAAGGCACGTGGCTGTCAAAAAACAGTGGATTTGTTTACCTATTCAAATCTCGCGCTAGTTAGGTTAAGTTGGTACTACTGAGGTTTAGGCCCGTCAAGATGGCAGCAGTGAGGTTAGCGATGCGTTGTTGTCTGTCAAAAAGCACGTGGCTGTCAAAAAACACGTGGATTTGTTTACCGATTCAAATCTCGCGCTAGTTAGGTTAAGTTGGTACCACTGAGGTTTAGGCCCGTCAAGATGGCAGCAGTGAGGTTAGCGATGCGTTGTTGTCGATGAAAGCTGTCAAAAAGCACGTGGCTTTGTTTACAAATTCAAATCTCGCGCTAGTTAGGTTAAGTTGGTACCACTGAGGTTTAGGCCCGTCAAGATGGCAGCAGTGAGGTTAGCGATGCGTTGTTGTCGATGTCAGCTGTCAAAAAGCACGTGGCTTTGTTTACAAATTCATATCTCGCGCCAAAATTCAAATTTCCCGCCAAAATTCAAATTTCCTGCGGGAGGAGGAGGCCGCAGAACTGTCCTATTATACTACTGTCGGAAGTCGCTACAATATAGGCTTTAAAGAATTGTATTCATGGTGAGAAAATGGTAGTTTAGGGGAAGGCCTAAAATTTAATTCGTATTCGGGAGATAGTAGGTTCGAACCCCACTGTCGGCAGCCCTGAAAATGGTTTTACGTGGTTTCCCATTTTCACACCAGGCAAATGCTGGGGCTGTACCTTAATTAAGGCCACGCCCGCTTCCTTCCCACTCCTAACCCTTTCCTGTCCCATCGTCGCCATAAGACCTGTTTCGGTACGACGTAAAGCAACTAGAAGAAAAAGATTAATTCTCAAATATTTATGCTATTGCTTGTCCTATCTTAATGAAAATCGGTATTCAAAGTCGGGGAATAAGTCGCTATAATCTAGGTCATGAATAATTTTATTCACACTGAGTGAAATGGTAGTTTAGGGGAAGGCCTAAATTTAATTCTCTAATATTTATGTTATTAGTGATCCCATCGATAAATACTACAGAACTAAAGTCATATAGTATTTAATTTCCGATCATTTATGTCTTATACATTGTTACCGTACCGGCTATGATCACAGAGATTCATGAATTTAAATTTTTGTTGCTAAGTCCATAATCAGCGCCGAGTCACGAGAAAATGTGCAAACAGAATTTATTGAAAATCTGTGTGTAAATTCGGAGAATAAGTGCGGCCAGTATCCAATAATCTGGAGATAAAATAGTAAGAATAAGAAAGAAGTGACTGAAATAGCCAAATTACTGTGCGTATTTCCCCTTTGAAACAAAATCATTATTCTCTGCAGATTTTTCCTTTTATCTCCATGTATCTCTGTTACATTAATTCATTTCGTGATCTGAATAATTTCGTAAAAGAAATTGTGCTGGAGGGGGTTGTCGAAATATGCGGGTTTAGATTTAATGCAGTTAACGCCTGAACTTCTAGCTCAGGAAACGCCACTGGAAGTGCAACTACTGAACCATCCACTCTTTACTCTAATCAGAAAGAAAAAGGAAGAGGTCTGATACTTCGAAAATGAAGGTATCGGTAAAAGAAAGTGCAGGGCTATGAAAGGCGTAAAAATGAAAGACTCTCTTGGTCTCGGAAAAATAATATCGTCGGGGTCGGAAAAGAACAAGAGTTAGCCAAGGGGTCGGACAAGAATGAGGAAAGTCGCAAGTGGAGCAATGCCTGACTCAGCTGTGGTTCCCAAGTTCAGAGCGCCTGGTTCCCCCTTTTAGTCACCTGTTACGACAAGAAGAGGATATTGTGGATATATTATTCCGCCCTCACCCACAAAGTGTCCGGTTGCATTTTGTGTGTTATTGACTGGAACAGGGGAGTTAAACATAGTAAGGATGAGTTGGATGTATGGTAATATAATAATTTCTTGTGGCTTGTAAGGCAGAGACTCTTCAACAGGGTGGGTGGCATCTAAAGTTCATGGGAAAATGCGTGATGAAATGTTGTATGTGGTGTATGAATTTCAGGGATGTTGGGGACAGTAAAATCACCGAGTCCCCAAGCCAAAGGAATTAAGCATTAACGTTCCTGATCCTGCCGAGAATCGAACTCGGTGCCCTGTGGACCGAAAGCCACTATGCTGACCATTCAGCCAAGGAGCCGGGAAGTTGGTGGTTATGCTGAGAGTGTATTTTAATGGTGTGTGGCCTCCGGAGAGGCCTGATGCAAGTCTTTTGATTTGACTCCCGTAGGCGACCTGCGCGTCGTGATGAGGAAGAAATGATTATGAAAACGACACATACACCCAGTTCCCGTGCCAGAGGAATTAACCAATTATTGCGTGCCAAAAGACTGGATTCAATTCGAAACCTCTCCGCAGTGTTCCTATGGAGTGAGGGCATATGATGCTGTTGATGGTGATTCGTCCATCAGATGGGGACGTAAAGCTATGAGCAGATCCCTTGGTGTTATCAACAGAAGTAGGCTATGTATCGACACCGGCTTTCACCCTCTCCCTACCTCATTATCAGATCCCGATGCACCGGTCGCCCATGGGAGTCAAATAAAAAGGTCTGCACCGCGCGAGCCGAACATGTCCTCGGACGGTCCCGGCGCTAAAAGCCATAAGGTACGCAAGTTTGCGAGGACATGTTCGGCTCGCGCGGTGCAGGTCTTTTTATTTGACGTCCATGCGCGATCTCAGTGTCTGGGTGTGGTGAGATGATGACGAGGAGGAGGTAGTAGTCGGAAAAGTACAAGAGCTTAGAGGGGAAATCAGAGAGGCAGATGAAAGTGAGGAGCCTGGCACAAGTAAGTAGAAATGTCAGGACTCATCCAAGGGCCATATGGTTGCTAACACATGCTCCCTAGTTGAGAGGCCCTGAGGTTTCTATTTTAGTCGCCTCTTATTGTTTTAAGAGGAAGTACAACTGGGCAACCATCCTCTATTAACCCTCAAACACACGCGTATGGGGTGGAATCCAGCCCACGTCATTTTATTTCCTAGTGAAATGTACAAATAACTTTCCTGTGCTCTCCCGGCTCTTGTACCTTTCTGGCTGGATCCCCGTAGAAAGAGTCATTCTTACATAATCTATCGTAAAATCTCCAATTAATACAGTAATTCATATTTTACAATACAATGATATGTAGGGTGGAAAGCACCCCCACGCGTGTGTCTGCGTTTAAGATCTGGCGCGTGTGCTTGAGGGTTAACACCAATCAGAGAGAAAAAATGGAAGGGATCCGACACTTCAAAAATTGAAGGTATCGGCCGAAGAAAGACAAGAGCTATGAAGGGCGTGAAAATGACGACTCCCTAGCATTCGCGACCTAATACCGTCGAGGTCGAAAATGAACTAGAGTTGACCAAGTGAGGTCGGATGGGACAGATGAAAGTGAGGAGCCTGGCACAATTAAGCGGAAGCAATACCATGACTCTGCTAAAGACCCCGTGGTCCCCAAACCACGCTCTCAAGGTAATAGCGCTTGGGACCCCTTTTAGTTGCCTCTTACGTCATTCGAGTGATACCGTGGATGTTATTCTAACGCCCTGACCCTCGCCTGTAGCACCTTCTTTTGTTGTTAACAGTACTAACGTCCGACTCGTTGGCTGAACGGTCAGCGTACTGGCCTTCGGTTAAGAGGACTCCGAGTTCGATTCCGGCCGGTTCGGGGATTTTAACCTTAATTGGTTAATTCCTACGGCACGCGGGCTGGGTGTATGTTTGGATTCATCATCATTTCATCATCATAATGACGGGTAGGTCGCCTACGGGAATCAAATAGAAAGACCTGCACCTGGCGAGCCGAACCCGTCTTGGGATATCCCGGCACTAAAAGCCATACGCCATACTATAGCAGCGGTATCAAAGACCACACATTTGTACTGACGGATCTCAGTATGCACGTCGATGGTTGACGAACTGCTAGCAAAAGAAATATTATCTTTAGTCACAAAAGATTGTATGCCATTTTACCTTTCCATCTTTTCTCGTATCTTTCTCAGTTCATCCTCAAACGTGTCGTTCTTTAGTCTTGCCAAATTCTCCAGCGCCAGTGAAACCACAGGACATTTCTTATGTTTGATAGCAATGCTGTTGGAGCCTATCTCAGGAATACTCGAATTCAGTAGTAGTTCTGTTTGAGAAGCCGTAGTATTAGTTTCGTCACAGAAAGTCTCATCTTTCGTCTTCTCTTTCATTACGCTTCAGAGGGAACGTCGCTCGTCAGCTACGATTCACATCACTTAGCAACGATCCCATTTCTGTGCCTAAACATTTACTTTCCACATTATTGTGATCGTAGTGGTGGTGCTGGTCGCTGATTATTGTTCCAGGGGAAAACAACTTCTATTAATAATTAGATGAGAAGGAATGGAAAAAGAACGAGAAGCGCCATAAAAGACGTGAATATTGAATATGAGACTCAAAGAGTTCGAGATTAGGAGCTGTCTAGCCGCTCTGTTCACCTGAGAGGACGTGGGTTCATTTCCCCATCGCAAAGTCGAAAAATATAAGAAACTAATTTCCTCCCCTGCAGCGGAACATGGCTTGAAGGCTCACTCAGCCTACACCAAAAATGAGAGTACTGGTACTAGTCGGCCGGGCTTAGGTCTAACCACTCTACCCCACTTAGTGGTGGAGGTGGTGATTATTGGTTTAAGAGGAAGTACAGATAGGCAACCATCCTCTTTGAAACACTACTCAGAGGGAAAAAATGGAAGGGATCCGACACTTCGAAAAATGAAGGCATCGGACAAAGAAAGGCAAGGGCCACGAAGGACGTGAAAATGAAAAACTCCCTATATTCCACTTAAGGCTAGGTCAGACTAGGCGATTTTATAGCAGCTAGTCAGCTAGCAACGAGAAATCGGTGGTTAAATCGCTCAGTGTGGTTGGTAATTAGGATTTTTAAGTGCGCGCCTTTTTTGTTAGGGTAAATTAAAGCTGTTTGGAAAGATATCACAGTGTGAAATTTTGTTTCTAGTTGCGAAAAGAGGCATTTTTCACGCACATTTTTCCCTTTTGGGGGGACCTTTATCCCTTTTCCCCCAACTATGCCCATAATCCCCTTTTACTCACTTTTGTCTTCTAAATTTAATTCCAATTTATTCTATAAGATTTCTAATCAATATAAAATATTTAACTATCAGTTAACGTCTCTTCAGCTTTCTGTGTACGTGCGAATAGTAAGCCTGCCTCTTTCAGTAAACACCGCGCGGGAGTTGAAAGCACACCTGCAACAATGGAAAATAATTGTGTGTTCGACGAAACCTCTTTCTCTCGCTTTACCGCTATAATGTAGCCCGCAATGATGCAAATGACAATGAGTGATTCTATCCCACCATGAATCAGTATCCTGCTGTTCGTGAATGTGAGTTTGTTACTGTGAGAGACGTTATCTGTTCACGTGGAGGCGGAGGCTGGTGACGCAGAGACGCCAGCAACTGCACCCGCGTAGTTCCGAGAATTGAGACTGGGTTGTGCTCGAGGCTACCAGAAATCGCTGAGACTGCAGTTCCAGCATGGATGAGAACATTCTGGTAACTGTCGCGGTGTTAAAGGAGAGTGTGGACAGCAAGTGAGCTCAAGAGTGAGTTGTGTGATAGTCGCATTCAGTTAATAAGTGAAATGTTGTTAGCATTTTGTTACATTACTAAACGAATGTACTACTAAATTTTACCATGCCAAAGGTGTCCAGTGCCCGATTTATTGCTCTGGCTCAGGAATTCAAACAAGATTTCATAGACACTGATGGAACTGCTATGCGATGTACTATTTGTGATTCAAGAATTTTGTTAGATGAAAAACACCAGCAAGATCGCATCAAACAACACATGTCCAGCTCTAAGCATCAAATGAATAAGACTCTTCAAGCAAACAAATCTCGGCAACCTCTATTACGAAATTCGTCTCAACAGAGTTCTTCAAAGCCCAAATTTGAAGGAATTAAACATTGATTTGTGTGCAGCTCTTACAAAGTAGGAATTCCCTTCAAGGGATTTCTTGAAAACTACACAAAGATGTCAAAGCCCGATGAAAGTACGTTAAGAAAAAGCTACACGGAGGCTGTTTACCAATAAACCATACAAATAATCGAGAAGAAAGTGTCTCATTGCGATGTGGGAATCGTTGTGGATGAAACCAAAGACTCAATGGAACGATATGTTTTGAACATTTTAGTTTTTCCCTTAGCAAGGGAGAACGTTAAGCCCATGTTGTTAAAAGTGTATGAGCTGCAGAAAGCCAATGCCAGTACAGTAATGCAATCAATTATGGACTTCTGCCAAAAACTCTGGGCTACTGGTATCGAGTTTGAAAAACTTCTTCTTGTGGTTACGGACCAAGCTCCATATATGGTTTCAGCTGTTAACCAATTGAAACCTTTATTTCCTAAGTTGAAGCATGTGACATGCTTGGTTCATGCCCTTCACAGGGTTTGTGAATCCATAAGGAACGAATACGACATCGCAAATCAATTCATCTCTGCCCTGAAGAAGATTCTACCGAAAGCTCCGAGTCATGTTGTTGCCTACAGGGAAACCGCTGGCCTTCCCCTTCCAAATTCCCCGGCCATTACTCGCTGGGGATCTTTTTTTTTCTTCTGGGGGGCCGTAGCCCGCTCCCCCCGCGTGACCATCGACTCAATCTACATGGCCTCCGACATGCTATTAGTTCCAAGAAGAGAAAGATAGCAGGGAGGAGTAGGATTGTGATACTACAGGAGTGTCTGCCTGTCCCCATGCTTAGCATGTTACCAGGCCAGGTGTGGTGGTGGGTATTAAATAGCGGTGTAATCGGGTAATAAGGGTCAGGACAAAACCACATTTGCGGAAATAGAAAGATGCCGACATGTACAACCTGACATTTTGTAAATAGCACATGCAAGGATGTGGGCTGGACTTTTCCAGGTTGTGTTAATGAGAAGTATGTAGCATGCACAAGCCATGTCCATTTTCCTGCCATATTGCTTGTTATAGGGGATCAGCCTTCTTGACACTGCGGGATTCCATGCGCGGGTCCAATGGCATCTGGGCTTTGGGATACAGGGAAAGTCCCATTGTCCAGCCGCCAATGTTCCCTGGTGCCAAGCCTCCGTTTGCGGAGAAGGGATAATCCAAGCCAGCTGTGTATCTGAGACTAACGGCTTCTTCAACATCGTCTTCTTCTTCTCTCATCCCTTGGGTGTGTCCCGGTATTGCGGTGGTATTCACTCATGTCACTTCTAATCTAAAAATAAACATAAACATACAAGAAGATACATACATGCTTGGTATTACAATGTTTACTGTACACTAAGTTTGAGTGCGGGCTCGGTGTTCCGCTCTCTTGTCGCTGCAGCCAATCTTGTGCGATTGTTGTCCATGTACGCTTCTTGAGGAGCAGGTCTCCTGTTTACCCCTCGCGTTAGTGCAACATAGGAATATAGAAATACAAGGATATGGAAAAACATATTATGTACATTTTATATACAGGTTTTTTAAGTGATGTTTGAGTGGTGTTCGTGTGTATATTTTTAGTGAGGTGGAAGCCGTAGAAGGATTTGGGGGAGTCCCTTTATCTTCTATTCCTGTGGCTGAATAGTATTTGTTTTGGTCTGGGTCGTACCCTCCAATACTCGTGATTAAGGGATTGATCCTGTTGCCCCACGCCTTGGTGTACATTCGAAGTGCTTGCTTTCTGATGTGGGTCTTATAGAGCGAGTGTTTGTTATGGTGCGTAGGTCTCTTTTTGCCGTTCCGTAAGGGAGTTTCGCCGCTGCTCGCAGGCATTTGTTTTGTATGCACTCGAGGCTGTTTATGTTGGTTTCGGCCGTGTATCCCCATGCTGGGAGAGCATACATGATGATTGGCCTGATCAAGGCTTTATACATGTTGACTGCTACCTTTGTGTTTATGCTGGATTTGCTGTTTCGTATGGGGTACAGTTTGACAAGCCATATGTGGACTTTTCGCCTTAAGTCTCTTACGTGATGTAGCATCGTTAGCATTTTGTCCAGGATTACCCCTAGATATTTAGCTCTTTCGTGCCATTTTATTTGTTTGTTGAATAGTGTCAGTGGTTTGATGTTGGCGGTTGGTGTGTGCGCCTGTTTTTACGTGTGAACATCACTGCTTGGGACTTCTCTATGTTGACTTTTATGCGCCATTTAGTGAGCCACGGTTCCAGTGTGCGCAGCACTACCTGGAGCCTCTTTCTTGTGCTCAGGAGCTGGGGGTGCTGGACGGTAATTGCTGTGTCGTCCGCATAGAGGTACGTGGTAATGAGCTCTGCTGTCGGCATATCGTTGTTATACAGGAAAAATAGGATCGGTCCTATTAGTGATCCTTGGGCTACCCCCGCTCTAATGTTTCTCGTACTTGATAGAGTGTTGTGTACGTCTATTTGAAATTTTCTGTCTGTTAGGTAGGACTTCATTAGCCTTACATATCCAGGATGGAACTCGTAGTCTATTAGCTTAGCCAGCAAGCCTTCATGCCATACTTTATCGAAGGCTTTTTGTATGTCTAAGAATACCGTGCCGGTATCCCTTCGCTTGTTAAACCCGATTGTGGCATGTTCTAGGAACCGCGTGAGAAGCTGAGTGGAGGAATGTCCGTTACGGAACCCGAATTGTTCATTCCTTAGTATTCCTTTCTCCTTGATGTGGGTTACAAGCCTTATTAGCAGTATTTTCTCAAATACTTTGCTTATGGCTGTTAGTAGACTTATGGGCCGATAGTTGTTGGGATCCGGTTTATCTTTCCCTGGCTTCCCGAATACAAGGATTTTTGCTAGTTTCCATTGTTCTGGGAATTATTGCAACTTGAGCATGGCATTGAATATGTTGGTAATTATTGTGAGGGCTTTCCTTAGCTTTTTGAGAACTAGATTCATGATGTCATCTAGCCCGGCGGCTTTTTTAGGGTTGAGGTGATCAATGATCCATTTTATTTCGTGGATATTAGTCTTTTTAACCTCTGTCCTAGGTGCATTGTTCAGAAATTCCTCTACCTTTGCTTCGGTTTGCCGCGTGAATTCGTGGTCTGAAGGGTCGTCATTCGGTGTGAATGCTGCCTCTAATGTATCAGCTATGAATTCGGCCTTCTCCCGCGTGTCGAATACTGGTCCATTTGGTGCCTTGATAGTTGGAATAACGTGTGGTACGCGTGTGAAATGTCTTGCGAGTTGCCAGACGGGTCTGGTGTTCGTATCTAATTTTCGCAGCTTGTTGTTCCATTCGTTAGACCGGTGTTCTTTTAGGCCATTTTGAATTTCAGTGTTCAACTGATTTTTCATTTCCCTGTCCATGTCGTAGTGGTATCGGGCCCAGCTACGCCTATGACGGTTCCGTCTTCGTATGTGATCCTTAATGTTACTTGGAATTTCGAAAGTGTGCTCCTTATATGTGTGGATGGGTACGCTCACTTCTGTCGCTGTTTGTATCGCCTTGATGAGGGTTGATATTGTCTCCTCAATCTCGGCGGGGCTTTCAGGGGTATTGTTTTCTATTATCTGTAGCAGTGAATCAAGTTTGCTTACGAACTTGTCCCATTTGGCTGCTTTATAGTTTAGCCTTCGCTTGGGATTTAGTTCGTATCCCTCAGGGTCAGCATCCAGTGTTAGAAGTACTGATTGGTGTCTTGATCCTAGGTCATTGATCATCTTGTATTCCAGAGGGATGTGATTGAGTAGGGCAATGTCTAGTATATCAGAAGTGTGCCCTCTCAGAGCTAGGAAGGTGGGTTCCTCGGGTGCAGCTATTACGTATTGAACTCTTTGGTCCACACTGAAGGATACCTACTGTTGTATACAATGAACTTGATATACCAGGCACAACATAAAAGTTTATTATTTGGAAATGTTCATACAATATGTACACAAAAGGAACGAAACTTCTCTTGATGTTTACTATGCTGCACCGTTCAATGATAACATAAATTAGTAGACTGAGGGTCTGAAAACTATTTACACTTATACACATTAATTTTTATATGTACATTGAGTTCTATCTTGCTAAGATAGGCTGCTCGGATGAATGAATGTCCGTGATAGTTGAAGACTATCTGTAGTTGGTAGAATGACAAGTGTAACCTGTAAAAAGTCCGTAGTAGTAGAATGCTAGTTAGGAGTTGTAGAACTTGCAAGGAACTTGCGGTAAAGTTTATGAATAGCAGAATGCTTGGATTGAAGTCGGAGAACTTGCAGGGAACTTGTGTTAAAGTTCATGAGTAGCAGAATGCTAGGACAGGATGCACGATGGCGATACGGGAGGCAGGATGTATGAGGAAATGTCCTGAGGTGAAACCTCCCGGCCAGAGTTAGTCCACCTATTCAGACCACTTATTTAAGAGGGTACCTCCGTGTCTGACATGCGGTGTAGTCTGGTCGTTGGACAATGTAGGAGTGCCTGGAGAGGGTTACGGGGGGCCCCCGTAGCCCGCTCCCCCGGCGTGGCAATCGACACAATCTACATTGCCTCCGACATGCTATTAGTTCTAAGTAGAAAGAGATAGCAGGGAGAGTGGGAAGTGATACAAGGAGTATCTGCCTGTTTCCATGTTAAACACGTCACCAGGCGATTTTGTATTGGTAGGATGGTGTTAAGGTATGGTATTGAAAGGTCAGGGAAAAACCACATAGGCAGAAAATAGAAAGAGCCTACATGTAAAACCTGACATCTTTTGATAGCACATGCAGGCATGTGGGCTGGAAAAGTCCAGAGGTTGTGTTAGTTAGGAGTATGTGTCATGCAATCATAACCATTTACCTAGCTTTTGTCAATTATTATGGGGAATCAGTCCTTCTTGTCACTGCCTGGTGCGGCTCGGGTCCGCTGGCGTCTGGACTTTGGACCACAGGTTAGTCCCTTGGTCCAGCAGCCAGCAGTCCCTGGGGCCAAGTCTCCTTTTAAAGAGAAGAGGAGTAGTGCCAAGCCTTACTTATTGTAAGGAGCATCTTCTTTCTCGCCTGATGACGTCCCTTCTTTGCGGTGTTGGTGGCACACACTTGTCTCTGTAACTATATACACACATCCTATCATATATACTTTAATACTTTTCTTCTGTAGAGTGCGGGCCGCTTTTCCGCTCTCGTGTCCTGTAAAACAAGTACAACAAGTAAATTAATAGTTAAATGGTATTAGCAGGGGTGGGTTTTTCGTCCACTCCTTTGTCACTGGCGGGGGGCGGGGTTGGATTGGATCGTCTCTCATTATGGCTGTGTTGCCTTCGTCATGTTGTATTTTTTCTCTCAACCCTCCCTCGCTTGATTTCCTGTGGTGGCTAAATCTGCAACATAATAATAACAAAATCTAGGACAAGGATATAGGTAGTAAACAGGCATGTATATATACAGGTGTTGTGGTGTGTGTGCGTAATGTTAAGAGGTGCGGTGTAGTGAGTTGGTGTCAGCTTAAGAGGTGGGGGGCGGTTTTGGGCCCCCGGCCTCCTAACCCTGTGGCTAAACAGAATGTGTTTCGGTGTGGGGTATTTGGTGTATAGGTCGACGTCATAGCGTCCTATTCCTCTGACTAGTGGGTTGACCTTACTACCCTATGACTTCGTGTATATTCGGAGTGTTTGTTTTCGTATATGTTGCCTTATCGAGCTGACTTTCGTAATTCCGCCTAGGTGGCGTATTGGTGTGTCATACGGGAGTCTAACCGCTGCTCGAATGCATTTGTTTTGTATTAGTTCCAGCTTATCCAGGTTCGTCATAGCAGTGTAGCCCCACGCGGGGGCTGCGTACGTTATTATTGGCCTAATTAGGGCCTTGTACATGTTGATTGCTACTCTTTTCTTAATACTGGATCTTTTATTCAGTATAGGATAGAGCTGTGACAATCGTGCGTGTGTTTTCCGCTGGCTCTCTTTAATGTGATATAGCATGGTTAGTTTTCTATCTAGGACTACTCCTAGATATTTGACCTTATCGTGCCATGCTATATCTTGATTAAATAGTTTAAGCGGTTTTATATTGGCTGGCCTATGTGTGCGTCTACTCTTCCTAGTGAACATCACAGCTTGGCATTTGTCAACGTTGACCTTGATACGCCATTTGGTTAGCCAGGGCTCGAGGGTTCGCAGTGCTACTTGTAGTCCCTTTCGGGTGCATGCTAGCTGAGGGTGTTGTACTGTGATAGCTGTGTCATCCGCGTAGAGGTGCGTGGTAGCGAGTTCCGCTGTCGGCATGTCATTCGTAAATAGGATGAACAGGATTGGGCCTGTTAGTGACCCCTGGGCTACGCCCACCCTGATCGGTCGCGTGCTTGACAGTGTGTTGTGGACATCTACTTGGAACTATCGGCCTTCCAGGTATGATTTAATTAATCTTATGTACCCTGGGTGGAATTCGAGGTCTATTAATTTTGCTAATAGGCCTTCGTGCCAGGCTTTATCGAATGCCTTCTAGATATCGAGGAATACCGTGCCTGTGTCCCTCCGCTTGTTTAGTCCGATGGTCGCTTGTTCTATGACCCGGGTAAGTAGTTGCGGGGCGGAGTGGCCGTTCCTAAAACCGAATTTTTCATGTCGAGTGATTCCTCTTTCCTTAATATGTGCTATTAGCCTTTTCAGCAGTATTTTCTCGAATACTTTGCTGAGGGCGTCCAGGAGGCTGATGGGCCTGTAATTATTAGGGTTAGACTAGTCCTTGCCTGGTTTGCCAAATACAAGGATTCTCTCCTTTTTCCACTGTTCCGGATAGTACTGCAATTGAAACATTGTATATTTTAGTGAGTAATGCGAGGGCTTTCGGTGTTAGCTTTTTTAGTATTATGTTCTTGGCCTCTGTTTGTCTAATGTGAAGGCGGGATCTGACGGTTCGTCATTGGGCGTGAAGGCCGCTTCCAGTGAGTCAGCTATCACCTCGGCTTTATCATGGTTTTCGTATACTGGTCCATTAGGTCCCTTGATTGTTGGGATCACGTGCGGTTCTCGCGTGAAATATCTCGCTAAGTTCCACACCGGTCTGGTATTAGTGTCAAACGTACTCAGTTTGTTATTCCAGATCCGCGACCTATACTCCATTAGTTCGGTTCGATTTCGATTCTGAGTTCATTTTTACGTATCCGGTCTTCATCGCGGTGGTATCGGGCCCATTTGCGCTTGTGTTAGTTGCGCTGGCGTATTATATCTAGAATGTGGGCCGGTATTATATGTTAGTGTGTTGTCTGGGTGAGTGTACCGGGATGCTCGCAGTTGCGGCTGCCTGGATCGCATTTATGAGTGTTTTTAGGGATTCGTCCGTTTGGGCTGGGTTTACTATTTGTATATCCTCAGTCCCCTGTAGGAGTGAATCGAGTTTTCTTTCGAATTTACCCCATTTGGCTGCTTTATAGTTGAGTCGGCGCTTGGGGTTTTTCTCATATTCCTCCGGGCTCGCTTCCAGTGTAAATGTCACTGGCTGATGCCCTGACCCTAGGTCGTTTATGACTTTAATGCTGTGTCTTTGAGGAATATGTCGCAGTAGGGCTATGTCTAGTATATCGCCGACCTGTTCGTTTGGCGCTAGGAACGTAGGTTCGCTGGGGGCTGTTACCACATAGTCCTGGGTTAGCATGTGGTTGTATAGCCTTTCGCCATCAGCGTTAGGTTTCAGGCAGCCCCAGCTGGCGTGTTTCGAATTTAGGTCTCCTCCTACGATCGTATTTCGATTTAGCCTTAGTACCGCTTCAATGTCTTGTGTGTTAAGGCTTTTAGGTCTGGTGTATGCCGATATGACATTGATGAGTGTTCCTCGCACTGGCATTGCAATTCCGCATGCCTCCAGCTCGACCGTCTCTGGTAGGTCTAGTTCCATATGTTTAATGTCCTTCCTTACCAGAACTGCCACCCCTCCGTCTCTGTTAGCCTTGTCGCTTCTGTGTAATTTATAGCCTCTTATGGTGAACTTCTTCCCCGGTAGGAGGAATGTTCCTGTTAGGAGAGCTACGTGAATGGTGTTCGCGGCTAGGAAGGCTTCAAGTTCATATTTCCTAGACCTGACGCCCTGGCAGTTCCATATTAGAACTCGAAGCTCCTACGTGTTATTATTATTATTATTGTTGTCATCGTCGTGTTGCTCAGGCATCTTGGGCTAGGAGGTCAGCGATCGCATTAACCAGATCCCTTAGCCAGGAGAATGGGAGCATGTTGGCCATCATAACCCCAGTAGTTATGGTTGCCGTGAGGTTCAGGTTCGGAAAGAAGGTTTTCAGGATTTCTTCTATCCTTTCCCTGAACGCCTTTACTGCCACGTTTCCCTCTGGCTCTTGTACCAGTGTTAGTGTTAAAGGTGTAGGTGGTGAGATGGGTGTGACCGTTCTTGTGCGGGGGCTGGGGTTGGTGGGGGGGGGGGGGTGAGTCGGATGCTGGTTTATTAACGGCAGGTTCCTTGCGGGGGTGGAGCTGGCCTGGGGCGGGCCCTGGGATTGCTCCAGGGCAGCGTGCGTGGGCTTAACCTGCCTTAAGTTGGGTCTTGGAGGTAGGGCCTTCTTCTTTCTGTTTTTATTTCCGGAGGTCTTACTTTGAACGGAGGTGGAGGTGCTTGGGCTGAGGGCCCAGTTTTGTGTGTATTCTTCCTTGGGGGTTGCAAGGTTACTTTACCTCCACCTGATGGGTCTAGTTTGCCTGATTGGCCTTGCTTTTGGCCCTTGGTGCCTGAAGGGCCTGTAGGTCCTGAAGGGTCCTTTTTACCTGAGGGGCCAATTTTCTGTCTACGTGAAGCGTCTATGCCTGATGGGCCTGCTTGGGCTTTAGAGTTGCCACGCTTGTTACCCTTTGCCTTGATAGGCGGTTTCGTAGTCCTTGCAGCTGGGACATTCTCTATAATTACCCGCGTGCTTACCCTCGCAGTTGGCGCACTTAGAGTACGCTGGGTCATTGCCGTGGGGGAAGTCGCGAGACAGGTGGGAGGCGGCGCATCTGCGACATCTGGGTTCCAGCTGACATGTCGCCCCCGAATGCCCATGCATCTGACACACCCCACATTGCGGGCCAGTGGCTTGCGGGCGGTACGGTCCAACTGTCAACAGCATGTTATTCAGCATCCGCATTTTCTGCAGGTTGTCCGCTCCTGGGGTATCCGCCACGGCAACTAGGAAGAGGCAGCCTTTGGCTGGCCTGTTTCCTGTTCGCATCCTGTATATAGTAAGAGCCTTGATACCCTGGGTTTGCATGGCTAGCCCGATATCACCTGGCTCATACGTGTTATTGGGCGTTCTCACCACAAATCGCTTTACTGTTGTGTTGGGCAATATCTGTACAAACTTGATATTAAGCCCTTTCAGCACTTGTATAGCGATTTCGTAGCTTTCAAAGCTGGACATATGTAGCCGGACCGCTTCATGCGCGTTTATTCTCGGCTTATAGATATAATAATTTCTCTGCTCATGTGTCAGCTTTTCGAGAAGCTCCATTTCAATATGCTTGATGTTGTTACTGTACACCGTAAGGGTTGGGGGTTGTAACGGACTCTTCACTTCATCGGCAACTACTTTTCTGAAATTCGCCACGCACATAACCTCTTTTCTACGATTAGTATGGACTTACCCTCATCATGATATAAACTGCATTTTTTCTCCAACTGGAACTTGCATACTGCTGTGAACTTGCATACTTCATACTTTGCATGAACTCTACTCTATTCATCTTCACCATCTTCGATAAACTAACTTCCTTTTTGCCGGCTGACGTCACGTGACCGCCTGGTTTATTCGCGCATGCTTCACTAATCTCTGGAATCTTCCAGATATATTTCTCATTCTACTCCACACTATAACTACCTGGCCTCCTCTGGAAATATTGAGATGGACTTAGGCCTGTGTGGAGGGAGCAACATCCTACGTCAACTTCGTCCTTAATTACATGTGCCCAGAAGTCTTCATTTGCGGGCAGTTCAATTTGCTTCATTATCAGGTATGACAAACCGATTTCTTTACTGTAAATATTTTTAATTGCATTGGGACAGACTTTCCCTGCAAAATTAAACTGGGAGCATGGCATTTCCAGGCCGAAATTTCACTTGCCCCTTTTGTATTTAAAACCTTTCATTGACGACCTTCGTAACAACTTTCTTTTGAAGTGTGCGTGTGGTGTTTTGGCAACTGTGCGGCTTCTACTGTACACACACTTCTATTCGTTCAGTGCTTCGGGATATTGTGAAACTGGTTTAATGGAACTACATTGTGATTATTCGGCTGTAGAACTACGTTACCTAGTGTTAATCTGTGTGATAACGGAAGTGGTGGTGACCTGCATATAGTATTTGCATTTTGCTCAGATAATTTTTCAGCTGGTATACTTGAATTTGCTAACTGAACATCTTCCCTTTCTTGACGTTCTGGGTTTCTCTTTTTATTGCAGTATTCATCCTTTCCTTGTTTGTCCCTTTCCTTTCCTGTGGCATTTTCTCTTTTTCCTTTCTTTCTCTTGGATATCTTACCTCTTTTTTCATATAATGAATTTGTAATCCGTGTAAGTGGTTGGAAAAATTTTATATTTGTATAGTCCTCCTTTCATGTAAATTGTCAGAGGTTTGATTTATTACTTCAATATATATATCTATTTCTAAATTTTATATTGGTTTCTGATCTATTTTCACTTATCATGTCCCTTATTCCTCCTTACATTTTTCTTTAACTTTCCAGGTTATGTAGCATCCTTTCCTTTGCCCACTATCTTGTTACTCAGCAATGCTTGTTGGAGATTTCTAAGACCACGGCCTCCATTCTTAATTTGATAGTTACTTCATTGCATAAATCTTACTACTTGAGGGAAACTATTCTTAGATTTCCCCTTAGCACTATTATACATAATAGATGTATATTACTTCCATGGGCCCCGTTACAGGGTCGACCCCTTACGGGTGGCTGGTTTACTTGTTTGTGCTTGTTGAGGTCTTTTCTGTTGTGCCTGTCTCGTGTTTGTGTCTGGTGGTGGCATGATCGAGTTGAATGAGGTGTCTGTGGAGCTTTCGACTAGGGTACTCGGTTTCCGACCACCGCCTTGTTGGGCCTTGCGGCTCAGAGGCTTGGGGTCCTTCCCTTTCCCTCCCCTTTCCTTCTCCCACTCTTAGCCTACCTGAAACCGTCTTCCTGGTTTCCCGGCTGGGTGGCTGGGTCCAAGGTTTCGGTCGCCCCGCGCTCGTACGGTTCCTCTCCCTCTGAACCTTCAGTGTCGGCGTCGTGGGATGTGCTTGATATATCAATCACCAGTTTTGCCTCATCTGAGTCAGAGTCCGATTTGCCGGCTTGCTTGGGGGGTGGGACTTTACGTGGCGCCTTCCGCCGAGTCCGTCTTTACTTGCCCTCTTTCCTTCCCTTGGACGCCGCCTCATTGCTCGGGTTGGCGGAACTGGGTCCCGCTTTTCCGGCGTCCGGCTGGCTTGCCACTAGGTTGGGTTTGGGGGCAAGGTTTGTGTTGGGAGAGAAGTAGTCTCCTGTTTGTGTTTGAGTGTCTCCCCAGTCACTGGCTCAATGGAGTCATGTGACTGTTCCTTCCCGAGTGCGAGTTCTGGCACTTCAGGGTCGACCCCCGGTTCCCGTTCACTCGCACATAACGTCAAGCCTCCTGGTTCGCTTTCCCCGCGCTGCGCGCTCCTTTCTCGGGGCTCGGCTCGAGAGCCAGCCGGCCGAGTGGGCAGCAGCTGCACAGGTATATGCTTACCAGCGGCTACTGACGGGGTGGTCATGGGAGTTGTCCTGGTTGTCACGGTGGTGGTTGTAATAGTAGTGGTGGTGAGCGCAAAGTACTGCGTGGCGCACCCCGTTACGTGAGCATCCTGTATCAGGTTTACTTGCACAGAATCAGTGGTGAAGTCTGTTCTGTGCTCCTCTGACGCATTTCGCTCACTGCTCACGGGGGGCACGCTGTGGTGGGTCGCCACCGGTCCCCTCTCGGCCGGGTCCTTGGCCGTAGCGGGGGCCGTTAGCGCTGAGCTGCGCGCTTGTGGGCAATCATCCAGGTACTGACCAAGGCGCCTGGAGAGGCGGAAACGTCGCTCACAGACGATTACGTCAGCGCACTGCAGTCCACCTCGTGGTCTCTCGAAACGTCGATGATGGGCGGGCTGCAGAGCTTGCAGGCGGCGGAGGACACACACAACACCCTCCCCACCTAATTACGCCGGTACGGCGCGAAGCGGCGACGGCGGTGGCGGCGGTGGTGGCGGCAGCGATGCTGGGCTGGAGAGTCGGCCGTGTCTGTTGTGTTGTCCGGAACCTGGTCTGGGCGTAGGAGCGTAGAATCGTCCTGAAAAGAACCCATGTTGATTAGATGGTCCAGAGCTCGTTGTGCAATGGATTTCTAAGGTGTGACAAGGGAATCAACAGAAGGAGATGGACGGTAGCGGAGGCGGATCTGGTCCTGGTGGCGGTAGATGCGTTTCTCGGCGATCTGGATGTCGTAGAGACGATGGCCCAAGGTACGGCAGATGATACCAGGTATCCAGGGAGGATTGGACTTGAAAGTCCGGACATACACTTTGTCGGCGGTGTTGAACTTTGGTTGCAAGCGCTGCGGCTGGGCAGGAAGAGGCTGCAACAAAGAAAGCAAAGGCATAGTCCTATATCTGCTTAGGAGTTGTAACAATGCCTGATCCTTCGTTAAACCTGAAGTTACGGCTTTCTTCATGTTTTTCTTGAGTCTGGACAAGACGTTCAGCTTCACCATTAGATTGTAGGTGAAAAGGCGGTGCCAGAAAATGCCGAATGCCATTATGAGTACAGAAGTTCTGGAAGTTAGTGGCAGTAAATTGAGTTCCATTGTCTGAAATGAGCACTTGAGGTAAACCTTCTGAAGTGCGCGAATGGTAGCTTCTGTAGTAGTATAATGCATTTCTACGACGTAAGGAAAGTTGGATAGAGAATCTATCACAATGAGCCACATACAGTTGAGAAAACGTCCAGCGAAGTCTATGTGTACTCGTTCCCAAGGAGAAGTAGCAGGAGGCCATGGAGCGAGGTCAGACGACGGTGCGTTCTGATGTACCTGACACGGGTCACAGTGGCGGATGAGTTTCTTAATGTCGGCGTCAATACCGGGCCAATAACAGTGTTGACGGGCGAGTTGCTTCGTGCGTGATACTCCCCAATGACCTTCGTGCAACAAGTCGAGAACTTGTTTGCGCAGACTAAGTGAGATAACCACTAGGAATAGGGTGCCTGTTTCTAATAGGATTACTCCGGAACGAACCGTGAGACGATGCTGAAGACGATGATAAGGTGCAAGGCTGGTAGGAAGCTTGTGTTGAAGAGGCCAACCGTTGCGGATATAAGTACGAACTGCAGCTAGTGTACTATCCTTATCAGTCACTTTGGCGATACAAGTAGCGTCAATGGGAAAACTGGAGACTGTGTCTTCAAGTTCAATGTCTAACTGAAGACATTCAGATTCTTGAGAATCGAAAGTAGTATCAGGACCTACAGGTAAGCGAGAGAGAGAATCAGCATTACAATGCTGGGATGTGCTACGATTGGCAACCTGATAGGAGTAGTCAGAAAGGAATATTGACCATCTCTGAAGTTTCCTTAGAGAATGTTCAGGGATCTTATTACCAGGATGGAATAAGTGAACAAGAGGCTTGTGATCAGTGATTATGAGGAAATGGTTGCCATATAGTGAACCATTCAGTTCATGTTCAAATAATATGGATTTTAGCCTTAGGTATTGGAATTGCATGAGACCACCATGAAAGCCATTGTATAGCAGTTTATTACATAAGAGAGTACAGATTGAGCATTTCTCGTGGGAACATAGCAGCAGTATCATTATGAAAATTCCAGAGACTCATAAAAGGAATTTATCACCCAAGCGAAGCTTCTTTATTAATAGTGTTGGACGCGCACCACTTCATTAATCTCGCGGGCTGATTGTGCTTTGGAGGGAAGAAGAAATTAATTTAATATCTCCGGATACAGAAGAGATGCACTGGATTGGATAGGAGAATTGCAACCTGCATAATTTCCTGTAAACTTTGATATGCGGCACGGCTATAATTATAAGTGCATACGTTAAGTGAGATACTTGTCACTCTTTGTGCGGGAGAAGTTTCCAGTCGCGGGCGCGGGTAATACAGACCTCCCATATTGAAGCGTGGTAACGCCATCACAAGCCTGATTATAAATACACGACCGCAGAGTGCGTCACATTCATTCATTGACAGTACGGCTGCTAGAACGAGGCCATTATGCTGCGAGTCGGCATACAGATGAGCGTCTTTATCTTCGAGCTGCATACGCCTAGTACAATTGAATCTGGGGAAAAGTAAGTAATCAACTTGGATAATTGAGCTGAATTATTGAAATCACATGCGCTGATCTGCTGTCATGAGAGGATGTGCTGCTAAATTAGACTGTTTGACTAGTAGCTTCATATTATTTGAGGTTCACATTGTAACAAACGAACTACACGTATTAGGGTAGGCTCAGGTTATCGATTGTGTCAGAAAGTTCGGTCAGTGTGAAAGTCTAACATGAAACTGTTATCATGTCTTGTGAAGGGAACATTTATGTATCAGGTCTATACTCTGAAAGGGACTTGGTCAAACGACGGCATGAGGTATGGTGGTAGTGGAAACAGGCATCGAATACGGACTGTGTGTAATAGACATTTCTTTACAGTTTTCCCTACATCAACCCAGTACGAGATACTGCTCATTTATATTGGGGGGGGAGCTGAAGCAGACAAGGAGTTCTGGGTGTTTTCGTACAAAGAAGTAGAATTACGAAAATGTCACAAACTTTGGGCTGGGAAGACTTGGAAGTAAGGGGACGAGATGCTCGACTATGTGGTATGTTTCGAACTGTGGAGAGTTCGCGTGGAATGATATAAGTAGACGAATAAGCATGAGTGGTATTTTTAAAAGTAGGAAAGAAGTATGAAGATAAAGTTGGAATTCAAGAGGAAATTGGGGCAAATATTTGTTTATAGGAAGAGGAGTTAGGGATTGGAATAATTTACCAAGGGAGATGTTCAATAAATCTCCAAATTCTTTGCAATTATTAAAAAAAAAGACTAAGGGATGTGCCACCTGGACGACTACCCTAAATGCAGATCAGTGGGGATTGACTGACAGGCAGGAGATATCGTGGGTGTTATTTTACTGCACCCACCTAGGTGATTGATTGATTGATTGATTGATTGATTGATTGATTGATTGATTGATTGGTTGATTGATTGATTGATTGATTGATTGATTGATTGATTGATTGATTGATTGATTGATTGATTGATTGATTGATTGATTGATTGATTGATTGATTGATTGATTGATTGATTGATTGATTGATTGATTGATTGATTGATTGATTGATTGATTGATTGATTGATTGATTGATTGATTGATTGATTGATTGATTGATTGATTGATTGATTGATTAATCAGTGGCTTATGCTCGGATCAAGCCGTGGGTCACCAGTAGACTTAGGTTACCCCTTTTCGATGGTAGGTTTTTTTGCTAGTTGCTTTACGTCGCACGGACACAGATAGGTTTTATGGCGACGATGGGGGCAGGAGTGGGAAGGAAGCGTCCGCAGCCTTAATTAAGGTACAGCCCCAGCATTTGCCTGGTGTGAAAATGGAAAACCACGGAAATCCATCTTCAGGGCTGCCGACAGTGGGGTTCGAACCCACTATCTCCCGAATACTGGATACTGGCCACACCAGATGGTAGGTTTAGTGAACGCCAAGCTTTCAGCGTTTTGAGCTGCAGCCAATAGCCAACGGAGCAGCCTGCCGAGTTGTGAAATCTGCTTCACAAGCTACTGTCCTGACCTCTGCTGCTGCCAATGCTCAACCCATCAGTGGATATGGTAGCCGAAGGTTTAGCAAATTAAAGCTCGACTTTGTGGCTAAATGGATAGAATCCTTGCCTTTGGACCGATGGCCCCGAATCAATTTTCATAATCAACCTCCTCATACTGTTAATTCCCCTGACTTGGGGACTGGATGTTTATGACGTCTTCGCCATTCATTGTATCCTCATTAGGACACCACCAACCCTACACAGATGCCATGCACCATTATTATTATTATTATTATTATTATTATTATTATCATTATTATTATTATTATTATTATTATTATTATTATTATTATTATTATTATTGTACCGGGCAGTACACCCTTATGCCGCAATTTTAAAGCTTTCCCCCAGACTTCATGGGTCGTGCATCATTTTAGATTTCCTTACTCCTGTTACATTATTAGTGAGCAATCCAGCCACCGAGAGGATCTTTAGGGTACACCTGTCTCAGGTGAAACCTGTGTAATATCATTGTTAATTTGCTATCTACGTTTTGCAACAGTGTGATGGTTATGTTTTGTTTTTGAGGCCTTCTGCCCCAATTTATTTTAATTTTTATAGAAATAAGTCTTTGATGTATGATCTTCCCCTCTGGTTATTCTGCTGTCCTTTTCCTTGCGGCCATTACCAAGCTCCTGTCTCCTGCTAAACCATATCAGTGAAAACAATTGCACGCCGCAGGCCCCTCAGCCTCACCAACAAGATCGTACCCTAAAATAAAAGTCACCAACACCTTTCTGTCGCCGAGATATTTTTGTTTCAGTGCCCCCAAGCCGTTCGTCGCCTTACCGCCACCGTGGTGGGGTAAGGGCCCACTTCACTCCCGTGATGTCCTTCTGTGCACGGCGCGCCGGAGGCTATCTCCCGGCACAGACTGAAGTGCGGCACACCAACCGCAAGCTTATCTGCGGACTGTAAACAAAATTCGCATCTGCGGCGTCCTTCACCACGACTACCCCTCTCATAGTGCGGGAGAGAGGTATCTCAGGGTACTTGAGGGGGCCGGGCGACCTCGACTGGATACCGGCTGCGACGGCAGGACTTGCCGTCAAAATGAACAGCATGTATTCCAAATATATACAGAGACTAAGACACTCTCCAGCCGGAGTTCAACTAACTCCTAACTATCTACTTCAAAACAATACTTGGTAACTTGTTTCGACATTCTGCAAAATTCTTCTACGGATCAACGTTAAAAGACTTGGGAAATTCCTTATGTCTCTTCCATCCTCTTCCACAAATCTATTTGCAAGAAAGCAGGAATTCAAGTAACTTCAAATTACAATACAATACAATACAATACAATCAGCCATTTCAATCATTAAAATGATGTGGCCTCTTTAAGTCGTGGGTATAGGTAGGCCTTCAACAGTCTTCTCCAAGTAGAACGGTCTTGGGCAGATCTCATCCAAGTGGTACCAGCGATCTTCTTGATATCTTTGTCCCATCTGTCCGGTGGTCTTCCTCTAGGCCTTCGATGTTCTCTCGGACTCCACTCCAGCACTAGTTTTGTCCATCTATCATCATTTCTTCGTGCAACATGGCCAGCCCACTGCCATTTTAAGGAGCGTACTCTCTCTAAGATGTCTTTAACCTTTGTAACAGACCGGATGTCATCAGCTCTTTTCCTATCTTTCTTTGTATAGCCTAGCATTGACCTTTCCATGGCTCTCTGCGCGGTCCGAAGTTTCCCTTTTGTGAATTCATTCAGAGTCCAAGTCTCACAGCCATAAGTCAGCACAGGAAGGATGCATTGGTCAAATACTGTTTTCTTCAGATTTGCTGGCATTTTTGATCTTAATACTGAAGAATTCCTTCCAAATGCTTGCCATCCGAGCTTGATGCGCCTATAGATTTCTGGTCTTATATCACCTGTCATATTTATAATCTGGCCAAGGTAGATGTAATCACTGACCTCTTCTAATGGCATGTTCTTAATATTCACATTTCCAGCTTGAACCCATTCGTTGGACATAACTTTTGTTTTGGAAAGGTTTATGCTTAGGCCAATCAACTGGCATTCTAATGCAAGATCTGTAATTAAGGTCTGGAGCTCTTCGAAGTCGTTTGCCAGTAAAGCAATATCATCTGCAAATCTCAAGTTATTTAGCCTTTTCCCATTAATTCTAATTCCCTTTTCTTCCCAGCTCAGCTTAGACATAGCCATCTCTAGGACCGCTGAGAATAGTTTCGGGGAGATGGGATCACCTTGTTTGACACCTCTGTTGATGGGGAATTCTGGGGTTGATTTACCGATATTAACGAAAGCTGAAGAAGTCTCATAGATATTGTTGAGCACTTGGATGTAAGCTGCTTCCACTCCTTGCTCATGTAAAGCTTGCATGACAGCTGTATGGCTGACAGAGTCAAATGCCTTTTCAAAATCAACAAAGGCAATGCAGAGAGGCAAATGATATTCATTTGCTCTGCTTATCACTTCTCTTACAGTCAGTATGTGGTCTATTGTGCTAAAATTACTACGGAAACCTGCTTGTTCAATAGGTTGGGCTGAGTCAAGGATGAAACTGATTCGATTTAACAAGATCTTTGTAAAAAGTTTATACAAAATAGAGAGCAAGCTGATAGGACGATAATTTTTGATACTGTGAATATTTCCTTTCTTATGTATCAGTATGATCTTTGCTTTGTTTCATGATGTTGGAATTGAAGCCGAGTGCACACAGGAAGTGAATATTTTTGCCAAGTGATTTATTGTCTCCTCCCCTGTGAGTTTCAGGATGTCCACACAAAGCTCATCATCACCCGGCGCAGTTCCCTTTTTCATACTATCTAAAGCACACTTGACTTCCGAAGGGATAATATCTGGAACATTAGATATATCATTTAGTTTAGGTCCATTCAGGGCTTCCTTTGGTTTGCTATACAGATTGCAATAAAAGTCTCTGATGAATTTCAAAACTTCCTCCTTTTCAGTAATTCGACCATCATTTCCATCTAGAGCAATTAGCTGCTTTTTACCGATTATGAGTTTTCGTTTGGCTGTCTTGAAACTCGTCTTGCTCTCTAAGCTTGTTCTTAAAGTGTCTTCCCTGAATTTCTGTAAGTCAGTTTTCATTTCTCTTCGTACTGCCTTACATATTTCAGAATATTCTATCATGTCACGATCAGTCTGAATTTTCTTTTCTCTCCTTCGCTTTAGCAGGGTTTTAGTTTTGTCACTGAATTTCTTTGGTTGGTCACTTTCCTTACATATGCCCCCGATTTCTTGAGCACACGAAACAATCATTTCTGCTAGATCTTCAGCCTTAGTTACATGGTACTTACTTTGAAGAGCTGCTCGGAATGATTCCGAATTGTTTTCTAGGTTTTTGAGATTGATTCTGTTGCTCTTTCTTCTTATGAGTTTGTTCCTTTCATATCTTACATTAAGTTCAACTCTTGCTCTCACAAGACGGTGATCACTCCCAGTGCTGAATCGGTTTAACACAAAAACCTTGGATTTTTTTTTTTTGGAAAATTACTTTCTTCAGCATTCTTCTGTGTCACCCCTTGGAAGGACCTTTGGGGGGGGGGAGGTCTGTACCGGGCGGTACACCCTTATGCCGCAATTTTAAATCTTGCGCCAATAAATCCTCTACAGGAGAAACCATGAACTTCAAAAACTGGATCCATTCATTAGTTTTCTCAGAATATGTCACTACCGTAAATTTTGTGATCACAAAGTTGTCAGTACTGTGTGAATTTCATCTTGTTTTGTTTTCCGTTGATCAAGAAGTGTGGACATTCTCTTATAGATGTCTCTAGTAAAAAACTATGACCATGCACCCTGGTGCGAAGTGGAAGAACTTTATTTGAAGAAATTTTGGTATTCATAAGTTTGTTCTTTACTAAATTTCGTTCTTTCATTTGTGGGTTGGTAATATTAATCTTTTCTTTCCCCCAGTTTTGAAGGTACCAATCAATAATTTCTGTAATTAATTTTCAGCCAATCCTGTTGGCTGAGTAAACCTACCATGTCCACTAAGCTAGGCTTATTGTCTTCTCACCAAGCGTCGCGCCCCATGGAACGTCCTTACATTGACTACGTAGGACCCTTCCCCCAATCTAAGGGGAACGCCAACAAATTCATTCTTGTGTGTGTAGATGGTTTTACAAGATTTTCCTGGTTATTTCCGACTAAGCTGGCTACCGCTCAGTCGACTATTTCTTGTTTGAATTCCATCTTTGCTTCTTTGGTCCTTGTCAATACATTGTTTCTTCCTTCACCTCTAATCTCTTCCGTAAATTCTGTTTTGATCTGTCCATCTCTCATGTGACTACTTCTGCTTACTATCCCCAACCATCTCTAGCTGAACGGGTCAATCGTAATCTGAGGTCGGCTCTTATTGCCTATCATCATGATGATCATTCTAGGTGGGACACGTCCTTGCATTGGTTAGCCTTCGCTATGAACTCGGCGGTTCACGAATCTCACAAATTCACTCCTGCTTCATTGATGTTCAAGTTTGTATCCAGCACGCCGCTCTCTAACCTTTGGCCTCTTAGTGATATTCTACCTGAGACAATAGATCCAGATAATATTGAAGATCTTTGGACCCCCTCGTGTGTGCTTTTACAATTGTAGGGGGCTAACCCTGGTTACCCTCTTCAATTGAAGATCCTCTTCGTGGTGAGGGGGAATAGTAGCTCCTTTCTTGCGTTGCCGAATGGAGCCCCTTTGGGTAACCGTTCGGTATACAAGGTGGAGGAAGCCAAAGCACCGCCCAACCCTAAGGTGTAAGGCGACCCGTGCCGATGGGGTGTCATTGTTGGATGCGCTTGAGAACGGTTGGCTGTTGAGAGAGCTCTTGCATTATTGTAGTGATAAAGTAGTGAAAACCTATTGAAATAGCTTAATTTTGTGTATATCTGATTCATTTAGTGCTGTTTATATAGTGGTGTTTAGTGCTTGTTGGTAGAAATTGGGAGTAGTAATAATTATTTAAATTTTGTAACAAGTAATTCAGTTGGTCTTCAGTAAATTACGTTTTCTAGGTTAAGTAGGCTGGCTAGGTGCACCTTGTTTCGAATTTAGGTTTAGGTAATACTTTAGGTAACAATATTAACTTTAAAAATATTGGTAAATATCTGTAGGTTCGTTGGTTGTACTTACAAAGGCAGATTATCATAAGGAATAGTACCGTAACTTCTGCAGCAACTTCTCCGGTATTTTGTATAGATATACGTTCAAACTATCGCGAAGGTAATAATTTACTACATTAAAAAACACGATACGCCTGTAAACTTCCATTTAAAAAGAAGTTAAAGAGATTACACGGTAATAGTTAACAGTCGTATTGTTATTGATTATTGTCGCTCCTCATATTCAAATATTGCATTGTTGGCTACAGTCGTGAACAAAGGGTGTAGTGTAGTCAAGTAAATATAAATAAAAATCAGCTGACCTTGTATTCCATTCATTTGTACTTCTGAGTAGGTAGTTAGTATCCGTAATTTATATTTCGCTCCCTCGATCTTTCAGTATTTATGAGCGGTTAGCTAATAATAATAAAGTTCATATATCCCAGTAATTGCAGTTCAAGTCCCTGGAGTAGTAGTAGTAGTTTTGATAGAAATATTTGAGAAATTATTGTAGACAACCTCGTATTTTTCAGTAGGCCTAATTAAGGACACTTTTTTTTTTCTCCGTCCCGTGGAGTAGGGAAAATAATAGTAATCCACCAGCTGTAATAATCACATAACCACATTTCAGTAGAATTGTAGTGAAGATAAGGTATAATATATTAGATAGTATCTTGCCAGTTATATTCGTGTTTTTCTTCGTGTACGGCAATCCTTTTGATACTTAAGCATTTAACCAAACGCAGTGTAGTGTAGTGTAGATACATTGTAGTATAGATACAGTACATTTAGATAGTGCCGTATCTTGCCTGCTATATTCGTGTGTTATCTTTCGTGTATCTCTATTAGACCGTAATACTAATAATAATTTGTCTAAGCATTTAGCTTCGTAGGTAACCTTTGAGTACAGTGGTTCTTGCAAATTTCATTTCTGTTGTGCTTAGTAGTGACATACGGTATTTACCGGTATCGTAATTAGGATACGTCTGAAAGTAGTTTAAAAATTACTGTAGTGTACTGTACAGTAGTATACGAGTAATATCCTATTAGAATTTAGTGTGCTTATTTTATTATTGTAAAATATTTGTGTAGTACTGGTGTAGTAGAGGTATCCGTAGAAACTCTTACTAAAATATTGGTGAAATTAGGATAGGCTTAATTGCAGTTTGGAATTGTGTAGTTCTTGTGTATTACTTTCGATATTCAGTAACTAACAGCAGCTTTTATCCTGTTAGGGGTTGTAGGATTAAAAAAAATAGAGCACGACTAAGTAGTATTGTAGTGTAGTCGTATATTAATTACCTATTGTTGTGTACTATCCCAGACAATATATCCCTCCGTTCATTTTTTTTTGCAAATAAGTTATTTTATTTTTTTAATTTAAAAAATTTCCCCCCGTAAAGAATGGCTAAGGAGTGCGAGTGTACTTATTGTGGGTGTGGTGAGGCATTGAGGGGTATGAGGGAGGAGTTGGAAAGTTTGAGGGAGATAATTAGGATTCTCACAGAAGACAGGAAGGAAGATAGGACTCCCTCAAAAAATGTACAGGTTACAGTAGGTGTACAAGAGGGAGGGGAAGGAAAGGGAGGAGTTGTAGAAGACAGGTGGTCTAATGTTCTAAGGGGAAGGAGATTGCAGGCCAAGGGCTCTATTCAGGATCAGAATTCAGGACAGGTGTCTGTGCGAAATCGGTACGAGTCACTCCAGGTAGAACAACAGAGGGAAGATGAGGGACAGGGAACTGTTGCTGAGATGCGTGGAAGTAGGAGGAAGGGAAAAGGTAGGAAAGGGAAATGTAGAGTAGAGGATAGGAAAAGACAGGTGGAACAGGGTCATGGGAAGGAGAAAAGGGAGGAGGAAGTAGCTTCTCCAGCTATCAGGAAAGATAGGGCTGACCAGGAGGGGAAGGGATCAAATGAGGTGGGTAGGGTTGAGGCTCTGGTCATGGGGGATTCCATCGTTAGACACGTGGGGAAAGTGTGTGGAGGAAAGGGAACCAGGGTAGAATGTTATCCAGGAATTAGGTTGAGGCAGATGTTGAGGAAAGTAGAAGAGAGGGAGGAGGGGAAGGAGAAGGTGGTAGTGTTTCACGTTGGTACCAACAACGTAAGGCAAGCTGATATAAGTACCAACATAGTTGGAGATGTGTGGGATCTGGTAAATGCAGCACGGGTGAAGTTTAAGAAAGCGGAGATTGTTATTAGTGGAGTACTGTGTAGGAGGGATACTGACTGGAGGGTGATTGGGGATTTAAATGAGACTATGGAGTGGGTATGTGGGAAACTGGGAGTGAAATTTCTAGATCCTAATGGGTGGGTAGAAGATAGGGATCTGCGCTCGGATGGCCTTCATTTAAACCGCAGTGGTACGTATAAGTTAGGAAATTTGTTTGGAAGGGTAATAGGGAGGTACATTCAGGGAAACGGGATGGCCTAGGGAGCGGTGATAAGGGAACAGGGAACTGGAAATCAAGTAGGGATGACATAAAATTGTTAGTGTTGAACTGTAGAAGTATTGTAAAGAAAGGAATAGAATTAAGTAATTTAATAGATATATATTTACCAGATATTGTAATAGGAGTTGAATCATGGCTGAGAAATGATATAATGGATGCAGAAATTTTCTCACGGCACTGGAGTGTGTATCGTAGAGATAGGATAGGAAAGGTGGGAGGGGGAGTTTTTATTCTGGTGAAAGAAGAATTTGTAAGCTACGAAAAAGTTAAAGATGAGACACATGAAATTCTAGGTGTAAGGCTCATTTCTAAAGATAACAGGCAACTTGATATATTTGGAGTTTACAGATCGGGAAAGGGTAGCACTGATGCGGATTCGGAATTATTTGATAGGATAGTCAGCTATGTGGGAAACGACATGGAAAGAAATGTGATTGTAGCGGGAGATCTGAATTTGCCAGATGTCAATTGGGAAGGAAATGCGAACGACAGGAAGCATGACCAACAAATGGCAAATAAGTTAATATGGGAAGGACAGCTGATTCAGAAAGTGATGGAACCAACCAGAGGGAAAAATATTTTGGATGTGGTGCTGATAAAACCAGATGAGCTCTATAGGGAAACTGAAGTAATAGATGGTATTAGTTGATCATGAAGCTGTTTTTGTGGTAGTTAAAAATAAATGTGATAGAAAGGAAGGTCTTAAAAGTAGGACTGTTAGGCAGTACCATATGGCTGATAAAGCAGGTATGAGGCAGTTTCTAAAAAGTAACTATGATCGGTGGAAAACGGTAAATAAAAATGTAAACAGACTCTGGGATGGGTTTAAAGAAATTGTTGAGGAATGCGAAAACAGGTTTGTACCTTTAAGGGTGGTAAGGAATGGTAAAGACCCACCTTATTATAACAGAGAAATAAAGAGACTAAGAAGGAGGTGCAGACTGGAAAGAAATAGAGTTAGAAATGGCTGTGGAAGTAAGGAGAAATTGAAGGAACTTACTAGAAAATTGAATCTAGCAAAGAAGGCAGCTAAGGATAACATGATGGCAAGCATAATTGGCAGTCATATGAATTTTAGTGAAAAATGGAAGGGTATGTATAGGTATTTTAAGGCAGAAACAGGTTCCAAGAAGGACATTCCAGGAATAATTAATGAACAAGGGGAGTGTGTATGTGAGGATCTTCAAAAGGCAGAAGTATTCAGTCAGCAGTATGTAAAGATTGTTGGTTACAAGGATAATATCGAGATAGAGGAAGAGACTATGACCAAAGAAGTAATAAAATTTACATATGATAACAATGACATTTACAATAAGATACAAAAGTTGAAAACTAGAAAAGCGGCTGGAATTGATCAGATTTCTGGGGATATACTAAAGACAATGGGTTGGGATATAGTACCATATCTGAAGTACTTATTTGATTATTGTTTGGCCGAAGGAGCTATACCAGATGAATGGAGAGTTGCTATAGTAGCCCCTGTGTATAAAGGAAAGGGTGATAGACATAAAGCTGAAAATTACAGGCCAGTAAGTTTGACATGCATTGTATGTAAGCTTTGGGAAGGCATTCTTTCTGATTATATTAGACATGTTTGTGAAATTAATAACTGGTTCGATAGAAGGCAATTCGGTTTTAGGAAAGGTTATTCCACTGAAGCTCAACTTGTAGGATTCCAGCAAGATATAGCAGATATCTTGGATTCTGGAGGTCAAATGGACTGTATCGCGATTGACATGTCTAAAGCATTTGATAGGGTGGATCATGGGAGACTACTGGCAAAAATGAGTGCAATTGGACTAGACAAAAGAGTGACTGAATGGGTTGCTATATTTCTAGAAAATAGATCTCAGAGAGTCAGAGTAGGTGAAGCTTTGTCTGACCCTGTAAGAGTTGAGAGGGGAGTTCCTCAGGGCAGTGTTATCGGACCTTTATGTTTTCTTATATATATAAATGATATGAGTAAAGGAGTGGAATCGGAGGTAAGGCTTTTTGCGGATGATGTTATTCTCTATAGAGTGATAAATAAGTTACAAGATTGTGAGCAACTGCAACGTGACCTCGAAAATATTGTGAGATGGACAGCAGGCAATGGTATGTTGATAAACGGGGCTAAAAGTCAGGTTGTGAGTTTCACAAATAGGAAAAGTCCTCTCAGTTTTAATTACTGCGTTGATGGGGTGAAAGTTCCTTTTGGGGATCATTGTAAGTATCTAGGTGTTAATATAAGGAAAGATCTTCACTGGGGTAATCACATAAATGGGATTGTAAATAAAGGGTACCGATCTCTGCACATGGTTATGAGGGTGTTTAGGGGTTGTAGTAAGGATGTAAAGGAGAGTGCATATAAGTCTCTGGTAAGACCCCAACTAGAGTATGGTTCCAGTGTATGGGACCCTCACCAGGATTACCTGATTCAAGAACTGGAAAAAATCCAAAGAAAAGCAGCTCGATTTGTTCTGGGTGATTTCCGACAAAAGAGTAGCGTTACTAAAATGTTGCAATGTTTGGGTTGGGAAGAATTGAGAGAAAGAAGAAGAGCTGCTCGACTAAGTGGTATGTTCCGAGCTGTCAGCGGAGAGATGGCGTGGATTGACATTAGTAGACGAATAGGTTTGAATGGCGTCTATAAAAGTAGGAAAGATCACAATATGAAGATAAAGTTGGAATTCAAGAGGACAAACTGGGGCAAATATTCATTTATAGGAAGGGGAGTTAGGGATTGGAATAACTTACCAAGGGAGATGTTCAATAAATTTCCAATTTCTTTGAAATCATTTCGGAAAAGGCTAGGAAAGCAACAGTTAGGGAATCTGCCACCTGGGCGACTGCCCTAAATGCAGATCAGTATTGATTGATTGATTGATTGATTTGATTAAACCGGAGAGCTCTTTTGGGGCCTCCGAGAGAAACACTACAACAACAACCGAAGGGGACTCTTCGGAGATACCCTCGGATAGTTCATCTTCGACAGTTAGAGGGCTCACTCAAGAGGTGGGCAATCTACAGGTCCAGAAGAAGAAGAAGAAGAAACAGCGCTCTGGCGCTGAGAAGAGGAGATATAAGAAGGCCTTAAAGGCCCGGGAGCGGGCCAAAGAGGGCTTAACTCCGGGAGCTGAAGGGCCTTCTAATACCACGACAGTAACAACTGGGGGGTATCCAATGGGCACAAGAGGCGGGACCCTGAAAAGGGCTCTGCTTCTAGGGCACAGAGGACCCCACCCACCAAGATGCCAGCGGGGAAACGACTTCTGTCGGGGGCAACCCCAGAAGAAGACTTGCAGACCCGCAAAAAACCTAAGGTAGAATATGCTAGGATAGCTAAAGCTGGGATCAGGATGGCCATAGTACCTGTAGGATATCCTGACCAGCAGCTAACCGAGAAACAGGTGGAAGCTGTGGAAGAGGCTATCACCAATCTGATAGATGAGCTTCCGGAGCAGGAGCCCATTAAGCCTCAGTTCCTGGATTGCTATCTATCGAGAGGTGCGGCCGTCATTATAGCAGAAAACGACGAGACTGTAGCATGGCTTTCCAGTCTTGTTACAGGTATACAACCGTGGGAAGGAGCCAGGCTCACAATTGTGGGCATGGATAAACTTCTTTCCTACAAGAGAGTCATGGTCTGGATACCAGGACAACCAAAGGACAATAATGTCCTTTTGGGAAGAATGGCACGCCAGAACCATGGCTTAAATCCCACCAGCTGGAGGGTCTACGACCGCAAGGAGGAGAAGAGAGGTGTCCGACTTGTGGTCAGCATGGACTCCAGAGACGTGGAGAAAGTGGTGGGGAAGAAGATCTTCTGCGGGGTGCATGTGGCTACCTTCACCTTGGTGAAGGGCAAGCGTGACAAGCAGAGGACCAACCCCACCACAGACAATACCGAGACTAACAGGGGCGAAGAGCGGGAGCCCGGACAGGAACCTGGGCCAGCCAAGCCTCAAGACACATCGCGGGAAACGGAGCAGCACGTTCCGGAGACCGCATACGGTAAAGTATTGCATGAAGGTAAGAAAAACTACTTTCGTACAAGCAAGTATACAACATTGTATAGCGGCCTCTATGGTACTTATTAGAAGTATCCAGAAAGGCAGGTTTTCTGTCGCCCTGATACAAGAACCCTGGCTCAGACAGGGGCATATCATGGGACTAAAATGTGCAGGTTTCACTTTATTCAGTGGAATAGCAGAGGAGAAGCCTAGAGCATGTATATTAGTTAAAGATCACAACGCCTGGGCTATACCAGGCTTCATTACTATAGACCTGGTAGCAGTCCTAGTGAGATATGAGGAGGAGGGACAGCCAAAAACTTGGTTGTCTGCTCTGCATATTTCCCAGGAGACTCTGAATCTCCACCCCCGCCGGAGGAGTTCAAGAGACTGGTGATGTACTGTAGGAAACAAGGATTAAACCTCATAGTAGGATGCGACACCAATGCTCATCACAGCATTTGGGGAAGTAAATATACAAACCGAAGGGGAAAGTACCTCATAGAATTTCTATGTACAACTGATCTTGAGATCATGAATATTGGTGATACTCCTACCTTCATTAATAATAGGAGTGAGGGGATCATAGATCTTACCCTGGGTTCCATGGGAATCATACAGGAATTTAAAGACTGGAAGGTATCTTTGGAGCCTTCCTTGTCAGATCATAGACACATTGTGTTTTATATAGAGGGCTCCCTCGAGGTCCCGTCTTATAAAAACCCTAGACGAACCGATTGGACGTCTTTTAAGGAGGATGTGAGGAGGGGACTGGAGGGAGGACCCTCAAATATAATTAAAAACAAAGAGGAGCTGGAGCTCAGTGTGGGTTTTCTCACACGGACACTGGTTATCTCTTATGAATTAAACTGCCGTATTGTTAAGGCAAAAAGAGTAACAGGAAGTTTCAAGTGGAATAGTTATCTTGAACACCTGAGGAGAAATACACGAAGACTCTGTAATAAATACAGGGAACTTCAGGATCAAGAAAGCCTAGATTCTTACAAAGAATCACAAAGAAGGTACAAGTCAGAAGTCAAAAAGGCTTCTAGGAAATCTTGGAGACAGTTTTGTGACTCCATTGAAAGTCAACATGAAGCGGCAAGGCTTCATAAAATTTTAACCTTGGATAGAAGGGCAAGGCTGGGCTCACTGGAGTCTCCTTCGGGTAGATATACATCCACAGAGAGGGAGACCCTGAACTTACTGCGTGATGCCCACTTTCCAGGTTCGGTAGTCACGAATAGTGAGGTAGAATCGAGCGGATCCTTCAGACCCGATAAAAGTGGCTGGAAGGAAGCCGCAGAGATTGTTACCCCAAGAAGAGTCAAGTTGGCATTAGAATCCTTTGCCCCTTATAAAAGCCCAGGGGTGGATGGGATCTTCCCGGCACTTCTTCAAGAAGCGGGGGGGGGGGTCCTCATACCATACCTGGTCAGAATATTTAGAGCCTGTCTCACTATGGGGTACGTGTACTCCTTGTGGCGTCAGGCGAAGGTGGTGTATATACCTAAACCCGGAAGGTCTTCATATACTAGACCTAAGGATTATAGACCCATTAGTCTAACGTCTTTTCTACTTAAGACCTTGGAAAGACTGGTGGATAGACATATCAGGGAGAAAGTATTAAGAGACTTTCCCCTGCATTCTCATCAACACGCATATCAACCAGGGAAGTCGGTTGAGACGGCACTACACCAGCTAGTTTCTAGGCTGGAGAGTGCCTTGGATCAGCAACAACTTGCTATGGTTGTATTCCTAGATATAGAAGGGGCCTTTAATTATACATCTTTGGGCTCCATAGAACGTAGTCTAGAGAGAAGAGGAGTGAGCAGTATGCTCATAAAATGGATTATGGCCTCACTGCAGGGCCGTCAAGTTCTGTTTACCCTCAACGCTGTAATGTTGAGAGCTAATATAGACAGGGGGTGTCCACAGGGAGGAGTTTTATCACCAACATTATGGTGTCTGGTAGTGGATGAACTACTTACCAGGTTAAATGTTGGAGGAATATACGCCCAAGGCTATCCAGACGACATAAGCCTGATGGCGGTAGGAAATTTCCCCAGCACGGTTTCCGAGCTCGTACAGAGCTCTCTACGTAGGGTTGAAAGATGGTGCTACGAGACAGACTTGTCGGTTAACCCCGATAAGACGGAGCTCGTGGTATTTACCAAGAGGAGGAGGCTAGACGGACTGTCAGAGTCTTTCCTATTTGGGAAAAAACTAGCTAAGACAACCTCAGTTAAGTACCTAGGGGTAATCCTTGAGGCAAGACTGAGCTGGAAGAAACATATAGATTATAAGGTGGATAAGGCTCGCAAGATTATGTGGGCCTGTCACAGGGCCGTCGGGAAGACTTGGGGCCTAAGACCTAAGGTGGTCCAGTGGCTCTATATCTCTATTGTACGGCCCACGATCACCTATGCATCTTTAGTCTGGTGGCCAGGTTCGGAGAGTAAAACTGTGACCACCAAGTTAAACAGTGTCCAAAGACTTGCGTGTCTAGGAATAACAGGGGCACTGGATAATACACCATTATGTGCAATGGAGGCCATCCTAGGTTTTCCCCCCTTACATTTATATGTTAAGGCAATAGCGGGAATGAGTGCCTATCGCCTCTGGTCACTCGGAGGATGGTCCTTCAAAAACCCGAATAGAGGTCATGCCTCTATTCTTACAAGGCTTCACCAGACTTGCCCTATGACAATGATGATCGGGGATCTGATGAAGCCTAGCTTTAATTTGGATTATAAATTTACAGTGGTGATACCCACAAGGGAGGAGTGGGCCGCGGATGCTGGGGCCCGTCTTAAGTCTGGGGGCTGTACATGGTACACAGATGGCTCGCGGACGGAGACGGGCACAGGCGCCGGGGTCTGGGGGCCTAAGACAAGGCTCTCCCTTCCTATGGGTAAATATGTTACTGTTTTCCAGGCTGAAGTATACGCAATACTAGCCTGTGCTGTATATATATGGAATATGCCTGGACACAGAAGACACATCACTATTTGTAGTGATAGCCAGGCAGCACTAAAAGCACTTTGTGCAGTTAAAACAACATCAAAACTGGTATGGGAATGCCAAAGGATGTTAGATCAGCTGTGTGAATTTAGCTCAGTTACCCTATTATGGGTCCCTGGGCACACAGGTATCAGTGGAAATGAAGAAGCTGACAAACTAGCGAAACAAGGCTCAAAAGGTTCTTTCACAGGACCAGAGCCTTTCCTGGGAGTGTCACTCCGAAGCGTGAGACTGGTAATATCCCAATGGACAAACCAGTCTCACTTAGACATTTGGAAGAGGTTAACTATAGCAAGGCAGGTACGTGAACTTATCAAAGGGCCTAGCCAAAGTTATAAAAAGGTCCTCATGAATTTGAATAGGACCAGAATGAGAATGGTAGTTGGACTGTTAACAGGCCACAATACCTTACAGAGACACCTACACATCATGAAAATCACTCAGGATCCGATATGTAGAAGATGCGGTAAGGAGGAAGAGACCCCCGCGCATGTGTTATGTCAGTGCGAGGCTCTTGCTAGCACTAGACATCGATACCTTGGCTCACATTTTGTGAGCCTGGAAGACATCAGGAATGCCAATATCCGGACACTGGTATCCTTTATAGGAGTACTAGGGCTGGACTAGGCAAACCTGCTTAAGGGGCACAAAGGGTCTTCATAGACCTACGTGTGGAGCTCTGCGAAGACAGGGCTCACCCATTTCTTATCTATCTATCTATCTAAAGATCTTTGGAAGAAGGCTAAGGCCAATCTTAAAATTTCTCATGAAAAGGTTAGGGAAAGATATGATCGTGGACGGAGGCCCACCAATTTAAAGGTAGGAGACCAAATTATGGTCAAGAACTTTGTTCCCGCGGGCAAGCCTGCCCCCCCAGATTTCATGGGCCGTGCATTATTTTAGATTTTCTTACGCCGGTCACATTGTTAGTGAGCAATCCAGCCACTGAGAGAATCTTTAAGGTTCACATGTCTCAGGTGAAACCTGTGTAAATTACTTGCTTATTGGATTTTTAACTTCTTGTAAGAACCACGAAGGTTATATTTTTCGGTTTCATTTTTAAGGCCTTCTGCCCTGTGGTTGTCCATCTACCTTGTAGAATTATGTAAAACCTTTCCCCAGGGTTACCCTGCTGTCATTGCCCAACGGCCATTACCAAGCTCCCGTCTCCTGCTAAACCATACCAGTGGCTTTAACATAAAAGTCTCTACGCCGCTGGCCCCTCAGTTTCACCCTTAAGCACTTGTTCCAACATCAATTCTGCCGCAGAGATTTTACTGTTTCAGCGCCCCGCAGCCGTGCGGCGCCGTACCGCCACTGAGGTGGGGTACGGGCCCACTCCACTCCAGAGAGACCTGTGTACGGCGCGCCGGAGTACACCTCCCGGCAAAGGCTGATGTGCGGCGCACCAACCGCAAGCTACTCAAGGACAGTAAGCAACTTCGCATCTGCGGCGTGCAGCTGGATTCCCCCTCTCATAATGCGGGAGAACGGTACCTCAGGGTACTTGAGGGGTCCGAAACGGCCTCTATTGGATACAGACAGCGGCGGAAGGTCTTGCCGTCAAAATCAACCGGCAGCTAACGCACTTCAAAAGCTACATGGACATTCCATATCCGCAATTACTACATTTTTGCTCCAATCTACCTTTGGTGGATTTAGAAAAAATTACTTTCAAGAAGTAAGGTTTCGTTTAGCAATTTTGCTACAACAAAGAAACTCTAAAGCTGGTGTTTAAATAATTTCTATAAATCTACTTCAAAACACTGTGGAAATATACTTTTTTGGTAACATCTTCAAAATTCTCCTACCAAAATAACCCTCTAATGACTCAAGAAATTTTCGACAAATGTGCCCTTCAAATTCTCCTACATTTATGCACAGATAAAATTGGAAATTTTCTTGGAAAATAACTTTGATTATAAAACTTTTGTGTCACCCCAGGGAAGGACCTTTGGGGGGCGAGGTTTGTACCGGCCGGTACGCCTCCACGCCGCTAGTTCAAATATTGCGCCAATTGAAACTCCTCTACAGGAGAAAGCCTGAACTTTAAAAAACTGTACACGGCCGACTGGATACCTCGCTGCGCTCCTTATACCGGCCTTGACAATCGCTTGTGAAGCCCAGCATAAAGCTGTAATTGGAAAGTTTCACCATAATGCCGCTGGAGCGCTGGCCTACTACCCACTGACAGGAAGCAGTATACCGCAAATTGCCGCATTTCCAGTTTTATTTTTTGGTTTTGCTGTCGTAAATGTTGGCAATGTGTTCGCAAATGAGGTGCTTTTTGGCTTGATAATGAAACCTGATAGTTATGCGCTAGTTAGTTAATTTTTTATTGTGTAGTGTGGTGATTATATTTTTTAAATTATGTTTACAAATCTTGGAATTTGAGACATTCTTGTGCACCTTTTCGTACTTCGAGCAGAAATTTTATGGAAACGAGAACAAAGTGATTTCTCGCTGTAACTTCGTCCTGAACAAGGATTTTAATTTATGTGCTAATTCGTTTTTTAATGGTGTGTTGATTTGCTTTTCTTTAACTGTGTTAGGAAATATTCGAATATATATTTCTGTGGGCCTTTTTTATATTCCGAACAGGAAAAAAAGCAAAGGGACACTATCATTTCACGAATTCTCTATAGACCAGGACAAAACTACGGAGTGGCTAAAAGCAGGTAACACTCTCGTCTTAGTTTTCCGTTTCTATGTCGGGTATTTACCTTCGTTCTTTCTTTCTCTTTTCTTACTCTGTTTACCCCTCCAGCGTTGGCTTTTCTCTCGGACTCAGTGAGGGATCTCACCTCTACCACCTCAAGGGTAGATTCCTGGAGCGTGAGACTGCGGGTCGGGGGATACAACTGGCAAGGATGACCAGTACCTCGCCCAGGCGGCCGCAACTTCTATGCTGAACAGGGGCCTTGTGTCGGGGATGGGAAGATTGGAAGGCATATCCAAGGAAGAGGGAAGGAAGCAGCCATGGCCTTAAGTTAGTTACCATCCCGGCATTTGCTTGGAGGAGAAGTGGGAAACTATGGAAAACCACTTCGAGGATGTCTGAGGTGGGAATCGATACCACCCTCTACACAGTTGACCTCTCAAGGCTGAGTGGACCCCGTTCCAGCCTTCGTACTGTACCACTTTTGAAATTTCGTGGCAGGGCCAGGAATCGAAACCGGGCCTCCGTGAGTGGCCGCTAATCACGCTAATCAGGTATTTTTACCCATGAATTTTCTTTCATAGAAAAATCCTTTAGGCGATGTCGTATTTGCCATATGACAGCAATACAACACATTTTTGTTCAAGATAATCTGAACTTTAACATTTAAACATTGACAAGTAAGAATCACTGCTGCTATGACGGTAAGGCCAGCGTATGAAGTGTTGTTACCTGAGGAATGGGGCCGATGACCTAGATGTTAGGCCCCTTTAGACAACAAGCATCATCATCATCATCATCATCATCATCATTTTATTTACTCAAAATACTTTTCTCTCACTGAATTTTTATTAAAAATTCTTCTTCTTCTTTCGCTATTTGTTTTACGTCGCACCGACGCCGGTGGAATAGGAAAGGGCTAGCAGTGTGAAGGAATCAGCCGTGGCCTTAATTGAGGTACAGCCTGATGTGAAAATGGGAAACCACGGAAAACCATCTCCAGAGCTGCCGACAGTGGGGTTCGAACCCACTATCTCCCAGATGCAAGCTCACAGCTCACAGCTCTACGCCGCGCGGCCAACTTGTTCCACCCTACTGCATTTCAAGTAAAATTTATTTTCTGAATTTAGCATGGCCAGCTTGCCCGGTATTTAATATTTTAGTGAAAGGTATGAATGAAAAGTAATCTAAAACGATATATATTGAAATTAACATTTAAACATGTTTGAGTCAAAATATTTACGTTTTGCATACAACGAATATGGAAAAAGTAAGACTCGTATGTTTTGTCCAGCCTCCTTCCTGAGAGCAGCGCTTGAAGAATTTTAAAACTCTAATTGAACAATGACTCTTAATCTCAATATTAACATCAGAAGACAAAAGCATTGTGGTAAGTTCTGCTATGTATCTAAATGCCATGATAACAAAAACAATTACTATTATTCCTCACAATTAATTAACGTCAGTTGGACTACTCCATCCTCCGCAGTTTCATTTCACGACGTTGTTTTGGCACATATAAATGAAAGTAGCCTTTAGGATTAATCATTTTAACAATATTAGTCAATGTAACATACTATTTTATTCCCCAAATTAAGATACATCGGCAATCAGAGTCAATATCAGAACGTCGGCTGGACTAAGTCATCTCCCCCCAGTTTCATTTCACATCATTTTGGCAAATATCAACGAAAGTAACCTTTAAGATTAATCATTTTAACAGTATTAACCCATGTAATATTCTCCATAGCTCTAAATTACGATAAATCGGCAACCAAAGTCAATATATTTTCCATAAAGAAGTATGCATTTCTACCGCAAATAGGTCGGCCGCCAGCGCCACGTGTCGAGTTGTGTAACTACTCCGATTACAGTGCGTGGACCCGATTGTCAAGGCCGGTAAGGAGCTAGCTAGAGCGACGCATCAAGTCGGCCGTGAACTGTATTAACTCAACAGTTTCTCAGAAGATAGCTCTGTGTGAATTTTGATGTGTTTTTGTTTGTCATTGATCAAGAAGTGTGGACGTTCTCTACTAGATATCTCTACAAAAAAAACTATGACCATGCACTCTGGTACAAAGGAATGAACCTTCTTGAAGAAATGTTGTATTCAAAAGTTGTTGTCTTTACTAAATTTTGTTCTTTTATTTTTTGGGTTGGCAATATTAATCTTTCTTTCCGCCAGGTTTGAACTTAGCCAATTCCGAATTTCTTTAATTAATTCTCAGCCAATCATGTACGTCTTCTTCGATATGGATATGTAGCTCTAAGCTATCCAATAAAGTTAAGAGGGCGGGTCTTAATTACCCCTGAAAGGTCTCGAATTTTCCGCGAGGGTATAAAACTGCTGATTTTCTTGTCTCGGTGACACTTCACCAACATCTTACTTAGTGCGCGGTTTAGCAGCAGGAGGCGGGAAGCGCCTCTTTCTTCAGGCAGTAGATCTTCAACAAGGTAATGGCCGTTTAACATCTTTCTTTTCCTTGCTAGCTCAGCAGTTTAACCCGCGAGGCAGGTTCGAAACCTTTAATATGTAGCCGATAACTTAAAAACATGTAAACCTTCCCTGTCCTTGTAAAACTTCATACAACCTTAACTTTAAATCGGGGATAGAGAGTAATTTACCCTCTCGAGCTCCCCTTCATTTTGAATCTGAGGTGACTACGTTTTAGTAACTGTTCTTCTATTCCGTCTTAATGTGTTAAATTCAAATTGTATACGAGTCACCTCCATAGTTTGGGATTAGCCTCTGTGTAATAGGCCTAGTGCCCCTTAGGTTTTATAACGTTCCATGTATGAGCGCAAGCAACGCCTCCATTCACATTGGTATTTTGAGCCATTTAAGTAACATATAACTTTTTTTTTCCTTTAAGGCCACGTAGGCTGGGTACGAGGTACCCCTGTTTAATTCTTGTAGATTGCACCTAATTGGCAAGTAATTGTAAAGCAGTGTGTTGCCTTTAATAGGCTTGAATGATTGAGAGCGGGTCAGCTCTTTCGGGTATTTGAATAGTGCCTCTGAGAGGCTTGTGTTTTAAAGGTGGGAGCAAGTGCTCCTTGTGTGAAGGGGTTTTCTTCCCCCTGGGATCAAATGTGTGACTTGGCAAAGTTGAGCTTGTAGCTCGAGGAATGTAAAACGGGGCTCGAAGCCCAAATCTTGTAACGAACTGTAATATGTAATTTCTTAATTTGTTGATCTGCTACTTGGTACCTGTTATACTCTGTTATTTGCTGATTTTGAAAAGAAAATATAACCTTTGTTAAAGTTTTAAATTAACTTTAATTTTGTAGTTGAGACCTATTCCAGCCCGCACCTTCTTTCACCTCTGCCTACCACGGATATCTCCGTAACAATTATTATTATTATTATTATTATTATTATTATTATTATTATTATTATTATTATTATTATTATTATTACGGAGTTTTGGTCGATCAGCAGAGGTGAAAGAATGTGCGGGCTGGAATGGGTCTAACTACAAGTTCGAAAAATGAATTAAAATTTCAACAAAGGTTATATTTTCAAAACATAACAGTGGTGACGTAGAATTTGAAAACTTAACAAGTCAACAACAAGCCAAAATCAGGTACAAATAAATTAAAAGTGTTAGGGGATAATTACACGATCTGGGCTTCGAGCCCCACAATGACAATCCTTGAGCTACAAGCCCAACTTTACCAAGGTACAAAATTGAACAAAGGGGCAGAAAACTCCACCATGCCAAGGAGCACTTGCTCCTAATTACAATGTTAAGCCTTCTAGAGGCACTTTCCAAAATACCAGAAAGAGCGGACCTGCTCTCAATGCTACAAGCCTTATCAAAGGCCACAACAACCCTTACTCCTAACTACCCTCAAGGCACACATACAGTGAAACAGGGGTATCTAATACCCAACCTACAGGGCCTTTGCATGAAGAAAACAAAACATCAGGGTGAGTTACTGGCCCAAAGTACAGAAGGAACTGGAGGCGTGAACTTGCACTCCAAAATACACCTTTAAAACCTAAGTGGCTCTAGGCCGATACACAGGGGCTAGTCCCAAGCTAGGGAGGTGACCCGTATGAGAAAACTTTAATACATTAAGGAAGAGAAGAAACGGTTATAAAAACGTGGTCACCTCAATTTCAAAATGAAGGGGAGTTCGAGAAGGTAAAGCACTCTCTATTCCCGCTTTACAGTAAAAGATATTTGTAGTTTTTACATAGACAGAAGAGGAATTTACATTTTAAAGTGGTAGGTTACATATTAAAAGGTTTCGAACCCTCCCCGAGAGTTAAACTGCTGAGCTAGCGAGAAATACAGATGTTAACAGGCCATTACCTTGTTGAAGAGCTGCTGCTTGAAGAAAGAGGCGCTTCCCGCCCCCTGCTACATATCCACACACTAAGTTAGATATTACTGAAGTGGCCCCGAGACAAGAAAATCAGCAGTTTTTATACCCTCGTGGAAAATTCGAGACCTTTCAAGAATGAATAGACACACCCCCTCAACTTTATGGGATAGATTAGAGCTACATATCCATATCGAAGAAGACATACACTATTGGTCAAAAATTAATTAAATAAATTCGGGATTGGCTGAGTTCAAAACTGGCGGACAGAAAGATTAATATTGCCAACCCAAAAAATAAAAGAACAAAATGTAGTAAAGACAAAACTTAAGAATACAAAATTTCTTCAAGAAACTTCATTCCTTCGCGCCAGAGTGCGTAATCATAGTTTTTAGTAGAGACATCTGGTAGAGAACGTCCACACTTCTTGATCAATTACAAACAAAAACGCATCAAAATTCACACAGAGCCATCTTCGGAGAAACTGTTGAGTTAATACAGTTTTTTATAGTTCAGGCTTTCTCCTGTAGAGGAGTTTCAACTGGCGCAATATTTGAACTAGCGGCGTGGAGGTGTACCGCCCGGTACAATTATTATTATTATTATTATTATTATTATTATTATTATTATTATTATTATTATTATTATTATTATTATTATTATTATTATTAAATACAAATGCTGAATATTACAGCGGAATATATATATTTAACTGTTCTTATATTATACCGATTTTCAAATTTTATTTACTAAGTAAATTTTCGTTATTTTATATTTAATCTCGTGTGTCATTTAGTAGTTAGTAATATTGACCTGGCAACCTGTCAACGTTTATGTAAGACCCTGGCCTTTTCCTTTATGCTTTTGCCCTCCACGCTTCGTGTTTTGTGCTACTGCCCTTACGGTAAGTATTGTAAGTATTGTGCTTGTTTTCTTCTTGATGTTTGCGCTTTTTCATTTTGATGTTTTGTTTACTACTTGGTAAGGTTGCAATCAGCACCAAGGCTGTTGTCTGTAACATCTGAGTGGACATTGTATCTGCTCGGCCTGCGCTGGTCTGTAATTCGAATACAACCCCTCTTATCGACTGCAGTGCTGACGTCACATGATTGGACTTAGATTATAGCTCAGAAGGAAGAGGTCGTGTTAGGGCTCACAGTCTACTGAAGATGTTGGAGTATTGGCTAGTTGCCTGAATTACGGTTGGTGATCCGATGCTCAGCTCTCAGAAATACGTGCGACTTTTTTTCTCACTGCTTCAGATGCTTACATTATAATGTGCTTTAGACTTCCATCGTTATCAATTGACTGCCTGAATTACGGTTGGTGATCCTTCTCAAGGTGGTTTATCCAACCAGTCGTAGCAGGCGACTAATGGATTCCCTGTTCATGGGATATATCACCCTGGCAGAACACAGTTTACGAAATTTAAGCAGATTATACTTGATGTTCAGCGATACGAGTGATCTTTTACGTAACGTCACTTGTGAAGTAGGACTTACATCCTCATTCATGTATGAGGTCTATAAATTGGAGTAAAATTAGTCACTATACACTTCTCTGTGCCACTCCGCGTACAATAAGCACATCTTCAGTAGACTGTGAGCCCTAACACGCCCACGACCTCTTCCTTCTGAGCTATAATCTAAGTCCAATCATGTGACGTGAAGGCACTTACTCACGGCACCGCCGTACAGTCAGTCGATGTGATAATGCCCAGTACAAGTACTTCAACAGTCACTCAGGGATAAGCAGTAATACCTCATCACGCTAACACCTAAGTGCTATACTTATCTAACATAGCGTAAGACACTGTTATGTCAGCACTGCAGTCGATAAGAGGGGTTGTATTCGAATTACAGACCAGCGCAGGCCGAGCAGATACAATGTCCACTCAGATGTTACAGACAACAGCCTTGGTGCTGATTGCAACCTTACCAAGTAGTAAACAAAACATCAAAATGAAAAAGCGCAAACATCAAGAAGAAAACAAGCACAATACTTACAATACTTACCGTAAGGGCAGTAGCACAAAACACGAAGCGTGGAGGGCAAAAGCATAAATGAAAAGGCCAGGGTCTTACATAAACGTTGACAGGTTGCCAGGTCAATATTACTAACTACTAAATGACACACGAGATTAAATATAAAATAACGAAAATTTACTTAGTAAATAAAATTTGAAAATCGGTATAATATAAGAACAGTTAAATATATATATTCCTTTTTCTTAGAAAAATTAAAACGCAATTAAACTAAAAGAGAGAAACAGTATTTTAAAATAAAATTGAAATTAAGATGAAATGAAGCTGACATTAACATAGGCTTCCACCAAAATTAAAGTTGGAAAATTCATAACTAATACCATTAAATAACTAGTCAAATTCGTTACCTTACGTACAGAATGATTGAAAATTTTGTTTTAAAAATTGGTTGCAACCGATATGCGGGCCCGCGATATAAATTCTGTTTAAAATTGAAATTTGCTACACTACTAACAAGTAAGAGGACACACGCCCAAAAAAACACACATAATAGCGTACAATAATAAATTAGTGGCTCCAACCGCGAATAAAAATCTACATAATTAAAGGAAACCAGATTAAATTATAATAAAACAAAGGTGGATAACTTCCCAACCAAATAAGAAAATATCAATGGAAAAGATACATAATGCGTTCCCATATAATAATAGAACTCGAAGCACACCCCAGGAGCGACATTTACCGACGCCAAGCCATAATCTCATTATAATCATCAAAGCCACCAAAATTAATAACGTATAATCAGATAAGATAAGAGAGGGATGACCATTACGTAATAATAATAACAACTGCAAGAAGCCCAAACAAAGAGCAGAATGAGACAGGCAAACGTAAGGAGATTGGCATATTTTAAGTACAATATCGACCAGCAAATTTCAATTTTTTACAGACTCAACCTTATTAAAATCATAGTAATAATTTTTTTAATTACTCCCATGAGTTATAGTACGAAATTACATTTCCTCTTGTTAAACAGTACGCCAACTGCCTAAATAATTTAGGATGGAGGGGGCTTTGGATCGCGCTAAGATGCATACATGAGGTGTCATTTAATTTAAATCCCAACAATGCAAATAGCGATCACATCCAAATAACTACCAAGTCGAGGCAATAGTAACAGTTAGAAGGTAAATACGAACAACGAAGAAAATTAGGGAGGAAAATAAAATTAAATGAACAGAATAATAATAATAATAATAATAATAATAATAATAATAATAATAATAATAATGTCGACAATAATAATGATAATAAACACCACCAAGAATTAGTAGGCAAACAAGATATGAACCACAACACAGTAAGTTTAAACAACACCCACGAACTACAGCCTCATACACGCATACCTAGCGATTCCAAGTTCCCGTAAAATTTTGTTACATACTTTTACAAATTTAAATCCTATCCGTTACAGTAAATTTGGTTACCAGACGTTTACAGTTTTTGATTAACAAACAGACGTTTCGAAGATGTGCTCCTTGGCTGTACGAGATCAAAAGTTAAGATATCCAACTTACAACACATTTTGCACTTCCCATCTAGTTAACGGTAAACACTCACACGAAGTTTTCTACTTACAGTAATGAAATACAATGGTTGGAGCTCACGTTAATATTAAAAAGAACAAAGGGAATAGCCCTAATAGCATCGCACTCATCCTGGCGATTCACTCTCCATTATTAGCACTTTCTGGCAACATGAAATTGTCTTCATACGAGCGCGTCTAATCACCGCCATGTTGAACGCTCGAACACAGCAGACCGACTGGCTCGCTCTCCCTGAGCATGCCGGAAGTTCACAGCTGCTCCCAGCAATCAAAGTCGCACACTGCGCATGACGCACGGCCATCGATCAAAATCGACCCACTCAGATTAATCCAGCAAATACGTAACAATAATAGAAATAGTTTGAATTAAGTGTGCATGGAAAATTCCACAACTAGATGACAGTTTCAAACAATGAGCGATAGATAACGTCTCGTTTCACAAGTACACATATCAGAAATATAAATGAATTCTCGTAGATGTTTCCAAGTTGTAATTCCATGATGCCAAATAAATATTAGTTCCCATTTTCACGTCACACTGATAGTGATAACAACACTAGTAACTGTATATGGAACACCATTAGACTTGAAGATAACCCCGTACGACAACATGCCAGCCACATACTTTTAACTTTAAAAGAATACGAACTGATTCAGAAAAGGTCATGTTATGAAGTACAGTTGTGTATAAAGCTCAAACGAAACACAGTTAAGATTAACCTATTTTCAGGCGTAGAAATTGAGAAACATTATGGTTATAACCCAAATCACACAGATGTGTAGATTGTAAATATGTGTTAAAACAATTCTGTCAATTTTTTATAAAATATTTCCTGTTATTCGTCATTCCATTCCAGAATTTAAAATATATATAAAACATATTCTCTTTGTAAAAATCATATCCTCGGTTACGAAATGGCATTAGTCACTTACAGTTGCAAAACATGGACCCTGGCAGGATTGAGAGAGTTGGCTGCGTGGTACGAACCACGTAGCTGTAAGTTGCATTTGGGAGATTGTGGACTCAAACTATCATTGATAGCCCTGAAGATGGTTTTCCATTGTTTTCCATTGTTTTCCATTTTGGTGATGGTGGTCATTATTATTTTAAGGGAAAATACAACTGGGTAAACATCCTCTCTTAACACTAATCAGAAGGACAATGGAAACGGTGGCGGTTACTGTTTTAAGACGAAATAAAACTGTGCAACCAGGACCGTGACAAGGGGGGCAGAGGGGACAAATGCTCAGGGGGTCCGGCCCGCAGGGGTCTCGGAACCAAAAACATGAATTAAAGATAAAGATTTAAAGTCTAAATGAATGTAAATGCCAATAAGAATACAAACTTTTGCTGTTTAAGAAGTGAAAAAAATCCAAGATAGAGAGTGTCAGTGTGCAATAGAGAAGTATGACGTTAGCATTGGTGTTGTTACCAATTTATTGCCAATTCTGTACTATACTTTTGGAGGTAAATCCGAAAGAATATGCACTAATTTTTGCAATAAAGTGGCACAAAGGTTACTCCACAAGTGTACCACAAAGCTTTCTTCGAAAGATACGCAAAAAATACACCAACTTTACACCAAGACTACGGCAAATTTCAACCATTATATTTGTGGGGTGAATACGGAGAAAATTGCACAAATTTTGCACTAAAATGACACCAAGGTGATTCCACAAATACACCCAAATCCTTGGTATAACTTTGGAGCATTTTTTAAGCAAATCTGGTTCAACAGCGGTGCTGACAAATTGCACCAAATTTGTTGGTGTAAAAATGGTTTAAATTGATGTGAAAAAATGTGTGGTGTAATTAAGGTGCAGTTTTCATTGGTGTTAAATGAGTGCATCCATTGTCGCTTTTGCACCAAGTTAGCACCACAAACACTCCACGTTTGCACCGATAAGAACTTTGTACCAATTGTACACCATATTGCACCATTTTTGGTGCGAATTCCGTCGCCAGGGGCTGATGATCAGGTAAGTCTTGGTTATAAAACAACCTACAAGTTCACAATTCTGGTCTAAATTAAGTGGGGGGGGGGGCAGAAGGACCGAGAATCCTGTCACCGGGCCTTGTGCAACCGTCCTCTCTTAACACTAAGTGGTAACTGTCATTTTTGTTTTAAGAGGAAGTGCAACTATGTAATCATCCTCTCTGAATAAATAAACTGGGAAAAAATTATTTCTTCAAAAAAGGAATTTCGAAAAGAATTACAAAATAAAACAAAAAATATTGTATTAAGTCGAAAAGGTCACAAATGGATCAAACACTTGAAATTCACATACCCTTCATTAATCCCCTCTCACACATAAAGCGAATAACAAGGAGAAAGAGGTCCGACCCTCCGAAAAATTAAATTATCGGCAAAAGAAAGGGAACGGCCATAAATGGCATGAAAATTAAATTCTCTATAGGCCTCGCAAACCTAAATCCGTCGAAGTAGGAAGAAAACAAGAGATGACCAAGGGAGGTCGGACAGGAAAGGAGCCTGACACGAAGTGGAAGCAATACTACACTCAACTATGGGATCAGTGGTCACGAACCCACGCTCCGAAGTTGAAAGCCGGTGGTGGTGGTGATTATTATTTTAAGATGAAGCATAACAGGGCAACCATTCTCTATTAACATTAATCAGGGGGGAAAATGGAAGGGGTTCAACACTTTGAAATATGAAGGTGCGGTACCGGCCAAAGAAAGACAAGAACCATGTAGGGCATGTAAATGAAAGACTGCCTAGACCTCGAATGTTCTAATACTTTTGGGCTCGGAAAAAAACAAGAGTTGACAAAGGAGCTCAGATAGGAAAGATAGAGGGGAGGAGCCTGATTCAAGTGGAAGCAATGCCAGGCTCAGCTGGGCTAAATGTTGTTGTCAACACAAACCCAAGATGAAAGCCCCTTGTCCCCTTTTAGTCGCCTCTTACGTCAGTGAATATATTCTACCGCCCCCACCTACAGGAGGATAATCTTGAAGAGGTGGTGGTGATGATTATCGTTTAAAGATGAAGTACATATAGTCAACAATCCTCTACTAACACTAACCAGAGGGAAAACAGAGGAGGTCTGACACTTTGAAGAATGAAAATGCCAGTAAGAGAAAGAGAAGGGCCACAAAGGGCATGTAAATAAAAACTTCTTAAGCCTCACAAACCTATTGCCATTGGGTTTCGAAGGGAACAAGAGTTTACCAAGGGATAGATGAAAGTGAGGAGTTTGACAAAATTAAGTGCAAGCAATGCCAGACTCAGATAGAGGTACCATAATCGCCAACTTACGCTCCCAAGCTGGTCCTCCTTCTAGTCACCTCTTACAACAGGCATGAGATATTGTGGATGTATTCTACCACCCCCACCAAAAGGGTGTCATGGTACATGTATCACAACCCTGCACTGTATTTATTACAACATACAGTGTTATTATTTGAATATTGGAAACTGGAAAGCCTCCATATTAGATACCAGTAATTTACTGTGTACAGGTAGTTGAGAAAAACAAAGCTATTTCTATGTTTGGAATAAAATCCAAGGAAAATTTGGTGAATCATGTGGAGATTCCAAGTGTTGAGAAATGGATGTCTTGAAGTCATGCCTTCAAACGTGGTCAGGAAGTAGCCACGTGTTACCATAGCACGGGAAATTTCTCGCTCATGATTAGACAGAAAGACCTGCATGGTCTTGGAGATATCGGTACGCGATGGGGATGAGGAAGTCTACATACACTTTGGGAGGACGCAATCTAGCATCCAGCGAACAATTTACGACAGAGAGAGATAGAGAGAATGTGCGTATGTGTGCTTGCGAGCGCAAGCAAAAGTGTCTCTAAAACCAAATATTGGTGTCAGTCCTTAACCTTTTCACTCCCAAGTTTCCTTCAGCCTTATGCATGCCCCATACCAGATTTTTCTGGACATTTCGACAGTGGTTGTAATAGCCCATAAGTACTTTGTATTTACACAGCTACTGAAAAGTCATGGAACGACAATATTAGCAATAGCTTTTTCCTAACACTTTTCCCAAAACTTGAAAGAACTTGGCGTGATAAATGTCGACAGCTTGTTTCACTGAAACTTATCTCCACTATATTCACAAAAAATCAGACTCATCATCACTGCCTAAAATTTCTAAAATATAATCTTTCGTTATGCTTTCTTTACACTCCCGTGCACCCATCTCAGAAGACAGCTGTGAAAGAAAAACACAAGGCACATAATTATCGTCAAAAAACGGTAAGGCGATTTATCAATCGTCCGTCGTCTGAATAAAGCATGTCAACAGCGTTGGACTGAACTCGGAAGTAAACAAGAACGCATTGCTTTAAATCCGAATTAACTCGTGTTTGGGACAGCAGGAGAAATGTTGACATCCGAGTTAACTCGGGCATGGGATGGAAAAGGTTAAAGAGTACGGTATCAATCAATCAATCAGTCACTAGTGATCTGCATTTAAGGCAGTCGCCCAGGTGGCAGATTCCCTATCTGTTGTTTTCCTAGCGTTTTCTTAAATGATTGCAAAGAAATTAAAAATTTGTTTAAAATTTCCCTTAGTAAGTTATTCCAATCCCTAACTACCCTTCCAAAAAAAATATATTTTCCCCCAATTTGTCCTCTTAAATTCCAGCTTTGTCTTCATATTGTGACTTTCCTACTTTTAAAGACACCACACAACTTTATTCATCTACTGATATCATTCCACATCATCTCTCCACTGACAGCTCGGAACATGCCACTTAGTCGAGCTGCTCGTCTCCTTTCTCCCAAGTCTTCCCAGCCCAAACTTTGCAACATTTTTGTAATGCTACTCTTTTGTCGAAAATCACCCAGAACAAATCAAGCTGTTTTTTAAATGTTTCCCAGTTTTTGAATCAAGTTATCCTGGTGAGGGTCCCATACACTGGAACCATACTCTAGTTGGGGGTCTTACCAGAAACTTGTATACCCTCTCCTTTACATCCTTACTACAACCCCTAAATACCCTCATAACCATATGCAAAGATCTGTACCCTTTATTTGCAATCATATTTATGTGATTACCCCAATGAAGATCTTTCCTTATATTAATTAACACCTAGGTACTTACAATGATGGTGGTGACTATAGCAGCCAAATTCACGTTATCCTTGTTCGACGTTCTGATCTCAGATGATTATTAGATGTGAAGGTCAGACCATCAGACTGTGTAGCCCTTCAACATAAGCTGCTCACGGCAGACTTAAGGATCTGTAAACACTGTAGAAGTAGGGTAATAAATGCTCCCAAAATGATCAAGTAGTGGAAGCTTAAAGACCAAAAGGAGACCCTAGCAGGCAGTGTAAATTTTCCTCCCATCGACCTGAATGCGACTGACAACATGTGGACCACATTCTGCAAATGTCACTGCATCCGCCACACCAATCCTGGGTACAACAAAACCTAGTTCCCACCGTATTGACAAGCAAACGGGGTTATGGATGGCCCAAGTCCAAGAAAAGGTGCATGAAAAGAAGAAGGCATATAGAAACTGGGTTTCACAAAAGACTCCAGAGAACAGGGACAAATTCATAGCCAAACGTGAGGCTAAGAAAGCTGTCGCTGAAGCTAGGCTCAGTCACTATAATGACCTGCATGCAACACTGGATTCAAATGAAGGAGAGAAAACTATTTTCCATCAGGCCAAAACTAGAATAATGTCTGCACAGGATAATGAGCACTATGTGTACATAAAAGGCAAAGATGGTCAGCAATTACAAGACAAAAATAACATCCTCAAACATTGGCAACAACACTTTGAAGAGATTTCCAACATTGAGTTCCCACATCCTCCTATTCTATCCAATTCTATTCTATTCCTATCCAACAGAAGGTCCTATCTCACATATCAGACCACAAGAAGTCACCAACGCCATCAGTAGTATGAACAGCCAAAAAGGGCCAGGACCCGATGATCTTCCGGGAGACTTCTTTTTCAATGCCATAGTTGACTTTGGCTCTGTTCCCAGTGATTGGGCTACAAGCATCACTGCGCCTATCTTCAAGCAAAAAGGTAACCCAGCAGAATGTGCAAATTACTGTCCAATTCGCCTCTTCTATAGAACACTTTTCCGCCTTGCCAATACTTTACATATTTTATTATACCTAATTACCGTGCACGTTTCGTGAGCCAACTACTCTCTTCTTCAGCGGTGCCTAAACATCAATTAATCTTTGGACTTGGTACATATATAAAACTTGAAATTGTTAAAATATTTATCTGTGTTTCACTTTTCACTTACTTACTATGTCACTTGTTACAGACTTTAAACCAGAAATTTTCAAATCATAAATAATAAAATCTATTAAATTAATCACTATATGCTAATTTTACGTCCTTATTTACATCTAAAAAGAACAAAATGTTTCTTCGTGTCTAAATTTTACATTTACTTTGCCATTTAGTAAAACACTTTAAAATAAAATAGTTTCCAATTCGTAAAAATAAATAAATAACACCTACTGTATTAAGTTAGTCACTGTGTTAAAATATTTTCTGCTCCCTTCTTGATAATTTTTTCTTCTTTCCTTAAGTCTGCTATAATTCTGAGACCTCACATGAATCGGAATTTCCTCCTCTTAATCCCGTCCGACCATGCTAGCCATTTTAACCGTCCAGTTCTTCACTTTCATCTAAATGTATCCACAAATTAAAGTGATGTAACACTGGTCTGAACCAAACAATATGTCCTCCTTGCTGTCATTGACCTTACGGGGCGAGCTGCTACTGTGTTGCCGGTTACGTGATGACCATGCTAGCCATTTTACCGTCAAATTCTTCAGCTCAACTGGTTGTCAAATTTAACCACGAACGAAATATTATTGCACTAGTCTGAATAAACAAACATGTTCTTACTCTCTGCTGTCAATGACCTTACTAGGCGCGCTGCTACTTGTCGCTATCCTTGATCGATGACTGCGTGATATTGTCAGCATTAGTACCAACCAGTGCGGATTCATCAAGCGTGCTGGAACAACCGACGCCATCTTTGCTGCCATAATGCTCATTGAGAAGCATCGCGAGAAACAACGGCCACTGCATATTGCCTTCCTTGATCTTGAAAAGGCTTTCAACCGTGTTCCACATCGTGTGATCTGGTATGCACTTCATGACCGTGGTGTACCAGAAATGCTTATCAATTGGATAAAGAGGCTTTACACAAATACCACAAGTAGTGTACGTTGCACTGTCGGCATCTCAGAGAGCTTCCCAGTGAAAGTCGGTATACATCAAGGCTGCACATTGTACCCATTGCTCTTAGTTCTTGTCATGGACACAATAACACGGGACTTGCAGAGGAGTGTCCCTTGGACTCTCCTATATGCAGATGATGTCGCACTTGCTGATACCACCAGAAGTGGATCGCAGCGTCAAGCTGAAGATTGGAGCAGCTGTCGCGGTCTTAGACTGAACAAAATGAAGACCGAATACCTGGAAACCATCCCAAGCAACGGTTCAATTCAAGTTGATGGAGAGACCTTAACGAAGACCATAGGCTTCATGTATCTAGGATCTCGCCTACAAACTGATGGTGGGATATGTGATGAAGTGCGAAATAGGATACAGGCAGCATGGATGAGATGGAGGGAAAACACAGGCATACTCTGCGACAGAAGGATGCCACTACATCTGAAGTCCAAAATATACCGCATGGTAGTACGTGCTGTTGCTTTATACGGTGTTGAATGTCAACCAGCTGACAAAGCTATAGAGCATCAATTATACACCATGGAAATGTGCATGCTCTGCTGGTTGATGGGCATCACACTCCTGCATCGTGTCAAAAACGACACCGTCTTCCAGCAAATGGGCATTGCACCCATCACTGAGAAGGCACGGGAAAAAAGTCTGCAATGGTATGGTCACGTCCTGTGTGCTGCACCTGGAACAGTAGCCAGTTGCACCCACACCTTTGAAATTAATGGGCAACGACCACGCGGACGTCCAAAGCAGCGTTGGCATGACACAGTGAATGCGGATATGAAGACTCTGGACTTAAGACCACACGATGCCCAAGACTGTGCAAAATGGCGAGTTAATATTAGAACAACAGAACCTGCACCAGCAGGAAAATTCTAGGAAGAATAAAAAGTCTTACAATGATCCCCAAAAGCAACTTTCACCCCATCAATAGAGTAATTAAAACGAAGAGGAATTTTCCTATTTGTAAAACTCACAACCTGACTTTTAACCCCATTTATCATCATACCATTGCCTACTGTCCATCTCACAACATTATCGAGGTCATTTTGCAGTTGCTCACAATCTTGTAACTTATTTATTACTCTGTACAGAATATCATCATCTGCAAAAATCATTATCTCTGATTCCACTTCTTTACTCATATCATCTATTGGATCGATGAAGTTCGTGCGGTTCTTATACTTTATATTTTACTATCACTGTTGCGCACTGTAACTCACAATCACTTCCACACCCTATCACCTTCTGCCAACATTCAGGTAGCAGTTGAATGACTCGCCTGTAGAACTGTTTTGGTTTAGACTGGAAGAAATCTGTTAGCCATTAGTCAAGAGAAGCTTTGCCAGGAAACACTTGCCCTGAATGTGGTTAGAAAGAGAGCGGTAAAGATGGAAATCTGAGGGGCCAAGGGCAGGGTAATACGGAGGATGAGGAAGAGGTTCCCAGCCAAGTTCAGCAATCACACCTTTGATCAATTGCGCTGTATGGGGACGAGCGTTATCATGGAGCAATAAGACTGGTTGTTGTCTTTGTATTTTGTTGTCAATAGCAACAGCAAGCCATCTTAGCTGGTCACTATACACAGCAGAGGTAATCGTTACGTTTTTCGTAAGAAGTTCATGTTGAAAAATGCCAACTTTGTTTCACCAAACATACAAAATGATTTTCTGTGGATGGGCACTATCCTTGGCACGGGGAGTTGCTTTTTTGATGGGGTGATTCACTCTTTCCCCTTCTTCATGTTGACAGACAGACACCATTTCTCGTCACCAGTCACAATGTTCGAAAGGAATGCTTCATGCCTATCACAAGCCAACGGTGCCGGGCAAGCAATGACGAATAGATGTTTACTCGTTGATTTTTGTTACTGTCACTTAGCACATGTGGTACCCCTATATGCAATTTATGTACCTTACCCACGAAATGCAAATGGCGTACAATGGTTGACTAATCACATTCGAAAACTTGCGCTATTTCCCGGGTTGTTTGACGAGCATTCTCATGAAGCAACTAATTCAAGCGATTTTTTTTTAATCTGAAGGTCTTCCAGAACGTGGATCATCAGACAAGTCAAAACGTCCTCCTGGAAAGCGGAAAAAACATGTTTGTGTTGTTCTTTCAGCAATTGCTTCATTCACGTACACTTCACAATTTGTTCTCACAGCTCCTGCTACACTGGATCCTCGGTTAAACTCAAAGAGTAAAATGTGTCGAAAATGCTCACTTTTCTCAATTTGGGTTTCCATATCCGTTTGTCTGAAATATACACAAATAATAGTTCACAATCAAGAAAATCAATATACACAAGCTCCAAGCTCAGTTAAAACAATGGGAAAACGATAAGCAATCCCTTCACGCCGCACTGTTGCCAACCCAAAAGAATACCGCACGAACTTATGCATCAACCCTATACTTCAGATATGGTACTATATCCCAACCCATTATCTTTAGTATATCCCCAGAAATCTTATCAATTCCAGCTGCTTTTGTAGTTTTCAACTTTTGTATCTTGTTGTAAATGTCGTTGTTATCGTAGGTAAATTTTAATACCGTACTTCTTTGTTATTAATCACCTCCTCTATCTGAACATTATCCTTGTAACCAACAATATTTACATACTGTTGACTGAATACTTCTGCCTTCTGAATATCCTGGCATACACACTCCCCTTGTTCATTAATAATTCCTGGAATGTCTTTTTTGGAACCTGTTTCCGCCTTAAAGTACCTATACACACCATTCCATTTTTCACTAAAATTTGCATGACTGCCTATTATACTTGCCATCATGTTATCCTTAACTGACTTCTTTGCTAGATTCAATTCCCTAGTAAGTTCCTTCAATTTCTCGTTACTTCCACAGCGATTTCTAACTCTATTTCTTTTCAACCTGCACCTCCTTCTTAGTCTCTTTACTTCTCTGTTATAATACAGTGAGTCTTTACCAATCCTTACCATCTTTTAAGGTACCGTCAAACGAGGCGATTTCGGACACAGAGGTGGTTTCAGACAGTATGGTAGATTTGCCGTATTTTGACGCATAGCAACGAGCCGCCGGTGCTTTGCACTTCCGCGCACGTTTTAGTTTGACCTTTAAGTTACGTTTCCCACGTTCTGTGCTTTTTATTACGAATCGACTTCAATACTTTGGAAAATTTCCCGTGTGCACTGGCATTGTTTAAAGTTCATGCATTATCATTAAGTGAATACTTTCGATTGTCGCGATCGGAAGGAATGCATTATATTATAACTATGGTTCTTAGTGAGATCAACTGACTGAAGTGTTTATAAACGATTGCTGTGGAATTTTGGTGTGATTTAGTGCAAAAAAGTAGTGTTTTACGCACATTTTGCTGAAAATTGAAAGCAGTCTGGGTGATTTCGGACAATGCCTAGAAATTATCAGAGGCAGAAAGAAGCTGCTTCGACGGGTAATTACTAACCAAAATTATTAGAAAAAGCCGTACGTGATATTAAAAGTGGCAAGTTGTCTTATAAGAAAGCATTTGATTTCTATGGTAGCCTTGGTCCACCCTACAAAATAAAGTGCGGAATGTACATCCATAAAATGGGAAGACAGCCAATGCTAAATGAGGAAGAAGGAAATGCTCAAGGAAACTCGTCACCTTCCGGCCATGCTCCAACCCAACACAACCTGCTACTTCCCGCCGCTGCCGCAAATAGAATGCTCTTCCTCGCAAATACAATACGCGACACTTACGGATTTAGCCTTGCTAAAATGGGAGACAATTCAACGATGGCGCTCCTAGTGACTTGACCTGAAAAATCGCGCTAAATTCAAATATCAATGGAAATGTATATACGGAAATGGATAAATAAATTACGTCTAGAAAGAAAGTGTTATTGAGATATTAACTTCGAAGTTGCTAAAGCAATTCTGGATAAATGAATGAAGAATTATTTAAAAGGTTAATATTCAAAGACTGAAATTAGACATATAAACAAGATGTGAAATGGACTGCTGTGAAATGGCTTGATCTTTCATTTATGCATTACTTTTTTAGCTTTAGCATTCCTGCCTGAACTCTTACGGTTGGATTTGTCTTTTTTCTCATTTAAAAACATTGTATCATCACATTAAAACATTTTTCAATAAAAATATCGGCACATTCCTTACACTTATGATGCAATTAATTAACATTTAATAGCTGGATCATTTTCCTCTTAACATGAAGCCTACTAACAGAAAGAAAATCTATAAAATCCCGGCTTTAATCTGACAAGAGGGATAGAAGAAAGAAAAGTATGAAAATGTTGTCGATAGTGATGCTTTGAGGAATATTTACGTACAATTAGAGTTAAAATGTAACATACCCTTGGCTGTCTAGTCGAGGATTTTTAAAGTCGCTGGCCTGGAAATGATCTGAACAGATCTTATAATTCTTATATAAGCGTAACGTCCCTTCTTTCTTGTACACCTTATCCAAATCACTTCTGTGACATTTCAAAACCCACTTATCACACCTACAACAACACGTCGGTATTGAAGGTTAACTGCTGCACTATACAATAAAATAAGCGTATTGCATTTTAAGCCAGTTAAAATATGGGTCGAGCAGGTCAGAAGATTATGAAGTACTATAAAGATCTCTGTCACTGGAAGAATATATATGCAAACACAATATTACTTACATTTTCTTGTCACGAGGGAACCTGAAGAACGACCGCGCATTCTTCTCTACTTCATAGTTACTGCAGCCAAATATAGCACATACCTTTCCCCTCATGTTGAGAGGAGATATCAAGGAATGACACGCGTTACTATTTAATTATGTCAACTCACTGAAAATGCATAAATAACACCAAAAACTTCACACAAAAATACACGTGCTCTTATGACAGAATCAGTAGTTTTCAGGTCTACTCGCTAGAGAGAGCTCCAATAGCTGTCCCTCGATATCTCGCTCAGTCTCTACTGTATTTGTTCCTGGGAAGTCGACTTTTGGCTATGACTTCCGCCGAGATGAAAGCAGTGCAGAAACAAGTGATGGTGCTGGTAGCAGCAGTGAAAATGAATGCGATGAAGCACACAATGAATGTAATGACGTTCGGTGTTGCAAGAAGAGGCTTTCCTTGTTGCAGATTATAAATACAAGTTGAGGAACAAAGAACATACAGGCAGTATTTTGGCCTGGCCTGAAATATTCGTTCAAGGGATGTGGACGTCAAATAGGCCTACTTGTGCCCCCATATAAAAACAGCAGAAAAGTGTTTGTGTTCCCCAACGAGCTAGAAAGAGGACTATAGAGTGGCTAACATGGCTGCTACAGTGCTCTGGGTGGTGCCAAGGCGAAATAGCGACTCCATAGTTTAAGCGCCATTCATATAATTTCTCCGCATACGGTGCGATACTTCTAATAGATTAGATCGAAGAAAATATGCTCTCTACGTGTGTGGCATGCAATTGCATAAATTGTAGAGAAAACACGAAGAATAAATATCATATTTTAGATAAGATTCTTTTTTTACTAAAGTACACAGCTTTGGGCGATTAGCAGAATTACGTTGCCTGTGTAGCACAATCCAGCACGTGTACGTTAGGCCTACTTTTATTTTCTTGTATTTGGTATTTGAAGGTGCTCAGATAGGTTACCTTTGTGTCAGTAGATTTACCGGCCCGTAAGGGAACTCCACCGGGGCAAATCTCCGGCACTTCAGCTTCTCCGAAAACCGTACTAAGTAGTCGGTAGGACGAAAAACCAATACCACTATTTATTATTACATTGTATCCTACAGAGCACATTTCCCCAGCATTTTGAAAATAAATATAAAGTGAACAACGATGTTACAAGACGCCTGCTGTCCAACGCCACACCTACAATATTTAGAATTTCCTAGTCACCTCATCCCCTTTGCCAACGATACGGAGTAATATGAGGACTTTCAGTCCTACATCACCACTACTACTGAGCGAGTTGGCTACGTGGTTCGCGGTATATAGCTCTTAGCTTGCATTCGGGATATAGTGAGTTCTAATCCCACTGCCGACAGCACTGATAGCTGGTTTTCCGTGGTTCCCATTTTCACATCAGGCAAATACGGAGGCTGCTGTGCCTTAATGCCACTGACACTTCCTTCGTAGTCCTAGCCTTTTCCTATCCCGTCGTAGCTATAAGGCGTGTCTGAGTGGGTGCTACATAAGGCAAATAAAAAATCGGCTTTACCATAATCTTCTTCCAAAGATAATCGAAGTGAATTATTCAGGAAAGTTAACTTATGTGATTTAAGATCATTATCACAAGAAGAACTGTTCTCTTTTTTAGCAATTATTTCAAATTGTTTATCCTACAAATTCTTGTTCTTATTTTATTGTTATTATTATTATTATTATTATTATTATTATTATTATTATTATTATTATTATTATTATTAAGGGATACTTTATTACACCATTGTTCACTTCAAACCGTGTACCCCACGGCTCTAGAATACTTATTTTTCGTAAATTATTATTAGTTTTACGCCCTACTAACTACTTTTTCGGATAAGCCGAGGTGCCGGAATGTTGTCCCGCAGGAGTTCTGAGGGATTTGAGCACCTAAATACTATCGTACTGAGCCAGGATCTAACCTGCCAAGTTGTTTAGTGTCCGGCTTCTTGGCTGAATGATCAGCATGCTGGCCTTTGGTTCAGAGGGCACCAGATTCGACCGGGTTGAGCATTTTAACCGGGTAGTCGACAGTTAATTCCTCTGGATCCGGGACTGGATAACCTTCTTCATCTACATACAACAGAACATTCTACAAACCACTACAGAAGCACGCAATAGTAAATACATCACTTCACCTAGGGTTGGCGTCGTCAGGAAGGGCATCCAGTCATAAAATTAGGCTAAATCCATACAAAATGCCAATTCCAGGTAAATGGAAAGATATCGGGATTTATTATTATTATTATTATTATTATTATTATTATTATTATTATTATTATTATTATTATTATTATTATTATTATTATTATTATTATTATATGAATTATTTCTCGATGTTGTTATATTGCTTTGCTCAAGGTTTTCTGTTCTATATTTTCATTCCCTGTAAGTGGGTCTAAATTTTTGGCAATGTCTTGTGATTTGTTTTGTAATTCGGACTAGTGGAAATGCGCTAATTTTCTTTCTTTATACAATATGTAAGTACGTAGCCTGTATCTTGTATTTTTTTAATGTCCTTTTAAACAGACATTGCGCATCTTTGAGTGCTTCCCCAATAAAGAAAACTGTGAAACGGTATTTATTCCCGCAGCCTCTGTACTTGCTTCTTCACAAGCCTACTCGATTTGATCGCTTACAATATGGCGGACGTGGCTTTCAAGTAGATTCAAATATGGCGGTCCAATAGCCACTCTACAGTCCTCTTTCTAGCTCGTTGGTGTTCCCTAACATCCCTGCTGAGGATACAAGAGCTAAATAACAAATTTCGAAAACACTTCCGGTCTAAGTTGAGAAGAGAGGAACATCCCTGCTGAGGATACAACAGCTAAATAACAAATTTCGAAAATACTTCCGGTCCAAGTTGAGAAGAGAGGAATGTTTATTTTCAAAGAAAACGTACCGGTATTTTAGATTTATAGGCCGTGGCAACTACATGTTCATTGTATCGACCTTTTTTTTTTTTTTTTTTTTTTTTTTCGGAGATTTGTATCGTTTGTAAGAAAAGTTATTAAGATTTCTCAGTAGGATTTCTGTACAGTTTATAACTATTAATATTTCAATTTAGACCGGAAAACTTTACATTTACCTTCTCAGAAAAAAAAAAAAAAAAGAACGATCAGTAACACATTACATTTATCATCGTAATGATTTTAACCAGCTAGTCATATTTTGGACACCCTCAGAACACTTTAAATATCACAAAATTAAAGCAAAAAGTACGAAGAATTGAAATAAAGGACTATTTATGTCCGAAATCACCTAATACGCTTTGAAACTTCGGACAGTGGTTTAAAATGCATGTGCGTCCGAAATCACCCCGAAGTAAAACCTGCGTTGGCGGTTTGTAGGGTATTGCATTAATTGCATATATTCCTCATTATTAGGACGATGGACAATACAATTTAAGATTCCCTTCGTGAGTTAAGCCGAAAATAACCTCAAAACCGTCCAAAATCACCCCGTTTGACGGTACATACCTGTTTTCGCATTCCTCAACAATTGCTTTAAATGCGTCACAGAGTATGTTTAGCCTACATTTTTATTTACCGTTTTCCACCGATCATAGTTACTCTTTAAAACTCCTTTATGCCTTCTACAGTACCGGTATATCAGCCATATGGTACTGTCTAATAGTCCTACTTTTACAACCTTCGTTTCTAACACATCTATTTTTAACTACAACAAAAACAGCTTCATGATCACTAATACCATCTACTACTTCGGCCGAGCTCATCTGGTTTTACTAGCCTCATGTCCGGAATTTCTTCCCTCTAGTTCGTTCTATCACTTTCTCATTCAGTTGTCCTTCCCAGATTAACATTTTTGCCATTTGTTGGTCATGCTTCTTGTCGTTCGCATTACCTTCCCATTTGACATTTGGTAAATTGAGATCACCCACTACAATAACGTTCCTTTCCACATCGTTTCCCACATATCTGATTAACTCATCAAATAATTCCTAATCAGTGCCTGCACCACACTTTCCTGGTCTGTACACTCCAAAAACATCAACTTGCCTACTATCTTTAGAGATAACCCTTACACCTAGAATTTCATGTTTGTCATTTTTATCTTTTTCATAGCTAATAAATTCTTCTTTCACCAGAATGAATACTCCTCCTCCTACCGTTCCTATCCTATCACTATGATAAACACTCTAGTACCACTATAAATGGTCCGTTATTGGACATTATAAATTTTCCAGGTAACTCATTCCCGGTTGCCATCTTTGGTGGGCTCTTTGGTGGGCGTGCTCTTTACCAACTGATGAGCCGAACTTAGCACACTAGGGAGAAATGCTGGCAACCAGGAATGAGTTAGCTGGAAAATTTATAATGTCCAATAACGGAACATTCATATTGGTATTATAAATTTACTCATTCGGGACAAATATTTCAGGTTCCCTATGGGAATCAACATCTATATCAAACACTCTAGTTCCGTGAGAAAATGTCTGCATCTATGATATCATTTCTCAGCCATGATTAAACTCCTATTACAATATCTGGTAAGTATATATTTATTAAATTACTTAATTCTATTCCTTTCTTTACAATACTTTTACGGTTCAACACTAACATTTTTATGTCATCTTTACTTGATGTCCAGATCCCTGTTTGACATTACCAATTTATTTCACAAGGCGTATCAACTGTCTGGTGTCTGACTCTCTCTGTCTGAAGTTCTGAACTCGTCACATCATAAATATTTTACCTGTTCATGTCATCCATTGTTCACGAAGCTCTGTGCTGTTAATCATTCAACTTCCAGTTTAACTGTACCCTTTCCCCTCAGGTCCACACTTCCTTTCACTCAACTCCTTGGCAATAACAGTAAAGGTAAAACCCATTCACTTAAAATCTAAAGACCATGCAGAGGTCTTATAATACCCTTTTCATCTTTTGCTAATGACGTATTGGAATTACCCATGTCTTGCAATGTCATAACTACTGCAGAATACTACACAGACTGAACATTAAATGCCAGATCAAGCTCATGGTAGTGTTTATGAATAATGCAAGAATCGGCACATTGTTGGAAAATGTGTACGGTAGTTCAAATTAAAGGAAAATAATTATTAAAGTTTTTTTTTTTTAATATTTGCTTTACGTCGCATCGACACAGAGAGGCCTTGTGGTGACAATTGGATAGGAAAGGCGTAGGAGTGGGAAGGAAGTAGCCATGGCCTTAATTAAGGTGCAGCCCCAGCATTTAAAATTTATTGCATTTAAGAGCAGATACCATTCTGTCATACTGCCGATGACATCACATATATATACATTGTGTATCCTGTACATGATACTTCTTTAGTTGGCAAAGCTTGTGATGAAATCCATGTATGGCAAAACGAGTTACTGAGAGTCTCAGTTTGTATCCATGATTTGTCTACTCTGTTGTTGTTAGAGCATCAGAGACATGTTAGTCATGTCACATTTCGTATTTCTTTCGCTTCATTTCATTCAAGAGTTCCCCGTAGCCCATTGTATAGGGCAGCATTAATTGAGGTCATAGGTCTTCAATAAAGAACGTCTCTTTTGCCATTTTATATATCAAATGTGATGGAGCAAATTTGGACACACCCAGCACTCATTTCAAATAAGTTTTCTTGACCTTCTCTAGTTTCTTCAAGTCCTGTTTCTTGAGATATTTCCAGATGAGTTCTGGTCCATAAGTAACCACAGGAGTTATTTTATCTTGAATAAAGTTGTGGCTGTTTTTAGAGAAATCTGGTTTATGTACATAATGTCATTCATTGCCATTAATCCAGCAATGCTTCTAACTTCATCATCATTTTACAGTTCCAGTTTCCCAGGTACTGTTGGCGAGCCTCTTCCATTCTGTCTTATTGAAATACGTTCTGTTGTTAATGATGTCCTCCATCCTTTCCTGATCTGCAATATCCATCTTTACGATGTCCATCCAGTGAGTTCTTGGTCTTCCCAACATCCGTTTCCCTGCCACGTGTCTCTCCAAGTTAACATATGCTGTTCTTGTTGGCTCCATCCTCATCAGATGCCCAAACCACCTCAGTCCGATCCAACAATGATATAACAATCCCAGCTTCCTTCCTAACTATATCACTCCTTAACTTGTCCAGTTTGATTTTTTGAATTGTGGACCTTCAACTTGGATGCCTGCAAACTTGATGAGTCTTTCTTAGTGAGGGTGCAGGTTTCAATACCATAGGTTAAGAATGGTATGAAGTACTGATTGAACATCACCAGCTTTGATTTTGTTGGTACTTTGGGATCCCAGACGAGTGTTCGTACTTGTTGGTAAAAGTGAGAGCTCTTCTGCACTGTATTTGCCACCTCCTTTGTGGCTAGTGTATCTCGAGATATCACACTGCCGAGGTATATAAAGCTTTCCACACTTTCTAGTGGATGGTTTCCTGGCATGATGTTCGCTGGTCGTTCCTCTCTGTTTATTACCATCACTACGGTTTTGAGTTCGCTTATCTTGAGATTGAACTCCAGGAACTTAACCTTCCATTCATTGAGTCTCGACTATACTTCTTCCTCAGTTTCTCCCCAGATCATAACACCATCAGCGAAGGCCATTGCATTTAATTCACCAGAAGTTTTCTTGATGTTCTTCATTATGTCATCTATGATGCTGATAAACAATAATGGGGATAGTGCACTGCCTTACTGGACTCCACTTTCGGTCTTGAATCAGGATGAATGTCCATCACCCAATCGCACACAGCTGGTACAGTTCTCATATTCCTCACCAGTCCCTCTGGCACATTCCTTTTCCTCAGGTATTCCCATATCTTCTCTCTTGCAATGCTGACATATGCCTTCTCAATGTCAAGGAAAACCATAAACAATCTTTGCCTTTTACCCAATATTTTTCCATTAACATACAGACACTGAAGATTAGGTCTGTTGCGGACCTGTTAGGCCTGAAGCCATAATGTTCCTCTTCAAACTGTGGCTCTAAGATGACTCGCTATCTGCTCTCTTAATATTTTCTCAAGAATCTTAAGCCCATGAGAAAGGAGTGTTATTCCCCGGTAGTTGGAGCATTTTCAGCAATTTCCTTTCTTAAACAGGGGGAGAATGACACCCTTGCTCCAATCAATGGGTATCTTGCCATCTTTCCAAACTGCACTGAGCACTCTGTGTAGCCACTATAAACGCTGGACTCCTGCTGCTTTAATCATGTCCGTGCTGACTTCATCAATTCCTGGGGATTTCCCTTGTGGCATCTTCTATAATAATTTTGTGTGGCTATTTCTAGCCAAGTGCAGCCCTTGTAAGGCAGACCCTTTGGTGAGGGTGGCTGGCCTCTGCCATATGTAGGTAACTGCGTGTTATTGTGGTGGAGGATAGTGTTATGTGTGGTGTGTGAGTTGCAAGGATGTTGGGGACAGCACAAACACCCAGCCCCCGGGCCATTGGAATTAACCAATGAAGGTTAAAATCCCCGACCCGGCCAGGAATCGAACCCGGGACCCTCTGAACCGAAGGCCAGTATGCTGACCATTCAGCCAACGAATCAGATGGCATCTTCTTAATGGCTGCTTCTGTTTCTGCCCATGTTCTGGGAAGTTCCTCTGTGCAGGTTTCAAAAGCTGGTTCTTTTATTCTCTGATCTGCTTCTGTCCTGTTCAATAGGTGATCAAAATGATTCCTCAGAACCTCTCTGACGTCCTCTTCTTTCCTGGCCAGGTTTCCATTAGGATCCTAAATTGCTTTGATGGCTTCAATGGAATTCCTTTTGTTTTTGATCACTCTGAACAACAGTTTCATATTGCTGCTGTCTTCCTTCAGGTTTTTTAGTAAATTTCTCCCAGCACTTTATCTTCTCCCCTTCTACTACTCTTTTAACTCTCAATTTCTTGTCCCGGTAAACTTGCTCAAGGTCTCTGATCTTACCCTCGTCCGTTACCTGTTCTGGCTTGGCTTTCTCTCTATCTCGTTCTTTTTTTGCTATGTTCCTTTCCTTTATTGACGATCTTACTCTTTCATTCCACCAGGGTGTCTCCTTTTCCCTTACTCTTGCACTTGTCTTCCTGCAAACCTCTATTGCTTCTTTTATCAAGGTGGGTTTTTTTTAATGAAGTCTATAAATACAGCATACAGCTCGACATAGATAAATTAAGCAATAGCTCAGACAGAATAACCGAGATATTACAGCTAATCAAAGGTAACAATATAGATAAAGCACTATAACTAATAGAAGAAGTAATCCTTCAAGCCATCAAACAACCAGAGCCTATAGTAAGAAGAGCAAAGTCATTGTTTAACCAGATTTGTTACATGAAAAGAAAGGAAGCAATTGAAACTACACAATACAAGGAATTCACTGAGTGAAGACAACCTAAGCGAATATGCCAGGAAAAGGTCAATATATAAAGTTACAATCTAAGAGGCAAAAAATCTGTACAACCAGAAAGAAGAAAAACAGCATTAGTAATGAAAAGAAAATAATGAACAACCTAAAATCTTCTTTTACATGATTGTCACAATTAATCACAAGTTCTAAATTTTGAAATTTATGTGGTGGTGGTGGTGGGGATTTATCCCTCCCCCAATCTGCCCTTCAAGCTTGTTTAAAATCAGGGATCATCTTCGATGCTTTAAGAGATGAAGGAATTGCGCCTCTTTCAAAAGAAGAAGTAATAAATTGTACATTGTGCCTGGAAATCATATTCCTGCATTTCTTACAATTAATAGCAGTGGAAAATAATCCACTGGTGTGATAATCTTTGTTTTTAATATTTCTAATGATACTAGGAATTGATGTTGCAGTAACTGATGAGAATAAGAAACTATGCAAATTTAAGGTGGTGATGGTATATTTGATGCAAATTTTGGACCAATAATTACAAATACTGACTGAAATTGTTTGCTATTTGTTGAGCATGAGATGATGTGACCATCATCAGCTGTTTCTATTATCCGATAGAGAGAGTTGCTTGTTGAACCATTGCCCTGTGATCGCCAGACCACTCCCCGAAACTGACAGCCTCAGAGGGTTAGCCTTTATGGTCATCTTCTACAACTGGTTGGAGATAACATTACTGTTTTTTAACACTCCCAACTATAGAAGGTACTCTGAAGGTTTACAACATGCTATGGCGCTTGCAATGGCTCCACTATCCCTGATTCGGCATTATGTTTCAAACGAGCTAAATGTCTTTTTCTTAGGTCATGTTTGCCATAGAATGATGCATTTTTGTTTGGAATGATTTCTGCAGTTAGCCTACCTGTAAACCCTACAGCTGGTCTGGTCTGGCCTCTGAAAATACTTTCTTAAGATACTTGCAACATTAAGGCAGTTCCCCTACCTTTTCTCACAGCCAACAGTATAAGATCAACAATTTCAATATTAACTTTCCCATTATTTCTGTTCTTAACCCTCCAGAACATGCATGGGGTAGTGTTACGTTAGTACACGTGCATAATGTAGAGGACCGCAATTTGCACTCTGCAGTATTATTATGGTAGCAGTTCTTTTAATCATATTAATGTTTTATTTTTTCGTTTCTACATTTATTTTCTTGGAAGGTACATACCGGTACCCATTTGTTTATATTCATTTACATATAATTTAACACCAATGAAACACTAATATCACAAAAGTTAACACATCTGTAGTTAAAGTCATATATACTCTTTTTCACTAAAGAAAGCATTAATGTAGATGGTGAAATTACATAAAACTCAGAAAACTAGATACTGAAAGTAGATATGTACAGTAAACCTTAGAAAATATGCCCTGGTCCATTCAGTTTCTTCAGCTAAATATTGCAAATATCCAGTGGGCTATATTTTAACAAATACTCTCTGTTTATACATTCTATAATCATTTCAAGTCTGTTTCATAGCAGTGACAGCTTCTTGGTTCATACTAATTATAAGTCATTGTCATCAGTTTCTTCTCTTCCCAAACTGCTATCTTTACAAGTGAAGAGAGTATGTTCCCGGTAGATAAAGTGTGAACAGGTTGGGCAAGTAGTCTTCGTTTTCCAGTTCTTGGTCCTGTCACAAAAGTACATCTTCCAGAGTATTGGGGCCTTTCTTCTGATCGCTTCTGAACCAGCTGCGGTCGAAGTAAGTCCTGAAATCTCTGCTTCATTCCCCGGGAGATACAGTCTAGACTGAGGCGATACTGTAAATATTCGTCGCACAGTTCATTTGAAAGGGTTTTCAGAAATGTACGTCAACTCATATCACATTTTGCTTACAGAATGATGAAGCTGTTAATCCCTCCTACATTTAGAAGTGTGTAGAACAGGGCTAGAAGCCATCGGCGACTTATGCGTGAAACAGAATACGCACTTTTTTTAGCTTATCATCAACTATGTCCATTCCTCGCTTTGTGAGATGATAAAAAGTGAGCATTTCTGCTTTTCGAGCATCACCAGTTTCTTCATCAATCTCCTCACTGTTATGCATAGTTGACAACACCAAAACCACCTTGTTCTTCCTGGGCACATATGATAGCAGAGTTGCTATGTTTCCAAAACCAAACAAACTGCTATGATATGGCCTGTCCTTGGCTTGTATAAAGAGGAGAGGAATTATCCTTCTTTTTTTTTAGAGTTCCTACCATAGTTAACCTATGGTTAGTTAGCATACTGTGGGCTAATGGTACAGACATATACCAATAATCCACAGTTACGTTTTGAATGGATAAAGAAATTGGTTGAATAAGTGTTTCAACCACATCCCTGCCGCTATTGCTTACTTTATAGGGAGGGACCTTCTTTCTGTTTCCTGGCATATATTTCCATATTCTGCATGTAGAATGTTCTGGAGTCTGTTAGGGCAAATATCACCAGTCCATATTTTGCAGGCTTATTGGCAATGTATTGTCGGAGAGAATATTTACCACAGAATGCATCCAACATTTCACTGATCATTACATAGCCCCTATTCTCTCAAAGAATAGTTTGTTTTGCAATGGTCAATGAATCCTTGAATATTTCCCTGATAGCAGCGAGTCTATCAACATTCTGTCTTTGTCTTCTATCCATAATATAGTCAAACTTAAAGCTCAGAGTAAAAACTAAAATCTATTTATGCCCATAGTGGTGCAAGAAAGCTCAACCCCACTTCCATCTCATACCTATAAATCCCTCAAGTTCTGATGGGATGACTTCAGTACCCCAGCTAAATAAAATAAACCAATCACAGGTTTGACTTCAACGAAATTTGTGCTTGAAGCATCACATGGTCTACTGTAGTTTCCCTGTTGTTTTTCAGTCCAAATCTATAATAATAAAAGGAAGTGTCTGTCTGTCTGTCTGTCTGTCTGTCTGTTTGGCTGTCTGTCTGTCTGTGCAATGCCCAGCAAAATCTACAGCATGCAGAGATCTGAAATTTTGAACATAGGTAAATGGAAGGGGGTCCGAATGCATCTCGAAGCCAGAATTTTCATTTTCGCTTTCGTTGGTGAGTTATGAACAAAAAACCATCGGAAAACGTGTACTGGGATGTGACAATCCACCATGCTGTCACCAAGATTATATGCATAGAGTCACTGTCGCTAGGCAACATACATAACGTAGGTAACGAATACAGTTCAAGGAGCAATTTTACGTCCATTGCGTAGGAAGCCATTTTTGGTCTTACATGGTATGAGGGCATATGACGCTGTTGATGGTGATTCGTCCGTTGGATGGGGACGTAAAGTCTTGAGCTATTCGAGAGGAGTGAGCTATGTGCCGGCGCCGGGTTTCATCCTCTTCATTCTTACTATCATATATCATGTCATTCATTTCATCTCATTAACTCATCTGATTAGGTTGATGTCATGAAAGATATCCGGTCGTAAAAACTTGCTACGAAGATTCATCTCACTTCATACCCAAACCGCACAGAGAAAGGGGACAAGGGTTGGACATGTATACATTCAGAGGAAATATATAAGACGCATAGCTGTGTCACCAAGACATAAAGCTGTCAACGTCATCAATAAGCAACACTCACAAGAATTATCCGGTTATCATGCTGTCTTTCAACTAACTCAATCTCATGTTTTATTTCTTCATTTAGAGAAAATATAGGCTGTAGTAAAGAAGATTAGATTATAGTGAACATGCACAGATCTGAAATTTTTAACATTCGTGGCCACAGCATTTCACCAATTACGCATGGCTATGTCAAAGAGCAATTCTTGCTCCAAGAAGTGAAGCTGTCAACGTCATCAACAAGCAACTTTTACAAGAATTACCCGATGTTCTACAAAGTTACAAGTCTATCGACTACACGGCAGAGCTTTTGAAAGACTTGGAGTCAGCTGGAGTACCCTAGAACATCTTAGAGTGGACGATTGTGGCACCGATTATCCTTCTTAAGAAGAAGAATCCTGCCCTCTGCAATAAACACGACTCTGAAACTGATGACTAATCTTATTGAAGCCATGCTCATGATTGGGCATGCTGCAAGCGAAGTAATATTCATTCCTCGGATTTAAATAATTTCTTTGGATATACAGTTTAAGTTTAGATGTCTGCAGTTCCCCGTTTGTTTCTGTTTCGCTATGAACATCAACAAGGCACAAGAACAATCTCTTAAAGTTGTAGAACTCCATCTTTGAAAAGGCTGCTTCTCCCATTGTCAACTGTACGTGGTTTGTTCAAGAGTGGTGGTGGTGGTGATTATTGTTATAAGAGGAAGTACAACTAGGCAACCATCCTCTATATCAGAGAGAAAAAATGGAAGGGGTCCAACACTTCAAAAAATGAAGGTATCGGCCAAAGGAAGACAAGGGCCACGAAGGGCATGAAAATAAAAGACTCCCTAGGCCTCCATACGTAATACCGTCGGAGTCTGAAAAGAACAAGAGTTTGACCAAGGGAGGTCGGATAAGATAGATGAAAGTGAGGAGCCTGGCACAAGTAAGTGGAAGCCATGCCATGACACAGCTAAGGGCCCCGTGGTCGCCCACCCACGCTCCAAAGTTCAGAGCCCCTGAGACTCCTTTTAGTCACCTCTTACGACAGATGGGGGATACCGTGGGTGTTATTCTACCGCCCCCACCCACAGGGAGAGTTTGTTCAAGAGTTGGAAAGGCAAATGCACTATATATCTTAGCTCCATTTGGAAGAGCCAACGGCCGTAGCCGTGTTGAAACACCGGATCCCGTGAGATCTCTGAAGTTAAGCAACATTGGGCATGGTCAGGAGTTGGATGGGTTGCCACGCGCTGTTGGTGGGGGGTAAGGGAATGGAGGAGCGGAAAGGAACTGGCCATCCTACTGCATGTAAACTCCTGCTCAGGAACACCTCTGCGGAGATTCGGACCTGCCTTCGGGCAGAATAACCCTTACCTTAACTTACCATTTGGAAGGACATTAATGTAGTTCAACCGGAAGCTCTATAAGGAAAAATAGTTTTTTATTATATAAAACAGTTGAATTAATAAATGCGGGCAAAGCCACAGGTACATGGTAGTATTGTATAATTTACAATTTCATACAGCATACTGTCAGGAAAAATAATTTCCATCCTTCTACAGGAGATGTTGCCTTTGCTGCCAAGATGTACCGTTGTGTTTACAGTGCACTATGTCTTGTGGTATGGACTAGAATGTCTTCTGGTATGGGCTAGAATAAATTTGTTACTTTCATTGTCCTGTCTCAGTCACATCCTTGGCTTTGACAATATGAAGGTGACCAAGGTATGAGCGATGCTAGTAATACCATTCCTTATGCAGCCAGTCCCTGTTATGAATGGTGTGAAAATATCACTCATAGGATTAGTTGGTGCATACATTTCAGTGGGCTTGGCAGACTGATATGTGATAGCAACTTCTGGCTCGGTGATGAAAGCAACGGGAAACTACATCACTCCTCATTTCCCTAGTATGCCTCTTCAGTGACACCTAGGCTATTTATGACAGCTGTTGGCGCAACTGTGGAGGATCAAACCAGCCTTCGGGCTGAATACCCAACATACAACACATACAGGAGATGCAACATCTCGAGCCATACCTTTCGGGCCAGGGATGTGTGTTACAATGTTGTGTCTCCTCACTCGACCCTGATAAGCGCTGCAGTGTATGTTCCATTTAAATTGCAAGTCTCTTCCAGTATACTGTGGTGGGCGAGGAGGGAATTCAGGTCGACACAGTTAACCTCAGTTCCATCTTCTTCAGCATCAGACGAAACTTCCATGTCCGTGTCATGTTCACTCTCTTCTGTGTCATTGTTGGCATTGTCTTCCTCCTCTTCTGAAGGTAACATTTCACTCTCATTTTCTCTGTCTTCGTGAAAAAGTCTCTTTCTGGCAGCATACTGGTCTCTCAGTAATGCTTCATTCTGTCTACATTCCTTTCCAACACAATCGAGCAAGTTATTTATCCTTTTCACTTCTGGATCCATTTCAGGGTACAACCATATGTAATATGCAAAAGTCACTGAAAGTTTGAAGCGCACAACACAGCTGACCATCACAACGGAGCACACTACTACACACACGCTGTTGAAAGCACCGCACATTAACTAGAATATCCCCAGATCAATCAATCAATACTAATCTGCATTTAGGGCAGTCACCCAGGTGGCAGATTCCCTATCTGCTGTTTTCATAGCCTTTTCTTAAATGACTGCAAATAAATTAGAAATGTATTGAACACTTCCCTTGGTAAGTTATTCCAATCACTAACTACCCTTCCAAAGAAACGAATATTTGCCCCAATTTGTACTCTTAAATTCCAGCTTTATCTTCATATTGTGATCTTTCCTACTTTTAAAGACACCACTAAAACTTATTCGTCTACTGATATTCCACATCATCTCTCCACTGACAGCTCAGAACATACCACTTAATACCAAAATAAATGGTCCGTTATTGGACATTTTCCAGCTAAGTCATTCCTGGTTGCCAGCGTATTGCCTGAGGGTGCTAAGCTGGGCTCATCAGTTGGTAAATAGCACACCTACCAAGACGCATCGCCATTTCATACCGTGGAGGCATTGCATAGCATAGGAAAGGGTTTGTTAGATTCCTTCACCGATAGGGGCTCTTGAGCCTTCGAAATGGGGGGAGTATCTAGTGTATTAATTATACAGAGAAGTATGTTCGTACATACCGAAAGGGAGTAGATAATAGAGGGTGTCTGGCGCACGAACCACCGAAACCGCAAAGGAACCGCAACTGAAGTTTATAAGTGTTGTAACAGAGCGGAAGAGAAAGGCCCGAACTAAGATAAGGGGCGGACGGCGAAATTGGTGAGATAACTACTCACTTGACTGAAACAAAAAAAAAAAAAAAAAAAAAAAAAAAAAAAAAAAAAAAAAAAAAAAAAAAAAAGCAAATCTGCGGTCGAAAAGCCGCGGTGCGTGTACTGGAGGGTTAAACGAAATGCACTGCATTTCACAACACAGCTGACATTAAACAACACAACTCTGGTTCCCATAGCAACCGCTAGTACTCAGGCGTCCAACTCTCGAAAACGATATGGGTCTGTATTGGTACTTTAGAAATATAATGTTAACGATGAACAATTATTTGAGTAATTAATAATCATTAAAACTAAATTTTAATACGCTTAAATTACAGTAATAAACTTTTTTATGTAAGCTATAGTAACATTTAACTATGTAATGAGTTTAACTATTCTATTGTCGCATCGACTGACGAGTCCAATGTCAGCTTTCGAACAAGAAACAAACTATAAACGTTATAAAGAATGGAAAAGAGGAAGGTTCGTGATAGGTAGTATCTTCGGAGGAAAGAAAATGAATTTTGAATAGTCCCAATATATACTGTAAACGAAAGGGATGTGAATTAATTATCCGTTGGCGACCCTGTTTTGAACACGAGCCAGTAGTATGAGGTTGCATGTGTTTAGATGTTTGTGTTGTGATGCAACATCAATTCGGGGAATATTTACGAGGAAGTTGCCTTTGTCAGGTGACATTTATCCATTTGTGTCGTATGTGGATTCCTAAAAGTGTGGACGACGTGTGAGGGGAAGTGTTCTCAAGAACCTGAATGCGTAACCTATACGTTACGAAATATCCCTGTCCAATATTATAGTAGTATTTTGAGTGTGTTTGAGAAGCATTGTGTTAACATAGTTTTGGTAAAATATGAGTCATGATTTAAGAATTGAAGGTATTCTTCTGCAGATAAGAGAGAAACTTAACTGCGATCAAGTAAAATTATGGTTACCACCGTATTTCATCGAAGGAATTGGTTGTTGCGAAGCAGAAATCGAGGTACGTCTGTACGCAATTTTTTGGAAACCCTTCGTACTAGCCTATGTGTCTTTATTTGGTTTGTCGATCACGTAAGCATGACTAAGAGTACAGTAAATGAAAATGCAAGTTTGGATTTTTGAACTCTTGAGTGGGTAAATTCCTGTAATAGGCCTAGGTCTACTGTTTGAAAACGTAATTTTATCACGATTGTTTTCTAATAAATTCTCCTGCTTCCCCATGCCATTCAAAAAATGAAAAGTCATGGTCACAATGTATCCTTGTAGATTTAAAAAAAATTGTTTTACATCTCAGCGATATAGACATGTTTTATGGCGATGTGGGATAGGACTGGGAAGGTGCAGCTCCAGCAAATGCCTGGTGTGAAAAATAGGAGACCGCTGAAAACCATCTTCAGGGCTGCCGACAGTGGGATTGAAACCCACTATCTCCCGAATGCAAGCTTACAGCTACATGACCGCATAGCCAACTTACTCAGTACTTGTTGTAGTCAAGATATCCTAAGTTGTATGTGTTTTTGTTGTTATGATATCCCTTTATTTAGACTGACAGTGTCTTTTAATTTTAACACATTAATTAATCATACAGATCAGTAGTTCATCTTTCTAATATGCATGTTTTTAATGCAATTATTATATTTATATGCTTTCAGAGATTGTCAGAGGATTACAGCACAGTTTTAGGTATAGAGCGCACACGCTGTTTGACTGCCTTGCGTGAATTGCAAGTGCATTCTCTGGAGAGATTGCGTGAAAGAAATCATTACCAGGAAACTGGTATTGCTACTTTGAAAGTACGTATATCTGGTGATAAAAAACGCACTAATCAACTGTCTCTTCCTATCAGACTTTCTGCAAATGGCCAAGATTTACTGGAGGCCGTTGCTGCTGAAATTAAGGAACAAGTGGAGAGGTAAGAATATCGTCTTATCATAAAGCAATAATATAGTAAAATAAAACCAGTACTATCACTGACTTCTCATGTATTTTTTTTTTTTAATCATCCATTGTTACACATGCACACATAATCAACACTTAATCCATTGATTGGTAATGATACACAGCTGACTCGCTTCACTTTGCTCATTACTCATTCCTTGAACTATATATAAAAGGGGTCCCAGGAGGAATGATTAATATTCAGGGATAGCCCTATGACTGGAACGATTATTTGAAGCAAAAAAAGAATTCATATGGACATATGCCATATTCGGAATGGTTTCCGAGATAGAACACATTTGATGTAGACCTATGGTACACTTGTATTTGGACTAGTGGTGCACGCGTATGTATTTTATTCTAGCCCAATCTACTTCTTTGCTCCGGATGTCTTTCTGCCATTCAACTAGCCTGTCGAATGCACAGTTGTCCATGGTGTGTTGTGAGTGAAGTAGTGTGAGGGATTGAGAGTGTATCAGAGGGAAGCATTGGTTAACTGTGTTGTACACGCGCTGACTAAAATGCCACACATTTACACTAATGAAGAATATGCCGATATGGTGTATGTTTACGACTTCTGCAATGGTAGTGCACCTCCTGCTGTCGAGGAATACAGTCAGCACTTTCCAACACGTTGAATTCCTGATCGTAGAGTATTTACCAGAGTTTTCATCACACTGTGTGAAACGGGTATTCTTCCGCGTTCCCCTTTTTCTTCTGAACATATAGTTCAACAAACTGTGCAATAACAGCAAGACATTGTTGAAATGGTGCAGCGTAGTTCTACTACCAACACATGGCGACTTTTGCACCTATCAGTGTCCCACGAACACGTGTATGGCAACATTACATGCAGAAAACTTGTACCCATTTCAATAACGTCAAAGAGGTTGGGTGGGTAACACATACGTGCGCACCACTAGCCCAAAAACAAATGTACATTAAATGTGTTCCATCTCAGAAACCATTCAGAATAGGACATATGTCCATGTGAAGTTGTTGTTGTTTGTTTTGTTTTTTTGTTTTTTTTTTGCTTTAAATGATTGTTCCTGCCGTATCCCTAAATATTGACCATTCCTCCTGGGACACCCTGTATATATTTATCTGGTTAAGTTTTCAGATAATTCTAGATTTTTCACAACATCCCAATACCACAAGATATCCAGAATGTGCTAGAATTAAAACACTGACGTACATGGTAAATCAGTGTCCCTGAGTTCTCTTGAATCAGCACAAGCATAGCCAGAAGTTTCCTGAACAAACTTTAAATACAAATGATACATTGTTTATAAGTTATACACAACCTAACCTATAACAATATCCCCCACTATAACTTCAAACATGACTTACCAAGGCACGTGGTAACACAATTGGCAGTGCATGGCTTCCGCCACAAAGTGTGATCACTGAGCTCGATAGCTGCAGTCGCTTAAGTGGGGCCAGTATCCAGTATTCGGGAGATAGTGGGTTCGAACCCCACTGTCGGCAGCCCTGAAGATGGTTTTCCGTGGTTTCCCATTTTCACACCAGGCAAATGCTGGTACTGTACCTTAATTAAGGCCACGGCCGCTTCCTTCCCAGTCCTAGCCCCTTCCTGTCCTATCGTTGCCGTAAGACCTATCTGTGTTGGTGCGACGTAAAGCCAATAGAAAAAAAAAAATTTAAAAAGTGTGATCCCCAAGTACCTTTCACAGCGACACATCGTCGCAAGGCAGAGAGCAATTTTTATAACTGACATATGCACAGTTTGTTCTCTTTGTCTGCCAGATGAATCCATAGCATCTGTTACAGCTCTTGGTTCTGTCGTTCTGTTGGATTGGCCCTCTGGTTGTAGATAGGGGTGGTCCAGTGCTCCACAGTCATCACCTGCTGCCGCTTCTTTGACATGAATTGTCTCCTGTTATCCAACAGAATGCACTATTGGTAGCTGTGGCAGCTGAATACCTTATCCTGCAGAAGGCCAATGATCCATCCCATTGTTGCTTCTGTACAGCGAAGACTTCTATCCACCTGGTGAAGTGGTTAATGTTTACCAGAAGTCCAGTCTTGCGCCCTCAGCGTTCTGGGGTATGGGCCCATCGGGTTAATGGCTGTGACCTCCCCAAGAGCTTTGCAGTTGTTCTCATCGGTTGGAATCTGCCTTCTGGTTTTTCACTTTGGTGCAGATACAAATGAAGCACCATTGGACATACTTCTTTATGTCCTTCCACATAACCCTAAAGACCCATCGGTAGATGGCTTTGAATGTGTCTTCACCTTCTGGATGGCTGACTTCAGTACTGTTGTGGAACTTCTTCAGAATGAAGCAGTGGGAACAACTACTACTGCAGACATATTGGTGAGATGTAATCTGTATATTAAAAGACCTCTTTTAAGCCGGAGGTTCTTATAAAGCATCTTGAATTCCTTTGGAACAAGGTGGCTAGGGGAACTATGGCCACCAATCCTTGCCTTTTACTCAATGTTTCCAAATCAAACTCTTTTTGGATACCATAAGGACAGGTTCATTAGTTGCAGTTTCCCTTTTCTTAGGAAATTCTGTTTCTGCAATAGTGTTTTCTGTTTCTGGCCCCATTGCTGGGGTTCCTTGATTACAATTCAACATGGCGCCAACTGCTGCTGTTGTGTGAAACGCCTCTCCAGTAATCTCGTTAATTAGCAAGATTAACAGCCAACAAGTGCCATTTGTGACTTTCTCAGTGTAACTAAACTGTCATTGACCTGAAGCATCATTCTGTATGTCCGCGAAAGAAGCTATTCGTCGTGTAGCGTCTATTGAAGATGTTATGAAGGACTTCCAAGGCCGCCTGGAACACGTCGCAAGCTGCACCTGCCGCGCGGATGAGCTGCAGCGGCTAAAGGCTGAGTTCTCTCAGTTCCAAGAAAAGGTGTCTAGTGAGCTGCAAGACATAACAAAAAAACTGGAATTTACTGAACAGCGCCTCGAACAACAGGCCGAACTGCTTGATGAAGCTGAACAGTACAGCCGGCGGAACTGTTTAGTGCTGCATGGTATTCCAGAGGAGCCGGCAGAGAACGTTTACGATAAAGTTATCAACACAATGAAGGGCAAGTTAAATGTAGATATAACTATGTCTGATATAGATCGTTGCCATCGTTTAGGAGTGCTAAAACGAACCACAGCTCAAGTTGTTGCTACGGGTAAGCGCCCTATAATTATAAAGTTCGTGCGTTACCATGACCGGGACAGAGTTTGGAGGGCCAAGCGGCTGTTAAAAGGAACTGGCCTTCTACTGACTGAATCCCGGACAGGTATCAGAAAAACTATTCTAAACAGGGCACGTGATCACTTCGGACTCCGACGGGTGTGGACACAGGACGGTCGCATTGTTGTTTTGAAAGACAATGGACAGAAAATGTTTGTTAGCAGCATGGCACAATTAATAAGCCTTATGTGAGCGACGAGATTGGCTAGGAAAAACAATGAGTGATATAATAGCGTATAATGTTTGTGTATGTGAATGTGATAGTGTGTGTGAGAGTGATTGTGTAAATATTTCTGGAGGTGCTTATGAAACAACTAGGGTGAGTAGTTTGAATTTTTCTGTTGACAATGGCTAACGTAAATGAGTCAATTATTTATACCGAACAGCATGTCCGTGATGTCATTGACCCTATCCCTCTTCATTGTCGTCCGCCTTCACCCTTACCTTCCCCTTCACCAGCTGTGGCAGGAGACATTCTTAAGGAAATGTTAGCTCCCCACCAACAATATTTTCAGTGTTGTCATATCAATGCACAATCGCTTCTTTGTCACTTTGACGAAATACAGGCTCTATTTAGTAACAGTAACTTGCATTGTATTTGTGTAACAGAGACATGGTTACAGCAGTCACTCAAATCTGATCTCGTAAAGCTGAATAACATGACGTTACATCGCCTAGATCGTTTAAATCGTGTAGGGGGCGGTTGCGCTATATATTGCCGTAGCGACTTAAAAAGTAAAATAATTATGACCTCAGATCCTAAGACTCCATTTCGACCTGAATTCATGTTTGTTGAACTCTTGGTTAATATTCAAAAACTACTGATCGGAGTGGTATACAAGGCGCCGGACATTCAACATATATTTGACCTAGAAGTGGCATTATCGAAGTTAACTCTGCTGTACGAAAACATAATCATTCTTGGTGACTTCAATACTAATCTCCTAGTTACAAGTAACGAATCAACATACTTACAAAACCTATTCCATGGCTTGGATTACAATATACTAACACTAGACGCGACTAACCATGTTCACAGAATAAACCACACGTCTCACACACTGATTGACCTTATTATAACAAACAATCCGCAGAAAGTGGTAAAACATGGACAGCTTGCTGTACCAGGTATTTCGACCCACGATCTCATATACTTATATTACTCTCTCAAGGCACCAAAGTATAAAACCAGGTACATAATGCGAAGAGATTTCAAGCATTTTAATACTGAGATAATACGAAATGAAGCATATCAATTGCCGTGGAATGACATTCTACTGACTAATGACATTGATGATAAGGTTGACAGACTGAACTCTTTAATATTAGGACTGTATGACAAACACGCTCCGAAGAAGCAAATTCGAGTTTCTCACCCTTCGTCTCCTTGGCTAACAAATGAAATTAAGTCGGTCATGGCAAATCGTGATGCTTGGTATAGGCGATTTAGGCGAACTGAAAGCAATAGTGATTTCGAAAATTACCGTATTGTCCGAAATCAAGTTAAGAAATTAATTCGTAACAGCAAGTATAAATATATTCAAGAGATAACAAACAGACGAAATTCAGCACTAATATGGAAACATTTGCATCAGATGGGTATAGGTCGCAGCCTGACCATGCAGACACCCAGTATACCACTTGATGATCTAAATTCTCATTTTACGAAAGCAGCATACACTAATAATGATATTACTGACAATAATGACTATGATGCTAACTATCCTAATAATGATGATAATAATAATAATCATCATCATCAACCAGTTGATGACCTAACTGATGATGATATTAACGCCATAAATGCTCATTCCCGAGTAAATCAAATAAAATTCACTTTCAAAAAAGTTGGGGCGAACGATGTGAAGCGTGTAATTTACTCCCTCAAGTCTGATGCTCCTGGTAATGACGACATACCATTATCTTTCATAAAAAATATTATTGGTGCCATATTACCTATTCCGACGCATATATTTAATCATTGCCTTGTTCAGGGAGTATTCCCAACTGTGTGGAAGCACGGTATCGTCATTCCTATTCCTAAGAAGAATTCTCCTAGTTTACCATCAGATTATCGCCCTATATCCATTCTCCCACCCCTTTCCAAAGTACTAGAACGCTTGGTACACGAACAAGTCCTCACTTACTTGACTAACTTCTCACTGCTTGACCCTTACCAATCTGGTTTCAAGAAAGGACACAGCACAACGACTGCCCTACTGAAAGTAACTGATGATATCCGACAGGCAATGGACACTCGACAAGTGACTGTACTGGTTCTACTTGATTTTTCTAGTGCTTTTGATACTGTTGTTCCTCAACTGCTACTTTCAAAATTGGATTCATTAAATTTCAGCAAGACGGCAATAAACTTTTTCAGTTCGTACCTCAAAAATCGCCGTCAGTGTGTCAAAGTAAATAATAGCAGATCTGAGTGGCTTAACAGACCCCTCGGTGTCCCCCAAGGGTCTGTACTTGGACCATTGCTGTTTGCAATTTACTTACACGATGTTGCCAAATCGATTACACATTGCAAGTATCATCTTTATGCTGATGATCTGCAGATCTACTACCACTCAAGAACTGATAAAATTCAGAGTGCTGTAGAAAAAGTTAATGCTGATTTAAGTCTCATAAGTAATTTTGCATTGAGTAACAATCTCAAAATTAATCCTCTTAAAACGCAAGCAATAATCATTGGTACTTCAAAAAACTTACACGTCTTAAAACAATACGAAATTCCTCCTGTAGCACTAAACAATACCATTATTCCATTTTGTGAAACAGTTATGAATCTTGGTGTGGCTATAAGCGAAACATTGAACTGGTCGCAACATGTGATGAAAGTGTGCCAAAAGGTATATCAAAGCCTGCATCCTCTGAAGCGGTTTAAAAATATATTTCCTCGGTCCTTGAAAATAAAGCTCATTCAATCACTCTTGTTTCCAATTCTCGAATACTGTGATACAGTTTTTATTGATATCAATAACGAGCAAAGCATGAGACTGCAACGTGCCCAAAATGCATGCATCAGGTATGCATTCGACATACAACCATACGCCCATGTATCCCCATTCTATACACAATTATCTTGGTTACGACTGAATGACAGACGTAGACTCCACGCAACTACTTTGGTGTATCAAGTGCTTTCTGAAAACACTCCTCCTTACCTATCCACCAGATTTCGCTACCTTAGTTCCCTGCACCTGTTCAATACCCGGTCAGGCTGTACGCTAGAAATTCCTGTGCATCGAACCGCAACCTACAACAGATCGTTCACAATCTCCGCCACGAGCTGGTGGAATGAACTCCCCAATGACATCAGGGAAGCTAAATCTAAGACAAAATTTAAAATCCTTTGCCAGCGTCATCTTTTAAGCACTTCCAGTCTTTCTTGAGTGTGAATGGGATGCATGAATGAGAGTGAATATGGTTGTCATTGCAATGTGTTCCTGTATATAATTTAGTTATACTTTACTCACCTTAGTTTAGTTAGTGATACTTTAGTTGCTTTAATTATACTTTAGGTTGTAAAGATTTCATATGTTTAAATTTTATGTAAAATATACATTGTATATACATGAAGTGGTTAAGTGTAAAAAAAGGGCCGGGAGCCCTAACTTCACCACAATAAAGACGCTTTAATAATAATAATAATAATAATAATAATTATCCAGAAACATAACATACATCAAAATAATATTCTGCAGTTAACAAGGCCCATCACATCAGTTTGGACTTGGAGCTGGAAACCGAGTTTAACCACTGCAGTGCTGCATTATTCGTCAGTGCAGTAATATTTTTTGTGGTAGACAGTTTTCTAACAGCATATTTGATGATATATCTTCTATCATCCCTTCTATCACGGAATAAAACAACTCCTAAACCGTAGTCACTAGCGTTGGTCTGCAGACACATCTTCAATTGAGGATCTGATGTTATGTGTTATATATAAATGAAGATAAGTATTAAGACAAACACAAATACCTAGTCCCCAAATCAGAGGAGTTAACCATATAGAATTAAAATCCCCAGTCCTTCTAAGAATCAAATCTGGGGGCCTCTAAACCGAAGGCCACTTAGCCTTGGAGCTTGACTTTAATTTAATATAATAATAATAATAGAAATTTAATTTTCTTCTTTTTGTCTTCACTCAAATGTTTGTGGGATAATTGTCACACTGCAGTGTCTTCGTGTTAAAGGTTAACTCAAAAATGTGTGATACAGGAAATACAGTACCTTGATATACTCTGCAGTTGGAAAAATTTCACAAATATCCAAAATAGTTAGGACTAGATTTTTTTTTTTTGTGATGGTTACATACATACATACACATATCCCACGTCGTTCCATCTTAAGTGATGGGTCGGCGAACGAGGCTCTTGGTCTCCGTCTTAGTCTTTTGTCTTTAAGTTTGTGATAGTTGAACATTGTAAATGTTATATTTTATGTGTAAGCTGTGATTTATCAACGTGATGCTCTGTAATATTCAGTGAATGAATATGTTGCCTTTCTATTGTATCAATACCACTCCAAATTTTATAGAAATGTGCTTTTCAGTATTTCTCTAATTTTAATACTATCTAACTGTTGGTGTGGTTAAGTGAATAGTTTAGTGACCTTCAGATGGTGAATTTGTCTTAAATCTGATGTGTTTAGTCTAATATTATTTTATACACTTCTCGATCACTGCTTCTTATTTAAACTTGGTCAGAAGAGGTCACAGCTTTAAAGACCACTGAACATACCCAGTCCCCCAAGTCCCCTAACTTTAACTAATGTCATTTATTTCAAACATCTCCACTTGAATTAGCCAGAGTTGAAACAGAGAATTTCCACTTCTGGAATGTCAAAAATTAGTACCAAGTTGGTTTCTGGAGGTAAAGGCAGCCGGGCATAGGGCTAACCACTCTATCACACTTAGTGCGGAGGTTACAAGTTGTGGAAGCCTTCACCTTCCACTCCTCCCAGGGCTTCATGGCTTGTATGGAGATGGCTTGGCTTTGCTTTGATACAAAGAATACTTTTGTGGCTGATTTGCCAAGTTCTTCTGACTTGTAATAGTCCTTGGTAAAGCTAGAAAATGTACCTGGGATTACTGGGCCAGCTCTGTAATGTAATGGTTAGCACTGTTAGCTGTCATTTTTGCGGGTCCGGGTTCGATTCCCGGTACCTCCAGAGATTTGAGATAAACAAGAGGGCTGGTGTATGGTTAAAAAGTTACATGCAGCTCACTTCCATTGGGGTGGCATGAAGAGAGTTGCACCATCTGAAGGAATATGAGGACATGCGTTTACTTTGTCAGCAGTGTGCAGCCCTTGTAGAGCAGTACTTCATTGACTTGATGTGGATAACTTCTGCTTCCTAGCCTGGATCCAGATGTTTGTTTTCTGTTGTAGAGTGAAGCTGATCTGCAATGGTCTTGTATTGAAAGCAAATGTTGAGCTTGCTGCACAGGGATTGAAGCACGGGTCTAATATCATGGCTATAATATTACACAATGATCCACATGAACTCCAGGTGAGTCCTCAATAGAATACATTTTATTGCACGTTATTTTAGAAGAAAAATTTTTCTTTGCTGTTATGACACTCGTTAAAACAAATTTCCGGAAATATGCATCTTCATTCCATGACTTATTAAAATGCAATGTTTTTTCTGAAGCCATCACATCTTACTTTAAAATGTCACTGAGTTTACTCAGTAACCAGATTTAAATCTCCTCACTCGGGAGTTTAAAAAAAAAAAGTGTGTCCTCATCCCAAGGTGGTGCAGCTCTTTTCAGGCACACTCCCAATGGAGGTGAGCTGCATGTACCATTCCAACCTCATACCAGCCCTCCTGCCATTCTTAAATTTCTGGCAGTACCGGGAACTGAACCCGAGCCTCTGAGGACGGCAGGTAATAACACTAACCGTTACGCTACGGAGGCGGACACTTGGGAGTTTAAAGCTATGCACTGCACTTCAGTTCACCTCAAAACAAAACTCACCATAAATCATTACACAATAGGTATGTTTTAATGCTGATTTATAATTTGGCTTGAGAAGATTTTGTACTCACCAATAATGATGTTTCAGAATGATGATTGGTGTGATAAACTTCAAAACATTCTGGGATATGAAAAGGTACTGGTACTTATGTTTTCTACAATGTTTGTCCAACCATTGTCCTGTTTCTTTGTGGGGTCAGGTATGAGGTGAGATAAATCTGTCGTGCCCTTCATGATGTCAACCTCATCAGAGGAATTAATGAGATTTAATGAATGACGTGATATATGATAGTAGGAAGGGAGAGGATGAAACCCGGTGCCGGTACATAGCCTACTCTTATTGAATAGCATCAAGGGGGCTGCTCAAGGCTAACGTCGCCATCTGACAGACGAATCACCATCAACAGCGTCATATGCCCCCACTCCATATGAGCACTGCGGAGAGGTTTGGAGTTTAATCCAGGCCTTTGGAACGCAATGTAGTGATTAGAAATTTTATGCCACCACCTCCCCTACCCTGCTGGCCAACACAGGTGATTATAGTGCTTTCAGAATTAGAATGCAGAGACCTAAATAAGATCATTCATGTCAAATCACCTAACATCATCTACCTACTTTCGGTATTTGGGTTGGACACTTCATTCATAGAAGCTTAAACATCGGAGGTGCATGTAGGGGTAGCCAATTTACAAGTAGAAATGTAACAGTCTAGGCTCGGTGGGCAAAACCCGTCATCCAAGTTGAAGACCATCAAGGAAAGCTATAGAAACTACCTTGTGAAACTGATAAATTAAAAGTTCCCACAGAACACAGTACCTATTGTTGCCCCAGTTAACAGCAATGGCGATATCACTTGTGAAGAAGTCGAGGAATCAGTGCCCCAAATGAAGGATGAAAAAGCAGTAGGCCCTGACAAGATTCCTGCAGAGCTATTGAAGTGATGTGGAGACATCGGAATTTAGTTTAGGTAACTTTTGTTCAACAGGTTTAAGAACGGTGACCCAATGCCAAATACATTTCTGGGAAAGTTTGTTATTACCATTTTACAAGAACAAAGGTATAAAACCAAACATACACATCCATATAGATCAATACAACAATCCAGAACACAATTTAAATGAAATTAATGAAAAATTTATTATACAGAATCTTTATATCATTTCTTTGTAAACATACGCCCAACAACACATGATCCCGCCCCCGATGAATGAGGGCTCTACCTTCCCCACCTTTAGTTCCTTTGCCTATCTCCCCGGCCCCTCCTTCCTTGCCTTTCCTATCATGAGCTCTAGTTTTCTGCACCAAACAAACAACTTAGACTGCACTGGTGTATGTTAAGGAGCACGCCATTCGACTGGGTGGAATTTAATTGAAATCAGTTCTTTTTTCCTCCTTCATGCTGAAATGGCAGATTTGACTTGTCCTGGTGATTTCTGTACTCAAAGATCACTTAGAAGTGCTTTGTGAACAATCTTTACCAACCATACTAGAAGGATGTAAAGAAATGAAGTAATGAAAAGTAATCATTTGTCATCATTTCTTATAATTTGATGGTAGCTGTTGACATAAATGACATATAGCTACAGTGAATGGTGCTTTCACTTTGGTATATTCTCCCAAATGCTAGTCATTAGGATGATTATGGGTATGTTTCTTAACCTCTTCAGTGGCACGGCCGAGAAATTCTCGGGTGTCGCACGCCTGCCCATAACGTCACCGCCCGAGAAATTCTCGTTTAGCTGCAGTGTTCATTTCGCGATCGCCCAATAAATTCTCGGGTACTGTAATCGCTTGGGAAAATGTTTTCAAGTATTCTCAACAGATGGCGGGAGGATTTCCAGCTGTATTCACGTAGCGTCTGGCTTAACATATCCCTTATCTTCTCTACTTTACATATACAACCTCTGGCCAGCTGACGAGGTAAACAGAAATGGCGAGCGCTAAACGGAAGAGAAGTTTGTCTGAAGACAAAATAAGGAACTACATCAAAGATGAAACTCTTAAGTGACATTAGTATTTCTGATAGTAGCTATAATGATTCTATTGATTCTTCAGATGATGACCTTAGTAATTCTAGTGAAAGTGAAGAAGATATTACGTCAGACGCTAAGGTGATGGTAGATGTTGAATATACATTCGTTTGGAAAAAGTGTAAGCCTGGGGATAGTGTGCGACCTAATATTATTCCATTTACGGGAAATCCTGGTGTGAGGCTTAGCTTATTACCAGAGGTGAGTGCGATTGACTGTTTTGAACTGATTCTAACAGATGTTGTAAATTTGACAGTGACCGAAAAAATTTGTTGGCCCTATGCTAAAAGTGCATTGAAAACCTTGTAAATAAATCTCCGCATGGAAGGGTACAGCTTTTGGAAAAGAGAAGCTCTTACAAAATTTGGCAATTTATTGCGTTAGTATTGCTGATGGGAATAATACAAAAGCCTGAAATAAAAATGCATTGCTCACAGGACAGTATAGGCCCTACACAAAACACCAATATTTTATGAAACTATATCACAGGCCTACTGTAAAAAAGTGTAAATAGAGTGTAAAGTAAGTTTTTATTAACCTTGAATAATATATGAATGTGTTCCCTTAATAATTGTTACTCATTCCTTGCTTCCTAAAAATAAATAAATTCCTCCGAAGAAACCTCACTTTTCTGGCACGGGAGGTCTGCCAAAACCCGCCACCAAAGGGGTTAAAACCCATGGCCAAGTAAGTTGGTATGCGGTAGGTACAGGCCATGTTGGCTGGCTGCATTGGGGAGATAGTTGTTCGAATCCCACCAACGGCGGCCCTATAGATCTTGGGGATGTAAAAAGAACTGCAGGGCAAAACACCAGAACCTTGGCATCTTGAGAAATTGTAAGAAGTAGTTGGTTGAACGTAAAACCAGTAACATTAATAATAATATATGGTCTCAACTAGTATATGCTGGCATTTTGATTTCCATTTAGTTGCAGGCTTGTAAGTTTCAATATTCTGTTTTGCTCTATCTACTGTGTGACCTGTTATTGAATTTTGATTAATTTTGCCAGGTAAATGTGGAATGAATGTACCACCAGAGAGAGATCTTTTACAGGCTGACTGAGTTGGCCACATGGTAAGGAGCGTGTAGCAGAGCGCTTGCATTCGGGAGATGGTGGGTTTGAATCCCCTGTCAGTAGCCCTAAATATGGCTTTCTGTGGTTTCCCATTTTGACACCAAGTAAATGCTGGGGCTGCTACCTTCCCAATCCTAGCCATTTCCCATCCTTATGCCATCAGAAATCTTCGAAGTGTTAGTGCAATGTTAAACTACTAGCAAAAAAATCAGCTTGTTGATATGGTCTTGCATGGAGTGTTAAATGGACTTATTTTTCATCATTCATAAATCTGGTTAATTCTGCCAGGTTTGAACCCACATTCTTGGGACCCGGAGGCAGATACGACATCTGAACTACAAAGGGAGCTATTATTACTAAGTTATTACATTTTGTGTACACTTCAACTGTCTTTTTCTAGAGACTGATGTATCTTCCTTTGCAAACTCGCTTTATTATCTGTTTATTTTTGGCCAGCTCCACAGTCTAGGGGTAGCAGCGAAGGTCTTATCTTTGTGGCTAATGACTGACTTGTGAAAAGCTTTCCCATTTTGTTGAACACAGTCCAATGCTGGACTTCACTTCAGCCAAATTATCCCATTGATCATTAATGATGGTACTAAGATAAGTCTGTTTACAGTGTTGTTCAACAGGTTTATGGTCGATTATAAGATGAAATGGCTTATGGTTTTTAGTGTCAGAGGACAAGTTCAGCTCGCCAGGTGCAGGTCTTTTGATTTGACGCCCGTTGAAGACCTGCACATCGTGATGGGGATGAAATGATGATGATAATGATGATACACCCAGCCCCTGTGCCACCGAAATTAACGAATGGTTGTTAAAATTCCCGACCCTGCCGGGAATCGAACCCGGAACGCTGTGACCAAAGGCCAGCACGCTAACCATTTAGCCATGGAGCCAGACGATTATAAGATGATATGTAGGGATAAAGTCTTTGCTTAGTTTGATAACTTTGGTTTTCATTACATTAATGTCAAGACTGTATTCATGGCTAGTCAGTGCTACTTTGTTGATGAGATACTGTAACCTTTCCAGACTCTCTGCAAAAATTACAGTGCCATCTGTAAATCAAACTTGGTTTATCTACTAGCCATTTAAACATTCCCATTTGCATAACTTCCAGTCCTTCTCTGAAGATATATTCTGAATATATGTTAAATACCAATGGAGACATCATTATACAACCTGTGCCTTACAACCCATTGGATATGTACATCTTCTGAATTCTCACCTTTCAGCATCTGATTCCAATATAAGTTGACAATAATTCTCAGATCCTTGTCATGTGGGCCAATATTTCTTAATATTTCAATCACCTTGTGATGTTGCACTCTGTCGAATACCTTCTGATATTACAAGTAACAATTCTCATTATTGTTCCATATTGAAGATGACATTAGGCATAGATATCAAGGATAATTTAATAAAAAACCACCTATTCAGTATTTTTCACGTTTAATGTGGTTATTATCTACATGATTTTATGTAGACTTATTTAGGTCAGGTACATGTTTCACCCATTATTTTGGGCATCTTCAGCCTGTAAACAACCTTTAGGTCAAGGTTTGGGACCTTTTTAACCAATATATACACTATATACAATATATACAAACATTAATGAACTCTTAAGATGGGTAGTATAAGTTAATACAGTTAAGTTTTTTGGTCCTAATCTATCTAATATGAAAAATGTCCAAAACTAAAATGGATCTTCTTTTTGGTAAAGAGGATTACATATCGGGGTTTATGTGACCCCTATATCATATTATGTTCTTGACGTACCGTGTCTGTTGACAGGATGTGTCGTCAACAGTAAGTGGAGATTTGAACTGATTGTTGCTTGTAGGTTGGTCAAGATTGAAAATATAAATTTAAATTAAATGTGTTTTAACTTGGCAGTTCTATTCTGGTTAACTTAAAATGTTCAAAAATAAAATGAAATGGATCTTCTTTTTTATCATAAGTCTTGAGAAAGGGTGATATTAAAACTGGGGCTTATTTGACCCACGATTTTCATTTTCATGTTCTTGACGTAACTAATATTTAAATGTGTTGTCGTGCACAAGTGGAGATTTAAAAAACCGATTGTTGTAGGTAGACTGGTCAAGAACATTGTGAATGAAACTGTTAGCGTCTTGACTATGGGTCTCATGTAACGTCAAGGAATTGACAAGAGTACAATGTTAAGCTGTTTCATAGTTTTAGGCTGCTGCTTAATTGAGAAGGAACATCCTAGACACTTGATACAGTCTTGTATGAATATTGTTCCCATTGATGTGTTGCTTGGTCTTTGGGAGGGATCTTAAGAATATCTGTAATGAAGTAGAAAAGTAATATTGAATTAAAAATTTAGAGCACGCGTTGTGATAAAATGTATTAAATTAACACCTCTTAACTGTAAAATGACTTACTTGTTCAATTAATACTAGTTGGACCTGTCTGTTCCAGCAGCGCCTGTCTTATCTCCTGGTGTTGTACTGGTGCGGTAATGGAGGGGCGGGGCATGGAAGGAGAGTGGGGGTAGGCTGGTCTATGGGCGTGTGTGCTGTTGCTGGAGGGGAGTTTCTAGAAGCGATATGGGCGGGTTTAACTTTTGGCATGGTGGATGAAGCATTTGAGTGTGGAGATTTAAATAATTGAGGGATTTTGTTTTGATCTGAATTCACGATATTAATTAATCTAGGTGTTAATTCGTACAAAGGATTTTTAATTTCATTGACGTTGTTGAGATTTTTATTTTTATTGTAGGTTTGGTCTAAAAAGATGTGTAGATTTTCCAGTTCATTCATTAATTTCCCTTTACCTATGCTTCTAATGATGGTAAGATCTTTCTCTCATATGTTGGCTCATCGCTGAGTACTTATTGTGTTTTTGAGCGTTATAATGTTCCAGATATCTCGTGTTAAAGCTCCGGCCAGTCTGTCCGATATAAGAAAAATCACATTGTGTATATGTTAGTTTATATATGCCGGACCTTGAATAATGGTTGCTATTGTGATTGACCTTGTTGTGGTTAAAAAATATGTTTCGATTGGTGTTAACTGTCCTGAAGGCTATATTAATATTGTGCTTCTTTAAAGTATTTGCGATCTGATGGACGGCTGGGTTGTTAGGTATATCTAAATGTGGCGAAACTAGTTTTTTTTAGGTTTTTCGGGGACGAGATTAGTGGACAATTTAATTTTGATTTTATTAATCAAACGGTTGACCATATCTATTTTAAACCCATTGAGTTGAGCAAGATTCCTTATGTACTTCAGTTCAATTTTTAAATTGTTGGGAGAAAGAGGAATTTTTAAAGCTCTATAAATTAAATTATAGAAAGAGGCTTGTTTATGGGACTTGGGGTGTAGGGATGAATTCATAATAGTTAAGGGAGAGTGTGTAGGATTCCTGTATATTCGAAAATCGAAGGTATTATGTCCGCGTGTAATAGTTAAGTCCAAAAAGTTTAATGGGCTCCTAACCTCATCGTCTTTAGTAAACTTAACATTGGGATCAATTTTGTTTAGGGACTCCAAGATCTCGTCACTATTAGTGACATTTTTGTCGAAAATTACGAAAGTATCGTCTACAAATCTGAGCCATAAACATACGCCTTTTATTTGTGTTATAATTTTTGTGTGTTCTATTGTGTCCATATAAATGTCTGCTAAGATGCCAGAAAGAGGGTCGCCCATCGCTAAGCCTTTTTGTTGGTAAAACTTTCCATTGAAAGAGAAAAAGTTGTTGCTTAAGACAAAATTTAATATCTTCATGAATTCTTCAATTTCCATCTTACTAAGGCCGCTGTGTTTATTGATATTATCACTGATGATTCTTACAGTTTCTTTGGTAGTGATGTTTGGGTACATATTTACGACGTCATAGGAGCACATTGAGTGATTGGGTCGCAGCTTAAACTTGTTTAAAATTTCGCAAAAAGTGAATGAATTTTTTAAAGGATGTTTATTATTGAATACGTAATGTTTTTTTAGGAAGCCGTGAATGAATTTTGATACTTTATAGGTGGGGCTGTTTCTACAGTTTATAATAGGGCATATTGGAATGTCCTTCTTATGAATCTTTGGTAAGGCTCTGGCTGTCGGAATACTAGGGTTCATGTTAAAAAGTTTTTGTTGTTCTTGTTCATTGAAAAGAAAGTTAGAACTTCTTATTAGAGTTTTTAGATTTCGCTGAATTCTCGTGGTTGGATCTTTGTTGACTATTGTGTATATTTTGTCCTTAAAAAAGTCTTCTGTTTTTTAAATGTATATGTTTTGATCTAGGAGAACTGTAGATCCTCCTTTGTCCGCTTTTGTGACAATAATGTTGTTGTCGTCTATTTTCTTTTTTACGTTCTGGATCAATTTTTTGTGGTCGAAATTTGAATTTGCGTTTATTTCTTCCGCTAATTTTGGTAGTTTCTTTTTTACCTCAAATCTGGTATCATTTTGTGTTTCTAAAGGGAGTTTAGAAATGTTAGCCTTGATCTCAGCTACTGTATTGATAATATCCGTTTCTTTTTTCTTGCTAGGCCAGTTATGTTTTAAGCCTTTATTCAAGATCCCCATTTCTTCTTCAGAGAACTGTACGTCTGTCAAATTAACTACTATGGGTGCATTGTTATGTGAGGGAGCCGCTTTTTGCATGTCGGAACTACGTTTTGGTAACCGTGATTGGGATGATTTTAATTGAGATAGTTTCTTGTCGAGAGTAACTTGCTTCCTATCCAACAAAGCAATCAATTTATTGTCCACATGTAGTTGGAAAGAGTTCCATTCTAACAGATGTAAAGCCTGAGCTAACGCTAAATGAACTTTATATAACTGCAGATTTAAAAGTGACTTCTTTTTATATGACGCTTTAATTTCATTTCTTAACCAAATGTCATTGACCTTGTTTTGAAAGCTATTCAAACTTTGGTTAATTAAGTTTTTTCGCTGTATAGGCTTTAAAAATTTTGGAATCAATTTTAGTTCTAGACACTGTTTTAGAAAGGCTATGTCTTTTGTTAGTTTACAAATCTTGACCTTAAGGTTGAAGTACCTATTTTGCCTGGTTGGCACCCAAATTACAAGTAACAACTCTCGTTATTGTTCCGTATTAAAGATGACGTTAGGCATAGATATCAAGGATAATTTAATTTAAAAAAAACACCTATTCAATACTTTCCACGTTTAATGTGGTTATTATCTACATGATTTTATGTAGATTTATTTAGGTCAGGTACATGTTTCACCCATTATTTTGGGCATCTTCAGCCTGTAAACAACCTTTAGGTCAAGGTTTGGGACCTTTTTAACCAATATATACACTATATACAATATATACAAACATTAATGAACTCTTAAGATGGGTAATATAAGTTAATACAGTTAAGTTTTTTGGTCCTAATCTATCTAATATGAAAAATGTCCAAAACTAAAATGGATCTTCTTTTTGGTAAAGAGGATTACATATCGGGGTTTATGTGACCCCTATATCATATTATGTTCTTGACGTACCTTGTCTGTTGACAGGATGTGTCGTCAACAATAAGTGGAGATTTGAACTGATTGTTGCTTGTAGGTTGGTCAAGATTGAAAATATAAATTTAAATTAAATGTGTTTTAACTTGGCAGTTCTATTCTGGTTAACTTAAAATGTTCAAAAATAAAATGAAATGGATCTTCTTTTTTATCATAAGTCTTGAGAAAGGGTGATATTAAAACTGGGGCTTATTTGACCCACGGTTTTCATTTTCATGTTCTTGACGTAACTAATATTTAAATGTGTTGTCGTGCACAAGTGGAGATTTAAAAAACCGATTGTTGTAGGTAGACTGGTCAAGAACATTGTGAATGAAACTGTTAGCGTCTTGACTATGGGTCTCATGTAACGTCAAGGAATTGACAAGAGTACAATATTAAGCTGTTTCATAGTTTTAGGCTGCTGCTTAATTGAGAAGGAACATCCTAGACACTTGATACAGTCTTGTATGAATATTGTTCCCGTTGATGTGTTGCTTGGTCTTTGGGAGGGATCTTAAGAATATCTGTAATGAAGTAGAAAAGTAATATTGAATTAAAAATTTAGAGCACGTGTTGTGATAAAATGTATTAAATTAACACCTCTTAACTGTAAAATGACTTACTTGTTCAATTAATACTAGTTGGACCTGTCTGTTCCAGCAGCGCCTGTCTTATCAACATTTCTACTCTTGGTGTTGTACTGGTGCGGTAATGGAGGGGCGGGGCATGGAGGGAGAGTGGGGGTAGGCTGGTCTATGGGCGTGTGTGCTGTTGCTGGAGGGGAGTTTCTAGAAGCGATATGGGCGGGTTTAACTTTTGGCATGGTGGATGAAGCATTTGAGTGTGGAGATTTAAATAATTGAGGGATTTTGTTTTGATCTGAATTCACGATATTAATTAATCTAGGTGTTAATTCGTATAAAGGATTTTTAAGGATTTCCTGTATGTATATTTAATGTTAGGGTAGTAACTTAAACTGCTGTCTTGATTATGGAAATTAAGAACAAAAATACTTATGAAAACAACTTTTTTTTTTTTTCTTTTTCTTTTTTTTCTCCAAGTCTAGTCCAAATCCATCTGTGGTGAGATACCACAGTTTTTTCTGGTATGGGCTTGAGCAAGCTTGTTACTTTAATCGACCAGTCTCAGTTTGATCTTTGGCTTTGACTATGTGAAAATGACTGATGTATGAGCAAATCTAGTAACACCATTATTTATGCAGGCAGCCTCTGTGATTTTGTATGGTCACTTGGTGGGCTTTACAGACTAATATCTAAGAGCACCTACTTGCTCTGTGAGAAAAGCAACAGGAAACTACGTCACTTCTCATTTCTCTAATTTGCCTCTACTGATACCTGGCTTTGTATGACATCTCATAGTGGAACTGTGAGGAATCTAACTAGACTTTAGATTGACACCAACAACAACAACAACAACACAGATTTTATGCAGTCCCTCTGAAACATGACTGCTGATGATGGATGTGTAGCCTGGGCAGAAGGTAAAGTCATCAGTCATTACAAACTTTATTTCCCTGAAATTGTTATCTATGTTGTGTGTGTGTTTTTGGTTTTGTTTTTTCTTTAGTCCTTGACCCAAAGGCTGGTCGGATCCCTGAGTAAAACACCATCAGTTGTCCTAGATAGCTTAGCATCATCAAAGAGGTATACTTGGGAAATTAAGCTATAAGGTGCTATTACATATCTGCAGTCTGCTAAGCCCACTGAAATGTATACACTAACCATCTCTGTGAGTGACTTTTTCCCACAGTTCATCAGAGAGACTTGCAGCAGAAGGAATGGTGTTGCTATTGTCGATCTCTGCTACCTTTGTATTGTCAGAGACAAGGGTGAGACCAAGAAAAATGTACATTAAAGTAACAAACTCGATCTAATCCCTACCAGAAGACCTAGTTAACTGGAAACACCATATTTCATTGAGGTGGATCTGAGCATATTCTGTGTATTAAAAGTGTTCCAGGAAAGAGGCTTTTTGAGAGACTATGATTTTTCACTTACATTCTAGGTTTTGAGTTATTTTTTTACATGTTTTAGGCGTTTGATGTCATGCACAAAGAGATGGAGAAAACCAAGGAAGATGCGAAGCTACTAGCAGGAAGAAGCAGTGATTATGATGAATCATATTTGCTGGTAAGATAATGCTGTAAATAATGCGTACCTATCTGTTATGAAGGTAGTAGATTGAAATAAAAATTGTGTTTGACATTCCTTATTTAAAATAAAATTGTGTGCCATAATTACATATGTAGTTCAGGTAAATTTTCCTCTAAATTCTCTTATTGATTGGCATACATTTTAGCAGTGAACCACATTTTTTGTTACTGGGATTGCCATGCCATGTCTGTATTCTGCATAATAATATCGTGGTAAAGTCCAATCTTAGTACTGTATGTCACTCACTTTATTGCTGGGATGAGGAATTTAACCACTGGAAATGCAGCATCTGTCAGTATGACTTTAAGAGTAGTGATATACGTCTTCCTAAAAACATTGCATCATAACTTCCAGAGAGCATAAAACACTATTTTGAGAACTGGAGCTACGTTAATGATATTTTCATTCAAAGGACAGTTGGTCGTTTAAATGGTGCCAAGTCGAAATGTGCGACTAGGTAGCCGAGGCCATAGATTATTATTGTTGTTGTTGCTTTTTAAGCGTCAGAGAGGATGACTTGGCTTTAGTTTCGACTTGACAGTTCACCAGAAGTTGAAGTGGTGGCACCAAGTTACTAATGAGAAAGATCAACTGATACACTGCACGCCACTAAATTATTTATTTATTTACTTATTTCTTATTCACCCGATATTCATTTTATTCACTAAAATGTCAGAGAATACTACGACGATTTCAGTATATCAGCAATAAAATGTGAACATATTTTCTTTCAACCAACTCAATCTTATATTTTATATTTTCTTCAGAGGAAACATAAGATAGATAAACAACAAATAGTAAACCAAGGGAGCTGGCCATGCAGTTAGGGGCGCGCATCATTGAGCTTGTATTCGGGAGATAGTGGGCTCAAACTCCACTGTCGGCAGTGTTGAAGATGGTTTTCAGTGGTTTACCATTTTCACACCAGGCAAATGCTAGGGTTTTACCTTAATTAAGGCCATGGCCGCTTCTTTCGAACTCCTAGCCCTTTCCTATCCCATTGTCGTCGTGAGACCTATCTGTGTTGATGCAACGTAAAGCCAATTAAAAATGTAAAAAGCAAAGGAATAGTAATACATATACCAGTCAATATGCCATTTTAAGTCCATGCCGTAGGAAGCAATTTTCGTTCTTTCCATGATATCTGGAATTGTTTGTTTGTGTGTAGGTGTGCAATGCCTAACCAAATCTACAGGACGTAGAGATCTAAAATTTTTAACATATATGGGCACAGCATTACACCGATCACTCATGGCTGTGTCAAAGAGCGATTTTTGCTTCAAGAAATGAAGCTGTCAGCATCATCAGCCACACAATATTATCAAAATTCTCTCGCATGACTTCCCGCAAAAATGTGCATCACCACGTCAATATGTCACTCCTTTTCATCAAAACTCTTCACCTGTTAAACTTCTTGATCCAAGATTATTCATTACATTTTTCAGTGAAGCATCTATGAAAGAGAGCACTCCTATCAAGTGCATGAAGTAATTTTTCCAACATAGGGTGTACACTTCTGTGGTAATAGGAATAAATGTGCCTACAGATAGCATCTTGTTGAAAAGAATCCAATTCTGAACCATCTTAGACCTATTTTTATTCCTCCCAGAAGTTTAAAGTCTGGATGATCCGGCTGCTTGTTCATCAGCAAAGTATTTTTCTTTACCAATGTTAATTATGGTACTCTTGTTGACTTACGTGGCTTCAGCTGTTGTCTGAACTGCGTGAGCAGCAGGTAAGGGGAGCACCCAGTTTTCTTTATCCCCTCTCAAAACATTCCCTCACATGCACATCATTTCACCAGATTGGATCCTAGAGGATTTCTGCAACCGAAAGCATTCTTTTCCTTGGCAGTTGCATTCTTAGTGTTAGGGAGTGTGTTGACATGGTAATATAATTGATCACGAACGGCCCTGAAGATAACCTAAAAACAATGAGTTAAACAATACATATTTAAATTGAGTACTAATATAGTGTGTTACGTTAAAGTATACCACACTCACTCGGCGGCGGCGGCCAATACTCGTATCCGAGTTTTCATTTCTTGCCTGCAGTTCCATAATCCTTAGTCCACACGATGAAGGTGGCGCTAATGGCTTATCAGACCAATTCTTGCATAAAACATGCGGCCACACATGTTGCATCCGATGGAAGGTGGGGTACGTGGCAGTGTTTGACGTAGCTTCTTTCTCTGGCAAGTTTCCTCTTCCTGTCTTCGACATTCCTGCTCAAACTGTTCAACTGCAGCTGAGATGGTAGCACGCCAGCGAGGGCGATCCAATGCAAGTGTATGCCAAGTATTTGGGTTTATATCTACTCTTCTCATGGTCTGCTTAAATTGGTCTTTATATCACTTCAGAGGAGTACCACAAGTCCTCCTGCCAGTGCTGAGTACACCATACAGGATTTGCCGAGGGAGTCTGCTGTCACTCATTCTGTATGATGGATATGGCCTGTCCATCTAAGCTGATGACCAACAATGGTGGCTTTGATACTGTTTAGCTATGCTTTCTCGAGAACTGCTATATTAGTTATATAGTCATCCCATCCTCCTCTGCGAACCATGTGACCTTGCCGCGGTGGGGAGGTTTGCATGTCCCAATGATGCAGATAGCCGAGCCGCAGGTGCAACCATATCGGATGGGTATCTGTTGAGAGACCAGACTAATGAATGGTTCATCGAAAGGGGGGTAGCAGCCTTTCGGTAGTTGCAAGGGCAGCAGTCTAGATGATTGACTGGTACGGCCTTGTAATAATACTCAACATGGCTTAGCTGTATTGATACTGCTACACGGCTAAAAGCAACGGGAAACTACAGCCGTAACTAACTCCCGAGGACATGCAGCTCTCTCTGTATGAATGATGTACTGATGATGGCTTCCTCCCGGGTAAAATATTCCGGAGGTAAACTAGTCCCCCATTCGGATCTCCGGGTGGGGACTACACGAGAGGGGGCGATCATCAGGAAGATGGATATTGACATTCTGTGAATCGGAGCGTGGAATGTTAGAAGTTTGAATCATTGGGGTAGGTTAGAGAATCTGAAAAGGGAGATGGATAGGCTAAAGTTAGATGTAGTTGGTATAAGTGAAGTACGTTGGCAGGAAGAACAAGATTTTTGGTCAGGTGACTACCGAATTATCAACACAAAATCAAACAGGGGAAATGCAGGAGTTGGTTTAATAATGAATAAGAAAATAGGGCAGCGGGTAAGCTACTAGGACCAGCATAGTGAAAGAATTATTGTCGTCAAGATAGACACCAAACCAATGCCCACCACAATAGTGCAGGTCTATATGCCTACTAGTTCAGCGGATGATGAAGAAATCGAAAGAATATATGAGGAGATAGAAGATTTAATGCAATATGTAAAAGGTGACGAGAATCTGATTGTGATGGGAGACTGGAATGCAGTGGTAGGCCAAGGAAGAGAAGGTAGTACAGTAGGAGAATTTGGATTGGGACAAAGGAACAAAAGAGGAAGTCGGCTGGTTGAATTCCGCACTGATCATAATTTAGTCCTTGCCAATACTTGGTTCAAACACCACAAACGACGGCTGTATACGTGGACGAGACCTGGAGACACTGGAAGGTATCAAATAGACTTCATTATGATTAGGCAGAGATTCAGAAACCAGGTGTTGGATTGCAAAACTTTCCCAGGAGCAGACGTGGACTCTGACCACAACTTGTTGGTCATGAAATGCCATCTGAAGTTGAAGAAATTGAAGAAAGGAAAGAATGCAAAAAGGTGGGATCTAGACAAGTTGAAAGAAAAGAGTGTGAGGGATTGTTTCAAGGAACATGTTGCACAAGGACTAAATGAAAAGGCTGAAGGAAACACTATAGAGGAAGAGTGGAGAGTCGTGAAAAATGAAGTGCTGAAGAAATGTTAGGAAGGAAGAAAAGATCAACTAAGAATCAGTGGATAACTCAGGAGATACTAGACCTGATTGATGAACGACGAAAATACAAGAATGCTAGAAATGAAGAGGGCAGAAAAGAATACAGGCAATTAAAGAATGAAGTGGATAGAAAGTGCAAGGTAGCTAAGGAAGAATGGCTGAAGGAGAAGTGCAAAGGTGTCGAAGGCTGTATGGTCCTGGGAAAGGTAGAAGCTGCATACAGGAAAATCAAGGAAACCTTTGGAGAAAGGAAATCTAGGTGTATGAATATTAAGAGCTCAGATGGAAAGCCACTTCTAGGGAAAGAAGACAAAGCAGAAAGATGGCAGGAGCATATCCAACAGTTGTATGAAGGTAAAGATGTAGATAATTTGGTTCTGGAACATGAAGAGGCTGTTGATGCTGTTGAAATGGGAGACCCAATTTTGAGGTCAGAGTTTGACAGAGCTGTGAGTGACCTAAATAGGAACAAGGCACCTGGAATTGATGACATTCCCTCTGAATAACTGACTGCCTTAGGAGAAACCAGCAAGGCAAGGTTATTTCATTTAGTGTGCAAGATGTATGAGACAGGAGAAGTCCCATCCGATTTTCGGAAGAATGTTGTTATACCTATTCCCAAGAAAGCCAGTACTGACAGGTGTGAAAACTACCGCACCATTAGTTTAGTATCTCATGCGTGCAAAATTTTAACACACATTATTTACAGAAGAATGGAAAAACAAGTTGAAGCTGAGTTGGGAGAAGATCAATTTGGCTTCAGAAGAAATGTAGGAACACATGAAGCAATCCTGACTTTACGTCTGATCTTAGAGGATCGAATCAAGAAGGACAAGCCCACGTACATGGCATTCATAGATCTAGAAAAGGCATTCGATAATGTTGATTGGACCAAGCTATTTATGATTCTGAGGATGATAGGGATCAGATACCGAGAACGAAGAATTATCTACAATCTGTATAAAAATCAGTCTGCAGTAATAAGAATCGAGGGCTTTGAAAAAGAAGCAGCAATCCAGAAAGGAGTGAGGCAAGGCTGCAGTTTGTCCCCTCTCCTTTTCAATGTTTACATAGAACAGGCAGTAAAGGAAATCAAAGAGAAATTTGGAAAGGGAATCACAGTCCAAGGAGAGGAAATCAAAACCTTGAGATTTGCCGATGATATTGTTATTTTATCTGAGACTGCAGAAGATCTCGAGAAGTTGCTGAATGGTATGGATAAAGTCTTGGGTAAGGAGTACAAGATGAAAATAAATAAGTCCAAAACAAAAGTAATGGAGTGCAGTCGAACGAAGGCAGGTGATGCAGGAAATATTAGATTAGGAAATGAAGTCTTAAAGGAAGTAGATGAATATTGTTACTTGGGTAGTAAAATAACTAACGATGGCAGAAGTAAGGAGGACATAAAATGCAGACTAGCACAAGCAAGGAAGAGCTTTCTTAAGAAAAGAAATTTGCTCACTTCAAACATTGATATCGGAATTAGAAAGATGTTTTTGAAGACTTTCGTGTGGAGCATGGCATTGTATGGAAGTGAAACATGGATGATAACTAGCTCAAAAAGAAAGAGAATAGAAGCTTTTGAAATGTGGTGTTACAGAAGAATGCTGAAGGTGAAATGGATAGATCGAATCACGAATGAAGAGATACTGAATCGAATTGGTGAGAGGAGATCGATTTGGCTAAATTTGACGAGAAGAAGAGATAGAATGATAGGACACATCTTAAGACACCCAGGACTTGTTCAGTTGGTTTTTGAAAGAAGTGTAGGTGGTAAGAACGGTCGGGGTAGACCAAGGTATGAATATGACAAGCAGATTAGAGCAGATGTAGGATACAATAGTTATGTAGAAATGAAAAGGTTAGCACAGGATAGGGTGGCATGGAGAGCTGCATCAAACCAGTCTATGGACTGATGACTCAAACAACAACCGTCATCCCATTTGATGTCTATGATGAATCTAAGATTTTGTTGATGAAAGCGTTCCAGTTTCTTGATGTCCCGGTGATATAGGGTCCAGTTTTCACACCCATAGAGTAACGTAGAAATATCAACAGCTTGGTACACCATTATTTTCATGCAGATACAGTACGTAGATCTTTGTTCTGGAATACAGGATGTGAGAGACGTCCAAAGGTCACATGGGCAGCCTGTATTCTGTTTTTTCTGTTTTCCATGTCCTCAGAGGTACAGTGCGTTGAGAGAATACTCCCAGGGTACAAGAAGTGCTCCACCCTTTCCAAAAATGTGCCAGATATGGTGATATCAAAATCTGGGTGGGTGGTTCCAGGAGCAGGCTGAGTAAGTCTTCTGAATGTTGGCAGTCAGGCTAAAACGTTCATAAGCTCTGTTGAAGCAGTTGACAGATTGTTGAAGCTCTTCTGGGCCACACTCACTATATTATCACTAAACAGTGATAAAAACCCTGAGAGATAAAAACACAAAGACCGCCAAAAAAAAAACAGAGGACGATAAACACAGCTTGTAGCCTGTAGTGACTGAAAACAACACTGGGTAGAGGAACTCCTCTGTACACGCAAATAGCTGTCTACAATTGGCCAGTCGTTAATTCACATTTTCTCCACTAGTCTGCAGCCCTCAAACATCAAGTCGAAACATAAAATGTACAAACTGTAATGATGCTGTTTCTGTTTATAAATGCTACCGAACAATGACGTTCAATACCTAAATTCACTGAGAACTCAGGACCACATGGGTACATCACTTGTTTTACAGTAAAAATTAGTTTGGAATTAATCGGCACATTAATTAAAACGTCCTGAGTAATGTGTTGTATTTAACCTTGACCTTAAAAGAAGCTTTATTACAAATTTTTAAAAAAATGTTTTATGGTCCAGCTCTCAGTAAGTTATGTTTACTTAAATAATTTGTAGTACTTTTGAGATAAACATAATTCAGTTCCACTCAAAATAATTCTAAGAGCAATACATAAAAGGCTGCAAAAATAATTCAACTTGCAACTAGTCCGTTTGACTTAGCTAACCGCACTCTACTTTCATTTTACACTTTAGTGAGCAATTACGGCCTCAGAGTTTGAAATTTAAAAGCAAGTAACAAATACATAACAAAAAATTATGTATGGCCTGAAAATTATTCTAATCACTATCATTCAGAGGTTGCACTAGTTCAGAGTCAGAGGTTGAACCCCTTTTTCTTTCATCTTCATCTTCACAGGAGGCCACACCACCTAAATTTTTAACAGTGTTATCCATTTGATCTTCCAATAGACCATCCATCCCCCAGTACCAATTTCATGACATGCCATTCAAATCCTTCCCAGTCAGCTGGTGTTACAGATGAGACAATATCTCTCATCATCTGCCACACCTTTGTCATTGTCAGCTACAAGTCCCCTGTTATGTTCTGTTCCCTTATAGTTCTTAATTTTTGCCCAAGCTGACTCGATTGCATTAAGTTCACACATGTACAGAAGTAGCCGTAGAGTAGTGTGTACATGAAACCCTAACACCTCAGTGAAGCACTTTGAAATAAGTTTAAAAAGTTTAATTTTTTTCCATATGTTCAGAAAATGGAACATTGTTTTCTGTAGCCATTCCATCTTGTCTCATTTGACAGCATATTGAGAGGGTGGTTTATTTTCTTGAACACTGTTATAAGGGGCACTATCCATTATTAACAACATTTTTGTTGGGTAGGTTAGGAAGCAATCTTTCACTCAACCACTTCTTAAAATTGGCAGCATTCTTTTGCTCATGGTTAATCACCCCTGGTCATACCTGCTGTGTAAATTAACTGTGCTCCAGCAATAAATCCACTTTTGGATCCAGCATGGACAAGTATTAGCCTATTCGAAGAGCTTCTGTTGGTTGCGATTCCAGTAATGTTTTCACTCCACCAATATTTACCAAACATAAGATTATTATCCATCCAGTTCTCATATATGTAATCAATATTCCTAATTTGATCACAGAAAGTTCTGATGCTCCTTGAACACTTGGCTAACCAACTAACAATTTTTGGACATTCAGTTAATATCTTTCTGTTGCTATCACATCTCTTCCACTTGAATCCCTTGTTGTGCAACAATTTCCTCAAAGAGTCTACCTTGACAAGATGGAAAGTTTATTTTTTCCTGAATGGCAGTAAGACATTTTGGTGCTATAGGAACTACTCCCTGTACCAAATTAAAGTCCCTTATAATGTCTTTTATCACTCATCTTTCAAAATCATCACAATGAAATTTATACTCTTCAGATTTTGGTATTTTTTACCCGGAATACTCAGTGAAAATTCTCTGGCAGAAATTCTGTCTTTTTTAATAGTGATAATTTAAAAAATCAAATCTGTAGAATGCATTTTAGTTGGTTTCAATAATTACTTGAGTTTACCTCTTATGGCTTAACAATGTTACTTATTTGCCTAAATTCATTAATAATTGTTTTTCCCTTCTTGAAAACGGTAGACATTATGAAGGCAGAAAATGCATCCACCGAATCATAAAAATCTATGCACTTTCAATAGTTCTCTGAAAGTCACAAGAGAAAAACACAACAGTGAGTGATATAATGACTTAAAAAGAATGCAGATAAAAACAAGAAAGCCACTCAGACTGATATTTTCTGCTACCTAGTAGTATGGAGGTTGCTATAACAATGGAAGCTAGACTGAGTGGAGGGAAGAGTAGTCCTCTGCCCTCCGCTTCATCCTGCACTAGCAAAAATGTCTGTTTCCTACAGTAATGAAATGTGAAGTCAAACTGTTATCAGCGGAAGGAATTTCCCGATTCGAACCGTTGAAAAATTAGTACCGATACTTTGATCAGGCTGTTTGTGGTTGCCAGATGTTTATTTCTTGAATAACAATAATAATTTTGTGTGGCTATTTCTAGCCTGGTGCAGCCCTTGTAAGGCAGAACCCCCCCCCCAAAGACGGTTGGCAACACCTGCCAGATATAAGAAACTGCATGTCATTGTAGTGGAAGATAATGTGTGAGTTGCAGGGATGTTGTGGACAGTACAAGCACCCAGTCCCCAAACCAAGGGAATAAACCATTGAAGGTTAAAAATCTTTGACCAGACCGGGAACTGAACCCAGGGCCCTCTGAACCAAAGAGCACTACGCTGGTCATTATGCATAGGAGCCAGACATTCATTGAATAAGTTTGATATACTTGCACATTGGAAAGAATTAACACTGGAACAAGGTACACAGATTTTGTCGTTTTGACTACTGTTGTTGGTATGCTCTAGTGTCAACACTATATTAAAATCTACAGAAACATGAACATGTCATATTTTCTGTGCACATTAATTATAAAGTATGGTTACAGAATTGTTTTATTGACATGGTACACAGTACTTCAGCGTTTGCACTTTTTCCATTGGTTAGTACTTACGTTTTTTTTTGAGATAACATTTACCAATACTCTTGTTTCAGAATGAAATTAGACACAGTCAAGCATCCTGTTTAAAAATAAGGATAAAAATGATCCATCTGGATCCAGTTACATTTGTTTCTATTTTGGGTAAAGTAATTGAGGCAGTTGTGAAAAACCAGATGTATTTGTACTTTGATAAAAATATTTTTTTCAGTTTCTCACAATTTGGTTTTATGTCAGGCAAATCTACTATTCAAGCAGTAGAAAACCTAGTAAATGAAATATCAGTTGCTTTTGAAAAAAAAAAATATATAATTTGTATTGCCCTGGTAGACCTAAGTAAAGCATTCGATAGTATTCCGCATAATATTAAAATTGATGAACTGAAATTATATGGTCTGGATGGTGCAGAACTTGCTTTCTTTGAATCGTATCTGAAGAATACAATACAGATGGTAGTTGTTGACGACAGAAAGTCTCTAGGATTGTAAATCTATTTGGATAATACCAGATAAGCAGAATTGTGGCATGATCGAATAATACATTAATTAATATTAATGGCGTGTGGCCTCCAAAGAGGCCTGGTGCAGGTGTTTCAAGCTGACACCGTATAGGCGACCTGTGCATCTGTGAAGATGGGGCCCTACCTATGATGAATAAATTCTAATGCTGAAGACGGCACACACACCCAGTCCCCAAGCCATTGGAATTAATCAATGATAGTTAAAATCCCCGACCCGGCCAGGAATCAAACCCAGGGCCCTTTGGATCAAAGGCCAGCACGCTAACCATTTAGCCATGAGTCAGACGAATAATACAATAATACATTAAATGAAAATGACTTGTGCAGCAGTTTATTAATATGGTCTTATTTTGTCCAGTTCTAATGTGTACTAGTCTAAAAAGCAAAATCTGTAAGAACTCCTCTGAAAAGAAAAGTATTGAGTAAGTTCTGGAACTTTTGAAAATCACACTACAAAGAAAATAAGTTAGAAGACGGATCCCTCTTTTCTAGAATACGGGTATAGTGATGTGTATATCAAACAAAGGCAGAAATGTATAACATTAAATTGAGTTAGGGTAAGCATGTGTGGTTTTTTCCTTAATTCCACGTTGGGCTGGAAAACCGACTTCATTATGAATATCTTGTTTTATTTCATCTTAACTTTTATGTTTAAAAAAATGAATAATGTTATTGGCTTTATATCCCACTAACTACTTTTATGGTTTTCGGAGATGCTAAGGTGTCGGAATTTAGTCCCACAGGAGTTCCTTTGCGTGCCGACATGAGACTGACGTATTTGAGAACATTCAAATACCACCGGACTGGGATAGGATCGAACCTGTCAAGTTGGGGTCGGAAGGCCATCTGAGCCACTCAGCCTGGCTTAAAAAAAAAAAAAGGAAAATAGGGCAGCGATATTTGCTTTTTAATGACTAACATTACATGCCGAAGACTATACTTGTGTGCAGACCCAATAATTTGGGGGAACAGAATGGTTTATGAATGTTACTGGTCTAAGACAGTTGAACTATTTGCTGATCATATTGTGGTGTAGGGAGCAAACTCTAAGGAAGCACAAGAACTGGGCATACTGTATTACAAAATTGTGAACTGGGATATGCAATTCAGTGTGGAGAAGAGCAAGACAGTGGTGATAACAAGAGGTGACATAGTAGGGAAAGGAATCATAAATATTGGAAATCAGAACCTTGAAATATTGGAGATCTTCAAATACCTAGAAAGCAAATGAATGCAAACTGCAAGGCTCAATATAAAGATTAACAAAAGGAAGCAACAGGCAAATGCACTCTACTGGAATGTACGGAATCTAATTTGCAAGACGGAGGTACCAAGGAAGTGTAAGGAAGATGAAGGTTACTGTATACCCGTATTGACATATGCAGTGGAGAGCTGGGCAATGACAAGAAGAGGGAAGAGTTATATTCAAGCCAAAAAGATGAAATTCCTTAGAAATGTGACAGAAAAGACAAGGAAAGACAGAGTGAGAAGTGATGTCACTAAGGAAATTGGAGTAGAATAACAAAATTGAGAAGTATAGACTTAGATGATTTGGACATGTAAAGAGAATGGAGGAGGAAAAGATACTGAAACAGATGATGGAGGCGAAGTTTTAGGGAAGGAAAGTAAGACAAAGACCCAGAGTAAAATCGATGGATAGAACCAGTATCAGAAGAAGGAACCTTGAATAGGACAGAATTACAGAAGAAGAATGATAAAAGAAGAGAGAAAGGTGAAATACCATAGATGCCCCAACCCAGCTGTAGCTGGTTAAGGCAAAATACTAATGATGATGAATACAGCATTATTAAAACATGCACCTTAGCTGTTATAAATCTTTGAGCCGTAAACAGTAGCTGATGGTTTGTATATTTGTGGGGTAGTGATTTTCTGTTGCATGTATAGTATATATTATGTGAGCAATTTTTTTTTGTTGAAGCTAACAAAGCCAGGAATAAAGGCTAAATTATACTATAAGAAAATGCTCACTACACTTAGACAATTTGTGGCTTCAAATAACAAATTACCAAACATTACAAGGTTGGTATTGTACAGTAAACAGATAAACTGTTCTTGTGAAATGTAAATTTAAGAGGTTCATTTTTTTTCCTATTTTTGCTACTACAACAAAGATAATAATTGTATTAATTTAGAAGAAGATTCATAAATCCTTATATTTGTTATGTTATTTTTATGTAATTAATTGGCTGACAATTGTAAAGCATATCCAGGTTTTTCAGCTGTACTGTAAGATTACTGCATTTGGGCACTGTATGATCTTCATTTTATCCACCGTTGCTTCTTGCTATTTGCTATGTTTGTGGTAACCCATGACAGCACATTAAGGATTCATAGGTAGTTCATATGGTGTTTCTTTAACACAACTGACAGTTTACCGGGCGAGTTGGCCGTGCGTGTAGAGGCGCGCGGCTGTGAGCTTGCATCCGGGAGATAGTAGGTTCAAATCCCACTATCGGCAGCCCTGAAAATGGTTTTCCGTGGTTTCCCATTTTCACACCAGGCAAATGCTGGGGCTGTACCGTAACTAAGGCCACGGCCGCTTCCTTCCAACTCCTAAGCCTTTCCTATCCCATTGTCGCCATAAGACCTATCTGTGTCGGTGCGACGTAAAGACCCTAGCAAAAAAAAAAACTGACAGTTGACTCTGTTATGCAAGCTGGAGTACTTGTGCTTATCATTTAATAGATTTAGTAATATGTCAAATTAGAAATGAATGTGTTAGAATCCCAAAGATGTAGAGCATTTTTATGTCAAACCTTTGATTTCAGAATAACTGGAATAGTTGCTACACTAAGTACACTATTTCCCTGTTTTATTATAGTTTGTATATTTTAATTATGACTTCATTTTATCTAATATTATCTATTTCTTTCAATGTTAGATAGAAGATCAGTCAGGTCATAGTTTAAACCTACCTCCAGAAGAGAGACAACACCTGCTGGTGGCCATGTCGTTGCACGAGAAAGGACGAACAGCCATGAAGAAGGAAGATTACGCCTTGGCACTCATCTTGCTATTAGAAGCTGATAAAGAGTTCAGGTTGTTTTATATGACTTTTCTATCTTTTCTTTGGAGTATTTTCTTATATGCATTTTAAATCTTCGGAGTTATTTTTCAAATACATTTGTACCCCCTTAGTCCCATTTTTTGATACAGTGTCGGGGATGAGATATAGTGAAATTATGTGACGTTTTCACAGTCAGATGCCCTTTCAATACCAACCTCAGTTGAGTAGCTAATGAAGATGAAATGAATGATGGTGAATAAAATTAGGTATGGAGTTGGAAGGAATCGGCTGTGGTCTATGAAAAGGAACTGTCCCAGGATTTGCGTGGAAGTGAAAATGGGAAACTACAGAAAGCCATTCTCATGACAGCTGACAGTGGGGTTCGAACTGACTTGTCTCCTGAATGCAGAGCTTGGCTTCATAGCACGTTGATACACGCAACCACTCTGCATGGTCTGAGTTAGTCTTCAAATATTCTGGTGAAACATTGACTCATCTATCTATTTGTTAAATTCACACACTTTACTAACAAGCCAAGAAGTAATATCACATAAGATTCCTGAAAATATATATTTATTTTTTTTCTTTTGTTCATTAATTCAATGGGGTGGGGAGGGGGGCTATGACTAGCTCAGTGACTTGCAACACAGAAGACTGAAGTTCAAATCCTAGTTGATTTTGGGTTGAGATTTTACCGTATTTACATGAATAATCCCCGCACCCTAATTTTAGGAAGGATCGTTTTGAAAAATATTAAATGAACTAAAATTCCTTCCATCAAAGGAGTAAGGTAGGCATAAACAAACATTTCATATCACTCCACAAGGTCCACGCGTCTTTACGCAAATATGAACTTGTAAAATTACGGATATAGCTGCTTTGCCTGAACATATTTGAGATCATAAAAATACATTATCATGGCTGTAAAATATATTTGCCATGAAAATTATCAAGTAGGTCTAGGTATTTCATTAATCTGAACTTGCAATAGGCTTTATTCCCTGTCAATCGGAAGATTCGTTGTCTCTTGCATCACTACAATCCTCTCCTAAATTACTTTAAAATTCGTCACACTCCACATCTAAAACACTTTTCACATTGTGGTCCGTTTTTACTCGAATACTAACAAGACCTGTGGCGGATAATTCTTTTCGTGAAATGTAAACACTTAAAACAAACACACCGGCGAACACTGATGTTAGTTTTGCGATACAGTAAAACCTTGTTAATTCAAACTTTTTGGGACGCAAAAATCTGACTTCGAATTACATGATTTTGAATTAACTGCCAACTCATGCTACAGAAATGCCAACCCTTGTCGTGTCACAAAATATTTAAAACCCGTAACTGCATGCAACAGACATTGATTCACAGTTTAAACCTTTCAAATGCCATTGAAAAAAATCCAAAATTTATCCAACAAGATGCATTTACAGTATTCAAATAATGCACTTGGATAACTTGGTGGCAAACACAACCTCTCGCAATGAAAAAAGAAAAACATGATTCAAAGACGAGGACAAATTATGCTGGCTCCCCTGTCCAAGTGTTTTATTTTTTGGATTACTGCACTATTTGCCTTTTTAGATGCCTTGTACTTGCACGGAAAGTACCCAACGCTCTTAAAACATCGTGACTTATCGAGCTTTCCTGTGACGAGTGGAGGAAGTCTTTTGCTTCCGTCTGCATTGCAACACAGTACAGTGACCCCATCTCCTTTAAAAACGCCCGTTTTGGCTAGGCATAAAAAACAATGCAGTTTCATCGGCATTGACAGTATTGTTTGGTGCGTATAAACTGCCAGTGTTCGCGGATTCTGTTTATCCGCACACTGCCTGTTACGTGATATTGTGGTGTACCTTAAAATGCTGAATGCAAAAGAATTACGATTTCAGTTAGCAGCTATAAAACACACTGTCTATACACCGAAGTGAAAGAAAGTGCGGAAAGCTACCCCTGCACGTTCAGGAAGATGCATTCTATTGTGACATGGAGAAATTTTGAATTTAAATTACTCTGTAAAATACTATTTTTAAAAGATGTAAATGCAGTTTTAAATTAAAAGTCTGAATTGTTTCCTTTCATCTGTGGTTACACAAGGGATAACTGTACATCCAACTTCGAAAGCTTGCCAACCTTGACGCAAATAAAAACCGCATCCCGATTTTGTGCCTCCATTTTTTTTTAAACATATACAGGGATTATTCACGTAAATACGGTAATTTCAAAAATTACATGACATCAAGGACCAAAATAAGCATGGGTGGTTGCAGCTACCCCAGAAATAATTGGAATAAGTTGAAGAAAGTTTATTAATTCATTGTTGTAGTTTATAAATTATCTTTGTCATAATCAAGTTTGTGCAAATTAAGAACATTAAATTGGTTACAAAAGAGTAGCTTGAATTTTAGAAAAGTGAAATAATCACATATGATATTTGGAAAAGAACACAATGACTGGCTTTAAACTAGGCAAGTGCTTGGTCATGTAAATTCCTTATCCTACGCCATACATCCCCCTGTGGGTGGGGGTAGAATACATCCGTGGTACTCCCTTCCTGTCGTACAAGGCAGTTCAAAGGTGAACCCTGAGGGGCGATCATGGTGGGGATCCTAGCTGAGTCTGAAATTGCTGCAACTTACTTGTGCCAAACTCTTCACTTTCACCTTTGCTATCTAATTTCCTGTGGTCAATTTGTGTTTTTTTTCTGACCCCTATGGTATTAAGTTTGTAAGTCTTAGGGAGTCTTGTATATTCACGCCCTTCATGTTCCTCCCTTTTCTTTTACTGGTACATTCCATCTTTGAAGAATCAGAACTTTTCCTTTTTCCCATCTGATTAGTGTTACTGAATTGTACTTGCTCTTAAATCTATAATCACCACCATCACCTTACACACTACATTGAGGATGAGTTTGGAAATAGTAATAATAATATTAATGTGGTCTCAGCAATGTGTGTAGACACTTTTTTATTTGATGCCATTTAGGCTGCCTGCATATCAGTTTTGACATTCTGTTTCATTCTACAAAATGGCAGAGGGAATAGAACTGAATTGGGCAATCTCTTTCTGAATTTCAGTTAATCTTAGCAGGTGATCACTAAATGTGTTCTTGGAAGTCTACCATTGATCCACAGAGAAACTGGTAGTGGGTTGTTTTTTTTTTTTTTTTAACATCGCACCGATGTATATAGGTCTCTTGGCGACGATGGGATAGGAAAGGACTAGGAATGGGAAGAAAGCGGCCGACAGTGGGGTTCGAACCCACTATCTCCCAATTACTGGATATTGGCCGCACTTAAGCGACTGCAGCTATCGAGCTCAGTACTGGTAGTTTTTGGAAGAAACAAAGTAACAGTTGTAACCTTCATAGTGTCATGTATGGTAGGCTTACCCACCAAATAGTATTACGCAGGGTCTGATTTCTTACCAAAGACCATCAATTTGCCAAAACCATTCCAACTATGGTTCGTGGTGTAGGTTACTGTAGTCATGTCCTACTTTGTGAACAATGGGCAACTGCTGAATGGCCTGGTAAGTGGTCCTGAGAGTCGGGATGCCAGTTGCTATGGAATTGGAGTGGGCATCTAGGGCATTTTTTGAGTCATATCCTTCCTTGTACTCTGACGGCTAGGACTATACATCACCAGTGGTCCCTAACTTGTTAGAGGAAAGATCCTCGTTGGGACTATGTATAAGTAGGGTAGCATCCTGCTTCACAGAATATAACTAGTTCAGAACATTTTAAGCAAGCCTCAAACATATGGAAGTAACGGAGTCTCACTTCCATTTGGCAGGCGAAAGTCTCCTTGGAAACAGCTTGGGGAACAAAATGGCATTTAATGGAGAGCTATCAGAATTAATGGGGCTTATGAAAGAAAGAAGAATGGGCTGAGTCACCAAAGAGGATGCATCTGGATGTGCTTGGAGTTAATGATATTTGGGTAAGGGAAGATATCGAAGAGATAGCAGATTATAAAGTGTTCTTCACAGATGTTGAAAAGGGAAGGGCAGAGTTTGATGCAGGACTGTTCGTAAGGAATACTGTGCTGTTAGGCACGTAAATGAGCTAATGATATGGATAGATTTGGCAGTTGGAGGAATAAGGGTGAGAATTATTTCAGTGTATTTACCGTTTGAGAGGGCATATGAGGAGAAAGTTAGCAAAGTTTTATGAAGCACCGAGTGACATCGTAGTCGGGGTCAGTAGCAAGGATAGGGTAAGGCTAATGGGCGATTTCAATGCAAGAGTTGGAAATAGAACTGAAGGATATGAGAAGTGATTGGTAAATGTGGTAAAATTATGGAAACTAATAGGAATGGGAAGCATTTACTGGCCTTCTGTGCTAGAATGGGATTAGCAGTTATGAATACATTCTTTAAGCGTAAGACCTTCTTTCTCTGTCTGAGGAGTGCTCTTTCCGTATATGGTATAAATCACCTCGTGCCAGAAAAGTGAATTCTGTATTGAATAATCCAGGCTGTCTGAAACATACTCCTGTGTAGAAAGTCTTACTGGTATTACTCCTAGCATTAACCAAGAAGTTACTGCTGTCCAATAAAGAATTAAAGGCACATACATAAATCACCATTGATTTAACTTAGAAGTAGTATGTATGTATTTATTTATTTTTTCTGAATTTCTGACTCATGTCTGTTTCCTTTGCTTGGTGATTGTACTGAGAATTAACAGTGTTTTTATTATTTTCAGTGCGTGTAATTCCAAGCTGTTGTCCTCAGTGGACAACTATGCTGTACTCAACTTAGACATAGCATGGTGCTATCTGTGCCTGCGCAGTGTTACCCAGTTACCTGAAGCTGAAGAGAGGTTAAAGAAGTGTGAAGAAAGCTTTCATCGCAGCTATGGCCCCAATCTTGAGCGGCTGCTGGCTCTTAAGGGCACAACAGGTACATGAAACAGGTGTGACTCGCTTAGTGGAAGTACAACTCAACTTTCTTTTATTGTAGAATGTAATAATTAGTATAAAATAAATAGGATGAGGTTCATGCCAAAGTTTTTTTAACAATTACTATGTTCCTTCAGATTTTGTTTGTCTAGTGCAGTAGTACTTTTATATAAAGTCATCTGAAATTGGATTCCTCACCTTTGAAACTGAGAAATGTGGAAATGTATTGGAGAAGTTTTTTTTTAATCTGGCTGTTTTTAGATAATTCTAGCAGAACCAAAGAATGTCCCAGACATAACAGAGAACTTTACAGAGAAAAGTCTTATATCAGGACCAAAATAGTAATAGGCAATCCCAAGACCTCAAATACCTTTATGTATGAAAGGTACTACATCTGTTCTGGTCTCCGTAACATAATCGTATACAATAATATTCAAATACTAGATTTGTGTTAAGAAGGAGAGTTTCGATTCCTACCTGAAAACCCAGTGACTATACAGTGCCATACAGGAAGTGCCAAAAACCTGTTTAGCAATACAATCGAAATTTTTTTAAAAATCTAACCCTGGACATAATGTAGACGTTTTACAAGTACGAACATTTGACGAAATTCATTCTGTCTTCAAGTAGAGCAGTCGAAATGTGCTCTGTCTCCTTCCAATTGTTGTGGCCACTCTCTACTTTGTGATTTCCAAGGATTCTCTAAACACTACCACCCGAATGCGATGCTAAGATGGTCCCTTATATAAGTTCACCACCGATCGCTTTTCTAGAACAGTACTTGCTCTAATTATCGCAATGACGGAACGTTAGCATCAAGATCCATAGGTATGCTGCAGCTGTCCTTGCATGAGATACAGTTTCTTGAAAAACGATTTATTGAGGATTTAGCATTGATGGGACTGAAATTTCTGGACAGTTGATCCGGGAAATTGTTTTGTTGAGGAACAGATAATGCAGCATTTTTACAATGTGATTTAATTAAGATATTCTCTGGTCCACATAATCTGAACGAATAATCCAGTAAAATGTAGTTTCCAGGAACGGATAATTGAGGTTCCACTGTAATGGAGGATATATTTGTGAAACAATTATGAAAAACTGTACGTGTAGAAGTTTTTCGAGGTGTCTTATTTTCAAATAATGACAATGTAATGTGAGATGTGTTAAAGCCAGAGGAAAGTTATTATTTCAGTGCAATCAACAGGGGAGCTTTGAAATATCCAGCATATTTTATTGTTAACATTTTAATCACGCAATTTAAATTATTCAGTGTACTTATAAATGATCATTTTGAATCAGTATTTTGACAAATGATTCTCATATAAACATACTGATTTTGTTAGTCAACAATGTTCTGGAAAATGAAAACATCTTGTTTGAAACATGCAGTGATTGTAGAAGTACTGTAGTTTTAAAAATGCTCTTGACAAATGTATACATACCTTTAGTAATGCTGTATATTACTGAATAACTATAGAAATGTTATCACAGACAAACTACCGAACGAGTTGGCCGTACGGTTAGGGTCATGTGGCTGTGAGCTTGCATTTGGGAAGTAGTGGATTCAAACCTCACTGTCAGCAGCACTGAAGATGGTTTTCCATGGTTTCCCATTTTATCATAAGGATAATGCTATGGCTTACTTGTCATGTTTCGAGATCCGATACTACGTGAAAGTGTATGTTTAATTTCATTCTAAAAAGAATATAATACCTTATTTCTCCGAATCCAAGACGATCCCCACTTTTTGCTTTAAAAAATTTATATCAAGTTTAGAAAGTCCTTTGTAAAATTGTATGAATGCCTTTGTTGTACACTACGCATTTTTAGACGCCGAACATTAACTTTCCTTATGCCGTACCTTTTTTGCAGCTGCACAATTATTCTTTATTTCCACAGGTTTAATGACCGTTAACTTATAGTTGGCCTCATAATACCGAAGAGAACCCGTTGAAACTTTGTCGGCAATACCTATTCCATGCGTCTCTCCTGTATGCAGGAAAATTCATTCGTCACTTCATCCCCTTAAGATTGACCAGACTGTATTACCTCTCAACTTAAAAATAAGACTGGTTCAAACACTGATACTTCCAATTTTCAACTGTTGTGATGTTGTGTTGCTGGATGCTACCAGTAAACAAAATAAGAAACTGCAGAGAGCTTTAAACTCCTGCATTAGATTTATGTTTTCATTGAATTTTTCCTCGCATGTATCCCCTTTTTATGCACAACTTTCTTGGTTAAGAGTAGAGCAGCAGAGAAATCAGCACGTATCAACCCTTATCTATCAACTCTTGACTGAAAATATACCTGAATATCTCTCCAGTAACTTCCGTTATCTATCTTCCTTTCATGACCTTGACACGCGTTCTGGGTCAACAATTGCAATACCTCCACATCATACATCTGCTTTCAGTAATTCTTTCCTTGCGTCGGGTGCTAGAATATGGAATGCTTTACCCCCTGAAATTAGAAACTGTTCCTCATTAATTACCTTCAAAAGACAGTCTAAAGATTTCCTCTTGAATACGTAGGCTATATTATGTAGTTACGTGTGAATGTGTGAGTGAATGTCTTGAGTAAATAGTTTCCAAAAGCTTGCATAAATTATTGTTATATTATATGAATTCTACATAGAGAAGTTAATATTGAATTAATTTTGTTCGATTTTAGACTTAGGATGTAGATATATTAGTTTTAGTCTATATTAAGTTATATTATTATATTATATACAGTGTGTTAAGTTTGAATATTAAGTTTGTATTCATTATCAAGCCGCATAATGTGGTTAAGTGTAAGAGAGGGCCAAGAGCCCTAACTTTGCCACAAATAAAGACATCAATAAATAATTAATAAATAATACGACGATCCACGGAAAATATTCTTGCTGTCTATAAAACGGTTACTTTTCCTCAGCGTCAGATTTAACCGGCTACCTCTACATGCACATCTCGCTTGCCAGGTTCGGCCAGCTTCAGCGGCTAACGATGTTAGGCCTAATCGCGGACGTTGAAAGTCAACGAACGAGTTTATTGCGCCGTGGTATGCCCATTCCGCCCTTGCGTTTTTCGTGCACATACCTCACAGTTTCATCTTCGACTTCTTTAAAGCGTCCTTGTTGTAGATCACTGAATGCATTTCTTGTACAATACGCATTTTTTAGATATCTTTGTCTTCAAGCTAACGCCGAATTTTGGCTTTAGTTAGGCCTATGCTGTATTTTCTTGCGGCTGTATAATTATTCTACATTTCCAAGTGTTCAATAACCATTAACTTAAAGTTGGCATCATAATATCGATGAGAACCTGTTGAAAATTTGCTGGCGATACCTATTCCACATATCTTCAGAGTACGACTATCCATCATGAAAATATTCCTGCTGTCTATAAAACCTTATTTTACTAAGCATCAGGTACAGTAGACACGTTATAACTCTACCACTGAGTAGACAGTTTTTCTAAGCATTCAAAGGCTTGTATAGTTTGATGCCATTCTGCAGATTTGAGAAACGGTTTTGTAGAGGCTAGTAGAACGTATTCTCTCTTCACTATTTCTCGAGATCCGGTGACGTAACACAGAGGCACTGTATAACCAATTGCCGCGGCTAGCGATGTGTAATAAAGAGGCGGTCGTTTATTGTCAACGAGTTTTGTGTCTGCGCGGGGGTGGGGCAGTGGGATAAAAAGAAGCAGCGTGGTTGCCGCGGTAGTTGCCAGTGGTGTTCATTACTGTTAGGCTGCAAATGCAAGACAACCCTTGATTTTTTGCATGCGATTCTGAGAAAAAAAAAATTTGGATTCTGAGAAATACGGTATCACTTCCGAGGCTTCTGTGGCAAACATTTCAGTATATGTATCATGAAAACATATTTGAAACTAATGTAGAGAAATTATAACCTCCTCGCTAAAAATTTACATGGGAATAGCCTTTCTGAAATTGCACTAGACGCGAGAAAGTATGAACTAGCCTCTGAAATCAATGATGGATTAAATGTTAAGAGTAGAATGTCACATTAGAACTTTAAAATATGGACGGCTTGATCACTCCATTGCAACTGTTATATAAATAATATTGACTATGATTAATCCTAAAATAGCATCCACTCAGAGCTCTGACTTGGAGATAGAATTAATGGCTGATGATGCCTGCAATGCCAGGCAAAACATGTACCAAACTCAAACTTAATGTAATGACTTTGTTATAGTCATAAAGACTTAACCAGTACTGAACATGTGGTTTCAATAAATTAATGTTTAACATTTAATAACAGTACTGCGCTGCCGATCTAACAGTCCAAAGTTCCAGAGCTGGAATAACCAGGCCGCAGACAGTTGTGATCCACGAACCCTCTTAGTCTTTTTCGGGGGTGAAGGTGGGGGGGAGGGGGTTGAATAGGGGAGAGTCCCAGGGCAGAAACTATGCCCTTTTACTAATCTGTTTCCTAGGAGTACCCAATGAGTTGGAAAATCTCAATTCACCACACTGGCGGCGGAAAAATCTGACTTGGAGGTGATTTTTTCCTCCAAGCCAGGGGAGAAACTCCCTCTCCACTGCTATTTTGAATAAAATGAATGTAGAATTTAATAAAAGCGAAGAGGAAGAAGCTCTTTTTAAGAAATGGCTCTTTTCAGGGTTGAATTTTGAATTATTTAGTGAATTGTGGTGCTATAATTTGGAATATGCCTAAATTGTAATTCTAGACCAGGTCATACTACTACTACTACTACTACTACTACTACTACTACTACTACTACTACCACGACTACTACTACTACCACTACTACTACTACTACTAAGTGAGCCTCGCCTTAAGAGTGCACACTGCTTATTTAAAACAGCGCGTCAGAGTAGGGATCGAATAGGTGGAATACTATGATGAACCAGTGAGTTACGTACCAGCACTATGGTATCAGAAAATGACATGAGAGGAATGACATGCTAAAGAAAGTTTTCTAACTCCCCAGCTATTTCCTGCCAATATTCAGTCAGGCCGTTCTACTCGGTACACATCAGTAATCCCATCTATCCGAGTTAAGCGGCAGCATAAGAGACAAAGAACATCACCACAAACAATTGTCAATATAATGTTATTGTTGATAAATGTTACGTGCTTTCAGTATTTCTTCCGACTCTGAAATACCACTCTTATCGTAGTCGGTACGGTAAAATTGAATAAAACGTAAATGGTTGGAAATTGTATTCTCTATAACTTTTGTTATGTAGTACTTTTCGATAGGACCAATAACATAGGTATTTAAAAATTAAATTTTAGGCGCCTTCCCCTAAACTACTATTTCATACAGGGCAAATAAAATTGTTTATAATTTAGACTGTAGTTTCTTATTCCCTGACTCTATATACTGAATTTCATTAAATTCTGTTAACCTATTTTCTCGTGGCTCGGCGTTGATATGGACTTGGCAAAAAAATACAAATTCATGCATATCTGTGTTATCAAACAATGTATGACATAAATGATTGGAAATTTAATTCTATATAACTTCAGTTATGTAGTATTTATCAATAGGGCCACTAGTAATATAAATATTTGAGAATTAAATTTTAGGCCTTCCCCTAAACTACCATTTCACTCAGCGTGAGTAAAATGATTTATAGCCTAGATTGTAGTAGCTCATCTCCGAATTCACGTACCGATTTTCATTAAATTCTCTTCTGTTGTTTTCTCGTGATGCGTGTACATACAGACAGGCAGGTAGAAATTACGGAAAAGTAAAAAGTGCATTTCCTTGTTACTATGGACATGACCGATACAGAAATACCATTCTTTTTAAATTCAAAGCAATAAACAGACAAAACTCTTATTTTATAGATATCACTATTCTCCCATACCAATGTCAAGGGTCACCTAACCACAAGCAAAGAGTATACCTGAGTGAAAATCAATAAATCAATCAATATCAGTCAATACTGATCTGCATTTAGGGCAGTTGCCCAGGTGGCAGATTCCCTATCTGTTGTTTTCCTAGTCTTTTCTTAAATGTTTTCAAAGAAATTGGAAATTTATTGAACATCTCCCTTGGTAAGTTATTCCAATCCCTAACTCCCCTTTCTATAAATGAATATTTGCCCCAATTTGTCATCTTGAATTCCAATTTTATCTTCTTATTGTGATCTTTCCTACTTTTAAAGACGCCACTCAAACTTATTCATCTACTAATGTCATTCCACGCCATCTCTCCGCTGACAGCTCGGAACATACCACTTACAAGAAACTATTCTCATTTTGGTTCCGTATTGAAGTTGACGTATATCTCAAATATTATTATAATGTTTATAGATCCACCTGTTCAATACAATACAATATAATCCACTATTTCATGTGGTTAAAATTTATACATAATACATAAAAGTCATAGGTACATGTTTCACCCTTTTTTTTACGGGCATCATCAGCCTATATCAATCTTAAACATTAATGGATGGAATCTTTCTAATCTTATGAACTATAGAGTAAAATGTTGGACAATGATTTCATAAAATATTATACTATAACATATAAAATAAGGATATTGCACAGAAAGTATGTTAAAAATACTGTGAATTAACAGTTTTTTGAAGATTAAAACAGGGTTAATCATGAATTTGAGCGTTTAAAACCAAAATGGAACCTCTTCTTATACATCAAGACTGTGACGGCCTTGAGTATAAGCACAATCATCCAAGGGGGATGTTTGTTCCATTCCCATAGCATGAGTTCAAGATAGTAAAATCACTGTCAGTTATTTAAAACAGAAGTGTGAACGTATCAAATATGTTAAAATATGTACGGTTGACTTATCTGAAAGTCGTAGAAAAGAAAATGGGACTTCTTGTGGAGACGTTGGTAATGATAAAATTTTACTCTATAGTTTATAAGATTAGAAAGATTCCATCCATTAATTTTTAAGATTGATATAGGCTGATGATGCCCATAAAAAAAGGGTGAAACATGTACCTATGACTTTTATGTATTATGTATAAATTTTAACCACATGAAATAGTGGATTATATTGTATTGTATTGTATTGAATAGGGGGATCTATAAATATAATAATATTTGAGATATATATATATACCACTTAGTCGAGCAGCTCGTCTTCTTTCTCCCAATTCTTCCCAGCCCAAACTTTGCAACATTTTTGTAAAGCTACTCTTTTGTCGGAAATCACCCAGAACAAATCGAGCTGCTTTTCTTTGGATTTTTTCCAGTTCTTGAATCAGGTAATCCTGGTGAGGGTCCCATACACTGGAACCATACTCTAGTTGGGGTCTTACCAGAGACTTATATGCCCTCTCCTTTACATCCTTACTACAACCCCTAAACACCCTCATAGCCATGTGCAGAGATCTGTACCCTTTATTTACAATCCCATTTACGTGATTACCCCAATGAAGATCTTTCGTTATATTAACACCTAGATACTTACAATGATCCCCAAAAGGAACTTTCACCCCATCAACGCAGTAATTAAAACTGAGAGGACTTTTCCTATTTGTGAAACTCGCAACCTGACTTCTGACCCCGTTTATCAATATACCGTTGCCTGCTGTCCATCTCACAACATTATCGAGGTCACGTTGCAGTTGCTCACAATCTTGTAACTTATTTATTACTCTGCAAAAAGCCTTACCTCTGATTCCACTTCTTTACTCGTATCATTTATATATATAAGAAAACAAAGGTCCAATAATACTGCCCTGAGGAATTCCCCTCTTAATCATTACAGGGTCAGATAAAGCTTCGCCTACTCTAATTCTCTGAGATCTATTTTCTAGAAATATAGCCACCCATTCAGTCACTCTTTTGTCTAGTCCAGTTGCACTCATTTTTTCCAGTAGTCTCCAATGATCCACCCTATCAAATGCTTTAGACAGGTCAATTGCAATACAGTCCATTTGATCTCCTGAATCCAAGATATCTGCTATATCTTGCTGGAATCCTACAAGTTGAGCTTCAGTGGAATAACCTTTCCTAAATTTCCTGTAATTTTCAGCTTTATGTCTATCACCCTTTCCTTTATATACAGGGGCTACTATAGCAACTCGCCATTCATTTGGTACAGCTCCTTCAAGCAAACAATAATCAAATTAAGTACTTCAGATATGGTACTATATCCCAACCCATTGTCTTTAGTATATCCCCAGAAATCTTATCAATTCCAGCCGCTTTTCTAGTTTTAACGTCATTATTTAGAAATTATCAGCAAATTATCCGCACTGCCATACAGTTTGTATCTGCCAAGACACTAACTTTGCGGATATCCGTGCAGGGTTCTATTCATAACACTATCCTCCACCACAATAATACACAGTTACCTACACATAGCAGATGCCGCCCACCCTCATTGGAGGGTCTGCCTTACAAGGTCTGCACCCGGCTAGAAATAGCCACATGAAATTATTATTATTATTATTATTATTATTATTATTATTGATAATGAGGTAGTATCACTTGTTGCCAATTTCTTTAGATCCGCACAGTTAATTGTCTTGCATATTTTCGAGAACTGCTTGACACTTCTCACATTTATGCATTATTTTCACATGCCCTTTACAAACAAAGCATAGAATGAGTCACACCTTATAGTGGTAGAAGTATTTTTCGCTCGTCTACATGTTGCATACCGTCCTCTCTTCTTGGTAGCAGGCTCCTCAATTCTTTCAACCCATGTTTCTTTGTATTTCTCAAGAAAAGTTGCTATAATACCAATATAATGGTCTGTTATTGGATATTATAAATTTTCCAGCTAACTCATTCTTGGTTGCCTCGTTTCACCCTCGTGTGCTAAGTTGGGCTCGTCAGTTGGTACTTAACACACCTACCAAGAAGCAAGGCTAGTGCATACCGTGGAGGCCACTGCATAGCCTACTTGAAGCCACCAGCAGTGCCAGTGCACTATGAGAGACTATGTCTCACTTTCAAAAATTGATGCCTGCCTGGCCATCAGATGATATAGATGTTGATTCCCATAGGGAACATGAAATATTTGTCCCGAATGAGCAAATTTATAATACCAATATAATGGTCCGTTATTGGACATTATAAATTTTCTAGCTAACTCATTCTTGGTTGCCTGCGTTTCGCCCTTGTGTGTGTGCTAAGTTGAGCTCGTCAGTTGATACTTAGCACACCTACCAAGACGCAAGGCTAGTGCATACCGTGGAGGCCACTGCATAGGCTACTTGAAGCCACCAGCAGTGCCAATGCACTATGAGAGACTATGTCTCACTTCCAAAAATTGATGCCTGCCTGGCCATCAGATGATACAGAATGAGCTGTAAAAAAACGTTTCTGGTGAAATGTTCTTGATGGAGAAAGATCCTGAAGCTTGTGTTGCATTTATAATAAAGTGTTAATGCCCAAACGACATAGTATGGTAAATGTCATGTAAGATTCAGTTGTGCACGTGATGTAAATAAACTCAAATGCAGTACTATGATATCGTTGAAATAGGTTACATAGCGATTCTTAATGCAGTGGGTGAATGTTGCGCTTGAAGGTCAATTTAGTTCAAAGGCCTAGGTGGTAAAGACCCGCAGTTCAATACGGAACAATTTTGACCTGATGAATAATAAAATCCAAAATTTGTGTGAGGACTTCTGAGAAACAAAGGGCTGGAAAATAGCATTAGTAATATGCATGACTCACCTTTTGCAGTGGTGTGAAGAGCATAGCTAGTAGGACATGACTGAGAGTAGGTGTGAATGAGGAGTAAATGGAAAGACGGAGTAGGACGAAAGAAGGGAGAGGGGAGGAAGGAGGGGCTATCTTAAGGCAGGGGTTGGGGAATAGGGGTGGTTGTTGTGGGAAGGTACCATGAATAGAACAAAAGATCGGGTTCTGATTTGTTGGCCTAACATTTCTGATTATGTTGATGAGAAGGTCAAATAAAATAGTAGGTTTCTCCGAAATGTCATTAAGATTATAGTTTGAATTGAAATACTTTATCTAAATGTATGTAACAATTTTCCGTTATGTTTAGAAGGGGTCCTTTATTTACTATCTCAAGGATTTCAATATCCTGTACTATGTCGGTAAAAGTATGATTATTGTCATGCATATGTTGCCCATCGTCACATAACACTTATCTGTATTGGTATGATGCAAAACAAATAATAATAATAATAATAATAATAATAATAATAACAACAAGAAAGGACTTCCACAATAAATGTTCTTCTTTATACAGCTATGACAACTCTTAGAATGTCAAAATTGCATATTTTTTGTTACTCTTTATCGTTGGCTGGCATGGGAGGGGAGGGGGTGGTATAAAATTTCTAATCACCCCATTGCATGCCAAAAGCCTGGATTAAATTCCAAACCTCTCCATAGTGTTCATATGGAGTGAGAGCATATGACACTGTTGATGGTTATTCGTATTGCAAGCCGTCCACTTCATGACCGTATCGATGAGTACAATCAACAAATTAATTTTAAAAGCCACCTAATCGATACTACCGAAATTAATTTTAAAAACCACCTTATCGATTAGGTGGTTTTTAAATTAATTTGTTGGTTATTCGTCTGTCGAATGGGGACGTAAAGCCTTGAGCAGACCCCTTGGTGCTATTCAACAGGAGCAGGTTATGTGCCAGCACCAGGTTTCACCATTTCCCTTCCTGCTATCATATATCACGTCATTCATTTTATCTCATTAACTCCTCTGATGAGGGTGACGTCAGGCAGGGCATCTAGTCGTAAAAACTCGCTACGAAGATTCATCTCACTTCATACCCAACCCCATAGAGAAAAAGAACTAGTGTTGGAGTGGTTTCTGGTGCAAAGTCATCCATATTTTGTAAATCCCAGTGTCAGTAGCTGTATAAAGTACACCCGGCGGCCCCAGGTTTGATTACCGGCCGGGTCAGGGGTTTTTAATTGTAAATGATTAATATCCCTGGCCTGGGGACTGGGTGTTTGTGTCGTTCTTAACGTTCCTTTCATTACATTCAACACTCTACACTTCAGCAATGCCAATTACACGCAGGTTCGTATCATATGGTGGAAGTAGGGGCAAAATATCTCTATAGGTCAACGCCCCGAACAAGTAGAATTTTTTTAAAAAATCTGTATGAAGTAAGCCTTTTTTTTGCCCTTTGCTTTATAATACATTTCAAAAATGATAGCAGTACAGATTATGTATCCCTCCTAATATCCTTGCATTGCAGGTCCCTTGAATCAATTTCAATGTAACCAGTATGCTGCCTGCTATCTGGTTAGCTTTTATACCTGTAATCATATTGTACGTGCACATTTTCCATCACCTTGAATTCTAATCATAAAATGTCTCTTGACAGGGAATGAAGAAGCTTTGTTTATGCGACTACACCTCTTGCAGGCCATAGTGCTCTTCCACCAAAACAAGCGTAAAGCTGCAGCAGAACTCTTGGATCGTGCAGAAAGAGAGCTCCATAAGCTGAAAGTGGATGATTCCAGTTTGGGTACTCTTATGGAACTTGGTATGTTATACTATTCTTCATGTTATATTTTAGTTATTATTTCTCTGCAAATTACCTATGAAACAAATGTGGGTGCATCCTTGAATTACAGCTTAATCAGAAATATGTTTCATTGAATAGACTTTTCAACTCTTAGGTCATGTTGAGTAAAAGACATGTTATGAACTGAGTAGAAATGGACAACCAAACACCGGTGGGAACCAGACTCACTCACACCCTTCAGATTTCACATCCAGTGTTTTACTTGTTGAGCTGCAGTTGACTTGCCATTTCTGTTCTGTTGGCTGGAATGACCTACAGGTCTCGCACTACTGCTGACACTCTCCGTATCCTCTTTGTTCTTACCTTGCAGGGAAGGAAATGTGAAAATAATTTTTTTTGCAAATTTAGTGTACATTTCTAGAAAAAGTATTATTGAAGTTGTTCATACAAACCTGTTGAATACTATATACCAGTTGATGGAACTAAATTCAGACATATGCCGAACATTTAACAGGATAAATGGGCCTAACATGCGATATCAACATCAGTGAAGTTTAATAAAAGCTTTCTTTGAATGTATTGTATGTTTTGCGCGTGGTAGCCCTGCACTCCGCCACTTCATGTCACTTGCATGTTATCTTGCTTGTTTATATGTTTGTTTGTTTGTTTGTTTGTTTGTTTGTTTGTTTGTTTGTTTGTTTGTTTGTTTGTTTGTTTGTTTGTTTGTTTGTTTGTTTTCTTCCAGTAGTGTAAGGATGGTTCAGTACATGAAAGATGATTAAAGCAATGTTTTAACATTAAGTGATTCATTAGAGAATAATTTATTGACTTACAGGTGTTCAAAGTAAAGAAGATGTTATTGTGTATTTAACCTACACGTGCATAATTTTGTAAAAATTTGTCATTCTCAAAAATTACTATCAAGAATTGCGTAAAACTTTAGTTTTTTTATTCAAAATTAGCTGAATATTCTCACAAAGGAAACATTTGCGTGATAAAAATTCACTATAAATGTAAAAATTAGGTCAAAATTTGAAATTTAATTTTTTCAAAATTAATTAAAAATGTGTACACTTTTAAATGAAGAATGAAACTCTATTGCAATTACAGTCACACTCATATATTCTGTATTCACCTGTGTGCTATGGAAAAAAAGAACAGGGATATACCTCCAAAAATGTAAGTAGGAGAATATGTTTCTGTAACCGTAGTTTTTTGAGCGCGTACACAAATAAATAATAAATAGAATAGAATAATAATAATAATAATAATAATAATATTGACATAAAATGTGAATAAAGAAATAGTAAAATGATGCAGTGGCGGTGAATACACATCAGAGCATGGAAACGTGATGGATAACTTTCAATACGCAGAATTAAATCATATACAAGGGAACACTTACAGGCCTAAAAATGACAACTAGGATTGTGGAAGGTGCAGGAATCCTATGAGGTCCATGGAAAGGTATGACGTTATGGGGGAGAAAAGATTTACGATCATCACCTCGAAACTCATCATATTAACATATTCAAAATCAATATTACGAGTCTATTCAAATTGATGTTGCTTAGACACACATGTAATATTTATAAGTCACTTGTTCTTGTAAGAAAAGATGTGGTCTTGATATAAAACAGTACTGTGAGACACTTATTGAAATTAAAACGCATTTTGTTGTTCCTACTCCACATACCATATTTTCTCGCATAATTAACGCCGTTGTATAATTTACACATCCCAATATTTTTTGGTCCAAAGTGGAGAAAGAAGAAATGTTCACGTATTTGACACACCCACTTCTCCGAACATCCATCGCGCAGCTCCGGGTGCGTTTCGAAATAAAGATGTCAACTACTCAAGTAGCAGCCTTCCTATTGCAAAAGCGGGCATTCCAAATACAGGGCAAGGTACTGTTATTAGCTGGCAGGAAATCCCACTGCACTTGTTCACTGAGAGAATCAGCCCAGAAGTGACTAGTGATGCTCTATTCCAGTCTGATACAAACATATTTTACGAGTGTTTCGAGTACAGGACATTTTGTGATCTCAGAATTAATTGTTAGTCCACAGTGAGCAAGTATTCGAGTAATAGTGCATCGCACAAACTCGCAGTGATCAGTTACGCCGAAACATCCGGAAATAGGGCAGCGGGCCGCAAATATTCAGTGTTCGAATACAATATGTGCTGCCGCGCTAACAGAGAAGTGCATTTCAAGCGACCACCACAAGTCTCGCAAAGCATTTCGCAGACCAAAAAGTGGCAAGTTTCCGCAAGTAGAGGAGGATCTGCATGATTTCGTTATGCAACGTTGGATAAGCCATTTCTCACGAAATATTGTATTTTAAAGAACGATAAATAGACGCTGCACATGGAATAGTGTCTCAGATTTGAAGGTTAGCCAAGGCTTGATTAATTTTATGGAGAGAAATGGACTTCCTCTTCGACGAAGAACAACATTATGCCAAAAGATGACGAATGATTTTAACCATTTTCATCGCTTTGTGATTGAGAAGCGTAAAGAGAAGGAATATTTAATCTCCCAAATGCGAACTGCAGGTCAGGTGCCAATCAGTTTCCATATGTCACAAAGTTGAACAATGGATAACAAAGGAACATAGAGTGTTATCGTACGCAGTACCAGAAGCGAAAAATAATGATGTACAGCAGTGCTTGCTGTAACAGCTGATGGCAGAAAACTTGAACCAAACTTTGTTCTAAAACAAAAAACAATGCCTAAAGCAAAATTTCCGCAAGTGATCCACGTTCGTATTCAAGAAAAAGGGTAGATGGACCCGTCACTCATACAAGATTGGATACGAACGGTTTGGGGAAATCTAGCAGGGTCCCTTCTTCGATGACTGGCCCTTCTCATGTTGGATAGTTTTCTTTTTTTGCCGGTATGTCATTGTTATGACATTACATGAATTTTACTTTTATTAGTTCTTGTTTTTTCACTTCAGGTCATATTGTCAGCTCGTAACGGGAAGAATATTTTCCAGTGTTAGTACATCAAACCCATATGTCTAACTTACCTGATGTACCCTATTTAACTTTTCAGAAAAAATCTCACGCCGGAATTTTACGCCAAATGACAATAATCGCAAATGAGTTGAACCAATTGGGTTTATACTATATTTGATGTATCTTTTAAACGTAAATGAATTGTAAATATATTTTTAATATCTGACTTGCTTGAATAATTTACGCGTCCAAAGTTTTCGCCTGTATTTTTCATCAAAAAGTGTGTTAATTACGCGAGAAAATATGGTATACATATTATTGATATCAGTCTGTAATTTTAAAACATCCTCATGAGTGGTGACAATTCTGTTTAATTTAACATTATCGGCATACAGTAAACATTTTGAGTACCTGTTGACCTCTGGTAAGTCTAATATTGTGAAAAAAGAGGCCCTAAATTGGAGCCTCAAGGCACACCAGATGTAACAGTGAATACAAATTATTTTAATATCAAAAATAAATTTCCTAGAAGGAAACCATAATTTAATTTAATTGATTGCAAATGTTAAAATAATATAAGCTCTTTAGGGTTTATCAATCGTGAAATTACCAGCGTTTCAGCATTTTGCTCCAGTGTAGCAGTGGGCTCATCAGGCGGATGCTACACCTTTCCAAGACGCTGGCGCCTAGTGCGCTGTTGAAACACCACTGCAAGCCTCTTATGTAGGACAATGCAGTGACGGTGCACTAGGGGAAGCATGTGCCTCCACTTGTATAAATGCCTGCCTTTGGCCTTTATATCAAAAATGTTTCCTAGAAGGAAACCGTAATTTAATTTCATTGATTGCAAATGTTAAAATAACTCAAGCTCTTTAGACTTTTTCAATCGTGAAATTACCAGCGTTTCAGCATTTTGCTCCAGTGTAGCAATGGGCTCATCAGGTGGATGCTACGCCTTTCCAAGACACTGGTAGCTAGTGCGCTGTTGAGACACCACTCCAAGCCTCTTATGTAGGACAATGTGACGCAAGTGCAATAACAGGTATAACTTGTGAACAGTATTCTCTCACCCATGGGTAGCTAATGTGGATATCGAGCTAGAATATTATTATTATTATTATTATTATTATTATTATTATTATTATTATTATTATTATTATTATTATTATTATTTTACGATCGTGATTATTATTATTTCTTGTATGTATAACTGTGAAGTGTATTTAGTATTAGTATCACTATTATTTACATAGTCGAGTGATCGAATTATTTGTGAGGTTATGTCATAGAACATATGTTGTATGTAGACATTGATATCAGTTCCGTTAATGTAAATACCTGTAAATTAATATTATAATTTATTCTTACATGTATATATAAATTGTAATCCATAATTGTGAACACAATATAACTTCCATAATGGTATACACACTAGAATGATTGAGAATATTCTGTACACTATTTCTATGTATTGGACATTCCGGAACATTCAAGAAGGTAGTTTCTTTTGTAACGTATCTATCTGGAAATCTGGCCAGATATATATATCAAGAGACGATCTTGAAAGTAAAATTGGTTGTTACTGAAGTTGTGGTTTGGAAGTTATTGTTTAGTAGCATGTGGCTGACATCCCGAGTTAAGGCAGTCTCCATGTTGAATTGATCGGTAGCCGTCTGTTTTCAACTGTACGAGGTGTGTGAGAAAAGTAATCATACTGATTTTATACTAACTAACGTTTTTTATTTTTTTCAAACAACAATGTTATCCCCTTCAAAGTAGTTCCCTTGGGCAGCTATACACCAGTGGAGTCGTTGTTCCCACTCTTGGTAACAGTGCTAGAAGTCTTCAACTAGTATGACTTTTAACTGGTCGGTCACAGTCTTTTGAATGCTCTCCAGAGTTCCAAAATGACGTCCTTTTAGGACATGTTTCAATTTCGGGAAAAGGAAAAGTGACAAGGACTCAAATCAGGTGAATTTGGGGGATTGAGGAACAGCCGTCATGCGTTTTGAGGACAAAATTCACTGATGGAAATGGCTGTGTGACACAGGACATTGTAATAATGAAGCATCCACTTGTCTGCAATGTCTGGTCTCACACAAATCACTTTTTTCCTGTTCACTCATCATCCTTATTGTTAAACGACGGTATGATCTCACAAGAGCCCTTACACGTTCTTTTTTGTCAGTTTTTGAAGTTGAAGGTCTCCCTGAGCTAGGTTCATCTTCAACGTGTTCTCGGCCTTCCAAAAATGATTTGTGCCAGCGGAAAACTTGTGCTCTTGATAAGCAGTGTTCCCCATATACCTGTTTCAACTTTTCAAAAGTCACACTCGCGGATTCACCAAGTTTAACACAAAACTTTATTCCAATGCTCCATTTCTGAAACACACAACAGAAACACAACTTCACTGATGGTGCTGTCAAAAATAATGTGTTAGCTGTATGGAGTTGTAACTCGGACTGAGGAAGTGGAAGGGATAAACAAACTGGTCTAGCACAGACCAGTAGACACAACGTTGCCAGATCACCCGCAGTGTTGCCAGTCTCATTACTTTTCTCACACACCTCTCGTATTTCAAAGTGTAACCTCTGTGGTATTCGGTGTCAGTTGTCAACTGTTTTAATCATGGCGGCTTGTTGATATTCTTGAAGTGTTTTATTGTAATACTGTGATTAAGGTTATGTGAGTGTGTAATTTGTGTATATATGTGAATTAAATTCATTGTACCAACTGACAGCATCTTGTGTGTGTCTGTATGGATATGTTAAACGCAGTGATGGTGCACTAGAGGAAACATGTGCCTTCACTTGTACAAATGCCTGCCTTTGCCCTTTATATCAAAAATAAGTTTCCTAGAAGGAAACCGTAATTTAATTTCATCAATTGCAAATGTTGAAATAATTCAAGCTCTTTAGCCCTTTTCAATTGTGAAATTACCAGTGTTTCACCCCAGTGTCGCAGTGGGCTCATCAGTTGGAATGCTACACCTTTCCAAGACGCTGGTGGCTAGTGCGCCGTTGAGACACCACCGCAAGCCTCTTATGTAGGACAATGCAGTGACCGTGCACTAGGGGAAGCATGTGCCTCCACTTGTATAAATGCTTGCTTTTGGCCTTTATATCAAATTATTTTGTTTGGAGATACATCACAAATTGTTTTCTACCAGAGAGATAAGATGATATTAATTTCAAAAACTCACAGGACAGGCCATAATTAGATAGTTTTTGCAGTAGTATATCATGATCCATTTTATCAAAGGCTTCTAAAAAATCAGTGTATAGCTGACCCATAATAATATGCGTAGAATGCCAAGCATGTTTCAATGGATTTTGCATCACTGTATAATTTTTTTTAAATTTACATCTCAGTTTGAAAGATATGGAGGTAAAATTTGGTATGCGAGCTTGATAAACTCCAAGGAGTATAAACATGTGACTTGCATATCAAAAAACAAAATTTCAGGGAATACTGTGCACAAAAATATTGTTTGTTTATTTAAAAAAGGAAAAACATAATTTGAAATTAATTAGCACATTTTACACTAAATCCAAAGTGACTAAGTGAAGATATTTAATCTTACCTCTTATCTGGGATCATATATACCAATTTATATTGTTAATGTTGGTCTACTTTCCAATTTATAAACTAATTTCCAAAAACATTGAACATGTGGAGAGAATGACGCCAACAGTGTAACTTGTCAACGATTGTATATTTTATGAATTTTGGGAGAGTAATAGTAATCATTTGAGAGAACTGTGTCTAGTAGCAGTATTTGTTACTACAGAACAGTTCAGAAGATCAGAACACCATACAAAACCAACTAATAGTGTCAGGAATGAAAGTGTAAAGAAGAGATTGAAATATTCTATGGGTGGAGCATCACGTTGAGGTAGGCCTACATGTTTTGGCCCTGGGATTTGATAAAAAATGGTGGGGATGGACAACATTACTTTCGGGGAATATGCATTCAGTCCAAGAATCATCTAATTCACTGTCACTGTCATTTTCCTTAGCACTGTCACTATAACTCTTTGACATTGCACGAAATGTTGTAAGCCCATTAGCCAATGGCACGGTTCCATTGTTCTCTTGCACGCTATCTGAAGACCCAAAAACATCATAATCATCACTTTCGCTAAAATTAGAGTCGCTTACATCTTCAAAGCAACCCAAAAGTTCCTCAATTTCTTCTCCCGAAATAGGCCTATGTGACGACATGCCTTGTGATAAATGTACTATTTACAACTTTACTATGACCTAAATAAATTGCTAAGGAACTATAACTGCAGTAGAAATAATAATAATAAACTTAATATATTATGATAAATAACTTAAATGTGTCAATTAGAACGTAAAATTATTGAAAACAAATCACAAAACGCGGACGTAAACAAACAAGGAAGCTGCCATATTGGATCACAGATGTCAAGCGCTCACAGATCATACACTCACAATTGACGAGTAAACTATAGCAAAATGAAGGAAGCTATGTCAGTGCCATCTAATGACATAAGAAGGAATTACAAACATTCTACCTTCCTTCTACTTGATTTGTGGCACAATCTAGTGCCTTACTACATAACTACACCACTTATAAGAGGGTGCCGATCGAATCGGCATTCTGGCATTTTTCATACAGAATGTAAGTGCCGATGCATCGGCATCTTGGCACTGTAAGAGTTAAGCAAAATTCTCAAGATTAGTAACTGTGGACCTACCCGGGAAAATACCTTGTTGAGAGTAATGTGACATTTTACATGAGCAAACATTTGGCAATAAATTTGTTCAAAAACCTTCGCTGGAGTACACATTATTGATACAGGACTATAACTTTCCAGCTTTACAGTATCACCAGACTTGAAGATAGAGTATACTCTGCTAATCTTCCATAAATCTGGAAATATTTGAGTACTTAGAGTATAATTAAATTGTATAATTTACATAAAGACTTCATAAGTATTTCAGAACATCCTTTTAATACCATCAGGTCCACTTGACTTACTCGATTTAAGATTTTTAATTGCCTGCCAATACTCACACTTGCTGATACTATATATTGGCAAGATATGAGATACTGTCTCAGTAATAATGTAAGAAGATGCTTAGTCTGAGTAAACACTTATAAAAATCTCAGGTAAGTAATCTGGAAGCATATTGGTCTTTCTTCTGGATTTAATAAAATTCCAAAAACTTCAGGACTACTTCTAATGTTTTTCTCAGATTCGGCAATATAATCCCTATATGCAAATTGGATCAGAGATTTAGATTCTCTTCTGATGTCCCTGTATTTCTTAAAATGATGCTCTGAAAATTGAGATCGCTTTCTCTAATATTCTTTCTGCTTTAATAAAGAAATAATATCACTGGTATACCAGTTCTTCTCTTATAAAACCTACAGCATCCTCCATCACCAAATTAATGATTCTATAGAAACAAGTAAGTGCCTCATTTGGATCCCTGAGGTTGTCCAATTCCTTCTACAATTCCTCTTGTAGTTGAACATACAGTTTATAAAAATTAGCCTTATGAAAATTGTAACTTTTAACCACTTGAGGTTTAATAGAAGAATTGGTTTGTTTAATAGATAATTCATCTGAAAGAGCAGGATGGTAAGAGTCTTCGGTTATTAAAGCAAGAGATTCTCTGGTTACATTTGTGATACTGGCCAAGCTTGTTAAAATACTTGTATGAATTCTGCATGGAATTCACAGATTCTGTTATATGTAATTGTAAAACAATTGAAAGGAGTTCGTAACTTGGCCCCCCCTAGCAACAGATCAAAATTAAAGGAAGATTAAAATCACCTAAAATCAATGTGTTTCCTTACAATAATTTGTCTGTGCTATCAAAGCTGTCATAAAATTCTTTATATAGTTCCATACTAGAATCTGGCAGAAGGTATACTGCCAGTATATAGTACTTCTTTTGCATTAATATAATTTCTACACAGAATGCTTCTGTGTGCCCTAATTTCAAATCAATGTTAACTGCAACAATATATTTTGAAACAGCAATTAGAACACCAATAAGATTTTCATAGTAAATTCCGTCTGGACCACAAGCTTTTTTGTCTTTCGTTGTGTTTATTACATGTTCTACTTCTTCTACCGTAAAGGGAGTGAAATTAATCTCTGGATACTCATCTTCATTTAGCTCTTCTGGTCGAGTTTCTTTTGCTTGCAAGACTTTGCTGAAATGTTCTTTTCATATTTTAATCGGGATGTTGCTCGGAAAATGTGGTTGTTTGGGCAGTACTGCTTTGTACCATTGTTGTTCTGCCTCTTCTATTTGTTTTTGCTCTTCTTTGTCTTGAAACATTTCTTTTGCTTTTCTGATTATTGTTTTATAATTCTTTCTTGCGTCGTTATATTTTCGTAGGGATGTTTCTGTTGGCGTTATTCTTGCGCATCTCAGTGCCTTCAGCGTATCTTTCCTTGCTTTATAGCATTTGTGATTAAACCAGGGTTTCACTCTTCGATTTTGTTGATTATTATATACGACAGTATCTTTGATACATCTTTCTAAATTGGCAATGACATTATCTATATTGCCTTCACGAATGTTTTCAGTTACTGCATCTGTATCCATTTCAGCTAATCTAATTAGGTCAACTCTTCTCCCCCTCTTGGGTTTTTCTTTTTCATTCTTGGTCTTTTGCAACTCTTCCAGTTTTATGATAGTGTCCACTGGTAGGTGCTTCCTTGCAACTATATTTGATAGTACCTTCTGTTGCGTTGACCTTACATTGCCGAAGACTAGATCAATTGCGCTGCAACCATTTACACATATATATGTTTTAAAGTCTCTTTTATTTACCATTATCAAGCCTTCGCTTTCTAAATACTCGACTACGTTTTCCAATTTCTTTTGACTAATGTCGACTATGTCGACTCTGCAGTGTAAATCTCCCATTAATATGGTTCTTTTGTTCCGATGTATCATATTTATTGCTGTGGCCAGCTCATCGATGATATCTTCTTCTTTATATTCAGGCTGAAAGTAGACAGCGATTATTATGCATAGCTTTGTTTTTACCATTAGAATGGTATCGGTTTCCATCATATCACTGAATAGTGACAGTCTGGCTTTTAACAGCAAGGTGATACCGCCTTTAGGTCTGCCACGTAGACCTTGTGTTGCGTGAAAATGTATGGAGTAAACGTTTTTGGTGTTCCATTCTACGGTGAGGAATGTTTCAGTTAAGATTACTGCATCATATGGTTGGAATAAGTTTTCTGGTATCAAATCCAGGGCGTTTTTCAATCCTTCAATGTTCCAAAGTAGTGTCTTTAATGAATCTGGGTTGCAATTTTTATTAATTTTTACAGTATCAATTTTTGCATTTTTGTGGACGTTCTTATTTTTGTTTGCATTGGTTTTATCTTCACGTGTAAGTTTCCAGGTTGATTCCCTGAATTGGCCTGTTTCTGTGTCGACGTTGGAAACGAAAAGGCCTCACAGTCACTCCTTTAGGCCAAAATCTTGAGTCTTCTGTTGCCTTTAGTTGCCTATATGGGAATCCTATTTTGAACGATTTATAAGTACCCGGTGAATTTAATTCCTCACATACTATATTTTCTTCTATTCCTTTCTGTTGAAGGAAGTTTTTGACGCTTTCTGTTGTGGTGCTTTTGGTTAGTTTACCGAAGTATAGCCATGCATTCCTTTCTGCTGCTTGAATCGTGTTGTCCATAGAGGTTCCTATGATGACCTGTTGGTAGCGCTTACTTCTTCTTCTGTTATTTATTTTTTTGTAACTGTTATGTTCATCTTGTTCACCATTTTTATTGCAATGGTGTTCGAAGTTTTGTCCTACATATTCTATGTTCGAGTCGTGGATGGTAGTTTTTGTTTCGGTGATGATAGGTTGCTCTACTGATTTTGGACTTTCCTCTGTCATTTGGTTTGTCTTTACCTCCCGAGGGCTGTAATCGAGTTCTATGTTGATTTTGTCTCGTTCACTTTTCTTTTTTGAGGCATTCTACAGTTAGCTTGGAAAGTGCTTCGGCCATTTCATTTATTTTCATAGTAAGTTCCGTACGCATGTCTTCCAGTGCTCTCTGCATGTTCTTTCCTGCATTATATAAGCTGAAATCTTGTTCACAGCTAATACATAACCATAGAAGTTTTGATTTATTTTTATTGGTTGATTTAAGAGCATTAAATTGACCTTGTTGTAGCTCCGCACATGAGAGGTGGTGCCATCGTTGGCATAACCCATCGCAGGTCACAGCTGCATCATTTTCTTTAACTCGTTTGTTGCATATTGAACAGATTTCATGCTTATCTGTTTCTTCGATAGGTGTCGCAGTGTGCTGATTGCTTTCTTTTGGCATGCCTGGTTGGTATATCTGTATATCTGTATTTTCTGTGTTCTTCGCAAAGCGGGCTCCAAGATGGCAGATCCTGTAAAAAATCTTACCTAGTGCTCTTTTGAAATAGATATTGTCTATTATACACTAGGATTATCAAACTTCCTAACACAAATATTATTAACAGCACTTCACTTAAATAGATAGCACTTAGTTTTATTAATTGTATCACTGTTTTATTTCGTATTTGTAAGACACGATTTTTCGCTGCTAAAGAACACCTTCTAAATATCTCCAAGGAAAGCGAAGATAAACTGGAGACTTTCTACTCTTAAAATTTTATGCAAAGGGAAAGGAAATATTAGGGCTCCAAACGCATATCGTGGAATAGCTCTCGAATGTACTGCCCTAAAAATACTGACAGGCCTCATAACAAAACGTCTATATAGCTTGGTTGAAGGATCAATACCGGAAGAGCAATTTGGACTCGTGAAGGAAAAATCAACACTCCAAGCGGTAAAATGTTTACAAGGGGATATAGAAGATGCATTAAGATTCCACAGAGGTAAACTACACACTGTCTTTATAGACTACACCAAGGCCTTCGACCTCGTGAATAGAAATATAGCAATCGATAAACTGGAAAAACTCAATGGGAAAAATTACATCACGAGGATTTTAAGGAACATTCTGAACAAAAACTTCATACAAATAGATGACAATGTTGATATATCAAATCCGATAGAACAAACAAACGGAGTTTTGCAAGGTGATCCACTTAGTCTGCTCCTATTTAACATAGTAACTGCGGACATAACTCAGAGCATTAGAACAGAAAAGGTCAAATTGTACGCATACGCGGACGACATGGTGCTTGTATCCACTGAGTTAGCGAATCTCCAGGAGGCTTTCAACAAACCTACAGTATGGGCAACCGAGAACGAACTTAAATTAAATGAAAATAAAACTGTGTCAATGACTTTCAGGAAAGGAGGCAAACCAGCAGCTAGCGATGTTAATAATTTATAAAAGAGACACACTATCGATTGTAACACATTACAAATATTTGGGAATCACATTACAGACTCACGGAAATGTATACAGTATCCATGTTCGAGAGAGAGTTATCGCCGCTTTATCAACTATGAACAGTATACCGAATTTACGGAAGTTATCATTAAATACCGCATTAAAAATTTTCAAGTTAAAAATCACTCCAACAGTGACATATGGTTTGACTTTAATTTGGGACCAATTAAGAAAGAAGAATCTGAAGGAAATCGAAAAATTAAAAGCAAGATTCCTGAAAAAGGCCTTGTGTATTTTAAAGTATACACCCTCACGTCTGGCATATGTTCTCGCCAGAGAATCCTTCTACATTGAGGATTTAAGATACGACTTATGCCTGCCATAAACAGAAGCATACCAGAATCTACTCCATGAACTGCAAGGAAAAAGAGAAGAAATATTTCCTGAATTTTACGCTACAGATGCTATGGTCAACAGAGAATGGATAAAAGCCAATTACGCATTGAGACACTTCATGACGCGTTTTGCTGTTCATGGTTTTCACCACGGTATCTGCGCGAGAGACATCTACCACCAACCAGATGAACTATGCCTGTGCAAACTTTGTGATAACCCATGTGACAGATATCACGTAATGACATGTAAGCGCAGAGAAATATCTCTGACAAAATTCTGTGAAAATGCTTAAGAGTATGTCCTCTATTTATGCACATTGTGCGAAATTAAATTAAATTAGAACACCACCTCCCCTTTTATTTTTTCAGTCTTGCTGGAAAACATTGTATCTGTTGCAAATTACCTCATTATTGAAAACACCACTGTGAAGCCAAGTCTCGGTTAATACCAGAATATCAAATTCAGTCGCAAGAGAATTTGTATATATTTCGGTAATTTTTTTGTTTAACCCTCTAACGTTTTGACAATATATAAATAAACTATCCTTAATTTCGTTCATTGGAGCATCTGTACTATCAGACCCTTAACTTCCCCTACTGTCCTCAGGGTGTATACATATCTTTCATTACCAAAATATTCCCTATATAATCAGAAAAATTTAGACCTCTCATATTCTGATAATGTAATGAAATTTTAGTCTCAGAAGTGTTTTTTTTTTTTTTTTTTTTTTTTTTTTTTTTTTTTTTTTTTTTTTTTTTTACATTAAAGAATTCACATCATTGAGTGTTCTTAATGTGTAAATATAATTATCAGACTCCCTTTTTCTTAGGTGAATAGCACCAGTATAGTCTACCCACAGATACGCTTATTTTTTCTAAGCCTTAACTCCTCTTGTTGCAGAAATATAATTTTCCTAATTCTGGAGAGACTTTGGTTGATATAAATTGGCTAGAGAGTACTGAAACCAATGTCAGTTGTGCTTAGATTTCTTTTCCCTTCACATTTCTGAAGAAATTGGTCTTTATCACTGCGTCTGACGAACTTAACGATGATTCCTCTGCTTAACTGACCTGGGTTTTCTTCAAACAATGACAAACATCAATCATGTCGTTGGTGATAGAAATATCTAATGCCTGTCCTACTTTTTTCACAATAACATAAGTGTCCTCGTTTGGCTTATCAGGAATTCCATCAATTTCTAATGTATTTCTTCTTGGTCATCTATTTGCACTTCTAACTCACTTATCTCCTTTTTCAGGGAAGCATTCTCGCTTTTGAGATTCTCTATAGAAATTAAACATGCCTAGATGGTTCCAACCTGCTTCTTCAGAAGATCAGAATTCTCATCTAATTTTTCATGTGCTAGTTGAAGTGATTTTCCAAGTTGTTCTTCCGATCAACAATTTGATTCCCTTATTCCTTTTACTTCATGGTCTATGGAACAAAGTAGTTTGTATAGTTCACTAATTGTAGGAGCTTCCAATTCTATCTCGATAATCAACATTTCAGAATTTTCCCTTTCGCGTCTAGATTTTAAACACTTAAAACAGCGCCAAAATTTTTCTTCAGTTTGTAGGAATGTAATGCCATCTTCCTTTAATTGTACACGTGTGCCATGGAACTATTGACTACAGTCACAACACTGAATTTTGGCATTTAAATCATGGCATGACACTGTCTTAGAACATTCTGCACGGAGACTCATATTGATGAAAATGTAAAGAAAGGGGAGCAAAAAAAAAAAGAGAGAGAGATAGCACAATGAGGAACATTTGCGCCCCCTGTCCAATACACCGAGATAGTAAACCCTGAACCATCTGACAAGTTTAGGTTATCGATAGTTCAGCTCTAACTTCCGTGCAATTCAGTGATATAGGTGTTGGCAGCACGTGTGTTTACATATGCACCAAATGCACTATGAAATCTCATTTAAGACATTTTTACACTGATAACCACTCATTTGCTTTATTTCAAATAACAAAAAATCAATGAAAGTACTTACATTTCATTAATATACTATTGAAGTAGCACTGGCACAAGGAAATACCATTAAAATACACTAAAACTATGGAGCACAAGCAACATCCTCTTGATCACACCATTTCCAGAGAATGAATATTTAAAATCTGAATATTGGATGGATTGTAGTATGCAAGAAGCTTGTACGCTAAGATTATCTGCTGCAGACTTAGTTCTGCTGACCACACAGTACGCTTTCCCCAAAAGATAGCAATTATTTCCATAGTGTGTACATGTAAAGGAGATGACAGTGTGCAGTATTTGTAGAGTGTGTGTAATATTTATTTGCAATTTTATTTACCGAAGGTCTTTTAGTGCTGGGTGTGTCTGAAGACATGTTTGACTCACCTGGTGCATGTCTTTCAATTTGATGCCCATGTGTGTCTGGATGATGATGATGTAGGAAGAGGGTGAAACCCAGTTTTGCTACATAGCTTACTCCTGTCGAATAACACCAAGGGGTCTGCTCGAGGCTTAATATCACCATCCGACAGACATATCACCACCAGCAGTATCAAATACCCTCACCACATATAAATGCTGCAGAAAGGTTTAGAATTTAATCCAGGCTTTTGGCACTCCTATTCTGCTGGCCAACATTCTGATGGTGACATTTTTTCACCAGTGGGATTCAAGCCGGTTGACCACGGTGTCAGACTTGACATCTTAACTATCATGGCCACCAAACAGTCATTTATTGCACGGTCAACGGCTGATAACCCAGTGTTGTTGGAACGCCTCCAGTGGTCAGTTGTGTTGATGAACAGTGTTTCTGCAAGGGATAGAAAAAATAAATCAAGTATTAAAATTACGCAGCGAGTTTTACCATAATAGTAGCAATAAAACGTAATCTTTTGATTTACCAATGGGCAACTACTACAACTGAAAAATGTGTTGTTGGTTCTTCAGCCAGTCAATGAATCAGTCACGACTGATCTGCATTTAGGGCAGTTATCCAAGTAGCAGACTTACTATCAGTTGTTTACCTAGTTTACTGCTGTACTTTATTTCCAATTTTAAGTTGCGGTATGATGTCTGTGTTTTGTTAACCAAGTTAAATAGCTGATGCTAGTTATCGATCAGTCATAGACTTGTTTGTAGAGAGATTATCAATACATCGTTTGTAATCGCTACACCCCCTGTGGGTGGGGGACACAGACAAAGAATACACCCACGGTATCCCCTGCTATGCTATCTTGTATGGAAGTTCCTACCTGTTTGACTGACATAAGATGTGTTACAATTATTATAATTGAGTCAATAAACACCTGACTTGGTGAACTTATTGCTATGATTCGCATTATAACTAAATTTAATGGCTACAACAGCTCCTTTATAGAGAAAATCATTAATAAACATAAACACCAACCTTCAACCATCTTAACAAAAGAAAAAACTCTCAACAATTTTTTATCTACTTTTATGTTTCATAATAAACAAGTCTTCAAAATCACAAACATAGCAGTTATGGATACCAGATTAACGGAACTAAAAGGAAAAGGTAATAAAGATCTTCAGACTCTGGTGTTTGCAGACGATGTGGCAATATAGGATGAAACAGAGCAGGGAGTGCAAAATAATCTGAATGCATGATGTAAGAAGTTTGATAATTGTGGAATGAAATTGAATCCATCAAAAACAGTAGCATTGAAAATGAACAGACATAACACAGAATGCAACATAAAAATACAGGACCACCAAGTTGAAGTAGTACACCAATTCAGATATTTAGGAAGCGTAATGGCTAGTGATAATAGAGTTGAGACAGAAATAACAGAGTAACCAAAGGCTCTAACTTTTACAGTATCGTTAGACACCTACTATGGGATGAGAAGGTCCCACAAAGAACAAAAATGATCCTGTACAAGTCATATTTCATTCCCATCCTTACACATTCTCTGGAAACCTGCACACTAACATTAAAGGATTGTAGTATGATTCAAGCCTGTGAAATGAAATTTCTTAGAACTGCCCTCCAAAAGACATGACTTGATCACATGAAAAATGATGAGATCCAATCTAACCTAGGTCTAAATGAATCGATGGAGGAAAGACTTAGGTTTGGCCATGTTAAATGAATGAATAGCACAAGGTTACCATGTGCTTATTTGGAAAAGAGAATAACAGGTAGAAGACCAGCTTGAAGACCAAGAAGGTGGATGGACCAACTGAGGGAAGACATGGAGAAAAGAGGATGGAATTGGGAATCTGTCATGGACAACAAAATCTTTTTGAATAGGCAATTTTGGAAGATGCTTCTTTTCAAACACCCTACCCGGCTCGCTGGAAGGGCAAACCGATGATGATGATGACCAATTCTGTTAATCATAGCAGTAGGTTCACCAAGTCAGGTGTTTATAGACTCAATTGTAATAATTGTAATGCATCTTATGTCGGTCAAACAGGTAGGATCTTCCATACAAGATACTTAGAGCAAGTTAACGCCCTGAAATATAACAGATTTTTGGCAATGGGACAGCACATGGGTGATACTAACCATAAGTTCACTAATATCAACCAAGACATGAAAATTCTCGAAGTTATACAAAAATATTACGGAAAAGTGTTTTATCCATCTGGAACAGTTTTTCAATCCTAACTTCAATCTAAATGAAATTTCAGAGAAATCAAACATTTTATTTGACCTTTTATTTCCTATCTTTAGTAATCATGTCTCAGATAAAAAGAATTGTTTCTTTTATAATCTCTTTAAATTCCCCTTTCAGCAGCTCTCTTTCTTTCTGCATCCTTCAGCTCCACCGTAGACACCCGTTCTCTCCTTCCCTACCCTCCCAACCCTCCCTCCCTTCTTTACCCCCACCTCTCCTTATCTACTCCTTTGTTTACATTGCCTGCTTCCTACAAGAAGTCAGTGCTTGTTCCCTGTCCACTCCTTTGTTTACATGGCCTGCCTGCTTCCTCCAGCAAGTCAGTGCTTATTATACATCAGACATTGGAGGTGAGTCTCATAAATATTTTTTCTCCTTTTTTATTTCTTTTCTGTATGTTAATTCATTCCTAATGCTGAGGTCCTAAGTCAACTTAAAGACATCATATTATGACAAGAAGATCATGACCATAATTTTTGTTATTATATGTATTTTAATGCTATAATTATTCCTGCAACATTGTCTTTGTCTGGTATACATATGTTTTAGTTATCACATAATCTGTTTAATTTTTATTTTGCTGAAGATGGCCACTAAGTGGCTGAAACTAGTCTCAAGACTGATGTAATATCATTTACTTTGACATATTGTATTGTCAATTTATTTCTTATATGGATTCACTCATGTTGACACCTATATGCTATTGTTCCGTATTGACAAATCAAGCAAGAATCTGTAATGACAGTTACATTCACTGTACTAAAGGAGAACATTTTAGCGTCTATTATTGCACTTCATCGGTATTTCTACTACCTCAGCAGATTGTACGAGCAAAAATCAGAATTTTGGGAACATTTTAGATGGAAAAACAGCAAGATTTTTTACAAAATGGTCAAATGTGTTCGTGTATTATACAGTTATTTTAAAATGTCTTTTGATCCAGTTTATTTTTAACTTGTGTTCTTCATGATTTTTAATAGCTGAGGATCATCGTACAAGGATTGAAACATCTACTATAGTCTCCGTCAACTCAAGTCCTAAGTGGTCCCTTTGATGTTATACCAGCAGTCGACTGAAGAACTGAAGAAAATGTCCTTCAACGGATGAGCACTTCCCCTCTTTCGCCTTCTCCATCAGAAGAAACGTCAGTGTTAACAATGATAAATTCAAAAAAGCGGTTTAGGTCATTTACTGTGAGTGAGAAACTTAAACTTGTAACGGAAGTTGAAATGTCTGAAATTGTGCCGCCGGCAGAAAATATGATATTAATGAATCATGTATTCATGACTGGAGGAAGAAGAAGGAAATGTTATTAAAAAGTAACGGTGATCGTAAAGCTTTCCGAGGACAGAGAGCGCAGTTTCCTGTAATTGAAGAACAGCTTTATAAATACGTGACAGAAAGATGTAAACTAGGATATGGTGTATCAATTAAAATCATTAGAGATTGCAAAGGAACTTAAAAAGGAGGGTTTTACTGCAAGCCATGGGTGGATGAGGAACTTTTATCGAAGAAACAGATTATGTATGCAAAGACGTTCATCTATATGACAATGTCTCCCTTTTGCCTACAAAGAAAAGTTGACAGCCTTTCATTGCCATGTTATTCATTTGTGGAAGCAAAGTTCCTATTTCTTTTCTCTAATTGGGAGTGCTCATCAGACACCCGTTTATTTCAAAATGCCACTAAACAAAACCGTTCACATTAAGGCACTAAAAACATTATTATCAGGACAGGTGGTAACGAAAAGCAATGTTGCACGATAATGTTATGCATGTTAGCTGATGGAATCAAACTTGCTCCATATGGGGTTCTGAAAATATAAAAACTTCCAGAAGGAAGTTTGCCATCTGGTATTTTCATTCAAAGAAGCTCGCTGGATGGACTGTGAGCTAATTTATGACTGGGTGATGTGTGTTTGGCAACTTCACGTGGGAGATTTATTGCAGAAGAAGAGCCTGCTTATGCTCGACAGTTATCACGGGCATACTACAGACGTTGTAAAGGAATTAATAAGTAAAGGAAAAACTGATCTGGCAATAATTCCAGGAGGGCTAAACCTCTATGCTACAGCCATTGGGTGTTTGTGTAAACCGGCCTTTCCAAGTTGCGTTGAAACAATTCTACACAGAGTACATGGCGTCTGCGGGTGATCACGCACCAACAGCAACTGGACCCGAAGTTGAACTACTACTTCTTCTCTCTCTCTCTCTCTCTCTCTCTCTCTCTTTTTTTAACGTTGCACCGACAGAGATAGGTCTTTTGGTGACGATGGGATAGGATAGGATAGGATAGGATAGGATAGGATAGGATAGGATAGGATAGGATAGGATAGGATAGGATAGGATAGGATAGGATAGGATAGGATAGGATAGGATAGGATAGGATAGGATAGGGCCAGGAGTGGAAAGGAAGCGGCGGTGGCCTTAATTAAGGTACAGCCCCAACATTTGCCTGGTGTAAAAATGAGAAACCACGAAAAACTATCTTCAGAGCTGCCAACAGTGGGGCTTGAACCCATTATCTCCCGAATGCAAGCACACAGCTGCATGGCTAACTCGCTCGGTAGATAAAGACTGAATGGGATCATATCTCCAATGACTTTGTGAGGAAAAGTTCAAGAAATGTAGAATTTCAAATTCTGCAGATGGTAGTGGGAACGACTATGTATGGGAAGGTGACAGTGATTAAAGTTCTGATGATGGTTGTTATGAAGACGTTGAATCATGACTGATTTGTACATTGAACTAGTTTTATTTCTCATTGTGGTGTTTTTAGAGTTTTTATTACTTTTAAAATGTTTTAAATTAACAATTTTGTGACACATTTGCAAAAAAAAAAAAAATTTAATGGGTAAGGAAACGTGATTTTTTTTTTTTTTTTTTTTTTTTTTTTTTCAAATTTTGTTGTCAGAAATTCAGGTATGCTGGTCTTATTTGGTGGCAGGTGGTATTCGGGATTAAATGGTATTTATTGTAACTGAACAGTTGACAAAAGTATTGAATAGGTGGGCGTTTTTAAGAACGTTTTTTGTAGACTTTTTTAAATCTTCATATTGTAAGTCAATATGGAAAAAATGAAATTCATTTGTTGTATTATATGTTATCTTGTGATAGCCTAGTTATGGGTTAGGAAAGAGTCATAAAATTGCGTACTAATGAAGGAAAAATTAAAATCTTTCAGTAAGTGCCAGGCATCCATGTCTTAAGAGTGCAGGTTTGGCACAAATGTTAGAACTCACACCTTCGACTCGAGTCGGTCTGAACCAATGCCAGTTATTGCCGAAGTTTTGTCGCGTACATGGTGGCCAAAGTATTTCTCTAGCATGTGGACGGGTGTAACCTTCAAGTATTTAATGGTTGAAGAGTGTGACCAGGAAACAATATTAAATAACCCACTGGTCTGAGAAAAAAGGTTTTCAACAAACAGTTCAACACTACACATTTCTCTTAGAAAGAGAGGACCTGCATTAATGTGTTGATACTTTTATGGATCCCATTGCAAGTATTTTCATATCGTTCTTTAGCATTTCTCACACCTTTTAATACTCTTGTCATTAACTTATAAGCTCTAGTGAAAAAACATGTATATATTAGTTCTGTCATATATTTCATACCTTTTAATACTGTCCTCTCATCTTCAGAAATGGTAGACACAGCTTTCACTGTAGGTTGCCCAGTTGTACTTCCTCTTAAAAACAATCACCACCAGTACGTACATGATGTAAAATGCACGCATGTTGAAGAAGAAATGTACAAAATGATTCTTTATCTCTGTTGGGTAGTTTTTAATTGGGTACCCATTAGTATGTTTTCTTTCTTAACATGTTCTCTTACCTTGTCCTATGTAGAAACGTCTTAACGATGTCTTACTGTACCATAATTCTCTAGCAGAAGTTGGTAGTTGACATGTGGCAGTGTGTATAAGCTATACAGCAGCGGTTCAACCCTTCAAAACAGGATCACTGTGCTGTGATTCAATTTTTGTCGGCAGAAGGCAAAATTCATCATCACACAAAAGTCAACACTAATTCCCTTGCTTTGTGTTCTCTGTGACATTTCTTCACCAGAATTGTAAAGACAAAGAACGATAAAAGTCTGGAACAAGTATAGTGACCCTCACATGTTGCACAGCCCGCCAGTTTACACCACAATAATTGATAACCTGCCACCAACATGTCTGAAGTCAAGACATCCGATTTGGAACCTGGAAGCCATTGCACATCCAGCAGATTTCTCCACGGAGGAATCATGGAAGCATTTGACACTTGTTTGTTCCTTTCCTATACTTGGAAGGAAAAAAATAGTTATATTTCCTTCAGGCAGGTTGTACCCCAAGAAACCACACCAACTTTTCCTGAAATGCAGCTCCCAAGAAATATTAGGTGCCTACTAAATTGCATTAGATCTGATGTTGAGTGATGAAAGAGTGAGTTGCATAAGTCGGAAATCCATACTCACTAGATTGTGAATGTGGAGCTGCTAAACAGACAGTGTGCCACATTGTAAAAGAGTCCTAGCACCCACTTCGCTGGAGAGTGGGAAGAAATCTTGAAGCTACTCCTACAGCTATTGATTGGTTTGAAAACTCCCAGTGGATCTTTAATTGGGTGGATTTGTCCCTGTAAATATTTAATTAAACTATGTGATAAATAAATCAATAAATCATTGCGTAAATGCTGCGTATGTATAGTGAGAAATGTGTATCAAAGAAGACTGTGAAGGATTGGGTTTGCATGTTTCAGACTGGACATCAGCAAACTGCGCTCTGAACAGGCACATCTGGTTGTAAAACAATAAGCTCATTGCCACAGTAGACAACACTACAGGAGGTTCAGCCAGTGAGTTTATGTTCACTTGCAACAAAGTTTGATATGTCATTTGGCTAAGTTCGGGATATTTTGAAGAACAATTAGTAAGTCTGTTGTCCATGGGGTTCAACAGGTGCAGGAGAATAAGGAACGATGTTGAGGTTTGTGTCCACAACACCGGTGTTGACTTTTTACTACACAAAGTGATTAACAAAGAAACATGATGGTCCCCAAAACTCGAAAAATTCTAATGTTTCAAACACTGCTGTAATGATCAAGCAGCAGTGACAAACCTTCTTCTTGGAAAGTATCTGATGCTTGGTGAAGCAGTGGATAGCATGTCTTAATATACACAGTGACTTTTCTCCCATGATAGTCATGCATTTTTATTCCTTAAATATTGCTGTTTCTGTTTACTTTCCAATTTAATTGTATTGATATGTACTGTGTGTATAAATGGACCTGGATTCATCTTATATCTCTTAGAATCTGTGAAGATATCTGGGATTGCTTGACAGGTTACACAGCATCTGAAGCAAGGCTAAGTCTACGAGCTACACACGGAGATGTGAATGCTGCTGTTGAACTCATCAATCGTCGAAATAAGGAGCGGCAGGAGGCAAGAAAGCGAGAGGAAGCAGAACGTAAGCTAAACAGGCAAGTAATATTTAACTTGTAGATTGTTAGCTGGAAGTCGTTACAATTTCCTTTGAGTTTTAGGGAGGATCCTTTTATTTTATTTTTATTTCTTCTCTCTTTCTCCACCACTTTTCCCATGCCCTGAAGGGATAGCAGGTGCATTCTGTATCACACGTGTGGACTTGGCCCAGTATTACATCTGGATGCCCTGCCTGATACCAACCTGATGTGAAAGGGATGCTTTCAACTATTGCAGGGTTAAAATCCCCAGCTATGCTGCAGGAAATGAACATAGGACCCTCTAAACCTAGCTGTTGTACTAATCATTGAGTCAAGAAGCTGAACGTCATTATACAATAATAATAATAATAATAATAATAATAATAATAATATTTCCTCACATAATTAACACCCCTGCATAATTTACGCACACCAGTTTTTTTGGTTCAAAGTGGAGAAAAAGAAGTGTTTGTGTATTTGACTTTCTTGATGATTTGTCACACTGTTCTGGAGGTGTTTGGAAATAAAGATGTCTAGAAGCATGAAGCAGCCTTCATATTGCAAACCACGGCATTACAATACCATGCAGCTTCCTGTTATCACTCATTAGGATTACCACTGCACTAGTTCAGCGAGTTCAGACCTGAGTAATGACGCTCTATTCCAGTCTAGTACAGAAATATTTTATTTGTGTTTTGGATACACACATTGTTTGTTAATCCACAGTGAGCAATTATTTGAGTAATACTAAACCAAACCCTATAGCACAACAGCCCCAAGGGGCCACGGCCTACCAAGCAACCACTCCTCAGCCTGAAGGCCCGTAGATTACGAGGTATCGTGTGGTCGGCACAATGAATCCTCTTGGCCGTTATTCTTGGCTTTCTAAACCAGGGCTGCTATCTCACCATCATGTAGACTGAGTGGACCTCGAACCAGCCCTCAGATCCAGGTAAAAATCCCCGGCCTGGCCGGGAATTGAACCCAGGGCCTTTGGGTAAGAAGCAGGCATACTATCCCTACACTGCTGGGTCAGCATTTGAGTAATATTGCAACATATAAACTTGCAATGGTCGGCTACGCTGAAACACACGGGAATAGGGCAGCAGGCCACAGGCATTCAGTGTCTGAGTGCAACTTGTGCTACTGGTGGAAACAGAAAACTGCTCTTCAAGTGGCCAACAAATCTCGCAAAGCATTTTGCGGCCCAAAAAGTGGTAAGTTTCTGCAAGGTTGGTTTGTTTGTTTGTTTTTTTTTTTTTTTTTTTTTTTTTTTTTTTTTTTTTTTTTTTTACGTCGCACCGACACAGATAGGTCTTATGGCGACGATGGGACAGGAAAGGGCTAGGAGTGGGAAGGAAGCGGCCGTGGCCTTAATTAAGGTACAGCCCCAGCATTTGCCTGGTGTGAAAATGGGAAACCACGGAAAACCATTTTCAGGGCTGCCGACAGTGGGATTCGAACCTACTATCTCCCGAATACTGGATACTGGCCGCATTTAAGCGACTGCAGCTATCGAGCTCGGTGTTTCTGCAAGTAGAGGAGGGTCTACAGAAAGAAATATGTGATTTCGTTACGCAATGATGGATATGCCGTTCTCCATAAAATGCTATATTTTAAAAGATGTGAAGTTGCTGCAGCACATGGGATCAGCGTCTCAGATTTTAAGGTTAGCTGAGGCTTGATGATAATTTTTATAAAGAGAAATGGACTTTCTCTTTGACGAAGAACATCATTATGTCAAAGAATGCTGAAATATTTCAACCAAAAAGTAATTGATTTTCATTGCTTTATGATTGGGAAGCAAAAAGTGAAAAAATATCTACTTTCCAAAATAGAAAATACAGATCATACACCAAACAACTTCAGTATGCCTTAAAATCAAACAATCCGTACGAAAGGGGCATCGAGTGACATAGTACGCACTACTGGAAGCAAGAAACAATGATGTACTGTAATGTTTGCTGTATCAGCTGATGGCAGAAAGGTTGCACTTTATGTTGTTCTGAAACGAAAAACAATACCGAAAGCAAAATTTCTGTGAGGTATCCACTTTCATTTCCAAGAAAAAAGGGTATTCGTACAAGATTGGACACAAACGATTTGTGGATATCCAGCAGGGTCTCTCCAGGTGCTATTCATAATTGTGTTTAGTCTGGACTAAAGCCTATGGGCTAAGAGCAGATGAACGTTTTTCTTATTCATAGACGAATTTTCACGTTAGTCCGAGATGATCCGGCTTTAGTCCAGAGGTAGGATAACTGAGGACATAACATGGAGGTCATACGTGAAGTTGCGGTTAGTTTACAAATTAAGGGAGATGAAAAATATATATGAAAAGGTATGGAATATGACCGATTATCTTCCTGAAGTACGACGATATCAGTTTTATGAATAGATATTGTTTACAAAGACCAATACAAGAGATCAGATAGAAGTTCTGCATCCTAACCTATAGACATCAGAATTCTCATTGCCCTACATTATTAGATATTACACATGAAGTGAAATCCAAGAAAATAACGCAGATTTGCACTAAATTAGTCAGCTCATGGTCAGCCGAATGATTTACGTTGTCTCTATTGCTATCGCTAGACTCTTACTTCAGTACGCCAAGTTTCCAGCTGAAGAAGAAGAAACATTACTGGCAATGGGATTCTCAATATTGCTCAGTTCCCTCAGATAATTATTTGAATTGTATTATTCTATTGTCTGCAGTAATATCCTATATAAGACATCTAAGTGAGTCCACATGGTGGCCATGATCGTTAAGGCGTGGTTAGCCAGTTCAAGTTTCATTGGTCGAAAATATTTTCACTATCAGAATTTTGGCCAGCAAGATAGGGGAGGTGGTGGTATAGAATTTCTAATCACCAGATTGTGTGTCAAAAGCGTGGATTAAATTCCAAATCTCTGTACATTGCTCATATTGAGTGAGGTCATATGACGCTGGTGATGGTGATTCATCCATCAGATGGGGGCGTAAAGGTTCGAGCAGACCCCTTTGTGCCATTCGACAGGAGTAGGCTATGTGCTGGCACCGGGCTTCACTCCACTATTACAGACTATAAATGTTATTTACCGTATTGACGGTTCAACTCTTACAGTAATATATGTTTTTATTGATCCTCCTGTTCAGTACATTATTTCGTCTCTTAAGATGAAGTATCAAATTTATTCAGACATGTTTCGACTATTTACGAGAGACCTACATTAATTAAAACATCATCAAATTAAAATATATTTATGTATACACTGTCGAATCCTTATTATTTAGGATATTTACAGTCCAGTAAAATACCGTATTAGTGTTTGTAATACATAACATTGTAATATAATTATTTAAGGACACAGTTGTTAACTACTGTAAATTGTAAAATTGTATTTTATTAACTTCATTGCCCCACAAGGGCCCTTTTGAATGTTTGCTGCTATCAAGACTTTGCTTCTAAAGATTTTAATGTAAAATACTCTTATTAACATTACAAAATAATTGTGATTGGAATAAACATTGAACTGTGTTATGTGATTTTAACTTGATATATGTCTTTTGCATGTGGAATGGTATTCATCCACTAGGTAAGTGGTTGAAGATGTCCCAAAAGAAGGGACGAAACATGTTCCAATATAATCCAGTTGTATTTTAATAGGTAAATACATATCTTAAAGTATTGAAAAGGTGGAAATTCTAGTTAATACCTGGCAGTAGGTCATAAAATGCATTTGGGAGTGGCGACCCCATCTTAATAATAGCCTAAAATGTTGGCAAATATGGTTCAAACTCGGAAAATGCTAGGATGTCTTCGTCAGTCGAAGCGCAGTTCTCCAGATGCTGGGGGAGGTAGGAGAAATAAACGACCAGCATCACATTGTATCAGAATAGGGACAGTTAACATTCTAACCCTGACATACAAACCTGAGGAGCTAGTGGAGTTTATGAAAGAGAAGGACATGGTTATCCTAGGTCTCAGTGAAATGAAATGGAAAGGAAAGGGGGAAAGAAAACTAAAAGAAGGATACAGACTGTTTTACAGTGGAGGACAGCAGGCAAGAAAAGGAGTAGGGATGACTATAAGAAAGGATGTCCTAGAGTATGTGGAGGAGGTGAAGAAGATAAATGACAGGATGATCATACAAAAAATAAAATTCGAGACGGGGACAAAAGATCTGTTTAAGTATATGCTCCACAAATGGGGAATAAAGAAAAATCCTTAGAAGAATTCCTTGAAAATGGGGAAAAATACATATAGAGGATAAGGAAATAATAATAATGGGAGACCTAAATGCTCAAGTGGGAAGAGACAGACAAGGAAGAGAGGAGATCTTGGGATCATACAGTTATGGAAGTAAGAACCAGGAAGGAGATGTTTTAATGGACTTCTGTCAACAGAAACAATTAATTATAGGGAATACGTGGTTCAGGAAGAAAAATAGTCAGAAGATAATGAGGTATGGATGGGGAGATAGAAGAACAAAAACTCTGGTAGACTACATACTAGTGGAAAAAGGACATCGGAAAGAGCTAATGGATTAGATGTAATGAACTTCACGGTGGCCCATATTTAAAATTGTATATTATCTTAAAACAATTAAGTTTATTAAAATGGTCAACCTATTCAATACAAATGAATGTTACAGCCATGCCAGAAGAAGCCTTTGGGGGTGATCATAGGGCAGTGGTAGCAAAGTTAAGAGTGGGAAAGGTCATTAAACTTCCAGAGAAAAGAGAAAGAAAGATTAAGGTCTGGAGATTAAAGGAAAAGGAGGTTGGAGAAGAGTTTAAGAAAGATTTGAGAGTACAGATACCAAGGACAGATATTGGTGATGTGGAACAGGAATGGGAATATTTTAAGAGGGCATCTGTAAGTAGTGCAGAGAAACATGTGGAAGAACATCAGGAAAAGTAAGGGAAAAGGTGACAAAATGGTGGAATGATAGAGTGAAGGAAAAGGTAAAAGAGAAGAAAACTTGGAAGGAATGGAAAACAAAAAAGACTGAAGAAAGTAAAACAAATATATAGAAGCAAAAAGAAATTGCAAGAAAGTAATTGCAGAGGAAAAGAAGAAAAGCTGGGAAGAATTCACCCAGGAAATCAGGGAGGATTTAAATTATGGGAAAAATTATTATTTGGAGTCGTAAAAAATAGAAAGAATGAGAAGGTGAACACTGGATTCGTAAAAAACAAAGAAGGAGATGTATTGACTAAACCAGAAGAGATAATGGATAGATGGAAAGAATATTTCAGCAAGCTACTAAAGGTGATACATCAGATAAGTGGAGAAATTATACAAGCAAACAAAATTGAGGAGGAATCAGACATTACTATGGCTGAAGTGGAATGGGCAGTTAGTAAAATGAAGATGGGAAAAGCTGTGGGAACAGATAGAGTGTCAATAGAATTAGAGTTAAGGTAGAATAGAAGAAGAACAATGTGGATTTAGAGGAGGCAGGTCAACAGTGGAACCCATTTTCATCCTGAGACAAAATATGGAAAAATGTTGGAAATTTGGGAAGGATATGATAATGACGTTAATCGATTTGGAGAAGGCTTATGATAGCATTCCTAGAACAAAAGTTTGGGAACGCGTAATAAACAGAGGGATTGACAAGGAATTGAGAAACATGATAATTGCAATATACAAAATTTGCTACAGCAGTGTGAAGACTACAGTAGGGGCATCAGAATGGTTTAGAATTGAGAATGGGTTAAAACAAGGAAGTGTGTTGTCACCCTTATTGTTCTTAATGGTGATGGATGACATCATAAAGGCAGCAATGAAAGATTACAGTAGGAAAAAGATGAAGGTGATGTTGTTTGCAGATGATGTGGTGGTTTGGGGTGAGGATGAAGTGGAGGTTCAAGAACAGTTAGACCCAATAAATAAAAATATTGAAAAATGGGGATTGAGGATAAATGTGGAGAAGAGTAAAACAGTGGTGATGAGTAGAGGCGAGGAAAAAGGAAACGGAAATATCAAAGTGGGAGATAAAATATTGGAAGTAGTGAAACACTTCAAATACATGGGAAGTGTACTGTCTGAAGATGGAAGAATAGATTTGAAAGTTAACAGAAGAATACAACTGGGGAGTGCTTTCTATCAACAAGTGAGAGGACTAGTATGGAACAACGATATACCAATGAAGGCTAAAGAAGTTATGTATAAAGATTATTATGTTCCTGTAATGACATATGCAGCAGAAACTTGGACAGTGACTCAAAGGGATCAGAACAGAGTACAAGCAGCTGAAATGAAGTTCCTCAGAAGTATGGTACAAAAAACAAGGAGAGACAGAGTAAGAAACAAAGATATACGGAAAGAACTGGGAGTACAGAAATTAAAGGACAAACTGGAGCAAAACAAATTGAAATGGTTTGGACATGTCAAACAGATAAATGAAGTAAGACTACCAAGACGAGCACTGGAAGGACGGATGACAGGGAAGAGAGGACGAGGAAGACCAAGAATGCGGTGGATGGACTTGGTGAAGAAGTAGCATTAGAAAATGAAACGTGGATTGGAACATCGTGTCGGAAGAAGGATGGTGGAATGACAAAACAAAGTGGAGAGGAATCATATTTGTTCCCACCCGTTGTCAGCTGGAAATAGGAAAATGATGATGATGATATTTAAATTGTTGGAAATCATGAAAACCAATTTGGCAGCAATTCCTGGTGGATTGATGTTAATACTTCAACCTTCAGGGCATTTTGATAAATAAACCATTCAAGGACAATGTGTGAAAACTCTTGGTGCTGGATGGCAGAAAATGTGCATGAACTTACTCCAGCAGACAAGATTCGGAAACCACCAGTGGAACTCCTTTGTTAGTGGATATTGCATGCTTGGGACATGATTTCTTCGAAGGTGGTTGAAAGAGTTTCAAGAAAACAAGAATCCCAAATACATTAAATGAGACTGAAGATAACTTCTTATGGAGAGATGTGAGCAGTGATAACAGCAGCAATTCTTCCCACAGTGCTGGTAGCAATGTCGAAGACGGTAGCCCATGAAAGGAAATACTATTTTTTCCGTTTGCTGGTATGTCATTATTACTTATACGATTGTTACTTTAGATAATTCACATTTATTTTACTTCAGGTCATATTATCAGCTTGCAACAGGAAGAATATTTTCCAGTGTCCATACTTCAAACCCACGTGTTCAGCTTGTCCGATGTAGGGCCTACACTATTTAAGTATTCAGAAGAATATGCCATCATTTTACGCCAAACAACAATAACTGCAAATGCGCTGAACCAATTTTTTGTATAGTATATTTTATGTTGGACGGTGGAATTCTTTTAGTAAAAGATTTTTCCATATCTGACTATCGAAGATTATCAACCTTAAGTCGAGCAAGCGCAGATTTACAACTACTGTTGTTAGCCGCATAGGATATTTATTTAGCCGCTGCTAACATGTGAAATAGACGCTGTTGGGGTACCGCCACTAACATCACATATAACCTGAACGAGAAACCACCATGGCAAAATAGAATAGATAAACTAGTTACAGCACAGCATGTTACCAAGAATACATATAATAAAAAGTGTCCCTCAGTAGCAACCAAATTGAAACATTACAAAACACTCACCCAGTCACAAATTACGTATGCATGTGAAACATCATTCAAAGAACAAACACAGTTGCAATAGATGGAGTACTCAAGTTAGTAAGGAAAATAGTGAGAACCTGTTTAAATAAAAATTATCAAGTAAACGGAGTCTGGAGACTAGCTTCCAATGAGACAGTTTATAAAGAAATAAAACCTGTGAAAAAGAAACGAATATTATTCTTAGGGCATCTAATACGGTCACCAGAAAATAGAAAATTTATGTAAGAGTAAGAATAATATTAGATAGATCACAGAACTTGAAAAAAGACATGAGAGAGTTACATATTACAATAGAAGATTGAAAATACAAAACAAATACACTCAACATATTGAAAGATAAACACACTGGACTACAGACAAAAATCAACAAGCTGAGAATAGGAAGAGTGATTTCAGAAGCAGAAAGAAACTTACGTTCAGAAAGGATGAAACAGTATTGGGCTGACAAAAAGAAGAAAAACCTCCATAAACCTAAGTTGTCTTATGTTGGCTAAAAAATGTAAATAATGAATATTTTATGTATCTTGAAAATGTAAATAGATTGTAAAATAAAATGTTTGTGTGTCTGAATTCTGTGAATAATTTATGCACCCAAATTTTTTGCCTGTATTTTTTATCAAAAATACGAAAGGGTGATGGGAAATGTCGGGAAGATATGGAAGCTAATAGGAATGGGAAGCGTTTGCTGGATTTATGTGCTAGTATGGGTTTTGCTGTCACGAATACATTCTTCAAGCATAAGGGTATTCACCACTACACATGGGAGGCTAGGGGTACCAGATCCATAATAGACTATATCTTAACAAACTTTGAATTCAGGAAATCTGTTAGGAATGTACGAGTTTTTCGCGGATTTTTCGATGATGCAGACCACTATCCGATCTGTAGTGAACTAAATATCTAGGTCTAGGGTAGAGAAAGTGAAATCAGTCTGCAAATGAATAAGGGTAGAAAATCTCCAGGAGGAGGAAATTAGACAGAAGTACATGGATATGATTAGTGAGAAGTTTTGAACAGTAGACAGTAAGCTGGTTCAGGATAAAGAAAGTGAATGGGTGGCATACAGGGATGCTGTAGTAGAAACAGCAAGGAAATGCCTAGGAACAACTGTGTGTAAAGATGGGAAAAGGCGAACATCTTGGTGGAATGATGAAGTGAGAGCAGTCTGTAAACGTAAAAAGAAGGCTTATCAGAAATGGCTTCAAACAAGGGCCAAGGCAGACAGGGATTGGTACGTAGATGAAAGAAACAGAGCGAAACAAATAGTTGTTGAATCCAAAAAGAAGTCATGGGAAGATTTTGGTAATAACCTGGAAAGGCTAGGTCAAGCAGCAGGGAAACCTTTCTGGACAGTAATACAGAATCTTAGGAAGGGAGGAAAAAAGGAAATGAACAGTGTTTTGAATAATTCAGGTGAACTCGTAATAGATCCCAGGGAATCACTGGAGAGATGGAGGGAATATTTTGAACATCTTCTCAATGTAAAAGGAAATCATCCTGGTGGTGTTGCAAACAGCCAAGCTCATGGGGAGGAGGAAAATGATGTTGGTGAAATTATGCTTGAGGAAGTGGAAAGGATGGTAAATAAACTCCATTGTCATAAAGCAGCAGGAATAGATGAAATTAGACCTGAAATGGTGAAGTATAGTGGGAAGGCAGGGATGAAATGGCTTCATAGAGTAGTAAAATTAGCATGGAGTGTTGGTAAGGTACCTTCAGATTGGACAAAAGCAGTAATTGCACCTATCTACAAGCAAGGAAACAGGAAGGATTGCAACAACTATCGAGGTATCTCATTGATTAGTATACCAGGCAAAGTATTCACTGGCATCTTGGAAGGGAGGGTGCGATCAGTCGTTGAGAGAAAGTTGGATGGAAACCAGTGTGGTTTCAGACCACAGAGAGGCTGTCAGGATCAGATTTTCAGTATGCGCCAGGTAATTGAAAAATGCTACGAGAGGAATAGGCAGTTGTGTTTATGTTTCGTAGATCTAGAGAAAGCATATGACAGGGTACCGAGGGAAAAGATGTTCACTATACTGGGGGACTATGGAATTAAAGGTAGATTATTAAAATCGATCAAAGGCATTTATGTTGACAATTGGGCTTCAGTGAGAATTGATGGTAGAATGAGTTCTTGGTTCAGGGTACTTACAGGGGTTAGACAAGGCTGTAATCTTTCACCTTTGCTGTTCATAGTTTACATGGATCATCTGCTGAAAGGTATAAAATGGCAGGGAGGGATTCAGTTAGGTGGAAATGTAGTAAACAGTTTGGCCTATGCTGACGACTTGGTCTTATTGGCAGACTGTGCCGAAAGCCTGCAGTCTAATATCTTGGAACTTGAAAATAGGTGCAGTGAGTATGGTATGAAAATTAGCCTCTCGAAGACTAAATTGATGTCAGTAGGTAAGAAATTCAACAGAATTGAATGTCAGATTGGTGATACAAAGCTAGAACAGGTCAATAATTTCAAGTATTTAGGTTGTGTGTTCTCCCAGGATGGTAATATAGTGAGAGAGATTGAATAAAGTTGTAGTAAAGCTAATGCAGTGAGCTCGCAGTTGCGATCAGCCGTATTCTGTAAGAAGGAAGTCATCTCCCAGACGAAACTATCTTTACATCGGTCTAATGTAGGAGGATAGGTTACCTAGGAGAATAATGGACCCTGCTATGGAGGGTAAGAGAAGTAGTGGGAAGACCAAGATGACGATGGTTAGACTCGGTTTCTAACAATTTAAAGATAAGAGGTATGGAACTAAATGAGGCCACAACACTAGTTGCAAATCGAGGATTGTGGTGACGTTTAGTAAATTCACTGAAGTTTGCAGACTGAACGCTGAAAAGCATAACAGTCTATAATGATAATGTATGTATGTTTTTTTTATCAAAAAAGTATGTTAATTATGCAAGATAGTATGGTAATAACAATACAGAATGATTAATATCCTTTTAATCAGTATGGTCTTCAGAATACTACTGTTGATATTTTTTTTTAAAAGGGTTTCTTTAATGTGTCTGTAAATATGACACAGGGCTCCCCTATTTAAGAACTCTTAAATGCTAACTCGGAGATGATTATATCATATTTCCTTTTAAAGCAATAATTATCCCCATCACTGATCTCAAATGATAACTGACTGCACCAGGATTTTAACTTGCAAGTTTGAGTTTAGTAGACAAGTCCTTAACCAGTTGAAACATACAACTAGTCCCATAGTGTAATTTGTAATCCCAGTTGCCACTATGACTCACTCTTCAAGAGGAATACTGTTGTGCTTATTAGAACCTTTTGTGGTCCTTGAGAGTTCTAAGTTTTCCTCTAGTTCTAGAAGATGCTTGCTTGTTGTTTTAAGGGGCCTAACATCGAGGTCATCGGCCCAGTTCTAGAAGACATATCTTCCAGTAAGACTCCCAGGACCAGTATACAAATTGATTCTATGAAGTCGAAAATCTTCAGTAAGAGAAACCTTTCTTGTTAATTGTTGAGCAGAAGACCTGTGAAAACATTTGATAATGACCAATAACATGTTATTTTTGAGGGGGAGAGCCATAGTTGCAGGGAAAGTTCTTATTTGTTGTTTTAGGAGCTTTAATATTTGTTCGATCTGAACTTAATAAGCAACAGTTTTATGACAGTGTGAATGCATTAGTTGAGTACAGTATAACCAAGTGTGTCATCACTATCTACAGACTTTACACAACACATTGAGATATTGTGACATTCTTAGCTTTGACTGCAAGAGCACAAACTTAAGCACACACGTGTTTACTTACAGTGTTGAAACATTTCAATGATAGAAACGCTGACATTCTAGATCAGCCTTGAAAGAAAACAAAGACAGTACATGCTCCTGAGAAAGTTATTGACAGTATCGTTGAGGCTGTAGAGGGGTGCTTAGGGGTTGAATTTCTTGAACTTGGGGAGACCATAAATGCTCAGGGTAATGTCCAAACACTTTACAAGCTCCGCCATGCCTTGTGCATTAAATGCTCTTGAAAAGATTCGTCGGCGCTATAATACATGCCCTCACTGCGTATTTCACCAAGGAGGAAATTAGGAAAATGGGGTAGGGAGTTCGGCTGCAACCTGCCTACAATTCCAACATAGCACCCTCTAGCATCTTTTCAGGTTTGTGAAGAAACCACTGTGAAGTCAGTGTTACAAGAAAACAGATAACATGCAGAAAGCCGTGGAAATTATATTGAAAAGCAAAGAAAAGTCTGTAGATTAAGATGGTGTGTGTGATTTTTCAATAATAAAGTTCCTGGTTTATGAAACATTGTTGCATATTAGTTTCAATATAACCATTGTAAAATTAATACTTTTGGTAGTTACCTATTTGGACAGTAAAAATCAATTTAACTTATATTAAATTATATTTCAGGGAGCGACGGCGCCTAGGTAAATGTGCCGATGGTGTTCAGTGGGTGGAACCGTCACTCCACAAGCTTCTCATGTCTATGGGCTACGAAAGTCATATTGCCTGTTGTGCCCTGCAGCAAACCAATAATAATGTCCAGCTGAGTGTTCAGCTCATTGAGGAGACTCCTCATCTGCTACGTTTAACATCGTCCTCTACAGTAGTTGAAAAGGAGGCTTTAGAGAAAGTAAGAATCGCTAAATTCATTATTAGCACATTTACATAAAGCAGTGTAACTTGTATTTAAATCGTGTTTGAAATAAACATAAAAGAGAGAACATTAGTATATAGCTTAACTTCGATTTTTGTCTGTGAAATACCCTGTGGTTACTGTTTTTCTGTTCAGGACAAGCTTTATTTTTCCTCCAATCACATATGCTCACATCATACTTTCTTTATGCAGCGCTATGACCAATTTGGTCTGGCTCTCCTATATTGTCAAGCTTTTCTTTAACTGACCTACAGTGAGTACTCAAACCAACCATCCTAAACACGTTCTAATACTTAACCTTCTCACTACCAAGTTTTGATGACCAGACGAACTTTCTGGGCCGGATTTTTTTTTTTTTTTTTTTTTTTTTTTTTTTTTTTTTTTTTTTTTTTTTTTTAAAGGAAGAAGCACTTTTACGGGTACATTTTTACTGATAATATGAATGGAATGCATACCATCCCTTTAGCTCAATAGCCCAAAACGGGGTCAGGGATGAAGTAAGAATATATTTTACACCATATTTTTACGGCCGGATGCCATTCCTGATGCAAACCTCAGTTGAGAAGATAATGAATATGAAATGAATGATGGTGAATGAAACTGTGTAAGGAAGTGGAAGAAATCGGCTGTGGCTTATGAATAGGAACTGCCCCGGCATTTGCTTGGGAGTGCAAAAGGGAAACTAAAACTAAAAAACTATTCTCAGACCGCTGACGGTGGGGTTTGAACCCACTTGCCTGCCGAGTGCAGAGCTTGGCTCCATAGCCGTAGCATGTTAATACGCGCAGCTACTCCGCTTAGTGATACTATTACTGAAATATAAAATTGTTGATCCAGGAACTGGTATTATCAAAATCATTTACATTTGGTGAAAAAAGAATTAATCTGAGGAAGGTGTGACAATTCTGTAGCCCTCCAGAATCACTATTTATGACAAAACATTCAATTTCTTCATCAACAATAGATGAATGTATACTTCAAGACACCATGATGGCTACACGTTAGCGGGAAAGATGTTCCACTCCAACGAAGCTGAAATAACACCAGATCACTTTCAAAACACGCAAAATGGAGTGGTATATCTGTCGTACAGAACTTCTTTGAGCATTTCCACGCAATATCAAAGCTTGACTCGGGTTCATTTGTGAGATTCACAATTAAGTATTTTTTATTTTCCACCTTGTCGATACATTAATTGCTTAAGGCAACTTATTGATTAAAAGTGGTACATGTTTCGTATATTATTAACATCTTCAGCCACAAAACACTGTTTAGATGAAAAATTCATATATTGACAAAGTATCAATGCTTGAGAGGAAGTGTCCTTAAAATTAACATAAAGATGTTAATAATGTATGAAACATGTACCACTTTTAACCAATAAGTTGCCTTAAACAATTAATGTATCGACAGGGTGGAAAATAAAAAATACTTAGTTGTGAATCTGTTAAAGTGCGATACGGACCATGAAGCTGATTTTATGTAATTCATTTGTGAGATCGGTGAAGTACACACTGCACCAAAACTTATATATACGGGTTTGGTGGACGAGGCACGGCGTTCAATAACGTATATATACGGGTTTGGCAGTGAATGGGTTAAACTGATGCTACGTACGTGGCATGCTTCTCCTGTGTGGCGGGAACATAGTTGCCAACTATCTAGGCAACTTCCTAATTTCTGTAAGGATTGGGATCACTGTTCCAACCTTGATGCAAATAATACCCGCACCCCCAACTTGTGCAGGGAATTATTCACCAATATACAGTATTCCTGCACTACTGTTACTGGCAACAATATCAATGAGTGTAGCTGTGGAGCTTTTATTTGAGAGACGCTGGGTTCGAACCCCCTTGTCAGCAGCCCTGAAGATAGTTTTCCATGGTTTCCCTTTTTCACACCAGGCAAATGTACCTTAATTGAGGCGACGGTCACTTCCTTCCTTGACTTAGCCCTTCCCTTTCCCTTCATCATCGTAAGACCTGTTTGTGTCAGTGCAAAGTAAAACAGATAGTAAAAGAACGAAAAAGAGTGTCACTTAGTACAAAGTTCCCATGACTGCACCTTTGCTAACACTATCGTTTTACACAAACTCTACCCAGTTGTCCAACTATAACTCTAGCCACATGATTACATACTGTCAAATGGGATAAAACCAGTAACTCTCCAAAGGTATCTTTGATTTTATTCTTTGTTATCAAAATATCATATATGCACAAATAGTTGCCTCATACTTTTCCAAAATCTGACTGTGAAAAGTTGAAGTGGTCTATAGAGAGAGTTGCTGCCGTACAACCAGATGGTCCAAGTTCATTTCCTAGCCGAATTTTATCTCGGCCATTGTTACAATGATCATGACATACAAAAATCTAAAAGTTGGTATTTTTGTGCCCACTGTGCACCACAAGCAAGAAGCGTGCCATGTCTACATGTCATGTCTGTGTGGGGTCGGTTTAAATTGTGTCACATGTTAGAGTGGCTTTTTATGGGTTGTTCACAACTAAAGAAAACCTCCATGATATTGAAGAAGCCGAGCAATCAATAATCACACTGTAGTAAGAAAGTACGATGTGGATGAGAGTTCTATACAGAATTGGAGGAAAGGTAAAGCTTATTTTGAACAGACAAACAGTAGCTGGCAGGCATTTTGCAGACAAAAAGCAAAGTTTTCAGAAATTGAAAACAGGACATGCAGGTTTTCTTCATCTTCATTTCCTGTTTCCATATGTGAATAAGTGACAAAAATGAAACATTTTGGATTTGTGCATTCACAAGCGAAATGTGCCGGCTGAGAGCTATAGCAATAGCAAGCGTTAAAAATTATAGGTTATAGAGCTAGCCACGAATAATTCAGGTGTGCTTTTGAACAAAATAACTCCTTGTGCGATATTTCACAGCCAATTGTGAAGAAAAGATTGTGTATTTCCACAGATTTGTTATTGGTTTGCACTAGAAAAATTCGTATTTACTCTCACACATTGCTAATGTAGACCAGACATCAGTTTATTTTGAAATGCTGCTTGGCTGTACTAATGAAGATAATGGAATGTGTTAGCTAATGATTTTATAATCTATTGTAGGTACTGTAGTATTTTGTGGTTTACAAAACAGTATAAAAACAAAGCTATTCAAATAAGTAGAAGTCCGCTATAGCGAGTACGGCATATAGCAAGAACTCCGTTATAACGACAGCTTTTTTCTGTCCCTTGAAAATTCCTGTATTAAACTGTATATTATCCTTCGGTTACAGCAAAAACCCTACTACTGATGCATCCGTTATTACGAGCGATTATGCGTGCGTAAATTTTTTCCATTATCAGTATTTATGCACTCCAGCGATTATATTGAATGTGATCGATCATCTTTGGTATAGATTTTTCACTATGTGCACTAGCCAAACCCACTCGTCGACTTTCGTACTTGAAGGCGATATTAGAGTCGATTAGTAATACTCATAGCTAATGATTATAATCTACTAGCAGTTACCCGCGGCTTCCCTCGCGTGTATTTCGTAAAAATAATAAAAGTTATCTTTCCTCAATACTGTACTAAGACATTATCTGAAAATCCCCAAAGTGTAAACATTCACCGACAAATTGAGTTCCATTTACCCCGGAAACTTTTTGTAAACCATGTTTGTGTTATTGCCTTTTGGGGCTACGATGACCATGCAACATAGAACTGTACATATGAGAAACAGTCTTCTCTCAAATCGAAAGAAAAAAAAAAAAAAAAAACCTGTTTATTTTTAAGGAGATTCCAAATATCTATCTCCACGTTGTATCATTTTCAGTTTTTGAGATAGGCTATAAGAATCCCCATAAAAAGAATTTAACCCTTTTATCAGTCCTTCCCATCTTTTGAAAACAAAAAGAAATACATGTTCCTTTATTTTTAAAGAAGATTCCAAATACTAATTTTTGCTTCTGTTATGTCATCAGTTAGTGAGATATAACCATACTCATTAAAAATTATCCGCTTCTTTTCACCCCCGTTAAGTGCCTTTTCCGAAAACAAAAAGTACGTGCTCCTGTATTTTTAAAGGACTTTCCAAATACCAAGTTTCATGTCTGTAACATGTGAAGTTTTTGACATATACTGTAGATATACCAGTACTCATTTTTAAAATTCACCCACTTTCTCAATTCTTTTCAAACCCTTAAGTGGATTTTGAGAAAAAAGTATGTGTTTCTTTATTTTTAAAGGAGATTCAAAATACAGTACCAACTTTCACGCCTGTAAAATCTTATGTTTTTGAGATATAAGTATCTTCATAAAATGAATTCAACTTCTTTTCCCCCTCTTTTCCTCCCCGTCTCCCTTTAATTGGACTTTCCGAAAACAAAAAATATGTGTTTCTTTATTTTTAAAGGAGATTCAAAATACCAACTTTCACGTCTGTAACATCTTCAGTTTCTGATATATGTATCCTCTTAAACAAAATTCAACTCCTTCTTTACTTATTTTCACACACACACACACACCCCAAGTTGATTTTACGAAATCATTTTTAAAGGAAATTCCAAATACCAAGTTTCATGTCTGTAACATCGTCAGTTTGTGAGATATAAGTATCGTCATAAAAGCTAATCAGCCAATTTTCCCAATTTTCACCCCCCCTTTAATGGGATTTCGCGAAAACAAAAAACATGTGTTTCCTTATTTTTAAAGGAGATTCCAAATACCAAGTTTTACGTCTGTAAACTTTTAAGTTTTTGAGATACAAATATCCTCACTTTAAAATTTCACCTCCCCCCCCTTTCACCCCCTTAGCAACAAAAAAATATGTGCTTATTTTTAAAAGAGATTCTAAATACCGATATTTACATCTATAAACTTTTAAAGTTTTGAGATATAGATACACTAATTTTTAAAATTCACCCCCATTTTCACCCCCTTAGCAACGGAATATCCAAAAATCCTCCCTTAGTGAGCACCTACGTTGTAATATAAATGTATCCTCAAAATTTCATTTCTGTATGTCCAGTAGTTTTGGCTCGGTGATGATGAATCAGTCAGTCAGGACAAGTTATTTTATTTATATAGATTGTAGGTACTGTAGTATTTTATGGTTTACAAAACAGTACGAGTATTAGTAATACTCATCGACTGGTGCTCTATAAATTCACAACTAAGTATTTTTTATTTTCCACCTTGTCGATACATTAATTGCTTAAGGCAACTTATTGGTTAAAAGTGGTACATGTTTCATTTATTATTAACATCTTCAGCCGCATAACACTGTTTAGATGAAAAATTCATATATTGACAAAGTATCAAGCACAACGGAATAAATACTGCAAGTTTAATCCTTTAACTTTCACTCATTTCATTTGAAACTCCAATAAATACACTAACAGTATTTGTAAAATTAAAAAACAAACGAGAATTGGCCAAATCTTTCAATTTAATTGGTATACGACTTGGACATCGATATTATGTCGCTTATGTCTAGTCCATTAATGATACGTTTTAATTGTTTAATTGTGTTTTGTTTTTTTTTGTTTACTTTTTGAGTAGTGATGACATTTTATCTGCCGGGCTGAGTGGCTCAGACGGTTGTGGCGCTGGCCTTCTGACCCCAACTTGGCAGGTTCGATCCTGGCTCAGTCCGGTGATATTTGAAGGTGCTCAAATATGTCAGCCTCGTGTCGGTAGATTTACTGGCATGTAAAAGAACTCCTGCGGGACAAAATTCCGGCACCTCGGCGTCTCCGAAAACCGTAAAAGTAGTTAGTGGGACGTAAAGCAAGTAGCATTATTATTATTACATTTTATCAGTATTATGTAATTAACGTCTAGTCCATTAATGATACAATTTTACTTGTTTACTTTTTAAGCAGTGACAAAAAAATTTATTGTGTAAAACATTTTCAATGAACAAAATTATTATAAATAAGGTTTAATGTATGACTCAACCTTGAGAGAATCATATAAAAGATGGCTGAAGATGCTTGATACAGCGAGTGAAACATGTCCCAATTAACGTTGGTATTGTAATATCCCTTTAGAGACACTAAACATTTTATGTATTGAATTGAGTGGATAATAAAAATAAGAATTTGTAAATACTGTGTGTGCATTTTACGTCGTGTATGCACAGGTACAATGTAAGATATAAGGCAAATTCTTTCATATGACAATACCAGACAGCTTGCGGTTTTCAGCGAGAAAGTCGATAGTGCTGTTACCTACATGGCTTGGTGTGACCAACTCTTCAATAACATATTGCCACCTGTATGATTCTCGGCACACTGGCGCGTTGTTTATAATGCATCAGTATTTGTCACTAAATAATCTTACACTGCAGTTATATTCCAAGAAAAGTGTTATGCGCTGAACAAATTGCCCAGCAAGATAATGGCATGGGAACTGATAAGGACCGCATGTGTTAAAAAAAAAAGTAATGACCTCGCATCTGTGTTGAGGTTACATTCTATGCTCCTTATATTAAGAACTCATTCAAATACTCTTAATGAAATGTTGGTGGGGCGTACAACTAATAATATTAACAAATATGGAACTCTAGTACACTCAAACTTGAGGGTCCACAATGTTAAACAGTATCATAAATTTCACAATCGAAAAGTTGGGGGCCTGTAGGATAATAGTTATCGCGGTAGTCTTGAAATTGAAGGCCATGAGTTTCAAATCCGGTCAGATTTGGTTACTGTAAGATAATAATAATAATAATAATAATAATAATAATAATAATAATAATAATAATAATAATAACAATAATAATATTTTTCTTTACGTCCCGCTAACTACTTTTACACTTTTCGGAGACGCCGAGGTGCCGGAATTTAGTCACACAGGAATTCTTTTACGTGCCAGTAGGCTAAAGCTACTTACAGGAGGCTGGCTTATTTCAGCACCTTCAAATACCACTGGACTGAGCCAGGATCGAACCTGCCAAATTCGGATCAGGCCAAGGCCTCAACCGTCTGAGCCACTTAGCCTGGGGTAAGAAAATTATTTCAGTGTATTATTGGCATAGGCTTGAGCACCACTCCAACTAATTTAATACGTGTGTATGGTAATTCTTCATGCATAAATTTGTGAAAAAGACTTTAAGTCATTCTGAACCCTTCTTTCTTGTCAGGTACATTGTAGTTCACTCACATACCGTATTTCACGGCATAATAGTCGCACTTTTTATACCGAAATTTTCGAAAAAAAATTGTAGGGTGCGACCATTATACGATGAATATTTAATACCAGTATTTGTATTACTCAAAAATTGTATTTATAACTAAACTGTATTTGATACAAATTTAAGATGCACGTAATACTCGCGTTTATACATCAAAATAATTAAAATAGTCTAAAACAAAATTCATAATTTTTCGCAACAAATCGGCGAACGTTTTTCCAACCTGAAAATAAAAATGAACGTATTAAGTTAATTTCTCATTAATTTGAGTATTAAAGTTAAAATATTACACTTGCAAAAAATTATCGCTTTGTTGTGAAATGCGGACTTACCGGTACGCAATTTATTCCAAATCTTCGGTGTCGCTATCGCAGGTTTCGCTATCTGATGCGCCGTCCGCGCCTCTGTTAATACCAGTATCAGATTCTTCGTCTCCCTGCCACACTGCGTCATCTTCGGAACCGTCTAGTGCATTCGAAATCCCAGTCCTTTTGAAGCTCTTGGAGACTAGTTCAGGTGGTATAAGATCCCAACTCTTCTTCACCCACGAGCATAACAAGTCCAAGGGTGGACGCCTGATATTTCCGGCGGGCGTCAATTGCTGATCGCCGCTCATCATCCACTCGTTGTAAAATCGACGTAAGTGGTCTTTAAAGGGTTTATTAACACATACGTCTAGTGGCTGCAAAGCAGATGTTAGGCCACCAGGAATGACTATCTGTCGTGTCTTATTTGTAGTGAGAATTTGCTTCACTTCGTTCACTAGGTGACCTCGGAAACTATCTAAAACAAGCAGAGCTGGTTGTTTTAGTAGTGCACCAGGTCTTCTATTCCACACAGTTTTAACCCAGTCCAGCATGAGTTCTACGTCCATCCAACCCTTTGGTTGCACTCGTACATGAATTCCACGGGGAAACTGTATATTCTTAGGCATCGTTTTCCTCTTGAAAATGATGTAAGGCGGCAACTTTCTCCCGTCAGCTGTAATGGCTAGCATTGCCGTGCATCGCAACTTCTCACTACCGCTGGTTTTCATTAATACACTCCGTGATCCTTTTAGCGCAATAGTGCTGTTGCGAGGCATATCAAAAAAAGATTGGAGTCTGATCGGCATTACCGATTTGAGAAAGCAAGTACGAAGTTTCCTTGCGCAAACGTATGGGAAATCGGTGAAAATTTACAATCTTGTCCGTGTAATCAGCAGGCAACTTTTGGCTTAGTGTTGTTCTCCTTCGCACTGACAGATTGTGTCGTCGCATGAACCCCTTAATCCACCCACGAGTCGCCTTAAACTGAGTTACCGGTATGTTGTGTTTGCGTGCTACCTCCTGTCCCTTAATTTGTAACATTTCATACGATACACTGCAGCCATTGTTACGTATTTCACTGACGTACCTAAACACTTCTTCGTCAATTATAGGAAACTACCTCCAAACGCGCGTCTAGAAGGGTTTGTGCTTTTTAGCTTGTTTTTTACTTTCCGCCAGTCACGCACCAACTTTTCACTCACAGAAAATTTTCTTTCTGCAGCTCTGTTCCCGTGCTGTTCAGCGAAGGCAATTACGCTTAGATTCAAGCCCGCAGAATAGTTTCTATATTTACCCATAATCGCTTATAAATGCTTCACACGTTAATGTTTTGCGATATAAATGACTTTCCGTAATTGTTCCCTATTAAAACAAATTATTTCTGCAAACACCCAAAACACAAATTAAAAACTTAAATTCTCACGCACACATGTCTACAGTAATCACGTAAATCTGAAACAAATAAATGCATCTGTGATCTGTCCATTCCAGAGCAGCCAATACTGTTAGGCAGCAAGGAAGCATGCAACAATTTATCAGTTTAGCTCGTTGGTTGCGACACACTACTGCGCTTGCGCAAAGCTCGCAAACCGGAGCTCTAGCTAGCGCGGTGTAGATCTACTGTATAGTAGACTGTATTCCGAGACGTCAGTAACAAACATTCATTTTTTTCAATTTCTTTTAAACATACGGTAATTAGGTTAATATTTCTTCCCAGTTATTGATGATTTTACATTACATTACTGACGAGTTTATAAAACTTTAATAGCATTGGATAATAATTATCTTGACTGCTTGGATAAAAGTTTTCATCCCATGCCCGGACACTTATGACGTAGTAGTAAGATAAGAGTCTAGCGATGACAACCGAGACATCGTAAATAATTCGGCTGAATAATTCCGTGGAAATCTGCGTTATCGTCTTGGATTTCACTTCGTGCGCAATAATACAGGAGCCGGCCCCATGGTGTAGGGGTAGCGTGCTTGCCTCTTACACGGAGGCCTCGGGTTCAATTCACGGCCGGGTCAGGGAATTTTAGCTGTATCTGAGGGCTGGTTCGAGGTCCATTCAACCTACCTAGCCGGTATTTCCTGGCGACGTTGCCGATAAGCGATAACTTACAGCCTTACGTATTTCAAATGGGAACTTATAATATGTAGGTGGTGAATAAATAGTACACTGTCTCGCGACCACGTTGTCAAACTGCCGATAGTCTACCGGTAAGCCATGCGTCGTACATATACCGGTATTATTTATTTATGCGTTGTGCAACATGTCGCAAACGTGACTGTGTTGCCAAATTGCCCATAAACCATACACGTATTTAAATTGCGCATTCATGTGCAACTTACGTTGCAGTTCCATTTACCTTTTAACCAGATTAGTGAACAAAATTTGGACGTGCGACGATTATGTAATTAAAGGTTTAAAGTCCGATTTTTGTATTGAAAATAAAGGATGCGACGATTACGCGGTGGCGACGATTATGCCGTGAAATACGGTAACCCCAATATGTATTATATACAGGGTCCGCCAGAAAAATGTATACACTCTTTACGGAAGAAAAACTATTTATTGTGTGTTTTATTACATTTAAATTTTGATTACACATGTAGTACTGTCTTCAGTTAAACATATTGTTACATGAGATATTCAAAATGTTCACCATTGGCTGCCAGACACAGAGCAGAACGACAAGCTGTCGCTGCAACTACGTCCGGCAATGTTTTAATGGGAATCTCTGCACATGCCGCCATAATCTCCTGGCGAAGGGCCTCCATCGTGCGTGGCTTACGTCGATAGACTTGATTTTTCACGGTTTCCCACAAGTAAAATTCCATAGTGGTAAGATCTGGCAACCGTTGGGAGAACTCAATGGGCCCTCGTCGGCCAATCCAATGTCCCAGCAGATTGACATCCAGGAAAGCTCGTACTGCTTCATGGTAGTGTGGTGGCGCCCCGTCCTGTTGGTAGAAGACTTCATCATCGGCTCCATAAAGCGCACGTACAACTGGTAAAATTAATGTGCGTAACATTTCCAAGTACACTGCTTCAGTGACGGTACCATCAAAGAAAAAGTGTCCTAGTAAGCCCCTCGACGACAGTCCACACCAGACATTAACCCCTGGTAGATTGACTACCTTGTCCACATGAACATGCGGATTTTCCGGAGCCCAGTAGACACAGTTATGTCGATTCACTGTTTCATTAAGTTTAAACCGGGCTTCATCAGACCACACTAACTTCATCAGAAATTGTTCATCTTGGCTGATACCATTCACAAAATTGCATTCGACGATTGGGATCGTCCTTATTAAGCGCATGCAGTAATCGTGGGATGTAAACTTTCCACTTAGCTGTTTTCAAAATTCTTCGTACACTTATACTGCTAATCCCCACTTCCCGTGCACATTGCATAGCAGACTTCTGTGGAGAATTAGCAAAACTTTCCAACACGTGAGCCGACGAAGCAGGACTGGTAGCTGTGCGCGTTCCTCCCAATCTTCCTTTGTGAATATCACAAATCGTTCCATGTGTCTCAAATTTCCCAGTAATGCGTTTAATTGTTAGACATGTTGACGGTTCCGTTTCAAACACCCTCCTCCACTGACGTTGCACTTCAACGGCATTATAAAACCTGATAAATCACTTCAGAATGTACTTTCGTTGCTCGAACGTCAAGCGTGCTCCAGCCATTTCGTTTTCCCACTATCGTGATGCAAGTACCGACATCCGTTGAGCGAAAGACCATACTACAACATTTAAAAACAATGATAATAGTTGACAATATCCATATCCCGATATCGTCTAACAAAGACTGTATACATTTTTTCTGGCGGACTCTGTATATACAGATGATGTATTTCTGTCTTCATTTTGCAAGCTGTCCACTTCATGGCCGTATCGATGAGTATAATCAACAAAGTAATCTAAAAAGCCACCTAATCCATACTTTATTTCTTTTGCCTTTGGCAAACTTAAAAATACAATAACAAACACAGTACATGTTTCGACCACTTAGTGGTCATCTTCAGCTGTATATAAAAAAATCTTAGATGATAACATTTAAAAGCAAGCACATTGGATCTGAAAACTATATCCCATGGGAATCCAAAATCTATTGTTCTAGATGCTTTAAATGAAATGGAAGATGGGGGGATGGGGTGGAGGTAAGGAGATTTATGTGAATGATACTTAAAGTACAGTATCGTTTACAATTGTGTTTAAAAACTTAAATGATGGAAAACATATTTTAAATATTTAAAAGCGTCTATGGTAAAATTCTTTTTGATAACATTAGGTGGCGTGAATAAAAAGTTTGTGTTTGTAATAATCTTCAGGCACTTGTGAGAAAATAATAACTTAATTAAAATTCGCGTCTGTGGTGATGTTAAACACTTTGTTTTTAATAAACATACTTTAAAATATTCTAAAGTGTCTATGGTAAGGCCATCACCATTTTATATAACAGAAGCCACCACAGGGTTTTAGGAAGTTAAACGACTAACACAGTTTCTTTTATCACATTCCGAAGAGCAATTCTCGGAAGTTAAACAGTCAACACGGCCTTTTAACCACAAGAATATCACTCAAGGAAGTTATTAAATATAAACAATAAATACCTGAAGACTGGTGCATATGACATAAACTCTCATTCAAGCACAAGTGTTTTTGAATAAGTGCCTTACCATAGACACTTTAGAATATTTTAAAGTATGTTTATTAAAAACAAAGTGTTTAACATCACCACAGACGCGAATTTTAATTAAGTTATTATTTTCTCACAAATGCCTGAAGATTATTACAAACACGAACTTTTTATTCACGCCACCTAATGTTATCAATAAGAATTTTACCATAGACGCTTTTAAATATTTTAAATATGTTTTCCATCATTTAAGTTTTTAAACACAATTGTAAACGATACTGTAGTTTTAAGTATCATTCACATAAATCTCCTTACCCCCACCCCACCCCCCCATCTTCCATTTCATTTAAAGCATCTAGAACAATAGTTTTTGGATTCCCATGGGATATAGTTTTAATATCCAATGTGCTTGCTTTTAAATGTTATCTTCTAAGATTTTTTTATATACAGCTGAAGATGACCACTAAGTGGTCGAAACATGTACTGTGTTTGTTAATGTATTTTTAAGTTTGCCAAAGGCAAAAGAAATAAAGTATCGATTAGGTGGCTTTTTAGATTAATTTGTTGATTTCTGTCTTCAGACGTAAAACAGAAAATTCAAACTACAGGAAAAGCGAGATAGCAGCATGAGAGTTTGGGAAGATCGGCCGTACAGTAGTAGTAGTAGTAGTAGTAGTAGTAGTAGTAGTAGTAGTAGTAGTAGTAGTAGTAGTAGTAGTAGTAGTAGTAGTAGTCAAAATAATGGACCAAAACTCCTGTTACTTAATTGCAGCTTCTCTTTCCTGAAATCTTAATAAATCGTGGGTGTTGTTAAGTTATTTTCCCCCACTGGCGCTTTGACTGAATGGTTAGTGCTTCATGGTCCTTCTTTAATTTTTATATCATCTTCATTCTTCAGAGTGTTGGACCTCTTCCATTTCCCTTCTGATTAAATAGAGGATGGTTGGCCAGTTGTACTACCTCTTAAAACAGTAATCACCACAACAGAATGGTCAGTGTACTGGCCTTCAGTTCAGAGGGCCCTGGTACGATTTCTGGCTGAATCGGATATTTTAATCACGTTTGTTAATTCCTATAAGTCGGGGGCTACGGGTTTGTGTTTGTATTCATACGCATCTTCAAATATATACAACACATCACACGATATACAGTTAGAAACACACAGTAGTGAATATATATCCTTCCACATATAATTGCTGTTAGGAAAGGCACCCGGCCACAAAACTAGGCTAAGTCCATAAAAAGTGCTGCACCAGGTAATAATGAAAAAGGCTAGAAAGAAGAGGAGAGAGTAGTTGTTAAATATTCCTCCCATAGGCTTTGTGGATTCTCAGACAAATTCTGCTTTTAATTTTTAAGACATAGCGAAAGGCACGGCTATCATAATGCTTGTTTGGAGGTTTATGAAGGAGGCATTTCATATTTTAAAATGATTGTCAATTATTTTAACAAAAATATTTCCAATGAGTATAGATGCATTCCTCTCAACTGTAGCATAGACAAGTATGCAGTTCAGACCAACACGCTAGATGTCACCACCACCACTGTTTGCACTCCACTCATTGCTGTTGAGATAGAGCTGTCCAGTATTGGTGTATTAAAGTATTTGATATAGGCTATCTACCATTTCTAAAGATGTGATAAGAATATTAGAAGGAGAGAACAAATATGAAAACTTTTCCACTGGGGCTTATTAAATAAAAATAGTGTATTAAAAGGTGTGTAAAACACCTGATAACACATATAAAAACGTTTGCAGTGGGGCCCCATAAAAGTATCAGCGCATTATTGCAGATCTCACACTTTCTAGAACAAATGTCAGCTGAAGCCTTATATTTCAGATCAGTGGGATCATTGTTTTCTGGCCACACTCTTCGACCATGAATTTGGAGGTTAAACTCGGCTATGTGCGAGAGAAATGACTTTGACCGTCCAAGACCAACTACGGATCGGCATCTTGAATGCGACAACACTTCGATCAATTCGATCCGAAACTCGAAGGTGCAAGTTTCAACATGTGCACCACAATTGAAAGATGTGGATGCCTATCCACTTCCTGGATATTTTCTTCATTAGTAAGTGATTTCATGACTTTTTCCGTACCTATAACGGGACTACCACAAGACAAATATGCACCACGCTAGTCTATCACGCGACAAATATTCGCTACCCTTCACTGTGTCACTCAGCACAGAATAAATTTCTGACTTCAGAATGGAATGCGAAACACAAACAGGCTTACTGGGTTATTCAGCAATATCAATGAAAACCGGAAAGCAAAACTAAACTTTCCTGAGGCTAATGGCTTGCTTCCCGAAGCTATAATTTACTCTCTAAATTTCCAGAATTTAAGGCCATTTTCCAATTTTTGCTTAACTTTCCCCGACCTGGCCCCTGTAGCGAGGGCTCTAATGTGTGTTGGAAATAACGTTCCTTTCACAAGGGATTACAAAGAACAATTTCAGGGCTGGGAAAAATGTGATCGTACTAAGCAGTAATAATGAAAAATTGTGATGTGATAAGTGAAGTATATTTGAATAGGTTTAATACGACATGAATCGGGACTTCGAATTTACGATGTGCTAAGCAAGAAATTGTCTTAATGAGGAACGCAGTACGAGGTTTCACAGTATTTTCTCACATCTGGTTAAATTTCAGAAAGGCTATTCCTGAATAATTAGTAGTGAAAAGGTTATCATTACTCTACTGGGGCTTGAAATATGTTTTTATGATACATATGAGGTTAAGTTAGGTTAGGTGTCTGAATAACAAAACTGAAAAGTTTGCCACAAAATCCACTGGAAGGATACTACTAAAATTTTTCAGAATGAAATTGAATGTACGCGTTCATGTTGTCTCGGAATTAGAAAATTAACTTACGAGTAAGGCATAGTATGGAAATCTGCAAAAAGGCAAGTTTGAACAAAAGGATTGCCGTTCTATACTTATTTTAATGTGTGTGGGTTTTTCTACCAACTTTTACAAAAATCGGATATAACAACAGTTCACTATAGCGAGTAAATTTTTCGCTGTTATGAATTCTCGCTATAACGGACTTCTACTGTACAAAAATATTTATTTTAAAATTTGCCTTTCTAAAATTGGGATGTGGGGATTATTTGGGTACATACCCTATTTTATCCCATGTTCACGAGTGATTTCAGACACACAGAGTAATTTTTTAAAGTTTTTTCTTTCTTCCTTACTGTATGAATATTTCAAGTGTTCTATGGGTGTCCAAATTATGAATTTTTAAAAAGAAAATTTTAAAAGAAATCAACAGAACTTAAGCATTGTTGACAGGCCAGTTGTTTACGATGTAACTTACTTAGATCGGTATGCAGTGGAAGGGGTGAGGAGGTACAGTCTGCGTTAGAACCAAGCATTATTGGATTATTTCCAGTATCCACATTTATGAAGCATAGACAAAATCACACAGAAATTGAGAGATGTTACGCAGGGCAGCAAGAAATTACTGTATGGTATCTTAAGAAACAAAATGAGAGACAAGTAAACACCAGATTTGTGAAGGGTGAAGGTAGCATAATTTTAACAAAGCCAGAAGAAATAAGAAATGGAGAGAGTATTTTCAGAAGCTGCTGAACATAAGAACGGATGACAGTCATTCAATGGACGACCAGGAAAGGCAATTAGTTGATGAAGAAATGGATAAAGAAATTACAATGAATGAAATTGAAATGGCAGTAAGAAAGATGAAGAATGGAAAAACTGCTGGAATAGATGAAATTTCAGTGGAGATGATAAAGGCAGCTGGAGCTGTAGGCCTGCAGTGGACATATCGGGTTCTCAGGAATGTCTGGGAGAATAAGGAGGTCCCTGAGGATTGGCAAAAAGGAATAATCATCCCAATTTTCAAGAAAGGTGATAAGAAAGTTTTGAAGAACTACAGGGGAATTATTCTAATATCCCATGTTGCTAAGATAATGGAAAAGATACTGGAAAGTAGAATAAGGTTGAGGGTTGAGAATCAGATACAGGAAAATCAGTTTGGTTTCAGAAGTGGAAGGTCAACAATAGAGCCCATTTTCATTATGAGACAACTAATAGAAAAGCATTGGAAGTAAGGAAATGATATGGTGATGACATTCATGGACATTGAAAAGGCCTATGACAGTGTCCCCAGGACGAAAGTTTGGGACAGTCTGGTGCAAAAAGGAATTGGACAGGAATTAATAAAAATGATCATGGAATTGTATAAGGAATGTTATAGTTGCTTGCAAACACAAGTTGGCAGGACAAGTTGGTTCAAAATAACTAGTGGGCTGAGACAGGGAAGTGTTCTATCACCAATCCTGTTTACAATAGTAATGGATGACATCATGAGAACAGCAAAAGCAGCATATGGAGGAAGAGAAATGAACATGATATTATTTGCAGATGATATTGTCAGTTGGGGAGAAGACGACAGGAAGGTTCAAGAACAGTTGAATGTGGTGAATAGGAAGATCAAAGAATGTGGATTGAAAATAAGTATAGAAAAGAGTAAAACTCTTGTTATGACTAGAGGGGAGAAAGAAGGGAAAGGTCAGATTAGACTTGCAGACAGGGCCCTGGAAGTAGTGGAAACGTTTAAATACCTGGGGAGTGAATTAATGGAGAATGCTCGACTGGATGCTGAGATTAGTAAAAGGATTCAAGCTGGAAGTTGTTTCTATCATAGTGTAAGAAACATGTTATGGCACAAAGATGTGCCAACGGAAGCAAAGGATACTATGTACAAGATGTATTATATACCCATAACAACTTACGGAGCAGAAACTTGGACAATGACCAAGAAGGATGAGAGTCGAATACAGGCAGCCGAAATGAAGTTCTTGAGGAGTATGATACAGAAGAGTAGAAGAGACAAAATAAGGAATGAGAAAATCCGGGAAGAAATTGGAGTGGAAAAAATGAATGATAGAATAGAGAAGAGCCGACTAAGATGGTTTGGGCACATAAAGCAAATGAGCGACGAAAGAATGCCAAAAAAGGTGATGGAAATGCAAATCCAAGGAAGGAGAGGCTGTGGACGACCACGATTGAGATGGAAGGATACCATCCAACGCAGCATTATAGAAAGAAACCTGGACTGGGACACAGTGTTGGAGGAGGAGTGGTGGAAAGACCGAAGAAAGTGGAGAGGAACCATATTTGCCCCTACCTGGCTACAGCTGGATAAAGGGAAATGATGATGATGAGACAAAATCCTAGTTCTTCGATAAACTTGACACTTACACGTATTGGTTGTCCTGAGGTAATTCTGTTAATATTCCTGAAACTTAATTCTAATTTTGATTCTATAACAGTTTTGTTGAATTAACTCTAGTAATTTTCCCATCAAAAGTATACAAACCAAATATACGTAGGTCGAGTCATAAGTCATGGCAACTATTTTTTTTCTCGCAAACAGGGGACAATTGATTCACAGTTAAGTATTTATTTATTTTCCACCTAGTCGATACAATGATTGCTTAATACAATTTTTAATGGTCAAAAGTGGTACATGTTTCGTATATTATCAACATCTTCAGCCACATAACACTGTTTAGATGAAAAATATATAAATTGACAAAGTGCGATACGGACCATGAAGCTGATTTTATGTAACAGGGGACAACACGGAAAATTGAAGATATGCATTTGGAAACATGTGTACTTGCGTATGATGCCACTAGATGGTGTATGTAAACAACAGTGTGGGTCTAAGCATACCCCACGTTCAGTGTGTGAGTGAGAGCATCAACAAAATGGGAGTCAACAAGCAGGAGCAATGATTGTATATTAAAATAGCAGTTCTCCACGGCAGAAATGCCATGCAGAGCTGCGGGAAGCATTAGGTGTGCATGCCATGCCCTGTAGAACAGTGGCGAGGTGGGTGGAGATGTTCAAACGGGTTGGAGTATCAACTACCGATTTGCCTCGCCCAGGCCGTCCAGTGTCCATGGACAAAGATGTACCTCTGGCAACACACAGTGGAAACCTTGGGTGATTATCCCTTTCAGACCTGAAAGAAAACTGGCGGTGTGAATTTTTGTTTGTATGTAAAAAACTAACTAAAATGCTCTTAAATAAATATATTTTTAGTCTATTCGACAAAATAAAAATTAATACCTGAAAAAAAGCACCCGCACAATTGTGCGTGTCAGGACTTTCTTCACTACTTACGAAAAAGAAAAATTACCTCAATGCATGTGAATATACATACGTACATGATCAAATGTTCTATTTTACAGTGGGGAATAATTTAAAAAATTAAATATTCGTTCAAACACAAGTAAATGTTACATTTTCCACATTGAGGAGGAGTTTAGCTATTACTGCCCTTTTGGCAGCAGCAGCTTGTCGTCAGACCTGAAGGAAATCTGGAGCTGTCTAAAACATCAAAAACTTACTAAAATGCTCTAAAATACATGTTTTTACAGTTTATTTTACAAAATAAGAACTATCAGCTAAAAAACAGAACCCACACAATTGTGCGTGTCAGGACTTCATTCACTACTTGTAAAAAAATAAAAAATTAAAAGAATTCAACTCAATACATGTGAATGTGCACATGCACATGATCAAATGTTCTATTTTACAGTGTGGAACTATTTTAAACAATTAAAATCTTATACATTACATTTCTCATGTAGAGTACCAGTTTTTCTTTCACAGTCCTTTTTGTGACAGCACCCAGCACTCCTGCATACATTGGCGGTAAGGAAACCTAGCCCACACATTTGTGCGTATCAACATTCAAAACCTCATGGTATTACTTACGATGTTGTAAGTTCACAATTTACGTTTGCTACACAGTCTACGCATTTCATTGATTATATTCTGATATTCAGTAAAGCTTCTAGATTAATATGAATGCAATAAATAAATACTTACTTTAGGCATTACTGCTTCCCGCCATATTCCTAATGAACTGTATTTTTAAACTATTCTTCCTGCCCCCTGGTGATCAAGTAATAAATAAAAACAGCTGAAGTACATGCTACGTGTCCCGCACAAGCGCTGCAGTCCGGTCTAGCGCCAAGAAAACGTCAAATAAGCTCAGACATAAATAAAATACGAACCCGCACAATTGTGCGCACATGGTCTGAAAGGGTTATTTCGAAGGTCTGTAACCAGTGGAGACCTGTCCTTTGTACGTCGTCTTGTGTATTTGCTGTCTGTACCATAATAAAACAAGGTTTTCCAATGGCCTGTGTTCTGTCACTTTCCTAAGAGAATTTCCTGAAGTTAGAATTTGTCTTCAAGCACATACATAAGTACATGCCCTATATTTACAAATGCATATCTTAGATTTTCCATGTTGTCTCCTGTTCGCGAGAAAAAAGTTAATTGCCATAATTTATGACTCGACCCTCGTATTATTTTTCATACATTGTGTAAAAACTGTCAAATGGGGAGTAAAGTTGAAACAATAGAAAATATTCGAGTTTCATACATACAAATGATGATGATGATGATGATGATGATGATGATGATGATTGTTGTTTTAAGGGGCCTAACATCGAAGGTCATCGGCCCACATACAGATGAATGTATGTTCTGAAAGTAAGTCTTCAACAACTTTTCTGTTCACCTCCTTGCAAACTTGTGTTTTGTTTTTTTGTTTTGTTTTTAAAGCAAACTGATTTCTTCCAGTTTCTCCAACACCATTCTTAAATGTGAGTTCAGTGTTAAAATTGCAGTGTCACTAGTGTCATGCCAAGTTTATGCTATTCAGGGTGTTCCTCTAACTCTCTGTCCTGCATCATGTATTGAAAGTGGTACTGAATTACTTCAGGAGTCTTGTCTTCCTTATTCTTTCTAGAAATCTTGTTCCTGTATGATATCAGTGACATTGAGACAGTCTCCCTTTAAGTTTTTGTATCTTTTAAAACCCTGTGATTGATAGTAGAAATTATCTTAATGATATGTTTGTATTATGTGTTCTCTAATTTGTTATTCTGGTCTCCTTATTTTGATCAGGTAATAGCAGTAGGCTTTGATCCTAGAATGGCTAAGGTAGCTCTGAAGAAACATCATGGCAATGTTGAGAAAGCTATAGAAGAACTTGTGGCATGTGGTGGTGTCATTGATGGAGAGGATTGGTCAGATAATGGTAAGTAGACCTAAGATACACAATGTTTAAATGAGTTTCATGGGCTCATTACCTCCTTAGTAGTTTTTCAGTTTTGTAAATAAATAAATAAATAAATAAATAAATCATCATAATCATCAGTTTCCCTCATCCACCTCCCACTGGATGTAGATGTTTATGGAACCTTTCCATCTTCCTCTATCCAACTAACATTGTTCCTCCTTAACTGTGTTCCAATCCAGGTTTCGTCTAATTATACTGTTCTTGATCATTTTTCAACCACCTTAGCCTGGATCTCTCTTTTGCCCTCCCTCCTTCTGTGTAGATCTCCATCATCCGTTGCGGCATCTTCCCTCTTCCATCATCTTAACGTGTCCAGACCATCTCCATTCTCCATTCTGTCATAAAGCTTTTCCACTCCAGTTTCCTTCCTTATGTCTTCATGTCTTACTCTGTCCCAGCGTTGCCAACCTCTGAGATCGTAATGATAGTACATTAACCCCGAGAAGATCGTATTTTTTCAAGAGAGGATCATATGACTTAAAATAACCATTAAAATATTTGCAGTTTAAATCTCTTTATAAGGACGTAATAGCTCACTTACGCAGCAGCTCTGACTGGTTCGATTCTTGGATAATAATATATTTCCAAAAAGTCAAGTACAGTGGAACCTTGGATTGCGAGCATAATTCGTTCCGGCAACATGCTTGTAATCCAAAGCGCTCGTATATCAAAGCAAGTTTTCCCATAACAAACAATTGAAACGCGATGATTCATCCACAACTCAGAAATATTTATTCGCATACCCTTTCTAAAACAAAATATAACGTAAAACAAATTAAAGTGCACTTTTCCTTACATTAGAATCATTGTTGGTGTGAGGGAGACGAGAGATGACATGAGAAGAGTTACTGTGTAGCACGAATTTCACTAACGGAATCACTGATAACCTTTGGCTCACTGGAATTGTTTTCTTTTCATGCAACTTTAACGAGGCACCTGTCCAATGACTTGCTTTTGCGGTTTTTTTTTTTGAGGATTTCACGAAAATGTGACATTTGCATTGTCATTGAACTGATTCATCGTTCGCACTGCTGTCTTATTCGGGTGGTGTTTTTCTACAAAATTTTGCACCATTTCCCACATTTTGCACTTCTCCCGAATCTCAGTTGAAGTGAGAGATTCCATTGACTTTCCCTCCTCCTCTTCCCCGGACGAGATCTCCATAACCTCCTCCTGTTATTCGCGATGCAGGTCCATCAGTTCATTGGTGGTCAGTTGCTGGCTATGTTCTTCCACCAGCTCTTGAATGTCCACGTCATTCACCTCCATCCCCAAAGTCTTCCCTAAGGACACAATTTAATCGACAATCGGCGGCTCATTGTCGCCAACGATACCCTCAAAGTCACGTCCACGAACACAGTCAGGCACAGCTTTCCACAAGCGGAAGTGAGAGTTCTCTTGGTGACTCCATCCCAGGCTTTATCGATGATCTTCAGGAAGTTCACGATGGGGAAATGATTTCTCCCAAACTCTCGGAGAGTAAGGTTTGTTCCTTTGGTCACTTCGAATCATCGCTGAAATAGTGCTTTGGTGTATAGCTTCTTGAAGTTCGAAATGACTTGCTGATCCATAGGCTGGAGTAGTGTTGGGAGGAAGGAACTTAACCTTAACGAACTTGAATTCCTCCAGGAAATCGTCCTCAAGGCCTCAAGGCCTGGGGGATGAGCAGGAGCATTGTCCCTAACCAGCAAGACTTTGAGCGGCAGATTATTTTCTGACAGGTATTTCTTCACTACAGGACCAAAGACCTCGTTCATCCGTTCAACAAACGAACAGGATGGGGAAAACGTAGGCACATGTGACGCTCGTATTGCGGAACCTCACTCGCTTATCAAGTTACAATTTATTTAAAATGTGTGCTCGTCTTGAAAAACACTCGTAGACCAAGTTACTCGCATTCCGAGGTTTCACTGTACCTCTGGTTCAGGTCGCAAGTAAAACTGTACGTTCCACGGATTACAGATAACACGATAGCTAGGTGTCCCACTACTACAAATCCACATTTAAACAGGTTAGGACAGAAAATAAATAGAAGTCATCGTGTTAATATGTTATGTGCAGTATCAAGGATACGAAAATAACTTTGATTTAGATTACTCAAGAATTTGGTAATTTGCAAACTTGTAGTCAACATGAGATATAAAACCACTTAAATTCCTTACCTCATAGCTGGAAATCCACATTCTTCATGATCACATTCTTTTATGGAACCTCTAAGCACATTCACAGCAGAAAGTTCTGAAGTACTGGTACTTGAGCTTGCTGGTTGATTATACAACTCTGCTTAAGTCGTCCTTCTTAGCATGTTCTCTGATGGTTAGAAATCTTTACATGTACATACCATTCACTTGAACACTCTGGCTGCCTAGCAAGCATCCATTCATCGTGGAAGGAATTAGCCTATACCTGTTTCTGACTTTAATGAGATTAATTATGCTGAATATTCTTTCACAATCAGCTTTAGATGAGGGAGTGACAAAACAGAGTGTGCAAATTTTTTAAGTGCGGGAAACTCACATTCACCAAACGTGTTTTTCACATCCTGTAACGTAGGCCAAAATTAATCTACTTCAGGGCAGGCTTTAATATCATCATTGATGTTGACGAAGTGTCATTTCTCCCCGTCATTGTCAATCTGCTGAAGGCAAATGCTGTGATCCACTGATTACAGTACAGCCGCGAGACTGTGAAGTAACTCAGAAAGGAAAGAGCCCATTCTTGGTAAATTCCCTTTGAGAATCTCATTATTCGATAAACCTCTCCATCTCTTTCAATCTTGTCTTTTATGATAGAACATAACTGGCATGAATAAAAGAAAGAAGAAAATCTACATATTTTAAAGAGAAAACAAGATAAAATTTACGATACGTCATATGATCATACAATAAGCATACGATCCCCGGGTTAGATCGTACAATAGTGCACAGCGTCGAATTATTGTACGTGTACAATCCAGATTGTATGGTTGGCAACGCTGCTCTGTCCTTTCTTGTCATTCCTATCATACTTCTTAAAAATTAAATTTCACTGACCTGGATTTTATTCTCCTCTCTGTTTGTCAGTGTCCTGGTCCCTACTGCATATGTCAGTATTGTAGTACATCTTATACATCACCTCGGTATGCTTCATTTGTATTTCCTTCCTCCACACCAGGTTTCTCTCACTCTGGTAGAATGCATTGCCTGGTTGAATCCTTCTACTGATCTCCTTGTCCAGCCCTGCATCTTGCATCAGTTTGCTTCCCAAGTATTTGAAGCTTTCCTCAATTTGAAGGTTTTGTCCCTTAATTTGTACCATTCCTTTCCCTTTTCTTCCTCATCTAGTCAAAATCATTGTCTTACCCTTTTCACACTGATTTTCATTCCATAATTTTCAATAATCTCATTCAACATGTTGAGTTGTTCTTACACCTGTACTTCCTCTCTGTTTGCTCCCCACACCACAATATCATCTGCAAACATATTTTACCTTTGTCACCTTCACAATTTCATCCATAACCATTATGGATAACAGTGGTGATAGCAAACTTCTTTGTCATAGTCCATTTTCATTCCAAAACTACTCTCGTCCCCACATGTGTTTGGACACTGCTGCAACAATTTTATTCTATTATTTATTTTCCAAATTCTTTCTGTTGCATTACTTTCCATACCTTTACTCTGGGTACACTATCATAAGCCTTTTCTAAATTACGGAATGTCATCACTCTCAATGTCTATATTCCCAATGTTTTCCTATTAACTGCCTTATAGTAAAGATGGGGTCTAGTGCTGATCTTCCATTTTGCCACATTGCTCTTCTTGTAATTGTGCTTCTGCCTTTCTTCTCATTCTCCTTTCTAGTACCCTTTCAAATATTTTTGCTATCTGAGATGATCGTGATTCCTGAATAATTATCAAATTTCTTGTCCCCCTTCTTAAATACTTCAGTCATTTGGTAGTGATTTTTCTTTCCAAATACATCTAAATAACCTATACAGCCAATATAGACAAACAGATCCTGCAACTTTTATGATTTCCACACACAGTTCATCCAATGCCTCTGCTTTTCTCACTTTCATTCTTTTGACAGCAGTTTCTACCTCTTCTGTCTCCTCATACAGTATCGTTTCATCTATACCCCTTCTCACATTCAGGAGTTCATCAACTTCCACCTTTTCTTTATCCCAATCTAATGGTGGATCTCTCATTTTTTACCTTTTCACCTGCTTTTGTAGACTCTTCCTTTTCTCTTCCTTGTTACAAATATAGCATCCTTTTACTGCAGTACTCATCCCCTTCCAACTCTCATGTAAAACTTACCCAGCTTTTCTTCACTTACTACTTTCTTGTGCATTCTTTTCATTCTCTGATATATTTTTGCATTCAATCCCCATTCCATAGTAACCATGCTTTCTTATGCTCATTCCACCGTGGGGTCTCTTTATTTTCTACTCTTTCAGATATTCTGCCACAAACACTCTCCACCTCAACTCTGGGTAAGTATTGTTTCAGTTTATATTGGAATTTTTCTTTTACCTCCAGTTAATTTCCATACTTTTATTTTCCTCACTCTTATTTCTTTCATTTTCTCTTTTTTCCTACTTTCATTTTTGCTATCACTACTCTATAGTCTCAGTCAAAGGCTACTTCTGGTAAGGCTATTACACCTGTGTCCGATTTGCTCTTTCCCCCAAGAAATACCATTTTTATTCATGTATTAGACCCCCTCGCATATTAGACCTCCCTTGGCTTTTCGAGATGAAGACAGTGAAAAAAATAAATCTCACATAGAAGAACCCCCAACGTAATTCGTCAGAGAAGAACAATGATTCCGCTTCGAAGCAGGTACAAGCCTTACTGCAGCTCTGATGACATCACACAAATTTGTGAATAGTTTCGTCCATACAACCCATGCAATGAAAACGCACCGAAGTCATGAGGTACATCTGTGACCTGTAGTTACGAAATGTCAGCCTCGGTAGCGTAGGCCTACTGCAGCTCTCATGATGTTGCACAAATAGGTGAATAGTTTCGTGTCTGACTCGCGCATTGCAAGCACACATCAGTCATGTATATATGTCTGTGTTTTGTAGTTAAGAATTTCTGCCAGCATAATGGTTAGCACAATTAGCTGCTGTTCTCGGGAGCCTGAGTTCGATTCCCGGTACTGTATTGCTAGAGATTTATGAATGGCAGGAAGGTTGATATGTGGTAAAAATGGTACATGCAACTCTCTTCCACTGGAGGCTGTCTAAAAAGAACGGTACATTTTTTGGAGAGAAGTAGGTTTAAAACGTGATAAAAACAATCCAATCATAATGATTGTTTTACTTGCCAACGTACCTCACAAATAATAATAATAATAATTTTACGTCCCCACTCAACGATTTTTCGAGACGCCAAACGAAACATACTCTGCTATGCGTTAATAAAAAAATGGAGACGACGATCGTACGAAATTAAACATTATGATAATAAAACGCATTATTGCCACACCTGTAGATATCCACTAATGGGGTAAACTTTCCTGTTATTTATTTTTAATCTTCCCGTCGTGGAACTTTTGGAGCGGGCACTTGATAACATATCTAACCTAAACAGAGCAGTCTCTTTACTCATTTACAGCAGTTTAGGTAAATCCTGATGTGATAAATGTGGAGAACAAGCATGAAATATACTTAAAAATAAGGGTTTGACTTTCAGCAGCAGCAGTTATACAAAGAACACTTCCAGTCACCATGTATTACATTCGGAAGTACAACTCATAACATATGCTAGTTATCAGCTGGTTGTTTGGCACACTTTTTACAGCATGGCTTTATTCGGAAGGAGTACCATTTGCTACACATACGCCAACTGGGAATATCAGAGACCATTTCCAGAAACCACTTGGGAATAGATTCTCACTGTTTGGACTCTAAATACTCGGGAAGGAAACTATTTTTAAAAGTTTCAAAAAAGACGGGACCTCGAATGCTCTCGATGCATGACTGATGAGATGACAGTGAAGGTGACGTCATTTGGAATGACGATGTGCCAGTAGCAGGGAAGTTGGTGACACAAGATGATAATTCAAATGAAAGCAGTAATTAGGTTTACTCAGGTTTACTGTGTGGTAGGTCTACTGCTCAACTGACAGAGACAAATGACTGGCTATTAAATACTTTTGTATCAGTATTGCATAATATCATAATACCCTTATCCCTTTTCTGTACGAGGTGAGTATGAAGTGAAATGAATCTTCGTAACAAGCTTTTACAACTGTATGCCCTTCCTGACGTCAACCTAATCAGAGGAATTAATTAGATGAAACAAACTACGTGATATGAATAACTTGCTATTTGCTTTACGTCGCACCGACACAGATAGGTCTTATGGCGACGATGGGACAGGGAAGGGCTAGGAGTGGGAAGGAAGCGGCCGTGGCCTTAATTAAGGTACAGCCCCAGCATTTGCCTAGTGTGAAAATGGGAAACCACGGAAAACCATCTTCAGGGCTGCCGACAGTGGGGTTCGAACCTACCATCTGCAAGTAATCAGCTTCATTTTCCGTATCAAAATCTAATCACTAAATTTTACACTATTGAGATTCTTCCACCGTTTTGATACTTTATTTTGCCTTTTGGCAAATTTTTTATTTATATGTCAACAGTACATGTTTCGTTCCTTATTTAGGAACATACTGGATACTGGCCGCACTTAAGCGACTGCAGCTATCGAGCTCGGTATATGAATAACTAAAACTGACTATATTTACTTTATATGTAGCCCTAAACGTCGTGTTCACCATTTATTGTCTTTTAACATTTGGAAATACTGTCTTCCAACAAAAATAGTCAGTATAACTCAAATACATTCATAAGTTTGTTAAAGAATAGTGTAGAATGTTTACATGTATTTATTAGCTCTTTATAGCCTAGAAGCCATGTGTTCACTGCACAAAATTTGAGGTTATCACATATTGGACACCCCCGTACTTTTTTTAGCTGTAAAAGTGAAAAAAGAAAGGGATCTAATACGCGAGTAAATACGGTAATCAGTTTCTGTCCTTGTCCTTCTGTTTCCACATACATATCTCATAATCTTCCTATTATTCTTCTTCCTGAACCACGTATTGCCCATGCCTAACCCATTTCTCGCACTAAAGTACACCGGCTTTTCTCCCTTTTTATTCTTCTTTCCATATCCAAAAGGTCGAATTACTTCTTCCATTCTTTTCTGTCACATCCCGCCATTGCACTGAAGTCTCCCCTCCAGTAGATAATGTATGCTTTCCTTAACTACAGTACTTCTTCCTCTATTCTCTCCGCTCAGCTTTACTCAATCCTATCATAACTATATTCTCCTTCTCCATGAAATCGGCCACTTCCTCTGACTTCCCAGTCTGTGACATGATGTTGGTTATTGCCATATTCATCATGTTCTCTACTGGTCACCCACTTCTCACAGTTCCCCCAGCATAAGAAGTGTGCATCGTTTCTGAAGAACCCCCTAGCCTTCTTGGAGGCTGATTTAAAAGTGCCATTTAATTTAGGGTGGTTTTTTTTTTTTATTATTATTATTTTATATATATATATATATAGCTACTGTCAGCAGGTAATCAGGTCACTCCTAACATAGTGAATAGCCACCTTTTGCTGCCAACCCTAACTTGGGTCAGACTCTGTTTGATGGGTTCCTGTATCATTTCCTACACTGAAGGGACCATCGTCTTACTTAAGGGAACTCATCTGCTCAAAGCCTTTAGTCGCTTTAAGGGATCGGATTATTTACTGATGCTCAGCGTTGAAACACTGGCTGAATGGTCTACTCATTACCGTAGCGAGTTAACTACCCAGACAGTTAATATATGTACCCCTTACTCTCGTTTCCTAATATGGGGTTGGGGATGAGGTGAAGTGAAATGTTTATGGCATGTTTTTACATCCGGGTGCCCTTCCTGATACCAACCTCAGTTGAGGAGGTAATGAAAATGAAATGAATGATGGTGAATGAAATAGGGTAAGGAGGTGGAAGGAATCGGCTGTGGCCTGTGGATAAGAACTGTCCCAGCGTTTCCCTGGTAATGAAAATGGTAAACCACAGAAAACCATTCTCAGGACAGCCAACGGGGGGGTTCGAACCCACTTGTCTCCCAAATGCAGAGTTTGGCATCCTAGCCATAGCCGTTGACCCGTGTAGCCACTCAGCTCGGTACAGTTAAAAAGACAAACTGTACATGAAATATGTATATACAGGGTGTTCGGGAGATAAATACAAATATTTTTTCTGCTGGTTATTGAGAGGGCCTTGAAAACATATGATGTCAAAATAATGTCCTATTTCAAAATAAAAATATGAAGTTGCAAATTTTGTTTATGTAGCAGGTAGTATTTATTGATGAACGACTTAGGGCTTTGCTGACATAATTTTACAATATTTTCCACTGTGAAAATGTTTGCTTTTTGTACGTCGAAGCATACTGCCTGAAGTTGTAGTGCAGTGATATACGTAGAACTGTTTCTTGCACATTACGCTTGCACACAACCTGAAGCTGCATTACAGTGATGTACTTAGAATTAATTACTTCTTGCACATTATACATGCAGAATACGTCCTGAAGCTGCAGTGAAGTGATGTGTACAGCTGCAGTGCAGTGATGTACTTATAATTGCTTCTTACACATTACGCATGCATTCAGTCTTAAGCATGGGACGGCAGATTGTACAAGCTGTGAAGCAAACGAAGCTACTGCCTACCTCACAAACATTACACTCTTATTTCAAGCTCCTCCCTTGGACAAATCTTTTGCTAAATTGTTTTTGAAATCATACCTTACGAACTGCGGACACCCCGACAGTGGGGTTCGAATCCACCATCTCCCGAATACTGGATACTGGCCGCACTTAAGCGACTGCAGCTATCGGGCTCGGTGACACGCACACAGTGAGTATTGTATGGAAAGAAGTGTTGTAAACTACATTACAAATGAATTAGTTATAATGTACTGGTATTAAATGTTCATAAAGCTATTGAAAAGGGCAGGCAAAATAATATGACTATGACAGCCATATGGTTCATGGTGTGGGTTACTATAGTCACGTCCTAGTTCGTGAACCATGGGCAATGGTTGAGTGGCCTAGTAAGTGGTCCTGAGAGTCAGGATACCAGTTGCTATGGAATGGGAGTGGGCATCTCGGCCATATTCTGAGTCATGGCCCTCCTTGTGCTCAGGTGGCTAGGACTATATAATCCACAGGTGGTCCATAACCCATTAGAGGAGAGATCCTCACTTGGACTATGTGTAAGTAGGGTAGCATCCTGCTTCATGAATTTACCGAGCTCAGAACATTTTAAGCAAGCCTCGGACCTATGGGAGTAACGGAGTTCCACTGCCATTTGACAGGCGAGGGACTCCTTGGATACAACTTGGCGAACGAAATGGAATTCGATGGGGAGCTATCAATATTAATGGTGCTTATGGAAGAAAGAAAGTAGAACTGGTTGAGTCAGCAAAGAGGATGCATCTGGATGTGTTAGGAGTAACTAATATTTGGGTAAGGGGAAATAACGAGGAAGAGATGGGAGATTATAAAGTGTACTTGACGGGTGTTTGAAAGGGAAGGGCTGCTTATCAGGAATACCAGTGCACGCAACATAGTTTCTGTTAGGCACATAAATGAGCGAATTCTGTGGGTAGATTTGGCAATCCCACTGTCAGCAGCCCTGAAGATGGTTTTCCGTGGTTTCGCATTTTTCACACCAGGCAAATGCTGGGGCCGTACCTTAATTAAGGCCACGCTCACTTCCTTCCAACTCCTAGGCCTTTCGTATCCCATCGTCGCCATATGACCTATCCGTATCGGTGCAACGTAAAGCCACTAGCAAAAAAAAAATTTGGCAATTGGTGGAGGAATTAGGACGAGGATTGTCTCTGTGTATTTGCCACGTGAGAATGCAGATGCGGATGAAGTTGACAAGTTTTATGAAGCATTGAGTGACTATGTGGTCAGGGTCAACAGCAAGGATAGAATAGTGCTAATGGGCGATTTCAATGCGAGAGTTGGAAATGGAACTGAAGAATACGAAAGGGTGATTGGTAAGTGTGGGGAAGATATGGAAGTTAATGGGAATGGGAAGCGTTTGCTGGACTTCTGTGCTAGTATGGGTTTAGCGGTTATGAATACATTCTTCAAGCATAAAGCTATACACCGCTACACATGGGAGGCTAGGGGTACCAGATCCCTAATAGACTATATCTTATCCAACTTCGAATTCAGGAAATCTGTTAGGAATGTATGAGTTTTCCGGGGATTTTTCGATGATACAGACCACTATCTGATCTGTAGTGAACTAAGTATCCCTAGGCCTAGGGTAGAGAAAGTGAAATCTGTCTGCAAACGAATAAGGGTAGAAAATCTCCAGGACGAGGAAATTAGACAGAAGTACATGGATATGATTAGTGAGAAGTTTTGAACAGTAGACAGTAAGCTGGTTCAGGATGTAGAAAGAGAATGGGTGGCATACAGGGATGCTGTAGTAGAAACAGCAAGGGAATGCCTAGGAACAACTGTGTGTAAAGATGGGAAAAGGCAAACATCTTGGTGGAATGATGAAGTGAGAGCAGCTTGTAAATGTAAAAAGAAGGCTTATCAGAAATGGCACCAAACAAGGGCCGAGGCAGACAGGGATTTTTACGTAGATGAAAGAAACAGAGCAAAACAAATAGTTGTTGAATCCAAAAAAGAAGACGTCGGAAGATTTTGGTTATAACCTGGAAAAGCTAGGTCAAGCAGCAGTGAAACCTTTCTGGACATTAATAAAGAATCTTATGAAGGGAGAGGAAAAAGGAAATGAACAGTGTTTTGAGTAATTCAGGTGAACTCGTAATAGATCCCAGGGAATCAGTGGAGAGATGGAGGGAATATTTTGAACATCTTCTCAACGTAAAAGGAAATCTTCCTGGTGGTGTTGCAAACAGCCAAGCTCATGGGGAGGAGGAAAATTTTGGTGAAATTACGCTTGAGGAAGTGGAAAGGATGGTAAATAAACTCCATTGTCATAAAGCAGCAGGAATAGATGAAATTAGAACTGAAATGGTAAAGTATAGTGGGAAGGCACGGATGAAATGGCTTCATAGAGTAGTAAGATTAGCGTGGAGTGTTGGTGGGGTACCTTCGAATTGGACAAAAGTAGTAATTGCACCTATCTATAAGCAAGGAAACCGGAAGGATTGCAACAACTATTGAGGTATCTCATTGATTAGCATACCAGGCAAAGTATTCACTGGCGTCTTGGAAGGGAGGGTGCGATCAGTAGTTGAGAGGAAGTTGGATAAAAACCAGTGTGGTTTCCGACCACAGAGGGGCTGTCAGGATCAGATTTTTAGTATGCGCCAGGTAATTGAAAAATGCTACGAGAGGAATAGGCAGTTGTGTTTATGTTTCGTAGATCTAGAGAAAGCATATGACAGGGTACCGAGGAAAAAGATGTTCGCCATACTGGGAGACTATGGAATTAAATTTAAATTATTAAAATCAATCAAAAACATTTATGTTGACAATTGGGCTTCAGTGAGAATTGATGGTAGAATGAGTTCTTGGTTCAGGGTACTTACAGGGATAGGACGAGGCTGTAATCTTTCACTTTTTCTGTTTGTAGTTGACATGGATCATCTGCTGAAAGGCATAAAATGACAGGGGGAGATTCAGTTTGGTGGAAATTTAGTAAGCAGTCTGGCCTATGCTGACGACTTGGTCTTAATGGCAGATTGTGCCGAAAGTCTGCAGTCAAATATCTTGGAACTTGAAAATAGGTGCAATGAGTATAGTCGATAATTTTGAGTATTTAGGTTGTGTGTTCTCCCAGGATGGTAATATAGTAAGTGAGATTGAATCAAGGTGTAGTAAAGCTAATGCAGTGGGCTCACAGTTGCGATCAGTAGTATTATGTAAGAAGAAAGCTCCGAGACGTAACTATCTTTACATCGGTCTGTTTTCAGACCAACTTTGCTTTACGGGAGCGAAAGCTGGGTGGACTCAGGATATCTTATTCATAAGTTAGAAGTAACAGACATGAAAGTAGTGAGAATGATTGCTGGTACAAACAGGTGGGAACATTGGCAGGAAGGTACTCGGAATGAGGAGATAAAGGCTAATTTAGGAATGAACTCGATGGATGAAACTGTACGCATAAACTGGCTTCGGTGGTGGGGTCATGTGAGGCGAATGGAGGAGGATAGGTTACCTAGGAGAATAATGGGCTCTGTTATGGAGGTTAAGAGAAGTAGAGGGAAACCAAGACAATGATGGTTAGACTCAGTTTCTAACAATTTAAATATAAGAGGTATAGAACTAAATGAGGCCACAGCACTAGTTGCAAATAGAGGATTGTGGTGATGTTTAGTAAATTCACAGTGGCTTGTAGACTGAACGCTGAAAGGCATAACAGTCTATAATGATAATGTATGTAATGTAGGCATATCAAGACAGTCCATCTATCAATTCTTGAGCCAAGCTTGGGTTCTAATTCCATCTAGGCTAAGTTGAGTGCCCATCTTGCAACTCTCCCTGCTTCTACTCTCACCACTTGGTCAAACTACAGTAGCCTTGCTTCTATCATTGTGTCTGAAATGGTAACAGTTATGAAGAAGTTCTGTATGGTTTAATTTCTAATATGATCACGCTGTGTTCTCCCATATGCCATCTTAGCATGAATCTCTCTACAAAATTGATTGATCAAAGACATACAGTTTATACACAAAGAATTACTCTCTGTGTGTTGTGAATTTTTCTGGTTTTAGGCTTGCTACAAGACCTTACATACAGCTATAATTTACTTAAATGAAAGTAATAGAGATAGTAACGGCATCCACTGATGAAAAAAGGAAATTGTGGTAGTAAATTATAACACTTATAACATGTAACCAGATTAAAATCATCATCATCATCATCATTTCCCTTTATCCAGCTGTAGCCGGGTAGGGGCAAATATGGTTCCTCTCCACTTTCTTCGGTCTTTCCACCACTCCTCTTCCAACACTGTGTCCCAGTCCAGGTTTCTTTCTATAATGCTGCGTTGGATGGTATCCTTCCATCTCAATCGTGGTCGTCCACGGCCTCTCCTTCCTTGCATTTGCATTTCCATCACCTTTTTTGGCATTCTTTCGTCGCTCATTCGCTTTATGTGCCCAAACCATCTTAGTCGGCTCTTCTCTATTCTATCATTCATTTTTTCCACTCCAATTTCTTCCCGGATTTTCTCATTCCTTATTTTGTCTCTTCTACTCTTCTGTATCATACTCCTCAAGAATTTCATTTCGGCTGCCTGTATTCGACTCTCATCCTTCTTTGTCATTGTCCAAGTTTCTGCTCCGTAAGTTGTTATGGGTACGTAATACATCTTGTACATAGTATCCTTTGCTTCCATTGGCACATCTTTGTCCCATAACATATTTCTTACACTATGATAGAAACAACTTCCAGCTTGAATCCTTTTACTAATCTCAGCATCCAGTCGAGCATTCTCCATTAATTCACTCCCCAGGTATTTAAATGTTTCCACTACTTCCAGGGCCTTGTCTGCAAGTCTAATCTGACCTTTCCCTTCTTTCTCCCCTCTAGTCATAACAAGAGTTTTACTCTTTTCTACACTTATTTTCAATCCACATTCTTCAATCTTCCCATTCACCACATTCAACTGTTCTTGAACCTTCCTGTCGTCTTCTCCCCAAATCACAATATCATCTGCAAATAACATCATGTTCATTCCTCTTTCTCCAGATTAAAATAATAACTTTTAATTATTTTTTTTTTCAGAATCTGATGATTCAGAGAATGAGGAGAGAAATAATGAGGAGAAGAAAAAACTGAGAGAGAAAGAGGAAGAGGCATACCGAAGGTTAGCAGAGGGAATATCTACTCGTGAAGATGATCATCTGGATCTCACTTTGGTTCATGAAGAAGCCTTCCTGCGTGAATATAAGGCTTTGTTAAATAACACTTCACCCCATCATTAAAATTCTTGAAAGACAAAGTATATGAGGATTTTGTGAGGAAATATTATTTTTTGAACTAATTCATGTACAAAAGATAGACTATACTTTTTTACTCATTACCACCCCTGTGTATTGTTAATTTCTAATTGTATTTTATTTTAATGTTAAGAGTTGTACAGATAAATCAAGTACAATCAGACAATAAAATAGTAACTAACATTTCTGAAATTATTTTAAAACATAGAAAATTTGAACACACTAAGCTAGTGAATCCCCAAATTTTGCCTGTCGTAGGCACTTTTCCAGTCCATGAAATACATGAAATATGAAGGAACTTCAGTTTTCCAGTTATTTCTGGAATCACTAGAGCCACCAAGAAAAAAAGGTAAAAAAAAATCACAGTGGTAGAACCAGTTTATTAAGCTCTGTGTTGTTTTTTTTTTTTTTTTTTTTTTTTTTTTTTTTTTTTTTTTTTTTTTTTTTTTTGAGGGGATAGAGGTAAGAAGCCTTATGGCCCGGTATGTTTAGTGAGTATGAAATATGTAAGGCTGTGATGTCCTTATTGGCGTGTGTTTGTAATTGGGAGCTGGAATTGGGAAGAAAATTATAGTATACATTAGGTACCATCCAACATTCACCTAGAGTAGGAGTGGGAAACAAGTGAAAACCATTTCTACAGCAGCTAAATGTTGGGTTTTAACTCTCATCATTTCTTTTATGTTCTTTATGCACCCTGTTCCAAACTTCAGACTGGTCTTAAATTCATTGTAGAGCCAGGAACAAAACCTGAGGTAGCAAGAGTCGGAATCTACTGCTCTAGACCTTAGACTAAGGTAATTAAACATCTCTGTTGTTAATGGGATGCCAAATGTCCCATTTTTTCAACCAGAAATAAATCAATGATCTTGTTCTCATAATTTAATGTTTTCAGTTTAGTTTTGGACTAATTTCTATTTCTCTCGTATGTTATTATGTTATCTGAGGAGTGCAAAAACATGAACACAGATATTGATAAAAAGTTTATGGATTTAAAAATGAGTGTAAAAAGGATGGAGGTGTTAGTAAGCTGTGCATTGGCTATACCAGGAAAAAATAACGATGATGAATGAACCTTCTGAACTGTAAACTCTCTACGGACTGATGACAAGAACTGTTTTTATAGCAGAAATGAAACAAACAATTGTTGCTTGTCAAGACTCATTTTCAGGGTCTTAGTTGTAAATAAAAATGATCTGTAGATAAGTAATCCCAATTTGCTCATCAGAAAAATACAGTGTTTCTCATTCTGAAGCCAGCAGATCACACTGTAGATTGTTAAATTGTCCATGTGTGTGTTTGTATGCAATAATTATTTATTAAAACTTTTCCTTGTAATTGTGTATGGTAAATATTGTTATTCAGTTCATAATCCTTTGTCATTTAATATCACTGTTTTCTCCAGTTTTTTTATGTCTAAATTTATGAAATGCCCAGTTTATTTTTAAATAAATCTGGTCACCATACCCTAGACCAGGGATGGCGAACCTTTTCCAACTAGTGTGCCATTTTAAGTCTGGTTTATTACTATCATCTGTTGACTGTGCCACTTGTTATTTTCCATTAGGGGATGTCTACAACCCCCTCTCCCCCGGGACTTCCTTTATAAATTCCCGATTATGTTTCATAATATGTCATTTATTTATTTATTTATTTATTTAATATACATATATCTGGTAAATACATTTGATTGCATGTTCCATGGGGCTGTGCCTCAATTATGGCCACGGTGGTTTCCCTCCCACTTGTACGCCAATCCCATTTTCACCACAAGACCTATCTTATGTCGGTGCAACGTAAAAAAATTGTAAAAAAATAGTTATTAGATACAAAATTCAAAAGTGCTAATTAGCTTCATTATCATTCCATGTTGTAGTTTGTATGCTCAACAATTAAACTAATTTCTCCCTCATCACATTTCCATAACGAAATGGAAAATTTAAAAAAACAGGTATCCTTTTTTGTAAGGTCACATTCTGCTTTCATCAAAACATACTGCTACATGTGGGAGTTATCCAAATTAGCTTTCAACTGCTCCGAAACTTCTTCACTCATTTTTAATATTCTATCCTTGACAGCAGTTCAGCTGGCTGGCATTCCTTTAATTCTGTTAATTATTAGTTGTATGTAAGGGAAGTTTTCAAATAATGTCGGACGTCAATAAGAAACTTTGTTTCAACAACTCACCATCAGAAATTGGTTTCCCATGCATGCTGTACTATGCAGTGAGAGAGATGGAAACAGCCGCACTGATATTATTCCTTGGCCGAAAAGATGATCCAAAAGAATTTGTTTTGTGCAATGTTCGATAAACGAACTCTCTTCTTTCTTCATTTGAAATGGAACAGATATTCGAATGATCAGTCTCGAAGTTGCGCTTTACATTAAATGTGGGGGATACAATTGTTTTCGAACACAGGCAACACATAATTTTATCAGTCCAAATTCCCTTGGCCAGAGTTCTTGAAAAATACGGTCACCACCTTTGTTAAGTTTCTGCTCTTTTCGGCACCGAAAACATGTTTGCGATGTCCGTATACAAAACCACCAGAAAACGACACTATCTCACTTGACTTTCGGACCTATCAGTGTAGCAGTGTTGCCATATTGCACGTCCGAATGGAACTAGTATTTAGATTTTCGATATTTATTTCTTACACGTGAAACTTTATATGTATTGTCTGCAGTGCAAGACGTATATATAAAATAATATTATGTTCATGTGATGTGCCACTGAAATCGTGTTCGCGTGTCACCTAGTGACGCGTGGCATAGGTTCGCCATCACCGAGCTTGATAGCTGCAGTCGAATCGCTTAAGTGCGGCCAGTATCCAGTATTCGGGAGATAGTAGATTCGAACTCCACTGTCGACAGCCCTGAAGATGGTTTTCCGTGGTTTCCCGTTTTCACACCAGGCAAATGCTGGGGCTGTACCTTAATTAAGGCCACGACCGCTTCCTTCCCACTCCTAGCCCTTTCCTGTCCCATCGTCACCATAAGATGTATCTGTGTCGGTGCGACGTAAAGCCAATAGCAAAAAAAAAAAAGTTCGCCATCCCTGCCCTAGACCAACTGAATCAAAGTCTTCAGAGAACTTTGTATGTAAGCAGTTGACCAGATCATAATATAAAATATACTATATTGTAATAATTACCAATTGACACATCGGGCATAGTCGAGAAAATATTTCGTAGTTTTATTTTAAATATGTACATTTTAGTAGTTTAGCTGAGTTTTGTCGTTCCTTCTTTTCTTTCACTTGATGTGAATTTGGTCATATTTTACAGCCAGGTGCCAGCTCTATGTGGAGGTTTGTACCATATTTACTCACCTAGAATGCCCCCTGCTTTTTTTTTTCCTAATTTTCTTTAAAAAATTGGGGAGGGTATAAGTGATAATTTAACATATGGCAATATAGGTTAGGTTGGCATAGTATGAAAGCAGAAAAAGGAACATCTTCAAATCAACCGACAAAATAGCTATGTATTTACATTTCCTTTTTCTTCTGCACGAATGCCCAGTAGTTCTTCATTTTCATCGATTGTTGTAATTTCTGTTCTTCCAATTAAGTATGTCGTGTTGGTTTCTTCTCGTCTTCCTCAAATCCCCTTGTGTGAACAATTTTCCTGATTACATTTTTATCCTGCAGATTTGGTGGTCCAATTCAGTGAGGTATTTCTCTACTTACTTATACCACTTTGATCTCGTAGGGTTGATTTTCAAAAATTTGTGTATTTGATAAATAAGTCTGTTGTTATTAATTCTTTCCAAGTGGCTTATATATTGAATTCATCACAGTCTCATTGTATCAGTAAGTTTATATGTTTTTTAAATACATTTACGAGTTGGGTCTTGGCCCCAAGATTTTTCTCATGATTTTCCTTTCTTTTAATCTCCAGTTGTTCCTTTAAATTTTTATGATGTAAATTGAGCGTCTGAAGCAGAAAAAGCTTCAGGTTTTATCACTTTTAAGTAATGGCAAATTTTACTGTTGCAGGATAAACAATTATTTTTTTTTAAATGCAAAATGTTGTATTAGGACTTTTATAGTTTCATATCAAGCCCCCTCATGCATTGCTGCAGCTGACTGGTCACACGACTAGGCAATGTGCCGCAGCAATAAAGCACAGCGTGGAGCTGAGTTCAAGGCTGTGCAGCATTGCAATGATGTCATGCGGCAACTGCCTGAAATACAAATTATTTTGTTATAATACAGACTTCTATCACACTGAATAACAACAAACAAATTAAGATTGTAAATAAATTCAAGTAACCTGGGGAGATTATTACTTGGAACTTAAACGAGAAAGTATCAGTAGAAAATAGAACAACTAAATTGAAACAAGCACAACGTATCACTTGGCCAACCTACAAGAAGAAATCTCTCTCGATAAATGCAAAATTCAAATACTACAACTCTGTTATTAAACCTGAAGCTACCGGGTGAGTTGGCGGTGCGGTTAGGAGCGCGCAGCCGTAAGCTCGCATCCGGGAGATAGTGGGTTCGAATCCCACTGACGGCAGCCCTAAAGATGGTTTACCGTGGTTTCCCATTTTCACACCAGGCAAATGCTGGGGCTGTACCTTAATTAAGGCCACGGTGGCTTCTCTCCCATTCCTAGGTCTTTCCTGTCCCATCATCGCCATTAAGACCTATCTGTGTCGGTGCGACGTAAAGCAAAAAAAACAAACTGAAGCTACCTATGCTAGTGAAACACTATTCAATTTGAACACCAAATCAACAACAGATAAATTGCAGAAGACAGAAAGAAGAATACTTAGAACAATCATAAACAAAAAAACATCAAGTAGATTGACAATGGCGATTATTACCTAATGAAATTGTATACCAGGAAACTGAGTCAATAACAGGTGCAATGCGGAAAAGGAGGGTTGCATTTTTCTGCTACATATCAAGACTACCAAAAACCAGGCTAGTGAAACATCTTTTCAACTACTTTTGAAAAAGTAAACCCAAGAATAACTGGTTCAAAGAAGTCTTAGATGAATTAGGCTTGACAATGCAGCAAATTGAAGACTGAGAAAAGAAGAGGATCCTGAGAAACAGAGACTTGAGACTTGAACTAAAAATGTTTACATGCAAACGATACACCATAACTGACAAAGAAAGGGCAGCCAGGTCAGAAAGAATGAAGAAGTTCCGGGAGCAGTAGAAGAAACATAAGCCAAATTTGTAGTTAATACTCTTAAGACTTAAATGTATATGGATTGATTAAAGTGCTCCAATGTGTGCGTAAAATAATAATAATAATAATAATACAGACTTCTTCTTCTTCCACCTCCTCCTCTTCTCCTTTTCCCACACCTGTGGGGTCACGGATGCAACTGTGTAGTACATATGGATTTGGCCCTGTTTAATGGCCGGATGACCTTCCTGACACCAACTCTATGTGGAGGCATGTAATCACTATTGCGTGTTTCTGTGTTGATTGGCAGTGTGGACTGTTCTCTGAATATGAAGAAGAGAGTGTTGGAAAAAATACAAACACTCGGTGCACGAGCCAGAAGAATTTATCAGACGTGGTTAAAATCCCCGTCCCGGACAGTAATCAAACCTGTGACCCTCTAACCGGAGGCCTCAGTGCTAACTATTCAGACAAAGAATTGGATTTTTTTCTAACACCGACTGACTTTTATAAAATATTTTAATATGACATTAATACCGTATTTGCTTGCATGTAACTCGCCACCGCGTATATCTCACACCCCATTTTTAACATTTGAAATTGCAGGAAAACAAAATCCCCACACATAACTTGCAGGACTCAGAAGCTGGAAGGCCTATGAGAAATCTAGGGTAGGGTGGAAATAGTTGCCAAGGCCAATGCACATGTGGTGGACAAGCATGGGTTTTACCATTAACTGAAATGTTGCACTTGCTGCCTGGTTATTTGAAAGATTTGTTACCGATTTTTTTCCCCTCTAAAATAATTTTAAATTAGTGTGTGTTGGGAGTGGGGTGGGGGGTGCTATAGGCAAGTAAATACGGTATTCACAACTATTGCGTGTTCCTGTGGTGGTTGGTAGTGGGGTATGTAGATGAAGAGAAGTGTATTAAGATGAATGCTAACATCCAGTCCTCGAGCCAGAGGAAGTTACAATATGAAGTTAAGATCCCTGGCCTGGCCAGGCCAGAGTCCTTTGAAATGAAGACCAGTAAGCTGACCATTCAGCAGAACTCTTGAGAAATTTGAGGTCCTATAAAACAGCATAAGAATGGAGGAGAATGTCATGACTCATGAAAAACTTGAAGTTCTATACAACAGCATGTGTTACTCAATTTTTGAGTATACATTTTGTTCAGTTACACACTCATCACTGGAGTAGCCCAGAAGGTGAAGATTCGCTCCAATTTAGGAATGGGTAGCCTGCTTCAAGGGAAGAAGTTCAACTGTTTCTTTTGTCAGTAACTTGGTATAATGTTGAACAGGCAAAGCATATTGTGCATGTGTCAAAATGGGAGATAGAAATTTAATGGAGATAAATGTGTTTACCTTTAAATTTGTATACTACAGGGCAGCAACTGTGAATATTTCCTATTTTAAACTTTTTATTGTAAAATTGTTGTCATAGTACTGAATATTTCATATAACTTACTCTGTACTGTGTGTTACACTTACCTGTGGTTCACAGAGGGAAGGAAGTGTGAGGGGTGAATGGCTGGACAAAGCATAAATCAAAGTTTGAGAAATTTGTATTTTACTCTTTTTCAGTGGGATAAATTCAACACCAATATAACAAGCTAATATACAATATAGAAAGAGAGCAAAAAGCTCAGACAACTACAAGTTGAGCATAAATACTCAATAATCTTTACATACTGTAACTCATAAACACCAAAACGGGAGCCCGTCAGCTCTGAACCAATCTACACAAAAGGAGCTCAAAGGTTGTTCAGATTATTACAGACATCAAGCTCAGAAGCTCAGGATAACATATTTGATGAACACAAAAGCTCAGAGTAATAACAGATGAGCATGAAAGCTCAGAATCATTTATAACAGATGAGAATGAAAGCTCAGAACCTTACAATTTCACAACTAGAGTATTCTGACCCTTACAAGATCATCACATATTTGGGGTTAGGCTAGCCTGTACAGTTTTTTTATTTTTATTTTATAGATAAGCTTAATGCCACACATGAAAAGCCGTAACTTCTGGAACTTTTACATATCAGTATCAAACCCAGGAGTTCAGTTACAAAAGTTTGCCGAAACACCCTTAACGCGTTCACTGCTATGCAAATTACACATTCCCACTCCCAAAAACTGAAAATGAAAAAATGATATAAAACTTACCAAATATTGTCAAAAATCCAAATGTGTGCCTATAAGGATGATTCATGCCTAAATTAAAATTTCTGAAGATGTCTAAGTCTGTGGGTCGGATTCGGACCCTCAGCACCGTGCGCTACACCACTGATCGCTATTATGTTGAAAATCTTATGTTATAATGAAATGTATTACAATAATTACTCTTTATGACATGTTATAAATTGGAAAACTGTAAAAACCACATTTAGCTTTATTAATGATGTTTTTTCACTATGTACAATAATTTACAGCTCCACCCACCATCCACTGTTTGCTCCACTTACATTTCTTTGTGGTAGGCCTTACTTGTCAAAGCATCCAACCGGGCAAAGCCCCGGCAAATCTGGACAGCCAGAACAGACAAATGTTGATTGTTTTTTACTTCCCGCTTTATTGCAGATCCTGCACGTTTTGCATTTGGTTCCTCTTTTTGAGTCACGCTCATCATTTTTCACCAACCGATGTAAGTTGTTCTTTCTCAGAGGAGTGCGCACTAGCTCTGCTTGACGGGGTGGCAGAAGTGATTCCACTATTTGTAGGCGAAAGTGGTATAAAACCATTTTCGGATAAGTGGAAAGCATTGAAGATCATCAATTGAATGCTGTGGACAAAAGAAATTTTATACCAGTGAAAGGTTTTCCTTTCGAAAGGATAGTACACCTTGAGTTGGTCACACTGATCAGTTCCTTTCATGAGCGCATTGTATTGCACTATTGGCAAGGGTTTTTCTTTTTCTTGGCCCCTTTTATTTGTAACAGTGACCATTGTGTTCTCAAATTGCGAGGAAATGTATTATACCACTCCATTGTCCCTCCATTTGCCCACCATAATTCCCTCAGCATACTGAGCGATAGTTCCACCTTTAGACAGTATTGTCGTCTTCCCAATTGGAGGGTTGTGCTGCCAGTCAGCTCGGAGTGTTCCTGTACTGTATCTTTTCTGACAGCAGCTTAGACACTAGGGCAAAACTGTTATAATAATTGTCCATGAAGACGGCATGGCAATTATTCAGAAGTTGCTCCAAAAGATGCATGACCACATTTGTCGAGTGTCCTTTCCCAGACAACTGGTCGTTGGCTCCGGCATACACAATAAATTTGAAAGTGAGGCCCTCAGGTTCATTTAGAGCATAAAGTTTTATGCCATTTCCCCTTTATGTACTGCTTAAAAATCAAGCGACCCCGCCAAAGTACCATAGCTTCATCAATGAACAGTTTCCGTGAAGGACAATAAATGCTAGACATTTTACTTTTGAAAAAAATCAATAATTTGTCTCAACTTTTCCAGCTTGTCTTATGACTGGGGTTTGGGATCATTGATAGGTCTAGCCGGGGAAAAGTGTAGGCATCGTAATATAAGTAGAAAACGATCCCGGCTCATATACTGTCGAAACGCAGGAACATTGAAAAGCTTGTGTTTTTTCCAATAATCTTGGAGTCTGCTCATTTACAATGTTCCTGTATGAATCAGCAAATCCAAAAATGTCTTTAGTTCATTGACATCGACACCATTCCATCTCGTAATGCGCGATTTCTCCTTTGTGCTTGGCCCACAACACAACTCTTAACGCATAATTGTTTGTCCCACAACAAACAAATTCCAAAAAATTGTTATCAAACAACAATAGAAACCAGTCAATTGGCTTGTTTTCTCCTGGTATCAGCACTAGCAGTTTGTTTTCTTTGCTAAATGGTATATTCTTCAAACCGAATGTTCAATTTGACCAGGCTGGGTTGAGTTCCGGTTCGTCCTCACTTTCCAAACTTTCCGTTTCAGAATCAGCACTTCCTTCACTCGTAAACTCATCATCACTGGCAGACAAATCAATATGACAATGAGCCATCACACACTCACAATAAAAACAATTCAAATATAATTCAAAGTTAAAACATATAGGTCCACTACTGCCACAATCATAAAATATCACCAAAAGATACGAACGACGAGCGAAAATATATCACGCCACTACTACTCAAGTGCGTACGACATACAATGTATCTTTTGTATTGAATAGGTTGAACCTCTTTATTTATTATTTCAATTTTAACTGTGATACAATGTATCTTCGTCAAGAGCTGAGCTCAGACTGACTGCTTAGAAATGGCACGGCAACGCTGGCCGGATCCGGTCCCTCAGCATTGAACTTGTTAAATGGGCCAGCAATTTATATTAATGGTGGGTACAGCAACACCACATGGCTTGAAAAGCAGTTCATACCTTCGTTATTCACAACGATTCAGACTACAAAGAGGATCCACAGATCCATAGAAAACAGAGGCAAAAGGCCCACGTTACATAGCCACAAAAGTGAAGAAAGAATAAAGAAAGTTACATTTACAAAAGCCGTAAACCAAAATGGAATGGAGGCAGAACACAAGCACTCCAAAAGAAATTTACATCCTACCAAACTGGGTATAACGCTCACAGAAACAGGTGGTAAGCCAAGCTACAAAGTGACTAAGTTATGCAAGTATTAAAGCCGTGAAAGGAAAATCATTTTTTGATGAGTTTGTGAAAGACTGTATACTTTCTTTACTAGAAGAAATGTGTCCTGGAAAGAAATACTGATAAATTCGATCAGCTTATCGTGGAACACAATGACAAGAAGAACTTGGAACTAATTTGTGCTCACAACTGAGCAAAAAATCAAAATCATTCAAGTGCTTTTCGTTGGCTTTGGATGAAAGTAATGATGTCCGTGATACAGCACAACTTTTAACTTTTATTTGTGGCATTGACAGGGTGTGTGAAATAACTGAGGAGCTGACTTCTTTAAAAAGCATCCATGGAACTACAACAGGGGAGGATTTGTTTCTCCAACTGACTGAAACATTGAAGGATCTCGATTTAGGATGGGTTGGATTGGCAGATATAACAACAGATGGAGCAAGTAATATGATGGGATTAACTGGATTAACTGGAAGAATAAGAAATGAATTTACTAATGGAAATACTGATGTGCCTCTTAAATTACATTGCATTATTCATCAACATGTGCTATGTGGAAAAGTATTAAATTTACAACATGTGATGGAGCCATGACCTTAATTAAGGTACAACCCCAGCATTTGCCTGGTGTGAAAATGGGAAACCACAGAAAACCATCTTCAGGACTGCCAACAGTGGGGTTTGAACCCACTATCTCCCAGATCCCCCAACAATTAACATACAGTGACCCACATTCTGAAAGACCCTCAGCATCTGAGGTGACCTCAAGTTTCACAAGATCATGAAGTTGTGGGTTCTAATCATCGTTTGACTGTTTGGGCAGTAGAACAACACAAGCAAATCTCAGAAACACCCTGGTTGTCCCCTGCACTCAAGGGGATAAATTAAATGCATGAACCAATAAAGTCATATTTCCTCTCCATTGACAAGCCATCGACATTGTTGAAGGACTGTTTCAAGAATCCAGTGTCAGAAATATAGACCATAGTTTAAGAATCACAGTGTGAACTGTTCCACATAATCATACGCATACTAGAGGAGAATAAATTGCTTTCATTTAAGCAAAGTGTATTTTTGAGGATCTGAAACTAGAACAGATGTGAGAAAATAATTTTTCTGCAAGGAAAGAGCAATCAATGCTAGAGAGTTTACCAAAAGAAGATCTCGTCAGTGGAAGGGTATACTTGGATTACAGATGTAATTTTCATTACACCTCTTTGGACTACATCAGAGAATGGTCTCACTTCATCCTGAAATTTAATATGATTAGTATAAGTGGAAATTATTAAAGCTGCAGAACCTGTTGGAATGCAGTGGCTGTATAGAATAATGAGGATAGTATGGACTGACGGAGAGATTCCTGATGATTGGACAAGGGCAATTATTGTACCAATTTTTAAAAAAGGCAATAAAGCACTTTGTGAGGACTTAAATAACATTACTGTGTCATTGCATAATAATAATAGATAGAGTCATTTTCAGAAAATGGGTTAAGGTGTTTGGAGGGTTTCAGTAGAAAAAGAAGAGACAATAAGCTGAAATGGTTCGGCCACGTCAAAAGAATGGGACAAAAAAGATTACCACGAAGAGCTCTGGAATGGACAGAATCTGGAAGAAGACTGGGGAGAAAATGAACAAAAATTGGAAGAACAACTAAATACCTCACAGAGGGCAATTGATAAAGCACGTGTGGAAATAAGTTTAACGAAAAATGAAGTAATGAAAATCAGTAGAAAAAACAAAAAATGAAGGATGTTAGGTATAGTGGATTAATTCTTAAAGAAGTAGATGCTTTTAAATACCTAGGAAGTAAGCTAACTGGGAAAAGAAACATCAAGGAAGAAATTTCAGAGAGGATAGGAAATTGTTCAAAATTGTATTACTGTGTATCAGACATAATTAGAAATTGGAAAGTACCTATCAAAGCAAAAATCATGATATATAAATTGTTTTATTTGCCAATATTGACCTATCAAGCAGAATGTTGGACTTGGACAAAAAAAGATTTGAGTAGATTACAAGCGACAGAGATGCACTTTCTGCGAGGGATCTTGGGTAAAACAAGGAGGAACAAGATAAGAAATGAAACCAAACGAAACTGCAGATCAACCTTCTAAAAGAAGCCATGGAGAGAAATGGGCTGAAATGGTTCAGCCACGTCAAAAGAATGGGACAAGAAAGATTACCAAGAAGAGCTCTGAATGGACAGAATCTGGAAGAAGACCAGATAGAATGTGGGGAAAAAAGAGAAGATTGGAAGAGGCTCTGTGAATGACCTGCATAAACAGAAACGTATCAGGAAGAAGAAGTATAAGCTGGATATCATTGAAATATTAAAATCATTCTGAATTGGGAGAATGTAGAATGAAGTGTTACTACTCCCTGTTGTCCACTTGGTATTTGGTCAGCCATCCAACCAGGTCTTCAGGAATAAAGATCTACCAGTTCATATCAAACTCGTGTATCCCTTTCAGACCTGAAAGAAAACTGGCCGTGTGAATTTTTGTTTGCACACCAAAAATGGACTAAAGTGCTCTTAAACACATATATTTTTAGTTTATTCTACAAAATAAAAATTAACATCTGAAAAAAGCACCCACACAATTGAGCGTGTTAGGACTTAATTCACTACTTACAAAAAAGAAAAATTACCTCAATGCATGTGAATATACATATGTACGTGATCAAACGTTCTATTTTACAGTGCAGAATAATTTAAAACAATTAAAATCTTTGTTCAAACACAAGTAAACATTACATTTTCTATACTGAGGACGAGTTTTTCTTTTACAGCCCTTTTGGCGGCAGCACCTTGTTGTCAGACCTGAAAGGAAACTGGAGGTGTGAATTTTTGTTTGTACATCGAAAACTTACTAAAATGCTCTCAAATACATGTTTTTAGAATTTATTTTACAAAATAAAAACTATCGTCCATCGTCTGGGAAACAGAAGCCGCACAATTGTGCATGTCAGAACTTACTGTAATTCACTCCTTACAAAAAAAATAAATTAAAAAACTCAGCTCAGCTCATGTGAATATACACATGTACATGATCAAATATTCTATTTTACAGTGTGGAACAATTTTAACACGTTGAGTGTCAGACCGAATTTCATAGGATTGCCGTCTAGTGCCGTGAGCTAATAACATTGAGTTACTCGCTGGTGCCAAAATGTTCACAGGCTTAACCAAGCAAATGATCGCTGATATGAGGATGTATTTATGATATATTAGGTTAACTTATTATGTATATTAGGTAAAATATTGCAACCCTATATGGGGTCGTACTGGTCATTACGAATTTTACACGTACACATGCCCCCATATGGGGTCGCACTTATACAGTAGTTACTGTCCCGACGCTCGGTTATACTTACCTTTTCCTTTGCAGGGAAGCGTTATATGCTGTTAATTATGATAGATATGTTAACTCGTTCATACTGGAGCCGTAAAAAGGAACGATCCCCGATTTCAGGTCAGGAAATGTTTGTAAATGTCGATCTTCTGATTTTAGGTTAGAAAATTTTCATATAAAATGTAGTTATATAACGTAGTGAAAATCATGTGAATTTGGTAAATTAGGATGTAACAGAATAATATTATAAGAGAATTAGTAGTTACGGAATATTGAATGAGTATATAATTTTGTTTGTATAACTTTCAATTTGAGTAAGAGAACCTGGCAGCGATGGTTGTGCAACATGGGAAACCAGTGACTATATCATTGAAGACAGTCATAATTGTTGCAACAGCTGGCTGGAAACCTGGAGTACAGTGAGGAAGTGTATGCTGAAGAATGTGGTTGAATGTGCAAGATCGATATTTGCTGTGTACTGGGTTCAAAATCACTGTAACTATATACTTCATCTAAATCATCATTGTCTGACTTGTTCGATACCGTATATCGTTCAGACTGTCTGCACTAAGTCTTTTACTGCTCAATTTACTCATAACGACTTAAAAAAGAAAAGGAAACTCACAGCACTGCACACTTACATAAACAATCCGTGCGCAAGATAGAGAATGACTTTGTCACCCTACAAAGCACTCTTGACGTATCCATATGGGTCGCGCCAAAACAGGAATTGAGGAATGAAAGGTGGACTATGCACATACTTTAAATAGACGACCAGCAGATGGCAGGAAGAGACTTTATACATCTCCGAAACATGTACTTACTGCGTACCCAAATGGGTTTGCACAGTTCTTGACTTAGAACAAACGCACGACCCCATATGGGGACGTAAAGTTCAAAAACTTGACTACTCTCACGTACCCGTAAGGGGTCGCATGGCACTCGACGTATTAAACAATTAAAATCTTATACATTACATTTCTCACGTAGAGTATGAATTCTGCTTTCACAGTCCTTTTGGTGCCTAGGGAAACCTAGCCCGCACAATTGTGCGTATCAACATTCAAAACCTCATGGTATTACGTACAATGGTGTAAGTTCACAATTTACATTTGCTAAACATTTTACATACTTCATTGATTATATTCTGATATTCAGTAAAGCTTCTAGATTAATATGAATGCAATAAATAAATACTTACTTTAGGCATTACTGCTTCCCGCCATCTTGCCGATGAACAGTATTTTTAAACTCTTATTCCTGCCCGCTGGTGGTCAAGCGCAATATAAAAACAATTAAAGTACATGCTACATGTCCCACACAAGCACTGCAGTCTGGTCTAGCACCAAGAAAACGTCAAATAAGCTCAGACATTAATAAAATATGAACCCACACAATTGTGCGTACGCGGTTTGAAAGGTGTATAAAGCAGTCATCATCACATTGCTACTGTATGGATGTGACACTTGGGACACTGTACCACTCTGGCATCAAGAAACTTGGTGTTTTCATCAACAGAAATAATAATATTAGATAGAGCTATTTTCAGAAAATGTGTTTGGAGGGTTCCAGTAGAAAAAGAAGAAGCAAAGGAAATCCATCTGGATGAAGGAAACACAGTGAAAGAATTACTGGAAAGAAGGAAGGTAATGAGAGGAAGAAAATCATGAAATTACTTCATATGGTCCACAGTTGGCCAGGAGCAAAGTAATAGTAATAATAAATATCTGGCCAGATTCATTCTGTTATGGTATGGAGTAGACCATCAGGTGGTAGGAAATAAGCTGACTCCCTACAAGCGTCAACAGCTTAGGGCGGTTGAACCCTTGCGGGAGGCTAATGGACTCTCAGTAGAGGAAATGCTTCTGAAATCCCAATAGTTGTAGTGGCTGAACTCCAGTGAAGCAGCTACATAAGGTTTCATGTTAGGAGCAGCCAAAGTTTTGTTGGCAGTAGCTTTAAAATGCCATGTAATGAACTGGCTTTAAAAATATAGTCACACATTCACCACACTCAGCACTCCAATACAACTCCTGTTCGTGGTAGCCCTGTATTTATATCTCTGGTGATGAAGTATTGGAATCTTCAAGGTTCAACTAGAGAAGGAATATTCCAATTTCGTCTTCAAGAAGGCCCACGGGGAAACCAAACAAAATGCACAATAGAAGAAGAGGTCTGCCAGGATGTGGTAATTGTGACATATTTCAGCCAATAATTTTCACACCCAAGAATTGAACTTGGCCATCTTCCTGAAAACAAACACTGTTAAATATATCAGTAAAAAAACGAAATGGTGTATGGCTTTTAGTGCCGGGAGTGTCCGAGGACAAGTTTGGATCGCCAGATGCAAGTCTTTTGATTTGACGTCCGTAAGCGACCTGCATGTTGTGATGTGGATGAAATTATGGTGAAGACGACACATACACCCAGCCCCCTGTGTCAAAGAAATTAACCAATTAAGGTTAAAATTCCCGACCCCGCCGGGAATCGAATCCGGGACTCCTGTTACCAAAGGCCAGCATGCTAACCATTTAGCCATGGAGCCGGACAAAATACACCAGTATATTTCCTGTAAAACTACTACTAGTAATAATAATAATAACAACATTATTAGCTTTACATCCCACTAACTACTTTTATGGCTTTCGGAGATGCCAAGGTGCCAGAATTTAGTCCTGCAAGAGTTATTGTACATGCTAGTAAATCTACCGACATGAGGCTGACGTATTTGAGCAAATACCACCAGGCTGAGCCAGGATTGAACCTGCCAAGTTGGGGTCAGGAGGCCAGCACCTCAACCATCTGAGCCACTCAGCCTGACAGGTAAAACTACTGGGATATGTGTATAATAAGTCTCCTGACCAATCCTCATACAGAAAATGTAACATTTAGAAAAACTTCCTGATGAGTAAAAGAAAAGAAAATATAACAAAACCAGGGTACTAAAATTACAACAGAATGAGGTATTTTGGCTACCAGAGAAAAATTCTTGTCTACATAGTGATACTGATTCTTAGAAGAAAGATATTATATTACAGTGAGACATGAAGCAGTAGACAGATATTTGATTAATGTTCATTTCAGAAAAGCCTACATATTTTAACCAGCAGCAACACAGTCATACATGGTGATAACCACGATGGAAATACCTGTATAATACAGATTCACTGACAGCTCCTAACCTCATTCTTTCACTTTGTAATAGTGCCTTAAAATAATAAACTCAGTTCAAGAATTCAAATAACAGTCTCCACGACTCTCAACGCTCACCTTAAAGGCATCTAATAAAATCTATACTATAATAAATGCCCATGCTCCCACTAATGATAAAAACAGCTCCTCAAAAGACCATGAGGAAACAGAAGAATTTTGGGATCTATTGGACCAGACCATAGATAACATCCCCAAACACCATGTAAAATTATTAATAGGCGACTTCAACGCTCAACTAGGCAGAGAAAGAAAATACCGTGACATCATCGGAAAATGGCCAGCACACAAGAAAACAAATAAAAATGGAGAGAGACTAGTTGACCTGTGTAGAAACCATAATTTAGTCTCAAAATCTACATGTTTTAAGAGGAAACCTCAAAAATTCAAAACATGGAAACACCCTGACTACACTAAAGGAGAATGGCAACTGGATCACATCTGCATGGACAAATACCACCACAAAGAGATCTATAACGTCAAAGTCCCCCGAGGAATAGACACAGGTTCAGATCACTACGTAGTTAAAATTAAACTCACTCCCAAGAGGAGACATCAAAAACAAGCCCTTAAAACTAAAAGAAAAATAGATCCTACCCAGCTAATCAACAACAAAAATTACCAGAAAGCAACTGAAAAAATAAAAAGCACAGATAAACTTGAAGACTTAGTACACAACCTTAAACAAATTGTGGCTCCAATTAAACCACGTAAAAAGCACCAATGGTAGAACAGTGAATGTGATGAAACAGTGGAGAAAAGACATCAGGCATGGCTATTACATCAGTCCCAAAAAAACAGAAATATCCTATCAAAATCTAGTAAAACAGAGAAAAGAAACTACCCAAGTCTTAAGAAGAATAAAAAGACAACATCATAAGGACACACTGCAGTTAATTGAAGAACAATTCAATAAAACTCAATCAAGGGACTACTACAAAACCTTCAGAAAGCAGCTCCAAAAATATGAATCCCCGACCCTACTGATGAAGGATGAAAATGGTAAGCTGGCTCATAACAATAAAGACAATGCAGAAATTCTGGCTAAATATTTCAAGAAGCTTTTAAATTGTGAGGAACCTACAGAACTCCTTCAATTGGACACCAACACCCCGATAAAAACACCACCAGAAAACATCAATCCCCCTCACAATAAAGGAAGTCTACCAAGCTCTGAATAAATTAAAAAACTACAACGCGCCAGGAGAAGATCGGACCTTTGCGGAAATCTGGAAATATGCAGGAACATCAGCAAAAGTTGCCCTCCATCAACAACTTGTCTCTATCTGGATTAAAGAAGAACTACCAGAACACTGGACAACAGCCCTCATTCACCCACTGCACAAAAAAGGAGACAAAACTGACCCTAATAACTGCAGGGGAATCTCGCTCCTAGACATAACATACAAAATATTTTCAATAATCATCCTTAATAGGATAAGTTTACAACTTGAGAAAGAACTAGAAGAATATCAGACCCTGGAGGAGCTGTCCTGATCAGATCATGAGTCTTAAGTTGATAATGGACTCTAACAGGAGAAGAAATAGAGATATGCGGATAACATTTGTAGATTTCAAGAAAGCTTATGATTGCATCCATAGAGAATCTCTGTTCAAAATTTTAAGATACCTTGGACTACATCCCAAATTAATAAACATGATAAAATTGACTCTCACTAACACCAAATCAAAAGTGAAGTTTAGGGGTGAAACATCTGAGACATTTGAAATTAAAACTGGAGTACGGCAGGGAGATGGGCTCTCACCACTATTATTTAATTGTGCTCTAGAAATGGTAATGAGGGAATGGTTTAGAAAATGTCCCCCCAAAATAAAGATTGGCCAAAAAATCAAAACAAATTGCCTGGGTTTCGCTGACGATTTAGCATTGCTAGCAGTGGACATAAAAGAAGCAAAAACCCAGATATCAGAACTTCAAAACATTGCAAATAAAATTGGCCTCAAAATATCATTTGAAAAAACAGAAATTATGCCCCAAAAACCAACACAACTAAAAGAAGTTACCATAAATGGTAATAAAATCAAAATAGTAACTCAATTTAAATATCTTGGAGAAATAATAACACATAACCTAAATGAAAAATCTCAATCCAAACAAGAACAGATAGATTAGCTAAAGCACAAAAATTAACAGGGGTATCTACAAAAAGAAATATCTATCAATAAATGCAAAAATAAAACACTACAACACAGTTATAAAACCGGAAGCTACATATGCAGCAGAAACACTTTTTCACCTGAATAAACAATCAAAGACTGACAGACTTCAGAAAATTGAAAGGAGGATTGGAAGAACCTGCATCAACAAAAAATACCAGAAAGATGGACAGTGGCGGTTAATACCTAACAAAGTCCTGTACAAAGAGCTAGAACCCATTACAGATACTATGCATAAGAGGAGACTGGGATTCTTTGGACATATCATGAGGATGCAGGATTCGAGACTTCTGAAACAACTAGTACAACACAATCTCGTCTCAAACAATACTACAACGGGATGTAAATGGATCAGAGAAGTAAGAGAGGATCTGAAAGAAATACGCCTTACAACAGAAGACACCACAAATAAGCTAAAATTGAATTCAAAACTCAAAGAGTACAAACCTCCACTTTGATGATGATGATGCTTGTTGTTTAAAGGGGCCTAACATCGAAGGTCATCGGCCCCTAAACCTCCACTTTACCCTTACACAAAACAAACCAACAACACGCATATTTTCAACTGAGGAAAGGGCATGAAGATCGGAGCTTCTGAAGAAGTACTTGGAGGACCGCAAAGCCTGAACAATCCCTTCAAAGAGACCTGAATGACGGACTGACTAAAGTGATCCTATGTGGTCATAAAATAATAATAAGAAGAAGAATATTACATATAGAGAATGCAACATAAGAGAAACAAACATTACAAAGTGTTGTGAAGAAGCTATCCAAACAAATGACTTTCAGAAGACTATGTTAAATCATAAATAGTGTAATATATACTTACGACAATTATGTGCTGCACAGTTGCTCTTCAACCATCATTATTGTGTTTTAAGGCATATTGCACTATGAAATGTCAATGATCATACCAAACCTTAGCCATGGTCAGACTACATTGTAGAAATCACACAGGGATTCAGACCGTGACCATGGTTTGAAACCATGGCCTGAACCTTGTTGTAGAAATCCACCCACTGATCTCACATTGAGTCCCACAGTGACTTGAACGCTGACTCCGAGTTCAACACTGACTTTATTAGTTTAACCATTCTGGTTTGGCTTTGAGTCCAATACTGACTCCACCACGGGAGTCCAACTCTGACTGACTGTTCGTGGCTAGCCTCCCTTTTTATAGCTCAGATGATGTGTACCTGAATTTTTGCAACGTGGTTAGAGTTGGAACATTTTTGTTGCATTTCCTAGAAACTCACTGGTAAGCCAGCTAACGAGAACAATACTTGGAAAGGACGACCTGTCCTCCAGTCCGACTGGGAGATCCTCAGTTGTGTGAATCACTAGCCCATTCCAGCAAGTACTGAAAGGGGCTACCACAAGGTTGGCATGTAATATTATTTAAACATAACTGCAAACAAGTTTTTAAAAACTGCCTAAATAATTTTCAGTTTTTGCTTTTGGGATATTGTAATATATCTCCAGAAGATCATCTTCACTGGATTCTGCATTGAACAAAAGCACCAGAATTGCCTTCAATATCATAATTTATCATTGTTATTTGAATTTAACGTGTTGTGTGCTCCTACCAGATGTTGATAACCAATCAACTGTTCACTGCTATGGACCACAATGCACAGCTCACCACAAATTGCTTTGCCAGTCAGCAAACTGGTTCATGAACAGTCTACAGTCTGTTGGAACATTCTTTCATTAGTGCGCATGTGGTTTACAACTGTTTCTCATCGTGTTGGAACAAATCTTAAGTTACCAGGCGAGTTGGCTGTGCGGTTCAGAGCACGCAGCTTTGAACTTGCAACTAGGAGATAGTGGCTTCCTTCACACTGCTAGGCCTTTCCCATCCCATCGTCACCATAAGACCTATCTGTGTCGGTGTGACGTAAAACAAATTGTAAGAAAAAAAGACATAAATTAGATCACACTTTCAACAACAGCATCAGGAAATGATTTGGCGAGAAAATGTGCGAGAGCTGTCTGTGATGGTTTGGGTATGTTCTGTGATCAGTAGCTGACACAATTGCCAAGATGGACCAAAGGGACAACCTAAGCAGTGTTGGCCCGACACACTACATAAAGACCTCAAGAAAGAGTATATTTATTCAGATGTGGTCCGAGATAGAACTAAATGGAGAAGCAGATCCACGTAGCGGACCCCATAACCAGGAGGATGAAACACTAAAGAAAAAAAATAATAATACTAAATTACAGTGGGTTTCCTTACTATTAATAACTTGTACAATTAGGAATTGTAATACTGTTAATTTCACTGCACCCTGAGGCTCCCTATTATGCTAACGGTGTCATGATAGATAGGTCTTACGGCGACAATGGGAGAGGAAAGGCCTAGGAATGGGAAGGAAGTGGCCGTGGCCTTAATTAAGGTACAGCCCCAGCAAGAACAAAATCAAAATAGCTCTTTGCATATTCTGTACCATAATAATGCAGTTTGAATATGTATCAATATGAATTAAGCAATATCTCCTTTCCATTACTTACTAATTATTATAATTCAGTATTTAATCATCATCAACAATTTTTAATTTTAAGAAGCACTAAAATATAAATAAAGTAGGAACTATAACAGTTTAATACTATTATTGGAAACAAGAAGACAAATTCCACTTTCAACAACTGAACTAGATTACAGAGAATTATAAACAAATACCTTCTGTGTGTTTATCCCTCTCTTGTTCTCTCAACAGTTTCATTGCCAAAACAAAAATAATTTAATTTACAACTTGTTATACTTGTTTATTTTTTTAATTACAGAAATTAGAAATAAAAAATTGCTATCTTAGGTCATGGCCTAGTGGCCTATTAGATAAAAATTGCAGCTTTTCACAAGTCATTTCTATAGACAGTTGTAGGTTTCTTGTATTCTTTAGACAAATGTAACTTTTTGCATAAGGGTATTTTAGTACAACAATAAAGGGTGAAGTACAGAGATTATCATGAAATATTTCTCATAGATGGTTAAGAGTCTGTTTCCATGGCTACAGTTATATCAGGATCCTTTTTTCCTTCCCCTTCAGGTGGGGGTAGTGGTGCTGGTCCTCTCCTTTCTTCACCTTCAATCATCATCAGGTAACGTCTTGTATCATCCTCCCCATCAAACAGCTTGAAAGGTGTGTTTTCACCAACCATTCCTATGGACACATTCTAGAAGAGAAAATAATAATAATAATAATAATAATAATAATAATAATAATAATAATAATAATAATAATAATAATAATAATAAAAGAAAAAGAATTACAGAATAGAGAAAAGCTTTCAAGGAAAAGAAACAATATGACAGGTCACATTTGTTATTACAGTGTATATATTCAAATCAATAGAAAGAGGTCTCATAATTTATCACCTTTCCACAAAATGCCAATCCAATCCTAGTATTTGCATTATTCATAAAAATCAAACAGTATAGGGTGGCTGTAATCCCAGTACACCTATTCCTTATTTACATACTCATCAACATCTGGGTATTCTTCCAGCAGGCCGGGTAGGACTTTTGTGGACAATGTGCCTCCATTGGTTCCTGTCATTATAGAGTTCCTCTCCTTTCATATCCTGTAGTGTTGTTCCTTTCTCGATAAGGTCTGCATTTATTTGGTCCAGCCACCTTCATCTGGGACATCCAAAAGGTCTCTTTTCAGGTATTGCCATTTCCAAGTATGGTCTGGGGTTTCTAGTTTCTTCCATCCTTTGCACATGCCCAAACCATTTCAACCGTGCAATGCGTATTCTTTCTTCCATCGTACAGGTCACTTGCATGTCAGTTCTAATGCACTAATTTCTAATTCTGTCTCTTCTTTTTTTATGCATAGCAGACCACAAAAATTTCATTTCACATGCTTTCAGTTTGCTGATGTCTCCTTTCAATAACACACAGCTCTCCAACCCATATGTCATGACTGGCAGGAGGTTTGTTTGGCTTTTATGGGAACTGCTTTGTCCCACACTAGATTTCGTACCTGATAGAAGAATGTGGAACCTTTTGTCACTCTGTTCCGGATTTCCAATTTAGCACTCCCCTGGTTCGATGCACTTCCATGATAGCTGAACCTTTCTACCCATTCAATTCTCTCTCCATGAAGTTTGAGGTCACATTCGCTGGGTGTTCTACTCAATTTCATTGCTGCTGTTTTCTTCATACTCACAGTTAACTTATATTCCTTAAATTTGTTGACCCAGCAATCTAATTTTCTTTCGACTTCTTGCTCTGTTTCTCCCCAGATGGCAGCATCATCTGCCAACACTAATGCATTCAAATCTCCAGGTTCTGCATCTTTAATTTCTTTAATGATTACATCCATGAGTGCAAGGAAAAGTAGTGGAGATAGTGCACTACCTTGTCGTACATCTCTCTTTGTTTGGAAGCATTCAGATCTACCATTTCCTATTTGTACACTCCTTTCACAGTTTTCATATAGCAATTGGATCTTATGAATTAGAGAACTTGAAGCCCTTAGTTTATGCAGACATTCCCATATTATGCTCCTTGGAATACTGTCATAGGCTTTTTCTATATCTAGGAACTCTACTATCAGATCTTTCCCTTTTTCCCAGTACTTTTCCATTAGTGCCTAACAGCAACAATTAGGTCTATTGTTCCTCTGTTGCCTCTGAAGCCATGTTATCCTTCTTCAAACTGATGTTTTATCATTGTTCTTAATCTTAATGTCCGACTCGTTGGCTGAATGGTCAGCGTACTGGCCTTCGGTTCAGAAGGTCCCGGGTTCGATTCCCGGCCGGGTCATGGATTTTAACCTTCATTGGTTAATTCCAATGGCCCGAGGGCTGGGTGTTTGTGCTGTCCCCAACATCCCTGCAACTCACACACTACACATAACACTATCCTCCATCACAATAACACGCAGTTACCTACATATGGCAGATGCTGCCCACCCTCATGGAGGGTCTGCCTTACAAGGGCTGCACTCTGCTAGAAATAGCCACATGAGTGATGGAAAAGGTACCAAAGAATGAAACACAAAGTGCACAGGAGGAATGGAACCTGTTTAAAACAACATTAGTGATTGCTATGATCTTTTCCAATATCTTGAGGCAGTGTGGTAGCAGGGTAATTCGTCTGTAGTTTGTACACTTTCTTCTGCTTCCTTTCTTGAATACTGGTATGATCAATCCTTTTTTTCCATTCATCTGGTATCTTATTTTCTCTCCAGATTACTCCTAGTATTCGATGTAGCCACTGAAGATCTTGTATGCCTGCCGCTTTGATTATATCTGCAGATAATCCATCTACTCCTGATGATTTTCCTCCTTTCATAATCTTCAGGGCATTTTCTGTTTCTGACCACATAATTGGTCTTTCTTCTTCTCCATGTTTGATAGGTTCATTGTTTCCATGCTCTCTTCTTCATTGCCATTTAACAACTTGTCAAAATAGTTTCCTATTTCTTTTCTGATGTTTTCTATATTCCAGATTAGGATTCCATCCTCTGTTTCAATTGCTTTAATATCCTCTTTGTCTGACCTCCCACTCTTCAATATTCCATACAACATCTTTTAATTCTGTTTTAAGTCCTCCTCTAGTTTTTGTGTGAAAATCTCCCAGCTGTTATCCTTCTCTTCCTTCACAATTCTCTTCACTAATAATTTCTCTCTATATATTTGTTCAAGGTCAGCTATTTTTTGGTTATCTTGTGGTAAGACACCTTGCATTTCTTTTTGCTTCTCGACATCTTTATGTTTCTTTGCCATATTTCGATTCTTTAATAGCTTCTCTTACTTTTTCACTCCACTACTGGTCTCTTTCTTCTTTTTCCCTCCTCTTGTTTTGTCACATACTTCTGCTGCACAATTCACTAATGTTGTTTTAAACAGGTTCCATTCCTCCTGTGCACTTTGTGTTTCATTCTTTGGTACCTTTTCCATCACTCACTCTTGAAAAGCTTTTTTATTTGCCTCATCTTTCAATTTCCAATCTTTTATTCTTGGTATTTTCTGCATACTTGGTGTTCGCACAACCTTATAGATCAAGTCAGCTATTAGTAGCGTGTGATTGCTGTCTAAACATTCACTGGGAATAACTTTTACATCTCTCATGCCTTGTCCACTTTTTTTATCTGTTATTACATAATCAATGACTGTTTTAGTTCTTCCATCCAGCTGTATTTGGTTATTTTATGGCTGTCTTGTTTCTTGAAGAAGGTGTTTTTTATTATCATGTTATTTCTGGCATAGAAATCTATGACATTCTTGCCTTCAGAAATCCTTCCCCCATATCCAACTGTCCCCATTACCTCTTCATAGCCTGTTCTATCTACTCCAACTTGGGCATTTAGATCCCCTATTATCATAATATTATCCTCTTGTACATTGTCCTCCAATTTCTCAAGAACTCTTGCTTTTTGTCACCATTACATTCTGCTTGCGGAGCATATACTTGGATTACTGTGAGACTGTTACTGCCAAGTTTTACTCTGGCTTTGATCATTCTTTCATTTATATATGTGATATCTGTTATGGCTTCAATATCTTTATATAGCACAAATCCAACTCCACGTTTTGTTTCCTTCTTGTTACCATGCCAGTATAGCTTGTAATCGTACCTCAGTTTCTTTGATTTTATCCCCTTCCATTTTGTCTCACTCATTCCTAATATATGAATCTTCCTCCTTTCTATCAGGTCAACTATCTCTTCACACTTGTTGGTAAATGTAATTATATTCAGGGTTTCTACTCTCAGTTTTGTTTCTTGGTAAGGTCTATTCCGGTTGTTGTGTCTTTGATCGGTATATCTGCTTGCATTTTCAGGATAAGCATCAGCCTTGTTAGGGTCATCATTAGTTCCTGAAGTGCCAGAAGTGGAGTCTTTTTCTGGTATGTTTGATCCGAGGCTTGTCCATACATTAAAAACAATCAAACAATTACTTCTTTACTGGCTCGTTGGGCCTAACATAAAGAAGGATTTTCTTTCGGGGTTTACTCCTTTAGCCTTTGAGGATCCCTCCTCATCCCACAAGGCAGTGTGTTCCATCTTTACTATCCCAAAGGATGGGTTGCCTCTTCCACCAGCTCTGCCGTATCGAATCCTCATCTCCGCCTTCGCTGCCATTGAGGTCTTCACCCGTAACCCTGGATACGGGTTCCATGATATACCCCACGGGACTGGGTCCCTGTCTGAACTCAGCCATCCTATCACTCCGACCTACTGGAGTGTAGGATACCCACCCCCGCAACGTGCACATGACAAGCAAGAATTACTCAAGTGGAGGACAGGGAAGGTGGCCCTGTCTCCCTTGAGCCAGGTTAATGGATGTATATGATGCTACACATATGTATATTAAATTAATGGAAATGTATCAGTTATGCATCTAAAATGTCAGTATGTGTTCTTCATGATCTCACCTCCCACTCTACTTTCTACAGCATATTCTAACACATTCAAACTGCAACTTGAAGGATGTCATTAAACTTGTTCTCTTGCTCATTTTCATTTCTGCTTGTGTACTGGACGCTTCCTGATCACACACTGCACGCAGCCGTGTGGGACTCAGAAGCTGGAAGGTCATACAGAAATCCAGGGGAGGGGGAGATAGTTGCCAAGGCCAATGCACATGTGGTGCAGAAGCGTGGGTTTTACTGTTAACTGAAATATTGCACCTGCTGCCTGGTCACTTGAAATAATTTTTTGTGATTTTCTTTCCCCAATTTCTTTTTTATCAACTCACCCCCCCGCCCCAACTGATAATAGTATAAAATTAAGGAGGATTTTGTGTATGTATGTGTTATAGGCAAGTAAATACAGTTATTATTCCCACTCTTCTATGCCATCATCAGTGGGTTCCGATTCCCACTTGGGTCTGGACTGCATGAAATTGCATGCTCGATTGCATTTATGTCCAGGGAGAGTGTAGGCCAGTCCATTTGGCTGATGCCATGACCTTGAAGATATCGGCATCTCACCATAGTACAATGTACTCAATGTCATCTTCTAGAAGGAAGTGATCCTCAACATCACATCTGTAGGGTTTAATAACGGTGTCTAGAATCACTTGAATGAATAATTGGGAGCTTGTGCAAGTGCCATGGGTGGTAATAAGATGAGTCCCTCACCCGACCATTATTCCAGCAAATGGATGGATGTTCTGAATCTGGTCATATGGCAGGTTTTGTCCTAAGGTCCTCCATATGCTCATATTTCTGGGGTCAGATCTCATATTAATCCTCATCATATTCCTCCATCCTTATATGGTCCAATGTTAATGGGACCAGGTTTTTTGGTAATCTTGATCAATCAATCAATCAATCAATCAATCAATCAATCAATCAATCAATCAATCAATCAATTAATCCGTCAATCACTATTGATCTGCATTTAGGGCAGTCGCCTCTTGGCAGAATGAAAAGTGTCTAAGGGGCCTTCCAGAGAGAAGACCAACTACATGCTATCTTCAGTGTAGAGTCTAATCTTAGATCTGAACTCCTGTAACTTGGAAGAATTCAGATCTAAGAGACATGGCAGTACATATTGGTTACCTGCAATGCAAAATTTTGTGATACCAATTTTGGCATTGATGGTAACAGGAGGATAACCACTATGAGGCCTGTTGTTCATCATCATCATCATCATCATCATCTTCTTCTTCTTCTTTTCTAGCCTATTTCAATCCACTGCTGGATATAAGCCTCTTCCATGTGCTTCCATCGTCTTCGGTCTTGAGCCACTTGGAACCAGCGTGTTCCAGCCAACAGCTTTATGTCGTCGAGCCATCTCTTCAGGGGTCTTCCAATGCCTCTCTTGTGTCCCCATGGTCTCCAGTGAACAATCCTAGAGTCCACCTGTTGTAGTCTTGTCGAGCTACGTGTCCTACCCATTGCCATTTTAGTCTTGCCACTATCTCTAGGATGTCTGTTACATTAGTTCTTCTCCTGATGTCCTCTGAACGGATCTTATCCCTAAGGCTGATCCCTAGCATCTGTCGCTCCATGGCTCGTTGTGTTCGCTGAAACTTGCGAGCACTTTCCTTCGTCAGAGTCATCATTTCCAGACCGTAAGTTGTAACTGGCAGCACGCACGTATTATAAACCTTGGTCTTCAGGTTAATTGGAACATCCTTGTTGGTGAGGATGAATCTTAGTTTTCGGAATGCAGTCCAACTCATACCTATTCTGCGAGGAATTTATGCACGTTGGTTGTCTTTTCCAAGTTTTATCTTGTGTCCAAGATAGATGTACTCATCGACAGTTTCTATATATTGGTTTCCCATTTTAAGTGGTCAACTCTCTGGGCTTAGTATTTTCGTTTTATTTTCTAATTCATTCATAAGTTTTCCTTTGCCTATGCATTTTAGAATAGTGAGATTTTTATCAATTGATGTAAACTGATGTCCTGTTTCACTCATGTGTGAGCTCATCGCTGAATATTTGTTGTGCTTTAAGGCATTATAATGCTCCATATATCTCGTATGAAAGCTGCGCCCAGTCTGTCCAACATAACTAAATCCACACTGAGCACAAGTGAGTCTGTAAATACCAGATCTCGAAAAACGGCTGTTTTTATAATTGACTTTATTATGATTAAAAAATATACTTTGATTTGTATTTATTGTTCTGAAAGCAATATTAGTGTCGTATTTCTTCAGTGTGTTGGCGATCTGGTGGATGGCTGGGTTATTGTATGTAAACGTAGCGAAACTAGTTTTTTTAGGTTTGTCCGGAATGAGATTCGTGGATAGTTTATATTTAACTTTATTGATTAACTGGTTAATCATTTCAACCTTGAACCCATTAAGCTTGGCCAAGTTCCTTATATAGTTTAATTCTATTTTTAAGTTGTTAGGGGATAGTGGGATTTTTAAGGCTCTATGTATTAAATTATAGAATGACGCTTGTTTTTGAGATTTAGGATGTAAAGAGGAATTATTTATGGTTATAGGAGACTGTGTGGGTTTTCTGTAGATTTGAAAATCGAAAGTATTATTGGCGCGCGTGATCGTTATATCTAAAAAATTTAAGGACTGTTTAACTTCGTCTTCTTTAGTGAATTTTACATTAGGATCAATTTTATTTAAAATCTCTAAAACTTCGTCGCTGTTAGTAACATTTTTGTCAATAACTACAAAAGTGTCGTCCACAAATCTCAGCCATAAACATGAGCTCACACATGAGTGAAACAGGACATCAGTTTACATCAATTGATAAAGATCTCACTATTCTAAAATGCATAGGCAAAGGAAAACTTATGAATGAATTAGAAAATCTTTACATCTTTTTAGACCAAGCCTATAACAAAGACCATAATCTTAACGATATCACGGAAACAAAAAATCCTTTATATGAGCTAACTCCAAAGTTATTAGGCATGGTGAATTCAAAACATAATACAATCCCGCCAACTTTTAGAACTTCTTGTTCTAAAGCTTCCACCACCTCGTCAAATGATAGGCCCGCCCATCTTACTCCTAACAGCCCGCCAATAACAACACATGCGCGCAAGGATCCACCCACCATCCCCCCCCCCCCCTCTCCATGTCCTTCACTGCCTCAGCCACACCGTTATAATACTAGAAGTCGAAAACCCAGTCAAGCTAGCGTTGCTGTAACAACCTGACGTACTTAATACGCTACGTACGAGTAAGTACCGCTTTAACCATCTTTGACGTACGGGAAGTCTCTTGTACGGTATTATTCACCATCTTTCTTCTACATTTTGTTTCAGAAAATCCTGAACATTTCTTCCAACAAATGTTTCAACGGAATTATAACATCAACTTGACTATCTTTTAGATCCATTCGACTACCACATAATTTCCGAACTCCGCTAGCTTTGACATACGTTTTATCATAAGCAACGCCTCTACAGAAGTTCCATTTTCTTCTCGACTTTCAGATATCCCAAACATATACATTTTAACTTGTTTATTACATTCACACTTCCGTTTTAAATAACTGACAGTGATTTTACCACCTTGGATTCAACTTGGGAATTGAAGAAACATCGTAGATTTTGATGCTGAGCCATAAGCCACACTTCCATAGTCAATTCGGGAGAGGACTGTTGCCGTGTAAAATTGTAGCAGCACCGCACGCTCAGCCCCCCACGAAGTGTCGCTGAAAAACTTAAGCATGTTAAGTCTCTTCATGCAGACAACCTTCATCTGATGGATGTGGAGCTGCCACATTAGTCTCTTATCAAAATGGAGATTCAGAAATCTTCAGGTGTCTACCACTGGTAAGACACTGTTTCGCAAGCAGAGCTCTGGTTCAGGATGCACAAGCCAACGTCGACAGAAGTGTACAACTGAGGTTTTCACCGCTGAAAATCGAAAACCATGTTGCAGGGCCCATCCGTCAACTCAGTTAATAGCTTGCTGTAGCTGTCTCTCAGCTGTAATGTAGAGCTAAGTCGTCTACGTATAGCGATGGAACGACTGAGGGCCCAGCAGCAGCAACTATGCTGTTGATGGCAATTGCGAACAGCGTGACACTCAGTACAGATCCCTGAGGTACTCCATTTTCCTGAACGTAATATTAAGAAAATGCATTCCCTACTCGGACTCGAAAGAGCTGGAGGGACATGAAGTTCTCAATAAACATTGGCAAATTTCCCCGAAATCCCCACTGGTGTAGAGTAGAGAGAATTCCATATCGCCAGGTAGTATCGTAGGCTTTCTCCAGGTCAAAAAACACGTCGACTAGGTGTTCCTTCTGGAGAGAGGCCTCCTGAATGGCACTCTCCAGTCGACCAGATGATCAGTGGCAGACTGATGAGAGCAAAACCTGCACTGGTAGTTAGACAAGAGACCTTCCTTTTTCATGGCCTACACAATATGCTGACCTTCCTTTTCCATGGCCTACACAAGATGCCAGTTAACCATCCTTTCAAATAGCTTACAAAGGCCATTTGTACGGCATACTGGCCTGTAACTATCCAGGAGTTTTGGATCTTCACCTGGCTTGGGAACTGGTATCACAATTCCCTTGTAGCATTGAGATGACTCTATTGAACTATCTATACATGTCAGAACTTGCGCTACTGATGTGTTTGTGGCACAGCAGAAAAAATAGTTTAAAGGGACCAGGATATGAATACAAAACACATCTATTGTGAATTGGGTATCTTGGTAAATGGAGCATATTAAACCTCAGAGTCTACTTTATGGCTTTAATCCACACTTTTGTTAAAGTGTAAATGTTTATCTCTTTCAGTTTCTTCATTAATTACAGAACTAGCATACGTAGGCAGCTTTGTGGAGAAGATCATAGTTGAAGTTTCTTCTATTACTTTCAAAGAGTGAGTGGTACAAACTGAAGCTCATCATCTTGGCAAGAGGCAGCGATACCCAGGTGTGCTGTTAAACATGCCAGCATGCTTGTGTTGGACAGTTTCTAAGGACACGCTGCACCGAATATCCATGAGAAAGAAGACTGATTTAGTTATTATTCCTAGTAGGATCAATCAATCAATCAATCAATCAATCAATCAATCAATCAATCAATCATCTGCATTTAGGGCTGTCACCCAGGTGGTAGATTCCTTACCAATTATTTCCCTAGCCTAATATCTATTAGATACCACTCTCCCCTTCCTGGGTGTTAGGACAACTATGCTTTATAACCGAATCTGATTAGTTTGCATCTGATGAATTTTTTACAAGGGTATTGTTCTGACCAACTTTGGTTTATGGGAATGAAAGCTGGTTGGACTCAGGATATCTTATCCATAAGTTAGGCGTAATAGACAGAAAGTAGCGAGAATGATCATTGATATAAACAGATGGAAACAATGCAGGAGGGTTTTCAGAATGAGGAGATAAAGACTAAGTTACAAATGAACTCAATGGATGAAGTGGAACGCATAAACAAGCTTCAGTGGTGAAGTCATGTGAAGCAAATAGAGGAGGATAAGTTACCTAGGAGAATATTGGACTCAGTCATGGAGGGTAAGAGAAGTAAAGAGAGACCAAAATGTCGATGGTTAGACCCAGTTTCTAATTATTTAAAGATGAGAGTTATGGAACTAAATGAGGCCGCAGAGTTAGTTGCAAATAGAGGATTGTGGAGGTGTTTAGTAAATTCACAGAGGTTTGCAGACTGAATGCTGAAAGGCCTAAAACAGAAGGGCTCTGGTGGGTGCCCGTTGAGGCTAGCCCAATGTGACCGGCTGACTTGATGTAGCTGTGGGCAGCTTGCGTACCACGCATACATCACAGTCAAGAAAGAGAGCGAACACACTTGGCAGGGAACTGGAGCAGTGAAGTTCGAATGTGACTACAAAGCTCTTCTCGCACTGTTCAGCAAAGTACAGTATTTTAAAAGAAAAGCAACCTTTTTAAGATATTCCAGTTTGATTTATACTGCACTTGATATAAACAGATATAAAGTAGTTTTATTGTCCTATATTTATACTTTCTAAAAAAAACTGACACGTTACAATTTTTGTGTTACAATTAATCATTTCCAATTCCTTGGATGGAAATGACAGAATTTCCACTAAAAAAGTACAATTCCTGTTTTTTATTCAGAAAAACATAATGAATTTACATAATTCAAAAAGTTTAATGCTTGATTTTGCACAGTGTTATAGTGTGATATGACTTTCTCTGTTCACCAAGTTTATGAAAATAGTATTTAAAAACTTTCTCTGTTCACCAAGTTTATGAAAATAGTATTTAAAACTTATCAGGTGTCGGATGATAATACCTAGCCTCTAAATGAGAGAAATTCATCACAACTGAAGAAACAAATATTTACTATCCAAGATTGAAGTACAAGAACAATGTAAATTCATCTACCAAATAGATATTGTCATTGTGCCTGCAAAAGTGTGAAAAATTTTGGCTCGGAAATTTGGCCGGTAACGTTCTGTCATCTAAGGTTCAATATTCTCGCTCTTTATAATATATGTGCTGTGGGTCTTTTTTTTCCAAAAATATTATCAAATAGCGATTTTTGCAGGCACAACGATACACAGTATGTCTTGGATTATTGGTAAGTTTATTAGATAATATAATCAAGCAACAACAAGCCACAGCTTATCCACCTTAACTCCATATTATATTAGAAATGTTTCTAAAGCACCTCCTAAAATATGTGAAAATAATTAATTGGTACAGTACAAAAATATTTGAGGTTGTAACTCTTAATTGTATCCGGTCAGTATACTGTACATGAACTGCAATTAACAGAAATAATTTATTTCTTACAATGTAAGTTGCCTGGATGTCTGTCCACTGAAAACAAAACAAAATCAGCACTTAAAATATTAATACCTAAATGTATGTTTTCTGTCCTTCCTTCTTATTATTTTTCTTTTTCTTCACTCCCTGCTCCTCCCCTCTCTCTTATTGTAGTCACCAAATTTCCCTTTTCAGTTCTAAATTTAATATCTGAGCAGTAAAATGTTGAATATAGTCAAATAATAATACTAGATTATAAATTCCACCTGTTCAATACATAAGAGTTTTTTATTTAAATTTAAGAAACAGTTCTTAACAAATTAGATATAGGGACATCTTTCACCCATAATGAGGGCATTATCAGTATAAAAATCTCACAACTGAAAGATATATCAGGATAGATCAGGATCTCACACCTGAAAGAAGGATAGACCAGGATCCTGTACACAATATCTAATATGTTAAGAACTATTCCTTAAATTTAAATAAAAAATATCTTATGTATTGAACAGGTGGAATTTAAATCTAGTATTATTATTTGACTATAAATACATTTCAATACGGACCATAAAACATGAGATTTGTAACATGTAATAAAATGTTGAATATCGGAGATAATATTTCTGGAAGAATGCAGCTGAATAAAAAAGTCTGAAGTGATCATACAACAAGAGTGACCTGTGTCTATCTATATATATAAAATAAGAGTTTTGTCTGTACATTGCTCAGAATTTGAAAATAATGGTATTTCTGTATCGGTCATATCCACAGTAACAAGGAAATGTACTTTTTACTTTTCCGTAATTTCTGTCTGTCTGTCTGTCTGTCTGTCTGTCTGTATGTATGTATGTATGTATGTATGTATGTATGTATGTATGTATGTATGTATGTATGTACATGCATCACTAGAAAACGGCTAAAGAGAATTGAATGAAAATCGGTATACAAAGTCGGGGAATAAGTCGCTACAATCTAGGCTATAAATAATTTTATTCACGCTGAATGAAATGGTAGTTTAGGGGAAGGCCTAAAATTTTATTTTCAAATATTTATTTTATTAGTGGTCTTATCTTAATTAAAATTGGTATGCAAAGTTGCACAAGAAGTCGCTATAATCTAGGCTATAAATAATTTTAATCACGCCGCTGAGTGAAATGGTAGTTTAGGGGAAGGCCTAAAATTTTATTCTTAAATATTTACGTTATTAGTGGTCCTATATCAATGAAAACTGGTATACAAAGTCGGAGAATGAGCCACTACAATCTAGGCTATAAATCATTTTATTCACACTGAATGAAATGGTATTTTAAGGGAAGGCCTAGATTTTAATTCTCAAATTTTTATATTATTAGTGGTCGTATCGATAAATACTACATAACCAAAGTTATATAGAATTAAATTTCTGACCTTTTATGTCGTATACATTTTTACCGTACCGGCTATGATAACACAGATATTCCTGAATTTGTACTTTTTTTTTTGCAAAGTCAATACCGACGCCGAGCCACGAGAAATTGGGTTTACAGAATAGGGAACATGCATGATCCGGGGTTTTAATTGAAAATATGCTAATCTGATTCAAAATTGCATGCAGAATTCAAAAATGTGATCAGAATGTACAAATAATAACTCCAAACATGATAAAAATCTACGAAAATGTCACGTCACGCAAGTACGCGATCTCATTGGCCTGACGTCATCGTACAGGTTGACTGAATTAGCAGACGAAATAACACATAGTGTGCTGTGAGAAGCACGATACACTTCGCGTATTTCTACTTTACGTTAGTGTCTAGTATGGTTAAATTCGAGGTCTATACATTGGATAATAATCTGAGTGGTATATTTTAGACTTAAAATGAATCCTGCGCAGACAGTGAGGCAGAAAACTTATAAATGGTGTAGAGTTCCGATGTGCAATAGCACATCGCATACCATACCAAACAAATTGCTTATAAACGTTCGAAAGACGCTAAAACTAGGGAGAAATGGATTTTGGCGAGCTGGAGAAATGCTGGTGATATATCGGAAAAGTCTACAGTTTATTTTTTTGAAGATTTTAACGTAAGATGAATTTGTTTGAATTTTCAAATCACTTTTCCATGTCAGCTGTTCTAGTGGTAAAACTTTAAATTTTAATGTATGATGCTTTATTTAAATGCTTCAATTACATCTTGGAATATGAAAGTAATAAACACCGGGCGAGTTGGCCGTGCGTGTAGAGGCGCGCGGTTGTGAGCTTGCATCCGGGAGATAGTAGGTTCGAATCCCACTATCGGCAGCCCTGAAGATGGTTTTCCGTGGTTTCCCATTTTCACGCCAGGCAAATGCTGGGGCTGTACCTTAATTAAGGCCACGGCCGCTTCCTTCCAACTCCTAGGCCTTTCCTATCCCATCGTCGCCATAAGACCTATCTGTGTCGATGCGACGTAAAGCCCGTAGCAAAAAAAAAGTAATAAACAGTGCATTAAATAATGCTGATTATTAAAGTATTCTCCAAACCTAACCTATGTTTTGTGTGATCCATGTCAAGATAATAAATCAAAGGGGTTATGAACCATTTTGACAGCTCTAATTCTACCAATATATCTTGGTTTCCTTCTTTCTTTCTTTTTAATCAGTTTATCCTTCAGGGTTGGTTTTCTCTCCGACTCAGCGAGGGATTTCACCTCTACCACTTCAAGGGCAGTGTCCTGGAACGTGAGACTTTGAGTATGGTGATGAAACTGGTGAGGAGGGCCATTACCTCGCCCAGGCGGCCTCAGCTGTTATGCTCAACAGGGGCCTTGTTGGAGGATGGGAGGATCGGAAGGGATAGACAAGGAAGAGGGAAGGAAACGGCCGTGGCCTTAGGTGCCTGGAGGAGAAGTAGGAAAATACGAAAAACCAATTCGAGGATGGCTGAGGTGGGATTCGAAACCCTTCTACTCAGTTGACCTCCCGAGGCTGAGTAGACCCCGTTCCAGCCCTCGTACTATTTGTTTTCAACTTTCATGGCAGAGCCGGGAATCGAAACCGGGCCTCCGGGAGTGGCACACATTAACCACTACACCACAGAAGCGGACTAGTACTATAATGCTACCTATATGTTTATGTTAGTGCTGAAATCCGATTTCTTACTTTACTAATGCTGAAAGCCCGAAAATGTAATGTTATTCTTTAATAGGGGAATCAGTCTAGAAGGAAATGTTGAAAGTGATGTGATATCTATCCAGGTTCGTTGTTATCCTAATACTATGGGTTACAGTACATTGCACGTATATAAAAGACGCCACTTACAAACTTGCTTGTTATCCGCGAATTTCTGCGGCCACAAAAGTCACTATTTTTCAAGAATGATGACATTTACACATGATAGATTGTCTGATTGTGCTGTTTTGGACCTTTCTTCTGTCATTTTGAAGTTATTCGCGATCATGAATAATAAACAATCGGCTTTTAGCAACGGCTGATGCACAACGGCTGGTAGAGCTCCATGCGGTACTGGATCGTGACGTCACAGCGCGCCGCTTACGTCAGAGGCCGTTTCACTCGCCTTGCGGAAAGGCACTATTAAATATTTTTTTAATGGTAGAAAACAAGGCAACATACCACAATGTAATACGTTTACGTACTATTTCATTGGTGTACTTTTCAAAAAAAATATTTTTGAAAATGATGCATGTTCCCAATTTAATAAGAATAAGAAACTACAGTCTAAGCTATAAACAATTTTATTCGCCCTGGATGAAATTGTAGTTTAGGGGAAGGCTCCTAAAATTTAATTTTTAAATACCTATGTTTTTGGTCCTATCGAAAAGTACTAGATAACAAAAGTTACAGAGAATACAATTTCTGATCATTTATGTTTTATTCAGTTTTACCGTACTGACTATGATGAGTGGTATTTCAGAGTCAGAAGAGAACTAAATGTGAAGGCCTACAGTATCGAAAGCGCATAACATTGATCAACAACATTACATTGACCATTGTTTGTTGTGATGTTCTTTGTCTCTTATGCTGCCTCTCAACTCCCATAGATGGGATTACTGCTGCGTACCAAGTATTGTATAATAGCCTGACTGAATATTGGCAGGAAATAGCTGGGGAGTTACAGAACTTTGTTCTTTAGCATGCCATTCCTCTGGTTCATACATTTTCTGATACAGCTGGTATGTAACACATTGGTTCTTCATAGTAGTGTATTCCAGTTACTCGATTCCTAGTCTGACGCACTGTTTTGAATTAACAGTGTGCATACTTACGGCAGAGGCTAAAGTAGTAGTAGTAGTAGTAGTAGTATGGCCTGGTCTAGAATATCAATTTAGGCCTATTCCAAATTATAGCACCACAATTCACTAAAGAACTCAAAATTCAACCCTGAAAAGAGCTGTTTCTTAAGAAAAACTTCTTCCTCTTCACTTTTATTAAATTATACATTCATTTTATTCCAAATTATCAGTGAAGAGGGGGTTTCTCATCCGGCTTGGAGGAAAAATTTGCCTCGAAGTCAGATAGATTTTTCCGCCGCCAATGTATTGAACTGATATTTTCCGACTCATTGGGTACTCCTAGGAAACAGATTAGTAAAAGGTCATAATTTTTGCCCTGGGAGTCTCCACTATTCGACCCTCTCCCCGCCGAAAAAGGACGAAGAGTGTTCATGAATCATGGCTGTCTGCGGCTTGGTCATTTAAGCTCTGGAACTTTGGATTGTTAGATCGGCAGCGTAGTACTGTTCGTTAAAAGAGAGAAAATGTGTGGTGTTTCATTTGATCGAGTATTTCATATGAAAGCATTGCTTTTAATCGCACCATTCTTACTGACATAATTGTAATGTATGTTCATTTCAGTTGGGAAAACCACTAAGACAGTCTTTCTGAGGTTGTAAAAAGGCAGGTGAAGAGTGATTGTCTACCATTATAATGAAAACTCCCCAACCTGATGGTATGCAAGCGGGTCTACCATTACAGTGAAAATTCCCTAACCCAGTTGTCATATGAGAAAAGATGTTTGGGGACTTCCCCATCACGTTTCTGGGCAACGTTAAGAGCTATGCAATGTAATATAATCTTGCTCACAATGTGTACACTAGAATTCCATATACAATGTAGAATTCCATAGCGAAGCACGGGTACGTCAGCTAGTATAAAATAAGAGTTTTGTCTGTACATTGCTCAGAATTTGAAAAGAATGGTATTTCTGTATCGGTCATGTCCAAAGTAACAAGGAAATGCAATTTTTACTTTTCCGTAATTTCTGTCTGTCTGTCTGTATGTATGTACATGCATCATGAGAAAACGGCTGAAGAGAATTTAATGAAAATCGGTATGTGAAGTCAAGGGATGATCCACTACAATCCAGGCTATAAATAATTTTACTCACGCTGAGTGAAATGGTAGTTTAGGGGAAGGCCTAAAATTTAATTCTCAAATATATTATTAGTGGTATGTATAATACATTATTAGTGGTCCTATCGATAAATACTACATAACGAACGTTATAAAGAATTAAATTTCTGATCATTTATGCCATACGTTGTTACTGTACCGGCTTTGATAACACAGATATTCATGAATATGTATTTTTGTTGCCAAGTCCATATCAACGCTGAGACACGAGAAAATGGGTTAACAGAATTTAATGAAAGTCAGTATATAGAGTCGGGGAATAAGAAACTACAGTCTGAAGTTATAAACAATTTTATTCATCCTGGATGAAATTGTAGTTTAGGGGAAGGCGCCATAAATTTAATTTTTAAATACCTATGTTATTGGTCCTATCGAAATGTACTACATAACAAAAGCTATAGAGAACACAATTTCCGACCGTTTATGTTTTATTCAGTTTTACGTTACCGGCTATGACAAGAGTGGTATTTCAGAGTCGGAAGAAAACTAAACGTGAAGGCCTACAATATTGAAAGCTCATAACATTGATCAACAATAACATTACATTGACCATTGTTTGTTGTGATGTTCTTTGTCTCTTATGTTGCCGCTCAACTCCTATAGATGGGATTACTGCTGCGTACCGAATATAACAGCCTGACTGAATACTGGCGGGAAATAGCTGGAGAGTTACAAAACTTTCTTTCATAGCATGCCATTCCACTGGTCCATACATTTTCTGATACTGCTGGTACGTAACACAGTGATTCATCAGAGTATTCCAGCTATTCGATCCCTGCTCTGATGCACTGGTTTGAATGAGCAGTGTGCATACTTAAGACAGAGTCTCACTTAGTAGTAGTAGTAGTAGTAGTAGTAGTAGTAGTAGTTAGTAGTGGTAGTAGTAGTAGTATGACCTGTTCTAGAATTACAATTCAGACCTATTCCAAATTATAGCACAACAATTCACTAAATAACTCAAAATTCAACCCTGAAAAGAGCCTTTTCTTAAGAAAAACTTCTTCCTCTTCACTTTGATTAAATTATACATTCATTTTATTCCAAATTAGCAGTGAAGAGGGGGTTCTCATGTGGCTTGGAGGAAAAATGTACCTCCAAGTCAGATAGTTTTTCCCGCCGCCTGTGTTGTGAACTGAGATTTTCCGACTCACCGGGTACTCCTAGGAAACAGATTAGTAAAAAGGGCATAAGTTTTGCCCTGGGAGTCTCCACTATTCGACACCCCCACCCAGCCGTAATAGGACTAAGAGTGATCACGGATCACAGCTGTCTGCAGCTTGGTCATTCCAGCTCTGGATGTTTGGACTGTTAGATTATTTAATTATTTCATTTAATTAAGCATAGTACTGTTTGTTAAAAGTAAGAAAATGTGTGGTTTTTCATTTGATCGAGTATTTCATATGAAAGCATTGCTTATTTCGCGTCATTGCTACTGACATCAGTCATTGACGTCATTGCTATGACCTATGTTCACTTCAGTTGGGAAAACTACTAAGACGGTATTTCTGAGGATGTAAAAAGGCAGGTGGAGAGTGAGTGACTGCCATTATAATGAATACACCCACCTGATTGTGACTGATGGTAGGCAAGGGGCCTACCATTACAATGAAAATTCCCTAACCCAGTCTTCATACGAGAAAAGACGTTTGGTGACTTCCTCATCGTGTTTCTAGGATAACATTAAGTGCTATGCAATTTGTCACGTGTACACTACCTAACCTAGAATTCTGTATATAATGTAGAATTCCGTAGGGAAACACGGGTATATCAGCTAGTTTTCACATATTATCAGGGCAGAGAAAATCTGTGCACGCAAATACTTGGAACCTAAGATGCTCATTATCGTAGCTGTTCGCCAATGTAGGTGTGGAAATCAATCTTGTTGAACAAACAAATAAAAATCAACTACATTTCTTGAAGAAAGCTATCATACTGAAGGTCAATTAACTCCAGTTGTATGTTGGAGGGTGTTGAGTTAGCATCAGTTAAAAATGGCACAACAAATATCTGGAAAAGTGATTGCAGGTGACCTATTTAATGAAATACTTTATTAAATGCATTAAGTCATTTGTTGAGAGATTGAATGAAAGAATGACAGTGATCACCACAATGTCAGCTACAAACAGCACTTAAAATGGGAAATAGTGATTTTGAAACTGTTTTCTCCACAGTTCAAGTTTCAATTTGAAAGATTACACTTTGTAATCCAGCTGATCTCTATCCAGCAAAGATGTAAGTAGAAGCATCCAGATGGCTGAGGATATCTGTAAGAAAGGCTAATTCCAAGATCCAAGTGAGGTCAGAAAATTCAGAGACAGGTTTTCCCTTTGTATCCTGTAACCGTACAACAGGGTTACAGATTCCATTCGGTATTTATTATTATTATTATTATTATTAACCCGATTCATGAGATTTTATATTCTGTTTCTCATCATTTAGACTGTAATAATTAGGTATCATGCATATTATTGTATTTAATCATAGGTTAAGTGAAATTTGTTTGTAATTATTCTGTATTGTAGTAAGTGAGATTTGTTGGTTTCATATAGTCATGCTGTGGCTTGTAACTCTGGCCAGATGAGCTGGCAGAGTATTTTGCAATACAGGCTAAGTTTAACTGAGAATGTTATGTGCAAGTAGGTTTCCCCGTGACTCATACAGCATAGTCAACTGTAATCCGCTTGGGTACACTTATATGACACATGACTGATGACATCAGTGCGTGGGCACTTGATTGCGACCAAGTGTCAGTATTCGCCAGCTACTGTACATTGAGGTAGAAGGGATGACCAGGGAATAGGGATATGAGTGGTCATCACGAGGTTATATAAGTCGATGCAACGGTGGTGAGAGGTATCAGATCATATGTATCAGTCAGATGTATCAAATGGAAGAAGTGGTCTTAGAGTGATGGTCAGAGCTAAGAGTTGTGTTTGAAGAGGTCTTGTAATAATCGAGGAGGTCTACAAGTGGTGGTTGTATCTGAGCAGAGACGGGTACTATGCTGATAAAGAAACATCATCTTCTTGCGAGGATGGACTTCACAAGATGTTTCAATAATATTTTCCAATTTCTTATAATATGTTGAGTGGACGTAACTATATTGGAGCTTACTACACGTGTACATGGTATGTAGGTCGACTCCTAGTTACATAAGAAGATAACAGCAGACGGCTCCCGACTTCAGCTCATAGGCTTTTCCAGGAATTTCAAGTTCATCAGTGGTATATACAGACATCAGATAGAATGTAATCAGCGGCGGTATCACATTTCACTTCAAGTTCATGCCAATAGCTTTTTTTGTTTAGAATAAATTTTCTTTTTATATGTTACCGCAAATCTCACTATATATTTTTTGTTAAATTAAACAACGTCAATGCTTGTTCATTGTGACGTAAATTATAGTCATAAATTCAGTTTTATTTTAATTATAATAAGTGATTCTAGTTCCATGTACAATCCTCAGTTGTGGAAATGCAACCGTAATCTAATATTGTCCTGATCCATATCCCTGTACATTGCCAGATGTGTGAGTTTATCACCTCACACCTTGAGATAATTGATATAAGAGGCATGCTACCAAATTTTGTTGTTTTTTCGTAAAAAGCAACTGGTGCTCAAACAAATGTTATGTATATTGTGTGAAGGAGATGAAGGTATAAGAGTAGTGGTTGGAGTAGCCACAATGTGTCGCTTGCAACGTGGGACTCGAAAGGTTCAGAAAAAGTGATTCTGAATGGCAATCTACATGGATCAGTTCTTTTAATGAGTACGCACATGTTAAATTCACCGAGTAATGTTAGGAAGGTCATTTTGTTGAAGTTTGTATTTAAGGGGTAATGTCAAAGGAAGTGCAAGGGGAAATAGCTTTGAGATCGCGAAAAATTAGTAGGAAACCGAAGATGGACAAGGATAGCAATATGCAGTCAGGTGATGAGGCTGAGGTTATTGTGTCCAAGGAAGTCCCAAGGTGGTAACATGAATAGGAAGTTGGTGACTAAGGTGGGGCCTGCTGAAAGCCAGAAAATAGTAGAAACTGAGGAAAACGCTGTCACGCAAGATCAAAGTAAAGGGGGGATTGACCTTGGTTTATTCAATTTGCTGATGTCCAAAATGACTGAGCAGAATAATGTGATTAGAGAGAAAATTGAATCTCAGAATAATATTATGAGTGAGAAAATTGAATCTCAGAATAATATCATTAATGAGAAAAGTGAATCTCAAAATAAGGTCATTAGTGAGAAAATTGAATTTCAAAATGATGTCATGAGTGAGAAAATTGAAGCTCAGAGTAATGTCATAAATAGTATTAATAAGAAGATTGATGATGTCAGTAATAAGATAAATCATAAGGTGTTAGAAATAAGTAAGCAAATTAATTTAGAAAGTAAGGTAAACAGAGAGTGTAGTGACATCAGAGCTGAGATGGAATTGAGTCGGAGCAATCTCCATACGGAAACAGTGCAAATTAGTGAGACATGCATCAAACAGATTGATGAATTAGGCGCCAAGATCGAGTCTAATAAGGGGGAAATCAATGAGTTAGTGGAAGAAAGGTTTGAAAAGATAGCCAATACAGTGGGGCAAGAAACTAGGAAATGTATTAGTAGGGTAGAACATGTGGAAAGGAAACTTGGAGAAGTAAGTGATCTAGGGAGCGAGCAGATCATTATCACAGAGAGGTGAGAGAATCGCAAAAAGAATTGGAGGAATTCAGAAAAATTCAAGAAAAGACTGAGGAAACAGTGGAAGAAAAATTTCTGAGTTGCCAGAGAGTACTCTGGTGATAGTAAGAACGTACGTGAGATAATTATGAATAATGGTTTAATCACTAGAGATCATGATATACCTAAGTTTTCTGGGAAAGAATTTAACCCGATGGAATTTGTGAGAGTAGTAGAGAAGAAATTTGCTGTTCAATTAAGAGACAATATTATTAGCTGGGAAACTGTATTGGAGATCTTAGCTAATGCTTTCGTAGGAGAGACTAAGTCTTGGTTTCAGGTATATAGAAGCTCGATGTCTAGTCTAACTGAATTTAAGGAGAAGTTCATAGCTAAATTTTGGAGTGAAGGTGTTCAGAGTAGAGAGAGAGAGAGAGAGAGTAATGTTTGGCAGGTATAATTCTAACGAGAGTGTTAGAATGACAGAATATTTTTTGGCTCATGTTTTGGTGTGGAGAAATTTAGAATGCATTGGACCTGAGGCTGATATAGTTAGACTTATGGCTAAGCACTATCCCGATAGAATAAGAGAAGCTGTTTGTATGCAAAGAGTGGAGACTATTAAGGAAATGGAAATTTTGTTGGAAAGTTTTGATGCTTTAGGTAGTAGCTTGAATAATAGGACACATAATAGGAATGTAGAAGGAAGGGGTAACCAATCTAATAATCAGGACAGGCCTATGAATAATCGTAACTACAGAAGAGAATATAAGCAGAGACCTAATAATAATTTCCACAGGGAGAGAAATTATCAAAATAGTTCGGAACATTTCAGGACTGGGAGGCGTGATTATGGAAATCAACCAGAAGCTGGGAGGCGGGAGAATACAGGCCATAATAATAATAATAATAATAATAATAATAATAATAATAATAATGAAGCTAGAGGTAATAGGCAAACAGGGGAGGCCGACTGAGGTGTGTAACCAACAAGTCGTAACCGAACCAAGTAATTTAAACGCGCAACAGGCTGTATAAACAGGTCACTGAGACAGTCCGTAAATGGTGAGTTCACGTATAAGGTAGATAAGTCAGTTAATGTCGACCAGCCTATAGTTGTAAGTGAACATGATTGTGAGTTAAGTAGCAATAATTCAAATGTTTTAAGTGACGACTTAATCGTAGAAAATAAATTTTATAAGTGTAATTTAAATTTAGATATAAGGCAAGATTTGTTAAGTGATCTTATATTATGTAATGAGGATAATTTAAGTAGTGTTACTGTTACACCGACAATTGAACTGCTGATATGGGGCAGGAAATTTAAGATTTTGTTGGACTCTGGTAGTGAGAAGTCATGCGTAAATTCCAAGCTGTATGAGGAAGTTTTGAGAGAGAAGTATGATGTAGCAGAAATTCCAGTGAGGAATACGTTCATCGTAACAGCTGTTGGAAACAAGTATCAAAGAGTGAATAAACAAATAGCTGTCCCCATTAACATAAGTGGAGAATGTATTTTCCAACCATGCTTAGTTGTGCCTAATTTAGTTTATGCCGTTATTTTAGGTACCGACTGGTTAATGTGTCACAAGGCTAAATTAAATTTTGATCTGTGTAATGTCAATCTTATTTGGGGAAAGAGTAGCAGGGAAGTCAGGTTACCATATGATGTTTTGTCAGAAATTAGTGCGAATAAAGTGTGTTCTAGTACGGAAGGGTCTTGTGAAATTCCTAATATGAGGAAAAATATTGCTGCCATGTGTCTATACAGAGAGATTCTAGAGATGAACTGTATGAGACAGTGGAGAAATGTAATTTAGCAGAAAGTCAGAAGGATGAATTGTGTGAATTGTTGATATCACATTGTGATGTTTTTAGTGACCGGCCTTGTAGAACACATCTTTTCGAACACAAATTTATGTGCATGATAACTTTTGTAGGATTATATTGGATGAATTTGAGCTTGGTGACAAGGTTTTACCCGTCATCAGCAGAAGCTGGTCAATTTTCTAAGTTTTTCTTCTTATATCAGGGATACTTCACCGTAGTGAGACGGATTGGGAAATGTGCTTATTCATTAGAAGACAAGGAAGGAAATATCGTAGGCACATACAATATAAGAAATCTTAAGAAATATATCATGTGAGTTTGTTGATTAATTCTCATTAGTATGTTAATTCACAATGTTTTATGAAGCTGGCATTGCGAACAGGACTTCAGTGAAATTAGCGTGTGTTGTGATATTAAGTGAAGCACGGCAGTGCAATAAACTCCAGTGCTTGGAGAAAGTGTATACAATGATATGTCTACGAGTATTATTTTGGACACTAAATGAACGTTTGAAATGACATAATGTTATAATTGTTATTATTATTATTATATATAATTCACTGGGGTCATCAAGGACCACGTTAAGTCTTGTTGCATTTGACACTGAACTTGGCCTTCTTTAGAGCCAAAATTTCCCTCATTCTTTGTGAGTGGGCCTGCTTACACTCCTCTGTCCAAGGGGCACTGTGTCTTCTCTTCGGTTGCTCGTCTCGGTTTAGCCCATTCGTCAATATTTTCTTGTGGAAGAGATCTCTTTTTTTTTTTTTTGCTAGTTGCTTTGCGTCGCACCGACTCAGATAGGTCTTATGGCAACGATGGGACAGGAAATGGCTAGGAGTGGGAAGGAATCGGCCGTGGCCTTAATTAAGGTACAGCCCCAGCATTTGCCTGGTGTGAAAATGGGAAACCATGGAAAACCAAGAAGAGATCTCTGTTAAGGGCGTCTTCAGCTGAGATATGTAGCATTTGCAGGTCTTCTTTGGTATTTCTAAACCAGGGAATTGTGGTTTTGGGGTTTGAATGAAAAAAGTGAAAGATTTCTTTAGTTAACTTTCTTCCGTCCATTCTTTTCAGATGACCGTAAAATCATGCCCGTCTTTTTCTGATTGTGTCAGTAATTTTCTCTATTTTGCTGTAGACTTCATGTTGGATCTCTTTTGATGGATTCTATTTCTGTACTTTGATCCCAAGATTCCTCTCACAATTTTGCGTTCTCTTTTCTCCAGTTCTTCAAGGAGTCCTTTGTTGGCATTTAGAGACAGGGTTTCGGCTGCATATAGAACAACTGGCTTCATAACTGTTTCATAGTGACGTATCTTGGTGTTTTGGGAAAGGTATTTTTTGTTGTAGATTGTGCGGGATGTTTGGTAGGCTATTTCCAGTTTGTGTACTCGCTCCTGAAGTGCTTCTTTATCCAGTCCATTTTTCATGATGATCTCACCCAGGTATTTGAATTTGTCTACTCGGGTGATGTCCCCGTATTTTGTATGGAGTCTCTTTGATGTTAGTCATTACTTGTTTTCTCGAACGATATCTGAAAACCAGTTTGTTCAGCAATTTCCTTTAAAATTTCAACTTGAGCTCTAGTGGTTTCTATGTCGTTTGAGAGAACAGCAATATCATCGGCAAATGCTAAGCATGATATAGATGTTGATTCCCATAGGGAATCTGAAATATTTCCCCTGAATGAGTAAATTTATAATACCAATATAAATGGTCCGTTATTGGACATTATAAATTTTCCAGCTAACTCATTCTTGGTTGCCAGCATTTTGCCCTCGTGTGCTAGGGTGGGCTCATCAGTTGGTACCTAGCACACCTACCAATACGCTGGCTAGTGCATACCGTGGAGGCCACTGCGTAGGCTAACTGGAGCCACCGGCAGTGCCAATGCACTAAGAGACTTTGTCTCATTATCAAAAATTGATGCCTGCTTGGCCATCAGATGATATAGATGTTGATTCCCATAGGGAATCTGAAATATTTCTCCTGAATGAGTAAATTTATAATACCAATATAAATGGTCCGTTATTGGACCCAGAAATTGTTCGACTCACCTCAAAAGAACACAGAACTTATTTGGGCACAAATAAAAAGAGAAGTTTCTAAGAAAAACACTACTTTCAGACGTTGAAAAGATTGTGTACGATGAAATTAGTAATATAACTAGGGAAATTTGGATTTCTTTTGTAAAATACACAAAGAAATTGCAAGATGATGATTTTGTGAAGGAAATAGGTCAACTTGAGATTTTGGAACCCATTGTAATTAACTTACTACGGTAGTACGGGCATGTGATGAGGATGGAGCCTACAAGAACAGCCAGAATAAATTTGGAAAGACAGGTGGAGGTGAAAAGACCTGCACGAAGACCTAAAACCTGATGCATGCACATGATCAAGGTTGATCTGGTTGCCAGAGGATGGACAGTGGATGATGTTCTCCATGACAAGTTGTATATGGACAGGAAGATGTGGAAGAGGCTCATTAACTGTACATTGATGATGTAATTAACTTACTGTAGAAGAAAACAGTGATACTGATGACAATAAGATAGTGATCATGATGAGGATGAAGAAGACACACCTTTAGCTGTGCCCATGAAATAGGAAATTACATTCCAAAGGTATGTTGTTTAAATCTATATATTTTTCTTATATATTTCTATTAAGAGCCTTTTGTAGATACATTTGAAGTTGTTGCTTGTCGTCAGCTCTAGAAAAACATTAATGAGTTATTAGAACATGCTTTCTGATACAACTGTTTCTGTAAACAAAAGGTGAAGAGAATATATTTAAGCCCATCCTTTACAAATTTTGAGATGACAATAATCTGTACACAATACTGAAAACTGATTAACCTTTTAACTGGGTATTATTGATGTGCTTGGTGTAACCCGCCCTGTGTATTTTTTCAGAAGATTCTTGTTACACGACAGGATAGGAAGAAAAGTTAGTAATATCATTAATATCATTCATCTGTGATTAAAAAAGGTAAAATAAAGGAGTTTTAATTAATTAATTGTAATGTTAGAGAATTTTTTAACCATTTTTACATTAACTGCAAGGTCATTTACCTGGTTGGAATTTGAGAGTTTGACCCATATTTTACAGCCGAGAATTGAAACAAATAAAAGCAAGGGGTACTTATAAATATCATATAATGCATGTGACATTCTGAACCATTTTCCATTAACTGCAAGGTCATTTACCTGGTTGAAATTTTAGTGGTTTTTTTTCATATGTTAGGACATAAAATTAAAACAAATAAAAGAAAGGAATATTTATGAATTACACATCATGATAGTGACATTGTGAAAGATTTTACAATAACTTCACGGTCAGTTTCATCATTTACCTCACTAGAACTGCAGTGATTTGTCTGTATGGAACTGCCTGAAGCACGGTGCAGCACAAAGTGCTTTCTGACAATCAGGGCACCAGATCATGGACTCTTTCCTTTCTTTCAACACACTACACATCTTCTACTGGCTCACTTCTTCAATGTACCCGAAACAAAATCGGGCAAGCAGTGCCCCAATAGTCGAGAAGGTGTTGGTGTTTTTTAAAGGACATCCTTTTGGCTGCTGTTCTACCACTCCTCCGGTTGAAGGTAAGTCCTCTGCTAAGGTCAGTTGAAAGTCCAGTCTATGTAGGCGTCGTCCTTTTTCTGATAAATTATAAACGCATTCAAACACACCAAATCAATCAGGTAACGAAACGTCTTCTGGTAATATTTCTTTAGGCGTTCTTTGGCAAGTTTGTAGCTGGGAACTTGGCCATCATTTTTATCCTCTCCTCTCATATTCTTGATGTAATCTAGAACAAGGGATGGTTTATGGATTACTCCTTTCCTTGCCTGAACATTGCTCATGCTGTCATCATGGATTGTGATGACTAAGGTAGCATCCCTTTTGTCTTTCCATTTCATGATCATTTGCTTTTTCGAAAGGCTGCAATTGTTTCCCCCTTCTGCGATTTGGCCCTCTTCTCTGTGTCTGGGAATTCCTTTCTATTGATACTCATAGTCCCCACAACATCAGTATTTCTGCTACACAATGCGTCAACTAGTCTTGGACTAGTATACCAGTTGTCCAGGATAGGCAATACCCTTTATCTAGAAGGTTGTAAGTTCTAGTACAATTCTGGACAAAATATTCTCACCACGATATCTTTGACCATACACTGTGTCCTTGTCAGTATAAACTACAAAATTTCACAGATAACCAGACCCACTTTCAAAAAGTTTATAGAATTTCGTGCCAAATCTGCTTCTTTTAGATGGAGTAAATTGCACCCAGCCCAATTGGTCTTTCCATACGAGGGACTCGTCGACACATATGTTTTGCTCAGGAGTGTATACGGAAGAAAATCTTGATTGTAGGTGAAAAAGTACCGGCTGAATTTTATAGAGCTTTTTGTTGTGCAGGTTAGGATCAAATTTGGAATTGTCAGAGAAATGAAGGAACTTGAGGAGAAGATGAAATCTTTCCTCAGAGATATTTATCGAAAAGTAAGGGGTTGTGATATTTTCCCGTTTTGAGAAGTACATACTGTTTTCTGGCTTATGAACTATCCCCTGCAGCATTAGAAGTCCAATTAGAGGTTTTATCTCAGATGGATTTGTATCCACCCTATCTCTCGCTCGTGACCGTGGTTTCAAGTTCAAGTGGACTTCTAAAAGCTGTTTAGCATACACATTCGTCTGTTCGGCAATAAGTTGAAACATATCACGTATGAACTGATCAAAATATTCCAACATATTGGATTCATCGTCAAAGTCCATATTTACACTACTAGCACCAGAAAATACAAATTTCTGACGAGAAACAACACACGGTGGGAAATATTGAAATGTCTAGCACTTCGCCTTCATCCGATTCGTCATGTTGTTCATCTTGTTCTTCATTCTCATTCTCTGAACCACTTTCACTATCAGACTCGCCTTCATCTGAATCAAACCACTCATATTCGGATTTCTGAGAAGATAAATCGTCACAATCATTCTCTAAGTTTTGAATAATCTCGTCTTCGAGCGTTCTGAACTTACGCTTTGAACTAGCTACTGCCACATTTTGCCTGCGGACAAGGAGCACCGCACAGTTGTAAAATAAAAACAAATAAGCTTCAAGAAGCATGACGTGGTATTTGCTGCCATCGTGCAGGAAAAACATCAATTAAGACGACAATACACGACGCAGCAAAGTAGCTCGTCATACCCAGGAGATATTTGCAGTAAAAGACGACTACGTATATATTTGTCATGCCCATTACCCTGTAACATTCAGCGTATGAATATATACGTCATGCCCAGTTAAGAGGTTAATAGTATTTTCTTCAACAAACTATAAAATGTGAACGACTAAGCGTAAAAATATTTTTGTTTCTATATCATAAAAATGTCCCCATCCGTGTCATTTCACTTTAAGTCCCAAAAGTGAAATATGTATCTGCACACTCGTGGTATTTCTTCTTAGTTTTACAGGACGTTAGACAGGCTGTCCACATGACACAACACAGGTCTACTCTGTAGAGTACACCGATTCTGTAACATCATGATGTGCTTCTACTCGTACGTGACTGAAGCCTGTGAAACGTCAAGAGGTTTTTTAGCTCCGCTTTAATGCTTGTGTTACACGTCATATTGAATTATTTTTATTTGGGCTGTAACAGATCCGTCAAACTTATTTAAATACAGTTTCGCAATTTTTCATAATGTTCAATGTATTGTTCAAATGTTAATAATGTTGTTTATTCACAAGAGGATTTCACCGAGTTCAACCAAATAAACTGTTTGACCTCCCAATCCAGCATTCTAATTTACGCAGATCATATTGCAAATGTCCCGGTCTCGAAAGCCAAGAATAACGGCCGAGAGGACTCATCATGCTGACCACATGGCACCTCGTAATCTGCAGGCCTTCGGGTTGAGCAGTGGTCGCTTGGTAGGCCAAGGCCCTTCAAGGGCTGTAGTGCCATGGGGTTTTATTGCAAATGTATGTTCTGCAAACACTCAAACACTATGCACAGGAAGGAGACTTTTGTTCGACCGCACCACCTCCATGGCACCAACTCGTGGCATGGTCTGCACGGCAAGCATGTCCACTGCTGTCCTTCTGAAACTTCATTTGGGTCTATAGCACTCCATTATACGGAGTACTGTTTGTATCTCTTTTTAAGAACTGCAGATTCTTTCTCCTACATTCTTCATATGGCTGGACAGTTCTCACTGACCTTAAAGATAGCTTTTGATGTCCTTTAAATGAGGGCTTGCCTTTCTTGATAAAATGCTTAGTTCTTAGACACCTATTAAAAATTATTGGAATTCATGACATTATTTAACTCCCAACTTTAGCCAGCTTTGCACAATATGGCTTTTTCTTAAACATTATTGAAAAAAAAAAAGGAGGTTTCTGTTCTGAATCTACAATTGCACACAGGAAACTAACCACCTGAATTCTTGAGTGGAATTCTTTCTTTCAGGAAAACTTCAGTGGTATTTTTTCAAATGTCAAATAAGCTTCTTTCTTTGCTCTATGAAACAGAGGGGCTGTGTATATATGCTTCTCTGGTACTTTGTTTTCCACTCCTGTTTGAAGAAGCTTTTTCTTCTAGTTATGATTAGGCAAAATGTCTACAGTTTATTTTTACAAATATAATGCAAATGATTAAATATACTATAAGTTCATGGGTAGATGCAAAATATGTGTTTCTTTATGTATACTGAACGATTTACAAACAACCCACGACATATCACGAATTTAGTCATTCTACCATTTTTTTCACAAATCCTTATGTATTTCTTGATTTTTGTGAATTTCTATGTACTTTAACATTCTTTTTACAATTTTGGATGAATTTTGCATTAAAAACCAAAGTATTTCTCAAGATATTATCACCAATAGATTACATGGAATCAATGTATTTCGATATCCACATATCGATTATAGGATTCTTGTTGTGCAATATACTGAAATCTTTTTCTGTGCTATCTAGAGATTTCATAAGCATGTCATTTAAACCTTTTAGTGCTAGGAGCACATAGTGCATGTTAAGATATCTGAAAATTGTTAACTGTCATTTATTTCAAAAATAACTTCCCAGAAGGGAACCATAATTTAATTTCACCAATGTGAATGCCTTTTAGGCCTTTTCAATCATGAAATTACCAGCATTCTTTCCCAATGTGGCAGTGAACTCGTCGGTTATTTACTTTAGCCTGTATAAACAGGGCTTGAGGTGGGGCAGGATGCAACAGGATGGTATCCTGGTTCTTTGTTAAATACCTTGAAACCATCCTGCTATCTTTTGGTTATAGTGGTACCACCTTAGATTGGTTATTTTAATTTTGAAAATACACCGATCAAAAAAAATTAGGGGAACATGTTTTGTAATGTCTAGTATGTGAACGTTAATTTGGTAGATGAAGTTCCAATGGTCATACAGTATACCTTGAGACCTCAGCTACTCAGGGTATGCCAAATCAAAGTTATACATCATGTGTAGGTGTAGCCATGCATTAAATTGTCAGGTGACCCCTCAAAACAAAGTGAATAGCGGTGTGTCCGTGTGTCGTTGTAAGGTACACAGACTACTGCGGTCATTTGAGCACGTACATAAACCAGCACATCCCATGAGACATCTTAATGAGGTTCAAGTTGCAAGGGCCGTCACTTTGATCCAGGAAGGATGGACTTTTCGTCGTGTTGCTGTGGATCTCAATGTCCCTCCGTCACTTATTCACCGCTTGTTGAATCGCTACGAGACAGGCCAGTTTACAAGGAGGGGTGGACAAGGTCGTGGACGCATGACAACCCCAGAGGATGACCGATATCTGACCATCCATGCGTTGCGGCGTCGTTCAGCAACTGCCAAAGAACTGCAACAAGATCTCAGGAGCGTCACTGAAGTCACACTGTCTGACCAGACAGTAAGGAATAGGTTAAGAAGTGTCCTTACGACCCAGACGTCCTGTTCGAGTGCCCGTTTAATGCAACAACATTGCGCAGCTCGCCTTCTGTTTGCCTGAAACCATGTCAACTGGTAACTTGTCCAATGGAGACCTGTGTTGTTCACAGACGAGTCCACATTTCTCCTGACACAGCATGATGGACGTCAACGTGTATGGAGACGCCGGGGTGAGCAGTACATGCCAAATGTTGTCCAGAAAGGCGACCGATTAGGACAAGGTTCTGTGATGATGTGGGGTGGCATCAGCATTGATGGCTGTATGGATCTTGTCGTCCGTGGTAATCTTACAGCTGCGGAGTACATCGAGCAGATACTGCTACAGCATGTGTTGGTTGCTGCATACGGTGTTGGCCCTGAATTCGTACTCATGTACGACAATGCCAGGGCTCATGTAGCGCGCATCACCAGAGCTGTCTTGCGAGAAGTGGACATTCACGAGACGGAATGGCCAGCAGTGAGTCCCGACCTTAATCCCATCAAGCATGTGTGAGATAGGCTTGACAGACCTGTTCGTGTGGGTCCTGTTCCACCACAGACTTGTAGCGGTATAATTATGAAGACTAGGTGGAATTACCGCTACACCTGAAATTCGTACATGTGGAATTTAAAAGCAGAAAGGAAACCATCATTTAACTTTGTGCCATGTAATACAACACAGCAATTGGACGTAAATAGCTAACTGTTATGCATATAAAAGACTTGATTGGACTAAATTATATATAATGGCGGCCAACCACTTCAATATTGGATGTTAGTGGTACACTGTTGTTTACAAACTTGGTATTGGTGAGCTTCACTGCTCAACTTTCAACTGTTTATGAAACGCACTCTTGTGCCTGCAGCATGAAACGGGTTGTTGTGATGTGATGCTCCGACAGGCATGATGCCGGTAGAGGTTGCTCTTGTTACGATGCCCTCAAAGGGGGTCGTGTGTATCTTCAAACCACCCTAGCATGTTCATTTAGTGCTTTTTAGTCTTAAAACTTGTGTGGTGGGTGGTCATTTCTATTGAAAAACCTACAACCTGTTTTCCACTCATTGACCGGGTCAGGGATGTAATGAATGAATTATATATAGGCTATTTTTACGATGGGGTCGCCACTCCCAAAGTGATGTATATTAATGACTGATAGATGCTACGAAATGAGAATGGAGAGTGTTGCTGGAATGAAAGATGACAGGGAAAACCGGAGTACCCGGAGAAAAACCTGTTCCGCCTCCGCTTTGTCCAGCACAAATCTCACATGGAACGACCGGGATTTGAACCACGGTATCCAGCGGTGAGAGGCTGACGCGCTGCCGTCTGAGCCACGGAGGCTTGGTCATTTCTATTATTGGGACCAAAATGAGTTTTTAAAATTATTTCATGAGTGACCGTTGCTTCTGCTATATATGCCTGTTCCCTAGGGCAGTAACTGTAAGTTATCGAAGGATTTATTGCAGTCATCTTCATCATCTTGGTAAGTCAGATCCTTCATGAATTACCTCTCATCTGTGGATGTCTGGAGTGCATCACTACATTGAAGCTCCCGTATTAAGCTATTCAAAATGTCGGAACAACGCGAGATATTTTTACTACATTGCACCTGGGAGTGACATTCAGCTTCATATTTGGTAATTTTTAAAGATGCAAATATTTTTGTGCTGGAAATTATTCTCTGATGTGAAATTCAATGTGTCCATTCAATATGCCTACAGTTTAATTAGGTGCAAATTCACTAATTGAACTGTGTAAACCTTAAATTGTTAGAAGGGTTGTGGTGACTGTTGGCATGCAATCTTGATTATCTGCAACCTAACTGGGTTGGAAGTTACTTATCTCGAAGAGTGGAATAATGTTATCAAAAGTTTCACACCTGTGTAAATACTGCAAAATTTTGTTTTTTTTTGAACAAATCAAGAGAAATCATTTCGTAATAGTTCATTGTAAATGTAATGATTTGTAATTCTGTACCAAGGTGAATACCGAAGAGTGCTTCTAGTTAAGTTTCTAGTTATCTGTGGCCTTCCTTTGATTTTCTTACATTTTAATTATGAATATTTTTATTCTTACTTCCTCTTATTGTCATAGTTTCGTATTCGCGGTTTCTGTTTCTGAAGCTGTCCACCGTTTATGGCATTGTTGTGGAATGCTTCTTTCTTTTGTTGATTAGATAACGGTTCGGATTAGTGCACATTATCGCGGCGAAGTCAGTGTTGTAACAATACTTGAGATGTGCTGATGTACGTTGTGTGGTGAACGTATGCCATTGGTGTGATGAACTGGGTCTTGAGATGTTTTAATTGCTTCAATATTATTGTGTTACCTTATGGTTTTCTTTCAATCATTTATTGTTTTCTCTTTTGACAAGGCCTCCTTCTTAATTTAATTTTAGCCTGCCTTATGTTATTCAGGACATTATCGTTCTGTTTGGGGATGTGGATAGTTATTACTTTAAAACCCTTCTGTGTTCACTAAGGTATCTTTTGAAAACCAAGTATGTGTGGTCGTCGGGCCTGTTGGCAATTTGTTTTTTTTTTGAAAAATAATTCGGATGTATTCTAAAATTTTGTAAGTTGTGTAACTAAATAGTAATTTGTTAATTAGGTAAATTTAGGGATGGCCGTACCCAGGAGTTGTGCACAATATTTATAAATTTTGAGAGTATTCATTATTCTAAATTTTATTGTAATACAGAGCTCAGAAGGTAACAATGAAATAATTTTTTTTAAATTGCAAACAAGTGTGGATTTAAAAAAATCTTTAAGCTTTGTTCATTCCAGTGTGTTTAGGGACCTTTTAAGTTAATGGTCATGTATTTGAGTAGTTTCTTGGAGAACTACTTGGTAAATAGGTATTTAATTTTCTGTCAATTGTGTATTCTAGTCTTATTGTTAATCCACCCACCCCTTTGTTTTTCTTAATTTATATTATTTTTTTTTGCTAGTTGCTTTACGTCGCACCGACACAGATAGGTCTTATGGCGACGATGGGACAGGGAAGGGCTGGAGTGGGAAGGAAGCGGCCATGGCCTTAATTAAGGTACAGCCCCAGCATTTGCTTGGTGTGAAAATGGAAAACCATGGAAAACCATTTTCAGGGCTGCCGACAGTGGGGTTCGAACCTACTATCTCCCGAATACTGGATACTGGCCGCACTTAAGCGTCTGCAGCTATCGAGCTCGGTAATTTATATTAAAATTTGGTCCTTAAAGTGTGATAGTGGATTGTTATTATAGTGAATTGCTCTACCCTTTTAACCTCTTCCATTCTCTGTTATGGTCGTTGACCTATTGGCTTTGCTCAGATTCCATCGCTTTCCTATTCTATGTTTGTGTTTTATCGAGGCCCTTCCCTCCGTAGTTGGCGTGAATCCGCGCTGGGAGGCGCCTCTTATCTCTTTACTGGTAGTGCTGACAGTCGAAGACTTGGGCTGCGGTATTGTGACTTCAGTTGTTTGATTGCCCGCTTCTTTGATTGTTAGTATGCCACAGACTCTCCAAGACCTCGAACAGGCTCTCACTGAAGAATGGGACTTGATACCGCAACGTGACCTCCGTCAACTTATACTGAGCATGCCACATAGGTGCCGAGCTGTGAAAACTGCTCGTGGATATACACCATACTAAAGCTCTCCAACTGTGATAAAAATCCCGAGGACTATCACTTTGTTTTCGCCCCTATTTGGACATTTCCGTGTGTGTTCTGAAAAAGAACGCGAATCCATTGATGTTCTTTTGTATACTTCAATGGTAAAGAATAAAGGTTCAGTTGCCAATATACCTGCGTGTGAGGTATTGTTTTGTGGAGCATGGCATACGTTCAAAAACATGTTCCCCTAATTCTTTTGAACTGTGTATCTCTTGATTATTTACTTATCTAAAAGAATAATATGGTGGTTTATTATTGAAAGTGCGGATTCCCATTCAGCAAAGTACAAACGTAGCATAGATAATAGACTTGTATTGTCAATGTCACGTACAGTTTGAAAGATATATTGTTGCGTTGTAAATGGTTGCCGCCATCCCACCTCATCCTCGAGCGGTGGTTGGTTTTATTACATGGGCAGGTCAGACATTTAGCCTACACCAACTAGTTGCCATGGTTTTCTGTTGTTGTAAACATGTAGTCGGGAATACAACAAAAACATGAGGCAAACTACAAAGCATGGCAGGAAATTGACTCTTATTATATCATCAGTTATCAGCCAATGGACTACATTATTCAAGTTAAACCAACAGTAATTCAGTAAGAAACTTTTAGTTTCCTAATGTATCTCATGATTTGATTTTACTTCGAGTTTGCAATACCAGTCAAAATGGGCAAGTGGCTAATCCACAATAAGAAAGTCAAACTAAGTAACAATGATTAATCAGGTGCATGCAGAAATACAGTCAAATCAAACACCAGTAATGTAAGTACCTTAACTGCAACAAAACAGAAATCCCTTCTACAACAGCTACATACAGTGGTATGACAAAAGCAAAAATTACAAGAACATAGTGCTAATTATTTCCCTAATTACTGTGCACAAAATCAGTGGCTACATAAATATAAACTTATGAATGGTTGACAGTAACAAAATATGAAGGAACTCAAGCAGCTGAGAAAATCCAAGGTTTAAAATTAGCTATAAAATGGTGTGAAGGTAGAGTCAAAGAATATGGTGAAACAAAAGATAGGAAACAGCAGTCTATTACAAATAAAATAGTCAAACAATCAGCAGCCCATATTAAAACCAGTGATATTTTATTGGTGCAATACAGGAAACACCTGAACATTTAAATATTAAATCACAAGAAAAACAGTACACATCGTATATATAGAAGTGTGTGTCAAATTGCAAAATTAAACTATTCAATGATAGATTTATCCGCCTTAGTTGACTTGCAGAAAGCAGTTGGTTCAACGATGGGGCATATCTTGCAATCTAACCATGCAAATACTGGCATCTGTGATCATATAGCTACTGAAATGAGAAATAAATTTAAGTACATACCAGTAATTGAAAATTGGCTTGGTTTTTAAGACCTGACGGATGCAAGGCGCGAAGTCTGAGCTGCGTGCTACCTTCACAAGGAGGTTACGAAGCTTTTTGGTATCTCACATTGCAAAATCATGGTCCAGTGTGAAAATGTAAGTCACCCAAAGCCTCACAAACTTAATACCATCAGGATCGGAGGAGAACAAAAGCTGACTAATGGAGATCGGATAGGAAAGATGGAAGCGAGGAGCCTGGCACTCAGCTAGGGGACTAATCCATATTCGTAAGTTGAGAGCCCCTGTGGTAACTCAATTTAATCACCTTCGGGCTTGTTCAACCAGTTTCTCATCCATCTTGTGAGGAAAAAACTAAGAACATTATTTTAAGGTGAGAAAAGGATAACTACAATACCATGCACAAACAAATTCGTATAGTTGACATTATATCTGTGTGGTTACTCCAAATACCGCCACTGTATGCATGAAGCTTGGCGATGGACTGTGGCACATCTCTACTCCAAACAATGCAATGCAACATGACCTTGAAAATACTAGTGAACTACTTCCGCTTGCACCATCACAACCCCTAATGTACAAACTTTCTACATTCGCCAGGCCCTCCTGGGAAGTGTGTACATCACCTAGACACTTGTTTTGATTACAAGACAGGGCTTCTGTGTACCTGCCTGCAGTTTCTTTCTACTTCAGCAGCAAGTAATGCCTCTCCCTACAAGTTGATGACCTAGGGTTTTAGGTATTTGGGAAGCGAAATAAGTCAGAGAATCCAACAAGCAGAGGGTCAGAGATTTGGTATGGAAAGATGATGTCCCAGTTAAATGTATATGTATAACTGTATATGAAAAGAATGGAATAAGAGGAATTATGGAGCAGGGATTGGAGGGAAAGACCAAGAGGAAGACAAAGGAAAAAAATAGGTAGGCCAGATTAAGGAGGATAATGGAAAATGAATCCACCTCAAACATTTGTTATACAGTTAAAGCAAACAGGTATCGTCAATAATGGACACATTAAAATACATACTTGTTTATTATCATTAAGGCAGAAATACATAATAAAAATGAAGTTAAATCTTGTACAGCTGTGGTCACTGAAACCCTTCAAGGTTATGAGAGTCTTAGTGACCACAGCTGTATTTCTTTAAGAGATGGCTGGCTCAACAACACGAAGAAAAACATATCTGACTTCCACTTTCTACTCTGTTTCCATGGCCACAGCTGGCTGCGGATCCTGAGGGCCTTCGCCGCCATCTGGAGGAGGTCGTGGAGATGGGTCAGCTGGGGGCTGATCAGGAGGAGGACCTCGCTTTTCTTCACCTTCAATCATTGCCAGGTAACGACCAGTATCATCTTCGTCAAACACTTTGAATAGCGTACCTTTCCCAACAATACCGATAGAAACATTCTGGAAGGAAACACAATGTTCAATTAAATAAAGAGCAAGGAAATCTTTATGTACATGTATTATGAGTTGTAGAGTAGACTGAGTTATAATATCAAACACTTATGACACTAATTTTGATGATATAAGCCAACTGATGAACATTTGTGACATAATCAAGAATGCTACTTCATGTTAACTGATCAATATTGCACTATCATTTAACAATTGAAGTTAACACACTTTTCTTTACAGAGACTAACATAAAATTACAATTACACAAACAAATATTTTAAGAATGCCATATTCACAAATTTCAACTTATACCATAGCTACTTTGATGAAAAGCCATTAAGAGAGCAGTGTTTACAAAACTTGTAAGAGATGGTACCTAGCAATGTACTGTACATTACTTTACAGACACCCAAATGTTGCTAGACAAATGTTACAAGCATTTTAGAACAATAACATCATATAACTACAGACACAACACAAGCTTTTAAAGGGCCAAGGCTGAGCAAAGACTAACTATCTTGGGACATAGAATACCAAAGTAGTAGTTGTCCTTTCATGTTTTCATATTTGTTATTATCTCCTTTTCTACTGCTCCCTCCTCTGATGCTGACCTGTCAACTGTGTATATTCTATTACAGTTCCCTTTGATCTTTCTATATATGACTTGATTGGTCACTTTTTTTTTTTCCTTTCCATGAATTGACCTATTGAGATATTTCTCTCCTTGTGTTTGTCTTGAGTTCATAGTTTTTCACCACTTGTATCATCCTTATTTTTATTTCTTCCCTTTATCTATGTTTATCTGCCTTCTGTCTTATCCCACACTTCCCGTATCAAGACCGAAGATCTGTCAAGATGGCACTACACTGAGTGATAAAATGAGATGGCTCCACACTAAATGATAATCAACTTTTATGGAACTGAACCCAAGTTTACTTATACAAAAAAGAGGCAACAATAACCAATATATCAGGGTGGAAGTTGGGTCCAATACCAACACCAACTCTGCACCTTAAATTTGAGTATGTGCTTTACTGTGGTAAACACAAACAGTAAATCAATGATTCTGTTAACTCCCTTTTTAACCCTCATTTAGTTTTGTATTGTCTTTTACTGGATTTCGTTGCCTGTAGTCTGAAAGATCAGGTACTAAATATACACATCCTTCTCCAAAAAAGTACCAAACATAAAATATCAGCATACATGATGAATACAATGAATAGAAATGACTAAACACAACTTGACTCTGTTCATGTGCGCCCGTGTGTGCTCTTATGCACGCATCCACTTTTCCTTGATCTAGCTTATATATGTCCACATATCTGATTTGATTCTATAGTCACGTAGGTATCATATTCCTTCAGCCATCCCCACGGTGAGAGGGTAGTGTACGTGCCTGTCACCTCGAGGCCCCAGGTTTAATTCCCAGGCACGTCAGAGATGTTTACGTGGAGCTGAGAGTTGGTTTGAGGTCCACTCAGCCTACGTGATTACAACTGACGAGCTATCTGACGGTGAGATAGCAGCCCCTGTCTAGAAAACCAAGAATAACAGCCTTGAGGGTTTGTTGCGCCGACCTCCTATCTGCAGGACATTGGGATGAGCAGCAGTCACTTGGTAAGCCTGGGCCCATCAGGGCTGTTGTGCCATGAGATTTGGTTTGGATCATATTCCTTCTTAGTTTTTAAATATAAAAGGGATACAATCCACTGTTCATACAGTTCTGCTAATTCTTCACTGCCTATTGTACTCGCCTGTCAGAAGAGCACAATTTACAGTCCGTTGTTGTAGGCTCCTTGCAAATATACTTTCGACAGTTCGTGCACGAACATTAGTCTCCCTATTCTGCTGCCAAGTAAAGTAACTGCATCTCCCAGTTTCATCTGTGCCTTTGATGAATTTTGGTACAGTACAACAACATACACACACCACTGCTACCAAGAAATATTCTCTAATTGAAAGTAACAAGCCCAAGTTATCAACAAGCACATGGTAATGTACACGACATGACATCTCAGTTGCTTACAAAGCTCATGAGAAGCAAAATGTAACACACATGGTCTAAAAGACAATGCATAATTAATTTGAGGTTCAAGGGCTGAACTTGAAAAACACTATTTTAGAAAAAGTCTGCAATAAATAAGCAAGTATGTAGTTTTACATGACAAAAATATTGTGCCCAAAATACACGAGACCTATAGTTTCTCATGGAATTCAACCTATGGGCGCAACTTTCTGCTTAAAAAATCCTGCACAAACTAGAAATAAAACCTTGGCCATTTCAGACAGAAGCTACCAACAATATTGTTGAACTATTATCCCTGCTCTGTATATGACTGAAGTTTGTTCTATTCTTCTCCTTCCTCCTCCTCCTCCTCCCCCTAGCTGTACATCAAAGAAAGGACAATGTTCCACCTTTTCAATACTATATATTGTGTGAAAATTTTACATTACAGTTAAAACATCACAACTTTTGTACATTCGGTACCGGTTTCGACAGATTCCCTGTCATCATCAGCCGAGAATAATTAAACAAAGACAAGTATAGATCATGATTCTTATGGTGTGATTACAATGGTGGATTGAAAATATACAAATCTTGTTTCAATACGGAACCTAAATATGAAATTCTTAACGTTAAATCCCCCTAGCTGTCCACTTCTGGATGTAAGCCTCTTCCATCCGTTTCTATCTGGCTCTGTTGGTGGCCCTCCATAGCCAGTCTCTCCCTGCAACTTTCCTGATGTCATCTGACCACCTCAGCTGCGGTCTGCCAACACTTTGCCTGATGGTTCTGAGTTGCTATGGGAAGATTTTCTTTGTCCACTGCTCGTTGCGCAGCCTTGCAAAGTGACCTGCCCAGCACTACATGAGACTGGCAATGTGTCGTATGATGTCTGTGACCCCAGCAGACCTCCAGATCTCCTCATTTTGCACTCTGTCTCTGAGATTGATCCCAAACATGGCTTGCTACATGGCATTTTGGCAAGTTCTTAGGCATCTGGCACTGCTCTGTGTGAGTGTTGCTGTCTCAAAACCGTATGTGGCGACCAGCAACACACGACTCGCATGTCTTCCATTTGAGGTTTATCAGGATAATGACGTTCTTCAGGATGAACCCGAATTTCCTGAAAGTAGCCCATGCCAGGCCAATTAGCCTTGTTATCTCCACTAACTGCTTCTTTTTACCAAGTCTGATGTTGCCACCAAGGTGAATGTAGTGGTCAACTAATTCGAGGACTTCGTTGCCTACATCCATTCGAACGCTATCTGTACTTTGGATATTCGTTTTATTTAGGTTCATCTTCAGGCTGATTCTCGTTAATGCTTCACAGAGTTGCTCGAACATAGTCTGCAGTTAATCTGGATTGTTGCTGACTGGCATGTCATCATCAGCAAATCTTAAGTAGTTAAGGAAGGTGCCATTGATGCTGACCCACTTCTCAGGACAGCATCTTGAAAGTGTCTTCTAAGGCCAAGGTATACAATTTACTAGAGACGATGTCTCCCTACCATACACCTCTCTCTGTCAAGATTCTCTCTGTTACCATGTCATTCTCAACTTTGATCTGGAGTGTGGTGTTGGCATAAACGTCCTGCATGAGAATGGAGTACCGAGAGTCAATCCTCGCCTTATACATCGTCTCTATGGACCTTTTGGCAGTCAATAAAGGCTGAGTGGAGTTTGATGTTTTTCTCCATTGCATGACCTGGAGCTGGTCTACAGTCTAGAAGCCTCTCTGGAACCCGGCTGGTTGAACTAGCTAGTGAAAGTCGAACTGGTTTGTCAGTTGATCCGCCACGACTGATCCACGTAAGCAGCTGTACATGACGGACAGCAAACTGATGGGTGGGTAGTTCTTTATGGTGGAGCAGTCCCCCATCCAGAATATCAAGAGAGACATAAGAAGAATCTGTTGTTCCTGAGAGCACTTCTTCTAGTAGGGCAACCCCAGCAGCTCTCCTCCCATCTTCTGCATCTCACTTATTATCTGCTCCTTGCCTGGAGCTTTCTTGTTCTTCAGTCTCTTCAGAGCTGCTCACAGTTCACTTCTGTTGGCCTCTGGGATCTCCTCAGACCCAATGTTCAGAATTATCAGTCTCTGATCTACCGTCAAGAGGTCTGCCTTCAGGATGGACATGCTGTAGAGCTTTCAGTAAAAGTCCTGGATAATGTTGGTGATGCTCTTCTTATTTGTCATGATTTCTCCAGTCTTTTCTCGTTTTGCATATCTTCCTTCGTCCTCTCACGAGACAGTTTAGAGCAGAGACCACTCAATGTTGGTGTTTTCTTAGATTGCTTTCTGGACCACTTGAGTGTTATAGTTTCTTAGGTCCTTTGTACTCTCTTTCTGAATGGTCTTCCCCAGTTCTTGGTAACTGCAGGAGTCTGTCCAGTATTTTTCTACCATGAGACTAAGTGTTGGCTCGTATTTTATTGTTTCAAATTTGTTTTTGTGGCATACTTTCTTTACAGTCAAGTGGATAGCTACTGGTAATATTTTTGTCGGTTCATTTATCTTCCCCTAGATCTGAAACTGACTCCAACTTTACCCAGAAAGCCTTTTGATACTCTATTTTTATTCTATGACAAGTCGTCTTTGTCATCTTCCATCTCTCAAGTTATGTGCTGATGCAGATCTTTGCCCGCACTATACAGTGTCACTTCTTGTGTCAAACTGGTTCAGGATGGTCACATCTGTACAGATCTCCATGCGAGATCTGAGAGTGTAAACAATCTCGTTTTTAACATTGTTAAAAGACATATAGGAAAAATTCAAGCAGAAGAACCCATACAGGAAATATTTTACCTTCCCCAACATGGTGTGAAGGAAGACAGACTGAGGAGGATTGTGACTGATGCTTCACCTCACGAGCAGAATTCACAGTCAATGACAGTCAGGAGTCTGGTCATGACCTTTTGCCTAAAATATTTTTCATGTTAATTCGGCCTTGCATGGTCAGCAAGCCATCATTGAAGATAGCACTTAGGCCTTCCTACAACTACTGCAGAACAAGAGAGCACAAGAAATGGGCGCACTTTTGCCAGCTGACTGACATCAGCCTATGAAACTGTTTGCCATTCCAGAGTAGAATTTGCTGGTCCCCTTTAAGCCAAGGTGGAAAGCCTGTCCCAGAAAGCCAGTTTTTAACTAATACTAATTTTATCACCTAGTCAACTACAACAAAAAATTGCAGGTTGTTGAATACGTTTCTTTAAATTTTATAAATTTTAAAGGTTAACCATAACTTTTAATGCATTTTTAAAACCACTTGTTACCATAAATCAAAGGTTATCAGCATAGCAAGAAAAATGTTTATGATAAATTACAATGGAATAGGAAGTTCACGAACGACAGTCTGTCTTGTCTTTTCCTAGAGATGGTTTGTCTTTTCCTAGAGATGGTGTGGAACGATTTTACGCTAAATAAATTTCAGTTGTGTGACCGACTTGACAGAGTTGGTTTGACATGACTCGACAGAGTTGGTTTGACATTATTCGCTGCCTGCAATGAGTCAGACGTTCATTATTCTGACACGGCCGACAGTGTTTGTTAAATAGAAGCTTCAAGAAGCATTGAGTAGAGACTTGTTTTACTGTTGTATAGTGAATAGCATGCATGGATTGGAAACTTTGAAGTAACACAGAACTCTGAATTCATCTAAGAAGTGGCTTATCTAACTATTCTAAAACTTACATTACATAGAGACAATAAACAACATTCGTTGCATAGGATATTTTGAGAAGTCTGCAAGTGATATAAATTATGAATTCTTGTTTGTTAGCATAAAGACGTATAGTACTCTTGAAATAGTATTGTAAGGTATTTGTGTAAATGCTGTGAATAATGAACGTCTTTTCAGACGATCTGGCCAAAGCATAAGTGTGTTCGACTCTTCCTGCAGGCAAGTAAACGGTATAACACTCGGCTTTAGGAGAACAGTTAGCCCGGCGGTAACACACAAACTTCATACCTAGTTAACTCGAAGTGAAACCCTTTGCAAGTGAACAAAGGCATTAATAACTGACCTATTTATCTGTAATTATATGAGGTGGGTGGAATAACATAACGTAGGAGAAATTAGCTACATCGCCCGCCTGGTGGCCATGATCGTTAAGTTGCTGAAGTCTAAACGGTCTGGCACCGAGGTTAACCGGTTCGAGTCCCGTTGGTCGAAAAAATTCTCCATCAGAATGTTGGCCGTCAGATTAGGGGAGGTGGTGGTTTACAATTTCTAATCACCAGATTGCGTGCCAACAGCCTGGATTAAATTCCAAACCTCTCCGCAGTGCTTATATGGAGTGAGGGCATATGACGCTGTTGATGGTGATTCGTCTGTCGGATGGGGACATTAAGCCTTAAGCAGACCCCTTGGTGCTATTTGACAGGAGTAGGCTATGTGCTGGCACCGGGTTTCACCCTCTCCCTACTATCATATATCACGTCATTCATTTCATCTCATTAACTCCTCTGATGAGGTTGACGTCAGGAAGGGCATCCGGTCATAAAAACCCGCCACGACAGATTCATCACACCTCATACCCGACCCCGTAGGGAAACGGGACAAGGGTTGGACAAGGAGAAATTAGCTACATCGAACTGAGTTCTCATGTACACAACCTGCTGAAGTCAAGAGTTTACATCTGATGATGATGATGCTTTTTGTTTAAAGGGGCCTAATATCTAGGTCATCAGCCCCTAATAGTATGAAATGTAATGACAATTTCAAAAGTCCAAAGCTCACCCACTGACCAAAATTAAAAATGTTGGAAGGAATCGGCCGCGGCATTAATTAAGGAACAGCCCCAGCATTTGCCTGGTGTGAAAATGGGAAACCACGGAAAACCATCTTCAGGGCTACCGACAATGGGGCTCGAACCCACTATCTCCCAGATGCAAGCTCACAGCTGCGCGCCCCTAACCGCACGGCCAACTCGCCTGGTAGCGAAGGCTCCGATAAGAGAAAGTATATCAGTTTCCAGATCATTCTACTATCCACAGTCAATTTGAGGAATCTGCAGACAAGGTGAAGGACCTGAAAGGAGAAACCCAACCTAGCAGTGAAATGGAGACCAGCTGCAGGGTACTGGAGCACAACATGAACACAAAAAATGGGACCAGAGGATGACGTAAGAAGAGGCAGGTGAGTACCACTATAATTATTTAAGTTATTGTAAATGTAATACTACGAAAGGTACAGGGGATAGTAGTTTAAGTTTAGGTAATTAGTAGATTTGGATCCAAATAAGGAATGGTAGTATTTCAGTTACATAAATTTATTTAGAAATGTAAGCATGTCACTATAAAGTTGTTCTTAACACGTTTGTGTATTGTGAGCATTGTTTGAGGTCGAGTTTATTGCATTTTGGAGTTGTATTTAAGTTAAAATTCAGAGACTTGACATTATTATTATTACTGGGCTAACATATTTGGTTGATAGACTGATGATGTTACATGAGGAAGTTGTTGTTTTCGCGCTACACCAGAATTTCTAGCACATTCTATGTAGATTCTAATAACAGACTTGATAGTTAACTCGCATCTTAATTAGCTTTGGCATGTCTTGCGAGAAAGTCTTCTCTGAATATGCGTTACAATATGATGGAAATGGCGTGTGTTAATGAATTATTATACAGAATCTGTGCAGGACACGAGTGTTCTCAAATTTGAGTAAATGGATGTCGATCAGTAGGAATATGTTAATTTTCCACGGATATGATGTTTACAATTTTCAAGGTGCTTTCGAAAGGTATTAGGTGACTGACATTCATGTTCTTTGAGAAATGATTACTCCTGTGCGAGGCAAGCCATAGCTTTAGGGTACGTTCGACTTAGTCATCACTGATATTATCATGTGTTGTGAATTCTTTTACCCCTGTATCCACGTTAATTAATGAAGTCTTCTATTCCTTTTCACCAATGAACTTATGATGTGTGTTATTTAGATGTGTATGCGTCGACTTATATAATCTAATGAGTTGAATCCACATGTTAATTTCATCCGAATGCATTATTACTAGGGTTCGGATGTTTAGGAAAAGTCATATTTTTTCTTTGTCTCTATTTTCTCGCCTGACTGGATTTTGGTGCAAATCAGGTTATTATAGTCACAATTAAGTGATTTTTATTTGTCATATAAATGCATATTTTGGCTTTTTTTTGTCATAAGGTCATATTTTGAGCTATTTTCATAGAAACGCCATATTTCGGCAGTTTGGCGACAACTGTAACTGTGCAAAGTCATCGTCAACTTTCCAAATGAGAACTAGTATTTACAAAACTCCTTTTCCGTATCAAATCTGTAGTTAATACAAATGGAATACTCTGCCTCCTCTATCAAAATTGCGTATGAATTGTTTTCCTACACTTTGTCAGCAAGTCAGACACATATTAAGTCGAACTTTAGAATTTTTTTTTTTTTTTTTTTTTTGCTATTTGTTTTACGTCGCACCGACACAGATATGTCTTATGGCGACGATGGGATAGGAAAGGCCTAGGAATTGGAAGGAAGTGGCCGTGGCCTTAATTAAGGTACAGCCCCGGCATTTGCCTGGTGTGAAAATGGAAAACCACGGAAAACCATCTTCAGGGCTGCCGACAGTGGGGCTCGAACCCACTATCTCCCGATTACTGGATACTGGCCGCACTTAAGCGACTGCAGCTATCGAGCTCGGTGAACTTTAGAATTATATCGAGTGTAATTACTCGCTTAGAAACTGCTAGCTTAGAAATACATGCACGTATTGAAATTGTGAGAAGTGTTGATCTTTCAGCACAACAATCACATGGAATAGTTGCCAGTGTAATATAGAAACTTTAAAATTTGCTTAATCAAAGTGACGGTTTTTGCTGTGTGTGCAAGATAAATGATGTTCTTAGAGAAGAATGTACCAGTATATTTCAGGATGAGTGCATACTCGACAGCAGTGATTTAATATTATTTAAATATGCACCAACAAGTCTTGTGACGTAGAAAGGAGCTTCCCTTCTTAAAGAATGTGTTAAGTGATAATCAGAGATCTTTTGCGCCTGATGCTTTGAAGATGAATCTTGTTGTACACTTCAATACCACCCGCGGAGAAGAATGAAAAAGTTATACGAATTTGCACTATATGCCGAGTCGCCCTACCATAATGTATCGAAAGACATCTACTTAATTCGTTTCGTGGTGCTCAATTTAAACTTTAACGCATTTGAGCAATATTAATGTAATCTGGGCTTAAACGTTTCAAAATATTTTTAGAAATAGATTGATTTCTAGTTTTCTTTGTATTTCAGACCACCAATGAAGGGTACAAACTTGTTTTGACTTTTAAAATGTTGTGTGATCTATAATCTTAGCGAACTTAGTACTTTATAGGTACGTATTCACGAATATTTGATAGGTGAAACAAGGACAATACACTGTGAATAACTGCTAAACATGTATTAAATTAAGAATAAAGAATTTAGTTAATAAATATGTATCAAAGGAATTGACGTTTCGATTTATAACTAATTTTAAAATAGTCATATTTAGATTAATCACTTTCGGGTCATATTTTGTAATTTTAATGTCATATTTCGTCACTTTTGAGGTCATATTTGCTTGCTTATTTGGGCTATTTTTAGGTCTTAAACATCCGAGCCCTAATTATTACTATTATTATTTTAGGAATATTTCACTTAGGTTGGTGTTGAGGAGACTGGTTCATATTTTCTTTCGTCGAAAATACAGTTCTCAAATTTAGTTCTTTTTTATAGTTGCCTTTATAGGAGTGATATGCTTAGGGTTAATGTAGTTAATTAATTATAGATCAAATAATCTCCTCATGCCTAGTAGTAGTGTTACTGCGATAGGATCCACTCGGTCATTCGAAGGGGATAATGGATGTTATGGACTTAGGGTTTTTTAGTGAACAATGTGTAACTATACTGAATTAAAACTTGAATACTGTAAGTATAAATTATCACAATTAATAGTTCAAATACTCAAATTCTTGAATATTTGAAAAGTTTAAGGTAACTAAACTGAATTAAAACTTGAATGGTTATAATGATTACAATCCCGGTATAAATTATTATAATTCAGGTTCAGACATTCAAATTCTTGAATACGGGTATGTGAAAAGATTAAGGTAACTAAATTAAAACTTGAATGGTTATTAACGATTAAAATCGGAGTTCAGATGTTTAAATTCTTGATGGTATGTAAAATTTGAGATAACTGAATTAACTTGAGCAGACATTATAATCATTCATAAATGGTTGAAAATGAAGACTGGATATTTTAATTCTTTTATAAGAGTAAAGTTGTAACAAACATTGACAGTATTACATGATTTGAATTCTGATTCAATTTAAATAAAACCTGGTCGTAAGATACTTTTTGGATGAGACATTGATAATATTGAGTTCCAAATATAGAGTTAATAATGATCATTTTCTTGGTGGACAAGGTTGTCTATATTAAATAAATCGTCATTCTGGATTTTTTTTCTTATTTTCATTTAATATCCTCTATGCACCTGCATCCCATTTGTTATACTCAGATCACCTGAGATATTAAGCGCTTGTTATTTTAATAGTGGCTATTTAGGGAAACTGTTGTTCCAACGAATACCATGGCATATCACTTAACAACTTTCCTAGGTGAACGTGATTTATTAAATAGCAAACGAAACATTTGATTGAAGATTTAAAAAATATTTTTTCTCTATAAAGGCTCAAGAGAGCATTGAAGGGGAGAGCAAAGGTCCGGAACAGAATTAGCAGATAACCATTTTCTAGAGTATACGTGGGCAATAAAGGAGTCCACTCTGTGAGCATGGAAAGAGCTGAGATCAGCTGATTTCTAATAGTTTGGGTTGTTAAGACTAGGGGATGACAAGTGGAGTCAGGCGCAAGTAAAGCCACAGAAATGTATGGTACGAGGCTGAGAATATGTTTACGCAATACAATCGTGCAGTTCACTTGTCGTTCATTGTCTATGCTGTAGGTCTACTATTTTCATGAATGTAGGTAGCAGTCAAAGGAGTATTTAGTTATCCATCAACTCCAAGGCAATATAGCCCCGAAATGCCTAGGCCTACCAAGCGATTACGGCTCAGCCTGAAGGCCTGCAGATTACGCGGTGTGGTATGGCCAGCAAAACAAATTCCCTTGGCCCCTTGGATTTCTAGACTAGGACTGTTATCTCACTGTAGTAATCATGTAGGCTGAGTGGACCTTGAAACCAGCCCTCAAATCCACGTAAAAATCCCTGACCTGGCTGGGAATCAATCACGGGGCCTCTGGGTAAGAGGCAGGCACACTACCCATACACCACGGGGCCGGTATTTAGTTAACAAAATAATTATTTTTGTTTCCTACACATGACCTAATGAAATAAATTTAATTAAATGTATTTACTTTGCACAAGTTGTTTTGATAAGCATCCCTTCCCTATGCGAGTCATGCAAGCAGCTGCTAGGTTGCACCTTCCTTCAGAGTTCATACTCTGCACCATTTTCCGCCTGAGTTGGAGCACTGCTCATTTAGCTGAATTGTGCCCTCTTTTATTCTAGAGGATGCACTCGGCCCACTGAAAGTTCCGATAGAAAATTAAAAATAACCCCAAAAAGTATTCCGACATACAAATAACGTTATAACAACAAGCAACTACCTTAGATGAAAATAAAAATACAGGTATTCATGATACTACCATCTTTTACAACTGCTAACAAAATTAAAATTAGTTTTTTACTGATGGTTATAATACTCCTATTATGAAAAGCTCACTACTACAATGGGCTAAATAAACTTAAAAAAGGCTATTGGGACTTACCTATTTATTTGAGACTGGGATAAATGGAATACAGGAATACATTAGGACAGCCATGATCGTTATTCTTCTGACATGAAGTTCATTCAATTAACAAACGATTAATATGACATCTATTGCCGAGTAGCAGTATTAATGAACAACAAACATTCCAATAAATTGTCACTCTGACGACAGATGCACACTGACATGGAATTATAAATAACTTTCCTTTAATGACAGATTTAACATTTCATTTATTTATAACCGAAGTAGCATATTTAAGCAGTTTAGTAAGACACCTTTTTCTTAAGAGCTTATCACAAAATGCTTTCAAAAAATGGATTACATTAAAATGTACAAGCTATCCTGAAATTTGCAATGAATCTTTTATTGTACGAAGCAATAGGCCTCAACCAGATGTGAATATAAGTGGCAATAATAGTCAGTTTATTCTTCAATACAAACTTGTTCAAAAAAGAGGAATCAAGTTCTATTTCAGCATGATACTTGTTTTGACTATTAATGCCATGAGCATGGAGAAGGCAGAAGTCAATTAAGAATATATGTTTCAGTTTGATATGGTTAAAAAAAAAGAATGAATTTACAGAGTTTGCTACATTTGAAGAGCACTGGAAAATAATACTGTATTATGAAAAGCACAAAACAAAAATGACACAACGGACACGTGGATCTTACAATAAATTCATCCACAGCACATAAAGCAAACACCTGATAAGTACTACTATTAAAATGCAGGGAAACACCTGTGCAAGAGCTGAAAATTGATTACTACACAGAAATTTAAAAGAAAATATTAGGAGGACGACACCCTGGTTTCAGCTGCTTACTCCAAACTACTCGCTACTGAAAAGCAATATGGCCAATATTAGCAAAGATTAACATCTGGATAGTTACAGTTTAAAGAAAAGTACACCAAGAATGTATTAGATCGAATATAAGAATATACTTCTTGTTAAAATGTACTTGTAAAAACCATATGATAGTTGCCTTACAAATTTATCCAAAAATTCAAAGTGGCTCATCTCTACTGGCTTGTGCACTGGGAGTCACCATGCATGCTGCAACTGAGCTTGAGGTCATGAATAAACAAATTTTTCGTCAATCAATGGCCTTTTCCAATTTGTGGTTTACAGCTTTTTTTTTTTTAGAATTTGCTTTACGTCGCACTGATACAGATAGGTCTTATGGCGACGATGGGATATGAAAGGCCTAGGAGTGGGAAGGAAGCGGCCGTAGCCTTAATTAAGGTACAGCCCCAGCATTTGCCTGGTGTGAATATGGGAAACCACGGAAAACCATCTTCAGGGCTGCCAGCAGTGGGATTTGAACCCACTATCTGCCGATTACGGCTTGTCTTGGTACCATTACATTTAGTTTTGGTCATTATTTTCAACTGCATGGAAAGGAGAGCATCGTCATCACTTCAGTTACAACATAATAATGATTTTACATCGCACTAATTATTTTAATGATTTTCAGAGATACCGATGTACCCGAATTTTCTCCAACAGGAATTCCTTTATGCACCAGAAAATCTACCATCATAAGACTGGAATATTTGAGCATCTTCAAGCACCATTGAACTGAACAAAAATTACAGGAAGGACATCGCGCACATTTTTTAAAAACGTTTCCTAATACATAACATGTTGTAGTTACCAATATAGCTGTCATATGAGCTGTAACTGTTATGATAACTGAAACAATGTATCTGAGTACAACTAGAAAATGTGGTAGATAAACTCCCTACAGTTTAATAAATCAAAAAGAATGTTCTATCCCGAAGTGTATTTTTTAATAAATCTATACTTCAAAAAGTTGCTCTGCTAAGAATTTTTAAAAGTTAGAATATTAAGGAAAATAAATTTATTTTCAGAAGAAACTCCCATCACAATACCTTAAGTAGTCACTTGTACAGCCCTGATTAACTATGGGTGATGCTTGCAGCACAACTGAAACTAAACCGGCCATTCATTTCATATTGCTCTCATATCAATCACGGTATATATGTCATCTAGTCACAGACAATATATATGGTAGATAAAATAATTATTACATGATATTTAGAGATATTTTAATCTGCAATTATTTTCAACAAGTTTGTTGTGTTGTCCTGTGGTGTAACGTGTTATGTATGTGAAAAGGTTACCATTTTATTTACAATATAGCCAATCTCTTGAACATTAAATCCCCTTCGGGTCCTTTCGCTACTACTGGACCACGGTTTGACATGGCCTGATATCTCTAGTTATAATGGACCAGTTCTGCATGCTATTATTGTGGCCTAGCAGTAAAGAGTTGAACCGATATTCATGAAGTCATATGTTCTAACACAACCTACTGATTATTAATTTTTTGAGAGAATCTAAATGCTCCTGTCTCTTTTAGGATTGTTTTAGTAACGCCAGGTTCATGAACACATTATGCTGTAACTATCATTTTTTATGACATTTGGGCTTCAAATGGAAAGAATGAAAAATTTCATTCTGAACAAAAATATATTTTATGGCATAAAAATCCCATAAAGGCATCTGCCTAAGAAATAAGACACAGTTCAATATTTAGACTCCTCCTCCTGAATCCATCCAATTTAGAAGTTGAGTTATAGAGTCTACTCGTCTTTCCAAATCAGGACTGTTCTAAGGCATCCTGGACCAGTTTACACCAATGATCAAGACGTCTTGGAGGGGGGTTTGGCCAATTTTTCTGGATAGGCTTCTGTACTTGTGCCCACAGATTTTCAATTGTGTTCAAGTCCAGAAAGCAATGAGGCCATCCTACCAGTATCGTTTTCTCACCATGCACACTTGCAAGCTCTCCCGTTGATATTCAAAAGTGATGTCAGAGTCTATTAGTAATACCCGTTGACTGCTGTTCTCTAAAAGGAAATTGAAAATGAAAGCGGATAACATGCTTTCGTAATAAATGCATAAATGACTTGACCGACAACAGTTGTTAACTCGTTAGAAATAATGGTTCACCTCTATATATGACAGAATAGATCACTGATTTCAGAGGATAGTTTATATTTTCTTGCATCTAGTTAAATGAAAAAATATACCCATGTAAATTCGTAGCAATTACAGTGCAAGTCAAGTAAAGATTTGGATGTTAACACTCATGACAATCACACGTCTTGTGTGTTTTCAGTTGGGAAGGAAAAAAAAAATCTACAACACACGCTTGCTTTTTAAATTTTATCTGTAATTTATGTCTTGCCTTAATTTAATTTTGACTGATGACGGTCTCTAGCAAGACTGAAACAAGTTTCATGAAATATATGTAACTTTTTTAAGGTTACAATAAATAGTATTGAATAGGTGGAAACCGTTAGCTTTTGTTTTACATTATATTGCTCTTCAATATGGAATAATATGGAATAATATGAGAGCCAAGGACGACGCAGATCTGTCCTGCAATGCCATTCGGATGAGGTGTCGATCTGAGTGGTGCGACCAGACCCATCTCGTGGTGTTCTATGGCCTTCTGTGAAGCATTCTGTACACACCCATTAAACTGCCGGCACAATTCGTCCCACACAAGCAGCAATTTCCCAGATGGATGCATCACGTTCCAATAATGAGCCCTCTTTCAAACTCACTCATTTGATGGTACGGTTCTCGCATACATCTGTGAGGCATCCTGCATGTCTGCTCAAGTCCCAGTGATCCATTATCTTCAGTTTATAGTGACAAAAGCCGCAGGCACATTTTACCAGTCGGTGGTGGTGCGCCGAAATATCGATGTGGACCTTGAACCTGAGGGCCAACATGGTTCAAATGCTAATCATTTCTTCAGAACATACTAATGCACATTGTTGTATGTCCGGCGCTCCCTTTTCGCTCCACCAGCCAGCTGCACGCGCGCCCGTGTATCATTCTGCTAGCTTCGACGCGCAGCCCTCAGTGCGCGTGCCTGACCATCGAGTGTACTATAAATAGGAGCTCCCTGCCTACTCACTTGCCCACTTGCCCCGGTGTCCAGCTCCAGAATACACCTTACGTCGAGCACGGAGGCTACTCCTCTTGAAAATGTGCTTCGACCAGGTGGACTGAATTTCTGGCAGTACGAGGTTTCACCTCTGGTCACCGCTCCCTTACCTGTTTCCGCTGCCTATGTCCCGTAATTCTCTTACAAGCCATTTTCATTCCCTAAATTATGCAAGCTCCCTTAGTTTCGCTAGGTGGAATTTCTTCAATCAATTGAACTTGCTTTTTAGGAATTCAGGCACTTCAACAAACAAGGACTCTCATGAACATTTATGTTAGTGTGCCAGATAGTTTTCGACTATCAACGTGTCAATTCACAAAGACTATCTTTTCGAGATAGAAGTGTATATAAAGACTGCAAACCTGTACATATTGTATAAAGACAGACTTTTCTCAAGATTCAATATTCCTTTTTGCTTCAAAATAAATTTCAGTTATTTGTGTAAATATCATAAAGTGAAGCAATAAAAGTTGTGTTTTGTAAACTTCAACCTTGGTTACAACACAACTCTATGGCGACGAGGTAAAAAAGCACCAAAATACAATTCATCAGCCCCAGTCGCCAACTCTATGGCGACGAGGTAAAAAAGCAACAACCTACAATTCTTCGGTCCCAGTTGCCAACTCTATAGCGACGAGGTACACACGAAACCAACACTACAATTCCACGGGCCCAGTTGTCAACTCTACGGCGACGTGCTAAACAGCAACGATACTCCAACCAGTTCTGACACACAGCTTACCTTACTCTTTCTTGCACGCATCTCGCCATGGCTACTGCGGAACAACTCGCTACGGTCTTCCAAGCCTTACAGCAGCAACAACAACAGTTTATGCAACAACAACAGGCAGCGTTAATTCAGGCTATTCAAGCTATTTCTGTCTCTACACAGCCATCAGCTATTCCTCCGTTCTCTGCTTTTGATCCGGCTAAGGAAGAATGGTCAGTTTATTTAGCCCGCTTGCAACAGCATTTCATCTGCCATTCTGTCACAGATGATCAACGCCGCCGCGCACTATTGCTTAGTTCGGTTGGCAATGCTACGTGTGCATTACTACGTAAATTAAGTCCAGAAGAACACTTATCTGAGGTACCCTTCACGCAGCTCTTGGCCCGTCTCACGGAACACTATGCCAAAGCTCCTCACATAGTGGCTGCTCGCTATAAATTTTTTCAGAGCAGAAAGCAACCCCATCAGACACATACTGAATGGATAACTGAATTGCGTGGTCTAGCTAAACCCTGCCAGTTCATCTGCTCCAAGGACGGTTGTGGTTCATCCTACACTGATTCTCTCATTCGGGACATGATAATTTTACATACTCCTGAAGACAAAATACGTTTTGACGCTGTCAAGCAGAGTAACCCTTCTTTAGAAGACGTCCAGCGTATTGCTACGGTTTATGAGCTTACTACCAAGACTGCTGCAGCCATAGCTTCTCCACACGAAGTTGCACAAGTCTCGCCTCAGGCCCGCAAGTCCTCTGCTACAGTGAACCGTACGGATAAGGCGCTCTCCACCAAGCATTCTCGCCAGGTTCCCTCTCGTAATGCTACACGGAAGCCCAATTCTAAAAGCACCTCGAAACTCCTGCCTTCCTGCCGAGGTTGTTTCAAGCATCATGAACGTCGTGACTGTCGTTTTTTCAAAGCTACTTGTCAACGATGTAATAAACTTGGACACATTCAGACTGTCTGTCAAAGTTCGCTCCGCCCTGCTAAGCCTACTGCAGCGCGCCGGAAGCATATACAGCCCCGCCAAGACATGGAAGTTGATCAGATCAATCTTATTCTTCCCACAAAGGATTCTCACAAAATCATCATTCCTCTCTCATTCTCTGATCGATCTGTCGATTTTCAATTAGACACTGGATCACCTGTCTCTATTATTAACCTGACTACCTACCACGACTTAAGTTCACCTTCATGCTCTCCAGCTGACATCCAGCTCGTGACATTTAACAAGAAGAAAATTGACATCAAAGGTCAAATTAAGCTTCAGGCTAGTTATAAAGGAATTCAGAAGGCCATTCCTCTTCTCGTAGTTAACAACTACACTGCATCAAACATTATGGGCATGGATCTATTTAACTTATTTGGTTTCCAGATACATGACAACATTAACGTCGTATCTACATTGCATCCTACTTCTGACGTTACCGCTCTCCTAGCGCAGTTTCCTGAAGTCTTCGACTCTCAACTCGGAACAGCAAAAGACTATACAGCTCACATACAGCTGAAATCCGGAGCTAAGCCTCGCTTCCTCAAAGCACGTCCAGTACCCCTAGCACTTCAAGACCAGGTCACGAAAGAATTAGAAAGATGGATACAAACTGGAATTGTAGTACCAGTTACTTCTAGTCAATGGGCTACTCCACTCGTGGTCATCAAGAAACCGGATGGTAATGTTCGACTTTGTGGCGATTTTCGATCTACAGTCAACGCACAACTCGAAACCGATATCTTTCCTATTCCACGTCCAGAAGACTTATTCCGTCGTCTCTCTGGTGGACAATTCTTCTCTCGAGTTGATCTTAAAGAAGCATATCTCCAGCTACTTTTAGACGAAGACTCTAAGAAATTTCTCACACTCAACACTCCTCTCGGACTGCTCCAGCTCCAGCGGCTCCCATTCGGTATTTCATCCTCAGCGGCTATTTTTCAGCGCTATTTGGCTCAACTCACCGCCTCAATTCCCGGTTGTGCTAACTACCTGGATGATATTATTGTTACTGGAAAAGATCATCAGGAACATCTAACCAATCTCCGCCTTCTTCTCCAGAAATTGAAAGACAATGGCCTACGAGCGAATCTCACTAAATGTACCTTCTTTCAGCCTCAAGTTCACTACCTCGGACATATACTTGATAAGAATGGAATTCGTCCTAGTCTGCAGAATGTCTCCGCGATAGTAAACATGCCAGCACCTCAGAACCTCAAGCAGCTTCAGTCCTTCATAGGCAAAGCGAACTATTATAATAAGTTCATTCCACGCTTCGCTACAGTGGCAGCTCCATTAAACGCTCTACGTAAAAAAGGTGTTAAGTTTCAGTGGACTCCGCAATGCCAACAGGCCTGGAAAACAATCAACAACGCCTTAAGTCAAGCTATACAATTCACTCATTTTCAGCCCGACAAGATCATCACGCTAGCTACTGACGCTTCAGACTATGGTGTCGGTGCAGTTCTCTCCCAGAAGGATCGTTATGGACAAGAACGCCCCATCGCCTTCGCTTCGAAAACACTTAATGACCATCAACGTCGATACTCACAGATAGAGAAAGAAGCTTTAGCCATCATCTTTGGTATTCGCCGTTTCAATGAATATCTTTATGGCAACCATTTCCTGATCATTACCGATCATAAGCCTCTCGTACACTTATTCCATCCTGGTAATAAGATCCCAGAGAAATCCCTCAGAAAGCTTCAAAGATGGTCCATGTTCCTTTCTGATTATTCCTATCAGATTGTATATCGAGCCACATCCCAGCATTGTAATGCTGATGCCCTTTCCCGCTTACCCGTTGGTCCTGATACTGCCTTCGATTCTCAAGAATCTGAATGTCTTCAGTTGGACATAGAACTTGAAGATACTGTATCCAGTTTTCCTATTGATGCTACCTGCATAGCTAAAGCTACGGATAAGGACAGTACACTTGCTACTGTACGTACTTACATCCGCAACGGTTGGCCTCTTCAGAGCACACTTCCTGCCCACCTGGCACCTTATCATCGTATGCAGCATCGTCTCACGACTCGTGCCGGAGTTGTACTACTAGAAGCAGGCACCATCTTCCGAGTGGTTATCCCACTTAGCCTACAGAAACAAGTTCTCGAGTTATTACACCAAAGCCATTGGGGTATCTCCAGAACAAAGCAACTCGCCCGTCAACACTGCTACTGGCCCGGTATGGATACCGCCATCGAAAAGTTAATACGTCATTGTGAGCAATGTCAAATGAATCAGAACGCCCCGTCTTCTGATCTTGCTTCATGGCCTCCTGCTACTACTCCATGGGAACGAGTTCACATCGATTTCGCAGGTCCTTTCCTCAATTCCATGTGGTTAATAGTCATCGATTCACTGTCAAACTTTCCATATGTAGTGGATATGCATTCGACTACTACAACCGAAGCTACCATTCGTGCTCTCCAGAAAATCTTTACTACAGAAGGTTTACCGCAAGTACTCATTTCGGACAACGGACCTCAATTTACGGCTACTGCTTTTCAGAACTTTTGTACACATAATGGCATTCGTCATATCCTAGCACCACCTTTTCACCCTCAATCTAATGGTGAAGCTGAACGCTTCGTACAAACATTTAAAAGAAGTATGAAGAAAGCTGTCTCTTCAGGCTTAACTAAAGACCAAGCCTTGCTCCAACTCTTAAACAACTACAGAACTCTACCAGGCGCTGATAATATCACTCCTGCACAGCAGCTCCATGGACGACCTCACAGAACTTTACTTTCTCTGTTACAGCCTCTTCCGGCCCAGCATAAGACCTCACCAACGAAGTTCTCCCTCAACGACAAGGTCTACACCAGGACATTCAAATCCAACCCACTCTGGATACCTGGAGTCATCTGCAGATCTTTGGGTCATCGTCTCTACGAGATACAGACTACGGAGAAACGTATCTGCCGCCATCAAGATCAGATACGTCTGCGCTACCGCCCCTGTCCAGCTATTGATGCTATTGCTAAACCTGATAAATCTATTGCAGAACGAGCTTTAGATCATTTAATAACAATGGGTTCCTTTCAGGACGAGACAGCGCCACTCCGCCCAGTTCCAGCTCCGGACAATACAACAGAGATATCAGCAGCTCCGCCCCAGCATCGCAGTCGCCGCCCGCGCCGCCGCCGTTTCACGCCGTACCGGCGCATTTAGGAGGGGAGGGTGTTGTATGTCCGGCGCTCCCTTTTCGCTCCACCAGCCAGCTGCACGCGCGCCCGTGTATCATTCTGCTAGCTTCGACGCGCAGCCCTCAGTGCGCGTGCCTGACCATCGAGTGTACTATAAATAGGAGCTCCCTGCCTACTCACTTGCCCACTTGCCCCGGTGTCCAGCTCCAGAATACACCTTACGTCGAGCACGGAGGCTACTCCTCTTGAAAATGTGCTTCGACCAGGTGGACTGAATTTCTGGCAGTACGAGGTTTCACCTCTGGTCACCGCTCCCTTACCTGTTTCCGCTGCCTATGTCCCGTAATTCTCTTACAAGCCATTTTCATTCCCTAAATTATGCAAGCTCCCTTAGTTTCGCTAGGTGGAATTTCTTCAATCAATTGAACTTGCTTTTTAGGAATTCAGGCACTTCAACAAACAAGGACTCTCATGAACATTTATGTTAGTGTGCCAGATAGTTTTCGACTATCAACGTGTCAATTCACAAAGACTATCTTTTCGAGATAGAAGTGTATATAAAGACTGCAAACCTGTACATATTGTATAAAGACAGACTTTTCTCAAGATTCAATATTCCTTTTTGCTTCAAAATAAATTTCAGTTATTTGTGTAAATATCATAAAGTGAAGCAATAAAAGTTGTGTTTTGTAAACTTCAACCTTGGTTACAACACACATGTCCTGTGAATATGAACTTCCTATCTCTAGCCTTTCAAGGTGTCCTGGTTTTTATGAACATGAGTTTATTATTATTATTATTGAGTCGTGTACCATACAGGGCTACCAAGGCCATAGGCTGCACGACAACAACACGAGCAGACAGACAGCGATACAAACAGATGAATAAGGAAGCAAATAAGGCAGTAGCAAGAACAAAGCCTGCTCCTGTCAGCGTGGAGTGCAGAACACCACTCGTCATGTAATGAGCATTGCGTGCTGTAAAGTGACAAGCACCGCTCATGGTACATGTGTGTATTGTATTGCAATCCAGCAGTTAGTCTTTAAACTCATTTCTCCTTGAAGTAGAAGGTTTGAACTTTTGAAAGATATATATATATTTCGGTAGTGTGTTGTTCACTTAAATTAGATTGATATTATTTTAATTCCGAGGAATGTTTATCTCTGCCACCAGGAGCAACCGCTACATTTGTCTGCTATCTAGCGCCTACTACGCACACTTCTTGCATTATACCTTTCTTTCCTCTTGGAGAATAACTAGACTGTCAATAATATCATAAATTATGTCTATTCCGGGCTCCCAAGACACTTTTTCGACCTTTTTCCTTTATAACTCGCCGTCTTGCATTTTATCTGTTGGGAGTGGAGATGGTTTCTAGAGGCAAGTGTAGGTTATTGAGCATGGAAATAGACAATAGTTGAGCCAGCAAATCATTTCAACAAACTCAATTTTAAAATAAATAATTACATCAATTATGTCCCACAAACTAGGGGGATGTCGAGGTGTCAACATTTTATCCCGCAGGAGTTCTTTTACATGCCAGTAAATCTAACCTTCATAAAGAAGTGATTTATAGACATCCTGAATGTTAGACCAATGGTGTTAAGGTATAAGCTGACCTGATTTGGGAATACACTTGACCTAACCTGTCAACCTTCCCTCGGAAGACCAGTGTTCTACTGTCTGAGTCACTCAACCTGACAATTTTAAAAAGAATACTGAACACAAACTTACTAAACTGGGAGCTGTAAATACCATTCAACTCCCAAATCAGCAATAAATACTGTAGTTTTCAACTTTCTAATTCTGCTTCATCTTCTGATCCAAAAGAAACCTTCCTCCCAATTATTGAATTTTAAAATCCAAATCATTATTGTAGGCACATGATTGCTAGTAAACTACAATACAACCAGGCTTTGTGGCTCAGACGGTTGAGGCGCTGGCCTTCTGACCCCAAATTGGCAGGTTCGATTATGGCTCAGTGCAGTGGTATTTGAAGGTCCTCAAATACGTTAGCATCGTGTTGGTATATTTACTGGCACGTAAAAAACTCCTGCGGGACTAAATTTGGGCACCTCGGTGTCTCCGAAAACCATAAAAGTAGTTAGTGGGACGTAAAGCTAATAATATCACTATTAAACTATAATACAAATAAAGCAGAAGAGTAAGATCTGCAAAAATGCTACAAAAAGATCTCTCTATTCAATGCCATCAGATAAATTCTGTATAGTTTAAACAAAAAACACAATACATAAGAGACCTTTAAAGCATTTCATAACGTGTTGGCTTAAATTATACATGACAATCTAAACGGTCACACACAAATAAATGTAAGCCTTCTTACTCTGGCACAGTGTCTGACCAGCAAAGCTTATTAAGTCAGTAAGCTGGAATTCTGATGTGCGTAAAAAAAGAATTGTTTGAGGCATTAATAATAAAATTAATGAAGGAAGAAATGTAACCAACTTGATGGGCTCTTCTTAAAATTAAGACCTAAATTTAAAATGTGTACTATTTACAAGAATGTAGTAACAACAAAAACTGAATCTGCCACATGAGCAACAGCCCTAAATATATACCAGCAGTGACGGATAAATTGAAAATATTCAGGTACGTTTAATCCAAAAATAACTGAAAAAATTAATATTACCATTGCAAGAGCCTGAAATCTTTCAATTCTGTTCTGAGATTCTCAAATAATAACACTAAATTCTTTTTCCCCACCAGGAACTTCATTTTCGACTAACAGTATAATTTCTCTCCGCCCTAGAACTAGTACAGCAATTGACATTTGATGTAAGAAATGTTTAACACCCATCTCCTATCCTGAGGTTAGCCATCAGCTAATTCTCGGATCTAGACCAATCTGAACATAGGGTTGATTGACTGATTGACTGTGTATGGCCTCCGGAGAGTGACTTGTCCATTTCTACCTTACCTACTCCCATTAGCTGTATCACTTACCATACAGTTCACCAATTCCTCATTGCTATTCTGTTATGTAGTTGAGTTTTCATTTTTGTTTTAAACAGTACTCTGCAGTATTTCAAAAAGGAGCCCATTTTGCAAGTAGGAATTCCAAAAGCTTGAGAGGATCAAGTGAATGGTTTGATTTAGCACCACTGTCATTGAATTCTATGTGACAAAATACACTAACAGGAAAGTGCAGCATATTTGCTAGGATTGATGAGTAATTGTAATAAAAGTTTAATTTTCTCTTCTTTGCCTGGTATCAATACACCTAGGCATTCTTGTGGATGGTACTCTTAATGGTTGAATCTGTCATGGTTGGAGAAAGACCAGGCATAAGAATTGATGAATTTGAATCAAGGAGTATTGCAAGTTACATATAAAATTCTAACTAGTGAAAATGCAGAACTGAAGTCATGCCTGGAAAAATGAGTTAACCAACACATTTTCAAAGATGGAGAAAAATTTAGTTTTGTGAAGAAGGCTGAAAGAAATATAAGGAATTATCTGTATTTATTACTGTGAACATACGGTTCAAGCACAAAGTATACATTTACATATTTTATGACAGACTTTCTTTAATAAGCCCAATAATAAAAGGAGGACATTTACATTAAACTTCTTTGATCCTTTTCAAAACTGTCTCCAATATTCAAAATAATATTTATATTCACTACTAACTGAAAAGTACTCATTGTAATCTTTCATTTAACCCCTTTTGAACACGTTATAAGTTTATTTGCATTTCCCAACTGTATTTTGCCCAGGATATTTATGGTTGATATGTAACAGTATGATTTTTTTTTTAACGTGTCATCAGGAATGTTCTCTGACTCTGCAACTTAGATATTTAGTTACTTTCATTGTTTTGTTCTCAGTATCAAGGGCCAACATAACCACTGCTGTGCAATACTGACATGATTAACAACTAATTAGATCACTACTAGATTATAAACATACTATCCTTATAAAATATTTTGTTTTGTAAAACTGATATATATTAATATTATCTTCTGCCTGATGTGATGTCGGTTCTTGATGGAGACAGTACTTTAGCATCCACCTCTTGGCACAGGCAAGAGAAAGTGTGGCTTCCACCTAAGTCCCAGTCTTATCCATGGCTGTGACAACATGGAAGCTGCTGGGGTATGGGTTGTGCTGTGTAATGACATTCGGAGCACATCCAGTGCATCTGGGTGTTATGAAAGAAGTTAGTCATAGGGTTAGTCGTGCTATAATAGCACTGTCTGGCCCAGCGAGGAACGCAATGGCAAAGTACCTCATTTCTCGTCTTGCCTAATATGCCTCGTTTTGGTGCTGCCACTGGTTTTTGTGGTTTTCCTATAGCTGCATAGCCTTTGGTGGTGCTATTTGAGGATCCAACCAGCCTCTGGGCTGATGACTTAACAGACATTGATACTATCTACTATTGAAAGAGCCATTCACAAATGTACTTTCTCATTTAGAACATTATTTACTGTGTAGGTTACCATGCTTATGCAGTTCCATGACTCACCTCCGGAAGGCAGATGTATTGCAGCCGTGGCTTAGCCTGTTCTTGATATTACAGATGAGACAAATCCAGAAGCACAAGAACTTTCACCTTTTGTATTTAACATAATCGCTGAAGGATAGCCCAACATCATGACAGATACATCTCTTATCAAACTACAGATGCCAGCACTTAACTCTATACCTCTATTTTTTTTTTTAAATTTTAAGAGTTAACCCATTTTTCCAGGCATGCCTTCAATTCGATTTCCCCGTTATGATAATGTTGAGCAGGGCCTCCTGAAGTATGGCCTAGAGGCCATACCTGGCCTGCCAAGGTTTTATCTGTGGCCTACCTGGGTTGATGTTATTTTACTACCATGGATTTTTGTGTCTAGTTTCTAGTGGTTGCAATAAAGAGTTTCAATGAGGCCTGAAAGTGAGTAAGGGTATGCAAACGTGATTCCCTAAAAACGCAAGACCAGATGGTGTTTGAGGAATAACAGGCAATTTTTGTACATCCTTGTGGAAGACGGTAGCGAAAACAGACGGCTCGTTAATTTTGCACGTCCACTTCAGCCAGCAGTGAATGATATCACTAGCACGTCATTCAACCCTTATGTATCACTATCCACGTCCTTTTCACTGTCTTGTGTGTCTCCACTCTTCATCAGTGTTTCCTTCATTCCCAGTAATTTTACATGTGCAGCAGTGTTACAAAAAGTGCAAAATGCTTTCAAAAAAGTGAAAAATTATGATCAAAACATCAGGTCCATACTTTTCATTTGCTGAGTAATTTTGCATGTGCTTTTACACACACAGTTCCAAGCTCTGCAGAACTAGTTTAAACACCATACATATTCATTAAACAGTACATGAGGCCTGCAACCAATTGTTCAACTTAATTATGGCCCTGAACATGAAAGAGTTTGGGCAGTCCTGCTGTAGTTCGAATAACCACAAGTGCTGCTTAAGAGATAGGAATTGGAGAACCCAATATAGCATTAACTGCTTTTCTTTAACTGTTGAGAGAAAAATATAAATGAAGCATAAAGTGGAAAGTAAGGACAAGTCATAAGGCAATGGCTGCCTTTGCTAGTGAGACCTAGTGTTTACAGTGCACCACGTCTTCTGGAATGGGCTGGGGTAAATTTGTTACTTTCATTGACCTATCTAATCTCACCCTTCGCTTTGACAACATGAAAGTGACTGAGGTATGAGTGATGCTAGTAATGCCATTCTTTATGCAGCCAGTGGCTGTTATGAAAGGTATGTCACTCTGGGTTGGCAAGGAAAGCAACACGAAGCGCTACATCACTCCCCATTTCTCTTGTTGATCTCTTCAGTGCCACGTAGGCCATCGATGACAGCTACTGGCAGAACTGTTGAAGATCCAACTAGCCTTCAGACTGAGTACTCAACATACATACATGAGACAATGGCCGTTCAATGAAGTCCAGTAAGGGTGATAAAATTCTTAATTTTTGATATTTGAAGGCATTTCTTTTCAGTTTTAACTCAATTTATATCTGTTAGGTTCTTCAGTTCGTCAAAACCAATTTGAGAACAAACAAATTTACGAACTACCTTAAAAAGATAATGTATGACAACAGAAACATTTATGTTTAAATTATGCTTAAAAAATGATGACTCCGTTAAGATAAGTTCCAACTGTCAAGTTTTTTTAAGGATAACAATTTAAACATAAATGTTTATACATTTCTAAATATTTCTCAGCATGGTATGACAGAATCTTTTACAATCTGACGATGTTCTTTCAAGAACGAAACATGTCGTTCTATTTTCAATTGTTTCTTTTTCAGGCATAATTCTGTTATCATATATGTTTTCTTTTGCAGGTAGTTTATACATTTGTTTATTCATAAATTGGTTTTTAATAATAGACCGAAGAACCTGACAGTTATAAAAATAAAGTTCTTAGTGTTAAACTGTAGAAGTACTGCAAGGAAAGGAATAGAATTAAGTAATTTAATAGTTATATATTTATCAGATGATGTAGTAGCAGTTGAATCATGGCTAAGAATGGATGCAGAAATATTCTCCTGGAACTGGAGAGTTTAGAGTAGACACAGGATAGTACTGACATGAGGGCAAATATTCATACTGGTGAAAGAAGAACAGCAGCTATCACTGCAGAAATGTGCATGGAAGAGCAGGAGAAAATTGAATCACATTTGCAGGCAAATGCATTTTCTCATGCTACTGATGGCAGAAATAAAAGCGACTTCAAATTATATCCTACTGTAAAGATTTCCGGGCCTGAACTCAATGAAATTCGGAGTTATCTACTCTCAGTACCTAATTTAGAAGGGGGTGCTACTGGAGCTAACATTGCCAATCTTTTGCTCTCAAGTTTATAGAAATTCTGCATTCCATGAAGAAATGACCTAGCTCCTGGTGCTGATAATGCTCCAGTAATGGTAAGATTACAGAATGGTGTGACAGTATGTTTGAAGCGGGAAATTAGTATCATAATCATTGTAGGCCGCACATGTCACCTAATTAATCTTGCTGCAGAGAAGGGTGTCTCACGTTTGCCTGTAAATATACACAAAAGTATAACCGATATATTTTATTATCTGGAAAGGAGTCCAAATAGGAAGAAAAGTTCAGAGAATTTCAATTTTTACACCAATATAGAGATCAGGAAAATTCTGAAACATGTGCCTACTCAATGTTTATCAATGAGAAAGTGTTTAGACAGGATTTTGCAGCAGTATGACCCTTTGGTTACTTTTATCAGGAGCAAAATTGTGAGTAAACATTCTCTGGTAGGAACTCTGAAGACTTACAAAATTCCTAAGCACAGTCTAAGTACAGATGTGTTTTGTTCATCTGAAAAGGCGAAGCATTGTAATAAGATTTCATCATACTCCTTAGTTAAAACGAAAGCCCAGTCATCAGTTTCAATGAAAATAATTGAAACCACTGTTTACTACGAGCCAGGCTTTATCACATGTAGTACGATTGTTCATGTTTCTTTCATCAAATTTACATAAATCTTTTTGCCTTTTTCATCTAGTTTTATGGCTATCTTCGAGAACCCAAACGTAGCTCTTCAGTCAGATATGTTGCACATCCACTTATTGAGGTCAATTTTGGAGGAAATGTTGAAGAATGTGATGGCACGGTTTGTGAAATCACAAATTATTAAAAACTCCTCTCCCCTTGATATAGACTATCATACTCCAGCAAATAAAAAATATGATTGTGATCTGATGACAGAAAACTGTACATTTGCTTTGGTGAACACTTTGAAGTCAGAGGAAAAGTGTATATTCTTGAAGTCTTTTAGGAAGTGCTTCTCTTCATCATGGAGCTCCATTCAAGGATACAGACCCAGTTTCTTCAACAAATGTTAACTGCAAACACGGCTCTTAAGTAAACTTAACACACAATTTAACAAAATGACTGCATCCTCAAGAACTGTTAACTAACAAATTTATTGTTAATACTTGTGTTAAATTAACATAACACCAACCCTCTGTTGAACCTCTTAACAGATGTTAAAATTTCAAAATGGTATCATCTAAAGGACGTATGTTCGAAGCCTTACTGCTGTATGAAGACTATCCATAAACAGAAGAAGTCAAAGGACAACCCATGCGAAGAAAAAAAAATGACTTGAGTTGTCAGAAGAAAGTTTTCTACCGAGATATATAATGTACCAAAGCCGTAATGAACAACATACTAGAAATTGAAATTTATCAGCATCCCCAGTGCAGCAACTGCTTACAGTTCTTAGATATTATGCTTCAGACTCTTTTCATGTAATTGTATGCAACTATGTTCATATGTGCAAAGCAAGAAAGTGTAGAATAATGCAAAGAGTTTCTGCCGTCATGTCAGCATTGCCAAGGCATTACATTCTTTTACCTGCAGTAAAAAAATACTCGAAAATCATTCAAGACATATATCAATTATCACATTTTCCATGTGTTAAAGGAGCTTTAGAGTACACTTATATAAGAACATATTAAATGTTGTGATATGAACATCCATTCATTTATTTTTCAAAAACACTCACATACTTATAAATTAAATCCATAACAACATTTGTCTCTTATTAATTCATTCTTACCTCTCACTGCAAGTTTATGTCTTAGCGGTCTCTGCTAACCATAGCCTATAATAATGTCAACCATGTGTGACAAAATACAATTCCAATATATAGCTCACTGCTCACTGCCAAACGCCTTCAGAAATCACACAAAAAAGTGTTTGTCTTTAACAAACATTTCTGTCACCTGTGGTGAGACAGCAAACTGGAAATTATCATTGTGTTTCATAAAATTACATTATCGAAGTTCAGACATGTAAACTATTCTTCACCTTTTATTTTAAGAAAATGGAATTGTTTAATATGTTGGTTTACCATTTTATTTTTCTTGAGAGATCAAGAAATTCCTATTATTTGGAACTTTAAATGAACAATACAAGAATTATTTTTGAAGCAATCTTTGTATTTAAATTTTATGTAGTTGTGTTTTATTGAATCTTGAAAAGGTTGCGTATCATTTAAAATTAATTCCCAGAAGCATCAAGAAAAGACATTCTGGACATTTTTTTAAAATGTAACTAGGAGAAAATTAATATTGTGTTTTGGTGAAATGCATGCAGTACATAACTTCTGGAACAGTATGTACTGCCACGTGGAGGAAATGGGTGATGTAATTCTAATTGCATCAGCAGTTTAGGAATTGGCCATATAAGGTCATGTATTTGGATTGGTCAGAATAACGACCTTTCCAATTGGGAAAAACAGAAATCTAGAGAGAAGTTCAGTGTTTTTATTGGTTACTTCGTGATCTGTCCATTTCCGGCCTTCTGCCAGCTTCGTGTGTACGATGCGTGAAGTCCGCGTCTTTTCCATCTGACAGACCTAGCGAGCCCCCATTTGTGGTTACCCGGTCTCTCTTGGTAAATGCTATTTCTATTATGTTTGATTTTATTTAATTCATTCTTGTGTTTCGGCTGTTTCTCGTTTAATGTATCTTTCCATGATTTAAATTCTGCGTGTCTGAGTTTCCTCTACATTCTCCACGTTCATCAATTTTAATTTTTGACAGACTGTCACAGCATCTTTGTTTTCGGAGGCAACGCTCTTTTCTGGTTTAGCATTTTGTAATTTAATGTAAATGTAATTTTCTCTCTGGATATTAAAATTTTGACTTCATCTGAGGTCGCCTCCCGTCATTCAGTGTCAATTCGATGTTAGAGATAATTTCCTATTGTCCGAAGTGCTTGATTATATTATTATGGGTTTTGGTTTGTAAGTTCATTGAAATGTCTTTTGTTTAGTCCTTTAATTGTCAGGTACTCTATCATTTATTTCTCTTGTTTTATTTGAAATTGTACCTTTTCATTTGTTTATTTTAATATATCTAAAGCCGGACTGAGTGGCTCAGGCGCTGGCCTTCTGACCCCAACGTGGCAGGTTCGATCCTGGCTCAGTCCGGTGGTATTTGAAGGGGGTCAAATACGTCATGTCGGTAGATTTACTGGCACATAAAAGAACTCCCATGGGACTAAATTCCGACACCTCGGCGTAGTTAGTGCGACTTAAAGCAAATAACATTATAATTATTTAATATATCTAAGCTCAAGGGTGATCGCTGCATGGTTCCCTTTCCCCACAACGATATACGTTCCCATGGCCTTGTTAGAATTCCCACCACGTTCCACAACCCTCCGTAGTGGTCGTTTATTAGACCTGTAAGTTGAAAGTTGCCACAACGTGATCTTGGCTTTGAAAGTTATGTTTATAAGTCTCATTTTCCAGCCTCGATGTGAAGCCACCGCTACATTCATGTTTTCTTAATTCATTTTAGTATTATTATTATTATTATTATTATTATTATTATTATGTGTAGACGCTCACCGATTGCTGCTACAGTTTCCTAACAAATGCTGGAAATGTGTTCATGAAACAGTGGACTTCTAACCGAAGTGTTAAATTAATATCAATTGATAGTTAACATTTGTTAAAATTTAACACACAGTTCAATGTTAGAAAGACATTATAAGAGATGGTAACTTTATAATAATTGTAGCATTAATTTTTCCCTCTTCTTCAAAGCAGTTTTAAAATTCTTTTGGTTCATAGTGGCAAAAATGTATTATCTAGGCTTTTCCTGAAGGTTTGTTTTCAACTTCCCAAGTTCAAAGACGATACCAGTTGTAGCTAATCTTCTTCTTTCCAAAGCCAAGACAGTTTCATTAAAGAGGTGTAACTCTCCATGTGCATGCCACCAGAACATTTCTCCACAATCTCTGTTAAAGACATTTCTGATAATCAATGGACAATGCTCTTGTGAACAGAAATATGATTTTAGACCATCAAAAAAATTTTTATAGCCGGAAGAAGGGATAAAAAAATCTTGCATTTCCATGCTTCAGTAACTTCTTGTATTTCACTTCCACTGAGATACAGAAGTCTTTGAACTGAGACTTACAAACAAAACAGATGTAGAAATATGTATACACTTTCACTAATATAATAGAGTTAGAGGGATTCAACACAATGTAAAATATTTGACATTTATTAAGCAAAGACCGGTTTCAACTCCCTTGGAGTCCCTACATACATCTGAATAGGTTGACATAAAACATGACAAAATTATATACACAATGGCTTTTTTTTTTTTTGCTATTTTCTTCACATCGCACCGACACAGTGTTACGACCACTCTACTACATCTTACCTTCTGCCTTCTGTCGCATTCATCTGCTTGCTCGCCCAGCTGTTCACTAACTGGCCTGTTCTCCGGCACTGTTGCTGCTTCCTCGTTGTGACGTCACACCTACGTATTTTTCATCGAGTAACTTCTCGAATCTGTTCACCACCTACATAAGCAAGCTATTCCTTAGTTTCTGGGGTCAGACATTGAGTTGGAAAACAACACGAGTGGAGAGAGCGGAACTGTTCGCTAACGGCTGGCCCGTTGCGACGTTTTACCTACTTTTATTTGTGAATAGCTGCATTGTTTACCAACAGACTGGGTGAGCAAAATGTTACAACCTTTTATATCTTTCGTGGTCTATATCAAGATTTGAACTTTGAATGTTAAATTATTTAGTGGCTTCATGGTCTCCATTCTAACTAAGTCCTTCAGACTGATACCTTTATCTATCTCATACGCCAAAATAAACTGTGCTTGGACAAGTGTTGCCACATCCGGAACTTTTTTACAGACCCGAGTGGTCGCTTACATTGCCAACGTGATAGCGTTTAAGCAGCCTGGAAGGATCCCCCCCCCCCTTTTTTCTCTCTCTTCTTCCCTTCTCACTCTGCTTCCCTTTTCTTTCCCTTTCTTCTTTTCCGGTATTGAGTTGTAAAAATTTTTGTCTCCCGACGTGCTATAACTCTCTTGCCCTCCTTTGGGTTTTAAATGAAGATTGTAAGGGTGGCCTTAAATCATTATTTTTCAAATATTTAGTGGCTTTATTTCTTAACCAAAGTGTTTTTTAAAAAAGGTTGTGAACTTATATAGGTGCTGATTCTGGTTTTTTCTGTCGGAACTCTGGTCTTGGGCTTTTCTTGAAAATCATAACCGTTATTCCCAATAATTCTTAATTATTATTATTCTTGATTGTATTTAGGTTGTCAAATGGGCTGAGCCCTTGTTAAAAGTTTGTAATTCCCCTTCTTTGCTTGTTATACATTGCCTATTCTAGTCATTTGAAGTTTAAATACAACTTATTTTAAATCCATTCTCCTTTCTTACATTTGGTTTGTTGTACGTTCTCTCTCACTCTTTACCTTTTCCTTCTCCCCTTTTTTTTTGAAACATTGTACTTACCACGGACACCCCTCTCGGTTAACCCGCCGTGGCGTCCACTGGCTCTGCTGACTGATGAATAATAAGGCTGATATACTAGGTTTGACCCAACGAGGCATTAAGCGCATGCCTTTCCGTGGTCCGACAAGTCACCACCAGTGAATAACATTTGTTTGCCTTTAGCGTTATGGTGTCCTAATGATTACCTTTTGACGATCTTCGATGTTGTGGGTCGACCATCCTATTATTATCTATGCTAAGATTTTCGTCCTTTTTGCCATTGGTATGAACATAATATTTATTAGCACCCCACACTGACAAAATACACCACAACAGATAGGTCTTATGGCGACGATGGGACAGGATAGGCCTAGGAATGGGAAGGAAGCGGCCGTGGCCTTAATTAAGGTACAGCCCCAGCATTTGCCTGGTGTGAAAATGGGAAACCACGGAAAACCATCTTCAGGGCTGCCGACAGTGGGACTCGAACCCACTATCTCCCGGATGTGAGCTCACAGCAGCACGCTCTTAACCGCACGGCCAACTCGCCCGGCCACAATGGCAATTGCCTAAATACATATCAATAGGTTGGCATAAAACATAATAACAAATTATGTACACAATGACATGAAACTCTTGACACTTTAGGGAAGCTCTTGGATCTGGGTTAAAAAGACTGTTGTGTATTTGTAGAACTCGGAACAGAATTATCGGTCTTGTTTCAGTCAACTCAAAAATATGCGAACCAGTTGAAATAAACCCTAATGACAAATTATATACATAATCACATGAAATGCCTGGCACTTGAACACATTGCGGACCGGGTGATCATCACACTGCTCAACCCCTGTGCCCGGCCATTTTCTGTGTAACGTATTGCTACAGCGCATGCACATAAACAAGAGAGTCGAGCTTCACTAACCTTGTACTGATTATGGTGAAATTTACACGAGACCTTTGGTAAGAGTCCTAATAACGTTTCCTGGTGTGGTATCTGCTGAAATCTATTTCTACTCACTGTATATGGTGGTTTAAATGAGGGGATCAGTTGACCAGTAGTCTTTCCTGTCCCATCAATATAAACAAAGCAAAAAATCATTGTGTCGAATCGTTACAACAGGCCACTTCAAGCTCTTAGGGGATATTTTGTGTGATGAAGAAGTTTGCTCATGGTACAATTTTGTATGCTCGGTAACAAGTTCAAAGAAATCATCACAAAAAGGAAGCCCTACTACACAATATTTTGAGGTTCATCGAATCTTACCGTTTTGCCAGGAACTCATGGGAAATCCTCTAAAGTCGGTGAACTATTATTTTCTACCCATTCATCAGAATAAATAGACATATACTTCCACTTACACTCACAATATCACTTTCAGCCTCGTTCTCGACCACCTCTAAGTCACGTTGTTTTGGAGGGCGTAGATCATTATTATCAACCAAAACACTTTTGTTAGAATAGCTTTCAGCATCAAACTAGCGGTCATCAACATCACTGGGGTAATCCGGTTACTTATCCGGATATAATTCATTTAAAATCTTGTCTGCATCTAAGCTCGTATTCAGTCTGGGAAGCACCATTTTACCCACCACATGGCTCCTTGAACGATGTAAACATGAGGTCAGAAAACTTAGCAAATTAATCATAAAACAGAAGAAGAACATAACGCAAAGCTATTATGGAATAACACAAAAGCTTCAACACCGAGATTCTAGTATCCTTGCCCGCCAGCTAGTTTAAAAAGTTTCGACAGGTGTCACCGAACATACGAGTCTCGTTAAGACAAGTTAACTCATCTCCCGTCCGCAATGTGTTAAGAAAGTTCTTGGATCTGGGTTAAAATACTGCCGTGTGTTTGTAGAACACGGAACAGGCTTGTTGGTCTTTAAGAGATAAGAATTTCATATTGTTCCGTATTGAAGTGAGTTCAATATTAAGTCAAAAGAAGGTATATAATGGTTCCACCTTTCAATACTATTAAAATAAGAAATATAAGATTACATTCCTATTTAATTAAAACTGGTACTGGTTTCGACCAGTATTCATGGTCATCATCAGCCAATTACAACTAAGTGTAAAACAATGCATGGAAAAATAAAATGTGAAGTTTAAATAATTCTGTTTGGTTTCTGCTAGTGAAGCACTAACATCTTTAAGGAGCGCCGTATGTTGAAATATAGCCAAAAAACACAAATAAGCTGCAACGGTAAAAATAAAGTTTAGATGATGCTGTCAGATGCAGTTTATGGAGCACTATAACACATAAGGGAGCACTGTGCGTTGAGATTTCAAAGTTATGTAGAAGTCTAAAGTCAAATACGTATTTTTAGTTGTAGTTTATGAGGCACTGTATAATTTTAAGTATCAGTAATGCGTGTCTATGAAGAAGTCTTAGATCAAATACGTTATTGAGACATACAGTGTATGTTAGAAAGCACTGTGTGTGAAGAAGAATCAAATACACACTTAAATGTAGTTCGGAGTAATTACCTGAAGATTTCAGTTGCAGTTTATGAGGCACTGTATAATTTTAGAGATTAGCACTGCGTATCAATAGATCTAAATATAATGAAGTCGTAGATCAAATATGTCAAATACATATTTAAAAGTACAGAGTAAGTTCTTGAAGATTTCAGCTGAAGTTTATGAGGCACTGTGTAATTTTAGAAAGTAGCACTACGTGTTGATAGATCCAAAAATTATGTAAAAGTCGTAGATAAAATATGTACTTGAAGTATGGAGTAAGTTCTTGAAGAGTAGATCGGCACTGTGCTTCTAAAAGTTACATGAGTTAGATTGATGAAGTTATTGAAGCATATGACATAGAAAAAACAATTGTGAAGAGAAACTTTCTAAAAGTGCCAAGTGTTTCATGTCATTGTGTACATAATTTGTCATTATGTTTTATGTCAACCTATTGATTTGTATTTAGGCAATTGCCATTGTGTATATAATTTTGTCATATTATAGGTGAACCTATTGAGATGTAGGCAATCCTCATGATGAATGTTATCAGATTCCCTTTGATTTAATTCTACAAGAACTTATGATTACTCCAAGGGAGTCAAAACCGGTCTTTGCTTAATAAATTTCAAATATTTTACATTGTGTTGAATGGTGGAACATCCCTCTAACTCTTATTACATTAGTTATACGTCAATATGGAAATCAAAATCATAACCTATTTTCAAAATCTATTGCCCACAGACTATTGGTTTGGAGACAGTTATGGACAATGTGAGTGCCAGAGCTATGCCAACAATGCTTCTTCCCCAAGTTTCTTCAGAAGTAAAAAAAATCACCTTTGCATATCTTGCTTCCAAAGTGGTATTACAACTGCCACCACAAAATCCAATAATTTTAGCAGACAATTCATGTTTCCTGATGACAGTATTAAGAGAATTTTAGAATTTCTGATGTTTTTCCAGAAACTGTTCTAACATCAAAAAGTTTTATCCTTGACACCATCTTCTCGGCAAATAGTACCATCCTGTAACAGGAAGAATTTTTATTTCCTGCTGTATGGTGAACCTATTATGACTGTCACAAAAGTACATTTTTCAAAATTCTTGTGAATCATCAATTATGGTCAGGTTGTTTCTCCAAGAGGAAAAGTCCTCCCAGTTTTAATTCTCAGTTGATGGGGTGATAGTACTGTAAGTGCCTAGGTGTTAATATACCAAATGATCTTCACTGGGGTAATCATATCAACGAGGTTATAGATAGATCTCATCACGTGGTTAGGTTGTTTTTTTTTGGGGGGGGGGTGTAGTAAGGATGTAAAGGAGAGGGCACATAAGTCTCTGGTAAGACCTCAGTTACAGTATGGTTCCAATGTTAGGGACCCACACCAGAATTACTTGGTATGAGAACGGGAAAAGATCCAAACGAAAGCAGCACAATTTGTTCTGGGTGATTTCCGACAAAGGAGTAGTGTTACAAAAATGTTGCAAACTTTGGGCTTGGAAGACTTGGGAGTAAGGACACAACAAGCTCCAATAAGTGGTACCTTTTATGATAAAATTTCTCTTCCACCTATTCAACACAACTCAATATGATAAGAGTTAAATCTCTCTCTCTCTCTTTTTTTTTTTTTTTTTTTTTTTTTTTTTTTTTTTTTTTTTTGCAAGTTGCTTTACGTCGCACAGACACAGATAGGTCTTATGGCAATGATGGGACTTAAGCGACTGCAGCTATCAAGCTCAGTGAAATCCTCATAAAATAAGAATTGGTACATGGTTTGCCCTTTCCTATGGGGCATCATCAGCTGTATCATTACCTCAAACCATATCAGGTACCTGGTTAAAACTGATCTAAAATCTATTGCAAAATTGAATACATTAAAAAACAATGATAGGAAAGGGCAAAACATGTACCAATTCTTATTTTAATGAGGATTTAACTCTAACTTTAACATATACGTGGAAGAGAAATACATTTCTTACATTTATCATAAGATTACTTTCAATACGGATTCACAATGATTTTCATTACTTGTAATGTAAGTGGTACGTTCTGAGAAGTCGGTGGGGAGATGGTGTGGAATGACATTCGTAGACAAATAGGCTTCAGCGGAGCTTTTGAAAGTAGGAAAGATCATAATGTGAAGATTAATTTGGAATTCAAGAGGACAAATTGGGGCAAATATATTAACAGGGTGAGGAGTATGGGATTGGAATAATTTATCAAGGGAAATGTTCCATAAATTTCCAAGTTCTTAAAGAAAAGGTTTAAAAAGGGTGAGGTAAACAATTAATAGGGGATTTGCCACCTAGGCAACAGCACTACATGCAGAGCACTGATGACTAATTGATTGATTTTTATTACTATTGCCTCACACTTTGTTCTGGCTAGTGTAAATTTAGCTTCATATAACTTCAAAATCAGTTTAGAACCTGATATCCTAAAACTGCAAAACAGAACAAAGTGCAGAAGTGCTACATTGTTCTCTTTGGATACACTCTTTTTAAAATGAAAAGATAATGTTGAACAACTTGCAGCCACTGACAAACTACCTGTATGTTAAGCACTTCTCAAATGGTCTGTAATATGCGAGTCACCTTCATGTGTTAGAGGGAAGACTGAACATAATGCTTTTGTTCGACTTGGTTACACACGCATTTTTTTTAAGTCTTTCTGTAAACTTTCAGTCTCTTTCAGGTATGTTTTAAATTATAACAATATTCAAACTTTTGATCACAATATTAAGTATTCACCGTAGTTGGCATGTCCTGTAATTAGTACACAAAGATAACAAACTGGAACAGAATTTCAAATGAAAGAAAAACTGCAATGCTCCTGCTGACTGTTAAGACAGTTTTAATCAGTGTTGCCAACTCACCACTAATCTCAAGACATTTGAGTAAATGGCATTGTGGTAATTTAAAAACTTATTTCTGTGCTCTGTAATATTTATTTCTTCCTTTTATTTTTGCCTGGATTTTTTGTAAACTGGCTGGGACAATGGGGCAGGACATTCAAGCCATGAGGTAGGTCATCCTAACAAGAAATAAATTTTGAATTACTTGGTGAAATGTTGATGTCAATGAAATCCCTTTTCCATAGCTAGAGTGAAAGTTGTGTAATTAACATCTCTCAATAAATATCCCATATCCTACTTAAAACACAGAATATAATAATGAAACAGACAAGAATCTAGCAATCACAAAAATCAGAATAATCACAACTAATGAAGTAAAAATAGGAACCCTTTGCTACAATAAGAAAACCTAGGTATATATAATTTCTAACACCAATAGGACAGATAAGGAAAGTTTATCAATCTGACATCTGTGGTTTGATTCCCAGGGATACCAACAGCCAAGAAGTAAATACATTTTTGATGGCCTGAGAACTTACCTTAATATTGAGTTCCACATCATTAGGTAGAGTATCTCTCAGAGCACGCAAGCCGTGTTTGATCAATTCATCTTCATCACAGACTGGGAACTCTTCTAGATGCTTCTCCAGGTATGTACGAGCGCTCTGAGATCGAGATCCAATTGCCATTGCTTTGCAGTCGAAGTAGTTGGCTGAAGGGCATGTCTGGTATATATGAGGACCCTTATCCTGAGGAATAAAGTAAACATTTTCACTCAACATATATAGTCACAACAGTCTAAGAAAGGAACAGTGTCTTTTTCTCACGGCAGAGACACATGTCCTTATCCAGAATTTGAGAGGAGTGAACAGAAAAGGTGGTGGTGGTGGTGTCAGTGGTGATGATTTTTGTTTTAAGAACAACAACTTGGCAACCATCCTCCCAACAGTCTAAATGGAAACAAAAAAAACTTAAAGCATTATTCTTGAACAAATTTGAAAATAAAGTAAAACTTATTATCTTATGCCAAAATATAAAGGGAATGTATGTTCCCCTGAGTAACAGGATGCTTGATTAATCCAATCTCACATACAAAGCAAATTACGAGATCAACACTATTAATGCTTACAATATAGTGATTATTTTAATCCACCTATTCAATACAAATTGGTTTTGTGTTACTACAACACGAATTCGTGTAGTATTATGAACTAGCAGCACAAAACCAATTTGTATTGAATAGGTGGATTAAAATAATCACTATATTGTAAGCATTTATAGCAAATTTCAATACGGGTCTAATCATGAGATTAGTTACATGTAATGAACACTATTGTCACTGGCAAGTATGAGGTGCGATGGTTCTTTGTAGAAAAAAGAAATAGAATAATTTAGCAGAGTGCAGTGATGAACTAAGGGTCCAATACAGCCCATGAACCAAGGAAGACATAATATACTATTAATAGCAAATAATTATTCTGCAAATTAAATGCAACCCTACTTTCACATAAGCATAGGATTGAGTTTTCAAAAAAAGAACACTCAGAATGGACAGCAGGGACAGAAATAGAAACAGAAAGACCAACCATATAGTTAAAGCCTTATACAGATGGTTCCAAACCTTCTGGGTCAAACTGAAACAGGTGATCGTGGGTCCACAACCAATTACATTGAGATAGGGAACCAATAGTCAGAAATGCATATTTATTGTGTTATGGACATATACAGCGTACACCTCATGACAACTTTGTAGCTCATAGTAATTGTTCAGTGACGAACACCAGTCTGAATACATGAATAGCAACCGCGCAAGCAGTTCTGCCGCACTCTTGCAAAGATCCCGGGTGTCTGTTGTACACTGGAACAGGCAGCGGGTGATTAAACAGTGTAACCCCTGACCACCAAGAGACGTACTGTACACAACTTAGCTCATAGCAAGTGTCATGTGAACTGTCTAGGATTTGCTGATGATCTAGCTCTTCTGGCCAATGATATTTAGGAAACAAAACTACAAATAAAATCTTAACAGGAAATAGCTCAAAAAATTGGTTTGAAAATTTCATTTGAAAAAAACAGAAATTATGCTAACTCAACTTCTGCTTGTAAGCAAAATTAAGCTGGGAGACCAAGAAATAAAAATTGTAAAAAAATTTAAATATTTAGATGAAATAATCACATATAACCTGAACGAGAAACCAGCATGGCAAAATAGAATAGATAAACTGGTTACAACACAGCATGTTACCAAGAATACATATAATATAAAGTGTCTCTCAATAGCAATCAGATTGAAACACTACAAAACAGTCACCCAGCCACAAATTACATATGCATGTGAAACATTATTCCATACAACAAACACAGCTGCAATAGAGTACTCAAGTTAGAAAGGAGAATAGTGAGGACCTGTTAAATAAAAATTATCAGTAAACGGAGTATGGAGACTAGCTTCCAATGAGACAGTTTATAAAGAAATAGAACCTGTGACTAGCACAATGAAAAGAAACGAATATCATTCTTAGGCCATCTAATACGGTTACCAAAAAACAGAATCAGTAGAAAAATTATGGAAGAGTAACAGTAAGAATAATATTAGATAGATCACAGAACTTAAAGACATGAGAGAGTTGCATATTACAGTAGAGGATTTAAAATACAAAACCAATACACTCAAAATATTAAACGATAAAACACGCTAGACTACAGACAAAAATCAACAAACAGAGAATAGGAAGAGTGATTCCAGAAGCAGAAAGAAAATTACGTTCAGAAAGGATGAAACAGTATTGTGCTGACAAAAAGAAGGAAAACCTCCATAAACCTGACTAAGTGGTCCTATGTTGGGTAAAAAATTAAAATAAATATAAAGAGTAGTGTTAAGAAAAATGTGTAAACTATAAATTGTTCAATTTAGCGGTATGCTCCGAGCTGTCAGTGGGGAGATGTGTTATATTGGTACAAATAAGCTTGATAGGACGTTTTAAAAGTAGAGAGTATCATAAACGAAGATAAACTTGGAATTCAAGGAGTAAAATTGGGGCAAATATTCATTTATACGAAGAGGAATTAGGGGTTAGAATCCCTTAAGGGAGATGTTTGATAAATTTCAAATGTTTTAGAAATCATTTATGAGAGGACTAGGTAAACAACTGACAGGAAATCTGCCACCTGACTGACAGCACTAAATGCAGATCAGTATTTATTGTGTGTTCAATTTTCTACTTACTGTATTTAATTGTTCTAAGCATGTTTATAGGCTTAATATAAGCGCTGCTTATTTCAACAAACATCATAATTCAAGTTCAGTAAACTAGAAAAAACACATATGAAAGGGGTTTATTTTGAAATTAAGAATCCACATCATCACTCAAGTTCAGTAAACCAGAAAAAACACATATCAAAGGGGTTAATTTTGAAATGCAGTTAAGAATCACACATAGCTGGCTCGTTGGCTGAATGGTCAGCATACTGGCTTTTGGTTCGGAGGGCCCGAGGTTCGATTCCCAGTCAGGCTGAGAATTTAACTCTGCCACTCTGGCTCAAGGACTGGGTAACTGTGTTCCGTAAAAACATCACTTCATCTACATACAACACACTTTGCCACACTAACGATCACCACAGAAACACACAAATGTGAGTACCTCTCTCCATATAGAGTTGGTGCTTGGAAGGATAACCGGTCATAAAACTAGGCTAAATCTACATAAAGTACTCACCCCAATAAACTGGGATAAAAGTCAGGAAGAAACAGGAGAAGAAGAAGCTTTTACACAAAGATGTTAAAGATTATAGTATCCTCACATGTTACAAAATAATGTAAAAGAAGGTAACAGACATGGATAAAAATCTTCTTTCACATATTCTTCTTTTTTTAAATAGCAATATATTTCATTAATGGACTTGAGCATCATAACAATCTGAACTTCAACAACAGAATATTCGGTGTAAAATATTTTAGGATTACTTCTGTTACTAGTATCACTGCCTTCACTACACATACAATTGGCACTGTATTCCTTATCTTGTATTCTCACAACAGATCATCTTTAGTTTCACTGATAGCATAAAAATTTATCGTGGTCTTGAAAGTTTTCTTTCTGAATATCTAATGTAATGACCCAGATGCTGACAGAGCTCACAAATAATTGATAGCCACTTAAACAGAACCTTGGTAACTTTCATTAAAAATAGAAAACAAATCTGAGACCCAAACGTATTGAAATTGCATAAGTATATAAAAGAAAAATATCCCATCAGTCAGTTAGATGTCAATGAAAATTATCAAAGAATAACTTCACTTTCTTCATTAACAGATATCCAGATTGTTAGGCAGATTTCAGTCAGTCCTTTACCAAAATGACTACCACACCCCCTTTTTCTTGAATGTTAATGTGAGAAGAGAAATCCTCCTTCCAGAGAGGTTTTCTGAGGATGATACAAAATGGAGACAGTCTGATAAAGTTAGCAGCAAAGGTAACATAATTTTACAGTGCATTTTTTCCCACTTTCATAATCTTCAGGAGATTTAGTGAAGAATCGTTTAGCATATGTTATGTTCTCCAGGAATCAATATCATGTCGCACTGTACTATTTTACAGGACAAGTGAACAACATGGGATCAATGTCAGCACCATCTGCTAGCTTAATTCTTAAACTAAGTGATGGTAGCATCAAATGTGCCGTTAAGTGTACTACAAAGTCTTTAAAAAAATCCCCCGATACATGTTATGCACACCAATGAAACCAAATCGTAAATTGAATATGAAGTTTCTGAAAAGTCTTCTTGTACTATGATGTTAAATATCTTATGTAAACAGCATTTTACAGTTAAAATGAAAGATGTTATCTAGGGTCTGTATTCTACTCACTGTTTATTGTAACTGAAGCTCGCTCACTGTTTATGTGGGGAAGCTTGTCACACTGGCAAGAGACAGAGAAACCCCTGTTTAGTTCATGTCTGACTAAAGATAAAGGCTACAGGTGACAAGAAACATGGAGCAAGAGGTGTTTCAGATTATCTGCAACTCTTTTTCAAGCGGCGCGAATATTTTCCCCAGTACAGGATATGCACACTAATGAAACTTTCTCTTAAGTCACAATGGGGGATTTTACTTAACTCCTTGAGGCTGACCTCTGTATGTCATACAGACCTCCTTTTCTTCACATGCTGCTGACCTCCATGCGTAGTATACACCCCAGTAGATTTAACTTCGTTTTGTTCTAGCTTGTAAAATTTTAAAGTAGTTGTACTGTATGTATGAATCAGTCCAAATCAGCATTATTTTTTTTTTCCTTTTAAAGAGTTTGAATGGCCTGACCTCCTTCCACTTGAGAGCATAAAGACAAATTTCTGCAGCATTCTGGCAGACGTATGAAACACTAACAATGTTTCCTTATGCAGACTGAAAGTATAAATCACCACCTTTTCATTGATATGAATGTTGACATCATCTGGTGAGGATTCCCGTAATTCTTTCAATGCCTTGAAACCTCTTACTCATAATTACTTGACTTACTGTCACTTTGAAATACGATACTGCATGGAGAAGAAGCATGGCACAGTGCAGTTTGAATGAAAGAGAAATAATTAAGTTTAATACACCAGACGATAACAGCACTACGCCAGATTGAACTGAGCAAAGCGAGAGTGGACGCATAACATACAGAATGAAAGTGCATGGTGTGCAAGATCAAGTAATGGACGATGAATCATGCCAAAATACATGCCCTCTTTCTCATGAACCAACTGCCCCATTAACCTGCGATTTGTGCTAAAAGAATCTTAGAACTATTGTTCCCGGTTCTTCTGCTCTAAGTTTCCGAGGCAACGATTACCCTAGTTTTCATTGCATTGTGAAACAACCCATGCAAATACATAAACGTCACTTTCATTCCATGCAAAATGTGGAAGGTCTCTTCTCCATTAGTAGACTATAAGGTAAATATAAAATCAATGAACGTAAACTACATTCTTTTGATCTAAATATTTGAAAATAATCTGAACTAAACTGTTGCAACAGAGAATTTTGAAATAGATTGCTGCATTTTCTTAGTGCTCACACCTTATCACCTCCATTCGCTGGGTGAAACGGCACTCAAATGTTCCCCATCGCTTAGGGGTTAAGGTATGGTTTCATTTATAAGGTTTCTACAAAGTCTTCTCGTACTACAATATTAAATATTCTATGTAAATAGCATGTTACAGTTAAAATGAAAGACTTTGTTATCTAGGGTGCATATATTACCCATGGTTTATTACAACTGAGGCTTCAATTATTAATTTCTCCTATTGTCATTATTGCTAGATTAAGATTTTCTTAATACCACATTATATATAAGCAATGAACTGATTAAGATGTTTATAATTTGTTATTAAAATTTCCTGTTCCATTCTTTTCTTATTTTTATATGCATTTACAGTGAAACCTCGTTAATGCATTCCTTATTAACATGTATTCCTGCTTAGCACGTCGTAAATTCGAAGTCCAGATCCTCATCATATTAAATCTATATAAAATTACCTCACTTATCACGTCACGAATTTTCACCATTACCGCTTAGTCTAATAAATATAAGATAATATTTCCACCTACTCGATACCTTTCTTTTATTTTGCCTTTGGCAATTTATAAAATCATTAAGAATAACAGGACATGTTTCGATCGCTTTGCGATCATCATCAGCTGCATACACAAATCTTAGATAAAACAGCATAAAGCAATCACATAGTTAAATTTTTGTTGACTTTAAAAACTAATGTTAGTAAAAGACTTATGGGTTGGAGGGGGAAAGAAATGTAGTGTGTGACGAGGGGGGGGGGGGGGATGGTTGTTAAGGACGTTAAACTTTAAAATGAATTAAAATACTATCTATGAGCTAAAATGTCTTTGTTATCACTTTAGGTCCCAAAGGCTTATTAAAATCACTTGTTTAAAAGACTAAAAAATTGGTGTTGTGATACTGAAGAAATATTTTTGCTGAAATATGCTTCTTCTTCACTTGACTTCTAGATTTCTGCCTTGTCACTTTGTACTGTACTAAAAAGGCTGATCCTCTTGTTTATCCTTTTCTAAGTGGAAAGGCTATATTCGTGGTTGGTTGAATTAAGAATCGTATTCATAAACATATCAGGTTGGATAGCTTGTTGTATGATCTGTAACCGACGAAAAGAAATATGCGTCTATTAGCTGAAATTGCCTGGGGAAGTGTTTCCTAAGGAAATTATTTAGAATAATGGTAATTGAGAAATTTTGAACTTACACCTGTCCAATTCATTTCCTTTACTTGCCGTAATTACGGGTGTGGGTCTGATACTACTGGCCGCGACCTTGTATAATAGCAGTGTGATGTGGTTTGTATGTTAGCTTGATTCGGAGGGGGGAGGGGAAGCGAGGTCGTGTCGTCATTTGTTGTTTCTCGCAAGGAGGTGGCTTCTGTCTGTGACGTAGGGCCCTCGTGCTTGCTTGTTACAATTGCTGGGCGTGTTTGATTCCTACCTAATGAATCCATGTATCTCAATATATGATCGTATAAGGGATTTCTTTGTTCATTCATCTCATTTAAGTTCTTGTCCTTATTGATGAACTTATCCAGAAAAATGTGAATATTTTCTAAACTATTCATCAGTCTACCTTTATTTATTCTATTAACAATTACAAGGTTTTGTTTGATATCTGTAAATTTATGACCCGTCTCTTTCATATGTACTCCCATGGCGGAAAACCTATATTTTTCCGCATTGACGTGTTCATGGTACCTTATTGCAAAGTTCCGACCGGATTGCCCCACATATGTGGCCTTGCACTGATTGCAGATCAACTTATAAATTCCTGAATCCTGGAAACATTCTTCTTTGTTTTTATTAACCATGTTGTTGAAAAACCCGTGCCTAGTGTTATTGTTTGTTGAAAATGCTACCTTGACGTCGTATTTTCTTAAATAAATTTGTAATTACGTAAATGTTAGGATTGTTGTAGGTGAACCTAACATACTTTTTTGTTTTCTCTGAATGTTTTATTAAATTTGCCCGTTGTTTATATTTACGCTTATTGATTAACCCGTTAATAATCAAGGCCTGTTGTCGGATGAAAGCTAGTTCTTTATTTCTCTCTCTGTTGGTTAACGGAATTTCGAAGACCCTATTAATAAAGCTATAATACGCAGATTTTTTTCTTTGAGTCGGGATGTAGAGAGTTATTATGAATCTTGGTTGGATTAAATGTAGGCTTCCTATGTATTCCAAAGTAAAATTGGTTCCCTTTTCTAGTTGTTGTAACATCTAAAAAGTTGATCGAACCGCTTTTCTCTCCTTCAATAGTAAAATGTATACTAGGATCTAAGGTGTTCAGGAAGTTCAAAATACTAAGACTATCATTCAGATCCTTATTAATTATAGCATTTATGTATCATCTACATAGCGTACCCACAAATCAAGCCCTTTAATGTGGTCTACAATACGGGAATGTTCTAAGTGATCCAAGTGTACGGTATATTAGCTAATATGCCTGAGGCTGGTGCTCCCCTGGGGAGGCCATCTTGTTGGTATATCTTGTTGTTAAATAAAAAGTAGTTCTGGTTAAGTACAAACTTAAGGATTGTAAAGAACTCTTCTATTTCGGATATGCTGATCCGTTTGTGTTCTTAATAGTCTTCTCTATGGGGATATTAGTATACATGTCTTTTATAGCAAATGAACAAGTAACATGAGAAGGTTTGAGTTTGAAGTCCTTAATCATCTTACAGAAGTCACTAGAATTTTTTACGGCAGTGTTAGAATGAAAAACATAGTTTTGTGTTAAAAACTTATGAATGTACTGTGATGTTTTATAAGTGGGGATCTTGTGGAAATTAATTACTGGTCTAATAGGTATATCCTTTTTATGCAATTTGGGCATGGCTCTTGCCATAGGGAGTCCTGGGTTCATATTTACCAGCTTTTGTGATTCCTGCTCACTTAGAAGGAAAGTAGTTTGAGTATTCCTTTCAAATTTCTATGAATCCATAAGATGGGATCTTTACCTACGATCTTGAACTTATTATTATTATTATTATTATTATTATTATTATTGAAAAAGGTTTCGGTTTCTCAATATAGTCAGTTTTGTTTCAAATGACTACAGTTCCTCCTTTATCCGCTTTAGTCACAGCTACGTCACTTTGCCTGATTTTGGGTTGTAGTTCATTGTTTATCCTAGTGTTGTTATTTTTCTTAAATCCGTTTATTAGGGAAGGGATTTTTTTCTTTGCTTCGTATCTCAAGTCAATCTGTACTTTGGCTGGGAGAATCTGCATGGCTGCTTCGGTTTCTGCTAAAGTGAGGGTCAGCTCCTTACTTTTGTTGGAGCTGTGCCAATTATAATTCAGGCCTTTACCTAATATTTGTAATTCTTGATCTGTGAAAACTGTTTCTGATAAGTTTTCGACTGAAAGTGGGTATCTGTTTTGATCAAAGGTTGGTTTAAACTGTAACTTATTCCCTTTTTTTGGATTATCCTCTTTTAGGTTCTCTAGTTTCTTGTTTAGTGTGACTTGTTTCTTTTCCATTAAGTTGTCTACTTTATCCCTACTGCGTTTAAGGAAGGAATCCCATTCTAATGGTAAAAGGGTGGCTGAAGCTGTGAGGTGTGCTAAGTATAATTCATGACTGAGAAATTGTTTCTTTTTTGTACATGAATTTTATCTCACTTTTAAAAAGTAGAAACATCATCACATCGAAATGGCTAGTAGGGGAGCGAAAAAGTTTGAAAAACCAAGCCTGAGATAATGTGCAGGCGAAATCATCACTTGTCACATGCTAGTATTTTTTTTGATGCACTCACGGGAACAATTACATATAGATAATTTCGAGTTCCTGGAAACTGTCAGCTTTCTTTGCTTTATCTCTGAATTCCTTTGATGAGCCATCCCACAAACAAGGCTTTTATATAATATCATTAATTACGGCTTATATATCTCATTTTTTTGGTCCCATATTGGCTCAACACAACTAAGGTTAAGTTATAAGGAGATTCCCACCTTCCAATACTTGTCAATTTTTTATAATAATTTTATTGTTTACATGATATAATTCAGCCTAATCTCTAGATATAGGGGCCTATATTAAATAGGACATGTTTTGTTCTGATTATGGAACATCTTCAGCTAAAAGATTTAGTAAAAATGGCAAGACACACGCAATGATTATGGTGACAAAATAAAATGTCCATTAATGACATGACATACATGCGTGTACTGCATTTGTAGCTTATAACAAAGAAAATGAGTATTGCGGAGTATTGTAACTGTAATCCTACTTCACAAGAAGTACGTCGTTTGCGTTGTTTAGGCTATCCGTTGGAATGGAAGCAGCACGGAAGTTGGCGAAGATGTGCCGACATCTCATGAACAACGAATTGACTTGACATGTTTTCCACTTGGAGTGGAAAACACGCCAACATTTTAAAAATGTTAACCTCAACATTCTGATTTAACATGCAAAGTCAATTGGAAGAGACAATAACAATACAGTAGAACCTCAATAATTCAAAATCGGTTAATTCAAAATCCCACCTAATTCGAAGAAGCTCTCGTTCCTGGAAACATGAGATACGGTTTTGCATGTTATTTAAATCGTTAAATTTGAAATACGGATAATTCATAATTCGAAGTACATTACCGAAATTCAGACTTAATTCGAAACTGCCTGTATATTTTAAAACAATAGTAATTTACAGAGTAAGTTAAATTCAAAATTTATCCGTGTCATGATAGAACGCATGTTCCGGAACGTGGAGGAGTAGCTTTCCGCACTTACACTCACTTCGGTGTGTCTACAGTGTGCTTTATAATTGCTAGGTTGAATGAAATCGGAATTCTTTTGTATTCAACCTTTTAAGGAACGCCGTAATATCAAGCAGCAGGCAGTGTGCGAAAAAAATAGAATCCGCGAACACTGGCGATGCCGACAGTTGATGAAAAAGCGTGGCTCATATAATCAATTCATAGGCACTGAACAATATTGTCATTGCCGATGAAACTGCATTGCTTTCTTTTAATGCCGAGCCCAAACGGTCTTATGGTTTTAAAGGAGAAAGTGCCAGCCGGAGAATCGTACAAGGGTGGGGCTCATTGCACTGTAATGCAATGCACACGGAAGTGAGAATCTTTATCCCCTCCTCATAGGAAAGTTTTTTTTTTGCTAGGGGCTTTACGTCGCACCGACACAGATAGGTCTTATGGCGACGATGGGATAGGATAGACCTAGGAGTTGGAAGGAAGCGGCCGTGGCCTTAATTAAGGTACAGCCCCAGCATTTGCCTGGTGTGAAAATGGGAAACCACGGAAAACCATCTTCAGGGCTGCCGACAGTGGGATTCGAACCTACTATCTCCCGGATGCAAGCTCACAGCCGCGCGCCTCTACGCGCACGGCCAACTCGCCCGGTATAGGAAAGTTTGATAAGCCACAATGTTTTAAGAACGTCGGACACTTTTCGTACAAGTACAAGGCATCTAAAAATGCGAACAGTACAGCAATCCAAAAAATACCGTAGTTTGCGCCTACAAGGGTTACTTTGCACCACTTGCCGAATGGCATTGAATGACCTCTGACAAGTATAACGTGAACTAGTTTGATTTAGTTTGTAACTTTCCAAATAGATGTCATTACTGTGGTACTTTTTGAAGTTACAGAATCCTCCCAGAATGCTGTGTTCTCTTGTGAGCCTCCACTGAATTTCAAGCTCTAAGACGTGTGATTTTTTCTTATTTTAACTTTTGTGTGTATCCTATACTTGCTGATGTGCTAATCAGGTAAGACCAATTGTACTTAATACCTTTATAAGCCACCATCTGAGAATTATACTGTTTATTCTAAAACAGTAAGCTGGAAATGCACAGTTCGAGTGAAAGCATATGCATGTCAACATTCTGAGCTACTTGGGGATACTTTGCACCAGCATGAAAGTGGAGCAAAGTAACCCCAACATTTTAAAATAAGTATATTTTAATTATATGAACTATGTTAGGTATGGTATTAACATATGATCAAACACACTACTCAGATATGTAATTCTGTTGTGTTGCAGACGAACTATGCCGAGAAAATTCGTCAGAAAACCTGGGAGCAGGCGTTATGCAGACTATTCTCTGGAGAAGATGAATGAATGTCTGACAGCCGTTCGGGTTGGAATTATGTCGACCAGGGCCGCAGAAGCACATTTTGGTATACCTAGGCGAACTATTATTAACAAAATAAAAGGACACCACTCTTCTATTCCTGGAAAACCACATATTTTCAGCGAAAAAGAAGAGAACATATTTTCAGACTGTGTTGTTGCTATGAGTGAGTTTGAATTTCCTATTGATGAATTTGAAATGCGGTGCATTATTAGTGCTTATCTGGGTAGGATGGGCAGGGAAGTCAAACAATTTAAAAACAACCTACCAGGAAAAGAGTGGGTGAAAAGCTTTTTAAAGAGACATCCAGAACTCACTGTACAATTTGCTGCAAATATAAACAGATCTAGGGCATCAATAAACAAAGAAACTCTCCAAGAATATGTAGGTAATATGAGGGGCACACTGGAGGGGGTCCCTCCGCAAAACATATGGAATTATGATGAAAGTAACCTCACAGACGACCCAGGTTCCAAAAGTGTTATAACTAAGAGAGGTGTGAAGTACCCGGAAAATATTCATACTGCTTCAAAGGCAAGTGTGTCTGTCATGATTTGTGGCTCAGCTGCTGGTGAACTCCTTCCCCCATACGTGGTTTACCGATCACAGAATATGTGGTCAACTTGGCGTGAAGGAGGTCCAACAGGATGCAGATAGAATAATTCCAAATCTGGATGGTTTACTGCAGAAATTTTCACTGACTGGTTTCAAAGTCTTATGCTCCAAAGATTAAAGAAACTGGTAGGGAAGAAAGTACTTATAGGGGACAACTTGTCGTCCCATATTACACCAATTGTCTTACAGTTGTGCAGAGAGAATGATATTCAGTTTGTTTGCTTACCGGCAAACAGTACCCACCTAACACAGCCGCTGGATGTAGCCTTTTTCCAGCCAATGAAAGCTGCATGGAGGAAGATTTTGGGTCAGTACAAAGAGAGTGAAGCTGGAATTCATAGTGCAGTGTTGCAAAAGCAACACTTTTCTCTGGCTATTGAACCAGTTGATGGATGCAATATCTCCACACACAGAAGAAAATCTAAAATCTGGCTTCCGGAAATGTGGCATTCATCCTTGTGATGTTAATGAACTGTTAGAGCGTCTTCCTGACAAGGGTTGTGAAACAGGCGGTAGTATCGAAAATAGCTACAGGGAGTTTTTGACCGAAAAGAGATGTAGCATAGTAAATGGCAACACCCAAAGAAAAAGAAGGAAAGCTGACGTTCTAGCCGGGAAGAGTATTGCTCATGAGATCTGTGCAGAAGATTTGGCTGACGCAGGCCCTTCAAAACCAAGTTCCAAGAAAACAATGAAATTAACAGCAACAATGCCAGATAAAAAGAGAGGGAATCTCATTTAAGCGTAACAGAGTCTGAATCAGAAAAAGAAAGTATTACACTTTCGCTTCAAGACTCATCAAGTTCTTCACACGTTGGATTGTCTGAAACTGAAGAAGTGGAGGAAAGTGGAGAAAAGTGGCAACCTATCAAGAGAAAGAAAGGCGAGTTTGTTATTTTCAGTTATGAAGACGAGCTCTTTCCTAGTAAAATAGTTTCTTTTACTTCAGATGCTGTGGTTATATCATCAATGGAACGATCTGCAAGAGCATGGAAGCGGCCAACAACTGTTGACAGTATGGAGTACAGTTGGGAGGACACTTTGGGCGCCATTAAACCACCGACGCCAATTAATAACCGTGGATATTTTTCAGTTCCCAAACTGCTACACAGTTGGACATAGCAAAGTTTCGTTTGTAGTGTGTTTCGATTTTGTGTTGGTGAATAGTGAGACAAAAAACTGAAAAGTGTTCAGAAACAATTTTTTAAATGTTTAAATTCCAAATTTCTATTTGTCTAATCACTGTAATAGAAATACTGTATAATGCTGACATACTACTATGGTGTAAAGTAACATTTAAATGTGCTAACTATGCTCCATTGTCATGTCCTGCCTCATTTTCCATGTTATTCATTAAGTCGTGCAAAGTATCCTCCCCCTATGAGGATACATTGCACCACTTTTTAATTATCCACAGTGCTGAAAATTGTAAGTCTACAACTTCTGTAAATCAAGAAACTGGATTAACAGGCTTTTCATACATGTGTGTCCAAAAAATTACCTTAATATCTCTTCTTCTTCTTCTTTTATGACCACATAGGATCACTTTAGTCAGTCCGTCGTTCAGGTCTCTTTGAAGGGATTGTTCGGGCTTTGCGGTCCTCCCAGTACTTCTTCAGACGCTCCGATCTTCGTGCCCTTTCCTCAGTTGAAAATGTGCGTGTTGTTGGTTTGTTTTGTGTAAGGGTAAAGCGGAGGTTTGTACTCTTGAGTTTTGTATTCAATTTTATCTTATTTTTGGTGTCTTCTGTTGTAAGGCCTATTTCCTTCAGATCCTCTCTTACTTCTCTGATCCATTTACATCCTGTTGTGGTATTTTTTGAGACGAGATTGTGTTGTACTAGTTGTTTCAGAAGTCTCGAGTCCTGCATCCTCATGATATGTCCAAAGAATCCCAGTCTCCTCTTACGCATAGTATCTGTACACGACTTTGTTAGGTATTAACCGCCACTGTCCATCTTTCTGATATTTTTTGTTGATACAGGTTCTTCCAATCCTCCTTTCAATTTTCTGAAGTCTGTCAGTCTTTGATTGTTTATTCAGGTAAAAGAGTGTTTCTGCTGCATATGTAGCTTCCGGTTTTATAACTGTGTTGTAGTGTTTTATTTTTGTATTTATTGATAGACATTTCTTTTTGTAGATATCCCATGTTAATTTTTGTGCTTTAGCTAATCTATTTGTTCTTACTTGGATTGAGATTTTTTCATTTAAGTTATGTGTTATTACTTCTCCAAGATATTTAAACTGAGTTACTATTTTGATTTTATTACCATTTATGGTGACTTCTTTTAGCTGTGTTGGTTTTTGGGGCATAATTTCTGTTTTTTCAAATGATATTTTGAGGCCAATTTTATTTGCAATGTTTTGAAGTTCTGATATCTGGGTTTTTGCTTCTTTTATGTCCACTGCTAGTAATGCTAAATCGTCAGCAAAACCCAGGCAATTTGTTTTGATTTTTCGGCCAATCTTTATTTTGGGGGGACATTTTCTAAACCATTCCCTCATTACCATTTCTAGAGCACAGTTAAATAATAGTGGTGAGAGCCCATCTCCCTGCCGTAGTCCAGTTTTAATTTCAAATGTCTCTGATGTTTCACCCCTAAACTTCACTTCTGACTTGGTATTGGTGAGAGTCAATTTTATCATGTTTATTAATTTGGGGTGTAGTCCAAGGTGTCTTAAAATTTTAAACAGAGATTCTCTATGGATGCAATCATAAGCTTTCTTGAAATCTACAAATGTTATCACCATATCTCTGTTTCTTCTCCTGTTATAGTCCATTATCAACTTAAGACTCATGATCTGATCAGGACAGCTCCTCCAGGGTCTGAAACCTCCTTGATATTCTCCTAGTTCTTTCTCAAGTTGTAAACTTATCCTATTAAGGATGATTATTGAAAATATTTTGTATGTTATGTCTATGAGAGAGATTCCCCTGTAGTTATTAGGGTCGGTTTTGTCCCCTTTTTTGTGCAGAGGATGAATGAGGGCTGTTGTCCAGTGTTCTGGTAGTTCTTCTTTAATCCAGATAGAGACAAGTTGTTGATGGAGGGCAACTTTTGCTGAGGTTCCTGCATATTTCCAGATTTCCGCAAAGGTCTGATCTTCTCCTGGCGCTTTGTAGTTTTTTAATTTATTCAGAGCTTGGTAGACTTCCTTTATTGTGGGGGGATTGATGTTTTCTGGTGATGTTTTTATCGGGGTGTTGGTGTCCAAATGAAGGAGTTCTGTAGGTTCCTCACAATTTAAAAGCTTGTTGAAATGTTTAGCCAGAATTTCTGCATTGTCTTTATTGTTATGGGCCAGCTTACCATCTTCATCCTTCATCAGTAGGGTCGGGGGTTCATATTTTTGGAGCTGCTTTCTGAAGGTTTTGTAGTAGTCCCTTGATTTAGTTTTACTGAACTGTTCTTCAATTAACTGCAGGGTGTCCTTATGATGTTGTCTTTTTATTCTTCTTAAGACTTGGGTAGTTTCTTTTCTCTGTTTTACTAGCTTTTGATAGGATATTTCTGTCTTTTGGGACTGATGTAATAGCCATGCCTGATGTCTTTTCTCCACTGTTTCATCACATTCACTGTTCCACCATTGGTGTTTTTTACGTGGTTTAATTGGAGCTAGGTCTTCTGCAATTTGTTTAAGGTTGTGTACTAAGTCTTCAAGTTTGTCTGTGATTTTTATTTTTTCAGTTACTTTCTGGTAATTTTTGTTGTTGATTAGCTGGGTAGGATCTATTTTTCTTTTAGTTTTAAGGGCTTGCGTTTGTTGTCTCCTCTGGGGAGTGAGTTTAATTTTAATTTTAACTACGTAGTGATCTGAACCTGTGTCTATTCCTCGGAGGACTTTGACGTTATAGATCTCTTTGTGGTGGTATTTGTCCATGCAGACGTGGTCCAGTTGCCATTCTCCTTTAGTGTAGTCAGGGTGTTTCCATGTTTTGAGTTTTTGAGGTTTCCTCTTAAAACATGTAGATTTTGAGATTAAATTATGGTTTTCTACACAGGTCAACTAGTCTCTCTCCATTTTTATTTGTTTTCTTGTGTGCTGGCCATTTTCCGATGATGTCACGGTATTTTCTTTCTCTGCCTAGTTGAGCGTTGAAGTCGCCTATTAATAATTTTATATGGTGTTTGGGGATGTTATCTATGGTCTGGTCCAATAGTAGGTCCCAAAATTCTCCTGTTTCCTCCTGGTCTTTTGAGGAGTTGTTTTTATCATCAGTGGGAGCATGGGCATTTATTATAGTATAGATTTTATTAGATGCCTTTAAGGTGAGCGTTGAGAGTCGTGGAGACTGTGATCTGAATTCTTGAACTGAGTATATTATTTTAAGGCTGACCAAAAATCCTGTTCCAAATTGTGGGACATTCTTCATCACTCTCTACCCGGGTATACCTTTATAAAGTCTGTACCCTTGAGATTCCAAGGCATCCTGGTCAGTGTTTCTAATTTCCTGTAATCCCATGATAAGAATTTTGTGTTGGTCCATTATGTCGGTGATCACTTTTAGTTTACCGGTTTGAATGAGTGAGTTTAAGTTATATACCGTTAAACCTTAAAATTGACAGTAAAACGGTAATGCATTTGCACAGGGGAACCAGCATAATTTATCCTCGTCTTTGAATTGTGTGATTTTTTTCATTCGTTGCGTGAGGTTATATTTGTCAGTGATTTATCCAAGTGCATTTTTGAACATCGTAAATGCAGCTTGTTGGATACATTTCGGATATAGTTTTTTTCATGACATCTGAAAGGTTTAAACTGTGAATCGAGGTGATTGCACGCATTAATGGGTCTTAGAATATTTTGTGATGCGGCAAGTGTTTACTTTTCTGAAGTACGAGAGAAGTGCCATGGCGGGAAATCGTACAAGGATAGAGTCATAGGAAAGTTCGGTTAGCCACGATATTTTAAGGGCATCGGGTACTTTCTGTGTAAGTACAAGGCATCTAGGATACATACAGTACAGAAATCCAATGAATAAAGCACTTGCACATGGGAGCCAGCATAGAGTTCTCCTCTCCTTGCAATCGTCTTTTTTTTTCTTTCTTTCGTTGCGTGATTTTATGTTTGTCAGTGAGTTATCCAAGTGCATTATTTGAATACTATAAACGCACCTTTTTGGATAGATTTTGGAAATTGTTTTTTTCATGGCATTTGAAAGGTTTGAACTGTGAATCAAGGTGAATCAGTAACAGGCCTTAGAATATTTTGTAACGCAGCAAGGGTTGGCACGCCTGAATTGGCGGTTAATTCAAAACCACGTAATTCGAAGTCCGATTTTTTATCCCCAACGACTTTGAATTAAGGAAGTTTTACTGTATACATGTCAATTGTAACATGTTGGTGTTAAAAGTAAATCAGGGGAGGCCGGCCTTTAGGTTAACACAGTTTTTAGATTCAATAATGTTTTGTATTAACCCGTGTTTTTGCTGAATTTTATCGCAGCGAGTGGTTTATTGCTCCGTATGATGATGTAAATATTGTATATTGTGCTGTTTTTATTTTCGTCATGTCTCTCTCTTGTTTTTTTATTTGTTCCTTCATTATGTTTTTTGGTGCATTTCTAGCTTGTTTTATGTAAATTACTTCCACTGGTCACAACACCCAGACCAACCCCCCGAGAAGATCGACACCTCAACCGAATGGCATTGCAAGACAGATCTGCATCCTCCTCAGGTCTGGCGCAACAGTGGAAGAGTATAACCCATCGTACACTATCAGGAGTGACAGTCCGTCGCCGTTTATTACAGTCTGGGTTACTGGCGCATCGTCCACATCTCCGCTACCGTTGACTAATGTGCATAAACATGCTAGTTTGCAATGGTGTATGGAACGTCACAGGGGACAGGAATGGCAGCAGGCAGTGTTTTTGGATGAATCCAGGTTCGGTTTGCTTGAAAATAATGGGTGCATTTTGGTTCGCCGCACACAGGGGGAGAGGCATCACATTGACTGCATTCGCACTAGACTTACAGCACCAACTCAAGGTCTTATGGTTGAATCACAAATCACAGTTGGTATGTGTCCAGGGCACTGTGACCAGTTTGACCTACATGAATGACATCCTGCAACCCATAGCCATACCCTTTCTGCATGATACCCCAGACACTATATTTCAGCAGGACAATGCGTGACCACATGGTGGTGCACGAACACGTGCCTTCTTGTCACAGAATGTCAGACTCTTGCCCTGGCCCACCCAATCACTGGACTTGTCGCCAATCGAAAATGTGTGGGATACGGTGAAACGGCGGGTGCGGCGCTGTGCCCCAATGCTAACCACCAAAGATGAACTATGAAACCAGGTAATTTCAGCATGGATGGCTATACCCCAGGACACCATTCGCGCCTTATACGCGTCGATGCTGTCATGCATGGAACAAGTTATCAGTGCCCATGGAGAACCCAGAGCCTACTAGGCAACAGGACACATGCTGAACCTAGGTGTCTGAAATGCTAACTGTTTCTGCAGAACATACTAATGAACATGACCTGTGTATATGAACTTCATATCTCTAGTCTTTCAGGGTGTTCTAAATTTTATGAACATGGGTGTACATCATATAATGATAATGCCTTAAAATTCAAAACAAATTGATCTCTTGATGTTAGAAGTTTCCATGGCTTTGTCCATGGCAAGGAATGAGCAGTAATCTTTTCGCTGTTCCTGGTTTCAGTCACCTAGATCAATGCCACTACACTAACAACAGAATATTTTCTTGCCTATGGTCCTTGAAAACATTACGAGTCTACTTCCTTTTTTCTTCCAGTCAGGTTTCACCAGCAATAAATATCGTTCAGTGCACTGGAAACCTGCTCGCAAAAACTTTGTGCTATATGCTACATTATTTTTGGCTATTTGTTTAACATCCCGACACAGACAAAACTTATGGCAATGACGGGACAGGACAGGGCTAGGAGCGGGAAGGAAGCAACGTGGCCTTGCCTGGTGTGAAAACGGGAAACGACAGAAAACCATCTTCAGGCCTGCTGACAATGAGCTTTGAACACGGCTCCCAACAGTGTGCTTCATACTCACTACCTCCCAAAAGCAAGCTCACACCTATGTGACCAAAATTTAATGGCCAACTCACTCGGTGAACAACAAACTAAAGCGCTGAGGACCCACAAAATTACGGATGTATTCTATAGTCATTTCACGTCTGCCAACTGATCTATTCAGTTCTTCTTAAATAGCCTAATTAGGTAATGCAATATTCAGGTGAAATGGTGACAAGAGTTTCCTAAGAATTTGTAACAAGAAAACATTGCATCCGGGAGATAGTAGGTTCGAATCCCACTATCGGCAGCCCTGAAAATGGTTTTCCGTGGTTTCCCATTTTCACACCAGGCAAATGCTGGGGCTGTACCTTAATTAAGGCCACGGCCGCTTCCTTCCAACTCCTAGGCCTTTCCTATCCCATCGTCGCCATAAGACCTATCTGTGTCGGTGCGACGTAAAGCCCCTAGCAAAAAAAAAAAAAAAAGGAACTATCATTGATATACACCTCTTCTGAAATAAAAGAAGGGATGTTCAATCAATGCCATATATATTATAAAAAAAGGAAGTACAGGGTTCTAATAAGTGATGAGATAACACCTGTGAGTAAAATACAGCACATAAAAACACATCACTTACATCATATCCTGCAACTAGAAGTCCAACACCATATGGACGCCGATCATATCGCTGAGTACATACTTGCATCTTATTTCCTAGATTTGTGATCAGTCTACTGATTGGAAGTAATGCATCATGGGAATACTTGTGATTGAGGCACTCATTTCTCATATATCGGCTGGAACAGAAATAAAAACAAATAACAATCCAATAAAGGATTAAAATAAGTAAACTGCTTTTTTATATATATTTTCACAAGAACATCAGCACATGTATTGTGTGTGACCACAAGGATCCTGAATTTACCAGAAGACGCTAGTAGACATAATGTTACAACTTGGAAAAAAAAATAAAAACTATTCGTATGCACAAATAAGAAAATTCCTTGGACTTTACAGAATGCAACACATTCATAGGGGATTATCACACACAAAGTTGCCTAGATTAACAATTATGAAACAAAGGTGGTGGTGCAGAATGCTTAACAAGTCTTTGATAATGACTATTATGATATTGTTAAGTATATTTCTGGGAATACCTAACCCTTTCACGATATTCCATGTGTATTTTGTAGTATCTCTTCTGCTACCAAAAAGCAATCCTTTAACTGACCAACGCAAGTCGGATGTTGTAATATTTGCTTAAATATGGGAGGCATGGTTCATGAATATATTTCTTTTCTCTGTCAATCGCAATCGCCTGCTGAATGTCTCTTTCAAAACGAATGGTGTGATCCAATACTAAAGCAGTGTGCTTTTTCGGATGAATGGCAATGATGTCGGCACTTGTATTCGACCCCAGAGAAGATACAAAGTGAACTTCTTTATAAACTTGTCACTAGAGCTAGAGCTGATCTAACCCTGTGATGACGATTATTTCTTTGCAGTGCTCCCTTGGGACAGATACAGTCAGGATGACTGCAGCGTGTTGTACTTGTGCACTTTCCAGCGAATGCTCGAACCGCCGAGATGTTGAACGACATTTTAAGGGCGTTTGTCCACTCTGAAACGATACACCATTACGATTATTCACCCAAAAGCTGGCTTTCGGTAGGTCAGCATATATTTAAACGCCCTTTCCTCTCAAGGAGTGAGAACCCCAATTATGAAAGGATTTCTACCTTAAGACTTTTCTTAATTGCCTGCCAGTCCAGTTGTTGTAATCAGCTTCATTGATATTTAAAATGCTGAAGACAGACTTCTTACTGTGGAAGTCTCTGACAGAGTGGAATTAGGCATCTTTGAATCGAAGCAGACGGTTACAAATGTTGAAGTGTTGTAAGGAAGCCTCCCATTTAGCTTTCACAAGGCCCAGTCAGCGACAACTTCTTGGAGCATATATCATTCCATCTAGACAGTCGTGAGGAAGCCCAATGATTTATTTCACAGCTCCTCTCAGTAACTTACCTAGGGCCTACATCATCTAGAAAGCTATTTTAAATTTTTACTAACTGTGCACACTGCAGGGGATATATGAGACTTGGCCAAATATACTAATTAATGATGGAGAGTTTCTGATCAGCTTTCAGCATAGGTGAACTGCACGATTTGTTGATGTTTATATTCAGATCCTTTATGACGCAGCTTCTTCTAAAACAATTTCATCACTAAGGTTAACGCCAAGATATCTGATGCATTCATCAATATTTGTCAAAGAATATATAATAGAACTGCCTGCAGTGGTAATTTTGGTTGCTTCAAAATTACCATTTACAAGACAAATGAATTTACTCTTTGTTGGGTTTGTTCTTAGACCAATGGATGCCAAAGAGCTTTCTGCAAGTTGAATGAGGTAGGTTATGCTGACTTTATCATCTCCCATCAGAGGTAGGTCATCTGCAAAAGCAAAACACGATAGCATACACACCTGCCAACTTTACAAAACCAAAAATCAGGAGATTCTGATATGAAAATCAGGAGAAATCAGGAGATACAATTGGTCACAACTGCTTATTCTACTGTACATGTCTTGGGCAATACAGAAGTACTATGGTATATATTATAAACACTTTTTGTCTCAAAACCCGACTGTTGCTATACAAGGCTGCAAGGTTAAAAATTACACATCTCTATTCCCTCGCAGAAAGTATGAGTGTGAGATGATCGGTCTCTGATAAGCCTTCCGAAAATAGTATGAACTCATGCTCCACATGCATGAATCAGTCATGCACTTAGATGCCATTACTTAGCAAATGCATAAATTAATATATTGCATTGCACACCCGAGCGATTATGTGAAGCGCAATGCTATTTTTATCAAGTAATAAATTAAAATTTGCAAGAACTGTCTGAATGGCTCCTAAAATCTCTAGAAAATTCACTAGTCACTATATTTGAAATTCTGACACTAAAATTACTAAAAAAGACTCTAAATCTAGCGATTAGTCTCTAGAATAGACTAGACTGATGTGAACGAACACGAACATAGCACACGAGAATGAGAGATTGACAATCGATAAATGCGTCACGATATATAGGTTTCAATAAACGCCCCACATTCGTGCACATTTCTTGTATTAATAAACATCGATATTTCATTTGAAAGCAGCCAATGAGCGAAGGACTTCCGGCTACTGGCGTACAAAGCTGAAACTGCAGGATCTGAAAACAAATGTTTGAAGTTCACCAAAGAAAAAGCTCAAATTTGGAGAAATAACTGAATAATCGGGAGGCGGGAATAACTGTCGAAAATCGGGAGTCCCCCGCCTAAATCGGGAAAGTTGGCAGGTATGCATGCTTCATCCATCTACTACTGTAAACCCATATACATCAGAAATCTTGCGGTCATAAGCTCCTTAATTATTCCATCTATTGCTAGGTTGAACAGAGTTGGCAACAGAGGGCTGCCCTGCGTAACTGCCTTATTTAATGGGATTGCCTTAGTTTTGTCAGGACCTACTTCAATTTGGATACGACTGTCGACTAGTAATTTCACAATTCAAATTCTTAAATTCTCAAGCATACCACAGGAAGCTAAAGATCTGCTAATATGTTTGTGTCCTACTGAATCGAACGCTTTCATTACATCTAAGAATGCCACGCAACAGCCCTGTTTCTTTGCCTTGGCCATTCTAAGGCAGTCATTAATCAGTCAAGTGTTTATGTGTGTTCCTGGAGAGGAGACAAAACCCCTCTGATGGCAAGAAAAGCTTATAAGACTGCGAAGCATCTTATCTAGAACACGTTCAATTATTCTTCTAATAACTGAGAAAATGGGTATAGTCCTCCAGTTTTTTTAGATCAAATGGGTCACCACCTTTGAATATAAGACTAGTTCTTCCCCTTTTAAACTCTGTAGGAACCACTCCAAAACAGATCATCGAAGACCCTAATAATGCGATGAGTTTTCCTGCTTTGGAATGCTTTAAAACTTTCACTGAAATTTTATCAGGGCCAGGAGAAGTATCCCAAAGCATACCAGAAATGGCTCTGTTAAAATCCTCCTCCAATAATATCCGCGTATTAACAATGTTATTGTTTGTTTGAAAAGAGGAGTCTAAAGATGTCATATCATTAGTAGACCCAAATAATTCTGAGAAATATCTCTTGACATCATTTAAAGGTGCTGGACAGTTAGGATGCGACTTATTATTCATTATCCATCGTACAACTTTGTTTCCTGTTGTCATAGTAATTATACTGTGCTTTCTCTTTCTCTCTTTTAGATCTTCTTGCAGGATTAGAGCTTTGAGAGTGAGTGAAACCATAATTACAGATCGCTTTTTTTATGTAGGTTAAAATATTTCACTACCGGGTGTTGTGGTCCGGGTAGTGTATTAATCGAAGTGCGGGGGGGGGGGGGAAGCAAACCTCCGAGAGAATATCATCTATCTGCTCTGGTGTTTGGTCTGTTACTACTTTATACATTCTTGCTTCCTATGGTTTCATTAAATCAACGGAACTATTTGACTACGCAGCAGCAGCAGCAGCAGCAGCAGTAGTAGCAGTAGCAGTAGCAGTTTGTATATTAATCTTTAAGTCGGCAAAGTCATCATTAACAGTATCTTTAACTATATAACGTTTAGTTAATATCTGCCTATGCTCTTCTGGATGTGCCTTACTAATATGGATATTTATCAATTTATATGATTTTCTGCATAATCTGCAAATATGGTTTCCATCCGAAGAATTTTGACAGTTATTATTAGCACTCGTCATATCTCGTTGGCAAAAGATGAAAATCACTGGATAGATTAAAAAACACTAAAAATCTTTAAAAAACACTGTTTCAATGCAAGAAGCAAAATAGTCACTATAAATTGTATGTAATAAAAAACTAACCTATATCAAAGAGAAGCATTGTAACCGATATAAACAATGTTATACGCAACGAGGTTAGTGTCACAAGTAAACACACAAACTAAACCAAAATCCACTATGGTCCAACGTTAACATCACTAATAATAAAAAGCACATGAAGACAAACACAGAAACAATACAGAAATCAAGAATGCAGTAGAAAAATCATAAAATAAAATGCATAATATATGAGGAGCCTCTAATCAAGTCACCATAATGAATCATGGCCTTCTATGCACTACAAGACAATTGGCACTTATAACAGTATGACAAAAAGGTTGATGTTGAAAAGAAAAGGCACTATGAAACTTACTTCAAATATAACAAAAACTGCACGGTAATACACAAGGAAGTCATAGGAGCGTTGTTTGGTGCTCATGGGACAATTCCAAATATAACAATCAATTTTTTCAAATGCTTTAAGAAATAACCCTACGTTGTTACGAGACCCTCTGCACATTGTACATCAACACGTACATGGTTTCACTGAAAAGTAAAATAAAGCACGTTCTCCATGGGGTAGCTGCCTTCGATTTTCTCTTTTATAATCAGTGATAGGAAATCTACAAGAATAATGTAATATTGGGCTCAATTACAGTTACTTGAGAAATATTGTACTTGATTAAAATTTACAAATTACTTTTTCAAGAAGTAATCAGTAAAACTACAATTACTTTAAAAAACGCCAGTCTTAAGGGAATCACTGACATTTGTTTTCCGTATGGGGCTGGAATGATAAAGTTTGCAAAGAAAAAGATGTTACTCCATTCCGTGTTTCATTTTTAGCATACAGCAGAAACATTAAGTGGCTATCATCACTAAGAATCTTGGAACTTTCAAAATGACTATTTTTGCAAAAATTGTGGAGGAATGCCATTGTTTTTTAAAATTACAAAGTACATCTTTCCATTTGCCAAAAAGTTGCCATAAATGGGCACATGAAGGAATGCCTATATTTAATTTTAAGAGTATCTCCACAAGTGATGGATACTGCAGAGTAAGTTCAATGCCACTGGAAGTACTGAAGAGGTAAGAACAAATCTCATCCAGCACTGGTGAAGCTACTGGTTCTGCTGTAGTAGAACTGAAAAATTACCTTCATCACCACTTTGTTTTGTTTTTTTCTACTTCCATGCTAAGCATATTGAATACTAGAATGTAACGATTACAATTTTATTCAGTTGTAAATTATAGGTCTAGGTAAAAAATATATTTTTTAAGCAAGTGTTGAATACAAGTGCAAATTACAAAAAAACAAAGTATTCATTACAAGTAATTTCATTTGTTTTACTCAATTTTTACTCAATGACTCTGTCCATAATTCAACAAAATTTAATGTATGCTTGTTTTAAGAAAGCAATGATTACAAGCAAAAATTTTAAAAAGAAGTATTCATTACAATTTGAATTTCTTAATCACTTTCAAACTCTGTTTATAATAACGAGAATTTAATGTTCGTTTGTTTTATCTTTAGACTAATAACTGGGCTGTACGTCATAGTAACCGTTGGCTAAGGGCAGCTATCCTTCGAGGAGTTTCTCTCCCAGTCTAAAATAAATTTTCTTAATCATTTTCATCATGCTGAGCCCTTTCACACCAAACCACAAAAAAATATACATGTGTATTAACAAAAACTGTGATGAATGCTTGGACTAGTCTGATGCAGTTCTACAATCCATCCCACCTTACTCTATTCCACCCCACTCTTCCAATTAATCTACAAACTAACTTCCCATTACAGACCCTTTGGCCACCCACCTCAACCTGCCAGTCTCTTGCACCAAACTACAAATTTTGTAACAATAAACACCAGCTCAGTCTGATAAAAACTACTGACCACAGGCCCAGGTCATTTCTTCCTATTAACCTTCCAGCGGGCGCGCATACCTGGATTTCCCAAGCGGGCGCGCAGTGGCTAAATAACCGCCCATTCTTTTACATCATCAAATCAAAGACAACTTAACAGTAATCGAAAGCGACGTTCACTGAAGATAGCCAGCATCCGGTTCTGTTGGTAGTAAACGATTTTGATAAGTTTGTGCGGTTTATTCTTTTCACGGCTATTAAGAACAAGGCAAAAGAGCTAAAATTTCCGATCTTGTTGTTTTTCCAAAATCTCTTTCTCGACCTTCTGGATGTTTATCTTTTACCCTGTCAATAAACGTATTTATGTGTCTCACAATTTCATCGACCATATTTGAATTTATTATGGTGAGAAAGCATTCTAGTTCAGTTTTACACTGGCGAGCTTGTTTTAAACAAGTTCTTTGCCTTTGTTTTTGTACTCCTTCCTACAGGGTTATTTGCCCGTAATCTCCCCAATGAAGAAACGTAGGGTGCTGTCATGACGGTCGTCAATCGCTTACATCATCAGCCCTGTCCATCTCAACTTCAAAGTCACTGCTGTCCGTTTCGATAACTTTGGGTTCGAAATCAATATCATTAGGATCGTCCCACACATCTCCTTCATTCGTTTCTTCTTTTTCCAATTCATCATGAATTCAGAGAATAGAATCAGGATCAATGTATCGTGCCCTGAAACGCGTACTAAGACAAAATTATGTCAAAGGAGGGAATCAAACAGAAAACTAAGCGAACTTCAAAATATAAATATCTTGGAACATTTATGCATAAGAGAAAATGTTCCTCTCTGACGCACACAAACACACACACATGCGCGTGCATGCACACACGAGCAAAATATATTTACTTACATGTTTCATTCGGGTATAAGAGAATACGAAAATAATCAGGCGCGTTACGCCAGACTGGCCGCGTGACTCGAACGACGATGGCACGCACCTCTTAGAAACAGAACAGCGGCTAATCCGCGCCGACTTAAAAAAAGTACGAAAATGCTGTCTCACATCAAGATGAGTAATTAAAGAATAACCGGAAATCCCAACTGGCTAGTTGTCCATAAAGGGCACATTCTCGTGATTTTCCCCAAAAGGCGGCCAAATTGCCGCCCACGCGCCCGCTGGAAGGTTAAGTCAAGCTCTTGATAATATTTTCTCTCATTTCTTTTACTTCAAAGAGATTCCTGTTCTTCCTACATTACACTGAACAGCCTGTTCTGAGGATCTGACGGTTAGGAAATATCTAGCCAATCAGACACAGTACCTGAAATTCTCATCCATCCTCAGATTCAGGAAAGATCCACCTTAGGTCTTCAAAAGGGAACGAAGAAGGCCACAGGATAATTTACTGGTGGAAATGGTCTTCCACCATCAAAATTACAGCCGATTCCAAAAAGAGAACAAGAAAAAGAGGTGTCATTGGACAAGAGATAGCAAGATGAAACGGCAATGTGAAAGGTGCAGTCAAACACTCTGCAATGAACAGAGTCAAATGAGCCATGTACCCAAAAACTGCAAGTATGACTGCTGGTTTTAAACAAATATGCCATTTATGTTGGTAATGTTTGCCAAACTGTTAATTTTCAGGAAAATGTAGCATGGAACAATTTTTTAATTTCTGGCATTATTATTATTCTGCTTTTACAGCCTCACTAAACCACTTCAGCCAATCATTTCCTGGCCATCTTCTTCATTAAGTTTCTTTCCGAATTGCCCAGTAGCTTTCTATTCATTCTGATCTTTCTGTCGTTTCTCATCCGTAAATACCCTTTTCACTTTAGGCGTTAGTCTATTCTTGGTTTAAATCTTATTTTTACGTTTTTGGTTTATTTAAATTTTTTGTTTTGTAAATTGTCCAGTTATTTCTAGTTCTTCCATATCATCTCTAATTTCCTTAATCCATCCTACTTGTTGCTTCAGTTTCCAGAGTTTCTCTGTAATTTTTCTTGGCAATCTGTTTTCTGGTGTCCTCATAATGTGACCAAAAAAAAGAGATCCTCTTCTTCCACATAGCATCCGTGATGGGATCCAATTCTCTGTACACCACTTCATTTGGCACTATCCACCATTAAGGCATTACCTTAATTAAGGCCATGGACGCTTCCTTCCCACTCCTATGTTGGGTATTCAGCTCAAAGGCTAGTTTGATCCTCCATGGCTCTGCCAACAGCTATCACTGAAAAGGCATACTAGCGATTTTTTTTTTTTAGAATTTGCTTTGTGTCGCACCGACACAGATAGGTCTTTTTTGTTTTTGCTATTTGCTTTACGTCGCACCGACACAGATATGTCTTATGGCGATGATAGTATGGGAATCAAAGGAAGCGGCCGTGGCCTTAATTAAGGTACAGCCCCAGCATTTGCCTGGTGTGAAAATGGGAAACCATGGAAAACCATTTTCAGGGCTGCCGACAGTGGGATTCGAACCCACTATCTCCCAGATGCAAGCTCACAGCTGCGCGCCTCTAACCGCACGGCCAACTCGCCCGGTAGCGTCCCAAGTAAAACAGCATTTCCGAATATTGGCTGAAAGTAGTTGGACGGTTAATGCTATATTACTGTCCCAATCAATGACGGGTACTACAGCTAGTTATTAATATAGTTATATGCTGCCTATTTTTATTACTCAACAGTAGCAATATATGAAATAGAAAAAACAGAAGAAACCGAAACAAGATAGGTTAATCATTAGGGTACGTTAAATGTGTGTGTAAAATAATTCTGTAATATCACTGTTCCTTGTTCACTTTACAGTCAGGTGCACGTGTATTTAAACATATAATTACATGTACCAGTAAATTATTTAACCACCAATCTACTTGAGAATATGAAAAGGAACTTATGAATTATTCTTTATTTTGCTGAACATGTTTATGTTGGTCAAATATTCTTTCAGTGTTCCTCACTCCTACAATCAGCTGCTTGGGTCTTATCACCTATTTTTTAACACAATCATATGCGTGTTTTTCATAGCCGGCCAAATGAAACAACTTGATTTACCGGTATCTACAAAATGAAACCAAAATAACGACTTTCTCTTTATTTTTTTGTTAAAAATGTATGTATGTACAACCAATTGCCGTTATGCGCTTCTCGGTGCCAAAAGCTCCTTTCCTATGCAGTCTGCTGAGAGCTTTATCACGTAAGGTTCAGTTTAGTCAAGTGTTCACATGTTTAGTGCTTAGGGTGTTGTTCCAACGTCATTTCAATAAGTGAGCGTGTGTATACATACATTCACAAAGTAAAGGAAATCTAGTGCGAAAACACACGCTGACCGCATTATGGCAAAGTACTTGGGAGATAGGCTCGCAGTGCAGGCGACCAGGCAAGTGAAAATACCCCAAATAGATAAAATAATGTTCCTGTATCTTCCTCAGGACTTAATTTTCTTGTACTTTGAGGGCTATGTGTGGTGTTTTCTTAGTTGGAGATAAGCCATCTGATGCATAGAAAATTGATGGTCTGACTATTGCATTGTAGTGTCTTAATTTGACATTCGTTGACGTTTTGAGGAGTATAATTTTCTGCAGGCATGGAATGCCTTGTCAAGTTTGATTCTCCTCTGTTTGAGAGCAACCGTTTCACTAACGACTTCTGATATCTACTCTCCAAGGTCCTTGCCAATTTTGGCTCTCTCGATAAGCTTGGTATCACTAACTCTCATAATTCTAGGGGCATCTTTGATATTGGTAATGAACTTGGGCTTTCTAATGTGTTTCAGCAGTTATTGAGTGTAGTGTATGGAGTTGCGTAGTGGCCTCTTGCATATCGTTTGCTAGTAAAGTCACGTCATCAGCAAAAGACAGCTTTGGGATCCTTATGTTCCCTGCTTTAATCTCCATTCTTAGTCCGGTGTTCACTGGTAGGGATCTGGTCCATTCCCTGAAGATCTTTTCCAGGACACAGTTAAATAATATGCATGAGATCCCGTCTCCTTGCCTCACCCGTTTTGATTGGGAAGCTCTCTAAGAGCTGTCCTCTAAATTTTTCTTTGGAAGTGGTCTTTCAAGAGTGGCTTGCACCAAGTTATTGATTTTGTCATTGAGTCCTAGTTTCCTTAGGATTTTGAAGAGTGTTGTTCTATCCACGGAGATGAATGCCTTTCAGAAGTTAATGAAGGTAACTACACACTGTATGGCTCGTTTTTTGCTATATTGGAAAATGATCTTGAGTTTTGTCTCTGTTCACTACAGCATCTCAATGCTCTGAACCCTGCTCCTGCTTGGTATTCTCCTAACTCGCTCTCCAGCTGCCACACTACATACAGTTTTAGTATCTTGGAAAAGATGTTATCATGCCCATAAGGAGTGATATTCCTCTATAGTTGCTGGGGTCTATTTTGTTCCCTTCCTTGTGGATCAGGTGGATAACAGCTGAGGTTCAATCATCTGGCAGCCTCTCACTAGCCCATATATCAAGTATCACTTCATGTATGTCTGGCTCCATGGTTAAATGGTTAGCATACTGGCCTTTGGCCATAGAGGGTCCCGGGTTTGATTCCCGGCAGGGTCGGAAATTTTAACCACCACTGGTTAATTTCGCTGGCACAGGGGCTGGGTGTATGTGTCGTCTTCGTCATCATTTTCATACTCATCAAGACGCACAGGTCGCCTACAGACGTCAAATCAAAAGATCTCCACCTGGTGAGCCGAACATGTCCTCGAACACTCCCAGCACTAAAAGCCATATGCCATTTCATTTTACTTCATGTATTATTATCATAAACGTTGAAGAAAAAGAAGATTATCATATTAAATTGTTTTGCATGATTCAAGGGATGTTTAATGAGCATTAGTGAATTAAAGAATTACATTTTAATGGAATTTGAATCATTGTGCTTTCTTGATATTTGATTTAATTCACTGTCCTGCTAATTTGTGTGTGGTTGGGTGATTACAATCGTTTATTGTATGTGATGTTTGAGTTGGCTTCCTGTGTATCTTGTTTGACAGTTTATCTCTATTTCTACTGATTTTGATGTACAAAAAGGTAATATTCCCAGTTGTTTCTGGAGTGAACACAATGATACACAGAGCTCTAACCATACCAATAAGCAAATCCGATTTTAACAATGAAGTACAAATAATAAATCAAATCACAGTACAAAACAATTATCATCCTAACACAGTAGACCAGCTCTTCAAAAAACGAAAAAAGATGCCATACAATGACCAATATAACCTCAACATCAGATGATAATTCTGTAATAAAAAATAAAATAGTCTTATACAACATAACTATGCCATCATACACAAACTAGATTTTATTGCTATAAATGTTGTCATTTTTGCTTATTAGTATCTGATGATATATCCAGGAAATTATTTGGATACAAGAGCATAATAATGAATAATATAAACCTCTTATCGTCTTGTGAACAATTTATAGGTCTGATTTTTGACCTGTAGTTTAAAGAGCATTTCGACAATCCATTAACATTTAAGATTGTTCTTGCAACACTCCATGAACACTACCAGGACCAAGAGCATTTAACGAACCTATAAATGAATTCTTGCAACCCACCTTAAATATGTGATAGTACATATTTTACTCATTCAATTTATTTTACTACATATTTTGGTGCTTTTTTGTTACATATTTAAGTACATATTTTGCCACTTTATCAAAATACCAGCTCTAGTTATAAAGCATTTCAACAATTTCTGGAAGAGTGGACACAGGTTTTAACATAAATGGTTTTACACATCTCAATAACAATTCATACTGTAAGTTATATACAAGATGTGAACAAAAGCTTTCCGTTTGAGGGCGTTGCAGCAGCGGGCATGCAACGTAGCGCGATGCCGATGCGGGCGTATAAACACGGACATGTAAGCAAAGGGATTGGCGTGGCAGTCGTGCTGTGCCGAGGTGCATGCATTAAATGTAGTCACGTGAATTTATTACCAAATGCGTCCAAACAGGACCAATGTGCTGTTATTCTGATCTTGGCTGCTGAAGGACAAACACCGGTGGACATGCATCGGAGAATGAAGACTGTGCATGGGACAGACAGACATGTGGAATGGTGCGCCAAGTTCCGTGCAGATTGAGTTTCGACACAAGACTCTGGAAGGCCAGCCTCATACCCAATACCGCAAAGGTCTTCATGCAGAAGGTATGCCAACTCAAGTGGGAAACTCTCGAGCACCCACTCTATAGTCCTGATCTTTCCCCTAGCTATTATCATGCCTTCAGTCCTCTCAAAAAAACCTTGAAATGTTGACGCTTCCTGTCGGACAAGGATGTGCAGCAAGCGGTTACGGACTTCTTCACGCAGCAGGACACGGTGTTTTACCACATGGGTATCTTCAACTTGGTGCATCGGAGGGATGGGTGCCTCAATGCTCACGGTGATTTTGCCTGATTGGCATTCCGATTTGGGACTGTGCGGCCGTCAAACAGATACTTTTTGATCACCACTTATGTTTTTTATTAAAGTGAGTAATTTGATAGAAACCGGAGTATGTTCTTTCAAGAATGAAACATGTCACTCCAATTGTTTTTTGTTTTTTTCATATATAATCTGTTACTATATGTATTCTTTTTCAGGTGTTTTATAAATGCTATTTATTCATAAATAAGTTTTGACAAACTGAAGAACCTAACAGCTATTTTTAAAATAATTCTTATGCAAATTACCTGAGCATTCTAGCATCTGCAGTCAAGCCAGCAATTGATATCCCAATATGTGAATCAATGGGTATAACTTTCTTCTGATGAGCAGAGAGTTCTGAAGATGCCCGTTTAAGAGCAATAAGGACAGCATGAGTTCTATTCTTCAGACCTACAGTAGCAGAACCCAGCTTCACTGCCTCCATAGCATACTCAACTTGGTGAAGTCTTCCTTGTGGACTCCAGACCGTGACATCACTGTCATACTGATTACGGAACTGAAAACACACAAAATAAATGTGCATACTTACTCTGCATTCACCAAGATGATATTTAGAATATTTCAACTACCTTCAATACTTCAAAATATTTTTTGGAGATATTTGTAGCAGAAGTTCTAAGTCACTACTGCTGTGAGAATGTTTGTGGATCAATCTTGTTGTGAATGTCAATTTTTTTTAATATGTATATACTACTTTGCCATAAGTAATTAAATTAAACTGTTCAACAACAAAAATATTGGCATAGTTTTCAATCTCAAATCCCAACAGGAACTCCACTATAAAAAGAAAATTGATATTATTTGTAAGTCCTAATGCTACATTCATCCCCATATCTGGGCTTGTTAGATGTCAAACTGGAGACAAGTGTGCGAGTCTCCAAATCTCTAACTCTATTCATATTCGGTTGTATAATACCATTAGGATTCTTTATTCTAAAAAAGCCCTACTAATAAATTTTATTTTAGAGTAAATACACCTGACAATGTTGTGACGCCCCATGTGGTATATACAGAGGAGCGTATTACAAGAGTTCCTTTTAAATAAGGCTAGATACCTTGCTGAAAGGTTTCCAACATAAAGCTTTCCCTGCCCACATTAGCCTGTTATTATGTTTATCCTTTAGCCAGTTTTGATGATCCATACGTGTAATGCAAGTTACTTAAGGGAAGTTGCATAATCAAAATTCAGTCAAGACAAGACACATCCTACATTGATCTTTTACTTAATAAGTTGGCACATGAAGCTCCGCTGCTACTTCGGTCATTGTTGTATTCTTAAGTTTCAACACTATCCCATGCTTCCTTCCACTCTTAAATGTCAGACTCTGCCACATTTCTGTGTTTCATTCTGAGCTGCCATCTCGGTCTCCTACCCTCACATTTAAGACTACACATTTTCCTTTGTATTCTGTTTGCCTGTATGTATCCACATAATTTCAGTATGAATTGTGTTATGGAAAGGTGCAGTGAGTACAATATGAAAATTAGCATTTCCAAGATTAAGGTGATGTCATTAGGGAAGAAACTTAAAAGAAAATTGAATGTCAGGTTGGGAATACATAACTGGAACAGTATTCAGGATGTGTATTCTCCCAGGATGGTAGTATAGTAAGTCAGATTGGATGAAGGTGCAGCAATGCCAATGCAGTGAGCTTGCAATTGAGATCAACAGTAATCTGTAAAAAAGAAGTCAGCTCCCAGATGAAACTATCTTTACATCGGTCTGTTTTCAGACCAATTCTGCTGTACAGGAGTGAAAGCTGTGTTGACCCAGGCTATCTTATTTGCAAGTTAGAAGTAACAGACATAAAAGTAGCGAGAATGAACGCTGGTACAAACAGGTGGTTTCTTGGACCGAGGAGATGATGTTGAAGTTTGGAATGAACTCAATGGACGAAGTGGTACACATGAACCATCTCCAGTGGTGGGGTCATGTGAGGCAAATGGAGGAGGATAAGTTACACAGGAAAATAATGTTACAAACAGAGGACTGCGGAGGTGTTTAGTAAATTCACAGAGGCTTGCAGGCTGAATGCTGAAAGGCATAACAGTCTATAATTAATATGTTTGCATGCTATGATGATCTGTAGTTGATCAACTCCACCCATGTATCCTACTTCTGAATTCCCCAACTCTGGCCTGTATTTTTTCCCAAAACTTACTTTGAATAAATTATATTTGAGCTCCATAAATTCTGTACTTGTCCCTCTTCCTTATTGCCCATTTATTGCGCACACATCAACAAATTTGTTACAAGATTCTCTCACATTTCAATGACCTTTATTTCCCATAGATCAATAAATGTTTTCCTTTGGGGGCATGACAGGAAGCATGACCAATAAATGGCGAATAAGTTAATATGGGAAGGACAGCTGATTCAGAAAGTGATGGAGCCAACCAAAGGGAAGAATATTCTGAATGTGGTGCTGATAAAACCAGATGAGCTCTACAGAGAAACTGAAGTAATAGATGGTATTACTGATTACAAAACTGCTTTTGCCGTAGTTAAAAATAAATGTGATAGAAAGGAAGGTCTTAAAGGACTATTAGGCAGATCCATCTGGCTGATAAAACAGGCATGAGGGAGATTTTAAAAAGTAAATATGATTGGTAGAAAACACTAAATAAAAATGTAAACAGACTCTGGGATAGGTTTAAAGCAATTGTTGAGGAATGTAAAAAAAAAAAAACAGGTTTGTACCCTTAAAGGTGGTAAAGACCCAAGTATATTTTAACAGAGAAGTACTGTAAAGAGACTAAGGAGGAGGTGCAGATTGGAAAGCAATAAGAGTTAGAAATGGCTGTGGAAATAAGGAGAAATTGAAGGAACTTACTAGAAAACTGAATCTAGCAAAGAAGTCAGCAAAGGATAACATGATGGCAAGCATAATTGGCAGTCATACAAATTTTAGTGAAAAATGGTAGGGTATGTATAGGTACTTTAAAGTAACCTTGAAGTAAGAATTGCTGTAAAATGCAACCATTCACATTTTCTCTTAAATCTTCTCAAGTTTTCAAGGTAATATATTGATATTTTCTGGAGATGTTTATGAATCCTTAATGTAAGTTTTCTTTCACTTCTGTTATCGTAAGTCGAAGAGAAAAGTTTTTAATGAACATTTTTATGGGGGAAGAAAATTTAAAATTACCAACTGATGGAATTAAAATTAATGTTCCTATTATAAATTCATCAGTTGTTGCTAATTTCTAGTAAATACAATAAAATGTCTACTTTATTCTGGTAATAACATACGATTTTTAAAAATTTTCCAAATTTATTCAAGCTTTTTACAGTGTGTAATTTCATACAGTTCTGAAAATAATGATGATACTTAAACAATTGTAGTTCCCAGGCATTATCATAGAGTACATTGCATGTGCAAAAAAATTCAATAAGATTGGTGTAACCAATCCGGAGAAAATGGAGTATTTACATTCAAATTTTTTGGGGGGAAATCGAGAAAAGAAAAGTAGTAGTGAAATGACCTGACATTAATACATCCCAGGACAATAATCCTCCTGACCATCCTGATCTCCCTCTGTTTTTCTTCTTCTGCAATCTTCTTTCTGTCTTGGATTCCTTTGTCATGGCCTCAGTTGCACGAATGGCATAGAATATTGCAGGTTATAAAGCAGGTTATAAACTTCATTTTCCTTGTCCGTATTGAAGATCTACTTGTGATACAATTCCTTTAGTTTTGTTTCATCAACAAGTTTGTACACGAACAATTTTACCCCATTGATAATATAAATTAATACCAATACATTTTATAAATGTTACTCCAGCAACGAGAACAAGTCTATCGACCATAATGACAATTATCAACTGCAGAAAATATTCAATACTGTTATGAAGTTTTAATGACAATTATACAAGTTAAGCAACGGGAATCAACACAACTAGCCAGATTTCAAAAGTTTTTTATCTTATTCTTATTTTTAAACAATTTTAAAAGATGTTCACCGGATGAATTTCGGCGATAAAATGTTTGGACTGAAAAATATTTTAGACAAAAAGTGTTAACTTAAGACATAATTTTATTGTTGTGTGACTTTTAAAATGTTACAAGATTGTCAATTAGTTTTATAGGAGTAATCTTGAACCAAAAGAATTGTTTTATGATCTTATACAATCTTAGATTAATGATAGTTTGGCTGATGATGCTCACGAAAAAGAGCGAAACATGTACCATATAAACATCATAATAAATATGTAAGTTTGTAATATATTTTTATTGTATTGAAAAGGTGGCAATTGGCAAAACTAAAGGAATCGTATCACTGGCATAGAATATCCAAGCATTGTCAATGGAGGACAAAAAGCCTCATTACAGTTACTTCCAGGTAATATTCCCATTAATCACACCCAGGCGACTGGAGTGGGGCATTGATGATGATGAATATTCCCATTGTTTTTAAGACTTCAATTCTTGATACTACACCATAATTAAATGTCAGCAAAGCATTATACGCACATACCGTAATTGTCTGAGTACCCAGAACAGTTGTTCAGACTTTCATTTACATTTTTTCATGAACACAGTTTTTTAGAAGTCTTGATACATTTGTTTTATATCTTCCATGTTTGGCATTAAAAAGGCATGTCAGCATTTATCTGTAGGTTCCACCAACTGCTACAGATTTTTGGTACTTATACCACGCGTCAGCCCCCTTCGGACAAAGATAATGAATTTGATTTTCATCCTTTATACGAAAACTGATAGTCAAGTTGAAAGTGAGTGTGGAACTTTCTAGCTATACATTCAAAGCTGTTTTGAATAAGAAAAATGTTATTTTGGTCATTTTTGCATTTCCTGGTTACCTTAAGACAGAAACAGGTTCCGAGAAGGACATACCAGGAATCATTAATGAACAAGGGGAGTGTGTATGTGAGAATCTTCAAAAGGAAGAAGTATTCAGTCAGCAGCATGAATACAAGGATAATGTACAGATAGAGGAAGTGACTAATACTAAAGAAGTATTAAAATTTACCTATGGTAACAACGGCATCTACAATAAGATACAAAAGTTGAAAACTAGAAAAGCAACTGGAATTGATGATTTCTGGGGATATACTAAAGACAATGGTTTAGGATATACAACCATATCTTAAGTACTTACTTGGTTATTGTTTGCATGAAGGAGCTATACCAAATTAATAGAGAGTTGCTATAGTAGCCCCTGTGTATAAAGGAAAGGGTGAAAATGACGGCCAGTCAGTTTGACATGAATTGCATGTAAGCACTGGGAAAGCATTATTTCATTTCCTGTCTGTATTTAAGATCTACTTGTGATACAAAATTATTATAGTTTTATTGTACCACCTATTCAATACATCATAAGCTAATGGAACTACATCCTTATTAAACTGTTAACATGGTACATGTTTCACTCCTTTTAGTGAGCATCATCAGCCCCAAGCTTTAATAAGATCATTAACATATTCTATTGAACAAAAATATGCATCGCAAGCATGAGTGACAAATCTCACAATATTTTTCTCATCACATGATGGTAAAAGGTTTATGTCTTAAGCATAGACACAATTGTCTAAAATCTTGACAATAACATTGTCTTAAAAAAAACTTATATTGGACACGTTTGCAAAATTAATAACTGGTTCGATAAAAGGCAGTTAGGATTTAGGAAAGGTTATTCCACTGAAGCTCAACTTGTAGGATTCCAGCAAGATATAGAAGATTCAGGAGGTCAAATGGATGTATTGTGATTGACCTGTCTGAGGCATCTGAGACAGTGGATCATGGGAGACTACTGGCAAAAATGAGTGCAATTGGACTAGACAAAAGAGTGACTGAATGGGTACTATATTTCTAGAAAATAGATGTCAGAATTAGAGTAGGCGAAGCTATATCTGACCCTGTAGTAATTAAGAAGGGAATTCCTCAAGGCAGTATTATTGGACCTTTATGTTTTCTGATATATATTTAAATGATATGAGTAAAGAAGTGGAATCAGAGATAAGGCTTTTTATAAATAAGTTACAAGAATGTGAGCAACTGAAAAATGACCTTGATAATGTTCTGAGATGGACAGTAGGCAATGGTATGATGATAAACAGGGTTAAAAGTCAGGTTGTTTCACAAATTAACAATTAAATGGAATGTGCTTTCTGATTTTTATCTTTATTGTAATATCTTTTAATATCAGTGTTGTAATCTTCAAATGATTGTCATGTTTTTAGACTCAAATATTAACACAAAATTGTTAAGTAATATTATACCACATTTTATTTTGTATTGTTTAACGATCTCCAATCCATTTTACAAGACATAGTTTTTAACAGTATTCATAAGTCATTCCCAATCATGTACCTGATCTATTCCTAAGGTAAAAAATGGCTGATGATGCCTACTATTGATAGGCAAAACATGTACCATCCAATGTATTAATTTTATGTTAATATTTTGATAAGGACAAAGTCCTAACTTTTAAGATTGTATTGTATTGAATAGGTGGGAGAACAATATAAACATTCTAGTGTTATTTAATATAAGCAGTACATTCCGAGCTGTCAGTGGAGAGATGGCGTGGAATGACATTAGTAGACAATTAAGTTTGAGTGGTGTCTTTAAAAGTAGGAAATATCACAATATGAAGATAAAGTTGGAATTCAAGAGGACAAAAAATGGGGCAAATATCTGTTTATAAGAAAGGGAGTTAGGAATTGAAATAACTTACCAAGGGAGATGTTCAACAGATTTCCAATTTCTTTGCAACAGGAAAACAACAGATAGGGAATCTGCCACTGGGCGACTGCCCTAAATGCAGATCAGTAGTGATCGAGTGACATGGTTGTAGTGACAAGGCTTTTTCTTTATATGATGGTTATTGTTATAACAAAGATCTCAACTCAATTACGCAGGCAATTTACAGTAAAACCCATAACAGATAATATACAGAATCATGTTGAAGAATTAAGTGGAATACAAGAAAAGGAACCATGTTTAGGACAGAGAATATGCAGAAATTTGTTATTTTTAAAATAGGGGACACATGAGAAGCCTCCACGTACCGTGTACTTCAAACTGACATTGCTGCATCCGAGTGTCCCCTGGTTAACGGACTAGGACTTCTCCTAGACGAGTGATTCTCTTCAATAACAGGGGCAAAATGCTAATGATAAAATGTGATCATATACACACCTCTTCTAAGGGCTAATCATGACAATCATATCTGTGAACATTGAGGGTATGTCAACTGTCGAAGAACAACTGTAACAAACTATGCCAAGTGATGTCTTATGCATTCAAGAAACTCACAAGGATGAACAACAAAGAAGTTCAAGGGTCCCAAAAATGAGCTTAACTACACATCATATGCATATTATGGAACTGCTGTTTTTATTAAAACAGGTCTCAAGGTCAGCAGTGCCCATCATGGAAAAGAAAATAATGCTGAGATTATATCTGTGCAACTTTGTAACATCACAGTGAGCTCTGTGTATAAGCCACCTAATGAAGAGTAGTTCTATTTCGTTTCACCTAAAAACATCAGCAGTCATGAAAAGTTTGCTGTAATTGGTGACTTCAACATTCAGGGCTATACCATGGCCAACTCGATATGTTAGTTCCAGCCTTCTCCTGTTGAGTTCCACAGGAATGTCACAGTTTGGTCCATCCATGCAAAGACATAAATCTTGCTCACATGATAGTCTGATTGTACGTTGCTGAAATTTCAACATTATTACAGGTGCTCGTAGGTGTTTTAAGAAATAATATTACGAAGTATCTGTGAAACTTTCCTTTCTGTAGTAATATACTTTTATTGTTATAGTATTGTACTTTGAACAGCTTGGTGTTAACAAAGCAAGCATTACTAAGTTATGTGAGCCCACTGAACTTTCATGACTCGTCTAACAGGGTTTAAAATTTAGTACTTAGTTATGATGATGATTATTATTATTATTATTATTATTATTATTATTATGTGTTAGTGTACTGTAGGATCCTCTTTACAAAATAGGGTGAATGTGTAGTGTACCGGAGTGTAAGTCCAATTACCGTTCGTATAAGGAAGGGGCCATTTCCACATTAGTGAAGAAGAGAGGCGAGATAAATGGATTTGTGCTACACCCTGAACTGATTTTGAGCCTGATAAACACGCTTATATCTGCGTCAGACATTCTTCTGAAAAAACATTGTAAGTTCTGGTAGACACTGTAAAGAGACCAGATGGTTCTGTTTTAACTGTGCCAAAGTGAAATACAATATTAACTGATGATGTCCTCCCAACAATATTTTCTAGCCAGCCCTCATACATATCACAATCACCCACTGCTAAATGAAAATCACCAGGGTAAAGAAGAGATGATACGTTGCAGATGGATGAACTTCCAAGACATGGTGTGAAAAAGAATAAATTATGAATATTTGTTGGACAAGTTAAGTATTTTTGCTTAGCTTTACACTATTGTAATAATTTTCAGGAATAATTGATATCTTTACATTTTCTTTTTCTTTTACAAATTGCAAATCAAAGACATTCCGACTGCCAACATGTCCGTAGTATTTTTCAAAGATTTAAGTACCCATACGTTATACAATGTACCAAATTGTTTGCAAGATACTTTCTAAAAATTCAGCTGGATTTTAGGAGACTGTTTGCTACATACAACATGTTCAGCACTTGAATGTTTACTAAGCCACTTGAATGCTTACTATTCCATTCTAGGATAGAGTTAGCAAGTTAAGTAGGCCCTATATGTGCTCAACTTTAGACGACTGTATTAATATTGCCCCAAAACTGTGATCCTCCGCTGCCATTCATTTTAAACTGAGAACAGCTTGAGCTCAGTATGTGTTCATAATCAAAGTACTACCAGATATATTTCTCTGGGAATCTTATTCATTTCCTGATGCATACATTCAATTGAGAAATTGAAGTATTATGACACCACCTTACCCTTCTTACCTACATTATTTGAGATGTTCATATCTTATTTTCAGAGTGCCTTTTTAAGGAGTGGAAATCATAGAGGCATGTTTATAAATCTTTATATCTTGTAGGTGGTGCTGTGATAAGTAGTCTGGATGTTGGATTCCAGTGTTCTCCCCAGAAATTTTCGCCAGCTGGATGGCAGGAATGAGTAGCCGGGCGAGGAATGCTACGTAAAAGAGTGTATATGATCAAATTTCAATTTAGTCACCTCTCAGGGCATTAATAATATTAATGCAAAAATTGAACTACTACTTCTTCTCCATCCATTCCCTTTTCCAGATTCTCTCTGGGTAGGGTAGTGTACCAAAGTCCTCCACCTAACTAGATCTTTCCACCACTCCTCTTCTAGTACTTTATTGCTGTCGACTCCTCTATTTGCAATACAGTCCACAACAGAGCTCCTTCATCTCATTCTAGGCTGTCCCCTAGGTCTCTTTGCAGTCTCTGTAAACCAATGAATGTTCTCTTTGGTATTCTCTCTCCTGGCATTCTCATCAAGTATCTAAACCATTTTAGCTTTGCTATACCAATCTCTTCTTGAAAGTTACACACTCCCACGCTTCTCCTTATTTCCTTATTTCATATTCTATCTCAGCTTGTCTTTCCCTGTATGTTGCTCAAGAACCTCATTTCAACTGCTTAAATCTTACTTTGGTTCCGCTTAGGTCAACGTCCAGGCTGCTGAAGCATATGTCAGTATAGGTTTGTAACAGGACGAGTATAAAACCTTCTTGCACTTCACTGGCACATCTTTGTTCCATACAATGTCTCTCACACATACTGGTAGAAACTGGCAGACTGCTGTATTCTTAAATCAATTTTTCCATCCAAATTTCCATCTTGTGACATCATGTTGCCCAAATATTTAAAAATTTTCACTACTTCAAGAGGTTCATTTCCTATTTTTATCATTCCCCTGGATTTTCTGTTACCTCTCGTCATGATCAAAGTCTTGCTTTTTGCAGTACTAGTCTTCTTGTCTGGCCAGTTAAATCTGCTATGGTAATGGAGTAAACCTCCATGCCGAGTGTTGGGAGGTGGTAAATAACCTGACCCACTATAAGTACCAACGGCTAAAGGCAGAGGAGTCCTTATAGAAGGGAAATGGGCCCTTAGTGGAGGAAATGCCACTGAAACCCCATATCAATCTGAAACTCTCCAGCTTCATGGCTAAATGGCGTGCTGGCCTTTTAGTCACAGGGGTCCTGGGTTTGATTCCTGGCAGGGTCAAAAATTTTAACCATAATTGGTTAATTTCACTGGCACGGGGGCTGGGTGTATGTGCTGTCTTCATCATCATTTCATCCTCATCACGACGCACAGGTCGCCTACGGTCGTCAAATCAAAAGACCTGCATCTGATGAGCTGAACTTGTGCTTGGACACACCCGGCACAAAGCCATACGACATTTCATTTTTTACATTAAGGAGTTTTCATTTTTTTACAATCTGAAACTGTACTGGGTGCACATCCAGATGCAGCGAGGTCATCACCTCTTGCATTACATGATTCAGCAGCTGAGTACACATGCCCTGCCATGCCAAAATTGAGGATGTGATGCTCATCAAGTCACGCTTAATTATCACTGGTTATCTATGTCCCATGCCTCTGGAAATTCCGGCAGAGCACCTTCTGACACCCATCGACAAATAACTACCAAGAAACAGAAGAAAAAGATTATATATCAGGTCCATCCTCTGTTTGGACATCAGCCAGCAGTAAAATTTCCACACCCGGTTTGTGAAGTAGGCTATACATTATAAATGCAACAAGCCGGCAGCTCCGACAACCTCTCAGGCTTGTCTACATCGGCATTATATACAGCACTAAATAACATGCAAGCCGAACAAAGGTTACAGCTACAAAACATTGATCTAGACAAAACCATTGGTCTGGATGGGTTAGGTCTGGTCTGGCTAGTAAGACATCGAGTTAAGCAAAGAGAGTCGAGAGGCATAAATTCCCAGGTTAGGGCCGCTTTGCGGCCAACAGGCTTCCAGCATCTCCTGGAGTTTTGCTAAAATGTGATAAAAAGTGACGAAGTGACAAAAAGTAAGGTTACGGATGCAGGCCATGACAATTTGAAACAGCACAGTTCTCCTACTTTAAAAGGGGCAACCCTGCAGGAAAATACGAGAGATTTCTCAGAAAGACATTTTTTTAAAAAAATATTATTTGCTTTCATGTCGCACCGACACAGATAGGTCTTATGGCGACGATGGAATAGGAAAGGCCTAGGAGTGGGAAGGAAGCAAATGTGGCATTAATTACGGTACAGCCCCAGCACTTGCCCGGCATGAAAATGGGAAACACCAGAAAAACATCTTCAGGGCTGCCGACAGTGGGGTCTAACAGCAAGGCCGACCAATAGCAAAATAGAAAATGGTTGCAGATTTACAGTCTTCATTTCAATTCATCTATATATTTTAAAAAATTCTACGAGCAGGTTGGTGGTTCCCTGGCAAGCATCAAAAGGATACCTCCACTCTGCTACTTCAGTTATCATACTGGTAAAACATTATCTACGATTAGAACATTTGAAACAGAACGGTTATCAAAACACTTGCTTGCCAACGTCCCAGCTCAAGAAGGAGCTTCTTAAGATCTACTGAGGCACTTGCTGGTACATCATGGCAAGCATGAATTCAAGAGTGGCAGACAAGAGGTCAACATATTAATGGCTGGATAATGCCAGATGAACATCTCACTCTTGGTCATATGACAGATAGGGTGACTTGGAAGTCATTCAACAGACTGCATTCAGGTGTTCTGCAATGTAGGACAAACCTGAAGAAGTGGGATTCCACTTTGGGTGAATGTGGACAAAAGCAGACCACAACACTCCTATTGCAATGTGGAGCATGCACAGTCAGTTGCACAGTGGAAAATCTGCTCAAGGCAACACCAAGTGAACTGGAAGTAGCCACCTTTTGGTCTACGAAAGCAACCACTAATGTATATATGTATTATTTAATGTAATAAGTTATATCGCGTTTGTTACACCATACCTAGTCTAGCCACACTGTTACAATTTAAGAAGTGAAAAATGCAAATATTATGAGAAGTATTTTAATTTGCTGTTGGTATGTTGTTCTTACAGGCATTCTTTACACAAATCACCAATCACTTTTCGAATGTCATCTTTGGCACTGATACAGGCTCTCAGTCTTTGTGGCCACTCGTCTATGACAGAATGGAAGACATCCAGGGGGAAATCCACCACTGCTGACAATAAGGAAAGCTTTAAACTTCCAATGGTGGGGTGTCTCTTCCTGCAGATGATGCCCTCAAGCACTGACCACAGTCAGTAGTCCAAAGGGTTCAGGTCCGGACTGCTACTGCGCCAAAGTTCAGTTGAAATGAAGTCGAGGACATGGCGCTGAAGACACCCTTGAGTTGACCTAGCCTTGTGGGCTGGAGCAGAATCCTGTTGGAAAGACCAAGGTTGGTTTTGAAACAATGTGCCACTTAAGTTCTTGACAAAAGGCTCCAAAACTGTGCTTTCGTACACTCTGGGGTTGATTTTAACACTCTTTTTGCAGAAATGCAGCTGGGTGTTGCCAGAATAACTCACCCCCACCACACCATCACAGAGAAGGGATGATTGGCCCTCTGAACTTATGGAACCTTTTTACTGGCTTCCCGAGATGATGATGAGATGATGAATAAACCCTGTTGTTTTGCACATTGAAAGATTCTTCAATAGTGAATACCTTTTAATCGGTGAAGAGGATGTTTCAATGACCATTTTGTGCATAACGCTGCAGGAGACATCGACATTAAGGCACTCTCAGCTTCTTTCGGCGCGCGTCAAGGTAATGTCTTGTTCATCCTCTGACAAGCCTTGACATGGATCTCCTTGAAATGTTCATTTCACGGGCCATGATAGCCTGCTTCCGCACCGCATTTCTCCAGATACGAGCCCCCGCTGCCTTTTTTTGCTGCTGGAGTCCTGACACTGCGTGGGCGACCCTTCCTCGGACGATCCTTTACAGTCCCGGTTGCAGTGAATCGCTCAATGGTACGGTACACAAAATAAGACTGATTTTCAGCTTTTGCAGCATCTTGAAAGTGCCACTTGGAGATTTTCCAACTTTATGTAATGCTATTACTGCAACGCGATTTTCATAATCAACCCATTCCATGTTGAAACCCGGAGCTAGATGCTTCCTCTTTCACAGGCAAGTAAACAATGGTTCAAGGTTAACGTGTGCACACTGGTAGGTGTGTGTCAAAATTCCGTAACAGTATTCATGGCTAGACTAGGTAGAAAATTAAAAGAAAGAGTAAGAAGTTAATGTGCAAGAAGGTACAGAAAATCAAAAGCTTGAAAATACATTTAAATATAAACTTAAGAGCCCCACTTAGGTATAATTTGTCAATCTACATGGAGGATCCTTCCATGTTTTTCACAAAACTTGCTTCCAGATAGGATAGAAGAAATCACCTTCTTTTTAGGAGCAAGGTGAGGAATGAAATATGATTAACAAGCTTCAGTTAATATTCGAATTATCTCCATCACTGCAATTCCTAGCACCAACTGAATTGGCAAAAATTTTCAGCAATTTGGTACAAGATGAAAGTCAAAACAAGGGGATGAATTCACATGGAATCTCCATATACTGGCTTGCGTTGTAGAATTAAGACATCATTTAGATACGTCTGAGAGTTTGTGTCCATACCACCATTTGCCTCCTATGGTTGGTTTCTCGTCAGCAAGCCATTATCGCTCCGTTTCCAGTATATATGCCGCGCAGGGGATTTAGAATTTCTCAGGTGCCTATGTGTATTTACATTATTATACACGGCTCGTCGGGATGGTTTGTGTCTGGAGCTTTACCAAATAATTTTTGACACAAGGTGTGTACTAATTGAAAAAACCGAATATACAGTCACCTGGAGTCTCCGAAAGTATTCAACCAAAAATGGTTAAAGGATGCTGAATTCCAAATAGAAATGAATATGTGATACACTTCGTGAAGACTACATACAATGCATCCGCTGCGGGTTACTATAAATGGTAAGAAGTGTTCTCATCTCCGTTATGAAGACCCGGTCGCTCACTCACGGATAACCTCTTAACTCCTGAATTAAGAACATTGAAATGAAACGACAGCGAACACAAATGCGAAATATTAACCCAACCACTATAATATTAGCAATATTTACCAAACGAGCGCCACCAATACAAATAATCCCAAAACAACTCTTCAAAATTATCTAGTCATGCCCCATCTTTTACATAATTTCACATAAAATAGATATATATACAAAACCAACAACAAAGAATTAGTTAAAGAGGCTGAAAACGAACTTATTTATATTATATACATAAAACACGATAAATACAAAATATATAAACTTATAAAATCTAACCATTTTCCACACACAGTAGAAACTATATACCTCCCTCAAAACAAACCGACCAAAGTGACAAATGACAAAATATAATTCATGGAAGTTCTATTTAATGCACAAGCTTCCATGACACAGGTGAATCCAATGAATGTCCTTTACCTAAACAAATTGACTATATTTGAATATTCACAAATACTTTTTGATCGTAATTTAAAACTCAGAATGTGGTAGCGTTCACAGCGTTCATTATTGGTTGCGTTCACAAAATACGACTCCGAGTAGAGTTGGAGTAGAGTAGAGTATCGCGGAGTAACTGGTAAAGTTAACTCTGAGTAACGGTATTTCGTGAACGCTTCGAGTGAATACAGAGTAACAGAATATGGCTAATCAATTAAGGAAGGTTATTTGTTTTACCATAACCTCATTTGCGAGGAATTTAATGTCTAATTTCTACGCGAGTTTCTTCATAGCAGCGTGCTATATGAGTTATTACTACTTTCCTCAACAAGTTGTGCCTTAAAACAGTATCCGTTATTCTTTACCTCGTAGGAACAATCTGATTACATTGATGATGAATACCAATACATCGGCTCCGCACTGATGCATGATAGGCCATTTAGGACAACTAACTGTAAAGATTATGTTGTTAACAACTACGACGAAACTGAATTTAAACATAATTTCCGATTGCCGGATCAGCATTCGAACGTGTACTCAGAGTCATTGGCCCTAAACTTTTTAAATCCAAAATTGGGGAACGAGGAAGACTATTGCAAGACCCACGAAAAAAAAATCTGGTTGTAATTTGGCTCTTAGCACCTGATTCGAAGATATCGGTTTCGTGAGAATTATAAATGCACTGTGTGGTATTTCCGATCGTATAATTAAATGGTCTCATTCAGAAGGTCATCTAAAATATTAAAAAGTTACGTTGCATTTTCCCAAGGAACTCTCATAATGTTGAGGTTAATAAATCAGCTGCTCATTCATAACATGGGTTTTCTTATAAAAATTCAATCATGTTATTTCCGCCGATTATTAAAATTGGCACGGTGCCTATTTTTCCTGTTTTAAACGAAAATATCCCCTTATTTATTCAATACATAACGCCCTTCTTTGTCAACAACTGAAAATAATTTGAATTCATTGCCATGTCAATATAGCCACAGTTAATATTTCTCACCGCCACCAATGAATGCATTACTGCGCATGTCGAGTTAAATCTACCCATCTATTTACGCAGAGTAAAAAGAGTATACTCTAAGTTAACTCGAAAGCATTTTCTGAACGCCTTGTAGAGTTGACTCTTTACTTTTATGAACGGATTGAGTTAACTCCGAGTTTACTCGGAGTTGGAGAGTAGTATTTTGTGAACGCAACAAAAAAGTTCACATATACAATGACTTCTGGGGATATGATACTTCTTATTTATGTTTGACAAGTTTGACTTCAAGATGGCGACTAATGTGTGTGAGTCTCTGATATACGTGGTGGATAATGGTGTAAGATGCAGTGAAAAATGTGGCAAATGCAGAAGAGTAGTTAAAAATGGGATTCTGTGTCGTAAGTGTGATGAATGGTACCATTTTCGTTGTGCAAATATTGTAAATAGGTCTGATATTGAAGAAAGTGTGTGGCTGTGTACCGAGTGTAAACAAACTGATAGTGAGGTAGAACAACAAGAGAGAGAGAGACTTACGAATCTATGCTTAAGATTTTAGGAGTGCTACAAGAAGACTTATGTGCTCTAAAACTTGAAAATGAAAGCTTAAAGGACAGAATAAAGAAACTGGAAAATAAATAAGACAGTGGAGAAGAAAGATCGCCGTGGACGGAAGTGGCGCGTAGCCTAGCCATTTTAGGCCTAATGTTAAACATATGGGAGAAACTACGTACAACTTAAAACAGGGAAAAAACTCTTTGCAGTGCCAAAATAGATTTCAGTCATTGCAACAAGTTCCAGAAGAAGACACATCAAGTTTTCCGAATAATTATAAATCCAGTGGAGGTAACCTACAGAAGAAGAAAACAAACCGGAAGACAAGATCGCCAAAAGTTCATCACTACACAGACAGTCAAGGGCGGGGTATGGCAGAAGGCATCAAGGATGAGCTGCATAATCCAGAATGTGAGGTTTTAGGACTAATAAAACCAGGTGCGAAAACTGAAGACGTCCTTTCAAGTTGTGATCCTGTGTTACAGAAGGACAACTACGAGGTGATTCTGAGTGGTACAAATAACATTGCTGCAAATGAAGGTGAGGAACTAATTACGACCCTCAGAGGTAAGATTTCGAAACTACCTGACTAAAAAGTAATTGTAGTTAATGTGCCACCCAGGTATGACCTTATAGAAGACTCGTGTGTGAACAAAGCTGTACATGATGTAAATATAAAAATCAAGAGATTAAGTAAGAGTTTTAAAAATGTATATGTAGTAGATACTTTAGGTCTTGGCAGGAAAATGTTCACTAGGCATGGGTTACATCTGAATGGTAATGGAAAAGCAACTCTCTGTAGACAAATTGCTACAATTATCAACAGAGGTTTGCAAACTAATATGCACTTAAAAAAACACATACCACTAAATTGGCATATACAGGGAAACCTGCCAGAAAACCCAGATCCTTAAATCAAAATCTGGGTTCCAGGGACGTTCTCAACACATGAGTCAAATGTTACCCAATTACTACAGTCAACTTTTAGGGAGGAAGGGGGTCTGAGATTGCTCTTGGTAAACTGTCAGTGTAGTAAATAAACAAATAAAATTCAGTACATTGATAGAATCTTATGAGACTGATGTGGTGATAGGAGTAGAATCATGGTTGAGAGAAGGAGTGGGTAATAGAGAAGTATTTCCAGAAGGGTATACAGTCTATCGTAGGGACCGAGGAGATAAAAAGGGTGGGGGGTTGTTTATTCTAGTGAAGGAAACTTATTGTTCACATGAATGGTTTACTGATGAAAGGGATGAAATAGTAGGGATAAAATTAGTTTGTGATAATATGAAGGAGGTGGAAATTATAGGAACATATAGGCCTGGAAGAGAGGAAAGAGATATGGAAATATTTGAGAAAATAATAGATTATACTCATAAAAACAATAATACTGATATGGTAATAATTGGGGGAGATCTAAACTTGCCTGAAGTTTAATGGAATGGAGCTGCAAGTGAAGCCCATGAACAGAAACTGGCAAATAAGTTAATTTGGGAGGGAGGGTTTACACAAGTAGTACAAGAACCGACTCGTCTCAACAACTTGCTAGATGTATTCTTGGTTAAACCATGAAAAAATTGTTTATAAAACTGAGGTAATTGAAGGAATAGGTGACCATAAGGCTGTAATAATGGATGGAGGACTTGTACCAAAAATGCTTAATAAAGGGTCAAACAAGACAAGAAATTATACAGAAATGGTAAAGTTGATGAATTTGGGACTTACCTTAAATCACAATTCAGTTGTTAGATAAGTGAAGGGAGTAATGTGGATACATTTTGGGCTAAATTTAAAAGAATTATTTGGGAAGGAGAGAAGAGATTTGTACCTGTTAAGAAGGGTAAAATGACCTCAGACCCTGTTTATTATACAAGGAAAAGAAGAAAATTAAAAAGAAAATGTAGAATAGTAAACAGGAAAATCAAAGAGAGTAGAGAAAGTAGAAAACAGCTAATGAGGGAACTGAATAGAGTGAAAAAGGAAGCAAAAGAGAATTATATGAATGGCATACTTCAAGAGGGTAATGACCACAAAGGGAAATGCAAAAAGCTGTATTCATATATCAGGAATCAAAAAGGAAAAGGAATCCAAATTCCTACAATGGTGGGAGAAGGGGGTGTACACTATTTGACACACTGAGAAAGCAAACCTATTTAGTAGGGAATTCAGATATTCAGCAGATGATTGTCAGGAGTTGGAAACCATAACAGAAGATAGAGAGGGAGAGACACAGAGGGAAACAAGAAGCTTCTCATTCACAAATGAAGATATTTTAAGAGAAATCCAACTGCTTCAGCAAGGAAAAGCAGCAGGAAATGATCAAATTACTGGGGAGGTATTAAAGACAATGGGATGATATATAGATGTTTATTTAAAATTTCCCTTTGACTATGTCATACATAATAGTGTAATACCAAAGGAATGGAAGCAATCCATCCAGACCAATCAGCCTGACCAGTTAGTTTGTAAAATACTGGAGAGTTTAATATCAAAGTCCTTCAGAGAGATATGTGATGATAAAAATTGGTTCATGAGAAGCCAGTATGGATTTAGAAAGAAATTTTCTTGTGAGGCAGAACTGGTGGGATTTCAGCAGGACATATCAGATCAATTGGATTCAGGAGGTCAGTTAGATTGCATATCCATAGATCTTTCCAAAGCCTTTGATAGAGTGGAACATGGAATATTATTAAAGAATTTGGAGGGAATAGGATTGGACGTAAGGGTTACACGTTGGATAAAAACATTTCTAAATTCAAGGGTTCAGAGAGTCAAAGTAGGAAATAATGTATCGTAGGAAGAGAAAGTTTGGAAGGGAATTGCACAGGGTAGTATATCGGTCCGTTACTTTTCTTAATACACGTAAATGATTTAGGGAACAATATAACATCAAAAATAAGATTGTATGCAGATGACATAATTGTTTATAGGGAAATAAATAACATTGAGGATTGTTCAGAATTACAAAGGGACTTTGAAAGTATCCAACAATGGGTTGAAGAAAATAATATGAAGGTTAATGGAGACAAATCAACTGTTACAACTTTTACAAACAGGAGTTTTAAAACTGAATTTGAATATACTTTGGATGAGGTAGTTATTCCAAAAGATGGCAAATGCAAATACTTAGGTGTGAGATTTGAAAGTAATTTGCACTGGAAGGGTCATATTATTGACATTGTTGGGAAAGCATACAGATCGTTACATGTCATAATGAGGCTACTTAAAGGATGCAATAAAGAATTAAATGAAAAAGTTACTTAAGTATGGTTCGTCCATTATTGGAATATGCAAACAGTGTTTGGGATCCTCACCAACAATACCTAATAAAAGAAATAGATAGTGTGCAGAGGAAAGCAGCAAGATTTGTATAAGGGGATTTCAGTAGAAAGAGTAGTGTATCAGAAATGTTAAAGGAACTTGGGTGGGAAACTTTAAGTAAGAGAAGGGAGGAAACTAGACTTATAGGAATATATAGAGCCTGTACAAGAGAAGAAGCATGGGGAGATATCCGTGAGAGGCTTCAGTTGGAAAATAATTATATCGGCAGGACAGACCACAAATATAAAATTAGAAGGAATTTTAGCAGAAGCGATTGGGGTAAATTTTCATTCATTGGGAAGGGTGTGAAGGAGTGGAACAGTTTACCAGGGGTAGTGTTTGATCCTTTTCCAAAATCTGTACAGATATTCAGGAAGAGAATAAACAGCAACAGAGAAAAATAAATGAAATGTTAGAGGGCATTCGACCATTGCAGGTTAATGTAAATAAAAAATGTGTGTGAATAAATTAATTCCATCCCCTGGTCTAAGGAGTTTGGACAGCAAAGGAGGGGACTGCCTGTAGGGTTGAAGTACACTGGGGACTTCGAGGGCCCTGGGACCGCTACGGTAGCTGCGAAGACCCTTCAGGAACTCTGAAAAGTGGTGGCAAAGGGGGCTCTGGTTAAGACGCAGCAGGTCGTTATGCTACTTAGGTTCCAAAATGGGTAAAAAAGTAAATAAATGCAATGTAAATTTTAATCTTATACTAGTAGCGTAGTATTATTTGAAGTAATTCCACATAATGTATATGAGTTGACTATGTTTGTAAGTATAGGAGATATTATAAGTAGAATTTTGTAAATAATATAAATTTATTAAGGATCTGTTTGTTTAATAGAAAAAAATTTTAGTGTACCATTTGCCACCGAGGTAGACACCTCATTTGCAAATAAAGATATTTTGATTTGATTTGATGTAAAATTTGGTTTGAAACCCATGCACCACAATCCTGGTCACTACATGTCGTAATTTCAGGTTTGCTTTTCTCCATTTGGTAGTCGCCACTGCTTCTGCTGTATAGAAGTCTTTCAATATTTGATCTTCCTTCTCCCGTCTGTTCCGCAGAGCAGTCTTCACTGCAGGTGTCTTTGGTAACAAGTGGATTAAAGTTAGTACTTCCAACAAAAAAAGTTTCTTTTGCCATAACATAAACTAGTCGAGACGGCCTTGTATTTTGATATTCCCATAGTTCTTTTCAAGAATCTGGCTTTTAGAGTCTTGATATCTTCCAGTTGTTTTACAGTCAGGTGTTCGCAGATGATCTCTATTCCGAATATTAACGTGGCTAGTATTTTTGGTATCGAACAACATCAAGGCAGTTTCCAGGGAGAGAAGCTGTAGATTGTTAATATCCTTAATTGCTTTAACTGACGCGATCAGTCTTTCCCTCAGGTGTACTGAGAAAGATTTTGCAGTCATCTGTATTTTAATTCCTAAATATCTGTACATGTTTTTCTTCTTAAGTGGTAAACCTTTACAGAAGATGTCATCGTTCGAGGCTAGTCTTCCTGCTTTTCTGAAAATTACTAGATCCGTTTTGTCTCGATTCATCTGTAGTTCGTTCGTTTCTATCAATTCAACTAAGGAGTCTACTCATCTTTGAAGCTCTTACCTGTTGTTCGATGCCAGTGGCATATCGTCTGCATATGTGTATGAATATACATCTCGTGATCCTTTATTAACTCCAGCTACTACATCGTGAGTAAGAATATTGAAGAGCATTGGGCTGAGTGGATCACCCTGCAATACTTCATTAACCTGATTTAACCATTCAGACTGTCCAATACCGTCGTTGATTTACACAAAAATTTCCGACAGGATGTTTGATATGGTTTTATTGTGCATGGGTCTTCGTAGAGTTTTCTTAGTTTATCTACTAGCTTCCTGCGGTTAACCATGTCAAAAGCATTTGAGAAGTCTATGAAGATCACATACAGCGTCCTCGTTCTTAACATATTTCTGCTTGTATTTGTCTTATCAGACATTCGGCTGCCATAAATGTGGAGCGACCTACTTTGAATCCAAATTGCTCGTCTGGAAGATGTTCCTCTATTTTTGGGCCTACCCTCAAGGCTACCAATCTTGAGAGTATTTTGGAAGCAACTACTTCAAGTACTATACTTCGATACGCTTCCGGATTATTTGGGTCTCCTTTGCCTTTGTATAATACTTTTATAGCGGAAAGGCGCCACCCCCTTGATATATTTCCTGTCGCTAATATTTGTTGAACAGGTCAACCCATGTCTCTGCCATTAGTGTGTATATCCCTTGTAGATGTTCATTCCAGAGTCCATCCGATCCTGATGCTTTTCCTTTCTTTAGAGATCTCAACACATTATTCAATTCATGCTTGGTGAAGTATGGACACGTTTCATTCAAATATGTTTCTTCTGTAAAATCTGGTCCCGTTTCCTTGTGTGATGAAACTTTACTGAAATGGTGTTCCCATCTTTCCGGGGAACAGACATTGCGAATCTTGGCTGCTTAGTCCGTAAGGCTTGGAAATGAAACTTTTCCGCAGCTTCTGCTTGTCTAACAGCTTCTTTCTCAATGAATTACATTTACTTCCGATTTATTAGTCTTTTGTTAAAAGCACAAACAACCACTGTTATCAACAGCTTAAGATGTACAATAAGCTTCCACTACCAATGTCGAACACAATCAGCAATCAATATTCACAATCAATATCTTACGTATACATATAGGGGTAGTAAAATATACATTGTGAATCCCACATAAGGTTTAATTGTGTGTAGGCTTCAAAAATACAATAGCTAGATTATGTACATCATGGCATCTAGTGAATATCATTTACTCCATTATCATTTTGGTGATATTTCACTACAGTAATTTTATGAACGGCTTTCTGCATTTGGTGTAATAAACAGGAATCTGGAAAGAGGGGGACATGGGTTAAGGAGAAGGTGGGTTTCTTAGTAGAGAGAAAGAGTGTGCTAGGCATAATTGAATTAAATATTATAATGGAAATTTATAAGTTGATCTACTTTGTAATAATTGTTAATGAGCCATGTGAATAGCTTTTTCTTCAGGGTATTCTCATTGCCATTGATCACGTCCACAGGTAATGGATTGTATATCCGTGGCCCTAGACAACTTAGACTTCTTTGTCCAAGTAAAGTGTTCCGGCGTGGTATTCTTATTCCAGTTCTGTGTTGCAGCCTAGTGCAAATTTTTTACTTGTGTTCTTTGCAGAAGACCTTTAAATTTTTATGCATGTATAGGGTCATTGACAGCAAAAATAGCTGCCGCATGTTAAGTACCATGCTTTGCTGGAACAGTTCATATGTTGGAAACATTAGTGGCTTTTTGTACATGACTTTCAGTATGTAGTCCTGGCATGTATTTACCTGAGCCAAGTGTGAATCAAGTATTCCACCTCAACTGTTAATTCCATATTGCAGTTGTGATTGAAATAAGGCAAAGTATACAGACTTCAATGCTTTTGTTGAAATAACATTTATAATTCTGTAAAATATATAAATAAGTTTCTGAAGTTTAATGATCAAATTTGATGCACGAAAATTCCACTTCAGATCACTATCTCTAGTTATCCCTAGGTATGAAACATTTATTGATTTCTGTAAAATATAACTGTAGCAGCTATCAGTATTTTTGCAAGTTGGTGTGTGGAGTTATAGTGTTAGGTTGTCTGAGGTTTGCGTTGTTTTATTATGTGAGAAACAGAGGAATTACTTTTTTCATATAAGCAAGTAGGTGGTTGTTTAGTCATTTCTGAACTATGAAAATTGACTAGGGTTTCTTCAGCTCTGTTGAACGTGTCCTCCCAAGTTTCACCCGTGACTGTGACTACCAGGTCATCAGCATATGCGTTAATTTTTGCATTACAGTTTAGCTCACACAGATCATTGATATATAACAGAAAAATAAAATGGTCCTAACACTGTTCCTTGAGGTACCCGAGTTTTACTTAAGAACTTTTAGTTAGAGTATCCTTGATTCTTACCTTTTGTATTCTGTTAGAAAGAAAGGTTTTAATTAGATTTTGAGGGATTCCACGAATGCCTACTTTGACAAGTATTCTAAAAAGTATATTGTGGTCCACGGTATCAAATGCCTTTGTTAAACCCAAAAATATAGAAATAGTCCTTTTTGGAGCTATCAATGGTTTTACACAAATACTCAGTTAAGGAGAACATTGCATCTTGAGCACTAATTTTTGGTCTAAAACCAGACTGATTTGGAGACAACATGTTATACTTATTCAGGTAAATAAGTAATCTGGTTTTAATGCATTTCTCTAGTAATTTTGAAAAGTGGGTTGTGAGAGAAATTGGGCGATAATTATTTAACTCTCTCTTTTCGCCTGATATATGGATTGGGACTATGATAGCAATTTTGAATGGGTCTGCAAATTGTCCTTTCATTAGTGAAAGATTAAAAATATATTGCAGAGGCTGTAGCATATGTGAATTAATTGTTTTTAGTGTTTTACTTGAGATATTGTCATAGCCATTGGCTGAGATATCTTCTAGTGCAGCTATGTGATTAATTATTTCTGTTTCTGTTATGGAAAAAAGATTGATTATATTTGAAGTATTGCACGAATGTCATATGTACACGTGTCATTCATTAGGTTCTTTGCGGGTATTCATTATATTGTCAGCAAGTTCTAAACTTATACCGGGACCACTGAAATAATCTATAAATTTGTCTGCAATGATAGTTGGTTGGGTTGTCTCTTGTAAGATTTATGCTGTCTATATCTGAATTTTTTTCTCCATTTTATATGTTATATCATTTATTTTTTTCATAGGATTTTAGAATAGTTTGAGCTTGACATAATTTGATTAGAATAGTACTTCCTTTTTGCTACTTTAATGAACCAGTTTATCCAGTTTCGGAATGTTTAAGTTTCTTAACAGTGTTTGTGGTTTCGACATTATTTGAGGACCAAATTTTTTGTTTTAAAATAGTCTGGTGTATAGTGGGATATCAAGGGTTTACTGTTTACGTATCCTATCGGAGATGTTCTGCAGGGAATCTTCACTAGACTGAGTTGACATTTCATTTGTGGGCCCGTCATCTGTCTGGGTGTTCTCAATATCTTGTCTAGTACGAAGTTCCGTATTCATGTAAATACTGTCCTGTTGGCTAACATCCGAACTGCTTGTTGTTTGTAAGTGTACCTGTTCATTCTGAAGTTGATTATTTTGTTGTGAATCAGGCTGTGATTCCTGTTCCCGGGACATGTTTGCCGGCGTTGGTAGCCGCAGTGCCTCAGAGCTTTGTTTACTTTCTAGCGCCTGCTGCTGGCTAACCTGCTCTGTGCTGTGTTGTGACTCTCCAGTATCTGGGATGTTTAATGCAACGTTCTCCGTGTTGTGGTTATCATTTAATGGCGTATTCGATAACAGATGGAAGTCTGCATTATCTAGTGGTCTCTGCTGCTCGTCTTGACTATTAGTGGATGGAACAACCGATGGGGATAGTGGCAGACTAATCGTACGAAGTGTTTCCAGGCGCCTCATAGGGTACGAGCGCCGTGGACATGCACTACAGAGGTGATCGGCGGCATTACATATCGCGCACGTCTTTTCTTGTCCGTCGTAGATAACTTGACCTCGAAGCCCTTTTACAGTAATAAAGGGCGGAATTTGTTGTTTTAATTCAATTTGAATTTGCCTTATTCCATCAGCAACAGGGAGTTTGTAGTGTTTGGACCAATATTCATCCGTGATCCTTTTAACAAAACCATACTTGGAGAAATGGGTACCAATTTTTTCGTTAGGAATTTCTGGAGGAATATTAAAAAGTCTGAATCTCGTAGCCTCTATGCCGGCTTCAGTTATTTCCACTGGAACCCGTTTGTCCAGCACAGTTATTCAGCAATCTATCTAATATCTTTTGTGAGATTATATATACTGAGTTTGTGGTAGCATCCTGTTGTATAGCTTTCATCTGAACCATGTTGACCTTCAATGTCTCTGATACCCATACGTGCATTTTAGCTGCAGATGTACGAGTGTGATTCCATTGAAGGGTACATTTCAGCGTATTCTTCCTGATTTGTTGCATTGTTTTTTCTTACGGGTACTCTTTACACTTTCACTAGTTAAGTATTGTAAGTGTTCAAACGTCACTAAGTTGTACGATACTCTTAACACTTGGCTGTTTAACTTCACACGGAGCTCTGTGTAACCGGTCGACCTGCTCCGGCCACTGCTTGGACGTAACTGCTGATTATCTTATCAAATAATTCTGAATCAGCATCAGCGCTACACTTTCCCGGTCTGTACAGTCCAAAGATATCAAGTTGCATATTATGTTTAGGGATGAGCCTTACGCCTAGAATTTCATGTTTGACACCTTTAAATTTTCGTAGCTTACAAATTCTTCTTTCACAATAATGAATTCCCACCACCCTCGTACAATCCCTATCCTATCATTACGATACACACTCCACTTCCGTGAGAATATTTCTGCATCAATTATATCACTTCTCAGACATGATTAAACTCCTGTTACAATATCTGGTAAATATCTATCTACTAAATTACTCAATTCCATTCCATTCTTTACAGTACTTCAACAGTTCAGCACTACCATTTTATGTCATCTCTAGTTGACTTCCAGTTCTCTGTACCCTTATCACCACTCCCTAGCCCACCCCCATTTCCCTGAATGTATCTCCCTATAATGCTTCTAAACAAATTTTCTAACTTGTATGAACCACTGCGGTTTATGTGAAGACCATTTGCGCGCAGATCCCCATCTTCTACTCACCCATTTGAATCTACAAATTTCAATCCCAGTTTCCCACATACCCACTCCATAGTCTCATTTACATCCCCAATTACTTTCCAGTCAGTATCCCTCCTACACTATTCCACTACAGTATTCCACTGATAACAATCTCCGGTTCCTTAAACTTCACCCGTGCTGCATTTACCAGGTCCCACACATCCCCAAATATGTTTGTACTTACACCTCCTTGGCTTATGTTGTTAGTACCAAAGTGAAACACTACCACCTTCTCCTTTCCCCCTCCTTCTCACAACTTGCGGTGGATATTACTTTTTTAAGAGGAAGTACAACTAGCCAGCCATCCTCCTCATTTTCTTCTACTTTACTCAACATCTGCCTCAAACTATTTCCTGGATAACACTCTACCCTGGTTCTTTTTCCTCCACACACTTTCCCCACTTGTATAACAATGGAATCCCCCGTGACCAGAGAATCAACCCTACCCAACTCATTTAATTCCCTCCCCTCCTGGTCAGAACTATCTTCTCTCACTGCTGCAGAAACGATTTCCTCCTCCATTTTCTCCCTTCCATTATCCTGTTCCACCTGTCTTTTCCTATCCACTACTCCGCATTTCCCTTTACTACATTTTCCCTTCCCCCTACTTCCAAACTTCACAGGAACAGTTCACTGTTCCAAATCTTCCCGCGGTTGTTCTACCTGGAGTGACTCGTACCGCTTTCTCACAGACACCTCTTCTGAATCCTGATCCTGAATATAGCCCTTAGCCTGAAATTTTCTTCCCCTTAAAACATTAGACTGCTTGAATTCTACAGTTCCCCCTTTCCTTCCCTTCCCTATTTTACACCTAGTGTATCCTGTACACTCTTTGAGGAAGGCCTACTTTCCTTCCTGTCCTCTGAGAGAATCCTAATTATCTCCTCCAAACTCTCCAACTCCTCCCTCATATTTCTTAATGCCTGTCCACACCCACAGTTACTACACCTGCACTCCTTAGTCATTCCTCCCTCATATTCCGTAATGCCTGGCCACACCCACAGTTCCTACATCTGCACTCATTAGTCATTCATTACGGAATAATTAGAAAAGGAAGAATAAAATAGCTTATTCTGTGCAAAACAAAATTGAAAGGAAAAGGCCTACAATATTCTGAACTGCAGTCACGTAGACCCAAATTACTACAACAGAGTTAATACAGATACTATACTATACAAATATTTCACAGTAACAGAATAAACATACTAATTTCTAATAAGAAGCTATAATACCCTACAACAATTTTAAATTACGTTCAGATTACGTTCAGATAATAAAATATACTACAATAATTTTAAACTAAGTTCAGACGTTTCCTAAATACAACAGGTTATTACTATATACTATGTATATTAATTGACTGATTGTTACTACATCAATATCTCACTGAATTTATACATTTTTGTTAAAACAATGTGTGACAAAAATGTAAGAATTTGAAGTAAATATGTGCATAGCACGATCTCTAGTGCGCTACACGTCAAGAAAGTTTCGTTTTAGAATTAGAATGTGATATTTGGTATCATTTTTAAGTACCATATATATTTTAAAAGGGTATTAGGTGAGGTCTTTCGTGAGAAGCGTGTCGCCATATAGCGGGCTGTGCTGTGTTGCACTCAACACAATTATATAACGGCTGCAGCTAGATGCAAACAAATGACATATCCTCTTCGTTCAAAATAAAAAAATCGGTTTATTTCGAATCATTTTACAAAACCGACCTGACCATTTCCTTGCACATTCATATTGGGCAAGATATATATATTATTTTGCGAGGTGCCTGCGGGGACGAATGTTTCTTCCAATGTCACAGAGAGCAGAAGAGCCTGGAAAAGCAACCCTGTGTGGTACCCACGGACCGAGTGGCTTCCCGTATAAGTCATCTCCGTTTAAAAAGTGTCAACGGCCTTCTTAGTGGACGGATGAGCGGGCGGAGATTCAGGACACCCTCTTGTCCTTGGGATGGGAAACTAACCTAAAGGCGGGAGGAGCCACTGGATGGCCAATGGCATAGGATGCAATAGGCAAGGGGAAACCACTGCATTAAAGATCGCCAAGATATCCTAATAATAAACATGCATGATGTAGTCTTCATGAGTTAAATTTGTTTCCTGAGGTAAAATAGTCCCCAGATCGGATATCTGGAGGTGGCAATGTAAAAATATTCTAAGAAATTATCAAATATATAAAATGGGAAAATGGAAATTTCGATCACTCAAAACGACTGGAAAATGTCAAAAAGGAGATGGATAGGAGATTGACGTCTTAGGACTAAGCGAATTGAGATAGCCAAATAATGGAGACTTCTGGAGTGGTGACTACACAATTATTTATTCGGGAGATATAGAAGGAGCGTGTGGAGTTGCCTTTATCTTAAAACAAAAGCTAGCGAATCAAGTTCAACGCCTTTGGGGATTTAGCGAAATAATTATCATGATAACACTCAAAACAGTACCTAAGGATACAGTATTAATCCAGACAAACATGTCAACATCGAGTCATGCTGATGATGAAGTGGAAGATACATATGAACAGCTGGAGGAAGTATCGATGAAAGTTAAAGAAGATGAAAACCTAGTCATCATGTGAGACAGGAATGCTTTTGTAGGAGAGGGTAAAGCGTGGGAATGTATGGACTTGGGAATATTACCAAAATAAGGAATTGGCTTATTGGGTTCTGCAGAAGTCATAAGTTAATTATTGACAAAATCTGCTTTGAACAAATAAATAGAAGAAGATACATTTGGTCAAAGCCAGGTAATAGTGACAGATATCAGATAGATTACATATTGATGAAAGGCAGTTATCCTAACCAAGCCAACTCTTGTAAGAGCCATCCGGGTGCAGATGTGGATTCAGACCACAATCTGCTGTTGATGAAGAATCAACTATGATTAAGAAGAAAGGTTATAAAACAACCCTATAAGGGATGGAACATTATCAAGTTAAAAAGTAACAGGCAAGCTTAAATGAGTTCAAAGAGAAACTAACGAAAGAATTGACCTTTGGATGATGTCTGGAATATACAGAAAAAAATAACTGAAACAGCTGAGGCTTGTTACGGTAGACAGTAGTAGGTGGTATACAAACCATGGATCACCGGAGAGATACTGGATTTAATGGAAGAACGTAGGAAGTGCAAAGCAAGCGGAAGCCATGAAAAATATGCAAGAATTAGAAATAAGATTAGTAGACAAGCAAAGAAAGTAAGGGAAGAATGGCTTGAAAAGAAGTGCAAAGACATAGACATACATAAGGCGAAAGGTAACAGTGAGGGAGCATACGCCGATATACGGAAACAGTTTGGAACAAGAAAGAACATGATAGACATCATACGGAACAAGAATGGTGAAGCCCTAACTGAAAAAGATGAAGTGGTGTTAAGATGAAAGGAGTACACAGAAGAACTCTAGGTGCAGATGTCCCTGAAAGTGAGGACCAAGTGGATGTTGATGAATTAGGACTATCAGACATAAGAGAAGAATTCGATAAAGCCCTCAAATTGTTAAGACATAGAAAGGCTTCAGGGCCTGATGGGATACCTGCCGAAATTTTGCAGGTCTTAGAATATAAAGCCAAGGACAACCTATACAAGCTAATCAATGAAATTTATATAACAGGAGAAATACCAAGAGAACTTTGAGCGAACTATTCTTATCCCAGCACCAAGAAAGCACAGGGCAGATGTGTGAGGATCATGGAACTTTGAGCCTCCTCTCCCATGCCTCCAGAATCATAACAACTTATGATCTATCGTCGGAACGGAAGAAAAGTAGAAGATAATACTTCAGAAGAACAGTTTGGATTTAGGAAGGGGACTGGCACGCAAGAAGCCATCCGAAGTCTCGGTGTAATTATTGAAAAATCCTGGTATTTGCTTACTTTGATTTAGATAAAGCCTTTGATGATGTAAATTGTAATGTCCTGTTTGAAACACTAAGAAAGCGGAACATAGACTACAGGGACAGAAGAATACTCTAACAACTGCACAAGAACCAGACAGCATTAATTTCCAAGGAAAAAGGGGAAGCAAGGATTGGGAAGGGAGTAAGGCAGGGATGTGGGCTATTATTTAACACCTACATTGAAGAAGCCATTAAAGAATTTTTAGCTATGAACACTCATGGTGAATGGCAAACTGTTCAGTACCATACGTTTTGTAGATGACATAGCCCTGATAGCTGAGAATGAGGGAGGAATGGAAAAGGCAACACTGAATCACATAAAAGAATTACAAGACAGCGCAGTATGAGAATAAACAAAAAGAAAACCAAGGTTACGGTATGCAGTAAGGATGGTTGACCAATTTAAATATTTGGGGAGCCTGTTCACATCTAAAGTAAAATGTACGAGGGAAGTAAATTGTAGAATTGCTCAGGCGACAGAAGCCTTTTCAAAAAAGAAGTCTCTACTATCATCCAAGGATAAAAATTTAGAGTTGCTGAAGCACTTTGTGAAAAGATTTTCGTGTGGAGTATTGTAAGTGGCTCTCAAACATGGACCTGCGGAAAGTAGATATTTTTAAACTGAGGACATTTGAGATGTGGTGCTGGAGACGAATACTAAAGACATCTTGGACTGATAAAATTCACTAACGAGTTAGTGAGAAACGCACCTTTGTTGAATCCTTGAAAAAAAGAACAACTTTGTTGGTCATTTTATTCGTCAATCTGACTGGGAGCACCCGCCTTATTGAAGGGAAGCTGGAAGGAAGGAGGAGTAAGGGAAAATCAAGAATTCAATTTATAAATGGCATTAAAAGAAAATACACCTATTGCCACTTTAAGATAATAGCTAAAGAAAGAAGACGCTTGGAAGACATGCATGTCACCCATCAACCTAACGGCTTAGAAGAAGAAGAAGAAGAAGAAGCAGAATAAGAAGAAGACGAGAATCAATCAATCAATCAATCATCTGCATTTAGGGCAGTCGCCCAGGTGGCAGATTCCCTATCTGTTGTTTTGCTATACTGTTCTTAAATGATCGCAAAGACATTGGAAAATTATTGAACATTTCCCTTGGTAAGTTTTCCATTCCCTAACTCCCCATCCTATAAACGAATATTTGCCCCAATTTAACCTCTTGAATTCCAACTTTATCTTCATAGTGTGATTTTTCCTACTTTCAAAAACACCACTCAAATTTATTCGTTTTCTGATGCCCTCCCACGCCATCTCTCCACTGACAGCTCGGAACATACCACTTAATCGAGCAGCTTGTCTCCTTTCTGCCAAGTCTTCCCAGCCCAAACTTTGCAACATTTTTGTAACGCTACTCTTTCGTCGGAAATCACCCAGAACAAATCGAGCTGCTTTTCTTTGGATTTTTTTCCAGTTCTTGAATCAAGTAATCCCATACACTGCAGCCAAACTCCAGTTGGAGTCTTACCAGAGACTTATGCCCTCTCCTTTACATCCTTACTACAACCCCTAAATACCATCATAACCATGTGCAGAGATCTGTACCCTTAATTAACAATCATATTTATGTGATTACCCCAATGAAGGTCTTTTCTTATATTATCACTTAGGTACTTACAATGATCCCCAAAAGGAACTTTCACCCCCATCGACGCAGTAATTAAAACTGAGAGGGCATTTCCTATTTGTGAAACTCACAACCTGACTTTTAACCCCGTTTATCATCATACCATTGCCCAGCGGTCTCTCACAACACTATCGAGGTCACCCTGCAGCCGCTCACAATCTTGTAACGAATTTATTACTCTGTACAGAATAATATCATCTGCAAACAGCCTTATCTCTGATTCCACTTCTTTACGCATATCATTGATATATATATATAAGAAAACATAAAGGTCCAATAATACTGCCTTGAGGAACTTCCCTCTTAATTATTACAGGGTCAGATAAAGCTTCGCCTACTCTAATTCTCTGAGTTCTACTTTCTAGAAATATAGCCACCCATTCAGTCACTCTTTTTTCTAGTCCAATAGCACTCATTTTTACCAGTAGTCTTCCATGAAGAGGACGAACAAGGGGAATAATAAGAAGAGGAAGAATAAGAAGAAGGGGAAGATCTATTAACATGATCTAAAACATGCAGTTTCCGAGCATGTAGAATTAAACAAACGTTTTTCATATCCCCGGCCTGTTCTCGAAGTGAACGAATGTCCCTACGCGAATACGCTGATAATTCATCGTGAGAGTGGAACTTTCAGATACACTTGACATATTGAAAAAAATTTTTTAAGAGAATTCTTTGGTAATTTACAGCAAATGATTCAAATAACCTCATCGTTCTTTTACGAACATATTCAGTCTTTTGTTCCGAATTTTCCAGTGTCCTACTGGATTTCGTCTAGAATAATTATTGTCCATTCATGATGCTGGTGATTATTGCTTTAACAGGAAGTATAACTGGATAAACTTACTCTCTTACAACCAATGGTGGTGGTGAATATACTTTTAAGAGGCATTAAAACTCTGAAGCCCTCCCCTAATAACACTAAATGCTGTGATAATTATTGTTTTTGGAGGAAGTACAACAGGAAAATATCATCGATTAATAATTATCAGAAGTGTAAATTGGAAGAGGTCCCACACTACGAAAAACGACGTTGTTTGCAAAGGAAATTGGAAGACCACGATGGGCTAGGCGTTGCATATCTAATACGATTGACATAGGGAAGTCGGATAGGAAGGATGAAAGTGAAGACCTTGACACAAGTATATGGAAATCATGGCAGACTCTCCTAGTAAAACCGTGGTAATTATCCCGTTTTCTCAAATTGAGAGCCCCATGTCCCGCTTTTAGTTACATCTTACGACAAGCTAATAGGCAGGTAGTACTGCGCATGTATTCTTCCATCTCCCTGCACAGGCTTTGAGGTCTGGACAGACTGTAATAGTGAGTATTTTTCATTAATGTCTAAACCATATATCACAGTTGCCTTATTTCAACATATAATTGCACATTTGCTTGCTCCCAGTCAGAATCTAGTTGGGGTGTTTTCATTATAATACTCACAGACTATTTATAGCTAGACACTAACTACTTACTACTTAACTACTTCTAAATCTACTTTGTAGCATCCTGCACATGGGCGGATCGCCAGCTCCACATGCAGCACACCACCTAACTAAACTAACTACTTTACTACATGAATATACTACTTAACTACTTCTAAATCTATTTTGTAGCATCTTGCACATGGGCGGATCGCCAGCTCCACATGCAACACACCACCTAACTAAACTAACTACTTTACTACATGAATATATACTAAATCTATCCTAAATCTGTCTGGCCGTGACATCACCCCTGGTGAGGAACTGCTACCACCCTTCCCTGGGATGTCACGACCAGACATGTCTCATGAGGCTCGGAAACCGATACCTCATAGACCCTTTAAGCTGTCAATGTTATTTCCTCACCACTCCTTCCTGTAACAACCCACATGTGAGCGGATTGCCTAGCTCTACATGTAGGCTATCACACCTATATTTCACTGCCGAGACGGATACCATAACTCGGCTCATCTTTCACTGTCTCATTGACAACTTACTTCCCCTAACCTAACACTATTCACTACTTTACTCTACTTTACATGTGTAGACGTACCGAATCAACACTTTAGCTTGAGATAGGTCAGGCCTATCCCCGCCTCTTCCAACTCCACTGTACGTCATCAGCCAAAAACAAATAAACTAACAAAACCAAACTAAAATAAAACCAAAATAAAATAAAACGGGCAGACAAACAACCAACAATCTCATTAGAAGGTAGCCAAAACAAACTAACTAACAAAACCAAAGAAAATAAAACAGGCAGACAAACAACAATACCTAAGGAACAAGGGAACAAAACTGAACAGATATGAAAAACGAAAATAATACTAAACTTATAATTATTGTCGCCCTTAGTTATTAGTGAGTTAAACTCTATAATGTTCCATATCTGTGAATCAAAGTTGTTTTATGTACATACATGATTACAAAACTTCGTTATTATTAACCCATACAGAGATGATACTTCAGAGATAACTACTCTCCGTATGTTTTCTTCTACTGACTATAATCAATTTTAAACTTCTTATTCATTGTACGGGTAACTGGTCGATTTGGAGTCTCCCTCTTCCAACTTCGGTCGTCCGAAGTAGGAGAGCCGAGACTTGGTTCATCCTGAAATACTAGCATGCATTCCTGTATGTGTAGCTTAAGTGTCCCATGATATCCTTTTAACCATGTGTACTCGTGCTGATTACGCTGTTTCATCATTTTTTTTTCAGCAGCATGTGCCCCTTCCCTCATGCACTAATTTCATTTTTTTCTCCCACAAGCTTTTTATAATTGTGAATAATTTTGATAGTTTCCCTGGCCTTCTCCATTCCCTGTTTATTAATTTGACAAGAGTATAGTACTCAGATTCTCTTTCCATTTTATTTATCTCTTCCGCTTCCAAGTATTTAACCCGTAATGCTCTTGTACTTTCACACTGTCTCAAGAAATGTGCATTTCCTAACTCCTTTTCACACAATAAACATGTATTTGCGACTTCTGTAAATGCCTTATTTTTATAAACTCCCATCAACCACCATATCATTCCCCTGTATTCTCTTTTGGTTAATTTATCATGTATTATTTTCATACCTGGGTATATATTCATGAATTCCTCCAGAGTTCTCCTATTATTACCCTCAGCTCTTAGCCTTTGTATTTCTATATCTGCTACCCTCTGTGCCACTCTCCCACAGACTTTTCTTTCTTCTAAACCGTTGTCCCAATAGTTCCCCATCCCAATTCCTTCTAGTATTTTCTTTAAGTTGCCCGCCCAGTACCCATCCTGATACCTCATTTGGTGTCGGTAAGCTATATCTAGAATTTCTCCCCCTCCTCCCCTTTTTAACCTAAACCAATATTTTATTAATCTCTTAATTATATCCACTTTTATATTAATGTCAGTACACATTAATCTTGCTCCACTATTCGCTGTACTTATTGGTAAGCCTGTAATTATTTTAATAAATCTACTAGTGACTGAATCGAGCATTACTATTTCCTTTTCTGTGCCCCATACTTCTGAACCGTATATCATTTTAGATTTAATCACAGCGTTGTATACATTTCTTTGTACCCTAAAATCAATATTAGGCATCCTGTTATCTAATATTCTTATACTAGCTAGGGCTGCTGTACCAATCAGTTTTGCTCTCTTGACGTGTTCAGACCAATTTCCATTTCCTGATATGATAATTCCTAAATATTCTAACTTATTAACTACTTCCAGATTTACTCCTTCAAGATGCCATTTTTCCTTTTTTGCTAATTTGTTCCCTTTTTTGCACACCATTACTCTAGTTTTCTGTGCGTTAATTTTCATATTCCACTCTTTACAGTACTTCTCGATACCATCAATACTTTTTTGCATTGCAACTGGCGTTAGTGTGAACAGGAGTATGTCGTCAGCAAAGACAAGACCAGGAATATCCTGATTTTCTAAACACGGCAGTGCTAATCTTTCCTCAACTTCAAATTCTAGTATATCGTTAATGAACAATAAAAATAAAATCGGTGACAATTTACATCCCTGTTTCAAACCCATTTTAGAAATAATATCTCCTACTACTACTCCTTCTTTGACTCTCACAGTACACTTTACTTCAGCATATATCTTTTCTATAGCCCTTATCATTTTACATGACACTCCTACTTGTCTCAATCTAGTAACGACTGCCCCCCTGTTCACAGTATCGAATGCTTTTTCTAAATCTATTGATGTAATATAGAGCTTTCCACGTTTTTTCTTTACATATTTGTCAATAAGAGTTCTCACAATAAAAACATTATCTGGTGTTGTTCTCCCTCTTCTGAAGCCACTTTGAAATTTCGAGAGGATTGAATGTCTCTCTGCCCAGTTCCTTAGTCTATTTGCTAGTATACCCGTATATACTTTCCCCAATGTATCTAATAAGGTAATTCCCCTATAGTTCCCTGGATTTAATCTATCCCCTTTATTTTTGTATATAGGGCATATAATCCCCTCTTTCCAAGCTTTTGGAAATATCCCTTTCTCGAATATTTTATTGAATATCTTTGTCAAAATTTCCAACATGCCGCTTCGTTCTCCCACCTCTTTCCAAAATTCATATGTGATACCTGAAATTGCTCCTGATTTTCCCTTTTTGGCTCGTTGTAACAGATTCCTTATTTCATGAGTCGAAATAGCCTCATCTAATTCAGGCAGAGTGACACTCAAACCCCTCGAAACAGTAATCCCCTCATGCTGAGCTCTCCATGTGTCTTCTTTATTCAATAATTTCTCGAAATACTGGACCCATGTACTATAACTTATATTGGTCCCCCCAGAGCCCGACTTCTTTTTGGTTATTTGATTTATTTTATCCCATACTTTCCTACTGTCATTGTCCTTGCACTTTTTATTTATATCTGCGGCCAACTTTTGTTGCCATTCCAACTTCGTCTTTCTTAACAATTCTCTGTATTCTTTCCTTTTTTTACAAAATTCGTTTCTAGCTACTTGACCACCATCCACCCTGTATATCCTAAGTGCCTTCATAACTTGTGACTTTTTCTTTACACATTCTGTATTATACCATCCACCTCTTATCTGCGTTTTACTTGGATTTTGCCTCATACCTTTTCCTGCCATTCCTATTAAATTTTCTATCCTGGTTAGGGCTTCCTCCACTCTATTCTCTTCTATCAATTTTACAATACCTATTTTCCAAATCTCAAAATTTTCTCCATTGAAGTACTCTCTGAATTCATTTCCTAATTCTTCTCTCCAACGATACCTAGCTATTTTCCTCTCCTGTACGCTATCGTAAACGATCTCTTGCGCTCCTATCTCTTGAATAATTAATTTTATAGTTACTGGCATATGATTTGCCTCTGCCCAATCCTTAATGCTTATCTCTTTGATAGTTTGCAAACTATCCCTACAGCATACAACTAGGTCAATTGTACTACCCCCATTTTCTACTATATAGGTTAGTTTTCCACTCTCATCTCCAAACCACCACCCATTCAATATATAAAGCTCCTCTACCGCGCATAACTCTAGTAGTTTTTCTCCATTTCTGTTACATTCTTTATCCTGACTATTTCTATTAACTAGTAATACCCCGTCCTCAAGTTGACTATAAACTGGTTTCTTGTCCCCTATCCTCGCGTTAAGATCGCCCATAATAATAATGCTTGCCTGATCATACGTACTTCTCATTCGTCTAATTTCTGTCGCTAAATTCTCAAAAAAATCATTCTGCGCAAATGGAGAGCTCAAAGGTGGATTATATATAAAAGCTATACATATTTCATTCCTCCAATTAACCCTATCTAATATTCTTATCCAGATTAATTCCTTAAACTCAGATTCTAACCGCTGTATTCTATCTTTTAAGTTGTTTTTGATAACCACTGAAATTCCGCCCGATATCCTTCCTCTATTGGACCTCCTTGATTCATATTGACTCCATACGATACACCCTTCTATCTTTAAGTCTTTCTTGTAATCATCCCAAGTTTCTACAAGCCCAAGGATGTCCATTTCTTCCAGTAGCTCTTTAAAGTCTTCGTTACCTATTTTGCTCCATACTCCTTCAATGTTAACACATGATACCTTTAACTCTAGTTATTTTTTACTTCTATGTTCTAAACTCCCTGACTTACTTCTAGTTATTCTAGATCTTTCCACTTCCATTATACTTCCCTCCGGAGAGCAAATAACGTCCTTCTCAGATAGTTCTTCTGTGAGTTTTAATCTACTACCTGAACCCATCCCCTTCTTCTGAAAAAAGTCTTTTAGACTCACTGACCTACGCCTGGAAGTATCCTCAGCTCCTCCACGCGGCGCCGCTGTTGACATCCGGCTCGCCTCGTCGTTCCTCCCACTGTTATTTAACTCCGCTGGAAGATCTTTCCCAGCCAGAGTCTTGGTTCTGTCATCAGGTGTGCCGCTACTTCCTGGATTCGTGTCGACTCGACAGTCAGCTGTTTGTCCATCCTCCTCCACTAGGTGTTCGTCCCTCTGCCGTCTTCTGTTCCTCTGTAGAGTATGCAGATCGCTGTTGTCATCAGATTGTACGTTATCAGCCACTGTGCAGGCAGCTGACTGACACATTCCTTCCTCTACAGGCCGTTGCACTTCCTGGTGTGATGAACTCAACTGTCTATCCATTTCTCGTAGCTGTGCAATTGACCAGATCCGCGACCAGTTACTGTCACCTACTATAAGACGTTTGCCTCTTATGTATGCTTTTAGTCCATAGTTCCTAGCTTTTACTAGGTGAAATCGCAAGACTCTCTGTTTTATGATTGTCTCTTTATCCATATCTCTTCTTACCCAAATCCTCTCTCCTTTCAAGTTCTTCCCATTGAGGATAATTTTGTTCGCCTTCAAAGCAGAAATCAACTTAACCTTAATAGGTCTTTTCCCTTTGACTCTCCCCAGCCTATATATTTCATCAATATCTTCTTCTTTACAATTTATCTTGATATGGTTATTTATAATATCCAACACTTTATTCGTTAGATCATTCGAATCCTCCTTTTCCTTCTCTGGAATGCCGTATATGAAAATATTTTTCCTCTTTGCGTCCTGGATAGTCATTTTCAGTTGCCACTTTAATTTATCATTTTCTCCTTCAATCTCCTTCATATTCGACTTCAATAATTCTATTTCCCTAGAGTTTTCCACCACCTTTTCTGTCATAATTCTTCTCTCTTCTTTTATACAGTCTTTCATTTCTGTCATGTCATTTCTCAGCTCGCGAATTAACTCCCTTGTTTGGTCAAACTGGCAAGCCTCTCTGACTATTTCCCTAATCTTATCTATGTCCTCCCAGCTCAATGAACCCGTTGGTCCAGGGTTCATTTCTATGCCTCCTATTATCAGAAGAATTGCCACCACTGCTGCTACCATCATAGTTCCCTCAAGCCCAGATTTTCGTAAATGCACCTTATCACTTGGCGTACACACACACTTCACTCGCCCGTGCCATCGACCTATGGCCGCGCGATATTGCTCTAAAGCAATATTCATACTTCTCACTCAGCACTCACTGCACAATACAACCTCTCGCTTCGCTAGCTCGATTACAACTTCATTATAATAACATGTGCATTTGCCTTCTACCAGTTACAACGGTGTTGGTGAATTCTAATTATAATGACATGCTCTCTTGCCTACTGCAACTCATAATCGAGTTTGGAGTCATTCTTTGAATTGGCAGGCCCCCTTTCCCACTTCCAGGCACAAAGGACAAAGGTTCCACCTATTCAATACAATGATAAACCATTGCTCAAACTTATGTCATAGCAAGATTAATTTGGTTTGGAACCGGTTTTGACACATATTTATATCATCATCAGCCGATGGAAAAAGCATGGCAAGAAGTATACAATTATCAACACAAAAAACACATTGAAGGATAACTGTAACACACACCACTTTCATGAAGAAGTGTACAATTGAAGTTCATGTAGTTTTTACATTCTTGCTGTGAGTGTTAAAAGAACTGAAGGATATAAGTGAAATATAACACTCTTCCATGAAGATTTTTTGTAGAGATCTTAAGCAGTGTGACGTTCTTGGGCACTCTTGCTGCATGCTTCGGAGTCAATATATTAGATGTTGAGATAAAAAAGGATCTTGAAGGATGCAGCATAATTTACAATTGTTGCTAGGCAAGGAATACACTTGCTGCTAGGTAACGAATGACATGATTTTGTTTTGGTACTTCTAAAGGTGGATAGCGATATATATATATATATAAACTCCTAGAGTATATTGTAGGATATGAACTCATCAGTCTTGATATGGATTTATGAGATCTATAGAAAAAGGAAAATAAGTTAGAAATAAAAATAAACACAGGGAAAATAAATAATACTGTGAGGCTCACCTTGTTTAGCTTGCCATGAAGTATTAGAGGAAGTAAAAACAAAAATTGAGCACAGGTTGGGGATATGAGGCGGAGGAAGAGTGTAAAGGAAGTTGTCTATGGTGGATCAGGGGGAGTGTTGTAGTAGGGGCAAGTAGCGCAAGAAGGTGTTGTGTATAACGTGGAAGATCGACCGCCTACTTGTCAACTTGAAACTTCAGATAAGGAAGCTAAAAGGATGTTCGGTTTTCCAGAGAAGTCATTAAGGTTTTGGCTAGTTTTAAAAAATGATCAAGGTGTATTAAACAATTTTCAGTGATATCAAGAAGAGGGCCTTTGTTTAGGGTATTGATAATTTCAATATCTTGGTTTAACGAAGCGAAAATATGTTTTCCGTCCTGCATGTGATGCCCTATTACTGAAAATTGATTGTATTTTATCGGGTTAACGTGTTCTGAATATCTAATTTTGAAACTGTGTCCTGTGTGTCCTATGTAAGAAGAATTACAGATATTACATTTAAGACGGCATATGCCTGATCTTGAAAATATATTAGTTCTGTTTAACGAACTGACGTTATAAATCACTTCCTTGTTTTAATTGTTAGTTCGAAAGGAAATTTTGGAATTATGTTTTTTGGAGATATTGGCAATGCCGTGGACGTCTTCATTGAAGGTGAAAGTAGAGTAAGCAGCTGGTTTAGGTTTGTCATTTAATAGCGTTGTATATGTTCGTTGTTTACATTTAATGATTATTCGTTCAACAAAAATCTGCTGTAACCATTAAATTTAGCGATGGAATTGATGATATTAAGTTCTTTATTACATTACATTTAGATAAAAGTATTTTGAAAGCATGGATAACCATACTATTGTAAGTGGCACACTTATGTGTTTGAGGGTGTGAGGAATCTTGTCCTATGTTAGTAGCTGTTTGTGTGGGTTTCCTGTTAATCATATAAGATAAAGAATAATGTAGTCTGCTAATTGTTATATCTAGGAAATTGATTGATCTGTTGGATTCAGTTTCAACGTTCAATTTAATATGAGGATCAATTTTGTTGAGTTTATTTAGAGTGGAGGATGCATTAATAATCCTATCATCTAGAATTATCATTGTTTCATTTCACTTATCTTGCCCAAAATAGTATATTCTTGGAAATAATTTAAGTATATCTCTGCCAAGATCCCCGAGGCCGATGATCCCATTGCTAAGCCATCTTGTTGGTCTATTATATTGTCGATTGTGAAAAAATTGTAATTGACTACCAATTTTAAGACCCAGTTCAAGTTCCTTTCAATAATGGGAAATAATTGTTTGGTATTAATGCTAGGGTACATGTTGACAATATCAAAAGAATATAAAGAATGGTGTGGTTGAATTTCAAAGTTGTTCAGTTTTTCATTTAGCTCTATAGTGCTTTTGATATAATTTCTCGATAATTTGTTATTATTATTTAGAAATTTCTGAATAAATTGGACTAATTTGTATAGTGGGCTGGGTTTGTTATTAATGATCGGCAGAATGGTGACATCAGCCTTGTGGGTCTTTGTTTTTGCAGTTGGCAGACCCGGATTGATGTTCAAAAACTTTGTTTTCTCATGATCGGTAAATAGGAAATAGGTGTTCTTTGATGTTTTTTAAAAAACGCTGAATCTGTTGAGCTGGGTCTTTCTTAATTATTAAAAAAGAATTATTGCAAACATGTTTTTGGTTTTTTCGATGTATTCCATTTTATCAGCTTTTGTAACGATGAGATTATTATCTTCAATTTTCTTTTTAAGCTTTGAAATATGTTCTCTTTCAGGGGATGTATCTCTATTAGTAGGTTTTATATTTGAAATAGAGGTGTGAATCTTATTTAATTTTCTCTTTACATCTTGTCTTATTTCGTCTTGTAATTCTAGGGGCATTTTACTGATGGCTATTACAGATCTTGTAACTAAATCAAAAATGTATTAACTTTATTTGTGTTAGGCCAATTACTGTTTGTTTAGGGCTATGAGAGAGGATCAAGTTATTATCATAATTTAGAGTTGTTTTTGTTAAGTTGACTACAGGTGGATGGAATTTCCTTTTTATGTTGTCGGCATTGCTCCGTTCTTTGGTTAGTTTCGTAACATTCCTACTTATCGCTGAGTTCTTTTTGAGTGTGATGAGCTTTCTTTGTAGGGTACTCTGTTTTTTACATAGTGTATTGAACAGTCTGTTGTCAACTTGGGTTTTAAATATGTCCAATTGAGCCCTTGAGAGTAGGTGAGCTGCTTCAAGGTGAGACTCATAGAGTTGACTGTTCAGAAAAAAATTCTTATGAAGAAGCTTAATTTCGTTATTTAACCAAATCTTGTTAACTTTTGTTTGGGTTCTAGAATGGTCAGTGGAAATGTGTTTTCTGTTAAAAGTTTTAAGAAAATTGGGAGTTAATTTGTGTGCGATACATTGTTTAAGAAAGCTTATATGTTTGCCTAGTTTTGCAGTCTTGATTTGTAGGCCCATGTAATGACAGGCCTTAGAATTCGCCTGGTAAGTTTCATCATAATTGAAAGGTAAAAAATAGCTACTACCACAGGACAAGATTCCTCACACTCACAATCACATAAGTGTGTCACCTACAACAGTATCGTTAACCGCGCTTTCAAAATATCTTTATCTAAATATAATTTAAATAAAGAAATTAATATCATCCGTCCATCGCTAAATTTAATGGTTACAGCAGACTTTTATTGAACGAATAATCAATAAATTTACACACCGAACAAATACAACGCTATTAAATGACGGTCCTAAACCAGCAGCTTACTCTACCTTCACCTTCAATGAAGATGTCCACAGCATTGCCAATATCTTCAAAATCATAATTCCAAAATTTCCTTTCGAACTGTCAATAGAAACATGGAAGTGATTTATAACTCCAATTCGTTAAACAGAACTAATGTTTTTTAAAGTTCAGGCATATACCGTTTTAAATGCATTACCTGTAATTCTTCTTGCATAGGAAGAACAGATTGATTGACTGAGAACGCAGTTTCAAAATTAGATATTCAGAACACGACAACGCAATAAAATACAATAAATTTTCAGCAATAGGGCAACACATGCAGGACGAAAAACATCATTTCACTACGTTAAAACAAGATATTGAAATTATCAGTACCCTGAACAAAGGCCCTCTTCTTGATATCACTGAAAATTGTTTAATACACCTTGATCAATTTTTTAATCCTAACCAAAACCTTAACGACTTGTCTGAAAAACCGAACATCCTTTTTGAGTTCCTTATCTTAGTTTTCAAAAGCTTCAAGTTGACAAGTAGGCGGTCGATCTTCCATGTTATACACAGCACCTTCTCGCGCTACTTGCCCCTACCACAACACCCCCCTGATCCACCATAGACAACTCCCCTTACTCCCTTACTCCCACACCTTATCCCCTACCTGTGGTCAATTTCTGTTCTTACTTCCTCTTATACTTCATATCAAGCTAAACAAGGTGAGCCTCATAGTGTTACTTATCTTACCATTTTTCCCTGTGTTTATTTTTATTTCTAACTTATTTTCCTTTTTCTATAGATCTCATAAATCCATATCAATACTTACGAGTTCATATCCTACAATATACTCTAGTTTATATATATCAATCACTATCCACCTTTCGAAGTACCAAAAATAAGAAAAACATGTTATTCGTTATCATTAGTTCAGCCCGTGGACCGCTATTCACACAGACGTTTTCTCACTCGCGGCCTTCTTGGAAAGAATATTCTGCAGCAATGCTCAGAGCTGCCAAGCTCTTTGCTTAGGAACTATGCTTCGAATTGTTCCCCGTTCTTGCCGTCTGCGAAGCGGCCTTAGGCCCCTAGTTTCGTATACGGTTGGGACAGGATCTAGACAAGACAATTGGTCTGGACGGTTAGGATTCGTGCCATGGACAAGACCATTGGTCTGGACGGTTAGAAGCCGCGAAGCGGCGTTAGGCCCCTAGTTTCGTATACGGTTAGGATAGGATGTAGACAAGATGATTGGTCTGGACAGTTAGGATTATTGCCGTGAACAAGGCCATTGGTCTGGACGTTTAGGATTCTTGCCGTGGACAAGACCATTGGTCTGGGCGTTTAGGATTCTTGCCGTGGACAAGACCATTGTTCTGGACGGTTAGAAGCCGCGAAGCGGCATTAGGCCCCTAGTTTCATATACGGTTAGGATAAGATGAAGACAAGATGATAGTGCTGGACGGTTAGGATTCTTGCCGTGGACAAGACCATTGGTCAGGACGGTCAGGATTCTTGCCATTGACAAGACCATTGGTCTGGGCGGTTAGAAACCGCGAAGTGGCGTTAGACCCATAGTTTCGTATACGGTTAGGATAGGATCTAGAAAAGACGATTGGTCTGGATGGTTAGGATTCTTGCCGTGGACAAGACCGTTGTCTGGATAGTTAGAAGCCGCGAAGCCGCGGCACTAGGCCCCTAGTTTCCTGATGTCTAGACTGGGCGACAGCAGCGCACTTTTATTATGCTGCGGTTAGTAACGGACTATCATCAACATACTTGACGGGAAGGAGATCACGTGCCACTTTACAGTGGCCAATAAGAGTACAAGTACAATGGACATGGCATGTGATAATCTTAAGTAGGTTATAAAAGTAAATGTGCTTCTTGGGGCGGGGTGGTGGGTTCCTGGATATCGCAAAGAACACATCTCTCCTCTGAGACGCTCTTCAAGTAAGATTTCACTAATTCCACTCACTTGTAACATTACAAATTACGGTGGTCTACGGGCTGAACTAATGCCTATTCGTTACCTAGCAACAGTTTTAAATTATGCTGCATCCTTCAAGATCTAGTATATGGGATTCGAAGCTTACAGCATGAGTGCTCAAGAACGTCACACTGCTTATTATCTCTACAAAAAATATCTTCATTAAAAAATTGTTACACTTCACTTGTATCCTTCAGTTCTTTTAACACTTTACAGCAAAAATGTGAAAACTACATGAGCTTCAATTGTTCACTTCTTCATGAAAGTGTTATATGTGTTACAGATATCCTTTAATGTGTTTTTGTGTGTTGATAATTGTATACTTCTTGCCATGTTTTTCTATCGGCTGATGATGACATAAATATGTGTCAAAACCGGTCCCAAACCAAATTAAGCATTTTGTGACATAAGTTTGTGCAATGGTTTATCATTTTATTGAATAGGTGGAACCTTTCTCTTTTTTAACATTGTGATATTGTGATTCTCAGTTCAATACGGAACAATTATTTAGTTTTTAACTTTAAGTAACCCTTTCAGGATACCAATACATGGAACTGGGTATGAAACTTTACGTACAATGGTATACAAATGAAAGTAGATATGAATTAATTAGGCACTCCCAGGCACCTTACACACTTAAACCTTGGTACCGGAGAATTTGATACCCTCAAGATCATTAAAAACTTCTAAATTTATGCGAATTCTCCGAGGGAGCCCTGCTAGGTGGGGGTTCCTTATTATACAATTGTACAGTATGATTAACGAGTGAACAACGTACATAAAGAAAACTGGGATGTAGCAGTACTGAAATAAGATATGGATATTGCCTCAAAGCAGATTATACAAACTTTAAATCATTACATCCATGAAAGCACAGTTATTAAACACATCAAAATTCAATCTAAATTTAAGAAACTAAAGTCCCTGGATAACGTGGGGTGTTCTCACAGCCATACGCTTAAGTGATAAATTACATCATCGCCTCATATAGCACCAAACTATCCACAATCAAACTTATGATACAAGCATTAGAGGAAATGGATCAACCGGCTAGTCAGAATAGCAAAAGAATTGTATTATTCCACAAAATGTTAAACAGTTTGCTCAATAAGTGACAAATGGAAAATTATGACACAGTAGGAAGAAAACAAAAGAAACTGTGAAAGAAATAAATATAGGAATTGTCCTAATAATATATACAATCAGTATAAAGTATTCATTTTCAGTATGTTCTACTACGATCGGAGCGAAATTAGCCAATTTTATAGAATCTACATGTAACACATCCCTTAACATTAGTTGAGTTCCTTGTAGCAGCAAATTGTTATTCTGCAACCAGTATCATAAGGAGAAATAAGTAAACATATTTCCGTTTTAAGCTGTGGCACTGCACGTTTGCCTAGTAATATATCAGCTAGAAAGAACCCGGTAAAGCCACGTACAATGAAACCTTTACTACATATTTTCAAACTGTCACTATGAATGGCTTATATCCTGACTATTTTAAAATCACAACAATAAAAATTATTTATACATCAGGAAGCAAGGATGATATGCAAAATTTACCCGCAGGTATCTGCAATTAGCCATGCATCAAAATTACTGAAGAAAAGCATAAAATCCAGACTTAATATTTTGGAACCAGTTTGGTTTTAGGCCAGGAATAAGCACCGAAGATGCAATATACAAAACAGATTTCTTGTGCAAATCAATAAATGAAGGAGCGAATAAGGAGTGTGTTTTGGAATAAAAATAACATTGGATGAGGAAAATCTAAATGCACAGTTTAAAACCTGGAAAAAGTAGGTGTTCGTGGAATAACAAACAGGCTCATAGACAGCATCGTTACAAATCGAATACAGAGAGTTAAAGTTTATGATAAACTAAGCAATCCCATAATAAGTCATACAAAATTACCACAATGAAGAATGAAAAAAATTCTGGTAGATATTAATGATTGCCTGATATGAAATCTAGATGGAAAAATACTTGCTTATGCTGATGACACAGTCATCGCAATCACTGGTGCCTTATGGGCAGAGACTTGCGATAAATGGGACTGAGTAAAGAAAATAATAAATGAATTGTATCGTATTGTATTTATTTCTTCCAGCTGAAGATCCAGTGATATGGGACACGTCAGTAATCACATATATAATAACAAAGGATCAAACAGACATATACATGCCATGAGAAATAAAAAGAAATATGCAATCTAGTAAAAAAGCACAGATAAACAAAGATACGTAAGTTAATTTTCAAGAACTAAATATTCTTCAATACGATAAAAACTATGGTTAGAAACAAACTGGAATTATTATTTCTTAAAATTTGGTTTTATACGCTTAATGAAGTTTGGCAATTTATTTAAACAAATGCACTCCTGCATAACTCAAACTTGATTCATAAAGCGTAATTTTGTGTGGTTCTATGTGGAGACTATGTCTATAACTAGTATTATACATAATGTAAATCTGAGTTTATGGTGAAACTGATTACATTCTTTTTCATATGTGCACGTTTTTGTAATATATAAAGGCTAGGCAATTGTGAAATAGAATACTGTTTAAAATATTTCTTGCATCTTGTCCTCCTGCCGACACCGGCCATTCCTCTAATTATTTTATTTTGTAATTTAAAAATGTCCGCCTCTGTGGTGTAGTGGTTAGCGTGATTAGCTGCCACCCCTGGAGGACCGGGTTCGATTTCCGACTCTGCCACGAAAATTTGAAAAGTGGTACGAGGGCTGGAGGTGGGTTCGATTCCCACCTCAGCCATCCTCGAAGTGGTTTTCCGTGGTTTCCTACTTCTCCTCCAGGCGAATGCCGGGATTGTACCTAACTTAAGGCCACGGCCGCTTCCTTCCCTCTTCCTTGTCTATCCCTTACAATCTTCCCATCCCTCCACAAGGCCCCTGTTCAGCATAGCAGGCGAGGTACTGTCATTCTCCCCAGTTGTATCCCCCGACCAAGAGTCTGAAGCTCCAGGACACTGCCCTTGAGGCGGTAGAGGTGGGATCCCTCGCTGAGTCCGAGGGAAAAGCCGAACCTGGAGGGTAAACAGATGATGATGATGATGATGATGATGATGATGATGATGATGAACTTAAAAATGACTTCTCTATATCGCGAATTCCCTCAGATCCATAAGTTAGTATGGGATGGACATATGCGAAATATATTATTCGACAAGTCTCTAAATTGAAACTACTTTTCAAAGATATTATCATGAAATAAATTCTACTAAGTTTTACACTATAAACTCTGTATATTATTCCCAGCCTAGAAACGTTGTAGATGATGAGTACTCAACTAATGTTCTCTCCAAATTATATTGGACAAATTTCTATATTTAAATAAATCTTATGGTGAAATATGATCACAGAAATTTTGCTTTAGCCCTATTTAAGATTAATTTATTACCTTCAAGCCAGCTCAGGATATTACTTACTACATTGTCTGCCTTTAATTCTAACACTTCAGAGCATTCATCAGCTACAAAAATAGTAATATAAACTTCAAACGAAGTTAAGTGCATTCCTTGAATATTATCGACAATTTGGACTATATCATTGATAAATTCTAAAAATAATAATGGTCCTGCATCGAACAAATATACAACCTAAAGTCTATACTCCGCCACAGAATGTTGAGTGGTAAGAAAATTGTGGTGTCGTTTATAGACTTCAAAAAGCGTTCGATTCGGTGGACAGAGAGACTTTGGATAAGATCATTAGGGAATTTGGAGTCAAAACCAAACTGGCAAATATAATCAAAGAGACCCTAACAGGCACAACCTCCAAGGTAAAATTCTTCGGGCATCTCTCACAATCATTTGAAATTGAGGACCGTTTTTTCAAAATTCGCTCCTTGCAAAATCATAATTTTTCAGGAGAGTCAAAAAGGTGGTTAGGCAATAGAGTAAAAAGGATATTTTGACAAAGTGCATCTTAAACAGTTTATTTGTTAGTTACAATCTGATATAGGTAGAGCCAAAAGCACAAATTTGAATTGTTTTTACAAAAAAGGTAGGGGAAAATGTTCGTTTTTTTTAAACTTGCTCATTGTATAATCCTATTGAGTAAAAATGTCCTCCATAGCATATATAAAACAAATTTAAAAACATAAAATGTCAGAATTTACACACAGACATTATCACAATACTATAACTGAAGAATGGTAGTGGTAATATTATGGTCGATACCAGTGTTTCAAAATTGAACAGACATAAAATTAATGAATGTCTGTCTTTATTGACTAGACCTCTTTATTTCTCAATCAGTTTCCTCCATCATATCACTTACATTCAACTTGTTCTTGGTATGTTTTCCCTTAAGAACCGCTTCATAGAACTCCTTAGCTTCCACAGGTATTTGTATGAATTTCATTAATTTTTCGATATCTTGGCTCTTTTCCTTATTAACGTGATTTCCTATTTCCATTTTTGGAGACAACTCCATTTCTTTGAAGGAAATCTTTCCTTTATTGAGTATTTCTACAATGGTTGATTCACCACTGTATGTGTATCGAACAGCGACCTGTACCTTGAAGTTTTCATGTTTCCTGTATTGAATGATGCGGGTTTTCGTGATGTTGAAAGGTGGTTTCCCTTCCAAAATCTTTCTTGATTTTGCCTTCACATCATAGATGTTCCAATCTTTTTGTAGTATTCTCACTAGTCCGTGATCACTGAGTAGGCTATGATACCTCATAGGCGATACAATCTCTTCTTTCTCTCTGTATTTTTTTCTCTACGTTCCCGAACACTCGATACGGCGGCGAAAAGCTATGACCTAGAATGGGAAAATAATGTTCAACTGATGTGAAAACTTTAGACTTTTCGAGGAAACGTGCCACAGATGCTAATAAAATACTATTCTTATTTTGGGATACACAAGAGTCTGAAAATAGCCTGATTTTTAAATATATCTAGCCCCTTCCTTGCGAAGATTATTTTCTAAGTGCTCAAGATAGTCTTTTTCCCCCGAAGCTATTTCATTCGCTCCACGACCCCCTTTCGTCTCCAACTACGTATAAAAGAAAACTTTACTTTTGTCCAGTCGCTTTTCATTTCCCATGACACAAAGATTATATAACCATGCTTGTCTCAGTAAAATGCTTCCCCTATAGATACTTTAGGAATGGGTTAATTTTGTTGCATGTCAAATATAACATCAACATGACTATCATCCTTTTCTTTAAGTATGGCAAAAAGTTTATTAGCTCGTGCTTTGTGTAATTTATAATCAGTTCGAGCCTTGTTCCTTACAACGTTATTTTTCGTATCTTTTATTGATAATTAAAGTTCTTTGCACGTCGAACATGTATCTGAGTGTGGATTACCAAAACCTAAATTGAATTTCGTACAGATAATTTGCATGTACTTTGAGATTGAACATTTTGATTTTCCTTCTAAATCTCTTTCTTTGCAGAACTGAATGTACATTTTATTGATATTAAGGTGCGTAGGCAAATACGCCCGTGTACACTTATTGCGACTATAGTGGCTTTGCCTACACTTATATTTCAATATGTGATGAATAACGGCGTCCGTAGTTTCCTTACATGTCAGCAAAATATCCAGCAGTCTAACTACGTTTGCTGTAATGAGCGAGTTTTGGTATACCACATATCGTAGTAATGAGCAAGTTTTGGGAAAACGACCCATATTTAGCGGCTTGTTGTGATGACAATAAACAACTTTTGCTAAAACCAGTTTAAGGACATGAAGGCCAAGTGACCTAACATTCACGTCCCGTATATAACTCAATTCACCCCATTTTTGCAATGAGCGAGTTTGAAAAAACGGTCCTCAATTAAGACAGGCGTGAGGCAAGGGGATCGACTATCCCCACTCCTATTCAACTGTGTCCTAGAAAAGATAGTGAGAATATGGAACTCAGAACTTGAACATCAAGGGATAATCCCGATCTGTCTAGGCCTAGGGAGAAAATCAGGTGGGATTAAAGTCAACTGCTTGGCTTTTGCTGACGACTTTGCTATACTATCAGGATGTCCAGAGGTCGCAACCATCCAGATAAACCTCTCGGAAAGACTCGCCAGCCAAACAGGACTGAGGATCTCGGCTGAAAGGACCAAATTCATGACGAACATCAAAGATGGACCAAAATTCCTGGAAAGAGAGATAGGACGGATAGAAAGGTTCAAGAAGTTCAAGTACCTTGATGAGACAATACAGGAGAATGGACTAGAAAAAGCTGCAATAGAAGATCGGATCTCAAAAATGGAGAGAGCATACGGCTTGACAAAAAACATCTACAATAAGAAGTGCTTATCCTGGAATTCCAAATTAAAACATTACAACACCGTGGTCAAAACAGAATGCCTGTCCATGAACGACAAGCTGGAGAAGCTAGAGGTCCTGGAAAGACGAATCCTCAGAAAAATTATGGGAGCTGTCCAAACTGAAAGCGGATGGAAACTTCGGAGTAACCAAGAAGTTTACCAGAAGGTGGAAAGAATCTCAGAGACCATGAAAGAAAGGAGGCGGTGTTTCTTGGACATCTATACAGAATGAATGCAAACAGACTTACCAAACCGATATTTGATTACTTCTGGAGAAAAAAAGACCACTACAGCGTGGATTAAAGAAAGGAAGAATGATATGGAAAGGTTAAGCATCTTGGAAGACCAGCTGTTAGAAAGTAATACGTTTAGGAACACGCTGAAGAATTTGGAAGGTGTTCAAGCCGCAGGAATAACTAGGAAGACCGGAAGAGCCTGAACAGATGAACAGCGGAAGGAGGCCAGCGAACGCATGAAGGAGTTTTGGACACAGAGAAAACTCCGCACGAAGAGAAAGACATGAAGTTGTAGCGTGATCCTCGCCGGCTTGCCGGCGGATTTCAGCGAAATAAAGTAGCTCTTGCTGAACAAACACACAACAACAACATCAAGAAATCCACGAATATCTGTTCTGGTATCCAGCGACTAGTGGTCTGTGTCTGTTCACCTAGTTGGTGCGGCAGTGAAATATGGCTTGATCTTAACAATTAAGTCTGTAATTACCATGAACTTTATTGAAGAACACCACAGTCAACTTCAGCTTGAAGGAATCATGATGGAACAAACGGAAAGAAATCCGCTACCCCAGGGCCCAGTCAACGCACTGGACTTTCCTGGTCATCGGCTTCTGGGGGACCATAAACATCATGAGGAAAGGAGTCGGAGCTTTTCAAAATTTCTTCGCAAACACAAAATTGGCACTCTCAATGCAAACACTCTCTTCAAACTTGGAAAACTAAAATACTTACAGACATGCTTGAAAACTTTCACATCAAAATTCTTGCCATTCAAGAGACACGCTTCATAGATGTAAACCATTTCGAAACAGAAAATTACAGGATTCACAAAGGTAAACCCGCTGTCAGAAGAGGCAACCAATTATTGTTTGGTACAGAATTTGCAGTACACAAATCATTCGTGGCTAACATCACAGACTTCAATTCCTTATCAGAACGTATCTCCACACTGTCCTTCAAATCAGGTGATGAAGCATACACAATTATCAAAGCACATGCACCTAAAATGACCATTACAGAAAGAAGCCACAAGAAATTGAAGACTTCTGAGAAGACATGGAAGAAGTAACCAACAACGACTTCAATGCCCAATTAGATAAGGAGAGAAAATACAAACAAATAACAGGCCCGTACTCGGCACACATTCGCACAAATAAAAATGGGCAACACATCATTAAATATTGTCATAATTTTAACCTCAAAATTATGTCAAAGCATTTTCATAAGCAAAGACGAAAACTTACAAAATAGAAAGCACCCAACACAGTGTGGGGAGAATTCCAGATTGACCATGTGGCCATTTCCAAAAAAGTACGGGGGAATTTTTAATGTCAGAACGCGTAAAGTATTCTTCGAGTCTGATCATTATGTACTACAAGTTAAGTTTAGGCCAATCCCAGGAGAGAAAAATACAGCGCAAAACAAAATAGTCAAGCCTGATCTGGAATACCTGCAGATAAACAGGGATAAAATCGTTGAAGAAATTCATAGGCATTCAACAGACACTTGGACAGATCTTGCGAAGGTAGTTCAGAAAGCAATTAGCCGGGGCTACCTCCTTGTAAACGAAAAGATAGATGGTGGAACGTAATTTGTGATCAAGCCATTGAGAGAAGAAAACAAGCATAGGGAAGTTCAGCAGTAACAGAACATCAGAAACATGGAAGGAATTCCACTTAGTTCAGAAACAATAATCGGAGGAAGTCAGGAGAGAAAAACGAGCATACGACAATAACAGGCTAAAGATAATTGAGGAAGGTTTTTAAGCGGAATAACACAAGACATTTTTACAGGACTTTCAAAGAAAATATTAAGGTTTATCAACTTCCCAGCCTCTACTTCCGAAGAACAGGTGGATCCCTGGAAACAAAAGCAAAATAAAACTGTAAAATTCTCAAACATTACTTTGATAAACTTTTGAATTGCTAGAAACCCACAGAAAATCTGACATTCCTTAGAACTACATCAACCCCGATTCTAATCCAACCACAATAGAAGAGATAGAGGAAACGTTAAAACAAATGAAAAATAACAGAGCAGCAGGAGAGGATGGTACTATCGCAGAGATCTGGAAGCTCCAAGATGAAAACATCACCAAAAAATCCATAAGATTATCACAGAAATTTGGGTAGAGGAATGAAAATGTGCATTAATCCACCCATTAAATAAAAAGGCAGTCTAACCTAGTCAGCGTTCGGTTGCAGACGTATTGTGTGGAGGTGTCAGGAGAGCCGGCGTGGAATGTGAACGGTGGCCAGTAAAGTAATTCGAGAGGGAAGAGGAAGATGATTGGCGTGGATCAATATCGTGTGGCTATTGGAAGATGGCAGATGAAAGGGAAGAAGGAGATAGCTAGAAATAAAGGAAGTATAATGGAAACAAGAATGACGGACGAGATGATATTGGCGGCAGTGGTGATTATGATACTACTAGTTATAGGAGGAGTAGAGGTAAACCCCGGCCCGACTTCTAGTAGCAACATGAACTGGGAAGACGTGTAGGTCATTAGAACAGTGGTGAAAGAAGTGGTGGAAGAAGTATGCCCGATGAGCAGATTAAGAATATGATGAAAGAGCAAATGAAAGAACTTGAGCATATAAGGCGATGGATACACGGAAAAACACACGAGATAATGAGTAGAGTAAAAACCAACGAGAGAGAGATCATATCACTCAAGTCAAAAATAAGGGAGATGGAAGGAGAGGTGGTGAAGTTGCGAGCGGAAATTGAAGACTGTAACCGAGAACGGATGAAGAAATTCCTATTCATATATGGAGTACCGGAAGACAAAGCAGAAGATAAAGTACTGACAACATACAAAGTTGTGGAAGTCATCCAGAAAATGATGAGAATTAATTTTAGCGTAGTCGATATTGATGATGTAGACAGGACAGGTAAAAGAACGGGGTGAGAGACCGATAAAACTGAAGCTATTTTCCACCTTGATGGCGGAAGTAGTGATAAGAATTGCAGATAACATTCGTAGCACAAAAATTTGGATTAAAGAAGACATTGGTAGAGAAGGGGTAAAGAACATAAACACTCTGAAGAAACATTTGGCCAGGGCTAAATTACAGGGGTTAAGAGCTCATATTAAGGGTCAAAAATTAGTAGTGACCAACGGTACCTGGACTTGAATGTGGACTGCGAAGAAATTACGAGAAATGGAAGATGACAGGAATGACGAAGTGGTAGTGGGAAAGAGAGTGGAGGAAAGACAAGCCAGAGACTGTAAAGTGGGGGATGAAGGACATGGAGGCAAAGAAAGAAACAAGGATAATAAGGTAAAGGAACCAAGCTCGCAGCATGAAGGATGTAACTTGATAGATTTATTAGCCATAGCGAACAGGGACGTAATGGCAGAGATTAGGAGTGTGATAAGGAAGGAAACCAGGGAGACCTGGGCATTAACGAAGGAGTCCAGGACGGAGGCCAGTGGGAGAGAAGATAGAAGGATACAGGGAGAGATTGTTGGATAAGAAACACAGGACGTAACAAGAGCAAACAAACGAAGTGAAATCACGACTGGAAAGCATGAAGAAGAAGAAGAAGAAGAAGAAGAAGAAGAATAAGAAGAAGAAGAAGAAGCAAGAGGTGCCCTAGTGAGAGGGTGAAGTCTGAGCCTAAGAGAGTTATGGGGCAAAAAGAACAGAGTAGACGAAGGCATAGTGACAAGAAGCAAAAAAGTTATTGTGTAGCGAGAAGTAAATGGCTGTATACACGATAATAGTGGAGTGTGTGCGTGTTAAGGAGAAAGATAATATCTGGTGACGGTTGATTTATGAGCTGGGGTCCTAGTTATCCTAGTTACCCTAGTTATAAGTGAGTGAACATGGCTTCATTTAAGGTGGTGAGTTGCATGGGTTTTAAAGTTAACAAATATAGTGAATTAATAAAGGTTGAAGAGTGATCAACAAGAAAGAAATGTAAAGTGTAATAAACTGCACATCGGCACTACAGTGGAGATAACACGTTGTCAGGTTAGCAATATAAGTAGAATATAAGAAAGGTCAGTGTCTAAGAGAGAATGTGCTGAGTGCGAACCCGGCCGGAAGTGGAACAGTCTGTGGTCTAGTGCAGACTCAGCCCGACACAGCACTGTACTCTGCTCTGTTATATGTTGCCAGTTGTAGTTTCACATTGCCATTAATGCCATACAGTCTATAGATGGAATTACCCTGTTGCAATAGTTCTTTTAGTCTTCGTTTATCCCTTTTCTTAATAGCAATATTGAGTTTTTACATTTTATTATTATTATTTTCAGTACTACTAGCTTTCGTTTATCCCTGGTCTTAATAGCAATATTGAGATTTTTTTGAGGTTTTGTTTATGTCTGAAAAGATAAAATTGACTCATGGACATTTGATTATTATTATTTCCAGCAACTTTTTTTTCCACATTTGGTGTTAGCTATGTTTACTATACGAGTATTATTTTATGTGTATAGCATCTTAAGCTGTCTAGGTTGGGCACTATTATTTTTCTCCCTTAATGGATCAATAAGGCTTCATCGCTGTAGATCTGGAAGAAAAATAAAGGCTTTACTTACTTACTAAATAAAAAGGGTGATAAGGCAGATGCAAATAATTACAGAGGTATTTCGCTAGTACTGGTTGCGCACAAAATTTTCTCTAAGGTGCAATTAAACAGCCTACAACCACAAGCAGATCCACATATAGGGAATTATCAGGCAGGCTTCAGAAAAAGGGGATCATGCATCAAATAGATCTGGAACTTGAGAACATTTTTGAAAGTCAGACAAACAAGAAACACTGTAGTTACCTATGTGGAATTTAAAAAACCGTACGACTCTATAGACAGACAGACGCTCTTTGAATTCCTGGAAGAATACGACATTAACAGAAAAACCAGGGCAATTATACAACAGACATTTACAGACACCACCTCAAAGATCAAGTTCGTGGGAGGAATTTTGGAACCCTTCCAGATACATACAGGTGTCCGACAATATTCTTCAACATGGTGTTAGACAAAATTATCAAGCAGTGGGAGGAACAAGTTAAAGAAATACAGCGGGGAAAAGCACGTGAAACAATAACCATCATAAAATGTCTGGCATTTGTAGATGACATAGCCATACTCAGCAATAATACAGGGGAGGCAAAGGAAGCACTGGAACTCTTGCATGAATTAGCTGCCAAAACACGTCTACCCAGATATCTTTCGAGAAGGCCCAATACGTGGAACGACAGAAAAACAATGTGAACATCATGCATTCTGTATATGGATTCGTAAAAAGAGTAGAAAAATTTAAATATTTAGGGGAATGTATACAAATAGGAGGATCAAACAAGACGTCTAACATAGAGCGAACCGAAAAACCCCAGAATACATACAAACTCACATGGTCACATTATAATAAGAAAAGCATATCAAGGCAGGCCAAACTCAGACACTACAACACATTCGCTTTTCCGGAAGCCTTGTATGTGTCAGGAACGACCAAAATCAGATCATCAGGCATTATAGACAGCAAAAATAGAACGTAAATGTCTCAGAAAAATATTTGGACCAATACACAGAGATGGCATATGGATGAAACGACCTACCGAAGAGCTGTACCAGCACACTGACAGACTCATAGACATGATAAGGAAAGACAGATTAACTTTCTATGGGCACATACAGAGAATGGACCACAACAGACTTACAAATAAAATCTTTGGTGTAGTAAACTTTTCAGGCAAGAAAACAAATTGGTATCATCAAACAGAGGAAGACATAAGGCAGGTGGGGACCAACAGGCAAACGATAGGAGATAGATGATGATTTGGCAATGTATATTTCCAATGAGAGAATGCCTGAGTGCGAGAGGATCATAGCCAGTGTAATACGTGACGTAATTATGTGGTTAGGTAACCACGGTTTAAAATCTATCAGTTCCCAAATGCACAGCAATGATTTTTTCTCTAAGAGGTCGTATGACCACTCTCCCTTCATTCTTGATGAATTAGAAGTTCCGTTCTCCCACCCCCCCAACATACAAATCTTGGTATCATACTCGATCATAAGCTTACGGTACGGTATGTGGAAACAGCATATCAACGCCATTCGGCAAAAAACGGACGGGTACATCAAAATCCTTCGGACAGTTCTCGCTGAAGCCGCGCGTGGGGGAAGACTCCATTTTGGAGACCAAGAACTTAATTCCGTAAAATATTTTAAATAATTGGGTGTACATTTTCAAAGCCAAGTTAATGTTTTTTCTCTCCATGTTTTGGACAACATGGGTTCAGAGCTGGCAGAAGTACTTTGTCTGCTTTATCACATTTTACACAGTTGGTCGTAAATTCTCTTGACAATGATGAAACTGTGATAGGACTATTTCTTGAACTTTCAAAGGCATTTGATACTGTTGATCATGAAATATTGTTGCACAAATTATATCAGATTGGAGTTAGAGGAATTGTTAACGACTGGTTTAGATCATACCTGAATAAACGATCCTAGTTTGTTGAAATTACACATTGTAACAGTAAAGGGCATAATGAAACATATCACTCTCAGGTAAAAAGCATAGACTTAGGTATTCCGCAGGGTAGTATTTAGGGGCCTGTTCTTTTCTTGATCTATGTGAATGATCTTCCTCACAATAATCAAGTAGAAACAGCAGTTCTGTATGCTGATGATACAAACATAATTATTAATAATCCTGACCCTACGTCTATAGAAACTACAGCAAATAGAGTCCTGTCTAGGTTAGAATCATGGTTCAGGAAAAACAAATTAACATTGAACTTTAAAAAGACCCAATACATGGAATTCAAGGCATCTAACTACCATGACAAAACTGCAAAAACACAACCTTATATTAAATGCAAATGCAATTGAAAATACGTTGCCCACAAAATTTTTAGTTGTCCATATAGATGAAAAATTAAGATGGGATTGTCATATTAAAAAAGTAGGGAAGTATCTGAGTTCTGTTTGTTTTGCTTTAAGGATTTTGTCTAATAGTTGTAGTGAAGAATATGTTAGAATGGCATATTTTGGATATTTCCATTCTGTCATCACTTATGCTATTGGTCTCTGGAGCTGTTACATATCAAATCTTGATGTTATTTTTCGAATACAGAAACGAGCTATCAGAATTATATTGAGACGTAACAGGTTAGATCATTGCAGACCATTATTTAAGAGACTAAGGATACTCCCAGTACCAAGTATATACATCATGCAATGCATTCTATACGTGAAAAAAAATATTGATCACTTCAGAAAGAATTTTGACAATCACAATTAGCAGACGCGAACAAGAAATAATATTTTTATCGAACACAAGAGTAAAACCATTGCCTTGAGACATGTAGACTCTGTTGGAATCAGATTGTATAATAAGCTTCCAAATACGATTAAAGATATTAGTCCCGTCATTTCATTTACCACAGCTTTAAAAAATCTCCTGCTGAGTAGCTGCTTCTACAGTACAGAAGAATACATGATGAAGTGCTGGTAATGATGCTACTACTTATTAACTTGTAATCTAGTATATAGCCTTAAAAATATGTTAATGTCACATTGACTATGTTCACATTATTAACACCACACCAATATATTTTTACTTTGTCTTGTAAATATTGGTTATTAATATTATTTAAAAAAATAAGATGTGCTGTCCTAACATTGAGGTATATGGTGTTTCTGTTCTTCTTCTTTTTCAAAATGTTCATTGTTGTGCATATATTACCGGTATTGTTAGTATTAGGAAATCACTTGACAACTCCTATACTGTTGGCATATTTCAAAATATGTAATTGTACAGTCTATGGAAGCTAAATAATTGAATGAATGAATGAATGTACCGTCTAAATGCAACTATGAAAGCAATATCTGACATTAAATATCTGAGAAACTTATCTTTAGAACCAGCCATAAAACTCTTTCATCTAAAAATCAGCCCCATAGTAACATATGGCTTGAAAAACATTTGGGTACATTTGAGTATGAAACAGCTAGAAAAAATCGAGAAGTTGTAGGCGATTTACTTGAAACGGGCTCTCTGCTACTCCAAATATCCTCCTTCCCGTCTCATGTATGAGCTATCCAGTGAGGGATTTTATTTGGAGGAACTAAGGTTACAGTTGTTACTTGTAGCACAACTCCTTTGTACATCTACTTCGAGTCCTACGATCGAAGAAAACTGACGTCTGGGAAGGTCCTACTCTATCGATGCCGTGCTAAATCGCGAATGGGTTCAAGGTTGATATAAACTGCGGCACTTGCTGACAAGGTTCTCCGTTCATGGGTTCTATTTTAATCTATGTAATATAAAGCATTATCATGAACGAGGTTTGAACTCTGTTTGTTCAAGATGGGTTGCACACTGTACTAGGTACCTACTATGATTAAGTTTTTTGTTGTTGTTGTTGTTGTCGGAGAGGTTATGGGCTCTATTATTTCACCCAGCCACTACACTTATTATCGTGATATTACACTTATAATACGAAATCACACGCAATTAGTCCACTACGAAGGTCACACGCAATGAATTTCACTACGAAGGTCTCAAGAACAGTTGAGGATCAGGTCTATGTACACATCTTAAGTAACGCGAAACATAACAAAGGAAGTGCGTAGAAGCAAAAAACAGTGGAAGCAGGAGTATGTAACGGTGCAAACAATAAACAGACAGTAATTTACAAATGAAGATGAGAGTCATCCAAATATTGATTGATAGCATGTATTAGAGCAGGAGACATATCGGTAAGCAAGCAGGAGACATTGGTGGGGAGAGCTTTCTGAAGACTGAGAAGACGAGAAATAAAAGCCGGACGAAAAGAATCATACACAGGGCATTGGAATAATAAATGATTTGCATCAGCACTCAGAGTACCACATAGACAGGAGGAGTGGGGGGAGAGGTTAAAACGATGTTTATACAGAGGAGTATGAGCATGGTTAAAGCGAAGACGAATAATGTTGGTAATGTGACGGCGAGAATAGTTACCCTTCAAATACCAAGGATAGGGAGGAATACAAGGCTGAATATTGTAATAATAGCGACCTTTATAAGAAGCTGATCTAGTCCAATCTTCTTGCCACTGACCATAAGCATAATGTTTAAGAACTGGATAAAAATCGGGTAGAGGAACAGCAAGTTGAAGTAGGGATTTGCCATCACGAACAGCTCGCTTAGCGAATAAATCCGCCTGTTCATTCCCATAGATACCTATATGACTAGGGACCCAGACAAAAGTGAGAACCACCCCAGATTGATGCATAGTATAAATGAGACTTTTAACATGATACAAATACCAGTTAAAAGAAAGATGAGATGACTTGAGCGACTGAACTGCACTGAGGGAATCCGTATAAATAACTGCGTTAGGTATAGAATGATGCTTAATGTACATGAGAGCTTGACGAATAGCAAAAATTTCCGCAGTGTAGATAGAAAAGTCACTGGGTAAACGATAGAGTTCAGCAACATTGGTATTGACAATATAGAACGCTGCTCCAACGCCAGAAGAGTTTTTTGAGCCGTCTGTATATATGTGGACGCCAGAATCACTTAGAGCAAGACGTAGCTTCTTAAAAGGAGGGCCAGTCAACGAAGAACCAGGAATAGAAGAGGAAAAAGAAGATGTAGGGGAGATAATGATAGAAGGGACAAAAAATAAACAATCAAAATTTACTGAATAAACGGGGGAAGAAGCAGTGCGTAAGATAGTGTTTTTATAGGAAAGAAGAAATTGATATGCATACAACAAAGCAGGCATCTTACGACGGCGGGCCTGTGAACGAAGAGAATATTCATCTAATAACTGCAATTTAGGAAGCAATGGGTGTTGAGCCAGAGCAAATCTTTTAAGTAAATATTTAGATGTTATCATTTTACGGCGAATGGGAAGAGGGAGCTCACCGGTCTCGACAAGGAGAGCATTAGTAGGTGTAGACAACAATGCTCTAACACAAGTTCTCAGGACTTTAAATTGTAAAGTATTTAAGTGGTTAAGAACAGAATCCGACGCAGTATCTATAACATGCGCACAGTAGTCGAGTCTAGAGCGAATAGTAGCGGAATATAACAACTGAGCTGTGCCAGGGTCAGCACCCAATGATCGTCTAGTAACCACTTGGAGAATTTTAATATACGTATCAGAAGAATTACGTAACTGAGTAATATGATGTTTCCAAGATAACGAGCGGTCTAGCATAACACCAAGGTATTTATGGGAGGAACAAAGAGGAATGACATGAGAATCGAAAACAAGTGGCTCAGAGTTAAACCTACGCTTAGAGGTAAAAAGCATTGCACAGCATTTGGAGGTAGAAAGTTGAAGACCATGGAAAGTAAGCCATGTAATGACTTGCTCCATTAGCTGATATATATGGTGACGACACACATCGACATTACTATGAGAGTAATAAAGAACTATATCATCAGCATAAAAGAGAATGCGAGCTTTTTGGGTAACCAATTGTTCAAGATTACTCATATACAGGGCGAAAAGCAGACCACTTAAAATGTCTCCCTGAGGAACACCGACAGATGACAGACGACAAGGAAGAGAAGAATAAGCAGATTTAAGTGAAAGTTTCCGATACGTAAACAAATTACGCTAGATGTGGAGAAAATGAGCAGGAAAACCTTTCTGTGCAAGATTAGTCCAGAGAAGATGAAGTGGGATGGAGTCAAAGGCTCCTCGTATGTCCAAAAAAATAGCAATAAGACAATCCTTACGAATTTGCGCTAATAAAATATCGATAAGTAAAATGTTAATAGCATCTTGACCACAACGACCTTTAAAGTAGGCGAATTGATATTTGGGAACCAAATTATAATATTCAAGAGACCACAGGATTCGTTGAAGGAAAATTTTTAAAAACGTCTTGCGGATACACGAACCAAGGACAATCCCTCGAAAGCCGTTAGCATCGGTTTGAAGTTGACCAGGTTTGGGGATAGGCACTAAAAAAAATCATTCCAAGAGGTAGGAACAGAAGTAGTGAGAAGGATATTATTATAGAGAGCTAATAGAGCTTGTTTAGCACGTAGAGGGAGAATCTGGAGCATATCATATGATATATAATCAGGGCCCGGAGACGAACTCTTTGCATTACACAAGGTGGCCTCAAGTTCAGAAAGGTGTATAGGTTGGAGTAATACAGAAAAGCGGGAAGAGCATGGAGACAGGGGGATAGTAAAGTCGGGCACGACATAATCAGGAGTGAGGGAGTTGAGAAAGATAGATAGAATCTGTGGAGGGGTGACAGAGGGTGGAATGTATTGAGAAGCTCGGGTAAGGGAACGAATTGCACTCCATAAGTGAGAAGACGAAATATGAGGAAATAAAGGATCGCCATGCAGCACGGCGTTTAGAAAGAAAAACTCGTCTAGTATAAGCAATATGTTGTTTAAGACGGAAATAATGGTGGGGGGCTAATGTTTTCCTATATATCCGGAATAAGCGGCGTCGTTTAAGAACCAGATTATGGCACTCTGAGTCCCACCATCGTAAAAAGGAATAGGGGCGAGCAGAGTGGGAAGAAATAGGTTTATAGGGATGATAAAGATCGAGATAATCTTGTATAAATTGAAAGAGAGTAGAAAAAGACAAAATAGTATCCGAAATAAGCTCAATACGATGGGTAATATAAGAAATAAAAGATACTCTATCAAAGTTACGGAGGGAGCGAACATTACTGATACATGTAGGAGCGGAAGAAGAACTAGGAAACCTACCAAGACCATACGTAAGAATAATAGGGAAATGGTCGCTAGAATGTGTATCAGTAAGACGGTGCCAAGTTACAATCGAAGCCATTGCAGGACGACATAATGATAAATCCACAGCACTGGGAGGAGAGCCGGGGGTAGGGAGGCGCGTGGGAGAACCATCGTTTAAAATGACAAAGTCATGCAATTGGGAGGCAGTGAGGAAATAAGAACCCAGGGAATTATCACTACTGCTTCCCCACATAGAATGATGAAGATTGAAGTCCCCTAAGAGGAGAAGCTCGGTATGAGAAGAAAATTGCTGCAAAAATCGACACCATTGAATGTGAGAAATAGAAAGATCTGGAGGGCAATAAAGGTTAATAATGGAAAGGCGATTATATGAGATACCAATAACAAATGTATGGGGTAGACAATACGAGATATGAAGACGTTGATAGGATAAACTATGGTGAATAAATAAAACAACACCACCGTAACCAGCACCATCACAGCGTTCTACATTAAAGCCATTTAAATAAAACTCACAGGATGGGGACAACCAAGTCTCCTGTAATGCTATAATGAATGGGGAAATTTCATTTATCAAAAATTGTAACTCATACCGTTTAGAAGGAATACTCCTAGCATTCCACTGCAGAATACGTAGCATCTAAAGAGAACATAGCGTGCACACAGTCACGAAGCTTATAAAGTGTATGTGCGACATGTGGCTGGTCCCCTAATAATTGAATAAGTTGTAGAAATAGTTGATGAATACCACTTTGGAGATACGCCTTTTGGCGTAGTACAGGGGAACTAGATGATTGAGAAGGAGCTGAAGGTAAACACTGAGAATTACGGGACGTAGACGGAATCAAGGACGGGGAGGATGAAGATGAAGTGGATGGAAAGACCGAGGTATGTGAAGACACTGGAGTGGGTCGGATGAGATTAAGATACCCAGACTTATCGAAACCAGGTTTTGGAATGGGACGGGGCTCTTTCATAACCACCTGAGTAAATTTACGTTTCCTCGGGGTTTCCACAGGTGAGGTGGAACTAGTAGAAGGAAGAGGTGGAAAAAGATGGGTATTATTGGACATGTCAAATTGGGTCGAGGGTATTCTAGCAGACGCCTCGGAAAAGGATAGATTTTCTGTACACATAAGCTTTTTAAGGGCAGTTTGCTGTTGATGAGTAGAGCAGTTTGATGAGCCAGTATAATGTTCCTGATGACAGTGAACACAGCGGCGAATATTTTCCTGACACTCTGATGTAAGGTGATGTAACGCGCAATGCCCACATCGGGGTGACTTAGCCTTACAGTTTTTAATCGTGTGTCCATATCGCTGACATTTTGAACAGATAATCGGGGAAAATATGATAGGGTAAACCTCTAAATGCACTTGAAACAAAGAGACATATTGAGGAAGAGTCTGAGAGCGAAAAACAATCTTAACCGTTCCAGTAGGAACGTAGTTCACTCCACTGGGCTCCACAACCTTACGGTTAAGCCGCTTGACCGATTTGACCCGAACATCAGATTTGAGGTATTTAAGAATGTCAGAATCAGAAACATTCTTTTCCACACCGCGTATAAGTCCAACACGAAAGATATTGGAACTGGGAATATATGCTTTCAATGAGTGAATTGCAAGTATTGAATGACGTAGAAAGGAATTAGCGTGGATCGCGGAACTAAATTCCACCAATAATCTATTTCGTCCTTTGGGCGTCATACCTTTCACAAAAATATCATTATCGTAAAACAAGCGCCCAAGCGCCATGGGATGTAGCCCACCAATATTTTTCGACTTAGTTGATTCAACAAATACAATAAATGGGCCAAAATGAGCCTGTTGATAAACCTCCAACTCTTCAGGAGGTGGGGGAGGTGGAGGAGGCGGCTGAGCGGCATTAGACTGTTGAGGTTGTAAAGGCTTCTGTAATGAATTCATATTTGAAGTGAGATTAATCAAATCGGTTTGCATCGGCACAGTTTCTTCACGACCAACATTGGCATTAGATGAGGGATCCGGTGCCTCATCTCCTCCACTATCAGTATCCATCACCAAAGCGTACACAGACACACACGCGCCAAACGGTCACACACTACTTGTCACCGCAGGCAAACACCAGACTGCAACCAAAGAACGATCCGCACCGTACGAGACACACGAACGGACTCTGTCTGCAAAATTAATTAAGTTTTAAATAGCGTTCGGAATCACTGGCGAAATTTGGTAACGAAGATTAATGCATATTAATTCTTTGCACATTGTGCGCATGGAATAAATTATTATTATTATATTCATTTAGAACCTACCTACCCCCTTCTTCCCTCAAGAAGAAGAAGAAGAAGTAGTAGTTTCGTTTACAGTAGCAGTCTAGGGTTCTACTTGCTGTAGGTTTCGCTTTCGCTGTGAAGTATTGTGTTTTGATACAAAGTAGTTCTAGAAGAGAGTAATTACAGCCTTACAGCTGTTGCTGTACTGAATGTCTACAGTTGTTTGTTTCGGCTGCAAATATAATTCAAGCGAAGAATAAACTTAAGGTAATGTCTTGATGTTTTTTAAAGGATATCGGGAGTATCTTGAACAAGAATCTTATGCTTATTTTTTAAATATTTGATAACATTTGAATTATTTGTACTTTGTTAGAGTATTGACGGAATAGCGAAGCGTGATTCTCGTTTTAATACGACTGTTGTAGGTGATGTTTAAAATGCGATACCGGTATTTTGCATAGCTCTAGCAAATCTTTGTGGAAAATTCCTTGTGTGGAGCACATGCTGTTAAAAATGACTGTACTTACTGTACATTGGTACCTCTTCACCTTCTGAAATCAGTAATTGCTCCTAATGTTGAACGATGTTATACGATGGTTAGGCCAATGACAGAGGAGGATATTTTATTGCTATCAAAAAGCATATGAGTAAACTGATAGCATTATACATTAGTAAAATGAATTACTTGTCCGTATAATAATACTTCAAATAATTGTGAAGCCTTCTGACCTTTCTTCACTAATATAAATTCACCCATTTTCCTTCAGAATTATCCAAGTTCTTCCTGGATATCTCTAGACGTTTTGTTTCAGAATGACATTTAAGATTTCATAAATTGCTTTGTAATCGTTAAATCAGTTCAGCATATAAGTTAATCGTCCCCCCATTCATCCACAGCTGGGTCAGGGGGAATTTCTGTATCAGTCATCACTAATATGCATTTAGGGCTGCCACCCAGGTGACAGATTCCTCATCACATGTGGTCTTAAAGATATCGAGGAAGTTGTAAATTTATCGAACATCTCCCTAGTTAAATTATTCCAATCCCTAACTTCTCTTCCTATAAACAAATATTTGCCCCAATTTGTCCTCTTGAGTTCCATCATCTTCATTTTTTAATTTTTTTATAAGTTTCAGTATGTCGCACTGACATAGATAGGTCTGCTGGCGATGGGATAGGAAAGGGCTAGGAGCAGGAAGGATGAAACTGTGGCAATAATTAAGGTGTGAAAATTGCTGGTGTAAAAATGGGAAACCACGGATAACCATCTTCAGAGCTGTAGACAGTGAGGTTCGAACCCACTGTCATCCGAATGTAACCACATGGCCAGCTCGCTTGGTAGGAATGATCTTTGGGGTAATCATATTAACAAGGTTTTTAAGAAAGTTTATGAGGTTATTTATAGGTTATACTAAGGATGTGAAAGAGAGAGTATATAAGTGTCTGGTAAGACCGCAGATAGAGTATGGTTCCAGTGTATGGGACCTGCACCACGACTGCTTGATATAACAACTGAATGAGATGCAATTAGGAATGAGAGGAAATTAGCACAATTTGTTCTGGGTGATTTCTGACAAAGGAGTAATATTACACAAAATGTTGCAAACTTAGGACCGGAAAGACTTTGGAATAGGAAGACAAGCTGCTCATTGAAGTGATACGTTCTGAATTATCATTGGAAAGATTGACCTATAAGCTACTAGAAAGGCTTATTCTAAATCGTATTCAAGAGGCCATTGATCAAATCATCCCGACCGAACAAGGTGGCTTTAGGAAACATCGTATTTGCTGCGATCAGGTCTTAACATTGACAACTGTAGTAGAAGCTGAATTTCAACGAGGTCTGAAATCAGCTGCGGTTTTCTTGGATCTTACAGTAGCTTACGATACGGTATGGAGGGAGGGCTTGATGTCCAAATTTATTGAAATCGTCCCATGTCAAAAGTTCGCACATTTAATGAACAACATGCTTTCTGACAGGCATTTAAGGGGTTCCTGAATGGGCAAGCTAGCAGGTGGAGGATTCTAAACAATGGCCTACCTCAGGGATCATTTCTGGCCCCCAGTTTGTTTGTATATATATCCATGACATGCCTCACACAGATTCCATTAAAATCCAGCATGCAGACGACCTAGCATTAATTATCCAGAGTAAAGCTTTCATGAACTGTGAGAATGTTCTAACTAGTGATCTGGCGAAACTGAGTGATTACTTCCACAAATAGAGACTTCAACCCAAGCAAGACTGAGGTTACTGCGTTCCATCTAAATAATAAAGAAGCCCAAATGAAGGTACATGTGACTTTTAACGGAATCGAAGTACCCCATAACTACAATCCAATATATCTTAGAATCACTCTGGATCGATCCTTGGCATTCAAACAACAGTGCATCAAGTTATCAAAGAAACTTGGCTCAAGAGTGAATCTACTCCGCAAGATTGCCAGAAGCAGCTGGGTTGCAGACGCTAATACTGTACGTTCTGCTGTACTCGCTCATGTGTATTCTGCTGGTGAATATTGTGCCCCTGTATGGGAAAACAGCGCTCATACCACTAAGGTTGATGTGCAGCTCAATGAGTCTATGAGAGTTATCACTGGTACTGTTAGATCTACTCCCACACAGTGGCTCCTAGCTAATATTGCTCTTGAAGATCTAAGGAGGAAAGTAGGTAAGGTCAGCTCAAGAAGACCACCTCTCATAAGAATTCGCTGTTGTATGATGCCCTGCAAGATCCACCAACAACATGTTTGAAATCACGCAAGCCACCCTGGGGGGTTGATTTGGAAGGTATCAATTCTTTCGACATGACCTCCAGGTGGCAACAATGTTGGAACGAACATCCACCCAACAATGCTCACCTGGTTGAAGATCCTACAAAGAAGGTAGAGGGATTCCAACTACTACTTCAAACCTGGTTGAAACTGAACTTCATTAGAACGGGTCAAGGGAGGTGTGGTCACACCTTAAAGAAATGGGGTTTCCGTACATCTGCTGCTTGTGACTGTGGAGTGGACGACCAAACCATACAACACATTGTTCAGGAGTGCCCACTTCGTGCATTTGACGGTGGTCTGAAGACTCTACACCAAGTGACACCATGTGCTCTGGAATGGTTGTCAAATTTGGATATTTCCATTGGATTATTTGTAAACCTTTGTGTACTTGTACACCGATACGATATATATATATTGGAAAGATGGGGTGGAATGACATTCGTAGACGATTAACCTTGGACGGAGCTTTTAAAAATAGAAAAGATCATATGATGATAATGTTGGAAATAAAGAAGACAAAATGTGGTAAATAACCATTTATAGGATGAGGAATAAGGGATTGAATAATTTATCAAGGGGAATGTTCAATAAATTTCTGAGTACTGTACTTTGAAAAATGTTTAAGACTAGGTAAACAGTTCATAGGGAATCTGCCTCCTGGGTGACAGCCCTAAATGCAGATCATTGATTGATTGATTGATTGATTGATTGATTGAATGTCTGCCACTGCAGCTGGAAGATTGTCTAGCAGGAATGTAGCAGGAGTCATTGGTACCAAATCATCTGGGTCTTCAGATAGATAGGTCAGGGGTCTCTAGTTAACCACATTGTCCACATCACAGAAGACTGTAAACATCTCTTAATAGTTCAAAGAAGCCATTCTAAGTGTCCAAGTGGATAATTGGCAAGTGTTGGCCTCCATATCCCAAGATAGTGGGTTTGAAACCGGCAGTGATAGTCGGATTCTTGAAGGGCAGAAAGAAAGTCCATGCGACACTCCATGCTGTACAATGTCAGCATGTAAAAGATCTTTGGTAACTCATTTCGTGTTTACCTGACAAAATGAATTAAAACTCAGCCATAGATGCCCAAAAGAGCTTTGGTTTACTCTGCCTTCTAGTAGGCCTAGAGTAAAATGCAACATAGAAATTGATGCGCGATCAAGCAGATGGCATCAAATTTAAATGACATGGTTGCTAAGGACATATAATTATTATTCATTGATTCAACTTCTCTAATCGGCCAACTAGGGACCATGATAAGCCTCACTTTACATTCTGTCATTTGTTCACTTTTCGCTTGATCCACATCGTCTTCATTAGTTCACTGTGTTTAGCATGACGTTCTTCTGTCCATTTAGCACCAATTGCCCGTTTTTCGACTCGGAAAGTCCCAAAAGTCTTGATGGCTGCTCTGAAAAGATTTCAGTCTTGTGCATCTGCTTGTAGGCTCAGTTCTTTAAGATCTTTCTTGACATTAACATACCATGGCATTGCCGTTTTTGGTTTTGAGTCAAATATACTGAAGATACGTTTCGTCCATCAAGAGTCGATCATCCGTTGTATATGACCGTAGTCTGAGTTAATACGGATCAAAACCATATAAACAAATCATAGTTAAGTTTATCATCTGTGACCATAGAAGTGAACTCTGCCTTTACGCATTATGTCTGTGATCTTCTCTATCTTAGAGTGTACTTCTTGCCTGGATTTTCTGATGTAGATGCCATTTTTGTAGTTTGGGCAAGTATGGTGTTTAGGATCTTTCTTTCTGTCCTCTCTAAATCTGCAAGCAAACATTTGTCGGACAGGATAAGGCATTCAGATGCATACAGCGATACTGGTTTGATGACAGTGTTGTAGTGACGAATTTTTGTGTTCAGGGAAAAGAACTTTTTGTTGTATATGTTGCAGGTGGTTTGGAAAGTGACTTACATTTTCTTGATTCTTGCTGCTATGGCCTCTTTGTCAAGTCCATTATGCTGAACCCATTCCCCAAGGTATTTAAATTTACTAACACTGTCTGTCGTTCCATATTTGGTGTTTAGTTGTGCCGTATCATCTTTGATATTCAACATTACTTCTGTCTTTTGAAAGGAAATTTATAAACCTGTTTGTTCTGCTACTTCCTTCAACACATTGATCTGTTCTGTTGCACTTTCAAAATTTTCTGTCATCAGGACTAGGCTATATCATCAGCGAATGCTAAGCAATCTATTTCCACTCCGTTTTTCTTTGTCGCAATCCTTAACGGTTTGTAAAGGTTTCTTTCTTTTAATATCTTTTGCCACTCCTGTATTACCTTCTCAAGTACACAGTTGAACAAAAGAGGTGACAGCCCATCTCCCTGTCGAATGCCTGTCTTGATCTCAAAGGGTTCAGAGAGACATCCTTGGAATTTTACTTTGGATTTGGTATTAGTTAATGTTGCCCTTATTATCACCAGCAGTTTCTCATCGACTCCCATTTCTGCAAGGATGTTAAGCAACACATCACGCTCAATGGAGTCGTATGCTTTCCTGAAGTCTACAAATGTAGATACATAGGTTCGACCTCTCAGCATATGGTATCTTATTATGGTTTTTAGGTTAAGTACTTGTTCTGCACTTGATCGGCCTTTACAAAAACCTGCTTGGTATTCCCTGTGTTTGTGTTCAACTTGCTGTTCTATTCTTTCAAGAATGGATAGTGACATGATCTTGTAGGCTACTGACAGAAGAGAAATTCCATGGTAATTGTTCACATCTCTTATATTTCCTTTCTTGTGTAAAGGATAGACCAAAGCTAGCTTCCAGTCCTCTGGTAGTTGTTCTTTTCCCCATACATCTACAATGGTTTGGTGTAGGATGTCAATTGCTTCTTCCAGGGCATATTTCCACAGTTCCGCAATCATGGAGTCTTCACCAGGAGCCTTGTTATTTTTCAGTCTCTTTATGTAGCGTTTGATTTCATCGCAATTTGTTGGAGAAGATGGCAGGTTTTGGCTCACTGGTTTGTTTTTGATGGGGTTGGCTGGTTTTCCACTTTTAGAAGATCGTTAAAATACTTAATACTTTGCTAAGATTTCGCAGTTTTCTTCATTTGATGATGTAACAGGGTCTATTTGGAATTCTCCTATTTTGTTTGGGCATCTTCATGTCGTCTGTTTCCTTGGTAAGTGACAAAGAGTCTTTCCTTAGAAAGCAAAGGGAAGGTGCCTTGTGTCCTTGTGTCCTTGTACCTTCTTTTTAAAATTTCTGAAGTATTCATTGGGTCTCACCTCTATGAAAGTCTTGTTCAATCTTGTCCAATAGTTCCTTTTCATACTTGCGTTTCTCAATGTGTATTATTTTTTCCGTTTGTGCTTGTTGTGTTTTGTACATCTTCCAATCTTCTTCTTTTTTCGAGGTGTAATACTTTATCCAGGCATTCAGACGACCCCTAAGGTCTTCTCGCAGTTATTGTTTCACTACGTGTGCTTCTTCCTCTTCTTGATTTCGGCCACTCCTTTTGCAGCTTGTATCATCTGCTTTCTCATGCTGTTGAAGTCTTTTTCCACTAGTTGGGCAAGTTCTTTGAATTCATTCTCTTTCTCTGAGCTTTTTTGTGTCAAAGCGAATTATGGTAGGTTCGTTCTTATTTTTGTTGAAAGGGATGGCCGAAACTTGATTACTGATATGTAGTGATCTGAGTCTATGTTTATTCCCTTTTTTACGGTAATGTTCATGATTTCCGGACTGTAACTTCGAGATACAGCAACAGGGTCTATTTGGAATTCTCTTATTGTTTTGTTTGGGCATCTTCATGTCGTCTGTTTCCGTGGTAAGTGACAAAAGTGTGTTGACATCAGTTGGAGATTATGGTTTTCACATAGTTCAACAAGGCGTTCTTCATTCTTGTTGGTTCTTTTGTGTGCTGGGTAGAGCCCAACAACTTTCCTGTGTTTCCATTCACGTGCTACCTGTGCATTAAAATCACCCATTAGGATCTTGACGTGGTGTTTCAGGATTTTCGCTAATCTGGCATCCAGGATGTTCCAGAATCTGTATCTTCCAGGTCTGTTTTGTTTTGTTCATTAGTTGGAGCATGTGCATTGACTAGCGCATATGTTTTATTTGCACAACACTGGGATAGTGGGCATAACCTATCATTAACAGCTTCAAAATTTGAGACTGAGCTAAGGATTCTGGTGTTGACAGCAAAAGCTGTACCGAAGATAAGGGTGTTTTTAATTACTCTCTTATGGGATTTGCTCTTGAAGAACTGATACCCTTCAAACTCAAATGTAGCGAGTTTCTTGCAGAGCCATTACTGTGATTTTATTTTTGTGGAGGGCATTGGTCTGCTGTTTCATCTTAACAGTTTATATTAGACTGTTTATGTTGAATGTTGCCCCCCCCCAAAAAAAAAAGTCATAGATATGGGTATGGGTTTCAGCTTTCGTGTCTGTTCAAGATTTGTCTTTAGCATGATGTTGCATCCCCCCCAGAATCTAAATGGGATGCATGCGTCGCTTATCAGCGACGGTGGATTTCTTTGAAAAGTTGCCACTTGCGGTATTAACTTCATGTCTTTGTTTTACCATCATGCTTGAGAAGCTTTAGCTTAGCTTGGATCAGATTGCTCATTCTGAATACAACCAAGGTTGTTAGCCCTGGAGAGCCTCAAGATGTTCTCGGGGGCTGTGGGCAGGCATTTCCTCCTTACCCGAATAGTTATGGTTTTCCTGCCAATACTCAGGTGGCTGATTGCAGTGGTTTTCCACTGGGCGATGGGTTCGCCACATCCCTTATTATTACTATAATAATAATAATAATAATAATAATATTGGTATTATAAATTTATTCATTTGGGACAAGTATTTCAGGTTCCCTATGGGAATCAACATCTATATCATCTGATGGCCAAGCAGGCATCAATTTTTGGTAATGAGACAAAGTGTCTCATAGTGCATTGCACTGCCGGTGGCTCCAAGTAGCCTATGCAGTAGCCTCCACGATGTATACCAGGGCTGGCCACAACGAGGCTCGCGAGCCGCATTCGGCTCTTGACACCAACCTTAGAGTCAAATTAAATGATATAATTAATGGAATGTAATGACATCTCGCGGCTGACGGCAGTCAGTAGCAGTGATGTGCGGCTTAACGTTATTGGCGCTGTAGGTCAGTGGTAAGACATGGGAGGTGAAGATAGTTCCGGCGCCTTCCATTTGATAGTACTTTGTGCGGGAGAGTGTGTCAGTGAGCCAGTGTCGTGAAGTGAAGCCAGTCGCGTTCACGTATAGGCAGTAGCGAGTGTCGATACTTTTCTGTGTGCAGTTGTGTGCTGTTTCAGTACAGTTGTGGTTTGGTGTCCGAACAGTTGCGATGCTGTCTAAGAAGCGTAAATATGAAGAAGAGAATCAAGCTTTTAATACCGACTGGGAGGGAGAATTCATTTTTGTAGAAAGAAACGGTAAGCCTTTGTGTCTTTTGTGTCAAATAACTTTGTCACAGTTCAAGGCCAGTAATCTAAAACGCCATCGTGACACTAACCACAGCGGTTTCAACAAAGATTTTTCCTGTTGGCTCTCAGTTAAGGAAAACCAAACTGAAATCACTAAAAGGAAAAACTTCATGGTCAGAGTAGGGTTATGTCAATTTTTACCAAGGAAGCAGATTTGAAAACCGAAGCTGGCTTCATCTTGGCTTTTAATATTGCAAAAGCAAAAAAGCCTTACACAGAGAGGGAGTTTATTAAGAAGAACATGGCACAAGTTATTTCTGTTTTAGAACCCGAAAATAAGAAACTGCAGAAACTGAACAACGAAATGCCCACTGCTAGACACACAATAGAGAGGCGAGTTTCTGTTATTAGTGCGGATATTTTAAATAATTTACAAAATATCTAAGCGAGTGCTCAGCAGTAAGTCTGGCTCCGGACGAGTCTACTGATATCAAAGATAAACCACAACTAGCTATATTTGTGAGGTATGTGTCAAAGGACTTGCAGGTGGTGGAAGAACTTTTAGACCTGGTTACTTTGAAGGATACTACTCATGGTTGTGACATTAAAGAAGCCCTGGATGGTGTTTTACGGAAAACTCAGTGCCTATCGATAATATTGTCAGCATTGCTACCGATGGTGCACCATCTATGACTGGCACTAAACAAGGGCTTATTGGGCTGTTAAATGCTGACACATCATTTCCTGATTTCCTACCTGTACATTGTATCATTCACAGAGAACATTTAGCAGCAAAATATTTTCAGTACCCACATATTATGCAGGTAGTTCTAAGAATTGTGAATTGTATTCGCGCATGTACCAAAACACACTGACAGTTCATATTTTTATAGAAGATATGAACAATGATGAGTTTCCTGATGATGTATCTTGGTACTGCTTAGTAAGATGGCTATCAGTAAGCAATGTTCTTGACAGATTTTTTGAATTACTTGATCCAATCAAACAGTTTGTGGAAGGAAAATCATTCCCTGAACTTAATGACCCCCAGTAGTTGTTAGATTTGGCTTCTTTACAGATGTGGTCCAGCATTTAAAAACGCTAAACATATCTTTACTGCCTATACGTGAACGTGATTGGCTTCACCTCACGACACTGGCTCACTGACACACACTCCCGTTCAAAGCAATATCTTCCTTGTAAAGATATGTCTTAATTGGCCCAGGCTTTCATAGCAAGTTGAAGCATTTTGGGAAAGACCTTCAGACTGAAATATTTTCTCACTTCAAATGTTTGAAGAAAATTACTGAACGCCTTCCTGACGTTCGGGTGGAAAAAATGGAATGGCGTATGGCTTTTAGTGCCGGGAGTGTCCGAGGACATGTTCGGCTCGCCAGATGCAGGTCTTTTGATTTGACACCCGTAGGTGACCTGCGCGTCGTGACGAGGATGAAATGATGATGAAGACGACACATACACCCAACACCCGTGCCAGCGAAATTAACCAATTAAGGATAAAATTCCCGACCCTGCCGGGAATCGACCCCTGTGACCAAAGGCCAACACGCTAACCATTTAGCCATGGAGCCGGACATTCGGGTGGAAACTGAAGATTACATGAGTAAAATGTATGGCCTTGCTGAAGAAATCAATGGCAGATTTAATAATTTGAGATCACTTAAACCTTCATTTTCATTCCTGGAAAATCCTTTCTCTGTTGATGTTGTGGACGATGGCAGTCCTGTTTCATTACCAATAACAAAGGATACAGCAGCTGTAGAGTTGGAGCTACAAGAACTGCAAGAGGGCGAAGGACTGAAAGGACTCAAACGAAGTGTCGCTTCTACCATAGAATTTTGGAAGAATGTTCCAGAAGAAAAATACACACTAAAAAAACAGTGTGCCAAAAGACTAATCTCAATCTTTGGGACTACTTATGTGTGTGAATCACTGTACTCAACTATTAAATTCATTAAATCTAAATATCGATCTGAACTAAGTGATGAACATTTAAGTGAACTTGTGCGAACTGCGCTTACCAATTATCAGCCAGATTTCAAAAAACTAACAGCAAAAATGCACTTCTCAAAAGTAAAATCTCATTCCTTGATGTGTACCTGAAAAATAATGTTCTGTGTAGTGTAGAAAATAAATGTTCCTTCATTTGTTATAAAATGAAAAACGTGTCTTCATTTTATAAACCATTTTCTAAACATGCTCCCAATTTTTTGTCTCCTAAATTTGCGGCTCCCAGAAGTAAGGTTAGTGGCCACCCCTGATATATACACTAGTCATGCATCTTGGTGGGTGTGCTTAAGCCCAAGATAGCACATGGGGGCGAAACGCTGGCAACCAGGAATGATAAATTTACTCTTTCGGGACAAATATTCAGGTTCCCTATGGGAATCAACATCTATATCATTGTAGGATTCCATCTGTAGAATTGCTCGGAACCAGCTTCAAATGAACACACGATAGACCGTGCACGTGAACAACACGATCTGTACTTTCTCATCTCCCTTCAGGTCAAGTGGTCTGGCAAGGTCCAGTAACTGAAGACTGAAGCATCGTTTACTCTACCTTTTGCCAATGGTGCAGGTTCAGTTATTGTGTTATTTGATTTGAATCTTCTGCAGGCAATATATTTGGTTACCACTCCACAAAATGTCTTCCTGCCTCTCAAAATCCAATATTCTTTTCTTAATACTATTTTATCAGAAGTTCCATAATTCTTTGTTTGGAAGGCAATATAATATGGTATTTAAAGTTTTCATTGTCTTTCCTTCGAATAATTTTTGTTTTCAGACTTACAAGGCCATCCTGATTGATGAAAGTGCAAAGTGTTTAGATACTCACCTTCTGCCTTTTCTAGTATTGCTATCTGGATGAGCTTCAGAAGTATTCTTTCAGCCTCTTCTTTTTAATCACCCGTGAGGCCATCACTTTTGCGCCTTATCTGCTGTAGTGTTCTGGGAAAGAAGCGTAGCATCCAGAGTATAGATCTGACAGTCTGTAAATTTGGAGAACTTTCGAAGATACCATATTTTGTTATGGTGTGAAGAAGTAATTGACCATGGAGATGACCTTTTATTTTTTGCTGAATTTCATCTTCATCTTCCATAACATATAACTGGGGTCAGTCCTTTTCTTCCAGCTTTAATCTTTCTAGCCCCTTCGACCATCAGGAAACTATGAGAGATCATGCAGCAGAACCTGGGGATGGGAGGTCGGCAGGATTCAGATTACCAGTATAAGTCTCCAGTCGTCATGTCTTGTATGTGTTCTGATCTCTTTCACATGGTTACTGACAAATGGATCCCATGAATCATTTCTCTTGATTCATTGCATTGGTGTAGGAGAGTCAGTCCTGTAATACCCAGGAATGGAGGCTGCCAGACTGTTGCCTATATAGAACGTTGGTAGTTCTAACCTTGGCATTGATAAGGCTTTGAGAGGCATAACTCTCGACCTCGCCATTGACAAGCTGCACCAGAACAGAATCCTTCTGATCCACTTTTCAGGAAAATAATGGCAGCATAGGTACTTAGACTGGCATTACAGAAGGTGTGAAGGTCATAAGTTTCTTTGGTTTCACATACACTTATACATCTTGGTACCTTCAAATCAGAAAGCTGCAGAATTTTTTCTGCATCAGTTCAGTCATTAGATCATCCCAGCTCATCCCAAGATTCCAACTACTCGGTTCATCAACTTCCGGCAGTAAAGTGAACGGAAACGAAAATGCAACAGGGTCAAAAGTCTATTGAGCCAAAGATAAGATCTTCCTTCTGGTGATGGATCCAATTCCGGTTATCTGTCAAACATCACAGAACAAAACGTCATTCTCTTGATTCCACAACAAGTCAAGAATGGAGAAATAACACTTTTCAATACTCCTGCAATGTTTTTCAAGGGTACTTTCCCAGCCTCAATGTTCAAAGTTTGCATCTGCAAGAAGTCTTGTGGATTCATCATTGAACTAGATCAATTTCTCATCATTGCCAAGGGAAGTAATACAGTTATCAACTTAGAAAGACTTAGCGTTTCAGACCTATTCTTTAATCTGGAAGAACTTTTCTCCAGAATAAGATTAAGTACAGCACTCAACAAAAGGAGACTGCAGTTGAGGCCAAACACTATCTGTCTATGCTTAAAATCCTTTAATATCCCCTTGGCAAAATCCTTCTACGACAAAAACCTGAGACAGTCTCTCTTGGGTGGAGCAACAGAAATTTGAATATAGTCCTTCCTGATGTCAGAAATTATGTTCATTCTCCCACAGCAAAATTCTGTTCAAATTGGTGGGTTCTGCTCCAGTAAATTTGATCCCTTTTCCAGGCACTCATTTAAAGATGGAAATCCCTTACTCTTGCTGGAAGTATTAAATATTGGCTTTACGGTTGTAGTGGAATTATTTCTGAACATGCACTGGTGTGATAACTGGAGGCATTTCTTCGAGTGGTACCACTTCAATCACTGCTTATTTCTATTCTTTAAATACCTCTTATAATCACCATACTGTCTTTCACTGATCAGTTTCACTGACATAGACCTGCATATCTTCTCAGCAACGTCTATCTAAGTTTTCTTCTTTCCCTCGGCAAGCAGACCTCATAGTGTCCCTCACTCTCAATAGAAACAATCTTCTTAAAATAACCCAGTGTGGCTCTTTCCATTTCTTCTTGGGATTTCTTATAAGTAAGAGGTGGTGGTGGTGATTATTGTTTTAAGAGGAAGTACAACCAGGCAACCGTCCTCTGTAAGTAAGATCTTTGAGACCAAGTGTGCCTTAATTTCTACAGTTCGGTCATACTTGAGTTCACCGTCAGTAGGGATGTCACAAACACACTAGCATTACAAGAGGAATGAGGACATGTTAAACTTCCTATCCGGAATAATACAATATTTCCCATCCACACTGCAGATCTTCAGTGGGTAGGTCAAATGAAACTCCGTGTCATTTTCAGCACCTTGAAATAAAGCATGAGTTGAGGTCTCCGTATCTGAGGATTGAGTCCAGCGGACACAGCAACTCTCTCTAGTAAATAAGATCACTGCGATCCACTGTCGATCATAGCCCTGGTGTTGCCTCGTCTTTCAGCTACGATCTTCACCATCGGGGTTTGAAGTAGAATCTCCTGACCATATTTTGACTGATCAATGTTGTACTGTGTTTTTCCATTCTTCGTTCTCCCCTTTTCTGTTCTTCTTTCAGCTCCTACAATGGCAAGCTTGGACGCACAAGAATATAACTCATCTTCCTGCATATCTCGCGCTGCACTTCACTCTGCAAGTTTTTGCTACTTGACCTTGTTTCAGATACTGGTTATAGCACTCCGTTTGTAATCTTCTCGGATAGTCATATTCTGTGCTTTTAAAAATTCTTTCACATCATTTTTTCTCTTACAGGAGAAAGAATTTGCTTCCATTTAATGTAACTCTTGCTTCTCCAGCAAAACTTGTAACGTGTTGTATAGTTGCAGCCTCCATGAGGGATCCATTTGTCAGTAATCATGTGAAAAAGATCAGAACACTGACAAAGGCATGACTGTGGCTTACTTCTACTCGTTAGTTATTTTTCTAATTCTGATACTATGTAAACGGCTATGTTAAAATTCATTCTCTGTATAAGTATCACTCCAGAGGTTTCTGTGGCAAACATTTCAGTTTTCTTATTCAAACAGTGACACCTAACTTAACTGTATCGTCATCGTCGGCTGCAACTCGTATCCGACTAGACATATTCTTCAGCCTTTTTATTATAAGCTATAAATTTAATTTTTGTTCCGTATTGAAGTGCAATTATAAGAAATAAATTGACAATTTTTTTACCTTTTCAATACAATATATTAAGTAATAATATCACATAAGTCTTGGGACTAGTTTCAGCCACTTAGTGGCCATCTTCAGCCAAAATAAAAATTAAACAGATAATGTGATACTTTAAACAATGTACATAAGATAAAAACTATATTGCAGGAATAATTATAACATTAAAATACATATAACAAAAAAAATCATGGTTGTGATCTTCTTGTCATAATATGATGTCGTTAAGTTGGGTTAGGACCTCAGGCAACGAAGTAAATCTGTACAGTGAAATATACAGCACGTACATATAATGTCTGATGTAGAAGAAAACACTGACATACTAGAGGAAGCAGGCAGGCCATGGAAACAAAAGAGTGGATAGGGAACAAAACATGCACTGACATGTCAGTCCACACAGATTAGATCGAATGGCTGGAGGAGGGCATGGCTGAACTTGACAGAGCTTCTGTGCTTGTTGTTTATCCTCCTCTTGTCATTGTCGTTCCCCTTCAAACACAGTAACTGATGTAGAAACAGTATGGTGCCAAAGTATACGATTCTCAGCAAGCGTATTCCAGGATTGAGTGATAATTCCAACTCTTTTCGTAGTATGCTTTAGCTGATCCTTGAAACATCTCAAAGAGGCTCCATGAAGTCTTGTGCCAGAGCAGAGCTCACTATACAGGAGTTGGAGAGGAAGCCTGGTTTCACTCTGCGACGGACGTGCCCTGTCCATTTGAGACGGTGGCCAATGATGGTAGCCCCTATGCTTATAGCATGTGCTTTCTTAACCTTTTTAACTGCTGAGTTACATGTTGACTGTTTGGTACGTCAGTGCTGAGTTTTTTCCTTCGTATGTAAATTTTTTTGTAGAAGCGTCAATTTTTAACTTATCAGTGGGGTGATTAGCTTAAAATGTTACAGATGTTGGTTCTTTATAAATGTAAATGCAAATAGAAAATAGTACACTTATGTTCAATATTATTTTCAGAGAAACAAAATTAGACTTTTGTGCCCCTGCGTACATTATCTTTATAAAAAGTAAAGAGCCCAAAATAAGAGTATTTCCTAAAATCTGTAGGCAACTAATACATGTAACTTCGTAGAAGTACATAAGTTGATATTTTTATTTTCTAAACCTGGAATGTGGTGATAGTTAAAAGTTTTCTACTGGTTGTTTGTGATACCGATTTGTTCAACTATCTGCATCAACTCCTCTGCCACCAAAGTTTTTAAAAATCAGTGATTTTCGGGTTGTCATAAAACACTACTTGGCTCTCAGAGTCAATCACAGTTACTTGAAAGTCTGGTGGAGGAAAGCAATCCATCCGCCATGAAAATAGTGATAAAATAGCTTCTTAACTCGCCATGTTATCTTCTCAAAAATGTCAAAAACATATCTTCTTTAGTTTAGAAGGAGGCTCTTTTTCTCTCTCACAAACAATATTTTTGGCACTCTCTGTATCATTCTCACTTTCAAAATCGCTTAACAATTCATTAAAATCATCATCTCCATCATCACTTTCCGCTATAGTTAATAACTGAAAGATTCTTTGATCTGAAATAACATTGCTGCAGGAGCCAACTAGATTGTTGTTCCGTCATGTTTGCTTACATCACAGATGAACTCCACAGACGTGTACAAAAAGCTCTGCAAGTTACTTCCTGAAGCTATAATCTGTGATGAATTTGTTTTACATAATGCCCAACAGATGGCAGAACATGTCATAGATCAAACTGGCACTCGAGAGTGAACCGGGAAACTCAAAAAATTAATGTTCTCGCGCACCGTCTATAGACGGGCGTAGCAGTGCTGAACCGGCCGCGTCAGCCCGTCTATAGGCGGGTGTAGCACTCGTCGGGTTAGGAATTGCAAAGTTGGTGACACGGTCCTCTCATTTGATGTTCAAGATGGATTTAAGTTTTTGCAAATGGAAACGCTCTAACGTTTTGATATCCTGACTATATAGGTTCCAAGTTTTACAACCGTGAAGTAGTGTTGTAAACCATGATCTTGGTATGCTTCATGAAGACACGATGGGATAAACGTCCAAATGCTGAGTGGGCAGCACCAATTCTCCTATCCACATCTTGTGAGCAGTTAGCTTTTGTTGAGAGGGTACTTCCTAGATATAAAAAGTGGTCGACCTGCTCCGGTGGAGTATTCGCAATGGGGAGGTTTGACCCAACTACAGACTGTGCAAGTACTTTGGTTTTCTGAACATTAACAGAGCGACAAAAATGATAGCAAGCACTCTTGAAACAACCGACGGACTATTACAGCTCCTCAGGTGTGAGATTAGATGCAGCAGTGTCATCTGCATATTGCAATTCCATAATGGAGGAAATCTTATAAGCTTTTGGGAGCAAAGTCTAGCCAAATTGAACAGTCCCCCATCAAAGCGATACCTGGCCTATACACCGTGGTTGTCTGTAGGTGTTCCATATAGCATGGCAGCTAGATAAAGAGCGAAGTGTGTTGAAGCAAGCATACATCTTTTTTTCAATCCATGAGCAAACCTGCCAACTTTTATGGTTTGTCCGTAAAATTTATGGAAAGACAGTGTGTTTTTTACGTTTTTACAGATGAACTACAAAGGGCACTAGGAAAGTTTTGCAATACCCCAAAAATGGTTGGCTGGACACCCCTGTTATGGTGAGGGATGAAAAGAGGGGTGAGAACCGGTCTAGAAGACAGCAAGGCGCGACCTTCACACCAGTTGTTACCAAGCAGTGGAATTGAAAGCAAGTTAAGATGTCAGTGTGGTCTAAAGGTGAATATCGCGCAATTATCCGCTACAATTTTGCTTGTGGATTAACTGTTGACTAGTGCCTGGAGGAAATGACTCCTGTGCTGCGGAAAGACTGTCCAAATCGGACAACAATTTTCTGCTGGTACAAAGCGTTCCAGAGCGGAAATTTTGGTGTTGAAGACGATCCACGTTCTGGGCAACCATCTGAATCGGTGACTGAGAAAAACATTGAAGCTGTGAGGAAAATGTTGCAGCAAGAGAGGCGGTTGACATATCGGCAGGTAGAAGAGATCCTCCACACCCCTGCAGCAGCTATTCATTCAATTCTACACGACCATCTCCATGTTAGAAAGGTTTGTTCCCTTTGGTTGCCCCATTCACTTTCAGAGAAACAGAGGGCACATTGAGTGAAATGGTGCCGAAAAATGCTCAAGCAGTTTGAAAATGGGACTTCGCATAACGTCAATAGCATTGTTACAGGTGATGAAAGTTGGCTTTATTATTACGATGTCCCAAAAAAATCCCAGAACAAGGTGTGGCTGTTTGAAGATGATGGTACTCCTGTGACTGTGCGAAAGTCAAGGTCATTGAAGAAAAGGATGATTGCAGTATTGTTCACTAAATGGGGCATCCTGACTCGGGTTGTGCTAGAAACACAAAGGAAAGTTACTGTGAAGTGGTACAGTGAGACTTGTCTGCCTCAGGTCATCCAGGCTCTCAAGCAGCTCCGTCCAAGGTCATGGCTCAACACTTGGCTCTTGCATCACGACAATGCTCCAGCTCATCGTGCTAATGTAACAGTGGATTTTCTTACCAGATCAGGGTTGACTGCTTGATCACCCTCCATACAGTCCTGATTTTGCCCCATGTGACTTTGCACTCTTCCCAGAAGGAAGATGAAGCTAAAAGGGCGGCGTTTTGCATCGGATGAGGAGCTTCTGGCAGCATGGGATCAAAAGTGTGAAAATGTAACCGAAGAAAAGTGGCAGAGTTGGTTCAGTGACTGGTTTCGACGTATAGAGAAGTGTATTGAGTGTGATGGAAATTATTTTGAAAAAGTCCAAAGCGTTCACTCACATTGCAAAACTTTCCTAGTGCCCTTTGTATAATAGTTTGCGTTTTTATGTACCAAGATCTTCTTTCTGAAATTCGCGTCAGAACAAGTTTCCGAAAGCTGCCGATGCATGCTGTGACACCAGCGAATATTCGATACATTGCTCCGATTTATATTCATCCGATTGTTACAGTCTTCGACTGCGAATACGAGATTTGTACTTTATCCCAGTCCATCGATATCGATTTGTTTGTGTTGAAAGAGACTGACTCTTGGATAACCATTCGCTTGTTCTTTGCATTGATTCATTCGATAATAACCTTTACTGTCCTGTATAAAAAGTTGTTCTTTTGTATTTCACTACGAATTACAAAGCATAGGTCATGTTGTAGTTACAAAAAAAAACGTGTGAATTATGTTCATCGCTTAATTTGCTTCATATTTGTTGCCACGTATTGCGAAGCTGAGGTTATGTAGTTGTGGTATAACATGAATTGTGTTTGTTGCTTACTTTGTGTTATGATCGTTGTTTATCGGTAATCATGAGTAAATCTACGAAAAACATTATTATCAGGTGTTTAGGGAAACCTATTCTTTGAGTTTCCCATGTATACTGAACTCGAGAAAAAGTGACATTTGCCTTTTGTTCCCTGTCCTCTTGAGATATTAACATTGCATGTTGTTGTTTGAGTCATCAGTCCATAGACTGGTTTGATGCAGCCCTCCATGCCACCCTATCCTGTGCTAACCTTTTCATTTCTACGTAACTACTGCATCCTACATCTGCTCTAATCTGCTTGTCATATTCATACCTTGGTCTACCTCTACCATTCTTACCACCTATACTTCCTTCAAAAACCAACTGAACAAATCCTGGGTGTCTTAAGATGTGTCCTATCATTCTATCTCTTCTTCTCTTCAAATTTTGCCAAATCAATCTCCTCTCGCCAATTCGATTCAGTATCTCTTCATTTGTGATTCGATCTATCCACCTTCAGCATTCTTCTGTAACATCACATTTCAAAAGCTTCTATTTCTCTTTCTTTCTGAGCTAGTTATCGCCCATGTTTCACTTCCATACAATGCCACGCTCCACACGAAAGTCTTCAAAAACATCTATATCAATGTTTGAAGTGAGCAAATTTCTTTTCTTAAGAAAGCTCTTCCTTGCTTGTGCTAATCTGCATTTTATGTCCTCCTTAGCTCTGTCATCGTTAGTTATTTTACTGCCCAATTAACAATATTCACCTACTTTCTTTAAGACTTCATTTCCTAATTTAATATTTCCTGCATCACCTGCCTTCGTTCGACTGCACTCCATTACTTTTGTTTTGGACTTATTTATTTTGATCTTGTACTTCTTACCCATGACTTTCGTTCATACCATTCAGCAGCTTCTTGAGATCTGTAGTCTCAGATAAAATAACAATATCATCGGCAAATCTCAAGGTTTTTATTTCCTCTCCTTAGATTGTGATTCCCTTTCCAAATTCCTCTTTGATTTCCTTTACTGCCTGTTCTATGTAAACATTGAAAAGGAGAGGGGACAAACTGCAGCCTTGCCTCACTCCGTTCTGGATTGCTGCTTCTTTTCAGAGCCCTCGATTCTTATCACTGCAGACTGATTTTTATACAGATTGTAGATAATTCTTCGTTCTCGGTATCTGATCCCAATCACCTTCAGAATCTTGAATAGCTTCATCCAATCAACATTATCGAATGCTTTTTCTAGATCTACGAATGCCATGTACGTGGACTTGTCCTTCTTGATTCGATCCTTAAGATCAGGCGTAAAGTCAGGATTGCTTCAAGTGTTCGTACATTTCTTCTGAAGCCAAATTGATCTTCTCCCAACTCAGCTTCAACTTGTTTTTCTATTCTTCTGTAAATAATACATGTTAAAATTTTGCAGGCATGAAATACTAAACTAATGGTGTGATAGTTCTCACACCTGTCAGCACCAGCTTTCTTGGAAATAGGTATAACAACATTCTGCTGAAAAACGGATGGGACTTCTCCTGCCTCATACATCTTGCACACTAAATGGAATAGCCTTGCAGTACTGGTTTCTCCTAAGGCAGTCAGTAATTCAGAGGGAATGTCACCAATTGCAGGTTCCTTGTTCCTATTTAGGTCGCTCACAGCTCTGCCAAACTCTGACCTCAAAATTGGGTCTCCCATTTCATCAGCATCAACAGCCTCATGTTCCAGAACCAAATTATCTACATCTTCACCTTGATACAACTGTTGGATATGTTCCTGCCATCTTTCTGCTTTGTCTTCTTTCTCTAGAAGTAGCTTTCCATCTGAGCTCTTAATATTCATACACCTAGATTTGCTTTCTCCAAAGGTTTCCTTGATTTTCCTGTATGCAGCATCTACCTTTCCCAGGATCATACAACCTTCGACATCCTTGCACTTCTCCTTCAGCCATTCTTCCTTAGCTACCTTGCATTTTCTATCCACTTGATTCTTGAATCGCCTGTATTGTTTTCTGCCCTCTTCATTTCTAGCATTCTTGTATTTGTGTCGCTCATCAGTCAGGTCTAGTATCTCCTGAGTTATCCACTGATTCTTAGTTGATCTTTTCTTCCTTCCTAAGATTTCTTCAGCAGCCCTGCTGACTTCATTTTTCATGACTATCCACTCTTCCTCTATTGTGTTTCCTTCAGCCTTTTCATTTAGTCCTTTTGCAACATGTTCCTTGAAACAATCCCTCATGCTCTTTTCTTTCAACTTGTCTAGATCCCATCTTTTTGCATTCTTTCCTTTCTTCAATTTCTTCAGCTTCAGATAGCATTTCATAACCAACAAGTTGTGGTGATTGTCCATATCTGCTCCTGGGAAAGTTTTGCAGTCCAACACCTGGTTTCTGAATCTCTGCCTAATCATTAATGAAGTCTATTTGATACCTTCCAGTGTCTCCAGGTTTCGTCCACGTATAAAGTCTTCGTTTGTGGTGTTTGAACCAAGTATAGGCAAGGACACGCCTGGCCCCGCCCATACACACAACAAGGCTTCCCCCACACACCCCTCCAACCCCTCCACAACAGCCGACAACATTATCAGAAGTACAAGGTACAATACGCGACAGACAGCCAAACACAAACATCTCAAACACCCCACAGCAGTAAGTAAATTTTCATAGAACCCACACTAGTATACAACTTTTACTTCAATCAGAATTTCTAATTCAATCATTTCGACTTGCAGATATTCACCATCATAAGAAAGGAAAGAGCCACCATTAACTACCTTGGATTAAAAAAGTGAACAAATTTCTAGAACATTAATCAACATCACACAAACAAATTATTAAAGATTACAAAATACTAAATTGAAAGTGGTTGAGTAATATTCATACATTTGGCAATGATTACAATATTTTAAGCTTAAAACTTGCAAACGACATAGAAGGTGTCTGTCTCGTATTAATTTGGACTGTCAACTGAAGTTTACATCCAACGCACATTACAGTGATTTTAATGTTTTAATGTGTTTAAGAATTTTGCTTATGAGCTATTTCACATAATTCTAACATAATACGCACTGCAACAACGCAAGAACTACTATTATCTGCAGCTTTAGACAGACAACAGTGCAGTTAAGTTAAACCATGTCCACTAATTTTTATTGTGACTTTTATTGTTTTAATGTGTTTAAGTGTTTGTTTATGTGCTAACTTATTATTATTCTTATATAACACGAACTGTACAACGTAAGAACCACTATTACCGGCCGCATTAGACAATCAACAGTGTAGTCAAGCACGTTAAATTATATTTACTACTGTTTTATTTTGGCTAGTCATTTGTTTTATTGAACTATCAACATGTATATTTCTACATTTAGTGTAAATTATGGTTAAAACAGCTATAATAGTTTTTATTTCCAATTGTTCAACTAAGTTCATTTCATACAGGACTAAATATTCAGATCAATTAAACTGACTAGGCAAATGCCTATGTTTAAAAATACTCCGACATACTCATCACACTAAAGAAAAGACAAACTCATATTAGATTCTTACATATGTACATTGAGTGTAATAAGAGCAATTAATTTTTGTAATTGTATAATATTGAATTCTCAGCATGGGTATAACCACTTTAAAATCGTTGAATTCTAGAGTATGTCATTAGCTCTCAATATGAGGCATAATATGTAAATGCAATTCTAGTGTAGCTGGGGATGACCTTTTGAGAGGTCGAAACCTGTCCTACATGTGACAATTGATTAGGTGGAACTTTTCTTTCATTTATGACTTATGGTGACTATCAATACGGAATAAAAATGAAATTTATCAATCAAGATTCCTCATCATCCACTGAGCTAGTAGGCATATAGACCTGCACTATTGTGGTTGGCATTGGTTTGGTGTCTATCGTGACGACAATAATCGTTTCACTATGCTGGTCGTAGTAGCTTACCCGCTGCCCTATTTTCTTATTCATTATTAAACGAACTCCTGCATTTCCTCTGTTTGATTTTGTGTTGATAATTCGGTAGTCGCCTGACCAAAAATCCTGTTGTTCCTGCCAACGTACTTCACTTATACCAACTACATCTAACTTTAGTCTATCCATCTCCCTTTTCAGATTCTCTGATCTTCTACAACGATTCAAACTTCTAACATTCCACGCTCCGACTCGCAGAATGTCAGTATCCATCTTCCTGATGATCGCCCCCTCTCGTGTAGTCCCCACCCGGAGATATGTAAAGTGTGTTAAACTTGGTAATTTGAAATCCAAGGAAGAAAATCAGAAAATAAACATTTTTTTTTTTTTTTTTTTTTTTTTTTTTTTTTTTTTTTTGCCAAAGCTGGAGATAATATTTACAAGGTAATAAAGGCTGAGTGTTTGTTTACTTCTTTCTTAGTGGAACACAACATTCCATTCAGTGCAACTGAACATGCAGGAGCTTTGTTCAGAAAGATGTTTCTTACGTCAGAAATTGCAAAAAAAGTATGGTTGTAGTCGCACAAAAACGTGTCCATTTTCTTCATCGACAGATGGAAGCAATGATACCAATTCCAAGTTGCATCCCATAGTGGCTACTTTTTATGATGTGCTCGAGGAAGTATTATAAGTACTGTTTTATCGGTACCAGCTTTAGAAGGGGATTCCACAGTGCGCAACATAGTCAATCTGCTATTGTCGCAGTTGGAATTAAAGAAAGTGTCAATCAAGAACTGTCTGGCTTTCTGTTCTGACAATGCTTCTCTTATGATTGGACAGAAAAATAGAGCTCTAACAGTTTTGAAAGAAGCTTATCAGAATATTTTTGGTATATGGTTGCAGCTGCCATCTAATTAACTTGGCTGCTGAAAAAGCTGCTACAACTTTACTAGTTAGAATTCATGAGATTCTTGTTGAAATTTTCTGTTACTTCTAGAAGTGTGTCAAAAGAAACGAATGTCTTCAGAAATTTCAAAGTATGCACAGAATAGAAACAAAGAAGTTCTTTACAAGATGGTTATACCTAGCCAGGTGTTTTGACAGATTATTAGATCAGTGGGATCCACTTCTTTCATTTTTTTAAGGATGAAGTAATAGGGTGTGTTGCAAATATTTCTGCCAGGTTTTTTTTTTTTCCCTAAAGGACACAGTAAATATGATGACAAACAAATGAAGAGATTTTGTGATCCTCCATCCTCCTTCCCATTTTCTGTCAAAAGAATGGCATGTTCTTCCAAACGTGACACACCTGTTCTCAGAAATGTGAATGCAACTGCATCTCATGAAGGAAAGCTGTTTGTTTCTTTCCTCTGACCTAAACAAGGTATTTTGTACTTTTTTAACATGTGAATATTCCATCATTTGATAAGATCCATACAGTCACACTTCAGAATGCTTCCCCACATATCTGTATACTGTTTGCATTAATGATGGATCTGTTGAAACAGATGCTCACCTAGTTTGTGAAGCCAAGTGTAGTTAAACTTTCTGCATTGCTTTATGTCCAGTATCACCCAACCCAGAATCAGAAGGATGATGAAGAATTTTTAATTGGCATCTAAACCTCAAACTTGGTTACACTGCAAGATGAAAACTGGTTTTCTCATCAGTCAGAAACTATTTCTGTGGGGCGTGCGACTACATTGTTAACAAGTTCCCTTTTAAGAATTATGTGCAAAAACATGCACAGGTTGCTAAATTTGATGCCATTGAAGAAGCAGAGTTTTCTTCTGTTAATTTCTTTCTGGAGAAGTTTCCTGTTATTTTGTGTAAAAGAGAAAATTAAACAAGAGGTGACGCTGTGAATGAACTCCAAAGCCAGTTTGCGGCTCTTCAGGTAGACAACTTATCTATTGTTGTAAGTAACCAAGCTACAAATGATTCAAAATGGGCACAGTTGTTGAATATCTGTGGAGCTGATGGACATTTTAAATATGTCCAATGGAATTCTGGAAGCCATTTCCATTTTGAAGACCGTGAGTTCTGAAGCATATTATGCGGACGCATATTCTATTGACTTTCTGAAGAAAGCAAAGCAAGCCACAACTTTAGCTGTTAAATCAGAATGAAGATGTGGGTTTGATGGTGTAAATAATGTAAATCATGTGTGTGCATGTTATTATGTACATCAACATACTCTTCTTTACTTCAGTGTTTTGATTAGTCCTGTGCATAAACAAATTATATTGTGTAAGTAGATTTCTAATCATTATAAAATATCCAAGCCATCATAGTAAACAGTGCTGATGATAGTATTTATTGTTATTATTATGACAAACAGTCGTATCAGCACACTAATTTAATCCATAAAAATAGTGTGCTGATATGACTGTGATTAATAATAATTAAGTAGATTTCATTGATGCATTTTAAAGATATTTGTGTTAGTTTAACTGAGGTGAAATATTTTGTCCCCTATAATGTCATTGGTTGCATGTAATGTTTTATATTAATGCTGTTGAACTCGTAATTATCTGAAGTGAAAAAAAATACATAAATTTTGTCGTGTTATACCGCCTTTTGGTGCATTGGATTTCCACGTATTTTGACATACGGGGATTTTACTGATAGGTCATTTGGAAAGTTGGCAGGTATGCATGAGTGACTGGAAATGGACCAGTGATAATGTTTTGATGTGTTTTCGTGAAGAGCCATGACCAGATCTACAAAATGTTGTAGACATCCTAAGTGTTTCAGTACTGTTCACATAGCTGGTCTTGGGACTGAGTCAAAAGCCTTTTCCACTTTCCCAACAACACTCAAGTGACCGGCTGGATGCAACAGGAGAACATTCCAACACAACTCGGTGGCAGCTTCGAACAGATGACAATTTACATAAACAAAATCAAAGCGATGGTCTCACCATTTTACTTTAAAACATCAAACAATTAAACCCACAAGACAAATCTGATGTCAACAAGTACTCAATTATAGTGATAAGTTTGCATCATTTAAAACATGCAAAATCACGCACCTGTTTTAATATAGAACTGTATAATTCATCAAGTGTTTGTGAATAGAGCATAAAAGCCATACCAGTGACACTTCATGCTATTATACTAGAGGTCATGATCAGTACCTATACATGTTATTCAGTAGAATAGATCTAATGTATTCCAGAACAGTGCAAATTAACTGTTAGACATAGTATTAGACCTGAAACTTTGTAACTTTAATTCAAGTTTATTACAAACTGTATTGTATAGACTTAGAAATATGTAATGTTTTTAATATTATTGTGTATGTTGTTTTATCAAGTAAGGTTCTTCAGCTGAAGATGGCCTTTAATAGAGACTGAAACCTTTACTGCTAAATGTTTTTGTTATGTAAATACATCAGAAATAAATCAAGTATTGATTAGGTGGGAAATCCAAGTTCATAATTGTGACGTGATTACAGCACAGCAGGAATATACAAGACTGTCACCTTACGAATGAACTTCAACTGAATTTACTACTTAAAAAGTGTTGATATTTCTACGTACATCCTTTTGACTGTGAATAACGTCTTATATTTGTTATGTGTGTTTATAATTGTTTATGATTTAGTCCTTTCGCCCAGTTCTCTTAATCAGCTGATGATGACACTTTAAATGTGTTGAAACCAGTCCCAAAGTTAACATGTTAACATGTACAACTTAATAACAGTGTATTGAAAAGTTGGAACCACTATACCGGTACTTTCTTTTTAGTATTGCGATTCTCAGTTCAGTACGGAAAAATTATGAAGTTTTTAACTTTAAACTGATCCTAAGTCGAGAGAATAGTGGCTTGTAATCTGCCCAGCAATCATCAACATTATTGCTGGCCCCATGGTGTGTAGGGGTAGCTTGCTTGCCTCTTACCTGGAGGACCCGGGTTCGATTCCCGGCCAGGTCAGGGATTTTTACCTGGACCTGGGGGCTGGTTCGAGGTCCACTTAGCCTACGTGATTAGAATTGAGGAACTGTCTGATGGTGAGATAGCGGCCCCGGTCCAGAAAGCCAAGAATAATGGCCGAGGGAATTCGTTGTGCTGACCACATGGCACCTTGTAATCTGCAGGCCTTCGGGCTGAGCAGCGGTCACTTGGTAGGCCAAGGCCCTTCAAGGGCTGTAGTGCCATGGGGTTTGGTTTAATTTAATCATCAACATTTGTAGCTGTCCTGGTGATGAGGACATCCTTCTTATCACATTGTCGAGTGATGATGTAATCAAGGATGTGCCAAGGCTTAGAGTGAGGGTACATCCATGTGGTTTTGAAGTGATTAGGTAAGCAAAACTGTGTGTTACTTATAATAAGTTCATGTTAAGTACATACACTAAGAAGCAGCAATCCATTGGCATTACTACTACAGAGTCCTTGTTTGCCCATTGCATTTTCCCATAGCAGATTATCCTTTTCCAACTCTAACATCAAAGTCACCTAGTAGGAAGAGCATACGTTTAGTTGGTACCTGTGAGATGGTTCTGGAAAGCAAATTATAGAACTGGTTCTTAGTGTTTTCATCAGCATCTAATGTAGGAGCATAAGCAGAGATGAAAGTCATGAAACTATCTCTGGATAGTGGTAAACGGAGAGTCATAAGTGTTTCACTAATTGCAGTTGGGACAAGTTCGTGATTAGCAACTATATTAACTTTGTCTTCACAGCAAAACCAACACCATGAGTACGATGCTCTCCACCCTCCCTACCCTTCCAAAACATGGTATATCCTAAACTGGATTCAAGAACTTTGCCTTCACTGGATAATCTTGTTTCAGTTAAGGCGGCTTCATCAATATTCAGTCTAAAAAGCTCATGGGCAACAAGAGGTGTTCTCCTAGGTCTGTTGTTCTTTTTCTTGTCCAGCAGTGTTTGGACATTCCATGCTGCAGTTATAAATTGTTGTCCTTGATTGTTTCAATCACATACGGGGTGACCCGCTGGGTGCAGTCGCCCAACTGGACAAAAGTGTGACTTCCAATGTTTAGCCCACCTTTTCTAGGGCTTTCTCCATTTGGGGTGGACAGTGGTGATCCTAAATATGCGTGTCCAAACACAGGTGCAGGATCGATTTGTCCAGATGTGTTTTCATGAAGAGCCTTGACTGGATCTACAAAATGTTGTAGATATCCTAAGTGTTTCAGTACTGTTCACATAGATAGTCTTGGATGTGACAAGTGACACCTCTGACCTCGACCGCTTGGAACCGCACGAAACCATGCATAGAATAACAAGCAATCATAAACAGAACAGTGGTGTGCTTCATTTCCGTACATAACTCCGCACTTGTCTGCTAGCGCCACTAGACGGTGACATAGTGTAGCTGCACTAACCAGTGCTCCAGTTGCGTGAGTGGTATAGCTGTAGTACGTATTTGTCTCTTGGAGTGTTCACAGGCGAGTTACTATGTGAACTGTATACAGTGATATCATGAAGAGAATTAATCCTACGCATGTGGTCCAAATATTAGGGACCAAGTTGCGACTTGCTGAATATGAAAATGACATCGGGGCCGAGGATATGGAGTTCGCGGATATATTATATAACATAATAATTCAGAAATATAATGGCGATGACACGGAAATACATGACATTACGCTGGATAGATATACAGATTTTTTAGGGCAGGAGGAACCTGAACCTGAAGGTGGCTCTTCAAGCAGTACATAACATCCATCTCCAGAGCAACAGGAAGAGTCAAGTCAGAGTGAGTTCGAACTCTCTCCACCCAAAAAGATGAGGTCCAGTGAATGATACAACATCCATCTTCAGAGCAACAGGAAGAGTCAAGTCAAAGTGAGTTCGAACTCTCTCCACCCAAAAAGACGAGGTCCAGTGAATTAAAGGATATTGATAACAGCATACTAGAGAATATTTATGAGGACTTACAATTGTGGCTTCAATTCCTATAGCAGACTAATAAAGCACTTTAAGTGCATCAAAAGTAAATCAAATTGCACATTAATTCTAAATTATGTGTCTAGGAAATGGGGAGCATGTGCTCGTTTCAAAGCAAATGGATTGTCGCAATTACAAACTATAAAGGGGTACGTAATACCGCAATTTGATGGTGCAAGGAGGTATGAATCTACAGTTCACTATTGGCAGCTGCAGATGTGGGCACTAGAAGGGCCTAAAATGGTTGGTTTGGTCAGTTTCAAAGATTCCATTTCCTTTATCGACCATTTTAAGGCTGAATACGGCATACTACATTTGTCACATGTAAGGACATAGAAGACGATAATATTATATGTCAGAAGGCACAACAGTTTGTGGAAGAAGTGAACATGTTTATAACAGAGGAAGGTGTGGCGAAAGGTAATGTTTGGAACAGTGAACAGAGTCAATTCCAGTATGAAATGTCATCAGCATCAGCACTGTCCTACAGAGAAGAGAAAGCTATAGGTAGTGTGTTGCAGTCTGTACATAGCTCTACCCACAGCTACACAGTTGATGTGGCTTTATCAATGGCAGGCAGACTAGCAAACAAGTTGTACATCTGTTTTCAAGAGACACAAGGCACTTTCGGTTCAAATATTTTAAAGAAACTTGAAACAACCTGTCCACGAAACATTCATGTCGAGGGAAGCAAAAGTGGAAAAATGACTAAAGAACACGTGAAAAGTTTTCTAACTTCAGTCCTTGGCAAACATGTAACAAATGAAAAGAGCCTATTGTTGTGTAATTCCTGGGCAGGTCATACAGATCAATCCCTTCTAGATGCAAGTTTTTCAAACAAAGATGTTACGCTGAAGATATTGCCACCAAAAACAACAAAATATTGCCAACTCCTTGATGTTTACTTCTTTTGGCAATATAAACTCTATATCAGAAGGATTACCAATTTTGTTAGGCTACAAGGTGCCAAACCACAAGTGAAGGTATATGATCGTTATTTCATCGTGAAACTTCACTCTATGGTTTACAATCACTCTGTTGCACCTACGTATAAGTCTATGTTTGTTGCAGTATGCTTGGCAAAACCCAGGTTATGACATTGACATACCAACATAATCATTTGAAAATGTTATTAGTGTGGCTTTTGATATTGGACTGCGTGAATGCGAAAGTGATTTGGAATGTGATACCGTGGCTTTAGTGAGGTGTGCACATTGTTCTCTCCCACTTTGTTTTAACCACTTCATCAAAATCCTGCATCTGCGCTTTGAGGACTAATATAAGCACTTTCAGGTGTGTGGTACTGCTGTATATGTGTGTTTTGCGCAGTTGTAAGTACTTTAAGCAGAGAGTTTTTGGTGCTGCTGACGCCATTAAATAACATAATTTCCTTCCTATGGTATTTGTTCCGGGATTACTGTGGAACAGCAGAGGTGAAAGAAGGTGCCGGGGTGAATGGGTCTAACTACAAAGCCGAGATATGGATTAAAATATCATTAAAGGTTATATTTTCAAAAATGACAAAACTTAACAATTTTCACATAGAATTTCAAAATTTAATAAATAACAAGAAGTCAACAAATAACCGACAATCAGGTACAAGACCAGGAAGAGCCAAGATTCAGAACAATTCTGGGCCTTACGCCCCTCGCTTTACAATTCCCTTGAGCTCCTAGCTCGAATATACCAAGCACAATACTTTCAAGGGCAGAAAACCTCTTCATTCAAGGAGCACTTGCTCCAAATTAAAATATCAAGCCTCCCAGAGGCACTTGTACCACACAATAAAAGACCTGACGCGCTCTGAGTTTTTCAAGCCTCTTCAAGGCAATAGCGGACTTTACAATTGCTTGCCATCAAGGCACAACTTACAAAAATGAAACGGGGGTACCTCGTACCCAACCTACTGGGCCTTGGCAGACAATAACAGGTTAAGTAATTGGCCTGCAACACCAAGTTGAATGGAGGCATGTACTTGCACTCCTACATGAAACTTCTTAAAACCTAAAAGGCACTAGGCCTATGAAACGGGCTATTCCCATACTATGGAGGTGACCTATACATACATACATTATCATTATAGACAGTTATGCCTTTCAGGGTTCAGTCTGCAAGCCTCGGAGAATTTACTAAACGTCGCCACAACCCTCGATTTGCAACTAGTGTTGTGGCCTCATTTAGTTCTATATCTCTTATCTTTAAATCGTTAGAAACCGAGTCTAACCATCGTCGTCTTGGTCTCCCTCTACTTCTCTTACCCTCCATAACAGAGTCCATTATTCTCCTAGGTAACCTATCCTCCTTCATTCGTCTCACATGATCCCACCACTGAAGCCGGTTTATGCGTACAGCTTCATCCATTGAGTTCATTCCTAAATTAGCCTTTATCTCCTCATTTCGAGTACCCTCCTGCCATTGTTCCCACCTGTTTGTACCAGCAATAATTCTTGCTACTTTCATGTCTGTTACTTCTAACTTATGAATAAGATATCCTGAGTCCACCCAGCTTCGCTCCCGTAAAGCAAAGTTGGTCTGAAAACAGACCGATGTAAAGATAGTTTTGTTTGGGAACTGACTTCCTTCTTACAGAATACTGCTGATCGCAACTGCGAGCTCACTGCATTAGCTTTACGACACCTTGATTCAATCTCACTTACTATATTACCATCCTGGGAGAACACACAACCTAAATACTTGAAATTATCGACCTGTTCTAGCTTTGTATCACCAATCTGACATTCAATTCTGTTGAATTTCTTACCTACTGACATCAATTTAGTCTTCGAGAGGCTAATTTTCATACCATACTCATTGCACCTATTTTCAAGTTCCAAGATATTAGACTGCAGGCTTTCGGCACAGTATGCCATTAAGACCAAGTCATCAGCATAGGCCAAACTGTTTACTACATTTCCACCTAACTGAATCCCTCCCTGCCATTTTATACCTTTCAGCAGATGATCCATGTAAACTATGAACAGCAAAGGTAAAAGATTACAGCCTTGTCTAACTCCTGTAAGTACCCCGAACCAAGAATTCATTCTACCATCAATTCTCACTGAAGCCCAATTGTCAACATAAATGCCTTTGATTGATTTTAATAATCTACCTTTAATTCCATAGTCCCCCAGTATGGCGAACATCTTTTCCCTCGGTACCCTGTCATATGCTTTCTCTAGATCTACGAAACATAAACACAACTGCCTATTCCTCTCGTAGCATTTTTCAATTACCTGGCGCATACTGAAAATCTGATCCTGACAGCCTCTCTGTGGTCTGAAACCACACTGGTTTTCATCCAACTTCCTCTCAACGACTGATCGCACCCTCCCTTCCAAGATGCCAGTGAATACTTTGCCTGGTATACTAATCAATGAGATACCTCGATAGTTGTTGCAATCCTTCCTGTTTCCTTGCTTGTAGATAGGTGCAATTACTGCTTTTGTCCAATCTGAACGTACCTTACCAACACTCCACGCTAATTTTACTAGTCTATGAAGCCATTTCATCCCTGCCTTCCCACTATACTTCACCATTTCAGGTCTAATTTCATCTATTCCTGTTGCCTTATGACAATGGAGTTTATTTACTATCCTTTCCACTTCCTCAAGCATAATTTCACCAACATCATTTTCCTCCTCCCCATGAGCTTGGCTGTTTGCAACACCACCATGATGATTTCCTTTTACATTGAGAAGATGTTCAAAATATTCCCTCCACCTCTCCAGTGATTCCCTGGGGTCTATTATGAGTTCACCTGAATTACTCAAAACACTGTTCATTTCCTTTTTCCCACCCTTCCTAAGATTTTTTATTACTGTCCAGAAAGGTTTCCTTGCTGCTTGACCTAGCCTTTCCAGGTTATTACCAAAATCTTCCCATGACTTCTTTTTGGATTCAACAACTGTTTGTTTCGCTCTGTTTCTTTCATCTACGTACCAATCCCTGCCTGCCTCGGCCCTTGTTTGGAGCCATTTCTGATAAGCCTTCTTTTTACGTTTACAGGCTGCTCTCACTTCATCATTCCACCAAGATGTTCGCCTTTTCCCATCTTTACACACAGTTGTTCCTAGGCATTCCCTTGCTGTTTCTACTACAGCATCCCTGTATGCCACCCATTCACTTTCTATATCCTGAACCTGCTTACTGTCTACTGTTTGAAATTTCTCACTAATCATATCCATGTACTTCTGTCTAATTTCCTCGCCGTGGAGATTTTCTACCCTTATTCGTTTGCAGACAGATTTCACTTTCTCTACCCTAGGCCTAGAGATACTTAGTTCACTACAGATCAGATAGTGGTCTCTATCATTGTCAAATCCACAAAAAACTTGTACATTCCTAACAGATTTCCTGAATTCAAAGTCTGTTAAGATATAGTCTATTATGGATCTGGTACCCCTAGCCTCCCATGTGTAGCGGTGAATAGCCTTATGCTTGAAGAATGTATTCGTAACAGCTAAACCCATACTAGCACAGAAGTCCAGCAAACGCTTCCCATTCCCATTAGCTTCCATATCTTCCCCACATTTACCAATCACCCTTTCATATCCTTCAGTTCTATTCCCAACTCTCGCATTGAAATCGCCCATTAGCACTATTCTATCCTTCCTGTTGTCCCTGACCACAATGTCACTCAATGCTTCATAAAACTTGTCAACTTCATCCTCATCTGCACCCTCACATGGTGAATACACGGACACAATTCTTGTCTTAATTCCTCCCACTGACAAATCTACCCACATCATTCGCTCATTTACGTGCCTAACAGAAACTATGTTGCGTGCAATGGTATTCCTGATAAAGAGCCCTACCCCAGACTCTGCCCTTCCCTTTCTAACACCCGTCAAGTACACCTTATAATCTCCTATCTCTTCCTCATTATCTCCCCTTACCCGAATATCACTTACTCCTAGCACATCCAGATGCATCCTCTTTGCTGACTCAGCCAGTTCTACCTTCTTTCTTTCATAAGCCCCATTAATATTGATAGCTCCCCATCGAATTCCATTTCATTCGCCAAGTTGTTTCCAAGGAGTCCCTCGCCTGTCAAATGGGGGTGGGACTCCATTACTCCCATAGGTCCGAGGCTTGCTTAAAGTGTTCTGAGCTCTGTAAATTCATGAAGCAGGATGCTGCCCTTCTTGCACATAGTCCAAGTGAGGATCTCTCCTCTAACGGGTTATGGACCACCTGTGAATTGTATAGTCCTAGCCGCCCGAGCACAAGGAGGGCCACGACTCAGAATATGTCCGAGATGCCCACTGCTGCCTGATGAAAGAGGCGCTTCCCGCCTCCTGCTACACGTCCATACACTAGGTTAGATGTTGATGAAGTGGCCGAGAGACAAGAAAATCAGCTTTTTTTATACCCTCGGGGAAAGTTCGAGACCTTTCATGAATAATCAAGACACAGCCACAGGTTTTTGTTAGCTACAGTACACAGTTACTCACAACATCGAAGAAGAAATACGGTATTGGCTGAAAATTAATTACAGAAATTATTGATTGGTTAACTTCGAAACTGGCGGAAGGAAAAGATAAATATTGCCAACCCAAAAATGAATAAACAAAATTTAGTAAAGAAAAAACTTATGAATACAAAATTTTTTCAAGAAAGTTCCTTCATTTCGCACCAGGGTGCATGATCATAGTTTTTAGGCAGTGACATCTATGAGAGAATGTCCAAACTTCTTGATAAATAGTAAACAAAAACACGTCGAAATTCACACAGTGACATCTTCTGAGAAAACTTATGAGTTGATTCAGTTTTTTAAGTTCAGAGGTTCTCCTGTAGAGGAGGATTTATTGGCGCAAGATTTAAAGATGCGGCTTAATGGTGTACCGCCTGGTACAATATTGATATCATGTTACTTTGTTTCTCTCTGTTAAAATGTTACTTGAGGTAGAATGCAACGTTTTTCATGGAAATGACGCACACCACTGTTATATTTATGATTGCTTGTTATTCTAAGCATGGTTTTGTGCGGTTCCGAGCTTTCGACGTCAAAGGTGTCCCTTGTGAGTTAAAAGCCTTTTCAACTCTCCCAACAACGTGCAAGTGACTGGCTGGATACAACAGGAGAATGTTTCAACTCAACACTTAGAAGGATGACCATCACACACTTGCTGCCAACATGCATATCCAAACTGACGGCTTCCAGTTTCACCCATGTAACTGCCTTCACCGTCCCCATCCCATCGCCGTTGGAGTTGGATTGAAGCATTACAGTTGAGGAAAATGCCACTGGTTTGGATTTAAGGTGGATCGCAGCTTGCCAGGAAGTGACCCCCACACTATGATTTTTGGAATCATTTACCATGGCACACGTGCATGAGAAATGTGGTGTCAAGTACCGAAACTGCAACAGACTGCCACTGACTTGAGAAAAACCAAGCGGTGGCTTTGTAGCCAGTCTGCCTGGCATTTTCTACGCTTCACGTGCTGTATCGAAGTCTATCTTCTCCGCAGAGTAAACCGTTGAGTAATAGTATTTCAGTAGCATTTCCTCTACTTAAGGACCATCAGCCCTCCCAAAGATCATCATCTGCCCGAAACCATTGGCCTCTGTAGATTGCTCTCTTATTTACCCTGAGTACAGGGCTACCTACCTCTTCTGCCATCTCCACCATATATTTATCATGAAAACATATTTAAGTGCCAGTAGAGTAATGGTAACCTTTACGCTATAAATTCACGTGGGAATAGCCTTTCTGAAATTTAACCTGATGCAAGAAAATATAAACTAACCTCTGAAATCGGCAATGCATTCTGCCATATTTTGAGGTTTATCACATTCTTACTTCCTTTCATTACACAGCATTAACATTAAGCATTCATTTACTTTAGCCTTCATTTTTAATGAGTTAACAACTAATGTCACCGTGTTATTTATGCAGTTATTACAAAAAAAATTGTCTTTCATTTCAAATTTTGTTTTCAGTATGCAGTATAGCAGTCGACGAGAGAGCTCGCTAGTGCACATAGAGAAAACGATACTGAAGATGATCGATCGCATTCGGTATAATCGCTGGAGTACATAAATATCAATAACTGAAAAATCTAACGCACGCTTGATCTTTCATAATAACAGATGCATCAGTGATAGGGTTCTTGCTGTAACCGAAGTGTAATACTAAGTTTAATACAGGAATTTTCAAGAAGCAGAAAAAAGACCCGTTGTTACAAGAGGGTTCTTATTATATGCCATGCTGACTATAGTGGACTTCTGATGTAGTTATTGGGATGTAAAAATTATTGTTATTATTATTATTATTATTATTGTTATTATTATTATTATTATTATTATTATTATTATTATTATTATTATTATTATTATCGCCCATCAAAACCCCGCCTGAACTCATAAACCCCCCAGCAATCCAAGAGGTGGAAACAGCACTCAGAGTTGAAAAATGATACGGCATGCGTAGAAGACCAAGTTTTCGCAGAAATGTGGAAATATGCCAGTGATACAGTTCGAACATCCTTACACATGGCCCTAACAAAAATCTGGAGAAAAGTTCCCCGAACATTGGACCACAGCCGTAATCCATCCACTCCACAAAAAAAAGGAGATAAAAGCAATCCAGGTAATTACAGAGGTATCTCCCTGTTAGACTGCACATACAAGATTTTCTCCAGAATCCTATACGGGAGGATCAAAGAGCAACTAGAGGAAGAATTAGGTGAATACCAAGGAGGATTCAGACCTTGGAGAAGCTGTGCAGAACAAATCATCATGTTAAAATTAGCTGTAGCATATTACAAGAAGCAAAACAAACCTCTTGCAATCACCTTTGTGGACTTTTAAAACAAATCTTACGATTGTATCCATAGACCTTCAATGTTGAGAATTACAAGAAATTTCGGGCTCGATGCAAAATTAATCGATTTGATGTAACTCACCTTGTTGTTGAGTCATCAGCCATAGACTGGTTTGATGCAGCTCTCCATGCCACCCTATCCTGTGCTAACCTTTTCATTTCTACGTAACTATTGCATCCTACATCTGCTCTAATCTGCTTGTCATATTCATACCTTGGTCTACTCCTACCGTTCTTACCACCTACACTTCCTTCAAAAACCAACTGAACAAGTCCTGGGTGTCTTAAGATGTGTCCTATCATTCTATCTCTTCTTCTCGTCAAATTTAGCCAAATCGATCTCCTCTCACCAATTCGATTCAGTATCTCTTCATTCATGATTCGATCTATCCATCTCACCTTCAGCATTCTTCTGTAACACCACATTTCAAAAGCTTCTATTCTCTTTCTTTCTGAGCTAGTTATCGTCCATGTTTCACTTCCATACAATGCCACGCTCCACACGAAAGTCTTCAAAAACATCTTTCTAATTCCAATATCAATGTTTGAAGTGAGCAAATTTCTTTTCTTAAGAAAGCTCTTCCTTGCTTGTGCTAGTCTGCATTTTATGTCCTCCTTACTTCTGCCATAGTTAGTTATTTTACTACCCAAGTAACAATATTCATCTACTTCCTTTAAGACTTCGTTTCCTAATCTAATATTTCCTACATCACCTGCCTTCGTTCGAGTTAACCAACACTAAATCAAAAGTCAAGTTCAGAAGGGAATTCTCTGAGCCATTCATCATTAAAACAGGCTTAAGACAAGGAGATTGCTTATCACCACTGCTGTTCAACTGTGCCTTGGAATATATAATGAGGGAATGGTACAAGATTAACCCAAAGAACATACAAATTGAAGACCCAAAGGCAACACAAGTTTAAATTGCCTAGGACTTGCCGATGACCTTGCTCTCTTGTCCAACAATATTCGGGAAATCAGACAAGTTATATCACTACAGGAAATAGCACAGAAAATTGGTCTTGGAATATCTTTTGAAAATACAGTAATCATGTTTACTGATCCACCACTCATAAACAAAATTGCCGTAGGAAACCAAGAAATCAAAATTGTAGATAAATTTAAATATCTGGGAGAAATCATAACATATAACCTTAATGAAAAGCCAGCATGGCATAACAGAATAAATAAATTAACCAGACCACAATATGTCACCAAGAATACCTACAACATGAAGGGCCTGTCAATAGCAACAAAAGTAAAACACTACAAAACATTCACTCAACCAGAAATAACATACGCAAGTGAAACCATCTTCAAAACAACTAACACTGCACAAATAGACAAAATACTCAAGATAGAGAGAAGAATCATTAGAACGTGCATCAACAAATCATACCAAAAAGATGGACACTGGAGAGTAGCTTCTAATGTCTGTCTACAAGACAGTCTACAGGCAAGGAGAACCAGTAATGAGCACAATCAGGAAGAAACGCATTTCATTTTTTGGACATCTAATCAGGACACCAGAGAACAGGATCATCGGGAGAATAATAGAAAAATGATGGAATAGTAAGTGCAACATTAAGTGGGTTACAGAAATCAAGGAAGATATGGATGAACTACAAATTACAGTGGAAGACCTGAGAAACAAAACTGACAAAATCAGGAAACTTGCAGGCAAGCAAACCAGAATCAACAAACAGACAATAGGAAGGGTGATTTCCAATGAAGAAAGAAGGATAAGATCAGAGAGAATAAAGAAGTACTGGGCTGACAGGAATCTGAATTTTTTTTTGTATAAAGTTGGCTAGAGTGGTCTAGTGAAGGCCATAAAATGTAAATAATTAATCCTCCTTTCGTCTTATCCAACTCCTGCTGGTTCAAGGGCACTTCTCAACATCCCTCTCTCCTTCCACCATTCCTCTTCCATCATTTTGTTCCAGTCAAGGTTTCTTCTTGCACTCTTCTTTATTGAATTGATCCACCTTGTTCTAGGTCTCACTATTGCTCTCTTTTCCTCGAACTTCATCTCTGTATTCTGTTTTGGTATTCCATCTTCACCAGACGAGTTGGCATTGCTGTTAGGGGCGTGCAGCTATGAGCTTGCATGCAGGAGATAGTCGGTTTGAACCTAGCTGTCGGCAGCCCTGAAGATGGTTCTCCATTGTTTCCCATTTTCCCACCAGGCAAATACTGGGGTTGTACCTTAATTAAGGCCACGACTTTTTCCTTCCCACTCAAAGACCTTTCCTATCCCATCGTCGCCATAAGACTTATCTGGGTCGGTGCGACGTGAAGCAAATTGTAAAAAAATATTCTTTCTTCCTCCATCCTCTTTGCGTACTATCAACAAGGATGAGAAGAGCCCGCCTGGTGGCCATGATCGTTAAGGTGAAACGATCTGACACCATGGTTAGCTGGTTCGAGTCCTATGGGTCAGAATAAATTTCACCATCAGAATGTTGGCCGGCAGGGTAGGGGAGTGGTGGTATACAATTTCTAATCCCTAGATTGCATGACAAAATCCTGGATTAAATTCCAAACCTCTCCGCAGTGGTCATATGGCGTGAGGGCATATGACGCTGTTGATGGTGATTCATCTGTCGGATGGAAATGTTAAGCCTTGAGCGGACCCCTTGGTGCTATTTGACAGGAGTAGACTACGTGCCAGCACTGGGTTTCACCCTCTCTCTTTATCATATATCATGTCATTCATTTCATCTCATTAACTCCTCTGATGATGTTGACGTCAGGAAGGGCATCCGGTCATAAAAAAAACCTGCCACGATAAATTCATTTCACCTCATACCCAACCCCATAGAGAAACGGGACAAAGGTTGGACAAACGAAACAACAAGGATGAGAAGATCCACCTATTAAATATTAACATAATATACTGTATACAGATGTAAGAAATATATTAACATATTCTATACAGTATTGAGTAGGTAGACCTTCTCATCCTTATTGATAGTGATAATCACTACAGACCTAAACAAAATTCCTCTCTATGTGTCCAAACCATCTTAGTTTACTCCTATCAATTCTGTCATTTAGATTTTTCATTCCGATCTTCTTTCTTGCATCTTCGTTTTTCAATCTGTCTATTCTTGTCTTTCCTATTGTACTTAGATATTTCATTTCAGCAGCTGAATTCTTCTCTTCTCCCTACTTATCATTGTTCAGGTCTCAGCTACGTAGTCAATATTGGTGCATAATACATTTTGTACATTATCTCTTTACACTTCCTTGGTACTTCCTTATTCCAGACAAGGTTTCTTACACTCCAGTAGAATGCATTGCCCTGTTGCACCCTCGTGCTGATCTCCAAGTCCAGCCTTGTATTCTGCGTTAATTCACTCCGTAGGTATTTGAAACTTTCAGTACTTTCAAGCAACCCAAGTCAAATGTTTTTTAATCTAGGAGCCAGCACTCAAACCTAGTACTCACATCTTTAACATACTGGCATTTAGCCTTCTGAAAAATTAAACATGGTAGTAATAGCATTAGATATTGTGATTTTATAGTTTTATACACAACAATTACTTCAAAATATGAGACAGCAGGCCACTGATCTAACTAAGGCATGTCACTATGTACACAAATTTATGAAACTAGCCAATTCTTGCCTACTTATATATTTTGATACTGTTCTAAGAAACTCGTAAGCTGTAAAATATAAATAGCAAAGTGAATATTGTCATCCACAACACCAAACTGTACAATTCTTTTGTATGTATTAAGTTAGTCTTGATATGTTAAAGGATTAATACTTAGAGCTTAAAAATGATTTATCTACCTATCTAAAAAGAAATATGATACAAGACATCCTTATTGTGCCTTTTGCGTCCATGTACATGCCTACGATCTTCGTATGCTATCACCATATGAAAATAAATTCTGCGCAAGTACGTTCTATTACTCTTCACAATAACAGCTCTGTTAAAATATTCAATTTAATAGCAAAAGATATTCTATTTTGATAGTAAAAGAGTATCGCAGTATATTATTCATGACATTTACACGAGAAGTATATTAAAGTTCTTTCTATGTTGGCAACACTTTATTTACGAGAGGTTTTCTCGACACCCAAACGTTTACAAGTTATACATCTCATCGTTGAGTTGTAATTGTAATTAACACTTATTTTTCTTCTATTGCTTATATAATACGGCTTTAATTATTATTTAAAATGGTAATAACATTGATATCAAAGCAGAAATTGCCCATACTTAACAAAAACCACGCTGTTACCTAACCTTATTCTCATGTTCAACAGAGTTTGATAAATCGAATGGAGTATCAAGGGGTAGTGTATTATTGCATGCACTTTGCAATAGTTCATGGACACCAAACTGGGAATTAATTATGTGAATGGGGAGATTATTCTCAGCTCAAAAAAGGAGGGGCCAAAGAATGAATTTTAGGCGACCTGGCGCCCAGGATTTGTTGTGCACTGCTTTCAAGACTTTGACCACCAATTTTCACAATGCCTTTCCCTTGTCTTTCTCCTGTTGATATCACCATGGTCTTGCTTTTATATGTGCTGATTTTCATACCGGTACTGTTCAGTTTTCTTGTTCATTGTGTAACCGCTACTACAGTGGTTACACAAAACAAAGCACTAAACACCATAAAGAGGGGAGAAGGTGCCTTTACACAGTACCAAAAAACTTCACACACAGTTGAACATCAGTTGGAACTACGCGGATCTCCGCCAACAACAACATACGTAAATATCAGTAGGGCCAACTAGTGGATAATAAACCAGGAAGGTGGAAGGAGCTAGGACTTACAGAGGGCATGGACATAGCTTAGATTACAGACTGCGAAATGATCAACCGTGATCCTTAAATTTGAAAAATGTTATTTACAAATGGATTTTTTTAACTAATACATTCCGAACAAAATCCGCCAGCTTGTAACTTACGAACTATATTCTCTGTGGTACACATAACTTAGAGGTTCTTTGATAATACCTTCATACAAGTTCAAAATTTCAAACCAACTATACATCTAGTTACAAATCCAATTGTACAATGCAATTTACAGTGAAATAAATGTACTCTCCAAAACTCTAGCGTATATCAAGTGACACTGAACTACCTGAGGCAAACTCCAAGGTAAATATATTAAACTACAATCTACATATTTAGTGAAACAAGAAATGGGAATGCCTCGAAAACAAACAGGCAAGCCCAGCTGAAAAGCTATGGAGTCATAAATAATTAATTTGGCGAATCTAGGTTAGGCTAGGGCAGACTCCTATACGAAATAGCAACCGAACATTACGGAAATTTTAGCCGGAACGGAATTCAAGAGTGCTCACCCGAAGGTGGCCCATCCCGGTATCGAGGCGTCGCACATGACGTAAAACTTCAGACTAAGGCAGACCAGGCCAAGACAAGACCACGAAATGCTGCCTCGCACTCTATATAAGGGTAAACCCTGGCCTTGGAGTAGCCAATCAGAATGCATGAGTCCGCTTATCCCCACCTAGGTTTACCAATCACAACTCCTACTTTCAGTCGCGAACTTTGAACAAGTTTCTCGAATACGCACGTTCGCAAATCTTCCATTTCCAGAATAGTTAGAAAATGCCTTCTAGAACACATAACCAACAACAGGCAACACACCCTGTTCAAAAATTCATGTAACAATTTTCTAGAAACTTCCAGTAAGTACAGAACTGAAATCTACTATTTACAAATACATATGTTACAAATATTACACTGTACAGGTTAGGTCGTTACAAATAAAACATACAGTAGAGTCTCGCTCAACCGACCTTCGCTTATCCAACATTCCGTGTTATCCGACACTGGTAGACTTAATTTTGAACTTTTGGTAGAGACTAAAGGACCTGCAAATATCTGGCCCCATTCTGGAAGAAAAGGCGGTGAATTTCCAGAAGGAGTTTAATGAAGGGGATCCTAAATTTACTGCCACTGCTGGGTGGCTTCATCGGTGGAAAAAACGGTATGGCATTAGGCAGCTTAATATCTGTGGAGAAAAACTGTCAGCTAAATCCGATGAGGTTGTGAAATTTAAAAAGGAATGTCAAGTAATAATACTTGCTGAAGGATTAACCGGTTATCAGATTTTTAATTGTGATGAGACTGGGCGAAATTTCAAGATGCTGCCATCAAAAACTCTCGCAGCTCAAGCCGAGATGTCTGCACATGGCTGCATGCGTAGTAAGGAAAGATTTACTGTTCTTGCCTGTAGTAATGTTACTGGGTACTTAAAAGGAAAATTGCTTATGATTAGTGAAGCAAAGAAGCCTAGGGCATTTAAAAAAATTTCTGTTAATGCTCTTCCAGTCCATTACACGAATCAGAAGGCTGCCTGGATGTCTGCTGACATCTTTAAAGGCTGTTTTGTTACACAGTTTGTTCCAGATGTAGAAAAATTTCTAGCTTCAAACACTCTCCCTAGAAAACCTCTTCTTCAACTAGACAACGCTCCATCACACCCAAATGAACAGCAACTTAGAAGTGGTGATATCAAATTCATGTTCCTCCCTCCTAACGTGACGTCATTATGCCAGCCAGTGGACCAAGGTGTGCTGGAAACACTGAAGAGGAAATATCGGCGGAAACTCCTTTCATCCTTGATTGTTGGCAAGTTTCTTTTCGTAAGATACTTGCAACGTTTTCGTTCAATACTGCATGTACTGTACAATTGAACGATAATTCAATAAATAGAGTGCTGTAAAACATGTTATTGTTTTAGTAATACAGTATGGCCTTCCTGTTTGTTTTAGTTAATTTTCAAAGTCATTCTGTGTTATCCAACATTTTCGCTGATCCGACATACTCCAGGTCCCGTTTAGGTCGGATAATCGAGACTCTACTGTATTACCACACTTTACAAATAAAGTCTTCAATAAACATTTTCCACTTCCACTACATTGTTCACCTGTGACACATTGCATCAAGTTGTATTTTGTTTCCCAGACAACAATATCATTTGCAGATACAGTAGTAATAACTTAATCTCCCTATTCCCATATGCTTCCTTTGTCTCCTTTACAATTTCATCCATAACCATTAGAAACAAGAGGGGCAACAGCACACTCCCCTGTCTTAGTCCAGTTTCATTTCTAAACACTCTGTCTTTCCAAATGGAGTCTGTACACTGCTGACTCAGTTTTTGTACTTCACTTGCACCATTTCTACAGTTTATCTACCCAGTCTCTCTTTGACCGTGGTTTCCCAAACCTTCTCCCTGGTAACACTGTCGTATGCCTTAGTTATATCTATGAATATCATGACCAGATCCTTTCCATATTCCCAGTTCTCTTTCATTAATTGCCTCATGCTGAAGATTGGGTCCGCTGTAGATCTTCCACTTCTAAGGCCATAGCATTCCTCTTGCAACTCTCCTTATACCTTTCATTCTCCTCTCTAATATTCTTTCCTGTATTTTTGCTACTTGTGTTAGGTGAGTTATTCTTCAGTAGTCACCACACATTTTTTTGCCCCCCCCCGCCTCAACATTTACAGCTTGAATTATTTTTTTGTTTTCTTTTGGTGAAGAAAATTTCAAGCTTTAATGTTCACCTTACGTTCAGTGTTTTAGATCAACCAGCAATTCTTAACTGGGGCTAGTAGCACTGCTGACTCAGTTTTTGTACTTCACTTGCACCATTTCTACAGTTTATCTACCCAGTCTCTCTTTGACCGTGGTTTCCCAAACCTTTTCCCTGGTAACACTGTCGTATGCCTTAGTTATATCTATGAATATCATGACCAGATCCTTTCCATATTCCCAGTTCTCTTTCATTAATTGCCTCATGCTGAAGATTGGGTCCACTGTAGATCTTCCACTTCTAAGGCCATAGCATTCCTCTTGCAACTCTCCTTATACCTTTCATTCTCCTCTCTAATATTCTTTCCTGTATTTTTGCTACTTGTGTTAGGTGAGTTATTCTTCAGTAGTCACCACACATTTTTTTGCCCCCCCCCTCAACATTTACAGCTTGAATTATTTTTTTGTTTTCTTTTGGTGAAGAAAATTTCAAGCTTTAATGTTCATCTTACGTTCAGTGTTTTAGATCAACCAGCAATTCTTAACTGGGGCTAGTAGCTTAACACTCGTATGTGATGTGGATTGCCATAATGGGGTTTATATACGATTGTTTACAATTTTACGCTAAGCATTTAACATTCAAAGACGGAACATTACTGCCTCCTGGCCATGGGTACGTATTGCAACGTGCAAGTATACTTGCATGACTGTAGGTCGGTAATGTCTTTGAGGTTGAGCCAGAGGTACTCCTGAAGCCTCTCGTAGTGTGATGAGGAGGCTGCATGCAAAATAAACAGTGGTTGGTACACATGGATGTTGACAGGGTGGAAGGAGTACCTTTGGATGTAGGGCTGTTTTGTCATATGTAAAACAAAAACAAGGCATCACTTGTATATGTGTTTAATTGACTGTACAGTTGAAAGTGTGCCGTAAAACTATGTCTGTCTACAGTACCGATGTGAAGTTATATGCTGCCTAATGGCAACAGTATGCAGTAAAGGGTTAAAGACTGATATTATTATTCCCTTTCCCCAGTCTTCTGGCACACGTTTCTGTTTCCATATGCACTTTAATAATCTGTACACCCATTGTAGTCCAACAGGTCCAGCAGCCTTTACCATTTCCATACTTATTTCATCCTTTGTTGGTGCCTTCCCCATTTTCATTTTATGGACTGCCAATTTCACCTCTAACATGGTTATAAAATCTTTTACTGTTGAGCCATCACACCGTATTACTACAGTCTCCTGTACACAATTTCTCACATTCAGCAGTTTATCAAAATACTCCTTCCATCTTCTTTTTATTTCTTTTGGGTGTGTTATCAACTCTCCACCTTTCTCTTTCATCAGCTTTATATGAACTCTTTCTTTCCTATTACTTTGTATAATTCCATAAAGTATTTTTTTTTACTGCCAGCTCCGTTTCCATATTTTGTGTAATTTCTTTCCAACTTTTCTTCTGTTACCAGATTCTTACATTTTCATTTATTATCAAGATACTTCCTTTTGCTTCTTTTTTTATCTCTATTCCATTCTTGCCATGCTTTCTTCTTTCCTTTCACTGCTTCTCTCACCTTCTCATTCCACCACGGTGTCTCATTTTCCTTCATCTCGTCGACGTTCTGCCACAGGCTCTCTCTGCCCCGCTTGCACCCTATTGAAGTTGGACCATTCATCTTTCACATTTCCTGCATCAGTAACTGGAATTTGTTTTTTCAGTCTCTCCAGAAATTCTTCCTGTACATTCTTATCTTTTAATCTCCACACTTTTATTTTACCAACTCTTATCTCCTTTAATTTTTCCATTTTCTCCACTCTCATTTTTGCTGTAACAATATGAACTCCATCAAAAGCCTTTCTGGTAAAGCTGTTAAATCCATCAACTGTCTGCGATTTGTCTTTTCCACTAGGAAGTAATCAATTACTGATTTTATTTCTGTCACCTTAGCCATATCTTGTCATTTTCGTGATGTTTTTCTTCTGAAACCACATGCTGCCCACAATCATTCCATTCCTCTCATAAAACTCAAGTAGTTTCTCTCCTTCATGCTTTTTTTAAAAATCCATATCGTCCGATTACTAGTTTCTTTCTTTGTCTTTCATTTCACCCCCTGTGCATTTAAGTCTCCCATCTTAATCACTTTCACATTAGTTATTTCCTTTTCTAGTTTCTCCAGGAATTCCTCAGTATCCTTGTCATTGTTCCCTGGCTCTGTTGCTTACACTTGTATGAAGTCCTTCATGTTGTTCCTCAATCTCGGTCTAACTTTCATTATCCTGTCGCTGATGTACTCTACCATATCCACATACTCTTCCACCTGTTTTGAAATGATCCGGTCCACTCCATTTTTCGCCTCTCTGCCACCCCTCCAATATAATGTGTATTCTTTCCTCATTCTCTTCTTTCCATTCCCCTTCCATTTAACTTTGCTCAACCCCATAATTTCTGTACCCGCTTTGTTCATAAAATCCATCACTTCTACCTTTCCTGACAGGGTCGTGAGGTTGATTATGCCCACCTTCATGATGTTGGCTACTTGTCGCTCATTTTTCACATTTCCCCCAGTGCCCAAGGAACTGCGCATCACAGGAGTACAGAAGCGTTTTGCAACCCGTTGCTCACAGGAGAAAGTTCTTCCATTTTATCTACCGTTGGAACTGGGGTCCTCTTCCATCCTCTAAACCGTTGCTTATGTTCTCCTTTCTGGTATTATCATCATCCATCATCTTCTGGGAGTGATTATTCAACTAGGAGGAATAAAAGGTTGTATAATTAACACTGGTCATTCCCAATGATTCTAGTGACCTATTATGACTAATCGATCATAAAGTTGCAGAGGAGTAAGTTTCTGAGATATGAAATCCTGAATAACAGTTTACAAACATAAAACCCCTCCAATAATTCTTCTCTTCCAAACTTACTCTGCAAACATTGGATTGCTTTCTCATAATTACCAGCTGTAGGCAGAAAGCTACTTACAACATCTCTCGCCCTACTGCCTTCTGAAGTCTCCTAAATTAGGTAATGGAACTTATTTCCTCTTTCTATGTGCGGCTCATTATGTACTCTTTGTTATTGGCTCCATAAATCTAAACACTTCACTCAATTTCGTGAGTTCAGTATCGGGTAGCTATCTAGCTATCTGGATGGCAATCTAGTCTCTCCTGCTCTGTCTCTTCTTTATATACCAGGCTCAGTGATGACGTAAGAGCAGCTGACTGCTTACCAGTCGAACCAGCTTGTACAGACTGGAACTTTCTTCATAGTGCACCAATTTCAAAACAGTCATCACAGCAAATATGGGACCTTTACTGAAATGTGTAAACTAGGTCTAAGATTGGGAAAACTATTCCAACACTGAAATATGGTACTACTCTGGAAAACCCTGAGGAAAACCAACATGACGAAATCGCAACTTTTGAGTATTGACATTTTTCAGACACATACATATTGCATGACTATATTGGTAGATCTGATTGGAATGAATTCACACACGTCACAGTAATATACCAGGTGGTATAGGTGGTGGTGGTTTCAAGGGAGTACAACCAGGCAACTATCCTCTCTTAGCACTTATCAGAGGAAAGAAAAGGTCTGACCCTTGCAAGAATGGGGTTATCTGAAAAAAAAAAAAATAATAAGGGTCATGAACATTGAAATGAAAGATTTCCTAGACTCCACAAACTCAATACCTCTGGGGTTGGAAGAGAATGAGTTGACCATGGGAGGTTGCATAGGAAGGGAAAAGTGAGGATCCTGGCACAAATGGAATCAATGCCAGACTCATTTGTGAGTCCTGTGATCACCAGTCACATTCCAAAGGTGAGATGTACCGTGGATGTATTTGAATGCCCACACCCAAAGGGAGAGTACAATTGTGTACACTTGTTTAGCCCTTTCAGACCTGAAAGAAAACTGGCGGTGTGAATTTTTGTTTGTACGTCAAAAACTGTCTAAAATGCTCTTAAATATATATATTTTTAGTTGATTTTACAAAATAAAAATTAACATCTGAGAAAAAGCACCCACACAATTGTGCATGTCAGGACTTAATTCACTACTTACAAAAATGAAAAATTACCTCAATGCATGTGAATATACATATGTAAATGATCACATGTTCTATTTTACAGTGGGGAATAATTTAAAACAATTAAATCTTCGTTCAAACACAAGTAAATATTACATTTTCTACACTGAGGACGAGTTTTGGTTTTACTGCCCTTTTGGCAGCAGCACCCTGTCGTCGGATCTGAAATAAAACTGGAGGTCTGCATTATCGTTTGTACGTCAAAAACTTACTAAAAGGCTCTCAAATACATGTTTCTACAGTTTATTTTACAAAATGAGAAATTTGAGCTAAAAAACAGAACCCACACAATGTACATGATCAAATGTTCTGTTTTACAGTGTGGAACAATATATTTTCAATTAAAATCTTATACATTACATTTCTTACGTAGAGTACAAGTTCTGCCTTCACAGTCTTTTGGTGGCAGCACCCAGCACTCTTGCATGCATTGACTCCAGGGAAACCTAGCCTGCACACTTGTGCGTATCAACATTCAAAACCTCATGGTATCACGTACGATGTTGTAAGTTCACAGTTTACGTTCGCTAAACAATTTACACACTTCAGTGATTATATTCTGATATTCAGTAGAGCTTCTAGATTAATATGAATGCAATAAATACTTATTTTAGACATTACTGCTTCCCGCCATCTTGCTGATGAACTGTATTTTTAAACTCTTCTTCCTGCCCCTTGGTGGTCGAGCGCTAAATAAAAACAACTGAAATACATGCTACGTGTCCCGCACAAGCACTGCAGTCCGGTCTAGCGCCAAGAAAACATAAAATAAGTTCAGAGATAAATAAAATACGAACCTGCACAATTGTGCGTACACCGGGCGAGTTGGCCGTGCGCGTAGAGGCACACGGCTGTGAGCTTGCATCCGGGAGATAGTAGCTTCGAATCCCACTGTCGGCAGCCCTGAAGATGGTTTTCCGTGGTTTCCCATTTTTACTCCAGGCAAATGCTGGGGCTGTACCTTAATTAAGGCCACGGCCGCTTCCTTCCAATTCCTAAGCCTTTCCTATCCCATCGTCGCCATAAGACCTATCTGTGTCGGTGCGACGTAAAGCCCCTAGCAAAAAAAAAAAAATTGTGCGTACACGGTCTGAAAGGCTTAGTACATTGGGCAGATAGTCTTCTGTTCCTAGCCACTACCTAAAATGTCAATATCTGAGAAGTATTAGAATAAAATGAAAAGGAAAAATAAGGATCAAATATAAGTCCACAGTATTGACAAGATTGTGTATATTTTTGTTCCCTTAAATTTTAACACTGAAGGTGCATTATATATGCTAGCTTTTTGAACACTTTTTATGTTGTGACACCACACCCATGTACCTTGCATTTTATTATTAATGTTTTATTACTTCTGTTTTCAGTTACTGGATGTTGATACACTCGTAAATGTCATGTCATCTGCTCCAGAAGGTCAACCTGTTGAAATAAAGAGACGTGCGCTGTTATCAACAGTAGCATGTCTTCTCACTGAAATTGGTTTTGACTCAGCAGAATATGTTGCCCTTGAAACATTAACCGAAGCTCTGCAGAGTTTTATTACTGAGCTTGCCAAGAGTAGCCGTGCATATTGTGAACTGGCTGGCCGGAGTGAACCATTTGTAGGAGATGTTAGTATTGCCCTCATTAACATGGGTGTGAGTGTTGAAGGAATTGAAGTCCATGCTAGAAGACCCAACAGGACAATTTTACCTCCACCAACTCAAGCCACACAGCCCAAACAGCTAAATATTCTGCAGGCTGGTGTGAAAAAAGTACATCCATGTCATATACCTATGCACTTACCTTTTTTCCCCGATCCCCATGCATACATCAGGACACCAACTCACAAACAACCAGTAACAGAATATGAGGCTATTCGTGAGAAAGCAGCAAATCAGAAGAGAGATGTGGAACGGGCTTTAACACGCTTTGTTGCTAAGACTAGTGAAACTCATAGTTTGTTTCTCAGTGAAGACAATAACATGTTCCCATTAATAGCTTGTAAACGTCAGTTTCCTGCATATCTTAAAGCATTATTACCTCAGGATCAGGTATTTGATTTTGAAGAAGAATTTGCTACCAGCCCTCAGCGACCAAGGAAATGCCGAGAAGTAGATGGAGATGAAGAAGATTTGGAAGAAAGCAAGGAAGGGGAGGAGGGTGCAAAGGGAGAGAATGATGTGATTGACAATCCATATTTGAGACCAGTGAAAGTGCCACGTAAAAAGAAAAATAAGATTTGATGTTTTTAGTTCTCATTCTTTTACAGCATCATATTGACTTGGAAGTGATGGCCAATTTGTCTGACAAGGCTATTATTTAACTTAAAGAATTTGAATATTTATGACTGTGTTAAAGCATGAGATGTGTGATGCTCATTGGAGTAACAGTTGTTCTGGGGTTATGTTGTAAATATGTATTGTGCACATGCGAATTTATTATACTTTATATTACGTCATATTGAGCAGTTTTGTGTAGTATTCTTACTACTTGGATATATTTTAAGAAACATGCAGTACAAATCAAACATTTCAGTTTTTCCTTGATTTATATTTCAGCACATTTCATTTTAATTATTTAATATTTTCAGAAAATGATATTTATTATAAAAAGATTAAAGACGATTGTGTATTAGTAAGATACACAAACATTGTATATAACAACATTCTACTGTCACATTTTAGATGACAATATAGTATATGCACATACCGGTACAGCTATAAAGAAATTGTGTGATATTAAAAGATATGTTAAAAACAGAACTTTTTTATTTTCAAATACCCTGAATCTTATTACATACACATCAAAAAGAGTTTTTTATTGGTTATGTTGTATAGATCATGTCACTTAACACTAAAATTGAATCTGATTCATAAAAGTATAATAAATGTGTAATTCATTTATTAATTCCCTCTCAGCAAAAAAAAATTATACAAAAACAAATAACATTTCTACATGTTCCCATTTCTCAAAGTTTTTCACACCATTGATTGGCATGTTCACATTCTTGGATGCATGTTTGAATCCAGCATACTTTCTACAAGGTCATCCATCCTTTCTTGGTCTGTGGCGATTCTGCTTAAATCTTGCAGACAATGAGGCCAGACTCTGTACTTCAGAGTATGTAGTGTGCCCGGAATAACCATGAGAAATGTCGTTACTACAGAACATCGAGTCACCACCTTGCTGCTCACATCGGGCACTATGATATATGCAGTAATACCTAATTCCCTGTAAACATGTCTATAATTGTCTGAGTATATGTAACATTTAATCCTTGCCGGGACAAAACCTCCTATGTAATAATATTTTTGGAGATATACTGACCTGCAGCACATACATTATGAAGAGCGAGAATGCCTTAACAATATTCACACAATATTGCACCTTAGATGACAGAACGTTACCAGCCAAAGTTCTACGCTAAGGTATTTCACGTAGGAGGTTTTGTCCCGGCAGTGACAATTTGTTGGTGTACAGCATCTTACACCAAATCACAGATTATTTCTTGCCAGTTTCTAACAGTATCAGTGTTCTCCCCAGAAATGTTCGTTAGCTGGGTGGCAGGAATGAGTAGCCGGGCAGAGAATACTGCATAAAAAATAAATATAACATTTCAACTTATTCCCCTCAGGCCAAAGTACAATAATATTAGACAGGTAAATATTAACTGCAAAAATGAAGTATTTTAGTGTTATCACGAAGAAGACATAACCGAGTAGTTTGAACTTCTAGTGTTCTACTGCTCGTTAATAATCACTCGGTTGCTGTGGGGAGCCAGACGGGTTTGTTGCGTCCCGCGGAATCGAGTGCTCGCATGCGATTCCACGCTGATCCAGACACTGCTCGCTCATGACATTATGTGATAAGCTGAACTCCAATGTAACTTGTGCAACTATGCTAACAATAATGAAGATTTCATTTAAATAAACAGTTTTACAGTGTTTACATTTTAATTTGGAACTCATAGTGTCTTATGTGTAGCCTCTGTGGCTTGGGCGGCAGCGCGCCGGCCTCTCACCGCTGGGTTCCGTGGTTCAAATCCCGATCACTGCATGTGAGATTTGTGCTGGACAAAGCAGAGGTGGGACAGTTTTTTCTCCGGGTACTCCGGTTTTACATTGCTAAAAAGAGAAAGATGTTCCATCTATTCAATACAATAATATTGTTGCACAAATTAATGTAGCAACATATTTAATATGTTATGGGACCGGTTTCGATATATGTCCATGTCATCATCAGCCGATACAAAAATGGCAAGAAGTCAACACAATTGTAACACTTACAACACTTTTCTTGAAGAATTAAAAATAGAAGTTCATGTAGCACTTTTAAGTTAAGATAATTTTTTGTAGATATCTTAGGTTCTTGAGCACTCTTGCTGTAGATCTTGAGGTTAAAAAAATGATGCAGTTTTCCTTGCCATCTTTCATTCCAGCAACACTCTCCACTTTCATTTTATTTCATCTGTCAGTCATTAATCATTGCCCCAGAGATGTGCGACAGGCTTCGGCAGCCGGCACAATTCCTATCCTCGCCGCAGGATGAGGCTTCATTCATTCCATCACTGACTGGAAAACAGGTTGCAGGTTTTCAAGGACTGAAATATGTATTAATATTACATAAACCGAGGGAGTTAGGAGCGTGCAGCTGTGAGCTTGCGTTCGGGAACTAGTGGGTTTGAACCCCACTGTCGGCAGCACTGAAGATGGTTTTCCGTGGTTTCCCATTTTTCACGCTAGGTAAATGCTGGGGCTGTACCTTAATTAAGGCTACAGCTGCTTTCTTCCCTCTTCTAGCACTTTCATATCCCATCATCGCCATAAGAAAGGTCCTAGGGAGAATACTGGGTATTTGCGATTGCAGGCATTGGCTGCAGCTATGCAATTTGGCTGCCCTGTGCAGGTTAATCAGTCAGCATTTCCTGTTCTAAACCAATTTCGTGTTTGAACCTTACGTCTTTGATTCACTCGGTCATGTCCACCAACTTCCCTTCTTTACAATCTTTATTGGCATAGAGAAAAAATTTATTTTCTTCCTGGCCTTTTTTCAATTATGTGGGTTCTGCACGAATGTAGATTAAACCTAGTTTTATGGCTGGCTGCCTTTCTTGATGCCAACCCTACATGTGGGTGTATTGGCTCTCATGTGTGTTTGTTTATTGTATGTAAAATGAAGATGTTTATTAAGATGATCTCAAAAACTTAGCCCCTGAACTAGAGGAATTAACCAAATGGGGCTAAAATTCCCAGCCCAGTCAGGATTGTTCAGCTTGGCGTAGAGTAATACTGCGGATACAATAATATGTTGGCACTGTCCTTGTGTCACAATGAACTTTCTGTGCGCTGTTCAGAACACAATTAATGCTTCTTTACTGGTGCTGAAACAATACCTACCATTTGGAGTTTGACATTTTGTCTATTATACCAGTAATACTACATACAGATATGGTTACGTTAACAAATGGGGCCAGATTTCTGGTGTGCAGCAAAATGTTGAAGATAGTAACATACTGACACGGCTTAGAGTGGTGAAACTGTTTTTGATGAGTGTATATTGAGTGCATGTTTAAATAAGAGATGTGGTAAAACTTCATCTGAAGGTGACTAATATATGAAATGACTTTTAGCTCATTTTCTACTATCTTGTTATATGAAGGGTAGTGTCGGGATCAACAAATTTCGGTCGTTCTTACACCATTAGAATGCTCACCTATTTCTTCCAGATTATAGATACGTAAATGAATGGGTAACATTTGTAGCTCTTAATAAACTGTTCAAGAAAGTCCACAACCACGTAAGTTGAATAACTCGCAATAAATGCTTTTATGGTTACTGTTCTTCAAATAGTAGAGTTTGGGCCAGTACACTCAAGAAGTTCTGGTGTGAAAATGAACATCATAGGAAGCAAGAGAATTTAATAATAATTCATAATATATGCTACAATGCATATTTTCAATCAGTAGTATCCGTGCAGAACTGTTTTCAGAAAATATCATACATACACTCTGCTGTGTATGCTCATTGATGCATTCTTCACATAATGTTCACTTGGAGCTAGGCACAAGCTGTTATTGGTAGAAATTCATATTCTTCTGGATTGTAAATGCTGTAAAAGGACTGCAGAGGCAGTGTCTGATTGTTAGACCATTTCTCAAAACTGAACACATTTTGAAATAATTCCCAGAGTTAATCAGTTGTATGAATGGGGACTAAAAGAAATTACACATGTCTGAAGGTGTGGGTAAAGGCTGGTTACTCTTGTTTTGGTTATATCATTCACAAATAAACAATATAGTTTTTGCAAAATTAGAGGATAGCCTGTTTATAATTCCATGTATGGTGTTAAAGAATGAAAAATGAGAAATTACGACACTTCGTAGATATTAAAGATGTGGAACTGAGTAAGTTTTGTTTGCTACTGTTGAAAGTTAAATTAAACCATGTGACTAATGTGACTTTCTGCTTCACTTGTAAGTGTACAAAATTATTACTTCGCTTTGTGATTGAAAAGTTGGTTTTGCACATCTTAATTTTAAAATATTACTTAGTTACCTTACTATGGTCGAGGTAACACTATATACTACTGATAGAAATTTTGATTATGACATATAGATAATGCTCTGTTCATACGATACATTGTGCTGAAATTGATCACAAGTGCTATGTTCAGGTGAATTTTCTTAAAATGACATATCAGGAAAATCTGCCATATTTTCTAACAGTTTCTGGCAAATTTTTGTAGTTGTGGGAAATATCTTTTTCATGTAATGATTGTGTATATTTCATTATCATCATCATCATCATGTGTCCCACTCCAGTCGTCTGGGTGTGGTTAACAAGCCTCCTCTATTCCTTTCTGTCCTTCCACTTTTCCTTCTTCATATTGTGCCCAAAGTAAGACAGAGTTGGATTTTCGGATGCCCTGGCACCAGCCTTACATGCTGCTTTTTACTTGACCTGGGTGATATACGGTATTATTTCCACAATTCTCTTTTGAAGAAACTCCTACTTTCTTCACTGATGACAGCAACCATCCAAGACAATTCGTTGCTTTCTGGTACACAGGAAACCTCTAGTTCCCTACTTTTCTCCTTTCACTTTGAAAGAAACATATACAGTAGCACTCAAAACTGCCACAAGTTCACCCTTCAACAACAGTGGTCTTGGAAGTGATGTGGCCAACACGCTGAAAACAGACAGACTGAAAATAGCGTATGAATGAACCTAGGTCACCGGCATTGCCTAATACAACTGACCGGGGTGAGTGTCTGTGGTAATGTTACCATCTGCTTTCACCGTCGTGCTTGCTGCTAATCTTACAGAACAGTACACACACAACCTTCCGTTAATATTACCCTTAATAAATTCTTTATCATGCTGTCCCGTTGTTGTGGTTTCTGATAATCACAAATGAGAACTTCAAAACGAGCCCAAGTGTTTATTCTGGGTTGAGAAAAAGGTACTTTAGAAGAACAAGAACTCTTGTATTACATTACCAATACATAAGTCTATACAAATGCACAATTAAACAAGAAAAATATTGGTACAGTCGAACCTCTCCTAACGGACACCCTTATTCAGCGGACGCCTGCCTATACGGACAATTTCCCTCGGAACCGATTTTATTTTACATAAGACAAGTGTTAAATTGGCCTCATTTAAGCGGACACTTCGAAATCCGGACAGTGGACATCGCCATTTGTCCCGTCCACTTGACTTAAACGGACAATTTACACGTTGCAGGACAATTTATTATGCCAGATCCTTTCTTTTAAAACCATTCTTCAGACATAAGGAAATCCCTTTTGAATGTTTGTACTATTTCGAGTACGAGGGGAGAGAGTGTACATCGGATTACAGTTCTACCTAGTGGTGTATAGGCCTATTCCGAGAATTCTAATTGTCCAGAAATGCTGCCAGAGGCTGTTGACACAGAAGTTACCTGGGGATTTTCATCCCTTTTTGCATCATTCTATTCATAACTTGGATTGTCGCTGATAAGGTCGAGCTCAGGTAGTCAAATTGAGAAGGAAAAGACAGTACAGTACAGGCGCTAATTAGTGATACAGAAATACTGTAGCAGTTCAGTTGTCTGTTAAACATGAGTAACAAGGGACGATCATGTTTAGATCTCGAGGCAAGAAGAAATGTAATTATAGAAAGACTTCTGTGGTGTAGTGGTTAGTGTGATTAGCTGCCACCCCGGAGGTCCGGATTCGAAATTTGAAAAGTGGTACGAAGGCTGGAATGGGGTCCACTCAGCCTCGGGAGGTCAACTGAGTAGAGGTGCGTTCGATTCCCACCTCAGCCATCCTGGAAGTGGTTTTCCGTGGTTTCCCACTTCTCCTCCAGTCAAATGTCGGGATGGTACCTAACTTAACACCTTCAGTACGTGCTTCTGAGCGGGACACTTGAATGTCTGGACCAGCCATTTTCATGCCCGGCCCTCTTAACGAGCATTACTTAATAAAATTTACCATTAATCCTTAACTATAAGTGTTAGAAACATGATACTTTGTGCTAACCTCTAGTAAATATTTAGGGTGTGATATCTGGTGTCACAGGTTCCAAAATACGTCTAATTTTATACAGCCTATCTGTACTTTCGGCATAATGATTACTGTCACTGTAGTGAAGAAAGGGAAGAATATGAAGGAAGCGTATTTGGAACATTGTTTTAGAAAATATTGGGGTATGAAAAACAGGGTCTTCGGTCCAGTACATTTTTATATCAGGATTTATATCGGTTTTGACGATTGCATGAACGAATTCTTCGTGAAAGGCCGGGGCCTATCACTTGACTCACGTTTAGATTGGTCTGCTCACACACATACTGATAAAATACGTCATTCATGAAAATACTCACCTAACTCAAAATATCCTGCTCATTTTCTGTTTGAACGTTTATACCTGAATTCTCTCTAAATGATGGAACAGGTGGACAATAACTAGGATGATATGTATCAGGCACATCACTTTCCTTTATAGGCCTATTAGATTCGGGAATCGGTATTTCCTCGTCACTCTCGCTTTCACTATCTGAGTCTATTTCAGGAATAAGTTCATCACCAGAATCATCATTGTGAACAATATCTGATAGTTTTCTTCCGTAAGAAACTTTGTTTTATAAGCCATTATACTTCACTCGGTAAGAACGACACGCACTGTGTTGGAATTACCGACTTGACACGCGAGGAAGTGCTGAGATATTCCCGCTAAAACAGCTAAGATAATCATGAGCCCACTCAACGCAGGGGTTATCTCAAAAATGTCAACCAACTTCCTGCTACAACCAGTAACGCTGACTAAGGTGTAGGAATACATAGATGACGAATATAAACAGCATTGCTTCGCGCGGAACATTAAACGTCTTACGCCATCCACGGTCCGCAATGAGTTAAGGCCACGGCCGCTTCCTTCCCTCTTCCTTCCTTCCCTCTTCCTTGCCTGTCCCATCCAATCTTCCCATCCCTCCAGGTGAGGCCGCCTGGGCAAGTTACTGGTCATTCTCCCCAGTTGTATCCTCCGACCCAAAGTCTGAAGCTCCAGGACACTGCCCTTGAGGCGGTAGAGGTGGGATCCCTCGCTGAGTCCGAGGGAAAAACGACCCTGGAGGGTAAATAGGTTACGAACGAACGACAAGGGACTTTCAGTGAGAAAGCTTGCCGAAAATTTCAACTGCGGGAAAACTCGAACACTATTGTGAAGAATGGAACTGAATATCGTAGTTAAGAACACGTGTGCTAAATTTACACAGACGAAGCTTCACGATTACTTCACGAAGCTGTAATGCTTGTAAATGAAAATCACTTACAATAACTCTCTATGAAATACTAACACACAAATGACTTAGAATAATAAAAGTAAAGATGTATGTATGTTCAGTCTTCAGCCGTAAGGCTGGTTGGATCCTCAACAGCTCTGCCTTCAGCTGTCATAGATGGCCTAGGCATCACTGAAGAGGCGTACCAGGGAAAGGAGGAGTGAGGTAGTTTCCCGTTGCTTTCCTCACTGAGCCAGAAGTTGCTATTACATATCAGTCTGCCAAGCCCACTGAAATTCATGCACCAACCGACCCTATGAGCAACATTTTCACACCATTGATAGTAGGGACTGGCTGCAGAAGGAATGGCATTACTAGCATTGCTCATACCTCAGTCACTTTCATATTGTCAAAGCCAAGGATAAGACAGAGACAGATCAATGAAAGTAACAAAATTGCTTTAGCCCATACCAGAAGACATAGTGCACTGTATATGTATGCTTATATTTAAGGTGGATGTTTTTTGCCGTTAAAATGTTTGATCATGTTTACAAACTTATTTTAGCGGACACCTCTCGTAACGGACATTTTTCCTCGGAACCAACGGTGTCCGCGGAAGGGAGGTTCGACTGTATAACTCATTTTGGAATATGTCTGTTTGTTCATTTGTAATTAAAGCTTAAACTCGAGTGTTCATAAAAAATCTGACAGTCCTACAAAATATTCCTTAATGTGGGCGTGGCTAGGCATTAAGGAGTATGAGGAAGGAGTTGGAGAGTTTGAGGGAGATAATTAGGATTCGCTCAGAGGACAGGAAGGAAAGTAGGCCTCCCTCAAATAATGTACAGGATACAGTAGGTGTAAGGGAGGATAGGAAGGAAATGGGAGAATTGTAGAAGACAGGTGGTCTAATGTTTTAAGGGGAAGGAGACTGCAGGCTAAGGGTCAGATCAGAATTCAGGACAGGTGTCTGTGAGAAATCGGTACGAGTCACTGCAGGTAGAACAACCGAGGGAAGATGAAGAACAGGGAACTGTTGCTGAGATGTGTGGAAGTAGGAGGAAAGGAAAAGGTAGGGAAGGGAAATGTAGTGTAGTGGAAAGGAAAAGTCAGGTGGAACAGCGTCATGGAAGGGAGAAAATATAGGAGGAAGTAGCTTCTGCAGCAGTGAGAGAAGATAGGGCCGACCAGGAGGGGAGGGGATCAAATGAGGTGGGTAGGGTTGAGGCTCTGGTCATGGGGGATTCCATCGTTCGACATGTGGGGAAAGTATGTGAACGAAAGGGAACCGGGGTACAATGTTATCCAGGTATTAGGTTGAGGCAGATGTTGAGAAAAGTAGAAGAGAAGGAAGAGGGAAAGGAGAAGGTGATAGTGTTTTACATTGGTACTAACAACGTAAGACAAGCAGGTATAAGTACTAACATAGCTGGGGATGTGTGGGATCTGGTAAATGCAGCACAGCTGAAGTTTAAGGAAGTTGAGATTATCAGTGGAATTCTGTGTAGAAGGGATACTGACTGGAAGGTGATTGGGGATTTAAATGAGACTATGGAGTGGGTATGTGTGAAATTGGGAGTGAGATTTTTAGATCTTAATGGGTGGGTAGGAGACAGGGATCTGCGCACAGATGGCCTTTACTTAAACCGCAGTGGTACATGTAAGTTAGGAAATTTGTTTAGAAGGGTAATAGGGAGGTACATTCAGGGAAACGGGGTGGCCTAGGGAGCAGTGTTAGGGAAAAGGGAACTGGAAATCAAGTAGGGATGACATAAAAATGTTAGTGCTCAACTGTAGAAGTACTGTAAACAAAGGAATCGAATTAAGTAATTTAATAGATATATACTTACCAGATATTATAATAGGAGTTGAATTATGGCTGAGAAATGATATAATGGATGCAGAAATATTCTCACAGAACTGGAGTGTGTATCGTAGAGATAGGATAGGAATGGTAGGAGGGGGAGCATTCATTCTGGTGAAAGAAGAATTTGTAAGCTACGAAAAAGTTAAGGATGAAACATGAAATTCTGGGTGTAAGGCTCATCTCTAAAGATAATAGTCAACTTGATGTCTTTGGAGTGTACAGACCGGAAAAGGGTAACACTGACGCTGATTCAGAATTATTTCATAAGATAATCGACTATGTGGGAAACGATAAGAAAAGGAATGTGATAGTAGCAGGTGATCTCAATTTACCAAATGTCAATTGGGAAGGAACTGTGAACGACAGGAAGCATGAACAACAAAAGGCAAATAAGTTAACATGGGAAGGGCAGCTGATTCAGAAAGTGTTGGAACCAACTAGAGGGAAGAATATTTTGCATGTGGTGCTGGTAAACCAAATGAGCTATATAGAGAAATCAAAGTAATAGATGGTATTAGTGATCATGAAGCTGTTTTTGTGGTAGTTAAAAATAAATGTGAAAGAAAGGAAGATATTAAAATTAGGACTATTAGGCAGTACCATATGGCTGATAAAACAGGCATGAGGGAGTTTTTAAAAAGTAAGTATGACCGCTGGAAAATGGTAAATAAAAATGTAAACAGACTCTGGGATGGGTTTAAAGCAATTGTTGAGGAATGTGAAAATAGGTTTTTACCATTTAAGGTGGTAATGAATGGTAGAGATCCACTATATTATAAGAGAAGTAAAGAGACTAAGATGGAGGTGCAGGTTGGAAAGAAATAAAGTTAGAAATGGCTATGGAGAAATTGAAGGAACTTACTAGGAAATTGAATCTAGCAAAGAAGTCAGTTAAGGATAACATGATGGCAAGCATAATTGGTGGTCATACAAATTTTAGTGAAAAATGGAAGGGTATGTATTGGTACTTTAAGGCAGAAACAGGTTCAAAGGACATTCCAGGAATCATTAATGAACAAGGGGAGTGTGTATGCGAGAATCTTCAAAAGGCAGAAGTATTCAGTCAGCAGTATGTAAAGATTGTTGGCTACAAGGACAATGTGCAGATAGGGGAGGTGAGAAATACTAAAGAAGTATTAAAATTTACCTAAGATAACAATGACATTTACAGTAAAATACAAAAGTTGAAAACTAGAAAAGCGGCTGGAATTGATAAGATTTCTGGGGATATACTAAAGGCAATGGGTTGGGATATAGTACCATATCTGAAATACTTATTTGATTATTGTTTAGGGGAAGGAGCTATACCAAATAAATGGAGAGTTGCTATAGTAGCCCCTGTGGATAAAGGAAAGGGTGATTGACGTAAAGCTGAAAATTACAGGCCAGTCAGTTTGACATGCATTGCATGTAAGCTTTGGGAAAGCATTCTTTCTGATTATATTAGACATGTTTGAAAATTTAATAACTGATTTGACAGAAGGCAGTTTGGGTGGGGAAAGGTTATTCCACTAAAGCTCAGCTTGTAGGATTCCAGCAAGATATAGCAGTTATCCTGGATTCAGGAGGCCAAATGGACTGTATCGCAATTGACCTATCTAAGGCATTTGATAGGGTAGATCATGGAAGACTTCTGGCAAAAATGAGTGCTGTTGGACTAGAAAAAGGAGTTACTGAATGGGTGGCTATATTTCTAGAAAATAGAACTGAGAAGGTGCTAGCCTTAGGGCCTAGGGAAACGGGAACATGCCCAGAGAGGAAACTAGGTGGACCGAGGTTAGGGAGCTTTCCATCCGTAAATTCATCCGTGTTTTATTCAATGGTAACAACATATTTACATTACCATAACTGAAAAACCTGTTCAAAGTAATCTAATAAACTATTGGCCTTGTACGTACAACCGAGAACACCCACAGGTAATATAACAGAAACACAAGTAGTACTAGAATATAACATTTGAAAAATACATATTACAAAAAGAAACGGCCTTCAATTGGCCATAGGCCCCTGGTCTATGAACCTGGCACATCCACACAGCACACACAGAAGCATTACACACCCATTCGCGGCCACAAGCATTAACCTTTCACTCAATGTACACATGCAATATTCACTCACGACTTACGCTCCGATGTTTGCAGCCCAGAAGCCTCGAGTTCGAAAGCAATCCCCAAGTAGATGCTCTAGAGAATGACAAATAAATAATGAGGATCAGACCCTGGATACAACCAGCCACCAAGACTACGATTGAGAAGGGAAGGGGAAGGAACAGGAGGGGGAACAACCAATGTAGAAACAGAAAATACACTCAACTCCTAGCGCAGGCACACTTCAAGTGTCTGTAAGAGTCTTCTCATTGTACAATTTTTTTAAATACATGAAAACATCTGTGATATCCTCCCAGTCTGAGACCGGGCCAAGCCCATACAACTCACTTCACACAGTTTTATTTGTCCATTTGGGATGCAATATACACATAGGCGTGGCAGTGAATATTAAAGAAAACACTTCACACAGTAGCTGTTGATATACATGTAGCGAGGCTTCTGGGAGGGAGCTGTCGAGGTCAGTTACCCAACCGGTTTTTCCAGCACGCGACACACACGCTACCCCAGGTGTGCCGACTCTCGATGCGAGTTCATAGAAGGTAGACAGAGCGGGCAGCACACTCTGCACACAGGAGACTAAAGTCTCCAACAACTGGACAGCAGACTAGATCGCAGAGGTGACAAGCAGTGTCTCAGGACACCACACAGCATATCCTCGATGAGGCAGCGGATTACAGGAATAGAATAATGATGTCCCAACATCACTTAGCACAGCACCCAGCACCAAGTTTGCTGCAAACTTCTCCTAGTGGATCGACTGGCCATCTCGAACCATTAGGATCAGATGTCAGGATTCTCCAAAGTCTTGTTAACACCACACTTGCTCCTGGAGGAATTCCTGCGACATAAATCAAACACTGATTGATGGTTATGAATTTCATGTTTTTGGTCCGTATTGAACAATATATAAGTAATAATAATAATAACTTAAATGTTTCCACCTTTTCAATACAATATATTCACAAGATTACAAAATTATACGGTACTAGTTTCGACCCATCTAGGGGTCATCATCAGCCGTATTGGAGCATAGTACCGTATAATTTTGTAATCTTGTGAATATATTGTATTGAAAAGGTGGAAACATTTAAGTTATTATTATTATTACTTAAATCAAACACAGCAGAAAGGCGGCATCAAAATGGGGAACAAGGAATACTTCTCAAATGTAGTAAACTAATGAACGACAGGATATTGCACACACAGACATACTTAATCTAATATGAGGCCTCAAAACAAAGAATTGACATGTCAAACTGAGAAGAAATATATATGTACAGAACTTACAATAGTAATTAACCTGGAAATAAACTTTACAATATCCTAAATGTGACCTGACAAATCATAGCTCCAGGCATAAATTTAGGGAAATAGAATAATATATATTCTATTATTGACCTCGCATACAGTGAGCGGTCGAAACATTTACTATCTCGGTCATCAGCTTCTGAATAAGTTACAATATTTACTATTTACATTTACTGTCTCGGTCATCAGCTTCTGAATAAGTTACAATATTAAAAGGCAGAACACCTCTTAACTTTAGACGTTACGCAGAGACCAATAGTATATTACCGAAACTTGGAGAGAACAGCATTACCAAGACATTCTATAAATAAAGCATTAAGTGGCCATTACCTGAGAATGATATACACGGGTCAATTTCCCGTTTGAATTATCCCGAACCAAAAGAGTGACGGGCGTCAAATACTTCACAATTTCCCATGGGCATCGATATCGGGGAGCTAGCTTAGCAGCCTGATGGTTGGCCTTGGAACTCACAGGATAATTCCTAATGAAGACAGAATCTCCAACCTTGAAATTACCAGCTTTGCGACCCTTATTATAATAACGCTCCACACGAGCGTGAGAAGCAAGGAGATTACGACGGGCTCTAGTCCAAGTCTCACGGATGGACGAAGGTTTCAATAACCTCCGGCAAAAGGTCATTAATTACCAGAGATTGGCTGATGGAGAATTTAGGAGAGAACGCAAACATGAGTTTGATGGGAGTTTGCCCATGCGTTCATGCTTAGCTGAGTTGAAAGCCAAAGACAACCATTCCAAATTAGAGTTCCTACGAGTGATCATTTGAGTGATAGGCAATCAAGGCTGATCTCAAGTTGCGGTTAAAACGTTCCGCATATGATGAATTTGGGTAGTGGGGAGAAGTAGTAATATGGGTTAACCCTAACCCAAAGCAGAACTTCTTAAATGCATGAGAAGTGAACACTGAAGCATTGTCCGACACCAGATACTGGCAAGGACCAAATGTTCCAAAAATCTGTTTCAAACATAAGACCGTACTTTTGGTTGTGGCATCACGCATGGGAAATAACCAAACAAAACGGGAAAATGCATCAACACAAACTAGCACATATCTACGGCCAGACTGGGAACACGGAAAAGGTCCTAAATGGTCTACAAACAGCTTCTCCATAGGGCTATTAGCTTGTTCAGAGGCAAGGAAACCTAATCGGGTATTCTGAGCTGGCTTACATAAGGAACGGATAGTACGAGATCGAATGTACTTACGATTATCTCCATCCATATCCTTCCATAAAAAATTTCTAATCTTTGCTCGAGTTTTGAAGATCCCAAGATGACCACCTATAGGGGAAACGTGGAAATATTTGAAAATAATGGGGACCATGGCAGATGGAAGAATGACTTTCAACTTACGATCATAACAAAAAACATAAAGCAGCGTACCATGCTTGATGACGTATGGTTTGACTTCTTCTCCCTCAGAAATTCTCCGGATAATGCCAGCAAGAGTTTCATCTTTTCCTTGATGCTCACGCAATCCCTGAAAGAATTTGGGAATTTCTAGAAGAACAGAATTAGCTATCCCATCCTTTTCTTCTTCTACCAGATCATCAGTACCAGGGTGAAACATACGACTAACGTGTCAGCAACAACATTCTCGGAACCCTTAATATGCTTCACAGAGGAGTTAAAAGCAGAAATACGAACGGCCCAGTGAGCGAGTCTACCAGTTGAACGAGGCTTCCGTAAAACCCAAGAGAGAGCTTGATTTTCGGTCTCAAGGTCGAACTCAGAGTGCTCAATGTAAAAACGGAATTTTTCCAAAGTGAACAAGACAGTGAGCGCTTCAAGCTCGTACACAGAGAATTTTACTTCCGCAGAGGTTAACGTTATGGATGCATAAGCAACTGGATGGCGCCCTAGCTCAGTGTCTTGGAGAAGAACCCCAGCAATAGCGCTCCCAGAAGCATCCGTCTGAACAATAAATCGCTTGGAGAAATCCGGGATAGTTAAGACATGAGGGTTAGCAATAGCAGATTTTAAATCCTCAAAAGCAACTTGCTGTTCCGATCCCCAAACAAACTTGACTCCTTTCTTCCGAAGATAGTTCAATGGAATAGCCCTCTGAACAAAATTGGGCATGCACTTCCTAAAGAAATTACACATGCCAATGAAACGGATAACAGCTTTGACGTTACGAGGCAGAGGGAACTCGCTTATAGATTTGGTACGGTCAGGATCAATAATTACTCCACTAGATGACGCAATATGTCTCAAGAACGAAATCTGTGGTCTGGCGAACGAGACCTTGGTAGGTTTCACAGTTAAACCTGCCTTCTGAAGACGGCTAAAATCTTCCCGAATGTGATGATCATGATCCTCACTGAATATAATCAGATCATCTAAATAATTGATGACGAACTTGAATTTGATGTCAGAAAGAACTGTCTAACAAATGAGTCAAAACAGAAGCTCCCGTGGCTAAACCAAAAGGAATCCTCTCGAATTCGAAAAGGTTCCAGTCTGTAGCAAAAGCTGTTAAATGCTTAGATTCCTCTGCCAGGGGAATTTGAAAATATGCCTGATTCAGATCTAAGTAAGTGAAGACACTAGCCTTACTGAACCAAGCAAAACACGATTGTAAATCAGGCAATGGGACAGATTCAATTGCAATATTCCTGTTCAGTACCCTATAGTCAATAACAGGCCGAAATCCACCTTGTGGCTTAGGAACCAGAAATATCGGTGACGAGTAGGCAGATGTAGTCCTCCGAATGATACCTTGATCTAACATAGCTTGGATTTGCGCCTTGAGGACTTTCATTTTGGGCGGCGCTAAACGATACGGTGGCAATTTTTCAGGGTTGTGATTGGTTAGTTTGATCTTGTACTCGAGGAAGTTTGTTAGCCCAAGTTTATCCGTGAGGACATTGGAAAATTCCTTACACAAACTCTGCTCAGACGTCAGATGAGACACATCAGGTAGGGCAACATCAACAGACGACAACATAGTCTCATTCGTCTTGACCTTTCCATTCTAAGGTTATTGATGAAACACGGGGATCAATATCTTGGGCTGAAACTGAAAATGAATAGATCCTGCAGACAAATTAAGAATGAGCCGAGAATGTGCAATGAAATTGGCTCCCAGTATGACTGCACAGGTTAACTCGTTGACAACCACGAAGCTGACTTTCCAAGAAAAGGAAGCTATTCTTACAGTAACTCTTAATCTGCCAAGAATTCCTAGCTTACTGCCATTCGCCGTCACATACATAGAAGACACAGGTTCTAGTCTATTAAATTTACCGGGCGAGTTGGCCGTGCGTGTAGAGGCGCGCGGCTGTGAGCTTGCATCCGGGAGATAGTAGGTTCGAATCCCACTATCGGCAGCCCTGAAAATGGTTTTCCATGGTTTCCCATTTTCACACCAGGCAAATGCTGGGGCTGTACCTTAATTAAGGCCACGGCCACTTCCTTCCAATTCCTAGGCCTTTACTATCCCATCGTCGCCATAAGACCTATCTGTGTCGGTGCGACGTAATGCCCCTAGCAAAAAAAAAAAGTCTATTAAATTTATTGGAGCTCTTTAACAGTTCATAAAGTTCCCCATATTGCTGGGCTAAGTGGCTCAGACGGTTGAGACGCTGGCCTTTTGACCCCAACTTGGCAGATCCGATCCTGGTTCAGTCCGGTGGTATTTGAAGGTGCTCAAATACGTCAGCCTCGTGTCGGTAGATTTACTGGCACGTAAAAGAACTCCTGCGGGACTAAATTCCGACATCCGGGCGTCTCTGAAAACCCTAAATGAGTAGTTAGTGGGATGTAAAGCTAATAACATTATTATTATTATTATTATTATTATTATTATTATTATTATTATTATTATTATTATTATTATTAAAGTTCCTTATCAGTTAAGGACACTATGCTCTCCGAATCAACTAGGGCAGACATGGGTACCTTGTTTAGTTTAACATTCAAATAGGGCAGTTGAGGTCGATGAATGGCCTTTACTCGAGTCCAATCCCCACAAATTACTAGGAGACTCAAACGGCTTTCAAACAAACTTGAAAGATCAGAACAACCTTCAGTTTCAGGAATGAATATCAGCAGATGACCGTTGAGTGCGTCCGGCACTCCTACTGCCAGTCTGTTACATGATAGCTTTCCTAGTCAACTCCTGTTGCCGCGATCACCTGTAGATGATTGGGTAGGATTTCGCTGAAGTACAGGACAATTAGGATGTACATGTGTGTTAGACCCACAGTCATAACACTTACGTTCTACGGGCTGAGAACCGGAGTTACTACTGCTAGATTTAGAAAACTGCTGCCGAGGACAAGCATTTCATAGATGATCAGCCGATTTACACAGAAAACAACGGCGTGTTTCGTCTACAGAAGGCGAAACAGGGACAGAAGCGCTACTAGACGACGGTCTATCGATATTACGGAGTGACTCCGCATACTTCACTTGTTCTGCAGCAACACAAGCGTTTCCTAGCTCAAGGAAAGAATTAGGCCTTGATGAAAATGACAAGTAAGACCTATACTCGGGCGTCAGACCTTCAACAATAGAACTCACAATCTCACCTGCCGAATATTTCAGGCGGAAAACTCTCAAAAACATTTTTATGTCCCTAACATACTCTGAGAGTGATTCGTTACTTCGTTGTACTTGAAGGAAATGTCACTGCACTAGAGATGATAGTGCTCTGGTAGGAATACATTCACGTAACAGTTTCGCATGGAAATCCCCAAGAGAATCACGTTCAGACATAGCCACAGCTATGCGACTGGCTAAGTTTCCACAACCATGCGGGTAAATGAGTTGAAAAATCAGATCATCTTTGACACCATATACAGCACTGTGCTCGAGAAATTCAATTAGAGTGCGCAAGAACTCAATAACTTGTTCAATAGTCTATAGAATAAGACTTAATTCCTTTAATAAGTAATTGCAGCGGATGTGGTAGCTTTGTGAAATTAACGACTGAAGAAATATTCTCTGTCGCACATGAATCATCGCCGGATGAAATGGGGTGACCAGGTGGTGGTTGCGAAATTCCCTGTTCAGTAAGTTAAGCAACTTCAGCAGGCTTAATTTCAATGGAGACAGAAAACAAGCTATCTCCCATCCTCAGAAGAGACTCAATTTTATTCGACCACAAAACTAATAAGGTTTTCACATCATCGCCCATACTATCACCAAATAATACCTAGAGATCAGACACACGGTTCCTGTAATGAAGCAGGTGAGCTTTAATACAACAAATCTGCTTTCGTGTGACATCACTTTGACCTTGACTAAACTCATTCAACGTGGACTCTATTTGAGACAGAGAAACCCCGATATGATCTAACGCACTCTCAAGAACAATGGAAGGTTGACAACTCGATAAACTAACAGGGTTACGTAACGAGGAACGAAGTAATCTAATATTATCGTCTAATGTGCCGGCAGGAGAAACACCCCTAATACTCAGTTCATATCCCAGCTCCTCGGTTCGTAGCAATTCGAGACCGAAACATTCGCGTATTTTATCTTCATTAACAGGTTCAATTGACCCTTGTGCGTCTTTACTAGGATCAGTCATATTTGCTTCTTTAGATACAAAAGAATAATAGACAAGATTGAATTTACTGTTGGAAACCATGCAATAACGCTACCACCTGAGAAGGTGCTAGCATTAGGGCCTAGGGAAACAGGAACATGCCCAGAGGGGAAGCTAGGTGGACCAAGGTTAGGGAGCTTTCCATCCGTAAATTCATCCGTGTTTTATTCAATGGTAACAATATATTTGCAATACCATAACTGAAAAACCTTTTCAAAGTAATCCAATAAACTCCTATTGGCCTTGTACGTACAACCGCGAACACCCACAGGTAATATAACAGAAACACAAGTAGTACTAGAATATAACATTTGAAAAATACATATTACAAAAAGAAACGGCCTTCAACTGGCCATAGACCCCTGGACTATGAACCCGGCACATCCACATAGCACAACACACACAGAAGCACAACTCTAATCCAATTACACACCCATTCACAGCCACAAGCATTAACCTTTCACTCAATATACACATGCAACATTCACTCACGACTTACGCTCCGCTGTTCGCAGCCCAGAAGTCTCGGGTTCGAAAGGAACCCCCAAGTAGGTGCTCTAGAGAGCGACAAATAAATAATGAGGATCAAACGCTGGATACAACCAGCCACCAAGACTACGATTGAGAAGGGAAGGGGAAGGAACAGGAGGGGAACAACCAATGTAGAAACAGAAAATACACTCAACTCATAGCGCAGGCGCACTTCAAGTGTCTGTAAGAGTCTTTTGAGTCTGAAAACGTAATTAGTTCTCGTTATACAATTTTTTAAATACATGAAAACATCTGTGATAGAACTCGGAGAATTAGAGTAGGTGAAGCTTTATCTGACCCTGTAATAATTAAGATGGGAATTACTCAAGGCAGTATTATTGGACCTTTATGTTTTGTTATATATATATGATATGTGTAAAGAAGTCGGATCAGAGATAAGGCTGTTTGTAGCTGATGTTATTCTGTACAGAGTAATAAATAAGTTACAAGATTGTGAGTGGCTGGAGGGTGACCTCGATAGTGTTGAGATGGATGATGGGCAGTGGTATGATGATAAACGGGGTTAAAGGTCAGGTTGTGAGTTTCACAGATAGGTAAAGTCCTCTCAGTTTTAATTACTGTGTTGATGGGGTGAAAGTTCCTTTTGGGGATCATTGTAAGTACCTAGGTGTTAATATAAGAAAAGACCTTCATTGGGATAATCACATAAATATGATTGTTAATAAAGGGTACAGATCTCTGCACATGGTTATGAGGGTATTTAGGGGTTGTAGTAAGGATGTAAAGGAGAAGGCATATAAGTCTCTTTTAAGACCCCAACTAGAGTATAGTTCCTGTGTATGGGACCCTTACCAGGATTACTTGATTCAAGAACTGGAAAAAATCCAAAGAAAAGCAGCTCGATTTGTTCTGGGTGATTTCCAACAAAAGAGTAGCATTACAAAAATGTTGCAAAGTTTGAGCTGGAAAGACTTGGGAGAAAGGAGACGAGTTGCTCGATTAAGTGGTATGTTATAATCTATTAGCTTCATTTCCGTATTGATTGGTATCACAGTATAAAGAAAATTTAAAAGTCGCCACCTTATCAATACACAGATTTATTTACTTCAAAATTGGTAAATTAGGTCAAGACCAGTTTCGATCCCTAAGGGATCATCTTCAGTTGACACACATATAAAAAAGATATTTACAAAAACATCACATGTAAAATATTAATCTTTTAGTTAATTCAATTGAGTCAAAAATATTTTTTTTTTTTTTTTTTTTTTGTATTTGGAATGTTGGTGGGTACATCTTAGTTTGAAAACATGGGTGTGAGATTTATAGGCTCACTATGTCTAAATTATTACGTATATAGGTCCTGTACTTCTTTACATACAGTGTCAAAATTATTACATTCAATATAATTTATCTATTTGATGAAAACACTGGCAAATTGCTTACTGAAATGGTAAAATGTGTATATTTTTTAGTTTAAAAGTACATGTTGTTTTTTACATGTTGTCATATTACAATTTATATTACAAAGTATAGAATAAAATTATTCTTGCATTTGTGCACATTTGATAATAGTGAGACTATTGTAGGGTATATATTTTTTATATTTTTTGATGTTTTTGTAAATATCTTTTTTATGTGTGTCAACTGAAGATGATCCCTTGACCTAATTTACCAATTTTGAAGTAAATAAATCTGTGTATTGCTAAGGTGGTGACTTTTAAATTTTCTTTATACTAAGTGGTATGATCCGAGCTGTGAGTGGAGAGATGGCGTGGGAGGACATCAGTAGACGAATAAGTGTGAGTGGTGTCTTTGAAAGTAGGAAAGATCACAATATGAAGATAAAGTTGGAATTCAAAAGGGCAAATTGGGGCAAATATTCGTTTATAGGAAGGGGATTAGGGATTGGAATAACTTACCAAGGGAGATGTTCAATAATTTTCCAATTTCTTTGCGATCATTTAAGGAAAGGCTAGGAAAACAACAGAAGAGAATTTGCCACCTTGGCGACTGCCCTAAATGCAGATCAGTAGTGATTGATTGAGTGGTTGATATTCTGGGCAGTAAGAACACTTTGAAGCCATCCTCATAGCTTGTTTAAACAGGGAATCCAAAACATTTTCCAGAAACTCTAAAAGCAGAGGTTTTTGTTACTCTCTGCATTTTCCTTGCAGCTGTCTTTGATAAAATATCATATTGATGGTGCTTGTAGACATGCAAAGCCCATGCTGGGATTCTGGAAGTATCTTCTCTGAGACGGTTGGAGTCAGTTCACCAGGATTCTTGTACAAAAGCAATCTTCAATTAGAGAGCAAGGGAACTACATGATAAATACTATAAATGTCTTAGTCCTTTTTTTGAAGATTGTGACTGGCAGAAAGTGTTAGCAGGTACATTATGGATTTCCCATATTGAAGGGATTATGCGAAGGAGCATTTTAATAGGTAAGCCACCACCTAGGATTAGTTCTAGTGTTATGTTGTCTGGTTTTTGGGGCCCTCATTGTTTCAGACTCTGAAGGGCTTTGTTTATAGTCATGGAAGTTGGTGCCATCCAAAGTTGTGGAGGATATTGCAGGATATTTAAAAGAAAATCAACAACAGCCTTGGAACTAATGTTTAAAAGTAAGCTGAATTGGTCTTTCCAGTGAATCGAATGTCTTCACTGTCAGTAAGGACAATAGTATTATCAGCAGCTTTCAAAGTTCCTGAAGCGCTTTTATCCCTGTATAATAATTCAGTAGGTCCCTGGTATCTAACAAGTTTTGTAGTTCCCTTCCTTTTTGTTGCCACCAGTTATTCTTAGTTTCCCTGATATCCATGTGACATTTCTACTTGAGTTCTACAAAGCATGCCTTTTTTCACCTTGAAAGATGGCTTTTGAGCCAGGGATATGTAGGTATCTGATTTGGCACTAATAAGGCTCAAGATTTTCTTATTGCTGTCACTAAACCAGGCTTTAGTCTTCTTTTCCTCAAAACCAGTTATTTTCTCTGTTGTTTCTGTAATGATACTTTGAAGTGTAGCCCATCCAAATCTGGATCTTTTGCATTGACCAGATGTCGGTCAGCTGCTCTGGAATAATAATTGTTGGAAACTCCGTGGCAATGGCTTCATTATGAAGCTTAAAGATATTGAATTTACTCCTGGTGGGGTTTGTAAAGCGAGTACTTAGCTAGTACAGATGGTAACCCTGAGTAGTCTAACAAGTAATTTATTCTCTATCCAGCAGTCATCAATGTTTCTTACAGCCTTTGTGATCAGGACATCTTCCTTCTCACATTGTTGAGAGATGTCATGATCAACGAGGTACAAGTATTTGAAGCGTAGATGCATCCATTAGGTTTTATAGTGGTTTGGTAGGTGGAAATGTGTATTGATTATGAAAAGCTCATGCTCGGCACTTGGATCAAAATGTTGGGAGTTCATTACAGATCCCTGCAGCTTGACTACTGATGAATTTTCTACACGACTGGGTGTCTCTCCCCAACCTGGCATTGAAGTCGCAAGTGGTAAATATCTTTGGCGGGTACACTGGTGAGGACCGTGTCTTTAGTTGGTGGCAAAACTGGTTCTTAGAATGGGGGGTTATGGTGTGTGTAAGAGAACTGTCACCAGAGAGAAGTATTCGTACAATCATGAACCTTCCATTGACTGCAATATGAGCGAGTCGTTGATAGTTCACCAGGTTTGTCTTCATCGCAAAACTAACCCTCCCGTTTCTATATATATATATATACTATAAAATAAGAAATTTGTCTGTACATTGCTCAGAATTTCAAAATGATGGTATTTTGTATGTCCACAGTAACAAGGAAGTGCACTTTTTACTTTTCCGTAATTTCTGTCTGTCTGTCTGAAGATAATTTAATGAAAATTGGTATGTGAAGTTGGGGGATGAGCCACTATAATCTAGGCTATAAATCATTTTATTTACGCTGAGTGAAATAGTAGTTTAGGGGAAGGCATAAAATTTCATTCTCAAATATTTATATTATTAGTGGTCCTATCGATAAATACTACATAACTAAAGTTATATAGAATTAAATTTCCGATCATTTATGTCATACATTGTTACTTTACCAGCTATGATAACACAGATATTCGTGAATTTGTATTTTTCTTGCTAAGTCCATATCAAACCAGGCGAGTTGGGTGTGCGGTTTGGGACGCGCGGCTGTGAGCTTGCATCCCGGAGATAGTGGGTTCGAATCCCGCTGTTGGCGGCCCTGAAGATGGTTTTCCGTGGTTTCCCATTTTCACACCAGGCAAATGCTGGGGCTGTACCTTAATTAAGGCCACGGCCGCTTCCTTCTGACTCCTAGGCCTTTCCTATCCCATTGTTGGCATAAGACCTATCTCTGTCGGTGCAACGTAAAGCCACTAGCAAAAAGGAAAAAAAATGCCCATATCAGTGCGGAGCCACGAGAAAATGGGTCAACAGAATTCAGTGAAAATCAGTATATAGAATCGGGGAATAAAAAACTACAGTCTGTTATAAATAAATTTATTCACGCTGGATGAAATTCTAGTTTAAGGGAAGGCGCCTAAAATTTAATTTTCAAATTCTTATGGTATTGGTCCTGTAAAGTATTACTACTTAACAAAAGTTATAGAGAATACAATGTCCAATCATTTGTTTTATTCACTTTTACCATACCGACTGTCTGACTCGTTGGCTGAATGGTCAGCGTACTGGCCTTCGGTTCAGAGAGCCCCGGGTTCGATTCCCGGCAGGGTCGGGGATTTTAACCTTCATTGGTTAATTCCAGTGGCCCAGGGGCTGGGTGTTTGTGCTGTCCCCAACATCCCTGCAACTCACACACCACACATTACACTATCCTCCACCACAATAACACGCAGTTACCTACACATGGCAGATGCCGCCCACCCTCATCGGAGGGTCTGCCTACAAGGGCTGCACTCGGCTAGAAATAGCCACAAAAAATTAAAAACCATACCGACTGTGATAAGAGTGGCAGTTCCAAGTCGTAAGAAAACTAAATGTGAAGACCTACAATATCGAAAGCGCATAACATTGATCAGCAATAACATTACATTTACCATTGTTTTTTGTGATGTTCTTTGTCTCTTACACTGCCGCTCAACTCCAATAGATGGGATTACTGCTGCGTAGCGAGTATAACAGCCTGACTGAATATTTGCGGGAAATAACTGGGAGTTAACCTTCTTCTTTAGCATGCCATTCCTCTGGTTCATACATTTTCTGATACTGTTGGTACGTAACACACTGGTTCATCATAGTATTCCAGCTATTCGATAGCTACTCTGACATGGTTTTGAATGAGCAGTGTGCACACTTAAGGCAGAGGTTCACTTAGTAGTAGTAGTAGTGTGACCTGGTCTAGAATTACAATTTAGGCCTATGCCAAATTATAGTACCACAATTCACTAAATAAATCAAAATGCAACCCTGAAAGGAGTCGTTTCTTAAGAAGAGCGTCTTCCTCTTCACTTTTATTAAATTCTACATTCATTTTATTCCAAACTAGCAAATGTACCCGTGCTTCACTACGGTATTCTGCATTGTATACGAATATTGAAGTAAATACTGTACATGCAGTAAATAAGATTGTTTTAAAATAGCATGTCTCTTAGCGTTATCCGAGAAACAATATGGAGAGGTCCCCATACGTTGTTTCCAGTGTAAAGTGCTTGTTACGGATTTGTGATGATAACGACAGGCTCACTTGCCTACTGCCATTCACAATCGAGTTGGGAAGTTTACATTATAATTGCAGGCCCCATTGCCTACTGTGCGGTCACAATCGATTTGGGGAGTTTCCGTTACAATGGCAGCCCCCCTTTCCTACTTCCAGACATATTACAAATTCAGGAGTTTTTATTATAATGGCAGGAAACTTCCCTACAACCATTGAGTTGTGCAGTTATCATTATAATGATAGGCCCCTTTTCCAACTGCCAGCCAGCTTCCTGCCAGTCACACCAAGTTGATGAGTTTCCATCAAAATAGCAGGCCAGTATGCCTAATGCCAGTCACATTTTAGATGGGTACATCTGTTTATAACTGTGGGAACGCTTGCCTACAGCCAAAGACTGTATGCTGCATGCTCCCTTGCCTTCTGAAAGTCAAATCGAGAAGTGAATTATTCATTACAATGGTAGGCCTGCCTCATTAATGCCAGTTACACAGGAATTGGAGAAGGACTCCATTCCTACTGCCAGTCATAGTCGGTGTGCGGAGTACTGATTACAATAGCAGACACACCCTTTCTCGATCGCTACAATATCGACATCAGTGAATATATATAGTTCGACATACGAAAGTATGTGCTTGTTTCCAATATTGCAGACCTTCATTTACAGATTAACTGCTTCTAAATGGTACATCATATCGAGAAAGGATTGTACCATAAGACGCCGGATTTAGCGGCCTTAATTGCTGGTCTTATGATATCTCATCTATTCATGGGTCAGATTGAGTTAGAAACTTGGAATAGGGTAAAATTGCATTTCTTTTCGGATAATTAAGTGACAGCTACATACATAGCATTTGGCTCACATATGGCTACTGGGTGGACCAATTTTCGTGTAGAGTATGATGATTCTATCTTTCCTCTAAGTGATGGAAGGTATGAATTATGTATGTGAAAAGTACAACTTTACTTAACATTGAGAAATAGAGAAAAATCAAACGTAAAATGGATATAAATACGACAAAAAGTCGTAAGACCAAGGTTGTAGATCACTCCAAATTGAACGGGGATTGTGCCATCCGTTATGTGATAATACTTCCCGAAGTTCTGCACCATCATTAAAATTGCCTCCATATTTCGATATTCTTCGGGATAGAAAGGGAAAACTTTAAAGCTCTTGGAAGTTTTCCGCCCGTTACAGGCTAAAACGTAAAATTTTGCCAAATTTCTGTTTTCTTTCTCGACTGGCAGATTATGCCGCAATCTGGCTTTTCGGTGAGAAGTGTAGAAAGTAGGACTTTCAAGAAACTAAACCAAAAAATATGCATATGATCATTATTACCCCTTAAGCGTGTAGCTGTACGAAAATTTCGACGAAATAGTCAATGTACAGGCACACAGTAGTTACGATTTTATTTACATAGATAAATAAGGAACCTGCTCCATGTACAACACCTTGTGGGCTATATCCGCTGGACTTAACCGGAAAAACGAACCGTTTATGATATCTCCCTTATTGATCCTCCTGTCGAAAAAATGCACATGAAAAAAGTTTTAGAGATGGAATTCCATCACGTTTGGTCAATTTCCGGTCAGGTTGGTCTTGTACTGTATATATTGTGTAAGAGTAAAATCACCATTTTGGTTCCCTATAAACCGACAGTCCATTCCGGGAACATGAAATGTTACTTGACGATTAACACGTAGCGTTTGACAGGTGGATGTTAATGTAAAGTTTGATTCAAATATCTTCAGTAGTTTTCAAGTTGTAAAACATACGCTTTACACGCACCCGCTCTTGAGTTAAGTTCGGTGGGACTTGTACCGGAAAATGGTCTGTTAATGATATCTCCCTTATTAATCCTCGTATTGAAATGATGCACATGAGGAAAAAGGCTTAGAAATGAATTTCCATTAAGGCAGGTAAATTTACATTAAGTTTGGTTGTCTATATTTTGTGAGAATGCAAAATGACGGTTTCGGTTTTGTATAATCCCCCAGTCAGTTCAAGGATTTAGAAACAATATTTGCTCTAAAACCTACCAAAGGACAGGTGGATTCTAAATATCAAGTTTGGTGGAAATATATCCAGTAGTTTCCAAGTTATAGACAGACAGACAGACAAACAAACAAACAGACAGACAGACACCAAAACTTAATATATGCAGATGGTCATTATTACACCTGAAACGGATAACTGTACGGAAATTTCGCCAAAATTGTCAATGTACAGACACACTCTAGAAGTGCAGACCTTTATTTCGATAGTTACTGCTTTGTAACTGTACGACGTATCTACAAACGGACTTCACCATCAGACGCCCCTTTCAGTGCTCTACATGGTTGGTCCTATGACATCTTCTCGTATCTCCTATATTCGTGGGTTAGATTGAGTTAGAGTCATTGAATGGGGTGAAATCTTGTACAGTTTTTGGATGCTACTTTATATTTTTGAATCTCATGTGACAGCTAGAATCATAAAATTTGGCTATAACATTGCCAATGGTCATGTCAATGTGCGTGCCGAATGTCATGATGTCAAATGATAACATATACGTGTAAAAGTACAAAATCAACTTGTATTTAATGTATTAGGGATAGAAATACGACGAAAAGTCATAGGACAAAAGTTGTAGATCTCTCCAAAATGAAACGCCATTTGCTTTGTGACTTGTGATACGACTTACTGATTAGCGACCAATTACTCCGAAACGAAGGTCTGCACCGCCGTTCAAATTGCATCCATATTTCGGAATTTTCCTGGGCCAAAAGTTATACATTTGCATAGCTTAGAATATTTCCTCAAAGGAAAGAGTGTACAGCATTCAGGATTAGCACTCGCATATATACGTGGTAATTAAGGAAGAAAATAATACAGTTTAGTAAGTTGAAATTAATAGAAAATGGATTATAACTGAGGACATCCGGATGACAACAAATATGTAAATACCAAGTGAATGTATTGGAAAATCAAATGCTCCTCAATAAATTATGCCGGTGTGAGTTATGGATATAAGAAAGCGGTAATCGGAGAGAAATTTAAGCGCAGGGATGCTTAGGTAATCAGATAAGAAGATGAATATTTGTGTTATTACTTAAGCTATTCGAGGACGGTTATTATCTCCAATGATATTCCGCCAATATCCCGCAGAATGGCCGATTGACGACTCTCTTGCTTTCTACCCAAGGAACAACCACGAATTTAAAGGAATGATGAGGAAAATGGCAATACGTTACTTCCCTGCTGGCAAGCAGTCAGAGACGTTGCCATGGTAACCCATATATTCGTTATCGCTCTGTCGGTCACTCAGGTGGTGGTGGTGATTATTGTTTTAAGAGGAAGTACAACTAGGCAACCATCCTCTATATAACACTAATCAGAGGGAAAAATGGAAGGGATCGGACACTTCGAAAAATGAAGATATCGATCAAAGGAAGACAAGGGCCACGAAGGCGTGAAAATGAAAGACTCCCTAGCCCTCGCAAACCTAATAGCGTCGGAGTCGGAAAAGAACAAGAGTTGACCAAGAGAGGTCAGATAGGATAGATGAAAGTGAGGAGCCTGGCACAAGTAAGTGGAAGCAATGTCAGGACTCAGCTAAGGGCCCCGTGGTCGTCATCCCACGCTCCAAAGTTCAGAGCCCCTGGGGCCCCTTTTAGTCGCCTCTTACGACAGGCAGGGGTTACCGTGGGTGATATTCTACCGCCCCCACCCACAGGGGGATGTCGGTGACTCAATGCCGAGCATGGTATCGGCAGAAAATAGTAAATTTCTGCGTCATTTGAAGAGTAAGATAAATTATGAACATAACGAAAGTTGTTTATGATGAAGAGACCTTTCACATACAGTCCACAGAGTTTGCAGAAAATCAATAGTATAAGAGAAAATGGAGGAAAACCGTTGTGGTTTTCCTATAAAAACCCCCATCTTTTCAAAGATTTTAAAATGATATGCATATCGAAACCTTCCCCGGGGTGAGTATACTCTAAATATGAAGTTTGGTTGAGATCTATCCAGCCCTTTCGACGTGATGGTGGAACAAACAAACATTTTTATTTTTTAATTTTGCTAGTTGCTTTACGTCGCACCGACACAGATAGGTCTTATGGCGACGATGGGACAGGGAAGGGATAGGAGTTGGAAGGAATCGGCCGTGGCCTTAATTAAGGTACAGCCCCAGCATTTGCCTGGTGTGAAAATGGGAAACCACGGAAAACCATTTTCAGGGCTGCCGACAGTGGGGTTCGAACCTACTATCTCCCGAATACTGGATACTGGCCGCACTTAAGCCAAACAAACAAACAAACAAACAAACAAACAAACAGAAACAAACAACTTTATTTATAAGATTATTTTTATACCACCCCCCTCGCCCCCTGCCCATAAGGGTGCTAGGGGTGTCTTACCCTCACGCGGTTTGTCTCCTGATACTAATTGATAAGTGTACCACGTTTGGTGAAATTGCTCCAGTGGTTTAGGAGGAGATGTGTCATATACACACCCACATCAATTTTTATATGTAGTAAGTAGAAGAATATAACATTTTTATATGTAGTTTTTCGATTAATTTTATATCTCACCCCCTTCGCTCCCCACTTGGATTTGCAAAAAAATCCGGAGTAATACTATTCATCTCAGAGACCCTGAAATCTATGGATTTGAAACTGTTTTTAATTATTTCTATATCTCACCCCCCCCCCCCCCCCCCCACCCTTTGCTCCCCACCTAAAAGGGGGCTGGACTTTAAAAAATTCTAGAGTATTACTTTTCAACTCAGCGACCCCGAAAACTATGAATTCTACACTATTCTCGATTATTATTGTAACTACCCCCCCCCCCCCCCGACCCTTTCCGTTAAGGGCGCTAGGGATGGCTTAACCCCCACAGTGCTCGTCTCCCGATAGTGATATGTGTACCAAGTTTGGTTGGAATTGCTCCAGTGGTTTAGTTGGAGATGTGTCATTTACACGCACACTTCCATTTCTATATATAGTAAGATTTTTACACTCGTACTTCACCCCCTTTCCATTCCCGCCCAAAGGAGTCCTATGAGTGCCTTACACAACATGTGGTACATGTTTCAGTCATAATTTTTGGCCTTCTTCCTTCCAACTCTTAGGTCTTTCCTATCCCATCGTTACCACAAGACCTACCTGTGTTGGTGCGACGTACAGCAAATAAAAAAAAAAGCCTACCGTAGGTCCCTTTTGTTTTAAGGAGACGCTCCAAAGATAAAAATATATTTTTACCTAATGTATGGATTTTCACGAAACTTTGTGGGAATGTCACCTGCATAAATGTAGAGATATCACAAACATTTCTTTAATATACAATTAATATTCGTTCCAAAATACATTTTTTGAAATTTTTATTTTTATTTTTTTCTTGAATTTTAATTTTGTTAATATAAATTCGTAATTAGGTAGATAATACTTCTTTTAAAAGCACTATATATCGATTTTTCTGTACATAATTTATATAAGGACATATATATCGTACTAAAGTTAGTGTAATTTTTATGTTCTAAAATTTTGGACTTAAAAATCCCTACTACTTGAACAAATTCTGCAATAAAAAATTCCATATGCATGTTTCTTAATATAGCTGTGGTATATATACTGTACAAATTTGGTTACATTTGGCAGAATATTATGGGAGAAAAGTGGGATTTAAATGTAAAATTACAATTGGCAAACAAAGCATTATTACAGTGATAAATCGTTTGAATTTAGGAGAATAATTTCATGACAAGGAAAAAGAAACTCAATCCTTTCAATTTCAGTCATTAAAAAAATTTCACCAAAATGTCCAAAATATCTATTTTTATCTCCAGTGTGTCGCCTTAAGGACTTCCTTAAAAATACGAATACCACAACAGCCAAGCAGGGTAATGCTTGTGATCCGATTTCGTGGCTTGTTTGTATGTAATTGTATGACGACTCTCCTTATATCCTTTTTGAACTATCCTACAATCAGCTGATAGTGGTAATGGCCTCACTCCGCAACATGGATGAAGAGGCGCTATTCGCCCTCTGTGATTATTAATGCTGTAAGTTTTTGGCTAATGGTCTTCAATTTTCCACCAGTGATTCTATAATGGGTATTTTCAATATTTTTCTCGTCATTCGACAGCCACGCCCCTTTGCTTATGTGACCACCTAAAACATGGCGGACCTTTGTTCAATTAGCTTCAGCCAGGCAGTGCTTCCGCCTCTCTGTGTTATTCTGGCTCATTGGCTCCTACTATTTATCATCTGTGTTCATCTTTATCTTATGAGTCTTCCCTTTTCCTGATGTTATCTTTCTTCTTATCCTGCACTTTCCTCATCTAGACTGAAGATCTGTGAAGATGGATCCCCAGGTGAGTGTTGATGCCCAACTTCTTGATCAAGCTGGGAAGCAGAGATGAGCTTGTAGAGACTAAAAGAAATGGATTTATAAGAAGGAGCTGATGGGGAGAGAGCCAGTTTATCTGGAGACAGCAGAGTATGAAGATGTGGTGTTTTCACATTTATCCTTTTTTTCCTATTTGTGTTGATCCCTCTTCTCACACAGACCTGTCATTGTGTCTGTCCTATTATGTGTTCCTTTTCACATTCCTATCTTTCTGTATATCTTGATATTTTTACAATGTGTATATTGGTCCAAATTGTTTGTGAAGACATGTAAGTAATATAGATAGAGGAGCAATGCAAGTTATTATTGCCCAAGTATTTGTGTTTTGTAAGTGTCTTTATTATGATCGGAGTGGGGGGTAATGATTAGTTCAGTGCTTTGCTGCTGGTTTTCTATCTGGAAGGCTGTTTAAAAGCACAGTTGATCCTGGTTTGAGATTTTCATATTAATAATCATATGGCATCAGGAAGGGCATCTGGCCATAAAATTTGGCCGAATCCACAAGGAGCCTAGTTGGCTCCAGTGACCCCATAAATAGCTTAAATAAGCTTAAGAAAGTCTTAGTGCTTTTGTTGTGACGTAATAGCTAATACTTTCAGTTCATGAAGAAACCAGTATTCATATGTTACAATCAACTCTGTTATCATCAGAGAAGCGTGAAAGATTACGTCTAAAAATCATGACACTATAGGTTATCTCAAAGGCCATTAGCCTGTGATTAATGGGCCATAGTGTTATTTTGAATGAGTAGCGCCAAATTTAGAATAACACTTTACTTGTGGATGTATTTTCGCGTAAATATAACTTGATATCTAACATGATGTGCCACTAACATGCCATGGCTTGTAAATGTGATGAAGAGACATTATATTTACTGTATATTTGGTAATTGCACTTTCATGAATACCTACAACCTGTTGTCCAGTCATTGACCAGGTCAGGGATGGAATGAATGAAGCCCCCATATTGTGGCGAGGACAGGAATCGTCACACTCTCCTGGGGCAATGATTAATGACTGACAGATGAAATGAAATGATATTGGAGAGTGTTGCTGGAATTAAAGATGACAGGGAAAACCGGAGTACCCGGAGAGAAACCTGTCCCGGCTCCGCTTTGTCCAACACAAATCTCACATGGAGTGACCGGAATTTGAACCACAGACCCCAGTGGTAGGAGGCAGACGTGTTGCCGCCTGAGCCACGGAGGCTTCAAATCTGGACACAGTTCACATTTATTTTCTTTTTCTTCGTGAAGAAAGAACTTTCACAAAATGTTCATATTTTAAACAATCTCTGTAAAGATGTCTTAGAAAAAGATGCAGGCTGTGACAAAAGTGAAAACCCAATGATATTGATGTTCAGAGTTCCAAAGTCCTGGAGGCAGAGAATTTTGCAGTTTTGATACACAATATATTATTCAATGGATTTCTGGACTGGATAATTCCAATTTACCTTAAGCTTCCAAACCAAACATGAAGAATATGGATTTCAGCACTAACAGCAACATAAAAACCAAAAATCTCAAGTTTTCCTACAAGGATTATGAGGAAATGTTACATCATTGATGAACAGGACAACATTTTCTACTAAAATGTGCTCTACGTGGGCTACGAATGTGCGTAATTTCATTCGTAGATGATAAACAAAGACATAATTTATGTTCAAAGTTACTATTTTTGTGTCCCCCTATTGGAGTGGGATATGGTTATTAGGTTGGAAATGCAACAGAAAGCGGGCACCACCCTTGCAGGGGTGAAGGCATTTTAAATTGCACTTTCTTACGGAACAAAAATGAAATTTGTAGCTTCCGATTATACAGGGTATATCAGAACTGTACTGACAAAAAAAAATCAGGGATGCTCTTTGTGTTATTGTTAGGAATGATGTGGCGGATGTGAAATAGGCCCGTGTGTCTACGTCTATTCCTACAGTGAATATATGGTGTGCCCATACGACGAATCCGAGAAGACCAATTGCTATTATTGCATAAATTATTCCTAAAGTACCAAATGCTTCCTTTTTCCCTCTTTCTTGGTTAATAATATGAGAGACATGGTGCAATCGGATTGGCGGAGAAAATTTTTCTTTTTGAGAAAATGAGGTTACTTTGTCACAGAACTTTCGGGCGCGCGATTCAAATTGACGAACTTGTCACGTTTGCTGTGCCAGAGAGCCAACCACTGCATGTTGTTTTGCATCAGAGGAGGGAAGGGATGGGAAGTGGGAAGGTGGAAGACAGAGGTAATGCTCGGTGTGAACGTGCAAGTTTATCGTTCGTTTGACATAGTCGCTTCCCAGCCCCAGTAAGCAGTGTACAGTAGTTTGTTGTGCACAAATTGACCACAATGCGAACCACGTAGATAGAGAAGATGAACTTGTACCTAGATTACAGGCAGCTTTCCAGGTTGTTTGCAACACCACACACATTCTGAACAAGTCCAAAGGTCACTGCTACACTGTTGTGAATTGTGCATTGAAGTAGGAGGCGGGCATATTGAAGATGTACTGTAATCAAACCCTTGGGTATATTGTTTCCTACGTTCAGCATTTCATTCCATTTACAATATTGTAAGTAAAGGAAAACACAATTGTGGGGAGGCAGTGTTGCATCTTTGAGCATGTTAAATAATAAAGAACGTTACTGTGACCAGCAGATGAGAGGGGAAATGATCTGGTGCATTTTTCGACTAACAGGTGTGTCTTAATTTCAGTATGTTCTTGTACTGCGTGTGCAGTTACGTCTGTTTAATAAATGAACTGTGAATATTGTCTGTAAGAGACAAGGACAATCCTGTGCGAGTCGAATGAGGAAACTTGTGGAACATTATCTTTTGTCGCCATCATACACACCACTTCTCCTCCCTCCCTTCCCCTTCTATTCCCTGAAGCACGGCAGCAGCTTGTGCTCTGGCATAGCAATTATGGCAAGTTTATCATTTTGAATCACGTGCCCAGAAGTAACAAAATAACAACATCATTTTCTCTAAAAGAAAAATGTCTCTGCCAATCTGATTGCACCATTGTTCTTAACATAACAGGAAGAGTATCCCTGATTTTTTTTTTTTTTTTTTTTTGTATAGTTATGATACACTTTGTAGACAAGATATTAATATAACTAAAAAGTAGAAATGAAACTAACTTACTACAATTTTGTTACTGTAATATTGTTAAATAGTCACAGAAGATTCATTAGCTTTTTCCCATGACACTTTACGGGCAGGCAGGCAAACAAATTCACCTGCTTCTAGAATCCATTCTTACTTGGCCATATGACCTAAATTCCTTTCTGTTTGTTCTACCCATCATTTATCTTAGCATGTAATACAGTATTTTCTCCTTCAGAAACGGCCTACTTGGAACAGTACTTGCTCATCTGTTGGGCTTCGGTCTTGGCCCAGTATTGTCACATCTCCTGGTGTAGCTCCTTTCTTTCCTCTGAGCAGGGGTACCTTTCTTCTTCAGAGGTCTTTCCTGAAAATGACAGACTTTCTTCAAGACCTTCTCACAGCCCGTCTGTTTTGTAAGCCTGTTAGGCCCTGTTCTTTTATGTCCCAAGTCTCTGTCAACCAAGTGGTATGGAATTTCTTATTTTACCAGAAGGTGAACTGACAGTTGGTCAGTCAGTTGATAGACAATCTTGCCACATGGCCATAAAAAGCCACCCTCCTTTTCCTGGCACTGTTCGAATGTTGTGACTGTGAGCAGTAGTTCTGAGCGTTACTTTCATAGCATAAGCATGGCAACAACGTGAAAATGAGGAATTATTGTATATAGAGGGGGATCAAGTTTAATTCCTTGAAATGTGAAACTCTGTTAAGAGGAAGTTGCACAAGAATCTTGATATTCCCATAATGAACCAAACTGCTAGGGCAGATAAATATAGTGGCATTTCAGTGAAAATGATCCAACATACTGTATTAGGAAAGAATTTGATAAACCCGCAGAAAGTAGTTTATTAGCTGCCTGGGTGGATCAGTGGTAGAATGTCCAACTCATGATCTCAAGTTTGCATGTTCAATCTCTGAATTTCATGTGATAAACTTCATGATCCATTCCGTATCAACTGTAATCTTACAAAAATTTATAAAAGTCAAATCCACCTATTCAATAAAATTTAAATTATAAATTTAAATGTGTAATTGTAAATTAAATCTTTTCTTAAATTATTTCAAAAAAGTTGGAAATATATTGAATATCTCTCATGGTAAATTATTCCAATTCCTTTCCCTATAAATGAATATCTGTTCCAATTTGTCCTCTTTGACTTCCAACTTTATCTACATATTATGATCTTTCCTAATAAAAAAAACAACATTGTGGGCTATTTAAACAGTACATTGTTATCTCTTGATAATTTTGTGAAATCCATTGGTGTTATTATGTTGTGAATTTGTAATTCAAACTAATATGTAAGTAATAACTTGTTGATCAGTGATATCTAATTATATAACTGCATGTATCTTGTTGGCTGAGTTGGTTTTAGTGTTTCAAGCAAGAAGGATAGGTTAGTGTAGAGGGGATGGCCATCAGTGTAACTACAATCACTGCCAGTTTGAATCTTTGACTTTTGAAAATGCCCGGTGTATCAGTGCAAAATGACTCAAGTTGTTGATCTTGTAACACTAATTTTGATACAGATGGACCTTCAGTTGAATGTGAAGATCCTGGCTTAGCCCAAGGCAGGTTTGACACTCTGCAAAGAACTACTGTCGAATTTTTTATTATGGACTCCCAAATTTAGGCTTTAATTACCAATGAACTGATAGGTCTATTGCAAAATGAGTTATACCAATATTTTCCTTGTTTAATTCTGCATTAGGGTGTATAAGACTGATTGTTTTTTAAAGTTCATCCATCATTTTTAAAATTTGTGGTTGGAGTAAATATTGTCCGGGTTTTGGCTTCTCTCAGTACCGCTCATTTAAAAATATACACATGGAAAACTATTTGTCTAATGATAATGAAAAGGGTAGTATAATACTCAAGTTACAATTTTTTCAACCGCCCCAAAAAGCACTCTTATCAATTTTCTAAAGCAGCATGTTTTCACCCCTGAATAAATGTACAACAGGAAACTTGAGCTTGATTTGAAGCATTCAGTCGTGGTTATCAGGAACTACAACCACTGAAACCAAACAGTGTGATACTGAATTTATGAAGAGTAATATTAATGGGTGGTTGTGTGTGCGTTGGATCATGCAGTTAACAGCAGGTGGGGTGGTGAAATCGGGTACAGGATTGCTGCGTTCAGTAGTAATCATGTCTTGCAAACACAATTTTTTGTTACTTTCAACCTTTGGTTTTATTTATTTGACTTCCCATCACCTTTTCTCATAAGGACTTTTTGGTCTTTCAATGACGGGTTTACAAATGGTTGGCTTCCTAGTTTAGAAATATACACCGCACAATTTTTACAAGGATTATTTACATTACTACTTAATATTCTTTACATATCTTTACGATATCCTTCGTCTGAAAAATCACTCGGAACTTCTGTTATTCATGTTGATTACGAATGGTTCTAAAATGAGGGACATTTTTAGATGGTCTATTTCCCAGTCATGGTCAATTTTCTTAGATTATTTAATACATTATTTCCAGAGTTCAAGCTTTTAACTACTTTCAAACAGCCTGCTATTTTTCATGTTTTCATGTTACTATACATGATAGGGTCGAAACATGTATTGTCTATAATAAAAATTTGACTTCTTGTAAAAGAGGTAGTGTTGTATCGGATAGGAGGACTGCATTGAAACCTACATTATTGTATATCAGGAAAATCTGCCATATTTTCTAACAGTTTCAATTGGAGGCTTTTAATTGTGGAGAATACCTTATTTATGTAAAACTTGTGTATATTTCTTTTACTTTGCCCAAAGTTAAACCATCGAGTTGTATTTTCGGGTGACCCGGCCTCACACACTGCTTCTCTCTTGACCTGGATGACATATTTCCATCATTCTCCTTTGAAGCAGCTCCTACTTTCTTCACTGACGACGACAATAATGTAAGACAATTGGCCACTTTCTGGTACACAGGAAACCTCTTGTCCCCTAATTTTTCCTCACTTTGAAAGAAACAAATAGCACTCAAAACCATTACAAGTACGCTCTGACAATGGTGATCTCGGAGGCATCTTGAAGTTATGTGGCTAACATGCAAACCACAGGCAGGCTGAAAATAGCATGTGGATGAATCAAGGTCACTGGTATTCCATTTCACAACTGCCCGCAGTGAGTGTGTGCGGCAACGCTGAACCTGATTTTACCACCACACCTGCTATTAATCGCACTGTCCAGCATATACACAACCTCCCATCAATATTACTCTTTATAAATTCAGAAGCACACTGTGTATTTCTGATAACCACGAATGTGTGCTTCAAAACAAGCCCAAGTTTCCTGTTGAATTTTTATCCTGGAATGAGAAAAAGTTGTGTTAGAAAAATGATAACTTTTTTAGGATGGTTGAAAAAATTCTAACTTGTGTATTGCACTATGAATACATGTGGCTTTAACACCTAAAATTTCATTACTATCACACAAGTAATTTACCATGTATATGTTTTTAAGTAAGCAGTTCCTAGAGAAGAAGCTAAAAAACAATATTTTCCACCACCAAAAATAAAATATGATTAATGTACTTCAAAAACAATTTGTCTTATAGACCCTAATGTAATTAAACAAGGAAAATATTGGTATCACTCATTTTGCAATAGGTCTTTCGGTTCAATAGTAATTAAAGGCTAAACTTGAGTGTCCATAATAAAAAGTCTGTCAGTAATTGCAAACTGTCATGGCTTTGCAAAGAATGTACACGTTAAAGATTAGGAGTATGGAATAAACATTAGAAACTTGCGAATAGATTTATTAAGTCCATAGAATCTACAATAAGTAATTGAAACAACAAATGGAAATTACTCTGACAAAAAAAGAAGCAGTAGGAAGGGAAATGGCAAAGGTATCTACTAAATATACTATAATTACCAACAACAAGGAGGTCCCTGTATGACTCAGAATTTTAAGAAATCAACTAAAAGACTGGTGGTGTCCCCACTCCAGAGCCGATGCCACACACACACACACACACACACACACACACACACACAAACCAACAACAACAAAAAAACCAAGTATCAGTGCCCCCGATTGCATGCAGCAATATATGCAACCAAGATGATAAACAGTTTGATTTACCCCCAGTTGTGTTTCCAAATGGAATGATAGCACATTGACCAGAAACCATATACCATATGACACGAAGAAAGACAGCAACAAGATCAGAGTACTTGGAGTAATATAGTAGGGCATAACAGGAAGCCGGAAAACCACCCGCCAGACATGCAACAGCAACACCAACAAATATTCAGAGAGGTACTGTGGCAGCCAGTGAGCTGAAAACTGCAGAGAGAAACACTTGGATTTTTATCGGAAAATTGCCCTATGAAACTTAAGCGATTGAGATTATTTGGCATCTTAAAGGAAACCGTGTTGAATTGACTGAATGTGAGGCTCTAAACACAAATGGATCACACAAATCCTTCTAAGTTGTAGTTCCCTGCAAATGCAAAGAAAAGGTATTTAATCCAGGCTTTTGGCCCCGGATGTAATTCCTTGGCCTATTTGGATTCAACATCAATGAAATGAAATGCCTGCTTAAGAGTGTCAAAGAATTGAAATCCGTTGTGAAAACACGTGATATGTTTCAGTTTGAACAAGATCTTCTAATTCTCACACAAACCTTTCTCTTCGAACCTTTAATTATTCATGGTTGTACGCAGTTCACATATTAGTGAAAGTACGACAAGAGGGGAGACCATCGGGGGGAGTATCATGTTTCCCTAAGCTGTCGTTGGGCTGACTGGTTAGCAAATACGCGGAAGAAAATATTGTCATCACATTCGGACACTTTGCAGTCATTGGAATGTATATAAGACCAACTGCTTCAACAGAATCAGTTATAGAAAGTATGCCACAGGCGTGCTGTTAGTGAACAGTTACCGTATGATCCCGAATACCACCCGCCATCGAATAAGACATGCACACTGGAATTTCTAACATCAAAATTAGGAGGAAAAGTCACATGTTTACTTACCAGTTTTCAAAATTTCTGCAAATGTTTCACGAAGTTGCTCATTTAACACACTTCACAAGTAATAAAAACACCACATCATCATTATCATTTCCCCTTATCCAGCTCCTGCCGGGTCGGGGTATGTATGGCACTTCTCCATCTTATACTTTTCTTTCACGATTTTGTCCCAGTCTAAGTTTTGTCTTTTTATGCTGGTCTTCACTGATTCAATCCACCTTGTTCTAGGTCTTCCTCTTGCTCTCTTGCCCTCGCACTTTGCCTCCAGCATCTGTGTTGGAATTCTATTCTCCTCCATCCTCTTTACGTGTCCAAACCACTTTAGTTTATTCAACTCTCTCATTTAGCTTTCCTATCCCAACTTCCTTCCTAACATCTTCATTTCTCACTCTGTCTTACCTTGTCTTTCCTATCATAATACTTAGGAATTTCACCTCACTGGCTTGAATTCTACTCTCTTGCCTGCTTGTCAAAGTCCAAGTCTCAGCTGCATATGTCAGTATGGGTACATAGTACATTTTTTACATTATCTCTTTACTTTTCCTTGGTACTTCTTTGCTCCAAACAAGTTTTCTTATGCTTTGGTTAGAATTTATTACTCTGCTGTACCCTCCTGCTAATCTCCATGTCCACCCTAGCATTTCGCATTAATTCACTTCCTAGGTATTTAAAGCTGTCCACAATTTCCAGACTCTGGCTTCCAAATTCACAGCGTCCTTTCCTTGCTTTTCCCTTCTCAACATCACCATAATCTTGCTTTTCTCTGTACTGATTTTCATGCCATATGTCTCTTTTTTTTCGTTCAGTACGTCTAGTTGCACTTCTTTGCTGTCCTTTCCCCAGATCACATCATCATCTGCAAACAGCAGTATCTTCATCTCTTTATATCCATAGGTTTCCTTTGTTTCCTTTACAATTTTGTCCATTGTGTCTTTCCAACTGGGGTCAGTACTCTGCTAACAAAGTTGTTGTGCATTGCTTGCACCATTTCCAACATTTCTCTTCTAAGTCTCTTTGTAACCATGGCTTCCCAAACCTTCTCTCTGGGTACTCTATCATATGCCTTTTCTATATCTATGAATGTCATCACCAGATCCTTTCCATATTCCCAGTTCTTTTCCATCAGCTGTCTCATGCTAAAGATTGGGTCTACTGTAGATCTTCCACTTCTGAAGCCATATTGTTTCTCTTGTAACCCTCCTTCAATCTTTCTTCTCATTCTTCTTTCTAATATCCTTTCCATTAACTACCTGCAATATAAGTGTGATTCCTCTATAGTTACCACAGACTTTCTTGTCCCCTTTCTTAAACACTGGTATTATTATCCCTTTTTTCCAGTCTTCTGCTACACATTTATGTTTCCACATACCCTTTAGTAGTTGGTACAACCATTGCGTACCAGCAGGTCCAGCAGCCTTTATTATTTCCACACTGATTTCATCCATCCCTGTTGCTTTTCCCATTTTCATCTTTTGTACCACTAACTCCCTCTCCTGCATTGTTATATCATCCTCTGTTGTTGAGTCCTCACACTGTATTTCTTTTATCTTCCCTATAGAGTTGTTCACATTCATTAGCTTATCAAAATACTACTTCCATTTTCTCTTTATCTTTTGTGGGTGTGTTAACATTTCCCCATCTTCCTTTTTTATTAGCTTTGTGGTAACTTTTTCTGTCCTCTTACTTCTCATAAGTTCATACAGCATCCTTTTACTGCCACTTACATCCATTTCCATTTTTTGTGTAAATTCTTCCCTACTTTTCTTCTCCTACCCCCCTCTTACATCTCAGTTTGCTGTTGAGATATTTCCTTTTGCTTTCTTCTGTTTGATCTCGGTTCCATTCTCGCCAGGCTGTCATCTTTTCTTTCACTGTTGTAATGTCCTTCCACAAGCATTCTCTGCTGCACTAACAGATGCCTTTTTAAAATTGGCCCACTCTTCTACATTTTCTACTTCAGTAACTGGGATTTTTTGCTTCAATCACTCCTGAAAATCTTCCTGTATATTTTTGTCTTTCAATTTCCATACTTTTATTTTGCTTTCTCTTATCTCTTTTAGTTTTTCCATTTTTCCCAACCGTAATTTTGCAACCACAACTCTCTGGTCCCCATCAAATGCTTCTCCTGGTAAAGCTGTCGCATCCATCAACTTCCTGCGATTTGTCCTTTCCACAAAAAAGTAGTCAATTATTGATTTTGTTCTTCTGTCACCCCACCCATATTACGTAATTTTCCCGCTGTTTTTCTTTCGAAACCATGTATTCTCTGCTATAATTCCATTCCTTTCACAGAAGTCCACTAGTTGTCCTTCGCAATTCTTTTTCCCATATCCATATGGTCCAATGACATCTTCCTTTCCTTGTCTCTCGTTTCTGACCTGTGCATTCAGACCTTCCATAATAACCACTTCCACACCTGAAATTGCTCTTTCTACTTCCTCCAAGAATCCTTCAATATCTTCTTCCCTGTTTCCCGTCTATGGTGCATGCACTTGTATGAATTCCATCACTTCATTCTTCATCTTTAGTCTAATCTTTTTTATTCTGTCACTCACACATTCTACTATTTCAACATACTTCTCCAATTGCTTCGAAATGATTAGTCCTAATTTGTTTATTGCCTCTTGGCCACCACCCTAGTACACTTAAGAAAATCGAAATTGCAACACCATGAAGGCATTGGTTGTTTGTGTTGATTTTCAAGATGTGGAATGATGCCATGTAGGTATGTAAACGATCAAAGTTTCAGGCCCATTGGATTGTTGCTACAGGTCTCCCCACGTGATTGGTCACGGAGGAATCAACTCCAGTATACGGACTCTGGTGTAGCGTAGTTGACTTACAGTCTGTGCAGTGAAGTGTTCACCAACAAACGTGCCACGACGACAGAGAAGAGCACGCTATCAACAACTGTCGCCGTTTGAGAGGGCTCGGATAATTGGACTGTGTGAGGCTGGATTATCGCTAAGGACTGTCGCTGCACGTGTTGGCCGACAGGCATCTACGGTACGTGTATGGCAGCAGTGGTCAAATGAAGGTACCCACACTCGTGGACCTGGCACAGGCCCAGCACGACAGACAACTGTGAGAGAGGACCGCCGCATCATTCGGATGGCTCGGATGGAACCCCATGCAACAGCAGCGTAAATTCGAGCAGCTGTGGCACCCTACGTTACACAACAAACAGTTGGTAATCGCCTGCGTGCAGCTGGCTTACGAGCCCATATCCCTGCAGAAGGTGTTCCATTGACCCTACAACAGCGACGTGCAAAGGCTGGCCTGGTGTCGAGAAAGATCGACGTGGGTCGACGAATGGCATAGGGTCGTCTTTAGTGATGAATTGCGCTTCTGTCTTGCCCGCAGTGATCGCCGGAATCGTGTGCGCCGACGTACTGGGGAGAGGGGCCACCCAGATCTTATTGTCGAGAGGCACACAGGGCCAACACCAAGCATTATGGTCTGGGGAGCTCTTGGCTTTAATGTGAAATCACAATTTTTTTTTTTTTTTTTTTTTTTTTTTTGCTAGGGGCTTTACGTCGCACCGACACAGATAGGTCTTATGGCGACGATGGGATAGGAAAGGCCTAGGACTTGGAAGGAAGCGGCCGTGGCCTTAATTAAGGTACAGCCCCAGCATTTGCCTGGTGTGAAAATGGGAAACCACGGAAAACCATCTTCAGGGCTGCCCATAGTGGGATTCGAACCTACTATCTCCCGGATGCAAGCTCACAGCCGCGCGCCTCTACGCGCACGGCCAACTCGCCCGGTGAAATCACAATTAGTGCTTGTTGAGGGGACTGTGACTGTTCAACACTACGTTGATAGGGTACTCAATCCAGTGGTTGTCCCTATGATGGCGAACATTGCTAATGGGATGTTTCAGCAGGACAATGCCCGGGTTCACACTGCATGCATCTCCAGAGAAGCTCTCCACGACATCACAACCTTAGAATGGCCCGCCAGATCCCCGGACCTCAGTCCTATTGAGCATATGTGGGACATGATGGGTCGACTACTGGCCAACCGTCCTCAGCCACCCACAACTCTGGAACAACTGACCCGTGCAGTGCAGCAAGCATGGGCCACAATTCCTCAGGAAGTGATCCAGGGCCTTATTGACTCCATGCCTCGACGAATTCATCATTGTATTGCAGCTCGTGGTGGGCACATCCTGTATTGATTGTTGTCCAAACTTGCGGTCAGTGGGACCTGAAAGTGTAATCATTGAAGCACAACTGAACAGTCGTCCTGCATGTTCAATTGCAGCAATGTAGCACCACTCCTTCTGGGTGTTGCAGTTTCCATTTTCTTCAGTGTATAATGTGTGTCCTTTCCTCAGTTTATTCCTTCTGTTCCTTTCCACTTCATTCAGCCCCATCATTTCCACCTTCTCCTTCTCCATGAAATCTACTACTACTCTGCCTTTCCTCTCAGGGTCATAAGATTTTCTATTGTTATCTTAATGTTGGTTACTGGTCACCCATTTCTCACAGACCGGGCGAGTTGGTTGTGCGATCAGGGGCGCGCGGCTGTGAGCTTGCATCTGGGAGATAGTGGGTTCGAATCCCACTGTCGGCAGCCCTGAAGATGGTTTTTCGTGGTTTCCCATTTTTGCACCAGGCAAATGCTGGGGCTGTACCTTAATTAAGGCCACAGCTGCTTCCTTCCAACTCCTAGGCCTTTCCTATCCCATCATCGCCATAAGACCTGTCTGTGTCAGTGCAACGTAAAGACACTAGCAAAAAAAAAAATTATAATAATAATTTCTCACAGATCCCCCAGTACCCTAAGAACTGCACGTCACTTTAAGCAGAGGACGCCTAACCTTTTCCGAGGTTGATTTCGTAGTACCATAACCTTTATAGGCTATTATTACAATGGGGTCGCCACTCCCAAAGGCATTTTATACCTACTACTAGGTGTTATTCTAGGCCGCTCCACTGGAGTACGGATGCATTCTGTAGCCGCTCCTCTGGAGTACAGATGCTACAAGTTTCCCTTTTCCGCCACCGATGCCGTACCAAAGTCCATTTTCTCCACCACTGATGCTGTTGGGGTCCTCACCCATATCCTGGGCTTGGGCCCTCCATATTTGTGACCCCTGGAGAGAGGGTATCCCATTATTTTAAACCCCCCAGGAACTGGGCTGCCTGTTGTTCCGCGGGTTGTATTGGGTATTTCAACCAACCCTACTGAATTGTAGGGCCCCCTATCCACCATCGGGGGATGCGCCCTCTAGGGGTTAACAGACCCTACCGAGGGAGCCACAGTGAGAATAAAACTAGTTCAGTGTACAAATCAGTCACGATTCAACGTCATCAAAACTACCACCATTGGAATTTTGATCACTGTCACCTTTCCATACATAATCGTCCTCACTGCTATCCATAGAATTTGAAATTACACATTTCTTGAACCTTTTCCTCACCAAGTTGTTGAAGATGCTATCCCATGCAGCCTTTAACCATTTACATAGAAGTTCCACTTCGGGTTGTTCCAGTTGTCCAATTGGTGTCGATGCACGATTGCTGGCAGACGTCATCCACTAGGTGTAGAGCAGTTTCAATGCAGCTTTGAAAGGCCGGTCCACACAAACGTCCAGTGGCTGTAGCATAGTTGTCAGCCCTCCTGGAATTATTGCCAGATCAGTTTTTCCTTTTTAGCCGGGCTGAGTGGCTCAGACTGTTGAGGCACTGGCCTTCTGATGATGCTTTTTGTTTAAAGGGGCCTAACATCTAAGGTCATAGGTCCATGTCATAAACAAAAATCAACATTTTCTGAAAATGTGATAAAAGTATGTTGTTGTATACGATATGTCATAATAAGCCATGTTGTACTTGGCGATTTTTTAAGTACAGTATTTAGAAGGTAGCATTAAATTTTGTCGTTTTATTCAATACATTGTTAAAAGCGATGTCGCAAAAAAAAAAAAAATTGTTTTGACTGTATTATTATCAGAACATGAAAACATAGATATACATAGCACACGACTTTTTTACTAGGGCACTGCGCTTAATCATGTCTTGTGTTACAATTTTCATAAGATGTTTCTTTAGTTTTGATATCAATTCTCAAAATGACGACATGCAAGATTTTATAGTACATAGCCATAATTTGTTAATTTGAGCTTTCCACTTGTTTGGTGCAGGCTACTTCTGAAAGCTTAAACTCTATGTGGGGAAGATGAGAGTAGTGAATTCTAATGCTCCCTGACCACAACCACAAATCATGTGTGGGATTGATTAAATTTCTGCTGTGGTTTACAGTTTTGTATGTGAGTGATAAAACTTGCTTTGCGTAACTCCGCCAACCATTGGGGTTATGTAACACTGCAAGATCGTAATCATTTGAAGCTATAACAAGAGTAACTGGACAAAGATATTAAGACTTCACAGACATAATCTTAATGTTATTTTATATCAGCCCTGGACCTGAGCAGGTAACAGAAGATGACACATTAAAATGCAGTGCCAAGATATTCAGACTTCACAGAGATTAATACTCAAAATTCTTTTGTATCAGCGCTGGACCTCATCAGGTAATAAGAGATGACATATTAAAGCGCAGTGCCAATGAAGGAAGCCAAATGTGCAGTGAAATAGCCATGGGTATGTACACACATATTTTGATGTTTTAATAATAATATTTACATATAGTCACCCAAATTAAGTCATCTTTTAGCTTAAAACCATTATGATCTTCAATTTAAGACATAAATACATTCACATATACATACATCTTCATTATAGACAGTTATACTTTTCAGCATTCAGTCTGCAAGCCTCTGTGAATTTACTAAACACCACCACAATCCTCTATTTGTAACTAGTTCTGTGGCCTCGTTTAGTTCTATACTTCTTATCTTTAAATCGTTAGAAACTGAGTGCCATTATCTTCTTGGTCTCCCTCTCTCTACCTCTCTTAACCTCCATGAACAAATCCATTATTCTCTTAAGTAACCTATCCTTCTCCATTCACTCACATGATCCCACTGCCAAAGCTTATCCTTTATCTCCTTATTCTGCGGTCTGATATCTTGGAACTTGAAAATAGATGCAATGAGTATAAAATGAAAATTAATCTTTCCATGGCTAAAGTTATGTCAGTAGGTAAGAAACCTAGGAGAATTGAATGTAAGATAGGAAATGCAAAGCTGGAACAGGTACACAATTTCAAGTAGGCCCATTTAAGATGTGTATTCTCCCAGGATGGAAATATCTTCTTCTTCTTCTTCTTCTTAGCGTGCCTGTCCGCCTTGGACGTTGGCGATCAACATGGCTATTCAGGCTTTATCCATTGAAAATATAGTAAGTGAGATTGAATCAAGGTGCAGCAAATATAGTAAGTTCACATTTGTGATATACAGTATTCTGTAACAAGGAAGTTGGCTCCCGGACTGAATTATCTTGTAACGTGACACTTTTATTTGAGACTGTCTGCAGTGACAAACCAATGTAGGACCAAGTGTTTGCTCACCTTTTGTAACCTTGTGATGCAACAGTGCCCCTGGAACTGTTAAACTGCCATTGCATTATTAGCCATGAGTTGTATTATTTGTGTAGCATGCATATTGGTCTGTGTGCTAGTACTGTCTTTTGTTTTATTGTAGTGCACTCTGGGACTTGCTAGTAAAGCAAACCTTGAGTCGTTCTGTGATTGTCTTGTGGGCAGAATGACAGCTACATCTCCCAGCTTAAAAACGGGCAATCTCAGCCCAGTGTGGTGGAGTAAGCCACCATCAAAGTAGAAGGAAGAATTGAAATTAATTTTAAATTAACTACTGGGTGTTGAAGTCTTGTATATTGTAATTCCTTTCCTGGTGTGCATGCTCGTTTTTTTGCTTCAAAAGGAAAGCAAGGAAGTATTATGCTATGAGGCCTCATTTATTATTCTTTGCCTGGATTATTACATAATGTTTTCAACATATTTATGTAACTGATAGTACTATGAGGAAACTCCTCTCAAAAAAGTTTTGTTCGGTAAAGAAAGTTCTCGAGATGAACTAGTAAACAAGAAGAATGTCATTGTTCAATCAATCACTACTGATCTGCATTTAGGGCAGTCGTCCAGGTGGCAGATTTCTTATCTGTTGTTTTCCTAGCCTTTTCTTAAATGACTGCGAAGAAATTGAAAATTTATTGTACATCTCTCTTGGTAAGTTATTCCAATCCCTAACTCCCCTTCTTAAAAAATGAATATTTGTCCCAATTTGTCCTCTTGAATTCCAACTTTATCATCATATTGTGATCTTTCCTACTTTTAAAGACACCACTCAAACTTATTAGTTTACTAATGTCATTCCATGTCATCTCTCCACCGACAGCTCGAAACATACTACTTTTATCTTAAAACAATTAAATTTATTTAAATGGTCAACCTATTCAATACAATATTTAATACCATTTTAATAAAAATTGTTTTAAGATAATATACAGTTTTCAATACGGACCACCATGAAGTTCATTACATGTAACATGCCGCTCAGTCAAGCAGCTCGTCTTCTTTCTCCCAAGTCTTCGCAGCCCAAACTTTGTAACATTTTTGTAATGCTACTCTTTTGTCGGAAATCACCCAGAACAAATTGAGCTGCTTTTCTTTGGATTTTTTTCCAATTCTTGAATAATCAAGTAATCTTGTCCTACCAGAGACTTATATGCCCTCTCCTTTACATCCTTCCTACAACACCTAAATACCCTCATAACCATGTGCAGAGATCTGTACCCATTATTTGCAGTCATATTTGTGTGTTTACCCCAATGAAGATCTTTCCTTATATTAATACCTAGGTACTTACAATGATCCCCAAAAGGAACTTTCACCCCATCAACGCAGTAATTAAAACTGAGAAGACTTTTCCTAATTGTGAAACTCAACCTGACCTTTAACCCCGTTTATCATCGTATCGTTGCCTACTGTCCATCTCACAAAATTTTCGAGGTCATTTTGCAGTTGCTCACAATCTTGTAACTTATTTATTACTCTGTACAGAATAACATAATCGGCAAAAAGCCTTATCTTTGATTCCACTTCTTTACTTATATCATTGATGTATATAAGGAAACATGAAGGTCCAATAATACTGCCTTGAGCAATTTCCCTCTTAATTATTACAGGGTCAGTTAAAATTTTGCCTACTCTAATTTTGTGAATTCTATTTTCTAGAAATATAGCCACCCATTCAGTAACTCTTTTGTCTAGTCCAATTGCATTCATTTTTGCCAGTAGTCTCCCATGATCTACCACATTGGAGCACTGAAATCAATCTATATACAGTCAAGTCTTATGAATATTGGTTACAAATTTGGTTGATGTTTCTTCTTTTGTTCCCAGAAATGTTTCATTCTCTCTGATCTGGCTGCCCGTTCTTCGTCAGTTATGTTGTACTGTTTGCTTGTATAGGTCTTCAGTTTAAGTCTCACGTCGTTATTTCTCAGGATCCTCTTCTCTTCTCTGTATTCAATTTGTTGAATTGTCAAGCCTAATTCATTTAAATCTTCTTGGACTTCTTTGAACCAGTGATTTTTAGTTTTACTTTTCCAAAAGTAGTTGAATAAATGTTTGTATATGTCATTGTTATCATAGGTAAATTTTAATACTTCTTTAGTATTAGTCACCTCCTCTATCTGGACATTATCCTTGCAATCAACAATCGTTACATACTGCTGACATTACTTCTGCCGTTTGAAGATCATCGCATACACACTCCCCTTGTTCATTAATGATTCCTGGAATGTCCTTCTTGGAACCTGTTTCTACCTCAAAGTACCTATACATACCCTTCCATTTTTCACTAAAATTTGTATGACCTCCAGTTATGCTTGCCATCATATTATCCTTAGCTAACTTCCTTGCTAGATTCAGTTTTCTAATAAGTTCCTTCAATTTCTCCTTACTTCCACAGCCATTTTGGCTAAAATTGCCCAGAAGAGATAGAATGATCGGGCACATCTTAAGACACCCAGGACTTGTACACATGGTTTCTGAGGGAAGTGTAGGTGGTAAGAACAGCAGGGGTAGACCAAGATACGAATATGACAAGCAGATTAGAGCAGATGTAGGATGTAGTTGTTATGTAGAAATGAAGAGGTTAGCACAGGATAGGGTGGCATGGAAAGCTGTATTAAACCAGTCTATGGACTGATGAGTCAAACATTATTATTATTATTATTATTATTATTATTATTATTATTATTATTATTATTATTATTATTATTATTCAGCAACATCAAAGTTTGTAAAATATTGGTCAACAGACTCACCCAGCTCATGTTCCTTGATGCCAATAAATGTAATCGTTCTTCATTTTTATGTTTTATTGATCCCATTCTTTTCCTGCTGATGTGGAATTGAAGTTAACCTCAAAACCAGTAATATTTTGTCAATCTTTAATGTCTAGTTGGTTCAATTGTGATGAAATAAACCTTCTCTGTAGTACTTAAGGCTGACCAACTAGAACTTATAATAGAATACAATACAAAGGTGTCATGATGACTTAAGTAACATCAACAACAACAACAAACTGTTCGGCTCCATGGCTAAATGGTTAGCGTGCTGGCCTTTGGTCATAGGGGTCCCAGGTTCAATTAATACAATCGCTGGCATGGGGGCTGGGTGTATGTGCCGTCTTCATCATCATTTCATCCTCATCATGACATGCAGGTCACCTACAGGTGTCAAATCAAAAGACCTGCACCTGGCGAGCCAAATATGTCCTCGGACACTCCCGGCACTAAGAGCCATACACCATTTCAGCAACAACCTAATGGCACAGAATAAAAATGCTGTATGACATAACACAATGAATATATCACAGTTAGATTTTACTGGTATTCTAATGTGCAATTTTGCTAATCTAGTCACTATGTGCCTGAGTTCATAGTTTGCCTTCATCCAATCCGTACTGGTCATAGCCTCTGTGGTGTAAAATGTTTCCCTGTTTCCCTCTGTTTGTAACTGGTTGAATGCATCTGTAGACGACAATATTAGTTTGTGACGTAGTTCTTCTGTATAGAAGAGTTCTCTTGTCAGCTCGTAACATAGTCTTGAAGGAGTGAATTTGGACAAACATAATACCTTTTTCATGTAGATTGCTTTTACACTTTCAATGTCTCGAATATTTTCTTTAGTGAGATGTTCCCATATCAATTCTAGTTCATATGTCATTATCGGAGATATTTTTGCAGGGAACAATTTCATAGCGACTTCAACCGAAAGTTTGCATAAGATCAAGATGTCATTCATTGCTATTACGGCCGCAGCCACTCTATCCTTGATGTGTCTGGTATAAGTAGTTCCTGACGTCTGTAATGTAATGCTCAAATATTTAAAGTTGTTTACTATTGGCATAGTTTCTCCTCCATTTTCATACTGAATTTTCTCTTTTAATGCTGTTCTGCCTCCCTTGCGGAAGATCATCTGTACCGTCTTTGGTGATTAATTCTGAATTTATTGTCCTCTGCCCAAATGTTCAGCTTGTTGAAAGCAGCCTGTAGTTTTTCGTGTGTTTTTGATACGAGTACCATGTCATCTGCATACATGTATATATGTACCTCGTCGCCTTCGACCTTTATAGTGGGTATTAGGTCTGAGACCGCTATATTGAAGAGTATGGGGCTCATTGGATCACCCTGTAGTACTCCGTTCATCTGCGTTATGGGATTCGAGATAGAGACGTTATCGTTTACAGAGATGTAATTATAAGCAAGAATGGTCCTAATGATGTTTGTTAAAGGATTCATATATCCTATTATGTTTCCCAGTTTCTTCAGTAGCTTTTCCCTGACCACTAGGTCAAACGCTTTGTTGTGGTCTACGAAGATCGCGTAAAGTTTCCCTTTTGGATGTCTGAGGGTATCAGATTCTTTATCGCATTCATTGTAGATCTCCCTCATCGAAAGCCGAATTGCTCTTCCGGTAAGGCATGGTCTACCTCTTCTATCAGTCTTGTTGTTAGTAACCTGGTAAAGAGTTTAAAGATATTGCTTTCTAAGGCAATTCCACGGTATGAATCTAGGCAACTCGTGTTTCCCTTTCCTTTATATAAGATCTTCATCATTGAGTGTCGCCAGGTGTCAGGAATTTCATTTATTTCCACGCACTTATTGAAGAGCGATGTCCATGTTGTTAGTAGTATATTTTCTGTAGTTTGTATATGTTCGTTGAAAATGCCATCAATTCCTTGCAGCTTTCTTAGCCTTCAAGTCCCTTATGGAATTTTTTACTTCCTCTTCGGTGAAGTCCTGAAAGAGTTTTTGTTCTCCATGTACAATATTATCTACTGTAGTTACAGATAAGTTGTCCATGTTCAGCACTTTCCCAAAATGTTCTTCCCAGTCTTCTATGGCAATATCATGAGGGAAGTGCGGCTTTCTTGGTTTTTGAGCTATAAACGGATTTACTTTTGCCTCTTCGATGAGTTTCTCTCCTTCTTCATCTATACGTTTTTCTCTTTTTTCTTTTAATAAAAAGCCTTATATATTCTTCTCTTCATTACATAGGTATGTAATTCGCTTTCTTTGTGTGAGCGCCTTGCTTTGTGGAGAGCTATAAGAGTATCTTTCCGAAGAATATAGCATTGAATATGAACATTAAAACAAGAATAATAGTTAACACCACCTTTCCAATACTTATCTTTCCTTATATTTAGGAAATAAACATTACAACAGGCGTTGTAAGATGGGACATGTTTCGCTTAACAGTCGTAAGCATCATCAGCCGAAAATAAATCTTAGCCTAAAGTTAGGTCAGGGCCGTGAACCTAATGTCCTTAACATATATGGCACCCTAAGAATCAACATTTATATTTAGAAAATGAAAATAGGCTTAAAACTAGTGTGAAAAAACATAGAATGTTACAACATGGCTAAGAGAAAAAACACAATCAAGTTGAGACAGAGGATAAGAACAGAAAGTACAATACAGAGCTGGTAGTGAAATAATTAAAATTATTAGGATATCATTGTTACCAGTCAGTCAGAATGTTCAAACATAAAAACAAGAGTGAAAATATATAAGAGTGTTCATTATGGCTGAGTTAGAAAAAACACAATATCGTGTTGACAGAGGTTAAAACATAAGGTACAACACAGAGCTGGCAGTGTAATAATCAAACTCATGGCTGCCAGTCAGTTAATAAGAATGTTCATACATAACAAAACATGATGGTTATATTCTTTTAAGTGAAGAAATAATTAAATCCCACTCTTGTATAGATACGTGAGAACGGGCGAGAGAAATCATATATTGTAGCAGACATGGAGTAGTAACACTTCAAACAGGATTGATCACGCCTGAAGCCGCTTCATTTTTGCTGGGAGTTCAAGACCAAAACGGAAGTGTTATTCCATGTCTGCTACAATATATGATTTCTCTCGCCCGTTCTCGCGTATCTATACAAGAGTGGGATTTAATTATTTCTTCACTTAAAAGAATATAACCATCATGTTTTGTTATGTATGAACATTCTTATTAACTGACTGGCAGCCATGAGTTTGATTATTACACTGCCAGCTCTGTGTTGTACCTTATGTTTTTAACCTCTGTCAACACGATATTGTGTTTTTTTTTTTAACTCAGCCATGATGAACACTCTTATATATTTTCACTCTTGTTTTTATGTTTGAACATTCTGATTGACTGACTGGTAACAACGATATCCTAATAATTTTAATTATTTCACTACCAGCTCTGTATTGTACTTTCTGTTCTTATCCTTCAACTTGATTGTGTTTTTTCTCTTAGCCATGTTGTAACATTCTATGTTTTTTCACACTAGTTTTAAGCCTATTTTCATTTTCTAAACATAATGTTGATTCTTAGGGTGCCATATATGTTAAGGACACTAGGTTCAGGGCCCTGACCTAACTTTAGGCTAAGATTTATTTTCGGCTGATGATGCTTACGACTGTTAAGCGAAACATGTCCCATCTTACAACGCCTGTTGTAATGTTTATTTCCTAAATATAAGGTAAGATAAGTATTGGAAAGGTGGTGTTAACTATTATTCTTGTTTTAATGTTCATATCTGATGTCCAATACGGCCTACAATGAGATTTATTACTTGGAATATAGCATTCTCGATCAAACCATGATTTTGCTTTCCTCGTCCTGTCCTCAATCTTTACCATTCCCATTCGTATTACCTTTTCTATCTCCTGGGTTGCCTCATTTATGTTGCCTTTGGTTATGTCGTTTTGAATAATTTCCAATGTTGGAGATTAGCAACATACGGTTTTCATCATCGTGTGTGTGCTAACAAAACTTTCCACACCCCGAGGAAGGAATGTATATGTGTTCTGTGCGAGAAAACTTGCGACTTATATCATGTGATGACGTGTACTAAAAGACAGATGGGACTAACCAAATTCGGTTTGATGTAATTATTCATGTAAACATATTTTAATGGCCTTTGGCTGCAGTAAAATCTTTATTAATGTGCAATTTTTAGTCAAATGAGCATGGGGATGAATAAACAGGAGAAAAGCAGTAGCCTAATAGCTGTGATAGTGAACAACAATGGCAGCAATAAAGAACCCAGTAAAAAGACGGGGTAATTGCACAACATCCTTGAACAAGTTCTGTCTGGATGAGGAAGGTTTTTTGGGTTTTTTGATGCAAAATGTGTACCTCTCAGTCGCTTGCCAGCTTTCACTTACTTTGCTGCAAAAATACATTTCACTCATACCCACCCAATTTTATTGGTACCACCCAATGGTTCTCCAACCCCCGTTATATAAAAACAAACCCCATGTCAGTACAGCTGTGATGGGCCATGGCCTACCAAGTGACCGCTACTCAGCCGAAGGCTGGCAGATTACAAGGTGATAGTTGGTTCATGCAGCGAATCCTCTCGGTTATTATTTTTGGCTTACTAGACTGGTTATATAAAGCAGTAGCAACAACCAATTATGTAATATGGAAGCAGTATCCAAGAGATCAATTTTGTGGCCAAAAACGTTTTAAAACAGTGGTAGAAAAGTCTTGATGTTTTGTATTATTTCTTGGTCTATAAATTATATTCTTTATGTCATTGGGTAGGAAGTAAAATTTTCATACATTATGATGAAGTCACCTTTGAGCTGTACAGTTGTTAATGAAGGGCAGAGCTTTTTTCTCGTGTGTTTTATATAGATCTCTATCCAGTTCCATCCATTCTGATTTGAAGTGATAGTAAAGATGTTCATAAGTTTTTTAAGTTATGTTTAAACAAGTATGAATTCTGAGCCACTCAGCCTTGTAACAACCATTTCACAAATCAGAAACAAACAAAAATAAGGCTATGACACTCTAGCACAGACAGTCTCAGCTCATGAGAATGAAGTATAAACTTTTAGAAACATGTATGACATATAAACCGTGAAGATGAAATCCATGAGAGGAACAGATGAATGTACCTTGGTAGTAGGCCATTGTACTCAAAGAGCAGAATTTTCAGCTTAAAGTATATCCAAAGTTGGACTACTACTTCTTTCAATTTTATGACTGCATAGGATCATTTCAGTTAGTCCATTATCAAAGTTTCTTCAAAGGGACTGTTAAGGCCTTGTAGTCCTCCTAGTATTTTTTCATGTGTTCCGATCTTTGTGCCCTTTCTGGTGTCAAAAATATTCGTATTGTGAGTTCTTTATTGTGAGTGTGAAGCAGATTTTTGTGTCCTGGATTTTTTTGTTTGATATTATCTTATCTGTGGTGTCTTCTGATGTAAGGCGAAATTCCTTCAGGTCATCTCTTGTTTCTCTGATCCTTCTGCAGCCTGTTGTAATATATTCTGAATTGAGATTATATTGTATCAATTGTTTTGGAAGTCTTGAATCCTGCATTCTCATTATATGTCCAAAGAATCCGAGTCTTCTCTTACATATAGTATCAATTTTATGACCATTATCAGTCCATTATCAAAGTCTCTTCAAAGAGACTGTTCAGGCATTGCAGCCCTCCCAGTATTTATTCGTGTGTTCCGATCTTCATGCCCTTTCTGGTGTTGAAAATATTTGTATTGAACATTGTTGGGTACTATCCTCCACTATCCATCTTTCTTGTATTTTTTGTTGATGCAGGTTCTTCCAATTCTTCTTTTGATCTTCTGTAGTCTGCCAGTCTTTGATTTTTCATGTAGGTGGAGGATTGTCTCAGCTGCGTGTATTGCTTCTGGTTTTTTAACTGTGTTGTAGTGTTTTAGGTTTATGTGTATGGATAGGCTTTTTTTTTTTTTTTTTGTAGATATGCCAGGTTAATGTTATTGCTTTAGCTAGGCTGGCTTATTTATTCTTATTTGGATCAATATTTTTTGTTTAGATTGTTTGTTGTTTCTTTTCCCAGGTATTGGAATTGGATGACAGTTTTGTCTTTATATTGTTATATTTCTTTTAATGATGTTGGTTTTTGGAACATAATTTGTGTCTTTGCGAATTATATGTTAAGGCCAATTTTAATGGCAATGTTTTGAAGTTCCGATATCTGTGTTTTACCTTCATCTAAGTTATCTGCTAATAATGCAAAGTCGTCAGCAAGGCCAAGCAGTTTGTTTTGATTTTCCTGCCTATTTTTATTTTTGGAAGTCATTTTTAAACCATTCCCTCATTACCATTTTTAGAGTGCAGTTGAACAGTAGGGGTGAGAGTCTGTCACCTCGGAGTAGTCCTGTTTGATCTTGAATTGTTCTGATAATTCAACCTTTAACTTCACTTTTGAGGTGTTTGAGAGAGTCGATTTTAACATATTTATTAATTTGGGGTGTAGTTTGAGGTATCTTAGAATTTTTGGGTGAGATTCCCTGTGGATGTAATTGTATGTTTTTTTTTTTTAAGTCTATAAATGTTATCACCATATCCTATTGTAATCCATTATTAGCTTGAGACTCAAAATCTGATCAGGACAGCTCCTCCAGGGCATATTAAAGAACTACTACAGGATAAAATTTGCAGCACCTCTACTATAAAAGTTGTTAGTGGGACATAAAATCAATATTTTTATTACTATTATATAATCACATCCAAATTTTACAGTCCATTTATACTATGAAGAAAGAAAAGTTGAATGAAAATGAAAGACTTTATGAAAATGAAGTGTAGTCAGTTCATTTATGTCAAATAGGCTAATTATTACCTTTCATTGTTCTTGTCTTTTTACTTTCCATCAAAATCTTGTTTTTTAAATTAGGCTGATCACCTTGTAATTTCCTCTTGGAATTTAATGCTATTTCATTGTCAAAGAAATATCAGACTTCTGTGCAAAACAGCATTGTGGACTATCTACTCCTCCATATAGTGATACATTGTGAGCTGTCTTGTGATGGATGAAGGTAACCTTTCATTAGTAGAAGTTCAAATGTACTGACATCAGTGGAAACTGTTGTGATTTCCTGTGAGGAATTGCAGCAAGCTTTTTATAAATTATCAGATTTTCATAACAGTTTTACAGTTTGCTCTACGTCGCACCGAAGGAAGGAGCCGTGGCCTTAATTAAGGTACAGCCCCAGCATTTGCCTGGTGCAGCAATGGAAAACCAAGGAAAGCTATAATTTTCCTAACAGTTTGTCTTGTTTTGTATAGCATAAACCCAAAAAATAGTACATCTATTATTATTAGAGGTGGTAATGGTTGTAACTGCCTGCAGACCAGAAAAAGAAAGAAATACTGTTCAGATTTATATTTTAATAATGATTTTACCTGGTGTAAAATCTTGTTCCAGTATTCCTTAATGAAAAAAGAGATATGTTACAATTAGGAAAGTAAAATATTAAAAATACCACTCTCATCCCCCTGACAGCCAGTAAATGTATTAGAATTCTTCTCAGTATCTTTTGATATCACAACTCCATGTGCTCTTTAGTAGAGATTATTTGAGAAATCCACTTAAATACTTCTTAGGATGCTGGCTAATTACACATCCTGCACTAGACAACAGCTCAGTAATGATACTGATGTATACACTACTCTCTGCTTCTCCCAATCACGTTCCAATTCCAGCTCGTTAATTGCCATTATTGGTATATGAGGTAAGGATATTAAGGTAAATTTTACACTCTCTGTATCCTTGAAGAAATCTGTTTAGTGCTCCTAGGACTGTTTACAGAACAGGCACTCTTAACCATTACAACCAGCATTTTGACTGAATATATGAGAATTGTATTGGTTTAAACTTCCTTTTGTACTTGTCCAGATATGTTATAGTCCATTTCTTAAGGTCACCTCTATCGGTCTCCCCTTGACCCGCATCCTCCAGCTTTGTCTTTTGAAGTTGATAAAATGTTCTTTATTTATCTAATGATCTTTTATCAACCATTGTCATCCCATGCATCTGGCTGTCTTACCACTCACCATTGTTTTAAGTTAGATGGTAAGGAATTTTGTATTATGGGAAATTTTCAAATCCTGTGATGGCAGCAAGTGAAGTTAGTTAGTTGGTTAGTTAGTTAGTTTATTTTTATATATGTTTTCATTTTATTCATTCACAAGATATAGCAATACTGAGCACTTCCCACTTATAATGTCAATAGACAAATTGACTTTTGTTATAAAATATTACAAACATTACAGAATTAATTTGCAAGATCAGGTACAAATAAATGCCAACTGTTCAAATTGAAATCTACTAGAATGTGTATATTCAAAAGTACTTCAGATTAACTTATTTTTAAGAGATTGTTACCCCTACTCTGGGGTATACCTTTACTTAATGTTGGTATGAAAGCTTATGAATGCATATTTTGAAAAAAGACAGGTATCATAAGAAAGGAAATTTTATGACCCCTGTTTTTTTTTTAGAGTGAGTACATTTTGAGTTCTATAGTTTTTACATTTTCTACAAAAGTCATATCCTTATAAGTACCGGTATTTCCAGTGATTAAATTTATTGTGGGGTTATTATATATAGGGTAGAATATTATTGGGTAGATTTCATGATATATTTAAATTAATACTGTACATTGGTTATGTTTCTGATACACCTATACTTGACCCGTTGTGCCAGCAAGGCTGATGACCCTGAAGTTAGGTCCTTCCAAAAATAGCAGTGAACCTCATAGCAACAAGCACTGCAACTAAACCTTGTTAGAATCAAAGGTCAAAGAAATGCTATTATAATGGCATACCATACTTTATAGAGTTGTTAAATAGCTCTCCAAGGTCATGTGTACTGTACAACTCCTTGTTTGCCTTGAGGCTGATAGTATGAACTTTGTTTGTTTAAGCTGAGTGTATCCTCTGTGTGTATACATTATCTTTGGTACCCAAGGGATTCTTGTCAGAAAATGTATTTAGTTGATAAGTAGAGAATCATATTTGATTCCCTAGCATAGTACTACATACATACATCTGGCCTTCCTTTGCATTATGTAATGTGTGTTACAATCAGTCACCAAGACATCCAATCAACTTGCTGTTCTTATCTCTGTTTATTTCTGTAACAGCTCAGTTTTATTGAAGCAGTGCCACAGAAAACATGGCCCTGAGAAGTCTTGCAAGATTTCTGAAACAACCAGCATCAGCATCCAAGAGTCAGAAGCGGTTAATATCCAAGATTTCATTTAGATGTAAGTGCTTTAGTGAAAGAATTTCTATTTCTTATTGATATTTAATAGGTAAAATATTTATGACATTTTTACCTATAGTTAAACTTCAGTCTGTATTTCTGTTGAAAGGCTCATTTCTGTAAGCACATTTTGATTTTTAAGTGTCTACAAGAATAAGTATATTTAAAATTTTAGAATATTAAGAATGGCTCTGGAGGTTTCTAAGTTTTAAAAAAAGTTGGCTAACAGAGCATAGTTATGGTGTAGATGAAGTTTACTGTTGAGTTTTCTTTGTAATAACATGATAATTACCAACTCAACTTTGTCTAAGTATGTTTAACTTACACAGTTCTCTGGCTTTGCTAGCTTTACTTTTTGTAGATCTGAGTTTCAAAACCTAGGGATGACTTGGGCTATCCTAAGTGTTGCTTCAGACTGTGCTTTTCCATTCTCTGCAAGCAGATAATTGGATAGTAATATTTTCTAGTTCATATGCACCTCTCTTAATCCAACCCCAAATAATTACAGGTTAAATACACAGTAATACAGGTTATTGGACAATTTTGACCCTCACAAGTTCATTGGCCTGCAAGTTAAGAACTGAAAATAATGAACTCTTAAACAATTGAATCTTTCTGTTACTTTTTGCACAGTGCATTTCTTTTATTTATACAGAAAATTGCACAATGTGCAGCGGTATAAACTTAAATGCTACAAAGTTTTGTCAGAGAACACGGTCTCTTCGGGCACTCCAGTGCATGGTAATGACCACAGAACTTCTCACACCATTGACACATACAGTCATGGTTCAGATCGTGAAATCTGGGTACAACACATGCCTTATGATGGAAGACATGGATAGCTGCACGAGTCACTGTATGTCTGAGGTTTAAACACCTTTGACACCAATTGTCTCTTGTCATTGCATCCTTTATATAAAAGTCACTCCAAATTTTTGTCTTCTTTAATCTTAATTCATGTAAGAGTTCTTGATATGCCTTTGTTGATTGCAGAATCATTGTATGTTGCAGGTCCTTAATGAAGAAAGGTTCTCGGGTCAGTTCATACACAAGTCTAGAGGGTGTGTGTTTAGATACGCATAGGGCTCTTTTAAGGAAAGTTGCTTTCACCCTTTCTATCTCTTTCAGATCTTTCTTTTTCGGAAAGGTCCAAATTGTTTCAATGCCGTAGGTGACAAGTGGGGTAACTTCGAGGCGGAAGAGTTTCAAGGCCATTGTGATTGACAGTTGACTAAAGTGATCTATGTTATTTATTGCTATTATTGCAGCCAGGGTCCTTTCCTTTATGTGAGCTGTAAATGTGGTTCCAGTTGTCTGAAAAGTAATTCTGAGATACTTGAATGTATTGACAATTCTTAAAGGTGAACCTTCGTAGCTTATTATATCTGATGCTGTTCGTCTTCTTTCCCTTCTGAAAACCATGACTACTGTCTTCTGATCATTAATTTCTAAATTGTTTTCTTTTGACCAATTTGTCAGATTGGTGACTGCTTTTTGAAGTTCATCTCGATATGGTGATATAATTACCATGTTATCCGCCTATAGATACATTTTTGCATGAATCGTAGCAATTATTTCTGTAACATCACATGTTATTACATTGAAAAGAAGTGTACTCAGAGGATCCCCTTGAAGGACTCCTACAGTCTGAAGAATTGGTTTTGTCTGTGCTAAATCATCGCATATTCTCACATAGTTTTCTGATAATATATTTTTAATAAGCTTTGTGTAACAGTTTTTCCCTGTTATCTCTTCCAGTTTCCGAAGGATCAGGCTCCTGATTGTGGAGTCGAAGACCTTGCGGCACATTGCATAGAGCTTTCCTTTCTGTGACCTGAGTGCTTCTTGTATATCTTCAAGCAAACAATTGATTGCTTGGATTGTTGATCTGCCTCTTCTGAATCCAAATTGTTCTTCTGATATTTTGTCATCTACTATATCCCTCAGTCAATTTGTCAGTGTTTTTGTAAGAAGCTTCAGTAATATGCACTCGAGCGATTCTCCAGTAGGTATTCGGGTCACTCACATCTCCTTTACCCTTGTACATCACTTTTTATGGTATTTTTCCTTGTTTGAGACATTGGTTCGTAAGTTCCATGATAGGTTCTTTTAGTGTTGCCCAGCTGTCTTTGATATGTTCGTAAAGTGTGTTATCTGGACCTCCTGCTCTCCTAGTCTTACTCACATGGACGACTTCTTTTAATTCGTCACATTAGTACATTCTTCCTACACATGGCTTGTGCGTTTAAACTGATTCCAAAGCTTTGATTTTTCCTTCTGAGACTTAATACACAGGACAGCCCGAATACCATGATAATGAGGACAGACTATGAAAGTATTAACGTACATGCTTTGTTAACATCACACTTTCATCTCATTTTCATATTATATATCTTTTTTCATTATCGTATATGTCTAACTTTTTCCTTCACACTACTTATAATTTTGAATTAAATCGACATCGGATGTTCTCTGAGACTTAAGAACAGAATATTCCTGTAAAATGTATGTGAATGTTATTGGTGGAATATTTGCCATAGCTGCAAGCAAAATACAACTTGATATGTGGATCATGGTTAGCGCAAGGAATCCTCTCAGCTGTTATTCTTGGCTTTCTGGACCAGGGCCGATATCTCACCATTAGATGGCTCCTCAGTTTTTCTCACGTAGGCTGAGTGAATCTCGAACCAGCCCTCACATCCAGGTTTTGAAACCCCAACCTGGCTGGGAATTGAACCCAGGTCCTCGCAGTAAGAGTCAGGTTTGCTATGCCTTGACTGCAGGACCAGCACAAGAATAACTATGTTTAGCAAAAGAATTAGTATTTCCTTATATTTTTCATATGCACTGTAAATGTTTATATTAGTATGGACAGGGCAGTTAAAATTGTGTTATTTCCCTGCAAAGCTGGAATACTCTTATTCTCATGGAATGTCTCGTACACTGCTTCCTCTGTTTTTTCTTCTTCCTGTTCTTCCTTCAACTTGCTGCTTCCAAATACATGACAAATTTTCCATTTTTGGTTCAGGAACATCTCTTACCTCATCATTATAGTACTTCACAATCATCTCCTTGGCAGGTTTTACTTTGTTTCTCAATATCTCTGCTGTCACCTGTTGGATGTATTTAAGTATCACAACCTGACACGTATCTCATAAAGTCATAAAGTCCACATGCCTATATCTAATAACAATTCCACTTGGCCTACCTGATCAAGAGACTCCTTCCAAACAGTTCTAGCCATGTCTAATCTATAGCCTGACCTTGAAGCCTATGTTTTGTTATAATGCTGCCTTATCACAGACTATACTAATTCTGTAGCATTGAAAAATGAGTGACATGGAGTAAACTCAGATAAAGTCATATTTAGATGCTATACTGGTATCTCTTTAAGAGACTTGGATTCATACAACCCAGCCTTTGAATCTCATCTTTCATTCCAGTTTCTTGTGGGTACACAGTGTTCTGCCTCAGCCATAACTATAAACTGAACAACAATTTAAGATAAAATTAATATTGTTAAATATCATTCAGTTGAAGAAAATGTTCCATCTAGTATAATTACCACTAATTGATCCTTCGTGCATTTCATTGTTAGCCACTGCTTCACAAGTTTACTATGGTATGCTACATTATCCATCACAATGACACATCGCAATTTCTTAATCAAACGATTAATTGTGTTTCCACCCACATTTAATGTTTGTAACTATTCATTGTACCATGGTAGTCTGGATTTCTCTTCAAATTTATTGCAAATATTAAATCAGCACCTGCAAGAATTTTGAGATTTAGCCTAAGATATTTGTCCTAAAAATGTATTCCCTGGAAATATCAGATCACCTTCCTGAGGGACATTAATAGACAAAAACTGGGAATTGTGTTGAATGACAGAAAAAGATGTCTGATTTTGAGCGAAAGCAACTTAAATGCAGCAAATTCTCCCAAAGTTGAAGTGATCAATTTGTTAACCTACCCTAAAATTTATGAATGTACTTCAATTACTATATCTACTTGCATTAATAAGACAATTGTAGATACTTATTTGAATTCCTTAGAACAAAATGTAATTGCTACAAATCAACCTGCAAAGGATTTCTTACTAAAACATTACAGTACTTTGAAAAACTGAACCTGTCTCAGGTACATAGAAACAAGATTCATAGAAAGTGTCTGACAGCCAGAAGTCATACAGTGACAAATCTCCACTGTTATATACAAAACACACCTAATAAATACAAGTAATTATTTTCCCTTGCCTCTGCTGGAGATTGTCAAATACAAAACAAACCTAATAAATACAAGTAACTTTTTGATACCAATATACAATATATCAAACTACACTGCAGAAGTTTTAAGCGAAATATCTCTCTTAAATGAATCGTTGGCCTAAAGTGAATACCTACGGGTCTTTGGAATGACCAAAGAACATCTTAACAGTGGAGAGGACAAAGTCAGAAACTAATGATAGAACCCAGTGAAATTGTAAGTTATAATGCCATTTCCTATATCATGCCAGTTGATTTCAGCTCAGAATAACAGGAAAAATGAAGTAAAAACATACCCTATTTTGTTCCAGCACGAACAATAACCAATTGTCCACCCTCAAAAATAGGTCAAACAAGCGAGTGGCTGAGAGGTTTGGGTCACGTAGCTGTCAGCTTACATTCGGGAGATAGAGGGTTCGAACCCCACTGTCGCCGACCGTGAAGATGGTTTTCCATAGCTTACCATTTTCACACCAGGCAAATGCTGGGGCCAATATCATTTCCTTCCAGATTCTAGGGTTTTCTATCCCAATATCACCGTAAGGTCTACCTGTGTCAGTGCAACATACAGCGACTTGTGGGAAAAAAAAAAAAAAAAAGTTGGTTGATAAATAACTTTCAATGTTACATCCAGATTTCTGAGGTTTGTTCCAGAAATATTTTGGTGACCCTGAAAGAGAAATGCACAATAAATTATTCTATGATTTTTATATACAACCTCATAATAATATTCGCCATTTATAAAAATCTATCTCATTCAAGAAAACAACAGGTGTAGGGTTCTTGCTGTCCATATTTTTCATCTACTTCCTCAGAAAACAGGATGTCTTAAAATTAAGGTCTTCACTTTCTGTAGCATGTACCAAGTGATCTCCTTTACTCTGTACAGTTCCCATGTCTTTCAAAATTCTTCGTACTGATGTTAATGACCCTTTGTACAAGTAAGTATCATAATTTGCATTCATGTAGTCAGAAACCTTTGCTACAGTTATGATTTCTCCTGTGAGGAGAGTAAGAGTATTCCAGCTTTGCAGGGAAATAAGAGTTGCATATATGCACAAAACATTTCTGGAAGGTTATCTCACCTGTGTGCCATTTCCCATAAATAAATGTTGCAGTAGATTCCATGTGAAGTTACCTTACCTGCATGTAATCATAAATAAGCCTTGCTATTCCTTCCTTTGAAAAACTGGTGATGCCAATCACAGCATACAGTGTTAGCCTGGTGTGATTACTTCAGCCCCCATCCTGGGATTCATTGTTACTGTCTTGACTGAAGTGCAGTAATAAATACTTAAGCAAATATCTAAATATATAGAATAACATGCCCTGACTGACTGACTCATCACCAAGCCAAAACTACTGGGCGTAAAGAAATGAAATTTTGGTGATACATTTATATTAAAATGTAGGTGCTCATTAAGGGAGGATTTTGGGATCATTTGTCGCTAAGGGGGTGAATTGTTTAAATGAGTACATCTATTATCTCAAAAACTTAAAAGTTTACAGACATAAAAATTGGTATTTGGAATCTCCTTTAAAAATAAAGAAACATGTATTTCTTGGTTTTTGGAAAATCCCATTAAGGGGGGTGAAGAAAGATGAAAAAAGGGTTGAATACCTTTTATGAGGATACTTATATCTCAAAACTGTAGATGTTACAGACATGAAAATTGGTATTTGGAATCTCTTTAAAAAATAAAGAAACATGTACTTTTTTGTTTTTGGAAAATCTAATTGGTGGGTGAACAGGAGTGACAAAGAGGGTGAATTTTTAACAAGACTATAGCTACAATATATCTCAGATATGAACGTGTTTGTGACGTGAAAATTGGTATTTGGGATCTCTTTTAAGAATAAAGAAACACAGATAATTTGTTTTTGGAAAATCCACTTAAGGGGAATTTTAAAAGTGGGTGAATTTTTAAAATGAAAACATGTACAGAGCATCTCAAAATATCAACATATTACAGATGTGAAAATTGGTATTTTTAAACTCATACATACATACACACATACATACATACATACATACATACATACATACATACATTATCATTATAGACCGTTATGCCTATCGGCGTTCAGTCTGCAAGCCTATGTGTATGTATTAAACATCGCCACAATCCTCTGTTTGCAATATTGCTGTGGCCTCCTTTAGTTCTATACCTCTATCTTTAAATTGTTAGAAACTGAGTTTAACCATCGTCGTCTTGGTCTCTCCTCTACTTCTCTTACCCTCTAGAACAGAATCCATTATTCTCCTATGTAACCTATCCTCTTCCATTCACCTCATATGCCCCAGCATCGAAGACGGTTTATGCGTACAGCTTCATTCATGGAGTTCATTCCTAACTTAGCTCTTGTCTCCTCATTCTGAGTACCCTCCTGCCATTGTTCCCACCTGTTTGTACCAGCAATCATTCTCGCTACTTTCATGTCTGTTACTTCTAACTTATGAATAAGGTATCCTGAGTCCACCCAGCTTTCGCTCCCATAAAGCAAAGTTGGTCTGAAAACAGATCGATGTAAAGATAGTTTCGTCTGGGAGCTGACTTCCTTCTTACAGAATACTGTTGATTGCAATTGCAAGCTCACTGTATTAGCTTTACTACACATTGATTCAATCTCACTTACTGTATTACCATCCTGGGAGGACACACAACCTAAATACTTGAAATTATCTACCTGTTCCAGCTTTGTATCACCAATCTGACATTCAATTCTGTTGAATATCTTACCTACTGACATCAATTTAGTCTTCGAAAAGCTTTCATACCGTACTCATTGCTCCTATTTACAAGTTCCAAGATATTAGACTGCAGGCTTTTGGTACAATCTGCCATTAAGACCAAGTCGTCAACATAAGCCAGACTGCTTACTACATTTCCACCTAACTGAATCCCTCCCTGCCATTTTATACCTTTCAGCAGACGATCCATGTAAACTACGAACAGCAGAGGTGAAAGATTACAGCCTTGTCTAACCCCTGTAAGTACCCTGAACCAAGAACTGATTCTACCATCAATTCTCACTGAAGCCCAATTGTCAACATAAATGCCTTTGATTGATTTTAATAATTTACCTTTAATTCCATAGTTCCCCAGTATGGCAAACATCCATTCCCTCGGTACCCTGTCATATGCTTTCTCTAGATCTATGAAACATGAACACAGCTGTCTATTCCTCTCGTAGCATTTTTAAATTACCTGACGCACACTGAAAATCTGATCCTAACAGAAACTAATGATCTGCTAGGTCTGAAACCACACTGGTTTTCATCCAGCTTCTTGTTAACCACTGATCGCACCCTCCCTTCCAAGATGTCAGTGAATACCTTGCCTGGTACCCACCAATCAGTGAGATACCTCAATAGTTGTTGCAATCCTTCCTTTTCCCTTGCTTATAGATCAGTGCATTTACTGCTTTTGTCCAATCTGAAGGTACCTTACCAACACTCCATGCTAATCTTACTACTCTCTGAAGCCATTTCATCCCTGCCTTCCCATTATTCTTCACCATTTCAGGTCTAATTTCATCTATTCCTGCTGTTTTATGACAATGGAGTTTATTTACCATCCTTTCCACTTCCTCAAGCGTAATTTCACCAACATAATTTTCCTCCTCCCCATGAGCTTGGTTGTTCGCAACACCACCAGGAATCCCCTGTGGGTGGGAGACGTAGATGAAGAATACACCTATGGTATCCCCTGCCTATCGTAAGAGGTGACTAAAGGGGGCAACCAAGGGATGATCAAATTAGAACCATGATACTTCTTGTAATTACTACCACCACGCAGGAAACATCATGGGTCGCTTTTACTTGTACATAGTACCACTATGTTAGGTACACAATAGGTTTGTGATTAGTAGCGACAATGTGTGCTCAGGATGCATTTTACAGTACCTGTGATTCTTTCCACTATATGAGCGACACCATGGTTCTGCCTTGCCTATGATTAGTACCCACTATGTGAGAAACACCACAGAATTGTGCAAGTCCCTGTGGTTAGTCCACTTATGTGAAGAACACCATAAATTTGCATTGCTTGTAAATAGCGACACAGTGTGCGAAACACCATAGGTCTGTGTTACATGTGCGCATTACATTACCTGTGAGTAGTACCGTAATGTGTGAAATACCGCGAATCTACACTACTTTTGGTTAGTACCGCAACATGACAAAATACCATGGTTCCTCTTTCCTAGCAATAAGTACCATTATGAGGGGTCGATGACCTGGATTTTGGACCTGTTTAGACTACAAGCATCATCGATTCAGTATTGTGCTTTAGAAGCAGTCCCTTGGTCAGTAATACTATTGTTTAATGCTAGTTTCTTGGAATGTGGGGTATTGCTGGTCAGATCCACTGATTCTTTTAATTCATATCCATCCATTTATTCTTCATCCTCATGTTTTGAACTCCGGTCAGCGGTGGATTATAGATTTTTAATATTGTTGTTACATTTTGTCTCATTTCGTGCCATTAGTGGCCGATTACCTAGGTGTTAGGCCCATTCCAACAGCAAGCATCATCACCACCAGGAAGATTTCCTTTTACGTTGAGAAGATGTTCAAAATATTCCCTCCACCTGTCCAGTGATTCCCTGGGATCTACTGTATTATGAGTTTACCTGAATTACCCAAAACAATGTTCATTTCCTTTTTCTCTCCCTTCTTAAGATTCTTTATAACTGTCCAGGAAGGTTTCCCTGCTGCTTGACCTAGCCTTTCTAGGTTATTAGCAAAATCTTCCCTTGACTTCTTTTTGGATTCAACAACTATTTGTTTCGCTCTGTTTCTTTAATCTACGTACAATTCCCTGTCTGCATCAGCCCTTGTTTGGAGCCAATTCTGATAAGCCTTCTTTTTACGTTTACAAGCTGCTCTCACTTCATCATTCCACCAAGATGTTCGCTTTTTCCCATCTTTACACACAGTTGTTCCTAGGCATTCCCTTGCTATCTTTCTATATCCTGAACCTGCTTACTGTCTACTGTTAGAAACTTGTCACTAATCATATCCATGTACTTCTGTCTAATTTCCTCGTCCTGGAGATTTTCTACCCATATTCGTTTGTAGACAGATTTCACTCTCTCTATCCTAGGCCTAGAGATACTTAGTTCACTATAGATGAAATAGTGGTCTGTATCATCAAAAAATCCCCGGAAAACTTGTATATTCCTAACAGACTACCTGAATTTGAAGTCTCTTACGATATAGTCTATTATGGATCTGGTACCCCTAGCCTCCCATGTGTGGCAGTGAATAGCCTTATGCTTGAAGAATGTATTCGTAACTGCTAAACCCATACTAGCATAGAACTCCAGCAAATGCTTCCTATTCCCATTAACTTCCATATCTTCCCCCCATTTACCAATCACCATTTCGTATCCTTCAGTTCTGTTCCATCTCTCGCATTGAAATCGCCCATTAGCACTATCCTATCCTTGCTGTTGACTCTGACTGGGATGTCACTCAATGCTTCATAAAACTTGTCAACTTCATCCTCATCTGCACCCGCACATGGTGAATACACCGAGATAATTCTCATCCTAATTCCTCCAACTGCCAAATCTACCCACATCTTCCCACGTGCCTAACAGAAACTATGTTCGTGCAATGGTATTCCTGATGAACAGCCGTACCCCATACTCTGCCCTTCCCTTTCTAACATCCGTCAAGTACACTTTATAATCTCCTATCTCTTCCTCATTAGTTCGCCTTACCCGAATATCACTTACTCCTAGCACATCCAGATGCTCATCCTCTTTGCTGACTCAGCCAGTTCTACTTCCTTTCTTCCATAAGCCCCATTAATATTGATAGCTCCCCATCGAATTCCATTTCATTCGCCAAGTTGTTTCCAAGGAGTCCCTCACCTGTCAATTGGGAGTGGGACTCCATTACTCCCCTAGATCTGAGGCTTGCTTAAAATGTTCTGAGCTCGGTAAATTCATGAAGGTGGATGCTACCCTACTGGCACATAGTCCAAGTGAGGATCTCTCCTCTAATGTGTTAGGGACCACCAGTGGATTGTATAGTCCTAGTCATCTGAGCACAAAGAGGGCCATGACTCAGAATATGTTCGAGATGCCCACTCCCATTCCATAGCAACTGGTATCCTGACTATCAGGACCACTTACTAGGCCACTCATCCGTTGCCCATGGTTCACGAACTAGGACGTGACTACAGTAACCCACACCATGAACTTTTTTTAATCTGTTTTGAAAATAAAGTAACATGTATTTTTTGTTTTTGGAAAAGCCACTTAAGGGGGTAAAAATTATTGAAAAGAGGCTTGAATTCCTTTTATTAGGATAGTGATATTTCAAAAACTGAAGATTTTTCAGACATGAAATTGTTATTTGGAGTCTCCTCTAAAAAATAAAGGAATATATATTTGTTTGTTTTTGGAAAATCCTCTTAAGGGGTGTGGGGGTTGGGGTGGTGAAAGAATTGAAAAATTATTTGAATTCTTTTTATGGGAATACTTCTATCTCAAAAACTAAAGATGTTGCAGGCGTCAAAATTGGTATTTGGAATCTCCTTGAAAAATAAAGAAACACGTATTTTTTGTTTTCGGAAAATTGACTTAAGGGGGATAGGGCGGAAATAGTTAAGAAGGAGTTAAATTCTGTTTATGAGGATACTTATATCTCAGAAACTGAAGATATTACAGACATGAAAATTGGTATTTGAATATCCTTTAAAAATAAAAAAAGCTATTATTTATTGTTTTCGGAAAGTTTGCGAAAGGTGGTGAGAGGGGTGGAAAGAAGTGAAGAAGTTGGATTCTTTTTATGAGGATACTTATATCTCTAAAACTGAAGATGTTACAGACGTGTAAATCGGTATTTGGAATCTGCTTTAAAAATAACGGAACATGTATTTTTTTGTTTTAGGATAATCCAATTAGGTGAAGGTGGGGGTGGGGGAAGAACTGATAAATGGGTTGAATTATTTTTAAGGAACTCCTTATATCTCAAAAACTGAAGATGCTACAGACGTGAAAATAGGCATTTGTAATTTCCTGTAAAAATAATTAAACATGTTTCTTTCTCCAACTTGAGAGAGGACAGTTTCTCACATGTAGGCCTACAGTTCTGTGTTAGTTGGTCACCTTAGCCCCAAAGGGCAATACCACAAACATGAAACTTAATTTTTCCATGAGTTTTTATATTTTAGGGATTTTCAGATAATGTCTTACTACAATGCTGAGGAATGATTACTTTTCTCAAATTGCAAAATCCACATGAGCGAAACCACGGGTAATTGCTAGTATTACGTATATATATCCTGCACTCTTTTGCAATCATGTGAATGAATGAATCATTATCACCAGTATAGAACACATAGTCATGCACATTATCAAATACACTTTGCACGTATTAGATGTAGGGTACAGGGATCTTGATCTTGATGACAAGCCTCTTGCATGAAACAATGAAACAGCAACAGTGTATGAAGATGTGGAGTTTACCAAGTGAGTTGGCTACACAGTTTGTGTCGCATAGCTGTGAGCTTTCATTCGGGAGATAATGGGTTCGACCCCCTCTCTCAGCAGCCATGGGAATGGTTTTCCATGGTTTCCCATTTTCACACCAGGCAAGCGCTGAAACTTTTCTTTAACTGAAGACTCTGTGACTTCATTCCCAGTTGTATCTCTTGGTCACCAAAAGACCTGTTCTCTATTGGTGTGATGTAAAACAAATTATATAATGTGGATTTGTCCTGTTGTGTTTTCATGTTTGTTCTGTGGCATTATCGCCGAACCAACATAAATTTTAAGTTTCCTGCATGGTATATTTTCCATCACTGCTGTTAGAAGAAACAAGACGATTTCGAAGTAGTGGCAATACTACACCAAGAACTTGATCGCATCAACCAAAGAGAAACAAGCAGTGTGACAGGAAGCAGTACTGGGGGGAGGGGGATAGTGGGAGAGTTTTTCCGTGGTAGGTACGAAACAACAAAAAAAGATATCACCTTTCGATAGTTTTAGATAAACAACTGTATTGGAACAGCAATTTTGGCAGAATACACACTGGTTAACATACGAGCAAAAATAGGTCCAAAACCACCCCGGACAAAAATCACCAAAGCGATATTTAAGGTTCGCTTAAGAATTAAGTTAACAATTCACAAATAAGAAAGAGGTAAAAAGGAACTGCTACGCAGGACTTGGTTAGACTTTACGAATAATGTTTCATACTGCACCCGTCCACCTCCCGAGTCCCAGACTAGCATTTATCTCAGGGGTGTCGTTTCATTATTTAAGTCATCAAATATAAATATAGAGGCATCAATGAACACGGGAATGAACGGAGCAATTAAAATTAAAATGGGGAAGGCTCGATTGTAAACTTGAATTTAAGGACTCCGTGATAAGACTAGGAAGATGCAGTTAACTTTAAAAAGGGTATCATCTAACTACAATAAAAAGATTATGAGAATGGTTTCCTTTGAAATAATTGCCAGAAGGAGCAGTTTATTACGCCATCCGACGTACGAAACTTTGATACATTTGGCAATGATATTTAAATTTCCACACATGTTACATAAATAAATCACTTGCTATACCGCAAGTGGTATCAATATGTTGCTGGGTTGCTTCTGAAAGAAATTACAAGTGGAGTATAACTTATGGATCGATTCCATTTGAATCGAATCGTTGTTCAAGGATATAGCTTCCTTCTATCGGGAGCCCGAACATAACCCATGTTACGGTCGGCTTCTCGATTTAACTAAGATGATGTACCCCGGCTATATACATTTTTCCGAGACCGGTACTCGGACTGGGTAATGTTTCTCGTGAATTACGAAAAATGGATTACACGGACAGTTCCTATCTTACGATGTCCAGCTGATGCCATACCACTGAATTAGCATTTATATTTTATTTACACATGATCTGAAATGTTACAAAGTAGCCTCAGTAGACTACTGCCACAGATGAGATAACGAGAAGCGGTGGGAAATACCGTGCCGATGACCTCCCCTCGCATCGCGAGCAAAGTAAACAAACACACCAAGTATTACTGTAACTCGTCCCGTGCGGAAACCGTATGATAACGAGGTAACAAATGACTATAATATTTATTATTCATATTATTCAAACATACGACTAGAGGGATGTTGTCACCAATTAATTAATTCACTATCGTCAGAATATTCATTTATCCACGAAATTATTATTATTATTATTATTATTATTATTATTATTATTATTATTATTCAACAGTTCCTGGCACTGTCACGTTTGGTTAATATCGTCATTCTTATGCGGGACGCAAACACAAATGGTTATTACTGTTATTATTATTAGTATATCCCTCTGATGGTTATTATTATTATTAATGAATAGGTGACTCCAGATTTTATTGTTATTATTATTAACGTCACTCAAGATGTTATTATTATTATTATTATTATTATTATTATTATTATTATTATTATTATTATTATTATTATTATTATTATTATTATTATTAATGTCACTCAAGATTATTATTATTGTTCCGAGGTATCTGTGGAACAGCAGAGGTGAAAGAAGGTGCGGGGGTGAACAGGTCTCAGGCTACGAAATTAAAGTTAATTTAAAATTTAACAAGATTATATTTTCTTTGCAAAATCAAGAAATAACAAGCATGGCAGGTACAGAGTAGCAAGGCAACAAAAGTACAATTACAGTATTTACAGGATTTGGGCTTCGAGCCCCGAACTCACAATTCTTGAGCAATTAGCCCAGCTTTACCCCAAAACAAGTTTCAACAGAGGGGCAGAAAACCCCATTCATGCCCAGGAGCACTTGCTCCAAATTACACAGTAAAGCCTCCTCGAGGCACGCAGAACCAAATTTCAAAAAGAGCAAACTGCTCTCAACGTTCAAGCCTATAAAAGGCCACACCAAACTCCACCTTCAAGTTGTCCTCTAAGGACATAAACACAGGGGTAAAATACCCAACCTACTGAGGCCTATTAAGTGAGAAAAGGTTAATTACATGGCCTCTAAAATACCAATTTGAGAGGAGGCGATCTGCACTCCTAATACATTTTGTTTAAAACCTAATCTGGCTCTAGGCCGCTAATGCAAGGGCTAAACCCATACTAAAGAGGTGACTTTAGAATGAAACAATTTACATTACGTTAAGGAAGAAACGGTTGAGAAAAAAATAAGTTCACCTCAATGCAATATGAGTGGGAGCTCGAGAGGGTTAAGCACTCTCTATCCCAATATGCAGCTTAAGAGAGAATAGACACTAAGAGTCTTTACATTTTAGGGAAAGGTTACATGGTGGAAAAGCATCGGACCTGTCCCGAGAGTTAAACTGCTGAGCTAGCAAGAAAAGAAGTTATTAAACGGCCATTACCTTGTTGTTGAACTGCTGCCCGAAGAAAGAGGCGCTTCCCGCCCCCTGCTATGTACTTTACACACCAAAAGATGTTACTGGAGTGGCGCGGAGACCCGAAAATCAGCAGTTTATATACTCTTGCGGAAAGTTCGAGGCGTTTCAGGAATGAGAACACCCGCCCACAATAATTTTATTGGCTAGGGTTAAGCAACATATCCCCTTTGGGGAAGATACACCTGATTGGTCATAAATTAACTAAAGAAATTCGGGATTGGCTAAATTCAAAACAAGGGGAAAGAAAGGGTTAATATTGCCAACTTAAACCATGACTGCAAGAAATTTAACAAAGAACAAACTTATGAATTCAAATTTTCTCCAAAAAACAGTTCTTTCACTTCGCACTAGGGTGCACCATTGTAGTTCTTCAGTAGTGTCCTCTAGAAGAGAAAGTTCACACTTCTTACTACAGGCAAAACAAAAATACATCGAAAACGACCCAGTTCAGAAACTTCATAATTTCCAAGTAGTGACATCTTCTGAGAAACTTGAAAATTAACACCTTAGATAAAGTTCAGACTTCCTCCAGTAGGGGAGTTTCAACTGGTGCAAAGTTTGAATTAGCGACGTGGAGGTGTACCGCCCGGTACAGACTTCCCCCCCCAAAAGTCCCTCCAAGGGGTAACACAGAAGAACATAAACTTTTATTTCAACATAAGGTCCAAGCTATGATGTTGATATGGAAGTTCATTGCAGGAGTATTTACCAACAAATTTTCTTAAAATGATTGGATCCAGATTCAAAATTCTTGTAGTAACTGTTGAAGTAATGTCTTTATGTTTGTAGAAGTTGAATTCAGAAGGAAACTTTTAGTTTTTTAAAGTAGAGGAAAAATTTTCTAATTCCACCAGATATTGCAGTAAAATCCGAAAAAAAGATAGTAATGTTGAACTGGAATGTCCATATAGCTGGATATGTACTTTTAACGTTGATAAGTTTGACGGCCAGACCAGCCGCCGCTGCTTGAGTTCAGAGGAGGCCGCTCGGACCCCTCAAGTACCCTGAGATACCGCTCGCCCGCACTATGAGAGGAGTAGTGGAGTTGAAGCACGCCGCGCCCGCGGCGAACATGCAGGTCGCGGGCCAGTTACAGGTTGTGCGCCGCACATCAGCCTTGGCCGGGAGGAGGACTCCGGCTCGCCGTACACAGGTTGGCCTCACTGGGGAAGGGCGGGCCCGTACCCTGCCTCAGGAGCGGTACGGCGCCGCGCTGCTGCGGGGGCACTGAAACATTAAAGCTCGGCGGCAGAATTTTGTTGGACCATCATCATTTTGTTTTGAGGGCACAGGCTTTGTGGAGAGGTTGAGGGGCCAGCGGCGTGAAGATATTCATGTCATGTATAAGCCACTGGGTGTTATGTTAGCAGGAGACGGGAGCGTGGTAATGACCGTGGTAAGGACAGGATGGCAGTTCAACTGATCGGGGGAGGTTTACAAAAAATAATTACACACAAAGGAAACAGATTCCAAGGGCAGAAGGCCTTACGAGTGAAACCCCTCAAACAAAATATAACCTTCATATTTCTTTCAAAATTATATGAAGCAAGTTAACCCAGAAATTACACCGGTTTCACCTGTGACAGGTGAACCCTAAATATCCTCTCGGTGGCTGGATTGCTTAACAATAAGGTAACGGGAGTAAGGAAATCGAGAATGATACACAGCCCATGAAATCTGGGGGGAAGCTTGCCCGCGGGAACAAAATTCTTGACCATCACCTGGTCACCTACCTTCAAATGGGTGGGTCTCTGTCCACGATCATATATTTCCCTAACCTTTTCATGAGACACTTTAAGGTTGGCTTTAGCCTTCTTCCAAAGATCTTTAATGTTATCTGGGTCTATTGTCTCAGGTAGAATGTCACTCAGAGACCAGAGGTTAGAGAGCGGCGTTTTGGGAACGAACTTGAACATCAAAGAAGCTGGAGTAAACTTATGAGATTCATGAACCGCCGAATTCAAAGCAAAAGCTAACCAATGCAGGGACGTGTCCCACCTAGAATGATCTTCATGATGATAGGCAATAAGCGCGGACCTGAGATTACGATTAACCTGTTCAGCCAGAGATGGTTGAGGGTAATAAGCAGAAGTTGTCACATGAGAGATGGACAGGTCGAAGCAGAATTTACGAAATAAATTAGATGTGAAAGCCTTAGCATTATCAGACACAATATATTGACACAGACCAAAAGAAGCAAAGATAGAATTTAGACAAGTAATGGTGGACTGAGCGGTAGCCAGCTTAGTCGGAAATAACCAGGAAAATCTTGTAAAACCATCTACACATACAAAGATGAACTTGTTGGCATTTCCCTTTGACTGGGGGAAGGGTCCTACATAATCAATATACAGGCGTTCCATAGGGCGCGACGCTTGGTGAGAAGACAACAGGCCTACCTTGGTGGACATGGTGGGTTTACTAAGCAAGCAGGATTTACAAGCCTTTACTAGTTCACGGATTTCACCGTCCATACCCTTCCAGATGAACATTTCACGAATCTTCTCACGAGTTTTAAAGATGCCTAGATGCCCCCCTAATGGGGTCTCATGATAGTACTTAAAGATCATAGGTACAAGAACAGCTGGAACGACAACTTTCGTTATCTTATCATGCCTCGAAGGGCAACATAGAACACCATTCCTCAGTACATAAGGGACGACATGTTCCCCAGAAGAAAGGGCTTCCATTATCGGAGCCAGCGTCGGATCTTTACGTTGGTATTTCTCGATATCCCTAAAGAGCATGGGAGCATCTGTTAAGATGGCATTAACATCAGATAGTATGGACTCGGGAGGTGATGAACTGTCGACCGGTTCATGGGTCTCAACGTCGTTGGAAAACATACGGCTGAGTCCATCACCAACAACATTTTCGGTACCTCTGATATGCCTGACATCGAATTGGAAGGCAGAAATACGGATGGCCCAACGGGCCATACGACCAGTACGACGCGGCCTACCTAAGACCCAGCTTAAGGCTTGATTATCCGTCTCCAGGTCGAACTTGACATGTTCCAGATAGAGACGGAACTTTTCTAAGGCAAATAAGACTGCCAAACCTTCGAGCTCATAGATGGAATACTTGGCTTCTTGAGCCGACAAAGTCCTAGATGCATAGGCGATGGGTCGCCTCCCTAGTTCAGTCTCTTGAAGAAGGACTGCAGCTACCGCCGACGACGACGCGTCAGTTTGGACGATGAATTTCTTCGAGAAATCGGGCATAGCAAGGACAGGGGCATTACAGAGAGCTAATTTAAGATCTTCAAAAGCGGCTTGTTGAGAAGGTCCCCACTCAAATTTGATGCCTTTCCTACGAAGAAGGTTCAAGGGCGCCGCTCTACTAGTGAAGTTAGGAATAAACTTCCTGAAGAAATTCACCATACCAATGAACCTGGCGATACCTTTGATGTCCTTGGGAGGTTTAAAATCACGGATGGCCTGTGTTCTAGAATGATCGACTGCCACACCATCAGGTGACACAATATGCCCTAGGAATGACATGGATGGCTTAGCAAAGGCAACCTTGGACAACTTCACAGTTAACCCAGCCTTACGAAGGCAATTGAGAACTTCTCGCAGATGATCTAGATGTTCTTCAAAGGTCTCCGAAAATACGACGACATCATCCAGGTAGTGATACAAGTACTCAAATTTGATGTCGGAGAAGACCCTGTCTAGCAGTCTAGTGAGTACAGCTGCTCCCGTAGGGAGCCCGAAAGGCACGCGGTTGTATTCATACAAATTCCAATCCGTGGCGAACGCTGTAAGAAATTTAGACTCTTCGGCAAGGGGAATTTGATTGTAGGCCTGATTCAAATCCAAGATGGTGAAGAACTTGGCCTTACGGAACCATGAAAAACAAGAATGAAGGTCGGGAAGGGGCACAGATTGTAACACCACCTTCCGATTGAGAGCCCTATAATCAATGACAGGCCTGAAGCCCCCTTGGGGTTTCGGGACTAGAAAAATAGGCGAAGAATACGCCGACTTAGAGGGCCTAATAATACCATCCTTCAACATTTGATCAATAATTTCTTTCAGAGCCTTCATTTTAGGTGGAGACAGCCTATGTGGTGGAAAACGGACCGGAATCGAATCCGTGACCTCAATTTTGTATTCAATAAGGTCAGTAACACCAAGAGTATCAGAGAACACCTCTGGAAAGGACTGACACAACTTACGAATACTATCAGCCTGCTCCTCAGGTAGATGTCTAAGGTCTAACAACATCTCATCCTGGGTAGGCGAAATAGATGAACATGATGCAGAATTACATTTTAACAAGGGGATTTTACAATTGGAAGCAAATTTGAATGTGCACGACTTACTCTGAAGATCGAGCACAAGACCAGTGTGAGAAATGAAGTCAGCTCCCAATATGATGGGGCAAGACAAGTGCTTAGCCACAAACAATTTGATTTTCCATGTAAATTTAAAAATACGAATTTTGACCTGTAAAGAACCTAGAATTTCTAATGGAGATGAATTAGCCGAAACATATTGGATCGCAGACAAACAATAGTCAGGAAGCTTACAAACAGATTTCAATTTTGCATACCATTCAGCCGAAATAATAGAACAAACACTGCCTGAATCTAATAGAGCTGTTATAGGCTCATTATTTAACTCAATTTTGAGAAAAGGCACCGGTGCGGGGGTATCCGCCGCAAGCCTAAGACATTCTTTGGGGCATTCAAAAGATGAATTTGAAGACTGAACTTTCCCTGAATTTTCGACCTGTTTACCAGGGGCTGAGCCTCGGGAAGATGGATTAGTCGACTCAGCCGAAGCCACTAGTCACTTTTTATTATTGGCATTGGTGGAATTTGCACCAGAAGTTGAGCAGGAGGGGGTGCTATTCGAATTTGGGCAATTCTTGGCGATATGTGAGAAAGCCCCACATTTAAAACAGCCTGGTGATGAACCAGCTCCATTATTTGCCCTACTAGATTTGATCAATGGACACTTATTGCGAAGATGGTCAGGTGACCCGCAAGCATAGCATTTACGAGGTGTGACTGGTCGGCGAGGTGGAGGCCGAGGATTACTAAAAGAAGGAGGGGGTTCTTTCGCGATACGCAAGGAATCGGCGTATCTAACTCCTTCCGCTGAGACAGCCGATGCTTCAAGTTCAGAGAAGGTTTGCGGGCACGCCGCGAAACACAAATATGACCTATAGGATGGTGAGATACCTTCCACAATAGCTTGTACAATCTGATCCTCAGGGAAGTGAAGAGCAAACACCCTAGTATAGAACTTAATATCTTGGATGAAATCTGCCAAGTTTTCATCCAACCGCTGTACACGATAATAGTACTTCTAAATAAGGGAGGTCCTTGCCGTAGCCGGGATGAAGTTAGCTAGCAAGTGGGCGTGGAAGTCCTCAATAGATGATTGCTCGGCAATGGCTCTTACTATTTTGTCTGAGAGAATACCAATTGCATAGGGATAGATAAGTTGCAAAATCTGACATGGAGAAAGAGAAAAAACAAGGGCATGATCCTGGAACTCAACTAAAAACCTTAAGAATGAAATAACTTCACTGGTAGTGTTAACAGAAAATTTAGAGATACCTCTGAGCAACATTGCTAATGGATGAGGCAAGCTGCTGAACCCCGGTGACATAGTAGGTAAAGGTTTAAGTGGCAAGGATGTTAATTCAGAACGTACATTATTCAACGCGGTACGGCGTTCAGACTCGTTGTCCAATGGGGCAGAGGTTGTCTGAGCTCCAACGGTTTTCCTATTGACGTCTCCCTTAGGAGGCTCTTCCTCGCTACCTACATTCACCGTGGTGGGTTGATCAGTTTTGGGAGGAACTTCCCCAGTTAACAATTGGGTAACTTTACTGGACAATTCAGAAAGATTTTCAAGAACCATACTAGCTTCCTTCCTCTGAACGTCATTCAACTTCAGAGACAACAGATCGTTAACTCTGTTTGAAAAATGAAATAGCCTGGCTTGCACACGCTTAATTTGATTAGGAGAAGGATCATTTTCTTCAAAAAAACTAACTACAGATGCTAGCTCAGTAGTATTGTCAGTGATCGTGGAAAGAGAGTCGTCAGTTTCTTTCTCTCCCAAAGTGGGGATGGAAATGGGCAAATCAAGGGACTCTCTAAGCTTATTTGTGTCTACCGCAACCGTGCCTCCAGATTGCACATTTCTAATAGTTAATTCATAGATCAACTCCTCCTTGCGCAAATAGTTAAGATGGAGAATATCGCGAGGGCCGGGCATGATGACAGAACAATTTTGAAAAAGGAAAAATCAAAAAATTCCAGCAACTGAGAAAATTGTTAGAGTTCGGATCAAAGCAATGTTTAGCCGTCAAAAGGGGCTAAATTGAGACCCATTCAACCACGCTCTGCTACCACTTGTTCCGAGGTATCTGTGGAACAGCAGAGGTGAAAGAAGGTGCGGGGGTGAACAGGTCTCAGGCTACGAAATTAAAGTTAATTTAAAATTTAACAAGGTTATATTTTCTTTGCAAAATCATGAAATAACAAGCATGGCAGGTACAGAGTAGCAAGGCAACAAAAGTACAATTACAGTATTTACAGGATTTGGGCTTCGAGCCCCGAACTCACAATTCTTGAGCAATTAGCCCAGCTTTACCCCAAAACAAGTTTCAACAGAGGGGCAGAAAACCCCATTCATGCCCAGGAGCACTTGCTCCAAATTACACAGTAAAGCCTCCTCGAGGCACGCAGAACCAAATTTCAAAAAGAGCAAACTGCTCTCAACGTTCAAGCCTATAAAAGGCCACACCAAACTCCACCTTCAAGTTGTCCTCTAAGGACATAAACACAGGGGTAAAATACCCAACCTACTGAGGCCTATTAAGTGAGAAAAGGTTAATTACATGGCCTCTAAAATACCAATTTGAGAGGAGGCGATCTGCACTCCTAATACATTTTGTTTAAAACCTAATCTGGCTCTAGGCCGCTAATGCAAGGGCTAATCCCATACTAAAGAGGTGACTTTAGAATGAAACAATTTACATTACGTTAAGGAAGAAACGGTTGAGAAAAAAATAAGTTCACCTCAATGCAATATGAGTGGGAGCTCGAGAGGGTTAAGCACTCTCTATCCCAATATGCAGCTTAAGAGAGAATAGATACTAAGAGTCTTTACATTTTAGGGAAAGGTTACATGGTGGAAAAGCATCGGACCTGCCCCGAGAGTTAAACTGCTGAGCTAGCAAGAAAAGAAGTTATTAAACGGCCATTACCTTGTTGTTGAACTGCTGCCCGAAGAAAGAGGCGCTTCCCGCCCCCTGCTATGTACTTTACACACCAAAAGATGTTAATGGAGTGGCGCGGAGACCCGAAAATCAGCAGTTTATATACTCTCGCGGAAAGTTCGAGGCGTTTCAGGAATGAGAACACCCGCCCACAATAATTTTATTGGCTAGGGTTAAGCAACATATCCCCTTTGGGGAAGATACACCTGATTGGTCATAAATTAACTAAAGAAATTCGGGATTGGCTAAATTCAAAACAAGGGGAAAGAAAGGGTTAATATTGCCAACTTAAACCATGACTGCAAGAAATTTAACAAAGAACAAACTTATGAATTCAAATTTTCTCCAAAAAACAGTTCTTTCACTTCGCACTAGGGTGCACCATTGTAGTTCTTCAGTAGTGTCCTCTAGAAGAGAAAGTTCACACTTCTTACTACAGGCAAAACAAAAATACATCGAAAACGACCCAGTTCAGAAACTTCAAAATTTCCAAGTAGTGACATCTTCTGAGAAACTTGAAAATTAACACCTTAGATAAAGTTCAGACTTCCTCCAGTAGGGGAGTTTCAACTGGCGCAAAGTTTGAATTAGCGACGTGGAGGTGTACCGCCCGGTACAATTATTATTAATGAACCGGTCACTTCCGCCAAAAATGCATTAGGATATCGGTCGCAATTACAATTATTTCACTGATCAACCAACAACATCATTACTGTTATTATTATGACAATTATTATTGATCTGACCGCGACGATTTGACGTCATCCTAACATTGTTACTATTATTATCGGTTGCATATTCTCATTTAGATTCCCGTTTAACATCTTTATCAACGCTCATTTAATTAAGGCGGTCCAATCCTTTATCTGCAATATTTATTATTATCATCACGCCATCATGATTGTCATCACTCGTCATTACAATGATTACAATATCCGATCATTTATGTGGAATCTGAACTCTCATTCTCCTTAGATCCGTAATATCTCGACGAATATCTACGCAGTCTATTTATTTCGTACATGCTGTCACGGGTTCGAATTCTACCCGCTACGTAACTCAGTATTTCTCTGTGACACTGCCCGTACATTTTACACTCATTTCAATATCCTAAGTGTCTCTCGTACGGAATTTATATCCCTTTCTATCTCAAGATTCCTTGATTCATTTATTTCTCGCAGAATTATCAACTGACTTATTTATTCCACTTCTGACATCGTACGACCTTTTATTATCTGACTGCAGATTCTTTAACATTTTTCTATCTCATTTTGATCTACGCCTTAGTTTGTTCTCCACAAATAATCGTAACATTTTGAAATTATATTTACCAAAATTTGACAATCATGGTTTCGTAACATTAGTCCTACGTGTTCCGGCTACTGAATTGCAAATTTAAGACACGACATTTATTCGTAAAGAAAAACATTGGACCGTAATTTAAACCACACGTTCATTAACATGTACGGATTATTAGCACCGATCTACATTTCAATATTATTAATTTATCAAGTTAAATTACCACACACTTTAATTCCGAATTTAAAACGACATCCCGTCATTAAATGATTCCCGATAAACTCAACACCTGATCACTTAAATTTTATTATTACGCACGGCTCACTAAAATTTCCAATATCTCATGAATTATTATTATTATTATTATTATTATTATTATTATTATTATTATTAATATCGCTTCTCACAAATTTAACAACTTCACTTTGGCATGACAAAGCTGGACTTTCCTTCAATGTCATTACATAACTCGTCAAAATGACTAACAGAAAAGCACAGATCGGGTCTATCTGACTATGATAACAAAATCAAATGTAAAAAAAAAATTATTCTTGACTACAAAGAAAATATGAATGCATGCATGACTTAACGTACTACCCTATATCTACAAAATTTACATCTACAACAAAACTGAATACACAAAAAGACCCGATTATTTACATTGTTATTATTTAATACTGTCCGTGCTACAAATTTAGGATGGGGTCGTTAAGTGACTCATCTTGTTACAGAAGGTAACCAAGCCTAACCAAATTATTCCCATTTTTCCAATCACGCTAACATTTCCCAAATATTATCTACATTTTAGTACTCATCTTAGTTATCGGTAATCCATTGCAGCTTGGCAGATGAGAGGCTCCTTTCGGCCCCTCTCCACCGTATTACTCCTCCATTCTTGATGGCGTAGTTCCACAAATGATTTCCTGGCACATTACCATTTTACACTAATACCTTAATTATCACAATACTTCACCATTGACAATGTTAACACTGAAAACTTTACTTTTATAAAACAAATTAATACCCTAGACCCAAAAATTTAATATTTTACACTGTTTTAAGCTTCGTCCAATTACCGCACAATGGACATGGGCACGTACGACGGTGTGTCGAATTTTACGCCCGTCGCGATTTATGTCGTCCGACGCGATACGCCTGTTTCATACGGCCCTCTTGAAGTGTTCATGATAGGGGTTCGATCCTCCTAAGTACAGGCTATTATTCCCTCAAAGTACTGTTCGTCACACAGTATGTTATTTACGTACTTATTGCGGTGCAATTTATATTACTCACTCTTACAATGCAATTAATTGACTTCACTATGATATTTATAACTGGCAAACACTGTCCTAAGTTAACTACTTCCAGTTCATGTTGCTTGAGCGCGATCACATTTTATAAGTACAGGCGGATGCTCGCGCCATTCAATGTTGAGTTACTGTACGCCCGACGGATTTGAAGTCAGCTGCAAACGACGGTTCAGCTCCAGAGATTCATTTCAAGTGTGGTGGCGAGTATCCCTTGTCCCGTATATATGGATGAAGCTTTCCCTCGCGGATTCATTGACGTCATACCCATGAGAGAGGGGGTGGATTTTTAATATTGGCACTTGCACTCCGAATTGGACGTTAAAATTTATATCAAATTAATCCACTCCTCTAGCTTATTTGCTGGATTAAATATGAACTCCTGGCGATCACAGATTTAGGAGATACGGGTGGATTTAGCTCCTCACATTTCGCGCCTTTGGAAGCGTCCCTTACAACGTGGTTTTCGTCCAGTCAATGACATTCAAGCTGTCTGGTTTCCAAGAAATCCAGCCTTCAATTTATTTAATTTGCCAATAATTATTCATTATTTTTCCATGCGTGACATCTAATAAATTCATTACATTGCTCCGTGTACTCACAATAATTTATTACTGATTACTTTTGAAGTTACGAGAATATCTCATCCATCATCTCTTAAGATGGTATCCCTGAGTCTCTGTCTAAATTTTCGTGATTGGCCTATAAGTTGTCACGTGATTTAAATTTCCACCTGCGATAACCTAGGCTAGCGAATGTCCTCGCAACCACTGTACTTTTCCATGACGTCACGGAAATTTCCATCTGCCAAAAATATCCCAGCGCACTACTCATGTTGCAAGATGCCTTTGTGCCAAACTACCCATTTTCTTTCTGACCAAGACTTATTTGTGGACTTGTATTTTTTCTGGTCGCCAATTAATGGGATCCCCTGCTGTGAAGTAGCTAAATGTTGTTGTGTCGAGCTAATCCGTCAGGCTCCAGTCTGTCGTGTTCCTTCGCTCATATTTCCACACTACACAGATGAAATATTTTCAACTACACTTCTGTATTTCAGTAAATGTACTATTCCCTTCATAAATCAAATCATGATTGACTTTGGGCCTAAGTCACTCGGGTTCAATACGTGATCGTCTCAGATGATATTCTTTCTAGAGGAATAGTCATAAAACTTTTGAAAGAGCAACTATTTTCCATGATGATAACAATAAATTGGAATTGTATGTTTTAGCACACTACACACCGATTAATATAGAAGGACAACAGGACCGAGAGAGACTGGACATGAATCACCAAAGCAATACCCAAGCTTCCCTTAACAGGAAGACAGCAAAAGGAAACTACCACACAGGATTGTTGACAATTTTCAAATACATTTCATACATCACGATCCCAGATAATATTCACTGTAGATTTCACCAATGCAAGGGAATTACAACACAGGATTAGTTACAATTTTCAACAAGAAAAAAAAAAGGATTTCCATACATAATCATCTCAGATCAAATCAAACACCTCCAGGGCATTATTTTTTTAAACCTAATAAACCAAGTGAAAGAGATAGGGGAGGGAAAAGAGGAGGATCAAAACAACAAGGACATGTAAGGAAGAGAAAAAAAAAAGGATCTCTGACTGCGCGATACTGGAGAAAGCTCATCCGCCAATTAGTGTCCGAATTATGAAAGCTTGAGAAAATTCTGTTAGCGATGTTTACCCTCAGTCCACATCAATAATTTGCAGAACCAAAAAATAATTTTGATAAGTAGAAAGTATTAAGAATTTAGGCGCGAAACAAGGCCTTTGAAAATCAAGAGTGTATTAACACCCAACACGCCAAAATGGCTGAGTTAAAGTTTTCCAACAATTTGTATGTGAAGTGTTTTGGCTCACCCAAGTCTGACGATGTTAACTTTTCCAGCTGGACACGAATGGAAACAGCATCGCACGGTGCGAGGTCAGTGGCCCCTCCACACACACTGTACACAAGTTGATGCCAGTCTGCTTAAGACGGGCGAGGCAGTCCAATATATACACGCCCGGAAGCGAAGACCAGTCTATTCTAGAAGGTTTAAGTGACGTGGCAGATGACGTAGTTAGTGTAAAGCAGACACAGGACGACAGTCAGTATGTTGAGAGTTGCCGGAGCGGAAAAACGGGTGAGCACAAAGTAAGATTAATCCAATGATACGTAGAGGTATAGATGACAAAAGCAGATAATAATAATAATAATAATAATAATAATAATAATAATAATAATAATAATAATAATAATAATAATAATAATAATAATAATAATAATAGTAGAAAGCATATAGTCAAGTAGAAACGTAGATATTGCAGAATATATGGAGACTTAGATGCGACGATATTTCCGGAAGCTTGTAGAAACGTAGATCGAGGGGTTATGGCAGGAGCATGTTACACATTCCTGCCACCGGGCGGAATCTGAAGGATGGGCGAAAGCAGGTCGGCGTAGCAGCAGCAATGTCCATGAGCGGCGCCTTCTCAGGAATCGATGATCGGTGACCAGAAGAAGCGCAGTATCGGAAAAAAGAAAATAAAGGAACAACAGAAATATGGAAAACAAAGAAGCAAGCAAAGCAGGAAAAATATGGAGAAGGGAAAGAGAAATAGAAAAGACAAAGAAAAAGGGGAAAAGAAAGGGGGGGGGGGTGAACAAAGGAAAGTGGTCCGGACCGAATAAAAATACTTTTAAGGTGGCCAAATATAAAAATACAGGAAATTTCTCACGAAAATTTGAAAAATCAGATAAAGGTGCATCGGAGAGTCTGACATCAAGTCTGTGTGGATGGAGGGGAAAAGGACTGGGTGAGCCAAAAACGGAAAACAAATAGATAAATTTAAAGAAATGTGGTCCAGAGCAAACAGAGCAGACAGAACGTAAACAGAACTACCGTAAAATAAACTTGAATGAACTCTCCCTCAGTACCCAAGGATAGAAAAAAAAGGAAGAAAAGAAATTCAAGAAGAAAATTTCTTAAGTTCGGAAAAGTGGGCCTTCCAAATGTCCTGAGGGTTGAAAATAGACTGCAATTGAACAGTGACCGAAGAAGGGAAAGAAAGAATTCGGTATGTACCAATCCAAAGAGGGGAAAGCGTAGCCAAAATGTGATGTTGGTTAGAACTGATGGGATGGTTTTTCAACAAAACCTGATCAAAGATCTTAAAGTTGGGCGGGCAGAGGTGGGAATTACATGTTTTTCGGTGAAGATCCCTGGCATGATTTAAATTATGAAGAGCTTCCTGTAATTGAGAGTCAGTAAGCAAATGGGGAGGGGTAAACAATAAAGAGGGCAAATTCCAATTTAAAGATAAAAGAGTATGAAGATCTCTTCCCAAGAATAGCTTGGCGGGAGAAAAGGAGGTAGAATCATTATCTGTAGCGTTTAAAGCTAAACAAAAGTAAGGAAGTTCGGTATCCCATGACTTTTGATCTTGGGAATGAAAGATGGAAAGGAAAGATTTAAGGTTCCGGTGGTAACGCTCAACAACATTTGCCTGAGGGTGATAAGGTGAGGTACAAACTTCTTTGATTCCATAGGAGAAACAAAAGTTATGAAAAAACATTTGAAGTAAAAATAGCAGCATTATCAGGGACCAGAATTTTTGGAATGCCTTTAAGAGGAAAAACTTGATTAGTCAGTAAATTAATAATAATTTGAGAAGAAATGTTACATAATGGACGTACAACAAGAAATTTTGAAAAACCATCCAATAAAGTAAATATGTAGGAGTTTGATTTAGAAGATTTAACCAAAGGATCGACATTGTTGATGTAGAATTTCTTGGCCGGGTAAGCAGAAGGGGAGGCAGCATGTGCCCCAAAAGGTTGATGATTTGGGGGCTTTTGCTTTTGACATAGGTCGCAAGATCGGACCCAAGAGAAAACATCCTTTCGCATTTGGGGCCAATAAAACTGAGAGGCAATGCGATAATAAGATTTTGCTATTCCAAAATGTCCACCAGTAGTGGACCCATGAAAATATTGAAATATCATGGGACGTAATGCGAAAGGAAGAACCAAACGAGGAGTAGCCCGAGGGGCAGGTTTGAAAACAATAAGTTGATTTACAATACGAAAGGGTCCAGAATAATCATTAGAAGAAATGTCGGTTTTTAATTTTTGGCAGTATGGGTAAAGGTTTTGATGGTCTTGTCATGACTGAAAAGACAAAGGAAAATTTATGAGAGAGGAAACAGAATTTACCTTAGCAACCGGAAGGTGGTTTATTTCAGAATCAGCAAGATGATGATCTTCAAAGAGGCGAGACAACACATCAGCGACCGAATTTTGAAAACCAGAGACAAATTTCAGGGAGAATTTAAAACGTGACAAACGAAGCAGCCAACGACCAGTGCGACCAATTTTCAGAGCATTATTAAGTAACCAAGAAAGAGTTTGGTTATCAGTGTTCACGATAAACTCTCGATGATCGAGATAATCCGCAAAATGTTCAGTTGAGAGGATTAAATCAAGTGCTTCCCGTTCATAAACGGAATATTTACGTTCCACAGGTGACAATAAACGACTAAAATAGGCAATAGGGCGGGTTTCCCCTGCAGAGTTTGTTGCAAAACAGCGCCAATGGCGACATCGGAAGCATCCGTAGAAAGCTCAAATTTTATGTTAAAAACAGGAATTTGCAAAAGAGGAGCTTGTGATAATTTGGTCTTTAAACAGGAAAAGGCATTTTGCTGTAATTCACCCCAGTGAAACTTTACGCCTTTGCGTTTCAATAAGTTAAGAGGTTCGGAAATATGGGGAAAATGAGGTAGATATTTTCGATAAAATCTCACCATGCCAAGGAAAGAATGTAACTGCTTCAAGTCCTTAGGGTGGGGGTACCTTGAAAATTGCAGACACCCAATCCGGATCGACCGCAACACTGTTAGAACTAAGAATATGTCCTAAAAACTTAATCGACATTTGAGCAAAGGTAAACGGCCAAGAAAAATGTTGAATTTTAACAGTGAGAGAAATATGACCAAGAACATGTTCATTGAATCAAAAATAAGGCCAGTATGGGAGAAAAAAATCATACTGTAAAATAATAGGAGAAGATAAGTCCGAAACAACAAGAAAGGTAAACGGCCAAGAAAAATGTTGAAAGAATGGAGTGGATTTACCATTAAACCCACTGAACAAAGACGTGTTAAGACTTCACGAACATACTGTAGGTGAGTGGGAAGATCAGGGGAATAGATCAAAATATCGTCAATAAATGGGAACAGATATTGATATTTTATGTCCAAAAAGTGAATCAACAAAGCGTTGCATAATTTGAGAACCTAAATTGAGGCCAAAGGGAACTTTTTGAAACTGAAAAAGACCATTAGGAGTAATGAACGCAGTGTAACTGGAGCTAATTTCATCTAACGGAATTTGATTGTACCCAGAATTAAGATCAAAAATTGACTAATATTTGGCATTCGAAAAATGTTGAAAAGTGGATTGCAATTTGGGCATAGGATATGAATCATAGAGTCTCCGAACATTTAATTTTTCATAATCCACAATGAATCTAGAAGATCCATCGGGCTTATCAACAATAAAGGCTGGAGAGGCATAATTAGAAGAAGAAGTTATAGTTTTGTCTTGGAGCATTTTATCAACTAATTGATTTAAAATTTTCATTTGAGGAGGGCTTAAAAAATAGGGGGATGAGCGAACCGGAGTAGTATTGATTAAGTCAGTATGAGCCTTGACATTTTTTACTGTACCAAGAACAGGAGTGATGACGTCAGAAAATTCTGTTAACAAAGAGGCAATTTGATCAGAAAGAATGGAATTGATGCTATGAGATATCGATGAAGTCAAAGAAGGATAATCAGCAATATTAATTAATGGAATAACTGTTGAAGAAAAATGGAAAGAAACCGTAAAGTTCATTGAATCAAAAATAAGGCCAGTATGGGAGAAAAAAATCATACCGTAAAATAATAGGAGAAGATAAGTCCGAAACAACAAGAAAGGTAAACGGCCAAGAAAAATGTTGAATTTTAACAGTGAGAGAAATATGACCAAGAACATCAATAGGTTGATTAGAAGCTGAAACACAACAGGCAGTAGAAGGAAAAAAATTAAGATGAGAAAATACCTTTTTCAAGGATTCAAAGAAGGATAAACTGATTAAGGAAACAGCAGCCCCTAAATCAAGAAGAGCGACTGAAGGGACATTATTAATGGTCAAGATAATATGAGAAGTAGAGGGTACAAATGACGAACCTTCAGTCAGAAAGGGTTGAGAAGAAAATTTAAGCGGCAAAGAATGAACATTGGAAACAAAGTTAGAAGGGGACTGAACAACAGAAGACAGATTTTTCCCATCATGAAGCCTACTGTCTAACAACGCGGGTAAGGCACGTTTCCCGAATAGGGAGTAGCACAGTTCCTAGAAATATGACCCTTTCCTTTACAATGGAAGCAGATAATAGGAGAACGAGTATTATCAGAAGAAACGGATGTAGAAGGTAAAGCTAAAGAAGGGGAAGTAGAAGGACAAGAATCTACAGGAGGTGGAATAGATGAGTAATAAGAAATATCTCCCAAAGAATTAATAGCATGAGATTGAGCTAAATTATAAAGGTGAAGCATGGACGTAGGAGGACTTAAAGCGTTAAAGAGCTGCCGAAAGGAAGGAGGAGCGTAGAATGGGACAATGGAAATTAAGTCATTGACAGAATGACCGATGTTTAAAATATCACTACAGGTTGTAATCGAATCAAGATAGTCATGAGCAGGTTCGGTGGAAAGTTGATGACGACGAATAAATTCGAGGCTAAGCTTACAACAACAATCTCTTTAACGCTTTAAGTCCTCCTACGTCCATGCTTCACCTTTATAATTTAGCTCAATCTCAAGACCAGTTTTGATATAATGGAGGTGGGGATAAATCACTGTCTTCTCCCTAACGATAATTATCGGAAAAGTAGGCCATAATGTTGAGAGAACAACAACAACAACAACAACAAAAGGACAAAATTCGAAAATATATAAAGAAATATAATGACCATATATAGTATCAGTTTGAACAAGAAAGTATTAGAGTGGGAAAAAAATGTCTGCTACCGTTTTTGGCGTTATCACCGAACCAACATAAATTTTATGTTTCCTGCATGGTATATTTTCCATCACAGCTGTTAGAGGAAACAAGACAACTTCGAAGTAGTGGCAATACTGCACCAAGAACTTTATCGCACCAACCAAAGAGAAACAAGCAGTGTGACAGGAAGCAGTACTGGGGGGAGGGGGATAGTGGGAGAGTTTTTCCGTGGTAGGTACCAAACACCAAAAAAAGATATCACCTTTCGATAGTTTTAGATAAACAACTGTATTGGAACAGAAATTTTGGCAGAATACACACTGGTTAACATACGAGCAAAAATAGGTCCAAAACAAACCCTGGACATAAACCACCAAAGCGATATTTAAGGTTCGCTTAAGAATCAAGTTAACAATTCACAAATAAGAAAGAGGTAAAAAGGAACTGCTACGCAGGACTTGGTTAGAGTTTACGAATAATGTTTCATACGTGATCGTCTCAGATGATATTCTTTCTAGAGGAATAGTCATAAAACTTTTGAAAGAGCAACTATTTTCCATGATGATAACAGTAAATTGGAATTGTATGTTTTAGCACACTACACACCGATTAATATAGAAGGACAACAGGTCCGAGAGAGATCCTGGACATGAATCACCAAAGCAATACCCATGCTTCCCTTAACAGGAAGACAGCAAAAGGAAACTACCACACAGGATTGTTGACAATTTTCAAATACATTTCATACATCACGATCCCAGATAATATTCACTGTAGATTTCACCAATACAAGGGAATTACAACACAGGATTAGTTACAATTTTCAAAAAAAAAAAAGGAGTTCCATACATAATCACCTCAGATGATTTCTTCCTAGGGAAATAGACATGAAAAAACTTTTGAAAGATCAATTATCCTTTTTCTATGATGATCATAATATTTAGCCACAATTACAAATCAAACACCTCCAGGGCATTATTTTTTTAAACCTAATAAACCAAGTGAAAGAGATAGGGGAGGGAAAAGAGGAGGATCAAAACAACAAGGACATGTAAGGAAGAGGAAAAAAAAAGGAACTCTGACTGCGCGATACTGGAGAAAGCTCATCCGCCAATTAGTGTCCGAATTATGAAAGCTTGAGAAAATTCTGTTAGCGATGTTTACCCTCAGTCCACATCAATAATTTGCAGAACAAAAAAATGATTTTGATAAGTAGAAAGTATTAAGAATTTAGGCGCGAAACAAGGCCTTTGAAAATCAAGAGTGTATTAACACCCAACACGCCAAAATGGCTGAGTTAAAGTTTTCCAACAATTTGTATGTGAAGTGTTTTGGCTCACCCAAGTCTGACGATGTTAACTTTTCCAGCTGGACACGAATGGAAACAGCATCGCACGATGCGAGGTCAGTGGCCCCTCCACACACACTTTGCACAAGTTGATGCCAGTCTGCTTAAGACGGGCGAGGCAGTCCAATATATACACGCCCGGAAGCGAAGACCAGTCTATTCTAGAAGGTTTAAGTGACGTGGCAGATGATGTAGTTAGTGTAAAGCAGACACAGGACGACAGTCAGTATGTTGAGAGTTGCCGGAGCGGAAAAACGGGTGAGCACAAAGTAAGGTTAATCCAATGATACGTAGAGGTATAGATGACAAAAGCAGATATAATAATAATAGTAGAAAGCATATAGTCCAGTAGAAACATAGATATTGCAGAGTTTATGGAGATGTAGATGCGACAATATTTCCAGAAGCTTGTAGAAACGTAGATCGAGGGGTTATGGCAGGAGCACGTTACAGTTCTGGTCCCTTTTTCTATATTTGTCATTGTGCTTATCCTATTGTGTGTTCCTATTCACTACTTTTCTCTACGCATCTTGATTTCTTACTTCTTTATTCCTTTCTGTTACTTTTTTTACTGTTACTATTACTGTTACTATTTTTGTAGTCTTTTACCACCAATAGTTATTTTTTTCTTTTTCTCTCTTCTATTTTCCTGTCAATATCCTGCTCTCATCTTATCCCACACTTCCCACATCTGTCAAGTGTGTACTGAAGCCTGCCCTCCTCGTGAAACTGGGAATCGGAAACTATTTCTTTGGGAGCTGAGAAGAAATGGATGTAGTAGAAGACTTGGGATTGATAAAGGAAGATCCCATCTAGGTATTTGAAGACAGCAATGTAATGAAGATGGGGTGTTTGTCTTCCTTTTGTGTTTTCACATTTATCCTTGTCTCCTTTAGTATTGCTCTGTCTTTGATGCTGACCTTCCATTGTATTTATCCTATTCCATGTTTCTATCTTTCTACATAAGACTTAATTTGTCACTTTGATTGCTCACAATACAACAGAAATTATCAGAAGATTATTTGTATAATGTATAATGTATTTGTATAATGACTGCCCAGCATACTTACTTCCACAGTTTGAGTAAGATTCCCCCCCGCCCCACTTGGTATAATTAGCAATGAAGATATTTTAGTGATGCTTTATGATATTTTGTCTTATCGTTTTTCCAGCAAAGAGCGTTGCTCTGAACGAAGAACAAGTCCATCAGAATCCAGTAGTCTCCACTGCATTACCAACAAGTCATCAGACCATCAAAGTGCTGTTTAATAACCACAAAACAGCAGACTTTAAAACAGTATGGGTAAGCTTGGAGTTCAGGTCTTTAGTGTGTTATATTTGAACAACATTGTCTAATAAGACAGGATCATAGCCTTCGGTGATATAGGAACATTACTGAAGACGGTGAGACTCTCTTTAAGATACTTATTATGTTCATGCATACCTCGAATAATTTAGCTGTAAATTTTAAAATGGTTTGATTGTCAGCTGTAAAACCATGCTTATTAATAACAAATATTTTGTCAGTCGTAACAAATCACAATGACATTCGGCTCTACTGTTATTTTATTACATTTCCATGATTCCAACTTGATCAGAATATGAATCTGTTAAAAAATTAAACTAAAAATACTTATTGTTGAATAATTAGTCCATGACTTTTAGTTTCAAGATTAATTTCATTCTAACCATGTAAAACTCAGATTGTTGTCGCCAAAACCAAATCAACCTTCTGGGGGATCGTAGGCCTGCTGATTGATAGCTGCTTTCGTTAGTATGGAACTGGGTGTTTAGTGGTTCACGTGTCCAATGTCACTGTCATAGCCTTTTTACTTTAATTAAGCAGCTAATCTTCAGTTCAGACTGATGCTCAGTTATCTTCATGATCCTGTGTGAATCCTAGTCTAGACCTAAAACCAGCCGTAAATTTGTACCAGAACCAATGGTTGAACTTGGGGTCCTTCAAACAGCAGCCTACAATATTTACTGCTACATGATGGAATTAGTCGTTATCTCTGATGGTAAAGAAGTAAAACAGTAACCAATCTGTTTACATTTCTGTTTGTTTATGGGTATCCTTACCAATCTACACAGAGATATAGATTGGACTACCAATGTTTTGATTTAGGAACATTATTGAAGATGGTGAGACTGTCTTATTATACTCATGCATACCTCAAATAATTTATCTGTAAATACTGTAAATACTGTAAAAAAAAAAAAAGCTGTAAAAATACTTATTGTTGAATAATTAGTCCATGGCTTTTAATTTCAAGACTAATTTTATTCTAAGCATCATTGGAAGAGGATGAGTTACTGGGCATAAGTGATGAAGTTGAAGCAAATAGTGCAAACTGAGAAACCTGTACTCTGTTCTTGAAGGGGAAATCTCTGTTGGTGAGCAGTAGTTACTGTGACATGCAGAGTTGGGAAGTAATTGAGTAAAAGTAATCAAATTCCTTGTAACTAATACTTTTTGAGTAATTTTTACTTGTAATAGTCACTTTTCACAAAATATAATTCTCACTCTGACTCTGTTTGAAATAGAGTTGTAATCATTGCATTCCAATAGTTGAGAGTTTGGCAACTTCGTGGGGCGTCACACGAAGAGCATAAAGCCAAGGAGATGACATCCACATGCCATTTATTCATTTACTAGCTGATGTACCCGTGCTTCGCTACAGAATTCTCAGGTTTTCCCAACTGAAGTCACCATAGGTCATTACAATGATGTCGGTAGGAATGTCACGATTAAAAGCAATACTTCCATATAAAATATTCGATCAAATGAAAAAAAATGCACATTTTCTCACTTTTAACAAACAATACTACGCTTACATATAATTTACAAAGTTTATTCCACCTACTCAATACTGTACAATAATTGCAATGTCTATAAATACATTGCAATATGTTATCAAGTTACTAGTTTCGACCCTATGTTGATCATCATCAGCCTAACTAAGGTACACTTACGGATTTGCCGAAGTACTAAGACGAAATTACATTGTGGAATTAAAATTTAAAAGAATGAACTCTGTATGTGATGCGATAATGTGCATATAAAATGGTGGCGTGATGGAATGTTATAGATAAAATAATGTTGTACTGATCAATGACAAATAAAATTTTTTAGGATTTACATCAGTTACAATTAAACTGTTGTCTTTACACAGCTGCAGCATGTATCATGTATTGCTTTTATCATTGTTATTATTTCCTTACCAATGCCCCTGTGGTTACTTGTTGAAAAGGTAATTTATAATTGAGTAAAATACACAGTTCAAAAAAATTAGGGGAACATGTTTTGAAAGTATGCCATGCTCCACAAAACAATACCTCACACCCAGCACAACTAAACATTTAGTTTTTACCGTTGAAGTATACAAAAGAACATTGATGTTCGATGGATTCGCATTCATTTTCAGAATACAAACGGAACTGTCCAAATAGGGGAGAAAACAAAGTGATAACAGACCTCTAGGGTGGATTTTTATCACAGTTAGAGAGCTTCAGTATGGTGTATGTCCTCCACGAGCATTTATCACAGCTTGGCACCTACATGGCATGCTCCGTATAAGTCGACGAAGGTCACATGGCGGTATTAGGTCCCATTCCTCAATGAGAGCCTGTTCGAGGTCTCGAAGAGTCCGTTGTGAAACAGGGCATCCAAGAACACTTCTGTCGAGCCTATCCCACACATGCTCGATGGGATTAAGGTCAGGACTCACTGCTGGCCATTGCATCTCTTTAATGTCCAGTTCTCACAAGACAACTCTGGTGAGGCGCGCTACATGAGCCTTGGCATTGTCGTGCATGAGTACGAACTCAGGGCCAACACCATATGCAGCAACCAACACATGCTGTAACAGTATCAGTTCGATGTACCCCGCAGCGGTAAGATTACCATGGATAACGACAAGATCCGTACGGCCATCAATACTGATGCCACCCCACATCATCACAGAACCTTGTCTGGATTGGTCACTTTCCTGGACAACATTTGGCATGTACTGCTCACCACGGCGTCTCCATACACTTTGATGTGCATCACGCTGTGTCAGGGGAAATCTGGACTCTTCTGTGAACAACCGTTGCCTACGAGATATACAAGGCCGGGACATAGCTACTAATTTGCTGCTGAAAAAGCGGCCCGACCATGTTCATGGTTTGGCCGCTAGATGTCAGGTTTCTGTTCTGCTCTTGGCGGACTTTAAAATTGTGATGTACAGAGTAATTGTGAAGTTGTGTTGATTTTATGCAATTTATTGTGCGTATTGTTTCTGTCGGTAAGTGTCCGTGAGGTTGAAAAGCATGGTGCACTGTTGTGTACCTCTATGTACTTCGGATACTGTGAAAAAGCAAGAAAATGTGATGTTCCATAATTATTATTTATTTTTATTTTTTTGTTATTTGCTTTACGTCGCACCGACACAGATATGTCTTATGGCAACGATGGGATAGGAAATGCCTAAGAAGTGGAAGGAAGCGGCCGTGGCCTTAATTAATGTACAGCCCCAGCATTTGCCTGGTGTGAAACTGGGAAACCATTGAAAACCATCTTCAGGGCTGCCGATAGTAGGGCTCGAACCCACTATCTCCCGATTACTGGATACTGGCCACACTTAAGCAACCGTAGCTGTCGAGCTTGGTCCATAATTTTCCTTCGGAGTATGGTTTAAGAGAGAAATGCAGGCAAGCTGTTTTGAGGCATGAGTATGTAGCTTGCATTTTAATACATCATATTTCAGTGTAAGCATATCAATCATCCGAATTCTCCCCAACGAAGTTCCTTCTGTTTTGGTGTATATCCTGTTCATAACAGAACAGTGTCAAATGCAGGAAGGCTCCAGCTCCAAGAAATGACGTATTGCCATCACAATTTAGTAAAATTTCTGATTCAGATAACGATGAACGTACCAATCTTCAGCATATAACTGATCTACATCACCCTCAAACAAAAAGGAAGTACCTACAAGTTTCGTTTCTATGTCAACGAAAGTCTATGAGTATATATGTTAAACTGTCAACCAGCGGCCCCGGGTTCAATTCCGGCCGGGTCAGGGGTGTTTAGTTGTAAATGATTAATATCCCTGGTCTGGGTGTTTGTGTCGTCCTTAATGTTCCTTTCCTCACATTCAACATTTTACACTTCCGCAATGGTAAAAGATCTGCAGAGGTCGATGCCACGAACAAATATCATTTATAAAAATTTAAAAAAATCTATGTTAAATCTAAATATATATTGATGAAATTTCAAATGCCAGATTACGGAAAACAGTCTTTATATTGAGAAGTAGGATACGGTAATGAAATCAGAAAAATGATTTAAGGTATCTGACCTTGACCAAAATGTAAATAATGGTACAAATGATCATGTAGGAGCTTTATTCCTGTTAGAACAAACCGAATCTTACGGGAAGAAAGAGTGAAATACGGAGAAGCGACGCTAAAAGGTTGCGTCTTCTGGCATAGGAAAGCACCTACCGGCTACAGATTTGAGATCCTTGCATTGCCTAACTGTACCACATCAGAAGATGCTGAAAAATTATATAGGATTTTCTAATAGCGAAACAGGCATAACATCGCTCTCAAAACAGCGGCTTCGATACGAATGTCGAAACATCAGATGTGTGGAGGAGAAGGTAGGATAGCTGATAATTTATAAGATAGTGATTAAACCCAAAGTTGTTTATGATCGCAATCTCGATCAGTTTATCGGATACACTGAGGCAGAATTAGAGAAAACGGAAAGAAGTGACAAACTCGCTAATGGACTTCTCTGCTTATTTCGTGAATTACTTATTTAGTTTAAGCAAAGTGTAAGAAATACGTTGTGGAAAGTAAGTCATACAACTGCTCTTTGTCTATTTTTTTATCTCACATCTGTTTGGTGTCTTGTGAAATTGCTAGTTTTAATGAATTTTTGTTGGCTTTCGTACTGGAATGTGTTGCAATGAGCGGGCGAGTCAGCTCAGTAAAGAGAACTCTAGCGGCGCTTGTCAGAAGTATCTTGAGGACAAGTCTAGTGTGCTGTATTTCCCGGCCTTATGTATCTGGTAGGCAACGGAACAACACAGGTCTCCATTTTGACGTGGGTACAGGCAAAGAAAAGGCGAGCTGCGCGATGTTGCTGAGTTTAACGGGCCACTCGAACAGGACGTCTAGGTCATAAGGACACTTCTCTTAACCTGTTCCTTACTGTCTGGTCAGACACTGTGACTCCATTGAACCTGTGAGGTCTTGTTGCAGTTCTCTGGCAGTTGCTGAATGAGGCCGCAACGCACAGATGGTCAGATATCGGTCATCCTGTGGGATTGTCATCCGTCCACGACCTTGTCCAACCCTCCTTGTGAACTGGCCTGTCTCATTGTACAATTCCATAAGCGGTGAATAACTGACGGAGAGACATTGAGATCCACAGCAACACGATGGAAAGTCCATCCTTCCTTGCATCATGAACCTCGTTAAGATGTCTCATGGGATGTGCTGGTTGACGTACAACATGCTGGTTGACCTCACAACGACACATGGACGCACCGCTATTCACTTTGTTTTGAGGGGTCACCTGACTGTTTAATGTATAGCTATGCCTACAGATGGAGTATAACTTTGATTTGCCATACCCTGAGTAGCTAAGGTCTCAAAGTATGCTGTACGACCATTGGAACCCCATCTACCAAGTTAACGTTCACATACCAGACGTTATAAAACATGTTCCCCTGATTTTTTTAAACTGTGTATTTCTCAAGTAATTGTAATTTAGCCCTATTACTTTTATTTTGTACTTTGCCTATCAGTGTTGATACATTACATCTCTGTATTTCACATCCATTTTCATGTTACATATTATGAACTATTCATTGCATACATGATGCAAAATTTTGTTTCATTTTTATAATGATTTGCATTTTTAACCTACAGTACTTCTAATCTTAGAAGATCAATTACAGAGATATGTTAAAGGTATTTATTTATGTTGATTGGTGCGATGGGTGAGGAGGATCTAGTACAGAGAAAGATAATGATAGTGGTGACTATTGTGTTAAGGGCAAGTACAACTAGCCAACTGTCACCATGTAACACTTATCAAAAGAGAGAAAAGAAGAGGTCTGATACTTCAAAGAATGAAGTTATCAGCAAAAGAAAGAGAAGGGCTTTGAAATGCAGGAAAATTAAAAACCCGAGGCTTCACAAACCAATTGCATCAGTGTTGGAAGAGAACAAGAGTTGGTCAAGAGAGGTCAGATAGTAAAGATGAAAATGTGGAGCCTGGCACAAGTAAATGAAAGCTGTGCTAGTTTCAGCTAGAGGTTCTGTGGTTGCCAGCCCGCGCCTCCAAGTTGAGAGATCCTGGGATCACCGTATAGCCACCTCTTACAACAGACAGAGGATACCTTGGATGTATTCTGTGCCCCTACCAACAGAAGTGAGAACAGAGAAAGAAGGATTTTCTACAATCTGTACAAATATAAATCTGCAAAGATAAAAATTGAGGGGTATAATGGAGAAAAAACTATCCAAACAGAATTGAGGCAAGATTGCAGTTCGACTTGATCTGTACAGAACAGGCAGTAAATGAAGTCAAAATGAAACATGAGGAAGGATCACAATTGAAGGAAAGGAAATCAAATCTGTTGAAGATTTGCAAGACGTTGTCATCTGAAGATATTACTTACTTTCATAGACACAGTCTTGGACAAAGATCAAAAGACAAAAATAAATCTGTAAAAAAACTAATGGAATGATGTCAGGTAATGCAAGGAATGCCATATTAGGAAATGAAGTTTTAAAGGTTATAGATGAATATTACTGAGTTGTAGAATAACCACTTAAAGCAGAAGATAGAGGAGGACAAAACATAAATTAGCCCAAGTAAGGATGACCTTCTCCCTGAACATAGATATGCATTAGCTGATGTACCCGTGCTTTGCTACGGAATTCTAGTGTACACATTGTGTGCAAGATTGTATTAAAATGCATAGCTCTTAACATTACCCTAGAAACACGATGGGGAAGTCACCAAACATCTTTTCTCATATGAAGACTGAGTTAGGGAATTTTCACTGTAATGGTAGACCCGCTTGCGTAACATCAGTCACAATCAGGTTGGGGAGTTTTCATTATAATGGTAGACACTCACTCTCCACGTGCCTTTTTACATCATCAGAAAGACTGTCTTAGTGGTTTTCATACATTACAATGACGTCAGTAGGAATGGTACGATTGAAAGCAATGCTTTCATATGAAATACTCAATCAAATGAAACACCACACATTTTCTCACTTTTAGTGAACAGGACTACACTGCTGATCTAACAGTCCGAAGTTCCAGAGCTGGAATTACCAAGCCGCAGACAGCCATGATTCGTGAACACTCTTCGTCTTTTTTCAGCGGGGAGTGGGTCGAATAGTGGAGACTCCCAGGGCAAAAACTATGCCCTTTAACTAATCTGTTTCCTAGGAGTATCCAATGAGTCAGAAAATAACAATTCAATACACTGGCAGCGGAAAAATCTATCTGACTTGGAGGCAAATTTTTCCTCAGAGCCAGAGGAGAAACCCCCTCTTCACTGCTAATTTGGAATAAAATGAATGTAGAATTCAATAAAAGTGAAAAGGAAGAAGCTTTTAATAAGAAAGGGCTCTTTTCAGGGTTGAATTTTGAGTTATTTACTGAATTGTGGTGCTATAATTTGGAATAGGCCTAAATTGTTATTCTAGACCAGGCCATACTACTACTAAGTCAGCCTCTGCCTTAAGTATGCACAATGCTCATTCAAAACAGCACATCAGAGTAGGGATCGAATAACTGGAATACTATGAAGAACCAGTGTGTTACGTACCAGCTGTATCAGAAAATGTATGAACCAGAGGAATGGCATGCTAAAGAAGAAATCCCCGGCTATTTCCCGTCAATATTCAGTCAGGCTATTATACTCGCTACGCAGCAGTAATCCCATCTATCATAGTTGAGAGGCAGCATAAGAGACAAATAACTTCACAACAAACAGTGGTCAATGTAATGTTATTGTTGATCAATGTTATGCGCTTTTGATATTGTAGACCTTCACATTTAGTTTTCTTCCGACTCTGAAATACCACTCATCATAGTCGGTACAGTAAAACTGAATAAAACATAAATTATCGGAAATTGTATTCTCTGTAACTTTTGTTATGTAGTACTTTTCGATAGGACCAACAACATAGGTAGGCCTATTTAAAAATTAAATTTTAGGTGCCTTCCCCTAAACTACAATTTCATCCAGGGTGAATAAAATTATCTATAGCTTATACTGTAGTTTTTTATTCCCTGACTCTATATACCGGTACAGATTTTCATTAAATTCTGTTCATCCATTTTCTCGTTGCTCGGTGTCAATATGGACTTAGCAACAAAAATACAAATTCATGAATATCTGTGTTATCGTAGCCGATACGGTAAAAATGTATAAGACATAAACGGTCAGAAATTTAATTCTATATAACTTTGGTTATGTAGTATTTATCGATACGACCACTAATAAAATAATTTTTTAGAATTAAATTTTAGGCCTTCCCCTAAAGTACCATTTCATTCAGTGTGAATAAAATGATTTATAGCCTAGATTGTAGTGGCTCATTCTCTGACTTTGTATACCAGTTTTAAATGAGATAGGACCACTAATAACATAAATATTAGAAAATTAAATTTTAGGCCTTCCCCTAAACTACCATTTCTATCAGCGTGAATAAAATTATTTATGGCTTAGATTGTAGCGACTTATTTTCCGACTTTGCATGCCGATTTTCATTAAATTCTCTTTAGCCGTTTTCTAGTGATGCGTGTACATACTTACATTCATACAGACAGACAGAAATTACGGAAAAGTAAAAAGTTCATTTCCTTGTTACTGTGGACATGACCGATACAGAAATACCATTATTTTCAAATTCTGAGCAATGTACAGACAAAACTCTTATTTTATATATATAGATATTACGACAAATCTTCTGAAGGTGTTTGTGTGAAGTGCCTCATTGAATGGAAGTGAAACATAGACAATAACTGGTGCAGAGAGAAAGAGAATAGTTGCCTTGAAATGTAGTGTTAAAGAAGAATGATGGTGAGATAGGTGGATTTGATCATAAATAAAGAGATACAGAATCAAATTGGCGAGAGAAAAACAATCTGGTGAAATACAACCAGAAGAGGAAATGGACTGATAGGACATATGTTAAAAGACACCCAGAACTTGTTCAGTTGGTTTCGAAAGAAAGTGTAAGGGATATGAATATGACAGGAAGAGATCAAGCGAGTTGTCTACAGGGTTTGAATTATGTATCTGTCAGCCTGCATTCAGGAGGCAGTGGGTTCAAACCCCACAGTAGACTGCCCTGAAGAGGATTTTCCAAGGTTTCCCATTTTCACACCAGGTAAATGCTGAGGCTGTATCCTAATTAAGGCCACAGTCACTTCCTTCCCAGTCCTAGCCTTTTCCTGTACTATAGTTGTCATAAGACCTGTCTGTGTTGGTGCAACAAAAAAAAAAGAAAAAGAAGAAGACAAATCACAAAAGATGTCAGATTATGTAAGATGCAATAGCTATGTAGAGCTGAAGAGGTTAGCACATGCAAGAGGTGACATGGAGAACCCTATGAAATCAGTCTTTGGACTGATGACACAAAAACAACAACATGATTATCATATCATATGTGTACTATTGCCATTTGCAGAAATGACACCAAAATATTCAAGAGAAAAGGCTAGAACTAGAGATTCAAAATGGCTTTGAAGTTTGAGAAAATAATAATGTTATTGGTATTGCATCCTACTATCTACTTCTATGGTTTTCAGTTGTGCTGAAGTGTACAAATTCTTTGACATTTTATGGATTTACTGACATGGGGCTGGCATATTCAATCACCATCAAATGCCACGAAACTGAGCCAGAATCAAACTTGTCAACTTAGGCTTGGAAGGCCAGTGCTTCTACCGTCCAAGCTCTCAACTGGGCATCAAAGAAACATAAAGCTTTAGATGTTTTTGGTCATCTGTAGAAAGTTGAACAAGATTGAGTGGGATGTCTTGGTTTATCCTCTGTTTTTCACAGTTATTGTGCTGTTTGGCACTTCTTTTAGTCTGAAATTTGTTTGAATCAATTATAATTGCCTGACATTTTTGCATTCAAGTTTCCTGTTCTACTTTTGACAGAATTTTAAAATTGCAAGAATGATGGACTAAGATAGTGGAAAATATGGAGAAGGTTTTGGTAATATTTTTTGTTAAATTTACAAAATGTATGTAATTTCATACTAAGGGTACAGTTGTAAGTCTTCACAGACAGCCTGTTACTTTACAGGGTACCTTTTTCTCTATCTTCCTGCAAATAGACCACTCATTGGTTTATGGATGTCTGAGTGCAGAAGTAAGCTTGTGCTCGATACATCTCTTTCAGTCATGTGATATTCCACCATTCAACACTTTATATAATGTGAATCATTTATACCTTTAATAAATGAAGGCTAGTTTTGATTCTCTTGGAATCATCATCAGTTCAAGCAAATACATAAATCAGAAAGGTATCAGGATTAACACAAATTTTACATAAAATAGGCCTTAAAAATACACTTAAAATGGTTAACATGAGTTGCATGTCATAAAAAGACGTTGAATTGTAAATGACTCCCTTACAGTCTAAGTCACAAATAATTGAGCACGTATGCACAATATTAAGCAGAGTTTTAAAATATTATGTAAAAACTTGTGATTGAGGATGTTATAAATTTCCTATGGTGCTGTAGATGTAGCCATGGATATAAAAACATATGTTAAAAATGTGAACATTTGATTTGTTTCATTTATTCGTAGTCGAAGTGTCAATAAGTGTAAAAAAGTGTTTCAAAATTGACAGTCTTGTAAGAGTGCCAATGTTAAGGCAGTCGGAGGCTGTAGAATTGGGATGTGTTTATTTATGAATTATGTGCAGTGTGCCGAGGAGTTGAGGGAATGTCCTTCGTTGCTTGTAGTAGCTGCTATAATTTGAAATTAACACTGTTGATGTTGTTGTTGATGTTAAAAGTTATACGACGATATGGCCTTGGTAGTATGGAACAACGTAGTTGCAAAAAGGTGGATGTTCCCTTACTTCTCGCTCTCATAATCCTACCGCTAGGAAAGCTGGAGGTGCACAACATCAACCCTCCTTTCCAATTACTTTGGGCCGTAGTGCATTGTGCATTGAAGTCTCCCAAGAGAATGATTTTCTCAGCTTGGGGTATTTCTATTAGATGCATGTCAAGTTGGGAGTAGAATGCTTCCTCTTCATCATCATCACAAGTTAGAGTCAAGGCATATGCACTGTATTATTGTAGCTTGTTGGTTATTGGTGAGCTTGAGGCGTAAGCTTATAAGTCTTTCATGTATGCCAGAAGGTGGTTTGTCAAAGTGAGGAACAAGTTTGTTCGCAATGGCAAAACCAACATCATGAATGCAGAGCTCATGATTATCCTTTCCTTTCCAAAAGTAAGTGTAACCGCCTCTTTGTTTTTTAATTTGCCCTTCGCCTGGTCTTCTAGTTTTACTCAGTGCTGCAATATGGATGTTAAATCTTTTTAATTCATGAGACACAGTAGCTGTTGGTCTTTCTGGCCGAAAACCTGTATCATTGTCCATTAAAGTATGGATGTTCCAAGAAGCAAGATTCATCTTTATTTTCTTTCAACTGCACAAGTTGTACTCTCTTGAGTGTGGTTTCCCAGTCGGATTGTATGTAGGGTGACTGTGTTTAGGGGCACCTTTTCTAGCCCCTTCCCCATTTGGGGTGAGCAAAGTCGTTCCTGAATAGGCTTGATCAGTCACAAATTCAGTACACAAGTTGCATACTGCCTCTCTTCAAGCAAAATGGCGATCACACATTTACATGTTACAAATCTCATGTTATGGTCTGTATTGAAATGTACTTAAAGTCAAATAATAATACTAGATTATAAATTCCACCTGTTCAGTACAATACTAGATTATTATTTGACTTTGATCACACATTTGTTACCCACAAGCCAGTTTGTCATTAGGAGCTGCCAGACTACACAATCCTGCTTCCATTGCAACTGCCCGATTGCTGCAGGACTTGTAGTGGTGTGTTTATATGAACTAACTTCTGCAGAAAATGCCTGTGTGTGACATCTTTTAGCATGGGAATGTTGCTGCGCATCAACAATTGTACGTTCCTGACAGACTCTGAACCTATCCCCATTGGCATAAGAATTACAATGACTGGAGGTTCCAAAACTGCTGCACCGTTCGTCCACCTTCCCAACCACAAGAGAAGCTTCAGTAGGCCCTGCACCTTGTCTGCCGTTGAGGACTTTCTATGATATATGATCACTATCTAACTTTTAATGATATAGATATTGATTCCCTCGGGGAACCTGAAATATTTGTCCTGAATGAGTAAATTCATAATTGATATAGATGTTGATTCCCATAGGGAATCTGAAATATTTGTCCCGAATGAGTAAATTTATAATACCAATATAAATGGTCCGTTATTGGACATTATACACGCTGGGGCAAACACTGGCAACCAAGAATAAGTTAGCTGGAAAATTTATAATGTCTAATAACGGATAATTTATATTGGAAATATACCTTTTATTCTTAGAACCCGAGCAGTGGATTCCCCCTTCCATCTACACTGTTCTGAAGTCCATCTTCTCCACTGCAGATGCTATTGAGGACTTCATACATCACCCTATGTTAATAGCCCTTCATACTTATGACCCTTGGAGAGAGGGTATCCCAGCATTTTAAAGCCCCCAGGAATTGGGCTACTTGTTGGTCTGCGTACCTAAAGGTCATCCCTATAGCAAACCTGGGGACATGCTTTGAAGGGGTCAGGTTCTCCTGGTTACTCATTGAAAGTTAACCCCACCCACAAAGGCTGATGTTATTTGCCGAGACATTGAGATTACAGAAGAAAGAAAATAAAAGGCAAAGAGAACTGAGGGAGATACTCCTTAATATGTTTGTGACAGCAAGTACCAACAGTAATTCAAATCTGAAAGGTCTAGGAAAATAATTCAAATTAGCCACAAATTTGAATTGAACAATACCTAATGTTATTGGCTTTACGTCTCACTAACTGTTTTTGCGGTTTTTGGAGGTGCCGGAATTTAGTCCCACAGGAGCTCTTTTCCGTGCCAGTAAATCTACTGACACGAGCCGGATGTATTTGACCACCTTCAAATACCACCGGACTGAGCCAGGATTGAACCTGCCAAGTTAGGGTCAGAAGGCCAGCGCCTCAACCATCTGAGCCACTCAGCTCAGCTAAACAATATCTCACTCCGTACTTACGCGAATATTGAATTCAAATGATCCCTACTTTTTCAATGGTTCCTCGAACTATAATGGCCGTAGAGTATCCCAAAACAATAACAGACAGTAAAACTATACATGGTATTTTATGATAAAAATCCTGACCATTGCTAGTGGAATGCCTCATTTTTATTTGCAGGTAGCTGTCAACAAACTCTATGTGGAGTTCTGGGCTTAGGCCTAATGAGCAAAATTCTGAGTTACCAAAACTCAAACGTTTGCTTCAGTAAACATCATTCGAGTAACATACCCTCAAGAAGCAAAGAACTTGAACCTTTTCTTAGTTTTGCAACAACAACAACAACAGCAACAACAACTACTACTACTACTACTACTACTACTACTACTACTACTACTACTACTACTACTACTACTACTACTACTACTACTACTACTACTACAGTTCCATTTGCAGCACCAGCTTGATTCTACTTTTCTCTTCCACCCAGGCAACATTCCATCATCTTTAAACATAACTTTTTGAAAATATGCAAGTACTAATATGATATTTTTATTTCGAATTAAATATACATCTTTAACATTTTGTTCTGTAAGAATGTCAAGGGATCACAAGAAAAGTGTGAATTATTCACAAATCTGTATTTTAAAAGGTTTGAAATAACCAAGTTCTATTGCAGTACCTTATGTTAGTAGAACAGCCATTCAGTTTTGAAAATTCACCTAATGGATGGGTTTTTAAATATATATATATATATATATAGTGTTGTACAGAGATGGCGAGCGCTTGTACACCATACCTGGGAAACTGGATTTGGAAAACGATGATGATGATGATGATGATGATGATGATGATGATGATGATGATGATGATGTATAGTGTTGTACAGTTTTAATTAAACAAATATATTTAATGTATAAAGCTGGCTGTATCCTAAAACTATGCGGCTATTTAGTCTCTTTTCTATAGTTTCAACTAAAATCAGCTCCAGGTTCCAATTGAAGTCTATGGAATTTTTTTTTCTTTCTTAAAACCTCTACAACTGGATTGTAAAACAACAATTTTTCTTGATATTTGCCTTAGCATGCATATTGTAGCACCTGTGGAGTGCGTGCACCAATAATAATAATAATAATAATAATAATAATAATAATAATAATAATAATAATAATAATAATAATAATAATAATAATAACAACAACAACAACAACAACAGAATACGCAATGTTGCCGCACTCGGGTGTGTACACATAAATAATAATAATAATAATAATAATAATAATAATAATAATAATAAAAACATGATTTAAGCCATGAGCATGAGCACATAATAATATTAATATAAATAGGGAAAATAGGAAAAATATCAAAGTAGTGGCGGTTTCACATCTAAGCTTGGAAACGTGACGGTTAACGTATCAAATACGCAAAGTAATCGTAACTTGCAGGTCTAATAAATGACAACTTCGGACAGGATTGTGGAAGGAAGCCCTATTGAGGTCCATGGGAAAGTATGCCATTATGGGGAAGAAAAGGTTCACGATCATCCACCTCGAACTCATAATATTGACAAATTAAAAGATACAATTACAAATGAATGGCAGAGTAGTTGACAATTAATTTTTAAAATAAATGCAATAAACTTTCATAAAAGATTCACAGAGTGAATGGAGGCATCCTCAAAAGAATCAAAATCAATACAATTCATTATTCAAGAGAGAATGTTACATTTACCTGTAATAAACATTGAGCCAGAAAAGGTTTGCCTTCGAAGACAACATATAACAAATTAGCCTAACAGCTAAGCTCTACTGAAACTCAATTATGGTGAATATGGTCATCTAGAGGAAACTCCGGCACACAAAATAAACTTTTACGTTATCACGGAAAGTTATGTTAAAGGTGACAAAGGCCAAAACATAAGAATGAATTTAAATTGAAGAAAATACAAAAGAATTAGAAAAATAGCGCTTACTGGGAAAGGCAGTAGGCCCCGACGGAGCTAGACCTTGAGCACACCTGCTCGCAAGGTCGGTCAGATGGTAAAGACGCGGGCAACACGCATACACACACAAAGCCGGCAGAAGGCCGGAAATGTCCCGATCACAAATAACCAATAGGACACCAAATTTCTCTAGATTCTCGTTTTTTGCCTGTTGGAAAGGTTGTTATTCTGACCAATCCATTTGCATGACCATATATGGTCATTGTATAAACTGCTGATGCAAGAGGAATTGCATCACCTAATCTCTTCACGTGCAGTACCTACTGTTCCAAAAGTTATGTACCGCATGTGTTCCGCCAAAGCACAATATTACAATTTTCTTCCAATTACATTAAAAAATATTTCTTCAGTGCCCTGAATGTTTTCTTGAATCTTCATGAAATTAATTTACATGACACACAATTAAACACAACTACATGAAATTTAAATACAAGAATCACTTCAAAAATAATTCTTACAATGTAAATAATTTCTTAATCTGTTCAGAAAAATTTTCTAAATTTCATTAAGTCCTAAATTCTATTCTTGAGGTTACCCTAAATTGCATTTTAAAAAATATTACAATAATTTTCAAAACACATTCTAATTAACATTTTTTCATCAAACATAATTTTCTTCTAGTTACATTAAAAAAAATTCCTGCAGAGTCCAGAGTCCATATTTCTTTATTTTCTGGAATAAGTAAAATATACTAATTAAAAAAAAAACTAAAATAAAATTGGTAATGATTGGCCAGGATAATTATATTAAGGTTTCAGACAGATGGAGCAATTTATGTTCATAACAATTTTAACAAAGTTTTCTTGTGAGAAAATTGCTTTGTGAAGGTTCTTAGAAGTTCTTGTCCAGGCAAACCATGATCAAGGAGTGACTGTTCAGATTTGGAGTATATCTACATTTACCTGAGACATGTTATGGTACAGTATATAATATATTGTAAAAGAAATGAAGAACAAGCTCAGCTAATTGAACACAATGACAGGTCACTAATGGAAAGGATCAAATAAGTGACAACTCCTGTGTTATATCTTTCTAATATATAACTTGACAGATTAGTGTGGGAAGAAGGAGCAACAGAAAGTAGAGACAAGGACAAACACAAAAACACAGAAGAAGAGGTACAAACTCCACTTCACTGTCATCTTCATTTAAATGGGCTCTTTAATCTTTCATTATGTTTATAATATTACATGTTCCTACAGGGTGCAAAATCAGAAAGAGATGTTGGAGGGTGGGTGGGGGGGAATTTTAGGGTTTAACTACTAGTGTATATTTCAGGCAGTACCCGACGGGGGAGAGGGTATATAATTCCCAGTACGTAAATTACTCCCTCCCTTAGATCTTTTTGTTTGAATTCTGTTGGAAAGTTATTCAGTTTGTATACTGCTTAAGTGAATATCAGAAACACACCCTCTCCAAGAAGTGCAGGAGTGGTGTATGCTCGAGCTACTTAGAGCGATGACAAGGAAGGAGAGCTTCAAGTAAGTTATATTTTTGACCAGGTTTCAGATGGACTTGCCAGAGTGAAACATGAACAATAGTCCGCAGGTGCGGAGTTGCCATCGAAACATTGTTTTATTGTTCAAGGTCTGGCAGTCATTGTATTATTTCTATATTATGTGTGTTATAGTTAATGATTTTATGGCAATATATACAGTAAAAAAACATTAATTTTAGTTGTTACCGTGTTTTTGTGGATCACAGAGAGATGAAAGAAGGTGCGGGCTTGAGTGGGTCTATCTATGATATCAAAATTCATATAAAGCTTTAAAATAAAGGTTATATTTCTTTTCAAATCTCAAAACTTAACAAAGTTTTCACTTAGTGAAGGAAAACCAGTGTATCGGAGACAAGACAATTTAGATACCAGAATAGGGAATTTAAGACATTTGGGCTTCAAGCCCCTAATTTATAAATTTACAATGCCGCCAATGTAGCGTTTACATAGATAAGACAAAGCACCTTGCTCCAACCAATATACATTTACAGCCTTCCAGTGGCACCCCTCAATATTACAGTAAAATTAGCAATCTCAGAAAAGAGCTTCCATGCTCTCCAACTTTAACTAAGGAGACTGTGCTTCCAATTTCTTACAGCCCACTCAAGGCAACATTACACCAAAAATCTTACAAATTTCTGGCCCCTCTAGGCCCAACTTACAATTTACAATTTGTACACAGGGGTATCTATTACCCAAACTACTGGGCCTTTGTGGAAAAGAAAAACAGGTTAAATTACTGGCCTGAACACAAAATGTATGGAGGCGTACACTTGCGCTCCTTGAAAACTCGGTTTTAAAACCCTACTTGGGCTTGTGCCCCGATGATGCAGAGGCTAATCCCACACTACTGAGGTGACTAGAAGAACAAGTTACTTGGTAATTTACAGGAGAAAAACGATTAAAAACATCGTAGTCACCTCAAGTTAAGTTGAAGGGGAACTCGAGAGGGTAAAGCACTCTCTATCCCCGATTTACAATTAAAGTCTTTATGAAATGTTACATTAGCTGAAAGAAAGTTTACATTTTAGAAAACAGGCGTTTACATATTTAGAAATTCGAACCTTCCCCTCGTGTAAGTCTGCGGAGGTAGCTACAGAGATATAAAGCTGATGGCCATTACCTGGGCTGGTGAACTGCCTCCTGTCGTAACACACACACTCAGTAAGACGACGATCAATAAGACAAGGTAGCTTGAAAAATCCACAGTTTATATACCCGGGGGGATGGTTCGAGAGGGTTCTGGACTAAATCCGGACACTCCCTCTCATTTTTATTGGCAAATTCAAAAGGTACAAGAAGCCTATTATTAGCTGAAAAATAATTACAGAAAATTCCTGAGTGGCCAGATTCAAAAGCTGGTGGAATGAGAAAGAAGTGTTGCAAACCTTGAAATAACAAAATTAATTAAAGTTAATTTAGTTGAGAAAACGTAATAACACAAAACTTCTTTAAATCACTAGTTCTTCCACCATGCACCGGAGTGCATGACTACAGTTTTTGTAAGGACATCTTTGGAGAAAAGTTCAAATTTCTTGAAGTAAACAAACACAAAACAAACAAATCCAGTCAATTTAGGTAACTTCAAAATAACACATTACTCTATTATTTATGAGTGACATCTTCTGATTTATGTCCCAACTTCATGCAGTAGCTGTTTCACGTTTAGTATGAGAGATAGCGTTTCTTAAGGCGCTTCTTTTAAATGTGCGGATGAGGTATACCACCCGGTACATTAGTAATGGGGAAAAAACTGTCTTAAAGGGTTAAAACATTCTTTAAGAACAAAAATAAAATAAATGAAAGTTATCTGAAATAGCGTCAAGTGCGATAATTCCATATCTCTGCCCATCTCCCTATTCAACCTTAAAAAATGGACGAAGAAAATGAAAATATGTTATACATTTTTCTGATTATTTTATAATGAAAGAATCACCCCTGCTGGACAATTTTAGTGGGGAGGAATCTTTGAGATAAAATCGTTGGTGGGAGGGAATCCCCCCCCCCTCCTGCGATTTTGCACCCTGTGTTCCTATTTGGTGTAGTGCTATAACAAAATCTTATTTGCCAGGCATGGTAATTGTTTGTAGGAAAACTGTGATGAAAATGTCACTGGATCTCTACAGTAGCTGACAAGTTTATGATTGACCTACAAAATATGAAGATGATTAAACATCATTTCCTCCTGATTAAAAATCAGACATTGATTATAAGCTGTTTTCAGCTGGGAATCAAACCAAGAAATGGCCATATTACTCATTTTTAGGAAGATTCACAGTGGACTTTATAGAAATGGGACAATATTGAAGGTATAAAAATGTAATTATTGGAACATTGAAAATAAGATCAGTAATCAAAAATAGATTTTCTAATAGAACAAAGTTTTCCAGATTGATAATTTCTGAAGTGTAAATACCATCTTAGTGCAAAGCAGACTTTCAGTTGCTATACATGCAGCTGTAAAGAATTTTTGTTCTTGCATGAATAATGTATGTATGTGATGTCTGTCAAATAGCTTTGGTAAGTGGCTTTAGATTTCTCTTCTCCATGTGATACTCTTCAATTCAGTGGTGTCCATTAAGTTTCGTTAGGATACCAGTTTTAATAATTCCTTTTTTTTTTTTTTTTTACGGTTAACATTAAATTTTATCAGTCATGTGTGAAAAGTAATTTTTATTTTACACATTATTTTGTTAAGAACAGTAGAACTGTAGTGGTATGCTAAATGTTCTTTTTCTTTCTGTGGATTGTTTGAAGGTTCAGTTTATTTTTACTATTGTACAGGAACTTAACAGCATAAATTTTGTTCATTGACAGCATCATCTCTAAAAATATTTTCAAAAGAGAAAAGTTCAAGGGCTTATCTTGCACCTGGTGGGCCATTACTTTCAAATCTGCTGTGGTCTTGGACCATGATTGGTTCATGTTCAGTACAATGGATCCTTCTGGCAATAACTTTGTCTCTTGATATGCTACATGTCATGCAGTTTCTTCTCACATGGGTAGATCAACTTTGTACCAGACACTCTGCCAGTATGAAAGCTTGAAACTTTGAATCTCCAAAACAAAAATAGTGGACAGTGCCAGCTGATAGACCATGATGAATGATGCATGATTAAGGTGGTGCAAAAATAGCTTATATATTTCAATTTCAAATATTGCAAATTTATTTTAATGTGAATATAATTCACTTTTTAATGTAGGTTCCATTTTGATGGATATCTAGTGAAGGCATTTTCACATGTTCTAAACAATTTTGCAGCAGCACAAGTCTTCTGTCATCTGTACATTACATTCAAGTATTTTTGTAACATTGTTAGTTCAAAATGAGAAGACCTTCTCTTCTGAAGATTCACAAGAAACTACACAGGTTTAAGAGAGTCAGGTATTATGCTACATTGCATAAGCTACTGAGTTTGGATTGGCCATTTGATATTGTGAAGTTGAGGCCCATAATCATTCTGTATTATTTGCAAGTATTGCTGCAAATTATGTGTTTGATTGAAGAAAATGTGTCTGGTTAATTCATGGTTGGGTTACTCTTTCCTGATGTTTGCATGTCCCAAAGACATACTGTACTGAGGCTTTCCTAGGGACCCTAAAGCATAAATTTTGTTTATTGACAGCATCATCCCTAAGAATATATTTCATCCAAGAATTCTGTATTAAAGAGAACATTTGCTTTGCCTTCCTCCCATAAAGAATATCACATCTTTGTCTTCTTGTCACATGTCAGTTTGTATAATTTGACCATTTTATTTGAGAACCATTTAGTTTTGCTCTGTAGTACTCCTGAAGCCCAGCATGAGCTGTTGAGCAGAATTTGCTGTAAAGCTTTGTTGTTTTGAGGGGAACACACTGACTGTTCCCAGATTCATTTTTTTATCCCTCACATTGGTTGTTTCATTTAATATTTTGTGGTGTTCTGTGTTGGGAACCACCAAACCTGAAGTACGATTTGAAATTTTCCTTGTGTCGTCATAACATTTTCTGATTTGGCAAAGAGCAGTACTGTTTTAGCATGCTGGGTAAAAAAGAGTTCACTGTAGTCTGTCATTGCAAAGAATTGACTGAAACACAGATAATTACCAATCTACTTCATTACCATGACCTATTTTCAGAAATTTCTAGAAAATGCCCAGTCTTTACATGAAATTTACATAGCATGCAACACAAGATAGAAATTTAATTTTCATTTAAATGTGTCACCTATTTGCATACCACTCTGCAAGGCTTAAAAGTAAGGATAGGAATGAAAAATTTGTCCTGTTCAGAATTTTTATTTCCATGCTTTCATGAAAGTATATTTGGAAGAATTGGAAAAATTATGCAGTAAGCTTCAACAGAAAGATGTTAGAATTTTCACACATGATTTAACTGAATATAAATATGGATTATTATTATTATCTGCCTATTTATGAGAAAATGTAAGCCAGATTTTATCATAAGTTACCTAATTTTCATCTGAACTTGGTGTTGGCCCACTTCTAACATCAGTAATCTCTAAGGCATAATTGCTTTTTATCTGTGAAATTGGTTGAATCACATATAATGTAAGTGATAGCACACTGTACACTTGTATTTTATACTGAACCATATAAAATACAAAATTGTTATGGTATCTTTAAAACTTACCCATAATAAATTGTTTTAGGATTGCTGTACTTGTGTTTTCGTACATTTATATTTTAGGTTCAGTTTTTTTATTGAAGTCTTCTGTGAATGTTTTGTATGGGGTGTGTACTATTTTCTTTATATCACTTCTTAAGAGAGTTTCACTGTAATATTTTGCGAAGATTCCTCCCAGATGGGAAAAATCAGTTTCATCTGTATTATGTAGCTGTTTTTAGAATGCCCATTTTACCAAAAATGGCAGTCATGGAGGCAGTATTTTCGACAGTACTTCTCAAACAACTAAATAAAATATACGCTGAACATTATTTTTAAAACGTATAGTAAAACTGTGATATGTGCTTTTATATTCATATTTAAGTTTAGAATGCATTATTCAGCAAGTTTGAGAAGTGCTGGAAGCATGCAGTATTGAGCAAGTTCTTGTTTCAGTTGAGAGACAACTGCAAGTGTCCTCTCTGTGTTCACGAGGAGACGCGTCAGAAACTTTTAGACACTCCCTCGTTGGATGTGGGTGTTAAGCCCAAGTCACTGACAGTTACAGACAGTGGGAATCTGGTCATATCTTGGCAGGAAAATGGGCAAGACCATGTTTCCACCTTTGATTCTAGTTGGTATGCATTGTTTAATGTTGGACAGCACTTTGAAATCTTATGTCATCATATTTATGTTCTTTTAGGGTTCCCAGACATATCTGTTTTGAAGAAGTAATTTTGTTCTATAAAAAGAATGGTTGATTTTCTGAAATATTGTAACCTACAACAGAAAATTTGTATCTAGAAACTTATTTAGGCCTATATAACTAAAGTATTCTACAGGTTTGTATATTGTTGTTTGTTTTTGTTGTACAAGCATAATTCTCCTGCTGATTGATGTGTCTTATAATTTACCAAAATGAAGCAGTTGTGATGATATGAAGTTTCCTCATATTTTGTCATAAATACTGGTATTTTTAAAAGGGATAGTTTTCTGTTCAGTTTATTAGCCAAAAAGGCACATTCAAAATGAAGGAAATAATTTCAGTATGAAGATACACTACTTTGCCAGTATTGGACACTGTCTGAAAGGAAAGTAGACTGATTCTGATATGTCACTGAAGTATCCTATACATAGTATGTTGTGAGCCTATATAAGACTGCAAGTACTCGGTAGAAATGTTTACTAGCTACAATTGTTGAAATTGTCGTATAACAAGAACTTGGTGAGCCTGAAAGGGGCATGATTATCGGTACCCACCCGTTCAGTCATTCCATCCATGAAATTTCTGGCAAGTTTCAGATACCATGTGAGTAATGTAGGGTGAAATGTCAGAGAGTTATAAAATCCCCACCTTTACCAGTGAAGCAAGACAATTAACAGTAGGGACCATCAGTGCCTTCAACGTGTGCTGAAGTTAAACTGACAAGCTTCATGCAGGTGTTTGCACTTGGATTTCACGGGCGAGCTGAGACATATAAATCGAGGATCACTAAACTGAATGCTCACAGCCAATTACAGTGGTACAAAACCTGTAGATTCCAGACAGTGGTAAAGCATCATGTGGAGGGATGTATAGATCCAATACATCCAGTCCAATAGATCTGTATGGATGTGTTACTTACCAGAATGCATTGTTCCCACAGCAAAATTAGGTGAAGACATTATAGTATCAGCCTGTTTTTCATGGTTTGATCTTGGTCCACTGGTTTGAATTCTCAAATCATGAATGTGGAAGTATATTAGGCAATTTTGGTCAGTTTTATGCCACCTACCCTGTGGCAACAATTTAGAACTGGCCCTTTTCATTTTCAATGTGCCAATTCACTCATTCATAAAGCGAAGGCTACAGTCAAGTTGTTTGTCAAAATGGAAGTGAATGGAATCTAATTGAGCATGCCTGGTGTGAGTTACAGATTTACTGTGCAGGTTTGACAGCCAGGCCAGATGGCTCAAAAATGGCTGCAGAACTATTTGCCATGCTGCATAAGGAATGGAAGAAAATACTTGCAGAGATCTATTAAAACTTAGTGGAAAGTCTTCCTAGAATGGTAGAGGCAGTGATTGCAGCGAAAGAGAGACCTATGTCATACTGATACTAGCAGCTATAGTTAAGCCAGTACCTGTGGGTGTCTGGTCATTTAGAGCATTTTAGTGTATTTGCTTACCTGTAACCATGTATTAAAATACTTGTAAAAGTCCCATTTTCCAATCTTCTGAATGAAAACTATTGTCATTATGTTTACAGTATCCTGAAACATGGACTCAAAACTAGAGGTGCACTATAATGCTCTACACTTTTGAAAAACCAGGTATACCGAGCTCGATAGCTGCAGTCGCTTAAGTGTGGCCAGTATCCAGTATTCGGGAGATAGTAGGTTCGAACCCCACTGTCGACAGCCCTGAAAATGGTTTTCCGTGGTTTCCCATTTTCACACCAGGCAAATGCTGGGGCTATACCTTAATTAAGGCCACGGCCGTTTCCTTCCCACTCCTAGCCCTTTCCTGTCCCGTCGTCACAATAAGACCTATCTGTGTCGGTGCGACGTAAAGCAACTAGCAAAACCAGGTATTATTTTTTATTTAAATCCATTTATTGAAAAACGCAACGCAATTACAATTTATTTTTCCACATAGTTTCCTGCTTTGGAAATGCATTTGTCCCAGCGAATGGGTAGCTTTTCAATGCCCTCATTGTAAAAAGAACAGGGTCGTGTCACCAGCCAGTTGCGCACGAAGTCTTCCACACTCTCGATCATCTTCAAATCGTTGCTCTCCTAGAGTTTCTTTAAGCGGTCCGAACAAATGGAAATCGCAGGCTGATATGTCCAGGCTGTAAGGAGGATGATCAGTTGTAGTCCAGTGCCTCTGACAGACCTCCAAACGTCTCAACTTCAGATTTTCGGTCAAAAGGTGAGGGACCCATCTGGAACTCACTTTACAGAATTATAGGTCGTTTGTGATGATTGCTTAACAACTCCCATAACTGATTCCGAATTGTTCTGCAATTTCTGATACTCTTGCCCGTTGATTGTCGTCAATAATGTCTTTAACCGCACAAATGTTTTTGTCTGTAATGCTGGTTCAAGGAAGACGATCGTGATGCTGATTTTCCACAGATTCTCATCCTTCCTTGCACTTTTTATGCCAGACAAACACACGCGTCCTTGACAATGTTTGATCACCGAACTGTGCAGTCGATCTCTTGCAAATTTCCGCCACTGTAACTCCTTCACAAGCAAGAAGTTTTAAAATTATGCATTGCGCAGTGGAGGGGGCACCTGTTGCTCCGACATCGTGAACGTTACTGACAAAACGACGGGAAATATCTTACAGCAAGCTCTCCCCACTCCTTAACGGTTCTGCCTAAAGCATAGCAGAAGCGTGGGGCCAGTCCTACCAACTGTTGATGTTCAGGACCAAAAATCCTGTTTATATTTGATCGACCTTCATACTTTCAAACTGATATCATGGCAGTTCCAAGTGGCTATATAAGATTTCATCATGTGTGGCTAAGAGATAGAAGCCATGTTCATTAAAATAACCGTAGCAAGAAGACCAGCAAATGAAGGATGATTTGGAAGCGATTGGAGGCACTTTGCAGAACACATTAAATTATTATTGCATATGTGGTTAAGAGACTGGCTACATTCACAGGAGGGTGATGATGATGATGATGATGATGATGATGATGATGATGATGATTGCTAGTACATTTTGTAAATAAAATTGCCTGAGGCATATTTTCTCCTCTGCCAGAAAAATAATGTAAATTTGAGAATTATTTAGGTATTTACATTCACTTATTTAATATTCTTTGTTTCTATCATCTGTCAGCAGATATTGTTTAAAAACTTGGTATTATCAGATTTGTTCACTTCCCTGAATAAATTTTGGTAACTGTAACTAATATCACGTTTGAGGTTTTGTACAGTGTATTGACAACTTTTGGTCAGATATAATGTTTTATCGTTTTTGAATTCATCTTCAAAATTTTACTGTATGTTATGTTTTACCATACCAATTTATGTGATTAATTTATTAACAATAGACCAGTGGCATCACATGCTAAAAATCTTTGGGTATTTACACAGAGCTGACAGTAGATTTTTTTAAAAATCTGATGTATGGGCCTCATACTGCAACCTCTCCAAAGGGTAAGGTTACAATTAATAGGTTTAATGAAGAGAAAATGTTTGCTACCGTAATGCTTTCACCAAAAGTACTGTACACTAGGCACATCAACATGTACGAAATTAAATTTGCAAGCACATTAATTACAGGAAATAAACAAACAGTTTAACCAACATGACTATTAAGAAAGGATAACCGGGAAACGGCTGGGAACCATATCCAGGCGGTGGAAGGTATTGGTAACACTGAAGAAGCGAAGTCAATGTAATCCTAAACTTTACTTAACAAGTTAGATTCGATTTCATATATAAAGCAATAACCAAGATACAATTAAAATAATGACGGCATAATTTCAACAACCATTACAATTTACATGAGGGTAGCATTTAGTAATTAAATTTATTTTACACCGGAACATCACACATGACGTTCCACTGTCGTGGCGTTACCTTTAAAAACCCAAAACAGTTCGAAATAAATAAAGGAAGGTAACGTTATACTAAAGTGAAGAGATACATCTAAAAAGGAAAAATAATTTACGTGTAATCATGGAGCAGAGCATCTTCGGTGGGTAGCCCCCTCAAAAACACTTCTGAGAAAGGGTACCCGACCTAAAGATGAATAATCCACGATGAAGCGGAATGAATGAGATAGTCCCGAGAAAAATATTACTGATAAGGATTACTTCGAAAGGCGTATAACAATTAATTTACAAAACAACAAACGGGAACTATCTCTTAACAAAGTGAAGCGACTTACCGAAACGGCTAAGTCATAATTATAACATTTGGAAGCAGAAGGAAACACGGGTACGCTCCGGCAAGATAAATAAAATGAAACACTACATTTGAAACAGAATACCAGAAAAGTTAAAAAATATTAATCAGTGCTTACCGGATGGCGGGGCCAAGAAGACCCGTACCTTGGAAGGTGACCGTTCCCTTCAGTGGTCAAACAGAAAAGACGCCCTCGCAGAGCAAGGCTCCAGCGACAACGCTTCTCCCCGGAAATTATGAAATATTACCACGGCCAATGAGCGTACGATGATTTCCTTCACCTACCAATCACATTTCCTTTTATTTTCTCCAATAGGAGCGCAGAAAAAATAGTGCTGACAAGGAACATTTAGGAAGCCTCTAGAAAAATTACGAAATTTGTGCAACTTTACGAAACCGGAAATCTCCCACGCCGATGTGGCGCGTGTGGTACAGGATGCACCAGAATTACCATGACAATCAAATAATTTCAAAATCATATCGACTTCAAACAAATTAAACAATTCCAAAATTCACATACTGAGGAAAACCAAAACAAACAAAAGAATAAATCCTTTACATACATAATTTATCGCCGTCTTCCGAGTCCAAATAATCAAATCCCAATAATCACAACATACTCCCCCCCTTTAATTTGGAGCACCGCTCCAAAAATAAAAATTTTGATCACAATTTTAGCAGTTCAGTTACAGCATAGTTTAGAAAATAACAAAACACCTTAAAAATAAAACGCTGAAAAACAAAGGAAAAGTGTCACTGAAAACAAAGGACATATAAGAATGTTTGTTGAAACAGAAACCACGTAAAGTATACACTAAAGAGATTTAAAAAAAAATTCTTTTTTTTGTTCTTAAGTTCATAAAACACCACACTGAAATTATTTTCTTTTAAAAAAAAATGAAACGTTCACTGAAAAAAAAAAAATTTAACACAAATAAGAGACATCTTTTGAATCGAGTTCTTGGTTTTTCTGTTTTATTTACACTGTAGCACCACGAGTTCTTGCTGTTGATGTGACTGACGACGCGGCCATTGTCTTCAGCCTCAACATTACAGTTCAAACTGGGTGACTGCGCACAGCCTAGCACGACTGGCGTCATTGGCACATCTGGTTACAGCGCTGTAAATTGACATGTCCAAGTATAGGTGATATCACGTGCCACTAATGGCCACGTCAGAGTATGTCTGGTAATTATTCAGAATCTTGGCATGGGATGATGGTCACCACCATGCAGACGGTTCCCTCTTGGATTAGGGACGTCAAGTTGTCAGGCAAGAACAGTAATTGTCATCTGTGCCTCAGGTCACTGGAATGCAGTGCAGAACAGCAGGGCCCAAGACATAATGTACCTCTCCACTAGGCACGACAGCAGAAATGGGGATGGTATCCCCCTCCGGCCACTGCAACAGAAATTTACCCGCAGCAGACCGGGAATATGAAGCTAAAGCCACCCTGGTGGACAAGAGCTTGGAGGCACCTAACCGGTGTCTCCTCGACCTTCATTTGGGAGGTTCCCCCACAGGTTTGGGACTATCTTAGCCCCCCCATTCCGGCAAGCACTATGGATAACTTAAGATGAAATTTAAGAAATAGTTTAAAGAAACTCAAAAACTCTACCGGAGTTTACCCTGATTCCACAATTTGACAATAATCCCTAGTTACGAAGATCTTAATTCTACCCCACAATACATACTAAATTATATCTAATGTGATCATAAATGACCTTTCCATTACAACTAAAGAGACTTAACTAAATAATAAACTATAAAACCCGAAAAATTGTGCGCACTAATTAAAAATTTGCTTACAACTAATTCCTTATCACTACCCCAAAACAAAATAGTTTCTAAAGTATTATCTCATAACTAGGGAATTTTTATCTGAGATAAATGCACACGGCTGATCCTCTTTCTTTCAGGATCACTGACTAACAATGATACAGGGGTTAAAAATTTCAAAATTGTGCAGGGACCTCGAAATCTGGGGGATAACTTGCTTATTACATGGTCCGCAGCACTACTAATGGGATGAGTCTTTACATAGACCTGGTCACCCACAGACAGATTGTGCGGTCTTCGCCCGTGATTATAGTTACGTTGAACTTTAGCGTAATAAACCTTCAAATTTTTACGCGCACGATGCCAAGCAGCACGGATCGTTTCTGGATTAGCGACATCAGGCAGGAGATCGTTAATGGACCACAGATTAGAAAGTGGAGAATTAGGGGTGAACGCTAGCATCAATGAAGCAGGAGTTTGCTTGTGACTTTCATGAATAGCAGTATTGAAAGCAAATGATAGCCAATTAAGTGAAGAATCCCACTTTGAGTGGTCAGAAGAATGGTATGCAATAAGAGCAGATCTTAGGTTCCGATTAACTCTTTCAGCATAATTAGGCCTGGGATAATAAGGTGTGGTAGTCACATGAGAGATAGATAGATCAAAACAGAAATTACGGAATTGCACAGATGTAAAAGCTCTAGCATTATCACTCACCAAAAATTGACAGGGTCCAAATGAAGCAAAGATCTGTTTTAAGCAAGAAATAGTAGTACTAGCATTAGCCATGCGAGTAGGGAACAGCCATGTAAAACGCGAGAACGCATCAACACACACAAGTATGAAACGATGGCCGGTCCGTGAACGCGGGAATGGTCCAATGTAGTCGATAAATAGTCTCTCCATTGGGCGAGAAGCTTGCTCAGATGACAACAGACCAAGGCGGGTATTAGGAGCGGGTTTACTGATGTTACAGGTTTTGCAAGATTTAACCATAGTGCGAATTTCACCATCCATGGATTTCCAAATAAAATGCTTACGAATTTTCTCCCTGGTTTTAAATACACCAAGGTGTCCGCCAACAGGGGATTCATGGAAATATTTGAAAAGAGCAGGGACTAGATTAGAAGGTACAACAATTTTGAGGTCTCTGCGCCCACGAGCAGGACAACATAAAACACCATTTTTGAGGGCATACGGTTTGACCTGTTCACCAGATTTAATCCTGTCAATAATACCCTTCAATTCAGGATCGTCTTCCTGATGTTTAGAAATATCTTTGAAAAGGACAGGGGAATTGGTCAAAACCACATTAACAAAGGCCGAAACTTGTTCAGGAGAGGGATCAGCGGATTCTAATTGAGGATCAGAACTGCCAGGGTAGAACATTCTACTAAGAGTGTCGGCAATGACATTTTGAGTTCCACGAATGTGACGAGCTTCAAATTGAAAAGCTGAGATGCGTACTGCCCAACGCGCAAGGCGACCAGTTCTTCTTGGCTTGGCCAGTACCCAACTCAATGCCTGATTGTCTGTTTCAAGATCAAAAGGTAGATGTTCAAGATACATTCTAAATTTCTCCAAGGAGAAAACAACAGCTAAGGCTTCCAACTCATATATAGAATAGTTGCGTTCAGCAGGATTTAGACTACGTGAAGCATAAGAGATAGGACGACGTCCCTCTTCAAATTCCTGAAGGAGAACACCAGATATACCTGTAGATGAGGCGTCGGTTTGGAGAATGAAACGTTTAGAAAAATCTGGCATCGCCAGCACAGGAGCATTACATAAAGCAGATTTCAGATCATAGAAAGCTTCAAGTTGGGCATCACCCCACTCAAATTTAGCATCTTTTCTCCTCAAGGCATTTAATGGGGCTGCTCTTTCAGCGAAATTAGGGATAAATTTACGGAAGAAATTGACCATACCAACGAACCTAGCGACAGCTTTGACATCTTTAGGAGTAGGAAAATTTTGGATAGCTGCAGTACGAGATTGGTCAACCGAAACGCCTTTCTCGGACACGATATGCCCTAGGAAGGACATCTGAGGCTGTGCGAAAGTCACTTTGCTAGCCTTAAGGGTTAGTCCTGCTTTACGTAGCCTTTCAAGGACTTCATTAATATGAGCAAGGTGTTCTTCAAAAGTTTCGCTAAAAATTACCAAATCATCAAGATAATTATAAACGAATTTGAATTTAATGTCTGACAACACGTTATCCAGCAGCCGGGTCAAAACAGCAGCTCCCGTTGCCAGTCCGAACGGCACGCGCTCAAATTCATAGAGGTTCCAGTCAGTAGCAAAAGCTGTGAGATGCTTGGATTCCTCAGCAAGATGTATCTGATAGTACGCCTGATTCAGATCAAAAGTGGTAAAAATTTTGGCATTAGCAAACCAAGAGAAACAAGAGTGCAAGTCAGGAAGTGGAACAGATTGAAGCACAACTCGCTTATTCAACATTCGATAGTCTATTACAGGCCGAAAACCACCCTGTGGTTTAGGGACTAGAAATATGGGAGAAGAGTACGCAGATTTAGAAGGACGTATTACACCATCAGCAAGCATTTGGTCGATGATAGCCTTAAGGGCTTTCATCTTAGGAGGCGACAACCGGTACGGAGGAGAACGAACAGGTACATTGTCAGTTACTTCAATTTTATACTCCAAAACATTGGTCACACCTAACTTGTCAGTGAACACATCAGGAAATTTATCGCAAAGATTCCTAAGCTGGTTGGCCTGATCATCAGGCAAATGATCAAAGTCGAAAGCTTTTGGTTCACTTGTGTCCTCAGACACAGCACTGACATGATAAGGAAGGATAGGAGAACGGTTACACAATGTAAAGATCCTCATAGAAAACTTAAACTGGAACTTATTATATTGAAGATCCAAAACCATACCAGTTTTGGCAATAAAATTTGCACCGAGAATGAAAGGACAAGATAAATCTTTCACCACTACCACGGGCATTTTCCATGTGAAATTACGTATCCTAATTTTGAGATTCAGACTTCCAATCAAATTCAAGGAATTAGAATTAGCCGTATGGCAGGTTAAAGACACAGGTGTTAAATCAGGGAACTTACAAACAGATTTCACAGAGTTATACAAATTTTCACTCATCAAGGTGAGGCTACTTCCAGAATCAACTAGAGCACAAACTGGTTCATTGTTCACTTCTAGGCAAATGTAAGGTAATTTACATGGAGGAATAGCAGAAATACCACAAGATTTTGGAAAATTGACACTAGGGTCAGACTGAAGCTTATAATCGACTACAGGGTCGGGTAAATCATCAACTAATTGACAGCGATAACAGACGAAACATGAAGGTACACTATAAGTTTTGGCACCAGGATCGGCGGCTAGTCATCTGGGATTACTATTACCAGAACGCCCAGAGCCGGAAGAATTGCGAGGACACTGTCTTGAGAAGTGTCTATTTGACCCACAATATCTGCAAGAACTAGTGGAGGGAGAAACTCTATTCTCATTCGGAATTGAATTGCCTAAGGGCTCAATCTTAGGACAGTTCCTTTGGAAATTTTGAAGTTGACCACCCATGACAGGTTTTGAATTGCCTAAGGGCCCAATCTTAGGACAATTCCGCTGGAAGTGATCCGTAGAACCACAACTATAACATGCACGTGAATTACGTGGCTTGGAAGAAGTAGAAACGGTACTAGTGACCTGAGAAGACATGCTCATAGGAGGAGGAGCTAAGGCGACTCGTAACTGGTCGGCATACCTAATGCCTTCAGCAGAAACAGTAATAGCTTCCAACTGAGCGAATGTAGCGGGTCGAGGTGACAGAGCAAGATACGACCGGTAATTTGGTGCAAGACCCTCAATAATGCTAGCAACCATTTGAGACTCAGAATAGTTTAGCATGAAGATCCGAGCATTGAACTTAATGTCCTGGATGTATTCCGACAATGTTTCATTCAAATACTGTACTCGAAAATAATGCTTCTGAACCAAAGAAGACAAAGCACGGGAAGGAATAAAAAACTCAAGCACATGTGCATGAAATTGGTCAACTGTCCACTTTTCTGAAATGGCTCTTATGATATGCTCAGAAAGAGCTCCAGATACATGTGGATATAAGACTTGGAAGAAATTGTCACGACTTAAGGAATACACTATACTCTGATCTTTAAATTCAACCAAAAAACGTAGAAATACTATGACTTCGTCAATCGAATTAGCGGTGAACTTAGATACACCCTTAAATATAGCAGTTAATGGGTGAGGTAAGTTTGAAAAAATTTGAGAAGCAGCAGGAGTAGTAGGTACCTGAACAGCACTGGATTGGTTACAAGAAGGCAATACAGTAGTAAAGAAATCTTGATTTGAACGCTCCTGGGATAGGGTAGGAGTACTAAAAGTGAGGTTAGGACTGAGGTTAGATTGCATAGAAACCGGCACAGATATTCGCATTTGCGACACATTTTCACACATCTGTGACACCCCAGAAGAATTTATTACAGGTGACACTTGGACATGGGGATATCTTTGTACAATAGGAAGAGAAACAACTTGGGTCGCAACCGGAGGATGAGATAAAGACACGGTAGAATTAACAGTTCCCATAGGAACAGTTGACATAGTAACTTGCGTACAAGAAGCACCACTATAATTATTCACGGGCAGAGAAGCACTGGTAACTACAGCAGGAAAAGATTGCAGGGAAACATCATTACAAGTGACGGGTACATTAACTACTGAACTTGAGCTAGGCAAAGAATTACCTTCCAGCAATCCAACAATTTTATCAGAAATATCACAAAACTGCAATAACAATGATTCGCACTCACATCGCTCATCTTCAGATAAATTATGCGCCAACAGATCGCGAATCCTGTCCACGTAATGCTGCACTTGGCCTTTCGCACGTGCTAACTGTGCATCGGACGGTTTAGAAGAACAAAATGACATAATAATGGCTTTATATTCTACAATTTTATCTCTAACAATCGACAAAGATGCGCACACTTCATCTGTTGATAACCCTGGGACGAAAACAGGTTCATTTAGCGATTGTTTCAACAAGCTCGTGTCATCCTTAACCTTTCCTGTCGAATTCAACTTACGAATACGAAGTTCGTAAGCTAATTCCTCCTTCCTCAAATGGAACGGACCTGGGATAGCACGAGACATGTTGATAAAAAAAGGAAACTACGAGATAATACTTGAATTAAATTTTAGGTTATAACCACCGAATTACCGTCAACTTTGCTTCTTCAGCAACCACGCTCTGCTACCATACTGCAACCTCTCCAAAGGGTAAGGTTACAATTAATAGGTTTAATGAAGAGAAAATGTTTGCTACCGTAATGCTTTCACCAAAAGTACTGTACACTAGGCACGTCAACATGTACGAAATTAAATTTGCAAGCACATTAATTACAGGAAATAAACAAACAGTTTAACCAACATGACTATTAAGAAAGGATAACCGGGAAACGGCTGGGAACCATATCCAGGCGGTGGAAGGTATTGGTAACACTGAAGAAGCGAAGTCAATGTAATCCTAAACTTTACTTAACAAGTTAGATTCGATTTCATATATAAAGCAATAACCAAGATACAATTAAAATAATGACGGCATAATTTCAACAACCATTACAATTTACATGAGGGTAGCATTTAGTAATTAAATTTATTTTACACCGGAACATCACACATGACGTTCCACTGTCGTGGCGTTACCTTTAAAAACCCAAAACAGTTCGAAATAAATAAAGGAAGGTAACGTTATACTAAAGTGAAGAGATACATCTAAAAAGGAAAAATAATTTACGTGTAATCATGGAGCAGAGCATCTTCGGTGGGTAGCCCCCTCAAAAACACTTCTGAGAAAGGGTACCCGACCTAAAGATGAATAATCCACGATGAAGCGGAATGAATGAGATAGTCCCGAGAAAAATATTACTGATAAGGATTACTTCGAAAGGCGTATAACAATTAATTTACAAAACAACAAACGGGAACTATCTCTTAACAAAGTGAAGCGACTTACCGAAACGGCTAAGTCATAATTATAACATTTGGAAGCAGAAGGAAACACGGGTACGCTCCGGCAAGATAAATAAAATGAAACACTACATTTGAAACAGAATACCAGAAAAGTTAAAAAATATTAATCAGTGCTTACCGGATGGCGGGGCCAAGAAGACCCGTACCTTGGAAGGTGACCGTTCCCTTCAGTGGTCAAACAGAAAAGACGCCCTCGCAGAGCAAGGCTCCAGCGACAACGCTTCTCCCCGGAAATTATGAAATATTACCACGGCCAATGAGCGTACGATGATTTCCTTCACCTACCAATCACATTTCCTTTTATTTTCTCCAATAGGAGCGCAGAAAAAATAGTGCTGACAAGGAACATTTAGGAAGCCTCTAGAAAAATTACGAAATTTGTGCAACTTTACGAAACCGGAAATCTCCCACGCCGATGTGGCGCGTGTGGTACAGGATGCACCAGAATTACCATGACAATCAAATAATTTCAAAATCATATCGACTTCAAACAAATTAAACAATTCCAAAATTCACATACTGAGGAAAACCAAAACAAACAAAAGAATAAATCCTTTACATACATAATTTATCGCCGTCTTCCGAGTCCAAATAATCAAATCCCAATAATCACAACAGAATTCATCTTCAAAATTTTACTGTATGTTATGTTTTACCATACCAATTTATGTGATTAATTTATTAACAATAGACCAGTGGCATCACATGCTAAAAATCTTTGGGTATTTACACAGAGCTGACAGTAGATTTTTTTAAAAATCTGATGTATGGGCCTAAGTTGCTCCTCAGTCGGTCAATACATTAACAGGAGCTTAACTAATTAGCCTATATTATGTCGCCTCTTTGGTTCATTAAGCAATATTATGTTGCAAGTGACATGTGACTGTCAACAGCACCATGCGGTTAGTCAGTTAATCATCTGGGGTGACAGCTCTGTGCATTAACCACTGCCATGGACTATACAATACGTGCTGCCATCTTTAGGATTTGAAAATAACTTTTAGAGAAGGCATTGGAAGAGGGTCAGTGGTCCGTAATCCAAGCAGCCATCGGATGCATATCGAGCAGGCAATGCCGTGATCACACAGTAAACTGTAATCATATTCGCCACAGTCTGGCTCCAAACAAAACTTGGAAGCCTCAGTAATAGCCCTTGTAGAACTCCACGCATAGGTTAGTAGACCGAGAAATGAGACTCTTGGATTTACTCTTGGAGAAGGTAGGGTTACATGAATGCTGTATACTTGCATCTTAATCACTAGAGTGTTAGGCTGAAGAGAGTCAAATATTGTCTAGTGCTCTATATAGAAGTACTGCAATACAGGACAAGCCCAATGTAATGCACTTGCTGGGCTGAGTGGCTCGGACGGTTGAGGCACTGGCCTTCTGACCCCAACTTGGCAGGTTCAATCCTGGCTGTCCGGTGGTATTTGAAGGTGCTCAAATACGTCAGCCTTGTGACGGTAGATTTACTGGCATGTAGAAGAATTCCTACGAGACAAAATTATGGCATCTTGGCACTTTGGAAAACTGTCAAAAGTAGTTAGGAACTTAAAAAACCATTATTTAAAAAAATATAATGCACTTATTAGGGTACATATTTCACACCTGCCTTAGGTATAGCTTAACTATGGTATATTGAGAGGTGATCTGTGCGGTGACAAGTGATGAGACAGAAGGTAGGGCAAAAAGGATTACAACATAATGTACTACTATACGTAAATTACACCACTGTCACATGATCATGCTTCTCTTTCCTAGCTTTTACTGATATGAGATTTCCACTGTGAAAACCATGCATCTGAATTGAAGTCATTATTGCCATGTAAATCATTATTGAATTTCATAGCTTGAGCTTTAATAACTGACTCTGACTTTGGTACCCTTTCACTTTTTTTTTTTTTTTTTAAACACCTGTTGATTCTCTACAGTAAGAATTTCACTAATAAAGATTTTTTCCCCTCATACACAGCATAACAAACTGTGTTATACCAGGCTTCTATTGTATTTGGAATATCATACATATATACAGACATACAGACGTACATACATACATACATACATACATACATACATACATACATACATACATACATACATACATACATACATACATACATACATGCATACATACATACATGCATACATACATACATACATACATATCTGATAGCTCGTTCTTGATTGACAATTAAAACTTGCTGACTGTTAAAATGAAACACTGTGCTGAGCAGTGTAGTGAGACCGTCACTTAGTGGACTTTGTACCTCAATATGCTTTTTAATTCATTAATCATGATCATTGTCATTTCATTTCATCAAGATTTTTAATTTGTTTTGCGTTATGTAATAATTGTTCTGCTACTGAAGATGGCCTTGAGAATAGGCTGAAACATGTATAGACTCTGTTCCATCTAACAGATGATTTGATTTGTATTGATAAGGAGGATTTTATAAATACTTTTTATTTGTGAAGTGATAACCGTCAATACAGAATGAGATTTATAACTTGCAACAGTATTCATCATTTTAAAACAGAACTTGGAAGTGATCAAGAGATGTTCAAAATGGGTGCCACATCAGTTAACAGAGGTGCAGAAGTGGACATAACATGAGACTTGCCATTTACGTCATATGTAATAATTAAAAATATACATCTGGAGCGATTTCAGCACAAAGTGAACAACACAATCAGTTTCATTATTTCACAAGCATGAGAACAAGAACTGAAGCATCAGTCAGTTGAATAGTGTCATCCGACATTACATCGGTGCCATGAAGTGTGACAGAATCAGTCACCCACTGAGGTCATGTTCATTTTCATGTATGACAGCTAAGGTGTTTTTGAGTGTCATCCCGTTTGTGAGAGCCACACTGTCACTATCCAATACTACCACACTTTTTTGCTGGGCCATCTGTGTTGTACACTTCTGTGGACATGTCCAGGAATGCTGGACAATGCTATACTTTTCCACAATAATGCTACGTTAAACATATAATTTATAAACATAAAAATTTTCCACCTATTCAATACATAGTTTTATTTACACTGCGGGTATTTACATTACATGGGTCTAGTTTCAACCCTACTCGGGGTCATCGTCAGCCATATTTAAACAATACACAATATTTGACGAAATCCTAAAACAAGTTTCTAATGAGCAGTAAGAACAGTATGAAACAAATATATAATTAACACTATGATGTGTGGTTGAATTTGGCGAAGTGCTATGGTGCTAAAAATGTTGCTTATGAAAGTTAAACATTATGTGTGACAATAGGTGAGCAATATATAATACAAGTAAAGAAATACGTTAAAAAGTCTAGGTGTAGAAGTACAAATGAGATGCTCTATGTTGTGGATCAACTTGAGTCTAATTTTTCAGACACATAGTGTTTCAGATAGAATTCAGTAAGTCCTGGCAATACATTATGGTTGTGGACCGAGTGTTATGGTACTATGACTGAACACAATATAATGTGACACTTATAATATTAGTTTACAAGTATGTAAAAATGTTTGAGTAACAAATGTGTACATGATTCTCTCTAGAAGAATCTGTGAGGAGTTGATTATACACTGTATCAGCTTAAGCAGAAATTTTGATACTTGGTGTATTAGGTAACCAAGCTATGTTGATATGACTGCAGGATTGATTGTTGGAACTGTGCAGACTGAATATGAAGTTTTAGAATTCTTCTGGAGTTGTAAGTAGACACTGCGCATGGTGATATGAATGGGTGGAACTCTCAGTTAATAGTGGAACAAATGGGACTTATTTAAATGAGAAAAAGCCAATAAAAATGCAAAGTACACAGAAAGAAGAATACAGTAGATAACAAAGCGAGTGGACACACCTTGCGCAGCAGTATGTGCAGCTTAGCTGTTAGTGTGCAACTGGTGGCAGAAGTAGATATATGGGAGAGGAGGAAGGTGAGGGGCAGGCGCATGCTGGTTGGGCAGAGTGATAGTTGCTCGGGAGGGGATGGGGGAGAGGGGGGAACTTAAGGCGGAGCTGAAGGGTGTGGGAGAAAGGGTAATTATTTCGGAAAAGTACCTTTAATTAAACTTAGGATCGAATTCTGGTTAGCTGAATTATTGTTTCTGAGAAAAGTGATAAATAAATCAAAAAGGATGTTGGGTTTCTCTGAGATTTCATTAAGATTGTAATTGGAATTAAAATATTGGTCTAGGTGTATGTAGTAATTTTCCATTATGTTGATTAAAGGACCCTTATTTGCTAATTCAAGAATGTCCATATCTTGTTCGATATTCGTGAAATTATAGTTATAATCTTGCATGTGTTGGCCGATAGCTGAAAACTTGTTGTATTTCATTGCGTTAGTGTGCTCGTGGTATCTTATATTGAAGTTTCTTCCGGTCTGCCCAACGTATGACTTGTCACAGGTATTGCATTTGATCCTATAAACTCCTGATTTTAAAAAGCTGCTGATCTTGGTGATAATGTGACGTATTGTGTAAAATGTTCATGTTCTTATTGTTGGTTTTGAGAGCTATTTTAACGCCTTGTTTCTTAATTTTTTTTTTTTGCTAGGTGCTTTACATTACACCGATACAGATAGGTCTTGTGGCGACGATGGGACAGGAAAGGGCTAGGAGTGGGAAGGAAGTGGCCGTGGCCTTAATTAATTTGCCTGGTGTGAAAATGGGAAATCACGGAAAACCATTTTCAGGGCTGCCGACAGTGGGGTTCGAACCTACTATCTCCCGAATACTGGATACTGGCCGCACTTAAGCGACTGCAGATATCGAGCTCGGTTTGTTTCATAAAAATATATTAGTTATCTTGTAAATATCATTGTTGAACGTGAAGGTGGAAAATGTTAGAGGTTTAGTTATTTCATTTTTGAGAGTAGTATTAAGGCGATGTTTGTGTTTATTGATTATCCTTTCTATAAAATGATTGCTGAAACCGTTGGATTTTGTATTTCCACGGATTGTGTTCAGTTCATTCTTTAGATCGTTCTTGGACATAGGTATGCTGAAAGCTCGATGAACTAGGTTATTGTATGTAGCTCGTTTGTGGGACTGGGGGTACATTGAATCTTGGTGAATAGTAGAAGCTGTTTGAGTAAGTTTCCTGAATATTTTATAACTTAAAGAATCTGAGTGTTTAGTGATAGTTAAATCTAGAAAGTTTATTTTTTGATCTGATTCAGTTTCTAGTGTGAATTTGATATGAGGATCAATATTGTTGAGTCTTAGGAGGGTGGTGGAAGCGTTAATTGATTTTTCGTCCATAATTACAAATACATTGTCAACATACCTGACCCAGAAGTGAATGTTATCAAATTTATTGTCAATTTTGTTGTATTCGAGGAAATCTAGGTATATTTCTGCCAAGATGCCTGAGGCTGGCGATCCCATTGCCAAACCGTCTTGCTGGTATATGACATTGTTTAAAGTGAAAAAGTTATTGTTTACAACTAGATTTAATACTGTGATGAAATCTTGTATCTCTAGTTTGCTCAAGTGGCTGTTTATGTTTAAATTGTTTTCAATTATCGGAATTAATTTTGATACTTGTATGCTTGGGTACATATTTACAATATCGAAAGATTGAATAGAATAATCAGGTTGCATATTGAACTTGTTTAGTTTATCTACTAGCTCTGATGTGTTTTAATAGACTTTTTAGATAAAAATTGATAATTTTTTCTTAAGAAACTTTGGATGAATTGTGACATTTTGTATGAGGAACTTAGTCTATGGTTGATGATTGGGCGAATGGGAACGCCGACCTTGTGTATTTTGGGGAGAGCTTTAGCAGTGGGAAGACCTGGGTTCATATTTATGAGTTTGGATTTTTCAACCACATATATTGTTAATTATATATTTGTTTCATATTGTTCTTATTGCTCATTAGAAACATGTTTTAGGATTTCGTCAAATATTGTGTATTGTTTAAATATGGCTGGTGACCCTGAGTAGGGTTGAAACTAGTCCCATGTAATGTAAATACATGCAGCGTAAATAAAACTATGTATTGAATAGGTGGAAAACTTTTATGTTTATAATTTATATGTAATCTCAGTTCAATACGGACCAACAACATGAAATTTATAACCCTTGATGACGTAGCTTACCACGCAAAACAAAAACCCTTTCAATATCTAGGCCTTAAATTAAAGATAGCCAAATTATGCAAAGACATTGATTTCCTAAAACAATATATATCTCTTGACCTGACACCTAATTTTCTAAAAAGCAATAAAAAGAAACATCGGATCTCACCCCAAACCATCAAAACTCAAAACCAACAAAATATGGTTAAGGGATGAATTTCAATTCTTATATAGGAAGAAATTTTTTTTAAAGTCATAAATTATTTGACACTCACCCAACCCTTGATGATAATGCTAGAACCTGTGAGGGAAGGTGGAAAGTCCTAGAACACCCTCCCTATTCACCAGATTTCAGTTCATGTGGCTTTGATCTCATTCTGAGCTGGCTCAAGCCGTTGAGGCGCTGGTCTTCTGATCCCAACTAGCCAGGTTCAATCTGGCTCGATCCGGTGGTATTTGAAGGTGCTCAGATACATCAGCCTCATGTCGGTAGATTTACCGGCACATAAAAACCTCCTGTGGGACTAAATTCTGACACCTTGGCATCTGCAAAAACCATGAAAAAGTAGTTACTTGGATGTAAAGAACAATAACATTATTATTATTATTATTATTATTATTATTATTATTATTATTATTATTATTATTATTATTATTATTATTATTTCATTCTGAAACTGAAGCAGGTGTTGTGTGGGATGTGTTTTGCAGACAAAGCAGTCATTTTAATGGCATATTGGTGGCAGGTGGTACACTCTGAAGCAACAAATAACTTGGATGGTATTCATCACCTTCCCCATCATTGGTGACCATGTATTGAGATTCTGGGGGACTGTTTTAAAGGACATTATCTATTTTTAAGGCATATCTGTATAGAGTTTGTGCATAATAAATACTACAACACTGCATGTCATTCCCCCCACCCCCTTGCCATTAGCTCCTGTACCCCGATATCATTTGATGCCAGAATTGAGGTGCACATTGCCTTGACCTTCTAAAGTACATTGTGGATTTTCTGTGCTGCAGTGTTATTGGATGATATTTCACAGTTGCCATTACTTATGAAATTACCCCCATAGATGGTGTGTGATAATGGTTTAAATGTTCATACACTCATTTGCAAAAGTAATTACGCATCATAAATGAATTGCATTTTTACAATGAAAATTACCACACAATATCGTCATAGGCTGATGTGTGTCATATTTGCATGTCCTTCTCTCATTCATAGATGCAAGATGCTGAATAAGGTCTAAGTAGCAGTGTGAACCACAAAGCTAAGTGAGTGAACACACAGCATGCCCTGTTGACACATTTGACAAGGCTTTGACCAGCTAGGTAAAGGTAAACTCGTGTTCTCATCCCGAGATGGTGCAGCTCTTTTCAGGCACACCCCCAATGGTGGTTAGCTGCATGTACCATTTTTACCAAATACCAGCCCTCCTGCCATTCTTAAATTTCTGGCAGTACCAGGAATTGAATCTGGGCCCCAAGAACGGCAGCTAATAACACTAACCATTACGCTACTGGTGATTATAAGAGATGCGTCATCGCACTAAGAGTCCGACTCGTTGGCTGAATGGTCAGCGTACTGGCCTTCAGTTCAGAGGGTCCCGGGTTCGATTCCCGGCCGGGTCAGGGATTTTAACCTTAATTGGTTAATTCCAATGGCTGGGGGGCTGGGTGTGTGTGGCGTATTCAACATTAGAAATCATCCTAGGTAGGGCCCTCATCTTCATCTTCACAGACATGCAGGTCGCCTAATAGGCCGTCTACTAGAAAAAGATCTGCACCAGGCTTCTCCGGAGGCCATGTGCCATTATTTATTATCACACTAAGAGAGGCAGGTTGGCTGTTTCGGCACATTGCTCGTCACTTGAACCATTCTGAGTATACTGTGCTTCAGTGTTGGATGTCGTGGGAACATGAAGGTGCACAGAGTTGTCGAGAAGGCTCAGGTCGACGCCAGCGGACTACTAGCTCGGAGCAACAGGCTCCGCAGGCATTGCTACCCACCATCTAAAGGTATGTCACGGTAGCTGGAGTATGCGTGTGCTGATCAGAACCATATCCAGGTGGCTAGCAGAGCAGGATCTGTAGTCGTGGTGTCCCGTATGACATCTGCCATTATGATATGAGCAATGCTGAGCACGTTTGAACTTGTGCCAGGACTGGGTAGCATGGCAGCTTGTGGATTAGAAATGAGTGGTATTCAGCGATGAAACATGGTTCTCTCTGGAGACAAATGACTGCTGAATTTAAGTCTGGCATTATGATATGAGCAATGCTCATCATGTTTGAACTTGTGCCAGGTTTGAGTAGACTGGCAGCTTGTGGATTGGAAATGAGTGGCATTCAGCGATGAATCATGGTTCTCTCTGGAGACAAATGACTGCCAAATTTAAGTCTGGAGACGTCCTGGCCATCACAGAGATCCACATTTCATTGTAGAGTGGCACACCGCCCCAGTATGAGATGTCATGATGTGGAGTACCATTTCCTAAGATTCCCACTCCCCACTGAAGAAACCCTGACAGTGCAGTGGAACATCCAGGAAATTTTGTGACCATGTGTGCATCCCTTCCTGGTGCAGCTCAATAACCCTATTTTCCAGCAGGATAATGCCTGCCTTATACAGCATGGATATCTCTGGCCTGACTTTGTGATGCCAACATGATTCCTCGGTAAAGTAGGTCTCCATACCTCTTACCCATGAAGAATGTTTGGAACCAAATTGGACGCCAACTTCAGCCAGTGGCAACTATGGCAGATTTGGAGGGTCACTTGAGCCAGTGGTGGTAAGATCTTCCTCAGGGGAATATCTGATAGTATGGCTTCATGCTCGGCCATATTGCCACCTGTTTCCACGCTACAGATGGTCCAGCATCATACTAAGTGCATCTTGCAAATTTATGTTACCCTACAGTAAATTCTTGGTGTGGTGCAGTGTTTTGATGTTTTCTTTATACTACCATGCCTTGTGTGTGTACCTGTTCCATCTTACATGCCCCTGTAATGGCTAATGAGTGTATATAGCTAGCATTAGATATCTTGAAGGACAGTTTATGAGACACCTTGGGTGCCATTCACAATATCCACTCTTTCCACATGATATTTTTGGCTGCTGTGTCATTATTTCCACCTAAAACCTATAATTTTAACCCATCAATGCCAACTAATGCCATATATAGGATGACCCAAAAGTCCGTTAACATTTGACGAGGCCATACTTCGCGGAATATTGAAGGTAGAGAGGTAATAATTGACACACCTGATTGGTATGACATAGGGTTTTATTGACACCAACAACTGCACAAACAGGCTAACAGATGGCTCTGGGCAGCACCACGTCAGTGATGCCACATAGGTCCTTGTATTGTATAAAAGGAGCTGTCATGAGAGAGGGCGTCAGATTTGCCTGCAATTGCAGCATGTTGATGTTACCAAAAAAGGCACTGTTAGTGAAGCTTTACTGTACTTCATTTTGGTGTCAATAAAACTCCATGCCATGCCAATCATATGTGTCAATTATTACGTCTCTACCTCCAGTATTCCGTGAAGTATTGCCTTGTCAAATGTTAACAGACTTGTGGGTCCCACTGTAGTATAGTGGACTACCAAGGAATAGTCTCCAAAGATTCAGTCCTGCAAAAGTGGTAATTTTATAGGTGAGACCAAGGGCTTAAACTGTTTACCATTGTTGCTACCGAGCTCAATAGCTGCAGTCGCTTAAGTGCGGTCAGTATCCAGTATTCGGGAGATAGTGGGTTCGAACCCCACTGTCGGCAGCGCTGAAAATGGTTTTCCGTGGCTTCCCATTTTCACACCAGGCAAATGCTGGGGCTGTACCTTAATTAAGGCCATGGCCGCTTCCTTCCCACTCCTAGCCCTTTCCTGTCCCATCATCGCCATAAGACCTATCTGTGTCGGTGCGACGTAAAGCAGCTTGCAAAAAAAAAAAAAAAAAAAAAAAAACATTGTTGCTGGAGGACATTAAGTATATAAAAGGGTACGATTATTCAAATGGATTCTTCTGGGCATTGATGGATTAATGGTGGTGCGCTGGGATTGCCTGTGAATTCTTTTAATAGAACACGGACTCTGACCTACTGTATATATTTCATTCCTCTATGAAATGTTTGTAGAAAGGTTCCAGTAAGCATTTTCTTGTCTGTCATACTTCACATCACTTTCTATTATTTGTAATAATGCCTCTCTCCCACCTGTGTGTTATTAAATCTCTTTTCCAACATGGATTTGTTTGCCCTTGCCTAATCCATCATTAACAAGTGCTTAGCTAAGACTTTCTGCCACGAACCTACTATGCTGGCATAGCAGGGGGGAGAAGTGATACTCCCACATGGCACATCCCACGTGCCAGATAGGGGGTCCTAACCAGCTTGCTGGCAGACTTGAGCAAAATAAAATAGCTCTCGCCGACCAAACACACATGCCCTGTGGGTGGGGGACGCAGGCGAAGAATACACCCATGGTATACACTGCCTGTCGTAAGAGGCAACTAAAAGGGATGATCGAATTAGAACCATGAGACTACTTGTAATTAATACCACCACGCGGGGAATACCATGGGTCGCTTTTACTTGCGTGTAGTACCACTATGTTAGGTACACAATAGGTTTGTTATTAATAGCAACAGCGTGTGAATCAGGGTAAGTTTTACAGTACCTGTGATTAGTACCACTCTATGAGTGACACCATGGATGAGCGACACTATGGGTCTGCCTTGTATATGATTAGTACCCACTATGTGAGGAACACCATGGGATAGTATGAGTCCCTGTGATTAGTACACCTGAGGAACACCATACGTTTGTGTTTCCTGTAGATGGCACCACAATGTGAGAAACACCATAGGTCTGGGTTACATGCATGCATTACTTTACCTGTGAGTAGTACCATATGTGTATCTTGGGTATTCAGCCCGAAGGCTGGTTGGATCCCCAACAGGTCCACCATTAGCTGTCATAGATTGCCTAGGTATCACTGAAGAGGCGTACTAGGGAAATGAGGGGTGAGGTAGTTTCCCGTTGCTTTCCTCACTGGGCCAGAAATTGCTATTGCATATCAGTCTGCCAAGCCCACTGAAATGCGTGCACCAACTGATCCTAAAGCGACATTTTCACACCATTCATAGCAGGGACTGACTGCATAAGGAATGGCATTACTAGCATCACTCATACCTCAGCCACTTTCATATTGTCAAAGCCAAGGATAAGACTGAGACAGGTCAATGAAAGTAATAAATTTATTCTAGCCCATACCAGAAGACATAGAGTAGTACCATAATGTGTGGAATACCACAAGTCTATGCTACTTTTGATTAGTACCACAACATGACAAATACCATGATTCTACTTTCTTAGTGATAAGTACCATTATGAGGGGCCGATGACCTGGATTTTGGACTCCTTTAGACCACAAGCATCATCGATTCAGGATTGTGCTTTAGAAGCGGTCCCTTGGTCAGTAATACTATTGTTTAACGTTTTTTTTTCTGGGAATGTGGGGCATTACGGGTCGGATCCACTGATTGTTTGAAATTTATATTCATCCATTCATTCTTCCTCATCATGTTGTAAATTCTGGTCAGTGGATGATTTTGGACTTTTAAATTGTCATTACATTTCGTCTCATTTTGTACCATTAGGGGCTGATGACCTAGATTTTAGGCCCCTTTAAACAACAAGCATCATCATCATACCGGGTGAGTTTACCATGCGGTTAGGTGCCCGCAGCTGTGAGCTTGCACCCGGGAGATAGTGGGTTTGAACCCCACTGTCGGCAGCCCTGAAGATGGTTTTCCATTTTTACACCAGGAAAATGCTGGGGCTGTACCTTAATTAAGGTCACGGCAAATTTGTTCCCTTTTTTGCTTTACGTCGCACCGACACAGATAGGTCTTATGGCGATGATGGGACAGGAAAGGTCTAGGAGTAGGAAGGAAGTGTCCGTGGCCTTAATTAAGGTACAGCCCCAGCATTTGACTGGTGTGAAAATGGGAAACCACGGAAAACCATCTTCAGGGCTGTCGATAGTGGGGTTCGAACCCACTATCTCCCGAATACTGGATACTGGCCGCACTTAAGCGACTGCAGCTATCGAGCTCGGTCAATTTGTTCCCACTCCTAGCCCTTTCCTATCCCATCGTCGGCACAAGACCTGTTTGTATCGGTGCGATGTAAAACAAATAGTAAAAAAAAAAAAAAAAAAAAAAACATCATCATCATCATGACTTTCTGCCGAATGTTTTGTAGCGACGGAGTGCACCTTCGGAACAAAACCACAATTTCATACTGCTGCCCTATTACCATATGTTCCCCTTGCAATGTGGTCCAAGGTATATAACATGATCAGTAATCTAGAAGTATAATCTGGGTGCAGATTGAGGCATATTGAGCCCTGAGAACTTGATAGCTGCAGCACCACCTCTTTGTTCTGCCTTAATCTGAACCAAGGGAAACCTGCTCTAATTGCAAAGTTGGATCCATGACAACACTAAGTGCCTATGAGTGTTACTGATAATTAAATATGAGATTCTTTTGCTGGAGATATTGACTGTTATTTTGCTAATCCTTCATTAGCACTATCCTGTCAAGTGTTATAAGAAGATATTGGAGCATAAAAGAATGCCTTTGCTCCACCATCTTCTGTTTTTTGATACCTCACTGCATGCTTGCAGAATATGGTATGAACAGTCCAGTTGGTGAATGAGTATATTGTCCCAAAAGTGGGTGATGGAAAGTAACAATGAAGGGCAAATTAAGCAGTATATAGAAAGACAGGAACATCAAAAGAAACTCATAGGATAAACACAGTGACAGGTCAGTTTGGGAAGAGGGAGAAGTAGAAAGGTAACAAAAGGAGAAGGACAATGGATCTTTTTTTTTTTTTTTTTTTTTGCAGTCCCTGACAAGCTCATTTCTACTTCCCAGCTTCATTGGGATGTGGTAGTGGTTATTATTGTTTTAAGAGGAAGTACAACTGGGCAGCCATCTTCATCAGGAGTACAGGCTTCAACACTCATTGAGGAGCCATTTTGACAGTCTTAGGACAAGAAAAAGGCTGATTACATTCATGAAATAGGAAGAGACAAAAAAACAAAAGTGATGAATACAGGTGGAAAAAGACTGGGAACACAGGACCAACACAAAAAGAGAATAGAAACCCAACAGGTTTATATAAGTAAATGGGCTGAGAAGATATGGGTGTAGAAAAACTAGGATTGATGCAGGGAGAAACAATCTGTTTGAAGACAGCAGTGTATGAAGATGTGGAGATTGTCCTTTCTCTTTTATGCTTACTTTCTACTTCTTCAAACACTGCCCTGTCATTGTGTTTGTTCTATTGTTTGTTCCTTTTGTTGTTTCTGTCTTTCTGTGTATGGCCTGTCCTAAAAGTACTGGAAGTGTTTTTACATTTACTGATTCATTATACTAAGTAGCTCAGAATTCTACTGGAGTAGTTACACAAAATTATATAAAAAGGAAAGAAAGAAAAAGACGTAAATGCTGAGCATTAAATTATTGTAAATTGAAATTAATATTCAATAAGTCTGGGAACCCTAATGCTTTTCTTTTCTGTTGATCAATGATAGCAGATATGAAAACTGTTTATATGAATGTTAACATTATACAGCTATCCCTTGTTATAAAATGATGGGCCTTCTTTTTCTAACCTCATCTGTGTTTCTCCTTATTCAGGAGCTTTGAGGTAAGATTTTAAATCTTCAGAACAGAATAAAAGATCCTCATTGTAATATGTACATTTACCCTGTTATTGATTCACTCCTTGTTTAACTTTAATTTTTCAACCTTTCCAGGGCATGTGGTAATTTTTGTTTTTAAGCCGTAGTGGAGTATGTGTTAGCTGTCCAACTGGAATTACCTAGGCATCCAGAGGTGAAAGAATTGTCCCTCACTCTGCTGGTTTTTAGTACACTCAACGACTTATTGAAATGCATATGGGAGGGAGTCTGCAGAAGATTTGGGGAAGTTGATGAATGGCATGGACAATCTTGGATAAGGAGTGCATTTATTGAAATGCATATGGGAGGAAGTCTGCAGAAGATTTTGAAAAGGAGTGCAGGATAAATAAATCCAAAACAAAAGTAATGGAATGAAGTCATGCAAAGTCAAGTGATGCAGAAAATGAAGCGTATGCACAGACGCCTATGTTACATTTTTGTGAAAATTGTTAATTATGGAACCAAGTTTTATGATGTGTCCTCGATCCGTATTTTCACTTAGTTTGAGCATATTGCAACAGTTGGCCTCCCCTAATCCAAAATTCTAAAGCAAAATATACTTTAAGAACCACGGAACAAAAGATTTAAGTTACATTCGCTTTCTGTGCAAGGTATGATGGCATTGTTATAAATTGAAAACAGCTGTATATGATTATTGCAATCAAGGTATTATTCTCATGTTTCCAGTTGTGAATTACAGTATTTAAGTTTATTTAATATTTCATAAACAAAATGGACATGCAATCAGAGGAGAATGTAATCATAATGTTAAGTTGTCACCAAGTGATCTGCTCAGAATAACAAAGAAATATAATAACTAGTGAGAAATGTTCAATCTTCGACTTGGTTCCTTTGTATTCAGATGATTTACAAATTATGAAGGAGAAAAAGAGTCTGCAAGATATGCTGAAATACCTAAAGGAGGCACACCATGTTTGTATTTAAAATTAAAAACAACATATTCTGTGCAGAAAAAAACGATGTTCATTCTTTATATTTAAAGCTACATACATTATTTTCAGATAGTAAATTATAAGTAGGTTGAAAACTTCTTTCTTATTCTTTCCTGTACATATTCATTAGTGTGTGCGAGAGTAACCATGCATGCTTCAATGCTGTGTTGGATATATGGAACAAACGTCCATGTTACAGCATACCACATAGGCCCGCTTTGCAGACAACATTCAACTTGATGACCATTTTTTCCACTATATAGAAAATGTTAACATAGATGTTTGTTCACTGTTATACTTCAAATATTAAATTAGGAAATGAAGTCGTAAAGGATGTAGATGAATATTGTTACTTGGGTAGTAGAATAACCAAGGATGACAGAAGTAAGGAGGACGAAATGCAGACTAGTGAGAAAAAAAAAATAAAGGAAAACCTTTCTTAAGAAAATAAATTTGCTCACTTTACACATAGAAGTGCATGTTGGAAAGATGGTTTTGAAGATATTTATGTAAAGTGTGACATTGAACTGACATGAAATATGGACTCTACAGAAAGGAAGAAAGAAAAATAATAGAAGCTTTTGAAATATGGTATTACAAAAGAATGCTGAGTATGAGATGGGTGGACTGGATCGCAGATGAAGAGATAATGAATTGAGTTGGTGAGAGAAGAACGAATTGGTGAAATTTAATTGGAAAATCAGAAGAAAAGAGAGAGATCTGTAGGACACATCTTAAGACACCTAGAATTTGCTCAGTTAATTTCTGAAAGAAGTGTTTGTGTAAGGGCAATAAAGGTATACCAAGGTATAAATACAACGAACAGTTTAGAATAGATGGAGGAAGTAATACAGTAGTTGCATAGAAATGAAAATATTAGCACAGAATATAGTGACATGAAGAACTGCATCATACCAGATGACCCAAACAACAACAACAACAACAACAACAACAACAACAACAACAACAACAACAACAACAACAACAACGACGACGACGACGACGACGACGACGACGACGACGACGACGACGACGACGACGACGACGACGACGACGACGACGACAACAACAACAACAACAACAACAACAACAACAACAACAACAACAACAACAACAACAACAACAACAACAACAACAACAACAACAACAACAACAACAACAACAACAACAACAACAACAACAACAACAACAACAACAACAACAACAACAACAACAACAACAACAACAACAACAACAACAAAGGGATTTTGTCTGGGAGTAAATACTGACCACTCCACAGTCATCTCCTGCACCAGAAGTTGAAGTGTATTGTTTTACCCTCCAAATGCCTTATTGATCAGTATACTAGAAGAAACACTTTACCTAATGGTGATGTATCCTAAAAGTCATCATTAGGGATGCGAATTTGCCTATTTTATTCCTGTGGAGTATAAAGTACATATTTAATGCCTTTTGACAGTCTTTTAAAAAAGCCAATCTTCTTCCAGTGCATTTTATCCTAGCTGGAGAAGTCGACAGAATTATTTTCTCGTTTTTCAACATCTGTTTACTCCACTAACAATAAGGAGAATTCTGGGAAGTCTCAAGTTAATTTTTATTTTTTTCGTAACTGAGGACTACGATCACATTTCATTGCAGCATTTATAGACCTATTTTGTTTTGTTGCAACGCTATACAGAGTGTAATGGTGAGGTATGGCCAAACTTACAGAACACATCCTCACACGTAGAAGATTTCTTTTTTTTGCTATGGGTTCAATGTTGCGTTAACACGTCAAAGGTTTTTGGTGGTGGAAGGATGAGAAAGGGCTGGGATTGGGGAGGTAGTGTCCTTGGCCTTAATTAAGGTACAGCCCCAATACTTGCCTGGTGTGAAAATGGGAAACTACAGAATACCATCTTCACGGCTGCCGATGGTGGACACAAAAAGAAGAAAACATATTATACGGACATGAATCCAGAAAAGCTTTATTTCCATGTCAGAACTAATTTTATACAGAGTACATTAATTATGAAAAAGCACAGGAACAGAACATACCAGCATACCAAATAAAATTCTTTCTTACAGGAAATATAAAAAATTCCCTACGTTAGCATTGATACACAATACCCACCATCAAAGGGATACATCAGCGTGTCTGGGATATTAACTAATTATAACTATTTTTTTTCATGCCTGTTTGGTTGCCTATTTTACACAATGTTGCCTAGTTACACCTATTTTGGCTATTTTTAATGCCTGCATGCCTGCCCATTTTAACTGTCTTTAGTCCCTGTAAATCCTGACCTTAATCATCGCTAGGGTTGCCACCTGTCCCGTATTTGAGGAAAAAATTTTGCGTCCCGTATTATGAACTGTTGTCTCTTAAAAACAAGCGTTTGTCTTTTTTTTTCTCTCTAAATATTTTAAAACCCGTATTTAATTTGAGCACCATTGAAGTTCAAAGTAGCTCTATTATTTTTTTCTCTATGGAGCCTCAGAAGAAGGAAATCTCATGATGTCTTGCCATTTTCTGCTAAAGCTGAGCATGCTGGGATATTTACCTCGTCTTCTGCCATGTACTTCCGTAGGTCTTCCATTCCAATTTCTGCCGCAATTGTTCATGCCGTTTGAGACTAAATCTACGTAAATTGTGAAGTTATCAAAGCTCATCGAAGACATCAGTGTTAAGATGTCAGATGCATTGTACTGTACTCTATGTACTTTTAAAAGGGTGGAAGTTAGTTTCTTTTATAAATTTCAATAATTATCTTATTCTGTTAATGAAACTAATTATAATCTAATTGAAATTGGCACTTAACATTTGATTTTCTAGTATTCATGAACTGTCCATTATTTTTGTGAAATTTTTAGTTGAATGTCCCTTATTTCTTACATAAAAAAGTGGCAACCCTATCATCACTATAATATGCAGTTTTTATCCATTTTTAAAGGAGTGTATATTTTTAACAAAAAGCTTTCATTAAATGTATTGTCCATTATTCTGGATCACTTTGGCTAATATCAGACAATCTCATAATGTCTTTCCTCCATTAGGTTGCATGCTTGCTCCCCGTAATACTCTTTTGATGAATTTTGACATTTAAAGAATAGAAATCTTTTCTCTTGAGAGAATTTTTTAGGGAATATACATAGATGGTAGTGTAGTCTATACAGGAGGAATCAGAAAATTCTACAAAAGGTCCACTACCTTCTGTATTGTGGTCACAGATGTGTGCAGCCTTGCAATCTATTAAAGAAATTATTTAAAATAGTTTACGTTGTGTCCACCGTGTCAATACACTTTTAATGATTGAAAATTATTTATTCTATCATACATGTTTCGGGAACAGTATGCATTTCCTTCATCAGTGAAATCAAATTCCTTGACCAAATTGATAATCTGGTTATGCAGCAGCTCATAAAAGACCACAACCCTGCAACTCCTCCAAATGTTTAACATGACTTTCTTGACATGAAGACCAGTCTTTGAGGATATCTGGAGAGTACCATGCTGTTTACACCATGATCTCTGGTTTACAGAGTTACAGTAAACATTTAATTTGATCATCATCATCATCATCATCATCATCGACCATCTTCAGTTGTGTTACGACCGTTCTACGACATCTTACCTTCTGCCATCTGTTCCATTCTACTGCTCGCTCGCCCAGCTGTTTACTGACTGGCTTGTTCTCCGGCACTGCTCTTGCTGCCTGGCTGTGACGTCACACCTACGTGATCTTCGTCGAGTAACTTCCCGAATCTCTTCACTTCATATATAAGCAAGCCATTCCTTCATTTCGACGGTCAGACATTTAGTGCATCTTAACTCAAGTGGAGAGAGCGAACTGTTCGCTGGCGTCTGTCCCATAGCGATGTTTTATTTCCTCTTCCTTTCTTTTCGTACTCACTCTGTCCCCTTTTTCTTTCCTTTATTCCGATATTGAGTAATGCAATTCTCTTTCCTCCCGATGAGTTTTAGCTCTCTTTCCTTCTTTCAGGTTTCAAATAAAGATTGTAAGAGTGGCCTTTAATTGGTATGGTGAAGCGTACTAATCCCCCCCTTTTATTGGAAGTCGTATAATCTATTAGGTACTAATTGGGTTTTCTCTTTTGAATACGGGTCTTCAGCTTTAGCTGAATAACTGGTATCCCCAAGAATTCTTAATCATTATTTGTCTCGATTGTATTCTGGTCGTCAAGTGGGCTGAGCCCTTATCATATGTTTGTATTTCCTATCCTTCAACTGATTTATATATTACCTGTTCTAGTCATTTATGCTTAAAATATAACTTGTTTTAAATTGATTCTTCACATTTTTATGTATCCTCTGTCCTCTCACTCCTTGCTTATTCTTTTTTTTTAACTCGGTACCTACCACGGACAGCCCTCTCGGTTAGCCCGCTAAGCTTCCGCTGCCTGTGTCGATTGGATAAAGCTAAGCCGGATATACTAATTTCTCTTGGTGTCGTCCCAGTTTATTGAGGTGTCGGGCATATGCCTTTCAGTGGTTTAACAAGTTTCCACCAGTGAAACAATATTTGCTCGCCTCAAGTGTTCAGCGGCCCTCATACTGACCCATTACGCCACAGTTGCCTGGGTGTGGTGTGCGAGCCCCCTCCATCTTTGTCTGTCCATGAACCGCCAAGCGTTCAGCGGCCCTCATACTGATCCATTACGCCACAGTTGCCTGGGTGTGGTGTGCGAGCCCCCTCCATCTTTGTCTGTTCATGAACCGCTGTTCTCTCATAATCTTCTCCCAATCTTGTCCTCTCTCATCGACATCTTTCTTCACCAGATCTGTCCATTTTCCTCTGGGTCGCCCACTGGTCTTTTTCCTTTTACTTCTGTTTCATATTCTCTTCTTGCAATACTGCTTGCACTCATTCTTCTTACATGACCAAACCACCTCATTCTTGCTTTCTGAATCCTCTGTAGTAGGGAGTCTCCTATTCCCACCTCCTCTTGGACTTTTTCATACCTGAACTTGTCCTTCCTGGTCTTCTGTATTATGGTGTGTAGGAACTTCATTTTTGCAGCTTGGAGTTTTGAGTTTTCTTGTCTCGTTAACGTGGTAGTTTCCAAGCTATACATGAGGTAGGTGTATAATATGATTTATATAATGTCATCTTTGCTTTCAATGATACATTTTTATCCCACAGCAGTTGTCTTACTTGGTAGTAAAATCGAGTTGCCTTCCTAATTCGACTGTCCACCTCATACTTTGCAAGGTTGTCTTTTGATATTATACTACCCAACTACTTAAACGTTGGAACACTGTCCAGTTTGGTGTCATTTATTCTGATTTGTGGTTTGTCATCTCCCCTCTGTAACTTCATCACCACCATCTTAGCCTTGTTGATATTTAAATCATACCTCTTAAACTCTTGACTCCATTTCTGCAACTTTTTCTCCACATCATTTTCGGTTTCACCCCAGATCACCATGATGTCTGCAAAGATGAAAGCTTGCAAGTCCTGCTGCTCCTTCCTTTTTAGAGCCTTTATTATGGCATCCATCACAATGATAAACAAGAGGGGTGACAGAACACTGCCTTGCTGTACTCCTCTCTTCGTTTGAAACCATTTAGACAGCTTGCAACCCACTTGCACACAACTTCTGGTTTTATCATACACCATCTTCACTTCATGAACTGCCAGCTCTTTTATGCATTTCCAGGTATGCTCCCTTGGTACACTATCATAAGCCTTTTCGATGTCTGAGAATAGTAGAAAAAATTGTTTCCCTTTTTCCCAGTGCATGTCCATTAACAGCATGATGGCAAAGATAAGGTTTGTAGTTGTTCTTCCAGGCCTAAAACCATATTGTTCCTCTTCCAATAAAGCTCTACAATTCCTCTTAATCTACTCTCTATGATTTTTTCCAGAAGTTTTAGACCATGTGAGAGCAGAGTAATTCCACGGTAGTTGATGCATTTCCGTCTACTCCCCTTCTTGAAAAGAGGTACGATTATACCCTTCTTTCAGTCTTCTGGGATAGTGTTTTCCTGCCATACTGTGTTAAGGTGTCTATATAACCACTGGACTGCTGGAGTTCCTGCACCGAACTCGATAGCTGCAGTCGCTTAAGTGCGGCCAGTATCCAGTATTCAGGAGATAGTTGGTTCAAACCCATGGAACCTCCACTGTGGGCAGCCCTGAAGATGGTTTTCCGTGGTTTCCCATTTTCACAACAGGCAAATGCTGGGGCTGTACTTTAATTAAAGCCACGGCTGCTCCCTTCCCATTCCTAGCCCTTTCCTGTCTCATCGCTGCCATAAGACCTATCTGTGTTGGTGCGACATAAAGCAACTTTAAAAAAAAAAGGAGTTCCGCTGCTTGCAACATATCTGTATTTAACTCATCTGCTCCAACTGCTTTTCCTTTCATCATACTTTTCATGGACTTTTCTATCTCCAGCCATGTGATTGCGGGTTCTCTGCTTCTACTTTCCTCGTTACTACTACAGGGTTCCTCACTGTCTGATGTAGTGCTCGCTACTTCATTTAAGAGATTATCAAAAAAGGTCTTAAATTAATTCCTGATTTCATCTTCTTCTCGCACTAAGGTTCTGTTGTCCCCTTCTATTGCCTTTATATCCTCTTGTTCACACCTGTTCTTGACTACCCTGTACAATAATTTCCTATTTCCTCTGCGGTCTAATTCCAATTTATCCACAAACTCATTCCATGCTTTTTCCTTCTCTTCTCTTACTACCCTCTTAACTATGAGTTTCTTTGTTCTATAAAGTTCCTGTAGTCTATTAACTCCTTGGCTTACTTGGTCTTGGATAGTTTTTTGTTTTTCTTTATCTAGCACTTTTTTGGCTTGGTTTCTTGCTTTAATGGCTGTTTTGACTTTGTCGTTCCACTTGTTGACTTGGTCGATCCTGTTAACCCACAGAGTTCTTTAGCTTCTCCCACAAATGTATCTTTAAAAATTATCCACTCGTCCTCTACTGTTGTTGTTTCTCCCCGTGGTAGGTTTTGTTGTATTCTATTCTGATATTCTTCCTTGTTGTTGTCTCCAGTAATTATGTTCTTGAGAAGAGATTGATCTTCATTTCTTTTATAGAGTTGATTACACACAAATAAAACAGCTGGCGCTTACACTTTGGTACAGTTGATGAACTTGATGAAGCCTGAAGATTTCCTTGGACAGTTACTTGTAGTAATAATAATAATGATAATGTTAATAATAATATGTTGAATGATGTGCATAACCTCGTTTGGTATGGTGTAGATAATCCACCACAATCATTATTGTAGCCATGTTCGTTGTTGCAGGTCATCTGGATCAAGCTCAAACTCAGTGTTCCTGAACTGGCCATGTCACAACACAATATTGATTACTTCCTGTGTCCTGTACATACTGCAGAACTTATCAGCTGCTTGGATAAATTTCTTCCCTTTCCAGAAATAATTCATTTTTAATTATGCTGAAATTGCTCAATAGGTTTACCATTTTCTTCCAACTACATGCCCTACTGCACGTCATGTCCTACCTTAAGCAATCGTCTATGTTAAATGATATGAGAATTAAAACTTAATATTACTGTTATGTACCTGGATTATATATGTTTAAAATACAATGTTCTTGAACCAACATAAAATATATTTACAAAATATTTTATTGATGTACTAAACGCATCTCAGAAGAACTAATACACTTAACCAATGTGAAGGTGCATGGATAGTTTAAACATCAGAAGTTGCCTTTGAATGTTTCTTGCAGGTTCATAAAAATATTTTTTAAATATTCATTAATCAGATAGGTACTTATTTCATGATTTTTAAAAATATTTCTAACTTTAGGCAAAATTATTTTGATCTATAATACTTCCTTTCAAATTTTTGTACAGGGATGTATTGATTTGTTTTTACTGGTTCAGAATTCCTATGAAAGAAATATTCTACACTTTCAATACATAATTATAAGCTCACTGGACAAAAAATTAGTCACCTTAGTGCGCACGCACAGATGGATCGTTAAGCCTATACAGATGGCGCAGCGAATGAGTCCCATGCTCACCCACACGCGCACTGCCTCAACGTGAATGTAAGGCAGTAGCGATCAGTCAGACATTGATGTTTCATGTGGACAGTATACATCAACATGGGTAAATGCAAGGATGTGACAAAGTGGCAAAAGGGGGCAATCGTGTTTGACCGTGCCCATGGCCATATGGTGCGTGAAGTTGCTGGATTTGTTGGTGTTTCACAGCGAATGGTTCATCATGTCTGCAAACGGTAGTTTACTACGTGTGGCCATGAAACACGACGTCAGAATTCTGGTGGGGAAAAAATCCTGACTGAGAGAGACCGGAGACGCGTTTCACGGCTTGTGAATCAAAATTGCTTCGAAACCCAACATGAATTGCTGCAGTCAGTGAATGAAGGTCCATCCCAACTTGTTAGTGAGAGATCATTGTGACGGGAAATGCATGCAATGAACATTTGGAGTTGGTTACCTCGCAAGAGGCCATTGCTCACACGGGCACATAAAGCTGCGCATCTTCAGTGGGCTAGAGATCATTGAATGTGGACAGTAGCTGACTGGTGGAATGTAATGTGGCCTGACGAATCATATTTTTGCCTGCATTCCAATGACGCACGTTGTCAAGTGCACCCAAAGCCAAATGAAGCATTTCATCCTGAATGTGTGCAAGGTCAGCTTCAAGCCGGATGTGGGTCTGTGATAATTTTTGGGGTGTTTTTCGTATCATGGAAAGGGCCTGCTTACTGTGGTGACTACTAACATGAACCAGCATGTTTATTTAAACATTCTGGATGATCAGGTGTTGCCTTTCAGTCAACATCTGCGTGATGAGTATGCTATTGAGACCCTGATTTTTCAAGATGACAACAGCAATATTCATCAGGCTGAATGCATATGTGACTTGTTTTATGAACACTCCCCCACCCTATTATATCTCAATTGGTCAGCAAAATCACCTGGCTTGAATCCCATTGAACATCTGTGGGATACGTTGGAAAAGCAGGTAAAACGCCGACATCAGCATCCCCGTAATTTGGTAGAATTGCACAATCAAATTCTCAGCGAGTGGATTAACTTGGATGTGACATACCTGCTTGACCTTGTGGACTCACTTATTAACCGAATCCAGGCAGTTATCAATTCCAGAGATGGAATTACATGGTCTTAAATGATACTTGTAATGATTTCTCCAGGGGGTGACTAATTTTTTGTCTGGTGAGTTTATTATGAAGTAAATGGATAAAGAACCCTCAATAATTAACAAAAGTCTGGACAAATGCTTCACAGCTTCATAGAATCCTCTTTACTCAGACTTCCTCTATCAGAAGTTATCAGTTTGATGAAAACCTAATGGGAAGAAGCAGCTTGTAGCTGTGGCCTATCAAGCTCTTATTTATTATCTGGAGGAAAATGTATTTGGTAACCTGTCACAGGATAATGTCATTTGGTTAACGAAAATTTGTCTGATATTTTTATTATTCTGAGACATGAGTCAGTCCAGCTTTTATAACAAGGGTAGCTGTTCTTGTTTTGTGATCATCATGTCATCCAAATATCTGTGAAAATAAACTGAAATCAGATAGGTGGGAGTACTTTCCCTGAGAATTTTTTTTGAGATAAAAGAAGTTATTTCATTTTCCATGATTTAGCAAAAATATTGTATCATATTATAGCTTTGGTAAATTTGTTGACTATATTCATTATGGATGTTTATGATTGCACATGTAGGTTGTACCGTTATGGTCAGAGTTTTATGCACGAGACATTTGAGTCAGAAGCTGATGACCAGCATCCAAATCGGCCTCCAATCATCCTGTGGGACAGAACTGAAATCTGGAAAAACTTTCCGGAGATCTCCTACAATGAAGTGATTGGGAGTGACGAAGGTCTGCGAACATGGCTAGAAATGTTCTACCAGTATGGCATTGCTATCATGAGAAATGTACCTCCTGTTCAGGTAAATTATTCCCCAGCTTTTGTGTTATTTTTATTTTTACTTCTGTCTGTCTGATTGTTCTTGATAGGATTATATGCATGCAACTGCTCAGTAAAGGGCCAGGTGAGCTCCAGCATTTCAAAGTGATTCTTCATTGATCCCTTCTGCCTTTCATCATCATGCTGATTATTTTTTTCTTTACTTAATCTAAAAGTATTTCTATAGTGAATAAGTTTGATGATCCCAGTAGTCAGAGCAATAACTATCATCACTCTGAAACTTACTAAATATTTGTATTATGAATGTCTCTATGTTCATAATTTCATTCTATCGGAATGAAAATAGAATGTTGGAAACACAATGCATTCTATTCTGATCTTCTTCAGAAAAAGTTATCCATTAATTGTTATTCAAAGTGATTTTACTGTACAAGAGGAAAAGTTGGGGGAATTGAGTGTTAAAAAGCAAATACAGTATGCTGAATACATTGTATGTGTGAATTGTATTTGATGGTGGAATATAAATTAATGAGGTAGAATTACTACAAAACTGATAGATTCAGCTGTAGAAGCTAAAAGGAACAGAAGGAGGACAAGGCAACAATTAGTTATACTTTGTTGATTATAAGATAAAACATAGCTGATTATTGAGATGTTTAGTTCACACATGAAGACTACAGGCTATACAAAATGTGCAATCACCAAAAAATGAATGAGTTTATGATATTGTATAAGTTCTCAGAAACAATTGAACCTATAGATACAACATTTGTATCCACAGAGCTTGTATCTACATGGGGGGTGAATTATATTATTATGATGATAATTGAAATTAAGTATGATAAAATATTCAATCCAAGTAGGCTAACATACAATACCATGCACTCATTCTTTTTATGAGCAACTGTACAAAAGTTTTCAGTGGAAGATAATAAGTAGTAATGTGTCATCTAATGAAAAATTAGCGATATTTTTACTCTTTTGACTGATGTTTTAAGGCCTTCATTGCTAATCATGGTGTATAATCTGAAGTAATTAAAAGAGAAAGGCTGTGTCAGAAAGGGATAAGAATATACAAATCAGAAACATTTGCTTCAACCTGAAATAACACACAGAGAACCATCAACCTTGTGAGGTCTTCAGCAACGTGAAACACCTGGCAAGGGAATTCAAAGAAGCTGGTAAACTGCAACTAAAATAAGGAGAAGAAAACCAAGGTGAAAGTGTTTATGAAAGTTCTTATGTAAGGGAGATCCAGAATGTAATCCTAGAAACTCTTGAGAAACCTCAGTCTTGAGGTGCTGGTGTTGATTAGTGTTTTAAGAGGAAGTACAACTGGACAAACATCCTCTCTTAACACTAATCAGAAAGGAAATAGGAAGTTTGAAATTATCAGAAAAATAAATAAAAGGGCCATAAAGGGTGTGTAAATGAAAGACTCTCTAGACCTGGCAAACCTAACACCAATGGGGTTGGAAGAGTTGATGAAGGTAGATCAGGTAGGAAAGATTAAAATAAGGAACCTGGCACAAGTTAGCGGAAACAATTTCAGTCTCATGGTCAGCAACTCACGCTTCCAAGATGAGAGCTTCTTTCAGTCGCCTCTTATGATAGGCAGGGATGCATTCTACAACTCCACCCACAGGTGGATTGAAATCTTGAGGTCAGAGGTAGAAAAGGCTATCGGATACAGTACTCGCAGTAAGGCAAGTCTCCCATTATGGTCAAGATCATTGCTGAAATCTTAATAAATAATAATGTTATTTGCTTTACGTCCCACTAACTACTTTTACGGGTTTTTGGAGACGCCGAGGTGCGAGAACTTAGTCCCGCAGGAGTAAATCTACCGACACGAGGCTGACGTATTTGAGCCCCTTCAAATACCATCGGACTGAGCCAGGATCAAACCTGCCATGTTGCGGTTAGAAGGCCAGCGCTTCACCGTCTGAGCCACTCAGCCCGGTGCTGAAATCCTAAAGGCCATGGGCAAGACAGGAGCGAATGTGCTGCTCAGTATTTTTAAGAAGGTGTGAGCCATGGGGAAATGGTCAGATGAGAGGGGCAAGTCCATGTTCTTCCCATTTTCAAGAAAGTCTGATATTATCCCTCTTGCTAGCAAGATCCTTCTCCATGTTATCAACAAAAGACTTTACTGCAGCCACAAATAGTGAAAATATTTCATGTCAGGCACAAGGAAATAAATTCTGAACATCTGATGGATCATGGAATGCCTCTGAGTTCAGTTGACCGATGTTCCTAGACTTTCTAGGCTACAGAAAGGCACTGGCCTATGTATAGTAGACGTGGAGTGCTTTATGGTACCTAGCAATTCCAGATCACAGCTAATTGATGCACTTTACACTAATAACAGACCCAGGGTATTGATCAGCAAAACTCACTCAGACACCTTCAAGACTGAGGCGTGAGTCTTGAAGAGCTATGTCTTGCTGTAAATCATCTACTCTGCAGAACATCACGAGCAAGATTTTGTATGGCTAGGAAGACCCTTTCAGAGACAGCGACAGGGAAGGTATCAGGAACCTGAGGCATGCCAACCTTATCGACATAGCATCAACTAATCATTATGGTCTTACTTAATAAAGTGAACACGAATAGTGGCCTCAAGACCAAGAAAGGAAGATGAAAGTCATGATCGTAGACAGGACGAACAAGAACCCACCACACGTAATGAGAGCAGCTGTATTTGACGTTCTAGAGAGATTCGTCTTACTGGGAACCTTAATCTCAGACAACAGAGGCTACTCAGACAAGATAAGAAAACACCTTACAATGACCCGCAAGGCAATTGCCAAACCTGCGAAGATATGGAAGGACAGCAACATCACAAAACTCAAGCTGGTCATTGTGCTGATATTCATGATTGACACATACACTGCTGAGATGGAAGTGCTGTAAATGTGGGCTAACCATTGTGTCCTGTGAATATCTTGGAGGGGCCGATGACCTTCGATGTTAGGCCCCTTAAAACAACAAGCATCATCATCATCATCATCATCATCGAATATCTTGGATGGAACATCTAACCAATGTTTTGGTTCCTGAGGAGCCCTGAGTCATGTTCAGGCTCTTGAATAACATCAACCAAGCCATATTTCAAATTGAAAAGAAGTCATGGAGAAGGAAGAAGGTAGAAGGAAAGGTGCCAGGAAAGGACGGAGAAAAATAATTCAAAAGAAAATCTCTGAAAATTAAGATATTTACTGGAATCTTGGAGTCATATATTCAACAGACATATTTTTATATACATAATTTTCAGCATGGTCATCATAGTAAATTAAAATATAGTTCCTTTAGTTCTTAGAAAATTTTCTTAACTGACTTTCTGATAAGATACTACACATCATTCTTTTTTTTAAATAATCATACTGCATTCACTATAAAATTCAGATGTATGTATGTTGCACCCTCAGCGTGAAGGCTGATCATATTCCCAATAGTTCCACAATCAGTTAGCGTAGAAAACCTAGGCATCATTGAAGAGGAATACTTGGGAAATGAGGAGCGAGGTAGTTTCCCGTTGCCTTCCTTACCACGCTAGAAGTTGCTATTATAATGAAGATCATTCTGAAATTAATCATTAACATTTCTTAAAAATCAGAATTCATCTGTATAATATAGCCAAGTGCATAATTAAAATCTACAGACAATGAATTGAGATATTGTGACATCTTTAGCTTTGGTCTTTTGAATACAGACACTTGTTACAAAATGACTAACAAGGATATTTTATTTTGGCAATGTGCTGTTGTTGAATTCCTTGTTAAGATGAAGTTCCTGCTGCCAAAATTGATGGCTGACCTCAGTGTGCATATGTAGATTTGTGCAAGTGAGCTAACAATATTAAGAGATGAGAGAAACATTTCAAAGATGTACAGTAAATGCTTGTGTCCAAGATCAGGCTGGTAATGGTTTCCTTTGAACTGCATGCGCTGAGAAACAACATACAAACAGCTGATAACATCATTAAAGATGATAGATGTGTCACTGTGGGTGGAGTGGTAACAAAACTTGCAGTAGAAAGTAGTGAAATGCAGGAAATGATTGTAAGCTTAGGTTATTGAGAAGTTTGTAACTGCTGGGTCACACTCTTATTGGTGGAAGACTGCAAAGTTCAGAGAAAAACCATCACTTAGTTCTTTGTTAGAGGTATTGAAACAGAGATTATTTTTTTAAATTGAGTTTTGGTTTCATCATGATGAACCAGAATCAAAACATAGTATGGAATGACTCCAGCAAAATTTGCCAACAAAATAGAAAGCAAATGCAGTGTAGTTATGGGCTCTGTCTTCTGGAATACGAGGGCTATTTTTTTTTTTTCAAGGTCCGATTGGTCGCGACAGTCAAGCGCCCGCGAATATATGATGAACCGCTGCGCAGATGTGTTGCGTAACGTCTCTGAAATGACCGTTATGTGCCTCACCTCAGTTTCGTCAGTAGTGAACGTGCAGCGCGCTCGTAAAGATGGCTACAACGATCGCTTCGCCCGCCAAGTGTGAAGTGCGTGGTGTAATTCGATTTCTTCAGGCTGAGGGGTGCAATGCAGCCGAAATTCATCGCCGAATAAGTCGTGTGTATGGTGAAACGTGCATGAGCGACAGCAAAGTGCGACAATGGTGCAGGAACTTTACAGCAGGGCGTACAGACGTCCATGATGCAGGCGGCCAGGGAAGGAAGCGTGTGTCAACCGATGATCTTGTTCAGCGTGCAGATCAGGCAATTCGAGAAAATCGTCGGTTCACAATTTCTGTGTTGAGTGCTTCGTTTCCTGAAATTTCCAGGTCAGCTCTCTACACAATTGTGAGTGAGACACTTCAGTACCGCAAACTTTGTGCGAGATGGGTTCCGAAGATGCTGTTTGACCGTCACAAGACACAGCGAATGGGCGCCGCTTTAGCGTTTCTCCAGCGCTACCATGATGAAGGACCGGATTTTTTGAACAAAATTGTCACAGGGGACGAGACATGGGTTCATTTTGAAACGGAAGAAACAAAAGAGCAATCCAAACAGTGGATGCATTCGCACTCCCCGAGTAAGCCAAAGAAATTCAAGCGAACATTCTCCAACAGAAAGTGTGTGGCTACTGAGTTCTGGGACCAGAAAGGAGTTCTGTTGGTGGAATTCATGGAAAGTGGTTCCACCATCACTGCAGCCGCATACTGTGCGACTATTCAACGTCTACGACGGGCAATTCAGAATAAGCAGAGAGGGATGTTGTCATCAGGCATTGTCCTCCTCCATGACAATGCTCGGCCGCACACTGCAGCTGCCACCACGAACCTCCTGCAGCGTTTCCAGTGGGACGTTTTCGATCACCCAGCATACAGTCCGGACCTGGCTCCATCAGATTTTCACCTCTTTGCTCACATGAAACGGTGGCTAGGAGGACAGCATTCTGACACCGACGAGGCGCTGCAGACCGGCGTACAAAGATGGTTACAAGCACAGGTGGCGACGTTCTATCAAGAGGGCATTGACAAGTTGGTACCACGCTACGACAAATGTCTTAATCTGCGAGGCGACTATGTTGAAAAATAGCTGTGATGTATCAGTAAGTGTTACTAATAGAAAAGTGTCAAATTTGTACTGCTGTTTCATTTCGTGACCAATCGGACCTTGAAAAAAAAATAGCCCTCGTACAATGGAGTCCATTCTGATTGAATTTCTTGAATCTTAAAAAGCACTTTACAAGCTCTGTCATACATTGCTTAATAAAATCCTGGAAAAGATTGTCCTTGAACATGATAAGCAGAATATTCTGAGCTGTCAGTGGAGAAATTATCAAGGGAAATATTGTTAATTTTCAAGTTCTTTGAAATCATGTAAGAAAAAACTAGATAAACAAATGATAGGAATCTAACACCTGGGGAACAGTCCTAAATGCAAATCAATGATGCTTGATTGATTAATTGACGATATTGCTCAGTTCTTCAAAGAGAAATTTGGGAAAATGGAGATAACACCCTGTGCCTACCATCTTTGTAAAGAAAATGATGCAAGTTCAATGTTACAAAATGACGGAGGACATACAGAAAATAATACATCATTGTCTATGGCCTACTGAAGCAGAGTTCTACTGCAAGGATATTTCAAGCTTGAAAAATGGTGGAGAAAATGTGTGCAAAGAAAGAAGATAATGTTGAAAAGTGAAAAAAGTTCTGCAGATTAAGGTGGTGTATGTGGTTTTTCAATAACAACAATTCCTCGTTCATGAAGAATAATTTCTCAATAGTTTCAATACATCCCTTGTAGTATGCTTACTGAAAAGCATACATTATTCAATACCTACTACATGCAACATTTTTACACTCTTCATCACAGGTCCGTCTCTCATACCTCAACTACTCTCATGTTGTCAGAGTGAAGGATGAGACAGACAGACAGGTCTATGAAAGTAGCAAACTGTTTTAGTCCATATGAGAAGACATAGTACACAGTAAATACTACATCTCACCAAAGTTGGATCAAAAGTTGATGTCCCTACCAAACTATTCCCATTTTCTTCTGCTTTCTCTGTCTTCTGACAAGTGTGAGGAAGCTCTGCTATCATACTGATACCCTCAGCTGTCGTCGTAAGTATGTACGATGCTGAGATAAAATAATTATACTGTAATAGTTGATATATAGCTTAAGCATACAAGTGGTAGAAGCAGCAGCACGATATTATAATATAATAATAATAATAATAATAATAATAATAATAATAATAATAATAATAATAATAATAATAATAATAATAATAATCTGTACCGGGCGGTACACCTCCGCGCCGCTAATTCAAACATTGCGCCAGTTGAAACTCCTCTACTGGAGGAAGCTTGAACTTTAACTTCCACATTAATGCTAAGATTTCTCAGAAGATGTCATTACTATAAATTTTGAAGAGTTCTGAACTGTGTCCTTTTCGATTTATTTTTGTTTTCTCTGTAGTAAGAAGTGTGAACATTCTCTTCTAGATGGCACTACTTAAGAACTACAATTGTGCACCCTAGTGCGAAGTGAAGGAACTTTTTTTTTGAAGAAATCTAGTATGTATAAGTTTGCTCTTTGTTAAATTTCTTTCAGTCATTGTTTGAGTTGGCAATGTTAATCCTTTCGTTCCGCCAGTTTTGAATTTAGCCAATCCCGAATTTCTTTAATTAATTTTTGACCAATCTGGTGTATCTTCTCCAACTTGGATATGTTGCTTGACCCTAGCCAGTAAAGTTGGAGGAGGGTGTGGGTTCTCATTCATGAAACGTCTCGAATTTTCCGCGAGGGTATATAAACTGCTGTTTTTCTGGTCTCGGGGCCACTTCAGTAACATCTCTCAAAGTGTAATTATGTAGCAGGGGGCGGGAAGCGCCTCTTTTGTCGGGCAGCAGTTCATCAATAAGGTAATGGCCTTTTACTAACTTCTTTTCTTGCTAGCTCAGCAGTTTAACTCTCAAGGCAGGTTCGAAGCCTTTACCATGTAACTTTCCTCTAAAATGTAAAAGACACTTGGTATCAATTCTATCTCTTTAAACTACAAATTGGGATAGAGAGTGCTTAACCCTCTCGAGCTCCCAATCCTATTGTTTTGAGGTGACCTTATTTTCAAAACCGTTTCTTCCCTTCCTAATGTAATATAAATCATTTTCTTATATAAGTCACCTCTTTAGTATGGGATTAGCCCTTGCATAAGCGGCCTAGTGCCAAATAGGTTTTAAAGAAATGTATTAGGAGTGCAGTTTCGCCTCCTCTCAAGTTGGTATTTTGGAGGCCATGTAATTGTCCTGTTTCTTTATGGAATAGGCCTCAGTAGGTTGGGTATTTGTACCCCTGTTTTCATGTGCTTGGAGGTCAGCTTGAAGGTGGAGTTTGGTGTGGCCTTCGATAGGCTTGAACTTTGAGAGCGGGTTGCTCTTTCTTAAAGTTGGTTTCTGTGTGCCTCAAGTAGGCTTAACTGGGTAATTGGGAGAAAATGCTCCTTGGTATGATTGGGGTTTTCTGCCCCTTTGTTGAACCTGGGGTATAAGTAAAGTGGGGCTGATTGCTCAAGAATTGTGAATCTGGGGCTCGAAGCCCAAAATCCATTAATAAACTGTAATTGTACTTTCTTAACTTGTGGATATACAAATGAGTTCCTGTTATACTTGTTATTTCTTGATCTTGAAAAGAAAATATAACCTTGTAAAATTTTAAATTAACTTTAATTTCGTAAGTTGAGACCTCTTCATCCCAGCACCTTCTTTCACCCCTGCTGATCCACCAAACCATGGTAATAATAATAATAATAATAATAATAATAATAATAATAATAATAATAATAATAATAATAATAATAATAATAATAATAATTTACGGCAGAATTTGCGCAGTGAGAAGGAATTAGACCAAGAGAAAATGACAGGAACAAGAAAAATCTCAAACTTAACAGAGTAAATAAGGTATATATTTAACAAATAATAAAATAGTAAACATTTCTCAACAAGTTTAATAAATCACAGACAAGAGTTTGCTAGACAGTGAAATATATAGAGGAAACTTCAGAAGACAAGGAAAATGTGCCACATTTACAATATAGATATTTAGAAATACATCAAAAACCGTATGAATAAGTATTAAGCGTACAATGAAGAGTAATAAAAGTCGAAATAAAGGAAGCAACCTGAAAGAAGATGCGAAAAGAAGGGAAAGGGGAAAGGAAGTAGGGATCGAAACTGGGGAAGGGATTCTCTTTGCCGGGTGTAGGTACGATGCAGAATGTGTTGTTGTTGTTGTTGTTATTATTATTGTTATTGTTATTATTATCATTATTATTGTTATTATTATTATTATTATTATTATTATTATTATTATTATTATTATTATTATTATTATTATTATTATTATTATTATTATTATTATTATTATTATTATTATTATTATTATTATAGTTGTTGTTGTTGTTGTTGTTGTTGCAAAAAGTAGCATTAGTCCAAGGAACCAGATAATCTGATATTCAAAATTCCATTGTCCATAGTACAGTTCGTGGTTGAAAAGTTTTAGTAGAAATAATGTCTTGCATATATTATTTTGATGCCATAATAAGCTGGCGAAAGTAAAGTTCAACTGGGGCAGATGGCCCAATGAAGAATTTAATGTCAAAATAACATTATGATAAATCTTGCTCACCAGATAACCTGAAGAAGTAACAGTCCAGATGGTAATGACAATATAGAACGTAGTACAGTTGTTTGGGTGCTCCACCACTCTGAAACGAAGGCAGACTCAATTTTTAGAGCGGTGGAGAGAGATTATATAGCAGTACAGAAACTTCGAGAAGAATAGAGAAGTTGAAAGCCAGCATATTCCATTAACGCCATCATCACGTGTCAATAGCGGTAAGCACAAGCACACACACAGGCGGAGAAGGCGGTGCGTGGAGAAGAAGATGACGTCAGAGTCACGTGATGAACAGAGTAGGCAGACGACAGGTGAGCATAGCAGAAGAGTGAGTGAAGCAGCGGCGGTGTAATCGGAGAAAAACAGCATGCTAAGGTAGGAAATATACGTAGCATTAGCGGAGATCGTAACACAAGCTACAGAAATCAAACACACAACAGTCAAAAGAAACATGAAGATTTCCTTATTCTGTTAAGAGATAAAAACCTCCTTATGAATCATAGACCTTGTTTGATCTCAAAGGAATGCTTGTGTGTTTGTACTTGTGATATATTACCTCATAAAAACAGCAATTCAAATAAGTAGGGCACTTAATGTGGTGCTGGAAAGATCAGTGATTGACATCCCCATTGTGACAATGCCATTTTGCCTTTGCTATCTCTGTCTTGAAGCAGCTTTAGCTTAACCCTGCAGTGGTCGCACACAATTCTATGTTGCAGAAGGTCGCGCGGCGTCTGACAGGCGCCATTTTGTTTCTGAGGCATTTGTGCCATCCCAAGTTTCCAATAAGGATTTAAATTAATTTCAGGACATTTTGAAAGGATGGATATAAATCAGTGAATCTAATTTACTGATACAAAAGCAACTAACGATGGAAATTAGGAAAAGTAGTAGGAACCTAAAACCTCTCTCTGGCATAACTACGTGGCACAGTTATACTCACGTATTTTCGCTAGTGCATATGTCCTCAGTGTTTGTGTGGTTATCTTTCCTTGCAGCACATAAGTACAGTATGCCAATTAGGGCCTTTAATTTACATGTTGGTAAACTGAGCGTCCCTTTATCTGTCATAGTTCGCTTGAACCTCTTCAGTTTTTCACTTTTTGCACTCCACTATCGTAGAAAGTATTGTCTAATCAAATAATAGTTCCCAGCATTCTTTAGTAGTTTTAACAAGCTTTGCAACACCTTTCACGCCAGGTAAATGCATGACGATATTTTGTCACCGGGTTTGAACATTTCTGAGAGGATTACCTTTCTGCCACTTAGAAACTCTATTTCACTCTAATCACAGTCATTTTCTCCTGTTTCTTCACTGCTGTCTGCATCTTGTCTGGTGTCTATATTTTGCCTCTGGTTTCTAGATCATCTTCCTTATCATCACTGTACAATTCACCATCTTCATTATCGTTATCATCTTCCTCAAGCAAGCTCTGCACAATCCTTCTGTCATCAAAGCGATCAAGATTCTTTTGTCATTAAAGCGATCAAGATTATATCACCTCTCCTTTCCACTCATTTTCAAATACGAAACATTTACGTTTTGGCTAGAAACCACCCAATCTGAGACATCTAAAGAATAATTACTGCAATAATATTGAAGATAATAATCTAAAATGGAGACTTATTTTGTAGCGGTGAAGTTCACGTTTCGTATATCAGACATCGTTTGGCACTTGTGTAACAGTGACACACCACCACACAAGTTAGACTAACACTGGCGCGCAGATGCTTATGTTGGTTGTGAATAGTTACTTGAAAGGTAGATGAAATTTCCGGTCAGTGGCCTTGGTGGTTTCCTTGCAGTGATGGAAATAAACTAGAGCGGTGTCTCCCAGATGCCATGTGACCACTCCAGGGTTAAAAAGGAGCAGAACGACTATAGCATTGTTGCCGTATATTTAAACTATTTGGACATTGTGTTTTAAGACAAATTTTGCATTGAAATATCTGGAGTTTCAGTACTATGCTACAGTATTCGTACAACATTAACCAAAATGACTTGTGTTATTGTCTCTGTTCTGGGAGATAGAAGCCATGATATATGAATATCCTAGTTAGTAATTTGATTTGGCTTATTTTAACACAATGTGTACTGGGATACCTACTTTTACCATAGAATTCTTTGAAAATGATTTTTCGTCTTACAGGGTCAGTTGGTGGAAGTTGTGAAGCACTTTGCCTACGTGAAGGAGACTCAGTATGGAGTTACATTCGATGTAGTTCATGAGCCTGATCCCAATGCTCATCCAGCATTCAGTGGTTTGTATCTGGCCCATCATACAGACATGAACTATCGAGAGAAAAGTCCTGGCATGCAACTGCTGCATTGTTTGAAGGTAAATACTGACTTACTGTCATAAATAATTATAATAATAATTATTATAATGTAAGAGGATATGAATCAGAAAAAAAATATATTACTGTACTGAAATATCAAGTATATGAATTCAAAGAAGAAGGTCTTGTTCTGTGGTAAAGACATCATCATCATATGTAAAAGCTAATACAAATCACTAGGACGAGGAGAGTTGTATGCTTGACTGATGATTCCAGATCATTTTTTAAGGGGGAGAAGGAAATGGGAAAGGAAATTGGTGATATAAATACTGGCCCATTTGTGTTGAAATGAGCCATCTAAACCCTGACCTAATGGTTATCTGCAGATTTAGTTTGAATGTGGGAAAGTGGAAGGGACTATATTAGTTATTGAGGACAGGAACATGTACAAGGATAAAAACTTGACAGGTTTGAAGAGGCAACAGAAAGAAGAAACAAGGACAAACTCTCGCATCTTTATACATTTCCATCTTTGGATAGATGATCTCTATTTTCATCAATCACAGTTCATCCAGTCCACTTATTTTTAGCTCATTTGTTTTCTAGTTTCATCAGGATGATGGACAGTCAAACTTGCTTAGGGAGGCCATTTGTCACTTGTTTGTCTCTTTCCATTACTCATTCAAATGGATCCATTAACTACCTATATATCAGCAATGAAAAATGTGCCTTCCCTGCACAGGAAAAACAACTGTACATCGTACCAAAGACAGCAAACATGCTGCTTACTGTTATAATCCATATGTAACCAAGTTACAATAATAGGTTGTATGCTAAATAAATGCTACAAACCTTGAATCAGAGATTGGCCCAGAGGGCTGCTGCTAAAGCTTAGGCCCCTAATATTGTTCTTAAATATTCATTTCCAATTTTATCATTGAGCCTGTATGGAGGAGCTATTAATTGATCTCTCTAAATTTCTAGAGTTTCTAAAATGTATATTTCTATCCCTTTTGGACACATGTGCAAAATTGTAAGAGAATTTTGTATATTTGATGATGTCCTTTGTCATGTAGATGTGCAGCAACTGCTGATTTTTCATGCTTATGTAGCCAAAGTGCTGCCATGTTTATAAACTGACTTTCTGGTGTCACAAAACTTTACGAACTCTTGTATGGGGTATTTGTTTCTTTATACCATTATATTTCTGAGACGACATACAACGAAAGGTGACTTAACATAGATGTTATAAATTCATAATGCACATAGCTCCTACTCTTAAATGGAATAGTATAATATTCTTTTAAAACAGTTGTGTATTAAGTAGAGCAACAATTATATGTCGCCATTTTCACCACCTGACTATGGAGCAAAGTCTCTAAAACGAGTTGTGAAAAAAAAAAAATCATTTAATAAAACTTGTGACTGGTAACAGTTTATATTATTTCATAAAGAATTCTACTCCTGCCAACAAATCAATAGAAGCCGACATTTTACAGCATAAAAAGATACTGAATGTATTGTGATAAATTTTTCAGTAATCATCAGTTCTATAAATGACCACAAAATTAATTTCCACGCATGGAAAGCCGCGGCCAAAAGCTAGTGGAGTGGAGTGTACAACAATCGGTTACGCACTGATACAATCGTCCATGTTGTCCACACAATAAATCTCACATTTTAGTAAGTAACATCTTCAGCAAAACAATAATTATTATGGAGCATCGTTCAAGAAAATAGTGGCTTGATATAAAAGAACAAATATCCCATACAAGAGTTGTAGAGTTTTGTGACACCAGTATTGTCAATTTTAGATATGGAAACAAAGTTTTAGTTAAGTCTTTTGGCGTGTGAGTTGAGGGGAAAGTAGCATGGGCTAGGTTAGAGAGAAGTGAATAAATTGTGAAAGATTCTACAAACATAGATGAATTCATGACCATATATTGTTAAATAACATAATGCAGCAGCAAGTGTTGGATAGGATGCAAAATCAATTGATTGATCTCCTTCAGTGGAAAGGAAATAGTTGTTAGTTTTCTGTACATTACAGTTCATGAACATTTCTTTTATCAGTATATAAGTTGGCTGAATTTGGCATATGCTTTCCTGGATTATCTCTTCATCTATACAGATAAAATGATAATTTTGTCTGTACTGTACATTTCATATTTTTGATACATACTTTGTTTTTATCTTGGATTGGGTGTACAGAAGTCAAAAGTTGTTTCTATTCAGTGTCTATGTATTTGTTTGTTTGTTTGTTTGTTACAACATCACAGTAAAATGATTGTACAGATTTTCTTGAAACTCGGTATTTTCAAACTCTCTAGAGTTGACTGCTTTTTTTTTCTTTGATGTTACTTCACAGGGATACTGAACTACATTAAGAATAAAAATAGCGTATGATTGCACATAGCTAGTGAACTGTTCCCTGTGGCTTTCAGATACTGAACTCCCGTGGCCAAGAAAAAATTAAATTCTAAGAGCCAGTCGGCTCAATCTGACTAACGGGGTTAAGTCAACCACTGCTTTAAAGGACACAAAAATTAGGATTTGCTCACAATTAAGTCGGTGTAGACAACTTTATTTGAATGTTCATGTCCTTTTTAAATCATTGCATAAGGTATCTGATGTGGAAAAATTTGAGGTTATACAAGTTTCAATATATAATACATTATGTCTACACCTTCAATCAATACTGATCTGCATTTAGGGCAGTCGCCCAGGTGGCAGATTCCCTATCTGTTGCTTTCCTAGCCTTTTCCGAAATGATTTCAAAGAAATTGGAAATTTATTGAACATCTCCCTTGGTAAGTTATTCCAATCCCTAACTCCCCTTCCTATAAATGAATATTTGCCCCAGTTTGTCCTCTTGAATTCCAACTTTATCTTCATATCGTGATCTTTCCTACTTTTATAAACGCCATTCAAACCTATTCGTCTACTAATGTCATTCCACGCCATCTCTCCGCTGACAGCTCGGAACATACCACTTAGTCTAGCAGCTCTCCTTCTTTCTCTCAATTCTTCCCAACCCAAACATTGCAACATTTTTGTAACGCTACTCTTTTGTCGGAAATCACCCAGAACAAATTGAGCTGCTGTTCTTTGGATTTTTTCCAGTTCTTGAATCAGGTAATCCTGGTGAGGGTCCCATACACTGGAACCATACTCTAGTTGGGGTCTTACCAGAGACTTATATGCACTCTCCTTTACATCCTTACTACAACCCCTAAACACCCTCATAACCATGTGTAGAGATCGGTACCCTTTATTTACAATCCCATTTATGTGATTACCCCAGTGAAGATCTTTCCTTATATTAACACCTAGATACTTACAATGATCCCCAAAAGGAACTTTCACCCCATCAACGCAGTAATTAAAACTGAGAGGACTTTTCCTATTTGTGAAACTCACAACCTGACTTTTAGCCCCGTTTATCAACATACCATTGCCTGCTGTCCATCTCACAACATTTTCGAGGTCATGTTGCAGTTGCTCACAATCTTGTAACTTATTTATCACTCTATAGAGAATAACATCATCCGCAAAAAGCCTTACCTCCGATTCCACTCCTTTACTCATATCATTTATATATATAAGAAAACATAAAGGTCCGATAACACTGCCCTGAGGAACTCCCCTCTCAACTATTACAGGGTCAGACAAAGCTTCACCTACTCTAACTCTCTGAGACCTATTTTCTAGAAATATAGCAACCCATTCAGTCACTCTTTTGTCTAGTCCAATTGCACTCATTTTTGCCAGTAGTCTCCCATGATCCACCCTATCAAATGCTTTAGACAGGTCAATCGCGATACAGTCCATTTGACCTCCAGAATCCAAGATATCTGCTATGTCTTGCTGGAATCCTACAAGTTGAGCTTCAGTGGAATAACCTTTCCTAAAACCGAATTGCCTTCTATCGAACCAGTTATTAATTTCACAAACATGTCTAATATAATCAGAAAGAATGCCTTCCCAAAGCTTACATACAATGTATGTCAAACTTACTGGCCTGTAATTTTCAGCTTTATGTCTATCACCCTTTCCTTTATACACAGGGGCTACTATAGCAACTCTCCATTCATCTGGTATAGCTCCTTCGACCAAACAATAATCAAATAATTACTTCAGATATGGTACTACATTCCAACCCATTGTCTTTAGTATATCCCCAGAAATCTGATCAATTCCAGCCGCTTTTCTAGTTTTCAACTTTTGTATCTTATTGTAAATGTCATTGTTATCATATGTAAATTTTATTACTTCTTTGGCCTTAGTCTCTTCCTGTATCTCGACATTATCCTTGTAACCAACAATCTTTACATACTGCTGACTGAATACTTCTGCCTTTTGAAGATCCTCACATACACACTCCCCTTGTTCATTAATTATTCCTGGAATGTCCTTCTTGGAACTTGTTTCTGCCTTAAAATACCTATACATACCCTTCCATTTTTCACTAAAATTTGTATGACTGCCAATTATGCTTGCCATCATGTTATCCTTAGCTGCCTTCTTTGCTAGATTCAATTTTCTAGTAAGTTCCTTCAATTTCTCCTTACTTCCACAGCCATTTCTAACTCTATTTCTTTCCAGTCTGCACCTCCTTCTTAGTCTCTTTATTTCTCTATTATAATAAGGTGGGTCTTTACCATTCCTTACCACCCTTAAAGGTACAAACCTGTTTTCGCATTCCTCAACAATTTCTTTAAACCCATCCCAGAGTCTGTTTACATTTTTATTTACCGTTTTCCACCGATCATAGTTACTTTTTAGAAACTGCCTCATACCTGCTTTATCAGCCATATGGTACTGCCTAACAGTCCTACTTTTAAGACCTTCCTTTCTATCGCATTTATTTTTAACTACCACAAAAACAGCTTCATGATCACTAATACCATCTATTACTTCAGTTTCCCTATAGAGCTCATCTGGTTTTATCAGCACCACATCCAGGATATTTTTCCCTCTGGTTGGTTCCATCACTTTCTGAATCAGCTGTCCTTCCCATATTAACTTATTTGCCATTTGTTGGTCATGCTTCCTGTCGTTCGCATTTCCTTCCCAATTTACATCTGGCAAATTCAGATCTCCCGCTACAATCACATTTCTTTCCATGTCGTTTCCCACATAGCTGACTATCCTATCAAATAATTCCGAATCCGCATCAGTGCTACCCTTTCCCGATCTGTACACTCCAAATATATCAAGTTGCCTATTATCTTTAGAAATGAGCCTTACACCTAGAATTTCATGTGTCTCATCTTTAACTTTTTCGTAGCTTACAAATTCTTCTTTCACCAGAATGAAAACTCCCCCTCCCACCTTTCCTATCCTATCTCTACGATACACACTCCAGTGCCATGAGAAAATTTCTGCATCCATTATATCATTTCTCAGCCATGATTCAACTCCTGTTACAATATCTGGTAAATATATATCTATTAAATTACTTAATTCTATTCCTTTCTTTACAATACTTCTACAGTTCAGCACTAACAATTTTATGTCATCCCTACTTGATTTCCAGTTCCCTGTTCATACATTACATAGGATGAGGCTGTATTTATTCATGAATTTACTAGAACTTATTCTTTCAGTTAATTGACTGACATAAAATTACATTAAAGGCTGTCTAAATATCAACTCTGATCCCTAATGTGGGGTACCAAGATGATGGTACCACAACGGTTGCTCTACAATCCCTATGCACAGTGTTATGTTGGGATCAGATATGAGTGAATTTTTCAGTTTGATTCATGTCGACTTCTGAATATAAATTCCAACCCATGTTGTTTGGAATTTTTTCAGAAGTGGCTCGAACCCACTGTCTCCCGGATGCAAGCTCACAGCTGCGCACCCCTAACCGCATGGCCAACTCACCCAGTGCTGTTTGCATCATTGAATAGAGAATCTTACACCTGAAATAATGATATCATTGCAGAAGATTTCAGTTAGCGCAGAAGTTACAGGTGTGCAAAGTTTCTAAATTTAAAAAAATGTTTTGAAACATTGCCTTGTTTCGTATCATTACAATAGACTTCACCAAGTTCAACAGTAGCACACCAGGAAGATTTTGTGCTGAAAGCACTGCATGCTGTGTTGCCATGCAGGTGGTCGACTTTGTACCAGAATACAAATACACCTTGTGAAATTTTCGTATAGTATGGAAAAATATTTTTTATTATAATATGCTGTTAAGCATAAAATTCTGGAAATATAAATACCATATACATTTTTGTATTTCAGTCAAATAGGCCTATAACAAGGCCAAATTGGTGAAAGTTACACTACATTTTTAATCCTCTCCAAAATTTCTTCCTTGATGCTTCCTTTCCCAATTAGCTTACTTCCCAGGTATTTAAAAGTATTTACTTCTTTAAGAATTTTTTCATTACACCTAACATCCTTCATTTTTCTGTTTTCTGACTGATTTTCACTACCTCACTTTTTGTTAAACTTATTTTCATGCCTGGTTCGTCAATTGCCCACTGCCAGGTATTTAGTTGTTCTTCCAATTTTTGTTCATTTTCTTCCCATATCATCAGCTCAGACACTTGTTATACATGTGTCTAATTTTGAATTGCATTTCTCTTGACAATTCCAGTCTATACAGACCTTGCGATATCTCTTCTGGCATAGGAATGTGGCGACCCCATCACCCAGTGGGTAATCACTGCAATTAGTCTCCCAACTTTTGGCGAGTAAACCATAAAAGTTACTGACGTGAGGAAATGCAGGTCAGGCACCGACCAGCTAGTGGATAACAAAATATTAACGTGAAGATCCATGATAGGCCTAGCAAGCCAGTGGTAGCATATTAACATTGTTTTCGACAATCAAATGAGCCTCAGATCAACCATGTATAATACAAATGATCAAATACGCCTACTATGGTATTCAGATTTATAATCCCTGATCATTACTGTTCATTCCTTTCTAGTACCAGTAGTCTTAGAGGTTTTGATCAATGTTTTTGTGTAAATGGTATAAAGTTAAACATGACAAAAATAAATGTTATTAACTTCAAAAGTGTGCAGAACAAAAACATGCTTGACAAATTATTAAACAATATACTTTCTTTGGTCAAATATACCAAATTACAGTAATAGGAGTAATTTTTATTGAAATCTTGAGGTGGTCTGACCGTATTCAGTATGTCAGTAAAAAGCTGAATGGTGCTTTCTTTAATGTGTCATGTTTAGCTCAGATGACAAGTATGGAAACCAAAGAGGAAGTACCTGTATCACAGCTCTTTTCATTTCATCATGGCATATAGCATAGCCATCTGGGATGATACTACAGGATGAGAATCTGCCTTTAAAATCCAGGGGAACATTTTACTAATAATGACTCATGCACATTAAAGAGCGTAATGCAGACAACTATTTACAAATCTAGAAATATTAACCTTTCTATCTCAGTATCTGTATGCCATAATTATGTAGGCACATGTCTAGGACAATTGTGATAGTTATGCCAGCAGCCAGACAGATCACATCTGTAACACAAGGAGTAAAAATACATTAAAATATAATATATACAGACTCCCGCTGTATGAAAAGTGTCCATATTATGTCCTCAGCCCGAAGCTAGTTGGAACATCAACAGATCCACCACCAGCTGTCATAAATACGGTAGCTTAAGTGTCACTGAAGAGGTGTTACAGGGAAATGCTTCTTTTTTTTTTCTAGTTACATTACGTCGCACTGAGACAGATAGTTCTTATGGCGACGACGGGATAGGAACTCTTCATCAATTAATAAAAGTAGTCCTTTTTCTAAATCAGGTGTATATAGGTTTTCTTGCCAAGACTGCAAAAGCTCTTACCTAGGGCAAACAGGACGCAGTTTTAAAATCAGATATGCAGAACATGTCAATGCCATAAAACACAATCGTTTTTCCGTGGTCGGCCTACATATAAAAGAATTCAACCACAACTTTACTGAAATAGATCAAGATCTTGAGGTATTAGAAATTCTAAACAAAGGTTCTTTACTAGACGTCACTGAAAACCTCTATATTCATTTAGATCAATATTTCAATCCAAACCTAAACTTAAATGATATCTCAGAGAAACCAAAGATCCTATTTGACTTTATCATTAAATTTTTCAAAATTATTAATATTTCGAAAAACAGATCTGTCTTTCACATTATGCATAATACTTTGTCACGCCACACACTTTCACCGCATCACCCTCCATATTCCCCCTCCTTCCCTCTCCCCTCCTAATCCAACAATGGCCGTCCCCCAGACCTAAACTATCCACCGTGCTCTGTTCCTCTTCATCTCGCGCTATAGCTTTACCGCCTTAGGTCCCACAATAAACATCATAGAAACTGCCCCCACCCTACACGTAACGTTGCAACAATAGACCACAAATACTAGCACAGTCAACTTCTAAGCTCTCATAGGAACGTCTTCCTTAATTCGAATTTTGTATTCTTGTCGAGCTGAATATGTTTACTACACCCTCAACAAATGTGATTCTTTAATTACCATGTTCATCTCACACTTGGATTTAGATATGTTATATGCATTTGTACAAGTTTGGATATGTTGAGCCCTGTCTCATACTTATGCTGCGCTTGACCTATATGGCATCTGACAAAGAAGTGTCTACAAATTTTAATTCTTTAACTGCCAATTTCACCTTGTACTACGAAAAATTTGAATATGTTATTTGTATTTGAAAGTAGTATTTAATGAGTCCTAACTCGTGTGAATTATAGCCTTTGTTTCACCCTTCATGGACTGTTTTGAAGTGGCATTACTGAATATCTACAAATTCGAACCTTTACTGCCAAGTTCATCTCGCACCATGAGTTCAGATGTCACGTGCAATTCTAAGAGGCTTGATTCTGTTAAATCCTAACTCGTATTTGAACTACACTCGCACCAGTGCCATTCAATGAATGATTGAACACAGACCTTTATGTGCCAAATCCATCACAAACCTACAGTTTCGAGTGTGTTGCATGTGTTTCAGTTTTTGCATTTATCGAGTCCAAACTCACGCTTGTGCAATTTTGTCTCACCCTTCACAGCTGTTTTTGAATTGACGCTTAGTGAATAAGTGATTTCAATCCCTAACTGCCAAATTTCATCTCAACCCAAAAATATTTTTAAAATGTTATGTGCATTTTTGAGACGATTGTGTTTATTGAAATCTAACCTATGTTTTGTACTACACTCGCGGCAGGCAACATTCAATGGAAGAGTGTCTGAAATAACTTGAATCTCCAATGCCAATCATCTCGACCTTCCGCATGGTTTTGTTACAGTTTATATGTTTTTTAAGTGATTATGTTTTTGAGCCCTATCTCATGTTTATACAATCTTGACTCACCCTTCATGACCATTTTGAAACTGACATTGTACTTCACGATTTCATGTCTCTCATTTAATCACACTGATTTAACATATAATATAAATGTCTGCATGCTTACGCCTATGCCTATTTCCCACATTTTGGCTGAAGATGATGCCAAACAGCGTCGAAACTAGTTCCAAGTGTAAATATACGTTGTAAATAATCTATAACATTTATTTGTATTGAAAAGGTGGACCCTTTTAAGTTTCCTATCTTACGGGATAGGAAAGGTATAGGAGTTGGAAGTTGCCGTGGCCTTAATTAAGGTACAGCCGCAGCATTTGCCTGGTGTGAAAATGGGAAACCACGGAAAACCATCTTCAGGGCTGCCGACAGTGGGATTCGAACTCACTAACTCCCGGATGCAAGCTCACAGCCACGTGCCCCTGACCGCATGGCCAACTCGCCTAGTACAGGGAAATGAGGGGTGAGGTAGTTTCCTGTTCCTTTCCTCATAGGGCCTAGCCCACTGAAATGCATACACTACCTAACCCTATGATGAACATTTTAGGATTCAAACTCACTAACTCCCGGATGCAAGCTCACAGCCACGTGCCCCTGACCACATGGCCAACTCGCCTAGTACAGGGAAATGAGGGGTGAGGTAGTTTCCTGTTCCTTTCCTCATAGGGCCTAGCCCACTGAAATGCATACACTACCTAACCCTATGATGAACATTTTAGGAATGGCATTACTAGCATCGTTCATACCTCAGTCAGTTTCATATAGTCAAAGCCAAGGATGAGACTGAGTCAGAAAAATGAAAGTAATTTGATCTAGCCAATACCAGGAGACACAGCACAGTCTGGACATTGTATCTCACCAGAGATAGATTTGGATTGCCGATACAATGTAAAAGCATGAACAAACCAGCAGTTTTCCTGATATGGGGTCGGGGATGGGGTGAGATGTATTTATATGGCAGTTTTTATAGTCAGATGCTCTTCCTGACACTAGTCTCACAAGGGGGCATTCCCTACTTGTCACCACCGATTTCGCTCAAATTTATGGAGCATGCAGGGCTTGGTTAGAAATGAAAGTACCCGAAGTGGGAACTCCAGATGGCCAAGGGTATAGAAAATAAAAATGTTGACGCGGTTCTCGCACTGTATAAGCCACTTACGTTAGTGCGCACGACGAGCAGTAGTTGATGTAGCGGTAAGAGCTCGGACTAGTAATTCGATGGTCTTGGGTTCAACTCCCCGTGTGGAGACTTTTTTTTTCTCTCTCAACTTTTATATTATTCATTTTCCAATTAAGCAAAGAGGTGAATAATTAATTAATTAATTAATTAATTTGTTTGTTTATTAATTTATTTATTTATTTATTTATTTATTTATTTATTTATTTATTTATTTATTTATTTATTTATTTATTTATTTATTTATTTATTTATTTATTTATTTATTTATTTATTTATTTATTTATTTATTTATTTATTTATTTATTTATTTATACAAAAGGCATAGAGAAGGTAAAAAAATTTGGATTTCATTGTCAAACTTTTCAACAAGGGATTATAATTAAAGCGCATACGAAAAGACTTTGTACATGAAAATTCAAAACTTTATTCATTGACATGATTTACATGTATTGGGATGATATTTATCGTAGAAACAGGGGAAACAATAATTATTTCTGCATCTAGCACAAGTTATAAACACCGCATTTTTACAACCACATTGTTGTTTCAACGTCTCCATCGAAAAACTTACTTGATTGACATTCATAAAGCATTCTCTCTCATCACAAGTTAAGAAGCGCAAACCACACATAACGTAACATGTTACCGAATATTGGCGCGGATAATTGATGATGAAAGATCGAATGTACTTTTATGCAGTCTTCTCAGGAAGTTATTTCTTTTTCTTGCTCAATGAGATGAGACAATTTTGTATTTTTAAAATCAAGTTTTTGATCTGATGATAAAAATATGCATCGCAGGGTTGCACCAGTGGAGTACATTTAGGGGGAATTACTTTGATGCTACACGTTTAGGAAGAGTTCGTCATGTAATTGTGGATTTGTTTGTTCTCCCCACGAGTCAGTCAGCAGAAGAAATTTGTTCTCTTGTACGTACGGCTTTATCACATCCGTTAAAAATTTTGTATACAATGCCGTTGTAAGTTTTCTAGCTAGCGTCGTCCCTAACGGTCAGGGACACCCTTTTTTTCTACCTGCGCCAAGAATCTATTGTTCGTGTACAACCGCAAGGAGCAACCTTCAGGTGAAAACGAATCTTATTGTGAAACAACTATTCACGTTTATGGCACATTCCCCAAGGAGGGGAAATAGTTAATAAAGGAGAAAAAAGAAGAATGTCTGTTTGAACACGTCGGGAAATTTGGCAACTCCAAATTTTCTACAATTATGTGCTCATTAAAAATCCTGTATGCCTTTTGCATATAAATAAATAAATAAATAAATAAATAAATAAATAAATAAAATAAAATAAATTATTCACCTCTCTGCTTAATTGGAAAATGAATAATATAAAACTCGAGGAAAAAAGTCTCCACACAGGGAGTCGAACCCACGACCATCGAATTACTAGTTCAAGCTCTTACCGCTACGCCAACTACTGCTCGGCGTGCGCACTAACATAAGTGGCTTATACGGTGTGAGAGCCGCGTCAACATTTTAATTTTTATTTTCTATATGCTTGGCCATCTGGAGTTCTCACTTCAGGTACTGTCATTTCTAGCCAAGCCCTGCATGTTCTATAAATTTGAGTGAAATTGGTGGTGACGAGTAGGTAATGCCCCCTTGTAAGTTGAGGAGCTAATGAGTATGAAATGAAGGCTGGTGAATGAAATTGGGTAATGAGATGGAAGGAATCTGAATTGGATATGGGCTATGAATAGGGACTGTCCCAGTATTTGCCTGGAAGTGAAAATGGGAAACCACAGTAACCCGTTTTCAGGATAGCCGATGGAAGAGTTCGAACTCGCGCATCTCGCGAATACAGAGCTTGTCTCCATAGCTGTAGCGTGCAGGCACTCCCCTCAGTATTAACAACCAGCAGTTATTTAAGAATACAACTTTCTTGTCCAGAAGGCATAGGCTTCTGAACGAAAATATTTTAAGTATGGTACAGTAGATGTACATTACTGTATTCTCTGTTGTCGCTGTGCTGTCATTGATAGTTATAATATATTTTGATGAGTCACTTGATTACAGCATTGAGCCACATACTGTAAATGTACATACATACATACATACATTATCATTATAGACTGTTATGCCTTTCAGCGTTCAGTCTGCAAGCCTCTGAGAATTTACTAAACGTCGCCACACTCCTCGATTTCCAACTAGTGTTGTGGCCTCATTTAGTTCTATACCTCTTATCTTTAAATCGTTAGAAACAGAGTCTAACCATCGTCGTCTTGGTCTCCCTCTACTTCTCTTACCCTCCATAACAGAGTCCATTATTCTCCTAGGTAACCTATCCTCCTCCATTCGCCTCACATGACCCCACCACCGAAGCCGGTTTATGCGTACAGCTTCATCCATCGAGTTCATTCCTAAATTAGCCTTTATCTCCTCATTCCGAGTTCCCTCCTGCCATTGTTCCCACCTGTTTGTACCAGCAATCATTCTTGCTACTTTCATGTCTGTTACTTCTAACTTATGAATAAGATATCCTGAGTCCACCCAGCTTTCGCTCCCGTAAAGCAAAGTTGGTCTGAAAACAGACCGATGTAAAGATAGTTTCGTCTGGGAGCTGACTTCCTTCTTACAGAATACTGCTGATCGCAACTGCGAGCTCAGTGCATTAGCTTTACTACACCTTGATTCAATCTCACTTACTATATTACCGTCCTGGGAAAACACACAACCTAAATACTTGAAATTATCGACCTGTTCTAGCTTTGTATCACCAATCTGACATTCAATTCTATTGGATTTCTTACCTACTGACATCAATTTAGTCTTCAAGAGGCTAATTTTCATACCATACTCATTGCACCTATTTTCAAGTTCCAAGATGTTAGACTGCAGGCTTTCAGCACAGTCTGCCATTAAGACCAAGTCGTCAGCATAGGCCAGGCTGCTTACTACATTTCCACCTAACTGAATCCCTCCCTGCCATTTTATACCTTTCAGCATATGATCCATGTAAACTACAAACAGCAAAGGTGAAAGATTACAGCCTTGTCTAACTCCTGTAAGTACCCTGAACCAAGAACTCATTCTACCATCAATTCTCACTGAAGCCCAATTGTCAACATAAATGCCTTTGATTGATTTTAATAATCTACCTTTAATTCCATAGTCCTCCAGTATGGCGAACATCTTTTCCCTCGGTACCCTGTCATATGCCTTCTCTAGATCTACGAAACATAAACACAACTGCCTATTCCTCTCGTAGCATTTTTCAATTACCTGGCGCATACTGAAAATCTGATCCTGACAGCCTCTCTGTGGTCTGAAACCACACTGGTTTTCATCCAACTTCCTCTCAACGACTGAACGCACCCTCCCTTCCAAGATGCCTGTGAATACTTTGCCTGGTATACTAATCAATGAGATACCTCGATAGTTGTTGCAATCCTTCCTGTTCCCTTGCTTATAGATAGGTGCAATTACTGCTTTTGTCCAATCTGAAGGTACCTTACCAACACTCCACGCTAATTTGACTAGTCTATGAAGCCATTTCATCCCTGCCTTCCCACTATACTTCACCATTTCAGGTCTAATTTCATCTATTCCTGCTGCCTTATGACAATGGAGTTTATTTACTATCCTTTCCACTTCCTCAAGCATAATTTCACCAACATCATTTTCCTCCTCCCCATGAGCTTGACTGTTTGCAACACCACCATGATGATTCCCTTTTACATTGAGAAGATGTTCAAAATATTCCCTCCACCTCTCCAGTGATTCCCTGGGATCTGTTATGAGTTCACCTGAATTACTCAAAACACTGTTTATTTCCTTTTTCGCTCCCTTCCTAAGATTCTTTATTACTGTCCAGAAAGGTTTCCCTGCTGCTTGACCTAGCCTTTCCAGGTTATTACCAAAATCTTCCCATGACTTCTTTTTGGATTCAACAACTATTTGTTTCGCTCTGTTTCTTTCATCCACGTACAAATCCCTGTCTGCCTCGGCCCTTGTTTGGAGCCATTTCTGATAAGCCTTCTTTTTACGTTTACAGGCTGCTCTCACTTCATCATTCCACCAAGATGTTCGCCTTTTCCCATCTTTACACACAGTTGTTCCTAGGCATTCCCTTGCTGTTTCTACTACAGCATTCCTGTATGCCACCCATTCACTTTCTATATCCTGAACCTGCTTACCGTCTACTGTTCGAAACTTCTCACTAATCATATCCATGTACTTCTGTCTAATTTCCTCGTCCTGGAGAACTGTAAATATATTGTGAAAATAAAACACTATTCTGTTCTACATTTGTAACCTGTATGTGCCGTCATATTAATTCTTATACAGTAGTACCGTAGTATATGACTGCGAGAATAGCCTAGGCTATTTCAGTTATTGTAAATGTGTGTCACACCATAATTAGCTGTTAAGTAATCAATATGTGCAAATGTGGTTTCTTTATTATTTCCTTTCCATATTTATAATACAATTACATTAAGAGGATGCAGGCAATTACTTGACAAATTAACAGAAGTTGTTTCGGCTACCCACTTGACACATTACGTTGTCCTGCCCCCTTCCTTTCTGCCCGAAGAAAACATGGCAGAGCAGCTTTAAACTTTCTTAAAAAATGGCAGGTCATCCGCCAGTGTATGTAGTATAATGTAGGTCGCTGGTATACGTCAACCCACACCAGTTCAAAGACATCAACACAGATGTAAATATTTTACACATCGAAAATGAAAGCAAATACATAAGCGTTAAGAAGATTTACATTAATATTTGCATTAAGAAAATTTACATTGAAAATACCGTTACATTTAGGATGATGATGATGACGACGATGATGATGATGATGATAATAATAATAATAATAATAATAATAATAATAATCTTCATCATCATCATCATCCCAAACTCCATGGTGCAACAGCCCCAAAGGGTCATGACCTACCAAGTAACCACTGCTCAGTCCAAAGGCCTGCAGATTACAAGGTGGTGTATTGTTGGCTCGACGAATCCTCTTGACTGTTATTCTCAGCTTTCTAGACCGGAATAATAATAATAACAGCAACAATAACCAAATTAAGTTGTTGTTATCTTTTCACCAGGACGGACACAGTTTGATTCTTGTTCAATGTATGTGGGATTTTTGTATAAAGTTGGAGGTCGATTAGCTGTGATTACATTACCTTTATTCACATATAACTACAAGCTTTCTTGCTTTAACCCATTAGTGCATAAAGTTATTTTTTTGTATTTTATTTCAATTTATCTACACATTTCTACTCTTAATAATTGCAGAAACACGTTCCAACTATCGGAATGTTCCTACAAGTGATATTTTTATTTACACAGGCCGTCCGATATATAGGACGCTATACACTCAGGTCAGTACAACAACACTAATTACTCAGCATTGCGTTGTACAATAATGTTGCAAGCTAGGCAGTGTGAACTTATCCAGTTTACACTGTAAAGTGGGCCTATAATTTCTACTTACAGATGTACCGCAATACTGTATATGCTATTTATTATGTATCCACAGAAGCATTTCGAGTGAAGTACAAGCTAGTCAAGCTGATACACTCTTCGGATGCCACTATAGGACTTGAACAGCTTTCATTGTGGTACAGACACTTTACATTTTTTTTTTTTTTTTACCCTGGACCACTTTGATGCACCACTTTATCTCCATCTGTTTGTAGTTCATTACTTTCATGGACCTATCTCAGTCTCATCCTTGGCTTTGACAAAATTGAAGGTAACCGAGGTATGAGCGATGTTAGTAATACCATTCCTTATGCAGCCAGTCCCTGTGATGAATGGTGTGAAAATATTCATAGGGTCAGTTGGTGCATGCATTTCAGTGGGCTTGGCAGACTGATATGTAATAGTAACTTCTGGCTCAGTGAGGAAAGCATTCTATAGTATGCCTCTTCAGTGACACCTAGGCTATCTATGACAGCTGTTGGCGGAACTGTGGAGGATCAAACCAGCCTTCGGGCTGTATACCCAACATACAACATACACCAGCAGTGACAACACTGTTGTCATTCCAGTGCACCAGCGACTCACCACCAAAATTCCTGTAGTCGTACGATCCCCTTCTTCTTTTTCCTGTCTGCCTTTCTTTCAAGGGGGCACTTCTCTGCCTGGTTTTCTTGAAATTTCCCTGTTGCACTCATTCCCTTTGAAGCCAGATGTCTTACCAATTTCAGGGATGTAAAGTACTTGCCAAAGAATATTGCATGCCCCCTGTTTTATTCAGTTCCGCCTGCATCAATGAGAGATAGGACTAGACTACACTTCCAAGTCTAGATTCTTTCAGCCTTTCATTTTATATTGCTGTATACACATGGAAAGGTGGAAAGGTATCCTATAGCTACTGGCAGAGAAAGAAGTCTAGCGGAATTTCACAATTTTGCATACTATTTATGTGTGTGTGGGGTGGGGGGAAGGGGGAGGAGACAGGAATACAGTCAGTCACTAAATGAGATGTAGATTGTGATCTTGCCCACGTTGGGGTTGCTTCTTGTGTGTTACAGTTCGACCTAATAATGCTTTTGCATTTTCTACCAGGGATATTGGAAACAGAGGTACTGGCCCAATCTTATATATGACTCTCTTTCGTATGACAGCTTTCTTTTGCACGGTTTTCTGGTTTTCAGTTCCATCTGTAGAACGTTCAGTAATTCGACTACTACTAGCCTTCCCTTTTTCATATTCTGTTGAAGCAATTTGCCCTTTTCAATTACTCAGAAGTAGGCTTCTACCGAGGTAATTTAGATTACCCTCATACTCATCTGTCATTATCATCAAACCGTTTAACATCTGTCATCAGGAGGCTTGACGTGCTGCTCTTCTCCAAATGTCAGTTCTTCCTCCAATATTTCCAATATTTCACTCACCTCCAAACTAGTAAGGGAATAAAAATGTTTGAGACAATAGAACTCCCTGTGCATAGCGTTCGATTTTCTGGACAGCTATATTTACAAGCCTGTGTCACATCAATAATAAGACATAATTGACATCTTTGTGTGTTGGTAGATTCATAAGAGTGTTAACAATATGATCCGTCCCAAAGTTTACAATTATTAAAAATATTTATTAATTTATAAATATAAACTTCGAGTGTTGCTCAAAACTTTGCGCCTAATTTATAAATATAAACTTCGCCTGTTGCTCAAAACTTTGCGCCATGCTTGCAATAAATGTTATTCAACAATGAATGGTAAGAATGAAGAATGATGTATTCTTGGTTCTTGTGAGCTACAGCCTTTCTGAAGCACAAGTAGGTATTGCAGGCTTTAAACCATGCATAAATATCACACAATTTACTTTTTTATGACATCTGATTTTTCGGATGCTATGCACTAATGGGTTTTGAAGATGATGACAGTAATAATTTAGGATTTGAGATATTTCAGATAAGTTATCACATTCCCATCCTTAAATAATTTCTACTCTGTTATTTACTAATGTTATATACATATTTTTTCAGGCTACTGATCCAAAGCAGATAGGTTCAGACCCTGGTGGTATGTCTTTCTTTGTGGATGGTTTTCGAGCTGCAAAATGGCTGGAGGACAATGAACCCTCTGCTTTCCATATTCTGACATCAACACCAGTGAGATTCCAAATTAAGAACAAAGGAGTAAGTAGTATTAAATGTGAACTTAGGTTGAATATAAATGTATAATTTTTCTCTCATTCTGAAATTTTTAATATATATTTTTTTTTTGGGCTTTCAGAAACGTTACTCACAGCTGTGGCCCATTATTTGTGTGAACCAAGATGGAGACGTCACAGAGATCCATTACAATAACCGCACAATGGGTCCTTTGCAGGCACCATCCCACATTGTGATACCATTTTATCATGCTTATAAGGTAAGCATATTTTAATAAAAACAGTAATTAGAATATTTCATACTTAAATAAGATGTAGATTGAAAGAAGAGCAACTACAGAAAGAACCTAGTAAAAACCTGTCCTCTTCTTTATGATAATTAGGTTCAAGAGCCCCCCCCCCCCCCTCTCGCTCACTCTCTCTCTCCCTCTCTCTCTCAGTGAATACTTAAAAACAGGAAATGATATTATTAAGGAATTAATATTTCTGACTTGGGTTTAAAAAGGGTATAAAGATAATACATTTTTGAATGAGCTATGAAATATATTTTTTAATATTTCTTCACATTTCTTTTAAAAATTTAAAAAGTCCTTGCTGGCCACCATTTGGAAACCCCTGTTCTAACCTATTAGTGCCTAAAAATAATTTCCCTAACAATAACCTATGGCCACACTCTTAAGTAAAAGTTTTTCCAATAAATTAAAATTGGACAGAGCAATGTCATAAATGCAAGAAGAGGCAAAACAAACTGAAGAATGTTCAAATAATAACAAATGCTCGTTAAGTATCGGCATGCAGCAGGTAAATTTAACCAACACTTCTACACTTGCAAATGTTTTATTCAAGAAAACTATCATGTTACACTCTCTGCATGCATGATGCTGCAAATAATAACTCGTATATGTGTGTTTGGTATGAAGGGACTGGTGGTAGTGGGAGAAGTAATATTGCATCATGGGTTCTTAAAGTAATTACTTCAGGTCGAATTGCTCAGAACTTACTCATTTGGGCAGACAACTATGCTGCACAAAATAAGAACAGAATGCTTGTAATGGCAATGATTTATCTTGTTTCAAAAAAGTATGCTGATTCAATAGAACTCATGCCTGAGCACAGTTTCATTGCCTGTGATAGAGACTTCAGTTTGACAGAACAGAGGAAAAATATCAGGTTTCGTGACAATGGTACCTGATGATATTAATAAGATGATGGTATCATCAAGACCGTCAAGTCCCTTTATGCTGATTCAAATGAACGAAAAGGATTCTTATGAATTTGCAGCTCTGGCAGACGAGTTCAACAACACAAAGAATTTGAAAAAGACCAAAACCAAACTTTAGTACATTACAGTAAATTGCTATAGGCCTACTCCATCAGTGGTGTTTGTAAAAGACATTTATAGTGAACTGATTTGAGTCTACTGAAGTATACATATTCAAAAAAGACCCGTCCATCATGGTTAAGACTCCCAGGACTCAGAATGGCAAAAGACATAAGTGAAAGACAGCTTTATAGCAATGATCTCTTTTTTGCCTGATATTAATACCAGAAATTTTTATACCAAAATGCATGAGCAGGAAATGAAACTTGAGAGTGTACCCAATGATGAGGAATAAAACGTGACTTCTTCCTGGGCTGAGTGAAAACATGTGATACATAGAGTATAATTAAATACTGCATAACGTGAATAGTAACAGTGTATATCCATAATATTGTGTGTTTTGTAACTTCCAGGCATTATCCATTTGGCAGTAAACCATGTAAGTGCCAAACTGGACCAGAAAATGGTATTTCTTTAATAATGATTGTTTCGGGATTACCCGTGGAGCAGAAAGAGGTTAAAGAAGGTGCCGGGGTTGAATGCGTCTAACTACAATATCAAAAATTAATTAACTTAAACTGAAGGTTATATTTCTTCAAAAAAGACAACAAGTCAACAAATAACAGAATATCAGGTATAAGACAAGGAAAATCCAAGGTTCAGAACTTTAATAATTTTGGGCTTCAAGCCCCTATTTTACAATGTCAGATATACCGGATCCATTTTACACCATTTACGTTAAAAATTAGGAACCATTAAGTCAGGGGCAGAAATCCCCTAATTCGAAGAGCACTTGCTCCATATTACAATATCTAGCCTTCCAGAGGCACTCTTAACAATTACAACTTGAAAAAGAGCTAACTGGCTCTCAGTTTTTCAAGCCTACCCAAGGCAAAATGAATTTACAATCACTGGCCTCTCAAAGCACAACTTACAATTGAAACGGGGGTATCTTGTACCCAACCTACGCTGCCTTCATGGGAAAAAAAGAGGTTGAATAACTGGTCCATACACAGGAGGAATGGAGGCGTACACTGCGCTCCAAGACAATGAACACTTAAAAAACCTAAAGGGGCTCTCAGCCGATGAAACAGGGGCTATTCCCATCTACTGAGGTAACTCATATAGAAATTACTTTTACACATTACAGACAGGAAACCGTCACAAAACGAAGTCACCTCAAACCAAGATGAAGGGGAGCTCGAGAGGGTACATCACTCCCTATCCCCGATTTACACTTAAAGATTTAATTAAGTTTTTACATTAGCAGGAAGAAAGTTACGTTTTAGAAAAGTTGTTACATACTAAAGAATCGGACCTTTCCCTCGGGTTAAATTGTGGAGGTAGCAAGAAAGAATTAAGTTATGTGGCCATTACCTTGTAGCTTAACACACACACACTCAGATGGACGTCGATCAGTTGGCAAAGAAACGTGAAAAGCCGTAGTTTATAAACCCTCAGGGAAGGTTCGAGATCATTCAAGACTAAATCAGCCACACCCTCTCAATTTAATTGGTCAGTTTCAAAGTTACACTCAGAATCGAAGAAGCCTATGATAGGTTGAAAATTAATTACAGAAATTATTGATTTGCTAGATTCGAAACTGGTGGAAAGAAAAAGGAAATATTGCCAACCCACAAATAAATGAACATCAGTCAGTTACAAAAACCCAGAAATACAAAACTTCTTTAAATTAAAACTTCTTACACCTTGCACCAGGGTGCATGATCATAGTTTTTTGGTAGTGTCATCTATGGAGAAATGTCCGAACTTCTTGATGTATAGCAAACAAAACAAGAAGAGATTCACTCAGGTTAGGAAACTGCACAATAACAAAATTACTCAATATTTTAGGTGGTGACATCTTCTGATTAAAGTTCCAAGTTGGTGTAGTTTCAGTTTTACTGTTTCTCCAATAGAGGAGTTCATTTAGGCACTAGTTTTGAATGCGCGGCGTTGAGGTGTACCTCCCGGTACAGTGATCATCATCATCATCCATTCTCCATTCCATTGAGCCTCTTTCGGTTTATCCTGTCCAACATTATTCCACTTTCCTCCTATTATTTTCTTTAATACTGATCATTATTTGTTTTGGCACTTATGTGGTTCTCCACTTGAACTCCTCGATTTTTGTGTGTCTTCCTGCAGTATTCATATAGACTGAATGAGTTGACGGTAATTTGTCCATTGGATGTACATATTAAGCCAAGAACAGACCCCTCGGTGCTATTCGTCAAGAGTAAGTTATTTACTAGCACCGTGTGTCACCCTCTCCCTTCCTACTATCATATTATCATGTCATCCATTTCATCTCATTAACTCCTCCTCCTCCCCAGGGCCGAAGACCTAGAAGTTAGGCCCCTTTAAACAACAACCATCATCATCAACTCCTCTGATGAGGTTGACAGTAAGAAGGGCATCCAGTCGTAAAAACTCACACTTACCCCCCTCCACACACACACATACACACACAGAGAGAGAGAGATTGAGCTTGTCTTGCCTCTTCTTGCAATTATGACATTGCTTTGTCCAATTTGAATTGATTGGAAAACTGTAGCTTAAGAGTGTGGCCAGAGGTTATTGTTAGGGAAATTATTTTTAGGCACTAAAAGGTTAGAACAGGACTTTTTAAATTTTTAAAAGAAATGTGAAGACAATTTACAAAATATATTTCATAGTTCATTCAAAAATGTATTATTTTTATACCCTTTTTTAAACCCAATAAAAATGGCTATGGGATCCATACCAAATCTTGAACTCTATGCCACTGTGGGCATTTTATTCAACATAGTATGGAAAAAATACCAAGAATGAAGAAGTTTTGGGAAAGGAAAAAGTTGTCAAGTGTTGAAAGCTGAATTTATTCTTTGAAGACTTTGTTGTATAATGATTGATTTTGGTGCTCCAATGTGGGCATAAGTGTATAAATGAATAATAATATTATTATTATTATCATCATCATCATCATCATCATCATCATCATCATCATCATTATTATTATTATTATTATTATTATTATTATTATTATTATTATTATTATTATTATTATTATTATTATTATTATTATTATTATTATTTCTTCCTTAGTTATTTACAGAAAGACTGAGGCAACCATCTTCTGAACTTAAATTTCATATGCTTCCTGGTGACTTGGTAGCATTCAACAATCGCAGAGTGTTACATGGGCGCACAGGATTTGACCCAACCAAAGTGTCAAGGTAGGTGTTCTGTAGTTTTAGTAAAACACACACATAAGTTAAAGTATCTCATTTAAGAAAAAAACAGTCAACAAGTGCTATGAAAATATAAATCTCTCTGATGCTTGATTTATAATTAAATTGTAGACCTATTAGTAAGTAACTTTCTTTAAGAGTCAAGCCATAGTCTTTCCTTCTGTAAAATGAGATCAGCCTTGCCATCTTACTCACTATCTTATTTGTGTAATTTGTGGATGATGTAATGAAGAAGTTAGAAAAATGTGATGTTTACGAAAAATATACTGATATTTACATCAGTGTTTTGACTCGTTGAGCCATTGCATTATACTGAACCATTATTAGTATGGAATTTGTTAGTTTTTCATCTCAACAATTTGACTGTATATACTATAGAATGATCCACTTGCATTACTTATGCTTTTTGGGGGATAAATTGAGAAACAATTACATTGATGATTTAGAAATGTTGCAGAAAAGAGCTGTCAAAACTTTGTGCAGCTTTCAGAGACTCAAATCCTAAAGACATGTTTTCTGAGTCAGACACTGTGCCGTTTCATATGCAGATATTATTTTTATCATCAGTTTTCATACACACGTTGGAAAATACAACTCATCCACTAGATTTACTTATTATGGCAATGTACATCAGTACAAAATAAAAGTATGTGAAAATTTTTTTATAGCCTCTCTCATTCTATCAAGTATGGATTATGAAGTATAGTATTACAAATGATATGAAAATAAAATCTATTGCCTTCTATATTTTACTCCCTGACCTTTTTCGAGTTACTTGGGGTTACAATTTATAAATCTCATTTTTTTTTTTCAACCGTATTGGAGTTCAGAGTATCAAATTATAATAATTAAAGAACCACCTTTCCAATACACAAAATCCTTATATTTAGGATGAAATCGTTTAATCACAAATTGGACATGTTTTACTCAACTTTGTGAGCATCATCAGCAATAGTTAACATAAATCATTGGTGGGTCAGGGCCCTGATCCTAGTGTATATCACAAAAGAATGTCTTATATACATTGATAAAATATATAAATTTAACACTTTAAAATAATCAATAAGATCATATATGTCTATTAAAACAAAAAAATTTATCATTAAAATTGTTTAAAATGTGAAACGGAATGGATGGCTTAAAAGTTAAAAATAGTATATGGTAATTAGATGTTCTTAAAAATCGTTGTCCAATATATCTACGCTCGATTGCATTAAACTGCTTATGATAAAATCAGTTTTTCATATCAGGGTGAGTTCTTATTATAAACTATATTGCTGTTTTTTAAAAATAAAGATGATGAGAAACGCTAAAATCGCACACAATGGTTGAAAAACAAAGTTCACTGGTAATAAAATGTCACCGGGCGAGTTGGCCGTGCGCGTAGAGGCGCGCGGCTGTGAGCTTGCATCCGGGAGATAGTAGGTTCGAACCCCACTATCGGCAGCCCTGAAAATGGTTTTCCGTGGTTTCCCATTTTCACACCAGGCAAATGCTGGGGCTGTACCTTAATTAAGGCCACGGCCGCTTCCTTCCAACTCCTAGGCCTTTCCTGTCACATCGTCGCCATAAGACCTATCTGTGTCGGTGCGACGTAAAGCCCATAGCAAAAAAAAAATAATAATAAAAATAAAATGTCGTCTAGATCGGCGTAAATTAGCCTTTATGGGACTCCTTGCGTTGTAATTTCAGCCGTTATTTTGTGCAGTAATGTGTTGAAATTGTTCTTCTAACGGAGAATTACTGATCTATTATATGGAATTGATCGGATGTATCCTGAAAAAGAAAAAGTGGGGAGGGAAAATATGAGTGTCGTCTATTGGAAAAAAATTTTTTAAAGAGTGTGGCACTTTAAGGAGATGATAACGGAAAGCACTTACCCGTGTGTGAACTGGTCCCTTGGTTGTTTACTTAGGTTTGATGGTAACTGGCTTACTGCTGCGTGTGTTATACGAATGCGGTCGTGGAAACGGGGAAGGTAGCGGTGAGGGGAAGGGAGGCGGGACATTGCGCGAGTTATCAGCCAATGGGAAGGATGCATTGGTAGGAAGCGTTGTGGGTGTGGCTACTGTTGCTGCTGTTGCTACGGGAGGATTAAAAGCATGTTTATAATGGAAAATCTTCAGGAAATTATTAGCATTAATACCGAATTTAGCAATTAATTTGGGGATTTGCTCAATTATGGGGCTGTTAATATCCGATACCTCATTTAAATTACTATCCTTATTGAAGTATTGGTCCAAGGAAATATAAACATTTTCATACCCGGTCATTAGACTGCTTTTATTTACGTATTTGAGTATTTGCATATCTTGATCGATAGTACTGAAGTTATGCCCTGTGTCTCTCATATGAATACTCATAGCAGAATGCTTTCTGTGTTTCAGGGCATTATAATGTTCTAAATATCTTATTCGAAAACTGCGGCCAGTTTGCCCTATATAAGAAAAATTGCACTGTGTGCATTTAAGTCTATATATTCCCGAGTTTGAGTATTTGTCGTAAATTGTATTGACGGAATTAGAATTGAAAAAGATATTACGGTTGGTGTTATAGGTTTGGTATGCGATGTTAATATTATGCTTATTTAATGGTTTAGTGACATTACGAATAGCTGGGTTGGTGAAAGTAAAAGTAGTGAAATTTGTTATTTTGGTTTTTTCGGGAACTAGTGTAGTTGAATTCTTTAGTTTAATTTTACCCATGATTCTGGTGATCATTTCAGGTTTAAAACCATTCGTCATGGCTAGTTCTTTGATGAAACGTATTTCTTTATCTCGTTTAGCTTTAGAAAGAGGAATGTTCATGGCCCTGTGAATCAAGCTGTAAAATGTAGCTTGCTTATGGGAGTGAGGGTGCAAGGATTCGCTTTTTATTGTTATAGGGGCGGCAGATGGTTTCCTGTAAATTTGGTAAGTGAACTCATCTTTATCTCTAGTCAAGGTTAAATCTAGAAAGTTTAGGGAGTTGTTGATCTCGTCCTCTTTAGTAAACTGAATACTAGGGTTAAGGTTGTTAAGAAGCCTGAGTACGTTGTCACTATTATTCAAATGTTTATCTATGATAACGAATGTATCATCCACAAATCTCAGCCATAGATTTACGCCGTTAATTTTATCAATTATTAATTTGGTTTCCATATCGTCCATAAAGATATTGGCCAGAATGCCGGAAATTGGGTCGCCCATTGCTAATCCTTTTTGATGATATATTTTATTATTAAATGTGAAATAGTTATTGTTAAGTACAAATTTCAATAAATTAATAAAATCGTCTATTTCGTATCTGCTTAGATTGTTTTGTTTCATAAGGTTAGATTTTACGATTTTAATTGTGTCAAATACAGGGATGTTCGAATACATGTTAGTGATGTCATAAGATACCATAACGTGATTATCAGTTAGTTTGAATGTGGACAGTTTGTTACAGAAATCTATGGAATTCTTTATGTAGGTTTTATTGTTGAATTTATAATGCTTATACAGGAAACAATGCAAAAATTTTGAAACGTTATATGTGGGACTCATCATCATCATCATCATCATCATCATCATCATCATCATCATCATCATTTCCCTTTATCCAGCTGTAGCCGGGTAGGGGCAAATATGGTTCCTCTCCACTTTCTTCGGTCTTTCCACCACTCCTCCTCCAACACTGTGTCCCAGTCCAGGTTTCTTTCTATAATGCTGCGTTGGATGGTATCCTTCCATCTCAATTGTGGTCTTCCGCGGCCTCTCCTTCCTTGGATTTGCATTTCCATCACCTTTTTTGGCATTCTTTCGTCGCTCATTCGCTTTATGTGCCCAAACCATCTTAGTCGGCTCTTCTCTATTCTATCATTCATTTTTTCCACTCCAATTTCTTCCCGGATTTTCTCATTCCTTATTTTGTCTTGTCTACTCTTCTGTATCATACTCCTCAAGAATTTCATTTCGGCTGCCTGTATTCGACTCTCATCCTTCTTTGTCATTGTCCAAGTTTCTGCTCCGTAAGTTGTTATGGGTACGTAATACATCTTGTACATAGTATCCTTTGCTTCCATTGGCACATCTTTGTCCCATAACATATTTCTTACACTATGATAGAAACAACTTCCAGCTTGAATCCTTTTACCAATCTCAGCATCCAGTCGAGCATTCTCCATTAATTCACTCCCCAGGTATTTAAATGTTTCCACTACTTCCAGGGGCTTGTCTGCAAGTCTAATCTGACCTTTCCCTTCTTTCTCCCCTCTAGTCATAACAAGAGTTTTACTCTTTTCTACACTTATTTTTAATCCACATTCTTCAATCTTCCCATTCACCACATTCAATTGTTCTTGAACCTTCCTGTCATCTTCTCCCCAAATCACAATATCATCTGCAAATAACATCATGTTCATTTCTCTTCCTCCATATGCTGCTTTTGCTGTTCTCATGATGTCATCCATTACTATTGTAAACAGGATTGGTGATAGAACACTTCCCTGTCTCAGCCCTCTAGTTATTTTGAACCAACTTGTCCTGCCAACTTGTGTTTGCACACAACTACAACATTCCTTATACAATGCCATGATCATTTTTATTAATCCCTGTCCAATTCCTTTTTGCACCAGACTGTCCCAAACTTTCGTCCTAGGGACACTGTCATATGCCTTTTCAATATCAATGAATGTCATCACCATATCATTCCCGTACTCCCAATGCTTTTCCATTAGTTGTCTCATAATGAAAATGGGCTCTATTGTTGACCTTCCACTTCTGAAACCAAACTGATTTTCCTGTATCTGCTTCTCAACCCTCAACCTTATTCTACTTTCCAGTATCCTTTCCATTATCTTAGCAACATGGGATATAGAGTAATTCCCCTGTAGTTCTTCAAAACTTTCTTATCACCTTTCTTGAAAATTGGGATGATTATTCCTTTTTGCCAATCCTCAGGGACCTCCTTATTCTCCCAGACATTCCTTAGAACCCGATATGTCCACTGCAGGCCTACAGCTCCAGCTGCCTTTATCATCTCCACTGAAATTTCATCTATTCCAGCAGTTTTTCCATTCTTCATCTTTCTTACTGCCATTTCAATTTCATTCATTGTAATTTCTTTATCCATTTCTTCGTCAACTAATTGCCTTTCTTGGTCGTCCATTGAATGACTGTCATCCGTTCTTATGTTCAGCAGCTTCTGAAAATACTCTCTCCATCCATTTCTTATTTCTTCTGGCTTTGTTAAAATTATGCCACCTTCATCCTTCACAAATCTGGTGTTTACTTGATCTCTCTTTTTGTTTCTTAAGATACCATATAGTAATTTCTTGCTGCCCTGCGTATCATCTCTCAATTTCTGTGTGAATAAGGTCCAGCTTTTCCTCTTTTCTTCCTCCACTACTTTCTTGGCCAAATTCTTTGCCTCCACATATTTTCTTCTACTTTCTTCAGTCTTAGATGTTTTCCATGCTTTCCATGCCATTTTCTTTTCCTTCACTTTAATCTTTACTCTATCATTCTACTCTTCTGTATCATTCTCCTCAAGAATTTCATTTCGGCTGCCTGTATTCGACCCTCATCCTTCTTTGTCATTGTCCAAGTTTCTGCTCCGTAAGTTGTTACGGGTACGTAATACATCTTGTACATTGTATCCTTTGCTTCCATTGGCACATCTTTGTCCGATAACATATTTCTTACACTGTGATAGAAACAACTTCCAGCATGAATCCTTTTACTAATCTCAGCATCCAGTCGTGCATTCTCCATTCTATCATTCATTTTTTCCACTCCAATTTCTTCCCGTATTTTCTCATTCCTTATTTTGTCTCGTCTACTCTTCTGTATCATACTCCTCAAGAATTTCATTTCGGCTGCCTGTATTCGACTCTCATCCTGGGACTATTTTTACAATTTATAATGGGGCGCATTGGAATCTCTTGTTTATGTATTTTTGGTAAAGCTCTGGCTGTGGGTAATTTAGGGTTCATTATGGTAAGTTTTTGTTGTTCGCACTCTTGTAAAAGAAAAGAAGACTTCTTTAACAGGTTCTTAAGGTCTCTTTGGATTTTTAAAGTGGGGTCTTTTTCCACTATATTATAAGTTTCAACGGAAAAGAAGTTTTCGGTTTTGCTAATGTATTCATCTTTATTCATTAGTACCGTTGTGGGACCTTTGTCTGCTTTTGTGACTATAATATTGTTGTTATTGATTTTGCACTTAAGTTCGGTTATCTGTTTGTTAAAGTTTGATAATGACATAGAATGTTAAAAATTAAATAATTGAAAAAGAGGTTCAACCTATTCAATACATAAAAGAAAGGAATGTAGTGATTACATTCTTATTTAATAGTGATTAGAAATGGGACCGGTTTCGACCCTAGTCCAGGTCATCGTCAGCCGTTCAAAACATAAAAAACAAGAAAAACAATGCATACAAAAAAGAATAAGTGAACTCTGGATCGGTATAAGATGAAATATAAATTGATGATGGGGGTAGAAATTGTGAGTCACTTAAAATAAAACAGTACATAATATTATGAAAGGTAGTACGGCACACGCAATGATAAGTAAAGTCTCTCAATGTTTATGAATAGTGGAGAACGGTCAAATGGGTCAGTTTTTACACTCTGTCAGATACAAAGTCACAACACTATCGAACAATATATGAAGATCCATAAATATTTTGAAGTCGCAGACGAATAGATTTATAGAAGCAAACTGCCAGCTCTCGGTGATCAGCGCGGCACATCCAAGGTCATGCGCTGTGGTCTCGAACGCCAAAGTAGAATGGAGAATATCCTGAAGGTCCAGTATTTGCCTCGGTTGCGGGAAGTTAAGTACGTATATATAGAAATATACAATGCAATTCAGTATAATTGAATAAGTAATTGTGCTCCTGCTGAGTTCTTGGAAAACAGTTGACTTGAAAAAACAATTGTAAAGAGAAAAAAAATGTAGTAAAAAGCGCAATATCGGAAAACAAATGAAAACATATATGCACAGTGCACTATTTTTTAAACTGAAAAAATTTAGGTCATGATTGAAGTAGTCGAAGTTGGTGCAAGACAAGAGTTAAAAATTTAAGTGAGGAGAACCGAAATGAAGGTAGTGGGTTTTTTTTTTTAATAGAAAAGGTAGAATAAATTAATACCGGTAGAGGAAGAGTGATAGTGAAATAAGAGAAGAATAAAGGAAATTGAAGATAAATGGTATTAATTTATTCTACCTTTTCTATTTAAAAAAAAAAACACTACCTTCATTTCGGTTCTTCTCACTTAAATTTTTAACTCTTGTCTTGCGCCAACTTCGACTACTTCAATCATGACCGAAATTTTTTCAGTTAAAAAAATAGCGCACTGTGCATATATGTTTTCATTTGTTTTCCGATATTGCGCTTTTTACTACATTTTTTTTTTCTCTTTACAATTGTTTTTTCAAGTCAACTGTTTTCCAAGAACTCAGCAGGAGCACAATTACTTATTCACTTATACTGAATTGCATTGTATATTTCTATATATACGTACTTAACTTCCCGCAACCGAGGCAAATACTGGACCTTCAGGATATTCTCCATTCTACTTTGGCGTTCGAGACCACAGCGCATGACCTTGGATGTGCCGCGCTGATCACCGAGAGCTGGCAGTTTGCTTCTATAAATCTATTCGTCTGCGACTTCAAAATATTTATGGATCTTCATATGTTGTTCGATAGTGTTGTGACTTTGTACCTGACAGAGTGTAAAAACTGACCCATTTGACCGTTCTCCACTATTCATAAACATTGAGAGACTTTACTTATCATTGCGTGTGCCGTACTACCTTTCATAATATTACGTACTGTTTTATTTTAAGTGACTCACAATTTCTACCCCCATCATCAATTTATATTTCATCTTATACCGATCCAGAGTTCACTTATTCTTTTTCATATGCATTGTTTTCCTTGTTTTTTATGTTTTGAACGGCTGACGATGACCTGCACTAGGGTCGAAACCGGTCCCATTTCTAATCACTATTAAATAAGAATGTAATCACTACATTCCTTTCTTTTATGTATTGAATAGGTTGAACCTCTTTTTCAATTATTTAATTTTTAACGTTAATACTTTCAATACGGAACAATGAAATTTTTATCTTTAAATGACATAGAATTCAATTCTTTAACTAAAGAGGGGAGATTCTTCTTTACTTCGTATTTCACGTCATTTCGATGTTCGATTGGGAGTTTTAAAATACTAGATTCAGCCTCGGCAATATTGGTAATGAGGTCGTCAGACTTATTGGAGTTGGGCCAGTTGAATTTCATGCCTTTATTCAAGAGGTCCATTTCACTGCTAGAAAGTGTGGTATCAGATAGATTGATCGTGGAGGGAATGTTATTTAACTGAGGTGTATGTGAGTTATTCATTCTGTGAGAGTTGACGGATTTTGTTTGTGAATCCTTGAGGAGTTTTAGTTTTTTCTCCAAAACTGATTGCTTATTGCTTATTGAAGCTGATACTTTGTCGTTAACGAATTTAGAATAGGAGTCCCATTCTAATGGAGGTATGCTTGAAGAAATCTCTAAATGCGCATTATAGAGCTGTACATTCAAAAATGCCTTTTTCTTATAGTGTAATTTGATTTTGTTTTTCAACCAAATGTCATTTACTTTCTTTTGAGTATTCAGCAAACTGTAAGAAAAATTATTTTTCCTTTGTGAGCTTCTTAAGAATTTTGGGATTAGATTATTCTTTAAACATTCTTTTAGAAATATAATATCCCTAAATATTTTATTGACCTTCACCTTGAGATTAAGAAATCTATTCTTCGAGTTTGCCTGGTTGGCTGTAACATTACAATTTATAAATCTCATTTTTTTTTTTCAACCGTATTGGAGTTCAGAGTATCAAATTATAATAATTAAAGAACCACCTTTCCAATACACAAAATCCTTATATTTAGGATGAAATCGTTTAATCACAAATTGGACATGTTTCACTCAACTTTGTGAGCATCAGCAGCAATAGTTAACATAAATCATTGGTGGGTCAGGGCCCTGATCGTAGTGTATATCACAAAAGAATGTCTAATATACACTAATATACACTTTAAAATAATCAATAAGATTATTTATATCTATTGAAACAAAAAAATTTATCATTAAAATTGTTTAAAATGTGAAACGGAATGGATGGCCTAAAAGTTAAAAATAGTATATGGTAATTAGATGTTCTTAAAAATCGTTGTCCAATATATCTACGCTCGATTGCATTAAACTGTTTATGATAAAATCAGTTTTTCATATCAGGGTGAGTTCTTATTATAAACTATATTGCTGTTTTTTAAAAATAAAGATGATGAGAAACGCTAAAATCGCACACGATGGTTGAAATATAAGGATTTTGTGTATTGGAAAGGTGGTTCTTTAATTATTATACTTTGATACTCTGAACTCCAATATGGTTGGAAAAAAAAATGAGATTTATAAATTGTAATGTTACAGCCAACCAGGCAAACTCGAAGAATAGATTTCTTAATCTCAAGGTGAAGGTCAATAAAATATTTAGGGATATTATATTTCTAAAAGAATGTTTAAAGAATAATCTAATCCCAAAATTCTTAAGAAGCTCACAAAGGAAAAATAATTTTTCTTACAGTTTGCTGAATACTCAAAAGAAAGTAAATGACATTTGGTTGAAAAACAAAATCAAATTACACTATAAGAAAAAGGCATTTTTGAATGTACAGCTCTATAATGCGCATTTAGAGATTTCTTCAAGCATACCTCCATTAGAATGGGACTCCTATTCTAAATTCGTTAACGACAAAGTATCAGCTTCAATAAGCAATAAGCAATCAGTTTTGGAGAAAAAACTAAAACTCCTCAAGGATTCACAAACAAAATCCGTCAACTCTCACAGAATGAATAACTCACATACACCTCAGTTAAATAACATTCCCTCCACGATCAATCTATCTGACACCACACTTTCTAGCAGGGAAATAGACCTCTTGAATAAAGGCATGAAATTCAACTGGCCCAACTCCAATAAGTCTGACGACTTCATTACCAATATTGCCGAGGCTGAATCTTTAAAACTCCCAATTGAACATCGAAATGACGTGAAATACGAAGTAAAGAAGAATCTCCCCTCTTTAGTTAAAGAATTGAATTCTATGTCATTATCAAACTTTAACAAACAGATAACCGAACTTAAGTGCAAAATCAATAACAACAATATTATAGTCACAAAAGCAGACAAAGGTCCCACAACGGTACTAATGAATAAAGATGAATGCATTAGCAAAACCGAAAATTTCTTTTCCGTTGAAACTTATAATATAGTGGAAAAAGACCCCACTTTAAAAATCCAAAGAGACCTTAAGAACCTGTTAAAGAAGTCTTCTTTTCTTTTACAAGAGTGCGAACAACAAAAACTTACCATAATGAACCCTAAATTACCCACAGCCAGAGCTTTACCAAAAATACATAAACAAAAGATTCCAATGCGCCCCATTATAAATTGTAAAAATAGTCCCACATATAACGTTTCAAAATTTTTGCATCGTTTCCTGTATAAGCATTACAAATTCAACAATAAAGCCTACATAAAGAATTCCGTAGATTTCTGTAACAAATTGTCCACATTCAAACTAACTGATAATCACGTTATGGTATCTTATGACATCACTAACATGTATTCGAACATCCCCGTATTTGACACAATTAAAATCGTAAAATCTAACCTTATGAAACAAAACAATCTAAGCAGATACGAAATAGACGATTTTATTAATTTATTGAAATTTGTACTTAACAATAACTATTTCACATTTAATAATAAAATATATCATCAAAAAGGATTAGCAATGGGCGACCCAATTTCCGGCATTCTGGCCAATATCTTTATGGACGATATGGAAACCAAATTAATAATTGATAAAATTAACGGCGTAAATCTATGGCTGAGATTTGTGGATGATACATTCGTTATCATAGATAAACATTTGAATAATAGTGACAACGTACTCAGGCTTCTTAACAACCTTAACCCTAGTATTCAGTTTACTAAAGAGGACGAGATCAACAACTCCCTAAACTTTCTAGATTTAACCTTGACTAGAGATAAAGATGAGTTCACTTACCAAATTTACAGGAAACCATCTGCCGCCCCTATAACAATAAAAAGCGAATCCTTGCACCCTCACTCCCATAAGCAAGCTACATTTTACAGCTTGATTCACAGGGCCATGAACATTCCCCTTTCTAAAGCTAATCGAGATAAAGAAATACGTTTCATCAAAGAACTAGCCATGACGAATGGTTTTAAACCTGAAATGATCACCAGAATCATGGGTAAAATTAAACTAAAGAATTCAACTACACTAGTTCCCGAAAAAACCAAAAGAACAAATTTCGCTACTTTTACTTTCACCAACCCAGCTATTCATAATGTCACTAAACCATTAAATAAGCATAATATTAACATAGCATACCAAACCTATAACACCAACCGTAATATCTTTTTCAATTCTAATTCCGCCAATACAATTTACGACAAATACTCAAACTAGGGAATATATAGACTTTAATGCACACAGTGCAATTTTTCTTATATAGGGCAAACTGGCCGCAGTTTTCGAATAAGATATTTAGAACATTATAATGCCCTGAAACACAGAAAGCATTCTGCTATGAGTATTCATATGAGAGACACAGGGCATAACTTCAGTACTATCGATCAAGATATGCAAATACTCAAATACGTAAATAAAAGCAGTCTAATGACTGGGTATGAAAATGTTTATATTTCCTTGGACCAATACTTCAATAAGGATAGTAATTTAAATGAGGTATCGGATATTAACAGCCCCATAATTGAGCAAATCCCCAAATTAATTGCTAAATTCGGTATTAATGCTAATAATTTCCTGAAGATTTTCCATTATAAACATGCTTTTAATCCTCCCGTAGCAACAGCAGCAACAGTAGCCACACCCACAACGCTTCCTACCAATGCATCCTTCCCATTGGCTGATAACTCGCGCAATGTCCCGCCTCCCTTCCCCTCACCGCTACCTTCCCCGTTTCCACGACCGCATTCGTATAACACACGCAGCAGTAAGCCAGTTACCATCAAACCTAAGTAAACAACCAAGGGACCAGTTCACACACGGGTAAGTGCTTTCCGTTATCATCTCCTTAAAGTGCCACACTCTTTAAAAAAAAAATTTTCCAATAGACGACTCTCATATTTCCCCTCCCCCCTTTTTTTTTTCAGGATACATCCGATCAATTCCATATAATAGATCAGTAATTCTCCGTTAGAAGAACAATTTCAACCCATTACTGCACAAAATAACGGCTGAAATTACAACGCAAGGAGTCCCATAAAGGCTAATTTACGCCGATCTAGACGACATTTTATTACCAGTGAACTTTGTTTTTCAACCATTGTGTGAGATTTTAGCGTTTCTCATCGTCTTTATTTTTAAAAAACAGCAATATAGTTTATAATAAGAACTCACCCTGATATGAAAAACTGATTTTATCATAAACAGTTTAATGCAATCGAGCGTAGATATATTGGACAACGATTTTTAAGAACATCTAATTACCATATACTATTTTTAACTTTTAAGCCATCCATTCCGTTTCACATTTTAAACAATTTTAATGATAAATTTTTTTTGTTTTAATAGACATATATAATCTTATTGATTATTTTAAAGTGTTAAATTTATATATTTTATCAATGTATATTAGACATTCTTTTGTGATATACACTAGGATCAGGGCCCTGACCCACCAATGATTTATGTTAACTATTGCTGATGATGCTCACAAAGTTGAGTGAAACATGTCCAATTTGTGATTAAACGATTTCATCCTAAATATAAGGATTTTGTGTATTGGAAAGGTGGTTCTTTAATTATTACAATTTGTTACTTGGGGTTGACGCTACATGTGAATTTAGTCCAGTTTTACAATTGTGTGCCCTTCCTGATACTAACTTTTGTGGGGGGTATGAATTCACTATTGCATGCTGCTGTGGTAGTTGGTAGTGTGGTATATTGTGTGTAAAGGTAGAGGTATATATTAAGACGTATTCAAACACCCAGTCACCTGAGATAGAGAAATTAACCATACACAGCCAAATCTTTGGCCTGACTTGGAATCACACCTGGGGTCCTCTGAACCATTGGCTGCTACACTGAACATTCAACCAAGTAGCCAGATAAATTGCCTTCTGATGTAAAGAAATAATACGTCTTGTGACGTACCGACAGTCGAACATGACTACGATGAAACAACTGACGGCACAACACCATAAACACACAGTTTCAATTGCCAGCACTACCATAAGAGAGACTAGAGGCCATCCCAGCTCGAAATCATGCCAGTTACTTAGGGTAGGCCTCAACCAAAACACAAGTCACAGGACTGGGAAGTGATGGAATCTGGGCAAGCCAAATTCAAAGAATCTCAACACAGGGTGGATCGGGGGCAAACGGATAGAGCAATTCATGAGAAATACCATGAAATGCCCACGCTCTTCTGAATGCAACGCACTACTAATTCACTGATGGTGAACATAAAAAATTCAATGAATGAAGAATGTAAAAAATAGATAGTAACACTCATAAATAATTTCATTAAATAAGAAAACAAACAAAATGAATCTAAATAAATTAATAAAAGGGTTAAAAGAAATTAATTCATACACTGAATCATTTTAAAGGAAGGAATCTTCCAAAATTATAGTCAATACCATCAGGAATTTTTTAAAAAGGTAGCATTATAATTAATTATAGTTTCAGAAATTTTAAAATCCTCAGAAGGATTCCAAATTTTTTTTAAGAAGGACAACTTGTACATAAATAAAACCATTAGAGTTAAAACTTGCATCTTGAGTACCAATTACAAAAGTTTAAATTACGGTACTTAATGTCGTAATCACAATTCTGTTTAATACATTTTAACATTTTACATATGAACTGCAGTTCTTTAAAACCAACCCTTTAATTGATGGTCATATGACCATACCTATTGAGAGCTCTCAATAACTACGATAAAAAGTGTTACCTCATTCTACAGTGGTAACACAAAACAAGGCACCAACAGAGTTAAAAGGGGAAGGTAAGAGCAAACTACACAATATAAGAAATCACTACACACTCGGAAAAACAGTAGCTGGCATTACTCGGATCTCCAACCAAACATGTACGAAATATCAGTAGGGCCAACTAGTGAACAACAAACCGGGAAGATGAAAAGGCTGGGAACCTACCAAAGGCATGGACATGGCTTAGATAGCGGATTCAGAAATAAATCACCGTGATCCTTAGATTTTAAAAATATTATTTACAAGATAATTTTACAAATACATTCCAAGTTACGAGCTATAAGCTCAGTGATATACATAGCTTATTTCGTAGCAGTGTAAACTCAAATTTCAAAACAACTATACATCTAGTTACCAGTGCAGTAGTACAATGCAATTTACAGGTTATCCAAAATCTAGCGAACCTCAAGTGATACAGAACTACCAGAGGCAACCCCCAAGGGAAATAATGTTAAACTACAATATACATATTTTAGTGAAACAAGAAATGGGAATGCCTCGGAAACAAACAGGTAAGTCCAGCTGAAAAACTAAGGCGTCATAAGTAACTAATTTGGTGAATCTAGGCGAGGTTAGGGCAGACTCCTGTATGAAAAGCAAATTGGAACATTATGGAAATTTTAGCAGGAACGGAATTCAAGAGTGCTTACCCGAGCAGAGTGCCATCCCGGAAGCCTGGGGACGTCAACCAGATAGGCTGCTCGCAGACAGATAAACAGAGACCGACAGAATTCAGGATACAGAATTCATTCGAACACTGCCTCGCTCACTATATATAGGAATTACTGGCCTTGGAGGCAGCCAATCAGCGTGCACGAGTTCCCTATCACCACCTAGACTCACCAATCACAACCTTACTTTCGATCGCGAACTTTGACTAACCTTCTAGAATACGCATGATTGCGAAAGTCGTATTTTTCCAGAATAGACAGAACACACTTTCTAGAACACATACCAACAAAGTAACACACCCTGTACAAAAGTTATGTAACTTTCTGGATCTTTCCAGGAACTATAGACCGAATTCTACTATTTACAAATGCCTATGTTACAACATTATACAGTACAGGTTAGGTCAATAAAAATAAAACATCATATCGTATTTTTCAAACAAGGTCTTAAAAAAAAAATACATTCCACTCGCATTACATAGTTCACCTGTAACAAAAAGAATGGGGTACCTCTTTTAGTATACTAAATTTTCTAATAGAAGATTGAAGTGTACAATTTAACTCCCTTTTAAAGCAGGTCATTCAAAATAAAACCAGGAAAATAACCAAAAAAAAGGTGAAACAACCCAACCAATTAATTCAAAACACCATGAATGGCAGAAGGCGAAAGAGGAAACTTTAAAATTTACAGGTTCGCAACATACCTAAACGCTGCATATACACAAGAAAAACTAAATTTTGCAAAATCACCATCACAATAAAACAGAAGGAAAATAGTAGAGATCACATTACACAAGAACCTTGTTTATCCGACCCTCATTAATCCAGATCGAAAATTATACAAATTTATTTTTACTTGTATAATATTTCTTTTACGGGGTCGACTCTTCTTGAATGTTTTTTCTGCCAAGGATAGTCAAGGACAGGAATTGGAAGTAATTTGGCCACTGTCTATCAAAGGTACTGTCCCGGCATTTGCCTGGAATTGAGAACAGGAAACCATGGAAAACCATTCCCAGGACAGCCGAGGTGGGATTTGAACCCACGCTCTTCTGAATGCAACGCACTACTAATTCACTGATGGTGAATTTGAAAATGAAACCGGCGCTCCATCAAAAGAAACAATGACTCATGGAGAGGCAACAATGCAACTAGACAAACTGATGGCCTGTTTAGAATCCTAGACTGAAAACACTCCGGCAGAACTGTTGTTCTGAACAGGAAACTTACACATTATTTTAGTGCATAAAACAGAGTCGTAAATGTAAGAAAAGTGTCCTTATATGTTTTGTATAATTGAAAAAAGGTATTACTGTACAACTTATGTTAATGACATGTACAGTATTTGTTTTTTAGTTCTTCTGCATTATCCGGATTTTTGATAATCTGGATCAGTTCCGGTCCCACTTAATCCAGATAAACGAGCTTCTTATGTATTAAAATGACCCTGAAAATGTTATTTAATATGAGGTACTTGTAAACACAATCCAATCAATCAAAGACTTGACATCTACACAACTCAAGTGTCTAATTCACAACGCTTTCCGGAAGACAATGACAGACTCATAAGGGGGACACAGCGCATATCTTATCAATGCACATCATCTTGACCCAACAATGGTATAACTGTTATAAGATGATGCAACAAAACCAATAACATGAAGAGAAGAATCTAAAAAATGAATAAACCCATTACGTTAAACAGAAATGAGGCCTCAGAATGATAAATAGCACTTTCAATATTCTGTAGAAAATGAATGAGTTTAGCTACTAAAGGAACCTAAGTGTAATAATATTACAAAGAAATTAGGTTAAGTAGTACACGATTGAGTACTTCAAATTTAAATAGTAATAATGAAAATAAATAATAATTTCGTGTGGCTATTTCTAGCCGAGTGCAGCCCTTGTAAGGCAGACCCTCCGATGAGGGTGAGCGGCATCTGCCATGTGTAGGGAACTGCGTGTTATTCTGGAGGAGGATAGTGTTATGTGTGGAGTGTGAGTTGCACGGATGTTGGGGACAGCACAAACACCCAGCCCTCGGGCCATTGGAATTAACCAATGAAGGTTAAAATCCCCGACCTGGCCGGGAATCGAACCCGGGACCCTCTGAACCAAAGGCCAGTACGCTGACCATTCAGCCAACGAGACTAATAATGATAATAATATGCTACTAGACATTAGCTGCACTTAGAACAGTCTTTAAATTAATACCAGCCAACATCAGCCAATTACGGTGACCACAGGTTTAGTTCGTGTTTTAAAAGTTTCAACACATATACGGCACATCACTCGAGAATTTTGATGGAAACACTTCAAAATTTCTTCAAATATTATTTCAACCAATGAAGCTCAAATTTCAAGCAATTCGACTCAGTACCGAAGGTACTAACGACACATCACGTTTGTGCTGCATAGCCAATAATTCAGTCTGACATTTTTTAATTTATGTGTAATCCGAGTGCGAAGACGGTTATAGTAGACGAAATGCCATCTCTAAAAAAAAAGGAAGTTTTCAAAACTTACCAGCGAAAAGGTCCTTTAATAATCCTTATAGGCACCCTTTTTAAATAGTAGCACAACTCAGTTAGTTAAAAAAAGAATGCATTCCAAATCACACGGTGATGATCACCCAATTGAAAAACAAAACAAATAACCCAACACCAGGAAAAAACAAACAAACACAATTTTATGTAAGAGGCTCCAAAGTCTCTTCAGCCCCATAACTAGAACGGTAAGTAGTCATTTCGTCTAGCCATTATGGCTAGACAGAGAGTCGCTCCAGTCGGTGCCATCCTGGATGGTGACCGGATCCCAACTGCCTGTCCACAGAGAGGCGTGCCAACCAACCGCACTAAAACGATTGACGATCACGAGGCATAGTCACGGAATAAAAAGCAGTCGAAATTACAGCACGTTGTCCAGTGAAGATACATCAATTAACCAATTACAGCCAATGGCTGTCTTGCAGTTTATGGCGCATTCTTAAATGATGCATGTTAAATTCCTCACATATTAAAATGTCATAGTTGGTGATAATTCTACTAATGTCCCTTTAGTTATAGTCACAGTCTGTAACGTATTTAAAAGAAGAATTGCATCTTGCATCATATCTCTTTCTTGCTGATAATTTTGTGTTAATTAATAAGGCCTGCAGAATTGTACATTGAAATTTATTCATCTTCCTGTCTCATTCGTTGTAAGTTATTTTCATTGAACCTAGCTGAACCTACTATAGTTTCTATTTTATAATATATCTATTGAATTAATTGGATTGTCTGTATTACAAGCTATGGCTCATAGTGACAATAAAATTAATTAATTAATTAACAGTAGAGGACTTCTGTGAATTGCTAGAAGAAACCCTCACCAAAATTCCAAAACATCACATCAAAATTTTACTGGGAGATTTCAATGTGCAAATTGGAAGGGAATAGAAATTTAGAACTACTGTAGGCCTTTACCCAGCTCAAACAAGAACCAATATAAATTGAGAAAGGTTCATAAACTACTGTGGAAATTTAACCCTAATGTTGACTCATTTCTTGCTACTTCCATGCAAAAAAAATGACTTGGGAATCTCCAAACCTTAATTTAGGAGAATTTCAACTAGAGCCTGTAACGATTTCCAATAAAAATCAAAAGGAAATTATGATTGTCAAGGTTAAGAAAGGAATCATCGAGTCTTATCCTTTGTATTTGTAATCAAAGTTAAATTTCAACCAGATCCAAGACTGGGATAATAAAACACTTGAGAATTAATTCAGACTTCCTAGAAAACACAGAGACCTTCCTCACAAATATCCCCAACTGAAATCCTTCTGATTGGATGAAACTCAAAGATAATATCGCAAAGGTTTGCCAAACCATCAGCTTACCTCCAAGGAAATGCAAGCATAGATGGTGGAATGAGGCTTGTGACAAAGCAATTGGACTTAGAATTAAAGCCTGGAAAAATTTGAATTTACATAAAACCAAACAAAAATGGGATGAATTCCTCAAAATTCCAAACCAGATTTCAAAAACCATCAGCACGGAAAAACACCATTACAATTAAACAAGATGAATAGAAATTGAACAGAATTTCGAGAAAAACAATACATGGGACTTTTATAAAATATTTAGAGAAGAATTGTCAAATTATAAGGCACCTACTCTTGTTTCAAACATCCAGATTGAGCCCTTGAAACAAGTAATAAGGAGTTTCTTGTGTTGTCAGAACATGCCATATCTGTACCAATTGCGTTTTCAACAATATATCTGTGTGAACAGGAATTTTCGGCACTGACCAACATAAAAAATAAGAAACGTAGGAGACTTCTTTCTGTACACCAAGAACTGTGAGTGCATCTGTGTGCTGTTTGTCCATACAGTGAACAATTGTGTAAAAGTAAACAAGCCCATGTTTTACACTAAACTGCAAAACTAGTATATTTACTGACATGGCCATCTCAATGTTTTATTTTGTATTGCAAGTATTTTCAGTTTTCTACTGAAATATTTAATACACAAGCCTGTTTTTGTATGGTTGCTCTTACCAAATAACTTTTCTCACAGCACAATCTAGAAATTTCATGACACTACTGCGCCGAGCCACACTCTTTGAGAACTCACAGTATAGAGTAATAAATACACCACTAAGAAAACTTGTTTTTGAGTATATTGTTGCACTGAAATTCATAAAATTCCCAGACACTTGTCATGGTACCAAACAGATAGGGAAAGAGAATGACTGGCTTTCAAAGACGAAATGTCAATATTCAATTCAATCATGTTAAGCAATAAGTCTTTGTAGATCAACAAGTTTTAATAAACATAATGTAGAAACCTTCTTCCAGAATTCAAGAAGTATGAGCAATGCCACAACCTCAGAACAGATCAAATTAAGAACTGCAATGAACTGCAGTCACAACTGTACAGACACCACCTAAAGTGATTGCAAAAAACAGACCAAGCAAATGGGACAAGTGACATCCGGAGTGTGTGTGTTCGTCTTCTTCTTCTTCTTCTTCTTCTTCTTCTTCTTCTTCTTCTTCTTCTTCTTCTTCTTCTTCTTCTTCTCGCAGAAGAGTAGGCAACCATCATGGAATAAGTTTTCCCATGTTATGTTTCCCGTATAAGAGTCACCGCATCAAGGATGTCAAACCACTGGCAGATGTTCTATGTCCAAAATAATCTTATCTGCCCATGTCTTTATTTCACAAAATGGACCAAAATAGGCTGCTTTCTTGGGTTTTGTGAGAGTTACACATGATTTTTCAGCTCAGCGGACTATCTCGTCGTTGGTGACATGGTCTACTCATGAGGTCTTGAACATTCTACGATACATCCATATTTCGAAGGCCTGTAGTCAGCTCCTTGATGAAGCCAGTAGTACCCATCCTTCAGCATCATAAAACAGCACTGGTAACACACAACGCTTCATGACGCACCAATAAGTTTCAAATCAGAGGTCTTGGTTATATAGATGTTTTTGTTACATTTCTCTGTTTTGTGAACGCTTCTGGCAATACAGATTCCTGCTTTTGTTTTCCCAAGGAATAACTAAGGACTGTATGTTGAACAATACTCCATGTGACAGCTCAGGTCTAGTATATCTAAGCAGCTGGATGACTGGAGATAACAGTGTGGAAGCTGACGCATGTGTAATAGACTGATATAACTTGAAAGCAATATTCTTTAACACATGGGTAAATAATGCCAATATTGAGCTCGAATTATTATTATTATTATTATTATTATTATTATTATTATTATTATTATTATTATTATTTATGAATGATCGTATTATTTGTGAGGTTATGTCATGAAACTTGCTGTATATATATTAATTTGAGTTAATGTAAGAACATGTAATTAATAGTATATAATGTATTATTACCTGTATATATGATGTATAGCCCACTACAATATTGTGCAACACACCACAATATCTAGAATATATGACAAGAACTATGTAGAACCTTCCTTACATTGTAACTATGCTATTGGACACACTAGAATCCACGAAAAGATATGTTGTGACATATCCTTCTAGAAGCCTGGCCAGGCAACATATATAAGGAGGCAGTCATGATGGTGGAGTTGAGTTATTGTTTAACAAGAGTTGTTTTGACGAGACTTGTGTAGAAGTCGCGCTAACAAGTTTTGAAGTATGTGAATTGGTTTAGTTGAGTTGGTAATTGGCATACCTCTGGTGCAGTCTTCTTCTCATTCTTTGTGATAGGCAGATGTTCAAAATGGTGGTTTATTGATGTGTGTGATAAATGTATAACAGTTTGTAAATAAAATTAGGGTATACAACTGACAGCTTTTTGTGTGCGTCTTTGTGGATATATAAAAGCTATAAAGAATTTCATCACTCACATAAAATGCTCCAGAATGACCCAATTGTCTTGTGCCAGAAGATATCAGAGCAACAGACAGGTAACACATATTCTAAACCCTCCGGAAATGAAATACATTGAGGAACCAGCCATACTCAAGGAAGGAAGGAAATCTACCAAAACAGTTCTCTTAGAACCAGAATACGCTGATTCCTCAGATGATGAAAGTTTCAAATTAGAGAATATGGATGATTTTGACTTGAAGTTCATGACTTCATGCTAGTTAAATTTCAAGGTAGAAGATATCTTATTTATTATGTTGGTAGGGTGGAAGAAGTAGAACATGATGGAAATTTAATTGTAAACTTTATGAGAAAAAAATGCTAGACACTGTGGACTCTATATTACCAGAAAGAGAAGATACCGTATTTGTAGTGTATCATTGACTGATGTAGTTCGTTGCCACCACCTGCTCAAGGAAGCAGGTGTGTATAATAATTTGGAGTGGGGCTTCATATGTTTAAGGATGTTCATTAATTTCACAGCATATAAGATGGGGGATATTGATTTAAAGAAATACTTGCAGTATAATTCTCAATCTGTTTATAAGAAATAATATACACAATATTCCAAAACATGTTCCAGTCCTACCCATTCTCCTTTAACGCTTCCTGATACTTCTGAAAAGTGTTAAAAGTAATTAGTGGGATGTAAAACCAATATTATTATTTGCAAATGTGATCGCCTGAAAATTTTCAGTTCTCCAAACACGAACATGACTGTAAAGAAGTATATAATCATCATATGGATGTTTTAAGTAGTTAATCTATACATCTTGCCAATAAAAGGGCGTTCTTCTTCTTCTTCTTCTTCTTCTTCTTCTTCTTCTTCTTCTTCTTCTTCTTCTTCTTCTTCCATTTTTCCAACACCTGCGAGGTCACATGTGTGAACTATTTTGCACAAATGGATTTGGCTCTGTTTTATGCTGGATGCCCTTCCTGATGCCAGCGCTATGTGGAGGGATGTAATCACTATTGCGCGTTTCTATGGTGTGTTGTCTGAATATGAAGTGAAGAGTGTTGGGTCAAATACAGACAGCCAGTCCCCATTCAGAAGAGTTGATCAGAAGAGATTAAAATTCCCGACCCGGCTGGAAGTCGAAGGAGTAAAGACTTTCCTTGATGTACACAATATTCCAAAATATGTTCCAGTCTTATTCCGCTCTCCTTTACACTTCCTAATGGAAGGCCTCAACGCTGACCATTCAGCCAAGGAATTGGGCGAAAGGGTGTACTTCTATCTTTCAGAATAAGTTTAAATGACAACATTCACTACAAATTGCCCTAAACAGTGTTTGTCTCCTTTGTGATATAATAGAACTTTGCGAGTTTATTGACAAATTGTGTATTAGACAAATATATATTAAAGAACAAGACAAAAATATGCTATTATAAAAGATTAAAACATGGGATAAGGTATACAATGTTTGACATTGATTCTTCCATACAAGAGTTTACTCCCAAGAATTTAAAAGTCTTGATAAGATGCCTTGTGAGCTTATCAGAAACCTACATGATGCTGGTGGAAATGGAGGAGTTATTGCATATACTTTCATATATACACCATATACACCATAATGTCAATTCTTTAAAGACACTGAGATCTACTTTAAGTTCCAGTCACTTTTATGGCATTAAACTACTAGAGCAAAGCAAAGTCACCTCCGTACAGGCCATGAAGGCCCTTGGAGGAGTGGAAGGTAAAGGCTTCCACCATTGTTAACGTCGGCACGTGATAGGGTAGAGTGGTTAGCTCTACACCCTGCTGTCTTTGCCCTCAGGAATTAACCTGGTACTCATTTTTGGTGTAGGCTGATTGAACCTCAGGGCCATATGCACCTCCAGGAGTGGAAATCTCGTTTCTTAAATTTTACTACTTCCTGACAGGGATTTGAACCCACGTCCTTCCAGGTGAACCGAGCACGCCTTTACCGCCTCAGCCAGGCAGCCCCTACACTAAACTACTATTTTATGTTAAAATATTGTGGTGCAGACTCCTCCAAGTGTCTGTCAATGAAAAAAAAAAGAAAGAAAGTACTGTTTCTTACAAACAACTAGCTACCCTCTCCAGCTTCGCACTTATGAATTTCAGGTGATAGGCTACTTTTAATCAAGGATTTATAAGATTTACTTGTAAGTCGCTTTTCCTCCAGCAGTGAACACTAACTTTGTTTTGATGTAACACGTGAAGGGGCCACGTAAAACTGTCCATGAGCAAAACATTCTCCACTGACATCAACTTTGCCATGCTAAGTGTCTGACCCTGTGCTTTGTTCATTGTCATGCCAAAATAAGACTCTTACTGGGAATTGGACTCTTTTGAAATCGAAAAGAAAATCTGAAGGAATCATAGCGATTCTTGGTATTAAGACCATTTCTCCTGTGCTACAGGCAGTTGAAATAGTAGCTTCAATCAAAGTTTTTCTAAGTTTTCAATGCCAATAGTCCCATTGCATAACTTTGCTGTAACAATATACCTAGCAGGCAACCCCCCACTTTCAAAATCGTCTTGTCTGGTGGCAGGCTGGAAGGATGTACAGAATTGATAAATTTTATAGGATAATGAACAGCTTCATCACTATCGACTACTGTCTCTAGTGAGTAATATAGCCTATTTGAGTCTGGCCACTGAATTTCGAGAACATCAAATCATTAATTTTCCTAGCTTGTTTGTTTGTTGACAATAATATTGCTCTTTCTTTAAACCATGAAAGCAACTTATTAGATAGGTCATGGATTTCAGGATAAATACTATCAATCAATTCTTGAATGTTGCTTACTAAAACACAGATCATAATCGAGGGTAATATTTCCTTCAGTGTTTGATAATTCTCTATTTCTGACATTAACATATCAGCAAAAACACTATTATCTTCAGAAGACAAGAGTACTCTCATGTTAGTTTTGAGTGCCAATTTTGCTATATGTAAGATCTTTTTAATGAAGTGCTCACTTTGTCGGCTCTCGTTCCTCCCTTAACATCAGGTAAGATTTAATGGAAATTTCCGGTGAACAAAACTCTGGAAATTTCCGGTGAACAAAACTCTGCAGCCATCCATAGGTGTGTTCATATTCCTTAGATCATGCAAGGTCCTTTCTAGAGTTTCAACCAAAGTTTAGTGCAACACTGTAGCCTCATCCCATATTATTAATGAATAATTCTGGATCAAATTATCATTGTTACTTTGTTTTGAAGTATTACATATTCTTGCATCGTTACTCCTAACTTTCAGGGGAAGTTTAAATGTTGCATGATCTGTTCTTCCCTCTTCCTTAGCAGTAGCTGAAATTCCAGATGATGCAACAACAACAAAAATAAGCAGTATTACCAGACCTCACTTTGGCGAGCAACAAATTAATCACAAACCTTTTACCTATGCATAGAGGAACATCTTTCCTTCCTTCTTTGTGATGCTAGATATGATAATATCATATACTTCTTTCTGATTGGGATTCAGATAATGATCTACTTGAGCAGCAGTTTGCAGGAGCTGAGAACGATTATATGACATCTCCCTAAAGTACTCATTATTGTTCACCTGTAAGTTATTGTTACCTGGGAAAGAAAGAGCAAGTAATTGTACTATTCTGTTGACTTCAGTCAGCCCTTCATCGAACACATTTTGGTCAGAGTTCAATTCTTCTAATGCTAGCTCTGTCCATTTTTGGTTCAGTATGTCTTAACACATGCTCTCTTGGTGATAATCCCAAAGACCCTGTTGTGTGAGATCAGTTAGTGTAACCTCTTTGATTCTTGGTACTCCTTAGATTTGTTTTCGAGGACTTTGAAATAAGCAAAGAAACACACTTCAAGAGAGTAGTTTGGGACCTTTTGTTGTTTTATAAAGATAAACTACGAATCATTGTAGGCTGCTAAATCTAAATAAGTACATGTTGACATTGTAAGTATTCAAGAGTGTTTAGTAGCAAGAATAAAGGTAGTTTTTCCCCCACATTTTGGCGACCGCTACAGGACAAGGCTTAAAATTGCAATGGATAAGGTAACGAAAGTTCGTGCGATTCATCGACGTGGATATATGCGGATTTACAATAAGATCGTCAACAACTTAGAGAGTGAAGAAACAGATCCTGTTGTCATTGAAGCGGACTTTAATTTACTGCAGGAGAAACATCAAGAACTACGGACACTGGACCAGAAGATATTTGATTTGATGTTGGAGCAAGATATGGATGAGGATGACCTAGATAAAGAGGTTAGTGCCACTGATGATGTAATTTGTAAATTTAATAACCTGCAGATTAAGATAGCTGCTATGTTAAAAGAGAGAGAACAGCAGAATACTATCAGTGAAAGTGCCCCAAGTGTTGACTCATTTACTCAAAGAAAGTATAGGCTTCCACTTCTAGAACTTAAAAAATTCAGTGGTGAACCGAAGGACTGGTTACAGTTTTGGGCCATGTTTGGAAAAATTGATGAAGATACCAGTTTAGATCCCTCAGATAAGTTCCAGTATCTCATTCAAGCCACTACTGAAGGCTCTCGTGCCAGAGAAGTGGTCAGTAGTTATCCTGCTACTTCTGAGAACTACCCTAAAGCTGTGGAAGCATTAAAGTCACGTTTTGGGAGAGAGGATGGACTAGTTGAAGTATATGTTAGAGAGTTGCTTAGGCTAGTATTGCAAGCTAGTAACCCATCCTCTGGCATGACCTTATGCTCTTTATATGACCAGCTTGAAAGTTACTTAAGGGCTCTGGAAACTTTAAAGGTTACCACGGGTAGGTGTGAAGCAATGCTTTTACCTCTCATGGAGTCTTGTTTCCCTGAAGAACTTCTACGAGCATGGCAACGATCTCTAGCTTCACATCAACGAGAGGCTAATACACAGGGCGAGGACTCCGGAAAGGCTCGGCTGAAACAACTCGTGGACTTTTTAAGATCTGAGGTCGAAAGTGAACAGAGAATTTCTATGGCAATGGCTGGTTTCGGTCTCAGGGATGCGGATAAATCTAGAGCGAAAGTCACAAAGCCTGCAGCAAAAGGTGCAGTGAGGCAATCCACACCTCTAAAGAGGAGAGGAAATGCCTATTTTGTTCTTCTGGTCACAGTTCTCAAGATTGTATTAAAGCTCAGGACTTGTCTTTATTAGAAAGACGACAAGTAGTGGATAAAAATAGGGCATGTTTCTGCTGTCTGCGAGTTGGGCACCTAGCTAAGAGATGTAAAAATCGTCCCAAATGTGTCATTTGTGGAAAGGGGCATTTTGCATTAATGTGTGGACAGATTTAGAAAGAGCGATGTGGCAAAGGGGATGAAGTTGCTTGGCCAGTGATCCAAAATAATAATAATAATAATAATATTATTAAAGACGAGGCCCTCGCAGCTGTAGCAAATCATTGCAATGTTCTAATGCAAACACCTGTAGTTTATGTCAGAAGTACCGGTAATGATCGAATGCGTAAGGCGAGACTTTTGATCGAGTCAGCATCTCATCGCTCATATATATTGGCCAGCACTGCTGCTGAAATGGGGTATGTTCCACGTTCTCAGGAATTAATTCAGCATTCACTGTTTGGAGGAGCTACCACGGAAGTCGTGCAACACAATGTTTTCACACTTTACCTTTCTAAATTGGACAAATCATACCATTGCCATTTTGACATCCTTGGACAATGGAAGATCTGCGGATGAATTGCTCCTGTTTTAGATGGCCCTTGGATACAGGAACTTGCCTCGCAAAATATAGAGTTAAGTGATGTTGGCTCTTCGGCAGATATTGAGATTTTAGCTGGAGCTGATTTTGCTGACAAACTTTGGACTGGTAGATGGGTACAATTGAGTTCAGGACTAGTAGCAATGGAGACAATTCTTGGCTGGACATTGACAGGAAAAATTCCTGACATCACTCCCAGTAATGAGAATCTAGCCATGGTGGTATCTAGCATGTTAACTAAAGAAGCCACCAGCACAGATTTGTGGACTCTAGGTACTTTAGGGATTAGTGATCCATCTGAGAAACTCAGCAGATCTGAGATTGAGTCTACTACACAGCAACATTTCCTTGATACAGTATCAGTCAATAAAGAAGAGCGTTTTGAAGTTCACCTCCCATGCATTGAGAACCACCCTCCACTGCCTGATAATTACCAATTATCACTGAAGAGACTGATGTCTACTGTTACGAGATTGAAGACTGAAGGTTACTATGATTTTATCAGGAAGTACTAGATGATTGGCTGAGGGAAGGGGTGATAGAAGAGGTGCCTCCTCAGGAAATGGATGTTCATTGCCACTATTTGCCCCATCATCACGTTGTGGAACCTGGATCAACAACACCAGTGCGCCCCATGTTCGATGCCTCGTCTAAAGAATATAAACAGCCCAGCCTCAATCAATGTCCTGAGAAAGGCCCTAATTTAATTGAGAAAATACCTTCTGTGTTGGCACGTTTCCGATTGAAGAAGGTGGGAGTTGTTGGAGACATAAGAAGAGTTTTTCTCCAGATCAGCATTCGTGAGAGAGACAGAAATTTTTTGAGATTCTTGTGGTTAGACAGAAATGGAAGTCTCATGACATACAGACATTGTCGTGTTGTTTTTGGAGTCTCTACAAGTCCTTTTCTATTAGAATCATGCATCAAACTTCACCTTGAAAATACATTAATACTGTGTGAGGAAGGGAAGTCACCATGACCCAAGTCATTTGTGGAGCTTCTTACCCATAGCTTCTATGTTGATAATTGCCTTGCCAGTTTGGACGATGAAGAACAAGCTAAACAGTTTATTGATGTAGCTTCAGGTGTCATGAGGGAACGGCAATTTTGTCTTCGAGGGTGGGAGTTGACCGGAAGTAATGACGTTTCCGGACCTACCAATGTGTTAGGACTCTTATGGAACAAGTCCGACGATTCCTTAGCAATCAACATAGATAACTTTTTTCGATCAGCTTCGAGAAAATAACAAAGAAAGTTATTTTGAGTGCTGCCCATAGAATTTTTGATCCAGTGGGTGTCGCATGTAGTGTAGCATTAATACCAAAATTGATGCTTCAACAGATTTGGAGGGAAGGTTTGACATGGGATGAAGAAGTCAATGAAGAAATCAAAATGAAATTCTTGAGTTGGCTTGATGAAGTTCCTCTTTTAGCTCAAGTCAAGATTCCTCGTTGGTTGTCTAACTCTAACAGACCAAACGACTCCTGGACACTTCAAATTTTTTCAGATGCCTGTCAGACATCATATGCAGCAGCTGGATTCCTGCGTGTTGAGCAAGGGGGTGAAGTGAGTGATCACTTGGTGGCTGCCAAGTCAAGAGTTGCACCAACTGGAAAATCAGGCAAGGGATTGACCATTCCCAGGTTAGAACTTTTAGCAGCTTCAATAGCAACGAGATTATATGCATCGATTGTAAAGGATTATTGTATTCCCGATATTAAAGCAATTTTTTGGACAGATGCTTCAACTGTTCTCGCTTGGATTCAGCGAAGTGAAGCATGGGATGCTTTTGTCATGAACTGGATTAAAGAAATACGAGAACTGTCAGTTGGTTGTGAATGGCGACATGTTCCTGGAAAAGAAAACCCATCAAATCTTCCATCACATGGATGTTCTGTGAAGAAGTTGATACAATGCCGTTGGTGGGAGGGCCCTGGTTGGTTGAGAGAAAATCCAGACTGCTGGCCACAAACTGACTTTTCTTATAATGAGGAAGAGATAAATTCGGAGAGAAGGAAGAATGTCGTTTCATTGATATCAAGTAATTCAGAAGACATCAGTAAAGATTGGTATTACCGACACTTTTCTTAGTACAAGAAAATGGTAAGGATGGTAGGCTGGATGTTGCGCTTTCTGACCAACTGTGGCATCAGCAAAGCTCAACGCATATATCGTGACCTGACAAGTGAGGAATTTGTCACGGCAGAAAGGAAGATTTTACAGTGGGTGCAGGAGGAAGTGTTCATAGATGTTTTCAATTCCAAACTAAAGAGTTTACTTCCATTTGTTGACAAACAGGGATTGATTCGTTTGATGACCAAGATATCTAACTGGGATGATGTCAGGAACTTTTGTCATCCCATTGTACTCCCAAAGGCTGATCACCCAGTCATTCAGTGACTGATTATGGATGCCCATCTTAGCAATTGTTATGCTGGTACGCAGATGCTTTTGTCAATTCTGAGGCAACAGTATTGGATTCTAGGAGGTAGACAAACAATTAGAGCTGTATTAACTCCTGCGTGATTTGTAAACGTCACAGTTCAAAGAGGTTGGCAGCTCATCCTTCACCATTACCTGAGAGTAGAGTGCGTGACGCAATAATTTTTTGAAGTTACTGGAGTTGATTTTGCTGGTCCTCTCTACATCAAAGCCGATGATGGAACCTCGAAGAAGGCATGGGTTTGCTTATTCACTTGCGGAGTTTACCGTGCAGTTGGATTGGAACTGGTATCTTCGTTATCCACAGACAGCTTTCTACAAGCTTTCAGACGTTTCTGCAGCAAACAAGGAAGACCTGTCATTGTCTACAGTGACCAGGGAACAAATTTTGTTGGGTTTAAGAACTCCTGTCACAAACTGGACTGGAATGCAATCTCACAATACAGTTCAGTGCGGAAGATAGATTGGCGTTTTAATCTTCCAGCTTCGCCATGGTGGGGAGGTTGGTGGGAACGACTAGTAGGAATGCTCAAAACTCTTCTCCATCAACTGCTTGGTCGATCATCTGTCAACTATGAAGAGATGTAGACAATCCTCTGTGACTGCGAAACCATCATATATTCTCAGCCATTAACCTATTTGTCTGACAACCCATCAGATCTGGCTGCTCTAACTCCAAACATGTTTGTACACGACATAGAAGAAGTAGGAGTACCTGAGTATGACCTATTCGAAGCAACTGATCTTCGGAAAAGGCTGCAGTATCGCCACTAGCTGAAAAAGAACCTTAGAGAAAGATTTCGTACTGAGTACTTAGGTCAGTTGAAGTTATTTGCCAGCAAGGATGAGCCACATGATCTCAAACTGGGAGAAATTGTTTTGGTTGGCAATGATGACACTAGAAGAATGGATTGGCCATTGGGACGAGTTGTTAAGCTTGTTAAGGGAAAGGATGGCAATGTTAGAGTAGTTCGTGTCGTCACTGCTTCAGGTGAGCTTATAAGGCCGGTTCAAAGAATATACCCACTAGAACTCGAGTTTCAACCACCTGAGGATAGCCAGAAAATCCAAAACCACCTAAGGAAAGACTTTGTTCCAAGTGAAGAAAATATAAAGGATAATCACGAGGCCAGAGCATGTGACTCTTCTACTCCTCCTGAAGATGGTCCTCAAGTTTCAAAGCAGACAGTGAAAATAACTTGTCTAGGACGATTGATTCACAAGCCAAAAAAGTTAAATTTGTGATATGTGTCGATTTCCATATTTCTTTGTGTTATGTTATTGAACTTTATCATTTTGTAATTGTTCCAGGACTATATTTTATGAAAGTGGTAAGGTGTAAGTCAATTCATGTTAACATTAATTTGACTTAGGTGAGAGGATGTTGTGTGAGATCAGTTAGTGTAACCTCGTTAATTCTTGGTACTCCTTAGATTTGTTTTCGGGGACTTTGAAATAAGCAAATAAACGCACTTCAAGAGAGTAGTTTGGGATCTTTTGTTGTTTTATAAAGATAAACTACGAATCATTGTACGCTGCTAAATCTAAATAAGTACATGTTGACATTGTAAGTATTCAAGAGTGTTTAGCAGCGAGAATAAAGGTAGTTTTTTCCCCCACAGACCCAATGCAAAAGAAGATAATGATTGAAAGTAAATATTGAAGTGATCTTGCCGAAATACATCGAGCAGCTTCTGATATTATGTTTTTTCAGTGAGAACCACCTTCCAGCAATCCCTTGACTAGGCATGCTTCTTGAAATGTATCCGCAGTTATTCCTTCCTCAGTTCTTATGTATAGAAAAGAAGTAGGACCTTTAACCTCATGAAGTCACATCCTTAGATGAAAACATTCATTGTCGTTGGGATGGATTGGGATGGACTACATACACTCAGCCTAACGCATCTGTTCTTTTGAAGTCATCGTAATCATCAACTGGCTCATCTTGTTTCCTCTGTTGAAATGGTCTGTTAGTTTGATTCTAAGTGTAATAACTTGGAACTTTGTCATAAGAATCTTTGAAAAATCGTCTCCTGCACATAATTTTAAAATGCTGTTAGCGTCATATCATGATGATTAACCTATTATTGGCAGTATCAGAGGCAATTTTATCAGTGAAATAGATATATTGCCCAAAATCTAAATGGACTTCAATGTGAGTGATTGTAGGTGCTCGTTCATGTACACTGAACAATCAAATCTGCCACACTGCCTCTGAGCTGCAAATTTATCTTTCAAATTTATATTTTTGAACCTCATTTGTGGAGTGAATGATGAAAGTAGCCTGATTGCAGCCCTTATTTATCTACTTAGTTGGAGTTGACAGAATTACATAATTTGACATTGATGTGCATGTCAAAATTTTAAGAAGAACCGGATTACAGGGAACCATCCATCAGTTTGTTGTAGTTTCTCCGCAATTATCAGGCAACACCCTATGTTACTTGGGAAAATTCACTTTCAAAAAAGTTGGGGCGAACGATGTGAAGCGTGTAATTTACTCCCTCAAGTCTGATGCTCCGGGTAATGACGACATACCATTATCTTTCATAAAAAATATTATTGGTGCCATATTACCTATTCTGACGCATATATTTAATCATTGCCTCGTGCAGGGAGTATTCCCAACTGTGTGGAAGCACGGTATCGTCATTCCTATTCCTAAGAAGAATTCTCCTAGTTTCCCATCAGATTATCGCCCTATATCCATTCTCCCACCCCTTTCCAAAGTACTAGAACACTTGGTACACGAACAAGTCCTCACTTACTTGACTAACTTCTCACTGCTTGACCCTTACCAATCTGGTTTCAAGAAAGGACACAGCACAACGACTGCCCTACTGAAAGTAACTGATGATATCCGACAGGCAATGGACACTCGACAAGTGACTGTACTGGTTCTACTTGATTTTTCTAGTGCTTTTGATACTGTTGTTCCTCAACTGCTACTTTCAAAATTGGATTCATTAAATTTCAGCAAGACGGCAATAAACGTTTTCAGTTTGTACCTCAAAAATCGCCGTCGGTGTGTCAAAGTAAATAATAGCAGATCTGAGTGGCTTAACAAACCCCTCGGTATCCCCCAAGGGTCTGTACTTGGACCATTGCTGTTTGCAATTTACTTGCATGATGTTGCCAAATTGATTACACATTGCAAGTATCATCTTTATGCTGATGATCTGCAGATCTACTACCACTCAGGAACTGATAAAATTCAGAGTGCTGTAGAAAAAGTTAATGCTGATTTAAGTCTCATAAGTAATTTTGCATTGAGTAACAATCTCAAAATGAATCCTCTTAAAACGCAAGCAATAATCATTGGTACTTCAAAAAACTTACATGTCTTAAAACAATACGAAATTCCTCCTGTAGCACTAAAAAATACCATTATTCCATTTTGTGAAACAGTTATGAATCTTGGTGTGGCTATAAGTGAAACATTGAACTGGTCGCAACATGTGATGAAAGTGTGCCAAAATGTATATCAAAGCCTGCATCCTCTGAAGCGGTTTAAAAATATATTTCCTCGGTCCTTGAAAATAAAGCTCATTCAATCACTCTTGTTTCCAATTCTCGAATACTGTGATACAGTTTTTATTGATATCAATAACGAGCAAAGCATGAGACTGCAACGTGCCCAAAATGCATGCATCAGGTATGCATTCGACATACAACCATACGCCCATGTATCCCCATTCTATACACAATTATCTTGGTTACGACTGAATGACAGATGTAGACTCCACGCAACTACTTTGGTGTATCAAGTGCTTTCTGAAAACACTCCTCCTTACCTATCCACCAGATTTCGCTACCTTAGTTCCCTGCACCTGTTCAATACCCGGTCAGGCTGTACGCTAGAAATTCCTGTGCATCGAACCGCAACCTACAACAGATCGTTCACTGTCACCGCCACGAGCTGGTGGAATGAACTCCCCAATGACATCAGGGAAGCTAAATCTAAGACAAAATTTAAAATCCTTTGCCAGCGTCATCTTTTAAGCACTTCCAGTCTTTCTTGAGTGTGAATGGGATGCATGAATGAGAGTGAATATGGTTGTTTATTGCAATGTGTTCCTGTATATAATTTAGTTATACTTTACTCACCTTAGTTTAGTTAGTGATACTTTAGTTGCTTTAGTTATACTTTAGGTTGTAAAGATTTCATATGTTTAAATTTTATGTAAAATATACATTGTATATACATGAAGTGGTTAAGTGTAAGAAAGGGCCGGGAGCCCTAACTTCGCCACAATAAAGACGCTTTAATAATAATAATAATAATAATAATAATAATAATAATAATAATAATAATAATAATAATAATAATAATAATAATAATTCTCATCAGCACCATTAGATGTACAGCTTTGTAAATGTTTTGGATACCTTTTGGTGCAAACTCCTTCACTCATGCAAAGCAAATTTATGTTTAAAGCACCACCTGCACCATGAATCATGCGCTTTGACACAATATCATATAATGTTGGATCTGATTGTTTATTTGATAACTCTGCTAAAATTACATTGTCTATCTGGTCTGCTCTAATCGTATGCAGCCATAGTAGAAGATGAATGTGAGGCAATGCACGTTTCTGCCATTCGGCAGTTGTACATACGGAGCGATGTTGGCCAAGTATTTTCTTCTTTACTAATTAAGAACATTAATTTTTGAATTTTCAAATGAATTCCTCTGTTCACTAAGTCATATCTGTTTTGTGGTGATGTATATTTGGGGAGATTTTCTTTCATTTCAGTCCAGTTAGAATTACAGTTGAACCTGTTTTATACGTAACTCTGTTCTGTGTAATTCGTATTTGTACGTAATTTCCTTTAGGTCCCGGAAAAATGTAATTCAAATGAGCACGTTCTTTTTTTAAAAGAAACAACTGTATTTATGAAGATTCCTCTTTGTTGGCGTAGGCGGAAGTTCAGCGGTCGGGTTTCGGTGCTGTAAGAAATTTTTTAAAATAAATAGCATGGGTGGTACCACCTCCTTCAGAGGGGTGCCACGGTTCTAGCCTCTTGTCCCAGCTAGGCTGCGCCAGTGCTGACTTCCCCTACGAGAAGTGGACGCTGTTCCACACAAAACCAAAACTGAAATTGCTTCAGACTTAGGGATTGCTTATACCACGCTATGTACCGTCATCAGTAAAAGAAACGCTATTTTAGTTGAGTTCTTAAAACTGGGTTCAAATTTAGCAAAGTGCAGCCGTCACCAATAAGGAAGGTATGTAGATTTGGAGAAAGCACTTTTCACATGGTTCCAGTAAAAGCGGGCTGCAGCTCTACCATATAGTGGCGACGTGCTGAAGGCAAAAGCGATAGATTTAGCTAAAATTATGAGTATCACTGCTGATTTCAAGGCTTCATCAGGATGGTTGCAAGGATTTAACAATCATCATGGAATCACGGGGAGAACAATTTGCGGTGACTCAAAAGCTATGGACGACGTCTCAGTGCAACACTAGAAAGAAGAGGTTCTGTCGGATATCATAAGTGATGATCAGTCTCCAAACATCTACAATTGTGATGAGACCAGCCTATTCTACAATCTCCTACTTGTGATAGGAAAATCGAAGAATCCAAGGTGTTTTAAGGGTGCGAAAACAAAACCTGCATAATATGAATCCAACAGAAATTCTTGGATGACTATGCTTCTAATGGAACAGTGGTTGAAAAAACTGGACATTAAAATGAAAAAGAAACAGAAGAAGATCCTCCTTCTTATGGATCTCTATCTCAAATCGTTCTGGAGAATGTCCGAGTGGAATTTTTTCCTCCTAACTGTACCCGTGTTCTGCAATCGCTTGATTTAGGCATCATTGAAAATTTCAAAGTGCATTATAGAAAAATGCTGATTCAATATTTAATAACACTGAGTGATGCAGGAAATGAACCTCTCTTCATTAATTTGCTACAAGCCATGGACTTTATTTCGGCTGCCTGGAAGCAGGTGTCATCCTCCACAATCAGCAATCGTTTCTGCAAAGCTGGTGTCTTACTAGAAGAGGCCGCCTCTAATGATGATTATGGAGATGAAGTTTTGTCTGGCAATGAGATAACGCTACCGGAGGGTGTAGAATTCGATACTTTTGTGCATTTCGATGATAATCTGGCTGTACGTGGAGAACTACCGGATGAAAAGATTATTGCTGATGTATGCCAATAACGTGATGGTGATAGACCAGCTACAAGCGATAGTGACAGTGACAGTGATGGAGATGGAGATAACGACCAGAATCTTGAAACACCTGAACTGAGTGAAGTGTTAAGTGCAATCGATGTGTGTAGGCGTTACATCAGTGCGAAAAGTTGTAGTGAAAATGCTTTGAATTCATTACTAAGTTTGCAAAAGGAGGTTTATACTCTTAATGCAAGAAAAGTGAAACACGCCAACCTATCTGATTTCTTTAAGGCTGGACCAAGTTCAGAATAATATGTTCTGTCTTAATGTATTTATTATTTGCAAAGATTTACACATGCAGGTCTATTCCATTGGTTTTTCAGTAAATATGTGATGTATTGTGTAAGTCTGATTTCTAAGTAATTCTGAGTTACAAGTAGTTTCTTCTCTTCCCCTTGATATACATATAAGTCAGGTTCAGCTGTACATGTAAGTGTAATGAACAAATCAGGTTTGCCATGTTTCCTGACATCAGTCTTTGCATCTCATGTTCTTTCTTAAATATACCTTGACCGTCCAGTAAATGATGAAGGCAATATGACCAATTTGCCAATGTTTTCAATATGTTCATTTTCCTCCAAAGCATCTTGCAAATGGTTGTAATTTTCTGCTCATATTTTTCTGATTATTTTGTTTGTAGGCTAAACATTCCAATTCAATCTTAGCATACTAATCTACCAAATACTGGTTAGTAGCATTCCAAATTGAAATATTGTATTAAAATCATCGAGTCTTGTCATTATTCGATATCAGTAATAATTCATACATGACTCGGTTTTAGGTAGTGATTCCCGAGTGATCGGGTCGTGTTGAGAAATATTTATGGCAAACCATCTTCGTGTCTACATAATATTAAGGGATCTTACAAGCTAATATAAGGTCAATGAAATTCAGGAATTTTCTGAAGGTTCTTATCTCAACTATGGAATGCTATCTCCCTTCTGTTAAACTATTGCCCAGCTATTAGAAAATAGAATAGAATACTCCCATCCTGTAGTTCCAAATCCTCTGAAACTGGAGAGATATAATTTATTTATTACAATCCATTTGTTTGATGCATGCCATACACAATCTTTATTGCAACTATTTATCTATTACTGCATTAAATATGATATTTAAACCTAATTCAAATTATACATAGGTCGAGTCATAAGTCATGGCAGCTATTTTCTTTCTCGCGAACAGGAGACAACACGGAAAATCTAAGATATGCATTTGGAAACGTATGGTATGTGCTTGCGTATGATGCCACTAGATGGTGTATGTAAACAACAGTGTGGGTCTAAGCATGCCCCCAAGTTCAGTGTGTGAGTGAGAGCATCACAAAATGGAAGTCATCAAGCAGGAGCAACAATCGTATATTAAAATAGCACTTGTCCGTGACTATGATCTAATCCCCAAAGTCAAGAATCCAATAAGCCAATATGTGGACAGCAGTTTGCTGACAAAGAGGAGATCGTAAAAGCATTTCAGAGAGGTTGTCACACGTTAGCGATACGCATGCAGCGAATGGTATTCAGCGCCTGCCCCACCGCTGGCAACGCACAGTGGAAACCTTGGGTGATTATTTCGAAGGTCTGTAACCAGTGGAGATCTGTCCTTTGTACGTAGTCTTGTCTATTTGCTGTCTATACCATAATAAAACAATGTTTACCAATGGCCTGTGTTCTGTCACTTTCCTACGAGAATCTCCTGAAGACAGAATTTGTCTTCAGGCACTGTGCATAAGTACATGCCCTATATTTCCAAATGCATATCTTAGATTTTCTGTGTTGTCTCCTGTTCGCGAGAAAAAAAAAGAAGTTGCCATGACTTATGACTCGACCCTCGTATCTATTACACATGTTATCACCCTCCTCCCCCCCTCCTTTTCTTTTTGTCTTAGATGTAATACAGTGGTACATATTCTAGGACAAACATGTATACTGCCTGACAAAACAATAAAAGCACCCAGAAGAGGAGGAAACAAAATGAAACTTCACATGTTGAGAGGGTATGTGATGTTCTTTCAGTGCTTACAAAAATGAATCAAATTTACAAAGAACTTGGCAGCAAGAGTCCACTTGTCAGTGTGACATTGCACTCCCTCTGGCCTGAATGCATTCAATGATTCGGTTGGGAAGGGTATCATAAAGCTGTTGTATCCTCTACTGAAGTAAGCTGGCCCACAACTGTTGTAACTGGTCCTTGATATCCTGGATACTGGCACTGGGACAGAATTGACGTCCGAGCTGGTCCCACACAGGTTTTATTGGGGACAGATCTGGGGATTTTGCTGGCTACTGGAGTACCTGAACGTCACGCAGACAGTTCATAGAGACACGTGCCATGTGTGGACGAGCATTGTCCTGTTGACAAGTTGTGTGTGGCATACCATCGTGCCATCAGAGTTCCCTCAATCACTACCAGCTGTGACCTGAAGTCATACCCAATGACTCCCCACACCATGACGCTACGAGTAACACCACTCCAAACTCCAAAACATTGGAGGAATGGGACCTCTCCCCAGATCACCGCCATACTCGCAGACGATGGTCGTACGGAGTAATGCAAAACTGCCATTCATCGCTGAACACAGTGCAGTGCCATTCATCAGCAATCCATGCTTCCCGGTCATGGCTCCTTTCCAAATGCAGCCATTTGTGTTATGGTGTTAATGGCAGGCTGTGCATGAGACGGTAATTTCCTAGTCCGGCTGCTGCTTGATGGTGGTAATAATTATTTTAACAGGAAGTACAACTAGGCCACTATCCCCTATATACCACTAATCTGAGATAAAAAATGGTAGGGATCCGACATTTCAAAAAATGAAGTTATTGGCAACAAAAAAAGACAATGGCCATGAAGGACGTAAAAATAAAGACTCCCTGGCCCTCGAATGCTCTAATAGCTTCAGGGTTGGATAGGATAGATGAAAGTGAGGAGCCTGGCACAAGTGTAAGCAATGTCAGGACTCAGCTAAGGGCCCCTTGGTTGCCCCTGAGACCACTTTCAGTCGCCTCTTGCAACAAGCAGATGTTACCGTGGGTGTTCTTCTACCGCCCCACCCACAAGGGGGCCATTTGCTGCAAGTCTCCAACTAATGGTGCGGGATGACACAGAATGTTGAAGGGAGTCCATTACTTGTTCTCGGTAGTCAGGCACAGATGTTACGAGGTTACGATGTGCGTAGTGCACAATAGAGCGATCCTGCCTTGTGGTGGTCAGATGTGATCGACTAGAACCTTGACAACGAGTATGCCTGCCATCACATTTCCATGCAGTCTAACATCAGACCACTGTTGCATTTGAATTCCCCACAGATCTGGATATTGCACGATTCGACCAGCCGGCCAAATGGAGACCTACAATGAGGCCCCTTTCAAACTCTGTCAGGTGCTGATAATGCTGTCTCATATGAGCACACAGCATCTCCATGTACTTCACAGTGATCACTCAATATCTGATGTTTTTCATGCCCCTTATATACCCTACCAGGCATGGTAAGAAAACTAAACATGAACAGTGCTAATGTACTCTGGTGGTCATTTTATCTGCCATAGAGAATTGCAACTCTAATCATTTACATACCCGCTGATCGCGTGTACATGTACTAAGTTACATTGACACCCGACCATTTCTTTTGGATGCTTCAATTTTCTTGTCAAGCAGTGTATCATACCCTTCATTATTTTCTTCAGTGCTTCTTTTATTTTTTAGGCCACATGTTTTTTAACATACAAAAACTTTTGCTGTTCTTCTGTTGTTTAATAATTGAATAATGTATAGAGCTCTTTCCCTCTTTCTAATTTTGTTTTATATTCCCTACCTACGAGGCATCGATTCTACAAGGTGTTGGAATCGTTCTGGAGAGATCTGAATCCACGCATCTTGCACTGCTACCCACAATTGGTCTTGTGTAGTTGGTGCGGGGTGCGTGGAGCATATACCAGCATCAATAGCATCCCATAAATGCTCGATTGGATTAAGATCAGGGGATCTGAAGGGCCAATCCATGGTCGCAACTTCACTGGAGTGCTCCTCCAACCACCTGCGTGCCCCCACAGAGAGGTGACACGGCGCATTGTCCTGCTGAAACATGGCATCTCTATCAGGGTACTCTAGGGCCAGAAAGGGATTCAGATGGTCTGAAATAATGTCCAAATAACGGGCACCTATCAGCGCTCACTGCAGCCAGACAATGGGGCCTAATTGTGACCATGAGAACGCCGTCCAGACCAGAACTGAGCCACCTCCCGCCTGGACACAACCTTGTTGGCAAGTAGAATCCACCGCACCCCACCCGCACGAAAAACTCCCCGATAAAGAAAAGAAACAAAAACGTCAGCGGAATATAATATGCGGGTACAAACCATGGACCGTGACTGAGAAAAGCCGACAAACTAAGGCCCCGAGCTGGAGACCAGACTCTTATCTTAGTGCTATTAAGAGTCCAAATGCTACCTGAATGAAATGCTAGATGAGCAAAACAACAACGTTTATTCAATTAAGGTGAATAAAATTAAAAGAAGGTGAATTGAATTAAAATAAGCATAGTGATTGAAGCAAATACATACGTATTACAATCCCCAGCATTTGAATAGTATTCTAGCCATTCACACACACATTCCAACATATTTCCACATCGTAATTCGAAATTACTCAGCGCAATTACACCGAGGGGTATAACCCTTCTTTTTCTAATAAATGCTCAAAGATAATTTTAAGTAATTGCAAGAAAAGAGCTACGATGGTCACACTTTCCTGGGGATATGTTATTCCTCGAAAACATGTAATTCCATCCACCTGCATACATCTCTTCTTTTTTTTTTTTTTTAACAATCCATCACCTTCGTTATCCGTCCCCTGCATCAAGGAATAAGCAGAGGTAATATATGTTCCGAGAGCTACAGGAAGTTAAAAAGAAGGGGAAATGAGCTCGCTCATCAAAGAAAAAAAAGAACAAATGACTGAGATCAAAACAGTGCGAAAAACGATGGGACCAAATAAATTAAATAGTTGGAAATAAAAAGAAATAATATAGTCAAAAGCCAACACGGGTACAAAACTACAAGCTTAGAATCGGCATAAAAAGATACAAATGGAAATGAATAATCAAAATGGGTTATCGATATGACACGTGTACTCCAACACGCCCATTCACTCACCCACACCGCCATACATTTCGGCTCTGATATGCAAACATAACATCGGGCACACAGATCCAACAGTAATATAATGTAACAAGTAGCCCAAGGTCATCCAAGGGTCACTCAGATGGGCACAGGTACGTGCGTATGGAGCATGCACTAGGAATACGGCAGCAAGACCGTGTAATCCAACGCACCAAAGTATTCCCATCATGACTGCGATTCATACAAGGCATGATGGTTCTTGCAATGACACAAAAGGGAATCACAATCTGATGGTTCGTGGCAAACGACAAAGCTGACACAATTATACAATAAATGCTGGACTGTCTCATAACCAAAAAAGCATATCAATCAATTACCAAGATCACATGCACACAGTCCGTTCATACAACGGAGTAAACATTGCATATCAAAAATAAGAAAAAAGCAAAATTTAAATATAAGATAACTTAGTAATACAGGAGCATTCAGTGAGTCAACTAATACCTGGAGCTATCAAGGACTCAAACAGAAAAATGAAAGGTGGTTGCAGATACACTTAAAGCATTTAAAAACGTTCTGATAAATCAGAAACGCTGCTCCAATGTGCAGGGATGCCTTTTTTTTACTATCCCCCAAAATAACAACAACCGATACAGTCAAGGAGATAAAAGATTCCCAGATGGCAAGAAGTTTGACCTTCAGTGACCAACACCGAGATGTCCACCATCTCTCGTACACACATGGTATTATTTAACTCATGCAAAGTGAAGTGGCAAGGCGGCATTACAGTAATGCAATAAGACCATAGCTTTGTTTGGAATAAATTGAACTAACATGTCGACTAACATGGCTCAAGCTTCATGGGGCATACGCCACACTCTCACGTGCCCATCTGCTCTATACAATTTGAACAGGGATTCATCGGACCATACCACACACTACCACTGTTCCATGCACATCCCTTACATTGTTACATGATCAACACGTTATTTTCTAATGCAATGTACTATGACTTGTATTTTCTTTCTGTCTCGTCATGATGGGTTATCATAGTTTTTATACAGGTAACGGATAATCACTGGAAAACAATGGGCCAATTGCAGAAACGATGACTAGTTTTAAGCCTTAGACATCGCTTAAAGTTTCAATTTTGGTTTGAAAATGGAGACAGAAGTATCTTTCATGCAATGAAATTCGTCGGTGCGCGCGGCGAACGCCAGTCAACTATTTGTCTTCCTACACATTACTCAAATGTGGCTTGGCATGACTTGCCCACAGATAAGAGTATTGCTTTCGGTGGAAATTAAATATAATATTATCGACACTAAAGCGACACGCCACCGTACGGGGAAGTGTAGCTTTCATTATAGCGTTGTTACAGTGAGTGTAATCTACTCATAAATACGGTAGCTTCGACGAAGGGAAGCTGAAGCAATAGTAATGTGTAACCGAGTGTGTTGTACGGGCCATATAGATGTAGCTTGCAATCTGGAGATTGTAGGTTCAAAACACATCATCAGCAGCCGTGAAGATTGTTTTCTGTAGTTTCCCTATTTTTACACCAGGCAAATACTAGGGTTGTTACTACGGCCACAGCTCTTCTTCCCCAGTCTTCTTTAAACAATAATCACCACCACTTGCCTTTTCCTATCTGCCGAAAACTTATACGATTATATATATAAAAATTACCCACACAACCTACTTTTTAGTTTTTACTATTATGTGTGTTTACTTGGCAGTAAATATAAGTGAATCCCTCCCGGTTGATGTATGTGACAGACCTCTGACGATCGGGACATGTAATTCGGATATGTATGTAGTTGAAGTGACCTTTAATTACATGGAAATTACCTCGTGTATATAATAAAATATATTGGTTGCCAAGAAATGTATTCAAGTTGACAGTTACTGGACTGTCACTTTGTCATTCTCAAGAAACTAGTCTCTCGAAGAGCAAAACCTTATTTTAAGATCTATCTGCTCGTACATGTCAAACGAATTGCTGCGATTTAGCAGCGGGCAACCCACAGAGAGGCCGTCGGACTAACCTTTCTTCCCAGAATCGTCTCAACATGATAATACAAATTACATATTTCATGGTACATAACCTCTGATTGTGATTCACTCTTCTCATTTGAGGTTAAACAGTGCTCTCGGCAGTGTTTAAACATGACCAGTTGAACATTGGTTTTAGACAGTGTCTAAGTGATAAATAAAGTCTCTACAATGCGGCAGCCATACTTAGGCATTGTTTAACCATAGACATCATCTAGATACCGTTCTGCAATCAGCCCAGAATGTTTTGTATGGTAGCATGTGCAACAAAAATTCACAGACAGTTTTTTTTAAGAAGCCGAGGTGCATAAAATTAACAGCGAAACACACCCCCCACCCATCTCAACTCGACTGTGTAGCCCGTGCAAGGAAATGTTCACAGAGAGAATGAAGAAATGCTGAGGTGCATCAAATTCCCACAGAAACTCCAAACAGACCGTCGAACAGCACGTTGACAGATGGAATACACAAAAGCTGAGGTGAATAGAATTAGTAGCAAAACTCCCAACACATACACTCTTCTCTGAAGTCTTAATTTGACTGTTAGCTACTGACCTAAGCCATTGATAGCTTGGGTAAGAGGCTTGTCCACTGACTTGCAATATACTGACTCACTCGGAAGCTGGTCATTTCCATACATTTCCATTTCAGAATGGGGATTGCTGCGCAAAAAAAAAAGAGAGAGAGACTATATCTCAGAAAGTGTAAATGAAAATTACATACTGTGAATGACATTTTAATCTACATTAGTTACTCAAGGTGAATAAACAAGGCTTGGTTAATTTGAAAAGTTGTTTTTAAATTTGAGGTTTTTTTTTACTACAAACTGCAACATAAAAACAGTTATAGTGGGGTGTGTATTAAAAATAGATACATGCTTTTGCTGACTTCGTATTATGATGAATAATTCTTACCTTCATAGTACAGACATATCTTTAAGGGTTTAACTACTGTAAGCTAAAGAAAGATGCATGAACAACCTTCACTTAAATCGTTACTATGTGTTAAAGATAGATATATACATATATATTGTTGCAGATTATTTTTTTAGAACTTTATATGCTGAACAACTCTTACCCTCATAGTATTTATATATCTTTAATGGTTTAGCCAGCGTAAGCTAAAAAGATGCATGAATGGCAATTTCTTCTTCGATTTGCTTAAAATGTTACTGAGCTGCCCTTGGTCATGAATGTTTTTTTAATAAATCTTTCTTGAGTAATGTTTAATAGAATTGTAAAAACTGCATCAAAATGCATCTAGTGGTTCTTGAGATTAGCCATCACAAACAGACAGACAGGATTAAGGACTTTATTTTATACTATTTGGAGATTTGATCAAATTAATCCACATTTGGATATACTCTTCAGGTAAATTTTGAGGAAGCTCATAAAGTTAATTCACTGTTGTTTTGGTTATTACACTTCATTGCATGGACTTCTTTTTGCTTGTCTTCAGAAGCATGCACTACCTCTTCTTGCACCAATCACGGCATCCAAACTTTCGGGCATGCTCCTGATTATCGCTGCAATGTTCTCTTGAGGGATCTTCTCCCATTCTTACTGGAGGGCCTCCCTAGGTCGTATAGGGTGTCTGGATAGTGCTGACGGACCCTTCTCCCCAAATGATCCTATAGATGCTCATTATGATTTAAATCGGGGCTTCGAGCAGGCCAAACCATAGCATGAATCGCCGCTTCATCCAAGAACTATCCCACATATCTCACATGTTGGCATTCATTGTCCTGCACTAGTTTGAAACCGTCACTGTAAATGGAGCAAAAGGCACAACATGCTCCAGAAGGATGTCCTCCACGTACCGATGTGCTGTAAAGTTCCCATGCTCCACGAAAACCAAATTCGTCCTTGCAGTCATATTGTTTCCTGCCCATACCATCGGAGAACCACCCTGAAAAGGCATACTGGGTGTGAAAGTTCAATAGAAATATCTTTCCCCAGGTCTTCTCCAGAACTTTCTCTATCATTAGGTGATTGTAGGCCAAATCAAAACTCATCAGTGAACTTTGGAATAAGTATTGGATGGTGGAAATTATCTCTAAAAACTAAAGTTAAATTTAACACCAATACGGAACTTCACAATGAAATTTATAAACTGTCATCAGCAAACAGCCCTTGTTCGCATTGTTGTACTGTTGAGCCATAATGCTCCCTTGAAAAATGCAGTTGAGCTGCACAATGCTGTTTGGTGAGTTCTGCGCTTTTTCCGGGTCTTCTGGATTGAAAATTGGCTTCTTCCAGTATTCTTTGGACAGTTCCTTCACTGTCCCCTCAAAATTGCTTGTGTTGAATTTATGCTTCAACGGCAGTGGTGTCACAGTCCCAAAGAGTTTGAAGGTGTAAGAAGTGATTGTCCCTTAATGATGTTGATCTTCTTGGGCTTCATCCTGGTCTTTTTGAATAGCATCCTGTTTTTCTATATCTTGTTACAGTTCTGGAAATTGTGAAAGGTGTAGTTCTCAACACTTCTGCAATATAATGCTTGCTGTAACCATCTTCTACCAAAGCAACAGATTTGCAGCATCTTCAGGACTTAATTAATGGCACACTCCAGAAAACCAATTATGATAATGGCAGTCACATCTTACAAAAACACATGATTGAAAGGGATACAATCCAACACTACAACAATAAGTGCTTGAAGAGCAGGACAACATTATGGCCTCACATTCAATTATGTGTTTTCCAGGTTGTGTAAGAAAAACTAATTACGGCTAGTGCAATAAAAAATTCAAACTTCATTGTCTGCTCACAAAACAAGGCCAACAACCTCCCCGGTCTAAAAATAAGTAAGAATATGTCATTACATATCATTTCTTCAGCATTTATTACGTGTTGTATTTTTTGTGCCAGTGAGTGTACACTAGCAAGTTCCATTGACACTCAAGGATGTAAATTTCCTTCCCAAATTTGTTCCTAGCTCTTAAATTAATCAAGAGACACTTCACAGAATTGACTTACAGCAGCCAGCATGAATTTGGAAGATCTGGTTTGTTTCCTGGTATTACCGGTCTCATTGTTCTCAGTTACCCATATTCACTCTCAGGCTGCATACTTCCTCTACCTTAAAATTAATCAAGAGCCACTTTAAAAATTGACTTAAAGCAGCCAACATGGAATTGAAAAATCTAGTGTGTTTCCTTGTCTTATCCTTCTCTTTGTTCTCAGTTATATTCATTGTCAGGCTGTATACTTCCTCTGTTAGTCTAGGAGAGGGGCTGCCTACCCAAGGCAGTAAAGACATGTTCGGTTCACCCAAAAGGACAGGAGTTTGATTTCTTGCTAGGAAATGGAAAAAAATTTGTTTCTGGGAGGCCACATGGCCCTGAGGTTCACTCAGCCTACATCAAAAATGAGTACTAGGTTAATTCCTGGGCAGTAAAGGTAGTCAGGCATAAGGCTAACCACTCTGTTCCACTTACCACCGAAATAACAGCTATTGGAAGCCTTTACTCGCCACTCCTTGAAGGGTCTTCATGGGCTTTATGGAGATTAGCCTGGGTAATTTTGCAGTTTTTTTGATAGCAATGAAATATAATAATTGTGATAATTCTTCATATTGTTTTTATACTTGTGGTAATTATTATTATTATTATTATTATTATTATTATTATTATTATTATTATTATTATTATTATTATTATTATTATTATTATCATATGGCATTTACAAGCATAATCTGTAAAAATATACAATTAACATACAAATTAAAATATAGAGGTAATTAAACTAGAATGTCCAGCTTCGACAACCAGTCCACTGCACTTGGTGTCAATTCATGCAGAGTTCGTAAATTGTCCTTAAATGCTGACAGTGGACAGCTCTCAACAACATGAAGCAATGTCTGCTTCTCAGCACCACACTCACACGCAGCACTTTCACAATATCCCCACTTTTTCATCATATATCGGCACCTGCCGTGGCCTGTTCTGAAACGGTTGAGTTTTGACCACTCATGTCGAGGAAGATCGAAACCTGGCACTTTCTTCGTTGGGTCTTTAATCAGAAAGGCGTTGGTGGGTGGACATTGTTCCCATCGTTGTCTCCATTCTGCTGTTACACTGAATTTTTCATAGGAGTGTAGATCAGTCCAGAGTGGATTCCTGGATTTTAACCTCATCACAGGTGGATCTCGTAAGGCATTGAACAAAAGTGAGTTCCTGTGTGCAAAGGTCTTCTTGAGCAACTGTACTTTTGCTGCTTTTCTCCTCAGATCTGGAGGAGCAGTGTTTGCTAAAACAGGCAGCCAATGAGTAGGAGTGGACCTCACTGTACCAGTAACAACTCTCATGGTTTCATTGAGCTGTACGTCAATCTTGCTCGAATGTACGCTGTTTTCCTACACAGGAGCGCAGTACTCACCAGCCGAGTATACTAGAGAAAGTGAAGCAGTGCGAAGAGTGTTTGCATCTGCACCCCAGTTGCTGCCCGCTAGTTTATGCAGTAGATTTACTCTTGTACTCAGCTTCTTTGACAGATTCGAGCAATGCTGTTTGAATGACAATGACCGATCCAGTGTGACACCCAGATATTTTGGGTAGAAGTTGTGGGAGACTTCTGTTCCGTTAAAAAGCACATGTAGCTTCCGATTAGCTTCCATGTTATGCAAGTGGAATGCTGTTACTTCCGTTTTACTAGGATTTGATTGGAGTCTCCATTTGTGAAAATAGTCGCACATGATAGCTAGGTCCTCTGTAAGTACATCCTCACAGTGTGCCAAATCCGTACTCTGAGTAATTAAAGCTAGATCATCTGCAAACCGTATCTTCTTTGAAGTTGTTCTTGGAAGGTCATGGATGTAAAGATTGAATAGAATGGGAGATAAAACTGACCCTTGGGGTAAACCATTATTTAGAGATCTCCACCTGCTTTTCACCATTCAGAAATACAGCAAGTCGACGGTTGGATAACATGTTGTTTAGTAAGCATGCTAGCTTCTGACAAGGGATGACTTGAACAAACTTGAGCAACAGTCCCTCTCTCCAGACCGTGTCATAGGCTGATGTAAGGTCGACAAAAGCTGCAGCAGTCTTCTGTCTTTTCTGGAATCCTGCTTCAATCTCTGTTGTCAGTGTTAACACCTGATCACAACAACTACGATTCTTTCTGAAACCCCCTTGCTCGACTGGGATGACTCTTTCTATTGCTTCCTGGATACGGTTAAGTATCATTCTTTCAAGCATCTTGTTGATTACGCTAAGGAGTGAAATTGGCCGATAATGTGAAGCATCAGTTCCTTCCTTTCCTGGTTTCAAGACTGCAATTACTTTGGCTTGTTTTAACAACTTAGGTAATTTACCAGTTCGTAGAATTTCATTGAAGAAGTTGACTAGCCATTGTTTTGTACCAGGGCCTATGGCCTTCAGAAACTCAGGATGGATTTCATCCAGACCAGCAGCTTTATTTATCTTTATCTTGGATAGAGCCTTGTCCAGTTCTTCAGTACTGAAGTCACAGGAATACTCCGGATGGGATGTCAACTGTGATCTTCTCGTTCTTAGTTGCTTCTTGACACTCCTTGCGTGTACCTTGTCCATCTTCGCTCTAGAGATTTGTGTCAGTCTGGAGGCAATGGTGTTTGGGTTCATTGGCAAACTTCTACGTTTCATTGTAGGGTCACCACCAAGTTTTCTTATGAGGTTCCAGGCTTTATGACTAGTGTGTGAAGTCCATCTCTGCTGTAGTTCTGTGCCACTTCTCTCTCCTAGATTTATTTAGAGCCCTTAGCAACTCATCAGCTGTTGTTTTATTAGGAGAGTTCCGATATTCGGTGTAGAGCTGATTACATTCTTCTGACCATCCTGGTATATACATCTTGCGATATCCCCGGGGAATGAACTTCCTAGCATTAGCTTTTATGGCATTGACAAATCTATTGTAATTTTCAGGAACTGGTCGTATCCACTGTACAGTGTTATCAAGTCCTTCTGCAAATTTATCCCACTTTGCTAGTCGAAAATTCCAACGAGGTTGTGGTACTGAAGACACAAGAGGGATCTCAGTGCCATAGTAAATAATAACTGGTCTGTGTTGACTGTGAGGAAAGGAACTGATGACCTTTCGTTGTACCATGTGTTGATTCTCAGGAGTTGACTGTGACACTATGCACAGGTCAGGAGAATAATCCTTTAGCCATCTGCCAGAATGAAATGTGCCAGGATGTTTAGCATTGTGGACGAGTTGTAGGGAGTTTGCTTCAATCCAGTTATTTAGGTTGGACCCATTGTCATCTTCAAATTCGTATCTCCATGCTGGGCTGTGACTATTGAAATCTCCGAAGTACAAAACAGGGTGATCAAAAACTTTTAATGAACGGCTGAACCAACTGACTGCTGGTGGTTTATAGATATTCACAACAGTAATGCCTGAGATTTCCACTGCCAGGACAGAGATATCTGTTGAGTTGTCTTCATAAACAACTTTAAAATCAGTTAACTGGGATCTGATGTAAGTTGCGATCCCATAACGTTCATCATTGATTGCCCCAGCGAGATTGTAACCACCTATTTTTCCTCTTCTGTAGAGATCTTCACTGTCATTGGTATGTGTTTCCTGTAGTGCTATCAAATCCACGTTGTTCTCCAGCATAAGGTGAGACAGATACTGACTCTTTGGTGGTGATATGGATTCGATATTTAAGTGACAAATGCGGAGATTGTTACCAAGTCTGATCGACAAGTGTTCTGGTTGGTCCTGAAAAGGACTGTTAGTGGACATAGTACTTGCTATCATCTGCTTGTTGCTGTGTAGCAGCGCCTTGTGGTAATGATAATTAATAATAGGCCTGATAATACTGTTATACTGTAGATTTTTCATTCCCACTAATTTTATTATTTTTGGACAGTTCCTTTATTACTTCTTTTCTTGTTACTAGTGGTAGTCTCATTCGAGATGTATAATATTTCTGTTCTCATTTCAGACATCTAGTCGGCTGCTATGTGGATATTGACGAGACCATGTCAATCTATGATTCATTGCTCAACAAACGTCACTCATAAAAACAATTTTAAAATGCCTGTTACATTTTAATATTATGCAAACCATCCTCATATTCTCATTGGGCTATATAACTCTACATACCTATTAGAAAATAATTTGTCTTCAGATGTTTTAAATCTGGCTTATAAATACAGTTATCTCCAAAGTAAACTATTTTTAGATGTGTTATTACATGTGATCTTAATTATTAGTGCTATGTAAATTAAATATCTTTAGTCAAAAGTAGTTGTAGTATGAATTTACTTAACTGAAGCTTTTTCGATCCCATATGACACTGTAAAATTATCTGTAATTAGGTGTGTCATACTTAACACAGAAACTTGTATTGCCTATGTGAATTGAAAGTCAGTTTTGTGTAGGTCAAATATATTATATACATTGAGTTCTTCTCAGTATGTTTGTTACAGTTAATAACTTTGAAACATATTTGATGGAGATTTAGTCAGTTCTGATGTTAAAGTAGTATTTAACTTTTGCTACTAGAATATTGATAAGTTTTCATTGTGGCCTATTTTGCTTTATTTCCACCTCTATGTTTATTTTTAAGAATTAGGTATTTTATAGGGAAGAGCTAATTGTTTATCAATGTAACTTGTGTGATGAAATACTTTTTTTAATAATTGATTTATATTTTATATTTTGATAGGCTACTGTTTTCAGCCTGGCAATGTATTGTTTTCTGTTTCTGTATAAAGAAGGAGTAAGAAAGAGAGAGAGAGAGAGGGAGAGAGAGAGAGAGAGAGAGAGAGAGAGTATGCTCGTGTGAATAATCATTATATATACTTTATTATTCTCTGTGTATTTATGGTCAAATGACATTTATTAAAAGGAATTGTTATAAGCTACAGTTGATAGAACTTGCATGGTTTCCATACTGTGTTAAACATAGAATAACAGATAAAGTAGCTAATCACTACAGTAAGGATGTAGAGAACACTGCATATTTCCTTGTGTAACATGCCTGATCACATAAAACACCGCCGGATTGAGTGGCTCACATGGTTGAGGCGCTGGCCTTCTGACCCCAATTTGGCAGATTTGATCCTGGTTCAGTCTGGTGGTATTTGAAGGTGCTCAAAAACATCAGACTCATGTCGGTAGATTCACTAGCATGTAAAAGAACTCCTGCTGGATTAAATTCTGGCACCTCAGTCTCCCCAAAGCGTAAAAGTAGCTAAGGGGACGTAAAGTACATAGCATTATTACATAAAATATTCATTTTGTTTGAGGTTTATTTGGGAAGAAGCTGTAGTATATTGATCTTGCAAAGCTAAAAATAAAAGTAAGTTTGGAAAGAAACAAATCAACTTGTATAAAAATAGGAACAGACAATCCTTTTCATGTTCCTATCTTTATCATCATCATTATCATCAATGTCCCACTGCCATGACTTAAAAATACAAATACACATAAAATCAAATCAGCAGTGCTTTATTTTTTGAAATAATAACACTACAAATTCAAGTAGGTATTGTGTCATTCAAGCAAAAATGTATTGCTTGTTTTTATCCCTAGAAATTCGGTCTATGGAAGCAGAATATAGCTATGAAGAATAATGACAAGATCTTATAATAGAAGCATAATTTGTAAGAATAGCAATTATTCCAGCATACCTTTGCTCATATTTTCTCTGCAAGACTGGCATCAACATCATCCAGTTTAGCTTTCCAAAAGGCATATCTTCCTTTCATACCATGTTATTGTTGTATAGCACTTTTCTTTTTCTAGAAGTGAATCTTGGAAGGGTTCTCACAATTTAAAGGATCAACAAGTGTCTATAACTTTGGTCAGTATTGATGACCATATGTTTGGAGATGACTTGTAACCCACTAGTTTTAAAATATTTCTTCTTTTAAGATTAATACCATTATTTTTAAATCTTGGTTTGAAACAAAATACTGGTTAGGTTGTGTGTAAATATGATGTACCTAGGTATGTAGGAAATTATACCATAATATTTGAAATTTCTTTTTTTTTTTAAGATGCAATTTTTCCTTTACTAAAGTCAAATAATCATAAATATGTTTCTCGGTCATGGCCATCCATGGATGGCTGCTAATTTCAGATGACTGCCAGCCATAAGACATAGCCTGCATGGTTGCTAGGTAACATTGTCTTGTCATCCAGTATTAAAGACAAACCTCTAGATGAGTTGAAACATGCTTCTGTCTTCTTTCTTACTTGCCTGCCGTATTGTTAGCATATTCAGCAGCACATCATTGTATCACTGCAACGTCAGCTCCTGTCACTTAAGAGATGATCACATCTCTTAAGCAGATTTCTTTATTAAAAATAGAGCCTTCATCCACATTAGCCATTGTTCGATTCACCTTGTACTATGGGGTCTGGAACAGTATTTTATTTCAGCTCATCTTGCTGTCCATTGTTGGTGTTATCCCATGTGAGGAATCTTTTGAGAATGTGTACACATCTCCTCTGCCCAGTGATTAGCTGTTTCACTCTCCTTTTTTCATGTGTTTTTCTATATTTGTAACACTTAAACTAAACTAATAATTAAAGTGTTATGTTTGAAGATTTTTGGAGGTCTAAAATGTTTTATATTTTGAAGATTTTTAGAGAGTATCAGTGCTGTAATCCTGCTTAAAATGAAACTCATGTGTCATGAACTATTTATGTCCCAAAAAGATACAAAATATATAAGATGAGTAAACTGATAGTTGCATACTGTTTTTTAGTGAGTTAGACATGGAGGTGACTGAAAATATGAATGGAAAAAATTGGATATGGAGTGGATTAACTGAAAAGAACATGATTGGTTTGTGAGCTACTAATATCATGGCATATCAGAATATTGTATAAGTTTTTGTAAGACTTGAAACAGTCTACCATTTGAATCTCATTGTCAATAGTATTCTCTCAATATCTGAAAATTCTGCTGATAGTTTGGAAATAAAGTGCCCCATTTTCTGTTGGTATATTTTAGATGTGTAAATATGGAAGATTACTGATAAATAAACATAATTTTTTAAATGCCTTGTAATATTTTATTTTCTACATGTGAAGGGATCTCACAGGATGGAACAGTAAAGAAACATTTGACATCTAATCCTCTATTACCAGAATTTACTTTCATTTTCTGTGAAATTTACATTCCAAGCATTAATTGGATCATGACCATCATTGCTTCTACTATGATGTATACTTTACACTTTGTATTCTAAGAAAACATGAGAAGGTGTATATATAAAAGATCAGTAACCTCTTGTACATTGCTTATGAGAGCAGTGGCTTCAACTGGTGTTTAAATTATTTCGCTTTAGAAAAATTTACAACAAAAAGTTTCTAATGAACTTTTATGTTTAAATATTTGTAGACTATATTCCTTATGTGAGATGACCTGCTAAATGAATATTCAAGCCAAACAATACCTGTTTTATCATAGTAATTAGGTCTGACTGATAGTTCATTTCACATGTACACATACCATGTTTTTACCAATAGTAGCTCTGGTATTTGTCACATTTGGTTCTGTGCAGTACAGCATCATGAACTGCAGTCAAAGGGCTGAAGTAATAAGTCTGAGTGGGTCCGAAAGACCTAATGAATGTAATACCAGACACTCTGAGTGTGTTTAATTTCCGGTCAGCAACTATATAAGATTGTTCGTCCGCCATGTTTGTAATCCTTGTTAGATTCTATCTGTTAGAATGGGATACCTCTGAAAGCAGGCCTCATATTAAGGAATCACAGTCTCAACGTAGCTCCAAGCCCAGATCCACCACCTTGGTCTTTCTTTCTTTCTTCCTTCCTTCCTACTTTCCTTCCTTCTTTTCTTTCTTTCTTTTTTTCTTTCCTTCCTTTCTTTCCATTTATGTTTTGTTGTTGTTAGTACCTATGTAAGGCTGATGACCTGGATGTTAGGCATCATCAATATCTATATGAAAAAATTAAAATCCACAGCCTGTTTCCAGTCATTTGACCAGTTCAGGAATGGAATTAATGAAGCCCCCATCTAGTGGCATGGATAGGAATTGTGCCATCTGCCGAAGCCTGTCATACTCCTTTAGGGCAATGATTAATGACCGGCAGATGAAATTAAATTATATGGAGAGTGTTGCTGGAATGAAAGATGTCAGGAAAAACTGGAGTACGCGGAGAAAAACCTGTCCCACCTCTGCTTTGTCCAGCACAAATCTCACATAGAGTGACTGGTATTTGAACCATGGAACCCAGCAGTGAGAGGCCGGCGCGCTGCCACCTGAGCCACGGAGGAATATCTATGTAATGTTGAAAATTTGTCTCTTGTAGGTAGCTGAGCTTCTGAAACGACAAATAAATAATTATTTTCTTATTATTAATAACATTTATATTATTTGCATAGTTAACAAAATTGTTCTCAACTATCATTGATTGAAAAATCTCAATTAACTAATTAATTAATTGATTTTTGTGCTATGAAACAATATTCATTACTCGATTCATCATCTGAGATTTATCGTGTAGTACTCAGTGGAATATAGATGAATGGTTGTCCACATAACATAAGTTACACTGCACCAAAACCAATTTTTTTGTCGTCCTAGGAGGAAGCCTGTCCCTAACTTTACTGTGGATCCTTCCATGAGCTGACCAATTTGTGTTCACTTGCACCTGTAGAACATTACAGGCCAGAAAGTTTGGTGACTAAGTCCCAGTAATTCTTTCCAGCACATTATACATAATATAATTCATGCTTGAGCCCGTATTGTCATAAGTATTAACTTGTGAAATCCATTCCACCATTACAATACTGTGAATTGTCTTTATTGTTAAGATTACATCTGTATATATAAAATAAGAGTTTTGTCTGTACATTGCTTAGAATTTTAAAAGGATGGCATTTCTGTATCGGTCCTTTCCACAGTAACAAGGAAATGCACTTTTTAATTTTCTGTAATTTCTGTCTCTCTGTATGTATGTATGTATGTATGTATGTATGTATGTATGTATGTATGTATGTATGTATGTACGTACATACGTACGTACAAACGTACGCGCATCATGAGAAAACAGCTGAAGAGAATTTAATGAAAATTGGTATGCAAAGTCGGGGTTATAAGTTGCTACAGTCTAGGCTGTAAATAATTTTATTCACGCTGAGAGAACTGGTAGTTTAGGGGAAGGCCTAAAATTTAATTCTCAAATATTTATTTTATTAGTAGTCCTATCTTAATGAAAATTGGTATGCGAAGTCAGGGAATAAGTCGCTACAATCTAGGCCATAAATAATTTTAATCACGCTGAGTGAAATGGTAGTTTAGGGGAAGGCCTAAAATAAAATTCTGAAATATTTATGTTATTATTGGTCCTATCGATAAATACTACATAACTAAAGTTATATAGTATTAAATTTCCGACCATTTATTTTCTATACATTTTTGAAGTACCGGCTATGATAAGAGAGAGATATTCATGAATTTGGATTTTTGTGACTAAGTCCATATGCACTCGCAGTAGTACACAACAAGCTTCCAAACACCAAACACAAGCTACACAACCTCCACAACAACAGCAATATCTACAACATGAATACAGACGAGAGAGGTGTCACTACCAACAGCTCCTTTAATCAAAAACTTTTAAAACTTTGCAGTCTGTCACAAAACTTACTGAAGTATATCAACGGTTGAATCACAACAGTAGTTGAAATTTTTACAACAAGGGTTTTCACCACGAATTAACATGACACATATCAGCCAAATAGAATATTAATGTTAAAAATTAAATAACTGGAGGTTCAACCTATTCAATACTCAAAAGAAAGAAACGTAGCAATCACATTTCTATTTAAATGGGACCGGTTTCGACCTTAGTCTAGGTCATCATCAGCCATAAAAAACATGTAAAATGTTTAAGAATGTTGGAGGTCAGTTTTTCACTGTTAGGCACAAAGACACGACATCACATTCTGTTCTGCACAAAGTCACAACATTAACAATCAACTTGCGAAGTTCAAAAAGGCTTGAATTCGCAGACGAACAGATCTGTAGATGAAAGCCGCCAGCTCCCGGTGACTACGTGGCACACTCAAGGTCACGCGCTGCGGCCAAACACCAAAGCAGAGTGGAGAACGTTTCGAAGGTCCAGAACCTGTCACGGCTGCGGGAAGCCAAGTACGTATATAAAAATGTACGATGCCAATTAGTATAACCGAACGAGCACCCGTACTCCAGCTAAGATCTTGGTAAACAGTTGATTTGAAAAAACAATTGTAGAGAGAAGAAAAAAATGTAGTAAAAAGCGCAATATCGGAAAACAAATGAAAACTTATATGCACAGTGCGCTATTTTAAAAAAATTTTTTAGGTTATGATTGAAGTAGTCGAAGTTGGCGCAAGACAAAAATTTTTGAAAGAGGAGAATAAATTAAACGAGGAAGAGTGATAGTGAAATAAGAGAAAGAATAAAAGAAATTGAAGTTAGATGGTAATGAGGAAAGATAAGATAGGGAAATGAAGGAGGGGTAGTTTAAGGTGGGTTAGGAGGGTGGGTTATTGGAGGTAGAAAATGTGGGTGGGAACTATGTAAGTTCACAATTTACGTTTGCTACACAATTTACACACTTCATTGATTATATTCTGATATTCAGTAAAGCTTCTAGATTAATATGAATGCAATAAATAAATAAATACTTACTTTAGGCATTACTGCTTCCCACCATCTTGCTGATGAACTGTAATTTTAAACTCTTCTTCCTGCCCCCTGGTGGTCAAGTACTAAATAAAAACAGCTGAAGTACATTGAACATATGTCCCGCACAAGCACTGCAGTCCAGTCTAGTACCAAGAAAATGTCAAATAAGCTCAGACATAAATAAATACGAACCCGCACAATTGTGCGTACACGGTCTGAAAGAGATAAGGAAGCTTGAAGAAGGAACTCCACACAACGCGAACTCTCAAAATTTTAACAAGTGTTTTAACATACATGTACCTTATATTTTAGTGTGTTTAAACTTGTCAAGTGTTTTATACTGTGCTTTATGTATTTTAATATGTTTAATGTGCTCAATATGTCTAATGTATACTCATTAAGTTTTAGTTTACTGTAGCCTTCACTGCCACATTGATCATAGATACTATTTTAACCCCACATAGGCAAAACATTACCACAATATATATTATTTTTAACCCCATGAGACATCCGGATGATCTAATCATAATAACATGTTTTCCCCCTGTGGGTGGGGGACGGAGACGAAAAATACACCCACGGTATCCCCTGCCTGTCGTGAGAGGCGACTAAAAGGGATGACCAAGGGAGGATTGAATTAGAACCATGAAACTACTTTTGATTCGTACCATCATGTGGGGAACACCATGGGTTGCCTGTACTTGCGAGTAATACCACTATATTAGGTACGAAATAGGTTTGTGATTAGTAGCAGCAAAGAGTTGGTTCTCCTGTGGGTTTCCAGTACCCCTGCGTCGTACCCATGTGAGCAACACCGCGGGTCTGGGCGTTGCCTGTGAGTTGTACCACTATACGAGCGACACTGTGGGTCTGCGTTGCCTGTGATTAGTACCCACTATGTACTGGCACCCGTGACTAGTACACCTAAGTGAGGAACCCCATTGGTTTGCTATGAGTGGCACCATTGTGTGAGAAACACCATAGGTCTGTATTACCTGTACGAAGTACAATACTTGTGAATAGTACCATCTTGTGTGGAACACCGTGAGTCTTCGCTACTTTTGATTAGTACCCCAACATGACAAATACCGTGGTTCTACTTTACTCGCGACATGTACCATTCTGAGGGGCCTTAGACCTTGATTTTGGACCCCTTTAGACATATAGCATGCTCGATTCAGGGTTGTGCTTTATAAGTGGTCCCTTGGTCAGTAATACTATTATTTATGATTTTTTTTGAGTCAGATCCACTGTTTTTTTTTTTGTTTGCTTGCTTTTTGATTTTTTGTTTTTTGGGTTCATGTCCATCCATTCATTCTTCATGACATTTTTTTATTTTGGCCAGTGGATGATTTTGAACTTTTTGTTGTCATTTCATTTCGTACCATTAGGAGCTGATGACCTCTATTCACTATTGTTTTTTCACGTCAACTGTTCTAAAAATCTTCAAGATCATCATTACGTATTCAATTATATTGAATTGTATTATAAGTATATATATATGTACATTTTCGTGAACTAAATCTACCCTTCAATCTCCGTCAGCGTATGGAACTACAGCACTTGACGTTGTAAACACTGCGCCGATCTTCTGGAGCTTGCAAGTTACTTCGGTTGAGCTGCTCGTCTTCGGCTTCTTCATGACTTTAGATCTTCATATTTGGATTGTGTTGTGACTTTGTGCCTGACGGTGTATGCAGTCTGGCCCATTTAATTGTTCTCTGCTTTTCGTGAACATTGTGAGACAGTGCCAAACATTGCGTGTGCCGTGGTAATGCTTGGAAGATTACACATTACTTTTTTTAAGTGACTTACATTCCACTTCGTCTGAATTTTACAGTGCCTACCCCTGTCATTTTTATATCGCCTCTTCAACTGATATTGTGTGGACTTGACCGTTAACTTCTTTCTTACGCATTGTTTTTCGAGTTATAATCGGCTGATGATGACCCAGACTGGGGTCGAAACCGGTACCATCTCTACATCGCTTATTTACTTGTATTGAATAGGTTGAACTACCATATTTATTATTTCAGTTCAACTAAAATATGTCTAATGGCTAAAATATTGTAATTTACTAGCTGATGATGGCTGTGGAAGGCCGAAACCGGTACTGATGTGAATCCGTTTATAATAAATAATAAAGTATTGATAGGTGGAACACATTTCTTGTCTGTATAGTAATGTAGTCTTAACAACAAAGACGATTCATAGTAAGGTGCAGGTGGAATATTTGACAAGGATTTCACACACTTTCCATCACATTCAAGGTGAAACATGTTGTACAGTGCCCCACAAACTACAAGGGAAGAAAAAAATTGCATGCTTGGAATTCTATCATTCTATCATGCCCTAGCACCTGGTTCAAAGAGCTGATATACCACAATACATGGCCTTCCTCTTCAGCGCCAAGACCAGCTTCTTTATATCATTGATCTACCAGATTTGCTGCAGTATGAATAGGCTTGCATGTATAACAACAACCATAATAAGTCTTGAAAATAAACTTCAGTTCGTTTTGATTGCATATTTACAAGCTGGGTGCTGAAAGTCCCATAGACCCTTCGCTTCCGCTGGACCTGCAAGGACCAACTACTTAAGCCCTTTGACTGACGCATGTGCTGCTGTACCCCACAGAAGCACGTGACAAATACCGGAGCTGCTATTGGTAGGTACATGACCTGATTACTTTTGGTGGATTCCGCATTTCAAAATGCAAATGGTATTATTTATCACTTTTCTTGGATCATATATCACGTGCATCTTGGGATTGTGATGCATGCACAATGCAATTCGCAACACTTGATCTGTGTTTTCTTCAAGTTTTTAAGTGAAATACTCTGTGGAATTTGTCATTTGAAGAAGTACAAGTTATCAGAGGTAAGAATCCCTATTTGTTCTTGTTTTATAAATTTATCATTTAAGTTGACGATTGAGAACTGTTGCTGTTCCTAAAAAAGTTTTCTGTTTCTCTGTTATCTTATTCACTTAAAAAGCTTTCTTTTTTTTCACCTAGTTCAGTATACTATTCAATCTTTAGAATTGATACAAAATATTACATTCAACCCTTTTGGGTCACCATCAGTACTTAACCAATAAGGCAATAAAATTTAAAAACTTAGTTAATAAAAATCTCTAGCTTATCACTATAATCTTCTGCTGTAAAAGTTCTTGCTGTACATTGGATGAATTTAAAATCATTCAATGATTAAATCATAAAACTTGAGTGTGGTGTTGCTTAGATTATTGAGATGAATATTTCTGAAATCTGATTGTGAAAGTTGATGTTCTTTATGTGGCTACTGTCAAATGCAAACCATAGCTATGTGGTGGCTAATCTTCTAAAAAAGTATTGAGAGCCAGTGGTCCATAAGGTGAAGCCTATAAAAAGAAAATATTAAATTGTGAAAAAGTCTGTAATTGACGTGATAATTATCAAATAAGAATGAAGTTCTCTCACCTTATGGTTCAGTGGAGTGGCATGTATGATGTTGACGAGTGATGGCCCACTACTGAGTAAAAGTTAGAGCGGAGCATATTCCTGTGTCGGGGAGTAGGGAGAGAAGAAGATGGGAATGGAGGTAGGTAGGGAGGAGGGTTTTATGCTGTAGGGAAGGAAAGGAAGAGGCGGGGGAGAAAGGAGAGTTGGTTAGGTATGTATTTTTTAAAATTATATTTACAAAGTTCTTTGTGATATTTCATTCAAATTATGTGTGGGGGTTATTTTTCTGATCTATGTCGATATATAAATTCTCATACTAATTTAACAGCTTACTCTTATTAGCTCAATGCAAAATTATCATGTCCTTCTCTATTGATTGATAGAAATGTCTGTAATCAGCCATATGTGTTGGCTCATTGCCAAAACTTAGTGATGTTTTAGGGCATTAAAATGTTCTTGATACCTGATTAGAAAGCTTCTTCCAATCTGACCAATATAGCTCATGTCACATTTAGTACATTGGAGTTTGAACACTCCTGAGTTTAAGAATGAACTAGAAGTATTGACAGTATAAGTATTGAAAAATAAATTGGCATTAGCTTTATTATTTTTTGAAAGCAATGTTAATAACATTCTTAAACATGTTTGTGATATGGTATACCTTATCATTATTAAATGTAAAAGTAGTATAAGTTTTCTTCTTGGTTGGTTTACTAAGGGTAGATTTAGGTTTGTTTTAAATTTTTTTTATAACCCTGTTAACAAATAACTTATTATAACCATTATGCAGGGCTGTTGAATATACAGTTCAGTGTTCAATTCTTTCTAGTAGTTCTGTTTTGACAATGGGATATTAAGGGCTCTATGGGCCAGACTGTAGAATGCTGCCTTGTTCAGAGTTCTGTAATAGACCTGAAAGGTACACTATTGTAGGAGGTTTAAGAAAAGTTATTGCAGCTCTTAGCTTGTTCATATAGTGAGAGCCAGTGTTCAGGAAGACAATGGTGAGAACATGTCTCCCTCATTATCCCACTATGTGGGGCATTATTGTATAATTACCATCTAAAGCATATGGGATTTTGGAAGCTATCCAGTAAGTTGAAATTTGTACATCTGTTTGGCAGAGTGTGTAGCTGAAATTCCTAACATTTTGAATATGCCATTTTAAATTTTTGTTCATCTTCCTCTCAGCATGTAAGGATTTCTTGGAGTCATTTGAGTATCACATTTGCAGTAGCAGTAAGATTTTCTTCATTAATTTGAACCAAACATGAACTGAGCTTAAACAGTCCTGTAATATCTTTCATTGCAGTTAATGTTATTGTATTCAAGTGCTTAAGGAATTTAGGTGGACAATGTCATCATCATCATCATCTGTTTACCCTCCAGGTTCGGTTTTTCCCTCGGACTGAGCGAGGGGTCCCACCTCTACCGCCTCAAGGGCAGTGTCCTGGAGCTTCAGACTCTTGGTCGGGGGATACAACTGGGGAGTATGACCAGTACCTCGCCCAGGCGGCCTCACCTGCTATGCTGAACAGGGGCCTTGTGGAGGGATGGGAAGATTGGAAGGGATAGGCAAGGAAGAGGGAAGGAAGCGGCCGTGGCCTTAAGTTAGGTACCATCCCGGCATTCGCCTGGAGGAGAAGTGGGAAACCACGGAAAACCACTTCCAGGATGGCTGAGGTGGGAATCGAACCCACCTCTACTCAGTTGACCTCCCGAGGCTGAGTGGACCCCGTTCCAGCCCTCGTACCACTTTTCAAATTTCGTGGCAGAGCCGGGAATCGAACCCGGACCTCCGGGGGTGGCAGCTAATCACGCTAACCACTACACCACAGAGGCGGACGGTGGACAATGTGATTCATGTAATTCCTGCTTTTTTTTTTTTTTTTTTTTACTTTAAAAACATAAATGTTTATGAATGAATTAAATGAGATTTAAAAATGAATACCCTGCATTCTCTGTAGTAGGGCAGCAAAAATTTCATACTGTAATTAGTGAAACATATCTTTCACATAGGTGTGCATTCACATGAGTTTGATCTTCACCTGGGTCCTTCAGCTACTACCACAGGTGTTGCTGCTGCTTCTGCCAGCACCTCTATTACTATTACTACTACCAGTGCCACCACCACACCACTGATAATACTACTACTACTACTTCCACCTCATCTTGTTAATTGTTAGTGGCACAGTGTGCCATAAAAATACCACCCCACAGGCAGCTGAAATTCCTGGATTTCAGTTGCAGATATCTTCAGCAGCAGAGCCCTACGGACACCCATAATGAACAGATTTGCCGATCATGCCTTGGCGTTAATGGTTAGAGGCTTTCTCAGAAAATGGAAACAACCCGTTGCTTTTTCAAATTTCAAAAAAGGCTTTCACAGCCGCAGATCTTAAAATCACAGGAATAGAACCAGCTTTTGGGTGGTTAGGCCGTGTGCATTATGCAGAGTTTCGTCCAGACGTGCCATTTGGACTCATCAGCTGGAATGGCACGCCCCTCCAGGACTCTGCTTAGCAGTGGCAGACCAAACTGTGTGGCCCCGCCGTGTTAGCAAATCAAGTTTGCTAACCTGCTAAAGGAGAAATGACTTCTCCGTTACCTTTTTTTTTTTTTTTTTTTTCCCCAGAGGATATACACTGAGAAACTCAAGGTATGGCTAAAGGATGTAATTTGTGCTTTGCAGAAAGCTGGCTTGGAAATTGTAGTAACTGTGTGTGAACCAAGATCCCACAAACAGCAGGACAATACAAGAGTTGTGTAATGAAACTTGCACTGCCCAACCTGGTCCTTTCTCTTAGGAGATGGTACATTCTTTGATCTATGTCACTTTCTGAAGACGACTAGATATAACCTGGTTCACCATGAAGAGTGTTATGAACTTGGGAAGAAAGCGGAATGGAAACATGTGGTAAAATTTTTTGCGTATGATTCACAGAGGTTATTCCCCTTATATCACAGGCTCATAAAAGACCACATTGAGCATAAAGGTTATAGGACCATGGAAGTGAAATTGGCAGTCCAAGTATTCAGTTGTGCAGTGGCAGCTGCTATTGAATCTTTGCCATATATCCAAGCCAGAGATACTGGAAAGAATATTGAACATCACCCCATTCTTGAAAAAGATGCCGAAAATCTTGGGGAGTTTTGCGGTATTGTGGACCAGTTATTTGAGTTTTAATGGGCACACAGAATTCCCTGAAGATGGCAAAATGTTGCAATGCTGCCTTTGCAAAGATTTGGCTTATTCAGAATTTTTAGGGGAAGTGAAACAAAAAATAACAAAATGGAATATTGGAAGTTCAAAAACAACATTAAAGAAGGTTAGATTAATGATATTTGTGCTGTTCAAATGTTGTGAGAAAAGCTTTCACAGCATAAGGGTGTTCGGAAACTTAGTGTGTGGAATCTGAACAAAGATTCCCTTAAAAACCTTTTTAGCATTGTTCCGAGGTATCTGTGGAACAGCAGAGGTGAAAGAAGGTGTTGGGGTGAATGGGCCTAACTACACAATCAAAGTTAATTTAAAACTGTAACAAAGGTTATATTTTTCTCTCTTTTAAAAGAAACAACAAGTAACAAGGTACCAATAACAACAATTTAAGTCTAGGAAAGACAAGATTGGCGGTATAAACAGAACTTGGGCTTCAAGCCCTCACTTTACATTTCCTGAGCGCTCAGCTCACACAACACATATTTACCAAAGGGCAGAAATCCCCTTCATACATGGAGCACTTACTCCCAACTTTTAATATCAAGCCTCTCTGAGGCACGTTTACCACAAATAAAAGAGCTGACCCGCTCTCGATTTTCTGAGCCTATTAAAGGCCATAACAGACTTTACTATTAACTGCCCTCAAGGTCAAACTTACAAGGAAACAGGGGTATCTTGTACCCAACCTACTGGGCCTTAGCAGAAAAGAACAGGTTCAGTAAATGGCCCAAAATACAAAGATGAATGGAGGCGTGTACTTGCACTCCTACATGAAACTTCTTAAAACCTAAGAGGCACTAGGCCGATGAAACAGGGGCTATTCCCAAACTATGGAGGTGACTCGTATAAGAAAAATTTCAAGGTATTACAGAAGGAAGAAAACCAGTTACCAAACGGAGTCACCTCAAACCAATATGAAGGGGAGCTCAAGAGGGTAAACCACTCTCTATCCCCGTATTGCAGTTACAGACATGAAGTTTTTACATCAAATGGCAAAAAAAAAAAAATAATAATAATAATAATAATAATAATAATTAAAAAAATCATGTTGGAAAGATAGTTTACGTTGTAAGGGGGTTCGGACCTTTCCCGAGGGTTAAACTGCTGAGCTAGCAAGAAATAAAGATGTTAAACGGCCATTACCTTATTGAAGAGCTGCTGCCTGATGAAAGAGGCGCTTCCCGCCTCCTGCTACATGTCCATACACTAGGTTAGAAGTACAGTCTAATATACACAGTCGCGAAGCTCCTTAGTGATGAAATGGCATCCTGTTGACAGGCGGAACTACGTCAGCGCTCGCAGCGGCCAGCAAGCTCTAACTGTCCGGAACAGTTCTCTACCCAACAGCTCATTGCACTTTTCCACGTAAATTATAAACTGTACCCACCTCGACAACTATACTAATCGTCAATTTTAAGAAAGTACGTTGATACACGAGTTACTTATTGCTACTGCGTGGTAATAATAGATTCAAGATTCAAGATACCCGTCTCCCTTAATCTCGAAAATCATAGATTAGGGAGAGGGTATTATTTATTGTAATCGTTTCATAATTTCATAATTTGTGATACATGCCGTATACAAAATTAGAAGGAGTAACTTAAATAACTATTGTGAATAGTGTTAATAATTGGTACATGCGATGAATGTTCATATAAAACAGGTGCATAGAAATTGAACAGAGAAAGAATACTATAAACTGAATGTTGGACTTCCATTCATATATAGTATTATGGCAAAAAAAAAAAAACAAAAAAAACATCTATTTATAGTGATATCTTTTCAGATTATCAAAGCTAATATTGCCTTTGCAGGCTGTTAAGAAAAAAAGAGAAAACGGAAATTATTACTCGACAATACATAAAACTAGTAGAATTACTGTAACGAGGTAGTTCCATGCTATCCCTTAAGCCTATGTGCCTAATGGCTCTAGATTTCAACGGAGTTATATTGTCTAGGTTACCTTAGGCACAATTCGGTTCCTGGCTGACATGTATCACATCCTTTCCTTCCTTCAATTTCCTGCTCCACCTTCCCCTAATAATGTTAAATAAATTTGCAATTCTATCCGGGTGCATCCATTCTCTGTTCAATAACTTTACAATTGTATACAACTGATTTTCGTTCTCAATTTTCTTTACATCCTCATCGTCTATGAATTTTTCTCGTATTTCCTTTGTCATAGGGCAATCTTTTATAAGGTGTGCCCATCCCATCTCTTCAGAGCATATTAAACATTTATTTTCATCCCTGTTCCTTCTATATGCTTTATTTTTATGTATCCCCATTAACCACCATATTATACCCCTCATTCTCTTTTTTGTTATAAACTCTACATTTATTCTCATTCTCCCATATATATTACAAAATTCTTCTAATGACCTCTTACTTCTACATTGTGCATCAATGTCTTGTTTTTCAATATCCTTAATTCATAGAACTATTTTTTTTACATATTTTCCACTTCTCTATACATTCTTTTTCCCAGTAACATCCCATTCCAATCGTTTCTAAAATATTCCGTACCCCATCCACCCAGTATCCTTGGTTCTGATGTTTCATTTGGTGTTGATATGCTATCTGTAAAATTTCGCCCCCTTCTCGCAACTTCATTCTCAACCAATACTTTATTATCCTTTTAATAATGTCCACTCGCAGACTTATATCTTTGCACATCATTCTCACTCCACAATTAGCTGTACAGCTGGGTAGACCCATAATTATTTTCCCAAATCTACTCGTAATTGTATCAAGTGAGTCAACCCTTTCTTCAACTCCCCAAATTTCCGCTCCGTACAACACTCTAGATTTAACTACTGCATTAAAAACATTTTTATGCACTCTGTAGTCTGTGTTGGGCATCTTCTTCTCCAGTATGCTAATGGCTGACAGTGCACTCATGCCTTTTAGCTTTGAATTTTTTATTTGCTCTGACCACTTTCCGTTTCCACTTAAAATCATACCCAAGTATTCTACTTTATTGACAACTTCTAACCTCGTCTCGCCCATCCACCATTTTTCATTCTTTGCTAATTTATGTCCTTTTTTACACACCATTACCTTGGTTTTCTGTACATTGATTTTTAAGTTCCATTCTTGACAGTAATTTACCACCACATTTATACTACCTTGCATACTATTGGGTGTCAAAGTGAGCAGAAGGATGTCGTCAGCAAAAATGAGGCCCGGAATATCCCGGTTCTCAAGACTTGGATAAACCCCTGCCTCGAAGCCTTTCGATTGAAAGATATCATTTATAAAGAGTAGAAACAGTACTGGTGACAAGTTACAACCCTGTTTTAATCCTACATTAGAGAATATTTCTCCAAATACTACGCCCTCCTTAGTTTTTATTGCGCACCTTACTTCTGCATATATATTTTCAACCGCTGTTATCATCTTCTGACACACCCTTTTCCCTCTCATCTTGGCCACGACCGCCCCTCTGCTCACAGAATCAAATGCTTTCTCCAAGTCAATAGTAGTAATGTATACTTTTCCTCCTTTTTTTTTTACATACCGTACTTATCTATTATTGTTTTCACTACAAAAATATTATCTGTTGTCCTCATCCTTTCTCTAAAACCTGCTTGCAGCCTCTCCAGAATCGATTCCCCCTCTGCCCACTTCATTATCCTTTTTGCTAACACACCTGTATATATTTTACTTAATGTATCTAGCAACGTTATACCCCTGTAGTTGTTAGGGTTATTTTTATCTCCCTTCTTCTTATAGATTGGGCAGATCACTCCCTCTTGCCAAGATTTTGGGAACTCACCTCCTTCAAATATTTTGTTAAATAGTTTCGCCATACTTTCTAGGATATCCTTATTTTGCGCCAGCTGCTTCCAAAATTCGTTAGTGATACCCGAAATCGCTCCTGATTTGCCTTTCCTGGCTTTCCCTAGTACCTCCCTTATTTCTTCTTTCGATATGTCCTTATCTAATGCCGGCACAGTACACCCTAGCCCTACCGATATACCGGTATCGTTTACTCTCGGTCTCCACCTATCTACAGTCTCTAAAAGTTTCTTATAGTGCTCCACCCAGATAGCCTGACTCATTACCGTCTGCCGCGGCAGCTTCCGTATTCCACAAATCCCCTTAATTGTACTCCATACTTTTCTACTATCATTCTGTTTTGCATTGCTATTTAATTCGACAACTCTCTGCTCCTGCCATTCAGACTTAGTTGCATACAGTAATTCCCTATATTCTCTTCTCACGTTACAGAATCCCATCCTATGGTTTTCTCCCCCATGCTTCCGAAACTCCTTCAATGCTTTCATCACTTCATACTTTTTATGCCTGCATTCGTCATTGTACCAGCCTTTTCCTATTATATTCTGCCCCTCCTTTATCTTCATCTTCTCCCCTGCCATCTTTACAGAATTTTCAATTATTTTAACTGCTGTATTCGTTTGGTTACTCTCGATCATTGAATCTATTCCAGCTTTCACTATCTGTCCTATTTCTCCATCATAATAATTCATAAACTCGTTTTTTAGCTCCTCTCTCCACCTATATTTAGTGACTATCGTTTCTTTGTATTTTATCATATTGCTTGTTGGTGTCTTACCCTCTCTAACTTTTATTCTGACAATAATTGGGAGATGATGTGACTCACCCCATTCCTTAACCTCCATACTTTTAATCACAGGCAACGCATTCCTGGAGCATAACGCCAAGTCTATGCTACTACCCCCTGTTTCCATAATGTATGTCAGGTTCCCTAATTCGTCGCCATGCCACCATCCATTCAAAATATATAATTCTATCGTACCACATAGCTCTAGCAACTTTTCTCCATTTTTATTACAACCCTTATCCTGGCTCACTCTCTTTTTTACATAAACAGCTTCTGTCTCCTTGTCGTATACCGGCTTCTGGTCTGCAACCCTCGCATTGAAATCCCCCATTATAAGAATGCCTGTATCCTCAAATATATTTTGTACTCTATGGATTTCTAATGCCAACTCATCAAAGAAAACCCTTTTCGCAAATGGCGAGGTTTCAGGAGGGTTGTAGACAAAACCAATACATAAGTCTGTCTCATTTTCATCATACATCTTTATTCTGACCCACATCATTTCCTCCATTTCTGATTCTATCTGAATTATTCTAGCTTGCAAAATCCTCCCTAACCATCACCATTATCCCACCCGGGTATCTGCCCCTTTCGGTTCGTCTCTCTTTTGACTTATAATAGACTGTGAACTCTCCTATTTCTATTATAGTTTTCGGTGGAATCCAGGTTTCCACACATGCGAGAATATGCAAGCTATGTAATAACTCTTTAAAAGCTTAATTCTGTAACTTACTCCTAAGGCCTTCAATATTGATACACCCTACTCTTATCTCTAGTTATGTCTTTCTCCCTTGTCCCTCACTCTGGCTGATCTTCTTGGACCTCGTAATCCTTGTTACACCTAGATCTTCAGGGTTCTCATCTAGAGTGTTAACACCTTCTCTATCAAGGCTACCCTCATTTGCATTACCTTTTCTGAGCAAGAAGTCCTTGATGCTCACACGTCTGCGTTTCGGTGTTGCTTCTTTCAGAGAGTCTGCACTCAGCTGCCTCTGAAGGTCGCCTGGACTGCCTTCGCTAATCGTTGTTTCAGCATCTGTTACTTCCTCTCTCTGTCCTTGTTGCATCGCTGGCTGATTGTCCCTCGCTGCTCCGCATTCTGCTGGTCTCAGCTGCCTCGTACGTTCACCTTCCTCCTCGGCCAATGTACTCGCTGTATTGTACATATTATTTAACTGCTCTACTCCCCAGGTCCTCGTCCAGTTACTGTCCCCCACCACTAATTTGTTGCGCCTTATGTAGGCCCTTAATCCTTCACGTCTAGCTTTCCCTAGGTGAAACTGTAGCATTTTCTGGTTCCTGAAGGCTTCTTTTTCCATCTCCTGTTTGACCCATATGTTCTTACCTTTCAACCGACTTGTACTATGCAGAATTTTTCTCACTAGTAAGTTTGATACAAATCTCACTCTCACTGGTCTCTTGCCTTTTGTTTTCCCCATTCTCTGTAGTTCTTCTATATCGGCCTCTCTGCAGCTAATCTTCATCTTATCGTTAATTAAGTTAGCTCCAGCACTTTGAATACCAGGTCTTCTTTAGTGTTCTCTGGTAGCCCATATATAAAAATATTTTTCTTTCGGGTTTCCTCTTGTCTTTTTTTCTCCTGCCATCTCAACTCTTTTATCTCTTCCTCCATTCTCCTCACCTTATCCCTCAAACTTGATATTTCTTTATTATTTTGGACCGCCCTTTCAGTCACTTTTCCTCTTTCACCATTTCTCGTATATCACTAGATTGCTCACGTAATAGCTCTCATTTGTTCAGTTTGGGCCAACGAGCTAGAATAACATAGAGAGGCGGAAGCGCTGCCTGGGTGAACCTAATAGAACGAACGTCCGCCATGTTTCCTGTTGTCACACAAGCAAGGGGGCATGGCCTTTAAATGACGAAAAGTGTAGAAAATGCGCATTTTAGAATCGCTGGGGGAGAATTAAAATCCGTTGCCGAAAGCTTGAAGCATGAAAGCGAATACCGCCACTTCATCATATTGCGGCACGAGGCCAACATCAAGATCAGTTGATTGTAGGGTAGTTCGAAATCATCGCACAGTGACATACGAATAGGCCTCGAAATCGGAACAAGAACGTTACCCTGCTTGGCTGTTGTGGTTAAGCGTAAATTAGAATAAAAACGATGAACATAAATATTTATGACAGGAAACCTTAAAATCATAGGGACCTATAATAGGTTACAACCTCATTCTGTTAATATTTTTAAAATTATTGCATCCTCATGAGTACTGTGTTCCTTTCTTAATCTGTTTACCCTCCCGGGTTGGTTTTTCCCACGGACTCAGCGACGGATCCCACCTCTACCACCTCAAGGACAGTGTTCTGGAGCGTGAGACATTGGGTCGGGGGATACAACTGTGAGGGAGGGCTGCACCTGCTATGCTGAACAGGGGCCTTGTGGGGGGGAGAAGGAAGCGGCCGTGGCCTTAAGTTAGGTACCATCCCGGCATTTGCCTGGAGGAGAAGTGGGAAACCACGGAAAATCACTTCGAGGATGGCTGAGGTGGGAGTCGAACCCACTTCTACTCAGTTGACCTCCCCAGGCTGATAGAATCCCGTAACAGCCCTCGTGCCCCTTTTCAAATTTCGTGGCGGAGCTGGGAATCGAACCCGGGCTTCCAGGGGTGGCAGCTGCTCACGCTAACCAGTGCACCACAGAGGCGGCCCATGAATACTTTACCACAATAATCGTTTAGTGTAATTATTTATTATAATATAGGGGGGATATCATGTTTCTCCCATTACCATATCATACTGGGATTACTAGCTTGAAAGTTGTCCATTATGAAGTGTGGCATAGTTTTAAAAACCAAGGCAACAGACATCTACAATAAAGGCTGTATACATTTCAAAAATAGCAGTAAAATGCTGTATTTATCATACTTGGTGTACGTTTGAACGAAATAAGTGATTTTTTATGGTTACGTTTTCTTGGTGGTGGGCGTTCCATTTCCTTTATTTGTAAATGTGAATGAAAATTAAATAGGGCTGGAAATGTACAGCGCATAAGCAACTGAATTGAGTGGGATACCATTTATCTCTTTTCGCCCTCACAACGCATTGTTCAGTTAATTCCTCGTTCTTTAAACGAAATCTGAAACAAAATTCGACAAATAATTACCGTGGCTATCCGTTCTTTCGCTAAGTAAACAATAAAATGGATTTAATTACAAACAGAAATTACAAAAAGGAATCTCGGCTATAATTCAGTAATACTTACTTAAAGTACGATATATCCTTGGTTTTATTACTCCGATTAGTACAACCATACGCTGAGCTTACGGCTGGCATTCTTGAAAGCGACAATTTATCTTTTCACTTCTTAAAACTTAGGGAATTAAATTGGCATGCACGATCTCCCTGTCACCTCAACATATGCTCTCGCGCCAATTCGCTTTGTTTTGACAACCGTTAACATGGCTGCCCCTTATCAACTTGCTTCAAGCAGGGAGCGCTGATGTCAGTTATACAGCCCCTCTATGTTATTCTAGCTCGTTGGTTTGGGCCTTACTAAATTCCCTTATCTTCTCCATGTCTTCCCAACCAACCACATTCTCATGATCAGGTCCGGGGTTCATCTCGACCCCTCCAATAACCAACAACACTGCCATCACTGATGCAGCCATCAAAATTGAAACCAAACTCACCTGCTGTCCGGTTCTGCCACTCATATTGCGCCTCGTATTCCTGACTCTACCGTGCCAACGACCTATCGTCGCCCGGTACAATTCTATTGAAATCCCCATGTCAGCACTCACTCACTCAACAACCTTCCTCTTCGCTTGCACGATTACAACTGACGTGGTAATAATAGCGAATGAAATCACCAATAGATTATTTTCGAAGGAAAAAAATGATCACACCACTGTAGGTAAGTTCTTAGCCATTTTCGAAATCCTATTATTGAACTGAATTTGGTAATTTTACATAAATCATAAAAATAGTAATGAACTAAATAATAATTAAAATAATATTCAAATAATACTCAGCAATATAAATGGCTGGATTTTGAGCTTTTTTGTTTTATGTCACCGAAAACTTTCATTGCAAAATATTACAATTTAATCTAATCTTCGCTCTACAAATAATTTCAACACTAATGGCTTAGTACTTTCACAGCATTAATGTGGAAAATGAGATATCTACATTAATGAATTAAGAGTATGCCACATCCAAGATAGTGAGCATACAGAACATTTCTAAAAACAGCCCATGTTCTCACTGCTCCTCCCCTGAGAACCGAGCATGTGGCCGCGTGGTTTAGGTTGCGTAGCTATCAGCTTATATTCCGGAGATAGTGCGTTCGAACTCCAGTGTCACCAGCCTTGAAGATGGATTTTCGTGGTTTCCCATTGTCAAAACAGTTGGTACCTTCATTAAGGACACAGTCGCTTCCTACCCACTCCAAGCCTCTCCTTACCCGCCACCGTTGCCAAAATATCTATCTGTGTCGGTGCGACATTTGACTGTGTTGTGCTTCTTTGACACGTGCGCAATAATCTCTTATCAATAATTTCCGGTTTGAAGAAATCTGCGGAGATATATTTGGAACGGAACTGCATTCCATACTAATGTTTCTCTGCTGACATAAACTGACTGTCTTCGAAATGATTTGAACATAACTTTATGTTGCCGGTATTGTCCTAATAGTTCAGGTTTTTCTTCAATAAATTAGCCCTCCTACTATTTACAAGCAATTTTCGTGCCTGTCTTTCTTTCTTGATCCGTTTACCCTCCAGGTTTGCTTTTTCCCTCGGACTGAGCGAGGGAACCCACCTCTACTGCCTCAAGGGCACTGTCCTGGAGCGTGAGACTTTGGGTCGCCCAGATGGCCTCACCTGCTATGCTGAACAGAGGTTTGGTGGGGGATGGAAAGATTGGAAGGGATAGACCGTGGCCTTAAGTTACTGTAGGTACCATCCCGGCATTTGCCTGGAGAAGTGGGAAACCACGGAAAACGACTTCGAATATGGCTGAGGTAGGAATTGAACTCCCTTCTACTCAGGTGACTTCCCGAGGCTGAGTTTTCCCCGTTCCAGCTCTCGTGCCACTTTTACAAATTTCGTGGTAAAACCGGGAATCAAACTAGGGCCTCCGGGGGGTGGCGGCTAATCACACTAACCACTACATAATTTTCTACACATTGAAAATTAAAACACCGCCACGTGTTAGAGGTTGCTTTAAAACGTTAAGTTCATAATTGGATGGATCTCACTTTGAGTTACATTATGAATCATTGATGAACGAAATACCTACTTATCTGAAGTTAAATTTCTGAATCTTCACAATATTATTCTATTATCCGTAAATGAAAACAGTAATTCAAGCTTTACTGTACAGGATCTTTAGAAAACCTAAAGAATGATAGCCTTGGTGTCTTCTTGTAATTGAACAATTTATTGCGCCACACACACACATCTCCTTTCGTAAATACCATGTCAGTTTAATAGAAAGCCAATCATCTATAATGTAATTACCACACGCTTACCTCGCAAAACGTATCCAACTTACACATCCCAGTAGACCGGCAGCTTGCTAGCCACGTGGAGTGCTGCAGTCGCATGGATGAAAAAACTGAGCCGAGCTTCGCGACTGTGTATATTAGACTGTGTTAGAAGTTGATGAAGTGGCCGAGAGACAAGAAAATCAGCAGTTTCTTTACCCTCGGGGAAAATTCTAGACCTTTCATGAATAAAACAGCCGCACCCACTCAATTTTATTGGTCAGTGTAGACAGTACTTTCAAAATCGAAGAAGAAAGACATGATTGGTCAAAACTTAATTACAGAAATTCTGGATTGGCTCAATTCAAAACTGGCGGAAAGAAAATATTAATATTGCCAACCCACAAATGAATGAACGAAATTTAGTAAAGAGAAAACTTACGAATACAAAATTTCTTCAAGAAAGTTCCTTCACTTCGCACCAGGGTGCATGATCATAGTTTTTTAGTAGAGACATCTATAAGAGAATGTCGACACTTCTTGATCAATTGGAAACAAAACAAGTTGAAATCCACACAGTATTGACAACTTCGTAATCACAAAATTTACGGTAGTGACATCTTCTGAGAAACTTATGTGTTGATCCAATTTTTAAAGTTCAGAGTTTCTCCTGTAGAGGAGGATTTATTGGCGCAAGATTTAAAACTGCGGCGTGGGGGTGAACCGCCCGGTACAAGCGTACGCGTGCTATAGACATTTTCTTTAAAAGGTATTTTTTGTTAATAATAATCTTCGTAGGTATATGTAATGGCTGCTCGCCAGATTCGACTAGTAACGCATTTTTTGGGGTTGTTTTAGGACACCTAGACAATGACGGATGGCACTATATTGGATGAGATCTAAAGTTCGTAGCTGGGTCCCACAAGAAGTGTCAAAAGTATGAGCGCCGTAATCTAACAATGATAAAGCGACAATGGGGTCTGCTCCCCATTGTCGCCTGACCACTGATTTAATAATATTGATATAATTATTAGTTTTTTAAACTTTTGAAAATGAGATTTCCCAGTTAATTTATTATCAATAATTAAACCTAAATAACGATGAACGTTGCGAACAGGAATTGCAAGGGAATCCATCATAATAGGGGAGGTATTATACCGTGTGTGATGTGTAAAGATCTTGGCTGATCATTTATCAGGGAAAAGTTGAAAACCATTATCCAAAAACCAGGTATTAACTTCCCGCAAGGTGGTCATTACATTTTGTCTACATATGTCTATATTTGCGTGACTGGTGTAAATAATGATATCATGTACTCTAATCTTCTTCCTATTCCTCTTCTTCTTGACGATGGTTATGGGCTCCTACATTTCGCCCAGTAAAAAGTCCTGATTTGTAGGAAAAACACACGATATGTTTATATGTCTAACAGCACAATCAAACTAAACAAAAATGTATACAGAAAGCACTTCTGGAATCAGGAGCGTATGACCTTAAGGAAACCTTAGGACAATACTGAGTACCACAAAGCAAGTTTTCAATCGTCAAGAAACTTATTGAACGCGGCAATCGTATCAGGAGTCGGATGATGTAACAAAGAAGAAACGTGGTATGGAAAAGGGTAAAGTGTCTTACGAGCGGAATGGTATAATGGGCATTGAAAAAATAAATTATCGACATCGCCATCCTGTTCACCACATGTGCAGTTACGTAGGTTGGTAATGTGAAACCTATACTTACTGAATATTGAGGAGTGAGAGCGAGATTGAAGCATAAGCGGATGATATTAGTGACGTGTCGTCGGAAGTTCCTCTCATGAACCAGGGTTTTTGATGGATATGGTATTGTAATTGATGATAAAATCGTCCTTCGATTTTTGCAGTATTTTGCTATTTCTCTTGCCATGCAAGATATGCGGCATCCTTTATAATTGGAAAATAATCTAGTGAGGGTATAGCTACAAGAAGGGGACGCAAAGAAAGTCTAGCAGCAGGTGTGGCGAAATAATCTGCCTGCTCATTGCCAAAGGTATCAGTGTGCCCAGGCACCCAAACTAATGTGAGATACAACCCTGATTGTTCCAGCGTACAGAGGAGATGCTTAACATTATAAGGTGAGAGAATATAGAGATTGTAACACACTCAGAGCATAGATATAAATGGTAGCTTTAGTAATTGCATGGTCTTTGATAAAAAGGAGCGCTTGCCGAATGGCAAAAAATTCATCCGAGTAAATAGAAAACGTGTTAGGTAAGCGGTATTGTTCAGCGACGTATGAATTAGACACAAAAAACGGTGTTACGACCCCATGCTGGGTCTTGGATCCATCCATGTATATATCAGTGCTTCTCTCGGAAAGGTAAACCGTAATTTTTTCGTGGCCGGCTCTGTGCTCGACGGTAATTTGTGGCGGTTGGGATAATGATGTAAAGCGTGAAAAATGAACTGGCTTAGGGAAAATCTGCAAGGAGTTCTTGTGAGGATTCTCAGTAAGGAGTTTCCATATACGTGTAGCGATTCATAAGCAAATAGCCCTGGCATTCGGAAGTTTCTAGGGCGTTGCATTAAGTAATATTCGTAGAGTAATTGCAATTTTGAGACAAGCGGGTTCGCAACATGTGCTAATTTTAAGAAGGTATTTTTGCCAGTATTTGTCGCCGTATCGTCAACGGAGGTTCGCCAGTAGAACGGCAAAGACGGTTCTAAATCACCGTGTCAGCATTTTTTGCTGAGTCACCACTCGACGTCTAGTAGAGTAACTATGCCGATTGTGCATCAAGGTCATTGACCCCTAGTATAGTAGACGTACAATGCCGATGTAGCGGATTTGCATACGATAGCATGCTTAAATTCACAGTCCCTACCCTGAGGGGCCTAACCTCACTTTAACGGATGGATGCCCTACCCGACGCCTAAGAGAGCGAGCCTAACATCACACCTAACCACATGGAGGAGCCTAACCTCTGTTATACGGACAGATGCCCTTCCCGACGTCAATTGCGCAAGATGTCGGATATATAAAGACGGCCTACGGGCGCATGTGCAACATGGCGGCTATACATAGCCTCTTAGGAGACGGCACAAGGGCTACTTCGCAAGACGGCTATGCATAGGCTCTTATGAGACGGCCCTGCGGGCGCTTGTTCAAGATGGCGTCTGCTCTTATGATGTGGCCTAAGGGCGCTTGCGCAAGATGGCAGCTATACATAGACCCTTACGAGAAGGCCTAAGAGCGCTTGCACATGATGGCGCCTATACATAGGCTCTTATGACGCGGCCTAGGGGCGCTTGCGCAAGATGTCGGCTATGAGACTCCCTAAGGCCGCTTGCGCAAGATAGCGGCTAATCTCATGAGGCGGCCTAGGGGGAGCTTGTGCAAGATGGCGACTATGAGACGGCCTAAGGTCCTACTGCGCAAGATGACAGCTATACATAGCCCCTTATGACATGCCATAAGGACGCTTACCCAAGCTGGTGGCTATACACAGGCTCATATGGAGAAAGCTAGCCTACAGGCTACTGTGCAAGATGGTGACTATACATAGGCTCTAATGAGATGGCCTAAGGACGCTTGCGCAAGATGACGGCTATGCACAGGCTTAGCATAGGGAGCCTACTGTGCAAGATGGCGGTTATCCATAGACTCTTATGGAGGAAAATGGCAAAGGTGAGACCTAGGACTTAAGGAGACGACTTAGGGGTGATTGCGCACGATGGCGGCTATACACGGGCTCTTATGGTGAAAGCTGGCCCAGGAGCTACCGCGCAAGATGGCGGCTATACACGGGGTCTTATAGAGAAAGCTAGGCTAGAAGCTACTGCACAAATGGCGGGTATACACAGCCTCTTATGGCCTCCTCCTCCGCCTCTTCCTACGTCGGGGCATAAGAGGTCAGCTTATGACTTTATGTTACCATCCGACAAGTCTAAACATGCATAACTATAACGACGTGAAGTTATGCCTAAGGCTTTAAACATTACAGGAGTGAACACGTGCTCTTATTCGGTTTTAAATCTGCAGCGATGACGTTATCACGGTTATGCATGTTTTGTCTTGTCCGTTATCAAAGTCACTCACTCAAGCCTTTATAGATGGCGTGAGTAGGTGTAAGGAGGCTAAGGAATGCAATAATTACAACATTTTAAATTTATTGAAATATTTATTTACAAAATTAAACAATCTGCTACAACAGTCTTGGTTTTGCTGCCGACAAGTTTCCTATGCTCCTTAACAGCTTTCTGCGAAGAGGTAGTGTGCTTTCGAAATTGCAATGCCTCCTGCAACATTCAAATTAAACAAAACATAGTATGAATGTATAATATGATTTACAAAGAAGATAATGCAGTTCCCACGTTTTTGATATTCATGTCGCTTGTTCCTTTTCGGAATTACCGTCATCATGTACTGAAATGAATGAAAAAAGTCCATCCATACTCTGTGTACAGTGCTCAATCATCGGATTTTGGTCCATCCCAATCATCATTATCATTTTCATCTCGATGCTTGTAATGACATTGACAGGTTCTGCATAAATCTATATCGATTGACATCTTATTGTGAAGAGGAAGCATGTCCCAAATATCATTTACGAAAGGAGCAGCGTACGTAGATAGATATCCTGGTGGTAAACATTAAATAAGATGTTTTGGCATCTGTTGTAAGGTTCTATGTTTATAGAACATGGTAATAGCCTCACTTACTTGTGTCAGATAAATAAGATGTTGCATCTTAACATACGAACAGCATGCACATTGACAGTTTTGTTTGTTATTAAGGCGATTGTCTGTAACCCTGTAGTCTTTTCCTTCTTACTGATACATAGCGTACGATATTGAAATATAAACTAATGTTGCATCGACTGACATCTTACTGTGGAGAGAAAGGATGTCCCAAAGAGCATTTACGGAAGGAGCAGCGTACGTAGATAAAAATCCTGGTGGTAAACATTGAATCAGATGTTTTGGCATCTGATATAAGGTTCTATGTTTATAGAACATCTTAATAATCTTAATAGCCTTACTTACTTGTGTCAGATAAATAAGATGGTGCGTATTAGCATGCGAACAGCATGCACATTGACAATTTTGTTTGTTATCGAAACGATTGTCTGTAACCGTGTAGTATTTTTCTTCTTTCTGATCCATAGCGTACGATGTCGAAGCACGCACTAATGTCGATGATAAAGGGCTATAGTATTGTAACAATATTTGTTAGCGGAGGGACGTCTTATTAGAAGGTCAAAAGGACTCTTCCTCCTCCTCATCGCGCCCTCCTACTCCTCCTCGTAGAGATAAACGGCTAATCGGCTAAAGGGCTAATGGGCTAGAGGGCTAATAGGCAAAAGGGCTAAAGGATAAAAAGGCAAAATGGCAAAGAGTCTTAGAAATGTATAGTATTTAGGGAGCCTCTCCTCCCTTTATCCGGGCTTGAGACCGGTTCTACACCTAGAGGCGGAGTTAACACCCTAAGGAAGGGAGAATGTTCGGAAAGAGTCTGTACCAATATAGCTACTCGATCTACTATATGCTACTAAAGGATGACTTAGGAGAGGGCTAGGAATGTAGGAAGATTGTTAAGCTGTTGTACAGTCGAGAGAGAGCTTCCTGGTAAGGTCTTTACTTTGAAGAGCTTTTACTTAATAATACCTACACGACGTAATTCTTGTTCTATTTTTAAAATATCTGCTTTATAATATTTGTAACCTGCATCTTGATAGGTTCTTAGCAGCTGCAAACGTTTTACGAGTAGATTAGGTTCCTTACAGTATCTTACGTCTACATGGGGTAACAGAGGCTCGTTGTGAACTTTGAGTCCATATGCAGACAGTTGATGTGTAGCGACTTGTTTTGATAAAATACGTGCTTCTGCAGTAGAGTTTCCAGGTACAAACTTACTTTATTTCGATAGCAATGAAGCGTTGAAATCTTCTTCTACTTCATTTTGCATCTCTTCTTGAGATGTTTGCACGGCGACAGGACGTGTAGTAGGCTTAGAAAATGAAGTAAAATCATAAAGCTCTAATGGCAGAGAATCGTTGAGATCTTTATCATTTTCTTCTTCTCCTTTTCCTTTATTATTTCTATTATTATTAGCATCCTGATCCTTATATTCATCATCATCATCATCATCATCATCATCATCATCATTATCATCATATTCCCTCTCTTTATCTCCAAATATGTGCTTAGTAGAACTTGTAGCAGGCCTAGACAACAAGGGAGAATTAAAAACCTCTCGCAGAGGTGTACTTTTTAAAAATAAATCATTGTTTGCTTGACAACGGTTGAGGTCTTTGTATTTTTTCACGATGAACCTACATTACACGCGGATTCTTGACGTTGAACGTTGTACGCGTTCTTGAACTCTCTTCTAGAATATTCGCAATGAAAAATTGCCCTGCACAATATCTCATGGCATCTCTCTTGTGATAGCCTCGGGAAAATATTTTTCCACACTCTTTGCAAATATAGCTAGAAATGGGTTTTTCCATGACGGACTTTATCTTCTGCTAACAGATTCTTCTTTAAAAGATACAAGTTAAATCTACTAGACACTCTCTACTTCCACGATGTGAACAGCTTAACGATTAACAGTAAACTAATACAAACGCATAGTAAACTAACACAAAAGCATGCAACCTCTCTTTCTGTAGTCAACGTAGTTGAGATGACAGCAGTAAGGTTAGTGTCTGAGAGTGTTGAGAAGGGAAGCTTGCTATAAAATTGTAGTATGTCGAGAAGGGCAGCCTGCTATAAGATGGTTGTATGTCGAGAAGAGGAAGCTTGCTTTAAAACTATGATTTCAAAGATGGTACCGGTAGTATATCGAGAAGGGCAGCTTGCTTGTAATTAGGCTCCCATGGCTATGTCTTCAAATCCCGTGGCGTGGCTTAAGTCCCGTCAAGTTAATTTTAAATTCTACGCCACTACGTGCATAAGGTGGAAACAGTGAGGTTTAGGCCCATCAAGATAGCAGCACTGAGGTAAGCCATGTTTACGTTTTTTAAATATCAATCAATACTGATCTGCATTTAGGGCAGTAGCCTTTTCTTAAATGATTTCAAAGGAATTGGAATTGTACATCTCCCTTGGTAAGTTATTCCAATCCCTAACTCCCCTTCCTACAAATGAATATTTGCCCCAATTTGTCCTCTTGAATTCCAACTTTATCTTCATAACTTGATCGTTCTTACTTTTAAAGACGTCACTCAAACTTCGTCTACTAATGTAATTCCACGCCATCTCTCCGCTGACAGCTCTGAACATACCACTTAGTCGAGCAGCTCGTCTTCTTTCTGCCAATTCTTCCCAGCCCAAACTTTGCAACATTTTTGTAACGCTATTGCCTATAATGACAAAGGTGCGCAACATGTACTTTCCACTGCACTACGTTTTTAACTTACGTTAACACCAAGACATGATTGTTTAATTACCTATTCTGTTCCTCTTGTCCATGGTGGTACATACTCTGTCATCACAAGTGTGCACCAAACGCCGCCCTATCATCAGAGCACAGAACAATTCCTTAGTCCCCGAAATCTCCATCAATCGAGATATCGTTACGATTCCTTCAGTCATTGCATGGAGGCAATTCCGCACCGAGCACAGAATAACATAGAGATGGCAATGTGACGTCTGAGTTGAAGTCAGTGGACAAAAGCGGCCGCCATGTTGTTTGTACCAAAACATTGGAGACCAGTTAGTGTAACTAAGTGAACAGTGCACCACGTGTGAAGTAAATAAAGGAAGTTTGTGTTATGGTTTTAAAATGCCGACTTGTGTAGCGTATGGATGTGCAAACAGAGCTTCAAAGAAAATACCAGGGATAACTTTTCACAGGTAAGCAATATGTTTTTGCGAATATTCAGTGCCGAATTGTTTTCCCCTTGCACATGCAGTATAGGTTAAGAAGCCCCTTTATCATTTACAGTTTTCCTAAAGATAATGAACGATGGAAGAAATGGATAAGAGCTATACGAAGGGAAAATTGGTCCCCCACACCTTTCAGCACTATATGTTCAGCTCACTTTACTGAACGTGATTTTGATCGTACTTCATTGTGTGTCGTAAGACTGAGGGAATGGGCTGTGCCATCTGTGTGTGCTGCTTTCCCAAAGTACCTACAAATACAATCAAAGGTTAGTTTCTCTTCATTTTAGCATTTGATTGAGAAATATGTCGAAATACATATTTATAGAGTAAGCCTACTATTTCTTAAATTTATTTTACAGGAGAGAAGGATCCTTAAAATCATAAAGACTGTGGAAATGCCTTCATTAGACTCCTCTACATCTGTCCAGGAAGTACCTGTTGTAGAAAAATCTATCTGTAATAAAAGTGCAGAAACGTGTTTTAGTGCTCAAATAGATCATATGAAAACCAAAGAAATTGCGTACAGAAAGAAAATAAAATTATTGCACCAGAAAAAGAGGCGAATGAAGAAAAAGGTGGATGAATTAAGTACTGTTGTAGATAGTCTTAAAAAGAAGGCTCTGATAGATAATGAGTACTGTGAAATGTTAAGTGGTTTGTCAGATACCTCATTGTGTTTGTATAAACGACAACAAGATAAGGCTTCATGTAACAAAGTGCAAAAGTTGTATGATGAGAAGTTAAAAGCATTTGCCATTACTCTTCACTTTCTTTCTCCAAAGGCATATTCATTTGTGAGAAACACTTTTGACACTTGTCTTCCACACCCTAGAACATTATCTCGATGGTATCAAAGTGTAGATGCTACTCCTGGGTTCTGTGCTGAAGCTTTTCAGGTACTTAAATCATACACAGGCACTAAGATTTGTGCCCTTTTATTTGATTCCATGGCTATAAGGAAACATTTGGAATGGGATGGCAATAAATTTCATGGGTCTGTAAATGTTGGGATTAATAATGAAGATGACACAGCACCATTAGCTTCAGAAGCCTTAGTTTTTCACTTAGTATTTGTGAACAATTCCTGGAAGATTCCTTTAGGATACTTTTTTGTGCACGGCATAAAAGCTGCACAAATAAGTGCTCTTACAGAACAGTGTTTCACATTGCTGCATGATTCTGGTGTGACAGTGACTTCATTGACTTGTGATGGTGCTGCAACAAATATTGCTTCAGCTGAAAAACTGGGTTGCAACTTAGATGTAAGTAACGTGGTTACTCATTTCCTCCACCCAGTTACCAAACAGCCAGTTTATTTTTTTCTGGATGCTGCCACATGTTGAAATTGGTTAGGAATACTTTAGGTGACAGGAAATACTTATGTAATGGGTCAGGTGAGGTAATAGAGTGGAATTTTATTGAGATGTTGGACGAGTTGCAACAAAAGGAAGGTATGCATCTAGAGAACAAAGTCAGGAATTCACACATACATTATAGGAAAATGAAAATGAAGGTCAAATTAGCTGCACAAGTTTTAAGTCAGTCTCTTAGTGATGCTGTACTGTATTGTTCAAGTAAACATATTGAAGGTTTCCAGGGTTGTGAGGCTACAGCAGAATTTATACAGATATTTAACATTCTCTTTGATGTTCTAAATTCTAGGAGTATAAGGGGTAAATACTTTAAGAAAGGTCTGAATTTACAGAATATTTCTGAAATCAAAGATTTCCTTTTTAGGGCCAAACAGTACATTATGCAGCTACAGGAGGGATTCAGTGACAAGCCCGTGTACTTATCTACCAGAATGACAGGATTTTTGGGGTTTCTAATTGATATTGAGAGCACCATTTCAATGTACGATACCTTTGTAGGGTACTCATCAGAAAACTTTCCACTGAAGTATTTTCCTTTGTATAAAGTAAGTCAAGACCATCTTGAGAGACTGCTTAGTTTAGATCTCAGGGTGCACATAATAATAAACCCGCTGTTAGGCAATTCACTGCTGCATTGAAGAAAATATTAATTCGTTCTGAGTTACATGAATTCAGAAATGGCAACGCTCTTCCACTGGACAAAAATCAGTATTTTGACTGCTTAGAGCAAGTCACCTGAGGATGTGAAAAATGCATCATTCCCTAAAGCAAGAATGCTAGAGTATTCATCTGAGGTATTGTCCCAAACATCTCTTCAACATTGCCTTCTGGATCATGACTATATTGTATTACCTGGAAAAACAAACTACGATGACATAAGATGGGACATCTCTGAGTACATTGAAGGGCTTGTAGTCAGGAGTTTAGAAAGTAAGATTCTATGTCCAGAATGTCTCAGCATCCTTATAGACACTAGTGACAAGTTAAATGGCCTCATTTCAGTCAAATTTAGGGGTGGTTTAGTGAAACCATCAAGAAAGTTTTACAAAATTTGTAAATTTTGTGAAATTGCATTCAGGCAAAGTATGAGTATTAGGGATGTTAAAGTTCCTTCCGCTCAGAGTTCATTTAAGGTTAAGCATCTGGTTTGTAAAGTGATACAAGAGTGCATAGGAACTGACATTTTTGAGCATATTAAAAGCCATTTTCTTGACCAGGAACTTGAAACTAATCATTTCCCATTGCTAATTGAAGCAATTGCCAACAAATATTTGACCATAAGGTTTCACCACTTTTGTAGAAACTACAATGATCAAATGCATCCCTCTCAAATTTGCCAACATTTTACCCAACTGGAATTGTTTTCTGGACAATAGGGAAAAATGAATTCTTTGTCTACTGGTATGCGACACACATAGTGAAATATATTTAATTAGAATGTATTTTGTGTGTTCTGACCAGTAAAATATTAGGCCTAGTCATGTGTACATTATTTTATATGATGTAAATGTCATTGAAAGTGTAATATTTGTGAGTGTTGTATGTACCTTATTTTATCTCACTTGAAGTCCATATAGTTATATAGTTATTTAAGGTATGGTTATTTTATTTCATTACATCACAACAACTATCGAGGTATCTCATTGATTCGTATACCAGGCAAAGTATTCACTGGCATCTTGGAAGGGAGGGTGCGATCAGTTGTTGAGAGGAAGTTGGATGAAAACCAGTGTGGTTTCAGACCACAGATGGGCTGTCAGGATCAGTTTTTCAGTATGTGCCAGTTACTTGAAAAATGCTACGAGAGGAATAGACAGTTTTGTTTATATTTCATAGATCTACAGAAAGCACATGACTGGGTACCGAGTGAAAAGATGTTCGCCATACTGGAGGACTATGGAATTAAATGTAGATTATTCAAATCAATCAAAGGCATTTATGTTGACAATTGGGCTTCAGTGAGAATTGATGGTAGAATGAGTTCTTGGTTCAGGGTACATACAGGGGTTAGACAAGGCTGTAATCTTTCACCTTTGCTGGTCGTAGTTTACATGGATCATCTGCTGAAAGGTATAAAATTGCAGGGAGTGATTCAGTTAGGTGGAAATTTAGTAGGCCTAAGCAGTCTAGCCTATGCTGATGACTTGGTCTTAATGGCAGATAGTGCCGAAAGCCTGCAGTATGGTATGAAAATTATCCTTGCGAAGACTAAATTGATTTACAAGTCGTCCATTTCATGACCGTATCAATGAGTATAATCAAGAAGTGAATATCGATTAGGTGGTTCTTTATATTAACTTCTTGACTAAATTGATGTCAGTAGGTAAGAAATTCAACAGAATTGAATGTCAGATTGGTGATACAAAAGTAGAACAGGTCAATAATTTCAAATATTTAGGCTGTGTTTTCTCCCAGGATGGTAATATAGTGAGATTGAATCAAGGTGTAGTAAAACTAATGCAGTGAGCTCGCAGTTGTGATCGATAGTATTCTGTAAGAAGGAAGTCAGCTCCCAGATGAAACTATCTTTACATTGGTCTGTTTTCAGACCAACTTTTCTTTACGGGAGCGAAAGCTGGGTGGACTCAGGATATCTTATTCATAAGTTAGACGTAACAGACATGAAAGTAGAGAGAATGATGGCTGGTACTAACCGGTGGGAACAATGGCAGGAGGGTACTCGATATGAGGAGATAAAGGTTAATTTAGTAATGAACTCGAAGCTGTACGTATAAACCGGCTTCGGTGTTGGGTCATGCGAGGCGAATGGAGGAGGATAGGTTACCTAGGAGATTAATGGACTCTGGTATGGAGGGTAAGAGAAGTAGAGGGAGACCAAGACGACGATGGTTAGACTCGGTTTCTAACGATTTAAAGATAAGAGGTATAGAACTAAACGAGGCCACAGTACTAGTTGCAAATAGAGGATTGTCGCGACGTTTGGTACATTCACAGAGGCTTGCAGACTGAACGCTGAAAGGCATAAATCTATAATGATAATGTATGTGTGTATACATTACAAAATAATCCTTGAGATGACCGGCTCCATGGCTAAATGGTTAGCGTGCTGGCCTTTGGTCACAGGGGTCCCGGGTTCGATTCCCGGCAGGGTCGGGAATTTTAACCATAATTGGTTAATTCCGCTGGCACGGGAGATGGGTGTATCTGTCTTCATCATAATTTCATCCTCATCACGACGTGCAGGTCGCCTATAGGCGTCAATTCAAAAGACCTGCACCTGGCGAGCCGAACTTGACCTCGGACACTCTTGGTACTAAAAGCCATACGCCAATTCCATTTCAATCCTTGAGATGAATGAATTAATTTCATCAAGTGTACTAATGAGAAATATTTCCCTGTTTTTGATATGATTTACTTGGCTCAGCAATTCTATAATGATTAGGCCTATTTACCTCATACTTCTGGTCTTCCAGGATATCTTTATTATTGACCGTGTATTATTTTGTTTATAGGCCTACAGACTGTGTATATTTTTATTGGGTATAATATTATGTGTGGATGTATACTGTATATGGTATCTCTAAAATAGGTCTTTATGAAAATGTTCCATTATTTTTAGCTGCACCTTGCAAATCGGCGATTCGTTTGAGCTGAATACAATCTGATATAATAACAGGCTATTTGTGCTCATATTTCCGAATTTTTAACTACCATTACTGCGATTAAAACAGTGTTCTGGATTGTCCCGTGCTTATAATTATGACTAAGGCGCTTTTCTACTGCGTTAGATATGTTAACCAATGAAATAATGTTACAGAAATCTTTTAAAATGACAGACTCTGATAGGAATTAACGTGACTCGGATAAGAATTAACTAACACTGCGGGTAATACCAACATGGCGATGCGCGCAAAACTCGACTTCAGCGAGCCAATGCGTTGCGGTAGGCATTGCCATCTCTATGTTATTCTGTGCTCGGTGCAATTCCGTGTATGTGTATGTGTACTGTCCGCACACTTTATCTTGATGCATTTGTGTACGGAGTGAGGAGTAAGGAGGGAGCTGTCCCGGTATCGATAGTGCTGCCTGGTGCTGCCAACTGAATGAAAATTAAATCTGAATTGAATCGAGAATATGATCGATCGATATGAAATTTCTAAACCGTTATCATCTTAAGCCAACAACTATGTCACATACACATTATATAACATTATAAAACATATCTCTCGATGCGAATCTTGTTCCTAGCATGAATTCTATACTTTGACTTTGATGTGTAAACAACAACAGTACCAGTACGTAAAGTTTACGCCAGATGTCGCACAACGATGCTTAAGCGATTCATAGTTTGTGTTTCAAAGGTTGCCAGTATGAATCCCGAAGATCGCCGAGGTCGACCGATTCAGCACTAGGATGTAAATGCACCAAGATAAAGTGTGCGGATAGTATGTGGGCCTTGCCATTTCTCTAACTACTGCCTCTGAAGTTTACATGTAAAATTTAAGGCAAATAATAATAATAATAATAATAATAATAATAATAATAATAATAATAATAATAATAATAATAATAATAATAATAATAATAATAATAATTGCTGATCACATCGAATCATATTTTTCCAATATGTCCAGTTCTGGGAGATACAACTCTGTATTTCTGCCTATCAAGCGTGAAGCAGGGGCCTCTAGTGCTTTGCATTCCTACACATGCATTTTATGGAGTGGGAATTGCAGAGTGCGTTCGTGCTATGCAGGGTCAAGGCACCTACACCGGATAAAATCCAGAATCAAAGGCACAGACACTTGAGTGACCAATGTCTCAAGGATATCCTCACTCTATCCAACAGAATATGGAGTGAGGGAGTTTTTTTCATCTCAAAGGCGTGAGGAAATTTAATAACAATTCTCAAGCCAAGTTAGGTAAGGATCCAAATGTTGTTTATATTTATATGTCAAATATGCCTTACAAATTGCTCCTGTACGCTATTTTAAAGGACGATGAACCGGCAACTTTTGTGGACTATGAAAAGGAAGGGTTCCTGAAATGAAGCTCAGCTTGCAAAACAATGTCTTGACAAATGTGTGGTTTTCGCTCTCATCGTTCTGCAAGCGATCATCTGGTCAGAGTAGAGAGTGCCATTCAGGACGCCTTTCTCCCCAAGAAAACACCTGGTTCCTGTGTTTTTGAACTGGACAAAGGTTTTAACACTACCTGGCGGTACGGGATTATCTCCACACTACACCAGAGGGGATTTTAATTTACCTGTGTTCATTGAGAACTTCGTATCCCTCCTGCATTTCCGAGTCCAAGTAGGGAATGATTTTTCTCAATATTACGTTCTACGGTAGGAAATGGTGTACCACAGGGATAGGTACTGACTGTCACTCGGTTTACAATTTATTGCCATCAGTGGCATAGTTGCTACTGCTGGGCACGCAACCAATCCATCGCTATATGTAAATGATTTAGCTCTACGTTACAGCTCCGAAAGCATGGATTTTGCTGAGAAGTAGCTTCAGCAAGCAATTAACCGCGTGAACAGATGGGCCCTGCAACACGGTTTATTTTATTTTCACCGGCGAAAACCTCACTTGTACACTTCTGTTAACGTCGGATTGTGCATCCTGAACCGGAGCTCAGGTTACAAAACAATCTTACCAGTGGTAGAGACCTGCACGTTCCTGGGTCACCATTTAGGTAAGCGACTAACGTGGCAGCCCCAGATCCATTAGCTGAAGGTAGCCCGCATGAAGAAACTTAATATGCTTAAGTTTCTCAGTGGCAACTCGTGGGGGCGAAAGTGCGGCGCTGTTAAATTTTTACACGGCCAAAATTCTATCCCGAATGGACCATGGTAGTGCGGCTTAGGTTTTAGCATCCAGATCTACGCTGAAATGTTTTCGATAATTTTCACCATAGTGCAGTAAGGCTGGCAAATGGTGCTTTCCTTAATATCACATTTCCCTGCCTACCCGCCGGATCAGCAGTTCCACATTTACAAATAAGACGGCATCAGATACGCCTCGCGTACCCTGCCAAAATTCGTTAATGCCGCACCATCCCGGTTAGCAATGCATCTTTATTACCCGATACCACCGGAGGTACCAAATTCGGCCGAATAACACAGGGCCGGATGGTATACGAATTGATAGCTTTTTGATAAACTTAACCATAATAGGTATTTGTTGTTGTTCCTGTACTGACGTGTCTAACGCATAATATACAAAGTATTTAAACAATATGTGTGTGGTCCACCTTATAATTGAGAACTATGTATTCATAAATGCTTCAGCGTTCTTTTTATTCCTGTCAGAATAGTTCTTCATGTTACTTTCCGAAGACATTGTAGAGACTTGTATTTATCGATAACCTCCCCTATAAACTGTTTTGAATAATTTCTAATATCCGACATTACTGTTTTAGTTGATACGCCTACCCACACTGAGAATAATTTCGTGTTTCAAGGCGCGGGTTGAGCTAACCTGTCTGCACGCACAAAATTCAGTAGGCGACCTTAGCTTACTCAAGTAAAATCTTCGGGGATGCAAAGTTTACGCAAGCCGCTCCTTGGCTTGCACGAGCTACCATCTTCCCGGCCATACGTACGATCTTTCCGCAGCAAACCAGTTTGTATAACAAGGCGGGAGATAAATAACGCACGTGTGGAAGGCCCTTTACAGTTGTTATATAATTCAAGTTATTTAAACTGGTATGCAGTAGTAGCAGCATAAGAAAAAATAAGCACAGCATTAAGCATATCCGCTAAATGGAAACTGGACTTATTTTCCAGCCCAATAAGCCCCTCAAAGGTGTTCTACTCTCTTCATAATCCGTTTCCTTCTGTGTGCTCATCATTTCTGTAAATTTGTATGAAAATAACGATTAAAGCCTGGAGTGAAAGTGTGATGTGATATTGCGTGGAAAATTTTGCAATGCAGTGCACGAGAACGCAACATTTGAGTATTCCCAGTAATGTTGGTGACATTTTGAAATTCATTCACATTCATACAAGCAGGTTCATATACACACCAGTTTCCAAAAGTTAAGCATAATCACTAAACGAAGACATACCGCCTGATAGGAATGTCAGACGGATTACTGAAGAAACGGAAGTTGACTCACACACCATATTTCACACAACTTGTCCAAAAACAGTGTCAGAAAGGTTTTGATAGCTGAGGTACACTTTTGACAACAACTAACAAACTTGGCAATGCCTTCCACAAAAATATGCTGTTAATGGGATGTATGATAATCCCCAACGGCCACACATGCTCCGTAGCGACGTGGCATGCTCTCTATCAGATGGTCCAAGAGCTCTTATGGCAGTCGATCCCATTCCTCCGAAAGGGTAACGCGAATGTATTGGGGTGTCCTTGGTGGAGGCTGAAGGGATGCAATTCTCCTCCACAATGCATCCTAGGCATGTTCTATAGGATTCAGAATCGCAGACTTCGCTAGCCTGTCCATGCGATGAATGTCTTCCCCAGCCAGAAATTCATCCACCAGAGCAGCGCAGTGCAGTCGGGCATTATCGTCCATTAAGAGGAAGTCTGGACCAAACGAACCTCTGAAGGGTCGAACATGTGGTCTCAGTACCTCATCCCTATATCTCCGATTGTTAACAGTGAACCTCGGATCACCCATGAAGATGTGCAGATCCGTACGGCCATTCAATATGATGTCGCCCCACACCATGACGCCACCACCACCATACTGGTCCCATGCCACGATGTTCCTGTAATTGTATCGGCTACCCGGTTCTCTCCAGATTAATGTGCGACGGGAATCGTTCTAAACTGAAGCAGGATTCATCTGTAAAGAGCACATGCCTCCATTCATTCATGGTCCAATTTCAATGTTGAGGGCACCACAGTAAACGGGCACGTCTCTGTGCTAGAGTGAGTGGGATGCACACCGATGGACGTCGGGCAAACAACCCTGCTGTTCTGGGCCTCCAGTACACAGTTTGCTGGGAAAGGGCAACCCCTGAGACGGCTGCAAGCTCCGCCGACAATTGTCTTGCAGGTGCACTCCGGTATCGTTGGGCGTTTAAGGCCGGATATCGGTCCTTCTGTGGGGTGGATACCCTTTACCGACCTGGTACTGGCCAAAAACTAACATTTCCTGTGTCTCGAAATCGTCTCCAAAGCCTGGAAATGACACTTTGTGGCACATTCAAAGATACGGCGACTTCGGTCTGTGCCTCGCCTGCTTCCAGTTGGCCGAGTATTCTACCCTGCAAAACGGGGTCCAAATGGCGTCGTTGTGGCATTTTGTCACATTCTCCACGAGGCTTCACACTATAACAGGGCAAACATGACTGAGGGAATATGGGGTGCTGGCACTTGCTGTGTTTACATTGCGGGTACGCCGCTAGTAAGAGAAGGGAACACTCCTTTCTTATACAGAGTGAAAACGTAAGGTTGCTAGGTGCATATGCCGTGCGATTTGCGGTCTATTTCCTGTTGCTCTGATTACTCGTAACTTATGCTTAACTTTTGGACACTAGTGTATTTTAAGAATGATCTGTCAGATTGAAAAATCTGTCATACAATATTACAACACTGTAACCTGTCAGATGCAGTCTTCATATCATGAAAGAATGATTTTGCAATATTAAGTATTCTATGTTATGGAAAATAATTATTAATGATAATGCTAGTGAATTTCAAGTTAAGAACTTCATAATTGTTCCGTATTGAACTGGGAATCACAATACTTAAAATAATGTATAGAGTTTCCACCTTTTCAATACACTGTTATTAAATTTACCAATACAGTATTAAGTTACAACATGATACAACAGGTCTTATGGGCATTTGTTTTATCGGCACGTTCAGTGGAAAGCGACATACATGCAGTCCTAGGATACAGTGTAGTACTTAAGTTCCTCAGTTCGATGCGGATATATGAAACCTAAAGGAAAAGAGACTTAAACAGAAATTAAACAAGTGGTAAGAAATTTAGAACAGGTTAAATTATGAGGCTCACCTTTAGCAGCGTGTCGTGACGATTGACATGTGTAGGAGAGGCAAAATGTGAAGCAAATAAGGAATTAAGAAATAAGTAGAGGAATGGGAGGGATAAAGGAGAGTTTGTGAGGGGCGGCGGAGAGGGGTGATTGCCTAAGATGGATCAGGGGGGGCCTTTCCGAAGGGGCAAGTTGCGCGAAAAAGTGTTGTGTAAGACGTGAAAGATCGATCGACTGCCTGTCAAATTGAGGTTATTCAAAACGGAGATGAGGAAATCAAAAAGGGTGTTTGGCTTCTCAGAAATATCATTCAGGTTAAGGCTGGGATTGAAAACTTATCAAGGTGTATAAAACAGTTTTCAGTGATATCAAGGAGGGGGCCTTTGTTTGGGGTGCTGAGAGTTGCGATATTTTGGTCTATCGTAGTGAAACTATGCTTTACGCCATTCATATGTTGCCGTACTGCCGAAAACCTGTTATATTTTATTGCATTAATGTGTTCAGAGTATCTAATTTTGAAGTTGCGACCAATTAGTCCTATGCAAGAAGAGTTGCAGTTATTGCATTTAAACCGGTATACGCCTGAATTTGAAAAGACATTAGTTGGGTTTATTGACTTAGAGTTATGTAATACTTCCAAGCTTCTATTGTTAGTTTGAAATGAAATTTTGGTATTATGTTTTTGAAGATATTAGCAATTACTGTTGACGTTTTCATTGAAGGTGAAAGTAAAAAGTAAAGGTGGAGTAAGGAACTGGTTTAGAATTATCTTCTAAGTTTGTTGTTTCTAAACGGTGTTTAAATTTGTTAACTATATTATTCGTTCAATAAAAAACTGATATAACCATTGAATTTGGCGATGGAGCGGATGATATTCTGCTTTTTTATTTAAGTTATCATTGGATAGCGGTATTTTGAAACCGCGTGGAAGTACCTGACCATTTTAAACAAATAAGAAAAGTAAGTTATAAGTGTATCTATTTACGGCTCGCGCTATAGATATGTTGCACACGATTCCAACTGCCATTGGGACTCATACCAATCAGGTTAAGGACCCCAAATACTGTGAACTCAACCTACGTATCGGTCACTTTGGATATATCCCTTTTCACTCTTTCTCATTCCCCATGTCGATGGAGGCTGTACATGGACCTAAACGGCATCCAGAATGTCACTATTCACCTCAGCAGCCATGAAGGCATGAATTCGACACTAATATCCGTCGTTTTCACTTATTTTACATTTCGTCATCTCCCTTCGACACTATTATATATTATTTGTACATTCCACCCCCTTCCCAATCTCATCCCTAGGGGTACTAAGGGTAACTTACCCCCACAGTGTTTGTCTCCATACAGTAAGAAATAAGTTTGGTTCAAATTGCTGAAGTAGTTTAGGAGGAGTTATGGAAAGGTACTACATAAAACATGCCAAGCATATGTGTATGTATATATATAAACCGAGCGAGTTGGCCCTGCGGTTAGGCCGCGCAGCTGTGAGCTTGCATCCGGGAGGTAGTGGGTTCGAACCCCACTGACGGTGGCCTTGAAGATGGTTTTCCGTGGTTTCCCATTTTCACACCAGTCAAATGCTGGGGCTGTCCATCAATTAAGGCCACGACCGCTTCCTTCCCATTCCTAGGCCTTCCCTATCCCATCGTCGCCATAAAACCTTACCTTTTCGGTGCGACGTAAAGCAAATAGCAAAAGAGATGTATATATTGTATCTCCAATGGTGCAGGGATAAAACTGTGTGAAGTGAATCGTATGGGCATGGTCCAATCTAAGCCGGGAAAGATATCGCAGATATTTTTCATTTATTTTAAAAATTGTATAACAAGAGACTTCGAATTGTTCTCTCAGAATTAAACGACGCCTACAGACACTTCAAGTGTGAGAGTATCTTATTGGTATGTGATTCTCTGTTTCAGCATTGTTTGTTTCCCCCTCTTGTTCCTTCCCTTTCCCTTCTCAAGCGTAGACTTGTTGGCTGGTGGTGTCCAGCGTTTGAATCTAGTTATTTATTTGTCGCACTATCTGAGCATGTACTTTGGGGTTCCTTTTGAACCCGAGGCTGCTGGTCTGCGAGCATCAGAGTGTAAGTCGTGAGTGTATGTTGCATGTGTATATTGAGTGAAGGTTTAGTGCTTGTGACAGCGAATGGGCGTGTAATTGGGTAAGAGTTGTAGTTCTGTGTGTGGTGTGCTATGTGGATGTGCGGGCCTCGTAGCCCAGGGGCTATGGGCCAGTTAAAGGCCGTTCCATTTTCGCAATATGCGTATCTTTAATGTTACATTCTGGTAATACTTGTATTTCTTTTATATTACATTTTGGTAATATATTTTCTGTTCTCTGTTGATTAATGTACGAGGCCTATAGAAATTTATTGGCTTACTATCGTAAGTGTGCTTCAGTTATACTTTGTTACCTTTGAATAAATGACAAATGAATTTACGGATGGAAAACTCCCTAACCTCGGTCCACGTCCCTTCCCCTCTGGGAAGAATCCTTTTTTCCTCGGCACTAATGCTCGCACCTTCTCAGTGTTTAATAGGAATATGTTAATGTAAATTGTATTAAACTGTATTTTAGAAAATTGTATTCATCTTTTGCTAATTTAAAATTTAGTGCTTGATCATGACGTATTTTTATGTACCATTTGCCACCGAGGTAGTCACCTCATTTGCAAATAATGTGATTTTCATTGGATTTGATTTAATTTGATTTTACCGACATCGTTTTAACACACGGTAACATAATCTGCTGTGATTTGTTATTAGCACCATCAGAGTATAATGTAGGTTCAGGCTGTGGCTGAATCCTCTTAGATTCGTTCGACATCTGTGAACTGAGTATAATTTGATTTTTTTTTTTTGCTATTTGCTTTACGTCGCACCGACACAGATATGTCTTTTGGCGACGATGGGATAGGGAAGGCCTAGGAATTGGAAGGAAGCGGCCGTTGCCTTAATTAAAGTACAGCCCCGGCATTTGCCTGGCGTGAAAATGGGAAACCACGGAAAACTATCTTCAGGGCTGCCGACAGTGGGGCTCGAACCCACTATCTCCCGATTACTGGATACTGGCCGCACTTAAGCGACTGCAGCTATCGAGCTCGGTGAGTATAATTTGATAACTCATATGGTACTTATGAAAGGAGCCATCGGCCAGGCGTCAGGTTGACAGATGCAGGTTAGTTAATGTGTATATTAAAACCTTTGTGTAACTCTTCATCCTCTCGTGCAATCCACACTACGAGGTTATTGCTAACATATCCCCAACAGCTTCTCCTGGTTTTGGCCTTACGCACAGTAACCTCTAATTAACTACTGATAGATCGGCCATACGTGTGACGTATATTTAATCTCGTTTCCTTCTAAAACGCATATTTTACTACACGTTTGCATTCATGCTCTTGCCCCTGAAATGGTACACAATTTACTTAACAGGACGAAAGCAAATTCTTAGAGTGAATAATTACTTGAGTTCTGCCAATTATGTAACCCATGGTATCCCACAAGGTACAATACTAGGTCCAGATTTTTCCCTTTTATATAAATGATATTTCATAACGTAATCTACATGGCCATATCATATTATATGCTGACGACACCAATATCTTCTCTACAGGCTAAAATAAGGACACAATTTTAGTAAACATGGATCAGGACAGACATATTCTCTTATCCTGGCATCGGTGTAACTATTTGGCAATGAACCTGCGGAAAACTAAATACATAATTATTTCCAAAGGGAAAACACTTCATTCGAATAGTGATAAATAAAGAATACGGATATACAAAAATAAAAAGTGAAATATCTTGGATTAATTATTGATGAGAACCTGACATGGTATGATCATGTAGAATATATAACTAATAAAATCGCCCCAGTTGGTGGGTTACTAAAACGTTTTAGGTATTTAATCCGCGAAAACCTCTTAAAAATTTAGTATTCACCAGTACATAGTGTAAAGTGTTTTGGAAATTGATATGTTTGTCTTAAAAGCATTGGTAGAAGTCTTGTGTCCGTAAACATTAGTAGGTATATGTGTTATTATGTGGTGGGTCTTAAGGCCCCATTTAATTTCCCTCTTATGTCAGTCTACTGTGATTTAAATTCTGCATGGCTCTGTTAGTAGTTCCTATAATTTACGATGAACGCTAAACGATTGAAGTTGTTTACCGTACTTTGGCACTATCTAGCTGTTAGTCGTGCAGCCAGCAGAACAGTCATCTAACCAGTTTAAACTAACTGTTGACAATGGAGTGATTGTCGGCCGTTTTCCCCGCTATGTGTAGAGAAGCGACACGTTTTCTGGGGAGCTCCAAGTTTCTTTAATTTGATGAAGTAAATGTGTGAGATGGAAGTTTTTGTGGATCCTGGGTGATAAAATCACCCTTGGGCAGTATGCCTTGAAGATATTTTTGAAAGGATTTTTTAAATATCTGTAATTTTTATTTGTGAGTATTGTCGTCAGTCTTTACCTTGGAACTGGATGGATAAATTCAAGTAAGCTCGACATCCCATTATACCTGGACTTATGGTGACTATGATTTCATAGTGTACGAAGAACATGAAAATCCTAAATTACTATGGAGCTATATAACTTTCGTAAACAAGAAATAATGGTGGCCTAAAACTGTATATATTTATTTAAAAATTAATCGGGACTTTTGGAATTTTCTCTTATCACTTCACTTAATTGTAATTTAATTAGTAATATTTTTCGGTAACAATGTATAAAATTCTCTTGGAGGATATATTTGTATCGCAGTAATAAGTATGTAACTTACTCGACTCGATTTGTGCTTTAAAACGTATCATCTTTGATCTATCCTCTAAATTTAAGTTTCAAAATTATTATTGTTATTATCTGTACTGCACATTCTGGTTATTTGATGTTGTTTAAGATGTTCTATCGTATGGTTCGTCCATGTGGAAGTTGTTTCTTAATTGAAGTACCTTGTCAAGTTTATTTTCTTATTACATTGATTCGATGGTGGTTTAAGTTACTTGTTTTTCTTCTTATCTCCTATGTGAATAACAAGAACACATAGGGGCTTTTTACTTGCAATTTTAATGAGTTGCAGTTGTGAAATAGCTCCTATGTAAGCTGCAATGTACATCGATTTGGCCAGCACTCCAAAGGCAATGTCACATAGGAAATCAAATATTTTCTGGAATAGCAGCTATAATTTCTAAATGTCAGCCTAAGCAAGCATCGCGTGCGGACGTGCTGGATTGAGTGTGCCGGTAGAGGGGAGTGGAGTGTGAGCGGTGAGTGCAAGTGGTGGTGGTGATTTTTGATTTAAGAGGAAGTACAACGAGGTAATCATCCTCTCTGAACAAATAAGTGGAAAAGAATTTTAAAATATAAAACTAAATTATTTATTCAACAAAGGAATTTGGAAACGCATTACAAAATAATACAAAAACAATTATAGAATTAGGCCGAAAGGAATACTAACGTATCAAAAGGGAACGTACGTTCCCTGCGTAACAGTACACTTGTAATTTATAACCCTTCATAAGTCCACTGTCGCACATAAAGCGGATAACGAGATCAGCAGTAGTCGCGTCATCGGCTAGTATGCGTTCGAGTGTTTCCTGCAGGCCGAGGCTCCGTCTTAGGCCAGAGAGATCGGCGCACTCTGTGAGGATGTGGGCCACGGTGAAGTCGGCACCACAAGAACACACTGGGGGGTCTTCCCTCTTTAGGAGATAAGAGTGCGTGAATTGTAAATGACCTATCCTCAGCCTGCATAATACTATGGCCTCTCTCCGTGAAGGTCGGAAAGAGGACAGCCACACGGTAGTTGTCTTCTTAATTGCTCTCAGCTTGTTGGGAGTTCGGATATCTAGCCACTCCGATTCCCAGGACACCAAGATGGTTCCACGTAGCTGAGAACAAATATCCTTAGTAGGTACATTGACTGGTCTTGGAGGTAAAAGTACAGCTTCCTTTGCAGCTTCATCCGCAAGTTCGTTTCCCGCAATCCCAACGTGGCTTGGAAGCCACGCGAAAGTGATTCTGGTGCCAGCATCGCATAAACCTGGCTAGAAGGACATGTATCTGCTGTATCAGTGGGTGTTGCAAGAAACAGGTTTCAATAGACTGCAGAGAGCTTAACGAATCGGTACACAACAGAAAGTGGCTTCTTTCGTCACGCAGTGCAAACAGCAGAGCCTCTAAGGTGGCGTAAATCTCTGCAGTATACACGTTACATACTCTAGGGAGGGAGATCTTCGTGCTCATATCATCAGTGACGAAAGAGCAACCAACATTATCTCCGATTTTAGAACCATCCGTGAAGATAAGTCTCGCAGCCCGATATTGGTGAACAAAGTCCTGGAAATACCTCCGATAAACGGAGGAATCCGTGTTCACCTTGGATCCACGCAGCAGATCTAGACGTATATCCGGTCGCGGAACCAACCACGGAGGTACCTCGCTAAGAGTTCGTTCAAGACAACCACCGATATCAATATTCAACTCATGACACAAGCTATCAATCCGAAACCCAACCGGCCGTGTGGCATTCGGCCGGTGTTGGCACCGCTGGTGGTATTGGGTACGATAGGTGCATTGATAGCTTGGATGTAGCGGAATTTCACGAATTTTGGCAGCGTACGTGAGGAGTAACTGCTGCCTCCTTATCCGTAAAGGTGGAACTCCCGCTTCAGCTATTAAGCTGGTAATGGGGCTAGTACGGAAAGCTCCCGTTGCCAGCCTTACTACACTATGGTGAATACTGTCCAAAAGCCTCAGCGTATATGTTGATGCCGATCCATAAGCCGCACTTCCGTAGTCTATTTGGGAGAGGACCGTCGCCGTGTAAAATCGTAGCAGTACCGCATGGTCAGCCCCCACGAGGTGCCGCTGAGAAACTTTAGCATGTTAAGTCTCTTCATGCTGGCAACCTTCAACTAAAGGATGTGGGGCTGCCACGTTAGTCTCTTATCAAAATGGAGACCCAGGAATCTGCAGGTGTCAACCACTGGTAAGACACTGTTTCGCAAGCGGAGCTCTGGTTCGGGAATCACAGGCCGACGTCGACAGAAGTGTACAACTGGGGTTTTCGCTGGTGAAAATCGAAAAACATGTTATAGGGCCCAACTGTCGACTCGGTTAATAGCTTGCTGTAGCTGTCTCTCAGCAAACGCCACTCTTCCGGAGCTGTACTGTAGAGCTAAGTCGTCTACATACAGCGAAAGAAAGACTGCGGGCCCAGCAGCGGCAACTATGCCGTTGATGGCAATTGCGAACTGCGTGACACTCAGTACTGATCCCTGAGGTACTCCATTTTCCTGAATGTAATATTGAGAAAATGCATTCCCTACTCGGACTCGAAAGTGACGGAGGGACATGAAGTTCTCAATAAACGTTGAAAAATTCACCCGAAATCCCCACTGGTGTAGTGTGGAGAGAATCCCATATCGCCAGGTAGTGTCGTAAGCTTTCTCCAGGTCAAAAAACACGGCGACTAGGTGTTACTTCCGGAGAAAGGCCTCCTGAATGGCACTCTCCAGTCTGACCAGATGATCATTGGCAGACCGATGAGAGCGAAACCCACACTGGTAGTTAGACAAGAGACCTTCCTTTTCCATGGCCCACACAAGACGCCGGTTAACCATCCTTTCAAATAGCTTACAGAGTCCATTGTAAGGCATATTGGCCTATAACTATCCAGGAGTTTTGGATCTTTACCTGGCTTGGGAATTGGTATCACAATTCCCTCACGCCATTGCGATGGAAATACTCCCTCACTCCATATTCTGTTGAACAAGTTGAGGATATCCTTGAGACATCTGTATTGTGGATTTTGTCCGGTCCAGGAGCCGTATCCCTGCATAGCGCGAGTGCACTTCGCAACTCCCACTCCGTGAAAGGCACGTTGTAGGGATACGAAACACTGGAGGCGAAAGAGAGATGGCGTTCCTCTGCTTCGCGCTTAATTTGAAGAAATGCAGGGTCGTATCTCGCAGAGCTGGACATATCTGCAAATTGTGACGCGATGTGGTCAGCTATGTCAGAAGGAATCGTATCTATATCTCCATTAATGGAGATTCCGGGTACTGAGGGCACGTTCTGTACACCGACAATACGGCGGAGTTTCGTCTACACTTGTGATGACGGAGTATGTGCCATCATAGAAGACACATACTTTTCCCACGTAGCTTTCTTACTTTCTCGAATCAAAAAACGGGTCTTCGCGCGCAGACGCTTAAATGTGATATGATTGGCCATCGTAGGATTCCGACGATAATGCTTAAAAGCCCGTCGGCGATCACGTATTGCTGCTGCAATTTCATCCGTCCACCATGGAACCTGTTTCCGGCGACGAATAGCGGACGAGGAAGGAATTGTTTCCTCTGCAGCAGCCAAAATTCCCGTAGTAATGGAAGAGACGTGGTCGTCAACAGAATCCAGCATATCATGGGCCATCACTCCGCATTTTGTAAATTCTGGCCAGTTCGCCAGCCGAAGTAACCAGCGCTTGGGTACTTCAGACTGTCTTTGATTCAAGAGAGACAGAATTACCGGAAAGTGGTCACTGTCACAGAGGTCATCGTGTACTTGCCATCGTAGCAGGGGAACTAGCGCACGGCTGCACAACTGTCACAGAGGTCATCGTGTACTTGCCATCGTAGCAGGGGAACTAGCGCACGGCTGCACAACGTGACATCCAGGTGTGAGAATGTGCCATGTGCGCTGCTGAAGTGTGTCGGTTCCCCTGTATTAAGCACGCAAAGATCAAACAGATTGATCAGTCGCTCTAGCATCCTCCCCCTAGCACAGGAAGACGGAGAACCCCATAGTGTGTTACGGGCGTTCACATCTCCCAGCTTGTGGAAAGGAGGAGGCAACTGAGCGATCAAATCTTGCAGTGCATGCGTTTCAAGATCGTAGTACGGTGGAAAGTACACGTTGCACACCGTTGTCATTACTGGCAACTGAGTGCGAACTTCAACTGCATCTAGCTGAGTACGCTGCGGTACTTCTTCGCTGAAGATGTCGGAGCGAACTAGGGTACAAACGCCCCCAGTTGCCGCGCCATCCACAGCTAATCTATCTTTGGAATAAAGACGATATCCTCTCATAGTCGTGTCGTGTCCAGGTCTCAAACGAGATTCCTGTGGACAGACTATGGAGGCCGCATAGACGGATATCATTGACGTAACTCAGCTAGGCGACAGTGAGAACTACTGCAGTTCCACTGCAATAGTGCCATTGTGTGGATAGGTAGCGTTAGGAAATTAGGACAATTGCTTGCCCTTCTTTCTATCAGCTACCTGCCAGTTTCCGCCGTCTTTGTCGGTGTCCGTTATGTCATCGTCACCATCTACAATAATAATGGCTTCAGTCTCCAATGTGTCCCCAGCTGGGGGTGACTTGGAGGCTGAGCACTCCGTAGATGGCGTGCTCTCTGATTTTGAACGGCGGGCCTTCTTCCTGGGAGAAATGAGTTCCCCAGAAAGGGATCAAACATGAGACCGTAGGGGCCTCACGTTTTTACCCGCCGTTTCCTTATTCTTCGAAGGAGAACCGGCAGATTGGTTGCCGGTCTTCTTCGGGGATCCTGTGATCCCCGATGGGCAACTTCTTAGGGGAGCGCTGTGGCTTCCCTTTCTCCTCCTTCTTGACCTGTGCTTTGGTAGGAAGGCTGGAAGAAGGTTTTCCAGCCATATTCGGGGAAGTCGTTCCCCCCACACTTGAACTAGAGGACTTTCCAGCCGAAGGTGTCTGAGAAATGCTCTTTCCAGAAATGTTTGGCAATAACTTGCTTACCGATGCTTTTGTTGGGATTTGTTCTCTCTTTTCTTGGTTACTGGTGCGGTTAGGAACTGTCTGCTTGCTAGTTGATGGTTTCTCCGCAGCAGTTGCTACAAAACTTGTTGGTGTTATTGGTACTTTCGCTGCCTTCTCAGCAAAGAAGACGGAGAATTCCGGAGGGGCCATTGATTTAAATTTCCTCCGGGCATCTGGATAAGATAGTTTATTTGGTGTCTTAATCTCCTGGATCTTCTTTTCTTCCTTGAATATCGGACAATTCTTGGATCGCGGGGCATGATCACCTGTGCAGTTAAAACACACGGGTGGTGGTGTGCCCCTTTTCCACATTCCCCACAAGTTGCTGAGCCTTGGCAGCGCGGTGATGTGTGACCAAACCGTTGGCAGTTGTAACAGCGCATAGGTGCTGGAATATACGGTCGAACTGTCAGCGTATACATTGAAACTTTAATTCTTTCGGGCAGTGTCTGTTTGTCAAAGGTGAGTATGAAAGCACCTGTGTCGTGAAGATTAGCTCCGACACGCCTCTTGAGCCTCTTGACGTCGGAAACTCCCCGACGTGCAAGGCTTTGGATGAGATCATCATCAGAGGCTTCGACTAAGTCCTTGTGAAAGATGACTCGTTTAATAGAGTTCAGGGACATGTGCTTTTCCACCTTAAAAGGTACTGGTCCGAACATTGTAGCTGCCAGTAACCTCTTACTCTGTACAACCGTAGTAGTTTTGATAAGTACGGAGCCGTCTCGTAGCTTCCGCATCTCATCAACCTCTCCACCAACAATATCCTCCACAGCATTACTGATAAGAAACAATTTTTCTGGAAGGAAGCTCTGTCCATCGACTCTGGAGGCAACCAGGAATCGAGGCAGATTTTCCTCAGACATTTCCCTATTGAACAAATCATCGGCTCTATTGAAGCGTTTACGTTTCTTTGCGGTACAATTTAAAGACGCAGTTTTAAGGCCTGCAGCCTTCGAAGAATTAAAACCAAAATCAAACTCAAAAACCATACATGTCCCACGAGTACCCGGGATATAAAAGGTCGACCTTCGGCAGAGCCCTGACGTGCCGAAGGCAAGGCTATATACTCCAGAGGGCGCCCGGTATCTGGAGGGAGGTCGGTAGGAACTACTCTCCCAGTAGCCATTCATCACCTCGCCATGACCCGAAACTTGTGATTGGGTTGGGCCGCTAAGAACTACTCTCCCAGTAGCCATGCATTACCTCGCCACGACCCGAAACTTGCGATTGGGGGAGGATAAAACCTCCATTCTCTCCTATTCTACCCGAGGCAGAGAGGTTGGCTGGACAGAAAGAGGAAAGAAATTTAAGAATGTGAGTATAAAAGGGTAGAAATAGTTATGAAATCTAAAGAGCACAGACACCTCTCAGGCAACTCGGGGGACACCTTGTTAGTCTGGCCCTACACCGAGGCCAATTCAGCATGGGTAACCCCCGAGCTGGCACAGCCCTCGGGATCAACAAGCACTCAAGCCTCCACACCAACGTCAAGGTCATGGTGTCCGTAGAGGGGGTGAGTGCAAGGGGGGATCCGAGAGTGACGAGGAATATGATTGGTGTGGAACAATATCGGGTAGTTATCAGAAGATGGCAGGGGAAAGTGAAGAAGGAAACAGCCAAAAGAGAGGGAGGTAAAGTGGAAATGGGAATGAAAGGTGAGATGATGTTGGTGGCAGCGATAATTATGGTATCACTAGTTATAGGGGGCGTGGAAGTAAACCCCGTTCCGATTTCCAGTGGCAACATGAGCTGGGAAGATGTGGAAATCATAAGGAGATTAGTAAAGGAGGTTGTGGAAGAAGTTTGCCCGTTTAACAGATTAAAAATATGATAAGGAACGGGTGAGGGAGTTCAAAATATAAGGCAATAGATCCAGGGAAAAACAGACGAAACAATGACCAAAATGGGAAACACCGAGAGAGATATTGCGTTACTCAGAGAGAAAATAAGGAATATGGAAGAGGAGGTGTTGAAGCTGAAGAGAGAAATAGAAGATAGTAGTCAGGAACGCAGGAAGAAATGTTTATTTAAATATGGAGTGCCGGAAGAAAAGGGAGAGGACAAAGTGGGAACAACTTATAAAGTAGTTAAGTGATCCAAAGCAGAGTGAAAATTAATTTCAGCGAAGTTGATATACATGATGTGGAAAGGATAGGTAAATTACATGGTAACAGGCCGATAAAAGTGAAGTTGTTATCCACATTGATGGCTGAAATAGCGATAGGAAACACGTTTAATCTACAGAAAAAAATGGTAAGAGAAGGGCATAAGAATTTAAAAAATTTAGTGAGGGCCAGACTGCAAGGATTAAGAGTGCACATTAGGGGTCAGCAATTAGTGGTAACCAATGGCCGTTGTATAAGATTCTGGACAGTGCCGAAATTACGAGTATTAGAAGAGAACCTGAAGCAAGAAGAAGTTATGGAGAAGAGAGTGGACGAAAGGCAAGTTATAGAAAGCATAGCCGGAGAAGACGGGCGTGGCGATAAGGAAGGAACAAAGGAAAGCAGAGAGTTGAGTGAGGAAAGGTAGGCAGGTGAACATAGTGAAGGAGTGTCCGTGCATAGTGGAAAGTGAAGAGCAGTGGACAACAGGCAGAGAATAGAAATGTTTAGGGAAGCAGCCATAGACATTACCAGGGAACAAGAAAAGCAGAGAGGTGAACACAAAGAAGGATGGGACGTGCATAGTGGAAAGGAAAGGGCAGTGGAGAACAGAGAGAGAATATAAATGTTTAGCGAAACAGCCAAGGTCATAACCAAGGAAGTAGGAAATGAGACTGATTTGGAAGACTGTATAAGAATCGTGCAGGTTAATTGCGAACAAATGGACGGTCTGGCAGAGGAAATTATTAAAATAGAAGCTTTAAGCAAAGGGAGAAGCATGAGCCTACAGGGTTTGTGGGGAAAGAAATTTAAAGAGATGAGGGCAAAATCATCAGAAGTAAAAAGTTAAGAAAAGTGATTAAATAAGTCAGGAATAATGTGCAATGTAACATGGCCTGAAGAGGTGGTGTAAGTGGAGTGCAGTTGTTTGTATCATAAGTGTTTTAGCAGGAGTCAAATGGATTTGTATTATTGTGATTAGTGTGATTAGTGTGATTAGTGTGATTACGGTTTATAGTAATCAATGAAAGGATAGAAGGTTTAAACTGGAAGGTGAGTGGAGTAGGGCAAATAAATACATGAAAGGTAGGGAGTTAGTTATAGAAATTGGTAAAATAATGGAGGAGATTATTTGAATGGCTGTAGTTATTGAATAGTAAGCAGTTAGAAAGGGATGTCATAGTCTTTAACGAGAGGCAATGTGATAGTAGAACAATGCACAAGGTAGAAACATGAGAAAAATAGACAACACAGACTCAGCAGATGATACATCGTTATGGCTGGTTCAGCAAGTTGTAGTGAGTCGTTAGTGAATACGTAGGAGTGGAATATGTAATGAAATGCTGTGTCAGTCAGGAGAGGAAAGGTAGGGCATTACCATTCATATGGGTGGCCATCCGCAATGTTACCGTATTGGCGTTAGTATTGCCGTTTTGCCGATCAAATATTTTAATATATTTTATTCTATTTTGTTTCCTTATTGGCGCATGATTCTGTTTAAATTTTGCCGTTGCTTCAATTTTGTTTTATTGTGACGTATTACCATGGCGATCAGATCTCCAATAGGGGATGGCCAGGGTCCATTTTGACGTGGTGAAGATTATTCATTCTAATTTCCCCTATTTTGTTTGGTTGAACGTTATTTCAGCTAAGTTAATTTATTTTAATTTAACTTTTGCTAGTGTAATTACCTCCTTTTTCAATTCCTCTGTATCCCCCAAACTATCAATATTCCACCCTCCTTCAACCCCTCCAATCACGTGAATTGCAAACTGTTGTCCATTCCACATCCTCTCCTGATCCAGATTACATTACCTATAAAATGCTTAGATTATAACCATTGCACGCGCAGTCGATACTCCTGCACATTTATAATGATATCTTGCTTACCACTCACACCCTCTCTCAGTGGAATGATTTTCTTCTCATTCCTATTCCCAAACCCGAAAAATCTTCTACAAATCCCGAGAATGATCTTGGTATCGTCCTAGGATCTTGCTTGCGCCAAACATTTTTAAAACTACTCTTACAACGTTTGTTATGGACACTGGAATATTATCATTTACTCCCTAAACATCAATATGCTTTTCTCAAAGGCCGTAGTACTCATGACCTTATTAATATTTTGATCATAAACCTTCTTCTTGCCCAACACCGTAAAAAGTACCCTTGCCATTTTTGGATATACATAAAGCTTATGACTCAGTCGCATACATGTGCTTTGGTCTAAACTCGCTGCGAAACGGCTACCTGCCGCCTTCTTAGCTATCTTACAAAACTTATATACCTTTCGCTCGTTAACAATTACATCGTTATACCATCACTTACTTAGTCGAACTTCCTGTAGTGGCTTGCCTCAAGGAGACATATTAAGCGGCCTTCTTTTTGCATTATATTTTAGTGATCTTGAACACCTAATTTCGCAACATGTTCCTGTTCTCATTTATGCGGATGACTTCCCATGCTTGTATTGATGAAGCCCGTACACTTATGAGTAAAGTCATGAGTGAGGTATACATGTGGTTTCATGATAATGGACTTCAGGTATCTCTTGATAAATGCGCTGTAATACTGTTTACACACTAGCGCTAATGTGTTCTTTCCCCTCTTACATTTCAAGAGCATAATATTTCATTTACCACCCATTACAAATACCTTGGGATAATATTTGACCAACAGCTTACTTGGGAACGGCATCTTACATCATTAAGTTAAAAAACTAATAGATAAATTCAAGTTATACAAACTGTTGTACGGCGCCAATGGGGTGCTGATCCCTTTACTGCCCTCTCATTATATAAAGCGACTATTTACTCATATTTTGACTACTGTTCTCATATCATAGATACAGCCTCACCTACAACCCTTAGGATACTTGATACCATCAAGTTTCGTGTTTTACGTCTTTGCATTGGAGCTCTCAGGACTACCCCTACCAATGCATTATTAGTAGAGACAGGTGAATTTCCCCTAGTACTTGGATGGCAAAAGCTTGCTCAGAAATACTTGCTAAAATGCCTTGCTTGTTCCTCCTCTCCCTTATTTCTGAAGCTACAGCTCTTATATGAATATTATCAAACACGCCCTCCCCGTAATGGACGATTTCCCGCTGTATACACATATTTTATTTCCTTGAATCAATTTCGACCTTCGCTTGTTAAACTATCTACGTTCCCTGTGTATTATTTCTCTTTTGATCTCTTTCACTATATGCCTACTGTCATTTATTTTAATAAGACTTCATTCTCAGTATCCACGACCAATTCCAGTCTCCCTTGTCCCTCCTTGAAAAAACAGCGCCTAACCCCTTTCGTAGGCGGTGTAAATAACTATAGTGACAATTAAAACATTCCCACGGCGTCAGTGCTGCTTTTTACATTCCTCATTCCCACAGAATAGAATGTTTTTGCCTCCCAGCAAGATTTTCCATTTTCTCGGCCGAATTATTCTATCTAACAAGCCTTACTTTATGCCCAACAACATTCCTTTCCCAAAGTCACAATTTATACTGCTACTCAAAGTGTTTTACATGTTCTAACATCCTCTTCCCCCCTCTCTCTCAATTGGTAAGGATACCATTTAAATCTTTACTTCTCCAACTTGAGCGTGATGGAGTATATTTAATTCTTGTTTGGATCTCAGGGCATTCTCACATTGCAGGTAATGAACACGCCGATTCTGCTGCTAAAGAAACCAGTCGGCTTTGTACCGCTCCCCTCCCAGTAGCTATACCACCCCTAGATTACTTCCCGTGTTTACAGGAGACTGCCTATCGGGCTTGGCAAGATGATTGGAGTCAATCAGCACGTCCCAAAGGCCACTACTATTATCAGCTTCAACCATCCATCCCCTCACAACCTTGGTTTTATACGGGAACATATTCACGACGACATATCACAAATATTATACGTCTCCGGTTCAATCATGCTCTTACCCCTCAATATACATATCGTTTTCGGCTCGCTACTTTGCCTTATTGTGAGTGTGTGTGGTGATTCTGATGACGACTCTAATAATGTTTTTTCGAATGTCCTGTCTATTTACATCCTCGCCGTAAATTTCTCCATACTCTCATACGAATGAAAATTCCTTTTACAGGTAATGTAAGAATGGCGCCTGCCGGTCGTGTTGCTCCTCAAGCTGTTGAGAATTTTCAGAAATGTAATAGTTTAATGGAAAGTAGTGAGTGCATAAAATTTAACGACGGGAAGAAGAAGGTGTCAAATACCAGTGGAAGTGTGGATCAGGTCATAGGCCAAAGGAAAAATAATTCGCGAAGTGTTTGTGTATGTGACGCACGCATCGTGCATGCGGAAGCGGGAAAGTGTGTTGACTGTGTTACTTTATTATCCGAATTGGCCTCAAGGGATGAAATTATTCGAATGTTAAGGGAAGACATTGAAAGTATTAAACGTAATAGACTTAGTTTAAATGGTGTGACTGAAGTGCAAACTGAGACATGGTCGGAAGTAAGTACGAGGTGTTGTAACAGTAGGCCTAAAACTAATCATGATCGGGGCGTAGGCCTAGGTATTGAATTAAGGAATAAGTTCCAGGTCCTTGAATCAATTACCTCTAGTGAAGAAGAATGTGTAAAGATTAATAACATTCCAGCCATTACAAGGAAGCCTGCACTGGGGTTGAAGAAGAAAGAATGTAAGGTAGTTGTGTACGGGGATAGCCATGGTCGGGGTATTGCTGTCGAACTTGGTGATATGCTACCGGAGACTGAAGTTGTAGGTTTTGTCAAGCCAGGTGCTCTGTTCAAAGAGGTTCTTCAGTCAGATATGGAAGAGATGGGAACACTTAATGAGAATGACCACGTGGTTATTATAGCAGGGACGAATGATATTGCCAGAAATGAAGCATCAAATGTTTATTATTATTATTGCTAGTTGTTTTTACGTCGCACCGACACAGATAGGTCTTACGGCGACGATGGGACAGGAAAGGGCTAGGAGTGGGAAGGAAGCGGCCGTGGCCTTAATTAAGGTACAGCCCCAGCATTTGCCTGGTGTGAAAATGGGAAACCACGGAAAACCATTTTCAGGGCTGCCGACAGTGGGGTTCGAACCCACTATCTCCCGAATACTGGATACTGGCCGCACTTAAGCGACTGCAGCTATCGAGCTCGGTGAGCATCAAATGTGATTTCTGGGGTGAAGAAAGCACTTTGCAAATTAAAGACCACCAATGTAATATTATGTAATATTCCACATCGACATGATTTAATTGAATGGTCTTGTGTAAATAAGTTAGTTGATGATACAAACAGGCGGCTACAGAAAACTGTCAAATGCTTCCAAAATACAGAAATAATTGATATGAGCAATATGGATCGAGGATATTTCACAAATCATGGAATGCATCTTAGCAGAAGAAGGAAAAAGCAGCTATGTAATATGATAAGAAAGAAAATACAACAGACTTCAGGAACAACTATCACAACTAATGCCATACCACTGCTGTTCGATAAAGATGAGGAAATTGCAGAACATTTGCAGGTAATGAAAGTAAGAAGAGTTGAGGAAGTAGTTGAGGTGAGTGCTACCACTAAAGAAGGATGCCTAGGAGAAGAAAATCAGCTGAAAGGGATTAATGTGCTTCTACCACAATCATCAGAGACAGCAATACCAGAAAGCACTCAGTACTCAGGGAAAATTTGTGAGGAAACCATTGAGATCGTCAGTAGCAGTCAGTTGGATGAACGAGGAGAGGAGTTACTGGAGAAGTTGGATGTTGGAGCACCATCAGGACGAACTGAAGGAGGGCAAGCTAAACAACCAGAAATAAGAACGTCAAGTAGGACAAGGAAACGACCAGTATTACTAGAGCAGGATTTTTTACGGTAAAAGGTAGCAATAGTTATAATCTAAAGGGAGAGCTAAATTTGTTCCACCAGAATGTTCACTCTTTAAGAAATAAAATTCTAAGTATGGAGGTTCTGTTGGCAGATAACCTACAAGGGTATGATGTTTTATGCTTAACTGAACATTGGTTGATAGAGGATGAGATTTCAAATTTTGTATTAGATGGTTATGCTCTTGCAAGTAAGTTTTGTAGAAAGAAAATGAAATGTGGAGGTTCATGTATATATGTGAATAATAATATCAAATGTAAGCAGTTGGATAAATTTGAATATCTGAATGTAGAGGAGCATTTCGAGGCTAGCTTTGTTGAACTAGTGGATTATAAGTTAATACTTAAATGCATTTATAGAAATCCTTCTAGTAATGTTGAAACTTTTTATAATAATATTGAAATTATTTTAGATGACCTACAGAATCATAACAAAAATGTAATAATCATGGGTGACTTCAATGTAGATTTTTTAGGGTCTAAAGGCAGTTGTAAATCAACCAACTAGAATATCTGGGGATACAAAGTCAGCAGTAGATCAAGTTGTATTGAATGAGGAAATGTGGAACTATGAAATAGAAGTTTATGATACAGGTTTTTCAGATCATTCTGCCCAAATTGTGCATCTAAATTTTAGGGTAACAGGAAACCATAATTTAAAAAATAACAATGTAATTTACAGGGAAACTAGAATGTGCAACAAGGAAAATATTTCATATTTTAACCAGTTATTGGCCAAAGAAACTTGGGAGAGTGTATATAGAAATAACTCAACTAATGAGGCCTTCAGTGAGTTTTTGGGTTTGTTCGATTATTATTATCAAGTGGCAATACCAGTCAAAAGGGTAATTGTAAAGAATTATAGGAATGGGTGGATTACAACAGGAATTAGAAATTCAAGTAGACGATTAAGGTTTTTAAGCAAATGTGTGAAAGGGAGTAACACCTCATCTGAATTGAAGGATTATTATAAGAAATATAAGAACATATATCAAGAAGTTTTGAAGGCTGCCAAAAGATTGCATAATGAAAATGAGCTAAAAAATTCTAAAAACAGGTCTAAATGTATGTGAAACATTATAAAAAGGGAGAAGGGTACTCTAGTTCCATTAAAAAATAATATTACTCTTACAGATGCAGGGAAAAAAATCAGTGATCCAGAAGAAGTTGCAGAAATATTTAGTAACTATTTTATAGAAGCAGTTCTGAGGTTAACAGAAAATTTTCAAACATCAGTGACAAGAACAAACTTGAATACAGTTCACAGGAATGTATCATCCATGTTTCTTACTCCTGTGACTGAGCAAGAGATAGATAAGGTAATAAAACAGATGGGTAAAAAGAAGTCTTCTGGATTAGATGGTTATTCAAACTACCTTATTAAATGCTGTTACCAATACATAATCAAGCCTCTCTGTTACTTGATAAATTTGTCACTAACCACTGGTAAATTTCCAGACAAATTCAAGGTAACCAAAGTTGTTCCGATACATAAAAAGGGTAGTGAAGAAGATGCTGGTAACTATAGGCCTGTCTGCCTGTATTCTCCAAAATACTGGAAAGAATTATGTACGATAGAGTGTTATCATTCTTAGAGAAGCATAATATATTAGCTGGTTGCCAGAATGGCTTTCGTAAAAATAGATCAAATACCACAGCATTCATTAACTTTATTGAACGGATATATGACACACTAGATGGGAAGGGTGCATGTTTAGGTATTTTCTTGGACTTATCAAAAGCTTTTGATATAATTGACCACAGCTTGCTTTTAGAAAAGTTATACATGTATGGAGTTCGGGGAATGGCTTATGACTGGTTCAAATCATTTTTAGGGGATAGAAGACAGATTGTTGAAATATCATATACCGGTACTGATTTGAGCAAAAATGTAATTAAGAATGTGTATTCCTGTGCCAGAAACATAGATCATGGTGTTCCACAGGGGTCAGTTTTAGGACCATTATTATTTTTAGTATTTATTAATGATATCGTCCAAATTGTTGATGATATTCAAGGAGTGCAATTAACTTTGTTTGCAGATGATATTACTGTTTTTGTAGCTGATGAAAGTTCTGAAAGGTTAGAATTGAAGGCAGGCAATATAGTGAGTAATATCCTGAGCTGGCTTGAAGATAATAAATTAATTTTAAGTAAACAGAAAACTTCTGTGATTAGATTTCACCATAAGATTAATTTCAATATGGAAGTTAGTCCAATATCATTTGGAGAGACCATAATTGAGTACTCATCATCAACACAGTTTCTTGGCTTGTGGATGGATGAATCATTAACCTGGGATAAACATACAGAGTTTATAGGGAAAAAGCTTAGTAGAATTTATTTCATGATAATATCTTTGAAAAATAGTTTTAATTTAAAGGCTTGCCAAATTATGTATTTTGCATATGTCCATCCCATACTAACCTATGGAATCATTTACTGGGGGAATTCACGATATAGCGAAGTCATCTTTAAGTTACAAAATAAATTAATTAGAGGAATGGCCGGTGTCGGCAGGAGGACAAGCTGCAAGAAATACTTTAAACTTTATTTTATTTTACCATTGCCTAGCCTTTATATCTTCCATACACTTGTATATATGAAGGAGAATGTAAACAGCTACACCATAAACTCTGATGTACATAGGTATAATACTAGAAATAAACACAGTCTGCACATAGAACCACACAAAACTAAGCTATATGAATCAAGTTTGAGTTATGCAGGAGTACATTTATTTAATAAATTACCAGACTACATTAAGCAGATAAAACCATGTTCAAAATTTAAGAAAGAATTATTCAAATTTGTTTCTAACCATTGTTTTTATTCTATTGAAGAATACTTAGCTCTTGAAAATTAACTTATGTATCACTTTTTTTAAAATCTGTGCCTCTTTACCACATTGTATATTTCTCTTTATTTATCATGGCATGTATATTACTGTTTTATCCTTTGTTACTGTAAATATGATTATTGACGTGTCCCATATCACTGTATGATCAGTTGGACGAAATAAAATACAATACAATACAATACAATACTACAAGTATTCCTTGTTTGTTATCTGACCCTTCCCCGGGCACGATGCAGGTTCTTTATCAATTTCTCGATGACGTTCAATTGACTTTGTGAATTTCATTCTCGCTCCTGCTTCCATTCGAACTGAGTGTACGATCCATGCTCTAAGTGGCTTCTGTATCTCATAGTAATACTGTTCATTACATAATAGTTTTTCTGCCTTTTACGTGAGAATCAGCTTTATCACATGTGTGACTTTATGGAATCATATAGTTTCTCGTGTGTTTTTCAATATTAAATGTGTAGTGACTGGGTACAAAAATATATAAAGGGCCCATAAGCATCAAGAAGATGAAGATATTACCTAGCTTGTACACTAACAGCTGGATCATCGCCCTTTACTATGACTGTGCTAATACGCCTTCCCAATACAGCAATATGAGCGCTATGGGCCTAGTTCCCATTTTTACCACCGAGCGCTGCTTCGCTGGCATTGGAACATGATTGTGCATTCAGCACACGTTAAGTGTTTTGTATATTTCTGTTCAAATATATAGTCAATCACTCAATAAATATATTTGAATCACAGCTTACACCTTAATAAAGAAATTCAGTGAAGAACGTAACCCTCTGCAATGGAAAAACCGTACAAAATAATGTTAACGGTAGGTAGTAAATACTGTGGAAAATAAATAATTTCACACATTTTTCTGTTTAAGTGTTTCGTGTTCTCGCGTTCAAATCTTTAAAATATCTATGTTATTTATTTGGCTATGTTATTTAAGAATACATGAATAGCACACTCACAAATAACTTCACTCAATAACTATGAACATCCGATTTCAGGACAACTGAAGTGAGGAAAAACACGCAACACGGCAATAAATAGTCTCTCATAGACGCAACAGGATTTTTATGCGCAAATGGTTGTGCTTTCAATACAAAATTATGGATAACTTTCAAAATCCACAGTGGCAAATCAGATGGGTACTGCAGCCTGCTGTTTTTATCTCTTTTATGAATCAAGTCCATTAGCACTGTTGAACACCTTGGTCTTGTCAAGAGAATCAAGCATCTTGTCCGGTTGCAATGTTGCTGCGCTTGTGCTTCTGACATATATTTGACAGTGGTGCCTGCATGTTAAAAAATCGTACATATCTGTATACGAATGATCTTTTAAATATTCTAGGGCTGTTATTACTTCAGTCGCGAAAATATATTTCGCACGTCACACATTCATTTTCTTATACTTAGACGACTCGATGTTCTCGCATGTAAGAAAAATGAATCGGTTTCACAGTTCCAGTTGATTGCATCTGATACAGTTTCTTCATAAAATCACCAATCATATCCTGGGAACCATCAAACATAGATTTTTTGAATAAAGAATTGCTTACTTTTCAGAATGTACCATTTGTCGAAAACACGAAGAGGCATTTCACTATCAACAGGATGAAAGATCTTCGATTTAATGTGTTTTGAAGAAGACATTCTTCTTATACTGCATTTATTTATTTAGGGTCTTACTAATAAAAAGTCCTTATACCGTTGTTTAACTCTTGTTTAGTTATACAGTGAATAAACCCTGTATAAGCGTTTTACATTTTTCTTACTAATAAACGAGGTATACGCATTGTGTTACTACACAGCACGTATACACTCGTTCCAAGGAGTAGGAATCTCTTCCTGTAGTTCACTGACGTATTTCGCACGTTCACCGCCTTTATGATCGCTTCTGCTGGTTATCTACGAGCAAAACTTTCCGGAAAGTCGCACAGTAACACGGCATATCGAAAAGGCAGTGGTAACACTAAGTGAGACAGCTGGAAATTCGCTTATATTGATATCAACATTTCTTCAGCTTGCTTGTGTAATGATCGCCAAAAAAAGAAATGGAATGGCTTAAGAAAAGATCAATAGCTCTTAACTGGGATAGTACGGAAAACGTAAGCAATTGTAATTCAATCGGCGGGTTGAAAAGGGTACACATTCCAAAATCCTTACTTTTCAGGAGAAAGGAAAACCTGTTTTGTAGCTAAACGAAAGGTTAGATCAAAAAAGTTTCTATTAGGCATTTATACATCACATTTCTACGTATTCAACTACAAAGTATGGAAATCATATTACGTACGGTTTTCAAGTTATACCATTTTTTATGTCAAGGAATATGTCCCTTTTTATACTCAAATTTGAGAAAGATCTAAGATCTTTGTAGAGGCAGATAATGTATAATAAACTCGCAATTTAAAGTCTATTAAGCAGTAACACCTTATTACACAAACATACGCCCAACCATAATTTCTTTTATAGTTATTCATCGTCATTCCGTGAGACAGCTGGAAATTGACTTATATTGATATCAACATTTCTTCAGCTTGCTTGTGTAATGGACGCTAAAAAAAGAAATGGAAAAGCTTAAGAAAATATCAAAAGCTCCTAACTGGGGTAGTTCGGAAAACGTAAGCAATTGTAATTGAATCGGCGAGTTGAAAAGGGTACACATTCCAAAATCCTTACTTTTCAGGAGAAAGGAAAACCTGTTTTGTAGCTAAACGAAAGGTTAGATCAAAAAAGTTTCTATTAGGCATTTATACATCACATTTCTACGTATTCAACTACAAAGTATGGAAATCATATTACGTACGGTTTTCAAGTTAAAACATTTTTTATGTCAAGGAATATGTCCCTTTTTATACTCAACTTTGAGAAAGATCTAAGATCTTCGTAGAGGCAGATAATGTATAATAAACTCGCAATTTAAAGTCTATTAAGCAGTAACACCTTACTACACAAACATACGCCCAACCATAGTTTCTTTTATAGTTACCGTATTCATTGTCATTCCGTGAGACAGCTAGAAATTGACTTATATTGATATCAACATTTCTTCAGCTTGCTTGTGTAATGGACGCTAAAAAAGAAATGGAAAAGCTTAAGAAAATATCAAAAGCTCCTAACTGGGGTAGTTCGGAAAACGTAAGCAATTGTAATTGAACCGGCGAGTTGAAAAGGGTACACATTCCAAAATCCTTACTTTTCAGGAGAAAGGAAAACCTGTTTTGTAGCTAAACGAAAGGTTAGATCAAAAAAGTTTCTATTAGGCATTTATACATCACATTTCTACGTATTCAACTACAAGGTATGGAAATCATATTACGTATGGTTTTCAAGTTATGCCACTTTTTATCTCGAGGAATATGTCCCCTTGTATACGGTAGGTACTCAATTAAGAAAGATCTTTGTAGGGGCAGATAGTGTATAAAAAACTCGCAATATCAAAGGTCTATTAAGCTGCAACATATTTTTACACTAAAATACGCCCAACCATCATTTCTTTTATAGTTATTCATTGTCATTCCGTCTCTTTAAAGTGTTTTACTCTGTTTTACTTTACGAAGATGTCTAGCTTCCATAACCTCTGAATCGTGTACGGTACCGTATGTCTTCTATGTTTAAAATATCGTGAAGATCATCAACGTTATCGTCATTCTTTCAACGTGTGTTCAATGTTAAATGGATAAGTCGAATATTTTACAACGATTATATTACTGTCGACAATAAATACCACGAAAATAAACTGCTCGCTCGTTTCTTTTTTTCCGCTACACGCTGCTATACAACACTTATACTAGGGTCCTGGACTGTATAAGCAATTCAGTGAATAACTATAACAGATGTATACACCGGAGTCTTATACACGGTTTATTAGTAACGAATTTCGCGTAAACGGTGTATAAACCTTGTATAACAGTTATACACCGTTTATTAGTAAGACGGTTATTAGCGTATGGCTAGAGATACAACATCTATTGTTATAAAATCTACACTACCGTATATTGTAACAGTAAATATGGTACTTTGATGAACATGAGTTAGACGCAGGGCGTGTACCGTTCTGATTGAAGTGCTTACAGAGGTAGAGGGGTTTTTTGAAAAAAATCTTAAGTTTTTTCTGAATTTATTAACACAGTTCAAAATTATATCACCTTCATACAGCAAGTATGCAGGAAATGATCCTTTCCTCATCCAGGCTGGTGATGTACTCGAAATCCGGCTGCTCTCCTTGTACTGCCTTCAGTGCCCTCTCTGCACCATGGAACCACGATTTCTCCCGCGATGGAAATTCTAGAAGTTCTGGAATATCCATACGACGTCCATAAGATCGGAATAACGTAGTAGTGTGAACATTGAGATTTGGTTGCACGGAGAATGACTTATGATTGTACACATTAGCACCTGGGACACGGAAAGAGCTTCTTGAATGACAGATTTGAACGAAAGAGTCACTCATAGTGTGATTTGTCGAAAACACGAAGAGGCATTTCACTATCAACAGGATGAAAGATGAAATGAAATGTTTCACTCCTCCACAGTCCGTGGTTTGATCACATTATAAAATCGTCTACTGAAAACTTACAGTTTAAATGCACATTTCATTACTAGTCATGAATAAACAGTTTAATTTGTGGTAAATGTACACCCTAAACACCATTTAGTGCCTACAATGAATGTAGTTCAGTTCTCAACACAGTTCAATGTCTACCATGAGCAAAGTTCGAATATGTAATTCACAGTCTATCGTTAGCTCACAGTTCAAGGTCTGCACAGATTAAAAACGGATTGGAACTAATCACAGTCCAATGTCTACACGAGATATTTGGAAAACCTCGCAAAACACAGTCACTGATTGAAATTAATTCAATAAGTAATCACTTGTGACAGTCTGAAGAGATTGGAATCCGACACACAAAAATTAGCAAAGTATTTCTATTAGTTGGCAAGGTGAATATCGTTCACACTTTAACACTGTTCGGATTGTTTCATCAATTATGGGCTATAAACATTCATAAGAAATGTAAGTTTGAAACATCTGTCCAAATAAATAAAATTTTAAATGAGGTTGGATTCTATCGTTCGTGAATCACGGAAATTCGGCAAAATAAAATTATCACTGGGAACTCGCTGAAATATTTTAAAGTTCAAATGTGGAGTTTAAGCCCTGAACTTGGCGAAATGAGACTATCACTCACGTATCGATGAAATTATTTAAAGTCCAAACTCAGTACTGTGGAGTTTAAGTCTTTACCTCGGCGAAATGAGACTGTCACTCGCGTAGCGTCGAAATTATTTAAAGTCCAAGCTCGGTACTGCGGAGTTTAAGTCCTGAACTCGGCGAAATGAGACTGTCACTCACGCAGCATCGCTGTCCCCACGAGCCAACCGCCCGCTGCTAGCCGCACGAACTCCACTGCGATACACACTGTTCTGCTAAGTTTTTTCGGTGGGGGGGGGGGGGAGGGCGAAGTTCTAAGAAGAGAAAGATAACAGGGAGGAGTGGAAGTGTGATACTACAGGAGTATCTGCCTGTCCCCATGCTCAGCATCCTACCAGGCCAGATGTGGTGGTGGGTATCAATAGTGTTGTAATCAGGTAGTAAGCGTCAGGACAAAACCACATAGGCAGAAATAGAAAGATGCCTACAAAACCTGACATTTTTTAGATAGCACATGCAAGACTGTGGTTCTGGAGAAGTCCAGGTATTTGTGTTATTTGGGAATAGGTATCATGCACAGTCATAAGCCTATTCCTCGCCATTCCAGTTGTTCAGGGGATCAGTCCTTCTGGGCACTGCTGTGACTAGGGCGGGCCGTGCCGGTTGCCGAGCCATGCGGCAATAGCCACTAGTGCCTGCCGCACCGCCCGACCCCCTTGAGGTCCCTCGTACCCAGTCTCCAATCCCGCAGAATGAGGCCAAGCCCGTTGAGGCGGGGACCTGCTGGATGGTCGTCGGACATGGCGCCGGGTATCCTTCCTCTCTGCCCGCGCCATGGCCCGGTATACAGGGCAAATGCGATGGAAGGTCGGGTGGCCCCTCGTGCAATTGGCGCACACCGGCGCCCCCTTAAGTGTAGCGCAGACCGTGTAATGGTGATAACGACCACAACAGTTGCACCTTACTTGGAGCCCACGGCTGACCTGACTGTGGCCCCACCTCAAACAGCGGAAACACTGCAAGAGCTGTTGAGGGGGACGTTCTGTTCTCACCTGACAGCCGCTACCTGCTGAGGTCCTCTCCTGATTGGTTCCTCGGACGACTGCTGTCCTGGGAGCAGTCCTAGGTTGCAGCTGGGCGGTACTCTCCTGATGAGCTGGCGTCGTCTTCTGCTTCCTGGTCCGGTGTCGTCTTCTTCTTCCCGGGGGATTCTTCTAGGCAGGGGAAGAGGCCTCGTCCTGGTGGCCCTCCTCCCGGTCTGGTGACCCCGGGGTAGCTGGTGGCTCCGCTGCGTCGCAGTCTTCTTACTTCTCCTGGCTGGCGGCGGCGGCGTTGGTCTGTGCTAGCACTCGACTGCGTTCCCTGTCCTGTGGGGCGCACATCGAGTGGTCTGCTAAGGGAAGCGGCTTTCTATTTATACCCGATCCAAGCCAAAGATGCCTTTACATTTCGCTCAACAACTTCGTAGTCTCTTGCCGGATTTTTACCAAACCTTGTAGGAATTGAGATAAAATGTGGGGCTACATGATGATATGGTTGATTTTATCCAGCTATTTCTGTGGGGAATGTTATTAGCCGAAGAATCTCAAGGATCATTCCATACTGATCTAGGCTCTCTCTGTGTCACGGGGAGTTAGGCTGTGACGTCAATCCGCTCTACGTCACACACACATGTTGCTCGCTGTTCCTGTCTGTCTTCTGCAGCTGGGCCGGCGCGTAGCACGAAGTTTTAAATTTTAATTTCGGGGACTTACTTCCGTACCGCTGTTCCCGGTACAATATACGTATGTCCAAGCCTCTGGAGTCGCAAAAGCAAAGTCACTAGCATTGCCATTGTATTTCCTAGTCCTGCATTCTTCGATTATGTGCTTCACTGTCTGTTGTGTAGCGCCACAGTCACACTCAGGCGTTGGGACTATGTTCCTCTTGTAGTGGAAGGCTGCACAGTTCCCGTGGTTTGTTCGGATCCTGTTCAGTGCGGACCATACTCTACGAGGGAGGTTGAAACCAGCTGGCGGCGTCTTCTTCACAGAAGGCATGGCCGGGCAGTATTTGGCGTTGAATCTCTTCTGCCATTCACCTGAAGTTTGGTAGTTGCTGTTCCACAAGTTCATGACATCTCTTGTTGGTGGTTTTCTCGAACGCAGACGATTAATGTTCGCATCGCCGATGTGATGATGTGTCGGGAGTTCTGGGTTATTCACTATTTTACTGAATTCTCTTAGGAGAGCATCTTTATTTCTGAGATCTGGAGGAGGGATATGACTTAACACTGGTAGCAACTGGGTGGGAGTAGATTTGATTTTGCCAGTGATGAGACGCATTGTAGTGTTCAGCTGGGTATCTAATGATGTTTGTGTGGGCACCATTCAGCCAAACAGCAGCACAGTATTCAGCAGTCCAGTTCACCAACCCTAAAATTGAACATCTCAGTGTTGCAGCTGTAGATCCCCAAGTTGTTCCACACAGCTTATGAATTATATTGTTGCGAGTTCTTACTTTGGCAGAGGCGTTCAGGAGATGTTGTTTATAAGACAGTGTTATATCCATTGTGACTCCTAGATATTTAGGGTACCTGTTATGTCTCAATTTCTGGTTGTTCATGTACACATTTAACTCCCTGTTCGCCATTTTATTGTTTAGGTGGAAGCAACAAACTTCAGTTTTTCTGATGTTTGGTTGGAGTCCCCATATTTTAAAGTAGTGTGCCAGTGTCTTGAGGTCTTCAGTCAGGATCTCTTCTGTTTTCTCAACTGTTTTGTCCCTGATAGCAAGTGCCCTGTCATCGGCGTATCCAAATTTCCTTGAAAGTGTCTTCGGCATGTTTGCAATATATAAACTAAAGAGCAAAGGAGCGAGAACTGACCCCTATGGCAGACCCTTGTTCAGCGATCTTTGGCTGCTTACAACTGTCAAATTTTACACACGAAATTGTCTTTGACTCAACAAGTTTTTCAGGAGTCGTGTAGTTATCCTACATGGGACCACTTTTAGGAACTTGTAGCGAAATTCATCTTTCCAGACTGTGTCATAGGCTGCTGTCAAGTCTATGAATACCACTGACGTCTTGAGTTTTCTTTGGAAGCCTGCTTTTATGTAGGTTGTAAGAGACATAACTTGATCTATCGTATTTCTCTGTGGTCTAAAGCCTGCCTGTTCCACTGGAATTTTCTTGAGTATCTCGGAACCAATTCTGTTGAGCAGAAGTCTTTCTAGTAGTTTATATGCAACGCTGAGCAAGGCAATAGGGCGGTAGCTCTCCGGTTCTTCACTTGGTTTACCTTTCTTAAGCAAGGCAATAATCTCTCTGAATAGATTTGGTGTCTTGCCACTTTCAAGGATATCAGTGTAGAATTTAGCCAGCCAGGCACGAGCCTTTTCTCCACAGTGAGCGAAGAACTCTGGGTGCATACATGCCTCACCAAGGACTTTACCTGATTTAGTGTCACTGATAGCTATGTTTATTTCTTCCACGCTAAATGGTTTGGAGTGTGTCACCGGGGAACTACTTTTCAGGAGTTTCAGTTCTTTCTTTAAGTTCTTAGTAAGTTTCTTGTTTCTTTTGCTTTTGGAAGTCATGACCAGATGAGAGGCGATCTTGTTTGGATGGATTTCTAACATCGTCCGTCCAGTTGCTTTTCCGTCTCCAAGCTTCTTTAGGAGAGACCATGCTTATCGACTAGATTTAGTGAAGTCTAGAGAGCTAACTTTATCTTCCCATTTTTGCCTCATGGCTGCATCTAGGCTGTGTAGAAGTTGGTCTGCAACTTCATGGTCACTGCTCTCAATAAATTGTTGGCAAAATGTTTTCGCTTTCCTCGTTCCATCCGGGGATGTATTCCCTGCGAAGCCCTCTAAGGATATGTTTCTTTGCTGCTGACACCACAGTTCCTACGAATCTTTCATAAGTGTCATGTGTAGGTGGTATCCGACCTATATATTTATCAAGTTCTTCTGTGAATCCAGGCCAATCAGCCTTATTGAAATTCCAGCGTGGTCGAGGGCTAGATGTGATCAGAGGGATTTGGATGCCAATTTCGTATAGTACAGGCCTGTGCTGGCTATGAGGGAAGTCGTGGATCACTTTTCGAGTAGTTGATATAGGTCCGTTTCCTTTGTCTCTGGACGCAAAGCACAGATCAGGACAATACCCCCGTTTCTATGCTGCTTTGGCATCAAAGACGTGAAAGAGGTTTTTTTTATCCATCCATTCCAGTACTGCTTCCCCATTATCGTCATTAGTTCTGTATTTCCAGTCCTGGTGGTGACTGTTGAAATCACCAATGTAGACTGCTGGATTTGGTCGAATATCTACAACATGTTTGGACCACTTAGGATTCGGAGGTTTGTATACGTTTGAGACCTCCGTGTCACCTATTCTGATGACAACAGAGTGGATGTCCTCCTCGGTGCTAGTAGATAGAAGAAAGGCATTATCTACAATGTTTCGCACTATGTAGCATTACCGTAGGAATGATGATAGGTTGCTCCCAGAAGATCGTAACCCGGAATTTTTCCTCCAGCTTGCAGCTGCTGCTCATCAGTGCAATGTGTTTTCTGTATGTTTGCCAGGTCTACTTCATGAGAAAGTAGCAGTTTGGACAAGGCTTCACTTTTAGCACGACTAATACCTTCAATGTTTAGTTGACATACATGAAGGACAGGTCCCAGGTTCCTAGTGGTTGTTTGGCCCTTAGAAGGGCCTTAGAAAAATTCATTCCTGTTCATCGTAATTCTGTACTGTATCTAGACCAGGAAGTAAAACTTTACGTCTGGTCGCCTGTTGGCTGTTGCTCCCTTAGCAACACCCAGGGGTCACGTGTAGGGTACTTTTAGGTTAAACCTACGGACGCGAGCAACGTCTTATGATTGTCACTCACTATACGCAACGCGAAAAATCCACAAGCTTCAACTTCCTTTATTGTTTTGAGTGTTAAAATATGTAGCTCTTTATTTAAAATCCTCTTAAAGAAGAAAAATCCTGCTGTAACCTTTATTTTGTGATCATAGCAGAAATTAGGAAACATAAAAGGTTATTGACCAGGGTAATTCGATTTCTACTTTCGCTTGCATGACAGTCATCTTGAGTAGTTTTTATTCGCTCATCATGGAATGAAGCGTCCCTGTTGAAAGAAGGTATCGAGTTTCTTGTCATATAACTTCTGCTGTTCGATGGACTACCAACAATCACAATCCCTCTGTGTCATGTAAGCACTCACTTTCTGCTAAGAGGCGCTCCTTCACTAAGAGTGGTATTCCAGTCTCGCAGTTTATATCTCCTACGTAGCATGAAAGTGTGGATTTATTCGGTGTGGCAAATATGTCGTTTCGATGATCTCGAATTGAAATTTGGCGAGAAATACTTTGTAGAAATAACATGTAGCCATTTATGACGTTGTTGCTCGTTGAGAGGAAATTCATGAAACGAAATACCACTTCAATCAATCAATCAATCAATCAATCAATCAATCAATCAATCAATCAATCAATCAATCAATCAATCAATCAATCAATCAATCAATCAATCAATCAATCAATCAATCAATCAATCAATCAATCAATCAATCAATCACTATGATCTACATTTAAGGCAGTCGCCTAGGTGGCAGATTCCGACTGTTCTTTCCCTAGCCTTTTCTTAAATGATTGCAAAGAAATTGGAAATTTATTGAACATCTCCCTTGGTAAGTTATTCCAATACCTAACTCCCCTTCCAATCAACGAATATTTGCCCCAATTTGTCCTCTTGAATTCCAACTTTATCTTCATATTGTGATCTTTCCTACTTTTAAAGACACCATCCAAACTTATTCGTGTACTGATGTCCTCCCACGCCATCTCTCCACTGACAACTCGGAACATACCACTTAGTCGAGCAGCTCGTCTCCTTTCTCCCAAGTCTTCCCAGCCCAAAATTTGCAACATTTTTGTAACGCTACTCTTTTGTCGAAAATCGCCCAGAACAAATCGAGCTGCTTTTCTTTGGATTTTTTTCCAGTTTCTGAATCAAGTAATCTTGGTAAGGGTCTCATACACTGGAACCATACTCTAGTTGGGGTCTCATCAGAGACAAATATGCTCTCTCCTTTACATTCTTACTACAACCCCTAAATACTCTCATAACGATGTGCAGAGATCTGTACCCTTTATTTACAATCATATTTATGAGATTACCCCAATGAAGATCTTTTCTTATATTAATACCTAGGTATTTCTATGATCACTAAAGGGAACTTTCACCCCATCAACGCAGTAATTAAAACTGAGAGGACTTTTCCTATTTGTGAAACTCACAACCTGCCTTTTATCCCCGTTTATCATCATACCATTGCCTACTGCCCATCTCACAACATTATCGAGGTCATTTTGCAGTTGCTCACTATCGTGTAACTTATTTATTACTCTGTACAGAATAACATCATCTGCGAAAAGCCTTATCTCTGATTCAACTTCTTTACACATATCATTGATATATATAAGAAAACATAAAGGTTCAATAATACTGCCTTGAGGAATTCCCCTCTTAATTTTTACAGGGACAGAAAGGCTTCAGCTACTCTAATTCTCTGAGTTCTATTTTCTAGAAACAGAGCCACCCATTCAGTCATTCAGTAGCGTAGCCAGGATTTCAGTTTGAGGGGGCCCAACCATCCAGAATTTTATTTTGATAGGTGCCCAAACTTACAGGGTTTAGGTGGTGTAGAATACCTAAAAAGGAAATTAATGTCCTTGGATCCAAGTAAAAGTGGTGGATTCGTGTAGATTCCGGAAGGTAATAGTAATCTTCTTCTTCCCCCGCTTTCCGACATCTGTGGGGTCGCGGGTGCGAACTGTGCCGCACATGTGGATTTGGCCCTGTTTTACGGCCGGATGTCCTTCCCGACGCCAACCCTATAAGGAGGGCTGTAATCACTGTTGTGTGTTTTTTGGAGGTTGGTAATGTCGTATAGTGTCTGAATATGAATAGGAAAGTGTTGGGACAAACGCCTAGTCCCCGAGCCAGAAGAACTAATCAGACGCGATTAAAATCCCAGGCCCGGCCGGTAATCGAACTCGGGACCCTCTGAACCGAAGGCCCGAACACTGATCATTCAGCCAATGAGTCGGACTCCAGAAGCTAATATTAATATACGTTATACCATATAAAATGCTCAATAAAAGTAGACTGTTAAAACTCCTAGGGTATCTGGACCCCTTGGACGACAAAATTTTAGCCCCCCCCCCCCCGGCTACCTCTGTTACTCCCATCCCAACATAACTGCAGCATTTCATATCCTCCGAGTACAAGTGCAATGAATGCAAGAATAAACAGTGTAGTAAAGATGCAATATTCTGGTTTAGAATAATTACAATAATGGTCATGTGATAACCAATAAAGAAGTGACATTTTATACAAACAATGCGGCAAAGAAATACACACAGGCACACACACATATGTCGAATACAGGTTTCTCGCTCTTCTTGTCCATGGCTAGCTGATGAAGCCAGGATAATGATGGCCCACCGTGACTCGTTATTGCGACATTATAAACAAACCCTAGATGACACAGACTTCGAATCTTACCGCATCTTAAAACATCGCACAAGTCAGTTAATCAGAAATAAAAAATGTATATATTTCCGGAATTTAACTAACAACTTAAATTCTAATCGCGCATGGGACCAACTTAGAGCTCTGGGAATAGGAAAACATCAACAGAGGTATACGACTTCTGACATTCCACTTGACAAACTGAACGATTACTTTAGTAGAATAAATATTCAACCTACCCCAATTAACTGCACCAACTCACCGCCCTCACCTCCAGCCAATCCACCATTCACATTTCACAGAGTCACAAAAAATCAGGTTGAAAAGGCTTTGCATTCCATTAAATCAAAGACTACAGGTGTAGGTGATATTCCTATTACTTTTATACATAACATTATGGGTGCTATCCTGCATATACTACTGACGCACATACTGAACTACTATTTACTAAACGGAACTTTCCCTACTGTCTGGAAAACAGCCAAAATTATACCGGTACCTAAGAGTTTAGGCCAACCGGGCGAAATAGCGAAAAAAAAGAATTTAGTAGAATAAATATTCAAGCTACCCCAATTAACCGCACCGACTCACCGCCCTTCCCTCCTGCCAATCCACCATTCACATTTCACAGTGTCACAGAAAATCAGGTTGAAAAGGCTTTGCATTCCATTAAATCAAAGCGTTTTTTGCTACTTTGCTTTACGTCACACCGACACAGATAGGTCTTATGGCGACGGTGGGATAGGAAAGGCCTAGGAGTTGGAAGGAAGCGGCCGTGGCCTTAATTAAGGTACATCCCCAGAATTTGCCTGGTGTGAAAATGGGAAACCATGGAAAACCATCTTCAGGGCTGCCGAAAGTGGGATTCGAACCCACTATTGCCCTTATGCAAGCTCACAGCCGCGTGCCCCTAACCGCACGGCCAACTCACCCGGTAAGAAAAGAGTTTAGACCAACATCTGACTATCGTCCTATGACTATACTCCCTGCGCTTTCTAAAGCCTTTGAACGTTTAATATACGAGCAAATTCTAAAATACCTAAATCAAAATGCTCTTTTGGATCCTTTGCAATCTGGATTTAAGAAGGGTCACAGCACTTTTGAAGGTTGCTGAAGACATTAGAAACGCTATTGACAAACGACTGCTCACTATACATATTCTTCTTGATTTCAGTAGCGCCTTTGACACTATAGTAATTCCGACTATGATAAAGGAAATGAATCTGCTAAATTTCGACCTGGCTGCGCTTAAGGTTTTTAGTTCTTGCTTGAGTAACCGTCAACAGCGTATAACAGTAAACGACAAGGCCTCTAAATGGAAAATGAAACTTAGTGTTGCTCCACAGGGCAGTATTCCAGGGCTTCAATTTTTCTGTATTTACATCAGTGACATACCATCTGTGACTGGAAATAACACACACCACCTCTACGCTGACGACCTTCAAATATATCGACACTGCAAGACAAGATATTAGCAATGACCTCCGACGAGTCAGTATATATGCACAACGAAATTCTCTTATACTAAACTGCACAAAATCCCAGGCAATCATAATTGGATCACAAAAATTACTGAGCTGCTCAAACAATGTCGTAATCCCGCCTATCCTACTGAATGGTAATACACCCGTCGGTTGGGTGGTTAATTTAGGTTCTCAGGGTGAATATAACAATTTCTTTCATGAATACGGCTTAAAGTATCCGTAGGTTCCGCTGAAGAGTGAGCATAATCGCTTGTAAGCCAATCTAACTCCTAAATGATAGCAGATAATCCAATATCTCTCATATCATCTCATAAATTATTACTATAATCATATATCCTATCTTAATACTATATATATCATTACCTACTTTCAGAAAGAAAACGCACAACTGCCCTAATACTAGTTTATTATCATGCTAATGCGGTATTAAACACAATTATCTTGACTTGGAAATCGTAGAGAAAAGAAAAATATATTATGTTACATATTTCGTTTCAAATGCAGTATTTCCTCAATTAACAGATTTGAAGTTGGGATTTCTTTCATCTTTCAACAATAACTTTTCGTTAATAACTTGTTAACTCATTACAATCCATCATTATTACACAAAAGAAGTTCAAGGGGGGTAAATGAGGTTTGATTATTATAGGAGGATAGGGTATTCTTCATATTTATTTTTGTTGGATTTTTGTGTTAGCATTTCGGAATACGAGATAGTTAATAAGTTCCCTTTTATGTGGCATCAACTGACCTTCCACATTAAATTACTATATTCATAGTAATACCAAGTAAATATAGTCATATTTGTTCATTTAAGCCAGTGAAAATCAAGTATCTTATCATTAAGTGCCATTCATAGAATTATCAATCAGTATACATTATGCCATTCGTGCTGTACTTTCACATAATCATGTGCTACTATCATTGAAGAACACTCATATTATTTACCGCTGTGCCATTACTATATTGTAATTCAATACCAATCTACCTTCTCATTAGAAAACAATCATTCAGTACGGCGATGACTCTTACTATCCCTACATTTACTCAGTTAAATATGTGAGACTCACTTAAGCTTTCGTAAACTTTCATAACATACTACCATTCGACATTAATTCATTTGGACTGTAACTACATACTCATATAATCATAACTTAACCTTGCAGCTAGCGCCTTATTTACCATAATACATCCATAATTGACATATGAATCCGTAACAACTACTTCCTGCCATTATTCACACAATCAAATATAATACCTTCCCATACCATAATTATTTCACATTTCTCTTATATCTCTTCTTATAACTTCATTCGCATTCATAATTCTCAACTGTTACGATTTTATATCTTTAGCATTGATCAGTTCTAAAACACGTTTTCTCAACAACAAAAAATGAGTGGAGTGTCTCCCTCAATCATATGACAGAGCACAATGTTTACGTGTCAGGCCAAGCAGAGTAACTGGAAATGTGCACGAGGCAGTGCGCTGTTAGTCGCGCAGAACACAAATCAAGGCCCTTCCCCAGAGGTATTCCGTAGTAAGAGCATAGGAATGAAAAGGGGACACCAAAGAAATAATAAGCCCAAGGGATCAGGTTTTAAGAATCATGACATATATTGTAACAACATCAAAAGAAAGCTTATAAACACGATACATAGCAATTAAAACTCATAATCTTTGGTATTGGTCAGGTACTGGAATAGTAGACATGTTAGAAGATTAAGTTAAGAAAATAAGGCGTATGTACAAGTGCTTTGTGAGAATTATAAACAGATGACAAGATTCAAATAGTTACAATGGTATCAATATCGTAGCAAGGACGTACCCTGAATATACTTAAAAAAATATTACTAGTGGAATGATACATTCAGTAAACATTGGGATAGCAATGCGAAGAAACCACCTCATCGATATTTTACAATATTTAATCCCCCGAAAACGAATTTCATTGAACTAGAAGAACAAGTCGACATACATTTTAAAACCATAAAATAGAAGAACAGTTATGAAAATTCGCAGACCATTACTAATCTTTCTCATAGAAGAAGAAGAATAGGGAGCAACAAGAGCATACACCGGTAGAAGGAGAGGTAGGGAAAATGGATAAAGGAAAAACAAAACACAGGTAAGGGCATTAAGGGAACATGCAGGGATCAGGCTGCAAAACCCCGTTGAAGATTAAGTTGATTTCAACACACGATGTAAGGTTCGAGCTCGCTTATTGGTCCGCCAAGGAAAACTCCCCAATCACAGTTGTCAATGTTCACAGAAATGAAGGAAGTGCTCCATAGTGTCAGTAAAGTCCAAAACGGACCGAAATTTTAAAAACTTGATATTTGTAACAAAGTCTGTGAGGAGCTAGAAAGAATATCCACATGAATATGTAAAAATAAAACATGAGTCTGCTCACCCAGCGAGACGTAGAAGGTTCCCACACAGGTTAAATAAGTCAGCACGGACCAGCCGCGGACGATATAGAACTCCCACTGCTTACAATAGCATAATGCACACATCTGATCGCCGATCAAGGCGAAACGGCAAGTTTATATAGGACGGAGAGCCAGGCGTGGAATGTGCGGGAACGATGATGACGTCAGGGGGTGGCGGGGAGAGGAAAGCAAGCACACATACAGTCGTGAGGCAGACAAGACAACAGATGGATGGTAAACGTAGCAGTCCAATGTCACTCCGATGAATATGCAAAAGGTAAGAAAACATATATATCGGGAGCACGTTACACAACTAATTCCTTCAAAAATAACATCTCTGTTACGGTATTCAAATCCACGGACGTCATATTCTTCTTATTTAATTGCGAATTCCCAATATACAATCCATTTCTTCTTACAGTACAACCATTACCTTGTCTGCCGATCTGGTCTCTTCAGTATGTAGGGTTTACTCTGCAGTGCAATTATTCCGATGCTAATCTCACCTAGTTCAACGCTAATGACCTTTCCGAAGATTGATTGATACATAACCATCAATATACACCTTCTGTTCAAGCTTACAATAACCTAAATTCACATTAAGGATATACACTGGTACCACTGTAACAAATTGACAGTGAATCTGCAGAAAACTAAATACATAATTTTTTCAAAACAAAAATTCCTTCACTCAAATAGTGATAAATTACTAATAAATGATACGGAAATAGAAAAAGTAAATAAAGTGAAATATCTAGGATTAATTATTGATGAGAACCTGACCTGGAATGACCATGTTGAATACATAACTAAGAAAATCACCCCAGTTGCTGGGTTACTAAAAAGACTTAGATATTTAATCCCTAAACACCTCCTCCAACAAATTTATTATTCACTAGTACATAGCCACTTGCAGTACTTATGTGTAATTTGGTCACATTGTACAAATTCTTCCCTGAATGATCTAATGTTGATACAGAACAGGGCAATAAGGAACATATTTAACTTACCATTATACACCCCAGTAAAAGACCTATACACTCAGAACAAAATTCCACCTCTCAGCATAATTACAGAGCTTAATTCTGTCTTACTAACGTATAAAATAAAAAGAAACATAATATTTCACAACACTACTTTAATAACCAATTTAGACAACCACAGGTATCAAACTAGACATGCAGATTACTTGGCCTTGTATCACATCCACTCTTCTAAGTATGGGAAGAACAGTTGTAAATTCTCAGCAATTTAAGCATACAACGAACTTCCTGCTGATGTAAAAAATGCCCCTACTTTAATAAATTTCAAACGAAAGGCAAAGGAAAATTTATGGAATAGATACTTCATAGGTGAAATATAAATTTGTAATGTTTAAAACAAACACTCGCCCCGCTTTGTCAATCCTGTTGCATTGTTACTCACTTGTAGTACTAAGTATTTTAAGTGTCTTAGTATAATTAAGGAATTATAGAACGGTATTTTATTTTTATTTTTTACACTTTCTGTATTGATGTCTCTACTTTTACTGTTTAAGTCACCTGATTATATCATTGTAAGTATTCAGAGTTTGTAGATCCGCCATTGAATATATTATTTATTGTACAATTCCTCTGTATGAGCCTTTGGCTCGTTGGAATTAATTATTGAAATAAATATCTAATAAATCTAGCTAACTAGCTAGCTAAATCCAACGTTTAGATATATAGATATAGATATATATAATTCAAATTGGCACGCGTTTGCGGTTAACTTCTCAATATCTAGCATTGTGAATCACATAATGGCACATGCACATTATCTGTAGGCAATTTCACACTCCTTTTTTTTTCATCAACAACGAATAATTTTAGAATGAATATCTGGGAATCTTATTACTTATCTCGATCCGATTGTGTCATCTGCTTGCTTCTGCTGGTTTCACGCCATCTCTGCACAATCAGCTCCCGTCTACGTCTACTTCACAGCTTGGCAATGGTCTGGGCATCTCGGCTTGAGCTACGGCATCCTGGGCAGCCTTCCTTCACCATTTTAAGCGTACATCATCATATCGCCGGTTTCCATGCAATTAGAAGATAATATTAGTTGGGCGAAATGAACAGTTAGATTTTCCATTATAAGTCTTCTAACATATATGAATGGTCATTGGTATTCCTTAATGCTTTAGAAATGTTCTCTAAATATATATCCAATAAGGCTCTTTCTCATATAATATTTCGTCAGCTGAGTGTTGACTAATGCTCCTAACTAATATTTCTGTTGTTCTTGATGGTATTATGCCGCTTATTTTTTCAGCTTTATACTGGATCGTATCTTTTTCTGTCTCCTATATCTTAAAATGCGATGTATGCGTATTTCCTTATTCTTGGTTTATCTTGCACGCGTAAATGACTAAATCCAGCGCTAAGATGAATATCTCTCGGTTTTCCTTCCGTACGTTGACTCAACTCTTCTTGATTTGCAGTACAATTTTACTATCTTTTCCAAACTCGATCTTCACTTACAATGTGGTTAAGAATAGCATGAATTCAACTATTTTTTGGACCATAGTTTTTTCATCAAAGAACCTCTTTTCTCGCCGGTCTTCATAAGTCTACGTCTTCTAATTACGGTCATTTCACATCTTGGATTCATCTCATAGATACTGTAACGTAATGGTACAGTAACATTATTCTCTACAGTAAAACTGTTAAAAATCTCAGCGTAATGATGAATGAAACAGTTCATTTGTCAGATTACACGAAAGAAATACGTAAAAAGATTTTTGGAGTGCTTCACCCTCTTAAAGGGATGTATTTCCATTTGAGCTTCAGGCCTAACTCATAGACACTCATTCTTCCTATTCTTGATAATTGTGACGTCGTTTTAGTTGATATGACGAGAGAAGAAACACTTAAACTTCAACGACCACTGAATTCCCGCCTGCGATTTATTTACAATATTGGGTACGATGTTCATATCACCCCATACTATTAGGCTGTCTCATGGCTGATGTCTGATAAACGTCGGCAGCTACACACTTTAACGATGGTGTTTAGAATGGTAGCTGAAAGTCAGCCACTGTATATTTCTTCTAAATTCTTCTTTTATCGTCATTTCACAACTTAAATACACGTTCTAGATTCATTCTTCCTATTTCACTGCACCCCACATATAAAATAATAGATCATTTGTGGCGACTGTCGCCAGATTATGGAGCTCCCTGCCAGCTTAGGTCAGAGAAAATAGCTTTCTTTAATCACGATATAAGGTCACCTGCCAAGACTACCTGCTGAGGACAGCAGACTTAATGGTTGAAGTATGAATGTGCGCGTGCCTGAGGATTAGTCAGTTTTAAGAGATTTTAATATTAATTAGTTTTAATATTAATTTATTTAATAATCTATATATTTAAAAAATTGATGAAAATTAAAGTCAGTCAGTACGGCCATTATATCCGGTCGATTTCCTTCATTGGGTTCTTAACTGAAAGATATCCATGCACAGATTTGTCATCAGGCACTATAAATCACTTAACTTTCGCCTTCCTCAAATTATTTGATTTTTTCAATTTTTTGTCTCTTTGAAGCTATCATATCTTTGGCTCTAATTGAGGTACGGAGTTCATTTTGACCTAAGAACACTCAGTAGATCAATATCTTTCATATCAGCTCTTAACTATTCAAATCGGTTCATTCTGAGGAAAGTTATGAGAGCACATTCAATTTGACGTCCCATTTCTTCAACATGTTCTTTTCTCATTGAAGCAATTAAATCTTTCGTTCTAATTGAGGTACGCAATTCGTTTTGGTCTAAAACACTCAGTGGATCAAGCGCTTTCTTTTGAGGTACTAACTACTTAAATTGGTAGATTCTGAGAAAAGTTATGAGTACATTTGTCTCCATGACGAATATCTTTCGAGGACGTTTCAACAATTCAACGCGTAGTGTTGTTCCAAGGAACGTTTAATTCAATTTCTTTGTGTGATGTATTTTCAAGTGTTTTGTTGACATAATATTACATTCTATTACTGCAGCAGATCTTGTGCTTTATTTCATTAAGTCGGAACTTTCCTTATACATCCCACAGTGCGTAATTTCAGGAATCTAGCCGACCAAAAATCGCATCTCGGGAACTAATGGACCGATTTACTTAAAACTCAGTATGTAACAGATATTATTGGAGATAATTAAGTGTGTGGTCAATTAAACACAAAGAATAAATTACTACGCCAGGAATATACACTGACTGACAGAGCAAATGCAACACCAAGAAGGAGTGGTTCGAAAGGGATGAAAGTTGGGGAAAAAACAGAGACGGCACGGACGAATAATTGATGTTTATTTCAAACCGACATTAAGGTTACACAATGCGCACGGCATCGACTCAGTAGGATGTAGGACCACCGCGAGCGGCGATGCACGCAGAAACACGTCGAGGTACAGAGTCAATAAGAGTGCGGATGGTATCCTGAGGAATGGTTCTCCATTCTCTGTCAACCATTTGCCACAGTTGGTCGTCCGTACGAGGCTGGGGCAGAGTTTGCAAACGGCGTCCAATGAGATCCCACACGTGTTCGATTGGTGAGAGATCCGAAGTGTACGCTGGCCACGGAAGCATCCGTACACCTCGTAAAGCCTGTTGGGAGATGCGAGCAGTGTGTGGGCGGGCATTATCCTGCTGAAACAGAGCATTGGGCAGCCCCTGAAGGTACGGGAGTGCCACCGGCCGCAGCACATGCTGCACGTAGCGGTGGGCATTTAACGTGCCTTGAATACGCACTAGAGGTGACGTGGAATCATACGCAATAGCGCCCCAAACCATGATGCCGCGTTGTCTAGCGGTAGGGCGCTCCACAGTTACTGCCGGATTTGACCTTTCTCCACGCCGACGCCACACTCGTCTGCGGTGACTATCACTGACAGAACAGATGCGTGACTCATCGGAGAACACGACGTTCCGCCATTCCCTCATCCAAGTCGCTCTAGCCCGGCACCATGCCAGGCGTGCACGTCTATGCTGTGGAGTCAATGGTAGTCTTCTGAGTGGACGCCGGGAGTGCAGGCCTCCTTCAACCAATCGACGGGAAATTGTTCTGGTCGATATTGGAAGAGCCAGGGTGTTTTGCACATGCTGAAGAATGGCGGTTGACGTGGCGTGCGGGGCTGCCACCGCTTGGCGGCGGATGCGCCGATCCTCGCGTGCTGACGTCACTCGGGCTGCGCCTGGACCCCTCGCACGTGCCACATGTCCCTGCGCCAACCATCTTCGCCACAGGCGCTGCACCGTGGACACATCCCGATGGGTATCGGCTGCGATTTGACGAAGCGACCAACCTGCCCTTCTCAGCCCGATCACCATACCTCTCGTAAAGTCGTCTGTCTGCTGGAAATGCCTCCGTTGACGGCGGCCTGGCATTCTTAGCTATACACGTGTCCTGTGGCACACGACAACACGTTCTACAATGACTGTCGGCTGAGAAATCACGGTGCGAAGTGAGCCATTCGCCAACGCCGTGTCCCATTTATCGTTCGCTACGTGCGCAGCACAGCGGCGCATTTCACATCATGAGCATACCTCAGTGACGTCAGTCTACCCTGCAATTGGCATAAAGTTCTGACCACTCTTTCTTGGTGTTGCATTTGCTCTGTCAGTCAGTGTAATTAGTAACCTTTGTTACTAAAGGCATAACAGTCTATAATGATACTGTATGTATGTATGTATGTAAATTTAATCATTTTTGTCATAGCTCTAATAAATTAAATAGATGTTAATAGTGGGACATGCTGCTTAGTATGTTTAAAAACAGGTACAGGAATACATGTACTTGCCAAACAATTTATTCATTAGATGCAGTTACATCAGAATCGCTTTCGTCACTGTCATTTTCTCCTTCGGCAGAACCAGATACAGGAGGCTCACAGTAAGTTGAGCACTTCTTGTGAAAGCGGAATCAACTTCCTTTTCCTTGATTTCCCTAAGCTGGTAATATAAGGGTCCGATGATATAAGCAGCCTATGGAAAAGGTAGTATTTGTGTCATTCTGGAAGGTTTCCTATTATCTTTTTTCCTGGTCTCCTGGGCTTCCTGGGAGAGTTGTCCAATAAGTATAAAGGCGCGTCCAGACTTGTAACAGAACATCGTAACGTAACCGCGTCGCGCTCCTGTCTGGACGGTACTCCGTAACCTCGTCGCGCAACCTTGGCCCGCAACATAACGATACGGAACGAGGTTCGCTGCGTTCCACTGCTTGTCGGTTTTCCCGCGTCACATCAAAGAGCTGCGCGCGCGGAAGTTACAGCAAGCTTGGACGTACACAGGACCTCGGCGCGTAACACACATTCGTCTCTGCCTGCTTGATCAGTAAAAATGTTGTCGACCGAGCAAAACACACTGCATTTTATTGAAATGTACAGAGCTAAGGAAATGCTGTGGCTAACTAGCCATCCCAGGCATTTCAACAAAATTTTCAGGTATGACCACTTTCCCCATCCACTCCATTCTCCGGTTCACTCTACATATCCCCAATATCCCCATCATGCTGCACAACATAATGTTCATCAGCTGCCGAACCCATCACATTTTCAAGGTTACACCGTTTCAACACCCACTCCATCAGCTTCCTTATCCTCACCGAATACTACTTCTACACCCAATTCTCCTCACTCCAACTCCAATCTGTCCACTGAGTCAGATACAGTAGGCAATTCCCACGATGTGGATATGGATTTTCAGGACTTGATTAGACTTACAAAGTAGTGTTTCTGTGTTGAATAAGCAATTAAAATAGAAAATGTTTGATGTATGAAACTTAGAATATACCAGCAATAAATTCCTTACTTACGTTTATATTTTCGTCTAATGCTTCAATCAGAGCTTGACACATTCCGGTACGATAACACTAATCGACTGTTTGGATATTTTGAAAAGATACTGCAGACTAATGTTTGAATCACCGGTTGCTAGAAATCGTACTGTCACTCCCAGTCTCTCTTGCACCGATATAGCCTCTCTGAATGTGGTATCGTTCTTAGCAACTATAGGCCCTATCAAATTGATGAGGTGGGATCTCTCGCTGAGTCTGAGGGAAAAGCCAACTCTGGAGGGTAAACGGATTAAGAAAGAAAGACACATATTATTATTATTATTATTATTATTATTATTATTATTATTATTATTATTATTATTATTATTATTATTATTATTATTATTATTATTATTATTATTATTATTATTATTATTATGTGCGTATGGACCCAATGGATCACGCAAAGCTCTAACGATTCTGTTTTCTGAGTTGCCAAACAGCTCTCATCCTTTCTCCGTGGATCCTTTTTCGTCGTTCTGTCCACTTTGCTCCAGTCTTCTTTTTCACTTCGTTCTCTGGTTGCACTTTTCATCCATTAATTTTTTCCTATAAAGGTTTCTGTCCGCGGTGTCATTTGGGTTTATCTGGGCTTTTTCCATATCCTTCTTCACTTCTAGTACCCATGGAATATTATTATTATTATTATTATTATTATTATTATTATTATTATTATTATTATTATTATTATTATTATTATTATTATTATTATTATGGAATTTCTAATATGTTTTCATGTAATGAGATACGTATTTCCGTTTCATTGCTGTCATTTTTATTCAATTAATGTGAGTATAGCTATGCAGTATAACTTAACCTCTACAAATGATGTTATGGCAGTAAATACATTGCAAAAATTATGTTGAAGATAACAACATTAATTTTTTGCTCATGTAAATTGTGGTTTATTGCGCGTTTTTCTTCTTTTTAAGACTGTACCCCGCTGCTAGTTCAATAACTACAACAGCTGTTTGCCTTTCCTCTATGTTAAAACGAAATGCTATCAAATCTTACCAAATCTTTTCAAATCTTATCAAACCTTCAGCAATGTTGAGCAGTCTTTGACAAGATTTGACAAATTTCTTGTGAAATGTTGAACTGACAGGAAAATGTAATGGTGTACAACACGCATAAGACAGTGGTATTTCCTGCCCCAGAAGTTCAGGCGTTGTTATAGATTAAATTTATGAATTAAATATAAGTCCGCACATTCCTCCACACCCTCCCCGAATTATTCAGATCACGAAATGAATGTAATAGAAAGACATGGAGGGAAAAAAAAAGAAGTCTGCAGAGAATTACGACTTTCTTTCAAAGATGAAATGTGTATTTCGGCCAGTTCACCGTTGTAAAATCTTATATACTGTATAAATATAATATTGTAAAACTAAAGTACAGAAAACCGTCGTCAGGCCTGAAAATCGCTGAGCAGGGTCGGCTACAGTCAATCACTTGTTTATTTTCACTTGATGAAAAACGTGTTTAATAAATGTTTTACTATGCTTTCACTACCCATGTTACCGGGCGAGTTGGTCGTGCGGTTAGGGGCGTGTAGCTGTGAGTTTGCATCCGGAAGATAGTGAGTTCGAGCCCCACTCTCGGCAGCTCTGAAGATAGTTTTCCGTGGTTTCCCATTTTCACAGCAGACAAATGCTGGGGCTGTACCTTAATTAAGGCCACGGCCGCTTCCTTCCCACTCCTAGGCTTTTCCTATACCATCGTCGCCATAAGACCTATCTGTAAAAAACACCTACCCATATTGAAACATTTAAACCTCCGACTTGATTGCCTAAGCAATAATACTCTTGCGCGGAACTCGAAAACAAAAATCAACACAAAGCGTTGGAGACGGAAACGACACCTTGGTCAGGTTTAGCAAGTAAAATGTTTATAATGCCCACTAACTGTCTGAAACTTCATGTCAGCCAGCAAATTTGAACCACCATGTGTAGTTCTACGTGAATATAGCAGAGTTTGCCACCATCGCCTATGTTTCCGTTTAGTTGCATAATGCAAATAAATATAGGCTGCTGCAGCTGAGTCCATCTTTCAAAGCTGCACTGACTCAACTGGCGAAACGCTGGTAGGTTACGCGTTACGACCTGTGGCGCGGGGTAGAAAAGTTTACCTCGCAACCGCGGTGCGTAAGATTGCCCCGTTTAACATTGGCGCGCGACGTGGTTACGTTACGGAGTTAGGCGCGCATCTGTACCCGCCTTAATACAGTACCTAATGACCTCCTCTCCATGACCCAAGAGTTTGTGCAAGGCTACAGGCATGTAGTGCGATTTGTATTCTTGTAAGTATAATTGTATAGTTTCCTTTGCGTAAATGTCAAATGACACTTTATCAATGGCATACCCACACGAAAGAGTCCCTACGATGGTACGTAGATGGTTTATTAAATTTGTCTACTCCAGTAATATCCGTAGAAATGGAAGCCTCTTTGAAGAATCTTCTAGCGGTTTCCATCATTGGTATTGCCAGCACTTTGCTTCGGATACCAACCAATAGAAGCGTTTCCTCCCTGAACTTCTGTAGTGAAGTCATCTACAGTATTTATTTATTGCGTGTGTATTTTAGGCTTTAAATCAGTGCGTAAATATATTGAGTTGAATGAGAGTTATGCGATAAGCCCAGGTGTGTGATTTCTTTCTTTAACATTAATACTGTGATCTTTTGTAGTCATTGCGTCTGTTTTCCAGCTTTTATTGTCTGGATAAATTTATTAAATGGAATTAAATACATCCCCCGCCCCTCGATACCATACAATTATTTGTCTATTTTCTCTCGCAATAAGCCTTATATTTCAGTGCTGAGGTGTCTTATGTGCCGTAGTTTACCTCTGATTCTGTACAAACCAAAAGTGGCCCCTGTAAACCCCACGTCCCCTTTAGTTAATAAAAGTAACTTGTAGCTTAGTTTCTTCAGCCCTTTTTCTTGAACTTACACACTGAATTTCACAAATTTATGTGCCGCCGTTTTCCCGTGATGGCGTTGAGCGTAGTCGTTCGATATGGTAACCCTGTTGTCATAAGCGCAATACTGTTTTCTTAACATGGAATGAGCTATAGTAGGCTAATGGCAGGCTCATCCTGACATTGTTGTTATGCACGTCTTCTGCAAGGCCCATTCTCTGCTCGAACCATCTTTTATTGTGCTTCAGCAATTTGTCCCTTTTTCTACCATATTTTGTCCAGCGTGATCGAATTTTAGCACACAAAATACTGACAGATTTCATTATTGACTTGGATATATCCTCGGAACAATCCTCAAAGCCTAAATGTTCAATTACAACATTCGCAATATCATCGTTCCGCTTATATTCCCTGCTGTTCCTCAACAGCTCGAAAACCGACTTCCGGGTTAGAGAGTACATGGTTTCTGAAAAAAAAATTATTACTCTCATGGTCGCGCCTGGTCGCAGCAAAAAGTCACAATTTTCTATTCATTGAAGTATAGATAACTCATCCAAAAGTCTTTCATTGCGGAAATCAAAGCCAATCCATTTTGAAAGTCAGCTCAAACTTGTATAATTAGATAGCGCTTGGACACCGTGTATCTTAATTTTAAGTGCATATTCCGGACAACAATATAGTAATTTTCAGAAAATACTCCATACTATATAAAACACAAACCTTCATTTAGTATAATCACATTGCAAGCTAAAGAAATATTTAGTTCTGACGTTTTTACTGAGCCCTCACCTAATAATAACTGCGCGCTCGCCTCGCCAGAATATGATGTCCTAACGGAGGAGAGCCACTTTAGGCCTTCGCTGAGATTAGATAATCAGACAGCGCGATTGTTCAGTACTTAATTACTGTGCCCAAGAGTCTTATAAACACAACTCACAGAAAATGCGCACCAAAGACAAGGGTTGAAAATATCATTTTTGGCCGGCTGGATGCTGGAAATTACCCACTGTGCATCCGTGAGGAGTGTAACAAACAACACCGTACTTTGCATATTGCCGGCGGAACCAGCGGGAATCTGCTAAGCTATATATTAAAAAAATTGATGAAAACTAAAGTCAGTCGGTACGGCCATTCTATCCGGTAGATTTCCTTCATTGTTTTCTTAACTGAAAGGTATTCATGCACAGATTTGTCATCAGGCACTAACTTTCACCTGCCTCAAATTATTTGATTTTCAATTTTTTGTCTCTTTGAAGCTATCATATCTTTGGCTCTAATTGAGGTACGGAGTTCGTTTTGACCTAAGAACACTCAGTGGATCAATATCTTTCATTTCAGCTATTTCCTATTCAAATTGGTTGATTCTGAGGAAAGTTCTGAGTGCACATTCAATTTGACGTCCCATTTCATCAAAAAAAATTCTCATTGAAGCAGTAAAATCTTTCGTTCTGTATGAGGTACGCAGTTCGTTTTGGTCTAAAAACACTCAGTGGATCAGGCGCTTTCTTTTGAGGTAATAACTACTTAAACTGGTAGATTCTGAGGAAAGTTACGAGTACATTTGTCTCCATGACGAAGATATTTCAAGGACTTTTCAACAACTCAGCGCGTAGTGTTGTTCCAAGGAACGTTTAATTCAATTACTTTGTGTGATGTATTTTCAAGTGTTTTGTTGACATGATGTTACATTCTATTACCACAGCAGAGCATGTTCTTTATTTCATTAACTCGAAACTTTGCAAATACGTCCGTGAGGATAGTAACGAACAACACCATAATTTGTACATTGCGGGCGGGCCAGCGGGAAACTGCTAGTATATTTAAATTTATGTTCAATTCTATTGATTTATGTAGTTTTAACTATTTTAAGCATCTCAGTATTTTATTTAATATTCTGATTAGTATGAGGTTAAGTGAACGATACGGCCTGGAGCCCTAACTTCGCCACGGTACAGAAGGCATAAATAAATAAATAAATAAATAAATAAATAAATAAATAAATAAATAAATAAATAAATAAATAAATAAATAAATAAATAAAGAAAGAAAGAAAGAAAGAAAGAAAGAAAGAAAGAAAGAAAGAAAGAAATAATGTAAAGCGTATGGGTAAGGACATTTTGTTGGTAAAGAAAAATACACGTCACAACATATGATATGTAGGGTTTAACTTGTCCCATTAGTTTCCCTCGCGGTTTAGGCCGCGCAGCTGTGAGCTTGCATACGGGAGATATTGGGTTCCAACCCCAATTTCGGCAGCCCTGAAAATGGCTCCCCGTAGTTTCCCATTTTCACACCAAGCAAATGCAGGGGCTGTACCTTAATTAAGGCCACGGCCGCTTCCTTGCCACTCCTAGGCCTTTCCTATCCCACCGTCGCCATAAGACATATCTCTATCGGCGCGTCGTAAAGGAAATTGTTAATTAGTTACCCTCGCAAACCTGGGATACAGAATATAGTAGTATAAAGTTACAGTTTGTGACGCTAATATTCGTATGTATAATTTTTACTAACGCGCCAGAAAACCAATGACACAGAGCTGTTGACATTTAAACACCATTTTAAGGGCCACCGACCCAAGCCGGGATTTGAACCTGCGAACTCGTACTCAGAAGTACAGCGACTCAACCAACTGAGCCACATGAAAAGGAGGCGTTGTGGATTATTGTTATAAATAGATGCAGTTAGTATTTTTTTAAATGTTTTATGAGGAGCATTTATTATGGCTTACTTTTTCCAACTGCCCTAAATGCAGCTGGCCGGACACAAGAACTAGTTGGAAGCTAAAGGTCCTTTCAGGGGTGTTGCTTCGTCCTCCGTTTACTTTTACGAACCAAACTCCATGGCGTAACAGCCCCGAAGGGCCATCGCCTACCAAGAGACGGCTGTTCTGCCGGGAGGCCTGCAGATTATGAGTTGTCGTGTGGTCAGCACGACGAACCCTCTCCGACGTTATTCTTGACTTTCTAGACCGTGGCCGCCATCTCACCGTCAGATAGCTCCTCAAATATAAACACGTGGGCTGAGTGTACCGCGAACCAGCCCTCAAGTCCAGTTAAAAATCCCTGACCTGTCCGCTAATCTAACCCGGAGTCTCCGGTAAGAGGCAGGAACGCTATCTCTACACCGCGGGCCGGCTGGTTACTTTTAGGTCTCCTTATTTTACAATTTAACTTAAGACAATCTGCATTCGATTCCCGGCAATAACAGAGTTAAGAAAGGCATAGGATGGGGAAGACACAGCCTTGTTTGTGGGTGCAGTAGAGTTGGCCTTGACTCTCCCGTAATCGAAATATCTACGACCTGGGTAGTAGTATCCTTCATGGGATGTAGTACCAAAGTGGTTCCTTTTTTAAGAAGACAAATTAAATGAAAATTCTACTTCCTCACAAACGAAGAACAATATTATCAATTTTACGAAGTGTTTCAATAATGCAGCCGGTTTATGTTAAGAGTACAGAAGCTATGATTTTACATGGTAACAATCAAAACCATCAAATCTACTGAAGATCTGTCACCCCACTCGGTAGGACCGGCTTTTTCTCATATCCACCGGGTGGGTTGGCCGTGTGGTTAGGGGCGCTCAGCTATGTACTTGCATCTGGGAGATAGTGGGTTCAAATCCCACACTCGGCAGCCCTAAAAATGGTTTTCCGTGGCTTCCTATTTTCACACCCGGCAAACTCTGGAGCTGCACCTTAATTAAGACCACGGCCTCTTCCTTCCCACTCTTAGCCCTTTCCCTTCCCATCGTCGCCACAAGACGTACGGTGCAACGTAAAGCAAATTCTAAATAAAAAATAAAAATATTTTCACAACCCCTTCCAAGGAAAAGTTGTATCTACCCAGTGAAATTATTTTGTGGGAGCGCCACTGCATCCACTTACCATTTAAGGTACAAGGTAAGCCCGAAGAATGGTTGGATACTCAAAATGCACCGCCATAAATGACGCGGTTATGGCTCAAATGTATAGAGAAAGGTAAGGTAGGGGATCTTGTGTTTTAAGTAGAATCCGTATCAATAGAACGTGACTTCCCATTTTTAAAATGTTTCATGCATAGACTGCGATTCAAGTCTGGGCCGTCCTGATGAGAAGATAGAACCATTGGAACTGACTTATCACGCCCGCCAATTACAAAATATTTACCCGCACTATTGATTGTGCAATTTGAGGTTCCAATCAGTCGCCGGGCATTTGACAAAATATATAGGCCTACATATCGAACTTAGGCACGCATACGCGATTGTCTTGCTACTGGTAGAATTAAAAAAAAACTTTTTCATAACTTACCGAGGAGGTACATAGTTTTGGCTTCTCAGTGACGAAATGGCCCTCTTCAAAAATAGTTACTTTGATGGTACAAAATGGGGAACAAACGTGCAGCTCAAAATCCTGTCACAGTCTTCCCAACAGTGCAACTTGAACACAGCACATCTCTCAACCACGGTATAACCCGAGGATCCCTAGGACATTGTTGTTTCCTAGAACCGATGTGCAAAAGCTGACACTAAGTTGTAAGCTTGCAACTGTTTCTGGCTGTGGCCCCAGTTATCTCGGTGGTCACGTTCCTGTCCCCTACTGAGTAATCCCTTGGTAATTGCCCTTATTCTGTCCGACTCCATGGCTAAAAGGTTAGCGTGCCGGCCTTTGGCCACAGGGGTTACGGATTCGATTCCCGGCAGGGTCGGGAATTTTAACCTTAATTGGTTAATTTCGCTGGCACGGGGTTATGGGGTATGTGCCGTCTTCACCATCATTTCATCCTCATTACGATGCGTAGGTTGCCTACGGGCGTCAAATCAAGAGACCTGCATCTGGCGAGCCGAACTTGTCCTCGGACCCTCCGGCACTAAAAGGCATACGCTCGTTCATTTCATTTTTTATTTTGCCCTTTTCCTTATGTCTCGACATTTGTCAACACACGGTTACATTTCCAATACTGAGGCTTCTACAGGAAAATATCCCTGCGCATCACAATCCTAAGTGTTTTCCTATCATAAAGCAGTATAATTATGGAGAATTATGATTAGCCCTATTGAGCCTTGCTAGTAGATTTTTTTGTCGCTACGTTAACTTAGCATCCCGGCGTAAGTTTTTAATTTCTTCGTACGGCTGATCCTCGCTCTAGTTTCAGGAAATATTTTGGGGGGAGGCCCGGCCACACTGCCCCCCCCTGGCTACGCCAGTGCAATCACTCTTTTGTCAAGTCCAATTGCACTCATTTTTGCCAGTAGTCTCCCATGATCTACTCTATCAAATGCTGTAGACAGGTCAATCGCTATACTGTCCAATCGACATCCTGAATCCAGGATATCTGCTATATCTTGCTGGAATCCTACAAGTTGGGCTTCAGCGGAATAACCTTTCCTAAACCCAAACTGCCTTCAATCAAGCCAGTTATTAATTTTGCAAACATGTCTTATATAATCAGAAAGGTTACATACAATGGATGTCAAACTGACCGGCCTGTAATTTTCAGCTTTATGTCTATCACCCTTTCCTTCATATACAGGGGCTATTATAGCAACTGTCCGTTTATTTGGTAAAGTTCCTTCATGCAAACAATAATCAAATAAGTACTTCAGATCGGGTACTATATCCCATCCCATTGTCTTTAGTATATCCCCCGAAACCTTATCAATTCCAGCTGCTTTTCTAGTTTTCAACTTTTGTATCTCACTGTAAATGTCATTGCTGTCATAGGTAAATTTTAATACTTCTTTAGTATTACTAACCTCCTCAATCTGGACATTATCCTTGTAACCAACAATCTTTACATACTGCTGGCTGAATACTTCTGCCTTTTGAAGACCCCACGCATATACACTCCCCTTGTTCATTAATGATTTCTGGAATGGCCTGCTTGGAACCTGTTTCTGCCTTAAAGTACCTATACATACGCTTCCATTTTTCACTAAAATGAGCATGGCCAACAATTATGCTTGCCATCATGTTATCCTTAGCTGACTTCTTTGCTAGATTCAATTTCCTAGTAAAGTTCCTTCAATTTCTCCTTACTTCCACAGCTGTTTCTAACTCTATTTCTTTCCAACCTGCACCTCCTTCTTAGTCCCTTTATTTCCCTGTTATATTACAGTGGATCTATATCATTCCTTACCACCTTTAAAGGTACAATACTATTTTCACATTCTTCAACAATTGCTTTAAACCCATCCCAGAGTCTGTTTACATTTTTATTTACCGTTTTCCACCGATCATAGTTACTTATTAAAAACTCCCTCATGCCTGTTTTATCAGCCATATGGTACTGCCTAACAGTCCTCATTTTAACCTCTTCCTTTCTTTCACATTTATTTTTAATTACCACAAAAACCGATTCGTGATCACTAATACCATGTGTTACTTCAGTTTCTCTACAGAGATCATCTGGTTTTACCAGTACCACATCCAGAATATTCTTCCCTCTAGTTGGTTCCATCACTTTCTGAGTCAGATGACCTTCCCATATTTACTTATTTGCCATTTGTTGGTCATGCTTCCTGTCGTTCGCAATTCCTTCCCAATTGACGTTTGGTAAACTGAGATCACCCGCTACAATCACGTTCCTTTCCTTATCGTTTCCCCTCGTAGCTGATTATCTTATCAAATAATTCTGAATCAGCATCTGCGCTACCCTTTCCTGGTCTGTACACTCCAAATACATCAAGTTGCCTATTATCTTTAGAGATGAGCCTTACCCCTAGAATTTCGTGTTTGTCATCTTTAACTTTTTCATAGCTTACAAATTCTTCTTTGACGAGAATGAATACTCCCCCTCCTACCATTCCTATCCTATTTCTACGATACACCCTCCAGTTCCGTGAGAAAATGTCTGCATCCATGATATCATTTCTCAGCCATGATTCAACTTCTATTACAATATCTGGTAATTATATATCTATTAAATTAATTCTATTCCTTTCTTTACAATACTTCTACAGTTGAGCACTAACAGTTCTATGCCATCCCTACTTGATTTACAGTTCCCTGTTCCCTTAACACCGCTCCCTATATCACCCTGTTTCCCTGAATGTACCTCCCTATAACCCTTATTTTATATGTTCCACTGCGGTTTAAGTGAAGGCCATTTGAGCGCATATCCCTATCTCCTACCCACCGATTAGGATCTAGAAATATCATTCCCAGTTTCCCATATACCCACTCCATAGTCTCATTTAAATCTCCAATCACCTTCCAGTCAGTATCCCTCCTACACAGTATTCCACTGATAACAATCTCAACTTCCTTAAACTTCGCCCGTGCTGCATTTACCAGATCCCACACATCCCCAACTATGTTGGTACTTATACCACCTGCTTGTCTGCAATCTCCTTCTCCTCAAAACATTATACCACCTGTCGTCCACAGTTCCCCCTTTCCTTCCCATCCCTCTATTACACCTACTGTATCCTGTACATTGTCTTCCTCGTACTCCTTCATGACTGGCCACAACCACAGTTCCTACACTCGCACTGCTATCCATTTTTTACTAAATAATGAAAAGAAAAGGAAAAGTAAGGTAACATCTTCAGTGCAAAATAAAAATGAAAGGAAAGAAATATTGTTTAGGTTAGTTCACAAATATCACACGACAGTATGTTAATTAATATAGACTACTACTACACTACAACACTACTTAATTGTACTGTTTTTTATTCCTACAACGCGCTACCACGATGAAAATTGCTGTTAATTACTGGAAACAGAGAATAATACACAATAATTACACAATTGTTAACTAGAGATAAGTCTACCCTAATTACAATAACCGAATTTTAGTAAGAGAGTTACTACAGATACCGCAGAAACGGTACTATACTACACAAATATTACATAGGAATAGAATAATACACTATAATACACTACAATAATTTTAAACTACGTTCAGACTAAGTACAGATACTACAATAATTTTAAACTACGTTCAGACGTATTCTATTTACAACAGGTTATTACCAAGCAAATACAGAAAAAGAAAATTACCATTAAATTTCGAAATTCGCAAAACTATTCAAAATTATAGAATAGGCACCCTAATTTCTAATAAGTTACTATACTACATTACAGTAATGATAAAACTACGTGTAGATGTATCCTAGCTTCTTGTATGTATGTTCAGTCATCTGCCCTAAGGCTGGTTGGATCATCAACATCTCCGCCATCAGCTGTCATAGATGGCCTAGGCATCACTGAAGAGGCGTACTAGGGAAATGAGGAGCGAGGTAGTTTCCCGTTGCTTTCCTCACCAAGCCGGAAGTTGCTATTACATATCAGTTCGCCAAGCCCACTGAAATGCCTGCACTAACCGACCCTGTGAGCAACATTTTCTCACCATTCATAGCAGGGACTTGCTTCATAAGGAATGACATTACTTGCATCGCTTATACCTCAGTCACTTTCATATTGTCAAAGCCAAGGTAAGACAGAGACACATCAATGAATGTAACGAAATTGCTCTAGACTATACCAGAAGACTTAGTGCACTGTAAACACTAGGTCCTGCTACCAAAGGCATCCTAACTTTTTACTAAGCACAAATAGAAATGAAAATCCCGCTCTGCTTTTCATTTTACATTAAGACACACAGGAGTAAACAATATTATGTGCATACACATTAAGACGGTTCACGTGCAAAGAAACAACCCAAATAGGGCAAACACAGGCTGAAATTACACCAGCACTTTTAGCAATGATCACCGAGCGTGTCACGTCAAGCCAAGACGATGGTCACTGCTAAAGTCGAAGGAACTAGTTGACTACAATATAGTACTCCACGACGATTATGGTATTCAAGTGTGTAATTCTTGTGTATTATTCTCTGTTTCCAGGAATTAACAGCAATTTTGTCTTCTAAAACCACTTATATGCCCTCTCCTTTACATCCTTACTACAACCCATAAACACCCTCATAACCATGTGCAGAGATCTGTACCCTTTATTAACAATCATATTTATATGATTACCCAAATTTGGAATAACGGATCACGGCGCAGAATAGATGACGACCAATGAGAATTAGTGAAGCTGTTGGATAGTTAGAGAATCATTCTGGAAAGACGAACAGTGTGGTTCCAGTGTATGGGACCCTCACCAGGATTACTTGATTCATGAACAGGAAAAATCCAAAGAAAAGCAGCTCGATTCGTTCTGGGTGATTTCCGACAAAAGAGTAGCGTTACAAAAAATGTTGGAAAGTTTGGGCTGGGAAGAAATGGGAGAAAGGAGACGAGCTGCTCGACTAAGTGGTACGTTCCGAGCTGTCAGTGGAGAGATGGCGTGGGACGACATCAGTAGACGAATAAGTTTGGATGATGTCTTTCAAAGTAGGAAAGATCACAATATTGTCCCTTTTTCCGGTGTCGCCCAGTCGGCGGAGCCAGAGTCCCAAAGGGTGGAACGTTCGCAGGGTCAATTTTACTGTTTCGGGACAGACCTTCTGAATTATTTTTATTTGCAGGGATAGGCTGGATAGGTGACATTACATGAAAAGAATATCGGAGCAAAATAACAATAACATTTATTAAATAAATAACAGTCTGGACTATGCATATGAGAAAAAAAACTATTTACACAAATATAACTCAAATCAACTGCTTCTGATTTGTAACATGAATATATGTCCACAGCATGCTCATGGGTTCCATTTGTTCCAACCTGTCTTCATTTAAACACTACCCGAAATCATGCTTCAGGTCAAATCCTCCATTTATGGAACTGTAACATTGGACCAATGATAATGTTAGCGACAATGTCATCATGACCAAATGTGCTACATTAGATCATTAAATTATATAATATTCCCTTGTGAGATCAATTTTTACAAATTTTACTACCCCTTCATATAAGTTCTGGCTAAATTCCCATCGAGTAATTCTCATTAAATTACCACGTCCCTTTTGTGAAAGATATTAATTATTTTTATTTTTCTAGAACATTTATTTACATTGTTTTGGAGAATTCAGCAATATTTTTATTTCAAAAATTCTTTCTCATTACTCAGAAAATCCGCTTGCAAAATACTTGGAAAATCTCTGAACATTATCACAAGGAAATCCTTTCAACATTACATGGAAAATTCTTTACAATTTCATTGTAAAATTTATTAACATTCAATTTGGAAATTTATTAGCATTTGATTTGGAAATTCATTAACATTCATTTGGAAATTTATTAATATTTAACTTGGAGATTCTTTGGCAAGTTTCACCTCCTTCATAGATTACGTTCGACTGTATTCTTTTATTGACAATGTAAAACGATTATTCACTTACTAATACATTGTGGATAGATAGAGTATCACGAAACGAAACGCGCAACCAACGTAAACTAAAACTCCATTCGACAATAAACCACATAAAAAAATCACTAAAAGCATTAACACTTGTTTAAACACATGGATAAGCTGTCACAGAATTACACAATCTCCCCCAATTATTTATGAGCAGATTATATCATAGTATCAACATTATTATTATTATTATTATTATTATTATTATTATTATTATTATTATTATTATTATTATTATTATTATTATTATTATTATTATTTATTGTTATGTCTCCCTTCAGAATTAGGTTGAAGACCCTCGCATTATTTGCAGATAATAACAATGAACCACCATGACCTGTGATGAATGACCAAAATAGGATGAATAAAACAAATTCGAAGAAACAATCACCACCATCATCAGTTAGGGATACTTCGAAGAATGCTCTCATAATCTCAGGGAAAGATAAAAACAATTATCGAGTCATTACTTTTCATAATATAAGTTTTGAGCGAAAGTTTATTATTATTCCCTGAATAATTAACCATACCAACATAAATCACATCCTTACGACTAACATGTACCCAAGCGGTCATCATGTTGTCTAATATCATCGAATTGTATCATCGCAATCGTCGCTCACATTTACCTCTCAACAAACAGTTTAAATTGTTCCCACTCATTATTATTATATCCCTCATTATTACTCCTGAACGCATCTTCTCAATGAGCTGCCTACTGTCCACAGCTACCACCTTCCCTTCTAAGATCAGACTTACTTCACAAATCATTTATTTACCAAATCTTCGATTTAATTATTGTTTCAACATAATCCGACGGTAATAGTTAACAGTCGTATTGTTATTGATTATTGTCGCTCCTCATATTCAAATATTGCATTGTTGGCTACAGTCGTGAACAAACGGTGTAGTGTAGTCAAGTAAATATAAATAAAAATCAACTGACCTTGTATTCCATTCATTTGTACTTCTGAGTAGGTAGTTAGTATCCGTTAATTTATATTTCGCTTCCTCGATCTTTCAGCATTTATGAGCGGTTAGCTAATAATAATAAAGTTCATATATCCCAGTAATTGCAGTTCAAGTCCCTGGAGTAGTAGTAGTAGTAGTAGTAGTAGTAGTAGTAGTAGTAGTAGTAGTAGTAGTTTTGATAGAAATATTTGAGAAATTATTGTAGACAACCTCGTATTTTTCAGTAGGCCTAATTAAGGACACTTTTTTCTCCGTCCCGTGGAGTAGGGAAAATAATAGTAATCCACCAGCTGTAATAATCACATAACCACATTTCAGTAGAATTGTAGTGAAGATAAGTTGTAATATATTAGATAGTATCTTGCCAGTTATATTCGTGTTTTTCTTCGTGTACGGCAATCCTTTTGATACTTAAGCGTTTAACCAAACGCAGTGTAGTGTAGTGTACATTGTAGTATAGATACAGTACATTTAGATAGTGCCGTATCTTGCCTGCTATATTCGTGTGTTATCTTTCGTGTATATCTATTAGACCGTAATACTAATAATAATTTGTCTAAGCATTTAGCTTCGTTGGTAATCTTTGAGTACAGTAGTTCTTGCAAATTTCATTTCTGTTGTGCTTAGTAGTGACATACGATACGGTACCGGTATCGTAATTAGGATACGTCTGAAAGTAGTTTAAAAATTACTGTAGTGTACTGTACAGTAGTATACGAGTAATATCCCATTAGAATTTAGTGTGCTTATTTTATTATTGTAAAATATTTGTGTAGTACTGGTGTAGTAGAGGTATCCGTAGAAACTCTTACTAAAATATTGTTGAAATTAGGATAGGCTTAATTGCAGTTTGGAATTGTGTAGTTCTTGTGTATTACTTTCGATATTCAGTAATTAACAGCAGCTTTTATCCTGTTAGGGGTTGTAGGATAAAAAAAATAGAGCACGACTAAGTAGTATTGTAGTGTAGTCGTATATTAATTACCTTATTGTTGTGTACTATCCCAGACAATATATCCCTCCGTTCATTTATTTTTTTGCAAATAAGTTATTTTATTTTTTAATTTAAAATTTTCCCCCCGTAAAGAATGGCTAAGGAGCGCGAGTGTACTTATTGTGGGTGTGGTGAGGCATTGAGGGGTATGAGGGAGGAGTTGGAAAGTTTGAGGGAGATAATTAGGATTCTCACAGAAGACAGGAAGGAAGATAGGACTCCCTCAAACAATGTACAGGTTACAGTAGGTGTACAAGAGGGAGGGGAAGGAAAGGGAGGAGTTGTAGAAGACAGGTGGTCTAATGTTCTAAGGGGAAGGAGATTGCAGGCCAAGGGCTCTATTCAGGATCAGAATTCAGGACAGGTGTCTGTGCAAAATCGGTACGAGTCACTCCAGGTAGAACAACAGAGGGAAGATGAGGGACAGGGAACTGTTGCTGGGATGCATGGAAGTAGGAGGAAGGGAAACGGTAGGAAAGGGAAAGGTAGAGTAGAGGATAGGAAAAGACAGGTGGAACAGGGTCATGGGAAGGAGAAAAGGGAGGAGGAAGTAGTTTCTGCAGCTATCAGGAAAGATAGGGCTGACCAGGAGGGGAGGGGATCAAATGAGGTGGGTAGGGTTGAGGCTCTGGTCATGGGGGATTCCATCGTTAGACACGTGGGGAAAGTGTGTGGAGGAAAGGGAACCAGGGTAGAATGTTATCCAGGAATTAGGTTGAGGCAGATGTTGAGGAAAGTAGAAGAGAGGGAGGAGGGGAAGGAGAAGGTGGTAGTGTTTCACGTTGGTACCAACAACGTAAGGCAAGCTGATATAAGTACCAACATAGTTGGAGATGTGTGGGATCTGGTAAATGCAGCACGGGTGAAGTTTAAGAAAGCGGAGATTGTTATTAGTGGAATACTGTGTAGGAGGGATACTGACTGGAGGGTGATTGGGGATTTAAATGAGACTATGGAGTGGGTATGTGGGAAACTGGGAGTGAAATTTCTAGATCCTAATGGGTGGGTAGGAGATAGGGATCTGCGCTCGGATGGCCTTCATTTAAACCGCAGTGGTACGTATAAGTTAGGAAATTTGTTTGGAAGGGTAATAGGGAGGTACATTCAGGGAAACGGGATGGCCAAGGGAGCGGTGATAAGGGAACAGGGAACTGGAAATCAAGTAGGGATGACATAAAATTGTTAGTGTTGAACTGTAGAAGTATTGTAAAGAAAGGAATAGAATTAAGTAATTTAATAGATATATATTTACCAGATATTGTAATAGGAGTTGAATCATGGCTGAGAAATGATATAATGGATGCAGAAATTTTCTCACGGCACTGGAGTGTGTATCGTAGAGATAGGATAGGAAAGGTGGGAGGGGGAGTTTTCATTCTGGTGGAAGAAGAATTTGTAAGCTACGAAAAAGTTAAAGATGAGACACATGAAATTCTAGGTGTAAGGCTCATTTCTAAAGATAATAGGCAACTTGATATAATTGGAGTGTACGGATCGGGAAAGGGTAGCACTGATGCGGATTCGGAATTATTTGATAGGATAGTCAGCTATGTGGGAAACGACATGGAAAGAAATGTGATTGTAGCGGGAGATCTGTATTTGCCAGATGTCAATTGGGAAGGAAATGCGAACGACAGGAAGCATGACCAACAAATGGCAAATAAGTTAATATGGGAAGGACAGCTGATTCAGAAAGTGATGGAACCAACCAGAGGGAAAAATATCCTGGATGTGGTGCTGATAAAACCAGATGAGCTCTATAGGGAAACTGAAGTAATAGATGGTATTAGTGATCATGAAGCTGTTTTTGTGGTAGTTAAAAATAAATGTGATAGAAAGGAAGGTCTTAAAAGTAGGACTGTTAGGCAGTACCATATGGCTGATAAAGCAGGTATGAGGCAGTTTCTAAAAAGTAACTATGATCGGTGGAAAACGGTAAATAAAAATGTAAACAGACTCTGGGATGGGTTTAAAGAAATTGTTGAGGAATGCGAAAACAGGTTTGTACCTTTAAGGGTGGTAAGGAATGGTAAAGACCCACCTTATTATAATAGAGAAATAAAGAGACTAAGAAGGAGGTGCAGACTGGAAAGAAATAGAGTTAGAAATGGCTGTGGAAGTAAGGAGAAATTGAAGGAACTTACTAGAAAATTGAATCTAGCAAAGAAGGCAGCTAAGGATAACATGATGGCAAGCATAATTGGCAGTCATACAAATTTTAGTGAAAAATGGAAGGGTATGTATAGGTATTTTAAGGCAGAAACAGGTTCCAAGAAGGACATTCCAGGAATAATTAATGAACAAGGGGAGTGTGTATGTCAGGATCTTCAAAAGGCAGAAGTATTCAGTCAGCAGTATGTAAAGATTGTTGGTTACAAGGATAATGTTGAGATAGAGGAAGAGACTAAGGCCAAAGAAGTAATAAAATTTACATATGATAACAATGACATTTACAATAAGATACAAAAGTTGAAAACTAGAAAAGCGGCTGGAATCGATCAGATTCTGGGGATGTACTAAAGACAATGGGTTGGGATATAGTACCATATCTGAAGTACTTATTTGATTATTGTTTGGCCGAAGGAGCTATACCAGATGAATGGAGAGTTGCTATAGTAGCCCCTGTGTATAAAGGAAAGGGTGATACACATAAAGCTGAAAATTACAGGCCAGTAAGTTTGACATGCATTGTATGTAAGCTTTGGGAAGGCATTCTTTCTGATTATATTAGACATGTTTGTGAAATTAATAACTGGTTCGATAGCAGGCAATTCGGTTTTAGGAAAGGTTATTCCACTGAAGCTCAACTTGTAGGATTCCAGCAAGATATAGCAGATATCTTGGATTCTGGAGGTCAAATGGACTGTATCGCGATTGACATGTCTAAAGCATTTGATAGGGTGGATCATGGGAGACTACTGGCAAAAATGAGTGCAATTGGACTAGACAAAAGAGTGACTGAATGGGTTGCTATATTTCTAGAAAATAGATCTCAGAGAGTTAGAGTAGGTGAAGCTTTGTCTGACCCTGTAATAGTTGAGAGGGGAGTTCCTCAGGGCAGTGTTATCGGACCTTTATGTTTTCTTATATATATAAATGATATGAGTAAAGGAGTGGAATCGGATGTAAGGCTTTTTGCGGATGATGTTATTCTCTATAGAGTGATAAATAAGTTACAAGATTGTGAGCAACTGCAACGTGACCTCGAAAATGTTGTGAGATGGACAGCAGACAATGGTATGTTGATAAACGGGGCTAAAAGTCAGGTTGTGAGTTTCACAAATAGGAAAAGTCCTCTCAGTTTTAATTACTGCGTTGATGGGGTGAAAGTTCCTTTCGGGGATCATTGTAAGTATCTAGGTGTTAATATAAGGAAAGATCTTCACTGGGGTAATCACATAAATGGGATTGTAAATAAAGGGTACCGATCTCTGCACATGGTTATGAGGGTGTTTAGGGGTTGTACTAAGGATGTAAAGGAGAGTGCATATAAGTCTCTGGTAAGACCCCAACTAGAGTATGGTTCCAGTGTATGGGACCCTCACCAGGATTACCTGATTCAAGAACTGGAAAAAATCCAAAGAAAAGCAGCTCGATTTGTTCTGGGTGATTTCCGACAAAAGAGTAGCGTTACAAAAATGTTGCAATGTTTGGGTTGGGAAGAATTGAGAGAAAGAAGAGTAGCTGCTCGACTAAGTGGTATGTTTCGAGCTGTCAGCGGAGAGATGGCGTGGAATGACATTAGTAGACGAATAGGTTTAAATGGCGTCTATAAATGTAGGAAAGATCACAATATGAAGATAAAGTTGGAATTCAAGAAGACAAACTGGGGCAAATATTCATTTATAGGAAGGGGAGTTAGGGATTGGAATAACTTACCAAGGGAGATGTTCAATAAATTTCCAATTTCTTTGAAATCATTTCGGAAAAGGCTAGGAAAGCAACAGATAGGGAATCTGCCACCTGGGCGACTGCCCTAAATGCAGATCAGTATTGATTGTATTGTATGTCATTATTATCGTCATGATTTTAATGAAGTCACACATCATCCTTATTATTATTATTATTATACTTATTATTAGCCTTTATTCCCCTGTAATTCATTTCGAAGGCCCTAATTACATGCAACCTCGTGAAATTCACTAACAACTGGGGTTATCTATCACTGAATCCACACAAGCAATATTCCAAGAAATGCACAAAATGAAAGCAATGAATCAATGAATCAGTGACTACTCAACCATCACCACGACTTAAATACTACATCACTAACTAATCTACGTTCAATTATATAAGAATACAATCCAACTAGCAATCTACCGAAAGAGAAGAAAATTTGACAAGAGTACTTATTATTCCGATGTAAATCTCCGGCGTCTTGAATGTAGCTGTAGATGTCGGTTCCTCCTCCGGATTATGGTGGATTGTAGATGAACAAATTCATCGTGCTGGCTCACACACGTCGGCTCAACACATCAGGATTCCTGTAATGTCAAACAGTGTGGAATCACTCCAGCGGTGTTTTAGTGTTCCCCAGGATTTCCTTCTTGGTCGGTCCATGATGACGGCTGGCCTTCGTTGATGTTGCTGAAACTAATTTTTTTTATTATAATTTGATGCACACTCGTGGTGGACTAACAGTTTGCCTTACAGTACTTAACTGGCGCAATGATGTACACTGTGGTTCAACCCTACAGAAAGCTTCAAATCTTGAGCTCATTTATCAGTTTACAGCACATCGTTGAGTTGTCGGAAACTCGAATAATTCACTATATTACTGTTGGAACGATGTTCCTCGGCCAGGTTTAATCTCGAAGATTCCATTTCAGTGATAACCTTCCCTCGTAATTCCTACTAGAACATTCCATAAATTTCTGCGGCAACACTTGACGTAATGTCGTGTACTAACTGTCCGTGGTTTGGAAACTTCCACCCAGGAAAATGTGCGGCAGTGTTATATCGCACTAGGCTGATCCGTCTAAACAGAAAATTAAATTAGCACACTCGAATACCATAAACGTCGTGGAGTACTATATTGTAGTCAACTAGTTCCTTCGAATTTAGCAGCGACCATCGTACTCTGTCTCTTAGCCTTACTAAAACCACACTGTTCGTCGTCTGTTCTAAAACCACACTGTTTGTCGTCTTTCCAGAATGATTCTCTGACTATCCAACAGCTTCACTAATTCTCATTGGTCGTCAGCTATTCTGCGACGTGATTCATAATTCCAAATTTGGAGCAGATCTTTCTGGAATCTCCCTCCCCTTTTGCCTCCGGCTCGCTATGTGACGTAAACCCTGTGACGTACGGTGACCTTCACCGCCTGACCCAGTTCTCTCTCGTCCACAGCGGAACAGCACGGTAATCAGCTGGTGCTTCCTCGCGCGTAGATCCGTGTTACACTACGAGAATTGAACCAACCTCTCTAAGACCAATAAAATACCATTTGGACGGGTACAGTATGAAGATAAAGTTGGAATTCAAGAGGACAAATTGGGGCAAATATTCGTTTATATGAAGGGGAGTTAGGGATTGGAATAACTTACCAAGGGAAATGTTCAATAATTTTCAATGTCTTTGCGGTCATTAAGAAAAGGATAGGAAAACAACAGATAGGGAATCTGCTATCTGGGCGACTGCCCTAAATGCAGATCAGTACGGTAGTGATTGATTGATTGATTGTATCTTAATTTGAACGAAACACAGTTCGTACATAAACACAGTCATCTGTCAGTAAACAGAATATACAGTCCTGAAACATCACAATAATTAACATACGGTTTTAAATAATTTATTTAAATGATAAATTCTGGATTAAGTCACATCAGATCTCATTTAGAATCACATGTTCGGAGACAGCTGATCACCTTCTATCTACACCAGCCCCGCGTAGTGTAGGAACATATCATAGAGCAGAAGTCGCCACACTATGCATTTCTATTCGTCCTGGTAATAGTAAACGGATAGAGAGCCGACTTAGCGGGGAAGGGACAACGTATGACAATGACAAAGGCACACTCGGTTTACCGCCGCAAACATGTCAACGTTGCCTACCTCATCATGTCTACAACACGGAATTTCTTGCAACACCAGCGCCAACGTCAAACTCCAACTTTCGAAAATGACCTATTGGCCTAAAATATTGGAAATAATCCATTTTTACATAGGCTATATTTTTGGAAACACTTTCCGGGATTCAGGAGGATAATACTTTCTGCCGAAAACGAATGAAGTCCCTGTTCGAATATACCAAAGGTTAAAAGACAAAGCAACAGTTACCCTACAGGTCCATTTAGGCGAATCTTATATTTATTACGATCTCAGATATTTTATTGGGTCGGCATCTGAGCTATACCAAAGCAAACGACGATAACTTCCTTCTATAACTTTCCCCACACCTGTGGCGTCGCGGGAGCCCTGTTTTACGGCCGGATGCCTTTCCTGGCGCCAACCTTACTGAAAGAACGATTCACTGTTGCGTGTTTCTGTGGTGGTTGGTTGTGTGATGTGTTGTCTGGGTATGATGAGGAGAGTGTTAGGAAAATCACGAAACCCCAGTCACCGAGGCGGAAGGATTAATCAGGCCCGACACGGCAGGGAATGGAACTCGGCTACCTCTGACCGTTCTGGTAAGGAGGAACTACAATAAAATTCATCCTTCCAAAAATCGCAAAATTCCCATTGTTACCTTTTTGGGCTCTTTTATAATAAAACTGCATTGGAAGAGGAAATATATTACGAATAAAAATCTATATAAATTTAGAACAAATGGAGATAACTTTTATTTCCCTCTGTTGTTAAGCCTGCTTCCTGCATACAGTATGTCGAATGTCGAATGTTCTCGGCAGACGAAATGAATGTATGCTGAGATAGGAAATTTCTAGAATCATTGTGTTCGATTTATATTTGAGTTGATGATATAGCATTTTTTACTCTTTCCTAGCATAATTTGTATTATCTCGGAAGGGTAAGCTAATATAAACATTTTTCAGTGTTGTTATTTTTCGTATTAGACGTAGGATCGTGGTAAGTTTCTGTAGGGTTTACAGTAACTTCGAGAATCTCGTACTTGCGAAAAATTGCTTTCTGCTCTACGCGTTTATTGGAAAGGTCCAGAAGTAGTACCAGTAGTACTTATTCTCTTTGAGTAGTACTGCACTATATAACGAAAGTCGGGCACAGGCATAGGATTAAACCATAAACTTTTCTTCATACTGTGCATTGCAGTGCATCTTTATAATCAGATCGGAAAGGTAATGCAAGTCATTATTTTTGAATGATTATTAATCTGTTTTTAAGTTTTTTTGTTATATTTGTGTATCAACAATTGCTAGAATAAACTGGCGCTATCGCAGGTGTGTGATACTTCTGCTGAGGATAGTGTACGCACTGAATTTTTTTCATTCGGGATGTGATAAGTGTTCCGGATAATGTTGTGGTCGTTATTGCTGCTATAATGCTCTGTGGGTCGAGGGGTGTGGTTTTTACCACTCTGCCTCTCCTTCCTAGTTTACTTTGTGGTCCTCTTTCTCTTGTCAGTAACCTCATTCTTTGAAGGGTCAGACCTCTTCCATTTTTTTCTTCTAATTAAGGTTAAGAGAGGTTGGTTGCCCAGTAGTACTTCCTTTCAAAATTATAATCACAAAAACCTCTCCTTTCCTATTACACCTCATTATAGCACTGCCTTGCAAATTTAATTTTTACATGGCATGTGCCATTTCACTGCAAGCAACCCATCTCAACTAACAGTGAAATTTGTATACAGACACTCAAACAACTGCTCATCTCGCGTACCGGGCGAGTTGGCCGTGCGCGTAGAGGCGCGCGGCTGTGAAGCTTGCATCCGGGAGATAGTAGGTTCGAATCCCACTATCGGCAGCCCTGAAAATGGTTTTCCGTGGTTTCCCATTTTCACACCAGGCAAATGCTGGGGCTGTACCTTAATTAAGGCCACGGCCGCTTCCTTCCAACTCCTAGGCCTTTCCTATCGCATCGTCGCCATAAGACCTATCTGTGTCGGTGCGACGTAAAGCCCATAGCAAAAAAAAAGCTCATCTTGTAAGTAGACTGATAATCTGTTACAAGACTCAAACAGTAATGCGCTGATGGTGTTTAATATGCTTACCCAACTGAATGAAGTCTAACCTAGTCACTCTCTTCAAACAGGCCCATTTGAAGGAAAAGAATGTGTTTAGTGTTCTTCATTGAATTTGTGTTGCATTTCTTTTTTTAAAATAAGTTACAGCCCTGAAGGTTTTCCTTGATTTCTTATTTTCACACCAGGCAAATGCTGGGGCTGTACCTTTATTAACCCTGGAGTGGTTGCGATGGGTCTACGAGACCTGGGTGGACATACTTATTGGTGTTTCTGTTGTTGGAATGCACCGAGCGCTTGCTCCTCCCTGGTAGCTTCTTGGCTCCTGACCTTCAACCGAACACAGTAGCCCGCTCTCAGTTGCCTTGGAAACTTTGAGCATACAGGCTGTTCAGGGTCTCGCAGACCCGGTGCGACTTTTAACGTTGGTCTTTGTTGTCAAACTTTGCATTGTTAGTTTAGTAGGGCCTACACTTTCAATTCTGTGTAACAATGAATGAAGCTAATTCTGGGTATAACTACCCTGTGCAAGCACCTGCCACAGAAGTTCCCAGGAAAAGAAAGAGGTGTCATTTCTGCCCAAATAACAAAGGATACCGGGCGAGTTGGCCGTGCGCGTAGAGGCGCGCGGCTGTGAGCTTGCATCCGGGCGATAGTAGGTTCGAATCCCACTATCGGCAGCCCTGAAAATGGTTTTCCGTGGTTTCCCATTTTCACACCAGGCAAATGCTGGGGCTGTACCTTAATTAAGGCCACGGCCGCTTCCTTCCAACTCCTAGGCCTTTCCTATCCCATCGTCGCCATAAGACCTATCTGTGTCGGTGCGACGTAGCGACGTAAAGCCCCTAGCAAAAAAAAAAAAAAAAAAAAAAAAAACAAAGACAGGAAGACATCCTTTCATCTGCCCCAAGTGCCAAAATTTCATTTGAGGAGAACATGGACAACTTGGCTGCAGAATGTGCATAGAAATTGATTAAAGTTCCCCTGTACTTGGATGTGTTTCTAAAACTAATTGGATTGTTATTTTATAAATTATGATGCATAATTCACACGTACCTAAAAAATTCATATTTTTGTACCTATAGTTCAAGTGTGAAATTCTCAAAAATATGTTTAGTTAAGACTGTGTAGAAAATAGATGAAAGTGCATGTAGATGCAGGAAAAAGTGAAAAAAATGATGTAAAATACATCTTACTGTTACCATGTTTTACCTTTCACAAGTTAGCAGAAAAAATCAGTTTTTCAGTGTAGTTATGAATATACACTTTTTGGTTAAGAAATGGGATAGTTAAATATTGTAGTCATGAAAACTGCATTAAAATAAATGAAATCATGTTATACAATACTGTAATTTGAAATAAAGTATAAAAATCTAATAGTAAAACACAGGGAAAAAAATGGGTCTGAGAGACCCAGTGCGACTATTCCAGGGTTAAGGCCATGGTCACTTCCTTCCCATTCCCGGGCCTTTCCTATCCCATCGACGTCATAAGACCTATCTGTGTCAGTGCGGCATAATTATTATTATTGTGATCACAATTCAATACCGATCAAAACCATGAAGTTTATATCCTATGATTACGTAGCTAACCAGGCAAAACAGCCTATTTATATTTAGGTCTTGAAGTCAAAATAGTCCAATTGGGCTAAGGCATTGAATTTCTCAGTGTATCGCTCACAGTTTGACGCCCAACTTTTCTTAAAAGAAAGTTTTCATCGTTCTTTCCAAATTACTAAAACACAAACTAGAAAAAATAAGATTTGGCTGAGAGAGGAGATCAAAAATACAAGAAACTACAAGTTTACTTTTGGTTGCTCATTGGTACCTATTTCAAGCCCAAGTTGAGTATAGATTATTGTATTATTAAAGAAACAACAAACCCTAGAAAAAAAGCTGCACTGAGCTCGATAGCTGCAGTCTCTTAAGTGCGGCCAGTATCCAGTATTCGGGAGATATTAGGTTCGAACCCAACTGGCGGCAGCCCTGAGGATGGTTTTCCTTGGTTTCCCATTCCCCCCCCCCCCCCCCATGGCGCTACAGCCCTTGAAGGGCCTTGGCCTACCAAGTGACCGCTGCTTAACCCGAAGGCCTGCAGGTTACGAGGCGTCGCGTGGTCAGCACGACAAATCCTCTCGGCCATTATTCTTGGCTTTCAAGACCGGGGCCGCTATCTCACCGTCAAATAGCTCCTCAATTCTAATCACGTAGGCTGAGTGGAGCTTGAACCAGCCCTCAGGTCCAGGTAAAAATCCCTGACCTGGCCAGGAATCGAAACCGGGGCCTCTGGGTAAGAGGCAGGCACGCTACCCCTGCACCACGGGGCCAGCTGTTTCCCATTTTCACACCAGGCAAATGCTGGGGCTGTACCTTAAGACCATGGCCGCTTCCTTCCCACTCCTAGCCCTTCCCTGTCCCATCGTCGCCATAAGACCTATCTGTGTCAGTGCGACGTAAAGCAACTAGCAAAAAAAAGAAAAACTGCATAGTTAATGAACTCGAAACTCAACAATAACTATGCTAAAGAAACCAACAAATACACTAGGCCTAACATGCCCAACCAATTTCACCCTCTGATGATAAATTTGTCCAAGGTACCATTGTATGAAGTTCCATTTTAGCCAGGGGCCCTAAACACAATTGGCCTAATTTTAACACTATGAACAGAGCCATCATTACAACAGTAGAAGCAGAATTAGCCAATAGCAAATTGCCAGCAGATAAAAAAGACAATAAGATTATCATTTGATTTTCTTTTTGAGAGCATGTATTTGCTTTTATTTGAGAATCGAATCCTTGTAGTAAGGGATGAATTACGTCACGTAATTGTTCGACAAAAAATGATAGTTCCTTCTTAAAAATCTTGGAATGAATTGTGATGCTTTGTGTAACAGGCTCGGTCTATAGTTAAATGATCAGGCGAATGGGGACGCCGGTTTTGTGTATCTTGGGGAGGGCTTTGGCGGTGGGTAAACCTGGGTTCATATTAGTTTTTTCTTGATATGTCAATAGATATGAAGTGTTCTTCAGGGTCTGCTTAAGTTGATGTCACGTCACGTAATTCACCCCTTACTGCTCATGACAACAATAGTTACAAGAATTCAATTCTCATACAAAAGAAAATACATGCTCTCAAAAAGAAAATAAATTATAATCTTATAATTACAAAAGCAGATAAAGGTAACAATACCATCATAATGGACAAAAATGACTAAGCAAAATAAATAAATTTTTTAAAGATAGCTCATTCTCTACAGTAAGAAGGGCCCTACCCCAATAATCCAACATCAACTTAAGCAGACCCTGAGAATACTTCATATCTATTGACAGATCAAGAAAAAACTAAATTAATATGAACCCAGGTTTACCCACCGCCAAAGCCCTCCCCAAGATACACAAAACTGGCGTCCCCATTCGCCCGATCATTAACTATAGACAGAGTCCGTTATATAAAGCATTACAATTCATTCCAAGATTTTTAAGAAGGAACTATCATTTTATGTCAAACAAATCCATCAAACACTAAAGAATTGATCAATAAATTAAAAAATATTTGAACATTCAATCCAATAACTCTCTCCACTCATTCGTTATTGTAAACATGTATCCTAGCATACAAATCTCCAAGGAATACCCCATCATTCAAAACAATTTAAGCAAATACAGCTGCGTAAGTATATTAGAAATACAGGATTTCATGTCTATGCTTAAATTAGTTGTAAGCAGCAATTATTTCATTTTCGATAATGTTATTTATCAACAAGAAGGATTGGCTATGGGATCGCCGGCCTCGGGTATCTTGGCCGAAATTTACTTGGATTTTTTGGAACACACCAAAATTGATGATGATAATAACTTTGACAGCATCCTTTCCTGGGCAAGATATGTAGATGATGCCATAGTAATTATGGATGAGAGCATCATAGACGCTGCTACCACCCTCATTAATCTAAATAACATTGACCCGCATATAAAATTTACACTTGAATCCGAAATTGTACGGAAAATTAATTTTTTTTTTACTTAACTATTATCAGGCACCCAAGCTACTTAAGATACAGGACTTTCAGAAAACCCACCCAAACAGTCACTACAATCCGTCAAGATTCTTCACACCCCAAAATTCACAAACGAGCAGCGTACAACAGCATGGTGTACCGAGCTTTCATTGTTCCAGTGTCTGAAAGAGACCTCAAAAATGAGTTCAACACCATTCGTAATATAGCTAAACCTAATGGATACAACAGTTTCTTTGTTAAAAAAATAATAAATATAAATATCGCCCCTCTACCACTTTGAAAAAGATAAACAGAACAACTCCCCCCTTTGTATCTTTATGTTGAACGAACAAATTTACAAAGTCGCCAACATTATTATTATGTGATCACAATTCAATACGGATTAAAACCATGAAGTTTATATCCCATGTTTGACTTGGAAGGGAATGTAGAATCCACGTAGGTCCGTGAAGACGACTTTCTGCAGTAGTGACTTGGGACCTATGGCAAAGATTAAGCCATTTCTTAATGTTTCCTTCATCTCTCATTTTCTTCTCCTTTCTGTTCAGTTTTCCAGCGTCCTCTGTTTCTGGTACATGTTTTTATCTACTTTCTTTCGTACTATCTTCGTTCTGATACTTCTCTTCCTTCTTGGTCCATCTCTTAAAACAGTCTTCTACTATGGTGAGAGTATAAATGAAGAATGTGCGGCAAACTTGTTCACATTCTCCATTTGCTTTTCCGAGGTATGTCATTGCCTCAGCTTTTCTTCAGAAGCTCCTTAATTTCATCTCCTTCCTTTCTCTGTCTTCGGATCACATTCCTTATGTTCACCAATCCTCTAACAAACGCTCTCTTTTCACCCCAAGATGGAATATTCCAAAACAAATAAAAAATGTTTAGTTCTTTTATTCATTGATTTTCGTACAAAGAAATGATCTTTTGGTATGCTTTACTAAATCTTTGTAATTGCAATTTATTGATATTTATCTCCCATTGCATATAGCTTTAATTTTTCCTTTTTGTTTGCTAGTTGAAGAAACCTTTTTAATTCATAAATACATTCTTCCTTTCACTCTGTCTGATTTAGATCATTGCCTTTCCTGCTTAGACTTTCTGTCAAAATCTGTGCCTCAGGACCCTTGACTTGTATTGATTCAGCTTCAGTTACATTTAGATTATCTAGAGATACAAATACTGCTTCCTACCCCAGTTCTTGTGGACAGAATTGACCTTCAGTTAACATCTGAGATGAGCCTAATATATATATATATATATGAGTTTTGTCTGTACATCGCCCAGAATTTAAAAAGGATGGTATTTCTGTATCATTGGTGTCCACAGTTACAAAGAAATGCACTTTTTAATTTTCCTTAATTTCTGTATGTACATATGTACATGCATCACAGGAAAATGGCTGAAGAGAAAATCGGTATGCAAAGTCGGGGTAGTAAGTCCATATAATCTAGGCCATAAATAATTGCATTCATGCTGAGATAAATGGTAGCGGGAAGGCCTAGAATTAAATTCTGAAATGTTTGTTATTTGTGGTTGTATCTTAATGAAATTTGGTATGTAAAGTCTGGGAATAAGTCGCTGTAATCTAGGCCATGAATAATTTTATTTACGGTGAGTGAAATGGTAGTTTAGAGGAAGGCCTAAAAGTCAGTTCTCGAATATTTTTGTTATTAGTGGTCGTATCGATAAATACTACATAACTAAAGTTATACTGTATAGTATTAAATTTCCAATCATTTATGTCTTGCACATTGTTACCGTACCAGCTATGATCACAAAGATATTAATGGATTTGGATTTTTGTACCAAGTTCATATCAGTGCCGAGTCACGAGAAAATGAGTAAACATAATTTAATGAAAATCGGTATGTAAAGTCCACACGTCATTAGTTACTTAAAAAAAACAGTTAATCATTACACAGAAATACTCATTATTGTACGTATTAAAACAATCCTTACATAATTACGTAAATCTCATGCACAAATAAAGACAACTATAATACTTGCATTAGTAAACTGTAATTTAAAATTATTTAGTGGAACATGCTAATAAATAATTATAAACCTGCCAGTGCGCCAAGAATCATACAACTGGCAATGTGCTATTGAATTGTTCTTCACACCAAGCCATGCAGGTAGCAGCACTATCGACTGTCCGGTATTGGTGTATTAAAGTATTTGATAACATATGCCATTCATTGTAAACACCTTCCAATGCCCATTGTTACATATTTGTAACATCAGATTCTGAACTGGCCCTACAGCTACACATATTGAGCTAGTGCATTCCCAAAGTAAATTTTCTCTTCACTGAACATTACACTTTCATAATAGGCTACAACTTTTATGTATGGAAAATGCTAAATTGTAGAAACAGTGAGAATAACAAACATACCTAGCATGCCATGTTCCTTCACAGCAACGACTGGTTGAGTTCAATAAAATGGCGCAAGCTTCCCGGACCACAGTTGAAGAAAATTTGCACCAGAATGTGTTCATGACTGTGTGACAAATGTGCTACACTGGGCAATAAGAATAAAAGAGGTGTATTATAACTTCTGATAGCATCTGATAGTCGTGTGAAAAATTTGTCATGCCGGGCGTTATAGGGAAATTTTCAAGCCTATGGGTATTTTATTCTGCCTTAGACACACATTAGTTGCTAAGTAGAATGACAATCCCTCATGCCATTAGAGGTCAATGACTAGATGTTACGCCTCTTTAAACAATCATCATGATCAGAATGACAATCCCTTAAACTAAGTAAACGATATGAAGGTCGGTATATGTGGTTATGTTTATCTTATTCAAAAAAAAAAAAAAGCGTGATTCTGAAAAAAAGTATTGAATTTTAATTACTTATCTCGGTCAAACATAATAGGAAAGGAAAATGTGATTATAAAATATTTGCTCCCATAAATTCACATAAAACACTGCATAGGTAATAAGATTGTTTCTTTCAGTTCATTCAATCTCAAAATCAGGATCTCCATTGAATCCATCTGTTGTCCACGATGTCAGATTTTCTTGAAGTTTCTGGTAAAATTGTTTGGCATCTGCAGGTATTAGGTGCATCAGCAACTTAAGGTCTCCAAGTTTGGCTTCAGAGATAGGTTTTCCATATTTCAGTAAAGGTATTAATGCCGGATGAAAGGGAACTGTAGTTTCCCGTGGTCGTCCCAGTCTTGACTTATTTAGATTTACTTCCTGAGATTCACCATCGGATTTTTGAAGGGCGGAAAAAAACATACGACACTCCATGTTATCAGTTGTCGGCATGTAAAAGATCTCTGGTGACACGTTTGGTGTTTACCCGACAAAATTAGTTAAATCTCAGCCATAGACACCCAAGAGAGTTTCGGTTTACTCGGTCTGCCATCTGGTGGGCCTAGAGTAGAACGGAGTATCAAAATTAACGAGCAGACAGCCAGATGGCGTCAAATTGAATTGTCTGCACATGGTAGCTGAGGCCACTTAATTTATTATTATTATTATTATTATTATTATTATGGTTCATGTTTGTGGTTTACTGTAGTCACGTCCTAGTTCGTGAACCATGGGCAACGGCTGAGTGGCCTAGTAAGTGGTCCTGAGAGTCAGGATACCAGTTGCTATGGAATGGGAGTGGGCATCTCGGACATATTCTCAGTCGTGGCCCTCCTTGTGCTCAGGCGGCTAGGACTATACAATTCACCGGTGGTCCATAACCCGTTAGAGGAGAGATCCTCACTTGGACTATGTGCAAGTAGGGCAGCATCCTGCTTCATGAATTTACCGAGCTCAGAACATTTTAAGCAAGCCTCGGACCTATGGGAGAAATGGAGTCCCACTCCCATTTGACAGGCGAGGGACTCCTTGGAAACAACTTGGCGAACAAAATGGAATTGGATGGGGAGCTATCAATATTACTGGGGCTTATGGAAGATAGAAGGTAGAACTGGCTGAGTCAGCAAAGAGGATGCATCTGGATGTGCTAGGAGTAAGTGATATTCGGGTAAGGGGAGATAATGGGAAGAGATAGGAGATTATAAGGTGTACTTGACGGGTGTTAGAAAGGGAAGGGCAGAGTCTGGGGTAGGGCTCTTTATCAGGAATACCATTGCACGCAACATAGTTTCTGTTAGGCACGTAAATGAGCGAATGATACGGGTAGATTTGTCAGTGGGAGGAATTAGGACAAGAATTGTGTCCGTGTATTCACCATGTGAGGGTACAGATGAGGATGAAGTTGACAAGTTTTATGAAGCATTGAATGACATCGTGGTCAGGGTCAACAGCAAGGATAGAATAGTGCTAATGGGCGATTTCAATGCGAGAGTTGGGAATAGAACTGAAGGATACGAAAGGGTGATTGGTAAATGTGGGGAAGATATGGAAGCTAATGGGAATGGGAAGCGTTTGCTGGACTTCTGTGCTAGTATGGGTTTAGCTGTTACGAATACATTCTTCAAGCAGAAGGCTATTCACCGCTACACATGGGAGGCTAGGGGTACCAGATCCATAATAGACTATATCTTAACAGACTTTGAATTCAGGAAATCTGTTAAGAATGTAAGAGTTTTTCGGGGATTTTTCGATGATACAGACCACTATCTGATCTGTAGTGAACTAAGTATCTCTAGGCCTAGGGTAGAGAAAGTGAAATCTGTCTGCAAACGAATAAGGGTAGAAAATCTCCAGGACGAAGAAATTAGACAGAAGTACATGGATATGATTAGTGAGAAGTTTCGAACAGTAGACAGTAAGCAGGTTCAGGATATAGAAAGTGAATGGGTGGCATACAGGGATGCTGTAGTAGAAACAGCAAGGGAATGCGTAGGAACAACTGTGTGTAAAGATGGGAAAAGGTGAACATCTTGGTGGAATGATGAAGTGAGAGCAGCCTGTAAACATAAAAAGAAGGCTTATCAGAAATGGCTCCAAACAAGGGCCGAGGCAGACAGGGCTTGGTACGTAGATGAAAGAAACAGAACAAAACAAATAGTTGTTGAATCCAAAAAGAAGTCGTGGGAAGATTTTGGTAATAACCTGGAAAGGCTAGGTCAAGCAGCAGGGAAACTTTTCTGGACAGTAATAAAGAATCTTATGAAGGGAGGGAAAAAGGAAATGAACAGTGTTTTGAGTAATTCAGGTGAACTCATAATAGATCCCAGGGAATCACTGGAGAGGTGGAGGGAATATTATGAACATCATCTTAATGTAAAACGAAATCATCATGGTGGTATTGCAAACAGCCAAGCTCATGGGGAGGAGGAAAATGATGTTGGTGAAATTATGCTTGAGGAAGTGGAAAGGATAGTAAGTAAACTCCATTGTCATAAGGCAGCAGGAATAGATGAAATTAGACCTGAAATGGTGAAGTATAGTGGGAAGGCAGGGATGAAATGGCTTCATAGAGTAGTAAAATTAGCGTGGAGTGTTGGTAAGGTACCTTCAGATTGGACAAAAGCAGTAATTGCACCTATCTATAAGCAAGGAAACAGGAAGGATTGAAACAACTATCGAGGTATCTCATTGATTAGTATACCAGGCAAAGTATTCACTGGCATCTTGGAAGGGAGGGTGCGATCAGTCGTTGAGAGGAAGTTGGATGAAAACCAGTGTGGTTTCAGACCACAGAGAGGCTGTCAGGATCTAATTTTCAGTATGTGCCAGGTAATTGAAAAATGCTACGAGAGGAATAGGCAATTGTGTTTATGTTTCGTAGATCTAGAGAAAGCATATGACAGGGTACCGAGGGAAAAGATGTTCACCATACTGGGGGACTATGGAATTAAAGGTAGATTATTAAAATCAATCAAAGGCATTTATGTTGATAATTGGGCTTCAGTGAGAATTGATGGTAGAATGAGTTCTTGGTTCAGGGTACTTACAGGGGTTAGACAAGGCTGTAATCTTTCACCTTTGCTGTTCGTAGTTTACATGGATCATCTGCTGAAAGGTATAAAATGGCAGGGAGGGATTCAGTTAGGTGGAAATGTAGTAAGCAGTTTGGCCTATGCTGACGACTTGGTCTTAATGGCAGACTGTGCCGAAAGCCTGCATTCTAATATCTTGGAACTTGAAAATAGGTGCAATGAGTATGGTATGAAAATTAGCCTCTCGAAGACTAAATTGATTTCAGTAGGTAAGAAATTCAACAGAATTGAATGTCATATTGGTGATACAAAGCTAGAACAGGTCGGTAATTTCAAGTATTTAGGTTGTGTGTTCTCCCAGGATGGTAATATAGTAAGTGAGATTGAATCAAGGTGTAGTAAAGCTAATGCAGTGAGCTCGCAGTTGCGATCGGCTGTATTCTGTAAGAAGGAAGTCAGCTCCCAGACGAAACTATCGTTACATCGGTCTGTTTTCAGACCAACATTGCTTTTGAGACTGAAAGCTAGGTGGACTTAGGATATCTTATTCATAAGTTAGAAGTAACAGACATGAAAGTAGCAAGAATGATTGCTGGTACAAACAGGTGGGAACAATGGCAGGAGGGTACTCGCAATGAGGAGATAAAGGCTAATTTAGGAATGAACTCGATGGATGAAGCTGTACGCATAAACCGGCTTCGGTGGTGGGGTCATGTGAGGCGAATGGAGGAGGATAGGTTACCTAAGAGAATAATGGACTCTGTTATGGAGGGTAAGAGAAGTAGAGGGAGACCAAGACGACGATGGTTAGACTCGGTTTCTAACGATTTAAAGATAAGAGGTATAGAACTAAATGAGGCCACAACACTAGTTGCAAATCGAGGATTGTGGCGACGTTTAGTAAATTCTCAGAGGCTTGCAGACTGAACGCTGAAAGGCATAACAGTCTATAATGATAATGTATGTATGTATTATTATTACCATCAAATTTAGTTTTAGGCAGTTTATCCTGCAACCATTGACATCCGTTTTCAGAAACACGATCATTTTTTCAAGTTCTGCTTAACTGAAGGACGTGTTTTCCATCTGAACAATAGTGGTGTTTTTCTGCCTGCAGTTTCTCATTGCGTTTCATAGGTGGGCCGGCGTAAGGTTGCACACGACAGCTGCGCACAATGTTGGTCACACTGCAATGGCAGACGAAGCGATGTTGCCGCAGAAACAACAGCTGATTGCACGACACGTGAGTTTTTAAAAACATGGGAGAGATATTTTTAATGTCATCGCGATGATACATAATACAAATGAAATCTGCCGACAAAAATTGAACTTTATACTCACCGTTTATTCATCACACAATATGATACGAGATAAATGCACTACGAAGTTCCTATTATCGCGATGTTAGAAGGTACGGAAGAAATCGGCTGACAAGAATCTCACTTTAAATACACCAGTAAATGTTAGAATAATTTACTCCGGTGCTAACACAAAAGGTTTCAAGTAAAATCTATAAAATTTATGAAAATTCAGAAACCTTATTTTCATACCTGATTCACAAAGGTAGAGGCTCGATATACTCCAGATCACTGCCATCACTACCGTCGCCTTCGTTGTCATTGTCATCAGATCATCAACTCCTGACAGTCTCTGATGTTGCTATTGCCGAATTAATGAACGTTGCGACATGGCCAACTTTCTTCACCCACAAAACCGTATCCATGCGAGCAATACTCTCCCGAACAGTCCTTCCACTTCAGTAAGGACTTATTAGTGCGTACGTAATGTTTTACTTCACCCCATACCGTACCAACTCAATGAGGTTGAAGTGACGGTGGTATGGCAGCAACCTAATCACCTCGTGCTCTTGTTCCTTTGCTACTTCGTCGACTAATTTAGTCATGCACATATGCGCTGGGATATTTCTTTCCTGCAGCCATTCCACTAACGGTTCTTTACGAGCGCTCGAAGTAGCGGTCTTGTCCATCATTACGGAGTGGTAAGGTGCATTGTCCATAACAATGACTTTGAGCTGTAATAATCATCCTCGTGTCTTCGTATTACACCAGCCTGGAAATAATTCCTGTTATAGGAGATAGCTTAATTCGTTTCTTTCCCGGAGTGCTGTGAAGCAAGTCCCTACTATCAGCCCCGTTTCCGCTACTGCTATGTACCGGTACCCCAGTCCCTTTTTACTTTTGTTCTTGGAGGCGAACACCTCTCTGAATAACAGTACAATTTGAAAGCCCTAATGTTTGACATATGCGTTCCACACCATGATCAGCAGGAACAGACAGGCGGCTAGCGTACGAATTTCCTCTCCCTCTCGTAAAACTCACGAGTTCTCCGCACTAATTCTAATGCCTGACTATTAACAGACACTCCGCGCTTCATGACTATGTTGCCGTTTCCGAGACATCGCACTGCATTCGTTAAAATAAAATTTCACAATTATCTCACAACGAAAACAAAACTTTCATAAACGCGCGAATGACACCTGACCACGTGCTAGCGGAGACAGGCAAAACGGCAACACTTCAATGCGGTAGTCAAGCTAGTGATAGATGGCACCACTATACTTCCCATATTGCCAACAACAATCGACTGTAAATAGTTCGTATTTATTTTGTGGCTCGCTTAAACTTTATAACATTTTTTTAAAAGTCTCATGTTTGTGTAAGCAAATAAAAGATTATAAGCACTATATGGCATTAAATAATAATTAACATGAGTAAAATGCGTAACTGTATCTGACATAAAAAGTAGTAGATTGGTGATTCTGATTAATGGGTGACGTTCTTCATTTCATTTTTGTAGTGGTGCCAACATGACTTACAACTGTCAAGTGCAACCTTGTGCCGGCCCACCTATAGTCTGCAGTGTATGAACGGTGACTAAATTTGAGGGCACGCTCAATATCTGCAAAGTCGCTGCTTTCATTATTCTGATATAGAATTTACTGATTTGGCGTGTATTACCTAGCATAACAGGTTAAAACACTTTTACAGTGAAGCCTTAGGAGCTTTCTCAAATAAATATATTTATACAGAAATATTGCTTTCATTGTAGACTACCGTATTTGATATCATGCAACAATCTCATTTTAATACTAGCCTTAGAAAGTTCTTCTAGGGAATGATTCTTCGACGTAACTTTTTTAGCGAGCTGCATTAGTAGCATTGTCCTTCTTACTTTTGGATGTAGGTACTTGATACATCGCTGAACTTTGTCACTTGATAAACCACTGAATGTATCACCACGTCAATAACGTAGCACTATCGAAAATGTAAGCTCTCGTGCTGTCATCTGTGATGCAATGTAAGGAATGTGACACTTGGTCTAATGATGCAAACTGGAATGTCGCATAGTATGTTGATGCAATTTACAGTTTAACTGATTCCCACTATGTCACTTAGGTTTTCAGTTAACTGACAGCTAATGCCCTCTATCGCAGCAGGACCCCTGGGGGTGGGGGACGCACCTGTAGAATACACCCGTGGTATCCCCTGCGGCTAAAAGGGACGACCTAGGCGTGGGCATGGATTGCGGTTGGATATCATGTGTTGGACCTCCTGTGGATGGAAGGGGCTGAATACATTCACTGGTAATCCCTGCCTGTCGTAGAAGGTGACTGAAAGGGTCATATGGCCATGGTCCCCTTTTTATTTTTTATTGTTTTTTGAGGGTTCGTTGTAGACATATTCCAAATTTTTGATGTGCGTGCTGCTCGGAAATGGACCTCCTACATGTGCGACTACGCTTAAAAGTCTGTCAGTAACCACCCATGAAGCGGCGGGTGGAAGTGTCGTGTACCCTTGCAGTAGTATCCGCCTGACAACACAGGTCCCCACACAGCCGAATGCCAGAAAGACATATTCTTATTAACTGTTTTTATGTATTTTTTCACCAAGCTCGATAGCTGCAGGCGTTTAAGTGCGGCCAGTATCCAGTATTCGGGAGATAGTAGGTTCGAACCCCACTATCGGCAGCCCTGAAAATGGTTTTCCGTGGTTTCCCATTTTCACACCAGGCAAATGCTGGGGCTGTACCTTAAGGCCACGGCCGTTTCCTTCCCACTCCTAGGCCATCCCTGTCCCATCGTCGCCATAAGACCTATCTGTGTCGGTGCGACATAAAGCAACTAGCAAAAAAAAAAAATTATTTTTTCTCTATATTTAAGTGCTCTGTACACACTATGGGGTACATGCTATTGCGGGTGACTGGAGGAAGGGAATACTAGTGCTCATTGCCTCAGTCCTCCCGTATTAGGCATCGTCCAACATCGGACCCCGGGCGGTACCGGCTATGACCAGATGGGTATTGCATTGGCTACTTCGTTCGGCTACAGAGACCCCTGATCGGGGTGGGTGGCATTCGGAAAGGATGATTTCGGGCATGGTGTCGAAACCACTTCCGCCTGCCTCCTTGGGTAGTGCGCCACCCAAGCCTAACTTTTGATTCCCTGAGGGGGGGGGGGCAACTCCTTGGGAGCGAGCGCAGCGTATTAGTCTGGGTTCCAGCTTCCCTAGGTTCCTGGTTGCTGCCAGAACCGATGGGCACGATTTCAAGCTGGTTAAATAGATTCTTTTAAGTCGACACATCGAAGGTGTATATGGTGAACTTGAGGGTCTGAAGAAATTGCGCAATGGTGGTTTGCTTCTGAAGATGAGCACTGCACTCCAAGCAGAACAGTTGCTTAAGTGTGACCACTTTGGCGACATCCCCGTCAAAGTGGAAGAGTACAAAACCTTTGAATCTGATTCATGGAGTTATTTTCCACCGTGATCTCGTTCTGAACATTGACGATGAATTGATGGAAGACATGGAGCACTGTGGCGTGACACACGTCCGGTGCATTACGCGCAAAGTCAACAGTGAAGACGTTGCCACGGGTGCGTTCATAGTCTCCTTCAAATTATCAGTGTTGCCAGAGAAAGTCAAGGTAACAACCTATTGTTCCGATGTGAGGCCGTACATCCCGCCTCTTATGCGATGCTGTAAATGCCAGAGATTCGGACACATGGTATCTCGTTCGAATCAAGTCTGTGTGTGGTACATGTGGGAAAGTAGCTCATGGTGCGGAGGAGTGCACCACTCCGTACAAGTGCACTAACTGCTCTGGTCTTCATTCTTCTCGAGATTGGAACTATCCAACCTATTTGAGTGAGAAGAAGATCCACAAGATCAAGACCTAGGATGGTCTTTCCTACCAGGAAGTGCGCTGTAAGTTTAATTCTCTGAATGCACTGGCCAAGACACTAGACTTCAGCATGATAGCACAGTCTCTCCCAGGTTCCTCATTTTCAACTGGAACACCTTTCCAGAAGATCGCCACGCCCAAGGCGGCAGTTGCTCCTGTGAGCAATGCCACAAAGAGAACGAGCTTGAAGGCGGGTCCATCCCGGCCTTCGACCACCAATAAGCCTGTGCCAGCTAAGAAACCTACGCCGGCACAGCCCGTCTAAACAAGAATCGACGGCGGGGAAGAAGAGTGCCCTTACCAAGCGTTCTTCCACATCTACAAATGGGGCCTCATGCCCTCCATACGGAGGGTCTGATTCTGCACCAGAGGAATCTGTGCGCTCCCCTCATAGGAAGAAACCCCGCCCCCGGACTACGTCGAAATTCAAGGCATGCATCACCTCGTCTGGTGACGAGGTGATGCATATGGAGCATTTATCTCCATATTCGGGTGGGGATGTGAGCTCATGCTGTTTCTAACCTAATCCCCAGATGTCCGCACCCACACTATGGCACTGTTACAATGGAACTGTAGTGGTTATGATAGGCATCTTGCTGAGCTGTGCCAGCTCATTAGCGAGTATTCGGTGAGTATAGTCTGCATTCAGGAAATAAATTTCAGACCAGGTCATCATGCGGTCTGGGCCGATGACCTTCGATGTTAGGCCCCTTAAAACAACAAGCATCATGCAGTCTTGAGAAATTTTCGACTATATTCGACAGAACGACATTATGCTCACCGGGCTTCCAATGGCATTGGCATTTTTGTCCGTTCTGATACCTACAGCGAAGAGATCCCACTAAGAACGCCGCTGGAGGCTGTAGCAGTTCGCGTTCTGCTGCCTCTCATAGCAACAATTTGTAATGTTTATTTTCCACCAGGCCAGCCTCTTGGCATAAATGATGTCATTGATCTTATAGATCAGCTTCCTCGTCCCTTCCTCTTACTGGGCAATTTTAACGCCCATCACCTCATATGGGGCTCTGATGCGCCTTTCACCAGGGGAAGGGAGTTGGAAACATTAGTAACAGAGCAACTGGATTTATTTATTTTGAACACAGGCAAACCAACTCATTTCAGCGTATGTTATGGCACATACTCTTGCATAGACTTAAGTCTATGCAGCCAAACGTTGGTTCCGCTGTTTTGGTAGAATACACTCAACGATCTTTATGAAAGTGATCATTTTCCCATTATTCTTACTTTGTTACAACAAAAATCCGTCGAGGCTCCTCCTCGATGGATTCTTAAATATGCTAATTGGCCAAAGTTCACATCTCTAGCTGTCTTTAACGCCGATACTACGCAGACCGTAGATGGCAAAATAACTTGTGTTATGCAAGTTATCCTTACTGCTGCTGAGGAGCCCATTCCCTCCTTCTCAGGGCCCCCTTGCCGAAAACTCGTTCCTTGGTGGAACGAAGAAATTGCAGCAGCTATCAAAGAATGCCCATAAACGTTATCGTAGGCAGCCTACTGTGGCCAACTTGGTAACATTTAAGAAACTCCGTGCTAAGGCGCGAGTTCTTATTCGCCACAGTAAGAAAAAAAAGAAGGTAAGCTTCATGGGAGAGATATGTGTCATCTATGATGTCACATACTCCATCTCAAGTGTGGACTAAACTTCGACATATTTCGGGTATCCAAGGACAGTCTTCTGTATCGGGAATTTCCATTGCAGGCAGTCTCGTCACTGAACCATCTCGCAAGTCATTTCGCGGATGTGTCTGGCTCCAGGAATTACCATCGTATTTCCTTGCTCTGAAGCGGGAGGCAGAACGTCATCGCCTTAGTTTTGCCACTCACGCTTCAGAGGACTATAACGTGCCCTTTATGGAGTGGGAACTCTGCAGCGCCTTGGCGCTTTGCTAGGACACTTCTCCTGGGCCAGACAATGTCCATAACCAGATGTTAAAACACCTTAGTGAGGATAGTCTATTATATCTCCTTCACGTGTTCAACCGTATCTGGATAGAGGGCGAGTTTTCGTCTCGGTGGCGAGAGGGCATAGTAATTCCTATTCTCAAGCCTTACAGAGATTCTAAGTATGCCGGAAGTTACAGACTGATTTGTCTAACAAACTGCCTGTGTAAGCTATTTGAGAGGATGGTAAATTGCCAACTTGTGTGGTGTCTCGAGAAACAAGGATTATTGTCTGAGTACCAGTGTGGTTTTTGAGCCACTCGCTCGACCTCTGACCATTTGGTATGCCTGGAGAGCTCTATCCAGGATGCGTTTCTCCGCAAGCAGCATTTGGTAGCTGTTTCCTTCGACTTAGAAAAAGCCTATGACACCACATGGCGATATGGTATCTTTTCAGTCCTGCATCAGTGGAGATTCCGAGGTAACTTACCGGTATTCATTGCAAATTTTTTGTCCCTCCGTCTATTCCGTGTCCGAGTAGGGAGGACGTATTTGCAATTCCACGTTCAGGAAATTGGAGTCCCACAGGGATCGGTTCGTAGTGTCACTCTGTTCACGATTGCCATAAACGGTATTGTTGCTCATGCTGGTTCGGCAGTAATACCGTCGCTTTATGTGGACGATTGTGCTCTGCACTATAGCTCATGTAATACGGCAGTCGCCGAGCGACAATTACAGCAAGCTATTAGAGTGGAGCAGTGGACCTTCGAATATGGCTTTTGGTTTTCCACCACAAAGATCTCTGTTGTCCACTTTTGTCAGCAATGTACTCTTCACCCACATCCTGAATTTTATTTAGGAAAGGTCGCTATTGCTGTAGTTGACACTTGCCGATTTCTTGGGCTCCTTTTCAATAGTACATTATTGTGGGAGCCACACATGCGGCAGCTAAAAGTGCATTGCACGAATGAGGCTTAATCTAAGTTCCTTAGCAGCACTAATTGGGGAGCTGACCGCACGGTGCTCCTCCGCTTGCATAGGGCACATTTTATCCAGGTCAGACTACGGCAGTGCAACATGTGGCTCGGCATGATCAAGCGTTCTTGCGAGATTGAACAGTATCCATCACAGCGGGGTGAGATTGGCGATGGGAGCTTTTCGAACGAGCCACATAGCTAGCCTGTTCGCAGAATCGGGTGTGCCACCTTTACACCTGAGGCGCCAGCAGCTACTTCTGTCGTATGCTGCAAATTTGCGACAGATGCCATTTCACCCAAGCTATCCTTGCGTATTCAACAATGGACACCATCTGCTGTGCGCTGCTTGTCCTCGAGCTACGCAGCTGGTTGTAATATGCTTGGATAGCAGTCGCAGATTGTTTCACGTACCTTCTGTTCCTTGCCTTGTCAGACATCAAGCGGGGTACCTTCATGGGTAGTACGACATCCTGAAATAATCCTGGATCTGTACACTGGGCCGAAGGAAAACACGGACCCTTCGATTTATTGGAGGCTCTTTCTGTCCTTGTTAGCCGGTATCCTGGTTCAGTCGTCGTTTACACGGATGGCTCGAGAACAGACACTAAAGTGGGCTGTGCATTCGTTGTCGACACTGATAGGTTTCTTTTTTTGCTCTCCTGGAAACCTGTAGTCTGTACACAGCAGAGCTCTATGCTAGCCTTGAAGCTCTGCGGATGCCGGGGCTGTACCTTAATTAAGGCCGCGGCCGCTTCCTTCCACTTCCTAGGCCTTTCCTATACCATCGTCGCCAAAGACCTATCTGTGTCGGTGCGACGTAAAAAAAAAAAAAAAAAAAAAGCTCTGCGGTATGCACTGTCCGATGAGTGCCGACACTTTCTTCTGTGTACTGACTCCGTGAGCTTGCTACAGTGTATTGATACCTGTTTCCCTTGGCACCCTCTGGTGCAGCGGAACCAGGACCTGCTGGCCAGGTGTTCGGGTGCCGGCACCAAAATCCCGTTTCTGTGGCTTCCAAGCCACATGGGTGTAGAGGGAAACGAGTTAGCAGATCAGGCTGCCAAGGGGGCAGTAACACTGCCCGCGTTGCCTTACAAGGTTCCAGCAAGTGATATTCACTCTCAGTTGAGGCATTTGGTTATGTCTCATTTGGAGATGGAGTGGCAAGCTACTCCTCTTCCAATAAGCTGAGAGTGATAAAAGGTACAACAAAGGTATAGAGGACTTCCCTTCAGGTTTCTCGGAGGAAAGCAGTGGTGTTATGTCGTCTTCGGATTGGCCACGGTGTACTAACGCACTCCCATTTATTGAAAGTAGAACCCCCTCCAGTGTGTACTTGCAGCGATCATCTTACCGTGATACACATCCTTACGGAGTGCGTGGACCTGGTCTTTCTGCGCCGTAGTCTAAAACTCCCGGGTACCATCTCCTTCATCTTGCGCGATGACGAGCAGTCCGCCGACCTTGTCATCAGTTTTGTGAGGGATAGTGGTCTTTTTTTTATCGTGTGTAATGTCCTTTGTCCTAGTGTATTTGTGTTCACTGTGCTTTTATCCCATTGACTTTGTTTTAGTTTGTGTTGCATATTTTAATGTGTTATTTTAACTTCTAACTTGAATGATATGTATATCTGCATTCCTGGCAATGCCTTATTCCTTTGTCATGTGAATTTTGTATTATTTTATTAGAAATAAGGCATTGCGAATTAGATCCACTGATTGTTTTAATCTCGTAACCTTTTTTCATCATCATTATTTTAAACTCCAATCATTGGATACATTTTAAATCATGCCGTCAATCTTGTTTCATTAGGGGCCAATAACCTTCTATGTTAGGCCCCTTTAAAGAACAAGCATCATCATCAACGCAGCTTCCCTCTAGAAGATAATGCTAAAATCTCAACTTTTGTCAAATGGCACTTAGTCTATTGATGCATAACTCCATCCAGTTTATCAAGTTTGATGTTCAATAAATGTTGAAATTCTTTGCAATTATTTAGAAAAAGACTAGGTAAGAAACAGATATGGAATCAGCCACTTCCCTAAATGCAGAGGTTGGTTGGTTGGTTGGTCGATTTCAGAAAAGGTCACCCCTTAAATATTAGATTGACGGTTTTCCAGAAGGAATAAGAAAGAGTAGACATGATTGGAGGATAGAATTTAGAAGAGAAACAGAATGACTGAATGAATAATTTAATAACAGGGATGGTAACAGTCAAACGAAGGCAGATTGCATGACCAATTTGAAAGCAAGAACTTTCTCAATAGTGGGTTTAAGTCTTTATAAACACTAGGCTTTGCTAATAAGTAGCCAGTAGAATAGCTGAAGAGACCTAACTCATGGTTTCTTCATCATCATCATCATCATCATCATCTGACTGTGGTAGTAACAGTAAGAGTAAATGAAGTACCATAGTAGTAATTATTTAGACTTATTTCTGCAGCTGTGTGTCTAGATATGGATTATCATTCTTACGAAGTCTGCTGTAAAAGTCATTTCTTATCAGCATTAGGAATCTCTACGGTAGATGCTTCCTCACTATCATTACTAAAATTACTAGAAATTACTGTCACAATAAACCATAGATACTAATACATTTAGTAACTTCTACACATAAGCTTAAACACTTTATCTCTGGTACTAGATGAGACTTTGAAGTCCCCAGTATCTTATAACATCAGAATTTCACATTGCTACATAATGAATAAGTTCATACAGAAGAGTTTGTCATTATAGGCCTGCATTTAAGATAGAAAAATATTAGCTTACTATTCAGCAGTAGAAATGCTAATACAAATAAATTCTTTTTTTTTTTGTGCTTCAGCACTAGCCATAATGGCTTCACCATTACTGCGTAATGCCACGCCTATTAGTCAGATAGCTCCTGTATATCGTGTGTGATTGATGCTGCCATCTCTCACTAGATTCTGAAACTATTTCTAAAGAGGACTGAAGTGTCCCATCAGGTTTCTAGGTAATTTGCAATTTCTGTGGTGATTTTTAGAAGGTGGGACTTAAAATTCCCGTTAGTAAACTAAGGAGGAACGAACACTTTGAACGTGGTACCCGAGCAGCGCTCAAGCTTGGTTTCCGTAACTAATAAATCATCACGTGCTGGAAATACATCTGTGTCCTTTCTGGTAATCGTGAACATCATCATTACAGTTCTGCATACAGCTGCTAGTTGGGAGGACTGGCCCTTACTGGATAGAAAACAAAAACCTATTTTGAAAAAGAGTATAAAGGATGTGTCTCGCACGCTTTATTGTCCCGCTCGTTCCTACAGTGGCGTCAGTGTCTTGATTCTCTGTGATAGAAACCGTAATAAACTGGAGTGAAAAAAAATAAAATTGCAAACATGTTGATTACAATTTTTTTAAAACATTAAACGTAATAAATATATTGGACCCCTTTGATATTTTACTGTCAAAAATCAAAGAACTAAATGAGTTCAGTGCTGAGATGGATAATTAGTTTTGGATACAACAAGAATAATTAATTTCTCTCGCAAAGTGTTGAAATTAGAAAGCCTTAAAATCTGGCTAATATGCTAGTATACAACAGTTAACACTTTACAGATATGCTAGTGTTCAGTGTGTTAATTGGATGATCGTTCTTTTGGGAGCAAATTAGTATTCCAAACTACACTTAAATTGTTGCATATTCTTTCAATTTCCTCACCTTTTAACTTGTCGTGAACAACTAGATTGAATTCTTGACTAGTTATTACCAAAAAACGTGGTAATAAAGAGGAATTATGGGTTTTTAATTCTTTTTCTTCTCTAGGTACATTATCAGTCATAGAAATGGAGAATATGGAGACCTCAGCAGATGTGACTTCTAGCATCCCTGCCGATTCTGGGGTTGATATTTCACCCAAGATGGATGGGGGAATTTTGAAGAAGATCATTCGAGAAGGAACTGGTACAGAAACTCCCAGTCCTGGCAGTAAGGTTACTGTCCATTATGTAGGAACTCTTCTAGATGGAACCAAGTTTGATTCCAGTAGAGATCGTGATTCACCATTTGAATTCGTCATTGGCAAAGGTAACAACCAATTTCTATCTAAAATTTTATTGTATATTCTTATCAGATGCTTTGTATAATACAGTGATTCTGTAATCAATTGCAATACACCACACACAATTCTTTCTCTTCTTTTTGGCATTATGCATTGATGTTTTATTTATTTATTTATTTATTTATTTATTATTGACTTGTTTTATATGGCGTGGCTCAGGCTATGAAGCCTGCTGTTATGCCAAACCATCTCAAATGTACTACATTGTACAAACTACAGAGTATTAACATTTCTAATTACATATAATTAATTATAAAATTAAACTTAAATAATAGTTATAAACAAAAGGTAAATTTCTTAGAGTCACTATAAAAAAAACATTAAATACTAATTTCTTAAGTCTATGTACCATTTATAACATATTTTTTAAAATACATTTCTACTATGTATGTCTCTAATTACAGCCGGAAGGGAATTCCAAGAGCGTATGGTTGCAGGTATGAATGAGTTGCCGTAACCGGTCGTGCGGTAAATTGGGAAGCTCAGCAGGGAAGAGGTTTCTGACCTTGTAGGTATACTGTTTGGAGATGACAAGTATTTAAGATCCATTCTCAGATAACTTGGTGTGTCTTTACGGAGGATGTTGTGAATAAGCGAAACAGAGTGAAGGTTTCTTCTCTCCGCCAAATATAACCACGACAGCTGTTCAAGACAAGGTGATACATGACAATACCTGGGCATATTTAATACAAAACGGATGCATGTATTATAAGCCCGCTGAAGTTTAGCGTTAAGTGTGGTGTTTAGGTTGTTGTATATTACGTCACCATAATCGAAGACGAGTAGAATTAAGCTTTGAACAAGTAACTTTCTCGTATTTAGAGGAAGGAGATCCCGTAAACGTATAAGAGAGTGCAAAGAAAAGAATACTTGTTGGCATATTTTCGTCGTGTGCTCCATCCAGTTTAAGTACTTATCAAAAATGAGGCCAAGGTTTTTTACAGTTTCGTTTATTTGTATTGATGTTGCGTGGAATAGGATTGGGGGAATTTTAACACTTCAGTTTGGTATGATTACTTTTGGATCCAATTATGATTGCTTGCGATTTGAATGGATTGACTTTAAGAGAGTTATTTTTAGTCCAGTCTTTTATATTTTCCAGGTCATCGTTTAGTTTGTTAATGTCTAGGTGGTTGTCTTTCGGGTTTGTTTGTATATAAAGTTGTTTGTCGTCTGCGTAGAAATGGTATTTACACGTTTTTATATGTTCTGGTAGGTCATTTAAGTACAGTGAAAATAACAGTGGCGCTAGAACACTGCCCTGAACTACGCCAACTTCAGTTTGTTGCCAGTGTGATACTTTCGTACCTGCTGAAACGCACTGCTGCCGCCCAATTAAATAAGAGTGTAGCCACGTCAGTGCGCATGAAGAACATTTTTGTGCTTGTAGCTTAGCTAATAATATTTCCCTGTCCACACAGTCAAATGCTTTACTTAGGTCTAAAAGTACAAGGATAGTCATTTGTCCGTTGTCCATGCCTGCTTGAATGTCATTTGTAACTTTTAGTTGTGCTGTGGTTAGGTCTAAATCCTGACTGGTATTTGTCGAGTAAATTGTGTTTGTTAAGGTAATTTGTTATCTGCTTGTGAACGACCTTTTCTAATATTTTACTAAGACAAGGAAGTATGCAAATTGGTCGAAAGTCTTCGGGTTTTGTTGGATTATCGATTTTTCTTATCGGTCGTATTATGGCACTTTTCCATATATTGGGAAAGATTCCTGTCATAAGTGAGGTATTTATTATGTGTGTAATTGTTGGGAGAACAATTTCAGAGAGTTTTTTAATTAATGTCAAATTTATTCCGTCACATCCTGTAGCCTCTCTGACTTTATTTCATGAATTGCTTCTCTGGCGTCATTAAGAGTTACATGTGAAAAATAAAATTCTTCTCCATCGTGTTTTGTTTTCGTATGTAGTCTGTCGATTGTTTCCCTTTTAGTTCGTTCGTCTGTATGTGAATTTTGTGAGCAGAAAAATTTATTTAATTCGTCTAATGGCAAGTCAGTGTTGTTTTATCGGTTTTATTTTTTGTTTAACCAATGTTCCGAAGAATTTTCCAAACATTGTCAGAAATGTTATTTTTTTAAGATTTCATGTGTATGGCGTATCTTAGCATTCCTGATGGTCTGAGTTGTTGTGTTACGCAATTTTTTGTACTTTTCGAAATTGTCTTCAGTTGGATTTTTTCTATAATATTTGTAAGCTGCATTTCTTTCCTCCATTTTTAACCGTATGTCTTGCGTCAGCCAAGGTGATGGTTTTCGTTTCACTCGTGCTGTCCGTATGGGGGCATGTTTGTCATACAGTCCTAAAAGTAGTTTGTTAAACAAGGTTATTTTGTCGTTAATGTCATGTACGAGCTGTATGTTTTGCCACGGTGTTTTGAGTGCGTCCTCAATGAACGCCTCTTCGTTTAGGCTTTTGAAGTCTCGATAGGAAATTAATTTAGGCTCATATTTGGGACATTTCGGTGAGTAAGTTGCGTAAATAAAGTCATGTTGGTAAAGTCCGGGAGCTGGCTGTTGTCTGTAAGTCTGCATTCTATCAGTATTGTTTGTAATAATTAAATCCAGTAGTGAATGGGAAGTAGCTGGTGTGTAGGATTTAGGGGAAGGATCGTCATATTGAGTGAGGTAAGCATGCTTTTGAGTCGTCTAGATTCAGCAGAGTCACATTTCATCACGTCAGAATTAAAGTCGCCCATTAAAATAGCATGCTCATACCTGGGTAATAGGTCCTGTAGTGCTTCCTCCAGGTCTTCGATATATCTTGTCTTCGGTGCACGATACACAACACCCAGTAAACACTTAACACTGCGAATTTGTAATTCAGTAAATAGGAACTCCGGCCCGTTGTGAAATTCACTTGGTGTTTTGCGTAATTCTTTGAATTTCATATCCTTGCGCAGATATATCCCTACGCCTCCCCCACCTTTTCCTACTCTATCGTTTCTTATCAGCGTGTAACCCCCCATATGTACTAGTGAAGACGGGATACTTGGTTTCAACCACGACTCGGATATTAATATGGCATGGAAGTTGTTGTTAGAGAATATGTCTGAGAATTCGGTGAAATGGGAAAGAAGGCTCTGTGTGTTCACGTGGCCCACCTGCAGAGAGCTTGGAGGTACAGGAGGAATGTCACTGGGGCAGCCCGCAGTGGTTTGGGAAGGGGTAGTTGTAGTTTGAACGGTCTGCGTTTGGGGAGGGGAGGTTTGCAGGCTGTAATTAGAGACATTTGTTTCCTTTAACCTAAGAAAAGCCAACTTGACAGTTTCTAAATGCTAACTGAACTAGTTTCCTGGAATTTAGTTAAGCCTAATCTAAGTTATCGATTAAATTTAACATATATTTACAAATCTAGGTATTTTTCTATTCAATTACAGTTATCGCCTGGTTTTAGCTTAGGCTCATGATTAACTAATGTTGTTTAGTTCTTGGCGATTTGTGACCCGAATTTTCCTGTCGCCTCGTTTCACTATCACTGTCCCGTCCCTCGACCACGTATTTTTTACACCGTACTTCGAAATTGCCTCCTGGAGAAGCTGCAGTCTCAGGGGAGTGAGATCTTCTCGGATAGTTTTGTTTGTGCCCTTCAGTTTTTTCTTATTTGTGAATATTGCATTCCTTTTTCGATAGGACACAAACTTCACTATTATTGGTCCCGGACGACCGCCTTCTCTTTTCCCTACCCTGTGTGACCTATCAATGTCTTCTAGACTGAGATCAACCCCAATTTCCTCAGCGATATTTAAAATTATGTTGTCCGTGTTCTCATTTTCGGACTCTGCTACACCGAACACTCGCAAGCACTGGCGCCTCGTGTATTGTTCCAGATCGTCGGTCTTCTCCTGTAACTGGGACTCTAGTCTCTTTATGATTTTGTCCCTATCTTCGAGAGCACTCCGCAAGTCTTCAGTTACCTTAGTGTTGAAGTCTATAGACTCCTGCAATTGTTCTACCACTACCTTTGTCACTTGCTCCTGTATTAGGTTGGCAAGCGTGTTCAAGATGTCCTTGCTACACAGCGCGTCCTGGACGGCTTGCTTCACCAAGTTCTCCATCGGCACTTGCTTTACTTTACGCGGCATGATATTTTTGTCTGCTGGTAGATGTTAATCACACGCATCACGTCACTAACACTTCTGTATATGCACAACAATGGTAGGAAAAAGTATTAGCGTCACAAATCGTTTGCACTGCAAAAGTACACCTTCAAACTTAACGTTAATCAGGAGCCTTGCCTTGACCGACTATGCACTGTCCGCCATGACACTTCGGAAGTTGTGCATTAAGCATAAAAAAAAAAAGCTCTGCACAAAGTGGTAGGTAACTTGAAGGAGGTCTTGTAATAACGTGGCTAGCTGTCATGCGATTGGCTGTATTAACTGATTTGCCCTGACATCCGTTTGTACAGTGTTATTTATTACTAGCTATATTACCCGGTGGTGCCTGGGTACTTGGTTGATTGTTGACTTTTAGGTATTTTATTACCTCTTGATTATGTGTGAAGCAAAATTTTGTAGATTTTGTTATTGTGATGTGCGCGCGCGCGCGCGCACACACACACACACACACACACACACAAATCCATAATCTGGGCCATTTTGGACTTTTTTTTCACCTCTTCTCATCCCCCATGCCGACGGGGGATGAACTTGGACTTAAACGACATGCGGAGTGTCATAGTTCGTCTCGACGACCCCGAAACCTCCGGATTCGACAGTATTTTCACCCATAGAGGTGGCTTACCCCCACAGTGCTTTTTTCCAGGCAGTCATTTGTAACAGAATCCCGTCTTGGTCTAGCCTACATTTACGCACGTACCTACTTCGAACCGCAGGCCTGTAATCTACTGTAGAATCGTGAGCTGACATTGCCATGGATATGGCTGGTCATTTCTTCATCCGATTCCTAGAGCGGGGTAGTGTGATGGCAATATCTCCATAATGGTTGGTTTTAGGCCCTTAAAACATGATTTTCTGGGCCCATAGACAGTTTTGTCCTTCGTGTCGTAAGGCTTAAAATGAGCTTTATCTCGTTTTTGTGCGACAAATTCGATATTTTATGTCCGCTATATTGGCGGTTCATTTCAAGAGGGGGTTATAGCTAGACGTTCTGTCACACCTGGAGAGTTGCCATCAAGATTGACTGGCTGCCACTTCCCAATCAAAGTGGAGCCCTCTCCTGCAAAGGGTTCCAGAACAACAAAAGGGTGTGTTGCATGCCTGAAACACAAGCAGAGGAAGAAGACCACCTGGCAGTGTGATCAGTGTAAAGTTCCTCTTATATGGAGGATTTCCAGCCATGTTTCAACTCCTATTACAATATCTGGTAAATATATATCTATTAAATTACTTAATTCTATTTCTTCCTTTACAATACTTCTACAGTTCAACACTAACATTTTTATGTCATCCCTACTTGACTTCCAGAGCTCTGTACCCTCTTCACCACTCCCTAGAGAACCCTGTTTCCCTGAATGTACCTCCCTATTACCCTTCTAAACTAATTTCCTAACTTACACTACCACTGTGGTTTAAATGAAGGCCATTTGAGCGCAGTTCCCTATCTCCTACCCACCCATTAGGGTCTAGAAATTTCACTCTCTGTTTCCCACATACCCACTCCATAGTCTCATTTAAATCCCCAATCACCCTCCAGTCAGTATCCCTCCTACACAGTATTCCACTGATAACAATCTCCGCTTCCTTAAACTTCACCCGTGCTGCATTTACCAGATCCCACACATCCCAAACTATGTTGGTACTTATATTAGCTTGCTGTACATTGTTGGTCCCAACGTGAAACACTACCACCTTCTCCTTCCCCTCCTTCTCTTCTGCTTTTCTCGGCATCTGCCTCAACCTAATTCCTGGATAACATTCTACCCTGGTTCCCTTTCCTGCACACACTTTCACCGCGTGTCTAACGATGGTATCCCCCATGAGCAGAGCCTCATCCCCTTCCCTCCTGGTTAGCCCTATCTTTCCTGATAGCTGCAGAAGCTACTTCCTCCTCCTTTTTCTCCCTCCCATAATCCTGTTCCACCTGTCTTTTCCTATCCTGTACTCTACATTTCCCTTCCTACTTCCACACATCTCAGCAACAGTTCCCTGTTCATCTTCCCTCTGTTGCTCTACCTGGAGTGGCTCATACAGATTTCTCACAGGCACCTGTCCTGAATTCTGATCCTAACTAGAGCTCAGCCTGCAATCTCCTTTCCCTTCTATAGTTCTCCCCTTTCCTTCCCATCCCTATTTTACACCTGCGGTAACCTGTTCATTGTTTGAGGGAGGCCTTCATTCCTGTCTTCTGTGAGAATCCTAATTATTTCCCTCAAACTCTCCAACTCCTTCCTCATACCCCTCAATGCCTCGCCACACCCACAATTCCTACACTTGCATCCTTTAGCCATTCTTTACGGACAAAATAAAAATGAAAGGAAAAGTAAAATAACTTGCTTTATGCAAAAAAATTAACAAAAAAATATTGTCTTGGATAGTACTCAAAGATCACACAACAATTAGGTGATTAATATACTACTACACTGTAATACTACTTAGACGTATTCTATTTTTATCCTACAACACCCAACTACTGTTAATTACTGAATACCGAAAGGAATACGCAATTAACTTTTAATCGATGTATGAACGAAGGTGCAAAGTATTACATAAAAGTACATAAAGTATGCCGGGACCTTAGGCTACAAATTATCGGAATAAGGTAATCAGCTGATTTTGTAATTGTTTACACAACTACAATGTGCATGTAGCCTGTACTCCTTGATCTCGTCGGAATGTACGGTATCAACAAGTGTCAACAATCTGGAAAAACTACGCGCGCGCGCGGGTGTGTGTGTGTGTGTGTGTGTGTGTGTGTGTGTGTGTGTGTGTGTGTGTGTGTGTGTGTGTGTGTGTGTGTGTGTGTGTGTGTGTGTGTGTGTGTGTGTGTGTGTGTGTGTGTGTGTGTGTGTGTGTGTGTGTGTGTGTGTGTGTGTGTGTGTGTGTGTGTGTGTGTGTGTGTGTGTGTGTGTGTGTGTGTGTGTGTGTGTGTGTGTGTGTGTGTGTGTGTGTGTGTGTGTGTCCAGGACTGAGAAAGGGGGTGAATTTTTAAAATGAGTATATCTCAAAACTAAGCATATTAAGGCCGTGAAAATAGGTATTTTTAATCTTTTAAATATACAGTTTTTATGAAGGGTTGTCTTTTATATCCCAGTTGTTAATAAATATTTCAAAACATTCATCCCTTATTAAAGTATTCATTACTCCATTACTGTTTGATGTACAAAATCAAAATTTCACAGTTGTTCGCTTTTACGTCCTAGATGTTAAATCAAATACGGTTTAAAATATTCAAATTCTTCCGTACGGGGCTCAAGTGAGTGGTAGATTATAAAATAATCATTCCCCCTAAACTGTTTGACGTACGAACTTAGGACGTATTTTACAGGCTCAGCTGACAGTGGACTCTCCAAAATGTAAAACTTTGATTAACTTTTTTTTCTTTCTGCAAGCTCCTTTACATTGCAACGACACAGATAGGTCTTATGGCGATGGTGGGATAGGAAAGGGCCAGGAATGGGAAGGAAGTGGTCATTTCTTTAATTAAGGTACAGCCCCAGCATTTGCCTGGTGTGAAAATGGGGAAACCACGAAAAGCCATTTTCAGGGCTGCCAACAGTGGGGTTCGAACTCGCTATCTTCCGGATGCAAGCCCACAGCCACCCACCCCTAACTGCATGGCTAACTCGCCCGGCACTATTATTTTAAAGCCGTAGCGAAGCACAGGTATCTTGCTAGTATTGCATAATACGATATTAAGGAACCCTTATCCCTTTTCTTTTGGGGTCGAATATGAAGTGAGACGAATCTTCGTAGCAAGTTTTTACGACCGAATGCCCTTCCTAAAGTAAAGTCATCAGAGGAGATGAAACGAATGTCGTGATACAAGAATAACTAAAACTGACTATATTTACTTTATATTAAGTGATTCGCAAGTTGTGCTGAATGCAATAAATAATAAATATAATATGAATCCAATAGCTGTAGCTATTAAAACCACAGTTCAACGAAGTCCGCACATCTGTTTTGACTGGATTCATGGTCATTGTGGAATATCTGGAAACTAGAAAACTGATCTTCTGGCAAAGGCAGCTGCTACATCTAATTTGGAAATTACTTATGATAAAACGTCACCTAGCTACGCTAAAAACATCATAAAGAAGCACGTAATCCATCAATGGAACAACATTTGGACTTCTTCCACTAGAGGCCAAGTCACCAGGGAAATATTCTTTCCTGTGTTTTTTCAAATGTCTGCAAAGTATTGTGTTGGTGCCAAGCTTTGAAATAACTCAAGTTTTGACTGGTCATGGCAAATCACGTTATTTTTTGCATCGGTTTGGAATCAATCGTCCTGATGGCTACATGTGTGTCGGTGGATCTTCACAAACAGTGGACCACCCACTGTTTGAATGTGCTGCATTTGAAAGAAGGAGGCACGACTTGAACTCTCATTTAAATTATTGCAACATTGCATTATCAAAACCCCTGTATCATTTGTTTAAGAAGCTATGCTGTTACAGATATTTTAATAACTTCATCCACTTCATTTTCTGCCGATTAGGTACATGAATATTAATTTTCATTGTAAAATTGAATGTGTATTTTAACTACAGTATAACCCTAGTATACTATGTAAAATAGGGTTCCAAACTGCTTTGGATATTCAGTAATAATAATAATAATAATAATAATAATAATAATAATAATAATAATAATAATATTTACTTTATATGTAGGCCTAAAAGTCCTGTGTTCACCGTTTATTGTCTTTATAAGTTTAGAAATACTGCCTTCCAACAAAAATAGCTGATAAAACTCAGAATACATTCATAAGTTTGTTAAAGATCAGTGTAGAATGATTACATGTACAATTTATAGTTCTTGATTGCCTAGAAGTCATGTGTTCACTGCACAGAATTTGAGGTTATTATATATTGGACCCCCCCCCCTTTACTTTTTTTTCTGTAAAAGTGGGGAGAAAAAAAAAAATCATATATGCAAGTAAATGCGGTATTCTGGGCTGAGTATCTGATGTTTGACGCGCTGGCCTTATGACCCCCAACAAGTGTTTTGTTACTGAAGGAACTTAGGTTCCCTTTTGATGCATTTTTGTTTTTTGTTTAATAATTTAAAATCATTTCAAATTCCCCCATTGGCTAAATAGTTTTATTTTTTTAAATTTCTCTTAATTTTTTCATAATTGATGGTTATTTAGTTCTGCTCCTTAAAATAAAAATCACCATCATCTCAAGATGATCTAATGCTCACAATTATTAATTCTAGGCAGTGTGATCAAAGCCTGGGATATTGGAGTGGCTACTATGAAGAGAGGTGAAATTGCTGTGTTGACATGTGCACCTGAGTATGCCTATGGTAAAGCTGGAAGTCCACCCAAGATTCCTCCTGATTCAACACTCATCTTTGAAGTAAGTTGATATCTTTATGAATAATTATTATTGCTTGTCACATCAAATATTTAAAATATCAAGGTCTTTTTTCTCCAAACCACTGTAGCATACCTCTTTTGCAATCAACCATTTTAACATGTCTTAAGCTATAATTATGCCATACCGTAAAATCTTCAGCCTAACTTTTGTGAATGTGACAAAGAATGTCAGGAAATTTATGAAAATTACCCTTGTGTACTTCATTGTACTTCATTCATTTTGGGACTGCCTAGTCATCTCTGGAGGAAATGAAGACTTCCAATCAATTTCAAGCATAGTCCCGAAACCTGGTTGCCAATTCTCTTGTTCGCATTTACCACGTTGTTAAATTACCTTGCTAAGCAAGTATGATATTTGGTGGGGTTCCCAATTTTTTGCATTTTTTCAATTTGTAACGGGTGCGGCAGAAATACCAGACGAATTTCAAACGTAAATAACTTGGCAACACAACAAGCAATTTAACCCATTAGCGCCTAGCGTTACCATATGGCAACGATTTTCGCACCGTTTTCTTTTAATGCTGTAGGCAACAAGAAATAATCTGGAAGATTGTGGTGTCATCCGACAGTTAGAGAAGAGTTTGTATAATCTAGTAATCATGTTTATTTCGTTTTAAAATCTATTGTTGTGACACAAAGACTGGTGGACTCTTGGTTATTTTAAGATTCCTGCGAAATGGCTGCCGGCTTCACGTACGAAGGATATAAAATCTAAAAGTGAAGTCCTTTCATTGGATTATGTTTACAGTAGGGTTGTGCACACTTCATTATATATGTTGTAAGCATTTGAAACAGTACGGGCGCACAATGCCGTAGTAGTGCTTGTTGAATCATTAGCGTTGCCATATGGCAATGCTAGGCGTTTATACTCAGTAAAATAGCTGCAGCTGTCAGATCATGATACTTTATACTGATTCACACATCTTCATTTCAGGAAGGGATTTTCCCTTTTAGAAGCACTGGATATGCTACTGACTGAAGATCTCGATGGTGATATTTTTGTGGAACTGCCCTGTGTAAATGTACTTACAGATGAGGGTTCCTGGTGATGATGATGGTGGGCTTATTGATAATCTCTCTCTCGAAAGTTATGTGTCAGTGCTGAAATGAAGCTTGTAAATAATGAAAGAATCGGGATTAGTTACGATGGTGAAGGTGTGTTACCAGAGGACGGAGCGCCTTTTCTGTCTACTGATGCAGGATCTGTTTCAATACCCGATGCTGCGAAAGAGCGGATAACTGATGGAGGAAATAATAAATCAAATAAAAATCCAAGATAGACCGATGGGGCTGATTTCAATATTGGGTGACTGTTGACATTTCCGGAGCCTAGTTATAGCAAGTGAAAATCCATGACTGTTGTTGACATTTTTGAATTGTTTACAGATAACCAGCTGATCGAACATTTAGTTCGAGAGTCTAAAATGTATGGGGTGTTTTTAAATTGTACGGACCCACAAATAACTTCTGATGAAATTCGTTGCTTTGTCGCCATACTTTTCATTTCTGGATATAATAGGTTGCCCTCCAAGCGTTCTTATTGGGACACACAGGATGATATGAAGACAGTGAAAGATTGTCATTCTCTATCTCTGTGGCTAACGCGCTAGTATTGAGGGTGGGTTTTTATATGCCTCCGAAAGTATAGACTAATAGTTTATAACTGTATCTGAAGTTCTTTGATTCTTATTTTTCGTATTTTTGATTGTTCCAGTGAGTGTTTTATTTTGACAGGCAATGAACTGTACATATGTGTCTATATACTGCAAACAAATATTTTCTCCTTTGTTCAATAATTCTATTTTTTTTTTTTTTTTACCATGATGTGAATAAAAACTGATATTCCATATTCTTACAATAAATAATGCTAAGATATTTCAACATTGTTATTGCACGAAAACGAAAAAAAAAAACACTTTGCAACCTAAATTCGACTTTCAAAACTCATTGTTTAAAAATAGGTAGTGCAAGCGCCTAGCGTTACCATATGGCAACGTCAAATATTTTATGACCTAGCGATTCCAAAATTCTGAAACTTGTTTTATTAGATTATTTTGGTCTCAAACATGCGGCAAAACACAATAAGTAAGCAAATCTCAGAAAAAGAATTAATTCAGGCACTAATGGGTTAAATATTTATTGCACAGTTGGAAAGAGTAGTGTTTGCCATTTGTGTCACATACATACTAGGTAGGATTTGAAAATAATGTCGACCGTCCTGTTCGATGCACCTCTGCAGCCTTTCCCTGAAGTTTTGCATGACTCGCTTGAGCATGTCTTGAGGTATTGCCTCAATTTCTTTACGGATGGCAGCTTTCAGGTCCTGTAATGTTCGTGGCTTACGTTGGAAGATGCGATCCTTCAAATATCCCCAGAGAAAGAAATTGCACGGGGCGAGGTTAGGGGAACAGGCTGGCCATGGAACGTCACCCCGTAAGGAGATGAGACGTCCTGGAAACATTTCTTTGAGGAGACCCATCGACGCCCTGGTTGGGTGTGCAGTAGCATCTTGTTGCAACCACACAGCAGGACTCCCTAAGTCAGCGAGTGTCAGCTGCTGGAAGTTGCGTAACAGCTGTACGTAATGATCCAATGTTGCTTTTACAGTTCTGTCCTCCTCTTCAAAAAAGTAAGGGCCTACTGTACAATTCCAAAATCAGCGACAGTGTGCCAAACAGTAACACGCTCGCTGTGGAGAGGTCGCTCATGTAGCTGTTGAGGATTGGTTGGAGTCCAGTACTGAAAATTTTGTTGATTAACGTAGCCTGACGAATGAAAGTGCGCTTCATCACTTGCCAGGATACTGGTGTCAGCTGCTACAGCTTCCACGATAGACTCACAACACGCTCTGCGGTTGGCCCAGTCACGTTCACCGAGTTTCTGAACACCCACCATTTTGTACGGATGGAACTTCATGTCTGCGTGTAAAATCCTCCTTACGGTGCGGTCCGAGAGTCCCATAACACGTGACTGCCTACACACCGAACGTTGAGGAGGTTGCGTAACGGCGTGTCTTACTGCATGGACGGTCTCTGGTGTTCGGACGCTACGAAGCCTACCACGCGGCTTTGTTTCACACTCGAACCACTTTTTCTCAAACTGTTCACCCATGACAGAATGGTGTTCCTGCTTGGAACGTCCTCATATCAACCTAAGCCAAAGTGTCTGCGAAACAAATGCTGTGTTGTGGTAATGTAGTCAGCATTTTTGAAATAAGTCTCAATCACGAAACCTCGGTGTTCACCACTCCATGCCATGCTAGTGACTGGCTGGCTGACTGACTAGCCCGGACGAGACGATGCACATGTTCTTCAAGGCCAAGACCGCGTTCACCACGACAATAACACCTGTTTGCAAGCTGTGGCCATTACAACCTTTAGTTCGCTGTAATCTACGGTAAATCCTGCTCTTTTTAAACTGCGCAACAAAATTGTGAATGGCTTGTTGCGTTGCCGAGTTCTTTATGTCTGAAATTCGTGAGGTATTTCTGCTGCACCCTGTATTTGTCATGTAGATGTTTCTAGCCTTTGACTGTCTAGTGTAATATACAGCAGTATAGAAGTGGATGGAGATCGATGACCAAAGACTTCCCTGATAAGGGTGATGGAGGAAGAATAATAACATGGTATAGTTAACGTGTAGCATAGAATAGTACAATAGAGGTTTAATAGTTCAGTTTAAGTTCGGGTTTCCTTACCTCTTTGCATATGTTAGTGTGTCTAGTTTGTACTTATGCCGCTAAAAAGAATTTAAAAAAAATTGATTAGTGTTGGTCAAGGAACTCCTGATAAATTCTGTGGAGTACCTTGAAAGAGAAAGAGAACAGTGCCATTTTGCTCCCTTTAGTACAAGCTGTCCAAAAACACTTGCACTAGCAAAGTTAGTAAATACACAGTGGTGGTAGTTGAAAAGGAGAAACTCAGGACTGAGGAACAATTCCTCATTCTTCTGATCTTGAAATGCCAGGCAGAAAAAGACATTGACCTAAACCAAAAATGAACTTGCAAGGTTAAGCTACCTGTATGGGGTCTGTAGCGTCACCTAAGAGGTGGGGGGTAACATGAGTGTAATCAAGGTATGGTTATTGACCCAATGGGGAGTTCACTAGAATCCCAGTGAAATATACATATATGTACATTGGAAATAAAAAGGAAAATAAGACTGGCTCAATGCTAGTGAAAGGGGACAGTTAGGATCGAATGAATATAAGGGCAAGAACAAGGTAATAGAATTTCAAATAACATGTAATTTTTTTTCCGTTTTGAACCAGCAGAAAATATAAGAATATTTGATCAACAACAATTTGATAATAAGATTTTTAATGATAACCTGAGAGAGGACGGTACAAATAAAATGGAGTGTACAAATCTGTGTAGATTATTTTAACATTTACAGTTTTTTCTCTCTCATAAAATGGGTAGGAGCACCAACATTGAGAAAAGAGAGTGCCTATCTAAAGCTGGCAATGAATATAACAGTTAAATTTAGAACGAATGGTAGTGGTAACAAGCTGTTTAATAACACAGGTGTGTTTAAAGATTTGATACATAAGAGAAAACTTGTATAGGAAACAAAACTTGTATAACCTACAATTTAAAAAGTGCCAGGATGGGAGAGATACGAACCAGGAAAACACCACGCGAGATGTACGTCAGGCATGTAGATAGAGGTTATGGAAGACAGTCATTCAGTTTCCATGATGTAGTTTGACATGGATAATGTAGAGTTTTGCTCGAAGTCTTATTAACTGTCCACAATGCGCATATCATTCCCCCAACTCCCACCAAGGTACCCATAGAAAGTATTTAAGTTAAAATTTAAATAAAATAGTCTCCGTGTCTCACCTCAAAATACAGCTGCAGAGTGATGGGGCAGGAAAGGCTCTCATGCCGGGACAAGGTCCTATGTGCTCGCTGCAGTCTCTATTCCACCTGCCAAAATATACAAGGTGGCGAGAATATATAGGCAGCAAGACGATTCCAGAAGGTACAAGCATGGCAATCAGCTGTGCAGATGACGTAATATGTAAACGGAGGAAACAAGTAACATCCAATATGATGACCAGTCAAATTTCAGTGGGAGTGAGTGGAATACACGCGGAAGCGTATCCAGAGTAGACATGAGAAGGTAAGTTTAAAAAAAAATATAGAGAGAGTTCACCTATGTCAAAAACAAACAGATGTTTGTGTGTTATGACACGAGTTTCCTGTATCGTCTTAGCCAAGATAATACGAGGGGAATGCACTTCTGGCCAAACTCGCTCTTTTTCAGATTGCCACACTTCAGGGTCACTGACCTCGTGTAACAGAGTTGTGAAGGGATCCGTGGACATATATATGCAGTAGTCTTTTCAATATTTGAATGAAGTCAGTTGTGAGAGTGGCTTTGTCAGTTTACGAATTGAATGGTGGTACAGTAAAATATAGGACGACTCTCTGAAGAACAGCATAGGACAATGGAACCTTGACTGGAACACAGTATTGGATGAGAATTAGTGGAGAAACGGGAAAAAATGGGGAGGTACCATATTTCCCCCCCACTCTGTGTCAGCTCAGAAAGGGAAATTGGTGGTGGTGGTGGTGAAAATAAGCTTAACAGGCAGTGAGAAACTGAGACTTTTAGAAACACTGGATAACGACAAATCAACATCCATAGTGGCCAGCAAGTTTGGCACAGTGAAACAACAGCAAGAGGCATGAAGAACCAAATGGAAAATGATCAAACTTTCCACTAGGTGTGATAGTTTATCGCCCTGAAAATATGCTAGAACATCAGGCTATGAAAATCTAGATGAAGCCATAATATGGTGGATTAATCAGAGGCAAGTAGAAGATATTCTTGTGTCTGGCCCTTTGTATGCTAAGCATACAGTTTTCACTCTGGTCTTAGCTTAGGAGGAGATTTTGAAGCATCTTTTGGCTGAATTAAGGGGAATGTGAAAAATTGTGGTTCATGAGGAACATCTTAGCACAGACATGGAAGCTGCTGAAAGGTCACACAAGAATAATTTCAATTATTCATTGAAAAAGAACAGCTTGACCTGACAACTTTACAATACAGACAAGACACGATTGTATTGAAAATGTTTCTCATACAGTAGTGATGTAACAGAAACAGCAAAGCACAGCCTGTTAAAACATCCAAGGAAGGAATAACAATTACAGAATGTGCTATCGCAACTGGTGATCATAAACTAAAATTATTAGCAAACAGAAAAATCTAAAGTCTTGTTATTTTAAATGAGAAAATATCCTGTTGCATTACTGAGACAGCAGGGATGGGCACACAGATATTATTTAAGGACTGGTTTCACAATCATTTTGTGACACAATTGATAACCTTCCTAACTAGGCAGTTACTGCCAGTCAAAGCATTATTCTTAAATGACAGTGTGCCTGCCAACTACATGAACATGAACGTTGGTGTTGGCAACACTGCAGGCATTGTTATATGTAGAAAGTTAAAATATTACCTAAAGACATTTTTAAGTATAGTTTTTAAAGTGTTTCAGCAAAATTTGCAGCCTAGATGTTAAAGAAGCTTTTACTGTAATACAGCGTTACGATTTTAGTTTAACTTCATAACTCATGAGGTCATTACCAAAGAAGGAATGTAATTTCAGCAAGAATTTTATATCAGTTTGTGTAATGTGTATATTCATTCATGACAATAGTCCTGTAAGACTTTCCTTTTTCAGCTATAGTTATAGCTATAGTTTTGTTAGTGTGTGTTCTTTTCAGGTAGTTTTTTTTTTTTTTTGCTAGTTTTACGTCGCACCGACACAGATAGGTCTTACTGCGATGATGGGACAGAAAAGGGCTAGGAGTGGGAAGGAAGCGGCCGTGGCCTTAAATCGGGTAGTTTATAAATGTATTTATTCATCAATTGGTTTTGATAGATTGAGGAACCTAACAGTTATAAATGAATGAGCAAAGCAAGAGTACAGATTTGCTAAGTGTACTCGTCTTGATCCCAAATGAATACCGCATTTACTCGTGTATTAGACCCCCTTGCTCCCCTCGCTTTTCGAGATGAAGAAAATTACATTTTTGCAAGTTGCTTTACGTCGCATCAACACAGAAAAGTCTTATGGCGATGATAGACAGGAATGGCGAGGAAGCGGCTGTGGCCTTAAGGTACAGCCCCAGCATTTGCCTGGTGTAAAAATGGGAAACCACGGAAAACCATCTTCAGGGCTGCCGACAGTGGGGTTCGAACCCACTATCTCCCGAATACTGGATACTGGCCGCACTTAAACGACTGCAGCTATCCACATACAAGACCTCCAAAGCCTTCGTAGCGTAGGCTTACTGCAGCTCTGATGACACACAAATAGGTGAATACTTTCGTGTCCAACCGACGCATTGTAAGCATGCATCAGTCATGCTATATGTCTGTGTTTTATAGTTAAGAATGTCTGCCAGTGTAATGGTTAGCACAGTTAGCTGCCGTTCTCGGGAGTCTGTTCGATTCCTGGTACCGTACTGCAAGATTTACGAATAGCACATGTAACACCCCTCCACTGGGGGCGTGTCTAAAAAGAGCAGCACTGCCTGGGGATGAGGTAACTAGTTTACTTTAGTTGAGAAATATTCACAGTTGTTGCTACTAACACTTTGCCTACCAGGAAGCAGCCAGGGCATTTAAACCTCCAGCCCAGCCATTTTTAAATGTCCTTGCCTGCCAGTCCTGACTCCTGCACTGTGGAACAAACATATTTACTACTCCTAAATTATGCTTTGAAATGTGAAAATTAGAGCATACCTGGGAAAGGAATTCTAATATGATTTTAAGGTGTGATACCTGCCCCAGGATGCAGAGGGACGCCACACTTCCTGCAATACCACCTTGTGTTGCATGCTTTTCTTCTTCTTGAGACAAACTGTACATCCTCTTGTCAGGTAAGGGTCAGTTTTCAGTGGTGGAAACTTTAGCAGAACATGTTCATTCACTTTTTCATCCAGACGTGATGGGGATCTTTAGCCGGTGCTCTTCGTGACCGGGGGGGGGGGGGGGGAGGGAGGATGCTAGTGACGACGTGTCGGAGAGAGCTGGAGAGGCTGTTTGGATATGGGTCAGGGCTGAGACTGGGAGAGTGGCAGGAAGATTATGACCTTCAAGATATTATCTGGAAACTGTCTGTATGAACAGTAGATAGGTAACTTTTGTCTGGGTATTGGACTTCTAGAGAAAGAAAGAATTGAAGAGGGTGCACTGTAGTAAATAGAAAACTTTTTTCGGCCATTTACAAGTTTTTCTCATAAAGGGATATAGAGCAAGGTATTGGTCAGGTGTGTCCGATGCATGTGCTGATTGTAATCTGCAATGGATCGTTTTTCTGCCGAACTTTGAAGTGACTTCAACCATTTCATCGGAATGCATGGATGAAATCATTGTGATTATTTTCGTGTCTATCCAAGAGACAAGAAGAATTTCTCTGTAACGTTTGAATGTCATTTCCCCTCTTTTCAAGGATTTTTGTTGGTCCTTAAGGTCCTTTGGTACTCCTCTGTTTTGCTTGATTGTACCACACACAGTAGTATTTTGTTCACATAGGCTTTTTGCAAGAGCAACACTATTGTAAAAATTATCCATGTAAACAGAATACCCTAGGCCTAAATATGGACTGAGAAGTTGGAGGTCAGTACTATTTAAGGCCATTCCACTTGCGTCATAAATGAAACATTTGCAATTCACACACCATCCTAACCATAATGCCCTACTAAGTTATTTTAGGTGGATTGTAAACTCGAAAACGTAACCGGACTCTACAAGCAAGCATGCCCTCATCAAACCAATCTTTCGGTCGGGACTGTAAACCACTAAAAACTGATCCGAAAGTTTTTCTAATGTTGGCCTGATTTTATAGAGCCTGTCTGCATGCACTGTTTACATACAGTAGTTACGGCTGTCGCTAAAATGTAAAAACATCAGGATACTTTTGAATTTGTTCCTGGACATTGTCTTGGTAAATACAAGTATTGAAAACACAGGATCTTCGGTCCAGTACATTTTTAGATTCTGCTTCTGTATAATTCTGGTACCTAACATCAATTACATATAATTTTTAAAAAATATTTGTTTAATGTCAACCTAGTCAATACTTACAATTACCACTATTGTGGTTAAATGATCATAAATAATTGAAAAATCGTGAACATGTTTCGCCCTTCTTAACGGGCATCATCAGCACTATGAACAACTTTAAAAATAATAGTTACATTTAAGACTGTTTTACAATAATCAATCATATAAGATTGGAATAAAATGTGACATTAAAAGTTGTTTTTGATACCATTATTAAAAAGTTATAAGTAAATCTTATAAACAACAAGTTAAAACAATTGTAGGTCAATCTCATAATCTAGTCTAAAAAAAAATATGTTAATGTTGGTAGGAAGATTGTCAAACGGCATTCGTCTGAAATTGAAATGGATCCATTTTCTTTAACATTTGGTGAAGGTCCATATTAAGCTGTATTCATCAGCAAGTAGAAATTCGAAGAACAAAATATATACAAAACAGGGGCTCTAATTAATCATGTAGTAGAAGATTAGGTCAGGGATGATCATGGTAATTCTTCTTGAGTTAAATTGGTTATGTAACCAGTCGAATAAGAATACGTTGAATTAAAAATACACGTCGTAAATTCACGACAGTGCACTGGATTGAAGATATTTATGAATATAATTGTAGTATCCCCTCTGTTGTGTAAATTTTCAATGATTAGAATGTTGGATAGACTGTAAAGAAAAATATAAAAAACACAAAAATTAAAACCTACATAAAAGGAATTACTTTATGGTTGAGGTTTGTGGATGACACATTTGTCATAATTGACAAGAATACCACCAATAGTAATGATATATTGGACGAATTAAACAAGATTAACCCCAATGTAAAATTTACGAAAGAGGATGAAGATGAAAACTCTTTAAACTTTTTGGATATAAAAGTTACACGATCTAATAACTCCTTCGAATATCAAATTCACAGAAACCTACACAGTCGTCAATTACAATAAATAATTCTTCGCTACATCCTGGAACACAAAAACAGACATCTTTTTACAGCCTAATATATCGAGCCTTAAGAATCCCCTTATCTCCCAAAAATTTGAGAACTGAATTGAATTACATAAGAAACCTGGATACAAAATTGAAATGATAAACCGTCTGATATATAAGATAAAAAACAAACTGTCCACTAACCTCAAACCGGATAAACCTAGCAAAAATAAATATGCCATTTTCACTTATAATAGCCCAATGATCCACCAAGTTACCAATAATTTCAACAAACATAATGTAAACATAGCTTACAGAACAACCAATACTACGCAGAACATATTTTTTAATTATAATAAAATAAATAATAATAACAGCAAATATCAAAATTCAGGAGTTTATAGGTTGACTTGTTCAGTGTGGTTATTCATACGTTGGTCAAACTGGGCGAAGTTTTATTACAAGGTATTTGGAACATTTCAATGCCGAAAAACATAACAAATATTCCGGTATGAGTACACACATGAAGGAAACAGGCCACCATTTTACCACAATAGGAAAAGATCTAACAATAATAAAGAATACTAACAAGGGAAAACTGCTAAACGAATTTGAAAATACCTATATTTATTTGGACAAAACGTTTAATAAGGATTATAACCTTAATGACGACACGGAAATTAAGAGTCCTTTGTACATATTAATACCTAAGTTGTTGAAAACAGTTATCCCAAATCAAAAGAGAATTCCGCATATTTTAAAAATGACCAATACAACAACTCCAAACACGCCCCCAGATACTATACCTATAATTCCCCCCTCCGAATAATCCCCCTCCCATATCGACACCAGTATGTACCAATCCGCCTAGTTCTTCCCTCCCTCAACTCGTCCCCCTCCCTCCCTCCGCCACACCCATACAATACACATAGTAGAAACGCCAGTCAGATTACCGCTAGCAACAGAACAAGTTAGACACTCTACTGCATTCGAGTAAGTACGCATTTTTACGTAACCCATAACCGTATACAACCACAACTGTTATTTTTGTACATACACTTTAAATGCATTTTTTTATATTTTTCTTTACAGTCTATCCAACATTCTAATCATTGAAAATTTACACAACAGAGGGGATACTACAATTATATTGATAAATATCTTCAATCCAGTGCACTGTCGTGAATTTACGACGTGTATTTTTAATTCAACATATTCTTATTCGACTGGTTACATAACCAATTTAACTCAAGAAGAATTACCATGATCATCCCTGACCTAATCTTCTACTACATGATTAATTAGAGCCCCTGTTTTGTATATATTTTGTTCTTCGAATTTCTACTTGCTGATGAATACAGCTTAATATGGACCTTCACCAAATGTTAAAGAAAATGGATCCATTTCAATTTCAGACGAATGCCGTTTGACAATCTTCCTACCAACATTAACATATTTTTTTTTTAGACTAGATTATGAGATTGACCTACAATTGTTTTAACTTGTTGTTTATAAGATTTACTTATAACTTTTTAATAATGGTATCAAAAACAACTTTTAATGTCACATTTTATTCCAATCTTATATGATTGATTATTGTAAAACAGTCTTAAATGTAACTATTATTTTTAAAGTTGTTCATAGTGCTGATGATGCCCGTTAAGAAGGGCGAAACATGTTCACGATTTTTCAATTATTTATGATCATTTAACCACAATAGTGGTAATTGTAAGTATTGACTAGGTTGACATTAAACAAATATTTTTTTTAAATTATATGTAATCACTGTCGTCAATACGGACCAAATAGGAGATTAATGACTTGTAACTAACATCAAACCGATACACTGTTTCATTTCAGTCATTCACACAGATTTGAAAGTTTGATAGATTGAATATTTAGTGAATGGATGCGATGCGCTACTGATAACCTGCTGTGCACATAAGTTAGTCTGCTCACAAACATATGCAAAAATACTGTCGCTAATAAATATATTTACAAAAGACATATCTTCACTATTTAGAACTTCTACATTTAGGCCTACATTTCCTAAAAACTCGGGTAACTGGGAAAATAGCTCAGAGAGGTGTCAGACAGAGGAGCACTGTCTGGAATTTCAACATTATCACGCACTGTTGTTTCATCCTCATCACTTTCACTATCTAAATCTAGGATGAGTTCATTACCAGAGTCATCATCATCATTTCTTCGATCCAGCAAGCCGGGTGCGGTTATGTACGAGCCTCCTCCAGTTTGTCCTATCCATCCACAGATACTGCTCAAATATGCAACGTCAGTTCACATCTCTAATTTCAAGGTCCTTCAGTATCTGTTTTCCCCAAACATTACAGGGTCTTCCTCTTGGTCTCTTCCCAGGAACATTGTGGTCAAAGTATGTTTGAGGAGTCCTATGAGGGTTCATTCTTTTCATGTGACCATACCATTGCAATCCCTTCACTTCTAGAGTATCCAGCAAGCTTCTTTCCAATCCAAGCTGTTGCCGGATATCCTCATTCCTTATTTTATCCGTTTTTGATTTTCGTAGACAAGAACGGAGGAACTTCATTTCTGTTGCCCGAAGACTACTCTTTGTTGGTCCAGTAAGTGTTTAGTGGCGGATAGTGTATACTCACGAAATACGAGGCTCGTGGTTTGTGCGGCATTAGGAGGTGAATTTTAGCAGTTTGACAGTCGCAAGTGTGATACATTACTCTAACTTGTACAGTTATTCATGTCAGAGTGTTCGTGAAGTGTTCAGTGAAACCTGAAGCGAAATATCTACAAAAACAACCATGGCCCCCCAAAGTTAAAAGAGGTACCAGTGAAAGCCATTGTGAAGCAAGCAGTAAGGAAACTCTCAACACGCTTGCCAACCTCATCCAAGATCAGGTAACAAAGACAGTTGTAGAGCAACTGAAAGAAACCATAAATTTCAATACGAGTGTGATCGAGGAACTAAAGCGTACGCTGGAAGAAAGAGACACGGCCATAAGGGAATTAAAAAGAGAGCTGCAAATTAAAACAGACAGTTTAGAGCAGTACCAAAGAAGACAGTGCTTGCATGTTTGGTGTGGAAGAAATTGCAGGAGAAAGCACAGACAATATTGTCATTGATATTGCTCGTGAAATTGGGGTGGAACTCTGTGGACGAAATAGACAGATCGCATAGGGTTGGGAAAAGTCAAACTGGCCGTTCAAGACCCATAATTGTGAAGTTTGTTTCGCACTGGAAAAGAAATGTGATTTTTATAAACAAAAGGAAACTCAAGGGTACAAATGAAACAATTAGAACCGCAGAGAGACTGCGGCTTCTGCAGGACGCTATAAGTAAGTTCAGTGTGCGGAACGTGTGGTCGAAGGATGGCATAATTTATGTTAAGCAGGGAACTCGTAAAATACCTGTGTCAAACTGCGAAGATCTCGATCGTATTCGTTAACCACGAGCCGACATTCTGTAAACTAAATACCACTGTATAGAACTTTAATCAGAATTTCAACTACTGTAGCTATAGCCTACATTTTTATTATTAATTTCAATTTTTAGTTTCTTAATTTTATCTAGTGTAGTTTTTCCTTTTATATCTACAGTTAAATTTTAAGTTGGCAGCGACAAGCAACCAGGAAACAAATGCCTCTAGTTTCAGCCTCTCCAATCCACAGTCCCAAGCAAGTCGCTACCTGTATCTCCCAGCCCCCACCCTAAGTACCGCTAATCACCTTCAAGACATTCTTTCGCCTTACCCTACCTCCTTACAAATAGCTCATGTAAACACCCGGAGCATTCTCTCACATTTCCTGGAATTCTCTGAAATACTCTCAACTTGCAACCTGCATGCCATACTATTCTCCGAGTTGTGGTTGCGTCAATCTATCCCTTCATCTCTTATTAGTATGAATGGTTATTCATTAGTTAGGAATGACAGGAGTGGTAAGCTCAGTGGAGGAGTCGGTATGTATATATGGGATGATGTGAAGTATAAGGGGATATTAAAATCCCCCAGTGAGTTCTCCAGTGTGGTGTATCATCCACCTAAGACTGGTAACATCACAAATCTAGGGGAAGCCCTACATGATCTAACACCCAGGTGTGAGCATTTTATTTTAATGGGAGACTTTAATACAGACTTGACAAACAAATCTACCGAAACAAAACGATTGACTGAGATATTTTCATCCATTAATTTGACAATACTACCCCTAAACCCTACACACCATGTTGCCAACTCACGTACGCTCCTCGATCTAATAATTACTAATAATACTAACCGAATCCTAATTCGTGGACAAATGCCCGTTCCTGGTCTCTCCCGACATGACATGGTTTACGCTGCATATTCCTTGAAGTGCCCTAAATTCAAGCCGAAATTAATTACATATAGTGATTTTAAACACTTTAATGAAGACGCATTTTTTGAAGATGCTCGTAACACACCATGGAACAACATTCAGTTCATAAATGACATTGACGGAAAAGTAAATCATTTTAACGAACTACTTCTGACTCTGTATGACCGACATGCACCACTACACACTGTTAGGGTAAAGAGACTTTCAAATCCATGGCTGTGCCAAGAAATACGTGACCAGATGAAAATAAGAGTTACAGCCTATAATTATTACGTGAAATATCCTACGTCTGACAATTTTGGAAAGTGTAAAAAAACACCGAAACAGAACAACACAGTTAATTATAAATGCTAAAATACGGCACTCTTATGATATTTTGAACACTCAAAATTCTAGTCAGATTTGGAAATCTCTTTGCGAAATGGGATTATGCAAAAACAAGACAAATAACAACTGTAATGTACCACTATCTGACCTAAACTCACACTTTAGCTCACGATCCTCTCAGATTGACGAACAGACCAAAGCAGCACTAATTAACAGAAGATCCTCAAAAACCAGACATAATGGCGAGCAGTTCTGCTTTTCTCATGTGACCCCCAGTGACGTTAGAGAAGTCTTCAGTGAAATAAAGTCAGGGTCCACTGGCCATGATGGAATCAACCTGTTTCTTCTAAAAAGAATCGTAGACATCATACTTCCAATGATCACTCATATCATTAATAACTCGCTCGTGACTGGAGTCTTTCCTTCGAATTGGAAAAATGCAGTCATCCGACCTTTCCCTAAAAACAACCACCCCAACAGTCACGAAGATTATCGTCCTGTAAATATCCTTCCTATATTAGGAAAATTGTTGGAGACAATAGTACATAAGCAAAAACTGAATATTTTATACGTACAACGTACTTGACAAATATCAATCGGGATTCAGACAAAACCACAGTACTGCCACTGCATTAGTTAAAGTGACAAAAAGTAAAGGACAAATGACTATACTTGTTCTCTTGGACTTAAGCAAAGCCTTCGACTGTGTAGATAGACATATTACTCGCTAAACTTAAGGTGCTGAAATTTTCTTACAGCACTTTAACCTGGATACAGTCCTATCTTAGTGATCATCAGCAGCGTGTATCAGTGGGAAACGATACATCTTCGTGGCAAATCACTAGGATGGGCGTGGCTCAGGGAGGAGTATTGTCACTACTTCTGTTTTCATTGTACATGAACGACTTATCTGAGACGCTGACCAATTGTAAATATCACCTGTATGCAGATGATATTCAATTATATATTCACACAAAGCCTAATGACTTAAACAATTCAATCAGTAAGTTAAACGAAGCCTAGTAAATGTTAATGACTGGACTAGCAGACATGGCCTGAAAGTGAACCTATCAAAATCACAGGCCATCATAATTGGCACGTATAAATCTCATGCTAAAATACAAAACGCATCTATACCCAGTGTTATGCTCAGTGGAATACCAGTAACATATAGCAATCATGGAAAGAACCTTGGAGTAGTATTCAATAAATATTTAAGTTGGTCGGAACATGTCACAAAAATTTGCAAAGAGTATTCTACTCATTACATTCTGCAAAAAGGACGAGGGACTTCCAAGAAACACAAGAAAATTACTAGTACAGAGAGTAATATTTCCAATATTTGACTAAGGAGATGTAGTTAATAGTGTGAGCAAAACACTCATGTTGACTACAGCAAGCATACAATGCTTGTGCTCGATTCGTATTAAATATCCCAATCCAAACTCATATTAACCCTTTCCTCTCTCAGCTGTCATGGCTAAGATTGATTGAACGACGTAAATACCACGCTGTTTCCCTTCTCCACAGTATTCTGCAAACAAGCAAACCAGACTATCTTAGAACAGACTTTAAATACCTCTCCCCTTCTGATAGAGCTCCCTCAAGGTCATCCACACGTTCCCTTTTGTCCATTCCCATTCACCACAGTAACTCGAACAACTCGTTCATACCTGCTACCATATGTTCCTGGAACTCAATCCCAGCTGAAATTAGAGGCATAAGCAACCCGAGGATATTTAAAAGGAAATGTTTAATGTGGTACTCAAATATTTAAAAAGTAGATTTCACTAACTTAAAAATTTAATAATTAGCTCTTAATTATCAATAAGGATACAAAATTATAGAGGTTAAGTAAATTAATTTTAGAGATTTTTAGAAATATATGTAAAAAATGATTTTATGTACATTATTCTGGAAATTGTATAAAGCTGTTGTGTAATATGGTTTGGCATAAAAGCAGGCTTCATAGCCTGAGCCCTGCCATATAAGAAAGGCAATAAACTAAACTAAACCAAACTAAGTGTTGCTGCTTCCAGGCCATATGTCAATATAGGTACTAGATATATTTTGTACAAGCTGATCTTGGAAACTAACGGAAATGTTTCATCCCAAAGTATTTGACATACAAAGTGATATAATCGGAAGCTTTCTGTATTCTGTTACTAATCTCTTGATGTATGGTATTGTCTGATGACGGAACACTACCTAAATACTGGAAGTTGTCTATAACATCCCATCTCCTCATCTCCAATTTTTAGATGAACAGTTGACGAGTTCCTACTCTTCACCAAGCCAGCTGTCTTCGTTTTGCTGATTTTGAGACCTAAGATTGTAAAAGCTTCATGCCAGAGGTCTAGTCTAGTTTGTACTTCAGCTTCTGTCTCACCCCATACCATTACATCATCAGAATTTTTATTTATTTAGCGTATGGCAAGACATTGGAATATACAACAATATATAAATGGCATACTAACTAGGGGGTTATTACTATTAGACATAAAACAGAGTATACAATGACAATGTATGCACTTATATAGTGAGAGTCAATTTGTCTATCCAGTTAACAGCATCTGGAGTCAGCGATAGAAAGTCCTTCAGATCTCCCAAGTGTGACTTAATACTACACTGCTGCACAATGTGTTGGATGGTCTGGGGAGTCGCTCTACAAACACAAGATGGATCAGAAATTTTGTTCCATTTGTAGAGGAAGTCATTACATATTTCGAAAGAAATTCACACACCAATGCAGTATGCACATCTCAATCGTAAATTAATATGCTCAGAGTTTCAAACGAGCATCACAAGAGACGCGGCTCTAAAACAAACCACCAACTTGAAGACAGCATCCCAAGGAACAAAAAAGAGAAGCTAAAGATGGTTGCCATAGTTACGAGGCGGGGTAAGCAAGGCCAACAATGAAACAGATAAATTCAAAGAAACACAACAAACGTAACTAAATAAATAGGCCCACAAATAGCCCAAAAAACTCCAATCCCAGGAAAAGTTACGAATTTTGAAATGGATTCTAACACGTCTTAAGGGACACATGTGATGGCCATCGGCTGATATGTAGGTTGCAGAACATTCACTATCTCGAAGATATTTCAAAATCATTCCTTCTATCACAGACTGATTTATGAAACAGCTTGAGGATCCGGTATCCAGTAAGGGCATATACAGAGTGCGAACCAGAAAGAATTTTGGCCCAAAGAGATGGAGACGGAAGTTCACAAATTTTGCGGTTAGAAGAGATTTGGGGCACCAACGACAGGCCTTCACATTGGTGCAGAATCAGTTTCCCCGGTTTCCATTCCATCACGGACAGACATTACGAAATACGCCGACTAGGCCACACTGACATCATTTTACGGAGGGTCTTGAGTTACACTGCTTGAAGACATGCCCGTCTTTCCCACACTTCCAGCATTTAATAGAGCTTATCATCTTGCTACGGGGTATGTTTTGATTCAGAAGAGCACCCGCTACGTGATCTGAAGAGCCTCTTGGTATTATTGGATGTTAAGCCTACGTGTTATGTGTTCGATGAATCTCTCTGTAAGTAATAATCAAAGCTACCTATTTTATTTGTCTTCCCTTTGGCTTTATGTTTGTCTATAAACCCCATACTTTTGACCTCGTTCTTTCATTTATTGGGAGGGGTCCGGGTTCTTACTATTCCTGTTCACCATTGCTCTGTCTACACACGAGTCCAGCTCCAGGCTGTTTTAACCTGTTCCAGCCCATCCATGGTCGAAAAGAGAGGCAAGTAGGTAAGTATCCACGGGCGTGTCGGTGTATTGGATAGGATGTGTGTGCTGTTTGTTGTGGGGTGGGTGAACTGTTATGAAAATGTCACTCCATAAAACAACGAACCTTATGATTTTGGCAGCACAAATACCACTAGTATGACATGGTTCGAAGTAGAGACAGCAATATCTAAGCTGAAAAACACCACATGAACTGGATCAGATGAATTAAGTGATAAGATGATCAAAGCACTAGGAGAGGTAGGACAATAGTGGATGTACAGGATGCTAAATAGAATCTGGAAAGAGAATGTAAGCAAGGAGTAATCATCCCACTGTTAAAAAAAAGATGACAGAAAGAAATGTACCAACTGAACTTTACCAGCAGATTGTAGAACCGGCACTGAGAAGTGTAAAGTGAAGGAATATTTGATCTCCCAAATAGGAACCACAGGTCAGACACCAATCAGTTTCCATATACCACAAAGTCAGTTGATAAGAAAGGGACTTCCAGTGCCATCGTGCACGCTACCGAATGCGAAAAACGATGATGTACTGCAGTGCTTGCTGTAACAGCTGATGGCAAAAAAGCTTGCACCTTGCATTTTTCTAAAACAAAAAACAATGCCTAAAGTAACATTTGCTCGAAGGATCCATGTTCGTATCCAAGAAAAAGGGTGGACGGTCACGTCACTCGTACAAGATTGGATATGAACAGTTCGAGAAATCTAGCAGAGTCCCCCCTTGGATGCCCGGCCTTCTCATGTTGGATAGTTTTCTTTTTTTTGCTGGAATGACATTGTTATGACATTACATGAATTGTAATTTTATTAGTTCATGTTTATTTCACTTCAGGTCGTTATGTCAGCTCGTAACGGGAAGAATATTTTCCAGTGTCAGTACTTCAAATCCACGTGTCTAACTTACCTGATGTACCCTATTTCACTTTTCAGAAATAATCTCACACTGGAATTTCAGGCCAAATGACAACTGCAAATGAGTTGAACCAATTGTGTTTATATTATATTTGATGCATCTTTTAAATGTAAATGAATTGTGAATAATTTTTAAATATGTTTTAACCTGTATTTTTAATTTAACAAGTGTGCTAATTTTGTGAGAAAATCGGTATTTCATCAAGTCCTTTATTTACGTAAAATACCCACTTATTCAAACAATACAATGCTTAGGTCATTGCAGTTAACTGTATTCGCCGGTAGATGTCTCTATGAAAGGTCTGTCTGCTGATCTATGCCAGCCCGATAGGTGTGAAAGTTATGCAGATCTTTCTGTGTTAGTCCGATAGATGGCTATATTTTAAAAAAGCCTTTATCATGAAACTTACATTGATTTATTCAGTGTAGGGTTATAAAATGAAATCTGTATTCACTGCCAAGCACGACATTTCGCTGTGGAAATGGTAAATGGACATTTTAACTCATGTTGCCATATTGATTTATTTTCTACAACCTCAAGTGAACTACGTACTTCAAAGTATGATGCTACATGATAATGATTTCATGAACCATGTAAGACAGTATAATACAAAACATAACTTAACCTAATCTTTACATTAACTTACACAGTTCAACATAGGTGAATAAAATGTTAGCAAAAATAAAAACGTGACATTAGTATTTTTTCCGTTATACAGTAACTTCCAAAACGTTCATTGCCCTTTGTGTCGGTCGCAAGATTTTTTCCTATCAGGTACCAGGAATTGACGTATGGTGGAGGTTAAAAATCTTGTAGAGGAGGACCTACCAGTTCGATCAACATCAATGAACACTCAGTTGTCAGGTGTAGAGAAGCCCTTGTTATTCTAAATATTGAAGTTCACTTGCGAGAAACCATTTTCACATTCCTAGGTAGATATGGAAATGTTGTTGATTGTGTTTATAAAGTGGTAGTATTGACGTTGGCATTTTCTTTTCAACAAGGAATTCACGATAACCTCTTAGAACTTGCCTGATTTGAATCCTTAATTGCCTACACAAATTTGCACTTCAATTTCACCAAATGTGAAGCCAACGAAAAATTGGGAGGTTGTGGGTTTGGATCCCACTGGTGTCTGGATGGTCATTTTTGTTCTGTACTTAACATCTTTTCAGCATATACTCTTATGTACGGAACACAGCCTAATAGGTTGAAAGTTAATTGAGATTGTTTAGTCTTTCTTATTTCACAAGTATCCTTTTTTTTCTTTTTGTACAGATGTTGAAGTTGTGTATTTATATTGTTCTAGATTGAAGCTATTGATTGGTTAGGAGAAGATCTGTCTGTGCGAAAGGATGGAGGAGTGTTGAGATATGTCCTTGAAGAAGGTGAAGAATACAGTACACCTAACGATGGAGCTCTGGTACAAGGTGAGTTGTTTGGGATAGATTATCATTAGAGTTTGTGATTTTTAGCATTTGCGAAAAATGCGAAATATGTCGAAACTTTGTCAGTGTATGTGCCTTCATCTTATATGACCCGTACGAGTGGTTTTTAGCGATTTCGAATTAGCGATAAAATGCAAAATTATACAATTTATGCGAAATAGATCCAAAATTCTCAGTTTTATTCGAAATAAAAATATATCTTTTTAAAAACGATGCATTTTCTTAAAAATAAGATATGTTCTTATTTATTTCAGGAGAAATAATTATTACGGGCCCCATTGCGATCGTAAAGTGGTAACCTGCTTTGATGGACACTTCCGTCCTGCTGCATGGAACATTTATAAGTTCATTATTGCAGTTAGCTGGTCGGAGAGATTTATTCTCTTTGTTTTGCAGCCTACCCGATTGATGTCAGATGATACCTGAATCTGTTTTCTCTGTGTAAATAGTACTTCTGAGTTGAAATACGGAAAATAAAAAGCACCTCATTTTGCCGCTCATTCTCGTTGTAAACAATCGTGGTGGCATCCAAGCACAGCATGGATGAGTTTATTCGTAACTGGTTTGAAAATAGTGATGTTTTCTCTGGAGAGTGAAAATACTTCTTCAACTGACAGTGATGAAAGTGATTCCGATTTCAGTTCTGAGATGATAGTGCCAATTGAAACTACGTGACAAAACCAGAATGCAACAAGAGCGAGTGAGAAGTCCTGGTGTTTTTTTTTTTTTTAACGTCGCCCGACACAGATAGATCTTACAACGACGATGGGGCAGGAAAGGTCTAGGAATGGGAAGGAAGCGGCCGTGGCGTTAAGGTACAGCCCCAGCACTTGCCTAGTGTTGGGAAACCGCGGTAAAACATCTTCAGGGCTGCCGACAGTGGGGTTCGAACCCTCTATCTTCCGGATGCGAACTCACAGCTGCGCGCTCCTAACCGCACGGCCAACTCGCCCGGTGAGAAGTCTAGTAAAATGCTAATTAGAATTATGATCTTGTTGACAATAAGCCTCTTTCTGCAACATGTAAACCAGTTTTTGAAATTCACTCTTTAGTGGGGAGGGGGTTGGGTAATAATCCGAAAAAATGGACATAGGGAATGAATTTCTAACCCCACAGTTCTGGGATCACGTTACTAAGGAAACCAATGCCTATGCCTCTACATTTCTTGCTAATTTATCTGCTTCCCTTGAAACCAGTAATACTTATGAACGAAATCATTAGTTTCCCGTTACTATAGACGAGCTAAAAGCTCACTTTGCTTTGTGTTTTCTTATGTAGCCTATGTGATTAAACAAATTTATTTTTAAAGTGACGAAAAAATAAATGGTATGTAAGGGAATATTTCCTTTCACAAGTAATGGTAGGCCAAAGGGTTAAATCATTCAATGTGTGGAATTTCTTTCACTAGCTAAAGAGCACTGCAAGGAACAATCAATCAAACAGCAAATACACTTTCAAGTACCACGTTCATTCTCTTTGTGTGTTGACCCTTGATCATAGTCGGTTATTCTTGACATTGGTGTTCAGTAGTACTTCTGTTTAAAAGTACGGTAGCGATTTATTTTATTGTCTGGTAGCCATGGATAGAAGCGAAGTGACGATCAAACAGCATGCCGAAAGTCATAAATCGGGACATTTTTATGTAAGCGATACAGAAGGCCTATTTTGATGTGCTGACTCTGCAATCAAAGACTTGAAGAAGAAAAGAAATGTTTTGCAGTCCTTCCTTTGCCTTGGCAGCCCTTCTGTCCATTTGAGCCTCTTCGAACAGTGTTAATGTAGAGTTGTTTTTAGCAAGTACAACATAATTGTGACTGATAAGCCGTCTCAAATGAAGGACACCTTTTAAGCAGTTGGCATGTTGTACTTTAATCATCATTGGAATTCCTCTTCCTTGTAGGTGTGTTGTACTGTGATAAATAAATACGTTCAGAATAGTATTTTTCACTTTGAAATTGTGTTTGCAAATTTGAAAATAAGCATATTCCTGTGTGTGCATTAATACTTCTTGCAGTCTTATGTTGATGTTTGTCTTATTTTCCATAGTGAATTCAAAACTGCATGACGAGCAATGTGTGATTAAACAGTATGATTTTACTCCCAAGTGTTGTGTGTGCAGTTTAGCAAATTATGCCTATTTTTAATCAATTTGCTACAAAACGCTAAATTTGAGAAGTTTAGATGCTACAAAACGCTACGGTAGGGGTAGACCAAGCTATGAATATGACAAACAGATCAGAGCAGATGTAGGATGCAATAGTTACGTAGAAATGAAAAGGTTAGCACAGGATAGGGTGGCATGGAGGGGTGCATCAAGCCCGTCTATGGACTGATGACTCAAACAACAACATTCAGTAAAGCTTCTAGATTAATATGAATGCAATAAATAAATACTTACTTTAGGCATTACTGCTTCCCGCCATATTCCTAATGAACTGTATTTTTAAACTCTTCTTCCTACCCCCTGGTGGTCAAGTACTAAATACAAACAGCTGAAGTACATGCTACGTGTCCCACACTAGCACTGCAGTCTGGTCTAGCGCCAAGAAAACGTCATATAAGCTCGGACATATATAAAATACGAATCCGCACAATTGTGCGTACACGGTCTGAAAGAGATAGAAAAGGTTGATCCACTTGTTTGTCCTTTTCTAAGTTCAAAAGGTGGATTCACTGTTGGTTTAAGTTAGGAGTTGTGTTCAGACATTTTAGGTTGGATAGCTTGTTGCACGAGCCCTGTCCGGTTCACTTTATTTACTCCCCGTGTTTACAGGTGTGGGTCTTTGTCCACTGTTCTCGATCTGGTGTAATAGCGGGGTGACACAGCTGGTGATGATCGTAAAGCAAACGAAACACGTACTGTTATTTTTAATGATGATATAAATTGCCAAAGGCAAAAGTCAAAATGCTAAATCTCTGATTTTTAAATGCTATAAACCACGAACTCTAATTATCATGGTATAATGAGATTATAAGTTTTTCTGATTGACGCCTATGGGCAACATAAGTGGGGGGTGGTAGTGGTGGTGGTGAGTTAGGGAGAGGATGAAACTGTGTCGGCACATAGCCTACTCCTGTCAATTAACACCAAGGGATCTGTTCAAGGCTTAACATCTCCATCCAACGATCGAATAGCCCTCAACAGCATCATATGCCCCACTCCATATGAATATTACGGAGAGGTTTGGAATTGAACGCAGGCTTTTGGCATGCAATCTAGTAATACGAAATTGTATACCACTGCCTTTCCTACCCTGCTGGCTAACATTCTGGTGGTGAAGTTTTCCATCGATAGAACTGAAACCAGTTAATTATGTCAGACTATATAGGCAGCGGGGAGTCGGCCATGTGGTTAGGGGCACACAGCTGTGAGCTTGCATCCGGGAGATAGTGGGTTCGAACCCTACTGTCGGCAGCCCTGAAGATGGTTTTCCGTGGTTTCCCTTAATTAAGGCCACAGCTGTTTCCTTACCACTCCTAGGCCTTTCTTATCCAATCATCACCATAAGACCTATCTGTGTCGGCGCGACTAAAGCAATTTATTAAAATTAAAAAAAACCTATAGACTTGATAACTTAATGATCATGGCTATGAGGCGGGCTGTAATCAAGTTGAACAAGAAACCGATTAGGAGAGAAACAACTTGTGTGTCGGAAGTGTTAAACTTAATATTATATTCTACTAGCTGTTGCACCTGTGGTTGATGGGTTCAATTGCGGCAGTAATGCCATGGAGACTGATAGCACTAGAAGAGATAGATGGGCCATTTAAGAGTAGTCACTCGGTTCAGGTCACACACATGAAAAAGAATGCATAAAAGAGTGAATAATGTAGCAAAATATTTAAGGTTTAGTACTTACCTGTTATATTAAGCAGTACACCTATTCAATAAAAGTTATATGTATTTATCTAGTACATGTTTCTTCCCCTAGGGGACAGATATACCATATTTACTCGTGTATTAGCCCCCTCCCCTTCCCTGCCCGGCTTTTCGAGACAAAGAAAATTAAAAATCTTGCATACAGGACTCCCCAATGTAATTTGTCAGAGAAGAACAATGATTCAGTTTCGAAGGGGGTGCAAGTCTTATTGCAGCTCTGATGACATCGCATGAATTTGTGAATAGTTTCGTCCGGCGAAGTCATGCGGTACATCTATGTTTCGTAGTTAAGAAATGTCGGGCTCCATAGCCTAGGCCTACTGCAACTCTGCTGATGTCGCACAAATAGGTGAAGTAGTTTCGTATCCAACCCGCGCATTGCAAGCATGCATCAGTCATGCTATTTGTCGTTGTTTGTAGTTAAGAATGTCTGTCAGCGTAATGGTTAGCACAATTAGCTGCCGTTCTCGAGAGTCTGAGTTTGATTCCCGGTACCGTACTACCAGTGATTTACGAATGGCAGGAAGGTTGATATGAGGTAAAAATGGTACATTTATTGTAACTCCCCTCCAGGGCGAGGGGAGGGGGTATAAGAAGAGCTGCACCACCTCGGGGTGAGCAAAAGAGTTTGCTTTAGTTGAGAAGTATTCATGGTTGTTGCTATTAATATAGCAGGTGAAATCGTTAACAAAGTGATCCTTCAGTATCTCGTAACTCGGGCCAATATGGTATTTCTTTGGAGAAAAGTTTAAAACTTGATAAAAACAATCCAATCGTGACTATTGTTTTACATGCCAACATATCTAACAAATATTAATAATAATGATTTTATATCCCGCTTACTTGTAACGAGTTTCAGAGAGACAAACTAAACATACTAGGGTATGAATTAATAAAACATGGAGACAACAAACATATGAAATTAAACATTATGATAATAAAACGCATTACTGCCACACCTGTAGGTATCCATAAATGCGGCAAACTTTCCTGTCGTGGCACATTTGGCTCTGTACGGGCGATACCATACCCTACCTAAACAATGCAGTCTCTCTTATCTCATTTACAGCTGTTTTGGAGGATCCTGATGTGATAAATGTGGAGAACAAGCATGAAATATACAGAAGAAGTCCGCTATAGCGAGTACAACATATAACGAGAACCCCATTATAATGCCGATTTTTTGCGGTCCCTTAAAAATTCCTATATTAAACTGTGTATTATCCTTTGGTTACAAGAGCCCTATCACTGACGCATCCTTCATTACGAGCGATTAAGCGTGCACAATTTTTTCCATTACCGATATTTGTGCATACCAGCGATTATGTTGCATGCGATCGATTACCTTCTGTATACTTTCCTCGCTATGTTCACTAGTGTGTTCTCTTGTTGACATTTGAAAGCGATGTCGGAGTCCATTACAGTAGGACCTCTATAATTCGAAATTGGTTAATTCAAAATCCCACCTAACTCGAAGCAGCTCCCGTTCCCGGAAACATGAGGTACGGTTTTGCATGTTATTTAAACTGTTTAATTCAAAATACGGATAATTTGTAATTCGAAGAACAGTATCGGTCCCCATTACTGAAATTCAGACTTTTAATTCAAAACTGCCTCAACATTTAAAAAAGTATTTTTCAGAGTACAGTAGAACCTCGATAATTTGAAATCGGTTAATTCAAAGTCCCGCCTAATTCAAAAGAAGCTCTCATTCCCGGAAACATGAGATACGGTTTTGCATGTTATTTAAATTGTTTAATTTGAAATACGGATAATGTGTAATTCATAGTACAATGTCGGCCCCATTACCACAATTCAGACTTTTAATTCAAAACTGCCTTTACATTTTAAAACAATAGTACATTACAGAGTAATTTAAATTCAAAATTTATCTGCGTCATGATAGAACGCATATTCCAGAACATGGAGGGGTAACGTTCTGCACTTACACTCGCTTTGCTGTGTCTACAGTGTGGTTCATAATTGCTAAGTTGAATGAAATAGGAATTCTTTTGTATTCAACCTTTTAAGGAACGCCGTAATATCACGCAGCAGGCAGTGTGTGGAAAAACAGAATCGGCGAACACTGGCGATGCCTACAGTTGACGAAAAAGCGTGGCTCATATAATCAATTCGTAAGCACTGAACAATGTTGTCATTGCCGATGAAACTGCATTGCTTTCTTTTAATGCCCAGCCCAAATGGTCCTATTGTTTTAAAGTAGAAAGTGCCAGCTGGGGAATCGTACGAGGGTGGGCATCATTGTACTGTGTTTCAATGCATACGGAAGTGAGAAACTTTATCCCCTTGTCATAGGAAAGTTTGATAAGCCACAATGTTTTCAAGGCATCGGGCACTTTCCGTGAGTACAAGGCATCTAAAAATGCAAACAGTATAGTAATCCAAAAAATAATGCATTTGCACAGGGGAACCAGCATAATTTATCCTTGTCTTTGAATTTGTGATTTTTTTCCTTTCATTGTGTGCTAATGGAAAAATACTGGGAAAAGAACAAGCCTTTATTTCTAATATTTTTGGACATTGAGAAAGCATATGATAGTGTACCAAGGGAAAGAATTTGGCAATGCACGAAAGAACTTCAAGTGCGAGACAGCCTCATAGACAAAGTGAAAATGTTGTATAGTGGGAACAGAAGCTGTATTCAAGTAGGATGTGGTTTGTCGGACTGGTTTGAAACAAAGAGAGGAGTGCAGCAGGGCAGCTCATTGTCACCACTTCTATTTATTATTGTAATGGATGTAGTAATGAAATCTATTAAAAGGAAAGAACATGGAGATATCAAAGCCTTCACATTTGCAGATGATGTTGCGATCTGGAGTGACTCAGAAGAGGAATTGGGAGAGAGAATACAAAGCTGGAATGAGGAGTTTAAGAAATATGGTTTAAACATCAGCAAGACCAAGACGGTGGTGATGAAAGTGTATGGGGAAGGAGCAGAACCAATAGTCATGTTAAATGAAGCACAACTGGACAGCGTTCCAGTTTTCAAATACTTGGGTAGCGTTATATCAAATGACAACCTAGCAAAACATGAGGTGAACAGTCGAATCAATAAGGCAACACAATTTTACCACCAGGTAAGACGCCTGCTGTGGGATGAGCAAATACCCATGAAAACAAAAATGACATTGTACAAGTCCTATTATACACCAATTCTTACATACAGTCTCGAAACCACAACACTGACCAATAGAGATAATTCCAAACTTCAGGCAGCTGAAATGAAATTCTTACGCACCATGATCCAGAAAACCAGGAAAGACAAGATTAGGAATGAGAAAATTAGAGAAGAAGTAGGAATAGATGATTCTCTCCTCAATAAGATTCAGATATCAAGACTGAAGTGGTTTGGTCACATGAAGAGGATGCCAATAAACAGAACTGCAAGGAAGGAATTTGACAGAAAGGTAGAAGGAAGACGACCCGTGGGAAGGCCACGAAGGAAATGGATAGATTTAGTTAAGAGCGATGTACTGCTGAGAGGTCATGATTGGGACTAGTTGGTGGAGGAAGAATGGTACAAGGACAGGATGAGATGGAGGAGGCTCATATACCACACCCGGGAAACTGGAGATGGTTTAGGATGATGATGATGACGATCATTGTGTGAGGTTATGTTTGTCAGTGATTTATCCAAGTGCATTATTTGAACATTGTAAATGCACCTTGTTCGATACATTTCGGAAATAGTTTTTTCCATGGCATTTGAAAGGTTTAAATTGTGAATTGAGGTGATTGCATTGGTCTTAGAATACTTTGTCACGCGTCAAGTGATTACATTTCTGAAGTACGAGAGAAGTGCCATGGCGGGAAATCGTACCAGGATAGAGTCATAGGAAAGTTCGATTAGCCACTTAGCATTGGGTACTTTCTGTGTAAGTACAAGGCATCTAAGATGCATACAGTACAGTAATCCAATGAATAAAGCACTTGCACATGGGAGCCAGCGTAGATTTCTCCTTGCCTTTGAATCGTGCTTTTTTCTTTTTTTTCTTTATGTCCTTGCTCGAGGTTATGTTTGTCAGTGAGTTATCCAAGTGCATTATTTGAATACTGTAAATGCGCCTTCTTGGATACATTTTGGAAATGGTTCTTTTTCATGGCATTTGAAAGGTTTAAACTGTGAATCAAGGTTAACTGCATGCAGTAACGGGCCTTAGAATATTTTGTAACGCGGCAATTGTTGGCACTTCTAAATTACGAATTGGCGGTTAATTCAAAATCGTGTAATTCGAAGTCCGATTTTTGCGTCCCTATGACTTTCAATTAACGAGGTTTTACTGTAATTTAAATTCAAAATTTATCCAGGTCATGATAGAATGCGTCTTCCGGAACCTGCTGGTGTAGTTTTCTGTACTTTCACTCATTTTGGTGCGTCTACAGTGTGCTTCACATTTGCTAAGTTCAAGTAAAATCATAATTCTTTTGTATTCACCGTTTTAAGGAACGCCACAATATCATGTAGCAGGCAGTGTGCGGAGAAGTAGAATCTGCGAACGCTGGCGATGCTGACAGTTGATGAAAAAGTGTGCATATAATCAGTTCATATGCACCGAACAATATTGTAAATGCCAATGAAACTGCATTTTTTAAATACCGAGCCCAAACTCACTTTTTAAACGTGAGTGTGCCAACTGGAAAATTGTACAAGGGTTGGGGTCATTGTACTGTGTTGCAACGCACATGGAAGTGAAAGATTTTCTTCCCTCGTCATAGTGAAGTTTGATAAGCCACGATGTTTTGAGGACATTGGGTACGTACTTTCCATGCAAGTGCAGGACATCTAAAATGAATACAGTACAGTAATTTAATGACTAAAGGACTTGCACAGGAGAGCCAGCATAGATTTCTTCTCGTCTGTAAATCGTGCTCTTTTTTTTCCCTTGCGTGAGGTTATGTTTGTCAGTGAGTTGTCCAAATGTGTTATTTCAATACTGTAAATGCACCTTGTTGGATACATTGTTAGAACTAGTTTTTTCTATGGTATTTGAAAGGTTTAAACTGTTAATCGAGGTTCATTGCATGTAGTAACAGGTCTTAAGAATATTTCGTGACGCGGCAAGGGTTGGCATATCTGAACTACGAGTTGGCGGTTGATTCGAAATCCCATAATTCGAAGTACGATTTTTGCGTCCCAACGACTTCGACTTAATGAGGTTTTACTGTAGTAATACCCGTCGACTGTTGTTCCATAAAGAAAATTTGAAAACAAAGAGAACACATTTTCGTAATAAATGCGTAATTAACGTGTCCGATAAGTCGTTAACTTGTTAAAAATGAAGATTGACTAAACGATCACATAATTTTAACGCTAAATACTGCAATTAAGTAAGAATGGGATATACCTCGAGATATGGCAAAGTGCATAATTGATTTTTCAGGTCTAGTTCAATTTCATAAAGGCTGTTCACTTTAAATTCTTAGCGAGGAGGTTATCATTTCTCTGCTGGCGCTTGAAGTGTGTTTTCATCATACATATAATACGGTTAAGTTAGGATAGGTGATGCTGTTTGAATAAGGAAACTGAAACGTTTGCCACAACATGCGATCGATCAACTTTGGTACTGTGTAGTTTTCTCACTATGTGCATTTGTGAGCACTCTCGTCGACATTCGAAGATGTTGGTGTCAATTAGTATTACCCATCGACTGCTGTTCTCTAAAGAAAATTCAAAATGAAAGAGGACAACACGTTTTCGTAATAAGTGCGTAAATAACGTGGCCGATAGCAGTTGTTAACTCGTTACAAATAAAGGCTGAAATAAACGATCTCTTAATTTTAATGTTATATACTGAAATTAAGTACTATGTGATACCTCAAGATATGGCAGAGTACATCACTGATTTCAGAGCATAGTTCATATTTTCTCGCGTCTAGTTAAATTTCGGAAAGGCTATTCTCTTTAAATTTTTAAGGAGGAGGATATCATTTCTCTACACGCGTTTCAAATGTGTTTTCATGATACATATATGGTTAGGTGACGCCGGTTGAGGAAGAAATCTGAAATGTTTGCCACAGAAGCCTCTGGAGTGATACCGTATTTCTCTGAATCCAAGATGACATATTTTTCTCCGTACCTTATGCGAAAAATCAAGGATTGTCTTGCATTCGCAGCCTAACAGTAATTTAATAGATACCACTGGCAACTACTGCGGTAATCATGCTGCTTCTTTTCACCCACACATCCGCACGCACACACACACAAAACTTGTTGACAATAAACAACCGCCTCTTTATTATACACATCGCTAGCCACTACAAGCGGTTGTATAGTGCCTTTGTGTAACGTGACTGGATCTCTGGAAATATTGAAGAGAGAATGACATTCTCTTAGCCTCTACGAAAACGTTTGTCAAATCTGCAGAATGGCATCAAAACATGCGAGCCTTGAATTCCTAGAAAGGCCACGGCTACTCATTGGCAGTTATAACGCGTCCACTGCACCTGACACTTAGTAAAATTAAGTTTAATAGATGGCAGGAATATTTTCGTGATGGATAGTCCTATTGTAAAGCTACATGGAACAGGTATTGCTGGCAAATTTTCGACAGGTTCTCATTGATGATATGGTGTCAGTTTTAAGTTAATGGTTATTAAACGCTCGGAAATGTAGAATGATTGTACAGCCGCAAGAAATACGGCATAGGCCTAACTAAAGCCAATATTTGGCATTAGTGTGAAGACAAAGATGTTGTTTGAGTCATCAGTCCATAGACTGATTTGATGCAGCCTTCCATGTCACCCTATCCGGTGCTAACCTTTTCATTTCTACGTAAATATTGCATCCTACATCTGCTCTAATCTGCTTGTCATATTCATACCTTGGTCTACCCCTACGATTCTTACCACGTACACTTCCTTCAAAACCCAACTGAACAAGTCCTGGGTGTCTTCAAGATGTGTCCTATCAATCTATCTCTTCTCGTCACATTTAGCCAAATCGATCTCCTCTCCCCAATTCGATTCAGTATTTCTTCATTCGCGATTCAATCTATCCATCGCACCTTCAGCATTCTTCTGTAACACCACATTTCAAAAGCTTCAATTCTCTTTCTTTCTGAGTTAGTTATCGTCCATGTTTCACTTCCATACAATGCCACGCTCCACACGAAAGTCTTCAGAAAACATCTTTCTAATCCCTATATCAATGTTTGAAGTGAGCAAATTTCTTTTCTTAAGAAAGCCCTTCCTTGCTTGTGCTAATCTGCATTTTATGTCCTTACTTCTGCCATCGTTATTTTACTACCCAAGTAACGATATTCATCTACTTCCTTTAAGACTTCATTTCCTAATTTAATATTTCCTGCATCACCTGCCTTCATTCGACTGCACTCCATTACTTTTGTTTTGGACTTATTTATTTTCATCTTGCACTCTTTACCCAAGACTTCGTCCATACCATTCAGCAACTTCTCGAGATCTTCTCCAGTCTCAGATAAAATAACAATATCATCAGCAAATCTCAAGGTTTTGATTTCCTCTCCTTGGACTGTGATTCCCTTTCCAAATTCCTCTTTGATTTCCTTTACTGCCAGTTCTATGTAAACATTGAAAAGGAGGGGGGACAAACTTCAGCCTTGCCTCACTCCTTTCTGGATTGCTGCTTCTTTTTCAAAACCCTCGATTCTTATCACTGCAGACTGATTTTTATACAGATTGTAGATAATTCTTTGTTCTCGGTATCTGATCCCAATCACCTTCAGAATCTTAAATAGCTTGGTCCAATCAACATTATCGAATGCCTTTTCTAGATCTACAAACGCCATGTATGTGGGCTTGTCCTTTTTGATTCGATCCTCTATGATCAGACGTAAAGTCAAGATTGCTTTACGTATTCCTACATTTCTTCTGAAGCCAAACTGATCTTCTCCCAACTCAGCTTCAACTTGTTTTTCCATCCTTCTGTAAATAATACGTGTTAAAATTTTGCAGGCATGAGGTACTAAACTAATGGTGCGGTAGTTTTCACACCTGTCAGCACCGGCTTTCTTCGGAATAGGTATAGCAACATTCTGCCGAAAATCGGATGGAACTTCTCCTGTCTCATACATCTTACACATTAAATGGAATAACCTTGCCATGTTGGTTTCTCCTAAGGCAGTCAGTAATTCAGAGGGAATGTCATCAATTCCAGGTGCCTTGTTCCTATTTAGGTCACTCACAGCTCTGTCAAACTCTGACCTCAAAATTGGGTCTCCCATTTCATCATCATCATCAAGAGCCTCTTCTTGTTCCAGAGCCAAATTATCTACATCTTCACCTTGATACAACTGTTGGATATGTTCCTGCCATCTTTCTGCTTTGTCCTTTTTCTCCAAAAGTGGCTTTCCATCTGAGCTCTTAATATTCATACACCTAGATTTCCTTTCTCCAAAGGTTTCCTTGTTTTTCCTGTATGCAGCATCTACATTTCCTAGGACCATACAACCTTCGACATCCTTGCAATTCTCCTTCAGCCATTCTTCCTTAGCTACCTTGCATTTTCTATCCACTTGATTCTTGAATCGCCTGTATTGTTTTCTGCCCTCTTCATTTCTAGCATTCTTGTATTTGTGTCGCTCATCAGTCAGGTCTAGTATCTCTTGAGTTATCCACTGATTCTTAGTTGATCTTTTCTTCCTTCCTAACATTTCTTCAGCAGCCCTGCTGACTTCATTTTTCATGACTGGCCACTCTTCCTCTATTGTGTTTCCTTCAGCCTTTTCATTTAGTCCTTGTGCAACATGTTCCTTGAAAGAATCCCTCACACTCTTTTCTTTCAACTTGTCTAGATCCCATCTTTTTGCATTCTTTCCTTTCTTCAATTTCTTCAACTTCAGATGGCATTTCAAGACTTAACAAGTTGTGGGCAGAGTCCACGTCTGCTCCTGGGAAAGTTTTGCAATCCAACACCTAGTTTCTAAATCTCTGCCTAATCATAATGAAGTCTGTTTGATACCTTCCAGTGTCTCCAGGTCTCGTCCACGTATAAAGCCGTCGTTTGTGGTGTTTGAATCAAGTATTGGCAAGGACTAAATTATGATCAGTGCAGAATTCAACCAGCCGACTTCCTCAGATAGCTAAAAAAAAAAAAAAAAAAAAAAATGCATACTGTGCAAAAAATGCATTCAATGGTCCGCACCAAGGACGCTTTAAAGAAGTCGAAGATGAAACTGCGAGGTATGTGCACGAAAAATGCAAGGGTGGCATGGTCATACCGTGGTGCAATAAACTTGTTCGTTGACCTTCAACGTCCGCGATTAGGCCTATACATCGCTAGCCGCTGAAGTTGCCCGAACCCGGCAAGCGAGACGTGCACGTAGCGGTAGCAGGTTATATCTGACACTGAGTAAAAGTAACAGTTTTATAGACAGCAAGAATATTTTCCTGATGGATCGTCATATTGTAGACACACATGGAATAGGTATTACCAGCTAATTTTCAAAAGGTTCTCTTCGCATACATGCCAACTCCCCCGATTTAAGCGGGAGATTCCCTACTTTGATCCTTCCTCCCTCTCTCCTAATCACAGAGACTTATCTCCTGATTTTGAGAACAGTTTTAGTATTCCTGTATTATTTTTTTTATTTTCTTTTTTAAAATCTTGTTCTTAAAGTACCTGGAGGAAATTGATGTTCAGTGGGCTCTGGCTACACAGGTCTATTGAATAAGAATTTCATTTGGTCCGTATTGAACTGAGATTACAATTAAATTAAAAAAATATTGTGGTTCCGCGTATTCAATACAAGAAAACTTATTAAAACAAGGTTACATTATAAGTCAATCACAATTGGGACCAGTTCCGACCTTTAGTCAGGATCATCTTCAACCTGTTGTTAAAAACGTGTAAGGTGAAAATTCACTGGCAAATAAGAAAAGAATGTAGAAAACATAAACATTTTTTTTCACATGACGAAATTTCAATATTGTATAAAAATGATGCACTGGGTAGGCTATTCAAAAGTCTCGAAAATTTTTCAAAAGGTGCAAGGAAAAAAATTCACTAGCAAATAAAAGACTTAGGAAACATAACTTTTCCACGTGACAAAAGTTAAATAGCAAAGGTCTTTTAAATCTTGACGTGGAGATAAATAATGATATCGATGTATTTATTTATTTATTTATTTATTTATTTATTTATTTATTTATTTATTTATTTATTTATTTATTTATTTATTTATTTATTTTTCTGTCTGTATGTTTGTTTATACTGAAGTACTGCATGTATCTAAGATTTAGAACACATGACTCTTCATTGTAACTGTCTTATGCCTATTCATAAATTTCTGAACTAGATTTAGGCTTAAAGCACTGGCCTTGTTAAACTGGTTTTAAGGTAAAAGTATTATGATGCCAATTTTAAGTTAATGGCCATTAAACCCGCAGAAGTAAAAACTGTGCAGCCGCAAAGATATGCGGCATAACGAAAGCCAATGTTCAGATGTCTAAAAATGCGTACTGTACAACAAAGACATTCATACGATTTTACAAAGCACTTTTTGAGCCTGACTTAAATTTTTTGAAGGGAAAAGTGGGTTCGTCTTGGATTCGGAGAAACATGGTACTACATACCTGCCAACTTTCCCGACTTAGGCGGGAGACTCCCGATTTTCAACAGTTTTTCTCGCCTCCTGATTATTCTATTATTTCTCCCGATTTTAGCTTATTATTTTGGTAAACTTCATTTGTTTTCAAATCCTGCCATTTCAGCTCTTTTACGCCAGTGGTCGGAAGTCCTTCGCTCATTGGCCGCTTTCAAACGAAATGTTGTTTATTCATGCGAGAAATGTGTGTGAATGTGCGATGTTTATTGAAACCTATATATCGCGACGTGTATATCGATTGTCAATCTCCCGTTCTCGCTTGCTATGTTCGCATTCGTCTAGTCATTCCATTCCCTTTGGTCAATTCTAGAGACTAGTCGCTAGATATTGAGTCTTTCTTAGTAATTTAGTGACAGATTTTCAATGATAACGACTCAATATAAATAAAATAAAGAGTTTTGTCTGTACATTGCTCAGAATTCAAAAAGAATATTTCCGTACCGGTCGTGACCATACTAACAAGGGGAAATACATGTTTTAATTTTCCGTAATTTCTGTCTGTATGTATGTACGCATGTATGTACGTAGGTGGTTTGAAAAGTTCTCGGAATGTACTAGAATTAAGTATCTTACCTCGGTGGAACTGCTTTTATTTTTCAACATAGTCTCCCTGTAGACTAATGCATTTGATCCAGCGATGTTCCAATGCCTTGATCCCATCTCAAAATTAGATTCCTTCAGGCCTGCAAAATACCTCTCCAATTCGGCTGTCAGTTCTTCCCTTGTAAAAAATGTCTGTCCACCGAGGAAAATTTTCATCTTGGGGAATAGATGAAAGTCTGATGTTGCCAAATCAGGTGAATAAGGTGGATGTGGCAACAATTCGTACCTCGGTTAATGAAGTTTTACCATGGCAATAACACTTGTGTGCGGCGGAGCGTTGTCCTGATGAAAGATGACCTTTTTCCTTGCCAAACCAGGCCTTGTTTTGCGCATCTTTTCCTGTAGTTGGTCTTTGAGGTTTGCATAGTATTGCCCCGTAATTGTTTGGCCAGTAGGAAGATAATCTATCAGCACAATGCCTTTTGCTTCCCAGAAAACTGAGGCCATGACCTTTCCGGCCGAACGCACTGCCTTTGCTTTCTTTGGTGGTGAATCAGCATGTTTCCACTGCTTTGACTGCTGTTTTGTCTCTGGGGTATAGAGTGGACCCGAGTTTCATCTGTAGTCACAAACCAGCACAAAAAATCTTGTTGGTTGCACTCAGAAAACGGGCCAGACTTAGTTCGGACATTTACAATCTGGTGCGTTTATTGTCCAATGTCAAGAGCCATGGCAACCCTCTTGCGGATAATTTTTTCATACCCAATTCTTCGGTTAAAATATAATATACCCATTCAGAAGGCATCCCTATAGCTTCAGCAATCTCCCGCACTTTCAGTCGATGATTCTCCATGACCATTTATTGCACTTTTGCGATAAATTCTGGGGTTGTAACACTTTTTGGGCGTCCACTACGCGGACCATCATCCAAGCTCTCCCGACCAAATTTAAACTCGCTGGTCCACTTGGCAACAGTTGAAAATGAAGGAGCAGAGTCCCCCAGTGTGTTCTGAAAGTCGGCATGAATTTCCTTTGCTTTCATACCTTTGTTTACAAAGTATTTAATCACTGCTCGAATCTCAGTTTTTTCCATTGTCACAAATCACTACGCGGGAACAACAACAAAGAGTTGTCACTACCACACTCCTGCAGCTAGAGCACTGACGCGCCACGTGTTCACTCACAAAGGATGTGTGATTATTGCGCGAGAACCTCGTTGCTCTAGCACTGATATCTAGCGGTGATTCCGAGAACTTTTCAAACCGTCCTCGTATGTATGTACGTACGTACGGTCATCAGGAGAAAATGGATGAAGAGAATTTAATGAAAATTGGTATATATCGTCCGAGAATAAGTCGCTACAATCTAGGCCATAATTAATTTTATTCACGCTGAGTTATATACAGTATATTATTAAATTTCCTATCATTGACGTCTTATACATTTTTACCGTACTGGCTATAATAGAGTTATTGATGGTTATGAATTTCATGTTTTTGGTCCGTATTGAACAATATATAAGTAATAATAATAATAACTTAAATGTTTCCACCTTTTCAATACAATATATTTGGATTTTTTTTTTTTTTTTTTTTTTTTTTTTTTTTGCTAAGTCCATATCAGCGCCGAGGTACGTGAAAATGGGTGAACAGAATTTTATGTAAAGTTGGGGAATGAGGAGCTGCAGTCTATGCTATAAATAATTTTATTCACTCTGTTCGAAATGGTAGCTTAGGGGAAGGTGCCAAAAATTTAATTTTAAATTACTTATCTTGCTGGTCATATTGAAAAGTACTACATAACAAAAGTTATAGAGAACACAATTTCTGATTATTTGTGTCTTATTCAGGTTTACCGTACCGACTGTAATGATATTGGTGGTGATGGTGATTAAATTGTGAAGATTATTATAAAAATGAGAAAAAAAGCCATGAAGGAACAATCGCTTAAGTAACACAAGTGGTTGTCATGAAAGAAAGGAGGACTCACTTGACATTAGATGCTCTAATATCACAGATTCGGAAGAAAACTAAATGTGAAGGCCTCCAATATAGAAAGCTCATAAAATTGATCAACAATAACATTACATTGACCATTGTTTGTGATGCGCTTTGTGTATTCTGCTAGCATTTATCTCTGATAGATGGGATTACTGCTGCGTATCGAGTATAACAGCCTGCCTGAATATTGGCGGGAAGTAGCTGGGGAGTGGGGAGTTAGATCTCTCTTCTTTAGCATGCCATTCTTCTGGTTCATAAATTTTCTGATGCTACTGGTACGTAACACACTGGATCATCATAGTATTCCAGCTATTCGATCCCTACTCTGAGGCAGTGTTTGGAATGAGCAGTGTGCATACTTGTAACATACGCTAGTTATCAGCTGGTTGTTTGGCACGCTTTTTACAGCATGGCATTATTTGAAAGGAGTGGCATCTGCTACACGTACACCAACTTGGAATATCAGAGACCATCTCCAGAGACCCTTTAGGAATAGATGCACACCTTTTGGACTCTATGGTCAGGAACAAAACTATTTTTGAACTGTTAGATCAACACCATAGTACTTTTCGCTAAAAGTGAGAAAATGTGCTGTTTTCATTTTATCGAATATTTCATATGACAGCATTGCTTTTAATCGCGACATTCATACTGGCATCATTGTAATGACCTATGTTGACTTCAGTTGGGAAAACTATAAGGACAGTCTTTCTGAGAATTCCGTAGTGAAGCACAGGTACATCAGTTAGTTATTTTATCCAAATAGCATTGCGCTTCGCATAATCACGTGGCCGCTTGATGCAATACTATATTAATCTATGCATTTGCTGAGTAATGGCATCTAAGTGCATGGCTGATTAACACGTGGAGCATGAGTTCATACTATTTTCAGTAGGCTTATCAGAGACCGATCGTCTCACTCGCATACTTCCTGTGAGGGTATAGAGATGTGTAATTTTTAGCCTTGTAGCCTCGCATAGCAACTGTCGGGCTTTGAGACAATAAGTGTTATAAATATACCATAGGCCTAGTACTGTATTGCGCAAAACATGTAGAATAAGCAGTTTTGACCAATTGTATCTCCTGATTTTTCCTGATTTTCATATCAAAATCTGATATTTTGTTTGGTAAAGTTGGCAGGTATGGTACTATAATTTTTTCAGAAGGAGATTAAATATACACTTTCGTGTAGTATCGGATTTCGAAATATAACAAACAAGTACGCTGTAGTGTGGATAACATCCGCGAAAATGCAAATTAACAAACCGATTGTCATTTCATACAGATTTTAATGTGTATTGGGTGTTTCCGACTTTTATACAAAAATCGGATATAACGACAATCCGTTATAGTGAGTAAATTTTTTGCCGTTATGAATTCTCGCTATAACGGACTTCTACTGTACTTAAAAATAAGGGTCTGACTTTCAACAGCCTCAGTTATGAAAAGAGTGCTTCCAGCACTGTGTATTACATTCGGAAATACAACTTGTAACATACGCTAGTTATCAGCTGGTGGTTTGGCACGCTTTTTACAGCATGGCATTATTTGAAAGGAGTGGCATCTGCTACACGTACACCAACTTGGAATATCAGAGACCATCTCCAGAGACCCTTTAGGAATAGATGCACACCTTTTGGACTCTATGGTCAGGAACAAAACTATTTTTGAAAGGTTCAAAAAGAACGATGCTCTGGATTGCAGTGTGTAGCTGACAAGATGGCAGTGAAGATGTCACTTGGAATGACGACATACTGGTAGCAGGGAAGTTAGTGACGCAAGACGATAATTCAAATTTAAGCAGTGAACCAGTTGACTCGGGTTTACTGTGTGGTAGGCCTACTGCTCAATTGACAGTTACAAACGACTGGCCATTAAGTTATTTTGTGTCAATATTGCATAATATAATACGATACCTTTATCCCTTTTCTCTCCAGGTTTGAGTATGAAGTCAGACGAATCTTCTTAGCAAGTTTTTTCAACCGTATGCCCTTCCTGACGTCAACCTCGTAAGAGGAATTGAGACGAAACCAATGATGTGATACGAGTAACTAAAACTGACTATATTTACTTTATCTGTAGGCCTAAAAGTCGTGTTCACCGTTTGCTTTTTATGTTTAGAAATACTGCCTCAAACGATAATAGACAGTATAACTCAATTACATTAACAAGTTTGTTAAAGAATAGTGTAGAATGTTAACACGTACAATTTATAGTCTAGAAGTCATGTTCACTTCACAAAATTTGAGGTTATCGCAAATTGCACCTCACTTTACCCTTTTTGGTGTAAAAGTGGGGGGGAAAATATCAAGAGGCACCATCGAGGTCCTGAGGTAAAAACACAATTTTTAAATTTTTTTAAAATGTTAAGATATAATTTAAAATTCACTGTTACAACAAAACATTTATAATAAACTGCCGAGTTGTGAACACTATATGGTGTTCGAAGTCCTCGTGTGGTCAAATTATGTTGAGATTCGGGAATGTATAGAACGCCTAAAACTAACAAACGCTGATACCCAGAAAATAACTGCCAAGAATGGCCTGTGCGATACTAAGAATATCTGCCAACAGCTATGAGAACGTGAATTCACCTCCTGGTGTTTACTACCGCACAGCTTTACAAAGAGTATACACCAGCAAACTCTGGGTGCGAGATCATACCGGACTGTCTTGTAACGAGTGGAGAGAGGCTATGAAGATGACTGCTAATGTTTCTGCGGTGCGCTCGGTGCCAGGCAGATCCCTGGACAACAACCTCTGTCGGCATTGCCATGGAGAGAAAGAAACTCTAGGCCTTGTCGTGGGATTCTTCACAGGCCGGGAGCTCCTAAGAAACACGTGGCACCACCAGATCAGATCCTTCATTGCCGAAGAACTGAGAAAGAAGGGATTCGATGTACATGAGGAGGTACACGGACTGGCCATAAATGGTAGTTTGCAGAGAACTGACATAGCCTTATAAAGACAACAGCTCTCAAGGATTCATATTAGATCTCGACTGTCAGGTTCGAGCACCATAGCGGTCAGCCAGAGGAGGTTAATCTAGAAAAGATTAACAAATGCAAACCCACTATCCCTTACTACAAATCTAAATACCACCTTCAGGAAATCGAAATAATAAGGATAATGGTCAAAGCTCGCGGTACCATACGTCGTTACTTCCTCGCCACATGGAAGTGCTTCCAACTCCCAATGAAGCTCATCTTCGAAATCGCGACCCTCGTCTTCTGAGGCTCCATCGAGGTCCTGAGACACCACCTCTACATCTACAGCTCTGAAATGCTGCACTAATTATATTGTTCCTTTATAATTTATAATTTTCTTTTATTAATAGATATGTACAGATAGGAGCCTCCGTGGCTCAGGCGGCAGCGCATCGGCCTCTCACCGCTGGATACCGTGGTTCAAATCCCGGTCACTCCATGTGAGATTTGTGCTGGACAAAGCGGAGGCGGGGCAGGTTTTTCTCCGGGTACTCCGGTTTTCCCTGTCATCTTTCATTCCAGCAACACTCTCCATTCTCATTTCATAGCATCTACCACTCATTAATATAAATCACTTTGGGAGTGGCGACCCCATCGTAATAACAGCCTATATACGATTCATTCATCACATCCCTGACCCGGTCAAAGACTGGAAAACAGGTTGTAGGTTTTCCTTTTCATGTACAGATAATTTGATATGTTTTACCTTGTTCTTAGTGGCAGCCTGTAAGTACAGGACCGAGCTCGATAGCTGCAGTCGCTTAAGTGCGGCCAGTATCCAGTAATCAGGAGATAGTGGGTTCGAGCCCCACTGTCGGCAGCCCTGAAGATGGTTTTCCGTGGTTTCCCATTTTCACACCAGGCAAATGCCGAGGCTGTACCTGTACCGAGGCCTTTCCTATCCCATCGTCGCCATAAGACATATCTGTGTCGGTGCAACGTAAAACAAATAGCAAAAAAAAAAAGTAAATACAGGAGGTCTTTCCAAAATAAAATAAAATAAAATAAAATAAAGATTATGCCTGTAAATTTCTTAACCAAGTCTTGAAGATCATGGAAAACTTTCAGGTACTTAGTTTGAAAATATTGCGTGGAAATTGGCACTGTTGTTTAAATTTTTTCTTGAATCAGATGTATGAAATGTCACGAAATAAAATATTCTCGACAAGTTTTTATGATTAAATTGAAACAAAATGTGAAGATTAAATAATTCTGTCAGATACTGTTTATGAAGCACTATAACACTTTTCCAAGCCTTTAGTCAGGATCATCTTCAACCTGTCATTCAAAGGGTGCAAGGTAAAAATTCACTGGCAAATAACAAGAGAACGTAAGAAACATAAACTTTTTTCACATGACGGAAGTTCTATAGTGTATAAAAAGGATGCACTGGGTATTCAAAAGTCTTGAAAATTGTTTGCCTGTGTATCATCTTTTATACTTATTTGTGATTGGCTGAAATTTCCAGACACAGTGCTCCCTAAAGTGTTTTAGTGCTTCACAAACAGCAGCTGACTTAGCATTAAAATTAAGCGTTGTTTTTTAAAAATATATTTGTTTGTGGCATCGACCCCTGTGGATCTTTTGCCACTACTTGTACCATATGATATGAACCTGCGTGTAATTGGATTTGCGGAAGTGTAGAGTGTTGAATCTGAGGAAAGGAACATTAAGGACAACACGAACACCCAGTCCCCAGGCCGGGGATATTAATCATTTACAATTAAAAGCCCCTGACCTGGCCGGGAATCGAACCCGGGGCCACCAGAAGACACGCGAACGCGTTGCTCACTACACCGTAGGGCCGGACAAAACAGTTAAGTGATACTTCGGTCTTTTCTTTTAATGAACTAACAATTGCTATCGGACACGTTATTTACGTATTTATTTCGAAAACGTTCTCTACCATTTCCATTTTTCTTTACGGAACAGCAGTCGACGGGTATTACTAATTGACTCCAACATCGCCTTCGAACGTCGACGAGAGAGCCTACTAGTGGATATAGCGGGGAAAGGATACCGAAGATGATCAATCGCATGCAATATAATGGCTGGATGCATAAATATCGGTAAGGGAAAAATTCGTGCAATGGCTCGTAATAATGGATGCGTCATTGATAGGGTTCTCGGTGTAACTGAAGAATAATACAGTTTAATACAGGAATTTTGAATGGACAAAAAAAAAATTGACGTTACAATCGGGTACTCGCTATAGCGGACTTGTTTTTGTATAATATACTATTCATTTTATAGATTGTTAGTCTAGTCGGTTTTTAATTAACATATCCCCTCAAAAATTTACTCTCATTTGTTCATAATTCTGAGTTGTACACAGTTAAAGCTTTCCCCCTTGAACTACATATAAACCATTTTCAGCTGTAAATGTTATAGGTAAATGCATTCAGTGGAATCTGTTGAGCATGTTTTTGAAGGGACGAAAATATTGTAAGCGTCATATGCAGGAAAATGTACCACTGCCAAATTCAAAATTTATAGTTCATTGTGTGTAGCCTAGTGATGCAATAAAGAATAGTTTTCATATATTTAATTACACTACATACTGAAATACATACTGAAATACATATCCAGAGTGGATTTGGTTATATTTCCTTTTTTTTTTTTTTTTTTTTTTTTTTTTTTTTTTTTTTTTTTTTTTTTCCCCACAAACTTATTGCATATGGCTGAATCCAACATTGTAAATATAGTGAAACCTGATTAATACATTTTCCTGCTTAGCACGTAAATTTGAAGTCCCAATTCTAATCATCTTAAATGTATATGAAAATACCTTGCTTATTGCGTCATGAATTTTCGCTGTTACCACTTAGTACGATCACATTATTCCTAGCCTTGAAAATGTTATTTGTCATCCCTTGTGAAACAGACGTGATTTCCAACTGTTGTAAGATCCATTGCCACAGTTGTGTGATTATGGAAAATTCCTTAAATTCCTGAACTTCACGGGGTAAGTTGCACATTCGGAGAGCAAACTGTTAGCCTTGGGAATGTTCAGTTTTGCTTGCTGGTTAGCAGCAAGATTGCTGAATGACACGGTGTGTCTATTTGTGCTTCTATTTCACATTCCATTCAGAGGTTAGAAATTTACTTTGTGTTGAGCGGTACGGTGAAGTGTAGCGAATGTTTGTCACGTAATACAGTAGCCTATATCAGGATTAGGGACATCCATATCACACCACAAATTTTCGCTATTACTGCTGAAATAAATGTGAACTAAACAACCAAAGTATGGAAGACTTCCCTTCGGGCTTCGCAGAGGGAAGCAGTGATATTATGTCGTCTTCGGATTGGCCATGGTATCGTGACTCGTTCACATCTTTTGAAAGGAGAACCGCCTCTGATGTGTACCTGTGGCGACCATCTTACTGTGGTACACATCTTTACGGAGTGTATGGACCTGGTCGATCTTCGCTGTAGTCTTAACCTCCCGGGTACCATCTCCCTTATCTTGCGAGATGACGAGCAGTCAGCAGACCTCGTCATCCGCTTTATGAGGGATAGTGATCTGTTTTACCATATGTAATGATGTCCTTTGTGCTTGTGTTTCGTGTCGATTGCGCTTTCATCCTATTAACTGCATTTTAGTTTGTGTTGCGTATTTTAATGTGTTATTTTCACGTCTAATGTAATGTATGTATATATCTCTGTCCTAGCAGGCAATGCCTTATTTCTTTCTCTCGTGTATTTTCTCTTTATTTTTATTACAAAATAAGGCATTGCGAATTAGATCCACTGATTGTTTTAATCTCATCATTTTGCATCACAATTCTTTTTAACTCTTAGTCAGTGGATACGTTTTAAAATTTGAACTGCCATATGTCATATCGTCCATCTCGTTCCGTTAGGGGCCAATGACCTTCGATGTTAGGCCCCTTTAAACAACAAGCACCATCATCATAGTAACTATAGGTTAAAACATTGTGGTACTAGTTTTGACTTTTCTTGGAAGTCATATTCAGTCATAAACCCTGAAAGTTGACATGACAGTGGCACATTTAATACCATGCATTTGAAGCACTAGGCCATAAAATAACTTCCAATAATTTTTATTTGACGTATAAGTCTTTTTGCTCATGGCTGTACAATTGGAATTCAGGAAAAGTTCAACCTATTCATCACTATGTCGTATAAGATGTTTACAACATGTTATTTATTAGTTTAAAGTACTGGTTTCGACGCATTGTAGCGTCATCTTCAGCGTGAAGTTACAAGATGGGCAGGATACATAACATATTACTTTGTGCAATATACATGCAATGCAAAGTACAAATGGTTACAATTTTACATTTATGACTAAATACAAAGGGCACTAGGAAAGTTTTGCAATGTGTGTGAACGCTTTAGACTATTTCAAAATAATTTCCACTTCTCCATACGTCAGAACCAGTCACTGAACCAACTCTGCCACTTTTCTTCGGTTACATTTTCACACTCTTGATCCCATGCTGACAGGAGTTCCTCGTCGGATGCAAAACGCTACCCTTTCTTCTTCACTTGAAGAGTGCGAAGTCACATGGGACAAGATCAGGACTGTATGGAGGGTGATCAAGCACAGTCAACCCTGATCTGGCAAGAAAATCCATTGTTACATTAGCACGATGTGTTGGAGCATTGTCGTGATGCAAGAGCCAAGTGTTGAGTCTTGACCTTGGATGGAACTGCTTGAGAGCCTGGATGACCTGAGGCAGACAAGTCTCAATGTACCGCTTCACAGTAACTGTCCTTTCTGTTTCTAAACAACCTGAGTCAGGATGCCCCATTTAGTGAAGAATACTGCAATCATCCTTTCCTTCAATGACCTCGACATTCGCACAGTCACAGGAGTACCCTCATCTTCAAACAGCCACACCTTGCTTGTTCTGGGATTTTGTTGGGACATCGTAAAAATAAAGCCAAGTCTCGTCACCTGTAACGATGCTATTGACGTTGCGCGAAGTCCCATTTTCAAACTGTTTTAGCATTTTTCGGCACCATTTCACTCGATGTGCCCTTTGTTCCTCTGAAAGTGAATGGGGCACCCAAAGGGAAAAAGCTTTCTAAGGGGCTGATGACCTTCGATGTTAGTCCTTTCTAACATGGAGAGGTCGTGTAGAATTGAATGAATAGCTGGTGCGGTGATGTGAAGGGTCTTTTCTACCTGCCGATATGTCATCCGCCTCTCTTGTTGCAACATTTTCCTCACAGCTTCAATGTTTTTCTCAGTCACTGATTTAGACGGTCGCCTAGAACGAGGATCGTCTTCAACCCCAAAATTTCCCATCTGGAACTCTTTGTACCAGAGGAAAATTGTTGTCCTATGTGGACAGTCTTTCCCCAGCACAGGAATCATTTCCTCCAAGCACTGGTCAACAGTTAATCCACAAGCAAAATTCTAGCAGATAATTGCGCAATATTCATCTTTCGACCACACTGACATCTTAACTTTCTTTCAATCCCAGTGCTTGGTAAAAACTGGTGTGAAGGTCGCTCCTTGCTGTGTTCTAGACCGGTTTTAACCCCTCTTTTCATCCCTCACCATAACAGGGGTGCCCAGTCAACCATTTTTACGTATTGCAAAATTTTCCTAGTGCCCTTTGTAAACAATGGATAAAATATGACGGAGTGATGTAACACATTCCAGGCGTTATAGTCTAGTATGGTACATTGGTGTTGTATAATAAAAGTTGGTGAATGAGAGTAAAAATCTTGATGTATATGATGATGAAATAAAATTAATGTCCACACTTCTATTAATACCAATGAAGATATAAGTCAAGGTCCAATATAATGTATAGTTGGCAAGGCCATCTGATATTTGTTTTTAGCTGGTACACCTTAAGTTGGGTGGTTGAACGAGGTTGAATTTAATTTAAACTTGTAGTTTTTATGACTGGGTGCCCTTCCTGACGTCAACCTCGTCAAAGGGCTAATGAGTCAGTTACTAATGATTAAGTAAAATAATTTGTGATGGATTCAAATAACGGCTATGGCATAACTTACCTCAGTGTGGGGACCAATTTTTCTTCTGCTGGAAAATGCTTGTTAGTCCTGTGTCGATTCCTGTTATATCTTATTTTATATACCCAAGCAATTTCTACATGCGACAACAACTGAAAAATTTACCGTAGCCTGTAGTTAGTTCGTTAACCAATGTACAATATAATCTTCTAGTCAGTCGGGAGGCATAGGATGTTTTCACATTTTCCTAATCTTCGGCTTTTCATTTTGATTAGAAGAACAAGGAGAAGTTCATCATAGGACACCATTCTCTCTCTCTGGTAACTATTACCCGGACGTGAATTGAGCAATTATTCACAAGTTGTGCCAATGATCGCCCGGTACTTAAATCCTGTGGCAACTAGTTGCACCACTAGTCGCCCTCGGCTAATAGCGGCCTACATATGAATTACATAATGTGCATTGTTTTATAGGAAAACAGCAGGAAACATTTTTTGTGAAATTAACATTTAAACAAGTAGAGTATTATCCGATTTTAATGAAATGGACTTTATTCACATCAATTTTAGGTAGACGAATGTGATATCTAAAATTAAGATTAGATAAGTAAAGAATGTAATTATTGATATGGTAAACCATAATTGTTCTCTTTTCTTTTCAGTTCATTTGACGGGGAAGTACAGTGGAAATGTATTTGAAGAGCGAGAAGTTACCTTTCCATTAGGGGAAGGTAGTGAATATGGAGTATGTGAAGGCCTTGAAAGAGCGCTTGAGAAGTTCAAAAAAGGAGAGAAGTCTCGAATTCTGATAAAGTCTAAGTATGCCTTTAAGGACAAAGGGAATCCTGAACTCAATATACCACCCAATGCAGATATAGAATACATAGTAAAAATGATTAGCTTTGAGAAGGTAGTTTGGTTTTCTATTCTTTTCTGTGTAGTGTCACTCAAATAAAAAAGGAGTGCATAGAATTGGAAGTCCTTCACAGGGACACTTTTCTCAGAAACAAACTTCAATATAACATTTGTTGTGGGTATCCACTGGGTTTGTATCTAAATGGGTGGTGACCTGAATGCAAGGAACATAAGATACCATGTACTCCTTCTTTTCCTGAGTGACTGTATATAAATATAGGGTTCTCTTGGGGAGAGGGGGGGGGGTCATCTGTGCATATTAAAAATGTTAAAATGTATTGCATGCTAAAAAATTAAAATGTACAGGGGAATATGCATACATTAAAAAATTTCAGCCTTTTCACCCCCCCCCCTTTTTTTTTTTTTTTTTTTCTTCATAGAAGGTTGACTACCATCTCTATCTATGAGATGAGGATTATATAGTATTTAAGATATTTTTTTGCTAGGGTCAATTTGCACTATTGCTTTTACAATTCTTGGTTGTTCTAATACTCATGTAGTAATATTCTTCTACATTCTTTAAGCATTTCCTAATGTGTTATTTTCTTTATCATTTGACTTCATTCGACTGTTACTTTTGTTTTAGATTTATTTTCATCTTGTACTTTCTTTTTCCAAGACTATGTTCATAACCATTCAGCAATTTCTCCAGATCTTTTTTCAGATTCAAATAAAATAACTATACAGAGAGAATCACCTCAGACTTGCACCCCAAATATTTCTGAAAGTGAAGGTGCTATTGATCTGCTGTTTTTACAGAAATTAAATGTAATCAAGAGCTCATAATTGTAGCCCATACACATATTTTAATAATTACTACATTATATTACATATCTTTATTTCCAACCATAGTACAACACCATCGGTAACTGGTAATAAAGAGATGAGCAACTACTATCCCCCTAAATCTGTAGCTAACTATCTACTACATCTACTCTGTAGCATCCCACACATGCATCGATAGCCAGCACCACATGTCAGATGCTAGCTCTAAAACTATCTAAAATAACTACTTTACTACCTTGTTCTAACTAAGTCTGGCTGGTCGCGGTACCCCCCTAGTAAGGAAACCTGCCATCCAACCCGCAGACGCCACCACCAGCCCTGCCTCGTGAGACCATATACCGAACCTTAAAGACCCTTGCTGAAATCACTTATCCACCATTCTTTATGTAACAGGCCGCATGTGGCGGATAGCCGGTCCAACACGCGGCCCATCACGCTCTTATCTCCTGTCTAGCCAGATCTCCTTACATGGCTCATCTTCCTTTCACGTTGGCAGCGAACTTCCGTCCACTCCTCCCCCTCCACGTGCAGACGTACTAATCAACACTTCCTTGGGATGGGTTAGACCCACCCCTCTCTCTCACCTCTTACATCATGCACTCTGCCATTTCGCTTATTCGCAGCTGATCCTATTCACACTGCACACACATAAATAATCCATTCTTCTACTGTACATAATCTACCACTCCAGACATAACAGTTCATCATTCCAAACTCTCCCTTATCACTATACCTTAATCCTCTTGCTACTTATTCTTATGGCGACGATGGGATAGGAAAGGCCTAGGAGTTGCAAGGAAGCGACCATGGCCTTAATTAAGGTACGGCCCCAGCATTTGCCTGGTGTGAAAATGGGAAACCGTGGAAAACCATCTTCAGGGCTGCCGACAGTGGGATTCAAACCCACTATCTCCCGGATGCAAGCTTACAATCGCGCGCCCCTAACCGCACGCTCAACTTGCCTGGTAGTTTATTCTTGCAAACTCTTTGTTCACTACTTCTCACAATTCTTCCCACACTGCCTACCTCTCCATTACACTATACCTTAATCCTCTTACTCCTTATTCACTATCTTCTACATAAACGTACACAGCAGTCATACAAACAGTTCCTTATTCACACCACTACTCTGTTCATTCTTCCTTATGACATTTTCAATCATCTATAATTTCTCATACTCTCCTCTTAATACATAAACTTTATATATACAACCTGCTTATAGCTACTTCCCTACTCAATCTATTACATACCTGCCAACGTTTATGGTTTATCCATAAAATTTACAGAAATTGCTGCATTTTATGGTTTTACGGATGGACGGTGTCATTTTACGACTTCGCAGACAAAAATTTGAAACTTTAACATTCGCAAATCGCTCTATTTCCATACAGTCGATTGTTAGCGTGGGTTGAAGCATGCTCGGTCTTGGTCGAAGGCAAGTCCACGATAGTGGATAACTCTTTCTTTGATATGGTTGGTATTTTTAACCGTGTGATGTTTGTGTCATTATTGGAATTGATTTTAAAGTCGGGATAACAGTTCTTCTGTGTGAATCTTAGGTGTCAACAGGCTCTGCTCCGCAAATTCTTTGTTCTGTTCTGTTCCGTTCCATTCGCTTGGAGCTTTTTAACCTATATTCTTTGACCGCGTGATTGTTGTTCTTTGTTGGCCTTTTAAGGTTATGACATATTTTAATGAAGTGTTTTTGTGTTATAACTTTGTGCTTTGCAGTTTCATATATTCGTTGGACTATTTACACTTGTTCCAGTGACTGGGTATACCACTATTAGCGAAGCCCGTTAAATTATAAAGAGAAGAAGAAAAATTACATTCGTTCCACTTATGTACCATGTGCATATTCTTTGTTCATGAGGTTGGCGTCGTGTTCATTTAATGGTTTAAGACTTTGTGTGCTTTGCCATGCTTTAATGCGGTGTTTGACTGCCTTGAGTGTTTGTTATAATTTTATGTGACGTTCAGTGATCCAGGTTCCTTTCGATGTTTCAATGGAGGTAGACATTTTTTCTCGGACATTTTCATACGCTATATTCCTATTGTAGATTATCGTGAATAAATCCAATAAGGAACAGTAATTCCAGACATTTAAAGAATCATATTCTGTTGATTCTCCGTGCATACTAAAATCAAGAAAGGGAGAAAAATTTGCCTTTTGCACAGTATGAGGTTGTGATATTAATATTGCACATTATGGAAGAAACGATTTAAGTAATCATATGTAGTGCGTTAAACACGTAAGTTAACGTTAAATCGAAGGAAGATGACAAGAAAATCAACACTTTTTTTGCGAAATCTGGAAACGACAGTGGTGTAATTAGGACAGAGTGTCTGTTTGCTTCCTTTTTGGTGGAACACAATGTGCCTTTAAGTGCAGCTGATCATGCTGGTGCTTTATTTAAGATGATGTTTCCCACAATAGAAGTTGCAAAGAAATACAGTTGTGGTCGCACGAAGATGACGTGCATTGTAAATAAAATGGCAAAAATGCATCATCTGAAGTTAAGTGCCTTAAGAACGGACGATTTTCTTTGGCAATGGATGGAAGCAATGATACGAATGCCAAGTTGTATCCTATTGTTGTTACATTTTACAATATCCCGTGGGAGAAAGTAGTGAACACTGTGCTATCCATACCAGTGTTAGACGGGGGCTCAGCAGGGCAAAACATAAGTAACCTGATGTTATCACAGCTGAATTCTCATAACATACCAATTGAAAACTGTGTGGCTTTCTGCTCCGACGGTGCTCCTGTTATGATAGGACATAAAATTGGGGTTTCAGCAGTTCTGAAGGAAATTCAACCAGGTATTGCCGTCATAGGTTGCATTTGCCACCTGCTTAATCTAGCAGCTGAAAAAGGTGCTGGAAGATTACCACTTAAAGTGGACGAGATTCTTGTTGATATATTGTATTTCTTAGAGAAGAGTGTCGAAAGGAAAGAACGCCTTCAGAAATTGCAGAACTTGCACAATAAAGAGGCGACGAAAACTCTGAAGCATGTATGTACTAGGTGGTTATCTGTAGGCAGATGTTTGGATAGGCTACTGGACCAGCGGGATCCGCTTCTTTCTTTCTTCAAGGCGGAAGTAATATTATGTACCCAAAACATTTCCACAAGCTTGACTTCTTTCAGAATACCTAGAGTTTAACAAATTGGATCCAACCAAAGAGTATCAGAAGAAGAGAATTCTTGATTCTGCTACTACACATGCCCCTAAAAGAATAGCCTATTCTTCCAGATGTGACAAACCCATCCTAAAAAGCAAGACTTCTGCTACATCACGGGAGGGAAAATTGTTTATGTTCCTGTCCTCAAACTTAAACAAGGCCTTTTGCACTTTACTTCATGTGACTATTCCTGTATTTGACAAATTCAATGTTGCCCTTCAGACTTCTTCCCCACAAGTTCACTTTTTATTAGAACTTCTAATGGATTTGCTAAAGCAGTTGTTCACCAAGTTTAAGCCCAAAATTGTCAAAAACCCCTCATTGCTTGAAGTTGAGTACAACTTGATTCATAATCAAAGAATTGATGAGGTGTTAGTTATTGCCATTCAGACTTTGAACACAATGAATGAACTCCAGGATACAGATAAACCCTTTTCTTTTCGTCAGTGAAACTACTTTTGTACTGCCTGTGACTACATCATCAACAAGTTTCCACTCAAGGATGATGTGTTAAAGCATGTTCAAGTTGCTAGGTTAGACAAAATTGAAGGTGCACAGTTTTCTTCTATTTGTTTTTTCTTTGAAAAGTTTCCCATCATGTTATGCAAGGAAGAGAATTAAACTACAGATGAGGTGGTGAATGAGCTTCAGAGGCAGTTCACAGCTCTTCAGGTAGATGACACTTTGGTTGAAAATCAAGATGTGCGAGTGATTCCAGTTGGGCACAAATATCAAGAATTCGTATAGCCGATAGACTTCTTAAGTATAACCAAATTTCTAGGGTAATGCTCTCTATTCTCATCATACCCCATAGCAGTGCAGAATGTGAACATGTTTTCAGCCTTATGAAGAAAAATAGAACAGAGTTCAGATCATCCATATCCTATGAATCTCTGGAGTCTATTTCTCTTTTGAAGACCAGGAGTTCTGGTCTCTGTTATGACAAAATATTTTCTCAAGACTGTTTGCAGGAAGCTAAAAAGGCCACAACTATGACTTTAAAGTCAAACTAGCGTGTGATTTGCAGTGTGTATTATATTATTTCTTACCTGTGTTACGTTAAACAAGTTTTATTGTGTAAAGTCTTTTTCAATTATCACATATCTGCTAAATCAAGGAAGTCCTGTTGGTATGCTCAAAACTAATATTCACCATGCCTGCTGCTCTTTAACATGGATTTCTTCTTGATTGTTATTTTCATCTACAAATCATTGGCCTATGATGTAAGTAGATTTGATGTCATTGAAATATCCTGTTTAAAGCATGAATTATTTTATTTTGTAGCCCAGAAGTACTATTATTTTCGTCAAGCCGGGGTATAATACCTATGGGAATCAACATCTATATTATCAAGCCGGGGTATGTCGAAAATCCTTAGATTTTTTGTCGTGCGTGAGTTTTACTGAGCCCTTTTCAAAAGTTGGCAGGTATGCTATTCTAAAACATCTCGCTCAGGGTGGATTACTATTCCCGTGCGCAAGACGTTACCGCTCATCTAATTAAATTATCTACTCAGCCTGGCACCAGTTCTTATCCAAATTATCCAACCCTCCTTATGCTATCTAATACTACTTATTAGAAACTCTTTTCACAATCGCATCAGTTCTAGTATTGCATGCTCGTCTCTTAACTCATTTAATTATACACAAATCTCTTCTTAATACATATACCTTTAATATATAATACAAAACACTTACTTTTCTACTCAATCTACTTAACAGCCGCTTGCTCAGGGCGTATGACCATTCCTCTGGGCAAGATGCTCTCCCTCGTTTACCAAAACCTTCCTTCACTACTGCCTTATCTTAATCCTACTTATTACAATCTTTTGTTGTTTTCCACCACTTTTGCCTATCTCTATCCATTTTTAACTCCCATCACTCTTCCTATTATTCCCTCAATTTCTTTAAAAATCTTACTCAAACCACATTTTCAAATGTTGATATATTTGCTCTTCTCTCCCACTCTCTACACAGCCATGATGTCATCTTATAACCTTTATCTAACATTCCCAACTCCTTATTTAGCCATTTCCTTTTTATCTCGTGCAAAGCTCTGCGGTGGTTGAATATATGCAAGTCCGACCAACCCTTCCCACACAGAATTCATGTACACTTATTTTTTATTTTTTTATTTATTTAATTATTAGATACAGCCTATGGAGGGCCATTTTACACTAATAATTATAATAATAATAATAATAATAATAATAATAATAATAATAATAATAAGTTAAAATACATATAAGAGATAAAGGTATAAACAACAATATTAAGTAACAACAATAAATTAACAATTTTAACAGTAACAATGTAACAACGACAACGGTAACTGGCAAGTGTCGGTTACTGAATAGGAAGAAGAAAGGTCGAGGGTTGGGGGTACGAAAGAAAGTAAAAACCTGGGGAGGACTTAGAGGAATCTTCTAATTTTTTGTTTAAAGGATGCGAAAGGTGTCAATGTTGGGTAGCGAGTTACCAAGAGTAGGGAGACGGTGGAAGATAGAGCATTGTTGTAAAGTTAGGCGCGGATGGGACACATGATTAGTGCGCCGGTTGCGTGTAGGGCGGGGAGGAATGTGTATGGGGAAGTACGCCGGAAGAGTATTACATTTGGTGTAGCCATTGATTATTTTGTGAAGGTAACATAGATTAGAGAACTGTAAACGGCTTCTCAGGTCAAGTATACCCAGATAGTTCATAATGTAAGATTTCGTTTTGTTCTTAAAAACAGGATTGCGAGTCTTAACAATGAAAGGGAAAAAGTTAAATAGTTTTTAGTTGAGATATGTTTGTGATAGCAGATGAGGACCAAATAGGGGAACAAAAGTAAATAATGGGCAGAACGTACGAGACAAAGAATAATTTTAAGGCGTTAATATTTCAGTAAACCTGTAAAGAATGCCTAGAGTACGCATAGCACAGGATTTTATAGAGTGAATGTGAGCAGAGAAAGTTAGTTTACAGTCTATTATAACGCCTAGGTCTCTTACCTGAGAAGCCGATTGCAATATATTTCCCTGGATGGTATATGCAGTGTTCATTCTTTGCTTTAGCAATGAAAAGGAGATTGTATTGCACTTCTTAACATTGGAAGAAAGATTCCATTTCTTAAACCAGTCACCACACGAGTTGAGAACAGACGTTAATTCATCACAGTCATCAGACGTAGACACTTCTCTTAGGATTTTCAGATCGTCAGCGTACAAGAGGAGGGTGACTATTTTGGGTGTAAACAATTATGTCGTCGATATAGAGAACAAAGAGTAGGGGTCCCAGAATACTGCCCTGAGATACACCTGATAACACAGATAACCATGATGTGGCAGATTCAGGGAGTACCCCTCTTTGTTTTCTGCCGGAGAGGAAACTTGTTATCAATGACAAGACGGGGCCATGGATGTTAAATCTGGTAGCGAGCTTAAGAAGAAGTGCATGATCCACTGAGTCGAATGCCTTGGCCAGATCTATATAGATTACATCTGAGATTTATTTTCCATTGCTGTATTGATGTGGTGATTGAGAACAGTGAGGTTAGTGAGGCATGATTTTCCGGGAATGAATCCGTGTTGTTCTTCAGAGAGGTACGGCTCTTCCTACCCACCCCTTATTTCTCGGAACTCCTAACATCCACCAATACAATCCTCTCTTAGCTCTCCTATGCTCAAACTCTGTTTTCAGGTTGGTTACTTCCGCCAATTTATTTAATACTTATAGAAAATCTCTATCCCTCTAATTTCTGCTTTTCTTTATGTAATATTCTCCCCTTTATCCTTTTCCATATCCATTCTTTCCTCTCCCCCCCACATAAGAGTCCCATACTCCCCCAGACCTATTTTTTGTAAGCTCTTTTTTTTTTTTTAAACACTTATTTACCCAATATCCCTCTGGATTTCTCCGAGTCTTTTGTATTATTTTTTCCTTATCACATTTACTACTCTATATCCTTCCCATTTGATTTCTACCCCTTTCCCTAACCACGACTCCACTAGGGCAGTTATCTCAATCTTTTACTAATACCACAATTTCTCTGTTCCCCAGTTTTCCCATCACCCCCTCAATATTCAACACCCGTATTGACATCTAGTTATTTATTTCCTCCCCCTCCCCCTCTCTGCTTATGTGTTTCTCTGCTCCCACCCTTACTTCTTGTCATTCTTCCTTGTGAGCCCTCCCCATTTCTCTCCACTTCCTTATTTTTCTTATCACCCCCCTCCTTCCCTTTCTCCGTGCCAGAACCTTTTCTCCCTCCCCATAAATCTTTCAAACTTATTGATCTTCCCTTATTCAACACCTGTCTCCTCTCCACATTCCTCTCTGTATTCCTGTTTCTTGGGGAGGCTGGTTCACTTCCCTGTCTCCTGTTGTCTCTACTCTCCCCTGCACCTCCTGATCTCACTTCACTCTGGTCCTCTAAAGTCTCGTTCCTTGTTTCATTTACACCTGCGCTGCTTTGACTCGCCAAGGTCGCTGCATTCTCCACCAGCTGGCTGCTGACACTGCTGTCACTTCTACCTTCCTTCTCTCCGCTGATGACGTCATGCGCGCGTATCCTGCACCTCGCTTCCTCCTCGCTTTTTTCCATCCTCAGCAGTTCCTCTGGGTGTCCAAGATCGTGTCCATTTATCTCCCCCTCTTTCTACTCCAACCTTCTTCCAGCACCATCTTGCTCCATGCCAACACCCTACTCTTTTATCCTGTGTTGCTGCAGTGTTATTCCCATCACTCCTCATTTCCGCTAACACGCCTGCACTGTACTTTTTGGGGTTAAATCAATATTCCACATTTACAATACCAATTTTTTTTTATTGTCTAATTATTTAAATGACATTTTTAAAAATATGACGGGACATGTTTCGTCTAACGACCATACAATCAGACATTTCACCTAATTTTTAACAAGAAATAACTTTGCACCAGTAAGACGATCTTAACATTCTTTTACTGGATTCCATATACTTACTCATTGATCGTCTTTATTCTACTAGAAATTAAGATTGTGCACCTTTACATCAACTTTCACAGACACACCTGTATACTGCATGTCAACAAGCACCAACAAAGAAAAATTTTAACATCAAGCTTTAATGTATCAACTCATGTGTACATTTTAAGTTTGTCATCAACAGTTTGAATGTTATGCTCTGAACAATCTAGAACATTCTCAATATTTTAATTAACGTATTTGGCAGTCCGAATTATTTTAATGTGTTATTTTGTCCTTGTCATTTTGTGCTTTTTCTTGAATATTTTACAGCTGAGGATGTCTACAAGTTAGACAAAACATGTCCCGTCATATTTAAAAAAGTCATTTTAATAATTAGACAATTAAAAAAATAGGTATTGTAAAGGTGGAATATTGATTTAACCTCAAAAAGTAAAGAAAAGAAGTAAGTATAAATAACCACCTAATCGACCACTTAGTGGTCCTCTTCAGCTGAAGAGGACCACTAAGTGGTCGATACATGTCCTGTAAGTTTTAATTTTATTCAATTTTGCCTGAGGCATTAATAAAGTATCGATTAGGTGGTTATTTATACTTAATTCTTGATTAAACATCGATACGGTCATGAAATGGACAACTTGTAATACTCAAAAAGTAATACGTACGACAATACGGGCTTTACAATGAAATTTATTTTATGTAATTTTTATGCCAACCAGGCAAACAAAGCTAACACCTACTTGAACTATAAGATTAAGCTATCAAAAATAGGCAAGGACATCGCTTTCTTGAAGAAATGTTTACATAATGAACTTATTCCTAATTTCTTGAAGTTTAATCAAAATAAGAACAATACTTCTTATTGGCACAAAAGAACCCAATTTAAGTCTAATGCATTATGGATCAGAAATGAAATCGAGTTCCTATATAGGAAAAAATCTCTACTCGACACAAAGTTATATGAAGCACATCTGATTGCTTTGTCCTCCCTAACCCCTCTAGAATGGGATTCTTTTCAGAAATTTGCATTCATGAAAATAGAGAATATCATCGTTAAAAAACAGGCTACTCTAGACAATAAATTTAACACACACTTGCGTAATAATTCCAACAAAAACACTTTTCACAGTAGGAACATTAACGAATCCGACTCGGGAGACTTGACATTAACGAATCCGACTCGGGAGACTTGACATTAACGAATCCGACTCGGGAGACTTGACATTAACGAATCCGACTCGGGAGACTTGACATTAACGAATCCGACTCGGGAGACTTGACATTAACGAATCCGACTCGGGAGACTTGACATTAACGAATCCGACTCGGGAGACTTGACATTAACGAATCCGACTCGGGAGACTTGACATTAACGAATCCGACTCGGGAGACTTGACATTAACGAATCCGACTCGGGAGACTTGACATTAACGAATCCGACTCGGGAGACTTGACATTAACGAATCCGACTCGGGAGACTTGAAGTTTCACGACCCAATTATAAATCTTTCTGATACCCAACTTAGCGCTTCAGATATAGACATCTTGGGGATGTTTAATTGGCCTACTGCCTTTAAATTGAAAGATGCCATTACTATTACCGCTGAAACTGAAAGTGCTATACAAAAATTGCCAATCAACAATCAAACAGAAATTAGACTTAACATTCGTTAGAAAACTTTCTAGTTTAATTGAAGGTAACAAATCTACAGCTCCCTTATTTCCTAAAAAAAGCCATTGACTCGTTAAAACAAAAAATCAACGAGAATGATCTGATAGTCACAAAAGCGGACAAAGGCAATGCCACAGTTATCATGAACAAAGAGACTTACGTGCAAAAAACCGAAACTTTCTTTTCTGATAATTCATTTAAACTGATGAAAAAAGATCCTACTAACAACATTCAAAAGAACTTAAAACAACTATTAAAACAAACGTCCTTTATTTTAACAGATTATGAATCTCAAAAACTTATTTATATGAATCCCAGTATTCCCACAGCCCAAAGCATTGCCAAAAGTCCACAAACAGACATCCCCATAAGACCCATAGTCAACTATAGGAACAGTCCGACTTATGAAACCTCTAATTTTATTCACAACTTGTTGAAGAAATACTACAAGTTTGAAAATCCCAGTTCTATTAAGAATTCCATAGAATTTTATAATTTGACTAAAAACCTAGAGTTACAACCACAACAAAAAAAAAAAGTACTCCTTTGACATAAAAAACATGTATTCTAATATACCGGTCAAAAAACTTTAAAGATCATTAATTACAACTTTCTATAACACACAAAATTAAGCATACAAGGAATAGAAGAATTCTTAAATATTTTAGAATTTGTAACCTCCAATAATTATTTTACTTTTAATGAAAAAATTTACAAGCAGGACAGTCTTCCTATGGGCTTCAGGAATAATGGCAGAAATTTATTTAGATCATTTGGAAAATCCCAAAATTAACAATAAAATTAAAGTTATTGTATTCTGGACGCGCTATGTCGATGATACATTTGCCATAATAGATCATAACATCTCCAACGGTGACACTGTTCTCGAACAGTTAAATGCAGTCGATCCATGGATCAAGTTTACCTCAGAAGTTGAAGTCCACAATGCTTTAAATTTCTTGGATATCACTAACAACAACAGCTCCAATAAATTCTCTTATAATATCTTTAGGGAACCCACCCAAACTGTTAATACTATTCGGCAAGATTCAATGCATCCGGACTCTCAAAAACGAGCAACCTTCTATAGTTCGATCCACAGAGCTTTCCATGTCCCTTTATCTGATGTAGATCGGGGGAAAAAAAAAAAAAACTCGACTCCATTCGCTTTATAGTGAGAAAAAACGGTTTTAGTAAGCATTTCATTGACAGGATAGTCAACAAAGTTGTCAACAAACCCAATTCAACCCTCCTTAGAGAAACTAAAAGAAAAACAGACAACTACGCCTCTTTCACCTACACTAATAATAAAGTTTATGAAATCGCCAACATTTTTAAGAAGCATAAGGTCAACATTGCCTTTAAAACAGTAAACAATAACATTAATCTCTTTTACAACCATCATAAAATCAACAACGCTGTGAATAAATACAATAAATCAGGTGTATATAAGTTGAATTGCAATCTATGTTCCGGGAGCTATATTGGGCAAACCGGAAGAGGCTTTTTAATCAGGTATAAGGAACATGTTAACGCCGCTAAACATAGAAGATATTCCGCCATGAGCACTCGTATGACAGAATCCAATCATTTCTTCACTTCCATAGAACAGGACCTAAAAATTATTTATTTTCATAATAAGGGAACATTACTCAATGTTTTAGAAAACATTTATATCAACATAGATCAAAAACACAACCCCATTCATAATTTGAATGAGATTTCAGAAACTACGAACGTAATTTTTGAGGCATTACTCAACAGTTCCTTTTTTGACAAACATTCAAGTAAGCTTCCACGTAATCGCTCCCCGCCTATCGATTCCAACCTTCCCCTAACTTCCCCTCACACCAGCTCCCATCACACACGACCTCCATAGTTTGTCCTCGGTCAGCCACAATCATCCATGCTAAGCTAATCACTCTGGAGAGGCGAGAACGTAAATAATCAGATGTGCTGTAATTCTTCCTTTTCATTCTTTTGCTTTATATCGTAATGACAGTGTACATCCACATACGTTATACGATCAGATATTCTACCTAATTTTTAACAAGAAATGACAACTTTGCACCATTAAGACTATCTTAACATCCTTTTACTGGATTCCATATACTTACTCATTGATCGTCTTTATTCTACTAGAAATTAAGATTGTGCACCTTTACATCAACTTTCACCGACACACCTGTATACTGCATGTCAACAAGCACCAACAAAGAAAAATTTTAACATCTAGTTTTAATGTATCAACTCATGTGTACATTTTAAGTTTGTCATCAACAGTTTGAATGTTATGCTCTGAACAATCTAGAACATTCTCAATATTTTAATTAACGTATTCGGCGGTCCGAATTATTTTAATGTGTTATTTTGTCCTTGTCATTTTGTGCTTTTTCTTGAATATTTTACGGCTGAGGATGTCTACAAGTTAGACAAAACATGTCCCGTCATATTTTAAAAAATGTCATTTAAATAATTAGACAATTAAAAAAATAGGTATTGTAAAGGTGGAATATTGATTTAACCTCAAAAAGTATACTACGACAATACGAGCTTTACAATGAAATTTATTTTATGTAACGCCTACACTGTACACTGTCTTGCTCACGACTGTAATTATTACTGGAATGTGTATTGTTTTAGAAAGTTATATTTTTTCAAATGAAACCATGCCTATTGGTGTTAACAAAATAAAGCTAGAGTAAATTGGAATGTCAGTAGTGGTGTTTTTTAACTTATTTTTTAGGAATCTAGTACATGTAGTTCATGAGGTATTGTTTGAAAATTGTAAATATCGACAGTTTTCTGCTCCATTCAACTGCTTAGTTACAAGGCTTTGATGTTCTTATGTTCGTTTTCTTTACAGTGTACTGATTGTATTGCAAGTTCCTTGTCATTTACTTCCTGATAGGTCAAGAAGTAGGACATTGTGGAAGATGATATTTACCAATGTTGACAAAGTGAACATGTTAATAGCATATGGAGAATGTAGGAAGAATGCTATTCATTCTTGTGCTCTGTACGTGAAACTATATTCCAATAGATGTTGATCATCTCAACCAATATTTGTGAACCTCGTCAACCAGTTATGTGGAACTGGAAGTGTAACATCTAGAAAATGTAATGGAGACTATAGAGTGACTAGAGAAGAGGGTGAAGTTAATGTTTTAGCTGTAGATCTGTACATCAGTTCCCGTTCAGTCGCATGAGGAAGTGGCACGAGTCAGGCAAGTGTACTACACATTTTCCGCAGTGATATCCTAAGTTCCATCGGTATCGTGTCTCGCTCCAGCATGGAAATTATTTTGAGAATCGTGTTAACTCTTGTACAAAGCCATTCAGACAAGATACACCAGATTGATCATATATCTTGTTTAGTGAAGAAGTAACATTTACAAGTCTTGGCCTGGTAAACCTCTGAAATATGCACAATTGGTCCTTAAACGATCCCCATTGCCTTTGTCAGGTGGAACGTCAGCATCCGTGGAGTTTAAATGTGAGGTGCAGAATAGTGAACCATCAGCTCATAGGCCCTTATTTCATAGAAAGAACACTAGATTCTGAAAAGTATGTTAACCTCTTAACATACCAACTTCCACAGGTGTTAAAAGACATTCCACTGTAGACTAGGGGTAGTTAGAGGACAATTTAATGAGACTTTTACCATCTTATGAATATGTGATTATACTAGGCGACTTGAATACAAACTTGTTAACTCGGACTAGTGAAACAATACATTTTTGAAACATTTTTCTCTCCTGTGACATGGCAATATTGCCCTCAGAACCAACTAACCATGTTCGTACTTCCACCGTCTCTTCTGATACACTCAATTGATTTCATGATAACCAATAATCCACATAAGGTTCTTAAACACGGTCAAAAAATACCTGTTCCTGAAATATCAACTCATGACCTTATATTCTTAGCGTATTCACTAAAAGTTCCTAAGTATAGGTCGAAATACGTGACTTTTAGAGACTTTAAAAATATAGATTTCCATCACCTAAAAGAAGCATGTAAATGTCCTTTGGGGTGACATAATACTAATGAATGATACAGATGAAAAACTGGAAATATTAATTCTCATATTCATGGAATTTACAATAAGCATGCCCTTACGCACTGTGTGGAAGTAACATGCCCGCGCTGTCCGTGGCCGACAACTGAAATCAAATCTCTGATGGCTCAGCGTGATTCGTTATATAGACGTTACAAACAAAATTTATCAGGTGACACATTTGAACAATACTGTGTACTGTGAAATCGAATTAAACAAATTATCCGCAGTAAGAAATTTGATTACTTCCGGCATGTATCCAATAATTTAAACACTTGTAGTACTTGGCGACAACTTTGTTCATTAGGTATTGGAAGGCCTCCTGTGAACCATGTTAAACCAGAAATACCGCTTGACGAGATTAATAGACACTTTTCAACAGATGCTTTTACTCCTGAACACGATATAGTGCAGACCACCATCAAGTCTATAATATGACAACAATCATCTGATCGCCCATGTTTCAAATTTCGAACTGTTTGAGTCTGAAGTGAGACGAGAACTGATTTCAATTAAATCCCATGCAACGGGGGCTGATGAAATCCCTATTTTCTTTATTACTAACATTATGGATCATGCCTCTCCCGTGGTTATTTTCTGACAAAGTGAAAAGTTGCACAAGTTGTCCCAGTTCCAAAAAGGTCGCCAGCTAATGTAGCATCTGACTTTCATCCTGTGTTGCATTCTTTCAGCACTGTCTAAAGCTCTAGAAAAATTTATCTATTGCCAAGTTGAAAAATACCTGGAAAAATATTCTCTGCGTGACCCTTTCCAATCTGGTTTCAAGAAAGGACATAGCACAGGGATGGCACTACTAAGAATTACAGGCGACGTTAGACGAGCTATAGATGAGCGGAAGGCAATTATACTTATTTTACGCGACGTCAGTAGTGCGTTTGACACAGTAAATATTGACATATTATTAACGAAACTACAAAGATTTAATCTGAGTCCCTCTGCTATTCAGCTCTTTGCTTCATACCTCACCAAACGGCGACAGCGTATTGTCATAAACAGCATGACCACGGACTGGAAGACAGCAAACAGGTGTTCCACAGGGATCTGTGCTTGGACCTCTTCTGTTTACTCTATATGTCAATGATATATCTTCTCAGTTCAGTAACTGTAGGTATCATTTATATGTAGATGATCTACAAATATATTATCACTGTAAAACTGTTGATAGTGAGTTTGAAATTCATCAGATGAATTCTATTTTAAATCTGATTAGCTCCTATTCTAATAAGAACTGTTTATTAATTAATCCTAAAAAGACACAAGCTAATTTTATTATAGGGCAACAAACTCAGTTAAATATCCTTAATAAGAAGTTATTGCCTTCACTTTCCTTTTGTGGTGTAGCTATACCATTTCAGAAGTCAGTAAAAAATCTTTGGATTATCATAAGTGACACACTAGATTGGAGTGAGCACATGAGAGGCATCTGTAGGAAAATTCACTCTAGATGCCACCATGGAACAAACATTAAAATTACAGAAGGCAATGAACTCATGCTTTAGGTTTATATTTTCAATTAAATTTTCAACTCGTATCTCCCCCTATTATGAAATTCTCTCCTGGTTAAAAATCTATAAACTACTACATATTCACATTGCAACTCTTGTATTTTGTCTGTTGAATGAATCTAAACCCCAGTATTTATCCTCAAAGTTTAATTTATTCTCCTCCTCTCATAAATAATAATAATAATCGTATGGCCTCAGCTACCGTGTGCAGACATTTCAATTTGACGCCATCTGGCTGTCTGCTCGTCAATTTCGACGTTCCGTTTTACTCTAGGCCCCCACTAGATGGCAGACCGAGTAAACCGAAACTCTCTTGGGCGTCTATGGCTGAGATTTAATGAATTTTGTCGGGTAAACACCAAATGTGTCACCAGAGATCTTTTACATGCCGACATCGTACGACATGGAGCGCCGAATGGACTTTTTTCCGCCCTTCAAAAATCCGACTACCTCTGCCGGGTTTGAACCCGCTATCTTGGGATCCGGAGGCCGACACTCTACCGCTGATCCATGAACATAACACACGATCGATTACTACACTCTCAGTTCTTGTGCATCGCTCATCTTCATTTAACCACTCCTTTCAAGTGGCTGGTGCAAGGCTATGGAATTCCCTTCCAGTCAGTGTTAGGAATTGCACTTCTTTAGCTTCTTTCGAGCTGTCTTGCCGAGATTACCTATTAAATGTATAACCAGCTTGTATGAATGGCACTATGAATGGAAGAATGAATGAGGTTAGGATTTATATTTTGTTATATTATTTCATTATTCTGTTTTATGAAGTTTATTATAGATAATATGTGGTTAAGTGTAAGATAGGGCCATAAGCCTTGCCTTCGCCACAAATGAAGGCATGAAAGTAAAATAAATAAATGTATCAGCATGATGACTGTCCAGAGCATAGTGCACGACGTACTACGTCTTGTCTTAACCGATTGTTTTCAAATCACCAAGCAAGTAGCTGTATGGTTTGGGTCACGTAATTGTGAGCTTGTATTTGGGAGATAGCGAGTTTGAACTCCACTGTCGGCACCCTCAGGGTGGTTTTTCATGGTTTCCCATTTTCACACCAGAAAAATACTCCGGTTGTACCTTAATTTAGGCTACAGTCACTTCCTTCCCACATCTAGCCCTCTCCTGTACCATCGTTGCCTTAAGACCTACCTGTGTTGGTGCGACGTAAAGCAGATTGGAGGGGCGGAGAGAAAAGTTTCCATATCGTTGGATTGAACAAAGGGAACCTGTACCTTGGCTGGCCTGATCACCAGATTTGACTCCTTTAGAATTTTTTTCTGGGGAAAGCTAAGAGGCACTGTTTTTAAGGACATACAGACTACACCAAGTGATGATGTAAAACAACTTATCACTGCTGCCTGTGCTGAAATTTCTGATGAAATGTTAGAACACAAGTATTTGTATTAGAACCCTCAAAGAACGCCACGTTTGACATTTTAATTTACTCTAGTTTTATTTCGTTCATGTCAACAGCCATTGTTCCATTTAAAAAAGTCACCTTTGTACATTCCAATAATTATTAAAATTTGTGTATGAGCTACAATTGATTATGTACCTTTGGTTACACTGCATTTCTGTGAAAATAGCACATCAATAGCCCCTTCCGTTTCAGAAGTACTTGGGGTGCAAGATCAAGGTGATTCACCCCGAATAATTGGAAAAATCTCGTTTGATTTAGTCTCTTTGAATTGTGACTTCTTTCCCAGATGTGTCTATTCCTTTACTGCCTGTTCTGCATAAACAAATTAAAAAGGGAAGGAGGCACTTGGCAACTCTTTTCATTCCTTTCTTTTATCCCTTATATGTCGGTGTACCCTGCTTAATTTGATCCTCTAATATCAGACATAATCGATATTGCTACAGATTATTTGTTTCTTCAGGGATGAAAAATTTATCTTCTTGCAACTCGGATAAGACTTTTCTACCTATTCTTCAGAAAATAATTTGTGTAAAAGATTTTCACGCATATGTTACTAAACTAATAATCGGTTATTTTCACACTTGTAAACCTCTGTGTCTGAGGTATAGGTACTACAACACGTTCTAAAGTCGGATGAAATTTCACGTCTCTCATATCTCACGTACACCGAGATGGCTATGCCATAGTAGCTGCTCCCAAGGCAACCAGTAATTCTGAAGATATATCATCAATTTCAGGTACTTTATTCCTACTTAGGTCTCTCAAGGCTCTGTATTTATATTGATCTCATTTCTCAGAACAGTCCACTCTTCATCTGTTTCTTTTACTGTTTTTTTTTTTTTTTTTGCCCTCATGCAACACATTTTGAAACATTTTATCACTTTTTTTCTCCAACTCGCATACATCCTTTCTTTTTGCTTTCCTTTCAATGGTTCGAGTCCATGGCTGTTCCTGGGAAGGTCTGAACATTGTACACTTGGTTTATTAACCTCTTCCTAGGCATAATGAAGCATGATATCTTCGAATCTTCTGGTCTTGTCCACACAGCTATCTTGTGTGGTTTTTGAGCCAACTGTAGCAAGTACTGTTAAGTAAGTTCACCGAGTGAGTTGGCCATGCAGTTAGGGTTGCATAGCTGTGAGCTTGCATATGGGAAATGATGGGTTTAAATCCCACAGTTGGCAGTTCTGAAGATGGTTTTTCGTGGTTTCTAATTTTCACACCAGGCAAATGCTGGGGCTGTACCTTAAGACCACGGCTGCAACCTTCCCAATCCTGGACCTTTTCTGTCTTTGTCATTGAAAATCTTCAATATGTTAGTGTGATATTAAACCACTAGCAAAATATGTATATTTGTTGTAGAATCCTGCCAGGTGCCTGCCTGGTGTCCTCCGTCCCAGTCCATTTTCCTCCTCGTACGTTACCTTTTCTTCCTTGGTCTCCCACTGCCTTCCAGCCTCGCACTACAATTATGTTTATATATACTTGTATTAAAACTGCTTCTCTTCATCATTTGATTTTATTTTCATCTGCTGAACTGATATGCATGTAGACCTGTACTGTTTTGGTGGGCATTGGCAAAGCGTCCATCATGTCCACAATCCATTAGCAGTGCTGGACATAGTAAATTTACCACTGCCTAATTTTCTTAACATAAAGCTAACTCCTGTATTTTGCTTTGTTTCATGTTAATAATTCTGTAGGCATGTGACCAGAAATCCAACTACATTCATTTTGGCCTTTCTATGTCCCTTTTCAGATTAAGCCTACCTCAACGATTCAAACTCCTAACGTTTCATGCTCTGACTTGCTGAAATGTCAATATTCATCTACTTGAGGATCACCCCACTCCTCATATAGTCGCCACCTGGAGATACACATGGAAGTCTATTTGACCTGTAATATTTTATGTGGTAGTCTGTCATCATTAGTTCATCATATAATCCTACAGAGAGGGTTGTGTGTGTTCGGGAGTTACATCTGTAATTATTTTCAGCCTTGCAGCAGTACAACATAAAATAATACTGACATGGGTTAGCTAAGGTCATTGTACAGTCTTCAAGCCTGTTGCCCTGATAACTTTTCAAAGGCTGCTTCCCTACTCTCCAACACTCCTCATTACAACACTGTCAGCACTGCTCTCCAACATGACAACATGCTCAACGACAACTGCTACTACTCAAACACTTCGCTACGAAGACACTATCTCAACACTCACAACAGTACTCCAACATCACTCCCCAATACACACTACGACGACACACTGTTCCTTCTCGTTGTGGCATGCCTGGTTTTATATTCCTTGTGATAAAGCACTAGAATCTTTGGGATGCATCTCGGGTAGGAACATTCTAGTTTTGCCTTCCAGAAAGTTCACAGAGACATCAGACAGAAAGCACATACAACAAGAGGCAGTCTTATGCCCTTGGGCTGGCTGGGTGCTTGCCACCCTAAATTCTAGGAAATACTGAAGGAGGCTACAATAGGGCTGACGGTCATATGAGCACGTAACAATAGTGGAGGATGATCTTGACAACCTGTTATTCTCACAGCTCTTCTGGGCTGTTTCATCCCTCATTGAAAGAGTGGCAGCATCAGTACTGTCATGATCGCAATCCATAGTGTCCAGAGTTACAATTTCAGTAGTAATGTCTCCCTCCTTTTCAAGTCCTTGTTTTATTTGTTCATACTGCACAATTTCTATTACTGTTGGTGGTTCATCTTGCATACTGCAATTTGTTGCCAACAAATGAATAATTACGGAATGTCTTGTACTGGTATCTGCTTGTAGTGTGATTTACAGTGTACTTGCTGGTTCTGTTGCACATACAGGTCTAAACCTACCTATCACCTTAACTTTCCTTAAACTGTTACGTTACACACATACATTGTCCATGTAGTGAAAACACATTAACTGTCAGGGGTGCGCGTGTGCGCGTGTGGTCTCTCTCTCTCATATTGAACATAATATTTGGCATGGTTTTGTATTGGTTTATGCTTTATCAGTTGTACCAATACCGATTGTAAAGGATATTTTCATGAGGTTGCCTTGCCAAACTGATGAATCACACTTCCAGACTCCTCTACAATGATATCAGTATGGACTTAGTATTGGTCACGTAGAGGTAGAATCAGTTACCGTTCGCAGCATAATGAAGCAATAATTACAAAGTTAAGGGTCAACTACACAAATTATACCAGTGAAGAATTGCTCCTGGTTACAAATGAATAAGTTAATGCTATTCATTTTGACATAACGTGTTACTCTTATATTTGGTATGGTTTATCGGGCTGCTTATTTAATTTTCTCTTTTCCAGTCTAAAGAAAGTTGGTCACTTGACAGTGATGGTAAATTGGAGCAAGCTAAACTTTTCAAAGATAAAGGAACTCATTACTTCAAAAATGGAAAATATGTACTAGCAGCAAAAATGTATAAGAAGTTAAATAGTTATGTGGAACATAGTTCAGGTAAGAAAGTTTATAATTTCTGTTATATTGAGCATGATTAGGAAATAACGTATATCATTGTATGGGCATCTTGTCAGAACACCTGACACCAGAATTAGCAGAAGAATAATTAGAAAAATTATGGAATAACAAGACCAAGATTAAATGGATTACATAAATTAAGGATGATGTTAAAGAATTCCAAATAACAATGATCTTAAGAATAGACAAAATTAAGATACTTAGAACACACATCCACACCCACCAGGCTACAGACAGACTAATAAAAGGTCTAATGACCTAGCTTAGGGCACTTAAAACAACAAATAATCCATCATCATCATCATCAGTATGTTCAGTCCTCGGTCCAAAAGCTGGGTGTCTTCTGAACAGATGTGCCAACAAGTGTCATGCGTAGCCTAGGTGTAGCTGAAGAGGCATACTAGGCAATAGAGAGATGGTAGTTTTCTGTTTCCTTAGTGGAATCTATTACATATCAATCTGCCAAGCCCATTGAAATGCATACACAAAAAACATCCTTATGAGCAACACTTTCAAACTATACATCACAGGGACTGGTCACAATAAAAATGAGTGTTGCTAATATTACTCGTACTTCATTTGTTTTCGTATTGCCCAAAGCCAATTCTGAGAATAACATAGATAGAAAAATGAACGTAACAAACTTGTTCTTGTTCATACCAGGAGAAACGGACTCCGCACATTCTATCTTGGTGGAGATGAACCTCAGTATGTTTGATTTCTAATGGCAGATACTGTAATTCATTAGTTGATATTGTGGCATCCCAATTCTGCTTCAGCAGGCTTGTTGTGTTGTTAACAGGTGCAGTCTTAATTTTGGGCACATTAGGAGATGATCATTGTCCATTGTTCAATTCCATTTGATTCATTCATTGTTGCGTGGCCTCTGGAGAGACTTGATACAGGTCTTTCTAGTTGACGTCCATGGGCATCCGGTGCGTTTGGGTGTGTGTGGTGGTGGTGGTGAGTAGGTAGAGATGGATTGAAACTGAATGTCAGCACATAGCCTACTCCTGTTGAATAACACCAAGGGATCTGCTAAAGGCTTTATGTTGCTATCCTACAGACAAATTGCCATCAGCAGTGTCATATGCCCTCACACCATGTGAACACTGCCTTTCATACCCTTCTGGCCAGTATTCTGATGGTGAAAATGTTTTCCACCAGTAGGACTTGAACCAGCTAACCATGGTGTCAGACAATACAGGCTTGACACCTTAACCGTCATCAGTTGGTAACTATTGCACCTGCGAAGATGCATGGCTAGTGCCTATAATGGAGGCCACTTGTGTAGGCTCCTTGGATCCACAGACTGTGAGAGACTTGGTTTCTTCTACAAAAATTTTGCAAGGACATCAGACGATACAGATTTTGTTTCCCAAAAGGGAGCCTGAAATATTTGTCCTGAATTAATAAATTCATAATGCAAGTTATGAACTAAATGCCTTCTATATGCTTAATTTGTAACATGCCTCCCCTTGTATTAATATACACCGAGTGGCCAAAAGTCATGGGAAGACTCTGAACGTGATGTTAATAACGAGTTGCTCCTCTGTGAGCCCTCTAAACAGCAGCAATAAGGTCAGGTATTGACTCTGCAAGGTGTTGGAATCCTTCTGGCGGGATCTGGACCCACGAATCTTGCACTGCTCCCCACAATTGTTCTTGTGTAGTTGATGCGGGGTTCATGGAGCATACACCAGCATAAACAGCATCCCATAAATGCTCGATTGGATTAAGTTCAGGGGATCTGGAGGGCCAATCCATGGTCATAATTTCACTGGAGTGCTCCTCCAACCACCTGCGTGCCACCACAGAGCAGTGGCATGGCGCTTTGTTCCTGTTGAAACATGGCATCTCTATCAGGGTACTCTAGGGCCAGAAAGAGATGCAGATGGTCTGAAAGAATATCCACATAATGTGCACTTGTCAGTGCTCCCTGCAGCCAGACAATGGAGCCTAATTGCTACCATGAGAATGCCGCCCAGACCAGAACTGAGCCACCTCTCACCTGGACACGAAGTATCCATAGCTTCATGGGGCATACGCCACACACTCGCACCCATCAGCTCAATACAACCGGAACCAGGATTCATCGGACCAGGCCTCACGCCGCCACGGTTCAGTGGTCCATTGCCGGTGTTCGCAGGCCCGCGCGCGTTGTTAAACTCTTTGTCGAGGTGCCGGCAAAGGGACAAGAGTTAGTCGTCAGCTGGTGAAGCCTATGCGGTGCAGTTGCCTCCTTACAGTCCTCCCATTATGGGTCTGCAGAAGCAACCCCGATTTCGTTAAATACTTGTGGTCTTCCCGTGCAGCGGTATACACAGGTGGTAATGTTCTTTCTGCAATATTAAAGATCCAACCTCATGTCTAATCTCCGCAATGCTATGACCCATTGTATGACCTCCCCCTGCCGTCTGTTTTCATTATGTCTCAAGACTGTTACGCATGCACGTGTTGTTAAAAACTTTCCGCTTGAGGATCATCCAGATTTCTCGTTTTGAAAGTTGGCAGATGTGTACTTGCTAGTAGATGTCTCATTCAACTCATCGAAATTAAACAAATTCAACTGGAACGTTTGTAATATTGGAATTCTGTCAGTAGAATGTTGAATCTTTCTGTATCCTTAGTACAGTTTTAATTTATATCTTAATTGGGAGGAGACCTGTTTTTTTACTCAAGCTTTATGTTTAACTTATTGATTGATGTTTATATGAAGTGGTGGTAGGAGTAATAATAGAAGATTCTGTCTTGATGAGAACGTATTTCAGACAATTTTTGGAATTGTATTCAATTAAAGATTGTACTTGAAAGGCATAAAGATTATGTTTGATATGTTATTCTGTAATAAGGAATGAAAAATGTGTTGAACTTAACTATTTAGTTTTGTTTGTTCAGGTTTTGAAGGCGAGAAAGAAGAGGAACGAAAGGCACTATTATTGGCTGGCCATCTCAATCTTGCTATGTGTTACTTGAAGCTAGACCAGTTCCTTGAAGCAAGAAATGAATGTGACAACGCATTAAAATTAGATCCTTATAATATAAAGGGATTATTCCGCAGAGGGCAGGTATGTTCTGTGATCATTTATGATTTAATTAAATTTCTATAGTAATTAGTTCAAGCTTTTTATACTTCTTGGAAAACTTGGGAAATAATAATCATCATCATCATCATCATCATCGTTCCCCTTGTCTAATTTGATCTTGAATTATGTTGTGGATCATTGATCTCCATCTCTGCCTGCCTTTCACCATCTTCATCAAGGACTTCTTGAAAGTTTGCCACTCTCTTCCTAAGGTCTTTTACAATTTGTTCTTTCCATTGTTTCCTTAGTCTACTTTTAGGTCTTCTCCCTCCAATCTCCATTTCAAGCATTGACTTCAGGATCTCGTTTCTCCCATTCTTTTCACATACTCGCACAACCTCAGTCTTAATCGTTCTACTCTCCCCCCCACTCCGCATACACCTAGTGTTTCTTGTATTTCCATATTTCTTATTCATTCCTGACTTGTCTTGGCCATCATATTTCTTAGGAATTTCATCTCATTTGCCTGGATTTTACTTTCCTCTTCTTTGGTGGTTATACAAGTTTATCTTGATACATAAAGATTGGTAGAACATAGTGCTTGTACATGATTTCCTGGCATCATGTTGGCGCTTCCTTACTCTATAACAGGGATGGCCACTAACCTTACTTCTGGGAGGCGCAAATTTAGGAAACGAAAAATTGGGAGCATATTTAGAAAATGGTATATAAAATGAAGACACGTTTGTCACTTTATAACAAATGAAGGAACATTTATTTTCTACACTACACAGAACATCATTTTTCAGGTACACATCAAGGAATGAGATTTTACTTTTGAGAAGTGCTTTTCTTTTGAGTGTTCATTTTTGCTCTTAATTTTTTGAAATCTGGCTGTTAATTGGTAAGTGCAGTTCGCACATGTTCACTTAAATGTTCATCAGTTCGTTCAGATCGATATGTAGATTTAATGAATTTATAGATGTTGATTCCCATAGGGAATCTGAAATATTTGTTCCGAATGAGTAAATTTATAATACCAATATAAATGGTCCCTTATTGGACATTATAAATTTTCCAGCTAACTCATTCCTGGTTGCCAGCGTTCCACCCCGTGCGCCAGGTTGGGCCCATCAGCCGGCACCCACAATAGTGTGCTAGGCGAAACGCTGGCAACCAGGAATGAGTTAGCTGGAAAATTTATAATGTCCAATAACGGACCATTCATATTGGTATTGTAAATTTACTCATTCGGAACAAATATTTCAGATTCCCTATGGGAATCAATATCTATATCATCTGATGGCCAAGCAGGCATCAATTTTAAGTCTCTCATAGTGCATTGGCACTGCCGGTGGCTACAATTAGCCTATGCGGTGGCCTCCACGGTATGTACTAGCCATGCGTCTTGGTAGGTGTGCTGGGTACCAACTGATGAGCCCAGCCTAGCACACGAGGGCGAAACGCTGGCAACCAGGAATGAGTTAGCTGGAAAATTTATAATGTCCAATAACGGACCATTTATATTGGTATTATTAATGAATTTAATCGTTGAGTACAGTGATTCACACACATAAGTAGTCCCAAAGATTGACATTAGTCTTTTGGCACACTGTTTTGTTAGTGTGTGTTTTTCTTCTGGAACATTCTTCCAAAATTCTATGGTAGAAATGTAACTTCGTTTGAGTCCTTTTAGTCCTTTCGTCCTCTTGCAGTCCTTGTAGCTCCAACTCTACAGCTGCTGTATCCTTTGTTATTGGTGAGGAAACAGGACAGCCATCGCCCACATCATCAGCAGAAAAAGGATTTTCCAGGGATGAAAATGAAGGTTTAAGTGATCTGAGATCATTAAATCTGCCATTGATTACTTCAGCAAGGCCAGACATTTTACTCATGTAATCTTCAGTTTCTACCTGAACGTCAGGAAGGTTTTCAGTAATTTTCTTCAAACATTTGAAATGAGAATGTTTTAGTCTGAAGGTCTTTCCCCAAAAGCTTCAACTTGCTATGAAAGCTAAATACAGTCGGGGCCAATTCAGAAATATCTTTACAAGGAAGATATTGCTTTGAGCGGGAGAGTGTGTCAGTGAGCCAGTGTCGTGAGGTGAAGTCAGTCGCATTCATTCGCTACTGCCTATACGTGAACATGACTGGCTTCACCTCACACGACACACTCTCCCGCTCAAAACACTTATCAAATGGAAGGCACCGGAACTATCTTCACCTCCCATGTCTTACCACTGACCTACAGCGCTAATAACATTAAGCCGCACATCACTGCTACTGACTGCCGCCAGCCGCGAGATGTCGTTAGATTGCATTAATTACTGTATATCATTTAATTTTACTCTAAGGTTGGTGTCAAGAGCCGCACAAGACTGACTCAAGAGCCGCATGTGGCTCGCGAGCCTCGTTGTGGCCAGCCCTGCTCTATAACAAACCTCCCATGCTCTAGTAAAACCCTCCAACTAACTGCACTCTTCTGCTTATCTCTTGGTCATTACCCAATTTTTATCTCCAGTTGTCAAGATTGGTAGAATGTAGTTCTTGTACCAGAGTCCTCTTTTTGATTTCTTTGAGTATTTCATCCATGAAAACAAATGGGAGCAGAGGTAGCACATTCCCTTGCCGCAGTCATATTCTAATTTTGAATTCTTTTGTGTCTCCTACATTGGTCCAAATTTTATAGGTGTATTTTCTGTACATATCTCTTATCCAGATCAATTTATGGGACCTCCTCCTACTCCAGGGCTAACAACATGCTGCCTTTGGGAATACAACCATGTGCTTTCTTCAAGTGAAGATTAGAATTAGATCTTTATTGTATTCACAATACCATGTTTACTTGTGTATTATGCTCCAACACATATTAGACATCCCCTCCCTTGGCTTTTTCGGACAAAGGAAATGAAAAAAAAAGAAATCTTGCATACAAGAACCCCCCCACTGTAATGCATCAGAGAACGATTCTGCTTCAAAGCAGGTACAAGCTTCACTGCAGCTCCGATGAAATCACACAGATTTGTGAATAGTTTCATCCATATGACTCTTGCTATGAAAACTCGTCAATCATGCCGTACATCTATGTTTCATAGTTAAGACATGTCTCCTCTGTAGCGTAGGCCTACTGCAGCTCTGATGATGTACAAATAGGTGAATAGTTTCTTGTCCGACCTGCGTAATTTAAAAAAAAAAAAAAAAAAACCGATCAGATGTAAGGCTTTTCAGGCGTTTGCTCTATTAACCAGCGTTTCGTCTTAGGTCTGACACTAGACTCATCAGAGGGGGATGTGTCAGACCCTACCCTCTGATGCTGGGGTGTATGCAGGTGAACTTATAAGAAGCCCATTATAAGAGGCACAGTCCGATAACTGCATACGGGAGATAAATCTGCGTAACTAAAGCACGCATAAATCGTGCTATATCTTTTTTTTTTTAAGAATGTCCGCCAGCGTAACAATCAGCTGCTGTTCCCGGAAGCCTGAATTTTATTCCTAATCCTGTACTGCCAGAGATTTAAGAATAGCAGAAAAGTTGATATGTGGTGAAAATGGTACATGCAGCTCCCCTGGGCTGTACCACCTCTGGATGAGGAAATGACTTTACTTTAGTTAAGAAATATTCACGGTTGTTGCTATTAATATAGCAAACAAAGTGATCGTTAATATCTCGTAACTCGGGCCATTATAGCCTTTGTAATTTTTTGAGCGAGTTAGGTTTAAAACGCAGTAAAAACAATCCAATCATAACGATTGTTTTACTCGCCAACATACCTAAAAAATAAAAACAATAATATTGATCCTACATCACCTCTTTTGCGATTTTTCGAGATGCCACACAGAATATACTGTGCGTTAATTTAAAAAAAAATGGGGACAACGAACGTGCAAAATTAAACATTGTTTTAATAAAACGCATTACCGCCACACCTGTTGTTAATCCATAAATGCGTCAAGCTTTCCTGTTGTTTATTTTTATTCTTTCCGTCGTGGAACTTCGACACTATCCAGGCACTTAGTAGCATACCTAACCTAAACAATGAGGTCTCTCTTATCACAATTAAAGCTGTTTAGGTAAATCCTGATGTGATAAATGTAGAGAACAAGCATAAAATATACCATATTAACACGAATAATCGCCACATACTTTTTACAAAAAATTAAGGCATGAAATCAGGGTGCGGGTTTTATTTGCGCCAAGGTTGGCAACGCTCCTGGTTCACATTGTTTTCGATGTTGGGTCTACAGTTACGCCTTGTGTAATTGTAGATGGAAGAAAACTGCCCCGTATGTCATATTTAAATGGAAGACGATTCAGACTTTTAATTAAAAACAAAAGTAGTTCTTACAGAGTCATTTCAATTTGAATATTCTCTGTGTTGTGATAGAACGCTTCTTCCAGAACGTGCAGGGTTAGCTTTCCTCACTTTCGCTCGCTTCAGTGTGTCTACAGTGCGTTTCATCTTTGCTAAGTTTGAGAGAAATCATAATTCGTTAGTATGCAGAGTTTTAAGTATCGTCACAATATCATTTAGCAGGCAGTGTGTGAAGAAACAGCATCCGCGCACACTGGTGATGCTGACAGTTGGCAAAAATGCGTAGCTCATAATAATAATCAATTGGTACGCACTGAATCTCTTCTTTCGTTGCCTGATGTTATGTTTGCTGGTAAGTTATCCAAGTGCATTATTTTGAATACTGTAAATGGGCCTCGTTGGAGACATTTTGGAAATTGGTATTATTTCCATGGCATTTGAAAGATTTAAACTGTGAATCAATGTAACGGGTCTTATAATATTTTGTGACGCGGCAAGGGTTGAAGTTTCTGAATTACGAGTTGGTGGTTAATTCGAAATCACGTCATTCGAAGTCACAATTTTGCATCCCTACGACTTCGAATTAACGAGATTCTACTGTATCGCAAAAGTAACAGATGAGTTTGCAGGTGCACCTGTTGTCTGTTTCAAGTGTTTACATTGCACAAAAAAAATTATCCACCACTGGTTTTATTACTCTCGGAGTAAAAATATCATCTCAGATATGTTTCAGGCAAAGTAGCTATATCTGGCATGTTCATATTTGCATAAAGACCACGTGTAACTCGGAGTGATATGAAATATTTATGCCTACTTTACTCTTTCGCTGGAAGAAATTTTGATTCATTTCATTTTTTTTTTTTTTTTTTTTTCAAAATTATCCTTCCAAAATTAGGGTGCAAGGATTATTCGCGTAAATACAGTACTTGAAAGTAAAGGTCTGGCTTTCAATATCTGCAGTTATCCAAAGAATGCTTCCAATCACTACGTATTACATTCGGAAGTACAACTTGTAACATACACTAGTTATCAGCTGGATTGGCACGCTTTCTAGAGCACTACTTTATTCAGCAGAGGTGGCTTCTGCTACATGTGCGACAACTGGGAATAATGGAGACCATCTCCAGAAACCATTTGCAAATGGATTCTCACTGTTTGAACACTGTAGTCGGGAACGAAACTATTTTTTTAAGTTTCAAGAAGACGTGATATCTAATACTCTCAGTTGTCGTGAAGATGACGTCATTTAGAATGACGACACGCTGGTAGCAGGGACGTTGGCGGCACAAGATGATGATTCAAATGAAAGCAGTGATCAGGTTTACTGTGTGGTAGGCCTACTGCTCAACTGGCTATTAAGTTCTTCTGTATTAGTATTTCATAATATGGTACTCGTATCCCTTTTCTCTGTGGGGTCGAGTGTGAAGTGAGACGAATCTTCGTAGTGAGGGTTTTTTGACCAGTTGCCCTTTCTATCTTCAACTTCATCAGAAGAGTTAATGAGATTAAATGAATTACGTGATATAAGAGTAATTAAAACTGTCTATATTTAGTTCACATGTAGGCCTAAAAGTCATGTGTTCACCATTTTTTTTTTTAATTTACAAAACTGCCTTTGAATAGAAATGGCTAATAAAACTTCTTTAACAAACCTACTTAGGTGGTTTGAAAGGTTCTCGGAATGTACTAGAATTAAGTATCTTACCTCGGTGGACCTGCTTCTATTTTTCAACATAGTCTCCCTGTAGACTAATGCGTTTGGTCCAGCGATGTTCCAATGCCTTGATTCCATCTCGAAAATGAGATTCCTCCAGGCCTGCAAAATACCTCTCCAATTCGGCTGTCAGTTCTTCCCTCTTAGAAAATCTCCGTCCACCGAGGAGAATTTTCAGCTTGGGGAATAGATGAAAGTCTGATGGTGCCAAATCAGGTGAATAAGGTGGATGTGGCAACAATTCGTACCTCGGTTAATGAAGTTTTACCATGGCAATAACACTTGTGTGCGGCGGAGCGTTGTCCTGATGAAAGATGACCTTTTTCCTTGCCAAACCAGGCCTTGTTTTGCGCATCTTTTCCTGTAGTTGGTCTTTGAGGTTTGCATAGTATTGCCCCGTAATTGTTTGGCCAGTAGGAAGATAATCTATCAGCACAATGCCTTTTGCTTCCCAGAAAACTGAGGCCATGACCTTTCCGGCCGAACGCACTGCCTTTGCTTTCTTTGGTGGTGAATCAGCATGTTTCCACTGCTTTGACTGTTGTTTTGTCTCTGGGGTATAGAGTGGACCCGAGTTTCATCTGTAGTCACAAACCAGCACAAAAAATCTTGTTGGTTGCACTCAGAAAACGGGCCAGGCTTAGTTCGGACATTTACAATCTGGTGCGTTTATTGTCCAATGTCAAGAACCACAGCACCCATTTTGCGGATAATTTTTTCATACCCAATTCTTCGGTTAAAATATAATATACCCATTCAGAAGACGTCCCTACAGCTTCAGCAATCTCCCGCACTTTCAGTCGATGATCCTCCATGACCATTTATTGCACTTTTGTGATAAATTCTGGGGTTGTAACACTTTTTGGCCGTCCACTACGCGGATCATCATCTAAGCTCTCCCGACCAAATTTAAACTCGCTGGTCCACTTGGCAACAGTTGAAAATGAAGGAGCAGAGACCCCAGTGTGTTCTGAAAGTCGGCATGAATTTCCTTTGCTTTCGTACCTTTCTCTACAAAGTATTTAATCACTGCTCGAATCTCAGTTTTTTCCATTGTCACAAATCACAACGCTGAAACAACAGCAACAACAACAACAAAGAGTCGTCACTACCACACTCCTGCAGCTAGAGCACTGACGCGCCACGTGTTCACTCACAAAGGATGTGTGATTATTGCGCGGGATCCTCATTGCTCTAACACTGACATCTAGCGGCGATTCCGAGAACTTTTCAAACCGTCCTCGTATGAATGTATTAAGTTTGTTAAAGAACAATGTTGAATGTTTATATGTACAATTTATAGCTCTTTATAGCCTAGAAGTCATGTGTTCACTGCACAAAATTTGAGGTTATCCCATATTGGACCCTCCTTACTTTTTTGGCTGTCAATGTGAGGGGAGGAAAGGGTCTAATACGTGAGTAAATATGGTATTTTTCCACAATTCGTCGCATTGCAAATGTCAGGTTCACTGTGTTCTTTGACTATCAAATTCTTGTTGTTCCTCTTTTTGTAGAATTCTTGAAAACATTTTCAGTACAACAGTCAGTGTAATTCCTCTGTATTTTCTACAGTCTTTCCATTTCATTTCTTAATGTAGGGTAGTACCTTTTCCCAACTTTCTTCTGTTTCCAAGCTACTTTAAACGTACCTGGGGAGTTCAGATAAAAATGTAACATTTTAGAGCCCCAAGTTTGAAAATTTGCCGTTTTAATTGCCATAAGATTTATTTGAGCATAATCAGCATTGAGATACTTGTTATTTATTTGTAAATTAAACACCAATTACATTCTACAGATGTATTATATTAATTAATTTTAGGATTTATTTTATAGTTTATGTAAATTATATGTTAGGCTAGTGAGACTTGTGCAGTCTGGATAAGCTTTGCATAAACAACATTCTTGAGAACATAAATAAACTCACTGTACAAAAAAATTAGTCACCCCTGGAAAAATCATTTAAAGCATCTTTAAATACTGTGTAAATCTGCCTCTGGACTTGATAATTGCCTGGATTTTGTTAGGAAGCAAGTTCACAATGTTGCGCAGGTACGCGACGTTCAGGTTAAGCCACTCGCTGAGGATTTGATAGCACAATTGCACCAAATTGAGGGGATGCTAATATCTGCATTTTATCCCCTGTTCCAACCTGTCCCACAGGTTTTCAATGGGGTTCAGGTCAGGTCATTTTGCAGGCCATTCGAGATGTAGTAGGATGGGGGAGTGTTCATAAAACCAGTCACATAAATGCGTCCAGCCCGATGAACTTTGCAGTCATCTTGAAAAATTTCAGTATCAATAGCAAACTCATTATACAGATATTGACTGAAAGGCTACATCCGATCATTCAGAATTTTTTAATAAACATGCTCGTTCATATTAGTGGTCACCTCAGTGAGTGGGGCCCAATCTGTCGCAGGCTCACCTCCGGCTTGAAACTGCCTGAACTCGCACACATCCAGGATGAAATGCTTCATTTGACCTTTGGTGCACTTGATAATGTGAGTCATTGTAAAACAGGCAAAAGTGTTATTCGTCAGACCTCATTATGTTCCGCTAGTCAGCTACTGTCCACGCTTGATGATTTCTAGCCCATTGAAGACGTGTAGCTTTATGTGCCTGTGTGAGAAATGGCCTCTTGCGAGGTAACAGACTCTAAAAGATCATTTGCATGCGGTTCCCATAGCAATGTTCTCTTGCTAACAGGTTAGGATGGACCTTCATTCACTGACTGCAGCAATTCCTGGGTTTGGAAGCGATTTTTATTCACAAGCCGTGAAGCGCGTCTCCAGTCCCTCTGTTACAATCTATTTGTGACCACAGTTCTGACGTCTTGTTTTGTGGCCACGTGTTGTACTCCACTGCTTGCAGACACGTTGAATTGTCCGCTGCGAAACACTAACAAATCCAGCAACTTCACACACCGTATGGCCACGAGAACAGCCAAACACTATTGCACCTTTTTGCCACTCTGTCACATTCTTACATTAATGTTTTTGCTGATTGCTACTGCCTTATGCTCACATAGAGGCAGTGTGCGTGCAGCTGTGCATGGGACTTGTTCGCTACACCATCTGTACAGGCTTAAAGATCCATCTGAGTGTGCACACTACGGTGACTAATTGTCCGGTGAGCTTAGATTCCTGAAATCCCAGTGTGTGTTACCATGTCCAAGGTCGCTATGAGACTGAAAGTATGATTTGTAGAAACTAAATATGAGCCATGTAACATGGAGAAGTAGTGTTCTTTCTTTGTTTTACAATATGGAGAAAGTTCCCAAGGGGCGTGCCCAAATACAGTAGAGGCAATACGCGACACTCGGCGTGATATCGAGGGACAGCTATTAGAGCTCTCTCTAGTGGATTGACCTGAGAACTACTGATTCTGTCATAAGAGCACGTGTATTTGTGTGTGAAGTTCTTAGCATTATTTATGCGTTTTCAGAGAGTTGACATAATTAAATAGTAGCGTGTGTCATTCCTTGATATCTCCTCTCAACATGAGGGGAAAGGTATGTGCTGTGTTTGGCTGCAGTAACTATAAAATAGAGAAGAATACACGGTCTTTCTTCGTTCCCCTCGTGACAAGAAAATGTAAGTAACATTGTGTTTGCATATATATTCTTCCAGTGACAAAGAGATTTTTATACTACTTCATAATCTTCTGACCTGCTCGACCCATATTTTAACTGGCTTAAAATATAATACGCATATTTTATTGTGTAGTGCAGCGGTTAACCTTCAATACCGATGTGTTGTTGTAGGTGTGATCTGTGGGTTCGATTTAATTCAGGAAAATACACATGCATATGAGTGTGGCTGGTTGTTTTCCAAGTTACCCCATTTGGAATGCCATGCGTTGTCAAGCACTGAAGAAAATATGGGTGATTTAAGAAATGTACATATTTTGTTGGAACAATATGATGATGCAAATTTGCTTTACCCTAATGTAATGGCATTATGACGAGTATTGCTTATAGGGGAAGTTTGAATATTTTGGGCTCTAAATTTATAGATTTTCTTTCTGTTAGTAGGCTTCAAGTTAAAAGGAAAATTGTCCAGCTCTTAAATGTAAATGCATTGAATCGTGTGTAAGGAATGTGCCGATATTTTTGTTGACAAGTGTTTAAATATGATGATACAATGCTTTTTAAATGAGAAAAAAGAAAAATCTAGCCGTGAACGTTCGGACAGGAATTCTAAACTAAAAAAGTAATGCATAAATGAAAGATCAAGCCCTTTCACAGCAATCCATTTCACATCTTGATTATATGTCTAACTAGCTGATGTACCCGTGCTTTGCTACGGAATTCTACATTGTATACAGAATTCTATTTTAGGAAGTGTACACGTTGTGAGCAAGATTGTATGAAATTGTATAGCTCTTAATGTTACCCTAGAAACACAACGGGGAAGTCACCAAATATCTTTTCTCATATGAATACTGAGTTACGAAATTTTCACTGTAATGGTAGACCCGCTTGCATACCATCAGTCATAATCAGGTTGGGGAGCTTTATTATAACGGTAGACTCTCACTCCCCACCTGCCTTTTTACATCCTCAAAAAGACTGTCTTAGTGGTTTTCCCCACTAAAATGGACATACATTACAATGACGTCAGTAGGAATGGCGCGATTAAAAGCAATACTTTCATATGAAATACTCGATTAAATGAAAAGGCACACATTTTCTCACTTAACGAACAGGACTAAGCTGTTAATCTAACAGTCCAAAGTTCCAGAGCTGGAATGACTAAGCCGCAGACTGCTGTGAGCCGTAAACACTCTTCGTCCCTTTTCGGCGGGGAGGGGGTCGAATAGTGGAGACTCCCAGGGCAAAAACTATGCCCTTTTACTACTCCTTTTCCTACGAATAACCGATGAGTCGGAAGGTATCAATTCACTACACTGGCGGCGGAAAAATCTATCTGACTTGGAGGCAAATTTTCCCTCAAGCCAGAGGAGAAACCCCCCTCTTCACTGCTAATTTGGAATTAAATGAATGTAGAATTTAATAAAAATGAAGAGGAAGAAGCTTTTCTTAAGAAACGGCTCTTTTCATGATTGAATTTTGAGTTATTTAGTGAATTGTGGTGCTATAATTTGAAATAGCCCTGATTGTTATTCTAGACCAGGGCTACAACAACTCTACTAAGTGCGCCTCTGCTTTAAGTATGCTCACTGCTCATTCAAAACAGCGCGTCAGAGTAGGGATCGAATAGCTGGAATACTATGATGAACTAGTGTGTTACGTACCAGCTGTATCAAAAAATGTATGAACCAGAGGAATGGCATGCTAAAGAAGGTTTTCAATCTTCCCAGCTATTTCCCACCAATATTCAGGCAGGCTATTTTACTGTACTCGGTACGCAGCAGTAATCCCATCTATCGGAGTTGAGATGCAGCATAAGAGACAAAGAACATCACAACAAACAATGGTCAATGTAATGTTATTGTTGATCAATGTCATGCGCTTTCGATATTGTAGGCCTTCACATTTAGTTTCCTTCAGACTCTGAAATACCACTCTTATCATAATCGGTACGTTAAAACTGAATAAAATATAAATGACCGGAAATTGTATTCTCTATAACTTTTGTTATGTAGTACTTTTCGATAGAACCAATAACATAGATATTTAAAAATTATATTTTAGGCGCTTTCCCCTAAACTACAATTTCATCCAGGATGAATAAAATAGGGATGTATAGAACTAGCACCGATAGAGCACACTGCTGTTGTACTGGGTAGGCGCAATGCGCTCTTCATTTGTCTACTGTGTACTCATGCCGCTAAATATCCACGAATTTAAGTTGCTTAAATTGTTATTTTCGTGACTATGCCGAGCTATTGCAGTGTTCCTCTTTGAAAAAATCAGGGAAGCTCATTTTCGTTTCACCAGTTTCCACAAAATAAAGAAATGAGGAAGAAATGGTTACATGCTATTAGAAGGAAACATTTCAGTTAGAAGAATCTGACCGAAAATATTAAAGTGTGTTCCCATTATTTTCAACCCGGTGACTTCACGAAAACTTTGTTGGAAGTACGATTTACGAACGGAAATAATTCCTATTTTCTACCTACAAACTGATTAGGCATTTTGATAACAGCCGCCGAATTTATGCGTTTGTATTTAAAGGTGAGAGATCAAGATTAAAACAGAACAAAAACAATGAAGAGGCCATACACCAGAAAATTGACGGAATACCACGATAAGCCTACAATATCGGAATATGCAGAAATCCAGAAATCACCTCCATTGAAGTACGAGAAGAAGTCGTGAACATACCGGAAGAAGTGAATGTTACATTTTTTTGGCTCTCATTTTCATGTACTGCCAATTTAAAGAATTGAACATTTGGCCTGATAGAGAAAATGCCCTTGAAAACAGCCCCCTTGCTTTCAAACAAAAATACCCCTTGACTAGAGTTATAACTGGTACAACTGAGATTATAATAGCAAAAAATACTACAGGTAATTTGGTTGTTGAGCAAACAATGCGTAATCCTGATGCCATATTGTTTTATAGAGGATTTGTAGACGTCCGACATTGTAATTTGGTATTTGCTCCTCTGGGAGAAAACAGATACAATTTACAGATATTCCCTCTTGAACTCATACTGTGTTTCTTCTTGACAGTTATGAAGCTAAGGACCAACAAATCTGACAAAGAACTAGGCCTTAACTTCGGAATCCATTATTTAATGTTTGGATCAATTTCATGTACTGCCAATTTAAAGAATTGAACATTTGGCCTGATAGAGAAAATGCCCTTGAAAACAGCCCCCTTGCTTTCAAACAAAAATACCCCTTGACTAGAGTTATAACTGGTACAACTGAGATTATAATAGCAAAACTTGTTCCAAGGGCAAACATTCCACTTTCGTAGGGCTAGCTGGCCTCGACCGTTTGGTAGGGCGATGCTGAAAAGTTTATACATTTTGGCTGCATGTTTGAACACTGAATAATACCAGTTTTGGGGAAGTACTCTAATGCGTAGCTTACAGCAGCAATGTGCTTATAACATGCCTTGGGGCCTGCTCCAGCAAAACGTTCACATACCTTCCTATAATGTCACCAGGTACTCCTAAAATAAGCTTCCCATTACAGGTCTTATGTTTTGTGTACTCGGATTTCACAGCACTGCATTTTAGAATTTCACCCGACTGAAATTAACCTTTTATAATCAAAACAAACTTGTCACTGAAAAGTCTGTATCCAGCATAACACAATGATTTGTAGTTGGAAACAGGTGCTCCAACTATTTCCGATTTTCTAAATACGAAATAATCCATCAGATGGAAATTTGTGATAGTGATCTTCACCTTATGGCTGATAGTCAAATATTCAAAGGAACCGGCACTGGTAAACTCTAGAATATTCACATGCTTTTGGTGGTGGACAAAGGCTGTATCTGCAGTTTCATGTAAGCCATCAACCTTAAAAGAAACACATGAATCGAAGTTTATAAGCAAGGGGAGCAAGTGTGTGTTTAAATATCTATTTATGATTTAAATCTTGTGGATGTACATATATTTATCAATGTGCAGTACTCAAAGGCATGCTGACTCCTATTCATTATTTGGATAATAAAGCGTGTTAGAATTTTCTAATTACCGCTGTACTAATTCTTCCTTCCTCCCGCTAGTTTTAGAGTTTCTGGTCCGTAGTTCATATTGAGGCTATTTAAGGCTTAAACGCTGAAAATCGTCCGTAATATACTAGGGTATATACCTATACATTTAATTAATATAGTCTTGGAGTAACATTATAGAAGATACAATCGGCTTTAGCTCAGAAAACTCGGTCACATTCTGTACATTACTCGCAGCTGACAGGGAGAAACATGAGACGATCGCCTTGCGCTTACCCAGTAGTACACGAGCGCTATCTGGCGCGAACTTTCTCTGCCTACATCCCTATTGTTTATAGATTAGACTGTAGTTTCTTATTCTCCGACTCTGTATACCGATTTTCATTAAATTCTGTTAACCCATTTTCTCATGGCTCGGTGTTGATATGGACTTGGCAACAAAAATACAAATTCATGAATATCAGTGTTATCATAGCAGGTATGGTAAAAATGTTTAAGGCATAAATGGTCGGGAATTTAATTCTATATAACTTTGGTTATGTAGTATTTAAAGATACGACCACTAATAATATAAATATTTGAGAATTAAATTTTAGACCTTCCATTAAACTACCATTTATTCAGCATGAATTAAATAATTTATAGCCTAGATTGTAGTGGCTCATTCTCTGCCTTCGCATAACAATTTACAATCAGATAGAACCACTAATAATGTAAATATTTACGAATAAAGTTTTAGGCCTTCCCCTAAACTACCATTTCAATCAGCGTGAATGAAATAATTTATAGCCTAGATTGTAGCGACTTATTCCCTGACTTTGTATGACAATTTTTATTAAGATAGGACCACTAATAACATAAATATTTGAAAATTAAATTTTAGGCCTTCCCCTAAACTACCATTTCAATCAGCATGAATAAAATTATTTATGGCCTAGATTGTAGCGACTTATTCCCTGACTTTGCATACTGATTTTCATTAAATTATCTCTAGCCGTTTTCTAGTGATGCGTGTACATACATACAGACAGACAGAAGTTACGGAAAAGTAAAAAGTGCATTTCCTTGTTACTGTGGACATGACCGATACAGAAATACCATTCTTTTCAAATTCTGAGCAATGTATAGACAAAACTCTTATTTTATATATGTAGATTTCAGTTCCTCCTCTGCGAACCATGTGACCTTGCCGCGGTGGGGAGGCTTGCGTGTCCCAATGATGCAGATGGCCGAGCCGCAGGTGCAACCATATCGGATGGGTATATGTTGAGAGACCAGACTAACGAATGGTTCATCGAAAGGGGGGTAGCAGCCTTTCGGTAGTTGCAAGGGCGGCAGTCTAGATGATTGACTGATACGGCCTTGTAATAATACTCAACATGGCTTAGCTGTGTTGATATTGCTACACGGCTGAAAGCAACGGGAAACTACAGCCGTAACTACCTCCCGAGGACATGCAGCTCTCTCTGTATGAATGATGTACTGATGATGGCTTCCTCCCGGGTAAAATATTCCGGAGGTAAACTAGTCCCCCATTCGGATCTCCGGGTGGGGACTACACGAGAGGGGGGGCGATCATCAGGAGGATGGATACTGACATTCTGCGAGTCAGAGCATGGAATGTAAGAAGTTTAAATAGTTGTGGTAGGTTAGAGAATCTGAAAAGGGAGATGGATAGGCTAAAGTTAGATGTAGTTGGTATAAGTGAAGTACGTTGGTCAGGCGACTACCGAATTATCAACACAAAATCAAACAGGGGAAATGCAGGAGTTGGTTTAATAATGAATAAGAAAATAGGGCAGCGGGTAAGCTACTACGACCAGCATATCGAAAGAATTATTGTCGTCAAGATAGACACCAAAGCAATGCCCACCACAATAGTGCAGGTCTATATGCCTACTAGTTCAGCGGATGATGAAGAAATCAAAAGAATATACGAGGAGATAGAAGATTTAATTCAATATGTAAAAGGTGACGAGAATCTAATTGTGATGGGAGACTGGAATGCAGTGGTAGGCCAAGGAAGAGAAGGTAGTACAGTAAGAGAATTTGGATTGGGACAAAGGAACGAAAGACGAAGTCGACTGGTTGAATTCTGCACTGATCATAATTTAGTCCTTGCCAATACTTGGTTCAAACACCACAAACGACGGCTGTATACGTGGACGAGACCTGGAGACACTGAAAGGTATCAAATAGACTTCATTATGATTAGGCAGAGATTCAGAAACCAGGTGTTGGATTGCAAAACTTTCCCAGGAGCAGACGTGGACTCTGACCACAACTTGTTGGTCATGAAATGCCATCTGAAGTTGAAGAAATTGAAGAAAGGAAAGAATGCAAAAAGATGGGATCTAGACATCTTGAAAGAAAAGAGTGTGAGGGATTGTTTCAAGGAACATGTTGCACAAGGACTAAATAAAAAGGCTGAAGGAAGCACTATAGAGGAAGAGTGTAGAGTCATGAAAAATGAAGTCAGTAGGGCTGCTGAAGAAATGTTAGGAAGGAAGAAAAGATCAACTAAGAATCAATGGATAACTCAGGAGATACTAGACCTGATTGATGAACGACGAAAATACAAGAATGCTAGAAATGAAGAGGGCAGAAAAGAATACAGGCGATTAAAGAATGAAGTGGATAGAAAGTGCAAGGTAGCTAAGGAAGAATGGCTGAAGGAGAAGTGCAAGGATGTCGAAGGCTGTATGGTCCTGGGAAAGGTAGATGCTGAGAAAGGAAATCTAGGTGTATGAATATTAAGAGCTCAGATGGAAAGCCACTTCTAGGGAAAGAAGACAAATCAGAAAGATGGCAGGAGCATATCCAGCAGTTGTATCAAGGTAAAGATGTAGATAATTTGTTTCTGGAACATGAAGAGGCTATTGATGATGATGAAATGGGCGACCCAATTTTGAGGTCGGAGTTTGACAGAGCTGTGAGTGACCTCAATAGGAACAAGGCACCTGGAATTAATGACATTCCCTCTGAATTACTGACTACCTTAGGAGAAACCAGCATGGCAAGGTTATTTCATTTTAGTGTGCAAGATGTATGAGACAGGAGAAGTCCCATCCGATTTTCGGAAGAATGTTGTTATACCTATTCCCAAGAAAGCCGGTGCTGACAGGTGTGAAAACTACCGCACCATTAGTTTAGTATCTCATGCCTGCAAAATTTTTACACGTATTATTTACAGAAGAATGGAAAAACAAGTTGAAGCTGAGTTGGGAGAAGATCAATTTGGCTTCAGAAGAAATGTAGGAACACGTGAAGCAATCCTGACTTTATGTCTGATCTTAGAGGATCGAATCGAGAAGGACAAGCCCACTTACATGGCATTCGTAGATCTAGGAAAGGCATTCGATAATGCTGATTGGACCAAGCTATTTATGATTCTGAAGATGATAGGGATCAGATACCGAGAACAAAGAATTATCTACAATCTGTATAAAAATCAGTCTGCAGTGAACCGAGCTCGATAGCTGCAGTCGCTTAAATGCGGCCAGTATCCGGTATTCGGGAGATAGTAGGTTCGAACCCCACTGTCGGCAGTCCTGAAAATGGTTTTCCTTGGTTTCCCATTTTCACACCAGGCAAATGCTGAGTTTGTACCTTAATTAAGGCCACGGCCGCTTCCTTCCCACTCCTAGCCCTTCCCTGTCCAATCGTCGCCATAAGACCTATCTGTGTCGGTGCGACGTAAAGCAACTAGCAAAAAAAAAAAAAAAATCTGCAGTGATAAGAATCGAGGGCTTTGAAAAAGAAGCAGCAGTCCAGAAAGGAGTGAGGCAAGGCTGCAGTTTGTCCCCTCTTCTTTTCAATATTTACATAGAACAGGCAGTAAAGGAAATCAAAGAGACATTTGGAAAGGGAATCACAGTCCAAGGAGAGGAAATCAAAACCTTGAGATTTGCCGATGATATTGTTATTTTATCTGAGACTGCAGAAGATCTCGAAGTTGCTGAATGGTATGGATGAAGTCTTGGGTAAGGAGTACAAGATGAAAATAAATAAGTCCAAAACAAAAGTAATGGAGTGCAGTCGAACGAAGGCAGGTGATGTAGGAAATTTTAGATTATGAAATGAAGTCTTAACGGAAGTAGATGAATATTGTTACTTGGGTAGTAAAATAACTAACGATGGCAGAAGTAAGGAGGACATAAAATGCAGACTAGCACAAGCAAGGAAGAGCTTTCTTAAGAAAAGAAATTTGCTCACTTCAAACATTGATAACAGAATTAGAAAGATGTTTTTGAAGACTTTCGTGTGGAGCGTGGCATTATATGGAAGTGAAACATGGACGATAACAAGCTCAGAAAGAAAGAGAATAGAAGCTTTTGAAATGTGGTGTTTCAGAAGAATGCTGAAGGTGAGATGGATAGATCGAATCACGAATGAAGAGATACTGAATCGAATTGGTGAGAGGAGATAGATTTGGCTAAATTTGACAAGAAGAGATAGAATGATAGGACACGTCTTAAGACACCCGGGACTTGTCCAGTTGGTTTTAGAAGGAAGTGTAGGTGGTAAAAACAGTGGGGGGTAGACCAAGGTATGAATATGACAAGCAGATTAGAGCAGATATAAAATGCAATAGTTACGTAGAAATGAAAAGGTTAGCACAGGATAGGGTGGCATGGAGGGCTGCATCAAACCAGTCTATGGACTGATGACTCAAACAACAACAACAACAGATTTCAGTCTTTAAATAATAACCTGTTAAATAATTCTTCATTCATTTATCCAGAATTGCTTTAGCAACTTTGGAGTCAGTATCTTAGTAACACTTTCTTTCTAGACGTAATTTCTTTATCCATTTCCGTATATATATATTCCCTTTGATATTTGAATTTAGCGCAAATTTTCAGGTCAAGCCACTAGGAGCGCCACTTGCGACTGTCTCCCATTTTAACAACGCTAAATCCGGAAGTGTCACGTATTGTCTCTACTGTATTTGGCATGTCCCTGGCTTATATTCTGATTGCAGTATTCTCATGTTAATACTAAGACTGAAGTTTGAAACTAGCTAATTTAGCATGGTTTCTAATGTGATTTTACCGATGTCTCCAAGAGTAGGTATCTGACTGTTCCAATAGTAAATGTAGCTGCCTCTGAGGATCCGTGGTAGAGTGTCGGCCTCCGGATCCCAAGATAGCGGGTTCAAACCTGGCAGTTAGTCGGATTTTTGAAGGGCGGAAAAAAGTCCATTCGATACTCCATGTCGTACGATGTCAGCATGTAAAAGATCTCTGGTGACACATTTGGCGTTTACCCGACAAAATTCATTAAATCTCAGCCATAGACGCCCAAGAGAGATCCGGTTTACTCTGTCTGCCATCTAGTGGGCCTAGAGTAAAACGGAACGTCGAAATTGACGAGCAGACAGCCAGATGGCGTCAAATCGAAATGTCTGCACACGGTAGCTGAGGCCATACGATTATTATTATTATTATTATTATTATTATTAATAGTAAATGTATTTCGACCTTCTGGCGACAGAGTGCAGCTCCCTCTGTCGCGAGCGAGAAGGATCTTTTCTCGGCGAGACCTTTTCAATATCTTCTCCTTGAAGTAAATGTACTATTTATGCTGGTGAATTAACAGATGGGTCACACACACACACACACAGGAGCAGCGTTTTTACTTTTCATATGGATGTTTTATAAGTTTAAAACTGTGCTAAACTCTGCATCATTTGCGTGCTTCGATGAATGATATAGGCAGTAATGTAACATTTTTAATTTGATTTATTTGTATAATATCGGTTTTCGTTTCTTTTTATTATGGCCGACCGAAGCCCGTTTTGGTACTCCGGGCGAGAATGGCATGTGTGTGAGTTGAGAAGGTGATTGTGGTGCGTCAAAATCTTGTCTCTTTTTATTTTAAATGTTTTTCTCGATGAAACATTTTGCCATTATTTGGAGGTATGGTCTGTGTGTCGGCCGGAAGGTCTATTCTAGCCGTACGCAGTATGTAGGTGATGGATCTACGCGTGACCGTGGGGTTACAAACGTCCTACTCTCCTTTGCCCTAGGTGAGCTATATATCTACTATTGACGTGAGACCTTATTGATGAAATGTTGAATTGCACTCTACAAGTTGCCTTGATTTTATTTACTCGCACCAATCTGCCAGCATTATTTGCCTTTGGGGGCAAAAGGATCGCGTGATTGAATGAATGTGTAGATGAATTAGCTGAGTGCCAAGATAACGTATCGGTCTGTTGAGTTAATGCCTATTTGTTCCCTATCCTGCCTCTTTTTCTCTTGGGTGCGAAGTCTTTATATTGTTTCGTGTGCATCCTAGTCGTTTACGACCTGGAGCTTGCCGTGTAGGTTTTTTTCTTTCATGGCCACGGGCAGGTCCATGTTACTCTTATTGTTTTGTTTTCCGTTCATTGCTCCTTGGAGCAATGTCTTTGCCCCTCGTGGATAATTTCGTTGGTCCGACAGTTCTCTGATTTAATCACTTAATTATTTTATCTGCTTCTTGGTGTGTGGGAATCGATATGAGAGTGGTATTGTTAAATAAATAGAAAGAAAAAAAGGGTTTGTTATATAGATAAATGACTCCCACGCTTGAAATTGAGTTTCTATTCCTCGCCGAAGAAAAGATCGAATAAAGATTGAGTAAATGATATTCAGCTCGCAGTTTTGAGTAGCCAGGTCAGTGGTTGAGTAAATGCTAACATCTCAAGAGTAACTGTGCCCTATGCATGTAAGAAAAGATGAGGTTACGAAACCTTGGTACGATTGTCATTTGAGCTGACGCCGAGTATGTATGTATGTATGTATGTATGTATGTATGTATTACCCTGTTATTATTACTGGTTATTTCATTTAATTAATCCCTTTGATTTACGTTACATTACAATAAATTCTCATCATTTATACGGATTTTTACTCGTAGTAGTGTTAGTTGCTAGCTTGAATTGTTTGAGGAGAATAACGTTTGCAGCTCAGGGCTGTGTCTTTCGCCCTTCCTGATCGGGGATCCATGGCTAATTTGTTTCCCTACGATGGTCGTGATTCACTATGTGTGTTCTTTAGTTAGGGTGGGTGTGGCTCAAGTTCTATGGACTCTTTCTTTCTTTCTTTCTTTCTTTCTTTCTTTCTTTCTTTCTTTCTTTCTTTCTTTCTTTCTTTTTTTCTTTCACATTTGTTGATGCTGTACACTGTCTCTGAAAGTTCACATCGTGCAGTAGTAATGAAACTTTGCTTGGCAAGTTGAATTTGTATTCTGTAACTGTGAGTCTCTGGTATGAAGACTATACTTTGCAACTCTGCCTAGGATATCAAACTTGGAATTTTTATGTCTAGAGTTTTAAGTTGAGCATTTACTATTTTGTGAGGACGAAATATGACATGCTTTATCACCTTGTGATTTATTTGTATATATGTTATATATATTTGTGTTATATCATTCTAGTGTTGGTTGGATGACAGTATTTCCAGTACACAGAAAACATTCTACGATATCACAGTGAATATCTTCAATATGTGTAATATTGGTTTTGCGGAAAGTGAACAACACTTGCATACCTATTCAGTAGACTTACACAAGGGAACAGTGTCAATGTTAAGTTATGTGATGCATAGCCATTCTGTATTCCTGAGGAGCATTACAGTGATGGTGGCAAGCATAATTCAACAATTCAGTTTCAGCAACTCAAATATCACCCATTTTGGGTTAGGAAGCTCGTCGAATCAACCGCTTGCAAAATCTATATTCTAATATATATTTGTCATTGTAGAGAAGTGCATATGGATTAACAAAAGGGTATGTTAATTATATTACTGTTGGTATATTTTATACCGGGCGAGTTGGCCGTGCGTGTAGAGGCGCGCGGCTGTGAGCTTGCATCCGGGAGATAGTAGGTTCGAATCCCACTATCGGTAGCCCTGAAAATGGTTTTCTGTGGTTTCCCATTTTCACACCAGGCAAATGCTGGGGCTGTACCTTAATTAAGGCCACAAACGCTTCCTTCCAACTCCTAGGCCTTTCCTATCCCATCGTCGCCATAAGACCTATCTGTGTCGGTGCGACGTAAAGCCCCTAGCAAAAAAAAAGATATATTTTATCTCTTCAAGTGAGGTTATATTCCTTTTGGGTAATATGCAACCTTGCCGTGATTTCCTTCTATAATTTCAGCAATTTCACAAAATCAAGCAGTCTGGATATCATCAGATTATGATCTCTCTTAGATTTTTCATTTTCTTCCTATGTTCATTAGTTTTTGTTCTTTGTAACTTTGTTGCACCGGTGCTCAGTTAGGTTTTTTTACTTTTTTTATGTCGGTGATCCACATTGCAAGTGGGATTATAGATGTTAAATTCAACTAAGTGTAAATATGTCGGGAAGTCGGTACATTTGATAATAATAGTAATAATAAAAGTCTCTGTGGCTCAGATGGAAGCGTGCCGGTCTCACCGCTGGGTTCCGTGGTTCAAGTCCCCATCATCCGTGTGAGATTTGTGCTGGACAAAGTGGCAGCGGGAAAGATTTTCCCCTGTCGTCTTTCATTCCAGCAAACTCTCCAGTATCATTTCATTTCATCCATTGGTCATTATTCATTGCCCCAGAGGAGCGTGACAGACCTCAGCAGCCGGCACAATTCCTATCCTTACCACTAGATGGGGGCTTCATTGATCCATTCCTGACTCGGTCGCATGACTGGAAACAGGCTGTGAATTTTCATTAATAATAATTTTCCCAGCAGATTTTATGTAAAAGTAGTTTCAGTGCAAAACTGCTGAAAATTTTCAACTCGCCTTCATCCATGATAGCAAACTCTCTCCTTCTTTTAACAGTGGAAGATGGGGACGAGGCTATAATCCAGACCTCCTTTTTGTTAGTATGAAATGCCGTATGGCTTTTTTAGTGCCGGGATATCCCAGGAAGGGTTCGGCTCGCCAGGTGCAGGTCTTTCTATTTGACACCCGTAGGTGACCTCCGCGTCGTGATGAGGATGAAATGATGATGAAGACAACACATACACCCAGCCCCCGTGCCATTGGAATTAACCAATTAAGGTTAAAATCCCCGACCCGGCCGGGAATCGAACCCGGGACCCTCTGAACCGAAGGCCAGTACGCTGACCGTTCAGCCAACGAGTCGGACTTTTTGTTAGTGAAAACATTATGCATACATACACCAAAGCAGTATGTCCACCAATTCCAAACACAACATAGGCCCATCATGTGCCAAATTTTGCCACCAATAAGACCTCAAGAAGTCCGTTTTAGGCAAAGATACAACTTTAAGAAGGCTGACTGGGCAAGATTTTCCAGCATACTGGATGAGAAGATTCTGAGCGTCGCTCCTGTTCCTGAAGAGTACGACAAGTTTGTTGACATCGTCCAATTTTCTTCAAGGGCATCAATTCCAAGAGGTTGCAGAACCAATTTTATCAAAGGCATTAAACCTGAAACGGCCACTTTGCTAGAAGAATATTACAAGAAATATGAACTTGATCCTTTTAGTGAAGAAACATCAATCCTTGCACAAAGTGTTCTTTCCTCAGTATCACTGGCTAAAAGGGATGAGTGGATAAAATTAATGACAGATTGTGACATGAGCAAGAGCAGTCAGAAGGCCTGGAGACTATTACGTCGTCTCAATAATGACAATACCCAAGCCAGTACATATGCTAACATAAAGGCAGATCAAATTGCCCATCAGTTGCTAGTAAACGGAAAATCAACCCGATCTAGAAAGCTAGATAAGAAACCAATAATACGGAAGCCAAACCAAGAGAGCAACATCCTATCTCCACCATTTACTGAAGCTGAACTGGAATCAGCACTGAGGAAGTGCAAATTGGGAAAAGCAGCTGGACTAGACGACATTCGAGTAGAGCAGATCAAGAAATTTGGTCCTGTTACGAGGCGATGGCTACTGGAATTAATGAATATCTGTGTCCAAGAATGCAAGATTCCCCAAATCTGGCGGAAGGCTAGAGTCAATGCTATCCCTAAACCAGGCAAAGATCGGCTGGATCCCAAAAGCTTATAGGCCTATTTCTTTGCTCTGTCGCCTGTACAAGGTCCTGGAGAGGCTCATTCTTGAGAGACTGATAGGAAAGGTGGAGTCATCTTTTATACCACAGCAAGCTGGATTCCGAGAAGGAAAAAGTTGCACATCACAGGTATTAAACTTGACACAGCACATTGAGGATGGCTTCAAGAATCGGCTCATTACAGGTGCTGTTTTCATTGATCTTTCTGCAGCTTATGACACAGTCAACCATCGGCTGCTTCTAACAAAATTGTATGACCTCACCAAAGATTTTCCATCTAATGTGCAACATTAAAAATAATCTCCAAAACCGAAGATTCTTTGTGGAATTTCTGGGGAAAAGAAGCAGATGGAGAACAGAAAAATGGGTTACCGCAAGGCAGTGTGCTCACACCACTGTTATTCAACATATATACTAACGATCAGCCTCTACCTCAAGGTACCCAGAGTTTTATCTATGTTGATGATTGTGCAGTCACTGCTCAGGCCAACTGTTTTGAAAAGGTAGAACAGACTTTATCCAAAGCTCTGAAAGAATTTACCAACTACTACAGTGAAAATGACTTGAAGCCAAATCCTGCCAAAACTCATAGCTGTGTATTTCATCTTAATAACAAAAAAGCAGCTAAAACCGTACAAATCACCTGGGAAGGAATCCCTCTTCAACATTGTTCTACTCCAAAATATCTGGGAGTGACTCTGGACCGTACGCTTACGTATAAGGAACAGTGCCTAAACGTGAAACAAAAAGTGTCTGTCAGAAACAACATAGTGCGGAAACTTCGAGGCACTACCTGGGGAGCTCACCCTTGCACTGTGAGAACAAGCGCGCTAGCACTGTGCTACTCCACTGCTGAGTATGCATGCTCCGTGTGGCATAAGTCCAGCCATGCCAAAAACATAGATGTAGCACTAAATGACACCTGCCGTATTCTCACAGGTTGTTGAAGACCTACTCCCATAGATAAACTCCACTGTCTCGCTGGTATAGCACCACCTGAAATTGATGTGAGATTGCTGCTAGGTATGAGAAAAGCAAGGCTATGACTATGGAAGCCCATCCTTTGTATGCCTGTCAACCAGCACATCCTAGGCTGAAATCAAGAAAGAGCTTCTTGACAACCACTGAAGCTCTTAAAGGAATACAACAAGCAAGAATCTCAATGTGGCAGGAAAAATGTCAACATTTGAGAGAATGGATGGTTCCAAAGGAAGAACTTCCTCCTGGACGTTCTGAAAAGTGGACAACATGGAAGGCTCTCAATCGATTACGCTCCAGTACCACGAGATGCAAGACCAACCTACAGAAATGGGGCCTTCCTGTGGAGACAGTTTACTGCAAGTGTGGTGCTAAGCAGACTAACGAGCATCTTCTACTGTGTCCTCCTTCTCCAGCCACTCGTACCATTAAAGATCTAAATTAGGGCAACTCCAAATGCGCTTGTCGTGGCCAATTTTTGGTCAACCAATGTTTAAAATTTTGTGTTTAATTTTTGTCTCGTTTACTTTGTACTTCTGACACGATAAATAAATAAATAGTGCAAAACTACAAGAACAAGTTTAGAAAATTGCCTCAAACATTTGTAAACATCATTAATTGCTCTTTGGGGTGGGAGGTGGAATACTGTGTAGGAGGGAAATTTACTGATGTAATTGGGATCTGGGCTCACAGCCTTCAGTTGAAACATGGGGGGTACACAATAGGTTAGATTTATTTAGAAGGATTCTTGGTAGGTACATTTAGGGAAACAAGATGAAGGGATGAACTAGTGAGCAATGATGATGGAAGTACAGGGAACTGGCAATAAAGTAAGGTTTTTAGTATTAAAAATTATAAGTATTGCAAGGAAAGGAAATGAATTCAGTAATTTAATAGATACATATTTACCAGATATTGTAAAGGAGTTGAATCATGGCTGAGAAGTGATACGGATGTGGAAAGTTTCTCCTGGAATTGGAGTGTTTATCATAGTCAAGATAGAATCTATATGATTGGGAGTATTCATGCTGGTATAAGAAGAATTTCTAAGTTGTGAAAAAGTTGAGAATGAGAACCATGACATTTTAGGTGTAGGGCACATTTCCAAAGATAATAGGCTCTTAGATGTTTTTGGAGTGTGCAGACCTAAAAAGGGCAACACTGACACTGAATGATTTGATAAGATAATCAGTTGTGTGGGGAACGACATAGAGAAAAACGTGACTGTTGCCAGTGATTTCAGTTTACCAAATGTTAACTGAGAGGGGATGTTAATGATGCTGGCCTTCAGATTTCAAGTTTCCAGGTTAGATTCCCACTCACTATAACTCCTGCAGGACAACATCCCAACACCTTAGCTTCTCCAAAAGTTGTAAAATTAATTAGTGGGATGTAAAACAAATAACATTATTAATGATGGAATGCATGACCATCAAATGGTAAATAAGTTAATATGGAAAGTGTAGAAACCAACTAGAGGAAAGAATATTCTAGATGTAGTATTGATAAAACCAGATAGCTCTGTTGAGAAACTGAATTGATAGATGATACAACTGATCACAAAGCTGTTTTTGCCTTAGTTAAAAATAAATGTGATAGAAAGGAAGGTTGTAAAAGTTGTAATATTAGCCAGTTCCATATGGTTGATAAGACGGGCAGTAATTATGATTGGTGGAAGATAGTAAATAAAACTGTAAACAGCCAACGGGATGGGGTTAACCCAATTGTCTAGTGTATTTACCTCTTAAAGTAGTAAGGAATGATAAAGATTCCACTGATTTATAACAGAGAAATAAGGAATTTAAGGAGGAGCTGCATGTTAGAAGGAAATAGAAGTAGGAATGCTTGCAGAGATAAGGAAAGATTGAAGAAACTATCTAAGAAATTGAATTTAGCAAACAAGTTAGCTAGAGATTATGTGTGATATAACAAGCATAATTGGCAGTCATAAGAATTTTAGTGAGAAATGGAAGGGTATGTATAGTTATGTACTTTAAGGCAGAAACAGGTTTCAAGGAGGACATTCCAGGAATATTAATAAACAGCAGGTGTGTATATTTGAAGATTTACAGGCGGTTTTTTTTTTACCTGGGGCATCAGCTCCTGTGAAACATCTGGTTGCCTGACAGAAATACACTGAACGAAAACACAGTTTGAGCCTTGCTCTACTGTAAATTAAACTTCAATTTGAGCTACAGGGAATTTTATAAGAAAATTAAAACACAATGCTTAGGAAGGTTCATTCCAGTGAGAAATATACCTGGTCCTGTAAGAAGAGTAAAACTACCCCTTCTAGTTTAAAAACTCATAACTTATGGTAATCCTAGAAACTATCTTCCGAGGTTCACACTGTGAAGTGATAATTAGGAAGTTAAAAAATCAGCTGTTGCCACACGTTTTATCTCTGGGCCATTTTTTAAAACCAGAAACTTAAACACCCAACTAGGCCTTCGGAATTAAGGATCTGGGAAAAAGTCTCCGTCAAGAAAAGTAAACAAATTCTCATCAGTTTTAAAATGCTCAGGAACCACGACTTAGTTACGGAGTTTATCTTCCCGAAACCAGTACTGGTTAAGTTTATGTTTATTTAAAATAAAATATTTCAACTGGTAATGTGAGGATGGTGATTAATAAAATTTGTCCTTACGTTTGAGAATTCAAAGTGTCCCGGTTTCTGGAAAATAAAATACGGTAACCCTACTTGACCCATTAGCGCTGTGCGTTGCCATATGGCAACGATTTTTGCGCCTTTTTATTTTAATACTGTTGGCAACAAGAAATAATCTGGGAGATTGTAATGTCATCCAACAGTTAGAGAAGAGTTTGTAGAATCGATTAATCACATTTATTTAATTTTAAAATCTATTGTGACACAAGGAGTGGTGAACTGTTAGTTATTTTAAGATTCCTGCCGGCTTCACGTAAGGATATAAAATCTATAAGTGAAGTTGTTTCATTGGATTATGGTTACAGTAGTGTTGTGCACACTTTATTATATATGTTGTAAGCATTTGAAATAGTACGGACTCACAATGCTGTAGTAGTGCTTGTTGAATCATTAATGTTGCCATATGGCAACACTAGGTGTTTATACTTGGTAAAATTGCTGCAGCTGACAGATCGTGATACTTTATACTAATTCATACTTCATTCCTTGCAGGAAGGGATTTTCCCTTATAGAAGCACTGTATATGCTACTGAATGAAGAACTTGATGGTGATATTTTTGTGAAACTGCCCGATGTAAGTGTACTTACAGATGAGGGCTCCTGGTGATGAAGATGATGGTGGGCTTATTGATAATCTCAACTCTCGTCAGTGCTGAAATGAAGCTTGTAAATAATGAAAGAATCGGGATTAGTTACGATGGTGAAGGTGTGTTACGATAGGACGAAGTGCCTTTTTTTGTCTACTGATGAAAGATCTGTTTCAATACCAGATGCTGCGAAAGAATGATAAGTGATAGAGAAAAGAATAAATCAAATTACAAACCAGGATAGATCAAAGGGGCTGATTTCAATATTGGGCGACTGTTGACATTTCCGGAGCCTAGTTATAGCAGTTGAAAATCCACGACTGTTGTTGACATTTTGGAATTGTTTGCAGATAACCAGCTGATCGAACATTTAGTTTGAGAGACTAAAAAGTATGCATTGTTTATAAATTGTACAGACCCACAAATAACTTCTGATGAAATTCATTGCTTTATTGCCATACTTTTCATTTCTGGATAAAATAAGTTGCCCTCCAAGCGTTCTTATTGGGACACGCAGGATGATATGAAGACAGCGAAAGACTGTCGTTCTCTCTCTCTGTAGCTAATACGCAGGTATTGAGGGTGGGCTTTTACCTGCCTCTGAAAATGTTGGCTACTCTATAGTATGTAACTGCATCTGAAGTTCTTTGATTCTTAGTTTTCTTACTTTTGATTTCATTCTATTGTTCCAGTGAGTGTTTTGTTTTGATAGGCAACGAACTGTACATGTGTGTCTGTACTGCAAATATTTTCTGCTTTGTTTAATTTTTTTTTTGCTGTGGTTTGAATAAAAAACTGATATTGCATATACTTACGATAAATAATGCTAAGATATTTCAACATTATATTGTACGAAAACAAAAAACATGTTGCAACCTAAATTCGACTTCCAAAACTCATTGTTAAAAAAACAGGTAGTGCAAGCGTCTAGCCTTGCCATATGGCAACATCAAATATCTTATGACCTACCGGTCCCAAAATTCTGAAACTTTTTTTGTTTGTTTATTTTGGTCTCAGACATGCAGCAAAACACAATAAATAAGAATCTCAGAAAAAAGTTAATTTAGGTGCTAATGGGTTAAGATCATCCCTGCTGAATCATTGTTTTAATTCTTCAATGACTTCTGTTACACGTTGCCTAATAGGTCTTCCTTAACTCGTTCATCAGTAAATGTTTGCGTGCTGTGTTACGAACTTACGGTGCAGAATTTAACTTCGAGTTCGCCCATGTTTTAGGCCTCAGTACTTTCCATTAATTTTTTTTTTTTTTTTACCGATAAACAGGCGAGAAATGTGGCTTGCATAATAGGCATAATTACTGGTGCAATTCACATGTACCTGTGTTAGTTAAAAAAGATTGCTGAAAACATGTAAATAAGGATTGGCTGTAACAGGTCCAGTCACATAATCAAGTAAGCTAATCACAACGCACAAATACAAAAATGATACACAAAATCCCAGAAGATACCGTAATGAAACAGACTCGCGCTCTCAAAAATAGTGTCACATCGCACACATATAGGTTACGTGCTGTACACACACACACACACACACACACTTAAGTTGTCATTTCTTCAGCTACAGAATACAGTAGTCACTTTGTAGTGAAAAAGTATTTAATCGTCAATTTTTGTCGTGCCTTAACACGGTACAGTGTTCCCTCAGTATTTAAAATGTTCTGTACTTTGCTGCCGTCTATGTCATATGTAGTAGTATAGTCGCGAATTTTGTCAAAGGCGGCTGATGCTTCTGCAAACATTGGCAGGGGTTCAATTTCGTCTTCATCTTCACCCTTGCTCACGATCTCGTGCACGGCGCTTGCATTGGCTGTGGCAGTAGCATCTTCGCACAGCTGTTCTATCCTCTTTACGCCACAAGTGGTGAGCTCACCGACTGTAGTGTACGTCTCGAAGTTAACATCCCTCAGCGCGAGCTTCTCCCAGTCCTCACTGATATGTTCTACTTCGCTGACTGTGTTGGTGTCGTTCGTGTCTCCGCTTTCGCCAAAGCCACATTTATGAAAACAATTTTTAATGGTGGAGGGCGAAACGTGGAACCATGCTGACACAACAAAGTGGATTGCCTGTAGAATACTGAACTTCGTCTTCTTCTTTCTTGGCGTCCAACATACACACAGCCCTTTGCACCAGCTGCTTGCGGTATTACCCTTTAAAGCACTTTATCACCCCCGCATCCAGAGGCTGAAGGACACTGGTACAGTTCGGGGGATAGAAAATTTCTTTCATATTTCGTAAGAAAGTAAGTTCCTGCGGGTGGGCGGCACAGTTATCTACAAACAAAACTATTTTTCTCCCTTGAGCACGCATAAAAGCATCCAGTCCATTAGTGTTGGCTACTGAATGCATGATTCGAAGCAGTGTATAGATTCATTCAAGTGTCCGAGTGAATCGATTCACAGGAACGGCGAGCTCACGGCACAAGATTCAGCTTGCTCCCAGTGGACAGTGCTGAGTGGCCCACTCACTGGACGTTGACGGGGAGCCGAGTTTCCGCTGCAGCGAGACATACAGTGAGACATGGCACACCGAAAGAATCGTATGCTATAGTGGACTCTCGAGCTCAGCTCATTTGAAAATAATACCCACTTGCATTCACTGTCCTCTTCTTACAGGGAGGTTTCAATAATAGATGGATTTATTTGCAGTGTTAAAAAGGTAGTCAAAACATAATTCTGAAGTAGCTAGTAAGTAGGTAGTCTATTAGGTTATACTATTTATTAGTTTAATGAATCTTAATTGACATTTGACAATTAAACTTGACTCTAGCCTGCCCTATGACTATAAGTCATGTTCATGACTACTCAAAAGTACCTGTTTTATATTGGGAAGAACGGCGCAGTATTCTCTCGGTTCGTATGTCACATCGTTGCACGAGACTTCAGTCATGTGGACAGTAAGTGAGCCGACTGACGCAATAACTTAACCAACAGTATGTTCAATCAGAAAACCAGCGGGCTACTGTACATCTCGGGTAGCCTATACAAAATATGACAATTTAAAAAATCCTCAGCTGATAGAAAAATACATATTTTCAAAAAAGACTGAGCGAGTTGGACGTGCGGTTAGTATCGCGTAGCTATGCGCTTGCATTCGGGGGATGGTGGGTTTGAATCCCACCGTCGGCAGCCGTTAAGATGGTTTTCTGTAGTTTCCCCATTTTCACACCAGGAAATGCTGGGACTGTACCTTAAGGCTATGGCTGCTACCTTCCTAATCCCAGACCTTTCCCATCCTGTGCCGCCGGAAACCTTCGATGTATTAGAGTAACTAACATTTTTTTTCTAAGAAAGGAGTTCATAGTCTGAAGACCAGATGGCAGCTGCGAGCACTGAATGCTGTTGCTGCTGTCTTATCAGTACATACTACACAGATGCAGTAGGAGCGGTGATTCTAATGTGCCGTGAATCGGATCGCTGTATCGATTCAGTAACGTGAACGGAAACAAATGAATCTAATGTCCCATCACCACAGTCCATGAAGAAAATCCAATAAAATGTCTGTGATCATCCAGGCTTTACCGTTCGCATAGTACCGCACTGGTAACGTCTTAAAGCATCTTGGATTTACTGCTTTGCCTAGAACGATGGGGATATGTTTGTCTGGCCCGTCACTGTTACAGCACAACAAAACAGTTACGCGGTCCTTCGCATTTTTGCCTCCATGACAAGATTCCCCTTTAAGAGCTAGCGTGCGATCCGGTAAACAGTTGAAAAATAGGCAGTTTCAACCGCGTTATTGATGTTCTTCGGTTCGTATCCTTCAAGCAGCTCTGGGAGATTTTTTCCCCCAATCTTCCACAGCCGAACTGTCAACTGCAGCACTCTCGCCGGCGAGCTTTTTATACACCAGCCCGTGAAGCTCCTTAAACCGGGAAATCCATCCATTCGAAGCGGGAAAATTTTGACACCCATTCTTGCTGCGATGCTTCAAGCTTTACAAGATATTAGAATCATTCCATATTGACGGTTTTCACTTTACAATGGCGAAAAATGAAAGTATCCTCCTAATCAATACATCATATATTCCGTCATTAGACGGAGTAAACAAGTTCAGACATGTTTCGGCTCGTTTGAGCCATCTTCAGTGAAAAAATTAGGGGGGTTGGAATAATTTACATTAATCAAGCATTTTTTCAAAAAACGTAAGTCTTGCCCTAATTTGGCGACCTTTATTTTGAGATTGCAATAAAGGTTAGCTTTCTTCTTTGCCTGGATGGCATTTCCATTACAAGATATTAGAATCATTCCGTATTGATGGTTTTCACTTTACAATGGTGAAAAATGAAAGTATCCTCCTAATCAATACATCGTATATTCCATCATTAGACGGAGTAAACAAGTTCAGACATGTTTCGGCTCGTTTGAGCCATCTTCAGTGAAAAAAATTAGGGGGGTTGGAATAATTTACATTAATCAAGCATTTTTTCAAAAAACGTAAGTCTTGCCCTAATTTGGCGACCTTTATTTTGAGATTGCAATAAAGGTTAGCTTTCTTCTTTGCGTGGATGGCATTTCCATTACAAGATATTAGAATCATTCCGTATTGATGGTTTTCACTTTACAATGGTGAAAAATGAAAGTATCCTCCTAATCAATACATCGTATATTCCATCATTAGACGGAGTAAACAAGTTCAGACATGTTTCGGCTCGTTTGAGCCATCTTCAGTGAAAAAAATTAGGGGGGTTGGAATAATTTACATTAATCAAGCATTTTTTCAAAAAACGTAAGTCTTGCCCTAATTTGGCGACCTTTATTTTGAGATTGCAATAAAGGTTAGCTTTCTTCTTTGCCTGGATGGCATTTCCATTACAAGATATTAGAATCATTCCATATTGACGGTTTTCACTTTACAATGGCGAAAAATGAAGATGGCTCAAACGAGCCGAAACATGTCTGAACTTGTTTACTCCGTCTAATGATGGAATATATGATGTATTGACTAGGAGGATACTTTCATTTTTCGCCATTGTAAAGTGAAAACCGTCAATACGGAATGATTCTAATATCTTGTAATAGAAATGCCATCCAGGCAAAGAAGAAAGCTAACCTTTATTGCAATCTCAAAATAAAGGTCGCCAAATTAGGGCAAGACTTACGTTTTTTGAAAAAATGCTTGATTAATGTAAATTATTCCAACCCCCCTAATTTTTTTCACTGAAGATGGCTCAAACGAGCCAAAACATGTCTGAACTTGTTTACTCCGTCTAATGACGGAATATACGATGTATTGATTAGGAGGATACTTTCATTTTTCGCCATTGTAAAGTGAAAACCGTCAATACGGAATGATTCTAATATCTTGTAATGGAAATGCCATCCAGGCAAAGAAGAAAGCTTACCTTTATTGCAATCTCAAAATAAAGGTCGCCAAATTAGGGCAAGACTTACGTTTTTTGAAAAAATGCTTGATTAATGTAAATTATTCCAACCCCCCTAATTTTTTTCACTGAAGATGGCTCAAACGAGCCGAAACATGTCTGAACTTGTTTACTCCGTCTAATGACGGAATATACGATGTATTGATTAGGAGGATACTTTCATTTTTCGCCATTGTAAAGTGAAAACCGTCAATACGGAATGATTCTAATATCTTGTAATGGAAATGCCATCCAGGCAAAGAAGAAAGCTAACCTTTATTGCAATCTCAAAATAAAGGTCGCCAAATTAGGGCAAGACTTACGTTTTTTGAAAAAATGCTTGATTAATGTAAATTATTCCAATCCCCCTAATTTTTTCACTGAAGATGGCTCAAACGAGCCGAAACATGTCTGAACTTGTTTACTCCGTCTAATGACGGAATATATGATGTATTGATTAGGAGGATACTTTCATTTTTCGCCATTGTAAACTTCAAGCTTTTACATGCAAAATGTTACCATCCACAGGAATTCTCGATGCCCAAGCTTGCTGACACCAAGGAAAGAGGACTGCTTCTATATTCGAATATCTTGATTCCTTCCCTGTTTTTCTGTTCTTTGTTGAGGATCCACATTTTTTTACTTGTTCACGTATCTCTTGTTTTTTCCCGTATTATTGTATTCAGCGTTGAAGCAGGTAAGCATAAACGTTTCGCGTTGTCAACGTGGGTGGTTGTGTTTTTTTTTTTTTTTTTTTCTGTTGAATTTCTTTCAACTTCCTCTATAATCTGAAGTTTTGCTTGCAGGGTTTTCACATGCTTTACAGGTTGCGCCATTTCAATACTGTACTGTATAAGCAAACCAAAACTCTACTGCGTAAATTGTTAGTTTTCACCAGCTAGTAACACAGCCAACTGGATGAAACATTCAACAGAAAGCTCTTAACAAAGCGCATATTTGTGGAGGCCTTCATTGTTGGCCTGGTACAGAATGTTCCGTAAGTATGATCATGCAAGATATTCTATCAAATTAAAATACGCTAGACTCACAAGTTCAATTCCTGTCTGAAACTCCAATGACTTAATGCCCTGAGAGAAGCAGTGAAAATACGTTTGACGATACAATCGTAAAAAATTAGTAATAAACATCTAATCGTGGACATATTGTAAATTTTTCTTACAAGTATGAACATCTGACGAAACTCATTCTTTCTTCAAGTAGAGCTGTCGGAATACGCTCTGTCTCCTAACAGTTGCAGCCTTAGTTTTTTTGTGGTATCTCGGAATAATACCAGCTGTATGCGTTCCTTAAGGAATTTCATCGCCAATTGCTTTCCCAGTACTTGCTCCAGTTACCGCAGCAATGGGATGTTAACGTGAAGATCAATAGTTTTGGCGTAGCCGTCCATTCTCGAGATCTTGAAAAGTGCTTGATCGAGGATTTAGCATTGATGTGTAACGCAATTTTGCAACATAAATTATTTTGGCATAGTATGGTGCTGCTAGAAAAATAGGATGATTCCAAAGCAATGGCGAGAATATATCACCTATTTTTCTAACAAGGTTGACGAGACCAAGATTTTACGTGAACAAGACGGCAACGAGCAGAGTTATAGGAAGCAACACTGGGGGTAGGTACCAGAAATAAGAAAAGGACCATCATTCGACAATTCAGATAATGAAATATATTAGACAATTGACTGTGTATTACACACACAGATTAACATGGGATTTGAAAAAAGTCCAAGAGATAACATAGATGAAGACCACTAATGCATTTTCCTACTTTCATTAAAGACCACAAAGTTCGAACAATCAAAAAAAAGAAAGGGCTGCTACCCAGAATTTTCTTACAAATATTAGAACGATTTACACATGCCGAAAACGCATAACATTCCTTTTTAGGATAACAAGGATAAACTTTTCACAAATTAATATTTTAGCATGACGACCATAATTATTGGCCACAATTTTAAAACCTAACACCTCCAGGGTGCTTTACAAAACTCTAATAATCCAAGTAAGAGAGGGACGGGAGGGAAGAGAGGAAGATGAAAAATAAAAAGGATAAGAGATGAAAGAAAAATAGGAATCGGACTGCGCAATGCTTAGAGAGAGTTCATTCACCGGCTACTGTTCTTATTAAAAGTTTCGTCATATTATGTCGACGGTGGTCACTCTTAGTCCAAATTAAAGATTTTCATCTTCATTTCATGACATGAAAATTTTAAGTCCGGAGAAAATCGAAACAAATAAGGCACTAAATAAGGCCTTCAATAAGTAGAATGAATATACTGGCATATGCCTGAAAGGGCAAATTTAGTTTTTGCAAAATGAGGAGTGAAGTGTTAGCTCACCCAGTGTCCGATGATACGATGTTTCCAGTTGGACAGAAAAGACTTGCGCTTCGTACGGCAAGTCGCACAAGGTCAGTGGCCCCTCCACTCACACACACTGTATACAATTCGATGCCAGGCTGGTGAGACGAGCAAGGCAGTGCATTATATATACACCAGGAAGCGAAGCCCAGTAACTTCGAGAAGTTTTGGGTGACATAGCAGATGACGTAGGCCGTAGAATGTAAACACAAGAGTGGCAGTCAGTATGCAGTGAAGCACGGGAGGAAAGAGACGGGTGAGCACAAAATATGATTAAACCATTAATATATAGAAACGTAGATGACAAAAACAGGTTATAACAAAGTAGAAAACAGATGATGCAGTAGAAGCGTAGATATTGCCGGAGTATGAAGAGACGTAGATGCGGAGATTATTCCAGAATGTCGTGGAAACGTAGATACAGAGGTTATGGCAGGAGCTCATTACAGATGGGACTGAAATTTCTGGACAGTTGATGCGGGAAATCATTTCTTCGAGGAATGGATTACGCAGGATTTTTTATACATGTTTTAATTGGGATGTTCGCTGCACCCTGTAATTTGAACGAATACGGGAAAATGTAGTTTCGGGGAACAGGTAATAAAGATTTCACTGTATATATCTAAACTAACATTTACTTATATACACACACAAAAGTACTTGTTTCGAGGAAATTAAATTCTCTTCTTCACCTTGTTGATAAAATCACATGCTTCAAAGACCTTATTTAAAATGAATTTATGTGCTAAGATTGTGGATAAAATGACAGTGCAACACAACAAATATATTAAAAATTCAAACATGAAAATCTTTCATGTTATGTCCCAATTCTATGAAATGTCTGTATGTGATGCATTGAAATACAGGTGGTTGACTTTCTGCTAAGATATTGTAATGAATAAGCAGAGAGTCTCAACACCAAGCAGTGGGACTACAAAAGCCCATTAATAATGCCACATTTAAACACTATTGATCAACAGTCAGCCAGCTGTATTTTAATACATCGCATAGTCATTTTATAGAATCGGGACATTTTCATGTTTGAATTTTTAATATTATTCTATTGTTGCATTGTCATTTTATCTGCAATCTGTTTGCATATAATTCATTTTAAATAAGGTCTTTGATGCATGTGATTTTATCCACAAGCTGAAGAAAAGAATTTAATTTTCTCAAAACATGCACTTGTGTGTGTATAATAAGTAACTGATAGCCATTGATCCTATCACGGCCCGTCATGTCTGTAAGTAAATGATAGTTTAGATATACAATACGTTCTGAATTGTATTGACATGGCAGAACCTGGACACAATTAACTGTAATAAAGTCAATATGGATCATTTGTGGCCATCGTGGTCAAGTTAATAGATATTCCACCGGGCGAGTTGGCCGTGCGCGTAGAGGCGCGCGGCTGTGAGCTTGCATCCGGGAGATAGTAGGTTCGAATCCCACTATCGGCAGCCCTGAAAATGGTTTTCCGTGGTTTCCCATTTTCACACCAGGCAAATGCTGGGGCTGTACCTTAATTAAGGCCACGGCCACGTCCTTCCAACTCCTTGTCCTTTCCTATCCCATCGTTGCCATAAGACCTATCTGTGTCGGTGCGACGTAAAGCCCCTAGCAAAAAAAAAATAAAAATAGATATTCCAACATGAGTCTCATTGAACACTTGCAGATGTTCTGATTGACGAATGAAACATCTCTGAAGTGGAGGCCTGTTGGCTAGTCAGAAGTGTACTCTGAAAGTGTGAGGCATACAGAGGCTATCCCAGATACTCAATGGTTTCTTTGTGTGAAAATCTGAGATCAATGTACAGTGCCCATTTCAATTTCAATTCTGCTTACAGCATCCATGTGTACAATGAGACATAAAGTAGATGTGTATTACTGTTAAAAAGGATGTGAGTTGTCTGGTAACACATATCATTATGAATGCAACTTGTGCAACAATATGTGTTCCAATTGATGTCCCTCTGATCATTTTGAGCAGTGTATAGAACACTAGTTTTTGTCCATTATAAGTTACCATACTTCATGCAATTGGTGAAACATTGTTCAGCTTGATGGGTGTGAATTAAACAGATTGTCTGCATGTTGGGACTTTTTTAATTGACGTGTAATTTAATATGATTAATTTCAGGCTAATTTAGGTATGGGCGAACCTGAGTTGGGTAAAAAGGACTTTGAAGCAGTTTTAGGTATTGAACCTAAAAATGCAGCCGCTGCAAACCATGTTGCAATCTGTGTGAAGGCAATGAAAGAACAGAAGAGCCGGGAAAAGACTATATATGCCAATATGTTTGAGAAGTTTGCCCAGAGAGACAAGGCGGTGAGTAGCTTTTATTTTTGAATAAGGAATGGAAATCGTGATGGGTTAAGCAAAAAGATGCTAACCATTGTGTGGTAAGTTTACATACATTGGTTACGAAAAGATACAATCTGCAAAGCTTCATATCAAGAACTATCCATGCTTTCGTCTAATGGCTTGCATTATTAATGTTGTTTTTATTATTATTAATGTTATTATTATTATTATTATTATTATTATTATTATTATTATTATTATTATTATTATTATTATTATTTTATTTACTCTTCAATATTCATGGGATATTAATTAATTCTATTCTTTTTACTACAAATACATTGAAAACATGTTTTTTTAAAGTTCATCACTATCATGAATGGCTTTTTTGATTCCTGTCTTCTACACATCCTTGTTTCTTTCCCAATATCTGCATCTATTTTAGAACTCCTTAATTGTTACTGAAATTGGCATCATTTGGAATGTAAACTGTGTCTTGTGAAAAACTATTTTAGAAAGATTGCAATGATGAATGTATCTCTAAGTTGATTACCACTAATAAAAATACAGTAACTAAATGTAACCACCTAAATCAGAATAATGGTGGATAGTAAGAATTTTATTTAGTCTTTGTAGATTTAAACTTTGGAACAGTAGGTTTGTGATTCTCACAGAGCTGAGTCAACCTGTTCCAGATCTTCATACCAAAGGGAAATTTAGAGCACAGCCAGCAATTCAATCTTTGAGAACCCAAGCAGCAGTCATTTGTGTTTATTCTTGGACCTGGAAGAGAGAGAACTTATTTGGCTCTACATAAGTAGCAGTTACACCTCTCTGTTGTGTATATAGACTCTTTCCATACTAATGTGAGATGCAAGAATAACTTTGTGTGAGAAGTGAGTTTCTTCCATCTTGCAGACCAATGACTTCATCAGTCCTTTGACATTTGATAAAAACATTGTGAGTTTGGCAGGTTAAATATTTTTTAAAAAAATCATTTGATCAGGTCAGGAAGCAGGTTGGGAATGTATACATCATCAAAGAACAGAAATTAAAGGAGGAAATGCTTGCAAACAGATCGTCAGCTCTCCTGTTTTTATGAAGGAGAGGGTTGACTGCTTTGCAGGAGTCTTCATTATCGACATGTTCGACCAGCTGCTTATTTTCTCTTAATCTGCCTTTGCTTAAGAGTCTGGTTTAGCTGTTAACAGAATGAAACTGTTGATTACTCCTAAATAACATTTTATTGATCTAAGAAAATTGGAGAAGGATGAGAATTGAACTGCCAGATCTGCTACACCCATATGCTTATCGTATTTACATGCGACTTTTGGCTTCAGAAACACTTCATTTTATTCTCACTTTATCTTCCTTCTTACCTCTTGGTTTAAATTATTGTAGTAAGTGTTGAGCTTAGACATGCTGCAAATGCGTGATCATTATTTGTTTTTAATGCACTTGCGCACACACACACACACACGCACATTATCTTCTACCATTTATTTAATCATTTTCTGCTGTGGAATATGGCAATTCCTCCCTCTACTGTATTACAGTTCCAGTAAGATAGTACCATATGTTTAGGAGCTTTAGTGCTAAGTCATACCGTCTGTAAAAGGGTGGAAACCTGTTACATCAGTTGTACTGATTAAAACGATTTGTGATGTAAATGGCAGATTGAGTCAAGGAGGAAAACTTGTACTGAAGATCTTCATAATATGGAGAAAGAGAGATGCAGAACATCAGGAGAGAGGAGGGAGGGGGAATATATATACACACACAGGTTGTAGAAGATAAGGAACTTAAGATCAACATCTTTCATTTCACCATCAAACTACATTTGATTGTTTCACAGTTTAAAAGTCCTTAAACACCTTACATGGATCTTTCCGCCTTCTTGCCCTAGAAAATTGAAGTTGGCCGTCAGCTGGTGCACAGGCCTATAGATGCCCCTGGCCTTAACATTAGATAGCCACTCCTTTTTTTTTTCCATTTTCTTTTCTTCAGAATCTTCCATTCTCTTTTCTTGAGAATCTTCCCTTTTCCCATGCCCCATAACCATCTACTTATGGTTGCCTGGTTCTACTTCCTCGTAGAACAATCACCACCACAATCACCACTTGTCAACAATGATCACCATTCTTATTATATTTTCCACTGACTAAAGCTGCAGCCAAAAATGTTGGTCCCGTGTCTTTTTTTAAAAAAATCTTGCTAGTAACTAGGTAGCAATACCTTAGATTTGGACCAGAAGAAATTTGCGCCTTTGAATATGCCAGTGGCTCAACCAATATGAAAGAACTGGCCTATTATCCAACTTGATGAATCTTGGAATTTCTAGGACATAACCAGAGGTTCTATACACCAGGAATGATGTTCAGGGAACTGGCAAGGCCATAGGCATGTTATACTTTCTACTTGAAAACTACTTTGATTGGGCTGCATTTCTTCAGGTATGTGATCTCAGAATTGTTGTTAATACCCTAATGACAAATGATTCTATAAGAAATTTCAACTTGAAAATGGATTATTTTCAGAAATACTATGATTGAGTAGCTGTCAGCACTGGCTAAGTTTGCAGTTACAAAGTAGTCGGCGTCATCATTAACTTCAATAAATAAGTTACGCAGAAGTTCGCATATTTATAAGACTGATGGACATTTTTTTTTTACATAGTATACACCCTTCCGGGCTTCGAATGGATGACCCACGCATAAGAATGCCTCCACGTAACGGTGTAAACACCCACGGATGAGATTGGATTGAAGAGCGGGTCGAATTGCCTAACGAGCTTCGAACCGCTCCCCTTCCTACTTTCTGTGCCGGCCCGGCAGCCTGAGCACTTGGGGGAGTGGTACGTTCGAAAGAAAGAAACAAATACTTAAGATGGAGCCTTATGTCTATAATATGAAAGTAGGATCTCTGGGTTCAAATGCCTAGTGGATACTGCTTAGCACTGCTACAAATGACAAGAATCATAAGATAGGGGTTACGAATACGAATTTATTCAAATACGACATATTAAGAAATTGACACAGCTCTATACAATGACTCTCCACATATGGGAGGAAAAGAAAATAATGATCCCTTTAAAATATGAGTCGCCCATGGGCGTCGTCTGCATAACGGTATGATTGAGGTTTTGCGATTTGCTATCGTTCATCCTTCCTCATTAGTTCAGACCGTTCATGAAATTTTTATATTATTCTGTCGATCACACCGTGAGATGATCTGATGTCCCTATTCACAAATTACTTGTTCTTAGCACGAACATAACCGGGGCCTACGCTACATAATTATCATATTAAAAGAAACATTTACATGATACACAAACAAACCCACATATATTTTTGCTAAACCCCGGACTCCTCATCTATCACCAAGACCACGCAACGTGCACATAGGTTCTGTTTGAACTCAAAAATATATGCACATAATTACGAAACATACACAGACATACGGATATATACACTTCATGCACAAAGGAGAGCCATTCCTAGAAAGAAACAGCATGGTTATCAGTGTCTCCGCCCCAAGGCGCACGCCTGGAGCAGCTCGCTCAAGGGCGCCATCATAATCCGGAGTCGAACTGGCCGACTCCCGACCGAGAGGTACTGTGGGTTTCTGTAGATCTCTAGAATAGCTCCAGTCTCATATCACCGGATATCTGGGGGAGATCCCTACTCATTTACTAAATACCTTTAAAAATCACCGTGATATTATCATTATACAAGTATTCTTAGCTAAGCCATTTAAACCAAACAGAGGAGCGCGGGTAGACCCAGAGCTCCAAGTCTTAATACGGCGGTACAAAGGGATCCCTCTGTCACGAGGGCGAGAGCCAGACATTCACAAAAAAAGGAAGGGCGGCCATTCACTTCGCACGGCCATTTCTCATTCATTGGCCACGCCAGATTCTTCTCTCCCTCACACGTCCATCCTTTTCATCTCGGGGACATATATCCATGGCCCACTTCATTTGCTTATTCATATTATCGTGGAATTCCCATGAAATACTCTTTTATTCTCTCCCTTCTCATTATTGACGCGGAACGTCGACTGTGGGCACGATCACTTCTAACTCATCTCATCGTAAATTCCTCGGGCATTCGGCCCTCTCACTACGTCTCATATCGCGTATCTTCTTCCCTTGGGCATAGGGCTCTCATGACCCCTTCAGTCCACCTTTTCACACTCCTCGCTCCTACCACAGGAAATATACCTATATTTAAATCTTCTGACCAAAGATTAGGGACTCCTGCCCCTGGGTCTCACCCCGGCTATAGATTTAAAAAAAAAAACACTCCAAACCATTCTGGTCAATTAATCAAAAATCACGGGAGACTTGCACATGGTCCCTCACAGCTACCTAAATAACACAACATATACCTCTCCCGGTCGGGATTTCTTCTTTCTTGCTGTACATGCACTGATTATATGTGTAAGCTAGGCATGCATTGTCTGACTGACCCATGAGTTTCCCCGGCATATACGACAGCCACGTGGGACAGTAGCTACCAACATTTTGACATGGTTTTCCCTGCTCGCCAGCACTATAGTTCCAACCACCCCTAAGGGAAAACTCAAATATTCTCCTAACCTTGTTCCCATATTTGCTAGGACATGCTACATATTACTAAAAATATAACCCTCACGATAAGCTAATCATTGAGAAAAAAAATGGGTCGTCCGGGAATTTAGCTCCCCTGAATTTACTTCAACTATCTAAAGATCAATAAAATTTCCATATAGGACATGCATTATCTTACAACATTTGATATTTACAAATAAAGCTAATCCTATCCCCCGGTTATGTGACATGCTTAGAAATTAGATTTGGACATCACTCATCTGTTTGGTGGCCGTTGTTTCTCCTTTCACGGGAGACCCATGATGGAGCTTTAGTGCTGCATGGCCACGCGGTAGGTGGCGGGCGTGCAGTCCTTCATCCCTGGTCCATACAAGTCCGACATCCTGGGGAACTCGTTCACAGCTGAAATCGTACAGTAATCCAAAATGGGTGACACTTTACACTCGTCACACGGCCTCTATTTCCAGAGTTTGCACCACGAATAAGACGGTCTTTCGAATCACGGCGGGCGCGTTCACAGCAAAAATCGGGTGGCTCACGAGACTCGAGCCCCCTGATTCCAAGTAACACTCTGGGTGATACCAAATTATGAATTTCACTGACTCATTAAAGCCGGCACTGTCTCAGCCGTATTCTGCTACTTGTTTGTAAATTATGCTCGCGGATTAACTAGTTTGACACGCAGCACAGAGACAATTCACCTAGGCTCGTTTGGCCTCCCGTTCACTTCACAAAGGCGTGCTGGACACAATAGCACTTTCAGTAAGCGGTCAAGGGTTTCGGACTGTAAACTGGAGCACCGCGGGACACAGTGTCCGTCTCAACGACCCGCAAAGAACAACTGTCCTCTGTGATGGCCAGCCCGGCCTATATTATCTTGCCCGCCGGAAGCCTGGGGGCGTAAACGTTCACGGTTCATTAAGAACAAGAGCTCCTTTCATACCAAGAATTGAAGACATTTAAATAGTGCATCTTGCAGCCCTCTGTCTCTTTCATTTGAGCAAGGCGTGCTGGACCTACGATCGGCAGTTTTTATGCAATTTGCTTCCCGCCTTTGATTAATTCATAGCGTCCTTTGGGGGGTGGAGTCATCTTTTGAGCGCGACTCTTAGCTTGGGTGACGCCGTTGTATTCACATGTGTTAGCGATATATTACATCTGGACAGCTGGTGACCTCATTTCTTCCCTTGAATAAGTTATTACATATTTTTAGTCTGGGAAACGCAGAAAATTCCGCTCTATTCAATGGTGTGTCTCACATAATTTTCCTATGTCTGGATCAAAATATCATTCCATTTTTTACGCGCCAAAATCCGACGTTGGCACCCGTGACACGTGCATAAAAAACCGGAAGTTCCTTATGTTAGTTTGGAACTCTGGGAAGCTAAGCCACACCTCGGGGCGTATCTGACTACTCCAGCATCGCGTCCCCTTCTATCTCTCTCTGCAAGTTGAGAGGGTATTTCCGTGGGGGCTTGGCTCTTGCTCTGTCTTCCCTTTGTTTTGCAGGCGCTCTTTCGCGGGTTCCGTTCTGGCCGGACGCCGCTCGATCCCCATCGCCCATACTGCTACCAATGACGCGACCTTTAGGAGTAATTTTAATGGAGTAGAAAGGCACATATCATTCCCATGAGCTGTACAGGACACTGTACGGTTTCAGTACATTGTTTTTAATTGGTAACTCAAAGTTACCATTTACATATCATATGTAATTTATAATTTTTGATGCACTAATAATAAAAGGTTTACTTACTAGTGACATTTTCTCATGGATGCTAGTATTGGAAAAACAATTTAATGATAAAATATAGTATGAATAAGGACTAACAATCATGAAGATTGGAAGTATTAAATTATGAAAATTCTAACAATAAATTAAATGACGTACTGTCGGTAGTCCAAAGATGGTTTTCCTTAGTTTCCCATTTTCACACCATGCAAATGCTGGGGGCTGTACCTTGAAGCCACAGCTGTTTCCTTCCCACTCCTAGTCCTTTCCTATCCCATTGTCGCCATAAGACCTATCTATGGTCTATCAACTGGTAAAACAAAAGAAAACTCTTTAAATATGATAAATAATATTTTAGTTTTGGAAAATAAAATAAATTTTAAATGATTGCAGATTTGTAGCTTAATTTACGAAATGAAAGAAATTAATCTTCAAATAATAGAAGTTCTCAAAAATAAGAAATTAATTAATTCTGTAACTCTCCAAATTACGGTACTCCTTTCTCTTGATACGGGGAGGTGAAATGAAGTAAACGGTTGTCATAACTCAAGGAAACAAATGCAAGTTAATTACTAGATTAATGAACAAGGCATCAGCAAGAAAAAATTGAGTATATAATGATTACATGATTAAGATATTTTAAAAAATAATTTGAAATTGTAATGATTATAATTTCAGGCCTAGCCCTCACATGTAAATAATATGTATATGAATGGATTTCTGAGGAAAACTTGTGGTACAATTTAATTATACTACATTTTTAACAAAGATTCAGATTACTCAAAAGTGAAATACATTATTTCAAGAAGGTGTTGGTTCAAACAGTAGATTAAAAGATTTGAATCCAGAATGCTTACTTTATATTTAAATATACCAAAATATCATAATTAGATGTAATGTTCGTCAAATACTGTATGTAGAATCCACATGCAGAATTAAAGAATAAGTTAAATGAATGCCATTGGAAATACTTCCAGATATAGGCTACCATTTAATTCTGTAAACGTGCTCTAGCCAAACACATAATTGAACGAAATAGACAAAAGATGAAAATTTCAAGGACTTGATAACAAGAATTATCTCATCCTTGTCTTATGGATAAAACCCTACCTGGGGTCATACCCAAACTTCACACAATCTTTCATCGCAGAGACTGAATTCATAGTCCACCAGAATCTGCTTACATCTTCAAGAGTTCCCAACAAACTAGACGTCTTTTAAAAGCAACTAAGCCGGGCTGAGTGGCTCAGACGGTTAAAGCGCTGGCCTTATAACCCCAACTTGGCAGGTTTGATTCTGGCTCAGTCCGGTGGTATTTGAAGGTGCTCAAATCCGACAGCCTCGTGTCGGTAGATTTACTGGTGCGTAAAAGAACTCCTGCGGGACTAAATTCCGGCACCTCGGCGTCTCCGAAGACCGTAAAAGAAGTTAGTGGGACGTAAAGCAAATAATAATAATATTATTATTATTAAGAGCGACTAACAATCATTGTCACTAGAGTTCTGTCCTTGTCACTCGCAGCAGCACTGACTAGACAGCAAAACTTCAGGATGTTAATACGCCATCAGGTAGTGTGCATCTTCACATAGATAACTTCATACCAGCAGCATTTCAGTGCTAATATAGTGAATTTCACTGGAATGTGCAATTACTATTGACACAAATTTTTATATAAATACCAAAATGTGACAAAGTTCCATAGTAATGTCACAATTCTCATAGCTATAATTTCATGCTGATGGTGAATTATTGGTGTTATTTTCAGATTACCTATCAACATGCTAATCTCAACTCTGGTCAGCCTGGGTGGTAGATTAATGACAATATTGTGCAATACTTTGGTAGTTTTCCATGATAAGGAAGCTGTTGGGAAGATCTTTTGTAAATTTTTTGTTAAACTAAAGACTTCCGATATATGTGAATTACATTAATGTCTGCGTAAGGGCTGTATAAACAGCTATTATGGTATTAAAAACTTGGCAAAAATAACACACCACACAATGAAGTAATCAATAACACCAGCAAGAGACAATAATTTCAGTAACTCGATATGAAATGTTGAGTTGTGAACACTGAGGTTTTTTTTAACAAGCCCCACTAAAGAAAAGACTAAGGAAGATAGTAGAATCTTCTAAAATGACTACATGGATTCAAGAACGAAGTTATATTTTTGAGGGAATGTTAATGGTGAAGTACTGGGAACATGGGAAGATTCTTGTAGTGTTATTTGTGAACATTGAAGAGGCCTTTGATAATGTTCCAGAAAAGATGATCTGAAAAAGTAAATCTTCTTGATTGAGAAAGTAAGGATACTTCGAAGTGTTACAATATCAGTTCAGCGGTTAGTGGCATTCAAAATGAAATACCCAGCAGGACGGAAAGCATCATACTTTTATAGTTGGGAAAATTCTTCTGTAGGATTGCAAAAAAGGAGGATTAAATACATATTGCACATTTGGAGTATACCGTATTTACGTGAATAATACCTGCTTATTTTAAAACAAAATTGAGGCACAAAATTGGGGTGGAGGTTTTATTTGAATCAATGTTGCCTTTTTTTCAAACTCAGCCTTCCTAAAGTTAGGTTGCAGAGATTATTCGCATAAATACGGTATTTCTGCCTATGGATATAGTATGTATGCTATAGAGAAGGACAAAAGCAAAATTCAAGCTCATGGAAAGAACAACTACTAATCAAAAAACTTTCAGGCTGTAAGTAAATAGGAAAGAATTAAATACTAACATACTTTTGAGTGCTAAGGGCAAATGATGCAAATAGATGACAACTGAACAACTACAAAGTATGTATATACAGAATTGAAAGCAAATGCATTGCAGTCCAGGGAAGAAATGGCGAGTGCTTGTGTATCATGGCCACAAAACTGGATTTCATAAATAATTAATGCTTTCTGAAATAGAATCTTCATGAAGTAGAAAATGTAATGTTCTCTTTGGTTGCGTGATACCAAAGGAGGCTTATGTGCGAGATTATAATGAACATTCAAACAGTATTGCTCCACTTAGGTCCAGTTTCTTCACCGAACGTTAAGTATTAACACTGCTGTTAAATAGACTTAACACACAAGAATAGTTATTTATTTATTTTATTTTATGCCTTTGTATGTGGCGAAGTTAGGACTTCGTCGCCATAAGACCTATCTGTGTCGGTGCGACGTAAAGCAAAAAAAAAAAAGTTAGGGCTCATGGCCCTCTCTCACACTTAACCACTACGTACAGTACGTAATCACATACTTTGGTAAAATAACATTAACAGTCCCTAGGAGCTACCTACATTTATGGAGTAATATTATAACAGATTATAATTGTTATTTTTAATGATTAATATTACCTAGCCTATCTACATCTACATCACCTAAAAATAGTTCTAAATCATGCTTGCACTCATACACACTAACATTCGTACAAGCTGGTCACGTATTTAAGAGGAAATCACGACAAGACCGTTTGAATGAGACTGTTGAAGTGCTATTACGTATACTGACAGGGAGTGTGTTCCATAGCCTTGCCCCATACACTTGGAAAGAGTGGCTGTATACAGATGAATGATTAACCAGGATCATAAGGGTAGAAGTTGATCTGGTCCATGGATAGATGAGAGGAAGTTAAAATGTGAGGATAGGTATTCAGGTGTAGATTCGTTCAGAAGTCGAAAAATTAGTGTCGCAGTATGGTAATTCCTTAGTTGATCAATTTTCAGCCAGGATAGCTTCTCATAAGGGGAAATGTCCTAAAGTTCAAAGAAAATATAAATCGTATGCAAGAGTTCATTGCCCTTTGAAGTTTCGTAGTTTGTTCTGCAGTTGCATCGGTTAATACGACATCACAGTAATAAATTATTGGAAAAATGAGAGTTTGAATAAGTTTCATTTTCATGCTGTGTGGAAGAATGGATTGTTTCATTTTTAGGGGGTGAAGAGATGCATATACTTTTCTGCAGACACTTGTTATATGGTCATTCCAGTTTAATGTGTCATTCATGACAACGCTTAGGTTTTTTTACAGACTTCTGAAAAGGTATAGTTTCACCACAGAGCATGAGGTTAAGCTGTTGTGTGATGTTTAGCGTATTTAAAAGTCTAGATTGTCCTATTATGATTGCTTGTGTTTTCTTCAGGTTAATTAATAGGCAGTTCTCTTTAGCATACAAGCTAATTGAATTTAAAGTTGAGTTCATATGGTGGATTGCTTTGTCAATGTCGGGGACCTTAAAAGTGTGAGTATATCTGAAGATCGTCAGCATAAAGATGATAGTTGCAGTCGTTCAGGTGAGCAGAAATGTCATTAATATAGATTAAGAATAAAAGAGGTCCAAGAATAGACCCTTCGGGAACGCCAGATAGCTTAGTCCTCCATTCTGTAGTCTTCATGTTTGATACAACTCGCTGTCGTCTTTTTTTGAGGTATGAGCCCAAGAGCTGAATAGCAGAATGAGCCATGTGAAGTTTTTGTGACTTAGCTAACAATACGAATATATTTACAGTGTCAAACGCACTGCTAAAGTCTAGAAGGATAAGTATAGTCAGTTTTCGTTCGTCCATAGCCCGTCTAATGTCATCCGTGATTTTGATTAGTGCAGTTGCAGTACTGTGTCCTTTCTTAAAACCAGATTGTAAGGGATCAAGTACAGAATGTTTTTCCTAGTATTGAACAATTTGTTTATGCATTATCTTCTCCAGAACCTTAGAAAGTGCTGTGAGGACGCAGACTGGTCGGTATTCAGATGTATTGCTTGCAGGAGAGATTTTTGGGACAAGCACAATAAGTGCATTTTTCCATTTAATTGGGATTTTGTCTGAAGTGAGACAGGTATTAAGTAAATGAGTAAAACTGGGCAATATTATGTTTATTATGTAAGTCATGAATGAAATGGGAATTTCATCAGCTCCTGTTGCGTGAGATTTTATTGAATTAACTTCCCTTACTTCATGCTCTGTAACGGTATCAAATTCAAATACAGGACGGACTGGGGATTGTTGCTTTAATATATTGTCAGTGGTGTTTGGTACTGTCGTTGTGTGAGGAGTGAGACGTTCCGTGGAGAAATATGTATTCAACTCATCAAGGGACACCTCAGGATCAGTATACTTCGTAAGTGGTTTGCCAATACCCAGTGACCGAAGTTGTCGCCATGTGGAACCAGTGTTAATGTTTTTGTTTAAATGCTGGAAATTATTAAATTTCTTATTACGAATTACAAGCTTAATTCGGTTTCGAAGAACATGGTACTGCTCATGTACGTCAGCTAGTTGAGTCTGCTTATAGCGTTGGTGTAGCCAGTCTCATTCTTTCATCATAGTCTTAACATCAGCAGTCAGCCAAGGGCAGGGTGGATGTGTTACTCTCACAGAACGCTTTGGTGCATGTTTGTTGTACAATTCATGTAAATGGGAATTAAATATTTCCACTTTCTCGTCAATGTTGCTCTTTATCATTGTCATACCAGGGGCAGAGTTGTGCATCTTGTTTCAGTTGTATTAAATTCATCCTTTTAAAGTCTCTAAACATTACATATTTCGGTCGGTACTTCGGCACGCGAAGAGAGTATCCTAAGTATATGAGGTCATGTTTAGATATGTCAGGAACAGATACTTGACCGTGGTGAAGTATTTTTTGAGGGTTATTTGTTATTACTAGGTCTATGAATGTATCAGCGGAAATAGTGGAAGTATGGACGTGGTGGGTGGGTTTAAAGGGTAATACAGTCATGTCACAGGATTTAAAAATATTTTGTAGTCGTAAGGCATGGTTGTTCAGAGTTAATAAATTGGTGTTAAAGTCTCCAAAAAGTATCACGTGCTCGTATGATGGTAGCAGTCTCAGTAAACTGTCTTCTAAGTAATGGAAGCCTCGCACTGCATCAGGAGGCCTATATACTACACCTACAAGTACTTTTACAAAATTGACAAGCACCTCTACAAACATATATTCAGGAGCCGTTTTTACAGCAGGAGTAGACGTGTGAATAACTTTACTCTTGAGCATTGATTTACGATATAGGGCAACCCCACCACCTCGTCTGTTCCTCCGATGATGCCTGTGAATATCATAGCCCGATATGTCAACCATGCTTGAGGGAATCGAACTACGGAGCCAACTCTTGTTTACAGCAGCAATATGAATTGGACTGTCTTCAGATATCATCTTCAGTTCGTCGAGGTGAGCAACGATGGATTGGCTGTTGACATACGCACACAACAGGGTGCGATTAAATGACATCAGTTCCTTCTCTAAAATGGTATGGGTAGAACAGGAAGGAGAAAGTGTTGAGGAACGGTCAGAGGCAGGCCGTGTCCTTCCAGACGTATGTTCCGGTGAAAGGGCTGTGAAGGGAGAGTGAGGGGGGGGGTCTCTCCTACAGAGGAGTGGTGAGGGAGGGAGCAAGGAGGGGGGACTTTCAATAGCACTTCTCAACTCAAGCATGCTAAAGGAATGTAAAACATGCGGCTTACCTTAATTTCCTCGTACATACAATGGCCAGCTGATTCACACACACACACAACTATGCACTAAATTAAAAATAAGTAAACTACACAGAATGCACATTGTTCATATGTTGCTTTCACCATATTGCCTGATTAATGATTGTAATTCCGCGAGTGAGTTCACTTGGAATTTCTTGCCGGATACATGGATGATTATCCTTCCATCTTGGCTGTATGTGTTGCGTAGTCCAAAAGTGTCTCGTGCCTTATTCAAAATGTCCTTTCTCAGCCTAGTGAGGGATTCAGTTATAAGTAGTTTGGAGCCTTTCAGCTGTCGCTTAGCGCGCCAAACTTGATCCCGCTGGTGGTAGCGGAGGAATTTTATTATGATAGGCCGATTACCCTTGGTCACTACGTCCGCAGTCTATCTACGTTGGCATCCCAGTCGATGACAGCGATCGATGGAGTCCATGGACAGTTCGATTTTCAGGTTATCATGGAAACTTTCAATGACCTTTCCATAGATGTCCTCATTAGGCGTCTCACTCACTCCATGCAGAAGGAGACAATTACGCCTACTGTACTGTTCCGCTTCGTCACTCCGAGCCTCCTGAATTTCCAGTCGTTTCTCGACATCTGCGACATTGTCTTTCAGAACAGAGAGTTCAGCACAGATGGAATTTCGAAAAGTTCGGAAGTCCGCTTGGAGCACAGTCAGAACATCGCTGGGGTTGGTAGCACTGCCGGTGGGAGCAGGCATGGCTTCCTCCAGGCGGGCTTGGAATTGAGCCATTTGCTTTTCGAAGCCTGTAATTCTTTCCTTCACTTCTTTGAGGGTCATAGTTATACACACGAGTTTGTATCCTAAACTTTCGAATTACACTCACTCGTGATTACGACTTGCTAGTTGTCTTGCGATATAGGCAGGTAGTTGCGGAGCACACTTACACGCGTCTAGCTCTCAGCGCCATTCATAGTTCGATTGTTAATACTTGTGTTAAGCCACTTAACAGCCGTTGAAATTTCCAAATGACAGCATCTAGAAGATGCAAGTTTGAGGCTTTACTGCTGTATGAAAACTATCTATAAACTGAAGAAGGTATAGGATGACCCATACTAAGAAAAAAGCTACTTTCTAGAGTTGTCAGAAAACATTTTCTAAAATGATACCTAATTACCAAAGCCATAATGAACAAGGTGGAAGAAGAAATAGAAAATAGCCTAGGTTAGAGTCACACACACACACACACACACATACACACACACACACACACACACACCCACACCTAGAAACTAATCAGTTTCTCCAGTGCAGCAGTTTCTTATAATTCTTAGCTATCATGCTTCAGACTGTTCATGTGAACCTCTTCGAAACTCCAGACATCACACCATCAGGTTATCCTTAGCACAAACACTCCATGAGAAGGGATTTCAAGGGCACGAGGAAGTTCATGGCATCGGAGTAAATGACAGCACAAGAAGTATAGAAATAATTGTCATTAAAGGAGGCGGGGAATATTAGACCCCCCAGTAAGATTTGAAATGCACTGTGAACAACCAGACGAAGTAGACAGAGGAAAGAAGACTTATATACCTGCCTACAGAGCTGCTGTTATATGAATAAATATGAGCTGGATGTATGAAAAAATATAAGCTGGATAATGTAGAAGTGAGGGGTCTCACGTTCTGTTTAAGAGGGACACTCCCTATGAAGACGGGAGAGCTGATTGTACAGACACAGATCTTATGGCGACGATGGGATAGGAAAAGGCTAGAAGTGGGAAGGAAATGATTGTGGCCTCATTTAAGGTACAGCCCCAGCCAGCATTTGCCTGGTGTGAAAATGGGAAACCATGGAAAACAATCTTCAGAGCTGCCAACAGTGGAGTGTGAACCCTCTATCGCCTGGATGCGATCTCACAGCTACCAAGAAACAAAAAACTCTCATTGCCAAATGCATTCAGAAATCTCAAGGAAACATGGTAATTTGTCTTTGACAATAGTTTCGTAATAATGTTGGAAATGTGTTCGTGAAACAGGGGACTTTTAACCAAAGTGTTAAATTAATAACAGTTGTTAGTTAACGTTTGTTAGGTAAAATTTAACATAGAGTTGAAGGAACTGGGCCATAGAAGAATAGTTCTTTCAATGAGCTAGAATCAGCCCACTCACATATACAGTAGACTATGTGAGAAAAGTTTTAGGTACTGAGGGGTACATACAATATTATGTTGAGACACAATGATAACATTGTCTTATAGCATTCCTCAGTTCAATTGACTTAACCACATTTGATTCAGAGGATTACACCGTGCGGTTAGAGGCGTGTAGCTGTGAGCTTGCATTCGGGAAATAGTGAGTTTGAACCCCACTGTCAGCAGCCCTTAAGATGATTTTCCATTTCCAAACCAGGCAAATGCTGGAGCTGTACCTTAAGGCCATGGCCACTTCATTCCCACTCCTAGCCTTTTCCTATCCCATCATCGCCATAAGGCCTATCTGTATCAGTGTGATGTAAAAAAAAAAGCAACTTGTAAATGAAGTAGTATTGGAATGATAAGTCTGACATATTCTGTTGATTCTATAATCGTTTTTCTTATTACTAAGAAGGAAGGTATTAGCAGACTGTCATATAATTATATACATACATTATCATTATAAACTCTTATGCCTTTCAGCGTTCAGTCTGCAAGCCTCTGTGAATTTAATAAACGTTGCCACAATCCTCGATTTGCAACTAGTATTATGGCCACATTTAGTTCTATACCTCTTATCTTTAAATCGTTAGAAACAGAGTCTAACCATCGTTGCTCTGGTCTACCTCTACTTCTCTTACCCTCCATAGCAGAGTCCATTATTCTCCTAGGAAACCTATCCCCCTCCATTCATCTCACGTGACCCCACCACCGAAGTCTATTTATGCATACAGCTTCATCCATAGAGTTCATTCCTAAATTAGCCTTTATCTACTCATTCCAAGTACCCTCCTGCCATTGTCCCCACCAGTTTGTACCAGCAATCATTCTTGCTACTTTCATGTCTGTTACTTCTAACTTATGAATAAGATATCCTGAGTCCACCCAGCTTTCGCTCCCGTAAAGCAAAGTTGCTCTGAAAACAGACCTATGTAAAGATAGTTTTGTCTGGGAGCTCACTTCTTTCTTACAGATACTGTTGATCGCAACTGCAAGCTCACTGCATTAGCTTTACGACACCTTGATTCAATCTCACCATATTGCCATCCTGGGAGAACACACAACCTAAATACAGTAGAAGTCCGTTATAGCGAGAATTAATAACGGCGAAAATTTTACTCGCTATAACGGATTGTCGTTATATCCGATTTTTGTATAAAAGTCGGAAAACCATTCATGCACTTTAAAACCGGTATGAAACGGCAATCAGTTTGCTCAAAACTTGCGTTTCCGTAGATGATATCCACACTACGGCTTACTTGTTTGTTATTTTTCGTAATCCGATACTACGTGAAAGTGTATGTTTAATTTCATTCTGAAAAAAATATAGTACCGGTACCGTATATCTCCGAATCCAAGATGAACCCCACTTTTTCCTTCAAAAAATTTAAATCAGGCTCAAAAAGAAGTTTGTAAAATCATATGAATGTCTTGTCTTACAGTAGGCCTACGCATTTTGTTTGACTATTTTTAGACGCCGAACATTGACTTTCGTCACGCCGTATTTCTTTACTTTTGGCGGCTGCACAATTATTTATTTCCGCGGGTTTAAGGACCATTAATTCAACATTGGCATCATAATACCGAAGAGAACTCGTTGAAAATTTTCCGGCAATACCTATTCCATGCGTCTCTACAATACAACGATCCATCAGGAAATTATTCTTGCCGTCTGTAAAACTGTTACTTTTACGCAGCGTCAGATATAACCGGCTGCCGCTACACGCACATCTCGCTTGTCGGGTTCGGCCAAATTCAGCGGCTAGCGATGTATTGGCCTAATCGCGAACGTTGAAAGTCAGCGAACGAGTTGGCCATTCCGCCCTTGCGTTTTTCGTGCACATACCTCACAATTTCATCTTCGACTTCTTTAAAGCGTCCTTGTTGCGGACTACTGAATGTATTTTTTGTACAGTAAGCATTTTTTTAGCTCTGTCTTCACGCTAACGCCAAATATTGGCTTTAGTTAGGCCTATGCCGTATTTGCTTGCGGCTGCACAATTATTCTACATTATCGTGTGTTTAATAAATGTTAACTTATAATTGGCATCATAATATCAACTAGAACCCGTTGAAAATTTGCCGGCAATACCTTTTCCACGTATGTTTACAATACGACTATCCATCACGAAAAGATTCCTGCTGTCTATAAACCTTAATTTTACTAAGCGTCAAGTACAATAGACGCGTTATGACTCTGCCACTGAGTAGCCATGGCTTTTCTAAGAATTCGAAGGGTCGCACGCTTTGATGCCATTCTGCAGATTTGAGAAACACAGGCTCTGTACAACAGGTTGTCGCGGCTAGCGATGTGTAGTAAAGAGGCGGTCGTTTGTCAACGAGTTCTGTGCGCGTGTGAAAAGAAGCAGCGTGGTTACCGCGGTAGTTGCCAGTGGTAACAATTAACTAATTGTTAGGCCACGAATGCAACAACCCTTGAGTTTTCGCATGAGATTCTGAGAAAAACAAGTCTTGGATTCGGAGAAATACGGTATCATTCCAGAGACTTCTTCAAGCAGCGTCACCTAACCTAACCGTATATCTAGTCTATCATGAAAACATATTTGAAACCCATGTAGAGAAATAACCTCCTCGCGAAAAATTTACATGTAAATAGCCGTAACTAGACGCGAGAAGATACGAAATATCCTCTGAAATCAGTGATGTACTCTGCCATGTCTTGAGGTGTATCACGTTATTACTTAATTTCCGTATATAACATTAAAATTAAGATATCGTTTACTTCGGTCTTTATTTTTAACGAGTTAACAACTGCTGTCGGCCACGTTATTTACGCATTTATTACGAAAACGTGTTTTCCTCTTTCATTTCGAATTTTCTTTAGAGAACAGCAGTCAATGGGTATTACTAATAAACTCCAACATCACCTTTGAATGTCAACGAGAGAGCTCGCAAATGCACAAAGTGAGAAAACTATACCGTACCGATGATGATCGATAGCATTTTGTTGCAAACGTTTCAGTTTTCTTATTCAAACAGCGTCACGTATCCTAACTTAACCGTACTATACGTATGATAAAAACACACTTCAAGCGCCAGTAGGGAAATTATACCTTTCTCGCTATAAATTTTCATAATAGCCTTTCCGTAATTTAACCAGACGCGACAAAATATAAACTAACCTCTGAAATCAATTAAGCACTCTGCCATATCTCAAGGTGTATCCCATTCTTACTTAATTGCAGTATTTAGCCTCAAAATTAAGTGGCAGTTTAGTCAGCCTTATATTTAACGAGTTAACAACCGTTATCGGACACGTTATTTACGCATTTATTACTAAAGTATGTTCTCTTTCATTTCGAATTTTTTTTACGGAACAACTGTCGACGGATATTACTAATCCACTCCGACATCGCCTTCGAATGTCGACGAGAGAAATCGCTAATGCACATAGCGAGGAAACGATGCCGAAGGTAATCGATCGCATGCAATATCATCGCTGGGGTGCATAAATATCGGTAACGGAAAAAATCGCGCGCGCTTAATCGCTCGTAATAACGGATGCGCCAGTGATAGGGTTCTCGCTGTAACCGAAGGACGATACACAGTTTAAGATAGGAATTTTGAAGGGACAGAAAAGGTCGTCGCTATAACGGAGTTCTCGTTATATGTCGTACTCGCTATAGCGGACTTGTACTGTACTTGAAATTATCGACCTGTTCTAGCTTTGTATCACCAATCTGACATTCTGTTCTGTTGAATTTCTTGCCTACTGACATCAATTTAGTCTTCAAGAGGCTAATTTTCATACCATACTCATTGCACCTATTTTCAAGTTCCAAGATATTAGACTGCAGGCTTTCGGAACAATCTGCCATTAAGACCAAGTCGCCAGCATAGGCCAGACTGCTTACTACATTTCCACCTAACTGAATCCCTCCCTGCCATTTTATACCTTTCAGCAGATGATCCATATAAACTACAAACAGCAAAGGTGAAAGATTACAGCCTTGTCTAACCCCTGTAAGTACCCTGAACCAAGAACTCATTCTACCATCAATTCTCACTGAAGCCCAATTGTCAACATAAATGCCTTTGATTGCTTTTAATAATTTGGGAATCACTGGAGAGGTGGAGGGAATATTTTGAACATCATCTCAATGTAAAAGGAAATCATCCTGGTAACAGCCAAGCTCATGGGGAGGAGGAAAATGATGTTGGTGAAATTATGCTTGAGGAAGTGGAAAGGATGGTAAATAAACTCCATTGTCATAAGGCAGCAGGAATAGATGAAATTAGACCTGAAATGGTGAAGTATAGTGGGAAGACAGGGATGAAATGGCTTCATACAGTAGTAAAATTAGCATGAAGTGTTGGTAAGGTACCTTCAGATTCGGCAAAAGCAGTAATTGCACCTATCTATAAGCAAGGGAACAGGAAGGATTGCAACAACTATCGAGGTATCTCATTGATTAGTATATCAGGCAAAGTATTGACTGGCATCTTGGAAGGGAGGTTGCGGTCAGTCGTTGAGAGGAAGTTCGATGAAAACCAGTGTGGTTTCAGACCACAAGGCTGTCGGGATCAGATTTTCAGTATGCACCAGGTAATTGAAAAATGCTACGAGAAGAATAGGCAGTTGTGTTTATGTTTCGTAGATCTAAAGAAAGCATATAACAAGGTACTGAGGGAAAAGATGTTCGCCATACTGGGAGACTATGGAATTAAAAGATGTTCATATAATTATTTAAAAATAATGTATTCAAACCCCAAAGGTGGTGCAACAAGCTGGTGGTGTTCTTAAAGCAATAATGCAAAGTCACTATGATACATAAAGTTGCATAATTTTTATAGCATAAATATTTAACCGGAACTAATCAGTCATGGAACAGTGTGCCAGAGGTAAAATTGTATAGTTGTTTTTGAAACTGTATATTTTTCAAAATTATGAACTCATTGTATCAATAAATTGATAATAATCATTAATTCATTTTAACGATTTATTTTCAGTGATGCTGCTCAATAACAGCACTGAGGAAACTCAATCTTCATCTATTGAAAGTGGTACATTGCCTCAAAACTTACTTTAACATTTACAATTGAGCACAAGATTTTCCTACTGTTCATGTCAGTAGAGAAAAATGTTTGCAGGCAGGGTTTGTTGGGGACAACAGTATTGCTGGAAGAAAAATTCTAAAAGGTTTCCTGTTTGTCCTACATGTGGTTGCAGTAGAAATATTTAACACACTAGCTATGTGTGTGTGTCCAGTTAAGGGTATTAAGTTGCTCATTTAATTTCATTTGTGGTAAACATTCAGATCTCAATGCACAAACAGTTTTTCTCATCATAATTTAGAAAGGTATGTAGTTCGAGAACTTCAGAAATAAAAATCAATGAACTGATGTCTGTGCCGATTATTGACCTTTCTCCCACCCAAATAGCTTCAGTTAAGAAAATAAAGTTCAATACTGTTAAGTTGCCTATCTTGTGATTGAACTCTACTACAAGACAGTTGAGATTATAAGGATTAGTTTAGAAAACCTTTTGCAGACAAAAGCTTATTGTAATGCAGTATGAACAATTCTGAAAGGTTTTCTGTGACCTTATTGAAGTGAGAACAAAGCTTTTAACAGTTAATTGAAACTAGTTTGAACTTCTTAGTAATAAAATGCATAAGATATTTCTATTAATCCATTCCTCGTTATGAACAACAAATTGTTGTCAAAAAAATGCCCACTGTGCATTATGAATGTAGATTTATTGCAAATTATTTTGATCAAACATGCCTTGTATTTTACTGAATGTGAATGTTTTGGAAAAAAAAATTTTATTTAAATACTAATAAAATATATTTGTATCTTATGTTTACATGTGGAGTTTAGCATTGTATGCCTTGAAACAAATGGATGAAATTGTTGAGACTAGCAGGAGCTACTTGGGGGAGTACTCAAGACACTCAACAGAACCTACAACACTTACATCAAACCTATTATAAAATATGGCAGTGAAGTACTTACTACAGCACTCCAATCAAACATTGATCGCCTTGAGAGGTGTCAGAATAATGCTGTACGAATCATAACAGGCGCAATAAAAACCACGCCTGTAACCGCTTTACAGTTATATACCCACAACTTACCAATAGAAGAAGAGATGAAACAACAAACAGCCAACATATCTCAGCTTACAAAGACCACCCCAAATGACCTGGGCCAAGAAAAAACTTACTAGCCCCAATCATAAAACTCAAAAAGATCGTATAAGTCTCGCCAAAGAATATATTAATAAGAGCAGTCTGCAAATAAAACTTGAACCACTCTGTATGCCAGTCAACTCCATTGAATGTATTCAAGTGACTGCTGATCTTACTTTGCTAGAAGAAGCCTGCAAGAAAGACTGTTCACCACATGATCTAACACAGCTGGCCCTGTGTACAAAAGAAGAAAGATATCTGTCTAATTAATGGCTAAAAATATATATAGATGGCTCACAGGACGAGGAAAACAGAACTGGGGCAGGAATACGTTCATCTCTCTTCTCACTCCACTTCCCAGTAGGCCAAAACAAAACAAATAAAAGCAATTTCCCATGCACTACAACAGTTATTAGGCAGAAACAATGAATACAAAAAAATTTGTTATCCTTACAGATTCAAAAGTAGCCATCCAAGCTGTCTCGTCAAATAATGTCTCAAAATAAAGAAATGAAAGAAATTCTATGTATGATAAAAACCCTCCAAAGACTCCACAAACAGATCTCATTTCAGTGGATTCCTTCTCATGTTGAAATAACAGGTAATGAAGAGGCAGTCAAATTAGCCAAAAAAAAAATAACCCCACTACAACAACCTGCCAGTCATACTGATTTTATGTCAGCAAAAAGGATTCTGAAAAATACTATTAAAAACAGACAGGAAGAAATGGTAAAGAAAACAGCAGAAACCAAATTATGGAAGGATATTGATGCTATACGAGATCAGTATAAAATAAAGCCAAGAAGAGAAGCTGTAGCCTTCTTCATACTTCACACTGGCTATGACTGTTTTGCAGCTCATCTGAAACGAATAAACATCCTGAGATCCGATAAATGCACACTTTGCCATGACCCTGGAAGCAAAATGGATAAGGAACACCTGCTACATGCAACAAACTTCATGCGGACAGCCAGAACATCAGGAAATCTCACTTAACTATACTGGAAGACAAGAAAGCTGATGGATTAGAATCCGTGCTAGCCATAAGATACAACAGGTTGAAGCACTTTGGGCACGTTTCTGCAGGCAGCGCATGTTGTTCTTGCATCTTTCCTAATGCGTTTCCTGATACAACACACCTCACTGGCTTTTCTTTGGATGGAATCTTGGAGATTACCACTTCAGTTTTTCCCCATAGATGGATATGCATGTGTCTCTTGATATACTAAATTTACACCCCTCAGTATTCTGATTATATTCATCCCTTAAGTTGGGTTTGAAAATAACTACTTTCGTGATAGAATCGGTCTTCCATGTATCTTTCATTCCCCCCCCTAGAGTGACAATTAGATTAAATGAACATTACTCCCGTATCACTCCATAAACACATACATTAGAGGGGGACCTGGCTTCCATTTCTCCCCTCCATAGATTTTTTACATTACCAGCTTTCGGTAGCTCAACCCTGTTAGTTCGGACAGTTTCAGTTGCATTAGTATCTTTATTATGGAGAGTTATAAACAGTTCTGGAAAGCTGTACGAGTTGTCCAGATACACTGTTTTGCCCTGGTTTAGTAGTGGGTACATTAGATGCAGTACAATTGAACCTAAAAGCCCTGAGTCCTGGTCCCCAATGTTGTCTGTACCTTTCCCCATGTAAAATACTGCTATCGTGAAGATATCCAGTTCTACTCTTGTATAAATCAAAACTTTTGATTCTAAACCTGGCCCTTTTCATCCTCATGTACTGCTTCCATCCCAATCGCCCCTTCTACAGTATTAAACTTCCATCTACGGTGACTTTTTTAACCAGGCAATAACTGTTTCTAAATGCATAAATACAGGTTGGATCTTATGCAGTTTGTCATCATTTAGTACGTCAACACTAAAGCGGAGAAATCAAAGTATTGAGGAGAACCTTTCTTCTGTCACACAGTTCTGAAACAAAGGTGTAGACCAGTACATTTCCATTGATAGTTTCTTCACTATACCCATCAATATAATTAGTGACAAAAGGCTTTAAATGTCACATCTAGTCATATGTAAATCCTACTTTTTGGAGTTAATTTTTCCTTTGAGATTATATATTCCCTCACTTTTCCCTGATATAAATTTGTTTCTGTAATTACCAAATTGATTAGCTCGTTATAAAAGAAATGTTTGAAAATTTTGCTAGGTGTATGTTTGAACACCTGCTAAAATGAGGTTTTCTATGCAAGCCATTGTTATATGCACTTCATATGACTCCTGCCTTGACCCTACAGGAACATATTCGCCTCTTTCGCTAATTAAACATCCCTAAACGGATGCTTTCCGTGGCTCTGAGCGAATTTTTTTTTTCTTTTTATTTTTTTTTTTTTCAGAATTTTAATATATTTAACTCTATTTTTCATGCACTAAATTATAACGCAGTTGCATTATTCTTCACCTGTTGGTACTGGAAGGTCGCACTGCATCTGTTGGTTGTAAAGTTGAAGGTTTTTTTTTTTTTAATGTCCTTACATTGAGAACGTTAACAACACAGGTCACTGCAGTTAACATATATACGCTCTACAGTTTTTCTACAAAACACAATACTTTCATGGTTTTTGCAAATGTTGTGAAGTGCAGTACCTCAAAGCATTTATGGGAATGCAAAAAAAGGCTTCTGGCTGCAGATTTTGCAGTAATAATTTCCTTGCATACCCCCCCCCCCCACACACACACACACACACTTTTTTTTCCCCACCTGATGCAAGCTTTGGAACCTTTCTCCCTTCTAGCCGTTAAGCGAGGTAGTCTGTTTAGGTGTTCTTCTGGGGGACCAATAGAGGGCCTTCCCCATTGGATCTTCCCTCTTTTGGTCTGGAAGTCACCTGTTTGAGGACCAGTGACTTAACAAGTCATTGCCTGAACATTTTCTGAGAAATTGGTTCAAAGTTATAAAGATTTTCTGGATCAGGACATAGAGCAGATAGGAGTTGGCAGTGCTTATTTCAAGGAGCCAAGAACATTTTATTATACCACTTTATGGTCCTACGCATGAAGTGGCAAGAGGCTATATGGTGATCACTACAATCAACACCACCCATGTGTTTAGTGTAATCTGTAGTCATATCGGGTTTGTCTGTCGGGGGGCTTGTTTGGGTATTTGGAGGAGGCTGATGTAGCATGACTCTTTGTGGCTAGTGCTGAACATGAAAACTGTCCTATTATCTTTCCATGCCAGATGAAGTTTAGAATCTTTAAGATAAGAAATTATGTCACCTTGTTTCATTTTGCTTAGATTTTTCTTCTAGAGCTTATGTGGCATGTCTTTACAGGATGGCATGCCTGTAGGCCTACCTGTTGTTACTATGTTCATGGATAGGAGTTTCAGTTAATTGTGGTATGGTCGTCTGACAAGAAGTCGCGTGGTGCGAGGGGTAAGCATGGCTGCTGCACATGTGCCAGTCTCAAGACCTGAAAATAAACATCGGTTTTGCCTGCTGTGACTCTTACGAAATGGGGTGCTGTTGTGAAGTTTCAGAGTGGTAGTGCAGTTGTGCTTTAGTTAAAAGTTTACTGTAGCTCCTGCATAATGAACAGTTTAATAAAGAACATGCATCTGTTTCAGAGGGCTCGTACTGTCTATCACGACTAATGCTTGTAGCTTAGTGTAGTATATGTTATTTGTAACATACCTACAAGCTGCCGCGACTTCTCATCAGACGCAGATAGTACACGACAGCCAGAGGACATGTTCTGTTCCTGTCTGTTTCCCATTATTAATGTACAGTATTATGTAGAGTTGAAGAAAATTTCTAAGTTAGAAATAAAGCCTTTCCAGGTCCATGTCCATGTAATGTATTTTCTTCTTCTACACATGAAGAATGGGCCCAGAAAATTTGGCTGTACCTGTTACACTCTGTATATTTAGACCTCTCATTAACTTGAACAAGTAAGAACAAAGTACCGGTATGTATCATATGAAGTGAAGTTGTACACCATGGCATGGAACCTACATGTTACGTCTAACACAACCTTATTGCATAAAGACACCTGCTTTGTATTTTGTTCATTACCACTGGCTTGTGTGCTCAGTAAACAGGCAGGTTGTCTAAAAAATATACTCCTCTAATCCATCCAAGAAATTATGCCACTGTCAGTTATCACTACAGTCTGATTGTCTACACACATGCCTTTTGTTTCTTATAATAATCTACCTTAATATCCTAATACTCCAGTATAGTAGGGGTAGACCAAGATATGAATATGACAAGCAGATTAGAGTAGATGTAGGATGCAGCAGTTAGTACTAATGGAAAGGTTAACACAGGATAGGGTGGTATTGAGAGATGCATCAAACCCGTCTATGGATTGATGGCTCAAACAACATGGTCCATTAACTCCTGTATAGAAATCTGCCATATGCTTTCCCTTGATCTACCAAACCTATTTCAGCTAGTCTACATGAATAAGATGCTAATGTAAGTTCTAGTGAAGCCTCTTGTTACATAATAGTACAAAAAAGAAAAAAAGGAACAACTCAGTTAATATATTATGTAGCCAGAAATAAGGTTCGGAAATGCTGTGCATCGTAGTTATTGTAGGTAAGACTCAGCTGTAGTGTAACCTCAATGAAGGAGGGTTATACCAAGTGACCAAGAAAAGGAGAAAAATAGCTGTTAATATTCTTGTGGAGGACTTTGTTTGTAACATTATTTTCAGTTGGTCACCTTTGAAACATCTCCCTTGGTAAATTGAAATCCAACTTTACCTTCATATTATGATCTTTCAGAACCTCTGTTCAAGGTTGTCTGTCATTCCATGCCTTCTCTCCACTGACAGCTTGATTCATACCGCTTAGTTCAGCAGCTCATCTCCTTACTCCCATGACTTTCCAGCCCAAAGTTTGCTACATTTTCGTAATGCTACGCTTGTCGGAAGTCGCTCAGAACAAATTTCGCTGTTTTCCTTTGGATCTTCTCAAGAACTTCAAACAAGTAATCCTGGTGAGGCCTCCATACAATACGTAGTACAGTCATTAAGTTCTGAGACTTGACGCCTAGAGGACAGGCACCCACACGACTCTGTATGTTGCACACGATGCCGCTTTACATGGCGTACACCTACACAGAATGGAAAATGGCGGACACCGTGTTTCCAGGGTACTGAACGATGTTCTCGGTTCAAATTGGGACATCTGGCAGTGTATATTATTTGTGTTTTCAGACGTTAGAGATGACAGCCATTTTTAACCAATAGAAAAATGGTTTCTTAATTTTTGCACATGTTACTTCAATACTCAGTGGATGTTCAGCAAGAAAACCTTTTATACATATATTCTTACAAAATATGAAAATATACTCTTGGACTTTTATGATAGTGAAGCATTGGTTTTCTGTTCTTGGCTCAATTTAATCTGCGCGCACATGGTTTAATGTTTTTAGATTCAGAGGACTTTTGTCAAGGCAGTTTTAAGACAGTTGGTGCTATTTTTTTAGGTTTAGGTCATAAGTTAATGTTCATGGATCTTGTTTTTTAATTAGGTCTTGCCAGTTTTGTAAATTTGTGTATTCTTTATGCATTTTTTTTTGTAACCTTGTCATTGTATATTTTTTTCTTATTTTTGGCTGATGATGATACACACCAGCATCAAAACTGGTACTAAGAATAATAAAATGTTATTTATCTTATAACATTGTATGGTATTAAATAAGTGGACCTCTCTTGTTTCCATTAGATAGTGCACCACAGCGCCATCGTGCGGTCAGTCTCAGAACTTAATGACTGTACTACGTAGAACAATACTCCAATTGCGATGTTAACAGAGATTTATGCAACCTCTCCTTTACATCCTTACTACAACCCCTAAACACTCTCATAACTTTCATTTACTACCCCGTTCATGTTATTAACCTAAAGAAGGTCTTTCCTTATAATAACACTTCTCCATGAGGTACTTTTGCTCCACCAACACAGCAATTGAAACTTAGTGGAATTTTGTTCATGGTGAAACTTAACATGGAGCGAAATATTCATGGGAATCTAGTGCTAAGTGTGTATTTGAATGTCTCAAAGAGGAATTCCACAAGATGCTATTAATTGATTACAAGCACACACTTAAGGGAGCATATTATCACAAGATTCATACAGAATGATTACCTCTCATATCTTCTCTCCATACTCTAACTTATTGGGTTGGTCAGTATAGCTTCAGTTGGCACTCTGCCATCCCTAGATCTAGAATTCTTCAAAAGATTGACATGGCATCTTTTTGCTTGGCAGTATTTCTTTTAGCAATTTCCAAAACAGGAACTGTGTTGATCGTAAGCAGCAATCCATACGACACCTGTAACGTTGCCAGTTGCCCCACTCTAGCACATGTTCTTGCATTCCCTTTTAGAGAATTTGAAACACTTTGTCTTTCCTTTTTTCGGATAAAGTTTTACAAGTTGTTTTACGTCACACTGATACAGATAGGTCTTATGGCGACGATGGGACAGGAAAGGGCTAAGAGTGGGAAGGAAGTGGCTATGTCCTTAATTAAGGTACAACCCCAGCATTTGCCTGGTGTGAAAATGGGAAACCACGGAAAACCATCTTTAGGGCTGCTGACAGTGGGGTTCGAACCCACTATCTCCCTAATGCTGCATACCGGCCGCACTTGAGCGACTGCAGCTATCGAGCTTGGGTGGTTTTTTCTGTTATTTGTTTTTTTTAATCACACAGATCAGTATAGTGTAAGCTTGTCTGATTAAGATGATAATATATTAATTTGTTCAGAATAGGTGGTAAATGCATCCCAGGAGTTGTCCAATTGGGAGCATGCAGAGGTGATCAGAGGACCCATATTTGATATTGGCATTGGATTGACTCGTACCAAGCTCCTTATTGGTCTTCTTATCCAACCTTTGTTCTATATTGTTAGGTTTATGAGACTTGGAGTCTTTCATTTTCACATCTTTCATATGACACCTCTGTTTCTTTTGTGTATACCTTCATGCTTGTAAAGGGTTAGCCCCTCTTATAAGAAGTGACATCATCTCATATTTCCCCTTAATGCAATAAACTTTCACCAGGCTTTGAATGTGTGTTATATAGGATTTACTACAACCAGGATTGTGATGATGGATGATACCCAGAATTACACTAACAGGCAAAATCGGCAAATTGAATGATACGAGGGTTGGGGCGTTAGTCCTAGGAGTTTTTTTTTTTTTTTTTCCCCTCACAATGGTCATATGTTCTGGAAAGCGTGACACTCATAGTAGATGGGCACAGCACGAGATGGTGGTGTATTGGACAGGTACCATGCTCAGGGCGATGGGACAGCAAATAGTGAGTCAGGCTCCGTGCAGAATGGATGTGGTGGGGCAAGAACAGCATGGAGAAGTACTGGAATAGCTGCTTGCCGGACTTGTTTACGTGCGATTTTGATCTCGTCCCCATAGTGAAAGAACCAATGTGTGGGAGACGGTTTGAGGCATGAGAGGACGTTGACAACACTGTGAAACATGACACATGGCGAGGTAACTGATATCAGACATCTCCCGCATCGTTGGCAACGAGTTGTGAATAATCTACGGGACTACTTTGAGGGTTTACCGTAAAGGTTATTACACTCTCCGAGAATGAACCTTATGTAGCACAAAGATTTCCTGGCTGACAGTTTCATCGCTTTATATCTTACACCCTGTTAACCTGCTGGGCATTTTTCATACATTTGCCTGCACCTTATGCTCCCCACTCCCATCTGTACATTTCCATTTGTCTGATAGATCTCGCATCCATGCCAATAAAAATAGTTGGAATATCTATGCCCCAATCCTTGTATATCCTGATATAATTTAATCTTTTGACGAGTGCGCGCAGCATATGCCGTGCAATAATGATAGCCTCATCCGAGTACGTATTTGACTGGTAAACAACCTCTGGGGCGTAAGAATTCTTTTAAAAATTACAATAAACTTATTTCAACTTTGAAAGACATGAAAACACATTTTGGATTGAGAAAAAACTGTCATATCAAAACTTTTTTTAATGTATGATACTGTTCAAGGCAAGGATGTATGCAGAGAGTGACCTCACAAGCAGAACACTTGCAGCTCATTTCTTTACTCTTCTGTCCTGATCGGGTAGTGTATTTGCACATGTAGCATTGCCGGAGAAGTTTACACTTCTTTGATTCAGTCTGTGGGAGTGGCCTCTACAATGGCGACCTTCGAGGTGTAACGGATCTTGTGTCCCATCTCCAATCGAGCATGCAGCATTCTTTCTGTTGTTTTTAGCAGTAAAGTGTTTCTCAAGCAGTTGTCAAATTAGTAGTCTGAAATCCATTATGTGCAATTTTACAGTAGGATTAGATTTCTTTTGATATTCTTGGTACATGAAAAAAGCATTCAAAACATAAATGTCTAGTTAATGAAAAAAATAATTTTGTGTACCACTTTATAGTTTTCTTGTTGAATCATTGAATGGAAACATCATATCACATTTGTTTACTGGTCCCATATTTGCATTATAATTTGTTACAGATTTTGGCTTTAGCTTATTTTCAAATGGCGTGATGTTGACAGTAGTCATTTTGCTTGTGTCAACAATAGACAACATTGTCACTGGTCTTTTATCACACCATCTTACTACTAACATTTCATCGTTGTGCCAAGCTACGACTTCCTTCGTTATTTTGGGAGACATGGTACGTTTTTCTTCTGGCATTTAGCGTTCCACATGCTCCTGCACCTCTTATCGTACAGCCAAGAGAACAAATGTGCGCTTGAATACCAGTTATCCGTAAATAAGTATGCGATTCCTATCTAGGTATGGTGAAAGGCTGTTTTGATTACTTTGGTCATTGTCAACAATTGTGCCTTTACCAGTGTATACTATAAAATCTAGTACTATTCCGGTTTAACAGACACAAAGAACAAATTATTTTATTCCAAATTGTTTCCTTTTATTAGGAAGGTATTGCCGAAAAGACAGTCGGTCCTTCCACAGCATCAAAGTTTAATCTATAACTAAATTTTGAAAAGGATTTAGTACAGAGGGAAACTTTTTCCTCAATGTTTCGACCACAGTCTGTATTTTACAAAGCCTTTATAAAAACTTCATTCCATTCATTGCCGGCGATCTCATCTGTAATAATAATGCCTTATTTTGAAGAGTCAAAAGGTAAATTATGGGGCTGATAAATCACCATTATGTTCCCATTTATATAGAGGTCATTGCTGTAAATCGACGGTTTGTAACGGGTTGGAGGGAAGGCTGCCGAATTTTGTCCGTTGTTTTCATCGTTAGGTGGTTTTGGTGTATTTACATCAAAAGGTGAAAAATCGTCAAACTCTTGTAAGATAATTTCATCATCACTATCCATAGATTCTTCATCGGAACCTAAGATATCACCTTCAGTAATGTTTCTATTTCGTTCATCTATAATATCATCACTTGTGTCCAGAAACTCCATAGCATCACTTGTAATTTAAAAAAGAAAAAACAGTTATATTTACAAAAACCAAAAATATTTACTGCTATGAAGGGCGCAAACAACTATTCACATCAGCAGCAATTGTAACACTAGGCTGTAGCCTATAGGCTAACGGCGCACCAAACTCTTACACTGGGGTGAGTATACGAATTCCCATCAGAGACCACCACCATACAGAACTAGGATTTGGATAGCAGCACTATTCGAATAAGGGAAAAGGTATTAAAGTTAAAAACTTTTTATTACCACCTATTCAATACAAAAATAATGCACTCAATTATTTATAAAATATTCTTGAGGTACATTGGTTAATAGGACATGTTTCATTCGTCTTTGCGAATTAACCAATGTACCTCATGAATATTTTATAAATAATTGAGTGCATTATTTTTGTATTGAATAGGTGGTAATAAAAAGTTTTTAACTTTAATACATTATCTTCAATACGGTCTAATTATGAGATTTATCACATGTAAGTGAAAAGGTTCGAGAAAAACCGCTGACAGATGTCATATTACGTCAGTAAGCACTTAAGTTCTCAGTACTAGCCTGAAACGACAAATGCCATGCTCCCTTACTCTATTGACTGTCCTTTGGTTTACTTGTCAACAGGGTAGTAAGATAGAACGTTCAGCTATAAATATTTATTATTTAACTAATTTTTAGATATCCATTTGTTATTTTCATTAACGTGTCTCTCACCCTTAGCTTTTATAATATGAAAGTGACTGAGGTATGAGTAATGCTTATACACCCTTGTGAACAGAATGATTTATTTAAGGGAACTGCTTTAATACCAAATTGCCACAATTTCTTTGTTATGGTATTACCCATAAAGTAGGTTATAAAGAAGTTTTTCTTTCTTTAGTTGAGCAGTCCAATTTTTGCAACCTTTTCTTTGCATATGTGTCCCAAGTTTTCAATGGATTCACGTGGAATGGGTTGGGGGGGGGGGGGGTCCTTCAGCCAGTATAGTACTTAAGACAGTTATAATGTTACTTGTTTCTATTTTAAAAAGTGAAATGGATCTGAACATGTCAGATAACAGTGATACTAATGAAATCATGAATTACTTGGTTTTCTGCAGAATTGATTCAAGATATGTTTAGCTTAGTTTTCAGTACTGTGCCTTCTGCACGATATCAGTTGATGGTATGTAACTTGAGAATAATACTGCGAATGTAACACTTGAACATTCAGTATTTTAAAAATATAATTTTTTGAAACTGTGGGCTGGCGAATATTTTGCTGCCCAATGATTTAAAAGCAGATCTTTTATTGAAAATATGATAGGCAGTACGACGACATGTGATCCCTTTTTCTTTTATAGTAAAAGACCAAGAGGAAAAATGACATAACTGCAAGAGACTGATGATGCGACTTTATGACAGACACTTTGTCAGAACTTCTTTGTTCTTCTGAGCTGACTAGTGATGTTTGGCTTTCGAAGTATAGGTTATCTGATGCTTAGGATAGCAAGTTATCTGAAGGACAGATACAGATTCCATCCAGCGAGCTTAGTGATTATGAATCAACTGGAAATGCAAATGCTGACACTCTGAGTGATCTTCAAGAAAGACGGAAAAGGAAACATGTCGCTCAGCAAAAAGTGGTCAAGAAAGGAACCTCAACATTGCTAGGTGTAGCTACAGAGTATAACATAAAATCGAGTAGTGCAGGATGTGTTGAAAAGTGAAGAAAACTGCCCCCCGAACGCACGTCACAGAAAAGTGATTAGAAAACTGGCCCCCAATGCAAATCCCAGAAACTTATTTCATAAACAATTTGGAAATTTAATGTTATTAGCAAATAAGTACGGTGGAAACTTTTGTTTCTTTTGCAGGTGGAAAACTGTTACCATATATTTTCTCTTTCAGGTAGTTGATAAATTTATTTAGTCAAAAGGCCAAAAGGCAGACTTATCTTGAGCCCAATATTCAATCTTTGGCCCAGCCTTATTACCTCTATGAAGAGAGGTGTGAGAAAGCTAGATCTCCCATCAGTAGAAAAGCATTTCAGCAGACTTTCCTTAATAACAGTCATTCACTGTTTGTCCCAAAGAAGCATCTTTGTGACGATCGCTCTGGTTACATAGCAGATAATTACGATGAAAGTGAATACAAAGTGCACTTGAAAATGAAGATAGAGGTGAGGGAGGAAAAATGATGAACAAGAGGCTGTGAATGGAAAGTGCCTTGTTTTGTTAGTAGATCTTTAAGCCATGAAAGTTGTGCCCTGTTTGAAAGCAAGCGCTGTGTATTATAAGCAGAAACTGGTAATGTTGTTGCTTCCATGTTTGGGAGTTATTTTTAATAGACTGTTTGGAAGAAATAATGGTTGTTAATCCCATGCCCGTGACAATATTTTCAGATGGTTGTGGATATCAAAACCACAGTGTACTGGCAAATGTTCTCCATCTGTCTGCAAAGTGAAATGTAATATGCCAACAATATCTGGAGAAAGGTCGCACACAAATGGAGGTAGCCCTAGTCCACAGCTGCATTTGAAAGGAAGTTACAAAACCGAGAGATTACCTAGCTAGTGTGTTACAGTATCAAAGGAAACCAGGCTCGAACCATTCCCGTAAGAAGCTAAGAATGTTAACCACATGTTTTCAAAGACTATTCCATCAAATATTTCATAATCTACCCTTCTATTCAACTAGGCAGGAAAGCAACTATTCAACTAGGCAGGAAAGCAAGCAATCCTACAGTTTCTGATGTAACAGTTCTACGGTGTAATCCAGATAGAGTAATCAAATTTAAATTGTTACAGAGATGAGTTTGAAGTGTTCCCTCGCCGCACCAAGACTACCCCTTCACGAAGTGAACCAAACTCTCCCGCACTGTACTACAAACGTTTGAAAATTGAATGTCGAAATGGAAACTCCTCCAAGATTTGAAGGTTGTCACTCCACAAGACTATCAGATGTTCTACAATGAATTGCCACTAGATTAGATTTTATTGATATTTTGCGATGACTGAAATTGGTGTTAAGCATTCTAGCATATTCATAATTTCTGTCATGCTAACCACATATCATTTTATTGCATCCTGTAATAAAGTTAATTATATCAGACAGCTTGTAGTGTGAATGAGCATCCTACTTCATAATGTTTCAAGCACCATTATCCCCACTTCTGCGTATTTCACCTGGAGATTATTGTCAAATACGTCAAGATACATGGACAGGTGGGAAACATTAAAACTGCCGTGATTAACCCCTTCAAGTACCATTTGTTGGAATAAATATGTGACCTAGAATACCATTTTTAAAATGAAATTCCAGCAGCTATATACAGAGAATTGAAACAGTTATATTTACAAGAAAATAACAACAGGAAATGGGTATCCTGTTCTCAGGTGTACTTTGAGAAGTCCTTAGCTGTATGAAATACAATAAAACATTTCTCCACATGTAGGGCCACCTTGCATTTAACCCGGCAACGCCGTGCGGTACCATATGGTACCACTGCGCCTTACTTCAGATTTTCTCATGCTGATCATTACTCGCGACCTAAATATGACAACTCCGCTTTAGAATGTCAAGGTGATACTCCCTACAATGTCTGAAATCAACATAGGGTTTTATTTTGAGCGTTTGTTTGCGAGAACAACTGCTTGGAATTTGAGATCGTGTTGAGAGGAATAAAAATGACTGCCCGTCTACGGTAAGTTGCTTTATTTTATTTATAAATTTTGACAATACAATTTTGTATTGCGTGGTTTATTATCTTGAAATATCAGTCCATGATTTGAAATAACAGGCAATTGGTCAGCATTTCTGTGTTAGCTGTTATGACACTAAATAATCTGTTGGTACCGTATGGTACCGTACGGCGCTTGCCGCACCTCTCTGTTCCTTTTCTCCACCATGCTTCTAAGGGCGATTCTAAAGAAACAATTCATACTGTAGTTGCAAATAATGATTTATATTTGTCATTAAATTGTGTAATTGTGGATTTTACTAGAAGATATCCACGTTATAACATACGTGGCGAGCGCGATGTATCGCGTCCAATGATACATGAATTTCATTCGAGTGGTTTGACCAAATACAGTAGAGACGGTTTGACGCTTGAAGAGGTGCTACATGTTATTGAAGAAGAGGATACTGATGCTGAAGCCATATACATTGAACCGCCGGAATGTAATGTATTATCTGATGAAGATCCGGCTAAGGAAAATGAAGCGAGTCTCGCAGATAACCTTACTGGAGGTGAACTCCGAGCACCAGCTGAAGTAGTGCTGAGCGAGTAAATTCCGCACAAGAGTACAGAATCCATGTCCGATAATGATTAATAGCCCGCAAAAAGAGAAAATCACCACCTTGTACACCAGCTGTCCGGATGGCAGATAACCTAGTTCCCACAACAATCCATTACCGTAGTGCTAAATGTTCCACTTTTCGAAATATGATGCTGACCGAAATATTTTGAGTTTAATTTTAACGATGAAATTATGAATTTCTTGTGCTCTGAAGCCAGCAAGTATGTGCTTTTTAAATAAGAAGAAGATCCTAAAGTAACCCCCGAAGAAAGGAAAGTATTCGTCATGACCTTACTTCTCAGTGGCTATGTACAAATGCCACCATCAGAACTAGGAAGATGCAAGATAGGTTATGTAACACTATATATATGGGTGGTATTTTGAAGAGAAATAAATACAGTTGTTCACGCTTCTTTTCTTTTTAGAGTATCTGACACTTTGAGATTCAATGACCTATATCACTATATCGTTCCAACAAACCAACGCCGGCACTGCGCTGCCGCAGGATTCGAATCCCGCGGCCGAAAAGAACGCGTCCAGTGTAGTGTGGGAGTCTGTGTAAACTACTTTTGCCAGTCTGATCTAGTGAAAAGTGGGAATAGGTTAATAAAAAATGAAGTCTATAATAGTATCATTCCAATTTCCTAAAGATATGTCACGTCTGAGCTAATGTTATTTTTCGGAATTCCCAAAGGGATGTCACAAATGAACGTATAAACACAGTTTTTCTTTAATTCATTACTAAGTAATTTGTAAGCGATATTCTGTAACAATATAAAGCATAAAATTTTATGGTATTCGAAGGAGGTAACAATTTCTATGTTTCACCCAAAAGGTATGTCAAGCGCCGTGCGGTACCATACGGTACCAGGCCCTCATTTAGAAACCAATCATCCAATTTTTAGAAAAATGACTTGTAAGTGTTCTATAGGATGTGAAAGCTGGGAATATTAAACAAAAATTTAAAAATCGAAAATTGAGAACTCCGGCGTTCCCGGGTTAAGGCATTCAAGAGACTATTCCTTCCACAGTGCAGATTTTGCATTTCCGTGATGGAATTTTTTTCATTGGTGTTGGTGGTATTTTGGATGGGAAATGTGCTCACTGCTTACCCTGAAGTCTTAGTGGTTTTCCCCCTGGGCTTGGATGTCCTCTAGTTATGTAAGAGGGCAACACAACACTTGCCAACAGCTGCTCAGCTACGTTGATTCTGAAGGTTGTAAACCCTTCTCGCTTCCTACCAGCGTTGAGAAGGTGATGAATAACACTAGCATTCAATAGGGCCATATCCAACATATAAAAATACAGTTCTTGTGTATTTCCTCATCAACGTGAATGATACCAGCCAATGATCGTGAGAAACTACCCCACCCGTTCCACAATTGTAGTCAGTGACAGGATTGGGTTTTAGCTTCTTTCTACCATCGTGCCTTTTCACCTCAACAAAATCTGGCCTATCATGAAATGTAGAAAGCATATGAACTGCCTTCTTCTTGTTTGCCCATTTCACTGCTAAAACCTCATTGCTGGACAAAAATGCAAGCTTGCCTCTTCTCAGTTTTGTGTCACCAAGTTACTTAGGCATGAACTTCCTGTTTGGCCTTGCTGTTCCAACTGCATAAGTCCTGTTATCCAGCAGATGTCTAAAAAGTGTGGGGAAAAGTGTACCAGTTGTCCATGTACAGAATTCTCCAACTACTTACAAGTTCTCTGCACATTTCCATTACTACTTTCTCACTTGCAATAAATTGGGACTTAGTTCCAGACACATCATCACCACTAACCTTCCCAGTATAAACCTTGTATCTCCTGCAGTACATTGCCTGATGAACAAACCTTGTAGATTGTTATGCCAAATCTAGGTCTCTTTGATGGATTGTATTGTATGTAAGATAATCTACCTTTGAACTTCATCAAACTCTCATCAGTGCAAACTTTTTCACCGGGCATGTACACTCTCTGAAACCTCTCTGAAAAGTAATTCCATTACAGGTCTAACTTTCCTGAGTTTATCACCCTCTGTACTAGGAGAGTCAGTGGAGAAGTGGAGGAATTTGATGGATTTGTATCTCTTGAATGACTTAGTTTCCCCAAATATTGGGGTCTCTATTACCCTGCATTTGGACCAGTTGTTCTGTAATGAAGGCTTCCTATTCTGCGATGTCAAAAATACAAAGGGCAAGATGTGCCTTCATTTCATCAGCAGTAACAGGAAACCAGTACTTCTCTTCATAAGAATTATTCAGTCCAGCATCCTCGGCAGCATATTCCAAAAGTAAATTAGTATAAGCATTGGTTTCCCTGGTTACTTGCTCCCAAAACTGTTCAGTCAGGAATACATTCACTACTTCTAATTCACTAGGAGCTTCTCCTAACTTTCTCTGAATTACAGCATCAATTTTGCCAATAACACTGAAATTGTCGCCATCAGACCTATCTGTGTCGGTGCGACGTAAAGCAACTAGCAAAAAAAAAAAATTAAAAAATAACACTGCAAATGTTATTCTGTGGAGAATTACTTACATGCTCCCATTGCCACTTATGTTCGTCCAAAATACAACCAGAAACAGCTGGCGATACATTGCTGACAAGCCTGACATTCAATGGCGTTCTTGTCGGTAAAAGTATGTTTTGTTCATTGTCACTGACAGTCATCACTGTCACACGAACTACTGTCATTTCCAACCCAATCATATCACTTATGTTGGGTTCTATGTCACTTACTTCTAAAAATGTGAGTATCTCTTCTTCCTTGTTTTGCTTTGATGCTGCCATACTGATACACATGCGTCAAAGCCACGGATGCTTAGATACAAGATATTCAACTCGCTCACATTATTTTCACAGCGAATGAAAATGAAAATCATATATGTTAAACGTTCTGTCATCTATGGAGAAGCTCTCATACTAATATGAAGCTGATAAACAAAAGACAGAAGTCAAGACAGCGTTCATAAACTCGTGGTACCAAGACGGATCTCTCCATCCCAGTACGAGAAGACACGGCATACCTCGGACAGACAAATCCGTCTTTGTACGGGAATGGGTTAAAGGATACAAAATCACGCATCTGCACAAGTAATTCTGATCATTGTTTATTAAAACCATCCAATCCAATCCAATCCAATAAAAATCAGAAATGTTGATATGTGAGAAATTAATTCCAGAACTACATGAATTGTATCATTTTAAGGGTAACCTTGTGTAAGATAAAGCTATAAGTTCATCAGAGCCAAAAAAAGTACAGTCAGGATAATGTTTTTTTTACCCTCTGTAAAATCTGCTATGTCAGATACATGATATTGCAAGTTCGCAAACGATGTGTGTATCACTGTTCGTCATACCTTGGCAAGGGTGCAAGGAACCAATGCCCTAATAAGAAAAACACCCCCTCAGAACATTTTCTTGCCTACACAAAAGCTTGAGATTCATCAGAGAAAACCTTTTGCCAGTCCTGAACAGTCCATTTTCTGTATTTTTATGCCCACTCCACACATTTTGTCATCATTTATTAGTGTCAATCTTCTAAATTCCTGACCTGCCTCTAAAAGACTACATCGCACTGTGAAATGGTTTATTTCAATACTAGCTGCATTAAGATCCTTCTCCAAATCAAAATAGTTCTTCTTGGGATCAGTCTTACTTTTTCTGATGCATAGTTTCTCACTTGTAGCTCTTTTCCTTCCACAGTGCTCTTTTCTCTTCGGACTAATCAGGCCAGTCTTTTTTTGACAGCACCAAGTCTCACCTGACACCTTTTTGCAATCTTTGTCAGTGAAGTGTTTTCATGCAGAGCCAGAATATCCAAACACTTCTATGGTGTCAAATCCATCTTAGAACATAGGGTAGCGAAGAAACATGCACTTCATTATGCATGCTGTTAATACAGCCATATTGGTGAAAATGGAGGGATGAAGATCTGTAACATAAGAGTATATTTTTGGGGGAGGGGGCAAAAACAGAAGAAAATAGTTAGACATATTCAAACCTTGTAGTGAATGCCACAAAGTTTCAGGGGCTCTTCACCAGTGTGTTAATAGAATGAGCATATGTTTTGAAAATGATCCATGTTCATTGTATTCTCACTGCTGTAACTGCTACACTTCAATTTTTTCCTCCATTATGAAGACCTTTGTCATAATGGGAGACTGGTTCTATGTTTGTGATGAAAACTGTGCATTTCTGGCTTTTTTTGGCTTCGTTACATGGTAAGGTAAGACCTTAAATAATAAGTCTTGAAAACTCTGAACTGGTAAGCCTTTGAATAGTTATGGGAATCAGTGTGGTTTTGAAATGTTAATTTCTGTCTTCCATAGTATACATCATATCATCGGTTATCACAGTTCACCAATTCCCAGATTGACGTGCATATATTTATGACCATGAAGATATGCAACATACAATTTTGATATTTTCTCTTTCACCTTACATTTTAATGATTACCACCTGATTGTTTGCACATTCCTTATTCTGAAGAAAAAAATAATAGACCATATTCTTGGTTACGGTCCATACAACAAACCTTTGGTCGACACTATCCGATAGTCTTAAAATGATATCAGTATCAGAAGCTTGCCAAAAGGAATTGTATCTCAGAACTTACGTGCACAATTGCAGCAGTATTTACAAACTGATATGGATTTTTGGATCCTCCATATAGATGTTACCATGGTGGAACTTGCCTCTAAAATGAACTAATAACTGCAGCATTGTTGAACTGATCATTGATTACTGTAGAGAAGGGCCGTAGAAAGGCAAACTTGTACTGTGCAGTGTACACAGTATCTTTTGTCCCTTTCATTCATTTATTTATTTCTTTAGAAACAGACTGTGTGAAAGAAAGTTTAATTATGTCACACAGAATCAAGAAGTAAAGAAACTTAATTTCCATTTTTTCATTTTAATAGGACCCAAATAGGTTGGTGAATGGCTGGTGGGATGGGAAATCTGTAATAGCTGAAAAGGATGATGAGCTAGTTCCTAAAGTCCCTCATAAGGAAAAGGTTGTCCTTCCTGTTAAAAGAAAACCTTCAAACGATGACAGCTCGATCCCTAAAGCTGTGTGTGACTCATCAGGAGATAGTGGTCAGGTGGAGACCAGGGAAGTTCCCCAAAGCAATCAAAGCTGAATATGAAGAGTTGCCATTTTTCTGAAATTCAAACTCAGCTATGACCTTGAAAGCAGAATGACCAGTAATGTTTTACCTAGTTAATAGGTAATTATATAATATTCACATGTATGTCTGTTATATTCATTGGCACTGTGATTGTCAGTTAATATTGTTTAAAAGTAATTGAAAGAAACAGGCAGTATATTGTTATAACTGTACGTAATATTTTGTGATTATTGGGAAAGTCTGATACTTTTATATTCAACTTACTGAGCATAACAATAAGTTCATTAATGTAGCGTGTTATTCTGTTTGCAGTACTGTTATTCAACTAGTTGCATGCTTGATTGTTATTCTGATTAAATAAGATTTTAATTTATGTTGTACCCACTTTGTTAATGTAAATGTTTCTTTTATGTATGTGCTGGTGTACTGTTAACAAATTTGCACCATAAAAAGTTAATAAATGTATGTTTTATAGATATTTTTGTGTTTACTTTCTTTGGAAAATTCATATAATAGAATACTGTGAATAGGCAGATCTCACGAAAAAATGACACACGTATCTTTTTTTAATTATAAGTGTAAATTTCTGAAATACATGCATTTTATCCTTTTACATTTTATGAAGAAGGAATTGTGAAGTTGAGGTATGTCCATTGCAGAAGGAGGAAGAATGGAAGAGGAAGCAGCCAGATGTCATGAAGACTTTGGGGGAGTGGGGTCAGGATGAGCGGGAACGGGAGATGACAGACTTTGAGCGTGAAAATCCAAATATTCTCATGTTGAATAGAACTGGGGAGTTTAAGAATATGTGATTCCACAGCATGTTGGCGTGAACAGTGTTCCTCTTATATAGAAGACTGGGTGTTCCGTGTATGCTGGGCATATTAAAATGCATTCTCTATGTACACTGTTTCTGTGAATTAAACTGAACATTTATTTTGTAAAATTAATAATGTGTGAAGTGTGTAGGTAGTCACTCTTGGGTTATCCCATTCCTATGATTCTCAAAATGCTTTTTACAAACCATCCAATCCAGCCAATTTATTTACTTAGTGTTGGATACCTTATTGTTCCCCTTTCATGTAAATGGCATACAAAAATGCTCTTGACTCCTTTATTAAGTATTGATGATTTCAAACTGGTAATACAAGTGGATTGTTGTAACATTTCACAGAACAGATTACATCATTGTGAACATTTCCTTGTAGAACAAGGAAAATGTGTGTGTTTTGCCTTTTGATCTTTTTATCATATTGGTCTAAAATTTGAATATGAAAGAAGTAATTGTTTGGACATTTTAACTGTTGTTATATAGTATCTTAAAATGGGGTGAAAGTGGACCATACCATATATGTTATTTTTGTTCTCGCAACATATTGACAGACGTATGTATCTGAAAAATGGAATAGAATTTATTTTTCAGTATAAGTAGGCTATGTATCATTACCTGTAAGAAGAAAAACATTTTCATTATATTTCTTTAAGCATCGATGAAGGTGATCTCATGAGAGTAAAGCTTTATAATTACTGTGCATACCATAATGATTAAAACAGAACAAAATAAAAATGTATTATCTGTAATTGGCTTCATACACATCAGGAAATGCATGAATGACACCTCTAATATATAATAAAATATATCTTGCAAATAAGAGCTCCACCATTGCATTTTAGTTATTTCTTTAATTCTCTAATACAAAACATGATTTCTGTCAAGAAATGATTATCCGAAATTATGGCGGGTCACATTCATAAACTAAAGCAGTTGCATACTGTATAATACAAAATTAAACTACTAGAAGCTACAAAGATTTTAAAATATCCACTATGAAATTCTGAATTCCAGACTTTTTAGAGGGAGTGAGAGTGAGTGTGTGGTTTTTTTTGTCAAGATGTGCACGAGTTGGTCTTTTGAGCTCCGGTGTACACTGAGTACTTTCGCGGCAGTCTTCAGAGTGACTGGCGTACAAGAAGCAGCTAGGTTCGAAAGCTCGCTTCTACCTGGCCGTCAGGCTGGTGAGCTTTGCTTAGTAAATCCATGTTTGATACAGTAGAGAACTGATATTGGGAAATACCACACAACTGTTCATTCTTTAGAGTACCTCATCATTCATTAGAGATAGGGACTGTAGATGAGGTAACAGAGTAACTAAATATCAAGCAGTGTGGTGTTGAGGATAATTGTAAGCTGAAAAGCAAAATGTGGGAATGATGTTATATAGTCATCAATGATGAGGGTAAAAAGACTAGCCTTGTGAAGTGCAACCTTGGAGGATGTATTTTAAATAAGTCCAGTATTAGTACTTCAACTAGACACAATTGGATGGAGTTATACATCAATAGACTAAGCGCCATTTGATGAAAATTGAGATTTTAACACTATCTTGTAGAGGAAAGCTTGAACTACTTATAATAAATTCCCCACTCAATGGCATTAGTTGTCAGTAAATTGAAAACCTAAGCGACATAGCGGTAATCAGTTAAACTGTAAATTGCATCAGTAGACTATGCGACGTATTTTGTATCATTAGAGCAATACAATAACACTGTTGCACAAATCAATGTAGCACCATATTTAATTTGTTAATTGGAACAATTGTTAATTATACTGCATCATTTTTTAACCTCAAGATCAGTAAGAGTGCCCAAGAACCTCTACATGAACTTTTATTTTTAATTCAAGGAAAGTGTCATAAGTGTTACAATTGTGTTGACTTCTTGCCATTTTTGTGTAGGCTGATGATGACATGGACATATGTCGAAACCGGTCCCATAACAAATTAAATATGTTGCTACATTGATTCGTGCAACAGTGTTATTGTATTGAATAGGTGGAAGGTGAAGAGAAAGCCCTTCTTAGCATTGTAACTATTCAATGCGGATCAGTGATGAAGTTTTTAACTTTAAATCATTAGACCAAGCTACTCATTCCTCACATTGCATCGTGGATGACAGCGAGGGAGCCCACATTTTTGATAGTGCTAAGTTATTGACATGGTGATACAATTGAGAGGTTTATCAAGTGACGAAGTTCAGCGATGTATCAAGTTCTTCCAAAAGTAAAGAGAAGGACATTGCTACTAATGGAGCTTGCTAAAAGGGTTACGTCGGGGAATCATTCCAGAAGAACTATCTAAAGTTAGTATCAAAATGGGATTGTTGTATGGTATATAATACGGTGGTCTGCAATGTAAGTGGTATTTCTGCATCTATATATTTATTTGTAGAAGCTGCGAAGGCTTCACTGTAACAGTGTTTTAACATGTTATGCTAGGTAATACGCGCCAAATCGTGAATTCCAGATCAGAATAATGAATGCAGTGACTTTGCAAATATTTAGCGTGCCCTCAAATTTCATCAGCGTTTATACACTGCAGAGGACTATGTAAACGTAATGAGGAAGTGCAATAAGTAAACTCTTTCAAGATTAAAATTATTATGTTCACCTTTTCAATACAATATATATTTTTAGTGGTTAAATTCTACATGAATGAAACACACCAGTTAGGGACATGTTTCGCCCTAGTTATGGGCATCTTCAGCCTATATTAATCCTAAGGTCAAGAATTAAAACTATAAACATTGGAACTTATAGTAAACTAACTTAATACTAAATACAATTGTCTTATGCTATTTACACAGTTTACAATATGTACAGTATGTACAATAAATACATTAACCTTGCCAGAATTTATGAACAATGAATTACATTTCTTACTATGACCAGACCTCCAATTGCAGATTGGATTGATCACAGCTTGAATTGGGGCTTCTCAATAGTATTGACTAGAATTTATCACTGCGTGAGTTGGGGTTTCTTCAGCTGTTATAGTCGCCTGAATCATAAGAATTTTTACAACACCGGAATCTTGGATAAAATTGTTAATATTCAGTTTATAGTCCACATCTAGTTGGAAATGAAATCCATTCAAACGAAGACAACATTTGGGCCAAAAATAAATGAACTTTATATAATTGTAAATTTAAGAGGGCTTTCATGTACGTACATGGGAGACTGACATTCTACTTAGCAACTAATGTGTGTGTAAAGCAGAACAAATCTTACCCATAGGCTTGAAAATATAGTCAGTATTGTACTCTCAGAAGATAATAGGGCTGTCGTGAAGGAAAATCCATAAAGAAATATGCTTGCATCATATAGACTACAATGACTCTCTCCTTACCATTTATATTTGGCTCAGATCAGTTGAAATTTGTTATATCATTAAGTGGTTATAGCAATGACTTCAGGGAATAGCTCCCCTTAAGTTTCTCAATCTAAAACTTGAATAATATGCCAGAGTTGTGGTGCGGCTCGCGATGGTTCAAACACTTATCGCAGTAGGAGATTCAGGTTTTAATCACGACTGTTTTCACATTTTTTTTAAGTGTTACTCAGTAGATACTCAACAGTAAGGGGTTATTGGTGTGGCATTTTGATGCATTATTCGCACATGAGAAATACCTTAAATTGCATCAGTAGACTAAGCGCACTTTTTTTAAAAAAGAAAATCTATGAACTGCAAGTATAAAAATGTTTAAATCTGGTGAGACGGTACAATCTATTATCCTACAAGACCAGGAATACCATATTTAACAAAATTATGTTTGCTCGAATTTACACATAAACCTAAAGTTAAACGCGAATATCTCAAAACCAACTTTTGGCACTTGGTCTAATGATGCATTGCATACCGGCATCCAATTGCTTCCCATCAGCAATTCATGGAAGCTCATTGACCAACCTTTCCAATCAGTAGCGTTGTAAAACATAAAATTACGGAAGACTGCGTGGAAATGTGTGCACTAGATCTGCGGCCATTGAGTGTCTTGTCGGACAGTGGTTTTCGTAAGGTGGCACAAGAACTAATTAATGAGGGTAATGAATTAGGAAAAGTTGATGTTTCCGATGTACTACCTCATCGCAGCCAATGTCATGAGCTTGCAAACAACACTCGCCGTTCAGCCATCCCGGAAGTTGTAGAGGCAATGAGGGGTAAATGTCATTCAGCTACTATTGATATGTGGACAGACAATTAGAAAACTAATTGTATCCTGTTGCTCACTGTGCACTACTTCCATCATTGGTTCTTCAAAAGTGGAATGATACAAATGCAAGTTACTGTATAATTTTCAAGCGGAAGAGTTGCCATAATGTTTGGCGATGTTATTTCCCTTTGATTTGTTTAAAATATTGTACTTTTTGTATTTGTATTTGTTCCTTTGATTCAAATTTTTGCATTTCATTTTCAGAATTTCAATTTAAATACTATTGCATTCCTAAACCAATAAACATATCCTTTTTTTATAAATACCCAATACAACTATTCGTACTTGCCCCTTTATATTAAGTTGTACATTTTCTTTAGTTATGCTGTAGGCGGGCGCTAGCAATTAACAAGCCGGTCGATGACCTTTGAGGCTCAGACCGTACTTCAGGTGGTCCCGGTTTTTTCGGTCCCTGCGCTACAGTGAGCTGAGCTTGAAAAAGCTTGTGCAACAAAGTATTTGTCTGATCCGAGCTCAGGTCCTTAAAAAATGTGTGTGTGCGTGTGTAAATCAATCTTGCAGCAGAGATTAGTGTAGTGTAACACACACTGCTCGTATATCTGTACCATAGCCTTGTGTCTGATGAGTGTTCTTCTAATTTATCAAGGTAAATGATCAGTTTCCAGGTTCTTTTAAATTTTTTAAAAAAGACTAAGTAAACAATTGAAGAATGAAAATGGAAAAGGGTGAGTGTGCCAAAATGTTAAGTTTTCAGGAGAGTAAAAAAGCTGCCGAAAGCCACAATACATTCCTAAAATCTTTAAATCAAGTGAAAAAAATATAACTTGCAGCATCCTGCAATTGACAAACTATCTTCAGTTTATCATTAATGAGAAAATATAAGCGTTTGAAGAGGGGCTATGTTCCAGCCCATAAAACCTAGAGAAGGATGTAAGTGCCCTGGTTAGTAATGAGTGTGATGGTGATATCAACATATTCTTCATACTGAACACTTCTGAAGTTCTGAGTATAAACTTACATTATGAAACTTCAGTAATAGTAAAAACATAATTATCGTATACAATATTTGAAATTTAAAGAAAAAATATCTCCCAATATTAAGCACTTTGTTTACTGAAAAACCCTAGTGTATTAGTCTATTCACACACTTGCTTATAAAGTCTTGATAGTTAGGGCTGGTTTACACGGGTAGAGTAGCGAGGCGAGTAGAGTGGATAGTAGAGCTACTAGCATCGTGTAAACGACCGGGATAGTAGCAAGTAGAGTAGAGTAGTTAGTAGGCAGTAGAGTAGAGTGGGTTTACGCTGCGGTAAAGTAACTCTACCACTATCCTTCCCCCTCCACCGGAACCGAGCTCCGAGAGCTGGCGGAGAAGTCCGAGGACGTTCGATTTTTCAGCTGACGCGTCATTCGACTGCTGTATTTGCATGTGTGTACATTCGGTGGTATTACGTCGAGCGTTTATTTGGCGGCAAAATGAAGTGGACGGAAGAAGAAACTTGCAAATTTGTGGAGCTCTACAGCGAAAAAGAATGTTTATGGAACATAAACAGCGTTACTTATAGAAATAAGAATATGAGACGGGCGGCGGAAGAGGACTTGATTGCGAAAATGGGTAAAGAGGGTTTTGGGTTAACGGAACTGAAACAGAAAATAAAAAATTTACGATGTACATACAATCAAATACTCATGAAAATACGAAGATCCAAGAAGTCTTGAGGTGGTGCCGCAGACATCTACACTCGAAGATGCAACATAAAATATAAACAAGTGTCAGCTGGATTTCACTTAATATGAAGATTTCTCACGTTTCAATCTTACACAGCGCGTTCATCATGTGTCTCGACATGTTTAAATTAGGCAATACAATGGTGCAGGACTGTGTACATTAATCATATTAATAACATACATAGGGATCTTCTACATATCACTTGCCACTGCCGTTAATTTTCAGCAATAACAGTAATTTCCCCAACAAATTGAATAGTTTCCATATGTTGTTTGGAATATCCAAAATAATTATTGTTTGCAGTACAGTGTCAGATCTAGAAGCTTAAGCTCTACACCTGGGCCGTTAAAGCAACGAACAAAAAAAAAAATCAGTAATTGGGATATTTATGGCGAAGAAGCTACTGCAAATTACGCCTACGCCAGCGTAATTTACAGTGTACTTATGGCCGATTACGTCTCAAAACTCACGTGCAAAAATTAGTAGCAAATGGTATCAAAACTCACGACTGCAAACTAATAGCTAAATTAATATTCCAATGAGTCTCAAAATCCACGACTCCGGATAGCAGGTGCCTGCGATGACGGCAGGAGGGGTGAGGTGAGCGGTGACTCACTGACCAGGCCTCTCCTGAGGACACAATACCATTAACATTAAATTTATATCAAAAGGAAAAATACGTTATATTACCTTTAATACCACAGAAAAATGTTTTGATAATAATAATAATAATAATAATAATAATAATAATAATACACCTCTGTGTCATTCACCGACCATTATTTTCCCCTGTGTGTTGGGGTGGCAGAGTAACATCCACAGTATCCTCTGCCTATCGTAAGAGGTGACTAAAAGGGGCCCAGGGGTACTTACATTTTTTAGAAAAGGCCCTTGTCTTTCTTTGACCGAAACCTTCATTTTCTCGAAGTATGGGCCACCTTCCATTTTTTCCCTCTGATTAGTATTAATAGAGGATGGCTGCCCAGTTGCACTCCCTCTTAAAACAGTAATCACCACCACCACCTTTTCCTTCATTGTTTTCAACACTTATTGATTTTTAATTAACCTTTCCACATTTTCTTGGCTGGGTAAAGAACCATCATCATAAAATATCATCAACATCAGCGCTGTGGAGTCTTTTTTAAGTCATATAGCAACAGAACGTCAAAGATAGCGATTGGCTACTTCGCTATATTTCAGATAAAATTCTGACACATTTTAATTTATGATTTTATAAATTTAGTGAGCCAAGTAGTCAATACTACAAGTATATAACATTGCGTATCGTGTAATCGCGTGGGGGCGTGATGTAATATATTAATCTATGCTAAGTAAGGTATCTGGGAGTACATGACTCAGTCATACGTGTGGAGCATGAGTTCATATTATTTTCGGAAAGCGTATCAGAGACCGTTCATCATGCTCGCCCACTTTCTGAAGGGAATGGAGATAAGTAATTTAATTTCCCTGTGATGAGATTCATGACCAAATTAATCTCTAATGAAATTAATGAGTGAATTAACAGTCGCAATATTTAATATCGGTAAAATAAAGTTTCTTATATAAGTAAATGCCGTCTTCTGGCCTCATAATAGAACTAAGCCCCGGTAATTACTACCAACTTCGGTGCGACGTAAAGCCCCTAGCAAAAAAAAAAATACTACCAACTGAAAATTTATTTTAACTAGCAGCAGGCAATATACCTACTTTAATTTTATGTCATCCGGCTGCATGGAAACATGGTTAGCATGCTGGCCTGTGGTCCAATGGGTCCAGGGAGTCCCAGGTTCGACTCCTGGCCGGGATTTTCACTTTCATTTGTTAATTCCTATGGCTCGGGAACTGAGTGTTTGTGCCGTCTTCAGCATTGGATTTCATGGATTGCAAAAAAGAGGCATATTTCTATTTTTCATCTATTCACATAATTCAATCGATTATCCATCCGACACACTTACACCGAAAATTGTATTCATGACGCAACCGATTATTCTACGCGATATAACTGAATGATATTTGAAATTCATTTGATTATTTATTCCATTATTTAAATAACCGGATGGAAGCTATTTGATTTTTAAAAAATATCCGATTATATCATCACTAGTAGGGTGGGCATATATCCATTCAAAGAAGAACTGGTCCTGCTCGTGAGGTTTGAGACTGGCCCAGATAGAGAAACCTATTCTTGCTAATCCTCTTCTTAGAATTCGTGAATTTTGATACTCGTGAGTTTTGAGACTCGTGGGTTCTGAGACGACACACTGATGGCCAATGGGTATTCTTTCTATAACTTTTGAAATGAATTCTGTAAAATTTCAAGGTTGGCTGAAAAAAAAATACCAAAAAAATGGAAATAGAAACATCACTACAGTCTAACTGGGGAAAGGAGTACCTCACCCCTTCACCGTGGAACAAAAACCTTCGCCAGAATTATGATCTATAATTAGACTGGAGCTCGTTCATATAGTTTTATCTTAGAAATCACCACTACAGTATTCACAGACGAAGACTAGTAAAATCCTGAGGGGATGATTACACTGTCGTTACTTTCTGTACAATAATGAATAAAATCATAACAATTCAATCGTTTGTGTTCCTGGGTTAAAATACATGCTTGTACTGCCAGGGAACTGCTCCTTCATTAACAAAATGATTCCTGAGACGATCCCTCATGTTCTTGGCCAACTGTGTCGAGTTTGTCCCCCCATATTTCTCCAAATTGCCAAGTTATCTCAGAATTAATGCCGATGCCCCGAGTGTATCTCTCCTACTAAGCCAGCCTCTTACCCATTCCCTTTTTCCTCATTTACTTCTTCTTCTAACGCTTCACTAACCTCTTGCAGTAATATGTTTGTAAATGTCTTTAAACACTTCCTTACGATGTGCTTACGTCTTGACATGGTGCTACTACTGTACTCTACTCTACTGTATGACTCTACTCCCGTATGAACGATACGAGTGTCAACTCTACCAGACAGCGGTAGAGTAGAGTAACGTGGCTACTCTACTAACTACTCTACTCGCCTCGCTTCTCTACCCGTGTAAACCAGCCCTTAGGATCCAGGAACTCCAACTTGGCCAAGAAATCGTTCTTCTTTTTGTCACTAATATGATTTTTGCATCCCAGCTTGGTAAAGTGTTGAAGGATGTTCTTTCAGTGTCTTGTTTTTATTGACAACTTTGACGCATTCCCATGCCTCCAGTTCATTAAAAGTTTGTTTTGTGTGGATTGTGCCTGGATCTGCAGCTGTAACCCTTAACCATGAAACTGTTTTAATTTTCAGGTTTGAAGTACTAATATACTCCTTGGCTACTGACTTCACATCGATGAAATCCTCTTGTTCCATCCTTATCACCTTAAGGGCCTTTTCACACAAGTGGACTCTATGATCCTATCTACTTCAGGAGGAGTCATTGCCTTCATGTTTCTTTTTCTTTTTTTACTATAGGCCTAATACCAAAGTCCCTATCACAGGGCAGATAACAATGCCCAGAGGGAAGGAACTTAATGTCAAGTGCTGAATATGCCGGTAGCAAGCAAGTAAATCATAGCAAATATCATGTTCCGATTGTGACTGGGCAGAATTGTCGCACCACACAGTTAATTTTGTTTTGGTAGTCATTGGCATCCTAATCGCCTTCCAAAAGCATGAGGCTATCTCGTTTCCTCCACGACTTGCTACTTCTTCATGCCAGGTGCACATACAGCTGTCGTTGTTACCTAAGTGAATACATGAATTGTATTTAGAAAGTTGTCGGGAGTAGAACATATTGGTGTGGTAATGTAGGGACGTGATTACTTGGTGCAAGTCCATAGCTGTTGCGGAATCACTAGCAGGTAGTTGTGAAGCGTTAGTATTCGCATACAGAAAATCTAGTGCCTCCTCTGCTTTCCAGTGGTGTATTTCAAGGCATTGCTTTGATGCAGCCCTTTCATTTTTTTCATCCAAAGCTTTAATAGCGATATCAAACTTGTCACACGACCAAGAAGTGTCACTACAAGACACACCAAAACATAATGTGGAGAAGTCTGCTAAGAATGGTAAGTAACATTTGTGTCTGGATACTTACTTTTAAAAGTGAGATAAAAGCTGTTAATATTCAAATCAACACTTAAATACTCTTTTGAAGTCTTTTCCTTACTACAGTGGCTCTCCCATCTAGGAAATGAGTTTAGATAATCCTTAATCGTATTGCAGTCTGCAACTGTGAATGTAGTCTTGTGTAAATGGCTCTTACAGTTTTTTCCATGGTTATCTCTGTAAACAACATTACCGGTTTTCATTTTGTTGTAAAGTCCGTAATTTCTTGCTGGAAAGTTTGAAAATGTGTTTCAGTGTTTTAGAGCACATTTCTAGAGCCGTAACATCTGTAGGTGTCTCGTAAGATATAGTTACCTGCTGTTAGATAAACAGTTGATTCACAGCATCAAGACTTAGAGCGTTATAGTCCTTTTTACATTTGCACTGCACTTTGGAAATTTGGGGAGTTTGGTCAGATTCTCTAACATTTTAGAGGTTAGGTCTGCCTTTCATGTAAGGAATGTTTGTACGTATTCCGTGGTCTAACTTCAACCTCCATAGCGTAACACTTACAATCACTTAATACAGAAGAACTAACCCTCACTAAATAAATATGTATTCCACTGTGAAACATTTTCTCCAGGTACCAGCAACATATCACAAAACACACAACTGATACAACCTGACGTGCCACTTAACTTCCCACCTGTTTGGTACCTTGTGGGCGGCACTTCCAGCCTTGCTCATGTTAAGGCGATGGGAACGTACATTGTGCGTGATGAACGACGTAAAGGCACAGTATGGACTTTCAGCCTTCACTGTATTATGCCGTATAGTCCTTGTTACGGCAGGTACGGGCTAGGAAAAGCGGCGGCCCGAAGGGGCTGGATAAAGGTCGTATTAAGCGAAAGACACCAACTTCAATTAACGAGATCTCGCCAAGCTTCTTTAATTACAAGTTCGAAAACTTTAACTCCTTTAAGAACATCAAATAACAATTTACAATTAAGAAGATAATACCCGTATATAGATTCAAAATTATTACAAAATACTAACGAGGCAGCCAGCCCTCTCTATCAGGTACAAGTTCACATGCATACGTGAAGGGTTTCGCATTGCAACTTACCGAACATAAGCCGGGGATCAATAAGGAATATGAAAGACCTACAAATTTTACGATAAGATTGAGGATAAATTAAACATGGCCTTCCAGTATCTTAACCAACGCAACGCCCGAAGGCACATAGAAAATCCGTAGTGGATTACAATAACGTAGAGAAACAACACCTACTTAACCCCACTATGGAATGTTTCGGCCATGAAAGTACTTTCTTTAAATTGAATCAAACACATCAACTAGAAATCTTAAATGAGGATTAAATCCAAAGCACAAAGTTCCTACCATTACACAGTGACAAATCTCGTGTTTACCTCACGCACCTTCCCAAATTTCGACATAGTAAAGGGACAGTACAATAGCAAGGTCCCTCTCTCTCTCTCTCTCTCTCTCTCTCTCTCTCACCTCCGCGCTAGCGTGCCGGGTTCGACGGGCTTCAAGGCAAGCCCGGGAGATCACAGACTGCACTCAGTGCGAACAGGAGAATCACCCAGCCGGGCGAGGAGAACGACCGCGAGCCGCGCAGCGGTCACGTGGACCGAAACTCCCCCCTAGAAGAGAGGGGAGTTGCAGAGGGGCGTGAAGCAAGAGAGACAGAGAGAGCTCGGAAGGGAGGGAGGACTCTTCAGGGTGAGAATACTTCTACATTTCCCTGAAGACATGCGGAACGGGCAGAAAGACATTTATTCCATAAGAGGGGCAAGGATAGGAAATAAAATACATGTAAATACATCAAATTACACAATACATAATACAGCTTGCAAGCACACACAATGTAAAAACGCTGAAGAAAGATAGTCCGGAGGTGGGGGGGGGGGGGGAAATCACAGTTTACACGGTTCAGTCCTTTCAGGCAATTCCGAGCAAAAAAAGAAAAATTCGCTGTTGTGGCATTTTCACACTTTTCCATTTTTATTTCAATTGATAAGAAATATGCAACCTGAGCAACGATATTGTTCTCATTGAAGATGAGCTGTACACTTGATTACTTACTATTTTAGTTCCTAGAACATCAGAGCAACCTTTTCTTAGTACTTTTTCTTCTGGTAAAATTAAAGCATATATTCCTAGTGTTTGTCTCGCTAATGCCTTTTGACAAAAGTTTTGGACATTTACCTGGGAGTACTTGAAAATGAAAATCTACAACATGTTTTCCAGTCAGTGACCTGGTCAAGGGAATGAATGAAGCCCCCATCTTGCGGCGAGAATAGGAATTGTGCTGGCTGCCGAAGCCTGTTGCACTCCTCTGGGGCAATGATTAATGACTGACAGATGAAATACAGTTATATTGGAGAATGTTGCTGGAAGTAAATATGAAAGGGAAAACTGGAGTACCCAGAGAAAACCTGTCCCGCCTCCGCTTTGTCCAGCACAAATCTCACATGGAGTGACCGGGATTTGAACCACGGAACCCAGCGGTGACAAGCCGACACGCTGCCGCCTGAGCCATGGAGGCTTTTGCTTGGGACTACTTGTACTGCTGAAATGTTTCCTGTGCATTTGTCCACTCAAAATACTTCAGAGTATTTATTTTCATTCATCTTCCTCAAAACTGAATAACCTATCTTTCTTAATAATTGCTTTCTTTAAGCTGTGTAAATTATGGAGGTAGTCTTCCTTTTTGGACGGTTCTGACAGATTTTTTTTGTATTTGGTATTCTGAGAAAATTAATTGCTTTCTTGTTTGTTCTCATTTTTTGCCAGTAGAAGTGATGCTATCATTCTTTAGGAGAGAATCTCTTGTGCAACTGGCTGACAGGGAATTGCAGTGTCTCTCTTTTTTGGATGAAGACTTCACTGGATATCTCATCTGGTATAGTTCTTAGAGTATTCCAGCAATAACCCATGGAATGTTGGGTGCTTGGGAGTGGTTACTTTTCTCATGGGAGATCTTTTCAGGAACTTTTCATGGTTTCAAGCCACTGATATTCTGTTTTGTATTTGACAGTTTTGAACAAATTTGCTCTCGTTGAAGATGAGCTGTACACTTCATGTTCGTATTTCACGTTCCTGAAATGGGTCCAAAATGTCAATTTTCAATTTTTCTTTTATTTAATATTAGAACTCATTGACAATATGTTCCCAAAATGTCCAGGATGAAATCGCATTTGAACTGCCTGAAAAATAATAATTAAATGTGTGACGCGACCTTACTGCCACGCCCACTTTTGAACTCTGTGAAGAACGATTCCATGGATTTCTTTCAAGCAAACTTGCACGGGATACATCTAGAAGGCTGTGATACATACTCTTTGGTTTTATACATCATCTATGACTGTGTTCCGCATGATGCATCTTAGAAACAATACCAAACCAGTTGCTTTGTTTATGAACAAGCAATAAATACTTGTTTTGCCTTCTGCTACTGATGGAGATTTACACAATTTAGTACAATACCTAGAGCTTGACAATGATGACCAGTACTGCCAAAAAAATAATTTTGATACAATGTAGCATACCTGCAGTACAATGTGGTAAATTGCCACATGTGAAAACTTCATTTCTAGAGAGATGGCTGGTATATAGGAGCAGCATTAACTCGAAAGCTTTCTGTAATTGTACTGGTATAAAATAGTGTGATCTTTATTACATTTTTTGTTGGAATTGGAGCACCTTTCAAGTCTTTGATCATATGAATGAAATTGATTTACCGCACTGTGCTAAAGCGATACGATCAAGGGACAAATGCATCATGAATGAGGGGGTGTGATAGCCGAGTGGCATAGTCTGTGGTTCAGATTATGTGTAAAAGTAGAAGTCTTCTGGCTTTGGTCAGGATATCAACAGACATAAAATAAAAGCCTGCTTGGGTTTTAATGTAAATGATACAGGGTTTAAAGAAAGTTAACGCAGCATTCTTCTTGAAAGTATTCCTTTTTCTCCCTGGGCCATGTACAAATTTTGTATCAGATAGATTGCCTCTTTATACAAAATTACATCGTGCAACATTTTTTAAATGATACTTTCCTGGAAAGAATCTAAATCTATCTTAACTGTAAAAGTGCATGTAGGTTATAAATGAGGTGAATTTTCAGTTACATTCAATGTGATAAAATTCACTCAAAGCCACACGAAAATTTCCCTGTTTTATGTATTTTTCTCCATTAACCACATTCAGGACATTCACAAAAGAAACCAAATTGGACATATTAAAGAATATGCTGAGTTTGTATGTAAGTAATCACTATCAATCACTACTGATCTGCAATTAGGGCAGTCGCCCAGGTGGCAGATTCCCAATCTATTGTTTTCCTAGTGTTTTTTTAAATGATTGCAAAGAAATTGGAAATGTATTCTACATTTCCCTTGGTAAGTTATTATCTCTAACTCCCTTTTTCCTATAAATTAATATTTGCCCCAATTTGTCGTCTTGAATTCCAACTTTATCTTCATATAGTGATCGTACTTTTAAAGACACCACTCAAACTTATTCGTCTACTAATGTCATTACACGCTGTGTCTCTACTGACACCTCGGAACATACCACTTATGATACAAATTCTTATAATTTTGTTAATTTCCACCTATTCAATACAATAAAAACGTAATAAAACTTACATATTTATTGAGTTGTTGATATGGTACATGTTTCGCTCCTTTTTTGTGAACATCATCAGCCAATTATTGATTACTTAAGGTTATATAAGATCATGAATCTATTCTATTGGATTAAGGTTATGCTTGTAAAACTGATTGACAAATCTTATAATATTTTACAAGTCATATAACAATAAAATTATGTCTTTAAGTTAAAACAAAATCTATCTAAGTCTAACATTTTATTGACGAAACTTATCTGGTGAACATCCTTTAAAATTATTTTTAAAAACCTTTTGAGATCTGGCTAATTTGTAATGATTCAATGTTGCTTGACTTCTATGATTGTCTTTGAAACTTAATTAACTATATTAACAATTTTCTACAGTTGATAATTGCCTATGTTATGAACATTTTATTTGTTCTCGATGTTGCTGGAGTAACATTTGCACAAAATGTATTGGCATTAATGTTATGTTGTCAATACGAGAATATTGTTCATGAACAAACTTTTTTGGTGAATAAACACTTTCTAATGTCATGTAGAATTTGAATTGTTCTCGTATGTTCCAAATTGGGCTTGTTGGTATATCTGTAATGAAAGATAAAAGATATATGTTTATAGTTTTGATTATAATTCTGTATAAACTTCTTATTGAAAGAACTGTCACTTACTTTTCTTTCTGCTGCGTAATTGTCTAGCGTTACTCCTAGCCTCTTGAGAACTACTTGTTCTGTTTGCACTCCTTTTAATATATGAGTGAGTGTGGATGAGTTTACGCTTTGGCGGGGAGTGGGAAGGGGAAGTGAAGATAGGCGGTGCATTGATAGTTGCAATAGATTGTGGAGGGGACTGCGTAGGAGAAGTAAGGGGAGGAGTTGAGTTTGTTTGCGTCAATAAGCCATTAACTTTTCTCGGATTAAAATGTTTATTGAATTTATTTATATCAGATTTAAGCATTTGTATTAGTTCCGGTACTCCAGCAACATCGAGAACAAGTAAAATGTTCATAACATAGGCAATTATCAACTGTAGAAAATTGTTAACATAGTTAACAAAGTTTCAACAACAATCATACAAGTCAAGCAACATTGAATCATTACAAATTAGCCAGATCTCAAAAGGTTTTTAAAAAATTTTTTGAAGGATGTTCACCAGATAAGTTTCGTCAATAAAATGTTAGATAGACTTTAGACAAATATGTTTTAACTTATACATAATTTTATTGTTATATGACTTGTAAAATATTATAGGATTTGTCAGTCAGGTTTACAAGCATAACCTTAATCCAATAGAATAGATTCATTATCTTATCTAATCTTAAGTAATTAATAATTGGCTGGTGATGCTCACGAAAAAGGAGCGAAACATAAACCATATTAACAACTCAATAAATATGTAAGTTTTTATTACGTTTTTATTGTATTGAATAGGTGTAATTAACAAAATTATAAGAATTTATATCACAAGTAGATCTTCAATACGGACAAAAAATGAAATTTATAACCTGCAACGTACCACTTAGTCGAGTAGTTCGCCTCCTTTCTCCCAAGTCTTCCCAGCCCGAACTTTGCAACATTTTTCTTAGCACTACTCTTTTGTTGGAAATCACCCAGAACAAATCGAGCTGCTTTTCTTTGGATTTTTTTGCAGTTCCCAAATCAAGTAATCCTAGTGAGGGTCCCATACACTGAAACCATAGGTACTGTAGTTGGGGTCTTGCCAGAGACTTACATGCCTTCTCCTTTACATCCTTACTACAACCCTGAAATACCCTCTTAACCATGTATGGAGATCTGTACCCTTTATTTACAATCACATTTATGTGATCAGCTCAATGAAGATCTTTCCTTATATTAACACTTAAGTACTTACAATGATCCCCAAAATGAACTTTCACCGTATCAATGCAGTAATTAAAACTGATAGGACTTTTCCTATTTGTGAAACTCACAACCTGACTTTCAACCCTGTTTATCATACCATTGCCCACTGTACATCTCACAGCATTATTGAGGTCATTTTGCAGTTTCTCACAATCTTGTATCGTATTTATTACTCTGTACAGAATAACATCATCTGCAAAAAGCCTTATATATGATTCCACTTCTTTACTCATTTATATATATAAGTAAACATGAAGGTACAATAATACTCTCTTGAGGAATTTCCCTTTCAATTATTACAGGGTCAGATAAAGCTATGCCTACTCTAGTTCTGTGAGTTCTATTTTCTAGAAATATAGCCACCTCTTCAGTCACTGTTTTGTCTAGTCCAGTTGCACTCATTTTTGCCAGTAGTCTCCCATGGTCTACCCTATCAAATGCCTTAGATAGGTCCATCGTGATACAGACCATTTGACCTGAATCCAAGATATTTGCTATATCTTGCTGAAATCCCACAAGTTGATTTTCAGTGGAATAACCTTTCCTAAACCCGAACTGCCTTCTATCGAACTAGTTATTAATTTCACAAACATGTCTATTATAATCAGAAAGAATGCTTTCTCAAAGCCTACATACAATGCATGTCAAACTGACTGGCCTGTAATGTTCAGCATTATGTCTATCACCGTTTCCTTTATACACAGGGGTACTATAGCAACTCTCCATCCATTTGGTATAGCTCCTCCATGCAAACGATAATTAAATAAGTACTTCAAAATGGTACTTTATCCAAACACATTGTCATTTGTATATTCCCCAAAACCTTATAATTCCAGCTGCTTTTCTAGTTTTCAACTTTTGTATCTTATTGTATGTGTTATCATACGTAAATTTTAATACTTCTTTAGTATTAGTCACTTCCTCTGTCTGGACATTATCCTTGTAACCAACAATCTTTACATACTGCTGACTGAATAATTCTACGTTTTGGAGATCCTTGCATACTCTCTCCCTTGTTCATGATTCATGGAATTTCCTTCTTGGATTCTGATTTTTCCTTTAAGTACCTGTACATACTCTTCCATTTTTCACTAAAACTTTTATGACTGACAATTAGCCTTGCCATCATATTATCCTTGATTGAATTCTTTGTTAGATTCAATTTCATAGTAAGTTCCTTCAATTTCTTGTTACTTCCACAGCCATTTCTAACTCTACAAACCAATTTTCACATTCCTCAACAATTACTTTAAATCCATCCCAGAGTCTGTTTACATTTTTATTTACCGTTTTCCACCGATTATAGTTACTTTTTAAAAACTCCCTCATGCCTGTTTTAATAGCCATATGGTACTGCCTAACAGTCCTACTTTTAAGACCTACCTTTCTATCGCATTTATTTTTAACTACGACAAAAACAGGTTCATGATAACTAACACCATCTCCTCCTTCGGTTTCTCTATAGAGCTCATCTGGTTTCCCAGCACTACATCCAGAAAATTCTTCCTTCTTTCTTAATCGACTGTCCTTCCCATATTAACTTGTTTCCCATATGTTGGTCATGCTTCCTGTCATTTTCATTACCTTCCCAATTGACATTTGGTAAATTGGGATCACCCGCTATAATTACATTCGTTTCCATATCGTTTCTCACATAGCTGATTACCTTGTCAAATAATTCTGAATCAGCATCAGCACTATACTTTCCCGCTCTGTACGCTCGAAAGATATAAAGATATATAGAGATGAGCTTTACACCTAGAATTTCGTGTTTGTTATCTTTAACCTTTTCGTAGCTTACTAATTATTCTTTCACCAGAATGAATACTCCCCCTCCTACCATTCCTATCCTATCTCTACAGTACACACTCCAGTTTTTTGAACATATAACCCACTCCAGTTCAGTGAGAATTTCTGCGTCCATTATATCATTTCTCGTCCTTGATTCAACTCATGTTGCAATATCTGGCAAGTTTGTATGTATTAAATTACTTCTGTTCCTTTCTTTAAAATACCTATACATTTTTATGTCATCCCTACTTGACGTCCAGATCCCTGTGCCCTTATAACCGCTCTCTAGACCACCCTGTTTCCCTGAATGTACCTCCCTATACCCTCGTAAACAAATTTCCTGACTTATACGTACCACTGCAGTTTAAGTGAAGGCCATCTGACGCAGATCCCTATCTCCTACCCACCCATTAGGATCTAGATATCTCATTCAATCAAGCAGAATTATGAAGATCTGTCTAGCAATTGCAGCAACAGAGAAAGTAAGATTTGGATATTAGAAAAAAAGGCCAAAAGTAGCACAAAGAACATCTGAATATCAGGAGCAAAAGAAACTCGCAGATATGTCTTGTAGATGACATTAAAGAGCAATTTCTTTTAAAATGATTTTTAAAAAGTTCAAAGTTGTCGTAAAAGTTACAGTTATGCTATAAATTAAGAATGTTTAATTTATACACTAGGAATTTTGTATATTATTATCAATGGCTGTAAAGTAGTGATGGGCAACGCTCTCGCTCGAGACTCTCGAGACTGACGTCGCAGATCTCGAGACTCTCGCGAGAATCCCGAGACCGATCCTCCTGTAGCGCAAGCTGTGCGACGTACCAGTAACTACGACTGTAAACTTTATAGTATATCATTGGCAGTTATTGCGTGAAATAACGTTCTCTTATGAAAACGTGTGAGCCAATACATTTTGTCAAAAGCCTGGAAAAGTACTGCATGTTCAACTATGAACCCCTTAATACCATTAACTAAAGTGGAAACTGAATGTCAGTATCTTAAACTGTTCACGACTTATTTGGGGTGGACATCTTAGCTGAATAACCATGCATAATTTGTGAATAACTGTAGATAGAATGTACACCTACTTGGATACTAGAGGCGTGCATTATTCGAACCTGAGACGGGGAAGATGTGATTTGCTACATACGCAACCGCCATTACACATGAGTGGAACGTGTAACAGGGGTGATGGGCAACGCTCTCCAGACCGATTCTCGTGTGCTGCGAGCTGTAAGACGTCCCAGTAACTACGAATGTAAGCTTGATAGTTATCATCAGCAGTTCTCACAGGGAAACATGTGTGACGATAAATTATGTCAAAATCCTATGAAAGCACTGTATGTTGAACTATGAGCTCCTTACCATTAACAAAAGTGAATACAGAATGCCAGTATCTTAAACTGTTCACGAGTTATGTCAGGTGGACTTCTTAGCTGAATAACCCGTATAATTTGTTAATAATTGTTATTAAGATGTAATCCTACCTGGATGCCTCACAATCGTTGTCGGCAGGGTAGTTTCTTGAGTTTTAGACCGGGCCGGAGGTGTTCTGTGACGATTCCTCTTCATTGATATTATGCGTTTGTAAGTGCCGGATCATCCCAGAAGGATTTCTGCCGATGTATTTTACTTATTTTGAATAAGCAACACAGTCGGCTGTGCTATATGACACTCTTAAAAATAAGACATCCACTACTTACGTTGCGTTTCGGACATCGTCTTCAAGTTGTCGCGTACAATTCGACACAGTTCACATTGCACCATCATATATGAAGTACGGTACCTACCTGATTATGACGCGAATACTCTATAGAAATTTAGATTCCACATTCCACTCATGCGTAATGGTGGTGGCATATGCAGGAAGGCACATCTTGCCTGGTCTCGAGTTCGAATAATGCACGCCTCTAGTATCCAGTTACGTGTACCTACAGTAGCCGTCGGGTTCTCTACTTAAACCCCTTATTCGTGTACCTACCAGTGCATACAATGTCCGAATGCGTATCCTTGATAATTATGTTATACTGCGTCAAAATATACCTCGGTATAAATTAACGCCCTAGTCGCTTGTTGACACGTATTTACGAAAATGAGAAGGCCCGTGGTTGGCTATTCGCATATTCGGAAAAAACAACATTCAACTTCGACTACCTGCAGGCCTACGACACGCTGCTCGCCGCACATTGTGGGGACAACGCTCTCGAGATTTCTAAAAATTTCTCGCGAGAAATAATGCCTGCGCTAGTCTCGAGAAATCTCGAGACCTCGTCTCAGACTGCCCATCACTACTGTAAAGATTTTATTCTCTTCAGAATATCTTACTACCAAGTCTGCAAACCTCTGTGAATTTAATAAACACCGCCACAATCCACTATAGTAATATGTTTGAAATATGTGATTTCAGCAGTGTCTGATAAGTAGAGATAGGAATTTGCGTACCCTGTGTTCAGAAACGTAGGCTTTTGAGATATAAATCCGTCTTGGGGTCTTTTTTGCTATATTTCGTTCGTTTTATTGATTTTATTTTATAATGCCTATTTCAGGGGTTTGTGCCTATTTGGAGTACAATTGCCTATTTGATGCCTATTGACTATTTTTTTAAAAGCCGATTTTCTTCCAGTGCATTATATTGTAGCTGTTGTGCTCGACAGAATTATCTTCCTCAGTATCTGTTTACACCACGAACAAAAATGGGAATTCTCAGAAGTCACCATAAAAAATTCTAGGGAAATTTCCATCAGGAGAAACGAGGAACAATTTGACCTCGAAGCCTTCAACCCCTCCAACCTCCTAAGACATACCGGTATGCGAGAATCAGTCAATGTCGAACTACGTTGCACAACCCATATGCCCTGTACCTCCCTTTCGATGTGAACTGTTGTACGCGTATGTTTTATGTTCAGAACGTGTTGTGATATATTGTGACCGGGCGAGTTGGGCGTGCGATTAGAGGCGCGCGGGTGTGAGCTTGCATCCGGGAGATATTGGGTTCGAATCCCACTGTCGGCAGCCCTCAATATGGTTTTCCGTGGTTTCCCATTTTCACACCAGGCAAATGCTTGGGCTGTACCTTAATTAAGACCACGGTCGCTTCCTTCCAACTCGTAGGCTTTCCTATCCCATCATCGCTATAAGACCTATCCGTGTCGGTGCGACGTAAAGCCACTAGCACAAAAGGAAAAGATTTATTGTGAAGTGGAAGAAGAAAAAGAAGTGTCTTTGCAACAATGCCCACAGAAAAATCGTCGAAGTCCTACTGACTGAAGCAGTGGATTTCAATTTCACTACGGACGGAAGGGTAGTCTGTCAAGTAGGGATGGGTCCAGTTAGTTCATTTGCTCGAACTAGTTCATTAGATAACGTTCATAGCCTTGAGTCTTTCAAATGAACGAGGTAGTTCATGACGGCCTATAAACAGCCCTCGCGGCACTTCGTTCAAGTGAACGAGTTAGTTTATTATGAGCACGAACAGAAAACAGCTACACCATCCTTCCGCCCATCTGCCCAAATAAAGAAACAGTATCTAAGAGACGGAGAGACATCTAAGCTTTCTAATTTTGTGTAACTCCTTCTCCCCCATTTGAGAAGTGAGTGATGTGCTGTCACGTGACGATTAACACATCACGCCATTGGCCATTTTTGTGCATGCTTATTTGTCGTTCAAATGAACGAGATAGTTCATTTGTGCTGTCTGCATGGAAACATCTCCTCCAACCTTAAATTGCAGTACAGCGTAGATGGAGCGCGCTGTTGCGAAATCGACTCGTGAAGATCACGCTCGAGTGTGACTCAAACAGGGCGTCACAGTTCCACATTTTTCGTTTGTAATTTTGTAATTTTAAGTTCATTCACAAATTAATATTTGTAGGATGGTAAAATAAATACAACATACCTTAATCACTGGCGTTGCTCTGAGACATTGGACTTACGTACACCTATCATTTCTGCAAGGCCTGATGTTCCCGCGTTGGATGAACCGGGTTCGTGGGATGAACTTGAGGATGATCCGGACGATGAAGAAAGTCGTATTAAAAGCTTTTCATCGTCGACATCGTCCTGTAATTCGTCTGCTCTCCACAAATCTCTTTCATTTTTCTTTACTTCGTTCACGTAATTTGCCCAGTTGCCTTATGTTTTTATGGCATAAACATTTTAGTTCAGCATTTGGAATAAAATCATGTTCATTACCCGCGTGGACTAAGGCAAATCACGGTCCTCGGCTTTTCGGTGGCCTTAGTCCCGAACTCATCCCTTCAATGGCGGCCTGCCGTGCACTTTTCACTGTCATATCTTTCCATTCTTTTGTCACTGCCTGCCCAATTTACCCACGATTCATATGTGTAAATGATAGCTTTATTTTGTGTCCTCAAACGTTTTATCTCCCTGAGATATCTGTGCTTCCAATTAATAATTTCATCGGTTTCAGTGAAAGCTGCTTTATTACCCCGTCTTAAATAACGGAAGCCTATATCATGTAAGAAGCGATACAACCTAGTTTGGGAAAATCGTGCGAAAGAATCTTCTCCATTTATCCGACTCAAAATCACGTTCAATGCCGGTGGTATGTTAGCAAAATAAAAGAGAGTGAACCGCACGACGCACTCCACTTCGCACAATTTCATCATATTTAATTTTCCTTGCATTTTTCTGCCGTCCTTTTTTGATTTTTTTGCGGGAGTTCGCAAAGGAACATGTGTGTGTTCCTTCCTTATAGCATAGATTGTTCTTTCGGAACAAACTGTAGCTTTAGCCGTTTCACTGACTGTGCTGCTCATATGCATAGTCTTTAAAAATAATCCAGGACACTCATTATAATATTGTGTTCTTTTCCCCTGATATTACCTACGGAACGTTCCTTTTTAATTTGGCGATCAATTGTACATCCTTCTGCACATTTCTTCGAACTAAGAACCCCCCGCACAAGCACGAACTGGCAACTACACAGAGTACACAACAAACACAATCCACTTGTCCTCAAGAACTATACATTTATCACTGATCTTGTCCGGCTCCATGGCTAAATGGTTAGCGTGCTGGCCTTTGGTCCAGAGGGCCCCGGGTTCGATTCCCGGCCGGGTCGGGGATTTTAACCTTCATTGGTTAATTCTAATGGCTCGGGGGGCTGGGTGTGTATGCCGTCTTCAGCATTAGAATTCATCATTCTTATAGACGCGCAAGCCGCCTATGCGGCGTCAACTCGAAAGACCTGCACTCGGCCTCTTCGGAGGCCACACGCCATTAAATATTATATATATCACTGATCTTTATTTAATCAATCTTACAATAGGTACTAATTAAATGAACACCACTGCACACGGCTGTCAGTGTATTTAAAAGCTCAGCCAGCCGAGTCACTCGTACAACGTAAACAAACGAGACGTTCTCCCTGTCATAAATTAAGAGATAACGAGATAAGGACTTGAGGTATTATTTAAAAATAACTTCCAAATCCGAAGAGTGTTTGCTTTGCTTTAACCACGCCATGATCCTTCTGCACTTTTTCTCCGAAATTACATCCCCACGCACGAGCACGAACTCACGAAATACACTTTCCGTCAAGAATTGTACATATGTCACTGATAGGTATTTAATCACTATTATACACACTACTGACGAAATGAGCACTGCACTGCATGCGACTGTCTGGAAATGTTAAAAGCGCATGTTTGGGAGATCATTACCGGTACTTCAGCCAGCCAGACAGACAACCAGCCGAGTCAGGCGCGAAACAAAAATTCAAGAAGACATTCTTCCTGTCAGAAATTAAGAACTAAGCAAGATAAGAACTTCGGGATTGTTTAAAAAATAACTTCCATATCTGAAGTCCATTTGCCTCGCTTTGAACCCCCTATGCAAATTTAATAGGAAAGACGCTGGCCAGCGAATGACTTTTTCGTGCCTGCACATACAATTCCCTGAACATGACTGAAAATAAACGCATATACTGCATTTTGTTATCATTTAAATTTTTTAAAATAATTATGTACATCAAGCTGAAATGTTTCTTTACAAGCAGTGAAACAATTAGGAAAATAATGAATATAAAATAGGAGTTACGACATGATAAGTTCTATGCAATGAAGATTTTGCATTTGGCGAAACTTTCCGTTATATTACAATTTTCACACTAAATTATTTTTTTACATTTTTTTGTTAACGGCATCAAATGCGCCTTGAAATTCTGTACATAACACGATATTCACTCATTTTAACCGATAACATTCTGATTTACAGATATTTGGCAAACCCGTTGCATTAGAGTAGAACAGCGCTACCCACAAAACATGGGAGAAGGAAAGGGACGGAATTATCCCATTACTGCTGTACTGCAATTTAAGGTTGGAACGCTCGATATATGGAAAAAGCTCACGCGGCACTTCGTTCAATGAACGAAGTCGTTCAAAATGAACGAGGTAGATTATTATGAGCATCTTAGCAACAGCATAGCGGCGCGAGTTAGTACGTATAATTTACGATAGCTGGTGCTTGCTTAAGTCTTAATATGAACGACAAACCATATAGCCTTCAACCGCACTGCACCTCTTACGCTATTTAAAGCTCGGCGGTTCGAGGGGCGTATTGTACCATTACGTTACATTAGCGACCGTAAATGTCATAGAAACAGTGGACAAATATGGCCTACAATAGCTTCAGGCAATGTGCAAATGCACAGAGTAGAGACATAGTAAATCGATATCGACCGGTCGCAAAGAAAAGAGTCTCAAGATTAAATAATGATGGACCATTAAAAAAATTTGAATGGAACCGATTCTTGACTACCTTGAGAAAAGTTACGAGTTGAACCTACTGAAGGAGAAGAAAAAGATTAGCGCAACGTTGAATATTAAAGTAATAATATACAGACATCATTGAAGACTTTATCTGCAAAATATCGGCAGGAAAAGCGAAGATTTGAAGGAGAATATTTATTATTGCAACAGCTAAATTCAGAAGCAAAAAGAGACTACAGCCGAGTCGAACATTGCCGAAATCAATATTATAGCGGCAAATTTATGCTAAGGAATGCATAATTTATTGTTTCCAAGTGGGAAACAATATCTGTTTAGGCTAAAGAATAAACAAAAAGTAGGCCGAGTTAAAGAAATTATCAAATTAAGAAAGATATTTACGACCAATACGAGAATCACAAGACAATACGTATTGAGTAACCTACTATTCACCAGTGAAATATGCATTCTACCATGTATTTGTTGTTTTATCATTTCATGAGAACTGGTGACAAGATGGAGTCAGCTTAAACAGATGGAATTGATCGCTCAAGATGAAATAGCTCAAGCCAAGATTCCCAGCCGGAGCCGCAGATGACGTAACCTTTGGACTGCGATGGCTGCCTGTTCCAAGATGTCCTAGGCCAGGAGAAATCCAGCAGCAGAATCCCGTTACGAGATAAGTATTATGAGTTGCATCGTATTGAATTTGAAATAAGTTGATGAAAAATAATTCGTATGTGTGCAGGAATGCTAGAAGTAAGAGATTTAGTGCCAATGAACGGATACTAGAGTATAAATGCCAATTATTAACCGATGATATGTGCCAATTTCTGCAGTATAACTATGGTGCTTATGAGATAATTTTAGGTTAATGGAAACAAGGTCAGATTGAGCACATGTGCATGTGTAATGCTAATCTATACGAGCAGACCGTGAAACGTTAAACCAGTTGTGGTTGTAGAAAATGCATGCGAGATGCGAGACGTAACCTAATATTTGAGGTCAATATGAGTTGCAGTCATGGCCAGTACGATAATTGTATTGTAAGGAAATGTTGAAATATTACGGAGTTGCAGTGTGTGAAAGAATATTCAGGCTATTAAGTATTTCTACCGTAACACAGAGGTAATTAAAATGGAGTTAAATGAATATATTTTTAAATATGGAGGTATATATAAAGGAAATGGAAGATTAGTGTGGCAAGATGTAGTTAGTATGAGGAGATATGTTTTCTGTTCGTTGCATGAGTAAGAGATAGCTGATTGAATTGCGAATTCCTGTGTTACATATAATATTTATATTAGGACTAGCACTGCAAGTGAAGGATTCAGGCCATGTTAAGTTGAGTGTATGACTTGAGCCAAACATAATATGTTTCGTAGTGACTTTCAAGCTGAAGGTATTGATAGGTTACTTGTTTGTTATACGCTACGTAATATAAATATACAAGAATAAAATGGAGTCTCGCATGTATAAATATTTGAAGTTCAGCGCGTCAACGCTAATATGAGGAACGGTTTTCTTCGACAAAATCTTGGCACAGCGAAGAGATATTTGAGAATAAGTAAATACATTGGCATATGATTAGGAATTCGTGGCACGATTTTCGCAGGTTAGACTGATTTACTATTATATCTATGGCACTCTGTAGTAAGGATATTTGGTTTATTATGTACATATGATGGTGTACAGTTTTAATTTACTCAATTTTGGCTATGATAGGAATGTTAATAACTGCATTGGTGTTTTTGAACCCAGATTTAAACAACGTAATGCTTGTAACGTGATGAGTCAGAAGTGAGAATCCAAACAAGTATCCAAATAAATTCAGACAAATAGACCGAGAAAAAGATGAAAACCTAAATGATGCCCCAAAGACAGCCCCAAACAGTAATAACAGGAAGATATTCCACTCCCCCTTGATGAATAAAGTTTTGGTCCCTACCTTTCCCCATAAATCAACTTGAATACTGAAAATATATATATTATTGAAGGTTAACGTAAAGGTAAACAAATATAATGGCAATTTAAAGATTTTCAACTATGTTTATCTCAGAAGTCAAGAATTTAAGAATTATCTTTGTAATTTCGTACGATTTTCTTTTCTTTATTGCCGATAGATTCATTGATATTCCACTTTATAATATATTAGCATGCTAATAAACTAAATATAGTATTAATATTGCGTTTCTATTCCTAAAGTAACTTATAGTACGTAGTAATAAGATAATATATGGATAAATTGAATTTGTTTATGCCGAATACTAAGCGTTGATCAGACAATTTCCTAAATGTATGGAGACTGAATGACTGGTTGAGCATATAGCTACTCTTCAACGGAATCTACGACTTATCTAGAGTATATGGGAATACAATGAAAGTAATTTACCCTGAGAAACGAATAGGCACCATATTGTTATTGCTCGTGTTCATACATGATATCCCAGTTTTCATGTAAATTATCCGTAAATGATATAATACAGAGTCTAGGTATGTTTCTTGACCCGGTGTTGTGAATTTCGTAGCCGGAGCAATATTTAAACAGGTGTATATTTAATTAATGCTCCAACGCGGCGTAATAGAGGAAGTCACCGCGGGAACATTAATAAACTAAACGGTGCAGTATGAATCAGATGTTTGAAAGAGAAGAAGCGTTTTACCTGTTTTATCCACGGCAAAATATTTCTCTAAGATGATAATATTGTCCTTTTTAGCTGTTAAAGAGCTGGGAAAGACGAATCCTGTGAAAACGTCCTGTTAATAAGGAATTTTCCTGAATAACTAACTAATATTACAATGTTAGATATAAGTCTACACAAGTATTTGCTCTATAAAACCAATGTTTTTCCTTATGCCTGACACTGCACTCATCAGAGTGGGATCTGTAAAATCTAATTCCCTTAATATTTCCATTAATGTTGCATTGTAATAAGGGGAGTGGAAATGAATGAAATTATGAACTTCTATAGTTTTCTGTCGATCATCACCTAATTTTAACCACTACTACATTCATCTCATTTTAGACATAATTATACACGGGCAGGACAGGTAGTAACCGAGAATAAGAATCGTCTCGCAGGAAAAGGAGAAAGGGTTGAGCAGCTATTATTTTATGAACAGTAATATCTGAACTGTTTTACGGCTCATTTATTTTTTTTGCTATTTGCTTTACGTCGCACCGACACAGATAGGTCTTATGGCGACGATGGGATGCGAAATGCCTAGGAAGTGGAAGGATGCGGCCGTGGCCTTAATTAAGGTACAGCCCCAGCATTTGCCTGGTGTGAAAATGGGAAACCACGGAAAACCATCTTCAGGGCTGCCGACAGTGGGGCTCGAACCCACGATCTCCCGATTACTGGATACTGGCCGCACTTAAGCGACTGCAGCTATCGAGCTCGGTGGCTCATTTATTGTTACGGTTTCCACGTGCCAGTAAATCTTCTGACAAGAGGCTGTTGTATTTGGGCACTTTGAAATTTATGAGCGTTTTCTATGTGGTATGAACAATTTTAACATATGTTGTTATTTTTAGTTGATTATTCTTCTACGCCAATACACTCATCTTAAGATAACCTATGCGTACTGAATACAATACCGTAGTCTCGTGTCGGTTACCATGTGATAACATGATTTTGCTACTCCGCTCCAAGTGCGTGTGATTTCCTTGTGCCTCATGTTGTTGACATTGATTGTTTTGTGTGTAGACAAAGTATTTATTTACCAGTGCCCGTGTATAATTCCCACAACTGTCGTGTAGTATAGAACGCTTACAGTACGTAAGTGCCAGACTATAAACACGTTTTATTTTTTTCGTAATGTTTAAAGAGGTAAACCGGCCATATTTTCACCCCGTTGTATGTATTTTGGACCGTATTTTGCATAAAATCGGACTCGAACAAACACGAGCTCATTTATAGCTAGCAGGCAAGTACAGGTACGACATTTTGCGAACTTGGAATTTGATTGTCGTCTTTCGGAGCTCCTAGCACGAACAGAAGACAAGTACTCAATGCACAGCGCCACCGTCAGTTGAGAAGTGAGAGGATATGTGCTGTCCACCGCCGTCTCAATCCTATATACTGCCTGCTCTATGCTAGGCGGTTAACATGCTTCTCAGCGTGAGCTCCTAGTGTCACAAACCTCCGCTAGGAGTGCCAGCTACCGCACCCAACTTATGTCCATACCCACGTTGTTGTATTCCAAGTGCGTTTGCATCGAGTATTTATGTGTGTGTCTCTGGTTGTAAAATGATGAATTGTTGTGTTCCTCTCTGTATATCATAGCAAGAAGTCCGAATTCTTCAGGTGTGAGGATTCCTGAAATCCCTCCAAGTAAAGAACTTTGGGAAAATTGGTTTAACGCTATCAAGGCAAGGATCAACCAAAGGTGGTCAATGGATTCCATCCGATTATTCTTGTGTTTGTAGCCTGAATTTTAGAGATGGAGATAAAAGACAAAACTAAAATTATCCCCACTACTTTCACACCAGAAAAATAGCTCCACGAAAGACCAGACAGCGACAAGATATTTCTTCGGAAGAAATCTATGATGAAACGAGCTCTTCAACCGCAGGAAATACGTTGGAGGACGAGTACGAAATTCATGTGACCAACGATGTATCAATCCTAGTCAAAATTCAAACGAGTAAGAATGACAGCAGTGATCAGAAAATTAGACATTAGAGGCTCCGGTTGAGAATTCTGAGACTGCGATAACAGCTGATGACTAACCATAATGAAGTTAAAAGTCTGCAGAGGAAATTCGAAGACAACCCATAAATTGATCATCTGAATAAAGTAAAGAAAGCAGCTAAATATAATGAAGAAAGACCATTTATCTTTAAAATCAAATCCATTACTTTCGCAAGACAAAATCCGCGCGGTCAGAACAAAATGACACGGTACTATGCGGCGTGAGGAATATTATTCCAAACGGTTATCAATATGGCAGGACTCCTAGTCTAGTATCAGCTCCGTCACAATGCATTCTGGACAGGTAGCCTGAATGGAAAATGTTGATAGTGTTTGTCGGGATATCCAAATTAGTGAAGGAAAGTCTTAGAGCTGAATGTAAAACTCTCAGATCAACAGGGTATAACAATGATTGCCAATTAAATGGCTAATTAGGTATGGCTCCTCTACGACCGAACCAGTGACAAGTTCGTTTGCGTGGTCAGTGTTGAATGTGTATGCGGCACAGATATTGAAAATCTCCTGCTCTCGAGAATAAACTGTTGTGTTTTCTTGTAAACGGACTTTCCTCGTTAAAGGCTTAGAAGTCTCCGATCTATCCCTTTTAGTTCAGAAATGATTTTTGCCGTTGACTGACAATCATAGAACCAATGTTTAAACATTTCGGAGAGGGGAAAGTGAGAACTCATCCTTTCTATCCTAGCCGTAAACTTCTTTTCAGTTTTCACTATTACCATTTGATAAATGTGAGGTCCCGGTTCCTAGACAGTGAAATGACAGCAATGGCATCATCACCTGCAAATATGTGAAAGAATTTTTCGCCTCCAGAGAGACTTGACATCCAAGTCTGTTCGGTATTACGAATAAACAGAGGAATTTGGAAAAGATGAATGTACTGCTGTACAAATTTTTCCCCAGCAGTCACTGCTGCTATTCGCTTCATGAAAGAAAACCATGCCCGTTTATAAGTACATGTTTAGAGTTTTCATACGCAGAATCGACGGTGCGCTTCATGGAATTAATGTGCAAATTTTTCACATTCCACGTCGTCATTGACAGAACTCTGCACATTCGGCAAAACAATCCAGATTGTGTGCATTTCTATTCACCACCACATAAAATACTTACAATTGTGTGTTTGTTTATTTATTTATTTATATATATATTTATTTATTTATTTATATATTTATTTATTAATTTATTTGGGAAACCAAAACAGCGAGAAGCCGAATTACAGAGTTCCGAAAAATATATTTACAGTGGAGTAGCACAAGGCAAACATAAAAAAGTAAGTGGAAGAACAATGAGGAAAAAACATCTAATGATAAAAATAGAGGAAAAAATAAAAACTAACAAAATACCAAAATAACTGTAAAGACACAACAATTAACAACAAAACATAAAGGCAAAAGAAACAACGAGGAAAATTGAAGATTGAAATTGCCGCATTTCCAGTTTTATTTATATGGTTTTACTGTCGTAAATGTTGGCAATGTGCTCGCAATGAGGTGCTTGTTAGCTTGATATTGAGACCTGATAGTTATGCGCTAGTGAGTTTATTTTTTATTGTGTAGTGTGGTGATTATATTTTTAAAATTCTCTTTACAAATCTTGGAATTTGTGACATTCTTGTGCACCTTTTCATACTTCGAGCAGAAATTTTATGGAAACGAGAACAAAGTGATTTCTCGCTGTAACTTCGTCCTGAACAAGGATTTTAATTTATGCGCTAATTCGTTTTTTAATGGTGTGGTGATTTGCTTTTCTTTAACTGTGTTAGGAAATATTCGAATATATGTTGCTGTGTGCCTTTTTGTATTCCGAACAGGAAAAAAAAAGAGAAAAGGGACACTATCATTTCACGAATTCTCTGTAGACCAGGACAAAACTACGGAGTGGCTAAAGCAGGTAGCACTCTCATCTTAGTTTTCCGTTTCTTTTTCGGGTATTTACCTTCGTTCTTTCTTTCTTTCTTTCTTACTCTGTTTACCCCTCCAGGGTTGGCTTTTCTCTCGGACTCGGTGAGGGATCCCACCTCTACCACCTCAAGGGTAGTGTCCTGGAGCGTGAGACTGCGAGTCGGGGGATACAACTGGGAAGGATGACCAGTACCCCACCCAGGCGGCCGCAACTTCTATGCTGAACAGGTGCCTTGTGTTGGGGATGGGAAGATTGGAAGGCATAGACAAGGAACAGGGAAGGAAGCAGCCGTGGCTGGATTTATTTGTATGAACTCGTACTAGTTCAAATAAAAGAGTCGTTCAAATGAACTAGTTCATGAACGACCCAACTCTAGTGTCAAGCTTGCTGTAAGGAGGTAAGTTCGTATGTTCCTTTTATATTTTTTTGTGATTGAGAACTATGATCGCATTTCATTGTAGCATATACAGGCCTATTAATTTATGTATTGGGGCAAGTTGTTTTGTTGCAATGCTGTGTTAGTCGTGAACTTTCAGCAATTTATATTGCTAAAATGTAAATAATCACTAAATTACTGAACGAGGAGTTAGAACGCCGGTGGTCTCTTGTCACAGAATGGACGAAAATTATCGGTATTTTAAACTGTGGTTCATTTCCTGTGAAAATAGAGATTTACAACATATGCTATTTTTAAAACTCCCTTTAGAAATCTTGAATTCTATTACACTTCCGCTAAGTCTTCGCGAAACACAGGTTGCAGATCTAATGTAGCCAGGCTAAAACGATCCCACAGCGTGTTTTACAAGGTTACCAAGACTATCTTTACAACAAAGCTGTTCATGAGTCCCATACGTTTACTCCTGCTTCTTTGATGTTTAAATTTGTGCCTAACACGTTGCTCTCTAACCTTTGGTCACTTAATGATATTCTACCAGAGACAATATATCCCGATAATATTCGAGATCTATGGAAGAAGGCTAAGGCTAATCTTAAAGTTTCTCATGAAAAGGTTAGGGAAAGATATGATCGTGGACGGAGGCCCACCAATCTAAAAGTAGATCAAGTTATGATAAAAAACTTTGTTCCTGCGGGCAAGCTTGCCCCCAGATTTCATGGGCCGTGCATCATTTTAGATTTCCTGACTCCAGTTACATTGTTGGTGAACAATCCAGCCACCGAGAGGATTTTTAGAGTCCACATTTCGCAAATAAAACCTGTGTAACGTCATTGTTAACTTAGCTATCAACATTTTAGCAGGAGCTGGAAGGTTATATTTTTCTTTAAAATCTAAGGCCTTCTACCCTTAGGTTGTATTTTGTTATCCATATGTATACTGCTTGTACGATCTTCCCCTCTGGTTTTCCTGCTGTCAATTCCTTGGTGGCCATTACCAAGCCCCCGCCTCCTGCATGTCCACGCCTATGGCATGAAAAGCCTTCCACACCGCCCGGTTCTCAGCATCACCAATTAAGATCGTGCCCTCTAAATCTCAAGTCACCAACAACACTTTTCTGTCGCCGAGATCTTACTGTTTCAGTGTCCCCGCAGCCGTTCGTCGCCGTACCACCACTGAGGTGGGGTACGGGCCCACTCCACTCCCGTGATGTCTACCTGTGTACGGCGCGCCGGAGTCCTTCTCCCGGTAAAGGCTGAAGTGCGGCGCCCCTACCGCCAATTCATCTGGGGACTGTACATATACTTCTGATCTTCGGCGTCCTTCACCACGACTACACCTCCCATAGTAGCGGGAGAGGTGTATCTGAGGGTTCCGGGTGACCTCAACTGAATATCGGCAGCGGCGGCAGTTCTTGCCGTCAAAAGTAGCAACATGTATTTCAAAGTATACTGCAACTAAGACACTCCTAAGCTTAAGTTTAACGAGTTGCTACCTGACTACCCCCCCCCCCCCCCAAAAAAAAACTTAGAAATTGTTTTTTCTTCAAAGTTAAATATTTTTTTCAAAATTCTTCTGTGTCACCCCTTGCGAGGACATTTGGTGGGGGGGGGGGGGGGAGAGGTCTGCACCGGGAGGTACACCTCTACGCCGCATATTTAAATCTTGTGCCAATAGAACTCCTCTACGGGAGAACACACTGAACTTGGAACTAGACCTACTCAAACTTTTCCTCAGAAGATGTCACTACCGTAGTTTTGGTATTGTGAAGTTTCCAGTACTGTGTGAATTTCAACTTGTTTTGTTTTCCGTTCATCAAGAAGTTTGGACATTCTCTCATAGATGTCACTGCTAAAAACTATGATCATGCACCCTGGTGTGAAGTGAAGGAAGTTTTTTGAAGAAAGTTTGTATTCGTAAGTTCTTTTTACTAAATTTTGTTAATTCATCTTTACGTTGGCAATATTTATCTTTTCTTTCCGCCAGTTTTGAATTTAGCCAATCAAGAATTTCTGTAATTAATTTTCAACCAATCCCGTGTTTCTTCTTCGATTTTGAGTGTTACCTTTTCATTCACCAATAAAATTATGTGGGTGTGTCTTGATTATTCACGAAAGGTCTCGAACCTTCCCCGAGGGTTTATAAACTGCGGGTTTTCACGGCTCTTGACCATTTGATCAACATCTAACTTAGTGTGTGTGTCAAGCAGGAGGCGGGAGGTGCCTCTTTCTTCAGGCAGCTGGTCTTCAGCAAGGTAATGGCCAGTTAACAACTTATTCCTTGCTAGCTCCGCAGTTTAACCTGTGGGAAAGGTCCAAAACCTGAAATATGTAACCTACTTCTCTACAGATGTAATTCTCTGCCGGCTTATGTAAAAGTTCATAAAATTTTTAACTGTAAATCGGGGAAAGAGAGTGATGCACCCTCTCGAGCTCCCCTTCATTTTGGTTTGAGGTGACTACGTTTTGTAACTGATTTTCTTCCTTTCCATAATGTGTTAAATTTCTTTATTATACGAGTCACCTCCATAGTTTGGGAATTGCCACTGTTTCATTGGCCTAGTGCCCTTTAGGTTTTAAAATTCACATCTAGGAGTGCAAGTATTCGACTCCTTTCATTTTGTGTTCAGGCCATTTATTTAACTGTTATTTCTTGTACACGAAGGCCCTATAGGTTGGGTACAAGATACCCCCGTTTCAATTTTGTAAGCTAGGCCATGGAAGGCCAAAAGATGCAAGATATTTTGGGTGTTGCCTTGAATAGGCTTGAAAACTGAGTGTGTTAGTTCTTTTTCGAAGTAAGATTACTGAATGCCTTTTGAAGGCTTAATATTGTGAGTATGGTTTTCCGTGGTTTCCCATTTTCACACCAGGCAAATGCTGGGGCTGTACCTTAATTAAGGCCACGGCCGCTTCCTTCCAACTCCTAGGCCATAACTCGTCGCCATAAGACCTATCTGTGTCGGCGCGACGTAAAGCCCCTAGCAAAAAAATATTGTGAGTTGGGAGCCAGTGCTCCAGGTATTAGGGGAATTCTGCCCTTAAGTAAGATTATGATCTTGGTAAAGTTAAGGGTGTAGCTCAGGAAGTGTAATGTGAGGGCTTGAAGCCCAAGTTCTGTTTATACCACCAATCTTGTCTTTCCTGGACTTGTTTATTGCCACTGGTACCTGTTACATTGTTACTTGTTGTTTTTTTTTAAAGAGAAAAAAAAAATATAACCTTTGTTACCATTTTAAATTAACTTTGATTTTGTAGTTAGACCCATTCACCCCGGCACCTTATTTCACCTCTGCTGGTCCACGGGTAACCCCGTAACAGTATGACTCAGTCATTTTCAGCTATTCATTTACACAAGTTAGACTAACATAGGGACACAATCATTAAATAGAATGGGGTTTGTAAACCCTGAGCTAAAAGTATAAATACATTGTGATACACTTTAGTCCGCATTAAAATTCTTCAATTTTCACTTCTGAAATAATGAGAATACACTAATTTAATGTTCCTATTGTGTATTACAGGCTACATCATACAAATTAACAATGTTTTAAAAATAATCAAAAGATTATGTACAAATTACAGGCAAACAACCTCGTAACGGTTGGTGATATGTTAAAAGAAAGTTTAAATTGGGCTGTGAACTAATTATTTCATCTGGAACACACTGAGTTTTATGAGAGTAACATTATTATCACTGTCTACTGATGATCCATGGTATGAATCTGATGTAGTTCATAAAACACTAGTCATATGGTCGAAGCTAGTCCTATTTGTAAAAAATATATGTATTGATTATGTAGAATAAAATATCAAATTGTAAAAAGTGATTTACAACCATCAATAAGGGCAAAAAAAAAAGCTACAATTATTGCTTCCCCTTAAGAAGGAATTTTTTTTTTTTTTACTGCATCTGCTATCTCAAGCCAAACTGCTTTGAGATCAGGCTGAATTTCATGGATCCATTGACCTCACGTCTTCTTTCCAAGATTTCTCGTCACTAGTTGTTGTAGAATCCTCTTTCGTGGCAGCCACAAGAAGTGAAAGAAATGCAATATTCTTTCCTTCTTCATTGTGCTGGAGATTGGATCGATCTCTCGATGGACAGTTTCATCAGGAAGAATTCTCAAGATTCCTTTGACCTGGTATTTTTTATATATGTAAGTTCTGGTGATTCTTCTTTCAGTTTTGAGGAGCTGATCAGTTCTTTTTTTTAAAATTTGGAGATCATACATCATAGAACAGGAGCAATCACTAACAGCCACAACACGGTTCCTTTGCTACTTGAACAGGATATTATATGAATTCATCTTTAACCTTGTGGTGATAGTGCTGTTAAAAGGGGGAATTGCCCTGATCTTGAGATGTCACCGACAGGGTTTCACAAGCACCTGTCTACTGATATGCATTTATTATACGTTGACCAGATTAGAAATTGGGCTTTTTAATTTTATTAGCTCTATTTGTCCATGTTCCTTATTTAAGTTGTGTGTGATTATTCCTAAAAGATATTTATATTGTAGAAATATGTTAATGTTTTGATCATCATATTTTAGTAATTACAAAAACAATTTTTAAGTTCATCATCATCATTTTACAGTTCCAGTTTCCCAGGTACTGTTTTTGAGCCTCTTTCACTCCTTCCTGTCCATATAAAACTTGTCATGGAGAACATCATCCATTGTCCATCCTCTAGTAACTAGATAAACCTTGATCATGTCCATCCATCAGGTTTTAGGTCTTCCTGCAGGTCTTTCCCCTCCATCTGTCTTTCTAAACTTATTCTGGCTGTTCTTGTAGGCTCCAACTTCATCACATGCCTGTACCACCGTAGTCTGGATGTGCCGATATCCTTATTCCGGCTTTTTTCCCCACCTCCTTTCTTAACTTGTCCATCTTGGTCTTCTGGCTGGTGGATCTAAGAAATTTCATCTCTGATGCTTGCAGTCTTGATGAATCTCTTTTTGTGAGGGTGCATGTTTCAATACTATAGGTCAAAATTGGTATGAAATAACTGTTAAACATCAACAGTTTGGCTGGTTTTGGAATCATGTCATCCCATAAAAGTGCTCTTACTTGTTGGTAGAATTCTGATCCCTTTTTGCACTCTGTTTGTAATTTCCTTTCTGACCAAATTATCACTGGAGCTGACCCTTCCAAGGTAAGGAAAAATATCCACACACTCTAGCTGGTGATCTCCTAGTTTTACACTTGCTGGACGCCTTTCTCTGTTGACTGCCATCACCACTGTCTTGGTCTCGCTGATGTAGAAGTTATATTCCTGGAACTGGGATTTCTGTACTTTCAAGTCTGGTCTGTACTTCCTCTTCTAACTTTTCTTTCATGGACGTTCAATATATTGTCCATAACAGTGCTGAACAGTGCACTTCCTTGTTGAACTCCACTCTTGGTCTCAAACTATGAAGATCAACCTTCCCCACTTTGTACACAGTTAGTACAGTCTTTGTACAACATCTGAATTTTCCTTCCCAGTCCTTCAGATACATTCCTTTTCCTCAGGCACTCCCAGATCTTATCTCTTATAACACTATCATAGGCCTTTTCTATATCCAGGAATACAATGTCCAGGTTCTTGCCTTTCTCCCAATACTTTTCCATCAGTATGTAGGTGCTAAAAATTTGATCCATTGCTGATCTGTTACTTCTGAATCCATAATCCTCCTCCTCTAACTGTGGTTCATTGATGACTCTCAATCTCCTTTCAATGATCTTCTCTAGAATTTTTAGCCCATGAGACAGCAGTGTTATTCCTCTATAGTTTGTAGGTTTCCGTCTGTTGCCTTTCTTGAACAGGGGAATTATAATGCCCTTGCTCCAATCTCGAGGTATTTTGTTGTCTGTCCATATGGCATTTAGTACTCTGTGCAGCCATTGTTTACTCTTGATGCCTGCTGCCTTTATCATGTCCGCATTCACTTTATCTGCACCTGAAGATTTTCCTTTAGGTATAGATTCTAAGGCTGTCTCAGTTTCTGTCCAGGTGATGGGAGGTTCCTTATTGTAGGCTTACATTTCTGGTTCTGTATTCAGTTCTTGAACTGGTCTATTCAGTAGGTAGTCGAAATGGTTTTTCAGGACTTCTTTCATGTCACTTTCTGTCCTAACGAGATTTCCATTTTCATCTTCAAGTGCCTTTATGGAATTCACTGGTTTCCTTTTACCTGTGATAACACTATACAGTAGTTTCTTATTACCTCTGCTGTCTTCCTCCAGTTTCTGAGTGAATATATTCCATGCCTTGGTCTTTTCTTCTGTAACTGTTTTTTTAACATCCAGTTTCTTGTTTTGTTATAATTGTTCAAGGTTTCTGATCTTTGCCTCATATCTAGTAAGATCCAGTTTATTTTTCTCCCGATCACTTTCTTTCTGCAAGAGTTTACTTTCCCTGATTGCTGCTCTCACTCTTTATTCCATCACAGTGTTTCTTTCTCCCTTGTTTTTATACTTGTCTTTCCACAGACTTCGGTTGCTTCCTTAACCAATGTGACCCTTAGTCTGGTCCATTCTGCTTCTCCATTTTTCCTTTCATCTCTTGGTAATAGGGTTTTTATCTGGTTCTGATACTCAATTCTCTTATTAGTTTTCTGGAGTTCCCATACTTTGATTTTTGGCATTTTCCTGTTCTGTACTTTTGGCACATAGAAGTTACTAATAGACGGTGGTTACTGTCAAGGCTCTCGCTGAGTATTACTCCGACATCTGTTACCATTCTGCTTTCTTCATGTGAGATGACATAATCAATTACAGTCTTTTGTAGTCCATCCCAACTGTATCGTGTTATCTTATGGCTCTGTCGCTTCTTGAACAAACTATTTTTCACCACCACCCTATTCCTCATACAGAAGTCAAGGAGATGTTCACTTTCTATATTTCTTCCACCATATCCATGAGGTCCCATTATGTTCTCATATCCTGTTCTATCTGTCCCAATCTGTGCATTCAGATCTCCTATGACTACTCTCTCTTTACTAATAACTTTCTCCAAATTATCAAGAAACCGGTTCTTATCCTCTTGACAACATCCAGTTTGAGGTGCATGCAGCTGTACCAAAGTTAGTTTTTCTTTCCCTAACTGCACAGTCACCTTTATTACCCTCTCACTAACATACTAAATGTCAGCGACTCCTCCTAGATCTTTATCCATGATGAAACCAACACCATTCCTCATCTGTTCATGTCCATGCTAATACAGTGTATTTCTTAATTTCTTCATTCCTTTCCCTCTCCATTTGGTTTCACTCAGCCCCAATATCATTAATTTCCTCCTTTCCATGAGGTCCACTAGTTCTTCACATTTTCCTGTGAGACTGAGTAAGTGGATGGTCCCAATCCGTGTTAGTCTCTCCAGAATTTTTGCACGATCCCGTCTATCATCAGGCCATAAACCATCATCCCTGACACGAGTCCGCTCATGCTGGCGCCTTAATTTAGTTAATAAATGCGTTCCAAGGCTCTTCTGTGCTTTGAAAGCAACTATGAATAAGCTCTTTTACTGGCTTGCTAGGCCTAACGCAATTGAGAATTTTCTTAGTAAGTTTATTCAAGTGTTATTTTATGTAAGAGGAATCTCAGGAGAGAACCATCCAACTGTATTTCCCAACAGCATAAAATATTATTAAATGTGATCCAGAACTGTATGAATACATCATATCTTCGCATATATGAGCAACACAATAATCAATATCACAAAAGACGTAGAGTTAAACTACAACTAATTATTATTACCAATCTGATGCTAGATCTTAATTATTTGTACCTGCCATGTCCACACAATTTAAGGCAAACTTCAGCTGCCTCTGTGGATCAGTGGTAGTGTCGGCCTCCGGATCCCAAGATAGTGGGTTCAAATCTGGCAGAGGTAGTTGGATTTTTGAAGGGCAGAAAAAAGTCCATTTGACACTCCATATCGTATGATGTCGGCACGTATAAGATCTCTGGTGACACATTTGGTTCTTACCTCACAAAATTAATCAAATCTCAGCCATAGATGCCCAAGAGAGTTTCGGTTTACTTGGTCTGCCAACCAGTAGGCCTAGAGTAAAACGGAACGTCGAAATTGACGAGCAGACGGCCAGATGGTGTCAAATTGAAATGTCTGCACGCAGTAGCTGAGGCCATACGATTATTAATATTATGGCAAACTTCAACGATGGGCTGGCTATTGGCATTTGCCATGACGTAATGTGACCTTAAACGAAGTTCTCACATTGATCAGGTTAGAAATTGGACTTTTAAATGTTATTAGTTCTGTTTATCCACGTTTCTTTCTTATTTAACCTATTCAATGCCAAACCCATATATACACGTTTCTGGCCGCCGTTGCCACGTTTTAGTGCAGTGTTTACTTTGCGAGCCCATACATGTACGGAATATAGGGTCATGTTTCGAAATTTCATGGAAATGTTCAAAGAAGTTGTGTACGTATCAATTTGGATGCAGTTATATTTCAGCATAAAATCCTTAAGTGGCAAATAGTGAATAGCACAGTGAAAGTTTAACTCTGTTCTTGGATACTAAGTAGCTTTTCCTAACTGTCGTGGCTCAGACGGTTGAGGCGCTGGCCTTCTGACCCCAACTTGGCAGGTTCGATCCTGGCTCAGTCCGGTGGTATTTGAAGGTGCTCAAATATGTCAGCCTCTTGTCGGTAGATTTACTGGCACGTGAAAGAACTCCTGCGGGGCTAAATTCTGGCACCTCGGCATCTCCGAAAACCGTATAAAAAGAAGTTAGTGGGACATAAAGCCAATAAAATTATGATTAAACTTTGGAGAAAATCTGCCATTTCTCAAATACAGCTTTTATGATCAGGTTTACTTACTTTCCATGATTTGAGAACTGGTGTAATTAGATTGACTGCTAATATTTTGAAGAAAGATGCTAGCTCCAGAATTGTAAATACAGTAAAAGTAGAAATATACTAGCTACTTTAGTACAGTCATGGTAGTCTGCTATGCTTTAAATACCCCGCCACACCAGCTGGAAACATGTACACGTAGTAATATTACAATCCTCCACTACTCACCTCGGAGTGCTGGAAGGATGTCTCTTGCTGTCCGTCTGTCTGCTGCAAGCAGCTTAAACTGTTTAATATCTTCAGACTTAAAGGTTTTGCATTTAGGTAATTAACATGTTCAAGTTGTTCTGTTATTTTGCAAGCAATTTTTTGAAGAAAGACAGAAATTACTATTTTACTAATCAGCTTGCTTACCTGCTCGTTATGATTGCTGTCAGAAGATGAGGCGCACATTGGTAAACAGGATTTTTATCTTGTCAGTACAAACAGAACAATGTCAGTCAAAATTTCACACACACTGGTGGACACATACTGGGCAACTTGGCACATGAATTGGAAAATTATGATTATCCACACTAATTCTTCAGTTGGAACACAGCTTATCAGAAGCGCCTCTGATGCAAATTAAATCTGTCAGCAAAGAATTAACTTTACTCTTGCCGAACAGCCGATAACATAGTTTACATAGGGTTTCCTTCTGCCCTCGATGTACTATAAAACCTCCAACGTACACCAACGATGCTTGTTCCATAGTAATAAACACAAGACCTGAAATTACGATAAATGGTGAGTGCATGCAAATTATAGTAAACATACAGAAAAATATTGTGGATTTGTAGAACTCAAGTGGAGGTTCATTAAGGTTGTTTAAGATATTTGTCACTGAGCTTGGAATAGTACTCTGTAAAACGTCTTTCCTCTGCACAGTCTTGCCTGATGTGATCTTTGTTTCCAGTTTTTCTTCATTTCTCTGTGTGTAGGATGTTAATGAAAATAAGCCTGTTTTCAGTATTCTGTTCATGCTAAATATTAATGCCCTACTACCCAACAAGTCATTACTTCCTGAAATATGTCATAATTTACTGAAGAAATTCTCAAATGTTCTTCTCATTAGTACAATATGAAATCTGGAGGTCAGAAGGTAATTGGTACATTTAACGGCCCAAGAAGTAGTCAATAGAATAGCTTCAGATGTTTCTTTACTCAGAAACCCACTAACCCCACCCCAGGTATGTCGGAAATTCATTTTCTAACCAAGGTAGTCTCTCATCACTTACGTCAAAAAAGTGCATTTTCTCTTTATGGTGATGTGCAATAGTGCTATTTATATTAACATTGAACCAATTCTTAATAAATTTCAAAAAAAAGTAATAGATGAACCACAATTCCTGTTCCTGAAAGCTTGTGCTTTCAAATGGGAAGAATTTTCCTTCAAATATTCCAAAGCAGTGATGACCTCTGTAGAGAATAATTATTTCACTCTTTTTACATTATACTGAAAGTTCACAAGTTTAACGTGTTTTCTTGATGGAAAGGAACAGGCTTCATTATTTCCTTTGATTACAGTTCATGCAAATTTTCTAGATGCCTTCCTGTTATTTCTTCATTACCATCTATCATTATCTTTTCTAGAAGAAAGTTTCTAACAATCTTCAATATTATGTGGCACTGGTTGAAAGATAAAATAAAGGTCTGCTTTGGTCCTCTGGATGATATATTTGTGGCTTTATTGCTTTTCCTTTGAACAATCATCTCATCACGTTTACATTAATTTTGTGATTCTCAGTAACTAACATCAACATTAAAATCCACAAGCCTCCATTTGTTTAATTACGGACAGCATTACAGCGTGAAGTAAAGGGCCAAAAAGTTCTTTGAGAAGAAGTACGCCACAGGAATTCTGTAGCTGGTTGATAAGCCATTTATCAGGAAGCACAATAAATGGTTCGCAAGTACTGCCTTATTTTCTCTCGCATATTGAAGAATAGGCATGTAATTGGATCTATCCTAATACCTGTTAGCTTTTGTATGTGCCGATGTGTCCTTACGACCAAAAAATGTATCTAGTTTCTACTCATAATGTAGATGCTGTTTGATAGACACCTCATCAATATTTAGAGAACATATTCTTTTGACTTTGTTCAGCGTTTCCATTCTACTTAAAGCCTGGCTTTCACTAGTTTGGTTTCACCTGTTTCACATGATGTATACTGTACATAGCGGCTCGGTGTGCTCCTCGTTAGTAATTTAAATAAAATGCTTCTAGCAAAGTTGGAACCTTTTAGATGAAATAAATTTCCAAATTAAACAGGGTTTTAACACATTGTGGTCGAAGGCCACACGCCGTACGGACTGCGTCGTTTATTGTGGAGAACGAAGGCCGCACGGCGTATGTTCTCCGGTTCTCATTGTTGTTACTATGAAACGAACGTACTATATGCGTCGATCGGCACTGCAGTATAAGATTTGATTAATATAGTTCTTGAAAAAAAAAAAAAAAAAGATAACAACAAACTACAATTCTACACGCCATATTCTTCCTTTCAAATCATGTCAGAGCTCTGCTGACTCGGTGACAGTGTGCACATAATGCCGTGAACTGAATGACTGAACAAAAGTAATTTATACCAACTGAACAGATCTAATATACCACATACAATATTTACGTGCTAATTATCACGAAGATTTATCTCTTGTAGAAACAATTCCGAAAGGTCTAAGAACCTTATAAACTCAATATCAGCCATATTTTATTAGCATACCTGCCAACGTTACAAAACAAAAAATCAGGAGATTTAGATATGAAAATCAGGAGATGCAATTGGTCAAAACTGCTTATTCTACATGTCTTGCGCATTACAGTACTAATTACACATCTCTATTCCCTCACAGGAAGTATGTGAGTGGCGATGATGCTTGTTGTTTAAAGGGGCCTAACATCTACGGTCATTGGTCCCTAATGAACTCATAATTCATAGTATAGTATTTTGTGAAAACCATGACTGTACCATCACGAAGCATCACCAGATGAAACTGTAAGTACATTGTTTAAAATCTGCTATAGATTAAGTTATAATGTTGTCATCACTGCCGTGAATATTAATTTGGAAATAAGTGCAAGTGTGTGGTTGAAAATACTCTTGAAAGACCTTTCTCAGGTTGACATTTCCACGAAAAATGCAGCCTTATAAAAGGGTAAGGTTGACTTTATAGAGTGTAGTGGGGCTACGATTGCTTATATTTAAAAAGTATTTTTGCTGCTGGGGTAACGAATGTGTTCACCGCATGCCACTCCTTCTGTGTCATTATTCCATTTAAATGTGCACACTGCTCATTCCAATCACTGCCTCAGAGTAGGGATTGAACACCTGGAATACTATGATGATCCAGGGTGTTACCAGCAGTATCAGAAAATTTATGAACCAGAGGAATGGCATGCTAAAGAAGAGAGAGATATAACTCCCAAGCTACTTCCTACTAATATTCAGGCAGGATGTTTTACAATGTACGTAGCAGTAATCCCATCTATCGGAGATGACTGGCAGCAGAAGACACAAAGCACATCACAACAAACAATGGTCAATGTAATGTTATTGTTAATCAATTTTATGAGCTTTCTATATTGCAGGCCTTCATATTTAGTTTTCTTCCGAATCTGTGATATTAGAGCATCTAATGTAAAGCGAGTCCTACTTTCTTTCATGACTCCCTCTTGTGTTATTATTCAAGCAATCGTTCCTTCATGACTTTTTCTTTCTTATAATCATCTTCACAATTTAATCACCATCACCACCAATATTATTTTAGTTGGTACGGTAAAACCGAATAAGACATAAATAATAGGAAAAAGAACTTTTGTTACGTAGTACTTTTCGATATGACCAATAACATAGGTAATTAAAAATTACATTTTTGGCACCTTCCCCTAAACTACCATTTTGGACAGGGTGAGTAGAATTATTTATAGCATAAACTGTAGTTCCTTATTCCCCAACTTTACATACTGATTTTCATTAAATTCTGTTCACCCATTTTCTCGTACCTTGGCGCTGATATGGACTTCGCAACAAAAATCCAAATTCATGAATATCTCTGTTATCACAGCCAGTACGGTAAAATTTTATATGACATAAATGATAGGAAATTTAATAATACATAACTAAGTTATGTAGTATTTATCGATAGGGCCAATAACAACATAAATATTTGAGAATTAAATTTTAGGCCTTCCCTAAACTACCATTTCACTCAGAATGAATAAAATTATCTACGGTATAGATTGTAGTGACTTATTCCCCGACTTTACATACCAATTTTCATTAAATTCTTTGCAGCCGTTTTCTCGTGATGCACAGAGATACATACATACACATACATTATGGAAAATTAAAACGTGCATTTCCCCTTGCTACTGTGGTCACGACCGGTACAGAAATATCATTATTTTTAAATTCTGAGCAATGTACCGACAAAACTCTTATTTATATTGAGATAAATTAAAATTTGTCAGAATTGTCTCCAAATGGCCCCTAAAATATCTAGGAAAGTCAGTAGTCATTATCATTGAAATTCTGTCACTAAATTACTAAAAAAACTCCATATCTAGCGACTAGTCCCTAGAATCACCAGGTGCGTTGACCGTGCGGTTAGGGACGAGCAGCTGTGAGCTTGCATCCGGGAGATAATGGGTTCGAATCCCACTGTCGGCAGCCCTGAAGATGGTTTTCCATGGTTTCCCATTTTCACACTGGGCAAATGCCGGGGCTGTACCTTAATTAAGACCACGGCTGTTCCTTCCCCCTCCTAGGCTTTTCCTATCCCATTGTCGCCATAAAACCTATCTGTGTCGGTGCGACGTAAAGCAATATATTTTTTTAAAAGTATCTAGAATTGATTAGACTGAACGAACACGAACATAGCACGTGAGAACGAAAGATTGACAATCAATATACAGGTTTCTATAAACATCGCACATCCACGCACGTTTCTCACAATAATAAACGTTGATATTTTGTTTGAAAGCGGCACATTAAGCGAAGGACTTCCGACCACTGGCATAGAAAAACTGGAATGGCGGGATTTGAAAACAAATGTTTGAAGTTCATCAAAACATAAAGTAAAATTGGGAGAAATAATAGAATAATCTTGAGGCAGGGAAAAACTGCCAAAAATCGGTAGTCTCCCACCTAAATAGAGAAAGTTGGCAGGTATGTATTAGTTAAAGTTAAACTTTTCAACAAAATGCAAAACCTACTAATTTCAATCCACTATGTCAGTGGTAAGGTGCCTATCAATTATATTACAGTTTTTACAGATATGAAGTAAAAAGTATGAACTCAAGTAAAGAGAAATAAAAAATTACATAAACTGAAAACTAGTATTTAATTTTAAAATCCGAAATTAATGGAAAATGGCCAATCCGGAACGTGAGCAAGACCTCAATGTGTTAAAACAACTTTACGGTCATTTGGGTGATTTTGTATTAAAGTTTACAATTTTGACTGAAAATAAACAAACATTTTATATTGGAAATGTTATGTTTATTCTGTAATTATTTTAGGCGTTTTCTGTCTCTCTCCAGTCGTTCCACTCATGATTGAGTATTGTAACCCAAGGACTTTGTTGTTTATTTTATAAGCTGATGCCATTCTGTACGAAATTACATTTTCCAGACAGTAATTCTCCATGGTAAGTCCATGATTTCTCTTACTTGATCAACCCATCATTTTGTGACCCTTCCTCATGATCTTGTGCCAGAAACTTGTCCTTGGACAATTAATTTTTCCAGATTGTCATCCTTTCTTCTCAAGTGGCCAAAGAATTGCAGGATTCTCTGGTACACAACTTGGAATAGACTTTCTTGCATTCCAATTTCCCGGATGACAGAATCATTTGTTCGCCTGGCTGTCCACGGTATTCGCAACATCCTTCTCCGACACCACATTTCAAAGGTGTTGATTCGGTTCCTGTCTTTAGCTTTAATGGTCCAAGTTTCGTATCCATACAGGAAGATCGAGAACACAAGTGAAGAGACTAATCTTTTCTTGGTATTCATAGATATTGCTCTATCTTGCCAGATCATTTTTAATTTTGCCACAGCTGTACGTCCTAGAATGATATGATGTTTAATTTCTTTTTCGCAGCTACTTATATCCTTGATTATCGAACTAAGATAAGGAAACAGACTCTTTGGAGATTGTTCAGGTGCTGTGGTAGCTGAATCTCTGCATGTTTGTTGACAATCATTAGTTTTTTCTTGTTCCAGTTAATTTCCATGCCATTAGGCGAGTTGGCCATGTGGTTAGTGTTGCACAGCTGTGAGCTTGCATCCGGGAGATAACGGGTTCGAATCCCACTGTCGGTTTCCCATTTTCACACCAGGCAAATGCTGGGGCTGCACCGTAATTAAGGCCACAGTCGCTTCCTACCCACTCCTAGCCCTTTCCTATCTCATCGTCGCCATAAGATCTGTCTGTGTCGGAGCGACGTAAAGCCACGAGGAAAAAAAAAATTCCATGCCAAGATTGTGACTTTTCTGTTGTACACGATCCATTATCTCAACAAGCTCCTGTACACTGCTGGCTACAAGTGTGGCGTCGTCCGCAAAACGGAGGTTATTAATTCTCTTCCCTCCAATCGAAAATCTTCCTTCCCAACTGTCGAGGGCATGCCTTACGATATATTCAGCATAGATTTTGAATAATTGAGGTGATAAGATGCGGATTATCTTCAAACACAGCGGGGAGCACATTATCCTTCAATTTCTTCATTTTTCAGCCCAAGGCGAAAATCATATTCAAGAAATGCCGCCCACATACGAAAGACATTCTTGTCCGAAAATTGGGTGCAAATACATCTCCAGAAATAGCATTGAGCCATTTGTCACAGCTCTGAATTCGTGAAATCAAATCCCCTTTATTTTCCTGTTCTTACTCCTTCAGTATGGCACATTACAGTATACCACTGAAGCAAACCACAACCTATGACAAACATTACTTCTTTTCCCGGATAGGCCTACGAACACACAGAATTAAAATAATTAAAAAAATGAAATACAGTAGTTAATACAACTGAACTACGCAACAGAAATACATACTTTAGGTTCATAAAGCGTAGTTTTCATTCAGTCGCAGCTAATCAATAAGAAACGTATTCACAATCACAAATAATTTGTTAATCACCAAAACATGTGCATTAACAACGGAAATGCTAGCCTACTGGAACTACGCAAGCTGTCAAGGGGGACATCCTTCTAGCACACTTGGAGTAAAACGACAAATACGAGCTGTTCGCTGTTTAGCATAGAAGCAGCATGCTTGTCACTGTTTAAAAGGAAGCTACAGATGCATGGCAAATCAGTATTAATACCAGACTGGCAAAAATGTACATATACTTCAATACATATTTACGGTACGTATACTTCCTCAATTCACTGTCCACTGTCATACACTGTCAGATCTTTCTGGAACCATTCTTTCATAGCAAAGGAACACATCATCATTGACGACATAAAGCAAGTTGTAACTCTGGGAAAAGACCCAGGAAAAATTAGCAGCAAGATGTTCTTGATGCTCAACATAGGCAGCCACATTGAGGAAACTAAGTATCCACCAGACTTTATACTGTAGAATATTGAATCATGACATTCAAAACAACATACTGAAAACATTATTGTACGACTACCAAGATCTTATAAAACAAACATCTATTATATTTATTTATAACTGTGGACTTTATACACCATAATTTAAATTCATATTAGTTTGCTTCCAGCTTTATGTAAATAAAAATATACAAACAAGTAAAATATAAATGTTCTAATCACAAAAGCATATCTCAAATAATGTAACAACCATTCTCCCACTTTGAGGGTATAAGTAAATAGAAATCATTTCTCAGTTGTCCAGGGGACAGACAAAGAGACTCTCATTAACATTTGGTCACTTCAGGTTTCACGTACATTTCATGTAACAAACATAATAAAATAAAATAAAACATTAAGAATACACCAGCAATGTTTATTTGTAAAGTTTTATAAAAGAAAATTCACACCCACTTTAATATTCGGTCACAAAATATGTTTATTTGTAAATGTTTATAAAAGGAAATACACACCCACTTTAATATTTGGTCACAAAATATATCTCCCTATGTTCTGAGCCGGTGTTATCCCTAGGACCTTTTTAATGGGTGTACCGCCCTTCCATTTTTAGATACCACCTGGCTAACATAACCTAGATATGTGCTAGCTACATAATATTAATACATATTTCAGTCATTGGATTCCAAATTAAAATGTAAATACTGTTAAACTGTTTATTTAAATAATAAATAATTACTGGCAGCATAATTGCATCAATTACATAGGAGTTTCAATATTTAGCTTGACTATCATGTAGTATTGTGTGCGGGTGGTGTCTGGATTAGTGTGGAATCGCATGTGAGCACTCGGTTCCATAGCATGTCACAAACCCACATTGCACTCCACAGAAATCGAATCGTGAGCCCCGGTGTTATGAGATTGAATGAGCAGTAGAACACTGGTTCAAAATACTCTATTATGTCTTGTTCGTGATAACACTAGGATAGTTGTGTTGCATTTAATGTTTACCTGTCTGATATTACTGTTAATGCCCTGAGGGGAATAAATTTAAATTTTATCATATTCATTCTTTACGTAGTATTCCCTACCCGGCTACTCATTCCTGCCACCTGGCTGATGACAATTTCTGGGGAGAACACTGCTCTGAGCCAAAGGACGCCAGTTCAGTACCTTGTGACATTACCGTTGTATATCATTACGTACACACACCTTCATTATAGACTGTTACTCCCTTTCAGTGCTCAGTCACCGGGCAGAGTGGCTCAGATGGTTGAGGCTCTGGCCTTCTGACCTCAACTTGGCAGGTTCGATCCCGGCTCAATCTGGTGGTATTTGAAGGTGCTCAAATACGTTAGCCTCATGTCAGTAGATTTACTGGCACGTAAAAGACCTGCGGGACTAAAATATGGCACCTCCGAAAACCGTAAAAGTAGTCAACGTAAAACAAATAACATTATAACTATTATTAGTGTTCAGTCGGCAAGGCTCTATGACTTTACCAACTGCCGCTACAATCCTCTATTTGTAACTAGTTCTGTGGCCTTGTTTACTTCATAATCTCTTATCTTTAAATCATCGGAAACAGAGTCTAACCACCATAGTCTTGGTCTCCCTGTACTTCTCCTACCCACCATATTCTCCTAGGTAATCTAGACTCCATTCGCCTCGCATGACTGCGCCTCCGAAGCCAGTTTATGTGTACAGCTTCATCCATCAAGTTCATTAGTAACTTATCTTTTATCTCTTCATCCTCAGTACCCTTCTGCCATTCCTCCCACCTATTTATACCAGCAATCATTCTCGCTACTTTTATGTCTTACTTCTAACTTATTAATAAGATATCCTAAGTCCACCTAGCTTTCAGTCTCAAAAGCAATGTTGGTCTGAAAACAGATGGAAAGATAGTTTCGTCCGGGAGCGGACTTTCTTCTTACAAAATACTGTTGATTGCAACTGCAAGCTCACTGCACCTTGATTCAATCTCACTACTGCATACTACCATCCTGGGAGAAAGTACATCCTAAATACTTAAAAAAATTATCTAATTGTTCCAGCTTAGTATCAACAATCTGAGATCAATTCTCTAGGATTTATTACCTACTGACATCAATTTAGTCCTGGAACAGCAAATTTTCATATCATACTCATTGTACCTACAGTATCTTTAAGTTTCAAGATATTAAGACTGCAGCCTTTTGTCACAATCAGCCATTAAAACCAAGTCATCAGCATAGGTCAAACTGCTTACTACATTTCCACCAAACTGAATCCCTCCCTGCCACTTTATACCTCTCAGCAGATGATCCATGTAAACTACGAACAACAAAGGTGAAAGATTACAGCCTTATCTAACCCCTGCAAGTACCCTGAACCAAGAACTCATTCTACCATAAATTCTCACTGCAGCCTAAATGCCTTTGATTAATGTTAATAATCCACCCTAATACCGCAGTCCCCCAGTGCAGTGAACATCTTTTCCCTCGGTACCCTGTCATACTCTTTCTCCAGATCTACGAAACAAACATAATTGTCTATTCCTCTTGGAGTATTTATTCAATTACCTGGCGCATACTGAAAATTTGATCCTGACAGCCCATGTTATGAAACCACACTGGTTTTCATCCAACTTCCTCTCAACCACTGATCACACCTTTCCTTCCAAAATGCCATTGAATACTTTGCCTGGTACACTGATCAATGAGATACCTCGAGAGTTGTTGCAATCCTTCCTGTTCCCTTGCTTATAGACAGGTACAATTACTGCTCTTGTCGTCCGGCTTCATGGCTAAATGGTTAGTGTGCTGACCTTTTCTACTGGCAAGGGGGCTGGGTGTATGTGTCGCCTTCATCATCATTTCATCCTCATCATGATGCGTAGGTCACCTATGAGCCTCGAGTCCTCGGATACTCCCGGCACTAAAAGCCATACACCATTTCATTTTTCTTTTTACTACTTTTATCCAATCAAAAGGTACCTTACTAACATTCCATGCTAATCTTATTACTCTATAAAGCCATTTCATCCGTCCTTCCCACCACATGCCACCATTTTAGGTCTAATTTAATCTATTCCTCCGACTTTATGACAATGGAGTTTATTTACCATCCTTTCCACTTCCTCAAGTGTAATTTTTCCAACATCATTGTCCCCCTCCCCATAATCAAGGTTGTTCGTGACGTCCCCAGGAAGATTTCCTTATACGTTGGGAAGATTTTCAAACTATTCCTTCCACCTGTCCAGTGATTCCCTGGGATCTATTACAAGTTCAATCGACTTACCAAAAACATTATTCATTTCGCTTTTCCCCTCTCTTTCTAAGATTCTTTATCATAGTGCCCACAGAAATGTTGTCTGAAGCTTCCCTGACATACGAAGAAAAATTTTCCTGGCTCATGAAAACTGAGTGACAAGTTAATTCGCTGAACAGAATGTTTTAGAAGGAACAAAAAAGGAAATTCCAGCCTCCACCATTCCCATAGCTGGCCTCCACTTTTTTCAATGTTTTATGGAATAATGATTACACTGATGGCAGTTTATAAATAAACAAATTCTTTAAAGGTATCATGTAGGCCTAACATATACCTTTATCTTATTTCCAAGGAACAAAGTACAACCTAACTTATTAATAGAGTAATTCAAATTTGAAATAAAATTATTATACCACAGCAATCTAATACTATTTCATGTGGATTTAAAGCACTTTTGAAATCAAAAGTGATTAACTTGTGTTCCTAAGATAGGTGAATATAATGAATTCCTATTAGTCTAGGTCTATATTCAAAAGAGTTTTCAAATTTGAAGACAAATAAGCAGGAAAGACAGGAATGATAAAAGGAAAGCCTACACTTATCGAAAGGATTACCGTTTTCGTTTTATATTTCTAGAACTAGTTTCTTCCTTTCAAATTCAATTTCCTCCAAATCTTCCAATTGTAATTCAATTTTCCTTTTCTCCATTTTCTTCTTTTCCTCTTCTGATTACTTTTCTTTTTTATTTTCCAGGTATGACTGATACCTTCTTCTTGAAGCTTGGGTCGAGGTCAGCATTCTTCTTATTGATAGTAACATTCCTCGAAGCACCACTGTGTTTCACACTATCAAAAATTATTCTCTGGGACACAAGTAGTTCTTCTAAAAGATTTTTGACTTATAGATGTTTACTGACAGCAAAGCCTGTCTCAACAAATGCATTACCATGGGATAATATGAAACAAAGTTTCATTACAGACCAGAGATCTTCATATTTCTCATCTTCTCCTAAAAGATTGTAATAAAATTCATCCAATCCCAACTCATCTATTCTTTTAGAAATGAAGTCGTTAACTTGTTTGTTGATTTCTGCATTGTTCTGAGCTTCCTCAGTTATGATGATGCTTGTTGTTTAAACAGGCCTACCTTAATTAAGGCCACGGCCGCTTCCTTCCCACTCCTAGCCCTTTCCTGTCCCATCGTCGCCGTAAGACCTATCTGTGTCGGTGCGACGTAAAGCAACTAGCAAAAAAACAACATCTAGATCAGCCCCTAATGGTGCGAAATGTAATGACAGTTTAAAAGTCCAAAATCATCCGCTGACCAGAATTCAAAATGTGATGAAGAAGACGGAATGGATGAATAAGAATTTAAAACAATCAGTGGATCCGACATGCAATGCCCCAGAAACTACTGTAAAGCAATAGCATTACTGACCATGGGACTGCTTCCAAAGCACAATCCCAAATCTATGATGCTTGTTGTCTAAAGGTGTCGAAGCTCCAGGTCATTGTCCCCTCATAACGGTACTTACCTCCTCGGTTAGCAGACAGAACTGTTGTTTGGCCTTTTCAAAACTTTTATCACATATTCTTGTACCAGGTGTATGCATAAGTTTTTGCCGGTTTTTGTGGAAACACGTAATTTTAAAGGGAAATTAATTTTTTGTTTATTCAAAATATTGGCCATCAACTTCTACACACTTCGCCCATCTTTCAAGTATGTTATTAATACCATACAAGAAAAACTGCTTGTCTTTTGCGACAAACCATTTGTCGAGCCATTTTCCAACCTCCCTGCGTGCCCCATTGATGCAAAGAGGTGATAGATGGCGGCAGGTCGGGGAGCACGGCAGGTGCAGAAGAATGTCCCTCCAAGCTATTTCAAGGTGTCTTTCACCAACGGCGCATTGTCGTGTAACAAAATCACTTTGCCATGTCTTCTGGCCCATTCTGGCCGCCTTTTGAATAAGGCGTGATTTAAATTAATAATTTTTTGCGACAGCGTTGTGCATTAACGGTTTCACCAGGCTTAAAGACTTTGTAATACACAATACTGCTCTGGTCCCACCAGACACAAAGCACATTGAAATCACCACGTTTAAATGGTCTAAAAATGTATCACATCTTCTAATTGATGGAGCGTGTTCACCATTCCTACCAGCAAACAATGACTTTCCACAACCCTTTTCTTTTGATTAAATAAGAAAAACAATGCATGCCGCAAATGTTCTTTTTCAGGCACAAACGTTGACATGATCACTGAACGATACAATACAGACGCTAGTGTTTGGTGGACTCAACTTGTGTGTGCTGGTAGGGTTTTTTTTTTTTTTTTTTTTTGCTAGTTGCTTTACGTCGCACCGACACAGATAGGTCTTATGGCGACGATGGGACAGGAGGAAAGGCCTAGGAGTTGGAAGGAAGCGGCTGTGGCCTTAATTAAGGTACAGTCCCAGCATTTGCCTGCTGTGAAAATGGGAAACCATGGAAAACCATCTTCAGGGCTGCCGACCGTGAGGCTCGAACTCACGATCTCCCAGATGCAAGCTCACAGCCGCGCGCCTCTACACGCACGGCCAACTCGCCCGGTGCTGGTAGGTTAACGTCAGATGAATAAATTGACATACATTGCGTCCTGTTTGCCGGTTTGAAACAGGAAAAGACTTACGGATACATATGGTATGGCTGTGCAAGTTTTCAAGAACAACATCAATCTTTTTCATTGCCAAACTGGATTTGAGCAATATCATTTTAGGGTCCAGGGCAGTGAGACCCCTTGCTAAATGTGCTTTTAGAGACTTTTCTCTCCGATTTTTTCTAACGTGATCAAGAGTTTTTTGAAATCATTCTTACAAGTAACATTTTCCTTTTCAGAACATTTAACTTGTTTGAGTAAGCTCTTGGCAGCTTAACCAATATACACTTTTTCTATTGAAAGCAAATTGACACTACCTTGTAAGACTAAATATTTTAACTTTTAGGAAGTACTTGCTTCAGTTATCTTTTCAGACTTAACAAATCTCATCATTATGTTTTTCATAAGTTCTTCGAGCGATGAAAAAAGGTAAGGAACCATAGGTTTCTGACTTTGAAATCTTCTGACGAAAGGTTCAACATCTGACAAAATACTTCTAAAAGCACTTAATTTTTCCTAAAGTAGTGGTTTCTTCACAGCTTCTCTGAGGTACTGAAGGTTTTGTTGTTGTTTCTGCAGTGTATTCTTTCACAAATTTGTCAATGTGATCATACATTTTAAAAGCTTGATCAACACAGCATCCATTTCCCAATCATCTTATTGCAGTGAACTTGTAAGGAAATGTGGTGTTTGTTGTCTATATATTTAGCACACCAAGCAGGGCTATTTTTAAAAAGATTGTACATAGACCAGAAAAAATGAAAAAGGGCCCAGTCGATTTTGGAGACCCGTTTTGATGACTCTGTACCGGGCGGTACACCTCCACGCCGCTAATTTAAAATTTGCGCCAGTTGAAACTCCTCTGCTGGAGGAAGTCTGAACTTTATATACGTTATTAATTCGCTACCTTCTCAGAAGATGTCACCACGTGGAAAATTTTGAGTTTTTGAACTGTGTCATTTTTTATGTGTTTTTGTTTTGCTTGAAGTAAGAAGTGTGAACTTTCTCTTCTAGAGGACACTACTGAAGATCAACAATAGTGCACCCTAGTGCGGAGTCAAAGAACTATTTTGTTGGAGAAATTTTTATTTCAAATGTTCGTTCTTTGCTAAATTTCTTTCAGTCATCGGTTAAGTTGGCAATATTAACCCCTTCTTTCCCCTTGTTTTAAATCTAGCCTATCCCGAATTTCTTAAATTAATTTTCCACCAATTATGTGTTTCTTCTTAGTATTGTGTAGGGGGTTTATGGATGAACCAATAAAATCCTCGTGCGAGGGTGTTCTCATTCCCCTAACGCCTAGAAACTTCCGCAAGAGTATATAAACTGCTAATTTTAGGGTCTCCGGGCCACTTCAGTTCCATCTTTCAGTGTATTAAGTACATAGCAGGAGGCGGGAAGCGCCTCTTTCCTCGGCAGCGGTCAACAACAAGGTAATGGCCGATTAATAACTTCTTTCTTTGCTTGCTCAGCAGTTTAACTCTCGGGGCGGGTTCTAAGCGTTCCACCATGTAACCTTTTCCTAAATGTAACTACTCCTTTTATATATTCTCTTTTAAAGCTACATAATGGGATAGAGAGTGCTAACCCTCTCGAGCTCCCACTCATATTGTTTTGAGGTGAACTTATTTTTCTCAACCTATTCTTCGTTAATCAAATTGTTCTCTTCTTAAGTCACCTCTTTAGTATGGGATTAGCCCTTGTATTAACGGCCTAGTGCCAAGTAGGTCTTAATCAAAGTGTATTAGGAGTGCAAGTTCGCCTCCTCTCAAATTGTTATTTTAGAGGTCATTTAATTAACCTCCTTTGCATTTAATAGACCTCAGTAGATTGGGTATTTTACCCCTGTGTTTATGTCCGTTGAGGACAACTTGAAGGTGGAGTTTGGTGTGGCCTGGGAGAGGCTTAAATTTGAGAGCGAGTGGCTCTTTTGAAAATTGAGTGTTGTATGCCTCGTGGAGGCTTTTCAGTGTAATTTGGAGCTAGGGCTCCTAGGCATGAATGGGGTTTTCTGCCCCTCTGTTGAAACTTGTGTTTGGAGGTAAAACTGCGCTGATTGCCCAAGCATTGTGTTTTCAGGGCTCGAAGCCCAAATCCTGTAAATATTGTAACTACCCTTTGACTTGCTACTTTGTACCTGCCATGCTTGTTATTTCTTTGTTTTTGAAAAGAAAATATAACCTGATTAAATTTTAAATTAATTTTACTTTAGTAGCTTGAGACCCGTTCACCACCCCGCACCTTCTTTCACGCATAACTACCACAAAAACACGGTAACAGACTCCATTAACAGTATGCAAACTATATACACCTATATCAAGAAGATATTTGCTCTCGGGGTTTAGCACTTGCAAATGATCTTCAATTTTTTAAAATAAAACTGAGGTTAACATTCGGCCCATCCATTGAGACTTGCAAAATATTTCCTAAAGGTAAGGAGAGTCCATGTATGAACCCATCTAATAAGTGATCCGCAGTTGCCCTGTTTAAAAACAAAGGAACTGTTGATTGAGTAGTCTTAGCTTTCATGTATTTTATATGAGTAGGTCCTTTAGAATGAGAAGTGACCGCCTGTTTACTCATATTACTAAGTTTGAACAATTTACAACACACTTTACAATATGCTTAAATTGCATCATTTACCAATATGTCCAACCAACCACTCAGTTCAGAAGCACTTTCCTGTCAAGCGGAAGTTTATTAAATGAACACTGCTTGTTAGCCATTGTCATGAGTTTCAAGAATGCATTCTAGAACTGAAATAAAAAAGAATAACATAAAAATGTATGTTCAGTCATCAGCCCAAAGGCTGGTTGGATCCTCAACAGCTCCGCCATCAGCTATCATAGATGGCCTAGGCATCACTGAGGTAGTTTCCCGTTGCTTTCCTCAACGAGCCAGAAGTTGCTATTACATATCAGTCTGCCAAGCCCACTGAAATGCATGCATCAACCGACCTTATGAGCAACATTTTCACACCATTCATAGCAGGGACTGGTTGCATAAGGAATGGCATTACTAACATCGCTCATACCTCAGTCACTTTCATATTGTCAGAGCCAAGGATGAGACTATGACAGGTCGATGAAAGTAACAAAATTGCTCTAGCCTATATCAGAAGACATAGTGCACTGTAAACACTAGGTCCTGCCGGTAAAGGCCTTTGCTGGCGAGATGTAGTGTTTACAGTGCACTATGTCCTCTGGTATGGGCTATATCAAATTTGTTACTTTCATTGACCTGTCTCAGTCTCATCCTAGGCTTTGACAATATGAAAGTGACTGAGGTATGAGTGATGCTAGTAATACCATTCCTTATGAAGCCAGTCCCTGTTATGAATGGTGTGAAAATATCGCTCATAGGGTTGGTTGGTGCATGCATTTCAGTGGGCTTGGCAGACTGATATGTAATAGCAACGGCTGGCTCGGTGAGGAAAGCAACGGGAAACTACCTCACTCCTCATTTCCCTGGTACGCCTCTTCAGTGACGCCTAGGCTATTTATGACAGCTGTTGGCGGAGCTGCAGAGGATCAAACCAGCCTTCGGGCTGACTACCCAATATACAACATACATACAACATAAAAATGGTTGAAAAAATGAAACACGGCCACAACAAAAATTGTAGAATTGTTGTGCACTTCTTTTTAAAAAATCTGAAAAAGAAATGCTAGAATAGCCTGGGTTACAGCAGTTTAGAGCCTAAATATATTCCCTGAAATCCATCATTGGGGAAGATTTTCCTGACTTTCCAGATTTCTTATCTATTTCCCTGACTTTTCCTGCCCAAATTTTTTTCCCTGACTTTCCAGAATGAGGACATTATGTTTATTACTGCCCAGAAAGGTTTCCCTGCTGCCTAACCTAGCCTTTCCAGGTTATTACCAAAATTTTCCAACTTCTTGGATTCAATAACTATTTGTTTTGCTGTGTTTCTTTAATCTATGTAAAATTCCCAGCCTGCACCAGTCCTTGTTTGGAGCCATTTCTCATACGCCTTGTGCTTTACGTTTACAAGCTGCTCTCAAATTTATCATTGCACCACAAGGTTCGTTTTTTCCTATCTTTACACACATTTGTTTCTACCCATTCCCTTCCTGTTTCTCCTACTGCATCCCTATGTCAGCTGAATCTGTTTATTGTCTACTGCTTTTCCTGATCATCTATGTTCTAATTTCCTCGCCCTGGGAGATTTTCTACAATTATTCGTCTGTACACAGATTTCACTTTTGTTATCCAAGGCCTACACATACATAGAGATCAGATAGTGGTTCGTATAAAAAAATCCCTTGAAAACCCACACATTCCTAACAGATTTCCTGATTTCAGTCAGTTAAGATAGAGTCTCTTATGGATCTGGTGCCCCTACCCTCCCATGCGTAATGGTGAATAGCTTTATGCTTGAAGAATGTATTTGCAACTGCTAATCCCACATTAGCATAGAAGTCCAGCAAACGTTTCTCATTCCCATCAGCTTCCATATCTTCCCCACATTTACTAATTATCCTTTCGTATCCTTCAGTTCTATTTCCAACTCTCTCACTGAATTCGCCCGTTAGCAGTACCCTATCCGTGCTGTTGACCCTAACTACGATGTCATTCAATACTTTATAAGCAGTGGCGTATACTGAGGGCTACCAAGGCTACCTGTGAAGCCCAAACCTCAATTCAGAATGATGGAAGTCTAAAGCACATTATAATGTAAGCATCTGACACATTGTTCCATTTACAACACTTGATAGCAGTGAGAAAAAACGTTGCAAGTATTTCTGAGAGCAAGGCATTGGAGAATGATATTGCAGCCCAGACCCTCATCCCTCTCCCATCGACTCACCTCGCGCGGCTTGTTGCTGTATATCGTATAGGAGCGGGCACAGGGAAATGGGTGTGCTAGGCTTCGGTCTGTCAGATCGCCACTGCTATCAACCATGCGTTACTCATCGTATATACTTCCTTGCCTCATACTTCTGACTTAATTATATAGATAACAGAGTGCTGGTATTTCATTCCAGTTTACATCTACAGTTCAGTTATTATGAGTTTCGACTTGACGTTTGAGCACTGCCTTTTGGCGGAGGGTAAGTGAATTAATCGACAGCCAATCATAGGCAGCCGATCGCTCCGAAAGATCGCGTTAAACTCGAGTTCCGGTTAGCAGTGTTGTCGTCCTGTTGTTTACGGTAACCACGTGCTATCAGCTGTGTGTCGTATTGAGCTCCGTTCTTTTCGCGGTCTTTGTGTGTCTTTGTGCTAGGCTGTTGTTCGTTTATATTTCGTTGTGTAGAGTTTATAAAAGTATTGTTTATTTTTTTAATAGTATAGCGCGTTATATTGTAGTGAATAGTGTGTAAAAAGTGATCTAGTTTATATAGTAGCTTAGTTTAATATTTCGTTCGGTAGTTATATTGTAGGTTAATTTTAGGCCCGTGTGTGAATTTGATATTCTGTCATGTCGACGCCTACGTCTAAGGATGAAACTCCCAAGAGAAGAAAGCCCTTTGGACGCGGTACTCCACTAAGGAGCCAGGCCCGGGAAATTGTTTGCAATGTTAGGGAGTATTTCGAGAAGGAGAAAGATAACGGCGCGCCTCTCTTGCCTGTTGCGAAAGCAGTTCAGAGAACAGCTGATGCGACCAAAATCAACAGGAGCACAGTTATAAGCATAGGGAAGGAGAAGTACTCTGCCGAGGACCAGACAGCGGGGCCGTCCAAACTTGAAACTCCAGGGAAGAATAGGAAAAAGCCTAAAGCTGTAACGGAATTAGACTCTTTTCAACAAGATGCTATTCGCCGGCATATTTACGCCTATTACCGTAGGAAAGAATATCCTACTCTTGAGAAATTGGGTCGTTCTCCTGAAAGCAGTGAACTTTTTAGTGGGAGCAAATCTTCTCTTAGAAAAGTAGTTAAAAATCTGGGTTTTAGGTACAAGAAATTTAACGGGCGAAGAGTGCTGATGGAGAGAAGCGATATCGTGATGTGGCGGTGTAGATTTCTGAGAGAGATTATAAACGAGAATTTTGATTCTACTGTATGGTTGGACGAAACTTGGGTTAATGCTTCTCCTTCCCAGAGCAAAGGCTGGACGGATGATTCAGTAGAAGGCACTATGCCAGTACCTGTTGGGAAGGGGGGCAGAGTCATAGTGATTCACGCCGGTACTTCGCAAGGTTTTGTGCCAAATTGCTTGTACATGTTCCGATCTAAGAAAACCGGAGATTACCACGAAGAAATGAATAGTGGCACATTCCAGAAATGGTTTGAGGAAAGGCTGCTGAGCAACTTGCTTGAAAAGAGCATTATAATCATGGACAATGCCCCCTACCACTCCGTCATTCTTGACAAAGCACCAACAATGGCGGCTAGAAAGAATGAGCTGATTAATTGGTTGAAGGAGCACGATATTTCGGTTCGCGATGACATGAGGAAGGGAGATCTCATGCAACTTGTGAAACAAAACAAGCCCCAGCGCCCAGTTTATGTGGTGGATGAAATAGCTAAGAGGCATGGCCATAAAGTAGTTCGCCTTCCACCATACCATTGCCACTTTAACGCGATAGAACTGATTTGGGCCCAAGTGAAGGATTATGTAGCTGAAAATAACCGACTCTTCACAGTTTCGGAAGTTGAAAGACTTATTTTAGAAGCCATAGGCCGTATAAGTGCGGAGGACTGGAGCAACGTCGTGAGACACACGAAATCAGAGATGATTAAAGCTTGGGAGAAAGAAAGTCTTACAGACGATTATGTTGAAGAGTTTATTATCTCTTTAGGGTCAGGCGAGAGTGACACCTCAACAGACAATGACAATGCCGATAGTGACTCAGAAATGAGTGGTGTGTTCCCTTTGTAGGATTATTTCCTTCATTAGGGGAAATTAAATCTAACAGCAACGCGAGCTCTTCTACATGGTGAGTAGAAATTAAATTAAATTTAATTTACTCACGTTTTATCTTTATCTTTTCGAGCATTGATATATGTTTGTCTTGTAGTCTTATCCTAAATGTGTTGTGTATTGTTGTTCATCTTATGTGAGTTATGTATGTTGCTACAAAGAATAATTGATTATAGACATATTCCAGTATATATATTTCCGTTCGTGTTGTGTATCGTAAATCAGCTGTTTGAATTCGTAGCAGTTTGGCACCACAGTCTGACTTCCGGTTAACTGTCAAGTCGAAACTCATAAAAACGGAACTATACATCCTTGTAGGAAGACATTGCAAGGCTGCTGTTATAGGAGTAATTTTATTTTTATAGGCAGATCTGCTAAAATGAAATGCAATCTTTCAGGCTTAGTGTTCTCTTTGGTTGATTGTAATCGAACCAGTAATCATGGTTCGGACACCACCACTGATCTCCCGAGGAAGCTAATTAACATTTTTATTTAATAATAATAATAATAATAATAATAATAATGGTGCATGGCATCTGTATATGCTTGGTGGTGACCCACTGAGGATAAAATGAATGGTGAAGACCTCATAAACACCCAGTCCTCAAGCCAGGGGAATTAACAGTATGAGGGGTTGATTTTGAAAATTGAACCGGGCCATCGGACCAAAGGCAAGCATTCTATCCATTTAACCACAAAGCCGGACTTTAATTTGCTAAACCTTAGGCTACAATCTCCACTGATCAGGAGTTGAGCGTTGGCAGTAGCAGAGGCCATGGCAGTAGCTTGTGAAGCAGTCTTGACAATAGAGCAGGCTACTCCTTTGGTTATTGGCTGCAGCTCAAAACACTGAAAGCTTGACGTTCACTAACCGACAAGGGGCAACCTAAGTCTAGTGGTAGCCCACGTCTCGATCCCAGCATACGCCACTGTTTATAAGACTTATCAACTTCATCCTCATCTGCACCGTCACATGGTGAATACACTGATACAATTCTCATTCTCTTCTACTGCCAAATATACCCACATCATTCGTTCATGTACGTGCCTAACAGAAATTATGTTGCATGCAATAGTATTCCTGATGAACAGTCCTACCCTACACTCCATTTTTTAACACCCGTCAAATACAATTTATAATTTATTTCTTCCTCATTATCTCCCCTTATCCGGATATTATCAACTCCGAACACATCCACATGCATCATCTTTGCTGACTCAGCCACTTCTATTTTCTTTCTTCCATAAACCCTATTAACATTGATAGCTCCCCATCAAATTCCATTTTATTTGCCAAGTTGTCTCCAAGGAGTCCCTAGCCTGTTAAATGGGAGTGGGACTCCATGACTCCCATAGGCCTGAGGCTTCTTGATAACGTTCTGAGCAAGCTCGGGGAAAATTCTGTGAAGCAGAATCAGTAATAAGTGAGGGGCTCTACTCTACGATGTGACTAAAGTGGATTGTATAGTGTACCCTGACTCTCACGACAACTTACTAGGCCACTCGGCCATTGCCCATGGTTCACGAACTAGGATATGACTGCTAAAAAAAGTTTTGTTTGTAAGGTGTGTATTATGTTGTAGATTGTGATTTTGATCAAGTCATCTGATTTTTAGGAGAGATTTTTCGCTGATGAAGAGAACATACTATGTTCTCAAAATAAGTACGATTAGACAATATGTATTAACAGTTTTATATATAGTATTTGCAAGGCGGACTCAAACAACTCCTGTTTTTTCAGTGAAGTGAGATTGTTGGGTAAATGTCAAAATGGACCATGCAAGACCAAAAAATGGCCAAAGTAATAAATTCTAAAAAAATTAAAAAACAAAATAAAACAACAACAGTAATAATGTTGTGAAATGCAGCTGTTGCTTGATTGAAGTTTCCGATATTCTTGTACCAGATTGGTAACTGCTTCTGTGGATCAGTGGTAGAATATCGGCCTCCGGATCCCAGGATAGCGGGTTCAAACCCGGCAGAGGTAGTCGGATTTTGGAAGAGTGGAAAAAAAGTCCATTCGACACTCCACGTACGATATTGGCATGTAAAAGATCTTTGGTGACACATTAGGTTTTTACCAGACAAAATTAATTAAATCTCAGCCATAGACACCCAAGAGAGTTTCGATTTACTCCGTCTGCCATCTAGTGGGCCTAGAGTAAATTGGAATGTCGAAATTGATGAGCAGACAGCCAGATGGCGCCAAATTGAAATGTCTGCACATGGTAGCTGAGGCCACACTATTATTACAGGATTGGTCATTGGTGCCATGAGCAAAAGAGTCATAGAAGTTTCTTGGCTACTTAATATAAGAGAATTTATCTATCCATCACTAATGCTTTTAGAACGAGTTTAAAATGATGCCATTCACAATAAGTTGCCCCAAACACTACTAGCCGCTTTCCTTACAAAATCAATATATGTAGGCTTATTAGCCAAATGTGTATCAGAACACTTTTTAATTAACCCATTCCAGTATGGGCCTTAACATCCCTAACAAACGTTCAGGACTGGGCATTTTTAAGGGTATTTAAAACATATCTCTGTACCTGTAGGAGATATTTGCACAATTACTTTTTCTTTGTGCTTGTTTGAGTATCTAGTTTTGAAAAAACGCTTGTTTGCATTATGCCAACTATCACTTGAGATTTTAAAATTGTTTATATATTATGCCATGTTTTGCGAATGGAAAAAAGGTCTGATGGATAACTAAGCAAGTACAGTTTTCTGAAATACCTACTGTTATATTTACACCCTATTTTGCTAATATAAAATGTGCATTGCAATTACAAAACAACAACAATAATGAGTACGATATAAAAATAATTTTTCAGTAATAATAGTAATAATTACAATAATAAAAATGGGAGCTCTTATGAAATTTTATTTTAATTTATAAATTTTGTCAAAAGTTACTCAAATGTAAAAATATTGTTCCATTTACCACAAAAGACTTCTGAGAAAAAGAAAATACAGTCTTCTAAACAGACAACTTTACTAATATGTAGACAATCTTGCGTATTCATGCAAATTTGAAATATGCGGGAACATGTGCTAGGCCGTAAAACTAACTCCAATCATAATGAAATGTAAGAAGTTGTTTTGAATTCATATGTCAATAATATGTTCATTTGCACATAAACTTATAATATATCATAAAATATCGAAAATATCACTTTTGTCAAGCACATGTTTGCTGCGAGAAGCCATGTCTTAGAGCTCACTGAGTGACATCTACTGATGCATGTTGTTCAAAAATATCGTAAATTCTCTGACTTAGACATAAAATACTGCCATCTGCTTAAATACGCTTGTAATTAATACATGAAGAAACACGATGTAACCACCAGAATGCGTGCATAGCTTGTTCTCAATTTTTAGTGAATTGTCAAACCTTACTAGGGCTATTCTTTACTACAGGTCCAGAAATGTTTCCCTGCCAGGCAATGAAAGACGTTTTAAGCTGGACAATCTAGCCACAGTGAGAAATGATGGTAGAATGAGGAGGTGGTGATTACTGTTTTACGAGGAAGTACGACTGGGCAACTATCCTCTACTAACACTAATCAGAAGGAAAAATGAAGGGATCAGACACTTCAAAGAATGGGGAGGGTAAAAAAAAAAAAAAAACGGCCACAAAGTGCCTGAAAATGATGAAAGACTTCTTAACCCTTGCAAACCCAATACTGTCAATGTCAGAAAAAAACAGAAGTTGACTAAGGGAGGTTGGATAGGAAAGATGAAAGCCTAGGGGATACCATGGAAGTATTCAACTACCTCCCCACACAGGGGGATGGTAGAATGAGCTCTGGTTCCAAGTAGTTACAGGGATCCGACAAAGCTGTAATCTTTTACCTTTGTTGTTCATAGTGCATGACACACTGTGCTGAAAGCCTGCAGTCTGATATCTTGGAGCTTGGAAAGAGGTTCAGCAAGTATGACATCGTTGTTGCTTGTGAATAACCTCCTACGTTTCCAAATAGGTGAAAATGAGATTTCATTGGAAACTTGTTATGAATGAACTTCAGCGTATTATGGCAAAACCCCCAATGTATTAAAAAATCCTCACAAAATGCCGCATTTCCTGTGTGATGAAGTATTTTCGTTGTCAGGAAGTTATCGCGTATGTGCCTGATTGACAAAGCATTTTGCATGCAGGTCAGACCATGAAATTACAGCACGAACCCTTGAGTTACATAGCAACACTGGAACTCCTAGCTAACTGTCGAACGAGAGGTATTCCTGGGACTTGCAGTAATTGACGGGGAGGAGAGGTTAGATGAGGCGAGGGACAGCGACTAACTTCGTAGTTGATCTTAGCTACCTGGGGAGACTGATAACCTAGGACTGAGTAGGGGTATATGAGTCACCTTGATCAAGAATACTGAAATGTATTTGGAACATTGACAACCTGTAAATAAGGTACTGTACATAAAACAACATCACAGTTCAACACGGATGAAAAAGGCCTCGATCATGATCTTACAGTGCGTTTGTCACAAATACAAGGTTAAACAGATGCGAGATCTCATGCGGTAAATCTACCGAAATGATTTAAAGATTTTTTAATTAACATTTTCCCCTCACTCTGAATTAGATTATGCATGTCTAGATAATTTTCTTTTTTTCCCTATTTCATATTGCACCGACTCACGCAAGTCCTGTGGTGACGATGGGATAGAACAGAGCTAAAAATGGAAAGAAAGTGACCATGGCCTTAATTAAGGGTACAGCTGCAGCATTTGCCAGATATGAAAATGGGAAACCATGGAAAACCCATGTTCAGGGCTGGTGACAATGGGATCTGAACCCACCATTGCCCCGAATACAATGTCCACAATGGATAAAATACACATCATGCAGTGTAAGATTAATAAAGGAAAGACAAATAAATCTAGCAAAGAAACAAGAACAATTCATGTGCTATGTGATGATCCTGGTAATGTAGGAAGGAAATTAATGCAGACTGTAACAGCAGTGTAGACAGGAATGTCAACAATGTGTAGAAACCGAGAAGGTGAGTTACGGACATTGACGATTATTCTGCTGAATTTCAAAATGCCTCTCAAATATATATATACACAAACGTGTATAATTTCAAATTAAACGAACACTTGTATTATACTTGTGTGTATATCATTAGAATTAAGTGAATTTTAGTATATACCATCACACAAATGCTAGAAGGGCACATACAAAATGCTTCCTCTGTACATGTGGCTTTTTTTTTTTTTTTTTTTAAAAGAGCCCTATGAAGTTACTTATATTACAGTGAAACCTATTAGTGGATTCCTCATTAACACATTCTCCCGCGTAGCACGTTGTAAATTCGGAGTCCCGATTCTCATCGTATTAAATCCATATAAAAATACCTCACTTATCACGTCACGAATTTTCGTTATTACCGCTTAGTACGATCACATTTTTCCTAGCACTGAAAATGTTGTCATCCCTTGTGGAAGGAACGTGATTTTCAACTCAGGTAAGAGTCTTCGCCGCAGTTGCATGATAACGGAAAAAGGCCTTGAATTCTTGAACTTCACAGGATAAATTGCACCTTCAGGGAGCAACCATTAGCCTCAGAAATGCTCAGTTTTGCTTGCCGGTTAGCAGTGAAACTACAGAATAACACAATGAGCCTGTTTGTGCTTATATTTTGCTATCAATTCAGAAGTTATGTATTTCGTGTTTAGTTGTACAGTGAAGGGCAGCGAATAATTGTTGAGCGATAGCCTACATCTGGAACATAATCGTGTGAAGTTGACCAGCGTGGTGCATATTTGTCTTGTGATAGCCTAATTATGGATACGGGAAAAGTCGTGAAATTCCTTACTAATGAAGACAAAATTAAAGTCTGTCAGCAAGTCGACTGGCATCTACATTTTCAAGTACGCAGAATTGGCGTGAATGTTGAAACTCGCACCTACCAGTTTTGACTCAATCACTTGAATCGTTCTTGGCTGGTCAAAATTTTGTTGGATTAAAAATGGCAGTCAAAGTAATTCTGTTGCAGTCACACATGGCCATGTATAACCTCCAAGTCATTGTCTAAGTGTGTGATCAGAAAAATTATGTTTAATAACCAACTGGTCCGAAATAAAAGGCTTCTACTAAAATTTGATTTAGAAAGAGCGTGATATGCAATAATACTTTGATATTTTTATGGGACCTGTTCAAATGTTATCATATTTGTTGTTTGGTGTTTTTAACACTTTTCAGTGTACTATTATAAGCCCCAGCGGAACAAGTTTTCATATTTGTTCTCTCTTGTTTTTCACACCTTTTAATACTCTCTTCTCATTAGAGTTTTCACTGCATCCACGGATATACAATGTAAAATCCCACTATGTCGGAAAAAATTGCAACTAATGTTTTCATATCCCTGTTGAATATTTTTATTCGTGTATTCAATAGTACATGTTCTCGCCTAACACGTTCATTTTCCTTGTCCCCTGCAGAAATGTCTTAGCGACGTTTCACTGTATAAGGCCAAAATTATTCCCCTTGCCTCATCTACAAAACCACAAAATTAATGGTTATTAAAAACTTTAAATTTTCTACAATTTCTTCAGACAGCATATAAAGAAAATAGAATCACTTTTCCATTATAAAATTTTTCTTAGCTGTTAATATACTATCATCATAAATGAAATGGAAGTATCATTACAAAAGTTAACACTTAACTCTATATTTACACTTATGTACAATCACAAGAACAAAAGCAGCCATTATACACTGTTCAGCTTTCAATTCCTATCAAAAGCGAATTCCATTTTCCATTTACGCTATCCTCTCTTTCCTTTACTGAATACAAATTGTTACATATGTTTCTATGAAAAACTATTTTAAACTGAATGCTGTGGATAACTGAACACTGTTGTGCACTCCTGCAACATGAAGAGAACTGAATTTTGGAACAATTTCAGTGAACTTGGACAGAAGAGTATAAAAAAAAAAAAAAAAAAAAAAAAAAAAAAAAAAAAACTGGTCTCGCTGAGCTATGTTAAATATCTTGCTTCCAATACTACTGCCCATCTTTGGTAAAATTAAGTCTAGAAGCTATTACTGTTCTACAGAAAACATTTTGTACTATATAAAGGTAGCATGCAAGCAAATATTTTATACATCTCATATGACCAATTTTTAACATATACTCTTCCACTTGAAGATGCTAGATTTATCACTACGAAAAATCAACTTTCACTAGTTACAATGAATAAAACAAATCCTGAGTAATAAAGCGATGGGAAAAGGCATCTATAACCAACCTACATAGTCTTAAGACTTTACAAAATAGGGCACTCAGGTCAATGTATGGATTTCATTGGCTATATCTTTATCACACTAAAATGTACTCTGAAACTAATATATATATTACCTCTGAAATTGCTCGTAACATTTAATTCCACATTGATTATGATACTTTGCATAATCTCATGTTCACCAACAGTGAATTTCCTTTAGGCAGTGAAATTCATACACATTAAACAAGGCAGAAAAATAAGCTAAATGTACTTACTAATCAAAATAACTTGATATAAAAGCAATACAGCATTCACTCACACCTAAATACAATCATCTATCACGCAATATAGCAATCATTTCAAAAATCTGGCCATTTTGTTACAGGTTTAAAAGGTATTACTTCGACACCTTGCATATGTAACAGTATTGCTTTTGTTTAACTTATACTCTCTCCCCTTCCTTAACATGATGAAATTCCATTTTACTATTATGTTTAAATTTAAATTAATTCACTGTAGTTACATTTTTGCTTGTTTGCCAAATCCATTATAATTTGATGTGTTATTTGCTTGCATATTTAACTGTAGTTTCAGTCTTTTATGATTACTTGTGTACTTTCCTCCCTTACGTAAAAAGTTTCTTACCCTCTAGGATTGCAGTTAGCTAATGTCATTGCCTCATGTATTATTTCTTGTCTGTACTGTATTCTTTAACATAAGAATATCATTATCAAGTTTGTTTGTATTCATTAATTTTAATACCATCTTGTATTCTATACTATAATCTGCAAGTAATTTAAATAAATGTAATCACAGCCTTCATACCACGTCTGTACGTTCTATAATCTTCATAACTAGCTATGTACTGTTCCCATGACAGAGTTTTTGTTCTCAAGAAACTTTTCAATATATCCTGTACATTTTTTAATGTACGGTATTACAAAAATAAAATTTAATCTATATGTTATGAAACACAACTTTGAAGGGTATAATTTCTAGACACCAAAATAATATTCGTGCCATGTGCTGAAAGAAAATACACTCACATTCATATTACTTCCTACTTCTTGAATAAACGTTACAAAACTAGTGCTTACCTTGTTCTATGACTGAGAAAGAGCACACAGGTTCATGTCGGTAGATATAAATCAAATATAAAATTCCCAGTTGAAAAATATAAATACTACAATTTCTATTACAATATAAAGTGTAGGAGAAGTTCAAGATTTGTTTCTTCAAAGAAAGCATTCAGTACATTATAAAAATAAGTTTCCATGTGAGTTTACTTAATTACTTTACATGGAATGTGCAAAGACTGTGACTTCCTTCTCAGGCAGCAAAAAATACAATAAAGATGATTGGTAACACACAAAGTTAGTTTTGTCTTTTAATATAAAGGAATTATTTATATACCTAGTCTAGCCATAAATAGTTGCAAACTGTCTGCCAAGTTGTGCCGTTCTTCCTGTGACATCTGATGGCATATAAGATAACCTCTTCTATACTCTTCTATAAACAACCCACATTAACCTCCAAAGTGATTCTGTTTCATCCAGTGTCTTGTAAGCCTGGAACGAGGTGATTCTGAAACTCACGATGCGGTAATAGCACAGTACAAGGTAGGAAGAGAGCCTTGAAACACCCTCGATAATTTTCTAAACTATCGGTTTTTACATCATACCGATGCAGACAGGTCTTATGGTGATGGGACAGGGCTAGGACCAGGAAGGAAGCATCCTGGCCTTAATTAAGGTTAAGCATCAGCATTTACCTTTTGTGAAAATGGGAAACCACAGAAAATCATCTTCACGGCTGGTGACAGTGGGCTTCGAACAACATCCTTGACATCCTTAAGAGACTTAGCAATAGCAGTTATGACTTTTACTCTCTAGAAAAATAAACGCTTTGGTGAGACCGAAAGCATGTCTCACTGCCCTCGTTCAAGTTGTCTGAGGCCTTCTAGGACACTACAGCTCATCAATGTCATGAAATAAGGAATATGTCAAAATCAAAATCTTGTGCTTCTGCACAGAAAGCCAACACCACATAAAAAATGGTCACAAGCAAATATTTCTGTTGCCGAGTGGCCATCCAATAGTTCAAATCTCAATCCTTTTGATAAAAAAAAAAAAAAAAAAAAAAATCAAAATCTCTTTATTTGCAAATGAGGTGTCTACCTCGGTGGCAAATGGTACACTAAAATACATTATTGTCGAGCACTAAATATTAAATTAACCAGAGAAGAAAATTTTCCTATAATACAATATTGTATAATTTACGCTAACAATTTTTTCTATTAAACACACAGCTCATCCTTAATAAATTTACATTGTTTACAAAATTCTACTTATAATATCTCCTGTACTACTTACAAATATAGTCATCTGATATACAGTATGTGGAATTACTTCAAATGATACTGTACAACTGGTATAAGATTAAAATTTACATTGCATTTATTTACTTTTTCTTTTCTTTACCCATTCTGGAACCTAAGTAGCATAACGACCTGCTGCGTCTTAACCAGAGCCCCTTTTACCACCACTTTTCAGAGTTTCTGAAGGAAATGGTGTGCACAAAGAGATATCCTAATCTTGACAGCCTAATAAGAGCCTTAAAGACAGAAGTAGCCAGTTTTCCCATGAACACAGTGTGATACAATCGATGCATGGCTAGGAAGACTTAAAGTTCTGTGTCTGAGTAAAATTTTGTGCTGGCTATAGAGCTAACCACTCTATCACACTTAGTGCCAAGGTTATGATATTGGAGGTCATTCCCTTTCAACTGTCCAACAGCCTTCAAGATCTGTATGGAGAAGGCTTCACTATATTAAAAGTTGTTAGTATAAATACATGTTCTTTCATATCTATAGAAATTGTATTTTTATTTTCCAATCTATACGCCATATATTATTACAGCAGAAGTCCGCTATAGCGAGTATGGCATATAACGAGAACCCCGATATAATGTCTGTCCCTTGAAAATTAATATAATAAACTGTGTATTATCCTTCGGTTAGAGCGAAGGCCCTATCACAGACACATCCACTATTACGAGCGACTGAGCATGCACGATTTTTTCCGTTACCGATATTTATGCACCCAGCCATTATAATGTATGTGATCAATCATCTTAGATATTGTTTTCTCGCTATGTCCACTAGTGAGCTCTCTCGTCGACATTTGAATGCAATGTTGGAGTCAATTAGTAATACCTGTGAACTGCTGTTCCTCAAAAGTAAAATCAAAATGAAAGATAACGTTTTCGTTACAAATAACATGTCCGATAGCAGTTGTTAACTAGTTAGAAATACAGGATAAAGTAAATGATCACGTAATTTTGATGCTATATACTGAAATAAAGAATGGGATACACCTCAAGATATGGCAGGATGCATCATTCCGTTTAGAGGTTAGTTTATATTTTCTCGCATCTGGTTAAATTTCGGAAAGGCTTTTAACATGCAAATTTATACCAAGGAGGTTATCATTTCTCTACTGGCACTTGAAATATGTTTTAATGATACATATAGTACAGTTAAGTTAGTTCAGGTGATGCTGTTTGAATAAGAAAACTGAAACATTAGCCAAAAATGCGATCGATCATCTTCGGTCTAGTTTTCTTTTTATGTGCACTTGTGAGCGCTCGCGGCAATATTCGAAGGGGAAGTCAGAGTCAATTAGTAATACGCTTCGACTGCTGTTCTCTAAAGAAAGAAATGAAAAAGTTTGACAGGTTTCCGTAATACAGGAGTAAATAATGTGGCCAACAGCAATTGTTATCTTGTTAGAAATAAAGGCTGAAGTAAATGATCACTTAATTTTAATGTTATATTCTGATATTAAGTAAGAAGGTGATAAACCTCAATATTTAAAAGAGTGCATCACTGATTTCAGAGGATAGTTTATATTTTCTCGCTTCTGGTTAAATTTCAGAAAGGCTGTTCCCATGTAACTTTATAACGAAGAGGTTATCATTTGTCTACAGGAGCTTGAAATATGTTTGAATAAAAAAACTGAAACGTTCGCCGCAGAAGCCTCTGGAGTGATACTATAATTTCTTCAGAATGAAATAAAATATACACTTTTACATAGTATCGAAGTTTCTAAAATAACAAACAATTAAGCCGTAGTGTGGATATCATCTGCGAAAATGCACGTTTTAAACAAACTGATTGCTGTTTCATACGATTTTAATGTGTACGGGATTCCTCCCTGACTTTTAGGAAGAATTGGATGCAATGACGATCCGCTATAGCGAGTAAATTTTTCGCTGTTATGAATTCTCGCTGTAACGAACATCTACTGTATTATTATAACGTGCAACATTATTTATGGCCATACTAGGTATGAAATTTCCACTTAAAAGATGAAAAACAGGAATGTTGTCATTTCACATAGTCAATCATTTATTTGTAGGATTTGTATTAAAAAAAAAGAAAACCTAATCCATTAAATTATTCTGCTTTTGGAGAAAGGGGTCGAGGATGAGAAAAATCTGTGATGATGCATACAATGTTTACACGTCAAAATAGTATGATAGTTGGAATGTAAATTCATGGCAGTTACAAAAACTGTTTCCAGAACTTTGTATGTTTACAAATGGGTAAAATAAAAAATGAATATATTAAACTGAATATAAATGAAAACTGTGTTTTTTAAAATATATCACAACAGAAAAATATTCCCAGTTTAACATTTTAATTGATACAATGCAAACAGTATGGAAAAGCATCTTTCAGCAATACAAAAACCAAGGCATGTCACAGTATGTTCTTTATTGTAAACACTTACAGTTCATTATATGCACTAGATACCATTACTACACAAGTTTTGTCAGACATTGTTCACCATAAAGTATGCATGTAACTACAGCACAAATATTTTTTGAAATTCTACTGAAAAGACATGGAATTAAAACATGTAAAGCCAAGGTGTAGAACCCATGTAAACATACAAACAAAAAAAGAGAGAAAATAAATTCCTATAAAGAACAATCTAAACATTTCTTAAACACTTCCGTATAACTTTGCATGTTTAAAACTTCTATCTTTTTAAACATCCCTGCTACTTATATATTTTTTTACATTGCATTCTCACAAAATCTTATTATAATCATACTGGTTTTTTTTAGTGCATAATTAGATAAAAACTGAAGTACATCTTTAAATTCCATTCAGTTTTGTACAAATTGCTGAAGTTATTATTACCTTATTTGCTCGCATATAACTCGCCACCGAGTACATCTCGCACCCCATTTTTAACATTTAAAATTGCAGGGGGAAAAAAAATCCCCACACATAATTCACATAAAAAATTTTGGATGTTGACATAGAGACATGCGGTACATACACAAAATAATGTTTGGGTATTCTGTGGACGTGCCTACATTAAATATCAGGACTGTACCAATTGCTATTACGGTACCTTGTACATGACAGTACAACAAGAAGCTGCATTTCTTTCTACCTGCAGAACGGTTGAGGTTAGCTGCTGTAACAGAAATACCTAACTCGCAAACCCCCGCCCCAGGGCCGCATTTCCAGCCAGTCACACACTCAGCCATCACTCTCACTCTTCCAGCCTTGTCAATATGCTTATCGCTACCCGTCCAGCAGAACTGATCACATGAACTGGGAGTGTCTCCCTCTCCAGGCAGTCAAGTGATCACGGTATTGGGTATCATCCATCCATCTGTTACATTGTCGACAAGAACTAGTATTCTATCTTCAGGTTTCATTGTTGTTTTTCTTTTGTAGGCCAATCTTTAAGTTATGGAGAAACTTGGGAGTTATATTGTTGGGTTTAATCTAAAAGTGATAAAATATGCTGAAGACCATTGTAACAGAGCTGCCGGTCGAGAATTCAGTGTGACTGAATTTAATTTTCGCTACTGGCGTTAACAGAAAACTGCACTAGAAATCACCAACCGAACACGTAAGGCATTCAGAAGAACAAAAACCGGTAAGTTTTCTGAGCTGGAAGACGAGGTGCATTATTATGTTACGGAGTTGCTTTAGTGTCTCGCATGAGATGCTACGTTTCAAAGCATGCGAACTAGAGATTAATGGAGGAATCAGCTGTTCAGAACTGAAAGCGAGACAGGGTTGAAACCGTAGATTCATGACACGAAAGAGATTGTGTCTGCGAAGGTCAACATCTCTCTGTCAGAGAATGCCAAGCGATTTCAGCGACAAAATCATAGATTTTCGTCGCCATGTGATAGCAACGATCACAATTATAAAGCTGGATTTCCCACCTAATCAATACTTTATTTATATATATATATTTAATACATTTTACACTTCACTACCGGTTTTGGCCTTTATAATAGGCCATTTTCAGCTGCTGAAGAACCTTACAACTTACAACTCCAATTTGACGCAAGTTTTATCACAACACTGTATCATTTAAGCTTAGAAATAAGTCGCCTTAAACTTAGAAATAAGTAGTGTTTAATACGGTATGTTATTTGACCAAAATTAAGGTTCTTCGGCAGCCGAACATGGCCTATAAAAAAAGGCCGAAACCGTACTGTAAAATGTATTAAATGCATCAATATAAATAAAAGAAGTATTGGTTAGGTGCAAAATCCAGCTTTATAATTGTGATCGTTGGAACTATCATTATGGGGCTAATGAAGCTAAAAAATTATGATGTGATAGCAATGCAGAAGAAAAACAATGACCTCATATCTCAAATTGGCAATGCAAATCAAACCCCGAAAAACTTCGACATGCCATGCAACACCACCACCATCAAGAAGGGAGAATCTAGTGTGCTTGTACGTACAACTGGGTGTGAGAAACAACGCTGCACTGTCGTGCTAGAAATAACTACAGACGGAAGAAAATTGCAACCATACGTTATTTTCAACAGAAAAACAGTGCCTAAAGCAAAGTTTCCCAAAGGTATCTCATGTACAGATTCAAAAGAAAGGATGGATGGATACAGCTCTTGTCCAGGACAGGGTCCGTATGGTGTGGGGGAACACGGCCAGGGGCACTGCTGTGAAGCCCAGCAATGCTAATGTGGGACGTTTCCGCAAACACTTGGTGGAAGACACAAAGAAACATTTTCAGGAAATGAAAACTGATCTCGTTGTCTACAGCCCTTAGATGTTTCTGTCAACAAGCCCTTCAAGAACAACATACGTAAATTGTATGCCGAATGGATGCCACAAGGGGAGCATGAGCTGACACCAGCAGACAAGATAAAGAAGCCATTAGTTGAACTTGTGTGTGATTGGGTTATGTTGACATGGGTTCTGGTGTCAACAGCCATTATTGTGAAGACTTTCTTGAAAACGGGCATCACAAATACATTGGACGGAAGTCAGGATGATTCAGTATGAGATGGTGACCAGATGATGCACACAAGAATAGCTCGGAGATTGAAGGCAGTGAGTAAGTGTGCCAGTTGCCTTGTTTCAATAGCCTAATCCAAATTTTACGTTTTTTTTTTTTTAAATGTTCACACTTACTTTTGGTAAACAGAAATGCAAGTTATATGACAGCAAATACAGTATTATTATTATTATTATTATTGTTATTATTATTCAGAGACCAGATTCACAGTAAATTACAATTTGAATATGTGTTTTTGTTTTATTCATGACAATAAAATTATAAGAACACATTGTCAAACCATAAAGTTACATCATTTCACTATCTGTTTTTAAAATTAAAGCAACTTCTTGAGAGATTCAGAAGATTTATACTTGGATAAAACACTCTAAAATTAATTTGTTGGTTATCTTAATGTACTTCCTTGACCTATCAAAGTTGTTGAAAAACTTCAACACAATAAAACTGCACATTGTAACTTCTTTGAAGAACAAGTAGCAAAAAATGATAGCTCCACAAGAACACAATACAGGAAGTATCATATACAGTAGACGCCAATGAATCACTCCATATTATGAAGCCTTCCAACAGCTTTAATTTTAAGTTTCTGAATATACCGTATTTACTTGAATAATCCGTGCAGGGGAAAAAAAAGTAACGAGTGGATTATTTGGGATAAGGTTAGCAACAACATATTTTTCGGTAACAAACAAATCTCTTGTTCATGTTTCCGCGTACAAAGACTATCACATGCTGGTTTCATTCTTGCCTGGATGGTCACAGAATTAAGCTGTCTTTGCTGGTTTTTCTGTATGCAGTCCACAAGGGAATATTTTTGCGAAAACTGTAACTAAGGGTGGATATAGGACTACCAAACCAAACCAAACCCCATGACACTACAGCCCTTGAAGGGCCTTGGCCTACCAAGGGACTGCTGCTCAGCCCAAAGGCCTGCAGATTACAAGGTGTCGTGTGGTCAGCAAGACGAATCCTCTCGGCCGTTATTCTTGGCTTTCTAGACCGGGGCTGCTATCTCACTGTCAGATAGCTCCTCAATTCTAATCACGTAGGCTGAGTGGACCTCGAACCAGCCCTCAGGTCCAGGTAAAAATAACTGCCCGGGAATCGAACACAGGCCCTCTGGGTAAGAGGCAAGCACGCTACCCCTACACCACGGGGCTAGTGTGGATATAGGACTACAGTGAGTGAAAAACAAAAAAAATTGAAGGAGTCGAAAAACACGGTAACAGTAAAGTGTAAGTTATAAGCAACAGCAAAGGAAATGCAAATAAACTCATCTATGCCCACTGTCTTCATATGAAAACACCAAGCATTTACTTAAAATTACTGTTCTACTGCTAATTCAGTGTGAACCGATCAGGTTCTTATTTCACGATCATCAAGAAGGGTGTGATAATGGGTGTGCAATTTTAGCATGTCATACTGCTCGCCATTTTAAAAGGTACGATTCCCATAAAATAAATATTTTAAAAGGTTCTGTTGATATGATGTGCAATATGATGCAATTATTGAACAGTAATAATATAAAAGAGGAAGCATTTTATATTAGGCTACTGGATGGTTGTAAACATTGATGTCCTCTTAAAAGGACAGTGGGAAAATACACCTATTGTTGTATGCATTATAGGAAATAACATGGGCACTTCGAGAATGAGATTATTTGCAGGAGTAATAGATAGTGAAGTGTCAGATGAACTGTTTCATCAACTGTTATTGCCAACAATGCTGTAATTAAATATTCAACCTGAACTGCTACGATACAGAAATAACAAAGTAACATTTATTTTTTCAGAGTTAAATTCTTTCATTGTTAAATGAACTGCTCGCTGTTTTGGAAGATGAAGAAGGCCAGATTTCTTCTGAAGCCTGGATTGAAGTCGTAATAATGACTCCACTGCTGCATTATTTCCTAGTCATCACTGTAAGTCAGTCGCAGTGTTGTTGTACTTGATATATCAGTCCCACAACCTGAACCTCTGGTGTCGACTGTGAGATTATCTTCACCTGATATTACTAGAGATAAGAAATATACAGTAGAACCTCGATAATTCAAAATTGGTTAATTCAAAATTCTGCCTAATTCGAAGAAGCTCTCGTTCCTGGAAACATGAGATACGGTTTTGCATGTTACTTAAATTTAATTCGAAATACGGATAATTCATAATTCAAAGTACAATGTTGGCCCCATTACCGAAATTCAGACTTTTGATTCGAAACTGCCTTTACATTTAAAAACAATAGTATGTTACAGAGTAATTTAAATTCAAAATTTATCCGCGGCATGAAGGAACGCATCTTCCGGAACGTGCAGGGGTAGCTTTCTGCACTTTCACACTCTTCGGTGTGTCTACAGTGTGTTTCATAATTGCTAAGTTCGAGTGAAAACGGAATTCTTTTGTATACAATGTTTAAGGAACGCCGTCATATCACGCAGCAGGCAATGTGCGGAGAAACAGAATCCGCGAACACTGGCGATGTTGACAGTTGACGAAAAAGCGTGGCTCATGTAATCAATTCATAGGCACCGAACAATATTGTCATTGCTGATGAAACTGCATTGCTTTCTTTTAATGCCAAGCCCAAATGGTCTTATGGTTTTAAAAGAGAAAGTGCCAGCTGGAAAATTGTACAAGGGTGTAGGTCCTTGTACTTTGTTGCAATGCACACGGAAGCGAGAGAATTCCTCCCCTCGTCATAGGAAAGTTCGGCAAGCCACAATGTTTTAAGGGCGTCGGGCATTTTCCGTGAAAGTACAACATATCTAAAAATGCAAAAACGTAGAGTAATCCAAAAAAATTATGCATTTGCACAGGGGAACCAGCATAGTTTATCCTCGTCTTTGAATCGTGTGATTTCTTTTTTCTTTCATCGCGTGAGGTTATGCTTGTCAGTGATTTGTCCAAGTGCATTATTTGAACATTGTAAATGCACATTGTTGGATACATTCCGGAAATAGTTTTTTCCATGGCATATGGAAGGTTTAAACTGTGAATCAAGGTGATTGCATGTATTAATGGGCCTTAGACTACTTTGTGATGCGGCAAGTGTTTACACTTCTGAAGTACAAGAGAAGTGCCATGGTGGGAAATCGTACAAGGATAGAGTGACTATTGTGTTGTCATGCAGAAAGAAGCGAGAGTTTTACGCGCATTGGGTACTTTCTGTGCAAGTACAGGGCATCTAGAATGTATACAGTACAGTAATCCAATGAATAAACAATAAAGCACTTGCACATGGGAGCCAGCATAGATTTCTCCTCATCTTTGAATCATGCCTTTTTTTTCCTTTCTTTTTTTCGTTGCGAGAGGTTATGTTTGTCAGTGAGTTATCAAAGTGCATTATTTGAATACTCTAAATGCACTTTCTTGGATGCATTTTGGAAATAGTTTTTATCCATGGCATTTGAAGGGTTTAAACTGTGAATCAAGGGTTAACTGCATGCAGTAACGGGCCTCAGAATATTTTGTAACGCAGGAAGGGTTGGCACTTCTGAATTGGCAATTCGAAATCACATAATTCGAAGTCCAATTTTTGAGTCCCAACGACTTCGAATTAACAAGGTTTTACTGTAGTTAGAAATATGGTAATCTCCGCACGGATAATGATCCTTGGCCTCCATTAATGTATGTTAAAAATGAAAAGGCACCATTTGAAGAGTTTTGTGGGTTTTTTTTTTTTTTTACAATGATGTTGTAGAACACTTACGTCATTCATAGTAACAGGCAAGCAGCCTGAAGAAATTAGGAACAGGATTTTACTATGGAAGAGATGAAATGTTTCATAGGAATTTTATTAGTGTATTGTATATTCACAGGTTTTTATGAGACTGTATAGGATACCTATATGAAGTTGTGATTTCAGCTTTATCAAGAAACGGATTTGAATTTGTCACGTCCAATTTTCATTGCTGTGATGATGAATAACTTGATCCAAAGAGCCATATTTCCAAGGTTAGACCACATTTTCACCTTCTGAATGGAAGATTTCAACTTATGGTACCACATCATGAAAAGCATAGTACTGACAAAGCTATGGCACCATATTATGGGAGACGTACTTATAAGCAATTCATCCAGGTTTGAGTACAAACTATGGGTGGGAGCAACGTCTAATCGTTAATGCTGATTGTATGGATCAAGAACTATTATCCCAGAAGCATACAAGACTCTAGGTGTAGACCCTTCTGTTGTTCTCCAATTCAGTGATATGAGGCAAAAAGGGTTAACATTCAACAAACAAAAGCTTTATACAGGTTTATTGGAATGGTGGGTGGTGTGGATCGTAATGAGCAGAATGTTGGACAATACAATGTTTCAATATGAGGTAAAAAATGGTGTTTCCATTGATAACTGATGAACTGATGTTATTTATGTTGCTCAGTAGAATCCATGGTAGCTACACTGGTATTCTGGTAAAAAGTTGGACCACCTAGCTTTCTACAGAAGAATTGCAATGGTTCTCTTGAAAACCAACAACAAATGCAGCTCAAGCAAAAGGAAGACACCAAGTTTGGACAATAAAGAATCCTGGTTGATAGATTAGGTCATATGAATGATTTGCAAGGGAGATAGATTAATGTAGGTTATACCACAAGAAGTGCCTACAATGTGCAGAAAGTGTGATGCTGCACTACATGTCGATTGCTTTTACCTGTACCATACCACTGCATAAGTAAAGCTAAATATTACCCCATCATAAGGCTTTCCTAGCCATTGCTTATGAAATCATTTCTGTTGTTAAGTGATTTTGCTCTCTTAGAAGTGCTTGACTGATTGATTCACTGAATTTTTTCTAGGGAGAATTGAGGTTTATATTCTATGGGAATTATTTGTATTATCAAATTCACTATGTACTGGACTGCATGTATCTACTCAGCAAACTAACAGGGAGTATGTGGTGTCTGCCATGTAAGTAGAACAATGTGTCAATGTAGTGGGGTCAAGTTTTGCGTGAGGCAGTGAGTTGCAGATAGACACGTCCAAAGTGCTGGCCAGTCGAACGTAGCCAGACAACTAAAATGTAAACATGTTAATTTATCAATAATTAAAATTACATGCTTATATATGCCCATTGTCCTTTAGAAGAACACAGCGCTGAAGAAAAAAAGGGGTAATGCTTAAAAAAATGTTGATACATATCAGTTATATATGAATTAATATCATTTTCATTTTAAAATCTTGGGCATAGGGGTTAAGGACTTCAAAGTTAGTCTAGGTTGGCCCACTAGAGCTTTGATTTTTTTCTTTTCTTTCTTTTTTGTCAACCGTTGCCTGATGCACACCAAGAGAAAATCTGAAAATTCCAACACTATTGCATCAATTTCGCCTGGCATAACAGTCATAGCCTACGAAAAGAGCAACATAAACACAACAATTGTGCTCGACTGGATAAAATGCGTAAGGAAATATCGACCAGGGGCATGGTTTAACTTCAACAGCACAGTCTACTGTGAGTAACAGGTTTTGCAGGCACACGAAAGACAAAGTGAAAGCTTGCCCATAACTAGGAAACACAGACAAAGGGATTATACCGCTTGATGTGTGAACTAATAAGCCTTTCAAAGCACCTTTGAAACGGTTATACACCAACTGGGTGGCGGGTAGCAACCACACATTCACGCCAACCAAAAAATCAAAAGACTTGACTTTGAGTTGATATGTAAGTGGATAAAGAACACAGATGACCTGATTATGCCAGAATTATTAGTCGAGAGTTTCAAAAAGTAAGGTATATCATATGCCCTCAAAGAGACATCTTGTGCAGTAAGAAGAATGGGGATGACGATGACAGATTAAAGGAGATAAAAGTTAGAGAAGGTACGCAAGTATCAATGATATATTTATATTACTGTATATGTCATTTGATTAAGTGAAAAAAATAGAGTTATTAATTAGTATACTAGTAACTCTCATGTCTCAGAAAGCTCCACAGTTTATACATTCCAATACTGGGGAGTTCTTCCTAAGTATGGTGGGATTTATTCACATGTAACTAAGCAAACCCTTAATGCTATAAATTTCATTGGTAATATATGCATACTCTTTCGACCGCCTCATCACTGAATCATCAAAGTAAAATAAATATACGGAGAACACTGTCATCTTTTCAACTTTCAGCATTAACTACAGAATACAAAATAGAATTTTTCACTGCTTTGAAGCAATTCCATTAAATTATATTTACCGTAAATACAAAGGAAGGAGTTAAGGACAGGTATCGGTGGAACAATTTCTTGCTTGAAACCATCACCAATTCCCCTGAAGGGAAGGAGAGAGAGATAGAGAGAGAGAGAGAGAGGGAGAGAGAGAGAGAGCTAGAGAGGGGAAAAAACCATCATCTTTAAAGGGCAGTAAAATATTGTTACATTAGAAGTCTGAGCACAGTGATTGACCACAGCATCAGACTGAAAACCTTGAAACCTTGCTGTATGAAATTATCAAAGAACATAAAGAAAAACTAAAAACAACTGTACATGGCAACTGAAGCAATGTATTAGGTAAGCATATTTTTAAACCCACAACAAACTCTATTTATTCCTAATACACATAATACTGAGTTTCAACTATGAACACAAGAGATAGGATTTCAAATCAAGAGATCTGAACTGTAACAAAGGCAATGCAATAACACAGGCCTACTATAGAAAGGACCTGAAAATTTACTTAACATATCATCCATATTCTCACAATTCAATAAGCTTTCAGAAAACTTAGTACAAAGTGCAGTGAGGTACGAAAGAGAGCAAAAATTTATAGTAATATAGCCAGAAAATGTTCTACCTCATAGTATGTGCACAACATTCTCTGTCACATTGTATTAACAAATTATTATCCAAGACTTCTTGTTAAAGTGGCTGTGTTAATTGTAAGGCATATAAGTTACAAAAGCTGGCAATTCTGGACTAATATGATTCTAGCAAATTCAGTCTGAATATCTAACAGGTAACATTGCGTATAAGAAACAAATTCAGTTTCCAACCTATCCTTTTGAAATATTGGACCATGACCCTCTATATTTTTCCACAGTCCACCTCATTCTATTACTTCTTAATGCGAATCAAACAAAGAATTCTGGTAATGTCATTACCAGCAAGAAGTCAAACTGTTGATTGTACATGTTTAATAAACTTAATGCATATTACACAGAAAATGCATTAAGCAATATATGAATAAAGAAAGCAGAGGAGGGACATACTGCAGCAGTAAAATAATTATTTTCACTCTCATCAGTACAGCTCAGATCCTAATACTGAACATGGAATGTCCCCAACATACAATAATTAAATAATAGTCCTGCTTGCTGCTTAATTTATTTAATAGTTGATTGGGAATGAAGTTGTACTCATGCAAAGTTAATCCAATACCTCTCAGGGCCCTAAGCACAAAGATTATGTTTCAAAAGATTCTACACCATACTGGCAGCAACACATTTACGAAAGTATCAGTGGCTAATGAGGACACAGTTGCATATTACAATCCTCTTCCATTCTTCGTTGGTTGCAACAGCTAGTAGTTTTCAAGTCCTCTTCTCTTGTAAAGCTTCTCTGAACTGCTAACGAGTAACATATACCACTAAAAATATTTGACTTTTCTAAGATCATTCCCTACATGAACTTATGAACCTTGACCAGAAGCAGTAGTTTATAACTAATAAACAACACACATATTCTTTCCTAAAATAATTAGAGAAATATAAATTCAACTTAAACTCATCAGTCTCCACAGAGCAAGGTCCTTTGATCCCAGAATCAGTAATAACTGCAAGTCTAGGTATCAAGTTGTATAACATTTTGAACATCTTTTAGGAGGCACAAAAGAAATAACAGTTCAGCAGATCAGCACAAAACGAATAGCCATCGAAGAGCACAATTGAATTATGTGCATTTCATGTTTTAAAATAACAAGCAATGTTTCTGTAGAAACTGTAAGATAGATAAGGCAGGTGAACAAGATAAATATGTCTGTAATGAAGTATTTAAGAGATAAAAAATTATAATGACAAAGGTATAATGATAGAGAAAATGAAGTTCATGGAATTAGTGACGAGAGCTGCGATGAGAAGACTCTCTCTCTTCCCTTCGTTCCCTTTCTCTATCCCTCTCTCGCTCTCTTTCAGGCTCCCTTCGAGTGCCTTCTCTCTCCCGCTCTCTTTCTCGGTCACGTTCCCGGTACCGATCGTCATAGTACCTGCAAATAAAATAACAGACATGGTTACTTCACTTGTATGACTGGTCAGCTGGAAGCAGTACTGAAAATGGTAACTTAATGGGGATGTGCACCTTCATGCTATTTAATTGTGATTGGTTCCATTAACTACAATTCCCACCACTAACTAAAATACTACACCAGACCAGTAAGTACTACAGCAACCACAAACCCACAGAAATTGCCTTGTGTGCTGTTGAGATACAATGATTCAAAAGTTAACTGCTCCAACAACTGCTATGAACAATTGCATATTCAGCAATCAAGATACGCCTATAATAACAATAATAATAATAATAATAATAATAATAATAATAATAATAATAATAATAATAATAATAATAATAATAATAATTGTATGGATTCAGCTAACATAGGCAGACATTTTTTTTCACATCATAGGATATAAACTTCATGGTTTTGATCCATGTCGAATTGTGATCACAATAATAATTATTAAATTAATGTCGTATGGTCCAACTTTTTCAATCATATATTATGCAATATTATTGAATTACATTACTAAACTAGGGACTAGTTTCGGCCTTGGCTGGCCATCTTCAGCCTTAATGTAATACATCTAATAACTAAACAAATGTAAAAACACACCATTAACATTAAAATCAGGGATGAACTAAGTGTAAAATCTGAAAAATAAATTAGGCTCTAAATTCTTAGCATCTGGAGTATGCTCATCATCCAGACTCTATGCTGTACTGATATTCACAGAACTGTTAGTTCCATTACTGCAAAACATTACAATTTCAATTGCAAAACGGGAACTGGTAAATGTTGATTCTGTAGTCAGATAATCAATCACCAAATCTACTTGATGCCACTGTAAATAACCACCAGCTGACACAGAACTGCCAGATGGTGTTTCCACATGACCAACATAAATAAAATGAAATGTTCCAGTAGTGCTTGTTAAAATCATGCTGAAATGCTGTTGGACATTGTCAGGACGGCACATGAAGATAGGGTTAAAACTGATACATTCTTAATTTGTGGCTGGTATAAACTTGCAATTCATTGCGCTGTCCATGAAGTTAACCTGAATAAATGATAGATAAAATTAGATAAAATTGATGAATAGAAGAAGGGAGTGTGTTACTTAAATGGTATAGGTTATACGAGACTTACCTCTCGTTGTGGAATGTGGTGTATTGTTGTGTGCCTCATACTAGGTAAAGGTATAGGAAGGGGCGGAGCAAGGAGAGAGTGGCTTGGCAAGGGGCGGGGGCAAAGAGGGGGTGTAGGGGAAGGGGGGAAATTAAGACGGGGCCGAAGGATCTGAGAAATGAGATGGCTGCTGAGGAAAGGTGCTGTGAATATTATGAAAAACTGAATTATGACTTGGTTTGACGTTTCTAAAAATGGGAATTGAAAGGTCAAATAGGGTATTTGGCTTTTCTGAAATGTCATTAGGATTATGATTCGGGTTAAAATATATATATATATTCATTCATTCATTCATATCATTTTTGCCCTTAGAGTGTCTGAACTCTAATATCTCATGATGACACAATTTTCACTTCTTTCTCTTCTTCCTCTTCTCTTCCCAAAATCTCTTCATCCTTTGGCTGTGCTCCTGTTTCCTTTGTTCTGTCCACAATGTTCCTGTCTTCTTCTTCTTCTTCTTCTCCTTCTCATTTACTATAAATTTTTTTATTCCTAATTTTGTTTCTGAATTCTTTTCTGTCTCCTATCATTTGCCTGTTGATCCCCACCTGCCTTAAGTCTTCCTCTATTTCATGATACCAATTTGTTTTCTTGCTTGAACTGTTTACTACATCAAAGATTTTCTTTGTAAGTCTGTTGCTGTCCATTCTCTGTATGTGCCCATAGAAAGTTAGTCTGCATTTCCTGATCATGTCTGTGAGTCTGTCAGTGTGCTGGTATAGCTCTTCAGTAGGTCGTATCATCCATATGCCATCTCTGTGTATTGGTCCAAATATTTTTCTGAGAATTTTACGTTCTATTTTTTCTGTCTCTATGATGCCTGATGCTCCAATTGTGGTCGTTTGATGCATACAATGCTTCTGGTAATACGACTGTTTTGTAGTGTCTAAGTTTGGCCTGTCTTGATATGGTTTTCTTATAATGTGACCATGTGAGTGTGTAAGCTTTCTGGAGTTTTTCCGTTCGTTCTATGTTAGACGCCTTGTTTGATCCTCCTATTTGTAGGCATTCCCCTACATATTTAAATTCTTCTACTCTTTTTACGGATCCATATACAGTATGCATGGTGTGCACATTGTTGTTCTGTTGTTCCATGTATTGGGTCTTCTCGTAAGATATCTGTAGACCTGTATTGGCAGCTATTTCATGCAAGCGTTCCAGTGTTTCCTTTGCCTCCTGTGTATTATTGCTAAGTATGGCTACGTCATCTGCAAATCCCAGACATTTTATGATTGTTTTTGTTTCATGTGTTCTTCCCAGCTGTATTCCTTTAACTTGTTCCTCCCACTGCTTGATAATTTTGTCCAACACCATGTTGAACAAGATTGGTGAGAGCCCGTCTCCTTGTCAAACACCTGTGTGTATCTGGAAGGGTTCCGAAATTTCTCCCATGAACTTGATCTTGGAGGTGGTGTCTGTAAGTGTCTGTTGTATAAGTGCTCTGGTTTTTCTGTCAATGCCATATTCTTCCAGTACGTCAAAGAGCGTCTGTCTGTCTATGGAGTCGTACACTTTTGTAAAGTCCAGCAGCTTTCAGTTATGTTAAGGAGGGGTCCTTTGTTGATGATTTTGGGAATTTCCATATCTTGTTTTATTTCTGTGAATTTGTGATTATAGTCATGCATATGCTGTCCTACAGCTGAAGATTTATTGTACTTCAGGGCATTGACGTGTTCCGAGTACTTTATATTATAATTCCTCCCGGTCTGTCCGAGATAAGAAGAATTACAACTGTTGCAAATAATCCTGTATACTCCTGATTTTGAAAAGCTACTGAACTTGTTTATGGATGTGGCATTATATAAGACTTGCCCATTCCTATTGTTGGTTTTGAAAACTACTTTTACATCGTGCTGTTTTAAGTTGGTGACTTTGTAAATTTGTTCGTTGAACGTAAAGATAGAAAGGGAGGAGTTGTTTTGTTTATCCTTTTTCAAAGTGGCAGAGGGGCAATATTTACATTTACTGATTATTTTTTCAATTGAGAAACTGTGATGTCCATTAGAATTAGCTATATTACGAATGGTGTTAAACTCATTTTTGAGGTCTCTTTTATACATTGGAACACTGAAGGCTTGGTACACCATGCTGTTGCTCGCTGCTCGTTTGTGAATTTGGGGGTGTGAAGAATCTTGACGGATTGTAGTGACTGTTTGGGTGGGTTTTCTGAAAATCTTATACTTTAAGTAGCTTGGGTACCTGATAATAGTAAAGTCTAAAATATTAATTTTCCGTTCAATTTCGGACTGAAGTGTGAATTTTATATGCGGGCTACTGTTATTTAGATTAATGAGGGTGGTAGCATCATCTGTGATGCTCTCATCCATAATTACTATGGTGCCATCTACGTATCTTGACCAGAAAAGGATATTGTCAAATGTTATTATTAACAATTTTGCTGTGTTCCAAAAAATCCAAGTAAATCTCAGCGAAGATACCCAAGGTTGGCAAACCAAAAGCCAATCCTTCTTGTTGATAAATAACATTATCAAAAGTAAAATATGTGGGTTACAACTAATTTAAGCATAGACATGAAATCATGTACTTTTAATATACTTACGCTGCTGTATACCTTAAGAGATTTGTATGCTAGGACACGTTTACAATATTGAATGAGTGGAGAGTGATTGGATTGAATGTTGAACTTTTTTAATTTACCAATCAATACTTTTAGTGTTTTTGATGGACTTGTTCGACAAAAAATGATAGTTCCTTTGTGAAAATCTTTGAATGAATTGTAATGCTTTATATAACGGACTCGGTTTATAAATAATGATCGGACGAATGGGGACGCCAGTTTTGTGTATCTTGGGGAGGGCTCTGGTGGTGGGAAAACTTGGGTTCATATTAATTAAATTAGTTTTTACTTGATCTATCAATAGGTATGAAGTATTTTTCAGGGTCTACTTAAGTTGATGTTGGATTCTCAGGGTAGGGTCCTTCTTTACTGTAGAGAATGAGCTATCTTTAAAAAATTTACTTGTTTAGCTTATGTATTCGTTTTTGTCTATCATGACGCTAGCGTTACTGTTATCTGCTTTCGTTAATTATAAGATTATTATTGACTTCCTTTCTGAGAGCATGTACTTGCTTTTGTATGAGAATTGAATCCGTGTAGCTATTGTTGTCATGCGTAGTAAGGGGTGAATTACCAGAGTTAATATTTTTTAGGTTAAGAATGGAGTAACCCATCAATGTAATCTATATTCTCTGTTATGGCTATTTGGCTGCATTAAATATATTATTTTTTATTAAAAGTAAGCGGGAATCACGTTCATGGACAACACATTTCTACTGAATGAAAATTGTTATACACCCGGAAACATTGCAGACGGGTTTGGTGAGTATGTCTCATCAGTGTATGTGAACACGGATTTTACTTATAATGTGGAACATCTTTCTTTGAATGAAGTTTTTGTTCTTCCCAGGGTTGATAAATTGAAAATTACTCACATACTGGTAGATGAAGTAAGAACAGTCATTAATAAAAAGTTAAAACCTAAGAAAACCAGCAGACCTGATGGCATTCCACCATACATAATCAAGGGATGTGCTGACATACTGGTTGCTCAATTAACCTTCATGTTCAATCTTTCTTTAAAGACTCCTCCTTCCCGGAAAAGTGCAAAATGGCAAAAATTACTCCAGTCCTAAAGGGAGGGAACTCAAGAGATGATAGCAAACTATCGCCCTGTTAGTGCTATAGCAAAGATACAGGGTGGCACATGATAAGTCACCCGATTGAATTTCAATCCTACAAGTATACTATTGGGGCAATAGCTTTGAAATTGTGCAGTCAACTTCGTGCAGTTCATGGAAATTACTCCAGATGTCGTTACGAGTTCATCACTTCCGTTTTGAGTCTGCCATTTCAGATTTGCCGCGATGGCGGACAAAGAACGGTTGACCGTCGCATAAAAGACGAAGATTGTGTTACTGTTCGCGGCGGCGAACAGTGTTGCATTGACCCAGAGAAGGTTTAGTGGTCATTTCGGCACACGGTGGGCTCCAAGCCCCCAGACAATACACATATTACATAACAAATTTGCAGGTACTGGATCTGTTTTGAAGTGTAAGCGGCCACATGCTCATACCGTACGTTCGCCGCAAAACATTGAAGCAGTCTGAGTGGCTTTGACTCGCAGTCCGAGTAAACCAACAAGAAGAGCCAGTGCCGAGTTGGGAATTTCACGGCGATCTGCACAAAGAATTATTCAATGCGAGCTTTACTTGTATCCATACAAGATGACTGTGGTGCATAAGCTTACTGCGAGAGATAAGGAGTGGAGACTACAGTTTGCAAGGTGGGCAATCGAGCAAGAGGCAGTGCTACACAACGAATGGTTTTCGGACGAAGCTTATTTTTACGTGAATGGTGTTGTGAACAAACAGAACATTCAATTTTGGGCATGTGAACCTCCGCAAATAATCCACATGAAAGACACCTACGGGGAGAAAGTGCGTGTGTGGGTCATGATGTCAAGCCAGGGAATCATCGGTCTGTTTTTCTTCAATGCTACAGTAACCAGTTCTTTCCTCAACCCATGGCCACAGGTCTTCCATACTGCCAACGTTGTGCTCGATTTTCTACACGAAAGACTTGGCCTTAAGGTATTGTCAAACAAATTTCCAGAACGTTATGAAGGAGGAGGAATGTGGCCGCCTCACAGGCCAGACATCAACCCATGTAACTTCCTTCCTTCCTTCCTTCCTTCCTTCCTTCCTTCCTTCCTTCCTTCCTTCCTTCCTTCGGGGGTTCCTTAAAGAGAAGGTGTACCACAGAAAACCCGAAAATGCAGGGCAGGTGTATGATCACTACCGATTTCTAAACATTTAGCAATAATCTGAGATAGGGAAAAAGAAGGAGATGGGATAAGAACATCAGGTGTGGTGTTGGATCGTGGTAGGGTAGGGAAGGGAAAAGGAATGCGATTACCCCGGATATTCGCACAGAGAGTAATAAAATTAGTAAGGGCCGTAAGGGTATATGAGGTGATAATATCACAGACTATAATATAATCATGAAAATGATTATCAATATACCGAATAAAATCAGAAGGAGGAGGGTTATCGGCAGTTAAATAAGTAATAGCGACAGCAAAAGTGCGAGTAGACGAAAAAAATTCAATAATCAGATATTCATGGAGAGTAAGAGAGGGAGGAAGAAAGTGATGTTTAGTAGTGAGATCCCTCCTGACACCAATAGGTACGCCTCATTTTGGTGCTGCCATTGGTTTTTGGGGTTTCTTATAACCACATAACCTTGTGTGGTGCTATTTGAGGATCCAACCAGCCTCTGGGCTGATGACCTAACAGACAGGGCAAGAAAATGTAGGATGATCCTGCGCGCATGTGGCACATATCTGATCTTGTTTGCAGGGTTCACTTGGTAGGTGGTTTTACCGTTGACAGCGGTCACAGAGGATCCTCCTGGGGGGGGGATGACCGGGAGGGCTCGACGTGGTGGCGGCGGGCGTAGATCATGGCGCCGTCGCGGAGCAGGCAGTCAAGTGTGTTAACATCCCGGGAGAGAATGCATACCAGAGTAGTTGGTCCCTCCGTGTTCCTGATGCAGAGGATGCGGTATATTTGGTGGCCGTCTTGTTGGAGCTGGGCCGCCACTTAGTCCTCCGCGTAGTCCCGTTCAACCCCATAAGCAACCACAGATAAGATGGGGGTGGGTTGAGAGGGAGCCTCAGGCTGACGGGCTGGTTGCTGCTCAGTAAGATTACTCGCCCGGGCGTGTTTTCCCAGTTGGTGGGTTCCAATCGCCGAAGTGAAATGCGAGTAGAAGGGCTTGGACATTTTCAGGTTGAAGCCTTCTCTTGTACGTTGAATCCGCAGAGCATATTGAGAGATGTTGGGGGTAAACCTGGAGATAAGCTGGTAGAGAGAGCGGGTATTGGCCAGATGTGGTTCAATATTAATCAGTTTGATGACGTAAAAACTAGGTGGAAGCTGTGGTTTGGACAAATGATGTGGCGCTGTCGGATATTAAAAGGAAGAGCCGGATCTTTCGCAACCATAACACAGCTGCGAATATTAGTAGGCATATATAGAAGAGGTGGGGGTGCTCGATACTGAGGTGGCGAAGGGGGTAATTGTTGGATGCCCAGAACCGAGGATGGCATGCCTGCTCGCTCGGTCTGGGAACTGGCTGGAGTATTTGTAGAACCAGTGGAACTGGAAGCTAGAATGGCCTCATCACGGTGTTTAATTTCACGTTCAGGGCTAGAGTGCTGGTCATCGTCGCTATCCAATGATGGGGCTAATTTAGCAGATTCGTCGTCCAAAAGACGGGATCCAGAACGATCTCGATCCGTCTCCTGGAGCTCCGACATGACACCGGACAAAGTTTACAGGAACTTTGGAAGATGACGGTGGTAGTGAAAAGTCGCCTCGAAGCTTGAAGAAACTGACACCAGATGGCGGAGATGGTAGATGGTTGCCGCATATGCCTCAAGATAGAAGTGAGCTTCGAACACGTAGAAAGCTGTATCGAAGTAGATGTTGCTTGCCTCAATAATTGCCGCCACGCTGCAGAACTATAATGTCCGATATGGGTATTAGATTTTTTGAAGAGTTTGGCTGATCAAAATTGCTGAACTGAAAGAATTTTCAAAGGAATATAACGAACTTTTCAGAGGAAACTGAGAAAGTTTCCCCGGTAAAACGGAAAGTGAAGTTTCAAGATTTTTAAGTCACGTACCGGTAATAAACGTTTGAAGCCAGCCCCGCGGTCTAACTTGCCTGCCTCTCTCCCAGAGGGCCCGGGCTTGATTACTGGCCTGGTCAGGCATTTTTACCTGGATAGGAGGGCTGGTTCCAGGTTCAGTCATTCTATGAATACCTTTAATTGAGGAGCTATTTAATGATGATATGGCGACCGCGGTCTAGAGAGCCAGGAATAATGACCGACAGGTTTCGTCACACTGATCATGCGTCACCTCGTAATCTGCAGGCCTCCAGACAGAGGGCGGTCGCTTGGTAGGCGGAAGGCCCATTGGGGCTGTAGTTTGGTTTGGTTTAGGGGCGTTTGTAATATTATAAGTATATATATTTCATTTTTGTGATGTTTAGGCAAATTGTTCATGGTTCATTTGTTCCCGGATTTTCCGTTTTCCGTGTTGTATGTTTTTTCTTTTCTTTCCCGTTGTCCCTCCAAAAACAGAAAATTGAGGTTCCACTGTATTCCTAAATGTTAAGAAATGTAAAGTTCTGGTATTTACCAGGAAAAAGGAATATATATATCAGACATATTATACTGGGGAAACAACACTTGAAATTGTAACTTATATTAATGATCTAGGAATTATTTTCGACAGCAAATTAACTTTTAACAGCCAGACTGCAAAAGTAATGAGTCTATCTAACAAGATGCTTGGTTTTATTATTAGAAATTCCAAATTATTTATTCAACCTGAAGTTATTGTTAAGTTGTGTATAAGTTTAGTACGAAGCAAGTTAGAATATTCATCGGTAATCTGGGACCCCCTTTATAAGGACCAAACAAGTCACATTGAGACTGTACAAAATAAATTTCTAAGATATTTGTATCATAAAACTTTCAACGTATTTTGTCCATTAGACATTTCAACCCACTATTTAAGAAGTCTGTTCAATTTCACATCTTTGAAAAACAGGAGGACATTAACCCCTTCCCACGGACTATCTTTGACTCACTATCGGGCGAAACCTAGAGTAATAATTTGCTTGTCAAGTAGAGTTGTGGAGTACCTTCACTAAATAATTTATTCTGTAAAAACCACTTAAGATATCACTTTCAAATTTTGTAACAATGGAAAATACACTATAGTTATTCTAAAATGATACAATGAGATCACCTAATTACACGCAAGACCCCCCCCCCGTTCAGAATTTTACATCAAGAAGCATCTAATATGGTGCACAATGTTAAATTGCTTGTTCTTGAAATCAGTCTGAATTGCTGGACCTGATGGGGCTCTTATTTTCTTGGTAATGCAGAGAACGCAGGAATTCACCCTGAATCTCCCAATTTATTTCATTTTCGGGATCAGTTGGATAAAGATATTTAGATAGCAAATCGTACTTCCTCTTGGACATACAAATTATAAATTTTTTTTCACTAAATGGGATTGGAAGATAAACTGACATTAGTTGGAATATTATGTAATTAAGCGCAGAATTGACTGGAGAATTAAAGCTGATAATTATGTTTTTCACAAGTAGGCCTAATATTTTAAAAGGAGACGGTACCTGAATGAACATTTCCTGTTCTGTGCCGTATTTCGATTTCCCTCAGTTTCATATCCTGTCCCAACTGCTTCCCATACCATTTTTATTATCATACCTACAACTTGAAACTCACCACTACCATTGCATTTGTAACAAATATCCTCCGCAATCAACTGGTTATGAGCAGCCATGTTGTTGCAATGTGTTTACATTCAGTCAGCTGTCTGTTCTATCTCAGAAAACGTATAAAAGAACACTTTATTTTATGATTCCGTGCATGCCAGTTGTATCTAGGAAGCATAGGGAATTCACTGGTTCCAAAAAGTTATATGTTTAGCAGACAGATGGCAGAGGAAGTCGGTTTGAAAGTTGAGTACGCTTTACTACGCAACCCGCGGGAGACAATGTGCGGGTCCAGTACGCTTTACTATGCAACCCGCGGGAAAGATTGAATTTCGTTACATATATTAAGGAAAATTTTGAATGGAAAAATTGACTGTCAAGAATTATTTACCTTCATCCCATTTCATATACCACAAGTAACATCACGACAGCAAGTATTACTTCACATCCCAAGATCTAGAAGTGTTCATCACTCCAAAACATTATCAGTTTATAATTCAATTAGTGCACAAGTTGATTTATTTGCTGGCGCTAGGTTGTTCAATAAGCAAATAAAGGCTATTTTCCACTAAATCATCATTAAATTCCTTTTTCCTGGAATGCTAGGTACTCTTAAGTTTTTGTTTGTGTTCTTTTTTAACTTGTTTAGTAATGTTTTATGACTGATGTATAGCCTATACTATGTTTTTCATTTGTAGTAATAATTTTAAAACGTGTTCTGCTTATTAGTTTTCTTATTTTATTCGTTGCTATTATTGCTACCATTATTACTTCTGTTTGATGTATTTACAAGCTTAAAGTCTATATGTCATGAAGGAACATAAATGGGCTCAGCTTGTGTACCTTCGTACAAATAAATGAATGAATGAATAAATAAATAAATAAATAAATAAATAAATAAATAAATAAATAAATAAAGTCAGGTATATCACATTTTTAATTTCAGTGTACAGTATTAAAATTAAGAGTTTGTTTACTTGGCCTTTATTTGTAATGAGTTAACAACCGCTATCGACCACGCCTAGGTATTTATTACACAAACATGTTCTCATCTTTCATTTTTGATTATCTTTATGGAACACCTGTTGATGGGTATTATTAATCGACTCGAACATCACCTTTGAATGTCGACGAGAGCGATCGCAAGTGCACATAGTGAGAAAACAATACCATACCGAAGATGATCGATCGCATTTTGTGGCAAACGTTTCAGTTTTCTTATTCAAACAGCATCACCTAACCTAACCTCAAAATATGTATCATTGAAACATATTTCAATCGCCAGTAGAGAAATGATAACCTTCTAGCTATAAATTTACATGATAATAGCTTTTCCAAAATTTAACCAGGTGCCAAATATAAAACTAACCCCTGAAATCAATGACACACTTAGTCGTATTTTGAGGCGTATCCCTTTCTTACGTAACTGCAATATTTAGCATTAAATTTAAGCGATAGTTTACTTCAGTCTTCATTTCTAACGAGTTAACAACTGCTCAATTAGAAATAGGAAAGGATTTCCACCTATCAATACTTATTTAATGCACTTATTATGTTTGGTCACATCCAAATGGGGCATGTCGAAACGGGAACTGGCGTGTATGTCACTATGTGTGACAATGCAATTGTATGTCTATAATGATATGCTTTAGGTCTTAAAATTAGTTTATAAAACACATCTCTAGTCAAAACTAACTTATATATATAAGAGATAAATACAATATATGTAGGAACACTTCATGCACATGAACGTTCGTGTCTTGCGTGTTGTTCAGTTCATCGGTTGACTTCTGTGTTCAAGTCTTGTGTACATAGTTGTACACTTCATTGCTGTTTCTGGAGTTTGAATGATATGATTTGCTTGTAAAGAATTTTTTTTTTTTTTTGCTAGGGGCTTTGCGTCGCACCGACACAGATAGGTCTTATGGCGACGATGGGATAGGAAAGGGCTAGGAGTTGGAAGGAAGCGGCCGTGGGTTTAATTAAGGTACAGCCCCAGCATTTGCCTGGTGTGAAAATGGGAAACCACGGAAAAACCATTTTCAGGGCTGCCGATAGTGGGATTCGAACCTACTATCTCCCGGATGCAAGCTCACAGCCGCACGCTTCTACGCGCACGTCTTGTAAAATTGTCACGTTGTATGCATAAAAGATTTTGTCTTCATGTATATACATAGAATAAAACACTTTCCAATTTTAAAAAAGGGTGCCAGACGTATAGATAGAATTAGGCTAAAATAATGTATATTCAGCTCTGCTGTGTGTTGAATCTTGTAGCTTTGTTAAAATCAAATCATGTTATCCTGTGACGTCCATAATATTTGAGTGTCATGGGTTCAAAGTAGTGGCTCCTTTCCCATTTGTAGCTGTGTAGTGATGTTATATTATCTGTGGAAGATAAGATTGAGCTGTGAGTGATATTTTATGTTGGAGGAATGTCTAAGGGTTGTGTGTGCTAATCTGAATGTACTTACTGTTATTGGTGTGGCTGAGTTGTCTTTGATATGCGAGCTTGTTGTGTACTACTTCGTGTTCTTCTGGGGCTCATATTAGCTGCTGTGAGGGCAAGGGAAGGAGGGGTAGGGAGAGTTGCTGTTGTGGGGGTAGGGGTGGAGCTAGATATGTTGTTTGATGTTTCTCTGTCGCATGTCGTTTTCTGTTTATTGATTATCTTAAGGAGTTTTTTTAAGGTGGGGATAACTGTATTGAAGATGATGTTAGTTTATGCTGTAATTACATAGACCATTTAGAGCACACATCAATTAGCAAACTGGTACTGTAGCATAATAAGTGCAATAAATAAGTATTGATAGGTGGAAATCTTTTCCTATTTCTAATTGTGTAGTTCGTCAATACAGAGATGAAGATTATAGATTATGATTAACAACTGTTATCGGACACGCTACTTACGCATTTAATACAAAAACATGTTCTTCTCTTTCAATTCCATTTTTCTGTACGGAACAGTAGTCGACGGGCATTACTAATCGACTCAGACCTCGCCTCCGAATGTCGACGAGAGAGCTCGCTAGCGGACATAACGAAGAAATTATACCGAAGATGATCGATCGCATGCATTGTAATTGCTGGGTGCATAAATATCAGCAATGGAAAAAAATCATGCACGCTTAATCGTTCGTAGTAATAGATGCGTCAGTGATAGGACTCTCACTGTAACCGAAGGATAATACACAGTTTAATGTAGGAATGTTGAAGGGACAGACAAAAACTGCCGTTATAACGGGGTTCTTGTTATATGCTGTACTTGCTATAGCGGACTTTGCTGTACATATGTGATCATGTCTCCACCTCTCCTTCTAACATTAACCTAGCACCCTCAGAATTGAATTACATATCTGCTAAAAAGCACATGCCAGCTTATTGTTCTTTGACTGGCATGAGCATAACATCAATTTTACTTTTTCTTCCCCTTCTTTTTTGTTGTTGTTGTTGCTGTAATTCTAATCTATTGTGTGTAGGTTATAGCTCGATGTCGTAGTTTCTTGCCCATTGTTCAAAATGGGTGGTAGAATAAATCAATTATATTATCTGACATAAGAGGTGACTGAAAGAGGAACTCCCGGGGCTGTATACTTGGAAGTGTGAGTTGGTGAACCTGGGGCCTCTTGAATCTGGAACGTTTTCCACTTGCTTGTGCTAGTCTCCTCATTTCATGTTTTCTATTTTTCAACCCTTATTTTCTTCTAACCCTAACTGTATGACGGTTGTGAGACCTAGGGAGTCTTTCATTTTTCTGCCCTTCATGGTCTTCCCCTTTAAAAATTGGGTGTACAGATAGATGTTGACAATATGTAGATACAGTAACGAAAATACATTCACCAGAATTTGTATGATATTTTGAAGATTTTTCTATAAGAAGAAATGGCCATGAATGAAACTGCAGAAGGGAAAATAATCAAATCACAGTGTAATCTTACCTTCTTAACTTATTTTTACATTTACTGTGTGTGTCATTCATAAACTTGATAAAAACAAGAAAATATAAATTCCAACATTAGCTCTAGTTCCGAACGCAATCACATGAGGAAAACTTCTGCACACAAAGAATAAACAGTTGGAGCAACAAAAAGAGGGTAACAGCCAGGAAACCATCAGTACACTGAATTACAAATGAGAGAGATTCAAATAAAACACATCTTGACACAACAAAAAATGCATTGCTCATTTATTTTAGTGATTATATTAGATTTGGAGGGCAGCTGTGTGCAGTGAGATTGGATCGGGGAGACTAAGGCGATAACATAATAGGCCCCCCCCCCCTTTTTTTTTTTTTTTTTTTTTTTTGGAGGGCAGCTGTGTGCAGTGAGATTGGATCGGGGAGACTAAGGCGATAACATAATAGGTCCCCCCCCCCCTTTTTTTTTGGCCATTACCTTCATTCTTTGAAGGTTTCGACTTCTTCCATTTTCCCTCTGATTAGTGTTAACAGAGGATGGTTGCCCAGGTGTACTTTTAAAACAATCACCATGACCACACAGTGTTAATAAATTTTGCCACTGAAAACTGCAAGTTATGACGAAGCATGGGCATTTCAAAAAACAGGTAAGAAGCCTCCAATACCCCTCATGGCTCAAAAGCAATGTATCTTTTGTCTTCCAGGACAAGAGATGTGTATAACACAGTCAGCTCTCCTTTTGACCTCACAGAAAATTTCAGGAGCATATAAGTTTTCTAGTATTTTTGAACAGTTGACCTACAATTATTAATACAACTAAGGTTTGTAATGCAAGTTAATCCCACTACTGTTGACAATCAATTTTTTATAATTGACATTTTGAACATGTAGATATTACACACTGATACTGCTGGAGAAAGACAAGGAATAGCTTAAAAGTAAGATAACATGGGAATACTACAGGCAAAGTTCTTTTGTAGTACTCATTATTTAAAATATCAATTTAAAACACGATAAAAACTGAACAATAACTCAAACTACCTTTTGAGAAATTAATGTATTACTGTAATCCATTAAAACACACCTGGACTTGGAGCTCAAGACAGCTGCTGTGTCAGGGGGCTCTGGAGATTTGGCCCGCGGTCGAACTGCCTGTCGAGCTGAGCTGGAATACACACTGGAACTGAATCAACAGTTCCGGACAAGAGATGACACGTGTTAAAAAATTCAATTACCAAAACAATCAGGAATAGACGAGGAAGAAGAAGACAGAGCCAGGCAGCTATAGCAGTATTTTCCTTCCTCGACAGAGATGTGAGATGCTGGAACTTACAACTCAAGAGGCCGAAATGTGAGTGGCAAAATATAAAAAATACAATAAATCTAAAACTTAATTTTAGAAATGAGATTTTAAAAGTGCAGGTCAAAAGTAACCACAAATTGCATCACTGCATTTGAAACACTGCAGAGACAAAAAAGAAAAGGAAAAAAAACCATGAATGCATCAATTTAGAAATTTTGCCACTCAAAATTTACAAGTTATGAAAAGGATATGGATATTTCAGACAACAGATCAGCTAACTAACTTATGAAATCAAACACACATGAATCAATACACATCTACTCCAGCATATGAATGTAAATTTGTCCTGGGCAGATAGACAACCCAAAGAGATTAATCATACATTACAAAAAAATTCTGTAAAAACTAGAATGAATCCAAGACAGTAACTTGGGTATCTTAAGATGGAAAGTTCAGAGAAATCTCTCATCAAGAATGGAGTTATAAAGAGAATTACAGTTTTATTTAAAAACACACCAATAAATAGCTAAATTTAAAAAAATGAGCTGGTTCCATGCTACTTTCTTCTCCCCTGAGTTGAGGTTATGAATCAAGGACCGCCATTAATGCTTCTCTCTCCACCACTCTTTACTGGCTTCCAATATTATTTTCACCATTCCTCCTCTCTTCTCTGTTCTCCTGTATCCATCCACACTCCCTTTTGAGGACTTCCTTGATGTCCCCTTCCTGTTGGCTTCTCAGTAAATACAGTATGTTCTTTGGAACATGGTCTTTTCCAATTTGCATCCTGTGTCCATACCATTTCAGCAAGCTTGTTTCTTTCTGTTTCTAAAACTCAAATTCTCTTTCTAATCTCTTCATTTCTGAGTTTACTTGTCTTCCCACTGATACCTCTAATGAATTTCATCTCTGATGCCTGAACTCTATCTCATTTTGTTGTGGTCCATGTACCAGGGTGGTGCAAGGAATGCCATATACTGGAAACTGTTTATATGTAGAACAGTTAATGTACAACATAATTAAAAAAATGGCATTAAAACACTCACCAAAATGAGCATGATTTAGTCAATATTCAGGACATGTTCAACGTACCCACCTTTTCGGCGTACAACCACTTCGAGATGAATCTACATGTTTGTGACCACTCAAACACCTCACTAAACCCATGGGGAAAAGTCAGTAGGGCCACTTGCAATTGAAGTGCATTTTCTGGTGTGTGTCAATGGATTATCTCCTTCAAATCTCTCCACAGAAGTCCCTGGGATTAAGTTCGGGGCCAGATTGAGTTGTACAGAAAACGTTCAGGATATCGATGGAACATAACACGGGGACCAAAAAATTCCTGCAGGAAGTCCAGAACAACATTTGCTGTGGGCAAACAGGTTCAATGTTGCATGAACCTTGTGTCTCTATTGGTAGTCCAGTTGCAAAGCGCTGAGGAAGGAAACTGTTTTGCAATATATCTATGTAACGCACACTGTTGACTTTATCACTGAAAAAGATTAGTCCAATAATTTTATGACTGGAAATTGCAGCCCTCACACACTTTCAACCTCATGCACAAGATCAGGCTACTCCTTCACACAAAATCGGACATTCTGTTTGGTCAAAGCCCCATTGAGATAAACGCCTGCCCCATCACTGAACCGTGTGTAGTACAGTACAGGATCACTTTCTGAAATAGCCTATGGTGCAAAAAGTACTCGCCATTGCTTGTCACGCCCCTTTAGTTTATGAGGTGTTGTCATTTTGAATGGGTAAAGGTCAAGCTCAGACTGCACTGTTCTCTGAATTAACCAAAGAGAAATGCCCTGCTGAAAGCAGACAGTTCTGATGGCTTAGGAGGGGCTCTGAGCTGCAGCCACTCTCACAGCAAACCCATTCTCCGGTGAGCAGACTGGCCTGAGATGAGGTTGTTTTCAATCCATGATATTGCCTTCGGTTTCAAATTAGCTGGCCTATATACACCACCCGTTGGCAAGGAGCCCACCAGGTACCGAATTCAAGACGAAACGCTTCTCAAGTCCAAGCTATACTTGTTTCCACATAAAACATTAGTTTTCACCTTCTGCTCACGTGTCCACCTCCCTTTGTCTGCCATGTTGTATATATGGAAGACTAAACGCATGCGCGACATGCGCTTCAATCTGTCGAATCACGCATGGAACAAGGTTTACAAACAAATGAATTATACCACCATTTCCAATATTTCAATATTCTTATATTTAGGATACAAACATGTTAAAAATTGGGACATGTTTCGCTTAAACATAGTAAGCATCATCAGGCAGAAAAATAACCCCAAAGTAAGGTAAGGGCCCTTAAACTGGTTTCATAAAGTAGAATTGTTCACTAAGGTCCAATAGTTCACAGTGGTAAAATATGAATCAACCATAAAACTAGTCAATAAGTTGATTATCATAAGTGAATGATTAGAATTGCTTATGTTATATAAAAGGAGAATTAGTATGAAATACATACCTGTCAACTTTACAAAACCAAAAAATCAGAAGATTTTGATATGAAAATCAGGAAAAATCAGGAGATACAATTGGTCAAAACTCCTTATTCTACATGTCTTGCGCAATACAGTACTATGATATATTTATAATACTTACTGTCTCATGATCATTAAGGCGCTGAAGTCTAAAAACGGTCTAACACCGAGGTTAGAAGGTTCGAGTCCCGTTGTTCGAAAAAAATTTTACCATCAGAATGTTGGCCGGCAGGGTAGGGGAGGTGGTGGTATACAATTTCTAATCACTAGATTGCGTGCCAAAAGCCTGGATTAAATTCCAAACCTCTCCGCAGTGCTCATATGGAGTGAGGGCATATGACGCTGTTGATGGTGATTCGTCTGTCGGATGGGGACGTTAAGCCTTGAGCAGACCCCTTGGTGCTATTCGACAGGAGTAGGCTATGTGCCGGCACCGGGTTTCACCCTCTCCCTACTATCATATATCACGTCATTCATTTCATCTCTCATTAACTCCTCTGATGAGGTTGACGTCAGGAAGGGCATCCGGTCATAAAAAAACCGCCACGACAAATTCATCTCACCTCATACCCGACCCTGTAGGGAAACGGGACAAGGGTTGGACAAACACACTGTCTCAAAGCACAATCGTTGCAATACGAGGCTACAAGGCTAAAAATTACACGTCTCTATTCCCTCACAGGAAGTATATGAGTGAGATGATCAGTCTCTGATAAGCCTACCGAAAATAGTATGAACTCATGGTCCACATGTATGCACTTAGATGCCATTACTTAGCAAAGGCATAGATTAATATATTGCATCAAGCAACCGTGTGATTATGCGAAGCGCAACGCTATTTGGATCAAATAACTAGCTGATGTACCTGAGCTTCGCAACGGAATTCTTAGAAAGACTGTACTTATAATTTTCCCAACTGAAGTTAACATAGGTCATTACAATGATGTCAGTACGAATGTCACAACTGAAAGCAATGCTGTCATTTATGATATATTCGATAACATGAAAAACAGCACATTTTCTCACTTTTAACGAAAAGTACTATGGTAAGAAAGGGAACTTCAATACAAATGAATGTTATAATGGTTAAGTTACAACATGTTTACTTGGAACTAGTTTCAATGCTATTTAGCACCACCTTCAGCCAAAATGTTAGAAATAAACATAGGTACATACAAACATACATTACATAAAATATTATAACATAATGATTAAATAAGAGTAAAAAAGGGGAATAAAATAGTGAATAGATATTCAATCACAAGTTCAGAACTTGGCAGTCATTATCAAAACAATCCATGGAGAGTGACTTAAAATAGTAATCTAATTACAGTATACAAACACGAGTTAGGACTCAACAAACCAAATCTTTTAAAAGTACATATAACACTTTAAAACTTTGCTTAACCCTTTGGATGCCAACCCATAATAGAGCATCATATGCATAGAATGCCAAGCATGTTTCAAGGGATTTTGCATCACTGTATAAAATAAATTATTTACGTCTCAGTTTAAAAAATATGGAGGTGAAATTTGGTATGTGAGATTGATATATTCCAAGGAATATAAACATGTGATTTGCATTTCAAAAAACAAAATTTCGTGGAATACTGTGCAAAAAATATTATTCTTTTTTATTTTTTAAAAGGAAAAAACATAATTTGAAATTAATTAGCACATTTTACACTAAATACAAAGTGATTAAGTGAAGATATTTAATCTTAACTATTGTCTGGGATCATATGTACAAATTTATATTGTTAATGTAGGTCTACTTTCCAATTTATAAATTCATTTCCAAAAACATTGAACATGTGGAGGGAATGACACTAACAGTGTTACCTGTCAATGATTGGATATTTTATGAATTTTGGGAGAGTATTAGTAATGAAAAATGAAATGAAATGGCGTATGGCTTTTAGTGCCAGGAGATTCCAGGACGGGTTCGGCTCGCCAGGTGCAGGTCTTTAGATTTGACGCCAGTAGGCGACCTGCGCGTCGGGATGAGGATGAAATGATGATGAAGACAACACATAACACCCAGCCCCCGTGCCAGGAAAATTAACCAATGATGGTTAAAATTCCCGACCCTGCCGGGAATCGAACCCGGGACCCCTCTGACCAAAGGCCAGCACGCTAACCATTTAGCCATGGAGCCGGACAGTATTAGTAATTATTTGAGAACTGTGTCCAGTAGCAGTATTTGCTACTACAGAATAGTTCAGAAGATCAGAGCAATATACAAAATCAACTAATAGTGTCAGGAATGAAAGTGTAAAGAACAGAGTAAAATATTCTATAGGTGGAGCATCAGGTTGAGGTAGGCCTATGTTTTGCCCTGGGATTTCATAAAAAAAGGTGGGTACGGACAACATTACTTGCAGGGAATATGCATTCAGTCAAACAATCATCTAATTCACTGTCACTATCATTTTCATTAGCACTGTCACGATAAATCTTCGACACTGCACGAAATGTTGTAAGCCCATTAACCAATGGCATGGCTACATCATTCTCTGGTGCACTATCTGAAGACCCAGAAACATCATAATCATCACTTTTACTAAAATTACAGTTGCTTACATCTTCAAAACAACCCAAAAGTTCCTCAATTTCTTCTCCTGAAATAGGCATACGTGATGACATGCCTTATTGTGATAAATGTACTATATACAACTTTACGACCTAAATAAATTGCTATGTAACTATAACTACAGTAGAAACAATAGTAAACTTAATATATTATGATAAATAACTCAAATGCGTCAATTAGAACATAAAATGATTGAAAAAAATTAAAACACGCGGACATAAACAAACAAGAAGGCTGCCATAATGGGAGACGTCAAGCGCTCACAGACCATACACTCACAACTGACGAGTAAACTAGCAGAAATGAAGCTATGTCAGTGCCATCTACTGACATAAGAAGGAATTACAAACATTCTAACTTCTTTATACTTGATTTGTAGCGCAATCTAGCGCCTTACTGCACAACTACACCACTTATAAGAGGGTGCCGATCGAATCGGCATCCTGGCATTTTTCGTACAGAATGTAAGAGCCGATGCATCGGCACTTTGGCACTGTAAGAGTTAAGTTCGAGATGAACTTGGTAGTCAAAGATTCAAATTTGTAGTCACTTTTTTCATTAAATGATGTCACTTATTAATTAAGAGCAGTGGACATCATCTTTGAGCTTTTGACAGAAATACAATATTCAATTTGCATAAGATGTTCCTCTGAGAGTTTTGAAGTTACTTTTACCTTTATTTAGAACTTCCAATACTTCAAGATCTTGATCTATTTCGGTAAAGATATGTTTAAATTCTTTGGTATGTAGGCCGACTGCAGAAAATCGGTTATGCTTTATAGCACTGACATGTTCTGTATAACTGATTTTAAAACGACGTCCTGTTTGACCTACGTAAGAGCTATTGCAGTCCCGACGAGAAAACCTATATACACCTGATTTTGAAAAAAAAAAAAGGACTACTTTTATTAACCGATGTAGAGTTATGCAGGATCTCTTTACTTCTATTGCTAGTACGAAAAGCTATTTTAAAATTGCGGTTTTTTTTGCTATTGGCTTTACGTCGGACCGACACAGTTAGGTCTTCTGGCGACGATGGGACAGGAAAGGGCTCGGAGTGGGAAAGAAGCGGCCGTGGCCTTAATTAAGGTACAGCCCCAGCATTTGCCTGGTGTGAAAGTGGGAAACCACGGAAAACCATCTTCAGGGCTGCCGACAGTGGGGTTCGAACCCACAATCTCCCGAATACTGGATACTGGCCGCACTTAAGCGACTGCAGCTATCGAGCTCGGTCATTGCGTTATAAAAAATAAAAAAAAGACGTTAGTGACATTATATATCTCCTTATTAAAGGTAAATGTTGAGAACGTGGCAGTGATAGTTTTGTATTTTATTAAGGTGGTTTTTGGGTGATATTTGAATTTACTGATTATTTTTTCAATAAAGGCTTCCTTAAATCCATTAAATTTTACTATAGAACGAATGGTGTTGAGTTCCTTATTTAAGATTTTTCTGGATATCGGAATCCTGAATGCTCGATCTACTAAGCTATAATATGAGGTGCGCCAATTAAATAATGAGACTGTTGTGAAAAATGTGATGTATTGCAAACAAAGTTACAATACATTTTTATACCCTTTAACATACTCCCCTCCCCTATCTATACAACGTTGCATACGTGCCTTCCACTGTTCGAGCAATGCTGTAGGTCATCCTTTGTCACCCGGCGCAACAACTCTGCCGTTCTTACTTTTACGTGTTTCACAGACTGAAAATGTGTTCCCTTCAATACACTTTTCACTTTTGGGAAGAGAGAAACGTCACATGGAGCAAGATCAGGCAAATACGGAGGATGTTCTAGCACAGGAATGCACGTGTCAGCTAAAAACTGCTTCACAGGCAGGGCATTGTGGGCTGGTGCGTTGTCTTGGTGTAGAAGGAATTTCTTCCTTACTCTTTCCCTTAGCTTGATTAGGACTTCTTTACAGTATTGACGTTGGTCTTTCTGCACAATTTTGTTGACTTTCTGGATGTTTCCTTCACTTCTGACAGTCACAGGTTGTCTGGGACGTTCATTATCTTCAACCTCTTCCCAACCTTCAGAAAACCGTTTGTGCCACTCAAACACTCGTGCACGTGACATAGCATTGTCACCAAGTGCCTCCTTTAACATTTGAAAACATTCTGTGGGGGATTTCTTTAATTTCACTAGGAATTTATGGTTAATGCCCTGCTCGAATTTTATGTCCACCATGATCGCAGCACGACTACACACCAGCGTCCGCTACAACAAAGTTTCAAAAGCAAAATAAAGCAGACAGAACGACGAAACTAAGTGTGCTTGCTCAGGAAGGATCAAGGTCAACTACGTTCCAATGACAACCTCCCACCATGCGATCACGGAGGAGGAGGGGCGCAGTCTCGTTATTTAATTGCCGCACCTCGTAGGTAGCCGCTTTTTGTGTTTGAGGATGTAATGAGTCATTTCTTATAGTAGCGGCCATTTGAGTGTAAATGTAGAGGGATGTCTATATATTGTTATGTCTACGAAATTATTAGAATTATTTATCTCTGATTCTAAGGTAAATTTAATGTCGTGCTCGATACTGTTAAGGTTTTTGAGCGTTCGTCCAGGATTATAAATGTGTCATCCACATATCTAGCCCAGAACTGCATATTGGCAAATTTAATGTTAATGTCGATAGCGGTATGCTCTAGGAAATCAAGGTAGATCTGTGCCAAAATCCCCAAGGCCGGTGACCCCATTGCCAAACCATCTTGTTTGTAAGTAACCTTATCAAACATAAAATAATTGTTAATTAGTAATCTTAAAATAGCCATGAAGTCCTGAACTTCAAGTTTACTCAAATGACTGTTAGCGAGTAAGTTTTTTTCGATAATCGGGAATAATGCATTAGTTTTCATACTGGGATACATGTTGACTATGTCAAAGGAGTGCATTGAATGATATGGTTGAAGTTTGAAACTGTCTAGTTTTTTTTTTTACTAATTCTAGAGTGTTTCTGATAGATTTATTCGAAGAGAATCGATAATATTTGCTAAGAAATTGTTGGATAAATTTAGATAATTTATACAAAGGGCTTGGCCTGTAGTTTATTATGGGTCGAATAGGGACACCGGTTTTGTGGATTTTGGGTAGTGCCTTAGCTGTTGGCAAACCCGGGTTCATAGTGATTAACTTTTGATTTTCCTGTTCAGTGAGGAGAAAAGATATGTTTAAAAAAATTTGCTTCAATTGTCTTTGAATTGATTGTGTCAGTTCCTTCTTAATTATCGAAAAGGATTCATTATCAGAGAAATTCTTGGTTTTTTGAACGTAATCTGTTTTATTCATAACGACTGTTGTGTTGCCTTTATCAGCCTTTGTAATAATGAGTTGGTTATCTTTAACTTTCTTGTAAAGATTAAGAATGTGTTTTCTTTCAGTGAGAGAATCCTTGTCGTTGATGTTAGGGGACGCAATACGATTTTTAGAGAAAAAACTCATAGTCGAATCGGAAGTTGCTATCAATAAGATGCCATATGACCTACAAGACAAACTCAGAATGGACATTAAAAAAAAATTAAACAAAAGCATTTTTAAATCGTATTGCGCCCCTAACATCAACAACAACAAGGATTCTTTCACTGAAAGAAAATATATTCTTAATCTTAAAAAGAAAGTTAAAGATAACCAACTCATTATTACGAAGGCTGATAAAGGCAACACAACAGTCGTTATTAATAAAACAGATTACGTTCAAAAAACCAAGAATTTCTTTGATAATGAATCCTTTTTGACAATTAAGGACCCGACACAATTAATTCAAAGACAATTGAAACAAGTTTTCAAAAACACATCTTTTCTCCTCACTGAACAGGAAAAACAAAAGTTAATCACTATGAACCCGAGTTTGACGACAGCTAAGGCACAACCTAAGATCCACAAGACCGGTGTCCCTATTCGACCCATAATAAAGTAAACTAAACTAAATTTATCCAACAAATTCTCAGCAAATATTATCTCTTTGAATAAATCTATCAGGAACACTCTAGAATTAGTAAAAAAAAAACTAGACAGTTTCAAACTTCAACCATATCATTCAATGCACTCGTTTGATACTGTATAGTCAACATGTATCCCAGTATAAAACCTAATTCATTATTCCCGATTATCGAAAAAAACTTACTCGCTAACAGTCAAATAAGTAAACCAGAAGTTCAGGACTTCATGACTATTTTAAAATTACTAATACTAACAATAATTATTTTACGTTTGATAAGGTTATTTAGAAACAAGACGGTTTGGCAATGGGGTCACCGGCCTCGGGGATTTTGGCAGAGATCTACCTTGATTTTCTAGAGCATACCGCTATCGACAATAACATTAAATTTGCTAATATTCAGTTCTGGGCTAGGTATGTGGATGACACACTTTTAATCCCGGACGAACGCTCTATAGATGCGCCATCCACCCTCGAAAACCTTAATAGTATCAATCACGACATTAAATTTACCTTAGAATCAGAGATAAATAATCCTATTAATTTCCTAGACATAACAATCAATAGACATCCCCCTACATTTACATATAGTATTTATAGAAAGCCCACTCAAATGGCCATTACTATAAGAAATGACTCATTACATTCTCAAACACAAAAAGCAGCTACATATAATAGCTTAGTAGATCGAACACCCAGGATTCTGATGTCCAGAAAAAATTTAAATAGGGAACACAACACTATTCATTCTATAGCAAAATTTAATGGATTTAATGAAACCTTTATTGAAAAAATAATCAATAAATTCAAATATCGCCCAAAATACACCTTAATAAAAGACAAAACTAGCACTGCCACGGTCTCAACATTTACCTTTAATAAGGAAATATATAACGTCACTAACATTTTTAAAAAACGCAATAAAAGTAGTCCTTTTTCAAAATCAGGTGTATATAGGTTTTCTCGTCAAGACTGCAATAGCTCTTACCTAGGTAAAAAAGGACGTAGTTTTAAAATGAGATATATGGAACACGTCAGTGCTATAAAGCATAACCGATTTTCTGCAGTCGGCCTACATATCAAAGAATTTTAACATAACCTTACTGAAATAGGTCAAGATCTTGAGGTATTAAAAGTTCTAAATAAAGGCTCTTTACTAGATATTATTGAAAACTGCTATATTAATTTAGATCTATATTTTAATTCAAACTTAAATATCTCCGAGAAACCAAAGATCTTGTTCGATTTTCTCAATGCATTTTTCAAAAACAGTAAAATTCCGAATAAAATCTGTCTTTCATATTATGTATAATACTTTTTCACGCCACACACTTTCACAAACAATTCCCCTTACTTCCATTCCTCACACCTCCCCTACCGCTCCTCCTCCTCCTCCTTCCCTCTCCCTTCCTACCCCAAGACCAGCTAATTCCCTAACCCAAGCTTATCCATCACGCGTCACAGCTTTGCTGCCAGAGGTGAGTCTCATTCAGCCATAGCCCAAGCTCTCTCTGTTTCTTCACTTAATCAACTTTTATAAATATCTCATTTTTACATCGCAGGTTCCACATTGAACTGCGAACATCGTAGAAACCTCGGCTCAATAACTTGGTCTCCATCTTAAACGTTACGTTGCAACATAAAAACAATAGACACAGACAACAGCACAGCCATGATGTAAAATTAACTTCAAAGCTCTCAGAAGAACATCTTAAGCAAATTAAATACTATATTTCTGTCAAAAGCTCAAAGAAAATGTCCACTACACTCTTAGTTAATAAGTGACATCATTTAATGAAGAAAGTGACTACAAATTTTAATTTTGACTACCAGGTTCATCTCGGGCTTAAAGTTTTAAAGTGTTACATGTACTTTTAAAAGATGTGTTTGTTTAGTCCTAACTCGTGTTTGTACAATTAGATTACTATTTTAATTCACTCTCCATGGATCATTTTGACAATGACTGCCAAGTTCTGAACTTACGATTGAATATCTATTCACTATTTTATTCCCCCTTTATACTCTTATTTAATCATAATGTTATAAAATTTTGTGTAATGTATATGTTTGTATATTTGTACCTAAGTTTATTTCTCACATTATGGCTGAAGATAACGCTAAATAGCGTTGAAACTAGTTCCAAGTAAACATGTTGTAACTTAACCATTATAACATTTACACTGAAGAAAATGGAAATTGTAACACCCAGAAGGAGTGGAGCTACATTGCTGCAATTGAACATGCAGGACGAGTGTTCAGTTGTGATTCGATGATTACACTTTCAGGTCCCTCTGACCGCAAGTCTGGACAACAATCAATACAGGATGTGCCCACCACGAGCTGCAATACACTGATGAATTCGTCGAGGCATGGAGTCAATAAGGCCCTGGATCACTTCTTGAGGAATTGTGGCCCATACTTGCTGCACTGCACGGGTCAGTTGTTCCAGTGTTGTGGGTGGCTGAGGACGGTTGACCAGTTGTCGACCCATCATGTCCCACACATGCTCAATAAGACTGAGGGCTGGGGATCTGGCGGGCCATTCTAAGGTTGTGATGTCGTGGAGAGCTTCTCTAGAGATGCGTGCAGTGTGAATCCGAGGATTGTCCTGCTGAAACATCCCATTAGCAATGTTCGCCATCATAGGGACAACCACTGGATTGAGTACCCTATCAACCTACTGTTGAGCAGTCATAGCGCCCTCAACAAGCACTAATTGTGATTTCACATTAAAGCCAATAGCTCCCCAGCTAGGGTTGGGCACTATGTCCCTGTTTCGGCACAAGGTGTCGGTGCACAGTTATGTTCCGCTGTTCCAGAACACCGAGTGTCAATTGTTCCGAAACATTCTCAAGCGAGCCGGAGACACTGACTCGCTGTCCCATCTGAAGCGCCACTATGCACTGCCCTTCGCCTACTAGCTGAACTGTGCAGCGGGCGCGCGGGATGCGGGACTGCAACTGTGCAGTGTAGAGAGAACTTCGAGAGGCAACATTACATGCTCCGCGCCAGTGGGAACTGGGAGTGTGCCTGTACGGAACGTGCTGTGTGGTGTGTGCCTGTGTGTAGTTATGGCCATGGTCCAGCCAGCATAAAGCTACAGGGAACGTGAACGAACAGTCGGAACACTGAAATTCGCGCCCAATAATCACGTTAAAGGCTGCTATTAGGTTAAGATTTTTCCGGTCAATATAAAATACACATAACACGGTTACAATGGCAGTGCAGGTGTTTAAAAGTAACCAATTCAAGAATATTTTCACCAGTTGAATGTTGGTTTGTATTGTGAGTAATTAGTGAGTAATAAATATCTCGAAAATTTCCCTCAACACTTTCTCGGGGATTGATGTTAAACATTAATTTGGACTTTAAGGAAACTTTTAAGCCCAAGAAAAATATAGGTCGTCGCATTGGAATTAAAAATATAACTGGATGAATACATTGTTGTACTTTCGTGCTGTTAGGCCGGGCGCACATTGAGAAGCAGTTGGCTGCAGAGCAGGGAAGAGCAGAGCATAACAGAACACCGCGATGCTTACGAAATTGCGAAGTGGACGTGAGCGCACATTGCCACGCAGGGTCTCGTCAGTTTTCAGAAATAACATGTTTTCTTTAGACTCTATGATACTGGGGCATCCAGTATAAAGAGGCTCTTTTTTCTTTTTCTTCAAGCATTCGCGATTTTTCTCATTTTGTCAGTCATCTTCACAATTTCCCTTGTGCTGATGGCAACGCGGTTATTCAGCTTAAGACAATCGCAATAAAAACAACCACCTTCGCCAGTTTACAAGACTGTACAATATTTCTATGTTACCGATCGGCGTTCATATGGACTAAGCAAAGAATTTAATTCATGATTATTTTTTATATTTTTTACGTCGCACCGACACAGATAGGTCTTATGGCAACGATGGAATAGGAAAGGGCTAGGAATGGGAAGGAAGCGACCGAGGCCTTAATTAAGGTACAGCCCCCCCCCCCCAGCATTAGCCTGGTGTGAAAATGGGAAACCACGGAAAACTATCTTCACGGTTGCCGACAGTGGGGTTCGAACCCCCTATCTCCCGAATGCAAGCACATAGCAAGGCGATCCTAACCGCATGACCAACTTGCATGGTAAATTCATTAATAGGATCACAGTGGGGGAGAGGGAAAAATATGTATTTACAAATGTACTGCTAGATTTTCATCTAGTTGTCACAAGACAACATTGACAATCTGTTGTGAACGCGTTTGCATTTATATTTGACAAGACATGATAAATGATTTTCCGTATTTATCTCTTCACATAAATGTGATGATGGATGACGGCGACGGAGTCGGCGAGGATGCTCTCCATAATCAGCATTAGATCTTTGACTTAAATTCTATATGTTGCGAGAACTTGGGCCATGGATTGTTTCATAGATATATGAGGATTAAATTCTTTTGTTTGCTGTTTGTTTAACGTCGCACTAACATATCGAAGGTTTTCGGCGACGGAAGAAGTGTGGAAGATTGGGAAGGTAGCGGGCGTGGCCTTAATTAAGGTACAGCCCCAGCATTTGCCTAGTGTGAAAATAGGAAACCACGGAAAACCATCTTCAGCGCTGCCGACAGTGGGGTTCGAACCCACTATCTCCCGAATGCAAGCTCACAGATGCGCGACCCTAACCGCACGGCCACTTGCTCGGTGGATTACATTTTAGGCCTCTCTCTAAACTACCTTGTTATGCAGCGTGAATAAAATGATTTATAGCCTGGACTGTAGTGCCTTATTCCCCGAATTTACATACCGATTTTCATTAAATTCTGTTCAGCCATTTTCTCACGAACATACATACATACATACATACGTACATACTGCATTGCAGTCCACATGATTCACATAGTACCTACAAAACATGGTGAGACTGAATGGCTGTGGTAATTTTCTCCTCCATTTCTTAACTGCGTGACACGTGCGCAGGAAACTGTGTTTCGAAGACATCGCGTGGTAGGCGGAAGTACGTGCAGAACCGGCCTGCTCTGCTCTGCTCTGTCCTGTCCTGTCTGTCAACTTGCGATGGTGCAATGATTTGTGTGGATTACAAAAATCTGCTCTGCACTGCACTGCTTTAGCTGCTTCGCCTGCGTCCCAATGTGCCTTATGCTCTCTGCACTTCGAATTCCTTCCCTCTCAACTTCCATTTACTTTCTTCAATATCTCGAAAATTTCCCTCAACACTTTCTCGGGGATTGATGTTAAAAATTAATTTGGACTTTAAGGAAACCTTTAAGCCCAAGAAAAATACGGGTCATCGCTTTGGAATTAAAGATATAACTGGATGGAAAAATGTTGACACTCCAACACAGGGCGGCACACAGCCGGTATCGACAGGCAGACACAGCCAAGGCCAACTAATCTATCTAGTACGGCCTTGGCACAGCACGTTCGGTTCAGACACATTCCAGCTGAAGCGGAGCGTGTCCTGTTGCCTCTCGAAGTTCTCTCTAGGACGCAGTTACAGTCCTGTGTCCTGGCACTCTGTACCGAAACACTCCGCCTCAAGTTCCTAATGTTGCGGAACAAGTGAATGTTCCGGTCTGCCCAACCCTACTCCCCAGACCATAATGCCTGGTGTTGTCCCTGTGTGCCTCTCGACAATAAGATCTGGGCGGCCCCTCTAGCTGGAACGTTGGCGCACGATTCCGGCGATCACTGCGGGCAAGACAGAAGCGCAATTCATCACTAAAGACGACCCTATGCTATTCGTTGACCCATGTCGATCTTTCTCGACACCAGGCCAGCCTTACACGTCCCTGTTGTGGGGTCAATGGAACACCTTCTGCAGGGACACGGGCTCGTAAGGCAGCTGCACGCAGGTGATTACCAACTGTTTGTTGTGTAACGTGGGGTGCCACAGCTGCTTGAATTTGCGCTGCTGTTGCATGGGGTTCCATCCGGGCCATCCGAATGATGTGGCGATCCTCTCTCACAGTTGTCTGTCGGGCTGGGCCTGTGCCAGGTCCACGAGTGTGGGGACCTTCATTTGACCATTGCTGCCATACTCGTTGTACCATAGATGCCTGTCGGCCAACACGTGCAGTGACAGTCCTTAGCGATAATCCAGCCTCACACAGCCCAATTATTTGAGCCCTCTCAAACGGCGACAGTTGTTGATAGCGTACTCTTCTCTGTCGTCGAGGCATGTTTGACGGGTAACACTTCACTGCACAGACTGCAAGTCAACTACGCTACACCAGAGAGTCCGTATACTGGAGTTGATTCCTCCGCAACCAATCACGTGGGGAGACCTGTAGCAACAATCCAATGGATCTGAAACTTTGATCGTTTACATACCTACATGGCATCGTTCTATATCTTGAAAATCAACACAAACGACCAATGCCTTCATGGTGTTGCAATTTCCATTTTCTTAAGTGTATTTGTATTGAAGAGGTGGAGTTCTTAAGTTACCTCTTTTACATGCTCAGATCAATATGGATATAATATGAGATTCTTAAATTTAATAGCACTACGGTGCCGATCTAACAGTTCAAAGTTCCAGAGCTAACTGCAGACAGGCGCTAACACTCCTGTGTAATTATTAAGTGTGTACACTGCTCATTGCAATCACTGCCAAAGAGTAGGGATTGAATAGCTGGAATACTATGATGATCCAGTGTGTTGCGTACCGGTAGTATCAGAAAATTTATGAACCAGAGGAATGGCATGCTAAAGAAGAAAGAGATCGAACTCCCCAGCTACTTCCCGCCAATATCCAGGCAGGCTGTTATATGCGATAAACAGCAGCAATCCCATATATCGGAGATAAATGGCAGCAGAATACACAAAGCACATTACAACAAACAAATGCCAATGTAATGTTATTGTTGATCAATTTCTATGGGCTTTCTATATTGGACGCCTTCATATTTAGTTTTCTTCCAACTCAGCGATAATAGAGCATGTAGTGTAAAGTGAGTCATCCTTTCTTTAACGACTCCCTCTCGTGTTATTATTCAAGCGATCGTTCCTACATTCCTTTTTTCTCATTCTTATAATCTTCACAATTAAGTCACCATCACCACCAATATTATTATAGCCAGTATAGTAAAAGTGAGGAAGACATACATAATCAGAAATTGTATTCTCTATAACTTTATTATGTAGTACTTTTCGATATGACCAATAAGATAGATAATTAAAAATTAAATTTTTGGCACCTTCCCCTAAACTACCATTTTGAACAGGGCGAATATTTTTATTTTTATTCTTATTTCTTCTTCTTATAATAATTATTATTCCCCGACTTTACATAAAATTCTGTTCACCCATTTTCTTGTACCTCGGCGTTGATATGGACTTAGCACCAAAAATCCAAATTCATGAGTATCTCTGTTATCTTGGACAGTACGGTAAAAATGTGTAAGATATAAATTATAGGAAATTTAATAATATATAATTTTGGTTATGCAGTGTTTTTCGAAAGGGCCAATAATAACATAAATATTTGACAGTTAAATTTTAGTCTTTCCCCTAACCTACCATTTCACTAAGCGTGAATAAAATTATACATGTCCTAGATTGTAGCAACATATTCCCCAACATTATATACCGATTTTAATTAAATTCTCTTCAGCCGTTTTCTCGTGATAAGCGCACATACATACAGATAGACAGAAATTACGGAAAATTGAAACGTACATTCCGTCTTGTTACTGTGATCACGACCGGTACGGAAATATTCTTTTGACATTCTGTGCAATGCACAGACAAAACTCTTAAAATGGCAGGATTTGAAAACAAATGTTTGAAGTTCACAAAAGAATAGGCTAAAATCGGGAGAAATAATAGAATAATCGGGAGGCGGGAAGAACTGTCGAAAATCGGGAGTCTCGCGCCTAAATCGGAAAAGTTGCCAGGTATGGAAAAATGACGTCGAAATTATAATTTGACCATGTGTGAAGCAATCAAAGTTATTACAATCTTAATAATATAATTAGTTCATAGCTATGTTCTTCAACCTTCTAAAAGCTTTAGATTAAATGAAGTATAGATAAATAAAAATCACTGGTTAAAATCTCATTACAAATTGCGAAAAATTCTACTTGATGAAACCAGTTAAGGGCCCTGACCTTACTTCGGTGTTATATTTTCTGGCTGATGATGCTTACTATTTTTAAGCAAAACATGTCCCAATTTTTTAACATCTGTATAATGTTTGTATCCTAAATATAAGGATTGTGAAGTATTGGAAATGGTGGTATAATTCATTTGTTTGTAAACTTTGATATTCTGATCTCCAATACGGTTATAATTTGATTTATAACTTGTGATGAAACAAGGTTTACGATAGGACACGGTTCTGAGCCCAGATTTATACAGTTTCAATGTATGACATTATGTGCGCCATCCTTTACCTGCTGCATATTTCTTGGTTCATACCAGATTGTATACAGAACTTCTTTGCAATTCCTTGGTAGTTCACGGTTCCACAGCATACCCCTCACAATCTGACAAAAGCCATTTGTATCTTGTACTCTCTTTCCAATCTCCTTAGTTGCTATACCACCAGATAAAAAATGCAACTTGTGCACCTCTTTGAGTGACAATTTGGAAAGTAGAAGACCGTAGGCAATTGCAACTACTGGTGGACACCATCAAATAGTAAAAGTAAGCATGAGATCACAATACCCAGACCATGAATTATAAAACTGAGAAGAATACTATGGAACACTGTACATGACAAACAAATGAACATCACATCAATATAGAAATTTTTCCACTCAGTATTTTAAACTTTTCACCACTTCTATTGGTTTTCCAGTTTTCCTTCCTTTCTACCTCTTACCATCATTGTTGTTTTACTCTTCTCTATGATTATTCTAATTCCAAACTCTTCTATCACCTAATTCTATACATTAACTTGTTCATGTAATTTCACTTTCATTTTCTCCCCATATTATGACGTCATCCTTCACCAACTTCCATCGTTTCCCCATCATGAGCCTCAGTGTGAAGATCAGGTCAAATATTGATCTGTCTTTCCTAAAGCCATAATGTTCTTTTTCCATTTTCTTTCATCCTCGACCTTCCTTTCAATATCCTCTGAAATACCTTGACTGGATGTGACAAAAGGATGATTCCTCAGAGTTGTTACATTCCTTCTTATAATCCTTCTTGAATATTGGTATTATTAGCCCCTTATCTCAATCTTCTATGACTTCCACTTTCTTCCATGTCCCTATAAATAATCTACATAACCACAGCACTACTACTGGGCCCGCTGCCTTTACCATCTCTGTAATTACTTGGGCCCTATTTCATAAAACTAATAATATTAGAAGTCATAAAAAATTATTATTAGTTAACCAAATTTAGTTTCATAAAGATTTATAAATAACTAATAAAATATCTTACTCATAATATGAGTTCATTAGTCAGCTGATACAACTGAAGGTTAAAATCGGTTTGTTGCATATTGTAAGGGAAAGATAAATTAGGTCTAGTAATTTATCAGTTAGCTATGTGGTTGAATACCAATATGTTGCCTGTTAGAGATTATTATTATTATTATTATTATTATTATTGCGAGTGATAGAACTAACCCAAAATAAATACATTATGGCATATTTAGGTCACTTAATCATTTAGTTTAGTTACAAATCAACATCTGGCGACTGTGACAGAATGATCTCGCAAATGTGGATCAATTGAAGAAGGTATAAACAGACTGCCGCCATGCATATATGCAGTTACACAAGAAGATAATTGATATTCTGAATCACGAAAATCATGATCCTGTTGCAAATGAAGCAGAATTAAACCTACTTCAAGAGAAACAGGAATAATTACTTGTACTTGCAGGCCACATATTCAACCTACTCCTTAAAGAACATGACGAAGATGAACTTCAGAAAGAGGTTAATGCTTCTGATGACATTATTACAAGTAAATTACACACACATCAAATTTAAGTTGCCAGTTTTCTAAAGTAAAGAGAAGAAAAGGCTATTACTGAAAATGCCCTACATTTGATTTTGTGTGCACTGAGAAAATATACATTTCCCCTTCTTGAATTTAAAAAATTCAGTGACTATGATAAGGACTGGCTACAATTCTGGGCTCAGTTCAAGAAAATTAACACAACTTTAGATCCAGACAAATTTCAGTACCTATTCCAATCCATGACTGAAGGCTGAGTTACTCCGCTACTTCCGAGAATTACCCTAAGGCCACTGAAGCACTGAAGACACGTTTTAGAAATACCGTCTATGTAAGGGAGTGGTTTGAGCTCATATTCCAGGGAAGAAATTCTAATTCCAGTATGTCACTTTGTTTCATTGTATGATTGCCTTGAAAGTTACCTTGGAGCCCTTGAAACTTTGAAGGTAACGATGGAAGAAATTCTGTTCCCAGTTATCAAGTTCTGTTTGTCAAAAGAACTGCTGACAGCCTGGCAAAGGTCTGCAATTATTCTTCAAGGGCGAGGAGTTGACGCAGCTGGTGGTGGGAAAAATATAACTCGCTCAGTTAATGTTCTCTCCCCGCCCCCCCTGAAGCTGAGGGGGAACAAAGAATTTCAGTGGTTAAGGCAGCTTTTGGTCTTAGAAATGCAGAAAAGTTGATTAGGCTACTGAGAAAGCTGTAGGGAGAAATAGTACCTGTGTCAGTTTTAGGCAAGATTTCAACTGCTACTCATTACTACTGAAAGTCAGGCCAATATCATATTTTGCAGTTTAAGTCACAGTTCCCTATACGGTATAAAAGTTCAAAATATGACTTTAGGGAAGAGACATAAGCTGGTGGAAGAAGACAGTTTTTTGTTTTTGTAGTTTCAAACTTGGACATTCAAGAAGACGAAGAAGAAAAAACCCAAAATGTGTACTAAGTTTCCACAAGCTGAGGACCAAGCTATGTCTAAGATGAGCAACATACAACTCCTACAACAATGAAGTGCTAGCTAATCCTTCAAGTACAAGGAACGTAAAATGGACACACACTTAATTAAAGAAGGGGGTGGAGGAATGATGTCTGTAGGGTTTATCTCTCTAGCTTACATGACTAGTATGGGTGTAATTTTGAAGGTTCAGTCCAAGCAGTAATACGTCGAGACATTTCCTCAGTGAGACAGGGCCCCTGGATAAGAGAACTGGCATCTCATAATAAAAACTTGAGTAATGTCAATTCCACACCCCCCCCCCCCCAAATAGAAATTATTTGAGCTGGCAAACAACTCATGGGAAAGAAGATAGACCTCAGTTCAGGTTTGGCAGCAACTGAGACCAAGTTTGGATGGATTCTGATAGGAAAGGTACCAAGGCCACAAACTGTCATAAGTACAATCTACCTACTGTTGTAACTAGCATGTTCGTTAAAGATGCTATGTTGTCAGATTTGTTAGGAATCAAGGACCTCCCTGAGAAAATTGCAAAACAGGCACCAGAGTCTGCAATTCAGAAGCATAATTCAGAAACTGTGTCCATCACAGATGAAGAATGGTTTGAGGTACCTTTACACAATGAAGTAGAAAAAGGTTCGAAGAAAATGGGGATCACACAAGAACATCCCGGAGCGCAATTTGCTGAAAAGTGGAGAGAGTGTGGATTTTATTAAGATACATTCCAAATTTCAATATTTTTGGATTTAAATAGAATTTCAAAATATTTTTGAGTGGGATTTGATGGAATCTGATAATCTCTTGAGAATGAAACTTAGTTCTATTTTAATCAAGCTTTTTTTTTCTTCCAGGTTTTACCGTAAGTTGTCTTTTTAAGACAGTTTATAAATTTATTTATTCAAAATTAGTTTCAGCAGAGTGAAGAACCCAAGTTATAAAAGGGGCCAGGATTTTGATGACCTAAAAATGTTAAAAAAAAATCTATAAAATAATGGCAAAAATCCAGTAAAATGATTCGAAAACTTCAAAACATGACAAATTCTAAACAAAATTTTACAACAGATTTACTAATCGAGTTGGTATAACCTATATTTATGTTATATACATTATAATAAGCTTTTGGGCTATTGCCTTGTCAAGAAACAAGGTGACACCCTTTATCACCGGGCGAGTTGGCCGTGCGCATAGAGGCGCGCGGCTGTGACCTTGCATCCGGGAGATAGTAGGTTCGAATCCCACTATCGGCAGCCCTGAAAATGGTTTTCCGTGGTTTCCCATTTTCACACCAGGCAAATGCTGGGGCTGTACCTTAATTAAGGCCACAGCCGCTTCCTTCCAACTCCTAGGCCTTTCCTATCCCATCGTCGCCATAAGACCTATCTGTGTCGGCACAACGTAAAGCCAATAGCAAAAAAAAAAAAAAAACCACAACAACACAAAAAAAACCCCACCCTCCCCCTTTATGTTTCGCAGAGAATTTTGTTCCGTGTCTTCTGGACTGTTCACAGGACAGACTTATTTCTCCAACTGGAGGTGACTCTCTTGGAATGTTGACATTTTCAAGAAGTGGTGAACAGTTATTTTTAGTTGCCAGACTGACAAAGCGTAGTGAAGATTCTCAAGTCTCAGCATTCACTCTCACTTAAAGTTGCAATAATACTAAATACCACATGTGTAAGTGCTTCATAATTCTCAAATGTATGAAGGGTACAGGGGAAAAAAGATCACGGTCACATACAGTCAATTTTTCAGGAAAGCAAACTGAAAGTTTGAAGACTCCATATCGAACAAAATCTCAGAACTAGAGAATTTATGTCTTGATAATATCAAAGAAACATATGTTTGGAGCAAATGAACACATTATCGTTACCACTTTTGCAGTAATCGTTATAAACGAGTTAACAAATGCATCATGCAATGGACCATGATTGTTTTTCCCTGAAATTAAGCAAAAAAATTATTGGTGTTATTATTTCAAGACCAAAATAGAACAGCTTGTATTGCAGATCCTCCTCTGCGAACCATGTGACCTTGCCGCGGTGGGGAGGCTTGCGTGTCCCAATGATGCAGATAGCCGAGCCGCAGGTGCAACAATATCGGATGGGTATCTGTTGAGAGACCAGACTAACAAATGGTTCATCGAAAGGGGGGTAGCAGCCTAACGGTAGTTGCAAGGGCGGCAGTCTAGATGATTGACTGATACGGCCTTGTAATAATACTCAACATGGCTTAGCTGTGTTGATATTGCTACACGGCTGAAAGCAACGGGAAACTACAGCCGTAACTACCTCCCGAGGACATGCAGCTCTCTCTGTATGAATGATGTACTGATGATGGCTTCCTCCCGGGTAAAATATTCCGGAGGTAAACTAGCCCCCATTCGGATCTCCGGGTGGGGACTACACGAGAGGGGGCGATCATCAGGAAGATGGATACTGACATTCTGCGAGTCGGAGCGTGGAATGTTAGAAGTTTGAATCGTTGTGGTAGGTTAGAGAATCTGAAAAGGGAGATGGATAGGCTAAAGTTAGATATAGTTGGTATAAGTGAAGTACGTTGGCAGGAAAAACAGGATTTTTGGTCAGGCGACTACCGAATTATCAACACGAAATCAAACAGGGGAAATGCAGGAGTTGGTTTAATAATGAATAAGAAAATAGGGCAGCGGATAAGCTACTACGACCAGCATAGTGAAAGAATTATTGTCGCCAAGATAGACACCAAACCAATGCCCACCACGATAGTGCAGGTCTATATGCCTACTAGTTCAGCGGATGATGAAGAAATTGAAAGAATATATGAGGAGATAGAAGATTCAATACAATATGTCAAAGGTGACGAGAATCTAATTGTGATGGGAGACTGGAATGCAGTGGTAGGCCAAGGAAGAGAAGGTAGCACAGTAGGAGAATTTGGATTGGGACAAAGAAACGAAAGAGGAAGTCGGCTGGTTGAATTCTGCACTGATCACAATTTAGTCCTCGCCAATACTTGGTTCAAACACCACAAACGACGGCTGTATACGTGGACGAGACCCGGAGACACTGGAAGGCATCAAATAGACTTCATTATGATTAGGCAGAGATTCAGAAACCAGGTGTTGGATTGCAAAACTTTCCCAGGAGCAGACGTGGACTCTGACCACAACTTGTTGGTCATGAAATGCCATCTGAAGTTGAAGAAATTGAAGAAAGGAAAGAATGCAAAAAGATGGGATCTAGACAAGTTGAAAGAAAAGAGTGTGAGAGATTGTTTCAAGGAACATGTTGCACAAGGACTAAATGAAAAGGCCGAAGGAAACACAGTAGAGGAAGAGTGGAGAGTCATGAAAAATGAAGTCAGTAGGGCTGCTGAAGAAATGTTAGGAAGGAAGATAAGATCAACTAAGAATCAGCGGATAACTCAGGAGATACTAGACCCGATTGATGAACGACGAAAATACAAGAATGCTAGAAATGAAGAGGGCAGAAAAGAATACAGGTGATTAAAGAATGAAGTGGATAGAAAGTGCAAGGTAGCTAAGGAAGAATGGCTGAAGGAGAAGTGCAAGGATGTCAAAGGCTGTATGGTCCTGGGAAAGGTAGATGCTGCGTACAGGAAAATCAAGGAAACCTTTGGAGAAATGAAATCTAGGTGCATGAATATTAAGAGCTCAGATGGAAAGCCACTTCTAGGGAAAGAAGACAAAGCAGAAAGATGGCACGAGCATATCCAACAGTTGTATCAAGGTAACGATGTAGATAATTTGGTTCTGGAACATGAAGAGGCTGTTGATGCTGATGAAATGGGAGACCCAATTTTGAGGTCAGAGTTTGACAGAGCTGTGAGTGACCTAAATAGGAACAAGGCACCTGGAATTGATGATATTCCCTCTGAATTACTGACTGCCTTAGGAGAAACCAGCATGGTAAGGTTATTTCATTTACTGTGTAAGATGTATGAGACAGGAGAAGTCCCATCCGATTTTCGGCAGAATGTTATACCTATTCCCAAGAAAGCCGGTGCTGACAGGTGTGAAAACTACCGCACCATTAGTTTAGTATCTCATGCCTGCAAAATTTTAACACGTATTATTTACAGAAGAATGGAAAAACAAGTTGAAGCTGAGTTGGGGGAAGATCAATTTGGCTTCAGAAGAAATGTAGGAACACGTGAAGCAATCCTGACTTTACGTCTGATCTTAGAGGATCGAATCAAGAAGGACAAGCCCACGTACATGGCATTCGTAGATCTAGAAAAGGCATTCGATAATGTTGATTGGACCAGGCTATTTATGATTCTGAAGATGATAGGGATCAGATACCGAGAACGAAGAATTATCTACAACCTGTATAAAAATCAGTCTGCAGTGATAAGAATCGAGGGCTTTGAAAAAGAAGCAGCAATCCAGAAAGGAGTGAGACAAGGCTGCAGTTTGTCTCCTCTCCTTTTCAATGTTTACATAGAACAGGCAGTAAAGGAAATCAAAGAGAAATTTGGAAAGGGAATCACAGTCCAAGGAGAGGAAATCAAAACCTTGAGATTTGCCGATGATATTGTTATTTTATCTGAGACTGCAGAAGATCTCGAGAAGTTGCTGAATGGTATGGATGAAGTCTTAGGTAAGGAGTACAAGATGAAAATAAAAAAGTCCAAAACAAAAGTAATGGAGTGCAGTCGAACGAAGGCAGGTGATGTAGGAAATATTAGATTAGGAAACGAAGTCTTAAAGGAAGTAGATTAATATTGTTACTTGGGTAGTAAAATAACTAACGATGGCAGAAGTAAGGACGACATAAAATGCAGACTAGCACAAGCAAGGAAGAGCTTTGTTAAGAAAAGAAATTTGCTCACTTCAAACATTGATATCGGAATTAGAAAGATGTTTTTGAAGACTTTTGTGTGGAGCGTGGCATTGTATGGAAGTGAAACATGGATGATAACTAGCTCAGAAAGAAAGAGAATAGAAGCTTTTGAAATGTGGTGTTACAGAATAATGCTGAAGGTGAGATGGATAGATCGAATCACGAATGAAGAGATACTGAATCGAATTGGTGAGAGGAGATCAATTTGGCTAAATTTGACGAGAAGAAGAGATAGAATGATAGGGCACATCTTAAGACACCCAGGACTTGTTCAGTTGGTTTTTGAAGGAAGTGTAGGTGGCAAGAACGGTAGGGGTAGACCAAGGTATGAATATGACAAACAGATTAGAGCAGATGTAGGATGCAATAGTTACGTAGAAATGAAAAGGTTAGCACAGGATAGGGTGGCATGGAGGGCTGCATCAAACCAGTCTATGGACTGATGACTCACACACACATTGTTTTCATCAAACATCTACAGAAAATGCTTAACCAATGATAAAAATGAACACTAATTACTATATATGTTTAAAAAAAAATTACATTTCTGGTAATTTCTTTCTTTCTTTCTTTCTTTCTTGCAAATCAAAACTACCTACACTTCAAGGTATTATGTTCCCTGAGTAAAGCAAAATATTATTTAATAATAAAATGCATGAAAGGATGAATGGGAGTAGTAATAAACATCATTGGTACTTAAATTAGGAAGAGAAAGGTTTGCTCCAAAATGCATTGTTCCTTCACTTCCTCTAGCATCAGAATGTGATGATAGTTTCAATTTCTCAGCCTCAGATCTCTCTTCATTTGCTGTATGTTCATCACTTGTACTACACATCAGTATGTGGATACCCGAATGATACACTGAATTTTGTAACAAAAATTTCCTTGTATTTTTCATAGGAAACACTGTTTGCTGGATATTTCTCTCAATACATTTCATGCAGTTTCTTAATACTAAGATCTTCTGGCAAATACACTATCTTTAATTCATTTATTTACACGATGTGGGTCACATTTTTAGTAGACAATTCACCTCTGACATCATTACATGTATCTGTATTAATTTTAAAACACTTGAAGCAAAAAGTACTAAACCACACAGAAAAAATTACAAGTACGTCTGCATGGTCACAGTGGACAAACAATACGGAAAGATACAGAACTCGGCCAATAACAGCAGCAGTTAACACACGACATGCGCACGTGCTCTAGTGCTGCCTACGGACTGTGATCGCTCTTTCATGGTTCCAGTAAGACCCTGATCGTTCTTTCATACAACGCTAAAATTTCAACTGTGTGTTTCTCGGATGCTTATCGTTTATCCTTAGTCAAAATTAACATGACAATAGACTTGCTTACTAGTTATCTACCGATAGTAACATCTCGTTTTTTACTTTTGGTGGACCCCGATATTTTTACCCCTGTACCCTTCAGGTAAGAAAATGCCTCAAAAAGTATACAATAGTGTAATGAATTCCCTATAATGAGCAAATAATGGCATAATTTTAGAAAATGACCTAAAAATACAAAAAAATGATGTAATAAATGAGCATCTCTACAAGGTGGGATCTATGATCAGGATTTCTGTATAAGTTATCAATGTCTATTGGGAACCAATTAAAAGATGTCATCAAAATCGTACCACAGGTTATAAATTAACCGAGTCAAAACTGAAAAGAGATGGCTTCAGAGAGCACAAATTATGGCTTATATTGCATGGTTTAAGGAGAAAGTTGAAAAGAGACAATTCAAATAGAGTCTTGTGAGTGAAAAACTGAGTAGTTAAATCCGTAGAGTTTCATTAAAATGGTCTTTCATATCCATACAATTGATACTACACTTACGGAAAGAATTAGAAAAATATTTTTGTATTAGAGATAATACATCCCTTAAATCTTTATCCACATCCTAAATTAAAACTCATGAGAAGAGGTCTTGCACTTACCTGTCTTCCCGACTTCTTTCCCGATAATCTCTCTCACGTTCCCGGTCTCTGCTTCTAGAACGATCTCTAGGATAAGCATCAGCATAATATCTATCCCTTTCTCTCTCCCGATCACGGTCTCTATCCCTTTCCCTGCTGCGTTCCCGATATTCTCTGTCTCGGCTGCGGGACCTCTCGCGTCGTCTTCGATGTGATCGTTCTCGGTCACGAGATCGAGAACGCTCTGCAAAAAAATTAATAGTAGAATAATCATAACAAAAGGATACAAATATAAACTCAAGCAGATAAATATTCAAATGGGGAAAAGAAACATTTACAAGCAACAGAAATATGAGTTACAACAAACAATAAACAAGGCGGTGGTGGTGATTTATGTTTTAAGAGGAAGTACCACTACAGTAACCATCCTCTCTGAACAAATTCAGTGAAGAAAGGAAAAGGAAATAAAAGGAAATAAAAAAGGAAAAGAACAATAAAAGGGAAAGAAATGCAAGTTCAATAACTGCAGTCGCTTAAGTGCGGCCAGTATCCAGTAAAAACCTAAGAAACAATATAACTTGAAATTGACTAGCCTGCCATAACGTCTCTTTCTAGGTCCTCATTCATATTAGTTATTGCAGTTGATAAGTCACCTGCGTACACATGATATTGACAATGTTTAATTACTTGTGTTAGTCCTGAAATGAAGATCGAAAATAGGAGTGGCGCTAGCACTGACCCCTGTTGTATTCCAGTCTCTATAGACTACCATGAAGAGATATTTTCACCTGCTGATACTGCCGGCGATCAGATAGATAGCAATACATCCAGGATAGTGTGCTTTGTGAGAAGTTAAGAGCATGTCATTTTTCCATCAGTATGTCAGTGTCAACGCAGTCGAAGGCCTTACTAAAGGTCTAGAAGAGTTAGAACAGTAACTTCTCCCTTATCCATCGCTACTCCTATGTCATTTGTAACTTTAAATAGTGCAGTAGTTGTGCAATGATTGCTTCTAAAACCAGACTGATATTTGTCAAGAAGTAAATTGTTATTTAAATATGAGGTTATTTGTGAACTACTTTCTCCAAAAGTTTGGACAGAAATGGTAAAATGCAAATGGATCGAAAGTCTTTGGGTTCCACGGGATTGTTGGTCTTTGGGAGTGGGCGAACAATTGCACATTTCCAAAGGGAAAGGAATATGCCGGTTATCAGTGAGGTATTAATGATGTGGGTTAGAGTTGGTAGGATTACATCTAGAGTTTTTAGCTGTATGTAGCTGTATATTCAACTGTGGAACTAGCTATGGAGATACCTTGCTAGGGGTCTGCTGAAGATAACTACTCATAGCTGTATATCACTCACGGAATAACCTATCAATTCAAATTCCATCCAGCCAGTTTTGGTACCTCTCGTGGTATTGTGTATTAAAATGAAATTTGACAGAATGGATGTTGTGGCATATCACCAATTCTGGCAGCCTATGTGAGACGTATCTGCTGCCATATTCTTCGTAAAGATGAAACACCAGATTCAACGAGCAGGCTGGGAATCTGGCTATTACAGAAATCTTTATTTGCCAACCTAAGTCCACTATGGTGCATACTGTATAAAAGTTTCAATACGGTCTTGATGCCGAACCATACGCCGTACAACCATAGTATATATGGGAAAGAACTGTAGCCATGTTAAAACGTAGCAGCACTGCAAGGTCAGTACTCCACGAAGTGCTGCCGAGAAACTGAAGGATATTAAGTCCCATCATGCAGGCAACCTTCAACTGATGGATATGGCTACCACCTTGCTTGTTTATCAAAATGGAGAAACCTTACCACTGGTAAGATACCATTTTCCAAGTGGAGCTCTGACAAGCTGATGTCAACAGAAGTGTACAACCAAGGTTTTCACCGCTGAAAATCGAAAACCAGATTGCAAGGCCCATCTGCAGACTTGGTTAAAGGCTTGCTGTAGTTGTCTCTCAGCAATCGCCATCCTTCCAGAGCTGTAATGTAGAGCTAAATCATCTACATACAGTGATGGAACAACTGTAGGTCCAACAGTGGCAACTATGCTGGTGATGGGGATTGCAAACAGTGTGACACTCAGTACATATTCCTGTCCTACTCTATTTTTTTAACGTAATATTGGGAAAATACATTCCCTACTCTAACTTGAAAAATGAGGAAGGATAGGAAGTTCTCAATAAACACTGGTAAATTTTTCCTACATCGCCAATGGTGTACGGTGGAGACAATCCCTCAATGCCAGGCAGTGTCGTAAGACTTTTCGAGGTTATAAAACATTGCGACTATATGTTACCTCCAAAGAAAGGCTTCTTCAATGGTGCTTTGCTGTCTAACCAGATGATCGGTGGCAGAGAGATGAGAGCGAAAACCATAATAGTAATTAGTCAACAACCCCAAAAGTTGCTGGTTGACCACCCTTTCAAACACCTTACAGAGGCCATTTCTAAGGCATACTGGCCTGTAACTATCCAGAAGCTTTGGATCCTTACCTGCATTAGAAACTGGTCTGTCTGATAGGTCATCCATCAGCCCAGAGCCTGGATTAGAAACTGATCTATCTGTCTGACAGGTCATCAGCCCAGAGGTCATCAGAGGCTGGCTGGATCCTCAAATAGCACCACCAAAGGCTATGCAGGTGTAGAAAATCTACAAAAACCAATGGCAGCACCAAAATGAGGTGTGCTAGGTAAGACGAGGAGTGAGGTAGTTTGCCAATGCTTTCCTCATTGGGCTAAAGAGTGTTATTGTAGCATGACTAACCCTGTGAGCAACACCTTTTACAACCCTCAGATGCACTTGATGTGCTCCGAATGTCATTACTCAGCACAACCCATACCCCAACAGCTTCCATATTGTCACAGCCATGGATGAGACTGGGACTTCAGTGGAAGCTACAGTACACTTTGCTATGGCCTATGCCAAGAGATGGATGCAAAATTACTGTATCCATCACGAACTGACAGCAGGTAGATAGAAACTGGTATTGATATGGAAACACTCCCTCAATCCAAATTCTGTTGAATAGGGTGAGGATATCATTGAGACATCAGTCACTCAAATGTTTAAGCATTTGATAGTGGATGTTCTCCGGCCCAGGACCTGTGTCCCTGCATAGCACGAGTGCACTCCGCAATTACCACTCTGTGAAAGGCACGTTATAGGAATACGAAGCACTATAGATAAAGGAGAGATGTTGCACTTGCAGTAATAGGCAGAAATGAAAGGTCGTATTCCTCAGAGGTGAACGTATCTACGTAATGTCATTTGCAATGACTGAAGGAATCGTAACATTAACGGAGATTCCGGGGACTGAGGACATGTGCTGGACTCCAACAATACGGCAGAGTTTCGTCCACGCTTGTGATGGAGTAAGTTCTGTCATGGAAGAGACATACTTTTCCCAAGCAGCTTTCTTACTCTCTTGAATCAAGATATGGGATTTTGCATGGAGGCGCTTAAACAAGATAGGGTTGGCCATCGTAGGATTCCGACAATAACGCTTATGAGACCATTGGCTATCACCTAAGACTCTTGCAATTTTGTTGGTTTACCATGGGACCTGTTTCCTATGAAGAGTACCAGATGAAGAAGGTATTGTTTCCTCAGAAGCAGCCAGAATTCCAGTTCTAATGGACCAAATGTGGTCGTCAACAGACCACAGCACTTTATCAGGCATCACTGCACCTTTTGAAAACTCTGGCCAGTTTGCCCACTGACTTAACAAGCGCTTCAGTAGTTCGGTATGTCTTTGATCCAAGAGCATGAGAAGTATCAGGAAGTTGGTCACTATCACAGAGGTCATTATGCACTTGCCACTGTAACTGGGGAAATAGCGCATGGCTGCACAAGGTGACACCCAGGTGGAAGAATGCGCCGCATTGCTGAAGCGTGTAGTTTCCTCTGGGCTGAGCTCACAAATATCAACTATGTTGTTCAATTACTGAAGAATCCTGTCCCCTCCCCCAAAGCGCAGGAAGATGGACAGCCCCAAAGGGTGTTGAAGGTGATCACGTCTCCCTGCAAGAAGAAAGGAAGGCATGTAAATGCGCATGTGCACACCGAAGTAAAGGTTGTTATTATTACCATCGAAACTATCTTTCTTTTAATTGTACACATTGCCACCACCCTTTTACATCCAGGATTCCTCTGGGCTTGTTTTCCACTGCGCACAACGGTGTTTCATTATTATTATTATTATTATTATTATTATCATCATCATCATCATCATTTATCTTAAGCTTGCTGTCTGTTATCGACCTCCGACTTCGTCCCAACATACTGTAACACTTTCATCCAGCTATCTGTCATTTACCACTGTCACTGGCCTTGTCATCTCCACCACCATCCACGACTCCACAATGAGGAGTGGTTCCGTCTCCCTGTTCTCTTCAGAAGAGGGCTGAGGGTAGTGATGGGATAATCGAAAAAAGAATAATAACTTATCTGATTATTTCATTTTATTCGATTATATTTCTCATACAATTATTCATTTGAATGAATGAGGCATCGAATAGTGAATTTTTTTTTTACATCTGATCACCTTTTTTTGATTATTCATTCGACATTCCATTTGAATGAGTGAGGCAATCGAATAGTGAATATTTCTTCCATTCGATTATTTTTTTTATTATCCATCCAATTCAATTAATTCTTTTATTATTCATTTGGAACTGCATTCGAATAAATGAGGCAATTGAATAGGGAATGCTTTCTAAATAAGGGAATTAAAAGTGATGTTATTAAGACAGTTCATTCACTCATTTCGTTTCAACATTTGGGGATACGTTTGTAAAAAGGCGTAATTCTAATTTTCATAAGAGTTCATCTATTCACTTTTTTTTTTTTTTTCATTTCAATCAATTATCCATCCGACACATGTGAATCGAAAAATTGATTCCTGACGCATCGGAATATTTTATGTGATACAAATGAATGTTATCTGAAACTCATCTGATCATTTATTCGATTATCTAAATAATCAGATGGAGGTTATTCGAAAATTAAAAATATTTGGTCATGCCACCACTACAACTGAATGATATTTGAAACTCATTCAATTACTAAATGTATTTGATTATCCCATCACTAGCTGAGGGCAACACAGCGGCTGGGCACTCTGCAGATAGTGAGCTCACTGATCAGAAATGGCGGGCCTTCTTCCTGGGAGAAAGGGGTTCCCCACAAAGGGATCAGACAAGGCATTAGGGCCTCTCACTCTTGCTCATTGTTTCAATACCCTTCGGAGGAGATCCAGTGGATGGTTTGTGAGAACTTTTTCAGGATACAATGACCCTCTATCGGGTTGGAGAAGGCTGCTTCTCTAACTTTATAGGGAACACTGGGGCTTCCCCTTCTCTTCCTTGATGTTTTGAGCATTGGTAGCAGAGGACATTCCGGTCGAATGCACGTAGGAAGGGCCCTTCTGAGGAACAGTAAGCAATAACGCACTTGTTGGTTTCCCAGGAGGTTCGGATACCTTCGTGGTATCTCCAGTTTCTTCAACCACTCCTTGTGGTGGTTATTCCAACTTTATTAACACTTGCTTTGTACAGGTGTTTCGTACAAAACTCTGTGGCAAGATCATTACTTGTGAGACTTTATCTGCAAAGAAGATGGAAAACTACAGAACAGCCATGGATTTGAACTTTCTATGGGCATCTGGATAAAATAGCTTATCCAAAGTTTTGATATCCTGGATCTTCTTCTCCTTCCAGAATGTGAGACATTCCCTGGAGATTGGAGAATGCACACATGTGCAGTTGACACACACAGATGGTAGTGTGCCCGACACCAGCATGCTCACCTTTCTCACACATCCTACAGCTCATCAAACCTTGACATTGCAATGAGGTGTGGCCAAATTTATGGCAGTTCTAACAACTCATTAGAGCTGGTATGTATGGCCATACCACCAGACGGTACATTGCTAACCTTATTCGCTAGGGCACGGACTGGGTATCGAAGGTGATCACCGACATGTCTCTTTAACATCCACACAACGGTCACACCCCGGCAAGCTAGGTTTCTGATCATTTAATCATTGGAAGTCTTCATTGAATCTCTGTGGAAGATAGCTCCTTTGCAGGAGTTCAGGGACTTATGCTACATTCCCAACATGACCTTGGAAGCAACCAGGAATCGAGGAAGATGTTCGTCACTATCACAGTAAACTGGAGTATACCTCTTACGTTTTTAAACTTTATTCGACGCTGTAAAGGGTGCCACCCTGTGAAGACAAAGAGAGGTTATGTTTTTAGTCCCAGGAGTAGCTAGAGAAATATTTTACATTCGACAGAGCCCAGCATGCTGAGGTAGTGCTCTATGCTCCAGAGGGCACCCGGTATTCGGAGGTAGCCTGCTAGCAACAACCCAGTCTCACCATAAATACTGTCCCAAACGTTTAAGTAAACCGACACAAAATGGTTAGAGATATTTTAATATCCTAATAACAAGTGTTACATAGATGCATTATGAACCATAACCACAAATAATTACTCAAAATGGCCACCATTTGCACACACACAGTCCTTGAGTCTTTGTGGCCACTCACCAATGGCATTACGCAACACATCAACTGGAAATTCTGCAACTGCCTTCCGAAGAGACTGCTTTAAGCTTTCAATATTGGAATGTCTTTTCTTGCAAGCCATTTCCTGAAGCTTGGACCACAATTTGTAGTCTAAAGGGTTTATATCTGGACTTGCAGACAGCCAATCTGAAGTGGAAATGAAATCAGGAGCATTTGCCTACCACTGCTGGGTTGCCCGTGCTTTATGTGCTGGGGCTGAGTCCTGCTGGAAGTTCCAGTTCCGTCCATGGAAGAGGGTGTTGTTGAGATTCTTGACCAGTCCATCAAGCACTGTCTCCTGGTACACTTCAGCTGAAGTTTTGACTCCCTTTTCATAGAAATGGAGCTCCGTTGTGCCCTCGAAGCTCACATCCCACCACACCATAACTGATGAGGGATGATGACCCCTCTGGATCCTTGGAGCCTTTTCACCAGCTTCTCTAGAGGAATGGGCATATACCCTGTTGTTTTGGGGGTTGAAAGTCTCCTCAACACTGAAAATCTTTTCACCCGTAAACAGGATTCGATGATGACCATTACCGCGTAACGCTTAAGTAAGCGCTTTGATTTTAGGAGCCTCTGGCGCTTCAGTTCATTTGTCAGGAGATGTTCTTTGCGTCGTTTGTAAGCATGGAGTCCCAGGTCAATGCTTAACGTGCAAAACATAGACATTTTTGATATCTGTAACTCACGAGCCATCATCACTGGCTGTCTCCTTATTGGATTTCGTTGCACACGAGCCGCCACTGCTTTGACGAGTTCTGGCGTTCATACTGTGCGTGGTCTTCCTTGCCGCAGGCTATCTCTCACAGTTCCAACCTCAACAAATCTATTTATAGCGCGGTAAACAAATTTTTTACTAATTTTCAGCTTCTGGAGGGTTTTGAAAATCTCCCCTGGTGATTGCCCTACCTTGTGTAACCCTATCACGACCACATGATTCTCATACTCCCCCCATTCCATTTTGAAAACTTCAAACTGACAACTGTACACTTCTACAGCTCAACCAACAATGACTCACACCTCACGATACCGGTTTTGTAGCCGCTCCCTCGTTCGGGCAGGCCAGGGCCCCGAACCTAGTGTCCTTAAAATACATGGTAACCAAAGAAATAATATTTACATTTAGAAAATCAAATAGGCTTAAAACTAGTGTGAAAAAAACAAAAAATATTACAACATGGCTAAGAGAAAAACATACAATCGTGTTGAGGATAAAAATAGAAAGTACAATACAGAGCTGGTAGTGAAGTACACCCTCAAAAGTTGGGACAGTATTTATGGTAAGACTATGTACATAACTAGTACCCGCCCGCGTGCCCACCCATCTGTCCGTATAACAAACATTCTCAGAAAGGCTGGCTAAACAGAGAAATGAAAATTAAGGAGGTTACGATGGGGGAATAAAGCATTCACCTTTGAGTTGATTCAGGGGGGGGGGCACCTTGTTAGTCTGGCTTTACTCCGAGGCTAATTCAGCATAGGTAACCCTGAGCTGGCAGGGTCCTTTTTTTAATAGTTGTTTTATGTCACACTGACACAGATAAGGCTTATTACAAGTAATACATCTCATTGTAGACCGTATTGGACATCAGATTATGAACTTTAAAATAAGAATACTAGTTAACACCACCTTTCCAATACTTAACTTTCCTTATATTTAGGAAATAAACATTACAACAGGTGTTGTAAGATGGGACATGTTTCGCTTAACTGTCATAAGCATCATCAGCCGAAAATAAATCTTAGCCTAAAGTTAGGCCAGGGCCCCGAACCTAGTGTCCTTAAAATACATGGTAACCAAAGAAACAACATTTACATTTAGAAAATCAAATAGGCTTAAAACTAGTGTGAAAAATATTGCAACATGGCTAAGAGAAAAACATACAATCGTGCTGAGGATAAAAACAGAAAGTACAATACAGAGCTGGTAGTGAAATAATTAAAATCATTAGGGTATCATTGCTTCCAGTCAGTCAATCAGGATGTTCAAACATAAAACAAGAGTGAAAATATATGAAGACCTCGGGGAAAAATAGTGATAACCCTCAAATTTTCTGTTTTTTGTAGTAAACAGTTCTATCCAACATGAAGTTTAATTTTTTATCAAGAATCTAGTTGATTTAACGAGAGATGGCAGCACAATTCAGCTTCATTTTTATAACAAGTCACATGTCTCTGCAGTAAACAATGACAACCTACATTTCCACGATGGCGGATCATGTTTCCAATGATGTGCTTTCTGCCAAACAAAATGACATTTATGGTACTGAAAACAATGAAGATGAGGAGTTTATGGACGGAGATGACAGTTTAAACGATCCGGAATATGTTGAAACCCAGGAATATTGTGGAAGTTCATCTGGAAGTAGTGAACAAGTGTGTTTTCCAGATGGCTAGCAGCTATGTTTACCATGTGGTTTAGAATGTGGGTTATAACTATTTACATGCTGTGATGTAAAATACCTTTTGCAAAAGTATTAGCATTAGTATTTATTATTATTATCAAATAATGCTAACACGTACAATTAGCTAGTGTCATTATACTGAAATTTTATAAACATAACCACTCTTTACACGTCCATACCTGCCAACTTTACAAAACCAAAAATCAGGAGATTTTGATTTTTAAATCAGGAAAAATCAGGAGATACAATTGGTCAAAATTGCTTATTCTACATGTCTTGCGCAACACAGTACTACGATATATTTATAACACTTATTGTCTCAAAGCCCGACTGTTGCTATACGAGGCTACAAGGCTAAAAATTACACATCTCTATTCCCTCACAGGAAGTGTGAGTGGGATAATCGGTCTCTGATAAGCCTACCGAAAATAGTATGAACTCATGCTCCAGATGTGTGAATCAGTCATGCACTTAGATGCCATTACTTAGCAAATGCATAGATTAATATATTGCATCAAGCACCCGCGCAATTATGCGAAGCGCAATGCTATTTGGATCAAATAACTAGCTGATGTACCCGTACTTCACTACGGAATTCTCAGGAAGACTGTCCTTATAGTTTTCCCAACTGAAGTCAACATCTCATTACAACGACGCCAGTAGGAATGTCGTGATTAAAAGCTATGATTTCATACGAAATATTCGATAAAATGAAAACAGTACATTTTCTCAATTTTTGCAAAAGGTACTACAGTGTCAATCTAACAGTTCAAAGTTTCAGAGCTAGAATGACCAGGCTGCAGACAGCCGCAAACACTCTTGTGTAATTATTCTGTTTAAGTGTGCACACAGCTCATTCAAATCACTACCTCCGAGTAGGGATCGAATAGCTGGAATACTATGATGATCCAGTGTGTAACGTACCAGTAGTATCAGAAAATTTATGAACCAGAAGAATGGCATGCTAAAGAAGAGAGATCTAACTCCCCACTCCCCAGCTTCTTCCCGCCAGTATTCAGGCAGGCTGTTATACTTGAAACCCAGCAGTAATCCCGTCTATCGTAGATAAATGGCAGCAGAATACACAAAGCACATCACAACAAACAATGGTCAATGTAATGCTATTGTTGATCAATTTTATGAGCTTTCTATATTGGAGGCCTTCACATTTAGTTTTCTTCTGAATCTGTGATATTAGAGCATCTAATGTAAAGTGAGTCGTCCTTTCTTTCATGACTCCCTCTTGTGGTATTATTCAAGCGATCGTTCCTTCATGACTTTCTTCATTATTATAATCTTCAAAATTTAATCACCATCACCACCAATATTATTGTAGTCAGAACAGTAAAACTGAATAAGCAAATTATCACAAAAATAATTTATTCTATTATTACCACCTATTCAATACAAGTCACGTGTTTCGTGGATGAAATCTACATAATACTATATACACTTCTCAGGGACATGTTTCGCCCCTTGTTAACGGCATCATCAGCCTGTAGGTAACCTTAAGGTCAAATGTCTGAAACATTATCTATTCATATATGGATTACAATGAAAAGTATGTTACACATTAATCCATGTATGAATAGATAATGTTTCAGACATATGAACTTAAGGTTACCTAAAGGTTGATGATGCCCTTAACAAGGGGCAAAAAATGTACCTGAGAAGTGTAAGTTATACGAATCAATCATGAGAAGTGTCTCTTGCAAAATTGAATAAGACAAATAATCGGAAATTGCATTCTCTGTAACTTTTGTTATGTAGTATTTTTCAATATGACCACTAAGATAGGTAATTTAAAAAAAATTTTGGCACCTTCCCCTAAACTACCATTTCGAACAGAGTGAATAAAATTATTTATAGCATAGACTGTAGTTCCTTATTCCCTGACTTTACATACAATTCTGTTCACCCATTTTCTCGTACATCGGCGCTGATATGGACTTAGCAAAATAAAATAATAATAATAATAATAATGATAATAATAAAATAAAAAATCTAAATTCATGAATATCTCTGTTATTACAGCCGGTACGGTAAAAATGTATAAGACATAAATGATAGGAAATTTAATAATATATAACTTTAGTTATGTAGTATTTATCATTAGGGCCAATAATAACATAAATATTTGAGAATTAAATTTTAGGCCTTCCCCTAAACTACCATTTCACTCAGCGCGAATAACATTATTTATGGCCTAGATTGTAGCAACTTATTCCCCGACGTTATATACCGATTTTCATTAAATTCTCTTCAGCCGTTTTCTCGTGATGAGCCTGCGCACGTACAGACAGACAGACAGACAGACAGACAGAAATTACGGAAAATTAAAACTTATTTCTCCTCGTTAATATGGCCACGACCGGTACGGAAATATCATTCTTTTTAAATTCTGAGCAATGTACAGACAGAGGATGGAATCGACTAGACTGACGTGAACGAACACGAACATAGCACGCGAGAACGAGAGATTGACAATCGATATGCGCGTCGCGATATACAGGTTTCAATAAACATCGCACATTCGCGCACATTTCTCGCATTAATAAACTTCGATATTTCGTTTGAAAGTGGCCATTGAGCGAAGGACTTCCAGCACTGACGTAAAAAAGCTGAAATGGAGGGATTTGAAAACAAATGTTTTAAGTTCACCAAAAAATCGGGAGAAAAGATAGAATATTCGGGAGGCGGGAAAAACTGTCGAAAATCGGGAGTCTCCCGCCTGAATCGGGAAAGTTGGCAGGTATGCACGTCCTTTATGTGACTATGTGGGTTATAACTTTTTTCACTTGTTAATGTACCGGTGCTATGTAGGTTATAATTAGATTACCTGTTATTTTCTTTAAAATAATTGGATAACTGCATTATATGACATTTTTAAAAAAACTTACGGAAATCTCTTTAACATGCCGGGGTGAGTAGCTTAGGCGGTAGAGCGCTAACGTTCTGACCTTACGTTACCGGGTTCGATCTAGGCTCTAGGCTCAGTGCAGTGGTATTTAAAGGCGCTCAGATACATCAGCTTTGTGTCGGTAGATTTACTGGCACAGTAAAAACTGCGGGACAAAAATTCAGCATCTCGGCGTATCCAAAAACAGTAAAAGTAGTTAGTGATACATAAATGCAATAGCATTATATTAAATTATTTTTCTTTAACTTAGTTAATTTTATTAAACATAAGTCTACATTCAGAATTTTTCTTTCTTTCCTAGGGCTGTAAGGGAAGTGCTTTAATGAGTACCACCAGTATACTCTGAATTTGATGGTTGTTTGAAGTGCAGTGGTACAAACAGTACAGAAATGTTCATTGATGAGGAGGATGATGAGTGTTAGATAAGTCCAGTTGAGAGTGAGAAAGACTACTTAACTGACATTAATCAAAGTATTTTATTATTGTAATTGTGTTACTAACTTGTTTCTTTGTGTATGTATTTTCGTATATTTCACAGAGATGTTTTCTTGTATTGTAAATTGTACCCTACTTTATGCACATTGCATGTAAATAATTATAACCCTCAAATTGATAGGCACATTCAGTGTTTAATGTTCTCTAATTCCATATAATACTGGTTTTAATGCATTTTTTCTCCAGGATGTTATAAAGAAAGACTTACATGTACCACTGACATGAGTAATATGTTTCAAAGACCAAAAATATTAGCAGTAAATATTTTTTGAAAATTAATTTGATTATATCTCAGAACTTACAAAATGAGGGTTATAACTATTTTCCCCCGAGGTCTTCATATAAGTGTTCATCATGGCTAAGTGAGAAAAAAACACGTAATCGTGTTGCCAGAGGTTAAAAACATAAGGTACAACACAGAGCTGGCAGTGTAATAATCAAACTCATAGCTGCCAGTCAGTTGATAAGAATGTTCGTCATGACAAAAATGATTATATTCATTTGAACTAAGAAATAAATAAATCACACTCCTGTATAGATACGTGAGACGGGCAAGAGAGATCACATATTGTAGCAGACATGGAGTAGTAACACTTCAAACAGGAACTGATCACGCCTGAAGCCACTTCATTTTTACTGGGAGTTGAAGATCGAAACGGAAAAAAATAAGATGCCAAGTGCGTGAACTGAAAATCTGAAAATGGAAAATGGAAAAGATGTACTCGGGCCTTGAAAATAGGGTGTTCAAAAGGGGGGAGTCTAAGATCGCTTACCTCTTATGTTGGATGAGCGTTGACCGGAGACATTAGCCGTTCGAGGGGGTCTTTTAAACGTATGCCCGTTGCTGCGTGTTGTATCTGTGAGCTTGCTTAGGCGGAGAGTAAGTTGGGACGGGAGGGATAGGCGCAACAATGAGAGTGCTGGAAGCAGGCGGCTGAGTTGTATTATGGAGAGGGGGTAAGGTGGAATCTGTTATGATGACCGGAGGGGTATTTAAAGGTTTATAATTGAAAATTTTTGTGAAATTGTTATGATTTATATTAAAATTAGTGAGCAACTTGGGGACTTGTTCAATTAATGGGCTGTTGTTCTCTGGGACAGCATTCAAATTATTATTATTAATATTATTATTATTGCCCGCCTGGTGGCCATGATCGTTAAGGCGCTGAAGTCTAAAAACGGTCTAACACCGAGGTTAGCCGGTTCGAGTCCCGTTGGTCGAAAAAATTTTCACCATCAGAATGTTGGCCGGCAGGGTAGGGGAGGTGGTGGTATACAATTTCTAATCACTAGATTGCGTGCCAAAAGCCTGGATTAAATTCCAAACCTCTCCGCAGTGCTCATATGGAGTGAGGGCATATGACGCTGTTGATGGTGATTCGTCCGTCGGATGGGGACGTTAAGCCTTGAGCAGACCCCTTGGTGCTATTCGACAGGAGTAGGCTATGTGCCGGCACCGGGTTTCACCCTCTCCCTACTATCATATATCACGTCATTCATTTCATCTCTCATTAACTCCTCTGATGAGGTTGACGTCAGGAAGGGCATCCGGTCATAAAAAACCGCCACGACAAATTCATCTCACCTCATACCCGACCCCGTAGGGAAACGGGACAAGGGTTGGAAAAACAAACACATTATTATTATTATTATTATTAAAATGTTGATCCAAGAAAATGTATGTATTTTCCAATCCAGTCATTAAGCTGCTTTTATTTACATATTTTATAATGTGGAGGTCCTGATCAATTGTAGAATAATTGTGGCCGGTATCCCTCATGTGGTTGCTCATGGCAAAGTACTTTTTATGCTTCAAGGCATGTTCCAAGTATCTAGTTCTAAAACTGCGGCCAGTTTGTCCGATATAAGAAAATTCACACTGGGGGCATTTGAGTCTGTAAATTACAGAGTTTGAAAATTTGTCCTGAGAAGTATTTACTAAGTTGGAATTAAAGAATATATTCCGATTAGTGTTGCGGGTTCGGTAGGCAATTCTGATGTTGTGCTTCTTAAATGGGTTAGTAATGCTGTATATGGTGGGGTTAGTGAAGGTGAAGGTGGCAGTGTTTATTCTTTTGGGCTTATCTGGAATTAAATTTGTAGTATTTTTTGACTTTATTTTACCTATAATCTTATTTATCAGGTTAGGTTTATAGCCGTTAAGTTTTGCAAGTTCTTTTATATATTCAAACTCTTTTTTCCGGTTAGAAGGGGCAGTGGAATATTTAATGCTCGATGAACTAAACTGTAGAAAGTTGCTTGTTTATGAGATTGAAGGTGTAAAGACTCATTCTTTATTGTCAAAGGAGCAGCGGAGGACTTTCTGTAAATTTGGAAAATAAAATTATCACTGGCTCCGGTCAAGGTTAAGTCCAGGATGTTTAAAGACCTGTTGATTTCCTCTTCCTTAGTGAACCTGATATTGTGGTCAAGGTCATTAAGGGTCTTTAAAATGTTATCACTATTATTGAGATGTGTGTCGATGATGGCAAATGTGTCATCGACGTATCTTAGCCAAAGCTGTAGACCATTGATTTTATTGATTATCTTGTTAGTCTCAAGGTGATCCATAAAAATGTTAGCAAGGATTCCAGATATTGGGTCGCCCATCGCTAGTCACTTCTGTTGGTAAATTTTGATATTGAATGTAAAAAAGTTATTGTTTACTATAAATTTTAGCAAGTTGATCAGTTCATCTATTTCACATTTGCTTATAGTGTTATGTTTCAAAACATTAGTTTCTATTAAACTAATGGTTTCATTTACTGGTATACTAGTATACATATTGGTGACATCATACGAAACCATGATGTGATTGTCATGCAACTTGAAATTAGAAAGTTTATTACAAAAATCAACTGGATTTTTGACATAGGCTTCATTATTGAACTTATAATGGCTATTTAAAAAATGGTGTAAACATTTAGAAACCTTGAAGGTGGGACTATTTCGACAGTTTATAATAGGGCGCACTGGCACCTCTTTTTTATGTATTTTTGGTAAGGCTTTAGCAGTAGGTAACCTGGGATTCATAATGGTGAGTTTCCGTTGTTCATGCTCTTGAAAGAGAAAAGATGAATTTTTCAGCAAGTTCTTTAAAACACGCTGGATTTTTAAAGTGGGATCCTTGTCAACTAGTTTGTAGTTATTGGCGGAAAAGAAGTCTTCAGTTTTACCAATATATTAATTTTTGTTCAATAATACAGTTGTAGAGCCTTTGTCGGCTTTTGTGACTATTATATTATTGTTTCTGATTTTGTACTTTAATTCAATTATTTGCTTGTTGAGATTTAAAGAAGGCTTGGAATTTATTTCACTGGTTAGTAACGGGAGCTTCTTTTTAATTTCGTATTTAACATCATTACGGTATTCTTATAGGAAGTTTTGAAATATTTGATTCGATTTCGGCAATGTTGGTCAACAGATCGTTGGTTTTATTAGGGTTGGGCCAGTTGAATTCCAAACCTTTGTTCAAAAGATCCATTTCACTGTTTGAAAAGTTAGTGTTGGACAAATTTACAGTGTTTGGAACAACTTTGATTTTGGGAGAGTGTGTTCCTGTGGTTTTGAAAGATTTGGCAAATTTAGTTTTTGATTCTTTAAGAAAAGTCAATTTTTTGTCTAAAACTTCTTGTTTCTTATTTGCCGCGATTGACACCTTGTTGTTAGCAAATTTAGAAAAGGAGTCCCATTCTAAAGGCGACATGCTGGATAAAGTTTTTAGATGAACTTTGTAAAACTGCAAGTTCAGGAGTGATTTTTTCCTGTAGAGTGTTTTGATTTCATTTTTCAGCCAAATAGAATAAATTTTTTCTTGGGTGGGTTGTAGATTTGGGGATGAAATGCTCTTTCGTTGAAAATGTTGCAAGAATCTGGGAACCAATCCATATTTTAAGCACTCCTTTAAAAACGCAATGTCCCTGGAAATTCTACTGATCTTAACTTTGAGGTTGAGATATTTATTCTTTTCTTTTGCCTGGTTGGCGGTTATATTACAAGTAATAAATCTCAATAAATCTCATTGTAGACTGTATTGGACATCAGACTATGAACTTTAACACTACCTTTCCAATACTTAACTTTCCTTATATTTAGGAAGTAAACATTACAACAGGCATTGTAAGATGGGACATGTTTCGCTTAACTGTCGTAAGGATCATCAGCCGAAAATAAATCTTAGCCTAAAGTTAGGTCAGGGCCCCGAACCTTGTGTCCTTAAAATATATAGTCACCAAAGAAACAACATTTACATTTAGAAAATCAAATAGGCTTAAAACTAGTGTGAAAAATATTACAACATGGCTAAGAGAAAAACATACAATCGTGTTGAGGATAAAAACAGAAAGTACAATACAGAGCTGGTAGTGAAATAATTAAAATCATTAGGGTATCATTGCTTCCAGTCAGTCAATCAGAATGTTCAAACATAAAACAAGAGTGAAAATATATAAGTGTTCATCATGGCTAAGTGAAAAAAAAACCACGTAATCGTGTTGCCAGAGGTTAAAAACATAAGGTACAACACAGAGCTGGCAGTGTAATAATCAAACTCATAGCTGCCAGGCAGTTGATAAGAATGTTCGTCATGACAAAAATGATTATATTCTTTTGAATGAAGAAATAAATAAATCACACGGGCAAGAGAGATCACATATTGTAGCAGACATGGAGTAGTAAAACTTCAAACAGGTATCGATCACGCCTGAAGCCACTTCATTTTTACTGGGAGTTCAAGAAAGAAATGGAAAAAAATAAGATGCCAAGTGCGTGAACTGAAAATCTGAAAATGAAAAAGGCAAAGATGTACTCGGGCCCTGTAAAATTTTATGTTTTTTTACACTAGTTATATGCTTATTTGATTTTCTAAATGTAAATGTTGTTTCTTTGGTTACCATATATTTTAAGGACACTAGGTTCGGGGCCCTGACCGGACTTTAGGCTAAGATTTATTTTCGGCTGATGATGCTTTCGACAGTTAAGCGAAACATGTCCCATCTTACAACGCCTGTTGTAATGTTTATTATTTCCTAAATATAAGGAAAGTTAAGTATTGGAAAGGTGGTGTTTACTATTATTCTTATTTTACAGATAAGGCTTACGGCGATGATGGCACAGGAAAGGGCTAGGAGTGGCCTTAACATTTGCCTGGTGTGAAACTGGGAATCCACAGAAAACCATCTTCAGGGCTGGTGACAGTGGGGTTGGCATAGTCCTTGGAATCAACAAGCGCGCAAGTCCTGACACCAATGTCAAGGTTCTGGTGTCAATAGAGAGGGGAACAATATGCAAGATAGCATCTGCAATGCGTAAAGCATTTTACTATTTGAACAGGTTAAATCTGATTGAAATGTGTGATAATGTATGACAAGAAAGAATTTAATATCTATATAGCAAGCTTACCTCTTCTTGCAGAGCCATAACTCTTTGTTTCCACACCATGCAACGTATCTTGCAAGGAGCTGATTAGAATTTTGCATCGGTCGTCATTTGCCACTTTTGACTGCTTAATTAGTGATATTGCTGTGACGAGAGTTTCAATAGCACTGGCATATTCACCTGAAACATTAGTAAATAATTTCAGCAACCTGAGAAAAATATTCTTTTAACAATTCCTTTTTTTTCTCTTTAAGATACACATTAGTCCCTTTAAACAAAGTGCAGTGTGCGCGTGTTAACCCTGTATCTATTAGCTGCACAATGATGGTCACCAATGGTCTGTATTGACTTAATTACTGTTATTAATTATGTCAAGGTCTTCCTTGTCAATACAATTCAAAATCTAGTGTATATACTAAACCATCAAATACATAATTATATGTATATAAGTACATGTTTCGAGAATTAAAATTCTCTTCTTCAGCTTACGGATTAAAATCAAATGCATGTAGAAGACCTAACAAAATACTGGATAAAAACTACAATACAATGACAACATTAAAAGTTCAATGTCCTCTGCCATGTGTGAACATATGCATGATAACCATTAGTTCACAAATATCGAATGTGATATGGTTCTGTTACACCCTTTAAATAAAGGGAAACAAATGAATATTCCCAAGAAATAAAAAATTTATAAGTTACAGAAACTTGACAAGGAAAATAGTCTAAATGAACACATAGCAGAGGACAATCAGTTATTTAAACTAGCAATCGAATATTCTAGAAAGAGAGGGAAAAGGGCAACAAGAGAGGGGCAATGAAGAAAAGCACACAAGTGGGCAGTATAAAGTCAACTCCCCTCCTATGCTACAGACTCCACCCACTCCACCCTTCCCCACCAGATGCTCAACTCGCTAGCTACACAGTTTGCCGATTGAGCTTATAGTGCCAACGCACCTTTAAGGCCTTTACATCTAAAGTTTTTTATTTCAGCGTTGGCTTCCCATTTTGTCACGTTGCCTTAGAATCATAGTATTGATCTACAAAAAAAAAAAGAATATTATCATTTCTGTTACATGCGTTGAGATTCTGTGTTGGTATAGGCAAACCCATACTGCTTTAACTTTACTAAGCATAACAACTTGAGACCCACGAAGGGCAACTACGAAGGTCATAAAGATGCTACACCACAATAACATTACATAATTGAGGAGTTGGATGCAATAACAGCGTAAGTAGACTTACGTTATTTTGAGAAACAGAAGCTTGAAGTTTATAAATGTTCTGAGCTAAAAGTAATAATAGGAATCAACTCAATTTCATTTAAGGACATTTAAAAGAGCCAGGAAATTAATTTCTCAAAGAATCTTATTGATCTGTTACCTAATAAGAAAGACAGAGTTATTTAAAATTTAATTTTATACGCTGTTATTGCATGAAGACCAGGAATATTATATTTTGCCATACACCAGTATGATCAGCTAGTTAGGAAAGCACGATCGCTCACGATAGAGGAACAAATGTGGCAGTTTATCCCACCTCAGTTCTCCAAAATGTCTAAATTTACTTAAATTAAGAACAAATTACTTTTTAAAAAAAAATGTCAACTAAGAAAGGTAAAACCATTAAATTTATTCTTTATTTAATATTCACCTTTTTCGTTCTTTTCTCGTAAAGGGTCGAGAGAATTTTGTTTGAGTGCTCTCTCCAACTATAGTATTAGGCTACGGTTATTTCCCCCCCCCCCCCCAACAAATAGTTGAAATGTTATAAAATTAGTAACATTCCTTTCTAAACAACTTTTATTCCTATTTTCATTTACAAAATGATTCTCTAAACCTAAAAGAAAAGAAACCAAAAAAAAAAACAGATTGCAAAATATATAATTGGGATTTAGACATTGTGTGTCTTACTTGTTTGAAATACTCAAATGCATCATTGATCAAAATCGGGATGATTCATCTTCATATGCTGCATTAGCAGACTCTAAGGAATCATTACACACAGACATGACTTTCACATACCACTCAACATTTTCAGTTTTTAAGTATTTCATTAGTGAAATAACATCAACCCTTTTGTCTGCTTTTACACCACACATCGTGTAGCCTGAAATCAATAAAACTGAAAAAGCTATCATTCCTCTTTAAGAAGGTAAATGGCACGTAGGAGTGTAGGACTGTGACTCTGATTCAACACCATTATGGTAATAATGTCACACAAACTTCTGTGTCATGAATCTGTTGCTTTTAGCAGAAGGCATTCTTAGAAACATAGGTCAAAGTGCTGATAACTAGTCTTTTATTAAATGTGATGCCACAAAACCTTCTATTCCACTCGCTAACATCTTCTCCAGCCAGAGAACTGGCGGCAACTGAACGTGCCACTCGTGAAGCATGCCTCATGCAATAACAGCGTAGCGCATGGTACCAGTTTTAGTGAGCTCCTGACCTCTAGCGGCATCCTAGCGAACTAAGACCTGGACTGGGTTGTAGTGAAGGGACCAGGATATCTGAAAACAGCATACATGCAATAACAGCGTAAGTAGACTTACGCTGTTACTGCATCTAGCTCCTCAATTGTCAACCAGCTCAATTTTCGTACCATATACAAAATTTTACAGGACACTGGACATAACAATGTCGCTGTATTGTTTTCATTCAGTATGTTGTTAAGACATTATTGACAAGGCGAACCTTGACATAATAACGCGTTAACCCTGACGACTGTCTTGAGAATGGTTTTCTGTGGCTTCTCATTTTCACTTCCAAGCAAATGCCAGGACATTTCCCATTCACAAGCCACAGCCGATTTCTTCCACCTCCTTTCCCTATTTCATTCACCATTATTCATTTCATTTTGATTGACGTCTGAATCAGGAAGGGCATCAAGCCAAAAAAGGCCACATAATTTCATCTCACCTCATCCCTGACTCTGAATAAGGAAGTAGGAGTAAGGGGTAGACACAATAGTCCTTTTAAATAAAGAATTTCATTGCAAGATTAAAATTTTTCAAAAGGGATAGGAGTTTATATACTGTATTTGTATTCTTATAGCCAACATGGTATATTATATTCTTACGACCTGTAACAAATCAGATCAATTTGAAACTATACAAAGCATAAATGTACTGAATATCACTATGCTGGGTCTATAGCTCATTCTGGCATTACGTTCACTATCTTTGTCCCTGTTCAGTCTTTCTCCATGGCTGAACAGTTAGTGTCAAGGCCTTTGGTTCACAGGGTCCTGGGTTATTGTCCGAACTGGGTCAGGGATTTTAATGACATCTGGTATATTCCTCTCATTTCAGGACTAACTGTTGTGTTTATCCCACTCTCCCTTTCATATAGACACAACACACAACACTACACTACAGTACAGTACACTACCAACACCATGGAAATATGCACAAACTGTACTGCATCTGGCCATAAAACTGACAAAATTCATATGTGCGACACAATTCGCATCAGCAACCCCACCAGGGTGGGGGAAAAGTAGTAGAAGTAGTAATCATTACTGTCCACAGTTTCAGAAAAATACTCAATTTCTTTCAACCTCAATCTTACCATGTTGCTGAAAATAGCTTATTTTGATATTCAGGTACATTCTTTTGAGGATTGTGGCCACAAAGTTAAGAAAGCCATTTAATAGATACCAGCATCTCTTTTCTTCACTGCTCTTTTGCCCTAAGCCATTTTTGCAATGAAGAGTCATGCCTCAGTGATTTGGATTACACATAAAATTCGACGTACCATGGCTATGATCACAATAACAGTCATGTAAAAACACAAGCTTGCTTCTCAAGCCTTAGAATTAGTTATAACACCTCATTTTTTCATTATGAAAAGCAAGTAATATTTTATTTAAGGTGTATGGTATGTAAAAATAGCTTAAACCTTTAATAAATTTCTAAGGGGTAAAATGACCATCTTTTCCTTATAAGAACAGTAACATGGCAATCACTATTTTGAATGCAATAACAAAAGCACAGATTCTATCCTGAAGAAACTGTCCAAATGACCCTATAGAAAAAAAAACTCAATTCCTTACAACTGGGATATCACTCACGCAAAATCACACACTCAAGTAATCAGTAGCCCATTAACATATAAGAAACATTGCCAAAACTTAAAACAAAAGATAGCTGCTAGAAACAACAATCTTTGCAAATTGTCATGAACAAGTTGGGGAACCCAACCACAAACAATTAGAACATCTGCTCTAGCTCTATGCTACTCTGCACAAGAATACGCTTGCCCGGTTTGGTACAGGTCAGCCCATACAAAGCAGGTCGACATCGCTCTTAACAAAAGTTGCAGGATCATTACTGGATGCTTAAAACCTATACCGGTTGAGAAAATCCAACTTTTAGCTGGTACTGCTTCCGGTGAGATTTGTGGGGAGGTGGCAGCTAACAAAAAAGGATCCGATCGTCTAATTCAAAAGCAGTTCCTCTCTTTGGATGCCACACAGAGGTTAAAACCTAGAAAAAGTTTTCTCCGCACATCAGTTAAGCTTAAGGGGAAAGCAGAGATGCTAGGATCGAAATGTGGAAAGAAAGAACAGACGATCCAACATCTATCTCAGTGTGTTTTATGTCCTTCAATGTGCACTATGAAAGACTAGACTGCAGCCTCCCCCAAAGCTATTGACGTCGCCCAATACTGGGCAAGAAACATCTAGCTCTCGAATTGTTGCTTTATCTGTGATTTATGGTATAACAGACCTGTATATTTGTAGATATGTTTTTTTAACATCTGTATGTAAAGTTGGTACTTCTGACACACATAAAGAAAAAAAAAAAAGAAAGAAAGAAAGAAAGCAGCCCAACATATAACTACTGTGATAAATTACAAAATATGTCAATTTTGACAGGTAATCTGAGATACTCTCTTCACACATGCAGTCCATTACCTCCTGACTTTATATTATTTTACAATTACTAGTTCCATAAAACATCAAGAATTGAATCTACTTGTGACCAGATCTGATTTCCTCTTATTCGTGTAGATCATCATCATCATAGGCATTTATTCGTCAATATATAGTATATAAATACAATGTCATTTGAATGTATTAATTGTGTTGTCTCAGATGGCTGAACAGTCCGATTCTGGATGCACAGATTTTATTGCAGTGACAGCACACACTCGTAGTTGCAGCAGATGGCTGTGCAAGAACGCCATCCCTCGCATTCGCTCATTCTTTCCTGCGGTTCCTCCTCTCAGCTAGATGTTCAACTCTATTGTATACAATGCTACGCCATTTGGGCCTATCCTTGGCTGTAGTTTCCCAGTTGATCGTATCAATATGACATCTTTTAAGATTACACTTTAGAACATCCTTGTATCGTTTAAGCTGCCCTCCATGGTTACGCTGGTCATTCTTTAGTTGGGAATACAAGATTTTCTTTGGGAGGCATGTATCTGGCATGCGCATGATATGACCAGTCCAGCGTAGCTGATGCCTTTCTATCTTTGCCTCCATGCTTGTAATGTTGGCTTCCTCGAGTGCTAATGTTCGTTCGACGATCTTGCCATTTAACTTTCAGTATTCTCCGCAAGCATCACTGATGGTATTTTTCCAGGCATTTTAGGTTTCTCCGGTAGATTGTCCAGGTCTCGCAACCATGGATAAGAGTAGGAATTACAACAGCACTGAAAACGTACAGTTTGGTTCTCGCACCGACATCATGATGGACACTCTTCTTAGGGCGACAGAAAGCTACACTAGCGCATCTTAAACAATATTGGATTTCTGCATCAATGTTTGCACACATGTCGAGAGATTACTTCCAAGGTAAGGAAAATGATTTAAGTTCTGCAAAGACTGGCCGCTGATTGTAATAGCCGGAGTTCTGTTATTGGAATTTGGTGCCGGCTGGTAAAGGATCTTAGTCTTATTAATATTAATTTCCAGTCGATACTTTCATATGCTTGATTAAAAGCATTGAGGATTGATTGCAGATCTTCCTCTGTGTTGGCTAAGATAACATTGTCATCTGTGTACTGAAGTTCTATAACTGACACTGAGGACACCGTGGTCTTAGCTCGCAGTCTGTTAATATTAAACAGATTTCCACCAGTTCTATACAGAATTTCTACACCTGATGGCAGTTTATCATCCACAAGGTGCAGTATAGTACCAACAAATAGTGAGGACAATGTTGGAGCAATGGGAGTGTTCTAGGCGAACTTCGTGTTGCCGCCACAAGAGTGCAGCAAGGACCGAAGGGGTCCTGGCGCATACGAATGGGCGGACATGCTTCATTCTTTCTAATGCAATCAGCTGTTCTGTCTGGCATCGAAATGAGTGAAAAAAAGAATTATGGGAACTGGAATTTATTTCAGTTGAAGGTGGAACTCAGAAGAAGAAATGCAAAAGTTCATGGAAGGAGGAGTGAACTTATAAAGAGGTATTGTTGTTTGTATTATAGCTGCTGTATATTTTCTTAATCTGACATAGGCCTAGGCCTAGTACAATGTCAATTTTATGGATGTTTTAATTGTCAATATCCGCGTAACATTTCGTATTCTATCCTTTGTAGGCTCGAAGATTATGATGCCACATTTAATGTGGAAAATCGGCAGGATGAGGAGGATATTTTCATGATGAAAGTACCAAGTGCAGTAGTATACAAGGACGTGACAGCCCAGTGTTTTTCAAGATATTTAAAGAACTGTAAGCAACGTGATTCAGGTGTGGGTAGTAAAATGTACAAAGAGAGGTATTTGTTGTGCTTGCGTTGGGCACAGGAAGATGAATTTACATTTTTAAAAGGCAGAGTTTCATCAGAGTATAGGGAAAATGTGGTATACCATGTAGACTTGAAAATAGCAGACTTCTTAATTGAAGAGTGCCAGTGTGAATGTAGTGCTGGTATGGGACCATTTGCTCACTGCAAACATGTATGTACTACATTACATGCTTAGTTAGATTTCAATACCAGCAAGACCTTCATCTGCCAGGAAACCTGTACCAGCCAGCTACAATCTTTCCACAAGTGCAAAAAATTTAAAGCCTCCCCAGTTAAGGCTAATACACTAGTTTCAAAGACAGTCCAGGTCAAGTCATCTGTTCAAGATATAATAAGACATGATCCCCGGCCACACCAGTTCCAAAATACTTCTTGATACAATGAGTACTTCAGAAATTTATCCATAAACTTCACTGCAAATTACCCATCCCCAAAATCCCATGCCAATCTTACAGTTGTATCTCTCTGCACATCTTAAATTGGATCTGGTGAGGAGAAACTTTTAACTTCTAGAAAATTGAAAGATGTTTCTCCAGGGGATTGTATGGATGTGGAACTTAAAACTAGGGGACAAGAGTGCAAATCCACTTTGGTTCACAGAACGCTCCATCAGAATACTTAGCTCATTGTTTAAACGTGTTTTTGACCTTACCGAGAGGACTGACACAAAACAATTCTTAGCTCAACTAACATCAAGTCACGAATTGTCTACACCTGCTATTGTTCATGGAAGTATGAACCTGTGGCAGTAAAAGCTTTTGAGGAACTTTTCTCTATGAAGGCACATAAGTGTGGATTATTCATAAGCACAGAACATCCATACTTATGTGCGTCACCTGACCGAGTTCTGGATGAGAATGAACTTCTTGAAATCAAGTGTCCATACTCATGCAGTGATGAAATGGTTTCCTGTGAAACTGTGGAATACTTATATCTTTGTGATGTATCAGGAAACCTAGCTTTGAAAACTGATCATTCGTACTACTATCAGATACAAGGACAGTTGTACTGTGCTGACAGGAGTCTTTGTAGACTTGTAATATACATCTTCAGGGACATGAAAGTTATCCTTGTTCATAGGAATGAAGAATTTATTAAACATATGATTTCTTCACTAAAACTCTTTCACAATAACTATCACAAATCATATATCAGAAATAAGTTCCTCTACTTAGGCAGTGAATAGGAGAAGAGTTCATAAACATTGTATAACACAAGGAATGTTTTGTAATCTCAATGCTGCAAGATCATTTACCGTAAATGAAATCACAATTTAATACATTTATTTTGTTACATAATTTCTGTCCTTAAAATTTAATTCCTAAAATAATAAGCACCTATGCTCATATCCTAAAAGGCTGTAAGCCTACAACTGATCAACAAGTATAATGGAAATTGCTACACATCACTAGAAGTTCTGTTTTTATAGGTATTGTATTTTAAAAGTTACTTAAAACTTACTTCACTGTTACTAATCAAGCATCCTTCTCAACAATATTTCTTCTAAAATTACGGAACATATAACAAATAAATATGATTTCTGACGACAAGGAAGTATGTGAGGGACTCATTGGAGATTGCAGGATTTTATATGTTTTACCCAAGCCTATTAGTCTCTCAATATGTACCCCTTTACTGGCTATTTTCCTGTCTCTTCTTAAAGTTTCACTTCGAAGCCTATTCATTTTCTTAAAAAATCTTGGGATGTTAACAGTGACACCATGAGGAACAAGCATATCTTGTATATCAAATCCCTTATCAGCCATAATAGAATCACCAAAGTGAAATTTTTCCAGAATGTCACTTCTTTTCATCATCTGTCTTTTTTTCTTTTTGCTATTTGCTTTACGTCGCACCGACACAGATAGGTCTTAGGCGACGATGGGATTGGAAAGGCCTAGGAATGGGAAGGAAGCAGCCGTGGCCTTAATTAAGGTACAGCCCCAGCACTTGCCTGGTGTGAAAATGGGAAACCACGGAAAACCATCTTCAGGGCTGCCGACAGTGGGTTTCGAACCCACTATCTCCCGATTACTGGATACTGGCCACATCATCTGTCTATCACCAGTTGCACCTCCACAGCATTGTGAAACATATGAAATCAATCCACCTGGTGTTGAACCAAATAAAACTTTTATTGTGTTTCTATTTTCGTAAGAGGAGAATGTTGCTTGTTGAGCTGTTGGAAGAGATGGTTTTTTGATGGGGCATTCAGTTGAGTCTGTGATCAAGTGTTTGGTTGGATACTTAATTTTAAAATCAGTTGGATATAAAACTTATTCAAGTGTTAAAAATGTTTGAGACTTGAGAGACAGAAGTAGAAAACGTGAAACTATTCGTAGGGTAAATTCCTTCTTAAAATGATCATAGTCAAAAAGAATAGAACTTCTAAATGGGTAGGTGGTGGGCTAATTATATAGTTAAGATGATATGATGCAGATCCTAGGGAATAAAAAACAAATTTCACATAATTCTCTAAACAAGTGTAATAGTGCAGCATGTTGTCATTTCCTTGAAAATTATTCATAGTGTATGGGACAAATTTGCTTTTAGTTTGGGTGAAGTGAGATTCTCTAGAAATTTCACTTTTTAACTGTAGGCCTATTTCTTCAGTCTGTGTTGCAGTACTTGTAGATTGTAGCCTTGCTGTTATTTTGGTTAGGGGGAAGATCAGTAATAGAAATCTGTAATTCTTCACCAACTGGAAAGGGGCAAATGTCATCAATAACCTCAAAATCATTCTGGCTACTTGCAGGAAGTAGACAGACACTGCTATCTTTGCCTCCTTGGATTAACAGTAACTGTCTCTTGTCATGTCTCTCTTTTTGTTTCTTTGCTGTTTCACTGCCGTCCTTTGCTTTTGTCTATGATAATACCGAAGGCACAGCTGTCTTTTCCAAGGTCTTCTTAACCCGCGAGTGGTCGCTATATGAGATTTTGTCTCACATTATTTTTTATTGTGATATTACTTCACAGTGATGAAAGGGAGGTGGCTGTTCCCTCGTCTAGCTGAGTTTATAACTTTCGTGAGTAGAGCAATTCACATTTGAACGGTAAGCACCCTCTCCCGTAGTCAGAACAAAGGTTCCTGTGTGTCTGTGCACGCTGCGTGAGAGATTCTCTCACCGCGCGACTAATGACGTTGGTGTTATTTTGAAGTGGAGCGGGAAACTTACTCCTGTTGTACGCGTTAGTATTTGTATTATGAGCACTTCTTGTTTCTGAAAATGTCTATGTGTTCAGAAACCTTGCTTTGTACGTAAATATTACTAGATATAATGCATGTGTGAGATTTTGTTTTTTTACAACTTCAGGACGGAAGTTACTTTTATGTACATTCAATATTTGATTTTAAGTCGTAATTTGTGTCTTTAATAAACGTTTAATCATGTCCAGCTCCATGGCTAAATGGTTAGTGAGCTGGCCTTTGGTCACAGAAGTCCCGGGTTCGATTCCCGGCGGGGTCGGGAATTTTAACCTTAATTGGTTAATTTCGCTGACACGGGGGCTGGGTGTGTGTACCGTCGTCTTCATCATTTCATCCTCATCATGACGTGCAGGTCGCCTACGAGTGTCAAATCAAAAGACCTGCATCTCGTGTGTCAAATTTGTCCTCGGACACGCGCGGCGCTAAAAGCCATACGCCATATCTCTCTCTCTCTCTCTCTCTCTCTCACAGCTAATCATTTCATTTATATCTAAAATATATAAGGTAGAACCTGCGTTTCATTTCAGTTGTAAATTTCAGCCTTACGCGCCACAAAACTGTGAATTAAGTCATGTTTATTTTAATGTGAGAGAAAGTCTCACGCGCGACCACTCACGTTACATTTCGGCTAGCGACCATTCACGGGTGAAGAGGTATATTGCCTCCTGAAAATGAACACATTGTGGTATGTTATGGAATTGCAGATCGTAATTTGGGATTAAGATTTAATGTAAACAAGAGTAGCTATGACTTCTGCAGATCTTTCTAATATATAGGTCAGTAACTGTAGGCCTACTACACATGCCTGTTATATGTACAGGATTAAAGGTTAGAATTAAATAGAAAATTCCTGAGGGGATTAATTTAGGTACCAATCAGGCGTTTAAAGGACCATTAGTTTCTAAACTATGTTACTGATGATTGTTACGAGCTCAACTTCGCTTACCTTATGCATACTTCTCCGCTCCGATTTAGTGCACATTATATTGCGCTGCTTCACGAACTTTCAGCTTACAAGTCTGTCTCACCACTGCTTCGACTGTTGCCCCTCCACGCGCAATCACCGTGACGTCACCCGGTTCCAGTGTTTTCTCGAGCTCGCTTCGCTTCCATATATATACTCGCCCCTTTCTCTTGTCCGGGGATCAGGTGTGATTGATATGTTGTAATCGGCAGTGGGAGCTTGAGCAGTGTATACGGCTGGACCGTGTGCATTTCAATTTTACTTCATTCTTCTTTACGTACTGGGTGAGCAGACTTTTATTATTATTATTGTCATCCATTCAATTTTGCCCTCTCTTTCTCCATATGGGCTTGGCTAATGCTTGGATTTCGGACTCTAGTCCCTTCAGGACTCTACGAAATTACGCTGTGCCAAACTATTGGCTTTAGACTTGTGGTGGAAATGTGAAGGAAGAAGTGTACTGGACTAGCGATATTATGGTGACCTTCAACTTCTAAAGTGTTGTGCATGAACTTTGCCTTCCCTCGTTTTGAAGTGGAACTTGACAGCCTGATCTTTTCCCTTTCCCTGCTGTTTGTTTCTTGGTTTTCTTTTCCTGTTCCTCTTTCCATTCTCCTTTTCGTCTCCCATTCGTATTTTCTCATAATTTGCTAATGAAATTTGGTAACATTGTGGTCTGCCAATTTCGCACTGCGTCTGCTGTTTACATTTCGAATGTTCTAGTATCTTCCTGTCTTAAACAAGTGTGTGTTAGATTTTTGGGGGATATGATGTCGTTTTATTGCGTACCATTTTAGGTACTGGAAAGTTCCCTTTGACTTGTATAATTTTTACTTGTTCCTTTTCAAAATTTCTTGCTGTTTTTGCGCGGCATTCATGTGAACGTTGTCATATTGAAACTTGAATGTAATGAGAACTTTAATTTATTCCTATAGCCCTTATCTCGTACCTGAGTATACCAAAGATTTATTGTAATTTGTGTGGTTACCCTTTTTAGTGCCTGTATGAACCAAAATAAGACCTGTCAATAACTTGTATGATTCCCTTTTTCTATGGTGTATCAAATGGTCCAATTTTACTCTCTGTTGTGAAAACATTTGTTATCTCTTTTAAAGTTGTTTCAATATATATGTTCATCTTTTCTAAACCTGTGCTTTTGGGAGTTCTCATTTCTGTGTTCCTTTCCGTTTTGCTTAGTATGTACCTACCGCGGAAATTCCCCTTGGGAAAAGGCCCATAATTGTAATCGGCACATGGCTTGGGATGTTATCTGCACTGATTGTGGTTATTTGAAGCATGACATTTGAATAGTGCCATTACCCCATTCTACACGTTTCCCTGCGCTCTGCTTTGCTAAGTTCTCTGTGCGGCATACCAGCACACATTACTGGGAGTCTTTCGCTTCCTTCATATCGAACTTTCGTTGATATTTGCCGAGCGACTGCTGCAAGTACTTGGAAATACATACTCATATTTAATTATACCAATGTACCGCAACATGATTGAATTACATCTCCTACCTCGCCAAGTAGAGCTTATATAATCCTTGGGTGCGAAATGTTCGAAACAAAAAACACTGCTGTCAGTTGGATTACGTTTAATCCGCCGAATTTGTTTTATCCATTGTTTTCTCAAATTGGGATCCTTTGGAAACCTATGCCCTCCTCTGTTTTTACATAGTGGTACACAGCAGCATGTATAGTACGCAAACTTCTTCTTGAGCCCTAGTTCCCATTATGCACTATGGAGTTCAGGGCTCAAGAAAAGGTTTGCTTACTATACTTGGCATTATTCACGCTTGTAAATGTCATAAACTATAAAATTTACTAAACATTCGCCATTAGCCGCATTACGTATGGGAGCTGTTGTGGTTATGCTGCACTCTGGTGACAACTTTTGGCACATACACGCCCATTACACAACCTTGCTTGACTCCAGTAGAAATACGGAAAGGGTCTCCTGGTTTTGTATTAGAAAGAACAGTAGCAAACATGCCATCGTGCAGCAGTCTGAGCATCTGTATGTATTTGTTTGGACATCCAATCAGAGCTAGAATTCTCCACAGAATTTCTCGATTAACAGAATCAAACGCCTAGATCTATAAAAGCCATGTACAAGGGTTGGTTTTGCTCTCTAGACTTTTCCTGCACTTGTCTTGCACTGAAAATCGTATCAATTGTACTTCTGTTTGGCCTGAAACCACACTGAGTTTCTGGCAGACACATTTCAGTCAATGGCAGTAGACGATTAGACAATACTCTAGCAAGAATTTTTCCTGCAACAGAGAGTAATGATATTCCTCTATAATTGTTACACAGAGTCTTGTCACCTTTCTTGAAGATAGTGATGATGAAAGCATCCCGTAGATCAGCAGGGATTGTTCCCATGTTCCATATTTTCACAATCAACAGGTGTGTATGCTGAATTAGCAAAGGACCACCCTGCTTGAAGAGCTCGGCTGGAATTCCATCTTGTCCGGGTGCCTTTTTATTCTTCAGCTGTTGAATGGCCTTCTCAATTACTTGAATAGAAGGGACTTCACCTAAGTGATCTTGAAATGGCTGTTGTGGAATATCAAACACATCTTCCTTGACATGCGAGTTTCTGTTCAGGAGGTCTTGAAAATGTTCTTTCCAACAGGAAACTATCGAGTCAGGGTCTTTAAGAATTTCAGTACCGTCTTTGGATTTTAGACAATTAAGACCTTTGGTGGAGGGACCATAAATAGCTTTGGTAGCACTGAAGAAGGCACTAGTGTTGTTGGAAGCGATTAAATTCTCCATTTTCATTGATTTGTCCATCCACCATTTATTCTTGATCATCTTGCATCTCTTCTGCACTTCCGTTTTGAGTTGTTGATATCTATGTAACTTGGGAAATGAATTTGGATCATTTTGCCAAGCGTTGTAGGCTTTCCGCTTTTCATCAAGTAGGTCACATATTTCTTTGTCGTTCTCGTCAAACACATCCTAACGTTTCCTCTTATTAACACTAACTGCTTCTTTGCCAGCTGCTATAACAGGTGATTTTAATAACGACCAGTGCTGCTCAATATCTTCTGGGTATTCATTTGGAAGTTTATCAGCCAATAGTTCTTGATAGGCAGATTTGATACTGTTGTTCCTAAGTTGTTCAGTATTTAGTTTGTGTTTTATCGCTTGAATCCGTCGTTTTGGAGGAAGCTGTATAGCCTTCACAGAACAAACTAATCAGTGGTCGGTCCAGCAATCGTCAGCACCGGTCATAACTTTGGTTATATGAACATCCCGCTGATCTCTGGTGCGGACAATAATGTAGTCGATTAAGTGCCAGTGCTCTGATCTGGGATGTTGCCATGTTGTTTTAAATCTATCCTTCTGGTGGAAGAGTGTATTTGTAATGAATGGATCATAATCAGAACACTTCATGAGTAGAAGGGTTCCACTGGCGTTCACTTTGCCTACAGGCCAAAGTGATGATTCTCTGCCAACATGAGCATTAAAGTCTCCCAGCAGAATAAGCTTATCTGACTTGGGTACATTCGACAGGAGTTAATCAAGTTGGTTATAGAACGCTTCTTTTAGATCATCTTCTGACTTCAGAGTTGGGGCATGTGCACTAATTACCATAGCTCTTTTGTTGTTCTTGAGCTTCAGACAGAGTGTCATGAGCCTTTCATTAATTCCAGATGGCAACTCATCAGATTGTGAATAAATTTATTCTTTATTGCGAAACCTACTCCATGAATTAGTAATTCGTTTTCATCTTTTCCTTTCCAGAAGAATGTATAGCCACCGCCATGCTCCTTGAGTTGTCCTTCTCCAGCGCGCCTAGTTTCACTAAAAGCAGTGATATCTATGTTGTATTTCTTCAACTCATGACTTATTATTGCTGTACGCCGCTCTGGTCGGTTATCTACATCGGTGTCCATCACAGTACGAATATTCCAGGTAGCTTTATTCATGTTGCAAATCTAGGTGAGAAGTTAAGACTGGCTATGTTTAAGGCACCTTTTATAGCCCCTTCCCTACTTAGGGTGAGCAGACAGAGGGGATCCTAAATAGGACTGCTCAGTCACGGGTGTAGCAAACGAGTTGCTCTACAGTCTGTCCTTGAGAAAAACGGCGTCACACACTCGCCGCCTACGTGCCAACTCATCACTAGGAGCTCCCAGATTACACTATCCTGCTTCCGTCGCAACTTCCCAATCGCCGCAGGACTTTAATATTGAGCAGATGGCGTTGCTTTCCAAATGACGCCTGTGCGTGAAATCTTTTTACGTGGGAATGCTGGTGCACATCAACAGTCACACGCCCCTTAATAGTTTCGGGACGCTGGACCAGTGGCATAGAGTCTATGAAGACTGGAGATCCAAAAACTGCTGGGGTTGTTAGACCTCATGGACACAATCAGGTGTAGTTGGAGTTGTACCTTATTCAACATATGGAGGTTAAGATGGTATCCTCCAGGAGCATCTTTCTAGTTGTTTAATATCTCTGATTGCGCTCCTATGGCTGCAAGCTGTACAGCATGGCATATATGCCATAGTAATCAGCACATTTTTATGAATGATAGAGTGGTGATCCTCCCGCACTGATCTGCTTACTGACCCAGTTTCCTGCTGCGGTTGGATGCCCCACCTCCCACTGGGTTGTTCAGTTTAACAAGGGCTTCTCTTGTAGGTTACGTGCTTGGAATTGGAGTAAGAGAGGCTAGAGATCTCAAACTTACAGAGTTTTTATATTATACCAAGCTCGATAGCTGCAGTCGCTTAAGTGCGGCCAGTATCCAGTATTCGGGAGATAGTAGGTTCGAATCCCAATGTCGGCAGCCCTGAGGATGGTTTCCCGTGATTTCCCATTTTCATACCAGGCAAATGCTGGGGCTGTACCTTAATTAAGGCCATGGCCGCTTCCTTCCCACTCCTAGCCCTTTCCTGTCCCATCGTCGCCATAAGACATATCTGTGTCGGTGCGACGTAAAACCAATAGAAAAAAAAATTACATTATCGTTGCTAGATGGACTGCAACGACGCAATCAGTTTAAACACTACACTGTTGCAATACAATATTAAATAGGTTAAATTTAACAGCTATTCTAAGGTGATCTTGTTAACAGTCTGTTAAACCTGTTTCAGTTACATAGTCATGCCGTCGAATAACGTTGGTTGTTGTTTGCAGAAACTACAATAAATAATGAGTATATCATGTACTGATACTGTCTACAAAACAGATGCACAACAAGATATAAGCATTACTAAAATCATCCATGTTTTGTCCGACACAATTCTTCAAGTGGGCAAGCACACCGATCAGAATTGAGGCTACTGTTTCACTATTAAAAAAAAAATACCGACTCTATGCTTGAATGGGTATTCGAGCAAGCTTTCTCTGCAAAAATGTTTCACAAGCAACAGTCCTGGGGATTCTATTCAGGAATTCTGGACCACTATTCTCTAGCAGCTATGAACTCAAGCATGTTACAAGGACTGCTTTATGGGTGGATGCTGAATCCTGTGGGAATATCTAACGCTTCCTAACAAGGTAGTTTAAGGTTTTGCTACTTACTCCACGAAGTCAGATTGGAAATTGTATGCAAGTGCTTACACCCTGCTTGAAGAAATCAATCACTTCCCACCATACCATAATCAGGTGATTCATTTTTAAGGAAGTTAGCAGAGCTGTGAGCGCATGATTTATCATTTAAGAAGTTCAGTTTTTCTTCTACCACAAAATTCTTCTTGCCTGCGAATAAAACTTGCCAGCAACTGCCATCATGTGCTTCGCCATGCTCTTGCTCTTTGGGCTCCTGTGGGTGATAAAACTGGCTTCCTTAATGATGTGCAATATGGTTTGTGTTAGAATTTTCTTTTTTCCTTGCAATGATTTTCTGTTTACCAGTGCAGATTCCATCAAATTCTCTCAGCAATAGCTTTGACAGCTCCTGATGATGCACTCTTGCACGGAAGATCCCTCGGTTCGCTCAATAGTTTGACAAACTTCTTAGTTATTCTCAGCAGCTGACGAATGCCAAAAATTTTCAGCGGCGTATTACTGCAATTGGGTAACTCGTTCACTGTAATATAGCCCAGTTTTTTGACATCCCATTGCATGTTAATTGAATTATTGAGTAACAAGTTAGACGAAGTACTTGTCCAACTCATTGTCTGAATGGTCAGCACTGAGGCCTTCAGCTCAGAGGGTCCCAGGTTCAATTCCTGGCTGGGGCAGGGGATTTTATTCACTCCAGATTAATTCTTTTGGCTAGGGGACTGGGTGTTTGTTTGAACACTTTCCTCTTCATATTCAGACAACACATTACACTACCAAGCACCACAGGAACACGAAATAATGATTACATCCCTCCATACAGTGTTGGTGTCAGGAAGTGCAACTGGCAACAAAACAGGACCAAATCTATATGTGCGACACAATTCGCACTCGCGACCACACAACCATGGGAAAAGCAATAGAAGAAGTAAGTAAGTCGGAGTACTTGCATTTGTGTTAATACTGTAGTTGTGGCAACTTAGCATAGTATATAGCCCTTTGCAAAGAGAACACATATGGCATGAATGGATAATATGATCTTAGCCTAGGAATATTATACAGTAATGGTTCAAATTCTAAACATTTAAGCCTGTTGTACATGATGACATTTTTGGCAAATTCAAGACTTAGAAAGAATTTTCAATATTTCACAAGTTTACTTGTCAAATTGCTTGCAATATTTGACAAGTCTTGGGAAGTCTTCAAAAGTCTTGAAAATGAATTATAATCCCTGCCATGTAAACTTATATACTAAGTGTACAACCTTACTCTTTTTCCCCTGTTAATAATGATGGTAGTAGTAATTTATAAGGTTATTTTCTAAATGTTGGGTTTGTTTCAGTGGCGCTAACCATACAGTTTAGGGACCCAACTTGCCGATATGTCATCTTACCGTTACTGTTCATCTTGGAGGTTGACCCTATGTAGTCATGATATTCTCTTGTCTTGCAAGATTAAACAGTACTGCCACAAATTTTCAGTAGAATAGTATATCTATTTGGGTACCAGGTAAGAAGTAGAATCGTGGCATGTTCGAATAATGCATTTAATAACAAAATTGGTGTTGAATGACGAACGCAGCATTTTATTAATGCGGTCTTATTTTGTCCAATTCGTATGTAGGATGTATAGAAGCAGGAAACGCCTGCAAGAACTCCTAAAAGGAAAGCAATATTACCTCCTATATAAAGATCAATTTAGATGAAATGGAAGGAAATTTCATTATCAACCTAACCCAACTTCACCTTGTCTTGTCATGCTTTTTGTATGGTTTACAGATTTAGCCTTTCTGTATTCCAACAAGCTAGAAGGAAGACTATACAGTGGCTAACATGATTTCTACAGCGCTATGGATGATGCTACGGCGAAATAGTGATACGATATTTTAAGTGCCATCCCAGTGTTCTCCATAGGACCTTTTTACAACAGTCTGGCTAACGTAATCTAGATATGTGCTAGTTACATAATATTAATACATATTTGAGTCATTGTATGCTAAAATTAAAATGTAAATACTGCAAAACTGTTTATTCCAATGTTGGCAGCATAACTGCATCAATTACATGGGATTTTGAATATTTAGCTTGACTATTATGTAGTGTCATGCACAGTGTATGGATTAGCGTGGAATCACATGCGAGCACTCAATTCCGTTGGACTTCACAAACCCGGTGGAACTCCACAGAAATTGAATGGTAAGCCCAAGTGCTACAAGATTATGAAAGTGGTGGTGGTGGTGATTATTGTTTTAAGAGGAAGTACAATTAGGCAACCATCCTACATATAACTCTAATCAGAGAAAAACATGGAAGGGATATGATACTTCGAAAAATGAAGATATCGGTCAAAGAAAGACAAGGGCCACGAAGGGCGTGAAAATGAAAGACTCCCTAGCCCTCGCAAACCTAATAGCGTTGGGGTCGGAAAAGAACAAGAGTTGACCAAGTGAGGTCAGATAGGATAGATGAAAGTGAGGAGTCTGGCAAAAGTAAGTGGAAGCAATGCCAGGACTCAGCTGAGGACCCCGTGGTCGCCAACCCACGCTCCAAACTCCAGAGCCTCTGGGGCCCCTCTTAATTGCCTCTTACGACAGGCAAGGGATACCGTGGGTGTTATTCTACTGCCCCCGCCCACAGGGGGACAAGATTATGAAAAAGCAGTAGAACAATACATTAGAAGTTCAGAACACTCTGTTATGTCTTGTTTGTGATAATAACACTTAAAATGGTTCAATTTTGAAGTTAATGTTTACCTGTCTGATATTACTGTTAATGCCCTAAAGGGAATAATTAAGATGTTATCACATCCATTTTTATGTAGTATTTCCCGCCCAGCTATTCATTCCTGCCACCCAGCTGACGAAAATTTCTAGGGAGAACAGTTTTGTCCACACATAGTGAATTACTTTTATTAGATTACATCAAATCAATTAACTGCATAAATTATGTCTATGTGTGCCGTATATATTTGCACAAACCGTAGAAAAAACACAAAAGATGTCTCATATTTCAAATAAGTATTTTAAAGTATACAGTTTTTGGTGATTAGCAGAAATGTGCTGCTTTTGTTTGTAACACAACCCAGCAGAAGCACAGTAGGCCTACTTTTGTTTTCTAGTAGGAAATGACAAAACAGCAAAAGGCAACAACCGGTATCCTACCCGACTGAGAGAATTTTCTAGTTACCTCATCCCCTCTGCCTATGATACGGAGTATTATGAGGACTTAAAAGAGTCACATCACCACTACTACTGAGCAAGTTGGCTACGTGGTTCTAGTCATATAGCTCTTAGCTTGCATCTGGGATATAGTGAGATTGAATCCCACTGTTGACAGCCCCGATAAATGTTTCCCATTTTCACATTAGGCATATGCTGGGTCTGTTGTACCTTAATCAAGACCACTGAGACTTCCTTCGCAGCCTTCATTATTATTATTATTATGATTGTACGTATGTAGAGGGCTCAGCCTGGATGCTGGTTTGGGCCTTAACAGCTCCGCAATCAGCTGTCAAAGGTAGCTCAAGCCGTCAATGAAGAGATGTACTAGGGAAATGAGGAGTGGGATCGTTTCCAGTTGTCTTCCTCATTGAGCCAGCCATTGCTATTACATATCAGTCTGCTAAGTCCACTGAAATGCCTGTACCAACCATCCTGATAAGCATTATTTTCACACCATTCATAACAGGGACTGGCTGCATAAGGAATGGCATTACTACAATCACTCATATCTTGGCTGCTTTAATGCTGTCTCAGTCTGAGATAGACAGGTGAACGAAAATAACAAACTGTAGACAAAACACGAAGGATGTCTCATATTTCAAATAAGTATTTTTTTGTAAAGTACACAGCTTTTGGCGATTAGCAGAAATGTGTAACGAGACATAGTGCAGTGTACACACTAGGTCTTGCCAGCAAAGGAATAATGTTGCTCCATGGCAAAAGGGTTAGCATGCTGGTCTTTGGCGCAGTGGGTCACTGTTTCAATTCCGCACGCGCAGGTGTGTGTGTTTGCGTACGCACGTGTGTGTGTGTGTGCATGCACAGGGTCTTCAATATTAGAACTGATCCTAGGTAGGGCCCAATCTCCACACATGCGCATGTCGCCTATAAGGCGTCAATTCCAAAGACCTGCACTAGACCTCTTTGGAGGCAACACACAATTATCATCATCATCATCGTCATCATTCAAGCAATACGAACATTTTCCACTGTAGGACTGTACTGTTTCAATACCACTGTAAATGTAATTACAGTTTTTATAAAGAGTTTTTCCATTACACTGTTTTATTGCAATAATTCCAAATGATATTAAATTTTTTTCCATGTTATATTATTTTGTTCAAGTTTTTATGTTCTATATTTTCATTCTCTGTAAGTAGGGCTGTATGTATTTAACGGCAATGTAATGTGATTTCTTTAGTAATTACTGCAAATGTGTTAATTTTTCTTTTTTTCATGCAATATGTAAATGTAACCTATATCTTGTATTTTTAATGCCCCTTTAAAAATAAATTATGTTCCTGTAAGTGCTTTCCTAATTAAGAAAACTACTAATTTGTTTTTATTCCTGCAACGTATACTTGCTTCATCACAACGCCCACTTGTTTTGATCGCTTAAAATATGGGAGACGTGGTGTTCAAGTGAATTAAAATATGACTGTACAATAGCCACTCTATAGTCCTCTTTCTAGCTCGGTGTATTCTTATTGACTTACGGCATATGTATATGTAATATATTTGCTTGTGGGTATAATTACAGTGGGATTTCATGTAATTCCGACAAGTAATATAAAATTTCAAGAAGGGAACTGAATTATTTACAAAAGGCAAACACCGAAGAATACGGTTATAGAAATGCGTATATCAATATAAAAGTATAACATCAAACTGAATGAGGCTGAGAGAGAGTGCTTATTTCCTTAATTCCTCATTGAGCTTGAAAACCAAATTCATTATGAATATCTTGATTGATTATTTACTTGGGTAAGGGAACCTGCATTGATGATAGTTACATTGAGGTTAGTTTGTAGCTTGTTGATGGTTATGTCTCGTGATTAATATGTAACTAGTCGAGTTGGCAGCAGTGAATAGCCATTTAAAAAAAAATGATAATAGGGTGGCAATATTTGCCTTTTTTTAGTGTATAGCCGTAAATGCTGAGTACCATAGAACATGTTCTAATCGATGAAAGAATTACCACGTATTGACAGTATGTATGCTGACAACATGGCACTGGCAGTGCCTTCCTGTGAAGAGCTACAAGTCAATTTCAAGAGAACAGCTAAATAGGCAGGAGAAAACGACTTAAAACTGAATGAGGGAACAGCCGTCCACATGACATTTCGAAGGGGAGGAAGATGAGCGGCAAGAGACAAGACTGTGTTCAATACCAGAACACTGACTAAAGTCAATAGTTTTCAACATCTAGGCATAACTCTGCAGCCCAAGGGAAACGCCTTCAGACCACATATCAGAGACAGGATTACTCAAGCAGACAAAGTGATACATGACATGAAAGGTAAAAGATGTCTATGGCAGCAGCAATAAAACTCTCTCATATAAAATTACTACCAATCAGGGCCGCCGACTCTGAGGGAGCTAAGGTGCGCGAGCACCCCCAAAATGTTCGTGGGGGTACCCAGTAACCCCTCAAAGAGGGAGAAGAAAGATTTAAAAGAAGAGATAAATACAGAGGAAAAGAAAGAAGAGGAGAAATTATCAACAGAGTTCTTAAACCTAGCAATACCCCAAACAACATACGGAAAATTGAACAACAATGCAGTCATGCATGTACATAATCAAGAAACAAAAAAATAAATCTAATGTCAAAACTGTGGCAAACATTTTCATCAAATGATCAAATGTTCATAGGAAAACACTCTGTGTGAATAAGAATTAGAAATTCTGCAAAGATTTTAGAGACATAATTTTTATTTCCTTAACTTCCATCCTTTTAATTCACGTATATTTAAAATGTCTTACTTTTTTATGATTAAAACACACCTTTTCCTTTTATGTGGATTCAATGTCTATTGTACGTGGATTTATGTGGACTTCTGTTTCTACTCATTCATTATAATTTGAAAAAGCCATAATAAAACAATAGTTTATGTTTTTCATCAAGTACAATTCATTCAAATTCACCTGAAACTGCAATTTTATGAGGGTTAAAATTTCAAAATTTTCCAGAGCCTTCCCATTTTGGGTCAGTCAGTTTTTACAATTTGCTTCACGTCGCACCAATGCATGAAGGTTTCATGACGGTGAAGGGATAGGGGAGAGCTAGGAGCGGGAAGTGATCATGGCCTTACTTGAGGTACAGCCCCAGCATTTGCATGGTGTGAAAATGGGTGGAATCTCCTCTTCAGGGCTGTTGATAGTAGGGTTGGAATCCACTCTACCCCGAATGCAACCCAAATCACGTAACCACTTGCTCGGTTGGACTATGACTATGAGTGGTGCCCCTGCTACCAATAGCTAAAAACACCATAGAACTTGTATGGGAATAACTTGACGTCAACAGCTTGAGGAAACTAGAGAAAGTAAAAGCAGTGTACCTCAAAAAGCAACTGGCCTTTTAAGTACGCCCATTCACGCACGGTATATGAGGTAACATAGAAATCGTTAATCTTAGAGGAGGTTCGCCTGAAGCTGCGTTTGCCTTCTACACAAAGCTACAACAAAGTTCTAAACGAACTGAGACAGAAGAAAATGGTGATTTGGCTAGACTTCTACAGTACTCATGTCATGACCTCACAAGACTGGAAGAAGCCAAACTACTAGTTACACCATCTCGTGTTGCAGCTAGCAGTACATGGATTCCACCATTTATTTATTAAGCATATGATACTACAGTTGACAAGGGATTCTATGTACAAGTTCTTGATGCGCACAAAAAAAAGATATACAACTGACTCTATACACACCTTAAAAATATATATATACAGTGTGTTAGAGGTATACGTGCACATATTTTGCTAGTCGGGAAAAAAAAAAAAAAAACACACCTCACAATATACGCTATGTACTTTTTATTTTGTTCTATTAGTTTTCCCATAACTCAGCCAAATATTTCAGGACCTAATGTGTTTTGAATGGCCGCGGCAGAGTATGGGGTTGTTGAGCCTGTTTCTTATCGCAGGCCAACACCATGTAGTTGTGCACTTCCCCTAACCGCTTGGCAAGTAAGGGAGGCTGACTCACATGCCAGACCACTTGTACTCGAAAACTGGTGTAGGGTACTCTGTGTGAAAAGTACACACAATCCTTACAGAAGTATCCACTCTTGTACCTTCTCATGTTGACTTCATGAAAGAAAAAAATATAGTCATAGTTGGACTGTGTGAGACCAAGAAGAGAGGTACGGGAGAGATTCCTCTGAAATAAGGATACAGGCTGTATTACAGCAGAGGACCTGAAGAAAAAATGGAGTGGGCATCATACTTAGAAAAGAATTCCAAGAATATGTGGAATCTATAAAATGCGTCAACGATAGAATAATGGTGATGAGACTCCAGTTTGAAAATGGCATGAAGGATCTATTTCAGCTGTATGCCCCACTAACTGGTTCCACAGATGAACATCTAGACGACTTTTTAAAGGAAGTGTGCAGCCAGATAGAAGATAAGAAAGTGCTATTGATGGGAGATCTAAATGCACAAGTTGGAATGGGAAGACAAGGAAAGGAAGATGTTGTAGGGCTCTTTGGATATGGAAATGTAAATCCAGAAGGCGAGTTGTTGGTGGATTTTTGCACGAGGAACCAAATGATTGTTGGAAACGCTTGGCTTAGGAAGAAGAACAGTCAGAAGATTACAAGGTATGGTTGGGGAGACAGAAGAACAATGACCATGATTGATTATATAAAAAAGAGAAAGAACACCGGAAGAACTTCTAGATGTTATAGCCATGCCTGAAGAAGCCCTTGGTGGAGATCATACGAGTTAAGATGGGAAAACTGAAAGTGGGAAAGATTGAAAAACCCCCATTAAGAAGAGAGAAAAGAATTAAAGTATGGAAGTTGAAGGAGAAACGCATACAAGAAGAATTTCAAAGAGAAATAATACCCTTGGTACCCAGGACAGAGATAGGAAATGTTGAAGATGAATGGAATAGATTTAAGGAAGCACTGGTTGGATGTGCAGAAAAGGAATGTGGTAGGACATCAGGAAATGTGAAAGACAAAGACACACGCTGGTGGAATGATAGGGTAAAGATTTAAGTGAAGGAAAGAAAAATGACATGGAAAACATCTAAGACTGAAGAAAGTAGAAGAAAATATGTGGGGCAAAGAATTTGGCCAAGAAAGTATTGGACGAAGAAAAGAAGAAAAGCTGGGCATTTTCCACAAAGAAATTGAGAGATGATATGCATGGCATCAAGAAATTATTGTATGGTATCTTAAGAAACAAAAAGAGAGATCAAGTAAACACCAGATTTGTGAAGGATGAAGGCGGCATAATATTAACAAAGCTAGAAGAAATAAGAAATAGATGGAGAGAGTATTTTCAGAAGTTGCTGAACATGAGAACTAATGACAGTCATTCAACGGATTACCAGGAAAGGCAATTAGTTGATGAAGAAATGGATAAAGAAATTACGAAGAATTACATTGAAATGGCAGTAAGAAAGATGAAGAATGTAAAAAGTGCTGGAATAGATGAAATTTCAGTGGAGATGACAAAGGCAGCTGGAGCTGTAGGCCTGCAGTGGACATATCGAGTTCTCAGGATTGTCTGGAAGAACAAGGAGGTCCCCAAGGATTGGCAAAAAGGAGCAATCATCCCAATTTTCAGGAAAGGCGATAAGAAAGTATTAAAGAACCGCAGGGGAATTACTCTGATAACCCATGTTGCTAAGATAATTAAGAGGATACTGAAAAGTAGGATAAGGTTGAGGATTGAAAATCATATACAGGAAAATCAGTTTGGTTTCAGAAGTAGAATGTCAACAACTGAGCCCATTTTCATTATGAGACAACTAATGGAAAAGCAATCTGAGTATGGGAATGATATGGTGATGACATTCATTGACACTGAAAAGGAATATGACAAGTGTCCCCAGGATAAAAGTTAGGGACAGTCTGATGCAAAAAGGAATTGGACAGAGATTAATAAAAATGATCATGGCAATGTACAAGGAATGTTGTAGTTGCGTGCAAAAACACAAGTTGGCAGGACAAGTTGGTTCAAAATCACTAATGGGCTGAGACAGGGAAGTGTTCTACTGCCAATCCCATTTACAATAGTAATGGATGACATTATGAGATCAGCAAAAGCAGCATATGGAGGAAGAGAAATGAACATGTTATTTACAGATGATATTGTGATTTGGGGAGAAGAGGACATGAATGTTCATGAACAGTTGGATGTGGTGAATGGCAAGATCGAAGAATGTGGATTGAAAATAAGTGTAGGAAAGAGCAAAACTCTTGCTGTGACTAAAGGGGAGAAAGAAGGGAAAGGTCAGATTAGACTTGCAGACGAGCCTGTGGAAGTAGTGGAGACGTTCAAACACCTGGGGAGTGAATAATGGAGAATGTTCGACTGGAAACTAAAATTAGTAAGAGGATTCAAACTGGAAGCTCTTTCTATCATAGTGTAAGAAACATGTTATGGGACAACGACGTGCATATGGAACCAAAGGAAAGTATACAACATATATTACGTACCCATAACAACTTACGGAGCAGAAACTTGGACAATGACAAAGAAGGATGAGAGTCGAATACAGGCAGCCGAATTGAACTTGTTGAGGAGTATGATACAGAAGAGTAGGAGAGACAAAATAAGGAATGAGAAAATCTGGTAAGAAATTGGAGTAGAAAAAATGAATGATAGAACAGAGAAGAGCCAATTAAGATTGTTTGGGCACATAAAGCGAATGTGTGATGAAGGAATGCCAACAAAGGTGAAGGAAATGCAAATGCAAGGAAGGAGGGACTGAAGATGACCATGATTGAGATGGAAGGACACAATCCAATGCAGTATTAAAGAAAGAAACCTGGACTGGGACACAGTGTTGGAGGAGTAAAGACCAAAGAAAGTGGAGAGGAACTATATTAGCCCCTACTTGGTTACAGCTGGATAATGGGAAATGATGATGATGATGATTACGTACACTACGTGACGTCGAAGATCCGTACCAGCATATACATGCAAATCAAGTGTTGTGCAGTTGTGTGTCATTTATAACATGTCAATGGCATTACTCAGTGATCAAAGCTGACAAAAATGAAGAGAAATATTGATTGAGTTAATGAAAAATGGGCACAACATTTCTGTACTGCAATTTCAGATAGTCCATTAGCTGAGAGGTGGCAGCCCCACTAATGGTCTTACTTTCTTCAGGCTAGCAACCCATCGGAAAAACATTTGATTGCTTTCAAGTCTTGCAGAAAGAAAAATGCAAGATCATAACAGGACACATGGCCCAATACTTGGAAGAAAGATGATGAGATTTCTGTGCTGTTATTGTGACAGTCTACGTTGAATTTCTGACAACAGACTATGCGAGTTATCTCTGCTATGTCCATATTTTTAAGTCAATGAAAGGATGGTGGACACTGAACAAAAAAAAAAAAAAAAAAAAGGGGGGGGGGGGGGGCTATAAGTATTCAGTGAAATTGTCAACGAAACAAATTTCAAAAACTGAGTTTCATCCATGCGTGAACATTGCTTTGAGGATAAAGAGCCACTAAGGAAGTGCTAACGGGTATTTGTAATAGAAGGCTTATTACTGGACAGTAAGTACCAATAGGTAAAATGATGACTAACTGATCCGTTTAATTAGAAATTCCGTAATAATAATGTAACTTCTACTACTACTACTACTAATAACGTCCTTACTTTCCACTAATTAATTTTCATGGTTTTTGGAGATGGCGAGGTGCCAGAAATTTATACCGCAGGATTTTTCGAAATGCAAGTTAATATAGGATTTTTCAAAATGCAAGTAAATATACAGACATGAGACGTTTGTATTTGAGCACCTTCAAATAACACTGAACTGAGCCGCCACCAAACCTGCCAAGATGGGATCACAAGACCAGCGCTCTATCGTCCAAGCTACTCAGCCCGACATTAGAGCTTAGAGTACGTTGGTCATGTGGTTAGGGGCGCGCAGCTGCGAGCTTGCATTCAGGAGATAGTGGGTTTGAACCCCACTGGCGGCAGCCCTGAAAATGATTTTCCGTGATTTCCCACTTTCACAACAGGAACTTGCAGGTGCTGTACCTTTATTAATGCCATGACGACCACTTCCTTCCCACTATTATCCCTTTTCTGTCCCATCGTCGCCATAACAGGACATTATACAACTGCTGAGATCCACAGTTATAAACGATGAGAAGTATTTTCTAGGCAGACATTATTGGTAAGCAGTTAATAATAATAATAATAATAAATAATAAATAATACTATGAGCCTCCGTGGCTCAGACGGCAGCACATCGATCTCTCACCGCTGGGTAATGTGGTTCAAATCCTGGTCACTACATGTGATATTTGTGTTGGACAAAGCAGAGGCGGGGTAGGTATACTCCAGGTACTCCGGTTTTCTCTGTTATTTTTCATTCCTGCAAAACCCTCCAATATAATTTAATTTCATCCGTCAGTCATTAATCACCGCCCCAGAAGAGTGGGACAGGCTTCGACAGCCGGCACAACTCCTATACCCGCCGCTAGATGGGGGCTTCAATAATTCCTTTTCTGACCCAGTCGAATGACTGGAAACAAGCTTAGATGTTAATTTCATCTCCATTATTATTATTATTATTATTATTATTATTATTATTATTTGACTTTGCTCCACTGATTATTCCAAAATTTATTTGTGTGGAGCCTTAATCCAGTGACACATTCATTTGTTTACGCTGAGTGTAAAGTCACTTTATCAGCGTAACAGCTGCATCAGTTCGTTTTCCCATCTGATTGGTATACATAGTGAATTTTGGCTCCACTGGCGCTCAGTTGTGGGACAGTTGTACAGCTAACTTCCCTGCAGCCAGTTGATTACATTTAGGAAACATTCACTTGCGCCAAGTTAGTCGATATTCACCTCGTTTATGGAGCAGAGGGAAGATCTGCACATGCAGTGAGCGGGCTGTATAGACAATGATTTCCAAACAGCCGTATTCCTAGCAGCCGAACATTCGTTGTTGTGCACCAAAGGCTCCGGGATATTGGATATTTTGCTCATTTGGAACAAGTATTTCAGGTCCACTGTGGGAATCAATATCCATATCATCTGATGGCCAGGCAGGCATCAATGTTTGAAGATGAGACAAAGTCTCTCATAGTGCACTGGCACTGCCAGTGGCTCCAAGTAGTCTACACAGTGGCATCCACGGTATGCACTAGCCACGCGTCTTGGTAGGTGTGCTATTTACCAACTAATAAACCCAACTTAGCAGCATAATAGGGCAAAATGCTGGCAATCAGGAATTAGTTGGAAAATTTATAATATCCAATAACTATAAATCTATAAATCTTGGAGCCAGGATTTTGATGATGATGCTTGTTGTTTAAAGGGGCCTAACATCCAAGTCCTCGGCTCCTAATGGACGAAATGAGACAAAATGGAATGACAAATTAAAAGTCCAAAATCCTCCACTGACCAGAATTCAAAACGTGAGGACGAAGAATGAATTGATGGATTTGAATTTAAAACAATCAGTGGATAGGACCTTCAATGTCTCACATTCACAGAAACTGACGTGAAACAATAGTATTACTAACCAAGGGACTGCGTCTATAGCATAATACTGAATCGTTGAGGCTTTTAGTCTAAAAGGGTCCAAAATCCCAGTCATCGGCCCCTTATAACGGTACTTACTGCTAGGAAAGTAGAATCACGGTATTTGTCATGTTGCGGTACTAATCACAAGTAGCGTAGACTCGCGGCATTCCACACAGTATGGTACTACTAACAGGTCCTCATGTAGGAAAATACTCCACAGATAGCTATTCAAACATAAGTTGGCAGTACTGGTCTTGTCTATGGACTGCCAAAGTATTATCAGTTAATAATCTGACATATGGAGAGAAAATTCTAGGTTTTATCTAATAAAGTGATCGATCACATTTTCTGTTAACCATAAAGTAACCATGCGGTACGCAACGATTGCTTTTAAAAATGTTAATAAGTTGTAAACTCGTCCCCAGAGTAAAATGATTAAGTACACTCAACAAGAGATGATGAAAAAACACATTTATAGGCGTGATGTTAATATTCTGGTGTTGATATAAGCTCTTCTACCAGACCCCCTTCCACGGCACTCTGACATAAGTGGATGCACAGGGTCCTGTGGTTGCCAACCATGCTTCCGAAATAAGGAGCCACAGGGGCTCTTCACCTAATTGAATCTCTCCCTCCCACTTTTTAACTTTCAGTAGATGATCCCTATGATAAGCTGAAGAAAGATTCACTTATCGAACAGAAAAAAAAAACATAAATATTCTAAATATTTGAGTGTGACTTGATTGAATCTGATGATGTTCTTTGAAGAACGAAACATCTCATTCTTTGTATAATAGTATGTATTTTTATTCCTTGTTTAATAATGTTTCTCATGTGTATGTTATAGTGTAACATTTAATATTATATTACACTTGTGTGTGCGACAGACTGGAAAGCTTTTAAGTTATATTGAATTAGGATGAAGCATTTTGTTTGTTTGTTTGTTTGTTTGTTGTTGTTTTAGGTAGTACTAGCAGTTGCAGTATTTTTTGTTTACAAAGTAAGCATTTATACTGATATCACACATTTTGGTATGATTGAAAAGTACTGTTAAGAGCACGAGTGGAAGAATGTTGTTGTTGATAATTTCATTTATAGTAAGTTATGTCCTCATGTACAGTTTCCGTATTTTTTTTTTCCCTAGTAGCTTCAATATACAGGGCTATTCACCTAAGATGTTACACAGAAATAACGTCTAAACCATTAAGATATTGGTTTTTCTGTTTTCATATTCGTAAATGATACCCAGGGGTTCCTAAAATAATGTGCTACATATTCTCACAGGGTGATTAATAACTGAGATATTGATACCAACTCCATATTTTGAAATGGAACGGCACACATTCATACACCTGGCCTAAAAGTTTAACTGAGTAGAAATTCAACTATGTATTTTCAAAATAGGGTAGTTACTTTTTGAGATATCAATAAGAACAGCATGGGCAGTTTTCATGCTGCACCAGACAGCGTGTAATTGGGCAAGGATATATTGATGCGCAAGCAGTTTCCTGGCTGAGATTCCAGCCATACAATGGATACCAGGCATTACACATGGATTTAAAAAAAAGAGCTTTAATCTCCTTTACCAGTTGTGTGTTCGCCAGTCATACAATAAAGTTGCACACCCGGGGTATATCTCAGTTATTTCTGGGGTCACTGGAGCCACCTAGGCTCATTTTGGTTTTGGCCAGGGGGGTAAGACCGGATGCCCTTCCTGGAATCAGGTGATTCTTCAGATGAAAATCTCAACCCAGAAATGACCGGGATTCGAAGAGACAGGATGGACCACAATGTTTTGTACTACAGAGTAGGTATATATGGAAAAATATTATGGTGGTCACTGGTCATATGGCTCCTAGTCGTTTCTGTTCACAATTCTTGGTTTCCTCTAAAGTAGTATGGATGTGATTTATCACATCTAGAATTTAATCATCATACTGTGCAGACATGTATCAAAAAATTTAAAAAGATGCCATGATGCCAATGGGAAGAAGTCACCGCAAGGTATATTACGGTATCTAGCGGAGCAGTATCGGTGATGAAATGCACCTCAGGGTATGTTACGGTGCACCTTAATAGAAAAGGAACCTCTAAGTTTGGTAAACTTCTCAATAGAATATCTAGTAGAATGCTCTCGGGAAACTAATTAAGAAAATGAGGGGGGATGCTAATCCTAATGGCAAAAACAACATGGTGGTAAACAGTGATTTAGTTTTTTTCTCCGAGTGGTGAAATGTTTGGTAATAATGTGTGTATGAAGTGCAATGGATCTATTCACGGAAGTAATGCTAGTCTTAATAGTCAATGCTTCTTATGAAGGCGTATTTAAGAATACGTTTGGTAGCGAAGTGTCGGATCCGATAGACGATCTCGTTTCCGATAACCTCACTTTGGACTCCTCGCATTTGAGGTTTAGAATAAGAGATCTGGAACTTGAACTCTCATCCAAAGATGAAATAATTAAAATGTCATCAACGGATCTAGAAAATGCTCTGCTGGAATTGAAGAACTTTAAACAAAATAATGTTGAAATGTCGAGACAATACAAAAATGATTTTAAAGAGGTTAAATCGAAGAATGTTAGGCCTAACCGGAAACATGTTGCATTTAAAGATTCTATAAATAATAATTTAGTGACATAAAACAGTTTTCAAGTGTTAGAATCTAATGATCATGAGGCAAACATAGAACATGACTCAGCTGCTGTGTCGAAAAAACAAAAAAAATCCTGTCGGCGACTGGTACATAAACAAGCCCGTATAGTAATAGTGGGGACTCGACGATAAGAAATGTTGGACCCGAAGTTGAAAAGGGAATTGTGTACTGCTATCCAGGCATACGAGTGGTTCAACTTACAGAACATGTAAACAGTGAAGTTATTAAAGAAAATCCTGAAGCCCTAATAGTTCATACTGGCACAAATGACCTTCATAATTTCTCAACACCTAGTAACATAATGGCCGAAACTGATAGGCTTATTACTACGATAACAAGGAGGTTTCCAGCGGCAAAGCTTTGTCTCAGTGGCGTTTTATATCGGCATGATGTTGATTATCGCTATAGAGATGCTGTAAACTCCACTCTTGACTGATTATGCCGTAATGGAGATGTCCTTTTTGTCGATGCTAATAGTTGGCTTAGAGGTAGTGATTTTAGAAAAGATGGGCTACACCTTAATAGAAAAGGAACCTGTAAGTTTGGTAAACTTTTCAATAGAATATCTAGTAGAATGCTCTCGGGAAACTAATTAAGAAAATGAGAGGGGATGCTAAGCCTAATGGCAAAAACTTAAGTGATACAGAAAATGATTTAGAAAGTATAACTTATATCAGGAATATAATACAAAATGTAGATAGGGAATCATGTCAACAGAGGTCAGATACACAATACTAAGAAAGCACCAAAGACATCAATAAAAAGATTAGCTGAACACTTTAGAGGATACTATCAAAATGTTAATGGACTTCGAAGCAAACTAACTGAACTTAAAATTTCTTCATGTTTAGCTGACTAAGACTTCATGGTATTAACCGAAACAAACTTAAATGATGAAATTAGTGATGTGGAACTCTGACTCGAAACGTATTCAATTTTCAGATGTGATAGGTCTTCTTTAACGAGTATGAAGGCATCCCAATGGGGGGGTAATGATCTGTATTAGCAAGAGGTTTAAACCTACTCTGACATCGTGCATTAACACAGATGAACAGTTGTTTGTGTCCCTGATTTTTAACACCATAAAATTAATCACTGGTGCTGTATACATTCCACCAAAGTCTCCTGTCCATTAATATTTCGAACATTGCAGTGCTGTTGAAAAAATTATGTCAAATCACGACAACCATTTATTGCTCATTGTTGGCGACTACAATCTACCTCATCTTAATTGGACAGTAAATGAACAAACACCTACACATTATGCAGTCCAGTTTAGGTCTCCGTTTAAATCAGTTTAATGCTATCCCAAATTTTCTGAATCACTTTCTTGATTTGGTTTTCAGTAACTCCAGTTCCACTGAAGTAAAATCTAGTAATGAAAGCATTGTCCCCCTCGATAGACACCACCCAGCATTAAGAGATTTCTTTTATCTACTGTATAAATGAGCTATACAATTCCTTGCCCGCTGATTTATTTTGACGTTTTAAATGGTGACTATAATGGACTAAATTATTATCTGTTACAGTTCAGCTGGAAGGTGATGTTTCAAAATGTATCAATTGATAAAGCGGTAGAAACCTTCTATTCAGTACTACATTATGGCATGGAACTTTACATCCTTATACGGATTTTTTTGTTGTTGCTATTTTGCTTTACGTCGCACCGACACAGATATGTCTTACGGCGACGATGGGATAGGAAAGGCCTAGGAATTGGAAGGAAGCGGCCGTGGCCTTAAGTAAGATACAGCCCCGGCATTTGCCTGGTGTGAAAATGGGAAACCACGGAAAACCATCTTCAGGGCTGCCGCCAGTGGGGCTTGAACCCACAATCTCCCGATTACTGGATACTGGCCGCACTTAAGCGACTGCAGCTATCGAGCTCGGTATACGGAATTTTAAGGCTCCCAAATTCCCAAAGTGGTTTAATCATAAATTGAAGTCACTTATTATTGAAATTATTGAAAAGAAGAAAGCAGATAAGCGATACAAAATATCAGGTCTCAATAGTGATTATCAGCATTTCTCGAAATTAAGAAATGAATGCAAGTCTGAATCTAAATCTTGCTATACAATGTATGTCTCCAACTCTGAACGAAGTATTACTTCCAATCCACAGAAATTCTGGCAATATCTAAGTTCTAAAAGGTCATGTAATAATATTCCTTCAACAATGCATTTTAATGAAGTTACAGCAGATACTGGAGAAAATATTGTCAATCATTTTGCTAACCACTTTTCATCTGTTTATTCTTCTTATCAGAATAGTAGTAGTATGTCATATGATTATCCTTTCTCTGTCAATCAATCAGTTATGAACATTAGTAAGGCAGAAATTTACAACAAACTGATATCTCTGGAATTAAACAAAACTGTAGGACTGATGGTGTTTCAACTTACCTGCTCAAGTACTGCTCATTTATTTTATGTGAAGCACTCTCTTATCTGTTCAACTTATCATTAAACCAGGGCGTTTTTCCAGTGGAGTGGAAGAAAGGATTTGTTAGTCCAGTTTTCAAAAATGGTGACAAAAACTGACATAGAACAACAATATAGACCAATTATAATTTCTTCTCATATTTCCATTTTTGGCTCAATAATTCTTGACAAAATCACACCTCTCTTTAGAAACATCATTGATGAGCAACATGGATTCTTTTCAGGACGGTCAACCTGTAGCAGTCTTCTTTTATTCTATCAGTTCCTCTTGAATGCAGTAGAGAACCACTCCCAAGTGGACTGCATTTATACAGACTTCTCAAAAGCTCTTGACACTGTCGACCACGATATCTTGCTGCAAAAGGTAACGGGTTATGGAATTAATGGGCCCCTCCGCTCATGATTTGAATCGTATCTTAAAAATCGCCTGCAGATTGTTAAAATAAGGAATCATTTCTCTGCGCCTATTATTGTTACCAGCGGAGATCCTCAAGGGTCTCACCTTGCGCCCTTCCTTTTTACTCTCTCCATAAATGACATTAAAAATATACTTAAGAATTCTGAATTACTTTTGTTTGCTGACGATGCAAAAAATTTTATGCAAATTAATTGTCCACTTGATTGTTTAAAACTTTAAGAAGATTTACATCATCTGGAAAAGTACTGTATTCAAAATGGGTTGAAACTTAAATCATGAGAAATGTAAAATAATATAATTTTTTTTAAACAAGAAGAAAATATCATTTCAGTACAAATTTAGTAATAACAACATTCTAACTCCTGTTTCACAAGTTAATGACCTTGGTGTTTAATGAACATATTGAAAATATTTGTAAGAAAGCATTTCAAAGATTGGGTTGCATTACTAGATATTCTAGAGAATTTTCAAACTTAGCTAGAGTTCGGCAACTCCAACTGAGACCCCGCAAGGAATACAAACTTGGAATAACTCCCTCCTACCCTTCTGTCCCTAGTCATGCACGACCAATAGTGTGTACAAGGGTGTCTCTCCTCACGAGCCAATAGAAGTGAACATCGCCCAATGTTGCCGATTAGCAACTGCAATTCAGTGTTCGCCTAGCTCTCAAGGGAGACATTTCCGTTAAGTCAGCAATGAAGTGCTCTAGCTCCGTGCTTTGTCTATCACTGCGCACGGCTTGGCAACACCGAGCGTGAGCCAGGTGTAAACCAGGCCTACCCACCATCCTCCCTCTGTCACTCCTACTGACGAAACTAGCGCTTACATCGCTCACATTCCAGGGTCTTACTTCAACTTGTCGTGCTATACCTATCGATTGCTGTATGTGTCTATGGTACGCCCTATACTAGAACACTGTCCACCTGTTTGGAACCCTTCTCATCAGATCTCTATCCATAGAATAGATTCAGTACAACATAAATTTCTTCATCTATATTCATTTAGAGCAGGATTCTCATATGATGATGTTGATTATATATCCCTGCAACAGTCCTTAATTCTGCATAGCCTGTCACAACGCCGTGAATTATTGGATACTCTCTTCATTTTTAAATTGCTTCATTCCTTGGTGAATTGTCCACAACTCCTTGCAAAAATTAACGTACATGTATCAGACAGACGCACAACGTTCAAGAATACGTTGTCTATAAATTGCCATAGAACTAACTATGCATTCAATGGGCCAATTGAACGAATGTCAAGATCTCTAAACAAAGTGGATATTGATATATTTAACGTGTCATTGTCAAAATGTAGAAGTCACTTACATAATCTCCCGCATTGATTATTACTTTCCTGTGCTTACTTGTAATATAAGCCGTGTATATACGTATATCTGTACATATTTTTCTACTTATAGTCCATTGAACTTTCTTTTTAGTGTGTTTTGTTTATTCTTCTCTACTGTTATGTAAAATGGTATTACCGTTAATAAAGTATTATTATCGCATTATGTGTGTCATAGTTTACAGTACATGCCTGGTATCCGGTCTGTGGCTGGAATCAATGCCAGGAAACAGCTTGCATGCCAATACGTCCTTGGCCGACAACATGCTTTCTGGTGCGGCACGCAGGAGTCCAAATGAGGTTCTCTTTCCTCTGTCCAACCCCTATTCATTTTATGTTCATCATGGAAGCCTCTGAAGCTGTTTATCTCTGATCTATACTGGCAATATTATTAGAAGCGCCTGACATTTTTACAATTCATTTTTCCCTGGGATCTGGTTTTGTAAACTGGCTCACCTATCATTGTTTAATGAGTTGAACATTGGAGAACAGCAATTTTGGAATGAAAAGGCTCATTTGTTGCACAGTGTCATTTTTGTGAGAGCTGCAGTCTTGAGAACAGCAAGAACTGGTCGCAACATGTGACGAAAGAGTGTCAAAAGGTATATCAAAGCCTGCATCCTCTGAAGCGGTTTAAAAATATATTTCCTTAGTCCTTGAAAATAAAGCTCAATCAATCACTTTTGTTTCCAATTCTCGAATACTGTGATACAGTTTTTATTGATATCAATAATGAGCAAGGCATGAGACTGCAACGTGCCCAAAATGCATGCATCACGTATGCATTCGACATACGACCATATGCCCAAGTATGCCCATTCTATAGACAGTTATCTTGGTTACGACTGAATGGCAGACGTAGACTCCATGCAACTACTTTGGTGTATCAGGTGCTTTCTTAAAACACTCCTCCTTATCCACCAGAATTAGCTACCTTAGTTCAGTACACCTGTTCAATACCCCGTCAGGGTGTACGCTAGAAATTCCTGTGCATCGAACCGCAACCTACAACAGATCGTTCACGATCACCGCAACGAGCTGGTGGAATGAACTCCCCAATGACATCAGGGAAGCTAAATCTAAGACAAAATTTAAAATCCTTTGCCAGCGCCATCTTATAAGCACTTCCAGTCTTTCTTGAGTGTGAATGGGATGCATGAATGAGAGTGAATATGGTTGTTTATTGCAATGTGTTCCTGTTTATACTTTAGTTACACTTTACTCACTTTAGTTAGTTTAGTTAGTGATACATTGGTTGCCTTAGTTATACTTTAGGTTGTAAAGATTACATATGTTTAAATTTTATGTAAAAATTATATTGTATATACATGAAGTGGTTAAGTGTAAGAAAGGGCCAGGAGCCCTAACTTTGCCACAATAAAGACGCTCTAATAATAATAATAATAATAATAATAATAATAATAATAATAATAATAATAATAACTGACGTGTCTGAAGGGTGACTGCATTATTAACATCTAGTATTGTTGGTTTCCTGGTTTATTTACCATCTATAGCCTCGAATGATGAAGTTTTCTGATTACTGAGATATTTTAGATACAATACGATACGAAAAACAATGCGTAAAGTAATAGAATTGTCACCTCAACAGAGTGTGGAGGTAAAAGCACTGCCTTGCAACAATGATGCATTCAAATTGGGAGATTTCTCGAAGATTGGGTATATTTGAATCAGCTGTGAGGTGTGTGAAGAAGAAAAATCATTTTGGGGAGGAATTAATCCCTGAAAGGAAGTAGAGGTGTGACAGAAGACCACTATCTTCACCAAGGTTCAAGTGTTCCTAAAAGCAGTTATGCCATGAGAACCAGTTTGCTTCTACAAAATAAATAAAAATGAAACTGCAACACTGTGGCTTCATTGCATTTGCAAAAAACTGTAAGGCGTAAGGCTTGCAGACCTGCCTGAAAGCCAAAAATAACTGCTGCTAGTCAAAAAGACTTGCACAGGCTAAGGAAAAAGAGTATTGAGATTTGGACTTCTGGAAATCAATATCATTTAAGTGTACAGTTTGCCTACATAGTGATAAAGGTATTTTTTTAGTTCAACACCATTTCTAAATCAAATCTTATTAGCTTTTTTCTTTTTCCTTTTTTTTCTTTCAGGATTGCTTTAGTGATGAGTCCACATTGAAATTTTGGCAACTAAATCTCGGTTTGTATGAAGGCTCCCTGGTGAAAATTACCACCCCAACTGTGTTATCCACACTTAAAAAATCCCACCAAAGTCATGGTTAGGTTTGTCACCAGTGGGAAAGACACTGAACATCTGTAAGAGGTTGAGGAAACAATGCAGCAAGATCAGTACAAGAAGGTATCAAGGAGGATCCTACTCCAAATAAAAGAATGGTTTGTAAACGGAGAACCACAGTAATACCCCTCTTTTACACTTTTCAAGGGACCAAGGAACACTGTTGTAAAGGGGGCTGGGGGAGATGTAAAAAGGGGGGAAAGTGTAAATCGTGGGAAACAACTTGTACAGGTATATATAAAAATGCTCTGGAAACGAGAGGTAAATGTTACACAAATGCGCATTATTAATTCATAGAGTACAGTATTTCAATCTCAATCGATTTACTGTACTTACCTCAAATAAAGGTCCATGTATGCTAAGTACTGAACTGCATTAACTGTTGACTACACTGCCTTTGTAATTCTGCTCACCCTTTGCCCAGGAGAAGGTTACTGGTAGGTGGTTAAAAATTTGTGTAATATATACTTTTAATATACAGTAGTTACTTTCTTAGAATGGCTATAGAATTATCTAAGATACAATATTTTCTCGGAATGAAACATTTTAATTGCTACTATTGTACCTGTAATTACAACATTAACACAAATTTATTCCAGATGGAAAACTACACAATCACTGCTTACTACCAAAATAGTCCAGAATCAATCTCTGTTTACACTTCTTATTTCTTGTGACCTCTATTTGTTTTCCAAGCTCATAAGGGTTATGAAAATCATTTTCACCCCCCTCTACAGATGACAGATATCTGCGTAAGACATCCACTGCAGCACTTGCATCAGCATTGGTAGGCATCACTTCACTGTCTTCCTCTGCTTCATCACTGTCACTGGTGGGAGACTCAGTTGCTGTTTGCTCAGCAACCAACTCCTCCACACTCCTTTTCTCTGCAGTGATCACAGAATCATCTACCCAAAGAAAATCTTCAGTAGTGCAATCTGACTGCAATATTCTCAATACGTCAGGTAGCAGGCCTTCTTCTTCTTCTTCTTCTTCTGGCAGCTGAGATTCGGCATCATTCTTGAAAAATCCTGCTTTCAAGAAACAATTTGAGATGATCATGGCTTTCCAAGACTTTGCAATGAAGTGAAGCGCACCCAGGATTGAAACTTTAAATGATGATGGATCCTTTCCAGCATCCATAAGGAATAAAATTTGCTGCACCAGGTTCTTCCTATCAAGTGACTTCAAGGAGTGAATAACCCCTAAATCCATAGGTTGCTTGTGCAGTTAGCAGGCAGAAATTCTAACTGCACATTCCTCAAATTAACATCCACGGGATGTGCAGGACAACGGTTGATGTAAAGAAGGATCTTCCTATTTTGCGCACCCATTTTTGAATCCAGAGCAATTAATTGCTGTCGGAAAAGATCTGAGGTCATCCAACCTTTATGATTGGCATCGTAGGCAGTAGGTAATGATTGCACATTCTTGAAGCAACGAGGCTATCACATAGGGGTGGAGCTTCTCAGAGCCACCAGCATTGGCTCCCAACATCACTGTGAGCCTCATCATGCTGTGTTTCCCACCATGGCATTTAACTCCTTTGAATGCCAAAGTCTTGCTGGGCAACACACTGAAAAAGAGTCCAGGTTCATCTAGGTTAAAAATGTTCCTGGGTTCGTAATCCTTAGTCAGCTCCTGCGATCTTTTATCGATTCATTCTTACACAGTTTCAGCACTAACTGCATTAGATTCCCCACAAACGGTTTTATAGGTTACGTTATACCTTTACCTAAATCGGTCTATCCAGCCATTGGGCATGGTGAAATTTTCAATGCCAAGAATGTTTGCCATTTTAAGGCCTTTTCCCTGAGCACACCATCAATTGGAATGCCTGCAGCTCTTGAAGTTTCAAACCAACTTTCTACCATTTTTTCCATTTTCTCGTATATGCAGTATGACACATACTTCCTTTTCTTGGAGTTTGGTCCACATTCTAAAGCACTTGATGTAATGCTTCCTTGTTTTTCACAATTGTATTCAGCGTGGATACAGGAAGCTGCAATTTGTGTGCTAATGAAACAAGTGTTCCGCAGTACGAATCAACATTTTCTAATATTCGAACTTTCTCATCCATAGTGAAAGTTTTTCTTTCCTTTTTTTTCCATTAATAGCAGGATAACAAAGAAGGATTAACAAATACACACGACGGGAAAGGAAGATCGCGGCAATTCACTCTGACCGCTCGACTCTCATAACACGAACAAAAAAACGTAACAAATAACAAAATGTGAAAAGCCAGCGACAATAAATTTAACAACTCTACGCAAGTGTAAAACAATAACCGTGAAATAACAAACTCAGGCAAGACAAACACTGGATCACTTTATAACGTCTCCTCCTTGTGACTTATACTGTACTCAGCAATAAAGCAAACACCTTCTTCTTCTCCCTTGCAGTTTTGTTAATTCAACTCGTCCAATTTCTTATTCTTGAAAGAATAATGGGCACTTTATCGTTGTCGGATTTGAAAATAAGGTAAAGGACGTTGTGGAAAATACCTGATATCAAAGAATGCGCTGCGTCGGTTAAGCGGAAGTTCAATACTGAGAGTTCTAAGAGTTATTATAGACCATGGTTGTTTGATTTAGTCGTCATGCCATGGTTACTCAAAGCGTTTTAGGTTAGTTACGACGCTATTTTACCTAAAAAATTTCCTCTTGAACGGCCTGCCCCGTGTAAATGGCGGGAAGCATAAAATGTCGCAAACGTAAAATTGAGGATTCTAATACATTGTGAGCATAGGAAATCTCAGGGAACCAACAATAAAAAAGGACGGAAAAATGTAAAAGCCGGGAACACAAATACGGGGTAATACTGCATTTGTGTTTATACAAGATCGAGCTACATGCCACACAGTGCGACCAGTCAGTAAAAACCTATTTGAAGCAAGAAAACGTCCCTTTGTTACCCTGGCCAGGAAATTTGCTGGACTTAGAAGGCGATATAAAATGTTTGGGAACTGGTAAAAGGGAAAGTTGAAAAGAAAAAAAAAAGGCAACAATCAGTACAAAAATTTCTCTCATTGAAAAGATTATTCAAGTCTGGTATCATCATCCAAATATTGCATCACACACAGGGCTGGAGGAAAGAGGACATCCTGGCTTTAAGCCTACTTGTATTCTCCGTGATGCAATATAACGGATTTTTCAAAAACTTCACTCCATTTCCAGAAACATGACAAATTAGCCAACCAATATTGTATTAAATACAATTGGACCCACACTTACAACTTAATTCATCCAAATTTGAATCCATGTACATTTCTAACATTTTTCCATTGTATTTGTTGAGTGTATTTTTAATATGGAAACTATGTGTATTTTAACATAATCTCCCATTGCATTTATTGATAGTATTTTATATCAGATATTTATGTATCACTGTTTTTGTTATATGTTTTTCTTCTTTATGTTATTTTAGCTGATGACCTCTAGGCTAGGTCGAAACATGACCTAGGTAATTTTTTGAACTATGACACTTTTAAAATTCTTTTAGAATTTCATCTTAGATAAAGTAGTGAGATGTTTGGCTTACTTATGCTAATCGAACATTTTTTAAAAACAACAATAATTAATATTAAAATTGTGTGATTTATCAGTTATTAATAATAGAGTATGTAATGTTTGAAGAAAAATTTGAGTTGCAGTATGTGTTTTTGATACAGGACATGATATGGGTGACCACAGTGAGAAGAGATTTACTGTGGTGTCTCTATTATAAAAACAAGGCATTGCAGTTATAAAGCAAAATTGAAACCGAAAGTATAGTCTTATTTCAGAAGACTCTATAGAAATGAAAGCCTTGGAAGCAGCATAATTAAGCTGGATACCATGGCAGCAATTTAAGCATGAGGCATGGCTCAGCATTTCTTAGAATAACCGCACTGGCACAGAGGCTGCCAAACTATTTTAGTGAAAACCTTGCAGAATATCAGCTGCATGTAATTTATCTTTGTATGCAGCACAATTGGATGCCGTTATGCATCAGTAGACTAAGCACCATTTGACGAAAATTGAGATTTTAGCGCCATCTTGTAGAGGAAGGCTTGAACAATTTATAAAAAAATTCCCCGCTGCATTACAAGAGGCCGTTAATTGTTAGTAAACAGAAAACCAAAGCGACAAAGCGGGAATCAGTAAAAATGTAAATTGCATCAGTAGACTATGCGACGTTCCAGTTTGCATCATTAGACCAAGCGCCACATTCCTCACATTGCGCGCGGATGACAGCGAGGGAGCCCGCGTTTTTGATAAGTGCTGACATTTTTTTACGTGGTGATACATTGAGTGGTTTATCGAGTGACGAAGTTCAGCGATGTATCAAGTACTTCCAAAAGTAAGAAGGACAATGCTACTAATGCAGCTTGCTAAGAAGGTTGCGTCTGAAAATCATTCTCTAGAATTTGATGGTGAATCTCAGGAAGTAAATCTAAATAAGTCAAAACAGCGACGACCACGGGAAAGTAGAGTTCCCTTTCACAAGGCATTAATACCTTTGTGGCCAAAAGGAAAACCTATCTCTGAATCCAAACTAAGAGACTTTGGTTCGCTGATGCACTTAATACCTGCAGATGCCAAACAATTTTACCAGAATCTTCAAGCAAATTCTGACATCTTGGATGACGTAGATGGATTTAATGGAGATCCTAATTTCGAGATTGAATGAACTGAGAGCAACAATCTTATTACCTGTCCAGTGATTTGTGTGTATTTATGGGAGAAACTATCTTTAATCACATTTTCTGTCTCAAGCAGAACAAAACTTACCCATAGGCATAAAAATATCACGTCAATACTGTACTCTCAGAATATAATAGGCCTATCGTGAAGGAAAATCCATTCAAAAATTGTATAGACTACAATGGCTCATGTCTTACCATTTGTATTTGACTCAGATAAGTTGAAATTCCTCAAATCAGTAAGTCATTATAGCAACGACTTTAGAGAATATCTTCCCTTCTACAATTTCTCCATCTAAAACTTAAAATAATGTACCAGAGTTGTGGCGCGGCTCGTGGTGGATCAAGCACTTAGCGGGCCTTTCCAGACAGTAGGAGATTCAGTTTTAAATCATAGCTGCCGCCACGTTATATTTTTTGATGTTTTACTCAGTAGATACTCAACAGTTAGGGGTTATTGGTGTAGCATCGTGATACATTATTCGCAATTGAGAAAAACCTTAAATTGCATCAGTAGACCAAGCGCCATTTCTTCAAGAAAATCTATGTAGTGCGAGTATAAAAATGTTGAAATTTGGTGAGAAGGTACAATCCATTATCCTACAACACCAGTAATACCATATTTAGCAAAATTATGCTCGCTCGAATTTACACATAGAACCAAATTTAAACGCGATTATCTCGCAACCAACTTTTGGCGCTTGGTCTAGTGATGCATAACGGCATCCAATTATTTGCTGTCTCAAATTGAGTATGCCCATATAAAACCAGTGTACTTCGATATGCCTTCCAACACTACAGTTGACCCAATAGATTAGAAATCTGTGTTAATTAAAACTAGTGGCAGAGAAAAACTTCCAATAACAGTGACGTTGGCAGAACAGGCTGACGGAAGGAAGCTTCAACAATTTGTAATATTGAAGAGGAAGAACCTGCCAGAGGAGAATCTTCCAAATGCAGAGGTGCCAACCTTTGAGATGGCTTTTCCGTAATTCCCCTTCCCTACCCTCCGAAGAATGTTGGAGTCAAATCGAAAGCACACTCATCCCTTCTGGATAATTACACCCTCTTTGCCCTTCCCAACAACAACTATTCTAAGACATATCCTATTACACCATAAATTTGCACATTACCAGTTAGTTCTGTCATAAAATATTCTTTGTAACTTGTTTCTCCACGCAGCAGGTGCTTTTGTGTGGGATTTTTCTCGTAGCATTCTTCCCCCTGTGAGGACATTTTCACCTTAAGAATGATAAGCGATTCCAGTGTAGATGTGATTATTGTAGGCCTGAATTCATTCTGTTTTTTTCCTATTAACACTGACAACTCTTTCTGTGGGAGACTTAATGTCAGGTACACTTAATACTGCAATAATACAGGATTACATTTTTTAGTGAATAGGAGAGTAGAGTTATTCATTCACAATGAATTTCACGCCGCTCATGGGTAGCAAAAGGAAGTGACCATCGAATAAGTATAGTTGCCAACTCACAAAATTTGGAACGAAGAGAGTCGAGTACCAATGCTCGAAAAGATTTAATTCTCCTTTTCCCGTAGAAATTATATTTCCCTTATAATGTCGCTTTTCCGTAACAATTTACCCTTGGACCGTAAAGCTGTAATCGGCAGGGGAAATCCGTAATAATTACGGATAATCCGTAACAGTTGGCACCTCTGCAAATGGCATTATATACAGAATTAATGATAAAGACTGGATGACAGCTGAACCTATGGTGGAGTGGCTGAAAGAAGTATGGTATAGACGACCAGGTGTATTCCAGAAACATTGAGGTCTATTATGCATGGATGCAATTAATGGCCATTTGACATCCAATGTGAAGACAGCTGTTACAGAAATTAACACAGATTTATTCATCACTAGCTGAAGTAGCCATGTTTTACTATGGAATTCCACAATGAGTACAGAATTCTAAATGAAGTAGTGTACATGTTGTGAGTCAGATTTTATTAAATTACATAGCTCTTAGCGTTGCCGGAGAAACAAGACTGGGAAGGACGCCATACATCGTCTCTCATGTGAAGACTGGTTTAGGGAGTTTTCATAGTATTGGATGGTCCTCTTACCAACTGCCAGTAACAATCGAGCCGGGAAGTTTTCATTATGATGGCATAAAGATAATTGTCAACAGAATCGAAGAAGAGAACAAAAGAAGATAATACACCAAGGCTAATTCCAACTAAAATAAGACAATGAAGTCAGTATTCTTGTTAAAATACTGACTGGAATGGCACAGTTAAAAGAAATACTTTTCATGAGCAGTGCTGTACTATACTGTCGTTTCAAACGTTGCCAAGCTCCAGAGCTGGAATGATCCAACCATAAATGGTGCTGAACACTGCTCAGCCGCTGTCCATTAAGTAAGCAATTTCCCCACTTCTAGGGTAACTATTGTAACATATACCATAGCAGGTATAGAATAGCTGGAATATTGTGATGAACCAGTGTGTTTCATACCAGTCGATAAAAGTCTAATTATTCCTGACTTGTTACTTCAAATTGCAGACATCTGTACACAACACACCTAAATTGTGAACCTGTGTTTCCCTCAGCTCCTCGCGTGAATTCTTTTGAGTGTTTTTGTCCCAATTCCTTCTGTTTCTTTTTCTTATCAACTTCGGTACATTTTACATTACAATTTATCTCCCTATTCATAGGCTCCCACTCTGTTATACTTAACACAGCTGAACGTAAGAGACATCTCGTTTGGAGCTCAATAGTTATTTCAAAACTGTACCAACTTTGTGGGATGTTCTTGAAATACACAAAAATAAAATGCAATAGTATTGTGCTTTCCACCTGGAGTTGCATCCCAAGCTACACTTTCGATATATCCATTAAAGTAAATTTTGCAAAAAAAAAAAAAAAAGTGGGGTTGGTACGTTTATGAATTTGTAAGCTCAATTATAAATTAGCTTCTGCCAATTTGTTCTGTCCAACCGCACTTACTGTTACAGTTTTAGTTGCTGTTCTGCATTTTTTTTGCCACATCCCTCACTCTCGCAGGTGTGTGTACACCTTCTTTGCGGTCTTTTGCCTGGGACAGTCTGATCAAAGTATGTTACTGAAGTCCTATCAGGAGTCATTTTGTTCAAATGGCCATATTAACCCCTGTGGGTGGGGGCGGTAGAATAACACCCACGGTATCCCCTGCCTGTCGTAAGAGGCGACTAAAAGGGGCCTCAGGGGATCTGAACTTTTGAGCGTGGGTTGGCAACCATGGGGCCCTCAGCTGAGTCCTGGCATTTCTTCCACTTACTTGTGCCAGGCTCCTCACTTTCATCTATCCTATCCGACCTCCCTTGGTCAACTCTTGTTCTTTTCCGACCTCGATGGTATTAGGTTTGCGAGGGCTAGGGAGTCTTTCATTTTCACGCCCTTTGTGGCCCTTATCTTCCTTTGGCCGATATCTTCATTTTTCGAAGTATCGGATCCCTTCCATTTTTCCTTCTGATTAGTGTTATATAGAGGATGGTTGCTTAGTTGTACTTCCTCTTAAAACAATAATCACCACCACCACCACCACCACTCATATGGCCATACCCTATACTCATAGTCCATTCAGTTCCAATGTTTCTGGCAACCTTCTTTCTAAGCCAAGCTGTTAGCAAATGTTCTCATTTTGTATTCCCCCGCCCCCCCCCCCCTTCTCTCTCTCTTACTATGTGATTTTTTTTTTTTTTTCCTTTCTTCTTCCTGGAGACGGGCAAAGAGGAACTACCTTTCACAGGCTTCAAGTACAGCATTTTTTGGTCCTGTCAAGGTAGCAAACTGGCAATGTTTCACACAGTGTGACATTCGGGGATTCCACCCAGGAAAGGTGACATACACACGTATATACTGTCCCCTTCAAATTTGGCCTATAATAAGTACTTTATTGTGTCTGCAAGTACAGGGCTATTATTTCATTAGCACGGGCGATATTTTCCAATCCTGTGTTATAGAGACGTTCTCGCCTGTACAGAACCAGTCTTGCCAGCGAGGGAGCAGAGTATTGATTTTTTTAAATTGAGCTTTCAGCTGTCCCACGTGACACACCGAGTGAAGTCAAGGTCGCCCCGATCTAAATTACGCATGTCCAAGATTCAAATGAAAGTACATTTGAGAAGTGTAATAGACTATCAGGTGCAAGACGATGGTCAATTACAAACCACTGTGGTGACGCCCTTATTGGGAAGTGCTTAAATACCCCAGTTTTCTGAAGAAACACTCTCTTATTCTCTTATTTTTACGATCTTACTTACGAACTTCACTTGCTGCTGTTTTCGCCGTACTCTAACTTACAGCGCAAACACCCTATCATTAGACTTGGAATATTTCTACTTGGCAGTGCAAATTAACTATCTTCCATAACGCCTTAGTCAACGAATTTGACAGATTTTCGCACGCTAAGTTACGTGTCATTCATCTTCAAAACTGAACGTGTGTGTGTGTGTGTGTGTGCGCGCAGAATATCTTCTAAAATTGCTTGTCAGTTTTAGCCTCTACTGTGTTAGAAGAAGGAAAAGGATCGCCATGTGTTTGCTCAAGTGCGTCAAGAAGTTTCTACACCTTGAAGAGGAGACCTACCACAATTCTGCATTGAACATCACGGCTATAATGGTGTGTAAAATGTAGGCGACTTCTGACATGGGGAGATAGCGACGGAAGCAGATAACCCACCACATGTTCCACATCACCGGCAGAGATCCATTTTCATCATACATTTAAGTACCATTTTCTAATGTTTATCCGTTCATCTTTGTAGAAATAATGCTTACTTATTCATTAGTGGTAGTATTTCTTCTAGCCTTGTAGTAGTCTTGAATATTTTTCACCCTTCTTTCATATGGGAAATGGTAGTGTTGTCATTTGTGTGAGAGTGATTATTGGTTTCTATTAGAATAGTTAGAACGTGCGTGTCTCTTCTACAATTATTCTAACTGTCCCATTTATTAGTCTAGTGTGATTTAAAAGTCATTGTCCTCATCGATAATTAATAATTTAATCTAAAAATATTCTTTTTCGGAAGTCGGGTGGGACAGATTTATTAAGCGTAAGGAATTTCATGTTTTTATCCGTATTGAACTGAGATCACAGTTAAATAAGCATATAGTAGGACCCTCCTTTTCAATACATTTACGATGTTGTTATCTGATGTTTACAACATTATTATTACAAATTACAGGACATGTTTCGGTGTACAATTTTTAACACCATCATCAGCAGCATGAAAAGTGTATAGAAACTTGGCGGTCAAAACAGTGAACAGCATATTATCATACTTAACTCCTTATATACAGGCAATAGAATGTTGTCATAATTAAATTTAATATCTTATTATGCTAGGTTAAAACTCATTTGTGTGACAATGAGATTCTTGCAGGTCAAAATATAAAATTCTACATTTGGTATATGAATGGTCTTCGGTTCCTTAATGTCTATAATATTATACACTCGTAATATCAGTTTCACATGCAATCTTAAATTAGAGGATTGAAGTTGAATGCAGTCCGTTTGACATTAAGATATAGAAGAATTATTAAAGCTGAGCCATCTTCTTATTTTTGTTGAGTAAAAACGTAGTACTTTTGATGCTGTATACGTTGCGGTTGAACTGTGATATTAATTTGCCCTATAGTTGTTAAGCGGGCTATGATTCTCAGGCCCCCCGGACCTCTTCCTAAACAGCCAATGTTCTGGAAACACCCCCTTTACCGCCCCTACTTCTCCTTCCTGAACGCTTCATCACACAGTACAAGCACACAAGCAGACACACTCATTGTGCTGCAGGCGTCAAGCGAGGTACACAGCTTTAGAGGTGAGTCAGGCGTTTCAATAATTCAATCAGTTTCTCTATCAATTTTCTTGCTTTTCTTTTAACATAGGGTTTCATCATTACAGGTGCCTATTGAACTGAGAATCGTAGCCCGCTTAACAACTATAGGGTAAATTAATAACACAGTTCAACCGCTACATATACAGCATCAAAAATACTACGTTTTTACTCAACAAAAATAAGAAGACGGCTCAGCTTTAATAATTCTTCTATGTCTTAATGTCAAACGGACTGCATTCAACTTCAATCCTCTAATTTAAGATCGCAAGTGAAACCGATATTACGAGTGTATAATATTATAGACATTAAGGAACCGAAGACCATTCATGTACCAAATGTAGAATTTTATATTTTGACGTGCAAGAATCTCATTGTCACACAAATTAGTTTAACCTAGCATAATAAGATATTAAATTTAATTATAGCAACATTCTATAGCCTGTATATAAGGAGTTCATTGTTTTGACCGCCAAGTTTCTATACACTTTTCATGCAGCTGATGATGGTGTTAAAAATTGTACACCGAAACATGTCCTGTAATTTGTAATAAATAATGTTGTAAACATCAGATAACATCGTAAATGTACTGAAAAGGAGGAACCTACTACAGTTGAACCTGCTTTATACGTAACTCTGTTCTACATAATTCGTATTTGTACGAACTTTCCTTGAGGTCCCGACAAAATGTAATTTAAAAGCGTGTTAATTAAACCTTATTTATACGTAATCCGTTTATACGTAATTCGCTGTTATACATATTAAGCGCCAGTGAAATATAACTGAGTTTTGCGTAATTGTAATGAGAATGTGCTTTTAAAAAAAAGAAACTACTGTATTTACGAAGTTTCGTCTTTGTTGGCGTAGGCGGAAGTAGAACGATTGGGTTTTGGTGCTGAAACAGAACACAGGGTTTCTTCGAGTGACATTGTTGACTCTTACTTACTGGTGGCTTAACAAAGGCGAGTCCCCTTCGCTCCTCCTCTACCTTCGTCGTTGTTGATACACCGTCATTTTCGACACGCCGCCAAAGATTAAGATACATTATAAGCAAAGTGGGTGGTTTCGGTGCGGAAACAAAAGAAAATATAGTAAATTTGTTTGAATATGAGAATTTCTGTCGTGGAAAAAACGGAGAAGTAAAATGTCCACGATGCCGGTATCTGGTGTTTACTGTTGAACAGTAGATGTGTCATTCAGTTGCTTTTGATTAGCCATGGAGAACAGAAAAAGGAAAAGTTATACGAGACGTGGACACTAATCCACACAAAACAAAAGGTCACCAGTAAAGGAAACGCTATTTTGGACGAGTTCTTAAAACTAGGTTCAAAATCAGCAAAGCGCAGCCGTCAGCAAGATGGAAGGTACGTAGATTTGGAGAAAGTACTTTTCACATAGTTCCAGCAAAAGCGGGCTGCAGCTCTACCAATTAGTGGAGACATGCTGAAGGCAAAGGCGATAGATTTAGCTAAAATGATTATCACTGCTGCATTCAAGGCTTCATCAGGATAGTTGCAAGGATTTAAAAATCGTCACGGAATCAAAGGGAGAACAATTTGCGGTGATTTAAAAAGCTGTGGACGACGTCACGTGCAACACTGGAAAGAAGAGGTTCTGCCGGGTATCGTAAACGATTATCAGCCTCCAAACATCTACAATTGTGATGAGAACGGCCTATTCTACAATCTCCTTCTAATAAAACATTAACTGAAAAAGGCGACTAATGCCATGGAGGGAAGAAAAGTAAAATTTGTGTAACAGTATTTCGCGCCACCAATGCAGATGGATCTGACAAACTTCCTCCGCTTGTGATAGGAAAATTGAAGAATCTGAGGTGTTTTAAGGGTGCGAAAACAAAACCTAAGGAATATGAATCCAATGGAACAGTGGTTGAAAACACTGGACATTACAATGAAAAAGAAACTGAAGAAGATCCTTCTTCTTATGGATCGTTCTGCAGCACATCCAACTCAAATCGTTCTGGAGAATGTCCGAATGGAATTTTCCCTCCCAACCGTACCACTGTTCTACAACTTGATTTGGGCATCATTGTCCGGCTCCATGGCTAAATGGTTAGCGTGCTCGCCTTTGGTTACAGGGGTCGATTCCCGCCAGGGTCGGGAATTTTAATCATAATTGGTTAATTTCGTCGGCAAGGGGGCTGGCTGTATGTGTCGTCTCCATCACCATTTCATCCTCATCACGACACGCAAGTCGCCTACGGGAGTCAAATCGAAAGAGCTGCATCTGGCGAGCTGAACATGTCCTCGGACACTCCCGGCACTAAAAGCCGTACGCCATTTCATTTCATTTGGACATCACTGCAAATTTCAAAGTGCATTGTAGAAAAATGCTGGTTCAACATTTAATAACACTGAGTAATGCAGGAAATGAACCTCTCTCCATTAATGTGCTACTTTATTTCGGCTGCCTGGAAGCAGGTGTCATCCTCCACACTCAGCAACTGTTTCCGCAAAGCTGGTTTCTTACTAGAAGAGGCTGCCTCTAATGATGATTATGGGGACGAAGTTTTGTCTGGCAATGAGCTAACGCTACCGGAGGCTGTAGAATTTGATACTTTTGTGCATTTCGATGACAATCTGGCTGTATGTGGAGAACTACCAGATGAAGAGATTATTGCTGATGTATGCCAACAATGCGGCGGTGATGGACCAGCTACAAGCGATAGTGACAATGGAGATGGAGATAACGACTTGAATCTTGACATCTGAACTGATTGAAGTGTTAAGTGTAATCTAAGTGTGTAGGCGTTACATCAGTGCGAAAAATTGTAGTGAAAATGCTTTGAATGCAAGAAAAGTGAAACAAGCCAAACTATCTGATTTCTTTAAGGCTGGGTCAAGTTCAAAATAATTTTTTCTGTCTTAATGTATTTATTATTTGCAAGGATTTACACATGTAGGTCTATTTCATCGGTTTTTCGGTAAATATGTGATGTATTGCGTAAGTCTGATTTCTAAGTAACTCTGAGTTACAAGTAGTTTATTCTCTTCCCCTTGATATACGCATAAGTCAGGTTCAACTGTATATGCTTATTTAATTGGGACAGATTTATGGCATGATTTGTTATGCCAGATTTCTTTATGAAAATTTTTTCTTGTGGGATTTAAGGCGTGTTAGTGTCATCTGGCATATTGTTGAACTCTAGTTTACGCGTCATTTACTGTATTTTATTGACTTGTGAATTTTATTAGAGGAATACATGTGATTAGATGTAATTTCTTCATATGGAGTACGTGTTAATTGATAGATGTGAAGTCGGGTAATAATAAAGTCATGACTCATGAAGCATGAAAGCGAATGCTAATATTTGACCTGTACTATGTGCGTTTCTGTAGACGACAAATTTTTTCAGATATTAACCACCAATGTTATCATGACCAACGTTGTAAATTTCATCATTTTTGACCAAGTGATCATCCAGACTTCATCATATTTCTGAGAGACGTGAATGGATTTTTCTTTACCCGATACCGACATCGAGAGAATCCATATGCCTAGGATAAAAGTCAAATATAATATTCAAAGTCTAGAATTTGTTGTAAATAATGTAAATAATTCTCATGTGCCTTAGTGTGAATGCTGTGTGTGTGTGTGTGGTAGTAATTTCAGTGAATGGTGATATGTGTGTTTTTTTTCTTTTCTTTTTTTTTTTTTACTGTGGTTGTGACCCGGCCACGTGTTCGTCACATTGGGTCCTGGTTATAAGCATCGTTGTTTGAGTTGATCTAACTCTCTGATAGTTGAACCTTTAGTAAATTTTATTTTGAAACTAAGTTGAGATAAGTTCAGAGTTTCAGACAGTAATGGATAAGAAAGAATTATTTCAGTGGACAAGATTCACTATCATTGTAAAACTTACAATGCTAAATTTTCTCAAGACGTCAGATGCTAAAGATTAACGTCACGTTTTGTTCAATGGAATATTAGAGAAAGTTTCATAGTAATAATTATTGTACAAGCACAATTTGATGAAATTAAGTCAGATAGAGACTTCTTTGAGTAATGTTTCCGATAGAATTTATTTATTTTTCCAATTTAATGGAGATCACGTTTAATTCAGTACTCTAAAGGAGTAAAGTCTTCATTTGAGGTAATGAATGTTAACATAAATGGATCTGATATTTTAGACGCTTAAACTAGTACGATATAGACAACTTTTCGAGATTGAATTATTTTCAACTTGCAAATAATAGCGACATTATTGAGAGGTGGTTCTCCCATGGGAGGTTTTGTGTGTGTGTGTGTGTGTGTGTGTGTGTGTGTGTGTGTTTCGTTAAGCCAGAAGTAGGCTAATATCCATCTGTATATTTGCAGAATTAATGATGTCAAGGCTATTGGAGGAATTAAATGCTGTATTGAATGAACTGGCAGAGAAGAACCCAAAATAATAATTTACCATCAAGATTTGTTTAATTGAATTCATTGTTTCAGTGCCAGTTGATAATAAATGTCAAAAACCTGTTGTTTTAATATTTTTGTATTATTGTCACTAGTCCTTTTGTCTCTTTCTCTGCCTTCAAAATTAAGCTAAGCCAGACAACGAACGATTCACCCGTGAGATTCTCGTTCTCTGGCTGAGCAAGCCCGGTAAAAAGGGGGCAATACATACTGCAAAGCGGTTTGTATTCAATTACTGACTTTTTGTTTGAATAATAATATGTTGGTTTTATGTCCCACTAACTGGTTTCCCATCTTTCAGAAACCCCAAGTTGCCTGAACTTTGTACTATCGGAGTTCTGTCACAAGCTGGCATACATATTGACTCGAGGCTGATGTATCCCAGCACCTTCAAATATGGCTAGAGCTAATCGGGATCAAACCCGATAACTTGACTTCAGTGCCTGGCTATTTCTTGTTTAAAAGTGTTATCAGATGAGATATAGCTACCTTCAGTCAATCCAAGGGAAGAAGGACAAAAATGAAGATTCTGATGAAAGCGGGAGTGAAGGTGATGCTAATGATGACTTTGAAGAAAATATGGAGATTAATGTGCTGCCTATAACCTTGTACAGTGAGGCTCTCATCTTTGTTAAGCGACTGAAATAATTCTATTATAAACAAAACTATGAAAAAGGTGTAAATTTGACCCAGGATCTAATTGCACATAGTGATAGACTTTATTCCTGCTAACTTTTAATGCCATATTTCATACTTAGGAATACAGTAAAACCCCTCTATAACCGACACCTTCAGGACCGGGAAAAAAAAAAAAGTCCGCTATGAAGGGGTGACCGCCAGAGAGAAGTTATGAAACTGGTACCATTAAACATAAGCTGGAACACAATAACCCATGTACTGTATGTGTTAACAATTCTCGGAAATGAACCTTTAATTGTATAGTGTATACAGTATTGTACAATATACTGCACTATACTCACAAGAGAAAGTTATAGATGGGCTGCTGCAGCTGCGATGTACTGTATTAAAGAGACAAAAACACTTCTACGGAAACCTCTATTGAGCACACTTGCACTATTACCGTTCACCATGTTAAAATTAAGATGAGCTTTTGAAACTTTACAACAATATGTACATGTCTCTAGCACAGTACAGTAAAACATTAGCACTTGAAAAAAGATCCTTAATGTTCATTTGTTTTGTCCACTTCGGTTTAGCAATGATATTTTCACTATGTGCAATTGGATCCTGGGTCAACTTTATACCTTTTTCATAGTTTTGTTTATAATAGAATTCTTTCAGTCGCTTAACAAAGACGAGAGCCTCACTGTACGAGGTTATAGGCAGCACATTAATTTCCATATTTTCTTCAAAGTCATCATTAGCATGGCCTTCACTCCCGCTTTTGTCAGAATCTTCATTTTTGTCCTTCTTCCCTTTGATTGGCTGAAGAATCGTTTTCGTGTCTCCACTCTCACACTCTGTGGGATTATCTGAATCAATTTTGATATACATGTTCAATTTATTGTACACTGTAACCTGCTGCATTAATCAACTTTTGTGTTGTTTCCGTGTTGTAAGGAAGGGTATCCAATTATATTTCGGGATGTCCACCACTTTGCAGGAGACTATTCTCATTTTTCCCCGTATTGAACATCTATTAAAAGGAAAATATTAAAACTTATTTTACCACCTATTCAATACTTAACAAGCAATGCAAAACTAGGATCTTATCCTTATTTTATTGCCTAATTATTATAACATGGAACATGTTTCGTTCATTTTCTGAACATCTTCAGCCATAATGTCTTTACAAGGTTGACTGGTAACATTGATCTAGAATTTGTATATATGATTTGTCATTAACAAACTTATTCATAACAATCTTTAAAAAACCTTATTAAATATAATTCTTTATATATTACATCATATAATTAAAATATATGATATGACAATTTGTGGAGCCTGAAATGAAAACTTATTCTAATATTCAAAAAGGCGATGTCTATTAGTGGGTCTAGGTATAACTACATTTCACAATGTATTGACACTGCTAATTGACTTAAAACTTTTGTTGACTGAACATAAAAACATTTTGTAAAATCTGGCAGAAACTTTTTCACATGTTGTACCGTTTAGAACTGAAACTATGATACACTCTCAAAAACGTCCACCAAATGCGCCGTTGTCATAGGTTATCATATTTCAAGTTTAAGTTTTTTAAATAGTAGAACTTGTTGAAATCACATATTGATGTCTTATCCAGTGCTTGACAATCTTGTGTGCGTAAGCAGGGCCTAGGTCAAATGAAGACACTAAAACTTTGTTGATAGGTAAGTAGTGGTCTCTCCCAAGCTATGTAAGTGAGCTTGTTGACATATCTGTAACGGAAATTTATGTAAGAATATGCTAAATGATGTAATATTGGAACCTAACGTTGCAGGATCAACACTTACCCCTTCTACTCCTACCTACGTTTCTGCTTGTGCTCTCAGCTGTGTGACGACTGCCTGTCGTTCTACTAGCTCTCCTCGTGTTGTATATGTGGCTACGTCATCGCAGGACGTTGGGAGGGGAAGTAGCAGTGGGCGGCGTCATAATGAATTACATAAAATAAATTTCATCGTAAAGTCCGTATTGTCGTACGTATATTTTAAGGTTAAGTCAATATTCCACCTTTACAATACCATAATTTATTGTTTATTTATTTCAACAACATTATTAAATAATACGGGACATTTTTTAAAAAGCTTTTTCTTGAATATTTTACGGCTGATGATGTCCCGTATTATTTAATAATGTTGTTTAAATAAATAAACAATAAATTATGGTATTGTAAAGGTGGAATAACGCCATTGTCCGGTCCCAAGTCCGGAATGAGAAAGGAGAAGGGTTTGCTGGTCTGGCACCCAGCTGTAAAACTGCCAACGCCGAATGCTGGGCGGTGGGAAATAACCTGACTCCCTAAGGGGGCCAACGGCTTCGGGCGAATGAGCCCCTTTGGGTGGGGTGATGGTCCCCACAGTGGAGGAAATGCCACTGGAATCCATTATGCAGCGTCTGTTCTCCAGGTTAGGGGCGGTTGCACAAGGCGTCTGTACTCCAGAGGAGCGGCCTCATTATCACCTCACTGGAATACATCTAGAGTTGTAATTTGGGACCTAGTCCCACACAGGTGACACCTTGACAGTCAACCATGGAAGGTCTTTTAAGGAATACTCCACCGGCTGAACCAAGAGTTCAGAGAAGGCAGCATTCGGATACGGTAGGCTGCCACCTGAAAGCCACCGAAGTAGGAGGCACGGAAATACCCCAGTACTACATACGCGAATGAGACAAAATCAAGAATCAAACCAAAGCAGATAACATACTTCTCTACACACAACATAAACTCACTCATGCAAACCGGTAAACGAAAAGTGATCACCGACATAATGGACCAACACAAAATTCTTATCATGGGATTACAGGAAATTAGAAACACTGACCAGGATGCTTGGAATCTCAAGAGTACAGACTTTATAAAGGTATACCCGGGAAGAGAGTGATGAAGAATGTCCCACAATTTGGAACAGGATTTTTGGTCAGCCTTAAAATAATAAACTCAGTTCAAGAATTCAGATCACAGTCTCCACGACTCTCAACGCTCACCTTAAAGGCATCTAATAAAATCTATACTATAATAAATGCCCATGCTCCCACTAATGATAAAAACAACTCCTCAAAAGACCAGGAGGAAACAGGAGAATTTTGGGACCTCTTGGACCAGACCATAGATAACATCCCCAAACACCATATAAAATTATTAATAGGCGACTTCAACGCTCAACTAGGCAGAGAAAGAAAATACCGTGACATCATCGGAAAATGGCCAGCACACAAGAAAACAAATAAAAATGGAGAGAGACTAGTTGACCTGTGCAGAAACCATAATTTAATCTCAAAATCTACATGTTTTAAGAGGAAACCTCAAAAACTCAAAACATGGAAACACCCTGACTACACTAAAGGAGAATGGCAACTGGATCACGTCTGCATGGACAAATACCACCACAAAGAGATCTATAACGTTAAAGTCCTCCGAGGAATAGACACAGGTTCAGATCACTACGTAGTTAAAACTAAAATTAAACTCACTCCCCAGAGGAGACAACAAAAGCAAGCCCTTGAAACTAAAAGAAAAATAGATCCTACCGAGCTAATCAACAACAAAAGTTACCAGAAAGCAACTGAAAAAATAAAAATCACAGATAAACTTGAAGACTTAGTACACAACCTTAAACAAATTGCAGAAGACCTGGCTCCAATTAAACCACGTAAAATACACCAATGGTGGAACAGTGAATGTGATGAAACAGTAGAGAAAAGACATCAAGCATGGCTATTAAATCAGTCCCAAAAGACAGAAATATCCTATCAAAAGCTAGTAAAACAGAGAAAAGAAACTACCCAAGTCTTAAGAAGAATAAAAAGACAACATCATAAGGACACCCTGCAGTTAACTGAAGAACAGTTCAGTAAAACTCAATCAAGGGACTACTACAAAACCTTCAGAAAGCAGCTCCAAAAATATGAACCCCCGACTCTACTGATGAAGGATGAAGATGGTAAGCTGGCCCATAACAATAAAGACAATGCAGAAATTCTGGCTAAACATTTCAAAAAGTTTTTAAATTGTGAGGAACCTACAGAACTCCTTCATTTGGACACCAACACCCCGATAAAAACATCACCAGAGAACATCAATCCCCCCACAATAAAGGAAGTCTACCAAGCTCTGAATAAATTAAAAAACTACAAAGCACCAGGAGAAGATCAGACCTTTGCAGAAATCTGGAAATATGCAGGAACATCAGCAAAAGTTGCCCTCCATCAACAACTTGTCTCTATCTGGATTAAAGAAAAACTACCAGAACACTGGACAACAGCCCTCATTCATCCACTGCACAAAAAGGGGGACAAAACCGACCCTAATAACTACAGGGGAATCTCGCTCCTAGACATAACATACAAAATATTTTCAATAATCATCCTTAATAGGATAAGTTTACAACTTGAGAAAGAACTAGGAGAATATCAAGGTGGTTTCAGACCCTGGAGGAGCTGTCCTGATCAGATCATGAGTCTTAAGTTGATAATGGACTATAACAGGAGAAGAAACAGAGATATGGTGATAACATTTGTAGATTTCAAATTTTAAGACACCTTGGACTACACCCCAAATTAATAAACATGATAAAATTGACTCTCACCAATACCAAATCAAAAGTGAAGTTTAGGGGTGAAATATCAAAGACATTTGAAATTAAAACTGGACTACGGCAGGGAGATGGGCTCTCACCACTATTATTTAACTGTGCTCTAGAAATGGTAATGAGGGAATGGTTTAGAAAATGTCCCCCCAAAATAAAGATTGGCCGAAAAATCAAAACAAATTGCCTGGGTTTTGCTGACGATTTAGCATTACTAGCAGTGGACATAAAAGAAGCAAAAACCCAGATATCAGAACTTCAAAACATTGCAAATAAAATTGGCCTCAAAATATCATTTGAAAAAACAGAAATTATGCCCCAAAAACCAACACAGCTAAAAGAAGTCACCATAAATGGTAATAAAATCAAAATAGTAACTCAGTTTAAATATCTTGGAGAAGTAATAACACATAACTTAAATGAAAAAATCTCAATCCAAGTAAGAACAAATAGATTAGCTAAAGCACAAAAATTAACATGGGATATCTACAAAAAGAAATGTCTATCAATAAATACAAAAATAAAACACTACAACACAGTTATAAAACCGGAAGCTAAATATGCAGCAGAAACACTCTTTTACCTGAATAAACAATCAAAGACTGACAGACTTCAGAAAATTGAAAGGAGGATTGGAAGAACCTGGATCAACAAAAAATACCAGAAAGATGGACAGTGGCAGTTAATACCTAACAAAACCGTGTACAAAGAGCTAGAACCCATTACAGATACTACCGGTATGCGTAAGAGGAGACTGGGATTCTTTGGACACATCATGAGGATGCAGGATTCGAGACTTCTGAAACAACTAGTACAACACAATCTCGTCTCAAAACATACCACAACAGGATGTAAATGGATCAGAGAAGTAAGAGAGGATCTGAAGGAAATAGGCCTTACAACAGAAGACACCACAAATAAGATAAAATTGAATACAAAACTCAAGAATACAAACCTCCGCTTTACCCTTACACAAAACAAACCAACAACACGCACATTTTCAACCGAGGAAAGGGCACGAAGATCAGAGCGTCTGAAGAAGTACTGGGAGGACCGCAAAGCCCGAACAATCCCTTCAAAGAGACCTGAACGACGGACTGACTAAAGTGATCCTATGTGGTCATAAAAGAAGAAGAAGAAAGGTGGAATATTGACTTAACCTTAAAGTCATAATGAATGGCGTTGTTCGTGGTGCGGAATGTTCAGAGGTAGTGTAGGAGGGGGTGTTTGTTTTGTGGATTGCTCTTCATCTTTTCCGGAATAAAAATGTTCTATTTCGTCATTTCAAATTTTTATCTCTGCTGAAGTGTTTGTCTAAGTGGATATACAGTAGAACCTCGATCATTCGAAATCGGTTAATTCGAAATCTCGCCAATTCGAAGCAGCTCCTGTTCCCGGAAATATGAGGTAAAGTTTTGCATGTTATTCAAATCGTTTAATTTTAGAATTTGTAAATGGAAGAACAATGTTGGTCCCGTTACCAAAATTCAGACTTTTAATTTGAAACTGCCTTTACATTTTGGGGGAAAAAAAAAAAGTATTTTACAGAGTAATTCAATTAAAAATTTCTCCGTGTCATGAAAGAACGCGTCTTCCAGGACGTGCAGGGTAACTTTGCGCACATTCACCTACTTCGGCGCGTCTACAGTGTCCTTCATATCTGCTATGTTGAAGCGGAATCGTAATTATTTTGTATTCGGCGTTTTAAGGAACGCCACAATATCACGTAGGCCTAGCAGGCAGTGTGCGGAGATGTAGAATCCGTGAACACTGGCGATGCCGACAGTAGGCAAAAAAGCGTGGCTTATAGCCTATAATCAATTCGTACGCACCAAACAATATTATCAATGCTGATGAAACTGCATTGTTTGTTTTATTTTTTTAAATGTGAGGCCAAACGGACTAAGGAGAAAATTGCCAGCTGGGAAATAAAGTGTGTTGCTATGCAGTGCACACGGAAGCGAGAGACTTCCTTCCCGTCATAGGAAAGTTCGAAAAGCCATGATGTTTTAAGGGCGTCGGGCACTTTCCATCTAGAAATGCAGACAGTACAGTAGCTGAAAAAAAAAAAGAGAAGCATTTGCACACGGGAGCCAGCATAATTTTTCCTCGTCTTGGAATTGTGTTTTTCTTCCTCTCGTTGCGTGAGGTGATGTTTGCCATTGCTTTATACAAGTGCATTATTTGAATAATGTAAATGGACCGTGTTGGATACATTTCTGAAATACAGTAGTGACTTCCATGGAATATGAAACGTTTAAACTGAGAATCAAGGTGATTGCATGTATTAATGGGTCTTAGAAGTGCCATGGCGGGAAATCGCGCAAGTATAGTCACTGTACTATTGTTGTAATGTGGACGGAAGCGAAAGTTCGATAAGCCGCAATGTTTTAAGGGCATCGGGTACATTCCATGCAAGCACAAGGCATCTAAAATGCAAACAGTACAGTGATCCAATGAATGGAGCACTTGCACAGGGGAGCCAGTATAGATTTCTTCTCGCCTTTGAACCATGTTTTCTTTCTTTCTTTCTTTCTTTCGATTTCATTGCGTGAGGTTATGTTTGCCGGTGAGTTATCCAAGTGCATTATTTGAATACTGTAAATGCACCTTGTTGGATACATTTTGGAAATAGTTTTTCTCCATGGCATTTAAGAGGTTTAAATGTGAATTAGGGTTAATTGCATGCAGTAACGGGTCTTAGAATATATTGTGATGCCACAAGGGTGGGCATTTCTGAAGTACGTGTTGGCGGTTAATTCGAAATCAAGTAATTCGAAGTCCGATTTCTGCGTCCCAACGACTTCGAATTAACGAGGTTTTATTGTATAATGTTCTCCAGTTCATTCATCAATTTTCCTTTTTATACGATACTATGTTATCTGTGTTTTTGTCAGTACATTTTTTGATATAATCTTTTGAAATTGAATGTGTATACATCTTCAGTCTGGGAAGCCATATTTGTTTATTTACTTATAGTGCTTAGTTACCATAGCACTTGAATGATCAGTTGGTGATCAGGTAAGTAAGGTTAACCGAAGTTTGTATACCTCTGCTGACACATCATGCATTGAGATGGACGATTCAAACAGAAGTAATGTTTCAGCTAAAGACAAAAGTAATTCCTCTCAGCCTGTGTGTAACCATTGTGGGCAACTGTTTAAGTCCACTCGGGGGGTCATTATTCATATCTCAAAAGCACATCCGAATGAGCACCGAACACGGCTAGTGAATAGACAGATAGCTGGGGAATCGAACCACCAAGTAAGTACTGAAATAAATTTAGGAACATCTGCAGAACAAGGGCATGAATCTAGAAAAAACATAAAACAACAAAACACACACAACTCGTAATACCAAGAGCAAATGATGATGATATGGAGGGAAAGGCTACAAGGCGACATCAATTATTCTGAATTTTTCTTATTTGTGGAAGACTTTCTAAAGTTTCTGACCACTGCAATTGATTTTTTGCCTGGGCTTCAACACCCAGCAAGCAAATTTTACGAGGCGCGTAAAAAGAAATTGTATGTTAATACGGAAAAAGGATATAAACAACGTTCAAATCCGCAAAGGTCCGCTAATAGGGATAGAGAAAAAAGACAAAGTAAGTATTCATATCAGTTAACTCAATTTCAGTTGCACAATCAACGTAGGAAAGCAGTTAGAACTGTCCTTCATGAAAACAATGAACGATGTCTGATTTCTCAACATGTATATGGCTATTTCCATGAAATATTAGGACATGGAAATGATTCAGTGAGAGAAAATTATCCCCCAAAAGTGAGTGAAGCTACACAAACGGTTTACAGTGACATGTTTAATGATACAGCTTGCAACAAATAGAACTGCGGTGGTCACTTCACCTGGACCTGATTATGTCATCGTTAGAGCTATTAAAAGTGACATCGCTTCCGAGACAATTGCCACAATACGCACTCATATGCTTCAAACAGGACAGGTACCACTATGTTTTAGAAAGGCAAGAACCGTTCTTATACACAAGGGAGGTGCCCCTGATGACATTGCAAACTGGAGACCAATCACAAAATTTTCCGTTGTTAGGAGAGTAATTGAGCGAGCTCTTGATAAATGGAGAAATTGCTTTTAATCCACAACAACGGGGATTTATATCTTCAGCCGGTACACATATCAATACTTCTACACTCGATTCGGTTTTAAATTCCGGGAAACAGAACAAAACTGATCTAACAGTGATTTTTCTAGATGTCAGAAAGGCGTTTGACAACATTGGGCACCTTCATTTGCATGAGACCTTGAGGACATTAAGAATACCTGAGAAATTACAGGAACTAATAATTAATCTCCAGACAGTAAACACTATAAAAATAGAAACTGTAACTGGAAAGACAGCCACCTTATGCCTAAGAAGGGGCGTTATGCAGGCCTCACCTCTTTCTCCCCGTCTCTACAATCTAGCGACAGATCATATTTTAAACAAACTAACTGAGGACTCTCTCACAATCCACTATGGATTTTCTTTAGTACCACATCTTCCACCTTTAACAATCATGGGTTTCGCTGATGACTTGGCTGTCATAAGAAATAGTCGAACAGCAGCACCTGAGCTCTCGAAAATAGTCACAAGGAGATTTCATGAAATAGGGCTTTATATCAACCCAACGAAATCTATTGCAATCTGCATCAAACGCGGAAAGTTAATTGAAGACCCAGCTGAATTTAAGAGCTATGATATATCGAGTTTGCGATGTGGGGAAACAATCCGCTATCTGGGAGTTATTCAAATGAAATAATTTTTCAACCTACACAGGAGCTTAAAAAATTACAGAATAAAAATGGAGAAATTGGTTTCTTCTCCACTATTACAGGCTGACCAGAAATTTAAAGTAATAAACACTGTTATATACCAATCTCTCATATACCCATTCCAAACTATCAAGCCAGAGAAGATTCCAAAAAAGTTCCTTGCTGATACAGACATACTAATTCGAAGTGCTCTTAAGGAAATTCTTCAAATACCTGCACACATTCCTAATGGAATGGTGTACATTGAGAAAAAATATAAGGGGTTGGGACTCTTCTGTGCCACTTGGGAAGCTCATCTTCAGCACATTAACATCTCTAAGGTACTATTAAGCTCAGGTGACGAATATATCCGTGCTACAAGAAATCTGAAAGAAGAAATAACTCTCTCACTACAATCCCTCAATGTCCTTCCATCTGACAATTTGCTACATCCACGCCTAGAAATAACAGATGCCAGGAAAGTGAGAAGAGTACTGAGAGAAAGGACATTCAGTGAGTGGAGTAACTTGCAGCAGAAAGGAAGAGGTGTATGTTTGTACAATGAATATACTCCTGCCAACTCCTAGATTCGAGACCATTAAGGCTTATCATGTAGTGAAAGGCGTGAAGCAATTAAGATGACAGCAAACATTTCAGCAGTTAGATCAGTACCAGGAAGATCTCAGAACGATTCCCTTTGTAGGCGCTGCCTCAAGGAGATTGAAACTCTTGCACATGTTCTGGGATCTTGTCCTCGTGGTGAACTTTTAAGGAATACGCGTCATCATAAAATCCGCTCATTAATTGCGGCAACGCTAAAAGACCATGGTTTCCAGTTATTTGTAGAGGTTCATGGTTTAGCAGACAACGGAAGTCACAGAAGGATTGACATCATTGCTTTCAAGAATAAGAAGAGAGGTTACATCGATCCCACAATTCGCTTTGAAAGCCATAAGTCGCAGCCCTCAGATGTTAACCTAGAGAAAAGGAATATTTACTTACCAAAAATTCCTTTCTACAGGGAGAAATACCAGATAGAGGAAATTGACATAGTAGGTCTAATGATTGGAGCAAGGGGAACAATTCCCGCTTTTGCCGTTAATTTCTGGAAACAGATGTCTCTGCCAGTTACGTTACGGGAGATTGCCTTCATAGCCTTAAGGGGCTCGCTGTTAATTCTAAGAAATCACTGTTACAATTAGGTTACCTTCAACATTTCTCAAGTACAGTATATCTATTTCTCTTCCAAAACTAAATGTAAAAGTATACTTTATTACATACTATCCACTTCATTCCGTATCGATATTGCAATCAAATAAGAATTAAGTAAAAACTTTTCCACCTGATCGATACTTTTATTATTTAACCTTAGGCTAAATTATGTCATTAAAAACTGCAGTACATGTTTCAATTGCTTGGCAATCATCATCAGTTGCTTATCTTATAGCTTAGGCGAAAGAACATAAAACATCTGATAATTATTTTTTTTGTTGGTAAAGGACACTTAATGGTGAGGGAGGCTGGGTGGGGGGGGGGGAGGGGGATGTTAAAATTAGATATACAGTGAAACACAGCTGAACCTAATGAAGAACTAGTGTAGCGCCATAGAAGGAATTTTAGAAAGATTTAGTTTAGAAATAGCTTCTTAATTTGTATATCTAATTTTGACATCCCCCTCAATCCCTACCCTCCCTCACCGTTAAGTGTCCTTTACCAAAAAAATTATCAGATGTTTCATGTTCTTTCGCCTAAGCTATAAGATAAGCAGCTGATGATGATTGCCAAGCAATTGAAACATGTACTGCAGTTTTTAATGACATAATTTAGCCTAAGGTTAAATAATAAAAGTATCGATCAGGTGGAAAAGTTTTTACTTAATTCTTATTTAAAGTATACTTTGTCGCAAGGCAGGCTCTGCATGAGAGGAAGTATTCCATAAAATAAAACATGATTATTTTTAAATTTCTATAGTAGTAAAATGGTGTCCCTTTTCTTGCATATGATTACTCATAGCAGAATAATTATTACGTTTAGGAGCATTTACACGATCTAGGTATCTAGTTATAAAATTCCTAATCTCATTTGTTTTGAGAGTGTATCATAGTTTCACTTCTAAATGGTGCAACATGTGGAAATGTTTCTGCCAGATTTTAACAAAATGTTTTTATGTTCAATCAACAAAAATTTTAAGACAATTAGCAGTGTTAATAGATTGTGAAATGTAGTTATACCTAGACCAACTAACAGACAGCGCATTTTTGAATATTAGAATAAATTTTAATTTCAAGCTCAACAAATTGTCATATATCTTAATTATACAATGTAATATACAAAGAATTATATTTAATAAGGTTTTTTAAAGATTGTCATTAATAGGTTTGTTAACAACAAATCATACACTGTGCGGCACGAAAAACGCAACACTTCAATTTCTTTCAAAAACTGAAATTTATTCTAAATTTATGACACTGTTATGACACTAACCCACCATCTTATGATGGAATATTATGGTACGGTCCCATCTAACGGTCTAACAATGAAAAGAAAAGATGATTATAAACAAATTGAACAAATTAAGCGAGAGATGCACATTTCAGGGAAATTTTGAGTAAGCTCATAAAGGTAATGCACTCTGTTTTAATGTTACACACTTCACAGACGTCGGAGACTATCTTGGGGACCTCTGTTCGCATCTTCAAAAGCGTGTATTACCACCTCTTGCAGCAATGACGGCATTCAACCTTTCAGGCATGCTCTTGATTAATGCGGTAATGTTCTGTTGAGGAATCATCTCCCATTCTTCCAGGAGGGCGTTCCGTACGTCCTGTAGGGTCTCTGGATAGCGCTGACGGACTCTTCTCCCCAGCTGGTCCCAAACATGCTCAATGGGATTCAAAACGGGGCTTCGAGCAGGCCAAACCATAGCATGAATCTCTGTTTTATCCAAGAACTGTTGCACAATTCTTGCAACCTGTGGGCGTGCATTGTCTTGCATTAGTGTAAAACCACATACCGATGTGCGGTAAGGCTCCCATGCTCCACAAAGACTAAATCTGTCCTTGCAGCTGTATTGATTCCTGCCCACACCATCAAAGAACCACCGTGAAAAGGCATCCTGGATGAGAATGTGCAAGGGGAATACCTTTCCCATGGCCTTCTCCAGACCCTCTCTCTTCCGTCAGGTGATTGGAGGCCAAATCGTGACTTGTCGGTGAACAACACTTGATACCATTGTTGTACTGCCCAGCCAAGATGTTCCCTTCCAAAACGCAGTCGAGCTGTGCGATGCTCTCTGGTGAGTTCCGGTCCTGTAGAAGGTCTTCTGGACTGAAGATTGGCTTCTTCCAGTCTTCTTCGAACGGTTCTCTCACTAACATTGACTCCACGAACTTGGTGAAGTCGATTTCGTGCTTCAATAGCGGTGGTGTGATGGTTGCGGAGAACTTGAAGTTGTAAGAAGCAGTCATCTTTCTCCGATGTTGCTTTTCCTCGGGCCTGATCCTGGTCTCCTTGCAAAGCCTCCAGTTTCCATGTACGTTCGTACAGTTCTGCAAATTGTAGGTGTAGTACTCAACACTTCTGCAACGTAATGCAAGCGGCGACCATCTTCCACCAAAGCAACAGCTTTTGCAGCTTGTTCAGGGCTTAACGGCATGTTTACTCCAGAAAGCTGATTAAGAGAATCGCAGAAAGATCCTACAAACACACGACTGAAAGGGGAACAATTAAAGGTACAACAATAAGCGTTACAAGAGCGGGAAAACATTATTGGCTCAGATCCACCGACATGTTTTCCAGGTTGCGTGGGAAAAACAATTGAGGCTAGTGCAAGAAACAATCAACAATTCATTGTTTACTCACAAAGCAACGCCAATAGCATACCCCATCTTAAAACAGTGGTTGAAGTGCTTCACTTCGATTAAATACATAATTACACATCATTTATTGGATGTTGCGTTTTTTGTGCCGCTCAGTGTATACGGTATACAAATTCTAGATCAATGTTACCAATCAACCTTGCAAAGACATTATAGCTGAAGATGTTCAGAAAATGAACAAAACATGTTCCATGTCATAAAAATTAGGCAATAAAATAAAATAAGGATGAGATTCTAGTTTTGCATTGCTTGTTAGGTATTGAATAGATGGTAAAATAAGTTTTAATATTTTCCTTTTAATGTCCACCACTAGCGGGAAACCCAGCTTTCAGAAAGCAGTTACGAATTGTTGAGGCCGTAACATTTTTCCATGCACTGGTTGTCCACGAAATTGCTTGGAGAACATTCAGTCCCTTTGTCAGTGTTTGAAGGGTTACTTCATTCCCATTAAGTTCTGATACTATATGCTTCATCACTAACTGTCTGTACATAACCTTGAAGTTCTGCATCACCCCTCGGTCAAGCGGCTGAGAAACTGTTGTTACATTTTGCAACTTAATTGTATCCGGATGCGATGCTGCATTATCGAGAAATAATAACACTTTTCGCTCCTAGCGTATCATTTTTCTGTCCAATTGTCCTAGCCAGTCTATCATTATTTCTCTGGTCATCCATGCTTTCCTATTCGCTTTTCATTCAATGCCAACTTCTCCATGTTCTTAAAAACACCTTGGTTTTGCAGCTTTTCCTATCACAAGGGGCTTCTCCCATTCTCCACTCATACTTGCACATAAGACTGTAAGACGTTCTTTCGCACCAATACGACGACTTCCTTTGAAACACAAAGTTTTGTCGGGTAAAGCACGGAAAAATAATCCAGTTTCATCGGCATTCAAAATATTTTCCAGAGCATACCGGTCTACGATTGAAGGTACTTTTTCTCGCCAGTTTTCAACAATATCCATATTAACACTGGACGATTCTCCGCAAATCACTCTGAAGTTGATAACGTGTCGCTTTCTGAATCTTTCTAGCCAGCCATTCAAGGCTTTGAAATCTACAATACCTAATTCTGCTGGGAATTCTAACGCTTTAGCTAATATCATTGGTCCCGGCACAGGGACATTCTGACTTCTTATTTTAGTGAACCACTATAGCGTTGCCTTTTCAATTAGAGCTCCACTAGCACTTTGAAAAAGTTTAATGTACTGTTCGTTGCCATTTAAATGGCATTCTTTCACTAGTTCCTCTTGCTTTTCACAATTTTAGCTGCCTCTGTCTTTCCAATCTTGAACACTTCGGATAGTTTATGCACACCACACTTCTCACATTTATGATAGTCTATTTGACTACCTTTCCTTTTAGAGTTAAAAACTTCCTCGGAGCCATGTTTGCCAACTTACTAACGTAAAACTGATGTAACCTGACAGTGAAGGTACGAATTCCAGCGCTGTTGAGCATGTCAGATCACACAACTTCCGGAAGTGATAGCGTAGCTTAGTGTTGCCTTCAAAGAATGCTTACAGCTTGGACCAAAAGTTACGGTGTCTGCGATTCTTGGAAGTACCGTCTGTGCATAAAGTAAACGAATACATACTGTACAGGACACAAATACAGTATTTTTTTAAAAGGAAAGTGTTCGTTAGGAGAGGTTCAATTGGAATTTCTCGTGGCTATGGTGTGTCTGCGTCTGTAAAAAGGGGCGCCAGTATGAGAGGGGTAAATTACTCATACCCAACATGGTATTTAATTACGGACCTAGAAAATCGTCCGCCAACGAGGGATGTCCGCCGGCGCGAGGTGTCTGTCAAGGCGGGTTTTACTGTATTGCAAAAAAGTACAAGTTGCTTTACATCGCACCAACACAGATACAGTAGGTTTTATGGCAACAATGGGATTGAAAAGTGGGGAGTGGGGAGGAACTAGCCATAGCCTTAATTCAGGTACAGCCCTGACATCTGCCTGGTGTGAAATTGGGAAAGCACGGAAAACTATCTTCAGAGCTGCCAACAGTGGTGTTTAAGCCCACTACATCCGGAATGCAAGCTCACAGCTATTATTATTATTTATTATTATTTATAAGTAAACACACGTCATAACAAACCGACGAATCACAAACCTAACCCCGCCCCTACCTTCACAATAGCCACTCCTCCATCCCCTCCACCAACATCCATCCACACAGCTCACATGAGCCCCAGACGTACTCGCAGCAGAGCACAACAAATATCCAAACATATCGGTACACAACCCTCACAGCAACAACAGTAAGTACTTTTTTCATTTCACACATACATCCAGGCATTCCTTCATACATACGCTATACTCATATTAGCTTTTCTTTACAGATAACAACCATATAACGTGCACAGATGAGAGAAGTGTCACCACCAACTACTCTGATATTAAAACCTATCTTGCTACATCAACTTAATTTTCAAATTTTACTGACAAGAGTTCTTATAACATACCAATACAAAGTATATCAACCATAGAACATTCTCGATATTCAACTTAATCAACACAAGAACTACAAGAGGATTTAAGAATGAATGCAACGCAACATGAACTCAAATTTTAATAGACGTTTTTAAAATATACCATGTTTTAATGTGTTTAATGTGCTATATATTTTTAGTGTCTTATGATTTGGCATATATATTTTAATGTGTTTATGTACTCATGTCCATGCTCAATCAATAGGTTTTAGTTTATTCTAACCATCACTACTTTTAATCAGAGCTATTTTAACGCAACATACTGCAATATATTTTACTTCCATTTTTTTATCAGACATCCGGATGCTCTTAAGTAACTTCTTTGTAATTTATCCCATGACTGTAAATTTGTGTGCTAGCTGATGATGGCCAAGATAGGTCAAAACCGGTACTAGTGTAATAATTCATCCACAATAAATGTATTGATCGGTGGAACATTTTTCTTATCTATTACAAGCTCACAGCTATGCGACCCAATGCAAAAAGGAGGGAGACTTGTCAATGGAGGTATATTTCATTAGGACTGTGTCAAATAACTAAAAGTGGACCATTATGACAGTAGCAGTTGCTTCAAAATGCTGGTCGTGGTGGTTTTTGTTTTAAGAGGAAATACGAGAAAAAGAGGGCAGAGGAAGCAGGAGCCCTTGAGCATGAGTGAGCGACCCCTGCCATGGTTCCATCACTTATGTATGTTGCTGTACTTAAGTTTACAACTCTGAATTATCCAAACCCATTTATCACTGAGATCACTTCAAATCTAACTCTAATTTATATTCTCAGTTCTCCTGCAACTCTATAAACACAATAGAATAGGAGTCTGTTGTTGATAAAACAAACTGTGTTAGATAATACAGTAATAAATACTATGTGTAATTACTGAAGCATTTTTTTTGTGGGATTAACTGACACAACATGACTGCTAAAACATCCAACAACTATTCTGATAGTCAACCCAGGCAAAATGCATAATTATTTCCATTCCTTCATAGCCTTCTGAAATTCATGTCTTTTTAGACTTCTGTTGTTTCAGACTCCCTGTATTTTGAATACATATAGAAGAAAGCTGCACGAGTAAATTATCCCTAGTCATTACTCAAATGACAAATTTATTGCTCAAAGTGCATATGTGAGATAAATAATTACTGGAAAATACACAATTAGAGATTTTCTCTTTCCATTAAAAATAATGTATCAATGAGATGAACACTCACCAGCAGCAGCATCTGACACAGCCCTAGCTATGGCTGAACTAGAAACTGTACGATTGCGGCCCATGATCTCTTCAAATTCAGCCTCGCTAATAGGCGGTGGACCCTCGGGACGGTGTTCAGGTGGTGGAGCACCATACTGTGGCTGTAAAAACAATTTTTATCATTGCAACACTTGTCATTTAAATTTCTACAATAAATTAATAACCATTAAGACTGGATAACCTGAAACCTATAAGCCTAACTCTCGAAGATGAGAGACCAAGAGTTCCATGGTTAATTCTTTATAAGAACTACCTCAATCTCCATCACTCTAGAAGTTCCATATCTATGTTCAGTAAAATAATGAATCACATGCAATGAGCTTTTGCATTTAATAACTTTCTTTATAGTGTTAGAAGTGCATATATTTTTATTCACTCTGATACAAAGTAGAACTTCAATGAAGTGATTCGTGTAGCAACTTGAATGTGCACAAATTGAAGAAATGTTGTGATGCAAATATCTTCTCTAGTCTACAACCTCCTGATTAATTTACCTTCCCAGTCCCTGTACGCAAACATTTAAAAATATATGAATTCATTAACGAAAGAGTTGCATAACTGTATGTAGTACAGGCCTGCCTTCAAGGTTCCTGTCTCTCAACCTTCCATACAACTGAGTCATTTTACCCCCACACATTCAACAACGTATGATCCGACTCATTGGCTGAATGGTCGGCGTTGAGGCCTTCGGTTCAGAGGGTTCCGGGTTTGATTCCCAGCCGGGTCAGGGATTTTAATCACCTCGGATTAATTCTTCTGGCCCGGGAATTGGGTGTTAGTGTTTGTCCCAACACTTTCCTCTTCATATTCACACAACACACTACACTACCAACCACCACAGAAACATGCAATAGTGATTACATTCCTCCATATAGGGCTGGTGTCAGGAAGGCATCCAGCCGTAAAACAGGGCCAAATCCACGTGTGCGACACAGTTTGTACCCGCGACCCCACGGGTGTGGAAAAAGTGGTAGAAAAAGAAGATGATTCAACAACATATGGTGTTCACAGACGGTAGAGTTGCATACTAGTATGCAGAAGAAGTTATAATGTGCTCTGATGTTTCTAATTACTTTCCAGAAAACCAGCTCCTTATCATTAAAACATAACTATTTTCATATTCAGGAAGCTAAGATAAAACTATAGCAGTAGTGTTATCAGCTCACAATAAGAACCCCCTTTTTTTTCCCAATGGAGTATTTTTCTAATAAAAAATTGTTTTTCTCCTTCTCTTTCGTTTAAGACAAGTTGTACTATTTAATCCTAGAAGTGCAACCCTTTTCCAATAAGACAGCAATATTTCTCGGAGACAAAAATGAGAAGCTTTAAAAGGGAGGGGGAATACAAAGGAAGTATATAGATTGTGTAAATCATTTAAATGGTATTTGTCAGCATATTACAAAGGACTATCTCCACGTAAATGGTGGGGCCAGCTAAGGAAAAGGACAGTTCAATTCGTAGCAGGTAGCACGACACCACGCAGGACCGCAGACAACTGTTTCTGGAAATACTGCAATGTCTTGGGATCATGTCTTCAAGCGTTTAGATACAAAATGTGAAACACTCCACAAGATACCACGTGTCCAAACATATACCCTGTGAGATACCCTCTGGTGACCAAGATCATTAATGTGTGGTGTCTATATGGTCTGACATTGTGGTTAGCCAGTTCGAGTTCCGCAACAACAACAAACATCAGAATGTTGGCTGGCAATGTAGGAAGGGGGGTGGTATACAATCACTAGATTGTGTGCGAAATGCCTAGATTCAATTCAAAACTTCTCTGCAGTGTTCATATGGAGTAAGGGGATATGACACTGCTGATCGTCAGTCATCTATCGGATTGGGATGTTAAGCCTTAAGGAAACTCCTAGGTGTTGTTCGACGGGAGCAGGCTATGTGCTGACACTGGATTTTGACCTATACCTACCTCGTTGTTATTATTATACTCATCGAACATTTTTCTTACACTCCTTGTACTAGAAGCCAAATGACAAAATTAAAAGATGACCTGACCTACTCAAAATGAGCCCCTGACAGATCAGTATGACAGCTTTTAAAAACACAGTAAAGGACTATTTGTGGGTCCTACTGTTAGGCATGAATACATCAAGAAAGACAAAGGCAAAAATGAAAGAAAGGCCTAACAAACTCATGTTGCCAAAACCATGGTATAATTAATATTATAGTTATCAGTTCATCACCTGGAAGCAGAGAAAGAAAAATGAACTTCTGCCCAGTTCTGTATTTCTTACTATATCCATCTCCATTACACAGACTACATACAGATTATGCAGTTCTGGAAAGGAGTGTTTTCCTTACTGAAAAGCAACATCTGCCTTGTTAATAAGAGCATCAATTAATAATTATACCTTTCCGCTTCAGCAGGCAACGCTGAAAACAGTACATTCACAAGCACGAAGTTGAATAGAGAATACTTGAGTGTGACTGTAATTGCAATTAGTTTCATTTTCTTCATTTAAAAGTGTACTAATGAATATCAATGCAATATCAACATTAGTGAACTTTTACAAACGCTTTCTTTCAACGCATTGTGAGTTTCGTGTGTGGTACCCCTGTTCTCTGCTACTTTCATGTCACTTGTTATCTCGTTTATTGACTTCCAATAGTGTAATGATGAGTAAATATATGAAACATGATTAAAATACACAATGTTTTAACATTAAGTGATTCCCGTAAGGAACCTTATACATAAATCTACTTATTAGTAAGTGATTCATTAGAGAACAATTTATCAACTGAAAAGTGTTCAAAGTAAATAAGTTATTGTGTCTTTAACCTGCACGTGCATAATTTTGTAAAAATTTGCCATTTTAAAATGAACTACCAAGAATTGTGCAAAATATCATGTTTTTTATTCAATATTAGCTGAATATTCTCACAAAAGTATCACAACCATGAACACACTATAAATGTAAAAATTAGGCCAATATTCATTTTTTTTAAATAATAAAAAACTGTACACTTTTAAATGAAGAAAATTAAACTAATTGCAATTACAGTCACACTCAAATATTCTCTATTCAACTTTGTGCTCCAAAAAAGATTTAACTCCAAAAATGTAAGTACGAGAATATTTTTCTTTAGCATGTGCATTTTCATTAAAACTGTATTGGCATTCTGAGCGCAATCACTACATTACTACCTGGCATTAAAAGGGTTACACAAGATGCAATAAAAATAACATGCTGGGAAATGTATGTAGTGAAGTAAACAGTCTTTCAGAGTTGATGCACTGAAAATATTCACTTGTACTAGAAGTTATTGATATCGTCTTAATGCCAAACAGCCTTAAATGTACAATATCTGCATTTGCTACATGGTAGCTTAAAGGTCTCAGATAAACAAGTGCAGCAGAAAAGATTTCATCACTGTATACCGTATTTACTGGCATGATTCTCGCCCTGGTTTATTTAATGAACCCTTAATTTAATATACGGTAGATGTTGATTCCCATAGGGAACCTAAAATATTTAAGGTTCCCTATGGGAATCAACATCTGTATCATCTGATGGCCAGGCAGGCATCAATTTTTGAAAATGAGACAGTCTCTGATAGTGCATTGGCATTGCCGGTGGCTCGAAGTAACCTACGCAGTGGCCTCCACGGTATGCACTGGCCATGCGTCTTGGTAGGTGTGCTATTTACCAACCGATGAGCCCAACTTAGCACACTGGGGAGAAACTCTGGCAACCAGAGTAAGCTCGAAAGTTTATAATGTCTGATAGGGGACCAACTAATTGGTATCCTTAATTTCTTGAGGAGGAAATAGGAGAATTATTTCCAGTATATTTCCTGCATCCCATTCGACAATAAAATCGGTTGCAGTTATGAATCTCTACCCCTCTAAAGCTTCAAAATAATCATTTCTGCCCATTCCCGGCTCCTTTGATAATGAATTTCCTCAAGATAACTTGCACCAGAGTGATGCCATGGACGGATGAAGCAAAACATTGATTTTCAGAGGTTGGACAGAAACTTTCAATATTAAAAATATGCAAGAATATTCATCAACTACATGTTACACCCATTATTTCTTTGCTTTTTTTTTACTGGTATGTACACCTAAAATTGTTATTGTGGGCTACCATGTAAAAATTTTTGTGGAACTTTTATGATGTATAATTCTTACATGTATAATGTGTGGAAATGTTGTAACCATGTAGGCAGCGTATACCAAGAAAGTGCTCAAGAGTAATCATAAGCCAAGCCTCAAGAATGTTCTTCCTGTTCCTAGTGTAGTTTTTATACTCTTGGCAAATTTTAAGAATGTTGATGCGGACAACGTTTCTTAAAGTTATTTTGAAGAAACAGTTACTGCTTGGCTCTCTTACATTATAGTTCAATATTAATACCGAATACATGGAAACCTTTATCTGGAGATCCTCTAGACAACTATAAATTCATGAATACGTCCAGCGGTTCTTGAGGTTTACCCATAAGCTGAAAATGTATGAGCCACAGGAATCCTCTTTATATACCGAGCGTAGATTTCTTACTGTTAAATGATATTAGAACTGTTACCATATAGTTTGCAGATATCTTTAATGGTTTAGTCAGCATAAGTCAACATTGTTTGCATGGTGTCGTTTTCTTTGAGTTCTCTTGCAGAAACCGTTACTGCTCGACTTCCTTACATCATATTTCATCATTTAACATACATCATATTTCATCATTTAACATACATCATATTTCATCATTTAATACAATGAAATCTTTATCAGGAGTTCCTGTAGGCAACAGCAAAACCCACATAAAAATCTGTCCAGTAGTTGTCAAATTATAACCGATCACCAATACAAACATTACGTACACAGCATACACAGAGTTTTAAATAAGTAGACTATTTCACCCCTATAAAACCTAAATTTTTAAAAAGAAAAGGCAAATACATAATTGCTTATTTTCAATAAGGAGTTAATATGTCCTGTTTCTCCAGTTGAACTTCAATAATCTGAGTTGGCTCCCTAACAGAAACAACTACCCCTTCTTGCCCCTAATCGGGGCAAATTTTAAAAACCACTCAAACACATTTATTTTTAATGATCAGTTTATATGCCAAATATCACCTCTCCAACTTAAGTAATTTGTGAGATATGGTATAGTTACCTTTAAGAAAACAAATTATATCCTATTTCTCAACCATATAGGGTTGAATTTTGAAAGACACTCAACCACATGTTTATTTACTTTTAATAATGAGTTTATGTGCTGAACATTGCCTCTCCAAATTGAACGACACGTACGATATGGGTTTTCTTCAAAAAGAGAATTAACACTTTTTTCACCCCTTTAGGACTGCAACATCCATAAAGCCTTTCTTATCTCTTGCTTACAGCATAAGAGAAGTTAGTTGTCCAAATTTGATGTTTTTTGATACAAAAATACAAACATTACGTACACTACATACACAGAGTTTTAAATAAGTAGACTATTTCACCCCTATAAAACCTAAATTTTTAAAAAGAAAAGGCAAATACATAATTGCTAGCTGGTCAGAGCAGCCCTTAACAGGCTTTTAGAAGATGAAATGTTTTATTTAGTAGTTAACATGGCTATAGGTACCACACACGCACATAATTAGTCATTTCCAGTCTTAAACTTAACAGTACCTACACATTTACATAACAATATTTTTACAAAAAATCCACATATAATTTAAAATTCTTATACCCTGAAAAATTAAGATAGTACAAATAAAATTAGAAGTGAACTCAAACATGGCACCATTAAACATTATTAACTGTATATTCTAACATTGCAAAGTAAACAACCAGAAATACAAATTAATATACCAAAACTTTGAAAATTATATTACATTTCAAAAAACAAATGATTGCAACATATACACGTGGAAGAGGAAATTCCATTTGGGTTAGCTCTCGTGCTTACTGTCATCTGTGATACAGTTTGTCTCTCTTATCCTCTCTCCTTCCATCATCACTAATGCATGACAAACATACAAGTCTACACGTAAACATCCATTATGCTTATTATAACAACAGATAAATGAACAAACGTCTTTTCAACAAAGCACTGGTTTCAGATTACAAGATATTAGAATAATAAGGCAAGACACCAGCCAACATTATGAAACAATAATCAAGAAAGGGACCGCTAGATTGAGAAGATTTTGAGAATGCTGTTGTTTCTAAAGCTTTAAATTTCATTGGTGTTTTTTCCTTGTCATAGGCTTTTCACCTGCACGTCATATCAGGCTTGGTTTCTCAAAAATGTTTGCTCCCGCTCCCCTCCTGACCATTTTTAATGTGATGGGTTTCTAAAAGGATGCTTTTCGACAGCGATTTCAACCTGTTTGTTATTGTTACTAAACAATATTTTGTAAACTATGAGGTCCACAACCTCACCATATGCTACTATTGTTCATTTCCGTCTGCATCATTTGTTTTTTCATTCCACTGTTCTCTTAGGTTAACACAGTTTTTAGTTTCAATTTATTTTAAATTAACACCTTTTCACTGAATTTTGTCGCAGTGAGTTGTTTTTTGCTCCGCATATTGATGTAAATATTATATATTTGTGCTAATTTTGTTTCCACCTAGGCTCTCTTTTGTTTGTTTTTTCATTTGCTCTTTCATTATGTTTTTTTAGCATTCTTTCAACTTATATTATGTAAATTATTTCAAATCTCCCCTCATTTTTCACTGAAGATGGCTCAAACGTGCCGAAACATGTTTGAATTTGTTTACTCCGTCTAATGACGGAATATTTATTGTACTGAATTAGGAGGATACTCTCATTTTTCACCTTTGTAAACTGGTTTCAGAGTTTGCATTATGTGTGCCAATTCCAGTACCTTAATTATATGTGTAACTTGACCCTCATTCTGGTTATCAACATATCATCCACCGGGCTGTCTATCTAACATTGGTTCAATATGTTCAATATGTTCTCCTCTCCAATGATGATCATTTTCTTGTGAGTCAATTGCTACCAAGAATATATTAATCAACATGCTAGTTTATTGTTTATTGTTAGTTCCTCCCAGCCAAAATTCACAGTAGTCAGACAAGGATGCTACAAAGTTCCAAAATGTAATAGTACGCATGTAAGTATTCCATCCTGAACCACATTATTTTGAATCATTCTTACATGACTGACAACTTCCCTCATACATTGTTGATAGTATTTGCTGACGTAGTCAAACACGACTCTGTGCTCAGCAATCACGCTATTACAATTGCCTTGCATTCTGGTACAATCCAGCTGATGATTATAGTTTGAACCGACTAGTTCTCATCGGCACTATGACTGAAGTGTGTCCTCATTGTCAGGCTCTGGAATTTAATGGAGAAACAAAAGGAATGTGTTGTGCCACTGGAAAAATTACACTGCTTCAACTTGGAGAACTGCCAGAGCCATTAAAAACTTTGCTTGCTGAATATACCGCCGAATCAAAGCATTTCCTCTTTAACATTCGGATATACAACTCATGCTACTCTATGACGTCGCTTGGCACAGAAATCTTAACAGCTTTCAATGTGAAAGAAAAATTACATCATAAAGCTGGCTCCCTGCCAGATGGTCTACATAAATTCCTACAAATGCATTTCATTGAACACACGCTGCAGAAGTTCTACAGGCACAAAAAGGTCCTTCGTGTCCCAACTGCAAGAGCCTCCTGTCTCTCTCACACACACGTGCACAATATACAGTCAAACTTGTCCTAACGGACACCCTTATTCAGCGGACACCTGCCTATATGGACAATTTTCCCTTGGAACCAATTTTATTTTACATAAGACAAGTGTTAAATTGGCCTCATTTAAGCAGACACCTTGAACTCCGGACAGCGGACATCGCCATTTGTCCGGTCCACTTGACTTAAGTGGACACTTTACATGTTGCAGGACAATTTATTATGCCGGACCACATCTCATCCTTTCTTTTAAAACCATTCTTCAGACATAAGGAAAATCCCTTTTGAATGTTTGTACTATTTCGAGTGCGAGGAGAGAGAGTGTACATCGGAATGCAGTTCTACCTAGTGGTGTATAGGCCTATTCCGAGAATTCGAATCGCCCAGAAATGCTGCCAGAGACTGTTGACTCACAAGTTACCTGGGGATTTTCATCCCTTCTAGCATCATTCTATTCATAACTCGGATTGTCGCTGATAAGGTTGAGCTCAGGTAGTCAACTTGAGAAGGAAAAGACAGTACAGTACAGGCGCTAATTAGTAAGACAGAAATACCGCAGCAGTTCAGTTGTCTGTTAAACATGAATAACAAGGGACAATCGTGTTGAGATCTCGAGGCAAGAAGAAAAGTAATTATAGAAAGTGACAAGGGACTTTCAGCGAGAAAGCTTGCCGAAAAATTCAACTGCGGGAAAACTCAAATAAACACTATTGTGAAGAATGGAACTGAATATCGCACTTAAGAAAACGCGCTAAATTGACACAGACGAAGCTTCACGATTACTTCACGAAGCTTGTAATGCTTGTAAATGATGTAAAATCACTTATAATAACTCTCTATGAAACACTAACACAGAAATGACTTAGAATAATAAAGATATGTACGCTTATATTTAAGGTGGATGTTCTTTGCCGTTAAAAATGTTCGATTATTTTTACAAACTTATTTTAGCGGACACCTCTCGTAACGGACATTTTTCCTCGGAACCGACGGTGTCTGCAGAAAGGAGGTTCGACTGTATATCTGATAAAATGTCTGCTGGAGACCATGTGTGAAGATACAGTGCTCCAACTATAGATGAAGTGGCAATTGTTATAGTCGGTGATCAATTGCAACCTAGAGAAATTATTCTTCAACAGATAAATGATCAACTGACAAAAATTGCCAAAAATCATCGAAGCTATCATACCCTGCAATACCAAATCATTTTTAGGTAAAGTGCCGATGTACACTAGCGTCAGAAAGTTTAGACTTGTCTACGAAAATTAATAATTTTCTTAAATAATTGTTTTCTGTGTGATGATAAGGGGTACTTTAGTTCTCTTACTTATGTATGGATGCTTTCAGCACTTTCGTAAAGCTATTTCAGTGTATATTGCAAGATTTTACTTTTATCTTTCGAAAGAAGTTGACAGATTTATGGTCCCCAGCTCTTACTGCCTGCTTCTACCTGGATAACTTCCGTCCCTTAACCAGGTAATAAAAATGCCTCTCTCACATGATTACTTGTCCTCCTTGTTTCCTCGCTGTCTTGGAAGTCGACAGTTAGCCTACAGAAGTTATCCTGAGCAGTTCTATGTTAATCTCTGTACCAGATTGTTTATTTTCTACATTGTTGTTATCTGGGCATAACTAAGGTAAAAACACACATCAAACAATCGAATATGGGGAAGAAGGCTAATAATATAATCCAAGAAAACAGAGCCAAGGCTTGTGCTTATAAAGAAATTGGGTGGTCGAACCAAAAAACTGCAAGTAAAATTGAAAATTTCAGAGTGCAGCATTCGCAGGGCAGTGAAACACAGAGAGAAAACGGGTAGTTATGAGGATCAACCACGCAATGGACGACCAAGGAAGACTTCTAAAATTGAAAATGACAGAAGGCGTCCGGTGGTAGATATTTCCTCGAAGATAAATAAAACAAGAGAACAACCTGTGTCTGTGACAACAGTGAAAAATCATCTGCTTGAGGCCGTATTGTTTGGTCACGTAGCAGCATGGAAACCATGGTTGAAAACTGTACACAAGCAGAAAGGCTACAATGGGCCAAAATGCATGCTAACTGGACCGCTGAACAATGGAAAAAGGGGCTTTAGATGGATGAATCTAAATTTGCAAAATTCTGTTCCAATCGTCGTCAATACGTTCGTCGCCGCCCTGGCGAAAGCGTTATGGAATCCAGCCTAATTCCATCTGTGAAGCATGGAAGAGGAAATGGGATGGTGCGGGGATGTTTTGGAAATTATCAGGATGATAATTTGGTGAAAGTAGAGGGAATACTGGAAAAGAAACAATATCACCGTATCCTTTCGCGCAATGCCGTGCCATCTGGAATGAAGCTGATTCATGAAGGATTTGTTCTACAGCAGGACAATGATCCTAAACACACCTCTCATTTGTGCAAGCAGTATCTGGAAAAGAAACAAGCTGAAGGAAAATTGGAATTAATGGTCTGGCCTGCTCAATCACCCGATCCGTCACCTATTGAACTTTTGTAGGAAGAACTTGACAGGAAAGTGAAAGAAAAGGCGCCAGGTAGTGTCGATGGGTTGTGGCAATGTCTGTTAGAAACCTGGAAAAATCAACAGCTATAATGCTACGCATCTGTAAAGCAGTAATCAAAGCAAAGGGTGGACATATTGATGAACAGGTAGTGTGATTGCTGAAGATGTTGTGATTGTGTTTCTAGCTCCTTGTTAATGATTAGTGTAAAGGAAAACCTATAGAAATGTGTAATAAAACTAGTTAGTTCTAAAAACATAGCTATTTCCATGTTGATTTTAAACAAATAGCTTCTATCTTTCATGCTAAGTGAAAATTCATGAGTGAGTTTAAACTTTCTGATGCTAGTGTATATCACTTCAACGTTAAGATGATAAACCCAGTCAGTGGCAAAATGAATACGTTCATCTGCAAGATGCAGTTGTAAATGATGGTAATACGAGTAATGTTGGAAGTGTAACGTGTTTTCTATCTTCATATACTAGCTGTCCAAATCATATGCATGAGTAAGCTCAAGATGCAACTACACATGTTCGTCACTACGGGCATCCCTATCTATTAATCACATTTAGATGCAAAGAGCTTGGGACAACATCCAACAGCTCTTTTTTCCTGAACAATCATCGATGGATAGGCATGACATTATAGTATGTGTTTCCAGACAGAGGTTGAAGCTGGTGATAAGATTCTGTGGTAAAAAATGAAGTGTCTGGGTCTGTACACTGCTGGATGCGCTCAGTGGAACGGAAAGAAGGGATTGCCACATGCACATACTAATCTGGCTCTATAACAGAATCACGAAACAGACGATCGATAAGGATTTGCATGAAGTTGCGACAAAAAAATGATACCTGGACCTTGCGATGCACTGAATCAAATTTCCCCATGTATTATGAAGAGAATGTTCATAATTTACATTTTCAGAGACAATCTCTGATTGGTCGGATGATTATATACTGTTGAGAATGTTACTAAGAGAAATGAATTTCATTTTTGAATGGTCCTTATTGAACTGTGATTATAATTAAATTAAAAATTAAGTGTAAAATATTTCCACCTTTTCAATACAAACACAAGTAAAGTGGATTACATTATGGAAGAAACATTTATTGGAACTAGTTTTGACCTATTTTTTTAAGGTCATCATCAGCCAAATCACAAGTTGCACAATGTATCTGTTAGTTCATAGAAATTGTAAAAGACTCGTGAAAACACAGTGACACCATGACGAATATAAGAACCAAGTGTGATGACTCATCGAGTTCAGGCGCGCCCCGCTAGGCAGCGCTAGAGTTTGGTAGCTCCACAATATCAATCAGCTGGTCTTCGGAATGGTGACACAGGAAACGTATTACTCCATAACTGATAAGTATATACACTGTCTTTTATAAAAAGAATGGGAGATTACAATCAAAATACCACGGCAGAGAACAATGGAAAAATATCATACACGAAAATAAGAGCTACGACTTTCAACAGATGTTGCGAAAAGCACAAGTTACTCGAGTGTGTATATACATAAATAACACAACTCCCAGCATATTAAAAAAACACCCATGAAGTATTTAAAGGTAATACACTACTTACCATCTCAGTTTGTCTGTTACTGGACTTTCGAAAGCTGTGAAGATTTGGCGGATGTTCGATATTGTAAATCTCGCCGGATTTCTTTCACTCTGAAGAAAAATCGGCACTTCAGATAATGATAAACAAGGCTGGGGATTATATCCATAACATGTTGAAGACAACAGCCAGCACCTGAAGGATCAACTGAAATTTTGTCTATAGAATGGATACAATCAAAAAATATTTCGCTCCACATCGATTTTGAGTTCAGTTTTTCACTAAATACTTTCTCGGCCTGGAAAAGAATGTCACATATACTTTTCGAAGGGCGTGTTAAACACACTTCATTATTGCTTGCACCGTAGTCTTTTATTTCGGAGAGAACTGAAAATGTACTATGATTATTTTCACGTAGAGAATGGGCACAGGGCGAACACTTAATAAATTAAGAAGAATGCTTAACAACGTACCCAGCCAAATGGTACACTAAACACTTCTCAATCGAAAAGCTTCGAACTGTGTATTTCTAACCTGCTTCTTCAATAAATTAATTCTCGATTTTGTTGAGTTTAGACTGGATCTAGCTCGATTTAAATTTCGATTAGCATTTTTAGGCCCTTGTGAGCGATAATATTGTCTTTTCGGCATCAGAAAGCACACTAGAATAACCCAAATTTTGATCAACATTAGACTGACCTTTTAATTCTCCACTTGCTGCTACACTCCCGTCTTCAATCATCTTTCTTCTTCTTCTAGTGGTGTCTAGATTCTTTTTTCCTGTTGGGAGTTTCACGGGACTTAATCTCACTTGAAAGGTATTTCGGCAAATTAGGGAAAATGTGAGGCACTGCTCCTGGACGTAATTTCCATCTCTCACGAGGCATAACCACTTTTTCAGCATTCACTATAAAGTTATCTGATTTTACTATCAAATCATCAGAGAAATGAACTTGATAAATTCTACTATTCCTTTCGTGGAATAGCTCTGGCCCATTTTTCAAATTTATTTCTATCCTTCGGTGGTGAAAATAATTTTATACCATTAACTACTCTACCATAGCCTGACTTACAGCCAGGCACAAAACAGTACGGCGTGTTGAACTATTAATTTAATCAGGCCACATAACACACGTGCTTTAAGTGCTCAACACACAATGAACTGAGTTTAGGAACTGAAAGCAAAGGAAATTCAACTTGTTGACCTGAAATATCTCGCACAATAACATCTCCCGCACTTTCCATCACATGGTTTGCCGGTCTATTGATGCACGTGTTGGACACCGACGTTTGCAGTGCTCCCAGTGGCGGGTCCACAAACTACCACGCTATAAGAGTTGAGTCATCACACTTGGTTCTTATATTCGTCATGGTGACACTATAAATGTGGAAGTCAGAATTGTAAAAGTTTTTGATAATGCATAAAGTGCATAAATGGGTGCACTTAGCTGTTAAAGGAACTACCATAATTTTTGTTGAATAATTCCTAAACACTATTCACTTAAAATTTGCATGCCCATCAGAATGAATTTCTCTACAAAGTGTGTATTTTAAAAAGTTTCAGAAAAACTGATTAGTCATATAACACATATAACAGTCATGTTCTCCATCAAGTTATATGATATCACATAAGCAAGGCACATCAAATTCAATAACTTATTGAAGGCATCAAGTTCCTTTACTTCAAAATCAATCAAAAAACAATGACGCCCGACAGCACGGCCCTCAACAACCTGAGATGTTCAATACATGCAACATACCTGCCAACTTTTAGAAACCAAAAATAGGAAGATTTTTTTAATTCTTGGATTTCATCACATATATTCCACCAGAGTCTATGTGAAAAAAGGTCAGGATAAAAGGCATACATATCTACAGTTACAATGCGAATTAACCATTAAATTTAAAAACTTCAACTAAGAAAACATAAAAATGGTCACAAAAAATTTACCTAATAACTCTCATTTTTGACACTTACATACAAATAATAATATTTATGTCACACCGACACACGCAACAAAATGCATAATACCGTATTTTCTCGCGTAATTAACGCACATTTTTGAAGAAAAATACAGGCGAAAACTTCGGATGCATAAATTATTCAAGGACTTCAGATCTTTACAAATTATTTACAATTCATTTACATTTAAAAGATACATCAAATATAATATAAACACAATTGGTTCAACTCATTTGCGGTTATTGTCATTTGGCGTAAAATTCCGACGTGAGATTTTTTCTGAAAAGTCAAATAGGGTACATCAGGAAAGTTAGACAGGTGGGTATGAAGTACCGATACTAGAAAATATTCTTCTCATTACGAGCTGATAATACGACCTGAATGACATACCGGCAGAAAAAGAAAACTGTCCAATACGAGATGGGCCGGGCATCGAAGGAGGGACCCTGCTACATTACCCCAAACCGTTCGTATCCAATCTTGTACGAGTGACGTGTCCATCCATCATTTTTCTTGAATACAGTACAAACGTAGATCACTCGCGGAAATTTAACTTTAAGCATTGTTTTTCATTTTAGAACAATGTAAGGTGCAAGCTTTCTGCCATCAGCTGTTACAGCAAGCATTGCAGTACCAGTACATCGTTGTTTCTTGCTTCCGGAGCGCGTACGATAACACTGCATATTCCTTTCTTTTCGATTGTTCGATTTTGTGGCATATGGAAACTGATTGGAGTCTGACCTGCGGTTCCTATAAGGGAGATCAAATATTCCTTCACTTTACGCTTCTCAATCACAAAGCGATGAAAATGGTTGAAATCATTCGTCATTTTTTGGCATAATGTTGTTCTTCGTCGACGGGAAAGTCCATTTCTCTTCATAAAATTAATCAAGCCTCGACTAACCTTCAAATCCGAGACACTGATTCCATGTGCCGCTGCTATTTCTCATTCTTTAAAATACAGCATTTCGTGAGAAACGGCTTACCCAATATTGCGTAACAAAATCATATGTTTGAGCAGATACTCTACTTGTGGAAACTTGCCGCTTTTTGGTCCGCGAAATGCTTTGCGAGACTTGTTGGCCGCTTGAAGTGCACTTCTGTTACCGCGGTAGTGCATGTTTGATTTGGACACTGAATACTTGCTGCCCACTGCTCTATTCCCGTATGTTTCGGCGTAACTGATCACCGCGAGTTTGTATGATGCAGTATTAGTCCAATACTGTGGACTGACAATTATGAGATCACAGAATGTCCCGTACCCGAAACACTCGTAAAACTAGTGCAGTGGGATTTCCTGACGGCTAATAACAGCACGTTGCCCTGTGTTTGGAATGCCCGCTTTCGCAATAGGAAGCCTGCTACTTGAGTACTGACATCTCTATTTCGAAACGCATCCGGAGCTGAGTGATGGATGTTCGAAGTTGTGGGTGCGTCAAATACGTGGACATTTCTTTTTCTCCACTTTGGACCCAAAAATATTGGGATGCGTAAATTATGCAAGGGCGTTAATTACGCGAGAAAATACGGTAGTTTCCTTAAACAGACGGTAAAATAAACGGAAATTTATAGGTATCTCTGAACACTTGGAGATGACGTTTGTTATATTTTTTGGCTATAACGAGAAAAAAAATGCCAGAAACTGTCACCGACACAACACATTAAAATTATGCACTTAAATACGCGAAACTACCACATGCAAAACAATTCAATATGTCCCATTCATTATTAACATGCGACTTTGACAGAGGGGGAAAGCACAGAAATGCAAGGGGAAAAAAGTGGCCTACAACTCCAACGAAACTACGCACAGAAACGATGTTAACAGCGCGCGAACAACACATTAACAAACTCATTCTTTCGTCCCGATTAACTGAGTCGTTAGCGCGCGCTAGCATCTTGCTTGCAGGACGATCGCCGCCCCGAATCCCCAGCTGTATCAAGCGCACACGCTGCTGTGGTGAGCGGGAAACACGATACACGAAGGCGCCGGACGAAACACTCACGAAATAAAGTATCAAATAAATAGCTTGAAAATGAGGTTTCGTAAATTACATAAGCGCATAAGAATGTATCCTTTATCCTAGGGGAAGAGTATTGGCCGTACTAGAGGTTATTTTAGTCAAAAATCGGAAGAAGTGAAAATAAATCGGAAAATCGGAAGACGAGTTAAAAACCGGAAAGTTTCCGGGTAAATCGGAAGGGTTGGCAGGTATGAGCAAGATCATGAAATGTGAAATGCAGAAGTGAAAACATGCGTTGCCACTGAGGTTAACCCTCAAACCGGTAGCTGATGACAGATTGGCAGGTGTGCGCCTATCTCAACCACCGCTGATGATAGAATGTCAGGTCTACTTTACCAGTAAATACAGCTAGAGGAAGTTGTGAATATTTCTGTTAGATAGCAGCATTCATCAAGCATGTTTTCTCCTTGGAATGTGGAATGCTTCAGTGTTGAATATGTGTGATATCTTTGAAATAAATGAGGGTCGCATTTCGTACTGCTTTGAAACACATGTTGATTTTTTTGCAACTTGCTTTCATACTTTCCTGTGTGTTATGCACACACGATGGCTACATTTTGGGATTTAAATGAAGAAGATATTGCATTTAATTCTATTACATCTGTAAATTCAAGGTCTACTGAAGCAGAATGCATGCCTCCCAACTTCCAAAAATCAAAAATAGGAATGTTTCTAAGTCTTGGATTTTATCGCATATATTGCGCCACGGTTTTGATGAAAAAAAGCCTACAATTACAAGGCGAACTGACCATTTAAATTTAAAATCTTAAACAAAGAAAAACATAAAAATGGTTACAAGAAAATGTAACAAACACGGAAGAAAATGCATAACAGTTTCCTTTATTAGACAGTAACACGACGGACATTTAATTTTATAGGTATCTCTCAACACTTGGAGTCATTCAAATTAAGAACTAAGGATGAACATAAATGCAGTGAAATACGCGAAGCTACCACATATAAAACGGATCAATATGTCTTATCAGAGGTGCGAACCTTTGAAGTGGGTTATCAGAAATCCTATTTTTAACTCCCCCGGCAACACATTTACGTGTTAAATACAAAGCACCCTGTTTGCTCTTTCCAACAGCAATCTATTCTAAAGGATATCATATTACACAATAAAATTTGACATTAACTGTTAGTTCTGCGATAAAAAATTCTTTGTAGCTTGTTTCGCACCCAGCAGTTGCTTTTTGGTCTAGGTTTTCTTGAAACATACTTCCCCCTGAGATGACATTTTCGTCTTCAGAACCATAAGCGATTCCAGTGTAGATGTACTTAACGTAGGCCTGAATTCTGTCTGATTTTTCCTAACAACACTGAAAACTCTGTGGGAGAGTTACTATGAGGTACACTCAGTACTGCAAATACAACATTACTTAAGGTTTTATACTTAATTTGTCCACTTTCAATTTTAAGCTCTGCAATGTTGCCCCAATTCACATCAATGTTAGGGCCATGTACAATGTATTCAGGGAAAGTATCACACTGGTAAACTGCAAATTCATCTTCAAGTTTGTCATGTTCATTTTCCTTGACCAAAGTTGGGAATCTTCGAACAAAATATTCAAGAGATGAATAGGAAACCTTCATTCTGAGAGAGATGTCTACAACTTCGGCATGATGAAGAAATTCATTATCAAGGGGAAATTTCCTGGTAATGTAACTGCAAGCTGCCATATAAAACTCTCTGACAGAATTATAAAACATCTCTTCATCACAGTCATTATCTTTCAAGTATGCCCTAGCTTTTGCTCCAATTACCAAGTCGTCATTGGCTTTCTGGTATTTCCTCCTTTTGAATTCAACACTCAAAAGGGAGGTAGATCCTGACTGAGGAGAACATGGCTGAACAAATCTGACCAATAGGCAGTTAAAAGACCAGTAAGTTTTCTCCTTAGAAGATGTATGGCTGGAGCATCTTGTTGCAGAAATATATTCACAGAGTTAAAAAGAGGAACTGAACTCTGAAGAAAGTAGCAAAACATTTTTGTGTGTGGGTCTTGTATGAAAGATTTCACAGTTTCAAACTGCCTGGTGGTCTCATTTTTATGGTGGGTCTCACTACAAAACATGAGTGTCAAAGTTTCCCACTGCTCAAGAACTCTATCAATAGACTGAAGAAGCGAGAGCCAACAGGTACTAACATATTTCAAAATTTTGTGACCCTCTGTGCCACAAACAGCCTGATAAACTTTCAACGTGTTTTGCCTTTTAGAACTCTTATCAAGACAGTAATATAACTGAACCACAAATTATTCTACATTGACTGGCAATTGGGCTGCTGCTTTTTGTGCACAGATGTGTATGAGATGACATGAACAACCCGGGACATAAACAGAAGAATGCCTGTCCTTCACAAATTTGGCAACACCCTTTATTTGCCCCTATCATTGTGTATGAATTGTCAGATGAAAAAGAAATGCAATTTTCCCATGGAATGGTTAAAAAAGACAATTCAGTATTAATAACAGAGAAAATTCCCTCACCTGTATTGTCGGTACTCTCTAACAATGACAACAGAAGAGTTGATATTTGGCCTCTCTGAGCATTAAAAAAAGATACAACTATAGGATCAAGTTCAACTGCATTTGAATCCCTACTACCATCAGTAGCCAAGGAAAAAGGCGTTATTTGCAAAAGTTAACTTATTTCCTTTTTTGCCTTAGATACCGTGTATTGAACTAAAGCAGAGGTTTTATTTCTTGCACAACCATATTTCTGAGATATCTTAGAGTCGGGGAACATTGATCTAAACAAATTTCCAGCGTGGTCTGAAACTGATAACAGAATATTGTGCTCCAAAAGAAATGTGAACAATAATTTGGCATTTGTCACCGCAGTTTCATTACTTTTTACGAACAACGATGAAACAGACTGGTTTCGTAATTTTGATTCACCGTATGTGTGATGTTTCTTGGATTCTATGTGTCTTCTGCAATCATCTCGTCCACTGTGAGCCACAGGGAAATCACACGAACACACACTGCAGAAAAAGTGGTTTTCCGCTTCATTTCACAAAACCTATCACTACTTTTCGAATCAACATCTAGGATAATTAGAATTGAAATGCGCTAAATATAACACTCATTCTACGCACACAACAAACCGCACACTCGAGAACAGCAGAGCAAGGAGTAGAGCCTACCTCACAGCTGACTTGATACGTCATTCCCGCGTCATTCTAGCTACGAGAGCAGCGTATATCTATGTAGCTGGCCGTGATTTCACAACGCTCGGGAGACCGAAACGAAGTGACGACCAAATAACTGCCTAATATGTTTAGTTGCCAACTTGCAAACACTGAAACGAGGAGGGTTGACCACTAATGCTCTAAAGGGATTGAACATTTTTTACTTCTTTCCTTTTTTCGCAGAAATTAATTTTTATCGTGACAATGTTGCTTTTCCGTAATAATTTCCCCCTCAACCGTAATGCCGTAATCGCGAAGTGAAATCCGTAATCATTACGGACAATCCGTAATAGTTTGCACCTCTGTGTTATGCATTATTAACATATTTCAACACAGGAAAAAGCACAGAACTGCAAGAAAAATCACGTGGCCTACAACTCCAAGAAACTACTACGCACAGAAATGATATTAACAGCACGCGAAGAAGAAACCCTATTTCTTGTCCCGATTAATGGAGTCGCTAGCGCGCACTAGCCTCTCTCGCTTGCAGGACGATTGGTGTCCCAAATTCCCAGCTGTAAAACACACACGATGCAGTAGTGAGTGGGAAACACGATACAAGAAGGCAATGGAAAAAACATTTGCCAAATTAATACACTTAAAAATGAGGTTCCATAAATTACACAAGCACATGATAATTTATGGTAGAGGAAGAGTATTGACCGTACTCCAGGTTATATTGGCCAAAAATAGGAAGAAGTAAATATAAGTCCAAAAATCGGAAGACGAGTTGAAAAACTGAAAGTTATGATATACTAACAATTTGTTGGTTATTTTGATCCACCTTTTCAATACAAATTACAGTTTGTGTTGCTAAGTTGTAATGTTACAACACTAATTTACCGGGACATGTTTCTCTTTTATTCACAAGCATCATCAGCCTATACAATTGCCTCAAGGTTTGTCATTTTTTGGTTTGTTGTTACAAATTTCATTACATTGAATATAAATCTAATTTCAGTGATAACAATATTTAAAACAAAAATAATATACACATTATGACAGTATGATCTGCAATGTTAAAATGGATTAACTCTTAATTCTAAAACACATTGACGTCCAAAACACAGTTTTTAATTTGGCTAAAAATTGTTTGCAATGTTAAAATAAAATTAATTCAACTATAATTTGGCATTAAAATTTGAGTCATAAATATAAATATTGGATGTTAATATATAGGAGCCATAGTTTCTGAAGTGCGTTGGTTTCTAGAATACAGTAACATTTTGATGTAAGTTATGGTTAAAAGGGGCTTACATCAAAACAATCAACTTCCAACGGAGAGTCTGGTCGCTACTAAGAAGAATTAAATATGTCAATACTTCCTCTGATCAAATTGCCAAACTGCAGCAGCAAGCCTCATCAATTCTAGAAGCCATTTTCCAACGAACTCAAAACTTCAATTCTAGATTATCATCATGACTAACCACGCATAATGCAAAACTACTGTCTTTTTAAATAACATTATTTAGAGAGCACAATTCTTAACTATAATTCGCAATACTGAAATGTTACTGTATTCTAGAAACCAATGCACTTCAGAAACTATGGCTCCTATATATTAACATCCAATATTTATATTTATATTTATGACTCAAATTTTAATGCCAAATTATAGTTGAATCAATTTTATTTTAACATTGCAAACAATTTTTAGCCAAATTAAAAACTGTGTTTGGGACGTCAATGTGTTTTAGAATTAAGAGTTAATCCATTTTAACATTGCAGATCATACTGTCATAATGTGTATATTATTCTTGTTTTAAATATTGTTATCACTGAAATTAGATTTACATTCAATGTAATGAAATTTGTAACAACAAACCAAAAAATGACAAACCTTGAGGCAATTGTATAGGCTGATGATGCTTGTGAATAAAAGCGAAACATGTCCCGGTAAATTAGTGTTGTAACATTACAACTTAGCAACACAAACTGTAATTTGTATTGAAAAGGTGGATCAAAATAACCAACAAATTGTTAGTATATCATAGCACAGTTCAATACAGGTCTAATAATGAAATTAGTTACATGTAAACTGAAAGTGTGCGGGTAAATCGGAAGGGTTGGCAGGTATGAGAATCGATAAGTGTTGTTCCACCTGCGGTAGGTTATGAACACCCACTGGTAAGAGCTCTATCAACTACCGTACCTTTTATTGATTCATCCCTAAAGTATTAACACTATCCACTTAAAATTTGCATGCATATCATTAGATTTAATTTCTCTACAACTGGAGATCAAGAAGGACAAGATTATTATTCCAAAGGACATTCGCTTGGCAGACCCCACATGCAACAAGCCTGGAGACATAGATACATTGATTGGTGTTGGACTTTATTGGAAAATAGTCATAGATCCACCCAAGAATGAAGCTGGAGCATAACCAGCTCTGCAAAACACCCAATTAGGCTGGAATACAGGTGGTGAAGGTTTGAGAATAAACAAGGATCAACAACTACATGCATGAAAATGAGCAATCAACAATTATCAGATCAAATGGGGAAATTCTGGAAAGAAGAGGCAATTTCAGAGATTCAGCATTACACATCAGAAGAAAGAATATGTGCAAGGCAGTTCACGGACACTGTTTCATGAGATACAACAGGTAGATTCATCGTAACGCTTCCTATCAAGCCGGATGTCATCCTCGGAATATCAAGAAAACACGCACTAAACAGACTAGAATCATTAATCAAGAGGTTAAGCAGATGCCCAGAACTCAAGACTGTTTATGTAGATTTCATAGATGAATATAAAAAACTAGGGCATATAAGCTTGACTGAAAAAAAAAAAAAAAAGACCCAAAAACAAGACGTGCCGAATTCATACTTCATACCCCATCAACCAGGGGTACGTCCAGATAATGACACCGCAAAGGTCAGAGCGGTTTTAGATGCCATGGCAAAAACATCACTTGGGACATCACTCAATGAAATACTCACGACAGGATCTAATTTACAGCAAGATCTTTTCACAGGATAGGTTCGACAAATCTTCATCCACCCCGAAGATCGAGCATTACAGCATATTTTGTGGAAAGAGGAATCTTCAGCCCCTGTGAGGGTTTATCAGTTGAATACAGTAAGATACGGAACAGCATCAGCACCTTACCATGGCATGAGATGTTTAAATGAATTGGCTAGTCTTCATGAAATTGAATTTCCAGGTGCAGCAAAGGCTATTCGCGACGATTTTTATACGGATGAGTGCTTAAGTGGAGGAGACATTCTAGGAGACGTGATCGGGCCACGACGACAAATAAAAGATATTCCCAAGAGCGGTGGAATGCATTTGAGGAAATGGAGGTCCAACAGCAAACGAATCTTGCAGGACTTGGAGAGTAAAAGCGACAAAGGCACTTTACTGGCTTTAGGAAAAGGTGAAGCTAGTAAAACTCTTGGACTCCTTTGGGACTCAGCACAAGATTGCCTTCAGTTTTGAGTTGAGCTGGCAAAGCAGTCACCAACATCCAAAAGAGAAGTCGCCTCCAAAATCGCACAGATTTTTGATCCGCTAGGACTCGTGGGTCCCATACTGATCAAAGGAAGTTGTTGATGCAACACTTATGGGTAGATGGATTCAAATGGGACCAGGCATTGTCCCCAGGGCACATTCAGATTTGGAATGAGTCCTGTATGTCATTAGAAAAACTTAACATCAGAATCATGAGAAACACAAATCCTGGAAATCAACCTGGCCCTTTCAATTGGTTTGTATTTAGTGATGCTTCAGAGACGGCTTTTGGAACCTGTATATATATGCAGTTTCTCAAATGCAAAGTGGTCTCTACATTTCCAATTTACTTTGTGCGAAGATGAAAGTAGCTTCTTTAAAAACCTTTTCGTTGCCAAGACTCGAATTGAAGGCAGCCCTTCTTCTTGCAAACTCGTCAAAACAACAGTGAGTGCTTTGAAAGAATAACTTGGTCAGATCAGATTATGGAGTGATAATACACTTGTTTTGGGATGGAACAACATTGTGCCAAGGCTGCCGCTGAAGACATTTGTGGCAAACAGTACTGCTAAGATTCAAGAAGCCACTGATGCAACCACCTGGTGGCATGTTCCTTCGACAGAAAATCCAGCTGATCATCTTTCAAGAGGAATTACTTCAGCGGAACTCAACGACAAAACATTTTGGCGTATATGGACATGAAAGGTATTCCACCTATCAATACTATTTATTATGAATCAGACTTACATCAGTACCGTTTCGACTGTATACAGTCATCATCAGCTGATAGATCACAATATTACATCCATTAGGCATTGGTATGTGTTACAAAGATGTCGTAATTCATTAGCGCATCGGGATGTCTAATGGGGTTGTGAGTTAGATGTTATCGTCATATCATTTGCGACTACGTGGGGTTAAAATTGTTTCCGAGATTAAAAATGGCAGTAAAAAGCTTAACTAGACTTAAAATAAATTGTACATATACATTAAACACATTAAAAACAAATGAAATGTATATATAAAACACTTGGTGAATTTAAAAACATTAAAACATTGGAAACGCATTTAAAAAACACTTGTTGAATTTAAAAGTTCATGTCTTGCAATGTTCTTTCTTCAGGCTTCCTCGTTGAGGTCTTGTGCGCCTATGTTTATGTTGATTGATTTTGAGCTCGTAAACAGTTTTTGAGGATGTTCTATTTAACTAAGTAATGTATTCACATATGCTTGTAATGAGACCCAAGTCATTGGATGGTCAAGTATTGTGGGTAAAGATGATATGTAGCTCAGCTCTTTACGTGTTTTGATGAATTTTAAAGCGGATTATAACGTCTTGATTTTAAAATTTGGCGTATATAAGTTTTTGGTGGTGACCTCCCTCTTGTTTGTATCCGTGTATAGGAGCTGTAGTTATCTGTGAAAGATAAACTATAGAGCGTTCCAACCTTAAATTGCAGTACAGCAGTAATGGGATAATTCCGTCTCTTTCCTTCTCCCATGTTTTGCGGGTAGCGCTGTCCTACTCTAATGCAGCGAGTTTGCCAAATATCCGTAAATTAGAATGTTATCGGTTAAAATGGGTGAATATCGTGTTATGTACAGAATTTTAAGGCGCATATGATGCCGTTAACAAAAAAAATGTAAAAAAATTAATTTAGTCTGAAAATGGTAATATAATGGAAAGTTACGCCAAATGCTAAATCTTCATTGCATAGAACTTATCATGTTGTAACTCCTATTTTATATTCATAATTTTCCTAATTTTTTCACTGCTGGTAAAGAAACATTTCAGCTCGATGTAGAAAGGTTTATTTTTAAATTTAAGTGATAACAAAATGCAGCATATGCGTTTATTTTCAGTCATGGTCAGGGATTTTTATGTGCAGACACGAAAAAGTCAGTCGCTGGCCAGCGTCTTTCCTATTGAATTTGCATGGGGGGTCAAAGCGAGGCAAATGGACTTCAGATATGGAAGTTATTTTTAAAACAATCCCGAAGTTTTTATCTTGCTTAGTTCTTAATTTGTGACAGAAAGAATGTCTTCTTGAGTTTTGGTTTCGCGCCTGACTCGGCTGGCTGGCTGTCTGTCTGGCTGGCTGAAGTACTGCTAGTGATCACCCAAACATGCGCTTTTTAACACTTCCGGACAGTCGCATGCAGTGCAGTGCTCATTTTGTCAGTAGTGTGTATAATAGTGATTAAATACATATTAGTGACATATGTACAATTCTTGAGGGCAAGTGTATTTCGTTTGTGTGGTTCGGGAGTTCGTGCTCGTGCGTGGGGATCTTAGTTCGAAGAAAAAGTGCAGAAGGATCATGGCGTGGTTAAAGCGAATCAAACGGTCTTCGGATAGGGAGTTATTTTTAAATCATACCTCAAGTCCTTACCACATTATCTCTTATTTATGACAGGGAGAACGTCTCGTTTGTTTACGTTTCACGAGTGACTCAGATGGCTGGCCAGTAATGATCTCTCAAACATTGAGCTTTTAAATTTACTGACAGCCGTGTGCAGTGGTGTTCATTTAATCAGTATTATAAGATTGGTTAAGTAAAGATCAGTGATAAATGTATAGTTCATGAGGACAAGTGGATTGTGTTTGTTGTGTTTGTATAGTCTGTTAAGTTGTGAGTGCATGCTTGTGCTTGTGCGGGGGGTTCTTAGTTCGAAGAAAAAGTGCAGAAGGATGTACAATGGATCGTGAAATTTAAAAAAAAGTTCCGTAGGTAAACTCAGGGGAAAGGAACACAATATTATAATGGGTGTCCTGGATTATTTCTTAAAGACTATGAATGTGACTAGTGCAGTCAGTGAAACAGCTAAAGCTACAGGTTGTTCCGAAAGAACAATCTATGCTATAAGGAAGGAACACACACATGGTCCTTTGCGAACTCCCGCAAAGAAAAAGCAAAAAAGAGAAGGACGGCAGAAAAATGCAAGGAAAATGAAGTATGATGAAATTGTGCAAAGTGGAGTGCGTCGGATAGTTCACTCTCTTTTATTTGCTAACATACCACCGACATTGAACGTGATTTTGAGTCGGGTAAATGGAGAAGATTCTTTGCCACGATTTTCCAAAACTACGTTGTATCGCTTCTTACACGATATAGGCTTCTGTTATTTAAGACGGGGTAATAAAGCGGCTTTCATTGAAACCGATGAAATTATTAATTGAAGGCACAGATATCTCAGGGAGATAACACGTTTGAGGGCACAAAATAAAGCTATAATTTACACAGATGAATCGTGGGTAAATATTGGGCAGACAGTGACAAAAGAATGGAAGGATACAACAGTGAAATGTGCACGGCAGGCCGCCACTGAAGGGGTGAGTTCGGGACTTAGGCCACCGAAAAGCCGAGGACCGCGATTCGCCTTAGTCCACGCGGGTAATGAACATGGTTTTGTTCCAAATGCTGAACTAACATTTTTATGCCATAAAAACACGGCGGACGCCCACGAGGAAATGACTGGTGAAATTTACGAGAAGTGGTTTTCGGAACAACTGTTGCCGAACACTCCCGAAGGTGCCGTGATCGTGCTGGATAATGCCGCTTATCATTCCCGTAAGTTGGAACCTTTGCCGGTGACTTCTTGGCGAAAAGATGACATCGTACAGTGGTTACGTAAAAAGCAAATACCTTTTGAGGACGGGATACTCACGCGAGAATTGTTGCACATCGCTTCTCAGCATAGGGCTCTGTATGATAAGCAGAGAATAGATGAAATGGCAAAAGCGGCAGGTCGGCAGGTTCTACGTCTCCCGCCTTATCACTGCGAGTTAAACCCTATTGAGATGGTGTGCTCCCAGGTGAAAAACTACATCCGGTATCATAACGTATCATTCAAGAAAAATATGGAAAATTTAATAACCGCTGCATATAAGAACATTACAGTGGACAATTGGGCAAATTACGTGAACGAAGTAAAGAAAAATAAAGGAGATTTGTGGAAAGCAGATGAATTACAGGACGATGTCGACGATGAACAGTTTTTAATAAGACTTTCTTCATCTTCCGGATCATCCTCAAGTTCATCTCCCGAACCCAGTTCATCCAAAGCAGGAACATCAGGCCTTGCAGTAATGATAGGTGTGCGTCCATTATCTGAGAGCAACGACAGTGATTAAGGTATGTTGTATTTATTTTACCATGCTACAAATATCAATTTATGAATGAATGAACTTAAAATTACAAAATTACAAACGACAAATGTGGAACTGTGACGCACTGTTTGAGTCACACTCGAGCGTTATCTTCACGAGTCGATTTCGCAACAGCGCGCTCCATTTACGCTGTACTGCAATTTAAGGTTGGAACGCTCTATAGTATAAGTACAGTGTGAGTTTGAAGGAATGCCTGAAGTCGTGTGTGGAAGTAGATAAGTAGATAAGTTATTTTCAGTCTCTTTAGTGAATTTTATCTAGGGGTCCAATGCGTTGAGTTTGTCTAATATGGTGTTGCGTCGGTGGATCTATTGTCTATAATTAAAAAAATATTGTCAACAAATCTGCACCAGAAGTATATGATTTCTATTTTATTGACTGATGTATATTCTAGGTGATCGATATAAATTTCTGCTAGTATACCGGAGGCGTGATAGCGTCTTGTCAATCTTCAATGTTAAAATGGTGCGGTGTGAACATGATGAAGCATGAAGTCCAATTAAAATCATATGTAAAAACTGTTGTTCAAAACAACTTGTCAATTATAAAACTCCGTAAGTGCCTATGCAAATAAAATTATGTGCATATTGTACATAAAACAGTGTTCTGGTGATGCCACATTGTAATAGATTTCTTGATTAGGAGGTGGAGTTATACTGATGCAAGTTGAACCTGATTGTGTGTTGAAATTGGGGCCTCTTTGCCTGTCCTACATCGACCACTCCACCTCAAGTGCTAAGGCTAACTGAGTGACGTCCTCGAAGGTCGTTGATGACTTGAAATTTATAACGTGCAATCCATCCACCCCAACACATGTAAAAGAGCAGCTTACTTTAGCATGGTATATAGCCTTCAACATACCAATGACAACAGAAGATCTAAATAATGAACTACAAATAATCTACGATATAGCCAAACACAATGGACATAGTAAAGAAATGGTCAACAAAATCATAAGATTAAATTCCAACCCAAAACCAAATTAACAAAAATAAACAAACCCAAGAAAGATAACACCTTATTTATCTTTAACAATACACACTTATACACCACAACTAATGTTTTTAAGAAGTATGACCTGAAAATAGCCTTTAAAACCACGCACAACAGCACCAACATTATACATAACGTCAGGACAGTTCACAAACAACAATAAATACAACCAATCTGGAGTTTACCGTATTAAATGCAACAATTGCGAGACAAGTTATATTGGACGTACAGGCAGAAACTTCATAATCAGCTACAACGAACATTTAAATGCAGTAAAATATAATCACTTTCCATCAATAGGTCAGCATATCGAAGAATTCAAACACAGGTTCACAGACATCGAAAACGATATGAAAATATTAAACAAATTCTAAGGGCCCCCTGCTTAACATAACTGAAGATTTTTACATTTCCCTAGACCAATACGCCAAGCCTAATTACAAAATTAATGACATTACGGAGAAAACCAGTATTAATTTCAATAAAGCTATTCCCGCCCTAAAAAAAAATTACCTCAAAATAGTAAATAAACATAATACAGCACGACCCACCAGACTGACGAATGACAAGCCCAGCTCCACCCCTACCCCCACAATAGCCACTCCCCTAACCTCTCCATCCATACCCCTCACTACAGCAAACATAAGTCCCAGACGCACACGCAGCAGTGCGCAGGCAACCAAGAATGAGTTAGCTGGAAAATTTATAATGTCCAATAACGGACCATTATATTGGTATTATAAATTTACTCATTCAGGACAAATATTTTAGGTTCCCTATGGGAATCAACTTCTACATTATTTGATGGCCAGGCAGGCATCAATTTTTGGAAATGAGACATAGCTCTCATAGTGCATTGGCACTGCTGGTGGCTTCAAGTAGCCTATGCAGTGGCCTCCACGGTATGCACTAGCCTTGCGTCTTGGGTGGTGTGCTAAGTCCCAACTGACGAGCCTAGCTTAGCATACGAGGGCGAAACGCAGGCAACCAAGAATGAGTTAGCTGGAAAATTTATAATGTCCAATAACGGACCATTATATTGGAAGACCTGGACAACTATCAACAGGATTCGTACTGGCCATGGCAGATGTGGCGACTCCCTCCATAAATGGGGAATACTTAATTCGGCAGCGTGCAGTTGTGGTGCTGTGAAGCAAACAGTTCGGTACATTGTGGAGCAGTGTCCTCTCACTGCCTACCAGGGAAACCCAAGAGACTTTTTTCTGCTCTCACCCTTGTGTGTTGAATATGTAAATAATTTGAACCTGTAAATACTTCAAATTGTAAATATTATTTATTATTATTGTATCTGTAATGTGACGTGTTAGCCTTACGCTAAATAAATAAATAAATAAATAAATAAATAAATAAATAAATAAATTAATTAATTAATTAATTATATTGGTATTATAAATTTACTCATTCAGGACAAATATTTTAGGTTCCCTATGGGAATCAACATCTACATTACCTTAACGGAACGTCGCTCAACCACAACAACGGCAGTAAGTACCTATCTACTTCCACACACAACTTCAGGCATTCCTTCAAACTCACACTGTACTAGTTTATCTTTGAGAGATAACTACAGCTCCTATACACGGATACAGACAAGAGGGAAGTCACCACCAAAAAACATACATTCACCAAATTTAAAAATCAAGACACTATAATCTGGTTTAAAATTCATCAAAACACAGCAACAGCTGAGCTACATATCATCTCTACCCACAATACTTGACCATCCAATGACTTGGGTCTCGTTACAAGCATATATGAATACATTACTTAGTCAAATAGAACATCCTCAAAAACTGTTGATGAGCTCAAAATCAATTAACATAAACATAGGGGCACAAGACCCCAACGAGGAAGCCTGAAGAAAGAACATTGCAAGACATGAACTTTTAAATTCAACAAGTGTTTTTTAAATGCGTTTCCAATGTTTTAATGTTTTTAAATTCACCAAGTGTTTTATATATACATTTCATTTGTTTTTAATGTGTTTAATGTATATGTACAATTTATTTTAAATCTAGTTCAGCTTTTTACTGCCATTTTTAATCTCACAAGGGGGCATTCCCTAGTCGTCAACACCGATTTCGCTCAAATTTATAGAACATGCAGGGCTTGGCTAGAAATGAAAGTACCCAAAGTGGGAACTCCAGATGGCCAAGCGTATAGAAAATAGATATAATAATGTCAACGTGGCTCTCGCACCGTATAAGCCACTTACATTAGCACGCGCGCCGAGCAGCAGTTGGCGTCGCGGTAAGAGCTTGGACTAGTAATGCGGTGGTCGTGGGTTCGACTTCCCGTGTGGAGAATATTTTTTTCCAATTGTTATACTACTCATTTATTTTTATTTATTTATTTTATTGGTATGCAAAAGGCATGTAGGATGTCATTGTTGTAACGAGCGCACAATTGTAGAAAATTTGGAGTCACAAACTTTCCCGACATGAACAGAAATTCTTGTTTTTTCTCCTTTATTGGATATCTCCCCTCCTTGGCGGATGTGCCATAAACGTGACTAGTCGTTTCGCAGTAAGATTCGTTTTCGCCTGACAAGTGAAGGTTGCACCTGGCGGCTGTACACAAACAATAGATTATTGGCGCATGTAGAAAAAAGTCTGGCAGTTAAATCCCAATTTCTTACCTTTCCTATGCCTTTTGCGTATACATAAATAAGTAAAATGAATTATTCACCGTCCACCTCTGTGGTGTAGTGGTTAGTGTGATTAGCTGCCACCCATAGAGGTCCGGGTTGGATTCCCGGCTCTGCCACGAAATTTGAAAAGTGGTATGAAGGCTGGAACGGGGTTCACTCACTCAGCCTCGGGAGGTCAACTGAGTAGAGGTGTTCAGCACAGCAGGTGAGGCCGCCTGGGCGAGGTACTGGTCATTCTCCCCAGTTGTATCCCCCGACCCAATGTCTCACGCTCCAGGACACTGCCCTTGAGACGGTAGAGGTGGGATCCCTCGCTGAGTCCGAGGGAAAAACCGACTCTGGTGAGTAAACAGATTAAGAAGTAGAAGAAGAAGAATTATTCACCTCTTTGCTTAACTGGAAAATGAATAATATAAAAGTTGGCAGAAGAAACCAGTCTCCTCACGGGGAGTTGAACCCATGACCATCGAATTACCAGTCCGATATCTTACCGCTACGCCAACAACTGCTCGGCGTGCGCACTAACGTAAGTGGCTTATACGGTGCGAGAGCCACGTCAACATTTTTATTTTTATTTTCTATATGCTTGGCCATCTGGAGTTCCCACTTCGGATACTTTCATTTCTAACCAAGCCCTGTATGTTCTATAAATTTGAGCGAAATCGGTGGTGACGAGTAGGGAATGCACCCTTGTCAGAAACAATTTTAACCCCGCGTAATCACAAATGATATGATGATAACTTCTAACCCACAACCCTATTAGACATCCGGGTGCGCTAATGAATGACAACATCTGTGTAACACATACCAATGCCTAATAGATGTAATATTGTGATCTATCAGCTGATGATGACTATATACAGTCGAAACCGGTACTGATGTAAGTCCGATTCATAATAAATAGTATTGATAGGTGGAATATCTTTCTTGTCCATATACATGTATCCAGTCAATACAGAAATGAAGCTTATAAATAAAAAAACATTTTGGCTTCGCACGCAATGTCAACAACCAGTGCATTCAAAAGAATTTGAAACAGACCTACCAGAGCTGAAGGTCACAGCACTTATGTTGACAGACACATCAACCAGCATTCTATTAAATAAATTTTAATCATTTCCGAAGTTATGCTGAACATATTGTCAAGATTCATTTATAACTGCAAACTCAACCTGCCAGAAAGGAAAAAGATTCGCTAGAAATACAAGACACTTGCAAAACAGAGAAACAGGTAGACAGACACAATTAGAAGCATTCCCTCAAGTACTACATTACTTAATAATCAAGACCTCCCAAAGAAGAGTTCTCTAAAGTCACTAAGTCCATTTCTGGATAGTGAAAAATTGATTAAAGTTGGAGGAAGGCTTTGTTTTTCGGAGCTAACATCAGAACAGAGACATCCTGTGCTTCTACCAGCACAGCATTACCTCACCAGAATATACACGGAAAATGAACATCACTGAAGCATTGTTCCCCAAAGCAACTGCTACATGGAACTCCACAACAATATTGGACTATCAGCGGCAGAAGAGAATCAGAAAAGATAGTCAAGAAGGGTCTGAAGTGCTTTTGTTACCGCTCTACAGTTCCAGACGTACGCATGGCGGCTTTACCAAAAGAAAGAGTCAGGTTAGTTGTTCAACCCTTTGTTAACACAGCAGTGGACTATGCAGATCCAAGAGAAAGCCACAGAAGAGGCGCATACATACTTACAAGAGTTACATAACTGTATTTACATGCTTCAGTACCAAGGCAGTGCATTTGGAGTTAGTGTTGGAGCTAACAACTGAAGCTTCCTTTGCTGCACTGGAACACCTTACGGCAAGAAGAGATATGTGCAAGCACCTTTTCTCTGATAATGGAAAGAATTTCATTGGAGCACCCAACGCACTACAAGATATCCAGTCCTTTTTGCTAGAGGGGTTAACGAGTATTACGTCCTTACTCGCTCAGCAGCAGATAGAGTAAGACTTGTGAGGTGTGGCTACGAGTTTGTTTACATATTATTATTATTATTATTATTAACATTATTATTTACATAGTTACTTACGGACTTTATTGGGTATAAGTCATGGTCGTCTCATTTATTGCGTGTTATGTGGTCTGCCTTGTTAACAAAGCGTGATGTTATGTCACGATACAACTGCTGTATGTATATCAATGTGTATTTATTTAATGCAAGAATACGTAATTAATCTATATATAAAAAATAAGAGTTTTGTCTGTACTTTGCTCAGAATTTAAAAAGGATGGGACTTGTGTATCAGTCATATTGAGAGTAACAAGGAAATGCCCGTTCTATTTTCCGTAATTTCTGTCTGTCTGTATGGATGTACATGCATCATGAGAAAACCGCTGAAGAGAATTTAATGGAAATAAGCCGCTACAATCTAGGCCATAAATAATTGTATTTACACTGAGTAAAATGGTAGTTTAGGGGAAGGCCTAAAATTTAATTCCCAAATATTTATATTAGTGGTCGCATTTTAATGAAAATCGGTGTGCAAAGTCCGGGAATAAGTTGCTACAATCTAAAATATAAATAATTTTATTGACGCTGAGAAAAATGGTATTTTAGGGGAAGCCTAAAATTTAATTCTCAAATATTTATGTTATTAGTGGCCCTATCTTAATGAAAATCGGTATGCACAGTCAGGGAATAAGTCGCTATAATCTAGGCCATAAATAATTTTATTCGGGCTGAGCGAAATGGTAGTTTAGGAGAAGGCCTAAAATTTAATTATCAAATACTTATTATTAGAGGTCGTATCGATAAATACTACATAACTAAAGTTACACAATATTAAATTTCCTATCATTTATATCTTACACATTGTTACCGTACCGGCTATGATCACTAAGATATTAATGAATTTGGATTTTTGTTACTAAGTCCATATCAGCGACGAGTCACGAGAAAATGGGTGAACAGAATTAAATGAAAAATCGGTATGTAAAGTTGGAGAATAAGGAACTACACTCTACGCTATAAATAATTTTACAAATCATAGAGTCAAAGAAAACTAAATGTGACGGCCTACAATATAGAAAGCTCATAACATTGATCAACAATAACATTACATTGACCATTGTTTGTTGTGATGTGCCTTGTGTCTTCTGTTGCCACTCATCTTTGGTAGATAGGATTACTGCTGTGTATCGAGTATTTTTTTTAAATTTGCTTTGCGTCGCACCGACACAGATAGGTCTTATGGCGATGATGGGATAGGAAGCGGCCTTGGCCTTAATTAAGGTACAGTCCCGGCATATCCCTGGTATGAAAGTGGGAAACCACAGAATACCATCTTCAGCGCTGCCGACAGTGGGGTTTGAATCCACTATCTCACGGATGCAAGCTCACAGCTGCCCACCCCTAACCACACGACCAACTCGCCCGGTTGTACAGAATGTAACAGCTTGCCTGAATATTGACGGGAAGTAGCTGGGGAATTAGATAACTTTCTTCTCTAGCATGCCATTCTTCTGATTCATAAATTTTCTGATACTACTGGTACGTAACACACTGGTTCATCATAGCATTTGAGCTATTCAATTCCTACTCTGAAGCACTGATTGGAATGAGAGCGTGCATACTTAACAGACTAATGGCAGAGGAGTGTTCAAGGCAGTCTGTGGTCTGGTCATTCCAGCTCTGGAACTTTGGACTGTCAGACTGAGTGAGTATTTTATACGATAACATTGCTTTTAATTGCTACATTCCTACTGATGTTTTTGTAATGACCTATGTTGACTTCAATTAGGAAAACCACAAAGTAAGTCTTTCTGAGAATCGCGTAGCGAAGCACGGGTACATCAGCTAGTAGTATATATATTTTATTATTACCTGTAAATACCATGTATAAATCCAATGTAATGTTGTGCAACACAGGGTAATAGTCCCGAACAAGGCATCTTTGTCACTAGAGCTTTATAGAAGGTTCTATTCATTTGTACATAGGTTACTGGAGACTAGAGAAAATACGAGAAAACATGTTGTGTCATACTTTTCTAGAAGTCTGGCCAGGCAAGGTAATAAAGAGACAATCTTGAAAGTTGAGTTGAGCTGCTAGTGAAAGTCGTTAGTCAGGTGTTTGAACTCATGTTGTGATTTTGCTGTGTTGGTAGTTGGTCGACATGCTTATGCGACATTCTCCTTCTCCTTCTTCTTCTTCTTCTTCTTCTTAGCAGTGTTTTGTTCAAGACAGCAATTCATTAGTGTGTGTATATGTGTATATAATTTGTACACAAAAAAGTGTAAATATTGACAGCATCTCCTGAGTGCATCTCTGTAGTTACAACACCCAGTCACCTAACTCTAGGGGATTGTGGGAAGCAGCAGTAAAGATGATAAAAAGGACATTTCCCAATTGAAACACAGGGATGTATGCTAGCCTTCGAGGAAACTTACACTATTCTGTGAGATATTGAGACTGTATTAAATTCACATCCCCTTACTCCCTTGCCAAATGATCCAAATGAATTTGAAGTCCTAACACCAGCACGTTTTCTTCTAAGCGATTTGATCGTGCAACCTATGCAAAGGGAGTTGTAGAGAGAACTCTATAACCACTCAACAGGTTGGCCGCATTTGCAGAAAATTTGGCTGCGGTTGTGGCAGAGATGGCAGAAAAAATACTTGCAGGAATTGCAAAAACGCGTTAAGTAGCATGATATCAATAAACGTACTGATGTTGATTCTTTGGTGCTGTTAACCCAGGATAACATCCCACCTCTAGAGTGACCTAAAGGTAGGATACTTCTAGTTCACCCTGGACGAGATGGTGAGGTGAGGGTTGTCAGCATTCGGATGGCTAGTGGAACTTTCACCCTAAGCATCAAGAAGATATGCCCTCTTCCCATTTAAATGGATGACAAGGAGAACTGAATGAAACATATCCTGTGATATCTCTAACTTTGTGATATTTTTCATCAAAGATATAATTTCAATATTTCCTTCTTTTAATCGGAAAAATATATAGGAATATTTAAGCATATTTACAACAGGTATAAAATTAAAATAGTTAGTTGAAAGAACGCCTTTCAGGGGGGGGGGGGGGCGGCAAGATATTATGAAGACTTCTAATTTTAATAAATGTATTTCATTAATTAAAGTTGGCAGTTTCCAAGACAATTCCTGATCGGTCGGATGATTATGTATTGTTGAAAATTGTTTCGCATGTAACAGTCATGTTCGCCATCAACTTATGTGATATCGCATAAGCAGGACATATAAAATTCAATAAAATATTGAAGGCACCCAGTTCCTTTACTTCAAAATCAATCAAAAACACCATGCATGATAGACGGGAAATGCTCTCTTCACGTTATGTCAAGATGACGCGCTTGCAAAAACAGTTGTATTCACAAGTACCTACACCTTACATATGAAATTCGTGTGGAAAAAACGTGAGAGTAATCCAAAACGTGAACTTCATGCATGATATAGTGGCCGATCTGCTAAGATTTGTGGCCACTAATTAGGAGTTGTGACGTATTAGCTAATACTAGTAGAATTCATACTCAGTTGAAGTGATGTACGTAAAAGTGGGCCAACCCTCAATCATTCACCCAAGTTTCACTGAAATCTATCTGGTGCAGCTGAAGTGGTTCCCTTATAAGCAGAGTACTTGTGTGATGTTTTTGGACTGCCTATCAGAAGATGGCGGATGGTTGCAGGCGTGTTGTGTGTTCCTGATAATAATCGAGTTTCTTGTGGTCCAAGTGCTTTTATCGTGGTTACATGTGAATGAAAGTGGACCAACTAGCGTATACTTTGATGTTAAGTACGGTATAACTTGCTGGGAAGATATACTCTCCAATAATAAGCTGCAAATAAGCGCCCACGTGATGTGTATTAACGGCAAGCAGCAGCGAATGGCATCCAGTCAGAGTCTAAAGCACAAGCCTTCGGCCAGTGACACATCCATCCTGATGCTGAGTATTCTACTACTAGCAGTTGCCAGCGATGTCCAGCTGAACTCAGGACCGGAGGTAAATACCACCAGCCTTAACATCTACTACCAGAATGTCTGTAGTCTTAAGAAATCACTCGTGGACATTAACATCGCTCCGAGTAACATTCATTATGACTGTGTGTGTTTAGCGGAGTCCTGGCTTGACTCTTCAATCGACAATAATGAAATACTGCACGACAATTAAGTTATTTACGCCAAGATAAGCAAAATATCATTACTAGTAAGAACAAGGGAGGTGGGGTTTTAATAGCAGTGAACTCTGAGTACGGTCCAGTGCAACGGCCTGACCTAACGGGAGACTGCGAATGTGGTGTTGTGAAAGCCGCCCCATCCCCTGGCCAAGTGCTGTACATAGTCCGCTGTTACCTGCCCCCGGACGAGGTGAAGGTACGGCTCACAGACTTCCGAGAAACTCTGGCTCGAATCAATCGCCTAGCAAAACAAAATGACACTATTATCGTGTGCGGTGATTTCAATATAAGCCAATTAGCCTGGGCCTCAGACTTTTCGGGATCTATTAATCCTATCCTCACCCATGTCAACGAGGAAGCCTGCTTTCTTGTAGAGATCACCAACGAATTTAACCTTCGCCAAGTTTGCGGTTTTCCAACACGAGGAAATAACTTCCTGGACCTTGCTTTTGTGTCGGAAAAAGTCACTAATAATACTCTGTGTGAAGCAACAGAACAGTTAGTACAATCAGATCATTCTGCGCTTGAGCTCAAGACTTCATATTTCCTGTGTTCCTCTTTTACCACAGACTCCAAAATCATTATTCGTTTGGACAAAGCAGACTTTCCTTATCTACGAAATATCTTATCCCACTGTCCGTGGAACTTGCTCGAATCCTGTCCATCTTTTAATGCCGCAGTTGCCTTGTTTCATCACTTACTGCACAGCACTCGTAAGGACGCCGTACTTTCCCGCATAATGAAGACTAGGCATCTTCCCTCTCGGTACGATTCCGAAGTTACAGACAAAATGCGGGCAAAGAAAAGAGCAAGAAAACGAGCTACAAGGTCTTCACTTCCTCAGATTACATTGAATACGCAATGCTAAGGAAGGAATAAAAACAAATGCAGCGGAGAAAGTATAGGGATTATGTCGGGTCTGTTTAGGAGGATATTATCAGACATCAACAGAGATTTTGGAAATTTATTAATTGCAAATCAAAATCTAGATGATGATTAATGAACACAAGGAAATTAGCTCACTGAAAGAAATTCTGGATAATTTTGCTTACACTTTCAAAAATTTCTATCCACCCAGTGTTCCCTTAATTCTCACACAGAACAATTCGAAAAAATTAACTTATCATCAGTGGTAACTTCGGCATCGGAAGTCTGCAACATCTTGAAGTCGACGGATATGAAGAAGTCTTGTGGTCCAGATCACATTCCAGGAATTGTGTTACGCGAGTGTGCTGAGGAGCTGGCAACGCCACTAGCCATGATAATCAACCGGTCTCTTTGTACAGGCAATATCCCATCCGAATGGAAGAAAGGATTTGTTATTCTAGTCTTTAAGAAAGGTAACAGATCTTTATTTGTCAAGTACAGAGCTGTAGTTGTTCTTTCACTCATTTCTAAAGTATCGGGAAAAGTCGTATACAAAGTCTTGTACAGTGCCATCAGCGGTTTAATTAATATTAACCAGCATGGTTTTGTCCAGAAATGCTCAACTCATATCTAACACCCTGGACAATTGCAAGCAGGTTGATGCCGTGTACACGGACTTTTCCAAGGCTTTCGACTCTCTTCTGACTAAGTTGTCAGCATATGGCATTCATGGAAGCTTGCTTGAATGGTTTAAATGCTATCTTTACGTCAGAAGGTATTCAGTAAAATACAAGGATATAATTTCTCGTCCTTATCAGCCTATGTCTGGCGTTCCACAAGATTCACTACTGGGACCTTTATGTTTGCTTCTATTTGTTAATGATCTGCCATCACGAATCCATTCGAGCAACTACCTGCTCTATGCTGATGACCTTCAAATCTGCAGGGTGATTGAAAAGATGAGTGAGTGTGAATTGTTAAAGTCTGATATAAATAATATTAGTGATTGGTGCAAAACGTCGCATTCAACCCTAAATATTTCAAAGTGCAGTGCAATATCCTTCACGAGAAAATTGCAAGTTAATGTATTCCATTGTCATATAAAGGAATAATAATAATAATAATAATAATAATAATAATAATAATAATGTTATTTGCTTTACGTCCCACTAACTACTATTTAAGGTCTTCGGAGACGCCGAGGTGCCGGAATTTAGTCCCGCAGGAGTTCTTTTACGTGCCAGTAAATCTACCGACACGGGGCTGTCGTATTTGAGCACCTTCAAATACCACCGGAGTGAGCCAGGATCGAACCTGCCAAGTTGGGGTTAGAAGGCCAGCGCCTTAACCGTCTGAGCCACTCAGCCCGGCGTCATATAAAGGATCATGAAGTGAAGCGTGTTAATAAAATTAACGGTCTTGGTGTTATTTTTAGCAATCAAAATGGTATATCTTTGAATGAGCATGTGTTAAATATCGTTAACAAGGCATTTAAAACGTTAGGCTTCCTAAAAAGAAATCACAAGAGTTTTAAATCTGTTGTCCCATTGAAAACCCTGTATTTCTCACTTACACAATCTAGTCTAGAATACTGCTCTGAAGTGTGGATCCCCTCATAGCAATACTTAGTTAATGCCTTAGAGAGAGTACAGATGCGATTTTCAAAATGGATCAGTAAAAAGGGTATCAAGCTGTCATCGACAGATTATGATTTGTTTTGTACAAATATGTGTATTGAGTCTCTTAGGACTAGGCGCAGGTATGTCAATGCACGTTTCATACACAAATGTATTGGTAATTTCAATGACTGTCCCAATTTACTCCAGTTGCTACCAATTCATGTTCCTTCCCGCAATACCCGACGGGCTGTCACCTTTCACTTACCCAGGTGCAGAATGGAATCACACAGGAGCTCTTGGTGCATTCAGGCCCTAATATCCTTCAACGAAATTAGCGGAATAGTAGATATATTTCACTCGTCAGCTAGTGAAATTCGCAGACAACTTATGAACACTTCACAGACAGAGTGTTCCTTGTACCTTGTTCTGCGCATTTGGTAACTCCAAGTTATACTTCCCTCCCTTTGGTCATTCCAAATGTATGAACACTTTTCTGTTTTCATGTCTTTTTTTCCCTTCGTTATGTTTTTTGTAATTATGGATAAATTTTATATTGCTTAGTTATAATTAGTAGTAGTAGAAAGTGCTGTTGATACTGTTATTATTTGAATGTATTATATCATCTGTAAATGGAGAATTAACAACTCTGTTGATGATAATTAAACAAATCAATTTGAACGACGCAAACATGCAGAGCGAGTAGGACAACCTGGCTATTTAAAGAAACTGCAATAGGCACATTCTATACTGACTGAGCAAATTTCATGGGATAGTGGAGCACTGATGCGCAGGTGTGTTGTCTGCGCACCACACGCCCCCTGTGCCAGCAGCAGTTGTATAGGAGACATTGTGAGCAGTGGCTGTGCATGTGACAGGTGTAACATGGAAAGTCGTCGTGAGCTGACACTGTTCGAACGGGGTATGTTGGTCGGTATCCGACGGATGGGAAGTGCGATTTCGGAAGTGGTGCGGGAATTCGGCTTCACACGATCATTACAAGTAATGATCATTTTTCCGTATTGAAAGAATCTTTATAATGAATGGAAGAAATTTATTTTAACTTCAACCTATTCAATACAGTACAAGATGTTAACGTGTTAGTTAAACATCATTAAAATAGTTGAGACATGTTTCGCCCCCTTTGTGTGGCATCATCAGTCATATCAATACCTCAAAGTTCTACCAGACGTCTGGTTGGAAAAATTGTGAAACATGTTGCATGAGTGAATACATTAAAAAAACTTTACAATATCTTATCATTAACAAAATATCAAATTGATTAAAGATATGTTACACTAGTGTACATGCTTGTGAATTTTCACTTAAACAAGGGTGTCATATGTGTAGTAAATGACAATAGTGATAGTCTAAAATCTTATGCGATGCTAAGGTTCGAAGATAGTTTAAAATTTATATACAAATATTGGGAATGAATACAGAATACATATAATTACGAATACTGGACATGTATTTTACATGTGAAATGATGTGGAAAAGCATTCCAAATTTGTGCTAATTTCACTTAAATTTTATCTTAATATAATGTTCCTGATGTTGTCTAATGAAATTAGCATCAAGATGTGGAAGTTTGTATGTGATTTATGACCAGCTGATGACTGATGATGCCACACAAAGGGGGCGAAACATGTCTCAACTATTTTAATGATGTTTAACTAACACGTTAACATCTTGTACTGTATTGAATAGGTTGAAGTTAAAATAAATTTCTTACATTCATTATAAAGATTCTTTCAATACGGAAAAATACGGAAAAATAATTCAAACTAGATGTCTAAGTTGCATAATTATATTTTAGACCCAAACAAGTTAGTTCGCTGAAGTATCCATGGGCTATTCAACTCCGTTGGACACTCTCTATGAGACGGAGTGCCTAGTGCATGTAAACAACAGTTGATATTTGATTCAAATCGAGCCTACGTTGAAGCAGTTGAACTAATGGCTTGAATGAGGGCGGTTGAAGTGTCGTTAATATCTTCCCACACGACTAATATTTTGAAGTTTTAATGCTGTGTTGCAGTTGCTGGAGTATGGAATGTCGGTTTATTAGTTGAATGGGTGACAGTCAAAACGTGCAATGTAATTAATGTTGAGCTGTCTTACGTATGTGAAAATCTTTAGCTGTTGGCCTGTTTTTGAAGTGACAGCCAGTGCTTACTTACAAATTACCAGTGAATTTGTATGGGTGTGTTCCACGAAAGTACTAGTACTTGTAACTTACTAGTGAATTGGGAAGTATTCTCTAACAGTGAAAGGACAATAATATATAAATGTACTAGTGCTTTTTAAATATACTTATTGCAGATACATTTTTATACATATGTGGTCTAGCAGTAGTGATAGTGATGGTGATGAAAATGAAAACTACTGTCTGTATAGGGAAAGAATAAATTTCCAGTTTAACACTGTATTTGAATACAATGAGCGTTTTAGGTTAAGCATAATACAAGTGGAAGAACTTTTGATAGATGTTGGGCATAGGTTAAAACATCCTATGAACAGAAATAAATCTCTCTCTGCTAAAGAACAGTTACTAACAACACTACATTGGCTAGTAAATGGTGGTCAGTACCATGGTATTGCAGATAAGCATGGGATGGCCAAATCTTTAGCCTGTAGGTCAATACACTCTGTGGTAGCTGCAATAAATGATATAAAATTTCCTCAAATTGTTCACTGGCCTGAAAATATTGAAGAAACATGTTCCAAGAAGGACATTCCTGGAATCATTAATGAGCAGTATATCTCTTACATACGTACAACTTTCCCCCTCAAAAGCTCCATGCGCTTTTCCCAAGTCAAATATTTCCATACAACCATTTACTTTGCCTTGTTTTTGCAGACTCCCACTGAATGCACCGAAAAGAATATCTTTCCTTCTATTTCCTTCAAAATGAATAACTTCGTTTCTCTTGACATAATTTTAACAATTCATGCAGAGTTTGCAATTTTGTAACAATTAAGTTTGGCGGCCGAATATCGTTATTAGCAGCATCTGATTCCTAATGACAGACCAAGGTATGTCGACTATCATGGAACATATGCGAGGATCGCGGAAGAACAGAATGGGTGATAATAACTGAGTAATTTCCTAACATCAAAGAAATAAACTGAAAAGTAACATTGCAGCATTAAAAAATTCACAGAAATATTAGAGTTCCTTGAATCTTTGCTGCATAACTTACCTTAAAATACGATATTACGATAAATGAGGCAAGCATAACCTAATTCAACGAATGAAATACGAAGATAAACAGCTGATTCATACTATGACGTAGTATGTTTATTGATATGTCATCACTTGTAAAACTTGTAACAATTCACTGGTAATATACAAGAGACTTTCAATCTTTTGTGGAACAGAAATGTACAACTCCATACATTACAGGAACCCACACTAGTAACTTGTAATGTACAAGAGCATTCGTTTGTGGAATAGGCCCCAGGATCCAGCTATTTTCCTCAAATGGCACATTTAGTAGAGACTCGAGGCAACTTCTTGTCAAATCATCAGCTTAAGCAAGGAAAGAAGGAAATAACCATAGAGATGGTGTAGTCTGCAGGAAGTAATTACATTTAGGAATAAAAACACAGTTCTTCAATAAGATGTGTGCCATTTAATAATTGATCACTCATAAACCATCATACAGTCTCATTAATTCTGTTAGATTTTCCTTTGGAAATTCTTCCACGGCCTCAACTGGTAGCGGTGATCCAGGTAAGGATAGACTGGAATTTGTTGTAATGTGAATACTGGGAATAGTACCCTGGAATGCAGAAACTGTTGTCTCATCTCTCGCGGAACAGAAGTAGATTTATGCAGATTTACTTCCAAGCCAATGTTTTTACAACCAGTGATTCCTAATGACAGACCAAGATATGTCGACTATCATGGAACATATGCGAGGATCGCGGAAGAACAGAATGGGTGATAATAACCGAGTAATTTCCTATCATCAAAGAAATAAACTGAAAAGTAACATTGCAGCATTAAAAAATTCACAGAAATATTAGAGTTCTTTGAATCTTTGCTGCATAACTTACCTTAAAATACGATATTACGATATTTTCTTTAGATCCATAAGAACCGTATCAGGATCACTGCCGATGGTTCCATCATCCAAATAAAATAAGAGGACTTTTCAAGTCTGCGATGACAGGCTGGAGTACAAGACTAAAAAATAATGGTCCTGTTGGATCACCTTGCCATATTATTATTATTATTATTATTATTATTATTATCATTATTACTACCCCGAACTGTGACAAAATAATATGAGACCCGAAATACAAGTTAGAAGGGCATCTATAAGCTTGCCAGAGGAAAGCATAAAGTTCTGGAATTCTGTCCTGTACTGTCTGTAACATGGAATCTCTATCAATGGTGCTAAATTCATTTCTGAAGTCAATTTTTACTAAGATATTATTCGATGTAGCATTTAAATGTAGGAAAGTTTGTACGGAATGGATAATGGTATCATAGGCGTTTGAAATACCAAAGCAAAGTTGGTGAGGATAGAAATACTGGACTAACAGTCCCCTTTACTGCCATGCAAGATAATTTAGCAACCAGCCTTCAAAAAGTGTTCCCAATAGCGATAAGTCGAATGCCTTCGTCAGGTTTCTGAAGAGCAATCAATATGGCAATTAATATTAATATGGAGAAGTCTTCTCCCGGCATCTCTAGCGATTTAGAAGTAAGATCTTATAAATGCTGAGGACAGATAACGCCAATTCCCAAAGCAGAACCGTTAGGGAATGCCTACATTCCTTCAAGCACTGATCCCAGTGTCACGCCGAAATAATTATCACTAAGGTCAGGAGCATCGGGAAAAGACAATGGGCGCGATGGCGGATTCGAAAATGGTACACGGGTGTGTTCTGCTACCCCACGTTCTAATGAAAAAACCCTAACCGCTCCTCGAATATCCTCATCTGCTACTTTGTTTTCTATACAATGAACTTAAGAAGGCACAGTATTTGTTCTCTTTAGGCACGGGTTGTGGTAGTTGGATTTCTCGTAGATTTTCCTTTATTTTAAAAACTAGTGAAGCAGCCTTTTCATTGGATTTCTCGGTGACATGGAGAGCAATGTATGCAAAAAGCATTAGTCCTGCTAGCATTCCAAAGAGTTCTAAGAAATACATCTATCAATCAACTGTGATAATATATCAGCAGTTATAACTCTCACCCCTTTTGGAACTCGTCTTAAAATTCTTATACTGCTTTTATAATTCGATAATATAGCCTGTAAGGACTTATTTAGAGATTTTGCATCAACTAGATAGGTGATCTGTATTTTAGGCGTTGAGGTAAATTGATCTGGGTGAAGAGAAATATCACATTGTCTTGTGCTTAGGTGATGGTTTGCATGAAGGACTTTTGGATGAGCTCTACCAATACTATTTTGACACCATGTGTGGACTGACAGATTATTTCACAATGGGCATCACAGTATTTTGTTCTTTACCCTGTAAAAGTGTTTTGAGACCACATTGCACGACTTCTGGACAAATGTACGTGTATACCATTTCTACCAAAGGTCTTCCCGCAGAGATTTACAATCAACATGATGACATAGTTGGTTTCTCTTTCCATGAACTCATTAATACTAACAGCAGTATATATAAGTTACAGGTTAGGACGAGAACAGATTACCGTGGAAAAGTACATTTAACCCCTTGAAGTACTTTGACGGATCTCTCCGTCCTGGCTCTAGACTGCACTCCGGTACAAAGACGGATCTCACCATCCACACGTAGTGTATTTCCGGACCCGCTCCTAGCCAGTTTCCTTTGTGAAACGATTTGATATTAGTAAGGTAACCTCTTGACAAATGGAAGAACTGTTTTATATCATAGATTTATTCGATAAACACTACTGTGCAGTTATTCCGTGGAAACCTCATCGCAAGCGAAATCATGGCTGCCTCCAAGTTGAGTGACGAAGTGATTATAAGGGAATTTTTAGAAGAGAGTGACATTGATATAGAAATAAGCGACGAAGAATTTAGTGGAAATGAATGTAGTGATAGTAGTTAGTGTGATAGTGACGTGAGTGCTGGTAGAGGTGAACTAAGTGCTTGTTTTGCCATCAAATATGTCGCTGAATTGTAGGCCTATAACTGATGCCACACCAACGGCTTCTAATCATATTTTACATGATAGGGAATGGAACTGGGAGCACGTAAGTAATACTCCAGAGTATCATTCATGCATCGCATCTGGTGAAATAAATAGCATTGTTCTAAGGCACCTAGGACAATGCCCAAACGAACTGCAAGGTATGAACGAATTTCTAACAGCAGACTTCTGGGAACATCTAACAAATGAGACAAATGGTTATGCAAGTAAATGTCTTGTAGCAGCTGCCGTGGATATAAATAGGGTAATGTCATATGAAAAGGAACACTGGTTTCCTGTATCTGAGGATGAAATGAAGGCCAGATTACCCTGAAGTGGTAACATATGATGGAAAAAAGAAGTTCAGATCCCAATATTGTTGTTGACTACAACTGTGGAATGGGTGGTGTTGATTCCCATGACCAGAGACTCGCATAATTCTCCTTGATGCGGAAGTATGCAAAAAGATACAAAAAATATATACTTCTACATGCTAGACGTGACAGTTCTGAATTCTAACATCATTCACCGCCTCCTCAACCCTGACAAGAAGCGAGTAGGCTGTACCAGTTTCCGGATCAATTTAACCGAACAACTGTTGGTGTTGTTATTATTATTGTTGTTGGTGTGACATTGCCTGACTATCCAAAATGAGGATGCCCAAGCCCTGGGGATACACCACTGAGGCTTCAGGGGAGGCACTGGGGACACCTTCCAATCAAAATACTCCCAACAAAGGAGGTTATCACATCACACAGATGCAAAGTCTGTGTGACACGGGGTCTGAAGAAGGAATCTGCATTTGAATGCCACCGCTGCAAGGTGGCGCTGCACGTATATGACTGATTTATGATCTACCATACACATAAAGACAAAGTACATCTGACAGTAGTTTGGATATTTCCTCTCATTAAGTTGCTGTAAAGAACGCTTTTTCAGTGTCGGTGGTAATATCATGTGAAGTAATGAAAATAAATGGTACACCAAGGCATAAATAAGTTCAGTTAAATGGTATGTGAATGGGTTAAGTAGAATGACCTAATTCTTATTCAAGCTGCCTTGTTAATATAAACTCAATTATATAAAATTATGTGCCAAACTCTATGTTACTGGAATTATTATTATTTTTTTAATTATTTAAAAAAACAGTGATAAACTTTCGGTTAGATACCCGTCGTGGCAACCAAATAAGAACGTAACCTATAACTATAAGAAGATGTACAATATTAGAAGGATCCACCTTTCAATACTTCGTTGCAAGTTGAACTAAAAAGAAGTCACAACTTGTTTATTGGGACCGGAACGATCATGAAGTTTTTAACTTTAAATTTAAACCTATAACTATAGCAAATATTATTCACATCCAATCTTCTGTTCATAAAATACTAAAAAATAACAAACACTATAAGGACACTATCCAAAAATCACTATTAAGAACACGGGATTTTCTAAAACAACCTAAAACCATACAAATTAAAAAAAATAGTGAGCCTTCATTCGTCAATGAACCAACTCAGTCACTGCCGTCTATATTATTACATAAAAAAAGTTAATCTGCAAAGCCATTACTCCTTGTGTCATGCCAACAAGTATGATAAATATCAAGGCCGGGAAAGGATAGCTTTGCTAGAAGAACTTAAAAACAACACATTTGAGGAGGTTCGTAAATTTCATATTATATTATATTATATTATATTTCATATTATCCTTTATCTGACCCTGTAATAGTTGAGAGGGGAGTTCCTCAGGGCAGTGTTATCGGACCTTTATGTTTTCTTATATATATAAATGATATGAGTAAAGGAGTGGAATCGGAGGTAAGGCTTTTTGCGGATGATGTTATTCTCTATAGAGTGATAAATAAGTTACAAGATTGTGAGCAACTACAACGTGACCTCGAAAATGTTGTGAGATGGACAGCAGGCAATGGTATGTTGATAAACGGGGCTAAAAGTCAGGTTGTGAGTTTCACAAATAGGAAAAGTCCTCTCAGTTTTAATTACTGCGTTGATGGCGTGAAAGTTCCTTTTGGGGATCATTGTAAGTATCTAGGTGTTAATATAAGGAAAGATCTTCACTGGGGTAATCACATAAATGGGATTGTAAATAAAGGGTACCGATCTCTACACATGGTTATGAGGGTGTTTAGGGGTTGTAGTAAGGATGTAAAGGAGAGTGCATATAAGTCTCTGGTAAGACCCCAACTAGAGTATGGTTCCAGTGTATGGGACCCTCACCAGGATTACCTGATTCAAGAACTGGAAAAAATCCAAAGAAAAGCAGCTCGATTTGTTCTGGGTGATTTCCGACAAAAGAGTAGCGTTACAAAAATGTTGCAATGTTTGGGTTGGGAAGAATTGAGAGAAAGAAGAAGAGCTGCTCGACTAAGTGGTATGTTCGGAGCTGTCAGCGGAGAGATGGCGTGGAATGACATTAGTAGACGAATAGGTTTGAATGGCGTTTATAAAAGTAGGAAAGATCACGATATGAAGATAAAGTTGGAATTCAAGAGGACAAACTGGGGCAAATATTCATTTATAGGAAGGGGAGTTAGGGATTGGAATAACTTACCAAGGGAGATGTTCAATAAATTTCCAATTTCTTTGAAATCATTTCGGAAAAAGGTAGGAAAGCAACAGATAGGGAATCTGCCACCTGGGCGACTGCCCTAAATGCAGATCAGTATTGATTGATTGATATTGATTGATTGATCAAACTCAACTATTTTTATTAAAGTTTGATTATTCCTCATAGAGGATTTATGTACCAGTACATATTTCATTATTTTTAACAGGAGGATATGAATTGCAGTGAACGTGCTATTCGGGCCAGCTACAAGGTTGCTTTGCAGATAGGGCTTACTCTGAGACCCTTCAGTTAAGGTGCATTTGTGAACGAGTTAATACTTCTGGCAGCTGAGGCAGTGTGTCCAGAACAAGTGGATGATTTACAATTTATTACTTTATCCTCTTCCATAATTATGCGATGAATAAAGGACATAGCTAATGACGTTTATAGTGAATTATGGAGCATCACAAAGGATTCTATAGCATATTCACCAGTGGTAGGCGACCGCATGGATATTAATAGCACCTCCCAAGTTGCTATGTTTATCAGAGGCATAAACAATGACCTTGTGATAAGGGAGGAACTTTTAAATATAGTACCAATGAAACATACTAAAACCACTTTTGATATATTTGCAAATCTCGAAGTGTCAGTGGAGAGTTTCGGCATTACATGGAAAAAAATAGTGTTCATAGCAACAGCTGCAATGTGTGGGAAGCATTCAAGAGTGGTAGGACATCCCCAAAACAAATCAAAAGAAATTAACAGTCAACATGATCTTCTGCCTGCGCACTGCATTATACACCAAGAAAATCTATGTGCAAAGCAAATCCAACTTGGAACTGTCATGGATGTATTTACTAAAACGACTAAGTTTATTAGACAAAGGGCAGTGAACCACAGAGAATTTCAAGAGTTTCTTCGTGACATTGAAAGCGAGTATGGTGATATTCCATATTATACAAACATGTGGTGGTTAAAGTTTTGCATCGCTTCTATGCTCCAAGGAAAGAAATAGCTCTCTTCATGGAAATGCACAATGAACCACTACAAAAACTAAACAATGCAAAGTGGATACGAGATTTGACATTTCTAGTAGATCTCACTGGCTACCTTAATGACCTTAATTGCTCCCTGAAAGGTAGAGGTCTTACAATTATTCCCTTACTTAACAACGTTAAAGCTTTTAAGCGAAAAGTACTGCTCTGGGAAAGTCAATTTGTGAATAAAGACACATTTTCCCCACTTTGACTGAAGAGTTATGTCTAGCTTCAAACTATTCCAATAAAACAGAAGAATATACAGAGGTTTTAATAACACTACTGTACATAACGAATTAGAACGCATTAGAACAAAATCTGCAGGTGTTCGCTGCACCCTTCTGTGAATGTGCAAACTGTTAGACCAGAAAAGCGGCTAGATCTGATTAACTTAAGAGTGTGATACTCAAATGAAGTTTAATGTTTCACTGAATTTTATGCGTTTACCAAGGGAGAGATTTCCTAGATTGCACAAGCTTATTGCACATATTTCAAGTATAATCGGATCAACTTATTTATGTGAACAGATGTTTTCATTAATGAAGATTTGTAAATCTAGACCCAGAAGTAACCTCACCGATACCTTGAAATGTGCTTTGCGACTTGTCAATATGCAAATGATGGTACCAAACAATGACAAAATACTATCAAGGATGAGAAGGTCCACTATTCAATACTTTTGATAGAAATAAATCATATAATAATAATAATAATAATAATAATAATAATAATAATAATAATAATAATAATAATAATAATAATAATAATAATGTTACTGGCTTTACGGCCCACTAATTACTTTTTATGGTTTACGGAGATGCCAAAGTGCCAGAATTTTGTCCCACGGGAGTTCTTTTATGTGCCAGTAAATCTACCGACACAAGGCTGACGTATTTGAGCACCTTCAAACACCACCACACTGGGCCAGGATCAAACGTGCCAAGTTGGGGTCAAATAAACCATAAATACAGACCAATAACCAATATGAAATTCAATTCATATGACAATACTATACCTTTGCTGGCAGGACCTAGTGTTTACAGTGCACTATGTCTTCGGGTATGGGCTAGAGAAATTTTGTTACTTTCATTGATCTCTGTGTCTTATCCTTGGCTTTGACAATTTGAAAGTGACTGAGGTATGAGCGGTGCCAGTAATGCCATTCCTTCTGCAGCCAGTCCCTGCTATGAATGGTTTGAAAATGTTGCTCATAGGGTCGGTTGGTGCATGCATTTCAGTGGGCTTGGCAGACTGATATGTAATTGCAACTTCTGGCAACAGGAAACTTCCTCGCTCCTCATTTTCCTAGTACGCTTCTTCAGTAATGCCTAGGCTATCTACGACAGCTGATGGCGGAGCTGTTGAGGATCCAACCATCCTTAGGGCTGAAGACTGAACATACATAAATACATGACAATACTATCTAAACGAACCCAAAGATCCCGTGAAGGAGCAGTACACTAGTGATAAGTTTCAGTTCGTGTATTTAATTTGTTGTCAGTCATAAATGACATATAAATATTGAAATGTTAATGCAAGTGCAAAGAATGTGTACAAATCACAAATTGTATTTTAATTCAATAACAATAAACTCTTTATTAATCATCATTAAGAAAGATACAGCACACAAATTGTGCATTGTATAAACAAAGCTTGTCGTATGTACTGTACCTCTCAATATTACAGAAGTTCACAATGGATAATCCCCGGTTTTTGCATGTAATTACATGATATCGACTGCAAAGCTCACTGCAGAGGTCACGTAAGTACTCAGTGTTGCACAATTTATGGTGATACCCATGGACCGCGATCGAGTTAATGAAATGTCGCATGTCTTGATTAGTCTTTGTCCATGTTCTCTTCATCATCGCCTCTGTTGAGTAAAAATCGAGCCAGATTTCTTCGCTCTTCTTTATTTTGTCCTGCAGTAATTTTTCCCAAGTGTCTCTGGATGGAAACCCTCACTTCATCCAGAGGTCATCGATAAAGAGTCTCCTTTGCAAGCCTTGAATTTGTGTAATTTGATATTCCCAGTGTAGCTGTCAGGAAGCGCGACTTGAATGCCTCAATCATCTACAGCTCAGCCAGACCCAGTTTATCCCATATAATGTCCAGTCCATATGTGGCAATTGCCGCTATTTTCGTATCAAATAGTTTCCTAGCAGTTTCTAGTGAAAGCTTGGTAATTGTTTTAACATCATATATAGCTTTGGTGGCTGCCGTTGCTCTAGACTTTAATTCAATGAATGTACAAGTCCCAAAGCTTCAGTTACTTAATCATGAAAATGTATTCACTGAGGACATATTGAACAATGCTGTATATTGCCTTTGTCAGTGAATCATTTTCCCGCCCTGTTATACTCTGTAACTTGTGTTCTGTTCGTCTCACACAATCCAAGCTCCAAATTTCATATGATAACATTCCAAGGAGTTACTGCAAGTACAATACGGCCAAGGTATGCAACCCGCCTGCCCGCTACTTTCTTGTCACAATGACAGGCAGCCATCCTGAGCGGAGCAAGTAACACCTGCTCCCTAGAGCAACTATGTTATGACATCTGTTTTAGACAGTTCTGGTATATACCACAGAGGACTGTCATAAATTCATTGAAAATGTTCAATAAAAACTCCAGTGACCTGTCGTTCATTTTCTTGACATATGATAGAGTTAACAGGACTTTGTGGTCACCCTCAATATGAAACTACTGTCACAATTCCATCTGGGTGGTGTATTTACGTAAACAAACCATACGAGCTTCAACAAAGACACCGCTTTTCATATGATTCGGGTTGAGCAAATTTTAGTGGAAATCAGCTTTAACGTCAGTTATTCCTTGATTTAATCATGATTTGTGTGCACAGATTATTTTTCACAATAAATGATCATCACTAAGAAGGAAAAAACTATGATTTAAAATTAATACAAAAAGAAATTATGCATTTTTCACTCTTAAAATAACTCTTCTGTTGTCAGTATCAATGCTATACCAGCACCTGTTCAGTAAATTGAAGTGTTGTTTAATCCTGGACAGCGCGCGCAGGCGGTGTTTGGACCGCACTTTTGAATTATTGATTTGTATTATCGATTAATGCGAACTCAGCCCGATTACGTCCACAGCTTAGCTTTGCTTACTCTGCTAAGCATCAGACAGCGCTACTGATAAGTTGTGTAATGCTTCTGTTCAGCGTGGAAACAGTCGTGAAGACAGCCTCCACCGTTCAGCTTGCCGGCAGTGGTCCTAACACCGCAACGCGCACAGAAATGTAAGTAGATTTTTGAGCTTACATTTATTGTTCTAAGCGGTGATATACATTATTTCAGCTGTAACAACGTTCCTTGCAGAATGTTTTAGTGACTAATGGAGGTGGATATTTCATTATGTATATAATTGCAGGTATGAAGTATTATAAGTATATTTTTTTCGCTACAGGGATCGAAGAAGATATATGCAACCTATGACATCCAACAGTGTCTTATGGAACTCTCGGAGCAAGACGGAGTAGAGAGTGACTGTGATTTCGAAAGTGACATCGATTTTGAAGAGGAGGGGTTCGTAGATGATGATCATTCTAGTGACTCCGCACAATCTATTACGAGTGATATTCCAATGGAAGAGGACATGGGGTGCAACGTCAGATTTTATATTGGAAAAGATGGTGAAACGATCTGGAAAAGTACTCCTATGGTTCTGAATGATTTTAGAACCCGTTCGAAAAATATCGTGAAGACGTTACCTGGGCCAAAAGCACGTGCACGAAACACTCCAACACCGATGGATGCTTTCCTGCAAATAATTTCCCTAGAAATGATCGATGATATCGTAAGATATACTAACATTTACGTTGCCAAGTGACGGTCAAAGAATCTGGAATCGCGAAGTAGGGACTACAAGGATACTACACGTACCGAGATTATAGCCAGGCGCTTTCTGCTTTTGATGAGATGTTTGCGTTGTGATGACGTAAGTACTAGAAACGTACGAATTGCGGCAGACAGATTAGCAGCCATCAGGGAATTCCATCTGAAGTTTGTTGCTAATTGTCAGGCTTCCTACTCTCCTGGGAAGTTTGTAACAATTGATGAGATGTTGGTAGCTTTCCGTGGCCGCTGTGGATTTATCCAGTATATGCCTCTAAAACCAGCTAAGTATGGGCTCAAATTCTACGCTCTGTGCGACAGTAGAACATTTTACAAGTGCAATTTGGAACTCTACTGTGGCAAACAAGCCGAAGGTCCTTACAGTTGTTCCAACAAACCGATGGACATCGTCAAAGGACTAACTGACCCAATAAAGAATTCACATAGGAATGTTACCACAGATAATTACTATAGTAGCGTTCTATTAGCCGAATACCTATTGGAGCAAGGACTGACATTCATCGGGACACAAAAGAAAAAGAAAAGGGAAATACCTCCCGAATTTCTAATGGACAAATCTCGCCAGGTGGGCTGTAACATGTTTGGATTCCAACCTGATATGACGCTAGTGTCCTAAGTGACGAAAAAGAAGAGAGTTGTCCTTCTTCTATCAACTATCCCACAACTAATAAACCATTCGTCATCGTGGACTATAATGGGACCAAGGGTGGCACAGATACTGTTGATCAGATGTGTTCTACATATTCAACAGCAAGGAAAACCAGGCGAAGGCCTCTTGTAGTGTTTCTTCGTGAAGTAAATATTGCAGGTATAATGTCGTACAAGATATTTCTGGCCAACAGCCCATCAAAGGATTGTGTGAGAAGGAAATATCTCACTAAATTGGGATGGAATCTGATGGAGGTAAATCTCCGAGAAAGAGCTCAGCTTCTGTCTCTTCCAAGTGATTTACAGGTATTCTTATCTAAGTTTCGTGAAGCCAAGGAGACTATGAAGTGTGCATCACAAAAGAAAATCTGCTTCATTTGTGGAACGCACGAAAATACGAAGACTGGTGTTACCTGTGACCTATGTCGCCGATATGTGTGCCGCAATCATAGTCAGCATACTGTTACCTGTGAAAAGTGCAGTCAAGAAGCTGAAAACTAAATGTGCTTCATTTCATTGGGAACAGTAATCTGCTATTTGATTTCATAAACCTATGTAGAGGAGTCCCATGTTTGAATTTCTTGACTGGTATTTGTGTGTTCTCTAAAACATATTCAATTTCATGAAGTGTATATATGTTTGCCTTTTTAGAATACACATGACATCTTTCAATTATTTCAATAAATTTTCTTAACCTAAGAACGATAAAATTCAAATAATGAGCGAGAAAGTTGGCAAACTACGTTGTGCGGTCCAAACACCGCCGCACGCACAGTAGCGTGATACGGAGTGGCGCGCGCGGTCCAGGGTTAAAGGGGACGAAAAAAAAAAAATACAACAGTAATCAATCCCAATAAATTAAACATCACAAAAATGATGTATAACAATGTTGTTCTCATTTAGACAGCAATGGGGGCCATTAACCAAGGCAAGGTCGGTTCAACCACAAGGACATGGGTTCAATTTCACATTAGAAGATTGAAAAATTTATGAGAAGAGATTTCCACAACTCGAGTGGCACATGGCCTTGAGGTTCACTCACAAGGGAATGGTACAAAGTCAGATGTCACATTTCGATTTGATTTTTAGATATTCATGAAGGTCTTCTTAAGCTGAAGCAGGTAGTGGAGGGCTAATTTTTTGCGGGTCCTTTTTAAGGGGTCATTTGGGAGTTCGAAGTTGCTGGTGCGCGCCCTGATTTGTACAGTACATGCCGGCACACGTCAGCGTTCACAGCCAGCGGCTGTCTAGCCCCGCTTTGTTTTTCCACTCATTCAATTCTCCACTATCCCCCACCACATACAGGTGCCTACAGTTGTGTATATGGGACGATGAATCCTATTCTATACGGTCAAGTTTTCCATGACTGATGGCTATTCCACATTTAGGCAATCGAACTGGATTCTTTGCTTTGTTATGACCGCTTGCAATATTATTGCAGCAGTTATTAATGCCTAAGGGTGTTAATATTCAGGAAGCTGGAGAGCTTTCAGGTAAGGAGAAAAACATGTACATGAAAATAAAGACGTTTGATGAAATTTTGGATGAAAAATGTGAACTTATTCGGAAGGAAGAAGCCGTTTTCATTGATTCAGAAGACGTACTGTTGGCTACTTAATGCATGATTCAAAGCCGTGTATTGATTCATTCAAGTGTCCGAATTAATCGATTCATATTCGATTAATATTAAATTTTAATATTTAAGCAATAAAATAAGGATGAGATACTAATTTTATAATTGCTTTTAATGTATTGAATAGGTGGATACAAAAGTTTTATTGTTTCTTTTCTAATACACTTTTAATACGGAAAAAAATGAGGATAGTTCCTTGCAACACCGGACGCTGGCGGGGAGCCGAGCTTCCACTGCAGCGAGAAAGTGATCCATGGCACACCGACAGAATCGTGGGCGCAAGCACGGCTCAGTGAGACACAAGGTACACACGGCTCCTTATTGGCACACTGGACACTGGCGGAGAGCCGAGCTTCCGCTGCAGCGAGAGATACAGGGAATAATGGCACACCAAAAGAATCGTGGGCGCAAGCACAGCTCAGTGAGACACAAGATACACACGGCTCCTTATCGGCACAACGGACACTGGCAGGGAGCCAAACTTCCTCTGAAGCAATACATACAGAGCCATGGTACACTGAAAGAATCGTATGATATAATGGACTCTCTAGCTCAAATCATTTGAAAATAATACCCACTTGCATTCACTGTCCTCTTCTTACAGGGAGGTTTAAATAATAGATGGACTTATTTGCAGCGTTAAAACGGTGGTCAAAACATAATTCAGAAGTAGCTAGTAAGTAGGTAGGCTATTAGGTTATACTATTTATTAGTTTAATGAATCTTAGTAATATAACTTAGTTGACATTTTACAATTAACTCAACTCTAGCCTTCCCTATGACTATGAGTCATGCTCCTGACCACTCAAAAGTACTTGTTTTACATTGGGAAGAACGGCTCAGTATTCTCTCAGTTCCTACGAGGACGGTTTGAAAATTTCTCGGAATCACCGCTAGATGTCAGGGCTAGAGCAACGAGGTTCCCGCGCAATAATCACACATCCTTAGTGAGTGAACACGTGGCGCGTCAGTGCTCTAGCTGCAGGAGTGTGGTAGTAACGACTCTTTGTTGTTGTTCCCGCGTAGTGATTTGTGACAATGGAAAAAACTGAGATTTGAACAGTGATTAAATACTTTGTGAAGAAAGACATCAAAGCAAAGGAAATTCATGCCGACTTTCAGAATACAATGGGGGACTCTACTCCTTTTTCAACTGTTGCCAAGTGGACCAGCGAGTTTAAATTCGGTTGGGAGAGCTTGGATGATGATTCGCGTAGTGGACGGCCAAAAAGTGTTACGACCCCAGAATTTATCGCAAAAGTGCATAAAATGGTCATGGAGGATCGTCGACTGAAAGTGCGGGAGATTGCTGAAGCTGTAGGGATGTCTTCTGAATGGGTATATTGTATTTTAACCGAAGAATTGGGTATGAAAAAATTATCCGCAAGATGGGTGCCATGGACATTGGACAATAAACGCACCAGATTGGAAATGTCCGAAAAAAGTCTGGCCCGTTTTCAGTGCAACCAACAAGATTTTCTGCACCGGTTTGTGACTACAGATGAAACTTGGGTCCACTACTATACCCCAGAGACAAAACAGCAGTCAAAGCAGTGGAAACATGCTGATTCACCACCACCAAAGAAAGCTAAGGCAGTGCGTTCGGCCGGAAAGGTCATGGCCTCAGTTTTCTGGGATGCAAAGGCATTCTGCTGATAGATTATCTTCCTACCGGCCAAACAATTACGGGGCAATACTATGCAAACCTCCTAGACCAACTACAGGAAAATACACGCAAAACAAGGCCTGGTTTGGCAAGGAAAACGGTCATCTTTCATCAGGAAAACGCTCCCCAGCACACAAGTGTTATTTCCATGGCAAAACTTCATGAACTGGGGTACGAATTGTTGCCACATCCACCTTAGTAACCTGATTTAGCACCATCAGACTTTCATCTATTCCCCAAGCTGAAAATGTTCCTCGGTGGACGGAGATTTTCTACAAGGGAAGAACTGATAGCCGAATTGGAGAGGTATTTTGCAGGCCTGGAGTAATCTCATTTTCAAGATGGGATCAAGGCATTGGAACATCGCTGGACCAAATGCATTAGTCTACAGGGAGACTTTCAAAAATAAAAGCAGTTCCACCGAGGTAAGATACTTAATTATAGTACATTCCGAGAATTTTTCAAACCACCTATGTATGTCACATCGTTACACAAGACGTAATCATATAAAATCCAAACAAAACCAAACCCCACGGCACTATAGCCCTGGAAGGGCCTTGGCCTACCAAGCGACCACTGCTCATCGCGAAGGCTGGCAGATTACCAGGTGTCGTGTGGTCTGCACGACCAATCCTCTCGGCCGTTATTCTTGGCTTTCTAGACCGGGTCCGCTATCTCACCGTCAGACAGCTCCTCAGTTCTAATCACGTAGGCTGAGTGGACCTCGAACCAGCCCTCAGGTCCAGGTAAAAATCCCTGACCTGGTCGGGAATCGAGCCCGGGGCCTCCGGGTAAGGGGCAGGTACGCTACCCGTACACCACTGGGCCGGCACTTTAATCATATCTGGTCAGTAAGTGAGCCGACTTACGCAATAACTTAACCAACAGTATGTTGAATCAGAAAACCAGTAGCCTATACAAAATATAATGATTTAAAAAAATCTACTGCTGATAGAAAAATATATATTTTCAAAAATGTCTGAGCGAGTTGGACGTGCGGTTAGTATCGCCTAGCTATGCGCTTGCATTCGGGGGATGGTGGGTTCGAATCCCACTGTCAGCTGCTGTTAAAATGGTTTTCTGTAGTTTCCCCATTTTCACACCAGGAAATGCTGGGACTGTACCTTAATTAAGGGCATGGCTGCTACCTTCCTAATCTCATACCTTTCCAATCATGGGTCGCCAGAAACCTTTGATGTATTAAGAGTGACTAGCACGTTTTTTCTAAGAAAGGAGTTCATAGTATGAAAACCAGATGGCAGCAGCGAGCACTGAATGCTGTTTCTGCTGTATTACCAGTACATACTACACAGATACAGTAGGAGCAGTGACTCGAATGTGTCTTGAATCGGATCACTGTATCGAAGCAGTAACGTGAACGGAATCAAATGAATCGATTCAGTAAAATGAATTGAAAGTCCCATTACTACTCTGAGACGCTCTGCAAGTAAGATTTCATTAATTCCACACACTTGTAACATTAGAAATTACGGCGGTCTACGGGCTGAACTAATGCCCAATGCCGATAACATGAAGTTATATTATAAACAAGATCAGGAATAAAGTCTAAAAAAATGATTTTAAAACTTGAAGTGATAGAATGATACAAGCAGGTCAATGAAAAGTTCTATTTGCGTGAAAAATTGAAAGGTAAATAAATATACTGCAAGCATTACATTTATTTATCCGTGGCAGGGAAGGAAAATGTACAATTTCATTGCCTTGATCACTTAAAACGGAATGTTAAAGTCATCATTTGCCGTGAATAACGCTATAAGTTTCATATTTCAAACGGCAGAAAATACGACTTAAAAGATACAGACAAGCAGAATCAAATTGGCCGTGACCGAGATGAATCTCTTAATTTCAAATGGTTAAAATCAACAGAGAGAAAAATCGAACATCGCATTAGACAAGCCACGGTGAATTACGAGTCAATTTACGAGAAGAAAACAACGGATTTTAAGAAGAAAATTCTAGAATTAATTTATAAATCATAATACGAAGTCTTAACGCTGTGCATCTCCAACACACGAGATCTCAAGCGAGATATTCAGAAGGAGATAGAAAATTAACTGAGCGCACACTAGGATTGCATTGAAGATTAACAAGAGTTTCCTAGGAAAAACGATAAGAAAATGCTAAAATTTAAAGCAGATTGACGTTAAATAAGACGATTTTAAGCTACCATTTAATATAATTGAAACTACTATAGCAAATCTATTGACGTCATATTCTACCTTTCAAAACGTAGTAATAGTACAAGAAGGCTTTGTAACTAAGAAGACGATGAAATTAACGTTATCTTTGGATATGTTTTTCATGCATATGTCTGAAAACGTCAAGGTGGCCTGCTAAACTGGAGATGAGGTTGGCGACTGACGGAATCCAGCCGACTCGTCCAGTGAATGCTAATCCAACAGCCAAGACGCGGAGATGACAGAGCCGTAGTCGAGAGATGAATGTTCCCGAGGAAAGACGAAGCGACAACTATCCCAGTCCAAAAACACACACAGAATAAGATAAGCTTTATGAATTATATTTAAAATTAATTATGTCTTTATTGTCTTGTAGTGACTTGTTGATTGTGTTGCTTATAAGAAGTAGGAAGGAAGGTTGTAGGTAGTCTTCCGAAATACGTAAACACATCAAAGTGTAGGGAAAGATGCATACGTCAATGAAGTGTTATGCTAACAGTATTTCAGTTTATTCTCTAAGAGCTATACCAAAGATAGTGTGTTTTCATGAATATGAAGTACGATATTGGTGCATATAAAGTTATAGGTTACCGAGGTCAAAAATATCGACAACTTATTGCCAAATGTAAGTCAATATAGGTTAAATAATGGAATATTTTAACTGAAGTACATATTGCTAGGAATATGGTAGTTGTTGATCCATAAAATATTAATGTTAATGAGTTGAGGAGTTATGTGAGTTGAGCGTTACAGTGAATTGATTAAATAATATTTGCATATGGGGCGATATGAAGATATGATAAAAATATGAGGTAAGGAATGTGAGATTAATGAATAACAAATATTCTTGGATAATGCAGTTGAGGAATTATGATAAATATGATGAGGTATGAGGAAAGAATTTAATGCAAAGTTGTTTAATGAAAAATTAAGTAATGCAAATATGGATCAAGGTTTTAATAAGATGCTAGTAATGATGTGAAATATGGAATAACCTATAATATGAATTTATGGCAATGTGATAATTGACTTACACATTAATAATAGATTATGTGTCATCAAAAATAATTTCAAGTAACCTATAATTAAGACTCTGATGGCAACTTCAAAGAAAATTTCATATTTTATTGAAGGTTTAAGCTCATTTAAGCTGAAATAGCAGATCATTGATGGCAGATACGGATCTTAGTGTCTTCATTGTGTTAAACCATCACTATTAAAGAATTAGGAAGTTTCATCTATTGTATTCCTTGTAGACCTACAATCATATGACTGAATTTTATGAAGTGATATGACTAAAATTCAACCTGTTAACAAACTTGTTGAAGCTAATTACTAAAATTTTACCTATTTCTTAGGAAATATCTTGAATATATTTAGTCATGATTGATAATATTTTATTTTTTAATAATATGATAGGTAGCCACTGAAAGCTACAGAAGTGAAACTTATTCTGCGTTTGTTTAAATAAATCGCATACATCAAAGACAAATGAAATATTTTTCTCTTTAAAGTAACATTCTTGATAGTCCTTAAGAATTTTACAATCCCAAAGAATTTTATTATCCTAAAGAATTTTATTTTATTTTTATTGGAAGATTTCTATGCTTTCAAGCATGTTAATTGAATTATTTATTTTCTCAATGTCAACATAAAGAATTCTTGAACTTGATCTTTCAATAAGAGGCATAGGAGATATGAATTGTAATTTATGTGAGGTCAGGAAAATTTTCGTTGAATAATTTCAATCCCTAGCTGATGACAGCTGATTGCGGAGCTGCTGAGGATCCAACCAGCCTTAGGGCTGACGACTGAACATACACATACAATTTCAATCCAAATAGACTTCAAGGAGAGGATTTTTTTTTTTTAATTTATGACGTCAAGAACCTGGAAGATGATGGAACATTTTATGACTATGAACTATAAAGGCATGTCAAAGAGAATGATTATGAAACAATCCTTTCAAAGAAATATCAATGTAAATAGTAAAAATATTGGCATAATAGATTTAACTTATCTGAAGTATATTTATTCTAAATAAATATTAGTAATTAAGATTTTTATTTATTATTATTATTTATAGATTATAGGATTGATTTAAGGTAATCTCGTATTTGGTAATAAGTAAATGGATTTACAGTTGGTTCTTTATGGCATAATGGTCCATTAAATTTATATATCGCGAATCAAGGAGAGATGAAGAGTAATTCTCAGTCAAAGTCACACACAAAAAATCTTGTATAAGATAATCCTTGAGATGTTCTCCGACGTCAGCTGCGGATTTTTTTGAACGCAAACGTGGGCTAAGCAGAATAGAGTTAGGAAACCCTATAGCTACAAAATGGCACAAGAAAAATTGTCGCCCAACAGTGGAGCAAAAGAGAAGATGCCCAGTGTGGTTGCAAAAAATAAGTGTTTGGCGCAAGAGTCACATAAGTTAACCATAAATGAAATGTCGTATGGCTTTTAGTGCTGGGATATCTCAGGACGGTTTCGGCTCGCCAGGTGCAGGTCTTTCTATTTGACGCTTGTAGGCGATCTGCGCGTCGTGATGAGGATGAAATGATGATGAAGACAACACATACACCCAGCCCCTGTGCCAAGGAATTAACCAATTACGGTTAAAATCTCCGACCCGGCCGGGAATCGAACCCGGGACCCTCTGAACCGAAGGCCAATAGGCTGACCGTTTAGCCAACGAATAGTTAACCATAATACATGCATCATGAAAACATATTCCAAGTGCCAGAAGAGAAATAATAACATTCTAGCTATAAATTTACATGGCCATAGCTTCTCTGAAGTTTAACCAGATGTAAGAAAATATAAACTAATCACTGAAATCAGTGATGCACTCTGTCATATCTTGAGGTGTATGGCATTCTTATTTAATTTCAGTGTATAATATAAAAAATAAGTGATTGTTTACTTAGCCTTTATTTCTAACGCGTTAACTGCTATTGACAATGTTAATTAAGTATTTGTTACAAAAACACGTTTACTTTCATTTCTAATTTTCTTTACGCAACAGCAGTTGATGGTTATTACTAATAGACTGCGACATCACTTTTGAATGTCAACGAGAGCTCGGAATTGCACAAAGCGAGAAAACTTTACCGAAGGTCACATTTTGTGGCAAATGCTTGTTTTGTTATTCAAATAGTGTCACCTAACCCAACTTAAAACATATCAAGCGCCAGTAAAAAAGTTATAACCTTCTCACTGTAAGTTTAGATGGGAATAGCCTTAACAAAATTTAACCAGATGTCAGGAAATATAATCTAACCTCAGAAATTAGTGATGTGCTCTGTCATTTCTTGTGGTGTATCACATTCTTACTTAATTTCAGTGTAGTGTATTAAAATTAAGCATTTGCCTAGCCTTTTTTTCTAAGGAGTTAACAACTGCTACCGGCTACGTTATTTATGCATTTATTATGAAAACAGGTTCTGCTTCATTTCTGATTTTCTTTATGGAACGGCAGTTGAATGGTATTACTAATCGACTCCGACATCGCTTTTGAATGTTGACGAGAGAGCTTGCAAGTGCACACAGCTAGAAAATGCATGCTGTGGCAAATGCTTCAGTTTTCTTATTCAAACAGTGTCATCTAACATAACCGTACTATATGCATCATAAAAACATACTTCAAGCGCTGATAGAGAAATTATCAACATTCTCGCTATAAATTTACATGATAACAGCCTTTCCGAAATCTAACCAGACACGAGAAAGTATAAAACTAACCTCTGAAATCAATGTTGTACACTGCCAGATCTTGAGCTGTATCCCATTTTTACCTAATTGAAGTATTTAGCATTAAAATTAAGCAATTGTTTACTTCGGCTTTTATTTTCTAAGAGTTAACAACTGTTATCGGACAAGTTATTTATGCGTTTATTCCGAAAACAAGTTTCCTCTTTTCTTTCCATAACAGCAGTCGACGTGTATTGCTAATTGACTGCGACATCGCCTTTGAATGTCTATGAGATAGCTCGCCAGTGGACATAGCGAGAAAACTATATCAAGGATGATTGATCACATGCAATATAACCGCTAGGTGCATAAATGTCGGCAATAGAAAAACAACTCGTGCACACTTAATCACTCGTAATAACGGACACGTCAGTGATAGGGCTCTCGTTGTAATCGAAGGATAATACACAGTTTAATATGGGAATTTTGAGGGGACAGACAAAAATTGTCATTATAACAGGGTTCTAGTTATAAGCCGTACTTGTTATAGCGGACTTCTACTGTAAATGAAACATTCATTTTAACACCTTAAGAGGATTTTGTGAATGAAGACAAATCCATCATGTTACAATTTTCTGATGAAATTGCAGAACAAATCCGAGTGGACTGTTAGCAATATTGGAAGAAGAAAAAACGTAGAGCAAACGGTTAAATAGGAAATGGCAAAGGATTAAATTCTCTGATGGTATGTAATTCTTAAGTTGCCACATACAGACAGTAGAACACTGGCCTTTTGATCCCTGTTGATTTGATCCCAGCTCAGCAATGATACTGATGAAGATAAGCTGAGGAGAGTTATGCATGCCATAAAAATGTATGAAATATGTAAGCAGTTATACCCTAAAAACATTACATTATAAGCTATAAAATTCAAAATATGACTTAATGAGCAGAATCTACATTACATACAGAAACATTTCCACTACAATTGCTACAGACTGCTATTAATGTAGAGTTAAGCCCGTAACCTAAAAATCAACTCTAATGCTGAACGGTCCCTGCACCCATTAAGGTTACACTGCATACTCCTAGGCAAGAACAGAATCTGTGGAAGACAAACACTACAATTACCTACATTGTTCAATATTCAGTTTTATGTTATAAAGAAAATGTGTGTTATTTGAATGAAGGTTTCATAACTGATCTAATCACCATTATCAGGATTATTGCAATTTATGAACACATGCATCTTAAGGCGACACTCCGGAGATAAAGATATTTTTACCTAATTCATGGATTTTCACGAAATTTTGTGGCAATGTCACTAACATAAAAGTAGAGATATCATGAAAATTTCATTCATATACAATTAATAGTTTTTCCAAAAAAATTGAATATTTAAAAAAATTAATTCTATTTTTTCATGAAATTTAATTAACACGCGAGAGGTCGCACCCACGGCAATTTGCCGTACTTTTAAATATTTGTTAATAAGTTCGTTGCCAGCCGCTGTAGGGCTTAGGGCTCTTGTTTCATCCCTCCCCTTCCTCTCTTTCTCGCTTGACGTTGATTATCGTCAGTGATTTGCCTACTGCGTTCCGGAGTAGTTTAAGTTTTCTTTCACTCTCACATCTGCCGCGGCATATTGACTTCATGTGACCCCTCGCGTAGTGCATTCTTACATGACTGCATTTCCAAGAAAGTTTCTTAAGTAAAGTTCATGAGGTTTATGGTGGCTTTCAGTGACGGGTGGTGCTGTAGTTTTATCTTGAATTGTGACCAAATCATTCATTGCAATGTACAAATGGAAGCATTGCAGCAATTTGCTTACGCGCGACCTCTCGCGCCCTTTAAAAACTCTCGTAACTTTACCAGATTCTGCGACAAAATTCATGAATTTTTTTACATTGAGAAAATATTGCTACTGGGTAATTATGTTAGTACTAGTCGAAAGGCAGTTACACAGGGTACATATTAATACTTTTATCAGAGCATTCACCGCCAAAGGAAAATAGCAGCTCATTAAAATATGAAGCGTGAGCAATTTGCCTTCGCGCGACCTCTCGCGTTCTAAAACGGGTGTGACCTGTAGCGTGTTAACATGTTAATGTAAATTTTTTAATTACGTAGATAATACGTCTTTTAAAAGCACTATGTATCAATTATTCTGTACATAATTTATATAAGGAGATATATCGTACTAAACTTTGTGTAATTTTTACGTTCTATAATTTAGGAATAAAAATCTGTACTTAATTCTGCAATCAGAAATTCCGTACGCAGATTTCTTAATACAGCTGTGTACCATACAAATTTTGTTATAATTGGCTGAATACTATGAGAGAAAAACAGGATTTAAGTGAAGAAATTATAATTGGCAGGAAAAATAAATCAAAGTTCAAGTGACATTTTTCTTGCTGATTCATTGTCTAAAAGTCTCCAGAACCATACGTTTTTCCTTCCCTTCCTTTCTTGGCAGCTTCTGTACGAATACCGGTAACTCTGGAAGCTTGTCTCTTCTTCTCCTTCTCCAATGAACGGAAAATGATTCATCTGCATTTTGTTTTTCACAACACTACCTTCCTGAGTTGAAGTTATGGGGATTGTAGTTTCTGTCGTGTCATGATTGTTGGTTATAGGTGCAGGACTTACATGGCTTTAAGTTGATGCAACACTTTCCTGATGAGAACAATCTGATTCCGATAACATTTCATGACCTTCTGTCCCTGATTTCTTCAGTGGAGACTCCTCTCCGGTGTTAGCTGATCCCCATCTCTTTCCTATCAAAAATTCAGCAAGTCGTTGCATAGCTAAGGCTGATTTATGTTTACGCAAATTGTTTATTCCCTTGAATAAAAGCTATCAATTATTACAGCACACTGTCTTTCAATAATAACAGTATCTTGATACGCAACTACAAGACATTTGCACGTGTACTTCCATTAAGTACACAGACTGGCTACCACCACAGAACCCACAAAAAATATTAAACATACAAGAATAGCAAAACTTATAGTTGCCGGAACCATCAGGAATACCAATACAAGCACAAAATGTTGCTCAATGACAGTCAAGTACTGAAATATTAGTCCGTAACAGGCTTTATAAATAAATTCACAAATAATGTATCTTACAGCTTGAGTCTATAAATATATCGGGAGAAAGGGGGAGGGGAGATTTTAGCCCATCTCACGGATGCATAATTGCAAAGAACAGGCATATTTGATTGAATGGGAACATGACAATGACATCATTACCTAACAAAGCAGTTCAGCAGATGCCACGCCCATTTTTACTGTGTGCAGTCTGGCAAACAAAGCAATATTAAAGTGATAAATTGTTTGAATTCAACAAGGTAACTTTGTGACAAGAAAGAGGAAACTCAATCCTTTCAACTTGTCATAAAAAAATTGCCAAAATGACCAAAATATTGATTTTTATCTGGAGTGTCGTCTTAAGGCTGTTGAATGAGAATTTTCTCCTGTTGTCGCTGAGTATCGTCTTGTAGCAAGAGAAACTTCCTCAGCATTACATGATTTAATGGGAGCATTGAACCATGCTTCCTAAGCATGTTTCTTTAATTCGAATGATTTGTGTTGCTAATGCTATGTTTTGATATGCATATGAGTTCTGTCTACCTCAATTCAAATTACTTATCTACTTCCATAGCTGCGCTTGAGAGTGCAGCACTGTTCATAATATGTACCAAAGATCGTTCCTTTTACGAGACAACGGTGTTTCATCTTAGAGTCTTATCATTGCTTTGTGGACATAAGACTTATTAACAATGCAGCCCATACGGACCAGAATTGCATTCCTATGTTTCAAATGGTTATTTGAGATATTTAAAACCAGTTCTTACTACTTTCTTTTGGTAAGATGAGTATAAATACTACAGGTATGTCGGTCTTAGTTTGTCTTAGTTTTTAACCTTGATTTTAAGAATGTTTTGAGTACTTTGTGCTAGGTCATCGAGAACTGATCGATGTGTCCCTTTCCGCTTCGCTGCGTGAAACGATCTGTGTGGGTGCGTATGATTGCTTTATGGTCATGATATCTTGGTAACCTGGGTTGCTACTGATTACATGTTTCGTGCACTGCAGTTATTACACCTCGCCATCAATGACTGTACGTCCTTCGAGTCGGCTAGAAGTTTCCGTTGAGTCATTCGAAGCGCGGACCTGATGGGCTTTTGGTATGCGATTCTCTCTCATTTCGCGGCGTGCAATGTTTGAACAATCTGCACGCTACTACTTGATATATGTGAGACCTAACTGTGTGACAAGGCGAGTCATTTTATTTGAATTTGTGTTTGCCTTTCAACTCGAGCGGCCCCTCGTATCATTACTTCCCGATACCGGCATAGTGTGAATGTTGGAATGAGTGTTGGTGATTGGGCAAAGTGAAAAGATGACCATTCGCTTAGTTTTATTTTCATTTTAATCCTTGTTCTGTACCTTATCTTTGTTTGCGGTACAACGTTATTTATTTTTGGCCAGGTCTTTAACTTGATTTTTCTTGTCCGCTTGGCAGCCATGTTTATCTTCTTATATTTGAATTGCGTGCATGCCCGTGGTCCCCTGTGTTTGTTATTATCTCTGTGGTTCAGAGATCTTCCTCTCTACTCCATGTTTATACCTTTCTTTTTGTTTTGTGTTGTCCTTGGACATGTGGGCTTTGTTAGGTTGGAACAATGTGCTATTGTTGTGTGGATAGTGAAGCGAATAGAAATCTAATATGAATGAAGTTATTCTCGTAAAATGATCAATTTTAATTCAGCCGTGTGCAAGGCAGAAGTATTAATACTTGATGAAACGAGATCATTACTAAAACTGTAAGCTCTCTATAATGCTTGTTGGATGTTTGAAAATTGATATGTTACGCTCACACCACGGCTTCAAGTTGATCGTTTGCAAAGGTACGTTATGTTATTTTCCGTTTATACTGGCTTGACTACTGCCTTTTCAGTCCCTTTATGATTCATATTTACTTTCTCAATAAACCATTATTTTAACTTCATCTGATTTTCATTGAGTGTAGTACTAGGTATATATCCTTGTTCACTAATTACGAGGGGCATCCCCAGTTCGGGGCTGTTTTCTGCCTTTCCCGTTCGGAAGCCTCGCCTCGTATCTCCCGTCTTGCAGGTTTTTTAATGGGTCAATTACCAACGGAAAGAGAGGGGTTTGGTACAACATACTTGAATAGAGTTATATCAATAGGAGAAAATTCCTGGAAATCTGAATATGAAGCGTTCCTACAAAGAAAGTCACTTCATGCAGGTACAAAAGTCCCCTATTCTTTTTCAGTACATTTTTTAGTTTTCTACACACCCTAGATGTTACTGTTACTTTGGAATGCTTTAATTCCTATTCACCGCACTTTACAACATCCAATGCATCGGTTAGTTCTGCACCTGAAACTTCCAGCTGCATGATTGATTCAGAAAAAGAATTAAAATTGGACTTCACGTAGATCCGCTTCTAATATAGTGCTTGAAAATAAATAATCAGTAATTTTTATGGAGGATGATTCTGCAGGATGAAAAGACTTTACAATCTTCTCCACGGCATGTAAGGTGTTGCAATAGTACACTGCGGCATCAAGCCACGATCCCCAACGGATTATAACTGGCTGGGGAAGTAGGGGCAATGAAGATGCTTCTCCTTGAAATTTCTGAATGCGAATTGAAACTTTGGCAAACAATTTTGTACAGTGGGATATTAATTTATCTATTTCAGACTAGGTACTTCTCACTTCCTCAGCTACCCTATGCAAGGCACGTGCAAGACATGTCACATGTATCATTTTTTGATATAGCATTGTAAGTTCCTTGGCTGCCTTCACCACATACAGAGCAGAATCAGTTAAACATAGAAAAATGTGCTCTCTCTCTGCCCCATTTGGCCTCAACAGATTCACAAAATTGTCCCAGAGAACTGCAACGGTGGAGTTGCCTTCTCTAGCACATCACATGTCAGGAGGAACGTACCTACAGGCCGGTCTTCCATCAGCGTGCCAACAATCATACTTGCTACATAGCTGCCATCCGCATCTGAAGTCCCGCATACTGAAACTCACCTTACTGTCTCCGACGCCACGCCTTATTATAACCAACATCTCTTCAAAACAAGGGGTCAGATAGACCTTCCTGAGAGTAGATTAACTGGGAACAGGATGCTTTGTATATTTTTCAAAAAACTGTCTGAAGCTATAGTCCTTAATTTTCTTTAAAGGAATATAAGACGAAACAATCATTTTGCAGAGATCCTACCAAAATTGTGAACAATGTGAACCTGATATTAGGGTTTCGAACAGCAGATGTTGCCTATTTTCAAGTGCAGAATATCTAGTTCCACAATTCTTATGTTCTACAGTACCGTATTACAGTGTTGTAACACAGTGAAGCTTTTTTTTGCCAGAAACTTTTACCTCACACAATTGACGGAATAATATTTACTCTATCCATGTTTTAACCGAACACGCAAACAAAACTTCACAACTTCTCACTAACAGATTTTGGTTTAGGCATATTGAAAGGAAATGAATGACTGAAGCTCAATAACAAATGTCATTCAGTATGTTGAAGGAGGAAGAGGGAAAGGAAAAAGAGAGAGATATTATCAATGACAAATAACTGCAGAACTATCCGATTCCATTCAAACAATAGCCTGGTTTCCAGGAATTTACCAACCAGCAAATGATAGTTGTATTTTTGATGATTGTGTTTAGATGCCCTTAATTGAGGCCGAAACATGTCCCATGTAACTAAGAATCTATTTATGTAACCACTATAAGTGAAAATATAAGTATTGAATAGGTGGAACAAATTAAAACACCTTTATTATTGTTGAAATGTGAAAGAACTCCCGTGGGAAAAATTCCAGCACCTCAGTGTCGTGGAAAACTGCAAAATGTGTAACAACGAATATTATCATCGGCATTACACTTAACAGTCAGTGATTGGTGGTTGGGATTCTGAGGTTAATATCTACCATATTAATCCAGAAACAGGCTCATTTATACAATTTTCATTAGAAAATTCAAGGGAGTATTTAATATGCAAGGAAAAAGGAAAAATTTAGATGCATTAAAACATGCACCATGTCAAATATGAAATAATCATTAGTGATACAGCAAAGAAATTGTTGGTGGTCTCACTACATACAGGTCTATAATCAATAACTAGCATTAGCTGTGTTGAAACGAAGCACAAGTTATATACTATAACTTAAACTTAAAAACAAGGAAATAAATGCCCGTATTGATTGATAAAACAATTCATTACTAACATTTTATGGCTACTATTAGCATGTAAACATACCACCACTATCAGTTTCAGCACCAGTGTCATCACCAGTCACAGGTTTGCATTCCTGTTCTTACCCTAAACTATTGTCTTCTGTGCCAATGATAGCATCTGATACTGGTATGCCCATATCAAGGAATTAAAAAAAATTAGTTCACATGTTATCATATTCCAACCACCTGTTTAACAGTCCCAGATCCTTTTCCTATTTTACCATCCTATCTTTCCTGTCAGCATGTTATCATGACCCCCCAAGCTGCCATCCACCTTCTATGTAGTCCCCTCATATGATCCTTAAGCGATTTACTAACACACACATCAAAAGGTTGGATCTCTGATTTCAGACTACCAGGGATAACCCGTCAGTCTGTCTCCCTTTGCATGCACCTTTACATGATTTCCTTTTGATCATTTAATTTATAGCCTTAGAAAATAACATTCTGTGGCATTCTCCTTTCGTCTGCCATTATTGCTAACTTCACTCTGCAATGCATTTTCTCAAAACTGGTTGTGCATATCCTTTTTTATCAACTGTTGTGAAGTCCACATATTATAAACGCTAGGTGTCTGAACCTCATTCCCTTTCTGATAACATATAGTTCTCATTTGAATTATGAATTTATGAACATTTATGATATTCTGTTCACAGCCTTGTGGCATTCATTGATGATTGGAATTCATATTTTCAGCAAAAGGCCAAATATCATAGCATAACGTTACAAACCACAACAACTTGAAGTTACTAGGATTAAATGCATAATTTTACAAGGAAATGGCCAATTTCAGCAACCATATTTTTCATTTTTAAGCAATTTTCATGAAACACAAATACTTCCCTTGTACCCTGTAAATGCAGTTTCCTGGTGTGAAGAAATTCTGAACTTATTCTCCTCTTTTGAGAAGACTAAGAGTTTGCTCATTATATTGGTTTGAACAGGTGAAATATGCACCAAAACACACTAAAACATATTTTCATGGAAGTTGGACAGAAAATAGATACAAACTCCTTTGCAGGTAACCAAATTGTAAGTACACTTAGTAGGCTTCTTTTCAAAACAGCACTAGCAGTTTAAGCAAAATATTCACTTTAAATCCTAGGACTGCCACATAGTACTTTCTGTGGAGTCAGGGAGAAATTCAGTAAAAAGCATCATCAAACAAAAATGGTTATAACATTGGTAATTATTAAGCTACAGGAATATTTCTGCTATGATCATAAACTGCACAACTAGATAGGCAAACTACCATTGTTACCATGAATATATCTGGAAAGTTTTAAAACTATTTGTGGATTTTTTGTCCCGCCCCACGGTGTAGGGGACAACGCATCTGCCTGTCACCCAGCGGCCCCAGGTTCGATTCCCGGCCAGGTCAGGGATGTTTTATTGTAAAGGATTAATATCCCTGGCCTGTGGACTGGGTGTTTGTGTCGTCCTTAATGTCCCTTTCCTCACATTCAACCCTTTACACTTCTGCTATTTCCAAATACATGCAGGTTCACAACATATGGTGCAAAGTAGGGGCAAAATATCTTCTTAGGTCAACACCCCGAATAAATAGCATTATTTAAATTTAAAAAATATGTGGATTTCAAACGTAAGTATTGATTACCAATAGATGTTAGGTACAACAAAATGTTTGAGATATAAAAAATAATGACCTAAACATGGAAAGTCACTATAATCATTAATTCGTCTCTCCCTGAACCTACTGCTAACCCCTAAGGCAGAGATTCCCAAACTGGGTAAAGTGGGCGATTTTAGCACGCCAGTGGGCGACACCGACAATGTGAGTTCGATGGGCGATTTGAAAAAACTGGTGGGCCAATAATTCAGTTTTTTTTATATACAACATGGCCGGGAAGTTTTTGCCTATAAAAACAAGGAATAAAATTGCAAATCTTTGAGCAATAATACAGTACAGAGAAGAATTGACGAGATGTCGGAGAACATTCAAGAGACACTGTGTGAACACTTAAAAATGGCAAGATTCACATTCGAGCTGGACGAGTCAACACTGCAACAAAACGAGTCTCTTTTGCTATCGTATGTATGGTTTATAAAAGAAGGAAAATGCTAAGAAAAATTGCTTTTTGCCAGAACATTAAAGACTGACACGAAAGGGGAAACTATCTTTAAAACATTGGAAGATTTTTTCCTACAAAAATACATACGGCTAACGAATATTTTGATTATTGCTACTGATTGTGCTCCTACAATGGTTGGTCGCTACAAAGGGCTCCCCGCATATATGAAGGAAAGTGTACCCGGTATTTATATACACAATATGACCGAGAAGTTTTTGCCTATAAAAACACGGAATAAAATAAAATTGCAAATATTTAAGCAATAATACAGTACAAAGAAGAATTGACGAGATGTCGGAGAACACTGAAAACTTGAAAACAACTAGATTCACATTACAGCTGGACGAGTCGACATCACCTTGTGGCCAAAACTTCATGTGAACGACTGTACAGGTCTCTACAGTTTGTCATTACAGCGGTAAATAAGATAAAAACCAGTGCCTTCAGTAGCAGGCTATTTAAGCAACTCTGCATGGAGAATGAAGAAGATTTTACACGCTTACTTCTTCACACTGAAGTGAGGTGACTGTCCAAAGGAGCTTGCTTGGAGAGATTCTACTTTTTACTAACCTCCGTATTGGAATTCTTAAAGGAGAAAGATACTGTTTGGCTTGGAGACATAATGAATTCGACCACTGACATTGCGTATCTAGCAGATCTATTCAGCAAGTTCAATGAAGTAAATTTGGAACCGCAACGGAATTAACTCAATTTAATGAAAGCAAACAGCATTCTCTCATCTTTCGTACCGAAGCTGATGTTTTGGCAATGAACTCTTGGGCAAAACGAATTAAGCCAATTTCCTAGCCTCAAGTTAGAAACCCCGACCAAAGAAGACCTCCTTGCATACTGCCAGCATATGGAGATGCATCATTCAGATATGTGTACAAGGTTTGAGGATATTTTATCCTTGGAAATACCTGATTGAATTCTTGACCCTTTCAACAGTTGTCCTTCTGAAAGTGATCTCAGCTCGATCCTGGAAGAAGAGCTGATTAAGCTTGTTGCAAATGAAGAACCAAAGCCTAAGTTCAAACTGGGCTACCATGCATTTTGGCTACAAAATGAAAATCGCCAGCTCAATCCTGGATTGTGGTGCATCACAGAAAAGTTGTTTGTAGCCGTTCCTCCTTTTTACATGGTTGAGAGAGGGTTTAGTGCGGTAAATATTTTGGCCATGAAGTCTAGAAATAGGTTAGAAATTGAAAAGCAAAGAGAGAATTTTTCCAACAAAAATGGCTGGTGACATCAACAAAATGATTGAAACTCATCAAATCCATACCTCACATTAATTAGACATAGGTATTCATGTTGTTTAATTAATTAGATATAAAAAGTCACGCAGTTTTAATTTTAACCTCCCGATTTCGTGTCTGTTGCTCTGTACTAAATTTACGTAACATAACCTAATAGGTTGAAAGGCGGTTTCAATTACAATACGGTTGTGAAAATTCAATATTCACTGACTTGGCCCTTAACGGGCAACTTAAACGCACTCTACAGTGTGATGGTAGTAGTACCGGACCTGTAGCTTGGATCCTTTCCAACACAAAAAAAGATGGCCTAGGCCACCATAGCTCAATTGGTAGAGCAACCAACGCGAAAATCGGGTGGTTGTGGGTTCGGATCCCACTGGTGTCTGGTTGGCCATTTTTGTTCTGTACTTAAAATTTCTTCAACACGTACTAAATGTATGTAACACGACCTAATAGGTTGAAAGTCGGTTTCGATTACAACACGGTCGTGAAAATTCAAATTTCATTTACTTGACCCTCAACGGGCAACTTAAACGCACTCTACAGTGTGATGGTAGTAGTACCAGACCTGTAGCTTGGATCCATTCCAACACAAAAAAGATGGCCTAGGCCACCATAGCTCAATTGGCAGAACCGACGCAAAATCGGGAGGTTGTGGGTTTCGATCCCACTGGTGTCTGGTTGGCCATTTTTATTCTGTATTTAACATCTCTTCAACACGTACTAAATGTACGTAACATGACCTAAGAGGTTGAAAGTCGGTTTGGATTACAATACGGTCGTGAAAATTCAATATTCATACATAATTATACCTAAATAAACATGATGTACCTATTAAGAGAAAAATGTCCGTAAAAATTCTCATTTCCCAAGTTATATTTAGGTATTTGAATGTATGTGTTAGTAATTTTCAGATTTGTATGTTTTTTGAAATAAGGTGGGTGAAAAAAAAATTATAAATCTAGAAAGTGGGCGATGATCAGAAAACGTTTGGGAAACCCTGCCCTAAGACAAGGCATCCCTGGATATCGAACACCACACCACTTTCAATTGAAGAGAGGAATGCATTCAAGAAACATGGCATTCAAACTATGCAAGATGAAGCATACAGTGCACTCTCGTGCAAAATACAGTATACAGTAAAACCTCGTTAATTCGAAGTTGTTGGGATGCAAAAATCGGATTTCGGATGACGTAATTTCGAATTAACCGCTGACACATTCTTCGGAAATGCCAACCCACTCAGCATCACAATATATTCTAAGACCCATTACTGCATGCAATTAACCATGAGTCACAGTTTAAAAGCTTCCAAATGCCATGGAAAAAAAAAAAAAAAAACTATTTCCAAAATGTATCCAACACGGTGCATTTACAGTATTCAAATAATGCACTTGGATAACTGACCGGCAAACCGAATCTCACGCAATGAAATCAAAAGAAAGAAATCATGATTCAAAGATGAGGAGAAATCTATACTGGCTCCCCTGTGCAAGTGCTTTATTCATTGGATTGCTGTACTGTATGCATTTTAGATGCCTTGTGCTTGCACGGAAAGTACCCGATGCCCTTAAAACATCGCGGCTTATCAAACTTTCCTATGACGAGTGGAGAAAGTCTCTCGCTTCCGTCCACATTATAACAACAGTACAGTGACTCTACTTGTTCTTTTTCCCGCCATAGCACTTCTAAGACCCATTAATGCATGCAATCACCTTGATTCTCAGTTTAAACTTTTCAATTGCCATGGAAAACACCATTTAAGAAATGTTTCCAACAAGGTGCATTTAGATTATTCAAGTAATGCAGTTGTATAAAACAATGGCAAACATAACCTCACGCAACGAAAGGAAGAAAAACACGATTCAATGACGAGGAAAAATTATGCTGGCTACCATGTGCAAATGCTTTATCTTTTGGATTACTGTACTGTTTGCATTTTTAGATGCCTTGTACTGGCATGGAAAGTGCCCGACGGCCTTAAAACATCGTGGCTTTTCGAACTTTCCTATAACAGGGGAAGGAAGTATCTCGCTTCCGTGTGCAGTGTGTACTGTATAGCAACACAAACACAGTACATTTCTCGGCTGGCAATTCTCTCCTTTAAATCCTTAAGTCCGTTTGCCTCAGCATTTAAAAAAATAAAACAAACAATGCAGTTTCATCGGCATTAACAGTATTATTTGGTGCTCACGAATTGATTATCTATATATATAAAATAAGAGTTTTGTCTGTACATTGCTCACAATTTAAAAAGAAAGGTATTTCTGTATCAGTCGTTTCCACAGTAACAAGGAAATGCACTTTTTAATTTTCCGTAATTTCTGCCTGTATGTATGTACATGCATCACGAGAAAACAGCCAAATAGAATTGAATGAAAATCGGCATGCAAAGTCACGGAATAAGTCACTACAATCTAGGCTATAAATAATTTTAGTCATGATGAGTGAAATGGTAGTTTAGGGGAAGGCCTAAAATTAAATTCTCAAATATTTATGTTATTGGGGATCGTATCTTAACGAAAATCGGTAGCCGAAGTTGGAGAATAAGTTGCTATAATCTGTGTCGTAAATAATTGTATTCACGGCAACTGAAATGGTAATTTAGGGGAAGGCCTAAAAATCGTCAAATATTTGTGTTATTAGTGGTTGTATCTTAAGGACGAAAATCGGTAGGCGGAGATGAGGGAATAAGTCGCTACAATCTAGGTCATAAATAATTGTATTCAGGCTGACAAAAATGGTAGTTTAGGGGAAGGCCTCAAATTTTATTCTCAAATATCTATCTTATTAGTACTCCTATCTTAATGAAAATCGGTATGGAAAATCTGGGAATAAGTCGCTGTAATCTAGGCCACAACTACTTATATTCACGCTGAGTGAAATGGTAGTTTAGGGGAAGGCCTAAAATTTAATTCTCAATAATATTTATGTTATTAGTGGTCATATCGATAAATACTACATAACTCAAGTTATACAGTATTACATTGCAGACCATTTATGTTTTGTACATTGTTATCGTACCGGTTATGATTACAGAGATATTCTTGAATTTGGATTTTTGTTAAGTCCATATCAGGGCCGAGTCACAAGAAAAATAGGTAAAAAGAATTTAATGAAAATCGGTATGTAAAGTCGGAGAATAAGAAACTACAGCCTACGCTCTAAATAATATCACACAGTCAAAAGAAAACTACATGCGAAGGCCTACAATATAGAAAGCTCATAAAATTGATCAACAATAACGTTACATTGAACATTGTTTGTTGTGATGCGTTTGTCTTCTGTTGCTACCCTTCTCCAATAGATAGGATTACTGCTGCATACCAAGTATTTTTTAAATTTTCGTTTGTCTCTTTTTAGAATTTGTTTTACATCGCACAGACACAGATAGGTCTTATGGCGATGATGGGATAGGAAAGGGCTAGGAGTGTGAAGAAAGCGGCTTTGGCCTTAATTAACGTACAGCCCCAGCATTTTCCTGGTGTGAAAATGGGTAACTATGGAATACCATCTTCAGGGCTGCTGACAATGGGGTTCGAATCCACTCTCTCTTGGCACACAGCCAACTCGCCCGGTCGTACCAAGTGTAACAGCCTGCCTGAATATTGGTGGGAAGTAGCTGGGGAGTTTGATAACATTCTTCTTTAGCATGCCATTCCTCTGGTTGATAAATATTCTAATACTACCAGTACGTAATACACTGGTTCATTATAGCATTCAATTCCTACTCTGAGGCAGTGATTAGAATGAGCAGTGTGCATATTTAATGGAATGATGGTAGAGGAGTATTCACGGCAGTCTACGGCCTGGTTATTCCAGGTCTGGAACTTTGGACTGTTAGATCAGCACTGTAGTACTGTTCGCTAAAAGTGAGTGGTTTTTCATTTGATCGATCATTTTATGTGATAATATTGCTTTTAATCACAACTTTCCTACTGACATTTTTGTAAAGAGCTATGTTGACTTCAGTTAGGAAAAGCAAATGTCAGTTTTACCAAAAATCCTGCAGCGAAGCACAGGTACATCAGCTAGTAGGCTATAAGCCACGCGTTACCGCCAACTGTTGCCATCGCCAGTGTTCGCGGATTCTACCTCTCCACACACTGCCTGCTACGTGACATTGTGGCGTTCCTTAAAACACCGAATACAAAATAATTACAATTCCGCTCGAACATACCAGTAGGTAGAAGTGCGCAAAGTTACCACTGCACGTTCTGGACGACTTGTTCTTTCACGACGCGGAGAAATTTTGAATTTAAATTACTCTGTAAATTCTTTTTCAAAATGTAAAGGCAGTTTCGAATTAAAGTCTGAATTTCGGTAACGGGACCAGCATTGTTCTTCGAATTATGAATGATCCGTATTTTGAATTAAACTATTTAAATAACATGCAAAACCGTACCTCGTGTTTACGGGAATGAGAGCTGCTTCGAATTAGGCGAGATTTTGAACTAACCGATTTTGAATTATCGAGGTTCTACTGTAATTGCAGAATTTACAAAACACAGTATCTCATCAGTATTTGTGATGAAATAGACCAACATCAAAAGTTTACTCATATATGCGACCGTTTTAAACCTTTATACGGCCTTACCCACGAGTTCGAACATTGCATATGGGTGACTGAATATTGAAAAGGGAAACCTTACTGCTGACAAGAACAAAGCAACAGAGCAGTGGAAGGAATATTGTGCAACACTGTATTGCAAAGGAAATAACCGGATGGAACAAAATTTCCAAGAGATCCAACAAGAGGCCCGATATTCTATTCAGTGAAATTGAGAATGTCGTCATTGAAATGAACAACAAAGCACCAGGTATTGAACGTATTTCAGAAGAAATGCTGAGAGTGATAGGAGGAGGAGGACCCGTTTGTCTTACATTCATTAGGCCCTGTATAATATAGTGTGGAAAACTGGTGAATAGCCCAAGGAGTGAACAACATCTGTACTACTCCCTCGACAAAACAGGGCCCATAAAAGATTGTTCAAATGTATCGTACTATTGCATTAATATCCCTTGCTAGCAAAATCCTGTTCTACATACTGAATCAATGCCCTAAGCCATTCCTGTGATCTCAGATTTTCATGGAATAAGTAGGTATTTTTGTTGTTACAGGAACACCAGAGTCTAACCTGAACATAGGCAGGTAACAGAAAAATGTTGCAAGTTTTGTGTCCCTGCTTTTATTTGTTGGCTACAAAAAAGGCCTTTGATGTCAATGCTCAGTCTATAATTGCCCATCACACTGAACTGAAAGCTATTTTTGAAGGAAGCATGGTAAAAGTTGTAGCGATTAGTGAGAGTTGGATGAAGGACTCGGTCCCTCTAAACATGGTAAATATAGAAGGATTTAATGCAGTTTTCCACAACAGAGCGAAGCGCCGTGGAGGAGTAGCTCTATACTACAAAAACAATTTAACGGGGAAGATTATACAAACTTTGACATTATTTACTGACACTTTAACTGAATATATGTTTGTTGAACTATCTATTGATAAGACTAAAGTATTTATTGGAGTTGTTTACAAACCACCAAAAGCAGGAAACTTCACCGACTTTGAAGAAAATTTACTAAAACTCATACCTACCTACGAACATGTACTCATATTTGGCGACTTTAACACAAACCTGTTAATAGACTTCATTGAAGCAAATCATTTACGGAACATATTTACCTCTTATAACATGTCAGTACTGCCACTTAACCCTACTCACCACGTGCATACGGCTAGCGGATCCCCACACACTCTAATAGATTTACTCATCACAAACAATCCTCAGAAAATACTAAATCATGGACAAACTTCTGTACCTGGTATATCCTACCACGATCTCATATATTTAGCTTATTCTTTGAAAGTTCCCAAAACAAAGCTGAAGAGACATGAAAAAGTTAAATCCTCAACAATTAATACAAGACGCTATTCTCTGCCCGTGGGACGAAATACTGCACTTCACTGACAATGACGAAAAAGTAAAGAGGTTTAACACATTATTGTTTGGATTATATAAAAAATGCGTACCTAAACGTACTGCTAGGGTGACTCGCAAACGTGCTCCATTGTTGAGCAAATAGTTCCCAAAAGTGTACATAAATTATTGTTACATTATATGAATTCCACGTAGAGTAATTCATATTGAATTAATTTTGTTCATTTTATATTTAGGATGTAGATCTTTTAGTTTTAGTCTATACAGTAAAACCTCGTTAATTCAAAGTCGTTGGGACTCAAAAATCGGACTTCGAATTATGTTTTTTCGAATTAACCGCCAATTCGCAATTCAGAAGTACCAACCCATGCCGTGTTACTAAAACCCCCGTTACTGCATGCAGTTAACCTTGATTCACAGTTTATACCTTTCAAATACCATGAAAAAAGTACTATTTCCAAAATATATCCAAGAAGTTGCATTTACAGTATTCAAATAATGCACTCCGATATCTCACTGGTAAATATAACCTCAAGCAACGAAAGAAAGAAGAAAAAAATCACGATTCAAAGACGAGGAGAAATCTATGCTGGCTCCCATGTGCAAGTGCGTTATTAATTGGATTACTATAACCGTTTGCATTTTAGATGCCTTGTATTTACACAAAAAGTACCCGATGCCCTTAAAATAGAACTTTCCTATGACTCTATCCAAGGCCAACTAGATAGACAGGCCACAAGGCTCCCCCTCCACTTCGGACGCTACGTCACACAAGTCGCCAGCTGCTTCACTTCTCGCCAGTGACTTGTAGGCTGATCTGAAACTCGCAGCAGAGAGGCTATCGATGGTGTTGAATGATTTAAATGTGTGTGAACATTGTGAATTATGGCCACGTCGTGTTGTATACCTGGTTGTATTTCAGTGTTTAAATTTCCTACTGACTTGTTTCGGAAACAAAAGTGGATCATAGCCATCCAACCGAATTCGTCCCTTCAGCAAGCTCAGTTGTGTGCATAAAACACTTTGACGAAGTTTCATAATTAGGGACGATTCTGTTAAAAAGACCTGATGAGTCTATTTTAACTGTAAAACCAAACCATTTAAAGCTCTCAAATGACGCTATTCCTAAGCTTGAAAATGTGCATGACAATCTGTCTAAAAAACTTCCAACACTGAGCAAAAATCCTATTCAAAGACAAGAAGAAATTGAAAAACGGGAAGAGGAAGGAAAAGAAAGCTGAAGAAGAATATGACAGAATCAATGACTTTGATGACGTTCAGGGTAATGTCAGTACTAAACGCAAATTAGATTTGGACAAAGTTTTCGTCAATTTTAACAGCTAAACTCTCTGTATTTTCAAAATGTATATGACTGAGGAAAATATTCCGAAAATTGGTACTTCCTTAACATTAAACGAGGCTCTTGATTTTAAAGCCATTAAACATGATATTTTCATGAGTGATAACCCTGATATACGTGCATTAGGTGACGGGGGAGAGATATTAAAATGGTCATATTAGACCAGTATTTATAACTTCCTGTTTAGACCTGCTTATAACTCAAAAGTGACTGTCCACGATAAAATAGAAGTATAATTTTGTAAGGAACAGTTAAATATAGCCTTTGCAAAGAAAGCACTTACTCCTGTATACTAATAACATAGTTCACTTCAATATGTTTCGCATTTCCTGGGGCGTAAAAGAAGGTAAGACAGTCAACGTTTCTTACAATGCCTCACCCGGTTATTCACAGTCTTTTACTGCAAAACTAGGCACGGGAAATTCGGGTATTGATGATTCACATTGGAATTACTTGAAAAAGAAACTAAAATTGTTAAAGGAGCAGGAAAGATTTTGTAACTTTTTGGACGGAATCCACGTTTTTATTTTTTGTTTTTATTTCTGCTAGTGGCTTTACGTCGTACCTACACAGATAGGTCTTATGGCGACGAAGGGATAGGAAAGGCCTAACAGCTGGAAGGAAGCGGCCGTGGCCTTAAATAAGGTACAGCCCCAGCATTTGCCTGGTGTGAAAATGGGAAATTACGGAAAACTATCTTCAGGGCTGCCAACAGTGTGATTCGAACCCACTATCTCCCGATGCAAGTTCAAGCCGCACGCCCCTAACCGCACGGCCAAATCTCCCGGTAGGAGGAAAGGTAGAGGAAGTTGCTTTTAGTAGTAAAAGCGGAGAAAATAACACTACATTAGCTACAACTGCACAAACTTTTATGTTGTCATCCAGTCTTTAAAAAAATAAAGACGTTGATTTGTTTCCATGTAAGAACCTAACGTGACATTTCTTAGAACAACTAACTTTGAAAGTCTTTAAAGTATTAACAGACAGGCCTATAGCTTATAAGGTAGCATGCATAATTCATAATAATAAGCGTTAGTAGGAAAATGTTTGAAAAGCTGTGCAAAAGCAATTTACAAGCCACGTTTCAAAACCCATTTGATGAAACACAAAAAACAAATAATTGTTTGATACTGGTCATTTATTTAAAATCTTAATAAATAACTGGCTTAATCAAGCTGACAACTTATCCTGACTTTGACAACCCTGAGTCAGACAAAAAAATGTCTATCTGATTCTATCTAGTGCAGCCTTGGCTTGCTCCTGCCCTGGACCAAAAGGTGTTGTACCATACTCTTTTAGAGCTACAAAATGTAAACCTGTATACTAATCTTTTTACATGAGGATTCTCAGAGCAAAATTCTGATTTCGCTTGTCAACAATGTTCTGGAAACAAAAACATCATGTTTAAAACATGCAGTGATTAAAATAAATAGTTTTAAACATTTTGTTGACAAATGTATATAATCTTTTGTAATATATTTTTGAATAACAATAGAAAAGTTACCGTAGACAAACAAATGGCTAAGAAGAAAATAAAAAATGTATAAACTGAAACCTTAGGAATTGTTAAGTAAGTTTTAAGTTGCTGCTTAATTTCTAAGAAAGGTTTCAGACTATTCTTGTGAATTCCCATCATGTATTTTCCTAGTAACATTACAACTATTTGTATATGTATTATGCGTTCTAATATTTTACATGATACCGTGTTCAGTTACAAGTGACAGACATCAGCATAATTTTACGTAAAGAAATGTACATATACTGCCCAGCCAGTTTTCTCCCTGCATAAAACTCTTGTAGTATACAAGCCTAAGTAAAGTCACAATTGAAGGAGTGTTCAATTATATCGTTAAGGTTGAATAAATGAATAATATCATGGTGAAAGTGAGAACGGGCCCTACACTGCCACGCTGAAAGCCAGCCACTCTCGTGACGTCACGGTCCAAGCCTCGTGGCCTGTCTATCTAGTGCGGCCTTACTCTATCCTTGTACGATTTCCCGCCATGGCACTTCTCTCGTACTTCAGAAATGTAAACACTTGCCGCGTCACAAAGTATTCTAAGACACATTAATACTTGCAATCACCGCGATTCACAGTTTAAACCTTTCAAATGCCATGGAAAAAAATATTTCCGAAATGTATCCAACAAGGTGCATTTACAATGTTCAAATAATGCACTTGGATAAATCACTGACAAACATAACCTTGCGCAATGAAAGGGGGAAAAAAAACGCACATTTCAACGACGAGGATAAATTATGCCAGTTCCCCTGTGCAAATGCATTGTTTTTAGGATTTCTGTACTGTTTGCATCTTTAGATGCTTTGTACTGGCATTGAAAGTGCCCGACGCTCTTAAATCATAGAAGCTTATCGAACTTTCCTATGACGAGGGGATAAAGTATCTTGCGTCCATGTGCATTACAACGTACTACTATGACCCCCGTCCCTCACCCTTGTACGATGTCCCGGCTGGCAATATATCCTTTAAAACCATAAGACCGTTTGGGCTCGCATTAAAATAAAGCAATGCAGTTTCACCGGCAATGACAATATTGTTCGGTGCCTACGAGTTTATTATACGAGACAGGTTTTATCGTCAATTGTCGGCATCGCCAGTGTTCGCGGATTCTGTTTTCCCGCACACTGCCTGTTGCGTGATATTACGGCGTTCCTTAAAAGGTTGAACATTTTTTTTTTTTTTTTTTTTTTTTTGCTAGTTGCTTTACGTCGCACCGACACAGATAGGTCTTATGGCGACGATGAGACAGGGAAGGGCTAGGAGTGGGAAGGAAGCGGCTGTGGCCTTAATTAAGGTACAACCCCAGCATTTGCCTGGTGTGAAAATGGGAAACCACGGAAAACCATTTTTCGAATACTGGATACTGGCCGCACTTAAGCGACTGCAGCTATCGAGCTCGGTAAAGGTTGAACACAAAAGAATTCCGATTTCATTCAACTTAGCAATCATGAAACGCACTGTAGACCCACCGAAGTGAGTGTAAGTGCGGAAAGCTACCCCTCCACGTTCCGGAACACGCTTTCTATTATGACGCGGAGCAGATAAATTTCGAGTTGAAATTACTCTGTAACATACTATTGTTTTAAAATGTAAAGGCAGTTTCGAATTAAAAGTCTGAATTTCGGTAATGGAGCCGACATTGTACTTCGAATTATGAATTATCCGTATTTCGAATTAAACAATTGAAATAACATGCAAAACTGTATCTCATGTTTCCGGGATCGAGAGCTTCTTCGAATTAGGCGGGATTTTGATTTAACCGATTTTGAATTATCGAGGTTCTACTGTATTAAGTTATATTATCTTATATACAGTGTGTTGAGCTTGAATAGTAAGTTTGTATTCATTATCAAGCTGCATAATGTGGTTAAGTGTAAGAGAGGGCCAAGAGCCCTAACTTCGCCACAAATAAAGACATCAGAAAATAAATACCCCATCCCATGATTCGTGATGTTTTAGAAAGCTGCTTCTTTAGCTTTGTGCTCACTGTTACATGTTACATGAGCGTGCCACGTGTTAAGAAGGGCTCACCCATCTTCACTTCACACGGAAGTTTAACAAACGTAATGTAAGCGTAAATTGCAACAGTTAACTCAATTCTAAACACCAAGACAAAACTAACTACCAACTTAAGAATGATACATTATTAAATATTAGCATGAAAGAAACTCATAATAATATGCAAAGTCACTAGCATGCCAATAACACCCAGAACACAGCAATAAACAGAAAGCACATGGGTTGTATGTTAACTAAATGAGCTGCTACTGAATACTGCAGTGGCTGTTCCGCTGTTGACACATCGGCCCTCTCAAAAGGCATTTTAATGCACGAGTATCAATTATAAATTGAAACTAAACGGCTTTTCAAAAGTGGAAAGTGAAGATAAACGGAATTTAGATGACGTACGTAATTTTTATGCAGAAATGATATTACGTAACATATGTAAAGTATTTTTAATGCCTTACCAAAAAAATAGACAATACCACCGTATTCACCACGTGTTTTTGGTGTTTACTTTATCTCCCAGATTATTTGAGATAAGGTTTAGGCATACAACATGAGATGGCTCAGATGATGTTACAGCGCGTTTTACATGACTCTCTTTGCAAGACCAGGCTAGAGAAAAGACCGTCGGTCTGGATCGGTGAGGTCTGGTTAGTAACTGTTGTGCCAGGGTAGCAAACAAAGAGAGTCTGGGGGGCGTAAGATCCCAGGTTAGGGCGAAGAAGCGGCCAGCAAGATTCTATAATCCTCTCTAGAGTCTTGCTAAATTGCGACAAAAAATTAGGTTCTGGGTGTATGCCACGGCAATTTCAAATTAAGGAAACTATTTAAAATACTTATTTTCAGAAAAACGAACATCAATGTTGCATACAAAACTGATGATAATACTAATAAGATAATTTTCAATTCAGATAAAACAGAGAATAAATGTATATTTAATAAATCAGAAATTTACAAATGGACATGCCAAACATGTAGACAACGATACATAGGACAATCTTGAAGAAGTTTGGCTATAAGTACAAAGAACATGTTAATGCAGTCAAATAAAAGATATACATCTGAACGTAGCCCATTGTTGGATGCACTAGCGAGTGGTTGGCTGTTCCAAGAGCTCTGTATTATCTCAGTGATAAAGCAGTTAATAGTTGTAGAAATTTAGCAAATTTCGTGTATGTGTGATACATTTAGTTCCACAAATATTGGTGTTTAGTGTTTGTAGTAATCTGTGATTAGTGGTATTTATTTACAATTTTCACACTGAGTACTTCCGTATGCTTTCGCTAGATTACTGCGTGAAACAAGAAATATATCTTTCTTTTAAATATTATTATATTATTAAAATATCAGTAGGTTTGTTGATAAAATACTTACAAAGACGGGATATTAAAGAGAGTCGTAACTTCGGCAGCGGTTATGCAGCGGTAATGCAGGCATTTGACAGAGTATTTCAAATAGCAGTTCATCGGTTCAACCTATCAGGAAGGTAATAACTTTAAATAACGCGATACTGTTATAAATTTTGTTTAAAGAAAGAATTTGAACAGAATATACAGTATTTCACTGGCAAAATATTTAATAGTCGTATTGTTATTGATTATTGTCGCTCTTCGTATTGAAAATACTGGCATTGTTGCCTCAGTCGTGAACAAAGGGTGTATGTATCAAGAAAATATAAATAAAAATTAGCTGATTCTTGTATTCCCATCATTTGTAATTCTGAGTAGGCAGTTAAAGTATCAGTGATTTATATTTCATACCCCCGATCTTTCAGTATTTACGAGCGGTTAGCTAATAATCAAGTTCCTACATCCCAATAATTGCAATTCGAATCCCTGGTGTAGTTTAGACAGAAATACTTTTGAGAAATTATTGAAAACCACTGCATATTTTACAACACTTATGGACACTTTTATTCTCCGTCCCACGTAATAGGGAAAATAATAGTAATCCACCATCAGTAATAATCACATAACCACATCTCAGTAGAGAATTGTAGTGTATAGAGCGTTCCAACCTTAAATTGCAGTACAGCGTAGATGGAGCGCGCTGTTGCGAAATCGACTCGTGAAGATCACGCTCGAGTGTGACTCAAACAGGGCGTCACAGTTCCACATTTATCGTTTGTAATTTTGTAATTTTAAGTTCATTAATTCATAAATTAGTATTTGTAGGATGGTAAAATAAATACAACATACCTTAGTCAATGTTGTTGCTCTCAGACATTGGACGTACAGCTTCTATCATTTCTGCAAGGCCTGATGTTTCCGCTTTGGATGAACCGTGTTCGGGAGATGAACTTGAGGATGATCCGGACGATAAAGAAAGTCGTAATAAAAACTTTTCATCGTCGACATCATCCTGTTATTCGTCGGCTCTCCACAAATCTCTTTCATTTTTCTTTACTTCGTTCAGATAATTTGCCCAATTGCCTTATGTTTTATGGCATAAAAATGTTAGTTCAGCATTTGGAACAAAACCATGTTCATTACTCGCGTTGACTAAGGCAAATCACAGTCCTCGGTTTTGCGGTGGCCTAAGTCCCGAAACTCACCCCTTCAATTGCGGTCTGCCGTGCACTTTCCACTGTCGTATCCTTCCATTATTTTGTCACTGTCTGCCCAATATTTACCCACGATTCATCTGTGTAAATTATAGCTTTATTTTGTGCTCTCAAACGTTTTATCTCGCCGAGATATCTGTGCCACCAATTAATAATTTCATCGGTTTCAGTGAAAGCTGCTTTATTACCCCGTCTTAAATAACGGAAGCCTATATCATGTAAGAAGCGATACAACGCAGTTTTGGAAAATTGTGGCAAAGAATCTTCTCCATTTACCCGACTCAAAATCACGTTCAGTGTTGGTGGTATGTTAGCAAATAAAAGAAAGTGAACCACCCGACGCACTCCACTTCGCAAAATTTCATCATATTTAATTTTCCTTGTATTTTTTTCCCGTCCTTCTCTTCTTTGCTTTTGTTTTGTGGGAGTTCGTAAAGGACCATGTGTGTATTCGTTCCTTATAGCATAGATTGTTCTTTCGGAACAACCTGTAGCTTTAGCTGTTTCACTGACTGCGCTGCTCATATTTATAGTCTTGAAAAATAATCCAGGACACTCATTATAAAATTGCGTTCTTTTCCCCCTGAGTTTACCTACGGAACGTTTTCTTTAATTTGACGGTCCATTGTACATCCTTTTGCACTTTTTCTTCGAACTAAGAACCCCGAGCACGAGCACGAACTGACAACTACACAGACTACACAAACACAACACACACAATCCACTTGTCCTCAAGAAATATACATTTATCACTGATCTTGTCCGGCTCCATGGCTAAATGGTTAGAGTGCTGGCCTTTGGTCCAGAGGGCCCCAGTTTCGATTCCCGGTCGGGTCGGGGATTTTAAACTTCATTGGTTAATTCCAGTGACTCGGGGGTTGGGTGTGTGTGCCGTCTTCATCATTAGAATTCATCATAGGCAGGACCCCATTCTTATAGACGCGCAGGTCGCCTATGCGGCGTCAACTCGAAAGACCTGCACTCGGCCTCTTCGGAGGACACACGCCATTAAATATTATATACATCACTGATCTTTATTTAGTCAATCTTATAATACTGATTAAATGAACACCACTGCACACAGCTGTCAGTATATTTAAAATTTCAGCCAGCCGAGTCACTCGTGAAACGTAAACAAACGAGACATTCTCCCTGTCATAAATTAAGAGATAACGAGATAAGGATTAGAGGTATGATTTAAAAATAACTTCCATATCCGAAGAGCGTTTGCTTTGCTTTAACCACACCAGGATCCTTCTGCACTTTTTCTTCGAAATTAGATCCCCACGCACGAGCACAAACTCACGAACCACACAAACGAAATACACTTTCCCTCAAGAATTGTACATATGTCACCGATATGTATTTAATCACTATTATACATACTACTGATGAAATGAGCACCGCACTGCATGCGACTGTCTGGAAATGTTAAAGGCACATGTTTGGGAGATCACTACCTTTATGTTACTTCAGCCAGCTAGACAGACAGACAGCCAGCCGAGTCATGCGCGAAACCAAAATTCAAGGAGATATTCTTCCTGTCACAAATTAAGAACTAAGCAAGATGAGAACTTCGGGATTGTATTAAAAATAGCTTCCATATCTGAAGACCATTTGCCTTGCTTTGCCCCCATGCAAATCCAATAGGAAAGACGCTGGCCAGCGACTGACTTTTTAGTGCCTGCACATAAAATTCCCTGAACATGACTGAAAATAAACGCATATACTGAATTTTGTTATCATTTAAATTTAAAAATAAACTTATCTACATCGAGCTGAAATGTTTCTTTACCAGCAGTGAAAAAATTAGGAAAATAATGAATATAAGATAGGAGTTATGACATGATAAGTTCTATGCAATGAAGATTTTGCATTTGGCGAAACTTTCCATTATATTACCATTTTCACATTAAATTCTTTATTTACATTTTTTTTTTGTTAACGGCATCAAATGCGCCTTGAAATTCTGTACACAACACGATATTCACCCATTTTAACCGATAACATTCTGATTTACGGATATTTGGCAAACCCGCTGCATTGGAGTAGGACAGCGCTACCCGCAAAACATGGGAGAAGGAAAGAGACGGAATTATCCCATTACTGCTGTACTGCAATTTAAGGTTGGAACGCTCTATAAATACGGTACCGTATATTAGATAGTATCTTGCCTGTTATGTTCGTGTGTATTTTTGTGCAAATGGCAGGTTTCATTTCTATTACAGCATAGTAGAATAAAGTAGTACTAATATTAATCTGCCTACATGTTTATCTTTGTAATCCTTGAGTTGGACATTATAAATTTTCCAGCCAACTCACTCCTGGTTGCCAGCGTTTCGCCCTCGTGTGCTAGGTTGGGCTCATCAGTTGGTACCTGGCACACCTACCAAGACGCTGGCTAGTGCGTACCATGGAGGCCACTACGTAAGCTACTTCGAGCCACCGGCAGTGCCAATGCACTATGAGACCACCAAAAATTGATGCCTGCTTGGCTAGCAGATGATAGAGATGCTGATTCCCATAGAGAATGTCCAATAACGGACCATTATATTGGTATTATAAATTTATTCCTTCGGAACAAATATTTCAGATTACCTATCATGCCTGCCAACTTTACAAAAACAAAAATCAGGAGATTCTGATATGAAAATCAAGAGAAATCAGGAGATACAATTGGTCAAAACTGCTTATTCTACATGTCTTGCGCAATGCAGTATTATGATATATTTATAACACTTATTGTATCAAAGCCCTACTTTTGCTATACGTGGCTACAAGACTTATACATGTCTATTGCCTCACAGGAAGTATGTCAGTGAGATGATTGATCTCTGATACGCTTTAGGAAAATAGCATCATATGCATCAAGCACCCACACGATTATGCGAAGCACAACGCTATTTGTATCAAATACAAATAACTAGCTGTTTTACCAGAGCTCTGCTATGGAATTCTCAGAAAGACCCTCCTTATAGTTTACCAACTGAAGTCCACATAGATCATTACAATGACATCAGTACGAATGTCACATTTAAAATTAATGCTGTCATATGAAATATTAAATAGAATGAAAAACAGCATATATTCTCACTTTTAAAGATAAGTACTATGGTGTCGATCTCACATTTCAAAGTTCCAGAGGTAGAATGACCAGGCCGCGGACAGCTGTGAACACTCCTGTATCATTATTCCATTTAAGATGATGCTTGATGTTTAAAGGGGCCTAACATCTAGGTCATCTGCCCCTAATGGTATGAAATGAGAGCAGTGTAATGACAGATGACAATTTAAAAGTCCAAAATTATTCACTCACCAGAACTCAAAACGTGATGACGAAGACTGAATGGCTGTATATGAATTTAAAACAATCAGTGGATCTGACCCACAATGCCCCACATTCCAAGAAACTAGCACTTAACAATAGTATTACTGACTAAGGGACTGCTTCTAGAGCACAATCTTGAATAGATGGTGGTTCTAGTGTAAAGGGGTCTAAAATTCAGGTCATCAGCCCCTCATAATGGTACTTATCGCTAGGAACGTAGAACCGTATACAGTAAAACCTCATTAATTCAAAGTCATTGGGAGGCAAAAATCGGACTTCGAATTACGTTTTTTTAAATTAGGCCTCAACACGTACTTCAGAAATGCCAACCCTTGTGGCATCACAATATATTCTAAGACCCATTACTGCATGCAATTAACCTTGATTCACAGTTTAAAGCTCTCGAATACCATGGAAAATAACTATTTCCAAAATGTATCCAACGAGGTGCATTTACAGTATTCAAATAATGCACTTGGATAACTTAACAGCAAACATAGCATGCAATGAAATCAAAAGAAAGAAAACATGATTCAAAGACAAGGAGAAATCTATACTGGCTCCTCTGTGCAAGTACTTTATTCATTGGATTACTGTACTGCATGCATTTTAGATGGCTTGTGCTTGCACGAAAGTACCCGATGCCCTTAACACATTGCAGCTTATGGAACATTACAACAACACTACAGCGACTATACTTGTACGATTTCCCACCATGGTCCTTCTAAGACCCATTACTGCATGCAATCCCTTGATTCTCAACTTAAATTTTTCAAATGCCATGGAAAATACTATTTCAGAAAACATAGCAGATATGAAGCACACTGTAGACACGCGGATGTAGGTGAAAGTGTGCAAAGTTACCCCTGAACGTTCCGGAAGACGCGTTCCTTCATGATGCAGATAAATTTTGAATTTAAATTACTCTGTAAAGTACTATTTTAAAAATGTAAAGGCAGTTTCGAATTAAAAGTCTGAATTTCGGTAACGGGACCGACATTGTTCTTCGAATTACAAATTATCCGTATTTCGAATTAAACGATTTAAATAACATGCAAAAACTGTACCTCATGTTTCCAGGAATGAGAGCTGCTTTCCAATTAGGCGAGATTTTGAATTAACCGATTTTGAATTATTGAGGTTCTACTGTAACGTACTAAAAATGCCTGGCACTGCTGTAAAGGTTTTCATGTAAACAAATCCATGGGGATTAAAAAAGAAAGAAAGAAAGAAAGAAAGAGACTGACAACTTAGGGGAATGGATTATAAAAAATTTAAATGATAGGCTGAGAACGAATTTTAAGTCTTCTAAAAATAACAAAAGTCATGTGGTAATATTATCCAACACAATTAAACTTCTACATCTGCTGACAACAAAAATTCGCATATACATGAAGTCAGCATAAATCAGTTCCATATCCCGCCCTAGAAACAAACATATTAAATATCAAACTCAGTACGAGCAAAACTTACACGGGGGTTCTTTGGCCACCCTCGTACCTGGGATGTAGGAGGAGGCCCATAGCCATGCGGTGGGCCATGGGGCGGAGGGGGGCCCTGGTGAGGAGGGCCCTGGTGGGGAGGCCCAGCACCCTGCTGGAAGAATGCAGGATTCACGTGTGGAGCAGGAGGTCCCTGAGGAGGGCCTCCATGGACAGATGGTCCTCCATGGCCAGGTGGGGGGCCGCCTGGGCCTGGAACACATTAAGGAAGCGAAACTAAAAAACCAAATAGAAGTCGATAATTACTGAGCAGTTGAACCTGAAGTCAATGATCAAGAAAACACAATGTGAACATACACCTCAAATTAATTTAATCTTATTCCTATGGCAATTTTTTGCACCAGCTACTACTGTTTACTAGATGAAAGAATTTATCCCAGTGGAAACAAATATTTCGATAAATAGATCTAATGTGCATTTTATTTGTGAATTTGATATCTCATTCTCCAGGATAACTTTAATAGAGGGATCAAATCAGATAAATTCTTGCAGTTTTTTTTTTACCCTTTCCTCATAAAATACTACAAAAGAAATGGGTACTGTACACATTATCACAATCAAAATCCAAAGAATTCAAAAGAGTAGTTTAATGTAAAACTTGTCTTGTATTTTCTTATCCTTATGAATAATAATAATAATAATAATAATAATAATAATAATAATAATAATAATAATAATAATAATAATAATAATAATAATAATAATAATAATAACAACAACAACAACAACAATTCCATGCCTTATATAAGAAAACCAACAAATTATCACAAAAAGGTATCCTAGATATGCTAAAGAGAAGAAACCTACAGAGCACAACAGAGAGACAGATAGAAACACAACATACCGGTATATATATATAATTTTAATTGCCAGCTTTGCAAGAATCCTTATTAAATTATAACTGTGCTGAATAATGAAATTAAGTTATGAAATTGTATGCATTAATAGATGTTAAGATACCTGATTGGTTACCACTGATCTAAACATAATCAGCTATATGGGATTTATCTAAATGATTATACAATAAATTGTTTAACAGCATCATGAAAGAATATTTGCTACACTGTTGATTATACATCTAATGAGCTATTTCACAAACTGAGCCTGGGGACAACATACCGGTTTGAGAAATGTTTAAAGACCGGATTTAAACAGAACTGATCCACATCAAACAGCTGCCACAATAAATTACCCTTTCCGAGAGAGTACGGACAATTGTGTGGGTTAGTACACTGACTTAGCAAATGTCATGGGATAGTCACCTAATAGAGTGTGGGGCCTCCTCTGGCTCTGCGAAATGCTGTGAGGCGCCGTGGAAGTGAGTCGACAAGTCCCTGGTAGTCCCCTAGACGCAGCTGACACCAAATCGTTTGTAGAGCGGCCGCCAATGCTGGTCTGTTCGTGGGTGTAGGATCCATAGCATGGAGCCTGCGTTCCAGGACATCCCAGATATGCTCGATAGGGTTCATATCGGGGATCTTGCGTAGCCATGGCAGTCGTCAGACCTCCGCTGCATGTTCCTGGAACTATTCCCGGGCAATGTGGAAGCGATGTGGCGGCGCGTTATCATCTTGAAACACAGCAGAACCGCCTGGGCGCTGGAAGGCCAAAAATGGGTGGAGAATGTCACCGAGCAGCTCAACGTACCGCGTACCATTCAAAGTCTCTTCCAGAACAACCAGGGGCCCATTCCATACCATGAAAATGCACCGCAGACCATATCAGACACACCAGCGCCCTGGACCACACCTTCGAGGCCGGCGGGATCCATCGCTTCATGTGGTCTGCGCCATACACGGTGCCTCCCATCGGCATGGTGCAGTTGAAATCGTGATTCGTCCAACCATATCACGTTACGCCATTGTTGCAGTGTCAAGTGACAAACACGAGTCGTCGTGCCCAATGACGTTGGGTTAATAGTGGCACCCACTTGTGGCGCCGGCTCCCATACCCCATAGAACCCATATTCCTACGGATTGTCCACTGGGAGGCGCCTAGCACGGCCTGTGTTGAATTGAGCCGCGATTTGTTGCATGGTTGCCCGTCTGTCACTATTGACAATCCGTCTCAGATGTCGCCGGTCACGCTCATCGAGGATGGCTGGACGGCCGGTCGTTCGCCTGTTGTGGACGGTGACACCCGCATTCAACCATTCACGATACACCCTGGACACGGTTGATCGCGAGGTAACAAGAATAAAAGGTAGGCTACTCCGGCGGTTGAAGCTTCCATTGGCTGGAGCGCTATGACATCACGCGATATGAACGACAGCGAGTAAGGTACAGAGTCGCAGTACAGCAAGCCTATAAGTTCTTGTGCCTGTGAAACATCTTCTCAATCTTTCATCAAATAATAGTCTGGTTTAGTCCGATTAGATAAGTAACGGCACTTCCAAATAGATTTAAAAACGTGATAATGCGTTAAATTTCGTTACATGCTGAGCAGGTAGAACATCAACGATCAAATACATGACATATAATATGATAAGAAATATAATATTGCCATGCACCTCAAACTAAATAATTTATTTCCTTATGAAGTAAATATTTATATCAAATGGCATAGGAAAATATACATCATATTGACATCTTTATGGAATTATATTAAATTATTAAAACGTACGGGTCAGGAGACTTAATTACTTGATGAACAAGCCCAAACCTTAGCCTTCTTATTAGCGTATTTTCTCAGTGCTAGTTCCTTACTCTTTGCATTAAAATGCCATATCCTAACAAATGTCCTTGTCCTTACGTAGAGACAAATTATTTTGTCATGGAATACTGGAAATTTTGACTTAATAATAGAAATAAGAGTTTTTGCATCTGGATACAGTCTTACTGTGAAACACACCGAATGAAATTTCCTACTGGGCTATGTTTTTTAACCACTCAAGACTGGGATGTGTGAGGTCCCCTTCTGTAATAACCGAGATCCAGTAACAGGTCTCTTCTCGCACGACATTTTTGTCTCTTTCTTCGTATTTACTGTATTTCGGATCATGGATACTGTATTATTTCACGAGCTTCGAAATATATTCAGAAATATAAGTTATTAGCTCATAATAATGTTAATGTTATTGGATCTTACGTCCCACTAACTATGTATTTGAGCACCTTACCACTGTACTGAGACAGGATCGAACCTGCCAAGTTAGGCTAAGAAGGCCAGCACTCTACCATCCGAGTTGCTATTCAGCCCGGCTATTAGCACAGAACAATATAGAAAATATGATTTTCATTCAGTCATTTATATCTGACACCTTTTTGCCGTACGAGCTGTAATAATGGAGATATTCATGAGTTTATTACGAAGTGTTTCAACAACCAAGCATTGCTGACTAGGAAATATGCCATCATAGTAGCAAACTGACTGGCTATGATGGTTGTTGTCGTTACTGACTTTATAATATGCAAAATAATAATGTTATTTGTGTTACGTTTCACTAACAACATTTACGGTTTTCTGAGACTCGAGGTGCCGTAATTTCATCCCACGGGAGTTCTTTTACGTGCCGACAATTTATAGCGCCGCACATGTTTCCATAATATGTTGACTGCCTTTTAATCAGTACAGTGGTTCTACTTCAGATACTGACAACACAGACACTGTTCATGTAATGAACCACTGAAAAATTATTATGTATCCGTGATCCGATATACAGTAAATACGTAGAAAGAGACAAAAATGTCAGTCGGTCGGTAAGTCACTTGTTTTCTTAGCTTACGATGCGTGAACCATCAGAGATAGACCCCAAGTGTAAGCGTACGAAATGTAGAGCACAGAAACATCTACAAAAAAAAGTCTGGGATGGTACATACCTATTTCCAACCGACTGCCCTCTAGAAGCGATTTTATGCTATAGTCCGCGGTAAAAAATATAACTCCTTAAAATTAAATATATATTTCATTATTATCCTAGCGTTCCTCATCCAAATCAATTGTTTGACCTCCTCCAGTATTTTATAAGGATTACAATAACCTTGTCAGGACATCATTTGCATGAATGGTTCAGAAGTTATGACCATTTTAGACTGTAGTGGTAATACGTGGCAACAGGACGGGAGAGCGCTGTCTCATATCACGACGTCACGCAGAACGCAAACAGGGAGAGAAACAAGTGAGCGCGATGCGGGAAGAGACACCCCTGGGTTTATCGTGTGAAGCCGATTTCCCGCACCACTTCCGAAATCACACTTCCCATCCGTCGGGCACCGACCACCATACCCCGTTCGAACCGTGTCAGCTCACGACGACTTTCGATGTTACACCTGTCACATGCACAGCCACTGCTGACAAGGTCTCCTATACAACTGCTGCTGGCACAGGGGGCACATGATGCGCAGACAACATGCCTGCACATCAATGCTCCACTATCCCATGACATTTGCTCAGTCAGTGTATTTTATTTACATCTGAGCGTATTTGATATTATCTTAGTATTAGACCGGACTGCAGTGCTTGTGTGGAACATGCAGCTTGTACTTCATTTTTTTTCATTTAGTGCCTGACCACCAGCATCCAGGAAGATGAGATTAAAAATGCAGTTGATCAGCAAGATGGCAGGAAACAGTAATACTAAAAGCATTTATTTATTTATTTATTTATTGCATTCATATCAATCTAGAAGGTTTACTGAATATCAGAATAAATCAACGAAATCTGTTAATTGATTAGTGAAAATAAATTGTGCAGGTACAACATTGTGCGTATCACCCTGAGGTTTTGAATGTATGATATGCACAATTGCACGGGGCTAGGATTCCCTAAAGGCAGTGCTGGGTGCTGCCACCAAAAGGACTGTAAAAGCAGGACTCGTACTCGAAGAACGTAATGTAATGTAAAAGATTTTGTTTTCAATTGTTCCACACTGTAAAATAGAACATTTGACCATGCACATATGTATATTGACACGTATAGAGCTGACTTTTTTTTTTTTTAGGAGTGAATTATGTTCTGACACACACAACTGTATGGGTGCTTTATTTTTTCAGATGATAGTTTTTATTTTGTAAAATAAACTATAAACATATATGTATTTAAAAGCATTATAGAAAGATTTTGACATTCAAACCAAAATTCACATTTCCGGTTTCAGGTCTGGTGGCAAGGCGCTGCCATTAAGAGGACTTGTAACAGCAAAACTTGTACTCAAAAAACAAAATGTAATGTATACTTGTGTTTCAACAAAAAATGTAATTGTTTTAAATCATTCCACACTCTAAAACAGAACATCTGATCACATATGTACATATGTATTACTCACAAGTACTGAGTTGAATATTTTTTTTGTAAGCAGTGATTTAAGTCCTGACACACACAATTGTGTGGGTGCTCTTTGTTTAACAAGTTAGTTTTTTATTTTGTAAAATAAACTATAAATATATGTAATTAAGAGCATTTTAGTCAGTTTTTGACGTACAAACAGAAGTTCACACCTCCAGTTTTCTTTCATGTCTGAAAGGGTTAAAGTTCATAATTAACAATAACAATAATAATAATAATAATAATAATAATAATAATAATAATAATAATAATAATAATAACAACAATAATGTATAAGCAGCAATAATATTGCCAGTGTGAGATGGCCACCAGTAAGTACAGTATCGAACGCGAACACTTCCATCTTTTGACAGGCTACTATTAGCCCCCCCCCAGCACATCCAGACTGCATGGTGTAACAATGTGAGCGAAGTGAGGTATAGAGTAATATTATAAAGCAAAGCAGGCTTGTAGTTTTATGATACTGCTGACACCGAGATCACAGCCATTGGATCTCCTGTCTTGTGCGAAGTCTGAACCATGGGAACATAATTGTACATACAGTATAACAAAGCCCATGCATACTGCCCAGGCTTTAAACCAAGCTCACCTCAGTGAGAAGCTACAGACTATAATATTCTGCTATCATGCCCCTGGGTGGCTTCAGATACGACAGTATGTTGTTTCTTGTGACAGTTAGTACCAACACTAGTACCAAATAATGTTATTTATTTTTACGTCCCTCCTGCAGGAGTTCTTTTACATACCAGTAAATCTACTGACAGAAGAATGACATATTCCAACACCTTCAAATATCAACAAACTGAGCAAGGATCGAACTTGCCAAGTTGGGGTCAGAAGGCCAGGGCCTCAACCGTCTGAGCCAATCAGCCTGGTTACAACATTACTTATAGCGTATGCCGCTGAGCACACTTCACTGGAACACTGTGCAGGCTATTTAACCTTCTCCTGCCAATATTTAAATGCTTGTAATCCCCAGAATTAAATGAATTCTTTAAAGCCATCAACCTGAAAAGGCAGACATTTATAAAAAAATTATGTTGTACCGGTACAAAAAACATAGTAATGCGTACCACAGAAGCTGAACGCCTATCGTCCATAGTGTAATAAAGCATACTTTCACTTCCAGGTACATTTGAAGCTACTTTTCGGCAGATAGGCGAATACAAGCTATTATTGCATAAGACCAATTTCATGTTTTTGCCCTTATTGAACTTACTACTAATAGTTAGAAATTCTTGTTATTATATCCACCTTATTCTATACATAAAAATGTTTATTGTCTCTAAAAGGACGTTTACTACAATACAAACATTAAATGAGACATGTTTTGCTCATTGTGTCAAGCATCTTCAGCCATTTTGTACGTTTATCTCAAGGTTGAGTCATTAAATCAAACCTTATTTTACAATTATTTGTTCATTAAAATGTTATTACACAATAAAATATCATTAGTATTGTCCCCTTCAAAATTGGTAAAAATCATTTATTGGAAAATATTTTATTTCTACTGTGTGTTGAAATATTATTTCGTGAACCAGGAAGGGAGTTTTATCACATCGAGTCGGCTGAGCGAGATACGCCAGGTGTCAGGGAATTCCACTCAAGGGCAAATGAGGGGAGAGCGCAGATACAGCTAGCCAAATAACCTTCAAATCAGCCGTGAATGCCACGTGACCAGGCAGAATGTGTGTCAAGTGCTCGATCGATAATAGTGAAGGTGCATGATGTCTGACTATGGCAGCCAATCAAGCGATTAATTTGGTGCGAAGTTAATAAATTAACCAATCGCTTATGAGGAAAAGACGCACCCCTGTCTTAAGACAGTGAATAATGGATTTTCCTAAGGAAAATTTACTCAGAAATTTCTACCTCTGAACACGTCGTGTGGAGAATTACTCTAACTTCAACTACGGACGGAAGAAGACGCACTTCGCTTCCTGAGGGAACTTCGTCATTCAGAGACTACAACTTGTTGCAACTGCAGTTCAGATATTTACGGATTCCACCTATAATTCAACAGATTTTAAAAGTTAAGTTTCTTTCCCATCTTATCAAACATCGGTGTGAGTTTTGGACCTTGTCTCAGACGTGATTTTCAGTTTCAGCTTCACAAGAAATTCCACAGAAGAGATCACCGGTTCGAGTTCAAGTCAGGATGCCAGTCTTCTTTCTTGGTGAATGGTGTGATTTCCAGCGCGCCAGCATGTCTCCAATGCACGAGTAAAATGTGAGGCAGTCCAGGCGGGCGTGACCAGGATCGATGGTGCGTAATGTGATAATGCACTAGGTCATCAGCCCGAGTTCTACAACCGACAGTCACCACCAAGTAATATTTAAACTTTGTTATTCTTTCTTTCCTTTTGTAATGTAATTGTAATGACATAGCCTCTACTTATTTGTTTAGAAACTTTCTATTAGTTAGAATTTTTCCATCTCTTCTTTCTTGGTGATGGTAGATTGAGGATGTGTGAATATTTGAACCTATTAGTTTGTTTGAGTGGATGTCTTCGAGAAGTGTTTCAACTGTCCCGAGTTCATTGTGGCAGGAGAAATAAATGTAAAACGACCTCAACGTTAAACTAAGACTATTTGAATATTTTTAGACTTAAAATGAGATCAAATGGGACAGTAATTTCGTAGATTCTATTATGTCAGAGTTCATTCTTCAATTATGCGACGTATGGTTGAATTTTGTGTGCAATAGAGTCATCTGAAATATTATTGTGCAGTAGCCTCCGCACGTATGATCTTGCGCAGCCAGGGATAATAATAATAATAATAATAATAAAAATAATTTAACTAAATTATCGCGTAAAAGAACACCTAAGGTCATGAGCATAATATTGGTTATTATTGAATATGGTTGATGTGCGCTCATTTATAGTAATTTAGGCCTGGGAAATGGCAGTATCTGACCGATACAATTTTTTATATATTTGCTGTGTTGTGATGATTAGTTGACTGGTAGATGGATATTATTGAATTCAGCAGTCGAGCTGTGCATCCATTAGTGAGTCAATTTAAGAATAGAATATGTTACTTGATGTAATTTCTTCGTTGTGAGTGCAGATTAATCGAGAATCGCAATTATAGTGGAGAAGTAAAAATAAATATCGTAGCTCATGAACCGCGTGCGCGGAATGTTAATTCTGGCCTATGTTTAAGCGATTTTATCGATGATTTTGGATGATTTTGTGTTCGTAAATTTTCTCTGAACATCATCGTATAACTATGTTCTTTAATAAAGTGACAATCATTGCTCTGTCACATTTCCAGTTGATGAGAGGAGGTCACCACGATAGTGTCATCATGAGAATAATTTTCCTAACTTTGTCTAAACATGAAAATTAATAGTCAAGGGCTAGCGTTCGTGTAAATATGTATATAATATTTCCGTGTATCTTTGTGTGAGTGTAGTGTGTGTGATTTGACTGTATTTTGCTTAATGTAAGTTTCCAATCCATATTTGTGATGATGCTCTTCGTTATTTCGTGGAATTTTGGCCTAATTTACGCCAACTTTAGTGGTTCACCATTTGAATGAATTTAAACCTTTAGTGAATTTTATTCGTTTTTAAGGAAGAATAGGATCTTATTTAACGAATACACATAAATAAGTATAGGCCATGTCAGTGGATTGAACTCACAAAATCAAAAATTGTAAGCATTAATTAATTAATTAATTATTTCAATTAATGGATAAACATAGATTGACATAATGTCAAGTTCCAAGCTATTATGTAGGAAGCAACTACTAAATAATTATAAAGTTGAGTTTATTAATTAATTTAAAGGTCAAGGAAGACGATTTATTCATAATTTTATGAGAGAAAAATTTTTATTTAATTTTCAAAGAGGAATGAAAATGATCATTTTCAAACTTGTTTAAAATCAAATCTATGAAGGAAGGAAGTTTATTTTCAAGTTATTAAATTATCAATGGGAGAGATCATCTCAAATCAATTATTATTAATTATTTAATTAATTTTCCACTAAAAATATAAATATTATATTTGCAGATTCAGCCATTTGCTGTTCCGTTTTTCGATGAAGTGTCTATGTGATTACGACATAAAAGAAGACAAATCATATAAACAAAATATCTAGATTTTGTAAATTATTGTGAAGTTTATGAAGAGCAGTAGTTATAATAAATGTGTAAAACCTATTTAGCTTTCTCTCATTTGCCACTAGTTCATCATCTATCCCTGCACTTTAAAATTTTCGCACAGCCGATAAGCGAACGATCTACACCCTGGAGATCTTCGCTCACCGGCCGAGCTGAGCCCGGCATGACGGGTGCAGGTATAGATTTGGCGCCCAACGTGGGGCTCGATTTATTGGCTGTACCAATAAAAGAACTCGATCTTGTAGTCCAGAATTTGGATGCAAACAAGATGCAGTGGCAAATTAAAAATTTCAGGTTTATTTTGTGACATTTATTAGCCCAAATTTTTGTGGCGAACTACGCTCATGTTAAAGGTTAGGAAGGGCCTTGGTGCTATATTATAAACAAAATCTGGATGATATTTTCAAAATTTATCTTTTGCGGCAGATTTCCGCATAGTTTGGACTTAAATTATAAGATATTACTTTATGCGATAATAATCTTCTTTTATGACTGTGAATTCAATCCACACGTGACTGTCGATCGGGACTCGGGTATTAGACCATCGAACCTGGTCCGTCCAATGTCTGAACTGCTAGTTGTCTCAAATTAGAATGGGTACTGTTACTATGGAGGATCTTCGTAGGCTCCTAGAGGTAGTGACTGCGGACTTGAAAGACAGTTTGGAACAAAAGTTAAGTGAAAACAATAATTTACTGAAACAGGAGTTAAACGAAAACAATAATTTATTAAAACAGGAATTAGCTGAAAACAGTAACTTATTGAAACAGGAGCTAAAAGTTGAGCTAAATGAAAATAGTGATTTACTGAAACAGGAGTTAGCTGAAAACAGTAACTTATTGAAACAGGAATTAAATGAAAACAATAACTTACTGAAACAGGAGTTAAAGCGTGAGATTAGTGAGAATGTGAATGCAGGACAGGACAAACTCAAACAAGATCTTAAGGGTGCCCTAGAGGAAATTCAAGCTAGGACGGATGAAAACTTAGGGAAACTGCACATGGACGTTGAATTATTTAACGGAAAATTAGCGTCGGTCCAAAGCGAGTTGGTGTCCGTTAAGCAAAAATTTTCTAACCTGAAAGGGGAAATCCAGGCCGGAATCGATAGCTCCATGTCAGCGATGTCAAATGAGTTTATATAGATGTTGATTCCCATAGGGAATATGAAATATTTGTCCTGAATGAGTAAATTTATAATACCAATATAAATGGTCCATTATTGGACATTATAAATTTTCCAGCTAACTCATTCTTGGTTAGCTACTAATCACAAACCTATTTCGTACCAATTTAGTGGTACTACTCGCAAGTACAGGCAACCCATGGTGTTCCCCGCATGATGGTACGAATCAAGAGTAGTTTCATGGTTCTAATTCAATCATCCCTTGGTCGCCCCTTGTAGTCACCTCTTACGATAGGCGGGACCCATAGATGAACCGGAGGAAACGTTTGGGTTGCTAAGGATGGAAGACTTGAACCAGGAATCTAAACTGAAGACGTGATCCAAGATACAATTAAATATCTTGCAGGCTACCTGGCATTCAAATCTCGCTCTGTAGCTTGGGTAATTAATGGTGTGCGATCCCCAGAGTGGTGCAAGTCTTTCGAGTTGATACAGTGTAGGCGACCTGCGTGTCGGTGAGGATGGCGTCCTATCCGGGATGAAATCTAATGTTGAAGACAACACAAACACCAAGCTCAAAAGCTATCGGAATACACTTATGACAGTTAAATCCCCGACCCTGCCAAGAATCAAATCTGGGACCTCTTGGACCAAAGGGAAGCATGTTAACTACTTCGCCATGGAGCTTGGGTGATAAGGGTGAAATGTTTGCGTTGCCACAGGAAGTACTTCACAACTGGTCATTAAGCCTTTCAAAGGGTGGCCTTAATCGTCCAACCAAAGAATGTTGTCAACAAGTTATGCAGTTTGAGGTACTGTATGGCAGGTTTAACAGGCTTTATATTAGTAAAGAAGATTTTTACTTCTACTCCTAAATCAACGAATCTGATGAAAATATTATCACTCTGTACATCAGAACTAGGACTTTCATTAGAATACGTCACCTAAACAAAAAACATCAAATAGAAGCTATGACGTAGTATTCAGCGAGTAAAAGTCGACCGTGGGCAGTTTCAGCTTCTTCAACAACTTAACTCATCAAAATGCGAGTTCTAAATACAATTAAACCACCAACTATTCCACTGTTTCTATGTACGTATTGAACTAACAGCCAGCTTTTAAGATGCAATTACTCACAGTTCTTACAGTTTCTTTTATTATTTATCTTTTTTTTTTTCTTTTTCTTTTTTTCCCTTTATTTTTTATTTTTTCCTAGCTGCCTTAAGTCACACCGACACAGATAGATCTTATGACAACGATGGGACGGGAAAGGGCTAGGAGTGGGAAGGAAGCGGCCACGGCCTTAATTAAGGTACAGCCCCAGCATTTGCCTGGTGTGAAAATTGGAAACCACGGAAAACCATTTTTAGGGCTGCCGATAGTGGGGTTCGAACCTACTATCTCCCGAATACTGGATGCTGGCCACACTTAAGAAACTGCAGCTATCGAGCTTGGTATTATTTATCTACAGTAACTTGTGATTGACTGCAGGAGGTAAATGAAGAATCATTTTAATAAGGCCAACCTTTTAATTATTTATTAAAAATTAAACTCATTTTTCTTAATTATCAATGTTTATGCTGCATGCAGGCAAATGCAGACGCCTACTCCTAGGCCTACGTCATGCGCGATCAAACAATGAGGCGCTGTGAGCGGGAATGGCCTACCTAACATACTCTATGTATCTTGAACTGATTCATTTATGAGTTATTACTACAGATACAACACTCTGCTTTATCCTCTGTGGGAAGTCCAGTGCACAGTGCAGAAGCCTGGATCAGGGACAAGATAAGTTACACTTGTCACCTAGGCGACGTGTTTTACGCCACTCCCTATTTTTTTTATATATATATATTTTTTTTTTTTGGTCCGGCTAATAAGGTCATAGAAATTTGTGCCCTTTGGAATTTAATTCCGTCCTGTTTTCCGCTTCTATTTTCTGTGCGGCTAAATGTCGCTAAATTTTATTTTTATCTTCTCTGCCCTAGGAACTATATTTTATCTTTAATATCCTATGCATTTAATACTCGCCACAAGTAATATATTCTGGGGTCCCATGTCGGGTCATCTTCGGAGAGAGTCTAACTGGGCGCTCGTTTTCTCTCCAACCAACCAGATCTCTTGACTGTGCCAGGAGTGGTTTCTGCTTCATATGAGCTAGCCTGCCGAGGTGAGTTGATTGTTCGCCATCATGCAAGACAGACATGTATTGTGGACCCACAAGTGTCGGGCTTCAGCCAATACTACGATGACTGGATAATCCGTTTGGCACGAGGGTTTTCTACTCTCAGATCTACTGATTTTTGTTTTGGTGAAAGATGTCCTCATCTTAATTTATGCTTCCTGAAATTCCTGGGCCTGTGTGAGTAAACAACGTTACTGACACCAAGGCATTGGTATCCATCCAAGGACATCATGTAAGTCATTGTAACTCCAAATTTATTCTTCCTCCTGGGGCTGGTCAAAAACGACATCTGGATTTTATTTTCCCCTCTGAAACTCTTTCGTCTTTTGGATCTCAAGGAAGTAATTGCAACCATCATTCGATCTTCGGTCCCATTAAATTTTTAAAAATCTGTAACTAAAATGTAATAAGTTTCATTATGATTTATACTGTTAAAACCTCCTAATAAGTTGATGGTAAATCGTATCCTGTTAATGCTGGTACATACTTCTGGGTAATAATTCTGGGTTATTATTATTTATAAAGTTGGAAATTGCAAAAATGGTACTAATGAAATCAATTTAAACTTTAATGGTATTGAGCTACATATTGGGTGAAATTCATTAATGTTGTAGAGACCACACAAGATTTTCTCTGGACCTCGGAATCTCTGTATTGGGTTTTGGATTCTGTGCTATCCTTTTTCTACTTTTATTTTCATTTATTGCTGTTTAATGCATTTGTCTTCTTGTAATACTTCGTTTCTGCTTTGGGTTTATCCCATTGTTGTCCCTGTTTAGTGATTGGTCACTTCTGGGCTTTATGTACGTATTGTCGTCTCCATGGCAGCAACAACCTTGATGATGATTGTTTATTGATTGGAGTGGGCGTGCCCCTGATTATTTGAGCTGTTTTGCTCTTGCTTCCTGGAGAAGATTTGTGAACATTCTTTTCTTTAATGCAACCTGTTTGATTAATCTTCCTTATCTTGGTCACCCATTGTTGTTTTAGGACAAGTGATATATACTTTAAGTTAATATTACCCTTCTGAAAAGCGTGTTTGAGATCCGACCCCTGGGGAAAATCTCTGTGGTCCCTATTTCCTATGTTCTGATGTAAACAGAAGGAAAAGAAGTGAGTGGTGAAATCTTGTAATTAAGTGTAACGTCGATGTAATTTGTTAAACTAAGAGATTAGGCCTAGTTTATTTATTTTACCAAAAATTTACTGCCCATTTTATGGATCGAGACCCATGGCCCTTGTCAAACTGATATTTCTAAAGGCAGTTCTTATTGGGTCTTTAATTTATTAATTCATTAATTTATTGATTTTAATTTATTCTTCCATTTTAAATTAGAGGACGTCTTTTCCCCTTTATTGTATTTAGTTCTTTGGTCTGACTAACACAGTCCTCGTTAAGATTTAATTCATTAATTTACCAATTTTAATTAATTTTTTCATTTTAAATTAGAGGACGTCTTTTCCCCATTATTGCATTTGGTTCTTTGGTCTAACGCAGTCCTCATTAAGTTTTAATTCATTAATTTACTGATTTTATATATTCTCGCATTTTTATATTGGTGGACGTCTTAACAACTGAAGTACTTTAGTACACTTCAGTTACTAATCCTGTCCTCATTTAAATTCTAATTTATTAATTTGGTTATTTTAAATTGTGACTAGCATTCTATTTGAGGACATTCTTCTCATTTATGTATTGTAATTTATTCCTTTCACTAATTATTTTGTTTACCAAAATGAATAATCTCTTGCCATTTCTTTAGAAATATATCATACTATTTCGTACCGTGCCAAATACTTTAATTCTCCTCCGGTTTCTCTGGGCGGTGCCAGCTCTTCCATAGCCTATATGGTGAGTATCTTCTTGTTTAAATTTAAAATTTTGTTTTTGGGTATTTTATATCTCTTGTCCATGTTTGACTCGTGCCAGAGAGCAACGGTACGGCTGACGCACCCTGTCCACCAGCAAAGAGCAAAGTATTGCCGAATTTGATGTTATAAAGGTTTTATCCAAATTAGAATTGACATTCCTATTTTTGTGATTTTGAAGTTAATGATGATTGTAATGACACATGAAAGTGAATACGTTGTCTTTTTTGCTATCTGCATTACGTCGCACCGACACAGATACGTCTTATGGCGACGATGGGACAGGAAATGCCTAGGATCGGGAAGGAAACATTTGTGGCCTTAATTAAGGTACAGCCCCAGCAATTGCCTGGTGTGAAAATGGGAAACCAGGGCTGCAGACAGAGGTGTTCGAACCCACTATCTCTCGGATGCAAGCTCACAGCTGCGCGACCCTAACCACACGGACAACTCGCCCGGTGAAATACATTGTCCAACGAAAAGAAAAGGAAGCCATACCTATCCTCCGATGTACCAATGGCAGGTTAATGTGTTTAATCCAATTGTGCACAATTCTGAGGATGCAAATAGTGTTATTACCCTAGATCTGTTACAGCATAAACCAGCGGCATAAAATATTTTTCAGTTATAATTTTCACCTGTTCATATGAGGAAATAGCAAAGGAAACTGACAAATATTAAGAGTTTGTCCGGGAGAATACAGCACTTAATTCAAAATCACCTTAGCAACAATGGAAGATACTACTTCAAAAGATGACATGCTAGGAGGGTTGGGGCAAAAGACATGGCAACTATTTTTTTTTCTTGAGGATACAAGTCCGGTTGAAAAATGTGACATATACAGACGAAAGGACAAGGTGTTAACTACATGTGTGGACAATGAATAGCATTGAAATATCGCAACACACTAATTTATTACGGTAGTATACGGGGCAATATGGCCTTCCCCGTGCAAAAGAATGACAACACAGTACACATGAAGTTGCCATGACAAACCCAGGCCTAAAGACCCTCAAAGTAGTCCCCTGCTACTGACACCACACGCTGCCTACGATGTGGGAGGCGCTGAATACCATCTTCCTCAGAATTTGCCGCACCATGTGTGAATCGGGTCACCTCTTGACGCACAGCATTAGCAATGTCCTCTCGTGTTGCAAACCGCCTACCTTTCGAATGAGATCGAAGTCACAGGGCGAAATATCGGGAGAGTACGGTGGGTGCTCCAATTCTTCCCATCCACAACGTTGCAGTAGGTGCCCTACACAATCTGCTTTAGGTGATTTTGCATTGTTGTGTAAGATTATTGCACTGTCCACAAGATCCGGACGTCTCTCTCGAACGCTCTGTTGTGCCGAAGTCCCTGTAGTACTGCGCGGTCACTGTTCTACCATGTGGAACAAAGTGGCAAACAATGACGCCCCTTTCAAGTTTAAAAACTTCATGTTTATTTCGTATTGAATCGAGAATCTAATGGAAACAAGAGAGGTTCACCTATTCAATACCATATAATGTTATAAGAAAAATTATAACATTTTATTATACTCGGTACCGGTTTCGATGCTGGTGTGCATCATCATCAGCCAAAAATAAGAAAAATATACATAGACAAAGTTACAATAAACAATGCATAAAGTACATACAAATTTTACAGAACTGGCAAGACCTAATTAAAAACGGGATCCATAAACATTAACCTATGACTTAAACTTAAAAGATAGCACCAACTGTCTTAAAACTATGATTATACGTCCACTTGATAAAAGTCCTCTGAATCTAAAAACATTAAACCATGTGCGGACAGAAACCAATGTTTCACTATCATAAAAGTCCAAGAGCATAATTTTTAATTTTGTAAGAACATATGTGTAAAAGGTTTACTTGCTAAACATTCACTGAGTATTAGAGTAACCAGTGCAAGAATTAAGAAACCATTTTTCTATTGGTTAAAAATGGCTGTCATTAAAATAACACAATCAGTCAAAAGACGTAACTTCCTATTTTACGTGATAGCCGCTTTCTTTAAGTATTAGATAACAAGATCGTTTTGATGAAAAATTTTGGCGGACGCCGTGTTTCCAGGGTACTGTTCTCGGTTCAAACTAGGACATGAAGCAAATAAAAAAAGAAAAGAATATCAAGAAAGGCTTTTTTTTAAATCATGTCGTAAAAGTTTAGTGAATAAGAGACTCACCTCTGGGAGTGTATATATTACGTGTTATTAGACGTTAGGGAAGACAATGAGACACCATGACCAATGCACCCGCGTTGGAGGGGAAGGGAGGGGGAAGCAAAACAAGGGAGGCACTGAGAAGGAGTAGGAGGGGCCCGGAGCCAATGGCAATGAAGGAAGGAGGGAAGAGGGAGGGGAATTATACAGGGCAATGCGGCGAGAGAGCGTGGCGTGAGAACGTTTTTTGTATGTTATGAAAAACTAATTTGCTATTGGAAGCTTTTCTAAGTCTGAAAAACGCTATCAAAAAATCAAACAATACTCTTGGTTTCTCAGGAATGTCATTAAGATTCAAACCTGCATTAAAGTATTGGTCCAGGTGAATAAAACAGCTCTCAGTGATGTCAAGTACAGTACCTTTATTAATAACCTGTAAAACTGTGAGATCCTGATCAACGCTAGTAAAATTATGTTGAAAATCTTTCATATGCTGCCCCATTGCTGAAAACTTATTGTACCTAACGGCATTAACGTGTTCCGCATATCTAATTTTAAAGTTAAGCCCTGTTTGTCCAAGATAAGAACTGCTGCAGTCATGGCAGCATAATCTGTATACTCCAGAACTACAAAAAACGTTAACCTTCAGTAATATTTATTTCTGGGCCAGATTTGTGGAAGATACCTTCGTAATTCTAGATGAACGGTCCACAGATGCAAAAGCTACTCTTGACAATCTTAACAGTTTAGATCAGAATATAAAGTTTACCTTAGAATCCGAGAATAATAATCGTTAAATTTTTTGGACCTAACGGTTACTTGTTCACTTTCTTCCTTTTCATATAATATCTATAGAAAGCATACTCAGACTGCTATCACCATCAGGAACGATTCTTCCCATCCTCAGGCCCATAAAAATGCCACATATAATAGTCTGGTTGACAGAACCTTTAGAGTTCCTATGTCGAAAAAGAATCTGAATAAAGAATGAAATTTAATCTGGGCGATAGCTAGAAACAATGGTTTTCAGAATGCTTTCATTGACAGAATTATTAACAAGTTTAAGTACCGTCCTAATACCACCCTTTCGAGAGAAAAACCCAAAGTTAATAATTTTTCAACTTTTACCTTTACAAATAAAATACACAGCATCACCAACATCTTCAAAAAACATAACACTAAGATTACTTACAGAACTAATAATAGAAGTATTGACATCCTGCATAACTCCACTTCATTAAAAAGAAATGTTTTTCACAGTTCTGGAGTAAACAGATTATGCTGCTATGACTGCAGCAGTTCTTATCTTGGACAAACAGGGCGTAACTTTAAAATTAGATATGTGGAACACGTTAATGCCGTTAGGTACAATAAGTTTTCAGCAATGGGGCAGCATATGAAAGATTTTCAACATAATTTTACTAGCATTGATCAGGATCTCACAGTTTTACAGGTTATTAATAAAGGTACTGTACTTGACATCACTGAGAGCTGTTTTATTCACCTGGACCAATACTTTAATGCAGGTTTGAATCTTAATGACATTCCTGAGAAACCAAGAGTATTGTTTGATTTATTTGATAGTGTTTTTCAGACTTAGAAAAGCTTCCAATAGCAAATTAGTTTTTCATAACATACAAAAAACGTTCTCAAGCCACGCTCTCTCGAAGCATTGCCCTGTATAATTCCCCTCCCTCTTCCCTCCTTCCTTCATTGCCATTGGCTCCAGGCCCCTCCTACTCCTCAGTGCCTCCCTTGTTTTGCTTCCCCTCCCTACCCCTCCAACGCGGGTGCATTGGTCATGGTGTCTCATTGTCTTCCCTAACGTCTAATAACACGTAATATATACACTCCCAGAGGTGAGTCTCTTATTCACGTAAATTTTTACGACAAGATTTTTTTTAAAAAAAAGCCTTTCTTGATATTGTTTTCTTTTTTTATTTTCTTCACGTCCTAGTTTGAACTGAGAACAGTACCCTGGAAACACGGCGTCCGCCAACATTTTTCATCAAAACGATCTTGTTATCTAATACTTAAAGAAAGCGGCTATGTTAGAGAAGACATATGTTTTATCACGTAAAATAGGAAGTTACGTCTTTTGACTGATTGTGTTATTTTAATGACAGCCATTTTTAACCAATAGAAAAATGGTTTCTTAATTCTTGCACTGGTTACTCTAATACTCAGTGAATGTTTAGCAAGTAAACCTTTTACACATATGTTCTTACAAAATTAAAAATTATGCTCTTGGACTTTTATGATAGTGAAACATTGGTTTCTGTCCGCACATGGTTTAATGTTTTTAGATTCAGAGGACTTTTATCAAGAGGACGTATAATCATAGTTTTAAGACAGTTGGTGCTATCTTTCAAGTTTAAGTCATAGGTTAATGTTTATGAATCCCGTTTTTAATTAGGTCTTGCCAGTTCTGTAAAATTTGTATGTACTTTATGCATTGTTTATTGTCACTTTGTCTATGTATATTTTTCTTATTTTTGGCTGATGATGATGCACACCAGCATCGAAACCGGTATGGAGTATAATAAAATGTTATAATTTTTCTTATAACATTATATGGTATTGAATAGGTGGACCTCTCTTGTTTCCATTAAATGACACCCCTGACGTCATACGCAACGATCACCATCAATGAGACTGGGGAAGGATTCTGACGGACCTTCTGCCTCCTTGGTGATCCAGCAAGTCGCTACTCCACGGACTGACGTTTCAGTTCTGGTTCGTATGCCGTGGCCCAAAATTCATCAATGGCGATTATTTGTGACAAGAATTGATTGCCGTCCTGTTGCCAGCGTGCAAGGCGGTCGGAGCATATTGCATAGCGCACCCACCTTTGAACTTCCATCTGTGCATGGGGTACCAGCCGCGATGCGATTTTGCGCAGTTGCAGTTCATTACGCAATATCCTGTGGACGGTGCGTTTCTCAATGTCACTTACCCTCTCCAACTCCAGTAGCGTCCATCGTCTGTCTTCATCCAGGAGCTGCTCGATGAGGGCACGTGCCACGTAGGTCCGCACAATGACAGGTTGTCCCAAACGTTGCTCATCACTGGTTGACAAACATCCTTGCTGAAACTTTCGTACCCAATATGCTACTGTACGGTATGGTAGGGCATTATTCCCAAGGGCTTCCACTAATTCACTGTGACATTCCATCGCATTTCTCCCCCGGAGAACAGCTATATTGATGTAAGCGAGCTGCTCAACGTGGGTTTCGTCAATCTCACCCAACACTCACCAAATGACTGATTTCACAGCCCTCGCTGCGCTTCCACCAGCTATCACAGAGCCATCCATTGTTCTGCATACACACTATGCCTGCAGAACCTCCACAAGACACACATACATTTGTGATCCGTTCACATATCTACAAGAAAAAAAAAGTTGCCAATACTTTTGCCCCAATCTTCGTATTTGAAACACAGGCTCGTTGACCTTTTTTCCTTGGAATTACCAGTTCTGTACAACCCTTGATTAAACAGTTGAGACCACTTTTTATTAAATGATTTCATACCGAGATGCTTAGGATTTTTAATGCCTTTTAAGTGTTTACCTTGAACAATATTTTTTTTTACTGTTAAATTTAGATATATTTTCACTGAATTTAGGCACCCCTGAAGTCACTGTATTCAATGTAGTTATACAATTGTGTATGAAAGTGGACAGTTAGGATCTTCTGTAACCACCAGAAACATATATGTTGAATTCATTCTTGATCTTGATTTTGATGTTTGTCTAATTTTTGGCCTTTTATGTTGGACAATCATGAATTTACCAGACACAGTATAGTTACACCTGGTGTTAGAAAGTGATCAGTTTAGGACCTACCATAGTCTAACAATGTAAGACAAGAAATTAATATCCCCTCTCTATTTTCTCATGTTATTGGTTTACTTATCTATGTCAATAATTAAAAATAACTCAGCACGGGGCTTTTATAGAAGAGACTTTATATTTAGAGTTAGTGGTTTTTTGCATTTGCGAAAATGCAAAATACGTTGAAACTTTATTAGTGCGTGTGCCTTCATCTTATATGACCCCAACGAGTGGTTTTTAGCCATTTCGAATTAGCGATAAAATGTGAAACTGGTTCAAAATGCAAAATTATACCATTCATTACAAATAGATGTGGAATTCTCGGTTTTATGCAAAATAAATATATATCTTTTTAACAGAGGTGCGATTTCTTAAGAATAAGATTTGGTAATTTCACGGGAAAGAATCATTACAGAGTCTGAAATCTTTCCATATGTCGAACATCTTTCAACGGCGAAAGAGAAGTGCAGTGAACAACCAATTAAACAGCAACAGCTTAATACACTTTCAAAGCACATGCGTTCATTCACTTTGTATTGACCCTTGATCACTGTCGGTTATTCTTGACATAGGTGTCGAGTAGTAGTTCCGTTTTAAACAACGGTAGCGATTTATTGTCTGGTAGCAATGAGTAGAAGCAAAGTGACGATCAAACAGCACGCCGAGTTACAAATCGGAACATTTTTAAGTAAGTGATACAAATATATTGATGTGCCTACTTGGCAATCAAAGACTTGAATGAAAGAAAGCTGCTTTGTATAAACAGTGCAAAAGTAGAAACTAAAGGAGCACATTTTTTTCCCAACCAGCACGTGAACAGGATGGCGTCAAGCGTCTAGCCACAATGCACAAATGGATAGAAAGCGAGAAACAAACTTTCATTGAGGATACTCTAAAGATGTGCCTGCAAACTAATATCCCCATCCACCAGCTGGACCATCCTGCTTTCCGAGACTACTTTGAAAAGTAAGTGCTGATTTCAGATATATTTTTGGACATTATTTATATTTGTGTTTAAAATACATTTACACCATCTTCCGTGGTATAGCCTACATTACTATGAAATATTCATAAACTAGCCTATACCCCCACCCCCCAAAGAACCACCAGGATGGATGTTTTGAAGTATTACGATTGCTATACGGTCCTGTTGAATTTTAGGTTAGGTCTCTTAAATTTTCGACCAATAACCATGTGAATGCAAGTTTCCTAATATCAAGACTCCAGGTGGACTTTAAATATACGTTATTCAAATTTTCTACACACACAAAAAAAAAAAAAGCGTGGGTGGATGTTATTTTAAAAGTTACATTTTAACAGATCATCTAGGATGTAAATTAACAGTTTGTTTTCATGTACAGAGAAGGAAGTTTATAGGGAAAAGCTTCAAAACTCGTTCCGTGAGTTGCTAGACCAGCACTACACCAAATGTTTAAGTATTAGTCCTTACATCTAAACATTATTATTATTATTATTATTATTATTATTATTATTATTATTATTATTAGCATGCTTAACAAAATTTTATTGGCTCTATAGGTACATCCCAGGATCAGGAGATCTGATTCAGGGTAGTAAGTACCCTTAGGACAGATTATGTTCCACATTGCAGAGATTCAGCAAAGGCAGAGGTGAATGCTGCACTCGACGGGAAGTCCATTGCAGTAGGCAAATTGCAGACGCGACCTCGGACAACCAAGACAGACTTTTTTTGTCGTTTTATTCAGGACGATGCCACCGACTGCAGTTTATTTGGCAATAAATGTGAAGAAAAAAAATTATGGTGCAATTTAAGTAGTGTATGCTTAAATGCATAACTAAGCTATCAAAACACATGAGCGTCAGTGATACTAATGTGTTTCTTTTTTTTCCCAAAGAAATGTGCAATTTAATCCTGCAGTTGCAGGACAAAACAGTGCTATGGAGCCCAAATCACTTGTGTCTTTGAAGCATAAGTTGCCATATTTTAGAAGTGTCACTGTTGATCAGTTTGTCAAGTTCAACTTGCGTCATAAATATCACTCCACCTTCTTCATCTAATCAAGGAAGCTATTTTAATGTGGCATTATCATCACCCCATTTAATGTACAATATGCATATAATTTTATTCGCATAGCCACTCATGCCATTTTATAATTAGGCAATTCTATGCATATAACAACATTTTAATCTGTGTTTTAACTGGACTTTATGCTTCATATTATATTCATGCTGCACCATTTTATGACTCAAGATTGACAAGACACCAACACGCCGCATCTCAACATTTAAGGATTTTTCGTTTACATATTTTAACGTGTCCTCAATTTATTTTCAATGTTTGTACATGTGACTGACGATGTCCCATAAGAGGACGAAACATGTATCACAAATATAGTCTAATGTAGTCTTTTCAATAAAGACAATTTCAGTATTGTAAATGTGGAATTATAAATTTAAATTTTCACAAGTTGATACTTTGACAATACGGGCTCTGATATGAAATGTATGATACAGGAGAAGTTCCATCCGATTTTCAGCAGAATGTTGTTATACATATTCCCAGGAAAGACGATGCTGAAAAGTGTGAAAACTACCACACCACTAGTTTAGTATCTCACACCTGCAAAATTTTAACACGTATTATTTACAGAAGAATGGAAAGAAAAGTGGAAACTGATTTGGGAGATCAGTTTGGCTTCAGAAGAAATTTAGGAACACATGAAGCAATCCTGACTACACATCTGATCTGAACCCTTTGTTACCTCAGAAACTTGAAATTCAAGGAAAACACTTTTTACAAGTTCCATTTATTTGTGAACATAATAAGGTGTCCTGTTGTTTTCAGCTCGATATGGTGCTCAATGTTCAAAATACAGCCATGGTACAAATCTGTACCGACAGGCTTAAAAGTAACAGTTTTGTAATCCATTTTTACAACAAAATATTTGACTAAATTTAGGTACAAAATTGGCTCCAGGACAAAAGATATAAAAAAATTGATGATTACTTGCCCATGGTAATTGAGGGTTTTTGTTATGAAACCCACTTGACCCCAAGTACGAGCCTACCTTGTAGATGGGGTGACCATCCTGCAGGTGGCATGTTATCATACTGAAACATCAAAAGCCTTATTTCCATGAACAAGTTGTGCTAAATGTGTACTGTAATTTACAATGAACATAACATCTTTTACAACAAGCTTATTGTGCTGTCAGTGTTATTTGCAGGCATTGCATTATTGTCATTCACATGGAGGTAACTCAATATTGTAGCAAATCTATCCCTAGGCATTTTTCCTGTTACAACTGACACACTGAGGTCACGGCTCGTATCCCAGTACTGTCTCCAAGATGGCAAACAGTTGTACCCCATTAGGAAGTTTAGCCAATAAATGACAAAAGTTCATCTTGTTTCATGTCCAGATTCTTTCCCTTCTGCATAGCGTACAGATTGCTTTGAAACGTTATAGGTTTTATTACTGGATAAAGTAGCGCCAAGAATACATACGTGGGTGTTGTACAACCAACAATGAAGTTTTCAACAGCAACTGGACAAAGTAAAGGATAATCATTTCTACTGAAACAGACATTTCGTTAGAGCTTAGAAATAGACTAATTTTTCCTAATAATAAAAAACACATGCTGAGGTACACATTACATAAAATAGTAATGGAAAGAATATTATAGCTAAGGGTTGATGACCGGAAGGACAATATCACGTTTCTAGCAATTATATTGAAAGAATGCCATTCTCAGAGACTTACCTTGTGATAGAGAATATATAGGAATTGTAGTGTTCATATCTCTCTTCCTCTGTCTGCGATAAGGCTGAGGTTCAACAGTCCTTTTCTATTCTTTCCCTATGTTTTATTATTTGACTAAAACCTCCAGATGGCTGATCAGATACAAGTTCTTCCTGATTTTGAGCAGAATCGTCATCACTCACGATTTCTTTATTCCAACGCTTGCAGAAACACTTTATCATAGTTTGTAGGTCCAGGCAAAATCGCACCTTCATCATCATCATCATCATCATCATCATCATCTGTATCACTCACATCAGAACAGCCATCAGTATTCGGCAATGTCTCCAACAGAACTGAAATCTCAGTTTCCTTCAAAGATTCATTCTTCTTTATAACAAAACAAACCAGTTGGCTTACATACGGAGCACTGCCACTCAAACTTTCACAATGTAAACGTTTGGCTGAAGTGTTTTACAGGCAAGCCACACTAAAGCCTGATGGTACAAATTCGTACTACAAACATTACAATTCATAACTTCTTTCATGTGTGAGAAATCAGTAATATTACCGTTTGGTGAAGCAGTGCAAATACTAATAATGTAATTCAGGCAATAATATTGCATAATTTGCATTGAGACGGATGAAAAATGTATATTCAATCGTAGTACGTGACTTGATGCCAGCTTGTAAAACATCTTGGTGGTAAATACCCTGCCATCTAGTGCTACACCAGAAAATTATTTCCACAAAGCTCGTATTAGAAGTAGAAGGTACAAATATGCACCGGTCGGCTGCAGAGGCCTGTAAAACATGCGTATGACTTATAATTAAATTGCGAATACCTGGTACAAATTTGTACTGGTAGGTAACAAAGGGTTAAAGGACCGAAGTGAAAAGGGAAAGCCCATGAACATGGTGTTTGCAAATCTAGAAAAGGCATTTGATAACGTTGATTGGACCAAGCTACTTAAGATTCTGAAGCTAATCGTGATCAAACACCGAGAAAGAAGAATTATCTACAATCTGTACAAAAAAAAGTCTGCAGTGATCACAATAATGGGTTATGAAAATGAAGCAATCCAGAAAGGAGTGAGGCTGTGCTCGCCCCCTTTCAATGTTTATATACAATCCGAGGTAAAGGAAATCAAAGAGGAATTTGGAAAGGGAATCTAAATCCAATGAGTGGAAATCAAAACCCTGAGATTTGCCGATGAAATTGTTATTTTATCTGAATTTGCAGAAGATTTGGAGAAATTGCTGAATGGTATGGACGGAGTCTTGGGAATGGAGGGCAAGATAAAACTAAAAAAGTAATGCAGTACAGTCGAAGAAAGTTGTGTCTACCTACCACTTGCAGAATAGAAGTGCTGGTACACACCAACCATACCATTCAGAGGAGAGAATCTACAGTATTGCCATCGTCATCATCATCAATGTCCCACTCCAGTCGCCCAGGTGTGATTAACACGCCTCCTCCACTCCTTTCTGTCCTTCCACTTTTCCTGCTCCATTACTTCCGCCACATCCAATCCAGCTTCTCTAATGTACTTCCAAATCTGATCCATCCACCTTCTCGGTCTTCCAATGGGTCTCTTTCTCTTAACTTCTCTTCACAATTCCCTTCTTGCTACCTGTTCCTTTCCCATTCCTTTTACATGTCTGAACCATCTCAGTCTTTCTTTCTGCATCTTCTGTACTAACGGTTCTATATTTAGCTCTTATCTGATTTTAATATTTTGAATTCCATCTCTTCTTGCCGGTTTAACCGATGTTCTTAAAAATTTCATTTCTACTGCTCGGATCTTAATATCTTGTCTCTTATTAGTCACCCGCATATCTAGTCTGTATGTTACAAATGGTATGAAATACTGTTTATATAATGTTAATTTCGTTCTCTTGGGTACTTTGTCATCCCATAAAAGCTCTCTGACTTGATGATAAAATGTAGTATCTTTACTTAGTCTGTTATTAATTTCAGGGTTGATTTAATTACTTCCATAAATAATGCTAAACAGGTATGTAAGAGCCCCTGGGGCCCCTTTTAGTCGCCTCTTGCGACAGGAAGATGCCATGAGTGTATTCTCTGTCTGCAACCCCCACCCACAACGTGTATAGATTGATAGAATGTATAAAGATACAGCAATGTATGCCAAAACACAGAAAAGGAATAATGATACAGCATCTACGAAGGGAGACAGGAAAGGATGAAAATTACATTCACATCACAAATTGTTATAATAAAAATAATGGGAAGAAAATTCACAGGAAAGGTGGAAGGACAGTTTTAACAGTTGCAAGTTGTAAAAGAAAAGCTAAAAGGATTCCACTTATTCAATACTATTTGTTGTAACCTTAACTTTTACGTTATCATCATCATCACCATCACTTCCCCTTATCCAGTTCCTGCCGGGTTGGGGTATTTATGGCATTTCCCTACCTTCCTCTTTCCTTCCACCACTTCTCTTCCGCGATCTTGTCCTAGTCTAAGTTTCGTCGGCTTATGCCGCTCTTCACCGATTCAATCCATCTTGTTCTAGGTCTTCCTCTATGGGGAAACAAAGAGCGTAGCTCGGACCCAGGAAAGGTTTCGTGTTCATTTCCGTACTCGGTGGTCTCCTTGCTGACAGACAGTATACAGACTGGCCAGGCAATTTGAAACAGAAGGCAACATACTGGAGAGAAAACAGCCCCGCCTCAAGCCAGTCTGCTCACCGGAGAATGTTGCTGCTGTGAGAGCGGCTGTGATTCGGAGCCCCTCCAAATCCACCAGAACTGCATGTGTTCGGCTGGGCATATCTTGTTGGTCAATTCAGAGAATACTGCAGCCTGACCTTGGGGTGTTTCCATACAAAATTAAAAGAGGTCATAAACTAACGGCGCTTGACAAGCAACGGCGAGTACAGTTTGCTGCGTGGGCTATTGCAGAAGGTGATCCCGTATTGCACAACACATGGTTCAGTGATGAGGCACACATCTATCTCAATGGTGCAGTGAACAAACAGAATGTCTGGTTTTGGGCGAAAGAAAGGCCTGCTATTGTGAACGAGGTTGAAAGCCATGGTGTAAAAGAGAGAGAGAGAGTGTGGGGGGGGGGGGGGGAGGCTGCAATTTCCAGTCATGGAATTATTGGGCCAATCTTTTTCAATGACACACTCAATAGTGCGCGTTACTTGGACATGTTGACAGTTTCCTTCCAGAACACTTTACATCATGACTACCAACAGAGTCACAATGGTTAATGCAAGATGGAGCTTGTCCGCACACAGCAAATGTTGTTTTGGACTTCCTGAATGAACATTTCGGGCCCCGTGTGATGTCCCATCGATATTCCGAGCATTTTCAGAGCGGCTCAATCTGGCCACCGCATAGCCCCGAACTCAATCCCTGCGATTTTTTTCCTGCGGGGATATTTGAAGGAGACAATCTACCGCCATAAAGCAGAAAATGTACAGAAATTGCAAACGGCCATTGTGACTTTATTCCAAGGGTTGAGTGAGGACTTGTGTCGTAGAGTGATCACGAACATGCGGGTTCGTCTCGAAGCTGTTGTACACCGAGACGGTGGACACACTGAACATGTCCTGCACACGGACTAACCATGCACATGTCAGTGAATGCTGTAACGCCATTCTGTATTCAATATGTTGTATATTACATTTTCTATAAACGATTTCCAGTGTATGACATTTCATGCGCCACCCTGTAAGCCAGTATGGATACATAGTACACTTTGTACATTATCTCTTTACTTTTCCTTGGTACTTCTTTAATCCAAACAAGTTTTCTTACACTTTGGTAGAATGCATTACTCTGCTGTACCCTCCTGCTGATCTCCATGCCGGTTCGAACCCCACTATCGGCAGCCCTGAAGATGGTTTTCCATGGTTTACCATTTTCACACCAGGCGAATGCTGGGGCTGTACCTTAATTAAGGCCACGGCCGCTTCCTTCCCACTTCTAGCCCTTTCCTGTCCCATCGTCGCCATAAGACCTATCTGTGTCGGTGCGACATAAAGCAACTAGCAAAAAAAAAAAAAAAAAAAAAAATCTCCATGCCCACCCTAACATTTTGCATTAACTCCCTCCCCAGGTGTTTAAAGCTGTCCATAATTTACAGACTCTTGACTTCCAATTTTTACAGTGCCCTTTCCTTGCCTTTCCCCTCACGACATAACCACAGTCCTGCTTTTCTCTGTACTCATTTTCATGCCATACTTCTCTCTCTCTCTCTCTCTCTCTTTTTTTTTTTTGTTCAGTACATCTAGTAGTTGCACTTCCTTGCTGTCCTTTTTCCAGATCATATCATCATCTGCAAATAGTGGTATCTTCATCTCTTTATCTCCATAGGCTTCCTTTCTCTCCTTTACAATTTCATCCATGACCATAATAAACAAAAGAGGTGACAGCACACTCCCCTGTCTTAGTCGAGTCTTATTCTTAAACCATTCTGTCTTTTCTATTGGGGTCATTACTCTGCTAACGCAGTTGTATACTCCTTGCACCAATTTTAATATTTCCCTTCCGAGTCCCTTTTTAACCATGATTTCTCAAACCTTCTCCCTGGGTATACTAATAATAATAATAATAATAATAATAATAATAATAATAATAATAATGTTATTTGCTTTACGTCCCACTAACTACTTTTTAAGGTCTTTGGAGACGCCGAGGTGCCAGAATTTAGTCCTGCAGGAGTTCTTTAACGTGCCAGTAAACCTACCGACACGGGGCTGTCGTATTTGAGCACACCTTCAAATACCACCGGACTGAGCCAGGATCGAACCTGCCAAGGTGGGGTTAGAAGGCCTGGGTATACTATCATATGCCTTCTCTATATCTATGAGTCATGGCCAGATCGTTTCCATATGTCCCAGTTCTTTTCCATCAGCTGCCTAACGCTAAAGATTGGGTGCAACTGCAGGTCTTCTACTCCTGAAGCCATATTGTTCCTCTTGTAAATCTCCTTCAATCATTATTCCTTCTAATATCCTTTCCAGTTTTTTTTTTTTCCCAAGTTGCTTTACGTTGCACCGACAAGGATAGGTCTGATGGCGACGATAGGACAGGAAAGGACTAGGAGTGGTTAGGAAGCGGCCGTGGCCATAATTAAGGTACAGCCCCAGCACTTGCCTGGTGTGAAAATGGGAAACCACGGAAAACCATCTTCAGGGGTGCCCGATGGTAGGGTTCAAACCCACTATCTCCAGAATACTGGACACTGTAATACCAATATAAATGGTCCGTTATGGGACATTATAAATTTTCCAGCTAACTCATTCCTGGTTGCCAGCGTTTCATCCCCGTATGCTAAGTTGGGCTCATTAGTTGGTACTTACCACACCTACCAAGACGCATGGCTAGCGCAACCAGGAATGACTTAGCTGGAAAATTTATAATGTCCAATAACGGACCATTTATATTGGCATTATAAATTTACTCATTCAGGACAAATATTTCAGGTTCCCTAAGGGAATCAACATCTATATCATAATGGACACTGGCCGCACTTGAGCGACTGCAGCTATCGAGCTCGGTCTATCCAGTATTTTAACTACCTGCAATATAAGTACCACAAATAGTTACCACAAACTTCCTTGCAACCTATCTTAAGCACTGGTATTATTATCCCTTTTTTCCAGCGTTGTTCTTCAATATGGAACAATATGAAATTTATTACCTATGAGGTGCAAATTGGTTTTAGAAAAGGTAAATCAACAATCGACCCCATCTTTAGACAGAGAGAGTTGATGGGAAGACGCTGAGAGTATGACAAAGGTCTAATGATGACACTTCTAAAAACTGTAAAAGCGTAGCATTTTTAAAAAGTGTGGAAAAAAAAATTGAGAGATGGCAATCAAACAATGGAAATTCTACATGCAATGTATTAAATTAATAAATTTCATTGTTTGTCCGTATTGAACCAAGATTACAACTTTTATTATAATTTGGATCCACCTTATTCAATACATTAGAACCAATAAGTTGCTTCCTATTGTTTTCAAGAATCTAAGATCCTACAGTCAGCTAAGTGAACTTGAAATACAAGATTTCAGGAAATTGGGTAAGTTACTTGTAAATAATAACTACTTCGTTTTTGACAAGGTCATTTATAAACACGATGGTTTGGCAATGGGATCTCCGGCCTTGGGAATCTTGGCGGAGATTTACCTGGATTCTTTGGAAACATACATGATGGAGAACGACAGAGAATTTGACAACATTCTGTTTTGGTCTAGATTTAGGGATGATACATTAGTAATTTTCGACAAACGTGTTAGGGATGCAACGGCTACTCTAGATGTACTTAATAACATTGACCCACAGATTAAATTTACCTTGGAGTCAGAAAGTAATGAATCAATTAATTTTCTTGACTTAAAAATCAACAATCGGGTTCATCTTTTGCTTATAGTATTTTTAGAAAGCCTACACAAACGGCAGTCACTATTAGACAAGACTCAGAACACCCACAGAGTCAAAAAAAAAACTCCACATACAATAGTTTAGTAGAACGGGCTTTTAGGATCCCCATGACGAATACAAATTTGAATAAAGAACTCAATATAATCCATTCAATGGCTAAGGTTAATGGTTTTAGTGAATGCTTTATTGAACGTATCATCAACAAGTTCAAGCAACGTTTACAAACCACTTTGCCCAAGACAAACCTAATCAAATGGCGTTCGCAATATTTACTTATAATAAGGATATATATAAGTTTACTAATATTTTCAAGAAACATAATGTCAAGGTTTCGTTTTGTACTGATGCTAATAATAGTTGTACTGCACAATTCACAATTCAGCCTCAGTTAATAGATCGACCCATATTCCAAATCGGGTGTGTATAGATTAAAATGTGCACATATCTAGGTCAAACAAGACAAAGTTTTAAAATTAGATACATGGAACATCCTAATGCCGTAAAATATAACAGGTTTTCCGTGGTAAGCCAGCATGTACATGATCTAAAGCATAAAGTCACACCTATAAAACAGGATATTGAGATCTTGGAGAACTTAGGAAAAGGAAGTTTGCTGGATGTTACGGAGGGTTGCTATATACACCTGGAACAGTATTTTAATCCAAACCTTAATTTAAATGAAATTTCTGAAACATCAAATATTCAGTTTGATTTCGTTATCGAGTTTTTTTTAAAATGTATATATCCTGGTCAATAGGACGGTGTTTCATACATACCTGCCAACTTTACAAAACCAAAAATCAGGAGATTTTGATATGAAAATCAGGAAAAATCAGGAGATACATTATTGGTCAAAACTGCTTATTCTACGTCTAGCACAGTACAGCACTATGATATATTTATAACACTTATTGTCACAAAGCCCGACTGTTGCCATACGAAGCCACAATGCTAAAAATTACACATCTCTGTTCCCTCACAGGAAGTATGTGAGTGAGATGATCGGTCTCTGATAATATTTCCCAAAATAGCATGAATTCATGCTCCACACGTGTGAATCAGTCATGCACTTAGATGCCATTACTTAGCAAATGCATAGATTAATATAGTATTGCATCAAGCTTTCGTGCGATTACGCGAAGCGCAATACTATCTGTATCAAATAACTAGCTGATGTACTCGTGCTTTGCTACGGAATTCTCAGAAAGATTGTCCTTACAGTTTTACCAACTGAAGTGTCAACATAGGTCATTACAATGACGTCAGTACGAATGTTGCGATTAAAAGCAACGCTGTCATGTGAAATATTCGAAAAAATGAAAAACAGCACATTTTCTTACTTTTAACCAAAAAAAACACGGTGTCGATCTAACAGTTCAAAGTTCCAGAGCTAGAATGACCAGGACGCAGACAGCCGTGAGCACTCCTTTGAGTGTGCACACTTGCACACTGCTCATTCCAATCACTACCCCAGAGTAGGGATTGAATAGCTGGAATACTATGCTGATCCAGTGTGTTACGTACCAGTAGTATCAGAAAATTTATGAACCAGAGGAATAGCATGCTAAAGAAGAGCGACATCTAACTTCCCTGTTACTTTCCGCCAATATTCAGGCAGGCTGTTATACTCAATAACAGTACGCAGCAGTAATCCCATCCATCAGAGATAAATGGCAGAAGAATACACAAAGCACATTACATCAAACAATGGCCAATGTAATGTTGTTGATCAATTTTATGAGCTTTCTATACTGCAGGCCTTCACATTTAGTTTTCTTCTGACTCTGTGATATTAGAGCACCTAATGTAAAGCGAGTCGTCCTTTCTTTCATGACTCCCTCTTGTGTTATTCCAGCGATTGTTCCTTCATGACGTTTTTCTCATTCATATAATCATCTTCACAATTTAATTTCATTTTAGTCAGTACACTAAAACTGAATAAGACATAAATGATCGGAAATTGTATTCTCTATTACTTAGTTGCGTAGTAATTTTCGATAGACTAAGATAGGTAATCAAAAATTAAATTTCTGGCACCTTCCCCTAACTACCATTTCGAACAGGGTGAATAAAATTATGTATAGCATAGACAGTAGTTCCTTATTCCCCGACATAACATACCCATTTTCATTAAATTCTGTTCTCCCATTTTCTCGTACCTGGGCGCTTACATGGGCTTAGCAACAAAAATCCAAATTCATTAATCTCTCTTATCATAGCCGGTAGGGTAAAAATGTATCAGACAAACGATACGAAATTTAATAATATATAACTTTAGTTATATAGTATTTATCAACAGGGCCAATAAAAAAATATAAATATTTGAGAATTACATCTTCGGCCTTCCCCTAAACTACCATTTCACTTGGTGTGAATAAAATTATTTATGGCCTAGATTGTAGCAACCTATTCCCCGACTTTATATACCGATTTTCATTAAATTCCCTTCGGCCGTTTTCTCGTGATGGGCGTACATATGTGCGTACATATATACATACAGACAGAAATTACGGAAAATTAAAACTTGCATTTCCCCTTGTTACTGCGGTCACGGCTGGTACGGAGATATTCTTTTTTAATTCTGAGCAATGTGCAGACAAAACTCTCTATTTATATTGAGATAAAATTAGTCAGAATTTTCTCCAAATGGCTCCTAAAATCTTTAGAAAAGTCACTAGTCGTTATCATTGAAATTCTGTCACTAAATTACTAAAAAGGACTCCGTATATAACGACTAGTCTCTAGAATCGTCTAGACTGATGTGAACGAACACGAAAATAGCACGCGAGAACGAGAGATTGACAATCGATATACGCGTCGCGATATATAGGTTTCAATAAACATCGCACATTCGCGCACATTTCGCGCATTAATAAACGTCGATATTTCGTTTGAAAGCGGCCAATGAGTGAAGGACTTCCGGCCACTGGCGTAAAAAAAAAGCTGAAACAGCGGGATTTGAAAACAAATGTCTGAACACCAAAAAATAAGCTAAAATCGGGAGAAATAATAGAATAATCGGGAGGCGGGAAAAATTGTCGAAAATCGGCAGTCTCCAGCCTAAATCGGGAAAGTTGGCAAGTAATGTGCTTATCTTACCATTCACAAAGTAAACAAAAACATAAGAGTCAGACCAATATTGATCTCCGTGTTTAAAAACTAGGTGCAAAGAATTATATCTTACTTTTCCTCTTCAAACAGTTGTGATAGTACATATATCACACCCCCGAATTATATGTAGAAGGTAGAGATATTATTGTCAGTATTCGATTTATTATTATTACATACCTGCCAACTTTACAAAACCAAAAACCAGGAGATTTTGATTTGAAAATCAGGAAAAATCAGGAGAAATCAGGAGATAAAATTGGTCAAAATTGCTTATTCTACATGTCTTGTGCAACACAGTACTACGATATATTTATAAGACTTATTGTCTCAAAGCCCGACTGTTGCTATACGAAGCTACAAGGCTAAAAATTACACATCTCTATTCCCTCACAGGAAGTACGTGAGTGGGATGATCGGTCTCTGATAAGCCTACCAAAAATAGGATGAACTCATGCTCCACATGTATGAATCAGTCATGCACTTAGATGCCATTACTTAGAAATGCAAAAATTAATATATTGCGTAAAGCGCCCGCGCAATTATGCGAAGCGCAATGCTACTTGGATCAAATAAGTAGCTGATGTCCCCGTGTTTCGCTACAGAATTCTCAGAAAGACTGTCCTTATAGTTTTCCCAACTGAAATCAACATGTCATTACGACGACGCCAGTATGAATGTCGCGATTAAAAGCAATGCTTTCATACGAAATATTCGATAAAATGAAAACAGCACATTTTCTCACTTTTAGCGAAAAGTACTGCGGTGTCAATCTATCAATTCAAAGTTTCAGAGCTAGAATGACCAGGCTGCAGACAGCCGCGAACACTCCTGTGTAATTATTCTGTTTAAGTGTGTACACTGCTCATTCAAATCACTACCTCAGAGTAGGGATCGAATAGCTGGAATACTATGATGATCCAGTGTGTTACGTACCAGTAGTATCAGAAAATTTATGAACCACAAGAATGGCATGCTAAACAAGAGAGATCTAACTCCCCACTCCCCAGCTTCTTCCCGCTGTTATACTTGAAACGCAGCAGTAATCCTGTCTATCATAGATAAATGGAAGCAGAATACACAAAGCACATCACAACAAACAATGGTCAATGTAATGTTATTGTTGATCAATTTTATGAGCTTTCTATATTGGAGGCCTTCACATTTAGTTTTCTTCCGAATCTGTGATATTAGAGCATCTAATGTAAAGCGAGTCGTCCCTTCTTTCATGACTCCCTCTTGTGGTATTATTCAAGCGATCGTTCCTTCATGACTTTCCTCATTCTTATAATCTTCAAAATGTAATCACCATCACCACCAATATTATGGTAGTCGGAACGGTAAAACTGAATAAGCAAATTATCACAAAAATAATTTATTCTATTATTACCACCTATTCAATACAAGCCACGTGCTACGTGGATGAAATCTACATAATACTATATACACTTCTCAGGGACATTGTTTGCCCCTTTTAAGGGCATCATCAACCTTTAGGTAACCTTAAGGTCAAATGTCTGAAACCTTATCTATTCATGCATGGATTACAATGAAAGGTATGTTTCAGACATTTGAACTTCAGGTTTCCTAAAGGTTCATGATGCCCTTAACAAGGGGCGAAAAATGTCCCTGAGAAGTTTATATAGTATTATGTAGATTTCATTCACGTAGCACGTGGCTTGTATTGAATAGGTGGTGATAATAGAATATATTTTTGTGATAATTTGCTTAAGTCAGTTTCAATACGAATCAATCATGAGAATTGTCTCTTGCAAAACTGAATAAGACAAATAATCGGAAATTGCATTCTCTGTAACTTTTGTTATGTAGTACTTTTCAATATGACCACTAAGATAGGTAATTAAAAATTTAATTTTTGGCACCTTCCCCTCAACTACCATTTCGAACAAAATGAATAAAATTATTTATAGCATAGACTGTAGTTCCTTATTCTCTGACTTTACATAAAATTCTGTTCACCCATTTTCTCGTACCTCGGCGCTGATATGGACTTAGGGAAAAAAAAAAAAAATCCAAATTCATGAATATCTCCGTTATCACAGCCGGTACGGTAAAAATGCATAAGACATAAATGATAAGAAATTTAATCATATATAACTTTAGTTCTGTAGTATTTATCGCTAGGGCCAATAATAACATAAATATTTGAGAATTAAATTTTAGGCCTTCCGCTAAACTACCATTTCACTCAGCGTAAATAAAATTATTTATGGCCTAGATTGTAGCGACTTATTCCCCGACGTTATATACCGATTTCCATTAAATTCTCTTCAGCCGTTTTCTCGTGATGAGCCTGCGTACAGACAGACAGACATTACGGAAAATTAAAACGTGTACAGACAAAACATTTTATTTATACTGAGATAAATTAAAATTAGTCAGAATTGTCTCCAAATGGCTCCTAAAATCTCTAGAAAAGTCACTAGTCGTTATCATTGAAATTATGTCACTAAATTACTAAGAAAGCGACTAGTCTCTAGAATCGACCAAAGAGGATGGAATCGACTAGACTGACCTGAACGAACACGAACATAGCACGCGAGAACGAGGGGTTGACAATCGATATACGCGTCGCGATATACAGGTTTCAATAAACATCGCACATTCGCACACATTTCTCGCATTAATAAACTTCGATATTTCGTTTGAAAGCGGCCAATGAGCGAAGGACTTCCGGCCACTGGCGTAAAAAAGCTGAAATGGCGGGATTTGAAAACAAATGTTTGAAGTTCACCAAAAAATAAGCTAAAATCGGGAGAAAATATCGAATAATCGGGAGGCGGGAAAAACTGTCGAAAATCGGGAGTCTCCCGCCTAAATCGGGAAAGTTGGCAGGTATGTTCATATTATGCGTAATAGCTTTACTAGTTGCTTTTTATGACCACACCCTTCGGAGCTGCAACAAGTCGCCGTTCCTCAGTTGGTCCTCCCCATTTCCCCTACTCCCCCCCCCGGGTCACGACCAACCTTGGACACCTGATTATTACCACAACACTGCTCGCTAAGCTTCATTGTGCTTCGCATGGACAGTGATCTTTTGAGGTGAGTCACGTAAAAACGTTTACGGTGCGTTATAAGGCATAATTTTATATATTGCCTCTTCAGTTAAGTGATAGTTTATTACATTCCTATTATTACAGGTCCGCATTAAACTGGGAACGTTGTACTTGTTAACATCTTAAAGGACCGATTACTCGTTTCCACCTCACAAGGATTGCTCCATTAAAGCGACTCTGAAGATTTTATTGAATATTTTACTACGATTCCACATCACGTTTTGAGAAGTGTGATATATTAAGCTAATGTTTCTTCAAGACTATTTTATTTTTAAGTTGTTCTTTTAAATCCACGTTATTTCATAAGTGAGCAAACCGGTTTGCATATGTTTTCATCAATTTATGGTTTAAGACGCGCAAGTCTCGGACTTGTAGAAAATATGGACTTTGAGACGGTATAATCGTAAAACAGTTTTAAGTTGTTAATATGGTTTTAAATTGTGTTCAATTTGACGTAGATAAACTTATGCGATTGCCAATTTTTCCAAGAAACTATATCAGCTGATGATGACGCAGAGGGGCGTCGAAACTAGTTCTGATTGAAATATATGTTGTAATTTCATCTAAACAACAGTTTTTATGTATTGAATAAGGTGGATCCAAATTATAAGAAAAGTTGTAATGCAATGTATGACAAATGTTTTAGCTGTGTTCAGACCCACATTGGGAGGACAGAATGGTCTGGGAATGCTCCTGGGCTAAGACAGGTAAGTGTGCTGCCACCACTAATTTATATACTGGAAATGGATGAAACTGTGAAGGAGTCAAAGAAAGCACTTGTTGAAATATCTCGTATTACCTGATGTGGCTGATATTGTGGTGTGGGGAACGGGCAACACGGAAGTATAAGTACTACTGGGCAAAATCAATGAGACATTTTTGAGATATGCATATTGCCAACTTTACAAAACCAAAAATCAGGAGATTTTGATATGAAAATCAGGAAAAATCACGAGAAATAATTGGTCAAAACTGCTTATTCTACATGTCTTGCACAACACACTACTATGATATATTTATAACACTTATTGTCTCAAAGCCCAACTGTTGCTATACGAGGCTACAACGCTAAAAATTACACATCTCTATTCCCTCACAGGAAGTATGTGAATAAGATAATTGGTCTCTGATAAGCCTTCCTCAAATAGTATGAATTCATGCTCCACGTGTGAATCAATCATGCCATTACTTAGCAATATATTGCTATTAATATATTGCATCAACCGCCCGTGAGATTATACGATGCGAGAAGCTATTTGTATCAAATAACTAGTCTCAGAAAAACTGCCCTTATAGTTTTCCCAAATGAAGTCAACAATCAACATAAGTCATTACAATGACGTCAGTATGAATGACTCAATTAAAAGCTTTTTTTTTTTTCCCCCTATTTGCTTCACGTCGCGCCGACACAGATAGGTCTTTTGGCGATGATGGGACAGGGAAGGGCTAGGAGTGGGAAGGAAGCGGCCGTGGCCTTAATGAAGGTACAGCCCCAGCATTTGCCTGGTGTGAAAATGGAAAACCACGGAAAACCATTTTCAGGGCTGCCGACAGACGGGTTCGAACCTACTATCTCCCGAATACTGGATACTGACCGCACTTAAGCGACTGCAGCTATCGAGCTCGGTTAAATTAAAAGCAATGCTGTCATATGAAATATTCGTTAAGGACATTTTCTCACTTTTAACGAAAAGTACTACGGTGTCGATCCAACAGTACAAAGTTCCAGAGCTAGAACGACCAGGCCGCAAACACACCTGTGTAATAATTCCATTTAAGTGTGCACACTGCTCATTCCAAGCACTGCCTGAGAGTAGGGATCGAATAGCTGGAATACTACGATGATCCAATGTGTTACGTACCAGAAGTATAAGAAAATTTATGAACTAGAGGATGAAGAAGAGAGGTCTCTCACTTCCCAGCTACTTCCCGCCAATATTCAGGCGGGCTGTTATACTTGATATGCACCCATGCAGCAGTAATCCCATCTATTGGGGATAAATGGCAGCAGAATACACAATGTACATCACAACAAACAATGTAATGTTAATGTTGATCAATTTTATGAGCTTGCTTTATTGCAGGCCTTCACATTTAGTTTTCTTCAGACTGTGATATCAGAGCATCTAATGTAAAGTGAGTCATCCTTTCTTTCACGACTCCCTTTTGTGTTATTCAAGCGATCGTTCCTTGATGACTTTTTTCTTATTCTTCACTTCATAATTTAATCACCATCATCAATATTATTATAGTCGGTATGGTAAACCTGAATCAATTATAAATAATCGGAAATTGTATTCCCTATAACTTTTGTTATGTTGTGCTTTTCGATATGACCAATAAGAAAGGTATTTCAAAATTGAATTTTTAGCACATTTCCCTAAACTACCATTTCGAACAGGGTGAACAAAATTATTTACACCATAGACTGTAGTTCCTTATTCCCTGACTTTACATACCGATTTTCATTAAATTCTGTTCACCCATTTTCTTGTACTTCGGCGCTGATATGGACTTAAAAATCCAAAATCTTTACGCCGCACTGACACAGATGGGTCTTATGGCGACGGTGGGATGGGAAAGGCCTAGGAATGGGAGGGAAGCGGCAGTGACCTTAATTAAAGTACAGCCCCAGCATTTGCCTGGTGTGAAAATGGGAAACCATGGAAAACCATCTTCAGAGCTGCCAACAGTGGGGTTTGAACCCACTATTTCCCGGATGCAAGCTCACAGCTGCGCGACACACACTGCATGGCCAACTCACCCGGTAGGAAATTTAATAATATATAACTTTAGTTATGTAGTATTTATCGATAAGGCCAATAACGACAAATTTTTGAAAATTAAATTTTAGGCCTTCCCCTAAACTACCATTTCACTCAGCGTGAATAAAATTATTTAGGGCCTAGATTGTAGACTTATTCCCCGACTTCATATATCAATTTTCATTAATTTCTCTTCAGCAGTTTTCTCGTGATGAGCGTACATACATATATACAAAGAGACACAGACAGATAATTACGGAAAATTAAAATGTGCTTTTCCCTATGTTAGGTACTGTGATCACGACCGGTACACATATCATTCTTTTTAAATTCTGAGCATTGTACAGACAAAACTCGTATTTTATTTATACTGAGATAAATTAAAATTAGTCAGAATTGTGTCCAAATGGCTTCTGAAATCTCTAGAAAACTCACCCATCATTATAATTGAAATTCTCTTACTAAATTACTAAAAAAAAAAAATGTCTAGAGACTAGTCTCTAGAATCAACTAAACTGATGTGGACTGTGAACAAACACGCGAGAACGAGCGATTGACAATCTATATTCGCATCACGATATGCAAGTTTCAATATTCACCGCACATTCGCGCACATTTCTTGCATTAATAAACGTCAATATTTCGTTTAAAAGCGTCCAATGAACGAAGGACTTCCGGCCACTGGCATAAAAAGGCTGAAATGGCAGGATTTGAAAACAAATGTTTGAAGTTCACAAAAAACAGGCTAAAATCAGGAGAAATAATAGAATAATCAGGAGGCGGGAAAAACTGTTGAAAATCGGGAGTCTCCCGCCTAAATCGGGAAAGTTGGCAGGTATTGTATGAAATTCAGTGTGGAAAAGAGCAAGAAGATGATGATTCCAAGATGATACATTTATTTATTTACACTGTTTAAGCGCACACTGGAACACCAAAACCAACCTTATGCAATCAAATCTTCGAAACATAAATACACCACCACAAAAATAACTTCATTTCTAAAACTTGATAATTTCTTGTTTTCCCAAAACTTCTTTATTCTAGACTATCTTGCAGCCCGTTGTTCTGCTGATATAACATACTGCTTACGTTTTGATGTTTTAAGTGATAGTTTTGTATATTTGTTTTTTAGAACCTTTCTCTCTACTCTATTGTCAATCTCCTCTGTAGTGTATTCAGGAGATAGTAGGTTCGAACCCCACTGTCGGCAGCCCTGGAGATGGTTTTCCGTGGTTTACCATTTTCACACCAGGCAAAGGCTGTACGTTAATTAAGGCCATGGCCGCTTCCTTCCAACTCCCAGCCCTTTCCTGTCCCATCGTCGCCATAAGACATATCTGTGTCGGTGCGACGTAAAAGCCAATAGCAAATAGGTCTGTAGTAATCTTCGATACATCCAAATCTATTTGTATTTCTTTAAACCAAGTGCTTTTTGTTTACTATTCCAAAATAAATCAAAAAGGTTGTTTTAGGAGTCTAAAATTTCGCAAACAGTATAAGTGTCCAAATAATGCAATCCTCCATTTTCTCATCGTATAGGTAATTGATTCACTTCCCTTGCAAATCAATGAATTGGGTAAAAGGCTTCATTGGCCATCAACCTGATGTTTTTTATTAATAATTGTCCAGAGAATTCTTCTATCCACTTTCTGCAGTATGTCTGTTGGTGCTTGGCTATTACACTTGAATAATGTTTCACTCGCATACGTTGGTTCTCGTTTGATGACCGAGTTATAATGGTGAACTTTAGCTTTAATTGAAAGAGACCCGTTTTTTGTACTTCGGCCAAGCAATTTATTGTGCTCGTCCCAATTTTGGAGTTCTGTGATCCAAGGATGCTTTTTCATTAGCATTCCAAGTGACTATTTCAGCAAGATATTTAAATTTATTTACAATTTTTATATTCTGAGTATACATGGAAAACTCAAGTGGTCCAGTAGTAGTAGTAGTAGTAGTAGTAGTAATAGTAGTATGTGTGGAGTGTCAACCTTCAAGGATGCCATCATTTCAGTTTTGTCAAAATATTTTTTCAACCCAACCTTTGCTGCTAATCTTCCTAAGTTCCTCTACTTGAAATTTTGCTTCTTCTATACTATTTGTTAATAGCGCCAGATCATCAGCAAATGCAAGACAATTTAGTTGAATATTTCTTCCCATCTTTAGTCGGAGGACATACCTTACTCCATTCACGCATAATTTTTTCTAGCACACAAACATCAATGGGGTAATCAATTTCCCTGTCAAAGACCAGTATGAATTTCAAATGGTTCCGAGATTTCATTTCTGAACTTTAGACTTTGTGTTTCTCAAAGTGACCGCAATGAGGTTAACAAGTTTCTGATGTAAACCAAATTCAGTAGGGATATGTACTAATGATTCACGATGGACAGTATCTCAAGCCTATTGAAAATCCACAAAAATGATCACTACATTTTTGCTCCTAATGCATTGATGTTTTATGATCCATTTGAGACTGATAATTTGATCTGGACAACTTCATCCTGGACGAAAACCACCCTGATATTCAACCAATTCACTATAAATCTGGTCGTGGATTCTGGAGTATTGGCGGGAAAACCATAATGTTTGCGGGATGTGGAGGTAATGGCTACCCCCAGTCCTGAACAACTAGGATGAAATAAGGCAGAAAGCCTTTTTCACAATTTCATAAAGTCATCTTTCATCTCTCATCTTCACCTTTGTAAATGACATTTAGAATTGTAACTCAAGGTTGGCTTAGTGCCGTAAAATAACATCCAGAGAACATCTTGAGGCAAACACATTTCACAATCTCACTTTTCATCATGTCATATTACATTTATCACCTTTCTAGATCACAACTGGAATTGCAAACCCTGACCACGGTCAGACTCTTGATCATTAATCAATCAACCCAATATGGGAAGTCTTCTATTGAAAGAATCCACTGGTTTGGACAGCTATATCATCTTCCAAACAAAGACACCATTCAGATATGATGGGGTGTCAGATAGAGGATTGTGACGAGTCCGAGCACAAAGAGACATAACGATCATCATGCAGATTAATCAAACTAAGAATGTTCAATAAACCAAGATGATGATGATTAATTTTATTGAGATTTATCTTTTTAGTAGATTTATTGTCTTATTTGCCTTTGCTGGCAGGACCTAGTGTTTACAGTGCACTATGTCTTCTGGTATGGCCTAAGAGTAATTTTGTTACTTTCATTGATCTGTCTCTGTCGTATACTTGGCTTTGACAAAATGAAAGTGACTGAGGTATGAGTGATGCTAGTAATGACATTCCTTCTGCAGCCAATCCCTGCTATGAATGGTGTGAAAATGTTGCGCATAGGGTCGGTTGGTGCATGCATTTCAGTGGGCTTGGCAGACTGATATGTAATAGGAACTTCTGGCTCGGTGAGGAAAGCAACGGGAAACTACCTCACTCCTCATTTCCCTAGTACGCCTCTTCAGTGATGCCTAGGCCATCTATGACAGCTGATGGCGGAGCTGTTGAGGATCCAGCCAACCTTAGGGCTGAAGACTGAACATATACACATACACATTATGTCTTATAAGATTTATGAGTTTCCAAGGGTACGTGTGATTTGTGTTTTTAACCTTCCCCCTCATATTATTAGCATGATTTTAGTCATGTTTAGCTGAAACTAATCAAACTCCTTTTGATTTTGCAGAAGGGGAATCAGAATTGGTTTTGGGATTTAATGTTAAATATAGAAGGGGTGGATTTGCTTTGATTTTTTGGTTGAAAATACTAGTATTTTATTTATAAGAATAATATTTTGTATTTTTTTAGGGGGTGATTTTTTATAGATTTTTTTAAGTTGACTTTTTTAGCTTTTTTAATTATTTGGGTTCGAGGAACTCTTCCTCGGTTTTGATACGATAAATTAATATACTTGATGATGATGATGATGATGATGATGATGATGATGGTAATAATAATAATAATAATAATAATAATAATAATAATAATAATAATAATAATAATAATAATAATGTAATTTGCTTTACGTCCCACTAACTACTTTTATGGTTTTCGTGGACATGATTACAAGAGGTAAGAGATAAGGGAAAGGAATAATAAATGTTAGGAGGTAAGAACCTTGTACAAAATGCACTATAAACCCATATTGACATATGCTGCACAGACCCAGGCAGTGACAAGGAGAGGAGAGTCAAATGCAAGCCAATGAGATAAACTTCCTAAGTGCGATAGAAAAGAAAAGAAAAGACAGAGTGAGAAATATAGATGTCAGAAGGGAAACTGTAGTACAAAAGTTAAATGACAGAATTGAGAAGTACAGAATAAGATGATATGGATATGTAAAAAGAATGAAAGGAAGGACATTGAAACAGATGATGCCAAGTTTGTAGAAAAAGAGAGCAAGAGGGAGACCCTGCGACAGATTTGATCAAGACTAGTGTTAAAAAATGAACCAGAAATCAAACATAATTACCGGAGGATGAGGAGGGTGGAAAAGTACCATAAGTGCCCCCAACATGGCTGGAGCTAGATAAAGGGAAATTATGATGACAATAGGTGGTTTCTAACAACAGTTCACTTCAATCCCTATAAGTTTATTATGTTTGCATGTCTGTTTATTACGTATGGTATTCTTTTGGGGTTATCCTTTATGACATGAAAAATACAGCAGGATAACTTAATGTTTCACTAAGACCTCATAAGCAATAAGTTTCATATTGATCTGTATTGAAATGCAAACTACAAACTGGAAAGCAATAAGGTAGAATGGATCCACCTATTTAATACTTTACGAATACAGTAGAACCTCGATTATACATTCCCGGAAACTACGTTTTCCTGTATTATTCGTTCAAATTACGTGGTCCAGCAATCATCCTAATTAAATCACATTGTAAAAATCCTGCATTATCCGTTATTCGAAGAAACTATTTCCCGGATCAGTCCTCCAGAAATTTCAGTCCCATCAACGCTAAATCGTCGATCACATGTTTTTTCAAAAAACTGTATCTCACAAACGGCATACTTACAGATTGTTGTGTTAACGTCTCGTCATTGCAGTAATTTGAGGAAGTACTGTACCGTACTGGAAAAGCGATCGGCAGTGAACTTGCATAAGGGACCATCTTAGCATCACATTTGGGTGGTATTGTTTAGAGAATCCTCGGAAACCATTAAGCAGAGTGTGTCCACAACAATTGAAAAGAGACAAGAGCACATTTCGGCAGCTCTACTTGAAGATGGAATGAGTTTCATCAAATGTTCGTACTTGCAAAACGTCTACATTATTGTTCAGGGTTACTTATTTACTTTGTTACTTTTTCGAATGTATTGCTGAACAGGTTTTCGGCACTTCCCTCAGGGCACCGTATAGTCACTGGGCTTTCAGGCAGGAAACGAAACTGCTCCTTCTAAGACTAACACAAATTTAGTACGTTAATTTTTTTTTTCCTAGTTGCTTTACGTCGCACCGACACAGATAGGTCTAACGCCGACGATGGGACAGAGAAGGCATGGGCGTTGGAAGCAGCCATGGCCTTAATTAAGGTACAGCCGAAGCATTTGCCTGTGTGAAAATGGCAAACCACGGACAACCATCTTCACGACTGCCGACAGTGGGGTTTGAAATTATCTCCCGGATACTGGATACTGGCCCCGCTTAAGCGACTGCACCTATCGAGCTCGGTAGTATGTTAATAGTATCGTATTAATATAAGACTGGGAATTTCACGTTTTTTGTGTTGAAATATTATAAAACCGCAGTCGTTTTATCTGCGCACGTTACATTTGAAAACCTTGTATCGTTTTGCACTCGTACCGACTTGTACAGCAGGCGTGCTTTCCAGCTGACCGCAAGGTCGCGAATGAGCATAATTTTGGAACTGTTAACTATATTTTTCTCTTTCCAATTTGATTGTGATTAGTGACTGCCAGAATTCAATTTAATGCATTCAAGAACATGAGGATCCATACATTCTAAACCATATTCTCGAGTTCAACATAACCTTTAAAAGTCGATGTAGGCCTAGTTTACGTGATACAAGATTTCCATAAACTGACTACAAACAGTATACCGGTGCAGTAGCGGTGACTAAGGGGAGGCAAGGGGGAGCCAGTCGCACCCTCCACCCCCCCTTTGTAGAGAAAACATTACATTAAAGACGGCTGATACTAGGAATTATTTAAAAAAATTGTGCAAATTTTTAATTATTAACAAAATTATTATTGAAAATATGCACAACAATGTAGTTTGTCACGGCTAACAGATTTGCACAGCGCCACAGCAAGTAGAGGAGACTTTGCAAATGCTATGAGGAAGGGTAACAGGGGTATATTTTTGCCAAGGTCGTGGACACTGAGGTATGATTTACCTGCTTGCCACGTGCATTCGTCAGTGTGGTGGTCTCTTTAATTTTGTCTGTTAGTTTCTTAGAGTATTATTGTTTCTTTGGTGAAAGTTTTATTGTATGGTATTGAATCAATAGCTCAAAAATCTATTATTGCCGCACTTAAGTGGCAATTGGCTCAAGGAGCATCACAAACTTACCATTTTGTAGCTTTTTTGTTCAATTTTGATGTGTATAACCCCCGCCCGCTACATCCCTCAAGCCGGCTACTTTCTGTTGTCTGTATATTTTTTGCCACCCAGCTTCTAATTCCCAATCACCGCTACTGCACTGGTGACCAAATTACAATGGAAGATTGGGTGCTTTTGTATCTAATGTGCTTTATATTCTTAGATAAGAGAATTAAAAACTACTTGTGGTCGATTGTTGTTTGGTTTTGCGTTATGGGTATTAGATTTTTTGAAGAGTTTGGCTGATCAAAGTTGGTGAACTTGAAATAAGTTTTCAGAGGAAACTGACAAAGTTTCCCAGGTAAAACTGAATGTAAAGTTTCGAGATTTTTTTAGTCATGTTTGAAGCCGGCCCCGCGGTCTAATTTGCCTGCCTCTCACCCGGAGGGCCCAGGTTCGATTCCTGGCCAGGTCAGGCATTTTCACCCGGATATGAGAGGTGGTTCCAAGTTCACTCATTCTACGATTACCTTTAATTGAGGGGCTATCAAATGGTGAGGTGGCGATCTTGGTCTAGAAAACCAGGAATAACGGCCAAGAGGATTCGTCACACTGACCATGCGTCACCTCGTAATATGCAGCCCTTCGGATGGAGCAGCGGTCGCTCGGTAGGCGGAAGGCCCATTGAGGCTACAGTTTGGTTTGGTTTGGTTTAGGGGTGTTTGTAAGATTAAAAGAATACAAATTTCACGTTTTTTGATGTTTAGCCAAATTGTTGATGATTCAATCGGTCCCGGATTTTCAGTTTTCCCGTGTTGTACGTTATTTATTCATGGTCCCCCCTAAAAACAGAGAATCGAGGTTCCGCTGTATCTGCTGTATAAAGGATAGTTGGACTAGTTTTGAATTTCCCACAAGATCATCTTCAGTGGAAGCGTACGTGGCTCAGGCGGCAGCGCGCCGGCATCTCACTGCTGGATATCGTGGTTCAAATCCCGGTCCCTCCATATGAGATTTGTGCTAGAAAAAGTAGAGGTGGGACAGGTTTATCTCTGTGTACTCCGGTTTTCTCCTGTTGTCTTTCATTCCAGCAACTGTGTTGCACATGTGGATTTGGCTCTGTTTTATGGCCGGATGCCCTTGCTGACACCAATTCTATATAGAGGGATGTAATCACTAGCGCGTATTTCTGTGGTTGTTTGTAGTGTAGTGTGCTGTCTGAATGTGAAGAGGAAAGTGTTGGGACAAACACAAACACCCAGTCCCCGGATCAGAAGAATTAATCAAAAGCGATTAAAATTCCCAACCTGGCTGCGAATCAAACCTGTCCTTCTGAACCGAAGGCCTCAACGCTGACCATTCAGCCAATGAGTCGGACAAAATCTGAATCACTATCAGCTATAGCATCTAAATAATCCAAAACATCGGATTTACTTAGCCTAGAACTTGGACCAGCCATTAAAAAAGTTAGGCCTACTCATGGCATGGAAATCTAGTAACACGAAATGTTAAACTAAACTTCACCTGTGAGCAATAATAAATGTTGAATATAAACAAAATATAATAAATAATAAACTACTATTAAAATGGAAACAATAAAACGAAGGAAAACACGTACAGTATTTTGAAGCTTACAGAAGACTGAACTAGCAAGCAGCACACTTATACTCGCAATGCGGTAAACATACGTGTTTTGATAACTTCATTTGTTCGAAACAGATGAGCTTGGTGTCTATCTCTTGAGAAAAGTGTAAACTAAATCCAAAAGCTACTATTGGTGTCTTTTCCTGACATCTCGGAGTCCATTAAGGTACTAGGTACTAATACAGCCATCCGAACACAGAGCTGATGGATCGGCACGCTGAGGGTTTTAAGCGATACCACTCAAGCCGACAGATCGGCTCGCTCAGCTTATAAGAGTTAAAATAAGGTGTGCAAAAATAAAATTGAAAGTCTTAGGCGCAGAATTACATGAATAAATTTTGCATCGTAATACATAGCTAGCTGAAGCTCGTTTAGTGTAGAATTAAAATTACGCCACAGTCCTGGTAATGCATTCAGTGAGGTTACACTTCCTTAGGTTTTTTTTTGTTCTTTTTTGTTTTAACGTCGCACTGACACAGATAGGTCTTACGGCGACGATGGGATAGGAAAGGCCTAGGAGTTGGAAGGAAGCGGCCGTGGCGTTAACACGTTGAGTGCCGAACCGATTGTAGCACACACACTATTCCACTGGTGCCAGGCATGTTTTTGAATTGCATTCCGCTGGTGCCAAAACAATTGTACGCGTTGTAGTCTGTTTATATAATCTTGGGATGTATTTATATGATGTACTAAGTTAATTTTATCTCACCATACCATGGTCATGTGTGACGCCATATGGTGTCACATAAATTTTTAGGAAAGATAAAATATATGTGACGCCATATGGTGTCACATAAATTTTTAGGAAAGATAAAATATAGCGTGACGCCATATGGTGTCACAGAATTTTTTGTCATGGAATGTGCAATACGAATTTCAAATACGGGATATTTATTTGCTCATTCAAATTAACGCAATATCTATGAAAACCTAGTAAAATGCAAAACACGTACTTATATTACATTACATATTGTTGTGAACAGTTTTCTGATAACTCTAAACAATGAAAATATTCGTCTCGGCACGCCCGAGTTCTTGTTACTCGTAATTTTTCCAACCTTATTGGCATCGTTTTCAAACATCGTCCTTCGTACACTTGTTTCATGTGCTATTTTCATATTTACGTTTTGCACATCTGATCGGGAAGTTAAGGGGAACGCACTAACTATACGCTACCTGGCTGCTAGCGCAGCTCGACGCAGTCCGGTTGGTTCATGTCCGCTGCTTCGCTCATCCCTACCTCTCCGCCACACCCCGATACTCCCGCGGCACTTCTAATTTTATGACTATTTATTTGTTCAATTTTGGTGTTTAAACTTGGGCTGGGTACATGCAGTTTTCACCTTAGCATTCTACTGCCTCCCAGGAATATTCCTACCAAATTTCAAACGAATCCGAGTGTAACACATGTATGTGATCCCTCGTAAGATTATTACCAATATCTTCCATTTTTTTTTTTTACAATTTTGCACAACTGACCCTGAAGTTCGCCCTTCACGTAGTACCAATTTTACGCGCATAGATGTCACAGCTGATTATCTACGGTGCATCGCCTGAAACTCAACTGTGCCGCCATATGGCGTCACACCACGGTGGTCTTCAAATTTGAGATGGTGTGACGCCATATGGCGTTATGTTAATTATGGTACAGCCCCGGCATTTGCCTGGTGTGAAAATGGGGAAACCACGAAAACCATCTTCAAGGCTTCCGACATTGGGACTCGAACCAACTATGTCCCGATTACTGGATACTGGGCGCACTTAAGCGACTGCAGCTATCGAGCTTGGTGTTTGTGGTTTTAAACTGATGTAGAACAGAGTCGCATGGATGATTTTCGTCGTAAAATAAAGATTATGGAAACTGACTGTTGCTTAATTTAGAGTAGAATGTAACTAAGTGGCATTCCATTAGGGACATTTTGATGGGTTAGAAGGAAGTAAAAATTCGAATGAGGTTTTTCTTTCGAATCAAAGTTATGAATTTGTTCATCATCAGGACTGATCCCATCCTTAGTGACAACACTGCTTGCATGCTCCTGAGTACATCTTCACGTGAGTCATCACTGCATTTGATTCTCTTTCTGGTTTATATTGCATGGTTTCCAACATATTATCCGGTGAATCTGGATGTTCTAACAATTGTGAAATCTCACCCTAATGCTTACAATAACATACTCCCTTTGAAATTGTTTTAGTGACTTCTCACATGGTTCCATGGTCCAGGTGGTTATTTTTATATAATATAACACTTTAAAACACGTATTAAAACGTCAGCTGGTTTCTTTGGAAAAATCAAAGATACAATGTTTCTTGCTACTATTTGTTCTGTTTATGTTTACAATTGTAGCCCACTTTAATTAAAAAGTCAAATGATATACTTCTCTCTTTTTTTTCCTTTTTTTTTTGTTGGCGTTACGCCGCACCGACACAGATAGGACTTATTACGACGCTGGGATGGGAAAGGCCTAGGAATGGGAAGGAAGCGGCCGTGGCCTTAATTAAGGTACATCTCCAGCATTTGCCTGGTGTGAAAATGGGCAACCATGGAAAACCATCTTAAGGGCTGCCGACAGTGGGATTCGAATCCACTATCTCACAGATGCAAAACTGATATAATCCCTAAGTTAAAATCTTCACCTTATTGTTAATAATAATGTTATTTTGTTTTACGTCCTAACTATTCTTTTACGGTTTTCGGAGACGCCCACCTTATTGTTAGAACACTTTGTTTTTATAAGTGTTTTAAAATGCTTTAAAAATGTTGTATTACATGAACATTACCAAAAAACGTAATATAAAAATAAGGTTGTATACTGACTATGTTTTATGAACGGCTGAATGTTAGATCTTAAGATGAGGGGAATCATTCTTTATGACTATGAGGTAGAACGAATTAACATACCAGTTTCTATAAATCACTAAAAATTCTTAAAATCTACAACCTAATCCCTTCATTAAACAAACAAGTGAAATGAGCCTGTAATGTATCTAAAAAGTACAAGTAGGCACTTAAAAAACATATTCAACTTAAAAATCAATGTTATACTCACTTATTCAAATTCTTACATAATGCTAGCTGCCAACAATGTCATCCTTCTAGAGAGAACATGATCATTTGAACACTCAAAAGACAAAGTATGTAATGTAAACCAGGGCAAATATTAATAAACTTTAGCTCAGTGAGAGCAAATATAATTAGCAACAAGAACAGAAAATTACAGCAACTTATCTTATTATCCATTGTCAATTATACATTTTTTACAAAATGGCAATAACTTTTGACTTTTACAAGCCATATATTTAAAGATATAAACATGCACCCCCATACCATTTTAATACTAAATTAAATCAACTTTCTTAGAACAATTTTGAGTAACACATGCACCATTTGAAGATTAGGAAACTAGTATAGATAGGACAACACTATACACTTATTAAAAATCTTAATTCTCAAACATGCACCTCCTATAATAAAAGATACCCAGAGAATTGAAAGAAAATGGCAAGATCATCCTACCTCCCATTTGCCCGGGTGGTGGCCCTCTTGGAGGGGGGCCCTGGCCTGGAGGGGGTCCCTGCATTGGCGGTGGCTGACTGTGAGGAGGGAAGGCAGGTCCTCCAGGATGATGTGGCATACCTACAGTCCCCATACACACACACAGATGAGGATGAGTTGACAACATACTGACACATTATGTGAGAACATAAGAAGACCAATGAAATCACGAGTCAAGGAGAAATAGCTATAAACCCACCCGTACCTGGTCCTGGAGGCCTGTTCCACTCAGGGCGAGGCGGGGGACCGCGGGGATCCGGAGGCATGGCTCCAGGAGGAGGGCCTCGTGGAGGACCCTGTCCAGGGGGAGGCCCTTGGAATGGTTGCTAAATGCAAGCAAACAATCAGTAGGTATGAAACTCGAAACTCATAACAGTTTCAGAATCAATATCATTAACAACCATTTTGGTACCAATTGGAGCTGCAAGGTATGAAAATTACTTTTGAATATATGTGATAGCCAAATACCATCATTCTGATAAAAATCTGGTTTAACGTATTGAAACAAACTCCACAAGACTGTACTGTAAAGGTGATGAATTTTCAACTTGAGGAGAAATTTAAAACATTTACTTTTGGAGCACTACAGTAGAATACTGAATGTTTTCGAAAAATATTCAAATTATTATTTTCTGACTCCAACACTACACTCTGGAATTTTAACATTAATTGTATTTATATCTTTCCTGGTGTAATACTTGGCACTAAAATGGTTCTTCATTATCATCAATATCTTGTAAAACAATGCATACCATTCCTGGTGGTGGCCTTTGCTGTGGTCCTTGGGGATGAGGGCCCTGCGGGGGAGGCCCTGGCCTCGGCGGGCCTAGAAAAAGTGTGCGCCATAAGCATGTTATCTATCCCAAAGGGTAGGATGGGGATGGGGGAAAAGGGACAGAAGACTGGTTGAGGAACAAGGAGTCACTTAGCCATCAATCACACAGAAAAAAGGAGGAACTACAAGAAAATTACCAGCTAAAGAATCACCATTAAAACCAAATAACTTTCAATTAAGGCAAATAACACAGACCACCAAATTATTTTTCCATCTCCATACCAGAAACACTTATTCTATGACCAAACACCTGTGTATCGGTATTACAACATGTATTTACGAGATAAACAAACCGTTAACAAATACAACAATATTTGGTCTCAACACCGAAACCCACGCTATCACTAAATGCACCCATTAATTACAGTATGCAAATCACAATTTACCTGAATATAAATATTACTCTTTAATATCCACAACAAACCTACATATTATTTCTCCAAAATATTTTGTACTAGGGACACAACATATTTAGTTATACATGACAACATATTGTCAAATCTAATCTACTTGGCCATCATTGAAAAATGTAATTTACCGCAAGTGGTAATATTTGTATGTAGCACAAAATATCGGAATGATCTATACTTCATCCCTTCATTTTCATAATTCACTATTTATGAATCCAACCCAATGATTTTGCAGTGGGATTATAGTTGAAGAGGAAAAACAAAGTATCACACCAACAATCTTTATGAAATTAATATGCTGGTTCAAATACAACCTCCAAATTTCCATTACAAAATACAAGCATAAATCATGTTTCGAAACAAGTATCAAGAAAATAATATAAGCCATAATTTTCCAAGATTACCCAGTAACTATACAATGAATAATTTACACATTCTCAACACAACTCTACCAAAAGTGTCATGAATGTAGGTAGTTTCTGCCATGTGACATATGTCAGTTAAAAGTTGATTTTTCTACGTTTTTACAAGTCAAAGAAAGAGAGAGAGAAATTGACAATGATGCATATAAATTAATCAGCCAAACAATATTTCTAACATAGACTGCATTAGCTTAGTATTTACAGATAAAACACGCCACTACTATATGAATATTTGTCTAATAAATTTGCAAGAAGGTGTTTGTTATTAGATTAATTAAAGTCCTCGAATAAAAGGTCATGGTTAACTTAAAATACTGAAATGATTCTCTATTTCTGAGCATTTGAACAATAAGCATACCAAATTCAATTGCTTTAACTTTGTAAATTCCATTAAGTATGTAAATAGCAGAACTCTCTCTCTCCATCTCACTTTCTTCAATCTCGTTCCTTTCACATGCTCGTCACTCAAATTCATAAATATTCCCAGAAATTTTAGCAATGACTTACTTACATTCCCAGAACTACTACTTCAAAACCCTCATTTGCAGCGACAGCCACGGTAGGTAGCTCTCTATTCCTAGAAGCCTAAAGATCTGTAGTCAAACAGATACTGGAACCCGACATTGTAACATATTTTGATGAACATGTGTCATATGCTGCTCGAATGAGAGATAACGAAACAGTCTTTCACCAGGCAAAAAGTAAGCAGGATTTAATCCAGTATTTATTTATTTGTTACTTTTTATGTCATACCAAGGGTGGTAGGATAAGACAGGACTAAGAAGGCAGTGATTGTGGCTGAATTAAGGTACAGTAAAAGCATCAGCCTAGAGTCAAGGAGGGAAACCATGAGAAACCACCTTCAGGGCTGCTGATAGAGGGGTTCAAAGTCACAATCACCCAAATGCAGACTAACAGCTATGCGTAGCCAACTCACTGTAAATTCAGTACAAAAGGCATAAAATCTCTGTATTTTGCCATTGAAAAAGGCTGGAAATCTACTGTTAACAACTGTGGAAGTAGCTTGTACAGCTTCTCTGTCTGTATTTCACTTATTTATTTTTGTACTAGTAAAAAACGAAATGATGGCCGTTTGTTTACTTATGTTACTTTTTATGTCACACACAGACTGGTCTTATGGGATAGCACACCACTAGGAAGGCAACGATCTAACCTCTATGAAGGTACAGCTCCAGCATTTGCCTGGTGCGAAAATTAGAAACTACGGGAAACAATCTTCATGGCTAGCGATAGAGGGATCGAACCTACCATCCTCAAAATGCAAGCTAACAGTTATGTGTAGTACAAATCCATTACAAAAGACTACCTTCGTCTTTTGCCATTGAAAAAGGCTCAAAATCAGCTGTTAACAACTGAAGTAACTTGTCCAGCTTCTCTTCCGTACATCACTCATTTTCTTTTCTACTTGTAAGGAAAAAAATGGTGATAGCCAGGTTGAGTAGCCCAGGCAGTAGAGGGGTCATGGTAGAGCGCTGGGCTCCTGATCACAAGCATGCAGGATCGATCACAGTCAGTATGGTCATATTCAAAAGTTGCTCAAGTACGAATTTTAAGATTTTTAAAATTATCTTCTATAATAATAATAATAATAATAATAATAATAATAATAATAATAATAATAATAGAATGGGCACTTTGTTTCAGAACTTCTTTTTTCCTTCCCCAAATTAGGAAGTTTCTCTCCAACTGAGCTTTTTCCCTAAAAAATCACATTGGTCAAATTCAGTTATATGGTCTGCGACAGTGAATAACATCAGAGAAGACTTTCTCCCCTTATTGTCCACAACACATTGTGAAACCCAAAATACAAAGTTGAAAGACCACGCAGAACTGTTTCGAGAAACTATGCTACTGTATGTATTACCACCAACAAGCCTAGTACAACGTACTTCAAATAACTGAGGAATATTTGTAACCTACCAACAAGTACAGTAAAATACCAGTATAACAAAATTTTGGGGACCTCAGAATTTAATTTCTTATAATGAAATTTTGTTATACTGAAATAAATCAATTCTTAAGAAGTCGCCCCTTGCTACCCTGTGGAAGAATCTACGTTATTTCAACACGAAATTACACATGAAAACCTTAATACTGTATTTATTAAATGAGAGAAAAATTAAGACACACATATATATATATACATGTAGAAATGATATAAAATACAAGTACTCGCAAGAAGTTCTCAACATCTCAAAGTTGACCCTGTACCAGTACGTTATGTCCTTGACTTTATATTCTAAAAAAGTCTGATTTTCATCTGAACACCCCCAGCACAAATGAATATTCAAGGCAGTCAGCAACCTAACACAGATTCTGGCACATCACTTCATGACAGAAGAAAATCGTGAATACTACATGCCATGTTTGTTGCCTGCACAAGAGTCAAACACTGTTGAACACTTTGAGGCAAATATTCCTCTTCCCCCTCATCACATGGATTCTTATCACTTACAATATCTATTGTTTTAGAAATCGTTATGCTGGAATACATGTCTGATGTTATTTTCCTCTAATTCAAAATCCTTGGTTCTGTTGCAAAATTCAATTATGTTGTTGAGTACTGCTATCGAAGTAAACTTAAAATGTATCTTTGAAAACATTGTATAAACTTTGCCATCATATAGGTCGGACTATTTCTTAAATTTACTATTGAACTTATGGATGTGCTTATGTTATGAATAATGTAGTTTTAGTATTCTTTTATGACATTTAAAATTTACAGTAAAACCTTGTTAAGACGTTTCTACAGGGGACAACAAAAAAGAACGTGTTAAGCAAGAATACATCTGAATATAAAAATAGAAACGATCCAACAAGGATATAGAAACACTAAATACAACTTTTTCTGACATGAGGGCATTTTACGTCACGTATCCGCAGGTACAGCGTAAACCATATCCACCCTACCTAAAGATGAGAGGAAAGTATTATTAAAAGGTGTGAAAAACATGAGAGAACAAATATGAAAACCTTTCCTGATGGGGCTCATAAAATAACAAGTGCACTGAAAGTTGTGCAAAACACCAACGCCCGGTTTCTTCAACTGTATGTTAAATTTTAAAAAACAAATGTTAACTAACAATTGTTATTCATTTTTAACACTTTGTTTAAAAGTGCCCTGTTTCACGAACACATTTCCAACATTTGTTACGAAACAATTGTTAAAGACAAATTAACACATTTCAGTGAGATTTCTGAACGTGTTTGGCAGTGAGCGTCTTTTGTTTCTTTACATAAAGTCCTCCTAGTAGTGTGTTAAAATAGTATCTTGTCATACAGCCACATGGTTGACATTATTTTAGGTTATGGTTAACGGAGACCAGTAAAACGTAAACATGTTAAGAGGAACAAAAGCGTTATGATGAATGCAAGTTTTTATTTCATTTAATTTTAATTTAAAATTATGCGAATGTGCTTAAAAATTGAAAGAACGGACTGTTATATTACAACATCCGATGTAGCCTATTCTTATATTCTTATCACCGAGAAAATGTGATAATTGATGTGTTTTGCATGTTTTTCTGGCATTATTTTATAGCGGGGAAAATAATGTAATGCCTTGTTAATGCTGCAGTGGCTGCAGGAATTCTTTGCAGGATTCTACACACTTTTTCTTGCACTCGTGAACATAGTCACCTACATTAACATGAAAAGTGCCTCAAGCATAATATCTAACAAGTAGAGGCAGACCCTGTGGTCAACCGATTTCACCGAGCTTCAATGTACCTGTGGGGATACATTAACCGGTAACTTGTGTATAAGGGTTTAAGTCAACACGCTTTCGTTTTCGAAAAAAAGAGGTCAGATGTCATTGCACAGAATCCGCTTCGGACAAAGTGGAGGTGGTAGAACACTAAAAAGCGAACAAATTTTACTTAAACATGTCAGGTCCGCAACCTAATAATTTCTGAAAAATTGATAAATCCCCGATTCCAATGCAAGGCATATATACTTGGGAGTTACATCACAGCGGAACGGAGTGGTGGCCAAGTGGTCACCGTACTTGTCTGTAAACCTCGTAGACGCGAATTCGAGTCTCATCGCAGCTATCATTTTTGAACAAAATAAATTAAAATGTCCGCCTCTGTGGTGTAGTGGTTAGTGTGATTAGCTGCCACCCCTGGAGGCCCAGGGTCGATTCCCGGCTCTGCCACGAAATTTGAAAAGAGGTACGAGGGCTGGAATGGGGTCCACTCAGCCTCGGGATGTCAACTGATTAGAGGTGGGTTCGATTCCCACCTCAGCCATCCTCAAAGTGGTTTTCCGTGGTTTCCCACTTCTCCTCCTAACTTAAGGCCACGGCCGCTTCCTTCCCTCATCCTTGTCTATCCCTTCCAATCTTCCCATCCCCCAGCAAGGCCCCTGTTCAGCATAGCAGGTGAGGCCGCCTGGACGAGGTACTGGTCATCCTACCCAGTTGTATCCCCGACCCAGAGTCTGAAGCTCCAGTACACTGCCCTTAAGGCGGTAGAGGAGGTATCACTCGCTGAGTCCGAAGGAAAACCGACCCTGGAGGGTAAACAGATGGAGAAGAACAAGAAGATTAAATTAATGTTTGATGGATGTCAAGATATAAATTGGAACAAAAATATTACGCACGCAAAGTGCAGTGCAGTTTATTTTCTACCTGAAATTAATATAGGCCTAAATGTTCTCACAGTTACTGCTGGATCTCTTTCTATATATATATTAATTTGAGGTAGAAAATAAAGTTCCACTGCAATTTGATTATTCATTTTATTCACATTTTACCTTCATATTCACTGAAACAATGATTTAATATGTATAAAAAAAGTATGTCTATGGCGGGACTGGAACTCAAGTCGTCGAAGTTCAGAGACAAGTACGATGATCACTCGGCCACTGGTTCAGCTGTCGAGATTGCAACTGTTGAAGCATATAGGTGTTGCATTAGAATCGGGTGGATTCATAAATTTTTCAGAAATTATTAGGTTGCAGACCTGACAAGTTTGAGTAAAATGTGTTCGCATTTTAGTGTTCTATCACCTCCATGTGGTCCGAAGTGGATCCTGCCTCATGATATTTGTCCTCACTGTTGGAAACTCTAACCTATTTTCAATATCATCTAGTATTTGTTCATTATGACTTTGGTAATTAGCAATATATCTTCTGAGAACTATAGAAAGTAGTTATTTCTTAGTATGGGTCATCCCCTGTCTTCTTCAGTTTATAAATCATCTTCATACAGCAGTAAAGCTTCAAACTTACGTCTTCTACATGCCTCCATTTTGAAATTTGAGCAGTTGTTAAGAGGTTTAACACAGGGCTGCTGCCAGGTTAATTTAACACATGGATTAACAATTTGTTAGAGTTAACAATCCTTGATGAGACGACCATTTTGTTAAATTATGTGTTAAGTCTCCTTAACAGCAGAGTTAACACCTAACATTTGTTGAAGAAACCGGGCCCAAATATGAAAACATGTGCGTGGAGGCCAATAACAATATCAAAGTATTATTGCAGATCACACTCTTTCTAAAACAAATGTTGGTAGAAGCCTTTTATTTCAGAGCAGGGGGTTATTAAACATTATTCCCTGGTCACACTCTTTGACAATGAATTTGAGGTTACGCTCAACCATGAGCGAGAGGCAGGAATGACTTTGGCCTCCATTTTGAATCAAACAAAACTTCGACCAACTTAAGGAATTGAGTCGAAACTCGAAGGTGCGAGTTCAACATCTGTGACCTCTGCGATCTTGAAGATGCGGGCGCCGAGTCATTTTCTTACAGATTTTAATTTTGTCTTCATTAGTGAGGAATTTTACACTTTGAAGGGCTGATTTCTCCTTACCTTCCTCCTTTCTCCACTTCCCGAAGTATTTTAGGTTTTTCTTTTCAAGAAAACTGCTCTTGCTTCTTTTGATCCATATTGGCGAAAGAGTTAACAGGCACACTAATACATACATTGCTTCACGAACGAAAGATAAACAATGCATGCGTCATGAGACGTGAATTAAAAAAATGCCGTACTGAAGGTAGAGATGTGAAACTGTAACGTTCATTGGTTGACTAATTTAAATTTTTTCTTTGCTTTTAGGCCATCTGAGGACCATGCGGCTTGTGTTCTAGCTGTATTTTTGTCGTCGTCGGCCTCTTTTGGCATACGCGATTGTGTTCTTAGCGGCCTCTTGAGCCTTCCTGTTGCATTTTATGTATAAGGAATTAATCCTACATAATGACGTTCAGTATTGGTACACCAAAACTGAATAAGATAATCTTCTCGTGCTGTTGGGTAGGAAACCCGCTCGTCAGAATACTAATGTATTTGCTTACCTTCTTCTGATTTGTAATCGGGTAGTTTCACTTGTGTGTTGTATAGTGTGTGCCGTCTGGTATTAGCTGTATAGAGACATGTGCGAAATACACAGCGATTAAAAACGGATGAATTTCAATTATACTTTGAAGGAAAAAGATATGAAATATAAGCAAAAAGGCTACATTTTAATTTATTATACTGAAAGTTTGAAATTTGTTACAATGAAATATTTTAACACACATTAAATAGGGAAAAGGGAAGGGGCCTAAAATTAATTTCGCTATCCTGAACATTTCGTTAAACTGGCGTTCGTTAAAATGGCATTTTACTGTAAAAGAGTAGGAATGTTAGTACTGTCTCTATGTTGTTACAAAATTATCACTTATGCCTGCAGAGAAGTGAAGCAAGCGACTATGGTTCCTTCTGGAGCCTAACATCCATTAACCAATTAGAAACTCCCTACCCTTCCCTTGTTTTCCCTGAGACAGTTACTGTAGTATTAGGGTCTCCCGTGGAACACATTATTTCTAGAACAGCTTCATGTGATGGAACGGGATACATCATATTAGGATATTTAACTTCCACTTCTAGTACAAGATAACCATGCCCTCTTGACTCTAAACACAAGAGAAAAATGGGTGAGGCAACCCTATGATACAGGAAGCAAACACCTTTCCAGTTCCCAGGCCATGAGAAAATAAAAGATAAAAAATTAACATTTAATTATTTTTAAAAATTACAATTTGATATGGAAACAATCATGAAGGAAATTCCGTCAGTTCAACAAAATAATTAGACAAGAGCAGAGGTCTTTTCTTTGAAAGCGATTTAAAATAATAATGCTACTGGATTTTACATCCCTCTTCACAGCTTTTCTAAGATGCTGAAATGCTGGAATTTTGTCCAATGGGAGTTCTTTTACAAGCCAGTAAATCTACTATCATGGGACAGGCATATTCTGATCACCTTCAAATAGCAAGAGAATTGGCCAATATAAAACAGGCCAACTTGGGCTGAGAAGGCCAGTGCCTCCATCGTTTAAGCCACTCACCCCAGCCACAAGTGGTTTAAAGTTGCACTTACTGTGATAGATTTTTGAGGATGATAGTAAAGGACTAGGACCAGGAAGAAAGCAGCCATAGCCTTAACAGTATAGCCCCAACACTAGCCTCATGTCAAAACGACGAATATGGAAAACTTGTTGCGGTGCCCAGTTAAAACTCTGCGTGCCTCATGGGATCCTCCTGGAACTCCCTGAACGGCATGAGGGTGCTTCAAGGCTGAACATAGATGGTTTGACCACAGAACGACTGAATAGGCATCGTTTGATAGCAGTGCCAGGCTGATAGGTGTTCATCTACACTCAAAAAACTTTTTGGGAACTTTTATTATTTCAACAGTCGAATCTATACTCACTGAACTCTCAGCCGTGGGAGTCAGGCATCCACAGATAGAGTATGAACTAGTGTTCTTTCATGGACGTGTTCTAGTAAACATCCAAGTACTACATTTAAACAAGTCATTAGTTCTCCTTGTAAACGAGTAGCCCATTTACAAAACCAGCTATGCATAAAATTACGAAAATGAGATAATGGTATCCCATGTTGCTTTATGATGCTGGCTTTAGCTTTAGCTATGTTTCAGGTTCCTAAACAAGCTATAATAGGCTTAAAGTTGACCTCAAATGGCAAACGGTTGCAAAACCTACTACATGCATGGCATGTACGGATGCAAAGCCTACTAAATTCACAGGCCAATGTTAATGTTTACAAAACCTGCTACATGGCTATTAACTAACATGGCTGTCCTTCGGGTAGAGTTGCAAAACCTGCTATTTTCCTTTCCATAAGAACAGCATTGTACTCCTCTTTGTCAAAGAAGTTAATGATAACATGCTTATTTCTAATGTAGATAGTTAGGTGAGCTGTACTGCATAATGTAGAGATTCAGCTGTGAAATTCTGCTTGCAATTGTTTCCCTCACTCACCAATTCATCTGAGTTCATTGTTGTGGATGCAGCCTACAAGTTGACAGAGAAGCCTAGGAGAAGATGCCCCTGCCAAGGATTGGAAAGTGTGTTCAGATGACATTCTTAAAAAACCCTGGACAATGGCATTTTCAATTTCAGAAAGCAAAGAGATTAACAGCCACAAGAAGCAAAATCAATAAATCTCTCCTAGTTTGAGGAGAACCACTGTACAATTGTGACATTGGTGAAGCAAACAGTTTGTGCAGGAAACGGGGTTGTGAAATAAGCTAAGAATTCGGCCCTAAGAGACTTCTTGTCCTTCAGTTTGGGTAAGCACGAGGCAGTAATCCAGATTTGGAATTCTATGTCAATGTCTTTGCATAACTGGACCCTGATGAAGATGAGACCGACATAGCCCCGTATTTGGATGTACTCTGATAGTACATTAACACACTCAAAACTATTCTAAACTGTGTATGTCTTTTACGTTGTAATATACTATCACACGTTGCACACCTCTCTATCGAATGCACTAGAAGGAAATGTCTAACTTTTCAGCAGATTAAGTTACGGAAATGAGACATATATCATCGTGTAACTCATGTTCTAAATGTAAACATATGATAATTTCAATAAAATCCATCACGGCATTCAAGAGATATAAGCACATTTCCCATCTGTGACGTAGCAAGCAGCCTTGAGTCATACGGGATATAAGCAGCAGGCCAGAAAACACAGCAGTTCAGTTCGCATCCTTCACAGCTGGCTAGCATGTCACGCTGCACACGACGAGTCGAACTCAGTATTCCTACTGCCGGACATCATGATACTTAGAAAATTTCGATGGCAAGTTGACACTTAGTTTCTGTGAATACCAGTGAGTAATTTATAAATTGTGGGACTTGCAATTCGTCAGGGTAACATCAAAGTCATGAAGACTTGTAATATTTCACCGATATTTGAACTTGACAAATATCTTAGTTTCCGTGTGAATAACCCTAACCAACTTAAAGTTAGCACGGCTACTTCAGATTGTAAGGATCTTGGACTGTTTCAACTGCGAATATTGTGAGTGTAGGTCGCAACACATTAACTATTTTAAGTATTGTCAGAGCCTAGACACAGACTGTACCATTTAAAACAACGCGTGTGTATAGACTGTATAGTAAACTTCGTAATTCAGTGAAGTATAGGACTTATACATGAATAATAGCAGAACTGTGTTAGTGAGAATTAACATTACGAGATATCATGAGAGAGAGCCATTTATTTATTTATTTGCTGTGAAGGTGAGCCATAATAAACTGTGCTTCAAATGGAAGTTATTCTGACTATACGAACTGTGTGCAGTAAGTGTCTAAATGAACTGTGCAGTGAAGTGTATTTCTCATTATCGTGATTTACGATAATAGACAGTGCTCCGACGTATTTCTCATCGAGTGAATGGTGATTTTTTATGAAACAGTCATCACTTCTAACAGTGCAAAATCAAATGGTGCACATTTTCAACCTAGTCAGTTGGACTTTCTCGTGTTAAAGCCACTCTTTAACACGAGAAATCCTGACTCAAGACGACGGAGAACGACAGAGATCGGCGTAGAACGACGGAGATCAGCATAGAACGACGGAGATCGACAGTGATTTGGTACTACGAGGAATAGTTCCAGGGATGTGGTAATATGGAACATCTTGATGTCTGCTGACAGCTGAGTTCCAGATTGCTGTTTGCAGAGCAGTATTCAACTGTTCGAACTCAACGAGAAGGCGTATATCAGGTGATGTCAGTGCCTTTTCCATTCATTTCTGACTTTGAGCAGAACTTTTACAAACAGTGTCATTACTGGCATAGAACATTAAAAGTTCACTTAATTAATATTTTACTTGGAAGACAGACTTTCAAATAACAGTGTGCTCTCGTATATTCTCATTCATTGGAACTTTGTGTTCTCAAGAAGGAATTACCAAATTTACTTTATTGAATTCATGTAGAAAGTGTCATTTGAAAGCGCAAGTGCCAACAGTAAGACTTTAGGATTTCTTATTTACTTTTTTAATTTATGCCATGAAAGTTATAATGGACATAACAGATTGAGAGATATTATTTAGTTGAATTTCACTTGAATTTCGATATTCTGTTGTGGAAATTGGAATTTATTTTCTATTAAAAATTTTATGATTCGGAGACATAATAGGGTGGCCTTCAAAAAAACCGACTGAATAAAGGAAAGAAAGATATAATATCTATTATTTCGCTTTGTGATCCTCCCTCTCTGTACCATCTCCTAAGGACTAGGCACCCCTCAGAAAGACCTCATGCTCTTTAAAATCAACCTTTCCTGGTACAATATGTATATTAAAATGAGAAGTGCAACATTATGTAGCATGTAGATCTACTTTCTTTAGCTTCTTTGAACTTTGATATTAAATTGAAATTAATATTATATGTGTAATTGTTAAGTCCATATATAATTCCATATTTCAATAAACATAACTATATATATGTACATATTTCAATAATTATTAGTACATATAAATCCATTCCCTGGTGATGAGTGCCATCCAGGACATCATGCTAACCTTGTGGAGAACTGGTGTGTTGGGAAGAACAACTCGCAGTCAACCCGAGCAAGATAACACTGGTCCCTTTCACAAAAAGGCAGAAATTAGAGGGGACGACAACACTGAAGCTCTCTGGCCAAGAAATCTATATGGAAGAACAAGTGTTACAATTCGGTGTAATATTAGATAAAAAGCTAACCTGGAATCCTCACAAACAAAGAAACATAACCCGAGCTAAGAACCTATTGCATGCAAGAGGGCAGTCGGGACAACATGGGGTCTAAAGCCAGCAATGGTAATGTGGATATTCACAATGATCATTAGATCACTGATGACCTATGCAGCAATCATTTGGTGAATGAAACTAAGGCAACGAAAAGTCAGTAGCAAACTAAAAGAATGGCATGCATATCCATAACTGGGGCAATTAAACTATGCCGACAGAAGCCTTGAATACCCTACTAGATCCCCCTCCATTAAGTAACTTTATATAGAGGGACAGGCTAGAATGGGCTCATATACATTGGAGCAAAATGGATGCTGGAACGCTCAAAGGCCCAATCTTGGACACTGTAAAATTAACAGAGTAATAACAGGGGGAAGTTTTACACATGCCAGCTGATCAAGAAGTTAGTATAAATAACCACCTAATCGATACTTTATTATTGCCTCAGGCAAAATTGAATACAAATTAGCACTTACAGAACATGTTTCGACCACTTAGTGGTCCTCTTCAGCTGTATAAAGAAAGAATTGAAAAGAAAAAACATTAGGACAATAAGCACAAATAATAAAAGTTCTTTGCAGACTCCTTTGTTAAAAAATGGAGGTCATCAAAACAGGAAATCTTGCCTCTCGTTCTTGTTTGGAAAAGATGTTTATTCTGCGCTGTCTAGAGGGTCTGTCTATGAGCACGACCTGGTGAAGTAACGATGTGACACAGTCTGACAGTTCATGCAAAGCTCTGGAGAGATGGAAAGTAGAGTTGGTGTTTTTTTTTTTTTTTTTTTTTTTTTTTGCTAGGGGCTTTACGTCGCACCGACACAGATAGGTCTTATGGCGACGATGGGATAGGAAAGGCCTAGGAGTTGGAAGGAAGCGGCCGTGGCCTTAATTAAGGTACAGCCCCAGCATTTGCCTGGTGTGAAAATGGGAAACCACGGAAAACCATCTTCAGGGCTGCCGATAGTGGGATTCGAACCTACTATCTCCCGGATGCAAGCTCACAGCCGCGCGCCTCTACGCGCACGGCCAACTCGCCCGGTAAGTAGAGTTTTGTCGTCATCTAAAATATCATGTGAGGTAGGAGGGAGATTGGGCTGTGCTTCTGCGATGTCGTGTTTGATTATATCTCTTGTTCGTCTTGTCTGTTTTATGTCTATCCATTCTAAGTATTTACTAATATTCTCGTATAAGATGTTTTTTTGCTCGTTTTCGTTAAGATTCTCTTCACAGTTTTCTAATTCATCAAGAACGATGTGGATGTTTTCCAGGTTGTTCATTAGATTTCCTTTATTTATCATACAGTTAATTTGAAGGTCCTGTCTGATATTGGTGAATTTGTGGTTGGACTCTTTCATATGGGATCCCATGGCAGAGAATCTTTTGTATTTTTCAGCACTGACGTGTTCTTGATATCTAAATAAGAAGTTCCTTCCAGATTGTCCCACGTAAGTTTTTTTACATTGAGTACAAGTTAGCTTATAAATACCAGATTCCTGGAATTCGTCATCTTTAAGTTTATTAGCTTTATTGTGACTAAAGAACATATGTTTCATGTTGTTGTTGGTTGAGAAGGCTACTTTGGTGTTGTGTTTCTTGAATAAGTTGGTGTTTTCGTAAATCTTCGGGTTATTAAAGGTGAATTTGACATATCCTTTTTTTCTTTTTCTGAATGCTGTTTAATTTGTTGATGGTATTTGCATTTAGTAATGATTTTATTGATGAATTTCAAACTGAAACCGTAATGTAGAGCTTGTTGACGAATGAGATAGTTCCTTCTTTCTGTCTGTTTCTGTTAGCGGAATTTCAAAGGCTCTGTTACGAAACTATAATAAGCAGATTTCTTTTGTGAGATAGGAGGTAGAGAATCACTTTTGATTGTGGTCAGTGTTAAAGTGGGTTTCCTGTATATTTTAAATTGGAAATGGTTGTCTTTCCGAATTGTTTGGATATCTAGAAAATTGAGTATGCCTTTCTCTTCTTCTTCAGCTGTAAACTTTATGTTTGGGTCTAAATTATTCAAAGTATCTAGAATACTGTGACTGTCATTGATTTCCTTATTAATTATGGCACAGGTATCATCAACATATCGAAGCCAGAGATCAAGTCCTTTAATGTGGCCTACTATCTGAGTGCGTTCCAAATAGTCGAGGTATATGTTACCTAAAATATATTTTAATATTAAAAGAAAAGAAATTGCGGTTCAAAACAAATTCCAAGATAGTTATAAAGTTTTCTATTTCGGGTATACTGATACGTTTGTGAACTAATAAATTCGTCTTTATAATCTCAATGGTGTTTATAATAGGGATGTTCGTGTACATGTCCTTGATGTCGACGGAAATTATTACATGAGATGAAGTTAACTTGAAATCTTTAATAGCCATGCAGAACTCTTTGGAGTTTTTTATCAAAGATTTGGTATAAAATTCGTAGTTTTGGGTCAAGAACTTATGAATAAACTGGGATATTCTGTATGTGGGGCTTCTCCGAAAATCAATTATAGGCCTCAGAGGTGCATCCTTTTTATGTAATTTAGGCATGGCTCTTGCTTTAGGAAGTCCTGGATTCATATTAATGAGTTTTTGAATTTCTTGGTCGTTAAAAAGGAAGGAGCTTTGCTTCAGTATCCCTTTCAAACTCTTTTGAATTTTTAGGGTGGGGTCTTTCTCACTTACCTTAAATTTGTTGTTAGTGAAAAAAGTTTCCGTTCTATTGATGTATTTGGTTTCATTTAATGTTACCACTGTTCCACCTTTATCAGCTTTCGTTATAACTACGTCACTTTGTCTAATTTTACGCTGAAGATCCTTCTCGATCTTAAGTGTTTGTGGAATTGGTCAGTAATCCTTTAATTACGGAGGGAATTCTTTTCTTTGCTTCGTACTGTACGTAATTCTGAATGTCGACTGGAAGGGTTTGTACGGCCGTTTCTGTTAAAGTTTGTATTAATACTTGTCTGTTATCGAAACTATGCCAATTGTGATTAGGCCCTTTGCTTAATAATTGTAGTTCTTGTTCTGTAAATGTCGTGTTCAACATGTTCATGACAGGGGGGGAAGTAATTTTTCACAATTAAAAGAAGATTTAGGTTGATGCTTATTTAGATTTGTTGGGGCATTGTTTTTTAGGTTTTCTAACTTCTTATTCAAAGTTGTACGAACACGAAAACAACGAGCAAAAAAACATCTTATACGAGAATATTAGTAAATACTTGGAATGGATAGACATAAAACAGACAAGACGAACAAGAGATATAATCAAACACGACATCGCAGAAGCACAGCCCAATCTCCCTCCTACCTCACATGATATTTTAGATGACGACAAAACTCTACTTCCCTTCTCTCCAGAGCTTTGCATGAACTGTCAGACTGTGTCACATCGTTATTTTACCAGGTCGTGCTCAAAGACAGACCCTCTAGAAAGCGCAGAATAAACATCTTTTCCAAACAAGAACGAAAGGCAAGATGTCCTGTTTTGATGACCTCCATTTTTTTAACAAAGGAGTCTGCAAAGAACTTTTATTATTTGTGCTTACTGTCCTAATGTTTTTTCTTCTCAATTCTTTCTTTATACAGCTGAAGAGGACCACTAAGTGATCGAAACATGTCCTGTAAGTGCTAATTTATATTCAATTTTGCCTGAGGCAATAATAAAGTATCGATTAGGTGGTTATTTATACTAACTTCTTGATTATACTCATCGATACCGTCATGAAATGGACAACTTGTAACATGCCAGCTGATCAAATTATTTCAAAGTATATCTTTGAGAAAACATTTGTGACCCAAATAACAAAAGAGGAAGACTGGAACATTAACAGATGGAAAACTGGTAAGGAAGATGTGTGGTCGACAGATGGCTCAAGGATTGAGATGGGAACAGGAGTAGGGATCAACGGGGAAAGACCTAAGAGATCAATCCAAATGAGTCTCGGCAGACACACTACAGTTTTCCAAGCTGAAGTGATAGCCATCATTACATGCCTTGAGGAAAACCTGAAAATAAACTACAGAGATAAGAACATTTTCATATTTACAGATAGCCAAGCATTCAGAGAAATGAATTTCATTGTATGGGTCCGTATTGAACTTTGATTAAATCAAATAAAATAGCAAAAGTTATTCGAGGTCGATACTAAAAAGGAACTTTTTTAAAGAGGCCCCATGAATAAAGGAAGAAGAAAAGAAATCTGTTTGGGTAATACGGTACTATGGAAGAAGAATTGCGGCATGTTCGAATAATGCATTTAATAAAGTAATTGGTGTGAAATAACAAACACAGCATTTTATTGAAACGATCTTATTTCGTATGTATAGAATTCGACTAGGATGTATTAAAGATGCAAGAAAAATCTGCAAGAACTCCCCCAAAAAGGAAAGCAACGTTATCACCTCTATAAAGATCAGTACAGCTGAAATGGAAGGAAATTTCATTATTAGCCTAATCTAACCTTGTCTCGTCACGAATTTGGTACGGTTTGCAGACTTAGCCTTTGGGTATTTTTAATTACTTATGGCGTAAATGCATGTAATATATTTACATGTGTGAATTATAACAGCATGGTTTCACTTCAGACCAACAAGTAATTGCAAATTTCAAGAAGGGACCTGTATTATTTACACCAGGCAAACACCAAAGAATACGGTCATAGTAATGCGTATATGAAAAAAGGAAAAATATAGAACAGTAAATTGAGTGAGGGTGTTTATCTCCCAAATTCCTCACTGAGCTTGAAAACGGACTTAATTATGTATATTTTAATTGATCATTTACTTAGATAAGGGGACCTCCATCACTGATACCTATGTTGAGGTTAGTTTGTTGCTGGTTATGTCTCATGATAACAGTATGTAACTAGTGAAGTTGGCAGCAGCAATGAGCCATTAACAAAAAGATAATAGGGCAGCAACAGTTGCATTTTAGTGTATATACTTACGTGTTGAGTACTATAGCCTCAGTATGATCAATCTTATACCATTGCAAAGATCAGCCTTATTAACATCGGAACATGGCGGTTGAAGACATTACCTTGTTCATATCTTGGGGGGGAAATATCCACTTTGGAGGAAAAAAAAAAAGCACTCACTTGGATGAAAAGAAGAACCAAACGAATCGCGTACAATATTGTTTTGAAATCTGGTTTTGTTGGAAGGTAAATCTTAATTTTGGGCCATAGAGTAAAATATTTCAAACTGAACTGGATAACAGTTGCTCTGTGACTGTGAGGAATTACAGCCAATGGGAATTTCCTTACGGTTTCATACTGTGGACTGTTTCTGAGCATAGTTATGGAACTGTGAACAAAGCACTTTGCTGCTAAGAACTTCAGTCTTGTCTGTGTATCTGTATCCTACATTGAAATAATTTTTCAGGCCCGAATGTACTTTACTTATGATATTCAAAATTTGCATGCAACATCTGTCATGGTATGAATACTAAATACCTACATAAATCAAATGTTGAATTAATAGTACTTTAAAACAAAAAAAATTGCTGTACAGTGTATCACTACATTTAAATTAACCCGATGAGTGCTACGCCCGCCTATAGGCGGGCTGACACGGCCGGTCCACCAGTGCTAAGCCCGTCTATAGACGGTGCGCAAGAATTTTAATTTTTTTGAGTTTCCCGGTTCACTTTCAAGTGTGAATTTGATCTCTGACATGTTCTGCCATCTGTTGGGCATTGTGTAGAACTAACTGATCAGAGATTATAGCTTCGGGAAGTAACTTGCAGAGCTTTTTGTAGACGTCTGTGGAGTTCATCTGTGATGTAAACAAACATGGTGGAACAACAATTTATTTGCTATTGCAGCAATGTTATTTCGGATCACAGAATCTTTCAGTTATTAACCACAGCCGAAAGTGATGATGGAGATAATCATTTTAAGGAATTGTTAAGCTATTTTGAAAGTGAGAGTGATAGAGGGAGTGCCGAAAATATTGTATGTGAGAGAGAAACAAAGCCTCCTTCTAAACGAAAGAAGAAAAACACGGTGAGTACAAAAGCTATTTTATCGCTAATTTCGTGGCGGATGGATTACTTTTCTTCACCAGACTTTCAGGCTCTGAGGGCCAGGTAGTGTTTGATGACAACCCGAAAATCATTGTCTTTTAGAAACTTTTGTGCCAGTTTAGTTAGTGCAGATAGTTGAACAAATCGTCATCACAAACAACCAGTAGAAAACATTTAACTATCACCACATTCCAGGTTTGGAAAGTATTTTAAATTATCAACTTATATACTTCTAAGAAGTTATAAGTATTAGTTGCCTACAGATTTTAGGAAATAATATTATTATGGGCTCCTTACTTTGTATAAAGATAATGCACGGATGGGAACATAAGTGTAATTTTGTTTTCTCTCAAAATAATATTGAACACAAGTGTAGGATTTTCCATTTGCATTTAAATTTATTAACAAACAACTTGTATAAACATTTTAAGCTAATCACCCCACTGATAAGTTAAAAATTGAGGATTCTACAAATTGTTTTACATACGAATGAAAAAACTCAGCACTGAGGTACCAAACAGTCACCTGGTAACTCAGCACTCAAAAGGTTAATGTTTTAAACCAGGACCTCAATGTAACGCCACCCTCTTTATTGTGCAAACTACACTCAGAACAAATTATGGCGTTATAACGAGGGATAACTGTACGTGCTAGAACTGTATGGATTAATGGATTATAAAATTGCTAGAATGGTATAATGAGTGAAAGAAAATTCCTTACCGTTCTGCCGAGGTCCATTCCAGTTGCCATGTTGAAAACCTGGAGGCGGATGTCCCTGAGAAGGAGGACCCTGAGGGTGTCCGTGCCCAGGCGGGCCCCCGTGTGACATCGGGGGGCCTGGCATCCGTTGCCCTGGTCCTGGAGGAGGCATGCCTGGCGGGGGCAACCTGGGACGCATACCCTGAGGAGGGCCCATCATCATTCTCGGGGCATGAGGATGCTGGTGAGGATGAGCATTACGAGGGCCAGGATTTGGTGGAGGGACAGGGCGAGTTTTCGACTGTGCTTCAAACTGAAAACATACATAAAACATAATCTAGTGACATAAACAATAATACTCAAATAAATTGAACAAACGAAATTCAAGGAATCACTTAGTTGTGGCTGCCTATTTAAAGCTATATGACAGAATACTAATTTGAAATGACTTTAACAATGCTATTCGAGGAACTAATATAGAAGAATTCAGAATAATTTCTAACAAACTTTGTAAAGGATGCTTTTTATAAAAAAGAAGTATCTAAAATATTCTAGGCTGAAGAATAGAATTATCAATCACCTTTCATTATCACTCTTCACAAATCAAACCTCCTCCTACTCAGGCAGCTAGGACTATACAATAAACTGTGGTCCTAACCCGTTAAAGGAGAGATACTCACTTGGGTAGCATCCTGCTTCACAAATTTACCGAGCTCAGAACATTTTAAGTAAGCCTTGGATCTATGGGAGTAACGGAGTCCCACTCCCATTTAACAAGCGAGGGACTAATGGGAAACAACTCGGCGAACGGAATTTGATTGGGAGCTATCAATATTAATGGGGCTTAGGGAAGGAAGGAAGAAAGTAGAACTGGCTGAGTCAGCAAAGAGGATGCGACTGGATGTGCTAGAAGTAAGTGGTATTTGGGTACGGGGAGATAACGAGGAAGAAATAGATTACAAAATGTACTTGACAGGTATTAAAAAGTGTGCGACAGGGCCCTTCTTTGGGAATACTATTGCACGCAACGCAGTTTCTATTAGGCACATAAATGAGCGAATGATGTGGGTAGATTCGGCACTTGGAGGAATTAGGACGAGAATTGTCTCAAGAGTATTCAGCATGTGAGGTTGCAGATGAGGATGAAGTTGATGGTGGTGGTGGTGGTGATTTTTGTTTTAAGAGGAAGTACAACGAGGTAATCATCCTCCCTGAACAAATAAGTGGAAAAGAAATTTAAAATATAAAACAAAATTATTTATTCAACAAAGGAATTTGGAAACGCAGTACAAAATAAAACAAAAAATAATTATAAAACTAGGCCGAAAGGATTACTAACGTATCAAAAGGGAACGTACGTTCCCTGAGTAACAGTACACCTGTAATTTACATACCCTTGATAAGTCCACTGTCGCACATAAAGCGGATGACGAGATCAGCAGTAGTCGCGTCATCGGCTAGTATGCGTTCGAGTGTTTACTGCAGGCCGAGGCTCCGTCTTAGGCCAGAGAGATCGGCGCACTCTGTGAGGATGTGGGCCACGGTGAATTCGGCACCACAAGAACACACTGTGGGGTCTTCCCTCTTTAGTGCGTGGATCGTAAATGACCTATCCTCAGCCTGCACAGTACTATGGCCTCTCTCCGTGAAGGTCGGAAAGAGGACCGCCACACGGTAGTTGTCTTCTTAATTGCTCTCAGCTTGTTAGGAGTTCGGATATCTAGCCACTCCGATTCCCAGAACGCCAAGATGGTTCGACGTAGCTGAGAACAAATATCCTTAGCAGGTACATTGACGGGTCTTGGAGGTAAAAGTGCAGCTTCCTTTGCTGCTTCATCCGCAAGTTCGTTTCGCACAATCCCAACGTGGCTTGGAAGCCACGCGAAAGTAATTCTGGTGCTAGCATCGAATAAACCTGGCTAGAAGGTCATGTATTTGCTGCACCAGTGGGTGTTGCGAGAAACAGGTTTTAATAGACTGCAGAGAGCTTAACGAATCGGTACACAACAGAAAGTGGCTTCTTTCGTCACGCAGTGCAAACTGCAGAGCCTCTAAGATGGCGTAAATCTCTGCAGTATACACGCTACATACTTTAGAGAGCGAGATCTTCGTACACATATCATCAATGACAAAAGAGAACCCAACATTATCTCCGATTTTAGAACCATCCGTGAAGATAAGTCTCGCGGCCGGATATTGGTGAACAAAGTCCTGGAAATACCTCCGATGAACGGAGGAATCCGTGTTCACCTTGGGTCCACGGAGCAGATCTAGACGTATATCCGGCCGCGGAACCAACCACGGAGGTACCTCGCTATGAGTTTGTTCAAGACAACCACCGATATCAATATTCAAATCATGACACAAGCTATCAATCCGAAACCCAACCGGCCGTGTGGCATTCGGCCGGTCTTGGCACCGCTGGAGGTATTGGGTGCGATAGATGCATTGATTGCTTGGATGTAGCGGCATTTCACGAATTCTGGCAGCATACGTTAGGAGTAACTGCTGCCTCCTTATCCGTAAAGGTGGAACTCCCGCTTCAGCGAGCAGGCTGGGAATGGGGCTAGTACGGAAAGCACCCGTTGCCAGCCTTACTCCACTATGGTGAATACTGTCTAAAAGGCTCAGCATAGATTTTGATGCTGAGCCATAAGCCGCACTTCCATAGTCAATTCGGGAGAGGACCGTCGCCATGTAAAATCGTAGCAGTACCGCACGGTCAGCCCCCACGAAGTGCCGCTGAGAAACTTAAGCATATTAAGTCTCTTCATGCAGGCAACCTTTAACTGACGGATGTGAGGCTGCCACGTAAGTCTCTTATCAAAATGGAGACCCAGGAATTTGCAGGTGTCACCACTGGTAAGAAACTGTTTCGCAAGCGGAGCTCTGGTTCAGGATGCACAGGCCGACGTCGACAGAAGTGTACAACTGAGGTTTTCGCTGCTGAAAATCGAAAACCATGTTGCAGGGCCCATCTGTCGACTCGGTTAATAGCTTGCTGTAGCTGTCTCTCTGCAAACGCCACCCTTCCGGAGCTGTAATGTAGAGCGATGGAACGACTGCGGGCCCAGCAGCGGCAACTATGCCGTTGATGGCGATTGCGAACAGCGTGACACTCGGTACCGATCCCTGAGGTACTCCATTTTCCTGAACGTAATATTGAGAAAATGCATTCCCTACTCGGACTCGAAAGAGACGGAGGGACATGAAGTTCTCAATAAACGTTGGCAAATTTCCCCGAAATCCTCACTGGTGTAGAGTGGAGAGAATCCCATATCGCCAGGTAGTATCGTAAGCTTTTTCCAGGTCAAAAAACACGGCGACTAGGTGTTCCTTCCGGAGAAAGGCCTCCTGAATGGCGCTCTCCAGTCTGACCAGATGATCAGTGGCAGACCGATGAGAGCGAAAACCACACTGGTAGTTAGACAAGAGGCCCTCCCTTTCCATGGCCCAAACAAGACGCCGGTTAACCATCCTTTCAAATAGCTTACAGAGGCCATTTGTAAGGCATATTGGCCTATAACTATCCAGAAGTTTTGGATCTTTACCTGGCTTGGGAATTGGTATTACAATTCCCTCACGCCATTGAGATGGAAACACTCCCTCACTCAATATTCTGTTGAATAGGGTGAGGATATCCTTGAGACATCTGTCACTCAAATGCTTAAGCATTTGATTATGGATTTTGTCCGGTCCAGGAGCCGTATCTCTGCATAGCGCCAAGTGCACTTCGCAACTCCCACTCCGTGAAGGCCACGTTGTAGGGATGCGAAGCACTAGAGGCAAAAGAGAGATGGTGGGCCTCTGCTTCGCGCTTAATTGGAAGAAATGCAGGGTCGTATCTCCTAGAGCTGGACGTATCTGCGAAATGTGACGCGATGTGGTCTGCAATTACTGAAGGAATCGTAACTATATCTCCATTAATGGAGATTCCGGGTACTGAGGGCACATTCTGTACTCCGACAATACGGCGGAGTTTTGTCCACACTTGTGATGACGGAGTATGTGCCGTGATGGATGACACATACTTTTCCCACGTAGCTTTCTTACTTTCTCGAATCAAAAAACGGGCCTTCGCGTGCAGACGCTTAAATGCGATATGATTGGCCATCGTAGGATTCCGACGATAATGCTTAAAAGCCCGTCGGCGATCACGTATGGCTGCTGCAATTTCGTCCGTCCACCATGGGACCTGTTTCCAGCGACGAATACCGGACGAAGAAGGAATTGCTTCCTCTGCAGCAGCCAAAATTCCAGTAGTAATGGAAGAGACGTGGTCGTCAACAGACTCCAGCATATCATCAGCCATCACTGCGCGTTTTGTAAATTCTGGCCAATTTGCCCGCCGAAGTAACCAGCGCTTAGGTACTTCGGACTGTCTTTGATTCAAGAGAGACAGAATTATCGGGAAGTGGTCACTATCACAGAGGTCGTCGTGAACTTGCCACCGTAGCAGGGGAACTAGCGCACGGCTACACAAAGTGACATCCAGGTGTGAGAATGTGCCATGCGCGCTACTGAAATGTGTCAGTTCCCCTGTATTGAGCACACAAAGATCAAATAGGTTGATCATTCGCTCGAGCTACCTCCCCCTAGAAAAGGAAGACGGAGAACCCCATAGTGTGTTACGTGGGTTCACATACCCCAGCATGAGGAAAGGAGGAGGCAACTGAGGGATCAAATCTTGTAGTGCATGCATATCAAGGTTATAATCCGGTGGAAAGTACACGTCGCAAACCATTGTCATTACTGGCAACGGAGTGCGAACTGCAACTGCATCTAGCTGAGTACGGAGCGGTACTTCTTCGCTGAAGATGTCGGAGCGAACTAGGGTACAAACGCCCCCAGTTGCCGCGCCATCCACAGCTACTCTGTCTTTGGAATAAAGACGATATCCTCTCATAGTCGTGTCGTGTCCAGGTCTCAAACGAGATTCCTGTAGACAGACTATGGAGGCCGCATAGACGGATATCAGTTGACGTAACTCAGCTAGGTGACAGTGGTAACTACTGCAGTTCCACTGCAATAGTGCCATTGTGTGGATTGGTAGTGTTGCGAAATTAGGACAACTGCTTGCCCTTCTTTTTGTCAACTAAATGCCATTTTCCGCCGTTGTTGTCGGTATTGTCGTCACCATCCACGACAATGAGTGGTTCAGTCTCCATTGTCTCCTCAGAAGAAGGAGGCGCAGTGACTGGACCCTCCGCGGACGGTGATCTCATTGGTCTGGAACAGTGGGCCTTCTTCGTGGGAGAACTAGGTTCTCCAGAAAGTGATCAAACAAGAGGGCGTCGGGGCCTCTCGCTCTTGCCCACCGTTTCTCTCTTTTTGGGAGGAGAGCCGGCAGATGGCTTGCCGGATTTCTTCAGTGATCCTGTGGACCCCGACTGAGTTGGAGAAGGCTTCTTCTCCAATTTTTTGAGGGAGCTCCGTGGCTTCACCTTCTCCTCCTTTATGATCTGGGCATTGGAAGGAGGGCTGGACTTTCCAGCCCTATTTGGGGAAGTCTTTCCCCCCGCCCTGTTGGGGGAGGACTTCCCAGCCGAACGTTCCTGGGAAGGGCCCTTCCCAGGCAACATCGACAGTAACGCTCTTTACGGTGCTTCACATGCTGAATCTCCAGTTTCTTTAGTTACTGAATTTTGTTGCTGGCTTTGACTTTTCAATGCATTTTCAGTACCGGTGTTCTGTACAAAACTCTGTGGAGTGATCCGTACGTTTGCGACCTTTTCCGCGAATGAGATGGAGAACTCCGGAGCAGCAATGGATTTGAACTTCCTCCGGGCGTTTGGATAAGATAGCTTATCCAGCGTTTTTATCTCCTCGATCTTCTTCTCCTGCTCGAATGTGGGGCACTCCTTGGAGATTGGAGCATGCGTACCCGGGCAGTTGACGCACACAGGTGGTGGTGTGCATTCAACCCCAGCATGCTCGCACTTCCCACACATTTTGCAGGTCGTCGAACCTGTACATCGCAATGAGGTGTGGCCAAACTTTTGACAGTTATAACACCTCATTGGTGCCGGAATGTACGGACGAACAGTCAGGCGATACATTGCTACCTTTATTCGTTCAGGTATGGTCTCAGCGTCGAAGGTAAGGATGAAAGCACCCGTATCGAGTAGCTTATCACCCACACGCCTCTTCAACCTCTTCACGTCGGTTACACCCCGACGTGCTAGGTACCGGATCATTGTATCATCGGAAGACTTAACTAAATACCTGTGGAATATAACTCCCTTGCAGGAGTTAAGGGTTTGGTGCTTCTCGATTTTCACCTCTACCTTACCGAATAACTTGGCTTTAAGTAGCCGTCTGGACTGTTCAGCCGTAGATGTCTTGATAAGTACGGATCCATCTCGGAGCTTGCGCATCTCGTCGACTTCACCAGCAACAATTTCTTCAATTGAATTACTTATCATAAAAGGACATTCGTCAAGGAAACTTTTACCATCGACCCTGGAAGCAACCAGGAATCGAGGAAGACGTTCGTCACTCATGTAGTCTACAGGAACTGGAGTATACCGCTTACGTTTTTTACCAATATTTGACGCTGTTTTTTGAAGGGTGCCACCCTTTGTAAAAGAAGGAAGAGAAAGAGGTTCTGTCTTTTGTCCCACGAGTACTCACGGAAATATGAGGTCGACCTCCGGCAGAGCCAAGGAGATTTACCGGAGGCAAGGCTATATACTCCAGAGGGCGCCCGGTATCTGGAGGGGGTCGCTTGGAACTACTCTCCCAGTAGCCATGCATCACCTCGCCATGACCCGAAACTTGTGATTGGGGGAGGATAAAACCTCCGTACTAACCTAATTATTTTGTTAATTTAATTTTTTAATTTTTTTTAAAAAAATTTTAATTTTATTTTTTTATTTTTCTGTAATGTCTAACCTAATGTACCCGAGGCAGAGAGAGTGGCCAGACAGGAAGAGGAATGAAATTAAAGATGGTGACAATAGAAGGGTAGAAACAGTGATGAAGAATAAAGAGCACAGACACCTCTCAAGCAACTCGGGGGACACCTCGTTAGTCTGGCCCTACACCGAGGCCTATCCAGCATGGGTAACCCTGAGCTGGCACAGCCCTCGGGATCAACAAGCACACAAGCCCCCACACCGACTTCAAGGTCATGGTGTCCCTAAAGGGGGGATGAAGTTGACAAGTTTTATGAAGCATTGAGTGCATAAGTCAGGGCCAAGAACAAGGATAGGAAATTGCTAATGGGCAATTTCAATGCGAGAGTTGGAAATAGAACTGAAGGATACAAAGGTTATGCCGAAAGTTTTTAGCAGCGCGTAAACCGTAATTCTGCAGACAATGGGATTATTTTCATTTGAAAGAGCGATGTTTTTCAACCTTGGAACATGCGCACGCAACCCCACCTAGCGTTACTTCCTCCACAGCAAGGGAAGAAAGCACAATTAGTGCCAAGTCAGCCACGGTGCAAGATGGAACTGTCGCGCCGAGATTTTCGAGCAATTATTTTTTATGATTATAAAAAGAAATTAAGTGCCGAAGAATGCCATTTTTCTTTGCTGCGTGTTTTTGGTGAGGCTGCCCCTTCTAGAGCCACAGTTGGGAACTGCTTTCGCGTGTTTTCAAGGGATCGGCAGTCAATTGAAGATGAACCTCGTCCCGGTTGCCCAGCAACAGCTGTGACTCAAGAAAATATTGATGCTGTGAGGGAAATGATCAAAGCAGACCCAAATCTTACATTTTGTGACATTGAAAGGACCTTAACTATCGGGTCAAGAGCAGCACAGGCCATCGTTCACGATTATTTAGGCCTTACCAAGAGATGTGCCCATTGGGTGCCACATTCCGTGACAGAAAGCCAAAAGGAGGAGAGAGTGGACTGGTGACATTTCATGCTAGAAAAATTCAATGGAGGGCAGTCCGAAGACACATACGATAATGTCACAGGAGATGAAACATGGGTCTACCAATATGACCCTGAAACGAAGAGACAGTCTTCTGCGTGGTGCTTTCCAAGTGAGGAACCACCCACAAAAGTTCAACGAAGTCAGAGCTCCGGAAAGAAGATGGTGGCAACATTTCTTTACGAAAATGGGGCATCTCACCTATGTGACCTTCGACACACGTCGAACAGTTCATCCTGAATGGTATGTGAATGACTGTCTTCCCAAAGTCCTCGCCACTTGGAGGTCACAGTATCCAAAGTCCAAGAGTGGGCACCTTCTGCTGCATCACGACAATGCATCTGCACACAGGGCTGCCAGAACAATGGACTTTTTGGAAAGGGAAAAAGTGTGAGTGTTACCTCTTCCCGCCTATTCACCTGACATGGCCCCATGTGACTTCTTTCTGTTCCCTAAGACCAAGGATAACATACGTGGGCAGCGGTTTTCGTCAGATGAAGAGGCCATTGCAGCGTACGAGAGTGCACTAAGTGACATCCCGAAACAAGCTTGAACTGGAACATTTTCTAAGTGGTTTCAGAGAATGGGAAAATGTATATGTGCTAATGGAGACTATTTTGAAAAGTTGTAACTATTTTTACACAAACAAAATTCTTTTCTCACACTCTGCTAAAAACTTTTGGCATAGCCCTCGTACGAAGGAGTGATTAATAAATGTAGGGAAGATACGGAAGCTAACAGGAATGGGAAGCATTTGCTGGGCTAGATATGGGTTAAACAGTTACCTATACATTCAAGTATAAGGCTATTTACTGCTACACAAACGAGGGCAGGGGAACCAGATCCATAATAGAAAATATCTTAACCGACTTCAAAATCAGGAAATCTGTTAGGAATGTATGGGTTTTCCAGAGATATTTCGATGATACAAACCACTAACTGATATGTTGATCTGTAGTAAGCTATGTATCTATAGGCCTAGGTTAGAGAAAATGAAATTTGTCTGCAAACGAATAAAGGTAGAAAATATCCAGGACAAGGAAATTACAGAAAAGTACATGGATATGATTAGTGAGAAGTTCTGGACAGTGGACAGTAACCTGATTCGGGATATAGAAAGGAGTTGACATATGGAGAAGCTGTAGTAGAAACAGCATGGGAATGGCTAGGAACAACTTTGTGCAAAGATGGTAAAAGCGAACATCATGGTGGAATGAAGTGAGAGCAGCTTGTAAACGCAAAAGGCTAGAAACAAGGGCTGATGATGACAGGAAATTGTACGTAGATGAAAGAAAAAGAGCAAAACAAATAGATGAATCGAAAAAGAAGTCGTGGGAAGATTTTGGTAATAACCTGGATAGGTTAGTTCAAGCAGCAGGGAAAACTTTTCTGGACAGTAGTAAACAATCTTAGGAAAGGAGGGAAAAAGGAAATGAACAGTGTTTTGGGTAATTCAGGTGACATCATAGATCCCAGGGAACAATGTTTTGGGTTAATTTAGGTGACCTCATAATAGATCCAAGGTAACACTGGATAGGTGGAGAGAACATTTTGAAATTCTTCACAACGTAAAAGGAAATCTTCATGGTGGTGGAGTGAACAAGCGAGCTCACAGGGAGGAAGAAAATTATGTTGGTGAAATTACGCTTCAGGAAGTTGAAAAGGTGGAAACTAAAATCTGTTGTCATAAAGCAGCAAGAATAGATGAAATTAGACCTGAATTGGTGAAGCATAGTGGGAAGGCAGGGATGAAATGGCTTCATAGAGTAATAAGATTAGCATGGAGTGTTGGCAACGTACCTTCAGATATGACAAGAGTAGTAATTGCATCTATCTATAAGCGAGGGAACAGGAAGAATTGCAACAACTATCGAGGTATCTCACTGATTAGTATACCAGGCAAAGAAAACACTGGCATCGTGGAAGGGAGGGTGAGATCAGTGGTAGAGAAGAAGTTGGATGAATACCAGTGGGGTTTCAGACCACAAAGGGGCTGTCAAGATCAGATTTTCAGTATGCGCCAGGTAACTGAACAATGTTACGAGAGGAATAGATAGTTATGTTTATGATTCGTAGGTTTACAGAAAGCATATGACAGGGTACCGAGGGAAAAAAAAGTTCTCCATACTGGTGGACTATGGTAGATGATAAAATCAATCAAAGGCATTTATGTTGACAATTAGGCTGCAGTGAGAATTTTTGGTAGAATGAGCTTTTGGTTTAGGGTACTTACAGGAGTTAGACAAGGCTGTAATCTTTCACCCTTGCTGTTCGTAGTTTACACGGATCATCTGCTGAAAGGTAGTGGCAGGGGAGGCATTCAGGTACGTAGAAATGTACTAAGCAGTCTGGCCAATGTTTACGACTTGGTCTTAATGGCAGACTGTGCCGAAAGCCAAGAGTCTAATATCTTGGAACTTGAAAATAGGTGCAATGAGTATGGTATGAAAATTAGCCTCTCGAGGAGTATTTGATGTCAGTAGGTAAGAAATCCAAGAGAACTGAATATCACATTGGTGATACAAACCTGGAACAGGTAGATAATTTCAAGTATTTAAGAAGTGTGTTCTCCCAGGATGGTAATATAGCCAGATTGAATCAAGGTGCAGTAAAGCTAATACAGTGAGCTCGCAGTTGCAATCAACACTATTCTGTAAGAAGGAAGTCAGCTCTCACACGAAACAAATTTTACATCGGTCTGTTTTCAAACCAACTTTGCTTTACTGGAGCGCAACCTGGGTGGAGTGAGGGTGGTGCTGAATTTTTGTTTTAAGAGGAAGTACGAGGTAATCCTCTCTGAACAAATTAGTGGAAATTAAATTTAAAATTTAAAAAATTATTTATTGAACAAAGGAATTTAGAAACAGTGCAAAATAAAACACCTCAGGTTATTTTATTCATAAGTTAGAAGTAACAGACAAGAAAGAAGCGAGGATGATTGCTGGTACAAACAGGTGGGAACAATGGCAGAAGGGCACTCGGAATGAGGAGAATAAGGTTAAGTCAGGAATGAACTCGAGGGGTGAAGCTGTACACATAAACCGGCTTCGGTGTTGGAGTCAAGTGAGGCGAATGGAGGAGGATTGGTTACCTAAGAGAATAATGGACTCTTATGGAGGGTAAAAGAAGCAGAGGGAGATCAAGACGATAATGGTTAGACTCAGTTTCTAATGATTTAAAGATAAGAGGTATAGATTTAATGAGGCCACAGCACTAGTTGGAAATACAGGATTGTGGCGACGTTTAGTTAATTCACAGAGGATTGCAGACTGAACGTTGAAAGGCATAATCAGCGGATTGTACAGTCATAGCTGCCTGAGTATAAGGATGGCCATGACCCAGTCTGAGATGGCCACTACCATTCCGTAGCAACTGGTATCCGGACTCTCAGGACCACTTACCAGGCCACTCAGCAGTTGGCCCATGGTTCACAAACTAGGACATGACTAGAGTAACTCACACCATGAATCATGAAATATTTTAATTAATACAAAATAACCCTTTATGAAACTTATTTTAATATTTTTACAAATTATAAGCCAATTATTACAGCAATGTTATATTTGCAAAGTAAGCTGCAAGAGGCCATCGTTTTTAAAGAACACATCATCATCATAATAATCACAGACACATTATTCTATACTATAACCATAGTCCTAACGAAAACCAGTATAATAGTAATGTTAATGGCTTCACGCCCCAATAACTACTTTTACAGTTTTCAGACGCCGACGTGCGGGAATTTAGTCCCAGAGAAGTTCTTTTACTTGGCAATAAATCTACCAACACAAGACTAAGCATCCTGAAATACCACCGGACTGAGCCAGGATCGAACCTGCCAATTTGGGGTCAGAAGGCCAGCACCTCATCCATCTGAGCCCCTCAGCCTGGAATAGCCAGTATAATAATAATAATAATAATAATAATAATAATAATAATAATAATAATAATAATAATTGTACCGGGTGGTACACCTCCACGCCGCTAATTTAAATGCGCGCCAGTTAAAACTCCTCTGCTGGAGGAAGTCTGAACTTTATTGACGGTATTAATTTTCTACCTTCTCAGAAGATGTCACTACCTGTAAATTTTGGAGTTTTAGAACTGTGTCACTTTTGATGTGTTTTTGTTTCGCTTGAAGTAAGAAGTGTGAACTTTCTCTTCTAGAGGACACTACTGAAGATCTACAATAGTGCAACCTAGTGCGGAGTCAAAGAACTATTTTTTTTTGGAGAAAATTTAATTTCAAGAGTTTGTTCTTTGTTAAATTTCTTTCTGTCATTGTTTAAGTTGGCAATATTTACCCCTTTCTTCCCCTTGTTATGAATGTATCCAATCCCGAATTTCTTCTATTAATTTCTGACCAATCGGGTGTATCTTCCCCCAACTTGAATCTGTTGCGGGGTCCTACCCAATAAAGAGTTTGTGGGAGGGTGTTTTCTTTCCCCTAATGCCTAGAACCTTCCGCGAGAGGATATAAACTGCTGATTTTCGGGTCTCCGGGCCACTTCTGTTCCATCTTTCAGTGCGTAAGGTACACAGCAGGGGGCGGGAAGCGCCTCTTTCTTCTCCAGCCGTTCAACACAAGGTAATGGCCAATTAATAACTTCTTTCGTTGCTAGATCAGCAGTTTAACTCTCGGGGCGGGTTCTAGGCCTTCCACCATGTAACTTTCCTTTAAAATGTAAAAACTACTAGTATCTATTCTATCTTTCAAACGACATATCGGGATAGAGAGTGCTTAACCCTCTCGAGCTCCCACTCACATCGTCTTGAGGTGAACGTATTTTTCTCAACCAATTCTTCCGTAATGTAATGTAAATTGTTATTAAGTCACCTCTGTAGTATGGGATTAGCCCTTGTATTAACGGCCTAGTGCCAAGTAGGTCTTAAGCAAAGTGTATTAGGAGTGCAAGTTCGCCTCCTCTCAAATTGTATTTTAGAGGTCATGTATTAACCTTCTTGTAATTTAACAGACCTCAGTAGGTTGGGTATTTTACCCCTGTGTATACGTCCTTGGAGGACAGCTTAAAAGTGGAGTTCGGGGTGGCCTATGATAGGCTTGTATTTTAAGGGGAAGTTGCCCTTTATTGAAAATTGTGTCTCTGCCTCAAGGAGGCTTTTGGGTGTAATTGGAAGCAAATGTTTCTGGCATGTTTGGGGGTTTTCGGCCCCTTTGTTGTATGGTGTTCATTGTAAGGTTGGGCTCTTTGCTCAAGAATTATGTTTCTGACTTTTGAAGCCCCAAATGGGGTACCTATGTAAATGTATTTTTCAATCGTGTTTCGGCTACTAAGTACCTGTTCTATTTGTTGTTACCTAATTTTGCAAAGAAAATATAACCTTGTTAAATTTTAAAATTAATTTCACTTTAGTAGCTTGAGACCTATTCACCACCCAGCACCTTCTTTCATGCATAACTACCACCAAAACACGGTAACAAGTGGTAGCAGAGCGTGGTTGAATGGGTCTCAATTTAGCCCCTTTTGACGGCTAGACATTGTTTTGATCCGAACTCTAACCATTTTCTCAGTTGCTGGAATTTTTTTTTGACTTTTCAAAATTGTTCGGTCATCATGCCCGGCCCTCGCGATGTTCTCCTTCTTAACTACTTGCGCAAGGAGGAGTTGATCTATGAATTAACTATCAGAAATGTGCAATCTGGAGGCACGGTTGCAGTAGACACTAACAAGCTTAGAGAGTCCCTTGATTTGCCCATTTCCATCCCCAATTTGGGAGAGAAAGAAATTGACGATTCTCTTTCCACGATCACGGAGAATGTTACTGGGCTAGCTTCTGTAGTTAGTTTTTTTTATGAAAATGATCCGTCTCCGAATCAAATTAAGCGTGTGCAAGGCAGGCTATATCATTTTTCGAATAGGGTTAACGATCTGTTGTCTCTAAAACTGAATGACGTTCAGAGGAAGGAAGCTAGTACGCTCCTGGAAAATATTTCCGAATTATCTAGTAAGGTCACTCAATTGTTAACTGGGGAAGTTCCTCCCAAATCAGATCAACCCACCATAGTGAATACTGGTAGTGAGGAAGCGCCTCCCAAGGGAGAAGTTAATAGGGTAACCGTTGCTGCTCAAACTATCCCTCCCCCATTGGACAACGAATCTGAACGTCGCGCATCATTGAGTAACATCCGTTCTGAATTAACTTCTTTGCCATTGAAGCCTTTACCTACTATGTCACCCGGGTTTAGCAGCTTGCCTCATCCATTGGCAATGTTGCTCAGAGGTATTTCTAAGTTTTCCGTTAATACCACCAGTGATGTAATTTCATTTTTAAGATTTCTAGTTGAATTTCAGGATCATGCCCTTGTGTTTTCTCTGTCTCCATGTCAAATTTTGCAAATTATCTATCCGTATGCTATAGGTATTCTCTCAGACAAAATAGTTAGAGCCATTGCCGAGCAATCATCTATTGAGGATTTCCATGCCCATTTGCTAGCTAACTTCATCCCGGCTAGGGCCAGGTCCTCCCTTATTCAGAAGTACTATTATCGTGTACAGCGCTTGGATGAAAACTTGGCTGATTTCATACAGGACATTAAGTTTTATACTAGGGTGTTTGCCCTTCATTTTCCTGAAGATCAGATTGTACAGGCTATTGTAGAGGGAATTTCACCTCCCTATAGGTCATATTTGTGTTTCGCGGCGTGCCCGCAAACCTTCTCTGAACTTGAAGCATTGGCCGTCTCAGCGGAAGGAGTTAGATACGCCGATTCTTTGCGTGTCGCGAAAGAACCCCCGCCTTCCTTTAGTAACACTCGGCCTCCACCTCGCCGACCAGTCAATCCCCGTAAATGTTATGCTTGCGGGTCGCATGACCATCTGCGCAACAAGTGTCCGCTGATCAAGTCAAGTGGGACAAGGAATGGAGCCGGGTCATCACAAGGCTGTTTTAAATGTGGGGCTTTCTCACATATTGCCAAGAATTGTCCCAACTCAAATAGCACCCCCTCCTGCTCAACTTCTGGTGCAAATTCCACCTATGCCAATAATAAAAAGTGACTAGTGGCTTCGGCTGAGTCGACTAATCCATCTTCCCGAGACTCAGCCCCTAGTAAACAGGTTGTAAATGCAGAGAACGATCAGCCTTCAAATTCATCTTTTGAATGCCCTAAAGAATGTCTTAGGATTGCGGCGGATACCCCCGCACCTGTTCCTTTTCTTAAGATTGAGTTAAATAACGAGCCTATAACAGCTCTCTTAGATTCAGGCAGTGTTTGTTCGATTATTTCGGCTGAATGGTATTCTAAATTGAAATCGGTTTGTAAACTTCCTGACTATGTCTCTTCTCCTGTTCAATACGTTTCGGCTAATTCATCTCCATTAGAAATTCTAGGTTCCTTACTGGTCAAGATTCGTATTTTTAAGTTTACATGGAAAATTAAATTGTTTGTGGCCAAGCAATTGTCTTGCCCCATTATATTGGGAGCTGACTTTATTTCTCACACTGGTCTTGTGCTCGATCTCCAGTCTAGGTCGTGTACATTCAAATTTGCTTCTAGTTGTAAAATACCACTATTAAAGTGTAATTCTGTGTCATGTTCTTCTATTTCGCCTACCCAGGATGAGATGTTGTTAGACCTTAGACATCTACCTGAGGAGCAGGCTGATAGTATTCGCAAACTGTGTCAGTCGTTTCCCGAGGTGTTCTCTGATACTCTTGGTGTTACTGACCTTATTGAATACAAAATTGAGGTCACGGATTCGATTCCTGTCCGTTTTCCACCTTATAGGCTATCTCCACCTAAAATGAAGGCTCTGAAAGAAATTATCGATCAGATGTTGAAGGATGGTATTATTAGGCCCTCTAAGTCGGCGTATTCATCGCCTATTTTTCTAGTCCCGAAACCCCAAGGAGGCTTCAGGCCTGTCATTGATTACAGGGCTCTCAATCGGAAGGTGGTGTTGCAATCTGTGCCCCTTCCTGACCTTCATTCTTGTTTTTCATGGTTTCGTAAGGCCAAGTTCTTCACCATCTTGGACTTAAATCAGGCCTATAATCAAATTCCCCTTGCCGAAGAGTCTAAACACCTTACAGCGTTTGCCACGGACTGGAATTTATATGAATACAACCGCGTGCCTTTCGGGCTCCCTACGGGAGCAGCTGTGCTCACTAGGCTACTAGATAGGGTCTTCTCCGACATCAAATTCGAGTACTTATATCACTATTTAGATGATGTCGTCGTATTTTCAGAGACTTTTGAAGAACATCTAGATCATCTGCGAGAAGTTCTCGATCGCCTTCGTAAGGCTGGGTTAACTGTTAAGTTGTCCAAGGTTGCCTTTGCTAAGCCCTCTATGTCATTCCTAGGGCATATTGTGTCACCCGATGGTGTAGCAGTCGATCATTCTAGAACACAGGCCATCCGTGATTTTAAACCTCCCAAGGACATTAAAGGTATCGCCAGGTTCATTGGTATGGTGAATTTCTTCAGAAAGTTCATTCCTAACTTTGCTAATAGAGCGGCGCCCTTAAACCTTCTTCGTAGGAAAGGCATCAAATTCGAGTGGGGACCTTCTCAACAAGCCGCTTTTGAAGATCTGAAATTAGCTCTCTGTAATGCCCCTGTCCTTGCTATGCCTGATTTCTCAAAGAAATTCATCGTCCAAACGGACGCGTCATCGTCAGCTGTAGCTGCAGTCCTTCTTCAAGAGACTGAACTAGGGAGGCGACCCATCGCCTATGCACCTAGGACTCTATCGGCTCAAGAAGCCAAGTATTCCATCTATGAGCTCGAAGGGTTGGCAGTCTTATTTGCCTTAGAAAAGTTCCGTCTCTATCTGGAACATGTCAAATTCGACCTGGAGACAGATAATCAAGCCTTAAGCTGGGTCTTAGGTAGGCCGCGTCGTACTGGTCGTATAGCCCGCTGGGCTATTCGTATTTCCGCCTTCCAGTTTGATGTTAGACATATCAGAGGTACCGAAAATGTTGTTGCTGATGGACTCAGCCGTATGTTTCATAACGACGTCGAGACCCACGAACCGGTCGACAGTTCATCACCTTCCGCTGGCTCCGATAATGGAAACCCTTTCTTCTGGGGAACATGCTGTCCCTTATGTTCTGAGGAATGGTGTTCTATGTTGCCCTTCGAGGCATGATAAGTTGATGAAAGTTGTTGTTCCAGCGGTTCTTGTACCTATGATCTTCAAGTATTATCATGAGACCCCATTAGGAGGGCATCTTGGAATCTTTAAAACCCGTGAAAAGATTCGTGAAATGTTCATCTGGAAAGGTATGGACGGCGAAATTCGTGAACTTGTAAAAGCTTGTAAATCTTGTTTGCTCAGTAAACCGACCATGTCCACCAAGGTAGGCCTCTTGTCTTCTCAGCAAGCGTCGCGCCCCATGGAACGCCTGTATATTGATTATGTAGGACCCTTCCCCCAGTCAAAGGGGAATGCCAACAAGTTCATCTTTGTATGCGTAGATGGTTTTACAAGATTTTCGTGGTTATTTCCGACTAAGCTGGCTACCGCTCAGTCTACAATTACTTGCTTAAATTCTATTTTTGCTTCTTTTGGTCCGTGCCAATATATTGTAGCTGATAATGCTAAGGCTTTTACATCTAATCTTTTTCGTAAATTCTGTTTTGACTTGTCCATCTCTCATGTAACTACTTCTGCTTATTACCCTCAACCATCTCTGGCTGAACGGGTTAACCGTAATCTCAGGTCCGCACTTATTGCCTATCATCATGAAGACCATTCTAGGTGGGACACGTCCCTGCATTGGTTAGCTTTTGCTTTGAATTCGGCGGTTCATGAATCTCACAAGTTTACTCCAGCTTCTTTGATGTTTAAGTTCGTTCCCAACACGCCGCTCTCTAACCTCTGGTCTCTGAATGACATTCTGCCCGAGACAATAGATCCGGACAACATTAAAGATCTTTGGAAGAAGGCTAAAGCTAATCTTAAAGTATCTCATGAAAAGGTTAGGGAAAGGTATGATCGTGGACGGAGACCCACCCCTTTAAAGGTAGGTGACCAAGTAATGGTCAAAAATTTTGTTCCCGCGGGCAAGCTTGCCCCCAGATTCAATGGGCCATGTGTTATTCTCGATTTCCTCACCCCGGTTACGTTGTTATTAAGCAATCCAGCCACCGAGAGGATATTTAGGGTTCACCTGTCCCAGGTGAAACCGGTGTAATTTCTGTGTTAACTTGCTTCATATTATTTTGAAAGGATATGAAGGTTATATTTTTTTTTGAGTTTCGCTTTTAAGGCATTCTGCCCCTTCTGTAATATTTTGGTTTTAGATGTAAGCCTTTTGTAAAACCTGCCCCGATCCGTTAAACTGCCATCCTGTCCTTGCCACGGCCATTACCACGCTCCCGTCTCCTGCTCCACCTTACACAGTGGCTTAACTTATGCCATGGATATTTGCACGCCGCTGGCCCCTCAACCTCTCCACAAGCCTGTACCCTCAAAGAAGATGATAGTCCAACACAATTCTGCCGCCTAGCTTTAATGTTTCAGTGCCCCCGCAGCCGCGCGGCACTGTCCCGCGGCTGGGTTCGAGGACGGGCCCCCTCGGCCCCAGCGAGGACGACATGTGCACGGCGAGCCGGAGCTCTCCTCCCGGCCTAGGCTGATGTGCGGCGCACGACCTGCTACTTGCCCGCAGCCTGTATATGTTCACCGCGGGCGCGGCGTGCTTCAACACCTCTGCTCCCCTCATAGTGCGGGCGAGCGGTATCTCAGGGTACTTGAGGGGTCCGAGCGGTTCCCTTTGGACGCAAGCTGCAACGGCCGGTCTGGCCATCCAACCTAGCCTACATCAACTACATGGACAGTCACTATAAGAGATGACTACACTTGGGAATTCAACAACAAATTTGGTGGACATTGCAAAATTTTTCATCACCTTTTAAAAGATTATCTTCAGAAATTCGCCTTCTACAAACATAAATACTTTACGTTACCAATTACAACAAAATTTTGGAACTGAATCAAACCCAATTAAGAAATTTCTCAAATACTTCTGTAATTTATTTTAATATCAACATCAAAACTTGGACCTTATTTTCAAACAAAAGTTTATGTTCTTCTGTGTTACCCCTTGGAGGAATTTTTGGGGGGGGAGGTCTGTACCGGGTGGTACACCTCCACGCCGCTAATTTAAATGCGCGCCAGTTAAAACTCCTCTGCTGGAGGAAGTCTGAACTTTATTGACGGTATTAATTTTCTACCTTCTCAGAAGATGTCACTACCTGTAAATTTTGGAGTTTTAGAACTGTGTCACTTTTGATGTGTTTTTGTTTCGCTTGAAGTAAGAAGTGTGAACTTTCTCTTCTAGAGGACACTACTGAAGATCTACAATAGTGCAACCTAGTGCGGAGTCAAAGAACTATTTTTTTTTGGAGGAAATTTAATTTCAAGAGTTTGTTCTTTGTTAAATTTCTTTCTGTCATTGTTTAAGTTGGCAATATTTACCCCTTTCTTCCCCTTGTTATGAATGTATCCAATCCCGAATTTCTTCTATTAATTTCTGACCAATCGGGTGTATCTTCCCCCAACTTGAATCTGTTGCGGGGTCCTACCCAATAAAGAGTTTGTGGGAGGGTGTTTTCTTTCCCCTAATGCCTAGAACCTTCCGCGAGAGGATATAAACTGCTGATTTTCGGGTCTCCGGGCCACTTCTGTTCCATCTTTCAGTGCGTAAGGTACACAGCAGGCGGCGGGAAGCGCCTCTTTCTTCTCCAGCCGTTCAACACAAGGTAATGGCCAATTAATAACTTCTTTCGTTGCTAGATCAGCAGTTTAACTCTCGGGGCGGGTTCTAGGCCTTCCACCATGTAACTTTCCTTTAAAATGTAAAAACTACTAGTATCTATTCTATCTTTCAAACGACATATCGGGATAGAGAGTGCTTAACCCTCTCGAGCTCCCACTCACATCGTCTTGAGGTGAACGTATTTTTCTCAACCAATTCTTCCGTAATGTAATGTAAATTGTTATTAAGTCACCTCTGTAGTATGGGATTAGCCCTTGTATTAACGGCCTAGTGCCAAGTAGGTCTTAAGCAAAGTGTATTAGGAGTGCAAGTTCGCCTCCTCTCAAATTGTATTTTAGAGGTCATGTATTAACCTTCTTGTAATTTAACAGACCTCAGTAGGTTGGGTATTTTACCCCTGTGTATACGTCCTTGGAGGACAGCTTAAAAGTGGAGTTCGGAGTGGCCTATGATAGGCTTGTATTTTAAGGGGAAGTTGCCCTTTATTGAAAATTGTGTCTCTGCCTCAAGGAGGCTTTTGGGTGTAATTGGAAGCAAATGTTTCTGGCATGTTTGGGGGTTTTCGGCCCCTTTGTTGTATGGTGTTCATTGTAAGGTTGGGCTCTTTGCTCAAGAATTATGTTTCTGACTTTTGAAGCCCCAAATGGGGTACCTATGTAAATGTATTTTTCAATCGTGTTTCGGCTACTAAGTACCTGTTCTATTTGTTGTTACCTAATTTTGCAAAGAAAATATAACCTTGTTAAATTTTAAAATTAATTTCACTTTAGTAGCTTGAGACCTATTCACCACCCAGCACCTTCTTTCATGCATAACTACCACCAAAACACGGTAACAATAATAATAATAATAATAATAATAAAATACCGTATTTCAGCAGAGCAACGTGTGAAATTTGAGTCCTCATCCCGAGGTAGTACAACTCTTTTCAGGCATACCCGTATTAGAAATGCATCTACCCTTTTAACCAAATAACAGCTTTAATGCCACTCTTACATTTCTGGCGGTATCAGGAAGCAAACTGCCTGAGAACAGTGGCTAATAGCGCTAACCTTTACACTACGGGGGTGGACTTGGATCACTGGTACAATAAATACGGAAATATAATATTTAAAAAATTATTGGCAACTTTATAAGTGATCGAGATATTTTCTCCTCATGCACGGTGTTTCATTATGTATATGCAATTTCAAAATCAGGAATTTCAATTGGTCCAACAATGAGCCTCTGCCTTTTTATAGTGGAAAAATCTTATAATCTGACCCACGTGTTAAATTTCTCTTTTACTGCATTTAAGATGTGACGGCAAGACCATTCACAGGGTTGACTAGTTCTGAGTGAACTGACGGAGGGCATTCACGGGAACAACTAATTGCCTCACTAGCAGCATTAACCTACGCTATAATGATATTGTATTTAAAATAGGCCAAAATTATCTTTTTCTGAAGACAGCAATCTTTAATGTGTACATGAACATTATTTTCATTATCGCCACTATTGATACATAAATAATTACATTGCCTGTAACGTGAAATGGTAGTGTATCGAGTGACCCCATATTTTTCTTATCACATTAATAATTACTACTCTGTTGCTATTTCCTGCAAACTGTTTTTCTTGTAAATATGACCACTCCATGCAAGACTGGAAGAATTAGGCCGATAGTTGTCAAAGAAAAGTATAAAACACGATGAAGTCCTGCTGTTATTATATAGCTGGCCATTGCAACACGCGGTGAGCTTACAACAGATATTTGCGTGGTGACACACGTTAACTTACAACATTTGCCACTTGCAGCACAGCGGTGCATTTTCCCCATTAATGCATGGAGCCTATAGCCCAGAGGAGATGAATGAGACAAGTTAATATTGGAGTTTTGCATCAGAAACGATAAGATTGTCTGAAATACGCTCTCCCAATATACCCCAAGGCAGCCCAGATCTCGCCCGGGGACTAGTTCCAAAATCGAACAGACTTTGCACTGGTGCAAAAACACTGGAAGATGTCTATACTAGAATGTAAGACATTTCCTGGAGCTGACTGTGGAAGTGATCATAAGGCGCTGGGTCACAACAATAAGGATCAAACTGAAATCTACAGTGAAGGCTGGACCAAGGAAGCTACAGTTTATAACAGAATCTCTTCAAGAATTTGGTGAAAATATAAGATCCAAATGTAAAAACTTCACAGTGAATGAAGAAACAGCAATTATCACAAACACGGAACAGTATCAGGGAGGTTGTGCCTACATCTTTATCTGCTGTGGATAAGAGACCACCAAGCACAAAATATCTCCGAATATCATGAGCTACCCTACAATTCACTGAAGGGGCCGATGACCTTCGATGTTAGGCCCCTTAAAACAACAAGCATCATCATCATCATCAACAATTCACTGAAGAGAGAAATGAAGTGAAGAAATCCGGGATTCACATTATCCAGGATGAAGATAGATACAAGAGACTGTGTAAGAAAATTTAGGAAAGCAGTAGAATGGATAGAACAATTTGTTAGCATGGTCTATGTGGAAATAGAGCAACATCAAAACCAGCCCTATTTGGGACCTTCTGAAAACTTTCAGTACACCTCAAGCATAGATGGCAAAAATAGGAACCATTCTGGAGACAAAGAAGAATCAGTTCTGAGGTGGAAACAACACAAAGAAAAGCTGTATACTGCAGATAACATGCTAAAAGATCGAAGTCCAAAATAAGAGTTTGCATTAGAAACCTCCAATCTTATAGAGCAAAACTGAGAATGTTATGAAACATCTAAAGAACTGCGAGTCCCAGAGTGCTGAGGATGAGGAAGATACAGAAGTGCTCCACACATTCTGTAACAGAGTATGGCAGACTGGAGAGTGGCCACAGGATTGGACAAGCTCCTTCCTAATCCCACTGCACAACCAGGGCTCAATCAGAAATTCTTCTAACTACCATATTACATTATTCAACATCATGCCAGTAAAATCATGGTTTATATCATAAATCAGCATCAGCATCTTAAACCAATCAATCAATCAATCACTACTGATCTGCATTTAGGGCAGTCGCCCAGGTGGCAGATTCCCTATCTGTTGTTTTCCTAGCCTTTTCTTAATTGATTGCAAAGAAATTGGAAATTTATTGAACATTTCCCTTGGTCAGTTATTCCAATCCCTAACTCCCCTTCCTATAAATGAATATTTGCCCCAATTTATCCTCTTGAATTCCAACTTTATTTTCATATAGTGATCTTTCCAACTTTTAAAGACACCACTGATCAGCAAGTTTTTGGTGACACTTGCAGGCCACCAGGAGTGAGGTTTTTTTTCTTTCTTGAACATTTGGAATCCTTAATTTTAACTCATTTTGGCTCCAACTTTTCTTTATTAATAAAGCTATATAATGTACATGTATGGTATATAACTCATACCTTCAATTTAATTGAAATCAGTGGCGTAGAAAATATTTTTCTCAAAATGCTGAAAGGAATAGTAAAACTGACAAAAATATAATTCTCTATATGCGATCAAGTTTGTATCCTTTACAACACACTGACTTGACTTTACAACAGTTTCTTTATGTTATGATAATTGACCCAGACAATCTGAGTTTTTCATAGTGTTCAATTTCCGTATTATTTCCAGTATAAACAATAAAATCAGTGATAAACCCAGTTTCACAGTCGCAAAGTACGAACACCTTTAAACCACACCTGTGTCCCTTTGATGGAATGCATTGTTTCCATTTTAGGCAACCTTTCCATGCAACTAGGTTCTCGTCAATACAGATATTTTGGAAAGGATAGAATATAGATCAGAATTACTCTCTGAAATAGTTTATTATAGGCCGAATTTTTTAATGTCTGCCAACTGGGGGTTGTAGATTGTTGTCGGAAACGTGCCGCCGTCTTAGAATGATGCGAGTAATTGTCGAGAGAGGTCACTTTACCAAACATCAGAGTTTCGATCAATTTATTTGTTAACCAAATAGTCCTTCATCGTGTTTTTTCTCCACATGGCCCATCAACAAAACAGTTGCCAGAAAAGCATAACGTCTGCACAATTGTAACTTCGACTTTTCCTTTACGACCATATTTTCCGTAACAAATAAGTAGTACCTGTTCATTTCTGGCACTACCAAGTTCACAATATTACGATCAACTACTACTTAGAAAATCGACACTTCAAGTCTTGAATCACTGTCATTATCATTCAAATGGAGATTATCTCTAACACCTGAATTTGATAGATCAAAATGAACAGAAAGCATAGAAAGAAACTTGCCTACAGAACTCCATTTTCTTCCTTCGGTTTGATCAGCCGACAGCTCGACCTCCTTTGCGACACCTGAGTGCTGCACTTCGTCCTCAATTTCAGTGTTATCATCTTCCGAGGAATTACCAATTTTTCTCCCATTGGACACAACACAATCACTATCATCATCGTAAATATATACAGGTAGACCTCGTTATACGCGATATTTATGTTCCGAGGAATTGTCGCGGATACCAAATTTGTATAAATCAAGAGTTATTTTATATGTCAAATACAGGGTTAGGTTACTGTTTACTCACATATTAAGTTTCAAATAGCAGTGATTCTTAGTATTTTTACAAAAACTGACCATTATCATGTTTCTGAAACGCATTTTAATGCAAACTTTATACATTTAAAAATTTAACACTGACAAACACAATAATAAACTAAACTTTGCATAGAAACTCTTGGCTTTAGCTTGAATAACATGTTTCCATTGCTTCCGAGCAAGATTTGGTCACTCCAGTCAGACTTAGGCTAAGTTAGTAGATGACTGAGCAGGGTTTTTGAATTAATTCCGCATTGTCACGAATCGTTCTCACAGTGGATTCACTAAGTCCCAAAGCACACTAAATATCAACAATATGCTCACCATTCTCATAGCGATCCAAAACTTCTAACTTTGTTTCTAACGAATACGACTTTGGTACACGCTTCTTTCCTTCGACAGGCACACTTTATTTCTTTTTACCCGGCGTTTTAAATACGAAAACTGTCAAGTGCAATTTCACAGCTCTACCGGTCGGAACTGACGATTCACATCTCAACAAACACAACAGAAGATGTGCATGCCCCATTTAACATTGACGCGCAACATAGTGCACGTTACAGAATTTGGCACGCATGTCTGTACCCGCCGTAAGGCATTACAGCTTCTCCGTGCTGTTAACCTTTACACTGCTACGCCCGAGATATCTCCGGCGTGGTAATGCGTCACATCCTTGCTGCGCCCGAGATATCTCGTCGGTAACTTTAGCTAAAGTTCGGAACAGGAAATATATACCTTTGGAGTTTCCTTTGTTTTTCTAACTTGAGAGGCAACAAGCAGCATAATGGGCCATCTGGGAGCCTTTGGTTGTGGTACCATACACAACCAATAACCCTCTATGGACGACCGCGACAAATTTGTAACGTTTCTAATACATTGCTTTATCTATATAGCGAGAAGCATTTTCACTCGGTTTCCGCGCGTAGCAGATTTGTAACACTTCAAAATTACAAGTGTAGGAAGTGGTGCAGCATTGCGACAATTTGTTGAACCATGTGAACAGTTGAATGTCGGGAGTTCTGAATGGCATGGACACGTGTATTTCAGCTGTGGATATTTATTATTACTGATCTTCAAAAGGAAAGTGATGAACTTTAACACAAAATAGTATATGATAGAAGTAATTTTGATGTACATCTGGATGAAAAAAATATTATGGTAGACATTATTCCAATAATTTGTGACCCCTTTTTTAAACGTTACAAATTTGTCAACTTAGGCATTTATAAGAAAATGGTTGTTTTTATAGAAAATGAAGCCCGCAACATTATTATGGAAAGAAGGGGTGTGTGAATGCTCGGGTGGTGGGCGGAGCGGATGGAGGGAGCGATGACAGTTGCCTGACTGCCTCTTCTAGTGATACAGATGATGATTATATGCCAAAGAATAGGGATGCTACATCAAGCAGTTCTGAAGATGGTAAGGTTTCAGCTCTTATCTTTGGTTTTGCACTACAACGTTATTTAGAACTCTTTCTGCATTAGTAGATTTCAAAAGACACTAATCTGTAGACTGTTTCTGTGACTTTCAGAGCCAAGTGATAAAGATGATACCCGTATCCCTGATGAAGACAACACTTCAGCTGCTTCAGCATCATGTGAAGCCACTAGAAGACTAGTTTGGAGAAATGTTAGTAAAGACAACAGTGCTCGTGATATACCAGAGTGGCGAGGTTCAGTCACAGACTCCACTGCAATCAAGGAACCTGTCGAGTATTTCACACACTTCTTCGATAGACATCTTCTCGAACATATAACACAACAGTCGAACTTGTATTCTGTTCAGAAGAATCCAGCCAAAGCTCTCCAACTGACTGTCAGTGAATTGGAACAGCTCTTTATATGTCACTTATTTAGTGTACCACATACTAGATTATATTGGTTTACTTTATTTGGTGTGTCTTGCGTATCGGATGTGATGAGTCGAGACAGGTGGGAAGATATAACGTCCAATCTCCACTGCAATGCCTAATTTTGAAGGTGCTAACAGAGAGAAACTTTTCAAACTTAGGCCACTGATAAACAGTCTGCTGGGAAAATTCAACGAGCTACCTATTGACAGGATGCTTTGTGCTGATGAACAGATGGTGCCTTTCAAAGATATGTCTACCTTGAAGCAATACATGAAAAAAAAAGCCATATAAATGGGGGTACAAAATATATGTCTTATGCGATTCAAAAGGAATTGTGTATAATTTTTAAGTGTACTGTGGCAAAAGTGATCCTTTGCCAGGAATGCAAGATTTAGGGGCTAATGCAAATGGTGTTTTGCGCATTTGTCAGGTCATTTCTAAACAATTGAACAACTTGTTGTACTTTGACAATTGGTTTACGACAATTTCACTCCTTTCGGAGCTTGCACGCGAGAAGATTTATTGTTTGGGGACCGTTAGAGCCAACAAATTGCCAGGATGTATATTGGTGACTGACAAAGATTTGAAAAGAAAAGGGGAGAGGTTCCTATAAAGACCGGGAGGCAGATATTGATGGTCGAAGTGTGCGAATTGTCAAATGGTTTGACAACAGATCCATAGTTCTTGCCTCTACATTTTCTGCTGCAGAACCACTGAGTAAGGTGAAACGAAGGGATAAAAAAGCAAAGGAAAGGGTTGACGTTGACTGTCCATCAATAATTTTTCTCTACAACAAGTTTATGGGAGGAGTGGATCTTTTAGATTCAGTTATTGCATTTTACAGAATCCACAACAGATCGAAGAAGTACTACCATCGGTTATTTTTTCATCCCTTGATATGGTGATTGTAACTACTTGGCTCTTGTATAGGAGGGACTGTGACTCCTTTGGTGTCCCCCAAAGTAAGCAGATCCCACATTGTCAGTTAAAGGCTGAAATAGCTGATGCTTTGTGCAAAATGAACAAGGACGTAAGTGGGAGAAAGAGGGGAAGACCGTCTTCAAGCGTGGATTCTGAATATGCAAAGAAGAAGAAAATAGGGCATGCATCTAAGCCAATTCCCCAAAAGGTTGTTCGTCAGGACAATGATGGACATTGGAAAATTGTGTCTGAGAAGAACAGGAGGTGCAAAATTCCAAATTGAAAAGGAAGTCCAATTGTGTGTCAGAAGTGTAATGTTCATTTGTGCATCGAGAAGAAAAGGAACTGTTTTCTGGACTTTCACAAAGAATAAGAACTAGGCAGATGCAAAATGCTGAACTGTAAGGGAAGTCCCTCAATTAACTGTGAGAAATATGTTCATTTGTGCATCGGAAAAGAAAGGAATTGTTTTCTTGACTTTCGCAAAGAAAATGATATAATTATTCACAGACGAACATTTAAATCGTCTGTACCTTTAAATGCCTACTGTGAAAAATATGTAATACTACAAAATATAGCACATTAATTTTTTTGTCTTTAAGGATTCATAATTCTGTCCATAGAGGGTTATAACCCGACCCAAGGGAGATAGGGCCACCTTCCCTATTCCCCACTTGAGTAACTCCTGCCTGGCACATGCACGTTGTGGGGGGGTGGGCATCCTCTATCCCAGTACGCCAGTGTAAAAGGATGGCTAAGTTCAGGTGGGGACCCAGTCCCACGGGGTATAACGTGGAACCCATGCCTAGGGTTGCGGGTGAAGACTTTAACGGCGGATCCAGCAGGGAAGGAGACCTTTGGCATGGTGGAAAAGGCGGATGAGGCAACACTACCTCACTGGGGTTAATTAGTTGAGGACGTAAGATGGGGTAGACGGGACTCCTTAGTCGTGGTGAAGACAACCTGCCTAGGAGTAGGATGCTCCAAAATCCATGTCCCCAGCCAGTGGATAGGGTTGAGCGTGGGGTTAACGGCCTCACCTTGTAAAAAAAAGATTGTTCAGAAGACTTCTACGAGAAAACAGGATGGAAATCAAAGACGACAAAAGCTTAGGAAAAGGACACGAGTAAGGAAAGCGGATATAAACATGGCGAAATGGAATGTAAGAACAATGTTGAAACCGGGGAAAATGCAAGAAATTGTAAATGAAACAAAAAGTTTGGATACGACTTAGTAGCGATTCAGGAAATAAGATGGAAAGGGCAAGGATGTATTGAAGGATTATAACCTCTATTACAGTGGCCCGGAAGAAAGAACAGGACAGTTCTGTACGGGATTTATAGTACATGGGAAACTGAAGAAGAGTGTATTAGGATTTGAACCGATCTCAGATAGAATATAGTTAGTACAAACCGTAGAAGAGGGACCAAGATATGACATGATTATTATTTTAGGAGATTTTAATGCCAAAGTGGGAAAGGAAGAGTGTATGAGACCAATAGCTGGGAAATATACACTACATGAAGAATCAAATGAGAATGGTTTTTATTTGGGACAGTTTGCAACTACGAGTGGTCTTATAATTAAAAGCACCTGCTTTGATCATAAAAAAATACATAAAGGAACGTGGAAGATGCCAGGAAGCACTGTGGTAAATCAAATAGATCATGCACTAGTGACGAGGCATGCAGCATCCATTATTGATGTAAGGACATGCAAAACTGATCATTATTTAGTAAAAGCAATAGTGAGACAAAAATTGGCAACAGGGCAGAGGAGACAACCTACGGAAAGAAGGAAATGGAATTTGGAAAAACTACAACAACCAGAAGGAAAACAAGAATTCCAGTCAAAAATGAATAATACTTTACAGACAATTGGACAAGTATCTGGAATAGAGGAAAGGTGGGCAAAAATTCAAAAGTGCATACAAAATGCGGCACAAGAAACAATGGGTATAGCTAAAAAGAAAAGAAACATTTGGCTCGATGTGGAGTGTGAGGAAGCGACTGAAAAGAAGAATGCAGCAAGAGCAAAAATGTTACAGAGAGATACAAGGTCAAATAGGGAAAATTATGAGAAATGCAGACGTGAAGCTAATAACATCTGTAAGAAGAAGAAAAGAGATGATTAAGAAGAAACTAGAGAGTATAGAGACACAAAGGTTACAGAAGAGGACAAAGGAATTTTATAATGAAATTAATTATTTCAGGAAGGGGTATAAGCCAAGATTGAATGACTGTAAGAATAAAGAAGGTAAGCTATTACAGAATGAAGAGGAAATACGTGAAAGATGGACCGAATACTTCCGAGAGCTCCTTACCAAGGAAAGAGAAGATGTGGAAGAAAATGAAAGGCATATGGAGCAGAGCTGGCCAGAACAATGGATAAATGCCCCCACATTGAAAAATGTAGAAAATGCTATTGCAAAATTAAATAACCATAAAAACAGCAGGAGAAGACGGAATAACAAGTAAACTGATTAAAAATAGCAGCAAAGAAATGCTACGAGAGAAACATGAACTGATTATTAAGATTTGGGAGGAAGAACGGATACCTGATGAGTGGAATACAGAAATAATTTTCCCAATATATAAGAAGGGAAATAAATACGAATGCACTAATTATAGGGGAATCACATTACTGAATATCATCTATAAAGTATTTTCAAATATCCTATTACAATATCTGACTCTAGATGCTGAAGACTGGATGAAGTACAGTGTGGTTTCAGGCTAAATAGGAGCACAATAGATCAAATATTCGTGGTACGTCAAATGATGGAAAAATGCTATGAGCATAATATAGATTTACATATGTTGTTTGTAGATTTTAGACAAGCATTTGACAGTATATACAAGGATAAGCTATATGAATATATGGAGACAATAGGAATACCACAGAAACTGATTAGGATGTTCAGAATCACTTTAGGAGAAGTAAGGGCAAAGGTGATGATGGATGGAAGAATTGGAAATGAGTTTGCTCTTAATACAGGAGTCAGACAAGGTGATGCACTCTCAGCTACTTTGTTTAATCTGGCAATTAACCAAGTCCTTGAAAAAATAATGGATACCGGAAATATTGTATATAAATCTAAACAAATTTGTGCATATGCAGATGATGTAGTGTTAATGGCCAGGAATGATAGATATTTGAAGGAAATGTTTCTTGAAATGGAGGAAGCAGGAAAACGGATGGGATTGGAGGTGAATGACAGTAAATCTAAGTAAATGCATGCGACTGTTATAGAGGGCAGAAGAAGTCAAGATAATCTGACAATAAATGGCCATAATTTTGAGAATGTACTAAGTTTGAAGTATTTGGGAACCATGTTGACTAATAATAATAGAATAAGTGAGGAGATACATCACAGAATAATAGCTGGAAACAAGGCCTATTATGCTGTTACATTATTTAAATCTCCTCTATTGTCTAAACCTACAAAATTCAAAATATATAAGACCCTTATTAGAACTGTAGTGACATATGGCTCAGAAGCCTGGAACCTGTTAGTTGATTACACAAATAAATTAAGAATATTTGAAAGAAAAATTATTAGACAAATATATGGCCCAATTAAAGACCAGAATGGTTGGAGGATAAGGACGAATGTTGAAATACAGAACATATTAGACCAGGAGGATATAGTTAGATTTATTAAGGCACAGAGACTGCGATGGCTTGGCCATGTGGAAAGAATGGAGGAAGATCGAATGCCAAGAAAAGTAGTTAAATCCCGAGTAGATAAAAGACTCACAATTAAGTATTTATTATTTTCCACCTAGTCGATGAAATGATTGCTTAAAGCAATTTAATGGTTAAAAGTGGTACATGTTTCGTGTATTATAAACATCTTCGGCCACATAACACTGTTTAGATGAAAAATATGTAAATTGACAAAGTAATGCTTAAGAGGATGGGCCAGTGTCTGCATTGGGTGAGTATCTACGCTTCCTGTCAAATATTTTTCTTGTTTGTGTTATTTCTTGCCTTTCTTTACTTGTACCAGTAATTGCCGGTACGAGCTGGTACAGAGACAGGGATAAGTTCTAGTTTATACATTTCTCTGCCTTTTTGTTTTATGTGGATCAGTGGTAGTGCTGACCTCCGGATCCCAAGATAGCGGATTCAAACCTGACCAATGTGGTCAGATCTCTGGTGACACATTTGGTGTTTACTCGACATAATTCATTAAATCACAGCCACACACGCCCCAAGAGAGATTCGATTTGCTCTGCCTGCCATCTAGTAGGCCTACAGTAAAACAGAATATCAAAATTGATGAGCAGACAGCCAGGTGGCGTTGAATTAAAATGTCTGCACACTGTAGTCGAGGCCATACGATTATTAATATATTACCTCAGTAGTTCAAATTTTTTCACATTCTTTTTCCTCTTTCTTTCTGATCTGATCGGTATCAACAGCTGTGAAGGCCAGAAATCATTTGCAGTAGTGGGAAGCACGATGATCAGCAAAAGGATAGTAAGATGGGGGTTGTATGAAGCGGATTTGAAGTCCAAGAGACCCATCGTAGGATCTCCGCTTACACGCGAGCACTGTGCCTCTTGGATGCAATTCGCCAACGCCCATTGACAATGGACTGTGGAGCAGTAGAGCTCAGTGCTACGTAAGAATGAATCCAGATTCTGTTTGAGGGCATCCGATGGAAAGGAGAGAGTATGGAGAAGGTTCGGGGAACATGATTCACCCTGCAGTTTCTCTGCAATGAAACCATTCAATGGAGGCTCTGTGATGGTCTGAGCTTGGATTAACACTGCTGCGAGCACGGAGCTTGTGTTCATCGAGAATGGAAGTCTGGCAGCCTACGGATACTTCAAGAAGATTCTAGTGGATTACGTGGTGTCCTTTCCACCTGCCAACAGCAAGAACTTTATCCTGATGAATGACAATGTTGACCCACACATTGCCTTTTTGTACGTGAGTACCTGAAATCGGACTTGAGCGCATGATGTGGTCTGCTCATAGTCTGGGATATGCTTGGAAGACGTACTAAGACTCGTTCCCCTGACACGCTGGCTCAACTTCGGGCTGCGCTCCAGGAAGAATGGGAGCTCATACAACAAAAGAACACTCAAGACTGCATCCTGAGCATGGCTGATCAAATCACAGCTGTAACTCTGGCTAAAGGTGGTAATACCCATTACTGAGGCAATGGAAACGTGTTGAAAATATGTGGACAAATGGACTGCATACAAAACAGCGCAAAGATCCAGATTTTGACACTACCAAATTCATGATAGTGGACTGTTATAACTGTCAAGATCAATAATGTTTCTCGATTATCGAGCTAAAACTTTTCAAATGGGCTATTTAATTTTAAATACATTGCCATGTTGTTGTAACAACATATTTGATTTTTACCACGTTTCTAATGGACTAACCTTAAACTTTGTCTGAAATACTCGGTACTTCACTTTTTTTGCCGGTGAGTGTACATACCGTTACCAACGAAATGGTACAATGTGCTTCAAAGCTGAGGGGAAACAAATAATGCAGTTCCAGAGAATTATGTTTTTGGAATACTTTGTAACATTACATTATACCTGTATATGTCCGACTCGTTGGCTGAATGGTCAGCGTTCTGGCCTTCGGTTCAGAGGGTCCCGGGTTCGATTCCCGGCCGGGTCGGGGATTTTAACCTTCATTGGTTAATTCCAATGGCCCGGGGGCTGGGTGTTTGTGCTGTCCCTAACATCCCTGCAACTCACACACCACGCATAACACTATCCTCCACCACAATCACACGCAGTTACCTACACATGGCAGATGCCGCCCACCCTCATCGGAGGATCTGCCTTACAAGGGCTGCACTCGGCTGGAAATAGCCACACGAAATTATTATTATTATAGCTGTATATGTTACACTCCTTCGCTAAGTGGAATGAAATCATCCACCGCTGCTACAGAACCCACTTTCACTTATCCGTCCCTCCTAATGCAACAGTTCAGCAACGATAGCCCACGAAGTAGAAAGCCATTTCCAGCTCTACTGTTCAGAATTTTGTAGTGCTTCATCGCTCACTTTTGTGCCAGTCAAAATGAACAGTAATTTTTAAAATGAAAGATTAATAACAGAAATAAACTGTATCAGAAATGCTAAGAAAATTTATTATTTTATTACATAATAATGCTACTTGCTTTATGTCCCACTAACTACACTTTTACGGTTTTCAGAGATGCCGAGGTGCCGGAATTTAGTCCCGCAGGAGTTCTCTTACGTGCCAGTAAATCTACCAACACGAGGCTGACGTATTTGAGCACCTTCAAATACCACCGGACTGAGCCAGGATCGAACCTGCCAAGTTGGGGTCAGAAGGCCAGCGCCTCAACCGTCTGAGCCACTCAGCCCGGCTATTTTATTACAAACAAGAATGAAATGTCTAAACCTGAAGAAATATACCAAAAAAGTAATAAGTCTCACGACATGTTAATTGTGAATTAGAAGGTAAAAGTCAAACCGCAAACACGTATCCTTAACAATAAAACATAGGAACAAACATCAGCTATGCATCTTTCCATGCAGTTTCATTTTAACTTGCTGAAGCCAAGATATCCTTTTCTGCTGGAAACATAATTGAAAAACTTGCATTGAACTAGCGAAGGCTTTTGAGGACATTGGCCTTGCTAGAAAATTCAAATTGGTGTCCCTTTCTAACTAGACTGTACAAAAAAAGTGTTACTGACATGGGAGAACAGGTTACAACCCAAGTTGTCAGGTATGGTACAAAACAGTTTCAATTTTTCGTTGTGTCTCTATGAGAGTACAGATCAATAATAATGTTACTGGTTTTTGAGTCTCAATGACTACTTTTACGATTTTCGTACATGTCGATGTGCCAGAATTTAGTCCTGCAGGAGTTTTACGTGCCAGTAAATCTACCTACATGGGCCTCACGTATTTGTGCACCTTCGAATATCCACGAATAAATCTAAGTTTTTAAGTGTGATATCAGATATTAAGCTCTGAACATGACAAATACTGATATATATACACACTGTATAAGAAAAATGAATAACATCTTAAAACAAAGAACTAGTCGGTAGTATTTTCTCAAACTATACTGTACAGTGATAGTATTTAATTGCTCATAGCAAAGATCAAACAATAGCTGTCAATAATAGAACACTAGGGCCTATACATAACTACCTCAGTGAAAATGAGCAGTTGCCCTTGTCCCAGAGGATTTGTATTCAAGACTCGGTTACTGACCACCCGCGGTTTGATTACCGTGATGTGTGACTAATTCTGTGATGATGGTTCAGGTATTACGGATAGATGTCTGTAGTATTTTAACCATTCTATTTGCTTCTATTGGTTTTGATAATACTGTACACCATGATTATCGTTATTTTCTTCTTCTATCACTCTTCCCTTAACTGTGAGGTTTCTGCAACCATAAGCAGAACAGCCTCGCATAATTTCCTTAAAAACTCAGAACTATACAAATTCAAACCAACCAACCCCATGGCACAACAGCCCTGAAGGGCCTTGGCCTACCAAGAGACCGCTGATCAGCCCGAAGGCCTGCAGATTACAAGGTGTCGTGTGGTCAGCATGACGAATCCTCTTGGCCATTATTCTTGGCTTTCTAGACGAAGGCCGCTATCTCAGATAGCTCCTCAATTTTTAAATCACGTAGGCTGAGTGGACCTCGAACCAACCCACAGAACGAGGTAAAAATTCCCTGACCTGGCCAGGAATCGAACTCGAGGCCTCCAGGTAAGATGCAGGCACGCTTCCCCTACACCGTGGTGGTGGCACGTAAATTCAAACACATTTCTAAAATTAATAATGCTAAATAATCCTGTGTTTAATAAGAATACATTTTCAGATGACAACAAACTGCTCTCTCTAATAATAATAATAATAATAATAATAATAATAATGTTAACTGCTTTACATCCGACTAACAACTTTGAAACATGCTAATATGGCATGTTCCTTAAATTGATGTTTTCTATATTGCAAAGAACTTGCGTCAGCTTCACCTCAATTGACTTATGTATTTTCATGATTGTACCATACAGGGCAGCTCCCTCAGTCGTGTGCACGGAGGATCATTCTTTCGGCGAGACCTTTGTCTTATCTCTTTGGAGTGAATCTTTGCATTGTTATGAGTGCTGAATATAAAGATGGAGCCCTCGCAGATTGGAGCAGTGTTTTTATGTTATAAATGGGTTTATAACAGATTTAAACATGACCCATACTACCTTGCTTCTTATAATTTAAATTACTGATATGGCAGGTACGTTAATCTTTATTTTAACCATGCTTTTACGGTGTTTGTAAGACATTCTTCACAATCATGCCTAGCTGATTGATATGCGTCCTTGTACTCAGAGCGAGAATGGGTTATGTGTCTGTGGTTGACGTAATAGCGTTGTGTTCGTGGCTGGGTCTCTGATTTATTTGGTGCACTGCATTGTGAAATACTTCGCCATCATATGAATGCATGCCCTGCGTCTCGGATCAGAGATCCATTCCGGGTCGTGCAGAGTGCATAAGTGATGGGTTTATGCGTGACCGTTAGGTCACTAATATGTTGCGGCTAATTGCCTGAGCCATGCACGCTATACCTACATATGTGAGACCATTATTTGTGATCAGGTGAGTCACACCTTACGAGTTGGTGTTCAATTTATTTACTGGTGCAACTGCTCGTGTCATTTGCCGATGCTTTCAGTGTGTATGTGTTTGCGTGTGTGTGGGCGTGTGAAAGGAGAGTAAGGATGTTGTATCGATCATACTTTGATCTTTTCTGGACCTCACACTTGTCGTAGGTTCGGCTATTCTTGTTTTGCCTTGGTGTCTCTCCTGGCCGTTTGTTGACCTGGAGGCCGCCATGTTGTTTATTTCCATTCGGGATATGCGCAAGCCTGAGCTTCTCTTTGTTGTGAATTTTAATTCTTTGGTCCAGAGATGCTGCTCTCTGTGCTAAGATGTGATCTTGCATGTTTATTTATGTTACTCTGCGTTTATTGTTAACTATTCTTTTTCTGCTCCTCGCTGCGGAGGAATTATGATGTGTAGTAATTGTTGAGACGATGTGAAATATAATAGACGCGTGGGCTTCGAATTTCATTATGCTCGCTGGAAGAATGATTGAACCAATCCGTGTGGATTGTAACTGCATCACGGTATTATGTAGCGAGACTACAGTGGAAAAGGTGAGTGCGTTGTATTAATAATTTCAGCCTGGTGTTTTGAAAAGAAAAGATGTGGTCACACATCAATGATATGATTTCCAGTTGGATGGGTATTGAACTGTATGTATTATCTCTTTTTGATTGCTGGCTTCATTTCTTATTTGTTCTTTTATTTTGATTTCTTTATTATTTTCAATAAACCCTCATTTGAATTTAATCTGTATTTTACTGTTAGTAGTCAAAGGGCCTGTACTACGACTGTCAGGTAAACAGCCAGAAACGTAGGCTGCAGTTTTGCAAACTAGAAGTTAAATATTTTCTTGCGTACTACCAACAGATTTTAACGACGACATTGTAATGCGGAAGATGCAGTAACATTTTTATTGGGTTTGTAATAGGGTTACTGAAAATATAGTGAAATTTAGCAAGGTGGTATACGTGTTCCCTGGTGTTTTAGTTTGTTTAGCTCTATTACTTTTGAAATTGTATTACTAGAATCCAATATCAGACTCTTATATTAAGCTATAATGTGGAAGTTCAGGTCAAAAACAGAATTAGGACTGAAATATACACATACGAAGAAATGTTAAAATTAATTAACTGTATAACGAAACTGAAATTGTTATAGAAAATAAAAACACTGATCATGTGACCTGGACGCAAAACTTAAGTTTCAGGTTATGCATCTTTTATTCTGTCTAATACTATTTACGAGGATGAGCGTTACGGCGAAAGTAAAGTTTATATTCGTGATTAATGCCACTGATCCAGCGTAGGATAATTAATTTTATTATTAATTCAATTTATTGTTTGCTCATTGAATAAGTAGGTAGGTAGGTTCTTTCTTTTCAATACAATGTGAGAATAGCAACTGGCAAGCATTTACCTCACTTTGGCGTAAATACTTTTGTAGCAAGTTGTTATGAAGTAAAAGAAATATAACCCCCTTAATATCCTCATTCGACGGACGAATTGCCATGACCAACGTCGTATACCTTTACTACATATGTGCGTCGCGGATAGATTTGGAATAGAACCCACGCTTTTGACACCCATTTTAATGATTAGGAAATGTGTTCTATCACCTCTCGTACCCTACCGACTATCATTTAGAAGGTAAAAAAATGTTAGACTATTGGGACAAGAACCCACGAATACGGCTACTTATGAAGCTTGCTGCCGAGTGCTTGTATGCTACTCATATAGTCAGTAGCAACAACTTGCTAGCTTGGGAAATCTTTAAGAATTCTGTGAGAGCTGAAAAGGAAGCATGAGATACTTTATAAATACATACATAGCACAGCATCATGCAGATGTACATTCATCTTGATGTGTAGCCATCTTGATTCTTTACAGTAGCGTCTCCAATAGGAGCGAAGTCCCAGATAAGAGCGTTAACAGCCTCTCCAACTTCGGCATAGCTATACTCGAGAATATTTTCCCAGATTGCACATAAATGAAAGTCGTAGTAGACGTTTTCAACTGAACTTCCTGATAAATGTCCAAACTGCCAAAAAAATTTATACCGCACTTTTACCTGGCTGTCGTAGTACAGGCCCTTAGTGTTTATCCTATACTGCCTTGAAAAGAGGGACATTTACAGTTCAGGGCTGTATCATAAGCCTTTCCTAGTCGCGGTCCACGCCTCGATTCTCCCGTTGTGCGTATCATATGTCTGATATTATCTAAAAAGGGAGGGGTTCGGTTCAACTTTCTACGGTTTTTGGAGATGCCAAGGAGTCAAAATTTAGTCCCGCAGAAGTTCTTTTACATGCCACTAAATCTACTGACACGAAGCAGACGTATTTGAAAACTGCTCCCTCTATTACATGTACGGTATTTTATGTTTGACTAGCTGCAGTAACCTCCATTCACGGGACAATGTACAGAACGTGCCAAGTTATTTAGCTCCCTAGCTATTTTCTGCCAAACCAAGCTCGATAGCTGCAGTCGCGTAAGTGCGGTCAGTATCCAGGAGATAGTGGGTTGGAACCCCACTGTCGGCAGCCTTGAAGATTGTTTTCCGTGGTTTCCCATTTTCACACCAGGCAAATGCTCGGGCTATACCTTAATTAAGGCCACGGCCACTTCCTTCCCAGTCCCAGTTCTTTCCTCGCCCATCGTCGCCATAAGACCTATCTGTGTCGATGTGACAAAGCCAATGGCACAAAAAAAATTTCTGCCAATATTCAGGCAGGCTGTTTTACTCGGGACGCAGCAGTAATCCCATCTGTCGGAAATGAGTAGCAGCAAAAGAGACAAATCACATCACAACAATGGGCAATATGCCATTGTTGATCAGTTTTATGAGCTTTCGATATTGCAGGCCTTCACAATTATTTTTCTTCTGACTCTGGAATATTAGAGCATCTACTGTAAAGGCCGTCCTGCCTTCTTTGGGCTCCCTCTTATTCTTCAAGCTATCATTCCTTGATTGGTTTTTCTAATTTTTTATAATCATCTTCACATTTTCCCTTGTTGATACTGCGCCAATTCACTGTCATAAATTGACACTTTGGAACTAAAATGAACACAGTTGTCACGAGATGAACAGATACGGCATATAAATTCAATTATCGATATCGAGAAAGTAATATATATTATAGATAAGAAAAGGTTCATCTTATCAATACAAGTTTTATTTATATAAGATCCTACTTACAGTACCGGTTTCGACTTTTTATACAGTCATCTACAGCTGTACATTAGTACTTTCACATAAGTCAAAGTTGGTTAATATGCCTTTACTAGTAGAAAAGTCATAATAATGGAATGTGTCAAACGTTCAAATTGGGCATGTTTCAAAGTAAAAACTGGTTAAATGTACAGACTAAAATGAGTGTAGGTGTATCTTTTAGGACTAAAATTCGTGTGGATTAACTTATTTTAAAAGTACAGGTACAGAAATACTTTAAAGTATATGGTACATATTAAAATCACATATTAAAATGTACAGTTCATGTTAAAATCCATTATGATGACTAGGAACACTTCATTAAAATGAGTTTGACGTCTTGCGTTTGTCTATTTTCTTATTTTTATCCAATATAAATGGAGAATGTCCGTGCTTGTGTTCGTAGGCAGTGTTCTCTTGGGGTTCTGCTATATGTTAGGCTTATCCACTAGTATGATTAATAGATTCTTCAGTTGTTGATAAGTCTAATGTGTAAAGTATTGAAATAACATCTGCTTTTTGCATAAGTGTCAATTGCAGAATGGTGGGTCTTGTCTCGTCTATAACTGCTGATGTATATCTGTAGTCTGAAAAAATGCCTGCTTGTGTGTGTGTGTTTCTGTAATGAATACTTACTATTGCTGTCGTGGTTGAGTTGCGTTCGATTTGGCTGCCTCGCGTGTACTGTATCGTGTTCTTTTGGTGCTAGTGCCCGCTGCTGTGAGGGGAATGGAGGGGTGGGTGAAGAGAGTTGTTGTCATAGGAGTAGGAGTGGAGTTGGGCATGTCGGTCGTCTGCGCTGTGGTGCGTGTTGAACGCTGTTTATTGATTATTTTAAGATAGTAGTTTTTCAAGGCGGGGATAACTCTCTTAAATATGGTGTTGGTTTTTTCTGTAATTTCATTTATATTATAATTAGGATTGGTGTATTGATCTAGTGATATGTACAATTCTTCTGTTATATTGAGTTAGGGGCATTTAGGTTTATATTTATATTTCATTAAAATCTCTTCAGCCATATTCTTGTGATACCCGTACATACACACATACAGACAGAAATGACAAAGTTAAAAAGGTCATTTCCTTGTTACTGTGCACACGACCGATACAGATTTCTGAGCAATGTACGCACAAAACTCATTATTTTATATATTTAGATTTATAATGGTTACGAGCTACCAGAACATACAATTTATGGTCTCCACAAGATGCATATGTTCGAGAGATCATTGATAAATGAAATGTGAAAAATTCCAATGCATAAATGGACTAGTTAAAATGCACCTATGGATGAGCCTACTTTTGCAATGGAGCGTATATGCAAGCTATACAGTCATATCGTAAGTATTTCAACCAATTCCTATAACTTCAATAAGATCCACACTGATATAGATACAGATTCCCTTAGCGAACCTGAATTATTTATCGTGAATGAGTAAATTTATAATACCTGGCAAGCTTCAACTTTTGCAAAAGAGATAAAGTCTCTCGTAGAGCAATGGCAATGCTGATAGCTTCAAATTCTTCTGCAGTGGCCTCCATGGTATGCACTAGCCATGCATCTTTGTGTGTATGCTATTTACCAACTGACAAGCCCAAAATTAGCACACTAGGGTGGAACGTTGGTAACAGGAATGAATTAGCCCAATAATGTCCTATAACGGACCAATTATATTGGTATTAAGGTCCTCATTGTCAAATTGTGGCACAACCCATCAACCAACTTGTGCAGTTTGAATCAGAGATTCCACCTACTCATTACTCCATTCATGATGCAGCTAAGACTTGCATCAAAGCTGTGCATTGAACCCAGCAGAGGTAGTCGGATTTTTTTAAAGGCGGAAAAAAAGTCCATTCGACACTCCATGTTGTACGATGTAGGCATGTAAAAGATCTCTTGTGACACATTTGGAGTTTACCTGACAAAATTCATTAAATCTCAGCCACAGACGCCCACGAGAGTTTCAGTTTACTTGGTCTGTCATCTAGAAGAGCTACAGTAAAACGGAACATTGAAATTGACAAGCAGAAAGCCAGATGGCATCAAATTGAAATGACTGCACACAGTAGCAGATGCCTTACAATAATAATTATTATTATTATTCTACGGAAAGTTATACAGCAGTTAAATAACGTATGCATAACTTCTTCATTCCACTGACAGTCACACCAAAGACTACAATTTGTGCTATTTTAGAAATACTCACAATTTTAATGGTTTTCACGTCATACACGTAAAATAAGTACAAAATCTTGTTTTTTCCACCTTCTCAATACATATCAATCATTCAATGTTTACAATAACATTACAATGTTATAAGGTACTAGTTTCGGTCCTATAAGGACCATCATCAGCCTAGCCAAGACAAGTGTGAACTATATTCCTAAAACAGGGTGCTGCGGTGAGATGAAAGATGAAATTATGGCGTGAGAATGTGGTGAAATGATATACACATAAAATGGTAATATATGAACAGTTGTATGTAACAAAATTATGTTAAATAGTGACAATAAAATCTTTAAAGTTACAGTATTAATCAACTATTGTCTCGAAAGTTAGATAGTTGCACTCAAACCGGCAAGTTCGTTTCACATTGCGCAAGGTTCAATTGGGTTTCCTATTGAATTGGGATTGCTCCCTTGTAATACCGCAAGATTCAATTTACCTCAAAATATATCCTACATCTCTGACAACACTTAACCTTCGCTGTGGACTTTTGAGCAACAACTCCCTCTGCGCTTATGTTGATTCATGTCTTCTAGAATTTAACAGAAACTCTGGACTTTGTTTATTTTAAATGTGCAACTTCGTCAACTAGAGCTGAATTATTTTATTTCGAGACAATAGTTGATTAATACTATAACTTTAAAGATTTTATTGTCACTATTTAACATAATTTTGTCACGTACAACTGTTCATATATTACAATTTTTTATGTATATAATTTCACCACAATCTCACGCCATCATTTCATCTTTCATCTCACCGCACCACCCTGTTTTAGGAATATAGTTCACACCCGTCTTGGCTAGGCTGATGATGGTACTTATAGGACCGAAATTAGTACCTTAACATTGTAATGTTATTGTAAACATTGAATGATTGATATGTATTGAGAAGGTGGAAAAAACAAGATTTTGTACTTATTGGGTAGTCTCAACTCAATACGGAACCAACTATGAAGTTTATATCCATGAATTTTGACGACATGACGTCAAATAAGTCACATTTTAATTGGAGGCATTCGACTTTCAATTTCAGTTAACATTCAATGTTTTTAATGTCCTTGCTATGTTTTAAGGTGTCTTGTATATCATCGACTGAAGATGTCCTAAAGAAGGTAAAACATGTCTCTAAATATAATGTCTTAAAATAAAGACAGACAATGTAGTTTAAAGAGGAGGAGTATTTGATAAAGGAGTTCACAAATATATACTTATGACAATACGGGCTTTATGACGCAATTTATTTTATTTAATGTAAAGCAAGTTGTGTAAAAAAAAAAAAAAAAAAAAAAACACCATACTGTAGTAAACACTTTTCAACAATCCTTGTGTGCAATTTAAATGCCACAGAAGGGAGGCATAAGTAGGGAATTCGATCCCGGCCCCTATTTCTAATCCCGGGATTTCAGGATTACACTTGGTCAGTCCCGGGATCCCGGGATTGAAAGTTACAAATAAAAAATAAGATATTCTCACAGAAATCAGCTGTTTAATCAGCAAATCAAAATTTAGACAAAATAAACATATTTTGCAGTATACACCTAGCTAATCTAATCACTCTAACTAATCAGATTTAGAGTCAGACTAACCAGATTTAAAATCACTCAGTCTCTATTTAAAATTTTTCTTTTCCAAAAATCAGTGAGATCTCTTTAAACTTACATCAAGTTAAAAAAACCCTTATGTAACAAACTAAACTTTGTAAATTAACAACAATCTCTCTGAACATAGACTAAATAGAGGACTTTCAGGTAACAACATAGTAAGTAGGTAGAAAGTTTCTTAGCAAAAAGTATTTAAAAATAACATTAACCAGTCACATTTCACATTTCTCGTAAATATAAAGAAAACTAATTTAATAGCAACATTCTAGTTTGAATTGCAAAAATATGATCTGAGAAATAACAACGCGTCCAGTGTCTCATCAGAAAACCTGCTTCTCAATTTGTTGCACACATATGCAGCTGCTGAGAAAGCGCTTTCAGGTTCGATGGAAGTTGGAGGAATCGTTAGTAAATACTTATAAGCCTGCTCTAGGTTATAGCTCCGAGTAGAATTTGAAGACTCTTATAGGTTCATTTCTTAACAATTCTGGAAAATTCATTTTCATATAATGCTTCAGGAGACATAATTTTCATGCTGTTTTCTATTTCCAGCTAAAGTTTTTCTTTGAGCGTCAAATCACTTTTTTCTGAATTTGTAGGCTCGACTTGCATATTTTGTTCTTAGTCTTAGTCTTTTTTACCATTTAATCTCTCAATTAAAGAAACAATGTGTTTTTTATCAGGACCTTGCTCAGACTTGAAATTGTACGCTTTATTTCATCATCGAACGCCAACGCCACATTGTCACTATGAAGATTTTGTAGGTAGCATAATACGCCATTCAACTCATTTCTTCAGCAATCTTTCATGCGCTTTTGTAAACGTATCTTGAATTTGGAAGCCAACTCGGAGCTATTGTCATTTAACTGCTTAAAAAGAAACTTAAGGGCAACACCAGTTGTGCATAAATTTGCATCAGTGCGACAGAGTGCTTCTGCAGTTAATATGACTGGGGCCAAGACTTTAATGATTTCATCGATGAGCTCGAAATCGGACTCTTCCAACTGCACTGGATTATTCAAAACTATAAGCGCCTTTTTGACACTAAATTTCAAGAAGGCCTTCTTCACTCATCTCACTCACACACGAGAGGTAATGTACTAATGCACGCATTGTGCTCAGACTTTCACGCACATAGGGGATGAACACATGCGCTAAACGAGAACGGGCATTTACACACCGAAAAGACGCAGAAATAACGCACTGAGAGTTTCGCTTCACCGCAGTCTATTTTACAAATTTTTAAAAATAATGTCAATCCCGAAAATCCCGGGATCCCGAAATCTACAGGATTGAAAAGCGGTCGGGATCCCGGGATCGAATCCTCTAGGCATAACGTATGATACTTAAGGCATTTAATTGAGCTTCCCTCCTTGTATACGGGGATTATGATGATGACGACGATGATGATATGCTCCCATTCACTTGGTATTTCCTCTTCTTTCCAGGCTAACTGAAACAAAACTCTCTGCTATTCCAAGATCCTTGCCCACACCATATTACATTATATCTGGAATTACATCATGAGGACTGGAGGCTTTACCCATTCTCATACAAAGCACAACTTCTATAATATCACCTCCTGTTTCTTCCGATTTTGTATAGTTATTATCTAAATAGTCATTGTTTTCATCTTTAAATACTTCCCTATAATAATCCTGCCAGGCTGTGTTTTAGTGACTAACTTCCATCCTTTGTTTCAACATTTCTAATTTTCTTTCCTTATTTCACTCCAAGGTTACTCGTTAGAGCCCAGAATCTTCTATTATTACTGTATTTTTCTGGTTCATTTCCAAATTGTTCTCATGCTACTGTGTCTCCTTAACAACTCCCTCGGCTTCCCTTCTTGTCCCCATACAGACCTCTCTTGGTAGGGTAAAATTTCACTTGGCCATGCAGTTAGGGCACGCAGCTGTGAAGCTTGCATTTGGGAGATAGATTGTATGCCCACCTACCATACCATAAGACTTGTTCACAGAAACTTTGCCTTTTCACATTTTGTGAACATTTGGCGAATAATTTGGTGAGCAGTGGGGCTGAAATCACCAAAGAATTAAGACTTTCAACTGCAAGAAGACTTGTAGGCAGAGATAATTTTCCACACAGAATACCTGCAGTGGGTGTGAAGAAGGAAAGGCAAGCACAGCATATGTGCAAGTCTGCTACGAGTCTAACAGCACTGGCCGCATTGTAAAGAAAATGACCCTATACTGCTATAAATGTGATGTAGGTATTTGCATAGGAGAATGTTTTGAGTTCTAATTTTACAGATGAACGCCCTCCCTTTCTGATTTCAACTATGTGTGGAGGAAGAGATGTATTCACTTTTGCCTGTTTCAGTGGTGGTTGGTATATGTAGATGAGTTCCTGAGACGGAGGAAATAACCTAGCAACTAAACCCCCAGCCCGACCGAGATTCCAACTCAGGACCCTCTGAACCGAAGGCCAGTACGCTGACCATTTAGCCAAGGAGCCATATTGAAAGAAACTGTACTGACACAAATTATGGTGTATTTTTCAGGGTTTTCTATTGCAAATTTTTGCCTCATTTTAGTTGGAACATTAATAAGTTGACTGTTAATGTGACTGGACTATGCTCTCTGCTGACCAACGAGATATATCAAAGCAAAATTTAGTATAAAAATCATGTTTTTAAGCACTTTAATAGGCATTTATTCCACAATAGGTGTTACCGGTTGAAATAGGCATTTACAGGCACTAACAAATGCCTTTTATTCAACATAATTTGACCCAGAGCACATTTTTAACTTTACTCCACACGTTAAGCAGTCACAGGAATAAATAGGCATATTAGGAGGTATCTTCAGTGTAATCATGAGTACAAGCAGTTGAGTGGATCGTAATTCTATCTAATGCCATACTTATTCGCCCATAACACCCTCTCTCTCCACAACTTTTGACTTCCTTAAAGGAATCTGGAACAAAATGCACAAAACTTTTTTTTTCCTTGCTATTTGCTTTACGTCGCACCGACCCAGATAGGTTAGGAAAGGCCTAGGAATGGGAAGGAAGCGGCCGTGGCCTTAATTAAGGTACAGCCCCAGTATTTGCCTGGTGTGAAAATGGGAAACCACGGAAAACCATCTTCAGGGCTGCCGACAGTGGGATTCGAACCCACTATCTCCCGATTACTGGATACCGGCTGCACTTAAGCGACTGTAGCTATTGAGCTCGGTGCACAAAACTTACAAGAGACCAGGCAGCAAGTGCCACATTTCAGTTAATGGTAACACCCATGCTTCTGCACCACCTGTGGACTGACCGTGACCACTCTCCCCGCAACTTATATTTCTCAATGTCCTTCCAGCTTAAAGGAAGCAAGCAGGAGTGAAAATGAGCAGGGGAACAAGTTTTATGGCATCCTTCAAGTTGAATGTATCAAAATACGCTGCAGAAAATGGGAGTGAGAGTGGTGAGTTGTAAATACTAAACACAGCCATGTATGATTTGTTACTGGGGTAACCAGAAGACACAAATTTTATTGGAAGGAGGAAAACAGACATTTCCACGGCATAAAAAAAGGAAAATGCAAAAATGTGGACATTAAGTTCTTGAGTGAGTTAGGGAAAACGTGCATGAAATTACATGAAATCTTGGTATTGTGGCGAGGGATTTTATATTTTTCTACAATTAGGTGTCCATATAGATGAAAAATTAAGATGGAATTGTCATGTTTAAAAAATAGGAAGTCCCAGAGTTCTGTTTGCATTTGCCTCAAGGATTTTGTCTAATAGTTGCAGTGAAGAAAATGTTAGAATAGCAGAGGTGCCAACCTTCGAAATGGCTTTTCCGTAATCCCCCTCCCATACCCTCCGAAAAATTTTGGAGTCAAATCCAAAGCACACTCATCTCTTCTGGTTAATGACACCCTCTTTGCCCTTCCTGACAACAATCTAATCTAAAATATACGGTATCCTATTACACAATAAATTTTGCACATTACCAATTAGTTTTGTCATAAAATATTCTTTGTAACTTCTTTTCCACGCAGCAGGCGCTTTTGTGTGGGATTTTTCTCGTAGCATCCTTAACACTGTGAGGACATTTTCACCTTATGAACAATAAGCGATTCCAGTTTAGATGTCATTTTTGTAGGCCTGAAGTGCTTCTGTTTTGTTCCCCATTAACACTGAAAACCCTTTCTGTGGGAGACTTACTGTCAGGTACACTTAATACTCCAATAATACAATGTTACATTTTTCGGTGAAGAATAGCAGAGTAGAGCTCCTTCATTCACAATGATTTTCACGACGCTCACGGGTAGCAAAAGGAAGTGACGATTGAATAAGTATCATTGCCAACTCACAAGCATTGAAACGAACAGTGTCAAGTACTAATGCTCAAAAAGATTCATTTTCCTTTGTTTCCTTATTTATCCGTAGACATTATATTTTCGTTATAATGTCGCATTTCCGTAATAATTTAAAGTTTGGCCGTAATCGTGAGGGGAAGTCAGTAATAATTACGGATAATCCGTAACAGTTGGCACCTCTGGAATAGCATATTTTGGATATTTCCATTCAGTCATCTCTTATAATATTGGCCTCTGGGGCTGCTGATGTTATTTTTCGAATGGAGAAATGAGCTATCAGAATTATATCAAGACGCAACGGGTTAGATCATTGTAGACCATTATTTAAAAGACTAAGGATACTCCCAATACCAAGCATATACATCATGCAATGCATTCTACACACGAAAAAAAAAAAGGTTGATCACTTCAGAAAGAATTTTGACAACCACAATCACCAGACGTGAACAAAAAGTAATATTTTTACAAAGTAATATTTTTACAGAGCACAAGAGTAAAACCATTGCCTTTAGACATGTAGACTCTGTTGAAATCAGATTATATCATAAGCTTCCAAATAAGATTAAAGTTATTAGTCCCTTCAGTCAGCATTAAAAAATATCCTGCTGAGTAGCTGCTTCTATAGTACAGAAGAATAGATGAAGTGCTGGTAATGATGCTACGTTCTTAACAAGATAAGATTTAAAATACAAAACCAATCCACTCAAAATATTGAAAGATAAACACACTAGCCTACAGACAAAAATCAACAAGCAGAGAATAGGAAGAGTGATTCCAGAAGCAGAAAGAAAATTACGTTCAGAAAAGACAAAACAGTATTGGGCTGACAAAAAGAAGAAAAACTTCCAAAAACCAGACTAAGTAGTCCTATGTTGGCTAAAATATTAAAATAAATAAATAAATATAGCCTTAAAAATATGGAGAAAAAGGGGGGCAGGGTGTCAGAGGTGAGTAAATATGACTGAAGTTCTTCTTTCTACTTATAATGGTAATCTAGTAAATAACGTGTAGCCATACACCAAATAAATAATAATGTAATTTCTTAAATCAATGCCAGAGGTCACCACTATTATTATTATCACTACTTTTATCGTGAAGTGGCTTGGATGAAATCACAAGATATGACAGATAAAATTACAATGACCAACAGTCTGCTAGTCTGGTATCTTCCTCCTTTCACTTCATTCAGCTGTGTTATTCTTTTCCCCTTCCACTGTACCTTCAAGAACTGCTGTTAGAAGTCATTTTCCTATCAATATATGTCCCATCCAGTTTGCTTTCCTCTTTTTAACCAGGTGTGGGAGAGTTCTTTCTTCCTCGATTTTTTCCAGTTCTTCATTTTATACACACATTTTATTTTCTCCATTCTCCTCCAAACCCTGATCTCAAAGACTTCAATTCCAACCCTTTCTCTCTTCTTCAACATCCACATTTCACAGCCATACAGAAAAACTATAACGTAACAATCCAAAGCACCTAAAGGCATACTGCAAGTATGTACATTTTTCACTGCTATGAAAAACTAACTTGAATAGCTTCATTTCTTCTCACGTGTTATTCTACAGTCACTTTGCCAGTCACATGAAATCAAGAAGGTGTGTTCTTAAAAAAATACAAAAAATTAGGACATAATAGCTACATGGTACAAATTCAATGTAAAATTGGGAAGTCCTCTCGTTGTGATTATGATACCAACAGTCACATAAAATTATAAACTTTCATGCTTTTCATAAACACAGACAAACTTCTCAGAAATTACAGAAATAATTTAATTCCCATTACCTGGTTTAGAGCTGCCTTTGTTGGAAATGTCACAACAGGACACTGACCATGCAGCTCCTTCTTAGGCAGTCGTTCCATGCACAACCTCATACTTGGTTCAGAACCCAACGTAATGGCACAAAAGCCTTTTGACTGACCATTTGCTCGGTTCTCAAAAAACTTCACTTCGACAAAATCAGTTACGCCAATACCCAGAACTGCATCTGTAATATCTTGATCAGTTGTCCACTGAAACAGAAAGCAAGTTATCAGGAACCAAAAACCATTCACAAATAACACACAAGGTGGCATCAAGTAAATTCTTGATTAATTTGTCCTTGCAGGAACACACAATGACAGACATGCTATAAAACGTTTCCTATGTACCAGGAGTAACAAAATTCAATAATCATACTCTGAGCGATAATAGAAGAGTTTTAAAATTAAAAAAGGAAAAAAAATGCTTTATTAACCTTCATCGAAAATGTAGTCAATATATCAACAACTAGATTAATGAATCAGCTGGGACTTGCAATAAAAATCATTAAAAATGGATTCCTAAGAGAAATTATATTTTTTCACCTTTCAATACACTTTCAATCAGCGGCCCCGGGCTCAATTCCAGGTAAGGGGTTTTTAATTGTAATGATTAATATCCCTGCCCTGGGGACTGGGTGTTTGTGATGTCCTTAATCTTCCTTCCTTCCCTCACACACAACATTTCACACTACCGCCATTCCAATTACACGCAGGTTCATACAGTATGGTGCCAGTTGGGGCAAAAGATCCACATGAGTCGACACCCCGAACAAAAAATAGCATTTAGAAAATTATTTAATTAATTAAGAAAGAAAGACGTTGTGTGTTGGGTATTCAGCCCGAGGTCTGGTTTGATCCTCCACGGCTCCGCCAGCATCTGTTAGATAGCCTAGCATCAATGAAGTCATACCAGGGAAATGAGGAGTGAGGTAGTTTCCTGCTGCTCTCCTCACCAAGCCAGAAGGTACTATTATCAGTCTGCCAAGCCCACAGAAATGCATGCACCACCTGACCCTATGAGCGACATTTTCACACCATTCATAACAGGGACTGGCTGCATAAGGAATAGTATTACTAGCATCACTCATACCTCCGTCACTTTCATATTGTCAAAGCCCAGGATAAGACTGAGACAGGTCAATGAAAGCAACAAATTTATTCTAGACCATACCAGAAGACATAGTGAATTGTAAACACTACATCTCGCCAGCAAAGACTAAACGTTACACAATTAATAAGTAACTTTTTTTAACAACAGAACATGTTTCGGTCCTCAGACCATCATAAAATGCCTAACAAATAAATTAACGAGAGACAATCTCAAACATTACTGGAAAAATGATACATAAGAGATGATGTGTTGTGAAAATTTTAAGTTCATTCAAATATAGCATGATGATTTTTTAAAAGTTCAATTGTTGTGATTCTTAATGCTAAATATACACTGCATTCTTACAAAATATAGCACGAATGATTTTTAAAAAAACCACTTTTGAGTCTGAATGCTAACTTTGCACTGTGTTGTTACACATTGTACTCGTCCAAAATGGCCATTATTTGAAGAAATGGGAAATTAAATTTATTTATTTCCAATAGTTATTTTCACAGAATAAGCAGGTGTGAGTCAATCCTCCCAGCAACACTCACGGTTGGAAAGGGAAGGCAGCCGTGTATTTTTACTTTTCCAGCGGCGAGTAACAAGCAAGAATACTAGCACGTGACATGACAAGCCTACATAGTATGCGCATAGCTACAATTTGGGAGAAAGTGTATATTAGAAAGATCTCCAATTCATGTTAATAACCAATAAACATATAGATGTATTTTCCAGCCAATAAGAATGAAAATAATCCTTTTATCACTATAGGGGAATACAATATAAGCTGATGCCACTTCACTGCGCTCTCTCTCCGATAATCTAACACTCTTCAATTCTGACATTTATTCCACAAGACTTGGAATTATGATATTTCAAATAGTTTTCTGCACAAGGGAAGCAAACGGCTAGGGCCAGGCGGAGAGCAACCTTATACAGGTCCAACCAGCAGGGAAGGAAATCGACTCAGATGAGTAGTTTTAGAGAACCAACTCAGCAAGCAACCCTATCCTAAATTGTTCACCAGTTGATTATAACATTTTACACTTCTCACCAGTGTCATACAAGGAATATTAAGCATGTCAAATTTATTTTTATACTGCAAGATGAGTATTTATTCAGTTGTGAGGAAGATAATTTGTATGTAATGTTAAATGTGCACATTCTAAAGATTCTCAGATTCAGCTCACCATTCATGAAAACAATGTGGTCTTCAGCCGCTTTATTTCAAGTGCAGCAAGGGATTAAATTAACCCTTTCCGGCCCAAAGCGACCGAAAGCGCCCGACTGTTCATTTAGCCTTCCGGTCCTTAGCGCCCGGCTGCATTATCTGCATTCGTCTGCGATCTGTGCGATAGTTTTTTATTTTTCTCATCAGAGAAGTGTTTATAAGGCATTTATGAACACGCAGTGCAATCTACAAGTCTTAGGGAATAAAGGACGAGAGATAATCTGTCTTGACGTTGCCTAGGCAACGGTCTTGAACTTCCGCGAGCGCGGGTCAGCTGTTTCGTCCGTAAACATGGCGGGATTGAATATCGCGTATATTGAAACTGAGCTGAATATGGGCGAAAAAAGTGACACAGAATCCTTGAGTAGGGGTGCAGGTGAATGTTTAATGAGTGAATAATGTATCAACGAAGATAATTTTAGTGATAACAGTGATATGAATGAAAACGAATATCGATAAATCGGACCTGATGGCGATGCTACGGCAATTCAGGTAACACAAATATTACGTTTCGTTACTCTGAATGATTAAATGGATGATGTTGAACCTGCGCATAATTCGGAAAGAGTATTAGGGGAAAGAGATTGTTTTTGCGTATGTTAGGAGGAGAAAAACTATTCAGTGACATAGCCTATTGCGCATATAACAATGCAGCCTTCAAACAGTCGCATTCCGGTAAGATAAAACCAGAATGGGAAGACCCTTGCCCAGATGAAATAAAATTTTATATACATGGGCATCATTCCACTTCCAAAATCACGTGATTATTGGTTTTGAGGGATTCAGACAACATGGGAATGTGACAAATGCAGACTGTCTCTGTGTCGAGTATCACGAAGAGGGGAAGGGGGGGGGGGGGAACACATTATGACTCAATAAACAGAGAAATGGATGTGATGGTATATTTTCTAATGTTATTGAAAATTTGAATTCATTGTGACCAATAGTTTTTACTGTATTTAACTTTTTCTGAAACAATACGGTCTGTTTCAGTTTTTGCTAAATAATAGGTTGAAACCTGGGGATAAGCGGAGTGAAAATAAGGGCGGGAAAGGGTTAAGGAATACCATGAAGTCATCTCTACTTAATATTATGTGGAACCCATTCATCAACATGACCTGCTAAATCAGAGATGCTGCCAGGGAGATGCAAGCTGCTGTTACGTCGCACCGACACAGAAAGGTCTTATGGCGATGATGGGATAGGAAAGGGCTAGAAGTGGGAAGGAAGCGTCCCTGGCCTTAATTAAGGTACAGCCCCAGCATTTGCCTAGTGTGAAAATGGGAAACCACGAAAAAACCTCTTCAGAGCTGCCGACAGTGGGGTCTGAACCCACTATCTCCTGAATACTGGATACTGGCCAGGGAGTTGAACCTCTACCACTGCCAATGGAATCCAGGACTCCAGCCTAATCCTGACCAAGAAGGGAAATCAACAATCACCACTATCATATGTGCCATTCCATTGCCCTGATTGTCAAAACACGGAGGTAAAATGTTCTGATTTGCCGTGAATAAAAATTAAAAGTACGTTTTTTAAGTGTCAGAAGGATACAAGTCAGATGATACAAGCACAACTTGAATCATAGTGGCCGTGAGCAAGATAAAATGTACTATCGGAAATTATTAGCTTCAACAAAAAGAACAGGAGAGAACTGATTTTGAAAAAGGATAGGCGAGAAGATCAGCAGAATCAATCTCCAGAAGAGAGAAGTTATTTTGGAGTTAAAATAACAAATTTGTTGGTAGAAAACCAAAGATATATCAGAAACATATTTCCACATGGAATATACAAGAATATTTTTAATATGTAATAGGAAAAGAGATATATTACAGAATTCATCTTGGATACTTGAGAGGAGAAGAGCAAGATTTTAAACGAACCTGACTTACAGAAGTAAAGAAAAGGTCTCGTTAGAGAACAGATTTTAAACTGCGCAATCATATAAGATAAATACTATTGAGTTAGACGAACTTAAGTCGCGTCAGACATTTTGATAATCTGTATATAACTTTCACATTGACATTATATTAGGGAATACAAAACAAGATAATAGTACAAGAAGGCTTTGCATCTAACCAAATGATGTTATTAATATTGTCTTTGAAATCTGTTTTCCTCGGATGCGCAAGAAACTGGCGTAATGGATCTGTAAATAAAGCATGAGGTTGACGACTGAAGGAGTCCAGCCAACATAACCGGCAGATGAGATCTCATTTCTTGTAAATCCCAGATGACTCAGCCTATAACCAAAGGAGGACCAGTGCAGCGGACGATGTAGCAGAAACAACAATCCCGGCAGCAAACGAACACAGAATAAAGTCTTCAAAAATGCTTTCAAATCATTTTTTTGTTGTTGTAGAAGGTAGTTGATGAATGTTTTGATTTTGGAAAGGAACAGATCGTTATATCTTCGTGATATGATTCAATAACATGTATTTCCACGCAAGTGATTAAAAAGTGACGAAGTAAGGAAGGTGATAGGCAGTCTTCAGCATGATTTAAGTACATCCTAAGATAGGGAAGCAAATATATATCAGTGAAGTGTTATGTTAGCAATATGCAGTTAATTTTAATAACCATTGCCTATTTATTTATTTTGTATGGCAAAAATAAGGATACCCAGGAACATACAAAAAACTTATATAAAATATTTACATGTAAGACTGTAGATAATATTTGGTTTGTTAAAATACAATGCCCAGTGTATGCAGCCAGGTCACTACTTCTTCAGTGTCACTATGTATTTCTTGGACAGATCCATGGAACCTTCTTCTTGGACACGTCTGAGGCACGTTATCACAGTCACACAGTGGACTCTAATTTTTCCCCCATTTGAAGAGCCAGAATTTACATCTTCCACGATTTTTCCTGATTCTGTTTAAAGATGTCCATTCCTTTCTCGGTAAGTTGAAATCAGGCAGATCTCTGCATGGATTATTGATTAAACCCAGGTGGTTGGGGTTTGATGAGTTCCATTCTTCACGCCAGGCTCGATCAGCTTCAAAATGTGAGTTGATGAGCTTCTCACCAAGCTTCCATGATGGGTTCCTGAATTTCAAACTCTGTTGTGTTTGAAGTTTGCAGTCCTGATGTAAGGGCAATTGAGTATCACTGCAACATTTCTGCCATTCTATTAGCAGAGCTGCTTCTCTTCGTATGTGAGGGGGATGGATGTTGGATAACACTCGCAGCCATTTCAGAGGTGTTGATTTGATGGTACCTGATAATGTCCTCACTGTGTCATTCAGCTGGACATCAACTTCTGCAGTACGTGCACTGTTAAGCCATACAGGGCAACAGTATTCTGTAACTGGGTAGACTAAGGCAAGGGCTGATGTTCGCAGAACTGTTGCGTTCGCTCCCCGGCCAGTTCCACTGAGCTTGTGCAAGATGTTAATTGCCAATGATAGGAATTAACGATGAGAATAGAATGAGTTACGTATTAATATCGAATCGTAGGTTACCAAATTCGTAAAGATTAATCATTTATTGCCAGTTATAAATCAGTACAGATTAAATATAAAGGTATATGGATAAATAAGGTACATGTTGGCAGAGATATGAGATAGTTGTTGATCCGTGAAATGATATCTTGGTTATATGTGAAGTGAACTGAATTGTGCGTTACATAGAATTAAATAAGTAATACTGACGTATGGTGCGGTATAAATATATAAAGGAAATATGAGAAAGGAAGTGTGAAATGATGAAATAATGTTATATGAGGGAAAGAATCGATTAATTATGATAAATGCAAAGAGAAATGAGGAAAGATTTTCATATGTGATTGAATAAAGTGTAGTTAAATAATGCAAATGTGGATCAATGGTAGATTGAGAGGTAATAATGATGTTTACTTATTAAAAAATCCATATCACACGGCAAATGGCAACTTGGTATTGAACTTACGACCTAATGATAGGTAATCGTCATCAAAAATAAATCCAGTAACCCATAATCATCAATCAGATGGCAATTTCGAGGTTAATACATAATATATATGTGGTTTAAGATAGCTAATATAACAGGTTAGTTAGGATATACGATCTTAATGCTGTCTTAATAATATTCTATGACTGATGAGGACTTAGAATTTTCATCCATGGATTCCTTATTAACTTATATTAGAATGATTGAATTCTATGAGATGATAAACTATAATTGTAATCCAACTATGAAGCTACCAGGACTATTTAGGGCAAATTCACCTATCTCTAGAATAGATATATGAATATATTTACTGATGATTAATTTAGAAAATGTTATAAGGTAGTGTGCCCGTCATATTTTCTGACATGTTTCAAAATGGCGTCAAGTAGAGGTATGGACCACACAAGCCAGAATTGTATGGAAAAGTATATTAAGTTGGAAGTTTATAGGAGGACATTACCAAGTTGGAACGTACAGTTAAAAGACTGTGAGGAGAGAACAGAACAGTATCAAATGAATTGTTTCGAAAAACAAGTTGACACTGTCGTGCATTACACGGCAGCATGTCGCGCATGGTTGCGTATTTGTCTAGAGCTGCTGCTTGTGGCTGCAGAGGGGGGAGTTTGAAGGGGTAGAAGGAGCGGCTGCTGGGAGAGTGAGACTGGAGTGGGGGTATCCCTTGGTGGTGCTTGTATGTGTATCGGGTGTTGCTTCTTAAACTCTTTTTAGGTAATTATTTTTTAAAATGGGGACGACTGCATCAGTGTCAACATCTATTGTAAGTACAACGCACACTCTTTTACCTCTAACTTAAAACCTAGTAGACGCAACTTCTCACACACTTCGTTTCTACTTACAGATAAATACAGCCTACAACATAAAAGGAAGAAGCCTTCACGCTATCTTTCAAAATTCAAAACATCAAGTATTGTAAAACAAATTGACACTTAACAAAATTATACATCAAATTAAGAAGCATGTCACTAAAAACAAAAATGTTTATTCTTAAAAAGGCATTTTACTATCAACTCAGCATTAGTATATATTATGAATCCTGTACATATATATTGACAATGCCTCGAACTGAACACTAGACAACTACCCATTTCCTCAAAAAGAGTGTCCAAGTCATTCCAAGACGCTCATACTACCAGCAAAGGAACATGGTGAAATAATATAGTTATCGCAAGAATAATCATCCGAAATGTTTTAATCAATTAGCCATAAGTTTTAACGCAAAAATAGTGGACACTTCAAGAATACTACTATAAGTGCGTATATAACATTGCAAGTTTCAATTTTTATGCTGATCAAAATTACAAAAACATTTGCAAATGACATGTCTTTTTATACTACGTAATACTTTTATAATCCAAGAAAAGAGGACTTATTTTATTATTTTAATTGTATCATTTGTTTTAGATGGTCTGTTGAATTGGACAATTGTCATGACTGTACAATATTTCCTATTGTGATGCTCTTTTAAGAACTATATTTGTAATTGTCAGCTGAGGATGACCTTGAAGGGTCGAAACCAGTACTGTGAATGATAGTATGTAAACAAATGTATTGATAAGGTGGAGGCTTCAGAATAAATCTTATGTTGTAGCTACAATCAATACTGAAATGAAACTTATAAATTATGATTAATAATAATAATAATAATAATAATAATAATAATAATAATAATAATAATAATCGTATGGCCTCAGCTACCATGTTCAGACATTTCGATTTGACGCCATCTGGCTGTCTGCTCGTCAATTTTGACGTTCCGTTTTACTCTAGGTCCGCTAGATGGCAGACAGAGTAAACCGGATCTCTCTTGGGCGTCTATGGCTGAGATTTAATTAATTTTGTCGGGTAAATACCAAATGTATCACCAGAGATCTTTTACATGCCGACATCGTACGACATGGAGTGTCGAATGGACTTTTTTTCCGCCCTTCAAAAATCCGACTACCTCTGCCGGGTTTGAACCCGCTATCTTGGGATTCGGAGGCCGACACTCTACCACGGATCCACAGAGGCAGCTATAAATTATGATTGAAGAGTGTAGTCGCGGTGTAAAATAACAAAACTTTATTTCAAATACGTTCGCCAGTTGGACCGATTCCAAGTGAAACGATACGTCGAAGCTCATCACAAACGGAGCTTGAAGAAGAGAATAATATACAGAAATCATTTTCTGAGAAGATGATTTGAGAAATAATTAAGCTTTCAAGAATAGAAATACCCTAAAATTACAGATGCTTTTAAAAATAAGATCGGAGATACTGAACCCAGTATAAAATATTTGATTATCCGAACTGATAAGAAAGACATAAGGAAATTGAGAAGAGATTATTATTATTATTATTTTAAGAAAGCTTAAAAAGGAACGATTACTTGGTTGGATTTCTTGGATTTTATCATTAGCTCAAGAATGAAGAATGTCTTGCTAATTCCAAGGTGGACCAACCTGGAGATGAATATGGACTGGCCAATAGACCAGGCCTGATGAAAGGAGAGATTCCAGCCGTTCCACAGACCACAACCATCCATGGACCAGTGATGTGACGCGGAAAGCTGCAGAAGATGTCTTACTTGCTGAATGACGAGCTAAGTTTGCTAGTATTAGTTCTTAATTAAGCTAAACATAATTATCTAATGTAATTTACAATAAGTGTGAAATATTTAAGTGAAGTAAGTGATACATTTAAATTATACCATACTAAGTTATGACAAGATCGATATCTCAAAAGAAGTGGCTATACATGTCATGTGGATAATGATAGTAAATTAGAATACAATTATTTGCGAGAAGGAATGTAGATTACACACACAGCTGGATATGAGTGTTTAGCGTATAGTAAATTTCATTAATGAGATTTGTGAAGCCATTCATGCTAAGTTAGCATCATTATGGGATGAAATAGAGAGGATTAATGATTGATACGAATTATTCCTTGTCGAATTACGTCATCAAATGGAATTACGAAGTGATAGAGGTTAAGCATTGTACTAGGAGAAGATGATCCAAATAAGCGAATATAATTGCAACGATGTTTTATATGTCTTAATAGATGTGTTTATTTATGAAGAGGTTATGATATAAGAAAGATGGTTATGTTGTTGGTTTAATTGAATTGATTGAGCGATATAGAGTCGAAGCGACTGCAGTAAAGTAAGAGGAAGGTATGTTGCAATAAGACGTAAATATGGATGCTAAATATTTTAATATTCAAATATGGATCAAATAAGTGATGCAAGAACACTGAAAGAAATTCATAGAGGGAATAACGTAATACAAGGTATGCATGACAAACCCATATGCGTAGATGAGAATAAATGGTTTCCACAATGTCAAATACAGCTGCTGTTGTAGGGAAATACTTATAGTAAATGTCAGATTGTGGTAATGCACATAGCGGAAGACGAAATGAGTGTGTAGCCTTAGTAAATAACATGTATAATATCGAGGTATCATAACTGAAAGTTAAAGGAGTCACTTAAATGAACTTATCATGAGAATATAAGCTTCGTGAAAGATCAAATGCATGTCGTGTGGAAATGAATAGGGTTAATTAAGAACTACTTTAGTTAGGAATGTGATGTAGATTATTTTATATTTCAAGAGATGATTGATGATTTATCTATATACGTAAATATGGTAGGCTAGGATTATAGGTGCCGAGATTTTGGAAGGCAATAGGGGTAGTATCCTTAGCACGTCATTCAAAAAAAACATGTGCATACGAGCGTTCAATAATAAAGTGATTCAGATTGTCAGATTCTAAAAAAAATTTTTGAAACAAATTAAGTGTTATGATAGTCAGAGACATAAATCATAAGCTTTCTTTCGATTTAATAATATAATTTAATAATGTAATTCTATAATTGGATGATTTTCATACAAGATGAAATGTAAAGGATGTTAGCTCATTTCAAAGATGAAAACCATTTTTCTTTTGAAAATAATAATTGATGTTATGTCATAACTGGAAGAACTTCAGCAGATTCTACGTTCACTTTTCTTTCATATTCAATTAGGTTAATAAATTTCTTTTCTTGGTTTATTTTTAAATGAGTGAGTATGTGATCTGTAGATGTTAGATGTATGTTGACTTAGTTTTTAAGTTTTATTCATACGGTTTACTATAAGACCTACGTTGATTCAACTGACTGATTCAAAAATGCGATAGGATGGAGACGTTCATCCAGAGATACGTACGCCGTGCCCGATCCGAGACTTTTCTCTGAATACACGTTAATCTAAACCATTTTTACGAAGAATTACCCTGAGAGAACACCAGCTACCAGGATATTTTTAAGTGTGTCATACCTGGACGCGAGATGGGTGCAGTAGGTAGCCAGTGCAAGCTACGCGAAAGTGTAACTGATCTTATTCCATGTACGTCTACTTTGGAAGACATATCGAAACAATCGTTCTTAATATCAAAATATTTTAATTACAATATCATGATATTTTTAACATTTCAAACTTATTATGAAAATATTTTATTTTAAACATTTTAATTTCTTGATAACTTAATACTCCAACATCAGGGGCTTAATTTTCGAATATGTGAAAGGCAATGTGTGTTGAGAAAGATTAATTTTGGTTAACAAATTTCAATCCCGAAGTCTTATGTGATGTGAATGATGTAATTTTAAAGTCACACGTTGAGGAAAAGTTGAGATAACTATTATTTTTTAATGATCAATGTGACAATTTATATGAAGTGAAGATGTTATTAAATAGATACTGTTAAAAAAAAAAAATTCTTAACTTCGATAAGAATTTTGAGCCTCAAACAAATATTTAATTTATCCATTATATTTAATATTTTTGAATAAAAGTTAGTAAGAATTAGTTCATTTTTATTATTTATAGAAGATTAGTACTAAAGTACTTAGTTAAGATCATAGTAATGAGAGTATTTATTTGCTGATTCTGTGGTTGACATATGATAGAAACATCTGTCCAATTTGACTGGCATGAATGGAAGTGTTGCGTTGGATAAGACTCATCTGAATTCATGTAAAAAAAAAAGTATATTTTGCTACAAACCCTGAGACGCTCACCAACCCTAACCGCGGATCTTTCTTGAACGCTACGAGATTTGGACTCGGAATGGCGCACATGAGTACCAATTTTTGTAACCGCCGCAGACTAGATTATGATCTCTCTTTTGAAATAATTATTTCTATCTAATTAGCAGTAGAAATTGATTCTATTCTTCAATCTATTTAAAGTTTTGATTAAATAGTTTGGCATGTGTGTTGTTGTCGATCTTAGTATAGGAATAGGAATGATAGTACAATCTTCAAGACTTAAATTCCAAGGCTCTATTTGACACACAATAATTAGTGCAATAATATTTATTACTATTATTATCATTATGGAACACCAAAAATTAAATAATTAGTTAATAAATACATTCTTACTTGATTTAATCAAACCTTATGTTGTGAAATGAAATGACTGTAAAATTCCATGCAAAATAAGTGGTTCATTTAATGATTATCAATCTGATGACAAGAATTATCATCACTGAACTACTACTACTAATAATAGTGGTAATAAGTGAAAGTGAGGATTAGGAATGGTAACATAAAATTATGTTGAGCTATTAAATTAGTTAAAGTTGGGGGTACTTGCTAATTGATTCATATGTGCTCTGTTTGAACCGACGGTATAAACAGTATAGCATTGCGACCAGTTTGTGAGATTTTTGAGCCAATTATAACTATGAGTGATATTTTTCTGAGCACGTGTTAGCTAATAAGAGTATCTACGGCAGAGCTTCGACCTTCCATCACGCTGTACATCAAATACATTGGGACAACACATTAGCATTAATTTCCAAGATCAGTTTGTACCAAATATATCTGATAACCATACTGACTTATGGTTTGAAAGCAGCAACACTTACTGGATCAACAAAGAGTATTCTTCATGCAACAGAAATAAAGTTCTTCCGTTCTTGTCTATAAAAAAAAAAAAAACATAAAATAAGGAATGTGGATATTGTGTTATTTATGCTCAGCGTGCTCTGAATATATATTAATCTTGTCTTACCGCCCGTGGCAGTTCTGAACTTGTGCCCGAATTTTCTCCCTGAGTACATGATATTCATCTTTAATCTGTGACTTGTCTACGTGAAACTAAATTATACTGTTCTTGCATGTCATCTAGTTAACTGGCAGCTGAGCCAGTCTGCGGTGTATATTGTGTATATCGTCCCTGCCGTAAGTCCATGTCTTGGTGACTAGTGGTTCACTAATCTTCGTTTGAAAGAGACTGATGTGTGGAAGGAGGTAGCTAAACAATCGCGGCCGCCTCAAGCTGTGATTGCCGTTCTCTGGCATTATGGTTAGACAACGGCTAAAACCCCGAGTTATTACCTGAAAACGGACTAGGACTCTTTTTATTTAATTTAGGGTCATCTTGGAATTTACGGTATGCCAGTTTAAGGTAACAATTCTTATTTTTTGGCAAGTGACCTACTACATAGTGTGCACAGAAAATGTTCTCTCAAGTTTCCCTGACCTAAGAAAAATTTCCCTGACTCACGAAAACTGAGCGGCAAGTTAATCCACCGAACAGCATGTTCGGCAAGGAACCAAAAAAATTAGAAAGTTCCAGCCTCCGCCAATCCCATAGCTAGCCTAATTATCTCTCCACTTTCTTTTTTTTTTCAAGAATTTATGGAAAAAGAAATACATTGATGGGCACTTTATACATATAAACAAATTGTTTAAAGGTATCATGAAGGCCTAACATATACCTTTATCTTATTTCCAAGGAATAAAGTACAACCAACTTATTAATAGAGTAATTCAAATAAGAAAATAAAATTATTTTACCACAGCAATCTAATACTATTTCATGTGGATTAACTTGTGTCTGATGTACGCGAATATAATGAATTCCAATTAATCTAGATCTATAATCGAAAAAGTTTTCAAATTTGAAGAAAAATCAGTCGTAGGCACCATAGGTTTCTGACTTTGAAATCTTCTGAGGAAAGGTTCAACATCTGGCAAAATACTTCTAAAAGCACTTAATTTTGCCTAAGTAGTGGATTCTTCACAGATTCTCTAAGGTATTGAACGTTTTTGTTGTTGTTTTCTTTCAGTGTACTCTTTCACAAGTTAGTCAATGTGATCATATATTTTAAGAGCTTGATCAACACAGCAACCATTTTCCAACCACCTTATTGCAGTGAACTTGTAAGGAAATGCAGTGCTTGTTATGTTCATACATACCTGCCAACTTTACAAAACCAAAACTCAGGAGATTTTGATATGAAAATCGGGAAAAATCAGGAGATATAATTGGTCAGAACTGCTTTTTCTACATGTCTTGCACAATACAGTACTAAGATATATTTATAACACTTACTGTCTCAAAGCCAGACTGCTGCTATATGAGGCTACAAGGCTAAAAATTACACAACTCTATTACCTCACAGAAAGTATGTGAGTGAGATGATCGGTCCCAGATAAGCCTTCTGAAAATAGTATGAACGCATGTTCAACACATGTGAATCGATCATGCACTTTGATGCCATTACTTAGCAAATGCATAGATTAATATATTGCATCAAGTGCCCGCGCGATTATGTGAAACTCAATGCTTTCAAGAAGTTGAAAATGAAATTGTGAGGTAAGTGCACAAAAATGCAAGGGCAGAATTGCCAATAAACTAGTTCGTTGACTTTCAAAGTCCGCGATTAAGACCTATTTGTACATCGCTAGTCGCTGAAGTTGACCCAAGCCGGCAAGCAAGACGTGCGTGTAGTGTCTGTGTGTAAGTAACAGTTTTATAGTAAGCAAAAATATTTTCCTGATGGATCGTCGTACTGTAGAGATGCGTGGAATGTGTATTGCCGGCAAACTTTCAACGAGTTCCCTTTGATATTATGATACCAATTTTAAGTTAATGGTTATTAAACCCACTGAAATAAAGCATAATTGTACCGTCGCAAAAAAAAAATACGGCATAATTAAAGCCAATGCTCGGCGTCTACAAATAGTCTAAAACGCGTACTGTATATGAAAGACATTCATATGGTTTTACAAAGCACTTTTTAAGCCTGATTAAAATTTTTTGAAGGAAAAAGTGGGGGTCGTCTTGGATTTGAAGAAATGCGGTAATATATATTTTTCAGAATGAAATTAAACACACGCTTTCACGTAGTATCGGAATTCGAAAAACACAAACAAGTAAGCCGTAGTGTGGATATTATCCGCAAAAATGCAAGTTTTGAACAAACTGATTGCTATTACATACTGATTTTAATGTGTATGGGGGCTTTCCCGACTTTTACAAAAAATTGGATATAACGACAATCCGCTATAGCGAGTAAATTTTCCGCCGTTATAAATGCTCGATATAACAGATTCATTTTGTGTTTGCTTTAGTTGATTTTTATAAATATGCTGTCAGTATGTCTGTGCTGTCTCTTATCCCTCTGCAGATTCTTGAATGGAGCTGGAGAGGCAGGAGTGTTCAGAAAAAAGGGAGGGCTAAGGGTATCACACTGTAGTAGTACAGTAAAACCTCGTTAATTCGAAGTCGTTGGGACGCAAAAATCTGACTTCAAATTACATGATTTGGAATTAACAGCCAAAACGTACTTCAGAACTGCCATCCTTTGTGGCGTCACAATATATTCTAAGACCTGTTACTGCATGCAATTAACCTTGAGTCACAGTTTAAAGCTCTCAAATGTCATGGGAAAAACCTATTTACAAAATGTATCCAACACGGTGCATTTACAGTATTCAAATAATGCACTTGGATAACTCACCGGCAAACATAACCTCACGCGATGAAATCAAAAGAAAGAAAACATGATTCAAAGACGAGGAGAAATCTATACTGGCTCCCCTGTGCAAGTGCTTTATTAATTGGATTACTGTATTTTATGCATTTTAGATGCCTTGTGCTTGCATGGAATGTACCTGACGCCTTTAAAACATCGCAGCTTATCGAACTTTCCTATGACGAGGGGTGAAAGTCTCTCGCTTCCGTCCGTATTACAACAACAGTACAGTGACTATTCTGTACTTGTACGATTTCCCGCCATGGCACTTGCAAGACCCATTAATGCATGCAATCACCTTGATTCTCAGTTTAAACTTTTCAAATGCCATGGAAAACACTATTTCAGAAATTTATCCAACAACGTGCATTTACATTATTCAAATAATGCTCTTGTATAAAACAATGACAAACACAACCTCACGCAACGAAAGGAAGAAAAACACGATTCAAAGACGAGGAAAAATTATGCTGGCTCCCCTGTTCAAATGCTTTACCTTTTGGATTACTGTACTGTCTGTATCTTTAGATGCCTTGTACTGGCATGGAAAGTGACTGACGCCCTTAAAACATTGTGGCTTTTCGAACTTTCCTATGACACGGGAAGGAAGTCTCTCGCTTCATTGTGCAGTGCACTCATTCTCTTCTGTGCAGTGTGCACTGCATAGCAACACAGTACATTTGTCGGCTGGCAATTCTCTCCTTTAAAACTACAAGTCCGTTTGGCCTCAGCATTTAAAAAAATAAAACAAACAAACAATGCAGTTTCATCGGCACTGACAATATTGTTTGGTGCGTACGAATTGATTATAGGCTATAAGCCACGCTTTCTCGTCAACTACTGTCGGCATCACAAGTGTTCGCGGATTCTACCTCTCCGCACACTGCCTGCTACGTGATATCGTAGCTTTCCTAAAAACGCAGAATACAAAATAATTACGATTCCGCTCAAACATAGCAGATATGAAGCACACTGCAGACACGCCGAAGTAGGTGAAAGTGCGCAAAGTTACCACTTCACATTCCGGAAGAAATTTTGAATTTAAATTACTCTGTAAAATACTATTTTTTTCAAAATGTAAAGGCAGTTTTGAATTAAAAGTCTGTATTTCGGTAACGGGACCGACATTGTTCTTCGAATTACGAATTATCCATATTTTAAATTAAACGATTTAAATAACATGCAAAACCATACCTCATGTTTCTGAGAAAGAGAGCTGCTTCGAATTAGGCGAGATTTTGAATTAAACTATTTTGAATTACTGAGGTTCTACTGTATATTACTGAAATGTATGACCAATTGCAGAAACTGTATTTAGACAACGTTTACAGTTAAACAATATCGAAGTCTGGCTGCCGCACTCCAAAGACGCTATTTATCACTTAGACACTGTCTAAAACAGATGTTCAACCAGACACGTTTAAACATTGCCGAGTACACTGTTTAACCTCAAAGTTTCGGAGTGAATCACGTTGTTTAAGCTTAAAACTAGTCATTTTTTCTGGAATCAGTCCGATGTGTTGGTAAACTGGTAGAACTTCTCTAAAAAGCCTAATAATAAATGGAAAGTATGCACAACTGACAGGCTCGCAAGTCCCTTAGCACAAGACTCTTACATAAAACTTAAGAGAAAAAATATTACTTACCCAGGTTAAGTTTCCAACATAGAGCTGGTGTCGTCTTCCAACCTGATTAGGCTGGATGTTATTGCCCATTTGGTGATAAGGTGGGTTTGAATTTGGAGAGTGTCCATCAGCAGTAGCAAGGGGAGGACCTGGAGTGTGAGGAGCCTGTGAACTTTCTTCTCCGCCCCCACCACCTCCAGGTGGTGCAGCAATAACATCATCATAGAGATCTACCCCATCAGCAGCGAACTCATCCTGTTTCAAAATCCATTCAGAAATGTAGCATCAAGTATTTTTAATAATCCAGTGTGCGTATATGTTTCTGCGTTATATGGACTCAAATAATGAATTATTTGCAAGTCACACAAACGAGAAAGTAGAGGCAAGGACTAAGGAAGAACTGTGAGAATAAAGGAATGAATACAAATCCAGAATTGCAAATATGAACCACTCATCTTCATAATATTTCAACCTTACTACATACCCATAATTACCAAGAACAAACAGAATAATTACCAAAATCTTAATTCTGCCATCTATGGGTGAGATAAAAGTTGCTTTCCCAAAAAACTAGAAGCCTTAGATTGTTAATTTTTTGCTAACTTTGTTCAAGATAGAGATGTTTTATGGTACACAAATTACATTTTGAAAACAATTTAGATTGTGGAACATCAACCGATGATCCTTATACACTTTCTTAAAAGACAACTAGATTAGCTATTACAGTGAAGTTTGGGGAAAAGTTACCCAGTACAATGCACTAAAACATTTTTTAACATTAAAACTATAATTATCACCCCCATGCATGTCCTACAATGAAATGAAATGTCGTATGGCTTTTAGTGCCGGGATATCCCAGGGCGGGTTCGGCTCGCCGGGTGCAGGTCTTTCTATTTGACTCCCGTAGGCGACCTGCGCATCGTGATGAGGATGAAATGATGATGAAGACAACACATACACCCAGCCCCTGTGCCGTTGGAATTAACCAATTAAGGTTAAAATCTCCGACCCGGCCGGGAATCGAACCCGGGACCCTCTGAACAGAAGACCAGTACGCTGACCGTTCAGCCAACGAGTCGGACATGTCCAACAATATTTTCAACATATTATCGGTTCCTACCCGAAAGCTTATGACTTTGTTATTTTGTTCAACCTATATGCAATAAGTCAACTAGTGGTGCCAAACAACAGACGGGTGAGTCATACAGTGTGCTGCATCACAAACACTATAATGATTTAGAATTCTGCTCTATGACGTGATTTACAGTACAGAAGAGGAAAAAATAGGACCCTGTTTGCCCTAAAAGTGCCTGGGGTTAACAAGTACTTCAAGGTTGTAACACAATTCTCAACGTAAACGAGTCCTGCTCCCACGGAGCTCAACTAGGTGTCAAGGAGGCCGGTTCAGCTTTCCTCGCTTAGTGGATGACATCCAAGTAAAATAAAATAACTAGAGAGGAAAAATCTTACCAGTGTAGTTCAAAAGAAATATACTGTATATTACATATACAAGCATCACATCAAGCATCACAGTTGACTGCTTAGATCCACGCCTTTTCGCTAACTGTGCCGTGGAAACTGAAACCGACCCATGACGTGCAGTAAAGTTTATAAATTTTGACGCCACAGTCAGAAAACCCTTTTCCACCGTCGCCTCAAGGGCATATGTGAAGTGCATACATTTTAACACACACATATCATAATGACCTCTTTGAATACCTTTATATAATTTCCCTGTTTACTAGTGCATTAATGGCACATGAAGTTTATATACTTGTAATTCAAAGTGTATTTCTACACTTTTTACTTAGCATAACCTGATTTCTCTTCTCCAGTTCTTCATCGATATAGGGTAAAATCCTTTTCACGCATCCCTCTTACAATCATTCTTTTAGTTCAGTTCATACGCATATTGTCAGGCTGACTAGTAGCCAGATCTATGGAACTCATTGTGCACATGATGCCACAACAGGTTTGTAGATCAGAGTTCCATCAGTACAATGCAAGTCTTCCTACTAATGCTGGTTTCAGCATTCTATTCACTCCTTATACCTCTGACACGGTTTGATGGACCAGTGTGCGAGCATAAACAACTCATCAACACGCCTCAAAGTCCCATGGACTCGGAGAAGGCAGTAGCATTCATAAACGTTGGCCATAGCTACTACAATGTAGGAAAAGTTTAGAATAAGTCTCCTACAAGTATTCACTGGGCTATGAAATGTTTTCAGAATCATCATACCTTCCACAGAAAACCTAATGCATGTCCACATCCTAGCTGCACTCCTGCCTTGCCAGATCGCTTTTTAATGCTACAAGTGTAGAGGAACCAATATCTTTAAGCGGCTGATGCTCAGAGCAGTCTGATTGAGGTATTCAACGTAGATGCAAGTAAGAACACAGGAGACCCCTGATGGCAAATTCAGCCTCTAGAAATCCGGCCAGAGAACTAGCATTAGTAGCATAAAACCAGAGAAACCATCTCCATTTTGCACACGTGCATAAACATTGGACTGAGGGTCAGTGGGAACACACACTCTTCAGAGACGAGTCCAGATTCAACCTGAGGTCACCTGACCGAGGAGTTAAGATGTAGAGAAGGGCAGGGCAACAATTTGCCTCCTGTACCCCCTCCGAAGTTCCGTGAAGATGTGTGAAGGCTTAACTTCAGATAACCGTACCAATTTTGTACTCGGTGAGAAAGACTCCTTTAAGGCATACAGATACATTGAGGAGATTCTCATTAATCATATAATACCATTTGCTTTTGATGAAAACTTTGCACTTATGCATAATATTGCAAGACCCCATGCTGCTCAGAGCGTCAGAGTATTTTTGGGATATCAACAAACACTCTGGACTGGATTTGGATTTATTGAACCACACAGGCCTTCGCCCAACACAAAGTTCAAATCCGTAATAGCCTAAACTAACAAACCATATATAAAATTGTAAACAAATTGGAAACAAGTTGAGGATAAATGGTCAACGGTCAACATGCCTGCCAGAGTGCTGTTGGTCCTGTGCATAATTCTGATCTATGGAAATAAGTATTGTACAGGCTATGACCAAAATAATGGACTCATCATGCAGTGATCATCGCCCGGCGAAGCCCGATAAGATAACGCTGCTCACCACAACGGCACTCAGGACTGGCCAGCCAGGAGTCCAGTTGTCAACTCTATTGAGCATGAGTGGGACAGTGTCATCTACATACCACTAGTTGTTGATCAACCTGCCGTTAACTATAACTCCATGTTTTGCTTCTTGAAGAGCAGCTGGATGATCTGTTCAGAGAACAGATTAAAACGCAGGGGAGATAAAATGTGCATCCTTGCCGTACTCCATTTCATCCTGGTAGCTCGAGTCTCAGAGTTTCCAATTCTCATGGAAGCTTCCTGGCGGTCATTCAGTTTTTTTGATGAATGTAAGATCTTTACTATCTATTGCTAATGTGTTCAGAATTCATACGAGGTTCGAATGCTTGACACAATCGAATGCATAAGCATAATCAATGAAACAGACATAGACATTTTTAGACTGGTCTCTACAATTTTGTAATACAATCAAAACTGTGCAATATGTGCTGGTCTTCACATCTTTTATCACTATCACAGTTTATTGCTTTTAAACTAGCCACTTGCATATTGAAGTTTCCAGAAATATTTTTCCAAACACATTTCTGTGACCTCTTTAAGAGCTTTCCTTCTTCTGAAATGTCTCAAGTAGGTTTTAGTTTCTTTTAAACAGTTGAAGTACACATTTCTCTAGGGCCAATGTGGCACTTGTTGCGTCCTCACTGGCTTCAACGTTAAAATTATGGATTGCAGTTGAAAAGTCCTTTACAACCGATGGCAAAGTAGTGATTTGTCAAGCATGCAACAAACATATTGCATGTTTCATGAAATCCCATGTTGAACAACATGCACGCACAAAGTGCTCTGCATAGGAAAAAAACAATTATGTCTACAGAAGAAACAAATACTTTTAACACAGATGAAGCCTTCAGCTTCACACAACCCTTTTTATAAAGACTTACTCAGTGTGATGATTGCAGCCAATATTCCATGGTATAAAACTGAAGTGCCTGAATTCACATCTTTTCCAGAAATATACTGCAAGCAACATATTCTTCGCCAATCAAGACTACGCAAGAATTATCTTCAAGTCCACTATGGCAAAAAAATGCTTTTATATGGGTTGCTGTCGAAAAAGCAACAAAAGCTAAAAACAGGTAGAACCTGACTGCCTGTCTGATCTACTGTAAACAACTGGACTATACAAATCACTCAACTATTGCGAGATTTGGGAATAATGGATTAAAAGCTCTGTGGCCAAATGAGATGCAAGAGGAAAAGGAATTCATGATGTACGCTGATGCTGCAGCATTTATGCTTAAAGCTGCAACTGCTCAGAAAGTATTTCAACCGAATATGCTCCATTTTAAATGCTTGGCTCATGGACTGTAACACGTTGCTGAAGATATCAGAGATAAGTTTCTAGAAGTGAATAGTTTAATTTCAGCAACAAGAAAAAAGTTTTTCTAATAGTCCCACAAAGAGTGCTATCTTACAAATAGCAATGGCCGAAGATACCACTGTTCCCACAACCAGTGTTAAAAAATGTTGGGTTTTTTTTGCAAGCTGCTTGACATCGCATCGACACAGATAGGTCTTATGGCAACTATGGGATAGGAAAGGACTAGAAGTGGGCAGGAAGCATCCATGGCCTTAATTAAGGTACAGCCCCACCATTTGGTTGGTGTGAAAATGGGAAACCAGGGCTGCCGACAGTAGGGTTCGAACCCACTATCTCCCGAATACCAGTGTTAAAAATACTCGGAACATAGATAGAAGCAGATAATTTGTATAGTGAGCATCTATAGTTCAGTTCTTACGAGTTTCGACTTACATTTGAGCACTGATTTTTAGCAGAGGCTAAGTGAATTAATAAAAAGCTAATCACAGGCAGCCGATTGCTCTGATAGAGCACATTAGATCTGAGTTTCGGTTACCAGTGTTGTCGATCTGTTGTTTACCATAACCACGTGTTATCGGCTGTGAGTTGTATTGCGTTCAGTTCATATCACGGTCTTTGTCAGTTCACTTGGTCATTCTTGACAAAGTTCCAATAAAGACGGCTAGAAATAATGAGTTGATTGAGTGGTTGAAGGAGCATAATATTTTCGTTCGCGATGACATGAGGAAGGAGAAATCTCATGCATCTTGTGAAACAAAACAAACCCTAGAACCCAGTTTAGATGATGGATGAAATAGCCAGGAGGCATGTGCATAAAGTTGTTTGCCCTCCACCATACTATTATCATTTTAACACCATAGAACCGATTTGGGCCCAAGTGAAGAATTATGTAGCTGCGAATAACTGGCTCTTCACAGTTTCGGAAGTTGAAATACTTCTTTGGGAAGCTGTAGGCCGTGTAAGTGCAGGTTGTGAGACACAGTAACAGATAAGTGAAGCTTGGGAGAGGGAAAGTATCACAGACTATTATGTTGAAGAAGTTATCTTGTTACGGTCAAGCGAGAGTGAAACCTGAACAGACGATGATAATGCCGATAGTGACTCCAAAATCAGTGGTGTATTCCCTTGGTAGGATTTTTCCTTCCTTAGGAGAAAGTGAATCGATTAGCAATGCGAACTCTTCTAGATGGTGAGTAGAAATTTCATTTCAAATTCTCGCGTTTTATATGTTCAAGCACTGATCTATTTTTATCTCATAGCATTATCCTAAATATTTTGTGTAATTTTTAATCTTATATGAGTTATGCATGTTGCTACAAATAACAATTGATTTCTGGACTTATATTTGAGTATAATTATACACTGCAAGTGACTAATCTCATGTTTTAATCCGTATTGAAATCTGTTGATATACAATAATAAAGTTTTATTATGAATCCACCTGTTCAATACAATATAATGTTGTTACATTTAAAATAACTTCATTAGTTAAAAAGTTATATATGGGACATGTTTCGCTCCCTTATAGAGCATCATCAGCCAAATCTGAATCTCAAATAATTGTTATTTACGTAAATAAAGACTTAAGAACTATTAGAACATTTTTGACAAACTTAAAACTTATTCTATTAGAAAATCATAAAATATAAAATCTTTGTATACATGGCTTAATTACATGTGCTTAATAGGAAGATACATTGAAATTATGCTAAGAAAATCCTCAAATTTAGCTCCTAAGATTGATCTTCACGTCTTTCTAGGATTTTGGACATGATATATATATTATTTATTTTATATTTTAGTACTCTCTCTTCCATAATTTTAATGTATCTTCCTATTAAGCATTTTATATTTTAGTACTCTCTCTTCCATAATTTTAATGTATCTTCCTATTAAGCATGTATACAAAGATTTTATATTTTATGATTTTCTAATAGAATAAGTTTTAAGTTTGTCAAAAATGTTCTAATAGTTCTTAAGTCTTTATTTACGTAAATAACAATTATTTGAGATTCAGATTTGGCTGATGATGCTCTATAAGGGAGCGAAACATGTCCCATATATAACTTTTTAACTAATGAAGTTATTTTAAATGTAACAACATTATATTGTATTGAACAGGTGGATTCATAATAAAACTTTATTATTGTATAATTATACATTTCCGTTCGAACTGTGTCTCGTGAATCAGCTGTTTGTACTCGTAACAATTTGGTGCCAATGTCTGACTTCCGGTTAACTGTCGAGTCGAAACTCATAGAAACGCAACTATAGATGCTATAAAGATTGTTGGGTTGATTCTTAAAGTGCTGTATCCATTTGGGAATCACAGACTGCCTTTTTAGTGACTCCAAAGCAGTCTCCTACATTGCCTATATCCGCAGCAACTTCATTTGGCTTCCAGAAATCATCAAACATCTAGAAACATCAGGACTGCCACTGCAATATTCTATTTCTGTCACAGTGGATGCTATTAAAAATCTAAGTGATGTGGATGGAGAAACTGGTTCAAGTTGAAACATAACACAAGTTATGGACTTCTTTGTTTGAACTTGAACCTTAGGAGGAAAAGAAACTATATTCTGCTTTATGTTATTCCTACGATATATCAGCATTTATTGCTAACACTGATGCTTTCACGACCTGTACTTGTTGACATGATATAGACTTTTGGACTTACGCCATGTCAAGAAAACAAGTTGAAACTATTTACGCTTCGCAGAGAACTTTACTCCGCATCTTCAGAAGAAAATCTCAACTATTCATGAGGAAGTCTTCCACAATAATGAGGGTATGAAATTTTGTTTTACTATTGGAACTGTAGTGGTACGCTCATTCGTCGCCAGATGGCTTGCTGTATGCTGGCACAGTGCTCCAAGCGGGAGCTGACGACATTAAGCATGAGGCACACAACAGTAGGCCACGCACCACATGCCACAATGAAAGGTCAACTTCACGGACACCGCACTGAACTGCGAATCTCTACCAGCTGCAATCTATGAACATCTATTTAATTATACCTTCGTGTGCTGTTTTTGACAATCTCCAACAGCATTTTTCAAGATATTTTAATAAGAAGCGCTAATGAAACATTTTAACATGATGCAACGCATCTAAGGATTTTGGAGCCTTATTTTAATTTCATCATATATTTTACATGCTGTGCACATAGTTCATCCCAGATCCTTTTTTATACCTTTTAACGTCATTTGTGTTTTGTACCTTTGTTTTAATCATTAGATGTGTTTGTACAGTTTTGTATTATGGTTGATGATGGCCAGCCAAGGCCGAAACTAGTTCCAAAATTAAAAATGTAATGTAAACATTGCAATAATGTAGTATTGTAAACACTAACCTCCAATTAAGATGTTCATCACACAGTGTATGCATGAGGAGTAACAGAGAAGACATCAGACGAAACACGGACGAATGTGGTAGAAGAAATAAATAAAAACTAATAACATAAAATGCAACGAAAGCCACCAGGATAGAATAGAACTGAGCTGAAGAATGTAAAGAAAGAATGCAGAGAAAACCAGAGGATGATAATGATGCGAGACGGCGTGAGAGGGAGAGGGCGGGGGGCATAACCGGTGTACACACGTTATGAAAGTATGACATTAACAGGTTTTGGGCGCATTGACTCAGCGCTCCGGAGAGTGTAATCTTGTGAAATTGTGACATGCAGCTTGATACTACGATTTTAACCAAGGACATTCTATTTTATGTTTGACAAACACCTACATTGATATTCTCTTTTTACGATTTGTAAGAACAATCAGGACCTGATTATTCACCTTTCAAGTTTGAGGCTGATGATGCCCTTAACCCTCGGTGCGTCGTGCCGCGGTCTTTTCAACCGCACGCATCCTTCTTTTGTTACTCTGTCTACGATTGTTACAGGACAGATTTCTCCCACCACCATATCTACCCCGCAACCTTCCTCTAGTGTTTATAGCCAGGTAGCGCTCCCTAATTGCCCTTCTGCTGTCACTGTGGATGTTTATCTGAGTGTGCGGTGCTTTCGACCGCGGGCGGCTACTGCCGTTCGTCGAATTTGGTTCTAACCCTGGATGCGCAACTGTTCGCGCACACAAATTGTTTGACTGTTTACTTGTGTTGTGAGTGAAAACGGATTCCAAAGAAGTTGATAGGATAAACAAATTGATGGATGGTGTGGAAAAGGAAACAGAAAGACGAAGACTTTGTGTGCTACCTGTTCTCTGTGCATATGCCGGGAGCACACTATCTTCCTCGCCTGTCAAGCCTTCAGTATGGGGACAGCAGGTGAAGATGAAGAAGACAGTTTTATTATCTAAGGACACAGTCAGCTCACGAATATAATGAAGAATGACAAATTGTCTTTAGTAAACAGTAAATCTCTAATTACTGTTACCCTTCTCTCTGTTGTAGCCTTGCTCTTACCATTGGACAGTATACCTTATTTATATTGCTGTAACTTTGTTTTGTACATTTTTTATTTTATTTTTTACTGATAGTTGTACATTATTCGTACACTGCACTATACTTCTTTTACAAGTTTACTTTTGTGAATTCTGTAAATGTATGTTCTTCCCATTTCACTGTTATTTGATATGTGTTAAGTAGAACGTAACATTATTGTATTATTTTAAAGTACTATTTAAATGTAAATAAATAATACCTGTATTTTTTTATTATGAAAATAGAGAGTAAACAATAATATAGCAACATAAAAAATTAATAGCAAATTGAAATACAAAAACGATATGGAATTCTTGCGCGGTCTTTTCCACTCCATCAACGACTGATGTTACAATGCCTCGCGCGACATCCCGAGGGTTAAAATGGGCGGAACATGTCCCTTTTATGATAAGATTTAATTCTTAATTTGCTAGATCTCTTTGTATTGAATAGGTGGATATAAAAAATAACACATGTAACACACTTTGTATCTACGTACATTTCAATACGGACCTAACATGAGAATTTTAACGTGTAGTTTAAAATAATACGAAAATTACTGAAACTAATCAGAAAATCGGGGGATCGGTCCGGGAGATTGGGAAGAACAATGAAAAATCGGGAGTCTACGCTTAAATCCGGAGAGTTGGCAAGTCTGTAAAAGTAAAGTTATTTCTAGGGGCGGGATGGTGGGTTCCTGGACAGGGAGGAATTCAGTGAGGTGGAAATGTAGTAAGCAGTCTGGCCTATGCTGACGACTTGGTCTTAATGCCAGATTGTGCCGAAAGCCTGCAGTTTAATATCCTGGAAATTGGAAAAAGGTGCAATGAGTATGGTATGAAAATTAGCTTTTCAAAGATTAAACTGTCAGTAGGTAAGAAATTCATCAGAACTGAATGCCATATTGGTGATACAAAACTGGAACAGGTATATAATTTCAAGTATTTAGGATGTGTGTTCTCCCAGGGCGGTAATATACTAAGTGAGATTGAATCAAGGTGCAGTAAAGCTAATGCAGTGAGCTCGTAGTTGCGATCAACAGTATTCTGTAAAAGAAGAAAGTCAGCTCCCGGACGAAACTCTTTACATTGATCTGTTTTCAGACTAACTTTGCTTTACGGGAGCGAAAGCTGGGTGGACTCAGGATATCTTATAAGTTAGAAGTAAGACTTGAAAGTAGCGAGCATGATTGCCGGTACAAACAATGGCAGGAGGATACCCGGAATGAGGAGATAAAGGGTAAGATAGGAATGAACTCGATGGATGAAGCTGTACGCATAAATCAGCTTCGATGGTGGGTCATGTGAGGCGGATGGAGGATGATAGGTTACCTAGAAAAATAATGCAGTACGTTATGGAGGGTAAGAGAAGTAGAGGGAAACCAAGACGACGATGGTTTAGACTTGGTTTCTAACGATTTAAAGATAAGAGGTATAGAACTTATTGGGGGCACAGCATTAGTTGCAAATAGAGAATTGTGGTGACGTTTAGTAAATTCACAGGGGCTTGCAGGCTGAATGCTGAAAGACATAATGGTCTATTATGATGATGATGTAGAGCCTAAGTCTATTTCTTCACATGTAAAGGCTTGGAAATCTATTACTTCCCTTATTTGTTGAGGTCTCGAAAGCTTTTAAACCACCTGCGGTGTTAAGGATCTTTGAAATGTGTTGTTCCCACCTAGACATGCCTATTTCATTAGCATATTGTGGTTTCTTCCATCCGAGTGCTACATATGGGTCGTTCATAGTATTTTCCGCCGTTCTTCTGGCTTATGCGTCTATATATGCGGCTTTCCTTTCTTTTATTAGTTCTTGATATTTTCTTCTTGCGTCTGCATATTTCTGAAGATCAGGAGGTCTATTGTTTTGTTTTGCGATCTGTAGGAGATTCAGTGTGAAATGTCTCTGCCTGTAGCACTGAGCATCAAACTAGGGTTTTGCTTTCCTCTTTCTTTGTGGGATGGTTGCTTCGATTATTACTTTCTTGAGTGTTTTTGCTGCGTCGTTGAGTAGGTTGTCTATGAGTTGGTGTTTTATTATAGAAATGTGCGCTTCTGATGATTGCAGTGCTTTCATGTCTAGCTTCCTTGTGAGCCTATGTTGGCCTTCCGATTTCTTCTGTTTGCTGTATGTTCGTAGCGTTATTTTTATGGAAACGGGGCAACACTTCTGGAGTGGAGTGATGGTTGGCCTATTTGATGATGTGCCTCTGTAGAAAAGTCTATGGTGCTACTACCGTTGTGTGCAAAATATGTCTTGTTATCTTCTTTGTTGACAATTCTGAAGCCTTCTCCTTCTATTGTGTTTAGCAGTATGTTTTTCCGCTGGCTAGGTAGATCAATTCTACAGTTGAAGTCTCCTGCTATCAATGCATCCTTTGTGGGGTCCAGCCGGTTCATAATTTTCATTATAATTTCTATTATGTCTTCAATTGGGGTTAGAGGTGGAATGCATAAGCCGACTATTGTTATTAGGTCTGCTTGTAAAATTATGGTGTTGTCTTTGGTGTGAGTATTTCTTAATTTCCCAAGGTGTGGCTTGAAATAGCACAATACTCCCCCTTCAGGTCTGCCTCTTTGCTTGTGTGTTGCTAATGCATGTTCTCTGTAATACGTTTAGAGTTGGATTGCCTCTGTTGAAAAGGTTTCTGTGAAGATTAATATGTCCTGTGTGTTGAGTGATTCATTGGGGATTAGAGTGAGAATACTGTTCAGTCCTCCTCTGTTCCACAGCATCAAGTTAAAAGTCAAAACTTGCTCCTGTGAATTTTCGAAAGCGATAACGTCGTACCATTACTCCTTTTGGCCAGAAGTCTGCTTCATCTGTCCACTGAATGTCGGTGAATGGTATACCTATCTTGGATGCTTTCAGATGTCCTTTGAATTGCAACTCTTCACAATCGGCAATATTGGAGATTTCATGCCAGTGTAAGTGTTTCTCAATTGTTTCTTTTGTCGCCTGTCGGTGCAGTTTATCCACATACAGGCAGGCAAGTTTAGGTCCTGCCTGAAGTTCTCCATTGATCAGGTCTGACGTACCGATTATTGAAAGATCCCTTTGTTTTACTTTCTTTCTAGCTATGTCTGTGAAAGAGGTACCGTCTCTTGGTTCTCGATCCTTCCCTGTTTCCACTACTATGTCGTCATTATTTTCCATGGGGTGTAAGTGTATTTGTTGAGCTTCTTGAGGTGCCTGTATTTGATGGGGTCTCTCTGGAGCGACCCTCTTTTTTTCCTTCTTTATTTATCGTGGACTGTTTCTTGTGTGTCTCGAAAAGTTTTCTGGCTGTCTTTTTATGATACATTTGTGATGAAAAACATTTTTTTCCGCCTTTTCGTTTAGCTGGTTGATTGTGTTGTGTTGCTCCCTTGTTCCTATGAGTTCTGGCTTGCATTTGTCACAGAGCCATATAAGCTTGCATTTGCTACGCTTCATGATTTCGAATCATGGATAAGTAATATTCAAAATCAATTCTGGTAACTAATAACAGACAAGACAGTAAGATCCAAGCAGTAGAAATGAAATTTTTAAGAACATCGGTTAAAAAAACAAGAAGAGAGAGAGAATTCAAAATATTAAAATTAGACAAGAGCTCAATACAGAACCGTTAGTACAGAACATACAGAAAGCCAGACTGAGATGGTTTGGACATGTAAAAAGAATGGGAAAGGAACGGTAGCAAGAAGGGAAGTGGAAAGAGACGGGAAAGAGATCAGTCGGAAGACCAAGAAGGTGGATGGATCAGATTTGGAAGGACATTAGAGAAGCTGGATTGGATGTGGCAGAAGTAATGGAGCAGGGAAAGTAGAAGGACAGAAAGGAGTGGAGGAGGCTTGTTAACCACACCCAGGTGACGGGAGTAGGACATTGATGATGATGATTTCTGCTGCAAGCAATTTCCCTCGAAATCAACCATAAGAAAGACACTATGTTTTACAACCCCTCTGAAGCCCCCATCCTACTGAATTATTTTAACAACCTACGGCGGTGGCACTTCTCGTTGACCATTCACATGTTTAGGATAGAAAAATGACAAGAAATTATACCTCAAATAGATTCCTACCTTCATGCTTGCCACACAGCCACCAACTCGTCCCTTCACGTAAAACGATTGAAACAGAGGCTTGTGTAAATCAATATGCGAGCATTTTCTGTCTTGGTGCGATTGCCGGCTATAATAATGACAAGTTTGATATTGTCTCCGATAGAGCTCACAACCTGTGTGGCAACAGGACTACCAGATGTGGTGAAAATCAGAAAACTGCAGTTTGAAGTTGTCATACTGTGTGCTGGATGCAATTATTGCTGTAATGTATAACCTTAGTTTTTATCATATACCAGCAAGATACCCGTGCTTTGCTACGGTTAGAAATTGAAAATTATTATCCAAAGTTTTACATTTTGGAGAGTCAACTGTCAGCTGAGCCTGTAAAATACGCCCTCAGTTCGTACGTCAAACAGTTTGGGAGGAATGATTATTTATTTTCTGATCTAACACTCATTTGAACCCCATAGGGAAAAATTTGAATTTTAAACCAACCAGTGAAATTTTGATTGAATACACTGAATGAATACATTTTTAATGGGTGAATGTTTATGAATATTTATTAACATCCAGAAGAATGGATATTGTGTTTCTGCGAGTCAACCATCATCAAAATCTCTTAGGGGATAAATATTTTGAAGTATACGATATTTTACACCTAGGACATCGTAAAATTACAACTTTGTACTTCGAACGGTTTTGGAGGGATGAATAATTTTGTTTAAGGAGCTAATCAATCCCATTTAACACTTTAGGGGTGGAACGTTAAAAAAGATTTCCTATTTCACACATTTGATTTAAAATATATACCGCTATTTGGAATTTTGTCTTCATATGTTAAACCATTTCGGAGGAAGGAACGAATATATTTGTTTTCAGATCTTAACCCCCATTTAACTCTCTGAGCAGTTAAATTTGTTTCAAACCTTCTGTTATTTAACATCTAGGATATAATTTGAAATTTTAATGCCAAACGGTTTCATTTAAAGGCATATTTTTGTAATCATTCCTCAACCCCCAGTCAAAACCTCCTTGTAGGTGTATTGTTTTTTAAGTCCAGTTCTTATTTGTATCCTCATTTTTAAAAATTCAACCCGTTTTACACCCCCCCCCCCCCTTAAGTTGATTCCAATTCCCCCACCCCGCAACAAAATACGCGTATCTATTTTTAAAGCATATTCCAAATACCGATTTTCTTGACCATAAAATCCTTCATTTTCAATTCATTTTTCAATTCATTTATTTCCTGCCCCTTAATAGGATTTTCCAAAAACTAAAGAATATGTGTTTCTTTATTTTTAAAGGAGATTCCAAATACCAATTTTTACATCTGTTAATATCTTCACTTTTGGAGATACCAGTATCCTAATAAAAATAATTCAAGCCCCTTTTTCAGTCATTTTACCCCCTTAAGTGCATTTTTCAAAAACAAAACAAAAAATGTTACTTTATTTTTAAAAGAGACTAAATATTCCAATTTTCACATCTGGAATATGTAAAGTTTTTGGGATGTACTGTAGATATGCTCATTTTAACCTTTTGAACTCCATTACCCTTAGGGTATGCTTCCTGCTCCACTCCTAATTAATTTCTGCACTATGAACAGCTGTAGGACGTGAACAATGCAAAAGAATCTAACACAAAATATAAGTATGTTACATGAATATATTTACAATTAGGCACACAATATACATTAATCCTTGTATGTTTTCACTCTGTGGTACTTTTCAAAACAGTTCCGTGAGTGAAGACGAAGCAGAAGCCATGTTTACATTCAAACAACATCTGTGAACTTAGAAGCCATGTTTACATTCAAACAACATCTGTGAACTTGCATAAACATTTGAGAATAACAGAGCTTAAAAAAGTTACCACAATTCCCGTGAACTATTGTAAATAGGAAAACATGTTCTCTCAGAGACCTCTAGAGAGCTCTACAATACCAGAACACGACACAGTCCTTATACGAGCCCTGAAAGTAGGAGATATTGTCATACTGAGTAGAGCTCGACATCGGAGCGCAAGTCTAATATTTTAATGACGAGCCGCACTCGACATAGGAGTGCAAAAGGTTAAACATTAACCCCCTTTAACGCTTCCCCTTAAGTGGATTTTCAGAAAATGAATTATGAAAATAATTCCATCAATCACCAATTTTGACATCTGTAACGTGTTACATTTTCGAGATGTATTGTAGATATACTCGTTTTAAAAATTCACCCCCTTTGTCACTCCTGTTCAGCCCCTCTTAAGTAGATATTCCAAAAACCTTTATACATGTTTCTTTCTTTATTTTTAAAGTTCTAAATACCAATTTTCATGACTGTAACATCTTCAGTTTTTGAGATATAAGTATCATCATAAAAGGTATTCAACCCCCTTTTCACCTTTTCCAACCGCCATTAAGAGGATTTTTGGAAAACAAAAAAGTACGCAACTTTCAAAGGAGAAAAATCAGGAGAAATTTGGCAGCGAATCGTGACGTATTACGACATCACTGATGGTAGAACGTATACTAATTCATTATAATTCAATACATTAACAATTCTATTTGGCCTATATAATATTTCATCATTTATATGTGAATACTAAATACTGGACACATCTGAACTGTAGGAACATGTGACTTCTCATCCTTCAACATGGTGATCACATTACGACTAAATGTTATTCAACACACCTATAGCTGACTTAGTCCACTTCAGAAACTCGGGACTAAATTTTTTGCTCAAAGCACTTGCCTTGCTGAACTGATTTCAAGGTTAAACGTTTCTCCAAAGTTTGTTCAGACAGCAAGAATCTGAACTGTGTTTTTGTCTTTGTGACTCTGCTAAAAATCCTTTCACATTCTGCATTGCTATTTGGAATTGATAAAATAGCAAGCATCACTTTAGAGAGTCTGTTATTTTTAAGTACACCATGAGGTGATTTCATCTGACCTACCAATACCCATTGAACATCAATTCTTCCTTTTGCCAGATCTGTTTCTTCGGGCTGAAATTTACAGAATTGGGAGTGCAGAATATGTTTCTTTACCTAAATGTCCCGTTTCACTAGTCAGAATGTTCGGAAACTTGTTAATGAAAAATCTAAGGCTAGAAAATGATGCCTTACTTATAGCGGAAATATTTGCAAATTCTGCATAAATTAACTTCATCTTTGAACGGAATTTTGTGTACCATATAGTCACATGATGAAGAGAAACACTTTCTAACAGACTTAAAAAATATGCACTTTCCCTCAGACTTCAAAGTGTTCACTACAACAAAAGCAGAATTTCCTATCATCAGATTTGCTGGAGTATGATAATCTACATCAAGGAGAGAGGAGGAGCTTTTAATAACGTATGGTTTCATAAACCTTGCCATCACATTCTTCAACAGTTCCTCCAAAACTGACCTCAATAAATAGATGTGCGGCATACTTGACTGAAGAGCTACGTTTGGACTCTCAAGGATATCCATAACATTTGAGAGAAAAAGGGAAAAAGATTTATGTGAATTTGATGAAAGGAACATGAGCAGTCCTCCTTCATGTGACAATGCATGGCTCTTAGTGTCATCAGTAGTTTCATTTTTTTTAGTGAAACTGATGACTGGGTTTTCCTTTTAAATGAGGAGTGTGGTGAAATGTTATGACAATCCTTCACCTTTACACACAAACAAGACACATCTGCACTTAAAACTGTGCTTAGGAATTTTGTAAGTCTTCAAAGTTCCCATCTGAAAATCCTTACTCACAATTTTGCTCCTGAATAAAGTAACCAAAGGGTCCCACTGCAGCAAAATCCTATCTAAACGCCTTCTTAGTGATAACCATTGAGTAGGCACAAGCTTCAGAATTTTCCTCATCTCTCTGTTGTGTAAAGTCAGAAATTCTCTGAACTTTTCTTTCCTCTTTGCACTCCTTTCCAGATAATAAAATATATCAATTATACTTTCATCTACATTTACAGGCAAGCACGCCGCATCATTCCCTGCAGCAAGATTAACTAGGTGACAAGAGCAGCCTACGATGATTATGTTACTATTTTCCCACTTCGAACATCTTGCCACGCCATTATTTAATACTAGCATTACTGGAGCATTATCAGCACCAAGAGTTAGGCAGTTGTTTAATGGAATGCAGAATTCCTGAAAAGTTGAGAGCAAAAGATTGACAATGTTAGGCACAGAGAGTAGACAACTCTGAAATTCATTGAGTTCAGGCCTAAGAAATGTTACAACAATGGGATATATATTCAGGTCACTTTCAATGCTACCATCAACAGCAACAGAAAATTTATTAACCTGCAAATGTGATCCAAGTTTTGCCCTTTCTTCCATGCACATTTCTGTAATGATAGCCACTGTTTTTGTTCTAGCACACCCATATCGTTTAGCAATTTCCGAATCAGGAAACGTTTTGCGAAACAAAGGCTCCGCGTGGTGGGCACAATTTACAGGCAAGTTATGTTTTATAATAAATGACGTAAATAAAGCCTTGGCAATCGGCACAGGCATTTGCACATCTCTGAGTATATCACACTTCCTGCCATGCACAACTGAAAAATCATATCTACATATAGTACAGAATGTGAACGTTGGTTCCTTCCTGGATTCACTGAAGTACGGAAACTCTTCCCTACAAGCGCTTTTAAACACTGCATTATATTTCTTTTTTGACATTTTGGCCAAAACAAATATTAAGACACAGCACAAGCACTTCTGCAGGTCCTGGCCCGGGTAGACGACTATGGTGTACTACTTCTGAGGTTAGGTTACTCGCTTGACTCGCCTGCAAAGAGAATGACTGTATTATAGACCAAAGAGGAGCACACGACTGGCCACCGTGTCCCATACTGCCATCTAGTATCATTATTAGAACTACTATCGACCAGCCATATTCAGCCATATATCGATAGAATGAGGAAATCCGCAAGAGTTTAAAATAATACGAAAATTACTGATATTGCTGTGAAAATCGGGAGATCGGTCCCAGCAATCGGGAGGAACAATGAAAAATCAGGAGTCTCCCGCTTAAATCGGGAGACTTGGCATGTCTGAATATGTGTTTCCTTATTTTTAAAGGATATTCGAAATAGCAAGTTTTTGAGATATAAATACACTCATTTTAGAAATTCACCCCCTTAGTGGCGGAATATCAAAAAATCGTCCCTTAGTAGGCACCTATATTGTAATATAAATGTATCCTCAAAATTTAATTTCTTTATGTCTAGTAGTTCAAGCTCAGCGATGATGAATCAGTCAATCAGTCAGGACATGTTATATATATATATAGACTAGCAGGACTCCACGGGATGCTAGGGGCATGTGAGCCATTTTCTGACCCACTCTGCTGCCCTCAGATCAATAGCCTTAACCACACAAAGATTTTAACAAAACTAGACTAATGCTTTTGACACTGTCACTTTAAGAACGGACAATGAATTAATTTCAGATTTGTCCACATTCAAACATATAATGCCCCATTGGGCCATTCTGCATCTTAATTCGTAAATGAAGGCAAGCATTTTTCATTACTTCTGATGTCGGAAAACCTGCGCTATGTTGGAACTCCAATGTATCCTAAACTTAAGTACCAAGTTTCATGAAAATCCCCCAATTTGTTCTCTGTAATGCTGTAACAGACAACGCTGAAACAAAGTATCAGGTTAATACTTAAAGACTAGACAGAAAGTCGATTTTATATAATATTAATATACGTCACCCCCTCATTTCGCATCAAGTAGGTCAGGCGCTGGCGACCACGAATGAGTTACCTGGAAAATTTATAATGTCCAATAACGGACCATTTATATTGGTATTATAAATTTACTCATTCGGAACAGATATTTCAGATTCGCTATGGGAATCAACATCTGTATCAAGTAGGTCCACCGTACGCCTAGCCCTCAAAGCATGGAATTTCACCCACATATACTTTCATAACAGGATTACAAATATCTTTACGTTTCTCTGACATCTGCACTTTCAAATAAATCCTATATCCTAACTACTGCGATGAAGTCTTCGTAGTAAACTGTAAGAGATTCCAATAGTTCGGAGAGTGTCATTCCCTAAGAGACTGTAATGCTAATAAATAATAATATTTAATATACGTCCCACTAACTACTTTTATGGCTTTCAGAGACGCCGAGGTGCCAGAATGTTGTCCCGCAGGAGTTATTTTACATGCCAGTAAATCTACCGACACGAGGCTGACATTTTTCAGCACATTCAAATACTACTGGACTGAGCAACGATTGAACCTGCCAAGTTGGGGTTAGCAGGCCAACCCTCAACTGTCTGAGCCACTCAGCCCGGCAACTATAATGCTCTCATTGCAGACTAATATCAGTTCTGAAAATAATGATCCTGAATGGTCTATTTCTGTTATGAGAGAGAAAAAAAAGCAATATATGGAAAGTGTGAAGAACTACTATAATGAGAAGTAGAAGTATCCATCATTACTTTACTTCTCGCAGCCCAGTACTCGCTACATTCAGCTGCGCGCAGAACGACTGTCGTTTGTTTACACGCTCGCGGACTTCTTGGGAAGGATGTTGTGAAGCGGTGCTCAGAGCTGCCAACCTCTGTACTGAGGAACTAATGAGGGAGGTGCTTCGATAGCTGGTGATGGTGATTAGTTACACGATTGGTCTGGACTGGTTCTTGCCGTGTGGACGGATAGGATAGGACAGGATAGGATCGGATCTGGACAAGACCATTGGCCTGGACGGTTAGAAGCCGCAAAGCGGTCCTAGGCCCCTAGTTTCATGAGGAAACACGATTGGTCTGGACGGTTAGGATTCTTGCCGTGGATAAGACGATTGGTCTGGGCAGTTAGGATTCTTGCTGTGGACAAGACCATTGGTCTGGACGGTTAGAAGCCGCGAAATGGCCCTGGGCCACTATTTTCGCTTGGAAACACGATTGGTCTGGACTGGTTCTTGCTGCACAGACAGTTAGGATAGGATCTGGACAAGACCATTGGTCTGGACGGTTACAAGCCGCATTGTTATTTTACATGGTGGTGGTTTTTTTTTTTGTGCTTTTATTCAGTCGAGGTTGGTAATGCAATGTATTTATCAACATTGATGGCAATGACGTCGCATTCCGTTCAAGTTGACCAACGAGAATGTAAGAAGCTACTTTAGCCATGGACGATGACGGCTGCTGCCACTTATTATTATGTTATAAATGTAAATGTACTTCTGGGGGCGGGATGGTGGGTTCCTAGACATCGCAGTGAACACATCCCTCCTCTAAAAGGAAATCCAAGTAAGATTTCATTATTTTCACTTTCTTATAATGTTATAAACGTTGGGCTGTGGGATGTAAAGGTATACCAAATATCCTCAAAAGAACAGGCCTTAGAAATCTGAAGTTTGCAAAGCCTAGATCAAGAGAAACGTTCACAATGCTGCCCTACAATTCTTTTGGTGGCTCTTCTGCACCTGATGTGCATGTTTAGGACAGAGATAAAGCACAGAAAAATTATGTACACTGAAACTGTAAGTGGCAGGAAAGAAAGACCCTTTCTTTATGCATGTAGAATTAAAACAGAGATTGTATTAATGGGCGAAATACAACTATTTTCTTTGCTGCTATTGGTCAGCCAAAATCCCAAAAGTCTCTGATAGAGCTCACATCGTGTCCAGCCAATGGACTATCAATTCAATAAAATTATTCTGTCCACACCCAAAGTCCAACCAATCCAGTCCAATGGTTTTATCCAAACCAATGGTCCATGGGATACTAGAGGACTGTAAACCGCTTCGCAGCCTAACCTGAAGGGTTACATTAACAGAACCTGTTTGCTTCCACACCAACGTCAGCGAGCTTGCCATGTCTCATGTAACTTCTTCTGAGCCGTGCTGTGGATGTCTAACCACAGGGTACGGAAGCTTTACCATTCTTGCAAAGGTTTTGCAACCTTGATGAGCAAAACATCCTCAGAGATTCCAATAAAATTAGAAATCACATATACAGCAATTAATTCTTAAATACCGAGCAAGTTGACCGTGTGGTTAACGGTGAACAGCTGTGAACTTACATCTGGGAGACAGTGGGTTCGAATACCACTATCAGCAGCCCTGAAGATGGTTCTCCGTGGTTTACCATTTTCACACCAGGCAAATGCTTGGGCTGTACCTTAATTAAAGACACGACCGCTTCCTTCCCACTCCTATCCCTTTCCTATCTCATCATCGCTGTAAGACCTATCTGTGTCGGTGCGACGTAAAACTAGTTTTAAAGAAAAATTCTTAAATGAAATAAAATATAATTTAATTACCAAATCGTTATATATGCCTCTCATAACCTTAATTTTAATAAAATGTTTTGTAATATAATTGATAAGTACGTAAAGTTATGAAATATTACATCTCCTTACTTTGTACTCATAAAAGTTTTCTTTTTCCCACCTCATCCAAATAAGAGAAAAGTATGGAGTTGATGGGAAATGTTCATCAACAAATTAACTTAATTCCCCCATACCACAACAGACACAAATGAAAACCGTGCAATAACTGTCAAGACATCAGAATCTACTGTGCCAGCTGGCCGACAAATGATTTAAGATAACACACACTCCGAACATAAATCTCCAATGTAAAATAACAACTTGCCGTATGATTACATGACTAATACACGACATACCATAAAATTAAAGCAAGCTTGCAAGTGCATAAGTCTCGAAACCCTACAGCCAACGCATAACCCATCTCACAAAAATGACGCTCAACCAAGACATAATTTCTCACCACAGAGAATGATTTCCTATCAGAATCTGAAGAAGGATAAAAGGAGAACAACTGTATCTTCTTCATGACATATAGTCATAATATTCCTAGTTCACAATGTCGAGTACTGGTTACAAATTATCTTCTCAAAATGAAATAGGAAATAACTCTACCTTAATCGAAGAACACTTTGAGTTCAATTCCATGCTGCACACTTTGGTATTCAGCCTCCCAAATAAGATATATCAATAGTCTGCCGAATAGGTTCACACAGTGAAATAGACCTATCACACACATATTTAACAATGAATTTCTACCTGCACTTCAGATTAAAACCAAAAGTATATCCCATTACCACCCGTTACCAGAAACATGCCCTACACACAATAGACAAACTTCAAGGGCTAAATGTCCTACTTGAACACCACATGCCGTAAATAACCGAGCTAAGCAAAGTTATTTCCCCAGATTTCGAAGTGCAAAACAATCGCGAACCTCGCATACAACACAATAATTATTAGCAAAGTGTACAATTTAAGACTAACATCACAATTAAACTTAGCAATTCCACAAGTTAACCTACTCCAAACATAAAACACATCCGTAAACGCTCTATAAACATCAGGTCTTCTTAGACTAGCATTGCCGTTCATAACACAAGAACTCGCAAAAATGTTCGGCCTTAATCTACTGACCAAAGTGACACAGTACGTAACTATTACACTATTCTTAAAAATTAAGATTTCATTCAATAAACAATGTTGATTCCTCCACGAATGCTAACCGGCACTTTCCGCACACCAGCCCGCCGTTCAAAAAACACTCCGGACTCTGGCACCACCAACTCAATACATTATTAAACATATGCGAGATAACTCAAATTCGGTATGCAACAATATACATTAAATAACCATGCCCCTAATTCAAAATCTCGAAACTACTCATCAAGAAACTACAATACCTGAGCAAAATCTTGTTCAATATCATCAGCATACAAATCGATGTCCACACCATCCGCCATTTTCTTGATTGGCGTTGCGTTACTATGCCGAAGCCCACAAGTACTAGCAGTACTATCATCAAAACAGTTCAAATCATTTTATATATGTATACCATAAAACAAATTCAAGATAAACCTGAATACTATAGGCACAAACGTCAGATATGTATTTAATAATACAAGGATAATCAGGAGAATCGCAGCCAAGAACTATTAAAAACATTATAAACGGTAAAATCAATATTCATATGTTGGTACTCCAATTTCACCGCGATCGCAAATGGTAAATAGCAAAAGGGAATACGAACGCTAAAATCACAAAGCAAAGAAATTCACCATCGGTACAAAAAATTAAAGTAAAACAGATTTGAAATCATAACGCTGAAACATTTTTCCAATTTATAGATTTCTAACATGCCTAATATTAACATAAAAAATTTAGTATTACTTACCCTGTACACTTGATATTGCTTGTAAGCTCATTGGCTAAAAAATAAAATCAAAAACTTAGTTCAAGCCAGGGTGCTAGAGGGATAAGAAAAGATCAATAAGGATAGGTATAAAACAGACCGCTTCTAGCTATTTCGAACAGTCTTTCGTGAATGTAAAGGAGAGAGCATAATTGTCTGTGGTGAGACCTCAACTTGAGTATGGTTCCAGTGTATGGGACCCTTACAAGGATTACTTGATTCAGGAACTGGAAAAATCCAAAGAAAAGCAGCTCGATTTGTTCTTCCGATTTCCGACAAAAGAGTAGCGTTACAAAAATGTTGCAAAGTTTGGGCTGGGAAGACTTGGGAGAAAGGTGACGAGCTGCTTGACTAAGTGGTATGTTCCGAGCTGTCAGTGGAGAATTGTCGTGGGAAGACATCAGTAGACGAATAAGTTTGGATAGTGTCTTTAAAAGTAGGAAAGACCACAATATGAAGATAAAGTTGGAATTCAAGAGGACAAATTCGGGCAAATATTCGTTTATAGAAAGAGGAGTTAGGGATTGGAATAACTTACCAAGGGAGATGTTCAATAAATTTTCAATTTCTTTGCAATCATTTAAGAAAAGGCTAGGAAAACAACAGATAGGGAATCAGCCACCTGGGCGACTGCCCTAAATGCAGATCAGTAGTGACTGATTGATCGATAACGTCACTTGTTTCAATGGAACCCGCTAGATGGCAATGAGTTCATGGTGTCGTCGTGGTGGTCTTTATTGTTTTCAGAGGAAGTACAACTAGGCAACTATATATAAATAATAATCAAAAAGAAAACATGGAAAGGATCCGACAATTCGAAAATGAAGATATCGGCCAAAGAAAGCCAAGGGCCATGAAGGGCGCGAAAATAAGACTGGATCATACCGTTGAGGCGCTGGCCTTCTGACCCCAACTTGGCGGGTTCGACCCAGGCTCAGTCCTGTGGCACTTGAAGGTGCCCGTGTACGGTAAATTTATTGCCACGTAAAAGAACCAATGAGGTACTAAATTCCAGCAGCTCGGCGTCTCCGTAAACCGTAATAATAATAATAATAATAATAATAATAATAATAATAATAATAATAATAATAATTGTTTTACGTCCGCCCTAAATGCTAGTTTTTGACAGACGCCGAGCTGTGGAAATTATGTCCCGCAGGTGTTCCTTACTCCAGGCAAATACAGTAGAGATAATACGCGACACTGAGCGAGATAACGAGGGACAGCTATTGGAGCTCTCTCGAGCGAGTAGACCTGCAAAGTACTGATTCTGTCATAAGAGCACGTGTATATTTGTGTGAAGTGTTTTGGTGTTATTTATGCCTTTTCAGTGAGTTAACATAATTAAATAGTTGCGTGTGTCATTCCTTGATATCTCCTCTCAACATGAGGGGAAAGGTATGAGCTGGGTTTGGCTGCAGTAACTATGAGGTAGAGAAGAATGCGCGGTCGTTCTTCAGGTTCCCTCGTGACAAGAAAATGTAAGTAATATTGTGTTTGCATATATATTCTTCCAGTGACAGAGATTTTTATAGTACTTCATAACTTTCTGACCTGATCGACACATATTTTAACTGCCTTAAAATGTAATACGCATATTTTATTGTATAGTGCAGCAATTAACCTTCAATACCGAGCTGGTGTTGTAGGTGTGATCTGTGGGTTTTGAGATGTCACAGAAGTGATTTGGATAAGGTGTACAAGCAAGAAGGAACGTTACGCTTATATAAGAATTATAAGATCTGTTCTGATCATTTCCAGGCCACGACTTAAAAAATCCTCGACTATACAGCCTAGGGTATGTTACATTTGTACTCTAATTGAACGTAAATATTCCCCAAAGCATCACTATCGACAACATATTCATACTTTTCTTTCTTTCATCTCTCTTCTCAGATTAAAGCCGGGATTTTATAGATTATCTTTCTGTTATTAGGCTTCATGTTAAGAGGAAAATTGTCCAGCTATTAAATGTTAATTCATTGCATCATATGTGTAAGGAATGTGCCGATATTTTTATTGACAAGTGTCTTAATGTGACGATATAATGTTTCTAAATGCGAAAAAAGACAAATCCAACCGTAAGATTTCAGGCAGGAATGCTAAAGCTAAAAAAGTAATGCATAAATGAAAGATCAAACCATTTCACAGCAGTCCATTTCACTTCTTGTTTATATGTCTAATTTCAGTCTTTGAATAATAACCATTTAAATAATTCTTCATTCATGTATCCAGAACTGCTTTAGCAACTTCGAAGTTAATATCTCAATAACACTTTCTTTCTAGACGTAATTTATTTATCTATATCTGCGTATACATTCCCATTGATATTTCAATTTAGCGCGATTTTTTCAGGTCAAGTCACTAGGAGCGCACCGTCGGATTGTCTCCCATTTTAGCAAGGCTAAATCCGTAAGTGTCGCGTATTGTCTCTACTGTATTTGCTTATGGATTTTACTAGAATCTCCCATTATAATTTCAAGACTTAGATGAACTCACATCGATATGTGAAATGTTTTTCTACCAAGTGATACCCATGACTTCGATCACTAGTCACCATTAATGAAGAATAATTTTAGTACACAGATTATTTCTGCTAGATATTACGTGACCTGACCACTCGTAAAAATCATGAATAAACTTGCCAAAATAGGATTCGATATAAATAATGTACATAAAATACGTGTTTCCTAGTGTGAATGTGTGTGTGTATGTAAATACGCATATTTGTCTTGTTTCATGTTGGTCCAATTTAATTTGATCTGGTCGTGCACTTGCTGCGACGCAGATTACATTCATCGTTGTGTGCTGCCTTAAGAAGTAATTTTCATGCCCTTAAGGGAAAATTTGATCAACTTAAGTTGAGGAAGACTAGAAAAGGGTTTATTTTTTCCATTAGCGAGATTTAAAAGGAAAGATCATCTCGATATCTTACGAAGGCACAAGATTTGTAAATAAAATGTATTTAACTAACTCACTCGTGGATAACGTAAATTTCTGACACATTCATAGTTGAACTCGGAAAGATTTTAAGATTAATTTGAATGGAAATGCAATACAGAGATCAGAAGTAGAAGTTCGTTAGCCGCGTGATCACTTTGAGTTATGGTGAAAATAAGTCATAATTATTAATTAGAAAATAATTATTCTGGAATGTTAATGACGATCGTTAGGTAAATCATGCAGTGGAAAATTAATGAGAACATGATCGTGTGATAGTAAAGCATACATACATACATTATCATTATAGACTGTTATGACTTTCAGCGTTCAGTCTGCAAGCCTCTGAGAATTTACTAACGTCGCCACAATCCTCGATTTGCAACTAGTGTTGTGGCTTCATTTAGTTCTATACCTCTTATCTTTAAATCGTTAGAAACAGAGTCTAACCATCGTCGTCTTGGTCTCCCTCTACTTCTCTTACCCTCCATAACAGAGCCCATTATTCTCCTAGGTAACCTATCCTCCTCCATTCGCCTCACATGACCCCACCACCGAAGCCGGTTTATGCGTACAGCTTCATCCATCGAGTTCATTCCTAAATTAGCCTTTATCTCCTCATTCAGAGTTCCCTCCTGCCATTGTTCCCACCTGTTTATACCAGCAATCATTCTTGCTACTATCATGTCTGTTACTTCTAACTTATGAATAAGATATCCTGAGTCCACCCAGCTTTCGCTCCCATAAAGCAAAGTTGGTCTGAAAACAGACCGATGTAAAGATAGTTTCGTCTGGGAGCTGACTTCCTTCTTACAGAATACTGCTGATCGCAACTGCGAGCTCACTGCATTAGCTTTACTACACCTTGATTCAATCTCACTTACTATATTACCATCCCGGGAAAACACACAACCTAAATACTTGAAATTATCGACCTGTTCTAGCTTTGTATCACCAATCTGACATTCAATTCTGTTGGATTTCTTACCTACTGACATCAATTTAGTCTTCGAGAGGCTAATTTTCATACCATACTCATTGCACCTATTTTCAAGTTCCAAGATGTTACACTGCAGGCTTTCGGCACAGTCTGAGATTAAGACCAAGTCGTCAGCATAGGCCAGGCTGCTTACTACATTTCCACCTAACTGAATCCCTCCCTGCCATTTTATACCTTTCAGCATATGATCCATGTAAACACAAACAGCAAAGGTGAAAGATTACAGCCTTGTCTAACTCCTGTAAGTACCCTGAACCAAGAACTCATTCTACCATCAATTCTCACTGAAGCCCAATTATCAACATAAATGCCTTTGATTGATTTTAATAATCTACCTTTAATTCCATGGTCCCCCAGTATAGCGAACATCTTTTCCCTCGGTACCCTGTCATATGCTTTCTCTACATCTACGAAACATAAACACAACTGCCTATTCCTCTCGTAGCATTTTTCAATTACCTGGCGCATACTGAAAATCTGATCCTGACAGCCTCTCTGTGGTCTGAAGCCACACTGGTTTTCATCCAACTTCCTCTCAACGACTGATCGCACCCTCCCTTCCAAGATGCCTGTGAATACTTTGCCTGGTATACTAATCAATGAGATACCTCGATAGTTGTTGCAATCCTTCCTGTTCCCTTGCTTATAGATAAGTGCAATTACTGCTTTTGTCCAATCTGAAGGTACCTTACCAACACTCCACGCTAATTTTACTAGTCTATGAAGCCATTTCATCCCTGCCTTCCCACTATACTTCACCATTTCAGGTCTAATTTCATCTATTCCTGTTGCCTTATGACAATGGAGTTTATTTACTATCCTTTCCACTTCCTCAAGCATTATTTCACCAACATCATTTTCCTCCTCCCCATGAGCTTGGCTGTTTGCAACACCACCATGATGATTTCCTTTTACATTGAGAAGATGTTCAAAATATTCCCTCCACCTCTCCAGTGATTCCCTGGGGTCTATTATGAGTTCACCTGAATTACTCAAAACACTGTTCATTTCCTTTTTCCCACCCTTCCTAAGATTTTTTATTACTGTCCAGAAAGGTTTCCTTGTTGCTTGACCTAGCCTTTCCAGGTTATTACCAAAATCTTCCCATGACTTCTTTTTGGATTCAACAACTGTTTGTTTCGCTCTGTTTCTTTCATCTACGTACCAATCCCTGTCTGCCTCGGCCCTTATTTGGAGCCATTTCTGATAAGCCTTCTTTTTACGTTTACAGGCTGCTCTCACTTCATCATTCCACCAAGATGTTCGCCTTTTCCCATCTTTACACACAGTTGTTCCTAGGCATTCCCTTGCTGTTTCTACTACAGCATCCCTGTATGCCACCCATTCACTTTCTATATCCTGAACCTGCTTACTGTCTACTGTTCGAAAATTCTCACTAATCATATCCATGTACTTCTGTCTAATTTCCTCGTCCTGGAGATTTTCTACCCTTATTCGTTTACAGACAGATTTCACTTTCTCTACCCTAGGCCTAGATATACTTAGTTCACTACAGATCAGATAATGGTCTGTATCATCGAAAAATCCCCGAAAAACTCGTACATTCGTAAAAGATTTCCTGAATTCAAAGTCTGTTAAGATATAGTCTATTATGGATCTGGTACCCCTAGCCTCCCATGTGTAGCGGTGAACAGCCTTATGCTTGAAGAATGTATTCGTAACAGCTAAACCCATACTAGCACAGAAGTCCAGCATACGCTTCCCATTCCCATTAGCTTCCATATCTTCCCCACATTTACCAATCACCCTTTCGTATCCTTCAGTTCTATTCCCTACTCTCGCATTGAAATCACCCATTAGCACTATTCTATCCTTGGTGTTGACCCTGACCACGATGTCACACAATGCTTCATAAAACTTGTCAACTTCATCCTCATCTGCACCCTCACATGGTGAATACACGGACACAATTCTTGTCCTAATTCCTCCCACTGACAAATCTACCCACATCATCCGCTCACTTACGTGCCTAACAGAAACTATGTGCAATGGTATTCCTGATAAAGAGCCCTACCCCAGACTCTGCCCTTCCCTTTCTAACACCCGTCAAGTACAATTTATAATCTCCTATCTCTTCCTCCTTATCTCCCCGTACCCGAATATCACTTACTCCTAGCACATCCAGATGCATCCAGTTGGGGAAAAAACAGAGACGGCACGGACGAATAATTGATGTTTATTTCAAACCGATATGCAGGTTACACAATGCGCACGGCATCGACTCAGTAGGATGTAGGACCACGCAGAAACACGTCGAGGTACAGAGTGAATAAGAGTACGATGGTGTCCTGAGGGATGGTTCTCCATTCTCTGTCAACCATTTGCCACAGTTGGTCGTCCGTACGAGGCTGGGGCAGAGTTTGCAAACGGCGTCCAATGAGATCCCACACGTGTTCGATTGGTGAGAGATCCGGAGAGTACGCTGGCCACGGAAGCATCTGTACACCTCGTAGAGCCTGTTGGGAGATGCGAGCAGTGTGTGGACGGGCATTATCCTGCTGAAACAGAGCATTGGACAGCCCCTGAAGGTACGGGAGTGCCACCGGCCGCAGCATATGCTGCACGTAGCGGTGGGCATTTAACGTGCCTTGAATACGCACTAGAGGTGACGTGGAATCATACGCAATATCGCCCCAAACCATGATGCCGCGTTGTCTAGCGGTAGGGCGCTCCACAGTTACTGCCGGATTTGACCTTTCTCCACGCCGACGCCACACTCGTCTGCGGGGATTATCACTGACAGAACAGAAGCGTGACTCATCGGAGAACACGACGTTCCGCTATTCCCTCATCCAAGTCGCTCTAGCCCGGCACCATGCCAGGCGTGCAAGTCTATGCTGTGGAGTCAATGGTAGTCTTCTGAGCGGACGCCGGCAGTGCAGGCCTCCTTCAACCAATCGACGGGAAATTGTTCTGGTCGATATTGGAACAGCCAGGGTGTCTTGCACATGCTGAAGAATGGCGGTTGACGTGGCGTGCGGGGTTGCCACCGCTTGGCGGCGGATGCGCCGATCCTCGCGTGCTGACGTCACTCGTGCTGCGCCTGGACCCCTCGCACGTGCCACATGTCCCTGCGTCAACCATCTTCGCCACAGGCGCTGCACCGTGGACACATCCCTATGGGTATCGGCTGCGATTTGACGAAGCGACCAACCTGCCCTTCTCAGCCCGATCACCATACCCCTCGTAAAGTCGTCTGTCTGCTGGAAATGCCTCCGTTGACGGCGGCCTGGCATTCTTAGCTATACACGTGTCCTGTGGCACACGACAACACGTTCTACAATGACTGTCGGCTGAGAAATCACGGTACGAAGTGTGCCATTCGCCAACGCCGTGTCCCATTTATCGTTCGCTACGTGCGCAGCACAGCGGCGCATTTCACATCATGAGCATACCTCAGTGACGTCAGTCTACCCTGCAATTGGCATAAAGTTCTGACCACTCCTTCTTGGTGTTGCATTTGCTCTGTCAGTCAGTGTATATCACCCTTTTCATTATCGTAAATATAACAATACTACTAGACGACTTAATATTCACTGGTGGAATAAGCAATGCGCTGCTATGGTGAAACGCAGACGCAGCCTGCTTCGAAGTTTAAAGCAAAATTTCACACCAGCTAATTATTTGCAATATAAAAAGTACACTGCCTACCTGAGAAAAGTATTCAACGAAAGACGAAGATAATCTTGGAAATGTTTTATTAACTCCCTCCATAGAAACACATGTATTAAGGATATTTGGGCTGCTATAAAAACAACTAGCTCATACGGGATGCAATAAACTTGACCAACCACACCTCAAAAGCATCTCCCAATTTTACGACACATTAACTCTGTATTCGTTGTTCAAGAATTTCAGCAGTGTACTACAATGCCTCTTTCAGATAAATTTATAACACTCCCCCAACCTATATCTTACCCAGAATTTTTTAACATACTCCAAAAGAAACCTAATTCTGCTCCTGGACCGGACGATATTACCGAAAAATGCTCTCCCATCTTCCTTATCATGCACATGCAATAATCATAGCGTATTACAATAAAATACTAAACTCAGATGCTCCTCCTTCTGCATGGAATACATTTACGCTTGTGCCCATACCGAAACCAAAACTCTCGATACCAATCTCATCGAATATAGAGGAATCGTTTTAGGATCATGTTTAAGGAAGGTCTTCCTCAGTATTCTTTTGGAAAGGCTTTTGTGGTGTCTAGCTTATCACAATTTGCTACCGGTCTATCAATATGCCTTTATAAAAGGGAGAAGCACAGCGGATCCCATTAATATATTATTAACGGATTTGCTACTAGCTAAATAACGCAAACATGGAACAATTGCTGCTTTCCTTGATATCAAAGCTGCCTATGACAACGTGCCCATACACATGTTACAGTCGAAACTTCATAACTTACACCTCCCTGCTAATTTTATAAAAATACTCCAACATCTTTTATATTTTCGGCGAATGGAAATCACATGGCAAACCTCTACGTCTAATGTACGATACGCGTCTAATGGGTTGCCTCAGGGCGACATTTTAAGTGGCCTATTATTTGCTTTATACTTAACGGATATAGAAGGTGTCGTACTTCGCGATGCAAGAATATTACTTTATGCAGATGATATAGCCATTTATTTTCCTCGTGCAGGTCTGGAAGTCTGCAGAACTCGTATCACTCGAGCATTAACTGCTGCTAAAGCATGGTTAAACGAGCATGGTTTGGAACATTCCTCTACTAAAAATGTGGCCATGATTTTCACGCATAAAAGCAAGTATAATACAGACTCTTTCAAAATTGCAAATATAACAGTTCCGATCGTGTATAGGTGCTTTACCCTCTACCCCAACAAATGCGTTACTTTTTGAAACATGTGACATGCCTCTCCACTATCGCCGTTTGTATTTAGCTTCTAAATTTTTATTGCCCCGAATGGCGCTAGCTAGGCATCCTATTCTACCCAAACTACAATTAATGGAGAAATATCGTCAACGTTCTCAACAGCGATCACGAACTCCAGCTTTGTTAGACGCATTCAACCTGACGCGACAATATCATACTGGCATTCCACAAAATATTTCGCTTCCATACAATACAATGCCATACAATATTATGCACTACAAACCAAATATTGTAGTGTCTCAGCACATTTCCTTTAACAACAGCACAATGCAACTTTCTGAAATACCTCAACTAACACTTAAAATGGCAATAAACGATCTAAATCCTACGCTCATAATATATATATATATATATATATATACAGACGGATCCAAACAAAATGTCGGCACGGGAGCCGCATATTACATTCCGCAGTTACACGTCCGTGAGCAATACACACTTCCAAACTATGCCTCAATTTTTACTGCTGAGGCTTTCGCTATACGACAAGCTTTGATATACATAAAAATCATCATATCTCCAAAGCGATCATTTTTACCGACTCCTTAAGTGTACTTCAAGGTTTAATGCCACACAGGTCCTATACAAATTGGTATATCTGCAATATTCGACGCCTTTTATTTGAACTCGATGAAAATGGTGCTGATATAAGTATAACATGGAAAAAGGGTCATTCGAACAACGCAGGTAATGATCAGGCTGATAAAATGGCAAAACAAGCTGCATACGGAGTCGGAATCAATGCTTCCTTAGCCCTTCCCTACACAGATTTCACGCCGATCATTAAACTTGCTGTTCAACAAAAAAAATGGCAGCACAATTGGACACAATCGGCGAAACTCAAAAGAAAATATTACTATCAGCTGCAACCAAGTATTGCTAGTCACCCATGGTTTTCAACAACAAAATATTCACGCAGACATATTACAACACTTATCAGATTACGCTTTAATGCTTTGACTCCGGCTTATAAATTCAAATTAAAGTTAGTGGATTAGTGGGTTCACCCATGTGTTCATGTAATAATAGCATGGCCGACATTAATCACATATTCTTTCAATGTTTCCATTTCGCGCTATATACATAGAAAACGTTTTTTCCACACTTTACGCTCGCAAAACATACAAGTACCCACAACAGTCACTCGCCTCGTTCAACAGCCTACACCTTCACTTGTTCTTGCTATTCAAGAATTTTGGATAATTGTAACATTAAACTCTAACTTCTTTTGACTAGTGAGTCTTATGAGCTTCTTAACTCGCATCCTCCTCTACATAACTGTAACTCACAGTTCGTCAGTACCTGCGGTGCAGTGAACGTCGTTCCTCAGCTGACGTGTGACTAAGTGTAGCATAGTTAGTGGCAAGTGAAGTGTGTTAAATGGAGAAAGCGGTTGGAGGTGGTGGCACCAACCGTCCTCCGAATCTGGACATGGATTGGGAAGTCGACCACGAAGAAGAAATTCCCGCAAATAATGAACAGGTAGCAGGGAACTCTAATGATGAAAGGCCTCCAGCTGATCAAAATTTCTCAAAAGCGACAATAGCTCATCACCTACAGAATTGTATCCACGTACTCATAGGGGTCCTTATTTGATTAATGTTGAACCTGTGGGTAATAATAATACAGGCAATTACCATCCTATGGCCTTAGGTCGACTTTCTTATGAATATAAAATCAGTGGCGTAAAAACTGTAAGTCGCAAAGGTGCTTGCCGGATTCAAATTGCATTTAAGTCTGGTCAACACGCCAGTAGTTTTTTGCACCATCCAATCTTACCAGAAAAGAATCTAAAAGCCTACATTCCATCTTCTAGCATTTATCGTATCGGAATTATTCGTGCTGTGGATAAAAATTTATCCCACGAAGACATAATGCAATTCATTGAATCTACAGAACCCATTAAACAAGTGCAGAGAATGAACAGAAAGATTAGTATTGGTGATAAAATAGATTATGTGCCTACTGGTTCCGTGAAAGTAACCTTCAGATCTCAAAACCTACCGGATCATGTATCTATTTTTAATCTGCTCTTAGAGATTGAAGTATTTATTTATAATCCAAATCTATGTCAAAATTGTCAGCGATATGGACACATTGCAAAAAATTGTAGGGCCAGCAATTCTCGTTGTGGGAGGTGTTCTCTATCCCATTCAACACGGGAATGTCAGCAAACAATGTTGAAATGTCTACATTGCAATATTAATCGTTCAGTGGGATCACATTTATGCAAAGTTCATAACAAACAAGTTGCTATCAAAAAAATTATGTGCATTCAAAATATATCTTTCGAAGAGGCACAAAATCAAGTACAGCCGAAGGCATATAACTCACTTTCAGTAACGCAGCAATTTCCCCCATTGCACTCTTCCGAATCAAACCAAACAGTAGAGCTTCCTAAAAAAAGAAAATTTATGGAAGTTATCTATCGTGAGCCTCAGGTCACCCCTCCCTCTGGCTATGATAGGGACGGTTACCTTCAAATAATTGGAACCACCAGAACAGAACATCGTTCATCTTCCATAACTAATAATACACACGCGCCGAGTAGTACAGGGATTCGGTCTACAGTGTCATCCTCCAATAATGAACCAGGAAGTAGTTTCCAGAAGGACAATTCAATACCCTTTAACCCAAGTAAACTACAATCGGCACTACGTGCTGTGTTTTTAATACTCATGGAATTATTAGGGGGTAACCCACAATGGAGTCACTTAGTTAAGAGCATAAATGACAAAGTCAATAGTCTCATCGAACATGGCAATTTCGATTCTCCAGTGGAATTGTAAAAGTATACTAGGTAGGAGACATGAGTTAGTTAAACGTATTAATGAATATCATCCCCATATAATATTAATTCAAGAATCCTGGTTGAAACCCATGTATACTTTTCGATTTGCGGGTTATAAAACGGAACGAATGGATGGTGGTGGATATGGCGGCGTAATAACGCTTATTGCCACTGGAATACATTATCAAAGGTTGGAGGTTGCACATCATATCACAAACAATTTTTTGTAGCAGTGAAAATTAATGAACTGGTCATTGTGAACCTATATTGTCCCCCTCGTATACAGGGACAGCTACACAATGGAATACTTTTTTCTCTCAGTTTACTCCTTATCCTCATTTTATAATTGGCGGTGATATGAATGCCCATCACACTGCATGGGGATCTCAGAACATTTCTGCTAAGGTTAGGAAAATTCTTAATGTAACGCAGACCCTAGACCTACTAATATTAAATGATGGATCTCCTACACGACTCACAGCACCGGGGCAAGCTAAAGGCGCTGTCGATCTTTCTATTTGTAGTCTCTCATTGGGTCACCGGAGTTTTTGGCAAAGAATTAAAGATATCCATCTCAGTGACCATTTCCCCATATTTCTTTCACTTAGTGGAAATATTGTCTATATAAATTTCGATTCTTCTACAAATAACCGACACCGGCTCGAAAGGTAACTCCATGATTTTGATTTTGATATGTTTCACAGCTATTTAAATGCCAAACTCAAACTCAGTTCTTCCCCTATCATGCAATATTCATCCTTTCTTACTGCAGTTACCGAATATCTCAATATGTTTCATCCTATTCACCCAAAAACATGCACGTCCAAGCCTGAACAAATTGTAATAAGATGGTGGGATTAACAATGTGATGCAATGGTCAAACGCCGCAAAATTCTCTTTCGACAGCTTCGAACTAACTTCACAAATCATAACTATATCCTTTACCAGAAGTATACAGCACTGATGAAACGCACCTTTAATCATAAACGAAAGGAATCTTGGAAAAAATTCATCTCTACTATTCATAGAACTACTAATCCACAAATTATTTGGTCTGCTATTCGATCCCTGGGTCACATACAACGACGACACAATAATGTTACCATTCATCCTGATATTCTACAGACATTTTATACTGCTCATTCGCCTACTATGGTGCTTGGAATATTATAATTTATTGCCAAATGAACTCACCCCAGATTTCGTGATACCCCAATTTCCGCTGTCTTCGTCTGTACATAATGTTCAGTTTGACACACTTATGCAACCCATTGAACTAACAGAATTCCTTACTGCCCTTCAAGGTAAGATTTCTGCTTCCCCGGGTCCGGATTGCATTACTTACAAAATGATACATCTTCCACATAGAGCTCAAAAAATGCTAATCACTTACTTCAATTCGGTTTTAACGTCCGCCACAACTCCATAGGATTGGAATCAATTTCTCCTAGTGCCATTAGAGAAACTTCCAACTGAAGGACATGTATATCCACGGTACCGAGGCATAACCTTGGGATCCTGTATTAGGAAGGTTTTTCTTCGTATACTGCTCAGTCGCCTACTATGGTGCTTGGAATATTATAATTTATTGCCAAAATACCAGTTTGCCTTTGTCAAGGGAAGAAGTACTTTTGACGCTATAAACATTTTCTTAATTGATCTCACTTTAGTTCGATTTCGAAAACACGATACTCTTGCCATTTTCATAGACATTAAACAGGCATATGATAATGTTAATATTCATGTATTACTCCAAAAATTAACGGACATGCAATTTCCTCCCAATTTTATAACTATCATAGGGCAACTTTTATACTATCGATGCCTGCACGTTAAATCATCATGGCAGCCTTCTAACATTCGTTATAGTTCCAAGGGCTTACCTCAAGGTGACGTACTAAGTGGTATATTATTTGCATTATGCCTAAGGGATCTAGAAAAACTCATTACTCGTGATGCTCGCATAATTTTTTTTTTTTTTTTTTTTTTTGCTAGGGGCTTTACGTCGCACCGACACAGATAGGTCTTATGGCGACGATGGGATAGGAAAGGCCTAGGAGTTGGAAGGAAGCGGCCGTGGCCTTAATTAAGGTACAGCCCCAGCATTTGCCTGGTGTGAAAATGGGAAACCACGGAAAACCATCTTCAGGGCTGCCGATAGTGGGATTCGAACCTACTATCTCCCGGATGCAAGCTCACAGCCGCGCGCCTCTACGCGCACGGCCAACTCGCCCGGTACTCGCATAATTACGTACGCTGATGATGTCCTAATATACTTTACTAAAAGTACCGTATTGGAAGCCAGACAAACATCTCGCTAGCACTAGACAATGCAAATAATTGGTTCAATGACCATGGATTCGATGTTTCGCAGAATAAGTGTGCTGCCATGGTATTCACCAGTAAACGAAGTTATGATCAATCTCCAATACAAAGTAGTACTTTAATCATTCCGATTCGTACGACCTATAAATATTTAGATAATAAGTTAACCTGGAAATATCATTTTGAATCCCTACAATATAAAACAAATAACTTTTCAAATATTCTCAAAGCTATTGTAAGGAGGAACTGGGGGGCGGACCCAGTCATGGCGTTGACAATCTATAAGAATACCATACGATCAAGGTTAGATTACGGATGTTTCTTTTTTAACATGGTATCTGCCACCCTTGTCCATAAATTAGTCGTTATTCAATACAAAGCGATACGACTATGCATTGGGGCATTGAAATCAACCCCACCAACGCGTTGCTGGTTGAGACTGGAGAAATGCAGTTGTTCTTGCGGAGGAAGTTTCTAGCAAACAAGTTCTTAATACGAAAAATTTCGCTTACCTCCTATTTATTATTTCCTAAATTACAACTTCTCTCTGAATATTTTCAAAAATACCCTAATACTAAATTAAAACCGCCTGACCTCTTAACAGCCTTTGAAAACATTAGTGATTATAATAATCAAGTAATAAAATGTCCCTCTCTACCTCATTATTCCTTCCCATACTCCGTATCATTGTATAAACCACAACTTATTATATCCCAAAACGGATTCAATACCAAACAAAGCATACAGTCTTCTCATATTATTTCTTTTCCATTCCCAGTATGCCTATCTCCTCATCAGGATGCATTAAGTATTTATACGGATGGTTCTCGAAATGACCAAGGTGTCGGAGCAGCCTACTATATACCTTCATCTAAAACCTCCGGTAAATTCATACTACCAAAACATGCTTCTATCTTCACTGCTGAAGCATTCGCCATTCGGCAGGCCCTATTATATGTCAAACTTCATGCTATACCCAAAGCCAACATATTTTCTCATTCACAGAGTATTCTAAAATGCATACAATCCACTCAAAGTTCGTGGTATGTCCTCAATATTAAAAAACTATTATTTAACCTAGACCAAAGCCATCAGGATATAACGTTGGTCTGGATTCCAGGCCATTCTAATATTACTGGCAATATTAAAGCTGATTCACTTGCCAAAGACGCTGCTTTAGGAAATGGGTTCAACTGTGCCATCGCTATTCCCGCTACCGATATTCAACCTCTCATAAGTCATGCACTTTCTCGGGAATGGCAGGATGATTGGAAAGGATCTGCGACTTTAAAGGGTAGTTTTTATTTTAATGTACAACCTTCTATCTGTTTACAGCCATGGTTTGCCGAAGGGAAATGCACACGCCGGCATGTTACCACTATCATTCGTCTTCGTTTTAACCATGTACTCACACCTGCCTAAAAATTGCGATTTGAATTAAATAACTCACCGCTATGTAGTTGTGGTAACGCTATTGGGTATTCTAATCACATTATACTCCAATGTAAAACATTTAACTCACAACGAAACATTCTCTTTCAACGATTATTAGAACAACAGGTTGCCTTTCCCACATGTGTCTCTTGCCTAGTATCTGTCTTGTCTTGTCTTGCGGATATTTATTTGGGAACCAAATATATTCTTTCCCAGTCACGAGCCCAATAAAATGTTTTCACTTGTATCACAACAGCACACGTTTACATCATTAATAACCAGTTTTAGCACGATTACACTTAGATAGATAAACTGAACGAAGCACTATGATATCGTGTATATGTAAGTTCATAAAAGTAGTAAACTATTTGCACTGGTCGAATACACAGATAACCTATTAATCTTGAGCAATAGAAACGTGTTGCACTGTACAAGATTGGAGAGTAATAAAACTCTTGGCGCGAGATCCACTCACCCGGAACATATAGAAATGCCACTTCACCAACATGTCGGAAAAAACACCTGAAAATCTAGATCGTAATTACAATTTGATGTGAGTGTTATCAAGGTATTCGTTTCAGATAGCAATGATCTTAGCCGAACGTTGACACAACAAAGCTGAAAGTCGAGTAGGGAAAGGTACGTGGACATTAATTAATTTCTGCATTAAAATGGCCTGTTGGCGTGCATATTGGGGGCAATGAAAAAACAAATGGTCACTATCGCCCTGAGGTTCGCCACAGAAACAAGTTGGATCGTTCGTAATTTGAAATCGAGATAAATATACCGGGGTGAAGGCATGATTAAAACGTAGTCTGATGATGTTAGTAATGTGACGTCGTGTATACGTACCATTTGCAAACCACGGAAGTGTGGGAATATTCGGTTGAATTTGATAGTAATAATGGCCTTTCGTACTAGCTGATAAACGCCATTTTGTGCACCATGTGTGTTTAGCTTCATTTTTGATATATGGAAAGAAGTCAGAAATCAGGATTATGATTTGTAATAAGTTCGCGGTATCTGCACTAGCTTCTTTTGCTGCTATATCTGCCATATCGTTGCCTGCGTGTCGATTATTCCCTTTAAACCATATTAACGTTATAACAAAACCGGATATTTCGAGTTGTAAAATAAGGTGTTTAACTTCGTAGACATATGTATTTTGACTATGGGCGAAGGATTGGAGAGCTTGTAATACACTTTGAGAATCGCTGAATATATTTTTTTTTGGATTGTAACTGTTGGACATATAAAAGAGCTTGATATATGGCATATAATTCTGCGGTAAAGATAGTTAAATTATTAGGCAACGGATATTTAAAGATAGTTTGTGTTTGTGGATCATAAAATGCTGCTCCGACTCCAGTAGTCGATTTTGACCCATCAGTAAAAAGGAGATAATCTGGTAAGGTTATTGAACTTTTAAATTTCTTAAGAGCGTATAATTTGGGATGAGGTGAATACATTGATTGTTTTAATGATTCAGAAGGTGCAATGATAATAGAAGGACGGAATGTTTGAATATCATAGTCATATGAATACAAATTTACGCGTGGTGTGCGAAGTATAGTTTCAGTAAGATGGTGGATTTCAGCATACGCCATATATATGGCGGGGTACTGATGATAAGGTCAGGACGCCGTTGATAATATTCATATAATAATTTTAATTTAGGTACGATAAGGGAGTTCGATCTGCTAATATGTTTGAGTAGGAATTTTTTTTGAAATTTTTATCCTGCGAATATACAGTGGTTCTTCTGTAGTTTCTACTAGTAAAGCGTTAGTTGGTGTTGTTCGGAGGGCACCCACACTGATACGTAGTGCTGAAAATTGAAGACGATCCAAAGCTAGTAAACTGTGTTTAGCGGTTAAATGAATAACATGGGCGCTATAGTCAAGTATGGACCGAATGGTTGCACGATATAGTTGTATTGCGGACAAGGGGTCAGCACCCCATGCCCGTTTCGTTACTGTTCGTAAGATAGTAATATAACGATCGGATTTCCGAATTAAATGCTGTATTTGGGGTTGCCATGGAAGTCTTTGGTCGATATATATGCCTAAATATAGGTGTTGTGGGACAAAGGGGATGCTATAGGTATCAAAGTTAATAGGGCTTTTATCAAAGGTTCGTTTATTTGTAAAGATCATCGCTGCACATTTAGCGATTGAAAGTGAAAGTCCATGGGTTGCTAGCCACCGAAATACTAAACTTAAAACGCGAGGTATTGTGGTTCTACAATGATCAATGTTGGAGTGAGAACAATAAATAACATAATCATCCGCGTAAGCTAGAATTCGAGCGTGTGGACTCACAATAGATTCGAGATCTTTCATATAAAGGGCAAACAAAATTAGAATTAGTATCGAACCCTGTGGTAATCCATTTGATGTATTGTGTGTTGAGTTGATTTAATGGTTAACCGGCGATTGGTAAATAGTTGATTTAAAATAGAAAAGAAATTAATGGGAAATCCATATATAAATAATTTCTCCCAGAGAATATGCAATAACACAGCATCATAGGCACCTTTAATATCCAAAAAGACTGCCACGGTAGATTGTTTCCGCCATTTTGCCAATAAGATGTCGAGTAGGAAAATAATGATAGGTTCCCGTGTACTAATACCACGTCTAAAAGCGAACTGATACTTAGGTAATAGCGAGTGGTATTCCAATAACCACGCAATTCGTTTCATGAGGATTTTACAGAAGACTTTCCGTATACATGATCCCAAAATTATGCCTCGAAAATTTGCAGGTTCGGTAGGTCGTTTTGTCGGTTTCAATATAGGAGTTATGAAAAAATCGTTCCATGCTGTTGGTACGTGTAATGTCTCAAGAATACTATTATAGTGTTGTAGTAAATAAATTTGGGCGTGAGGGGGTAGGGCCCTGAGCATGAGATAAGTAATTGCATCAGGTCCCGGGGACGAGCTATTAACGGTACATAATACAGATTGTAGTTCGTTATATGTAATTGGCTTTAATAATGAAGTAAAAGAACGAGAATTGTCCTGTGAGGTGGGTAGAAATGCCGGGTTTACTGATACCGGGGTGAGGGTATATAAAAAATCTTCTAAAACTTGTCGCGGATAGGAATAATAAGTTTGGTATTGGAATGTTCGCGTTATCATACGGATCACGTTCCAAAATTTCGCTGCTGGTCATTGAGGAGTTAATGTAGAAATAAAAGACTGCCAAGCTTTTCGTTTTTTTTATTAAAGACAAGCTTTGTTTTGCAATATGCTTTCGCAATTGGAAATAATGCTGCTGAATCATTGATTGGCGGTATTGTTTAAATATTTTTTTCGCTCTTGAATGAGATCATGACATTCTTTATCCCACCATTTTATTTCGTATTTCTGTGGGTGGGTCGTCACGTTAAGCGGTCGACACGGATGAAACATATTTAAATATTGGGTTAAATAAGGGAGTAAGGTTGGAAAGGTAATATGTGACTCGTGTTCCTGCTGCAAGATATGATTGAGATATGATTGATAGTTTGAAATATTGAAATTTTTATAAGATCGGACATTACGTATACATGAAGGTGTCTTAAACTGGGAAATTTTTGGGCGATCACCATATGTTATGATGATGGGGAAGTGGTCACTGGAGTAGGTATCAGATAAAATGGGCCAGGTGGTGACCATGGTTGGACGACATAATGTAAGGTCAACGGCACTGGGTGGAGATCCAGGCGGAGTTAAACGGGTCGTGGAACCATCGTTTAAAATAAACAGATTCTGATGATTTGAGGTAGCAAGTAAATTGGAGCCTTTTATTGTATCTATGATACACCCCCATTCAGTGTTATGGCAATTGAAATCACCGAGAATGAAGAGGTGTTGGAATGTTGCAAATTGTTGGAAAAATTGTGTCCATTGATTCTGAGTAATGTAAATGTGTGTGTGGGGGGCAATAGATATTTATAAAACAAGTATTATGGTGTACTATCCCTACTGCTTAATTGTGTGGAATGAAATATTGCAAAGGGAATTGTGTAAAGGGTAATGAAGTTTGTACACATGAGGCGACTCCATCAAAACCGTTACCATGGTATCGGAATACTTGATAACCTCGTAATCTGAAAATGAAATGTGGTTGAAACCACGTTTCTTGTAAGCAAATAATATTAGCTTGCGTTTCGTTTATTAATATTTGTAATTCATGTCTTTTAGAGGTGGCACTTCAACAATTCCATTGGAGTATTGTAATCATGCAAGGATGTTCATGATAGAATCTCGTAGTTTATATAATACATGGTGAATCTGAGGCTCGTGGCTCATACTTTGGATTAACATTACCAGCAATTGCTCTATTTCTGGTTGAAGTCATTCCTTGGTAGGAGGATAGCTTATGTCTTGGGGGGCTGCGGAAGGTTGCTGCCCATTAGATGGTGACGAACTTGATGGGTATGATAAGTGCAGAGGTTATTGCATGGCACTCGTTGACGGGAATGAATTTACTGCAACCGAAGGTTCATTTCGGAGGATGGCCATGTATCCTTGCCGATCGAAGACTGGCTCGGGTGTAGGAGGGGGAGATTGCATGATGACTTGAGTAAACTTACGTTTACGAGGGTTTTGTGTCGGAGGAGATGAGGGATTCGATGGTAGTGGAGGGAACTGATGTTCTTATTGTTCGGAGTGGTAAATTGGAAGGGCAATGCGAGCTTTAGCCTCGGGAAAAGACAGGTATTCAGTACTCATTAACCTTTTAATGTTAACTTGATACTTGTGTTCAGGACAAGTTGAGGAACCCGTAACATGATTTTTCTTACAGTAGGCGCACTGCGTGAATTGCTCAGTACAAGCCTGAGTTTCATGTTGCTGCGAACATTCCCCACAACGGGCGTTTTTGGCTTGACATTACCGAATTGTATGTCCATAGCGCTGGCATTTACGACAGCGAATAGGTGAAAAGATGTAAGGTTCAACGGCCATATACACCTTATAGAAGGCTACATGGGATGGGAGCGTTTGAGCCCTGAAAACTATTTTTATAGAACATGTAGGAAGGTATTGGGTTTCTCCAACTTGAATTGCACGACGATTAAGACGTTGCACGCTTTTAATCGGTGCCTCAGATTCCAGATACTGTAAAATTTCATCATTCGATAGGCCTTTTTCAACTCCACGAATAATTCCTACTCTTAACACTTGTGAAGATGGAATATAGGCTTTAATTTTGAGGGTTTCAAGCATGGGGTATTCAAAAAGGCATTGGCGTGAGAAGCCGTATGGAAAGTGACTTGTAGTCTATTGCGTCCCTTACGTTGGATAGATTTGACGTTGAGCTTAGTTTCATAGAATCGGCGACCAAGTGCCATAGGGTGTAAGCTGCCTATGTTTTGATCGTTAATGGATTCAACGAATACAAAGAAGGGTCCATGATGAAAGCGATTATAATATTCCGGGGGAGAAGCTACTGGGGACGCCTCGGATTGATTGTGAAGTTGTTCTGGATTAGAACGGTCTGCCACTTCCGTACTACGCCTCTGTTCAGTAGACTCAGATGCCTGAGAACCTTGCTGTTGTGTCGTATTACTATGTGAATCAGTTATGGATTCCTTATCCATGGGGACGACAATCTCACGCTCCACTCGTAGATTATGCCCGGCCACTTTCAACGTTCCGCCACTATCGGTCTCCATGACTTATCATTCCTTCACCACACTTAAGCAAAACACAAATGATTACCACTACCGCGCACCACTGACTCGCACAACTAAGGTAGTGTACTGTGCAACGATCACTGCGTGACTGCTTGCCTAGTATCTAATCCCACACCGGAAATTGAGCTGGCCATCACGGACTACTTAAATCAATGTAACATTTGTCTTTGAATACTCTTACACAATAGAAATTACTAAATGTGATGTATCTAGTTCTTCGTAATTTCAACATACATTCTACTGATACTAATGAATAATCGTTCTATACGCATACATGTAAGATTCACATAATACGAAAATAGAGACTACAGTGTTCAAGCGAGTGTACATTTGGTGACTGGGTAAATTGCCTGTGTGCAGCGCCCAACAACACAAGAGAAGTAGAAGAAGAAGAACTGTAACTCAATCTCTTTGCTGTAACCTATGAAGACGTCACGTTCTCGACCTGTATCCCTAGTGTTTCTTGAGTGTTTCTACACCTGTTTATCAACTCTATCCGTCTTGGTCATAAGTAAAACCGTTACCTACGAGATAAGTGAAAGCCTCTGCATGCGCGGCCTTTTCAAGTACTAAATTGGCAGGTTAGCAGCAGTTCAAATAGCGCCGCCAGATGTCAGGCTATCCCGCCATTCCTCAGCACGATACCATTGGCACTACGAGGATAACTTGAATATAAAAGCACATTAAAAAGATAGAACATTGCGTTTTGACCAGAAAAGTGATATTTCTATGACGTTTAATAAAGAAGAAATAAATGTATCATACAGTAATTCAAACAGAGCTCATACGAGTCAGATCGTATAATTGCGACCGGGCGAGACTAACAAGGTGACCCTGAGAGGTGTCTGTGCCCTTTTTCCTTCATGTATGTATCTACCTTTCTATTGGCACCATCTTAAATTTCATTTCTCTTACTGTCTAGCCAACCTCTTTGCCTCGGGTACCCAGTGAGTGAGGGGAGCGGTAAAATAACAGCGACGGTAGCCACTGTCTGTCCTAAGAGGCGACTGAAAAGGGCGCCAGGGACTCTGAACTTGAGGTCTTAGGTTGGCGACTACGAGGACCTTAGCTGAATCCTAGCATTGCTTCCACTCACTTGTGCCAGGCTCCTCACTTTCATCTATCCCATCCGACCTCCCTTGGTCAAGTCTTCTTCTTTTCCTACCTCGACGCTATTCAAGGCCTAGGGCGTCTTTCATTTTCACGCCCTTCGTGGCCCTTGTCTTTCATTCACCTATAGCTTCATTTTTCGAAGTGTCGGATTCGTTCCATTTTTCTCTCTGATTAGTGTTATGTAGAGGATGGTTGCCTAGTTGTACTTCCTCTTAAAACAATCACCACCACCACCATTACCACTCTCTTCGCTCTACTTGTAGGTCGTCTGAAGCATTTGTATTTGTCTGCGAGAATGTATTATAATAGCATCGTTTCGTGGGTAGCTGACGAGCTTTATTAATTCTGCTCTTGTCATACAAATACTGTGGGTACCCTGAAAGAAGCGTTGGTACTAAATTTCGAAGAAGGTGTCTGGTTTTAGCAGAAATGCTTTCAAAATGTTCACTACGTACTACAGATTCGAGGAAGGTTGCCACATGCTATTTTGTTCTCGTCACACTGACGTGATATAGTTTTTGACCCATTTTTCTCTTAATTTTGCATTTGTGGGGAACTCGTGGAAAGAAATCCCGCTACCTTTTTCTACTACGCTACTTTTGCAGAATAGTACACAGCAATAAACATTTTTTTTAGCACGCGTAATAAACATCCTGCGATTATAATTCTTACAATAAATACTCTCTCGGAGCTAAATACAGAGCCTTGTATATTTATAACTATGCACAAAAAATCATCTTTAAATTGTGTTCAAATAGGCACTATATACACCCTACAAGCTGAATACACAAATCAACACCTTATATAATTATTTTTAAGGTGTACCTCACCTAAAACCTCACTAACTTAACTTGCTGCTCCATAATCTCCATATACGTCTGTGTTAAACAGTGGAGGGCTAACACGAAGTCTAGCGGCATTTCACAGTCACGCAGTGATAGTGGTACGGTACACTACTCTACTTGTACGAGTCAGAGGTGCGCGGTAGTGGTAACCACTTGTGTTTTCGTTCAAGTGTGGTGCGGGAGTGACAAGCAATGAAGACCGACAGTGGAGGAACGTCGGCGGTAACCGGGAATTCCTTACGAGTGGAGCGTGAAATAGTAGTACCTATGGAAGAGGAACCCATAACCAATTCATCCAGTAATACGACACGACAGCAAGTTACTCAGTCAACTGAGTCTGATGAACAGAGGCGTAATACGGAAGTGGTAGACCGTTCTAATTCCGAACAATCTAACAATCAATCCGAGGCGTCCCAAGTGGCTTCTACCCCGGAATATTATAATCGTTTTCATCATGGACCTTTCTTTGTATTTGTTGAATCCATAAACGAGCAAAACATCGGCAATTTACACCCCATGGCACTTGGTCGCCGATTTTACGAAACTAAACTCAATGTCAAATCGATCCAACGTAAAGGGCGTAATCGACTACAAGTTACCTTCCATACGGCTTCTCAAGCAAACGCATTTTTGAGTAATCTTATGCTTGAAACCCTCAAAATTAAAGCTTACATTCCATCATCACAAGTGTTAAGAGTAGGCATTATTCGTGGAGTTGAAAAAGGTTTATCGAATGATGACATACTACAGTACCTGGAATCCGAGGCACCAGTTAAAAGCGTGCAACGACTTAATCGCCGTGCAATTCAAGATGGCGAAACCCAATACCTTCCTACGGGTTCAGTAAAAATTATTTTCAGATCACAAACATTACCCTCCCATGTCGCCTTATACAAGGTGTACATGGAAGTTGAACCTTACATCTTTTCATCCATTCGCTGTCGCAAATGCCAGCGCTATGGGCATACAATTCGGCAATGTCAAGCGAAAAACGCTCGTTGTGGGAAATGTGCGCAACAACATGAAACCCAGGCGTGTACGGAGCAATTTACACAATGTGCGTACTGTAAGAAAAACCATGTCACAGGTTCCTCGATTTGTCCTGAACATAAATATCAGGTCACCATTAAAAAATTAATGAGTACTGAAAACATATCTTTTCCCGAAGCTAAAGCCCAAATCGCCCTTCCAATTTATCATGCCGAGCAACAAGAACTTCAGTTCCCTCCTCTACCGTCGAATCCCCCATCCCCTGCGACTCCCAACCCGCGTAAGCGTAAGTTCACCCAAGTGATCATGCAATCTCCCCCTCCTACACCCGAACCCGGTTTCGACCGACAAGGATACATGGCCATTCTGCGAAACGAATCTTCGATTCCAGTACATTCGATCCCGTCAACGAGTGCCATGCAACAACCTCTGCAACTAGCATATCCCCCAAGTGCGCCCACATCTGCTAGGCAGCAACCCTCTACAACCCTTCAAGATATACATTATCCTCCTTCCAAGGATCGCCTTCAACAAGAAATCCAGCAATTGCTGGTAATGTTAATCCAAAGTATGGGTCACGAACCTCAACTTCACCATGTATTATATAAACTACGAGACTCTATCATGAACATACTAGCATGATTACTTTACTCCAATGGAATTGTCGAAGTGCCGCCTCTAAACGACATGAGTTACAAATATTGCTGAATGAAACACGAGCTCATTTTATCTGCTTACAAGAAACGTGGTTTCAACCGCATTTCATTTTTCGATTACGAGGTTATCAAGTTTTCCGACCGGATGGTAACGGCTTTGATGGGGTTGCCACATGTGTTCATAATTCCTTATCAGTTACACATTTCTCTTTACAATATATCATCCCGCACACTTATGCTGTAGGAATAGTACACCATAACACTTGTTTCTTAAACATCTATTGCCCTCCCCACATTTACATTACTCAGAATCAATGGATGCATTTTATTCAACAATTTGACACATTTCCACATCTTTTTCTTCTCGGTGATTTTAATTGCCACCACACTGAATGGGGATGTATGGTGGATACAATCAAAGGTTCCAATTTACTTACTACTTCAACTCATCAGAATTTGTTTCTTTTAAATGACGGCTCCCCGACCCGTTTAAGTCCACCTGGATCTCCACCCAGCGCAGTAGACCTTACTTTCTGCCGCACAACTATGGCCCCTGTCACCACCTGGCATACATTATCTGATACTCACACTAGTGACCACTTCCCAATTCTCATCACATATGGTATTCACCCACCACATTCCCAGTTTCAGACATTCTCCTGTATAAGTAACGTTCGATCTTATAAAAATTTCAATGTTTCTAACTATCAATCATACCTCAATTATATCTTGCAGCAGAAACACAAGTCCCCGATTTCCTTTTCCCTCTTACTCCCTTATTTAACCCAATATTAAAACATGTTTCACCCGTGTCGACCATTAAAAGTGACGACCCACCCACAGGAATATGAACTAAAATGGTGGGACAAAGAATGTCACGATTTTATTCATAAGCGCAAACAATTATTCAAACAATATCGCCAATCAATGACGCAGCAGCACTATTTTCAATTGCGAAATCATATTGCGAAAACAAAGCTCGTCTTTAATGCAAAAAAGCGAAAAGCTTGGCAATCTTTTATTTCTCAATTAACTCCACAACTTCCAGCAACGAAATTTTGGAACGCGATATGCATGATCACGAGAACTTTCTTCTGCTTATCCGCGACAAGTTCTAGAAGATTTTTTATACACCCTTGCCCCTGTTACCGTAAATCCACTCTTTTTACCCACCTCACAGAATAATTCTTGTTCTTTTATTTCCCTTTTGAATCCAATTACATATAACGAATTACACTCTGTATTATGTACCGTCAATAGCTCATCACCAGGACCTGATGCAATTACATATCAAATGCTCAAGGCCTTACCCCCCATGTCCAAATTTATTTACTCAAATATTATAATAGTATTTTCGAGACATTACATGTACCAGCATCATGGAACGAGTTTTTCATCACACCCATTCTGAAACCAACAAAACGACCTACCGAACCTGAAAATTTCCGAGGCATAGTTCTGGGATCGTGTATACGCAAAGTCTTTTGTAAAATCCTTATGAAACGAATGGCGTGGGTATTGGAATATCACTCGCTATTACCCAAGTATCAGTTTGCCTTTCGACGGGGTAATAGTACACAAGACCCTATCATTATTTTCTTACTCGACATCTTGTTAGCAAAATGGCGGAAACAATCTATCGTGGCAGTTTTTTTGGATATTAAAGGGGCCTATGATGCTGTGTTATTGCATATCCTCTGGGAGAAATTATTTAGTGCTGGATTCCCCATCCAATTCCTTTCTATCTTAAATCAACTATTTACTAACCGCCGGTTAACTATTAAATCTCCCCAACACACAATTGATAGCCGTTATACATCACAAGGTTTACCACAGGGTTCGATACTCAGTGGAAGTTTGTTTGCCCTTTACATGAAAGAGCTCGAATCTCTTGTGCTACCACACGCTCGTATTCTAGCTTACGCGGATGATTACGTTATTTATTGTGCTGACTCCCACATTGACCTTTGTAGAGCCACAATATCTCGGGTTTTAAGTTTAGTCTTTCTGTGGCTAACTGCCCATGGACTTTCCCTTTCTATACCTAAATGTGCAGCGATGATCTTTACACATAAACGAACCTTTGATAAAAGCCCTATTAACTTTGACACCTATAGCATTCCCTTGGTTTCACAACACTTATATTTAGGAATATATATCGATCAAAAACTCACATGGCAAACTCATATACGACATCTTACTAGGAAATCTGATCGTTATATCACCATCCTACGAACGGTAACGAAACGTGCATGGGGTGCTGACCCCTTGTCAGCAGTACAGCTATATCATGCAACACCATTCGGTCCATACTTGATTATAGCGCCCACATTATTGATTTAACCTCTAAACATAGTTTATTAGCTTTGGATCGTCTCCAATTTTCCGCACTACGTATCAGTGTGGGTGCCCTCCGCACAACACCAACTAACGCTTTATTAGTAGAAACTACGGAAGAACCACTGTATATTCGCAGGATAAAACTTTCCAAAAAATTCTTACTTAAACATATTAGTAGAACGAACTCCCTTATTGTCCCTAAATTACAACTATTATATGAATATTATCAACAGCGTCTTCCTCCCAATCATCGGTATCCCACCATATACATGGCTTATGCTGAAATCCACCATCTTACTGAGACTATACTTCGTACTCCACGAGTTAATACGTATTCATACCACTATGACATTCAAACATTCCGTCCTTCTATTATCATTGCCCCTTCTGATGCATCAAACCAAGCAATGTCTGCACCTTATCCCACATTATACGCTCATAAGAAATTTAAAAGTCCCATAACCTCACCAGATTACCACCTATTTACCGATGCGTCAAAATCAAATACTGGAGTCGGAGCAGCATTTTACGATCCACAATTACTCATTAGCTTTAAATATCCGTTACCTAATAATTTAACTATCTTTACAGCAGAATTATACGCCATATACCAAGCCCTCGTATATGTTCAACAGTTGCACTCCAAAAAAATAAATATATTCAGCGATTCTCAAAGTGTTTTACAAGCTCTGCAATCACTCGCCCCTCATACAAATACATATGTCTACGAAGTTAAGTCTCTTCTACTTCGACTTGAAACATCCGGTTTTGTTATAACGCTAATATGGATTAAAGGGCACAATCGGCACGTAGGCAACGATATGGCCGATAAAGCAGCGAAAGACGCCAGTGCAGATACCGCGAATATATTACAAATCAAAATTCCGATTCCCGACTTTTTTCCACATATCAAAACTGCAGCTCAACACACATGGTGCACACAATGGCGATTATCTGCTCGTACGAAAGGCCAACATTACTATCAAATTCAACCGAGTATTCCCACACTGCCGTGGTTTGCAAATGGTACGTATACACGACGTCACATTACCAATATCATCCGACTACGTTTTAATCATGTCTTAACCCCAGTATATTTAACTCGCTTTCACATTACGAACGACCCAACTTGTTCCTGCGGAGAATCTGAGGGCGATAGTGACCACTTGTTTTTTCATTGCCCCCAGTATGCACATCACCAGGCCATTTTAATGCAGAAATTACTTAAAGTTCAAGTATCTTTCCCTACACGACTTTCAGTTTTGTTGCACCAACCTTCGCCTACGATCATTACTATTTTAAACGAATACCTTGATAACACTCACATAAAATTGTAATTATGATCTAGTTTTTCAGTTGTTTTGTTCCGACATGTTTGTGAGGTGGCACTTCTATATGTTCCTGGTGAGTAGATACTGTATTAAAGTTTTTTTTACTTTCCGATCTTGTACAGTGTAACACGTTACTCCTATTCCAGCTTACTAAGTTATTTGTGTCTCTGCTCAGTATAGAATGTAATACTTCCATGAACCTACTCATACCCGATATAATTTTGCTTCCTTAAGTGCACCTATCAACGTGTGATTATGCTAAAATCGGGCATTAGTGATGTAACCGTGTGTTTTTGTGATATAAGTGTAATATATTAATTGTCTCGTGACTGGGAAAGAATTTGTTGAATCCCAAATAAATATCCGCAAGACAAGACAAGACAAGACAAGAAGTCTAGCGGCGACTCTGGAACTAGAACGTATTTCTCTTAAATGATCCTTGTTTCGCGCTGTGTAAACTGCCATGCGGAGGCCTTATTACTAATCACGTAGGCAACGGTAAAACTCAGTCTGTTTCTTTGTGATAAAATAAGTGTTGCGACTGGGTAATGGCTTTTTAGCAGCGCCCAAGAAAATACCAAGAAGAGGAAGAACTCAGGGCTCAAGAAAAGGTTCGCGTATAGTAGAACAGAACAGAGTGTTTTGGTAGCTTATATGATCTCGAACGTTGGTCATTCGGTGTTCGGCTGTTGTGCAGTGCACGCGTCTCGCTCCGGTCACTGGTGCAGCGGCTTTTTCCTGTCTATTGATAAGTAGAGTGTTTTATGTTTGTGTTTGTATCCTAGTAATTTTTTCTTTTGTGTTTGTTTCGGTGTTAGTATAGTGTAATCCTCTTTTGGAGTACTATGTCTGTTGATAGTGGCGGTGGCCCTTTAGGAAGACCTCCTGATATTGGTAAAGATGCCGTAAGTGAGGACTTACACATGGACGCTAGTAATACTGATACCCAACGAGACAGTTCTCAAGATACAATACGTGACATGGATCAGCGTCCGCACGTTCCTGTATCTACCTATTCTAACACTCATCTTGGCCCCTACATAGTATTTGTCGAATCGACCGAATCTCAAAATAAAATAGGACATATTCACCCTATGACTCTGGGTAGGATTTTCTACGAGAGGCAAATTGGTGACGTCAAGGCCATCCATAGGAAGGGAAGAAATAGGATCCAAGTTACTTTCATGTCTAGTAGGGCTGCAAACGCCTTTCTTTCTCACCCCATTCTTAAAGAAAAGAAATTGACAGCTTTTATTCCGTCCTCGAATATTCAGCGAGTAGGGGTAATACGGGGAGTAGACACTACTCTTTCCGAATCCGACATTCTCACCTATTTAGACTCACCATATCCTGTAGTGAAAGTACAACGTCTAAATAGACGTTCATCCAAAGACGGAAAAACTGAATATATTCCTACAGGTACTGTGAAGGTTGTATTCGAAAGTCAACAACTTCCGAAAAGTGTGTCCATTTTTAAAGTCATTTTAGAGGTTCAGGCTTTTATATTCTCTCCTTTATTATGCAAACGATGTCAGCGGTATGGACATACCGCTACTAATTGTCGTTCCAGGGAGCCGAAATGTGGAAAATGTTCCCTTACTCACTCTACTGAAGATTGCACTCACCAAGTAGTTAAATGCGCTAATTGCGGCGGAAATCATCCGGCGGGAGCAGAACATTGTGAAATCCACAAACATCCACAGGCATTATGAGTGGTGAAAACAAATCATATTTAGAAGTGAAAAACTATTTTGCCCCATTACAGTCCCTATCCAACCCCCTTCTGATGCCACAACATTTCCCTCCTTTACCCAATAGACCATCTCAATCGGAAGAAACTCTCCCTCGAAAGCTTAAGTTTACTATGGTGGTTAGTAACCCTTCCCGCCCACCCGTTAAACCAGGTTATGACAGGGCATCATATCTCAATTTGATAAGTAATCCGAACACGGTTCCAGAACATTCTGGCACCGTAGTCGTGCGTTTGATACCTGCTACTTCTAACGAGCCTGCATCTACATCACGGAAGTCAAGTCCCCACGGGCAATCTTCAGATTCCCACGCACCATTATCAGCATCTCCCTCTGTCCCGGCTTTACACGGTAATTCAAATGTTACTTATACCGACCAATGTCGCAACTTTTCTAAGAAAATTGAAGATTTAATAGCAGACGTGGGACAAAATGTCCGCTTGAAGCATTTGTTAAAGTCATTTCAGGAAGATGCTCTTCTGTTATTGGAACGATCCACTCCTTCCAAGTAAAACATACAGATAGTTTTATAGAATTGTAGGAGCACTCTTCACACATCCGCCTCCGCCTAAATCGTGTCTGTACGCTTACACATCTCTCTTGCCTTACTTTTCTTGACAGTACCTTCTGTCCATGTGGCCGAGCAGTCAGTACTGTAACTCCCATCTTTTTTTCACTGTCAGACATATGAACATCACCGTCGCGAATTCATAGGTAAGCTTTTTCATGAGGGTTACCAACTGCCGTTAAACGTTTCCTTTTTAGTGTACTAACCGACTTTTCACGTTGTCGACTTAATCATCAATTTTTTCGTTGTCTGTAACATCCAGTTGTAACCTTTTCCTTTCCTCTATAGGTACCGACTTGCACATACTCACCCTCATATGTGGTCCGGTCTTGTTTGTTTGTAGTAAGACGTCGTGACAGACCACACAGACGTGAAGAATTAGACCCCTGTGTTCCAGTGATTTTTGTGTTCTTCTCTGATCGTTTAGCCTATCTCTCATTGGTATTTTCCTAAGTTTCATCATTAACCGTTGCAATTTGCTTCTTTACATAGCTCTCATTTCTCTTTCGTAGTGTACTACTTTATTCTACTGTTGGCACCTCTCCCAGACATTAATTAACCCGCAAACCAGTGCCTGGACGACGATGTCCAACAACTAACCAACCCAGTGACTGGACGTAGTGCGCTGCGCAGAGTCCAAGAACAAACAAAGAAGAAGAAGAACAACTAACCAAGTAGAAGAAGAAGAACAGAGTGTTTTCTAGAGCCCATAACCTCTCCGACAACAACAACAGAGTGTTTTCGGAGTCATTGGAAGTTAAAGATGGGGGATCCACCAATTAGTTTCCAAAAGAAAATTGGAAACAGAATTCCATACATTCCTGGAACCAAGCCATCAATCCAAAACGCCCAGTTACTAACTTCTTTAGGAGTGCCTTCTTTTGATGCTGTTGTTGGTTAGTATCACTGCTTATAATTATTTTCAGGCTATGGTGAATCTACTTAACTAAACTTATTGGTTATTGTTAGAGCTTTGATTTTATGTAATATGAAAATGCGGAATGTGTACGTAAATATGTCGCAAATTATTGTCTAAATACAACAACAATCACCACCGCATACATTCTGAAGTATTGCCATTGATGCTTTCACGGCCCTTAATTACAGACATGATACTGTATTGTTCGTGAGGTTTTTTTTTTCCGCATCTGGGAGGAGATTTATTCTCTCTGTTGAATTATGGAGTTATGTCATTTCGAGTTATTTCGGCCAATAGCAACGTTCCATCACGTAGCTACTATGTGTGGTGGGTATGATCGTTTTTCCCAGTCTTTATCGTTGATTGTTTACTAGCCCTGAGCCGGCATATTAACGGAGCGGTTGTTTACGGAGGGAAAGATCTGGGCGCTTTCAATCGGTGCCTCCGGTGAATCTCCGATTGAAAAACAAGCGTGTAGTTTGAACTTTGATTATAATTTTACCTTCCGCGGCCCAGCACTCGCTACATTCAGCTGCGCGCTTTATGGACATTTATAAAATCGCTATTTTTTCGCAAAACTCCCCTAAGTTAATACTTGAATTGTTTGCGGTATTACAGATACCAAGCTGATAGCTGCGTAACCCAAACCATGCGGCTTTTTGCTGGGCGAGTGAGTCTACGGCTGGCGGAACCGATTCTATAAACTGTTTGGCTCCTGTTCACACCATTATTGGACAGAATTATATTCTCTTTGTGCTGGTCCCCACTGTCAGCAGTCCTGAGAATGTTTTTCCGTGGTTTTCCATTTTCATGCACTAAAGCGAATCCGTTACAGTTTCTAGTATAGGCAACGGCTGCCAATACCCTCTCCTTCACCGGATAAAATCTGCCTGGTCTGCGTGACAGTGTTACTGTCTACGAGGCCCGCCATCCCCATCAGGGGCGGTATGAAAACTTGGGTGGGGGTGGTAGTAGTAGTAGTTTTGTGGCATAGCCAAGTGGGGATTACCGGGGGTTAGAACCCCTCGATAGAATGTTACAAAAAGGAAAATAAACAGAAACTTTGTTTTGCAATCTTTTTTACGTCACATCGACAGAGATAGGTCTTATGACAACGATGGGATAGGAATGGGAAGGAAGCGGCCGTGGCCTTAAATAAGGTATAGCCCCAGCATTTGCCTGGTGTGAAAATGGCAACCCACAGAAAACCATCTTCAGGGCTGCCGACAGTAGGGTTTGAACCCATTATCTCCTGAATGCAAGCTGTTAGCTACATGACCCAACCCGCACAGCTACTTTCTCGGTAAAACCGAAACTGACGATAAACAATAAAGATTCAGAGACGTAGTTGTAGAACCAACAGATCAGTTGAATTTATTTTACAAGAAGCCTCAAAAGTTAGATTTTGGGTTTTAAACTGAACATACCATTCGCTGTAGAACTGGTGACCTTGATCATATTGTTTTTTTTTGTTTTGTTTTTATTTGTAAGTTGCTTTATGTCGCACCGACACAGATATGTCTTATGGCGACGATGGGACAGGGGAGGGCTAGGAGTGGGAAGGAAGCGGCCGTGGCCTTAATTAAGATACAGCCCCAGCATTTGCCTGGTGTGAAAATGGGAAACCACGGAAAACCATCTTCAGGGCTGCCGACAGTGGGGTTCAAACCCACTATCTCCCGAATACTGGATACTGGCCGCACTTAAGCGACTGCAGCTATCAAGCTCGGTGTTCTGTATTTTAATGTAATATTTTGTAGTGTATTGGTACTGCAATCTGAATGTCAACATAATTCCCTTGTATCTGTTTCCTTATTATGACAAGTCTTACATGCGCGCACCCCACACGCACAAGCACCTTCCTTGTGTTCTATCATCATTTTGTAATTGTAACCCTCCATCGGCCGATCCTGTCTATGCTACTGTAGTATTTATATCTTCTTTCATTGAATCTTACGTTCAACCTGTACTCTTGTGAACAGCTGAAATTTTCTAGTGCTCTTAACAGAATGTGGAGATGCACTTTACTCATAAGAAGAAGAAGGAGCAGGAATTGAATGTAATTCATATTATTATTAACTTTTCACCTGTTAAATTGAATGCCTTTGCTGGCAGGACCTAGTGTTTACAGTGCACTATGTCTTCTGGTATAGGCTAGAGCAATTTTGTTACTCTCATTGATCTGTCTTTGTCTTATCCTTGGCTTTGACAATATGAAAGTGACTGAGGTATGAGCGATGCTAGTAATGCCATTCTTTCTGCAGCAGTCCCCGCTATGAATTGTGTGAAAATATTGCTCATAGGGTCGGTTGGTGCATGCATTTCAGTGGTTTGGCAGACTGATATGTAATAGCAACTTCTGGCTCGGTTAGCAAAGCAACGGGAAACTACCTCACTCCTCATTTCCCTAGTACGCCTCTTCAGTGATGCCTAGGCCATATATGACAGCTGATGGCAGAGCTGTTGAGGATCTAATCAGCCTTAGGGCTGAAGACTGAACTATTTAAATCTATAACTACAGAAGATAGTTATATATTATACTGCAGAAAGGAAGGGAGAAATAGTATAATAATGAAAATCCTCAGCTTGTTTCTAGTCATTCGTCCATGTCAGGAATTGAACGAATGAAGCTCCCATCTAGCGGTGAGGATAGGAATTGTGCTGGTTGCTGAAGCCTGTCGTACTCCTCTGGGACAATGATAAATGACTGACAGATGAAATGACATCGGAGAGTTTTGCTGGAATGAAAAATGACGGGGAAAACTGGAGTTCCCGCAGAAAAACCTGTTCTGCCTCTGCTTTGTCCAGCGAAACCTCACATGGAGTGACCGGGATTTGAACCATGAATCCCAGCGGTGAGAGGCCGGCGCGATGTTACCTAAGCCACAGAAGCTCCAAATAGTATAATATATATATTAAAAGAATTTACTAAAAACAGCTTTGGCAAATCTGTCCGTCCGTTCTACTGGACTGATTTGCTTCATTTTTTAAATTCTGTCCGGAATTACCTGCCGGTGAATCGTGAGACATTGATAGGTCTCTAGGTTCAGCCAGCTTTGAGTAATAATAAAATCAAATCATTAAATGATCACTCCAATAATTACAAGCGAAGGCTTACCCTAACCCATAATACAGTTCGTTGTTGGCAGGTTGCTAAGCGACTAACATTTTCTTTTATATTCTGATATATGTGATTTTCATCCTTAGTAATGTCATTGCATGCAGCCATGTTTGATTACTACCTGTCAAACCAGAGAGTATACACTTCCTCTGATCATGGAAGAATATTATTCTGTGCTATATACTCTTTGTTTCACTGACCTTCCCCAGCTTCTAAATATACTGAACAGATGGAAGAACTTCCCTAATAACACCGAGCTCGATAGCTGCACTTGCTTAAGTGCGGCCAGTATTTGGGAGATAGTGGGTTTGAACCTCACTGTCGGCAGCCCTGAAGATGGTTTCCCATGGTTCCCCATTTTCACACCAGGCAAATGTTTGGGCTGTACCTTAATTAAGGCCATGGCCTCTTCCTTCCCACTCCTAGCCCCTTCCTGTCCATCCTTGCCATAAGACCTATCTGTGTCGGTGCGACGTAAAGCAACTTGTAATAATAATAATAATAATAATAATAATAATAATAATCTTACATGCTGCTAATAGAAAACATCAACATATGCACAGACAAGTGGACTAGCCTTCTGTATGATCCGTAATAAAGCACAGGGACAACCTCTTAAAAAAATGGGTGTCTACTTACCCGAACCAGAATTCAGTCACGACCAATTGTATGTTTCACTATCTCTAGCAAGATCGTTTAAAAATATTAAGATCCAGATACACCGAATGGTTGAAGCATAGTGAACTGATTTATTATGTACGGGTAATAAATGTTCATAAAACTATTGGAAAGGGCAGGCAAAACAATGTGACTACGATGGGCCTATCAAGACGAGTTATCTGACCTTTTCATAAGGAATGCTGCAGAGCAGCACAGGTCCACTAATAATAATAATAATAATAATAATAATAATAATAATAATAATAATAAAAAACGCAGAGCATTGTATCAATTTTTCACAGGTACACTTTTCTGAGAAACAACTGAAGCTATGTGCGTAGATATAATGTTTGTTGTGAGAATCCACAGGGCTTTATCTGAATGAGATAAAAAATTTATGTCTATGATAATTAATTTTTCTGATAAAAGATTTTAATGCGAGGATGCATTAATTCTTCTGAATGACTATACATTCTTTGTTAAGGGGTATTGTACTGAATATTAGTGATATAGATCAATTTCTGTGGATGTAGGCAATGCTTTTATAGGGTGCCTACATTCATGGGTGTAAGTTTGAAATTACAGCCCAATATGTCCGTACAGTCGGAACTAGTGCTGCGAACAGGGGGTGGCTCTCCGGTTAACCTCCAAAGCTCCGTAACTGCTTTGCCTCCGCCGGTAGTACTGGAGATCACTGGAGGAGCGCTGTAATCGCATTATCCAATTCAGTCAACAGGAAGGCCACCTGCTCTTCACAGCGCTAATGCTTAATGCCTGTTCTCTTCAGATCAGTTTTAAGTTTCAGCCTAACTTTTCATGTTGCCAATTTTTTGTTAGTTTTGTTTCATTTACATCCCATTCAAATTTGATTTTGCACTTTTAAATGACGACTTTTAAAGCAATTGCCATTTTGGTCCCATTTTGATAAATGCGATTTTTCTAAGACTGTGGGAAGGTCTTCTAAAAAATGTCTGTGAAACTTGCATCCAATTCAACCTCATTTTTTTCTTCTGAACTGGTCATCGGGGTGTCTGAAACTTTAATGGAAGTCTTATGATTGGCCTATTCTTTATTTGTGTTACCCCCAAACTGTATACTAGCTTTAAGTTGAGTAATTTCCTGTATAGAGGAGAAAACTCTTTACACATAAACATCGATTTGATATTGAGATAATTGCCCTTTCAAAAGAGTAGACTTTTCATTTTTTGCTCTGGAGAATGTTCCGAGATTTTGCACAGTTTTATTGATATCACCTATTGTCTCTATAGTAAGAAAAGAACCACGAGGTGAATTATTAATGTATTTTCTTTGCAAACTTTGGTATCATTCCAGCCCCATGCAAAAACATCAGTGATTTCCTTAAAATTGCCATTCTATGAAATAACTGCAGTTGTAATTTTACTGATTCCTTGTTAAAAAAAAGAAATTTGTAATTGGGTAAAATATTTCTCAGAACTGTAATTCAGCCTAATTACTTTTTTCTTGTACTTTTTCAGTGCTTATTATTCTTCCCCAATTTATAAAACATCATATGCCAATTTTTACATTATGCAGTGGATCTTTATGAATTAAGTGAGGATTTTCTATACTCTCACACCTAATATTCTGTCAATTAAGAAAACTATGTACTATAATCAGAATCAGAATTTATCTGAAAAAATTACAGTTGTGGATCAGCAGTACTGTAAGTAATGTTCTGCAAATTCTAGTTCTAAAAATTCACTTGCCTTGCATTCTCAAGCAGTTGTAATTCTTCTTGGACTATAGGCACTCCGTAAGGTTTTAATATAAAAAGTTTAATTACTGATAGGCTGAAGATTTTGTGATAGGCCTAACTATTTCCTATGCAGGACAGTACAGAATTTGGAATTTCTGTGAAGAATGGTCTAATTTTCCTCCAATTTTATCACGCTTTTCTTGTGGCAGACCACAGTGTATTGTTTAGGATTCCTATTACAAATATCCCATTTTGTTAATTGTAGGTATCTAAATCTACACTACCGAGCTCGATAGCTGTAGTCGCTTAAGTGCGGCCAGTATCCAGTATTCGGGAGATAGTAGGTTCGAACCCCACTGTCGGCAGCCCTGAAAATGGTTTTCCGTGGTTTCCCATTTTCACACCAGGCAAATGCTGGGGCTGTACCTTAATTAAGGCCACGGCCGCTTCCTTCCCACTCCTAGCCCTTCCCTGTCCCATCGTCGCCATAAGACCTATCTGTGTCGGAGCGACGTAAAGCAACTAGCAAAAAAAAGATAGCTAAATCTACACTTCATCCCTATGTGGCATTAGATCGCTAGGGAATCTCATTAAGTTGCTCTCGCAGTCCAAATAAATGTCATATATAAAAATGTTGTGTACTAGTGTTAACATTTCAATCCGCATCAATATCACCACTGATCTACTTTTAAGGCATGTTAGATTTCCCTATCAATTGTTTACCTAGTCTTGTTTTAAATTATTTCAGAAAAGTTAGACACTTATTGAAGATCTCCCTTTGGAAAAATTAGTTAATGCACTGTAATTCACAGGTCCACAAGCAATGGACTGTAGTAACACAAAGACAGAAATTACTCTTGCTCGTGCAGCAACAAAACTGCGACTGTCTGTCCACATGCAGCATTATGGATGGGAACTGTCTGTTATGACAAGACTCCTAGTGACCTTATTTATTCAATCGTCCACAGGTAGGTATGAGTATTATGCAAAGTTCAATGTAAATGTCTCAGTGGACCAAAGGACAATTATTTCAAATACAAATATAGGCCTGAATAATAATAATAATAATAATAATAATAATAATAATAATAATAATAATAATAATTCAAGATCTCCATGTTGACTGCCAACCTTCGCTATAGCTCATTCCACGTTAAGAAAACAGTACGGCTCTTATGGACCTACAAGGAGTGAACGCACCCCCTCTGAGACACCTATGATTCCTCGTGATTAAGGGATATTATACTGTACTTTGTAATGTATTATGAAAGACATAAAAAGGATGAGGCATTTTTTCCCATGAGTTATTAAAATAACTGCATAAGATTTTCTTTTTCAGAAATACATTCATAGGGAGGAAGCACAATGGCATGAACAGCCATCTCTTCGTTGCCTTCCTCCATTTTCCTTCTTCTGACCTGCTCTGGTACAAGCCTCTGTGAACTGCCGGTACCTCACTTCTGTAGTGAAGTCATCTACAGTATTTATTTGTTGTGTGTTTTTAGGCTTTAAATCAGTGCATAATGGTCTTGTGTTGAGTGAGAGTTGGTTGTACCGTATATTGCAAAGTATTTGTGTGTGTTCTGTTATTTTCGTACTGTACAGAAGCTGTTACTGAAGATTTTGGTGTTATGGTGTGCAGCGATACGTCATGGCATAACTTGTACTGATAAAAGAAATTGCTGTGTGTTTTATTTGTGCTAGTTTTTGTTATTTAGCTGTTCTTTCTTAAACTCATTTTAATTTTACCACTTTTATTTATGACTGTATTTAATATTTACTATTTTTTGTGACAATACGATAGCTCAGTAGTACCCTGCGTTGCCTGGGGAAATTTATTAAATGCATCCCTCAACCCTCGAGCCCTTAAAAAATGTTATTTTACTATTTTTGCCCCAATTCGCCGTACACTTAAGTACTGAGGTTCTTTATGTGCCGTAGTGTACCTCTGATTCCGTATAAACCAAAAAATAGCTCCTGTAAACCCCCCGTTCACTTGAGTTCATAAAAGTAATTTGCAGCTTAGTTTCTTCTGCTTTTTATCTTGAACTTAAATAGTGAATTTCACAAATTTATTGCCGGTGTTTTTCCGTGATGGTGTTAAGCAGAACCGTTCGATATGGCAACCCTGTTGTCATAAGAACAATACTGTTTTCTTAACATGGAGTGGCACGTTAAAAAGAAGAAGAAGAAATAATAATAATCATTTTATATTCTTTTCTGGACAGTAGCACATTTATAAGAATATTTCAGTTTGGGCTTGGGTAAATTCTTTGGTTATATATTGTAACAGTAAATGTTCTTTACGTCGGCTAGCAGGGCATAAGACTTAACATAGGGCATGTCCGGTCTCAATCTGAATCATTACAGAGAAGAAGGTAGCAAGAAATAAGTAAAATAGAATTTTTCTAAGTTTGTTGAAGAGTTTATTCATAAAATAAAGGTCAAAATTCAACATCACCTCAATACAGAAGTTACAGTGAGTGCCCCTCCTTCGATTGGGCTGGTACTGGTACACTGCAGGTTCGCAGTGTTCATTTACATCTGCACCCTCTTCCGAGAAGGTCTGGAATATCTTGAATTTCTGAAAGATCTTGATCTAGGAGCACTTGTAGAAATGGACACGACACTGCACTAGCGTTCAAAATGTACTTGTTAAGGCATTCGACCTCTGCACAAACAAAGTTATTATTAATAATGATTTCAGACAGATCACAGGTAACGATAGAATGTTCCTAAAGTCTGATCGTACCTGATAGTTATAATGGAATGTCACTGAAGTTGAAGTTCACACAGTTAATAGTACTAGATTTAGTTAAGTATGGAATTAAACTGAACTCATAATGTTAATTAGAATTGAATCTGTGATGTATCAGCCACAGAAAAATAAATCACTTTATCACAGTCAAATACTAATATTGTGGGCTGAAGAATAATGCAGAAAATAAAGTACCTATTTCACTTGTTATTACTTTCCAGTTCAAACAGTTCTATTTCGAATCAATTATTTGTAATAAACTGTAACTAAAGAATCTTATCCTGTGAATTTAGTCCCGTTCACAATTAATAATGTTGAAATGAAAACACAGTTTGTTCTAGAACTGTCCTGAGTTCGATACAAGTCCTATCCACGAAGTAAGAAGTGTGTCTCGTACATTAACTACACCAGTTTATTGAATCACAGATTTGAGACTAAGTCCTACCAAGAATTTGATCACTTGGGAAAAATCTAAGTTCGTTGGCACTGTTTAATTCAGTTAACTATGTCAGTCACTTGGTAAAGTAAATGTACAGTTTTAAGAAATATTCTATTACCTTGGTAAAGTAGACGTACACCTTGACGTTTTACAGCCAAAAAATTGACATATCACTGTCATAAAAATTCTATCACTTGTCAAATTCAGACACCGTATTATGTTCTAGTACTTGGTAAAGTAGAACCGTACCCGTGTGGAATTAAAAAATAAGTTTGAACCACACTGGTCACAGAAATAGTTTATCACCTGAAATACACACGTCTTAGCTTGTAATTGAACTTTGATCGTCACACGCAAACGGTGTTGAAAATTTTCACAGTCTGAATCGAAGCATTGTAGAGTTAGTTTTGTCATGCGGACTTAAACTCTCTTCAAGGATCAAACGGGAGAATTACATTACGGCAGAGAATAACCAACAGCCGAGCGACCGGCCTCGACTGTGGCACAAAGTAGACTGATTTTACAGCGAATATGCCTGCCTTTCTATACAGGATCTCTGAGAATTGAGGCTATTTTATCTCATTCATTATCTCCCTTAATCTTGGACATATTTCTTTCAAATTCAGGGATAATGATCACAACAAATTGGGCTACACGATGGTGTAGTTCATTTTCCTGTACGTTAATCCAATTAAAAGTTATTGATGATAGAATGTTTGGAATGTCTATCGGCTGACGTAACTTGACCTTGACTGTGTTCTGCAGGTCGTGACGTCACAAGCTCCACGTCGCTCACAGCTGACTTGCTTGTAGGCTGCCGGATGTGATCGCTTGGAGCGGAATATAACTTTGTACATCGGGGACTCTATCTCGGACCAGCATTCCTGGTACAATATACTGTATAACAAAATTTATCAGTGGATAGTTTGATGTATTCACAAAGACGCACACAAAATGCTGTCAGTTGTGTATGCTATTTTATTTACAAATTGTATTTACATCTTCCACATGCATGCACTAATGAACTGCCATCTTGATAAACAAAACAGTGCTACAAAGAATAAGAAGACTGCAACAGATGCATATCAACTTCCAACCCAACAAAACCAATTCACCTACTTGACTTCAAACACTCGGTTAACACGACTTCCACACAAGTCTCATTAAAACAACTCGACTCTGACTCACAAGACTGCCTCTGTATATACGTTGCCTGGCCAGGCTTCTAGAAGAATACGACACATGTTTTCTTGTAAATTTGAGTTTCTCCAGTAGCCTATTTACAACGTAAGGAATATTCTCCACAAATCTAGTCTCACATTGTGTTGTTCTGGACTTATTACAGTGTGTTGCACAATGTTACATTGCATTATACATCATATATACAGGTAATTATAAATTATATACTATTAATTATGTGTTCTTACATTAACTCATACACTATGTGATCAAAAGTATCCGGACACCCCCAAAAACATACGTTTTTCATCTTAGATGCATTGTGCTGCCACCTACTGCCAGGTACTCCATATCAGCAACCTCAGTAGTCATTAGACATCATGAGAGAGCAGAATGGGGTGCTCCGCGGAGCTCACGGACTTCGAACGTGGTCAGGGGATTGGGTGTCACTTGTGTCAGAAGTCTGTACGCGAGATTTCCACACTCTTAAACATCCCTAGGTCCACTGTTTCTGATGTGATAGTGAAGTGGAAATGTGAAGGGACACGTACAGCACGAAAGCGTACAGGCTGACCTCGTCTGTTGACTGTCAGAGGACGCCGACAGTTGAAGAGGGTCATCGAGTGTAATAGGCAGGCATCTATTTAGACCATTACACAGGAATTCTAAACTGCATCAGGATCCACTCCAAGTACTATGACAGTTCGGCAGGAGGTGAGAAAACTTGGATTTCATGGTGGAGCGGCTGCCCACAAGCCACACATTAACGCAGGTCAGTGCTAAACGACGCCTCGCTTGGTGTAAGGAGCGTAAACATTGGACGATTGAACAGTGCAAAAACGTTGTGTGGAGTGACAAATCACGGTACACAATGTGGCGATCCAATGGCAGGGTGTGGGTATGGCGAATGCCCGTTGAAGTCATCTGCCAGCATGTGTAGTGCCAACAGTAAAATTCGGAGGCGGTGGTGTTACGGTATGGTCGTGCTTTTCATGGAGGGGGCTTGCAGCCCTTGTTGTTTTGCGTGGCACTATCACAGCACAGGCCTACATTGATGTTTTAAGCACCTGCTTGCTCCCCACTGTTAAAGAGCACTTCTGGGATGGCGATTGCATCTTTCATCACAATCGAGCACCTGTTCATAATGCACGGCTTGTAGCAGAGTGGTTACACGACAATAACATCCCTGTAATGGACTGGCCTGCACAGAGTCCCGACCTGAATCTTATAGAACACCTTTGGGATGTTTTGGAACGCCAACTTCGTGCCAGGCCTCACTGACCGTCATCGCTACCTCTCCTCAGTGCAGCACTCCGTAAAGAATGGGCTGCCATTCCCCAAGCAACCTTCCAGCACCTGATTGAACGTATGCCTTTGAGAATGGAAGCTGTCATCAAGGCTAAGGGTGGGCCAACACCATATTAAATTCCAACATTACCAATGGAGGGTGCCACAAACTTGTACATCATGTTCAGCCAGGTGTCCGGATACTTTTGATCACATAGTTTATTTATATACAGCAGATGTTTCATGACAACCTCACAAATAATATGATCATGATTTATACCAAATAAAGTCCGGACATAACAACGTAAATAATAATAATCATAAAAATAATAATATTTGCGATGTTTACTCACGGGTTAAAGAATATTGTTTCCAAGTTATGTTAGTCTGTTACACTTGCATCAAGTTTTGGACAGACTTACATCTTCATGGAATTGTTATCCTGTACATCTATAATGTCTGTGTCACATACTGTTATATGACCAAAAACATGGCCACTGGTTTTCTTGTAGAGTGGGGTTACACTGCATCAGCTCTTCGGCATTGCAAAATTGCTTTACAGGCAATAATATTGCTGCTAGTTAGACACAGGAATTAACTGTTATTTAAATAAGGGCTTCAGGTCTGACAGCTTGATTCTTGATTTAAATTAATAAATGTTCATCGCCAGGGCCTCTTCTTGCAATAGCAGAAGAAGGCAAGGTGGGAGGAGTAACAACCTTGTTAAAAAACTGGGGTTCACTTGATCCAGCTAATAGCACTGTGTAGGGATCCTTGCCTAGACACTGATCAACGGCTTCTGAGGCAGATGTGGTTGTTTGGTATCATCTCATTGGTAAGGAAGGTGGAAAGATTGGTCTCCGTAGTCTTGGAAGGTAAATAATCTCCAACACCAAAACACCCAGAAGCAGGCAAATCGCGTAGTTAGCTTGAATTCATACCAGGTCTATGAAGTGGACATGAATTATACAGAACATGCGATAGAATAATACAACATGAGCTCAAGCGGAATATTAATGAAGCTACATGAGTAAAAGGTCTCGGCCACACACAGCAAACAATCTCATACATACACACATGAATCCGTGTCACCTTCTGTTCTCAAAATAAACATAGTGGATCGGTAAATGAAAATACCGAAAGAAGCGTGTAAAAGTAAAGTTAACACACAAATAAATTAGAAACACATGTAATGAGGGAAACCTTTCTAACCCAACCATGGTGAGAGAAGATTAAAGAAAACTAAATACTTCAATTATGTAAGCAATTCAATTGGCACTGCCGTTGGCTCCCAGTAGCCTACGCAGTGGCCTCCACGGTATGCACTGGCCGTGCATCTTGGTAGGTGTGCTATTTACTGACTGATGAGCCCAACTTAGCACACTGGGGTGAAACGCTGGCAACCAGGAATGAGCTGAAACAGACCAACTATATTGGTATTAAGTCATTTCTTTCTGACAGCGATAATATCATGCAGCCTAACTCTTCTTGGTGGCCTACGTGTGTTGCAAAAAATGAAACATACACTTCTCCAGACTGAAAATTAACATCACTTTTCACTGGACAGTGACAACTTTTCTTGTTGCTTCCAAATACTTTCTGGGGATGCTCATGCTTACCCCTTGACTTAAAGGTCCCATCCCCGTGACACCTGTATTTCATTTTAGATGAACCATCTTTACATTCATACTTGGAGTGACATACAACGAATTCACACACTTGCTCATTTTCTGTTTCACTTTTTCACTTAAGGAAATCCTCTTCATTTGCACATTTTAAACTTTCATTCGCGATACAAATCTCGTGAAAATTGATAAAATGTGCCACCATATCAGATTTTGTAGGACATTCTTCTACACAAAGCGGGCATTTCACTTGAGGTTGTTCACACTTCATAGTCTCTTATGTTGTGAATTTTTATGCCATTCTAAACTGTATTTTGTGTGAGAGGTGAAACTACACAAATCACACAAAAATTTAGCGTTTTTGTTAGTGTGCTTTATTTTTGTGTGGTGATTTTTTCCCTGTAGTTGAAGAATTTAGTACACTCACTACATACGAAATTGTCCATCGTGCAAGCACAAAAAATTCACTTCAATGCGCAATAAAGCACTTTATACACATAACTAATTCACTATTTCATGACCTGGATCCCCAAAACACTGTAGAAGTCTATTAATTCTGCCTGTACTTCACAGCACCACGATTTAAAATAAATCTTATTACCCGTGAAATTAAACGGCAAACCAACCACGATTTTTTAAAAAAGACTCAATACCCATGAAATTATATGGCAGACTCGGCTAAAGACTTGTGAAGTTAACTTACACAAAACAAGCAATACTGAGATGCATTCTCCGCATGTGGTGCAAAATCGCTAGGTAGGAGGTACTAAACGCTGAGATTTCTCGAGCAGTCCCAAGCATAGCCGATTGTGGCTGCACCTCGTCATTCCCTAGACACAAGTGGTCACAGAGCACCATACAATTATCCTAATTGGCGATTTCACTGCCCAGTTAGGGAAAGAATGCAAGTTTAGACACATTGTGGGAGAGTGCGCAGTCCGCATACGGACCAACAAGAATGGAGAGTGCCTAGTTGGACGGAGTAAGGCCTTCAACTTGGTAATGAAGTCAACAGCCTTCAAGCGGTAACAGAAGCAGAGGACTTGGACATCACCCAACAACCCTTTGGGAGAGTTTCAGATAGACCATTTGCTATCTCAAGGGAGTTGCAGAGAAATCCAGAAAATAAGAGTATTGAGAGGAGCAAATTTGGACTCAGAACACTACCTCTCCAAAATAAGGCTAAGAGCTAAGTTTCATACCTAGGAACATGAAAACAATGTCACTCAAGCTTACTAAGTGTGATTTAGAGAAAATTTCAACTTGCATCCAGTTCACAGAGAAATTGGAAGCACTGGAATGTAGTTAGGGTGAACTGAGGGACAACTTAGCAAAAGTTGCTACCGAGACTGCTCCATTGCTAAAACAGAAGAAGCATGTCTGGTGGACAAATACCTGCGAAGAAGCAGTGACGTGGAGACAGACAGGCTAACTAAAGTGGAACTCGCAGAAGGTACAATACAACAGGGATAATTGCATAGAGCCTCGGAAGTTAACTGCCAGAACCATCAGACAAGTAAAAGGTCAGTTCACAAAGGACCCATTGACACAGTTGGATGAAGACTTCAAGAAGAACAACTGCAGAAGCTTTAAACAGAACCTCAGCTGCTATAACCCACTCAACCTCCACTTCAGAGAACCAGATGGGAAGATAGCTTGTAATGATACAGACAGCTGCCACCTTGTGGCAAAGTACTTTGAGAATCTCCTTAACTGTGAATTGCCTGTTACATTCTTTGCTTATCAGGACATCATCATGCAACCAAACTCTATCACCAACTAAAGAAGAAGTGATAAAAATAATTCAGTTCTTGAAAACCAACAAAACATCAGGTGATGAATCAATAGTAGCTGAACTATAGAAGACTGTCAAAAGTTTAATGGAGATCCTACAAAACGTTTGGGAGACCGAAACATTGCCTAGTGTCTGGACTTCTGTTTGATTCATCCTTGCACAAGAAGGGAGACTTGACGGACATCAACAACTATTGAGTAATCTCATTGGTACATGTCACATACAAAATTTTCTGCAATTTACACAGAGCTGAACCCCAACTAGACCCACAGTTACGAGAATACCAAGGGGGATTCAGAAAAGGATGCTCTTGTACTGAACAGATACTGAACCTGAAGTCAGTGCTACGACAGGTAAACATGGCTTGTAAGAAATATGTCATTGTCTTTGTTGATTTTAAGAGGGTGTATGACTCAGTTGACTCTCATGAAAATCCTGCACAAAGTAAAACTGGACCAGAAGACCCATAACCTTATCCAGTAGATTTAAGTAATATCAGTTCATGAGTGAAGTTCAGAGGAACACTCTTCAGTTCATAAGTGAAGTTCAGACGAACACACTCAGTTAAGACATCAAGACAGGGAAATGCTCTCGATGCTCTCTCCCCTTCCCTCGTAACTATGCAATGGAAAAAGTAATAATAGAGTGGCGAAAGAATTTAGCTAAACAAGGGATTCCATATCTCTCTAGGATACAAGCGCAATGGACTCAATATTGATTGCCTGGCATTCGCTGATGACCTGGCACTTCTAATTCAATAGAAACTTCAATAAAACAGCTCACTGTTCTCAGAAGACAAGCAGCAAAGGAAGGGCTACACATGTCAATTGAGAAAACACAATACATCACGAAAATCAGTGAATCCTCTTGTACACTACATCTGGAGCAGGGAAGGATCATGAAAACCAACAGGTTTAAGTACCTGTGAAAATGGTTAGAACCCAGTCTCCCTGAAGGAGTAGCATTGTCATCTCAAGTTAACAAAGTAGGACTGTCATGCCAACTGACCAAGAACACCTGCAATAAAAAGTGTCTCTCCAAAACACTAAAATGAAGCACTATCAAACAGTCATCTACCCTGAAGTCTTATATGCTTCAGATCATTCAATATTCAACAGGAAGCTCGAAATCCAGGAGAGAAAAATATTGATGAAGATATTTAGGACCAATCAAGGAACAGATACGAAGGCAACACAACCAAGAGCTCTACAAATATCATGATAGTGGCCAGGTGCGTTTTATGGACATGTCTGCAGGATGCATCCTGCCAAGCTGATCAATCAGCTTCTCACTTACTGGCATAAGAGGACGACCAAGTCACCATGGTTGATGGAAGTAAGCAAAGACCTGCAGGAACTGGGAGGGACAGAAAGAAACTTAAAAGACCGGACCTTCCCTGGAGGTTAAACAAATGAGGTTCCAGAGCAAACTTTCAAGAAGGAACATGGATACCATGTGGAGAAAGGAGAGGAACGAACAACATGGCCAGAGGATGCACAGTTATTGGGTAAATATCAAAACCCACCCTAAAGGCAATAGTTGAATGTCATGGTGCCTAGTCGGCCTATACAAATCAATAATCAATAATATTCCTTCCCACATGAAGTTTAAGTATAATTTCAGTCCTTTTTATATCTCAGTGAGCTATTTTTGCTATAATTATTCCCAAAGAATAAACAGGTCAGGATCTTCCTGCTACCGTATATGACAGTAGACAGTACTACCTGTGACTGTCTGGCCGAGGGTCAAGCAAGTGGCAATTACCAAACTTGACACCCGAAGGGCGGGGTGGGACCAGCAGATACGGGCAGAGGATCCCTCCTTTTGGAGGCCAGACAAAGCTTCTGTGTGGGAAATTACATAATATAAATTCACTGGAGAGGAGAACATGGTCAACGATTTATATGGCAGAAGTGGACCCCAGTCCCAATGGCAAGTAAGGGCATTGGAGAGGTAGAAGGTAAAGGCTTCCACTATCCGTAACCTGGGCACTTGTTGGGATAGAGTGGTTAGCTCTATGTCCGGCTGCCTTTGCCCCCAGGAATGAATTTCTTAAAAGTTTGTTGTGTTCTCTCTCTCTTTTTGTTAGTTTTAATCACACCAAATGAAAATGGACAATGAAGGGCTTGCTCTATCAGCTTGTGTCACAGCGTTACCTATGAAATTTAATTTGTTGACCGTTATATTCATTACTTAAACGTTTGTTGTGTTAATTTTTGGCAACGCTTCAGTATGTACTGCAGAATATTAGCACTGTGAGTCAACGTTTGCAGCACAGGCATCTAGGCGCAATTTCACTGTCATTCGTTTCTTTCTCATAGACTTTTGAACTTAGGAATTAGTGTATGTTGTTAGGTGTGGCAACAGAGGTGGTCTGGGAGCATAAGCCCCAGGTTAAGGCCGGAGGGAATGTGTACAAAGATGGAATACTCTAATAAATTACCTTTTGTCATAAATGTCTTGTGGCTGGGGTTCATCTGAAAAATTTTGTAGCGTGACACGACAAAATGCGTGATGTAAGTTATGGATGGATGGTCAATGTTACCTAGCAACTGTGCAGGCTATGTCTTATTGCTGGGTGCCATCTGAAATTAGCGACCATTGATGGATGGCAATAACCGGGAGACATATTTACGATCATTTGATTTTCACAAAGGGAAAGTGGTTTCTTTTTGCCTTGCCATGTGGGCAGTGTGAGCCGCGGCCAGAGAAGAAAAGTCTCTTGAAGAGAGTGTGGCCCCAAAGAGGCCACTGTTCTCATAACAGAGATTGATTGGCCTGCATATGCAAAGACAGGTCATGAACCTGGCGTTAGTACTGGTTGCCTTTAGTTGTGTTTTTTATCGTGTGCGGGTTGGTAACCGAATGCATTTATCTTTATTTCTGGAAACGATGTCATATCCAATTATACACTACTGTCCAAAAGTTAAGCATAATCACTAAACGAGGCCATACTGCCTGATAGGGATGTCAGACAGATTGCTGAACAAGCGGAACCGGACTCTCACACCATATGTCACACAATTTCTCCAAGAAAACAGTGTCCGAAAGGTTCTGATAGCTGAAGTACACCTTTGACAACAACTAACAATGTGGCAGTGCCTTCCAACACAAAATATGCTGTTAATAGGGTGTATGGTTTCCCCTAATGGCCACACATGCTTCGCAGCGACGTGGCATGCGCTCTATCAGATGGTTCAAGAGCTCTTGTGGCAGTCGATCCCATTCCTCTGAAAGGGCAATGCGAAGGTCTTGGAGGGTCCTTGGTGGAGGCTGACGGGATGCAATTCACCTCCCCAATGCACCCCAGGCATGTTCTATAGGATTCATATCCGCAGACCTCGCTGGCCAGTCCATGCGATGAATGTCTTCCCCAGCCAGAAATTCATCCACCAGAGCAGCGCGGTGCGGTCGGGCATTATCGTCCATTAAGAGGAAGTCTGGACCAACTGCACCTCTAAAGAGTCGAACATGTGATCTCAGTACCTCATCCCTGTATCTCCGAGCGTTAACAGTGTTCCTCGGACCATCCCTGAAGGTGCGCAGGTCCACACGGCCATTCAACATGATGACGCCCTACACTATGACGCCACCACCACCATACTGATCCCATTCCACGATGTTCCTGTGGTTGTATCGGCTACCTGGTTCTCTTTAGATTGATGTGCGATGGGAGTCGTTCTGCAGACTGAAGCGAGATTCATCTGTGAAGAGCACATGCCTCCATTCGTTCATGGTTCAGTTTCGATATTGACTGCTCCACAGTAAACAGGCCCATCTCTGAGCTGAGTGAGCTTTACGCACACCGCTGGACGTCGGGTAAACAGCCCTACTGTTCTGAGCCTCCGGTACTCAGTTTGCCAGGAAACGGCAACCCCTGAGACGGCTGCAAGCACCGCCGACAATTGTCTTGCAGGTGCACTCCGATTTCATCGGGCGGTTAAGGCCAGATATTGGTCCTGCTGTGGGGTGGTTACCCTTGGTCGATCTGGTACTGGCCTACGACTAACATCTTTTGTGTTTCGAAATAGTCTCCAAAGCCTGGAAATGACAATTTGTGGCACATTCAAGGATACGGTGACTTCAGTCTGTGTCTGGCCTGCTTCCAGGCAGCTGAGTATTCTGCCCTGAAAAACGGGGTCCAAATGGCATCGTGCCATTATGTTGTCACGTTCACCATGAGGCTACACTCCACACACTATAACAGGGCAAACACGACTGAGGGAATATGGGACACAGGCACTGGCTGGGTGTACCTTGCGTTTACACCGCTAGTCAAAGCAGGGAACACCCCTTTTCTATACAGAGCGAACACGTAAGGTTGGTAGGTGCATATGTCGTGCGATTTGCAGTCTATTTCCTGTTGCCGTGCTTACTCGTAACATGTGCTTAACTTCTGATCACTAGTGTATCTCAGCCAATGGAAATATTAGTGCATGCTTGAGCAATGCAGAATGGCGTGTGTTACATTTCATTCTGGGGACTGGCGGGTTGGTCCGTTTCTCTCATAGTGATCACATCTATTCTCTAGAAGATATTTTACATGTCTATCATTTCAATTCCATTAGAATTGCTACTGAATTTCTACCTAGTTTTTTAGTGATGTTGAAATTAAAATGTATATTTCGTAAGAGTTACTTTGTTCTAATTATATTTATGCTCTCTTTCCTAGGTGGTGGCATTCCTGTTGGAACTGTTATTTTAATAGGTTGGTATATTAAAAATTATCAGAATAGATTATGTCATAGGTAGAGGTTGTAATATTATAAATATTATAAATATACAAATCTGAATAATAACCAAAGGGTGTACTGTAAAGGAAAGTACACAACAAATGAACAAACCCTAAGCCATTGCAGATCTTGAATAACCCTGGTAACACGGTATCCTGCTATTACACCAACCAATTACAAGATGGCTGTGTTTAGATTGTGCACCCAACTGCACAAAATTTGGCGACTAGCTAACATTTTATGTGATTGAGTGTACAAAATAAATAGGCTGTGATTTCCTCTTTGTGTCATCTGCCCCTGTAAGTGGGAGCGGTAGAATCACACCCACGGTATCCCCTGCCTGTCATAAGAGGTCACTAAAAGGGGCCCCAGGGCTCTCAACTTGGGAGCATGGATTGCCATGAGTCCTGGCATTGCTTCCATTTACTTGTGCCAGGCTCCAAACTCTCATCTATCCAATGCGGCCTCCCTTGATCAACTCGTTCTTTTCCGACCACGGCGAGAGCATTCGATGCCTAGGGAGTCTTACATTTTCACGCCCTTCGTGGCTCTTGTCTTCCTTTGGCCTATACCTTCATTTTTTGAAGTGTTGGATCCCTTCCATTTTTTCTCTCTGATTAGTGTCATATAGAGGATGGTTGCCTAGTTGTACTTCCTCTTAAAACAGTAATCACCACCACTCTTCGTGTCATCGTATTTGATTAGTAGTTGTCCCATTAGTCTGATGTTCATAAACACATTACATACAATGGTCCTCATCTACAGGCTGTGATTTCCAATGCTAATGTTGCTGTCTCTCAGATCTTACACCCCTATAAAACTGGGTCGGTATGAGCCAGACCTCAAACAACAAAATCTTTGACGTGTTGGAAATCACATCCAAAAACAGGCAGTAGCCAGTAAAGCAAACTGATAAATTTGAAGAAAATGTGTTGGTCACAAATCTGAGTATTTTGTTCCCAAGTTTTGTTTATGTAATGTGTCTTTGTTAAAAGATATGCATAAGAAAGTACCATTTGTAGTAGGCACTAGAATGTAATTTCAGCAAGTTAGAATTTAAATTATACCAGAAGTTACTAATAAGGGTAACATAAATGTCCAATAATGCTATCTTGCGGAACCTCCTCTTTATCATTAAAGGATGTCTGGATCCATGCTAAATGCTGGGCTTTGGTTCAAGCGGTCCCAGGTTCAGTTCCTGGCTGGGTTGGGTTTTTAACTTTAACTGATTAATCCCAATGGCTCGGAGGCTGGTTGTAGGTGTCGTCATCAGCATTAGAATTTGTCCGAAATAGGGCCCCATCCTCACAGATGCACATGTTGCATGCAGTTATTATACAGGATGAGGTAGTGTTTCATCTACTATAATTCTCTGAGATCTCTTTTCTAGAAATTTAGCCGCCCATTCAAACACTTTTTTGTCTAGACCAATAGCCCTCAATTTCGTCGGTCGTCTCCCATGATTTACCTTATCAAAAACTGTGGATAGATAATTAGTGACTCAGTCCATTTGACTTCATCAAACTAAAATATCTGCTATATCTTGCTGGAATTATACAAGTTGGATCTCTCTGAAATAATCTTTCCTAAACCTACAGTGCCTTCTATCAGACCAGTTAGTAATTCTGCAAATGTCTATAATCAGAAATGCTTTCCCAGAACTTTTATGTCACTGGAACTGTACTCTAATTGGGGTGTTACCAGAGACTTACATGCCTTCTCCTTTACATCCTGACTACAACCCCTAAAAAAACCTTTCTTTATAACCTCCTAATAATGTTATTACCCCAACGAAGATCATTCCTTATAGCAACACCTAGACCGAGCTCGATAGCTGCAGTCGCTTAAGTGCGCCCAGTATCCAGTAATCGGGAGATAGTGGGTTCGAGTCCCACTGTCGGCAGCCCTAAAGATGATTTTTCATGGTTTCCCATTTTCACACCAGGCAAATGTCAGGGCTGTACCTTAATTAAGGCCATGGCCGCTTCCTTCCAATTCCTAGGCCTTTCCTATCCCATCGTCGCCGTAAGACATATCTGTGTCGGTGCGACATAAAGCAAATAGCAAGTAGCAACACCTAGGTACTGATAATATTAATTGCTTTACGTCCCACTAACTACTTTTACGATTTTTGGAGACGCTGAGGTGCTGGAATTTAGTCCCGCAGGAGTTCTTTTACATGCCAGTAAATCTACCAACAGGAGGCTGACCTGTTTGAGCATCTTCAAATACCACCAGGCTGAGCCAGGATCAAACCTGCGAAGTTGGGATCAGAAGGCCAGCACCTCAACCGTCTGAGCCGCTCAGCATGGCGCGTAGGTACTTACAGTGATCCCAATGAGGTACTATCACCCCATCAACACAGTAACTAAAACTGAGAGTAACATATGAATAGTAACACAGTAAGGTTTCCACCTATTCAGTTTATATGTGTTATTTTACATTGTTTCTTTAGTACGAAGACTACTGACATCCACGAGGTTATATTTTACAACCCTAAGCACCCCACTAGTACTTTGTTCCAAACTTGTTTGTATATATATTATTATTTACTACTCACCTGTACCATACTAACATTTCTCATCTCATTACCAAACTTCACTTTATAAATTATAAAATCCATACGATTATTACAGTTAAAAATAACATGTTTTTAGGATTCGACAAAATACTTATGTATGCTTTAATATGGCTGATGATGACCCCTAGGCGGGTCGAAACTAGTTCCATGTAATTTATAACATTGTAAATACATATTAGTACTGAATAGGTGGAAACCTTACTGTGTTACTATTCATATGTTATTCTCAGTTCAGTACGGACCAACAACATGAAATTCATAACCCTTGATAAAACTGAGAGGACTTTTCCTCTTGGTGAAACTTACAAACTGACTTCTCACTCCGCTTATTATACCATTAACTGCTGTCCATCTAACATCATTGTCTAGTTCTTTTTGTAGTTGGTCACGATCCTGTAACTTATTTACTACTCTATACAGCAGCGGTTCTCAAAGGGTGTGCCGTGAAAAAATTGCTTGTGTGTTCAAATATTTTAGTAATACTACACTTGAACCTGCTTTATACCTAACACTGTTTTGCGTAATTCGTATTTGTACGTAATTTTCTTTAGGTCCCAGCAAAATATAATTTAAAAGCGTGTTAATTAAATCTTATTTATACCTAATCCGTTTATACGTAATTCACTGTTATACGTATTAAGTGTCAATGAAATATAACTGAGTTTTGCGTAATTGTAATGAGGACGTGGTTTTTTAAAAGAAACTACTGTATTTACGAAGTTTCCTCTTTGTTGGCTTAGGCGGGAGTAGAGCGGTCGGGTTTTGGTGCTGGAACAGAACACAGAGTTTCGCCGAGTGACATTGTTGACCCTTACTGGCAGCTTAACAAAGGCCAACCGAGCTAGTCCCTTCGCTCTCTATCTCGCTCCTCCTCTACCTTCGTCGTTATTTACCTTCACAATGCTGCCAAAGATTAAGATACATTACAAGCAAAGTGGGCGGTTTCGGTCCGGAAACAAAAGAAAATACAGTAAATTTATTTGAATATGAGAATTTCTTTCGTGGGAACAACGGAGAATTAAAATGTCCACGGTGCCGGTATCTGGTGTTTACTGTTGAATAGTAGTTTTGTCATTCAGTTGCTTTTGATTAGCCTTGGAGAACAGAAAGAGGAAAAGTTATACCCTAGATGAAAATGTAAGAGTTACACGAGAAGTGGATGCTAATCCACACAAAACAAAAACTGAAATTGCTTCAGACTTAGGGATTGCTTATACCACGCTATGTACAGTCGTCAGTGAAAGGGACGCTATTTTGGATAAGTTCTTATAACTTGGTTTAAAGCGCAGCCGTTGGCAAGAAGGAAGGTACGTAGAATTGGAGAAAGCACTTTTCACATGGTTCCAGCAAAGGCAGGCCGCAGCTCTACCAATTAGTGGCGACATGCTGAAGGCAAAGGCAATAGATTTAGCTAAAAAGGATGAGTATCAGTGCTGATTTCAAGGCTTCATCAGGATGGTTGCAAGGATTTAAAGATCGTCATGGAATCACAGGGAGAACAATTTGCAGTGACTCAAAAGTGGACGACGTCACGGTGTAACACTGGAAAGAAGAGGTTCTGCCGGATATCGTAAGCGATTATCAGCCTCCAAACATTTACAGTTGTGATGAGACCGGTCTATTCTACAATCTCCTTTCTAATAAAACATTAGCTGAAAAAGGTGACTCATGCCATGGAAGGAAGAAAAGTAAAATTCATGTAACACTACTTCTCGCCACCAATGCAGATGGATCTGAAAAACTTCCTCCACTTGTGATAGGAAAATCGAAGAATCCGAGGTGTTTTAAGGGTGCAAAAACAAAACCTACGGAGTATGAATCCAGCAGAAATTCTTGGATAACTATGCTTCTAATGGAACAGTGGTTGACAAAAACTGGACATTAAAATGAAAAAGAAACAGAAGAAGATCCTTCTTCTTATTGATCAATGTGCAGCACATCCACCTCAAATCGTTCTGGAGAATGTCCGACTGGAATTTTTCCCTCCTAATTGTACCAGTGTTTTACAACCGCTTGATTTGGGCATCATTGCAAATTTCAAAGTGTATTACAGAAAAATGCTGGCTCAACATTTAATAACGCTGAGTGATGCAGGAAATGAACCTCTCTTCATTAATTTGCTACAAGCCATTTACTTTAATTCGGCTGCCTGGAAGCAGGTGTCATCCTCCACAATCAGCAACTGTTTCCGCAAAGCTGGTGTCTTAGTAGAAGAGGCTGCCTCTAATGATGATTATGGGGATGAAGTTTTGTCTGGCAATGAGCTAACGCTACCGGAGGGTGTAGAATTCAATACTTGTATGCATTTCGATGATAATCTGGCTGTATGTGGAGAACTACCGGATGAAGAGATTTTTGCTGATGTATGCTAACAACTCGGTGGTGATGGACCAGCTACAAGTGATATTGAGAGTGATGGAGATGGAGATAACGACTTGAATCTTGAAACACCTGAACTGAGTGAAGTGTTAAGTGCAGTCGATGTGTGTAGGGGTTACATCAGTGCAAAAAATTGAAGTGAAAATGCTTTGAATTCATTACTATGTTTGCAAAAGGAGATTTATACTCTTAATGCAAGAAAAGTGAAACAAGCCAAACTGTCTGATTTCTTTAAGGCAAGCAAGCAGTCATCTCCGTACAGGCCATGAAGGCCCTTGGAGGCGTGGAAGGTAAAGGCTTCCACTATCCGTAACCTCAGCACTTGATGGGGTAAAGTGGTTAGCTCTACACCCGGCCACCTTTGCCCCCAGGAATTAACCTGGTACTCATTTTTGGTGTAGACTGAGCAAACCTCAGAGCCATGTGCACGGACCAAGTTCAAAATAATATTTTCTGTCTTAATGTATTTAGTATTTGCAAGGATTTACACAGGTCTAATCCATTGGTTTTTAAAAAATTTGTGATGCATTGTGTGTGATTTCTAAGTAATTCTGAGTTACAAGTAGTTTTTTCTCTTCCCTTTGATATACGTATAAGTCATGTTCAACTGGATTAAAATTACAGAACGCCGTAAGCCTACACACAGTAAGAACTCAAAAAATAAGATGCTCTAACAATACTATTGCACTATTTTTGCAATTTAGTGGGAAATGTGTGTTTGTTTACCTTTGCACAACTGTTCGATGCAGGGAGGAATCGCAGACAAACACACCTGTAATTCTTGGTCTACAGAAAGAAGTCGCTCACGTTGTTTTGCAGGTCAGTGCCGAAAATCCCTGTTCGCACAGATATGTTGTTGAAAACTGTATTAATATATGGCATGCTCTGGTAACACTGAGAACTCTCTTTTCACTGAAATAGTGTTTCTTCTCTAAATTTCAGCTTCAAAGTTTGATCGGCTTGAAGTTCAGCCAATTCTTCTGCCTTTTCTTATGGTAAATGTTTTGTGTCCTCTGCAGTGATGGCAAAGGGGTTGCGAACCCTGTCACATTTGTTCACGTTGAGAGAAGGAAAATATTCTTGCAGTTCATTCTCCAAAACAGAAAGATGTTCTAAAATCAACTGGAACAGATGTCAGTATCAGCTGTGAAAGGAAGCATTTCAGTATCAATTTTTCACATTTTAACTTCTACAGTTGAATTTTTCTTAGGGATCCATTCAGTTTGTGAGTTGATATAAGAATATTCTCTTTCTTTGCCTGCATACTGGCATTGAGATTATTCAAATGTCCAAAAATATCAGCTCGGTATGCAACTTTGTAAAACACAGTTTCATCGCTAATGAGGTCAGCAAACTGAGGGTTGACGTCAGAGGCAATTTTTTGCGGGATAGAACTGTTCAGTGGGTGATTCTTTGTTTAAAAACATTATGTAGATCATTAATTGACATTTTTAATTATGTCAGTTAAATCATCCAGTTAAAGTGCACATTTTTTACCATCGTGTAATTTTTCCACTGCTTTTTTAATATCAGCTGACATGTCTTCTATGCGGCGAGCAATTGTATCGTTTGACAAAGGTACTTTTGATATCTCCCTCTCGGCAGCCTCTCCTAACATGGAGTAACTATTTCTTTACAAGCAGGTAAAATCAAAGTTTCTGCTGCTGGACTGCATATTCCTGGCAATTATTTCTGCTACTTTATAACTAGCTACTAGCACTTTTTCTGAAGTTGTAATTATTTTATTCATTGCCTTACCAAACCAAACCTCATGGCGCAACAGCCCCAAACTGTTATTTTGGCTTTCAATTTTCAATCAATACTGATCTGCATTTAGGGCAGTCGCCCAGGTGGCAGATTCCCTATCTGTTGCTTTCCTACCCTTTTCCGAAATGATTTCAAAGAAATTGGAAATTTATTGAACATCTCCCTTGGTAAGTTATTCCAATCCCTAACTCCCCTTCCTATAAATGAATATTTGCCCCAGTTTGTCCTCTTGAATTCCAACTTTATCTTCATATTGTGATCTTTCCTACTTTTATAGACGCCATTCAAACCTATTCGTCTACTAATGTCATTCCACGCCATCTCTCCGCTGACAGCTCGGAACATACCACTTAGTCGAGCAGCTCTTCTTCTTTCTCTCAATTCTTCCCAACCCAAACATTGCAACATTTTTGTAACGCTACTCTTTTGTCGGAAATCACCCAGAACAAATCGAGCTGCTTTTCTTTGGATTTTTTCCAGTTCTTGAATCAGGTAATCCTGGTGAGGGTTCCATACACTGGAACCATACTCTAGTTGGGGTCTTACCAGAGACTTATATGCACTCTCCTTTACATCCTTACTACAACCCCTAAACACCCTCATAACCATGTGCAGAGATCGGTACCCTTTATTTACAATCCCATTTATGTGATTACCCCAATGAAGGTCTTTCCTTATATTAACACCTAGATACTTACAATGATCCCCAAAAGGAACTTTCATCCCATCAACTCAGTAATTAAAACTGAGAGGACTTTTCCTATTTGTAAAACTCACAACCTGACTTTTAGCCCCGTTTATCAACATACCATTGCCTGCTGTCCATCTCACAATATTTTCGAGGTCACGTTGCAGTTGCTCACAATCTTGTAACTTATTTATCACTCTATAGAGAATAACATCATCCGCAAAAAGCCTTACCTCCGATTCCACTCCTTTACTCATATCATTTATATATATATATAAGAAAACATAAAGGTCCGATAACACTGCCCTGAGGAACTCCCCTTTCAACTATTACAGGGTCAGACAAAGCTTCACCTACTCTAACTCTCTGAGATCTATTTTCTAGAAATATAGCAACCCATTCAGTCACTCTTTTGTCTAGTCCAATTGCACTCATTTTTGCCAGTAGTCTCCCATGATCCACCCTATCAAATGCTTTAGACATGTCAATCGCGATACAGTCCATTTGACCTCCAGATTCCAAGATATCTGCTATATCTTGCTGGAATCCTACAAGTTGAGCTTCAGTGGAATAACCTTTCCTAAAACCGAATTGCCTTCTATCAAACCAGTTATTAATTTCACAAACATGTCTAATATAATCAGAAAGAATGCCTTCCCAAAGCTTACATACAATGCATGTCAAACTTACTGGCCTGTAATTTTCAGCTTTATGTCTATCACCCTTTCCTTTATACACAGCGGCTACTACAGCAACTCTCCATTCATCTGGTATAGCTCCTTCGGCCAAACAATAATCAAATAAGTACTTCAGATATGGTACTATATCCCAACCCATTGTCTTTAGTATATCCCCAGAAATCTGATCAATTCCAGCCGCTTTTCTAGTTTTCAAGTTTTGTATCTTATTGTAAATGTCATTGTTGTCATACGTAAATTTTATTACTTCTTTGGCCTTAGTCTCTTCCTCTATCTCGACATTATCCTTGTAACCAACAATCTTTACATACTGCTGACTAAATACTTCTGCCTTTTGAAGATCCTCACATACACACTCCCCTTGTTCATTAATTATTCCTGGAATGTCCTTCTTGGAACCTGTTTCTGCCTTAAAATACCTATACATACCCTTCCATTTTTCACTAAAATTTGTATGACTGCCAATTATGCTTGCCATCATGTTATCCTTAGCTGCCTTCTTTGCTAGATTCAATTTTCTAGTAAGTTCCTTCAATTTCTCCTTACTTCCACAGCCATTTCTAACTCTATTTCTTTCCAGTCTGCACCTCCTTCTTAGTCTCTTTATTTCTCTATTATAATAAGGTGGGTCTGTACAATTCCTTACCACCCTTAATGGTACAAACCTGTTTTCGCATTCCTCAACAATTTCTTTAAACCCATCCCAGAGTCTGTTTACATTTTTATTTACCGTTTTCCACCGATCATAGAGTTACTTTTTAGAAACTGCCTCATGCCTGCTTCATTAGCCATATGGTACTGCCTAACAGTCCTACTTTTAAGACCTTCCTTTCTATCACATTTATTTTTAACTACCACAAAAACAGCTTCATGATCACTAATACCATCTATTACTTCAGTTTCCCTATAGAGCTCATCTGGTTTTATCAGCACCACATCCAAAATATTTGTCCCTCTGGTTGGTTCCATCACTTTCTGAATCAGCTGTCCTTCCCATATTAACTTATTTGGCATTTGTTGGTCATGCTTCCTGTCGTTCGCATTTCCTTCCCAATTGACATCTGGCAAATTCAGATCTCCCGCTACAATCACATTTCTTTCCATGTCGTTTCCCACATAGCTGACTATCCTATCAAATAATTCCGAATCCGCATCAGTGCTACCCTTTCCCGATCTGTACACTCCAAATATATCAAGTTGCCTATTATCTTTAGAAATGAGCCTTACACCTAGAATTTCATGTGTCTCATCTTTAACTTTTTCGTAGCTTACAAATTCTTCTTTCACCAGAATGAAAACTCCCCCTCCCTCCTTTCCTATCCTATCTCTACGATACACACTCCAGTGCCGTGAGAAAATTTCTGCATCCATTATATCATTTCTCAGCCATGATTCAACTCCTATTACAATATCTGGTAAATATATATCTATTAAATTACTTAATTCTATTCCTTTCTTTACAATACTTCTACAGTTCAACACTAACAATTTTATGTCATCCCTACTTGATTTCCAGTTCCCTGTTCCCTTATCACCGCTCCCTAGGCCATCCCGTTTCCCTGAATGTACCTCCCTATTACCCTTCCAAACAAATTTCCTAACTTATACGTACCACTGCGGTTTAAATGAAGGCCATCCGAGCGCTGATCCCTTTCTCCTACCCACCCATTAGGATCTAGAAATTTCACTCCCAGTTTCCCACATACCCACTCCATAGTCTCATTTAAATCCCCAATCACCCTCCAGTCAGTATCCCTCCTATATAGTATTCCACTAATAACACTCTCCGCTTTCTTAAACTTCACCCGTGCTGCATTTACCAGATCCCACACATCTCCAACTATGTTGGTACTTATATCAGCTTGCCTTACGTTGTTTGTACCAACGTGAAACACTACCACCTTCTCCTTCCCCTCCTCCCTCTCTTCTACTTTCCTCAACATCTGCCTCAACCTAATTCCTGGATAATATTCTACCCTGGTTCCCTTTCCTCCACACACTTTCCCCACGTGTCTAACGATGGAATCCCCCATGACCAGAGCCTCAACCCTACCCACCTCATTTGATCCCCTCCCCTCCTGATCAGCCCTATCTTTCCTGATAGCTGCAGAAGCTACTAGACCGGGTTCGCTATCTCACTGTCAGGTTGTAAGTATGTAGGCTGAATGGACCTTGACCTGGCCAGGAATCGAACCCAGGACCTCCGGGTAAGAGGCAGGCATGCTACTTCCACACCACGGTGCCAGCGATTCATTGCCTTACCTTCTTTAATTTGAGAAGAGAGTATACGATTTAAATAATCTTTATATTTTATTTTCCAAGTGACTGTGTTTCATTCTCAAGTGTCTCTTTAGTTTGCTTGGAACCATACATTCATTGCTTAATTTTTTGCCACATACAACACACTCTGGAAGTTCACTATTTCTAGATTCAGTAAATGTAAATCGGAAGCATAAATAAGAATCCTTATACCTGCGCACAGCACCAGACGATGCGGAAATAGCTTCTCACTGACACTTGTTCCGGGTGATTCACTTGTTCTATTTTCACTCTGATGTTCTTCACTGCTGTTTAACCGTTGGCGATTACTTAAAAACTTCTCCATATTACAACACAATATCTGTATATTTGCTTCAGTTTTATAATAACACCAAATATTATGACTTATTCAACAATCAATTGCACTACATTTAAACATCTCTCCAAATCCAACTGAAGTACTGCACTGACTGCAGGTGACCATTGATTGATTTGTATGTATGTATATATATATATATATATATATGTGCTTCACCAAGGTTTGGGAGTGATCGACATGTTTCTCTACTAACGTTCCGGTGGTTCATGTACCCTTTGCTGGGGTTATCAATCTTTTGGGACTGCTCTCTAGTGTTCGAAATTCCTCTAAAGCAGGCATAGTTACTTGTACGTTGGGGTGTGCTGCTATACTCAGCATAGCGAAACAGTGTGCCGCAAACAAAATAAGTGAACCCCTGCTATACAGTATAATGTCTACAACAGGCCTTATCTATGATTCCAGTTCTTTACTCATGTGTTTGAGTCATCAGTCCATAGACTGGTTTTTGCAGCCCTCCATGCCACCCTATCCTGTGCTAACCTTTTCATTTCTACGTAACTATTGCATCCTACATCTGCTCTAATCTGCTTGTCATATTCATAACTTGGTCTACCCCTACCGTTCTTACCACCTACACTTCCTTCAAAAACCAACTGAACAAACCCTCGGTGTCTCAAGATGTGTCCTATCATTCTATCTCTTCTTCTCGTCAAATTTAGCCAAATCGATCTCCTCTCACCAATTCGATTCAGTATCTCTTCATTCGTGATTCGATCAATCCATCTGACCTTCAGCATTCTTCTGTAACACAGCATTTCAAAAGCTTCTATTCTCTTTCTTTCTGAGCTAGTTATCGTCCATGTTTCACTTCCATACAATGCCACGCTCCACACGAAAGTCTTCAAAAACATCTTTCTAATTCCGATATCGATGTTTGAGGTGAGCAAATTTCTTTTCTTAAGAAAGCTCTTCCTTGCTTGTGCTAGCCTGCATTTTATGTCCTCCTTACTTCTGCCATCGTTAGTTATTTTACTACCCAAGTAACAATATTCATCTACTTCCTTTAAGACTTCGTTTCCTAATCTAATATTTCCTACATCACCTGCCTTCGTTCGACTGCACTCCATTACTTTTGTTTTGGACTTATTTATTTTCATCTTGTACTCCTTACCCAAGACTTCATCCATACCTTTCAGCAACTTCTCAAGATCTTCTACAGTCTCAGATAAAATAACAATATCATTGGCAAATCTCAAGGTTTTGATTTCCTCTCCTTGGACTGTAATTCCCTTTCCAAATTTCTCTTTGATTTCCTTTACTGCCTGTTCTATGTAAACATTGAAAAGGAGAGGGGACGAACTGCAGCCTTGCCTCACTCCTTTCTGGATTGCTGCTTCTTTTTCAAAGCCCTCGATTCTTATCACTGTAGACTGATTTCTATACAGATTGTAGATGATTCTTCGCTCTCGGTATCTGATCCCCATCATCTTCAGAATCTTAAAGAGCTTGGTCCAACCAACATTATCGAATGCCTATTCTAGATCTACGAATGCCATGTACGTGGGCTTATCCTTCTTGATTCGATCCTCTAAGATCAGACGTAAAGTCAGGAATGCTTCGCGTGTTCCTACATTTCTTCTGAAGCCAAATTGATCTTCTCCCAACTCAGCTTCAACTTGTTTTTCCATTCTTCTGTAAATAATACGTGTTAAAATTTTGCAGGCATGAGATACTAAACTAATGGTGTGGTACTTTTCACACCTGTCAGCACCAGCTTTCTTGGGAATAGGTATAACAACATTCTGCCGAAAATTGGATGGGACTTTTCCTGTCTCATACATCTTGCACACTAAATGAAATAACCTTGCCATGCTGGTTTCCCCTAAGGCAGTCAGTAATTCAGAGGGAATGTCATCAATTCCAGGTGCTTTGTTCCTATTTATTTGTCTCACAGATCTTTAAAACTCTGACGTAAAAATTGGGTCACGCATTTCATCAGCATCAGTGGCCTCTTCTTGTCCCTTAACCAAATTACCTACATCTTCATCTTGATACAACTGCTGGATATATTCCTGCCAACTTCCTGCTTTGTCTTCTTTCCCTAGAAGTGGCTTTCCATCTGAGCTCTTAATATTCATACACCTAGATTTCCTTTCTCCAAAGGTTTCCTTGATTTTCCTGTATGCAGCATCTACCTTTCCCAGGACCATACAGCCTTCGACATCCTTGCACTTCTCCTTCAGCCATTCTTCCTTAGCTACCTTGCACTTTCTATCCACTTGATTCTTTAATCGCCTGTATTCTTTTCTGCCCTCTTAATTTCTAGCATTCTTGTATTTTCGTTGTTCATCAATCAGGTCTAGTATTTCCTGAGTTATCCACTGATTCTTAGTTGATCTTTTCTTCCTTCCTAACATTTCTTCAGCAGCCCTACTGGCTTCATTTTTCATTACTCTCCACTCTTCCTCTATAGTGTTTCCTTCAGCCTTTTCATTTAGTCCTTGTGCAACCTATTCCTTGAAACAATCCCTCACACTCTTTTCTTTCAACTTGTCTAGATCCCATCTTTTTGCATTCTTTCCTTTCTTCAATTTCTTCAACTTCAGATGGCATTTCATGACCAACAAGTTGTGGTCATAGTCCACGTCTGCTCCAGGGAAAGTTTTGCGATTCAACACCTGGTTTCTGAATCTCTGCCTAATCATAATGAAGTCTATTTGATACCTTCCAGTGTCTCCAGGTCTCGTCCACGTATACAGCTGTCGTTTGTGGTGTTTGAACCAAGTATTAGCAAGGACTAAATTATGATCAGTGCAGAATTCATCCAGCCGACTTCGTCTTTCGTTCCTTTGTCCCAATCCAAATTCTCCTACTGTACTACCTTCTCTTCCTTGGCCTACCACTGCATTCCAGTCTCCCATCACAATTAGATTCTCGTCACCTTTTACATATTGTATTAAATCTTCTATCTCCTCATATATTCTTTTGATTTCTTCATCATCCGCTGAACTAGTAGGCATATAGACCTGCACTATTGTGGTGGGCATTGGTTTGGTGTCTATCTGGACGACAATAATTCTTTCACTATGCTTGTCGTAGTAGCTAACCCGCTGCCCTATTTTCTTATTCATTATTAAACCAACTCCTGCATTTCCTCTGTTTGATTTTGTGTTGATAATTTGGTAGTCGCCTGACCAAAAATCTTGTTCTTCCTGCCAACGTACTTCACTTATACCAACTTCATCTAACTTTAGTCTATGCACCTCCCTTTTCAGATTCTCTAACCTACCACAACGATTCAAACTTCTGACATTCCACGCTCCGACTCGCAGAATGTCAGTATCCATCTTCCTGATGATTGCCCCCTCTCGTGTAGTCCCCACCCGGAAATCCGAATAGGGGACTAGTTTACCTCCAGAATATTTTACCCGGGAGGAAACCATCATCAGTGCATACAGTTCATACAGAGAGAGCTGCACGTCCTCGGGAGGTAGTTACGGCTGTAGTTTCCTGTTGCTTTCAGCCGTGTAGCAGTATCAACACAGCTAAGCCATGTTGAGTATTATTACAAGGCCGTATCAGTTAATCATCTAGACTGCCATCCTTGCAACTACCGAAAGGCTGCTACCCCCCTTTCGATGAACCATTCATTAGTCTGGTCTCTCAACAGATACCCATCCGATATGGTTGCACCTGCGGCTCGGCTATCTGCATCATTGGGACACGCAAGCCTCCCCACCGCGGCAAGGTCACATAGTTTGCAGAGGAGGTCTTTACTCGTATCATTTATACTCATATAATTTATATTTTTATTAGTCAATTCGTAAACTACTATGGGAAATAAGCTTCCACACTTGGGACTCTACACTCTTTAAGAGGGAAAGGCATTGAATTTTATGCCGATCACCCTAAAGCAAACTTCTGGATAAGTGACCAGAAGGGACTGTCAAATTCCAAATAGGCAAATGCTCTCAAAATGTTGTGTAACATCTCGGTGGTTCGAGCATTTCCTGGTGGATGTCCTAGTACGATTCGCTGCCATCACCTAGACTGGCGAGAATGAAACTCTTGATCATGTTTTTGGATATTGCCATGAAGAAAAATTGCTAAGGAACATCTGTCATCACAGAGCCTCTGCACGGAGATATTTGAAGTGGAGAATTAATGAAGAAGTACACTGTATCTCATCCATGGGGTCCAACAGAAGAGCAGATATTTTTGCCATTCACCAGCAGACTCGGAACAGCTATTATTTTTTATCCAACCATGCGGTTTAAAAGAGACTTATGCCAGGCCAAGGATGTTGACCAGGAAATGAAGAGTATTTATGAACCATGCATCCTGTATCTGAGTGAGAGACATAACATTTACCCAGAAAACTAGTCTGTGATGGGTCTGCTATTTGGAAGCAGAGGCAGTGTACCAAAGCAAACATGAGAAATCTTGAAAAGCATGGAATCCAGCTTACAACTCTGGAAAATATGGCATTTAAAAAAAGATTCAGCGATTATTTTAAATCATGACTTGTACTACTCCTAAATGATAAATTGTTTAGTGTTTTCTTTCTTTACAATATTTTTAATAAATTTTGTTACCATCATCTAAATTGTAAAAATTCAGGATCCTTGCAGTCATTCATGGTTTGTGAACTGATGTCTTTTGAAAATCCTACTAAGAAAACATAAAGGCCCAATAATACTGATCTTTGGGTCACCCCTCCCCCCAAATCATTACACAATAAATTAAATAATGCTTTACCTACTCTGATTTTCTGAGTCCTTTTTTCTAGAAATTCAGCCACCCATTCGGCTACTCCTTTGTCTAGTCCAATAGCACTGATTTTGGTCATTTGTCTCCCAGTATCAACCCTATCAAATACTTTGAATAGGTCATTAGCTACTCAGTCCATTTGACTTCCTGAATCTAAAATATCTGCTGTATCTTGGTAAAATCCTACAATTTGAGCTTCTCTGAAATAACCTTTATTAAACCCGCAGCTCGTTTTATCAAACCAGACAAAAAGAGGTAAATTACATGCAGATATAAATTATTCAAGTAATTTCAAGTTTGCACTCTGGCGCCTTGGTTTGCATTGTCTTTAATTGATTTAGTTCTTTTCCTGCACAGTTCTATTTGGTAACATTCACATGTTTTTCCGCATAAGTTGCACTCACACGTCTCAGCTGGCTCATGATATAATGTGTTCATACAGATGAGATGATGAAAACCGTGTACCGCTAGTCTAGTAAACATGTGCCTCATCTCAAAATTCGATTTTTTCCATGTCTGGTCTATCATGGCCCCCGCTCCATAGAACTCTTGGGGTATTTCTCCTCTCTTTGCTTTTAATGTTGATAGAAGATTTTCTGAGGCTCTCGTGTTAGGTAGAGTCAAAAGTGTCCTTAGATCCTCGATAAGGAATGTTTCTCTTGCGAGGAGGTAGACTAGACTGGAGCGTGTAGTCTTTGACACTCGTAGTGCTCTTTTTATGTATAATGCTTTTACCCTTTCTAGTACGGACAGGTTCTTTTCAGTGAGATGTTACCATATAACTTCTATCCCATACGTTAGTATTGGCTCTAAATAGAATCATTGCTGTCTTATGGTGAGGGTTCTAATGTAGCCTATCGCATGCATCGCCCTTGTTGCTTGCGTTGCTTTCTCAGTTATATGCTTAGTGAAACATTTAGCGCTTGTTTGCAGCGTGATACCTAGATACTTGAAATCTTTTACGATGTTTATTGTCGTCCTCTTGATGTTGATTTCTGCCAATGCTGGGGCCTTTCCTCCTTGTCTAAAGACAATCATTTCTGTCTTAGATAAGTTGATCTCAAACTCATGCTTGAAGCACCATTTCTCTGTCATTTATAGTGTTTTGGAGTTTAATGATGTCTTTTGATCCAACCACTATATCGTATGCGTATGCTACTATGTCCTCTTTTTGGGTTATTCGCATTATTTCTTCAACTGCCAGAGTGAACAGTAAAGGGCTTAGTGGATCTCCCTGTAGTACTCCGTTTGTTTGGAGTATCGGCTCTGAGACTGAAAGATTATCCGAGATTCTTATTTTGTTCCATTGGAGCATTGAGGTTACACTTCTCATCCATATATTGTTCTTGCCTAGAGTCTCTTCTCGTTTCTTTATTACCAGCTTCCAGTTTATGAAATCAAAAGCTTTAGTGAAGTCTATAAATATGGCGTAAAACTTTTCTTTTCCTTCAAGGGCTTCCCAGATATCATTTAACAAAAGTTCTATTGCGATTAAAGTTGATCTTCCTTTTCTGAACCCAAATTGATTTTCTCGGAGATGTTCGTTGATTGTTTCTTTTATTCTCTCAGTTATTTTTTTTGTAAATATTGTAATGATTACCATGTTCGCCAATTCAGAATTTGAGAGAGTCTGGCGACGTCACCATCTGGTCCGCCCATTTACTCTTAGACTCTGTGATTGGAAAAACAGAGAGAAGAAAAAAAAATAACAGTAGAAAGTGTTGTTGCGTCAAGATTTTGTCAAGAAAGAGACCTAGAGAAGTGTGTAGTCGGGAATCCTGACTGTGTACCGAGGTGTGATAATTAGCATTAGTTAATAAATTTTAGTATAGAAGCTACCAGTCTAGTGTTAATTTACCTTACTACCCCACCAACTCGTCACAACTGGGATCGACTGGTAGCAGTAATTTCATAACTAGCAATCTCTAGCAAATAGTAAAATGGATAGCGAACAGTTTCAGGCTCTCCTCGATAAGTTTACCGAACGCTCATCCAAACAAGACGAAATCAAGAGCGAACTGAAACTGGAATTGAATTAAATTAACCCCTTAAGTGGGTATGACGTCTTTAGAAGTTTTCGCGCTGGGCTTCTACTCTGGGTATGACGGCCTTAGTCGATCGTAAAATTTATCTTGAGCAGCGAGAAGGCATATGGTGTTGTCATGGAATCTATCGCATTAGTTGATATGTTTTCCACGAGATCACGCTGTGTATTATTTTTTAGAGCTGTCGCAGCTTCGTGAAATGTATTTGTTTTGGTGCCTTGCACGAAGTTCCTCCGCAGCCATTTATGTCGCGAAGCATGGCTTCCAAATGTAAAGTAGATCAGCTCGATTGTGCGGGTATTTCAACAGTTTCATAATGTTAGTATCCCATTATTGAATAATAATAATAATAATAATAACTATCGTATTTGATTAAACTAATTATGTATGGTACACATTTAGGAAGGAAATAATTAAATATTACAAAGTGGGGAAAAAGTACTCGGGGAAGGTTACGCATGTGGAGAATTTAGTATCCAGTTAAGGGGTTAAGAGTGGACAAAGTAAATTAGAACAGGAAGTGCGCTCTCTCAAAAGAAGATAAAAGAGTGACATTATGCAGGACGTACAGGAACTGGTTGAAAAACAGATCAAGGAAATACCGCAGGTTTTGGAGTCGGGTTCGAGACCTGAAAGAGAAAGTAAGCGCCCTTCGTACAAGAGTGACAGCCATGGAGACTCGTGCTAGGACCACCAGCCGCGACAGAGGCTCCAGCGCTGGGAAGGTAAAACCCTCGCGTTTCAACGGGACCACATCGTGAAGGACCTTCTGGACTCAATTCGAGACCGTGTGCGGGCACAACGGTTGGACATCAGAAGAAAGGGCCGTGCACCTAATAGCCGAACTGCAAGGAACAGTAGCGGAAGTGCTACACAACCTCCAGCCGGGTGCCACCTACGAGGAGATTGTTAGAGCGATCAACAGCCGATACGGTGACCACCAGCTGGTAGCCGCCTACCGAGTCCAGCTGAGGAAGAGGACCCAGCGCGCTAATGAGACGCTGCAGGAATTCGCGCAAGATGTGGAGCAGCTAGTCCACAAGGCTCTGGATGGGCTGCCTCAGGACCACATTTAGCGGGAGGCAGCCTGTACAGATTTCACCCAGAGAACCAGTCGTGATGTAAACATAAGCACGTGCTTGGGTTAACGTTTATTGGTAGTGCTGCCGCAGGACACTTACGCAGAGACATTAAACTAGTTCGTTAGCCACATCATGGCTAATGCGATCCTAGGTGCAAAATGTCCGAAATATAATTCGTCAAATAATTTAAGTCAGAGAAATATACAAAAAACTATTTGTATTCAATGTTATTTAATATAAACAAGCATTTCAAATTGAAGAGCACAAGGGACGCATTCGCTCATGCTTGACCCGCCATTTTGTTAAGCTGTGAGCTTGGGAAGCAAGCAGATACAGTGCGTGGGTGAGACATTACTTGTTCTTGTGCAGTGTGGATCACAGAGTTGAGTTCGTTAAGCATCGCAAAGGGAAACCTTTGAAAAGTTGCGAGAAGGCAATTGCATTGAATGTGTTTCATAAATTTTGTAAGAAATACCCGACTTTAGCTTTAAAGGATTTGCGAAGCTGACATCCGAGTTCACTTGTGTTTCGGAGTGGAGCATTAATACCGCGCGCAGCGAACGACTGCACCAAGGATTGGTAAGAACACCTGGGAAATCGAAGAAGCGCTTACTTGGAAGGCGTTCGTCCTTTATCATGTTCTGATTAGGTAAAGTACCGGTACTGTACTTTTTATTGTTTTAATATTGCCTCTTCTAAGTTCCTCGCTAGAATTTTACTTGATTAGAATATTAAATGTGTGAAGTTTTACTTATATGCACTGTTATGATTGATTTATTACGTATTTATGTTTCAGCCATAAATTCAAATCTACCTTTCTTTTCTGTTATGTTAAATATCGAGATGCCATTTATCATTCATTGTTGTTTATTTTTCACGGACAGTGAGTATAATTTGTGCCGTAATCCGCATTACAATTGCCTGTCAACTACTGTACATGTTGACGTCAGTGGAATCTGGCAACAGTCTATGTAGAGCTAATCCTGATGTATTCGCTGCAATCAAGCGAAGTAACGACAGTTTCAAGACTGCCCACGTGGTTCCTGCCATGTGTCTGGGAGTAGCCCAGCGATTCTCCAATCAGCGTTTAGACCGCGGATGGATACATACGGATACATATTTTTCTTTGTTTACATTAGGTTCGGTTCTCTCGGTGACGGGAGAATTGTGCATACCGTGGAGGCCACTGTGTAGGATACTTGGAGCCTAAAGCTTACGGTCTACTTGGATTTTAGATTATCATAATAATGCAATTGGGCAGTTTAAGTCATTGTCATGTCCTCATACAATATACCAAATTTGGCTCTCAGATCTTCTGATAGTAAAACTGGTAAAGAAATGAGCAACGCCTCTCTGTGCTTTTTATTTTCCGAGTAGACGTGCTTATCCATGGACCTTTTTCCTTGGAGATTCTGCTGTGGACATTTATATATATATGTGTGTGCATTTTACATTTGATTTTTTAATCTGGAAAATTTCAGTGTTATGGTTTGTGTAACCATAGATTGGGACAATTACGCCTACACATACTAATAATAATAATAATAATAATAATAATAATAATAATAATAATAATAATAATAATAATAAAATAATAAATATTGACATAAAATGTGAATAAAAAAATAGTAAATAATATGGACACTTAATCATATGGATAGGGAAATCGTAAAATGATGCAGTGGCGGTGATTACACATCAGAGCATGGAAATGTGATGGATAACTTACAATACTCAAAATTAAATCATATATAAGGGAACACTTACAGGCCTAAAAATATCAACTAAGAAGGATTTTGGAAGGTGCCAGAACCTTATGAGGTCCATGGGAAGGTACGGCGTTATGGAGGAGAAAAGATTTACGATCATCACCTCGAAACTCATCATATTAACATAATCAAAATCAATCTTACAAGAAACAAGGTCATGACATGGCAACTGATCCGTATTTGACAAACGAAGGGTGTTTAAAAGACTTTAACAAAATACAGTTCGACGACACGGAATCAAGACATACTTAAGTGATTTAGACAAAACTTGATTTAACATAGAAAGGTGATGCTACATTACAAGGTATAGTTTAAAAGGAAGTAAGTGAAAAAACTGAAATTACGGCAAGGGGAATCTAGGGCAAACTCGGACACGTTAAGTTTAAAACTTTGAAAATTACATTAAGCAAGGAAATACCGAAATACGAAAGGAATTCAATTCGAAATCAGAAAACATTGAGAATAACATGAAAATAGCATTTACCGCGGAAAGGCAGGAGTTCCCGTTGGGAACTCCTCGAGCACATCTGCACTCGAGGACGGTCAGATGAAAATGACGCCGAGCACACACATCATTTTCCCAAAGCCGGCCAGAAGACCGGAAATAGGCCGATCACAATTAACCAGTAAGAAACAATTTCCACTAGATTCTCATTTGCCAATACAATTGCATGACCATATATGGTCGTTTCCTGGCTTACTGACGCGAGAGAAATGACACCACCTGTTTCAACATCGGTAACCGCGCGTGCAGTATAGTATGCTTCAGAATAAAGCACCTTACAAAATTTTACGTCAGATTACAATTTTGACATACAGAATTTAAAAAAAAATTAATTTTCAAATAATTCTTCAAAAATTTCTTCAAGTTAAAACGTCCCAAATGGTTTTTTTTTTCTCTTCATGCTTGCTCACATTAATTTAAATTTACATTTTAAAAAAGTCACTTCAGAATACCTTTTGCATCTTGCAATGTTCATACTGTTCAATATATTTTGATGTTTCCTTATTTTAAGAAAAGATTATTACAAACAAGTTCCAATTACATAAAAAATATTCCAGCAGAGTCCAGAGTTTTCATTTCTTCGTTTCGCAGATTACAAAATATTGCAAACAAAAATGAAATCCTTCAGACACGTTAAATAAAAAAACTTTAAAATTATATTTCCCATAGTTGTAGTTCTCCGTCCCACCACATATTACAGTTTGGCTGCTTTTAAAATTGAGGAAAGTTTATTTTTATATAAGAAAGCATGTATTTTTATATAAGAAAGCACTTCCTTCTCTGTCCTTGTCCAGATGTTCCACATGACTGCTCTCTCATTAAGTGATGATTGCTTCGGGGTGCAAATGAAGGCCTTCTGTCAGTTCCTTGTGCGCAAGTACTCTTTGGAAAGCTTGCAAATATTTTTTTTAAACTTGGATATTGACTTCATTTACATTTGAGCTGCATTCCTTGATTTTCTCAGGTACTTGTGCAAAGTATGTGCAGAGCAAGTTACATGCATCTTGTTAGGAACCAAATGTTTTAGCTATCAAATGATGGATGTCTTTCAGAATATTAAGCTGCAGCGGTTTTGTAAGTATGGTGATGTTTCAGTTACTCGTCGGTAACCCTTGTCAAAACAGAATAATCATTAATCTAGCAGAATAGGCATCCATTCTGTAACAGCAGTTAGGGGCCAGATGGTGGCACTGCTATTGTCTTGTCTCTCCCTGAGATTGGTCTTATCAAGACTTGTGCAATGTGACCTAGTGCAGCCATTTTTGTTTCTTCTCACAGTTAGGAAAGGTTGCCTAACTCCTCTGACCTATAGCCCCTCTCCTCTTTTTGTTCAAACAGTTCTCTTGTTTCATTATTTCATTAGATTCTCAGTGGAGACAAATATAATTCTGGTGGGAGGTAGGCAAAAATCATCACTTCATCAATTTTCATGTCGTGATCAAGGCAAAAGAAGGCATGCTCAGCTCCTGCAAATTTTACTGATTAGGTGATGAGCATTGATACTAACTTTCTTTCAGCCTGGTATTAATACTAAGTTTGGTGGTCCCAATGTAAACTGTTCTGCACAAACAGAAAATACAGAATACACCTGCACTAGAGGGAGGGTTTATAGAGGGTCTTCATATGAACGTATTTTCTGGGATATTTTTCTTGTGGTTGTAAAGGCAATCTAACCAATATTTTTTAAATGTCCAAATATGACTTTTAAAGCAAAATAAATAGCCCGCAAATATTATCAAAAGATACATATTTTCATATGCCATGTGTGTTTTTGTGCTGTGAATAATAAGCTGGAGACAGCTTTATGTCTGTTTGACATCAGTAAGGTGTTTGTGTATTCATTATTCATTTTTCGAAATATTCAGGAAAACTGGGTTAATTTTACAATTCTTTTAAAATTTCATAGGAGTTGTTCATCTCTATAAATTTAATCAGGAACCAGAGCTAAAATATATTCAATACTTATTTTGATTTCACTCAAATATAACATCTTCTGTGTGAAATTCCATAATTGTACTATAACATGCTCTACTTTGAGAGATGGTTTCATGTTTTTCCCTTAAATAAAAATATGTATTTGCCTTACTTTTCAACTCCCTTGAGTATACAAGAAAGTTCATCCAAAATCAGTGGACAACACTTCAGTACCTTTCTTTGTTCGATTTTTTCTCTTACTCTATTATTATGTAGTTATTTAAGTAATAGGTTCATTTGATGTGTTCGTATGATGCTAAACCACTGGCAAAAATAACTAAATACATTATGTTAATGAATAATGCTGCAATATGATTGTATAATTTGATTATGCATAACAAATAGGGCTTATGAATCCTTTGTATAAACCTCAAAAATCTCTCCTTCATTCACATACTCATGAAAATGAATGAAAACCTACAACCTGTTTTCCAGTCATTGATGGGGTCAGGGATGGAATGAATGAAACACATATAGGCTGTTATTACAATGGGGTCGCCACTCCCAAGGTGATTTATTAATGAGTGATAAATGCTATGAAATGATAATGGAGAGTGTTGCTGGAATGAAAGATGACAGGGAAAACCGGAGTACCCGGAGAAAAACCTGTCCCGCCTCCGCTTTGTCCAGCACAAATCTCGCATGGAGTGACCAGGATTTGAACCACGGTATCCAATGGTGAGCGGCCGACGCGCTGCCGTCTGAGCCACGGAGGCTCCTCACATACTCATACAGTAGCCAAAAATGACAGCAGTAGTGCCCTCCATGAGCTTGCACATATAATGCTATAGTTAATCATGAATTGTTTCATTCTTTTTTCTTTCATCTTGAGCTATTACAATTTTTATTTAAAGTTTACTAATATTTCTACCTCTTTAAGGCACATGAGTTTTCCAAATGATAAAGATGCAAGGTTTATTTCATATTACAAAATTGTGTGTGGTGTATCTCTTAAGAATTTTATATATTGAGCCATAATTTATTTTTTATTTTTTTGTATTTTTTCAGAGGAAGACACATATGGAACATTTGCAAGGCTTCTCATTAAATATTTCCTTGCCGAAGGGGTCGTGTCGGGTCATGCTTTACTATGTGCAAGTCAAGATATTGATCCAGAACATTTGGTATGTTAAGATCCACAGACAAGGTCTTCTCCTCAGTTACCCCACATGTGTGTAGCCACCTACCAAACCTCAAACATTCTCACTCATTATAAACCGTATTAACACCCACCACCTTCAGCCTTTTGTTTCCTGTGACCGTAACTGTTGTAAATTTTGTCATATGCATTTACCTGGCACTACATTCATCAATGGTACCAACAACAAGTTATACCTGTGCAACGTCTCCATGATTACACCTCAACCAGCATTATTCATTCATTTTTGAAACAAATTGTATGTATACAGAGAGAGGAACAAGAAAAGGAACGCTTTCTCATTCCTCTCTCTCTCTCTCTCTCTCTCTCTCTCTCTCTCTCTCTCTCTCTCTCTCTCTCTCTCTCTCTCTCTCTCTCTCTCTCTATACATATGACTTGATTTGACAGTTGTTTGTTCCTTTCCAATACTAATTTTTGAAACAGTTTCCTCTCAGCCTCTACATTACACAACTTTTAAAATTTTAGCCATCAACTATGTAATGAATAAGAAGAGCCCAGATTTTGAAGTAATAATAGGTTACAATGCAGTGAAGAGCTAATAGGTTAGAATGCACACTTATTTGGCAGGAATCAAGTGGTATCTAGCCCGCTCTTCAGTTATGTAGATGTGTTGCATAAATTTGAGGGGTTCTAATAGGCCATACCCCTAATATTTATGCAACTCGCACTGCAGAACCATTGTACAGACTAGAAGACACTTCCTCCTCACTTAAATAAGTTTACATTCTAACCTGTTTGTATTCTTGTCTTCCTCCTCTTCTTCACTTACCAGTGAGTTTAAAAATTGTCTTCTGAGTTCATGTTGCCAATTTTGGGCTCTTAGATGGCTGAAGAGACCATTTCTAGAACTACAAGCTCTGCCATAGTGCTAGCACATCAGATCTACCAAAATTGTGTTATTGTAGAGTCTGGGAGTCATTTTGTCTTTGATTGGGCAGCCATAAAAGTAGTTGGTAGGATGTAAAACCAATATCGCAACAGCAGCAGCCCAGTTGTGAAAATGTAAAAATACAGAAAACCATTTTCAAGGCTGTTGGTTGACATTGGGATTCAAACCCACAGTCTCCCAGATGCAAGCACACAACTACGTGACCCAAACAATGTAGCTAACTTGCTTGTTGTTGAAGATTCTTCTTCTGTCTGTGTACATATTGTACTTAATTCTTGTAAAGAATTCCACACCCTTATGGAATCTAGCAATAAAGTGATGGACAGACACAATATATTGCTAAAGAAAATAAAGTACGTGATTAATTTAAAATCAACCAAAACATAATAGTCTACCTAAGTTTTATTTTCATCCCATCTTGACAATGATATTAACAAGGGAGACCTTTGCCCTTCCCACCTCATTCACAGATATATGATGTTATTTTAGGTTCAGAAACAAACAATTTTTACAAAGTCACTCAACCGAAATACACATTTAAAGGCACAAAATCATCACTTTTAGTTATATCAGTAAATTTCTTACAATCAGTTTTACCAACTAGGGAAAAAATTACACATTTTAGGCTTGCTTTTCAGCTTAATCATACTAAATATGACACTTAATATGCATTCTACAGTATATCACGAGAAATAGAAAGGGAAAGACATTTCTGTGTGATAACACATTAGATTTTGGTGTCTGCATTAGCATACATTTTAAATGTAATCCTAGCAAGTGAAAGGAAGAATCATATAAAAAATAATCCATAGCAATTATCTGAAGCTGAGATTAAGTGCTTTCCTAAATCTGAGTACAAGCCAGCATCCATTCTTGGAGTCGTTCATGGTGAGAGATGGAAAGATGAACAAATGTTCAACACTTTCTCCTCTATGCCCGAACACTCCCATGTATTGTTAGGTAACTCGGGTTGGTGCTCAGCTAATGGTTTGTGATGTAATATAATATTCAAATAGGCAGAAGTCAGATATATTATAACTTGATACCATATTTTAGAATAGTGAGAAAATAACCAATAATAATAATAATATTAAGAAGAAGAAGAAAACAAGAACCAATAAGCAGAATTCAGGAAGTGTGTGAAAACCCAAAAGATCCAAAATTAGGATTTGAAAAGAATCGATAACAAGATCAATAATAATTGTATTTTAAATAAACAAATTACAAACACCAAGCAAGAGGATCGATAAAGTAGCGTAGCAAGAACAACCTCAATTAATACTTGTGAAAAGTATGAAATATCAGTAATTTGAACTGGCCACTTCAATTACAATAAACACATTTCCGATAAAATGAGATACTCGAGTACAATTACACGTTATAAAGCACCTGAAAAGGAGAAGAACCTTACACTGTGGAAGGAAAGGGGAATCGTAAGCAGGGGTGACAAAAAGGGACCTCGCAGAGCAGAATAAAAAGGCAGAATATTTAGAAAACTATCACCCCGTCACGAAAGAGTCTGCAATGCATTGACGGAGAATGTTGCTCTTAACGTTCCAACAGTCAGATATGGTGATATATACAGTTATCAAGCATAGCACTTGCACCAAATGCACAAAGTTACAGAATATTTGATGGCTTGAATAGAAGCAAGAAGCGCCAGATCCTGAAAGTTTATGGGAAACCAAGTCCCGGCAAATAATAAAATGTCTTTACTCAACAAGTTTCTCCAAATAAAAAGTCTTGGGTACAGGATGAAAATAAAACATGACCATCACTCGGCACAGCAAGATGTTGAGACACACACCACTTTCAAGACTGGACTGAGGAAGGGACGGAAAGTCTCAGTATATGTTAGGGCATGTGCAAGGTTCTGGAGACTTACGAAAATATTCAAGAAAGTCGACAGAAGATGATGTATTCGTGGCGTGACAATGATGTGATGAATGAAGAGGCAAAAGCATGCCGTGTTCAGTAGTATGACAGGCAGCGGTGCTAGGTGTTGGTAGTATGGCGGCGATGCAGAAGTTGACGACAAAGATAAATGAAGTAGCATGTAGGCTTTCGGGGGAATGTTACAGTGTATGAAACCGGAATGCAGTTTGTTTTCACTTTTAATTGTTTACATTACGGCAAGCTTTTAGTTTAAACGAAAGTCACTTCTTCACCATGTGGTGTAGGATTTACAAAAAATACAATAGGTTGTAGCACATATTGGATATTACCCATAACCTCATGTGGTAATTGGTTGCTGTCATGCAGAGCTTCGTGAGTAAAATGGCTTCCAGCAAGTTGTCCAGTGATGACATTGCAGAGATTTTGCTAAATTCTGGGTCAGAAATGGAAGATAGAAAATGATCATTTAAAATGGAATGAAGGCATGTGCAGACTTCATAAGAGAGATGTATGTTTCTCTTGCCGACTTAGCTGCAGCGGAACAAGAGAGTACTATACCACAACAATCTTTTGCCACAGGAGTGACTATGAAGTGCTTCCTGTCCAAGATACCCACCACAGAGAAGAAGGAAAGGCCAGATAGAGTGTGTAAGCTTGTTCAGATGTAGGAAAAAAGAACACCAGTCATAGGATACAAAAAGAGAGCAGATGGTTGGGTGTTATGAGTGATCTTGTTGCTGGTTGTTTAAAGGGGCCTAACATCTAGACCATCGGCCTTGATGTTGGTCTGTGTCTTCCAGAGTGCTTCTGAAAATTCCATTCCTGATAATATTACTCAAACTAAAAGCTTGGAATGGCACTGTACTTGATTTTTTTTTTTCAATTTACTTTACATCACACCGACACAGATAGCGACGATAGGATAGAAAAGGCCTAGGAGTGGGAAGGAAATAGTCATGGCATTAATTAAGCTACAGTCCCAGCATTTGCCTGGTGTGAAAATTGGAAATCACGGAAAACCATCTTCAGGGCTGTCGACAGTGGGATTCGAACCCTCTATCTCCCGGATGCAAGCTCACAGTTCAACAATGATAAAGGTGTTTTAATTTATTCCACCTATTCAATACTTACATTTTCACGTATAGTTGTTACATAATTAAATTCTTAGTTACATGGGACATGTTTCACCCTCAATTAAGGGCATCTTCAGCCTAAATACAATAATCAAAAATACAACTAAATTAAAAGTGGAAGTTAAATACAATCATCAAAAATACAACTAAAATAAAAAGTGGAAGTTAAAAGTATGTTACATGAATTAATGCCGAAATTATTAAAGTCAGTTAGTTCGAATAAATTTAGGATACCTAATATATTTAATTCTTCAAACCCTAATACTCCTCCCATACCTACAAATATTAGGCCTACTTCCAGCAATGCAGTTGACTCCGCCCCTTTGTCAGCCTCGTCACATTTGACTCCACCCATCCTCTCCTCCCTTCCGCACTCCCCTATTCCTTCCCCTCCGAGTTCGCTACCGCCTCTGCAGCACAGTTATAACACCAGACTTAGAGCCAACAGACGGGCAGCAACCAACTCAACAGTAGTTAACAAATAACAACTTCCACTTACATGTAAGTCCTCATCTGTTTCAAAATTATGTAAGACTGAATTCTCTCCTTACGTTCAGTTTCTTATTTCTTCTTTTCCTTCTCTTACAGAAAACTTATTTCTGCATCTGTTGACATTTTCTGGCAAGGATTCAGCCATTTTATTACCTACCGGTGCTAACGGCCTCTTACAATTTTTCAATAGACGCTTCTGCCTTACTTACTACGAATTTCATCAGCGGCCTTGAAATGATTGTATTCATGACAATCAAGTTTATGCTTGTGTACACGCCCTCATGTCGTTGGCTTTTTATTACTACCACTTTGATTTTCCAATATTTTATATGAACTGTTTTAATTAGAATTTTAATAGAAGTTTTAGTCTCCGACAAGATTATAGTTTAATCATAAGACAGTTTTCCATTAGCATCTTTTTATTTTATCATTTTTCACAATTTTATTGTTCCTAATTTTAATAACAGACTAAACTTTTAACTTCCACTTTTTATTTTAGTTGTATTTTTGATGATTGTATTTAACTTCCACTTTTAATTTAGTTGTATTTTTGATTATTGTATTTAGGCTGAAGATGCCCTTAATTGAGGGTGAAACATGTCCCATGTAACTAAGAATTTAATTATGTAACAACTATACGTGAAAATATAAGTATTGAATAGGTGGAATAAATTAAAACACCTTTATCATTGTTGAACTGTTAAATTTTCAATACGGACCTAAAATGAGGTTTATAACATGTAATGCAAGCTCACAGCCGTGCGCCCCTAACCGCATGGCCATCTTGCCCTGTACGTGTTGATACCTATGATATATTGTAACCATGTAATGTAGTTTAACTTTTCCTATTTCTGATTTATGTTATCAGTTTTCCTAAGCAAAAATAACAAGTCTCTTTTTTTGAAAAGTACACTTTTCAAAAATTATTTCGAGAAGGTTTCTAAGACAAAAGATAAAATACCTCATTGTAAACCAATCATAACTAAAGCTGTTGCTGTTGCTGCTAGGATGATTTTGGAATTTGTACTGAGTAGCACATTATTTCAGCTGAAAATAGTGATGTTGAAATATCAGGAATACCACCTAGTTACATGGTGCAGATTGTTTACGTGCCTCATATGACTAGCACTGCAGGATAAAATCGTGGCTCAGTCAGTTGTCATTTAAGGAATGTATGTCTGTATATTTACCATCATGTTAAAGAATATCTTATACCGAGTAAGTTTGGTACATGATCTGGATTGTGTAGCTGCAAGGTTTCATTGGGGTGACGGTCAGTTTGAACTCCACCATCAGCAGACATGAAGATGGTTCTCCATGGTTTCCCGTTGTCATGCTGGGCAAATCCTGGGGCTGTATGTTAATTAAGACCATGACCATTATCCTTCTCATCCACCATTGCTGAAAACGTAGCATTGTTAGTCGCATTCTATGTTTTGGCGGCAGTACTGTCAGACTTATAGCTTAGATCAGTGGTAGTCAAAACTTTTTGGTTGGCGTACCCCCAAAATCCAATTGTTTAGTCTTCGCACCCCCAAAGTACGAGTATATTGGGATTATACCAGAAATAACAAATAATTGTTGCTGGATGCCAAATAATATTAGCTATTATAATAATAATAATCATCATCATCATCATCATCATCACATCTTCCACAGCTTATCCCGCTTCCTCAGGGTCCCTGCACACACTGAGGCTTGAAAGAGCTGTGCCTGAGAATTTAACATCACGTGGCCTTCCTGACACTGAAAATAAAATGAAAATCCCACCCCAGCAACACCAGCAATCACGAGTTGGCGGTGCGGTTAGGAGCGTGCAGCTGTGAGCTTGCATCCAGGAGTTAGTGGGTTTGAACCCCATTGTCAGCAGCCCTGAAGATGGTTTTCCGTGGTTTCCTGTTTTCATACCAAGCAAATGCTAGGGCTGTACCTTAATAATTAAGCCGACAGCGTGGAGTGAAGTGTAGCAAACGTCATGCAGTAGCCCTCTGTTGCTGTGGAGTGACGTGTCAGACATGCAGTGCACCACATCTGCATTGCCGTTCCTTTTTGTGAGTAGTGTTGGCTACTGAACGCATGATTCGAAGCAGTGTATCGATTCATTCAAGTGTCCGAGTGAATCGATTCACAGGAAAGGCGAGCTCACGGCACACGATTCAGCTTACTCCCAGCGGACAGTGCTGAGTGGCGCACTCACTGGACGTTGACGGGGAGCCGAGCTTCCGCTGCAGCGAGACAGTGAATCATGCACATCGAAAGAATCGTGAACGAGTGCGGCTCAGTGAGACACATGATACACACGGCTCCTTGTCGGCTCACTGGACACGCGGAGAGCCGAGCTTCCGCTGCAGCGAGGCATACAGTGAATCATGGCACATCGAAAGAATCGTGAACGAGCGCGGCTCAGTGAGACACATGATCCATTTAAAGTTAAAAACTTCATTATTGTTCCGTATTGAATAGAGAAATAAGATGTACAATATAATAGGTTAGGATCCACCTTTCAATACTCCGTAATAAGATGGTAAGAAGTAGTTACAACCTGTTTAATGGGACCGGTTTCAACACATTTTAAGTGTCATCATCAGCCAATTTTCGAAGATCTTAAAACAACTAGCACATTGAATACAGGCAAAAAATTAACAATGTATCATAACGTAGCAATTCAGTAAATGTTCAAAACACAATAATCACAGTCAAGAGAGTAAACAGAACATCACTATCTTGCGCCGAAAACAAATATAGCTGAAGTTCATAAGCAGGTCAAATATTCGCTTATGTAAAGTCGTTGCTAGGCAGGTCTTGTAGGCATTTGTTTCTCCGGCCGAAGAGCAAAAGGTGACGTGAATGAAGTCTTAGGAAAAACAGTATAGGATTTAATTTCGTCAAATTTCAAAGTGGATATATAGGTTTTATAAAATAATTTAAAACGTTAAAAAAGAATAAAGCCAAATAAAAATATATTTAAAAAAATAGGGAGAAATAATGAAAGAAATACGAGGTTCAACTCGAAACAACTTGCCGTAGTAATTGATAAAGAAATGATAAATAGAGAAAGGGGGGACGTTAATTAGAGGGTGGTGATGGTGGTGGTGGTGGTGGTGGTGGTGGTTATTGTTATTAGAGGAAATATAATTGGGCAAAAATCCTTAATATAATATGAATTCGAAGAAAAAAGAAAAAAGAACAGACACTTCGAAAAATGAAGATATCGGTTAAAGGAAGACAAGGGCCACGAAGGGCGTGAAAATGAAAGACTCCCTAGCCCTCGCAAACCTAATAGCATCGGGGTCGGAAAAGAACAAGAATTGACCAAGGGAGGTCGGACAGGATAGATGAAAGTGAGGAGCCTGGCACAAGTAAGTGGAAGCAATGCCAGGACTCAGCTAAGGGCCCCGTGGTCGCCAATCCACGCTCTGAAGTTCAGAGCCCCTGGGGGATGGAGGATGGGAAGGAAAGAAAAAATGAAAAAATGGAAGGGATCCGATACTTCGAAAAATGAAGATATCAGCCAAAGGAAGACAAGGGCCACGAAGGGCGTGAAAATGAAAGACTCCCTAGCCCTCGGAAAACTAATAGCGTCGGGGTCGGAAAGGAACAAGAGTTGACCAAGGGAGGTCGGACAGGATAGATGAAAGTGAGGAGCCTGGCACAAGTAAGTGGAAGCAATGCCAGGACTCAGCTAAAGGCCCCCGTGGTCGTCAACCTACGTTCCGAAGTTCAGAACCCCTGGGGGATGGAGGGTGGGAAGGAAAGAAAAATGGAAGGGATCTGATACTTCGAAAAATGAAGATATCAGCCAAAAGAAGACAAGGGCCAACGAAGGGCGTGAAAATGAAAAAATCCCTAGCCCTTCGGAAACCTAAAAGCGTCGGGGTCGGAAAGGAACAAGAGTTGACCAAGGGAGGTCGGACAGGATAGATGAAAGTGAGGAGCCTGGCATACTTATGCCAGGCTCCTCACTTTCATCTATCCTGTCCGACCTCCCTTGGTCAACTCTTGTTCCTTTCCGACCCCGACGCTTTTAGGTTTCCGAAGGGCTAGGGATTTTTTCATTTTCACGCCCTTCGTTGGCCCTTGTCTTCTTTTGGCTGATATCTTCATTTTTCGAAGTATCAGATCCCTTCCATTTTTCTTTCCTTCCCACCCTCCATCCCCCAGGGGTTCTGAACTTCGGAACGTAGGTTGACGACCACGGGGGCCTTTAGCTGAGTCCTGGCATTGCTTCCACTTACTTGTGCCAGGCTCCTCACTTTCATCTATCCTGTCCGACCTCCCTTGGTCAACTCTTGTTCCTTTCCGACCCCGACGCTATTAGTTTTCCGAGGGCTAGGGAGTCTTTCATTTTCACGCCCTTCGTGGCCCTTGTCTTCCTTTGGCTGATATCTTCATTTTTCGAAGTATCGGATCCCTTCCATTTTTTCATTTTTTCTTTCCTTCCCATCCTCCATCCCCCAGGGGCTCTGAACTTCAGAGCGTGGATTGGCGACCACGGGGCCCTTAGCTGAGTCCTGGCATTGCTTCCACTTACTTGTGCCAGGCTCCTCACTTTCATCTATCCTGTCCGACCTCCCTTGGTCAATTCTTGTTCTTTTCCGACCCCGATGCTATTAGGTTTGCGAGGGCTAGGGAGTCTTTCATTTTCACGCCCTTCGTGGCCCTTGTCTTCCTTTAACCGATATCTTCATTTTTCGAAGTGTCGGTTCTTTTTTCTTTTTTCTTCGAATTCATATTATATTAAGGATTTTTGCCCAATTATATTTCCTCTAATAACAATAACCACCACCACCACCACCACCACCACCATCACCACCCTCTAATTAACGTCCCCCCTTTCTCTATTTATCATTTCTTTATCAATTACTACGGCAAGTTGTTTCGAGTTGAACCTCGTATTTCTTTCATTATTTCTCCCTATTTTTTTAAATATATTTTTATTTGGCTTTATTCTTTTTTAACGTTTTAAATTATTTTATAAAACCTATATATCCACTTTGAAATTTGACGAAATTAAATCCTATACTGTTTTTCCTAAGACTTCATTCACGTCACCTTTTGCTCTTCGGCCGGAGAAACAAATGCCTACAAGACCTGCCTAGCAACGACTTTACATAAGCGAATATTTGACCTGCTTATGAACTTCAGCTATATTTGTTTTCGGCGCAAGATAGTGATGTTCTGTTTACTCTCTTGACTGTGATTATTGTGTTTTGAACATTTACTGAATTGCTACGTTATGATACATTGTTAATTTTTTGCCTGTATTCAATGTGCTAGTTGTTTTAAGATCTTCGAAAATTGGCTGATGATGACACTTAAAATGTGTTGAAACCGGTCCCATTAAACAGGTTGTAACTACTTCTTACCATCTTATTACGGAGTATTGAAAGGTGGATCCTAACCTATTATATTGTACACATGATCCACACGGCTCCTTATCGGCTCACTGGACACGCGGAGAGCCGAGTTTCCGCTGCAGCGAGACATACAGTGAGCCATGCTAGACTGAAAGAATCGTATGCTATAATGGACTCTCGAGCTCAGCTCATTTGAAAATAACACCCATTTGCATTCACTGTCCTCTTCTTACAGGGAGGTTTAAATAATAGATGGATTTATTTGCAGTGTTAAAAAGGTAGTCACAACATAATTCTGAAGTAGCTAGTAAGTAGGTAGGCTATTAGGTTATACTATTTATTAGTTTAATGAATCTTAGTATTATAACTTAGTTGACATTTGACAGTTAAACTCGACTCTAGCCTGCCCTATGACTATGAGTCATGCTCATGAGTCATGACCACTCAAAAGTGCCTGTTTTATATTGGGAGGAACGGCTCAGTATTCTCTCAGTTCATATGTCACATCGTTGCACAAGACTTCAATCATATGTGGACAGACGCAATAACAGTATGTTGAATCAGAAAACCAGCGGGCTACTGTACATCTCGGGTAGCCTATACAAAATATGATGATTTAAAAAAATTCTCAGCTGATAGAAAAATACTTTTAAAAAAAGACTGAGCGAGTTGTCGTGCGGTTAATATCGCGTGGCTATGCGCTTGCATTCGGGGGATGGTGGGTTCGAATCCCACCGTCGGCAGCCATTAAGATGGTTTTTCCGTAGTTTCCCCATTTTTACACCAGGAAATGCTGGGACTGTACCTTAATTCAGGCCATGGCTGCTACCTTCCTAACCTTTCCCACCCTGCGTCGCCGGAAACCTTCCATGTATTAGAGTAACTAGCATTTTTTCTAAGAAAGGAGTTCATAGTATGAAGACCAGATGGCAGCTGCGAGCACTGAATGCTGTTGCTGCTGTCTTACCAGCACATAGTACACAGATGCAGTAGGAGCGGTGACCAATGAGCCGTGAATCGGATCACTGTATCGATTCAGTAACGTGAACGGAATCAAATGAATCGATTCAGTAAAATGAATCGAATGTCCCATCACTATTTGTGAGTTTCCTTTAAACTATGTCTGAAGTCTCTTCACAGCCATCTAGATAAAGCTTCAATCACATATCCATTGATCCATTTTAACAATTTTTCCCCTTGTTATCGATTTGTAAAATTAATCAACTATTCACTCGTGTACTTTTCCCGCAATAGTGTCGGTGAACAAGGATAATTCTTCTAGCGATGCTGTACGAGGCATATTAAATTAATGTTTTAGTGATTATGAGAATAGGGGTTATAATTTTAGCGATGATTCTGATGGCAGTGATGTTGCCGAATTAGACCGTGATGAGGCTGAAATGATACGGAAGAGACTGTTGTTTCCGACACTATTCTTGCTAGATGTGGTAGTGCTGCATGTAATTTTTACTGGTATGACATGGATAATTGTGTAAAAAGAATAAACTTTTTGTAAGGTTTTTTCACCCCAAGGTTTAGCTCTAAATGTCCTGCAACCAGAAAAGTCTTTGAATTTTTTTTTTCCCCACTTGAACTCTTGCAGCGGTGCGTAACGGAAACAAATCACTATACTTAGTGGTACATAAAGTCCCGAGGAATGTTATTTCCATTTCGATCTAGGGTAAGGGAATTGATTCCAGTCATTGAAAATGAGATGTATGTTACCTTCTCCCTCTTCATGTTGACGGGAATAGTACAAAAACTACATTTTAGGTCTTACTTCTCAAAAAATTGTACCATTGTCACACCTGTTATTTGATTCATATCTTTAGACAAATTTGCATTCATATGCAAATTACCTCACTTCAAAGACGAGCCGAAACATACTATGTATGGTGGGCCGAAAAGCTATTTTCAATTTAATCAAAATTGGTTCGAAATTACCAGAGATATGGTACCATAAAACAGTTTGGTGCACAGGTATGCTAGCCTTCAAATACCCAGTGAAAGCTCCTCCCACATCCAATGAAGGCTAGATTTTTAAATGCCCCTGCTCAGAAGGGTTAAGGCCACAGCTGCTTCCTTCCCACTCTTAGTTCTTTCCTATCCCATCGTCGGCATAAAACTTATCTGTGTCGGTGCGACGTAAACTAAATAGTAAATAAAAAAATAAGAAAAGCCCTCGGAATCAAACCACGGTTGCCGGAATGACCGCCAAGTAGCTAAGCCGCTACACCATCCTGTTCCTCAATAGTAATGTGTTGTAGCCTATATATATATATATCGTCGCTGGGCAAAGGAAACCTCACAACTTCTGTAGAGTAAAGTTTATGGGAAAAGCCCAAAACTGAGCCGTCAACAATGGCCGGAGAACTGTTCCTGGCATTTTCAGTGCTTAATGATAGCCCATTTATTCGACCATTGGAGTCTTCTGTTCCCTACTCGAGCAACGCAGCAAGCTTTCACGGTAGAGAAACGTGGTTTTCTTGTGAGTGGGATTACGAATGTTTTCATTGCCTAGCAACGATATATATACGAGTATAATTATTAATGCAATAATTACTATTTTATTATATAGCCTACACTACTATACTGAAGAAAAATTGAAGTGAATGAATGGATTTCAAAACAAAAAATTAAAAAAAGAGCAGTGATGTTTAATTAAACATTTTTACATACCTAGTCAGTGGGAGGTACAAAATGAGACATACAGTATTTTAGAATGAATAGTTTTGAAAAGGGAGTCATTGTGGTGGTAGACAAAAACACTAAATCAGAACAAGATTTTATTGAAAATGAGCAGGCTCAACTCTTTTCTGAACTGCTCACCGACATTAGAAGCTACAACAAATTTGCGTACCCCCTGAAGCAACCCCCATACCACACTTTGAATACCACTGGCTTAGATCCTTTCTAACAGAACAAATATGATCTGGACCACCATAACTCAATTGGATATAGCAACCAATGCGAAATCGGGAGGGTGTGGGCTAGGATCCCACTCGTGTCCGGTTGGCCATTTTTGTTCTGTACGTAACGATATCTTCAATATGTACTATATGTGCTGAACATGATCTAATATGTTGAAAGTTTATTTCAAGTACAGTGTGTTCATGAAAATGAAATATTGATCACTTGTTCCCTTATTCGTATAAAACAACGTGTGTAGGGTTTGAAGGTTGGTCAAATGTTCACAATAATAATAATTTCATGTGGCTATTTCTAGCCGAGTGCAGCCCTTGTAAGGCAGACCCTCCGATGAGGGTGGGCGGCATCTGCCATGTGTAGTTAACTGCGTGTTATTGTGGTGGAGGATAGTGTTATGTGTGGTGTGTGAGTTGCAGGGATGTTGGGGACAGCACAAACACCCAGCCCCCGGGCCATTGGAATTAACCAATGAAGGTTAAAATCCCCGACCCGGCCGGGAATCAAACCCAGTACGCTGACCATTCAGCCAGCGAGTCGACAATGTTCACAATGAATGTATAATATGCTGTACAGTTGCCACCAAAACAGGCTGTTTTTATTATTTAATGGATAGTATTGACACATCTGGCCTTGCTCACACTGCTCATTATCTGGCAGAAGTGGTAGTGGCTGTTAACAGCATTTAAAAATATGGAAAGGACTTTGTGCAAAGTTCATTGTGTTGATACAGATAATGCTGCCAACATTTCAAAAATGTCTCTTTTGCTTGAAAATGAAGATTTCGTTATCATCACTTGTGGATATTTGGCACATGTACTTTTTTTTTTCCTTTTCTTTCTATTTGCAAAGACCCCACACTGGCAGCTGCGCAGTAGCATGACTGGGGAAGAGATGTCATGCGCATACCGCCATGTTGAGGGCACTCCTGAGCTCGCCGAGGAGATCGTAGTATGGAATATATGCATTAATTTACATTAACACACGCATGAAAACACATGTCATTATTATTATTTATATGATAACACAGTAAGAACGGATGTTAATTAGGTACATAGAAAATATTTTTAAAACGGACAGCAATAGAAAACAGAAGATTGTCAGTTCGCAAACAAAAAACACTGTATTGCTAATTTTAAATCACATGCCAGGCAGAAATTGTATAGAGGGAAGAAATCCGAAGTCCGAAGAGATAAAAGTGGGGCGTAAAGTGTGAAAGTCTGTGTGTTCTTTCAGATTGATTCTCGGTAAGTGTCTGACAATGTCTCATTAAGGCCTCAGGGAAACTTAGCCATTCCCAAGTAATTGACGATTTAAATTAAGAGAACAGTCCCCAAAAACAGAAAAACATATATCTGTACATGAAATTGATAACCTTAAAAAAGACCTTGTAGATACAGGCTTATAATGAGCATGCTGTAGACTTGGGCCTAAAAAATGTTCGGAATAACATATTTAACCATTCTTTTTCTAAAAAAAGATGTGAAAAAGGAAAAATTAAGACTTATGGTACTTATAAAGAATTTTTCAGAAAATATTCAATAATTTGGCACAGTGGATTGCCTTAAATCTATACAAGTTTTATCAAGCTTTATCAGCCACATTTTCCGGATTTTATGCCGATGTTTTTACAATTATTAGTACCGTACACAGTGTGTAAAAATTTTTTTTTTTTTTTTTCCAGAATAGCTGTTTATTTCCTAAGAATTATCACTCAGTAAATTGAAAAAAGGCCAAGAATAAGAAGTCTACACATCCAAAATTCCATGTCCACACGTTCATCGAATCCACCATTCCAATAATAATAATACTTTCTCAAATGAATGAGGTTGGCAAACCAACAAAGAATATCATACAATATATATTAAATATTTATGTAAAGTTGCTTTACATCACACTGACACAGATAGGTCTTGCGACGACGATTGGATAGGAAAGGGCTAGGAGTGGAAAGGAACTTTGCTTTCTAAATGTAAGAGAAGTATAATAGGTTATCTGCAATAGGCCAACACATACATGACTCAAAACATAATTTCACCACCATAGAACAAGACCTAGAAATTCTCAAGAACATAAACAAAGGCCCTTTACTCGATGTTACGGAAAACTGTTTTATTCATTTAGACCAATTTTTCAATCCCAATCTAAACCTCAATGGAATTTCAGAAAAACCTAATATTCTTTTCGACTTCCTAATCAAAGTCTTTAGAGGCATCAAATCCACAAAGAAGAAATCGATCTTTTACACTCTGCACAACACTCTATGTCGCACACTACCACCACTCCATCCCCCTGACCCGCCTTAAACTCCGCCTTCTCATCCCTTCCACTCCCCTCCTCTCTCCCCCCCCCCTCTCATTTTCCTGCCCTTCCCACCTCACCTCCACTCACACTCAACTTACTCACATCCATCTCACTTGTCCACAACCCTTCTCACAACATACAACCAGCATGCTGAACAAGGTGAGTCCCATATTCCATCACATTCGGCCGCGAACCCATTTTTAGCTATCCATTCCATTAACTTAGCTTTTCTTCCTTTTAAGCTTCATCACCTATGTTGAGCTGAGACAATCTCAAAATTCAGCCTTATTCAACCACTCAACGTCAGGTGTACCGGCCTTAAACAAATATTTGATGGTCTTGCCAACCACACACAACACTGGACCTGGACTTACATATCTCCATTGATAACAACAGAAGAGTGAACAATTTTACCGCATCGTTTTATTATACTAAGACTTTTACTCTCATTCATCAGACCAATTTTATTGTACAATACCTACCTGCCTCATTAGACTATAACGCCTCTATGTGTTATATTATGCCATCATATTTTACTCATTATTCATCTAGTTCTTAATGTAAAAACAGTCAATCATTTGTACTTTGCAATGCATGTATAATTTATACAATTTTATGTTATGTACCCTGCCCACTTTGTGATTTCTAGCTGATGATGACGCCATTAAGCGTCGAAACCTGTACTAGTAATAATAAATAACATGTTATGAACACCTTGTACAACACACTTTTTATTGAATAGGTTGAACCTTCTTTAATTCTAATTGTGAATCTCAGTTCAATTTGGGAAAATGAAGTTCTTAACTTATAATGCAAAGAACAAAACTCGGTAAACCCTTCAGGTTTGAAAACCATGTTTGAAGGCCCTAAAACCAACCGTTATGGAGATATTGGAACCACACTACCCCCTGCTCTAGGAACCGGATAAAGAAACGAACGGCCGTAACCATGGCAACGTCAGCTCCAGGATTCTACAGCAGCGAGATTATGCATGTACGTTTGGGCATAGCTGCCAACCAAAATTGATACACATATAACTTACTATCTGGAAAAAATAAACTGTTGTGTAAGATGCTCATAGCAATCCTTTGGGCGGGGATGGAAAGGGAGTGAAGTATAAAAATAATAGCCCCGGAGATCTCCGTAGTACAGTGACCAGTGGTTGCCGACGGGCCTCCGTTTTTACGTACTGGCTTAGGTTTCAGCATTTTACGGAGTCTGTTACCTATAGTTTAAACTATTTTCTATCAAACCATGGAGTAGTAGGATCACTGATGTTATTAGTGCCGATATTTTGGTCCACTTTTACAATCATTGGAACCATGAAACCTATATACTGTACACACTTGTCAGTTGCGCCCATGACTCGAAAAAATTTCTCAACATTTATACTCATATTCATTATATGATGTGCGACATGAGTGACAAGCCCTGAGAATTATAATTCTCGATAATTATAGTAGTTTCTTTTATGCATCACGTATTTCCTTTATCATTTGTAATAGTTATGAAATGTCGGATCAAACAAACACATTCAATAATATTTATATTTGTGGTACTATCTGGCGAAAGTATACTTACACTAAACCTGCAGCTTTGTGAAGGGAGCAGGTATATCTAGGTGAGAATGAAGGAAAAAGCATGGTAGCAAAAGATCTTAGAGGTCGACGCTAATTAGGAACGAATATTTAGAGGCCCCCATGAAGAAAAGAAGAAGATACACTATAATTCCAAACATAACAAATAATTTCTACGTACTTAAGTAAATACACCAGTGATGTAAACATCTAATGAAGTCAGTCACACCGATAGTATGAGTAACTAAAGCCAGTTTCTGATAACCCGTATGAAGAACGGGTACTTCTGCTAGTAATTCATAAATCCGTTATGCTTTCTGAATTCTGCTTAAAGATGTAGTTTTAATATTGTATGCTAGTCATTAATTATTTTGTGCTTAGTTTATTAGCATTGCAATAATGAAGCAACATTTATGTATTAAATCAGTATACTGGAGACTAGATTTCTCAAAATATAATACAAAAATTTGTAATTCTGCTTTTAATTTGCCGGTGAAACATAAATATTTATTTTTCTTCGAGTTGAAAATGAGCATATATAGTTAATATTAGCATATATAGTTAATATTAAACCACAACTGGTTTAAATGAATTTAAACTTTTGGGCTGAGTGGCTCAGACGGTTGAGGCGCTGGCCTCTGACCTTAACTTGGGAGGTTCGATCCTGGCTCAGTCCGGTGGTATTTGAAGGTGCTCAAATATGACAGCCTCATGTTGGTAGGTTTACTGGCATGTAAAAGTACTCCTGCAGGACAAAATTCCAGCACCTCGGCATCTCCTAAAACCGCAAAAGCAGTTAGTGGGATGTAAAGCTAAGAACATTATTATTATGAATTTAAACTAAGTATATGAAGTTAAATCTCGTTTAAGCAAAATAAAAAGATTTAAACTGTTTTATTTTTCTTAGAGAGAAACATGTTTTTTCCAAACCCGTTATGCTGTATGCGGCCAAACAAACAACACTGAAATGTTATTTAATAATTCTGGAACAATGTGTGTTCAAAAAGTGTGCCATCATGTGCCATACTTCGTTCATAATGTTTCTGAAGATTATTGAACATGATGATGAGCAAAGGTTATTGTAAGGACACAGAAAATTATGTTATTTTCTCGTGTAATTTGGGAGTATTCGTAGGTGGGCCTTCTTTCGTGATTCTTTCAACATGCCCCATAAGAAGGCATCTGGGGTCGTAAAATTGAGGGAGCAGGAAGAGTACAGGAATGGAGTTCAACGAGAAACTAGGCACTGTCCAAAGTGTCGTTGCAGAAGGATAAGTGACCCATGTGCAGTGTGGGCTAAAGTTCATTCGTACTGCATCCATTGTCGTTAAAAGGGTAAATTTCGGGCATGACAAAAACAATGCAAATCGTGCACAAACGAGGTAAAAATACGGTCACTGTAGAGTACCTTGTCCACAGTTTTTAGATTCTGTGCAGCATCCTCTACGAAATAAGGGCCCATGATTCTTGTTCGTTGTGACTGTTGGGTGCCTTGTTGTCCCTTTTTTGTTGACATAAGACGGATCCCATTTTGCGGAACTTGTCAGCGACAGAAAAAATCACTCTTATTTGGTGCCTCCTTATTAAATCACTCCTCATACTGTTCTTTAACGTAAAGCATGCTCGGCCATTCACTCTGTATGACCAAAAATAATAATCCACATTAAGTAACTTCTCCTCTGTTGTGAGAACCATAATTGCAGAAATCAACACAACATTGAATACACAGTGTCAAACTATTATGTGCAATAAATAAATACTTTGTTGAGGGTAACTTCGACATCAGATGAGCAGAATCCGTGAACACCGGCGATGCCAACAATTGGCAAAAAAGCGTGGCTCATACAATCAATTCGTACGCACCGAATATTGTGAATGCCGATGAAACTGCACTGTTTTTTTTTAATGCCGAGGCCAAACGGAGGGAATTGCCAGCCGGGAAATCATACAAGTGGGGTCATTGCACTGTGTTGCAATACATACAGAAGCGAGAAACTTCTTCCCCTCGTTATAGGGAAGTTCAGTAAGCCACGATGTTTTAAGGGCGTCAGGCACTTTCCATGCAAGTACAGGACATCTAAAATGCATTCTGTACAGTAATCCAATGAATAAAGGACTTGCACAAGGGAGCCAGCATAATTTGTCCTCGTCTTTGAATCGTGCTGGGGGTCTTTCGATGCGTGCGGTTATGTTTGCCAGTGATTTATTCAAGTGCATTATTTGACTAATGTAAATGCACCTTGTTGGATACATTTCAGGAATAGATTTTTTCAAGACATTTGAAAGGTTTAAACTGTGAATCAGGGTGATTGCGTGCATTAATGCGTCTTAGAATACTTTGTGACACGGCAAGTGTTCGCATTTCTGAATTACGAGATAAGTACCATGGCGGGAAATCGTACAAGGATAGGCGAGTCACTGTACTGTGTTAGAATGCAGACGGAAGTGAGAGACTTTCTCCCCTCATCATAGGAAAGTTCGATAAACCACAATATTTTAAGGGCATCGGGTACTTTCCATTCAAGTACAGGACATCTAAAATGCATTCAGTTCAGTAATCCAATGAATAAAGGACTTGCTCAGGGGAGCCAGCTTAGATTTCTCCTCGTCTTTGATTCATGCTTTTGTTTTCTTTCGTTGTGTGAGGTTATGTTTGTCAGTAAGTTATCCATGTGAATACTGTATTGTGAATTTGAATACTGTAAATGCACCTTGTTGGATACATTTTGGAAATCGTTTTTTTCCATGGCATTTCAAACTTTTAAACTTTGAATCAAGGTTAATTGCATTTAGTACAGGTCTTAGAATATTTTTTGATGCAGCAAGTGTTGGCATTTCTGAATTAAGAGTTGGCTGTTAATTCGAAATCACATAATTCGAAGTCCAATTTTTGCCTCCCAGCTACTTTGAATTAATGAGGTTTTGCTGTAATTTCATTGTTGTTTATTTTGCTGCATAATTTAGTTACATGATTTTAGTTAGTTATGCTTATATTTTGTAGTTTACAGATGGTTCCTATTTTCTTTTGATCAAGGTTTGTATTTTGATAGATCTGTAAAATTATATACACTTTGTAGAGCAGCCATGGCAAAAATGTGGCTCTCAATTACATTTTGACTCGCTGTACATTTCTCTTCTTCCCTTACACCTCCAACTCCTTCCCCTCTCTGGCTGGTCGTCAACCTCGTTTATATTTGTATTTGACATGATGCTAGTGGTAAGACTGGAGGTTCATGTACTCTTTAGGTTTTCTCATGTGTTATGCATGTTACGTTACCTAGATACACAGTGAATGGTGCACAATCATAGTTTTGCTAAGGTTGATGTAGAGTATACCTGTGAGAATAATTCTCTAATTATAGTAACACTAATTTTATTTTCTTCTAAATCCTGTTGATCACTAGGCACGAAGGGTGCTAGAATTTTGCTTCGGGAAGAGCTCTTGTGACAAGGCAGTAATGGGAGTAATGTTTTAACGCAGGTCTTTCACATTTAAGTTCATAAGGTTAATCTTTTGTAGCAAAAATCTATCCCACATCCTTATCAATCTGACAGCTTATAGGAAAGAGATAATTGCATGTTTATCTGAAAATGAATAAATTGGTTTATTGTTTGATAAGCAGAAGATAAATGAAGAATTAAATTGTCTGTATTTGGCCTAAACACTATTGTACCACACCATACTTGAATATTGTGTGATCATTTTAATGTTTCAGATTCAGGAACTGCCATCTCCTATTGAATCAGACCATTCTTTCTGCTCAGGTGGTGGTCCAGAAGAGAAAATGACGATAGCATGGCGTTACCAGAACTTGCGTTCAGTTCAGTCATCTCCTGGTGGACTTCAGTTGGGGCATCACTTTGATTTAACAAGGATCATGCCACCTGATATGTTGAAAGATGTTTCTATCACTTCCTGGAATGGTCCTGCTGAAGGCAACAATAATATGATTGGTACGATGTTACGTATTACTAGCTTAAGTGCTCATTCTTTGCATACCTCTCTGAGTGACTCAGGCGGTTGAGGCACTGGTCTTCTGGCCCCGACTTGGCAGGTTCGATCCTGGCTCAGTCCAGTGGTATTTGAAGGTGCTGAAACACATCAGCCTCATGTCGGTAGATTGACTGGTATGTAAAAGAACACCTGTGGGACAGATGGGACAGAATTCCGGCACCTGGGCATCTCCAAAAGACGTCAAAGTAATTTGGGGGGGGGGGGCATAAAAACAAATGACATTATCATTCTTTGCATACGTTGTAAAAAGGGATTAAAGTAGTTTTAACAAATTATTTCATGTATAGTTTTCATTTTAGCATACAGATGCAGTCATTTTGTTTCTTAATATTCTCTGTTTTTTGTTTCCTTTTTATTATATTTTTCTGTTAATTTTATAAAACGTATTTGTAAACTTTTTTTTTTGCCACTGGAAAGTGTAGAACATGCCATATAAAGTTGGCTGCATTGACCAAAACACATCTCATACATGTCATAGAATGTATGTATGTCCTTGAGACAAACATTGTAGAACAGTGAATTAAATTATTAAAGAGCAAAACACATTAGGTCTTTTGGTATGGACTAGAAAAAATTTTACTTTCATAGTCCTGTTGCAGTCTCATGCTTTGCTTCGACAATATGCGATTGAGGTATGGGCAATGCTTGCACAGTAGAGTCGTTAATCCGAACTAGTTGGGACTGGAGTCTGTTCGGATTACGAAATTTTCGGATTAACCGGAAAATATTTTCTAATAATAATGTTGTTATTTTTACGTCCCGCTAATTACTTTTACGGTTTCCGGAGACGCCTAAGTGCCAGGATTTTCTCCCACAGGAGTTCTTTTACATGCCAGTAAATCTACTTACACGAGCCTGACGTATTTGAGCACCTTCAAATACCACCGGACTGAGCCAAGATCGAACCTGCCAAGTTGGGGTCAGGAAGCCAGTGCCTCAATCGTCTGAGGAAAATAGTTTCTACATTACAGTACATACTGTAATTTGAAATGTCCATTCTTTAGCAGTTACATTAATGAAATACAAAATTACAGTAGGGTAGTTAAGAACCCGTAGAGGATAAAATGACTAAAACTAAGTTAAAACGTGTTTCCTAAAACTGCTAAAATACGGTAACGGGTCACACTTTTGTATTGTGCCTGGGATGCAAAGAGCTGCTTGTGATGTTTATTTAATAGTTCTACCATTCTCTCAGTGGTAGCGCTGCAAAACGCAAACACGGGGCTCACCGCAGCACGCCACAGTTGTGAAAGTCTCTGGGTGATTCTGCCTCCTCAGTTAGCTGCTGGCTTTGTCTCAGCTTATTAGCAGCACTATACTGTAGTAAATTCAGTTAAGTTAAGGCTTGAAAATGGCAGGCAAATGAAAGCACAGGTCTTGTACTCTTAAAGAAACACTTGAAGTGCTGAAACGGTTGAATAAGGGTGACAGTGTATCAAAATTATCTGTCGAGTTTGGTGTTAGAAATGCTACGATTTCCGGCTGGAAGAGAAATCCTTTTTATAATCGAAAAGTTTTGTACAGCATCATCAACAGACATCCTTAAAATCCGTCAAACATTAAAAGTGTCCAAATTCAATAAACTGTATGAAGTGCTTTATTTGTGGTTTTCACAGGAGAGGCAAAAAGGTACTCCGTTAAGTGGACCTCTTGTTCAAGAAAAGGCGTGTCATTTAAATACATTATTGAATGGAGATGTTTCATTCACTGCCAGTACTGGATGGTTCGATAGATGGAATAAAAGGCATGGAAGACATCAGTTAACAATAACAGGAGAACCTCAGGTGATCGTGCCGCTGCAGAAGATTACATCAGAAATTTAATGACTTGGTAGCATCAGGAGATTATTCACTGCAACAAGTGTATAACACTGATGAAATGGGTTTACATTTCAAGGCCCTTCCCAGTAAAAGCCTTGCCTCTGCGGAGGAGTCTCGTGCATCTGGGTTTAAGATGAGTAAGGAACGTGTTTCTGTATTAGCATGTAGTAATGCTGCAGGAACAATTAGATTGCCCCTAACGGTTATTGGCAAATCAGCAAAACCAAGGGCATTTAAAAACTGTAACATGAACACTCTTCCAGTTTACTACAGAAATCAAAGAATGCATGCACAACTTTTCAAGGAATGGTTTGAAAAACAGTTTGTTCCCTCAGTAAAAAGTTTTAGTGTAATAAGTTGTTTGCCTTCTCGGGCATTGCTCTTAATTGACAATGCTCCATCACACCCAGCAGTGAGTGAATTAACTTGCGGTGAAATAAAAGCAATTTTCTTGCCTCCTAATGTTACATCGATATTGCAGCCAATGGACCAGGGTGTTCTGCAAAATGTAAAACTTGTGTATAAACGGAAACTTCTTAGGTACGTGATTGAGAATGACAGTTCACTTACTATTCTTCAAAAACTGAAGAACGTGAATGTAAAGGACGTGGTTTACTGGGCAGCAGAGGCATGGGAGGGTGTGAAGTGAGCAGTTCATGAGGAAAATGTGGAAGAAATTGTGGCCGAGTCTCGTATTCATCGAGAGTCCAACGGAAGCGTCTGCAAATGTCAGTCTCCTTGAATACGTTCAACAACTTCCTGGGTGTGAGGAAACCAATGAAAATGACATTAACGAGTGGATGGAAGTTGACTGTCATCATTTACAGACAGACCAAAAAATTGTAGCCATGGTGGAGAAAGTATCTGGAATTGATGAGGAACAGAGTGACGACGAAGAAGACCACAATGAGCAACTAGTGTCACATTTAGATGCCGCAGCCGCCTTAGAACTTGCTGTACACTATGGCGAGCAACACTCCGCTGCTACGCCCACTTATGTGATGTTTATGAGACGCTGGTTTAACACTGCATCTTCGAGTAGGTTCCAATCGCAACGGCAAAAGAAATGAACAGACTTTGTAAAGATAAATGATCAGTGATTGACGGTTTATGATGTGTAATTGTGTTTACATTAAGTTATTCTAGTAAAATATGACTAATAAAATGTAAGTAAATCTTCATTCTATAATCTTTCATTTCGGTAAGGAGAATTTTTTTAAAAATTGAATATTTCAGTTCGGATTAACGGGACTCTAGTGTAATACCATTAATTATACAGCCAGTCTCTGTTATGAATGATGTGAAAGTGTCACTCATAAGGGTTGGTGTGTACGTACATTTTGGTGGGCTTAGTAGACTGATATGCAATAGTAAATTCTGGCTTGGTGAGAAAAGCAACGGGAAAATACTACACTCCTAATTTGCCTAGTACACCTTTTATAGGCTGTCTGTGGCAGCTGTAATGGGACTGTTGAGGATCCAACCAGCATTCTGGTTAAGTACTCAAAATACAGATAATTTTTGTGATATACAAGCTCACAATTTGGTCTTTTAGTGGGAACAGGGGCAAGACACCTGCAATTAAATCTATCGAAGAGCGTCTGTGTAGACCATATTGTCCCTTAAGAATTAATACCGCATAAATGGCAAAACTTGAAGTTTACAAGAGAGAGAAAAAAACTTTATTTTCAAAATAATACAAAATAATTGGGTTATTTTATTTATAATGTGATGTAAACGTGTCGCTGGACACTCAGATAATGCTATTAAATTAATATTTATTTAATTCAATAGCATCAGTTGCATGGTATTGGATCAGTTACATTTTCAGAGAACAATGACTTATGTGGTATTGGATTCAATAATGAAATTGATAAAACTTAATTGATTAAGTTATTTTATTCCAGTATTGAACACAAGCATTGGAACATTCCAGAACGAAATAGAAGTAGCAGAAGTAGGTTTTAATTTCAATGGTAGAGAAAAGAGCCTGGTTTAAACTGTGTATTTCTATCGGCTCTCTAGCCAAATCATTTAACTCAGGGTTTCCTGCCTCGCGTTTGCAAGTTCTTGCCTGATGCATTGATTTTGGAGTGACTTATAATTTGGATCTTAAAGGAGATGGAGTTGCTGTATACTCGTTGTTGGTTTCGAACCCACCATCTCCCAGATGCAAGCTCAGAGTATATTCTTTATCTTTATTTATGCCTTTTCCATTGTGGTTCCTGCTAGTTCTTTCTTCCCCCTTAAATACCTCTTGATATTGAAGACTCGATCAAGTTCGGTTAATATTTATGCTCTGTAATGGTTTGCAGTGTCATGTTACAGGTATTTTCAGAAATCCTCTGTATGCTGAGCTTTTGGAATACGTAAGAAACAAGATAAATGCTGGTCAGTTTGATTTCTCTGCCATTCCCGATAAGAGAAACCTACTTCGGGTAGCCATCCATTCTATAGGCTCTCCTCTGTGGGATCCAACTTCAGGAGAAGATCTTCTCCTCTTCTTTTACTCTTTACGAGCATTGATGCGATCATCGTACGCTGTGTGTATGGTATCCGTTCCATCACATATTCTAGAGGTATGTGCGTGTTCTCTTTATTTTATGTTATTCTTTCAAATATATTGTTAAAAGTTGTTTTAGTTCTTTGTAAGAAAATCATGTTACTTTTATTATTTAATTTTTTCCTTTCATTCCCACAGATAATGGAAGGTATTTTTAGTTAATATTTATGTTTTGTGATGTATACAGCTGTATTAAAATATTAAAGAATTGATAATGTACAGGCTTCTTGGTTGTAAAAAAAAAAATGTTATGTTTTACCCTAACGTTTCATTGAGCTTGGGGAGCTGGAATGGTATACCTGAGATGCTGATCAGTACCATCTTGATTCAAGAAAAATGTACTCACCTCTCCACAATACAGGGATTTCTGAGCACTTAATATGGACTTTTATCCCTCCTGTCCATCCTGTCTCTCCCTTGGCGAGCATATGTCCAGGATGAGGAATGCACCATTAGCCATACTATTTTATGAATCATTACAAATTTCGTTGTGATACATATTGACAGTTATCAGCTTCAAAATCCAGGGTCTTTTTTTATTTTTTTATTTTATGTTTAAGCTTTGATCGACGCTCAGAGCACAGCGCGGCTGGCACAACGACACTTGGTCGCTGGCTGGTATAACGTGTGCCTTTCCTCCCCACTACATCGCGGCAATTCAGATATATAGAAAGCTATTTCTAGTGAAACTATTAGTCTAAAATCTACCTGGCATTACATTTGATGTTCAAAATGTTGCCCTTCAGCTGTCAAATACACCTTACACCTTGCAGACACTTGGCAAATCTCAGCCTATGTGATGTTCAAAATAACTTGTGCATGTTCTTTTGTAGTTCTTCTCTTGTGTGAGGATTGTTCACTTACACTTTTCCCTTCAGCATCCCCCACAGGTAATAATTACAGGGATTTAAATCACCTGGCGAGTTTACCGTGCGCTTAGAGACGCACAGCTGTGAGCTTGCATCCAGGAAATAGTGGGTTCGAACCCCACTGTCAGCAGCCCTGAAGATGGTTTTCTGTGGTTTCCCATTTTCATACCAGGCAAATGCTGGGGGCTGTACCTTAATTAAGGCCACACCCACTTCCTTCCCATCCCTAGCCCTTTCCTATCCCATCGTTGCCATAAGACCTCTCTGTGTCAGTGGGATGTAAAGCGAATTTTAAAAAAAGATTTAAATCGGTAGATCTAGTGGGATAATTAACCACATGATCTTCGAAAACTTCCCTTATTGTCTCCATAGACCGATCAGCTGTGTGTACTGTTGCATTATCTTGGATGAAAAAAGAAAAATGCAGTGTGATGATTTTAATAGGAAGATAGTAAGAGGTGTAATTCAAGAATTTTATGTAGTCCAGAAGAAAGTGCCTACATGCCCCAAGCTTTTGAGTGTCATCAAGAAGAAAATCAATTTTCCCTGGGTGTTTCAACCTTGAAGCGAATTTTTAATGATACAGGATTTAAATGGAAGAAGTGTCAAGAGTTTCATAAAAATTTAGGTGGAGCACACAAACATTGTCAGTTGGCACTGAGGGTTACAAGAACTATGCAACGTTACAGAAGAGATAATCGTTCCATTGTTTATGTAAAGAAACTTGGTAGATTTGTTTGCTTGTTTTTATGTGGCCTCTGAAGAGGCCTGGTGCAGGTCTTTCGAGTTGACGCCATATAGGCGACCTGCGCGTCTATGAGGATGGGGCTCTGCCTATGATGATTTCTAATGATGAAGACACCCAGCCCCCCCCCCCAAGCCATCGGAATTAACCAATGAAGGTTTAAAATTCCTGACCTGTTCGGGAATCAAACCCGGGACCCACTGATCCAAAGGCCAGCATGCTAACCATTTAGCCATGGAGCTGGACTCATGGGTAGATAATAATTTAACATTTAATAAGTGTTGGCAAAGTAACAATCAACCTGGTGTTATGACCAACACAAGTTCATCGAACTGCTTAATAATTATACTGTCCACGAAACTTTTAGTTGCAGTCGCTTAAGTGCGGCCAGTATCCAGTAATCGGGAGATCGTGGGTTTGAGTCTTACTGTCGGCAGCCTTGAAGATGGTTTTCCGTGGTTTCCCATTTTCACACCAGGCAAATGCCAGGGCTGTACCATAATTAAGGCCACGGCCGCTTCCTTCCAACTCCTAGGCCTTTCCTATCCCATCGTCGCCATAAGACCTATCGGTGTCAGTGCGACGTAAAGCAAATAGCAGAAAAAAAACTTTTAGTGATTCTTCGGCTCCGTAGTGTTAAATTGGTACACCTCGGTTTTCTTCGAGATACGGATTGACAACCTATGACACCAAAACATCGCCAGTAAGACATCTGTACCAATATAATGGTCCATTATTGGACATTATAAATTTTCCAGCCAACTCATTCCTGGTTGCCTGCGTTTTGCCCTCGTGTGCTAAGTTGAGCTCATCAGTTGGTACTTAGCACACCTACCAAGACGCAAGGCTAGTGCATACCGTGGAGGCCACTGCATAGGCTACTTGAAGCCACCAGCAGTGCCAATGCACTATGAGAGACTATTTCTCACTTCCAAAAATTGATGCCTGCCTGGCCATCAGATGATCTAGATGTTGATTCCCATAGGGAACATGAAATATTTGTCCTGAATGAGTAAATTTACAATACCAATATAATGGTCCGTTATTGGACAATATAAATTTTCCAGCTAACTCATTCCTGGTTAACTGCGTTTCGCCCTCGTGTGCTATGTTGAGCTCATCAGTTGGTACTTAACACACCTACCAAGACGCAAGGCTAGTGCATACCATGGAGGCCACTGCATAGGCTACTTGAAGCTACTTGTAAATTTACTCAATACCAAGGTCATTTTTCAGTTGCTCCCAATCTTGTAACTTATTTATTACTCTATACAGAATAAATCTTGGTAGTCCCTGTTCCATTTTCATTTGTTCCACCAGCATAACCATAATTACAGTTTATCAAAGTTCGCGAAGAATATGCATCATGTTGTGTTGTATTCAACATGGTGATGGAAATCAATTTGAACAACTGCTGTGACATTGTTTCTTGCCCGGCCCAACAGTCGATGTTCCAACACTGTCCACCCAAATGTCACCAGTGTGTTCTGTGTAACAGCTGCTGTATATGGCTGCAGGATGTCATGCAGTGAAACCGTTCTAAAAACAGACCCGGCTGTGTGGCCTCCTGTGCATAAATGGTGGAGGGTATTACAATACTGAGCATCACAGATCATTTTGACAACTGTCCAGTAACTTGAGGAGTCCTCCTTGATCGTATTTTATCTTACTATGCTCTAATGGATACACACGAATATAGCAGGCAAGGTATGGTACTATCTAAATATATATACTGTATATACATTAGGATACAGTCTATCTCAAAACCTAAAGATGTTATAGTCGTGATAATTGGTATTTGGAAGCCGCTCTACAAAGAACACGTCTTTTTTGTTTTCGGAAATTCACTTAAAGCGGTGTGAAAGGTAGTGAAAAAATTGAATTCTTGGGGAAGGAAATCAACTTAACGTGGTGGGGGGTGGTGTGCAGAAGGAGTTGAATTATTTTCATGAGGATACTTATATCTCAAAAACGAAAGATGTTACAGACGTGAAAATTGGTATTTGGAGTATCCTTTAAAAATAAAGAAACACGTCTCTTCTTTTGTTTTTGAAAAATCCACTTAACTGGGTGAAAGAATTGAGAAATTAGTTTAATTATTTGTATCAGGATACTTATATCTAGAAGAAACTAAATATGTTACAGGCGTAAAATTTGATATTTGGAATCTACTTTAAAAATAAAGAAACATATATTTTGTTTTCAGAAAATCGAATTAAGGGGAGAGTTAAGATAAAGAAGGAGTTAAATTCTGTTTATGGGGATCCTTATATCTCAAAAACTGAAGATGTTACAGATGTGAAAATTGGTATTTGGAATCTTCTTTAAAAATAAAGAAACACGTATTTTGTTTCTTTTCGGGAAATCCATTTAGATAGGGTTGGGGACGGGATAAGGGCTGATAAAGGGGTTGAATTCTTCTTTTGGGGAATACTTATATCTCCAAAACTGAAGATGTTACAGACCTGGAAATAGGTTTTTGGAATCTCCCTTACAAATAAACTCTAGCAATCCCACTCGTTAACGAAATATACTTCGTTTTGAATATCTTCACATTTCACAGTCTTATTTTAGTTTATTTTAATTTCTGCTAAAAAAATGCTGAATGTACTAAATTATTTTCACTTGCACAGTTAATTTTCGGTACAACTTGTATATTTCTATCAACAATTTAAAGGTTTATTTTATTATTTTTTAAGCAGCAACTCAGTCGAACTATCTTCATTCCAGTTACCTTGATCAATGACTTACAAGCTTGTCATACTATCTTCCTTATCAATGATATCTGTTAAATTTATCGTCTGAAGCATAAATATCCTTCTGCACAATTCTTCCTATTCTGTAACGTTTACAGACTATTCACACAATTGTCCCAATATTTTCTCTCACACAGAGATCTATTGTACAATTATCCTTTACACAGATAGTCTTCCACATAATTTTCTTTTATTTTCTACTTCTTTTTTTAAACAACTTTCATTTCTTTATTGCAGCATAACATTAACCTTTTCAAAGATATATATATTGTCCACGTATATGTAGATACAACCTAAGTACAGTGTAACATGAGTATATATAATTGAATATAACATAAAACTTAACATCAGTAAATGTAACATATATACACTGCCTGACAAAATAAAGTTAAGCACCCAGAAGGAGTGGTCCATATTATCCCATTTTGGTATACATGCATACCATTGATGGGTGAGTAAATGATTAGATTTACAAGGATCTGTAATGTGTACAACGTCCATCCGAGTGCATTCATGATGGCACCGTCCTCTTGTTGATAAGATGTTACCAGTCAACTGCTGTGGGTCACAACTATGTAAGACATGTAGAGAGGACTACGAACAGTACGAACTACCCGCAATCAGCATTTGACAGAGGCCGTATTGTGAGACTGCATGAGGCTGGTTGGTCGTATCATGCAATTGCTAGGCATGTGGGCCATTCAGATGTCACAGTGGCCTGATGTTGGACTCAGTGGGTACATGAGGGCACCCAGTCATGTCGTGCAGGTTGGGGTTGACCAAGAAACACCATCCCAAGGGAGGATCGTCATATGTTGTGTCAAGCATTGCGGGATCACATAACTTCGATGTCCGTGAACATGTACTGGATATTATAACATCCTGTGAGTTCCCGCACAGTATTGCGACGACTTGCATCCGCCGGATTGGGGTCCTACCGCCCCATGCGTCGGTTGCCATTGACACCAGAACACCAATGCGTGCGTTTGGAGTGGTGCCTTGCCCGGGAGGCATGGACAGAGGATGACTGGCATCGCATCATATTTGATGATGAGTCCCGCTTCTCCATAACCTCCAATGACCATCGTATGCAGGTTTGGCGGCATCGAGGGAAAATTCTGCCCGTACTATGGAAAGACATAGAGGCGTAATCCCTGGCATCATGGTGTGGGGAGCCATAGGATATGCATTCAGGTCACATCTAATAGAGCTTCGGCAGACTTTGACGGCACAGCGATACTTCACAGACATTCTGTATCCACACGTCCTACCCCTTAAAGCACAGCACTCTGGGACAGTGTTCCAACAAGATAATGCATGTCCACATATGGTATGTGTGTCTATGGACTGCCTAGAGCATGTTGAGGTCCTCCCATGGCCAGCAAAATCCCTGGACCTCTCCATCATTGAACACATGTGGGATGACACTGGAAGGGGACTCTGTCCCAATACCAACCTGCGGAATCTGGAGGGACAGCTGCAAAAACTGTGGACAAACTTGCCTCAGAGAGGATCCAAAGGCTTCTTGGCACTATTCCGAACTGCATAAGGGAATACATTGCAGCCGGGGGGGGGGGGGGGGGGGTCGACACCCTACTGACCTGGCGCCAAGATGCCACCTGTAATTGTCAACGGCCTTGTCTCTTTCATCTCATATTGTAATCGGTTCAATAAAGGCACATGGTCTTTCAGCATACGTAGTTTCATTCACTTTCAACCACTCCTTCTGGGTGCTCAACTTCTTTTCTCTCTCTCTCTCTCTCTCTCTCTCTCTCTCTCTCTCTCTCTCTCTCTCTCTCTCTCTCTGTGTGCGTGCGAGTGTGTGTGCGTGGGTGTGTGCGTGCTAGCAGATGTGCTTGTACTTCGCTATGGAATTCTACATTATATGCAGAATTCTAGGTTAAGTAGTGTACACATTGTAAGATTGTATTAAATTGCATAGCTCTTAACGTTACGGAAGAAACGCGACAGAGAGGTCACCATACGACTTTTCTCATGTGAAGACTGTGTTAAGCAGTTTTCAGTGTAATGGCAGGCCCTCTTGTCTACTGCCAGTCACAATCGAATTGGGCAGTTTTCATTATAATGGCAAAAACTCGCTCTCCACCTGCCTTTGTACATCCTCAGAAAGACTGTCTTCGTGGTTTTTCCATCTGAAGTCAACATAAGTCATTACAATGAAGTCAGTAGGAATGTCACGATTAAAATCAATGCTATCATATGAAATACTTGATCAAATGAAAAAACGCACATTTTCTCACTTTTAACAAACAGTACTACACTGCCAGTCTAACAGTCCAGATTGCCAGAGCTGGAATGACCAGGCTGCAGACAGCCGTGAACACTCCTCTGACATTATTCCATTAAGTGTGCAGACTGCTCATTCCAATCAGTGCCTCAGATTAGGGATCTAATAGCTGGAATACTATGATGAACCAGTGTGTTATGTAGCAGTAGTATCAGAAAATTTATGAACCAGAGGAATGGCATGCTAAAAAAGAGAGTTGTCTAACTCCCCAGCTTCTTCCCACCAATATACAGGCAGGCTGTTATACTTGGTACGTAGCAGTAATCCCATCTATTGGAGATTAGTAGCAGCAGAAGACACAAAGACATCACAACAAGCAATGGTCAATTTAATGTTATTGTGTATCAATTTTATGACCTTTCTATATTGTAGGTCTTTGTCCGACTCATTGGCTGAATGGTCAGCGTACTGGCATTCGGTTCAGAGGGTCCCGGGTTCGATTCCCGGCTGGGTCGGGGATTTTAACCTTCATTGGTTAATTCCAGTGGCCCGGGGACTTGGTGTTTTTGCTGTCCCCAACATCCCTGCAACTCACACACCACACATAACACTAGCCTCCACCACAATAACACGCAGTTACCTACACATGGCAGATGCCGCCCACCCTCATCAGAGGGTCTGCCTTACAAGGGCTGCACTCAGCTAGAAATAGCCACACAAAATTTATTTAATTGTAGGACTTCACATTTACTGGTAGTTTTCTTCTGACTCTGTGATATTAGGGCATCTAATGTAAAGCGAGTCCTCCTTTCTTTCATGACTCCCTCTCGTCTTGTTATTATGATTCAAGCGATCCTTCCTTTCCGATTTTTTCTAATTTTTTATAATCATCTTGACAATTTTCCTTGTCAAGATGGACCGATGGCCCTGTGTTTTTACACCTTAAGACAATCATAACAAAATCCATCGCCAGTTAACACGATTTAACAATATTTCCATGTCAGCAATGCTCGGCGTCGATATGGACTAATCAACAAAAGTCTAAATTCATGAATTCTCTTATTATAATCAACCCTCTGTGGGTGGTGGTAGAATAACACCCACGGTATCCCCTGCCTGCCGTAAGAGGCAACTAAAAGTGGCCCTAGGGGCTCTGAACTTGGGAGGGTGGGTTGATGACAACGAGGCCCTTAGTTGAGTCCTGGCATTGCTTCCACTTACTTGTGCTAGGCTCCTCACTTTCATTTATCCTATTCTATCCTATCCGACCTCCCCTAGTCAACTCTTGTTCTCTTCTGACTCTGACAGTATTACGTATGGAGGCCTAGGAGTCTTCCATGTTAACGCTTTTCGTGGCCCTTGTCTTTCTTAGGCCGATATCTTCATTCTTCGAAGTGTCGGACCCATACCATTTTTTTCGGTCTGATTAGTAATATATATAGTATGGTTGCCTAGTTGTACTTCCTCTTAAAACAATAATCACGACCACCACTGATTTTATCGTACTCGGTACAGTAAGACATAAATGAGTAAGACATAAATGATTGGAAATTGTATTCTCTATAACTTATGTTATGTAGTACTTTTCATTAGGACCAACTAAACTACCATTTCAACCAAGGTGAATAAAATTATTTATAGCATCGACTGTAGTTCCTTATTCCCCGATTACATACCGATATTCATTAAATTCTGTTTGCCCATTTTCTCATGGCTCGTCATTGATATGGACTTCGCAACAAAAATTCAAATTCATGAATATCTCTGTTATCATAGCCAGTACAGTAAAAATGTATAAGACATAAATGATCGGAAAGTTAATTCTATATAACAGGGGAGGCCACTAACCTTAATTTTGGGAGCCGTAAATTTAGGAGCAAATTTAGGAGACAAAACTGGGAGCATGTTTAGAAGATCTATATATATAAAATAACTTGTCCTGACTGACTGACTGACTGATTCATCATCGCCGAGCCAAAACTACTGGACATTAAGAAATGAAATTTTGGGGATATGTTCATATTAAGATGTAGGTGCTCGTTAAGAGAGGATTTTTGGATATTCCGTCGCTAAGAGGGGTGAAATTTTAAAATGAGTGTATCAGTATCTCAAAACTTTAAAAGTTTACAGATGTAAAAATTGGTATTTAGAATCTTCTTTAAAAATAAGAAAACACGTATTTTTTTTTTGTTTTCAGAAAATCCCAATAGCTGGGGTGAAAAAGGGTGAAAAAATAGTTGAATGCCTTTAATCAGGATACCGGTACTTATATCTCATAAACTGAAGATATTACAGACCTGAAAATTGGTACTTTTGATCACTTTTAAAAATAAAGAAACTTTTTTTTTTTTTTTGGAAAATCCAATTAATGGGAGGGTGAAAAGGTGGGTAAATTTTTAAAATAGTGCATCTATATCTCAAAACTTTACAGATGTAAAAATTGGTATTCAGAATCTTCATTAAAAATAAAGAAACACATATTTTTTGTTTTCAGAAAATCCCATTAGGAGGGGTGAAAAAGGGTGAAAAAATGGTTGAATGCCTTTAATGAGGATACTTATATCTCAGAAACTGAAGATATTACAGACCTGAAAATTGGTGTTTGGGATCTCATTTACAAATAAATAAAGACGTATTTTTTGTTTTTGGAAAATCCAATTAATGGGGGGTGAAAAGGGGGTGAACTTTTAAAATGAGTGTATCCATATCTCAAAACTTTTAAAGTTCATAGGTGTAGAAATTGGTATTTAAAATCTCCTTTAAAAGTAGAGAAACACGTATTTTTTTGTTTTCGGAAAATCCCAATAGGAAGGGTGGAAAAGGGTGAAAAATGGGTTGAATATCTTTAATGAGGCTACTTATATTTCAGAACCTGAAGATATTACAGACTTGAAAATTGGTGTTTGGGATCTCCTTTAAGAATAAAGAAACACGTAATTTTTTGTTTTTGGAAAATCCAATTAATGGAGGGGTGAAAAGGGGGTGAATTTTTAAAATGAGTGTATCTATATCTCAAAACTTTAAAAGTTTATAGATGTAAAAATTGGTATTAAGAATCTCCTTTAAAAATAAAGAAACACATTTTTGTTTTTTTGTTTTTTGAAAAATTCCAATAAGAAGGGTGGAAAAGGGTGAATAATGGGTTGAATGCCTTTAATGAGGATACATATATTTCAGAAACTGAAGATATTACAGAACTGAAAATTTGTATATGGGATATCCTTTAAAAATAAAGAAGCACGTATTTTTTGTTTTTGGAAAATCCAGTTAATGGCGGTTAAACAGGAGTGACAAAGTGGGGTGAATTTTTTGAAAGACTGTATCTACAGAATATCTGAGAAACGTAAAATATTACAGACGTAAAAATTGGGTGTTTGGAATCTCCTGTAAATGTAAAGGAACATTGGTGATTTGTTTTTGGAAACTCCACTTAAGGGGAACTAAAAAGTGGTGAAATTTCAAAATGAGAATTTCTACAGTATATCTCAAAAAATTTAACAAGTTACAGAAGTAAAAAATGGTATTTTTTATCTCTATTAAAAATAAAGAAAAGTGTATTTTTAGTTTTCGGAAATACCACTTGGGTGGAAGGGGGCGGTAAACGTGACTGAAAATGGTGTTGAATTCTTTTAATTAGGCTGCTGATATCTCAAAAATGAAGATGTTACAGACGTGAAAATTGATATTTGGAATCTGCTTTAAAAGTAAAGAAAGACGTATTCTCGGAAAATCCAGTGAAGGGAGGGGGGTGAAAGAATTGAAAAATTAATCGACTTAATTGTATGAGAATACATACATCTAAACTAAAAAGTTGTTACAGACGTGAATATTGGTATTTGGATCTCCTTTAAAAACAAAGAAAAACGCGTTTTGGGGGGGAAACCATCTTGGGGGGCAGGAGTGAAAAGGATTTGAATTCCTTTCATGAGGACACATAAATCAAAAACCGAAGAAGTTAGAGTCGTGATAATTGGTATTTAGAAGATCCTTTACTATTAAGGAAACACGTATTTTTTGCCGGTAAATTCACTTAGGGGGGAGGAGTGTGAATGGAAGTGAAAAAAGTGAATTTTTTTAATGGGGATACTTATATCTCAAAACTGAAGGTAATAAACGTGAACATTGGTGTTTGGTATCTCCTTTAAACATAAAGAAACACACCTTCATTTAATTTTTGGGCGGGGGGTGTAAATAAATTTAATGTAAAAGGAGGTGAGACCAATTGATTTTACTGTTCATAATGTACTTATAAGGAGCCTCCATTGCCCAGGCGACAGCGCGCCTGCTCTCACAGCTGGGTTGCGTGGTTCAAATCCCGGTCAGTCCATGTGACATTTGTGCTGGACAAAACGGAGGCGGCACACGGTTTTCTCCGGATACTCCGGTTTTCCTTGTCATCATTCATTCCAGCCACACTGTCCAATATTTCATTTCATTTGTCATTCATCGATCATTGCCCCAGAGGTGTAGGCCTACTTCGGCAGCCGGCATAATTCCTATTGTCGCCACCAGATGGGCGAGGAGTGTGACCCTGTCGAATGACTGGAAACAGGCTGTAGATTTTCGATGTATTTATTCTGATCATAAACCGATCATTTTTAATCTTTCCTGGGGTTCGTTTTCAACAGCCATATTTTCCTTCGGAGAACGTTCTTAGATTACAGTAGATTCTCCTGGCATATAAATAAAAATTTAAACACATTTGAAATAAACGATAGGAATGCGATTGACCGTCAAATTGTTCACCTCTATAATAGGGTCAATAATGTACGGAACTATGTCATTCGTATCGCCAGAAATACCGCACACATGCCTACGCGCGACAATGGTGCTGGTCACATTGTCAACAATGACAATGGCAGCAGATGTAATTTACTGCCAAGTAGCGGTCTTGCATCTTGCTGTGGAGTCCAGAACATCAATAATAATAATAATAATAATAATAATAATAATGTTCTTGACCGTCGTCAAATATGCGGACCATGCTGGAAACGGGTCCTGGACGGGTAATGACTGAGAATGCAGTCCGGCCGGGGGTTCAGTACCGCCAAGGCACCCAAGAGGACAAAACGCCGGAACTCCTGAAGGATTTGAACCATATTAAAAATGCTTATAGGAAAGGATGGTACAGATTTAGGGGCCCAAGTGACCGAGTGGAATACCTGGAAGTACGAAATCGATTGCTGGAAAGAAAGATTGAAAAATGGGAGGAAACTGGCCGTAATCTATTAGAAAACGAGTCAGATCGCGAAATTTGGCAGATTCTCTCAGGAAAAGATTCAGATCACGAATTTTGGCGGATTATATATAAAACAATAAGCATTCAATTATGAATTTCAGTATAATACCGTAGCGAAGCCACGGGTATCTTGCTAGTGGTTTATAAAATGAAGACAAATTTTTCATTTTATAACAAATGAAGGAATCTTTATTTTCTACCCTACACAGAATATTATTGTTCAGGTAAACATTAAGGAGTGAGATTTTACTTTTGATAAGTGCTTTTTCGAGTGTTCATTTTTGCTATTAGTTTTTTGAAATCTGGCTGATAATTGGTAAGCCCAGTTTGCACAAATTCACTTAAATGTTCATTAGTTTGTTCAGATCGATATTTAGATTTAATGAATTTAAGCATTGAGTACAGTGATTCACACACATGTAGTCCAAAGACTGAGATAATTCTCTTAGCACACTTTTGTTAGTGGATATTTTTCTTCTGCAGCTTTCTTCCAAAAATCTATGGTAGAAATGCCACTTTGTCTGAGTCCTTTTACTCCTTCGTCCTCTTTCAGTTCTAGTAGCTCCAATTTTACAGCTGCTGGATCCTTTGTTATTGGAAATGAAACAGGACAGCCATCGCCCACAAATATCAACAACAAAAGGATTTTCCAGGAATGAAAATGATGGTTTAAGTGATCTCAAATCATTAAATAACGTTAAGCTGCACATTGCTGCTACTGACTGCCGCCGGCCGCGAGATGTTGTTAGTTTCCATTAATTATATAAGCTAATTTTACTCTAAAATTGGTGTCAAGAGCCGCATGCGGCTCGCGAGCCTAGTTATGGCCAGCCAGGCTATATAACTTTGGTTATGTAGTATTTATCAATGGGACCGCCAATAACATAAATATTTGAGAATTAAATTTTAGGCCTTTCCTAAACTATCATTTCACTCTGCGTGAATAATATTATTTATGGCCTAGTTGTAGCGACTCATTCCCCGATTTTACATACCGATTTTCATTAATTCTCTTCAGCTGTTTTCTCGCGATCCTTGTACATACATACATACATACATACATACAGACAGACAGAAATTATGGAAAATTTAAAAATGCATTTCCTTGTTACTGTGGACGTGACAGATACAGAAATACCAATCTTTTAAAATTCTGAGCAATGTACTCTTATTTTATTATATAGACCCATTTGACAGCCAATTTATAACTATCATCAAATATATGTTGAAAGGGATGCCAAATATAACTAAACAATTTTTATAACTTTTCAAATCAAGGTTTCAGTTCATGCACAGTCTTTCCTCAAGTTTCCTCTCCAAGAGAAATATTGTAAATGCAACAAACAAGTGTACAAATATAAATAAGCAAAGAAGCTAGGAAAAAGAGATAGTGATACACAGAAAGATCACAGAGACCAGTGTTGCTAGATCTATGAATAATACTTTGGAAGATATTGCTTGAAAATTTTTGAAAATTTTAGTCAAAATTTCAAATGATGTTTAGATGTCAGTTTTTATTATTTTACTGAAAATTAAATGATCTCATAATTAACATTGAGTGATAGAACCGAGTAATTTACAGTCATTATTCCGAAGATCACCTTTCTTACGATGATGATTGTTATTTAAAGGGGCCTACCATCTAGGTCATCTCTCTGCTCTTCCCTACCTCTTTCCCCTTACCCTAAAGATGTGGTTATTCGTCGGGCATAGAGTTTGAAATCTTGGAAGGATTTTACTCTTCAACTGTCGCTAGGAATTATGTATTGATATTTCAGCTCAGTCGGTTGTCATTTAAGAGTGCTTATATTCGAGAGACCCATACTATTGAAACATTTTGGAGGACCTGGCAACATTAGTAGGGACAGTGATAGGATAATGAGGCACAGAGGGAGGAAAAAAAGCTAGGCAAGGACAGTGGTAAGAACACAAAAGGACTGTGACAGACTCCACATCTTCGCTCACTTCTGTCTACCTTCCTTATTCTGGTTCTTTCAGGTATGTTTCTTTTCAGCCTTGAGCAATATTGTTTTTGCTTCCCAGCTTCATTTGGTGGGAGGGGGTGGGGGCGTGAGGGTAGCAGTAATTTACATGTAGGAGAAAATTCTTGAGAATTATCTGTATTTATATTTAAAAATTATAGGATAAGGGTGAATATCAAATAAATGGGAGAGGTAAAAAAGGAGTAGAAGACAAGGAATTTAGGACAAAGAGAAAAGAATCTCACAGGTTCCCCGTTAAGATATTAGCATGGTAGTACTGTCTCAGTTCTGGATGTTGGAGCAGTATTACATTAGTATCAAGTTCCTTTGATAATTTGTAAAACCACTTTAGAAGAAATAACAACAATGGATTATGGAAGATCAAAACATAAATTATATCATATTTTTCAGGATATGCCTATGCTGAAGAAATGCATACATTTGTGTGATACAGCAGTAAAACTGGAGTCTTTCTCTGGATCAGACAAGGAGACAAATCCAGTGTTCAGAGATTATCATGGTTTATTCCACATCAACAAACTTTCTGCCATCAACACCTTGGCCTGCCATGTACCTGACAGCTTTGATCTGGCTTTCAAATTACGGAGAAGGAAATTTGTAATTGAGGTAAGTAGTTTCCACCTTTCTACCTAGTGATCAAGATGGCATTGCCAAGCATTATTGTTAACTTTAAAATTCAGTTACATGTGAATAGTAAGACAAATTACTTCCTCAGTGTTTAACTGCTTATCATTTTTAAACTTCACATAGTGAATAAAAGTACCGATAATGTTGTCTACACAGTATTGGTCACATAGCTGTAAACTTATATTCAGGATATTATGAATTCATACTCCACCCTTTGCAGCCCTAAAGATAGTTTCCTATTTTCATACCAATCAAATACCAGGACTGTACTTCAATTTTAACGCCCTATGCCATTGTTGCCAAAAACCGGTACAGGTTGAATCACCTAAAACTTGCACCCCAAATATTTCTGAAATGGAAGGTGCTAGTAATGTCCTGTTTTCACAGAAATGACGTGTATTTATTTTAAAATGTTACATTTTAAAATCGAACTATGCCTATTGACAGTAACAAAATAGAACTACAGTAAATTAGAATATCAGTGGTGTTTTTTACAGGATTCTTTTACAAGTAGTTTGAGCTATCATAGTTTGAATATTGTAAGTACTGGCAGTTATCTGCATCCTGTGTCACTACTCACTTATGAAAAAAACTGAGTAAACAAATTCTCTGGATTCTGAAGAAGAAAAGTGGCCTTCAAAGGTTGTGTTCAAAATGACGACCAGCAGTTTCAATACAACTTTCCAGTCTGCTTTGTATAGATTGATGCACACATTCTGGCATTTCATCAGAAATTTCAGCACAGGCAGCAGTAACATGTCCTTTCATATCTTGTATAGTCAGTATGTCCTCGAAAACAGTGTCTTGTAGCACTATGCGCTGGACAACCATCATACTGATACCACCTGTTCCTCCTAGTCTGCAGCAGAACATCTTTGGAATTTGGTCTGTTAGTTGAGATACGTTTGAGAATCTATGATCCTTCTATAAAAAATGGCTTGTGACCTGATGGTTCACTATTCCACACTACACATTGAACCCTATAACACGCGGGAGGTCGCACTTTTTAAATATTAGTGAATAATTTTGTTGCTAGCCGATGTAGGTCTTAGGACGCTCGTTTCATCCCTCCCCTCCCTCTCTCCCGCCTGACGTTAATTATCGTCAGTGTATTGCCTGCTGCGTTCCGGAGTAGTTTAAGTTTTCTTTCACTCTCGCATCAGCCGCGGCAAATTACCTTCATGCGACCCTCGTATAGTGCATTCTTACATGACTGCATTTCCAAGATAGTAGCTTAAGTAAAGTTCATGAGGTTTATGGTGGCTTTCAATGAAGTGTGGTTCTGAAGTTTGATCTTGAATTGTGACCAAATCATTCATTGAAATGTTCAAATGCAAATGTTGAGGCAATTTGCTCACACACGGCCTCTCGCGCTCTTTAAAATCTCTTGTAATTTTACCATATTTTGAAAAAAAAATCTCTCGTAATTTTACCAGATTTTGCAAAAAAAAAAAAAAAAAACAATGCTGATGAGAGATACTGGCTTTGGAGACCTTAACTCAACTGCCCGATGGGCATCCTTACTAGAAACCACTGTCTTAAGTTAAGAGTGAAATAAAGAAAATCTGGAGATCCCTGAGATCAGTTTCCATGTGAGACTGCATGTACCATCATAATGATTCATGATGATCCAGCCCCCGTAGCACGAGCTCTGGACTCTTGGTATAATTAAGGCGGTCCAATCAGTATGTGCCACGCAGTGGTTGTATGGCATGGACCCTTAATTGAAACAGTATGACCTGTGACTTTGTCATGGACCAATTTTTAGTCGAATAGAAAAAGTTCTCAGGTCGAAAGTTACTGTCATATTACCAAGTGAGTACCATGAAGTATTCAAGGATAACGGAATAGTTTTCCAGCTGGGAGCAGATGTCGTCAATCGGTGTTGGAAAGATGCATTTGCTGATGTCGTCAAGCCCTGTGGTCAGAGCACTTCAAATTTGCTCTTGTAAAAAGGGTTGTGATCACCAGGAGTAAACATGGAAATGCACTAGTAAGAGGTGAATTGGCCTACAGAATGGACTCGGGTGAAGGGAGAGGGAAATGCAGACGTGGCAAAGCCCACTCGTCTATGAAGCCGAATGTTATTCATATTGGAAGAGCCTTAAAGGAAGTGAAAGTTAGGAACATTGATTTTCTGCTTAGAAAATATTTCGGGGAGACTTGGGAAGAAAACGAAGATCTTGTTTTCTATAAGAATCTGATGGATTCTCAAACAGCTGTGAACAATGCAGAGGAGGACTCAGAATTTGAAATTCATCCAGAAGACGAGTTGCCTGTGTAATTTCGATGGAACAGGACAGGACTTGCAAGGTTGCAGCCTTTTTACTTCTTGCAGACTATCCTTTGATGTCATATACTATGTAATCACACTTACTTGTAGTCAATAAATAATTTCTTTTGTCATTTGAACCAGCATTAAGGCATCTTCTTTCCAATTACGGTGTGATAATATCTCTACAGAAGCAAACCTACCTAGATCCATGAAAACAGGAGCAAAACTCGGTGAATCCAAACAATTCTAGGTAATAACTAAAAAAATAAAACCCCAATATTTTAAAGATCGTCATAAAAATAGTCCGTAAGTGAATATAAATTTACAACGAAAAGGAATTTTGCATATCTGCGGGCCAAAGGAAGCAAGGCGTTTTTCGTGTTTCCTGAAAAAAACGTTCTGGTGCACTCACAGCGTTTTGCTTCTGGGCGCCTCATTTCTTCTATTTGCTTTTGCAAGATATCAAGTGATTCCTCTGGGGCATATTTCCATAGTTCTGCTACTACTGAGTCTTCCCCCGGCACTTTGTTATTTTTGAGACGGGCAATGTGGCGCTTGATTTCATCCCCTTAAGGTGGTCTGGAATCTGGGTACCTGAGTAAGGGTTCCTTGGTCTTAATAGCGCTTTGCTGTTATAGAGCAATTAAGTAAATTCTTGAAGTAATCTGCCAGAATGCTGCAATTTTCTTCATTTGACGTCGCCAGTGTGCCGTCCTTTCGCTCAAAGCATAGAGATGGTGGTTTATAGCCAGTGAGTTTGCACTTGAAGGCTCTGCAGTACTCTCTGCTTTCATTCTTCCTAAAGTTTTGTTCTATCTTTTCAGTGAGAGATTTTTCGTATTTACGTTTCTCAGTTCTGAACACCCTAGCTGCTTGGGCACGTTGGGTTTTGTAGGTTTCCCAATCATTTTCTGTTTTCGTAGAGTAGTACTGTTTCCACGCATTGAGTCTTTCTTGGAGGACTGATTCGCAGGTACTGTTCCACCAGGCATGCTTTTTGCTTCTCTGGATTTCTGAAACGTCTTTGGCGGCCTCAACAAGGAGACTTTTGGCGTTGTTAAAGTCACAGTCATTTGGTCTAGCCTTCTCCTGGAACTCCTCAACCCTTTGCCGAAGTTTATCATTGTCGAAGCGTGTGATCTGTTTGGTTGTCTTCCTTGTGTTTGCAGGAATTGGTTTGAATTTCATAAGAGACATATAATGATCTGAGGCCACATTGATGTCTTTCTTTACCTTGACATTCATAATCTCAGGGCTGTTTCTCCTGGAGATTGCAACATGATCAATTTAGAACTCTCCGAGAGCTTGGACGGGAGAACACCAAGTCATTTGCTTTCTGGGTAGATGGCAAATGTGGGTCGACATGACCTGCAGGTTGTGATTTTCGCAAATGGACACCAGTCTTTTGCCGTTGGGATTGGTTCTTTTGTGAGCAGGGTAATTTCCTATAACTTTCTTGTACTTCTGTTCACGACCTAGTTGGGCATTGAAGTCACCCAAAAGAAGCTTGACATGGTGTTTGGGGATTTTGTTTAATTTTTCATCCAGTAGGTCCCAGAAATTATCAACTTCGTCTGGATCAGACTTGTTCTTATCGTTTGTAGGAGCATGTGCGTTAACTAGGGCGTAGGTTTTGTTCGCGCATTTAATTGTGAGTATAGACAATCTGTCATTCACAGGTTCGAAATTTGCAACCGATTTAAGGATCTTGGTTCTAACAGCAAACGCGGTTCCAAGCATCACAGCTTCATTGAGGATTCCTCTTTGCGCTTTGCTCTTGAAAAATCGGTAGCCTTCGGATTCAAAAATCTCTTCATCTGGGTACCTTGTTTCCTGTAGGGCCATTATGGATATCTGATTTTCGTGAAGAGCTTTGGTGAGGGTTTTCAGCTTGCCAGTTTGTGTAAGTGAATTTATGTTGAAAGTTGCTAGAAAGGTTTTAGATTTTGGCCTGAGTTTTTGACTCTTCGGGGTACACCGAGACGCTCTGACTCGTCTCTTGCATGATGTCGAGTCTCCCCCAGAATCCGAACAAGACTCGTACGCCGTGGCATTCACAACGAGGGATTTATCCGAAGATTTACCCCTTGGGGTATGTTTCTTGAAATGTTGTGCCATCATGGTTTTTGACTTGACTTTGCTTTGGACGGGTACCCATCCTTTTATAACTAGGGTTGTTAGCCCTAGAGGTTGCCTCAAGATGTTTTCTGGCTTCTGGTCATTTACCAGTCTTCACCGTAACCCTGGCAAGGGACCAGTTTTTTTTTCACGGTGGTATTTTATTTCCCTACTACCCTCTGACTGTGCTGGCGGCAGAGCCAGCGAGCTTCCCCAATTCCAATGGGATGCGCCCGATGGAGGTAACCGGTAAATCCCCACACGGGTTATTATTATTATTATTATTACTATTATTATTATTGTTGTTGTTGTTGTTGTTGTTGTTGTTGTTGTGCTTTTACGGCCACATTGGACCTCTGTAGTCAATTTCTGCCCGGTCTTCTATGATGTTTTATGTTTTTGTTTTTTTTGTTTTCTTTCCTGTTCTTCCAGTATTTCTGCATTCTATCTATCTTCGTTGTCTCTCTTCTTCTGAAAATACCCTTTTAGTTGTTTCTCTTTTATCACATTTTGGTAGGAATCTAATTTTACTATTCTTCAATTTATTTACTTTGTTTGATTTATTCTTTAAATCCTCCAGTGTTATGTCTAATTCTTTCATGTCTTCTTTTATTTCTTTTATCCAGACAGGTTGTTTTTGTTTCCAAAGCTTTTCCAAAATTCTGTGTATTAACCTGTCTTAAGGTGTTCTCAACAGATGACCAAAGAACGATATTCTCTTTTTTCTTATGAAATCCGTTATGGGTTCTATTTCCTGATATACTGCTGCATTTGGGATGATACGCCATTCTCCTTCTTTTTGGTACTTCTTATGAATGCATGTTCTTACTATTCTTCTTTCTATTTTTAAAATTTTGTCTGTGTTATTCTTTTGCTTTAGTTTAAATAATATTTCACTTCCATAAGTTATTTTAGGTCAGACTACAGTCTTATAATGTTAAATTTTGTATTTGACAAACATTTCTTGTTGTATGTATTTCTCGTTACTTTTTGGGCTCTGGATAATTTATTCGTTCTCTCTGTCCAAGAAATGTTTTCCTTTAAATTGTATGTTATAGTTTCTCCAAGGTATTTAAATTGTTTTCCAATTTATATTTCTTTCCCACATATCAGAACACTGCTTATTAAAAGGGGATCTATTGCCATTATTTTAGTTTTTTCAAATGAAATTGTTAATCCTATATTTCTAGCAATAGTTTGGAGACTTGTGATTTGATTCCGAGCTTCATTAAGGTTATTAGCTAGTAATGACAGATCATCTGCAAATCCTAAGCAATTTAGATTAATTTCATCTTTAGTGTATCCATTTTTTATATTTTTGTTATTCTCTTTATACCATTCTTTCATCAAGTATTCCAGAGTACAATTAAACAAAAGTGGTGATAGTACATCACCTTGTCTTAGTCCTGTTCTGATTGTAAATGCTTCCGATAATTCTCCTCTAAACTTTACCTTTGATTTAGTGTTTGTTAACGTTAAGGCTTATCATTTTAACTAATTTAGGATGTAATCCAAAATTTTGTAATATTTTTAGAACTGAAGGTCGGTGAATGCAATCATAAGCTTTCCGAAAGTCTACAAAAGTGATAATCATTTGTTTCTGTCTTCTTTTGTAGATGTCCATTAATAATTTTATTGTTATGATTTGATCTGGACAACTACGCCATCGTCAAAATCCTCCCTGGTACTCCCCTAATTCTTTTTCCAGTTGACATTTGCACTGATTGTGAATTATTCTTGAGAATATTTTATAAGCACAATCCAGGAGTGATATTCCTCTATAGTTATCAGAATTTGTTCTATCTCCTTTTTTGTGTAAAGGGTGGATTACTGCAATTGTCCAATGGTCTGGTAATTTTTCATCATTCCAAATTTTAATCAAGCATTGGTGAAGTGATTCTGTAATTGATTCCGCTGCATTTCTCCACAACTCGGCAAATTTTTGGTCTTCCCCACAAGCTTTATAATTTTTCAGTTCTTTACTGACTTGATTAACTTCAAAGCTGGGTGGATCGATATTTTCTGGTGGAGTTTTAATTTGCATGTCTGTGTTTATATGAAGTAGTTCTTTTGGTTCTTCACAATTCAATAATTTATTGAATGTGTCTGCTAGAATTTGTGTATTATCTTTATTATTATATGCCATCTCTCCATTCTTATCTTTTAGCATAAGTGTTGGCGATTCATTTTTTTGAAGTTGTTTACTAAATATTTTATAGTAATCCCTAGAATTGGTCTTTTTGTGATCTATTTCTATTTGTTGAATAATGCTTTTTTGATGTCTTTTAATATTTCTGATGGTTTTTTGGGTTAGTTTTCTTTGCTTGGTAAATTCTTCATACGATATGTCTGTTTTCTGACTTTGATGATTTAACCATGCCTCATGTCTACTTTCAAATGCTTTATCGCATACCTCATTCCACCACTGATCCTTTTTCCTTGGACTTGGCAAGGCAATTTTCTCAGCTATGTCTTTTAGTTTCGGGTTGATTTCTTCTAATTTATGTGTTTTATCAATGTCTCGAGTTAGTTCTTTATACTGTTCATTGTTTATTAGTTTATGGGGATCATAAACTTTTCTCAGTTTACATTTTGATTTTGGTTTCTTTACTGGTGTGAATTTCATTTTCATTTTCACCATGTAATGGTCAGACCCTATGTGTCTATTCCTCTAAGTACTTTAACATTTTGGATTTCCTTATGATAATTATTTTCCATACAGACATGATCTAATTGCCATTCTCCTTTTCTCCAGTCTGGGTGTTTCCATGTCTTAAGTTTATTAGGTTTTCTCATAAAATACGTAGATTTTGATATATTACGGTTTATTGGTCTGTTTTTGAGCTGGCCATTTTTTTATTATGTCCCTGTATATCTTTCTTTACCTAATTGTGCATTGAAGTCGCCTATTAAAATTTTGGTATGATTTTTATTTATGTTTGTCGATGTTTGATCCAAGAGGTCCCAGAATTCATCCATCTCTTCTCTGGTTTTTCTCCTATTGGTTTTATCATTTGTAGGAGCGTGAGCATTAATTATTATGTAGATTTTATTCGATGCCTTTATTGTTAGCATCGCGAGTCTTGGGGATTGTGCCTGAAAATCTATTATCGAATCAATTACTTTCAAGTTGACTGTGAAACCTGTACCAAATTTTGGACAATTCCTCATCACTCTTCCTCCACGAATGCCTTTGTACACTCTATACCTTTGGGATTCCGTGGGTTTCTGGTCTGAATTCCTCATCTCTTGTAGTCCTGCTATAAGGATCCCTTGTTTGTCTAGTTCATTAGTTAGGATTTTTAATTTTCCCACCTCTGCCAGAGAGTTGATGTTGTATGTTGCTAAATAGTTTATCTGTTTCAATTTTAGTTGTTGGTTTACTCGTTGGTTTGTCTTGGGTATTTCCAGATGCTCCGACTCATCTGACTCATCTTTCAAGCAACTGCCCACCGTATCTGAATGCAGTCTTCTCTGCCTAGTACAAAGCGGTGGAAATTTACAGAAAAGATTTCCGTCCATTCTTGACTGTCAAAGGCAATATAGCCTTGGATGGAGCAAGCTCCGAGTTACAACTATGGTTGTGAACCATAGAGGTTGCCTCAAGATGTTCTCTGGCTGTCATTTTACGGCATTGAGCCAGCCCTCCTCCTTTCCCCGGGCTTGGGACCGGCAACAGCAACTACTGAGCTACTCAGTCCTCCCAGTAGGTACTGCAGGCGTATTTAATTACAAGTAATCTTAATAATGTTATTCAAGTCTGAAAAATGTACATAAAGATACAATTTTCACTTAAATTGTTGTAATAAACATTAATGCAAACTGGTATATATATATTAAACCCTCCAGGGTTGGTTTTTCCGTCAGACTGGAGTGTGAGACATTTGGTCTGGGATACAACTGGGGAAGAGGACAAGTTCATCTCCCAGCCTCACCTGTTATGCTGAACAGGTGTGTTGTGGAGGATTGAAAGATTGAAAGGAATAGGCAAGGAAGAGCCTCTGTTCGACCTGTTCCAGCCTTTGTACCACTTTTCATATTTCATGGCAGAGCTGGGAATCGAACCCGGGCCTCCAGGGTTGGCAGCTAATCACACTAACCACTACACCGTAAAGGCCATCTTAAACTTAAGAGAAAAAATTCATTAGAAAATTTGCTTACCATTTAGCTATTAAAAATATTGAAGAATGCAGAAAAACAGAACAGCCATGTAATATAACTACAGGAGAACCTCTGAAACTCTGATCATCTAGACAGTTGTGTAGAGCCGGAGCCCGCAGCCTGGCATTTGGCACCCACCTGTCAGCATATTTTCGGAACTTATTAGCGACATTTTAATTAGAATGGGGGGAGGGGGGGGATTGAACAATAATATAAATTATTTCTATCAAAATTATATAGGTAATTATACAATTTTGCCATGATCATATTGTTTATTGAGCTAAATTAAAAAGAGTAACAAAAAACGTACTTGTAAAAATATGTATTCCCAAGTTTGTAATATTATGGAAATGTTGTTTCCTTCAAAATATTGGAATGGCAACTAACACCCCTGAATTATGCCTATGAGCATATTGATTGTAAAAGGTATGTTGCTGACTACATTCATATTTGAAGTCATAGAATTTTATGAATGGCTTTAAAATGCTTGTATAGATGAACTACCTTGTCTACTGAGTTTTTCTTCAAATCTAAAGGTTTAAAAAATAAATCATAAATATCATTAATTGAGTTTACTGTGATCAGTGTTCTTCCTAGGACCTTTCTAGTGGGCGCACCGCCCAGCCGTTTTCACTGACCGCCCGGCTATGATAACCTAGATATGTGCTAGCTACATAACATTTCAAGTTACTTTACGTCACACCGATACATATGTCTTATAAACTGTATATAGGATAATATCTTTTGTTTATTTCCACCTATTCAATACATTACAAGAAGTTGGCATTTATTTTAAAACATTATTCAGATGAGACATGTTTTAAAATAAATGCCAACTTCTTGTAATGTATTGAATAGGTGGAAATAAACAAAAGATATTATCCTATATACAGTTTATGAAACTTTCAATACGGACGAAAAATGATTTTCATCACTTGTAACATATGTCTTATGGCGACGATGGGATAGGAAAGGGCTAGGAGTGGGAAGGAAGCGGCCGTGGCCTTAATTAAGGTACATTAAAAATGGGAAACCACGAAAAACCATCTTCAGGGCTGCTGGCAGTGGGGTTCGAATCTACACATATTTGAGTCATTGTGTGTTCCAAATTAAATACTGTAAATTATTTAAATGAAAAATCTTCATTATTTTCAGGATAATTGTACAAGTTACATCGGAGTTTAAATGTTTAGCTTATCACATAATATCATGTGTGAACAATATCTGAATTAACGTGGAATCGCATGCGAGCACTCAATTTCGTGAGACGTCTGGCACTCCACAGCAAGCGAGTAATAATGAATGAGCAGTAGAACACTAGAAGTTCAAAATACTCTGTTGTCTCTTCATCGTTATAACACTAAAATAGTTCAGTTTTGCAGTTAATGTTTACCTGACTAATATTATTGTTAATGCCCTGAGCGGGGGGGGGGATAAATTAAAATGTTATCATATTCATTTTTTTTACGTCATATTCCCGGCCCAGCTACTCATTTCTGCCACCCAGCTGATGAAAAGTTCTGGGGAGAACACTGGTGATAATAAAATGCAAAGTCAATAGAAATTTGTTGTTTGTTTCTAGAAACTTCACTTACCACCAGAACTACAGGAGACAACTCAGCGGGAGCAAGATGAGATTAGAGTCTCGGCAATGGGATGTGGAGCACCACAGAAACAGTTACTAGAATTCTAATTCAGCTCTTTTGGCTGATTCCTAGTTTTGTATAGCAAGATTATCTTCCCTTTCAAAAATATATATATTATTATTTTATATTAAATTTTTATATTTTATATTGAATGAGCATTGGAGCCATAAAATAAATTCACGCACATAATATAAGAAACTGTTTTGGATCTCTGAACAGTTCATGACATATAACATAATGAGAATTGTGAGATATATAAATGTAACATGTCTGCTGAACACATTGCTACCTAACAGACAAATAAAAGATTGAATGTCTCTTTGAGTGTTGATTTCTTAGTTTGCATGCTTATCTCTCATGGCTTATCATCAAGCCATTGTTGGTTTAATTTGTCCCAATTGTCATTAGCAGTGATGTTCAGGTCCTACAGATTGCTTAGTCTATCGGGACATCCAAAAATGAATTTCTGTTACACTGCCTGACAAAAGAATTGAAGGACCCAGAAGGCAAGGAGGAAACAAAATTAAAGTTCACGTGTTGAGCGAGTCTGTGATGTTATATCAGTGATTACAAAATCCATTCAAATTTGCACAGAACTTAGCAGTACGAGCCCACTTATCAGTATGATGTTGCATCCCCTTTGGCCTGGATGCATGCACTATTCGGTTGGGAAGGGTGTCATAAAGCTGTCTTCTCGTGAGGCAAGTTAGCCAACAATTGTTGTAACTGGTCCTTAACACGTTCCCTGCGGCAGTGAATTTCGATGACTTAATATTACGTCGTATCGGCCCACTGGTGACCCGATGCTGCCTTTAGTTATTATCGGTTCGGGTCACCGGTGACCTGACGAATTTGACTTTGTTTACTCCCTAGTATGACATCCTAAACCATGCATGTGCACTTGTTGTGTGCGTTATTGTTGAGGAGACATTCCAGCGTATTTACCTGTGCGACAGTGTTCCGATTCAACAATTGCGTGAAACAGAAATGACCGCGGAAATAATTGGGTCACCGGTGGGCCGATCAGAACTAGCAGTATGACTCGATCCTTTACTTCCATTGGAACACTATGTTGTCGATTAGTTAACGGAAATTCGTTACTAGGACGTAGTTACTCACTTCGCAATTCTGGGAAGTTCGCACCGACGGATAAGAGTAATATATTTCGGGGCACATGGTGACCTGAACCGCACGGAACGTGATATAAGCCTACCCCAGTGCTGTCCTAACCCTCTTTCTTTTCCGTGCCACCGGTGTGTCAGAATGTGAAAGCTCCATACCTAAAAAGGACGTGAAATTGCTTGTAAATATTATATTCGGAAGATAATAAATATATCAATAACTACTCCAGTAACCTCTATAGGCTTTCCTAAGAGCAATGTAGAAAGCAGATATCAGAAGGGTGGTACTCCTTAAACAACAATCTACCATCTGCGGGCAGCAACACTCTAGGCTTCATTCACCGTAACCGCGCTAAGCGATTCCCGCGTAAAAATATAGGTCAGACAACAATTGGGGCTCAGGGTGACCCGAAGCGATATGAATGGAAGATGAAAAAAACTTCCTTCGGGTCACCGGTGGGCCGATCAAAACTAGCAGTATGCCTCGATCCTTTACTTCAATTGGAACACTAGGTTGCCATTAGTTAACGGAAATTCTAGGACGTAGTTACTTACTTCTCAATTCTGGGAAGTTCGCACCGACGGAGAAGAGTAACATGTTTCGGGGCACATGGTGACCCGAACCGCACGGAACGTGTTAATATACTGGCACTGGGACGGAATTGAAGTTCAAGCTGGTCAAACACCTGTTCAATCTGGGACAGATCTGGAGATCTTGCTGACCCTGGGAGTACCTCAGAATTATGCAGACAGTTCGTAGAGACAAGTGCCGTGTGTGGACAAGCATTGTCCTGTTGAAAAATAGCACCATGATGCTGTTGCATGAGAGTTAACACATGAGGACACAAGATGTCCATGATGTATCATTGTGCCATCAGAGTTCCTTCAATCACTACCAGTCGACCATGACGCCAGGAGTAAAACAGCCATGCCTCTCCAAAACATTGGAAGAATAGGACCTCTCCCCAGGATGCTGCCATACTCGCGGGCGATGGTCATCCAGGGTAGTGCAGAGCCACGATTCATCGTTGGACACAATGCGATGCTATTCATCAGCAGTCCGTGCTTCCCGGTCATGGCTCCACTCCAAACGGAGCTGTTTATGTTGTGCTGTTAACGGCAGCCTATGCATGGACCGGTAACTCCCTAGTCCAGCTGCTGCTAGTCTAGTGAGGGATGACACAGAATGTCGCAGGAAGTCCATTACTTGTTCTCAGATGGCAGGTGCAGATGTGAAAGGGTTACGGATGTGCTTGGTGCACAGTAGGTAATCCTCCCTTTTTCCCCTCTGATTAGTGTTATATAGATGATGGTTGCCTAATTGTATTTCCTCTTAAAACAATAATTACCACCACCGCCACCACCTTGTGGTCAAACGTGGTCAATTGGAACCTTGATGAAGAGTATGCCTACCCTTAAGTTTCTATGCAGTCGAACATGAGAAAGAAACTGTAATATTGATACTATAACACTTTTATTCATATCATGTGACACCCTTCATTGAATTTAGTGATGTTTTAATTATATGTTACGTTATGACCAGCTGAGGATGACCTTTAAAAAGGTCGAAACCGGTCCTGGACATTAATAAGACTAAATAAAGTATTGATTAGGAGGAAGCTTCCTATCCTTATATTTGTATCAAATATCAATACGGACATGAAACTAATAGATTATGATCACCTGTTACATCCAAATGCCCCACAGATCTGGATATTTTTGCATGATTCGACCAGCCAGCAAATGGAGATCCACAGTGAGGCCCCTTTCAAACTCTTGTCAGGTGCTGATAACGCTATCTCACATGAGTAAGCAGCATCTGTGTCCTTCACAGTGATCACTCAACATCCGACACTGTTCACGCCCCAGGCCTGGTAACATCACTGAACATGAACAATACTAATGCACTCTGGTAGCTGTTCTACTTGTCACAGAGAATTGCAACTCTAATCATTTACATACCTGCCAATGGTGTGTACGTATACAAAGTTACATGGGCATCCAACCATTTCTTTTGGGTACTTCAATTTTTTTTGTCAGACAGAGTATGATCAGCAGGGTTTATGTCAGGGGAGCAATCAAGCTCCTCTACTCTGACATCAACTTTGTGAGAGAAGACCTTGAAAAATCCTGCATGGTGGATGGGTAAGTTTTGTCCATGAAAATGGTTTCTTCTGCAAAACACTGACAGTGCAGTTCCAAGGTAAGTTTGAGAATACGTATTTTCCGATATTGAGGAGTCGGGGAAAAGCAGGCTCCTCTAGTCTGGTGATATCAACTTTGTGAGGGAAAGATGTATATTGGATGGTTGATTTATTGTCCATGAAGATGGATTCTTCTGTGAAACACTGATAGTGCAGTTCCTTAGTGGGTGTGAGGATATTGTCCGGTATTGAGGAGTCATGGGAATGAGCAAGCTCCGGTGATCTGGCGATATCAACCTTGTAGCGTTGAAAAAACCCTTGGTGGAGGATGGGTGAGTTTTTGTCCATGGTGAAACACTGGCAATTCAGTTCCATGGTAGGTTGGAGGATATTGTCCGGTATTGAGGAGTCTAGGCCTGATTTCATCACCAGGCACTTTTGTTTGAATAAAACTCTTAAAATATAGCACGTGAGGTGAAAAGCAATAGAGGTAGGTACCAATTTTTCCTCCTTTGAAAAGGAGTTATTAGTAGAATTGGTGACTAAATACAAATTCTTTTAAAATAAAATAAAAGGATAAGGATTTCAGATACCATACCCAAGCGGAGGGTTAAATTCTTTGGACATATTTCAAGAATGCCCAACGGCAGACTCAGTACCACAATAGGAAAGGCAAATATGAACAACAGATCGAGAAATTTAAGACAGATGGTAGCCTGTATACTGCATTGAAAGTGTTCTGTCCTTGATAATCAGATAGAGTCGAGACACCAGTGTTAGGGAAAATATTGAACAATTTATGATGTAAAAGTAAATATGTTTTCTTGGTGCGGGTTTGTGTGTCCCTAGCTTTGGTATTGGACAAGTCACTCTCCTAGAAGTCATACAAGGTAAGATATATTATTTGGAACTGAACCACACACATATTATATGTAGGAGAGAGAGAAGTGGTCAGTGCCACTGCTGGGGACCCAACCAACCTGCTGTACGTAGTATATTTACTTTTATTGTATCTAAAACTTTATGAAACGGAAAACATTTTCCAACCAAAGTAGCGTGGTGAAGGAACTCTACTATTGGCTGAAGTTATTCAGTTAGGCATCATTCCTACAATTCAGTGCAGATACTCACCTGCATAGATGACATTTCCAACAACACAATAAAAACACTTACATGAAAGGTGGTTAACAAACACTCACACACACCTAAAAAAAAATATTTAAGCCCTTATGCCTTGCTTTACTTGGCATGTATGCTGTAAAGAAACCAATGGTAAAAAATTATCTTCACCTCGCAACATGTGTTTATGTCATCAATTGGTAGCGTTGTCTGGTGTCCACAGTGTGCCGCTAAGAACGTCATCCACCATTTCCGCCATAGCGCTTTTTCGCTGAACTAGACTTGTACCATTACTCAAGTTCTATCTTTCATTAAGTTTTACCCTTCTTCTTCTTCTTCTTGCTGATAGGTTTGTTTGGGTTTGTGTTTTACTGTTATCCATTCACTGTCTATATATATTATTATCTTCTCATATTTGGTAAATAAGACTTTTTATACACACGCATCACACATTATGGGATTATATTCACACATAGATTCATAATATTATTGTTAACACCAATGGTTAACTAGTGGTTGTATTCAAAAATGTGACATACGGATTAAAGGTTAGAGATACAAAGAATGTTAGGAGTGCAAATCCTATGATAGCTGCTAAAACAAGAGAAAGTCGTTTGTTTACAACATTAATTTGGTATGAGCAAGAAACTGGTTTAAAAGTGAAATTATGTGTGGTGATGGTTCAAATAATAAACATTGGATGCTTGTTGGCAAAGGTATGTTCATTTTTATTAATTGCTTGAATAAAATACGTTGAGGGGAAGCATATTGCAGACATTGGAAGAATAGATGGTTACTATTTCCGTTGGGCTGTCCACAGTTACAGTATGGGAGGTTAGAAATTTTAAAACTATATTTGTAGTCGGGCGTTAATACATGGTTAAATCTCAAACATATGATATTAATTATGTGTCGTCGAGTATAGGATCCATTGAAATACCATGGTTTTGTAGGAATATAGGGTTGCAACTGATAAAAGAATTAACCCTTGGTACTTGCCGAGCGTTGCCATGAATTTTGTCAAGATTGACGAGCTTCATGCTTGATAAGTGGAAAATAATCTGTAATAGGAACTTTTATTTGAAGGGGATCCGATAAGGAGTGACTTGCTTCTTTAGCGGCTAAGTCAGCTTGATCATTACCTGGGTTGTCCGTATGCCCTTTAATCCATATTAAAGTAATATAGGCTCCGGAATGTTCAAGTTGATACAGCATTTGTTTAACCTCATATAAATATCCATTGTAGGACTGTGTGGGTGTATGGAGAGCGTGAAGAACGCTTTGGGAATCCGTAAATATATTGACTTTCGGAAACGCATGTTTTTGCACATATGATAGGGCTTGTCGAATTGCAAAGAGTTCTGCCGTGAAGATAGTTATATTGTTCATCATAATCTATAAGTTTCATTTCCGTATTGATTGTAGCTACAACATAAGATTAATACTGAAGCCTCCACCTTATCAATACATTTATTTACATACTATCATTCACAGTACCGGTTTCGACCCTTCAAGGGTCATCCTCAGCTGACAATTACAAATAAGGTGCTTAAAACATCACAATGGAAAATATTGTACAGTCGTGACAATTGTCCAATTCAACAGACCGTCTAAAACAAATGATACAATTAAAACAGTAAAATAAGTCCTCTCTTCTTGGATTGTAAAAGGGTTACATAGTATAAAAGGACATGTCATTTGCAAATGTTTTTGTTGTTTTGATCAGCGTAAAAATTGAAACTTGCAAAGCCATGTATGCACTGATGGTAGTATTCTTGAAGTGTCCACTATTTTGCGTTAAAACTTATGGCTAATTGATTAAAACATTTCGAGGGTTTATTCTTGTAATAACTATAGTCTTTGTTTCACCGTGTTCCTCTGCTGGTAGTATGAGCGTCTTGAAGTGACTTGGACACTGGTTTTGAAGAATTGGGTAGTTGTCTAGTGTTCAATTCGAGGCATATTCAATGTATATGTAAAAGACTCATAATATATTGTACCGGTTACGACCTGTACATGCATATTTTTTTATAATTAATTGCATTCAATCATCACGCGTAATACTCCGAGCAAGCCTGGTTTGTTTACATTCGGTGGAACGAACGAGCGAGCGAGTCGAGGATAGCTGTGTGTGTGACGTAGCTGCAGGGGCAAGATAGATCACCCGCCTGACACGCCAGGTGTAGCTGGCCTGACCTGGTATGTTCTGGATTCAAGCGTCACACCTTCACGAACATTCGATTAAGAAAATTTTAAAACTCCTAATAATTATGGTAGCGACTTGAGCGACATGTCATTTTGAAGGGAATCACATAAACGTCGCAAAGCGTGAATCTCAAGTAAATCCGTCGAGGGATTCATGAGATAACTAGCTTCAAGAGATCACGCTACATGATGACGTAGAAGCCTTGAAACCGAATATAAGGAGGGCTTACTTTAGCCTGATCAGTCAGTCACAGCCGAGTATTCAGCCTGGCTCTACACGCTGCCGTAGTTGTCAGAGGCTATCTTCGAGTAGTTACAGTCTTCATGTGGAACTTAAACCATCACAGCCATATGGAACTTATCAGTTGTGCGCGCGTGAACCCCAAAATTCTTCAAAGTCTTTATGAACAGTGACTTGTAATTTTCGCCAGTGATGAACTCTAAAAGTATTCAAAGTCTTTATGAACATGGACTTATAATACTTACGAGTGTTGAGGAACAAATCATTCTAAGTCTTTATGGACAGTGACTTGTAACTTTTGCCAGTGATGAACTCTAAAATTATTCAAAGTCTTTATGGACATTGACTTGTGATTTTCGCCAGTGATTATTCAAAGTCTTTACAGACATTGACTTGTAATTTTTGCCAGTGATGAACTCTAAAATTATTCAAAGTCTTCATGAACATGGACTTGTCATTTTCGCGAGTGTTAAGGAACGAATTCTTTAAAGTCTTTATGGACAGTGACTTGTAATTTGCCAGTGGTGAGAAACCAATTAGTCAAGGTCTTTATGAACATTGACTTGAAATTCTGCGAGTGATAAACACATTTTCGAAGTCTTTGCGGACATTGAGTCTATAATACCAATATAAATGGTCCGTTATTGGACATTGAGTCTATCGGCCACATTGGACTTAGGTAATGAGTGATTACCTACAACGTTGTCAGAGACCATCGGAGATCATCCAGAACATCGGAAGTTCGAGACTTACTCATACATAACCAACCTGGGTGTTCCGGCCTCATCTTAACGGAGTATTTGGCATCTTCCAGAATGTGTTCCAGCCTGTCCGGCCCGGTGAGCTGGAGACCCGGACCATTTAAAGGGCGATGTTGAAGACAACCCCTATCTACAATGAGGTCATGTGCAATTTGATATGCATTTCATGAATAAATTCTTATTCAATCTGATTAAATTTTTTCTTGTAGACAGGACCCTGCCTCCTGTACCAAGCCCTAGCTAGTGTCCATCCAGTTTCACCCTGAGAACTCTTTCATGCTTACGTTAAAATTAAATCCTAAAGTCGGGCTCTTTTACTGGTACAATATACTAATGCTGAGTTGATAGTAAAATGCATTTTGTAAGAATAAAAATTTGTTTTAGCGACGTGCTCCTTAATTTGGTGTTGTATAATTTTATCAAGTGTCAATTTGTTTTACAATACTTGATATCTTGATTTTGAAAGATAGCGTGAAGGCTTCTTCCTTTTATGCTGTAGGCCGTATTTATCTGTAAGTAGAAACGAAGTGTGTGAGAAGTTGCGTCTACTAGGCTTTTTGTTAGAGGTAAAAGAGTGTGTGTTGTACTTACTCTAGATGTTGACACTGTTGTGCATTACACAGCAGCACATCGAGTACTGTTGAGTGTTTGTCTAGAGCTGCTGCTTGTGGCTGCGGAGGGGAAGTTTGAAGGGGTAGAGGGAGTGGCTACTGGGGGAGTGAGACTGGAGTGGGGGGTGTGTCTGGGCGGTTCTTTTATGTGTATCGGGTGTTGCTTCTTAACTCTTTTTAGGTAATTGTTTTTTAAAAGGGGGATGACGGCATCAAAAAGAATGTTGGTTTTTTTCTGTAATTTCATTCAAATTAAAATTTGGATTGACATATTGATCTAGGTTTATATAAAATTCTTCCATTATACTGAGTAAGGGGCTCTTGGGGTTAGTACTTAGAATTTGCGTGTCATTTTCAATATTTGTAAATTTGTGTTTGTAATCTTCGATATGTTGTCCTATGGCTGAGAAATGTCTATGTTTTATTGCATTGATATGCTCATTGTAACGTATCTGGAAGTTCCTCCCAGTACGTCCAATGTAACTGGCTTCACAGTCATTGCATTTCATGCGATAGGCTCCTGAGTGGCTGTATTGATTTTTATTGTTAATGGATTTGGAATTATGTAGGATGCTGGCATTACTATATGTAGTTTTATAAGCTATTTTTAGGCCTCGTTTCTTGAAGATGTTCGTTATGGGGTATATATGGATGTTGTTGTAGGTGAATAGTACGTAATCTTTCTTAGTTTTTTCAGTTCTGATTAATTTGGATTTGGGTTGATTTTTTATTTTGTATATGATTTTGTTGATCATTTCTTTTTTATATCCATTCGGTTTGGCTATTTCATGGATCAAGTTGAGTTCTTTATTTAGTTCTTCTTTTGTTAGTGGTATATTAAAGGCTCTGTATATCATACTATAGTATGCTGCTTTCTTGTGTGCGTTAGGGTGGGTGGAGTCTATTTTTATTGTGTTGGATGTATATGTGGGCTTTCTGTATATTTTGTATGTTAAATGATTATCGTGCTGGTTATAGATATGTCTAGGTAGTTTATGGTGCGATTGTTTTCTGTTTCCATGGTGAATTTTACATGCAGGTCTATTTCATTTAATTGTTCTAAAATTCTGGTTTCATTAGTGTATCTATTATCTATTATGGCAAATACATCATCAACAAATCTACACCAGAAAAGAATATTGTCTATTTTTTGGATTTCTTGATGTTCTATATAATCTATATAGATTTCAGCTAATATACCTAATGTTGGGGATCCCATTGGTAAACCTCGCTGGTGATATACGGTGTCATGAAATTTAAAATAGTTGTTAATGATAAAATAGTTGTTAATGATAGCAAAATGGAGTAATTTTATGAACTCTTCTAGGGTACGGAGTTTGCTGTGGTTTTTGAGATCAGATTCTATTATTTTTATGGTTTTTTGCGTGGGTATGTTTGGGTACATGTTTATTTGTCATATGAAGCTAGTCTATGGTGTTGTTCTATTTTTATTTCTTTTGTGGTGTTGCAGAATTCTATTGAATTTTGTTTTGTTTTTTTGGCTAAAAATATGTAGAGTTTTTTGAGGAATGTTTGGATAAATTGTGACAGTTTGTAAGTTGAACTCGGTCTGTAGTTTATTATAGGTCTCATTGGGACGTTGTCCTTATGAATTTTCGGGTATGCTCTAGCGGTTGGTAGTCCTGGGTTCATTGTAATGAGTTTTGCAGTTTCTTGTTCGTTTAGAAGAAAATGGGTGTTTTTTAGTAATGTTTTTAGATTTCTTTGGATGCTGTTAGTAGGGTCTTTGTTTTTGATTTGAAAAGTTTCATCTTGGAAAGTTTCAATTTTTATGCTGATCAAAATAACAAAAACATTTGCAAATGACATGTCCTTTTATACTACGTAACCCTTTTACAATCCAAGAAGAGAGGACTTATTTTACTATTTTAATTGTATCATTTGTTTTAGACGGTCTGTTGAATTGGACAATTGTCACGACTGTACAGTATTTTCCATTGTGATGTTTTAAGAACCATATTTGTAATTGTCAGCTGAGGATGACCCTTGAAGGGTCGAAACCGGTACTGTGAATGATAGTATGTAAATAAATGTATTGATAAGGTGGAGGCTTCAGTATCAATCTTATGTTGATAGTTATATTGTTCGGTAAGTGATACTGAAAACTTGTGCATGTATTAGAATCAAAGAATGCTGCTCCTACCCCCTGTTGGGACTTTGCTCCATCTGTAAATATATTTACGTCGTGTCTGCTTGGTGATATTTTAAGTTTCTTTACTGTTGGCATAATTAAAGCGGTATTTTGTGAGGGGTGAGGTGATAAGGAGGAAGATTGAATAATAATCTGAGGTTTTAAATTAAGGGTTTCGTATGGATATGCTTGCATGATTAATTGCGGTGTTCGGAGTACAGAGCCGCGAAGATGATGTGACTGCATAAGCCGGATATGTCGCTGGGTATCTGCCATTTTTTGGAGGACGTTGTTGATAATATTTGAAGAGAAGTTGAAGTTTGGGTATAATAATGGAATTGGATCTAGTAAGGTGTTTCAGGATATATTTTTTTGCTAACATTAAACGTCTAATGGAGAGAGGGTATTCACCTGTTTCGACTAGTAGTGCATTTGTGGGGGTAGTTTTAAGAGCACCAATACAAGGTCTTAATGCTTGGTGTTGTATTATATCCAAGTTTTACCCTTAATTTCATGAGATTACTTATCAAGCTAAAAGAATAATGGGTCCACTCTCCATATTTTATTTTGAAATCCAAGTTCAAGTTGTTTATTTATAATAATAAAAGTGTAATACTTTCATAGACAAGAAGTCAAATAACATTTTGGATAGTTGAATTACTTTTTTGATTTGTGAAAAATGAAGCCATATGTTCCAGTGTTGACTTTAAGTTCTCCAGTCCATCAAACACAAATGTGACAACTACAACTCTATAACATACCAGTTAAAAAGCACATTTTTAAACAAAGAATTCTTGGAAGAATGTCATCAGATTCTATCAAATTACACTTTTTTCCTAATTAATTATTATAAACTGATGAAAATAGTTTAGAAATGTAGAAATATTTGTTTAAATTAGCTACTAGCACAGGAGCAGTTTTGAATTTTAAGGCAATAGCATAACGAGTGGAAGAAAAAGTGTGAGCTCTTAAGTTGTTCCCTGTTGGCTAGTATAGGGACCGTGATGAATCGACCGCTAGGGGCAGCACTGTTGCTATCTGAGGGTTTATATCTGTAGTTGTAATATGTTTATGTTCAGTAGTGTTGTTCTGTGAAAGCAAAAACATAAGTGTCATGCATTGTTGTTAAGTAAAAGTGAAGAGCATGTGATTTCGTGATGGTATTAATTTATTTAATGTAAACATAGTGCTGAGCTTATAAAACTTAAAAACATTATAGTACATTGTACATTACATAGTAGATTGCAGTATAATGTACATTATGTTAATATTAGGTTCCATAATCAGCTGAAGATGACCTGAATAGGGGTCAAAACCAGTCCTGTATACTAATGTGACATAGATATATTTTAGAAACTATATATCAATAAAGTATTGATTAAGTGGAAGATTCCCATCTTTATAATTGTGTATATAAACTTACAAACATACCGAGGAGGAAAAAATGCCTACTTCCTTCGTTTCAGGCTTGCAAGTCTGGCTATAAAACTATGAAAGTTAAACACTTTTTCAAACCCCCTAAAAATGAAAATGTAAATCCACAGCCTGTTTCCAGTTATATGACCGGGTTAGGAAATGGAATGAATGAAGACCCCCATCTAGCGGCAAGGATTGGAATTGTGCGGGCTGCCGAAGCCTGCCGCACTCCTCTGGTCAAACCACCTAAAATTGAAGTCGAATTTTCAAAATAAGAAAAGGCGATTCCCAGAAAAGGCAAAAAGCTTTCTGGTAAAGTTATGTGTGCGATTCACATTTTTCTAATTAATTTATAGTTAAATCAGATTCATTTGTAATACAAGGAGAACAGGTAGAAATTCATAGATATATGGAAACTGAAAGGTATGTGTTCTCATTAGTTCATTAGGTGTAAAAAAATTCATTCAGCTACCTTTCATAGTCTTGGAAAAAAGGAACATTTGTTACAAAAAATTGATATACCGGAAGTCATCAATGAAAGTTTGTCACTTAAACTCTATTTATTGAGCTAAAATATTCCAGGACTGTAGTCTTTGTCTTCCTCGTCTTCTGTTCTGTTCTTTTCTTTTCACCCCTCTTCTGTTGCCTTCTTTGTTTCCTTCTAGCCAGAACTTCAGTTCGTCTGCAGAAACATGTTTATGGTTGATAGTTCTGAGGATGCGGCATGTGCAGACTCCAGTCTTGAAGCCCATATTAATTCTTCCTTCATTTCCATCATAGTAGACAAGGACAACTTCATTTATGGTAGTACTGATGGTGTTGAAGGAGCAAAAGGTGATTTTAGGACATATCAGTATCATTGAGTTCAGGGATTCATTGCGATTTCGTGTTTTCCCCTGGAGACATTGGCAGAGAAGGTCGGGATTTCAAAAGGGCACAGTAGACCAGCTTTATTTCTGGTTCAGGTAGCCTGTGTGACTGAATATTTGTAAACGTAAATCCAGTGTCTTCCTCCAGTTCATCACTGTAGGTCAGATTTAGAAGCACTTGGAGGTGTGGAGATACTAGCCACAAAATTATTTACGTCACTTTTGCCAGGTTCACATTTTGTCCTCCAAACATTGTCAATCAGAGATGTGTTCCCTAAAAATTCTGTTACTTCCAGGCCCAGAAAAACAATCATCAGTACATAGCAAGTCACATGGCAACCACAGAGATGTCAACTAAAGCAATACTTGGGCCAATTTCACAGCTTTCTGAATCATAAACATAGTCGGTGTGAACTTTGACGGTCACGTTGTAATTATAATATGCCTTCCAGTACAAAATTCTACTAATATGCACGAATAAATAGCGAGAAATACAAGGAGACTTGAACTGGTATGACTTCATGTTGTGTAAAGTGGGTGTGGCCTATGTGCATCATCAAAAACTTTTAAGTTATTTAATAGACTTTGAGATTTAATTCGCATTCCAAACTTTGAAAATATAATCTCTAAAGCCTAAGCAACGAAATGTGAGAATAAAAAAATTATCGATAGTTTGGTGTATTTCATTAGTGATTCCCTGGGATCTAGTAGGAGTTCACCTGATTATGCAAAACACTATTCATTGCCTTTTTCCCTCCATTTCTAACATTCTTTACTACTGTCTAGAAAGGTTTATGCTACCTGGCCTAGGCTTTCCAGTTTATTACCAAAATCTTCCCACAGCTTCTTCTTGGATTTAAAAATTATTTCTTGCTCTGTTTCTTTTATTTATGTACAATTCCCTTTCTGCACCAGTCCTTGTTTGGAGCCATTTCTGACATGCCTTCTTTTAATGTTTACAAGCTGCTCTCACTTCATTATTACACCAAGATGTTAACTTTTTCCCATCTTTACACATAGTTGTTCCTAGGTATTCCCTTGCTGTTTCTTCTACAGCAACTCTGTATGCCACCCATTCTCTTGATATCCTGAACCTGCTAACTGTCCATTGTTTGGAACTTTACACTAATCATATTCATGTAGTTTTAATTTTCTCATACTGGAGATTTTCTATCATAGGCCTAGAGATACGTAGTTCACTACTGATCATCAAACAATCCCCAGAATACCCACACAACAGATTTCCTGATTTCAAAATCTGTTAGGATATAGTCTGTTTTAGATCTGGTGCCCCTACCCTCCCATAATAGTGATAAATAGCCTTATGCTTGAAGAATGTATTCGTAACTTCTAAACCTAAACTAGCGCAGTAATCCAATAAACGCCTTCCACTCCTGTTAGCTTCCTCAAATTTACCCATCACCACCTCATTTCTTCCGTTCTATTTCCAACTCTCGCATAGAAATTGCCCATTAGCACTATCCTATCCTTGCTGTTGACCCTGACTACAATGTCACTCAGTGCGTGATAAAACTTATTCCTCCTCATCTGCACTCCCATATAGTGAATAGACTGAGACAGTTCTTGTCCTAATTCCTCCAACTGTCAAATCTACCCACATCATTTGCTCATTTACGTGCCTAACAAAAACTATGTTGCATGCAATAATATTCCTGATTCCTACCCGACAATCTGCCCTTCCATTTTTAAGACCTATCAAGAACACTTTATAATCTCCTGTCTTTTCCTCATTATCTCCCCTTACCCGAATATCATTAACCTGGATCCGCCCAAGATTTTATTTTTTGAGTATCATCTTGTAACTTTTAGCATTGGATAAGAAGAAAAGGCCCGTGCCATGTATGACACGCTGGGCGGTAGTGCTGTCTTTTGTTTCACATATGGGAATTTGGATGATATTCCACATTTGGCTTAGAGATATGCTTTTATTCAATACTTTCGTTCACCGAGCTCGATAGCTGCAGTCGCTTAAGTGCGGCCAGTATCCAGTATTCGGGAGATAGTAGGTTCGAACCCCACTGTCGGCAGCCCTGAAAATGGTTTTCCGTGGTTTCCCATTTTCACACCAGGCAAATGCTGGATCTGTACCTTAATTAAGGCCACGGCCGCTTCCTTCCCACTCCTAGCCCTTTCCTGTCCCATCGTCGCCATAAGACCTATCTGTGTCGGTGCGACGTAAAGCAACTAGCAAAAAAAAAAAAATACTTTCGTTTGTAAATCATCAGTATACAAGTTTTTCTTCAATATTTGCATATATTACAAAAATAATGTTGTTCCAGAACTATTAAAAATACTTAGATGTTTGATTTTTGGTGCTAGAGATGATTTTAGAGGAGTTGTAAATGACCTGAGTTGTTAATTGTATGAGGAAATGAATTTATATTTTAAATAATAATGCTAAAATCTCAGAAGCTTCCCAAATCACTTGTTACACCTTGAGGCATCAGACAATCTGTATGAGGAATTATAGCAGCGGTATGTACAGAGATAAGTAACCTGTTCATGTGAGTACTGCACTAACGGTGATGTTCTGAAAGGCAAGTACACACTACTTTTTACCTTTGGGCAAATGATAATCAGTAAAACAGTCTACACATAAACCTACATTGCACTTGGTACACTGGGTTCTAGGCCTAGCAAGGCAATTTTCTCTTCACTCCTGGAATTGTAGGCCAGTGATGCATTCCATTATACCGAAGTTCCTGCACTGAATTATGTCCAAAACAATGAGATCTGCTGATCATGTGAGCAGTTTTGTAGCGTGTGAGATAAGTCTGGACAATTGCTTGTCGAAAATCAAGGTATGAAATGCCTTCTCGAGACATTGGTGTCAGCTGCCATGCATTATGCATTCTTACATCGATGAGCCAAGCAAATACTGCCCATCACCACATTTTTTTCTGCGTTTACTCGAAACCGGCTACCAGGTAAATTGTCGGCGAAGCCACCTCCATCTTTATCCCCGCTGTCATCATCCGACAAAACTGCAGCATCTGGAGGCTCGATGATTTGTAACATGTAATACCGTTTCTATGTCGTTAAAGTTTATCATTTTCCTACAAGTCGAGTACTTCCTGTAATGAAATTCTCTTATAAAAATGTATGAACCCACAAATGTGAGGCACATGAAAATATAGGATAAATAACTGCATAAAAAATAGAATTCAACAAGAAAACCGCGAAGTAGTGTTAATTTTACGTGAAGATTTTACTCTGTGTGATTAAAAATTGTTAAATTAAAACATATAACTTACAGCCTACACTATTATGCGTTACTAGGTTGATAAAGAAGAATGGAATGAACAGAAAAGAACATCAGAACTATAACAATTATAGGCTGAGTTGTACCGGGCAGAAATGCAGCACTTCCGCCCAGCGTGCCAGTTAAGTACCACCAAACTTTTACTTCAAATGAAAGGACACCAATCATCACCAAGACATATCTTAGCTAATCCCCATACATATAAGCACATTAGAGAAAAATATAGCACAACAGGTTCCATATAAATAACTATAGAAGTAAAGCAGGAATGGCTTATTTCAAACGTGCAGCCATTACTGGCACTCGTGAAAACAAGACTTCTTTTTATGTAGCTATTAGTGTTGGCTACTGAATGCATGATTCGAAGCAGTGTATCGATTCATTCAAGTGTCCGAGTGAATCGATTCACAGGAACGGCGAGCTCACGGCACACGATTCAGCTTACTCCCAGCGGACAGTGCTGAGTGGCGCACTCACTGGACGTTGACGGGGAGCCGAGCTTCCGCTGCAGCGAGACAGTGAATCATGGCACATCGAAAGAATCGTGAACGAGCACGGCTCAGTGAGACACAAGATACGCACGGCTCCTTATCGGCTCACTGCAGTGAGACATACAGTGAGCCATGCTACACTGAAAGAATCGTATGCTATAATGGACTCTCGAGCTCAGCTCATTTGAAAATGATACCCATTTGCAATCACTGTCCTCTCCTTACAGGGAGGTTTAAATAATAGATGGATTTATTTGCAGTGTTAAAAGGGTAGTCACATCATAATTCTGAAGTAGCTAGTAAGTAGGTAGGCTATTAGGTTATACTATTTATTAGTTTAATGAATCTTAGTATTATAACTTAGTTGACTTTTGACAATTAACCTCGACTCTAGCCTGCCCTATGACTATGAGTCATGCTCATGACCACTCAAAAGTACCTGTTTTATATTGGGAAGAACGGCTCAGTATTCTCCCAGTTCATATGTCACATCGTTGCACAAGACTTCAATCGTATGTGGACAGACGCAATAACAGTATGTTGAATCAGAAAACCAGCGGGCTACTGTACATCTCGGGTAGCCTATACAAAATATGACGATTTAAAAAATTCTCAGCTGATAGAAAAATACATATTTTCAGAAATGACTGAGCGAGTTGTCGTGCGGTTAATATCGCGTGGCTATACACTTGCATTCGGGGGATGGTGGGTTCGAATCCCACCGTCGGCAGCCGTTAAGATGGTTTTCCGTAGTTTCCCCATTTTCACACCAGGAAATGCTGGGACTGTACCTTAATTCAGGCCATGACTGCTACCTTCCTAATCCTAACCTTTCCCACCCTGCGTCGCCGGAAACCTTCGATGTATTAGAGTAACTAGCATTTTTTCTAAGAAAGGAGTTGATAGTATGAAGACCAGATGGCAGCTGCGAGCACTGAATGCTGTTGCTGCTGTCTTACCAGCACATACTACACAGATGCAGTAGGAGCGGTGACCAATGAGCCGTGAATCGGATCACTGTATCGATTCAGTAAAGTGAACGGAATCAAATGAATCGAATGTCCCATCACTAGTAGCTATACTGTACCAATGAGCACGATATACTAAAACAAACCAAGTAAGATGTTAGACGGGACTTATCTGAACACGACAATACTGTAGTAATACAGATGTTGATTCCCATAGGGAATTTAAAATATTTGTCCCGAATGAGTAAATTTATAATACCAATATAATGGTCCGTTATTGGACATTATAAATTTTCCAGCTAACTCATTCTTGGTTGCCTGCGTTTCGCCCTCGTGTGCTAAGTTAGGCTCATCAGTTGGGACTTAGCACACCACCCAAGACGCAAGGCTAGTGCATACCGTGGAGGCCACTGCATAGGCTACTTGAAGCCACCAGCAGTGCCAATGCACTTAGCACACGAGGGCGAAACGCAGGCAACCAAGAATGAGTTAGCTGGAAAATTTATAATGTCCAATAACGGACCATTATATTGGTATTATAATACTGTAGTAAACAATACAGTGCGCGCGGTTTCAATAATACGAGTCCAAGAAGACGATGTAGTTTGCCATGCCATAATTGGCACACTGGGCGGATCCAGGTTAATTCCTAACACATCCAGACTCATCCTGTTTGCTGTCTCAGCCAGTACTACTTTCTTTCTTACATAAGCCACATTAATACTGATAGCTCGCTATCGAATTCCATTACGTTCGGCAAGTTGTTTCCAAGGAGTCCGCTGCCTGTCAAGTGGAAGTGGGACTCTGTTTACTTCCAAAGGTGTGAGGCTTGCTTAAAATGTGAGTTTGGTAAATTCTGTGAAGCAGGATGCTACCCTACTTGGACATAGTCCCAGTGAGGATCTCTCCTCTAACGGATTAGGGACCACTGGTGGATTATGTAGTCCTAGCCACCTGAGCACAAGGAGGGCCATGGCCCAGAATATGTGCAAGATGCCCACTCCTGTTATATAGCAACTGGTATCTTGTTTGTTTGTTTATATTTATTTATTTATTTCAACTTTCTCCAACTGGAGATTGCCCGTGAGGATGAAGTATACAAAGACAATATAAATATTAAAAGTAATTGTGAGTTGGTTAGGACATTTGACATACTGTATGTTGTTGCATTAAAAAGTTTGGGAGATATAGTTCTTCAGGATTTGGATGGAATATTTCAAGGCAGTCACTGCACTTCAAATCAAATCAAAATCTCTTTATTTGCAAATGAGGTGTCTACCTTGGTGGCAAATGGTACACTAAAATACATTATTGTCAAGCAATAAATTTTAAATTAACAAGAGAAGAAGAAAATTTTCCTAGAATACAATATTATACAATTTATGCTAACAATTTTTTCTATTAAACACACAGCTCATCCTTAATAAATTTATATTGTTTACCAAATTCTACTTATAATATCTCCTGTACGAACATAGCCAACTCATATACAGTATGTGGAATTACTTCAAATAATACTATACAGCTGGTATAAGATTAAAATTTGCATTGCATTTATGCACTTATTTATTTTGAACCATGAATTTTATCTCTCCCCTCCTTAAAGAACTTGATATATGTGTGGCACTCCTATTGAGCTCATTGAAATTTATTGTAATCAATTGTGCGTGTTTCCTGTCTATCATGGCCATTGATATGTTATAATAAATGTGTTCTCTCCCTGTTCCTCACTTAAGGCTCTAGGGCAAGGAATTCTTTCCGTCCTGGGGCGTCCCTCCGTTCTTGCCTTTCTTTTCGTATCTTGATCTTCTGTCATGCCCCGCTCGTGTGCGCTTACCCCCTCCCGGCTTCTCCGAGAGAGGGGGCGTGCTGACGTTGGTCTTGAGTCCTTTCCCGTCTCGCCGGGCGATGGACATTCTCACTCAGCTGCTGCACATGGAGCAGAGCACTTCTCTTACATCGAACCAAGGACCGTGAGGGGGGCATGGGAGGTAAGAGCAACTGGTTTTCTAAATATTGGTAGGATGATGGGAGGAACTAAGAAACGGATATGTAAAGCCATGTATCTGGCGACTTTAGTTTGTGAACTGATAACAGAAGGCTTGGTCTAGAGATATTATTGAGTAATGAACTTGAACCTAAGTGTTCTAGCCCTTAAATTCTATGTTTCTTGTATCATAAGCAATTGGTGGCCACTTGAGCCTACGTTATCGATGTTTTGGTTTGTAATCAAAGTAGGCGCTAAAGAATGAGCTCACGGAAATGTTATGTAAGGTGCCAGAATGTTCTGGGTGTTTAGTTTGAGAAGCGATGTCTTATGTTTGCAATAGTACCCTAATGGGATGTTAACTTTATGTTCACTTTTAGATGATGTTTCTTTTCACGAGGTAGCTGGAGAACTGTATATACATAGCAGCCCAGTAGTGATATGTTCGAAATTTATCTGGTACCAAGTCGAATAGTTTATGTTCATGTTAGACCTCTTGTAGGAGGAGAGGATTACCTTTCTGTTTTACATAGGGCTGCTCCACTGCTTACAGATGAATGATGGAAACGGGTCAAAACCCTCCATTAACCATGTTAGTACTCAAGCACTTCCGAATATGTTTGTTCTTAATTATGTGTAAAATAAATGTTCTAGTCAAGCTGTTTAAAACTTTGTCTTAACATTGTACCTCTGGGTTGGTCCTTACGTTTATTAACCCAGACCCCTGGCCCGCTCTCCTTTGGGTCGTCCTGCCAGTAGAGTAACGGCACATATTTTTTTACCTATTTTGGAGCCTAAGTAGCACAACGACCTACTGTATCATAACCAGAGCCCCTTTTGCCACCACTTTTCAGAGTTCCTGAAGGGCCTTCACAGCTACTGTAGCGGTCCCAGGGCCCTCAAAGTCCCCACTTTACTTCACCCCTACAGGCAGTCCCCTACTTCGGCTGTCCAAACTCCATAGACCAGGGGATGGAATTAATTTATTCACACACATTTTTTATTTACAATAACCTGCACTGGTCGAATGCCCTCTAACATTTCATTTATTTTCTCTGTTGTTGTTTATTCTCTTCTTGAATATTTGTATAGATTTTGGAAAAGGATCAAGCACTACCCCTGGTAAACTGTTCCACTCCTTCATGCCCTTCCCAATGAATGAAAATTTACCCCAATCGCTTCTGTTAAAATTCCTTCTAATTTTATATTTGTGGTCAGTCCTGCCGATATAATTATTTTCCAACTGAAGCCTCTCACAGATTTCTCCCCATGCTTCTTCTCCTGTATAGGCTCTATATAATTCTATAAGTCTAGTTTTCTCCCTTCTCTTAAAGTTTCCCACCCAAGTTCCTCTAACATTTCTGATACACTACTTTTTCTCCTGAAATCCCCTGTTACAAATCTTGCTGCTTTCCTCTGCACACTATCTATTTCTTTTATTAGGTATTCTTGGTGAGGATCCCAAACACTGTTTGCATATTCCAATAATGGACGATCCATACTTAAGTAACTTTTTTCTTTTAATTCTTTATTGCATACTTTAAGTAGCCTCATTATGACATGTAACGATCTGTATGCTTTCCCAACAGTATCATCAACATGACCCTTCCAGTGCAAATTACTTTCAAATCTCACACCTAAGTATTTTCACTTTCCATCTTTTGGGATAACTACCTCATCCAAAGTATATTCAAATTCAGTTTTAAAGCTCCTGTTTGTAAATGTTGTAACAGTTGATTTGCCTCCATTAACCTTCATATTATTTTCTTCAACCCATTGTTGGATACTATCAAGGTCCCTTTGTAATTCTGAACAATCTTCAATGTTATTTATTTCCCTATAAACAATGATGTCATCTGCATACAATCTTATTTTTGATGTTATATTGTTCCCTAAATCATTTGCATATATTAAGAAAAGTAACAGACCGATTATACTACCCTGTGCAATTCCCTTCCAAAGATCTATGGCTATGCAATCTAACTGGCCTCCTGAATCCAACTGATCTGATATGTCCTGCTGAAATCCCACCAGTTGTGCCTCACAAGAAAATTTCTTTCTAAATCCATACTGGCTCCTCATGAACCAATTTTTATCATCACATATCCCTCTGATGTACTTTGCTATTAAACTCTCCAGTATTTTTCAAACTATACTGGTCAGGCTGATTGGTCTGTAGTTCTCTGGTTTCTTTTTATCACCCTTTCCTTTATAAATTGGTATTTTTTGATTCGTTGTGCCCAGCTGTGGAGCGCGTTTGAACTTATTTTGCACAATGTTTCTTCTTCTTTTCTTCCCAATATCTCTTCATTTTTTCACTGTGTTCCTTTCTGCGTGTTTCTGTCCAGCCTGTATTTTTTCTTGTTGGTTTCTCTGCAAATTTATGTTTGTTTACTAAGCTTCTAAATTTCATTCTATCTTGAATGGTTTCGTCTTCAATACCCATTTCTTGTAGATCTTCATGAATTTCTGCTAACCAATTGTTGCGGATTTTCAAGGTTAGAGCTAGATTTAGAATTTTCTTTGTCAGCCTGTTGTTATCCATTCTGTGTAGGTGTCCGTAGAATTTTAGTCGTCTCTTTCTGATGGTGTCTGTGATTTTTTCTGTGAATTGAAAAATTTCGTGTGGTTTCTTTTTCATCCAAATTCCATTTTCGAACTTTGGTCCTAGGATTTTTCTGAGAATTTTCCTCTCTTGTTTCTCAATGCTTTTCATTTGTGACCTGCCGCCAATGATCAGTGTTTCAGATGCATAAAGTGCCTCTGGTTTGATGACTGTATTGTAGTGTCGTAATTTTGCATTTTTTGATATACATCTTTTGTTGTATCTGTTCCATGTGATTTTGTAAGCCCTTTGCAGTTTAGCAGTTCTTTCTTTGTTAGCTTCCTGATTTAACCCTGCTGGCTGAATAATTTCACCTAGATACTTGAATTTGTCTACTTGGGAAATTATTCCACAATTGGTGATTAATGGTTGATTGTCGAATCTTGATTTAGTTCCTTCCATAAACTGCGTCTTTTCAAATGAAATTTGAAGTCCGGTTTTTGCGGCTATTTCATTCAATTTTTCTATGGATTGGATTGCTTCTTGTCTGTTGTTCGAAAGGATCGCAAGGTCATCTGCGAAAGCTAAGCAGTCAAGGTGAATTTTGTCTTTAAGAAGTCTGCCAATGTTTATACCTTTAGTTTCTTTTCTCCATTCACGAATCACTTTTTCCAAAACTAAATTGAATAGTAGTGGGGATAGTCCATCTCCCTGTCGGACGCCAGTTCTGATTTCGAACGGTTCAGAAATTTCTCCCAAGAACTTAACTTTTGATTTTGTGTTGGTCAGAGTTTGTTTAATCAATTCCCTCGTTTTCCTGTCAACTTGAAATTCCTCTAGTATGTTAAACAGGGTCTGCCGATCTATGGAATCATACGCTTTTTTGAAGTCAACAAAGGTGATTACTGTTTGTTTGGTTTTGCGAATCTGCAGTATGGTTTTTAGGTTTAGGATTTGTTCTGCGCAGGATCTCCCTTTTCGGAATCCAGCCTGATAATCTCCGATCAGGTGGTCTGTTTGTTTCTCTAATCTATTAAGTAGAGCTTTAGAGAAGATTTTATATACGAGTGAGAGGAGAGAAATTCCTCTGTAGTTATTAATATCTGATTTGTCTCCTTTCTTGTGAAGCGGGTGAATCAATGCACATTTCCAATCCTCCGGAATTTCTTCAGAAAACCAAATGTCCTGTAAGATTTTTTGAATACTCTGGGCCAGTTTGTCACCACCAATTTGGTATTATTATTATTATTATTATTATTATTCTTTTGGTATTACACTATTATTTATGACATAGTCAGAGAGAAATTTTAAATAAGGCACTATGTACCACCCCATTGTCTTTAATACCTCCCCAGTTAATTTGATCACTTCCTGCTGCTTTTCCTTGCTGAAGCAGTTGGATTTTTCTGAAAATATCTTAATTTGTGAATGAGAAGCTTCTTGTTTCCCTATGTGTCTCCGTCTCGTATCTTCTGTTACGGTTTCCAAGTCCTGACAATCTTCTACTGAATCTCTAAATTCCCTACTAAATAGATTTGCTTTCTCATTATCTGTTGAATAGTGTTCACCCCCTTCTCCCACCATTGTAGGAATTTGGATTCCTTTTCCTTTTGCTTTCCTGATATATGAACACAGCTTTTTCCATTTCCCTTTGTGGTCATTACCCTCTTGAAGTACGCCATTCATATAATTCTCTTTTGCTTCCTTTTTCACTCTATTCAGTTCCCTCATTAGGTTTTTTCTAGTTTCTCTATTCTCCCTACCCTCTTTTATTTTCCTGTTAATTATTCTACATTTTTAATTTTCTTATTTCCCTTGTATAATAAACAGGGTCTGAGGTCATTTTACCCTTCTTAACAGGTACAAATCTCTTCTCTCCTTCCCAAATGATTCCTTTAAATTTAGCCCAAAGTGTATCCACATTACTCCCTTCACTTATCCAACAACCGAATTGTGATTTAAGGTAAGTCCCAAATTCATCAACTTTAGTTTTTCTGTATAATTTCTTGTCTTGTGTGACCCTCTTCTTAAGCATTTTTGGTACGAGACCTACATCCATTATTACAGCCTTATGCTCACCTATTCCTTCAATTACCTCAGTTTTATCAACAATTTCCCATGGTTTAACCAAGAATACATCTAGCAAGTTATTGAGATGAGTCGGTTCTTGTACTACTTGTGTAAATCCTCCCTCCCAAATTAACTTATTTGCCAGTTTCTGTTCATGGGCTTCACTTGCAGCTCCATTCCATTCAACTTCAGGCAAGTTTAGATCTCCCCCAATTATTAGCATATAATTATTATTATTTTTCAGAGTATAATCTATTATTTTCTCAAATATTTCCATATCTCTTTCCTCTCTTCCAGGCCTATATGTTCCTATAATTCCCACCTCCTTCATATTATCACTAACTAATTTTATCCCTAATATTTCATCCCTTTCATCGGTAAACCATTCATGTGAACAATAAGTTTCCTTCACCAGAATAAACACCCCCTCCTTCCCATTTTATCTCCTCGGTCTCTACCATAGACTGTATACCCTTCTAGAAATACTTCTCTATTACCCACCCCTTCACTCAACCACGATTCCACTGCTATCACCACATTAGTCTCATAAGATTCCATCAATGTACCAAATTTTAATTGTTTATTTACTACACTGTGACAGTTTATCAAGAGCAATCTCAGACCCCCTTCCTCCCGAAAACTTGTCTGTTGCAATTGGGTAACATTTGACTCATGAGTTGAGAACTTCCCTGGAACCCAGATCCTTGTACATAGATCTTGATTTAAGGATCTGGGTTTTCTGGCAAGTTTCCCTGTATGTGCCAGTTTAGTGGTATGGGTTTTAAGTGCAGATTAGTTTGCAGATCTCTGTTGATAATTGTAGCAATTTCTCTACAGAGAGTTGCTTTTTCATTACCATTCAGATGTAACCCATGCCTAGTGAACATTTGCCTGCCAAGACCTAAAGTATCTACTACATAGACATTTCTAAAACTCTTACATAATCTCCTGATTTTTATATTTACATCATGTACAGCTTTGTTCACACACAAGTCCTCTAAAAGGTCATACCTGGGTGGCACATTAACTACAATTACTTTTGAGTCAGGTAGTTTGGAAATCCTACCTCTGAGGGTCGTAATTAGTTCCTCACCTTCATTTGCAGCAATGTCATTTGTACCACTCACAATCACCACATGATTGTCCTTCTCTAACAAAGGATCACAACTTGAAAGGATGTCTTCAATTTTGGCACCTGGTTTTATTAGTCCTAAAACCTCACTTTCTGGATTCTGCAGCTCATCCTTGATGCCTTCTGCCATACCCCGCCCTTGACTGTCTGCGTAGAGATGAATTTTTAGCAATCTTGACTTTCGGTTGGTTTTCTTCTTCTGTAGGTTACCTCCACTGAATTTAAAATTATTCGGAAAACTTTTTCTGGAACTTGTTGCAATGACTGAAATCTATTTTGGCACTGTGTTTTAAGTTGCACATAGTTTCTCTCATATGTTTAACATTAGGCCTAAAATGACTACGCGTCACTTCCATCCATTTAAAGATAAAAATTTCATTGTTCCGTATTGAAAGTATTAACGTTAAAATTGAATAATTGAAAAAGAGGTTCAACCTATTCAATACATAAGAGAAAGAAATGTAGTGATTACATTCTTATTTAATAGTAATTAGAATTGGGACCGGTTTCGACCATAGTCCAGGTCATTGTCAGCCGATCAAAACATAAAAAACATGAAAAACAATGCATATGAAAAAGAAAGATTAAGCGAACTTTGGATCGGTATAAGAGGCAATATAAAATGATGATGGGGGTAGAAACTGTGAGTCACTTAAAAGAAAACAGTGCGTAATTTTATGAATGGTGGTACGGCACACGCAATGATAGGTAAAGTATCACAATGTTTATGAACAGCGGAGAACGGTCAAATGGGTCAGTTTTTACACACCGTCAGGCACAAAGTCACAACACTATCGAACAACACATGAAGATCTATCAATATGTTGAAGTCGAAGACGAATAGATTTATAGAAGCAAACTGCCAGTTCCCGGTGATCAGCGCGGCACACTCAAGGTCATGCGCTGTAGTCTTGAACGCCAAAGTAGAACAGAGAATATCCTGTAGATCCAGTATTTGCCTCGGTTGCGGGAAATTAAGTACGTATATATAGATACATACAACGCAATTCAGTATAATTGAATGAGTAATTGTGTTACTGCTGAATTCTTGGAAAACAGTTGACTTGAAAAAACAATTGTAAAGAGAAAAAAATATAGTAAAGAGCGCAATATCAGAAAAACAAATGAAAACATATATGCACAGTGTGCTATTTTAAAAATAAAAAAATTCAAGTCAAGATTGAAGTAGTCGAAGTCGGCGCAAGACAAGCGTTAAAATTTGAATGAGGAGAACCGAAATGAAGGTGGTGTTTTTTTTTTTAATTTAGAAAAGGTAGAATAAATTAATAGAGGAAGAGGGATAGTGAAATAAGAGAAGAATAAAAGAAATTGAAGTTGTGTTGAGGAAGGATAAGATAGGGAAATGAAGGAGGGGTAGTTTAGGGTGGGTTATTGGAGGTAGAAAATGTGGGTAGGAACTTTGTAAGGCATGGAAAATAGAATTGGGGTTTTGGAATTTGGAATTTTTGAGAAGAAGAATTAGGAAGTCGAAAAGGATGTTGGGTTTTTCAGAAATGTCGTTTAGATTGAAATTAGGGTTGAAGTACTGGTCAAGGTGGATAAAGCAATTTTCAGTAATGTTTAAGAGGGGGCCTTTTTTAATGATTTTAAGTATTTTCATGTCATTGTCAATATTGGTGAAACTATGCTTGGAGTCTTGTATGTGTTGTCCTATGGCGGAGAATCTGTTGTATTTAATGGCGTTGATATGTTCGGAGTATCTGATATTGAAGTTGCGGCCGGATTGTCCGATGTAGGAGGAATTGCAGTTGTTGCATTTGAATCTGTATACACCAGATTTTGAAAAAGCATTAGACTTATTTAGAGATTTAGAGTTGTGTAAAATATCAAGATTTCTATTGTTAGTTCTAAAAGAAATTTTCATGTTATGTTTTTTAAAAATATTAGTTATTTTATAAGCATCCTGAGTGAAAGTGAAGGTGGAAAAAGCAGTTGGTTTTATTGTGTCTTTAGATAAAGTGGTTTTTGGATGGTGTTTGAATTTGTTGATGATGCGGTTTATGAAGGAGTTGTTAAAGCCATTGAATTTAGCGATGTTACGGATGGTGTTTAATTCGTTATTTAGATCTTTTTTTAGACATAGGGGTGTTGAAGGCACGAAAAATTAAGTTGTTATAAGTAGCACGTTTATGAGCTTGAGGGTGTGAAGAATCTTGTCGTATTGTGGTTGCTGTTTGGGTTGGTTTTCTGAAAATTTTGTAAGATAAAGGAGAAGGATGTCTAGTGATAGTTAGGTCTAGAAAATTAAGAGTTTGGTTGTGTTCTGATTCGAGGGTGAATTTAATGTTAGAGTCTAAGTTGTTGAGATGATGAAGTGTAGAGGCTGCGTTGGTTGATTTTTCATTTAAAATTACTAATGTGTCATCGACATATCTGGCCCAAAAGAGGATGTTGGAGAAATTATTATTATTATTAATTATTGTGTTTTCTAAGAAGTCAAGGTAAATTTCAGCAAGAATGCCAGAAGCTGGTGAGCCCATAGCCAAGCCATCTTGTTGATAAATGGTGTTGTCAACCACAAAAATCCATCACCTACTAAAACATACTTTAAAAAATGCTTCCTGTCTCCTCACAGATCAAGAAAAAACTAAATTAATAAACATGAACCCAGGACTACCCACTACCAAAGCCCTCCCAAAAATTCACAAATCTAACATTCCCATCCGTCCAATAATCAATTACAGACCCAGTCCCCTATACAACACTTCTAAATTCATCCAAACATTTTTACTAAAAAACTATAGATTTTTATCCAACAAATCTATCAAAAACACTTCTGATCTAATCAACAAATTAAAGAATTTTGAAATCCAACCAAATTTTTCTCTCCATTCTTTTGACATTGTAAACATGTACCCTAGTATTCCAATTTCCAAATTATTCCCCATAATAAACAACAACCTAAACAAATTCAGTAACCTAAGTAAACTTGAAATTCAAGACTTCATGTCTATTTTAAAATTATTTCTCAACAATAATTATTTTACCTTTGACAACACCATTTATCAACAAGATGGCTTGGCTATGGGCTCACCAGCTTCTGGCATTCTTGCTGAAATTTACCTTGACTTCTTAGAAAACACAATAATTAATAATAATAATAATTTCTCCAACATCCTCTTTTGGGCCAGATATGTTGATGACACATTAGTAATTTTAAATGAAGAATCAACCAACGCAGCCTCTACACTTCATCATCTCAACAACTTAGACTCTAACATTAAATTCACCCTCGAATCAGAACACAACCAAACTCTTAATTTTCTAGACCTAACTATCACTAGACATCCTTCTTCTTTATCTTACAAAATTTTCAGAAAACCAACCCAAACAGCAACCACAATACGACAAGATTCTTCACACCCTCAAGCTCATAAACGTGCTACTTATAACAACTTAATTTTTTGTGCCTTCAACACCCCTATGTCTAAAAAAAGATCTAAATAACGAATTAAACACCATCCGTAACATTGCTAAATTCAATGGCTTTAACAACTCCTTCATAAACCGCATCATCAACAAATTCAAACACCATCCAAAAACCACTTTATCTAAAGACACAATAAAACCAACTGCTTTTTCCACCTTTACTTTCACTCAGGATGCTTATAAAATAACTAATATTTTTTTAAAACATAACATGAAAATTTCTTTTAGAACTAACAATAGAAATCTTGATATTTTACACAACTCTAAATCTCTAAATAAGTCTAATGCTTTTTCTATTATTTCTTCTTCTTTCTTCGTTACGGCCTGCTGTGGACCACGTTATTTCAACCGTTTGCATCCTTGAGCTTTAATTCTTCCCCAGTACTCACGCATTCTCGTTCTGTGAGCCTCCTTCCTTTCATCAGTCCACTTCTTGCCTGTTTTCAATTTTGGCCTTTCTTGGAACCTCTTGTATCCCTGGAGCTTTTTCTGGAGAGGAGCACGTTTCTGGATGTCTTCGAGTGTGATTCCTATTTCTTGAAAGTCTTTTTCAACTTCGATAAACCAGGGTCCCTTGGTTTTCTTGTTAAGAAAGTAGGAAAAGATCCTATTGGTTTGTCTCTGTGTGCTCATGCATGCTATATGGCCATAAAAATTAATCCTCCTTTTCCGAATCATGTCCGTTATTATATTATTATACAATCATCCTGCAACAGCTGCACGTTGCCCAAAGACAAAGAGTACCTTCTCAACAATAATGGATGTGGATACAATAGATAATGTGTTCGTATGATGTTAAATTTAGGCAGTCGAGTGAGGCATGTCAAACATTTATTTGAGGTCCGCAAGCATTGTTCTTGAAGATCATGATGGACTTTTTGAGTGTATACAGATTCAAATGCAACAACTGCAAGTCCTCCTACATCGGACAATCCGGCCGCAACTTCAATATCAGATACTCCAAACATATCAACGCCATTAAATACAACAGATTCTCCGCCATAGGACAACACATACAAGACTCCAAGCATAGTTTCACCAATATTGACAATGACATGAAAATACTTAAAATCATTTACAAAGGCCCCCTCTTAAACATTACTGAAAATTGCTTTATCCACCTTGACCAGTACTTCAACCCTAATTTCAATCTAAACGACATTTCTGAAAAACCCAACATCCTTTTCGGCTTCCTAATTCTTCTTCTCAAAAATTCCAAATTCCAAAACCCCAATTCTATTTTCCATGCCTTACAAAGTTCCTACCCACATTTTCTACCTCCAATAACCCACCCTAAACTACCCCTCCTTCATTTCCCTATCTTATCCTTCCTCAACACAACTTCAATTTCTTTTATTCTTCTCTTATTTCACTATCCCTCTTCCTCTATTAATTTATTCTACCTTTTCTAAATTAAAAAAAAAAAACACCACCTTCATTTCGGTTCTCCTCATTCAAATTTTAACGCTTGTCTTGCGCCGACTTCGACTACTTCAATCTTGACTTGAATTTTTTTATTTTTAAAATAGCACACTGTGCATATATGTTTTCATTTGTTTTTCTGATATTGCGCTCTTTACTATATTTTTTTCTCTTTACAATTGTTTTTTCAAGTCAACTGTTTTCCAAGAATTCAGCAGTAACACAATTACTCATTCAATTATACTGAATTGCGTTGTATGTATCTATATATATGTACTTAATTTCCCGCAACCGAGGCAAATACTGGATCTTCAGGATATTCTCTATTCTACTTTGGTGTTCGAGACTACAGCGCATGACCTTGAGTGTGCCGCGCTGATCACCGGGAACTGGCAGTTTGCTTCTAAAAATCTATTCGTCTTCGACTTCAACATATTGATAGATCTTCATATGTTGTTCGATAGTGTTGTGACTTTGTGCCTGACGGTGTGTAAAAACGGACCCATTTGACCATTCTCCGCTGTTCATAAACATTGTGAGACTTTACCTATCATTGCGTGTGCCGTACCACCATTCATAAAATTACGCACTGTTCTCTTTTAAGTGACTCACAGTTTCTACCCCCATCATCATTTTATATTGCCTCTTATACTGATCCAGAGTTCACTTAATCCTTTTCTTTTTCATATGCATTGTTTTTCATGTTTTTTATGTTTTGATCGGCTGACGATGACCTGGACTATGGTCGAAACCGGTCCCAATTCTAATTACTATTAAATAAGAATGTAATCACTACATTTCTTTCTCTTATGTATTGAATAGGTTGAACCACTTTTTCAATTATTCAATTTTAACTTCCATCCATGGCGATCTTTCTTCTCCAATGTCTTCTTTATTTTCGAGTTTCTTTATTCTGTTCTTTAAGCTTTCATTTTCAAGTTTTACAGCACATAAGTCTTCTTGTAGCACTCCTAAAATCTTAAATATAGTTTCATAAGTCTCTCCTTCTTGTTGTTCTGCCTCACTATCAGTTTGTTTACACTCGGGACACAGCCACACACTTTCTTCAATATCAGTCCTATTTACAATATTTGCACAAGGAAAATGATACCATTCATCACACTTACGACACAGAATCCCATTTTCAACTACTTTCTGCATTTGCCACATTTTTCACTGCATCTTACACCATTATCCACTACGGATATCACAGACTCACACACACTAGTTGCCATCTTGACCTAGTCGAGTTACCTGTGTGACACTTTCTTTTAAATGATTTGCAGAACTTTATGAAAAAGAGAGGAATGGTCTCTAGCACCAACCATTATTCCTAATGAAATGAAATGTCGTATTGCTTTTAGTGCCAGGATATCCCAGGAAGGGTTCGGCTCGCCAGGTGAAGGTCTTTCTATTTGACACCCGTAGGCGACCTGCGCGTCGTGATGAGGATGAAATGATGATGAAGACAACACATACACCCAGCCCCCGTGCCACTGGAATTAACCAATTAAGGTTAAAATCCCCGACCCGGCCGGGAATCGAACCCGGGACCCTCTGAACCGAAGGCCAGTACGCTGACCGTTCAGCCAATGAGTCGGACATTATTCCTAATAAACTGGTATATCTTAAATAACATGTCAAAACTTCTTGAGTTCTACATTAAGAACTCGGTCAAATGCCACAACTAAAATAAACACTTCAACAGACCTACTTATGTTAAAAAGCGCACTTGTAATTAAAAATCTTAGGTTTTTAGAGAAAATCATAAAGTAAAATGAGATGACAATGTTTTTTACATTGTTTTTTTGGTTCATGAGGGTAGTTTTTATAGGCCTTGTGAATACTCAGTGAAAACAGTGGTTGATAGTCGAACACTTAGCTGACGAGTTATTGTTCTTGATGTTATGATATTAAGTTAGAAAAAGGCTTTAGTCAGGTGGAACTTCTCTCAAAATAAAAAGATTGAATTGCCGGGTTGGTCTAATGGCTCCGTATGTTATGAAAAAGTCACAAAGTAAGAGAAGTCTAAAAAAAGAAAAAGAAAAAAGATTGATATTAAGTTAGAAAAAGGCTTAAGTCAGGTGGAACTTCTCTCAAAAAATGATTGAATTGCCGAGTTGGTCTAATGGCTCCGTATGTTATGGAGAAGTCACAAAGTAAGAGAAGTCTAAAAAAAGAAAAGGAAAAGAAAAAAGATTGAAAAGAATGTTTGCAATTAATAATAATGTTAGAAGCGTCTGAGTAACTCTGTCTCTCTCTCTCTGGCCCGGCCAGTGTGCATGCGGCCTTGTTTAGGACTACAAATAGCCAGTCGTCTGTCAGGAGCAGCAAGTATGTGAGTGGAGGCAAGAGGGAGGGGTGTGTTTGTTATGTTAGTTTTAACAAAGAATGTATTTCTGATGTCCTCAAAAAAAATATTAAGGGTTTCTGGAATTTCATTTAAATTAACATTTGGATTATTTCTTTGATCTATATTGATGAAAATGTTCTCGTAAATATTTAACAGAATACCTTTATTGGCTATTTTGAGAATGGAGAAGTCTTGTTCTATAGTTGAAAAAGAATTATTAAAATCGGAATGTGGATACTCAAGGCTGAAAATCTGTTGGTTTTTTTTTTTTTTTTTGCATAGGTATGTTCCTGATAATGATTGAAAAGACTGTGTCCTGTTTGTTCTATATTGCTTGCTTGGCATTGTGTACAGTTCAAATTATAGACTCTGTAATTTGTGAATTTAGATCTGGTATAAACATTGTGATTATTGTAAAATAACTGTTTTAAATGCTACATTGAGATTCTACTTCTTGAATATGTACATGATTTAATAAATATATTTATTGTTGAAAGTAACATAATTTCCATTTTTTTTCTTTTTAGACTCCCTAAGGGTAGTTGAAGGTTTGTTTTTTGATTCTGTTGACAATTTTGTCAAGAAAGACCTTTTTTATCTATTCCTGTTAGCCACGTTATAAATCGTGTTCATCTCCTTTTTTTAAAATTATTATTATTGCCCTATGAACTATACTGAAAAAGGTTGCTTTCTTCTGGGCATCAGGGTGAAGAGAGTCCTGTTTTATTGTGTTGGCAGTTTGTGTAGGCTTTCTAAAAATATTGTAAACAAGTTTTCTGTTAACTCTGGTAATGGTTAAATCTAGAAAGTTCAAGGATTTATTAACTTCTGATTCCAGAATAAATTTAATACAGTAGAGTCTCGATTATCCGACCTAAACGGGACCTGGAGTATGTCGGATCACCGAAAATGTCGGATAATACAAAATAACTTTGAAAATGAACTAAAACAAACAGGAAGGCTATACTGTATTACTATGTTTTATGATACTCTATTTATTGACTTATCAGTTCAATTGTACAGTAGATGCAGTATGGAACAAAAACATTTTAAATGTCTTACAAAGAGAAACTTGTTAACAATGTCTACTTGCCTGCTGATTCACGTTTTCTTGCTGCGAGATACCACCATCTATAATAATCCATCACTGTGAGTCATCGTTTTCTCCTTTTGTTCTGCAATACCTCGTTCTTCTTGTTCATCATCCTCATTTTCGTTAGCATTCACAAAACCAATAATATCAGGGTCAATTAGTTCAAACAGCTGATCTTGTGCACACCACTTATCCACATCTTGAGTCGTAGCATCCTCACAGCCAGGAATGCAATTCAGTAAGGGAACAATGTTTTCCATGTCTTCTTGTACCACCTCCTCTCGATGTTCAACCTCGCTCAACAATATGTTCCAAGACTTTCTAATGTCATTGTTTCAATTTCTTCCCAAGACTGCGCTATCCAGTATGCCATGTCTTTCATCTTGTTTTGTTTTAATTTTTCTATCATGTCATTGCCATTGTCCATTTTACAGTAAATTAAAATTCTTTGAATAGGTGAACCTTGAAAGAATTCTAATTTACTGTAATCCCACTTCAATACAAAACACAATGAAATTCATAACTATAAGTAAATTGTCCATTTTTCTCTATCAGGGATGAAAGGATTTTCCGCCGATATTTCTTCTTCAATGTTTCCAGCACACCTTGGTCATTGGCAGCATAATGACTTTGACTTTGATGTCACCATTTCTAAGTTGCTCTTCATTTCGGTATGATGGAGCGTTGTCACAAGAGTCTAGTTCCTGAGGGAGTAATAGTTTTGTGTTTTGCCACATAGCGCTGAAAGAAAATAATCAGAGCTAGTAGTTCAAATAGTGCCGCTAGATGTCAGGCTATCCCTCCGTTCCTCAGCATGATTCCAATTGGTATTACAAGAATAACTTGCTCACAAAAACAAATTCGTTTTCAGCTTTATGTTGTCATTACCACCATTTCACTGGATTCTTCGAAGATGCAGGCGACCCGGATTGCTAGTGTTGCTGTAGAGACGAAGTCTCGTTTCATTCCAAGGTCTCGAACTCCCCATTAAAGCACATTAGAAAGTTTAAAAATTATGTTTTATGTAGAAGAGTGGTATTTCTATGATGTTTAATAAAGATAAATAAATGTATCACACAGTAATTCAAGAAGAGTTCATACAAGTCAGATCATTGCGACTGGAGAATTCACGTCCTGGTTGAAATGAAAATACTCCATAGTGTGTGTATAGGCCTATATATTTACAATTGGCTTTATGTCGCACCGACACAGATAGGTCTTATGTTGGTGATGGGATAGGAAAGGGCTGGGAGTGGGAAGGAAGTGGCTGTCGCCTTAATTAAGGTACAGCCCCAGAATGTGCCTGGTATGAAAATGGGAAACCATGGAAATCCATCTTCAGAGCTGCCGACAGTGGAATTCAAAATACCGAATTCAAGCTCATGGCTACGCACCCCTAACTGCATTGCTGCCTTGAAGAATTACTTCTTCTTCTTCTTCTTCATCTCTTCTTGATTGTTATTGGACACCGCGTTTTACATAGCCTCCGTCCCGCCAGTGAACTTCTTTAATATTTACACACTTATATTAAGGGTGATTCTGAATATCTTGTTATGCTATTTAAAGTACATTATCTATGAAAGTTGATTCTTGTTGATATTAAAACAGCTGGATAAAAATACACAGAGATACAGGGTACTTTATCTTCTCACCAGTGTGATTCATTACGACATTTAACTACCAAACATACAAGACCAAATCACATATAAAGTAGGTTGTTAGTTATATTAGTAGAGTTACATTGTTAGTTTGCTTTCCTGAAGGAAATGAAGTGTTAACTCTGCCACTTGAACTGTGGGATTATATAACAGACAAGATACATTCAATGGCAGTGGAAAACCCAACTTCATTAATTTCTGAATAATTTTTTTCCGTTGAAGATTGAATTTCTCACACTGGGAAAAAACATGACTTGTTGTACCGACTAATTTACCACATTCACAGATATTAGATATTTGATTCGATCACCTTTATTCTAAATAAATGTTCAAGGGTACAGACATAATTGAACCTTAATATTATTATGGTTACCACCACTGTCGTCTTGTGCTCGAAGAATTACATTCAATCAACTACAATGTCTTGATTCAACTTCCTACTGAGCTACACGCGGCAAACTCACTGAAGTTTTCCGAAGTGCTCCGATTATATATTCTTGCAGTGCTATGCAGCGAAACACAAAATTATAGCTCCCTCAGGAGCTAAACTCATGTGCATTGTCTAGTAGAAGAAGAGCTTTCCTTGGGAGGTTGTTCGAAGCTAGACATTTTTCCACATCTGGAACAAACTGTGTAAAGAACAGTCCTTTAAGAAGTCATCAGACATCCAGGCAGCCTTCTGATTCATGTAATGGACTGGAAGAGCATTAACAGAAAAGTTTTTAAATGTCCTGGGCTTCTTTCCTTTACCGATCATAAGCAATTTTGCTTTTAAGTTCCCAGTAATATTACTACAGGCAAGAACAATAACTCTTTCCTTACTACGCTTGTAGCCAGGTCCAGACGTCTTAGTTTTAATGACAACATCTTGAAATTCAGCCCAGTCTCATCACAATTAAAAATCTGATCACTGGTTAATCCTTCAGCAAGAATACATACATACATACATATATACAACAATTATCATTATAGACTGTTATGCCTTTCAGCGTTCAGTCTGCAGCCTCTGAGAATTTACTAAACGTCGCCACAATCCTCGATTTGTAACTAGTGTTGTGGCCTCATTCAGTTCTATACCTCTTATCTTTAAATCGTTAGTCTAACCATCGTCGTCTTGGTCTCCCTCTACTTCTCTTACCCTCCATAGCAGAGGCCATTATTCTCCTAGGTAAACTATCCTCCTCCATTTGCCTCACATGACCCCACCACCGAAGCCGGTTTATGCGTACAGCTTCATCCATCGAGTTCATTCCTAAATTAGCCTTTATCTCCTCATTCCGAGCACCCTCCTGCCATTGTTCCCACCTGTTTGTACCAGCAATCATTCTTGCTACTTTCATGTCTGTTACTTCTAACTTATGAATAATATATCATGAGTCCACCCAGTGTTTGCTCCCGTAAAGCAAAGTTGGTCCGAAAACAGACCGATGTAAAGATAGTTTCGTCTGGGAGCTGATTTCCTTCTTACAGAATATTGCTGATCGCAACTGCGAGCTAACTGCATTATTTTTACTACACCTTAATTCAGTCTCACTTACTATATTACCATCCTGGGAGAACACACAACCTAAATACTTGAAATTATCGACCTGTTCTAGCTTTGTATCACCAATCCGACATTCAGTTCTGTTGAATTTCTTACCTACTGACATCAATTTAGTCTTTGAGAGGCTAATTTTCATAACATACTCATTGCACCTATTTTCAAGTTCCAAGATATTAGACTGGAGGCTTTCGGCACAGTCTGCCATTAAGACCAAGTCGTCAGCATAGGCCAAACTGCTTACTACATTTCCACCTAACTGAATCCCTCCCTGCCACTTTATACCTTTCAGCAGATAATCCATGTAAACTACGAACAGTAAAGGTGAAAGATTACAGCCCTGTATAACCCCTGTAAGTACCCTGAACCAAGAACTCATTCTACCATCAATTCTCACTGAAGCCCAATTGTCAACATAAATGCCTTTGATGGATTTTAATAATCCACGTTTCATTCCATAGTCTCCCAGTATGGCGAACATCTTTTCCCTCGGTACCCTGTCATATGCTTTCTCTACATCTACGAAACATAAACACAACTGCCTATTCCTCTCGTAGCATTTTTCAATTACCTGGTGCATACTGAAAATATGATCCTGACAGCCTCTCTGTGGTGTGAAACCACACTGGTTGTCATCCAACTTTCTCTCAACGACTGATCGCACCCTCCCTTCCAAGATGCCAGTGAATACTTTGCCTGGTATACTAATCAATGAGATACCTCGATAGTTGTTGCAATCCTTCCTGTTCCCTTGCTTATAGATAGGTGCAATTACTGCTTTTGTCCAATCTGAAGGTACCTTACCAACACTCCACGCTAATTTTACTACTCTATGAAGCCATTTCATCCCTGCCTTCCCACTATACTTCACCATTTCAGGTCTAATTTCATCCATTCCTGCTGCCTTATGACAATGGAGTTTATTTACCATCCTTTCCACTTCCTCAAGCATAATTTCACCAACATCATTTTCCTCCTCCCCATGAGCTTGGCTGTTTGCAACACCACCAGGATAATTTCCTTTTACATTGAGAAGATGTTCAAAATATTCCCTCCACCTCTCCAGTGATTCCCTGGGATCTATTATGAGTTCACCTGAATTACTCAAAACACTGTTCATTTCCTTTTTCCCTCCCTTCCTAAGATTCTTTATTACTGTCCAGAAAGGTTTCCCTGCTGCTTGACCTAGCCTTTCCAGGTTATTACCAAAATCTTCCCACGACTTCTTTTTGGATTCAGCAACTATTTGTTTAGCTCTGTTTCTTTCATCTATGTACCAATTCCTGTCTGCCTCGGCCCTTGTTTGGAGTCATTTCTGATAAGCCTTCTTTTTACGTTTACAGGCTAATAATAATTTCGTGTGGCTATGTCTAGCCGAGTGCAGCCCTTGTAAGGCAGACCCTCCGACGAGGGTGGGCGGCATCTGCCATTTGTAGGTAACTGCGTGTTATTGTGGTGGAGGATAGTGTTATGTGTGGTGTGTGAGTTGCAGGGATGTTGGGGACAGCACAAACACCCAGCCCCCGGGCCACTGGAATTAACCAATTAAGGTTAAAATCCCCGACCCGGCCGGGAATCGAACCTGGGACCCTCTGAACCGAAGGCCAGTACGCTGACCATTCAGTCAACGAGTCGGACGTTTACAGGCTGCACTCACTTCATCATTCCACCAAGATGTTCGCCTTCTCCCATCTTTACACACAGTTGTTCCTAGGCATTCCCTTGCTGTTTCTACTACAGCAACCCTGTATGCCACCCATTCACTTTCTATATCCTGAACCTGCTTACTGTCTACTGTTCAAAACTTCTCACTAATCGTATGCATGTACTTCTGTCTAATTTCCTCGTCCTGGAGATTTTCTACCCTTCTCCGTTTGCAGACAGATTTCACTTTCTCTACCCTAGGCCTAGAGATACTTAGTTTACTACAGATCAGATAGTGGTCTGTATCATCGAAAAATCCGCGAAAAACTCGTACATTCCTAACAGATTTCCTGAATTCAAAGTCTGTTATGGATCTGGTACCCCTAGCCCCCCATGTGTAGCAGTGAATAGCCTTATGCTTGAAGAATGTATTCGTAACAGCTAAACCCATACTAGCACAGAAATCCAGCAAACGCTTCCCATTCCCATTAGCTTCCATATCATCCCCACATTTACCAATCACCCTTTCGTATCCTTCAGTTCTATTCCCAACTCTCGCATTGAAATCGCCCATTAGCACTATTCTATCCTTGCTGTTGACCCTGACCACGATGTCACTTATTGCTTCATAAAACTTGTCAACTTCATCCTCATCTGCACCCTCACATGGTGAATACACGGACACAATTCTTGTCCTAATTCCTCCAACTGACAAATCTACCCACATCATTCGCTCATTTACGTGCCTAACAGAAACTATGTTGCGTGCAATGGTATTCCTGATAAAGAGCCCTACACCAGACTCTGCCCTTCCTTTTCTAACACCCGTCAAGTACACTTTATAATCTCCTATCTCTTCCTCATTATCTCCCCTTACCCGAATATCACTTACTCCTAGCACATCCAAATGCATCCTCTTTGCTGACTCATCCAGTTCTACCTTCTTTCTTCCATAAGCCCCATTAATATTGATAGCTCCCCATCGAATTCCATTTCGTTCGCCAAGTAGTTTCCAAGGAGTCCCTCGCCTGTCAAATGGGAGTGGGACTCCATTACTCCCATAGGTCCGAGGCTTGCTTAAAATATTCTGAGCTTGGTAAATTCATGAAGCAGGATGCTACCCTACTTGCACATAGTCCAAGTGAGGATCTCTCCTCTAACGGGTTATGGACCACGGGTGAATTGTATAGTCCTAGCCGCCTGAGCACAAGGAGGGCCATGACTCAGAATATGTCCGAGATGCCCACTCCCATTCCATAGCAACTGGTATCCCGACTCTCAGGACCACTTACTAGGCCACTCAGCCGTTGCCCATGGTTCACAAACTAGGACACGACTACAGTAACCCACAAACATGAACCATTCAACAAGAATTATTTCTTAAAATTCCCTTTTAAATTTCACAACCTCATCAGATTCAGCTGACAGTTTTTCTCCACACATATTAAGCTGCACAATGCCATACTGTTTTTTCCACCGATCAAGCCACCCAGCACTGGCAGTAAAATTAGGGTCCCCTTCATTAAACTCCTTCTGGAAATACACCTCCATTTCTTGCAGAATGGGGCCAGATATTGACAGGCCCTTTTCTCGATTTTGAGTGAACCAAAGAAATAGTGCTTCACTCACTTTTTCCTACTCAAATTTTTCATTGTTTTCCTAATTTTCAGTGCATGGCTTGTTGCTCTGGTAGAGCACCACTTTTCAATTTCTTCCCGCTTATATTACCATTAATGCTTTCACGGCCCGTACTTATAAACATGATAGTGTATAGGCTTTTTAGCTTATGCCGTGTCAAGAAATGAAGGTGTAATTCTTAACGTTTCGCAGAAAACTGTGCTCTGCGTCCTCAGAAGAAATCTCGACTGATGACGAGAAAGACTTCTTAAACAATGACACTTTGAAATTTGGATGTTATAATAGAAGTGGAAATGGTTCGTTCATTCGCCACCAGATGGCCCCCAGAACATGGCACAACGCTAGCGTTCGAAGCGGAAGCTGACCGAACCATCACAATCAGACTAAGCGGTTCACATAATGTACTTGTGTAACATATGACATAGACAGGTGTATGATAAAGACACAAGCCTGGAATGAAACATTTGGCGACGAGGAGGGCAAGACGAATTTGTGAGCCAACACATACCCAGGTGGAGATGGACACGCTCAAAGTTGCGTTTAGGGGTAATGGTTACAGCGATTTGCAGATTCATGGAGCCCTACATCCCAGAGAAACAACCAAGCAAAGCTCACAGGAGGAAGAAGTAAAGGGAACTGCCTACTTGCCTTACATTCACAACACCACATATCAAATTGCCAAGGTCCTCCACAAACACAGTATAAAAAGCATGTTTGGCACTGCCACTAAAATTGCTCACAGTCTGAGTAAAACCAAGGACAAATTGTCCCCCCTTTTACATCCTGGGGTACGAAATTCCCTGTACGTGCGGTAAGGTATACATCGGCCAAACACGCCGGTCCATTGGTACCTGTATCAAAGAACATGAACGTAATATTTGTCTCAACCAACCAGACAAATCGGCAATAGCTGAGCACGCTCTATCATCGGATCATGATGTCATGTTCCAAGATGCTCAAGCTCTTACCCACACTAGACACTACAGGTCCAGGATTATACGGGAAGCTGAGGAAATACATAGAAATCCTAACAATTTCAACAGGGACACTGGCTATCAATTAAGTAATACCTGGTTGCCAGCCATTAAGAATTTACGTAGGTAGTTCCCTTCCCTGTCCCTTCAGTATTGTTATTTCATCTCGGTGTTTTCCAAATTCGTACATTCCTCGTCGCCAGATGTTTCATTCCAGGCTTGTGTCTATATCATACACCTGTCTATATCATATGTTACGCAAAAACTTTATGTGAACTGCTTAGTCTGATTGTGATGGTTTGGTCAGCTTCCACTTCGAACGCTAGCGTTCTGCCACGTCCTGGGGGCTATCTGGTGGTGAATGAACGAACTATTTCCACTTCTATTATAACATCCAAATTTCAAAGTGTCATTGTTTAAGAAGCCTTTCTCGTGGTCAGTCGAGATTTCTTCTGAGAATGCAGAGCACAGTTTTCTGCGAAACATTAAGAATTTCACCTTATTTTCTTGACACGGCATAAGCACAAAAGCCTATACAGTATCATGTCTTCCCTCTTATGTTTCCAGTCTCCCACTGTAACATGTCCAACACCATAACCTGAAGCCACTTTTTGAAGAGTTTCCCCTTTGTCCTGTCTCTTTAACCCACTCAACTTGTCTTCCACAGAAACAATCACTTTCTTCCATTTACTCGCCATACTCACAGAGGATATGAAAACTATAACATCCGCGCCCAACCAATAGTACACTAAACAATGACTGAAGACTCGCTGCACCTGTCCTTGAGAAAAACCCGGTTCTACCGCATGACTGCCAGTGCTTGTCCCATGGTCGCACCCTCCACACCGGGTGTCCCAGAATTGCTTCCACCTAAAATTCAAATTAAGCCTTAGTGTTGGATAACACGGAATGTCAGATAAACGAAGGTCGGTTGAGCGAGACTACTGTATATGGATCTATTTTATTCAAATGCTCCAAAATTAGGTCACCGTTCGAGAATTTTTGATCAACTATTGCAAAGATGACATCAACATAATGGGCCCAGAAGAAACTTCCTGTTATACTATTGAAAATTTTGTTCTTTTTCAAATGATAAATGTAAATTTTAGCAAGTATTACTGAGCAGGAGCACCTCTTGGAAGACCTTCTTGTTGATAGATTAAATTGTTAAATGACAATTAGCCATTGGATAAAGCAAATTTTAGAATAATTAGGAATTCATCCGTCTCATATTTGCTCAGTTTATAAAGATTATCTTTAACAAGGTTAATAGTTTTTTGTTATAGGAATATTGAAATACATATTGTACCGGGATTGACCATACATCAAGTATTTCTGAAAAAAATATGCCATAAAGAATTTATGAAGTATTAGTGCGTATATTTTCAGCGCTCGTAATAAAGTCTCGCAGGAGCAAGTAGTCAACCTGCACAGTGCTACTTTCATCATCACACAGCCAGTGCGGTGTCAAGGACAGTTTGCCTCATATGATCTGGAAACATCCATCCAAGAAAAATTCTATATTCTAAACCAATTGAGGTATCGATTCAGAAACAGTGGCATCGTATAGTGCATATTTCAAATTTCTCCTCATGTTAATTTCTCCAAAATTGATCCAGGGATTACTGAGATATTCAAGATCTTATAAAACATTACATCAGAGCTAGATCTATATAAAAGGCCATCACTCTTTGTCCTGTCAGGGCAGTTCATTCCGGCAACATAACGATGCTGGTTCACCGCATGATACGGAGTCAGCCTGCAGGGCGAGATTATGCCTAAGTGACGTGCGAGTTGTGGAACATAGAATAATTTCGGTGTTATGGTACTTATAAACTTTCAGTAAGTTGAACCTCGTTGAGGAACGTATAAATATTGCATAAGGTGATTCTGAAATGAAATGACGTACGCCTTTTAGAGCTGGGAGTGTCCGAGGACAAGTTTGGCTCGCCGGGTGCAGGTCTTTTGATTTGATACCCGTAGGCGATTTGCGCATTGTGCTGAGGATGAAATAATGATGAAGACAACACATATACCCAGCCCCCGAGCCAGCGAAATTAACCAATGATGGTTAAAATTCCCGACCTTGCCGGGAATCCACCTGGGACCTCTGTGACCAAAGACCAGCATGCTACCCATTTAGCCAAGGAGCTGGACAGGGTGATGTAAGACTTGTATAACTAACATTTACGTGTGTGCTAGAAGCCATAATAGTGATTTTTTCAAGTGAACTCGACTTAAACTTTAACATTACGATATGAATAACTGAATATTCAGAGACTTCACTTTTTGTACAACAAGTGTTTAACCATTCACTTAGACATTATATCAAATGCGGTAGTGAAAGTAATATGTTGCTTCTTTTTATGCAAACAGACTTTAATAATAATAATAATAATAATAATAATAATAATAATAATAATAATAATAATAATAATAATAATAATAATAATAATAACAATAATAATAATAATAATAATAACAATAATAATAATAATGGCTTGGGCCGATGACCTTCGATGTTAGGCCCTTTAAAACAACAAGCATCCTCATCATCATCATCAATAATAATGGCTTTGCATAGAATGCAGTAGTTAGGAATGATACTGATTTTTCGTATTGATTTACACGACATAGTCACAAGGGCACTCATAAACATCCATGTAATGTGAGTGAAATTTCCAAGTGAACTGTGCTTCTGGTAGGTTGCTACAAACATTCATTTTCTTTAGAATTATAATTCTAAGAGTACAGTTATTCCATCAGACGTCCTATTTCTCGACGTGAATAGGCATAAACTGTGTTGTGATGAGTTCCAATGAACAGTGCAAATATTAATTTGGTAGAAAGACTGTATGTAAGTGATAGATGTCAAACTTTATATCCTTTTTTGTCTTGTGGAAAGCCACCACAAGTTTCCCAAGTGCAACTTATTTTTCTAATTTTACATTTGGGTTCTAAGTTAGAACCGAGTCAACAATTACCATTCACAAAATGCTGTGGTTTGTGTGAATCATTCTGATTCTTGGGGGAAAGTTAAAAGTGGACACTCGCATAACATAATCAGTGAGTGGTTACCCCGCGCCGGGACCTTCAAGAATCAAAGATGCTGTCTACAAGGGATCATGGTTTCATGGTTTGGTTGCTGCTTATAAGAGATCGTGGTTCCATGGTTTGGTTGCTGCCTATAAGAGATCGTGGTTCCATGGTTTGGTTGTTGCCTATAAGGGATCGTGGTTCCATGGTTTGGTTGCTGCCTATAAGGGATCGTGGTTCCATGGTTTGGTTGTTGCCTATAAGGGATCGTGGTTCCATGGTTTGATCGCTGCACACGAGGGATCATTTTTCAATGGCTAAGTCGCTGTCCATCAAGGAGGATCTATGGAAACAACTTCACGGTAACCAGCACAATTGTAAGGTGAACCTTATGTGAATAAATTCAGTTTAAATAATTTGGAACTCATTGTAGTTAGGACCTCTCTCTGTACCCAGTACCAGTGTGCCCTGTGATTAAGATATCTTTACTCACCAAAGTATCTAGTCGTGGCTTATTATCAAATAATTTCCCGGTACAATATTTGTAATGTCAAAAGAGTGTAGTGTAATGCGGTTGCAAAACACGATTCATAGAAACTTGACAAAAATCTACGGAGTTTTTAATGGGATTCTTATTGAAAAAAGTATAATGATATTTTAACTGTGAACAAATTTAGAAACGTTTTAAGTAGGCTATTTTAAAAATTAACGATAGGTGTTATGGGAATACCACTTTTTTGGATTTTGGCAATACTCTTGCTAATTTTCATCAATATAAGTCAAAGAAATAATTCAAATGGTAATTTAAATTAAATTTCAGAATCCCTTAATATTGTATTTGAGGAGATCATAAATACATTCTTTGTTAAAACTACCATAACAAATACACGTAATCTTTCCACTTTTTCTCCTCTTTCAATTTCTCCTTAACCCCTCTCTCTTGCATCTGCTCACATGCTTGCTGCTCCTGACATACGACTGGCTATCTGTAGTTCTACATAAGGCTGCATAAAGGTAGGCCAGGCCAGAGAGAGAGACAGGTTAAGGAGTAAGTACTCAGGATGCTTCTAATATTATTATTAATTGTGAACTTTCTTTTCAATCTTTTGTAATCTTTTTTTCTTTTTAGATATACCTTACTTTATAACTTCTCCATAACATACGGAGCCATTAGACCAACCCCGCAATTCAACTGTTTTATTTTGAGAGAAGTTCCACCTGATTTAAGCCTTTTTCTAACTTAATATCATAACATCAAGAACAATAACTCGTCAGCTAAGTATTGGACTATCAACCAGTGTTTTTAATTGAGTATTCACGAGGTCTATAAAAACTACCTTCATGGTCCAAAAAACAATGCAACTTATTTTAACCTTGTAATCTCATTTTAACTTTATGATCTTCTCTGAAAACCTAAGATTTTCAATTATAAATATGCTTTTTAACATAAGTAGGTCTGTTGAAGTGTATATTTTAATTGAGGGATTTGACTGAGTTCTTAATGTATAACTCAAAAGTTTAGACATGTTATTTAACATTTAGCAGTTAATTAGGAATTCCGTGTGCATCTTTACTTTATTTTTGTTCTTCGGCTGAAAATGCCTCCCACACAGAGATGAAACATGTTCCTTTGATGCTCTTCTGAAAAAGAAAACAAAAATGTTTTTAAGTATTGTAAAGGTGGAAAACATGTCAGTGTTTTCCGGACTTGTAGGTCATGGTCCAGGAGCATGTGATGGTCCCAACGTTTCACCAAAGACTGAATTTGGCATTATCATGGGTTCTGGCTGACTTCGATAGTAGCGAAGCTCACAGTGGAATGGAGTGGTGTTGCAATTCCACCTCATTATATAGTGCAGGCTATGATGTGCTGCTCGCCTATTGTTCTGCTATGTTGGAGGGGCGGTCACTGATTAGCTTCTTCAGCCAATGATTGAAGCTTTAAAGAGCCCAATGTACATCGACCTGCCTTGACAGAGACAGGCAACTGATCATCTGTTGTTTTTTCTGGTCTGCTGCTGCCATCATGTCCTGCAGGATTTAAGGCTTTGTTTACCCATTCAGATTCCTCCTTACGGTTGAAGCTGTTAGTGTGCTTCAGGATTTCAATGGCCGAAGAACAGCCCCTCCAACATAGTGTATCAGTAGGCGAGCTGTGCACCATAGCCTGCACTATATAATGAGGTGGAATTGCAACACCACTCCATTCCACCGTGAGCTTCGCTGCTATCGAAGTCAGTTAGAACCCTTGATAATTTAAAATTATAACAGTTGGGGAGATCCACCAAACCAATGCAGCCTTACAATCACTCTTAGTGATCAATTATATTCACAAAAACACAGAACATGTGAATATAATTGATCACTAAGAGTGACTGTAAGGTTGTATTGATTTGGGGATTCTCCCTAAGTGTTATAATTTTAAATTTTGGAGTGAATACGGAACAACGATGAATTTTTTAACTTCTAAACCCTTATAGACATGATATAAGCTTTTGGGCTTATGCCGTGTCAAGAAAATAAGGTGAAATTCTTTATGTTTCGCAGAGAACTATGCTCTGCGTCATCAGAAGAAAATCTTGACTGTCCTCGAGAAAGGTTTCTAAAACAATGAGCTTTGAATTTAGACGTTGCCCAAAAGAAGTGGAAATGGTACATTCATTCGTCACCAGATGGCTCCTCGTATGCGGTACAGCGCTAGTGTTCGAAGCGGAAGCTGACGGAACCATCAGGGCTGGTTTACACGGGTAGAGTAGCGAGGCGAGTAGAGTAGATAGTAGAGCTACTAGTATCGTGTAAACGACTGGGATAGTAGCTAGTATGCAGTAGAGTAGAGTGGGTTTCCACTGTGGTAAAGTAACTCTACCACTATCCTACCCCCTCCACCGGAACCGAGATCCGAGAGCTGGCGGAGAAGGCCGAGGATGCTCGATTTTTCAGGTGGCGCGTCATTCGCCTATTTCCATGTGTGTACTGACGGTATTCCACTGAGTAAACTGAGCATTTTTGTGCGTTCATTTGGTGGCAAAATCAAGTGTACGGAAGAAGAAACATGTAAATTTGTAGAACTGACAGTGAAAAAAGAATGTTTATGGAACATAAACAGCATTATTTACAGAAACTAAAATATGAGACGGGCGGCGGAACAGGACTTGATTACGAAAATGGGTAAAGAGGGTTTTGGTTTTATGGAACTTACAACAGGATTTTTTTTTAAATACGATATATCTACAACCAAGAACTGACGAAAATGCGTAAATCCAAGAAGTCTGGAGGTGGTGCCGCTGACATCTACACTCCCTCTCTTGAGTGGTTTAGTAAAGTATAATTTGCAAGGTAATACTGAAAGCTGTCCGCCTCTGTGGTGTGGTTAGTGTGATTAGCAGCCACCTCCTGTAATGGAGAACAGACCTCCCACTTTTCGATGGAAGAAGGATTTAAAAAATACCTAAACCTATAATAGTTTCGAAGATGCAACAACAAATATAAACAAGTGTTAGCTGGATTGTCCCTTTAGATGAAGGTTTCTCAAGTTTCAGTGTTACACAGCGTGTTCATCATGTGTCTTGACATGTTTAAGTTAGACAATGATGCAGGACTGTGTACTTTAATCATATTAATAACATACATAGGGATCTTCTACCTCGTATCACTTGACAATGCCATTAATTTTAAGCAATAACAGTAATGTCCACAACAAATAGAATAATTTTCATATTTTGTTTGGAATATCCAAAATAATTATTGTTTACAGTACAATGTTAGGTCTTGAAACTTAATCTCTACACCTGGGCCGTACAAGCAACGAACAAACGAATTATATAAATAGATCAGTAATTGGAGTATTTATGGCAAAGAAGCTACTACAAATTAGGCCTACACCAGCGTGATTTACAGTGTACTGATGGCTATTATCATTGGCCAAGAACCTCAAGCATAAATTTCGGTGTTATTGCATTTCTCATCACTGCGTTGTGTCTTTGAATTTGCCGTGTTATAGCATCTAACAGTGTCTGAAAGTTATCAGGCTTCGATCTCGTACACTTTCTGTATTCTTTTTTTATACTCTGTCACAAGTTCTCTCAGAATTAATGTTGATGCCCCGAGTGTATCTCTCCTAAGCCAGCCTCTTACCCATTCCCTTCTTTCCTCATTTGCTTCTTCTAATGCTTCACTAACCTCTTGCATTAATATGTTTGCAAATGTCTTTAAACTCTTCGTTACGATGTGCTTGCGTCTTGACATGGTGCTACTACTCTACTCTACTGTATGACTCTACTCCCGTATGAACGATACAAGTGTCAACTCTACCAGACAGTGGTAGAGTAGAGTAACGTGGCTACTCTACTATCTACTCTACTTGCCTCGCTACTCTACCCGTGTAAACCAGCCCTCAGAATCAGTCTGAGAGGGTCACATAGCATGACATAACAGGCGTACGCACATATGAAGGTATGACATTGACACAAGTCTGGAATGAAACATCTGGCAATGAAGAACGTACTTCCTAAGATCCATAAAAAAGATGTTTCCCTCAGACCTATTGTTAGTGTGATAGGTTCTCGTACGTATGCTCTGGCTAAATATCTAAGCAAATTGCTTCAGCCACTCATAGGACGTACTGAATCATACGTCAGGGACTCTTGATATTTTGTCAACAACCTGTCAACCATAACCCTTCAACCTAATGCACTTTTGGTGAGTTTCGATGTGGAGTCCTTGTTCGCCGATTGACTCGGTCATGTCTCTCATTGAACACCTGTTCCCTGAGGACATTACTAAGCTACTTTACCACTGCATGACTTCCAGCTATTTCTTGTGAGGTGGGAATTTTTATGAACAGACAGACGGAGTGGCTATGGGAAGTCCACTTTTGCCCGTAGTGGCTAATTCTTTATGGAGCATTTTGAGGAGTAGGCTACTGCTTTGGCGCCTGTCAAACCTATGATATGGTGGAGGTTTGTTGATGATACATTTGTGGTCTGGACAGAAGGTCCAGAGAAACTTCATCTATTTCTAAACCACCTAAATCAACAACATCCTTCAATTAAATTCACTATGGAGATGGAGTCAGATGGATGCCTTCCTTTCTTGGATGTTCTAGTAAGAAAGAAACCGAATGGCTCCTTGGGACATACCATCTATCGTAAGCCTACCCACACAAATCGCTATCTTCATGCAGATTCTCACCAATATCCAGCACAAAAACAAGGCATTCTCACGACACTCGCCAAGAGGACAAGATGAATTTGTGAGCCATCAAACATCCAGGTGGAGATGGACACACTCAAAGTCACGTTCAAGGGTAATAGTTACAGTGATTTGCAGATTCATAGAGCCCTGCATCCCAGAGAAACTACCAAGCAAAACTCACAGAAGAAAGAAGTGAAGGGAACTGCCTACCCGCCTTATATTCATACAGTAACACCACAGATCGAATTGCCAAGGTCCTCCACAAACACAATATAAAAACCGTGTTTGGCCCCGTCACTAAAACTGCTCACAGTCTGGGTAAAACCAAGGACAAATTGTCTCAACTTTTACATCCTGGGTTATACGAAATTCCTGTACTTGCAGTAAGGTATACATCGGCCAAACATGCCGGTCCATTGGTACTCGTTTCAAGGAACATGAACGTAATATTCGTCTCAACCAGCCAGATAAATCAGCAATAGCTGAGCATGCTCTATCGTCGGGTCATGATGTTATGTTCCAAGATGCTCGTGCTCTTACTCACACAAGACACTACAGGTCCAGGATTATACGGGAAGCTGGAAATACGTAGAAATCCTTACAATTTCAACAGGGACACTGGCTATCAATTAAGTAATACCTGGTTGCCAGCCATTAAGTATTTATGTAGGTAGTTCCCTTCCCTGGTGGTGGTGGTGATTATTGTTTTAAGAGGAAGTATAACTAGGCAACCATCCTCTATATAACTCTAATCAGGGGGAAAATATGGAAGGGATCGACACTTCGAAAAATGAAGATATCGACCAAAGTAAGACAAGGGCCACGAAGGGCGTGAAAATGAAAGACTCCCTAGCCCTCGCAAACCTAATAGCGTCGGGGTCGGAAAAGAACAAGAGTTGACCAAGAGAGGTCGGATAGGATAGATAACAGTAAGGAGCCTGGCACAAGTAAGTGGAAGCAATGCCAGAATACAGCTAAGGGCCCCGTGGTCGCCAACCCACGCTCCAAAGTTCAGAGCCCCTGGGGCCCCTTTTAGTCGCCTCTTACGACAGGCAGGGGATACCGTGGGTGTTATTCTACCGCCCCCACCCACAGGGGGTTTCCCTTCCCTGTCCCTTCACTATTGTTATTTTGTTTCATTGTTTTCCAATTCGTACGTTCCTCATCGCCAGATGTTTCATTCCAGACTAGTGTCAATGTCATACCTTCATATGTGCATAAGCCTGTTATGTTATGTTGTGTTGTGTTGTGTTGTGTTGTGTTGTGTTATGTTATGTTATGTTATGTTATGTTATGTTATGTTATGTTATGTTATGTTATGTTATGTTATGTTATGTTATGTTATGTTATGTTATGTGACCCTCTCAGACTGATTCTGATGGTTCTGTCAGCTTCCGCTTCGAACGCTAGCGCTGTACCGCACCCGATGAGCCATCTGATGACGAATGAACGTACCATTTCCACTTCTATTGGGTAACGTCTAAATTCAAAGCTCATTGTTTTAGAAGCCTTTCTTGAGGACAGTCGAGGTTTTCTTCTGATGACGCAGAGCATAGTTCTCTGCGAAACGGAAAGAATTTCACCTTATTTTCTTTACACAGCTGCAGTCTTTGGTGAAATGTTGGGAGCATCACATGCTCCTGGACTACGCCCTACAAGTTCGGAAAACACTGACGTGATTTGTAACGCCGGCTGTGAAAGCCTCAACTGCTATGTGTAAAGGTGGAGTTTACCCTCAAAATATCCTTAAACCTTGTTTAAGGTTGAAAATATGGATTAATTATGTTCATTTCTTGTAATAATCATTTATAATTATACTAAAAGGCCCACTGCCTGTATCTTCAATCAAAAGTTTCTCAAAGTGAAGAACCAAAACAAATGTTATTAAAGCACTGCACATTGTCCTATGCAGCTGAAGGTTTGCTATAGTTGGACTGGCATTAAATTTCAATTTGCATAGTTTGCCAAGGTCATCAATACTCAATATTGATCAATTGCATGGTACAATGATTTGATCTAATTTTCTTGATGAGATAATTGCACTATATCATGTGATATTATGATGGGCTTTTTTCCCAACATTTTAGCATGTTGAGCAAGTTCACTATTGTTTGTGTTAAACAGCATTTCAGTATTTCCACCTGACATTGTTTTTATCACCTGGAACTTGTAAAATATGCTTAGTTTAGCAGGAAAAATAAATCAAAATTGGCAATACTGAATTACACAAATCAACTCATATACTGAACTGTATGTCAACGGCAGAATATTTAAATTTGATGAGCAACAATAATCACTAAGAGCGAAAGACTGTTAATTACCTATCTTGTCAGCAAAATACTGTATATTCTCAAAATGAAAGGTCTGTAAGTCTTTCTTTCTTTCTGAAAATGCTGCAGATACTCTGGAAGCAATAACATTAATAATACAAACACTACTGCACAACTAAATGAACGCTCATTACCATAGACCCACCCCACACATGGAACTGTATAGAGTTTCATAACACAAGTGAAGAGTCAAATATGTAAGTAAACATGTATATGCTATTGCTAGAATTAGCTAAGAAATGTGACATCGCACTCACAAGACATGATCAAATATGGTGATGCTTTTCTTGTTTATCCAACAACATACTCATATATGGAGCTGCATTTCTATATCTGTATGGGAAAAGGGTTATCCAGACATGTGACATTGCATAGGTAAAGGTAATCTTAAGAAGTGGTAGCTATTGGTCAGATATTTTGAAGTTTGGTGAGGTCATCAGACAAAAACTGAAGGATAAGAGAAATCCCTGTCTCATGTAGTAATATTACATCATAAAAGGACATTCCATGCTCCTGCTGGACAAGTGGTACGTCACATACCGTAACTAAGTGATGACAGCTAGTAGTTCCACTGTTGCAACCACATCATACAAGAAAGGAATATGGGGAGAGAGAGAAAGTAAGTTAGTCTTCGTTCATAACTGGGGGAACCACAACGCCACATCACATGAGCTGCATTGGATTAAATAAGCTAGATTTATCGGGGAGAAAGCTACAGCGGGAATATTGTGTTTTGCCATTAAACGTTGGATTAAATAAGCTGAATTTAGCAGGAAGAAAATCTAAACTGGCAACACTGAATTACACAAATCAACGCATTTACTGAACTGTATGTCAACGGCAGAATGTTTGAATTTGATGAGCAACAATAATTACTAACAGTGAAGACTCTTAATTATCTATCTTGTCAGCAAAATACTGTATTTGATTGAAGTGTTTTACATAATATTATGTCAAATACCTATACGAATGTAAATATAGAAAGTGCTGCAGGTACAAATCCGTATAATAACCTGTCTTCATAAGTATCCTACCAACAACACTATGGATATTCAAACCAAAAAAAAAAAAAAAAAAGGAAATTCTTTCCTTTTTTCCCCCAATGCAGATAGGAAACAAAGTACAGACCTAACCTACAAACCCTACAATACGTAATCTACTGAACAACAATGGAACTATTCAATGTAAAATTTAAATATATGTCACTAATTTTATGGTTCATGGTGTGGGTTACTGTAGTCACGTCCTTGTTCATGAACCATGGGCAACAGCTGAGTGGCCTAGTAAGTGGTCCCGAGAGATGGGATACCAGTTGCTATGGAATGGGAGTGGGCATCTCAGACATGTTCTGAATCATGGCCCTCCTTGTGATCAGGCGACTAGGACTATACAATCCACCAGTGGTCCCTAACCCGTTAGAGGACAGATCCTCACTTGGACTATGTGCAATTTACTGAGCTCAGAACATTTTAAGCAAGCCTCGGACCTATGGGAGTAACAGAGTCCCACTCCCATTTGACAGGCGAGGGACTCCTTGGAAACAACTTGGTGAACGAAATGGAATTCGATGGGGAGCTATCAATATTAATGGGGCTTATGGAAGAAACAAAGTAGAATTGACTGAGTCAGCAAAGAGGATGAGTCTGGATGTGCTAGGACTAAGTGATATTTGGATAAAGGGAGATAACGAAAAAGAGATAGGAGATTATAAAGTGTACTTGACGGGTGTTAAAGGGTAGAGTGTGGGGTAGGGTTGTTTATCAGGAATACTATTGCACGCAACATCGTTTCTGTTAGGCACGTAAATGAGGGCAGTTGGAGGAATTAGGATGAGAATTGTCTCAGTATATTCACCATGTGAGGGTGCAGATGAGGATGAAGTTGGCAAGTTTTATGAAACATTGAGGGACATCGTAGTCAGGGTCAACACCAAGGATAGGATAGTGCTAATGGGAGATTTCAATGTGAGAGTTGGAAATAGAACTAAACGATACGAAAGGGTGATTGGTAAATGTGGGGAAGATATGGAAGCTAATGGAAATGGGAAGCATTTGCTGGACTTCTGTGTTAGTATGGGTTTAGCAGATACAAATACATTCTTCAAGCATAAAGCTATTCACTGCTACATATGGGAGGCTAGGGGTACGAGATCCATAATGGACTGTATCTTAACTGACTTCGAATTCAGGAAATCTGTTAGGAATGTACGTGTTTTTCAGGGATTTTTCAATGATACACACCACTATCTGATTTGTAGTGAGCTAAGTATCTCTAGGCCTATTATAATTTATAATATCCCATAACAGACCATTTATATTGGTATTATGCTCTAATACCTTCGGGGTCGGAAAAGAACAAGAGTTGACCAAAGGAGGTTGGATAGGATAGATGAAAATGAGGAGCCTGGCACAAGTAAGTGGAAGCAATGTCAAGACTCAGCTAAGACCCCGTGGATGTCAACCCACGCTCCCAAGTTGAGAGCCTCTGGGGCTCCTTTTAGTCACCTCTTACAACAGGCAGTGGATACCGTGGGAGTTATTCTACCGCCCCCACCCACAGGGGGATGAATGACGTGGTATATGATAGAAGGAAGGGAGAGGGTGAAACCTTGTGTTGGCACGTACTGTAGCCTACTCTTGTTGAATACCATGAGGAGGTCTGCTGAAGGCTTAATGTCCCCATCCAATGGATGAATCACCATCAACAGTGTTATATGCCATCACTCCATACGCACACTGCAGAGTGGTTAGGAATTGAATCCAGGCTTTTGGTATCCAATCTAGTAATTAGAAATTGTATACCACCACTTCTCATAACCTGCCGGGTAACGTTATGACGGCGACATTTTTTTTTTGTCCAATGGGACTTGAACTGGCTAACCACCATGTCTTAACATATGTAGACTTGGCGCTTTAACGACCATGGCCACCAGGTGGGCAGATACTGTAGATAAGTCTGTTTGATAATATTATTTAAAACAAATCAGTATTCTTTGTGTGTAACACTCACCTGTTTATATTTTATGAAAGGAAGTTTAAGTATGCTGTATATGAAACCAGTTCTAACAGTGTTAATAGAATGGGTTATCAAGTTGTACAACAAATGTTAATGTAGAGTTTGTTTCTCTTATCATTATTACAACCTTTTATACAGACCATAAGAGTATTTTATCTTCCTCTGTGATGTAGTGGTTAGTGTGATTGTTTGCCAACCCCAGAGACCTAGGTTTTTTCACGGCTCTACTATGAAAATGGTACATGGACCAGAACAGAATCCACTCAGCCTCGGGAGGTCAGCTGAGTAAGAGGGGGATTTGATTCCTTTCTCAGCCATCCTTGAAGTGGTTTCTCACTTCTCCTCCAGGTAAATACCAGGATGGTACCTAACTTAAGGCTTCCTTTCCTATCCTTTCCAATCTCCCTACACGAAGCAGGTTAGTCCACCTGGGAAAGGTACTGGTCCTCTTCCCCAGCTGTATCCCCAACCAAATGTCTCATGCTCCAGGACACTGCCCATGAGGCGGTAAAGGTGGAATCCCTTGCTGAGTCTGGAGGAGAAACCAAACCTGGACAGTAAAGTGACTAAATAAATAAATAAATAAATAAATAAATAAATAAATAAATAAATAAATAAATAAATAAATAAATAAATAAATAAGAAAAATTTTAAAAAGTAATATATCAGATAAGCTCAGTGTCTTAGCTGCTGGCTTACCACCTGGAAGGCTGAGGTACTAATCCTAGTCTATTCTGGCTCAAGATTGTTATCATAAGGATCACGTGGCAACAGGAAGGGCATCCGTTCTTAAACCGCCGGCTAAAAGAAAAATGAGCCTGTATGGCTCCAACGACCCCAAAATAAATGGGATAAGCTGAAGAAAGTTTCCTTTTATTAATATTTCAGAAACGTTATCTTCATGACACTGTATTTGATCTCATATTATTACTCTAATGTAATAGTGGAATGTCTTGTCTGAGGTGGTGTTAAAATGTAAACAAAGCAATAATTTTAGTGGTTTTTACGTCCCACTAAGATTTTTGGAGACGCTGAGGTGCCAAAATTTTGTCCTAACAGTAAATCTACTAACACGAGGCTGACATATTTGAGCAACTTCAAATACGCCGGACTGAGCCAGGATCGAACCTGCCAAGTTGGGGTTAGGAGGCCAGTGCCTCAATCGTTAGAGCCACTCAGCCCAGCTGTCAACAAAGTTCCCTCATCTTTAATGTGTGGCTAAAAAACAGAATCCCTCTCAGATGTATATTACTTCATTCAAAAGACAAGGCACTGTGAGATGTCTGGGTTCTAGAGATGGGAAAAAAAAAAAAACAGTTATTTTGGAACTGTTCTGGAGGTAGTGGTTGTTGTATGTCCGTCGTGCCCTTCTCGATCCGCCAGCCAGCTACACGCGTGCCAGTGTGTTATTCTTCGAGCCTCGACGCGCAGCTCTCAGTGCGCGTGCCTGGAACGTCGTGTGTGCTATAAAAAGGAGCTCCTAGTCTGTCCAGACGCCCACTGACTCCGGTGTCCAGCTCCAGAATACACCCTACGTCGAGCACGGAGGCTACTCCTCTTGAAAATGTGCTTCGGCCAGGTGGACTGAATTTCTGGCAGTAAGAGGTCTCACCTCAGGTCACCGCTCCTCTTGCCCATTCCGCTGTCCATGCCCAGTCTTACCATTATATGCCACTATCATTCCCTAGCTAATGCAAGCTCCCATTATCAACTTAGTTTTGCTACGTAGGAACTCTTCAGTCATTGTACTTACGTTAATGAACTCAGACACTTCAACAAGGAAGGACTCTCTGAAATATTTACGTCAGTGCTTCTGATAGTTTTCGACTATCAAGAACTTTTCATGTCACAAGGACTATCTTTCCGAAATAGTAGTGAACGTGAATACTCCAAAGTGTATATAGTGTACAAAGACAGACTCTTTCTCCAAATTCATAGTTCAATTTGCTTCGAGATAACTTTCAGTTTTGTTAGTGTAAATATTGTAATTTTACATGTGAAGTAAATAAAGAAGTTGTGTTTTTTTGTAAACCCAACCTTGTTTACAACACAACTCTGTGGCGACGAGGTAAAAAAAAAAAAAAAAAAAAAAAAAAAAAAAAAAAAAAAAAAAAAAAAACTAAAAAAAGAAACTACAATTCATCGGCCCCAGTCGCCAACTCTGGGGCGACGGGATAACAAACTTGCAATTCATCTGCCCCAATCGACACTCAGTGGTGACGAGACACAGCACGAACTTTATAGGCCCCGTCATCCACTCATTCACACTGAGATACAGCAAACTCCGTGCCCTCAGACACTTATACCTTGGCGACGAAGTCAATCAGTGCTCAGTGTGTCGCCCACTCGGTCGAAACAAAGTGCAAGCCTGTGTCCATTCGGTTATCAACTCATTTGCAACAGACCAACAAACTCTTGCGGGATATTGTCCACTCATGGGCACAGTGACATTATACTACGTAACTATCATCATTCCACATTGGCGCCCGTACGACCTATCACAGCAGTTCGCTTTTCTCAACTGAAGCTATTAGACTTCTTCACACTCCGGAACGTCAGCCAACATTCCACAGCTCTCTGTCGTGCGCTCCACCTGTGTGGCACGCTCCAGCGTGTTTGCTTGCTCTCTCTCTCACTCCCCGCTATACCGGTCAAGGTCTCGCCTACAACCAGTTCTGACACACAGCTATACTTGCTCTTTATTGCACGCCTCTCGCAATGGCTACAGCTGAGCAACTCACTACAGTATTCCAGGCCTTACAGCAGCAACAACAACAGTTTATGCAACAACAACAGACAGCATTAATTCAGGCTATTCAAGCTATTTCTGTCTCTCCACAGCCATCAGCTATTCCTCCGTTCTCTGCTTTTGATCCGGCTAAGGAAGAATGGTCAGTTTATTTAGCCCGCTTACAACAGCATTTCATCTGCCATTCTGTCACAGATGATCAACGCCGCCGAGCACTATTTCTTAGTTCGGTTGGCAATGCTACGTGTGAATTACTACGTAAATTAAGTCCAGAAGAAAACCTCTCTGAGGTACCATTCGCACAGCTCTTGGCCCGTCTCACTGAACACTATGCCAAAGCTCCTCACATAGTGGCTGCTCGCTATAAATTTTTTCAGAGCAGAAAGCAACCCCATCAGACACATACTGAATGGATAACTGAATTGCGTGGTCTAGCTAAACCCTGCCAGTTCATATGCTCCAAGGACGGTTGTGGTTCACCCTAGACTGATTCTCTCATTCGGGACATGGTAATTTTACATACTCCTGAGGACAAAATCCGTTTTGACGCTGTCAAGAAGAGTAACCCTTCTTTAGAAGACGTCCAGCGTATTGCTACGGTTTATGAGCTTACTACCAAGACTGCCGCAGCCATAGCTTCTCCACACGAAGTTGCTCAAGTCTCGCCTCAGGCCCGCAAGTCCTCTGCTACAGTGAACCGCGCAGACAAGGCGCTCTCTACCAAGCATTCTCGCACGGGTCCCTCTCGTAATTTTACAAGGAAGCCCAATTCTAAAAACAACTCGAAACTCCTGCCTTCCTGCCGAGGCTGTTTCAAGCATCATGAACGTCGTGACTGTCGTTTTTTCAAAGCCACTTGTGAACGATGTAATAAACTTGGACACATTAAGACTGTATGTCAGAGTTCGCTCCGCCCTGCTAAAACTCCTGCAGCACGCCGGAAGCATATACAGCCCTGCCAAGACATGGAAGTTGATCAGATCAATCTTATTCTTCCCACAAAGAATTCTCACAAGAGCATCGTTCCTCTCTCATTCTCTGATCGATCTGTCGATTTTCAATTAGACACTGGATCACCTGTCTCTATTATTAACCTGGCTACATACCACGACTTAGGTTCACCTTCATGCTCTCCAGCTGACATCCAGCTCGTGACATTTAACAAAAAGAAAATTGACATTAAAGGTCAAATCAAGCTTCAGGCTAGTTATAAAGGAATTCAGAAGGCCATTCCTCTTCTCGTAGTTAACAACTACACTGCCTCCAACATTATGGGCATGGATCTATTTAACTTATTTGGTTTCCAGATACATGACAACATTAACGTCGTATCTACATTGCATCCTACTTCTGACGTTACCGCTCTCCTAGAGCAGTTTCCTGAAGTCTTCGACTCTCAGCTCGGAACAGCACAAGACTATACAGCTCACATACAGCTGAAATCCGGAGCTAAGCCTCGCTTCCTCAAAGCACGTCCAGTACCCCTAGCACTTCAAGACCAGGTCACGAAAGAATTAGACAGATGGATCCAAACTGGAATTGTGGTACCAGTTACTTCTAGTCAATGGGCTACTCCGCTAGTGGTCATCAAGAAACCTGATGGTAATGTTCGACTTTGTGGAGATTTTCGATCTACCGTCAACGCACACATCGACACAGATATCTTTCCTATTCCACGTCCAGAAGACTTATTCCGTCGTCTTTCTGGTGGACAATTCTTCTCTCGTGTTGATCTTAAAGAAGCATATCTCCAGCTACTTTTAGACGAAGAATCTAAGAAATTTCTAACACTCAACACTCCTCTCGGACTGCTCCAGCTCCAGCGGCTCCCCTTCGGTGTTTCATCCTCAGTGGCTATTTTTCAGCGCTATTTAGCTCAACTCACCGCCTCCATTCCCGGTTGTGCTAACTACCTGGATGATATTATTGTTACTGGAAAAGATCATCAGGAACATCTAACCAATCTACGCCTCCTTCTCCAGAAATTGAAAGACAATGGCCTACGAGCGAATCTCGCTAAATGTACATTCTTTCAGCCTCAAGTTCACTACCTAGGACATATACTTGATAAGACTGGAATTCGCCCTAGTGCACAGAATGTCTCAGCTATCGTAAACATGCCGGCACCTCAGAACCTCAAGCAGCTCCAGTCATTCATAGGCAAAGCGAACTACTATAATAAGTTCATTCCCCGCTTCGCTACAGTGGCCGCTCCATTAAACGCTCTATGTAAAAAAGGTGTTAAATTTCAGTGGACTCCGCAATGCCAACAGGCATGGAAAACCATCAACAACGCCTTAATTCAAGCTATACAACTCACTCATTTTCAACCCGACAAGCTCATCACGCTAGCTACTGACGCTTCAGACTACGGTGTCGGTGCCGTTCTCTCCCAGAAGGATCGTCATGGACAGGAACGCCCCATCGCCTTCGCTTCGAAAACACTTAATGACCATCAACGTCGATACTCACAGATAGAGAAAGAAGCTTTAGCCATCATCTTTGGTATTCGCCGTTTCAATGAATATCTCTATGGCAACCATTTCCTGATCATTACTGATCATAAGCCTCTCGTATACTTATTCCACCCTGGTAATAAGATCCCTGAGAATTCCCTCCGAAAGCTTCAAAGATGGTCCATGTTCCTTTCTGATTATTCCTATCAGATTGTCTATCGAGCCACATCCCAGCATTGTAATGCTGATGCCCTCTCACGCTTACCAGTTGGTCCTGATACTGCCTTCGATTCTCAGGAATCTGAATGTCTTCAGTTGGACATAGAACTTGAAGATACTGTATCCAGTTTTCCTATTGATGCTACCTGCATAGCTAAAGCTACGGATAGGGACAGTACACTTGCTACTGTGCGTACTTACATCCGCAACGGTTGGCCTCTTCAGAGCAAGCTTCCTGCCAACCTTGCACCTTATCATCGTCTGCAGCATCGTCTCACGACTCGTGCTGGAGTCGTACTCCTAGAAACAGGCACCATCTTCCGAGTGGTTATCCCACTTAGCCTACAGAAACAAGTTCTCGAATTATTACACCAAAGCCATTGGGGTATATCCAGAACAAAGCAACTAGCACGTCAACACTGCTACTGGCCCGGTATTGATGCCGCCATCGAAAAACTCATCCGTCATTGTGAACAATGTCAACTGAATCAGAACGCCCCGTCTTCTGATCTAGCTTCATGGCCTCCTGCTACTACTCCATGGGAACGAGTTCACATCGATTTCGCAGGTCCTTTCCTCAGTTCCATGTGGTTAATAGTCATCGATTCACTATCGCACTTTCCATATGTAGTGGATATGCATTCAACTACTATGACAGAAGCTACCATTCGTGCTCTTCAGAAAATATTTACTACAGAAGGTTTACCTCAAGTACTCATTTCGGACAACGGACCTCAATTTACAGCTACTGCTTTTAAGAACTTTTGTACATATAATGGCATTCGTCATATCCTAGCACCGCCTTTTCACCCTCAATCTAATGGTGAAGCTGAACGCTTTGTACAAACATTTAAGAGAAGTATGAAAAAAGCTGTCTCTTCAGGCTTAACTAAAGACCAAGCATTGCTCCAACTCTTAAGCAACTACAGAACTCTGCTCGGCGCTGATAATATCACTCCTGCACAGAAGCTCCACGGACGACCTCACAGAACTTTACTTTCTCTGTTGCAGCCTCTTCCGGCCCAGCCTCAGACCTCACCACCGAAGTTCTCCGTCAACGACAAGGTCTACACCAGGACATTCAAGTCCACCCCACTCTGGATACCTGGAGTCATCTGCAGATCGTTGGGTCATCGTCTCTACGAGATACAGACTACGGAGAAACGTATCTGCCGCCATCAAGACCAGATATGTCTGCGCTACCGCCCATGTCCAGCTATTGATGCCATTGCTAAGCCAGATAAATCTATTGCTGAACGAGCTTTAGACCATTTAATAACCATGGGTTCCTTTCAGGACGAGGCAGCGCCACGCCGCCCAGTCCCAGCTCCGGACAATACAACAGAGACATCAGCAGCTCCGGCCCAGCATCGCAGCCGCCGCCAGCGCCGCCGCCGTTTCACGCCGTACCGGCGTATTTAGGAGGGGAGGGTGTTGTATGTCCGTCGCTCCCTTCTCGATCCGCCAGCCAGCTACACGCGTGCCAGTGTGTTATTCTTCGAGCCTCGACGCGCAGCTCTCAGTGCGCGTGCCTGGAACGTCGTGTGTGCTATAAAAAGGAGCTCCTAGTCTGTCCAGACGCCCACTGACCCCGGTGTCCAGCTCCAGAATACACCCTACGTCGAGCACGGAGGCTACTCCTCTTGAAAATGTGCTTCGGCCAGGTGGACTGAATTTCTGGCAGTAAGAGGTCTCACCTCGGGTCACCGCTCCTCTTGCCCATTCCGCTGTCCATGCCCAGTCTTACCATTATATGCCACTATCATTCCCTAGCTAATGCAAGCTCCCATTATCAACTTAGTTTTGCTAAGTAGGAACTCTTCAGTCATTGAACTTACGTTAATGAACTCAGACACTTCAACAAGGAAGGACTCTCTGAGATATTTACGTCAGTGCTTCTGATAGTTTTCGACTATCAAGAACTTTTCATGTCACAAGGACTATCTTTCCGAAATAGTAGTGAACGTGAATACTCCAAAGTGTATATAGTGTACAAAGACAGACTCTTTCTCCAAATTCATAGTTCAATTTGCTTCGAGATAACTTTCAGTTTTGTTAGTGTAAATATTGTAATTTTACATGTGAAGTAAATAAAGAAGTTGTGTTTTTTTGTAAACCCAACCTTGTTTACAACAGTGGTGGTGGTGATTATTGTTTTAAAAGGAAGTACAACTGGGCAATCAACCTCTATTAACGCTAATCAGAGTGAATGGAAGCGGTCCAACACTTCAAAAAATGGCCCTTGTCTTTTTTTGGCTGATACCTTAATTTCTCGAAGTGTCAGACACCTTCCATTTTTCTCCCTCTAATTAGTGTTAATAGAAGATGGTTGCCCAGTTGTACTTCCTCTTAAAACAATAATCACCACCACCACTACCATATATTCAGCTCCAACTAGCAAGTCTCTTAAGTAATCACATCATCAGGTCTGAATTTCTGCGGTCCTACTCATACTGCTCCTGTTACCCTCTATATAAAGATAGATATCAGTAAAACATTGCTTAGGCTCACCTACCCTACAGCACATCCAATTTAAACAAAACACGAAACTCGTAGTGAGGAAACAATTTTGGAATTAGCATACCACGAAGACGAAGTTTGTTGATATTTTCTAATTCCCCCACCTCCTAAACCCCAGACAGTTATTTTCAAACTGTTAAGTGGAACATAGTATTGAACAGGAACAACCAGAACTGTTCCGCAAAAGGAACAACTTTGCCTTTGCCCATATATACTGGATTCAGATTAAGTCATAGATAGCCAAACATGCTAGAGAGACCTGTGCGTGATACTAACCTACATCTTGCTAGAACTGCCTTGTGCTTGACGTGAACTCATGCTTCACCAATGGTCAGATATCAATCATTTCATCCACGTCACCTAAATTCACATTCACTTTTATTTTCAAATCAGAATTTCTAAAAAGGTGTGATAATTGTTTTAAGAGCAAGTACTGGACAATCATCCTCTATTAACGTTAATTGGAGGGAATAAATGGAAGTGATCCTAACACTTCGAAAAACGAAGGAATTGGCCAAAAAAAGACAAGAGCCACCAAGGGCTTGAAAATTAAAGACTCCCTAGGCCTTCATGCATAATGCCGATGGGGTCAGAAAAGAACAAGGGTTGATCAAGGGAGGTCGGATAAGATAGATGAAAGTGAGGAACCTGGCACAAGTAAGTGGAGGCAATGCAAGACTCGGGTTGCTGATCTATGCTCCCCGAGTTAAGAGCCCTTTTTAGTTGCCTCTTCCAACAGGCAGGGGATATCGTGGATGTACTCTACTGCCCCCACACAAAGGGAGTAATTTTTTTTTAAACCTTGACATATCCGTACCATCTTATTTAATTGCATGTAGGTACCAGTGGACTATGTTCCTTCAACCGTATTGATTTCCCCTCCATACATATGTAGTGTCGCCCACACATTTCCCTAGCCCCTTCCACTTGAAGCAAACAAAATGCTTTAATGCCATCCCAGGATAATTTGCTACCGGTGACGGTTTAACAAAAAACCAAATCCCATGACGCAACAGCCCCGAAGGTCCATGGACTACCAAGCGACCACTGCTCAGCCTGAAGGCCTACAGATTACGAGGTGTCGTGTGGTCAGCACGACGGATCCTCTCGACCGTTATTCATGGCTTTCTACTAGACCGGGGCCGCTATTTCACCGCCAGATAGCTCCTCAATTGTAATCACGAAGGCTGAGTGGACCTCGAACCAGCCCTCAGATGTAGGTAAAAATCCCTGACCTGGCTGGAAATCAAACCTGGGGCCTCTGGATAAGAGACAGGCATGCCACCCCTACACTGCGGGACCGGCTGATGGTGTAACAGCTGGTGATTATTGCTTTAAGAGGAAGTACAACTAAACAACTATCCTCTATATAACACTAATCAGAGAAAAAAATGGAAGGGATCCGATGAAGATATTGGCCAAAGAAAGACAATGGCCACGAAGGGCCTCTAGTGCTGTAATACCGTCGGGGTCGGAAAAGAACAAGAGTTGACCAAGGAAGGTCGGATAGGATAGATGAAAACAAGGAGCCTGTCACAAGTAAGTGGAAGCAATGCCAGGACTCAGCTGAGAGCCCTGTGGTCGCCAAGCCACGCTCCCAAGTTAAGAGCCCCCCTGGGGGCCCCTTTTAGTCGCCTCTTACGACAGGCAGGGGATACCGTGGGTGTTATTCTACCGCCCCCATCGACAGGGGATGATGGTTTAACATCTTAAGATAAATTGATTAGAAGCACTACGTTAAATGTGGACACTGCACTGTTAAAAGAGTATTATTTTGTGACAGTTTAGAGATTGTTTTACTTGTTGGAAGGCAATAGCACAAAATTACTTTCTTTATGGCAAACAATTCCGGGGTTTTACCTCATTCTGTGCTCGACGTGCTAGATATCGACCCTGTAGGCGTGTTCGAAACTGCTTCAAAATAATACGAAGTTGCCAATATACTGACTTCGATGCTGAACGTGTCGTATCGTATATTTCTTCGAATAGTTATACAAACTTAAGTTTTACTTATCGGTAAATAGAATTACGCGATTTCTTAGATTACTCAATCTAATAACAACAGAAATTGAACTTTTCGTTTGAGTGATATACAAATTCAGCAACGTTTACTCAAATAACTAGTGACTTTCCGAAATGTTGATTGGTGAGATTGCCCTACGTGTATTTGTTTTATTTGGCGTGTGTTTGCCACCCTGCATCACGTGATCACGTCTGTAATGTGCGGGAGGGAAGGCGGAAGTATATTCTTTAAATTCTCTTTGCTTTGGGTTGGATGGAAGGACCTTCGAACTATCTGTTCAGAAGAATTTGTGTGAACGGCGTGGACAGTGAAAGTGAGCTGAAGTCACTAATGTAATGAATCCGAGTGAACCTATAACCTGGGGTGAAATCTGAAACATATTTTTCTTTGACTGATAAATTTGTCATTTATTTCTCGAAGGAATCTACTGTACTGATATTTCGACATTATCATCGTAAGTACTGCAACATGTTTACTTCTCAGCCTCTTAGGTCTAATTGGAAAGGAGAATTTGATTGGTACCTGCCCCCTTTTATTTTTCTCCCAATGTAGCCTACTGTATGTGAAGTTTATTTAGAATGTTCACGAAACGTAAAGTTGATGTTCTATGTCTCGATTGGGTAGGCATTCTTTCCATTTTCGTCTGATAGCTAACGCTACAGTCCGTGTAGGCTACACGAATATTTATGATGGATATTTTTGAAGAATGCTGTACCTGTTGTAATGGATAACATTGACTAAGAAACCTCGGTAGTACATTTAATTGATGCAATTTCAAACTTGCTTTATAGATCCATGAATGCTCTGGTGAAGTACTGTACCGGTACCGTATCTGTTTTACCGTAAAAATTGCTTAAGTACAATGTTTTAGCAGAGGACCGAAGACTTTTCTATCTGCATGATAATCTTAAAGCGCTAGGGCGTATATTTTATCCAGATCTAGCCTTTACTTGACATTCCCGGACATTCCGATAGAAGTTGCAAAGTTTAAAACAAGTGACTATCAACTTTATTTCCGCGCAATATCAACAGATGACAGTCGCATCTGCTGAATGAATCCACTACGACATAAAATTCACGTGCGAAATGCAAATATCACAAACAGAATATCAAATGGTTACACGCAAGCACGTGCATTACTTTGGGGATACGTAATAGTTATATAACAAGAAAACAAAGAGCTAGGATTAGCGAGGAAAATAAAATAATTATCCCACACTTACAAAATTAAGGTACGTCTCCGTGGCCCAGGCGGCAGCGCGCCTCTCACCGCTGGATTCCGTGGTTAAATCTTGGTCACTCCATGTGAGATATGTGGTGGACAAAGCGGAGGCGGAACAGGTTTTTCTCCGGGTACTCCGATTTTCTGTCATATTTCATTCCAGCAACACTCGTCATTTCATTTATCATTCATTAATCATTGCCCTAGAGGAGTGTGACAGGTTTCAGCCGCTAGATAGGGGCTTCATTCATTCCATTCCTGACCCTGTCGAATGGCTGGAAACAGGCTATGGATATTCATACTAGGAATAGACAGCAAAGGACAATGGCCATAACATAGGATACTGCACCTGCTATGATTATATTGAGGCTGTGAATCTAACATATAATTTGACCCCTCCAACTAACAGTATCATATTTGCTTGGAGTAAATTGTTGAGGAGAGCAGTTTAAATTGTTGAAAATTTTCAAGTCAGAATTTTTCAAAATAAACCTGGCACAGGGCGCGAGGTTACGAGGAACGGAAGTTGGCGCATGGTGAGGTTTACCCTCACCCATGAAATAAATGAAGAAAATAAACATATAGTACAGTTTTAGATTTAATTGGTTAATTAAAGCTTACTGTATTACTATTTATTTTCATAATAATAATATAAACAAGCCACAAAATTGCAATAAACAAGAAGCAAACAAACAAAATGGTGAGCTGTTTTTTATTCAAACTGAGTGAAGTCCAGTTGCATGTTTTAGTTAAGGTACCATTATCTTAAAGTTGTTCATGCCCTCGGCACCGGAGACAGAGAACAGGTGGTGTGTGCTTCATGTGCACTGGTACGAGACAGTCTGCACAACATGTTTTAGTGTAACGACTTTTCTTGCTTGGACAGAAGCTGCACTTCTATTCTTTATTACCATCCTCTGCAGAGTCACAGACAATCTTATCTGTGATTGCAAAAATGTAGGCGAACATCCTACTGTTCTCCTAGTGAGAGAAGGCTTGCTGAGTTCCATTGGTAACTTTTTCTGATAGTCTTCTTGGGCAAATATTTTCACAATTAAACTTATATGTGATGTAAGTGTTCAGAGCACCAATAGCGAGGAGTGTACCACCTCTTATTTTTCTGGCAACCGTGTAGACACTTTTCAACTCATCCACACAGTCTGTGCCACCATTCGTCGCATTATAAAATTTAATGACTTCAGGTTTAGTCTACTTCACATGTTGATTCATCAATGTATATTCTCCTTCATGCATTGTGGAGAGTAACAATATTTTTTCTTCTGTTTGAGACATATGAAACTGAGCAAGTTGGCCGTGCGGTTAGGAACACGTAACTGTGAGCTTGTGGTTGGGAGATAATGGGTTCAAACCCCGCTGTTGGCAGCCCTGAAGGTGGTTTTCCATGGTTTACCATTTTCGCACTGGGCAAATGCTGGGGCTGTACCTTAATTAACCTTTTATGTGCTGAGTTAGCAGTTGACTCTTTGGTACCTCAGTGCTGAGTTTTTTCATTCGTGCTGTATGTAAAAAAAATTATAGAAACCTCAATTTTTACTTATCAGTGGGGTTATTAGCTTAAAATGTTTATTATTGTTGGTTCTTTATAAATCTAAATGCAAATCAAAAATCCTGCACTTATGTTCAATATTATTGAGTTATCGTGCACAGTCTATAGATGGGCGTAGAAGTGGTGGACCAACCGCGTCAGCCCGTCTATAGGCGGGCGTAGCACTCATCGGGTTAAGGCCACGGTTGCTTCCTTCCCACTCCTATCTTTTTCCTATCCCATCATTGTCATAAGTCCTATCTGTGTTATTGCAGAATAAAACTAAATTGTAAAAATAAGGCATATGATGAAAGCAACATCTCTATTCCATGAACCAACATGTGTGAAAACGGTTGTCTTCCCTTTCTACTCAGGAAGGTGGTGGTGATTTTTTTTTAAAGAGGAAGTACAACTGGGCGACCATTGTCTTTGTACTAAGGAGCTCAACAGGAACCTACAGTTTGTTACTTCATAGTTACAACCAGTGTTAAACCGTGATTGTTTAGAAGATATAGTGCTAGAGGAACTGACTTGATGAAATTTTGTTGTTACAATTCTGCCAGATCTAGTAATGGGTTGAATGAGTTGTTCCACAACTGCATGTGCACTGTTCTTGGCTGTTGTGTCCCCAGGTGATTTTCCATTCCCATTATGTAGTATAGGTGAGCTGGCATGAGGTTGCACATGACAGCTGCGCAAAATGTTGGTCACACTGCAGTGGCGCACGAAGCGATGTTGCCGCGATGATGCACAATACAAATGAAATCGGCCGACAACACTCGCACTTTCAACGCACCGATTAAGTTTACAATAAAATATATAATCACACAAAATGATGCCAGATAAATCTACTGCAAAGTTCTTATCGCGATGTTAGAAATTGCGGAAGAAATCGGCAGACAAGAATCTTGCTTTAAATACACCAGTAAATGTTACAATAATATACACTGGTGCTGACACAAAAGATTTCGAGTAAAATTTATTAAATTTACGAAAATTCAGAAACGTTATTCTTCTTACCTTATTCACATTGCTAGAGGCTCTATACCATCCAGATTACTGTCATCAGTACCGTTGTCGTCGTCGTCCATGCAGATCACAAACTCCTGACAGTCGCTGATGATGCCATCTATTGCCATTGGCGAGTTAATGTTGCGACATGGCTAACTTTCTTCCTCCACGAAGCCGCATCCACTAGAGCAGTACCCTCTCGGAACAGTCTTTCCACTTCAGTAATTGCGAAGGACTTGTTATTTGTGCGTACGTAATGCTTCACTTCACTCCATACCAGCTCAATAGGGTTGAAGTGACAACAGTACGGTGGCAACCTAACAACCTTGTGTCCTTGTTCTTTCGCTACCTCATCGACTACATACATCGGTGAAACTGGTTTGTTTTGTTTCACCAGTGCATATAAGGCTAATTTAGTCATACCTGTATGTGCTGGGATATGTCTTGCCTGCAACCATTCCACTAACAGTTCTTTACGTGTGATCAAATTAGGGGTCTTGTCCATTATTACAGAGTGGTAAATTGCATTGTCCATAACAGTGACGGAAGGGCCTTTGAGCTGTTGCAGGAGCTTCTTAAACCAATCTAAAATGCGAACATGGTCCATATATTTGTGATAATCACAGTTTTTTTTTTTTTTTTCGATTGAAACATTAGAAGACCACCTTCCACAAAACCACTGGATGAACCTGCATGCGCTATTAATCTAGCACCCTTCCCAGTTGGTTGATTACCAGAGCTTTTGGGACTCTCATCAGTCCTAAGATTTAGCAAGGCACTCGCCAGCATTCACCCACATCTCTTTGAACCATATTATCTCGTGTTGATCCTGACCGACAAGTTAATTCAGAAAAATCTCCTAGCCATCACGATGTGCGACTTTGCAAGCAGCACTTTTCTTCCGTTCAGTTTTTTATATTTGAAACCTATAGCTTGCAGTACCGATTTTAAGGAAGTTTTACCCCCGGAGAAAATCTTTTCCTGTGTAAGGGAGACTAGTAATTTCGCTACGATAGGATAGTCCTTCCTGCTGTAATAATTGTACGCGTGTCTCCGTATTGCATCAGCCTGGAAAGAATCAATTCCTATTACAGGAGATGGCTTAATTCCTTTCTTTCCCAAAGTGCTAAGAAACAAGTCCCAGCTATCAGCCCTGTTTTCGCTACTGCTAGGTTCCCCAGTCTGTTTTTCCTTCAGTTCCTGGAGGAACCTTTCTGAATAACAATATGCTTTGAAAGACATAATGTTCAACTTGTGCGTTCCACAACTTGATTTGCAGGAACAGAGGGACGACCATGCAAGCATACGAATTCCCTCTCCCTCTCATAAAACTCGCGAGTTCTCTGCACTAATTTACGTGCCTGACTATTAAGGGGCACTCCTCAGCCTGCACTAGTTACAAAAAAACTTCAGTTATCTCACAATAAAACACCAATTTCATCAATGCACGAATCATACCTGACGATGTGCTAGCGACGAGAGACAAGCAGCAACATTTCAGTATGGAAGTCAAGGTAGTTATAGATGGCACCACTATACTAGCCATTTTGCCAACAATTTCTAGATGAAAATAGTTCATCTTTTTTCTGCAGCTCACTTAAACATAACATTTTTTTAAAAATACTCATGTTTTTGTAAGTAAATAAAAGGTTATACGCATTATACAAAATTAAATATGAACTAATATGTATAAAATGCATAACTGTATCTGCCATAAAAAGTAGTGGATTGGTCGTTCTGATTGATGGGTGATGTTCTTAAATTATTTTTTGTAGTAGTGCCAACATGAACTACAAATTTCAAGTGCAACCTTGTGCCGGCCTACCTATAGACGTGCATATGCTAAGGAATATATTTTGATGCCGTACTTTGTCCGGCTTATTTCACATGTAACACTGGAAAATTATTCCACACTGATTCACAATATATATTTTTTTAACTCTGTATATAAGGTCATCGTACCTATTATTCTTCAATTTGCCCATGTAAGAACGTTGATCATTTTTCCCACTCATCTTTGTCTCTGCATGTCATTTCTTGTAATTTGACCCCTCTGCTGTCTTCTCTGTGCAGTAAATTTTCACCATCTTCCATACTATCTTCTCTCTAGCATATTGCTTCAAAACATGGTTCTTCAAGATTTTTTGATAAACCCAAAATATTCCTTGTAATTTCACTTATAGTATGTTGCTCTGGAGTTGGAAGAGATGAGCAATTTCTCTGTGGTTCTGAGTGTCTGGTACTTGACTTTCATTTCTCAGCACTTTCACCCAAAATTTGTAACATTAATAACAAAAAATATCTCTGGTGATGGATACTGATGATGGAATTTGATTGTGTTCCTCCCATCAAAACTTATTCTTATTTGCATATTTATTTTTAATCCGGACACTGCTTATTTCATATTATTTAAATATAAGCAACACCACTGTAAATGCATAAGTCTAAACTTCCACAATTCTCCTCCAGTTGGAGGCTTTAGCTGTTGCTGGTGAAAACTACTTTTATGTCATACAGGGTCTTTATTTATGCTTGGCAAGAACAATCTCGCTCGACCTTGGCTGATGATGACAGGCCGCTGGCGTGCATGGTTTCCGGCACTACTGCAGTTGCTGAGAGCTGAGCTCCAAGATAGTAGGATGTTCAATGAAGCTACTGCATACTGTATGTCGTATTTATAGTGTTTTATTGTGATTGTGTATAGTGCTGTAATGTATGTGAAATATTTGTTACATGAACGTCTATATCTGCACAATACTTACATTAAATGCAGAAAATCGTGTGCTAGGACAAGACAAAAGTTTTGAGCGAAATTTACAGGGAGACCCATTCCTATCAATTGGATAATAAAACAACTGGCCAAGAGATTCAAACGAACAGGTTCAATAAACAATAAAAATAGACGTAAAGGTCGTTATCTCCTTACTGAGGCTAAATTAGATGACATTGGCGGAAGATTGGAACACACACCACAAAAGTCACTTAAGCGTTTGGCGCAAGAAACTGAGGTATCTCGTGCTTCTGCCTGCAAGGCAACAAAATTATTAAAACTGAAACCATACAAGATCAGTGCATTGCAACAATTACAACTGCTAGATCCCGTTAAGAGAGTAAATTTTTGCAATTGGGTTATAGGGAAGGTAGAGTCAGGTGAAATTGACCCCAAGTTAATTTTTTTTCAGATGAGGCTAATTTCCATTTGCATGGCCATGTAAGCTCACAAAATAACAGACACTACAGTGCAACAAAACGAGAAATAATGTTTGAGCAACCACTTTATGATGAGAAAATCAGGGTCTGGGTTACTTTGAATGGGCATAGAGTTATAGGCCCGATATTTTATGAGGGCACAATAAACAATGTGCGTTATAGAGATGAAATCCTTGACCAGTTCTTTGATGAACTGACATACGCAGAACATTTTTCGGCATATTTTCAGCAGGATTCTGCCACAACTCGTACAGCTGAGGCATCAATTGCTGAATTACGCCATGCGTTTGGTACGAGGATCATAAGTAAATATCTGTGGCCCCCTCGTAGCCCAGATTTAACGGCCTGTGATTTTTATTTGTGGGGAACGTTAAAAAATGTAGTTTATGGGAAGAACCCTCGCACACTAGATGAACTTAAAAAAAAATGAGAGCTGCAATTGCATCCATTAGTGCAAAAAAAAAAAAGAGCTGCAATTGCATCCATTAGTGCTGTAGAACTTGGTAGAGTAACCGAAAACTGCATTAGCAGATGCCGATTATGTTTGGCAGCGCATGGGGAACATTTTCAGCATAAACTGTAAAAATGGTGAGTAAAATGCATGATAAATGCATGATAATGATTTTGAGCATAAACTGTAAACATGGTGGATGAAATGCATGAAAATGATTTTGAGCACGATATTTTGCTGTACATATGCACCCGCGGTAGCCGGCAACTGAACCGTCACTGGTGGCCAAGATCGAGCGAGAAAGTCCTTGCCAAGCATAAATAAAGACCTTGTATAAACAGACTGGTCTTGCTGAACACATTTACCTTGTAACTGAGTTGAACAAGCAGCTATGTTCCTCACTAAATAAACCATCAGTTTGCCTCTAGAATATATTTTGGAATGGGTAAAAGACCACACGCAATAATTCCATAAGTTTAGTCACCATTACATTGCACTGGTAACATTCCTGCCTGCATTGTGTCTTGACTTCAGTAACAGGAACTGTCTCTCCAGCTGCTAGAATGAGAATTATAATCAACTGATGATCATGCAGGTCACAAAGCAGTGAGAATGGAAATGACTGCTCGATTTGATCCATAACCCTTGGAATATCGCACCAACTCCTTGGAAAGAGGACGCAAAGTAATTATTCATAGGTCATTTTGTAATATCGTGTTTATCCAACTGTAAATAATAAGTAGAAAATAAAATAAAAGTATATAATTTTACTATAAATAGTAACGGAAGAATGGATGACTTACCAAAAGAGTGAGTAAAATTAATAACTCACCAATACACGCCTGCAGACTCAGAAACTTCTGTAATCAACAGCTCGGCGATTACTCAGACATTCTCACTCCGTCACGGCCTTTGTATTATTGCAGAAGGAAGCTACAAGAAGGCAGCCCATTCTGCCTTGCATTTTCGACCTATGATACCAAAGAATAATAAAGTGCGGACTCTCACTCCGCCGCGTGTGTAATGGAGGGTTAAAAAGCTCTAGTACTGCTAAAACTGCCAACTTAAAACAAGGTAAAATATTTGGTTTTACTGAATCACTTTCGTTTTGAAGCTATATAGATGATTTTTTTTTTTAAATGATTCATGATATATCCATATAGATGTCTTGTGATTTGCCTTGTTGTCATTTACATCTTCTTTCTTCTTCTTTTCTAGCCTATTTCAATCCACTGCTGGATATAGGCCTCTTCCATGTGCTTCCATCGTCTTCGGTCTTGAGCCACTTGGAACCAGCGTGTTCCAGCCATTTACATACCTATGTTTAAATAAATGACTGAATTATTAATTTCCTCAATAATTAACTTTTCAAATTTGAATGAGTATGTGTCACAATAATACTAAGGAACTAAGGAAATTATTTTAGTTCTTACACTTTTTGGCATATGCCATCAAATACTTGTGGACAGGAAAGCAGTTTGTATGGAGTCCTTTTCCAACATTTTTGCAGATCCCTTCAAGAACACACACAACACACTCTTCCCTTTGTTCCAGGTAATTTAACTACATTCTAAATTTGGTCTGTCTGGCTCCCCTTGTTCAGCTTTGAAAAAGTTTCAATGTCTTTGAAATGTACCTATCTATATTGCCTCCCGTTACACATAGTGTGAGTATTGAAAACTTCAAATGCCAAGGTCCTCAATCGGATGAAAATGCAAAAAGAACTGCTAGATATTATAAAACAAGAGAAAAGCAATACCTATGACATGTTATGAGAGGCAAAAGGTATCCATTATTACAGTTAATTATTGAAGGAAAGGATCCGTTGAGAGACAAAGAAATTTATGGCTAAAAGACATTCAAAGATGGCGCAGATGTTTATCAGAAGAAGCTATTCATGCTGCATTGTCAATCAGTCATTACTGATCTGCATTTAGGGCAGTTGCCCAGGTGGCAGATTCTCCTAGCCTTTCTTCAATTATAGCAAAGAAATTGGAAATTTATTGAACATCTCCCTTAGTAACTTAATCAAGTCCTTAACTCCCCTTCCTACAAATGAATATTTGCCCCAATTTGTCCTCTTGAATTCCAACTTTATCTTTATATTGTGATCTTTCCTACTTTTAAAGACATTGCATTGCATTAAAGATTGTTGGATGCACTAGCGAGTGGTTGGCTGTTCCAAGAGCTCTGTATTATCTGAGTGATAATGTAATTAATAGTTGTAGAAATTTAGAATTTAGCAGGGAGAGAGAGAGAGAGAGAGAGAGAGAGAGAGAGATATTTACTTCCACAAATTTTGGTGTTTAGTGTTAGTAGTAATCTTTATTTACAATTTTCGGACAGAGTAGTTCCATAGGCGTTCGATAGATTACAACTTGTAATTTAGGACTGCGTGAAAGAAGAAATATCTCTTTCTTTTTATTATTATTATTATTATTATTATTATTATTATTATTATTATTATTAAAATATCAGTAGGTTTGTTGATAAAATACTTACAAAAACGGGATATTAAAAGAATCATAACTTTGGCAGCGGTTATAGTCTATTAGTGCGGGAATTTGACAGATTAACGGTTCCACATATCACAAAGGTAATAACTTCTTTAAATAACGCAATAGTGTTGTCAATTTTGTTTAAAGAAAGGATTTCAACAGAATATACAGTATTTCACTGGCAAAATAGTTAACAGTCATATTGTTATTGATTATTGTCGCTCTTCGTATTCAAATATTGGCATTGTTGGCTACAGTCATGAACAAAGGGTGTAGTGTATCAAGAAAATATAAATAAAACTCAGCTTATTCTTTTATTCCTATCATTGGTAGTTCTGAGTAGGCAGTTAAAGCATCCGTAAATTATATTTCGCACCCTTGATCTTTCAGTATTTATGAGCGGTTAGCTAATAATCAAGTTCCTACATCCCAATAATTGCAACTCAAGTCCCTGGCTTAGTTTAGACGGAAATACTTTTGAGAAATATTGTAAACAACCTCATATTTTTCAACATTTAAGGATACTTTTATTCTCCGTCCCTCGGAATAGGGAAAATAGTAGTAATCCACCATCTGTAATAATCGCATAACCACATTTCAGTTGAGAATTTTAGTGTAGGTACGGTATATTAGATTGTATCTTACCTGTTATATTCATGCGTATTTTTGTGCAAACGGCAGGTTTCATTTCTATTACAGCATAGTGGGATAAAGTAGTACTAACATTAATCTGTTTAACTTTGTTGGTAATCCTTAAGCACTGGTAGTTCTTGTGAATATCTAACTTTAGGCCTAATTGGAATTTTCATTTCTATTTGTGCTTAGTAATAATCTGTTGTAATTAGGATACGTCTGAACGTAGTTTAAAATTATTGTAGTGTATTATAGTGACTTATTAGAAAATAGTGTGTTTATTCCATTACTGTGAAATATTTGTGTAGTATAGTATCTGTGGTATCTAGTAACTATCTTACTAGAATTCTGTTGTAGTGGTTAGGGGTCGTATTCATGAACGAGACTTTGACTTCGACTTACGTAAGTTCACTTAGTTGAGTTTCGTGGAAGTCTGTTTCATAGACGCAACTTTTACAAAGTAGACTCTGGCGTAAGTAGACTTTGGTAAGTTACGATGTGAAGAATTAGAAATGAAGTTGGCAATGAAAACAATGGAAGAGCACTGTAGCATCTCCCATCACTCAATGTTTTTTCTTAATAAAGCGGCAGAAGATGAAGAAATTCAGCTGTTTCCTGCGTTATAGATCGCGTTATAGACTCTAAACTCAATCCAATCCAGTTAATGCAGTTGGTTTTTATTTCTCGACGATGGATGGAAAGAAAAAAATTGCCAACCTTCAACAACTATGAAAGGAAGGTGTTACTAGAACTAGTGAAAGAGAAGAAAGGTAGCCTATAGTTGAAGTCGAAATCAATAAACTTCATCTCGTGGTTTACTATGCCCTGACAATTGAAACTAAAAAGCCCTTTCCTATTACGGAATACCTCAGCATGGTCGCCACCTGGACTTATTATTGGTATATGGGTGCAATCTATAGCTCCAACCACTCCAGGGAAACGGGATCTTTCATACACACGTCGCGCATTATTTCGACATTCAGCTTCATTTGGGAACGAAACAAACTGTGGTCTCTTTCGGGCAGTCAGGATCGATATTCTTCTGATTATTCTACATACTGAGGGCTGGCTTACTCCTCGTAAATCAGCGGAATCAATTTGGAATTTACCCGAAAACCATGGAAGTGTGAAAGGCTATTGTATTTACCATACGAATGCATTAATCTGTACTGATCATCCCTTAACCTAACTAGATAACACGATGAGTAGAAAGTGCAAAAACTGTGCGCTATAGTAACAATAATTTTACTCTTGCTTGTAGCATAATATCTTAACGACCGGGCGATTTGTCCGTGCGGTTAGGGGCGCGCGGCTGTGAGCTTGCATCCGGGACATAGTAGGTTCGAACCCCACTGTCGGCAGCCCTGAAGATTGTTTCCCGTGGTTTCCCATTTTCAAACCAGGCAAATGCTGGAGGGCTGCACCTTTATTAAGGCCACGGCAGCTTCCTACCCATTCCTTGGTCTTTCCTATCCCATCGTCGCCATAAGACATCTGTATCGATGTGACGTAAAGCAAATAGAAAAAAAAATCTTAACGAAATTAGCAACTGTATCATTGGAGGTATGAGTGATCCTCGATTATTATGTTTCTGTAATTCGTCTTCAAACATCGTTAGTACATCTAATACTGTACGTTTGTCGAATCTATATCGTTTTCTGAACTCATTTTCTGTATAAAATTGAACTGGGTTCCGTGCATCTCTTATAATACGCCGAGGATTTGGCACAACGTACCTACTGAATAATTTCCTGGATCTCTTCAATTTCGTCTACAAAATTAACTGCATCGGCAATATCTGCCATTTGATTATTTTTCTGATCTCAGAGTCTACTTAAGTACGGAACATCGGCGACTTGGAAGTAAAGTCGCCATCTAAGTTTACTTACCTCCAAGTAGCGATCATGAAATGGAAATGGCGACTTACCGCCTTCTAAGTCTAAGTCAAAGTCTCGTTCATGAATACGACCCTAGGGTAGACTTAACTGCACTTTAGAATTGTGTAATTCTTGTGTATTATTCTCTGTTTCCAGTTATTAACAGCAATTTTCTTCCTGTTAGGGTGTTGTAGGAATAAAAAATTGTACAACTTAGTAGTATTGTAGTGTAGTAGTAGCCTATATGAATTACCTTATTGTCGTATGATCGTTGTGAACTATCCTAGACAATATTTATTTCCTTTCATTTTTATTTTTGTTGTGATTATTGGGATTTGATTATTTGGACTCGGAAGACGGCGATAAATTATGTATGTAAAGGATTTATTCAATTGTTTGTTTTGGTTTTCCTCAGTATGTGAATTTTGGAATTGTTTAATTTGTTTGAAGTCGATATGATTTTAAAATTATTTGATTGTCATTGTAATTCTGGTGCATCCTGTACCACACGCGCCACATCGGCGTGGGAGATTTCCGGTTTCGTAAAGTTGCACAAATTTCGTAATTTTTCTAGAGGCTTCCTAAATGTTCCTTGTCAGCACTATTTTTTCTGCGCTCCTATTGGAGAAAATAAAAGGAAATGTGATTGGTAGGTGAAGGAAATCATCGTACGCTCATTGGCCGTGGTAATATTTCATAATTTCCGGGGAGAAGCGTTGTCGCTGGAGCCTTGCTCTGCGAGAGCGTCTTTTCTGTTTGACCACTGAAGGGAACGGTCACCTTCCAAAGGTACGGGTCTTCTTGGCCCCGCCATCCGGTAAGCACTGATTAATATTTTTTAACTTTTCTGGTATTCAGTTTCAGATGTAGTGTTTCATTTTATTTATCTTGCCGGAGCGTACCCGTATTTCCTTCTGCTTCCAAATGTTATAATTATGACTTAGCCGTTTCGGTAAGTCACCTCACTTTGTTAAGAGATAGTTCCCGTTTGTTGTTTTGTAAATTAAATGTTATACGCCTTTCGAAGTAATCTTTATAAGTAAATTTTTTTTCTCGGGACTATCTCATTCATTAATTCCGCTTCATCGTGGATTATTCATCTTTAGGTCGGGTACCCTTTCTCAGAAGTGTTTTTGAGGGGGCTACCCACCGAAGATGCTCTGCTCCATGATTACACGTAAATTATTTTTCCTCCTTTGATGTATCTCTTCACTTTAGTATAACGTTACCTTCCTTTATTTATTTCGAACTGTTTTGGGTTTTTAAAGGTAACGCCACGACAGTGGAACGTCATGTGTGATGTTCCGGTGTAAAATAAATTTAATTACTAAATGCTACCCTCATGTAAATTGTAATGGTTGTTGAAATTATGCCGTCATTATTTTAATTGTATCTTGGTTATTGCTTTATATATGAAATCGAATCTAACTTGTTAAGTAAAGTTTAGGATTACATTGACTTCGCTTCTTCAGTGTTACCAATACCTTCCACCGCCTGGATATGGTTCCCAGCCGTTTCCCGGTTATCCTTTCTTAATAGTCATGTTGGTTAAACTGTTTGTTTATTTCCTGTAATTAATGTGCTTGCAAATTTAATTTCGTACATGTTGACGTGCCTAGTGTACAGTACTTTTGGTGAAAGCATTACGGTAGCAAACATTTTCTCTTCATTAAACCTATTAATTGTAACCTTACCCTTTGGAGAGGTTGCAGTATGTTAGCAGAGCTTTGGGTTGCTGAAGAAGCAAAGTTGACGGTAATTCGGTGGTTATAACCTAAAATTTAATTCAAGTATTATCTCGTAGTTTCCTTTTTTTATCAACATGTCTCGTGCTATCCCAGGTCCGTTCCATTTGAGGAAGGAGGAATTAGCTTACGAACTTCGTATTCGTAAGTTGAATTCAACAGGAAAGGTTAAGGATGACACGAGCTTGTTGAAACAATCGCTAAATGAACCTGTTTTTGTCCCAGGGTTATCAACAGATGAAGTGTGCGCATCTTTGTCGATTGTCAGAGATAAAATTGTAGAATATAAAGCCATTATTATGTCATTTTGTTCTTCTAAACCGTCCGATGCACAGTTAACACGTGCGAAAGGCCAAGTGCAGCATTACGTGGACAGGATTCGCGATCTGTTGGCGCATAATTTATCTGAAGATGAGCGATGTGAGTGCGAATCGTTGTTATTGCAGTTTTGTGATATTTTTGATAAAATTGTTGGGTTGCTGGAAGGTAATTCTTTGCCTAGCTCAAGTTCTATAGTTAATGTACCCGTCCAATCTGAAACGTGTGACAGTGACACTGTATCTGTATCTACTGCTTCACCAGTTAGTGCAGTGGTCACTTTTAATGATACTCCCGTGCAATCTTCTCCTGCTGTATTTACCAGTGCTTCTCTGCCCATGAATAATGATAGTGGTGCTTCTTGTACGCAAGTTGCTATGTCAACTGTTCCTATGGGAACTGTTAATTCTACTGTGTCTTTATCTCATCCTCCGGTTGCGACCCAAGTTGTTTCTCTTCCTATTGTACAAAGATATCCCCATGTCCAAGCGTCACCTGTAGTAAATTCTTCAGGGGTGTCACAGATGTGTGAAAATGTGTCGCAAATGCGAATATCTGTGCCGGTTTCTATGCAATCTAACCTCAGTCCTAACCTCACTTTTAGTACTCCTACCCTATCCCAGGAGCGTTCAAATCAAGATTTCTTTACTACTGTATTGCCTTCTTGTAACCAATCCAGTGCTGTTCAGGTACCTACTACTCCTGCTGCTTCTCAAATTTTTTCAAACTTGCCTCACCCATTAACTGCTATATTTAAGGGTGTATCTAAGTTCACCGTTAATTCGATTGACGAAGTCATAGTGTTTCTACGTTTTTTGGTCGAATTTAAAGATCAGAGTGTAGTGTATTCCTTAAGTCGTGACAATTTCTTCCAAGTCTTATATCCACATGTATCTGGAGCTCTTTCTGAGCATGTCATAAGAGCCATTTCAGAAAAGTGGACAGTTGACCAATTTCATGCACATGTGCTTGAGTTTTTTATTCCTTCCCGTGCTTTGTCTTCTTTGGTTCAAAGGCATTATTTTCGAGTACAGTATTTGAATGAAACATTGTCGGAATACATCCAGGACATTAAGTTCAATGCTCGGATCTTCATGCTAAACTATTCTGAGTCTCAAATGGTTGCTAGCATTATTGAGGGTCTTGCACCAAATTACCGGTCGTATCTTGCTCTGTCGCCTCGACCCGCTACGTTCGCTCAGTTGGAAGCTATTACTGTTTCTGCTGAAGGCATTAGGTATGCCGACCAGTTACGAGTCGCCTTAGCTCCTCCTCCTATGAGCATGTCTTCTCAGGTCACTAGTACCGTTTCTACTTCTTCCAAGCCACGTAATTCACGTGCATGTTATAGTTGTGGTTCTACGGATCACTTCCAGCGGAATTGTCCTAAGATTGGGCCCTTAGGCAATTCAAAACCTGTCATGGGTGGTCAACTTCAAAATTTCCAAAGGAACTGTCCTAAGATTGAGCCCTTAGGCAATTCAATTCCGAATGAGAATAGAGTTTCTCCCTCCACTAGTTCTTGCAGATATTGTGGGTCAAATAGACACTTCTCAAGACAGTGTCCTCGCAATTCTTCCGGCTCTGGGCGTTCTGGTAATAGTAATCCCAGATGACTAGCCGCCGATCCTGGTGCCAAAACTTATAGTGTACCTTCATGTTTCGTCTGTTATCGCTGTCAATTAGTTGATGATTTACCCGACCCTGTAGTCGATTATAAGCTTCAGTCTGACCCTAGTGTCAATTTTCCAAAATCTTGTGGTATTTCTGCTATTCCTCCATGTAAATTACCTTACATTTGCCTAGAAGTGAACAATGAACCAGTTTGTGCTCTAGTTGATTCTGGAAGTAGCCTCACCTTGATGAGTGAAAATTTGTATAACTCTGTGAAATCTGTTTGTAAGTTCCCTGATTTAACACCTGTGTCTTTAACCTGCCATACGGCTAATTCTAATTCCTTGAATTTGATTGGAAGTCTGAATCTCAAAATTAGGATACGTAATTTCACATGGAAAATGCCCGTGGTAGTGGTGAAAGATTTATCTTGTCCTTTCATTCTCGGTGCAAATTTTATTGCCAAAACTGGTATGGTTTTGGATCTTCAATATAATAAGTTCCAGTTTAAGTTTTCTATGAGGATCTTTACATTGTGTAACCGTTCTCCTATCCTTCCTTATCATGTCAGTGCTGTGTCTGAGGACACGAGTGAACCAAAAGCTTTCGACTTTGATCATTTGCCTGATGATCAGGCCAACCAGCTTAGGAATCTTTGCGATAAATTTCCTGATGTGTTCACTGACAAGTTAGGTGTGACCAATGTTTTGGAGTATAAAATTGAAGTAACTGACAATGTACCTGTTCGTTCTCCTCCGTACCGGTTGTCGCCTCCTAAGATGAAAGCCCTTAAGGCTATCATCGACCAAATGCTTGCTGATGGTGTAATACGTCCTTCTAAATCTGCGTACTCTTCTCCCATATTTCTAGTCCCTAAACCACAGGGTGGTTTTCGGCCTGTAATAGACTATCGAATGTTGAATAAGCAAGTTGTGCTTCAATCTGTTCCACTTCCTGACTTGCACTCTTGTTTCTCTTGGTTTGCTAATGCCAAAATTTTTACCACTTTTGATCTGAATCAGGCGTACTATCAGATACCTCTTGCTGAGGAATCCAAGCATCTCACAGCTTTTGCTACTGACTGGAACCTCTATGAATTTGAGCGCGTGCCGTTCGGACTGGCAACGGGAGCTGCTGTTTTGACCCGGCTGCTGGATAACGTGTTGTCAGACATTAAATTCAAATTCGTTTATAATTATCTTGATGATTTGGTAATTTTTAGCGAAACTTTTGAAGAACACCTTGCTCATATTAATGAAGTCCTTGAAAGGCTACGTAAAGCAGGACTAACCCTTAAGGCTAGCAAAGTGACTTTCGCACAGCCTCAGATGTCCTTCCTAGGGCATATCGTGTCCGAGAAAGGCGTTTCGGTTGACCAATCTCGTACTGCAGCTATCCAAAATTTTCCTACTCCTAAAGATGTCAAAGCTGTCACTAGGTTCGTTGGTATGGTCAATTTCTTCCGTAAATTTATCCCTAATTTCGCTGAAAGAGCAGCCCCATTAAATGCCTTGAGGAGAAAAGATGCTAAATTTGAGTGGGGTGATGCCCAACTTGAAGCTTTCTATGATCTGAAATCTGCTTTATGTAATGCTCCTGTGCTGGCGATGCCAGATTTTTCTAAACGTTTCATTCTCCAAACCGACGCCTCATCTACAGGTATATCTGGTGTTCTCCTTCAGGAATTTGAAGAGGGACGTCGTCCTATCTCTTATGCTTCACGTAGTCTAAATCCTGCTGAACGCAACTATTCTATATATGAGTTGGAAGCCTTAGCTGTTGTTTTCTCCTTGGAGAAATTTAGAATGTATCTTGAACATCTACCTTTTGATCTTGAAACAGACAATCAGGCATTGAGTTGGGTACTGGCCAAGCCAAGAAGAACTGGTCGCCTTGCGCGTTGGGCAGTACGCATCTCAGCTTTTCAATTTGAAGCTCGTCACATTCGTGGAACTCAAAATGTTATTGCCGACACTCTTAGTAGAATGTTCTACCCTGGCAGTTCTGATCCTCAATTAGAATCCGCTGATCCCTCTCCTGAACAAGTTTCGGCCTTTGTTAATGTGGTTTTGACCAATTCCCCTGTCCTTTTCAAAGATATCTCTAAACATCAGGAAGACGATCCTGAATTGAAGGGTATTATTGACAGGATTAAATCTGGTGAACATGTCAAACCGTATGCCCTCAAAAATGGTGTTCTGTGTTGTCCTGCTCGTGGGCGCAGAGACCCCAAAATTGTTGTACCTTCTAATTTAGTCCCTGCTCTTTTCAAATATTTCCATGAATCCCCTGTTGGCGGACACCTTGGTGTATTTAAAACCAGAGAGAAAATTCGTAAGCATTTTATTTGGAAATCTATGGATGGTGAAATTCGCACAATGGTCAAATCTTGCAAAACCTGTAACATCAGTAAACCCGCTCCTAATACCCGCCTTGGTCTGTTGTCATCTGAGCAAGCTTCTCGCCCAATGGAGAGACTATTTATCGACTACATTGGACCATTCCCGCGTTCACGGACCGGCCATCGTTTCATACTTGTGTGTGTTGATGCGTTCTCGCGTTTTACATGGCTGTTCCCTACTCGCATGGCTAATGCTAGTACTACTATTTCTTGCTTAAAACAGATCTTTGCTTCATTTGGACCCTGTCAATTTTTGGTGAGTGATAATGCTAGAGCTTTTACATCTGTGCAATTCCGTAATTTCTGTTTTGATCTATCTATCTCTCATGTGACTACCACACCTTATTATCCCAGGCCTAATTATGCTGAAAGAGTTAATCGGAACCTAAGATCTGCTCTTATTGCATACCATTCTTCTGACCACTCAAAGTGGGATTCTTCACTTAATTGGCTATCATTTGCTTTCAATACTGCTATTCATGAAAGTCACAAGCAAACTCCTGCTTCATTGATGCTAGCGTTCACCCCTAATTCTCCACTTTCTAATCTGTGGTCCATTAACGATCTCCTGCCTGATGTCGCTAATCCAGAAACGATCCGTGCTGCTTGGCATCGTGCGCGTAAAAATTTGAAGGTTTATTACGCTAAAGTTCAACGTAACTATAATCATGGGCGAAGACCGCACAATCTGTCTGTGGGTGACCAGGTCTATGTAAAGACTCATCCCATTAGTAGTGCTGCGGACCATGTAATAAGCAAGTTATCCCCCAGATTTCGAGGTCCCTGCACAATTTTGAAATTTTTAACCCCTGTATCACTGTTAGTCAGTGATCCTGAAAGAAAGAGGATCAGCCGTGTGCATTTATCTCAGATAAAAATTCCCTAGTTATGAGATAATACTTTAGTAACTATTTTGTTTTGGGGTAGTGATAAGGAATTAGTTGTAAGCAAATTTTTAATTAGTGCGCACAATTTTTCGGGTTTTATAGTTTATTATTTAGTTAAGTCTCTTTAGTTGTAATGGAAAGGTCATTTATGATCATATTAGATATAATTTAGTATGTATTGTGGGGTAGAATTAAGATCTTCGTAACTAGGGATTATTGTCAAATTGTGAAATCAGGGTAAGCTCCGGCAAAGTTTTTGAGTTTCTTTAAACTATTTCCTAAATTTCATCTTAAGTTATCCATAGTGCTTGCCAGAATGGGGGGGCTAAGATAGTCCCAAACCTGTGGGGGAACCTCCCAAATGAAGGTCGAGGAGACACCGGTTAGGTGCCTCCAAGCTCTTGTCCACCAGGGTGGCTTTAGCTTCATATTCCCTGTCTGCTGCGGGTAAATTTCTGTTGCAGTGGCCGGAGGGGGATACCATCCCCATTTCTGCTGTCGTGCCTAGTGGAGAGGTACATTATGTCTTGGGCCCTGCCGTTCTGCACTGCATTCCAGTGACCTGAGGCACAGATGACAATTACTGTTCTTGCCTGACAACTTGACGTCCCTAATCCAAGAGGGAATCGTCTGCATGGTGGTGACCATCATCCCATGCCAAGATTCTGAATAATTACCAGACATACTCTGACGTGGCCATTAGTGGCACGTGATATCACCTATACTTGGACATGTCAATTTACAGCGCTGTAACCAGATGTGCCAATGACGCCAGTCGTGCTAGGCTGTGCGCAGTCACCCAGTTTGAACTGTAATGTTGAGGCTGAAGACAATGGCCGCGTCGTCAGTCACATCAACAGCAAGAACTCGTGGTGCTACAGTGTAAATAAACTGGAAAAACCAAGAATTCAATTCAAAAGATGTCTCTTATTTTGTGTTAAATTTTTTTTTCAGTGAACGTTTCATTTTTTTTAAAGAAAATAATTTCAGTGTGGTGTTTTATGAACTTAAGAACAAAAAAAAAAGAATTTTTTTAAAAATCTCTTTACTGTATACTTTACGTGGTTTCTGTTTCAACAAACATTCTTATATGTCCTTTGTTTTCAGTGACACTTTTCCTTTGTTTTTCAGCGTTTTATTTTTAAGGTGTTTTGTTATTTTCTAAACTATGCTGTAACTGAACTGCTAAAATTGTGATCAAAATTTTTATTTTTGGAGCGGTGCTCCAAATTAAAGGGGGGGAGTATGTTGTGATTATTGGGATTTGATTATTTGGACTCGGAAGACGGCGATAAATTATGTATGTAAAGGATTTATTCAATTGTTTGTTTTGGTTTTCCTCAGTATGTGAATTTTGGAATTGTTTAATTTGTTTGAAGTCGATATGATTTTAAAATTATTTGATTGTCATTGTAATTCTGGTGCATCCTGTACCACACGCGCCACATCGGCGTGGGAGATTTCCGGTTTCGTAAAGTTGCACAAATTTCGTAATTTTTCTAGAGGCTTCCTAAATGTTCCTTGTCAGCACTATTTTTTCTGCGCTCCTATTGGAGAAAATAAAAGGAAATGTGATTGGTAGGTGAAGGAAATCATCGTACGCTCATTGGCCGTGGTAATATTTCATAATTTCCGGGGAGAAGCGTTGTCGCTGGAGCCTTGCTCTGCGAGGGCGTCTTTTCTGTTTGACCACTGAAGGGAACGGTCACCTTCCAAAGGTACGGGTCTTCTTGGCCCCGCCATCCGGTAAGCACTGATTAATATTTTTTAACTTTTCTGGTATTCAGTTTCAGATGTAGTGTTTCATTTTATTTATCTTGCCGGAGCGTACCCGTATTTCCTTCTGCTTCCAAATGTTATAATTATGACTTAGCCGTTTCGGTAAGTCACCTCACTTTGTTAAGAGATAGTTCCCGTTTGTTGTTTTGTAAATTAAATGTTATACGCCTTTCGAAGTAATCTTTATAAGTAAATTTTTTTTCTCGGGACTATCTCATTCATTAATTCCGCTTCATCGTGGATTATTCATCTTTAGGTCGGGTACCCTTTCTCAGAAGTGTTTTTGAGGGGGCTACCCACCGAAGATGCTCTGCTCCATGATTACACGTAAATTATTTTTCCTCCTTTGATGTATCTCTTCACTTTAGTATAACGTTACCTTCCTTTATTTATTTCGAACTGTTTTGGGTTTTTAAAGGTAACGCCACGACAGTGGAACGTCATGTGTGATGTTCCGGTGTAAAATAAATTTAATTACTAAATGCTACCCTCATGTAAATTGTAATGGTTGTTGAAATTATGCCGTCATTATTTTAATTGTATCTTGGTTATTGCTTTATATATGAAATCGAATCTAACTTGTTAAGTAAAGTTTAGGATTACATTGACTTCGCTTCTTCAGTGTTACCAATACCTTCCACCGCCTGGATATGGTTCCCAGCCGTTTCCCGGTTATCCTTTCTTAATAGTCATGTTGGTTAAACTGTTTGTTTATTTCCTGTAATTAATGTGCTTGCAAATTTAATTTCGTACATGTTGACGTGCCTAGTGTACAGTACTTTTGGTGAAAGCATTACGGTAGCAAACATTTTCTCTTCATTAAACCTATTAATTGTAACCTTACCCTTTGGAGAGGTTGCAATTTTGCACAGAATAAGTTATTTTATTTTTCATTTCCTTTTCACTATTCAGTAAAGAGTGGCTAAGGAGTGCAAGTGTAGGAAATGTGTAGGTGGCCAGGCATTAAGGAGTATGAGGGAGTAGTTGGAGAGTTTGAGGGAGATAATTAGGATTCTCTCAGAGGACAGGAAGGAAAGTAGGCCTCCCTCAAACAATGTACAGGATACAGTAGGTGTAAAAGAGGGACGGGAAGGAAAGGGGAATTGTAGAAGACAGGTGGTCTGATGTTCTAAGGGGAAGGAGATTGCAGGGCTCCATTCAGGCTCAGAATTCAGGACTGGTGTCTGTGAGAAATCTGTATGAGTCACTGCAGGTAGAACAACCAAGGGAAGATGAGGAACAGGCAACTGTTGCTGAGAAGTGTGGAAGTAAGAGAAAGGGAAAAGGTAGGAAAGGGAAATCTGGAGTAGTGGATAGGAAGATACAGGTGGAACAGGGTTATAGGATGGAGAAAAGGGAGGAGGAAGTAGCTTCTGCCTCTGTCAGGAAAGATAGGACAGACCAGGAGGGGAGGGAATCAAATGAGGTGGGTAGGGTTGAAGCTCTGGTTATGGGGGATTCCATTGTTAGACATGTCGGGAAAGTGTGTGGAGAAAAGGGTACCAGGGTAGAGTGTTATCCGGGAATTAGGTTAAGGCAGATGTTGAGGAAAGTAAAAGAGAAGGAGGAGGGAAAGGAGAATGTGGTAGAGTTTCACGTTGGCACTAACAACGTAACAGAGGCAGGTATAAGTACCAACATAGTTGGGGATGTGTGTGACCTGGTAAATGCAGCATGGGTGCAGTTTAAGGAAGTGCAGATTATCAGTGGAATACTGTGTAGGATGGATACTGACTGGAAGGTGATTCTAGATACTAATAGATGGGTAGGAGAGAGGGATCTGCATTCAGATGGCCTTCACTTAAACTGCAGTGGTACATTTAGGAAATTTGTTTAGAAGGGTTATAGGGAGGTACATTCAGGGAAACGGGGTGGCTTAAGGAGTGGTGATAAGGGATCAGAGAACTGGAAATCAAGTAGGGATGACATAAAAATGTTAGCGCTCAACTGTAGAAGTATTGTAAAGAAAGGAATAGAATTAAGTAATTTAATAGATATATACTTACCAGATATTATAATAGGAGTTGAATCATGGCTGAGAAATGATATAATGGATGCAGAAATTCTCTCACGGAACTGGAGTGTGTATGGTAGAGATAGGTTTGGAATGGTAGGAGGGGGAGTATTCATTCTCGTGTAAGGAGAATTTGTAAGCTACAAAAAAGTTAAAAATGACAAACATGAAATTCTAGGTGTAAGGCTCATCTCTAAAGTTAATAGGAAACTTGATGTCTTTGGAGTGTACAGACCAGGAAAGGGTAGCCCAGACGCGGATTCAGAATTATTTGATAACATAATCAACTATGTGGGGAAACAATAAGGAAAGGAATGTGATTGTAGCGGGTGATCTCAATTTACCAAATGTCAATTGGGAAGGTAATGCGAACGAGAGGAAGCATGACCAACAAATGGCAAATAAGTTACTATGGGAAGGGCATTGGATTCGGGAAGTGAAGGAACCAACTATAGAGAAGAAAATTCTGGATGTGGTGCTGGTAAAACCAGATGAGCTCTATAAAGAAACCGAAGTAATAGATTGTATTAGTGACCACGAAGCTGTTTTTGTGGTAGTTAAAAATGAATGTGAAAGAAAGGAAGATATTAAAATAAGGACTGTTAGGCAATACCATATGGCTGATAAAACAGGCATGAGGGAGTTTAAAAAAAGTAACTATGGTCGGTGGGAAATGGTAAATAAAAATGTAAACAGACTTTGGGATGGATTTAAAGCACTTGTTGAGGAATGTGAAAATAGGTTTGTACCTACAAAGGTGGTAAGGAATGGTAAAGATCCACTATATTATAACAAAGAAGTAAAGAGACTAAGGAGGTGCAGGTTGGAAAGAAATAGTTAGAAATAGCTGTGGAAGTAAGGCAAAATTGAAGGAACTTACTAGGAAATTGAATCTATCAAGGGAGTCAGCTAATGCTAACATAATGGTAAGCATAATGGGCAGTCATACAAATTTTAGTGAAAAATGGAAGAGTATGTATAGGCAGAAACAGGTTCCAGGAAGGTTATACCAGGAATCATTAATGAACAAGGGGAGTGTGTATGCGAGGATCTTCAAAAGGCAGAAGTATTGTCAGCAGTATGTAAAGATTATTGGTAACAAGAATAATGTCCAGATAGAGCAGGTGACTAATACTAAAGTAGTATTAAAATTAACCTATGACAACAATGACAGTAAGATACAAAAGTTGAAAACTAGAAAAGCAGCTGGAATTGATAAGATTTCGGGGGATATACTGAAGACAATGGGTTGGGTTATACTACCATATTTGAAGTACTTATTTGATTATTGTTCACATGAAGGAGCTATACCAAATGAATGGAGAATTGCTATAGTAGCCCCTGTGTATAAAGGAAAGGGTCATAGACATAAAACTGAAAATTACAGGCCAGTCAGTTTGATATGCATTGCATATAAGCTTTGGGAAAGCATTCTTTCTGATTATACTGTATTAGACATGTTTGCAGATTTAATAACTGGTTTGATAGAAAGCCGTTTGGGTTTAGGAAAGGTTATTCTACTGAAGCTCAACTTCTAGGATTCCAGCAAGATATAGCAGATATCCTGGATTCAGGAGGTCAATTGGACTGTATCACGATTGACTTATCTAAGGCATTTGATAGGGTAGTGCAGTTGGACTTGAAAGAGTGACTGAATGTGTGGCTATGTTTCTAGAAATTAGAACTCAGAGATTTAGAGGAGGTGAAGCTTTATCTGCCCTTGTAATAATTAACAGGGGAATTCCTCAAGGCAGTATTATTGGACCTTTGTTTTCTTAGATAGGTATCAATGATATGTGTAAAGAAGTGGAATCAGAGGTAAGGCTTTTTGCAGATGATGTTATTCTGTACAGTGTAATAAATAAGTTACAAGATTGTGAGCAACTGCAAAATGACCTCGATAATGTTGTGAGATGGACAGTAGGCAATGGTATGATGATAAACAGGGTTAAAAGTCAGGTTGTGAGTTTCACAAATAGGAAAATTCCTCTCTGTTGTAATTACTGCGTTGATGTGAAAGTTCCCTTTTGGGGATCATTGTAAGTACCTAGGTCTTAATATTAAGCAATCATCTTCATTGGGGTAATCACATAAATATGATTGTAAGTGAAGGGTACAGATCTCTGCACATGGTTATGAGGGTATTTATGGGTTGTGTAAGGATGTAAAGAGGAGGGCATACAAGTCTCTGGTAAGACAGAGTATGGTTCAGGTGTATTGGACCCTCACCAGGATTTCTTGATTTAAGACCTGGAAAAAATTCAAAGAAAAGCAGCTCGACTTGTTTTGGGTGATTTCCGACAAAAGAGTAGCGTTACAAAAATGTTCCCAAGCTTTGGCTGGGAAGACTTGCGAGAAAGGAAACGAGCTGCCCAACTAAGTGGTATGTTCCGAGCTGTCATTGGAGAGATGGTGTGGAATGACATCATTAGACGAATAAGTTTGAGTGGTGTCTTCAAAAGTAGGAAAGATCACAATATGAAGATAAAGTTGGAATTCTAGAAGACAAATTGGGGCAAATATTCATTCATAGGAAGGGAATTTAGGGATTGGAATAACTTACCAAGGGAGATGTTTCATAAATTTCCAATTTCTTTGCAATCGTTTAAGAAAAGGGTAGGAAAATATCAGATAGGGAATCTGTCACCTGGGCGACTGCCCTAAATGCAGATCAGTAGGGACTGATTGATGAACAAATTATTGCTTGTAACACCACTCAAACTTACTCGTCTACTAATGTCATTCCACACCATCTCTCCACTGACAGCTGGGAACATACCACTTAATACCAATATAGTTGGTCCGTTATTGGACATTATAAATTTTCCAGCTAACTCATTCCTGGTTGCCTGTGTTTAGCCCCAGTGTGCTAAGTTGGTCTCGTCAGTTGGTAAATAGCACTCCCACCAACACATGGCTGTTCCCTATGGCAGTCAACATCTATATCAACATACCACTTAGTCGAGCAGCTCATCTCCTTCCTCCCAGGTCTTCCCAACCCAAACTTAACATTTTTGTAAAGCTACTTTTTTGTTGGAAATCACCCAGAACAAATCGAGCTGCTTTTCTTCGGATTTCTTCCAGTTCTTGAATCAAGTAATCCTTTAAGGGTTCTATACACAGGAACCATACTCTAGTTGGGGTCTTACCAGATACTTATATGCCCTCTCCTTTCCATCCTCACTACAACCCCTAAATACCTTCATAACCATGTGCAGAGATCTGTACCCTTTATTTACAAACCCATGTATGTGATTACCCCAATGAAGATCTCCCTTTATATTAACACCTAGGTACTTACAATGATCTCCATACAGAACTTTCACCCCATCAACGCAGTAATTAAAACTGAGACGACTTTTCCTGTTCGTGAAACTCACGACCTTTTAACAACGTTTATCATCTTACCATTGCCTGCTGTCCATCTCACAACATTATCGAGGTCATTTTGCAGTTGCTCACAATCTAGTAAACTTATATATTACTCTGTACAGAAAAACATAATCTGCAAAAAGGGTTATCTCCGATTCCACTTATTTACTCATATCATTGATATACCGGTATATAAGAAAACATAAAGGTCCAATAATACTGCCTTGAGGAATTCCCCTCTTAATTATTACAGGGTCCAATAAAGTTTTGCCTACTCTAATTCTCTGAGTTCTATTGTCTAAAAAAATAGACACCCATTCAGTCACTCTTTTGTCTAGTCCAGTTAAACTCATTTTTGCCAGTAGTCTCCCATGATCTACCCTATCAAATGCTTTCGACGGGTCAATCGCTATACAGTTCGTTTGACCTCCTGAATCAAAGATATTTGCTATATCTTGATGGAATCCTACAAGTTGAGTTTCAGTTGAATAACCTTTCCTGAACCCAAACTGCCTTGTATCGAACCCATTATTAATTTCACAAACATGTCTGATTTAATCAGAAAGAATTCTTTCCCAAATCTTACATGCAATGCATGTTAAACTGACTGGCCTGTAACTTTCAGCTTTGTCTCACCCTTTCCTTTAAATACAGTGGGTACTAAAGAAAGTCTCCATTAATTGGTATAGCCCCTTAATGCAAACAATCAAATAAGTACTTCAGATATGGTACTGTGTCCCAACCCATTGCCTTTAGTATATCCCCAGAAATCTTATCAATTCCAGCTGCTTTTCTAGTTTTCAACTATTGTATCTTACTGTAAATGTCCGTTATCATAGGTAAATTTTAATACTTCTTTAGTGTTAGTCACCTCATCTATCTGGACATCATCCTTATAACCAACAATCTTTACATACTGCTGACTGAATACTTCTGCCTTTTGAAGATCCTTGCATGCACACTCCCCTTGTTCATTAATGATTCCTGGAATGTCCTTCTTGGAATGTGTTTCTGCTACATACCTTTCCATTTTCACTAAAAATTTGTATGACTGCCAATTATGCTTACAATCATGTTATCCTTCGCTGACTTCTTTGCTAGTTTCAATTTCGTAGAAAGTTCCTTCAATTTCTCCTTACTTCCTCAGCCATTTCTAACTCTTGTTTCTTTCCAACCTGCACTCCTTAATCTCTTTACTTCTGTTATAATATAGTGGGTATTTACAATTGCTTTAAACCCATCCCAGGGTATGTTTACATTTTTATTTAGCTATTTCCACTGATCATACTTTTTTTTTAACTCCCTCATGCCTTTTTTGATCAGCCATATGGTACTAATTTGAGCGCTTCCACCAACAGAAAAGTTGAGATTCATCTTGAATATTAAGTGGGAGGACTATGTCACCAACATGGCAGTTCTCAACAAAGCGCAGCTAAATAGCATTGAGGCAACAATCATCACTCATCATCTGAGATGGTTAGGCCGTGTACACCACATGGGTGATACCAGGCTTCCCCTCCAAATTCTTTATGGTGAACTTTGCTCCGGCAGTAGACCTCATGGAGCCTCTCTTAATCGTTTTAAGGACCAGCTGAAACACATCATGAAGACAACTGGTATAGATATACAGATGTGGGAAGAATGTGCTGTGGACTGTTCAGTGGGGCGGAACACTACATCCACTGTTGTCAACTTGTTTGAAAGAGAACGCTTCAGACATCAAGAGGCCAAACGACAAGCAAGAAAACTCCGTCAATTACAACCCCTCCCTCCTCCGTCCATTCAGTGTGATTTGTGTGGGCTTATGTTTTATGCCAGGATTGGTCTGTTTAGTCATCATAAACACATCCATAAACTGAGTTGAACTGGTCAATGTATAAAGGGAGAAGTTATATATAATGGGATCGAGTTACAGCCGACGACGGTACTGCCTAATAGTCCCACTTTTAAGACATTCATTTCTATCACATTTATTTTTAACAAAGACAAAAGTAGCTTTGGGGTCATGAATACCCTCTGTTACTTCGTTTTTTTTTTTTATAGAGCTCATCTGGTTTTACCAGCACCACGTTCAGAATATTCGTCCCTTTACTTGGTTCCATCACTTTCTGAATCAGCTGTCCTTCCCATATTAACTTATTTGCCATTTGTTGGTCATGCTTCCTGTCATTTGCGTTACCTTCCCAATTGACATTTAGCAAATTGAGATCGACCGCTAAATTGCGTTCCTTTCCATGTTGTTTCCCACATAGCTGATTATTTTATTAAATAATTCTGAATCAGCGTCTGTGCTACCCTTTCCCGATCTGTACACTCCAATGACATCAAGTTGCCTATTATCTTTAGAGATGACCTTACACCCAGAATATTTTGTTTGTCATCTTCAACGTTTTCATAAATTAAAACTTCTTCTTTCACCAGAATGAATACTCCCCCTCCTACCATTCCTGTCCTATCACTACCATACATACTCCAGCTCCGTGAGAAAATTTCTGCATCCATTATATCACTTCTCAGCCATGATTCAACTCCTATTACATTATGTGGTAAGTATGAATCTACTGGGCGAGTTGGCCGTGCGCGTAGAGGCGCGCAGCTGTGAGCTTGCATCCGGGAGATAGTAGGTTCGAATCCCACTATCGGCAGCCCTGAAGATGGTTTTCCGTGGTTTCCCATTTTCACACCAGGCAAATGCTGGGGCTGTACCTTAATTAAGGCCACGGCCGCTTCCTTCCAACTCCTAGGCCTTTCCTATCCCATCGTCGCCATAAGACCTATCTGTGTCGGTGCGACGCAAAGCCCCTCGCAAAAAAAAAAAAAAAAAGTATGAATCTGTTAAATTACTTAATTCCTTTCTTTACAATCCTTCTACAGTTCAATACTAACATTTTTATGTCATCCCTGCTTGACTTCCAGATCCCTGTAACCTTATCACCGCTCCCTAGACAATCCTGATTCTCTGAATGTACAAAGATCAGAAATGGCTATATGATTCACCATGATTCAGAGATGGGGTTATATCTTTACCGTCGATTTCTGGGGTACGTTGGGAGCTATGCAGTTTAATATAATCTTGTTCGCGGCATGTGCACTGCTTGACCTGGCGTTCTTGATGCAGTATGGAGTTGCGGGGCACGGATTTATCTTCTGTTATATGATAAAAAGTATATAATTTTGCAGTCAAATACGACTTATTGATAAAAATGTAGTAAAATATGCATTTATATGACCAATAAAAAGCATGTTATCCTGTTCACACAAGGTAGAAATGTGTTTAATTTATAAGTTTGCAAAACAAAGAGAGACTGGGATAAAAATATGAATTGTAGGGATATTAGCCCAATTGACGAGTATACAAACTGGGATATCTTGTGGTGAACTTATATTTCATTATATTTCATTTGGGAAAGAGAGAAGTTGTCCAATGTTTCTGAAGGGGCAAAGAAACATTGTTCATGGTAGTCTTAAATATAGTTTTAAATCAGGCCTAGCCAATTTGTTGACATATACGTAGCGTGTTTTTTAAGTAAGGACCATTTGAAAATAACTCCACAATAAGAGAATATTTTCAAACACCACATTTATTTGCATATTCTACAAACTTTACTCTATTTTTCAACATAGCTGCCAAGTTTGTTTAAACAGTTATCATACCTTACAACTAAGTTTTGAATACCCTCTTCATAGAAACTTGTTGCCTGCTCTGATAACCAAGAGTTCATGGCTGATTTCATGAACTTGCGCTGGGACAGTCTGTTTGGCCCTCACCTTTACAGGCGAATGTGTGTGTCTCCATTCCATGATGTGTTGCTTCGATTCGGGCGTGATATGTGAAACCCCTTTTCGTCTCCTGTTAAGATCTGACTCAACATGCCGTCACCTTCTTCGGCATAAATAAAAAACGTCATTGAACACTGAAATCTTGTTTTTATAGTCCTCCATTAGGAGTTTAGGGACCCAGTGGGAGCACAGTTTCCTAAAGTTTAGGTTTTCAGAAACAATTTTGTAAAACGCTGACCTAGACATGTCAGGAAAGGCGTTTGAGAGAGCTGTTACTGTGAAGCATCTGTCTCGTGAATCTTCGCTTCAACTGAAGCCACCAAATTGTCTGTGATCAGAGATGGGCGACTGGAGCGGGCCTCATCATGGATGTTGTCACGGCCATCTTTGAAATCTCATACCCACTTATATACTTTGCCTTCACTCATAGCATTAGCACCGTATACTTCGCAAGCCTGTCGGTGAATGTCTGTTGCAGACAGGTTCCTTGCCGACAAAAACCGTATACTGACCGAACCTCGCATGGGGCAGGCGAATTGATAATGTTGAATATTTGAGAAAGCACAGAACAGAACCAACCATACTGGTTAGCAACAGAGTTGCAACTGAGCACCGTTGTTCCCGAGACATGCCGGCACACTACGCACACGTTCGTTGCGACGCGCACGCACGAACTACTAGTGCCTACAACAAAATGGCCCTTATTTATAAAAACATGCCTCGTAAATAAGTTAATATATAGGTAAGTACCTAGTTGTAAATATAAGGAAAGATTTTCATTGATAATGGTGGTGGTGATTATTATTATTATTGTTTTAAGAGGAAATACAACTGGGCAACCATCCTCTATATAACGCTAATCAGAGAGAAAAATGGAATGGATCCGACACTTTGAAAAATTAAGGTATCGGCCTAAGAAAGATAAGAGCCATAAAGGGCGTGAAAATGAAAGACTCCATAGGATTCAAATGCTCTAATACCGTAGGGCCGGAAAAGAACAAGAGTTCACCAAGGGAAGTCTGATAGGATAGATGATCCTCATTGGGGTAATCAAGTAAATAGTAATGTAAATAAAGGGTACAGTTCTCTGTACATAGTTATGAGGGTATATAGGGGTTGTAGTAAGAACGTTAAGGAGGAGTCATACAAGTCTCTGGTAAGATCCCAATTAGAGTATGTTCCAGTGTATGGTATCCTAATCAGGATTTCTTGATTCAAGAACTGGAAACAATCCAAAGAAAAGCAGCTCTATTTGTTCTGGGTGATTTTCGACAAAAGAGTAACATTAAGAAAATGTTGCAAAATTTGGACTGGGAAGACTTAGGAGAAAAGAGACGAGCTGCTTGACTACATAGTGTGTGTGTGGTACAAATTCTTATAATTTTATTAAATACCACCTATTCAATACATAATAAGCTAATGAGGACTTGCATCTTTATTAAATTGTTGATATGGTACATGGTATGGTAATAAAGATGTAAGTCCTCATTAGCTTATTATGTATTGAATAGGTGGTATTTAATAAAATTATAAGAATTTGTATCACAAGTAGATCTTCAATACGGACAAAAAATGAAATTTATAACCTGCAATAGGTGGTATGTTCCGAGCTATCTGTGGAGAGATGGCGTGGAATGACATTACTAGACAAAGAAGTTTTAGTGGTGTTTTTAAGAGTAGGAAAGATCAGAGTGTGAAGATGAAGTTAGAATTCAAGAGGACAAATTGGGGCAAATATTTATTTGTAGGAAGAGGAATTAGGGATTGGAATAATTTACCAAGGGAGATGTTCAATAAATTTTTTAATTCTTTGAAGTTATTTAAGAAAATACTAGATAAACAACACATAGGGAATCTGCCACATGGGCGACTGCCCTAAATGCAGATCATTGGTGATTGATTGATTGATTGATTGCTTCTTAAGAAGGGTCTCTTTAGACGGCAGTTCTTTCCTCTAGACATTTGCCAAAACTGCTCACTGGTTTCTTTAAGAATTTAGAATCATTGTTGCCATTGATGCTTTCACAGCCCGTACCTATAGACATGATATAGGCTTTTGGACTTATGCCGTGTCAAGAAAATAAGGTGAAATTCTTTACGTTTCGCAGAGAACTTTGCGTCATCAGAAGAACAGTCTTGACTGTCTACGAGAAAGGCTTCTCAGACAATGAGGTGTTTTAATTTAGGCGTTGTAATAGAAGTGGAAATGGTATGTTCATTCATCACCAGATGGTTCCCCGGACGCGGTACAGCGCTAACATTCGACGTGGAAGCTGGCGAAACCATCAGAATGGGTCTGAGAGTGTCACATCACATAACATGTGTACGCACATATGGAGTATGACATTGACACAAGCCTGGAATGAAACATCTGGCGAAGAGGAACGTACAAATTTGGAAAACACTGAAACAAAATAACAATAGTGAAGGGATAGGGAAGGGAACTACCTTCGTAAATCCTTAATGGCTGGCAACCATGTATTACTCAAATGATAGCCAGTGTCCCTGTTGAAATTGTTGGGATTTATACGTATTTCCACAGCTTCTCATATAATCCTGGACTTGTAGTGTCTAGTGTGGGTAAGAGCTCATTTATTTTGGAACATGACATCACCCAACGATAGAGCATGCTCAGCTATTGCTGATTTATCCGGCTGGTTGAGACGAATATTACGTTCATGTTCCTTGATACGAGCACCAATGGACCGGCATGTTTGGGCAATGTATACCTTAAAAAAGACAGTCACCTCCGTACAGGCCATGAAGGCCTTTGGAGGAGTGGAAGGTAAAGGCTTCCACCATTGTTAACCGCGGCACGTGATGGGGTAGTGGGGTAGAGTGGTTAGCTCTACGCCCGGCCGCCTTTGCTCCCAGGAATTAACCTGGTACTCATTTTTGGTGTAGGCCGAGTGAACCTCAGGGCCATGTGCGCCTCCAGATGTGGAAATCTCGTTTCTTAAATTTTACGGCTTCCTGAATGTATACCTTAATACAAATAAAAATGGTCCGTTATTGGACATTATAAATTTTCTAGTTAACTCATTCCTGGTTGGCAGCGTTTCGCCCCCGTGTGCTAAGTTGGGCTTATCATTTGGTACCTAGCACACCCACCAAGACGCATGGCTTGTGCATACCATTGAGGCCACTGCGTAGGCTACTTGGAGCCACCGACAGTGCCAATGCACTATGAGAGACTTTCTCATTACCAAAAATTGATGCTTGCTTGGCTATCAGATGATATAGATGTTTACTCCCATAGGGAACCTGAAATATTTGTCCCGAATGATTAAATTTATAATACTAATAAAAATGGTCCATTATTGGACATTATCAATATTCTAGCTAACTCATTCCTTGTTGCCAGCGTTTTGCCCCCCGTATGCTAAGTTGGGCTCATCAGTTGGTACCTAGCACACCCACATGCACCTTCTTTTCTTTCACATATTTTTCAGCAACATGTATTGCTGTGAAAACACTTGGTCATTTACATTCGACTGACTCTGTCTTATGTACAATTGAAGAATAGCCGCTGCACTTAACGCCTTGTCTGCATTCTCTGCTTCTTCTTCTTCTTCTTGCTTGGCAGCAGCGTTGACGGCATCCGTACGAGGTTTGGCCACTATAACGTCAGAGTTCACATTTATGTAAGCCTCAAAATCAGCTTCACAGTTCACATGCTGGTGGTACTCCACCCATTCTTCAGGAGTAGGAGTGACTTCCGCTCTTTATGTTTTGAAACTTCTATGTCACCTTCAAAACCTCCTTTGCAGAAGCAGTTTGTTTCATGCTTCACATCAGCCCACGATTTACTCAGCATTCTTATTGACTGTGTTAATGTCTGTTAATGACTCTTCAGATTCAATTCCTCTCAGAATTATCAGGAGAGCGCTCTTCCAGTGGAAATGCTTCAAGTTTTTAATCACTCCTTGGTCCATGAGCTGTAATTTGGATGTTAAGTTCAGTGCCAAGAAAACCACGTGCACTGCCTATAACTCCTGAATGAACGTCTTGGGATGAGCAGGGCAGTTGTCTGCGAAAGGGACATTGAAACTTCTCGTCAATACCATGCAGCCAAGATTTGTAAATGGAGCTTGTCATCCGCGACTTCCGGGGTTGCTTTCGTACTTGACTGGAAATGAATTCACACCCGAGAAACAGAGAGGCTTCACCAAATTGCTGATCGCTAGAAGTTTTGGGATTTCGGTTCCAGTCATGTTAGCTCCCAACATCACTGTAACTCTTCCTCACAAACCACAAATACTGTATTGCACAGTTAATGTTGTACAAAATTCAAGTTGCATAGTAGTTTTTGCTTCAAGGGAGGAGACGTTTGCTTTGGAAATTCAGAAATTCGTGTACTGAATTTAGATTGAGAGATTAAATACACATGAAGAATAGGACAAACGACCGGGAGATACCTTGAGATAATGAAAATTCAAGTAATGGAGGTTTGTGGTATCGTGGTTCGACTGTATCTGTTTTTATATCGAATATGGTGGTAATAATAATAATAGTTGAGTCTATGTGCTTAATATCTCGTATAAAAGATTGGAATTTATTTATTCTCTGAGAGATATCAGTTTACAAATAGTACGTGACTACGGGGGTCCTGAAACAAAAACACATTGTCGAGTATCGATTGCATAGTTTAATAGGATTGACACCCTATCATGTGAAATACAAATGGTGATGGAGAATTTGAAGTGAATCCTTAATAATGTTTAAGGTGATGTCATTTAGACAAGTTAAAGAATATCCTAGACTTTTCATATGTTTCTAGGTCAATAGTGGTACAGCATCCCTAATGCCAAGGAGTAGTCCTATAACATACCAGCTTTGCAGAGGAACATCATAGTGATCAGAGAAGTATGGTAAACAGAGTTCTGTAAATGGGCTTCTTCTCGTAGTTAACTTCAGCTGCCTGATGTTGATCCCTTTCAAAGCGGATTGTTGGATCTAAAACAATGGCTTTTCCGGTGCCCAGTTTACTGCTCCCAATATCAGCTCATCTAAAAGATCCTTTAGAGGACTCACATTGTTCTTAATGGATATACCATCCTAAAGATCTCAAGGATGAGGCTAAAGCCCTTCCTGTGATGTCTTGCGTTCACCAATTTACTTTTGGAGTATGAACCCAGTATGTGTCCATGAATTTCATTGTCACCGTAGTATGGAAAACTTGAAGTGGGTTGTGCTGGAACATTAACCCGGTATTGCACACACCGCTGTAATATTCCACGACTTTTCAAAGCATTGGTCGATCGGAGCATGAAATCCATTTTCTATTGCTTAGCAATGAATTAGTTCGAGGGAAATCTGAGTACATGACGACTCCATTTGCCCCTCAAGGTTTGCCTTGTCCAGGTCTTAAAGGCATCATTTTGAAGTTCCTCCTGTACGTGTCTGCCAGTCCAGTTAATGGCTTAGTTTTGAAAGTTCTATAGGTTAGATAGTACTTATTATGTTTTTATTATGTTCCACTTTTTAGATAAAATGGAGACTTACGAAATTAGTAAAAAATGTATGTTGCAAAAATATTCCATTATTACTCATCATAAGGTAAAGATGTATCATACATAAAAGTTTGTATAGTTTATACAACTTTTATTTGTACAGTTTTTTATATAGTAAATATTAACAGAGAAATATGAAATTTCCTCTTTTGGCCTCCTTTATATTTCTGTGCAACTGTATAATAATATTTTGCCTCGTGCACAATTCGGCTCTGTGTGAACTTGAATACCGAGTTTGGAGAAATTCTGTTAAGCTACTTTTCCATGATTATGTAACAGAACTTTCTTTCAACTTTTGCATACCTGCATAATATTGTTATTATTGTTATTTGGTGAATAAGGTAATTTTGGTACTGGTTAGATACATATTTGGTGAATTTTGTTCTTATCATTTCCTTTGTCTTTTTCCAGATAGCTTTCTTTACTGACAAGTATATTGGCCGTTCTTCAAAATGATGTGTAGTCATTTGGTCATGCTGTAGCACCAGATAGCACTTACTCTTTCATGTGGTTCAGACAATAATTCATATATTGTTTGAGATATCAAATCAAACTGCTGAGTAACGCTGTGACATTTGGAACTCTTAATCCAATAAGATACCCTGGTACTCCTAGTGCAACATCCATACCCATACCCAATAGGGACTCTGGCAATGTCAGCCCCTCCATTTTATTTGAAATTAGGAAGTCCTGATCAAACAGAATCGTCTAATACTTGTGCTAGTCAATCAACGGGACATATGTCTGAGTGCCAAGTTACATTCACATCTGAAAATTGTAAAGCTGCTGCATCTACATCACAGACTACCCTGTTAGTGGGCTCTTAGGCTGTGTCATTTCCTGAAACAACTTGCATGTGGAACTCCAGTTACATTGGCATCTCAGATTTGTAGTACTGCAATATCTACATCACAGACTACCTCTGATGCTGTAGGAACATCAGCCCCTCACACAGATATTGTATTGGGAGGTCCTAATACAACATCTTCTGATCCTCTCACTGGTCAGTCTATAGGACTTCATTTTGGAACTCCAGTTACGTCGGCATCCAAAATTTGTAGTACTGCAATATCCACATCACAGACTACCTCTGGTGCTGTAGTATCATCAGCCTCTCACACTGGTATTGCATTGGGAGGTCCTAATACAACAGGATCTTCTGATCCCCCCCACTGATCAGACCATAGGACTTCATTTTGGAACTCCAGTTACATCAGCATCCCAAATTTGTAGTACTGCAATATCCACATCACAGACTACCTCTGGTGCTGTAGGAACATCAGTCCCTCACACTGGTATTGTATTGGGAGGTCTTAATACAAGATCTCCTGATCCTCTCACCAATCAGCTTGTAAGACTTCATTTTGGAACTCCACTTACATCAGCATCCCAAATTTGTAGTACTGCAATATCCACATCACAGACTACCTCTGGTGCTGTAGGAACATCAGTCCCTCACACTGGTATTGTATTGGGAGGTCTTAATACAAGATCTCCTGATCCTCTCACCAATCAGCTTGTAAGACTTCATTTTGGAACTCCAGTTACATCGGCATTTCAGATTTGTAGTACTGCATTGTCCACACCATAGACTATTTCTGGTGCTGTAGGATCATCAGCCCCTCACACTGGTATTGTATTGGGAGGTCCTAATACAACAAGATATCCTAATCCTCTCTCTGATCAGCTTATAGGACTTCATTTTGGATCTCCAGTTACATCAGCATCTCGAATTTGTAGTACTGCAATATCCACATCATAGATTATCTCTGGTGCTGTAGGATCATCTGCCCCTCACACTGGTATTGTATTGGGAGCTCCTAATACAACAAGATCTTCTGATCCTCCCACTGGTCGGCCTATAGGACTTGATTCTGAGACTCAAGCTACATCTGCATCTCAAATTTGTAGTACTTCAATACTCATACCACAGACTTGCTTGTCAACTGACACTCTGGCAGTATCAGTCCCTTACTCTGGTGTTATGTTGGGAGGATCTCAATCTTGTAATCCTCCCACTAATCATCAGATAGAACTTGATTCTGGAACTCTAGCTACATCTGCATCTCACATTTGTAGTATTGCAGTATCCTCTCCGCAGATCATCATCCCATCTGGCACTGAGCAAACACCAACTACTAAGAGTGGACTTGTATCAAGAAATCTTACAGTATCTATTCCTTGCACCAGCATTTCCATTGTATTTACTGTTCAGTCAAAAACTGGAAGACCACCGACAATCACACAATCCATTTTTAATGACACTTCCTCATCATGTCCTCTTGGCCTTGGAACATTCCATCTACAGGTCAAAGTGATACAATTAAAACAGAATCAACAGGTATGTATAATATTTACTTAATACACTTACAGAATTTTCTTTTGTACTGTCTGATGTTCTGAAATCTCTAGTTTTATCATTGAATGACTTCCCACCCAACGATGCTACCAATATCCGAAGACAACTTCAGGGAAGTTTTACATATTGCAAAAATGTTGGTCCACATCCTCAGAAGTGAAGCACAACTGTTCTCATAATTCAATTGAGTATTGTTCTGTCATGAGATGGTACCCTCATTGGTTGCCAAATGGCTCGTCTTGCACTGTTGTATTCAGTGTAGTATACTCCCTGCTTTGTAATATTATACACTAAGCGTACAACCTAACTCTTTTTCCCTTGTTAATACTGAAGGTAATGATTTATAGTAATTTTCTAACTGTTGGGGTTAATTCAGTGTTGCTAACCAAACTGTTTAGGGACCCTTCTTGTCCTATACGTCGTCTTACAGTTGATGTTAATCTTGCACGTTAGCACCTATACAGTCATGGTTCTTTTTCGTGACTTGCAGGATTTATGTATTGCCACTGTCATATTACGAAAATCACTAGTGTTACATTTGCAGGTATAAGTGAAGCATATTTTCTTTTTATGTAGTATTATAAATCTGTATGGGTAATACCAGGTAAGTAAAATTGTCGCATATTTGAATAATGCTTTTAATAACATAGTCGGTGTTAAATGACAAACACAGCATTTTAATAATACGGTCTTATTTTGTCCAGTTCATATGTAGGCCTATAGAATGCTATTAGGATATATAAAAAGCAAGAAAAATCTGCAAGAACTCCTCTGAAAAGGAAAGCAACGTTACCTCTATAAAGATCAGTTCAAATGGAGGGAAGTTTCTTTATAAACCTAACCTTGTCTTGTCATGGCTTTATACGGTTTGCAGACCTAGCCTTTGTGTATTCTTATTGACTTACATTTGCCTGTATGTATTATTACAGCTTGGTTTCACTTCAGTCTGACAAGTAATAGCAAATTTCAAGAAGTGAGCTGAATTATTTACACCAGGCAAACATCGAAGAATACGGGTATAGTAACGCGTATATCAAAATAAAGGCAAAAATATTTTTTCAATTTCTAAATTATGAGTTTTGTTATCTACCATGCGATGTTATGGCTGATGAAGTCCCTAATAGAGATGAAACATGTCCCTAAATATATTTAAATTTTTTTTAAATTAAATAGTTTTCACTTCTAAAGTGAGGTGTATTGATTGGGTGGACCAAAACCTAACATTGTTTCTTAGTTTTAACTGTACAAAACGGATCTATACAGTGAAGTATGTAAATTGTACTACCGTAGTACTTTTCGTTAAAAGTGAGAAAATGTGCTGGTTTTCATTTTATCAAATATTTCATATGACAGCATTGCTTTTATTTGCGACATTCGTACTGACGTCATTGTAATGGCCTATGTTGACTTCTGTTGGGAATACTATAAGGACAGCCTTTCTGAGAACTCGGTAGCAAAGCATGGGTACATCAGCTAGTTATTTGATACAAATAGCATTGCGCTTCGCATAATCGCGCAGGTGCTTGTTACAATATATTAATCTATGCCTTTGCTAAGTAATGGCATCTAAGTGCATGACTGATCCACACATGTGGAGCATGAGTTCATACTATTTTCGGAAGGTCTATCAGAGACCAATCATTCTTCCTGTGAGGGAATGGAGATGTGTAATTTTTAGCCTTGTAGTCTCGTAGTCGGGCTTTGAGACAATTAGTGCTATAAATATATCATCGTGCTGTATTGTGCAAGACATGTACAATAAGCAGTTTTGACCAATTGTATATTCTGATTTCTCCTGTTTTTTTTCTCCTGATTTTCATATAAGAATCTCCTGATTTTTGGTTTTGTAAAGTGGCAGGTATGCATGGGGAAGAAACTGTAACATTGATACTATAACACTTTTATTCATATCATGTGACACTCTTCATTGAATTTAGTGATGTTTTAATCGTATGTTACGTTTACTTTAGAATATATGATCAGCTGAGGATGACCTCTAAAAAGGTCGAAACCGGTCCTTACATTAATAAGACAAAATAAAGTATTGATTAGGTGGAAGCTTCCTATTCTTATATTTGTGAATATCAATACGGACACGAAACGAGTAGATTATGATGGTGTATAAACATTCGCTTCTGCTTCATACTAAGGAAAATATTTACAGAGAGGTACCAAATGATGAAAACAGTTTATGGCTATCAGTAGGCTACACGAGTCATAAAAGCTGTCATAACATCAAATGTTCAAAAATGGAATTTAAAGCACCGTACGTTTCCTTTTGAAATACTTCTATGTACTGTTGATCCTGAGTTGTATGCATATCAAGGTAAGAGCAGATTTTATGTACAGATTAGATATTATGCCTATAATTATTTAATTTTTATTTTTATTTTTAGAAATACAGTAATTTTAAGGACAGGTTATTTCAGAGATATTTAATGATGTAGTTTGTACTGATCATTCTTTTATTATATCAGCTTTGCACCATTATTAATCAACATTGTTGATTTTTCACACAATTTTTAAAAATTCATCTAAAATAGCATTTCTTTTATTAATGACTCTACAAAGTATGGTATATGCAATTCCTAAATCTCTGACTGTTTTAGTTTTATGTGGATAGTTGTCCAATTCTTGTACAAATATTACTTTCTCGTCCAGCTTGTAACTTCTCCTCTTTCTGTTCTGCATGGCCGGCTGACAGCAATGTACAATTTCTATTGGTAGAACTGCAGTTTTTATTCTGTATACAGTACACTTCAATTGTCAGCATCATTTTAATGTCTCATTTAAATAACCTCCTTACATTTAAAATGGAAGTGCGTACTATGTCCCGAACATGTCCCATAATCTTTCTATTGTAGTTTTGTGCTGCGCAATCACTTCCCATCACCTTTGCTGTGGGGAATGTGCAAGTGACTACTAGCACGAAGGGTGGTGAAAGAGCAAGGTAGTGTGTAGCCCATACTGGTTTAACTAACGCACATCTGTGCTGTTGATTGATGAAAATATTTATTTATTTATTTATTTATTTATTTATTTATTTATCTGTATAATAGTATATTGTAGCATGTAATATACATAGAGGTAATATGGAATGCACTCTTCGTACTAAATGATACTGTTGTCATGACCTTCAATTTAGTACATTGTAGCGATCCTAGTGTTAAGTTTTTTGCCTTCCCATGGAAGGATTACTGTACAGCATGGTAACATTATGAAATTTATTACATGGTAACATTATACACGTAAGAACAATAAAATGATGATAAAGAAGCGAAGGAAAGGTAGACAAAAGACACAAAACAAGTACGACTAAAGGTGACATGAACAGCGAATAACAGGATGTGGAAGGGAACTTAGCTTAGTGGCGCTTGTGCTCCTGAATAAGACTTGGGTTCATTAAAATACTGTTTATTAAACACAAAATTCCTTGATAGGATTTAAAAATTTGACGTTTAAAACATACATAGATTACATACATCGACATAGTTATTTTCAACATTCTCAAAATGATTTTAATGTATTATTTATGTTATTAATCCGACATTATCACCTGCCATGCAAATAAGGTGACCATTGAAGTATAGGGCTATAAAACAATAAATATTACATTAAGATACTACTTTTAAAACCTTGAAGACAACCAAGCAAATTGACATAATGGACTCTATTATGGAGGGTAAGAGAAGTATTGACACGCGTACAGCTTCATCCATCGAGTTAATTCCTAAATTAGCCTCTATCTCCTTATTCCAAGAGTACCCTCCTGCCATTGTTCCCGCCTGTTTGTACCAGCAATCATTCTTGCTACTTTCATGTCTGTTACTTCTGACTTGTGAATACGATATCCTGAGTCCACCCAGCTTTCGCTTCCGTGAAGCAAAGTTCGTCTGAAAACAGACCGATGTAAAGATAGTTTTGTCTGGGAACTGACTTCCTTCTTACAGAATACTGTTGATCGCAACTGTGAGTTCACTGCATTAGCTTTATGACACCTTGATTCAATCTCACTTAGGGAGAATACACAACCTAAATACTTGAAATTATCGACCTGTATCACCAATCTGACATTCAATTCTGTTGAATTTCTTACCTACTGACATCAATTTAGTCTTCAAGAGGCTAATTTTCATACCATACTCATTGCACCGATTTTCGAGTTCCAAGATATTACACTGCAGGCTTTCGGCACAATCTGCCATTAAGACCAAGTCATCAGCATAGCCCAGACTGCTTACTACATTTCCACCTAACTGAATCCCTCCCTGCCATTTTATACCCTTCAGCAGATGATCCATGTAAACTACGAACAGCAAAGGTGAACGATTACAGCCTTGTCTAACTCCTGTAACTCATTCTACCATCAATTCTCACCGAAGCCCAATTGTCAACATAAATGCCTTTGATTGATTTTAATAATCTACCTTTAATTCCATAGTCCCCCAGTATAGCGAACATATTTTCCCTCGGCACCTTGTCACATGCTTTCTCTACATCTACGAAACATAAACACAACTGCCTATTCCTCTCGTAGCATTTTTCAATTACCTGGTGCATACTGAAAATATGATCCTGACAGCCTCTCTGTGGTGTGAAACCACACTGGTTGTCATCCAACTTTCTCTCAACGACTGATCGCACCCTCCCTTCCAAGATGCCAGTGAATACTTTGCCTGGTATACTAATCAATGAGATACGTCGATAGTTGTTGCAATCCTTCCTGTTCCCTTGCTTATAGATAGGTGCAATTACTGCTTTTGTCCAATCTGAAGGTACCTTACCAACACTCCATGCTAATTTTACTACTATATGAAGCAATTTCATCCCCGCCTTCCCACTATACTTCACCATTTCAGGTCTGATTTAATCTATTCCTGCTGCTTTATAACAGTGGAGTTTATTTACCATCCTTTCCACTTCCTCGAGCGTAATTTCACCAACATCATTTTCCTCCTCCCCATGAGCTTGGCTGTTCGCAACACCACCAGGATGATTTCTTTTTACATTGAGATGTTCAAAATATTCCCTCCACCTCTCCAGTAATTCCCTGGGATCTATTATAAGTTCACCTGAATTACTCAAAACACTGTTCATTGCCTTTTTCCCCTCCCTTCCTAAGATTCTTTATTACTGTCCAGAAAGGTTTCCCTTCTTCTTGACAGCCTTTCCAGGTTATTGCCAAAATCTTCCCACAACTTCTTTTTGGATTCAACAACTATTTTTTTGCTCTGTTTCTTTCATCTACGTACAAATCCCTGTCTGCCTCAGCCCTTGTTTGGAGCCATTTCTGATAAGCCTTCTTTTTGCGTTTACAAGCTGCTCTCACTTCATCATTCCACCAAGATGTTCGCCTTTTCCCATCTTTACACACAGTTGTTCCTAGGCATTCCCTTGCTGTTTCTACTACAGCATCCCTGTACAGTATGTCACCCATTCACTTTCTGTATCCTGAACCTGCTTACTGTCTACTGTCCGAAACTACTTGCTAATAATATGCATGTACTTCTGTCTAATTACCTCGTCCTGGAGATTTTCTGCCCTTATTCGTTTGCAGACAGATTTCACTTTCTCTACCCTAGGCCTAGAGATACTTAGTTGACTACAGATCAGATAGTGGTCTGTATCATCGAAAAATCCCCGGACAACTCGTACATTCCTAACAGATTTCCTGAATTCGAAGTCTGTTAAGATATTGTCTATTATGGATCTGGTACCCCTAGCCTCCCATGTGTAGCGGTGAATAGCCTTATGCTTGAAGAATGTATTCGTAACTGTTAAATCCATACTAGCACAGCAAACGCTTCCCATTCCCATTAGCTTCCATATCTTCCCCACATTTACCAATCACCCTTTCATATCCTTCTGTTCTATTCCCAACTCTCGCATTGAAATCGCCCATTAGCACTATTCTATCCTTGCTGTTGACCCTGACCACGATGTCACTCATGCTTCATAAAACTTGTCAACTTCATCCTCATCTGCACCTTCACATGGTGAATACACGGAGACAATTGTAGTCCTAATTCCTCCAACTGACAAATCTACCCACATCATTCGCTCATTTACGTGCCTAACAGAAATTATGTTGCATGCAATGGTATTCCTGATAAAGAGCCCTACCCCAGACTCTGCCTTTCCCTTTCTAACACCCGTCAAGTACACTTTATAATCTATCTCTTCCTCGTTATCTCCCCTTACCCGAATATCACTTACTCCTAGCACTTCCAGATGCATCCTCGTTGCTGACTCAGCCAGTTTCTTCCATAACCCCCTTTAATATTGATAGCTCCCCATCGAATTCCATTGTGTTCGCCAAGTTGTTTCCAAGGATTCCCTCGCCTGTCAAATGGGAGTAGGACTCCGTTACTCCCATAGATCTGAGGCTTGCTTGGTAAATTCATGAAGCAGGATGCTACCCTACTTGCACATAGTTCAAGTGAGGATCTCTTCTCTAACGGGTTATGGACCACGGGTGAATTGTATAGTCCTAGCCGCCTGAGCACAAGGAGGGCCATGACTCAGAATATGTCCGAGATGCCCACTCCCATTCCATAACAACTGGTATCCCGACTCTCAGGACCACTTACTAGGCCACTCAGACGTTGCCCATGGTTCACGAACTAGGGCATGACTACAGTAACCCACACCATGACATCCAACTCGAAAAAAATCCAATACCTTATTTCTAACAGATCTTATCTGACTATTATTTTCGTAAATAACACTTCAAGTTATCCATTACTTATAACTATTTATTAAACATGATGAAGTAATAAGGAATTGGAAGAGAAAAATATCATTATACACAAATTGCCTTCCAGTAGTTAAACAATCATTGAACAGCTGATTCCCCAATTTATGCAATAAGCCTTCATGTCTTACTTACTATTTTCTCTATGCCATTAATTGAAATGTGTTCGCTTTTCTCCTTTTATGCTTTCTTACAAGTTGAGGTTGGTCAATTACAAGTTACATCTGACAATTCAGATTATTCTACATTGATTTAAAAAAAAATATTTTTAATAAAATCTTCTTGGTCGATTCCCTGAATTGAAAATTGGATTTCAGCACCGTACCTGACCAAAATTATACAATTCAACATCATCAGTTCATTATCCTAACTAAGGTACAATATTCTTTGACTGATTATTCTGAACATATTTGATCTGAATTAGTTTTTGAAATTTCTAATTGAATTTTATTATCTGAAAAATATTATGACCTCAGTCGTCTATTCAGGTTTCGGAATGCTCAATAAATTTATTGTATGCAGACAACATTTGCTGTTATTAACCTATCATTCACAACAAAATATTTCTTCATCTAATTTACGCATGTTAAATTCATGTAACATATTAGCAAGGTAGATGAGCTTTCTTGTTACATAGCGATGATTTAATGATATTTTATCCTTCCAGCTCACTTGCGTGTATCTCTCAGAAAAAGCGATTCAGAAGTAATTTTTTCTTTCTTTTGTTTCAACAATCCAGCTCCCCTTTCGTGGTCTTCTACACGGCCATTATGATTCTATGCCTTCTGCTATGATGTTAATCTGGACTTCAGTGACATTGTGTACTTATTTATTCTGTTTGATGCTGCCGCCGGCCATTGTATTTATTTCGGTTTCCTTATTATTTCCATTTTAATAATAGCGTAATGGTACATTATCAGTAGTCAATAGGTCAACTTCTGGCTTTCTGAATTTATTCATGCTGTGTGACATGCAACTTCAGTTTGGCCAGATTCTTTAGTTTCAGCTTCATTAGTCTTGTAGCTGTGATATTCCAAATATTTTACGTTGGATTTAACTCTGGACTGCATGCAGACTGGGGCAGAGTTTTGATAGTGTTTTAAACCAGCTTTTAATGGCAGCATAATTTTTTTCTAGCACTGGACAATAGAGGTCACTGTTGATGCTCTCTTTAGCAATTCTCAACTTCCCAGTTATTATTCGTGTCGCTGAGTGGCAGTTTTCCTAATGTATATTGTGTTTAAATGGGGTCAATGTTGTCTATCCCGCAATCATCTCAGTCAGCAATTAAATTGTTTGATAACTGTATCTAGCCATTTTAATTTAAATACTGTATACTTTTTATCTCTACATCTAGTTCTTTTCTCTATTTTTATTTGTAACTTCCTCTTTACTTTGTATTCCATGGGTTCCACCTCTTTGGAGGTTTCTGTATATGGGGAGAACCTTTCTTTTCGTGCCTTTGTTTTTCTTTCTTATTCTTCAGGTTCTGTTATATATCACACTCCATCCTCTGCTCATATATGTCAACATTCAAGTTTTATTTTTCCCTGTTTTCAGTGATTACACTTTTATTTAATCAAAATTCGAGAAGATTTTCATGTTAATAGCACAGTATTAAGTCCAGCCGGTATAACACAAACTGTGCAAATCTTTTTCAAAATGCTTATGAAGGAATCATTGTATCACATTCCATGTTACTGGATTTACAAAAGTTATCACAATGTAATGTTTTCTGAAAACCAAACCAAAACCAAACCCCATGGTGCAACAGCCCAGAAGGGCCTTGGCCTACCAAGCGACCGCTGCTCAGCCTGAAGGCCTGCAGATTATGAGGTGTCGTGTGGTCAGCACGACGAATCCTCAAGGCTGATATACTTGGCTCTCTAGATCAGGGCCGCCATCTCACTGTCATATAGCTCCTCAATTGTAATCATGAAGGCTGAGTGGGCCTCGAACCAGCCCTCAGGTCCAGGTAAAAATCCCTGACCTGCCAGGAATTGAACCCGGGGCCTCCGGGTAAGAGACAGGCACGCTACCCCTACACCGTGGGGCTGCCAATGTTTTCTGAACATCATTCAAATAATGGTTAGGTGTCATGATATGAGAGTTGTATGAACACTGCAAACTGACATGCGCAGCAAGCCTCTTGATGGTAGCTGCTATACTGTTGCATAGTCCTTTGCCATGTAAAGTGGCAAAGAAATGCCATTCTGCTGACACATTGAAATCTTCACATTGGAAACAAAGGTTAACAATTTTTTTCTATCTTTATACCATGCTGCAGTTCCATCAGAAAACTAATAAATATGATTAGGTGTTCTCTTCAAATTAGATTACAAACTTTCTAAATAGCCTTGGAAGAGGAACACACTGACAGTATCATGCTTAATGTATTCTGATACTACAGTATAACAAAGAACATATGATCTATTCCAAGGGTTTTTTGGGTCTCTAAGTCTCAGACAACAGTGCACTGACCTCTCACCGCTGGGTTCTGTGGTTGAAATCCCAGTCACTCCGTATGAGATATGTGTTATACAAAGAAGAGGCGAGACAAGTTTTTTCTCAAGGCACAATTTTTATCCTCACCACTAGGTGCGGTTTCATTTATACCATTACTGACCCTGTTGAAACTGAAAACAGGCTGTGGATTTTCATTTCTCAAGGATTTATGCATTTCTGTAATAAGAGGTGAATCATGGCTTGTGCATTGTTCCAATCTCATCCTGAAGAACAAGTGTATAATATTGTGCAACATCAAATATAACAAGACAGTCGAGTCTTGCTTATCCGATGTAGTGTCTCTCATTATATCTCTGCTGCTGCGTGACCATTGCATTTCTAAGAAAGTGATAAGTCTAGTTGCTGTCAGTGCTTCTATTTTAAATGGGCTGGCAGGACATTGGATTAGTGGTAATGTCGGTTAATAGGGAAAGAAAAACAATATCACGAATACTTGCAAATGTTACTATTGATACAGTTGAGGTTTACTTTCATTGTACAATTAAAAATTTGAGCATAAAAAGATTTTAAGTTTGTTTAGAAATGTTTGTGAAATACTTTTGCTTACCTCCTGATTGTCTTTCTCTCGCCACCATGTTATTGACTCCATGTAAAAGTAACGCATCATTGCTAAAGATTTCTTGCTTCTCCACGTTTTTCCATGGTGCTTCAAGGCTTTGAATCCTTCATTGTGTGCCGTTCTGCTACCACCTTCTTAAACTGCATTTTCTTTCTTTCCAGATTATTTCTCTTTTTCACTCTTGTTAACAATACCGACAGTGTCATCAGCTACTTCAAACTAGTTATCAAGGGCAAACAACTCGCTGAGTTCTTCATCTGTCAATTAAAACTGGTCATCAAGGACAGACTAGTCACTGAGGTCTTCATCAGTCGCATCTGCAACATCCAGGGTTTTTGTTTCAGCAAAGGCTACGTATTGTCCATGTTTTCTGAGATTATTTCTTTATTCTCAGAATTTTTGTCAGTCTCCTTACGTAACAAAAAGGCAAATGCTGGGGCTGTTCCTTAATTGTTGCTTGTTGTTTAAAGGGGCCTAACATCTAGGTCATCGGCCCTGTTCCTTAATTAAGGCCACGGCCACTTCCTTCCCATTGCTAGGCCTTTCCTATCCCATCGTCGCCATAAGACCTAGCTGTGTCAGTGCGACGTAAAGCGAATACCAAAAAAAAAAGTAACAACAATTTGCATGATTAGGCAATTCTTGTGTGTAATTTTAGGCAATTTTTATGGACGTTTTGGATAAAACAGAATGTCTGTTAAACAGAACCCTACTGTATATTAATTTTAAATAAGATTATTTTTCTGTTCTTTTAAAAGAAATGTATGTTGGGCTGCTATGGCAGAATGTGGTAGGAGATTATTAAAATTTTCCTCAAAGATTTCCAAAAGTTCTTGTACAGGAGTGATAAAACCATTTGAAGTGGTATTCTGTCTGTAGATGTCCATATTTTGTATGTTCTCAATCTTTCCATTTGCATCAAATGTATCAGCTGTATGTTCTAAAGGAGATGTACCAGGATAGCTCTTGCATTATGAGAAGAAATACCTTGGATGAGGTGGATTACAAATGATTTAAGAAAAACAGTCTTTATAAGTGTTGATTGGAAATTCATCATCAATCGTCAACTCATTTAATCTATAACCTTTCAACTTCAGCTTAACATTCTGATGTACTGTATACTACAAATGCCCACACTGAGGGTGCCACTTGCACTGGCCAGGACACAGTTCTGCTTTCACTATGTGAAAAAGTAAAAAGCCGCTGAAGAACTCTTTAAGTTCTCTTCCTAAAAATGCTCCTTCTTACATGTTGAACCCACGGGCTCCACAGAATCACTGAAGAAGTAAGAAGTTTGTATCTGTAAGTACAGTAGACAGGTTAATTTCAAACACAAAGAAAATCTTCCTAAAATCACCCTCCTGAATCTGGATTTTATTTATTTGGGAAACCAAAATAGCGAGAAGTCGAATTGCAGAGTTCTGTAATGAAAGATATATTTACAATGGAGTAGCACAATGCAAACGTAAAAAAAATAAGTGGAAAAACAATGAGGAAAGGTCATCTAATGATTAAAATAGAGGAAAAATTAAAAACTAACAATATAACTGTAGAGACACAATAATTAACAGTAAAAGAAACGAGGAAAGTTGAAGACTGAAAGTAAAACGAAGGGAAGAACTTATATTTAGGCACAGTAACATAAATACAGATATAACACATAAGTAACGGTATTGTACAGTAAAAAATAAATAAATATTGCATTATGTACAATAGAGGGGACAGCAATGAGAAGAGAACAAGGAATATGAAGAAAATGAGCTACGTTAAGTTAAGGAAGAATTGATTAAAGAAGGCATACGAAGAAAAAACATCAAAGTTCCTGTCAGAAGATAGAGTTACGGAGGGTTGGAATGTGGATAAATAAAGTTCTTTGAACAAGAGAGAGGCGAGAATATGGAATATGAAAGGGTGGATTAATCCTCGTTTTGAGAGTTGGATCATGTAGGGAAATGTATGTAGGTTCAAGAGAACGAAATAAACCATTAAGTGTTGTATAGGAATCTAAGGTCAGTTACTTTTCCTGTGATTAGATAACAGGCGAAGGTTTAACTTATCCAGTATCTGATTACTGCTCAAGTTTCTACAAATCAGATACTCTGGCTGTAACAATGGCACAGAAGAATGACTGCACGCTGTAAATGTGATTCAGATTAGTGGGTGAAGAGGTAGACCAAATGGGAGACGCGGATTCAGTAATTGGTAGAATGCAAGATACATAGTAGGCTCTGAGGCATGGATATCGGTGATGTCAGAAAATCTATACAACAAACCGAGAAGTGACATTATTCGTGAGGTTATCTTTTGTATATGGGGAACAAATAACAATTTACTATCAAACAACACTCCTAAGTCATTTTATTCTGTTAAAGTTGGGAACGGGTTACTGAGGAGGGAGTATTTACTAAGAATAGGGGATTTACGAAGTGTGATCAAAATAGAGGAACACTTGGTAGGATTAGGCTTAAGTCGCCATGTAGAGCACCATTCAGGGAGTAAGTTAAGCCCACTCTGTAAGTAGTTTACGTCTGATAAAGAATTGATTTGTTTGAATATTTTACAGTCATCTGCAAATAGTACAATTTTGCAAGGAACAGAGGATATACTATTGATGAGGTCGTCAATAAATAGGACAAAAAAAAGGGAACCTAGGACACTGCCCTGTGGGATACCAGAATGTACCATAACAAGAGTCGAACTGAACCCATCAAGAATCATATGCTGAGTTCTGGTATTGAGGAAGCTCTGCAGGAGAGTTAGGAGTGTGGTCTATGGTATCAAGAGCCTTTGCAATATCAATGTAGCACATGTCCAGCTGAGAACTAGCATTAAGAGCAGATGTTACATGATGGAGAAGAACAAAGAGATTAGTTAAGCAGGATCTACCAGGAAGAAAACCATGCTGCTGGGACGATATCTAAGGAAGAGTGAATGAAAGGAGATGCTGGTGGATAATTTTTTCACAAATGAGTGACAGGGTGGGTAATATAGAAATCGGGTGATAGTTTCTGATATCAGGCCTCTTTCCACTTTTAAAACCTAGAGTGATAACGATTTTCCAGTCGTCAGGAAAGTAGCCAGCTAAGAAGCAACAGTTAAATATAACAGCATTAGGATGGGCAAGAGCCGTAGTGGTATTCTTAAGGAAGACAGGACTGAGACTATCTGGACCAGTAGGTTTATTTTCTGGCTGGGAGGAAAGTAAAAAATAGACTTCTGACTCAGAGGGGAAAGATTACTGAGACTGTGAGATGGAACAGAATCGATACGTGGAAAATCTGGAAACTGAACAGGTATAACAAAATTAGATGCAAATTTCTGGTCTATCACTAGCATTGGCTAAATTACCACCCCAAGTTACTGTGTCTGGCACACACTTCGTAATTTTCTTGTTGTTTATCAGAGACCAGAATCTCTTGCTATTACTTCTCACTTCTAGGCAGGCAGAATAAATGTAGTCCTGATAATCTTGTTTTAGAAGCTGTTTATAGTATTTGCGAAGGTCAGAAAAAGTTTTATAGCTGGCTTCAGAAGGCAACCTTTTCAGTCTTTCGTTTTATTAATTTCTGCAAATTTGGTGTCGCTTTTCTTCCATGGAGGGCATCTGGCAGATGTTTTACGAGTGGGAACAAGGTCACTGATCACAGCAAGAGTCCAGTCACAGAACATGTCCACTGCTTTTTGGACTTCACCCAATTTCAGCAAGTGCCAGAGTAGAAGAAAGAGGGTGTGATTGACAGCCTGCCAATCAACCTTTCGCCACATGGCAATATAGGGTCGATGACTTTTTAGGGGGCAGGGAGGGGCAATAGAGAATGTTGCCTGTACAGAGTTGTGGTTCGATTTTAAAATATTTTGTCCCACAGAAGTAGCTGAAGGCTCAATGGAGCAGAGCATTTAGTCAAGAAGACTATCCCCACAGATGTTCTCAAGGGCGTACTGTAATATAATGGTCGAAATACCACTTGTCGAGGCTATTAGAAGGGACACCTTATGCATAGGAATTGTTAAAGTCACCCAGTATAATTACATTAGGATTCAGATTAATGGCTTTCATTACAGAAGAGAGAGAATCATGCAGTGCCTCCCTAGCAGACTAAAGAATGGTTCATCGAAGGGGGTGGGGGGGAGTGACAACTTTTCAGAATTTGCAAGGGTGGCAGTCTGGACAATTGACTGTTACGTCCTTGTAATAATATTTAACATGACTTAGCTATGTTCATACTGATACATGGCTGAAAGCAAGTGGAAACTATGGCCGTAACTAACTCCTGAAGACATGTAGTTCTCCCTGTATGAATTATTGATGTACTGATGATGGCCTCCGCCCGGGTAAAATATTCCAAAGGTAAAATAGTCCCCCATTTGGATCTCAGGCTGGGGATTATGCAGGACGGGGCAATCATCAGGAAGATGAATATTGATGTTCTGCGAGTGGGAACGCGGAATGTTAGGAGTTTGAAACGTTGCGGTAGATTAGAAAATCTGAAAAGGGAAATGGATAGACTAAAATTAGATGTAGTTGATATAAGTGGAGTACATTGGCAGGAAGAGCAGGATTTATGGTCAGGCAACTACAGAATTATCACAAAATCAAATAGGGAAAATGCAGGAGTTGGTTCAATAATGAATAAGGAAATACGGCAGCAGGTAAGTTCCTACTGTATAACCAGCATAGTGAACAAATTATTGCTGTCAAGATACACGAAGCCAATGCCCTTCACAATAGTGCAGGATTATATGTCTGCTAGTTCAGATTTTGAAGAAATCAAAAGAATATATGAAGATTTAGTACAATATAAAAAACGAGACAAGAATCTAATTGTGATGGGAGATTGGAATGCAGTGGTAGGCCAAGGAAGAGAAGGTAATGCGTAAGAGAATTTGGATTGGAACAAATGAATGAAAGATGAAGTTGGTTGGTTGAATTCTGCACTGATCATAATTTAGTCTTTGCTAATACTTGGTTCAAACACCACAAACAGTGGCTGTATGCTTGAACAAAACCTGGAAACACAGGAAGGTATCAAATAGACTTCATTATGATTAGGCAGAGTTTCAGAAACCAGGTATTGGCTTGCAGGGTGTTCCCAGGAGCTGATGTGGACTCTTGACCACAACGTGGTGGTCATGAAATGTCATATGAATTGAAGAAAGGAAGGAATGCAAGAGGTGGAATCTAGATAAGTTGAAAGTAAAGAATGTGAGGGATTGTTTCAAGGAATATGTTGCACAAGGACTAAATGAAAAGGCTGAAGGAAACTAGATGAAGAGTGGACAGTCGTGAAGAAAGAGGTAAGTAGGGCTGGTGAAGAAAAGTTAGGAAGTAAGATCAAGTAAGAATCGGTGGATAACTCGGGAGATATTAGACCTAATTGATGAAAGGTGAAGGAAAAAAAAAAAAAAAGTGAGGAGGGCAGAAAAGAATACAGGTGATTAAGGAATGAAGTAGATATCAACCTCTAAACGCTGACCTATCAGTCAAGGAGTTTGCTGCTGATGAAATGGGGGACCTAGTTTTGAGGTAATTCGACAGAGCCTTGAGAGACCAAAAAAAGGAACACAGCACCTGGAATTGATGACATACTCTCAGAAATACAGATTGCCTTAGGAGAAACCAACTTTAATTCCATTTAGTGTGTAAGATGTATGATACAGGAGAAGTGCCATCCAATTTTAGAATGTTGTTTTAACTTTCCCGAGAAATCATGTGCTGACAGGTGTGAAAATTACCACACCATTAATTTGGTATCTCATGCTTGCAATATTTTAAAACTTATTATTTACAGAAGAGTAAAAAGACAAGTTGAAGCCGAATTGGGAGAAAATCAGTTTGGCTTCAGAAAAAATGTAGGAACACTTGAAGCAATCCTGTCTTTATGCCTGATCTTAAAGGATCGAATTAAGAAAGACAATCCTATGTACTGGGGATTCATTGATCTAGAAAGGGTATTTGGTAATGTTGATTGGACTGAGCTATTTGAGATTCTGAAGATGATCGGGATCATCTACAATCTGTCTACAATCATTCTGCAGTGATATGAATCGAAGGCTATGAAAAAGCAGCAACAATCCAAAAGGGAGTGAGGCGAGCCTGCAGTTTGCCAGCTCTCCTTTTCGGTGTTTACTGTACATAGAACAGGTGATAAGGCAAGCAAAGACGAATGTGGAAAGGGAATCGCAATCCAAGATGAGGAAATAAAAAATCTGAGATTTGCCGATGATGTTATTTTTTTGAGCGAGTCTGCAGAAGATCTGGAGAAATTGCTGAAGGATATAGACACAGTCTTGGATAAGGAGTACAAGATGAATGGAGTGCAGTTGAATGAAATCTGCTAAGGCAGGAAATATTAGGTTAGGAAATGGAGTCTTAATGGAAGTAGATGAATATTGTTACTTGGTTGGTAGAATAACTAGTGATGGCAGAATAAGGAGACATAAAATGCAGACTAACACAAGAAAGGAAGGCATTTCGTAAGAAAAGAAATTTGCTCACTTGCGAACATTGATGTAGGAATTAGATATTTTTGAAGACTTTTGTCTGGAGTGTGGCATTGTATGGAAGAGAAACATGGATGATAACTATCTCAGAAAGAGAATAGCTTTTGATATGTGGTGTTACAGAAGCATGCTGAAGGTGAGTGGTTAGATCGAAGTATAAATGAAAAGATAATCAAATTGGTGAGAGGAGAATGATTTGGCAAAATTTGATCAGAAGAGACCCAAGAAGACACCCAAGTCTTGTTCAGTTTGTTTTTGATAGAAGTGTAGGTGGTAAAAATGGTAGGGGTAAACCAAGGTATGAATATGACAGATTAGAGTAGATGTAGGATGTAGTAGTTATGTGGTAATGGAAAGGTTAGGACAGGATAGGGTGGCATGGAGAACTGCATCAGACCGGTATATTGACTGATAACAATAACAAGCCTAAAACTGCTGAAAATGAGGATGAACAATTAGGCGTACTGTATAATCCTGAATACAACTCCCCCCCCCCCCTTCCCCCCCAAATATCGCTTCTAAAAATTGGGTGTGGGTCTGATTCAAGCCTTTCATTTCACGGCGCGATACTTCACACATCTTGGGGAATGTTACGTTTTTAGTGTATGTTAGTTTTAAGGGTTGGCACTGAATTCAACCAAGTCTTCCAGTAGCGTTTGTTAGAAAATAACAAGTAGACGTGTATGTACCGTATTGTTCTTTCTTATGTATTTCATGTTATAAAGGAGATTTGTTTTATAATATAAATGTAGCTAAAACTTTCCTAAAAGTCAGCTGTAGTTTATAAGCTCAGTAAAAATTATATCTAAGTATTGAACAACCCTGAAATCAAACATCTGCACACTTGTGGCAATTGAGCTACTCAGCGCGCACTCCCCCAACCCAAACACACTTTAGTTTCTTTTACTGTAAGCACTCGGCAGCAGTCAGCCTACAGTCTCACGTTCCTAGAGTGTTATGTATAAACGTGAATTCAACAAAGCGTTTGCGGCCTTCTACTGTAAGTGAAAAACTGAAAGTTATTAAGGTAGCTGAAATTATCAGAAATTGTGCTGCCGGTAGGAAATATGATACAGATGGCTCAGAAGTTAGTACTTCTGGTGATGAATGATGTGTTGATCTTCGTTCTGTGATTGATAACTTTTTCTGTGTGTCTTGTAAATAATTTATTGGGTATTATTTCAAGGACGCTTAAAAAAAAATCTGAAACTATTTTAAATTCATGAAACATACGTAGTGAAATACATTCTTGTTATGCAGCAAATATTGTAAACTTGAGTGAAACTTTTTTAAAGAATTTTGTCCTTTAAAAAATAGGGTGCAGGTCTTATTTTGGGGTGGTGGTACTTGAGATTATATGCTAAAAATAGAGCATGAAAGTAAAATGAACCCTCATGAGGGTGAACAAGCATATATAGACAATTTTACATAGGCTGTAAAAGTGTGAATTGTATTACTTTGTGTTGACTTGCAACAAGTTCTTTATTGTCCTGCTCTTACGTAGAGTAATAGGTTCTATCAATGCCAGTACTCACGTTATAATTTTGCTGTTCACAATATAAATACAGGATATTTTTATGTATTCATGGCAGGAACCAGTTGCCAACAAGGCTCCAAAAAAAATTTCCTCTTGCATATTAAAACATATTGTCACAGTTTGAGAAATTAAGTGAATGTGAAGAAATAAAGTTAATCATATGGTCAGACCTTCGTGTTGGCCAAAACAACTGGTGCATTCGTTGCACATACATGTATTCAATTAGAAGTGGATACTTTTGGAAATCCATCAGAAATTCATGATCGCTGGCCATGGTCTCTCATAGCGTGGCCGGGACTTTGCTCGTATTGAATGTTAGAAGAAGTCGGTTAAGTCTAGGATTCCGATGGTTTGGAAGCATGTGATAGCCCATTCATGTACGAATAAGCCATTTTTAGTGACTGAGATGGACCAAGACAATTTCAAAGTTTGTTTGCATGATGGCTGGTTTAAAAATAAGAAAAATAAGTCACAAAGTTTGTATGGTTCAAAATGCCTTGGGAAGATCCTGTTCACTCTATGCTAGAGAATCCCATAATGTGCTGCGACCTTGGCAAAGCTATCAGGTGTTTCCAGGTGGCCATCGATCCCCTCTTTATTATTTTTAATACATATATATATATATATTTTCTTAGGGTTAGTTGTAGACTGATTCAAAATTCTTGAAATGCGTGCTGCTCTGAAATGGACCTCTTTTTGTGCAATTTTGCTTGAAAACCCGACGGTGACCCTGAGAATCCAGTTGGGTGGGAGTGCCATGTACCTGTGCAGTAGTACCCGCCTGACAACACAGGTTCCTGCACAGCCGAATGCCAGAAGGACGTATTATTGTTTTTAAAATTTATATCTATATTTATTATTATGAGGGCTGATCATGAAAGACTGAGACTGATTTTTTTTTTTTTTTTTCACAGATGTGTATTACTCTATTTCAATGTTTACATTATATATTTCAAAGTAGTCGCCTCCTACTTCAATGCACGTTTTATAGCGTCTGTGCCAGTCCTTGAACACTTGCTGCAGACCATTCTTTTTCAGATCCTTGAGAATCACCTAGCTTTTAAGCACTGCTTCAGAGTTCTCAAATCGATTGCCCCTAAGCTTTACCTTTAGTGATGGGAATAAAAAAATCACAGGTTGCAAGATCAGGGCTGTAAGGTAGATGCGGTACACAGGTAATGTTGAATCGAGCCAGAAGCTGCATGACTTGAATTCGCCACCCAGTCCGAGAAAGCTCTGGTCATTTATTTGCAGTGTGCTTCCTCCACCAATCCTCACGGACAATCACTTTAGTCACAGCAGAAGAAGAAACACCAGGCCCACCTTGCTTAACACAGACAAGTCGGCCTTATTTGAAGTCCTTGAACCACCTAAACACTGTTGCACGAGGCAGTGCATCTTCATCGTATGCTTGCTTCAGCTTTTCTTAAGTTTCAGTGGCTGTATGGTTTAAACGAAAACAAAATTTGATTGCGCTGTACTGCTCCTCTCGCGTCACCTCCATTGTCTGGTATGCGAAATGCATTTAGCGTCTACATAATAGAGTATTACTACCTACCTGCAGTCTACGGACATTGTACATAAAAACCCGCTCTTTTCAAATATTTATGTTACATGTAGGAAACTATCACGGAAACTACAGGATAAAATCAGTCTCATTCTTTGTTGATCAGTCTACGTATGTACACGCTATGGGGTACATGTTACTGTGGGTTATTGGAGGGAGTCCTAGTGCTCATTGCCTCAGTCATCCCATATTAGGAATCATCCAGCATCGGACCCTGGGCAATACCTGCTATGACCAGGTGGGTATTGCCTTGACTACTTGGTTCAGCTACAGAGGCCCGTGATAAGAGTGGGTGGCGTTTGGGGAGGATGAATTCAAGCATGGCTTCGAAACATCTTTGGCCTACCGAAGGTGGTCTGTGGGGCAACCCCCTGAAAACGGCTGCAGTGTGTTAGTATGGATCCACCTTGCCTAGGTTCCTGGTTGCTACCAGAATCGGTGAGCATGATTTTAAGCTTCTTAAATCAATTGTTTTCGGAGAATACGGCGAACTTGAGAATCTTCAGAAAGTGCGCAGCGTTAGTTTACTCTTGGACTCGATCAGCAGTTCAAGCCAATCAATTGCTTAAGTGCGACCACTTTGGCAAAATCCCTGTCAAAGTGGAGGAGCACAAATTGTTAAGTCTGGTTTGCAGAGAAATCTTCTTCCACGACCTTATTTTGAACACTGATGACGAGTTGATTGAAGACGTGAAGAACCGTGGCGTGATACACGTCCGGCGCATTACATGTAAAGTCAGCGGTGAAGACGTTGATGCCTTCATTGTCTGTCTCAAGTTGTCAGTGTTAACAAGAGAAGTCAAGGTAACAACCTACAGTATTGTTGCGAGGTGAGGCTGTATATTCCGCCTCCAGTGCGATGCTATCAATGCCAGAGATTCAGACACATGGTATCTCGTTCAAATCAGTCTGTGTGTGGTACATTCCAAAGAGGAACTCATGGCACGGAAGAGTGTAAAACTCCTTACAGTTGCACTAACTGCCCTGGTCTTCATTCTCCTCGAGATATGATATATCTGAGTGAGAAGATGATCCAGGAGATCAAGACCCTAGTTGGTCTATCCTACCAGGAAGTGTGCCGTAAGTTTAATTCCATGAATATATATGTTAATACATTACACTTAAGCATGGTAGCTCAGAGTCTACCATGTTTGTCATTCACCTGGGCTATACCCGTGAAGATCGCTGCGCCCAAGGCGGCTGTTTCTCCTGTGAGCAAAATCGCAAAGAGTAAAATCGTGAGGGGGGGGGGGGGGCGCCCAACCTTCGAACACCAAGAAGACTATGCTGGCTGGGAATACTAAGCTGGCACAGCAGGGGGCGAAGGCCAAGTCTCCTTCCCCAAGAGGTGGCCAAAAGCCGTGCCCAAGCTGGCGGAAGCAGCATCGTTGACCAGGGCTGGGAAAATATCTCCCAGCCCATCTAAACAAGAAAAGAAGGCATAGAAGGGAAACGGCGTTACCAGGCGTTCCCGCGCTTCTCCTGCGAAGGGGAAATCATCCCCTCCATCTAGTGGCTACTCGTAGGAAGAAACCCCGCCCCAAAATACGTCGAAGTTCTGGGCGTCCATCCCCTTGTCTGCTGCTGACGGGATGGATGTCTAGCTTTCATCTACATCTGTATTCAGGAAACTAATCTAAGACTATTCTCCGGACCACCTTTTGAACAGGCTAAAGCGGAAGTAACGTCATTGCCTCTTCACACTCGCCGTTGTTGCCAAATGAACCGGCGCATGATTCGAAGTTGTACTCCAGCATTATAATACAGCACAGCTCAAGGATTGTACGTCGAGTGCATTTAAAAGAATTAGGGGCCTAATACTTGAATGTATGCATGTTAGAATCCCATACATTCTTTTAACGGCGTACATCTTCACACAATTGATTTACTGACTTACATTTTTAATGTACTAACTACAATATCACACGTAAAGCATTGCGAACGAATTCTTTTGACATATACAGTAAGCATTATATTCATTAAATTAATTCATAAAATTATTATTATTATTATCAATATATATAACATTATTATATCATTTACCATTCATTATTATTATTATTATTATTATCATCATCATCATCATTATTATCTAAATATATGGCCTGATTCCTTTCGAAGGAATCCATTCCAAGTACTTGAAATGAGCCTACTGGAGAGGTCTGACACGCTACTCCGAGCGATTGATGACTAAGCGAGAGAAGTAATGATTATGTACTCGTACTGGAATTGAAACTGACAGGGGAAGTTGGGGATCCAGGCGAAAACCTGTCCCACCTCCGCTTTGTCCAGCACAATTTCAATAAATTAATTATTACAAATATATTTTTATAAAACACATTATTACGTATTATTATTATAATCATGCAGGAGGTTTGAGCGTCAGCTTACCTTGTGCCGCAGTAATTAATCTGTATCGCTGTCGAGTGGCTGCACACCCAAGTCGGAATCGGAGTCGGGGTCAGCACACGAGGTATAATCACCGGAGCTGGAGCTGTCATCGTTGAGATTGATCACAATCTTGTCGTGAAGAAGTTCTATGAGGCCATCAGCTTCCCACATGCGATTCTCCGTCTGTTTCACGTGTTCTACATGATTTCGCCATTGTTTCAAAGTCACTTTACGTATTCCCTCTCGCATTAATTGTTCCACTTCTGGGAGCTTGTAACGTTTGTTGTTAGCCACAATATATCCCTTCACTTGACTCCACAAGTTCTATGGGATTTAGCTCGCAGTGATACGGAGGGAGACGTAACACCTCGTGACCTGCAGCTGCTGCCAGATTGTCAATGCGATAGTTGGCATCATAATTTGCACGAATTTTATTGAGTATTTCCACAAGTTCAAGTTTATTCATAGAGGGTTCCCAAGTAATATTTTTCTCTGTCAACCAAGCCTGAATAACAGGTTTCGTGGCACTTTTTGTGGGCACACTCGATTTTCACTGAGTGATATGAAGCATTATCTAGGACAATAACTGAATTAGGTGGTATATTCGGTAATAGTCGCTTCGTGAAATATTCCTCGCATCGCTCACCGTCCATTTCCCCATGATAGTCGCCTGTCTTTTTGCCCACGAATATAAATTCTGCTCCCTCAACGAACTCACATTCAGTCCCTGCATGAATCAGCAGTACATGCCCCCCTTTGCCCGAGGGTGCCTTGCTACCTGTGGTGAGGCCCTCTCTCCATGCCTGTGTAGCTGTCTTAATAGATGTATCAACCCAAACCCTGGACTTAGTGTGGCCGGCTTTTGCCCATGTCTCATCTGTGTACACTACGAATTTTCCCTTGGCCCTTACTTCGCGAATACTTCGTAAATATCTATGACGCCAAGCAACAATGTCTTCCTTGTCAATTAACAATGATTCTCTCCTTTGCTTTATATACTTAAACCCCATATCTAAAAGTAGCCTCCGCATGGTTGTTTTAGAGAACTTTGGAAGTTCCTTGTCCTCATTAACGATTGATACCATCTTATTTAATGTTGGTAGATCATTCTCCCTGTACAAGACGTGGATTTTTCTCCTTATTGCCGCTCGAGTAAAGGAATCGTACTTCTGAAGACGAGTTACTTTCCTTTCTGTTCCTCTGTTTCCTAGGTGTCTCCAACCCCTTTTCCGGTTTTATAATCTGCTTTCACCTTGAGCACGGTTGTATGTGAAGCTCCCACAGCCTCTGCTGTCTGTCTCGCTGCTTCATGAACAGTAGTAATTCCGCCGTCAGTAGTTTTCGCGCGGAAATGCTTATAAACAGAGAGAATCATGTTTCTCTCACTGGACGTAAAAATCTTGCGTTTCTTCTTCAACTGATAAGTCTGGTGAATTTTTGTTCAGATCCATTTTACAATAATAAGAAACCTACAACGTACAAGACACTACACTACAAGAATTATGAATTAGCACACAATACGCACATGCACTCTTTTCGTAAAAGCAAAGCACACTGATAAAATTCTCTCACTGCTGTTTTAAACAGACTACGATGTACGATTGGAACTGCACGCGCGTGTTCAAGACATCCACTGAGTAAGTAAGCATGGCAGCTCCGCAATGACGGCACCACTGCCAAAACTCGCCCCCTTGCCCCCCTCGCCTACCATGTGACAACACCGTAGGCGCTGCCCCTGTCACCCGCGCCATCCCCTGGTCCATACACTCACTTCCGCTGTAGTCTGCTCAAAAGGGGTCCGGAGAATAGGTCATCATATGGTCTTGAGAAATTTTAGACTATACTCGACAGAACGACATTATACTAACCGGGCTTCCAGTGGCATTAGTATTTTCATTTGTTCTGATACACCTACAGCTAAGAGGTTCCACTAAAACCCCACTGAAGGCTGTATCAGTTCGGATTTCGCTGCCTGTCATAGCAAAAGTGTGTAATGTTTGTTTTCCACCAGGTCAGCTTCTTATATAAATGATGTAACTAATCTTTTAGATCAGCTTTTACCTCCATTTCTCTTATTGGGATATTTTAACACCCGTCACCCTATATGGGGCTCTGAAATGACTTTCCCCCAGGGGAAGGGAGTTGGAACGGTTAGTAAAAGCGCTGGAGTTATGTATTTTGAACACAGGTGAACAATGCATTTTAGCATACCTTATGGTACATACTCTAGCATAGACGTTGGTCTATGCAGCCTAACGCCGGTTTCCCTGCTTCAGTGGAAGGTACACGGTTTGACAGTGACCCTTTTCCTATTGCTCTTACTTTGTTGAAACAGAAATCCATCAAGGCTCCTCCTCAATGGATTCTTAAAGATGCTGATTGGCCGAAGTTCACATCGCTAGCTGTCTTTAACGACGCTACCAGCTGGACCGTAGACGGCAATATAACGTACATAACACATATTATTCTTGCCCCTGTTGAGGAGTCCATTCCATCCTTTTCAGGGACTCTTCTACAAAAACTTGTTTCTTGATGGAACGAAGAAATTGCAGCAGTGATTAAAAAAAAAAGACATTGCGCTCTTATACACTATCATAGGCAGCCTACTGTGGCCAGCTTGGTAACATTTAAAAAGCTCCGTGCTAGGGCATGAATTCTTAATTCAACAGAATAAGAAAGCTTAATGGGAGAGATGTGTCATCTATGACATCACGTACATCATCATCTCAAGTGTGGAATAAACTTGGACATATTTCCAGAGTACCAGGAATTTCCATTGCAGGCAGTATCGTCGCTGAACCACTCAGGATTGCTAACCATCTAGCAAGTCATTTCGCAGATGTGTCTGGTTCCGGAATTACCATCGTGATTTCCTGACTGAAGCGAGAGGCAGAAAGTCATAATCTCATTTTTACCATTCAAGATTCAGAGGACTATAATGTGCCCTTTACGGAGTGGGGACACCTCAGTGCCTGGGCACTTTGCAAAGAGACGGCTCCCGGACTAGATAATGTCCATATCCAGATATTCAAGCACCTTAATGAGGATTGTCTCTTATATCTTATTAGTGTGTTCAACCGAATCTAGATCGAGGGTGAGTTTCCATCACAGTGGTGAGTATGCAGGAAGTTGCAGATCTGTTCATCTTACTCTGTGTGTAAACTATTTAAGAGGATGGTGAATTGCAGACTCGTGTGGTGTTTGGAGAAATGAGGATTTTTGTCTGAGTACCAGTGTGGTTTTCGAACAGCTCGCTGTACAACTGACCACTTGGTATGCCTGGAGATTTCTATCCAGGATGCTTTTCTCCAAAAAGCAGCATTTGGTGGCTGTTTTCTTAGACTTAGGTAAGGCCTACGGCACCACATGATGATATGGCATCCTTTCAGTCCTGCATCAGTGGAAATTCCAAAGGTAACTTGCCAGAGTTTATTGCAAATTTTTTTGTCCCTCCGTCTATTCCAAGTCTGAGTAGGGAGGTCATATTCGCAATATCATGTTCAAGAAAATGGAGTCCCACAGGGATCGGTTCTCGGTGTTACTCTGTTCGCAATAGCCATAAACTGTATTTACAATCAAAGATTAGGGTAGGGTTTTCCACCAGTTCAATACTACAAAGTAGTGACATTATTAAAACATCACATTTTTATTTAATGTCATTTCTAGTACTGGTTTTGGCAACTTAATTTGCCGTAATCAGCCTAGGAGATTGTTGCAGGACATTTTTGATAGCTACATTAAAATACTTATACTAGTTGTATGTACATAAACAGGACCTTCTAAACTAAGTTTTGTGTTATATACAATTCCATGTAAACCTTAAAGCTTATGCAATTTATTGAAATTTATTGAAATAAATTATTACCAGGTTCTAGATAAGTCATAAAACTTATGCAGTCTTTTAAATATATAGCTCTTTGCATTGTCAAATTGTTTGTAACTATTATAAAAAGTTTACTATGGCACCAAACTTTAGATAGAATTTCTTTTTAAGTATATCTTATTCAGCTGTTAAGGACATACAATTAGCCTTGAGGAGGCATAAAAGCAATTTTTTCTGTCTTAGTTTTTTATTTTAAAGAGTGCCTAACAGCTAGTTTCATTCTAGAATATTGTTGTACAATATAAATGAGTAGAAGGCCATTTTCAGTGACCAATTTTTGATAGAAAACAGTTCCTCATAGAATGTGATTAATGAACCATATGTAGTGTTCATATTTTTTCATTATTAGAATAAAAGATTTACCGGGCGAGTTGGCCGTGCGCGTAGAGGCACGCGGCCTTGAGCTTGCATCCGGGAGATAGTAGGTTCGAATCCCACTATCGGCAGACCTGAAAATGGTTTTCCGTGGTTTCCCATTTTCATACCAGGCAAATGCTGGGGCTGTACCTTAATTAAGGCCACGGCCGCTTCCTTCCAACTCCTAGGCCTTTCCTATCCCATCGTCGCCGTAAGACCTATCTGTGTCGGTGCGACGTAAAGCCCCTAGCAAAAAAAAATAAAAAAATTAATGACGTATGTCTTGTATGGATACCCTGAATCAGCTTAACTTAAAAATGTGTCATTAGTATTGGTCGTATGTATGTATGTATGTATGTATGTATGTATGTACGTATGTATGTATGTTTAGTCCTCAGCCCGAAGGCTGGTTGGATCCTCAACAGCTCCACCATCAGCTGTCATAGATGGCGTAGGCATCACTGAAGAGGCGTACTAGGGAAATGAGGAGTGAGGTAGTTTCCCGTTGCTTTCCTCACTGAGCCAGAAGTTGCTATTACATATCAGTCTGCCAAGCCCACTGAAATGCACGCACCAACTGACCGTATGAGCAATATTTTCACACCATTCATAGCAGGGACTGGCTGCAGAAGGAATGGCATTACTAGCATCACTCATACCTCAGTCACTTTCATTTTGACAAAGCCAAGGATAAAGCTGAGACAGATCAATGAAAGTAACAAGATTGCTCTAGCCCATACTAGAAGACATAGTGCACTGTAAACACTAGGTCCCGCCAGCAAAGGCATAAGTATTGGTCCTGTAATTTAAAATTGTATCCAACACTATGTGGTAAACTTGAAGGCATAAATTGTTGGGCGAGGTTTTTTGAAAATATGCTGTTTTCGGGTGGTTCTAGAAAGATCTCAAACCAAGACAGACCTAAAAGGAAAATTTGAACCACAAGTTAGCATGGCGCAATCAGGGACAAAGAAAAAAGCTTAGTAAAAAAGGATAAAAAGGAAGGAACTCACCTCGAGCACCAAGTTAACAAGCGAAGAGTTCAAGAGGAACTGCCAAGCAGAATGTGAGGCAACAAGCCGCGAGCACCAGCGGGGAAGAAGGGGAAGGAGGGCGTGTCAGGTAGGGGGAGGGAGGTCACGGTAGCAGGAGAACATAGGTCGGGAGGGCGTGGATTCCGGTGGGGGTAATAGGCTAGCGTGTTATGTATTGTTTTTTATACTGGTCGATCTTTTGGTATTTTAAGATTGTTAATAACTGAAATAAACATATCAAATAAGATTGTAGGTTTTTCAGACAGATCATTAAGATTGTAATTAGGGTTGTAATACTGATCCAGTAAAATGAAACATTGCTCTGTTAGGTCAAGTAGAAGACCTTTATTCATTATTTTGATGTCTATATCGTTGATGCCATGAAAGCTATGTTTGTAGTAGTTTATATGCTGCCCTATTGCCGAAAATCTCCTGTATTTGATAGCATTAACGTGCTCGTTGTATCTGATCTTGAAGGATCTCCCTGTTTGTCCAATGTATGCGCTGAAGCAGTCGTTACAGTGAAATCTGTAGACGCCTGGCTTATCAAAGGGGTTGGAAATATTAACTAGGCTAGAGTTATGGGATATGTCGAGATTTCTGTTATTAGTCCTGAAAGAAATTTTGGTATTTTTCTTTTTAAATATGTTTGTTACTCGGTAGATGTCAGGATTAAATGTAAAAATTGAATAAGTTTTTGATTTTGATATTTCTTTTCGTAAACTGGATTTAGGTTGGTGTTTAAACTCGTGTATTATATGTTCTATAAAACTATGATTATAACCATTGTGGAGTGCAATGCTACGTATAGTATTGAGTTCTTTGTTTAAATCTGATTTTGACATGGGTACATTGAAGGCACGATGTATTAAACTGTTATAGGAGGAACGTTTATGGCTAGGGGGATGTATGGAATCTTGCTTGATGGTTATAGCTGTGTGCGTTGGTTTCCTCTAGATTTTGTATTTAAAAGAATACGGGAGCCTAGTGATAGTTATATCTAAAAAGTTGAGGGCCTTATTGATTTCGGACTCTATTGTGAACTTAATGTCTGTATCGATGTTATTGAGGTGTGCAAGGGTAGTAGATGCGTCAGTAATACGTTGGTCCATGATGCTAAACTATCGTCTACAAATCTGGACCATAAGCTTATGTTGTTAAATTTCTTGTCTTTTTTAATTTTTGTGTTTTCTAAGAAATCTAGATATATGTTGGCTTAAATGCCAGATGCCGGTGAACCCATGGCTAGCCTGGCCTGTTTGTATATTACCTTATCAAATATGAAATAATTACTGTTGGTTAGAAGTTTCAAAATGGGCATAAAATCAGCTATCTCAAGTTGGCTATGAGTACGTAGGTTTTTGAAATAATTGGTATAACTTTTTCTGGTTTAATATTTGTATAGATATCGGTAATGTTGAGTGAATGCATTTTATGATATGGTTGTAATTTAAAGTGATCCAGTCGTTTGATTAACTCAATGCGGACCGTGGACAGCGTAAGACGTTTAAGCTTGCTCCTATGCTGCAGGCCGTGGACGGCGTTAGACGTTTAATGTTCAGCGTGAAGCAGTGCTGTTTATATTCGTCATCTGTGGATTCTTACACCTTAGTCAGCATAACTGGTTGTAGCAGGAAGTTGTTTGACCTTTTTGAGATAACCCTCGCATTGAGTGGGCTAATGTTATCTTAGCTGTTTTAGCGGGAATATCTCAGCACTTCCTCGTGCATCAAGACGGTACTTGAGATTCCAGTGCAGTGCGTATCGTTCTTACCGAGTGTAGTATAATGGCTTATAAAACAAAGTTTCTTACGGAAGATTAATTATTAGATATTGTTCACAATGATTATTCTGGTGTTGATCTTATTCCTGAAATAGACTCAGATGGTGAAAGTGAGAGTGACGGGGAAATTCTGATAGGCCTATATAGAAAAGTGAAGTGCCTGATACATATCATCCTAGATATTGTCCATCCGTTCCACCATTAACAGAGAATTCAGGTATAAACGTTCAAATAGAAAATAAGCAGGATATTTTGAGCTACGTGAGTATTTTCATGAATGACGAATTTTATCAGTATGTGTGTGAGCAGACCAATCTATATGCGAGTCATGTGATAAGTGCGGTGCCCCGGCCTTTCACAAAGAATTCGATCATGCAATCGTGGAAACCGATTAGTCCAAAATCCTGATATAAAAATGTACTGGACCGAAGACCCTGTTTTTCATACTCCGATATTTTCTAATACAATGTTCCGAATACGCTTCCTTCATATTCTTTCATTTCTTCACTTTGGTGACAGTAATCATTATGCCTAAAATACAGATAGGCTGTATAAAATCAGACGTATTTTGAAACCTGTGACACCAGATATCACACCCTAAAAATTTACTAGAGGTAAGCATAAAGTATATTTTTCTAACATTTATAGTTTAGGAGTAATTGTAAATTGTATTAAGTGATGTACGTCAAGAGGGCCGGGCATGAAAGTGGCTGGTCCAGGCATTCAAGTGTCCCACTCAGAAGCAGGTACTGAACGTGTTAATTCTAGGGTGTTTTTAACGGATTTGTTTGCCTAAAAAGTGTAATGTTCACTCAAAAATTGTTCAGTGAATTGAGCCATTTTATAAAGGGGACTCAGTCTGAAATTTACAGGGTTCATGTTAATAAGTGTTTTTCATTATCCGTTAATAAAAAAGTTGTGTTTTTAAGTTTCTGTTTTAGTTGCTTTTGGATGGATTGGGTTGGATCTTTATCAATAATTGTGAAGGATCTATCTGTAAAAAGTTTTTTTTATTTTGTCAGTATAGTCTGCTTGGTCCATTATGACAGTAGTGTTTCCTTTATGTGCTTTAGTAATAATGGTTTTTGTATTCTTAATTTTATTTTTAAGTTGAAGAATCTTTTTTCTGTCTGCGAGTTGCGTTGAAGTTATAGTATGTGCCGGTGTACTGAAAATACTTATTTGTTTTTTAGTCTTGTGTCTGATTTTTAAGTTGAGCTGATTCAGGGTATCCATACAAGACATATGTCAGAAATATTTTATTCTAATAACGAAAAAATATGACACTACATATGGTTCATTAATCACATACTATGAGGAACTGTTTTCTATCAAAATTGGTCACTGAAAATGGTCTTCTACCCATTTATATTGTACAACAATATTCTAGAATGAAACTAGCTGTTAGTTTTTTATTTTAAAGAGTGCCTATGATAGAAATTTAAAAAAAATGTTTTTATGCCTCTTCAAGTCTGATTGTACATCCTTAACAGCTGAATAAGATATACTTAAAAAGAAATTTTCTGTAAAGTTTGGTGTCATAGTAAAATTTTTATAATAGTTACAATTTGGCAATGCAAGGAGCTGTATATTTAAAAGATTGCATAAGTTTTATGACTTATCTAGAACCTGGTAATAATTTATTTAATCTCTGTATTTCAATTACATAAGCTTTCAAGTTTACATGCAATTGTAAATAACACAAAACTTAGTGTAGAAGGTCCTCTTTATGTACATACTGTTAGTAAAATGTGACGTTATAATAATTTCACTACTTCATAGTATTGAACAGGTGGAAAACCCTACCCTTATCTTTGATTGTAAATTTCGATTCAATACGGACCAAATTGCCTGCTGTCATTTCTTGATGGATACAGTACTTTTGAATCCATCTCTTGGCACAGGCCAGAGTAAAGTGTAGCTTCCACCGAAGTCCCAGTCAACATCCATGGCTGTGACAATATGGAAGTTGCTGGGGTATGGGTAGTGCTGAGTAATGACATTCAGAGCACGACTAGTGCATCTGAGTGTTATGAAAGGTGCTGCTCATACGGTCAGTCGTGCTGCAATAGTACTTTCTGATCCAGTGAGGAAAGCAATGGCAAACTACCTCACTCCTCATCTTGCCTAGTACGCCTCATTTCGGTGCTGCCATTGGTTTTTGGGGTTTCCTTATAACCGCATAACCTTTGGTGGTGCTATTTGAGGATCTAACCAGCCTCTGGGCTGATGACCTAACAGACACGGACCAAAAATGAAATTCTTGACATTTAATAAACTGTATTGTCGCTGGTGCTGTTTTGACAGTAATACCGTTGCTACATGTAGAACATTTTGCTCTGCATTATAGCTCGTAAAATATGGCAGTCGCAGAGCAACAAAATGACAGCAAGCTATTAGGACAGTGGAACAGTTGACTTTAGAACATGGCTTTCGGTTTTCAACCACAAAGACCTCTGCTGTACACTTTGGCCGGAAGAGCTCTCTTCACTCCCACCCTGAGCTTTATTTACAGGATGTCGATCTTTTTGTAGTTTACACCGATTTCTTGGGCTCCTTTTTGATAGCAAATTATTGTGGGAGCCACACGTGTGTCAGTTAAAAGCCAAGTGCACTAAGAAGGTGAATATTGTAAAGTTTTTTTTTTTGCTAGTGGCTTTACGTTGCACCGACACAGATAGGTCTTATGGAAAAGTAAAGTTTCTTAGTGTCACTACTTGAAGGGAAGGCAGATTGCAATGTGCTCTTACAATTTTATAGGGCACATATTTTATCCAGGTTAGACTATGCCAGTGCAGCATATGGATCAGCAAGGCAAAGCAACCTTGCGAAAATGAATAGCATCCATCACAGCGGAGTTAGGTTAGCAATGGAAGCATTCCGAATAAGCCCCATTGCTAGCCTGCTCGCTGAATCTGGTGTGCCGCCTTTATATTTAAGGCGCCAACAAATACTTTTGTAATATGCTGCAAATCTGCGACAGATGCCACTTCACCAAAGCTATCCTTGCGTATTCCAAAATGGAAACCGTCGCCTGTACACTGCTTATCCTTGAGCAATGTAGCTGGTGGATATGTGCTTGGATAGCAGTCACAGATTGTTTCATGTACCTTCAGTTCCTTGCCTTGTCAGACGAACAAGTAGGGTACCTCCATGGATAATACGTCAACCAGAAATAATTCTAGATTTGCACACAGGCCCGAAAGAGAACACGGACCTTTCCATTTGTCGGAGGCTCTTCTTGTCGTTGTAAGCCGGTATCCCGATTCTGTCATTCTTTACACTGATGGTTAGAGGGCAGCAGGAGTAGGCCATGCATTTGTTGTCGACAATAACAGGTTTCTTTTTCCTCTGTCAGAAGCCTGTAATGTGTACACATCAGAGATCTATGCTATCTGTGAAGTTCTGCAGTACGCACTGTCCGATGAGCTATGGCACTTTCTGATGTGTACAGAGCTCCTTGAGCTCGCTACAATCTATTGATATATGTTTCTCTCTGCACCCTCTAGTGCAGTGGATCCAGGACCTGCTGGCCAGGTGTTCGAATGCCAGCACTAGAATAACGTTTATGTGGCTCCCAAGCCACCTGGGTGTAGAGCGAAACTAATTAGCTGATATGGCTGCCAAGGAGGCAGTCACATTGCCCCTCTTGTTGCCTTACAAGTTTCAGGTTGACGTATTATCCATGGACGTACCCTACTTGTTCGTCTGACAAGGCAAGGAACCAAAGGTACATGAAACAATCTGTCTCAGCTGATACATTTGGTTATGTCCCCTTGGGAAGTGGAGTGGCAGGCCACCACTTTCCCAGATAAGCTGAGAGAGATAAAAGGAACTACAAAGGTGTAGAAGACTTCCCTTCTGGCTTCTCGGAGGGAAGCAATGGTACTGTGTATTCTTTGGATTGTTCATGGCATAGCAACACATTTCTACTTACTGAAGGCCTGAAATCCCACCGTGTGTACTTGCATTGTTCATCGTACCATGGTACACATCCTTACAGAGTGCATGGACCTGGCCTGTCTGCGCCGTAGTCTAAATCTTCCGAGTACAATCTCTGTCATCCTATGGGATGAGATCAGTCAACAGACCTCGTCATCCATTATATGAGGGATAGTGGCCTCTTTTATCGTGTGTTAAAGTACTGTATATTTTCTGTTAGTTTGTGTTTGTGTATTTTAATGTGTTATTTTAACTTTAACTTGAATGATATATATTACTGTACTTCAAGGCAGTGCCTTATTCCATTGCAATCTATATTTTCTATAATTTTATAGGAAAATAAGCCATTCAAATTAGATCCTCTGATTATTTTAATTTCATAATTATTTTTCTTCATCATTTGTTTTAAATTCTAGTTAATTATCATATCATTTTGTTCCATCTTGTACCATTAGGGGCTGATGACTTAGATGTGAGACCCCTGTAAACAACAAGCATCATCATAAACGTCTGCTGGTACTCGGCCAAAATTGTTTAATGCAGACTATTGTGGTGGTTCAGAGGTTTTAATTAACTTTTGTTAATTTTTCTTGTCAAATATAATTATAGTTACTTTAAAAGCATTTTAATTTTTACATTACATAATTAGTTTCTCACCTTAGATAACTTTTCTCATAGTAGGCATTTGTACATTATACAGTTAGTTGCCTAAGCTAAGTTTATTTCTTAACTGTGTGTTTTTGACTGAAGTAAATGCTCATTTTTGCAGCTGGTATTTTTGGCTCTTCAACTGAATCCTCATTTGGCTTGCTATCCAGTAAGTGTGAGAATGCCCCTGTAGCAACTTCAGGTTTGGGTTTTGGTGTTGGATTTCATCTCCCATTTACTTCAGCCACCACAACTGCAAGTGCTAGAGGAATGTCTCTTGGGTTACCTGGCTTAGTTTCTTCATGCACTTCAACCCAACCCTCTACTGACACTTCTCTGTTTCCTTCCAGTACAGGTAATAATTTGTGTTGAAATCCACTATAGTTAATGGTTTTTAATAAAGTGTTTGTGTAAAAAGTAGAGATTGATGTAGCTTTTAAATGTAGTTCTTATTTCTCAGAATTATCAAAAACAAAAGATACCATCAGCAGGGCAAATAAAAGTGTGTATAAATTATAGTGCAGTGAGTGCAACGTTGTTTACGTCTGTCAGGCAGGCTTAAACTTCAAATCAGGACAAAAGAACATACCAGATTATGGGAATTACCTAAGCTTGCAGATTTGCAATTCTCCAAACAGTGTCATGTATCACAGGAATGATGAGGTGAACCATGAATTCAGCAAAAATAAAAGTTAACAAATTTCTTTGCTAGAAACTTCAGGTTTATTATTTAATGGTTTTAGCAGGTATGTTGTGGTATCTACTCATAATTATGATTTTAGATTTAGTTTTTACCACAAATTACTCTATTTCATGCACTTGAATTTCAACTTTATTCAGCGTGATCTTCAGCCTATAAGTAAAAGAGAAATAACATGCTAAGTTTTGTTAAATATAGGCTCATGTACCTTAGTTTGAACAACTAATCTACAATGTATATCAAACATAAAATAAGAAACATATTTAAAAACTGCTGAAAAAAACATGTAATGTGAACGTTAGCAGTAAACACAAGTTACAGATCCATGTGAATTGTGTAGTGAAAACAATTTAAGGGGTAGAACTCTTAAAATTTATTTATCACAGAGTGTTCAGGGAAGAAAGTTTGTTCATTTATACATCTTTAGGTTGTTTTTGACATATTTCTATGTTAATATAATTTCTAAAAAATTTCATATGGAGCTCTTGGTTTCAATGTGAAGAATTTTGAGATGCTGATTCGGATTGAAGAAATGTATGTTTGTTATGAGGTGTTTGGAGAACTGCAACTCTGTAGGCTTAGGTAATTTCCATAATGTAGTATGTTCTTTTGTCCTAGTTTTAAAGTTTTGTCTGACAGACATAAGCAAAGTTGCAATCACCACACTGTAATTTATATCAAACCAAACCCAACGGCACTACAGCCCTTGACCGCTGCTCAGCCCGAAGGCCTGCATATTACGAGGTGTCATGTGGTCAACACGATGAATCCTCTTGGTCGTTATTCTTGGTTTTCTAGACCGGGGTCGCTATCTCACTGTCAGATAGCTCCGCAATTCTAATCACGTAGGCTGAGTGGACCTCGAACCAGGCCTCAGGTCCAGGTAAAAATCCCTGACCTGGCCGGGAATCGAACCCGGGGCCTCCGGGTAAGAGGCAGGCATGCTATCCCTACACCACGGGACTGGCCTGTAATTTTTATACATCACTCGTATTTGCCTTATTGATTGTATCTTTTGTTATCAGTAATTTTGAAAAATAAGAAGTACATTTAAATATTACACAATAACGCTGACTTTGTAGCAGTGTTCTTAGTTTTTTAGAAACTGGACTGTAGTATGGCAGAACTGTCATCTTTTATTTCGATACAGTGATGAGTATACTGAAATCTTATTTGATTTCTTCTGTTTTTGTGTCACTTATTTGTCAGAGGTTCATCTTGTAGCTGTTATTCACAGTAATTTCTTTAATACTCTGAAATTCTTAATATAAAACTGACTGATTTTGGGATACAGAAGGAAATCTAATCATGCTATGGAAAATAGCTCACTTGAATTGGAAGGGGTGGCATGATTTATATGGAATATTATTAAATCTGTACAATTTTGTTTTCTGTAGATGCTAAAGGAGTGGACATTTTGAGAGTGGTCAATAGTTAAGTCAAGAAAATTTAATTTGAAATTGCTTTCAGTTTCAAGAGTAAACTGTAAGAAAGAGTGGCAGGAATTGAGTAACTGAAGTGGCTTCTTAAGTTTGTCGTTGACCTTTATACAAGCATAGTATGTCAGCATAATGAAACCTTAATGAGAGGGTCTGCTGACGAAAGATTATTTTTTTCGAAATTGTCCATAAATATATTGCCATGCTTGCCATGCTACGGTAACCGAGTAGACCGTACAGCCAGGGACTCGACGCCGAGTGTTGGGCGGCGGAAAATAACCTGACTCCCCACAAGAGCCAACGGCTTCGGGCGGATGAGCTCTTGTGGGAGGGTAATGGGCCCTCAGCAGAGGAAATGCTGCTGAAATACCATTGAGCTGCAGCGTCTGCACCCCAGAGGGGCGGCTGCAAAAGGCGTCTGTTCTCCAGGTTAGGGGCGGCCTAATTATATGCTGGCAGTAGCTATAAAATGCCCTCAACGACAGACAAAGCGACCCGTCGGTTGAGGAATCATTTGTCGCATCTATGGCTACGTCTCTTCTAAATTCGGAACATACTAGGGCGTCCCCTCAAAGCGACGCGCGCCACTTACGCCCGAGTGACGTGATAAATGAGCAAGGGTTACCTACTCATGGACGGGGTAGGCTAAAGAAGCTAGTTCAACCCAAACAACTACTGAGATTTGCTACTCTCAATATTGGTACGTTGACAGGCCGACATCGTGAACTAGCAGAAATGCTTAAAAACAGACGTGTCAACATTGCCTGCATCCAGGAAACCAAGTGGAAAGGTTCAAAGGCAAAAGAAATCGGAGATGGCTACAAACTCATCTATCCTGGTACCAGTACACGAAATGGTGTAGCAATAGTCGTCGACCAGAACTACTGCAACAATGTCACCAGTGTCAACAGGGTGTCAGATAGGCTTATGTCTATCAAGATTGACTCAACTTCCATCACTGCCCTCATTGTATCTTGCTATGCACCTCAAACTGGATGCACTGAGGATGAGAAGGATGAATTTTGGAAGAGTCTGGATGCCCTCCTTCGAGCAATTCCCCAGGATGAGTCCATTATTCTTGGAGGAGATTTAAATGGACATGTCGGGTCTCACAAAGAAGGATATATGCGATGCCATGGAGGACATGGGTTTGGTGTGCGAAACGATGACGGATGTCGGATACTCGATTGCGCAGAGGCTCATGATCTGATTGTTACCAACACATATTTTAAAAAGAGGCCAACACATCTGGCTACTTATACAAGCGGTGGTCATGCTACTCAGATTGATTATTGGCTAATCCGTCAACAAGATTTTAAGCTGGTAATGGACACTAAAGTAATTCCGTATGACAGCATTGCCCCTCAACACCGATTGCTTGTCCTCGATATTCGTAGCAATGTTACACAACCCAAACCTAAGACTGGGCCTGACCGAATTAAGTGGTGGCGGATGAATGCCCAACGAAACGAGTTGATGACAGCCTTGGCAAACTTCTCCGTGAAGTCCGATCAATCGGTTCAAGACATGTGGAAAGATGCTGTGGAACAAATACATCAGGCGGCGACAAAAACGTTGGGAAAAACCATACCCGGACGAAAATATATTGATAAACAAACCTGGTGGTGGACAGACGAAGTCAAGCAAGCAATCAAGGAGAAAAAGATAGCCTACAAGACTTGGTGGAACTCACGTCTTGATACTGATCTTCAGCAATATCGCGACCTGAAATCTGCAGCAAAAAGAGCTGTAGCTGCAGCAAAGGACCATTATTACCAGTCACTATACGACCAGCTTGACACACCATCAGGAGAAAACAATATATATCGTCTTGCTAAGTCCCGTCACCGTTCAACTCAGGACATTAGACACGTAATGCACATCAAGGGAGCTGACGCCAAACTGCTACGAGATCAACAATCCATTCTCCAGCGTTGGGCAGATTACTTTAATAACATCAGCAACAAAGAATTTACGCATCCACCAATTTCTAGTCCTGATCCTATCGTAGGCCCTGTTCCCTCAATTACATCCGAGGAAGTAATGCTTGCCATTAGCAAAATGAAAAATGGAAAAGCAATTGGTCCAGATGACTTACCAGCGGAAATCTGGAAAATGCTCGGAAAGCCTGCTTCAGAGTTCCTTGTCTCACTCTTCAACCAAATCATCGCCGAGAAACAGCTTCCACACACATGGACAACTAGCACAACAGTTCCAATCTGGAAGGGAAAAGGAGATGTGAGCGATTGCTCGACCTATTGCCCTATACGACTCCTGTGTCATACTTTCAAGATCTTTGAACGTGTACTTGACAGCAGACTCAGATGTATTGTCTCTGTAACACCAAACCAGTGTGGATTTGTTAAGGGATGCAGTACCATCGATGCAATCCATGCCACACGCCTCTTGATGGAAAAGCACAGAGAGAGACAGAAGAGTGTACACATGGCATTTCTAGACCTAGAAAAGGCTTTTGACCGTATCCCACACGAACTTATTTGGTGAGCTCTTCGCTGTCATGGCGTCCCTGAAGAGTATGTAAGCTGGGTGCAACTTCTGTATCGCAATTCCACTAGTGTTGTCCGGAGTCCTGCTGGAATCTCTCCGCCTTTCGATATCACTGTGGGTGTTCATCAAGGTTCTGCCCTTTCACCATTGCTATTCATCCTCTGCATGGATACGGCAACAGCTGACGTACAGACTTCACATCCCTGGACCCTTCTTTATGCCGATGATGTGGTACTTGCACAAGAAACCCGTCCTGAACTCCAGCATCAGGTTCAAACGTGGAAGGACAGACTGGCTGAAAATGGACTGCACCTCAATATCCAGAAGACAGAATACCTGGAATGTGGCCCCCAAACCAGAGGTACCATAAGTATCAGTGAAGAAGACCTGCAGAAGACCATGCAATTTAAGTACTTAGGATCCGTCGTCACCTCAAACTGTGACACCACTCCTGATACTCGGATGAGGGTAAATGCAGCTTGGCTCAAGTGGAGACAGGTCACTGGAGTCCTCTGTGATAAAAAGATGCCTCAATATCTAAAGGCAAAAGTTTATAAGAGTGTGGTACGGCCAGCAGCGATCTATGGGACTGAATGTCGCCCCATGACGAAACAACAGGAGCAAATGTTGACAACCATGGAGATGAAGATGCTTCGATGGTCCATGGGGCTGACCCGATGTGACCACATAAGGAACACGGACGTCCGGCAAAGGTTTGGTGTCGCGCCCATCATAGACAAAGTGAGGGAAGCCAGTCTCCGCTGGTACGGCCACGTCATGAGAAAACAGGACGACTCAGTTGCCAAAACAGCGCTCCACATCAACCCAGAGGGAACAAGACCACGAGGAAGACCGGCAAAGAGATGGACTGACAACATCAGGGCAGACATGCACAGTGTTGGCTTAACACCAGAAGATGTCAACGACAGACAAAAATGGAGGAGATGTAGCAAAGCAGCAGACCCTGCAAGTCGGGATTAATGCTAAGAAAGAGAGAGAGAGCGAGAGAGGTGACGAAGGGTTTCCCATGAAGACAGTCAAGTTGTTCGTAATATTGTCCATTAAATTTAAAATAGTTGTTTGGTACAAGTAAATAAAATTCTTTAGAAATTACAGAAATATGATAGTGTGTCAAAAATAACCAGGAGACATGTCAAATGAACTTTCTTCCCGTAACATTCTGTGAGTAATAAATTGTACAGTCCCACTCCTTCCCTTAATTCTGCTACCAAATTCACGTTTGCAAGTTATGTTGACTTGTAACGATCACAATACAGTACAGTACAGTAGGTTGTATTTGACATATTTCTGTATTAATATAATTTCTAAAGAATTTCATATGGAGCTCTTGGTTTCAATAATTTTGAGAAATAAGAACTTTATTTAAATGTTACACAAAAACCCTGACTTTCAAATGTTTTTCCTATTTTTATGTATGATATTTATATCCTCCTGTTTGTAAGATTAATCTAGAGAGTCTGTATTTATGTATTAAAATTTAGCATGTTATTTCTGTTGTATTTATAAGCTGAAGGTTACTTCGAATAAAGCTGAAACTCGAGTACCTGAAATGGACTGATTCGTGGTAAAAACTACATCCGAAATCAGTCATTAATTATTATTTTTACATATCCTTTTTTTCACGTGGTCAAGTAATTTCATTTCCAAATAATTTTTTTTATTTAGGGAATGTATTTTCCTCCATCTCTACTAATTCAAAAGATGTGTTCATTAAAATCAATATATATCATTTACACTATCCCACTGTCACACGTTTGTTGTTCATTTTCCTCAACTTCCCGTTTTACACTTATTTTCATCGTAAATGAATATGTATTGAAAACATTTTCATGAATCTCCATGGTTATGTTTTTCTTTATATATTAAATATATACAACATGCTTTTGGCTCATTTCTTTGACACAAGTAATTTAAAAAATTACCGTATTGGCCCTAATATAAGAAGGCCTCCCGTATAAGACGATCCTGAACTTTTAGAAGGTATTTACTAGATAACTCTAAAATCATCTTTATTTCCTGTTTCTGCTCTTTTGGGTTCGGCTTGTGAATCAAGGACCTCCACAGTTTTCTATCTGTCGACCACTCCCTTCCATCCTCCAATATTTCATCCAGTTTTACTCTTGTCCCTATACTCTCCTTCACCGAATCCGTCCACCTCTTTCTAGGCCTTCCCCGTTGTCTTCATCCCTATTACTTTCTCCATAAATACTCTCTGTGGAACTCTCCTCTTCCATTCTCATCATTTGTCCATACCATTTCAGCTTACTGGTCTCTATCTTACAGTTTAGGAAATCCAATCCTCTCTCTGATTTCTTTATTTCTGATTTTATCCCTTTGTGCCTTCCCAATAATTATTCTTCTAAGAAATTTCATCTTGGCTGCTTGGATTTTGCTTTCATCATGTTTTGTTGTCCATGTATCTGCCGCGTTTGTCAAAACTGGTGTGTACAGAATTTTCTTGCTGGCTTGTTTGGATTCTCTTTCCAATTACTTCATTTGTTTTCCCATCTTCTGCAGGTATACTCCCCAAATATTTGAAGCTTTTCATAATTAATTTACTAATTTACTTCAATATTCCCTCTTCCTTACATATATAAGATCATTCTAAGGATATGGCACGATGTAGTTATTCCAGAAGAAGGGCAGGAATCACTTATTGTACCAATTCATAGGTGGGGGGGGATAAGGAAGAACTTCAAAATTATCGAGGTATATCTCTTGTAAACACTGCCTACAAAATTCTGTCTTTTGTTCATTTACAGCGTTTAAAACCATTTGCTGAAAATATTATTGGGGACTATCAGAACGGTTTTCTTAGTATCAGAACCACTAATGACAACATATTTGCAATTGAGACTATTAGATAAGGTGTGGGAACACAAGGAGTTCTGTTCACTATCTATAGATTTCTTCAAGGCATATGATTCAATCCATAGAGAACGGCTGTGGAACATCATGATGGAGTTTGGCTTTCCCATAAAATTAATTAACATGTGCAAACTGTGTATTGATGGTAATGTTAGCTGTGCTTTGCTCAAGAGTAGAAAATCAAGTTCCTTCCAGAATAAAACTGGACTGAGACAAGGCAATGCACTGTATCCTCTTCTATTCAAAATTGCACTGGAGAAGATTATCAGGAAATTAGTTCTTGTACCTGCTGGCATCATATTGGGGAGACACCATAAATTCCTTTCATATGCAGATGATATTATTCTTATTAGCCACAATGAATTAGAAATTAAGCAGTTATTTGTGGAACTAGAGGAAATGGCAGCAAAAATTGGCTTACGGGTAAATGATAAAAAAAACACATAACATGGTTGTACAGAGACCGAATCATTAGTAGGTTGACAGATAAAAAAAACACATAACATGGTTGTACAGAGACCGAATCATTAGGAGGTTGACAGATAGCCTTTGAAGTTTGGGAAATATATATTTAAAAGAGTAGAAGAGTTTAAATTCCTTGGCGCATTAATCTATGACCATAACTAAAGGCGATAGGAACATCAAGCTAGAATTAAGAATGCAAATAAGGCATTTTACTTTATGAGCCCTATATTAGGCTCCAAGTTTTTAACAAGGAATGCAAAAATGATTATCTACAATACTTCGACCAGCACTTCTGTATGGTTCTGAGACATGGAGTATAACCAAGAAAGAGCAGCAGCAGTTGCAAGTCTTTGAGAATATAGAAAAATATTTGGTTCATGGTTCGATCCCATCTCTCAAAGCTGGCAGAAAAAATCTAATTATGTGATTTACACCCTCTCCACAACACACTATAATGGTTGTGATAGAAAACAGACTGCACTGGGTTGAACATGTACTGAGGATGCAGGATAACAGAGCACCTGTAGATCTATACAAGGGATCTCTCACTGGGAAAAGACCAAGAAGACCCCGAAGCACCTGGAAGAAGATCAACAAGGTATGCCGGACCGTCCAGATTGATAACTGGGAAGAGCAAGCTCGAAATCGAAAAGGATGGAAGAGGATTGTGAGATCGGCACGGGAACTTCACGTCCCTCAGAAGGTACGGAGGTGGGGGAAGAGAGAGAGAGAGAGAGAGACTGTGTTTTTTTTCCCTCTTCCTTCTCTATTATTTCTCGTTGTCACTACTGTCCTACACTTCTCCACTATTTCTCTGTCTCCCGATTCCATACAGTAACTTCCATTTCATCTTCTCCCCATATATCTTTTGCATAGAGTAAGGCCTTCATCTCTTTGCTTCCCATTTTTTGTTGCTCTTGTGGATTTCATCCATGACTGTGATGAAGAATTGAGGGGATAATACATTTCCTTGTCGAAGTCCTGTTTCTACATTGAACTAGTTTGTTCTATATAGACTTCACACTACTTGTACACTTTTCATACATGGCTTTGATCATTTTTACTTTTGCTCTGCCTACCTTCTTTCTTGTCAATTCATCCCAGACCAGTTGATGTGTAACACTGTCATATGCCTTCTCAATATCTATAAATGTCATCACTAAATCCTTCCTCAACTTCTGTCTGTTCTCCATCATGTTCCTTATCGCAAAAAGTGGATTAAAAGTTGATCTGCCGAGCGAGTTGTCCATGCGGTTAGGGGCGCAGAGCTGTCAGCTTGCATCCGGGAGATGGTTTGAACACGACTGTCGGCAGGCCTGAAGATGGTTATCCATGGTTTCTCGTTTTCACACCAGGCAAATGCTGGGGCTGTTCCTTAGTTAAGGCCACGGCCACTTCCTTCCCACTCCTAGTTCTTTCCTATCCCATCGTCGCCATAAGAGCTATCTGTGTTAGTTTGACATAAGGCAACTTGTATTTTTTAAAAAAAAAGTTGATCTATCTCTTCTGAATCCATATTGTTCTTCCTCCATTTTCTTTTCTACTTTCATCCTGAGTGTTCCCTCTAATATACTATCAAAGATCTTTGCTACATGTGAAGTAAGGGTGATTCCCTTATAGTTGCTACATTCTTTATCATCTTCTTCTTCTTTATCTGTTTACCCTCCAGGGTCGGTTTTTTCCTTGGACTCGGTGAGGGATCCCACCTCTACCGCCTCAAGGGCAGTGTCCTGGAGCTCCAGAGTCTGGGTCGGGGGATGAAACTGGGGAGGATGAACAGTACCTCGCCCAGGCGGCCTCACCTGCTATGTTGAAAAGGGGCCTTGCTGGGGGATGGGAAGATTGGAAGGGATAGATAAGGTAGAGCGAAGGAAGCGGCTGTGGCCTTATGTTAGGTACCATCCCGGCATTTGCCTGGAGGAGAAGTGGGAAACTACAGAAAACCACTTCGAGGATGGCTGAGGTGGGAGTCGAACCCACCTCTACTCGGTTGACCTCTCGAGGCTGAGTGGACCCCATTCCAGCTCTCGTACCACTTTTCAGATTTCGTGGCAGAGCTGGGAATGGAACCCGGGCCTCCGAGGAGGTGGCAGCTAATCACACTAACCACTACACCACAGAGGTGGACTTCTTTCTTATCACCCTTCTTTAATACTGGGATTATCAGACCCTTCCTTCAATCTTCTGGTACTTCTTTTTTCTTCCATATCACTTGAAATAGTCAATGTATCCAATGTAATCCTACCGGTCCTGCTAACTTTATAATCACACCTGATGTTTTGCCACTTTTCATCTTTATAGCTCCCTTCTGTTTGCAACATTATTATACCTTCAATTTGGTTTTCTTCCACCATTTCTACTTCATGTTGTTCCTCTTCCTCTGGTTCTTTGAATTTGATATTGAGTGAAAATGAAAACCTACAACCTGTGTTCCAGTCTTTGACCAAGTCAGGGATGTAATGAATGAACCAGATATAGGCTATTATTACAATGGGGTCGCCACTCCCAAGGTGATACTAATGACTAATAAATTTTATGAAATGATAATGGAGAGTGTTGCTGGAATTAAAGATGATGGGGAAAACCAGGGTACCCGGAGAAAAACCTGTCCCGCCTCCGCTTTGTCCAGCACAAATCTCACATGGAGTGACCAGGATTTGAACCACGGTATCCAGTGGTGAGAGGCAGGCGCGCTGCCCTCTGAGTCACGGAGGCACTTGCTATTGAGTAATTTAGCAAAATACTCTTCCCATAGCCGGAGAATATCCTCTCTGTGTCAAAATTCTTCTCCTGTGCTCTCTTTTCCTGTAATTTCCATACCTTTAATATTTCTCTTAATTTCACTGTTTTACCAAGTCTTAATTTAGCTTCTACACAATTTTATGATCTCCTCCAAAATCTTTTCTTGGCATTGGTGTCATACCTTCCAATTTTTCTCTCTCAACTGAAATCAGATCAATCGGTGCTTTTGTTCTCCTTTATCCCCATCCATATCTAGTTACGTTTTGGTTGTTCTTCTTCCTCACCAAGCGAGTTGGCGGTGCAGTTAAGGACACACAGCTGTGAGCTTGCATTTGGGAGATAGTGGGTTCGGACCCCACTGTCGGTAGCCCTGAAGATGGTTTTCCGTGGCTTCCCATTTTCACACCAGGCAAATGCTGGGGCTGTACCTTATTTAATACCACAGCCACTTCCTTCCCACTCCTAGCCCTTCCCTGTTCCATTTTTGCCATAAAACCTATCTGTGTTAATGCGACATAATGCTTATTGTATTGTATTGTATTGTATTGTGTTGTGTTGTCTTCAGACTGAACCATTTATTGCCTACTATTAATCCATTCCTCTCACAAAAATCTATTAATAGCTCTCCTGCATTTTTATATGTGTAACTCAAAAACTAAGATAATTTAATGAGCCCTAAATTAAATTGTAGAACAGAACTTTTATTTTAAGGCAGAAACAGGTTCCAAGAAGGACATTCCAGGAATAATTGATGAACAAGGGGAGTGTGTATGTGAGGATCTTCAAAAGGCAGAAGTATTCAGTCAACAGTATGTAAAGATTGTTGGTTACAAGGATAATGTCCAGATAGAGGAAGAGACTAAGGCCAAAGAAGTAATAAAATTTACGTACTATAACAATGACATTTACAATAAGATACAAAAGTTGAAAACTAGAAAAGCGGCTGGAATTGATCAGATTTCTGGGGATATACTAAAGACAATGGGTTGGGATATAGTACCATATCTGAAGTACTTATTTGATTGTTTGGCCGAAGGAGCTATACCAGATGAATGGAGAGTTGCCATAGTAGCCCCTGTGTATAAAGGAAAGGGTGATAGACATAAAGCTGAAAATTACAGGCCAGTAAGTTTGACATGCATTGTATGTAAGCTTTGGAAAGGCATTCTTTCTGATTATATTAGACATGTTTGTGAAATTAATAACTGGTTCGATAGAAGGCAATTCGGTTTTCGGAAAGGTTATTCCACTGAAGCTCAACTTGTAGGATTCCAGCAAGATATAGCAGATATCTTGGATTCTGGAGGTCAAATGGACTGTATCGCGATTAACATGTCTAAAGCATTTGATAGGGTGGATCATGGGAGACTACTGGCAAAAATGAGTGCAATTGGACTCGACAAAAGAGTGACTGAATGGGTTGTTATATTTCTAGAAAATAGATCTCAGAGAGTTAGAGTAGGTGAAGCTTTCTGACCCTGTAATAGTTGAGAGGGGAGTTCCTCAGGGCAGTGTTATCGGACCTTTGTTTTCTTATATATATAAATGATATGAGTAAAGGAGTGGAATCGGAGGTAAGGCTTTTTGCGGATGATGTTATTCTCTATAGAGTGATAAATAAGTTACAAGATTGTGAGCAACTGCAACGTGACCTCGAAAATATTGTGAGATGGACAGCAGGCAATGGTATGTTGATAAACGGGGCTAAAAGTCAGGTTGTGAGTTTCACAAATAGGAAAAGTCCTCTCAGTTTTAATTACTGCGTTGATGGGGTGAAAGTTCCTTTTGGGGATCATTGTAAGTATCTAGGTGTTAATATAAGGAAAGATCTTCACTGGGGTAATCACATAAATGGGATTGTAAATAAAGGGTACCGATCTCTGCACATGGTTATGAGGGTGTCTAGGGGTTGTAGTAAGGATGTAAAGGAGAGTGCATATAAGTCTCTGGTAAGACCCCAACTAGAGTATGGTTCCAGTGTATGGGACCCTCACCAGGATTACCTGATTCAAGAACTGGAAAAAATCCAAAGAAAAGCAGCTCGATTTGTTCTGGGTGATTTCCGACAAAAGAGTAGCGTTACAAAAATGTTGCAATGTTTGGGTTGGGAAGAATTGAGAGAAAGAAGAGCTGCTCGACTAAGTGGTATGTTACAAGTAACTATTCTCATTTTGGTTCCGTATTGAAGTTGACGTATGTCTCAAGTATTATTACAATATTATAAGTCCACCTGTTCAATACAATACAATATGATCCACTATTTCATATGGTCAAATATTTTTTTATACATAATACGTAAAAGTCAAAGGTACATGTTTCACCCTCCTTACGGGCATCATCAGCCTATATCAATCTTAAAAATAATACATATACTTATAAATTGTAGGTTAAAATGTTGAAAAATGATTTCGTAAAACATTACACAATAACATCTAAAACAACGATAATGCACCAAAGTATGTTAAAAGAGAGTGAATTAACAGTTTTGAAGATTAAAACGTGATTAAACATGAAATTTTGAGAGTTTAAAACTAAAATGGATCCATATTTTTATAATATCATTGAGACTGTGATGGCCTTGAGTATAAACACAATCATCAAAGGAGGATGTTTCTTCAATTCAATTCCCAAGTTGAATCCAAGGTGGTAAAATGGATCCATTTTAGTTTTAAACTCTCAAAATTTCATGTTTAATCACGTTTTAATCTTCAAAACTGTTAATTCACTCTCTTTTAACATACTTTGGTGCATTATCGTTGTTTTAGATGTTATTGTGTAATGTTTTACGAAATCATTTTTCAACATTTTAACCTACAATTTATAAGTATATGTATTATTTTTAAGATTGATATAGGCTGATGATGCCCGTAAGGAGGGTGAAACATGTACCTTTGACTTTTATGTATTATGTATAAAAAAATATTTGACCATATGAAATAGTGGATCATATTGTATTGTATTGAACAGGTGGACTTATAATATAGTAATAATACTTGAGACATAAGTGGTATGTTCCGAGCTGTCAGCGGAGAGATGGCGTGGAATGACATTAGTAGACGAATAGGTTTGAATGGCGTCTATAAAAGTAGGAAAGATCACAATATGAAGATAAAGCTGGAATTCAAGAGGATAAACTGGGGGAAATATTCATTTATAGGAAGGGGAGTTAGGGATTGGAATAACTTACCAAGGGAGAAATTCAATAAATTTCCAATTTCTTTGAAATCATTTTGGAAAAGGCTAGGAAAGCAACAGATAGGGAATCTGCCACCTGGGCGACTGCCCTAAATGCAGATCAGTATTGATTGATTGATTGATTGATTGATTGATTGATTGATTGACTGCCTATGATTGATTGATTGATTGATTGACTGCCTATCTAGCTGTAGCCTTACCAGAACTTTTAACTTGCCGTTATTCTCCAATGAGTTCATTCTAAATAACTTAATGACTAATTGGGTCATAAGATAAGCCCGACTTCATTTCTTCTGGTCAAATCCAGTGACAAGCCTGTCATTTTTGAGAAATTTTTCTGTCTTTTCTGTCAATGCTTCTCTTGATACACTGATAAGCTTTTTATCATCTTTCTGCCAATGTCGTACTATATACTCGGAAACACCAAAGTTTTTTGCAATCTGTATGTTATTAGTAATTTTTGCCTTATTTAAAACCCACAATTTGAAACTTACATCATAACCTCTTTTTCCTTTATTTGTATTCGGGAGATAGTAGTTTCGAACCCCACTGTCAACAGCCCTGAAAATGGTTTTCCGTGGTTTCCCATTTTCACACCAGGCAAATGCTGGGGCTGTACCTTAATTAAGGCCACGGTCGCTTCCTTCCCACTCCTAGCCCTTTCCTGTCCCATCGTCGCCGTAAGACCTATCTGTGTCGGTGCAACGTAAATTAACTACTAAAAAAAAAAAAAAAAAAATCCTTTATTTGATAAATGCCCTTCCCTTTCCACACGATCTGCCACGACTGGAATAGTGACCAAAACTGATTGCATGGAGATGGTGACACCGATCCAAGCAACGATAGATCACAAGCCCCAAATTGGAAAAGATCGTCATAGCTCTGGAAATTTCTGTTTATTCGTGACCTTAAGCTTGGCTCCAATGCACATGGTGACTTACGCTGCAAAAGCCACTGCAGTTGGAGAATAATATAAATAGACCTTCACAAAAATTAGTTAATTAATTACTAGATTTTGCATATAAGATTGCTGAAGTTTTTATTAGCACATTTTAAGATGAAGAGTAGTTTTATGTTTGGGCCAATACAATAGCAGTGAGAAAATGTGATAAAATGGTGAGAAAAGAAGTTTTCTTAAGGAATATCTTTAAAGATGTTGAAGTATCTTGTCTTTAAATTACTTTAACAGAGGAATCATGACAATAAAATATGAATTCTGATATAAATTGTAAGTCCCATTTAATTGCAAAAAAATATATGCATATGTGATAAGAATTTTACAGATCCTAAGATTATTAGAATTTTTAAAATTCCAGATATTTCATGAATGATGCTGTATATACTGTATGTTAACCTCTATAAAGACCTAAAGACTGAGCGAGTTGGCCGCGTGTTTAGAGTCGTGTAACTGTGAAATTGTATTCAGGAGATCATGGCTTTGAATCCGACAGTCGGCAGCCCTGAAAATTTTCCATGGTTTTCCATTTTCACCGTAGGTAAATGCTAGTACTGTACCATACTACGGCCAGAATCCTTTGATGTGTTTGTGCGAGGTGGTGATTATTGTTTTAAAAGGAAGTACAACTAGGCAACCATCCTCTATATAATGCTAATCAGAGGGAAAATATGGAAGGGATCCAACACTTCAGAAAATGAAGGTATCGGCCAAAGAAAGACAAGGGCCATGAAGGGCATGAAAATGAATGACTCCCTAGCCATTGCAAACCTAATAGCGTCGGGGTCAGAAAAGAATAAGAGTTTACCAAGAGAGGTCTGATAGGATAGATGAAAGCGAGGAGCCTGGCACTAGTAAGGGGAAGAAGTGCCAGGACTCAGCTAAGGGGCTCGTGGTCGCCAACCCCCGCTCCAAAGTTCAGAGCCTCTGGCACCCCTCTTAGTCTCTTCTTACGACAGGCAGGGGATACTGTGGGTGTTATTCTACCGCCCCCACCCACAGGGAGGATGTGTTTATGCAATGTTAAACCACTAGCAAATAAAAACAACACCCAATGCCAAATACACTGTAAAAATTTGGAAAACCTTTGTGCATTTAATAGGCTCTTAGGAAACAATATATGATAATCTGGAAAAAAAAAAAAAAAAAAAGATGCAACAATTTTGGCCATGGTTTTTGGGGAATATGAGGGGAGATTTAAACATTGACATTGTTCTCTGTTTAGTTTGTTCTGAAGAGTGTATGATGTACCAGTATAGACAGAATTTCACATGGCGTTTCGGGTAACTTTTCTAGGGTAATTTTTGTGTTGTATCATATGATACTTGCGGGACTATACAGAGTTTAGATATTTACACAGTGCTGACACCTATACTATTCAATAGAAAACACAAGAATTAATAAATGTAAAACTCAGAATGTACCATATATGGTAGAACAACCCACCACAAGTTACACTACTTGTCTGAGCCAGAAAAATAAAATACCTGTGTATCATATTACATAAGTTTGCAGAAGTGTACTTGCCCCTTTAAGGGGATGCGTCCCTTCACCTGAGCACTAGTTGATGTTCAACTTCACAATCTCTAGGGTGAGAGGGTGGGAAGATGGGCTACATCTACATATCGATGAGATTTAACAGTGTAACATTCATCAAATGTGGTTTGATGGAACAGATTGTGAATGAGGATGGGAAGGTTCAGGTACTTCCGTGATCACACATTCATATAGCTAGTGCATTAAGCCAATGTAGAAAACTCGGCACATTGATGCTGGTAGATGACATTAGATCAATAAATGTAGTCATGGCAGCCGTGTGTGGCATATTGTTGGTGGTGTTATTGGTTAAATTGGTGCAGGATATTATGTAGCTGACAGATCATGGAATGGTTGTGTGCACAAGGAAAGAGCCAGAGGGGGTTGAGGGTTGCTGGTGGCCATTATGGAAAAAGAAATGTTTTTCGATGTTCAGTGGACACCTGAGATTGACTGTGGGGCTTTTTGGAAAATCGCAGGTGTGAGGTGAGGATGAGAGAAGGTCAAATGCTTGTTGTAATATTTGATTCAGTTTGTGGAGACCAGGATAATGTGGGGTAATAAAACGTATTAGGTTTGGTTGGTTGGGGAGCCCGATGACAGAGAAATTTAGTGGTCTGCCAATTGAGTGGTGTAATGTTGATAGTACTGTACTGGCAAGACTGAACAGAAGCAGACACTTTGGAGTTGTAGGGACAGTTTGCTTCTCTGTTAAAACAGAACTTTAGTGTGTTAATTACAGTAAAGTAGAGATATTTGCAACATTTTAATTTTTTTTGTCATATTCTGTATATTTCTAGTTGAAAGAAAACTTCATATAAATGGTGTTTTGTTGCAGGCATCGAAACAGTGGCTGCCATAACTACAACTACAGGCACATTAGGTGGCTTTGGAACTTCCTCATATGTAGCAGGTATCACTTTAATAGTCATGAGTCTAGCTACCAAGTAGGCCTAGATGATGATGATGATGATGACTATTTTAAAGGGGTCTCACATCTATAGATGGGCCAGCACAAGGTTGCACTTGACATTTGTAGCTCCTGTTGGCACCACTACAAAAAATAGATGTAGAACGTCACCCGTCAATCAGAACGACCAATCCTTTACTTTTTATCTCAGATACAGTTATGCACTTTATACATATTAGTTAGTTTTTAATTTCGTATAGTGTGTACAACCTTTTATTTACTTACAAAAGATGAGCATTTGAAAAGAAAAGTAAAGTTTAAGCAAGCTGCAAAATAAAGATGAACTATTTTCATGTGGTTGTTGTCGGCACTATGGCAAGTATAGTGGTGCCATCTATAACTACCTTGATATCCATATTGAAGTCTTGCCATTTGTCGTCGCTAACACATGGTCAGGTGTGATTCACACGTTGATGAAAGTGGTGTTTTTCTTAGTGAGATAATTCTTTTCTTTTGTAACTAGTGCAGTGCGATGTCACAGAAACGAGAACATAGTGATGAATCGCAAAGTGATAATCCTTTGCGCCGAGGAGTGCCTCTTAATAGTCGGGCATGTGAATTAGTACAGAGAACTTGCATGTTTTACGAGAGGGAGAGGGAATTTGTCTGCTTGCGTGGTCATCCCTCTGTTCCTGCAGATCAAGTAGTGGAACGTTCAAGCCAAACATTAGGGCTTTCAAAGTGTACTTGTATTCAGAAAGGTGTTCTCCTCCAGGAACTGAAGGAAAAAGGGACTGGGGAACCTAGCAGTAGCAGAAACGGGGCTGATAGAGGGGACTTGTTTCTTAGCACTCCAGGAAAGAAACTATTTAAGCCATCTCCTGTAACAGGAATTAATTCTTTCCAGGCTGATGCAATGCAGAGACACGTGTACGATTAATACAGCAGGAAGGAATACCCTACATACATACTTCATACATAATCATTATAGACTGTTATGCCTTTCAGTGTTCAGTCTGCACGGAACACCCTATCGTGACAAAATTACCAGTCTCCTGTAGGCAGGAAAATCTCTTCTCTGGGGGTAAAACTTCCTTAAAACAGGTACTGCGAGCCATAGGTTTCAGATATAAAAAACTGAAAGGAAAGAAAGTGCTGCTTGAAAAGTTGCACCTCATGATGGCTAGGAGTATTTTTGTGAATAAACATGTCTGTAAGGATCTCCTGGAGGTAATGTGGTTGGATGAGATGTGTGTGAATGCTGAGGAGTGCATTGCTAAATCTTGGACTGATGACGGTCCTAAAAGCTCCAGTAATGAAACTACTGGGAGGAGCGCCAGATTAATAATTGCGCACACAGGATCATCCATTGGTTTTGTGGAAGGGTGGATCAAACAAAACAGGTGATTATCTCAAAGATATGGACCATATTCGCTTTTTAGATTGGTTTAAGAAGCTCCTGCAACAGCTCAAAGGCCTTTCTGTCATTCTTATGGATAGTGCACCTTACCACTCCATAATATAGGAAAAGACCCCTACTTCGAGTGCCTGTGAAGAACTGTTAGTGGAAAGGCTGCAGGCAAGAAATATTCCGGTGCATATGGGTATAACTAAATTAGCCTTATATGCACAGGTGAAACAAAAGAAACTGGTTTCACCGACGTACAAATCAGTCAATGAGGTAATATAGGAACAAGGACACGAGGTTGCTATTTTTTTGCATAATTAACACCCTCGCATAATTTACACACCTGAATATGGATGGATCCAAAGTGGAGATAAAGAAATGTTCACGTATTTGACGCACCCACTTCTTCAAACATCAATCACGCAGCTCCGGATAAGTTTTGAAATAAAGATGTCAACTACTCGGGTAGCAGCCTTCCTATTGTGAAACCGGGCATTCCAAATACTGGGCAATGTGCTGTTGTCATTCAGTAGGAAATACCATTGCTTTAGCTCAGTGAGACAATAAATCCTGAAATGACTAGCGACGTTTGATTCCACTCTGGTACAAAAATATTTTAAGTGTGTTTCGGGTACGGGACATTCGTTTCCTCTAAGCTCATGTATAACTTGACTTACATGATCTATTTATCAGAGTTGCAGAGATATAAATAAGAGTTTAAGGTAACGCTGGGTGAACTTAATGCAGATGCCTTTGCTTATGACATATTTATTTGGGGAGAAACAGAAGATGAGATGCAGGCAAGACTCGTCACATGGAAGGCCAAGTTTCAGAAGTTCAACCTCAATATCAGCAAGACTAGGATGGTGGTGATGGCGAACTGAGATAGTCAGCCAGAAGCATGAAACTAACACACAGTTTGGAGAGAGGGGGATACAGTGAAACCTCGTTAGTGCATTCCTCATTAACATGTTTTCCTGCTTAGCACATCATAAATTCGAAGTTCCGATTCTCATAGTATTAAATCTATATAAAAATACCTCGCTTATCACGTCACGAATTTTCGCTATTACTGCTTAGTACGATCACATTTTTTCTAGCCTTGAAAATGTTTTTTTTTTTTTCCCCACCCTTGTGGAAGGAACGTTGTTTCCAACTCGGGTAAGACTCCGTGCTGCAGATGCGTGATGATGGGAAAAGGCCTTGAAATCTTGAACTTAACAGGATAAGTCGCACCTTTGGGGAGCAAGCCATTGGCGTCAGAAATGCTCAGCTTTGCTTGCCGGTTAGCAGTGAAACTGCAGAATAACACAATGAGCCTGTTTGTGCTTGTATTTCGCATTCCATTCAGAAGTTAGAGCCTAATTATAGATACGGAAAAGGTTGTGAAATTCCTTACTAATGAAGACAAAATTAGTCTGTCAGCAAGTCGACTGGCATCCACATCTTTAAGCACGTAGAATTGGTGTGAATATTGATACTCGCACCTTCCAATTTGGACTCGATCACTTGAATCGGTCTTGATCGGTCAAAGTTTTGTTCGATTCAAAATGGCGACAAAAGTCATTCTGTTGCAGTTGCAGATGGCCGTGTATAACCTCCAATTCACTGTCTAAGTGTTTGACCAGAAAAATAATGTTTAATAACCAACTGGTCTGAAATAAAGGGCTTCTACTAACATTATGTACAGAAAGAGTGTGATCTGCAATAATACTCTGATATTTTTATGGGACCTGTTCAATTGTTTTCATGTTTGTTGCTTGGTGTTTTAACACTTTTCAGTGCACTATTATTTTATTAGCCCCAGTGGATAGATAGATAGATAGATAGATAGATAAGAAATGAGTGAGCCCTGTCTTCGCACAGCTCCACACGTAGGTCTATGAAGACCCTTTGTGCCCCTTAAATGGGTTTGCCTAGTCCAGCCCTAGTGCTCCTATAAAGGATACCAGTGTCCGGATTTGGCATTCCTGACGTCTTCCAGGCTCACAAAATGTGAGCCAAGGTATCGATGTCTAGTGCTAGCAAGAGCCTCGCATTGACATAACACATGCGCGGAGGTCTCCTCCTCCTCACCGCATCTTCTACACATCGGATCCTGGGTGATTTTCATGATGTGTAGGTGTGTCTGTAAGGTATTGTGGCCTGTTAACAGCCCAACTACCATTCTCATTCTGGTCCTATTCTAATTCATTAGGACCTTTTTATAACTTTGGCTAGGCCCTTTGATAAGTTCACGTACCTGCCTTGCTATAGTTAACCTCTTCCAAATATCTAAGTGAGACTGGTTTGTCCACTGGGATATTACCAGTCTCACGCTTCGGAATGACACTTCCCAGGAAGGGCTCTGGTCCTGTGAAAGAACCTTTTGAGCCTTCTTTCGCTAGTTTGTCAGCTTCTTCATTTCCACTGATACCTGTGTGCCCAGGGACCCATAATAGGGTAACTAAGCTAAATTCACACAGCTGATCTAACATCCTTTGGCATTCCCATACCAGTTTTGATGTTTTAACTGCACATAGTGCTTTTAGCGCTGCCTGGCTATCACTACAAATAGTGATGCGTCTTCTGTGTCCGGGCATATTCCATATATATACAGCACAGGCTAGTATTGCGTATACTTCAGCCTGGAAAACAGTAGCATATTTACCCATAGGAAGGGAGAGCCTTGTCTTAGGCCCCCAGACCCCGGTGCCTGTGCCCGTCTCCGTCCGTGATTCATCTGTGTACCATGTACAGCCCCCAGACTTGGGCCCCAGCATCCGCGGCCCACTCCTCCCTTGTGGGTATCACCACTGTAAATTTATAATTCAGATTAAAGCTAGACTTCACCAGATCCCCGTTCATCGTCATAGGGCAAGTCTGGTGAAGCCTTGTAAGAATAGAGGCATGACCTCTATTCGGGTTTTTGAAGGACCATCCTCCAAGTGACCAGAGGCGATAGGCACTCATTCCCGCAATTACCTTAACATATAAATGTAAGGGGGGAAAACCTAGGATGGCCTCCATTGCACATAATGGTGTAGTATCCAGTGCCCCTGTTATTCCTAGACACGCAAGTCTTTGGACACTGTTTAACTTGGTGGTCACAGTTTTACTCTCCGAACCTGGCCACCAGACTAAAGATGCATAGGTGATCGTGGGCCATACAATAGAGATATAGAGCCACTGGACCACCTTAGGTCTTAGGCCCCAAGTCTTCCCGACGGCCCTGCGACAGGCCCACATAATCTTGCGAGCCTTATCCACCTTATCTATATGTTTCTTCCAACTCAGTCTTGCCTCAAGGATTACCCCTAGGTACCTAACTGAGGTTGTCTTAACTAATTTTTTCCCAAATAGGAAAGGCTCTGACAGTCCGTCTAGCCTCCTCCTCCTGGTAAATACCACGAGCTCCGTCTTATCGGGATTAACCGACAAGTCTGTCTCGTGGCACCATCTTTCCACCCTACGTAGAGAGCTCTGTACAAGCTCGGAAACCGTGCTGGGGAAATTTCCTACTGCCATCAGGCTTATGTCATCTGCATAGCCTTGGGCGTATATTCCTCCAACATTTAACCTGGTAAGTAGTTCATCCACTACCAGACACCATAATGTTGGTGATAATACTCCTCCCTGTGGACACCCCCTGTCTATATTAGCTCTCAACATTACAGCGTTGAGGGTAAACAGAACTTGACGGCCCTGCAGTGAGGCCATGATCCATTTTATGAGCATACTGCTCACTCCTCTTCTCTCTAGACTATGTTCTATGGAGCCCAAAGATGTATAGTTAAAGGCCCCTTCTATATCTAGGAATACAACCATAGCAAGTTGTTGCTGATCCAAGGCACTCTCCAGCCTAGAAACTAGCTGGTGTAGTGCCGTCTCAACCGACTTCCCTGGTTGATATGCATGTTGATGAGAATGCAGGGGAAAGTCTCTTAATACTTTCTCCCTGATTTGTCTATCCACCAGTCTTTCCAAGGTCTTAAGTAGAAAAGACATTAGACTAATGGGTCTATAATCCTTAGGTCTAGTATATGAAGACCTTCCGGGTTTAGGTATATACACCACCTTCGCCTGACGCCACAAGGAGTGCACGTACCCCATAGTGAGAAAGGCTCTAAAGATTCTGACTAGGTATGGTATAAGGACCCTCCCCCCGCTTCCTGAAGAAGTGCCGGGAAGATCCCATCCACCCCTGGGCTTTTGTAAGGGGTAAAGGATTCTAATGCCCACTCACCCTTCTTGGGGTAACAATCTCTGCGGCTTCCTTCCAGCCATTTTTATCGGGTCTGAAGGTTCCGCTCAATTGTACCTCACTATTCGTGACTACCGAACCTGGAAAGTGGGCATCAAGCAGTAAATTCAGGGTCTCCCTCTCTGTGGATGTGTATCCACCCGAAGGCGACTCCAGTGAGCCCAGCCTTGCCCTTCTATCCAAGGTTAAAATTTTATGAAGCCTTGCTGCTTCATGTTGACTTTCAGTGGAGTCACAAAACTGTCTCCAAGATTTCCTAGAAGCCTTTTTGACTTCTGACTTGTACCTTCTTTGTGATTCTTTGTAAGAATCTAGGCTTTCTTGATCCTGAAGTTCCCTGTATTTATTCCAGAGCCTTCGTGTATTTCTCCTCAGGTGTTCAAGATAACTATTCCACTTGAAGCTTCCTGTTACTCTTTTTGCCTTAACAATAGGGCAGTTTAGTTCATAAGAGGTAACCAGTGGCTGTGTGAGAAAACTCACACTGAGCTCTAGCTCCTCTTTGTTTTTAATTATATTTGAGGGTCCTCCCTCCAGTCCCCTCCTCACGTCCTCCCTAAAAGACGTCCAATCGGTTCGTCTAGGGTTTCTATAAGACGGGACCTCGAGGGAGCCCTCTATATAAAACACAATGTGTCTATGATCTGACAAGGAAGGCTCCAAAGAAACCTTCCAGTCTGTAAATTCCCGTATGATTCCCATGGAACCCAGGGTAAGATCTATGATCCCCTCACTCCTATTATTAATGAAGGTAGGGGTTTCACCAATGTTCATGATCTCAAGATCAGTTGTACATAGAAATTCTATGAGGTGCTCTCCCCTTCAGTTTGTATATTTACTTCCCCAAATGCTGCGATGAGCATTGGCGTCACATCCTACTATGAGGTTTAATCCCTATTTCCTACAGTATATTACCAGTCTCTTGAACTCCTCCGGCGGGGGTGGAGATTCAGAGTCTCCTGGGAAATATGCAGAGCAGACAACAAAGTCTTTTGGCTGTCTGCCCTCTTCATATCTCACTAGGACTGCTACCAGGTCTGTAGTAATGAAGCCTGGTATAGCCCAGGCGTTGTGATCTTTAACTAGTATACGTGCTCTAGGCTTCTCCTCTGCTATTCCACTGAATAAAGTGAAACCTGCACATTTTAGTCCCATGATATGCCCCTGTCTAAGCCAGGGTTCTTGTATCAGGGCGACCGAAAACCTGCCCTTCTGGATACTTCTAATAAGTACCCTAGAGGCCGCTATACAATGTTGTATATTTGCTTGTATGAAAGTAATCATTCTTACCTTCATGCAATACTTTACGTTATGCGGTCTCCGGAACGTGCTGCTCCATCTCCCGCGATGAGTCTTGAGGCTTGGCTGGCCGAGGTTCCTGTCCGGGCTCCTGCTCTTCGCCCCTGTTTGTCTCGGTATTGTCTGTGGTGGGGTTGGTCCTCTGCTTGTCACGCTTGCCCTCCACCAATGAAGGTAGCCACATGCACCCCGCAGAAGATCTTCTTCCCCACCACTTTCTCCACGTCTCTGGAGTCCATGCTGACCACAATTCGGACACCTCTCTTCTCCTCCTTGCGGTCGTAAACCCTCCTGCTGGTGGGATTTAAGCCATGGTTCTGGCGTGCCATTCTTCCCAAAAGGACATTATTGTCCTTTGGTTGTCCTGGTATCCAGACCATGACTCTCTTGTAGGAAAGAAGTTTATCCATGCCCACAATTGTGAGCCTGGCTCCTTCCCACGGTTGTATACCTGTAACAAGACTGGAAAGCCATGCTACAGTTTCGTCGTTTTCTGCTATAATGACGGCCGCACCTCTCGGCAGATAGCAATGCAGGAACTGAGGCTTAATGGGCCCCTGCTCTAGAAGCTCATCTATCAGATTGGTGATAGCCTCTTCCACAGCTTCCACCTGTTTCTCGGTTAGCTGCTGGTCAGGATATCCTACAGGTACCATGGCCATCCTGATCCCAGCTTTAGCTATCCTGGCATATTCCACCTTGGGTTTTTTGCGGGTCTGCAGGTCTTCTTCTGGGGTTGCCCCCGACAGAAGTCGTTTCATTACAAGTAATGAAAATCATTTTATTTTCCGTATTGAAAGAATCTCAGTAATAATATAAGAGAATTTATTGGACTCCAACCTATTCAGTACATTACAGGATGTTAACATTTTTAGTTAAACATCGTTAAAATGGAGACATGTTTCGCCCTCCATGTGGGGCATCATCAGTCATATCAAAGCACCTCAAAATTAAACCAGACGTCTGGTTGGAAATTATGAACATAATATGTAAGAAAGAATACATTAAAAAACACGTACAAAGTCCTATCCTAAATGAAATAACAATAGACTAGTTACACATAGTAAAATACGCTAGTGGTTTCTTAATATTAAAATGAGGCCATCATATGCACAGTATAAAAATGAAAGTAATCAAAGTCTATATGATATTGAGTTTGATGGTAGTTCTACGTAGTATATACAAATGTTCGCATAATAAAACACAATTTATAATTACTGTACACTTATTTATAATCATCAATTTTAACAATTATAATCATAAATTTTAACAATTATAAATAAGTGTACAGTAATTATAAATTGTTTTATTTTGCCAACATTTGTATATACTACGTAGAACTACCATCAAACTCAATATCATATAGACTTTGATTACTTTCATTTTTATACTGTTCATATGATGGCCTCATTTTAATATTAAGAAACCACTAGCGTATTTTACTATGTGTAACTAGTCTATTGTTACTTCATTTAGGATAGGACTTTGTACGTGTTTTGTAATGTATTCTTTCTTACCTATTATGTTCATAATTTCCAACCAGACGTCTGGTTTAATTTTGAGGTGCTTTGATATGACTGATGATGCCCCACATGGAGGGCGAAACATGTCTCCATTTTAACGATGTTTAACTAAAAATGTTAACATCCTGTAATGTATTGAATAGGTTGGAGTCCAATAAATTCTCTTATATTATTATTTAGAAGTCGTTTCCCCGCCGGCATCTTGGTGGGTGGGGTCCTCTGTGTCCTAGAAGCAGAGCCCTTTGCAGGGTCCCGCCTCTTGTGCCCACTGGATCCCCCCACAGTTGTTACTGTCGTGGTATTAGAAGGCCCTTCAGCTCCCGGAGTTAAGCCCTCTTTGGCCTGCTCCCAGGCCTTTAAGGCCTTCTTATATCTCCTCTTCTCAGCGCCAGAGCGGTTTCTTCTTCTTCTTCTTCTTCTGGACCCGTAGATTGCCCACCTCTTGAGTGAGCCCTCTAACTGTCGAAGATGAACTATCCGAGGGTATCTCCGAAGAGTCCCCTTCGGTTGTTGTTGTAGTGTTTCTCTCGGAGGCCCCAGAAGAGCTCTCCGGTTTATGGATGGCTACCGTATTCATTCAAGTCCCACGAGTAGCTAGGGAAATATATGTCCGCCCAGGCAGAGCCCCGCATACCTGGGTAAGGCTACTTACTTCGAGAGGGTGCCAAGTATCTCGAAGGCTTCGTTCAAGACACATCTCCCATGTGCCATGCACCCCATTGGCACGGGTCGCATTACACCTTAGGGTTGGGCGGTGCTTTAGCTTCCTCCTCCTTGTATACCGAACGGTTACCCAATAGGGCTCCATTCGGCATCGCAAGAAAGGAGCTACTAGTCCCCCTCACCACAAAGAGGATCTTCAATTGAAGAGGGTAACCAGGGTTAGCCCCCTATAATTGTAGAAGCACACACGAGGGGGTAGCCCCAGTGGAATAAATTTTCATGTGTGTTCTCTCGTGTTTTTCACTCTTTTTCTTAATACTCTCTTCTCATAGTTTTCACTGTACCAGTGGATATACGACGTAAAATTCCATTATGTCGGAAAAAATCTTAGTAGATTTTCCACATCGCTGTTGGGTAGATTTTATGTGTGTATTCAGTAGTACGTTTTCTTGCCTAACATATTATTTTTCATTTTCCCCTGCAGAAATAGTAGTAACAAGATTTTACTGCAGTATCATCTACCTCGACATTATAGTCTCCAGATACAACTTAGCCAAAAGAGACATCACCAACAGGCTGCAAACGGGTTTCCTTCCTTCCAACGAGTGAGGACCCTTTTTTGGAATATTAAGATTCCAAAGAAAACAAAGTCAGCAATGTTCAACAGCTACTACATACTGATCTTGACCTGTAGTATCAAAACATGCACTCGTGAAGAGAGATTCTTCGAGACTTCAGACATCAGAGATGAAGTTAAGAAATGATAAGGTGAGGCAGGAAGCTGGGATTTAGACATCTCTACTCGTCTGAGATGGTACAGCCTGGCTACAGTGGATTGGTCACATGATGAGGATGGAGCCTACAAGAATAGCCCAAGTGGACTTAGAGAGGTAGAAAAAAGAAAACCCCTGGTTGGAAGAGTGAAACACTGGTTTGCCTATGGACATCTCACCTATGGGCCTCCCACCTAAACAGCTATTACATGTGCAGGTTATTTTGACAATTAATTTTGCCTTCGGAGACCTTTTCTGTAGGCGTCTTTCTTAGTTTCATTTTTTTCCCTCCTTGATTTGTGTGAGGAAGAAAAAAAAGGAAAGATACTAGATGAAATTCCTTTTGTCATTAACTAGAAAGATATTTTTGAAGACTTTCATCTGGAGCGTGGCATTGTATGGAAGAGAAAGATGGACGATAACTAGCTCAGAAAGAAGCTTCAGAAATGTGGTGTTGCAGAAGAATACTGAATGTGAGATTGGTAGATCGAATCACGAATGAAGAGATACTGAATAGAATTGATGGTTAAATTTGACAAGAAGAGATAGAATGATCTGATACATCGTAAAACACCCGGGACTTGTTCGGTTGGTTTTTGAGGGAAGTGTAGGCAGTAAGAATGGTCGGTGTAGACTAAGGTATGAATGTGACGAGCATATTAGAGTAGATGTAGGTTGCAGTATTTACGTAGAAACGTAAAGGTTAGCAAATGCATACCTGCCAAGTATTCTGGTTTTTCCATAAAATGTACGGATTTGAGTGTGTTTTATGGTCGTACGGATGAACAACGTTATTCTACAGATTTTGAATATCCGCGCTTGGTTTCACTTTCTGCGGTCAAATTGGATTTGTTTGATTCTATAGTAGCTGGTAATATGAGAAGCAGTGTTTGAAATTTGACCGGTAAATGTATTGATAATCACATTATCGATTTATCACTGTGCTTTTGTCACCTGTTCAACCTGACCTGCTACTTCATTCACTGAAATGTTCGCTAACAAGTAGCAGGCTGTGAATTTATATATAACAACTTTTGTAACTGCGTCGTGCTTCGTAGCAGCTGTGAAAGGCTTTGTTTGTGTGTGGGTGTGAGTAACATTAGCGGTAGTTCTGAAACTTGTGGGATTGTGCGAATTGGCGATTTAGTATTTTTAGTGGTGTTCGTAATGATTTTAATTAAAACGATATTATCAGTCTTTTAGGGAGGCATATTCTACTTAATTTCCTTGTTTTATACGATCACAGAAAGTGTTCCTAATGTTAAATGGAAACAGATGAGTACTCGTCAAGATGTAACTTTGTGTAAGTATTTAATTTCAGGGGTGGTCATAACATGTATTTGACTTGTATTAGTATTGTTTATAATCTACCCCCTTGCTCTCCTTTTTCATTACGTCTCAAGACTTTGCGACGCATGCGAATGTTTTTAAAAGTTTTCCGCTTTAGGATCTTCCAAATTTCTCTTTTTGGTAGTTGGCAGGCATGCACATGATAGGGTAGCATGGAGAGCTGCATCAAACCAGTGTATGGACTGGTGACTCAAACACAACTGAAAAGTATTAATTTAAATTTATTCAGATCAGTTAGTCCTCTGGCTCTGGCTTTTCCGACTATCCTCATATTCCAGTTGCTGTAAGTAGTGAGGAATGTTATTTTTTTTTTGTATTCATCATATCCCTGGATAGTGGTATCAGTCTTTCCTGGCTAATAATGTACTTTTTAAAATTTTTATTAGTGTCTTAATGTTACGATGATCTCCAAGTAACTGAGAGTTACTTAATTCTCCGCTGTAATCCAAGAACTTCTTGATGATGGTAGTGTATTGACAGACTATCATCTTCTGAAATTTGGAATGTCGTCCCTACGACCACATTGTTGGTCCTCTGTTAGCTAGTAATAAGGTCATTGTAGATGTTCCACATTTCAGCCTCAAATCTTGGGAGAACAGCTTGTTGTTGTTCTGATGATGGCCTACTGTAGGTGTACTTGATGTCCATGTATTGCCTTAGATGCACAATATCCTCACATATCTTATCCATAACCTTATCTAATACTTCCACGACATCTTTTAGTGGAACAAATGGATTGGCAAGGAGCATTTGTACGGAGTTTCTAATGTCCTCATTGATACAGTAACTGGCTTTCAGATGATACTTGAGTTACTGATTGGTGCCAAATGGCCCAAGTATAATGAAATAAGCATCCATGTATGTACATGGCTGGAAAAACTACTTACATGGCATTTTTACCGCGAGGGTACACCCGCCCCGTTCATTCAAATGAAGAGCCTTGAAGAACGCCATCTTCAATATAAACTTGCTTCTACTTGGGCAAGAAGTTTGGACTCTTCCTCACAGATGGCTCTACCAAAAGAACGTATGTTATGCCCTCTAGTGTGAAGAGGAACTATTAAAATTCTAAAGTAATTTGTTATTTTAAGGTTTCCTAAACTGAATTGATTTGCCTTTGTTTTTTGGTGTATCACAGTTGTCAACACTAAGATCTCTTTCCGCCAACTTCAAAATTAACCAATAAGAAATTTGGTACGTGTATTTTCCACCAGTCAGCATTTTCTTCTACATACCTAATTATCCAGTTAATTATCCAGTAAAAAATGGGGGTCGTATCGGGCCTTAGTCCAGATCTCTCTCGAACCTTCCTCTCGGGTATGAAATCTGGCAATTTTTCGAGTCACCTTGTCTTCTTGATCATCCAGTTTACTGAGTGTGTGCTAATAGTGGAGGCGGGGGCGTTTTGCCCTTCATCGAGCAGTCCAGCACAGTAAGGTAAAGGCAGCCATTTAATAACTAGGTGATAGCATCTGAAAGCTAGCTGATGTAACCTTAAATTTCCAATCTTCTAAAATGTAATTTTCTACTGCAAATTTCAAACAAGCCTAAAAGCACTTAGCTTAAATTTGGGAATAGAGAGTGTGACACCCTCTTGACTTCCCTATCAACTTGTATTTGAGGTGACTGTTTTGTAACCATTTTCCATCTGTAGCCTTGTAACTTAAAATTCCTACATCTAGTCACCTCAGTAGAATAGTATTAGCCTCTGTAACTTTGGGCCAGGAGCCCAAATAGGTTTTTAATCTCGTTTGCAAATTTCAAGGAAAGGAAGTGTCGGCCTCCGCATCATTTTGATTTTTGGGCCAGTAACTGTAACCCGTTTTTTTTTTTCCTACAATGAGTTTTCGATACTCGTGTAAAACTTAGTTATTTTTGTTAAGTGGATAGACCGTGAGAGTTTGACAGTGAATTCTGTTGGTATTGTAAAATGTAGGTTGTGCCTTGAGAGGCCTGAAAGTGAAAATTTTCGTGAGCAAATATGCTCTGGATGTTGAAGGTTGTCGTGAGAAGGCAGTAATGGTAGAAGCTTTGGAGCATAGTCTCCTAGATATTCATAGAGCATAAACGTTCTTTCTATTTTTGTAGAAGTGTCATTAGAACTCTGTAAAGGAAAGTGGGAGACCTGTCTCCTTGACTCTTGAGTGTACGGAGCAATGGTGCTCAAGTGACATTTGTAAAATCGGGAGCTTCAAGCTCAGAAGATTGACAAATTTTGTTGATTTTCTGATTTCTCCTACGTTGTGTTTATACTACTGTAACTGAAATCTCGTTCTGTCGCTGTGGGGCGTGTTCTGTTAACAGTTGGCATTAGAAAACTAAGGAAAAAAAACAGTAGACAAGAAATATCTCTCTGATTTTAAATCTTTTAATTAATCTTTTGATTTTAGTAGTTAGACCCATTCATGCCCGCACCTTCTTTCATCTCTTGGATCCACAAAAACACGGTAACAACATTTGTTGATGCTATTTCAAAATCCATCAAACTAAGCAGGTTTTATTTGCATATTTGTCACCTGACACTCTGGGTAGTATTGCCTGGAACAGAATCCTGTTGATCTCTTCATTCCTTTAGACCGTTAACCCTTTCCAGGTCACGGCGCAATATATTGCACCTCGCGGGAAGTGCCCCAGCAGTTACGGCGCAATATATTGTGTGTCGAACTTTCCAGCATCGTATCTTCGCTTCTCTTTTACTTTCTGCAATGATTGAAGAATTTGTCTTATCTGCCATCTATCGGCTATATTACGGAAGCTTGCGCTAATTTGTATTCTCTTGGGAGCACTGTTAACTTAAATTTTTCATGTGAATGACTACCACACTTGCAAGTCAATGCGATCTGATAAACATGGCTGCTTGCCGGAATCCAGGACCAATCTTTGACTGAAAACTCTCCAGAACTAGACATTTTCAAAATAATTTTTCTGCATACCTTAGTGGAAAAAATAGTCGTACAAACGAACTTGTATCCCTCGCAGTACATAGAGAATAATTAGGTCATTTCTCTCAGATCCCGAGCGTCAAAATGGACTAATGTTACTGTCGAAGAAATGTATTCATTTTATCAGTAAGTATTAATGGGTCATGTAAACAAACATAGCTTAGAAGAATATTGGTTTGTGCCCAGCCCCATGCTGTGAGGAATATCATACAAACAAACTTTCAAGCAGGTAAATTGTGTGATATTGTTGTTTTTCATTTCATTCATCTGTATTTTACCCATTTTTGTGAATATAATGTCCAATGAGTGTGTTTTGCTATTTATAGAGAGATTTATTTATCTGCCCGCAAAAACCTAAATTGTGGAGTATGTGAGCGTTTAGAAAACCTGACCTTGAAACGGTTAAGGAAAATATACAGTAGTTGTATATCAAGCCATGTAAATATTTCTAAATCCAGGAGCCAGCACTCAAACTTAGGAACCTAGTAATTTTTCTAGTACTCGTCTTCAACATACTGGCATCTAGCCTTCTGAAAAATAAAATGTGGTAGTAATAGGAATAGCATATCATCCAACTTTTATGGTTTATCCGTAAAATTTACGGAAATTGCAGCATTTTACGGTCTTGCAGATGGACGGTGTCATTTTACGACTTGGCGGACAAAAATTTGAAACATAATTCGATAATCGCTCCTACACATAACGTTGTTTTTCTTCAACTAACCTTTCCATAACTAATTTACATCTTTACAGATGAAAGGACTCTATCAGCGTCAAAAAACCTTTGAATTTCGCTCCTTCAAACAAGATAAATGCATCTATAGACAACCGAATGCTTTTTCCTTACTCCCACAATTACTTAAGGAAGACAGTTATCTTATCATAACGCATTCAACTCTCACTCCTTCAGCCAGTTAAATAGACTATAGGCAGCTGAACAGCCACTTAAGAAGGCTGTTGTCTTTTCACAACATACGAAATTGACATCTGTGACAGTTTATCAGCTTTGCTTTTTCTGATCCTCTAACAGGAGTATTCAAGGAGGCACATTTCTGTTTCATTATAAAGACTGAGCTGTTTATTACTCTACCCCAACGAGTTTTTCAACGCTCCAGAAAGTATAATCGCGTGAACTTTTGACAGCTTGATACTGCAATTTTAGCCAAAGACATTCTAACAATTTGTATGTTTGGACAGACACCTACAATGATATCATCTTTTTATGACTTTTAAGAGCAATCAGGATCCTGATGGAGTTTGAGGCTGATGATGCCCTTAATATGGGCGAAACATGTCCCTTAACATTTTATAATAATATTTAATTTCTAAAAGGATCTTTGTATTGAATAGGTGGATATAAAAAATAACAACACTTGTAGCATACTTTGTATTTACGTACATTTCAATACGGACCTAACATGAGAATTATAACGTGTAATCGCTCCTCTTCCGTACAGTCAATTGTTTGCGTGGGTCTAAGCACGCTCGGTCTTGGTCGAAGGCAAGTCCACGATAGTCAATAACTCATTCTTTGATATGATTGGTATTTTTAACTGTATGATGTTTGTGTCATTATTGGAATTGAATTTCAAGCTGAGATAACATGATACTGTATAGGCTTTTGGGCTTATGCCATGTCAAGAAAATAAGGTGAAATTCTTTACGTTTCGCAGAGAACTGTGCTATGCGTCGTCAGAAGAAAATCTCGACTGTCCACGGGAAAGGCTTCTTAAACAATGTTTTTTAAAAACTGAGACGTTATAATAGAATTGGAAATGGTATGTTTATTCGTCACCAGATGGCTCCCCGGACGTGGCACAGGGCTAGCGTTCGAAGAGGAAGCTGATAGAACCATCAGAATCAGTCTAAGAGGGTCGCATAACATGTGTACGTAACATATGAAAAGGGAACGGATTTATATATACTGGTAATTATTGAAATATGTACATATATATTTAGTTATTTTTATAGAAATATGGAATTATATATTGCGCCGTTCCCGCGTCCAGGCATGGACTCAAGAGATCCTGACTAGCTCTAAGTTCAATTAATCTGGTGACTGAGTTCTACGGGTGTGAGTTCCGTAATAGAAAAACGTCCAGGTCGATTAATGGTAGTTTCTAACTAACGCAGAAAGACGTCTCTTACTCGTAACTAGTTAGGTACCATATTCTTATTAACTCTTATAGAAATTGTCGTCGCTTGAAACTACTACAGTCTTACAACTAATTCTTATTCTAAGAACACAGAGAAAGAGTGTTTAGGTTTCACTATTCCATATTAATTTAAAATATTAAGTCAAATATTCAAGAAAATTATCTCAAATTTTTACCAATGAAGTCGTTCTTGAAATGAGTGACTCATTGTCTACCCTATAGTCTATATCCGTCAACAACTTCCAGAAAAATTACATCTTCCGAATTCATCCTAAATAAATGTCTTCTCGGATCATATTATTTCCTTTCATAAGCCCATTAATCTCCAAAATCATAAATTATTAGCATAAACTTCATGTAACATCTGGGAATTTTTTGAAAAAGCTATGTTTTCCTTCGTATACAACTCACCTACAAAGCTGGGTGATAACAAAATAAATTAATGTGAATACAGATAATGGTATTTACATGTGCCATACTGGCAAGAAAATAAACATTAAAATCAAGTATACTAAGAATATAGGATGCATCCTCAAAGAAGAAAATAAAAATTGTATTAACTACTATTTACAGTATTTCTAGTGACACACTCTTGAGAAAATAAAGAAACGCTAGTAGAATTGCCGATTTTTAATGTTCAGTCAAGAAATGGAGTTCAAGTTGTCTGAATCAATTATTCTGGGGATCAGCATTAGATTCTGTTAGTTACCACCTAATCCTTACTCTATAAACTGTCACATTACTCAATTTTCACTGACTGTTTGTCTAGATGCAGGTTTAGGACTCTCAATGAGGCTATCACCAAGCTCTTCTTCAGATTTGATTTGACAAGTACTCTCTTGTATGTTTTACATTTTAAACATTCACTTCTGCCTACTTAGTTGCCTCTTAGACGCTCATATTTCCTTGTGTCACACATCATGAGCCAAGCTACGTCCATTGTAAGTCGTAATCACCCTACAAGTAACATTATCGCAAGATTTAATTTATGAACTTAAGGTAATATGACCTTAGCTTATTGATTATCAGACTACGTGCGTACATGGTTGCAAAAAAAAAAAAAACAAAAAAACGTCACCACACATATCATATGTAGCTTTCATAACACATACTATCAACGGAAAATCTACATGGTCAGATGACACTATCTCCGACTAAAAAAAAAATTAATTCTCTTTTGAAAATCTAGGTCACCAGTGATCAGCCTATAGGTTGAAATTTATCCAGAAATAAAGTTATACACCGTGAGAATTTTCAAGATCATCCTAAGTAAATCAGCGAAAGCTCAAATCTTATCTTGAGTACATATATGATTCTCTAGGTAATCCTAACATGGATGAAAAAAACATTGCACTACTCGTCTCAAGATCATATCCTAAGCTATGTACAATGCGTAAGATCCAGAATTATTACATGGAATTGGCGAGAATTCTGTGACTCCCTCCGAAACATCATTTGGAATGACTAGATCTCACTTCGCACCACTATGACTATTTCTCTCTCGAAGAAAACAATAACTACCACCATCATAAATCATTAACATCCATATATCATATCTATGACGCGTTAATATACACATATTTCATATATAACAACTCTTTCACTTCATCATATGTAAATCACAACCTTAACTTACACATCAACGTGCCGTGACATTCATAAAATGCCTACTTTACTTACTACTGTCATAGTGCCAAATTTAACATGAACTTGGAGTAGTCGACTGCCATATTCCTTCATAAAACACATCCTATATACGATCTCGAACTGATTGACATTGCTTAAATTAGGACACACAGGTATTAATGCCAACTTCACGCACTACTCAACACTGGTAATAATAATAACTCTCGCTGTCTCTCCTCACATATCACTGGAAAACATTACGATCGCACAATCACTTGGTGACTACGCCTACAAGTGGAATTAACATACCATATGGATGAATACCTACTTCCAATCACATCAGCAATACGTTTATCCACGCACAGTCTTAGCACAAAACAACCATCAACATGCAATAAAAGAAATAATATACTCTTACTTACGAAAACGACTTAGGTAATGGACTTAGCTTTGCTCAAGATGGTCTCGATGTTTCCTCATCTCCGGTCATCTGAGATTAGGATCTCGTCATCTGGTTCCTCCACAAGTGGTCGGGTACATCGTAGCTTCTCAACACTGATCACAGGTCATCCGGGACAGCTAACATAGTATCGCCTCATCAGGATCCAAGCAGCATCGCCTTGCTTCCTTACAGACCCATGGTGAAGACTCGTGCGTATGAAACAGAACAATAATAGAATATTTGATTCATTGCTGACATCTTCCAATTAATATATCTCTTGCGTTGCTCAGATTGCATAGATTTCGTTGGGGTACAGTTGATCCAATAAACTAGTTCAAAATCGACTAAGACAGATGTTCTGTATATATTCCAATTTGAAAATGAATTTCTTTCCGCTATCTTTTTATTGGCGTAAATGCACTCAACAACTGGTCAGTAGGTGTCCTTCAACATTAAACAGTATCGGGAAAATTTTATTGAGGACCTGCGCCACTTCGTGACGTAGTTCTACTGTAGTCTATTTATCTCTTCTTTTTGCGTATTTAATCTCCCGCGCAGCGTTTAAATCTTGATATCAGCAGATTGGCGTGTAGTCGCAAATTATCTTTCGTTTCCAATTTATGGTATTTAGCTCCGCTGGATAATCCCTTTCAAATCTAGTCTTGCGTCTTCTTAACACATCGAAGTCAGATTATATAATAAATGATGAGCATTTTTTTTCTTGAATAATGGTTTTAAATAATGTCCATTTGTCATTTTTTTCTGCGCCTTCTATACGCGGTCATTTCCGTAACCGACCGACGAAAAGACTTACGTTTCGGCCCGTACTGACGTTAAATGCATTTTATTTGACATTTTGATCGCAGAGACTCCATCTTTGTTACTACAGCTCTTAAAAAGAACTGTGAAACGGCACAATATGGACTTAAAATAACACATATAACATTAATTTCTATTTAATATCAAAGTTCAAAGAAACTAAACAAAGTAGATCTACATGCAACATAATGTTGCACTTCTCATTTTAATATATTTGAAGAACACACAATCTTTTATTCTGTTACCAAAACAGTGGATTACAAAATGTTTAAGTGTTGGAAAGTGAATCTTCTCCTATTATCTCCAAGGACAGATTTATATCGACTGAAGCTGCGTTCAACATCGGAAGAGGTAATGGGTGCATAATTCAACTTCACAATATCTGCTGGGGTTAAATCCGATGTTAACTTTTACACTTAAATCTCCACACAGCATTGCAGCAACCTTTGTCATTTCTTCATATCCAGGGTTCTTTGAAAGTACAGTGGCCATCTTCATGTTTGCTACATCTGCAACTTTACCTGTACCACGAATTAGTTGTTCCACAGTTTTATTCATAATTTCACAACTTTTAGAAAGTGAGTGATGCGAGTTTTGGAGCCTTTTCAGTGGTTTTTTTTTTTTTTTTTAAATGCATGAAAAATGATGCCAAATGTAACATCAGTCATTTCTCACACTTGTATCGCAGACAACTGTTTTCGCGGCATCAATTGAGGCCGCATCTTCAGAGTCCATGGCATGCAGAACGTTCTTAATACAGTCTATATATTCAACATAATATTCAACCGCTTTCAGCCACGTACCCCACCTAGATAGAATCGGCTTAGGCGGCAATGGAATCTCTGGGTACATTTCTTTCAAAAGATGAACTCTTCTGTGGGCTTTGAGAAAAACTTTTTTCACTGAAGAAATCAGTAAATCTACTTTGGGGTAACTGCTTCTTACCACTTCTGCAACACGATGAAAGGCATGTGCTACACATGTTAAATAAGTCATCTTAGGATATACAAAACATAATTCTTCTCCGGCTTTCATCATATAAGGTGCGGCATCGCTAATAAAGAGTAACACTTTATTATACTTAACGCCCTGTCGCCAGAGGATACCCATAGCCTCATTGAACAGTTATGCTATAGTTTTGTTATTGCACTTTTCTAGACCATCCCAGTGTAAGAGAATCCGTTTACAATAATCTTGCAGTAGTGAGTGGTAGCAGAGCGTTGTTTTCACTACTGCAAACTCAACAAGAAGAACACAGACATAACAAAGAAACACATAAATAGCAAAATGAACCCAAATCACAATTACTTACCATGATGGCAGTAGCACAAAATACAATGCGTGGAGGGCCAGAATATGAAGGATAAAAGGAATGCATCCTAAAATTAACGCTTGAAAGGTTGCTAGGTCAATATTACTCACTACTAAATAAGAAGCAAGATTAAAAGTAAATTTAAAAAATTGCCTTAATAAATTACACTTGAAATTTCATTTCATATATATGTACAATCAAATCATTTTTTTTTTAAACCAATAACTCAAAGAAAATTAAATTGTGAAATAATACTTCATAATGAATTTTAAATGGACATAAATGAAGCTGATATCTACATAGGCTTCTTTAAAGACTTAAATATTTGGAAGGTTTAAAAACCTATATCTTTAAATAATCCTGTAAATAATGTTTAATTAAAGTATGGAAAAACTAAAATATTTAAAAAAGAAAAATAGGTTGCAACCAATATAATTTATAAATACTTGAACTGTAAGATAGATTATCATCTTAACCCATTAGTGCCTGAATTAATTTTTTCCTGAGATTTGCTGACTTATTGTGTTTTGCAGCATGTTTGAGAACAAAATAAACTAATAAAACAAGTTTCAGAATTTTGGAATCGATAGGTCATAAGATATTTGACGTTGCCATTTGGTAACGCTAGGCGCTTGCACTACCTATTTTTAAACAGTGAGTTTTGAAAGTCGAATTTAGGTTGCAAAGTGTTTTTTTTTTTCTTCGTTTTCGTGCAATAACACTGTTGAAATATCTTAGCATTATTTATTGTAAGAATATGGAATATCAGTTTTTATTCACATCACGGTAAAAAAATTAGAATTATTGAACAAAGGAGAAAATATTTGTTTACAGTATATAGACACATATGTACAGTTCATTGCCTGTCAAAATAAAACACTCACTGGAACAATAGAATAAAATCAAAAATACGAAAAAGAAGAATCAAAGAACTTCAGATGCAGTTACAAACTATTAGTCTATACTTTCGGAGGCATATAAAAGCCCACCCTCAATACTTGCACGTTAGCCACAGAGATAGAGAATGACAATCTTTCACTGTCTTCATATCCTGTGTGTCCCAATAAGAACGCTTGGAGGGCAACCTATTATATCCAGAAATGAAAAGTATGGCGACAAAGCAGCGAATTTCATCAGAAGTTATTTGTGGGTCCGTACAATTTAAAAACACCCCATACATTTTAGACTCTCGAACTAAATGTTCGATCAGCTGGTTATCTGTAAACAATTAAAAAATGTTAACAACAGTCATGGATTTTCACTTGCTATAACTAGGCTCCAGAAATGTCAACAGTCGCCCAATATTGAAATCAGCCCCATCGGTCTATCTTGGTTTTTATATGATTTATTATTTCCTCTATCAGTTATCCGCTCTTTCACAGCATCGGGTATTGAAACAGATCTTGCATCAGTAGACAGAAAAGGCACTCCGTCCTCTGGTAACACACCTTCACCATCGTAACTAATCCAGATTCTTTCTTTATTTACAAGCTTCATTTCAGCACTGACACATAACTTTCGAGAGAGAGATTATCAACAAGCCCACCATCATCTTCATCACCAGGAGCCCTCGTCTGTGAGTACATTTACATAGGGCGGTTCCACAAAAATATCAACATCGAGATCTTCAGTCAATAGCATATCCAGTGCTTCTAAAAGGGAAAATCCCTTCCTGAAATGAAGATGTATGAATCAGTATAAAGTATCATGATCTGACAGCTGCAGCTATTTTACTGAGTATTAACGCCTAGCGTTGCCATATGGCAACGCTAATGATTCAACAAGCACTACTACGGCATTGCGCGCCCGTACTGTTTCAAATGCTTACAACACATATGATGAAGTGTGCACAACCCTACTGTAAACATAATCCAATGAAAGAACTTCACTTATAGATTTTATATCCTTCGTACGTGACGCCGGCAGCCATTTCGAAGGAATCTTAAAATAACCAAGAGTCCACCAGTCTTTGTGTCACAACAATAGATTTTAAAACGAAATAAACATGATTACTAGATTCTACAAACTCTTCTCTAACTGTCGGATGACACCACAATCTTCCAGATTATTTCTTGTTGCCTACAGCATTGAAAGAAAAAGGTGTGAAAATCGTTGCCATATGGCAACGCTAGGCGCTAATGGGTTAATAATAATACCCACTTGATAATTAGTATACGGGCCCGCAACTACTAACACTGTTTAAAATTGAAATTTGCAATACTTCTGAGATTAATAATTACGGGCAGCACACAAGGACACGTGCTAAAACAGACTGTGGCTCCAACCGCAAATAAATATTTCACAATTAAATGAATGAAGATTGAGTGACAATAAATAAATAAATAAATAAATAAATAAATAGCAGAAAGCTTTCCCAACTAAGTCGTGCCATTGCTAAATTCAACGGTTATAACACCTCATTCACAGAACGCATCATTAACAAATGTAAACATAGACTAAAGACAACAATAACCAAAGAAAGACCTAACTCTGCCCTATTCGCCACCTTCACCTTTAACGAAAACATACACAGTGTAACGAACGTTTTCAAGAAACATGATATTAAAATTTCGTACAGAACCAGCAATAGAAACATAGATATAGTTCACAAATCCAAATCAATTAACAGATCCGCCATTTACGCAAAGTCAGGTGTTTACCATTTTCAATGCAATAACTGTTTTTCCTCATACATCGGACAGACCGGGCGTAGCTTCAAAGATACTTAGAACACGTCAATGCCATCAGATATAACAGATTTTCTGCTATAGGCCAACACATATGTGACTTAAAGCATAATTTTACTACCATAGAACAAGACCTAGAAATTCTCAAAAACATAAATAAAGGCCCTTTACTCGACGTTACGGAGAACTGTTTCATTCACCTAGACCAATTTTTTAACCCTAACTTAAAATTTTAACGAAATTTCAGAAAAATCCAATATCCTTTTCGACTTCCTAATCGAAGTCTTTAGAGGTATAAAAACCACGGGAGGAAAATTGATCCTTCACGCTCTCCACAGCACTCTTTTACGTCCCACACCACTACCACTACCACTCTGCCCTCCTGACCCGCCTTAAACTCCGCCTCCCTACCCCTCTCCTCTCCCCATTCCCCCTCCCCCCCTCCGCCCTCCCCTTTCCACCCCTCTCACTCTACCTCCGTTACTCAGTCACACCCATCTCACTTGTCCACAACTCTTCTCACACTACACACACAGCACGCTGAACAAGGTGAGTCTCGTATCCTATCATCCTTGGCCGCGACTCCATTTAGATTTCCATTTCACTAACTTAGTTTTTCTTTCCTTTCTTTTAAGATTGACCACCCTTGTTGAGCTGAGACTAATTTGAAGATCAACCTTATTCAGTCGCTTAACATCAGGTGTCCCGGCCTTGACAAAATCTTTTTGTTGGTCTTGCCAATTTCATATAACATCGGACCTGGACTTATGTGCCTTAATTGAACAACAACAGAAGAGTGGACATTTTTACTACATTGTTTTATTATCACATTCAGACTTTTATGTTCAAAGCATCAGACCAATTTTATGCACAATACTCACCCATCAAACTACTACGCTTTTATGTGTCGCATCACATCATATTTTACTCATTTTCTTCTAGCCTTTAAGGAGAAAAGCAGTCCATCATTTGTATTCAGCCATGCAAGAGTCATTTATGGAATTTTTATGATATGTACTTTGCCCATTTGTGATTTTTGTAGCTGATGATGACGCAATAAGCGTCGAAACCGGTTCTAATAATATAATAAATAATATGTTGTGAACATCTTATAAAACACGTTTTGTATTGAAAAGGTTGAACCTTACTTAATTCTAATTGTGAATAAGGTGGATACAAATTTTAATAAATTGTAAACTAACCGTTAACCGTTGTCGAAAAGGTTTGCAAAATATAGGCCAAATCCACAATATGATCACTCACTCTAAATAATTCACGGCCGTACGAGATCTGCTGAAATACTTATAATTTCCAGTACTTATTTGTGTGGGATATCCACTTCACAACATAGCTTATGTATCTGTTGACATTCAGGCATTGCTTTCTAACTACACTAATAAATCAAAATTTTGGTTGGAGCTCACAGATATAGAAAAAGGAGGCCTAGCCTTAGTCGTCTCACACACTTAACCAGGAGTATTCCACTTCATTTCTAACACGCTCCCGCTATCCCAAAATGTCTTCCCACGGACACGGCTGAACACAGCCATCTTGAACGGTGGCACTTAAGCAACTGGCTTCCTTGCTCCCAGAGAAGACTGAAGTGAGCCTGCTCGCAGTGCACTGAGCAGAAGTTTACACTGCGCTAGCGCGCAGCTTATCGATCGACTTATTGAACAAATAAAGAGGATCCAGCAATGATACAATAATTGGAGATGTAGTTTAAATTAAATATGAGAGGTAGACTCCATAACAGGCGAGCGTTCCAAACAATGGGCGATAATGGTAGATAACAGTTCAATACATAAGCAGACGTGCCCAAATAAATATTCGTAGATATTTTCATTTTACAGTTCATACTCAGCTCGAGGAAGAAGGCACTAAAGAAAGAATCTAAGGCGCCATGACGACCTGGTGCCCGGGATTTATCATGCCCTGATGTACAGTATACAACTGGCCAAACATTCTGGGAACAGTTTTATATCTACTGCTGCGGCACTGCAGGTTGGTTTTGTTTTAATGTCTGTTTATATCTTTAAGCAAGATGTTCTTGGTTGGCAGTGCCATTATTACAGCCTTGTCTATTACACAGCATATTGCATCAGTTACACCACAACTGGGGGCTCATTTGGATGAATGTCGGTTCTTCACTTCATACTGTCATGAATGTCTTGCACTCTTAATTACAGTATCATCTTGCTCATGTTCATGTCCGTTATTTGACAAAATTTATGTTCGGACTATTCAGGCTTCCAAGTTGTAGTTGGTGACACATGAACTGCTGCAGTCTCACAATGCCAGTATTTCTGTGTTCTCTACCTGTTGGCTTTGTTGGAGTGATATCGGTAAGATTCATGTTCAAGAATTTGTTTCTGACGAATTTACAAGTCTTGCCATAATTTGAAGATTTAGTAGCGAACTTAATAATGGGTAACGAACCGGAACAGATCCAGACTGACTTTGTCAAGAACAATTCCAGAGACTTTTATCAGACCTTCAAGAGAAAACTCAAAGGATACCAAGCGTCAAGTTTGAGCTTCGGAAACGAACAGGGTAAAATCGCACTGAACAACCAAGAAAACTGTGATATACTAGCCAGATACTTCCACACTCTCTTGAATTGTCCTTCCCCAACCTCTACACTAGAATTTCCAGACATACCAGAGAACTCAGAAGATGACGAACCGCCAACAAAGGAAGAAGTCAAGGAAGCTCTTGAAAACCTAAAAAACAACAGGGCAAGTGGAGAGGACTTAATAACGGCAGAAATGTTGAAATGGGCAGAACCGGAAATCTTAGATGATCTTCACCGAATCATCTAGGAAATCTGGGAGAAGGAGACAATCCCAGAAGAATGGAAAACAGCACTTATCCATCCGCTGCATAAAAAAGGTGACAAGCAGGATGTCAACAACTATAGGAGCGTGTCCCTCCTCCTGATTGCCTATAAAATCCTCTCAAAGCTGCTTCTTAATAGAATAGAAGTGAATCTGGACCAACAACTAGGGGAATACCAAGCAGGGTTTATGAAAGGCCGCTCCTGTATCGAACAAATATTCAACCTGAAGTCAATACTCCGCCACAGAATTTTGAATGATAAGAAAATTGTGGTGTAATTTGTAGAATTCAAAAAAGCCTTCAATTCAGTGGACACACACACTTTGGATAAGATCATTAGAGAATTTGGAGTCAAAACCAAACTGGCAAATATAATCAAAGAGAGCCTAACAGGCACAACCTCCAAGGTAAAATTCTTCGGGCATCTCTCACAATCATTTGAAATCAAGATAGGCGTGAGGCGAGGGGATGGAGTATCCCCACTCCTATTCAACTGTGTCCTAGAAAAGATAGTGAGAATATGGAACTCAGAACTTGAACATCAAGGGATAATCCCGATCTGTCTACGGAGAAAATCAGGTGGGATTAAAGTCAACTGCTTGGTTTTTGCTGATAACTTGGCTATACTATCAGAAAGTCCAGAGGTCGCAACCATCCAGATTAACCTCTTGGAAAGAATCGCCAGCCAAACAGGACTGAGGATCTCAGCAGAAAAGACCAAATTCATGACGAACATCAAAGATGGACCAAAATTCCTGGAAACAAAGATAGGACGGATAGAAAGGGTCAAGAAGTTCAAGTACCTTGGTGAGACAATACAGGAGAATGGACTAGAAAAAGCTGCAGTGGAAGATCGGATCTTAAAAATGAAGAGAGCATACAGCTTGACAAAAAGCAACTACAATAAGAAGTGCTTATCTTGGAATTCCAAATTAAAACATTAGAACACCATGGTCAAAACAGAATGCCTGTATGCCAGTGAATGCCTGTCCATACTGGAGAAGCTAGAGGTCCTGGAAAGAAGAATCTTCAGAAAAATTATGGGAGCTGTCCAAATTGAAAGCGGATGGAAACTTCGGAGTAACAAAGAAGTTTACCAGAAGGTGGAAAGAATCTGAGACCGTGAAGAAAAGGAGGCTGGCGTTTCTTGGACATCTATACAGAAGGAATGCAAACAGACTTACCAAACAGATATTTGATTACTTCTGGAGAAAAAAGACCACTACAGCATGGATTAAGGAAACGAAGAAGGATATGGAAAGGTTAAGCATCATGGAAGACCAGCTGTTTGAAAGGAATATGTTTAGGAACACACTGAAGAATTTGGAAGGTGTTCAAGCCGGAGAAAGAACTAGGAAGACCGGAAGAGCCTGGACAGATGAACAACGGAAGCAGGCCAGTGAACGCATGAAGGAGTATTGGACACAGAGAAAACTTTGCATGAAGAGAAAGAAATGAAGTTGTAGCGTGATCCTTAGTGGTCCATTCGCTTGTTTAAAAAAAAAAAAAAAAAAAAAACAACAACACCCATAAATGGTCATCATCAAAATGAGAGCATAAATGTTTGCAGGCAAGAAGTAGCAGGTAAAAGGATCATTGGAAAAAATATTGTAAGCGGAATGTCCAAAGGTAAAATTACATAAGTGAAATGAGGTGAAACTGTTGAAAGTTCTAGAACTTGCTGAATGTGTGTGGAGACTGGGATTTTCCATTTGCAGCATGGGATATCAGGTACCTTGTTCGAAGGGAAAGGGACAATGGATCATGGTATAAAGAACAGGACATTCATCAGTAGAGGAGAGTGGAAAACGCTTATTGACAGTACATGGAAAACAGGAACTGTAAGATGATAATGATGATGAATCTGAAAGTGTTTTCCAGGGTTCAATTTTTTTTGAAATAGGGATGTGCAGGTGTAAATCTGACATACTGCAGAATTATAATCGGGTGCTTGGTGTGCAGCCAAAATTCAATTATGATAGGAAAACGATTATTACAGGCTGGGAAGTCATCCTACAAGAAAGCATTTGAGCTGTATGAAATTCTTTAGTAACCATAGAAATGAGGTTAATAAGAAGAAACCTAAGGCATTTGGCATAGCATCCTGAGAGCTGTGCACTGCGACACTCCTTTTGTAATGTTGGATATCAGGACCTTAAAATACCATGACATGCATACATACAACAGTGAACAAATGAATTAGAGATACCCGGCTATTAGCGTGGTGTAGAACCAACTTGCGCCCTGATGATGGTGGCAGTGTGGATCGGCATGGGCTCAAGAAGACACTGGAAGCATTGGAAAAATATCCTGATCCATGACCGTTGCGCAGCTTCGAGTAATGCATGGAGTTTTGTCGGAAATATATTCAGGTCGTGCACATCCCTTTGACAGCATCTCATATGAGTACTAGATAGGATTGGGGGCTAGGCAAGCATTCTCATGTCCATGGAGTGTTAGTTGAACCAGTCCACACAGTTTGGGAGTGAATAGAGAATGTAGTGTATTGCTGTAAGTGTAAGTCTCCTGCTGGTGCTGAAGGTGAACAAATGGGTGGATATGACATGACAGCAGGTTCGTGTATTGTTCACTGGTGAGGCGTAGGTAGATATGCCAAGAGCTGCATCTCATCCCACATGAAGAGTCTCCACATGACAATACCACCATCATTAGCCTGAACTTTGCCCTGTTGGCAAGAGGGTTCCATTGCCTCCGACGGTGTTAACATTTTTTATAAGTTTTATTTTAATATGTGTTGTAAAATACTATACAATTTTATGTAACTTAAAATATACTCCACAATATAACCAAAAGGAAAAACTGTTTAATTCATTGTTATGCAGCTACATTAGAAAATATGTCAAAATTGTCTGATTTCATACCATTTGACGGTGTTTTCTTTCAGGTTTTGGAAGAAAGGCTGCCACAACTACTACCACAGGCAGATTTGGCGACTTAAAAATTATGTCACTTGAAACAGGTATCCGTTATTTTTGCCAATGAGTTTTTCATGAATATTTATAAATTATCAGGTACATGACAATACAGTAAAACCTCATTAGTGCATTCCTCATTTACAAATTTTCGCGCTTAGTATGTCATAAATTCTAAGTCCCAATTTTCATTGTATTAAATCTATATCAAAATACCTCGCTATCATGTCATGAATTTTCGCTATTACCGTTAGGACGATCACATTATTCCTAGCCCTGAAAATGTTATTTGTCATCCCTTGTGAAATTCAATTCGGGTAACGTTTTCTAGTCATTGTATAATTAAAATATTTTATTGCTTCCTTGTTCACAAATTCTGACATTTAGTTAATGTACATATTCACGCTGTGATCAATCTCTAGCCAATACGTACACATTTGCATAAACTTTCATCCAGACGTTTCAAACGTCTTCTAGTCATTGCAAAATAAAAATAATTTATTTGCTTCCTTGTTCACAAATTCTGGCTTTTAGTTCATGTACATATTGTAAACTATGTAAATATGTAATAAGCATAAAACCATTGTATTTAGTATTTGATATTAATTTAAGTTTAGTATTAAGTTCCAATGTCAATAGATTTAAGACTTGACCTTAAGATTAGTATTAGGCTGATGATGCCCAAAACTAGGGCAAAACATGTCCCTAACTAGTGTTGATATTTCATGTAGAATTTAATCACTTCAAAATATAATTGTATTGAATAGGTGGACACAGTAATTTTATTCAAGAAAGAATTTACTTATTGTATCTTCAATATGGGACAAAATGGGATTAGTTACTTGTACTTGTAAGATCCATCACCACAGTTGTGTGATTACGGAAAAAGGACTTAATACCTGAACTTCGCAGGGTAAGTTGCACGTTTGGGGAGCAAGCCATTAGCCTCAAGAATGTTCACTTTTGCTTGCCAGCAAGATTGCTGAATAACAGAATGAGTCTATTTGTATTGTATTTCGCATACCATTCAGACGTTCGAATTTTTTTTTTTTTTTTTTTGAGTGGTACAGTGAAATTTTGTTCCTATAGACTATATAGGAACATAATTGTGTGAAAATTACTAGTGTGGTGTATATTTGTCTTTTGATGGCCTATTTATGGATACGAAAAAAGGCGTGAAATTCCTTGCTAATGAAGACAAAATTAAAATCTTTTAGAAAGTGGACTGGCATCAACATCTTAAGTGAGCAGAGGTCACGAATGTTGAATTCGCACCTTTAAGTTTTGACTTGATCATTCGACTTGGTCGAAGATTTTTAAAAACGGCGGTCAAAGTCATTCCTCCCGATTCCTCCCAGTCGCACATGGTAGATTGTAACCTCCAATTCATTGTCTGAGAGTGTGACCAGAAAATGATGTTCAATAACCCACTGCTCCAAAATAAAAGGCTTCTACTAACATTTGTTTTAGAAAGAGAGTGATGTGCAATAATACTTGGATATTTTTATTGACCCCAGTGATATGTTTTCATATTTGTTAATTGGTGTTTTTCACATCTTTCAGTGGACTTATTTTATAAGCCCCAGCAGAAAAGGTTTTTCATATTTTTTCTCTTGTGTTTTTCACACCTTTTAGTACTTGCCTGTCATCTTGGTAGATATAGTTTTCCCTGTACCCGTGGAAAAAACGACTTAAAATGCCGTCATGTCAGAAAAAATCGCGTCTAGTGTTTCATATCCTGGATAGTTTTTATTCGTATATTCAGTAGTACGTTTTCTTGCTTAACACGCTCATTTTTGTTGTCCTTGGCAGAAACGTCTTAACGAGGTTTTACTGTTGCTGATTTTTCATGTGTATTGCTCTATTTTCAAGCATTTTACAGTCTCATCATATTGCACATTTGTCATTTTACATTTTTTATGAATTTTTATGTACCGTACTTCTCCGAATCCAAGATAAGCCCCACTTTTTCCTTCAAAAATTAAATCAGGCTTAAAAAGTGCTTTGTGACATTATGAGTGCTTTTCTTGTACAGTATGCATTTTTAGACTATCTTTGTCTTCATGCCAACGCAAAACTTTAGGTTTGCTGTATTATCTTGCGGCTTCATTTCCGCATGTTTAATAACAATTAACTTCAAATTTGGCATCATAATATCGATGAGAACACATTGAAAATTTGTCGGCAATCCCTGTTCCCTATGGGAATCACCATCTATGTCATCGTCTAAAACACGACGATCCATAAAGAAAAACTGTTACTTTTACTCTAAGTGTCGGGTACAGCAGATGTGTTTTATAACTTTGCAAGTGAGTAGCATGGCCTTACTAAGAATTTGAAGGCTCGCATGTTTTGATGCCATTCTGCGGATACGAGAAATGTTTTTGTAGAGGCTAAAAGAATGTCATTCTCTCTTCACTATTTCCCCAAGAACCAGTGACGTTACACAGAGGCGCTGTACAGTCGATTGCTGTGACTAGCGATGTATAGGCCTAATAAAGATGCAGACGTTAATGGTTAACAAGTTAAGTTTCCCAAAATGGAACCATAATTTAATTTCACAGATTGTGAATATTTAAAGTATTAAAGCTCTTCAGGACTTTTCAGTTGTGAAATTACTGCGTTCTGTCCCATTGTTGCAGTGGGATTGTCGGTTATTTATTTGTTCTTGTATATTCAACTGTACTTGGGAGAAACTTAGAATATATTTCAGTATTTGATATTATCAAATGTTTTGAATCTTTTCAGTAAACGTCTGGCATACATGTTTTGATTGGAACAGTTTTCTTTATTGCATGTTGTATTTAATCCAAAATATTTTTTCATTTTGTACCGAACGGAGTGGCCATGCGTGTTAACACGCTACGGCTGTGGAACCATGCTCTTCTTCATTTCGAGATAACTGGGTTGACACTTCACCATTAGCTGTCCTAGAAAAAGTTTTCTGTGGTTTCCCATTTTCACTTCCAAGCGAATGCTGGGACAGTTCCTATTCAGAGGCTTCAACCAAATTCTTCCACTGCCGTACCCATTTTCATTCGCCATCATTCATTTCATCTTCAGAGGCACCTCAACTGAAGTTGACAACAGGAAGGGCGTCCAGCTGTACAATTATGCCATTTAATTTTATCTCCCGTCATCCCTGACCATGTATCAGTTTCGGCAGACTGAAGAACCTACCAGCTATAAATTAACTCTGTCGAAAGTGAAGAGATGGCTTCAGATATTACAAAATAATAACATGTATTGGGGAACAGGACTAAGTGGTAGACATACATACAGACATTTTGAATGTTATGTGTCGAGATGCTCTATCTGCGCAGATTCAACTCTGGTGAGGTACAGTGTGCTCAGTGTACTGTCTCTCTTTGTATGGGCTTGATAGTTTTTTAAATCCATTTTGCTGTCTGTGGCATGCGTGACTTTGACAATAGGAAAGTGACGGAGGTATGAGCAGTGCTCTTAATGCCATTCCTTAATGCACCTAGTCCCTGTGATGCTGTGAAAGCGTTGTTAATAGGATTAGTTGGTGTACACATTTTGGCGAGTTTGGCAGACTGATACGTAACATCACTGTCCAGTCCGATGAGAAAAGCAGTGGGAACTACTTAATTCCTCATTTCCATAGTGTGCCTCTTCAGTGACACGTAGGCTACTTATGACAGCTGATGGAGAATCTGCTGAGGTTTGAACCAGCCTCAGGCTGAGGACTCGGCATACATATGCTCTATGCTGCTAAGAGTTAATTTCTAAGCAGAATTGTTAGTGTAGCAAAGTGAATTTTCTAGAATTTCGGGGTACACCCACCACTATCAGTATTGTTGCTATTAGGCCTGTGTAACCTTATGATATTTATTTTGATACATTAAAAATTAAAATTATCTCAGCTTACTTCATGACTTTATTTATCACTTTATACCATCTTGTCTTGTTTTTCACAGCTTTTTTAACTGCCTTTAAAGTTTTTCACTGATAATTAAGCATTTTCTGATGTCCTTAGGTATGTGTAATCATCACAGCTTTTCTTAACAAGTCAAAACTTCAAATATTTTGTTTTGTCACAGGTTTTGGAACAAAGGCTCCCACAACTACCACTTCAGACACATTTGGTGGTTCTGGAACATCATTTGGAATAGGTATCACTTTGCTCATCATTTATGTTTAGTGGTTTCTTAACTTAATACTTCTTTACAAGCGATAATCAATTTCCTTTCAGCAAACTCTTTCTGTTCTGCAGAAGTCACAACAAACATATGATCTGGTCTGAATATCCTCATTGATGCGCTTGGATCAGATTGGGTGCATTTACAAGATTTAAACTCACCAAGAAGGGGTTGTGCTAGATTAACGAACTTGGTAGCCGTGGTTATACATCTGAAAGATGACGTTGATTCAAATTTCCCGCAAATCGCCTTTGCGTACTGCTAGTAGCGGCCCCATGCTGTTGCACATCAGATTTGCTTTAAATACGGGCTGTGCTGTGCAAGAGCATTAGTTACCTGTGAGACTTAACGGAGTGACGGTGGCAAGAATGCCATTACGACGAAGAGGTCAGTATCAACATCTCACTGCGGTTGAACGAGGCCGTATATTAGAGCTACACGGAGGTAGATTTTTCCTTCTGCGCTATTGCAGAATGACTTGGCAGGAATGCTGGCAGCAGTGGTCACGAGAAGGTATGCTTGCAAGAAGACTGGGCTCCGGATGTCCCCGTTGCACCACCAAGAGTGAGGTCCGCCATATTCGGCGTATGAGGATGGTGTAGCAGACTGCGTCTGTAGCAGCACTTCGAGCGGCAGTTGGCACCATAGTGACGCAACGAACTGTTCAAAATTGGTTACTTGAAGGACAGCTCGGAGCCAGATGCCCTGCAGCGTGCATTCCTCTTACTCCAAACCACTGCTGTCTGCGACTTGTGGTGTCAAGCTATAGCCATACCTGGCACCTTTCCTGATTTAGGCGGGAGACTCCCACCTCCCGATTATTATTCAATTATTTCTCCCTATTTTGGCTCTTTTTTTTTTTTTTGAACTTCAAACATTTGTTTTCAAATCCTGCTATTTCAGCTTTTCTTACACTAGTGACCGGAAGTCGTTCGCTCATTGGTCGCTTTCAAACGAAATATCACAGTTTATTAATGCGAGAAATGTGCACAAATGTGCGATGTTTATTGAAACCTGTATATCCCGACGTGTATATTGATTGTCAATCTCTTGTTCTCGCGTGCTGTGTTCGTGTTCGTTCACAGTTCAAATCAGTCTAGTCGATTCTAGAGACTAGTCGCTAGACATGGAGTCTTTTTAGTAATTTAGTGACAGACTTTTAATGATAACGACTAGTGACTTTCCTAGAGATTTTAGGAGCCATTTGGAGACAATTCTGACTAATTTTAATTTATCTCAGTATAAATAACATAAAATTTTTGTCTGTACATTGCTAGGATATCTTATTCAGTTTTACCGTACCGACTATAATAATATTGGTGGTGATGGTGATTAAATTGTGAAGAATGAGAAAAAAGTCATGAAGGAATGATCGCTTGAATAATAACACAAGAGGGAGTCATGAAAAAAAAAAAGGAAGACTCACTTTACATTAGATGCTCTAATATCACAAAGTTGGAAGAAAACCAAATGTAAAGGCCTGCAATATAGAAAGCTCTTAAATTGGCCAACAATAACATTACATTGACCATTGTTTGTTGTGATGTGCTTTGTATATTCTGCTGCCATTTATCTCCAATAGATGGGATTACTGCTCCATATAGAGTATAACCTCCTGCCTGAATATTGACGGGAAGTAGCTGTGGAGTTAGAGATCTCTCTTCTTTAGCATGCCATTCCTCTGGTTTGTAAATTTTCTGATACTACTAGTATGTAACACACTGGATCATCATAGTATTCCAGCTGTTTGATCCCTACTTTGAGGCAGTGATTGGAATGAGCAGTGTGCACACTTAAATGGAATAATAACACAGGAGTGTTCACAGTTGTTTGTGGCCTGGTCATTTTAGCTCTGGAACTTTGAACTATTAGATCGACATCGTAGTACATAATGGAAATTCTAAGTTCCCATGGAGGGAATTAGATATTTTTCCACCAATAGAGCATATCAAAAATCTGATCAAAAATTAGATGTTCGCTTTTCAGACGTTTGCTCTATTAACCAGCGTTTCGTCTTAGGTCTGACACTAGACTCGTCAGAGTGGGATGTGTCAGACCCTACCCACTGACGCTGGGGTGTATGCAGGTGAACTTATCAGAAGCCTATTTATGAGGCACAGGGCCATTTTCTCCAAATCGAGCTAGACCTGGTATAAATTAAACCTGTTTAACTTTAGTACCTAGTTTAAACTTGCGTCCATTTTCTCCACCAATTTCTGACACTCGTTTAGTTTAAACGGGCGAGCTGTCGTTGGCGCTAACGTTGGCTGCACTGAAGGAATAGTCGAAGGCATTGTCGATTGGAATTGGCCAATCAGAGCCAGGTAATTCAATGACCGACGTTTTTGTAATATCACCTGTTTGTGGCAAATTAATGCTATCGTACGTAGTGAATAAAGAACAAATTCGGAGGGATATTAGCTTTACTGATAAATAAATTGTTTACATTTGTGCGAAGTGTTGTGCCATATAATTTTACCTATTGCTGTCTACAATTTCTTGGAACGCACTTTTACACCGGTATCTTATTTTTCTCTGTCATGCTTTACCATAAACAAGTACCGTGGGCCTAATACGTGTCTTTTGATGTCTGTATTGTCTTACGGAATACACGGGAACATTGAAATATTAAAGTCCTGGTCTTTCAGCAATTTGCCTACGGTATTCCTTTCTTCAGAAAATCAACATTTATGTGAATTTCAAGTAAACAAATTCCAAGCATGCTCGGGATCTATCTCCTATTAAAATCCATTGCCCTCGGCCGGGATCAATCCCACAAACCTTGGATCCAGCAGACAGACCACTGAGGGTGTATTATTTGGAGATGTATTACTTGATTCCATATTCGTTTATAACATAACCAAGTTTGCGATATGTCGTACTGTATGCATAATACTCTTCTCCCTATAGCATTAATATTTCTATTGCTGGTATGCTGGCAATAGTTACGATGAAACATTCTTAACTATAATTTATTCTATTACAAGTTTACTAGCAAGCATGAAACACTTTATTGTTTTTCTGATCCTATAAGTATATAATCTACCGGTAGCGATTAGAAATTGTATACCACCGCCTCTCCTACCGTGCCGGTCAACATTCTGATGGTAAAAATATTTTCGACAAACTGGATTCGAACCGTCTAGTCACGGATTCGGATGATGCTGACCTAACGATTTAGCGACCACAGCCACCTCATGAAGAGCGGACGTATTACACGACTTATGTAGGAATATTTTTATGCTTCACATTACAGTATTCATACCACCAACAGTATTTTATAGTTTATAATACTAGCAATTGTACCCGTGCTTCGCTACGGTATTCCAGATTGTATACGGATATCGAAGTAAATTACTGTACATGAAGTGAATAATAATTTTTAAATTGCATGTAAATTGGTGTTATCCGAGAAAAAGCATAAGGAGGTCCGCAGACGATGTTTCCAATGTAAAGTGCGAGTTGTGGAGTTGTGATGATAACGACAGGTGCACTTGTCTACCACAATTCATTACGTTTTAGAAACGTTGAATAGGGTGAAATTTGTGTAAGATTTTCACACAGTGCATTACTTTTCAGATACTTATGCGACAGCTTCAAACATAGAATTTGGCTCACATATGGCTACTGGGTGGGCCAATATTCGTGTAGAATTTGATGATCCCATGTTTCCTATAAGTGAATCAAGCCATCAATTGTACATGTACAAAGTGCAAAATTTAGGTAAATCCAGAAATATAGAAAAATTTAATGTATAAGGGATAGAGATACGACAAAAGGTCCTAGGACCGAAGTTGTAGTTCACTCTAAATTTAACGGAGATTGTGCCATCCGTTTTGTGATACGACTTACCGTTTAGCCACGAAATACATCGAAAGGAAGGACTGCACCGTCATTAAAATTGCCTCCATATTTCGATATTTTTTCGGGGGTAAAAAATAAAATTTTTAAACATCTCGTAAATTTTCCATCGGTTACATACTAAAAGCTGTAATTTTGCCAAATTTCAATTTTCTAAATTGTCTGGGAGATTGTGCTGCTATCTTGATATGGGTTAAAAATCAGGACCTTAAGGAAGCTTTTAAGCCCATAAAACCCGTAGGTTCTGGATAAATATCACCGACTGTGTTCTTATGCAGGTTTGAAACTCCCAGCATGTACCCCTCAGAGAATTATGAGAATTTGAGATTTTTCTAGGGATCCTGAAGTCATCAGGTTGTCTGGTACCAAGTTTTAAATTTCTAAGATGCCTAGAATGGTCTCACTAATTTACATCTGGTTTCATTTTTATGCCTTAATTTATGTATACATATAGTACAGTATATATAGATCGCGCCAAACAGACTTCCATTTATTAGTGTGGATAATATTTTACCCGCTTCCCTAGTGGTTCTAGGGGCGTCTTACTCCCACAGTAAGTTTTCCAGGTAGTAAGTCATACTTCAAAGTCATACTGGAACATACACACGTCCATTATCTCGGTCATTTCTAACAATTTATTTTTTCGCCCTTTCTCACCCCCTATGCCAATTGGGGCTGAAGTTATACTTTAAACATCCGGAATGTTACTATTCATCTCAGCGACTATGTATTCGACACTATTATTTCTATATATCATCATTATTCCTATATATAACTCTCCCAACGCCCCCCACCACGAAGGGGGCTGAACTTGGACTTTACAAAATTCCGGAGTGTCACTGTTCATCTCAGCGACCCCGAAAAGTATGGATTCGACGCCATTTTCGATGATTTTTATACCTCAGCCCCCTCGCCCCCCCCCCCCCCCTGCCCCTAACGGTTCTTGGGCTGTCTTACCCCGCGTGGTTTGTCTCCTAATACTAAAAATCCGGAGTGTACAATTCACCTCGGCGACCCCGAAAACTATGTATTCGACATTATTTTAGTTTAATTTTATATAACACTCCCCCCCGCCCCCATGCGAAAGGGACCTGAACTTCAACTTTAAAAAATTCCGGAGTGTCACTGTTCATCTCAGCGACCCCGAAAAGTATGGATTCGACACCATTTTCGATGATTTTAATATCTCAGCCCCACGCCCCCCCCCCCCCCCCGCCCCTAAGGGTTCCTGGGCTGTCTTACCCCCACGTGGTTTTTCTCCTGATACTAAAAATCCGGAGTGTACAATTCTCCTCGGCTACCCCGAAAACTATGTATTCAACACTATTTTCGTTTAATTTTATATATCACTTCCCCTCGCCCCCACCCCAAACGGGGTTGAACTTGAACTTTTAAAAAAATTCCGGAGTGTCAATATTCATCTCAGCGACCCGAAAAAGTATGAATCCGACAGTATTTTCGTTAAGTTGTTTATCTGACCCCCTCGCCCCCCCGCCCCTAAGGGTTCCTGGGCTTTCTTACCCCCACGTTGTTTGTCTCCTGATACTAAAAATCCAGAGTATACAATTCACTTCAGCGACCCCCGAAAACTATGTATTCGACATTATTTTTGTTTAATTTTAAATATCACCCCGCCCCCACGCAAAAGGGAGCTGAATGTGGACTTTAAAAAATTCCGGAGTGTCACTGTTCATCTCAGCGACCCCGAAAAGTATGGATTCGACACTATTTTCGATGATTTTTATATCTCAGCCCGTCGCCCCCCCCCCCCCCCCCCCCTTACTCTAAGGGTTCCTGGGCTGTCTTACCCCCACGTGGTTTGTCTCCTGATACTAAAAATCCAGAGTATACAATTCACTTCGGCGACCCCCGAAAACTATGTATTCGACACTATTTTCGTTTAATTTTATATATCACTCCGACACTATTTTCGTTTAATTTTATATATCACTCCCCCGCCCCCATGCGAAAGGGAGCTGAACTTTGACATTTGAAAAATGGGGAGTGTCACTGTTCATCTCAGCGACCCCAAAAACTGTGGATTCGGCACTTTTTTTCGATTATTTTTATACCTTGCCCCCCCTGACCCCCCACCCCTAAGGGAGCTACGGATGGCTTACCCCCACAGTGCTCGTCTCCTGATAAAAAGTCATAAGTGTACCAAGTTTGGATGAAATTGCTCCAGTGGTTTAGGAGGAGATGTGTCATTCACACACACACACACACACACACACACACACACACACACACACACACACACACACACTCTCTGTACATGCATACATCCATTTTTATATTTAGTAAGAAGAAGAAGAAGATTATGCTTGCTTTATTACTACACAGAGATATTTTATTTTGAACACTGCAGAGATCTAAACTTAAACTGTATATCCGAAGAAATTATTCGAATCCGAGGAATGAATATTACTTCGCTCGCGGCATGCCCAATCATGAGAATGGCTTCAATAATATTAGTCATCAGTTTCAGAGTCGTGTTCATTGCAAAGGGCAGGATTCTTATTCTTAAGAAGTATAATTGGTGCCACAACCGTCCGCTCTAAAATGTTCGAGGGTACTCCAGGTGACTCCAAGTCTTTCGAAGCTGTGCCGTGTAGTCGATTGACTTGTAAATGTGTAGAACATCGGGTAATTCTTATAAAAGTTGCTTGTTGAAAGAAATGAATGGCATGATAGCAAGAATGAAGAGGATGAAACCCGGCGCCGGCACATATGCCCACTCCTCTCGAATAGCTCAAGACTTAACGTCCTGATCCGACGGACGAATCATCAACACCGTCATATGCCCTCACACCATATAAGACTAAAAACAGCTTCCTGCGTCCTGGACGTAAAATGGCTCCTTGAATAATGTGTTCTCTACCTATCTCTATGTACGTTGCCTAGCGACAGCGACCCGATGCATTTAATCTTGGTGACAGCACGTTGGATTGTCATATCCCAATGCACGTTTTCCGATGGTTTTTCGTTCATAACTCACCAACGAAAGCGAAAATGAAAATTCCGGCTTCGAGGTGCATTCGGACCCCTTTCCATCTACCTATGTTCAAAATTTCAGATCTCTACGTGCTGTAGATTTTGCTGGGCATCGCGCACAGACAGACAGACAGACAGACAGACAGACAAACACTTCCTTTTATAATTATAGAGATTATAAGGAGACTGCACTTTAAGGTCTGTGGTCCCTGTTGTTAATAAGAAAAATGCCTGCTGCATCATATCTTAAAGCAACCAGAATCATTGCTTCTAGCGAAATAGCATTATTTCGTGCAGTTGACGTTTTAAATGAATCCTTCTTCGATACTAGACAATCCTTGCTTTTCGCTTATGAATTATAAATCCATAAAATAAAATAAAAAACTCCGGTACATCCTATTTTCCAAGATTGTAAACTTTTGTTGGAATGTGGCTTCTTAACCTCACTTGCACATCAAAATTATTTCCTATTTAACCAAAGACTTCAATAAATTCTCCCATTTTTCTAATGCTAATAATAGGTTATAATTTTAGTATGTTTTCTAGTAAAGTGCTGCAGTACCGGTAGTCAAAACTAACCCTTCTACTAGGAAAATCACAGATATGTTAATAAAATGTCAAGAAGGTTGAATATAAATAGCAGTTTAAACCAACAATATAGAAGGTTTAACTTTGAACCAAGTTTAAACTTGATAGATAGTTTAAACCAATATGGAGAAAATGTTAGTTTAAACTCAAACTTAAACCAGATTAAAATAAACCTAGTTTAAACTCATTTGGGTAAAACGGCCCACAGTCTGATAACTGCATACGGAAGATAAAACTCCACAATGGAATTAATGCCTGCCTAGCAATTCCAAATGGAAATTCTAAGTTCCCATGGAGGGAATTAGATATTTTTCCACCAATAGAGCATATCAAAAATCTGATCAAAAATTAGATGTTCGCTTTTCAGGCGTTTGCTCTATTAACCAGCGTTTCGTCTTAGGTCTGACACTAGACTCGTCAGAGTGGGATGTGTCAGACCCTACCCACTGACGCTGGGGTGTATGCAGGTGAACTTATCAGAAGCCTATTTATGAGGCACAGTCTGATAACTGCATACGGGAGATAAAACTCCATAAAACTCCATAAAACTCCACAATGGAATTAATGCCCGCCTAGAATTTCCATTGGAATTTCCACCTGTCTGCAGCGTCGACACACTGGACCTACACCGGGTGTTCTGGTCTGTGGAGCAATTTCCTTTGACAGCAAGGACACTTGGGGTTATCCCATGCATCCTGATTGCAGATATGTACGTCCCTCTGGTGATTTCCATTGGAAATTCTAGGCGGGCATTAATTCCATTGTGGAGTTTTATCTCCCGTATGCAGTTATCAGACTGTGCCTCATAAATAGGCTTCTGATAAGTTCACCTGCATACACCCCAGCGTCAGTGGGTAGGGTCTGACACATCCCACTCTGACGAGTCTAGTGTCAGACCTAAGACGAAACGCTGGTTAATAGAGCAAACGCCTGAAAAGCGAACATCTAATTTTTGATCGTAGTACTTTTCGTTAAAAGTGAGAAAATGTGCTGTTTTCATTTTATTGAATATGTCATATGACGGCATTGCTTTTAATTGCCACATTATAAGGACAGTCTTTCTGAGAATTCCGTAGCCAAGCACGAGAACATCAGCTAGTTATTTGATACAAATAGCATTGCGCTTTGCATAATCGCACGGGCGCGTGATGCAATATATTAATCTATGCATTTGCTAAGTAATGGCATGACTGATTCACACATGTTGAGCATGAATTCATGCTATTTTCAGAAGGCTTATCAGGGACCGATCATCTCACTCACATACTTCCTTAGCCTTGTAGCCTCGTATAGCAACAGTCGGGCTTTGAGACAATGTTATAAATATATCATAGTACTGTATTGCGCACAAGACATGTATAATAAGCAGTTTTTACCAATTGTATCTCCTGATTTTTCCTGATTTTCATATTAAAATCTCCTGATTTTTGGTTTAGTAAAGTTGGCAGGTATGTATAGCTCATTGGAGGATGGAGTGAAGATCCGTTGTGTTTTACGATGAAAGCTGGTTCTGCCTTGGTGCCAGTGATGGCCGTGTGTTGGTTAGGAAGGGGCCAGGTGAGCACCTGCATTCCACCTGTCTGCAGCGTCGACACACTGGACCTACACCGGGTGTTCTGGTCTGTGGAGCAATTTCCTTTGACAGCAAGGACACTTGGGGTTATCCCATGCACCCTGATTGCAGATATGTACGTCCCTCTGGTGATTCGACCTGTTGTGCTGGCATTCATTAACAGCATTCCCAGGGGTGTTTTTCAACAGGATAGTGCACGCCCCCATGCCGCTGTTGTAACCCAACGTGCTCTACAGAGTCTAGACATTTTGGCTTGGCCGGCTTGATCCAATCTGTTCCCAAACGAGCGCATAATGGGACATCATTGGACTAGAATTCCCGCATCATCCCACAACCGGCATTAACCATCCCGGTATTGACCAAGTGCAACAGGCATGAAACTCCATCCCACAAGCTGACGTCCGTCACCTGTATGACACAATGCATGCACGTTTTGCATGCCTGCATTCAAGTCAGGCAAATGCACTGGTTATTAATGGACCGGCATTACACATTTGCGATGGCTTTTATCGCGCGGATATTAACCTGTAGTCTTGTACCTTTAAGCAATTAAATATGTTACCTTGACAAATAAATTGCCAAAATTTCAATTTTCTATATTCCTTATTTCATGCTGTTTGGATATTTGTCTGTCTGTTCCTGATACAAATCTGTATCATTTCACCAATCTGAACAAACTTTTGTATACTTTGTTACTGGGTTTAGGGATATGTTAAACGACACAAAGTAGAAGACATTTCTCTAAGGTAAGAAATCGGCCAAACATATACAGTGGAAAAGAATATAGTGCTGATTACACACCCATGAGTACTAGACTTACCCTACAAAGTTTAAATTTATCAACTTCCTCCATTAAAATATAGGATGACCGGGCGAGTTGGTCGTGCGTGTAGAGGCGCGCGGCTGTGAGCTTGCATCCGGGAGATAGTAGGTTCGAATCCCACTATCGGCAGCCCTGAAGATGGTTTTCCGTGGTTTCCCATTTTCACGCCAGGCAAATACTGGGGCTGTACCTTAATTAAGGCCACGGCCGCTTCCTTCCAACTCCTAGGCCTTTCCTATCCCATCGTCGCCATAAGACCTATCTGTGTCGGTGCGACGTAAAGCCCGTAGCAAAAAAAAAAAAAAAAGGATGATGAACAACAGAAACCAGACTGATACAGTAGCAAGTACCAGTACAAATGATCGCCTAATGCGATAATAGCAAGAAAATAATCCATTAACAGAAATATTGCTAGCTTTGAATTTCTTGTCACTAACTTTCTGCATGTTGGAATGCTTAGGTGTTCAAAGTATATTAAACCACAATACTGATTAAGGGGAACTGAAGGCAGTTAGGTTAATGCTCTTCTACACCTCAACTCACAGACTGCATTAATAACAAACATTCAGAAAATGGTTAACGCAATCATACGTTGAAAGGACTAATATAGTATTGTGCTTCTAGCAATCATCATCATCATCATCATCATCATCATCCTCCTCCTCCTCCTCCTAAACCATCTCCAGTTTCCCGGGTGTGATATATGAGCCTCCTCCATCTCATCCTGTCCTTGTACCATTTTTCCTCCACCAACTTGTCCCAATCATGACCTCTCAGCAGTACATCGCTCTTAACTAAATCTATCCATTCCCTTCATGGCCTTCCCATGGGTCGTCTTCCTTTTACTTTTGTCAAATTCCTTCCTTGCAGTTCTGTTTACTGGCATCCTCTTCATGTAACCAAACCACTTAAGTCTTGATATCTGAATCTTATTGAGGAGAGAATCATCTATTCCTACTTCTTCTCTAATTTTCTTATTCCTAATCATGTCTTTCCTGGTTTTCTGGATCATAGTGCATAGGAATTTCATTTCAGCTGTCTGAAGTTTGGAATTATCTCTATTGGTCAGTGTTGTGGTTTCGAGACTGTATGTAAGAATTGGTGTATAATAGGACTTGTACAATGTCATTTTTGTTTTCATGGGTATTTGCTCATCCCACAGCAGGTATTTAACCTGGTGATAAAATTGTGTTGCCTTATTGATTTGATTGTTCACCTCATGTTTTGCTAGGTTGTCATTTGATATAACGCTACCCAAGTATTTGAAAACTGGAACGCTGTTCAGTTGAGCTTCATTTAACATGACTATTGGTTCTGCTCCTTTCCCATACACTTTCATCACCACCGTCTTGGTCTTGCTGATGTTTAAACTCATTCCAACTTTGCATTCCCTCTCCCAATTCCTCTTCTGAGTCACTCCAGTTCTCAACATCATCTGCAAATGTGAAGGCTTTGATATCTCCATGTTCTTCCCTTTTTATAGATTTCATTACTACATCCATTACAATACTAAATAGAAGTGGTGACAATGAGCTGCCCTGCTGCACTCCTCTCTTTGTTTCACACCAGTCCGACAAACCACATCCTACTTCAATACAGCTTCTATTCCCACTATAGAACATTTTCACTTTGTCTATGATGCTGTCTCGCACTTGAAGTTCTTTCATGCATTGCCAAATTCTTTCCCTTGTTACACTGTCATATGCTTTCTCAATGTCCAAAAATGTTAGAAATAAAGGCTTGTTCTTCTCCCAGTATTTTTCCATTAGCTTCCTAATTGCAAATATAAGGTCTGTAGTTGACCTTCCTGGTCTGAAACCATACTGCTCTTCTTCCAAAATTGGTTCAGCAATCTCTCTGATTCTGGTCTCTATTATTTTTTCCAATATTTTCAGGACATGAGACAGTAGTATGATACCACGGTAATTAGTACATTTTCGTTGGCTTCCTTTCTTGAACAGAGGTACAATGATGCCTGTCTTCTGGTCCTCAGGAATAGTATTTTCCTCTCATATCTTGTTGAGCAGTCTGTAGAGCCATTGGATTCCTGGAATTCCCGCTGCTTTCAGCATATCTGCACTTAGTTCGTCTATGCCCACTGCCTTTCCTTTCTTCATGCTCTTGAGCGCATTTTCAACCTCAAGCCATGTAATTGGTGGTTCAGTTGTGGTTCCTCGACTTGGCTCTCCTCTGTCCGTTATTATGTTTTCTGTATCTCCATTCAGCACCTTTTCGAAATAGTTCCTGAGTTCTTGTTTAATTTCTCCTTCTTATGCCAGAGTTCCATCATCACGTGCTTCTAGCACTCAAGATAGAAATTACAAGTATTAGTAGTTTAAAGAGCTAGGATAGGGTCATTTACATTTAGAAAGTTTTTATCATGACTGACATGTTTTCCAGTGCATGGCACTGAGCAAATAATTTGAAACTTGAAATATATTCCTTACTCTGTTTTCAAGAACCTCGGTTGCATTAAAACAATTTCTAAAATGGTAACATGTTCACCAATGCATGGCACTGAATAGCACTGAACACATAATTTGGAAGCACAAATGAATATTAATTTGAATCTAACCATCTTATATCTGTTTACATTCTTTGATATAGATCTTGGTTTTTTTTTAAATGACTATACACTTCCTTCAGCTATACAAGAGCTGAAAATTTACACTAATAAAAATGAGAAGGAAAAAGGGACAAGAGAAAAGAGAGATTGAGTGTGTGTGTGTTTTTTGTTGTGTTGTGTTGTGTTGGGGGGGGGGGAGAAAAACATCAGGCTAGACCACGAATATAGAAGTTCCAGATAAAATTTTGCTAATACTTACAAAGCAGGACATGAAGGGTTACTGAAAGTGAGTCCCATAGCTTAAGTAAATAATGTAGTGTAAATTAACTCACTCTCCAGTATAATGACATAAGTGTACAAAATATGTACCTAATTTTCATGATTGTAAGAGCCTAAATATGAGGTACACATACACTGTATAGCGTATTTCTTCCCACCTGAATGAAATTTAGAGTAACTGAGTTTTTTCATGAAATAAAGTTCATTTGAAACCCGTATTGTCTATAGTATAATCTTGCGAGATTCTCAATAAAAAAATCCACCTTTACAATACTGATATATTGTTTTTAATACTTCAAGTTGAAATTAATAAGTATTGGGACATGTTTCGTCCATTATTGTGGACAAATTCAGCTGATTTTACATAACAAATTAAAAACTTAAATTTTTTGTTAAGTTTCTCCAAACTGTCTATTTTTCAAAAATTTTATAGATTTTCGTTTGCCCACAGTTTCAACTCTTGGTACAACCTGACATTCTTCATGTGTATTTCAAATTAAAAATTCCACCTGTCATTGCCCTGCATCAAGGCGAAGCAAACGGTTTGTAACAATCTTTCGTGTTGATACATGAAGAACTTGTTGCAATACCCTAACATTCAACTAAACTTTTGTGTGCTACTGACATTTATACCAATATTTTTAGCTTAATAGGCTGTGCTATCAGGGATCTACAGTTTTGATGTTCCTTTAGACATTTCTTTAAACCATGTCATATTTTCTTTGACATTCAGAATCTGAATCATATTTTAATTTTTTAATGTGTTTCTAATGACCTTGTTATATTTTTAAATATTATCCTGTGTAAAATCAGCTGAAGATGTTCACATTAATTGGTGAAACATGTCCCAATACTTATTACTGTTGACTTGAAGTATTAAAAACAAAGTATCGGTATTGTATAGGTGGGGATTTTCATTGAGAATCTCACAAAAGAAACTGAGTTTCCTGCTTATGGGGTTAATATGTCAGAGAAACACCAACAGGCAAGGTGAGCGCCTTGTAGTTCCTCACTTGTATTATTATAAGGACTCAAAACTCGATGACCGAGCTCGATAGCCGCAGTCGCTTAAGTGCAGCCAGTATTTGGGAGATAGTGGGTTCGAACCCCACTGTCGGCATCCCTGAAGATGGTTTTCAGTGGTTTCCCATTTTCACACCAAGCAATTTCTGGGGCTGTACCTTAATTAAGGCCATGGATTCTTCCTTCCTGTCACAATGTTTTGTGGACTGGCAGAGGTGAAAGGAGGTGCTGGGATGAATAGGTCTCAACTTACGAAATTAAAGTTAATTTAAAATTTAACAAGGTTATATTTTCTTTTCAAGATCAAGAAATAACAAGTATAACAGGTACTCAGTAGCATATCAACAAATTAAGAATGTACAATTGCAATTTATTAATGGATTTGGGCTTCGAGCCCCCAGACACGCAATCCTTGAGCAATGAGCCCAACTTTGCCTATGTCCAAAGTTCAACAAAGGGGCAGAAAACCCCAACCATGCCAAGGAGCACTAGCTCCTAATTACCCAGTTAAGCCTGCTCGAGGCACACAGAAACCAAATTTAAGAAAGAGCAACCCGCTCTCAAAGTCCAAGCCAATTCAAAGGACACACCAAACTCAACCTTCAAGCTGCCCTCCAGGCACACAAGAACAGGGGTAAAAATACCCAACCTACTGAGGCCTATTCAGTAAAGAAACAGGATAATTACATGGCCCCAAAATACCAACATGAGTGGAGGCGTAACTTGCACTCCTAATACACCTTTTTAAAACCTACTTGGCACTAGGCCGCATATGCAAGGGTTAATCCCATACTACGGAGGTGACACGATAGAAAAACTTTATTACATTACGAAGAGAAGGGAAACTGTTATGAAAACGTAGTCACCTCAAAACAATACGAGTGGGAGCTCAAGAGGGTTAGGCACTCTCTATCCCAATTTGTATTTAAAGAGACGGAATTTATACCAAGTGTCTTTTACATTTTAAAGGAAAGTTACGTGATAAAAGTTTCGAACCTGCCCCGAGGGTTAAACTGCTGAGCTAGCGAGCAAAGAAGTTATTAGAAGGCCATTACCTGAAGGGTTATACTGCCAACCCAAAAAATAACAAAGAAATTTAACAAAGAACAAACTTATGACTACAAAATTTCTTCAAAAAAAGTTCCTTCACTTCGCACTAGGGCGCATAATTGTAGTTCTTAAGTAGTGCCATCTAGAAGAGAATGTTCACACTTCTTACTTCAGAGCAAACAAATATAAATCGAAAAAGACACAGTTCAGAACTCTTCAAAATTTACAATAATGTATGGCAATATTCTGTTGTGCAAATTTTGTAATGTTACAGAGATGATGAGATAAGATACTGTATTGAAATAATATTATACAAATTAGGAACATTTAGAGTATAAATTTAACACTTCAGCAGCAAAACTACAGGAAACAATAGAACCCTTATTAGATAAGCAACTAAAGCTAGTCTCAAGCAGCCCTTGGGTTAAAAAAACAAAAATACTTAAGTGGTAGTATGTTATTTCAGTGCAAGGTTTCGATGAGAAAAGTTTACTGGACTTCTGTGCGAATGGACTAGTAGTTGCTAAATCATTCTTAAAGCATTTCATGTATGGCATTTTTTCCAGTACTTTGAATTAAGATCTTAGAATGAATTAAAATATTATGTACTAGTCCCACTTTTTTTGGAGGGGAAAATGCTCACAAGTTCAATTTGAGTTTTTACAGTAAAAGGTGATCAAAATGTGCATTATATTGTTTAAATTATTTTAGACTTTCCCTCTGTTGTACTGTAGAAATATTAACACATACTGGTTTATATACTCAGGTACTTCTGTTTCTTCAGCATTTGGATCAGCTACTCCAGTACTGGAATCTTCAAATCAGCAATCAAACTTTAGCAAACCATACTTAGGAGTGATATCAACAACTGCTATACCAGTATTTTCAATCGGTACTACCAGCACGTCAAATTTACTTGGTGCCAGCACATGGCCGAAAATGGGTAAAGGTAAGTGAATATTTATGTTTTACGTATTGATAGTACAGTAACTTTACAGTCTGGATCACAACTACTTTGTATTCACCTTGGAAATTGTCTTGAAATTATTATTTTTGCTCTATTCTGTTCATGGTTTCTTATCGGGTTCCTGTTTTCACGTCCTAGTCTGTAAAGCATGGGTGGTGGCTAAGTGATGATTCAAGAAATGAGTTACTATTGAATACGAGGGAGCATCTTAAGATAAATTCTGAGTCGTCGTCCTTGTGTTCAGATAGATAGAGTATGGAAACAGTTAAGAGTGGATGTATTTCATGGTCTGTGTGTTGGTAAGGCCCATATCCTGCTCCTCAAATGTTATCAGGTGTATTAACTATGGTTTTAGAAAGTCTTGGATCTGTGGGGTGTAATGGAGTCCCACTTCTATTTGACAGTTCAAATCTTCCTTGGAAACACCTAAGCAACTTAGTGGAGTTCAGTAGAGTCCAATCAACATCTGGGTCTTGCAGAAAAAAAGAAAAGAAAGGAGGTTGCTTTTAGACATGTCAAGAATTAACAGTATGGGGACATCAGTAGATTTATAATGTTAACAGTAATGAAAAAGGGGAAGGACAGAGTGGATTTTTCATTAGAATAACCATAGCATGCAACATGTTTTTCATTGTTATTTCAATGCACGAGTTGGATATAAAACTGAAGGCTAGGAGAAACCAGATGGCCTAACAGTCCCGAAGACCCTTGACCTACCAAGCGACTGCTACTCAGCCAGAAGGCCTGCAGTTTATGAGGTATCGTGTGGTCAGCATCTCTCGGCCAATATTCTTGGCTTTCTAGACCGGGGCTGCTTTCTCACTGCCAGATAGTTCCTCAGTTGTAATCATGTAGGCTGAATAGACCTCAAACCAGCTCTCAGAACCAGGTAAAAATCTCTGACCTGACCTGGCCGGGGCCTCTGGGATAGGAGGCAGGTACGCTATCCCTGAAAAAGTTAAAATGTAAATGTGTGAAAGATACATAAGCTAACAAGAATAGGAACCTTTAACTAGACTTCTGTGCTGCTAGGTACTAAATTTTTCTTTAAGCTTTCCATTTATGGGTTTCTTGCCAGTACATAGAGTAATGAATTAAGCCTGTTTTATAATCTAAAATGAACAATATTGACAATACTATTAACCCATATTTTGGAGGGAAATGTCATGAAACAAAAACTGGATCAATATCTGTACATAGCATACAATAAATTCATTGTTTGTGTCTGTCTGTCTTGAGTTAATCTTGAACCACTGGATGGATTTTGATGCAATATTAACAATTCTATAAAGCATTTCTCAAGAAAGATTTACGTGAAACATTCCTCTATGACCAAAAAAGAAGTCTGATAGCATACGTCTATCTTCAATACACAGCTCACTATGTTTGTTACAGTTTGTAATTAAAAACATTATATTTAGAAACGACTTTTTAAATTAATCAATTTAATCCTTATTAAATAAATAGTTTATTCACCCAGGTGACTAGTGTAGATTAAAATGTCATTTTCAGTATGTAATTTTCATCTATACTTAGGAGATATCATCTTCCTGAATTTATAATTCAATCTCCAGTCTGAAATAACAGTTTAAAATAGACACCCCGAAATGCTTGAGGTATGAAGTTGGAATTTTGACCCTAGGTGACCACTAAGAAAGCTTTTTGAAAAATGACTTAGACCTTTTAACAACAAAATATGGAAATGTAAATGACCAGCTCCAAAGTGAGTGAAGAACAGGTGACCCTCACAGGCCATCGCTGGCTTGAGTCGGCTACATAGTAACAGGTAACAATCGAGTTGAAACGTGAGAGAAATGTGGATCTGTTGGGTGTTTTCTGTTCATTTGATGCACCTCAACTTTTCTTTATTCCATCTATGAATACAATACAATAATTATTAGTTTTCCAGTGATTTTTATTATCTATGATGACACATCATGTCAAGACGGAAAGCAAATATAGGTCATAGTACATCGGACTCTAAGAGGAGTGTTTATCCCGTAAAGACAATGAAACTGACTAGGAGAGATATTCTTGAAAGAAAGAAAGAAAGAAAGAAAGAAAGAAAGAAAGACTTCTTGCTGATGTTTGTTGTTTAAAGGGGCCTAACATCTAAGGTCATTGGCCCAAGAAATACTTCACCAAGAGACAGAACTAGATATGTTAGTGTGAGAGAGGGAAGAAACATTCCAGGTTTGTTGTCTAGTAAATAATATTCCACTATGGATTATGATTCATCCATAAATTATACAAATGTTGCTTCAGTGTCTTGAGGTACAATGTGTCTTGTCTGCCAGTATCGTTCAACTTTGAAATGGAAAGATGAATCAAAAGATATGTTTTGTTTGTAGGGAAAAATTAAACTGGAAGACATCCTTCTCCCTCCCAAATCATTGCATTTGTTTCTTCCAGACGTCCATCCAGCAGTAAAGGATTTTTCGTCAAGCACACAAATCATTATAATATTGCATTTCAAATAACCTCATTTACAAGTACAGAAGTAATCAAACATGGCTTTATTCCAGTATTTAAGGTACAAGGACAGCTATGCCATTTGGCTAGCAGTCCGTATCTTTCACACTCTAATGATCCCAAATTCCTACAGAGTAATTTTTTTCATTGCGGATCCTTAAATACAAGCTTCATCTCGGTAGTGTAACATTACTCAACAAACTCTTGGTAATTCCTTGGCGAGTGAGAGTTAATGTCAACATCGTTGTTGCAAATGGCGATTTAACTGTGACATTTTAGTATGGAACTACTGTAGATGCAGACAAACTTGTTGTTTTGGTTCATGCAAGACTTGCATTATATAATTACCAGCTGAAGGATCATTGTAAAAACGGATGTCATTGATCGTCTATCCTGGGAAATGAATTATTCAGGTATGTGGAAAATATGATTAACTGTTCTACAAATAAAATAAACAATTTAAGTATTAATTTTAAAGCAAGTAAGAATGTACAATATGTAGGCTTAAAACAAGAAAAATTCCACAAAATTTACATTTATCATATTTTAGTTTCTCTTTTTCATATTCACGATGTTTATTTTAAAGAGCTATTATGTTTTGCAGTGGAACACTACCAATAGTTGAATCTGAAAAAAATCAACATATATACTCTGAAATATATCCTGCATTAGATCCCCTCTGTTGGCTTCTATTGCCTTAATCACTGTCATTTTTCTGAAGTTCAAGCAGCTCTTGATGGATAACTGATGCTTTCTCCTCCCTTTCCCTTAACATATAGTGAATAGCGCAGAAAGTGAATGTGATCTTTTTTGCTTTTCTGCTGTTACTAACATGCTAGTTTCAAACTCTCAATGTATTTTGCTAGTATACCAAACGCACACTGGGCAACTCAACATACTCTGGAGTGGGGGTAATTATATATTTGCTTTTCACATATCGGGGCTTTACTGGGAAAACTTCTCATTAAATTGGAGCTGGCAAATTAAGTTTATTTTTATAAAATGCCTGTCCAAAATGAGAATCATCGAAAATACTGCTGTGATTGTTTCTTCCATAATCACCCACCTCTACAGCTATAAATTTAGCATTAGCATCAACTACACCTTGGATGACAATAGAATAAAGTTCTTATCGATATACAGTGAAACATTATTGCGTTCCTCATTAACACGTTTTCCTGTTTAGCACGTTGTAAATTCAAAGTTCCAATTCTCATCGTATTTAATACGTATAGAATTATCTCACTTATCGCGTCACATATTTTTGCTATTACCGCTTAGTACGATCACATTTTTCCTAGCCCTAGAAATGTTATTTCTCACCCCTTGTGAAAGGAACTGATTTCCAACTAGGGTAATAAAGAGCCCTTGCTCCAGTTGTGTGATAATAAGAAAAAGGTCCTTGAATTCCTGAACTTCACAGGATAAGGTGTAACTTCGGGGAGCAAGTTGTTAGCCTCAGGAATATTCAGTTTTGCTTGCTGGTTAGCAGCGAAATTGCTGAATAACACAGCGGGCCTGTTTGTGCTTGTATTTTGCATTCCATTCAGAAATTAGAGATTTATTTGGTGTTGAGTGGTACAGTGAAGGGTAGTGAATATTTGTTGCCTGATAGCCTACATCTGGATATTCTCTGCTCATCTTTAGAAATGGTAGATATAGTTTTCACTGTAGCCTGGAAAACACATCGTAAAAAGCCATCATATGATACAGATGTTGATTTTCATAGGGAACCTGAAATATTTGTTCCAAATTAGTAAATTTATAATACCAATATAGTTAGTTTGTTATTGGACATTATAAATTTTCCAGCTAACTCATTCCTGGTTGCCAGCATTTTGCCCCAGTGTGCTAAATTGGGTTCATCAGTTGGTAAATAGCACACCCACTTAGACGCATGGCTAGTGCATACCGTGGAGGCCACTGCATAGGCTGCTTGGAGCCACCGGCAGTGCCAGTGCACAATGAGAGACTTTGTCTCATTTTCAAAAATTTATGCCTGCCTGGCCATCAGATGATACGGATGTTGATCCATAGGGAACCCGAAATATTTGTTCCAAATGAGTAAATTTATAATACAAATATAGTTGGTCCTTTATTGGACATTATAAATTTTCCAGCGAACTTATTCCTGGTTGCCAGCGTTTCGCCCCAATGTGCTAAGTTGGGCTCATCAGTTGGTAAATAGCACACCCACCAAGACGCATGGCTAGTGGCTATGTCTGACAAAAGTGTGTGGACTGAAGGGCTGACTGAAGCGAACTGAATAATAGAATCGCTTGCAGGCAAATCTATCAGAGAATTGGGACTTCCTTTCCCTAATAATAATAACTTACAGCCAATCAGTAATGAGTACTTCAGGGAGTTGTTATATGATCATTCTCGGCTCCTGCAAACTGTTGCTCAAGGGGAACACTGTCTGAATCCTGATCAGAAAAAATAGCTTATGACACCATAATATCTAGCATAACAACTAAGGAAGATAAGATGCTTTTTCCTGGATGCTGTGGAGACTCAGATAATTCATTTTTGATTAATTTCTTGCTCACCAAAGTGTAGCCTGGTGGTAATATTGCTGCTGGTGTTGCATTATCTGGAATTGCAGACTCTCTTTTGGAAGGAGGAAAAAGGCAGAAGCAAAATTTAAAATTCCTCTGAAAGATAGCAGTAATGAAGAAAGCATATGTAATATATAAATAGAAGTAACACTGCCAGTTTATTCCAAAATTGTTTATTATTAGTATGGAATGAGGCTACATAGTCGCACAAAACTTTGAAGTTCTAGACAGGATCATGCGTGATCAAAGGAATATAAAGACACCTAAGATTGGCTGCACAGTTTTGTTCACTGGAGATTTTCATCAAATCGTACCTGTTGTTACCAGAAGAAATGAGATCTGATGAAGTGAACACTTCTTTAAAAAGATCTTGCATCTGGCCAGATATAACAAAATAGGCATGCAAAACTAAGATGATAGTACTCTTATCTTCAATGGATAATAGTATTTTTGTTGAGATTTTAATTAAAGTCAGAAATAAGATTGAAGGAAAAATTACCCTAATTCAACAAATTGTGTGTTTTAATAAGCAAAATTCAAGAATTGTTTGATAGCATAAGTCTCTTTCATGGTTTAAAGAAAAAGCAATATTATTTCTGACAAACAAACAAATTAGGAAAATTAATGACTTGGTGTTCTCCAAATTCATTGCACTGCCTCAAGTTTATTACACAGTAGTTGATAGTGAAGAAGCTGTTCATTACCCTACAGAATTTCTAAATTCTTTACATCCTTCTGGCAAGCCACAACACAGGCTAATTTTGAAATTATGTAATCTACAACCACCAAAGTCATTTAGTGGGACTTGATTGGTAGTGAAAGATTTGAAAAACTGTTTGATTGAAGCTACTACTTTAGCTGGCTGTTGCACAGCAGAATACTGAGAATTGCCTTTTTGATTTCAAATGAGTCCAATTCCCAAGTCTTGTTTTGGCATGACAGTAAATAAAGCACAGGTTCAGGCACTTAGCAGGGCTGGAATTTATCTCAGTGGAGAATGTTTTTCTTATGGACAGCTTTACATGTTACTTTTTTAGTTTTATATGAAGACGAACTCTTTACATGTGAAATCTTATATAAGTCCTTGATTAAAAGTAGCGTGTTTCCTTAAATTGATAACTGCTCCCGTGTGAAGCTGAGGCTGGTAGCTAGTGTTAATAATTGCTATGCAACCCTGTTTAGGTACAAAAATAATTAATGGATGCACCGAATGGATGTAGGTGCAAATATATCACACAGATCTTTTTAACTTTTTTGTTTGTGATTTAAAACTTCAGTTACAAATATGGCTGTATGGTATGTTAAAGAGTTCAGATGAAGTACATAACTGAACAAAATGTGCTCTGACATTGATAGGATATGTTATTTTTCCATTTTTGCTTTTCTGTATTGTAGAATTTTTAACATTTTTTTTTTTAAATATCTTCATCAGCATCTGGAAATCCTGTTAGACCAAAATCGTCACATCGGCAATCGAAGGATTCATCATTTAGCAAGCCAGCTCAGCTAGGAGCTGTATCAACGACTGCACGATCGGGATTTTCATTCGGTACTACCACCACGTCAAATTCACTTGATGCTAACACGTTGCAAAAACCTCCTGAAGGTAAATAAATTTTTATGTTAAATATTGGTAGTACATTAAGTTTTCACTTTGAATCACAACTATATTCGGCTTGGAAATATATTCCAGTTTTTTTTTAAATTTTTTTTAAATTTTTTTTTTTTATGGTTTGTTATTGAAGTTCCTATTTTCATGTTGTGGTCTGTAAAGCTTCGGTGGCGGGATCTGTGAGAGTGATGGAGTCAGGAAATAGGTTAGTTTTGAATAGTAGGGGGCATCTTGGACATATTCTGAGTTGTGGCTCCTTCTGCTCAGATCGGCAGGATCCATCAGTGGCAAACTGTTGGAGTGAAATTCTCACTGGGTGTATGTGTAAGGAAAACCTGTAACCTGCTGCTTTGAAATTTACCAAGCATTCCACTAAGGGTTATGAAGACTCGGACCTATGGGAGTGATAAAGTCCCTTTCTGTTTGACTGTCTGGGGAATCGTTGGAAACACCTAATATTTGAAATGGAGTTCATTGGGATCCTATCGGTATCTGTGGGGATGTTTCTGGATGTGTCAGGAATTAACAATACTTCGGTAAAGGGAAACGAGGAGGAAGAGATACGTGGTTATTTTTATAAAGCATTCTAAACTACTGAAAAAAAAAGTGGATTTGATTATTAGGGTAACCATAGAAGTGTTCATTGGCTGTGAAAATGTATGGATGAAAGGAATAGGTAGTGGAGGTGAATTTTAAGAGGAATTCAAATGGAGCAACCATCCTCTCTTAACGCTAATTGGAAATGAAAATACAAGAGGTCGTCAATCCTTTGAAGAATAAAGGTAAGTAAAAGAAAGGAAAAGGCCATGGAAGGTGTGGAAATGTAAAACTCCTGGCCTCACAAATAGGAAAGTTTCAAGGGAGAAACTTGACTCAAATAAGTAGAAGCAATGCGACACTTGGACAGGGCACTGACACAGGTAAGTATTACGGCAGTGATGGGATAGGAAACGGTTAGGTGCGGGACGGAAGCGGCCATGGACTTAATGAAGGTACAGCCCCAGCATTGGCCTGGTGTGAAAATGGGAAAGCACTGAAAACCATCTTCAGGGCTGCAGTGTAGTGATGGGACATTCGATTCATTTTAGAATCGATTCATTTGATTCCGTTCACGTTACTGAATCGATACAGTGATACGATTCACGGCACAGTAGAGTCACCGCTCCTACTGCATCTGTGTAGTATGTAATGGTAAGACAGCAGCAACAGCATTCATTGTTCACTGGTGCCATCTGGTCTTCATACTATGAACTCCTTTCTTAGAAAAAATGTTAGTCACTCTAATACATCGAAGGTTTCCGGCGACACAGGATGGGAAAGGTCCTGGATTAGGAAGGTAGCAGCTGTGGCCTTAATTAAGGTACTATCCCAGGATTTCCTGGTGTAAAAATGGGGAAACTATGGAAAACCATCTTAAGAGGCGGCCGGAGTCAGTTCTAGATTCACATTTTATTTCAAAATATCGCCACTAGTCTCGTTGCTGTCGACAGCTAACTCCACTGATAGTTACATCGCGGGTGCATAGATGGCAGTAAGACAGGCCAAGGCCGAGCGAGCGATTCCCCTCTCACCCTCCAGCGTCACATAGTCTGTCACCAGGAAGTTGTGATACAGTACTTGCACGGAGCTGATGGTGTTGACATTTGTACGGAATGCGAAACGTTCCAGGAAATTATTGAGCATGGGTTAGTGCTGAGCAAAACAGTCAAAATAAGGTACTGTTTCCGACAAATATCAATGAAATGGCGTATGGCTTTTAGTGCTGGGAGTGTCCGAAGACAAGTTCGGCTCGCCAAGGTCTTTAGATGTGACTCCCGTAGGCGACCTGCGCGTCGTGATGAGCTTGAAATGATGATGGAGACGACACATACACCCAGCCCCCATGCCAGAGAAATTAACCAATTATGGTTAAAATTCCCAACCCTGCCGGGAATCGAACCCGGGACCCCTGTGACCAAAGGCCAGCACGCCGGACACTGTTTCCGATGTTGAAATGAAGTAGAGCATCAATCCCGTCCCGCCTCACGTCTTTCCCTGTACCGGCCAGTCAGTGATACATCTATATAAATAAAATTGTATCTGTTTGTCTGTTTGTCTGTTCCACCATCACGTCGAAACGGCTGGATAGATCTCAACCAAACTTCATATTTAGATTATACTCATCCCGGGGAAGGTTTCGATATGCATATCATTTTAAAATCTTTGAATACACGGGGAGTTTATAGGAAAACCACAATGGTTTTTCCACCATCACGTCGAAACGGCTGGATAGATCTCAACCAAACTTCATATTTAGAGTATACTCCTCCCGGGGAAGGTTTCGATATGCATATCATTTTAAAATCTTTGAATACACGGGGGGTTTATAGGAAAACCAGAATGGTTTTTCCACCAGCACGTCGAAACGGCTCGATAGGTCTCAACCAAACTTCGTATTTAGAGTATACTCCTCCCGGGGAAGGTTTCGATATGCATACCATTTTAAAATCTTTGAATACACGGGGGGTTTATAGGAAAACCAGAATGATTTTTCCACCATCACGTCGAAACGGCTGGATAGATCTCAACCAAATTTCATATTTAGAGTATACTCATCCCAGGGAAAGTTTCGTTATGCATATCATTTTAAAATCTTTGAATAGACGGGGGTTTATAGGAAAACCACAATGGTTTTTCCACCATCACGTCGAAACGGCTGGATAGATCTCAACCAAACTTCATATTTAGAGTATACTCCTCCCGGGGAAGGTTTTGATGTGCATATCATTTTAAACTCTTTGAAAACACGTTGGGTTTATAGGAAAACCAAAATGGTTTTTCCACCATCACGTCGAAACGGCTGGATAGATCTCAACCAAATATCATATTTAGAGTATACTCCTCCCGGGGAAGGTTTCGATATGCATATCATTTTAAAATCTTTGAATACACGGGGGGTTTATAGGAAAACCAGAATGGTTTTTCCACCATCACGTCGAAACGGCTCGATATATCTCAACCAAATTTCATATATACAGTATACTCATCCCGGGGAAGGTTTCGATATGCATGTCATTTTAAAATCTTTGAATAGACGGGGGTTTATACGAAAACCAGAATGGTTTTTCCACCATCACGTCGAAACGGCTGGATAGATCTCAACCAAACTTCATATTTAGAGTATACTCATCCCGGGGAAGGTTTCGATATGCATATCATTATAAAATCTTTCAATACACGGGGGGTTTATAGGAAAACCAGAATGGTTTTTCCACCATCACGTCGAAACGGCTGGATAGATCTCAACCAAATTTCATATTTAGAGTATACTCATCCCGGGGAAGGTTTCGATATGCATATCATTTTAAAATCTTTGAATACACGGGGGGTTTATAGGAAAACCAGAATGGTTTTTCCACCATCACGTCGAAACGGCTGGATAGATCTCAACCAAATTTCAAATTTAGAGTATACTCATCCCGGGGAAGGTTTCGATATGCATATCATTTTAAAATCTTTGAATAGACGGGGGTTTATAGGAAAACCAGAATGGTTTTTCCACCATCACGTCGAAACGGCTGGATAGATCTCAACCAAACTTCATATTTAGAGTATACTCCTCCCGGGGAAGGTTTCGATATGCATATCACTTTAAAATCTTTGAATACACGGGGGGTTTATAGAAAAACCATAATGGTTTATACGGGGGTTTATAGGAAAACCAGAATGGTTTTTCCACCATCACGTCGAAACGGCTCGATAGATCTCAAGTAAACTTCATATTTAGAGTATACTCCTCCCGGGGAAGGTTTCGATATGCATATCATTTTAAAATCTTTGAATACAAGGGGGTTTATAGGAAAACCAGAATGGTTTTTCCACCATCACGTCGAAACGGCTGGATAGATCTCAACCAAATTTCATATTTAGAGTATACTCATCCCGGGGAAGGTTTCGATATGCATAACATTTTAAAATCTTTGAATAGACGGGGGTTTATAGGAAAACCAGAATGGTTTTTCCACCATCACGTCGAAACGGCTCGATAGATCTCAACTAAACTTCATATTTAGAGTATACTCCTCCCGGGGAAGGTTTCGATATGCATATCATTTTAAAATCTTTGAATAGACGGGGGTTTATAGGAAAATCAGAATGGTTTTTCCACCATCACGTCGAAACGGCCGGATAGATCTCAACCAAATTTCATATTTAGAGTATACTCCTCCCGGGGAAGGTTTCGATATGCATATCATTTTAAAATCTTTGAATACACGGGGCGTTTATAGGAAAACCATAATGGTTTTTCCACCATCGCGTCGAAACGGCTGGATAGATCTCAAACAAATTTCATATTTAGAGTATACTCATCCCGGGGAAGGTTTCGATATGCATATCGTTTTAAAATCTTTGAATACACGGGGGGTTTATAGGAAAACCAGGATGGTTTTTCCACCATCACGTCGAAACGGCTGGATAGATCTCAACCGTATTTCATATTTAGAGTATACTCATCCCGGGGAAAGTTTCGATATGCATATCATTTTAAAATCTTTGAATAGACGGGGGTTTATAGGGAAACCAGAATGGTTTTTCCACCAGCACGTCGAAACGGCTCGATAGGTCTCAACTAAACTTCATATTTAGAGTATACTCCTCCCGGGGAAGGTTTCGATATGCATATGCTTTCAAAATCTTTGAATACACGGGGGGTTTATAGGAAAACCAGAATGGTTTTTCGACCATCACGTAGACACGGCTGGATAGATCTCAACCAAACTTCATATATAGAGTATAGTCCTCCCGGGGAAGGTTTCGATATGCATGTCATTTTAGAAACATTGAATACACGGGGTGTTTATAGGAAAACCAGATTGGTTTTTCCACCATCACGTCGAAACGGCTGGATAGATCTCAACCAAATTTCATATTTAGAGTATACTCATCCCGGGGAAGGTTTCGATATGCATATCATTTTAAAATCTTTGAATACACGGGGGGTTAATAGGAAAACCAGAATGGTTTTTCCACCATCACGTCGAAACGGCTGGATAGATCTCAACCAAACTTCGTATTTAGAGTATACTCCTCCCGGGGAAGGTTTCGATATGCATATCATTTTAAAATCTTTGAATACACGGGGGGTTTATAGGAAAACCAGAATGATTTTTCCACCATCACGTCGAAACGGCTGGATAGATCTCAACCAAATTTCATATTTAGAGTATACTCATCCCGGGGAAAGTTTCGATATGCATATCATTTTAAAATCTTTGAATAGACGGGGGTTTATAGGAAAACCACAATGGTTTTTCCACCATCACGTCGAAACGGCTGGATAGATCTCAACCAAACTTCATATTTAGAGTATACTCATCCCGGGGAAGGTTTCGATATGCATATCATTTTAAAATCTTTGAATACACGGGGGGTTTATAGGAAAACCAGAATGGTTTTTCCACCATCACGTCGAAACGGCTGGATAGATCTCAACCAAATTTCATATTTAGAGTATACTCATCCCGGGGAAAGTTTCGATATGCATATCATTTTAAAATCTTTTAATAGACGGGGTTTATAGGAAAACCAGAATGGTTTTTCCACCATCACGTCGAAACGGCTCGATAGATCTCAACTAAACTCCATTTCCATTTTTCCTCCATTTTCTCTTATACTATTGATTTTCTGTAAGCTTCGTTTACCGTACGTGAAACGTCTCTTCATTATAAACAACTTTCGTTATGTTCATAATTTACCTTACTCTTTACATGACGGAGAAATTTACAATTTTCTGCTGGTACCATGCTCTGCATTGAGTGACCGACAGACCGACAACGAACCTACAGGTTACCATGGCAACGTCTCTGACTGCATGCCAGCAGGGAAGTAACGTTTTGCCATTTTCCTCATCATGCTTTTAAATTCGTGGTTGTTCCTTAGGTAGAAGGCAAGAGAGGCGTCAATCGGCCTATCTGCGGGATATTGGCGGAATATCGTTGGATGTTATAACCGCCTTCGAATAGATTAAGTAATAACACCATTAGTCGTCTTCTTATCTTTTGTTTACCTAAGAATCACTGGACCTAAATTTCTCCTCTGTTACCGCTTTATTATATCCATAACTCACACTAGCATAATTTATTGAGGGTCATTTGATTTTCCAATACATTAACTAGGCATTTACATATTTGTCGTTATCCGGCTGTCCTCGGTTATAATCCATTTTCTATTACTTTCAACTCTCTTAACTGTATTATTTTCTTCCTTAATTACGCCGTATGTACGCGAGTGCTACAAACTACTGGATGTATTCCCACCAATACTCATATTTAGAATACACCTGTCCTTGATAGGTTTTAGGGCAAATATTGTTTCTAAATCCCTGAACTGACTGGGGGTTTATACGAAACCGAAACAGTGATTTTGCACTTCCACAAAATATACACAACCAACGTTAATTTAAATCTACCTGCCTTGGTAGAAATTTTTTTCTAAACCTTTTTTCTCATGTGAATCATTTCGATACAAGGATTAATAAGGGAGATATCATTAACGGACCGTTTTTTTGTACAAGTCCCAACGGACTTAACTCACGAGCGGGTGCGTGTAAAGCGTATTCCTTACAACTTGAAAACTACTGAAGACATTCGAACCAAAATTCATATTTAGCATCCACCTGTCCAAAGGTAGGTTTTAAACGTAAATAACATTTCATGTTCCGGAATGGACTGGCGGTTTATAGGGAACCGAAATGGTGATTTTACTCTTCCACAATATATACAGAACAAGACCAACCTGACTGGAAATCGACCAAACGTGATGGAATTCTACCTCTAAACCTTTTTTTTCATGTGCATTTTTTGGTCAGGAGGATTAATAAGGGAGATATCATGAATGGTCAGTTTTGCAGGTTAAGTCCAGCGGACATAGCCAAAAAGGTGTTTTACATGGAGCAGATTCCTTATCTATATAAATCAAATCGTAACGACTGTGTGCCTCTACACTGACTATTTTGGCGAAATTTTCGTACAGCTTTCCGTTTAAGGGGTAATAATGACCATCTGCATAATTTTTCGTTTAGTTTCCTGAAAGTCCTAATTTTTACCCGCCTCGCCCAAAATCCAGATTTCGGCATAATCTGCCACAAGAAAAAGAAGATAATTGAAACTGCCAAAATTATACATTTTATCCTGTAACGAACGGAAAACATCCAAGATCATTACATTTTTCACTTTTTATCCCCGAAGAATATCGAAATATGCAGGCAATTTTAATGATGGTGCAGACCTTCGGAAATTCCTATCACATAACAGATTGCACGATCTCCGTTCAATTTGGAATGATCTACAACCTTGGTCTTATGACTTTTTGCCGTATCTGTATCCCTTTTACGTTTGATTTTTCTCTATTAATGGATGTTAAGTCAATTTGGAATTTTCACATGCATAATTCATACCTTCGATTACTTATATGAAATACAGAATCATCAAACTCTTCACGAAAATTGGCCCACCCAGTAGCCATATATCAGCCAAATGCTATGTATGTAGCTGTCACATAATTATCCGAAAAGTAATGTAATGTGAGATAATCTTACAAGAACGTTACCCTGTTCCACGTTTCTAACTCAATCTGACCCAAGAATAGATGACATATCATAGGACCAGCCATTTAGGCCACTAAATCCGGCGTGTCTTATGGTATAATCCTTTGTCGATATGACGTACGTTTAGTAGCAGTTAATCTGTAAATGAAGGTCTTCAATATTGTAAACACGCATATACTTTCGTATGTCGATTTGTAGTGATCGAGAAAGGGTTGGTCTGCTATTGTAATCAGTACTCCCCACACCGACTTTGTGTGTCATACTTTGACTGGCAGTATGAAAGGGTTCCTTCTCCAACTCCTGTGTAACTGTCATTAGTAAGGAAGGTCTACAATTGTAATGAATAGTTCACTTCTCGATTTGACTTGCAGAAGGCAAGTGAGCATGCAGTTTTGTTTAAAACTCCCCTACCCGATTGTGTTTGGCAGTAGGCAAGGGTGCCCGCCATTATAAAGAAATGTCCTCATGTAAAATGTGACTGGCATTAGGCATAGTGGCCTGCTATTTTGATGGAAACTCACCAACTTGGTGTGACTGGCAGTAAGCTGGCTGGAAGTAGGAAAATGGGCCTGGCATTATAATGATAACTGCACAACTCAGTTTCGAGTGATAGTAGGGTAATTGCCTGCCATTATAATAAAAACTGTAATCTGTCTGGAAGTAGGAAAGGGGGGCAGCCATTTTAACAAAAACTCCCCAAATCGATTCTGTGCGCATAGTAGGCAATGGGGCCTGCAATTATAATGTAAACTTCCCAACTCGATTGTAAATGGCAGTAGGCAAGTGAGCTTGCCGTTATATCACAAATCCATAACAAACACTTTACATTGGAAACAACGTACGGGGACCTCCCCATGCTCTTTCTCGGATAACGCTAAGAGACATGCAATTTTAAAACAATCTTATTTACTACATGCACACTATTTACTTCGATATTCGAATACAATGTAGAATACCGTAGCGAAGCACGGGTACATTCGCTAGTAATTCGTATAATTCTATCCAATGAAAATACAAACTGATATAACAGAAGTTAATTCATTTACGAATTTTTTAGTCACACAGTGATACTTTGGACATACGATAAATATTATAACGCGACCAAGAACGGAATTTTCCAACAACCCTGAGTAAAAAAAGAGCCTTACAAATTTATAACAGTTTTTTCCTCTTGGAAACAAACAGTTCTGTATAAAACATCACATTGCATATTGTGTTAAAATTTGAATTCGATAAAATAACTTGTTTTCGGAGACACAGAGGTGCCGGAATGTTGTCCCGCAAGAGTTCTTTAACGTGTCGACCTTCCAATACCACCGCCCTGAGCCAGGATCGAACCTGCCAAGGGGCAGAAGGCCTGCGTTCCATCCTTCGAGCCGTTGTGTGAGTCTCTTTGTCTTTACAAAGACGGATTTGAAGTCGTATGTTTTCGTATAAGTTTTAAATAATAAATGTTACAGCATCTAAATATCCATTAGTTCTGTATTTCATGACTTGAGTGGAGTGTAATTAGAGTAACTACTAAGCTCAAAAATATACCACTTCATTCTCGCTCTCGGTGACGTCAGGTGCTTTAGCCAATAGCAACGCTGCTCACCGGAATGACCTATCTGACCTGTGAGTTATTCCAGTTACGTTGGATATCCCAATTTCCAAGAAATACAAGGACTGTAAACGACGGTTTTGTATACCTACCCGTTATGAAACTCGGAAACGGTGCTGGTAAAGAACGCAACAGCTGAGGGGCACTGCAACTTCCCTCTGTAGGTGGGGGTAGTAGAATAACACCCACAGTATCCCCTGCCTGTCGTAAGAGGCGACTAAAGCGGGCCCCATAGGCTCTGAACTTGGGAGTCTGGGTTGGCGACCACAGAGCCCTTAGCTGAGTCCTAGCTTTATTTCCACTTACTTGTGCCGGGCTTCTCACTTTCATACATCCTTCTTCTTCAAGTGACATCTCTTTTTTTTTTGCTAGTTGCTTTACCTCGCACAGACACAGATAGGTCTTATGGCGACGATGGGGCAGGAAAGGGCTAGGAGTGGGAAGGTAGCGGCCGTGGCCTTAATTGAATCGATTATTTCAGAAAGCAGTCAAGTGCCAAAAAATGGAAAAATGAGTTATACGCACATTTTGGTGCTGAAACCAGTCAAGAAACGTCGTCCTATAATAGTCAGGCATTATGTTGAATTTCGTATTTAGTTCAGAAAGCAGTTAAGTGACACCGCTTGGCTGGTTTCCGCGATAAACTGCTGGTACCTTTCCGGTTGGCGCTGCTGTTCTGAATCCAGAATAACCAGCTGTTCATCTGTTTTTGTTGTCATTGTTGTGTTTCTGGAATCGCATGTTCCTAGTTTTGTGAACAACTGATTCAAAAAGTGTTTCTTTTGTTCAGTGCAGTGTTTTTTATATTCTTAGTAATGTGCCTCACCTCTGTGGTGTAGTGGTTAGTGTGATTAGCTGCCACCCCCAGAGGTCCGGGTTCGATTCCCGGCTCTGCCACGAAATTTGAAAAAGTGGTACGAGGGCTGGAACGGGGTCCACTCAGCTTCGAGAGGTCAACTGAGTAGAGGTGGGTTCGATTCCCACCTCAGTCATCCTAGAAGTGGTTTTCCGTGGTTTCCCACTTCTCCTCCAGGCAAATACCGGGATGGTACCTAAAAAACTTAAGGCCACGGCCGCTTCCTTCCCTCTTCCTTGCCTGACCCATCCAATCTTCCCATCCCTCCACAAGGCCCCTGTTGAGCATAGCAGGTGAGGCCGTCTGGGCGAGGTACTGGTCATTCTCGCCAGTTGTATCCCCCGACCCAAAGTCTGAAACTCCAGGACACTGTCCTTGAGGCGTTAGAGGTGGGATCCCTCGCTGAGTCCGAGGGAAAAACCGACACTGGAGAGTAAACAGATTAAGAAGAAGAAGTGATATGTCTGAAAATTCAGAAGCGGGTTCGAATCCCACTGTCGATAGCCCTGAAGATGGTTTTCCATGGTTTCCCATTTTCACACCAAGAAAATGCTGGGGCTGTAACTTAAGACGACGGACGCTTCCTTCCAACTCCTAGGTCTTTCCTCTCCCGTCGTCGCCATAAGACCTATCTGTGTCGGTGCGACGTAAAGCCACTACTGTAGCAAAAATAAATCAGAAGACGAACCTGTATCTAAAAAGGAAACGAGGAGTGGTAGACAAACAAACTCACACGCGTAATATTATTCGGAATGCAAGGGTAAAAGGAGAAGGTTATATTTCTTACTCAGACAAGGAAGTACCTGGTCTGAGCCCTACATTATTCTTTGTTATTGTTTGTTTTAGGTGCCCATCAATATCAAGAAGATACGTGAACTAAATGCCTTAAAACCTTACTTGGTGGAATATGAATACTTTTATGACAGCATTTTACAATGGCCTACTGCAGAGACAGAATGTGCTGTGGAGTTTGTTTATGCGGATTGATTACCTCCTGTCATGATGAGCACGCATTGCTGATTTCATCCTTTTGTATCAGCAATACAGTCTAAACCTATTAAAATATGTTTTTTTAACAAATATGGAGTTTATGACAAAATCCCTTCAAAATTCAAGAATCATCCCATAAAAATATGTTTGCAACACTCGTTTATTTCAGAAACCAGTTAAGTGGAAATTTGTTCCGGTTTTTTATGGCAATGTTAATAAGCACAACATATTTTTCCTTAGATAGAAATTATTAAGAGATATAATACTCTCAAGCTAAAATATTAAAACCCCTACCGTCAGGCCCCGATTTCACGTAGTTAACGCCCTGGGCAAACAATATTTAGCCGCCCGCCCCTCTGCTCGTTCTAAAAAATAATTAAATATTACAGTTTTCAAGATTATGAGTTTTTAAACAGCACATTATGCAAATACAGTTCATTCTCATAATTAAAGTTATCAAGCCAAATAAAGATAACAGCCAAATAAGAATGAGGCTGTTTTTATTGTTATTTAAAAAGCCGTTGGTTCAGTTTGATAGTTTGTATGTAAGTAAATAATTTTAGAAATAAGACACGTTTTCTTCATAAAATTTAAATATATACATTAAATTCAGGTTTTAAAGTTAGAATAGTTTAAAGTGTTTTATATAGTCTAATAAAATAATTGGAATAATTTGTGGAATGTAAAAGTAATTTGAATGTAATGAATTTAAGACGTAATTCACGCAGGCCATAATTACTCGATCCGCCGGCCACCGACCCTCAAAAACTGGCGCCCTGGGCAAATGCCCAGCCCGCCCATTTGTAAATCGGGGCCTGCCTACCGTAACATATTGTCTGATGCTAGACAGTTTCTTTCATTTTCCCAAAAATGACAGATTTGGCGCTTGACTTGTTTCTGAAATAATCGATTCAATTAAGGTACAGCCCCAGCATTTGCTTGGTGTAAAAATGGGAAACCACGGAAAACCATCTTCAGGGCTGCCGACCGTGGGGTTCGAACCTGCTATTTCCCGAATACTGGATACTAGCCGCACTTTAGCGACTGCAGCTATGGAGCTCGTGTTTTACGTATCTAGAACCGCCACTGCCCATATTGTAATAGGCTACAACTGAAAGAGGAACAACATATATTTATATCAATTTATTCTTATTCTACTAAACCTTAAAATAGCTTTATAAATGTATACACACAGAGATAATACAGAAACATTAGTAGCAACTACTATTCAGTATGCGGATTCTCGACCATTACTACATCTATTTCTGTAACGTTACGCCATTTAGCCATTCTTTTAGTGAGATATATTGTAGCTTATTCGAACTGACGATTCACCTCCGACCTACAATTATCAATAAAAATAAGTTAATTGTCTTGCGTCACTAATATTACAAAGACAATTCAATAAAGTCGGATAACACCTACCTCAGATAAGGCAGCTGTTCTAAGTTCATTCGCAATTTCATGGTGTTCTTCACCAACATATTTGTCATATTCTTCGGCGTGTTTTAAAGAATAATGTCAATGAATGTTAATGCTAGTGGTTTTACGTCACACCGACACAGATATGTCTTATGGCGACGATGGGATAGGAAAGGCCTATGAGTTGGAAGGAAGCGGCCGCGGCCTTACTTAAGGTACAGCCCCAGCAGTTGCCTGGTGTGAAAATGGGAAACCACGTAAAACCATCTTCAGGGCTGACGAGAGTGGGATTCGAACCCACTATCTCCGGGATGCAAGCTCACAGCCGCGCGCCTCTAACCGCACGGCCAGCTCGCCCAGTGTTAATATTTTTAATACATTCTAATGTCTTATTACAAATCAAGCATTTTGCCATTCCATTGCACTCGGTAAAAAGATACGGCATAATAAAACACGACAAAATATAACGTGCTATTGAAAGGTCATACCACAACTAGCGAGTAACAAAGTATTGTCAGCGTGTCCACTGCCGCCTGTTATGAAGCAAGAGTGAGGAAGCGACTGATAGCAGCTGAAGATCTCACTCACCACATCCCTGCGTGGATAAGAGCTAATCTGTCATCATCCCTCTTCAAGGACAAGGCGCTGCGGCATCTGCCGGAAACTGGCTGAACTACCAGCACTAGAATTCGGCCGACACTCGTAAGTCAATAAGCAGAGCTTTATTAAAATCACGATTAAATATATAAAGAAACCCTAATTTTGAAGTATGTTAAAGTAGCCCCTTAGAGAAAAATGTAAACTTCGCTATGGTATAGTTTGCTTCCAATTTGAACACCATCTTGACTTAAAACAAGTTTAGGAAAACCACGGTTCAGAGCTCAATTTCATATGGAGATTCGTTATTTTAATTACCATTTTATAACTATATTTGCATTTCTTTTTGAAATGTTTTTGCACTAATGAAAAGTGTATCACATACTACCGTGCGCTATAAAAACAAAATAATTTTACCTTGTTCCGTTTCCTTATAAAAACTCTTACAAACTTTTGACCCATGTTACAACAACTACTGAGCTGGTGGCCGGCCGTTCCAGCTCCGACCGCCTCTTAACGGCTGCCGACGGTGGGATTCGAACCCACCATCCCCCGAATGCAAGCGCATAGCTACACGATACTAACCGCACGTCAAACACACTAAGTCATTTTTGGAAATGTGTACTGTATTTTTCTAACAGCAGAGGATTTTTTTAAATCGTCATATTTTATATAGGCTACCCGAGATGTACAGTAGCCCACTGGTTTTCTGATTCAACATACTGTTGGTTAAGTTATTGTATCAGTCAGCTCACTTACTGTCCACATATTCGTGAAGTCTTGTGCAACGATGTGACATAGAAACTGAAACAATACTGAGCCGTTCTTCCCAATATAAAACAGGTACTTTTGAGAGGTCATGAGCATGACTCAGTCATAGGACAGGCTAGAGTCGAGTTTACTTAATTGTCAAATGTCAACTAAGTTATAATACTAAGATTCATTAAACTAATAAATAGTATAACCTAATAGCCTACCTACTTACTAGCTACTTTAGAATTATGTTTTGACTACCTTTTTAACATTGAAAATAAATCCATCTATTATTTAAACGTCCCTGTAAGAAGAGGATAGTGAATGCAAGTGGGTATTATTTTCAAATGAGCTGAGCTCGGGAATCCATTTAGCGTACGATTCTTTCACTGTACCATGGCTCTCTTTGTATTGCTTCAGAGGAAGCCCGGCTCTCCGCCAGTGTCCACTGTCCAGTGTGCCGATAAGGAGGTGTGTGTATCTTGTGTCTCACTGAGCCGTGCTCGTTCACGATTCTTTCGGTGTGCTATGGCTCACTGTATGTCTCGCTGCAGCGGAAGCTTGGCTCTCTTCCACCCACCAGTGTCCAGTGAGCCAATAAGGAGCCGTGTGTATCTTGTGTCTCACTGAGCCGCGTTCCTTCACGATTCTCTCGATGTGCCATGATTCACTGTCTCGCTGCAGCGGAAGCTCGGCTCCCCGTTAACATCCAGTGAGTGCGCCACTCAGCACTGTCCACTGGGAGTAAGCTGAATCGTGTGCCGTGAGCTTGCCGTTCCTGTGAATCGATTCACTCGGACACTTGAATGAATCGATACACTGCTTCAAATCGTGCATTCAGTAGCCAACACTACTGCAGTGGGATTCAAACTCACTATCTCCTGAATCAAAGCTCATAGCTGCACGACCTTTACTGCTTGGCCAACTCACTCAGTGATATGATAAGTGCTTTGGTACTCAAAATGAAGTACTTCCTAAGCAATAGCCTGTAATATGAGGGGGAACCGCATGTGGTTACCATACTGATAACTGCCAATGTAGGCGCCAGGATTTGAGCTCTGCACCTTCCCACAGTATGGCGAATAAAGGCCTTATCCAAAGAAGAAAGTAAAATGCTCTTTAGTTTTCCAGCACTATGTGCGTTCAATGCTATACTATGTCCTCTAGGACTTGGACTGTAAACCATTCCGTTAATGATACGTCCCTTACTAATCCTCGTATTGAAAGACTATAAATGAGAAAAATGTTTTAGAAATAGATTTCCATCATGGTTGGTAGATTTATATTCAAGTTACTCATGTATATTTTGCGAGGGAGTGAAATCAGTTTCGGTGTTTCTATAAACCCCCAGTCAGGATTTTGAAATGGTATGGACCTTAAAGCCTAACATTGTGTAGCCTCTAAATACTTTTGGCCAGATTTAAACATTGAAAAAAATAAAAGTTTGTATTTAAAGGGCTCTTAGATAACAAAATGTGACAAATCTGCAAAAATAATATTTTAGGTTGGGAGTTTTGGGAGGGCAGGCTTTTGGCTATAGAGGCCCTTGGGGGGGGGGGGGAGATTTTAACATTCAGTTTATTTCTTTTTCAGTTCAGTTTGATCTTAAGGGGCAAAATAAGACATACCTACAAAAAAACGTACAGTATAATCCAGAATGCCACCCGCCATTGAATAAGACCCACACACCTGAATTTCTAACGACAAAATTTGGAAGAAAATAAATCACATGTTTACTTACCAATTTTTTAAATTCCTGCAAATGTGTCACAAAATTGCTCATTTAAAACACTTGACAAATAATAAAAACACTAAAACACACCATAATCTTTATAAATCAAGTTGTAGGAGGCCCAGTGTCTGTAATTTCATTTATATTGCCAATTTTTTTATATTTATCTGGTTTAGGTCAACTCAAGACTATATCAGTGGTATTTAGCTTTCTTGTCTGTTTGTCTGTTCCACCATCACGGTAAAACGGCTGGATAGATCTCGACCAAATTTCATATTTAGTGTTTACCCATCCAAGTGCAGGTTTTGATATGCATATGATTTAAAAATCACACTTAGATATGCATATGATTTAAAAATCACTCAACAGACTGGAGGTTTGTGGGGAGATCAAATGAGTCATTTGATATTTTCTCATATACTATTGATTTCCTCTAAAATCTGTTGACTATGTGTAAAACATCCCTTCATATTAAATATTTTTTGTTATCTCTATACAGTTACTCTTCAAATCACAGAGAAAATTAATATTTTCTGCAGGTTTTGTGCTTTGTGTTGAGTGACAGACACACTTGTAGACCAACAACTAACCTACTGCTTATCATAACGTCTCTGGCTGCTTCCCAGCAGAGAAGTAAGGTGCCATTTTCGTCATCATTCCTGTAAACTCGTGGTGGTGTTCCTTGGGTAGAAGGCGAGAGAGACGTCAGCTGCTATTCTGCAGGATATTTGCAGAATACTGTTGCTGGTTACAATCGTCTTCGAATAGCACTAAGGGTGGATGCCAGTATTTCAACAGGACTGCAGAGTGTAGCCCTTCTATTTCACACTGTAAGTTGTTTTCTGGCATTTGCTACAATTTTGACTGTATTTCTGTTCTACTCCAGTTTTCTGCTTTAATTTTGTACCTCTGGCTTGCCTCTTTAGACTTGTGTAATAACACCGTAAGTTATCTTCTTATCTGATTAACTAAGAATCCGTGCGCCTGATTATCTCCTTTGTTTCTGTTTTCTTAAATCCCTAACTCATATCATCACAATTTAGTGAGGGACATTTCATATTTCCAATACATCCACTTTGTATTTACATATTTGTCATATCCAGCTGTCCTCAGTTATTATCCTATCTTCAGTTAATCAACTTTCTTCCTTAATTTCTCCGTATGTATACAAGTGTTAATCCTGGAACCTGGACACACTTTCCTTTGAGGAAAGCTGTTCAAATGTGTAACTTTTTGGCTGCGAAAACTATTGAAATGTGGAGGCAAATTTAATGACTGTGCAGACCTTCATTTCAGGTATTTGGTGGTTGAATGATAAGTCATTATCACACAACAGATAGCACAATTGCCCTCAATTTGTTGATGCACAACTTTGGTCCAAGGACATTTTGTCGTGTTTGATCCCATATACGTTAAGGTAGAGCTGCATTTCCAGATTATAATTTAAACTCCCTAACTCGATTGTGACTTGCATTAGGAAAAGTGGCATGTCATAATGAAAACTCCCAAACTCTATTGTGAATGGCAGTTGCAAGTGAGCCTGCCATTTTATTGGAAACTCCCAAACTCTCTTGTGAATGGCAGTAAGAAACATGGCCTGCCATTATCATGAAAACTCAGCGCACACCTTACATGGGAAACAACGTATGGGGACCTCCGAGTGGTATTTCCGAGATAAAGCTAAGAGACATGCAATTTAATATAATTTTACTCACTGTGTGTACAGCAATTTAAGTAGAAATCCGTATGCGATGTAGAATACTGTTGCGAAGCACAGGTACATTTGCTAGTGAGAAGTAGTTCAGTGTACAAATCAGTCACACATTCGGTCTGTTTCTTTGATAAAATTTCCTTATCTACCCATGGCTTGCGGCAAGATCCTCCTTTTTAAGTTCCTTTTCGATCCCTAATGATTTTAGTTCACACATTTCAGTTGATACACCATAAGCTAGTTTACGTCTTTCAGTCACGTATTTATAAAGCTGTTCTTCATGTTCAGGAAACGGTGCACTCTGCCCTCGGAAAGCTCTACAATCATCTTTACTTTTTAAGATTTCCTTTTTCTTCCTCCAATAGTGAATACATGATTCATCAATATCATATTTTCTGCTGGCAGTACGATTTCAGATAATTTTGGTTTCCATTTCAACTTACAGTTTCTCACTCACAGTAAATGACTGCAACTGCTTTTTTGAATTCATCACTTGTTACCACTGATAATTCTTCACTCAGAACACAACATATTAACTGCCACACCATGTGGTTCCGGTAACGTGGAAGTGAGTGGCGGAGCGATATTTCAGCCGTTGTCATGACGCGTGGCATGGAATCGCTGTTGACGAGTCTTCAGAATGATTTATTATGAGACCATGATATGAAAGCCTTACATGTGACCCACACATAAATTTAAGGAGCAATATTTCTGTAAAAGGGTGTGGGTGGTATTCAGGATTATATGGTAATTTTAGAATATTTTGGAGAGTGATTCTAGGGTTACTTTTGGTTGTACCATATATGATACATACAGGACTGGATCAAGTTTTGACATTTACACTGTGCAGCCACCTATACCTTTTGCAATAGAAGAAGACATGACAATTATGAACATAAAATGCAGAATACAAAAGGTCACCACAAGTTACACTAATTGTCTGGGTCAGAAAAAGATAAAAGACTTGACTTATCATATATGGTGCATATTGTTACTAGAGGATAGGTGGATTCTAAAGATGAAGTTTGGTTAAAATATTTCTGGTAGTTTTCCGGTTACAAGAAATTGCTGTATGCCTACCTCCTTTTGGGGTAAGTCCGCTGGGACTTAGACTGTAAAACGGTCCATTAATGATATCTACCTTATTAATCCTCCTATCAAAAAGGTGTACATAAGAAAAAAGATTTCAAATTGATTAAGGCTGGTAGATTTCCATTAAGGTTGGTCAAGTATATTTTGTGGGAGAGTAAAATCACTGTTTCAATCTTCTCATAAACCCCCAGTCCATTCAGGAATTTAGAAATAATATTGACCCCAAAACCTACCCAAGGACAGGTGGATTCTAAATATCAAGTTCGGCTGAAATATACCCAGTAGTTTTTTAGTTACAAGGACTCAAAGAGACAAGCAAGCAAACAGACAGGCAGTCACCAGAGCTAAAAAAATATGTACATGGTCATTATTACAACCGAAATAGATAATTATAAGAAAAGTTTGCCAAAATAATCAATATATAGACATCATGATTTTATTTATGTAGGTATTGCTGGAGAAAATGTCCTTAAGTTGGTAGCCAAACAAAATGTGCACTGATATTAATAGATTTTCTTTTTCTCCTCTGTTACATTTTGTATTGTAGAATTTTTAGCACATAGGCCTACTAATTAATATACTCAAATACTTTTATTTCTTCAGCATCTGGATCAGTTGGTTTTTGGTCTTGCTTAAGAGTGGTAACAACTACTCCATCACTATTTACATTCTCCACCACCACCACCACCACCACCACCACCACCACCACCACCATATCAAATCCACTTGGTGCCAGCATACAACAGAATACAATTAAAAGTAAGTGAATGTTTATGTTGGTAAGTATTTGTAGAGGCCTTTCAACAGAAGACACCACAAATAAAATTGAATACAAAACTTAAGAATACAAAACTTAAGAATACAAAACTTAAGAATACAAACCTCCCCTTTACCCTTACACAAAACAAACTAACAACACGCATATTTTCAACTGAGGAAAAGGCACGAAGATCGGAGCGTCTGAAGAAGTACTGGGAAGACCGCAAAGCCTGAACAATCCCTTCAAAGAGACCTGAACGACGGACTGACTAAAGTGATCCTATGTGGTCGTAAAAGAAGAAGAAGAATAACATACTTACAATTTGGATCATAACTATATTGAGTTTGGAAAGAATTCTGGGATCTTATTTTGTTTTATCTTCATTCTGTTCATTTTTAAAAAATGGGAGTTCCTATAGGGTCAGTGCAAAAGTTCGTGCGGTATTCTTTTGGGTTGGGAACAATGCGGCATGAAGGGATTGCTTCTTGTTATTCCATTGTTTTAACTGAGTTTGGAGTTTATGTGTTGTGAAACACAAGTTTTCTTGATTGTGAACATTTTATTTGTGTGTATTTCAGACAAACGGATATGGAATGTCAAGTTGAGAAAAGTGAGCATTTCAAACACGTTTTGCTCTTTCAGTTTAACTGAGGATTCAATGCAGCGGGAGTTGCGGGAATAATTTGTGAAGTGTGCGGGAATGAAGCAGTTGGTGAAAGAACAGCACAATACTGATTTTCCCGCTTTTGAGCAAGAATGTTTGACATGTGTGATGATCCACATTCTGGAAGACACTCAGATTTTGACGAAACTCGCTTGAATGAGTTGCTTCATGAGAATCGTCGTCAAACAATGCAAGAAATGGTGCAAGTTTTTGAATATGATCAGTAGAGCCTGGATTTCCATGCAAGTGCATGTTTTTAAATAAACTAGTTACACTTCTCAAACTTTGCAAATATTCGTTTTATGACTTAAAGATTCCAAATAACCATTCTTTTTCCATGCATGTTTACATGTTTTGGCCATTTTAGTAGAAAATTCATGCATAAAGGATATTTTGAAGATATTGGATTTCATTTATTTATTTATTTATTTATTTATTTATTTATTTATTTATTTATTTATTTTTAAACATATGCCACCAACAAAGACAACCTCCATCTATAGGTGGATTTTATAAAACATAATACACAGTACAAACAATAGAATTTGTAATATTAAAAAAAACTATTCAAAATATGAAAAAATAAGAAAAAGAGAAAAAGCAAACATGAGAATACAATATATTCAGTAAATTTAGCATAAATAGTATTATTATACCCGAATACAATTTGTCTAAATTAGACATTTAATAGCCAATATTGGGGTGTTTATATTGCATTACATGGCTTTTCTTCTGACTTTGGTGCATATATATAATGTTAACTTGCATGATAGTGCCTTTTATGAATGTTAGTTTGCAGAATTTGGGACCATTTTTCCATGTTATACAGTATGCCTGTTACTGAGAGACTGAGAGAATTTATTCCTGGCACCCTATCTGACAATCAATGTTAGCACATTCAGCAGAGGTCCTATAATCCAATTAACCAAGCACTTTTTTATCTGTTGCTAGCGTAAACATTGACGTAAGCTGGAAGTTCCCACATCAATATCTGTAATTCTCAGGAATAAGGTGTCCCAGTTATACATTGTTATAAATTGAACATTAAATTGTGCCTTACTCATTCACGGTTCATTTGTTGTATCTCTTGTATCACACTTCTGTGACGCCACGTTACTGAGATAGCAACTTGCATACCTTGGTTTTACACTGAATCCCCTTCTGTTATCCTGGAATTTTCTACCTGGAACTCTCACTCTTCACACGTCTTTGGTATTGCAGCATGCAATTGTTACCATTTACTGAGGACATTCAAGAGTGTCTGCAATCATTGCACGGAGAAGTAGCTGTGGCAGCTGGAGCTACTGTAGGTCGAACAAAGTGATCTGTTCAAATCCTGATTTTGAATTCGTCAAGCTTGTATAAGACTGATTGTGACAAAAATGCAAAAGATGTACAATTTGACCTCAATTTGTCCCAAATGTCTTCATTTAAGTGTGCACCTGTGACTTCTTGTGGCGTAGAAAGACATTTTCTGTGTATAAGAATATCAGCTGATGTAATGGGATTCTCAGATAAACTGTCTTTGTGGTTTTCCTAACTGAAGTCAACATAGGTCATTTCAAAAACGTCAGTAGGAATGTAGCTATTAAAAGTGATCTTATCATATAAAATACTTGATCAAATGAAAAACCGCACATTTTCTCACATTTAACGAACAGTACTATAGTGCCGATATAACAGTCCAAAGTTCCAGAGCTGAACTGACCAGGCTGTAGACAGCCGTGAACACTCCTCTGCCATTATCCTGTTAAATGTGCACACTGCTCATTCCAATCAGTGCCTCAGAGTTGGGATTGAATAGTTTGAATGCTATGATGAACCAGTTTGTTACGTACCAGTAGTATCAGAAAATTTATGAACCAGAGGAATGGGTTGCTAAAGAAGGAAGTTACCGAACTCCCAATCTAATTCACGCCAATATTCAAACAGGCTGTTACACTTGGTACGACCGGGCGAGTTGGATGTGGGGGTTAGGGGCGCGCAGCTGGGATCTTGCATCCGGGAGATAGTAGATTCGAACCCTATTGTTGGCAGCCCTGAAGATAGTATTCTGTGGTTTCCTATTTTTCCACCAGTCAAATGCTGGGGCTGTACCTTAATTGAGGCAAGGCCACTTCCTAGGTGTAAGGCTCATTTCTAAAGTTAATAGGCAACTTGATGTTTTTGGAGTGTACAGACCAGGAAAGGGTAGTGCTGACACAGATTCAGAATTATTTGATAAGATAATCAGCTATGTGGGAAACGACATGGAAAGGAATGTGATTGTAGCGGGAGATCTTAATTTACCAAATGTCAGTTGGGAAGGAAATGTGAACGACAGGGAGCGTGACCAACAAATGGCAAATAAGTTAATATGGGAAGGACAGCTGATTCAGAAAGTGACGGAACCAACTAGAGGGGAAAATATCCTGGACGTGTGCTGATAAAACCAGATGAGCTCTGTAGAGAAACCAAAGTAAAGATGGTATTAGTGATCACTAGGCTGTTTATGTCGTAGTTAAAAATAAATGTGATAGAAAGGAAGGTTTTAAAAGTAGAACTATTTGGCAGTACCATATGGCTGATAAAACAGGCATGAGGCAGTTTTTAAAAAGTAATTGTGATCGGTAGAAAATGCTAAATAAGAATATAAACGGACTCTGGGATGGGTTTAATGAAATTGTTGAGAAATGTGCAAACAGGTTTGTACCTTTCAAGGTGGTAAGGAGTAAGGAATGACAAAGACCCGCCTTATTATAATAGAGAAATTAAGAGACTAAGAAGGAGGTGCAGATTGGAAAGAAAGAGTTAGAAATGGCTTTGGAAGTAAGGAGAAATTGAAGGAACTTACTAGGAAATTGAATCTAGCAAAGAAGGCACCTAAGGATAACATAATGGCAAGCATAATTGGCAGTCATACGAATTTTAGTGAAAAATGGAAGGGTATGTATAGCTATTTTAAGGCAGAAACAGGTTCCAAGAAGGACATTCCAAGAATAATTAATGAACAAGGAAAGAGTGTATGTGAGGATCTTCAAAAGGCAGAAGTATTCAGTCAGCAGTATGTAAAGATTGTTGGTTACAAGGAAAATGTCCAGATAGAGGAGGTGACTAATGCTAAAGAAGTATTAAAATTTACATATGATAACAATGATATTTAAAATGATACAAAAGTTGAAAACGAGAAAAGCGGCTGGAATTGATCAGATTTCTGGGGTTATACTAAATACTAACGACAATTGGTTGGGATACAGTACCATATCTGAAGTACTTATTTCATTATTGTTTGGTTGAAGGAGCTATACAAAATTAATGGAGAGTTGCTATAGTAGCCCCTGTGTATAAAGGAAAGGGTGATAGACATAAAGCTGAAAATTACAGGCCAGTAAGTTTGAGATGCATTGCATGTAAGCTTAGGGAAGGCATTCTTTCTGATTATATAAGACATGTTTGTGAAATTAATAACTGGTTCGATAGAAGGCAATTCAGTTTTAGGAAAGGTTATTCCACTGAAGCTCAAATTCTAGGATTCCAGCAAGATATAGCTGATAGTTTGGATTCTGGAGGTCAAATGGACTGTATCGCGATTGACATATCTAAAGCATTTGATAGGGTGGATCATGGGAGACTACTGGCAAAAATGAATGCAGTTGGACTAGACAAAAAAGTGACTGAATGGGTGGCTTTATTTCTAGAAAATAGATCTCATAGAATTAGAGTAGGTGAAGCTTTAGCTGACCCTGTAATAATTAAGAGGGGTATACCTCAAGGCAGTATTATTGGACCTCTGTTTTCTTATATATATAAATGATTTGAGTAAAGGAGTGGAATCAGAGGTAAGGCTTTTTGCGGATGACGTTATTCTCTATAGAGTAATAATTAAGTTACAAGATTGTGAGCAACTGCAAAATGACCTCGATAATGTTGTGAGATGGACAGCAAGCAATGGTATGTTGATAAACGAGGTTAAAAGTCAGGTTGTGAGTTTCACAAATACGAAAAGCCCTCTTGAGTTTTAATTACTGCATTGGTGGTGTGAAAGTTCCTTTTGGGGATCATTGTAAGTATCTGGGTGTTAATATAAGGAAAGATCTTCATTGGGGTAATCACATAAATGGGATTGTAAATAAAGGATACAGATCTCTTCACATGGTTATGAGGGTGTTTAGGGGTTGTCGTAGGATGTAAAGGAGAGAGCTTATAAGTCTCTGGTAAGATCCCAACTAGAATATGGTTCCAGTGTATGGGATCCTCACCAGGATTACTTGATTCAAGAACTGGAAAAAATCGAAAGAAAAGCAGCTCGATTTGTTCTGGGTGATTTCTGACAAAAGACTAGCATTACAAAATTGTTGCAAAGTTTGGGCTGGGAAGAACTGGGAGAAAGGATACAAGGTGCTCGACTGAGTGGTATGTAATACCAATATAAATGGTCCGGTATGTTCCGAGCTGTCAGCGGAGAAATGGCGTGGAATGACATTAGTAGACAAACAAGTTTGAGTGGCGTCTTTACAAGTTGGAAAGATCACAATATGAACATAAAGTTGGAATAACTTATCAAGGGAGATGTTCAATAAATTTCCAATGTCATTGAAATCATTTAAGAAAAGGCTAGGAAAACAACAGATAGGGTATCTGCCACCTGGGCGACTGCCCTAAATGTAGATCAGCATTCATTGATTGATTAAATGAAGAATTATTTTTAAATTAATATATGCCCCATTACTTGGTCCTAAGAAAATATGTTGTTTTTAAATTTAGTTTCGTTTGCTGTATTCACATTACCTTAATATTGTATGTGGTAAAATGAAATGGCGCATGGCTTATAGTGCCGGGAATGTCCGAGGACATGTTCGGCTCGCCAGGTGCAGGTCTTCTGAATTGACGGCCGTAGGCGACCTGCGCATTGTGGTGATGATGAAATGATGATGAAGACGACACATACACCCAGCCCCCGTGCCAGAGAAATTAACCAATTATGATTAAAATTCCCAACCGTGCTGGGAATCGAACCCGGGACCCCTGTGACCAAAGGCCAGCATGCTAACCCTTTAGGTATTGAGCCGGACTTTAATATGTGGTGTCATTACAATAAGGTGTAAACCTTACCTGCGTCTGAAATTACCTAACATTTGTTACTTTATGAACAGACGATTTTACATTCTTTAACTTGTGGTTAGTGACACAAAAATGCATTTTATTTAAAATGAAATTTAATGACCACAATTACTTTAATCGAGACATTTTATCTTAATTTATAGACCAGCGTATTTCAGTTTCCAATCACTTCACTCGAACATTGTGTGACGTTTGTTACTAGACTCAAGATTTCCGCATATATCACTACCAACAAAAGAAAACACGCTATAAAAATCTGTAGTATGATCAAAGAATCCACATTTCGGTAGTTACTAGCAAATGACTTATTACTAGTTACTAGTACTACCACAGTACAGAACGTACATTATTACTTTATAACCGATTTCAAACCGAATGAAAACTATCAAATGGTTTCATTCGATAGTCACGCTACACAATCGGTAGATAGGAAACTTAAAAGGGTCCACCTTTTCAATACAAATAAATGTTATAGTTTATTTACAACATGTATTTACACTTGGAACTAGTTCCGGCGCTGTTTGGCGTCATCTTCAGCCAAAATGTGGGAAATAGGCATAGCATGTAGACATTTATATTATACAAGGTGTTACATCAGTATGATTAAATGAGAGAATATGAAGACGTGAAGTACAATGTCAGTTTCAAAATGGTCATGAAGGGCGAGTCAAAATTGTATAAACATTAGATAACATAAACACATAAACAAAAAAACATATAAACATATAAACTTTAGCAAAACCATGCGGAAGTACGAGATGATTGGCATTGGAGATTCAAATTATTTCAGACACTCTTCCATTGAATGTTGCCTGCCGCGAGTGTAGTACAAAACATAGGTTAGATTTCAATAAATACAATCGTCTCAAAAATGCACATAACCTTTTTTAAATATTTGGGTTGAGATGAAATTTGGCAGTTTATATGTTTTTTTTTGTTTATGTGTTTATGTTATCTGATGTTTATACAATTTTGACTCGCCCTTCATGACCATTTTGAAACTGACAATGGGTGATATGAATAAAAATGAGATTTAACTCGGAAACAAGTCTCAAGGGAGGATTGAGACGGAAGTCACTTGCGAGACAGAACTCGTCATGTATATGAATAAAGTTTGTTTCTCGCTAACGAGACTTGTCTCCTTCCGCTTGAGACGAGTCTCGCACACTGGTTCTGGTATCTGTCAGCTGACGAGTGAATTAACAATCAGAGAGCTACGAAGAGTGGTTTTGTTGGAACAGATGAAAGTGTTAGATTTAAAAGCGAAAAAGATTGAAAAGCGACAGTGTGTTCTCGAAAAAACAGAAGAACTCATTTCAGTGCAAAAACAGATTTTGCAACTGCAAATGGAAAATATTTTACATGAAAGGGAGAAAAGAGCAGAACAAACAAGTACAGCCGAAATGGAACCCCCACCGATATTTTTTTCATTTAGAATAGTTCTTGACAGACTTTTCTTTTTCTTCAGTTATGTTTCACTTGGGAGCCTATTCTACCTATCAATATTCAGTAATCACTAGTTCTTATTTCGCTTCTTTCTAGGCTTACATAAACGTAGTGGCTCGTACACTTAGTATACTTGAACCCCAGCTTGGGAACGACTGATTTAAGGTTTCTTTTCTTGTAAGTTTCCTTCAAGATATTGTGTAAGAACTGTAAAAAGTTACATTGTATTTATCATCACATTTAGGATCCACATACAAATGCATAATTTTCTGCGGTCATTGAAAGTCATTCAAACACTTTTTAAACACGCTTTGTACTTCATTATTCACGAATATGAGGAGTTTATTGATCATACCTGTGCATATCTAGGGGTGTTTCTGCATATAATGCACTTTTTCTACAATTTGTTTTACGTCGTACCGACATAGATAGGTCTTATGGCGACGATGGGACAGGTTTAGGAGTGGGATGGAAGCGACCGTGGCCTTAAGGTACAGTCCCAGCATTTGCCTGGTGTGAAAATGGGAAACCACGGAAAACGATATTCAGGGTTCCCCACAGTGGGGCTTGAACCCACTACCCCCCGGATGTAAGCCCACAGCTGCGCGCCCCTAACCACACGGCCAACTCACCCGGTATATAATATACAACCAGTACCTATATACTGTTGCATAAACTGTCTAAATTTCCAACTTTCAAAACATAGAAATAATACAAAATTCTATCCATATTCATTAACGAATATAACTAACAAGGGAGTTGTTTGATTTTGACCGGACAAATTGCAATGAAACTTAGTAACATGATGAGCTAAGACATCCGGAACTCAATGGTGATAACCGTTATGCCGTGAAATAACATTTTCGTACCGGTATTTATTGACAGTAAATTTTTGCTCCAGTTGTACATGGAACGTGGTGTGTAGATGGCAGCGATTTCAATGAAACGTGGTAGGATGATCAATTAAGACATCAGAACATCACTGCATGATTGACGTTGTTATATAGGTTACCCGCAGTGTGACAAAATGAATCACTCTCAACAAGAATCCGAAAGTTTAAGGCTATTTATAGCATGCAAGTTTATATACAAATGACGAGGATTTCATATTACATAATTTAGCTTCAATTGTAAACGACAAAGAAGTATTAAAAGCCTAATATATTGAAATATTCATATCCTGTACTTGTTAGTAAAATGGGTTTGACGAGCAAGACATTCTGTTAATGTTGTCAAAATCTAATTTTCACTCTATAGCGCACTGTTTAATGTAACTTTAAAATAGAACTATCAGTGCATTTCTACAGTGCATACGCGAGGTCAATACAGCTGCAAACCACCCAGCTGTTCTTTAGCAATTAATTATAACAATGTCGTTGATTTTATGACAAAGTGAATATCAGCAATAAATTTAAGACAGGTGGATTGACAATTCATGGAAGTTTAATCGAAATCTGTCTGATCCAAACCAAATGCTTCCCTGGTAGTATTCGGCGCAAGTGAGATTTCGGTGCGATGGTTGAGAAAGAGCAGCACTTATAGAGGCAGCAAATTATTGGCCGAATAACGTCATTATGCGAATCTGTTAAATGTTGTGAAACCAGTTACAGCATATTTTTTCAAGGGCAAGAGCCGCCGGTTGAAACTTTTAAATAAACTTAGAAACAGTGCAATCGAAAAAGGCATGGGCAGGGAATTTTACGGCACTTAAACATAAATGGGATAGCTTACACCAGGACCAAAGACACAAGCACATTCGTTCAATACCATTTGGCCAACATGTGATAGAGAGCGATAATTTTCAGACTTGAAAAAATATCCTTCCAGATATCAAAATGTGAATAATAATAATAATAATAATAATAATAATAATAATAATAGGTAATAATTTCGTGTGGCTATTTTTAGCCTGGTACAGCCCTTGTAAGGCAGACCCTCCGACGAGGATGGTGTAATCTGCCGTGTTATTGTAGTGGAGGATAGTGCTGTGTGTGAGTTGCAGGAATGTTGAGGATTTAAGGTTAAAATCTCTGACCTGACAACGAATCGAACCCGGGGGCTCCCTGAACCGAAAAGTACCACGCTGACCATTCAGCTAAGGAGCAAGACAAAGTGAATAATGAAAGCCTTGAATAATTGTAGGTCATATCTTAAACATAGCTATGTTTTGTTTCGGCCTTTTCCGTGATTGTGAATTAATTTCATTTATAAAATGTTAGTCGTATTTTGTGAATAGAAAAAATGTTAACGTACAGAAAAAATCACAAATGTAGAATAGATTAAGAATAATTAAATTAATTTAATAATTACTAAGAAAATTATCAGAATTGTATGTTGCACGGTTTTGCATATTTCTGGTTTGATTTTGAACATCTTAGACTTTATGATGCATGTTAAATCCTATCGCAAATAGCTATCATCATCATCTTTATCATTATTGTTATATGAATATCTCGTGTATTGGCTCCAGAAAATGTGCTAACCATTCCACATTTTCTTTCCGGTAACGGTAGAGATCTTTATAATCATGTTCGAGAGAATTTCTTCGTGCTTTATAAATTTTTCTTCTCCGTTGTAAAACCATCATAAACTCCGCCATCACGTTTTCAGCCTGATTCTATCGGCTTGAGTCACCTTCTGGGCTGTCTCAAGAAATTCTGAGACCAGTCTCCATTCAGAGAGACTAAACTCCAGTTTATTCATATACATTTGGAGATGTGTCTCCGGGAGAATCCGCTAACGAGCTGTGTCTCAAGGAGCAAAGGTCACTGCTGAGACATCGCTTTTTTATTCATATACATTTGAGACATGTCTTAATATTTATGAGACCAGAGTTACGTCTCCGGTTTATTCATATCACCCAATGTACTTCACATCTTCATATTCTCTCATTTAATCATACTGATGTAACACCTTGTATAATATAAATGTCTACATGCTATGCCTATTTCCCACATTTTGGCTGAAGATGACGCCAAACAGCGTCGAAACTAGTTCCAAGTGTAAATACATGTTGTAAATAAACTATAACATTTATTTGTATTGAAAAGGTGGACCCTTTTAAGTTTCCTATCTTCTATTCTCAGTTCAATACGGACAAAAATGAAATTCTTAGATTTAAACACAATCGGTAGTCTACCGATAGTTTAAAACATTCAATATTCCCATCACTAGTCTGTGAAGGCTGTGTGGAGGGGGTGGCAGGACCTGGGTTACTACTGAACATAAGAGGTCATCTTGGACTTACTGAGTCACGGTTCTTTTCATACTGAGCAAATGGGCACATGGTTTGGGCCATCCTTCTTCCCTGTCCTGTGCAATACTTCTCTGTTCTGCATCTTCCCTCTGCTATTCTACCTGTAGTGACTCATACTGATTTCTCAACAATAGCTGTACTGAATTAGAGCACTTGGCCGTCGCTTTTTCTCCTTAAAACATAAGCCCATCTGTCTTGTACAGCAACCTCATTTCCATCCTTTTTGTATTCCTACCATAACCTGTATATTGTTTGAAGAAGAGCTACCTTGATTTCTGACCTCTTTGAGAATTCTAAATTATCTCTCTCAAACCCTTCACAACTTCCGTCATACTCTTTAATGCATGCTCACCCATAAACTACTACCACCACCACTGTATACCTGTATTCCTTAGCAATTCTTCACTCTTCTTACCAGAAAAATGAGAACTCAAACAAAAATAGAGTAACATATGCTATGAATTTACAAAAAGAAGGAATCAAAGGAAAGAAATACTGTGTAGGCTTTTATACAAAGATCAATAACAATAAGGTAAGCAGTATGTTAAGTAATAAAATACCAACTACAATACTCTGCAATACCACTTCGGCGTATTATCCTTTAGTATTGTCCCTGCAATCTAAGCGTATACACTAGGGGTACAACCTTACTTTTTCTCCCGTCTTTATACTGAAGGTGTTGATTTATAGTAACTTTCTCTAACTGTTGGGTTCAATTCAGTGTCGGTAACCATACAATTTGGGGACCCCACTTGTTGATACGTCATATTACAGTTAGTGTTAACCTTGCACGTTGGCACTATATAGTCATGGTTTTTTGTAACTTGCAAGATTTACATATTGCTACTGCCGTATTGTGAAAATCAGTAGTGTTACATTTGCGGGTATAAGTAAAACTTTTTTTTCTGTAGGATTGTAAATCTGTTCGTGTAATACCAGGTAGGTAGAATTGTGGCATGCTCCAATAATGCATTTAATAATATAGTTGGTGTTAAGTGACGAACACAAGCATTTGTGACGAACACAACCATTTTATTAATATGGTTGTATTTCGCCCATTTCATACGTATAGAATTCAACTAGAATTTGTAAGAAGCAAGAAAATTCTGTAAAAAATCTTCCAAGAATGAAAGCAAAGTTACCTCCTCTATAAAGATCACTTCTGTTGAAATGAAAGGAAATTTCATTATCAACCTTGTCTTGTCATGAATTTTGTACGGTTTGCATGCTTAGCCTTTGCATATTCTTATTGTCTTATGGCATAAGTATATGTAATATAGGGCCGAATTCACAGACAACACTTGCACATAAGTGCCCCTTATAAGCCAGGTTTCATTTCATATTACCTACTTAAGTGTCCCACTTAATCTATAAGTGGTCTTCTCACACACACTTAAGTGACTCACTTATGTTGTAGCAAGATGGAGGATAATGATTTTGCTGAATATGTTACATTTCATTCACAGAATAATTAGCTGCCTCTGTGGATCCGTGGTAGAGTGTCGGCCTCCGGATCCCAAGATAGCGGGTTCAAACCCGGCAGAGGTAGTCGGATTTTTGAAGGGCGGAAAAAAGTCCAATCGACACTCCATGTCGTACGATGTCGGCATGTAAAAGATCTCTGGTGATACATTTGGTATTTACCCGACAAAATTAATTAAATCTCAGCCATAGACGCCCAAGAGAGATCCGGTTTACTCTAGGTGCGCTAGATGGCAGACAGAGTAAACCGGAACGTCGAAATTGACGAGCAGACAGCCAGATGGCGTCAAATCGAAATGTCTGCAAACGGTAGCTGAGGCCATACGATTATTATTATTATTATTACAGAATAATTTCCATGCACACAGTAGAGACGGGAAATCCTGTCGAAATGTAATGTGAGCAACAATTTAAAGAAGGTTTCGTTTTAGTTAAAGTGAGCATTATGAATATTCTTGTTCCTTTGACTGAGAGAGTGAACATAACCTACAGGACTCGCTATCTCACCATTAATGAAGACATTATTTTGAGATTTTTATGCCACCTCTTAATTTCAGGTTGTTGTTGTTGTCATCATCATCATCATCATCATTACCAGTATTTAGCTTAATTCAAAACGTGTCACAAGTTGATAAGTTATCAAGGCCTATGAAATAGTCAAGAACTATACTGAGTTATAAGAAAAATGAACGTGTTGCACTACCACCATGTATTTTAAGGTTGATTTGTGCTAATTATATCAGGTTAGTCAACCAAGCGTTTATCGGATTATATCAGAAGTTTCTGAAATTATTGCATCGCACATCAAAACATACTATTTACATTTTATTGGGGAAGTAATTAGGCCTATTACAACGTGACGGCTACAGATATATTATTCAAATCATTAAAAGTGTTGTAAGGCTAGATATTCTACATTTGGATGAATATTTGTATAGGTTTGAGTATCTGAATGACTATAAACCTATTATATTAAGAAGAAAATTAGTCCCTGGGCATTTTTGTAGTTTGCATTGTCCACAACAGGTTTTTCCCATATCATTCATATTGCATTGGTCTGCTTATTCGATATTATGCGCATGTTCTTGCAGGTGCCGTCTTACCTCGCTGTTTTGGTATCCATTCTGATAACCAAATATAATATCGACGATCTCTTAACCTCAAAAATTTTGCCGCGGTCAAAGAGAATGGGTTGCGCGATGTCCTTCAATAAACATAACACAATAGATCATCCCACTGTTCGGTAGCCAGAACTATACGATCCAGGAAGCATGGGCATAATATACAGCATTGCCACATCTTGTGTTCTTTAAGTGCTGTCTATGAAATGTAAATTCATACAAGTGAATAATTTTAAGTGATGCCTTATTACTTAAGGGTTCCACTTATGTATAAGTGCTGACTATGAATTCGGCCCATATTTGCTTGTTTGAGTTATTGCAGCGTGGTTTCACTTCAGCTGGAAAGTAATAGCAAATTTCAAGAAAGGAGCTGAATTATTTACACCAGGCAAATGCCGAAGAATACAGTTCTGGTAATGCGCATATCAAAATATATAACATTAAATTGAGTGAGGGTAAGAGTATGTTTATTCTCTTAATTCCTCACTGAGTTTGAAAACCGACTTAATTATGAATATCTTGATTAATCATTTACTAGGGTAAGGGAACCTCCATTATTTATACGTATGTTGAGGTTAGTTTGTTAATGGTTATGTCTCGTGATTTCAATAACTAATCATGTTGGTAGCAGTGATGAGCGATTAAGAGAATAGGGCAGTGATATTTGCTTTTTAGTTTAGTCTTACGTGCTGAGTACTGTACTTCGGTTTCAAAAAAATAGTATCTTAATTCAGGTGACATGACGCACCCCATCATATATATGATCTTGTAACAGTGTAGTCAATTACTTGTTTACAGATTACATATACAGTATTTAGGTACATATATATCATCCCTGGAAAGTCAAATTATCGTAAGCAACATCGTTGACAAAATTGAGGTTACTATGTTTATATGTCAATTGGACTCCACTGCACATGCTGGCAAAGTATCGTAAGTGGCAAATGAATCTATAGGGTAAGAACAACATTAACCACCGGGCGAGTTCGCCGTGCGCGTAGAGGCGCGCGGCTGTGAGCTTGCATCCGGGAGATAGTAGGTTCGAGTCCCACTATCGGCAGCCCTGAGAATGGTTTTCCGTGGCTTCCCATTTTCACACCAGGCAAATGCTGGGGCTGTACCTTAATTAAGGCCACGGCCGCTTCCTTCCGACTCCTAGGCCTTTCCTATCCCATCGTCGCCATAAGACCTATCTGTGTCGGTGCGACGTAAAGCCCATAGCAAAAAAAACAAACATTAACCCTCCGTTGGTCGCGCCTCATTTCTTAACGCCGCTGGTTACGGGTGAGTGGAGCGCTCACCAGTAATGTAATGATTTTTGAAACCTTTATTATTATTTTTATTGGTGTTATTGTTTTAATTTTGATACTTGTTCATTCTTTAATTATTTTTTGTTGATAGGTTAAGTACAATATTCAATGAAACAGAATACACATAATTATTGCAAACACCATGGTAAAGTACTTAATGCTACACATGCCATTTTTAAATACAGTTTTCTTACTATTCTACATGTGAAATACATGTTACATATTTTACAGCAAATAAATATGAATCTAACACTGCACAATGAATAACTACAAATTACAATCAAAACTATTGTTGTGAAATGCATTATTAACATTTCAATAATTATAAAGTTAACATTATTATGCCACTGATAAATGCATGCTGTGTTGTGGACTCGGGGTACATTTAGTCACTGTCTTCCATGCCTATCTCAACACTCCCAGGGCACCTCTGACAAATACTGACAGTGTGTTGACCACATATTGGGAGCTGACATTTACTGCATCTTGTCATTGTTTTTCGATTATTCTTCTTCGGGCAGTAGGCACATTTCGCCCTAGCTTGGTCTAGTTGTGGCAGTTATCAGCTCTTCTTGTGGTAGCTCAAGGTTTTGTTGCATTCTCATTCGAAGATCTGAATGAATGCCACTAGTAGAAGCTCTCCTTGTCGCGTGATTCCTGGTCAAATCTAAAGCCAATATTTTCAAGAACTTTCTTCGCGTCATCTCTTCATTCGTGTTGCTTCGGAAAATGATCTGGGCGTTGATTCCTCCTATATCCAGTAATGTGAAAAATATACGAAGAGGCCATCGATAGCACACCCTTGCTACGGTGTACAGAGTTTTCAGCTTGTCTACTACGTCCACCCTTCCCTTGGTAAGGTTGTAAAACGTAATGACTGTAGACTTCAAGTCACTAGAAGATTCATCGATCTCGTCAGAATCATGCATACTTGATATTAGTATCACGTTCCTGTATTTTCGTGGCACGTAGGATACTAACAAAGCATCCTCACCGAATGCAAACAGACTAGAGTTCACTTCCCTTTGCCTCGTGCTCACAATTTCTGGTAGGATAGCAGTCTTGTTCTTTCTGATGGTAGCAACAACAGTAAGATTGCCATTTCTCATCAGTTCATTCACTAGCTCCACTGAAGAGAACCAGTTGTCCAACGTTATATTACGCCCAGTGTTTTTTATTGGTTCTGTCAATCTTTTCACAATGGCACTTGGTCTGTTATGGGTAACAAACGGCCCATCCGGTTGAACTCCAGGGCAGAGCTCCTTATTTGAGGTGTAAAACATCCGTGAATCCACCATGACGAAAATCTGTAGACCATACTTTGCTGGCCTCTTTGCCATATACTGCCTAAAACTGCACCGCCCTCGAAAAGACTTGAGCATTTCATCAACTGTGACGTACTCTCCTACAAAATAGCAAACATTACAGCGCTGTACAAAGCCCTCAAATATTTCTCATATCGCTGCCAATTTATGGACGGATTTCCTTTCACTTCTCGTCTGAGCATCATCAAATCGGAGACTTCTCAAAAGTAAGTAAAATCTCTGGTATGACATCACTAGAAGAAATATTTCTGGAGCTGTCCCATCCGTCGCCCACAAATCTTAAACATTCATCACCCCGGATAAGTGAAGTAATCCTATAAGAGCCCTGATTTCATCAATGTTGGTATCCACAGCATCCCTGTCCCTAGAATAATTAGCTCTCGTAATGCGTAAGTGAACGTTTGTATGAAACAATTTTCTCCAGCACACTGTCTGGGAAGTAGAGAGCCGACGATTCACGTACTGTCTTCGCATTCTGTGCAACACGTGACACCTGGTGGATGAATCATGATGTTTCTTTTCTTCCTATGTTTGTTGGGGTGAGGGGATGAATATTTCACAGAGTAATGTTGTCACGACCAACATATTGAGGAGCAGGCTCGACTGGCTGACCAGGAACGACTTCGTCCCCAGAAACATCGGATGTCCTGTCGTGATTGCTGTTGGCGGGTTGCTCTGTATCTGAGTACTCAGAATCTTCAGTATTGCCTTCAGCTAAGGGAACTGCTTCATCATCCGACTCCTCTAATAACCAATTACAAATCATGGAATCTTGATTCATGACTTGTAGGCTAATATGATAAGCATAACGTGGAAGTTGGAAAAAATGTAACGCCAATGGTCGCGGGTGAGCGACTCGCTCACTTATAATGCACTGTGATCATTAACCATGTCTGGCTGCTAATGAAAGTCGCGCCGCACCCTGCATAGCGCTACTTAGCTTCGCATGGCACATCTTTAAAAAGGAAAGTGAGCGCCGCGCTCACCCCGCGACCAACGGAGGGTTAAAAAGTAATTGTGTTATGGGGTTAGATCCACCTAATCAATACAGATTTGTTTACTAAATCGCTGTATTATTTACACACACGCATATATATGGGACTACTTTCAACCCGAGTTGGGATCATCATCAACCTTATAAGTTAACCTAGAAATCAAATTAGTATAATACATAATAAGATTTTTAAAATTTACATTCTACCGAGCTCAATAGCTGCAGTCGCTTAAGTGTGGCCAGTATCCAGTAATCAGGAGATAGTGGGTTCGAACCCCACTGTTGGCAGCCCTGAAGATGGTTTTCCGTGGTTTCCCACTGTCACACCAGGCAATTGCTGGGGCTGTACCTTAACCCATATGTGCCCACTGTCGACATTTGTCGACGTTAATATCTGAATATTGTCGATCTTATATCGGTAATCCTGAATAATATTTTTGAGGTGCATTGTTTACAGTTCATAGTTTGATACCTACTGCACAGCACGAAAACAAGAATCACTCCTTTTCGCGCCTTATATCGTGGCTCCGTATGAAATATCATTCCGTATACACTCAAGAGGATAACGCTTCTGTCGCGGTGAGTAATATTTTCTTATAATATTGTTACAGTTGAAAGTAAGATCGGACTGTTGTGGTAAACGTAATAACGAAACATGCCTTTAACAGGTTTTGAATTCATTTATGGCTGATTTATAGTTGCTTTTGTCTAGCAGAGCAAAAAATTTCCACGCCGACATATGTCGACAGTGGGCGCGAATGGGACTGCCTCAGTACTGATATACAATTTTCATTTATTCTTCTCAGAGTGACCGTCGAGCAGATCGTAATCATCCTAGAGGAATCACAAAACATCCTAGATGCTAATATATACATAGAACAACCTGAAAATGCTTTCCATAGTGACGGGGATAGCGAAGATGATGAGTCTTGTGGAGATAGTTACAGACTCTCTGGTAATCAACTCCGGGCTGAAACTGAACTAGTGTGTACAAAAATAAGTGAAAATGGTACAGTGGTAATTCTGAAATGAAGTACATAACAGTAATTCAGCCAGCATGTATAATTCTGCATAATATGCACATGGGGAGCATCGATCAATTGGATCAAAATGTATCTTGTTACCGCATCAGCATCAAAAACAAGAAATGGTACTGGCCTCTAATTGTGTTCCTTCTGAACGTCTCCGTGGACGCATGGCAACTTTACCGTTTGACCAATTTAGACCTTCTCGGCTTCACACGCTACATCGTTAGGACATACATCCTATCTCGTGCCGCTACGCGTCCTAACGCAGGAAGACAGAGTACGAAAGTATCGTCATGCGTGTTGCCAGAAGTGCGTTCCGATGGGGTATCCCACTACCTCGAAACAAGAGGGAAGCAAGTGCGGTGCATTCACTGTGGTAAAGCTGCCAGGAAACAGTGCAAAAATGTAACGTTGGCCGCCACGTCCTTTGCTTCGAGTCGTTTCACTCACGCTAAACCAGACTGGATGAAGAGAAGCAGAGTGTGTAACCTCAAAACGCAGACTAAACATTTTTAAATTCTACTCGTAGTTTTCCTTTTTTGCTATTTTCAGAGTGATCATACTTGCTCAAAATTTGGTATTGTGTGTATGTCTGTTAGGTCATCAGCCCAGAGGCTGGTTGGTTCCTCAAATAGCACCACCAAAGATTATGCGGTTATAAGGAAACCCCAAAAACCAATGGCAGCACCAAAATGAGGCGTACTAGGCAAGATGAGGAGTGAGGTAGTTTGCCATTGCTTTCCTCACTGGGTCAGAAAGTACTACTGCAGCACGACTGACCCTGTGAGCAGCACCTTTCATAACACTCAGATGCACTAGTCATGCTCTGAATGTCATTACTCAGCACTAAAGTACTATAAACATATGAATATTGTCCTTTTGTTTTGAAACAGTATGCATTCTGCATTGAGACGAAACTGTTCCTCATTTATGTTTGGAATCATGTTTTTTTAAATATTTTCTGCTTATTCAACACTTATGTGACTAATATTCACTAACTGATTAATTATTACATTCATATAAGCTTAAAATGCGAAGAAGTGTTCCTTTTTTGAGCATGTCTCTTACCCTACCCGTTCATGCTCGCTGTCGACATATGTCGACATGGTAAATCTCCGCAAAAATATGTTAATGAAACCTAAAATAATCATAAGCCTTTCATTCAGGTTACAAACATCTGTACTTACGAAATATATCACAATATTCCACAGAAAAATAATTTGGGCAGATATGGGTTAATTAAGGCCAGGGCCGCTTCCTTCCCATTCCTAGGCCTTTCCTATCCCATCATCGCCATAAGACATATGTGTCGGTGCGACGTAAAGCAAATGGTATGCACTATCCAGCGTCTTGGTAGGTGTGCTAGGTACCAACTGATGAGCCCAGCCTAGCACACGGGGGCGAAACGCTGGCAACCAGGAATGAGTTAGCTGGAAAATTTATAATGTCCAATAACGGACCATTTATATTGGTATTATAAATTTACTCATTCGGAACAATTATTTCTGATTCCCTATGTGAATCAACATCTACATCATCTGATGGCCAAGCAGGCATCAATTTTTGATAATGAGACAATGTCTCTCATAGTGCATTGGCACTGCCGGTGGCTGCAATTAGCCTACGCAGTGGCCTCCACGGTATGCACTATCCAGCGTCTTGGTAGGTGTGCTAGGTACCAACTGATGAGCCCAGCCTAGCACACGGGGGCGAAACGCTGGCAACCAGGAATGAGTTAGCTGGAAAATTTATAATGTCCAATAACGGACCATTTATATTGGTATTGTAAAGCAAATCGCAAAAAAAAAAAAAAAAAAAAAATTTACATTCTGCTGTTCATTGTTGGTCAACTTTGGAGATTCTAGCATATCCAAAATATAGTAATACAGAAAACAATGCTGAACTATCAGTTATATTTGGCTTTGAAACATAGAGTGGAAATATACATTGGTAATGTGTTCAATTAGGGATGCTATTTGACAGTTATAGTTAAATGCTGTTACATATTGTGTAGGTCCTTTTAACATATCATAGAACATATGGTGCATCATCAGTCATGATTTGGTTGTGAAACATGAAAATACAACTACAATAGTGATAAAACCCTATTTCACCACATAATCATCGCCACCGCATAATCATTACATCCTTTATTTTCAATACAAAAATCATATTTTAAAATTTCAGCGCATAATTATCCCGTTGAAAAAGCGGAGTGTCACATGAAATAGATGCCAAAATGCTTACCATCAGCAATGGAAAGAAACTCAGGCTACAGTTTTGGTACATTTCGATATCCTCATTCACACACTTAAATTTCTAATTCACTTATAAAGTTGTATAGTTTCCAGTCATTGAACAAGTGAATTACATATTATTTCCAATACCTAGCTTTGGTTTGGTAACTCTCAAAAACATTCTCACATGCAAAGACCTACGTCACGTTTACGGCAATATATGGTTGTTGTTTTGTTTCACCGCATGGCTCGTGTTGTTGTTGGACTGCTTGTTGCAGTCCTGCATGTGCACTGTGCTTGTCCTTCTGCACACCCAATGCAGGTATTTTGTGTGGAAAATGTCTTACCTACAAGCCTTACCTCAGTTGATACTCGTGATTCCTCTGTGTTTCCAGCCCCAACATTACTCGCCAAACCATCAGTCTTGTCGACATTCCAATGGACTTTGCATTGTCAGTTTTTAGAATTGGAGCTGTGATCATGTAGTCCTGGAGAAAAGGTTTACAAATCAAGCTCATGTATGTTCAGTCCTCACCCCTAAGGCTGATTGGATCCTCAACAGCTCTGCCATCAGCTGTCATAGAGGGCCTAGGCATCACTGAAGAGACATACTAGGGAAATGAGGAGTGAGGTAGTTTCCCGTTGCTTTCCTCCATTCTGCCAAGCCCACTGAAATGCATGAATCAACCGACCCTATGAGCAACATTTTCACGCCATTCATAGCAGGGACTGGCTATATAAGGAGTGGCATTACTAATACCTCAGTTACTTCCATATGAATCATTATTGCAAAAAAAAAAAAAAAAAAAAAAAAAAAAAAAAAAAAAAAAGTTCATTCAATGTGACTAGTTTCCACTGCGCATACACTGATTTAGGTTTCTAGGGCGTTCTTGCTTCTATAGATTTATTTGCTGAAGGACATTTCTGCTACTTTCCACTCAGATAACATTCAGTACATTACTGTCAAAAAGTAAACTAAATAAATGTAGAGTTGAAGATTCTGCGGAAATACCTAGGTTATTAGCATTCAGTCCTTGTGGCAGAAAGAAAATGGGTATGTTCACAGAAATATTATTTTGTTTTGTGTTTCCGTGCCTCTCACCTCCCTTTGTCTTTCTGTGATCAGTTCTTCTGGTAATGAATCTGCTACTTCTTCGTCCTGTGGAGCTAAAAATATTAATTTTCTTCATAGTCGCTTTTATTCAGATCAAAATCCAAAACATTTACAAGTTCCATAATAATCTGTTCACATCCATGGGCTGTATGTACGTATAGGATTTCTTCCTTTACTTGTTAGGTCCGGGATCAATATCTCGAATGTACAGTATCAATAGGCTACTTGAGAGATGGTTGTTGCAGACTGTTGACTCACTACAGTTTCATTCTAAATATGCGTCATATAATCTACCTTCAGGATACACCCAGATATATTTGAACTTATCTAACCGGAGTGCGCGAGGAGTAAATTTGTCAGCAATTAAGTAATATCTAGTTGAGTGCACATGGCTGCAAAATATTGTTCGTAGACTGCATCACCAATCACTATTGAAATATAACCATCTATCGATAGTAAAGGAAATCAACATCACTTTAAAGGCAGCCATTAATTCAATAACATGAATAACAATTGAGCAGCTGAATTTCGAAGTTCATGGTGGTTGTAGTAGTATTACTAACAGCGGCACTCAAGCGCAGTATGTGTGTTGGTAATATTACTACTGTTGGGCACATACTGTTAACCACCCCCTCCATTGAGTTTTAGTAAGGATAGATCTGTTACTGCCAAAAGCGATAGTCAACATCGTGGTGGTAGATACGATTTTATGATTTTCATCGCGTACAATGCTTTAAGGTGAACTAGTCCTAGCTGTCGCTCTCAATAAATTTGTTAGAAGCAGTGATCTAACTAGCCCTATTACTAATTTTGATGGCTAAGTATAATGAGTGTTAAGGTTGCTCTGCAGTATAACCAAGCTTTAACCAGAACCTTACCTGTCTTTACTAGCAACATAACTGCCTCTTAACTGTAATTTTGTCACTAATGAATTATTAAAGTCATGGAACAACCTAGCCAAAGTCTAGCCTGACTCTGTTGTTAATGTTACTTACCTGTAAACCAGAACCTAACCAGTCTCTAACAATAACTATGGGGTTTAGTTGTAATTCTTGAAAGTCTATTATTTAACTACTTATTTCTCTCCAGTATTTGTGTGAATCTTTCGCAGTTTGCTTACTACAACGAGAACTGCTTCTTTTCCATACAGTGCTTCTTTTCCATGCAGTATGTTAGATGCAGTCGGATGAGTTGTATCTTTCAGGGTTCGGTTCAAATACTACTACTCAAACCATGGGTACTCCCATAAAGTTCATTCCTGCTACTGGGACAGACACAGAGGTGAAGATTGGAGTAATCCGGACTATTAAAACACAGCATCATTGTATTACATGCATGAGAGAATATGAAGCTAAATCTTTGGAAGAGCTCCGTCTTGAAGACTACATGTTAAACCACAAGGGCCCTTGGCAAACTCCAGAGCAATCAGGACTGTTCGGGACCTCCACTCCACCATCTCTGTTTGGTTCAGCTCCCGGCAACACTGCTGGTGGTGGTAGTCTTCTCGGGGATAAGCCACTATTTGGAGGGGGAACTACAATGGGTATGTTTGCTAAATTGAGTATATTTTATTTATTCTGTAATGCATGTGTAATGATGCTCCTGCGTTCTTCAGTTCAATTTTTATTGTTCTGTGAAGAACAGTGGAGCATACTGCATAAAATGTAAATGTTAACATTAATATTTTGCTTATCTTCACCTGTCTCTTTTTGATCAAATTTAATGCTCTGATAATATTTAATTCCCAGTCTAGAAAGCCAATAATAACAGCAGAGAGGATTCATTTTATCAACTACACAGCACCTTCTAATCTGCAGGCCTTTGGGCTGAGAGGTTGTTGATTGGTAGTACAAGGCCCTTGGAAGTTGTTGTGCCTTGGGATTTAGTTTGGTATTTTGATAATGTTTAATTGGAGAGAAACACAATCTTTTCTTTGTAACAGAGAGCAGAATCTATTTTGTCTAGATACATTTGTGCCATGGCATTATGCAAATTTCATGTTTTTGCTTAGTTTAGCATGACATTCTTTTGATCATTCGTTCATCATTTTTCCTTTTCCAGCTGACACTAAGCGAGGACAAATATACTTCCCCTCTATTTCATCCTGTCTCTCCATCATTCCTCATCCAGCACTGTTCCAGTCCAGGTTCCATTGTCCTAAGCTTTTCTTCAGAGTCCATCCATCATAATCATGGTCTTGTCCTCTATTCCCTATCATCTGTCTTTCCAGTGCTTGTCTTGGCAGTATTTCTTTTTTCATTTACCGAGAGAGTTAAATTGCACTAATTCATTTAATATAAACTATGACGATGTTTGTGATCGCTATGTTAATTCTAAATCTTTGATAAACATGGAATTTATGGCAAACAAAGGGGATGTTATAAATATGACCTATCCATTCTAACAAATTACCAATTACTACATAAACAGTCCTGATTTTTAATTTTAATTTTTCTATCTGGAAATGCTTGTTGTTAAAATTCCAGTGCCAAATCTGGAAAAGATTTAATGTTATATAATTCAAATTTTAATAAATTCATTCAAAATGAGCAACCAAAACATATTAGTTAACTTTGCTTGAACTTCATTTAGGAAAGAAATGTATTAATTATTGAATTAATGAACTAATTGTGCATTATGTGCCTTCAAATTTAAAGTAAGTTGACATTAATTGATCAAAATAAAATTGATATTTCACATTTAAACCTCGTGATTTAATAAATGAAAATAAAATATGTTAGCGCGCTCTCTCTGGGAGAAGAATTCAAATAATCAACTCTGAAAATGATCCAACAACATAGGCGATTCACAAAAACCAACAGACACAAAATCAAACAAATGAGACAAATTACTGCTGAAAGAAAACATATTCTTATCTTAAATCAGAAAACTAGCCAATATCAATACATATCACCAGCTACTTTAACTACTTGACAAATACCCATGAGAATATCTACAAAACATAGACAATACCTTGAAATACATATAGTCGAGCGAGTTGGCTGTGTGGTTAGGGACACACATCCGTGAGCTTGCGTTCGGGAGATAGTGGGTTTGAATCCCACTGTTGGCAGCCCTGAAAATGGTTTTCGTGGTTTCCTATTTTCACACCAGGCAGATGCTGGTTCTTTACCTTAAGTAAGGCTACGGCCACCTCCCATTTGTAGCCCCTTGCTATCCCATCGTCACCATAAGATCTATCTGTGTCGGTGCGACATAAAGCCAATTGTAAAAAAATATATATATATAAAAAAGAAATAAATACTTATATAATGACATCATGCACCATCATATCCTGGTTTTAATTACGAAGATCAGTGTACAAGTAACACATCCCTCCTTATGAGAAAACACCATATCACATCATAGGGTCACAATTCAGTATAAGGGATTGTCGGAGACTTTATTACTATGCAAAAATTGCCACATTAAACACGTGTGATGAAAAATAATACACCTGTAGTCTCTGTAAATATTTATCTGTAAAGACACTAACGGCAACCTTGCCATGTAAATTTGTATAAATACTCATCTGGGATGTCATTAACCCGAAGAATAATCCCTATGCAAATAATATGCTATTAAGCTCTGTTATCTTTCATAATCAAAGACACTGACGTATTTATCCATAATATATCATAACTAGGGAGTGGATTTTTTTGTGAATACATTTTTTTTTGGCGTAAGTTTTAACGCAAGTTACGAAGTTCATTATTCCCATTGTGCATCCCCAAGTGTGAAAACTTATTCTTATTTCACATAAAAACACACATTTTCACATTTTTAAATGTAAATACATATTTTAAGAAAATCTATAATGAGCACATTGATCAGCAATATTTATTAATCAGTAAAATTTAAAATGCCTCTGTGTTATAAAATAATGCTCATATTTTCATTTTACGATTACGGTATTGTTTTTAACAGTGTATTTAAAATCATGTATCTGAATGTTTCGGGTATTTATAGACTTCCCTTCAGAAGTTCTAAAACTTGCTGGTCACTGGCTACGTCGTTACATTAAAACAGCGATTTGATTTGCTGCACAAGATGTTTCCTTGCATGATGTCATTCCAACTCGAACTCGCTTTTATGAGTCAGCCCGCTCGGGTTTTGTTTATAGAATATCAGCAAAAGGCAATCACGGAGAGATAAGGTGACGTAATACCATTACAACATGGGAGGCTGGGAAGAATATTGCCCCACCATTAGGTAGTGGGATTTCATCACTCCTAAGAGTAAGGTTAGCTGTTCAGGTCCATATATCATTCCTGTGGTCATGTGATTTTGTATGGATTTCTAAGAAATATTTCCTTCAGTGTCTGCTGCTATTCTTTTTATTGAAACAGTGATTCACCGTAAATGGGTGTGTCGTAACCTTGCAAAATAATGCCAAAAGAGAAGTCGAGTATAGGGTCGCGTCTTCAACAATATGTAGTGGAATTTAAAAGCATTTTCACTACCGATGGAAAAGTATTATTTTGCCAACTGTGTGGCAAAACAGTAAGTGCAGATCAATGTTCTCAAGTAACCCAGCATTTGTCTGGAAATAAACATACTGCAGCTGCTTCACATGTGCGTTTGCGACAATTACTAATGGCTGAACCAGCTACTTCAAATACAGGCCCATCTATATATTCCCAGTATTATTTAGATGTGTGCAGAGCATTTGTTTGCACTGACATTCCTCTTGGCAATATAAATAATCCGGGACTAAGAAATTTCCTAACAAAGTACATTAATTTTGAGCCTCCAGATGAATCCACATTAAGGAAAAACTATCTCCCAAAATGTTACGAAGAAACTTTACAGAGAATTCGGGCGGTATGTGATAGCAAAAAACTGTGAGTGAACATTTACAAAACCACTGATTCAAGTGGCAGAAAAGTAGGAAATGTTGTAATTGGTGTGTTGAAGAATGACAAAACTGCTTGTGAACATTCGTATTTGCTAGCGTGTAAAGAAGTGCTTGCTGCAAACCGTAACTGTAGCTAGGTTATTCAATGAAGCCATGCACTTACTTTGGCCAAAAGGTATAAAATACAACCATGTATTGCTTTTCGTTACTGATAGTGCTGCTTACATGAAAAAGGCAGCCAAAGGCCTTTCTGTGAGCTTTCCGAAAATGATACACGTAACTTGCGTTGTTCATGCTGTACACAGGTTATGTGAAACTGTGCGGGCTCAGTATCCTCAAGTGGATAAATTAGTGTCTAATGAAAAAAAGGGCTTCGTAAAAGCACCCTCAAGATTCAATCTGTTTAAAGAGAAAAACCCGGATCTTGTGCTTCCTCCTCTGCTTATTGTTATGTGGTAGCAGACCATTTTGAAAGTATTGCATCCATTGTGGATGCACTAGATAAAAACGACGCGTCATCAATTGAGATTCTTCAAGAGATCCTGAAAGACAGCTCTTTGAAAAATGATTTGGCATTTATATCTGCCAATCTAAGCTTCTTGTGTAAAACTATAGACATACTTGAAAAATCCACTGTTGTCCAAAACAGTGAAGGAAGTGCGCGCTGTTGAAAATAAAATTAGATTTGTTTCGGCTATCTCAGTCGGAAGCCATATTTTTGGTCATGCTGGCCTGGGAGGGCATATATAGCAAGTGGAGATGTAATTCTCCTCTAGTACATCGGCACTGCATTGTGATTATTACACGTATAGCTTGCAGTGGTGTTGCTACCAGCATGCTAGCTGGCCAGTGTCTTGGGAAGGTGCGGTATCCAACTGATGAGCCCATGTCGCACACTGGCGAAACAGTGGTAATTTTGACAATTGAGTTTCCTGAATTGAATTTAGCTATTTCAATCGGAAGCCATATTTTTTGTCATGCTAGCCGGGGAGGGCATATATGGCAAGTGGAGATGCTGTTGCGGTACCCAACTGATGAGCCCATGCCGCACTGGGTCGAAACACTGGTAATTTTTCTGATTGAGTTTCCTGAATTTTATTTAACATGAATTATAACTCACATGAATCTACCACAATTTAAATTGTATACACAATGGTTCTACCTGATGCGTGATTCAGAGGTGCCAACCTTTGAAGTGGGTTATCAGCAGTGGCAAAGCTATTTGTTAATTAATGGGTAGGCAGGAAATCTTACATTAAAGTTCCTTGTTGAGGAGTTCCATAAGTCGAGTTTTCTTGGGTGTAAAATGGTCAATCACACGGAACTTCAATACTTGATCACTCATCAATCCTTCACAAGCATTTTCTCGATAGAAATTGTACTAAGACTGCTAAGTCTTTCAATGTTCATTGAATTACGCAAAAATGTTTTTATCCTCTTCAGAGTGATCATACTCCTTACAGAGGATCCTGTGGCCACAGGAAATGTTTTTTTGCTTGCGGCTTTACGTCGCACCGACACATATAGGTCTTATGGCGACGAGATAGGAAAGGCCGAGTTGGAAGGAAGTGGCCGTGGCCTTAATTAAGGTACAGCCCCAGCATTTTCCCGGTGTGAAAATGGGAAACCACGGAAAACCCTCTTCAGGGCTGCCAACATTGGGATTCGAACCCATTATCTCCCAGATGCAAGCTCACAGCCGCGCACGCCTAACCGCACGGTCAACTCGCCCGGTACAGGAAATGTTAATATTAAATGAATCAATTTTGACATTTCTTCATACACTGGTTCGAGGTCATTGAGGACAATATAATGTAAATTTTTTGAGCGGACAAATGTTTTTCTATATCGGAATAAATGTTAATCAATTCATTGTCCAATCTTTCCCTATTAAACAGGGATAAATGTTCATAAGACTGCTCAGTTTAATAGCAGAGAAGCTCTTTGTAAACTATGAACTGATTTGGATCTAACAACTCAACAAACCGGATGTTTTCAAAATCGCCAAACCGTATTTCCATTTGCATAATTAAGGTGTCACCACCAAACAAAACACACGCATAACAAAAAAGGTTCTTGCTTTCGGAACAGGCTGTTAACCACGTGTATACAAAGAAAATTGAAATTTTCTCGCTACTTTACCGTCAAAATACTTAATAACCAAATTAGGCATACATCTTTTGTATTTGGCTTCGCACTTCTCTTTGTAAGTCCAAGATGAGAACGGTTTATGTTTTAAAGAGTTCAAAAGACTCATTAACTTCCCGAAGGGGCCTACATCACATATCATTTCAACGAGACTTTCAACCGGATGATGTCAGTCTCGTTTTACGCAACTAACAGTCCATGTTGAATTGTTACAAATAAAGCCAATAACCTAATGCACGGATTTCCCACTAATTCCAAAGAAAAACACACACTTAACAATAGGGTACCGCTACTTCATTGTCACCTTCGCGCTGGGAGTTACTACGCTCTCAAATAACACAGGAGGCTTGCCTCTCTAGGGTCTAGACCTTGCGGAGAGAGGAGTGCGGGCGGTAAACATATCTTCCCTCCACCACCCCGCGCCAGTCGACAAGCTGACTGAAGGGAAACAAAACAAAAAGTCCTGGGTGAGACAACTTACAGACTGCCTCCCTGTCAGAACAAGTAGTCTGCTGTCGCCATCTAGCGGGGCGATCAGCGAAGCACATCATCTGCTGTCATCATGTAGCACATATCAAAGAGATTATTGTTGATATAACACAATAACAACAGCAGATAAATTTGTTACGATATTTCTGTTTAATCGTATTTCTCAGGGTAGGTATTGCCTCAAATGACTCCAAGTAGTTTCGCCACTGGTTATCAGTAATCCCATTTTAACTCGCGCATTTCCCCTGCCGTCAAAACGTTTACGAGTCAAATCCAAAGCAGCCCGTTTGCCCTTTCCTACAGTAATCTATTCTAAAGTATATCATATTACACAATAAAATTTGCTCATTACGTGTTAGATTTATGATAAAAGATTCTTTGTAGCTTGTTTCACACCCAGCAGCTGCTTTTCAGTGTTTGTTTTCTTGAAACATACTTCCCCCTGAGATGACATTTTAGTCTTCAGAACCATAAGGGATTCCAGTGTGGATGTACTTATTGTAGGCCTAATTCTGTCTGATTTTTCCTAACAACGCTGAAAACTTTCTGTGGGAGAGTTACTATGAGGTATACTTAGTACTACAAATACAACATTACTTAACACTCCGGTGGTCGCACGAAGAAAAGTCACATCAGGGGTCGCACGGATCACAATCGTGATCCATACTTTCTTTGTGATATAAGGCTATTCTATGCTATTTATTCAATTAATATGATTGTGAAATGTGAAAAGAACTTCATTTTCTGTACAGTATAATATAATTATGCATGTATTTACAAAACTACCTGAAAAATTACCGGACATTGTGATTTGTCTCACTTAATCCCTCCATAATGTTTTTGAGGTACCTCATTGTCTCGTTCATTCAGCCATCGATTTATATTCTCCCATCGATTTTTATTCTCATAGCCATCCATTTTGTACTTATATACCAATAATTAATATAAACTCATAAAATGGAGTAGATATATGCATATGGACTGAGATTAGACACCTTAATAAGAAAATAAACAAAGTCAAAAGAAGTAACGCTAGTGGTTGCATGGATCACAGTTGTGATCCACAAGATTAAATTGTTTTATAATGCAACAACCATCAGTCAAGGTTAACAGACTACTGCATTATCAGAGAGGGGTTGGTGCGCTAAGAAGGTACACAGATGCTCAAGGTCAACAGTCATACCAAAAAACAGGAGCGAAAAGAACTGAACAGCTGGATCACTGTTGTGATCCGCGCGACCACTGGAGTGTTAAGGTTTTATAGTTAATTTGTCCACTTTCATTTTTAAGCTCTGCAATGTTGCCCCAATTCACATCAATGTTAGGGCCATGTACAATATATTCAGGGAAAGTATCACACTGCTACAAATTCCTCTTCAAGTTCGTCATTTTCACTTACCTTGACCAAAGTTGGGAATCTTCGAACAAAATATTCAAGATATGAATAGGAAACTGTTGTAACCAAGGTTGCAGTTTACAGAACACAACTTTATTTTGCTTCACTTTATAATATTTACACAAATAACTGAAATTTATTTTGAAGCAAAAAGGAATATTGAATCTTGAGAAAAGTCTTTCTTTATACAATATGTACAGGTTTGCAGTCTTTATATACACTTCTATCTTGAAAAGATAGTCTTGGGAATTGACACGTTGATAGTCGAGAACTATCTGGCACACTAACATAAATGTTCATGAGAGTCCTTGTTTGTTGAAGTGCCTGAATTCCTAAAAAGCAAGTTCAATTGATTGAAGATATTCCACCTAGCGAAACTAAGGGAGCTTGCATAAATTAGGGAATGAAAATGGCTTGTAAAAGAATTACGGAACATAGGCAGCGGAAACAGGTAAGGGAACGGTGACCAGAGGTGAAACCTCGTACTGCCAGAAATTCAGTCCACCTGGTCGAAGCACATTTTCAAGAGGAGTAGCCTCCGTGCTCGACGTAGGGTGTATTCTGGAGCTGGACACCGGGGCAAGTGGGCCATTGAGCAGGCAGGGAGCTCCTATTTATGGTACACTCGATGGTCAGGCACGCGCACTGAGGGCTGCGCGTCGAAGCTAGCAGAATGATACACAGGCGCGCGTGCAGCTGGCTGACGGAGCGAGAAGGGGAGCGCCGGACATACAACACCCTCCCCTCCTAAATACGCCGGTACGGCGTGAAACGGCGGCGGCGCTGGCGGCGACTGCGATGCTGGGGCGGAGCTGCTGATTTCTCTGTTGTATTGTCCGGAGCTGGAACTGGGCGGAGTGGCGCTGTCTCGTCCTGAAAGGAACCCATTGTTATTAAATGATCTAAAGCGCGTTCAGCAATAGATTTATCAGGTTTAGCAATAGCATCAATAGCTGGACAGGGGCGGTAGCGCAGACGTATCTGATCTTGATGGCGGCAGATACGTTTCTCCGTAGTCTGTATCTCGTATAGACGATGACCCAAAGATCTGCAGATGACTCCAGGTATCCAGAGTGGGTTGGATTTGAATGTCCTGGTGTAGACCTTGTCGTTGAGGGAGAACTTCGTTGGTGAGGTCTTATGCTGGGCCGGAAGAGGCTGTAACAAAGAAAGTAAAGTTCTGTGAGGTCGTCCATGGAGTTTCTGTGCAGGAGTGATATTATCAGCGCCTGGTAGAGTTCTGTAGTTGTTTAGGAGTTGGAGCAAGGCTTGGTCTTTAGTTAAGCCTGAAGAGACAGCTTTCTTCATACTTCTTTTAAATGTCTGTACGAAGCGTTCAGCTTCACCATTAGATTGAGGGTGAAAAGGTGGTGCTAGGATATGACGAATGCCATTATGTGTACAAAAGTTCTGAAAAGCAGTAGCTGTAAATTGAGGTCCGTTGTCCGAAATGAGTACTTGCGGTAAACCTTCTGTAGTAAAGATTTTCTGGAGAGCACGAATGGTAGCTTCGGTTGTAGTAGTCGAATGCATATCCACGACATATGGAAAGTTTGACAGTGAATCGATGACTATTAACCACATGGAATTGAGGAAAGGACCTGCGAAATCGATGTGAACTCGTTCCCATGGAGTAGTAGCAGGAGGCCATGAAGCAAGATCAGAAGACGGGGCGTTCTGATTCGTTTGACATTGCTCACAATGACGTATTAGCTTTTCGATGGCGGCATCAATACCGGGCCAGTAGCAGTGTTGACGGGCGAGTTGCTTTGTTCTGGAGATACCCCAATGGCTTTGGTGTAATAATCCGAGAACTTGTTTCTGTAGGCTAAGTGGGATAACCACTCGGAAGATGGTGCCTGCTTCTAGTAATACAACTCCGGCACGAGTCGTGAGACGATGCTGCATACGATGATAAGGTGCCAGGTGGGCAGGAAGTGTGCTCTGAAGAGGCCAACCGTTGCGGATGTAAGTACGTACAGTAGCAAGTGTACTGTCCTTATCCGTAGCTTTAGCTATGCAGGTAGCATCAATAGGAAAACTGGATACAGTATCTTCAAGTTCTATGTCCAACTGAAGACATTCAGATTCTTGAGAATCGAAGGCAGTATCAGGACCAACGGGTAAGCGGGAGAGGGCATCAGCATTACAATGCTGGGATGTGGCTCGATATACAATCTGATAGGAATAATCAGAAAGGAACATGGACCATCTTTGAAGCTTTCTGAGGGAATTCTCTGGGATCTTATTACCAGGATGGAATAAGTGTACGAGAGGCTTATGATCGGTAATGATCAGGAAATGGTTGCCATAGAGATATTCATTGAAACGGCGAATACCAAAGATGATGGCTAAAGCTTCTTTCTCTATCTGTGAGTATCGACGTTGATGGTCATTAAGTGTTTTCGAAGCGAAGGCGATGGGGCGTTCTTGTCCATGACGATCCTTCTGGGAGAGAACTGCACCGACACCGTAGTCTGAAGCGTCAGTAGCTAGCGTGATGATCTTGTCGGGCTGAAAATGAGTGAGTTGTATAGCTTGAATTAAGGCGTTGTTGATTGTTTTCCATGCCTGTTGGCATTGCGGAGTCCACTGAAACTTAACACCTTTTTTACGTAGAGCGTTTAATGGAGCTGCCACTGTAGCGAAGCGTGGAATGAACTTATTATAATAGTTCGCTTTGCCTATGAAGGACTGAAGCTGCTTGAGGTTCTGAGGTGCTGGCATGTTTACTATCGCGGAGACATTCTGCATACTAGGACGAATTCCATTCTTATCAAGTATATGTCCTAGGTAGTGAACTTGAGGCTGAGAGAAGGTACATTTAGCGAGATTCGCTCGTAGGCCATTGTCTTTCAATTTCTGGAGAAGAAGGCGGAGATTGGTGAGATGTTCCTGATGATCTTTTCCAGTAACAATAATATCATCCAGGTAGTTAGCACAACCGGGAATTGAGGCGGTGAGTTGAGCCAAATAGCGCTGAAAAATAGCCGCTGAGGATGAAACACCGAATGGGAGCCGCTGGAGCTGGAGCAGTCCGAGAGGAGTGTTGAGTGTGAGAAATTTCTTAGATTCTTCGTCTAAAAGTAGCTGGAGATATGCTTCTTTAAGATCAACTCGAGAGAAGAATTGTCCACCAGAGAGACGACGGAATAAGTCTTCTGGACGTGGAATAGGAAAGATATCTGTGTCGAGTTGCGCGTTGACTGTAGATCGAAAATCGCCACAAAGTCGAACATTACCATCAGGTTTCTTGATTATCACGAGTGGAGTAGCCCATTGACTAGAAGTAACTGGTACAACAATGCCAGTTTGTATCCATCTTTCTAATTCTTTCGTGACCTGGTCTTGAAGTGCTAGGGGTACTGGTCGTGCTTTGAGGAAGCGAGGCTTAGCTGTATGTGAGCTGTATAGTCTTTGGCTGTTCCGAGCTGAGAGTCGAAGACTTCAGGAAACTGCGCTAGGAGAGCGGTAACGTCAGAAGTAGGATGCAATGTAGACACGACGTTAATGTTGTCATGTATCTGGAAACCAAATAAGTTAAATAGATCCATGCCCATAATGTTTGATGCAGTGTAGTTGTTAACTACGAGAAGAGGAATGGCTTTCTGAATTCCTTTATAACTAGCCTGAAGCTTAATTTGACCTTTGATGTCAATTTTCTTCTTGTTAAATGTCACGAGCTGGATGTCAGCTGGAGAGCATGAAGGTGAACCTAAGTTGTGGTAGGTAGTCAGGTTAATAATAGAGACAGGTGATCCTGTGTCTAATTGAAAATCGACAGATCGATCAGAGAATGAGAGAGGAATGATGATTTTGTGAGAATCCTTTGTGGGAAGAATAAGATTGATCTGATCAACTTCCATGTCTTGGCGGGGCTGTATATGTTTCCGGCGTGCTGCAGTAGTCTTAGCAGGGCGGAGCGAACTTTGACAGACAGTCTTAATGTGTCCAAGTTTATTACATCGTTCACAAGTAGCTTTGAAAAAACGACAGTCACGACGTTCATGATGCTTGAAACAACCTCGGCAGGAAGGCAGGAGTTTCGAGGTGCTTTTAGAAGTGGGCTTCCGTGTAGCATTACGAGAGGGAACCTGGCGAGAATGCTTTGTGGAGAGCGCCTTATCCGTACGGTTCACTGTAGCAGAGGACTTGCGGGCCTGAGGCGAGACTTGTGCAACTTCGTGTGGAGAAGCTATAGCTGCGGCAGTCTTGGTAGTAAGCTCATAAACCGTAGCAATACGCTGGACGTCTTCTAAAGAAGGGTTACTCTGCTTGACAGCGTCAAAACGTATTTTGTCTTCAGGAGTATGTAAAATTATCATGTCCCGAATGAGAGAATCAGTGTAGGATGAACCACAACCGTCCTTGGAGCAGATGAACTGGCAGGGTTTAGCTAGACCACGCAATTCAGTTATCCATTCAGTATGTGTCTGATGGGGTTGCTTTCTGCTCTGAAAAAATTTATAGCGAGCAGCCACTATGTGAGGAGCTTTGGCATAGTGTTCCGTGAGACGGGCCAAGAGCTGCGTGAAGGGTACCCCAGATAAGTGTTCTTCCGGACTTAATTTACGTAGTAATTCACACGTAGCATTGCCAACCGAACTAAGAAATAGTGCGCGGCGGCGTTGATCATCTGTGACAGAATGGCAGATGAAATGTTGTTGTAAACGGGCTAAATAAACCGACCATTCTTCCTTAGCTGGATCAAAAGCAGAGAACGGAGGAATAGCTGATGGCTGTGTAGAGACAGAAATAGCTTGAATAGCCTGAAGTAATGCTGCCTGTTGTTGTTGCATAAATTGTTGTTGTTGCTGCTGTAAGGCTTGGAAGACCGTAGCGAGTTGTTCCGCAGCAGCCATTGCGAGATGCGTGCAAGAATGAGTAAGGTAAGCTGTGTGTCAGAACGGGTTGGAGTGTCGTTGTTGTTTAGCACTTCGCCGTAGAGTTGACAACTGGGCCTGTTGAATTGTAGTGTCGTGTTGACCTCGTCACTATAGAGTTGGCGATTGGGGCTGATGACGTGTAGTTTGTTGCTTGTTTACCTCGTCACCTTAGAGTTGGCAACTGGGGTCGAAGAATTGTAGGTTGTTGCGTTTTTACCTCGTCGCCATAGAGTTGGCGACTGGGGCCGAAGAATTGTAGAGTTGCTGCTTTTTTACCTCGTCGCCATAGAGTTGTGTTGTAACCAAGGTTGCAGTTTACAGAACACAACTTTATTTTGCTTCACTTTATAATATTTACACAAATAACTGAAATTTATTTTGAAGCAAAAAGGAATATTGAATCTTGAGAAAAGTCTTTCTTTATACAATATGTACAGGTTTGCAGTCTTTATATACACTTCTATCTTGAAAAGATAGTCTTGGGAATTGACACGTTGATAGTCGAGAACTATCTGGCACACTAACATAAATGTTCATGAGAGTCCTTGTTTGTTGAAGTGCCTGAATTCCTAAAAAGCAAGTTCAATTGATTGAAGATATTCCACCTAGCGAAACTAAGGGAGCTTGCATAAATTAGGGAATGAAAATGGCTTGTAAAAGAATTACGGAACATAGGCAGCGGAAACAGGTAAGGGAACGGTGACCAGAGGTGAAACCTCGTACTGCCAGAAATTCAGTCCACCTGGTCGAAGCACATTTTCAAGAGGAGTAGCCTCCGTGCTCGACGTAGGGTGTATTCTGGAGCTGGACACCGGGGCAAGTGGGCCATTGAGCAGGCAGGGAGCTCCTATTTATGGTACACTCGATGGTCAGGCACGCGCACTGAGGGCTGCGCGTCGAAGCTAGCAGAATGATACACAGGCGCGCGTGCAGCTGGCTGACGGAGCGAGAAGGGGAGCGCCGGACATACAACAGAAACCTTCATTCTGAGAGAGATGTCCACAACTTCGGCATGATGAAGAAATTCATCATCAAGGGGAAATTTCCTGATAATGTAACTGCAAGCTGCCATATAAAACTCTCGTAAAGAATTATAAAACATCTCTTCATCACAGTCATTATCTTTCAACTATGCCTTAGCTTTTGCTCCAATTACCAAGTCCTCATTGGCATTCTGGTATTTCCTAATCTTGAATTCAACACTCAAAGGGGAGCTAGATTCTGACTGAATAGAACATGGCTGAACAAATCTGACCAATAGGTCAGTTAAAAGACCAGCAAGTTTCCTCCTAAGAAGATGTATGGCTGGAGCATCTTGTTGCAGAAATATATTCACCGAGTTAAAATCAAGAAGTGTACTCTGAAGAAAGTAGCAAAACAGTTTAGTGTGTTGGTCTTGCATGAAACATTTCACAGTTTCAAATTGCTTGGTGGTCTCATTTTTATGGTGGGTCTCACTACAAAATATGAGTGTCAAAGCTTCCCACTGCTCAAAAACTCTATCAATAGACTGAAAAAGCGAGAGCCAACAGGTACTAACATTTCAAAATTTTGTGACCCTCTGTGCCACAAACAGCCTGATAAACTTTCAACGTGTTTTGCCTTTTAGAACTCTTATCAAGATAGTAAAGTAATATAACTGAACCAAAAAGTTCTCTACATTGACTGGTAATTGGGCTGCTGCTTCTTGTGCACAGATGTGTATGAGATGACATGAACAACCTGGGACATAAACAGAAGAATGCCAGTCCTTCACAAATTTGGCATCACCTTTATTAGCCCCTATCATTGTGTATGTATTGTCAGATGAAAACTAAGAAACATCCTGATATTGTACTCTTTACAATTCCATGTCGTTACATAAGACCTGAAGTTAAGGTGCTTAGTTTCATTCACCTCAACGTTCTTGACCAGTCTGTATATTAACAATCGATTTTAAATCTCCACTAGTGTTTGAAAACACATTTCAATATTAGTTACGTCAAGAAAATGAGAATGAAATATGTGGGTCAAATAATCCCCAGTATCAATATCCTCTTTCCTCAAGACTTATGATAGAGAAGATCCATTTTAGTTTTGAACAGATTTTTAAGTTAAAAAAATAGAACTGACAAGTTTTAATTGTGTAAAAACACCATTAATTTAAATTTATATTTTCATTCGCAACAATCTTGACCGGCCTACAATTAACAATCAGTTTTAAATCTCCACTTGTGGTTGACAACACATTCTGACATTAGTTATGGTACGTCAAGAACATGAAATGATATAGATGGGTCAAGTGAACTCCGGTATGTAATATCCTCTTTACCCAAGACTATTGATAGAGGAAGAAGATCCGTTTTAGTTTCGGACACATTTTCAAGTTAGATACAATAGGACCAACAAATTTTAATGTGTTATGTTTTGTTCACATTTTTAAAATTATTATCCTGGCATGTTAGGATTAAGAGAATATTAACGTTTGTATATTATACTATATAGATTAAAAAGGTCCCAAACCTTGACCTAAAGATTGTCTACAGGCTGAAGATGTCCCAATAATGGATGAAACATGTACCTGACCTGATAAGTGTACATAAATTCATGTAGATTCAAACCACATTAAACGTGGAAAGTATTGAATAGGCGGTTTTATTAAATTATCCTTGAGATTCTATGCCTGGTTACAAACCTTGTCAGTGTTTTCCGGGCTTGTAGGCCGTGGTCCAGGAGCGAGGGAATGTCCCGAGGTTTCACTGAAGACTGTGTTTGGCGTTTCAAGGGTAATATGCTTACAATATTGTGATTTTTTTATTTCCCACCTTTTCAATACAATTGGTTTTATGTTGTTAGATCATAGTGCTACAACACTGTTCTATAGGGACATGTTTCACTTGAATTTCAAGCATCCTCAGCCTATATAATCATCTCAAGGTTAAGACCTGTCGTATTTGATTAGTTTTGACAAATTTGTGCTTAATTATAATTCTAACAATAAAGTAATAAAATATATAAACATAGGAATTTATGAACACATTAATAGTTTAACAATATGAATGACTATACTAAAATTGGAATAACCGTTAATTCTAAAGATATTGACATCTAAAACACAGTGTCTTCAAATGTTGAAAATTTGGCTAAAATTGTTTTCTTAAAGTTCTAGTTTATTAAAAACAATTGTAATTTGACTTCTATGTTAAAACTTCAGTCGTAGTTAAAACTTATTGGTGTCTTAAAATTAAAATCTTGGATCCGTTTGGAATTCAGCTTCTTGTTTTAATGTTGAGGCTTGCTACAGTAATTTAATAGTTTTGGACTATAAAATATTGAATTAGTTAGTTTCATTGAACTAGTCTTGTTTTTACGATCAGATTTTCTGTTGGTAGTAGTTTGTATTTACGAAGTATTTAGTTAAAAGGGACGTCGATCCAAAATCTTGAGGAGTTGATTGGTTTCATTCATAATATTTGAATGATGGTGCGTCGTTAACAAAGGAAATTCACGCTCCCTAACTGTACACATTCGACCAGTCAACAGGATTATATAACTGAATGTCCAACAACAAAACTACAAAGAGGGAGCATCTGCACCTACTCAATATCTTTTAACGAGATTAGTACCAGTAAACTAATGACACACCATAATATTCTGATATTCATCATCCAACATTCTTAATCGTATGAACTTAAAAAGGAAAACAATATACATAGTTGAATATTCTAGAATGCTTGGTACAAACATGCCTGTGAATGTACAAAATTAATATAATTCCAAAGCGTACCGCAAGTATACTGTGAACATTTTATTGTATTTTAAAGTATTATTTGATAAATTTTACTACATCCATATCATAGAATGTTCCAGAATCTTTTAGTATAAACATACCAATGAATGTATACAACGATTCACTAATATCAACTGAACTTCAAAGTGTACCTCAAGAATGCCATAAACATTTTACGTGTTGAAATTGTATTTCGCCATATTATCTACTACTCATGAACAGTACACTAGAATTTTATGTAACATATACATGTCATAGAACATTGACGCTTGTTTTTAAACCAGAAAAGACATCATATCATTGTATATTTTATATATTGTATATTTTAATATTATCACTTACATCATGTGACATTCTTCATTAGATTTAGTAATGTTTTAAAATTATATGTTAAGTTAACTTTAGATCTTATGACCAGCTGAGGATGACCTCTGTGAAGATCAAAACCGGTACTGCTTAGTAACAAGATATAATAAAGTATTGATTAGGTGGACGGTACCCATTCTTTGTGATTGTAAACAAAATGATTAAGCGTAAAAGCAATGAAGAGCTGAGTGGTGATGGATATAAGCGATTTGTGGCAAGAGTTTCCATGCCTAGACCATCTAAATTTTCACCATACCACGTTTTATGTGGAACAAGCAAGTGTGATTTTTCAGTTAAATGTGGAGAACAAGATGACTGGCAACGCCATCTGAAATCTGAAAGCATGAAGATTACGGGACGCATCAAAGGGCGATGTTTTACTACAACAAAGTAATGATAATAGTGTTATATGGGTTGAATGTTGTTTCAAGCATTTTTGGTTGGTTGAACATAACTTTCCCTTATCTGTCGTTATTCAAGGTCATGTTTCCCAACTCTCAAATTGCTAAAAAGTATGTTATTGGCAGAACCAAGACGTCGGCAATAGTGAGAAGCATGTCAGAGTCAGCAGTATGTGAAATAGTCAAGTCTTCAAGATGCACCTTACTCACTCATTGTGTACTGATGGTTGCAATGATAATGACTGCAAATTGTATACATTGGTGTTCACTTATTTTTGTATTTTTATTTTTGTGAGAATGAAAAAAAGAACAGATGGTTACTACTTGCTCTAGTGGAATGTGATAACACTGGGGAACCAATATTTCAAGCATTGGATAGAGAAATTAAGATCAAGATGCTGAAGTGGGAAAACTTTTTATCATTTGGTTGTGACAATGGAAATACAGTGGTATACATTTAAGGGAGTGTCAGCATTTTTGAAAGAGCAGAATCCTTCATTTGTTGTACGAGACTATATCTGTCACCTACTTCACTTAACTACCCAGAAGGCTACTAAAACATTGAAAGAAAGTGTAAATGTAAACACATCATTAGTAGACATCTTTCTTTCTTTCTTTCTGTCTTTCTTTCTTTCTTTCTTTCTTTCTTTCTTTCTTGAAAGAAGCTCCAAAAAAAAAAAAAAGAAGAAGATATATCAGGAAACAAAGGACCTCATCTCAAAAGCAACATTTGAGATATGTCAGCACACGATGGTTATCTCTCCCTGATTCAGTATACAGGGTATTAGAACAGTGGGGCTATTGAAATTGTTGTTTCATGTTGGTGAAGAAATCAAGTCAAAAACCAGCAATAGCAAATTTCTTGCATTGAAAGCAGCAATGAATGATGCCACTAAACTTAACGTGTTATTTCTGAAGAATACACTCCCCGTTTTTGCAGTGTACATCACGTTGCAAGCAGAAGCTCTCTCCATACATAAAGTGGCCTGGTACATGAATGGATTGGTGTTGGATTTAATGGTGAAATATTGGAAAGCAATTAGAAGTAAGTTTGAAATGCATACCAATACGAAGTTCAATAGCAGGAGTTGTCAGAAAGATAACGATCTTGTAACAGGAGTTGCAACAAGACAGCACATTAAGCGAGCAAGTGAGGCTGGCAGTATATCTTGAGATGACATGAGATAGTTCTTAAAATTGGTAAGAAGTTTCCTCACTACAGCATGCAACTACATTTTCAACAAATTCCCTTTTCATGGCTGTGTGGTGAAGCATGCAGAATTAGTGGATGTTTTATTGAGAGCAACTGCTTCATTTCCATTAGTGATATTTTTTGTTGAATTGTTTGGAAATATAATTGAGAACTCTGACCAAGATAAAAAAAGTGGTATTTGCTTCCTACCTAGCAGATCCATTAAATCAAGACATTTCAAACTATGAAACAATGGATGTAGCATGGGGGGGGGGGAATTTTCCAAGGATTTTTTAGGCAAAAGGGCTGCAAGAAAAGTGACTTAGTTATGTTAGCATGTGCTCTTGTTTTTAACATGTAAGAATAGAAAAACTTGTGGATAATGTCTGAAATTGCAGATTAGAATTTTTCCTAGAAGTCTCGTTTTCCTACAGTCTCCTCTGAGATTCACACTACTGATGATCATTTTTGAAAGTTGGAATCTCTGTTTGACTGGTGGTTGATACTGTGGTATGTTATATCTATATAGAGATTTGTATTAAGATGATCGCAAACACCCAGTCCTCAAGCTGAGGTTATGAACGAAACACAGCTAAAATCTTGTGCCCAGGAGGGAATTAGGCCAGTCAACTAAAGGTCATTTTATGCTCACAGTTCAGCCAAGAAGCTGGATATAAACTTTCCTATAATTCTATTTCAATAATCCTTTAACAGATTAAAAAAAAAAAAAAAAAGTTACAAGTTCCTTTATCACTGAAAGGTCAACGTGCCTACTGTTACCATATATAAGCAAATAATGCACACTGTTGCTTGATCCCTCCACCCTAATTTCTGGATGGAAAATTTTGAAAATGTTTGTATTTGTATTTCTGCATTAAAAAAAAAAAAAACACCACAAAAAAAAACAAAAAAAAAACAACCTTATCTGCATTACTAGTTCACGAGTGAATATGAATATCTTTGGTCCAAACTAACAGCAGATCTGTGGAAATTCACTATCTTTTCTTCCTAATTCGCTGGGAGACATTGCACAATGCTAGTTTTCGTACAAAAACAAATGATTTTGACTAGTGTGTGAGGTCTAACTGTAAAACCTATCATTTTCAACTCTATTGTGATTGCTGTGGCTTTCAATCAACACATTTCACTCGCGAATGCACATCCAAACTGTCTCTTCAGTCACATAATTGCATATCCTTTTTTCAAATTCTGTAACCTTTGCTTTTTGTTCCTGAAAAGCTCGGCAGTTCCAGTTTATGTGTTCGAGACAAGCTTTATTTTTCCTGCAAGGACGTACTGCAAATTTTGTCCCATCGTACTTCTTTTTCTTCCAGTAGTGCATTTACCAATGTGCTCAGCCTCTTTAGTAATGTGGCGTTTTTCTTTAACTCTAAATGACTTACAATGACAACTTGGAGCAGCCTTCCTAAACACATGCTACTTCTTAAACTGACACCAAGCAAATGGCTCGATAAGTATGCAGCATTTTTCTTGCTTGTGGTGGGAACAGTGTGGATAGAAAAATACCAGCTTGCAGATTTTTCTTTGTCAGGAACATTGTACAAACCTTCACACAAATAATACCCACACCCTAACTCTTTGCCACCAGTCTTTATTCACAGGGTTATTCTAAATGACTGTCAGGGTTTCGTGATTTTTTTTTTTTAACATGGAAAACGTGCCATTTTTATTGTTGTAGTAACGGTTAGACAAACGCATAGTTTTGTTTTGCATCAACTGTAGTACATAAGTTACCACCAAATGGCAGTAATAGCAGTGTTTAACAAAATGACATTTAGCGATAAGGAGAAAGCTTCTTGTACTCTTGAATTTAATCAACACCGATCCATTACCAGACTCCAGCGCCATTTTCAGACAAAATACGGGAAGGAGCCTCCTTCTGACAACTCTATTCGCAGATGGTACGCTCAATTTGTGGATACAAGTTGTTTGTGCAAAGGGAAAAGCAGTGGGTGTACTGCTGTGTCAGAAGCGGATGTGAATCGGATTAGGGGCGTTTATCTCCGTAGTCCTAAGAAATAAACTACGAGATGTAGCAGGGAACTGAAAGTTCCTCAAACCACAGTATGGCGTGTGTTACGAAAGTGCCTAAAGGTAAAGCCATATCGCCTACAATTGCATCAAGCTCTAACAGCTAATGACAAAGCCGTACGTTTCAACTTTAGCATGGCACTGCAGGAACGGATTGAAGAATGTTTGCATTTGGGGTGCAATGAACCCCCATTGTTATGTGGAACATGTGCGAGACTCTCCTAAGGTGAATGTGTTCTGTGCCGTTTCAAACACGAAGGTCTATGGCCCGTTCTTCTTCAATGAACAGACAGCAACAGGGCTGACTTACCTGGACATGCTCACAGAATGGCTGTTACACCAGTTGAGTGACGACAGGGATGATTATGTGCTGCAACAGGATGGTGCACCACCTCATTTCCACAGGGAGGTTAGAGTATTTTTAAACCAAGAACTTCCACAACGATGGATGGGACGCAGAACGGAAGGTGATTTGATGCTCTTACCCTTTCCACCATGTTCAATAGATCTTACACCATGTGATTTCTTCCTGTGGGGATATGTTAAAGATCAGGTATTTGGTCCTCCTCTACCGACGGATATTCAGGAAGTGAAGCAGCGCATCCAGACCGCCTTCGAAAGCATCACCGCTGCCATGTTGACTCGTGTGTGGGAAAAGATCGACTGTCGAGTAGATGTGTGTAGAGTGACGCAAGGCGCACATATCGAGCATTTGTAATGTATGTCAAAATAACTATGAGTTACAGTACACAATAAAACAAGATTCATATTCCTACGTCAATTGCACTGTAAGTTATGAATTTTTGTAACCCCGTCAATCATTTAGAATAACCCTCTATATGAAGGGATTTTTCACACGTATATGGTACTAGCTGTTCCCAGCAGCTTCTCGTGCATGAATTTTGTAATTTCATAAAAGTAATCATTTCTCGGCACTGCATTAAGACATTATCTGAAAAATCCCTAAAGTATACACACTCACCGAAAAATTGAGTTTCGTTATCCAGAACCTTACTCTAAACCATTTTTGTGGTGTTGCCTTTTGGGGCTGAGATGACCTGGCTACTGGCAGAGCTAACTTTGTAACATGCGACATAGAACTGTCCATGTGAAATACAGTCCTCTAAAGTAAAAAAAAAATTACATGTTCTTTTATTTTTAAGGGAATTCCAAATACTGATTTCCACGTCTGTAACATCTTCAGTTTTTGAGATAAGTATCCCAATAAAAAGAATTCAAACCCTTAATCAGTCCTGCCCCATCTCCCCCCCCCACCCCAAGTGGATTTTTGAAAACAAAAAATGCATGTTTCTTTATTTTAAAGGAGATTCCAAATACTAATTTTCACGTCTGTAACGTCTCCAGTTTTAGATATATATGTATCCCCATAAAAAGGGTTTTTCCCAAAAACAATGGTATTTCTTTATTTTTAAAGGAGATTTCGTGTACTAATTTTCACGTCTGTAACATCTTCAGTTTTTGAGATCTAAGTATCCTCATTGAAAGGATTCAAACCAATTTTTCAATTATTTTTACGCCCCTTACGTGGATTTTCCAAAAACAAATAATACATCTTTGTACATTTTTTAAGGATATTCCAAATACCAATTTTTGTGTCTGTAAACCGTTAAGTTTTTGAGATATAAATATACTCATTTTAAAAATTCACCCCCCCCCCCCCTTTTCACCTCCTCAACAACAGAATATCTAAAAATCCTTCCCTAGTGAGCACCTACACTGTAATATAAATGTATCCCTAAAATCTCGTTACTTTATATCCAGTAGTTTTGGCTGGGCGATGATGAATCAGTCAGTCAGGACATGTTATTTTATAATACAGATGGTATGGAGTGCCAAAAGTTTACAAAACATACACAAGTGTTGAGGAGGTACCTAAGATTATGTTATAACGATATTAATATCTTCCTTAGGAAGACTATTGGCCTCCATTGAATCCACAATCATTTTTTGCTGTAGAAACTTTTAATCTATACCTTGTTCTTCAGTCAGACATATTTTGCAGGTTTTCGATCAGGGACTGGAATATTTGGTTCAAACTCTTTGAGTTTGTTTTACAATCCAGCTTGCTTTGGAGCAGTTACAACTACAACAGGATTTTCATTCAGCACCACCAACACTTCAAGTCCTTTTGGTGCCAGCACACAGTCAAAGCTGTTTGGAGGCAAGTGAATGTTATTAAATATTGGTAGTACAGTATCGTGTAGTTCTGGACCTCAACCCAATTTACTCTGGAAGTGGTCCGAGAAGTTTCTTTAATATTTCTTATTCATCAGAGGAATTCAATCGTGAGGGTTTATTTTTTCAGTCCGTAAGATATTCATAACGTGACCTTATATCATGGCACGGCACTCAATTTTGTTATATCATTGTTTGAGCATTTCATATTGAGAGACATATATAAAATAAACATAAAATCACGAAGTAAACAACCAATATACACTGAAAAAAATTTTCAGAATATCCAGAATATAAATGGTGCAATGCAATAATAAATTTACAGAATTTTGTTTATTGCATTACAGGCACACACTGTCTGGAAATGTAAAGTTTTACAAACTCCTATGTTTTTCTTCCAGTATCTAGCACAAATAAACGGTAATAATGAAACGGTTGCAATTGAAGAGTGTCTGTTCAAAAGATGTTATTTCCACTTAAAAAAGTATTGCATCTATGTACATTGCAGTAGCTGAATACTATTGAATGTCATGTGCATTGCAGATGAAAAAGGTGTAATTTCTTATGTAAACACACCCCTCACAACATGATCCGGATCAAAAGGTTCTATATGTATTGTAAACATCAGTGTGCATTCAGAGTGACCGTGTGAAAGTTGGGAATAAACAAAACTATTTCCTTTCCATTATGATAGATATTCCCCTTCAAAAGGGCAAATTTCCTCTGGGTTTTCATCGACATATTTAAAGTATGAGAGCATTACTGGACACGGCGTATGTGTGGTGACACCTATTAGCAGGCAGGTGTACCTTCGGCCACAGAGATGTGGTATTACACAATGCCCTTGTAGTTTGGATGCACCTTGCTGTGATCACTACACATTTGTACATGTGTAATGGTGAAGTAATGAGCGAGGTAGAAGTCTCTACCCCTAATTTAACATGTAATAAATTTCATTGTTGGTCTGTATTGAATTTCTGTATAACCTTAAAATAATCATATTTATTTAAATTTGTCCTACCTATTCAATACGTACAGTTCTTTTGAATGCTTATGACTTATACATTATAAATCATTATTGGGACATGTTTCCCCTGTGGAGTGGGCATCATCAGCCTATACCTCTTCCTCAAAATCACAAATATTCGGGATCCAGATTATTTTTTCTTAACAGACTGCCTTACTATTTAAACTTGAAATATCTAAGTTTAAAATACATTTCTGTTTGTCAATCTTAATTAAAAGGTGAAATGTTTGTAACGGTATATAAAATTCTTAAAATGAGTTGTTAAAATGTTCAGTGGAAACACCAGTTTTGTAACACATCAGAATGATACAGATGTTGATTCCCGTAGGGAATCTGAAATATTTGTTCCAAATGAGTAAATTTATAATACCAATATAAATGGTCCGTTATTGGACATTATAAATTTTCCAGCTAACTCATTCCTGGTTGCCAGCGTTTTGCCCCCATGAGGAGAAGGACATCAGTGCAACATTAGCCAAAATTGAATCAAACATAGCTAAACTTCCTTTGGAACAACAGAATGACACAAGATATGAGATAAAGAAAAAACTTCCCATTTTAGCCAAAGAAATAAAAAATAATTCTCAGCACACCAACCATAAACTGAGCCAAGAAATAAAAACCAAAATAGAAACTAATAATATAATAGTTACAAAAGCTGATAAAGGAGGAGCAACAATATTGGTGAATAAAATAGATTACATTAATAAAACAGAAGAAATTTTTCAGACAAATCCTATACAATAATCAACAAACGTCTGATCTTAGAGGATCGAATCAAGAAGGACAAGCCCACGTACATGGCATTCGTAGATCTAGAAAAGGCATTCGATAATGTTGATTGGACCAGGCTATTTATGATTCTGAAGATGATAGGGATCAGATACCGAGAACGAAGAATTATCTACAACCTGTATAAAAATCAGTCCGCAGTGATAAGAATCGAGGGCTTTGAAAAAGAAGCAGCAATCCAGAAAGGAGTGAGGCAAGGCTGCAGTTTGTCCCCTCTCCTTTTCAATGTTTACATAGAACAGGCAGTAAAGGAAATCAAAGAGAAATTTGGAAAGGGAATCACAGTCCAAGGAGAGGAAATCAAAACCTTGAGATTTGCCGATGATATTGTTATTTTATCTGAGACTGCAGAAGATCTTGAGAAGTTGCTGAATGGTATGGATGAAGTCTTAGGTATGGAGTACAAGATGAAAATAAATAAGTCCAAAACAAAAGTAATGGAGTGCAGTCGAACGAAGGCAGGTGATGTAGGAAATATTAGATTAGGAAACGAAGTCTTAAAGGAAGTAGATGAATATTGTTACTTGGGTAGTAAAATAACCAACGATGGCAGAAGTAAGGAGGACATAAAATGCAGACTAGCACAAGCAAGGAAGAGCTTTCTTAAGAAAAGAAATTTGCTCACTTCAAACATTGATATCGGAATTAGAAAGATGTTTTTGAAGACTTTTGTGTGGAGCGTGGCATTGTATGGAAGTGAAACATGGACGATAACTAGCTCAGAAAGAAAGAGAATAGAAGCTTTTGAAATGTGGTGTTACAGAAGAATGCTGAAGGTGAGATGGATAGATCGAATCACGAATGAAGAGATACTGAATCGAATTGGCGAGAGGAGATCGATTTGGCTAAATTTGACGAGAAGAAGAGATAGAATGATAGGACACATCTTAAGACACCCAGGACTTGTTCAGTTGGTTTTTGAAGGAAGTGTAGGTGGCAAGAACGGTAGGGGTAGACCAAGGTATGAATATGACAAACAGATTAGAGCAGATGTAGGATGCAATAGTTACGTAGAAATGAAAAGGTTAGCACAGGATAGGGTGGCATGGAGAGCTGCATCAAACCAGTCTATGGACTGATGACTCAAACACACAATCAACAAAGACCCGATAGTTTAAACACAATGTAATTTAAAAACTTTACTCACCGAGCTCGATAGCTGCCGTCGCTTAAGTGCGGCCAGTATCCAGTAATCGGGAGATAGTGGGTTCGAGCCCCACTGTCGGCAGCCCTGAAGATGGTTTTCCGTGGTTTCCCATTTTCACACCAGGCAAATGCCGGGGCTGTAGCTTAATTAAGGCCACGGCCGCTTCCTTCCAACTCCTAGGCCTTTCCTATCCCATCGTCGCCATAAGACATATCCGTGTCGGTGCGACGTAAAGCAAATAGCAAAAAAAAAAAAAAAAACTTTACTGAAAAGTTCAACATTCCTACTAAAAGAACAGGAACAACAAAAACTAATTAACATGAACCCCAAAATACCCACAGTAAGAGCTTTACCAAAAATTCACAGGAAAGAAACCCCCATAAGACCCATAATAAACAGTAGAAATAGCCCAACTTACAACACCTCAAGATTTCTACATAGTTTACTGAAGAAACATTACAAATTATACAATACCGAACCAATAAAAAACTCAATAGATTTTTGTGATAGATATTCAAAATACAACCCAAAAACGTAATGTGCTCTTTCGACATAAGAAACGTATACCCCAATACCCCAAAAATGAAACTGTCAAAATTATAAAAGAAAATCTCACCAAGCACAACCATCTAAGTAATTTTGAAATTTAAGAGTTCATTAAGTTATTAAACTATTAACAAACAACTATTTTACCTTCAATGGTAAAATATACCACCAAAAAGGCCTGCCAGTGGGTGACCCCATATCAGGTATTTTTGTGCATATATATGGACTTTTTAGAACAAAATAAAATATTGATAGAAGTAAAAGGGATTGATCTTTGGCTACATTATGTAGATGATACATTCATAATAATAGATAATGAACTAAAAAAATAGTGACAAAATCTTGGAATTCCTCAATACCTTAGACCAAAACATAACATTTACAAAAGAAGACGAATTTAACAACTCATTAAATTTCTTGGGCATCACTACAACACGCTTAAATAAGTTTTAATTTTCAAATGCATAGAAAACCAACAAACTCCCAAACAACAATAAAAAATTATTCATTACACCCAATGTCTCAGAAACGAGCCGCATATTACAGAGCTTTTAAGATTCCACTTACACCCGAAAACCGAAGTGAAATACTTAAAAAACCTAGCCAAATTCAATGGATACAGCATGGAAATGATCAATAGGATCGTTAATAAAGTGAAATATTAACAGATGATAAACCTCACTGCAGACAAACTAAATAAGTCCATTTATGTATAACAACCCATACATCTACCAAGTATCGAACCCCCTTAAAAAACAAAAGGTCAAAATAGCATATAAAGCCCAAAACAGTAATCAAAGCAGATTTTTTAATCACAAGGTTGAAAATCTTAAAAATGACACACAAGTTCAGGAATTTATGAACTGACATGATCGCAATGTTTAGTTTCATATATTGGACAGACAGATCGCAGCTTCCATACGAGATACCAAGATAATTTTAACCTCAACAAACACAATAAGTTTTCTGCAATGAGTACGCATATGAAAGATACAGGCCATCATTATACAACAATAGACCAAGACCTAACAATTCTCAAAAAATTAAACAAAGGAAAACTAATGAATGAATACGATAATATATACATTATTTTGGACCAATACTTTAATAAAACCTGTAACTTAAATGACATGTCAGATGACAAAAACTCCATTTACAAAATAATACCCAAATTACTAAAAGTAATAAAAATAAAGGGACACAAGTTTAACAATATTTACAAATTTCCCCCCTCAACAGCTCCTATAGTTTCAATCAACACGGCCTCCTCCCAATTAATCCCTACAAACACGCCCCCACCGACAAACCAAGTGCATAACACTCCGCCTATCCCTCCTTCCCCTACGCTCCCTCTCCCCCCTCCAAGGATCACACTGTTAGAATACACGAAGTGCAAGCTCAGTGGTATCCAGTCGAGTTGGCATGGCAAGTGATACAAACTTGCCACGCAAGACACGAGGAGGTAAGCAAAAAGGTCCATAGTAAAGTTTTAGTTGTGGCCACTATCATACTTCACTTCTAAAACAACCTTTTTTAATTTCGTTACAGACGTTTAAACATCTTTACTTTCTGATTTGGAAGTAATTCTTCCTCCAACAAGTTAGAATTCCGAAAGTCTCCCATTAGATTAACGACAAGAACCGTGGCAAGAATTGACACACCCAGCATGTTGATAATCAACCTCATAAATACTACTCATCAAGATTTACTGAAGCTTCTTCAACGATACTGGCACCAACATTAATAATAATAATAATAATAATAATAATAATAATAATAATAATAATAATAATTGTTACCGAGTTTTTGTGGTAGTTAAGCATGAAAGAAGGTGCTGGGTGGTGAATAGGTCTCAAGCTACTAAAGAGAAATTAAATTTTAAAATTTAACAAGGTTATATTTTCTTTTCAAAATTAGGTAACAACAAATAGAACAGGTACTTAGTAGCCGAAATACAACTTGAAATGTACAATTACAGGGATTAAAGAATTTGGGCTTCGAGCCCTGAAAACACAATTCTTGAGCAACTAGCTCAACTTTACGATATACCAATTTCAACAAAAGGGGCAGAAGACCCCACTCAAACCCTGGAGCCCTTGCTCCAAATTACACAGCAAAGCCTCCTCGAGGCATACAACTCTCAGTTTTAGAAAAGAGCCACTCGCTCTTAAAGTTAAGCCTCTCCCAGGCCACACCAAACTCAACTTTCAAGTCGTCCTCAAAGGACATATACACAGGGGTAAAATACCCAACCTACTGAGGTCTATTAGGTGAGAAAAGATTAATACATGACCTCTAAAATACAACTTGAGAGGAGGCGAACTTGCACTCCTAATACACTTTGCTTTTAAAACCTAATCTGGCTCTGGGCCACTAACGCAAGGGCTAATCCCATACTACAGAGGTGACTTAGAGAAGAACACTTTACATTACATAAACGAAGAAAAGTTTGAGAAAATAAGTTCACCTCAAAACAAATGTGAGTGGGAGCTCGAGAGGGTTAGCACTCTCTATCCCAATATGTAACTTTACAAGAAAAGAAGAAAAGAGTAGTTACATTTTAGGAAAAGGTTACATGATGGAAAACGCTTCGAACCCGCCGCGAGAGTTAAACTGCCGACCTAGCAAGAAAAGAAGATATTAATAGGCCATTACCTGGTAGTAGATCGCTGCCGAGGAAAGAGGCGCTTCCCGCCTCCTGCAATGTACTTAATACACTGAAAGATGGAACAGAAGTGGCCCGGAGACCCCAAAATCAGCAGTTTATATCCTCTCGCGGAAGATTCTAGGCGTTAGGGGAAATAAAACACCCTCCCACAAAATCTTTATTGGTTCGGGAAAAGAAACCCCTACATAGAGGAAAAAGAAACACATTATTGGTGGAAAATTAATTAAAGAAATTCGGGATTGGCTAGATCCAAACTAAGGGGAAAAAGAGGGGTATACAGCCAACTTAAACAATAACAGAAAGAAATTTAACAAGAAACAAACTTTTGAAATAAAAATTTCTCCAACAAAATAGCTCTTTGATTTCGCACTAGGTTGCACTATTGTAATTCTTCAGTAGTGTCCTCTAGAAGAGAAAGTTCACACTTCTTACTTCAAGCGAAACAAAAACACATCAAAAGTGACACAGTTCAAAAACTCAAAATTTTCCACGTGGTGACATCTTCTGAGAAAGTAGAGAATTAATAGAATAGATAAAGTTCAACCTTCCTCCAGAAGAGGAGTTTCAACTGGCGCAACTTTTAAATAAACAGAGTAGAGGTGTACCGCCCGGTACAGACCTCCCCCCCCAAAAGTTCCTCCAAGGGGTAACACAGAAGAACATAAGCTTTGTTTCCAAAATAAGGTCCAAGTTTTGATGTTGATATTAAGATTAATTGCGGAAGCATTTATAAGATTTTAGTAATTTGGTTGGTTGCAATTTCAAAATTTTGTTGTTGCCGGTGCAGTAAAGTTTTTATGTTTGTAGAAGTTGAATTTCTGAAGATAAACCTTTAATGCTTAAAAGGTGAAGAAAAGTTTTGCAATGTCCACCAAATATTGTTGTTAAATTCCCAAATGTAATTATTGCTTATGGTGACTGTCCATGTAGTTGATGTAGATTGAGTCGGATGGCCAGACCGGCCGTTGCAGCTTGCGTCCAACGGAGGCCGCTCGGACCCCTCAAGTACCCTGAGATACCGCTCGCCCGCACTATGAGGGGAGCAGAGGTGTTGAAGTACGCCGCGCCCGCGGTGAACAGATACAGGCTGCGGGCATGTAGCAGGTCGTGCGCCGCACATCAGCCTTTGCCGGGAGGTGAGCTCCGGCTCGCCGTGCACATGTCGTCCTCGCTGGAGAGGAGGGGGCCCATCCCCCTCCCCAGTCGCTGCACGGCGCTGCGCGGCTGCGGGGGCGCTGAAACATTAAAGCTAGGCGGCAGAATTGTGTTGGACAATTATTTTCTTTGAGGGTACAGGCTTGTAGAGAGAGTGAGGGGCCAGCGGCGTGCAGATATTCATGGTATTCATTAAGCCACTGTGTAGAGTGGAGCAGGAGACGGGAGCGTGGTAATGGCCGTGGCAAGAACCGGATGGCAGTTTAACGGGTCGGGGCAGGTTTTACATAAGGCTTACATCTAAAACCAAAATATTACAGAAGGGGCAGAATGCCTTAAAAGTGAAACTCAAAAAAAATATAACCTTCATATCCTTTCAAAATAATATGGAGCAAGTTAACACAGAAATTACACCGGTTTCACCTGGGACAGGTGAACTCTAAATATCCTCTCGGTGGCTGGATTACTTAGCAATAAGGTAACCGGCGTAAGAAAATCGAGAATGATACAAGGCCCATGAAATCTGGGGGCAAGCTTGCCCGCGGGAACAAAATTTTTGACCATAACCTGGTCACCTACCTTCAAAGTGGTGGGTCTCCGTCCACGATCATACCTTTCCCTAACCTTTTCATGAGACACTTTAAGATTAGCTTTAGCCTTCTTCCAAAGATCTTTAATGTTGTCCGGATCTATTGTCTCGGGCAGAATGTCATTCAGAGACCAGAGGTTAGAGAGCGGCGTGTTGGGAACGAACTTAAACATCAAAGAAGCTGGAGTAAATTTGTGAGATTCATGAACCGCCGAATTCAAAGCAAAAGCTAACCAATGCAGGGACGTGTCCCACCTAGAATGATCTTCATGATGATAGGCAATAAGTGCGGACCTGAGATTGCGGTTAACCCGTTCAGCCAGAGATGGTTGAGGGTAATAAGCAGATGTAGGTACATGAGAGATGGACAAGTCAAAACAGAATTTACGAAACAGATTTGATGTAAAAGCTTTAGCATTATCAGATACAATGTATTGGCACGGACCAAAAGAAGCAAAAATAGAATTTAGGCAAGTAATGGTGGACTGAGCGGTAGCCAGCTTAGTCGGAAATAACCAGGAAAATCTTGTAAAACCATCTACACACACAAAGATGAACTTGTTGGCATTACCCTTTGACTGGGGGAAGGGTCCCACATAATCGATATACAGGCGTTCCATGGGGCGCGACGCTTGATGAGAAGACAAAAGGCCTACTTTAGTGGACATGGTGGGTTTACTGATCAAACAAGATTTACAAGCTTTTACAAGTTCTCGAATTTCACCGTCCATACCTTTCCATATGAACATTTCACGAATCTTTTCACGAGTTTTAAAGATTCCAAGATGCCCCCCCAATGGGGTCTCATGATAGTATTTGAAGATCATAGGTACAAGAACCGCTGGAACAACAACTTTCATCAACTTATCATGCCTCGAAGGGCAACATAGAACACCATTCCTCAGAACATAAGGGACAACATGTTCCCCAGAAGAAAGGGTTTCCATTATAGGAGCCAGCGTCGGATCTTCACGTTGGTATTTCTCAATATCCCTAAAAAGCATGGGAGCACCTGTTAAGATGGCATTAACACCAGATAGTATGGACTCGGAAGGTGATGAACTATCGACCGGTTCGTGGGTCTCGACGTCGTTATGAAACATACGGCTGAGTCCATCAGCAACAACATTTTCGGTACCTCTGATATGTCGTACATCAAATTGGAAGGCAGAAATACGGATGGCCCAACGGGCTATACGACCAGTACGACGCGGCCTACCTAAGACCCAGCTTAAGGCTTGATTATCTGTCTCCAGGTCGAATTTGACATGTTCCAGATAGAGACGGAACTTTTCTAAGGCGAATAAGACTGCCAACCCTTCGAGCTCATAGATGGAATACTTGGCTTCTTGAACCGATAGAGTCCTAGATGCATAGGCGATGGGACGCCTCCCTAGTTCAGTCTCTTGAAGAAGGACTGCAGCTACAGCTGACGACGACGCGTCCGTTTGGACGATGAATTTCTTCGAGAAATCAGGCATAGCAAGTACAGGGGCATTACAGAGAGCTAATTTAAGATCTTCGAAAGCGGCTTGTTGAGAAGGTCCCCACTCGAATTTGATGCCTTTCCTACGAAGAAGGTTTAAGGGCGCCGCTCTATTAGCGAAGTTAGGAATAAACTTCCTGAAGAAATTCACCATACCAATGAATCTAGCGATACCTTTGATGTCCTTAGGAGGTTTAAAATCACGGATGGCCTGTGTTCTAGAATGATCGACGGCTACACCATCAGGTGACACAATATGCCCTAGGAATGACATAGAGGGCTTAGCAAAGGCAACCTTGGACAACTTAACAGTTAACCCAGCCTTACGAAGGCGATTGAGAACTTCTCGCAAATGATCTAGATGTTCTTCAAAGGTTTCGGAAAATACGACGACATCATCCAAGTAGTGATATAAGTACTCAAATTTGATGTCGGAAAAGACCCTATCTAGTAGCCTAGTGAGCACAGCTGCCCCCGTGGGGAGCCCGAAAGGCACGCGGTTGTATTCATATAAATTCCAGTCCGTGGCAAACGCTGTAAGATGTTTAGACTCTTCGGCAAGGGGAATTTGATTATAGGCCTGATTCAAGTCCAAGATGGTGAAGAACTTGGCCTTACGAAACCATGAAAAGCAAGAATGAAGGTCGGGAAGGGGCACAGATTGCAACACCACCTTCCGATTGAGAGCCCTGTAATCAATGACAGGCCTGAAGCCTCCTTGGGGTTTCGGGACTAGAAAAATAGGCGAAGAATACGCTGACTTAGAGGGCCTAATAATACCATCCTTCAACATCTGATCGATGATTTCTTTCAGAGCCTTCATTTTAGGTGGAGATAGCCTATACGGTGGAAAACGGACAGGAATTGAATCCGTGACCTCAATTTTGTATTCAATAAGGTCAGTAACACCAAGAGTATCAGAGAACACCTCGGGAAACGACTGACACAGTTTCCGAATACTATCAGCCTGCTCCTCAGGTAGATGTCTAAGGTCTAACAACATCTCATCCTGGGTAGGCGAAATAGATGAACATGATACAGAATTACACTTTAACAAGGGAATTCTACAATTGGACGCAAATTTGAATATGCACGACCTACACTGGAGATCGAGCACAAGACCAGTGTGAGAAATGAAGTCCGCTCCCAATATGATGGGGCAAGACAAACGCTTGGCCACAAACAATTTGATCTTCCAAGTAAACTTAAAAACCCGAATTTTGACATGTATGGAACCTAGAATTTCTAATGGAGATGAATTAGCCGAAACATATTGAACAGGAGAAGAGACATAGTCAGGGAGTTTACAAACAGATTTCAATTTAGAATACCAATCAGCCGAAATAATGGAACAAACACTGCCTGAATCTAAGAGAGCTGTTATAGGCTCGTTATTTAACTCAATCTTAAGAAAAGGAACAGGTGCGGGGGTATCCGCCGCAATCCTAAGACACTCTTTAGGGCATTCAAAAGATGAATTTGAAGGCTGGTCGTTCTCTGCATTTACAACCTGTTTACTAGGGGCTAAGTCTCGGGAAGATGGATTAGTCGGCTCAGCCGACGCCACTAGTCACTTTTTATTATTGGAATAGCTGGAATTTGCACCAGAAGTTGAGCAGGAGGGGGTGCTATTTGAGTTTGGGCAATTCTTGGCGATATGTGAGAAGGCCCCACACTTAAAACAGCCTTGTGATGGCCCTACTCCATTCCTTGTCCCACTTGACTTGATCAGAGGACACTTATTCCGCAGATGGTCAGGCGACCCACAAACATAACATTTACGGGGATTGACTGGTCGGCGAGGTGGAGGCCGAGTGTTACTAAAGGAAGGCGGGGGTTCTTTCGCCACACGCAAGGAATCGGCATACCTAACTCCTTCCGCAGAGACGGCTAATGCTTCCAGTTCAGAGAAGGTTTGCGGGCACGCCGCGAAACACAAATATGACCTGTAGGGTGGTGAAATCCCTTCAACAATAGCTTGCACGATCTGATCCTCAGGGAAGTGGAGAGCAAACACCCTAGTATAAAACTTAATATCTTGGATGAAGTCTGCCAGGTTTTCATCCAAGCGCTGTACCCGATAATAGTATATCTGAATAAGGGAGGACCTGGCCCTAGCCGGGATGAAGTTAGCTAGCAAATGGGCGTGGAAATCCTCAATAGAAGATTGCTCGGCAATGGCTCTAACTATTTTGTCAGATAGAACACCAATAGCATAAGGATAGATAATTTGCAAAATTTGACATGGGGAAAGAGAAAACACAAGGGCATGATCCTGAAATTCCACTAGAAATCTTAAAAATGAAATTACGTCACTGGTGGTGTTGACGGAAAACTTAGAGATACCTCTAAGCAACATTGCCAATGGATGAGGCAAGCTGCTGAACCCAGGTGTCATAGTCGTTAAAGGTTTCAAGGGCAAGGAAGTTAATTCAGAGCGAATGTTACTCAATGACGCACGGCGTTCAGATTCGTTGTTCGATGGGGCAGAGATAGTTTGAGCAGCAACGGTTATCCTATTGACTTCTCCCTGAGGAGGCTCTTCCTCGTCACCTACATTCACCGTGGCGGGTTGATCAGTTTTGGGAGGAGCTTCGCCGGTTAGCAATAGAGTGACCTTATTAGACAATTCAGAAATAGTTTCAAGGAGCGTATTAGCTTGCTTCCTCTGAACGTCATTCACCTTTAGAGACAATAGATCATTAACTCTATTTGCAAAGTGATACAGCCTGCCTTGCACACGCTTAATTTGATTAGGAGATGGATCGTTTTCATCAAAAAAGCTGACTACCGATGCTAGCCCAGTAATATTCTCGACAATCGTGGAAAGAGAGTCGTCAATTTCTTTCTCTCCCAAATTGGGGATGGAAATGGGCAAATCAAGGGACTCTCTAAGCTTGTTAGTGTCTATTGCAACCGTGCCTCCAGATTGAACGTTTCTGATAGTTAACTCATATATCAACTCCTCTTTGCGCAAGTAGTTAAGGAGGAGAACATCGCGAGGGCCGGGCATGATGACAGAACAATTTTGAAAAACTCAAAAAATTCCAGCAACTGAGAAAATTGTTAGAGTTCGAATCAAAGCAATGTTTAGCCGTCAAAAGGGGCTAAATTGAGACCCATTCAACCACGCTCTGCTACCACTTGTTACCGAGTTTTTGTGGTAGTTAAGCATGAAAGAAGGTGCTGGGTGGTGAATAGGTCTCAAGCTACTAAAGAGAAATTAAATTTTAAAATTTAACAAGGTTATATTTTCTTTTCAAAATTAGGTAACAACAAATAGAACAGGTACTTAGTAGCCGAAATACAACTTGAAATGTACAATTACAGGGATTAAAGAATTTGGGCTTCGAGCCCTGAAAACACAATTCTTGAGCAACTAGCTCAACTTTACGATATACCAATTTCAACAAAAGGGGCAGAAGACCCCACTCAAACCCTGGAGCCCTTGCTCCAAATTACACAGCAAAGCCTCCTCGAGGCATACAACTCTCAGTTTTAGAAAAGAGCCACTCGCTCTTAAAGTTAAGCCTCTCCCAGGCCACACCAAACTCAACTTTCAAGTCGTCCTCAAAGGACATATACACAGGGGTAAAATACCCAACCTACTGAGGTCTATTAGGTGAGAAAAGATTAATACATGACCTCTAAAATACAACTTGAGAGGAGGCGAACTTGCACTCCTAATACACTTTGCTTTTAAAACCTAATCTGGCTCTGGGCCACTAACGCAAGGGCTAATCCCATACTACAGAGGTGACTTAGAGAAGAACACTTTACATTACATAAACGAAGAAAAGTTTGAGAAAATAAGTTCACCTCAAAACAAATGTGAGTGGGAGCTCGAGAGGGTTAGCACTCTCTATCCCAATATGTAACTTTACAAGAAAAGAAGAAAAGAGTAGTTACATTTTAGGAAAAGGTTACATGATGGAAAACGCTTCGAACCCGCCGCGAGAGTTAAACTGCCGACCTAGCAAGTAAAGAAGATATTAATAGGCCATTACCTGGTAGTAGATCGCTGCCGAGGAAAGAGGCGCTTCCCGCCTCCTGCAATGTACTTAATACACTGAAAGATGGAACAGAAGTGGCCCGGAGACCCCAAAATCAGCAGTTTATATCCTCTCGCGGAAGATTCTAGGCGTTAGGGGAAATAAAACACCCTCCCACAAAATCTTTATTGGTTCGGGAAAAGAAACCCCTACATAGAGGAAAAAGAAACACATTATTGGTGGAAAATTAATTAAAGAAATTCGGGATTGGCTAGATCCAAACTAAGGGGAAAAAGAGGGGTATACAGCCAACTTAAACAATAACAGAAAGAAATTTAACAAGAAACAAACTTTTGAAATAAAAATTTCTCCAACAAAATAGTTCTTTGATTTCGCACTAGGTTGCACTATTGTAATTCTTCAGTAGTGTCCTCTAGAAGAGAAAGTTCACACTTCTTACTTCAAGCGAAACAAAAACACATCAAAAGTGACACAGTTCAAAAACTCAAAATTTTCCACGTGGTGACATCTTCTGAGAAAGTAGAGAATTAATAGAATAAATAAAGTTCAACCTTCCTCCAGAAGAGGAGTTTCAACTGGCGCAACTTTTAAATAAACAGAGTAGAGGTGTACCGCCCGGTACAATAATAATAAAAAGAACAAGTAGTATAATAAGGCAACCAAACATATTACCACAAACTAGGATAAACTATTTTAATCCTTCAAAGCTATCAGTGTTTTACGTACAATTATGTTGTCTGACACCAAGATGCCTAATTCACATTTAGACATTTTTAACCAGATTCTTAATCCAGTGGATGATTATAAATGTAAATTATGTCATGTTTCCCTGTGCATATATGTGTAAATGTGATCTTTATTCTATAAGAGACAATGACCTAGAAGATATAATAGGGCCAACTTTATGAAAACATTCTAATGTGTTACAGAACAAGTGTTGCCACTGAACATTTTAACAACTATTTTAATAACAGTAGTTACAAACATTCCACCAGTTAATTAAGATTGACAAACAGAAATGTATTTTTAACTTAGATCTTACAAGTTTAAATAGTACGGTAGTCTGTTATGAAAAAATAATCGGGATCCCAAATATTTGTGATTTTGAGGAAGAGGTATAGGCTGATGATGCCTGCTACACAGGGCAAAACATGCCCCAATAATGATTTATAATGTATGTCATAAGCGTTCAAAAGAACTGTATGCACCCAGTATTGAATAGGTGGAACAATTTTAAATGAATGATATTATTTCAAGATTAAGCTAATTTAATGCGTTAGTGGACCGTATGTAATAAACATTATGTAATGATCATATGCAGACGTTGTGAAGATATTGTGATTGATTACAATAAGCTGTGGAATGGATTGTGGTTAGATTACATTGATCATGATGTGTGTGTCCAACTCGTTGGCTGAACGGTCAGCGTACTGGCCTTCGGTTCAGAGGGTCCCGGGTTCGATTCCCGGCCGGGTCGGGGATTTTAACCTTAATTGGTTAATTCCAATGGCACGGGGACTGGGTGTATGTGTCGTCTTCATCATCATTTCATCCTCATCACGACGCGCAGGTCACCTACGGGTGTCAAATAGAAAGACCTGCACCTGGCGTGCCGAACCTGTCCTGGGATATCCCGGCACTAAAAGCCATACGACATTTCATTTCATGATGTGTGTGACAGTATTGTGTCATTTTTTCTTGTTAATGTTAGTGTACAACTTATCCCAAATAGTTATAAAAGTAGGTAAATCTATGATGTATTTTTTGCTGTTTTGTTGTGTGCTATTTAGGGGGTGTTAGGGGGTGTCATAGGGCTCCCGGGTTCGATTCCCAGCAGGGTCGGGAATTTTAACCATCATCGGTTAATTTCCCTGGCACGGGGGCTGGGTGTATGTGTTGTCTTCATCATCATTTCATCCTCATCATGACGCACAAGTCGCCTACGGGTGTCAGATAAAAATGCCTGCACCTGGCAAGCCGAACCCGTCCTGGGATTTCCTGGCACTAAAAGCCATACGCCATTTAATTTCAATATTAATGATAGAACACCCATCATGTACATTTGGGATCACAGCATAGTTCTAAAACAGTTGTAATATACCTGATCCATGGGTACGTCCCATGTGCCTTTTATTATACGTTTCTGGCATTTTCTTACAACTTTCTTATGGTGGAAATAGGGACTTTTGAACAGACACTCCTCGCAGTGAAAAAGTCCAACCTCCAGCAATTGCATTAGTTCAGACAGTGCAGAATGTCTTTGTATTTACTTTGTATCTATTACACTTTGCATCTGAGACATCTGTCTGCTACAACTTGTACCCTGTAGTGGCCCTTCTAGCAGTACAATGCTAAAGATCTGTCCTACTAGACTATATTTGCTTCGCTTCAGAACTACCGTAGTTACTAAGCCAGCTGTAAGCTTGCATTCAGGAGAATGTAGGTTTGAATCTTGCTGTCAGCAGTCCTCAACATAGTTTTCAGTTTTTGTTCTTGGCAACTTTAAATAAGGCCATGGCCACTAGCTTTCCAGTTCTAGCCCTTTTTCATTCCTAATGTTGTCAAAAACCTGAATAAGTTAGTCCAATGTTAAACACATGGCAGTTGCAACAAAAAACAAAATCTGTTGCAAACATCTCTTTTCATCTCATCTTGAATGTCTGTTCACTATATCCTTCTAATATTTCAAATTTACTTTATGAAAAGTCCAAATAAAATTAATGTACTGAGTTGTAATAGCACTAAGCTATCTGCTCCATAATAATCTTACAGATCAAAAGTAATTAGTCTACTTTTTCTTTTTATTGCAGGTTTCAAAGCAACATCTTCAAAGGTAAGATTTTAAAGTAACTCTCTTTCTTATATTCTCTGATGAGAAACCTAACAAGAGCAAAGGAGTGGAAAGATGAAGGTCCTAAACACTGAAACATCCTTCAACTTAATTTGGTCATATACTGTACATGTTTGCCATTTCTGGACATTATCTACCAGCTTCAGCCTCTTGTGACAAGCCTTCTACAGTGATTTAACAAACCCTTGAGCCAGATGAAGAGAGTATCACCATAGTACTTGTAAAAATAAAAAATAAAAATAGATGAATCTTCTTACTTGCCAACTCTCCTGATTTTGGTGGGAGATGCCCAATTTTTTTACATTGCTCTTCCTAAACAGTTAACTCTCTCTCCCGCTTTTTAAGTTGGTGTGTACAGAACTTAAAATGTTTTGGAACTCTGTTGCTTCAATGGTTGAAGTCCTTCTCTTATTGCTCACTTTGAATGCCTAAAATTCTTCTCTTATTGGTTGCTATGAGTGGCTAAAAGTTCTTTTATTGTAGTTATTTTATTACAAATTAGCACGCTTATTATTGTGAAATATTTAGTAGTAGGGGAAATTTCTCTAGAACTTTAGCTCTTAGAATTCTGTTGTTGTAATTAGGATAGGCTTAACTGCAGTTTATAATTGTAGCATAATTCTTATTAGACAGTGTCTTGCATGCTCTCTTCATTTGCAAGTAGTAGTAGTAGTAGTAGTAGTAGTAGTAGTAGTAGTAGTAGTAGTAGTAGTATTTAGTGTAGCTACACGTCTGTAGTTAGCCTCTTCTTCCTAGTATTTTATAATTAGGATACGTCTACGTAGAATAATTGTAGTGTTTATTTTATCAGTTTGTTTCTTCCTTCTATTATTTTCGTGAAATCTTTGTGTAGTATACATTATTTCCTTCCTCTTTCATACAGTATATACTTCTATTCATAGAATACACTGTGTTATTTCTCTTGATATTTCCACATTATTTCACATGTCTTTGAAGAGATAAAAGAATGGCTGAGAGAGGCAGGTGTAAGGACTGTGGGTGTGAGTGGGAACTAAGGAAGATGAGGGAAGAGATAGTGAGTTTGAGGAAGATACTCAGACTTTTATTCGAGAACAGGAATGAAGACAGGTCTTCCTCAATTGATGTACAGTATATTGTAGGTAGGCAAAGAGGAAGGAAGGGTAGAAGGTGTGGAAGACAGTGGGCTAATTTAAGTAGAAGGAAAATGAGGGCTAAGGGTTTTTCTCAGGGAGAGGGCCCAGGAGAGGTATCGGTGAAGAATCGGTATCAGTCACTGCAGGTAGATCAGCAGAGGGAAGATGGGGTGTTACAGAGGAGGAGTGGATGCAGGAGGAAATGGAGTGGTAGGAAAGGGAAACTAATATTAGAGAATAGGAAGAGGGAAGTGGAACAGCGTAGTGAGAGAAAGAGAAGGGAGACCAGAAGGTGAGGGGGTTTAATGAAGAGGCTGGAGGTTAAGCTCTGATCATGGGTGGCAACTGTAATGCATTTGGGGAAAGTGTGTGGAAGAAAGGGAACCAGAGTGAAGTGTTATGCAGCAAGTAGGTTAAGGCAGATTGTCAGGAAAATAGAAGGTAAGGAGAAGTAATTTTCTACATTGGTACCAACAACGTAAGGCAAGCAGGAATAAATAATAGGGAATGTGTGGGATCTGGTTACAGCAGCACAGAAGTAGTATGAGGATGCAGAGATAATTATCAGTGGGATACTGTGTAGGGAGGGAGGGTGATTGGGGAGTAGAAAATTGAGAGTGAAATTTGAGAACCCTAATGCGTGGGTAGGAGACAGGGATCTACGTTTTGATGTCTTTCACTTCAACTGCAATGGTACATATAAGTTTACGAGTTTATTTAGAAGAGTTATAAGGAGGTGCATTCAGAGAAACGGGGTGGACTAGGGAGTGTTGATGACAGTATAGGAAGCTGAAGTCGGGTAAGGATAACGTAAAATTGTTAGTGTTAAAGTGTAGAAATATTGTAAAGAAAGGAATAGAATAAAGTAATTTAATAGATATTTACCAGATATTGTAATAGGTATTGAATCATGGCTGAGAAGTTGTATTAGAGATGCAGAAATTTTCTTACAAAACTGGAGTAGAGACAGGTTGGGAATGATAGGAGGGGAAGTATCCATACTGTATTGGTGTAAGAAGAATTTGTAAGCCACGAAAAAGTTACAGATAAGAAACGTGAAATTCTAGGTGTAAGACTTATCTCTAAAGATAATAGGCAACTTGATGTTTTTGGGGTGTACACACCTGGCAAGGCTGGCACTGATGCTGATGGAGAATTATTTGATATATGGGGAATGACGGTGGAAGGAACATATTTTGGAGCAGGTGATCTGAACTTGCCTAATGTTAACAGGAAAGGGAATGCGAGCAACAAAAAACATGACCAACAAATGGTGAATAAGTTAATATGAGAAGGGCAGCTGAATCAGAAAGTGATGGATACAACTAGAAGGAACGTTATTCTAGACATAGTGGTGATAAAATCAGATAACCTATGTAGAGGAACTGAAGTATAGATAGTATTAAGTGATCATGAAGCTGTCCTTGTTGTAGTTAAAAGTAAATGTGATAGAAAGGAATGTCCTAAAAGTAGAACTATTAGGCAGTACCACTTGGTTAATAAGAGAGGCATGGGAAAGTTTTTAAAAAGCAATTATGATCCACGGAAAAATCCACAGTTCTAGCACTTCAGACAAGCAAATCGATTTACAGGTAACAAATCTCATTTTGTTCCGTATTGAAAATACAATAAGTAAAATTCTTTCTTGAATAAAATTACTGTGTCCATCTATTCAATACAATTATATTTTGTAGTGATTAAATTCTACATGAATTATAAACACTAGTTAGAGACATGTTTCACCCTAGTTTTTGGGCACCTTCAGCCTAATACTAATCTTAAGGTCAAGTCTTAAATCTATTAACATTGGAACTTAATACTAAAATTAATCTGAATACTAATACAGTGGACTTATGCTTCTTACAAAGTTGTGTATTAGGTGATATTTACATAGTTTACAATATGTACATTAACTAAAAGCCAGAATTTGTGAACAAGGAAGCAAATAAATTATTTTATTTTACAATGACTAGAAACATCCAAAGTGTAGATCGGTTTTATCCTATTGTAGGGATGAAAGTTTATGCAAATGTGTACATATTGGCTGAGATTGATCACAGCGTGAATTGGGGCTTCTTCAACTGTACTGACTAGAAATTGATCACAGCGTGAATTGGGGCTTCTTCAACTGTATTGACTAGAAATTGATCACAGCGTGAATTGGGGCTTCTTCAACTGTATTGACTAGAAATTAATCACAGCGTGAATTGGGGCTTCTCCAACTTGTGGATGAACATTAGGTTGAAGGTTTTAATGGCTGGTTCGTTCAAAGGTGGTTATGGTCATTATCATAAGTATATTGTTACAAAACCGGAACGGTATTAAATGTTACCATCCAACCATGCTTCTTTCTAAATGAATATTCAAATCCAACATGATCGACTTTAACCACGGTTCCATACCCGCTTGCTTATGTGACCAGTGAAAACATGGCAGACATTTGTTCAATTAGCTTCAGCCAGGCAGCACTTCTGCTTCTCTGTTATTCTAGCTCATTGATATAGACCTTGCTAGAATGTAACTGTGCTAGCACCATCTGTTGACAGTCACAGAATGAACTTCGGTATTGCCATCTCTTGTCAGTTACTGGAGGTGATTAAAACGGCTTTCTGAAGCTGAGAGGAAACTTCATCCAAATAATGAAAAATTAATATTAAAGTAACTATCAATGAATCTTTGGGACGGACGCAATGATATACAGGGATTGGACCGGAACAAACCAAATACAAAGACATGCTATCATTAGGCTAGCGATACATGGGTTTCACCATAAACTAAGTGTTAACAAAAAGTTTCATCAAGCAAATAATCAATGGTCAATGTATTTGCACTTCATGCGGCCAGAAATGTGAACAGTATCATTTTACGGTTTGCAAGAGTCGAACAAAATCCCTGTGCTCTTATAGCACAGAAAATTTTCAGAATGTATTAAATGCCCTTTCGGGCGCACCTTTTCATTAATAATAATAATAATAATAATAATAATAATAATAATAATAATAATAATAATAATACAGAAATGCAGTGATGCTGAATATAGAGATATGTATCTTTAATTTATAGCAAAATCATTGCCATAAGACCTATCTGTGTCGGTGCGACGTAAAGCAACTAGCAAATTTAAAACAAAATTAATAGCAAACAACTTGAAAATTGGCCTAGTAGAAGTTGTTGCCGGATTGTAGACAGAAAGCATACTTGTTGTATATGGGTGAATAGCATTATGCGTATGTTAATTTCTTAAAATAAAATATTAATAAGAGTTGAAATAAAGATAACAATAGCATTGGCACGTAATCATGTAAGTACCTTTCATCTAAATCACATTTCATAAAAATCTGTCCAGTTGGGATTTGTTGGCAGATTGCAAAAATAAAACACTGTGCGTTTTAAATATATAGATTCCTAACACACTCACAGTTAGAAAATGAAGTACAACTTGCTTTCTTCAGCAGGTGGATTAGAGAGCACTTTTACTCACATCCGCGCTATGTAACAAGTTTATTGTATATTTCAGTGTGATAGAGATAATGAGCCATATAATGGTGATCACCAGGGAACGGATTTATATGTAAGTTAAGTACATATCTCTTTAGGAAGCTAAAATTAATTCTGTTTTGCATTATCTTTACGAATCATATTACAAGTTGTCCATTTCATGACCGTATCGATGAATATAATCAAGAAGTTAGTAAAATAACCACCACTTAATCAATACTTTATTAAGTGGTCGAAACATGTCCTGTAAGTGCTAATTTATATTCAATTTTGTCTGAGGCAATAATAAAGTGTCGATTAAGTGGTTATTTTACTAACTTCTTGATTTACGAATCATGACGTGTGGAGTAGAAAAATGGAGTATTCATTTTCCATATTCTTCGTCATTAAAATCAGTATAGTCCATATTTTGACTAAAAAGTATTAAATTATATTAAATTAGCAGTCCTCTCAATAATGGAGAAATAAATTTAAAATCTATATTCAAAAAATTAATAACCATATTTCCCGGCAATCGTTGCACTTTTTATACCAAAATTTTCGAAAAAATAGTAGGGTGCGACCATTATACGAAGAATTTTTAATACCGGTATTTGTATTACTCAAAAAATTTATTTATAACTAAATTGTATTTGATACAAATTTAAGATGCACGTAATACTCGTGTTTATACATCAAAATAATTAAAATAGTCTAATACAAAATTCATAATAATTCACAACAATTCGGCGAACGTTTTTCCAACCTGAAAATAAAAATGAACGTATTACGTTAATTGTCATTAATTTGAGTATTAATGTTAAAATGTTACACTTGCCAAAATGTATAACTTTGTTGTGAAATACAGACTTACCGGTACACAATTTATTCCAAATCTTCTGTGTCGGTATCGCAGGTTTCGGTATCTGATGCGCCGTCCTCGTCGCTGTTAATACCAGTATAAGATTCTTTATTTCTCTGCCACACTGCGTCATCTTCGGATCTGTCTAGTGCATTCGAAATCCCAGTCCTTTTGAAGCTCTTGGAGACTAGTTCAGTTGGTACAAGATCCCAACTCTTCATCACCCACGAGCATAACAGTTCCAAGGGTGGACGCCTGATATTTCCAGCGGGCATCAACTGCTGATCGCCACTCATCATCCACTCGTATAATCGACGTAAGTGGTCTTTACAGGGTTTATTAATACATACGTCCAGTGGCTGCAAAGCAGATGTTACGCCACCAGGACTATCTGTCGTGTCCATGTAATCAACAGGCAACTTTTGGCTTAGTGTTGTTGTCCTTCGCACTGACAGATTGTGTCGTCGCATGAACCCCTTAATCCACCCATGACTTGCCTTAAACTGAGTTATGTTGTGTTTGCGCGCTACCTCCTGTCCCTTAATTTGTAACATTTCATATGATACACTGCAGCCATTGCTACATATTTCATTGACGTACATAAACACTTCGTCAATTATAGGAAAGCTCCGTGTTTTAGGACCTCTAAATGCGCGTCTAGAAGGGTTTGTGCTTTTTAGCTTGTTTTTTAATTTCCGCCAGTCACGCACCAACTTTTCACCCACTGAAAGTTTTCTTTCTGCAGCTCTGTTCCTGTGCTGTTCAGTGAAGGCAATTACGCTTAGCTTGAAGCCCGCAGAATAGTTTCTATATTTACCCATAATTGCTTATAAATGCTTCACACGTTAATGTTTTGCAATATAAATGACTTTCCGTAATTGTTCACTATTAAAACGAATTATTTCTACAAACACCCCAAACACAAATTAAAAACTTGAATTCTCATGCACACTTGTCTACAGTAATCACGTCAGTCACAAACAAATTAATGCATCTGTGATCTATCCATTCCAGAGCAGCCAATACTGTTAGGCAGCAAGGAAGCATGCAGCAATTTATCAGTTGAGCTGGTTGGTTGCGACACACTAGCACGCTTGCGCAAAACTCGCAAACCGGAACACAGACGTCTTCATACATCGCTCTAGCTAGTGCGGTGTAGATCTACTGTAGTGGAGCGTGTTTCGAATTGTCAATAACGAACATTCATTTTTTCAATTTCTTTTAAACATACGGTAATTAGATTAATATTTCTTCCCAGTTATTGATGATTTTACATTACATCACTGACGAGTTAATAAAATAAAACTTTAATACCATTGGATAATAATTATCTTGACTGCTTGGGTAAAAGTTTTCATTCCATGCCTGCACACTTATGACGTAGTAGTAAGATAAGAGTCTAGCGATGACAACTGAGACATCATAAATAATTCGGCTGACCGTGAGCTGAATAATTCCAAGGAAACTGCGTTATCGTCTTGGATTTCACTTCGTGCGCAATAACGCAGGAGCTGGCCCCATTGTGTAGGGGTAGCGTGCCTGCCTCTTACACAGAGGCCCCGGGTTCAATTCACGGCCGGGTCAGGGAATTTTACCTATATCTGAGGGCTGGTTCAAGGTCCACTCAACCTACGTGATTACAATTGCGGAGCTATCTGACAGTGAGTTGGCGGCCCTGGTCTAGAGAGCCAAGAATAACTTCCGTGAGAATTCGTCGTGCTGGCCAAACGACACCACGTAATCTGCAGGCCTTCGGGCTGAGCAGTGGTCGATTGCTAGGCCGGGGTCCTTCGCGACTGTTGCGCTGGGGGGCGGGTGGTTGTAATAATGCAGAATTCTATCAGACCTCTTGTCTACTAGAAGACAAGTGTGTGTTGGTACCGGTATTTCCTGGCGAGGTTGCCGATAAGCGATAACTTACAGCCTTGCGTATTTCAAATGAGAGCTCATAATATGTAGATGGTGAATAAATTGTACACTGTCTCGCGACCACGTATTCAAACTGCCAATAGCCTACCGGTAAGCCATGCGTCGTACATATACCAGTATTATTTATTTATACATTGTGCAACATCTCGCAGATGTGACTGTGTTGCCAAATTACCCATAAACCATACACGCATTCATGTGCAACTTACATTGCAGTTCCATTTACCTTTTAATCAGATGGGTAAAAAAATTTGGACGTGCGACGATTATGCGATTAAATGTTTAAAGTCAGATTTTTGTATTGAAAATAAAGGATGCGACGATTACACGGTGGCGACGATTACGCCGGGAAATACGGTATTTTAACTGGTGTGCAGGTCATTATAACCGCAGCGGCTGGCACGATTAGCCGGCCACATATCATATTACTAATTCCAAGTTCCCTTGATAAATAATATTAAATACTGTAAATCACACTTACACTTTGTAATATTTGTAACAAGGCAAATGCTGTCTAGTTTCTCTCCAAAATACTGACTCATAATTAATTCACAGTCGTAGGCTGGAAAGGTTTCAATTTCAAGTCCTTCTTCATGTAGTTGCTCATTCTTGGTAGTGGAACTCCCAACTTGGTGGCACATTTTCTTGTTGATTTCGTCAGTGATCTAGCCACAGACTGAGTGATGGCGGCACACGTTTCCTGTCAAGTTGAAGGTTTCACACTTCAGTGTGTGTCTTTAACACTTCTTGTGCTGAAATTTTGTTTCTCACTTAAACTAGTTACCTCTCGTCAGTGGTTCCTAGCCATAACGAGTCCTGAAATCATCCGTGATGTCACTCTTGCATTTTCTGGTATGTACTTATGAACACATACTGCAGCTACCAAGAAACTACAAGTCTTTGCTCATCACTAAAAACTCTCGTAGCTGCCCTCTGGGAACCGAATGGCAAGATGCAGGCCACAGAGCTGGACTGCGCCAGACTTAAAAGGCTCATAGTCAGCCAGGAAAGAACTTTCATGCAACTTTCAGCAGGGTATATTACGAGAAAGAAGATTAAGGAAAAATTTGTTAAGGTTTTTTTTTCAGCAGCATCTGAGGCAGTGTAAAGTAGAAAATGGGAGCAACTTGTCACCTTATACTGATATATACTTTTTCTTTTAGTCATGTATTATATTGCAATTTTAAAAATAAAAATCTTTTGTTGCAGAATGTTGAGACTGATCCTATACAGCAGCTGACAGACACTGAGTTGAGCAAGATTTGGTCCATTCTGGAATGTCCTGTGTGTTTGGATGTGGTTCTGCCTCCAGTGTTTCAATGTGAGACAGGTCATCATGCTTGCAACAGTTGTTGGGAAAATTTGTCGTCTTGCCCCTTGTGTAAAAGTTGCAAATCTAAGTTATCTCGAAATTTTGTTGCTGAAGCGATTGTAGAATTGGTGAAGCTGCCTTGTCGGTTTCGTGTTGATGGCTGCAAGGACACTGTATTGCTTACCAAGAAACTAGAGCATGAAAAAGTCTGCCCTCATCATAAATTTGACTGCCCAGTTTCAGATTGCAAAGATAAACAGAATTACCAAACAGTGAGTGGCCACCTGTCCCAGGAACATGGCCTTGTTGTCACAGAAGTGACAGACCCTCAGAAAATATGGTAAGCATCTATTTCTGAATTATCTGACCTCTACAAATCAGGGTTTTTGCTTGCTGTGGTTATGGAACATGTTTGTAGGTAAAGGAAAGGAATAAACAAGTGCCATATCAAGTCATACATACAAAGGTAAGATCATGAATTGGAATACATTCTGGGATGAACACAACAGGTCAGAATCAGAAGAGGGAGCAATAGAAAAGGAGACAAGGCAAAACATGAAAACACAAAAGTACGACAATGTCCACATTTTCACATACTGCTGTCTTCAAATAAATAGGTTTTCTCTTCATCAGTCCCAGTTCTGCTACATCCTTTTCTTCTAGTCCCCATGAGCTCATTCCACTTCCTAGCTTCGGCAGGAGGGTAAGCTTCAACACTCATTGGAGGACGATCTTTTGATCTTCAGTCTAGATGTGGGAAGTGTGGTCTAAAGAAAAAAACTGGATAAACACAGGAAAAGGGAAGAGAGATGGACAGATAAAAATGAATATAGCTGGTAAAGACTAGGAGCACAACAAAAACATAAGGAGCAGAGGAACCCAATGGGTCAATCGTAGGTAGTTGAAAGGAATTTACAAATAAAAAAGTCTTACACTGTCTGCCTTTTCAATACAAAAAACCATCTAATATAGATGGGATAATATCTAAACTTGTTTGAGCCTATCTAAAGACCATCTTCTGTAGAAGCTAAAATATTACAAGTGTGTGGAATTAAGACAATGATTATCATAATTAACATATTAAAAATATGTGAATTTTGAGGTAGAAAAATCCTTTGTCTAAAACTTTTCTGCTTAACATGAAACTTACAATAAAAATTAAACAGATCATGTGATAACTAAAACATATGTATATAAGATAGAGACAATGTTTTAATAAAACATTAAAATACATATAACAACAAAAATTTATGGCTGCGGTTTTCTTGTCATAATATGATGTCTTTGAGTTAGGACCTCAGGCAATGAAGTAAATCTCTAGAGTGAAATATACAGTACATCTAATGTCTGGAAAAAAAAAAAAAAAAAAAACCACTGACCTGCTGTAGGAAGCAGGCAATGAAAACAACGGAGTAGATAGGGAGGGCAAGAAAAGGAGGTGGGGAGGGGTGGAAGGGGGAAAAGGAGTGTGTCTAAGGTAAGACTGCTTCTGAGAGGGGAATTTAAAGAGATTATAAAAGAAAGAATAATTTTTATCTGAGGCATGATTACTAAAGATAGCAATTAAAAGGTCAAGTAAGATATTTGATTTCTCTAAAATTTCATTTAGATTGAAGTTACGTAGGTGGTTTGAAAAGTTCTCAGAATGTACTAGAATTAAGTATCTTACCTCGGTGGAACTGCTTTTATTTTTCAACATAGTCTCCCTGTAGACTAATGCATTTGGTCCAGCGATGTTCCAATGCCTTGATTCCATCTCGAAAATGAGATTCCTCCAGGCCTGCAAAATATCTCTCCAATTTGGCTGTCATTTCTTCCCTTGTAGAAAATCTCCATCCACCAAGGAAAATTTTCAGCTTGGGGAATAGATGAGTCTGATGGTGCCAAATCGGGTGAATAAGGGGGATCTGGCAACAATTCGTACCCTAGTTCATGAAGTTTTGCCATGGCAATAACACTTGTGTGCGGCGGAGCGTTGTCCTGATGAAAGATGACCTTTTTCCTTGCCAAACCAGGCTTTGTTTCGCGGAACTTTTCCTGTAGTTGGTCTAGGAGGTTTGCATAGTATTGCACCGTAATTGTTTGGCCAGTAGGAAGATAATCTATCAGCAGAATGCCTTTTGCATCCCAGAAAACTGAGGCCATGACCTTTCCGGCCGAACGCACTGCCTTTGCTTTCTTTGGTGATGGTGAATCGGCATGTTTCCACTGCTTTGACTGCTGTTTTGTCTCTGGGGTATAGTAGTGGACCCAAGTTTCATCTGTAGTCACAAACCGGCAAAAAACATCTTGTTAGTTGCACTGAAAACGGGCCAGATTTTGTTCGGACATCTCCAATCTGGTGCGTTTATTGTCCAATGTCAAGAGCCGCGGCATCCATCTTGCGGATAATTTTTTCATACCCAATTCTTCGGTTAAAATATAATATACCCGTTCAGAAGACATCCCTACAGCTTCAGCAATCTCTCGCACTTCCAGTTGACGATCCTCCATGATCATTTTATGCACTTTTGCGATAAATTCTGGGGTCGTAACACTTTTTGGCCGTCCACTACGCAGATCATCATCCAAGCTCTTCCGACCAAATTTAAACTCGCTGGTCCACTTGGCAGTAGTTGAAAATGAAGGAGCTGAGTCCCCAGTGTGTTCTGAAAGTCGGCATGAATTTCCTTTGCTTTCATACCTTTCTTTACAAAGTATTTAATCACTGCTCGAATCTCAGTTTTTTCCATTGTCACAAATCACTACGCGGGAAGAACAACAAAGAGTCGTCACTACCACACTCCTGCAGCTGGAGCACTGATGCGCCACGTGTTCACTCACAAAGGATGTGTGATTATTGCGCGGGAACCTCGTTGCTCTAGCACTGACATCTAGCGGTGATTCCGAGAACTTTTCAAATCGTCCTCGTACAATTGAAAAACAGTTCCAGATGGATAAAACAATTTTCTATAATATTGAGCAAGGGGCCTTTTTCTGTAACTTTGAAAATTTTCATGTCCTGGTCGATATTAGTGAACTTATGTTTAGTATCATCCATATCCTGTCCCATGGCCAAAAGTCTGTTATATTTCAGGGCGTTAATATGCTCACCTTCAATGTGTTAACCTTTAATCATCTGAAACACACCTATCGAGCCTAACCTCTCTTGGGCAGATGAAAACGAATATTCAACTACGGAACAATCTTTCTCCTCATGTGCGCTTACAGTCAAATATTTCGCCTGTCTCATAACCTCTTAACCAAGAATGATCATCACACCAACATAAGAAGATTTCGATCATCAAATTTTAATGGAACTATTACGTGTGTTAAACAATTTTATCTTCATTTGAACAAAACTAAAAAGCTATTGAGCTCCAGCATTTTAAAGACCATTCTTCAAATTTTATCGCGCATTTTACCTTGACGTATTCGGTAATCCGAATTGTATTTTAATGTGTATTTGTGGACTTGTCTATTTTACTCATCTTACAAGTATTTTTGGCTAATGATGTCCAAAAAGGACGAAACGTATCCTGACGCTTGTTAATTGCTAATTAAAGAAAAAACTTTTAGTATTGTAAAGGTTGAACCTTTGACTGTAACGTAAAAAGTGTAGGTCTAGTGTGTCGACCCACAGACAGTCTGGTTCCAAGCGCTCCCCTGGCCTCCTCCTTACCAACCTATAGCCATCAGTGGCACCATGTCATCTGAGAACACAACAGATCTCCACTTCACTCTCCTCTCCAATGAGTTCTAGCTTTACATCACTGAAGTTGCAGATGGTAGTGATTCAGAGTTAGTAGCATGAATGCAATGGGACGCCTGGCTCAGAGCTTTCCCTTAAGTAATCAATTTGGTAGAGATCGTTATGTCACTCTGGTGCTAACTGAAGCTCTAATGGCTCATGCAGTACGATCAACCACTGCCATGCATCAAATACAGCGATGTTCCATGTTCATAGTAGCCTGTGTGTGGCTGGACCGCAGTCTACTAGACAGTGCCTTCCTCTGACCATTATTACCAACATGATGCACTGTAGATACATCTCTACCAAATCTTTCGGCATTACATGGAAAGAACACCCACCTTATCGTAGCCCTCTACACAGCCTCATTCAGACTCTGTAAGCTGCTGATGCTGCCTTCTTTTTCTCATTAAAGGCATGTTTGACTCACACGTAGGTCACAGCGTCAACACTGGATGATGACTAATGCTCACGAAGTGAACAGTATGTATTTAAAGCAAACTTGCTTTGCAAGGTCATATCTTCGTCAACTAGCATGCAGATTTGAATGGGTGCCATCTTTCAAATATGCAAACACATCTCCTGAATTCAGTTTATCTAGCACAACTCCTTGGTATTGGGATTTTATTTTCTGTGAATGTAATTGCATATTTGAAATACAATTGTCATCGAATTCAGAAGATTGGAATCATGCAGTATAGGAAGGAAAATCCTGCTGATTTGCCTTTTATAAAGGCTTCAGTCCAATATCTTCAAGATTCAATTTTATGATGGAAAGGTAATTTCAGTATCAGTCAGTCATAATTGATTTGCTTATAGGGGTGTCGCCTTGGTGGCAGATTTCCTATCAGTTGTTTACCTAGTCCTTTCTAAATTATTTCAAAGAACTTTGAAATCCAGTGGCATCTAGTGATATTCTTCACAAAGCACTATCGAGCACAATTTTTGCTCGAGAGAATCAGACAGAGCTACATGCAGGTCCATAAGCTTTACTGTTTTGCATAAGAGAGCTGTACTGGCCAATCTGTGGATGAAATCTAGCACGTAAAACAGTGTATTTGTGTCACACATTTCAAGGCCAAACCAAACCGCTTTATTCCATTAATGGAATTTGCCTCATGACAGTGTCATTCCCACCCCACCACGGGCTTTGACTCTACAGGCCTGTTCCTCATTAAGGATATGAAACATTATGGAGGCAAAATTTTACCCTTGGTGTGCGAAAGCGTTTTATGCCTGCACGCACATCAAAAATGCATCAAATTGAAATTCATCCAAACAAATCTTATACCAACTATGAACATGCATATTCTTGTAATATAAATGATTTACCTTGAATATTGAATATGCTCCGTCACAGAGATGCGTAGAAAATTATCTAAATTTTATACAGCAACATGTTAGTGCATAAACAGCATAAGTCATTTCACACAACAGTAAGCCCTTAGACATATATCAGGAGTTGGAAGAGACCCATCTTTGATTCTACATATTCTAGAAGGAGGTGTTGCTGGTTGTTTGAGTTTGTCTCCCTGAATTGCTGTTTCCTGGTGAAAAATATTAGTAAAAATTTTGGTGTCAAAAAGTGAAAAATACTCTTTAGGCTCAGTTGCCACTTCAAAATGTGAGGATAAATTGGTCCTTGATTTATATGAATGGTTGAAAACCATAACGGTATAAGTGACATTATTTAAAAAATGAGTTAGGTGCAGAATGTAACTGCGGGAGGATGTATCCTTTCACCAACAAAGAGATACAAGTGATAGCGGTAATATTCTGCGCTCTGAGTGTTAAGCTGTTTAAATGCCTTTTTCTCTGAATGACCAAAATTCTACTTACTGTATACCGTTATGGCTTTCATCCATTCATATTATAGATAGAAATGGCAGCCGAAGATCCTGGGTCTAAATTACTTATGTCAGTCCATTCACCAGCTGTTTCATTATCCGAGGCACTTGACTCGCTCTTGCGCTCAGAAGACTGGGGAAGTTAAATTTCCCTCTTTTGACTCTTCAAACAAAAAATCACTTCCATCTACATCCATGAAGTCCAAAATCGAAAGTCTCTTGAACTCATACTCCGTTTTTACTCGCCATGTTGTTAAAATAACTCTATAAATCGTAAAATGCGGTCCCAAAAATCGCGACGCATACACAACTAAAGAGGCTTGCTTCTCACTGCCGGTAATAAGCCAGGAAAGTGATAATGGCACTTTCTTCAGGGTTTACCCATTCAGCCAGAGCTAAATGTAATTTACTGCCATCTGTTGAGCTTTTTGAGAACTATGTATGTCTGTAACACTGTATATTTGACTAAACTCAACCCTTTGAGGGTTAAAATGTTATGTTTCTATTTTCATGTGTTTTGCAATGAGGGCTATTCATCTTGAGCTTGTCAGCTTTAACATCGGATTGTTTTATTATGCACTGCATAGATCTGTTGAGGAATGCCTACCACTTTATACTCTGACAACAGCACTAACTTCATAGGGACAAATTCAGAACCAATTGAAACCAGCTCACTTCCTTATTGGAAGATCATTGACATCTGTTTGTAATCAAGATGTTGCTCACCCACCTGAGTCATATCTGTCCAATTGTCAATGAAACCAGAAGATTCATTAACAATTTTGGGCTTACTGGTCCAAGGAGTATATCTCGCAACTTCAGTTTGAAACAAAGTGGAAATCATCCCAAGGTGCAATTAAAGAAGGCACACTTGTCCTTGTGAAGGATGACAATCTGTCACTTGTGAATTGGCAATTGGAACATGTAAACAGACTTCATCCCGGAAAGGAATCAGTAGTGAGCAGTGTAACAGAGAAAATACAAGGATCAGTGACGACTGAGTTGTGCCCTATTCCTATCAAGACCTCTGCTTCAGGTACTGACTGACATGGAATTTGAAATTATGGACCTGTGACATGTTCATTTGTTTTACTGTTAATGATTTATTCGTTTCCTTATGTAAAATTTATGCTAATAGTTTAAATGTAAATAATTTCTAACAATATTTCTGAAATGGGTAAGCATTTGTTAATGAATTTATTCCTACCTATTTCTCCAGAATCTATAATTGAAATTAAAACCATTTATTTATGCTTAAATTCTTAATTGTTTTGAATTATGCTCCAGTTGCTACGGGGACTGTAGAACTGTTACTTTTTCTTTCCCCCCTTTTTTTTTTTTTACGTTGCATCAATGCAGGTAGGTCTTATGGAGGCGGTGGAATAGAAAAGGCCAAGGAGTGGGAAGGAAGTGACCATGGCCTTAATTTAGGTACAGCCCCAGCATTTTTCCTATTCTATTCATTGAATAACAACCATCATTCATTGTATGTTAAGATATCAGAGTTATCACAAAATATTGTTCAGTCTAATCTCGTTATTTTCCTGGTTGCTCAGCCAGCAAGCACGAGGATCTTGTGGTGGACCGTTAGTATGTGCAGGTTTCACAAATTATCACACTCATTAAAAGGATGGCTTGACAACAACGTAAATTATGAACATTAATACAAAATATGGTTTAACATTTGTTGAGAATGTAGCAAACGAAAAATGAATACAATAGAAATGATTTCTTGTTGATGTGTTGGTATTGCAAATGTCCGTTAATTTCACCACTCTAGATTTCTTTATGGTATAATTATTTACAGAACAAATAATCTCATAGTTAACTGCCCTTTCCTCACCCAGATGCACATGATTTACGAGCTTATCGTCCACACTGAAATTCAATCAGAAATAAAGTAATTAAACTTCCAGTAAAAAAAAAGTATGAATGTGACATCAAAAGTTAAAATTATCTTCTCAATGCAGATGAATTAATTAACCAAGTAAATAAATTAAGCTTGCTCTCCATAATAGAGAATTATATTTACTGTCACATCTGCCAAATTAAATATTAATTAACTTTGAAGAATAATTTATTTAACTTTGTTCAAATTAATTATTTTCTAACTTAATTTCGCGTGGAGCCTCCATGGCTCAGACGGCAGCGCGTCGGCCTCTCATCACTGGATACCGTGGTTCAAATCCCGGTCACTCCATGTGAGATTTTGTGCTGGACAAAGTGGAGGCAGGACAGGTTTTTCTCTGGGTACTCCGGTTTTCCCTGTCATCTTTCATTCCAGCAACACTCTCCATTCTCATTTCATAGCATCTATCAGTCATTAATAAAATCACTTTGGGAGTGGCGACCCCATCGTACTAATAGCCTATATCTGCTTCATTCATTCCATCCCTGACCCGGTCAATGACTGGAAAACAGGTTGTAGGTTTTCATTTTTCAATTACGCGTCACTGCCTTTATTCAACTTGCATGTGCATCTTAATAACGTAAGTTTGTCTGACTGATTTGAATCATATACAATCTAGTAAATCTTATTTACACAATTAACATGTAATGTCTTGTTAAATCTTGCATTATTTCGGCTATCACATTTTATTGTATTTGATTTCATCTCATTTTATATTACTTCCGAGATATATTGTGATCTTTAAGGAAAATTTATCCTATCTTTACTTTATCACGAAAACTAATTGATTTAAATGTAACCAAAAAATATTATTTCCAGAACACAGATGAATTACTTTCAACACTGAAGTGATCCTCTTCCATGACAGAAAACTGGAAAAATCACAACCCACAAAGACATAAATTCACATGGTAAAATTATCTAATCAAACAATCACATAATAGCTCATACACATCAATGCCCAGAAACACATTATGTACAGGTATTTTCAACATTATTTACACATTCCTAAGCCTTATTTATTTTTAACAGTTAATATTGGGATGTTACAGACGGTAATTAATCATCACTTCATTAACACGCCGTAAATACATCATCTGCACATAAAGTCTGTGATTGAATAATGTAAAAGTCACTAAATGGCACTATCATTTAAGCAACGTCGCCTACGTCAGTTGCGAATTTAATTTGAAGATCACTAAACAAGTTCGTTCTCTCAGTATTCATGAATAACACACAGTAAATGTCCATAGGCACTGAAGAAATTCACAGTTCTTGATATTCAATGGTGAAATTCTCAGCGAGCTGAAACTAACTTGACATTTTAAAATATGTTCTGACAAGTCGTAAAGTATTTGTCAAGCTATGTGAAGAATAGTTATCTTGACTAGATCTTGACCAGAAAAGGGGGGGGAACAAGGTTTATCACTGTTCACTTTTATGTTATTGTATCCAAGGTGGTGTGATGGACAAGGAATATCTGTTTGGATGTCTCAGATTGTTGGCTGCTGTTTTATTGGTTTGTATCTGTGTTCCTTAGAGAATATAACTGCACATACTTGTCTGAATAATTACTTGACCAACTTACCTTAATAACGTTTTACTACAGGAACAGACCAACAAGTAGCATGTTTCCATCCACACAACATACTCAACTGCCTGTCCTTCACCCAGCGGCAATTCCCGCTCAGAATATTTTCCCCGTGTAAAGGCACTCCTGCTATCTGTTGAAGACTGGTGGAACTCTATGTAGAATGCCCACCTTACTTCAGAATCAATAATATGTCGCGTATCACGAAATAAGGTAGGTTTACCCTATTCATTTTTGTTGATGAATGCCCATCTCCTGGAATCGTAGTTCAGTCCTCCGAATGCTCTATCTCTATAACCATGGCCACACTATCATTTAGTTGGTCATTTTAGTGGAAATGTCCTGTACTTATATCTTCATGTCTGGAGGAGATCCTCTTGAATAACACACTGTAAATGTCCATAGGCACTGAAGAAACTCGTACAGTTTCTGATCTTCAATGGTGAAATTTTCAGCGAGCTGAAACTAATTTGACATTTTAAAATATGTTCTGACCAGTTGTGGAGTATTTGTTCAGCTATCCAAAAAATACTTATCTTGGCTTGATCTTGACCAGAAAAGGGGGAGAACAAGGTTTATCACTATTCACTTTTATGGTATCGTATCCAAGGTGGTGTGATGGACAAGGAATGTCTGTTTAGATGTCTCAAATTGTTGTCTGCCGTTTTATTGGTTTGTATCCCGTGTGGTCGAAATTTCTAGATTGGTGCAGTCTCTCAAGCTAGCTAACCTTGGAGTTGTCCCCTTCATGTCGAGTGGTACCGAGACCTGACAAAAAGGGAAAAAGTCTCCTCCGTTGAGAGAATAATCCTCCTGGCTGACAATTATGGTCAAGGCCATTCCAAATAAAGAAATACCAGATAATCACTTGTGTTATGTGAATAAATGTACCTCTGCTGGTCAAACTCGTACAACCACAGTTATGCAGTTATTTTGATGGAGATATATTTCTCTTGGTTGGTAGATTAAATCTTTATTACGCTGCTAGTTTGGTAAATGTTCCCTTATTTAATTCAGTTAAAGAGCTCACTGCAAGCACATCACACGCTGTTTTAACTTCAATAATTGCGATTGCTCTTGGCGTAACCTTTCAGTCATTCTCAGCCTCTACTGCCGCAGATAATATGCATAGTTGTCCGAGCAACTTCTCCTATATTTTTAGACATTCTTCACAAGTATCTTGTGTATCCATGTTGTCCTGGGTTGATGCCTCATATATCATTCTTATTCACAGCTTTATAGTATACCTTCAAGGTGGCAACATTGTAAGTTGCTTCGTAGGACTTATCCAAGCTCTGGCCCTTGTATGAGTTGTTTCCCAAGACTTTTGTTATCGGATATGGGCCAATGAAAAATGGCAGAAACATTGCATAACATTGGGCTGTAGGATTGAAGACAGCTGGTTTATGAACTAACACGAGTTCATTTAATTGTAAGGGATGGTGAAATCACTTATCTTGCACTCTTCTCAATCGTCTTTCAGTATGATAACTCAGAAGTTCAACTGTCCGTTGCAAGCTTTCTGGATGTGTTGGTCTAGGTAAACCTGGACATAGGATAATATTGTCCCACGGTCGAACAGGATACGTGGGTAATGTATGACCGAAGAAATCTCTTCTGTCGCCTCATGAACAGTAACATTGGCATACTTTATAATTATGGGTAACACATCTATCCACTTCCAGTGTTGATCTTGGCAATAAATATGGCAAAACTTAGCAATTTCTTGCATCACATAATCCATAATCAATTTTCAGGCTGTTTAGTATCCAATCAAAGTTCTCATCTCGATACATCAAGCTTTCAGCTCTGAGTACATCCGAGTCTGTGTTTTGGCCTTGAATTGCCTGTTTTGATTTTTTCTTTGTCTTGAGTAGCTGCGAGTATCTTCAATTTGCATCAGTCTCTTCTAATTGTTCCTTATCATCAGCTAAATTCTAGCAAGAATTTTACCTGCTATAGATAGCAATGATATACCATGATTGTTGCCACAAACACTATGATCACCTTTTATGAAGGATGCTACCAAAGTGGCAGTGTGGTTTTTGAACCTCCAGAGGCACGACAGATATGATCTGTGCAAGGCAAATCCAGGCAAAATGCACAGAGCAATAGACTCCTGTTCAATCTGGCTAGACTTCATTCCCAAACGTTCACAGAGATTACCTCCGTTGTGGAATTGCAATGTGCAGGTGATGCTGCTGCACCTGTTGTCACACCTGAGGAGCTGCAACAGTCAGTTGTTTCAAAAGTGCTTGCGATCATTTTGGTCTCTCCATTAATCCATCCACTTACCTTATAAACATCAGTTCCGGATCTTTAAATTACCATTTAAATGCTGGTGTTTATAAGGTCCATGCAAGACTGCGCTTAAATGATAATATCACTGCAACTACTGACTCAAACATTGTCAAACTTTCATAGATATACTCAAAAATAATCATTTCAATGGAATGTGTTACATTACAGTGAAAAATATGAACTATGCACTATAAACTCGCCTAGTAATTCTTACGGTGCGTCGGAACATTTACTAAGCACAGATAACTTATCCACAGCACTAGATTCACAGGTAGAACTTTCCGAAATCTTCACAATCGCTATTCAGTAAAATATCCACGACTTCTCGCTCAGTAATAGCCTCGCGCATGCTCATCTTTACTCACTGAACACCCGTGACATCAGCTGAATGCTATCTTCAATTTATGCGGTTAATCCCTTAAACACGACTCAAATTCAGCGGAAGAGACTTCCTTCAGATATAAAGAATGATTGTAATGCCATCTGTTGAGTTTTTAATGTACTACCTTCCCTTTACTATCGATAAAGCAGGACGCTGCATAACCCCGTCAATTCGACAGTTAGGTAAGCCGGGCACAGGCTCGCGCATCCCGTCGATTCGACGGTTAGGTAAACCGGATGGTTAATGTTCAGAAAGCCAAAGTACTCGCACAGCCTGCACCTGAGTTGAACTTCCCAGCTTTCAATATCTCCATTGTTGATAAATCACTAGAACAGAATGACTACATTTTACATCCAGGAAGTATCCTCTCATCAAATGCTAACTGCTCACAAGAGAATTGGTGGTGCTCCCTCAGCATTTGGATGTTTATCCCATCCCAAGATCGTGGTTTACCGTCCTATTGTCACATCAACACTGCTTTAGGGTTGTGAAACTTGGACCCTTTACCATCAAAATATCAGAAAGCCAGAATGCTTCCATCTGCAAAAACTTAGATCCATCTCGAATATCAAATGGGAGGACCGTGTCGCCACCCTTGCAGTTCTTGAGAAAGCGCATGCTATAAACATTGAGGATACCATCACTGGCCACCATCTCAGATGGACTCTACTCCAGCACAAGACTTGATGGAGCCCTTTTGAGGAGTTTCAAGAATCAGATAAAGCATACTATGAAAAGAGTTGAAATTAACTCTCAATCCTGGGATACGCCTGCTTGACTTTGGAAGTCTTTTTTTTATTTTTGAAAAGTACACTTTTTCAAAATGATTTTAAGAAGGTTCATAATATTATATTTAAAAATAAAATAACCTCATTGTAAACAAGGAAAGATGTTTCATTACCATAAATGGAAGCACATGATAGCAAATCATTTCAAAATCTTTCATCAAAAAACAGAATACAATCAGAAAACTCCAGTATCTTCGTACAAAGCAGGACTAAAATGAGCAGTGTGGAAAGTGTTTGATTTACCTATTTAGTCATCTCTTTTGTATCATGCCAACGGCCGTAGCCGTGTTGAAACACCGAATCCTGTGAGATCTCCGAAGTTAAGTAACATTGGGCGTGGTCAGGAGTTGGATGGGTTGCCACGCGCTGTTGGTGGGGGTAAGAGAATGGAGGAGCGGAACCTGGCCATCCTACCGGACATAAACTCCGGCTCAGGAACACCTCTGCGGAGGTTCGGATCTGCCTTCGGGCAGAATAACCCTTGCCTTACCTTTGTATCATGTAAGCACGAAATCCTCTTTGTGTAATATCTCTCCCAATTCCATATCTTAATACCTTGCATTGTCATCAGTTGGTTTGCTTCTCTCTACTGGAATTTCTGCCCTTAATCACAAAAAACTGTTGTTTTTTTTTTCCATTCCATACATCTCGTACCAAAACTGATTTTGCTGGATAAACATCTAATCCTCATCATCACCTGATACCTGATTATTGAGCAAGTTAATCGTGCGGTTACGGTCACGCAGCAATGAGCTTGCATTTGGGAGATAGTGGGTTTGAACCCCACTGTTGACAGCCCTAAAGATGGTTTTCCTCACTTTCCCATTTTCAGACCAGGCAAATGCCGTGGCTGTACCTTAAATAAGGGTAAGGCCATATCCTTCCTGCTGCTGGCGCTTTCTTATCCCATCGTCGCCATGAGTGGGTCAGTGTGATGTAAAACAAATTGTATTGATATCTCGTCGTTTCTTTCTTCCGTAGCAAACACATTGGAACATGTCCACAAAACTTAAAGATCAAGCATCAGTAGAATCATTTTTGACTGCTATTTCAGTTAGTTTCTAGAGTGAAGTTGAATCCAGGTTTGCAGAAAGCGATCTACATATTCTTGTGTTGATTTGCCATAATCTTGAGCTGAGTTTCTGTTGAGAAGGGGAGAATGAAATCATTTGAATACACCTTAAATACTGAATATTTAAAAAATAAGATCGTCTATTTCCACTTAATAAAAATTAAATGTATGTTTGTCCAACCCTTGTCCAGTTTCTCTACAGGGTCGAGTATAATCTTTGTAGTGATTTTTTTTTGACTGGATGCCCTTCCTGACTTCATCATCATCAGGGGAGTTAACAAGATTAAATGACTGACATTATGTATCGTAGTAGGAAGGGAGAGAGAAATCCAGTGCCAGCACATAAGCCTTCTTCTGCAATCTGACAACATTTCTAAAAAAAAAAACCATGGCACTACTGCAGCCCTTGAAGGGCCTTGGCCTACCAAGCGACCGCTGCTCAGTCTGAAGGCTGCAGATTGCGAGGTGTCGTGTGGTCAGCATGACGAATCCTCTCGGCCGTTATTCTTGGCTTTCAAGACCAGGGCCGCTATATAACTGTCAGGTAGCTCCCTCAATTCTAATCACGTAGGCTGAGTGGACCTCGAACCAGCCCTCAGGTCCAGGTAAAAATCTCTGACCTGGCCGGGAATCGAACCCGGGGCCTCCGAGTAAGAGACAGGCCCCCTATAGTAAACTTTCAAATTCAACTGCACTAAAGCTAGTCATGTTAATGATTTGATTGTTGCCTTATAGTACTGCCGGTTTCTTTTTCTACCAATAGATATATTTCTTCAGTAATTATTGGTACTTCCTGAGCACGTGCACTCAGATGGTACTGGTATGACTGTTGACCGATTTCACGTGATACTGATAAAAATTTGATAATTATATAGCAAAAACTGAACTGAAAAATTATTTTCCTTAAGAGTCTATATTATGTAGGCGCAGGGAAGTAATGTCATTTTAAATAGTCCGGGCGTATACTCTAGTGTTTAGTTTATGCTTTCTTTGACGACAGTATATAGAGGGGGAGGTTATCCTTGTTCTTGAGTGTTTTCGTGTTTATCACTTTATCTCTTTCTTTGTTGCAATGTTTTGCAAATTAGTATGTGTCCATGACCAGTTCCTGTCTTTTATGACTTACTTTTTACTTTAAATTGTTTAATTATATTTTCCTTTCTTTCCAGGTACCGATTCTCGAAAACAATTGAGATTAATAAGTTAAGCTCACTGATACATGGGTTCATCATCTCAGACTGGGGATTTTTTCTCTTGTGCAGTAAAACGACAGAATCTAAAACACTCCTCTGGATGCAGGTTTGTTTGCAATTATTTTGTATCTATTATTTTCATAGAAATGGTCTTCATTATTAGAAATAAAGTTCTTGAATTCCTTGTTTTGAATAAATTCACATTGGAAATGTTGCTCCTTAGTAAACATTCAGCAAAATTAATTAGCGGATACAGCAAGAAAGATAGAATTTATGTGGCCATTACCTTGTAGATGATCTGCTGGCCGAAGAAAGAGGCGTGCCCCGCCTCCTGCCGTAACACACATACTTAGAAAGACTGCGATCAATTGACAAGGAAACATGAAAAGCTGCAGTTTATATACCCTAAGGGAAGGTTCGAGAGGCTTCTGGGTTAATCCGTACACACCCTCTCAATTTTATTGGTTAAATTCAAAAGTTACACTCAAAATCGAACAAGAAGCCTGTGATAAGTTGAAAATTAATTGCAGAAATTTTTCATTGGCAAGATTCAAAACTGGTGGAAAGAAAAAAGAAGTGTTGCCAATCCAAAAATAAATGAACATAGATTCAGTTATGGAAAACCTAGGAATATGAAATTTCTTTAAGTTATAAATTTTTCCACCTTGCACCAGAATGCATGATCAGAGTTTCTTTTGGTAGTGACATATGTGGGAAAAATGTCCAAACTTCTTGATATATAGCAAACAAAACCAGGAGAAATTCAATCAGTTTAGAAAACTTTACAACAACATAATTACCGGTACTTAATATTTCAGTGGTGACATCTTCTGATTAAAGTTGCAAGTTCGTGTAGTATCAGTTTCACCTTTTGATCGATAGAGGAGTTTATTAAGGTGCTTATTTGAATGAGTGGAGTTGAGGTGTACCTCCCGGTATAATAATAATAATAATAATAATAATAATAATAATAATAATAATAATAATCATGATTGTATGGCCTCGGCTACAGTGTGCAGACATTTTAATTTGACACCATCTGGCTGTCTGCTCGTCAATTTTGACATTCCGTTTTACTCTAGGTCTACTAGATGGCAGGCAGAGTAAACCGGATCTCTCTTGGGCATCTGTGACCAAGATTTAATTAATTTTGTCGGGTAAACACCGAATGTGTTACCAGAGATCTTTTAAATGCTGATATCATATGACAGGGAGTATCGAATGGACTTTTTTCCACCCTTCAAAACTCCGACTACCTCTGCTGGGTTTCAACCTGCTATCTTGGGATCCAGAAGTTGTATTCAATAATTTGAAAATAACAATGTACAATTGCCCTCCAAAGTGTTGAATTGTGATATTTTACTACAAGAAATTGTTAATATTACACATCATCTAAATTTCTGTGGAAATTTCCTCAACTGTCACCACTGATCTGCACTTAGAACAGACGCCCAGGTGTCAGAATCCCTGCCAGTTATTTATTAATTTTTAAACATTTTTGAATTTATCGAACATCTTCCTTGGTATTATTCCAATCCCTAACTCCTCTTCTGTTAACTAATGTCTGCTCCAATTTATCCTCTTGAATTACAACTTTATCTTGACATTGTAATTTTTCTTTCTTTTAAAAATACCACGCAGGCTTAATTGTCTACTAATATTATTCAACGCCATCTCTCCACTGACTTCTTGGAACATACCACTTGGGTCCATTAGCACGGTGTGTTATTTACCAACTGACAAGCCCAAATTAGCAGACTGGGGCAGAACGCTGGCAAGAGGAATAAGTTAGCCCGAAAATATATAATGTCTAATACTCATTTGGGAGAATAATTCAGGTTCCCTAAGGGAATCTATAGCCTATCCATATCACATACCACTTAACTGAGCAGCTTGTCTCCCTACTCCCAAATCCTCCCAGCCCAAAGTCTGCAACATTTTCATAACACTACTCTTTTATCAGAGATCACTCATAACAAATTGATCTTTCTTTGGACTTATTCCAGTTGTGAGTCCCATACACTGGAACCATACTCTAATTGTGGTCTTGCCAGTGACTTATATTCCTTCTCTTTTACATCCTTAGTACAATTCCTACATACCCTCATAACCGTATGAAGAGATCTGTAACCTTTATTTACAATCCAGCTTGGTATTATCCCACTGAATATTCTTCCTTATATTAACACCTGGGTACTTACAGCTATGTTGCAGATTTTGGGTTGGGAGGACTTGGGAGTAAAGAGACAAGCTGCTAGACTGCTGTTGACCAAAACATTACTTGCACTCAAGTTTACAGATTATGAAATGACCAATAAGCCTACTGAAAACCCAATAACAATATACTTGCACTCAAGTTTACAGATTATGAAATGACCAATACACCTACAGAAAACCCAATAACAATATATTTTTCGTCGTTTCATTTTATGTTAGGTCATGTAGGTTTGGAAGTTTTAATTTTACAGAATGAGTTGGCCATATGGTTAGGTGTGTGCATCTGTGAGTTTTCATTCTGGAGATAGTGGGTTCGAACCCCATTGTCAGCAACCCTGAAGATTGGGTTTTTCATGATTTCTCATTTTCACACCAAGCAAATTCTGGGCTGGGACTGTACCTTAGTTAAGGCCACGGCCAGTTCCTTCCCACTCCTACAACTTTCCTGTCTCATTGCTGCCATAAGGCTTCTGTGTCGGTGCGACATAAAGCAACTTGTAAAAAATTAATTCATATATTAATATTATTTATCACAGGTGGAATGCAGAAAAGTACCATGTGCTATAAATTTCATTTTTGATCCGTATTGTCACCAGTTACGTATGATTTGGTTTTAAATGGTCCACCTATTCAGTACAAACACATTTGAATACAATTATATCATAGTATCGGTTATGTCCTCATTTTCTTATTCTGGAATAGTTTCGACCTCTTTGGTCATCATCAGCCATCACAGTCAATGGTACATAAAAACATTAAAACACCTGAATCTGCCTAAAAACATAAACACACTCCAAAAAAGTCTGTGTAGTGATCTTGACAGTGACGATCTGATACAGTCATAATTGTCAACTTTGACAGCCTTGATTTAACATTGGTGCGTATACTGTAACACCTGTCCTTGAATGAAGCTTGTAACTTGTGGTAGTCACTGAAACTGAGGCGTGTGACCATGATTGAGGGGGGACATCTGTAAAATAGATCCTTCCAGACCAATAAAGCTGTTGAGGCAGGTTGTGAATGGATTGAGTATTTGAAACCAGAAACAATGTCTGGAAAAGAACCCTATTAACAGATTAATGAACAAGAGCAAAGGAAGAAACGAGGGAGGTGAAAATATATAATGTAAAACTCACCCTCTTCACCAGTGGTTTCCAGAGAACTTTCACAACACAGCGGCTCCTGGCTACTGGTTACTGGGTCGCACTTGGAGTAGATTTAAAGTTAAAAATTTCATTGTTCCGTATTGAAGAATATCACAATTAAAATTGAAATAATTGATAAGGAGATTCCACCTATTCAGTACCAAAGAATAAGAAATGTAGTGAATTACATTCTCATTTAATAACTAGAAATGGTACCGGTTTCGACCCTAGTCCAGGTCATCATCAGCCGATTAAGAAATGGAAAACAATGCATAGGATCAGTAGAAGAGGCAATATGAGAAGGAAATGAACTGGGGTAGACACTGTAAAACTTAGAAGTAAAATACAAGTCAATCAAAAGAAAAACAGTGCGCAATTTTCTTAGCGGCAGCATGGCACATGTAGCGCTAGGCAAAGTCCCACAATGATTACGAATAGCGGAGAACTGTTTGAAGCCAGTTATTTAAACACTGTCAGGCATAAAGTCACATCACAATCGAACACATATGAAGGTCCATATTCGTGTAGGAGTTGAAGACGAGCAGATTCATTGAAGCAACTTGCCAGCTCCCGGTGATCAGCGCGAACACATTCAATATCAGGCACTGTGGTTTCAAACGCCAAAGTGAAATGGAGAATAGCTTGACGATCCAGTTATTTTCCATGGTTGCGGGAAAGTAAGTATATAGATAAATATACAATTCAATATAACTGAGTAAGTAATTGTGCTAAGAATTCTATAGGAGCACAATTTATTTTATTTTATTTTATTTTTAATTTATTTTATTTTCTTTCTAAGTCACATATCTAATCTCCTCTTGTTTTTCATTAGTTAATTTATTAATAGCTGATTCTGTTTCTGCCAGGTGTATGCATAAGTTTTTGCCGATTTTTGTTCTAAAGAAAACGCATAATTTTCAAGGGAAATTAATTTTTTTGTTTATTCACAATATTGGCCATCGGCTTCTACACACTTGGCCCATCTTTCAGGAAAGTTTGAATACCATGCCAAAAAAACGGCTTGTCTTTTGTGGCAAATCATTTGTCGAGCCATTTTCCCACTTCCTCTAAATTGCTGATTCGGTACAGAGATGATTTTCTTTCATGGTGTTGAAGCAGCATTTCACAAGTGACTTTGTGATTTTCCATTTGCCATTCATTCAAATCGTATGGGACCCATTTACCTACTTAACTGATCTTCCCCATTACTCGTAAACGTCTGCTGATTGCTTCTTGTGAGGTATTTAATACTTGTGCCAATTGCTGTTGAGTTTGAGTTGGATAATCATCCAGAAATGCCTGCAATTGCTCGTCTTCGCACTTTTGTGGTCTACCACAGCGCATACTGTCTTTCACATTGAAATCACCACGTTTAAATTGTCAAACCATGTCTCACATGTTCTACGTGATGGAGCGTGTTCATCATATCTTTCCACCAGCAAACGATGACTTTGCACAGCCTTTTTCTTTTGATTAAATAAGAAAAGCAATACGTGTCACAAATGTTCTTTTCAGGCACAAACGTCGACATGATCACTGAACGATACAACACAGATGCTAGTGTTTGGCGGACTGATCTTGTGTGTGTTGGTAGGTTAATATCAAACAAACAAACAAACAAACAAACAAACTGACATATGTGTCAAATTCATACGCTGCGTACTGTTCACTGGTGCCATCTCTTAGTGAACCAGAAAAGACATACATAAACCTGGTATGATTGTGTTCATTATGTTATTAGTCCTAGAAGAATTGGACCAGTTAGGTTTATAGCCTCTGCTCAGTATTTTAGATTGTCTCATTTAATGGGCTAGGGCAGTTAGTGAGATTAATGAGAGGGGGAAGAAAACCCTGTACCTTCTACTCGTCCTTTGTTTCTGATTCACTTTTGAGGTTAGGTGTGGAATTTTTAAGATTTTCCATCTTGTCGAAAATTTGTTGTTTACTAAGTAAAATGGTTTGAAGCTTTTGACTTACATAAAATTGGAAAAACCGGTTGAGTTGGGCGTGCGGTTATGGCCGCGCAGCTGTGAGCTTGCATCCGGGAGATAGTGGGTTTGAACCCCACTGTCGGCAGTCCTGAAGATGTTTTTCCATGGTTTTCCATCTTCACACCAGGCAAATGCTGGGGCTGAATCTTAATTAAGGCCACAGCCTTCCCATTCCTAGGCCTTTCCTATCCCATCGTCACCATAAGACCTGTCCGTGTCGGTGCAACGTAAAGCAAAAAACAAATTGGAATAAATCCCATTGAAGCCCGGTCAACTGCTTAGATACTTCTAAATGTGTATCATATAATCTATTTCTCAAGCAATTTTTCTTCCTATACAAAAACTTGATTTCATCTTTCAACCAAATTCTGTTAGTTTTATTTTGAGTTGACTTAGTTCAAAATGTTCTACTTTGTCTCCTTTTTTTAAATCTATGGTGTTTAATTACTTTCCAGACATTGCTTCTGGAATTCTATGTCTTTACCAATTTTTACAACTTTTTACCTTTAGGCCTAAGTAAAATTAGGCCGTTTTGACTGCCTGGTTGGATTGATCATCATATGCTACAAGTTTTTGATCCGTATAGACACCAATTACGTATGATTTGGTTTTAAATGGTCCACCTATTAACAGAGAAGTACAGAGACTAAGAAGGAGGTGCAGGTTGGAAAGAAATAAACGTAGAAATGGCTGTGGAAGTAAGGAGAAATTGAAGGAACTTGCTAGGAAATTGAATCAAGCAAAGAAGGATAACACGATGGCATGCATAACTGGCGATCATACAAATTTTAGTGAAAAATGGAAAGAGCATGTATAGGTACTTTAAGGCAGAATCAGGTTCCAAGGAGGACATTTTAGGAATATGACACTCCAGAGATAAAAATCAATATTTTGTTTGTTTTGGCGAAATTTTTTTAATGACTGAAATTGAAGGGATATACTGTATATATACAGAATCCAGCTGCAAGATCTACCATAATTCTGAATGAATTTATAATGCCTGTTATGGTCTAATATTTCAGTATTCCACTGTCATTGGGCAACATTGTATGCATGAACTGGTATTCCTGATGATACTACAATAGTGCCGACAACTGTATGTTTAATCTTTTCTGTGAGTTCTGTGGTGATAGCCAGTCTGTTTACTTTTGTGAAGTACGTGCGTAAGTAACGTCTTGTAGTTGCATATCAAGGTACTATTATTATTATTGAAAGACAGTGTGCTGTAATAGTCGACAGCTTGTATCCAAGGGAATAAACAATATGCATAAACATAAATCAGCCTTAGCTAAGCGACGAATTGCTGAACTTTTGATAGGAAAGAGATGGGGATCACCTGTTACGAACAGGAGTCTCTGTTGAAGAAACCAGGGACAAAAGGTCATGAAATTTTATCGGAATCAGACTGTTCTCATCAGGAAAGTGACACATAAACTTCAAGCCATGTAAGTCCTGCACCTATAGCCAACAATCATGACATGACATGACAGAAACTATAGTCCCCATAATTTCGACCCAGGAAGAGTTACATTGTGGAAAACAAAATGTAAATGAAGCATTTTCCGTTCTTTGGAGAAGGAGAAGAGGAGACAAGCTTCCAGAGTTACCAGTATTTGCAGAGAAGCTGCTAAGAAAGAAAAGGAAGGAAAAACACACGGTTCTGGTGAACTTTAGGTTTGCACGGTATGCACTAGCAATGCGTCTTGGTAGGTGTGCTATTTACCAACTGATGAGCCCAACTTAGCACATTGGGCGAAAAGCTGGCAACCAGGAATGAGTTAGCTGAAAAATTTATAATGTCCAATAACGGACCATTTATATTGGTATTATAAATTTACTCATTTGGGACAAATATTTGAGGTTCCCTATGGGATTCAACATCCATATCATAAATGGTATGTTCCTAGCTGTTAGTGGAGGGATGGCATGGAATGACATTACTAGACGAATAAGTTTGAGGGTGTCTTTAAATGTAGGAAAGATCACAAGCTGGAATTCAAGAGGACAAATTGGGGCAAATATTCATTTATAGGAAGGGGAGTTAGGGATTGGAAATAACTTATACCAAGGGAGATGTTTAATAAATTTCCAATTTCTGTGCAATTATTTAAGAAAAGGCTAGGAAAACAACAGATAGGGAATCTGCCACCTGGGCGACTGCCTTAAATGCAAATCAGTAGTGATTGTTAGTTGACTGATAGAAATACATGTGAATACAACTATATCTTAGTGTCAGTTATATCCTCATTTTTTAAAATTTTAGACTTGTTTCAACCTTTTTTGATCATCAACAGCCATCACAATCATTGGTACATAGAAAAATTAAAACACCTAAATCCATCAAAAAACATAAACCACATACGAACACACTCCAAAAAAAGTCTGTGAAGCGATCTTGACAGTGACAATCAGATCGACAGTCATAATTGCCAACTATAACTGTCTTGATTTAACATTGGTGTGTATAACACCTGTCCTTGAATGAAGCCTGTATCTTTACAGGGTTTCCATCCCCCTACCATTAATCTCATTAATTGCCCATTAAATGAGACGGAATCTGAAATACTGAGCAGAGGCTATACACCTAACTGGCCCAATTCTTCTAGGACTAATAACATAATGAAAATCATCATAGAAACAGAATCAGCTATTAATTGCATAATGGAAAACAAGATGAGATTAGATATCGGGCCAGAAAGAAAATAAACAACCTTTTTAAATTCTCAAAAAACGAATATTAATAATAACAACTTTCCAAGAAAAATTCTGGACATTAAGAGAAAAATTAAGGACAATGAGCTTATCGTCACAAAAGCAGATAAGGATAGTGCTACTCTTTTAATAGATAAAGAGGATCATATCAAAAAATCTGAAACCTGTTTCAATGATGACTCCTTTAGTATTGCTAAAAAAGGCCCCAATGCTCTAATCCAATGAAAATTAAAACAGGTCCTTAAAAATACCTCAATTTTGATAAGTGAACAAGAATCTCAAAATTTATAAATATGAATCCAGGTCTTGCCAAAGCACTGCCTGAAGTTCATAAAGTTGGTGCTCCCATGAGGCCAATCTTAAATTATAGACCTAGCCTTCTCTACAAGATCTCTCAGTGTATTCAACACTTAAAAGAATGGAATTATCATTTTCAAGCCAAATGATCAATACGTAACACCACGGTATTGTACGACAGTGTAAAAGAGGTAAAAATCAAACCATCTCATTCCATCCTTTCTTTAGATGTAGTGAACCTGCTTCCTAGTATCCCTATAATGGGTACTGTAGATATGAATAATAATCTAAGGAAATTCAGTAAATTAAGTAGACTGGAGACTGAAGAGTTGTAAATGATTTTAAGACTAGTCCTACACAATAATTATTTGTTTTAATAACATGATTTATCAGCAGAATGGATTGCCCGGTGGTTCACCAGCTTCAGGAGTTTTGGCAGATATATATCTAGATAATCTGAAACTGGAAAACATTTTCATAATAATAATAATAAATAATTTCATGTGGCTATTTCTAGCCGAGTACAGCCCTTGTAAGGCAGACCCTCCGATGAGGGTGGGCGGCATCTGCCATGAGTAGGCAACTGCATGTTATTGTGGTGGAGGACAGTGTTATGTGTGGTGTGTGAGATGCAGGGATGTAACAGATCATGTTTCCACTAATGCATCTGATATCCTGGAAAAACTTCATGAATTGGATCCATACATTAAGTTTACCTCAGAATCGGAGACTAAGCGATCTTTGAATTTTCTGCATATAACCATTATAAGACATAGGGATCATTTGACTTACAATATATATATAGGAAGCCGACGCCACTATCCGACATGACTCATTGCAGCCACAATCGCATAAAAAAGGCAGCATATTATAGCATGGTATACAGGGCATATTCTGTTCCTCTTTCTAAATGTAATCTTAAACAAGAATTAAACACTATTCAGGCCATAGGAAAACAGAATTGGTATAATAGACATTTTATCGAGAAAATCAATAAACTCAAGAACCAGTCTATATCTACTTTGAGTAGAGGTACAATCCCCCCAGAAAACTTACACTGCATTTACGTTCAACAAACAATATATATGAGGTCACCAACATTTTCAGGAAACAGAATTTGAATACTGTATTGCCTTTAAAACTAATAATAATAACGCTCCCATTGTTCATAATAAGCAGACAGTAAACCCCTATAATAGGTTCCTGAATTCTGGTGTCTGTAAAGTGAAGTGCAATGATTGTGATGCTACATATGTTGGGTTAGATATCAGGCTAGAAAGAAAATAAACCACCTTTTAAATTCTCAAAAAACGAATAATAATAATAATAATAATAATAATAATAATAATAATAATCTGTAATCAAACTGGAGGCTTTATTTCAGGGGATACTCTAACGCTTCATAGAAAGGGCGAATTGGAATATATCCTAAAAGAAAAGCGAAAAATCATGAGGAAAATTTTAGGACCAAGACACGGGAGAAGGGTACCGCCTCCAAACTCGGAAATGCACAGAAAAATGATCTCATATTGCGGCAGACCTCAGGGCAAAAAGACTAAAATTTTAAGAGGCTTTTAAATGTTAAGAGGCTTCCAGAAACTAGACTACTGGGCGAGTTGGCCGTGCGCGTAGAGGCGCTCGGCTGTGAGCTTGCATCCGGGAGATAGTAGGTTCGAATCCCACTGTCGGCAGCCCTGAAAATGGTTTTCCGTGGTTTCCCATTTTCACACCAGGCAAATGCTGGGGCTGTACCTTAATTAAGGCCACGGCCGCTTCCTTCCAACTCCTAGGCCTATCCTATCCCATCGTTGCCGTAAGACCTATCTGTGTCGGTGCGACGTAAAGCCACTAGCTAGAAACTAGACTAACCCACCAAGTTCTTGAAAGAGTTGACAAACTGAAGAATTTTCCTTGGATACAACAAACAAAAGCGGACATGAAGAACGCACAAATCCTCTGTGAAGACATTTTGAATCGAAATATATATAGAAAGAAAATTGACAAGTGGGAAGTTACTCCAGAGAATGAAGTACCAAAAAGAGCAGGTACCAAGTGGACGGAAGAAAGGAAAAGGATCTTTAGTCAACAGATGAAAGCATCCTGGATCCTCCGCAAACGAAATCACAAATAAAGCTTTGTGTGTTCCGAAAGGGACCATTCACGCATCATAATAATAATAATAATAATAATAATAATAATAATAATAATAACAGCTTTCCAAGAAAAATTCTGGACCTTAAGAGAAAAAGTAAGGACAACGAGCTTATCATCACAAAAGCAGATAAGGGTAGTGCAACTGTCTTAATGGATAAAGAGGATCATATAAAAAAAACTGAAACCTGGGAGGAATTTTAGTGCAAGATATTTAGAACATGTTAATGCCTCGAAATATAATTTATTTATTATTTTTTTTAATATATATATATTTTTTTGCCATGGCCCAACATGTAGAGGTTGCAAATCATCAATTTACTGCAATCAAGTGAGGTATGGATATTCTGAGAACCATGGAAAAAGGCACAATGCTCAGTATTTCAGAGAAATATTACATTCACTTAGAACAATATTTTAATCCAATTTTAATCTGGAATATAGAAAACAAAAAGTGGATCGTAACAGTGTACGAGCCGCCCTCACTAGCTCATCACTGGACTTCCTACCTCTCACTGCTTCCCCATCGTCACCCCTCCCATATCCGGCTCTGTCATCTACTCCAAGCTTGATCGAGTAACCAATGCCAGGTGCTGCTGTGTAGTGAAAGTTCCCTTGAAGCTATCGGTCAGCGGGGTAAGTTTTACATTATGTTTTCTCCTCTCCCGTTTCTTCTTTTGCTCTTGTTCATCAATCTGTTAATAGGGTTTTCTTCATTTCTTTTCCAGGCATAGTTTCTGGTTTCAAATATAGGATCCTTTGATAACCTGCCTCAGCAGTTTCATTGGTCAGGAGGGATCTATTTTACGGATGTCCCCCTCATTCATCGTTATACACCTCAGTTTTAGTGACCACCACAAGTTACAAACTTCATTCAAGGACAGGTGTTATACGCACCAATGTTAAATCAAAACTGGTATAGTTGGCAATTATGTGCACCATCCTTCGGGGGAACATCTTTCTTGCACCACGACGGCGACCCATCTATTGCACCGGCTGTTTCCCCTCTTCCGACTACATCACGTATTGGAATCAACTGAATGGATCGTGCATTAAAAATGATGCTAAGTATTGGCAGCAGCGTTTATCTCCATTAATCGGTCAATAATAAATTCATTACGCCTACATAATTTCCGATCAGGGTACATATCCCATTCCGCGTTTCACTGTAATCGTCAAAATATTCTCCGATTTGCTACACGATACCTCTCAGGGGTAACTAATGTGCATCAATAAAGTATATTTTTTACGTGAGATCGACTGGGAACCCGGATATCCTTTCATATAATTTACTAGCAATACTATCCTTCCTTACATATCAATAAAATTCATCACTCAAACTCATTCAACCAAAAATAATCCTGCGTGAATTCAATGTAAGCTGATCTGCTATAATAACGAAATAAATTGCAATAATAATAATTTAAATGTTTAAATTCTCAATTTATTCATGACCATGAATTGCTTTAGGATGAATTAATATATTGATATAATATTTAATTACATTCAACGTCTCTTCATTCAAAAGATAAACCAACAAAGTCTTTGATTGAGCTCAAAATATTCTTCCCTTAAAGAATTGTGGTTCTCATAACATAAAGCAAAGAAAAGTTTACGAAGTCTCATAAGTTGTAATTATCAATCTAATTAAGTAACAATCTTGCTGAATAATCATGAAATTAAAGTGTCAAGAAAGTTAAAAATGTGAATAAAATCATAAGTAAATACAATCAAAAGTGGTTAAAATCAAAATTGAATCTGATCAAAAGTGCTTATTATCTTTTCATTAAATGATTAATCTTCTCATTCTTCTTTGTTTGGTTTTCAATTGTAGCGCTAGCAGAGAAAGAAAAGTTCCAAATATTATAGTTTCAAATGGCTCCTAAATATATTCTGATGCATAAAAAAAAAATCTATCAGTTCCACCATGATACTGGATAAATATATCCATATTATTTCCTAAGAAATAAATGTAAGTATCGCCTAATAATAAATTATAACCATTATCCTATCAGGTCTTACATCTATTGAGATTCACAATCGCATCTAAGTTCAATTACTATCTCATGGAATTCTAGAGAATATTGTTGATGACAATTATTTACTTGTCAATGGCAGAGACTTAAATTAAGAAAATGCTTCCTCCTATCAAATCATGGCTTTGACAAGAAATAGCAAACAAGACTTATTACAACATGTGAAATCCTCCTAGAAGGAATCAGGTTTACACTTTAATATTTATTATTTGGAAATTTTATTTTTATGACTGTATATGGTTATCAGCCTACGGATTCTATAACGTATTTCACCGTATGAATATCCTATCAACCCAAAAACATCTTATGCTGCTATTAAAAGCATGCCGCGAACACGTCAATTATAATCAATGGTTAGTATCACGTCACGTAATTACTACCAATAAATTGCACATATATATCTCTCTCCATATTCCAACCGTAAACATTACAACTTTGCATTATTCATATCAACATATATATCCCTTAGAATATTTATACTTATATTACGACGTATATACTCTTAATTACACATATAAATATCAATCATTTCTCCTTTAGCGGCGTATCGTCTCGATGTTCCATTAGCAAATTACAATGATGCATTAATGGGTTAAATTTCTATTCAAATACATATATTCACTCTTTCGTGAAAAAGAAATACATGTATGAACAAATCAGGGTCATATTTACTTACATGTGGTCACGAACTAGCAATAACCAAGTCTTAATAACCTACAAAAACATCTAACTCCACTCCGCATTACAGTTAGATTATATCACATTATGTATAACACTTCTCTTTGGTAATCGTCGAAACATCATTTTTCAATCTCTCCACATTTGACTATAAGCATCCCTACATAAGGATATTGGTTTACGTAATCGAAGATTACCTACATCCATGGTTTTAAAGCAATTATAATTTCTTTGCGAAGACACTGTACATTGAAATCAAATCTCGAAGATATAAATTACGACCTTCACCAAATCACATTACTAACCTCTATGCACTACATCTTAAATTTAAGCATTTATGGTTACTTTGAATAAATAAAACTGCTTGGAACTTAGCTTTTATCTGCTGGTGTTACTGGACTGGGCTAGACTCCAATTCGGTCATCTTTGGTTCGCTGGCCGGCTCCAGGTGATATCTGCGTCATATATGGGCAGTGGCAACCAGTTACGGGCTTGTAGAATCAGCTGGCACGGTGTCCATCAGTCGTCAGCCCCATTTCCGATTTAGCTGTTCATCAAGATAAGAATTAAGTAAAAAAAATTCCACCTGATCGATACTTTTATTATTTAACCTTAGGCTAAATTTTATGTCATTAAAAATTGCAGTACATGTTTCAATTGCTTGGTAATCATCATCAGCTGCTTATCTTAAAGCTTAGGCAAAAAAGCATAAAACATTTCATAATTAAAATTTGTTGGTAAAGGACACTTTATTGTGAGGGAGGGTGTGTGTGTGTGGGGGGGGGGGTTAAAATTCGATATACAAATTAAAAAGCTATTTCTAAACTACCTAAAATTCCTTCTATGGCACTACATTAGTTCTTCATTAGGTTCAACTGTGTTTCACTCAATGCTCAGTTCACTTGTCTTGATTATATGTTGTCCTTCATTTTTCTAGATCATTCTTATTGTCGCTAGAAGAATTTGTGCTGACTATGGTCGAATTTGTTTAGTTTTCATTTAGACGGATAGTTTGAAGTACGACCTGTAACCGGCAGGAAAGATATAATTATTAATTAAAAAGATTTTTGTTTGAGATTCTGTTATCCAAATAAATTGTACGTATTTGAAAAGAATTGTAAAGGCCGAAACTTACCCCTATTCAATTGTTCGTTGTGTAAATTTATTCTAAATCTTTAAAAGATTGGCACATTTGGTGTGACCTGAAACCGGCAGAAGAAAGTGTTGGTTATTTAAGAGAATCTGGAAACCTGTTTCTTGCACGGAGTTATTATGCCGTAAAGAAACTATTTTAAACTTACCCCTGTCCAATTTATTCTGGTTACAAAGTTTACTTTTGTTTCTGTCTCTGCAGTCTTCGACCTAGTGTAATAGCTGTGTGACGAGTGCGTTTTACTGGCTTGGATTGGAAGGGGAAGGGGAAGTGAAAGTGTGTTGTCATTTGTTGTCGAGTTAAGGGGATTGGTTTCTATTATTGACATAGCTGCTTTGTGATAGGTTCCTACTTTCACTGGGCGTATTCGATTGCTTTCTAATACTTCCATGTATCTTAAAATGTGTTCAAATAAGGGGTTTCTTTGTTTGTTTGTTTCATTTAAATTTTTATCCTTATTAAACATTTTGACCAGAAATATGTGTATACTTTCCAAACTATTCATTAGTCTTCCCTTATTTAGTCTTTTGATAATTACGAGATCCTGGTTAATGCTTCTAAATTTGTGTCCTGTCTCTCTCATACGTTCGCCCATTGCCGAAAACCTCCTGTGTCTCTCTGCATTAATATGCTCCTGATATCTTATTATGAAATTGCGCCCGGATTGCCCGACATGTGGCCCGACACTGATTACATGTTAACTTGTAAATTCCTGAGTTTTGAAACTTACTTTCATTATTCTCGTTGACCTTGCTATGATTAAAGAACCTGTGTCTAGTGGTGTTGTTCGTTGAGAATGCTATCTCAATGTCATGTTTGCTGAACAAGTTCGTGATTGTATAAATGTTTGGATTATTAAAAGTGAACCTCGCATATTTTTTGGTTCATTTTGTTTGTTTAGTTAGACTCGTTTGCTGTTTATATTTGCGTTTAGTGAATAGCCTGGTGATCATTTTAAAATTAAAGCCATTAAGGAGGGCTTGTTGTCGAATGAAATTAAGTTCTTTATTCCTCTCTTTATCGGTTAGCGGAATTTAGAAGGCTCTGTTAACAAAGCTATGATAAGCAGATTTTTTCTGTAATTCAGGATGTAAGGAGTTGTTATTCATCTTGAGGCTGTTGTTAGCATGTGATAAAAACATATTCAATACCATCATTAGTATCACAATTCAGTCTTTCAACAAATTCTCCTGTATCTGAATTATAATTTTAAACAGGTTATTCTACCAAAATTCAATGACAGTTTTCAGTTATAAGCTTTGTAATAGTACTCTAGTTAACTTCTAGCCTTTCGTAAATATGTTTTGAGTTGGCGATATCTTATTTTCATTAGGTAACTCGCGTCAACTTTCTATTTGAGCTTCAGTCTCCGATAATTTAATTATTCTTCTCTTTTGTTTAAGTTTTCCTCCTCATTAACTTTGATATATAGTTGTAGATTGGCGTAATTTCTTTATAATATTACTCGATGTTCTAATTATTCTTCAAATCTTGCTCCGTAGAAACTTCCTCCTTCTTTACGTAACGAATTTTGCATGAATAATTTCGTTTCGATGCTCAACGTAATTGTGATTGTTCACTTTGCCATTTTAACAATTTAAAACATTCTGCATTTTTCTTAATCACGGCCGCGTGGATTCTTCAGGTTTGAATGTCTTGCTTCCTGACCATGGCTTATTTGATTTGTTAAATCTGTATTCTTTTCGACAGGTTCACGGCTTCTTTGATTCTATGTGTCCATATTTTTATTATAACGTAATCACAGCCTATTTAATTCAGTATGTCTGTACTTTCTTCAGATGTATTGCTCTATTATATAATCTTTGTCATTTTATTATGGTGCATGGCAAACATTGATGTTGTAATACCTCATTTTTCATATGATCAGGGCAATGAAATGGTACATATGACTATCGATCTGATCTAGATGTTGATTCCCATAGGGAATCTGAAATACCTGTTCCGAATGAGTAAATTTATAATACCAATATAAATGGTCCGTTATTGGACATTATAAATTTTCCAGCTAACTCATTCCTGGTTGCCAGCGTTTCGCCCCCGTGTGCTAGGCTGGGCTCATCAGTTGGTACCTAGCATACCTACCAAGACGCTGGCTAGTGCATACCGTGGAGGCCACTGCGGAGGCTAATTGTAGCCACCGGCAGTGCCAATGCACTATGAGAGACTTTGTCTCTTTATCAAAAATTGATGCCTGCTTTGCCATCAGATGATATAGATGTTGATTCCCATAGGGAATCTGAAATACCTGTTCCGAATGAGTAAATTTATAATACCAATATAAATGGTCCGTTATTGGACATTATAAATTTTCCAGCTAACTCATTCCTGGTTGCCAGCGTTTCGCCCCCGTGTGCTAGGCTGGGCTCATCAGTTGGTACCTAGCACACCTACCAAGACGCTCATTTACTCATTACTCATAAACACGCAGAATCGCGCGGAATCGAACGTTTTTCACCCGCCGGTAGTGAACCTCAGTCAAGTTGACCTTGATCCTAAGGACCTCAACATATTAAATAAGGGACCAAAACATAACTGGGACACGTCCTTCAACCACGACGATTTAATCATTACGTTGGCTGAATCTGAATTAGCGGTTAATAGGTTACCTACAGACGTTCAAAATGAAGTTAGATATGAAGTTAAGCGAAAGTTACTTTCATCTTTCGATCAGAAACATACCGGTTCTGGAAAACCCAATAAAGAACAAGTCACCAACATACGCAATCTCAAAAAGAAAATTAAAGATAACGATTTAATAGTAACTAAAGCAGATAAAGGTAATGCTACTGTAGTTATGGAGAAAAGTGACTACGTAAATAAAGCACAATTCTTCTTTACTAACAATAACTTTAACGCAGTAAAAAAAGGTCCTACTAATAGAATACAAAGAGAGCTGAAAGCTTTAATTAAGAACTTTTTATTTTTGTTTAATGACGTAGAAAATTCAAAACTGATCATCATGAATCCCAAGTTACCTACGGCGAAAGCGTTACCGAAGATTCACAAGGCGGATGTCCCCATAAGGCCCGTTATTAACTTCAGAAGTAGTCCGACGTATAAAATATCCCAATTTATTCACAATTTTCTTAAAACACATTATTCCTTTCAAGCTAACACGTCAGTTAAAAATTCCCTGGAATTCTGCAATAGAATAAAAAATCTCACGTTACCGAAACATTACACCCTTCACTCCTTTGACATAGTAAATAAGTACGCAAATGTACCCGTGTATAAAACCATCGAAATAGTAAAAAACAATCTTTCCAAATTCAGTAAATTGACTATAGGGGAGATAGAAGAGTTTATTCAGATTCTCAAGTGTACATTAAATAATGGCTTCTTTACTTTTATCATCATATACCAACAGAAGGGGCTTCCTATGGGGTCACCGGCCTCGGGAATCCTCGCTGATATTTACGTAGATTTCCTCGAATACACTCACATTATAGGTAAAATTAATGGGATCAAACATTGGACTCGGTATGTGGATGATACTTTTATTATCCTGGATTCTCACATTACTGACAGCAACACCGTTCTTGAATTACTTAATAATCTATATCCACACATAAGGTTTACGATAGAATCTGAGAACAACAATTCCCTTAATTATCTCGATTTAACTATTACTCGCAATCAGAATAAAACCATTTCTTTTAATATTTACAGGAAGCCCACTCACACAATAAACACAATCCACCAAACTTCTCTACACCCAGGGACACAGAAGAAGACAGCTTACAATAGTATGATTTTCAGAGCTCTTAATGTTCCTTTATCCCGTAAGAATTTTAGAAAGGAAATCAACACCATTTATGCAATAGCCAAAGGTAATGGTTTCAGTAAAGCGTTCGTGAATAAAATTCTCAATAAATTTAGAAATAAACCCAAGACCACGTTAGAAAAACAATCTTCCCATAAAGAGAAGTTCACCACATTTACCTTTAATAATAATATATATCCTATTTCAAACATCTTTAAAAAGCACAAGTTAAAAGTAGCTTTCAAGACCGTTCACACCAATACAAAAATGTTTTTTAATTCTCATACTGTCAACAGCAAAAAATTTTCTAACTCTGGAATATACAAATTACAATGCCAATCATGTCTTTCAACGTATATTGGGCAAACAGGCCGCAGTTTCAAAGTAAGATACTCCGAACATCTTAATGCCCTAAAGTATAATCGCTACTCAGCCATGAGCGAACATTGTAGAGAGAAAAATCATAAATACACAACAATTGATCAAGATTTAAAGATCCTGCATTACAAACAGAAAGGTCCCTTGCTTAATATACTGGAGAATATTTATATAGATATCGACCAATATAACAATCCCGTCTATAACTTAAATGAAATCAACGAAAAGAAAAATATTTTATTGGAAACCTTTGTCCCGCTTATCTGCGAACAGTTCATTAATAAAAAAGTTTCACTGCCGACATTCTAGAACAAGACCCGCCCTTCCATCAACACCCTCCTTCCGCGAATCACAACGTCCCTCCCTCCCTGCCCCTCCCCCTCCATTACCCCTCCCAACCACATCGACACAGATACACAGTAAGCCACACACAGGCTTAGTTGTCAATGTGGCTTGAGACCGACAAGGTCATCTCCATTCGAGACGACAACTTTTAGTTACAAGTAAGTCATATGAGTTTTCTTTTCGTACATCATTTTTAACTTGTTCTTCATCCACTCATATATTCCTTTTTTCTCATTACAGATGTTATACACGTTTTATTCGTAGTATTGATGGTCTCACTACACTCCTCAGCATAGTGTTTTTATTTAAGTCGGCAAGATCTATTAGACGAGAGGACTTTGTACCTCAATGTGTTTTTAACTCACTAATCATGATCACTGTCATTTCACATCATTACGATTTTTAATTTGTTTGTATATTATGTAATCATTGTTTTACTACTGAAGATGGCCTTGAGATTAGGCTGAAACATGTATAGACTTTGCTTCATCTAACAGATGACTTGACTTGTATTGATAGGATTTTATAAATATTTTCTTTTGTAAAGTTTTAATGTTTTTATGTACCGATGACTGTGATGGCATATGATGACCAAAAAGGTCGTAACTAGTCCAAAATAAAAAATGAGCATGTGCCTGACACTAAGATATAGTTGTATTCACATGTGTTGCATGTCATAAATCATATAAGACTTTTTATTTGTAAAGTCATATGTATTTGTATTGAAGAGGTGGACCATTTAAAACCAAATCATACGTAAAATGTGCCAATTTTTAAATGGGTTTCAGCCATGTATTCACTTTTAGACTGGTTTTAGGGAAACATTGTCATGATTCAATCCAAATTTTAACACAATATACATTGAGATGTTTTATACATTTCCTATGAATGTCGGGGAATTAGTCCGAATATGTTGGACTTCGCCACACAACCTAGTGGATGATACGTGTAATTCTAAACATATATATATTTATTCCTTGATCTTGTGTATAAAGATGTCTGTCAGTAAGCAGTTACATTAAGTTTATGAGTAATATATTTCCTTTCGTACTCACATCATTTTTTTTTTTTTTTTTTTTTTTTTTTTGCCAAAACTTGGAAAAAACTACTGGATTATCTCATCATGAAGGATCTTCAAACACGTTTTCAAGTGCTAAGTAATGTTTAAATCTAGTACAGGGTGTTTTTACCGTATTTACGCAAATAATACCCGCATATTTTGTAAAAAAACAATGAGGCACGAAATTGAGGTGCAAGTTTTATTTGATTCAATGTTGGCATTTTTTTCAAAACGAGCCTTCCTAAAGTTAGGGTGCGGGGATTATTTGCATAAATACGGTATTTGTTATAAGACATCAGTATAGTAAGGCACTGCTCAACTACAACTTCTGTGTTCCTTCAAGAGCAACAGATAAGTCACCAGTTTCTCTTTGTTTATTCTCAAAAATTATTTTAAATCATTTTATGCTGTTCCATGTGGTAAAGAAACCCAGTAAATTTTTAATGTATATCACCAAACTTTCAGACACATTGTACGGAAGGAGATTGATGATAACAGCACTTTATTGCATGTCTTATTGCTAAGTTGATTTCTCGATTGTCATAACCGTGAGGCCCTGTAGGGCAGTACGGCGGCATCCTGTTGTTATTGCTCTATTAGCACCACCCAACGGACACGTGTAGGGTACTTTAAAGTTAAACAACTTGCTGGGCAGGCTAGCTGGTACTTCATGGGGTGCAGATGCATGTACACTACGAACAACTGCTCTAGCAATAGTATATTCACCAGCTAAATATTGCTCCTCTGTATGGCTCAATAGCTCCCACACTAGTCTGGTTGATGTCCAACTGCATCACAAAATGAGTACATTGCGCTCTACGCCTATTCATTGGTTACCATTACTGAGCAATATTCAGCCTCCTCACACCAGACGGCAAAGCGCCATTGTTAGACTGTGTACCAGGATAGCAAAGAACAGTTACCTACCATTACATCAGGATACAGATGAAAATGCCGTAATAAGACTCAAGTCAAGGAAACCTGCCTGGAAGACAGCAAAGGAATTAGTTAATTCACATTTCAAGCCTAATGAAATATGGAAACTTGAATGTTCTCAATCACACCCTCATGGCATTGTCAATATCAGGGATCCATCTACAAAGTTCCCTGGGTTCAACCTTCCTCGCTCCACCTGGACCACACTCAACAGGATATGCTGCGGAGTTGGAAGAAGTGCTTCTGCTCTGCATCAGTGGGGCTGAAAAGACTCCAGCTTGTGACTGTGGTGCTGAAGTGCAAACCATCCTGCACATTCTGAAGGACTGCTCTCTGCGAGCTTTTGCTGGTTCCATCAAGGACATTCGAGTGACATGGTCAATACAAAAATACCATTCTTTTCAAATTCTAAGCAAAATACAGGTAAACTCTTATTTTATATATATAGATATACTCTTGCCAACTCCTGGATTTGTTACCATCAAGGCTTATGTAGTGAATGGCGTGAAGCAGTTAAGATGACAGCAAACATTTCAGCAGTCAGATCGGTACCAGGAAGATCTCAGAACGATTCCCTTTGTAGGCACTGCCTCAAGGAGATTGAAACTCTTGTGCATGTTCTAGGATCTTGTCCTCATGGTGAACTTTTAAAGAATACGCGTCATCATAACATCCGCTCGTTAATTGCGATAATGCTGAAAGACCATGGTTTCCTGGTATTTGAAGAGGTTCATGGCTTAGCGGACAACGGAAGCCACAGAAAGATCTACATCATTGCTTTAAAGAATAAGAATAGAGGTTACATCATCGATCCCACAATTCGCTTTGAAAGCCATAAGTCGCAGCCCTCAGATGTTAACCTCGAGAAGAGGAATATTTACTTAGAAAGCCATTCCTTACTACAGGGAAAATACCAGCTAGTGGAAATCGACATAGTGGGTCTGATGATTGGAGCTAGAAGAGCAATTTCCGTTCTTAATGCTAATTTCTGAAAACAGATGTCTCTGCTAGTAACAATGTTACGAGAGATTGCCATCATAGCCTTACGGGGTTCACTGATAATTCTAAGAAATCATTACAGTTAGGTTACCTTCAAATTTTTTAAAGTATACCTATTTCTCTTCTAAAAAGAAATGTAAAAGTATACTTTACAAACCATCACTCTCATTTTGTTCCGTATTGAAATAGGTGGGGTAATAAATATACTCCTTTTGTAAACTAAGTGAGAACATATACTTTGTCGCAAGGCAGCCTCTGCCTGAGGAAGTATTTCATAAAATAAAAAAGTACCTAAGCTTTATTTCAGGAATCTGTTGGGAACAGCAATTCTCTACCTTCCCCAAACTGAGGAACAGTTCCTACAATTCTACTGGGCTGAGGTATTCTTCCATTCGGTGGGAATTCCTGCTCTATAATATTACGATTTTCATATTGTGGTATGACTTCTTTCTGCACTCTACTATTATTTTACCTAATTCCATAATCTGTACTTACGTTTTGGTTATTTATTGTGTAATGTATTTCTAGATGCTTGCTGCTCCTGGGAAATCCTCCACATTCACTTACAAGATTCATGTTGTGGACCATCTTGATCGTCATGGAGTGAGCTACTCAGGGACAGTCGCACTTTTGGACAAGTCTGTTGATGAGATACAGGAAGATGACTGCTTACATATGATAGACATTTTGTTAAAATCATTACAAATAAATTGTTTGAAAATTACTGTACACATTAATGATATGAAATTTGGACTTCCACTGGACTAATTACCAAGATGTTAAGGGGATCATGCCTAACTGTCTGGATGTAATAAAAAGCTATGAACAAATGTAAGAAAAGATGGGTAGGTTGGCATCTTGCTTGTTTGTATAATTGAGCGAATATGTATTCACAATTAGTTTGCTTTTAATCACTCTTGTTTGTTATACAATTGAGGGAAAAGTTGGAACTGAAATATTCTGCTTATAACAACTCTTGTTTGTAATATATAGTAAACTGATGGAACAGCCATAATTACAATCACTTGTTTGTGATATAATTAATTGAGGGAACAATCAGATCTAGAGTAGTCTAGTCATATAGAAGAAAATTAGATTCGGTTTGTTTCATGTTTTTAATACATGCACAGTGCGTAATTTCAGGAATCTAGCTGGCCAGAAATCGTATCTCGGAAACTAATGGACCGATTTACATAAAACTTAGTATGTAACTGCTATTATTGGAGATAATTATGTGTGTGGTCAATCAAGTACGAAGAACAAACTACTACGCCAGGAATAGAATTGGTAATCTTTGTAATTTTAATCATTTTTCGTTATAGCTTTAAGAAATTAAATAGATGTTAATAATGGGACATGCTGTTTAGAATGTTTAAAAACAGATGAAGGAATACATGTACTTGCCTAACAATCTATTCATTAGATGCAGTTACATCAGAATCGCTATCGTCACTTTCATTATCTCCTTCAGAGGAACAAGGTACAGGAGGCTCGGAGAGTAAGTTGAGCACTTCTCGAGAAAGCGAGATCAACTTACTCCTCCTTGATTTCCCTAAGCTGGTAATATAAGGGTCCAATGATACAACCAGCCTATGGAAAAGGTCAGTATTTGTGTCTTTCTGGATGGTTTCCTATTATCTTTATTCCTGGTCTCCTGGGCTTCCTTGGAAAGGTGTCCAATAGGTATAATACAGTGCCATGACCCAAGAGTTTGTTCAAAGTTACAGGCATGTAGTAAGATTTGTATCTTTGCAAGTACAATTGTAATGTCCGCAGAAGTGGAAGCCTTTCTGAAGAATCTTCTAGCGGTTTCCATCATTGGTATTGCCAGCACTCTGCTTCGGATATCAACCAATAGATGCGTTTCCTCCCTGAACTTCTGTAGTGAAGTCATCTGCAGTATTTATTTATTGCGTGTGTATTTTAGGCTTTAAATCAGTGCGTAAATGTATTGTGTTGAATGAGAGTTATGCGATAAGCCTAAATGTGTGATTGATTTATTTCTTTAACATTAATACTGTGATCTTTTGTAGTCACATGCAGTATTTATTTACTGCGCCTGTTTTCTAGCTTTTATTTTCTGGATAAATTTATTAAATACAATTAAATACATCACCCGCCCCTCAAGTCCATAAAATTATTTTTCTATTTTCTCCTGCAATTTGCCTTATATTTCAGTGCTGAGGTTTCTTATGTGCCGTAGTTTACCTCTGATTCTGTACAAACCAAAAGTGGCCCCTGTAAACCTCACGTCCCCTTCAGTTCATAAAAGTAATTGTAGCTTAGTTTATTCAGCCGTTCGTCTTGAACTTACATACTGAATTTCACAAATGTATGTGCCGCCGTTTTCCCGTGATGGCGTTGAGCGGAGCCGTTCGATATGGCAACCCTGTTGTCATAAGAGCTATACTGTTTTCTTAACATGGAATGAGCTATAGTAGGCTAATGGCAGGATCATCCTGACATAGGTGTGATGCACGTCCTTCTGCAAGGCTCATTCTTTGCTCGAACCAACTTTTATTGTACTTCAGCAATTTGTCCCTTTGTCTGACTCGTTGGCTGAACAGTCAGCGTACTGGCCTTCGGTTCAGAGGGTCCCGGGTTCGATTCCCGGCCGGGTCGGGGATTTTAACCTTAATTGGTTAATTGCTAAGGCACGGGGGCTGGGTGTATGTGTTGTCTTCATCATCATTTCATCCTCATCACGACGCGCAGGTCGCCTACGGGTGTCAAATAGAAAGACCTGCACCTGGCGAGCCGAACCCGTTCTGCGATATCACGGCACTAAAAGCCATAAAACACTTCATTTCATTTTCCCTTTGTCTACTATATTTTGTCCAGCGTGATTGAATTTTAGCACACAAAATACTGACAGATTTCTTTTTGCTTTACGTCGCTCCAACACAGATAGGTCTTATGGCGACTATGGGACAGGGAAGGGCTAGGAGTGGGAAGGAAGCGGCTGTGGCCTTAATTAAGGTACAGCCCCAGCATTTGCCTGGTGTGAAAATGGGAAACCACGGAAAACCATTTTCAGGGTTGCCGACAGTGGGGTTCGAACCTACTATCTCCCGAATACTGGCTACTGGCCGCACTTAAGCGACTACAGCTATCGAGCTCGGTGATTTCCTTATTGACTTAGATACATTTTCGGAACAATCCTCAAAGCCTAAATGTTCAATTACAACATTCGCAATATCATCGTTCCGCTTATATTCCCTGCTGTTCCTCAGCAGCTCGAAAACTGATCTCCGGGTTACAGAGTACATGGCTTCTGAAAAATATTAATTACTCTCATGGTCGCGCCTGGTCAGAGCAAAAAATCACATTAAAGTATAGATAACTCATTCAAAAGACTTTCATTGCGGAAATCAAAGGCAATCCATTTTGAAAGTCGGCTCAAATTTGTATAATTAGATAGCGCTTGGACACCTTGTACCAGAATTTTAAGTGCATATTTTGGACAACAATATGGTAATTTTCAGAAAATGCTACATAATATTAAAAAATACATACCTTCATCTAATATAATCACATTGCAAGCCAAAGAAATATTTAGTTCTGACTTCTTTACTGAGCCCTCACATAATAATAACTGCGCGCTCACCTCGCCAGAATATGATGCCCTAACGGAGAAGAGCCACTTTAGGCCTTCGGTGAGATTAGATAATCAGACAGTGCGACATTGCAATACTTAATTACTGTACCCAAGTGTCTTATAAACACAACTCACAGAAAATGCGCACCAAAGACAAGGGTTGAAAACATTATTTTTGGCCGGCTGGATGCTAGAAATTACCCACTATGACACGTTTGTAAAGAATATATATATATATTTTTTTTTTCCATACTTAATGAAATTTGTAGGAAGGTATTTTGTCTCTGGGGAAAAAAAAAAAAAAAGCCAAACACCTTGCCATTTTATTGCAATGTTTATTTGCTTTATGACGATAGATAATACAGTATTAATATCAAAAAGCCTGTGAGAAAGGCTGCTAATCCATTTTATTCTCTCACAAACTTTTCCACAATGTAGCTCTGTTTGGCAGAACTAAATATCTCCAACTGACTGTTGGACCGTTCCTAAGGTATCAAATAATGTTTGTTGAGAAAAGTGCTGGGGGTAAACCGTGTACTATCTCTCAGGATCTGCTCTGAATGATATCAGCTGCAAATTGAGTCAGATGAACTGAAATATAGGCAGTCTTATTTGTACTTAATTTTAATTAAGACCTAAGTATTCAGTGTGGTTTAATTATCTTTCCCTGCATTATCTCATTTTTCTTGAATTGTTTACAATATATTATGAGTTCCTATTAAAAAATATTAGTTATGAAGACATATACTGTATATATGCGCAAAAACAGAACTAGAATAAAGTCTATCTCCATTTGAAAAAAACAAAAAGATGATGTAAAGTGCCTTGTTATCAAGAGAGATTTTACAAATGTGCGAAGCATAATTTCTGTATCTTTTTTTTTTTTTTTTATAACCACAGTCTTTTTTGATTTAGTATGTTTTACAGATAAATACAGATTAATATAGTGATATTTGATGATACTTTGAATAATAGATACATGCATGAGAACTAAGATATGCAACTAAACATATTCTGGCGCAACTAGACATATTCTGTATATTCTGACTTTGGTTCATGTATTATTGGTAGAATAAATTACTTCAGTGGATTATTTCTACCATACTTTGAGTGAAGTAAATTGTACTTCAGACAAACTGGTCAACATTTTTAGGCATTGTGTACTTTCTTCATCATAACCTAGCTATTTTATTACAAGTTATGAATCTCATTATAAAACCGTATTGGATTTCAGAATAAGAAGTTATTATATTAATAAAACCACCTTTCCAATACACAATAGTCCTTTGTATTTAGGATAAAACCATTAATAGAAATTACAAGTAGGACATGTTTCGCTCAATCTTAGTGAGCATCATCAGCTAAAGATAATCCATGGTGGGTCAGGGCCCTGATCCCGGTATATATAACGAAGAAACGTCTAATATTACATTGATAAAATACGAATTTTAACAATTTAAAAATAATCAATAAGATTATATTATGTCTATTAAAACAATAACTGATCTTTAAAATTGCTTAAAATGTAAGTGGAATGAATGACTTGAAAATGTTACTATAATATGTAGTGATTAATTGTTCGTATAAATCAATGACCATAATAATCTTCGCTCAATGGCATTACTGTTCATGATTAAAAACAGTTATTCACATAAGGGTGAGCTCTTGTAATGAGCTATGATGTTATTTCATAAAATAAACATGATGAGGAATGCTAAAGTCACAGATATTGGTTGAAAAACGAACTGCACTGATAGATAAAACGTCGCCTGGATCAGCGTAAATAACCTTATGGGACTCCCTCGCGTTGTGTTTCAAACATTATTTATGTAGTAGTGTGTTAATATTGGGCTTCAAATGGAGAACTACTGATCTCGTAGGTGAAAAAACATAAATCGGGTGTATCCTGTAAAAAAGAAGAGAAAGGAAGAACAGTATGTGTGTCAGTTGTTGGAATTTAAAGGCTGTACTACTGTAAGGAAATAATTGAAGGCGCTTACCCGTGTGTTAATTGAGGGGAGATTAGTCCTTTGGTTGTTACGGAGGTTTGATGGTCACTGACTTGCTGCTACGTGTGTTGTACGAATGCAATCGTAGAGGCGGGGAAGATAGCGGGAAGGGGAAGGAATGCGGGACGTTACGCGAGTTGTCGGCCATTGGAGGGGATGCAATGCTAGGAGGCGTTGTATGTGTGGCTACTGTTGCTGTTGTTACTACAGGAAGATTGGAAGCATGTTTATAATGGAAACTCTTCATGAAATTTTTAGCATTGATTCCAAAGTTAGCAATTAGATTGGGGATTTGCTCAATTATGGGGCTATTAATGTCCGAGACGTAATTTAAATTACTATTTTTATTTAAGTACTGGTCCAAGGAAATTTAAGCATTTTCATACCCGGTCATTAGACTGCTTTTATTTATGTATTTGAGTATTTGCATGTCTTGATCGATAGTACTGAAATTATGCCCCATGTCCCTCATATGAATATTCATGGCGGAATGCTTTTTGTGTTTCAAGGCATTATAATGTTCTAAATACCTTATTCTAAAGCTACGGCCAGTTTGCCCAATATAAGAAAAATTGCACTGTGTGCATCTGAGTCTATATATTCTCGAGTTTGAGAATCTGTCGTAAATTGTATTAACGGAGTTGGAATTGAAAAAAATATTACGGTTGGTGTTGCGGGTCCGGTATGCAATGTTAATATTGTGCTTTTTTAATGGTTTAGTGACATTGTGAATAGCTGGGTTGGTAAAAGTAAAAATAGCAAAATTTGTTTTTTTGAATTTTGTTTTTTTCGGGAACTAATGTAGTCATATTCTTTGACCTAATTTTACCTATGATTCTGGTGATCATATCAGGTTTAAAACCATTCATCATGGCTAATTCTTTGATGAAACATAGTTCTTTTTCTCAATTAGCATTAGAAAGAGGAATGTTCATGGCCCTGTGAACCAAGCTGTAAAATGTAGCCTGCTTATGGGAGTGGGGGTGCAAGGATTCGCTTTTTATTGTTAGAGCGGCAGATGATTTCCTGTAAATTTGGTAAATGAACTTAACTTTATCTCTAGTCAAAGTTAACAAGAGTCTAGCTCCTGAGGGAGCAATAGTTTCATGTTTCGCCACATAGCGCTGTAAGAAAATAATCGGACAACTTTGGGAAAGTACGGTGAGTGAGCTTTAGTTTCAAGCTATGGCACGTAACGTTGCGAGCGCGCTGGTGAACCGGGAGCAGCTGAGACATGCTTATACAACGTAAACACTAACAGCTGATACTGATATGGAGTGCGACTCTGTCTTCGTTACTACATATAATACTAGGCCTATAAAATAACTACGTAAACGCATGTACCAAATGAAACTATAGTGAAGTCACCAAGTAAGGACTTTTGTCAACGAAACAAGAAGAAATTATAATAATAATAAACATATATTACTCACCATTGACGACTAGCGTATGGAAGAACGGCGACTTGTCATTTTGTCACTTTTAAATCTAAGAATTTCATTTTTGTCCGTATTGAACTGAGAATGGAAGATAGGAAAACTTAAAAGGGTCCACCTTTTCAATACAAAAATGTTATAGTTTATTTATAACATATATTTGCACTTGGAACTAGTTTCGACGCTGTTTGGCGTCATCTTCAGCCAAAATATGGGAAATAGGCTAGCATGTAGACATTTATATTACATAAGGCGTTACATTAAACAATACACATCTTACAAGGAGATAAAAACAGGGACGAATATAGAAACAAATGAATCGTTGAGAAAGCAAAAATTATACATATTAAAAATAACCTTAACCACACATCTTGCAATGCGAAAATATTCGCCTTGAATGATTCCTGAATACAAAACACACGCGCACACATTTCTGAAGAGCCAGCAGGCAGGAAAAAGTAAAGTGAAACCTTAAGAGTTCTTCTGAGAAGAGTTCATCATTTTTTCTATGTTCCGACTAACTAATGAAGTCTCCCTTGAGTTCCTGATAAACATATACAACAGGAAATTCTCCTTCACTCTCAACAATAGCTATAAAGACCAACGACTTTCTCATTGAATTTTTCAAAAACATGAATATCCCGAAAAACAGATCTGTCTTTCAGATTATGCATAATACTTTGTCACGCCACACACTTTCACCACATCACCCTCCATACTTCCCCAACCTAAACAACCCCCTCCACATGTTGCTTCCTCCACCCCACCACCTCTCTTTCTTAACGCGACACACACAACGTACACGCAACAATGTGCAACACGCTGCCAACTATGCTCGAGGACATTTCCCGTCCACACGTAACACACACACACACACACCATGTACACAACCTATCTAACAGGCACACTCTATCGGTTAATCTAATACCCACCTTACTTATCTTCTTTCTCAATTTTTTAAATTTACCTGAGGGAACACAAGTATGAAAAGGGGAGCACCCACAATTCACTTTCATTGATTTCAATATGTCGCACACAGAAACATAAACCTCAAAAGGAAGTTTAATATAAACTAGCATGTTTTTCAGCATTGATACAGGCTGAGAATGAGCTATGTATCTGTAAACAGGTTACTAAACCTCTTATTCTAATGAACACGACGTCTCCGCATATTTGTGGCCCAACAATGCACATAGAATTATATCATAAAACCGCTGGACATAATGTTGGCATTTAACATTAGATACCCGAGCCTGACACCAGAATGTCGATGATTCTTCATAAACTCCAAGAACTGTATCCAATTTCAACCTCAACAAATATAATTTTTGAGGTACGTAGAAATCATGGGGCCAGGATAAAAGCCCTTTAACCCCAAAACTTGACCATATGTTTATACCTTAATGTTAAGTAGTGTTTAGAATAGTGGCTGTCCAGTATTCGGGAGATAGTAGGTTCGAACCCCACTGTCGGCAGCCCTGAAGATGGTTTTCCGTGGTTTCCCATTTTCACACCAGGCAAATGCTGGGGCTGTACCTTAATTAAGGCCACGGCCGCTTCCTTCCCAGTCCTAGCCCTTTCCTGTCCCATCGTCGCCATAAGACATATCTGTGTCGGTGCGACGTAAAGCCAATAGAAAAAAAAGAATAGTGGCTAACATGTTTTTCAGCATGGATATAGTGAGAAAGAGCTTTGTATCTGTAAAAAGTTTACTGAACCTCATCATATGAATACGACGTCCCCGCATATTTGCTGCCCAACAATGCACTTAGCAACATCTCATAAAACTGTTGGACATAGTGTTGACATTTAACATAGATATTCGAATTTGACACCAGATGTCGGTGATTCTTGATAAACTCTTAGAATTGTATCCAATTTCAACCTCAAAAAATAAGATTGTTTAAATATGTAGAAATCATGGGTACAGGGAAAAAGTGTACCAGGAAGGCCTAGGTCCTGGCACATATAAATTAAAAACTTTATTTCCAGCGTACAATTCCATTCCGATACGTGAGCAGCGGTGTGAAAGAATGTTCTAGTACCTACCACACTTCACGAGCAAGTCAAGCAAGGTCAAGTGACATCACTGCCGTTTACTGCTTACTTCCCCTACAGATATTTCTAGACGTTTTTTCATTTTTTAACGCCTGGACCGATTAAAATGAGACCAACACTAAACTATAGCTAACATTACAGAAGTAATGCCCTGCAAATTTCAAGTCAATCCATCCAGTAGTTTTCCAAATATAACTATTTAAAGTTTGGGAAGAATGAACACCCCTCCGTCAGCTGATTCATAGCGCCGCCCAACTGGCGTGTATATATATGCCACTGGGCCAAGGCCAGGGAGAGAGCAGTCTGGCCTGTGTGGCGAGTACAGTCTGTCAGTGCAGTCTTGTAAGTGAGAAAGTATGCTCCGTCGCGATTCGCGAGGACGTGGTTATGGCCATGATCGAACGTCGTTGAACTAGTACCGTACGTGAAGTTCCAATACGCCACGATGACGGTAAAATTCTAGACGTTTCCGTAATATAACATTTGTGAAATTATTGACTGAATAAGACTATAATTCGGAGTGAGAAATCAAGTTACTGATAGTTTACAGACTGGTACACTTTACTAATTTCGTGTAATTGTGGACTATGACGATATCTTAAATTATCGTGTGTGGCAAAACGGAAATCATAATTTACGACAATTTTAACCATTCTAGGACATATTCCTTTAAGACAGTATAACAGTGAACTGTGTGTAACCTTATTTTCTTAACATTTGCTCCATAACAGGACAAGACTTTGTTATTTTTCCCAGTGAACTTTCTCGATCTTTCGATCAACACTACAATAAACTCAGGGAACATTAAGAACTTTTTATAGTTATATTAAATAACTCAGACTAGTGTTATATAAACGTGACTATAAAATCACCTTAATCTGCCAACAACAATTGTTCAGAGACTGTGAAAAAAACTATTGCAAATTACGTTTTCAAGTGTTTGAACTGTGCTTATTACTTCGCTATCATAATTTCAGACGTAATCAGTGACGATTATGAAATGTGTTTTGTGTCACAAGGACTGTAAATATTAATTTAATATCGTAAAATTAGAGTTAAAACAGAACTGTGTATCACGACAGTGAGTGGTAATAATCTCCGTGATTACTGAATTAAATAGTGCCAAATGAACTTTCAGTGTGCTAATATCACCTCCAAGAGTGACAAAAACCTTGGCGAAATATTACATCCTGCTACATCGAACATCATTCCTTCATCTATGGTACCCATCGAGGGACGTCGACGTGGTCTCTTCACGGTACATCGCCGAGTTCGAGTCTTCTTCCGCACTCCGCGGAATGTTCCAGACGCAGAGTATTCAACTTCAACATTTATTTCTGTTCTGAGTGAGTAACTACAAAATGACTGACTTTTACCAAACAGTTAATCCAGTACAGTGATGTTATCAGTGCTTCGTGTGAAAAGTATTCCATAATTTTCTCGTCATATCAAAGAAGTTCACATTCTGTGATAAATTTATTTCAAAGTTAATAAGTAATTCAAATTCACGTTACCTAGATAAACTTTAGGGTTTTCAAGTCCTTTATTATCATTTCTTACAAACCAAACTGAGACACACTCCACAAGACTTTAAATATTTTACTCATTTTTTTTAATGTGTGTGTTCATTTTTGTGTGATTTAAAACTTAGAAACATTCTAGGTGCAAAATGGGTATCTTATGTTTTCACGAGATTTAAAAAGACTGTAGGAAGGACTCCATGAAGGAGTGGTACTTATTTTCAAACTGACTTCAAGAATGTCACGATATAAATCTTTGATTTTGACAAATATTGATGGTAGATTTGAGTTCTACATTAAGATTGCAGGGTGATCTATCTACTGATATTATTAATAAATATTATAGGAAAAGATATAACCATCTATTATTCGCCCTGCGATTCTATCCTCTGTATCGGCTCCAAAAACACCGTACATTACCTGAGATCCTTCTCATGCCCAAAACCCACTATCATTTCCTGGTACAGTATCTTAAGTATTTTTAGAATAGTGGCGTTCATGTTTATTTTAATGACATTCTTGTTAATTTTTTATTTTAGTATGATTTATTCTATACAGTCGCTATTAAGCAGGTTCTCCAACAGCTGAAGATGACCTATTTACAGGTCGAGGGTACTGCCCTTTTATGTAAATAATATTGACACTATGTGAAATAAAGTATTGAGTCGGTGGAGAACTCATCCTTCATACTTGTGTGCTTGAACTATCAATACGGACCATGAAGCTAATAGTTACAGTATCCTAGCCAAACAGGCAAAAAACATTGCGTTGGATATCAGAACCTGGTCATTAAAATAGCGATTGTGATCAAGAACATTGCGCTTTTTATGAGAATGCCTGTCTAGTAACTTAGTACTGAATTTCCTTAAGAGGTACAATAATAACACAGGAACACCAACCAGACACAGAACACACAGAAAAGACTAACAAAATATGGTTAACAGAAGCAATTCAATTCCTCTGTAGGAAAAAACAATACCTCCATACCAAACTCTATGAAACACACCTAAAAGCCTTCCATGTTTTAACACATAGGTTATTTGTTAGAAGTTGTCCAACAAGCTAAGACAGAATAACTAACCTAGCAATCCGGAAACAGAACACGTTGGATGGAATGCTTAATGCACTAAAACGGTCACAAATCCAAAAACAAACAAGTCAGTAACACCCCCTTCAAACGCAACAAAGAGAATGAACCCACTTTTCACCCACCCATCATGAATGTAACAAGACACGCACTTTGATGAAACAGAAACTAATATATTGAGCAAAGGATCTAAACACAAATGGGTAAACACATCAACCTTCCATAACCTCACAACCCTCATCGCTGAAACTCAAAATGCCCTAAATAAAGTCCCCCATGATTTACGCGATGAGATCAGACATAAGGTTAAGAAGAAATTACCGCGATACATAAACAAGATTAACAACAACAGCCATAAAAGCAAAACTGATAACGCTCAACTCAGGAAACTCAAAGAAAAAATTAAGCATAACAATCTATTAATAACAAAGGCAGACAAAGGTAAAACCACAGTCATCATTGACAGAAACGAATACATCACTAAAACTAAACAATGTTTTCTAGACGACACCTTTCAAATCAAACGAAAAGATCCAACTGCCAGTATCCCAAAAAATCTTAAAATATTACCGAAAAACACCCACTTTCTCCTTAGCGAGCCGAAACCACGAAGCTGACCGTAATGAATGCACAACTGCCGACTGCGAAAGCCTACCCTAAGATCCACAAAGATAATGTACCCATGAGACCGATCATAAATTATAGATCAAGCCCGACTTACAAATCATCATGCTTCATACAAACATTTCCCCAAAACACTACACATTCTTAGCCAAGAAATCAGTACGAAACTCAATAGAATTCTGCAATGTCACCTAAGAGCTGAAAATCGAACACCACCACGTCCTAGCATCATATGATATCATTAACATGTACCCTAACATACCCACACAGAAAACAATAAGACTAATAGAATCGAATTTTAATAATCATAGTAATGTAAGCATCCTCGAAATAGATGAATTCATTAATTTACTTGAATTAGCCTTAAACAATAATTACTTTAGATTCCACGACACTATCTACAAACAGCAAGGCCTACCCATGGGTTCACCAGCTTCAAGAATACTAGCCGAGATCTACATAGAACACAGAGAACACTCAGAAATTAACAAAATTAACAATATATCATTCTGGTTCAGATTTGTAGACGATATCTTCGTTGATATAGACTGCAGGTCCACAAACTAAAACAACATACGGTAAACCATACAGTGATTGGCCATCTTGTGATCTTTCAGCCTCTTGTACTCTCTGGATACAGTTTGACTACAGCTAATGCTAGTGATGGGCAGTTTGAGACGAGGTCTCGAGATTTCTCGAGACTAGGGCAGGCATTATTTCTCGCGAGAAATTTCGAGAAATCTCGAGAGCGTTGTCCCCACATTGTGCGGCAAGCAAAATGTCGTAGGCTACAGGTAGTCAGAGCTGAACGTTGATTGTGGTGAGTATGCGAATAGCCAACCACAGACCTTCTCAATTTCGTAAATACGCATCAACAAGCGACTAGGGCGTTCATTTCTACCGAGGTCTATTTTGACGCAGTATAACATAATTATAAAGGATACGCATTCTGGCACTGTATGCACTGGTAAGTACACGAATGAGTGGTTTAAATACAGAACCTGATGGCTACTGTATGTACACGTACCTGGATATTAGAGGCGTGCATTATTCGAATTCGAGACGAGGCAAGATGCGGCTTATTGCATATGCAACCGCCATTACGCATGAGGGAAATGTGTAATCTAAAATGCTTCAGTTTGCTGCAGTAATTCTTTCGACAGGTAGGTGTACATTGTTATCAGACCCCGTATTCAATAACGTATGACCACTGGTTGTATTTACCGATATTTTGGTGACGAAGGAAATAATTCCTTACAATGTCATATAGTATTCGCGCCATAATTATGTAAATACTTCGATATGTGACTGTGCAATGTGAAATTGTGCCTAATTGTATGCGACAACTTGAAGACGATGTCCGAAACGCAATGTAATTCGCGGATGTCGGTTATTTTTAAGAGATGTCACATAGCACAGCCCATTGCGTTGCTTATTCAAAAGAAGTGAAATACATCGGCAGAAATAAATACTTCTGGGATGAGCCGGCACTTACAAATGCATAATATCAATGAAGAGGAATAGTCACAGAACACCTCCGGCCCGGTCTGAATCACAAGAAGCTACCCTGCCAACGACTGTGAGGCATCAAGGTAGGTTTACATCCTAATAACAGTTACTAACAAATTATACGGGTTATTCAGCTAAGAAGTCTACCTGACATAACTCGTGAACAGTTTAAGATACCGGCATTCTGTATTCACTTTCGTTAATGGTATTAAGGAGCTCATAGTTCAACATGCAGTGCTCTCCTAGGTTTTTGACAAAATTTATCGTCACACACGTTTCCATGTGAGAACTGCTGATAACTATCAAGCTTACACTCGTAGTTACTGGGACGTCGCACAGCTCGCACCACACTAGAAACGGTCTCGAGAGCGTTGCCCATCAACCCTGCTGAATGAATTGGGGCAAAGTCGAGCATTTTAGATTACACGTTCCACTCGTGTAATGGGGGTTGCGTATGTAGCAATGCACATCTTCCCCGTCTCAGGTTCGAATAATGCACGCCTCTAGTATCCAAGTAGGTGTACATACTATCTACTTATCCAAAAATTATGCATGGTTATTCAGCTAAGATGTCCACCTCAAATACGCCGTGAACAGTTTTTGATACTGACACTCTGTTTTCACTTTCGTTAATGGTATTAAGTAGTGATGGGAAACGCTCTCGCGAGAATCTCGAGACCGATACTCCTGTAGTGCAGGCTGTACGACATACTAGTAACTATGACTATAAGTAAAATTGTTGGTATATCGTTGGCAGTTATTGCGTGAAATAACGTTCTCATATGAAAACGTGTAGCCAATACATTTTCTCAAAAGCCTGGAAAAGTACTGCATCTTCAACTATGAACCCCTTAATACCATTAACGAAAGTGAAAACCGAATATCTGTATCTAATTGTTCACGACATTTGGGGTGGACATCTTAGCTGAATAACCCTGCATAATTTGTTAATAACTGTAGATAGGATGTACACCTACTTGGATACTAGAGGCGTGCATTATTCGAACTTGAGACGAGGAATATGTGCTTTGCTACATATGCAACCCCCATTATACATGAGTCGAACGTGTAATCTAAAATGCCCGACTTTGCTCCAATGCTTTCAGCACGGGTGATGCAACGCTCTCGAGACCGATTCTCGCGTGCTGCAAGCTGTGCGACGTCCCAGTAACTAGGAGTGTAAGGTTGATAGTTATCAGCAGTTCTCATATGTAAACGTGTGTGAGGATACATTTTGTCAAAAGCCTAGGAAAGCACTGCATGTTGAACTATGAGCTACCAGGCGAGTTGGTCGTGCGGTTAGGCGCGCGCGGCTGTGAGCTTGCATCCGGGAGATAGTGGGTTCGAATCCCACTCTCGGCAGCCCTGAAGATGGTTTTCCGTGGTTTCCCATTTTCACACCAGGCGAATGCTGGGTTGTACCTTAATTAAGGCCACGGCCGCTTCCTTCCACATCCTAGGCCTTTCCTATCCCATCGTCGCGATAAGACCTATCTGTGTCAGTGCGATGCAAATCCACTAGCAAATAAATAACTATGAGCTCCTTAATACCATTAAGGAAAGTGAAGAGAGAATTCCAGTATCTTAAACAGTTCACGAGTTATTTCAGGTGGACTTCTTAGCTGAATAACTCGTTTCATTTGTTAATAATTGTTATTAGGATGTAAACCTACCTGGATGCCTCACAATCGTTGTCGGCATGGCAGCTTCTTGTGATTCAGATCGGGCCGGAGTTGTTCTGTGACGATTCCTCTTCATTTACATGATGTTTTTTTCCTTTTTGCTAGTGGCTCTACGTCGCACCGACACATAGATATCTTATGGCGACGATGGGATAGGAAAGGTCTAGGAGTTGGAAGGAAGCGGCCGTGGCCTTAATTAAGGTACAACCCCAGCATTTGCCTGGTGTGAAAATGGCAAACCACGGAAAACCATCTTCAGGGCTGCCGACAGTGAGATTCGAACCCACTATCTACCGGATGCAAGCTCACAGCCGCGCGCCCCTAACTGCAAGGTCAACTCGCCCGGTCTTATGTGTTTTTAAGTGTCGGATTATCACAGACGTATTTCTGCCTCCGTATTTTACTCCTTTTTAATAAACAACACAGCGGGCTGTGCTATGTGAAATCTCTTCAAAATAACCGACATCCACGATTTACGTTGCGTTTCGGACATCGTCTTGAAGTTGTCGTGCAGAACTAGTACAATTTCACATTGCACCATCATATATCGAAGTACCTAATTATGACGGGAATACTCTATAACATTGTAAGGAATTATTTCCTTCTTCGCCAAAGTATCGGTAAACACAAGCAGTGGTCATATGTTATTGAATGTGGGGTCTGACAATGATGTACACCTATTACCCAGCCAGCGAATTGTTGCCGGTGGCGGAAATCGGAACTAATGCGCTCCGCCCAGCCACACGCGTGCGATAGAAGTACAGTTGTCGCCAGCGAAACCTCATCGCATGTCGTGTGAGTGAATGATTCGTGCTGCGTCGTGCATTGTGCGTTGTAGATTAGTGAACCCGTGTACGTAAGTAAGTAAGTACGTACGTAAGTGAAAACAGTTAATAGACTATATTGTTCTTTGAGCAGTGGAGTAGATGTACTTTAACATATAGTACATAGTACGAATAATAATAATAATAATAATAATAGAAACGCCGGAAAAGAAAAGGGGGAGAAAATGGACTCATACCGTGGAGAAGAAAATTATATACAATGTCGTGCAGTTTTGTAAGCAAGAGAAAAAAAGAGAACTAAGTAATTATACCTCTTCAAAAAGCAATTTTAAGGGTGGCACACATGGTTGGTAAGTCCGAAAAAACAGTAAGAAATATTTTGAAAGACATTGAAACGGCGGAGCAAACCGGCGAAAAGGTTACAACACCACGAAAAAAATGTCTGAAAGAAAAGTGATTTCTATAGATGACTTTGTTAAATATCGTATTCGTAGAAATTTCTAGAGTATTATGAACAAAAGAAAGAAATTCCAACACTGCGGGAACTGCTTGTATTTGCGAAATATGAAATACAGTTTCAGGGAGGAAAGGGAACTTTCCGGAAAGTTGTAAAAGAAATGGGGCTTTATTTCCGGAAGTGTAAAAATAAACGAACTATCCTCGCGGAAAGGTCAGGCATTGTTGCTAGACGTGCGGACTACTTACGAGCTATAAGAAATAACGCGAAGGGTCCAAATAAACCAGTAGTGTACGCGGATGAAACGTGGGTTCAGACACACTACACTGTAAAGAAATGTTGGCAACATGAAGACGTCGCAGAGATTATGACGAATCACAGTCCAGGACAACGAGCTATTGTTGTCCATGCGGGAGGGAAAATGGGTTTCATTGAGGGAGCAGATTTAATTTATGACTCAAAATCCAAATCACAAGATTACTATGATGAAATGAATAGCTGCAATTATCAGAAATGGGTAGAAGATAAACTTATTCCAAATATTCCACCTGAGAGCATAGCTGTTATCGATAACGCGCCCTATCATACTGTGCAAGTCAATAAAGCCCCCACTAATGCGTCTCGTAAGGCTGAAATGGTAGCCTGGCTTACTCAGCATAGCATATATCGTGATCCCACTTGGAGATGAGAACTGCTGATGATAACTATCAAGCCTACACTCGTAGCTAATGGGATGTCGCACAGCTCGAAGCACACTAGAATCTGTCACGAGAGCGTTGCCCATCACCCCTGCTAAAAGAATTGGAGCAAAGTTGGACATTTTAGATTACACGTTCCACTTATATGTAATGGGGGTTGCACATGTAGCAAAGCAGATCTTCCCCGTCTCAGGTTCGAATAATGCACGCCTCTAATATCCAAGTAGGTGTACATCCTATCTACAGTTATTCACAAATTATGCATGGTTATTCAGCTAAGATGTCCACCCCAAATAAGTCGTGAATAGTTTAAGATAATGACATTCTGTTTTCACTTTCGTTAATGGTATTAAGGGGTTCATAGTTGAACGTGCAGTACTTTTCCAGGTTCTTGACAAAATGTATTGGCTCACACGTTTTCATATGGGAACGTTATTTCACGCAATAACTGTCGATGATATACTATCAAGTTTACAGTCGTAGTTACTGGTACGTCGCACAGCTTGCACTACAGGAGGATCGGTCTCGAGAGTCGCCCATCACTACTAATAACTGTGTCCAAATGTTAACACAGGTGCAGACATTTAAGTATCCATCATGCCCAAGGCTCCCAAGCATGCTTATAATGCAGAAGCAATGGTGAGAACACTGGCTTACGTTCAGTTAAATAACGCTTCTGTACGTGCTATGGCTACAATATTTGGTGTACTAAGATCCAGTTCAGAATAAAAAATCCTGGTCATAAAGATACATTTGATCCCACTACAGTTCTGTTAGATGAAGAAGAGAGAGTAGTGGGGTAAGCCTTTACATTTCCTCTTGATCATATTTTATAACAAAGCCTACCATTCTCAGGTACTCCTTATCTTATTACCTTATTTCAGGTGGATAATGGAACCATCTCGGAAAGGTTTCTCAAAGAAAAAGGAGAACTTAAAAACAAGCGCACAGATGCCAACTTTCAAGAAAGGCAGTTCGTAATGCAGCCGTTCGGGTACTCAGAAGGGGGGTGGTGGACGCGGCGACCGTCAATTTTTATTTTTTCGAGATCTTACTAACTTACATATCATTGAAAAATCAATGAACATACAATTCATCCAGATATTCAAAGACTGGCATATAAAGAGTTTATGATTCTTACCTGCTAAAGTAAAAGGTGATCTGCAGTACATATCTGAGTCGAGGTTGAAGGATCATTTTTTTGTTGAGTACTGTAGTTGCTTCCTTAGCAGCTTGTAGTTATTGTTTGGTAAACGTACGCATGCTTTTCCTTTTGATATCATGTGGATCCTCTGCACTAAAAGAGCACTTAACAGTTCGGTGTTCATATTAGCACGGAAATCAGTCTTGTTCTTCCTCACCATAAATATGAAAATCCATAGCCTGTTTTCAGTCATTCGACAGGCTCAGCGACAGAATAAATGAAGCCGCATCTAGCGGCGAGAATAGGAATTGTGCCGACTGCCGAAGCCTGTCGCACTCCTCTGGAACTATGATTAATGAATGATGGATGGAATGAAATGATATTGGAGAGTGTTGCTGGAAGGAAATATGAGAGTGAAAAACAGATTACCCGGAGAAAAACCTGTCCCGCCTCCGCTTTGTCCAACACAAATCTCATTGTGAGACCGAGATTTGAAACACGGAACCCAGCGGTAAGAGGCCGGCGCGCTGCCGTCTGAGCCACGGAGGCTCTGTTCTTCCTCACCATGCGCAACTGAAAAATCGCAGCTACACTCACTACAAAACACGTGTGAATGAGATTTTAAATAAAGCAGTAAACAGGGCCATACTTTCGAGAATTTCTCTCCAAATTTTTGAACTATTTTTCGTTTATTACTAGCGTCAATAATCACGGTAACGTCATCACACGCATTTTCCTGCACAAGAAATCGCTTAATTATTTCAAACTTTCGCATTTTGTAACACACGCTTAGCATATATCCTAGAAGAGCAATATATGTAAATTTGGCAAACAAAATAGCAATGAATACTTCATCAGCAGTCACGTGCACAGTATCCACAACGGCAATGAAACGGATTTTGTCACCAAAACAAAGACAAAAGAACTCGCATACTTGCATGGAAGTCTGGTCATGTGACGAACAAAGACAGCTCCGCAAGATATACCACTTCAGAGGTGCCTGTTTTTCCGGTACTGGAAGCACACACCGGCACTCACTGCATTCGGCGCGTGAAAACTCGAAATATTCTTAAACAAGGGACAGGAAAGGAGTATAAATAATATTCTGAGAATTCAAGCTGTAATGGTATTCCCTGTGAATCCTTTTGAATGCTTCATACACTCTGATTTAAAAATGAACACAAAATCGTAATTTGTGGTGTGTGATTCGTAATTATTACGATTGAATCGTAGTAGTTGGCATCTCTGCAAGCGTCCAGCAATTCCTGGTCGTACATCCCAAGGGTTTGACAGCGGCATAGGTCCTACCCTTCCGAGGGCTCGGCTCAGACTGAATACTTTCGCCCTCCACTCTTGTGAGCGCGCTGTTGTACATCACGTCACTCACCCATAGCCCACGTGACGAATACGGCAGCTCCTATTGGTAGAAACATCTTCCGATTGCTATTGGTCGATTTGAGTTTGACACCTTGGACCACGTGGGACGACCACGTTTTTGACGTGTGTGACATTTTGCTTCACTTTGATTTGGATGCGTATATTTGTTATCTTCGTTTGCGTGTTTGAAGAAAAAGTACAAGATATTTGAGGTAAGCATCCTTAAGTAAGTTAATAAGTTGATGATTGATAGTTGCTTCTGTTCCCAAAAATGTATTTTTATTATTTTTGACTGTCACCTTTTTATTACCTTTTTGCATGGTGGTTGATATGATAGTTAACATAAGCCTACTTGAAACAGACACCTTAAAATTCAGTTGATGTAATGTTATATTATGTCTGATAAGCCACTATCGTTTTGATAGTATTGATATTAGCAGTAAAAATATAAGCTGATTACCGTGTCCTTAAATATTTTCTTCTATTTCTTTTCATGTCTCAGACCATGCAGGAAAAGTGTCAGATCTGTGGAATGTACACAGATAGCGAAGAAGGCTGGCAACAGGGAATCTTATTTCATCATTTTGACGTTTGTGACATTTTGCTTCACTTTGATTTGGATGCGTATATCTGTTATCTTCGTTTGCGTGAGACTACTGGCAAAAATGAGTGCAATTGGACTAGACAAAAGAGTGACTGAATGGGTTGCTATATTTCTAGAAAATAGATCTCAGAGAATTAGAGTAGGCAAAGCTGTAATAATTAAGAGGGGAATTCCTCAAGGCAGTATTATCGGACCTTTATGTTTTCTTATATATATATAAATGATATGAGTAAAGGAGTGGAATCGGAGGTAAGGCTTTTTGCGGATGATGTTATTCTCTATAGAGTGATAAATAAGTTACAAGATTGTGAGCAACTGCAACGTGACCTCGAAAATGTTGTGAGATGGACAGCAGGCAATGGTATGTTAATAAACAGGGTTAGAAGTCAGGTTGTGAGTTTCACAAATAGGAAAAGTCCTCTCGGTTTTAATTACTGCGTTGATGGGGTGAAAGTTCCGTTTGGAGATCATTGTAAGTATCTAGGTGTTAATATAAGGAAAGCTCTTCATTGGGGTAATCACATAAATGGGATTGTAAATAAAGGGTACAGATCTCTGCACATGGTTATGAGGGTGTTTAGGGGTTGTAGTAAGGATGTAAAGGAGAGTGCATATAAGTTCCTGGTAAGACCCCAACTAGAGTATGGTTCCAGTGTATGGGACCCTCACCAAGATTACCTGATTCAAGAACTGGAAAAAATCCAAAGAAAACCAGCTCGATTTGTTCTGGGTGATTTCCGACAAAAGAGTAGCGTTACAAAAATGTTGCAATGTTTGGGTTGGGAAGAATTGAGAGAAAGAAGAAGAGCTGCTCGACTAAGTGGTATGTTCCGAGCTGTCAGCGGAGAGATGGCGTGGAATGACATTAGTAGACGAATAGGTTTGAATGGCGTTTATAAAAGTAGGAAAGATCACGATATGAAGATAAAGTTGGAATTCAAGAGGACAAACTGGGGCAAATATTCATTTATAGGAAGGGGAGTTAGGGATTGGAATAACTTACCAAGGGAGATGTTCAATAAATTTCCAATTTCTCTGAAATCATTTCGGAAAAGGCTAGGAAAGCAACAGATAGGGAATCTGCCACCTGGGCGACTGCCCTAAATGCAGATCAGTATTGATTGATAATTATTATTGGTTATTCGTTAACAGCAGTGAACAAAAAAAAAAAAATATACTGTTGCTAGACCTAACATTTGCAGAGAGTGGTTGGACGTTGTGGAGGTCGAACGGTTGCGGCAGCTTCCCCCGAAGCAGCTGAGGAACCGCACTGTGTGTTCGGGGCACTTTCGTCACTCCAGCTATCCAGGACCCCTATCAAAGATGCTGTATAAAGATGCTGTCCCGGAAAGAAGTAAGTAGTTGTTATTATTGTTGTTCACAGTACCGGTACTGTGACCTATCATATTTTCCTGTGATTCATTTCAAATTGCTCTCCAGAGGTAATGATCATAAATTCATCAGTGCCAGATGGGGGGGAACCTCGCTTCTCATAATGAAATTTACTATAATGCCTGTCATACCTGAGCTTGCCTTACCTGTAAGTTGAAATGTGTACATTTCTTCGAGCAGAGTGTAGCTGAAATACCTAACATTTATTATTAACAAAATAGTGCACACATGTGCAAATGTTATTCCTTGTTATAATCCATCAATGGCTTTACATTGCCTGTATTGTGAAGGCGAGGTATTTAAATGAGCTCACTATCCTAACTGCCTCTTTATCCGAAAACCATTTGTACCGTTTTGTCCAGGTTAATTTTAAGTTTGTTGTCTTCAGAATATTTTTCAAGGCTGACCATAGTTGCTTGAAGATAATCTTTGTTGTTAGAACCTATATCTAGGTCATCAGCGTATAAGTACAATTTGGTTGCATTAAGAATTATTTCTGTAACGTCTGCTGTGGCGATATTTAATAGAAGCGGACTGATAGATCACCCTGTAATACTCCACCCCACTGTTTAATAGTATCTGCCGGGCTGAGTGGTTCAGACGGTTAAGGCGCTGGCCTTCTAACCCCAACTTGGCAGGTTCGATCCTGGCTCAGTCCGGTGGTATTTGAAGGTGCTCAAATACGACAGCCTCGTGTCGGTAGATTTACTGGCACGTAAAAGAACTCCTGCGGGACTAAATTCCGGCACCTCGGCGTCTCCGAAGACCTTAAAAAGTAGTTAGTGGGACGTAAAACAAATATTATTATTATTATTATTATTATCATCAATAGTATCTGAAGTTGTTTTGCCAAAATGAATTCCTACTTTATTTTGTGACAAGGCATTGTTTAGTATTTACCTGCTTGTTACCATCATGTTTCCCGGATCTGTGTACATAATCTGTTGCACTAGAATTCATACAATGGCGCCTTTCACAAAAACTAAGTCAGTGGTACTGTACTGTAACTTACTGTTTAGGGTTATATATATCTTTTCCATTGAGTTGTTGATTACTTTGTATCCTTCATCATTTATTAATTATAGTATAATCATTGTCTTTTGATATGGTGTATTAACTCTACAACTTAGGTCACCTCCCAGAACTACAGGCTCTTTATTTTTTCACTATTTTGATGGCTTTCATTATGTGCTGAACTGCAGTGTCCACTCTTCATTTAGAGGATGGTTTGAGGTCAGGAGTTCTGGTCAGTGATCTACGTTGACTTGGTGTCTGCACAGGTGACCCTGGGGGTGCTTGGAGTGACCGGGTTGGCTAAGCAGAGGTGAACCAGGCCCATGGGGGGGAGGGGATGGGGAATTTCTAACATTTGAATGTACCATTTTGAATTTATTTCCAACATCCTCTCAGCATGTAGGGGATCTTTTCTGGATTCCGTGAATATAACATGTGCAAGTACAATTAGGTTTTCTTCCTTAAGTTCAACTGAACATGAATGGAGCAAAAACAGTTGTATGACATCTCTCAATACAGTTACTGTTAATGTATTCAAGTGCTTAATATTTAGGTGGACAATATCATATGCTCAATGTAATTTTATTGCTGTTTTGCCTACTGTAAGAACCATAGAGGGACCATAAGAACCATAATACATGTTTATGAATGAATGAATGACATTATGAGATTTGAAAATCAATACACTGCATTCACTGTAGTAGAGGAGGAAAAAATGGTAACATTCTTATTGTTTTTTCTTGTGTATGTAGGTGTGCCTGAACACGAGTCTGGTCCTCGGCCAAGGCCTTCAGCTGCTATGACTGCTGCTCCCACCACCTGCACTCCTACTACTACTACTACTACCACCGCCGGTGCTGTTGCTGCCACCACCATCTCCACGCCTGCTGCTACTACGAATAAACCATTAATGAGTCATCACTCGTCTGTGCTGACAGTGATATATAACCCTTAGAAAGAAATCTTCCCTTCCTGAGTGGATGTCGTTCATTGTAAAGAGTTGTTATTATGAAGAACTATTAAGGTAATTTCTTATTCTCTTCAGCCTGTGGACTGTAATTGTTGTTTCACTAATTGGTATTTATGTGCTCAGTGTTCTCCCTAGGACCTTTCTAATGGGTGCACCACCCTGCCGGTTTTAGAGACCGCTTGACTAAACCTAGATATATGCTAATTACATAATATTATTAATAGGTACACATTTGAGTCATTGGGTACTCCAAATTCACCTATAAATACTGTAAATCTGCCAATTTAAATGATAAATCATTACCATAATTGCATCAGTTACATCGGAGATCAAATGTTTAGCTTGACCACTATGTAGTCGCGAGCAGGGGTCTGGATTAGCGTGGAATCGCATGCAAGCCCTCTATTCCGTATGACATCACAAACCTGTAAGGCAGTCCACATGTCCACAGCAACCGAGTGGGAGGCCTAAGTCCAGTGTTACATGATTTGGAAGGAGCAATAGAACACTAGACGTTCAACGTACTCTGTTATAACTTGTTCATGATAACATTCAAATAGTTCAATTGTGCAGTTAATATTTACCTGTCTGATATTATTGTTAACGCCCTAAGGGGAACGAATTGAAATTTATATTCATATTGAAGTTTTACGTAGTATTCCCCGCCCGGCTACTCATTCTTGCCACCCGCCTGACAAACATTTCTGGGGAGAACACTGGTGCTAATGTTATTGTTAATTTTACATTCAAATTAAGCAATTTCAGTTTATGAATGCTAATGATTGTTTAGCAATATATTTAATTTTGTATTACAAAAGACCCAACAAGTAGGCTGTGCAGTGTGGTCATGTATCTATGAAATTGCGCTTGGGCAGTGGTTCGAACCCCACTGTCAGCTATCTTGAAGATGGTTTCCCTTCTTTGTAATAGGCAGGCAGATACTAAGGCCATACCGTAATTAAGGCCACAGTTGCATCCTTCTGAGGCCCATTCCATCGTTGCCATGAATCGGTGTATGAGCCTCATAGGCAAAAAAATGAGATCATTATGAAGCCCAGAACATCATTATAATTGTTCATAAAGGTGGAAAAATGTTAAGTTCATGTTCAGTGTTGTAATTCAAAATATGCCATACATCTGCATGTTTCAGACCCCCATTTGTCTTAATTGCATTCATAATGACTTTTATAAATTCTTGCCCTACAGTTGTTATATAATCAAACACTTTATTTAAACTTCATGGGACATGTATTATTATCATTAATATTAGTATTACTATTAATACCGGTATTATTATAGGGAGATTAAGTACATCATGAAACATATCTGCTAAATGGGAAGTGAAAAACTGTAATGTGGAGTTATTTTCAAGAGCAACTCACAGTCTGTTCCTTTATACGAGATCATCATTTGTATGATAATATTCAAATACTGAAGTGGAAGTGTCGTGTGATACTGTGTGAATGATTTGTGTAAAGAAGTCATGGTTAAGCATCCATTTCTACCAAAGGAGGTTTCACTGAAAATCTTGTATTTTGGAGAACATTTCTCATCAGAACACAGGAAATATATTATGCTCTCTCCTCTCTTATTTGCAGTTTGTATACACATCCTCCTATACAAAAGTATGTACTGGTATGTATGCAATGTCCAAGTAACTAAATTAATATTTGTGAATTTTGTGATGTTGGTAACCCATTCACTTGATGTGATGGTAACAGTTCTACAAACTTTCCTTATCATAGTATTGGGCAAGTTGGCCGTGCGGTTAGGAGCGCACAGCTGTGAGCTCGCATCCAGGAGATAGTGGGTTCGAACCCCACTGTCGGCAGCCCTGAAAACGGTTTTCTGTTGTTTCCAATTTTCACACCAGGCAAATGCTGGGGCTGTACCTTAATTAAGGCCACAGCTGCTTCCTTCCCATTCCTAGGCCTTTCCTGTCCCATCGTCACCATAAGACCTAGCTGTGTCAGTGCAACGTAAAGAAACTAGCCTTATCATAATTGTCCCCCTGTGGGTAGGGGGTGGGCAACCACGCAGCCCTTAATTGAATTTTGGCATTGTTTCCGCTTACTTGTGCCAGGCTCCCCACTTGGTTGGCCGGGTGGAGTGCATGCTGTCAGACCACAGATCAGCCTACTCTGCAACCACCAACATAGATTTCCGCCTTCGATATACAGTAGGTACAAATGGCACTGTCTGAAGTGAGTTTTCACTGTCTTCAACAGGCATTTCGTCTAGATCACAGCAAAGGTCCTTGCACACCATAATGTTGTGGAAGTAGCAGCATATTGTTCATAATACTGTACTAAATTAGCATACAATTCCTTGGACATAGCTCTTAATAGGCGGAGCTATGTTGTGACTTGGCATGGTAATGTTTTGTGCTGGATCAGCTGCCATATTATTGTACGTAGATCCTGATGCTACATATTTCTGTCCATTTATTGGAACTCCTCTCCTGCGGATGGACTGAAAGGAAGCATTATTTGTACCTCCTGCATGTTGTAAGAGGGAACAATCACAGAATCTGTAAGCGCTCTCTTGTCTTTTAAACCCACAAACATATTCATGATTCCATCTTTTTCCATGTAGCAGAAAAATTTGGATACGGTATATCCTACTGTCACATAAAATAGAACATTTTTAAGTATTGTAAATAGTGCAGATCAATGAATACACGGGATGCATACAATTTTGTAGCTTGACATTGTTTATCATCTAAATGCAGATGACTGATTGAATGATATGTTGTGTTTTGGTGCAGTATGTAGGAACAGAGTATGTGCTATCATGTCTTGGTTTCTTCAAACACTACTCTGCCAGAGATTTGCCATCCTCTAGTAGATGCAAAAGAAGTACAAATCTCAATATTTCTCAGTGTGTGGCCCTAGGTGCCTCTTTTGACAGACTGAAAGATTTATCATATAGTAAGTTCCTTGGGAAAATACAAATGGTGTTGCTGAAAACTTTTGCAATGTCAGTGCAACGTTAGACTGCAATAAGAGAGAAAAGTATTATGTTGTAACTTGTCAGTTCCAGTCTTTCTTTCCTAAATGAATGATTTTGTATTTGTGTTGTATTGCATAGTTTTCTGGCTGATGAATATTAATTGATGATTAACACTGCTGAATGTAATGTCATGAGATTATGATATACTATGATCACTAAAACTTTTGTGCAAATTTCTACACAATTTTATACCTGTAACACTGTGGATAGTAGGTAGAATATAGCTCCATAAACCAACAGATCATGTTTCATTTCAATTTATCTTTGAATCCTACAAACTCCCTCCTTATCATATGAGTTTCCTTTCATCATTGTGGTTCCTGTGTATGGTTTTCTTTCTTACATTGTATTTATATTTTATTTCCTGCATAAGTGGTATATCTTGATACTATTGACTGTTGTGGTTGGCTTAAGTAGTGTTAAAGAGGACTGATGTACGAGGGGATGTTAGTGCCTATTTCTGTCATAGGTCTTAATCTGAGATAGGGATTGCCAATTCCACTCACCTTCTGGTCACTTCCTTCCTCCCTTTGTGAGTTAGCTTCCATTTTCCTCAGCAGAAACAAACAAAAGCAGCACAGGCAAGGCCAGTCACTCCCATCCTTCATGGCTTTGTGAATTAGTAAAAGTAAAATATAACTCCATAAATCAAATAATTATAATAAGCAGCACAAGCTGGTAAGCTTCTTTTCTCCAGCAAAAAATTATTATTAATAATAATAATAATAATAATAATAAAGCACAGGCCAACCTCCAGCTGTATTGTTGTTCAGAATGCAGTATTTCAGAAAAAGGTAACAAAGAAGGAAAGAAAGAAAAGGAAATGAAAGAAAAAATATAAGAAAAAAAAAGAACAAAAATATATTTAATATAATATTTAAGAGTGGAGGGGTGAGGGCGAGAACCTGGGGACCCCCCGCGCGCTAAACGATTTAAATCGCCCGCCCGGTAATTTTAGTTCAGCCCTGTGCTCACTAGAGGCGCTAATGTGCAATTCCTGGCGATCTTTGCGCAGCCGTTGCGTACAGAAGTGAAAAATAACGTTGAGAGTCATCTCTTACTCATTCTCTTTGGTACATCCACGCCCTAATATGTTTAGGAATAATTGTCCTGTAGATGGCTGGGTGAAGGTAGGACAGTTTTACGCAAATGGAATAGAGGATGAGCTGAAATAATTCCTTCTTAACATTCACTGGGTATCTTCTATTTCAAACTTAATCTAAAACTGTTCTCTATTTGCAGGCTTTTTTTGAGGCATCTCTGAAGTAAATGAAAGAACAAGTGAAGCAGTGACAGCAAGTTCATGTGTTAGTGAAAAGGATATAAATGGGTGGTTTAGAGGGGTTCAGATGTGCATAGATGAAAACAATTGAGGTGAGGCATACCTATCACGGGTATTTAACGGTGATGGGAGTAATTTTCAAATTTGTCCAAGTACTGGGAAGGTACTCGCACCAAAAGGTTTCAAGAATGTGTATTCAATAGGGCAAGGTGCATCTAAAGATAATTTGACCCTAATGATCATTTTTTCGGTAAGTGGGTTAGTTCGTTGGCCTATGATCGTTTATGCATACCAAAAAATACCTGAAAAAATTGCTGAGTCCATTCCAAATGGTTGGGGTTTAGGAATAAGTTATAGTGGTCGGATGACAGCCGTGGTTTTCTAGGAATACATCAGCAATGTCTTCCATCCCTTCCTCTTGGAACACAAACAAAATTCTCAATGGGTTCTTGATGGACACAAAACCCACTTAACTTACCAAGTAAGCCAGCTGTGTTCAGAACTACGAATAAACTCATTGGTCACTATCCTAATGCGACTCGTATTCTACAACCAGCAGATGTGTCATCTATTGGAAGTTTCTTGGAGAAAGGCTGTTAGGGATTGGTACACAAATCACACTAGTGAAGTTATAAACAAAGCAAACTTTGCACCTATTTTGAAGGAAGTTGTACGACCCTGACACAGTTGATTATACCAAATGGCTAGGGTCATCAAGAAGTGAGAAAAGCAATTCGCCTTCTGCCTTCTTTACAATAAGATAGCACATCTATAAGTTACGAAGAATTCTCTGAAATTGTTGGAGCAGAAAAGACTGAACAGTCTGAAACGATTCAGAATATGATGGGTCAGGAGGCAAATAATGAGTTTATCATTCTTTTCCATATATGGAGAAAGTTTCAAGTCAAAAATGGGAAATCAGATGGGAGTGCTGAATCATTACAAGCTAATTCCCAGACATTAGATAAAATACCTCCAAACATAGCAGTTAATCTACCGACAACTTTGAGTGATACCACCTCAAACATAAATGATGAACATCAGTTGGGGGTAACTCCAACGCACCCAGCAATCCTATCCAGGGAACAGATTCACAAGAATCCAATAAATAATCTGTCATAAGAGTAGCTAAAAATGATCACATGGGTGAATTCTAGGTTTGGCCTGAAACCCCTAAAAGGAAAGACAAGCGCGCATCTGAGAGATTTCCATTTGCAATTACATCCCCAAAATACAAACTCATGTATCACAACGAACAATAAGCAAAAATTAAAGCCCAAAAAGATAAAGAAAGGAAAATAAAACAGGAAGAGAAAAAGTTCATACCCAGTGAATTTATCCTGTTTTAAAGTAGAGTGATATTAACATTGTGGACGTTTATCAATAATTAATATATTGGCATCAGTGCGTAGGAGGAACGTATAATACTTCTGTACTTCAACCACCTCAGAATTGATGTCCTTTGTGTCAATTATTTACCTTAATTTAAATAAGGAGCAAATGGCCAATAACTGTATTTTTTAGCATCTTCTTAAACTTATTAAAATTTGGGAATTATATTATTATCTGATCGAATAGAAATTGTACTGCACGTTAACAGACACTACATAGACGTCAATAACTCAATCAAAAAATTAAACTACATAAGTAGACTAGTTTCTTTGTGTAGAAATATAAAAATCCTTAAGTGGGCAATCACTATGTGGTTTACCCCACTTAAACAGCTAAACAAAATAGATCCACATATAAAATTTACTATGGAAACTGAGAAAGATCACACATTCAACTATCTTGATTTATCTGTCACTAAAACGGAAGACCCCTTAACCTACAAAATCTATAGGAAACCTACACAAATCTCCAACACAATAAAAATTGATTCCACTCACCCAAACGCACACAACAAAGCAGCATACTACAGCACGATTTACAGAGCGTTCAACATACCTCTCTCTCAGGAAGAATTGAAAAAACAACTGAACATTATTAACGAAATAGGGGAGCATAATGGATACAATAGAAACATGATAATATCATTTACAAAATAAACCGAAATCCAAATAAAGCAGAAACAGCGAAAGTAAGAAAGACTACGCACTTTTTACATTCAACAACACCCACATCCACCCCATAACATACATTTTCAAAAAACACAATCTAAGAATAGCTTACAGAGCCACACGTAATAATGCTTCTATTTTACATAACACTAAATCTGTCAATGAGAGTAACAAATACAGCCACTCAGGAGTATACCACATAAAATGCAACGATTGTGAAGTCAGCTACATCGGGCGCACCGGCAGATGTTTTTCTATTCGATACAACGAACACATCAACGCCACTAAATATGATCACTTTTAATACTTTTAATCCATAGGGCAACATGTTGAGGAACACAAGCATAAATTCACTAATATCGGGAATGACATGGAAATTTTAAATATGAACCCCACAGGCCCATTGCTCAATATAACGGAAGAATTTTACATCTACATGGAGCAATATGCTAATCCTAACTTCAACTTAAACGAAATCACAGACAGAATAAACATTATTTTCAACACAGCCATACCCATTCTAAAAGAGACATATTTAAAAAGAATCAGCAAAAACAAACCAACACATACCCCAGCAGACGCACCCCAACCCACACAACCCCCTCCACAAGTTGCTTCCTCCTCCCCACCACCTCTCTTTTTTAACGGTACGACAGCCACAAGATGTACACGCAACAATGTGCAACATGCACCCAAATATGCTCGAGGACATGTCCAGTTCACACGTAAGTAACACGCACACCATGTACACAACCTATTTAAGTCACTATCAGTTAATCTAATACCTATTTTCCTTATCTTCTTTCTCAATTTTTTTAATTTACCTGAGGGAACGCAAGTATGGAAAGGGAAGCGCCCACAACTCACTTTCATTGATTTCAGTATGTCGCACACAGCAACATAAACCTCAAAAGGAAATTTAATATAAACTAGCATATTTTTCAGCATTGAAATAGACTGAGAATGAGCTATGCATCTATAAACAGGTTACTAAACCTCTTATTCTAATGAACACGACGTCTCCGCATATTTGCGGCCCAACAATGCACATTGCATTATCTCATAAAACCGCTGGACATAGTGTTGGCATTTAACATTAGATACCCGAGCCTGACACCAGAATGTCTGTGATTCTTCATAAACTCCAAGAACTGTATCCAATTTCAACCTCAACAAATATAATTTTTGAGATACGTAGAAATCATGGGGCCAGGATAAAAGCCCTTTAACCCCAAAACTTGACCATTGGCATTTAACATAGATATTCGAATTTGACACCAGATGTCAGTGATTCTTGATGAACTCTTAGAATTGTATCCAATTTCAACCTCAACAAATAAGATTTTTTAAATATGTAGAAATCATGGGGCCAGGGAAAGAGCCCTCTATCCCCAAAAACTGTACCAAATGTATATATCTTAACCTTAAGTATTTTTTAGAATAGTGGCATTCATGGTTATTTTAACTGCATTCTTGTTTAATGTTTATTTTAGTAGGATTTATTCTGTACAGTCACTATTAAGCAGGTTCTTCAGCAGCTGAAGATGACCTATTTACAGTTCAAAACCAGTACTGTCCTTTTATGTAAATTACATATTGACACTATGTAAAATAAAGTATTGATTAGGTGGAAAACTCATCCTTCATACTTGTGTACATTCCCCGTAGGTGTAATAGGGGTTACATATACAGCAAGGTGCATCTTGCCTAGTCTCTAGTTTGAATAATGCACGCCTCTAGTATCCAGGTAGGTCTACCTTTAGTAGCCGTCAGTTTCTCTACTTAGCCTATTAATTCGTGTAGCTGCTGCTGCATACAATGCCAGAATGCGTATCCTTTATAACTATGTTATACTGCATCAAAATAGACCTCGGTAGAAATGAATGTCCTAGTCGCTTGCTGACGCATATTTACGGAATGGGGAAGGCGCATGGTTTGACATTCGCAAACTCGGCACAAACAACATTTATCTCATTCTACCTGTAGGCCCACGACATGCTGCTCACCACACAATGCGGGGACCAATTATAAATTTCTTTTGGTTTTCTTCCACCATTTCTTAATGTTCCCCCTCTTCCTCCAGTTCTCTGAATTTTGTATTAATTTATTTAGCAAAATCCTGCTCCCATCTCTGGAGAATATTGACTGTACACTAAAAGAAAATTACATAATTGGACCTCCTTAGTCAATACACAAATAAGTCTTAAAAGGAAATTTAGTAAGAATCGCACACAATGCTTAAAATATAAGGTTGATAAAACACTCAAAAAACATACCACGGAAAGTCCTATGAAAAATTTATCTTGAAATATCTAATTGTATCGTTAAAAACTTAACAAAAAATACCACACATAGGAACATATGAAAGCACTCATTCTCGAAGTCTTGATGTAAGAAACGTTTTACAAATTTATTTCTATACCAGTGGTTCACACTTCTTAGGTCACTTCTTACATCAAGATTTCAAGTGCTTTTGTATGTTCTTCAATATGAAGTTTTTGGTTATGCTTTTAAAGATAGGATATTACAAGATTAATCTTTCATAGGACTTTGTGTTTTATTAACTTTATATTTTATTTTTAAAGCTGAAAAATGGAACAAACATGTGTTTTTCCTTAAATTTTCTTTTAAAACATACTGTTATGTTCACTATGGTCGACCAATTACATAGTTTTCTATATTTGTTCATATTTCTGGCTTTAGTATAAATGTTTATATTAAGGAAAACTTTCTTATATTTATGTAATTTAACATTATTTTAAATATATTTAATATTTCATAGTTTTCCTTAAAAAGTTATTTTGCTAGAATCAATACTTCAAAGCTGGATTTTGGTATTTCTATGAAATGTGGCAGGAAGTTCTAAGCATTTCCTTTCTGGCCTTGTCACTCAACCTTTTGTGACCCATAAAGACGGTTTCATTTGAACTCTTATTTCCTGGTTTTCATGTTAACTAATGAATTAGTAACTACTCTTTTTGTAAGTATAAAAATTTAATTTAGAGTAGATATGTTTCACAATATTTTGCACAATTTACATGAATTTTAGTCCACATGTAATACATAAGCCAATTTTGTTACCTAGAAATACTAGTCCGGTGAGCAAAAGTAATTGAATTACATGCAACTATTATATTCTTAGTAATTTCCACTTGTAATTTATTTCTTGAAATAAAATTGCAATTATTACATTCTAGTAATTGATATATATCGCAAGGAAGAAGAAATGTGAAAAAATAAATTATGATGACTTGAAATAAAATTGTAATTGTAACATTCTAGTAATCAATATAGTTTGCACGGAAGCAGAAATGTGAAAAAATAAATTATGAAGATAACATTTTCAGATCTTCTACAGCAGAATCAGTACCTTTACTAGTTCTGGATGAGGTGCTTTCTTACCTCTCCAGTACGTCCAAAGACGTTCCAATGATATTCTTAAAATTAAACACAGGCATTCCTTCAAATGCCCCAGTAGGGAGTCTTAAATAAATGCAAAGATGTACATACTCCCCCTCCCCACTTAAGACATCAAGGATTAGCGATGAGAGTTTTAAGAACCAATTAATTTATTTTCAAAGTAAATGGAAAAAACCCCAGACTGAAAAGCTCGGACAGATCGCAGCACAGGAAAATTGGTCTTAAAATCTCAGACGTCAGTCTCGAGCAAGAGCATTGCTCTTCACTACGGTTCTAGTAGTGATGGGAAAAGCTAGCAGAAGATGGAATCTTGCACTGAAGATGTTACAACAATAATATAAGTGATTAGATGACCACAGTAATTAATGAAATGCCATACTACAAACCATAAGACAACAGGTTTTTAATATTTATTATGTAAAATTATAAAACTGATTATACTGCATATACTTAAATTATTGAACTTATATACAATATACATATGCTACACAGGTACAAGACTTGACAACATCTCCCTTCTGCACTGTAACTATTTACAAAATAACTTACAATATAATAAATATATGAATTTTAGTAGCGGTATTTTGTGGAATAATCTTTGGGAGAAACAACCAAACCCCTTCCTTTCCGTGCACCTCTGTATACAGTCTCTATGATGTCAATCATTTCCTGCTTGTCTTCCAAAGGCCAATTGATTTTGTTGTTGTTTCCTGTTCCCAAATCAATCATGATGTGTTTGTTGCGGAAGAAGAACATCACTGTGCAGGGATCATACAACTCGTACCTAAAACAAATAGAATAATGATAGAAAGATGAGGGAAGGCAGTTTTTAAGAACTTCCTGAAAGAAAAAAATAAAAAAGGAAATAAAAAAAGGCTGAAACATCGTCCTAGGAAAATAGTTATAATAATACAATAACTTATTTATGATGACAAAACTATCTGGCAGTAATAGTGAAGTTTCCGTAATCTTGTTTCATTCCTTTGCAGATCTGCATTGTAAATTGTAATGGTCAACATCAGAGCAGGATTAGTTTTTGCAAGAAGTTACTGAATCATTATTTTCAACAACTTCCTTTGTTGTTTTGATCTTTCTGCATTTAAGGACACTTTCAATTTGTGTTCCCGCATAGAAGGAAATAAGTATAGTGAAACTTCTCTACTATGGATGCCATCAGTTGCATGGAAAAATGTCAGTTATAAGAGGTGTTCTGCTGAAAAACAGTTGTAAAATTTAATCAAACACCTTAAGGCAATGTATCAGTGAAATTTGGTGAAAATTGTGAAAAAAATCCATTTTTAGTTTTTTACGTTCTCATAATGTTTATACCTTGTACTTTATTTTTGAGCTTTGTTTTATTTAAATATCAGCCATTTAAAGCCCTTAGTGGCCATTTAAATGACCCGGTGCAAGTGGGCGTTGCCGCCCATCGACACTATTCTCATGAATATCTTTCGTTTTTCGAAGATTTTGAATTGAGCGTGCAGGTTGAATGTAAGAAATTTTGTTGCTGTGGTTCTTTATGTTGGCTATTCTGATGGACTATCTTGGCTATTCTGATGGACTATCTTGGCTATTCTGATGGACTATCGATATATCGAGTGGAATTGGCGATTATTTCAAGGATGGAGCTTGTCCATGTGTTGAATGTAAACAAAGAGTTGTGATCTCACGTTTTGTGTTTATCATTCATGTTTTAGGCCTACTCTGCTTTTCTGTAATTTCTTAAATATTACATTTGTAATAAGTGTATTATAAATGATCCATAAACAATAACAGTATCTACTTAGTGCAAGCAGCTTAGTTTTTGAGGCTGGGATTTGTGAGGTTGTGTTATTATCAGTGTACATAATGGGCAGAAGAATTGAGACTTGTCGTCGCCGGAAGAAACGACCTAGTAAAGTGTTGGATAAAGTGAAACAATGACATTTCTGACAGGAATAAGAATGTAAGTACTATTTTACAAGATCAAGTAGGGGAAGTTAAAATCCCCACACCAAATATTGTGCCCGGGGAATGCATAATGTAATTTGGGCTAAGTATCCGAAGGAAGTGTTTATGTCAAATAAAGATATGGAGATTGCTGTAACATCAGCAATTGCTGAATTCAACATGGGTTGTGAAGCAAGTGAGAAACTAAAAGCTAGTGTTAGGGGTGTTAAAGTTAGCAGCTCAGGACAGAAAATTAGTGTAATGAGGGACAAGGGTTCAAAACAGCCCGAAGGAAACTAAAACTCTCTAAACTGCTAATGAGGCCAGGAAGAAGGCAGCAGAGGGTCCAACATATGGTGCTGGGGAGTTTTAAGTCAACTAGATTCAGGTACTGGACTATTGTTCATCTCTAAAATTTCAATCTCTTTTTCCTCAGAATTTATTTTCCAGCACTTTTCAAGATTCAAAATGCTCCTCATGCCACAGTTTTCAATCAATCTACTTGAAACTTATAGGATAGTTTCAGATACAACATAATAACAAACTGATGTGCAAATTTTAAAATACATGCAATAGTTCAGTGGCAATCTAGTTTTTTCTCATCATGATCATCATAAAATATATTTTAAAAGTTAAGCCTATATGAAATAATTTGTTCCCTTCAGTGTAATTAAAATTTGTCAAAACCCACACATCACTTCTTTTATATTGGTCTTTTAAAACCAAGATTAAATTTTACGCCATATCTGTTGAGCCGTTTGGCATGAGGAACATTTTATAAATACATCGAAAATTGTTAAAAATATTGATAAATTTTTGAATATCTCAAAAACTGTTATTGATAGAAACTTGAAACTTTGTATGTTGTATCATGCTGATACTGATATTAAATGAGCAAAATTCCAAGGTGATAGGATGAAAGCTGTAGATTTTAGGATTTTCACAGATGCATTGCCTTAATGACAAAGAACATCCACCTTAAACAGGGCTATCAGCACACTGGTAGCCTAAGGGTACGAACATGCCGAGTGGATTACTCCTTGCTCAGTGCTCATCACTAATTCCTCTTCACACAGGAAGCCGAGAGACGCAAAACAAATCCATATATTTCAATAGTGATGTTCATGCCAGCACTTCACTCATCCCTCTTCTCTCTGCTCCTCCCTCAAGAATAAAATCGGTTTGATTTTGGAGCGCTGTGCTTCTTGAGCGCTGTTCCGCGATTGGTTGGCTCAAGGCCACGGCCTCCTACTCATAATATTATCGGCCTGCGTTCATTGAAGGTAAAATATCCAGGCTACTTGTTGAATATTATCTTTATACTCTGTAAATTTAATCTTTCGATGAAGTGCAGATTGCGTCATTGAAGTGGAGAATAATAATATTATATTACTACAGCTTACTTTATTGTAATGACCAGTTCTTCTTCAATGCAAATATGATTGACATGATAGTTGCTGTACTTCCGTGGTTTCATATTGCCTTCAATTCCTTTCAGCAAATATTGAAATGTCTTCATTCTGCTTCTACCGCCTTTTGCCACACTTTGTGGGGCCGCGGATGTGAACCGTATCACACATGTGAACTGACCGTATTCTACGGATAGATGCCTTTCCTGACGTGAACTATATGTGGAGGGATGTAATTACTATTGCGTGTTTCGGTGGTAGTTGGTAGTATGCTGTGTTGTCTGAGTAGTTTTGTCTTCGCGGTCAGGTCTTTATTCATGAACACCGGGGGTGATAGCCATCCAAATGGCGCATGGGCAGCACCTATTCTCTTCTCCACATCATTCACACAGCTACACCACACAGAGAGACCATCCAAGCAAGAAAAGTGATCCACTTGCTCCAGTGGAGTATATGAGATGGAGATGTTTAAATATGGAAAGGTTGTGCCACCACCTTGATCTTTTGAATGTTAATGGTGAGACCAAAACAATTACATGCACTCTTGTAGCAGTTAACTGACCTTTGCAATTCCTTTGGCGTGAATGTAGGTGATGCAGCATCATCTGTTATATGGTTACTTTTAAAACCTGGGAGAGCCTCAGTGAGCGAAGTCTTGCAAGGCTGAAAAGCTCTCCATTGAAACGATACTGAACCTCCACGTCTGGGTTGTTCGTAGAAGATCCATGTAGCATGGCAGCCACATATAATGCAAATAGTGTTGGATCAAGCACACACACCCCGCTTTTAGTCCACGAGTAATAGGAAATTCATTCGAGGTCCTATTCTGATGGCAAACTTGTCCGGTTATGCCACCACAGAGGGCCTGAATCAGATCAACAAAATGATGAGGACAGCCAGTGTTGTTGTACTGCCCACACAGCAGGTCTTGGAACAGAGTCAAATGCCTTTTCCAGGTAATAAAAGACTAATGCCCGGTTTCTGGAACGCGAGATATCGAACCTATAGCGGTATCGAATGGTTACCTTGTCTTCTGGCATTGCATGAACGCAAGATATATCTATCGGTTTGATAAATTGCCTGCTAACTTAGAAGGCCCTGAGCAGGGGATATCTATTTGTTAACTTGGTGGGCACGTGCGCAGTACTTCAGTATCGGCAGCTAATATTGTGTTTGTTAACATTTTCTATGGCTTTCTCATCTTCTTCCAACAAAGAAATTGTAGATATGGTCAACATTCTAGAACAGGGCCTCTCAGGATGCATGCACCAGTGCATTGCAAGGTGCAAAAGACTACTTAGCTTGGTTGACCAGAGTGCAGACCCCCACTCCTCGATTTGGAGAAATAGAGTTATCTCTCTCTTTCCTCATGCCTCTCTCCCTCTTCCCCACTTGCTCCATAGCGCTCCAAATCCGAGCCAAGCTTAGCAGAGTCGGCCTGAGATAAAGCGCTAGTCCGAGCCAAGCAGAGTGGGACCGATGCACTGTGCACAGGACCTCTGCGCCTCAGATTGCACGCGTGAGACTTTGGGTGTTTGAGAGGCCCTGTTCTAGAACGAACTTGATTATATGAACGTCGGCCTAATGTTCTAATGAAGTAAAGTGAAAGTGAATTCAAAGACAGATTCAGGCTAAATAAGTATACTGTCGACATGATATTGTATAGGCTTTTGGGCTTGTGCTGTGTCAAGAAAATAAGTCTCCCGAGAGTTATTTTGTTTACACCTGCTGTTAAGCAACACTCTCTCGCGGGAATTGTGGTTGACTTAATCGCATTTACTGCTATACAGGCTGACCAAAAATTCAACCAGGTGTCATTCAGACAGAAATCAAAGTTCCTCCGCCTGTACAGATTTCACCCAGAGAACCAGTCGTGATGTAAACATAAGCACGTATTTGGGTTAACGTTTATTGGTTAGTGCTGCCGCGGCACACCTACGCGGAGACATGAAACTAGTTCGTTAGCCACATCATGGCTAATGCGATCCTAGATGCAAAATGTCCGAAATATAATTCCACAAATAATTTAAGGCAGAGAAATATACAAGAAACTATTTGAATTCAATGTTATTTAATATAAACAAGCATTTCAAATTGAAGAGCACAAGGGACGCATTCGCTCATGCTTGACCGCCATTTTGTTAAGCTATGAGCTTGGGAAGCAAGCAGATACAGTGCGTGGGTGAGACATTACTTGTTCTTATGCAATGTGGATCACAGAGTTGAGTTCGTTAAGCATCGCAAAGGGAAACCTTTGAAAAGTGGTGAGAAGGCAATTGCATTGAATGTGTTTCATAAATTTTGTAAGAAATACCCGACTTTAGCTTTAAAGGATTTGCGAAGCTGACATCCGAGTTCACTTGTGTTTCGGAGTGGAGCATTAATACCGCGCGCAGCGAACGACTGCACCAAGGATTGGTAAGAACACCTGGGAAATCGAAGAAGCGCTTACTTGGAAGACGTTCGTCCTTTATCATATTCTGCTTAGGTAAAGTATGTACATTTTGTTTTAATATTGCCTCTTCTAAGTTCCTCGCTACAATTTTATTTTACAATTTTATTTGATTAGAATATTAAATATGTGAAATTTTACTTATATGCGCTGTTATGATTGATTACGTATTTACGTTTTGCCCATAAATTCAAATCTACCTTTCTTTTCTGATATGTTAAATATCGAGATGCCATTTATCATTCATTGTTGTTTATTTTACGCGGACAGCGAGTGCAATTTGTGCCGTAATCCGCATCACAATTGCCTGTTAACTACTGTACATGTTGACGTCAGTGGTATCCGGCAACAGTCTATGTAGAGCTAATCCTGATGTAATCGCCGCAATCAAGCGAAGTAATGACAGTTTCGAGACTGCCCACATGGTTCCTGCCATGTGTCCGGGAGTAGTCCAGTGATTCTCCAATCAGCGTTTAGACCGCGAATGGATACATACGGATACACATTTTTCTTTGTTTACATCAAGATCGGTTCTCTCGGTGACGGAAGAATAGCTCAGAAACGGGCGGTCTCTTGCACGAACCCGGATGCTAGTAAAACTGCCGTCAATCTTTCCAAGAAATCTTTGGACGAGAACCAAACAGCAGTTCTAGCTAGGGGTAATAATTTCGCTGTTGCTCCCTCTAAAATTCCCACTGAGGAGTTAATTGCTTCCGTTGAGGCAGCCACCCACAAATTACCTACGGATGAGACTGAGGAGTTAAGACAGAAATGTGTGAGACTCATAAGGTCCGCTATTGTACCCGCACCCAATTTAACAAGAGGCGAAAGGAGAGCTCTGAATGAACTTAGAGATGATTCTGAACTGACCATTCTCTCAACTGATAAGGGTAATGCGACAGTGGTTATGGACACTGACGAGTATAAGGATAAGATATCGGCTATATTGTCAGAGCCTGTCTACAGACTGAGCTCACGTGCCCCACCGCTCGTGTGTCCAACACCACCGCGAAGCCGTTAAGGCAATCGTCAATTCCAAAAGAGGAGGCTAAACATCTGGCCCTGGGAGATGCAGTGTCACCTAGATTATATGGACTGCCTAAGATCCACAAGAAAGATGTTCCCCTCAGATCTATTGTTAGTGCGATAGGTTCTCCTACGTATGCTCTGGCTAAATACCTAAGCAAATTGCTTCAGCCACATATAGGACTACTGAATCATACGTCAGGGACTCTCGGTATTTCGTCAACAAACTGTCAACCATAACCCTTCAACTTAATAAACTCTTGACGAGTTTCAATGTGGAGTCCTTGTTCACTAAAGTGCCGATTAACTCGGTCATGTCTGTCATTGAACACCTGTTCCCTGAGGACATTACTAAGCTATTTTACCACTGCATGACATCCAGCTATTTCTTGTGGGGTGGGAATTTTTACGAACAGACAGACAGAGTGGCTATGGGAAGTCCACTTTCGCCCTAGTGGCTAATTTCTTTATGGAGCATTTTGAGGAGGAGACTGTTGCTTTGGCGCCTGTCAAGCGTATGATATGGTGGAGGTATGTTGATGTATTTGTGATCTGGACAGAAGGTCCTGAGAATTTTCATCTATTTCTAGATCACCTAAATCAGCAACGTCCGTCAATAAAATTCACTATGGAGATGGAGTCGAACGGATGCCTTCCTTTCTTGGATGTTCTAGTAAGAAAGAAATCGGACGGCTCCTTAGGACATACCTTCTATTGTATGCCTACCTGCACAAATCGCTATCTGCGTGCAGATTCTCACCACCATCCAGCACAAAAACAAGGCATCCTCACGACACTCGCCAAGAGGGAGAGACGAATTTGTGAGCCATCACATATCCAGATGGAGATGGACACGCTCAAATTCGCATTTAAGGGTAATGGTTACAGCGATTTGCAAATTCATAGTGCCCTACATCCCTACGACCAAGCAAATCTCACAGAAGGAAGAAGTGAAGGGAACTGCGTATTTGCCTTACATTCACAACACCACAGATCGATTGCCAAGGTCCTCCGCAAACACAATATAAAAACCGTGTTTGGCACCACCACTAAAATTGCTCACAGTCTGAGTAAAACTAAGGACAAATCATCCCCACTTTTACATCATGGGGTATACGAAATTCCCTGTATGTGCGTCAAAGTATACACCGGCCAAACATGCCGGTCCAGTGGTACCCGTATCAAAGAACATGAACGTAATATTAGTCTCAACCAACCTGACAAATCGGCAATAGCTGAGCACGCTCTATCGTCGGGACATGATGTCACGTTCCAAGATGCTCAAGGTCTTATCCACACTAGAACTACAGGTCCAGGATTATACGGGAAGCTGTGGAAATACGTAGAAATCCTGACAATTTCAACAGGGACACCGGCTATCAATTAAGTAATACCTGGTTGCCAGCCATTAAGAATTTACATAGGTAGTTCCCTTCCCTGCCCCTTCACTATTGTTATTTCGTGTCGGTGTTTTTTCCAAATTCGTACATTCCTCGTCGCCAGATTTTTCATTCCAGGCTTATGTCTATATCTTACATCTGTCATATGTTACACAAACACGTTATGTTAACCACTTAGTCTGATTGTGATAGTCTGTCAGCTTCCGCTTCGAACGTTAGCATTGTGCCACGTCCTGGGGGCAATCTGGCGGTGAATGTGAATGAACGTACCATTTCCACTTCTACTTCTATTATAATGTTCCAAATTCAAAAGTGTCATTGTTTAAGAAGCCTTTCTCATGGACAGTCGAGAATTCTTCTGAGGACGCAGAGCACAGTTTTCTGTGAAACATTAAGAATTTCACCTTATTTTCTTGACACGGCACAATCCCAAAAGCCTATACACTATCATGTCTATAAGTACGGGCCGTGAAAGCATTAATAGCAAATATACTGCCATACGTTTGGGTGAGGTTATAGGCGACAGTTTGTGTCCTATGACAACTTTCCATTGTCCCCTGCTGATCAAATATTAATTACAATACCCTTTAATATTACTGAGTCTTATCATATTTGTATCTGTGACTGCATTCGTGTCCATAAATGCACTGGTACCAGTAACGGAGTATAACAGATAATTACACATTTATCGACTAGGCCTTCTGCAGGTCTGCTTGCATTGGCACTGACCATACACTTTTATTGTGGGATTGTTTTTAATTAACAATATTACATTACAAGGAATTAAAAGGTTAAACACTATGAAACCGACACCCACGTCTGCAAGAACTAGTCAAATACCAGTTTCTCGCTGCATGGCAAAGAGGAGTTAATAGGACCAGCACGGAAAGCTTAAATGCGATGCATTACTTGTGCGCATGTGCCTGACAGTGTACGGAACACATCCAATGCACAAAAGGAAAGCAGCTGAGGGGTGGGATCTAGTGTATTTATGAAACTTGATCAATGAGCCAACAGTGAGCTTCTATTCCGCTGTGCAACACAGCGAAAATTTATCGAGTCGACAACTGTAACAAATCAATAGCTTCCACACAGATATCTCACCATTCCAGAAACCGAGCATACGAAGACAGGATTCTGTTGCTCTCTGCACTGTTCATGAAATCGCCTTGCACAGAATATCAGATAAGCTGTGCCAATGGAAGTTCAAAATCCACACCGGGACAAAGAGAGGACTCAGAGATACCCGGGAGGCAGTTAAGCCGAATTCTTGCAAGAATTTTACTTACAACAGATAGTGATACACTGCGATAGTTACCACAAACACTGATCACCCTTGTTGAAGATTGTGATTATAGCGGCAATTTTTTGGTTCGCAGGGTACTTCTACAACTTCCCAAATTCTGAGGATAAGAGTGAAAATCCTCTTTTTGAGTGACTGACCAGCAGCTTGAATTAACTCCAGAGGAATATTAACTGGGCCATATGCCTTTCCGTGTATCAGGCGACAGAGCTGCACTGAATTCTTGGTAAGTTCGCGGAACTGCCATCCATGGTTGTTCGGGCTGTTGAGGCACATCACAAAGAAAGTCTTCATCAACAGTGGAAGGACGAAGGGTGGAGAAAAGCTTCTTCCAACATTTCCAGGAATTCATGGCTGTCAGTAAGAGTAGGTAGAGTTGTCAGCAGTTTTCATTGTACCTGTTGGAGAGCGAGATGGACCATACAGCTCTTTTATTATTCCTGCGTAAAATTTTTGAAGTTCCTGTTGCCACCAGTTATTCCTAATTTCTCTTCTTTTAGACACATTCTTTTGAGTTCTAAAAAATGTGCTTTCTTGAACATCTTTAAGATGGGATAGATAGGCTTAACATCTTGCATTAAGACAAAATTTCCTCGTCGTCAAACTAGTCTTGCCACTTCTGCTTTACAAAACCAATGTTTTCCTTAGCTGACTTTGTGATTACCTTCTGCAAAGTAGTTCATTCTTGCTGAGCGACATTTGTGCTAACTAGGTGAACTGTTACACTGAAAATATTCAGAAATTCTAAGGCAAAGGATTCTTCCTTAAGTTTAAAAGTGTTAAACTTTATTCTGGTCAACTGGAGATGTCTAAGGCCCGGTTGTATAAAACTTTTGATCTGAGTTTAAAGAGGAAAAATGGCTGCCAGTCAAGTTGAACTTCGATTTTCCGTTGTATAAACGCTAACCTAAGATCATCTCGTCTTGATCTAAGTTCAGATTTGACTGCCGAATATTCGTCGGTTAATCTCCTTGAACTTAGATCATTATCATTCATATTAAACATTGAACTAGACCTGAAGACTTGAGAAGTGTTTCCTTGTATCGTATATGCGTAAGAATACCGTACCTTAATAATATCGAGGTGCGTTATAAATATATTGAATGCTAGTAGTTAAATAATGCTAAAGATCGCTCGATTTTTTCAGAAGTGAGGTTATGTGAATATCATAAACAATAGCCTACTGCTATACCAACATGTTCTTACTTAGTTTTCTATTATGTTTCAAGTTTACAAAACAAAGCATATATATTTTCTTTAGCAGGGATGTCAGATTATTCCGACTTTTCGTCTGATGAAGAGTTGATTTTACAACGAGCTCCTCGCGTCTTTCAGCACAGACGGAATCCGATTATTGAATTGTGTGAAATGTTCAAAGTAAGATTTCGTTTATCGAAAGATGTTGTGGAACGACTGGAACTAAAGTTAAGGGACACACTACAAAAACCTAGTCAAATAAATTATCCCCTGTCACCCATGTGTATGTTCCTAACAACTCTTAGGTTTTATGCTACAGTAAGTTTTCAAATGGTTGTTGGAGAGCTCTTTAACATTGACAAGTCAACGGCTTTCTCTTTCAACTTTGATGTCACCATATAGGTTCTTTTATTTTATATTATATGTTTGTACCTTGATAGTACAATATCCACCAGATCGCCCTTTTCTTTCTGTGTGAAGTTCCTTCCATGTTTACTTCGCAAGATTACAATATAATCTTCTTCTCCTTCTTCTTCGACAGTCACGGCAATTTCGTATTTCATTTGTTGACAGTCACGGCCAGGTCAATCCCACTATTTAAGTATTATCAAACGGACCGAGCTATTTCGTATTTCATTTGTTTTGAGGTGTTGCCACGTCCAATTTTTTGAACTCCGATTACATTTGAACTACACATGTGTAAACCGAGTTCAGTTTTATACAACGCGATGAAGTCGCAATCTCAGTTCATTTTCAGAACTAAGTTCTTAATTGATCTCCAGTCAGATGTCTTTATACAACCGGGCCTAAGTGGTTTAGGGCGTATGGAGGTACTGAGTTGACATGCAAGGAGTTTGTAATCAGTCCAACAATCATCAATATTTCTTGCTTTTCTGGTAATAAGTATGTCATTCTTATCACAATGCCGTGTAATGACAATGAAGAATGTGCCAATGCTTGGATCGAGGATGCATCCACATGGTCTTGAAGCGGTTAGGCACTCTAAACTGAGTGTTGGCGACGAGTTCATATTCTGCACTTAGACCAAGAAGCAATAGTTCATTCGCATTACAATTGCCAACTCCTTGCTTACCCATCACATTTTTCCACAGCCGATTATCTCTCCCAACACTACTACTACTACTACTAATAATAATAACATCAATGTTGTAATGGTCCACCTTTTTCAATGCTATAATATGCAATATTATTGAATTACATTACTAAACTAGGGACTAGTTTAGGCTTTAGCTGACCATCTTCAGCCTTAATGTAATACATCTAATGACTAAAATGTACAAACACACAGTTGACATAGAAACTAATGTACAAACAAATAACATTAAAAACTGGGATGAACTATGTGTAAAATCTGAAAAATAAATTAAGCTCTAAATTCTTAGCATCTGGAGTAAGCTCATCATCCAGACTCTTTCTTGTATTAATATTCATAGAACTGTTAGTTCTATCACTGATAATCATTACAATTTCAATTGCGAAACTGGAAATGGTAAAGTTGATTCTGTAGTCAGATTGTCAATCACCAATCTACTTGAGCGGTGACAGCAGCATGCACGCCACTGGATGCCACTGTAAATATACACCAGCTGACGCAGAACTGCTAGATGGTGTTTCAACATCAACGAATGTAAATAAAATGCGATGTTCCCGTAGTGCTTGTTACAATCATGCTGAAATGCTGTTGGACATTGTCAGGACAGCACATGAAGAAACAGTTAAAACTAACTTTCTTAATATGTGGCTGGTATAAATTTGCAATTCATTGTGGTGTCCATGAAGTTAACCTGAATAAATGATAGATAAAATTGGATAAAATTAATGAATAGAATGAGAGAGAGCAGGTTAGTCAAATGGCATAGGTTATTTGACACTTACCCCTCGTTGCGGCAAGTGGTGCGTAGCATATTGTTGTGTGCTTCATACCTCATACTAATGGTTGTGAGATTCAAAGGAAAAGGAAGGGGCGGGGCAAGGAGAGAGAGGCAGGGTGAGGGGTGTGGGGCAAAGGGAGAGGTCCGGAAAAGGAGAGAGGGAGGAGGGGAAGGGGGATTAAGGCGGGGCCGAATGATGTGGGAAAAGAGATGGCTGCCGAGGAAAGGTGCTATGAATATAATAAAAAAACTTACTAGCGGCGTAACCGCAAGGTAAACACAGCCAGTGCCTGCGCCCCATATTCCCTCAGTCGTGATTGCCCTGTTATAGTGTGCGGAGTGTAGCCTTGTGGTGAACGTGACAAAATAACGGCACGACGCCACCATTTGGACCCCGTTTTGCAGGGTAGAATACTCGGGCGCCTGGAAGCGGGCCAGACAGAGCAAAGTCGCAGTATGCTTGAATGTGCCACTAAGTGTCATTTCCAGGCTTTGGAGACTATTTCGAGACACAGGAGATGTTAGTCGTAGGCCAGTACAAGGTCGACCAAGAGTAACCACTGCACAGCAGGACCAACATCTGGCCTTAACCGCCCAAAGAAATCGGAATGTACCTGCAAGATGATAGTTGGCGGAGCTTACAGCTGTCTCAGGGGTTGCCCGGCAAATTGTGTATCGGAGGCTCAGAACAGCAGGGCTGCTTGCCCGACGTCCAGAGGTGTGCGTCCCACTCACTCCAGCACAGAGACAGGCCCGTTTACTGTTGAGCCATCAACATAAAAAACTGGACTATGAATGAATCGAGGCATGTGCTCTTCACAGATGAATCCTGCTTCAGTTTTCATACAACCATAGGAACATTGTGGAGTGGGATCAGTATGGTGGTGGTGGTGGCGGCGTCATGATGTGGGGTGGCATCATGTTGAATGGCCGCACGGACCTGCACATCTTCACGGGTGGTCACAGGAACACTGTTAACGCTCTGAGATACAGGGTGAAGTACAGAGACCACATGTTCAACTCTTCAGAGGTGCAGTTGGTCCAGACTTCCTCTTAATGGACGATAATGCCCAACTGCACTGTGCTGCTCTGGTGGATGAATTTCTGGCTGGGGAAGACATTCATCGCATGGACTGGCCAGCATGGTCTGCGGATCTGAATCCTACAGAAAATGCCTGGGATGCATTGGGGAGGCAAATTGCATCCCGTCAGCCTCCACCAAGGACCCTCCAAGACCTTCGCATTGCCCTTTCAGAGGAATGGGATCGATCAGCACAAAAGCTCTTGGACCATCTGAAAGAGAGGATGCCACGTCGCTGCAAAACGTGCGGCTGTTAGGGGTAACCATACACCCTATTAACAGCACATTTTGTTGTGGAAGACATTGCCAAGTTTTGTTAGTTGTCAAAGGTGTATAGTACGCGAACTTTTTCTTGAGTCCTAGTTCCCATTCAACATTATGGAGCTCAGTTCAAGAAAATTTTCACGTACTATAGTTTAACTATCAGAACCGTTCTGACACTGTTTTTTGGACATGACATGGTGTGTGAGTCAGCTTCCGTTTGTTCAGCAATCCGTCTGACATTCATATCATGCGGTATGACCTCGTTTAGTGATTATGCTTAACTGTTGGACACTAGTATACATGTATGAAACAGCTTTCAGTAATGTTAAGAAGAAGTCCTTTGTTGATGATTTTGAGAAAATTCGTACAGTAAAACCCCGTTAATTCAAAGTCATTGGGAAGCAAAATTCGGACTTTGAATTATGTGATTTTGAATTAACCGCCAACTCTTAATTCAGAAACACTTGACGCGTCAAAAAAAAACTTCTAAGACCCCATACTGCATGCAATTTTCCTTAATTCACAGTTCAAACCTTTGAAATGCCATGGAAAAAAGAAAAGAGTTTCCAAAATGTATCCAACAAGGTGCATTTATAGTATTCAAATTCACAATACAGTATTCACTTGGATAACTCACTGACAATCAACCTACATGCAATGAAAGAAAAAAAACATGATTCAAAGACTAGGAGAAATCTATGCTGGCTCTCCTGAGCAAATCCTTCATTCACTGGATTACAGAACTGAATGCATTTTAGATGTCCTGTACTTGCACGGAAAGTGCCTGACGCCCTTACCACATTGCTGTCCGGCCCCTGTGCCCAGAAGGTTTTGGCGGAGACATGCAGTTATTGCAGGGTATCATAATTTAATAATTTTGGGTTCATTCACAGTTATACCTATTCACGTTAAAGTTTTTGGTGAGATTTTGTATTTTGGTTCATTCTGGTAATGATATCTGTTTGATTCCTCCACCATATACTCCAACAAATCATTCCAAATGAACAACTTAACATCACAACCTACATTTCCAGGTTCACTTGACAAAATTTTTACGCTAGGCGTCCCCGAGAAAGACTCCAAAAACAGTATAATATCCTGTTTAGACCACTCACTGCCAGAAATAGGGAGAATATTATCAACAGTACTTACATCTAGACGTCCTTTGCTATCTGAAACAACAGGTCATTGCTCGCAAGGTGCAATATACGTGTCATTCAACGCATCACTTCCACATAAACGCATGACACTAGCACTAGAATTATCATTAGACAATTCATCTTCACTCTCCTCACAATCACTGGAAACATGACGAATTATCAGTGTATAATTCACGTATAATATGACCAGGAGTCAATCCACTGTTTACCGGTGCTGTAATTTTTGTTTATTAGCATTGATGGATACACGGGAGATATTCAAAGGCAAAAACAAATGCCATTGACGCACTAAAACGGGCAAAACTAGTACCAAACGAAGCGCAGGTTTTCTATCATTTAGGTGCATCAACGATAATCTCCAAGTAGCTCCTCATTAACCGTTAGATGGCATCAGAAGACTGAGCTGCATCAACATGTATTCATACGTGATCGGTGCAAAGCACCGTGCCAAAACATCCTGGCTTATTACAGAACAATTTAAAAGTTATACTTGAATCCACCTTGTCAATACACCTTATAATGAAAGAACACTATTTTACCATGCATGTTTCGGGAAGTCATCAAGTGACCACTGATGAAGGCAATGTACAAGTCTTGCATAATGCCACATCCATAAAAAAGTTCAACAGTTTTTCAAAATCAGGAGTACACAGGATTATTTACAACAGTTGTAATTCTTCTTACGTCGAACAGACTGGGAGGAATTTTAATATAAGGTACTCGAAACATGTCAATGCCCTGAAGTATAATAAATTTTCAGCTGTAGGACAGCATATGCATGACTACAATCACAAATTCACAGACATAAACAAGATACAATAGAACCTCGATAATTCAAAATCCCACCTAATTCGAAGCAGCTCTCATTCCCAAGAAGTGAGGTACGGTTTTGCATGTTATTTAAACAGTTTAATTCGAAATACAGATAATTCGTAATTCGAAGAACAATGTCGGTCCCATTACCGAAATTCAGACTTAATTCAAAACTGCCTTTACATTTCGAAAAGAAAAAAAAAGTATTTTACACAGTAATTTAAATTCAAAATTTCTCCGCGTCATAAAAGAATGCGTCTTCCGGAACGTGAAGGGATAACTTTGCGCACTTTCACCTACTTCGGAGTTCCTACAGTGTGCTTCAAATCTGCTATGTTCAAGAGGAATTGTAATTATTTTGTATTCAGCGTTTTAAGGAACGCCACAATGTGTGCGAAGAGGTAGAATCAGCGAACACTGGCGATGCCAACAGTTGGCGAAAAAGCGTGGTTTATAGCCACGCAACAAGCAATATTATCAATGCTGATGGAACTGCACTGTTGTTTTATTTTTTTAAATGCTGAGGCCAAACGGCCTCATGGTTTTAAAGGAGAGAATTGCCAGCCGGGAAATGTGTTGCTATACAGTACACACGGAAGTGAGACTTCCTTCCCCTGTCATACATAGGAAAGTTCGAAAAGCCACGATGTATTAAGGGCGTCCGACACTTTCCATGCCAGTACAAGGCATCTAAAAATGCAGACAGTACAGTTTTTTTTCTAGAGGCTTTACGTCGCACCGACACAGATAGGTCTTATGGCGACGATGGGATAGGAAAGGCCTAGGAGTTGGAAGGAAGCGGCCGTGGCCTTAAGGTACAGCCCCAGCATTTGCCTGGTGTGAAAATGGGAAACCACGGAAAACCATTTTCAGGGCTGCCGATAGTGGGATTCGAACCTACTATCTCCCGGATGCAAGCTCACAGCCGCGCACCTCTACACGAACGGCCAACTCGCCCGGTGACAGTACAGTAATCAACAAGATAAAGCATTAGCACAGGGGAGCCAGCATCATTTTTCGTCTTTGAATCGTGTTTTTCTTTCGTTGCGTGAGGTTATGTTTGTCATTGTTTTATTCAAGTGCATTATTTGAATAATGTAAATGCACCTTGTTGGCTGCAGTCGCTTAAGTGCGGCCAGTATCCAGTATTCGGGAGATAGTGGGTTCGAACCCCACTGTCGGCAGCCCTGAAGATGGTTTTCCGTGGTTTCCCATTTTCACACCAGGCAAATGCTAAGGCCACGGTTGCTTCCTTCCCACTCCTAGCCATTTCCTGTCCCATCGTCGCCATAAGACCTATCTGTGTCGTGGCTATAAACCACGCTTTTTCGCCAACTGTTGGCATCGCCAGTGTTCGCTGACCCACCAATGATTTATGTTACCTATTGCTGATGATGCTCACTAAGATTGAGCGAAACATGTCCAATTTGTAATCAAAATGGTTTCATCCTAATTATAAGGATTTTGTGTATTGGAAAGGTGGTTTTTTAATTTTAATAATTTATCACTTCATTACTGTAGCGGAACATCCGAACAGACTTTATATAATCATAGCAACTGTGTCAAGAATTTGAGAAATCCAAAGTATTCCTCGAGGTTCTGGTTGAAAGACCGATATACTCACGGCAACTGTATCAAGAATTTTGAAGAAATCCAAGTATTCTTTGAGGTTCTGGTTGAAAGACCGAAGTTGATTTCCAAATATAATTCTGGCATGGCCGCAACTGATACAATGGACCAAAATGTTTGGATTCGAGGCCAGAAACGGTACTGGGCCCTGTTTACGTGGATGTTGGATATAGCTATGCAAAATAGCGGGCTACTATGTAAGAAATCAGAAGATACCACAAATTCTCTTCCAGCCATTTTATGATCTAACAGGACAAGAACGCTGTGTTATATTAACGGAGAGTTTAACAACGTGTTAGCATTAATGATGGCTGATTAACAAGCAGTCTGTTAGCAAACCCATTAAAACAATTTAACTGTGATGTTAAATTCTTACCAGGGTTTGATCAAACCACCCCATAATCTATTTGTGAACTCTTAATTTTCCATAAGAATACAGTAACTTACATTTTGTTGAAATCTGGAACTTTGGTGATATCAACCAAATACAGCACAGCAAAGTTTTTAACTTTCTCAGCAATGCTGTACAAAACTTCGTCCATTTTCATACATGATGGATCCCAGTCATGACCAAAGCGTATTACCTATAAAAGAAAATAATACACCTGTAGCACAATGAGCAGATTAAAACTAGTCACACCTGTGCAGTGAAAGTTATTTAACGGACTAGGAAGGAGCCACTGGAGTCTCCATAACTGATAAGCTACTAGCGCCTAAAGACACATTACAAATATACTTTTTTCCATGAGAACAGTAAAGATGACATACGAAGAAAATAAAACATTCATCAACAATATGGATGTATGTATCTAGAAATGGCAATAATTCATATGCTCTAAAGAAATATACAAACAAAAGATACATCACTGTGTAACATTTTTTGAAGTTTGGAGAGCATTGTTTTAGAGCCTTGTACCAAAATTGCACAGAATAAGAAATATATTGCTGAACTACAGTCCCTAAGATAGTACTCGTGACATGCAATTTTACCTCCCCTGAATTTGGGCAACAACTTTTGCTCCTTACACCTGTGCCAAATAGTGTAGCTTACATAAACAACCAGCAAAGATAAATAGGGTTATACACTGACTGTGCAAATGTCATGGGATAGCAGAGCACTGATGCGCAGGTGTGTTGTCTGCGCACCACACGCCCCCTGTGCCAGCGGCAGTTGTATACAAGACCTTGTGAGCAGTGGCTGTGCATGTGACAGGTGTAACATGGAACGTCGTCATGAGCTGACGACACCAAACGGGGTATGGTGGTCGGTGCCCGATGGATGGGAAGTGCGATTTCGGAAGTGGTGCGGGAATTCGCCTTCACACGATCAACCGTTTCCAGGGTGTATCGTGAATTGTTGAATGCCGGTGTCACTGTCATCAACAGACGAACGACCGATCGTCCAGCCACTCTCGATGACCGTGACCGGCGACATCCAAGATGGATTGTCAATAGTGACAGATCGGCAACCATGCAACAAATCACTGCTCAATTCAATACAAGCCATGCTAGACACGTCTCCCAGTGGACAATCCGTAGGAACATGGATTCTATGGGGTATGGGAGCTGGCGCCATACACGGGTGCCACCGTTAAAGGCTTGGTTTCTCAGAACTGACGCATACGAGGTGCGAGGCCGACGTTGCGTACTTTCGTCCCAATGACGCTGCGAGGCTCGTGGTTTCCCAGGCTGCGAAGCGGATCAGTTGCCGAGCACATGTCTCGCAGCCTGTGCGCTAATGTTGGAAGAGGAAGCGGATTATGTGTCAGTACTGGAGGGTTTTCTTCACCCCTATAGCAGTATCAGTGGAAACTGTTGATGATCTTATGATGTCAGCCTGTATCGTCCACAACCTTCTCCGCAATGAGCGAATTCCTTGCCCAAATGAACACTTTATTGTCAATTTGGAATTAACAGAAGAAAATATGATTCCTCTGGCAGCTGACAACGGAGGTAATTCTACACATGATGCTTTCATGATAAGAGACAGCTTCAAGAAATATTTTTGTAGCAGGGAGAGAGAATCGGTATGACAAAGAATATGCTAACAGGGTGGAGTGAAAGTTTTTTTTCTAACGGACAAACATGTATTTGTTTACCTATAGTTTACTTTTTCTGTGACCCAATTAGCATAATAACAGAATGAACACCGTTATTAAAATAAAACACGTGATTTTATGAAATGAACAATACTGAAGTCAAATTTTGTAAAATTATATATATATTGGCATATTTGATATTAACGTACCGGTAATGGATTTATTGGTTGATATATCATTTCTAAATCTGTTAATTATTTAATCCTTTGAAACTGAACTCATATTTGTTATAAGTAACATCAATAATAACAATAATAATTATAATTGTTACCGTGTTTTTGCTGTAGTTAGAGGTGAAAGAAGGTGCGGGTGTGAACGGGTCTCAAGCTACGAAATTAGAGTTCATGTAAAATTAACAAGGTTATATTTTCTTTTCAAAATAAAGAAATAACAAGCATGGCAGGTACAGAGTAGCAAGGCAACAAAATGTAGTTACAATATTTACCGGATTTGGGCTTCGCGCCCCGACTTCACAATTCTTGGGCAATCAGCCCAACCTTACTCCAAAATAAGTTTTAACAGAGGGGCAGAAAACCCCATTCATGCTCAGGAGCACTTGCTCCAAATTACACAGAAAAGCCTCCCCGAGGCATACAACACTCAATTTCCGAGAAAGAGCCACACGCTCTCAACATTAAGCCTATTAAAGGCCATACCAAACTCCACCTTCAAGTTGTCCTCTAAGGACATAGATACAGGGGTAAAATACACAACCTACTGAGGTCTATTAAGTAAGAAAAAAAAGGTTAATTACACGACCTCTAAAATAACCACTTGAGAGGAGGCGACCTGCACTCCTAATACATTTGTTTAAAACCTACTTGGCACTAGGCATTAATGCAGGGGCTAATCCCATACTAAAGAGGTGACTTTAGAAAGGAACAATTTACATTACGTTAAAGAAGAATAGGTTGAGAAAAAATAAGTTCACCTCAAACAATATGAGTGGGAGCTCGAGAGGGTTAAGCACTCTCTATCCCGATATGCAGTTTAAAGATAGAATAGATACCAAGGGGCTTTACATTTTAAGGAAGGTTACATTATGGAAAAACTTCGGACCCACCCCGAGAGTTAAACTGCTGAGCTAGCAAAGAAAGAAGTTATTAATCGGCCATTACCTTGTTGTTGACCGCTGCCGAAGAAAGAGGCGCTTCCCGCCCCCTGCTATGTACTTTACATACTAAACGATGGAACAGAAGTGGCGCAGAGACCCAAAAATCAGCAGTTTATATACTCTCGCGGAAAGTTCGAGGCGTTTTTGGAATGAGAACACCCTCCCACCAAAACTTTATTGGTTAGGGATAAGCAGCATATTCAAGTTGGGGGAAGATACATCAGATTGGTCAGAAATTAATTAAAGAAATTCGGGATTGGCTAAATACAAAACAAGGAGAAAGAGAGGGGTATACAGCCAACTTAAACAATAACAGAAAGAAATTTAACAAGAAACAAACTTTTGAAATAAAAATTTCTCCAAAAAACAGTTCTTTCACATCGCACTAGGGTGCACCATTGCAGTTTTTCAGTAGTGTCCTCTAGAAGAGAAAGTTCACACTTCTTACTACCGGTAAAACAAAGATACATCAAAAGTGGCACAGTTCAAAAACTCCAAACTTTCCAAGTAGTGACATCTTCTGAGAAACTTGAAAATTAATACCGTCGATAATGTTCAGACTTCCTCCAGCAGAGGAGTTTCAACTGGCGCACATTTTAAATTAGCGGCGTGGAGGTGTACCGCCCGGTACAATAATAATAATAATAATAATAATAGACACCCTACCACCAATCCACAGAGACAGCTACCACATCAATGTAAAAGCAAAGAATCCCAAGAACGGAGGTTCCAAATGACAGTAAATTAACATTAATCGTCTGGTACCTCCGTTTTTTGGAGTTTCTATTTTTACGAACTCTTTCCTTCTCAAGATCATCGTATAATACATAAAACTAGCAACATTTATTAGCTGTTCTATCCAACTTCAGTGATATAATTTTCCATAAGTTGTCTTTCACAACGTTATTTTTGTAGCTCTTGTGTTGTAAGTTATACAACACTGGGTGCATTCGAACTTCTTCAATCAGTTCCTCGTCCACTTCGTCCGTAAAGATCACCGTGTTGCTTAAAACAGTAAAAACAAGAACAGAAACAATGTCGCCTCGCACAAATCTGGCCGGACGAATCAGTGCGCGGTGACGCTGCGAGGTCTCACTGCGAGGTTGCGCACCGCGCAGCTTGAGAAACCACTTGCATAAGTTCGTGTAGTCCGGATTTGTGCGAGGCGGGCCACGCACCTCGCATGCGTCGGTTCTGAGAAACCAAGCCGTAACTCAACGCCATCAGGCACAACGACGCGCATTTGTCACCAGTCACCAGGAATGGACACTGGAACAATGGCGTAACGTGATATGGTCGGAAGAATCAAGATTTCAACTGCATCATGCCGATGGGAGGCACCATGTATGGCGCAGACCACGTGAAGCGATGGATCCCGCCTGTCTCAAAGGTGTGGTCAAGGGCGCTGGTGTCTCTTATGGTCTGGGGTGCATTTTCCTGGTATGGAATGGGCCCCCTAGTTATTCTGGAAGAGACTTTGAATGGTACGCGGTACGTTAAGCTGCTCGGAAACTATCTCCATCCATTTTTGGCCTTTCAGCGCCCAGACGGTCCAGCAGTGTTTCAAGGTGATAACGTGCCGCTACATCGCTCCCACGTCGCCCGGGAATGGTTCCAGGCACATACAGCGGAGGTCCAACAACTGCCATGGCCACCCAGGAGCCCCGACATGAACCCTATCGAGCATATCTGGGATGTCCTGGAACGCAGGCTCCGTGCCATGGATACTGCACCCACGAACAGACCAGCATTGGCGGCCGCTCTGCAAACTATTTGGTGTCAGCTGCGTCTAGAGGACTACCGGAGACTTGTCGACTCACTTCCATGGTGTCTCACTGCACTTTGCACGGCCATAGGAGGTCCCACACGCTATTAGGTGACTATCCCATGACATTTGCTAAGTCAGTGTGTACGGATATGCTTGTTTCAAGGGGCCCAACATCGAAGGTCATCGGCCCCTACAAAGATAAATTATATGCCCTATATTGGCATATATATACATACACATGTTCATTACAGCCTGTTATGCCTTTCAGCATTCAGTCTGCAAGCCTCTGAATTTACTAAATGCCCCCCATAATCCTCTATTTGTAACGAGTTCTGTGGCCTTGTTTAGTTCAATACAGCTTACCTTTAAATCATTATAAACTGGGTCTAACCATCATAGCCTTGGTCTCTCTACTTCTCTTACCCTACCGAGCTTGATGCTGCAGTCGCTTAAGTGCGGCCAGTATCCAGTATTCGGGAGATAATGGGTTTGAACCCCACTGTCGGCAGCCCTGAAGATGGTTTTCCGTGGTTTCCCATTTTCACACCAGGCAAATGCTAAGGCCACGGTTGCTTCCTTCCCACTCCTAGCCATTTCCTATCCCATCGTCGCCATAAGACCTATCTGTGTCAGTGCGACCTAAAGCCAATAGCAAAAAACTTCTCTTACCCTCTATGACAGAGTTCATTATTCTCCTAGGTAGCCTAACCGCCTCCGTCTCGCATGACCCCATCACTGAAGTCGGTTATGTGTACAGGTTCATCAATAGAGTTCATTCTTAACTTAGCCTTTATCTCCCCATTCTGAGTACACTCCTGCCATTGTTCCCACCTGTTTGTACCAGCAATCTTTCTTTCTACTTTTGTGTCTTACTTTTAACTTTATAAAACGTTAGTCTGTAAACAGACTAGGGTTAATGTACTGATCTACACTGCCGAAGAAACTGACTTCCATCCTACCAAACACAGTCGATCGTAACAGTAAACGCATTAGCTTTGTTGCACCTTGATACATTCTCACATATTACACAACCATCCTCAGAGAATACACATCCTAAATATCTGAAATTATCTACCTATTCCAGCCTTGTATTCCTAGCCAGACATTCAATTCTATGATTCCTTATTACCTATTCACATCACTTTATCCTTGGAAAGGCTAATTTTCATATCATACTCAATGCACCTACTTTTAAGTTCCGGGATATTAGACTGCAGGCTTTCAGTACAATCTGCCATTAACACCAAGTCCTCAGCATAGGCCAAACTGCTTACTACATTTCCACCTAACTGAATCCCTCCCTGCCATCTTATACCTTTCAGCAGATGATCCAAATTATGATCAATGGCAAACGATTACATCTCTGTCTAAATCAAGAATTTGTTCTAACATACATTTTTTGTTAAGAAAGATTGCATGTGAATATATGTACAGTATAGTTTACGTAGCGTGAACTTGTCAATGCTATGGAGTTAGGTGATAATATGAACCATATGTAAATAAAAAATGATTGTATGTGAAACAACTAACACCGTATAATGAAATATTTTGCACTTATGTACACTGCCAAAGGAACTTCTGTTGTCACCTCTGACAATAACAGATCTGAGATCCTGGGAGAGGAGCGGTTTTGAGCGCTGATTATTAATGTTGTAAACTTTTGGCTAACAGTCTTTAATATTTCACCAGTGATTCTATAATGCGTAATTTCAAAAAAAAAATTCATTTGACAGCCATGCCCCCTTGCTTATGAGACCACAAAAAACATGGTGGACGTTCGTTCAATTAGCTTCAGCCAGGCAGCGCTTCTGCCTCTATGTTATCTAGCTCGTTGATTTAAACCCAAAATGTTGCTGTTATGACATATCAAATCCCCTGGAAAAGTTATTGATTTCTTCTGGAAAAGGACTGATGTTGCTAAAATATGAGACTATTCCTGGCATTCCAGGTTTCTTCATCATTAATAAACTGGAAATTTTGTTCAGCTTCATACCTTTCCATATTGTTGGATGAAGTCAAAACAGTAAGCGAGGAATCTTTCTAGTCTCCTCATAACATAACATTTATCAAAATTAATCCCGTACAGCACTCAGTCAAGGCAGTTGTTTGCATTATTTGCTTTTATGCGCTATAATGTTCTCTTGCAAAGAATCATCTTTCTGTTCACAAGTGATCCAAAAATGTGTCAATATTTTTTTTCAAGTTGTTCAAAACAAAGCTGAGCATCAGCAGTCCACCTATCTGGAATAATTACAGTACTTTCATATATAAGAATACCTTATAATCCTAATAGGCACAGAACATAACCTTTCTATCAAAGCAATACTTAGAAATATTAACGGGTTAGCCCTACTCAAGCCACTGTTCACAGGTGAGAGGATTGTTATAACACGCCCATTTTTCTTTACATGTTACTCCCTTCTGCCTGCTGTTATTTCTTGATGGATACAGTACTTTTGCATCCATCTCTTGGCACAGGCCAGAGTAAAGTGTAGCTTCCACTGAAGTCCCAGTCAACATCCATGGCTGTGACAATATGGAAGTTGCTGGGGTATGGGTAGTGCTGAGTAATGACATTCAGAGCATGACTAGTGCATCTGAGTGTTGTGAAAGGTGCTGCTCATAGGGTCAGTCGTGCTGCAATAGTACTTTCTGACCCAGTGAGGAAAGCAATGGCAAACTACCTCACTCCTCATCTTGCCTAGTACGCCTCATTTTGGTGCTGCCATTGGTTTTTGGGGTTTCCTTATAATCGCATAACCTTGGGTGGTGCTATTTGAGGATCCAACCAGCCTCTGGGCTGATGACCTAACAGACAGACAGTTACTCCCTTAATAAACCATTCATGGAATTAGTGACAAGCCAACAAGAGATTAAACACCAAGCGGTGAGTTGGCTTGGATGTAAATTCCTCCCAAAGTAATGATCAATTTGGAGTCGTGATGTAACAACGTCCCATGTCTTTGGATACACCATATCCCCCAGACTGTCTACGGGGCTAGTCGATGGATTCTCTCGCAATGCTGTTGCAATTTCCCACGCATGAGGCCTTTCCGATTGCAGCAATTCTTCAATGCCTCAACATCCACTTGTGCTTGTGCTAGTATCTGTTGCTAAGGCAGATCACATTGTAATGATATCCATTTTAATCATTATATCGTAATCCCCAATCATGTATTTTAAAACGAGGTAAACTTACATTTCTAATGCTCACATGCCAACTTTGAAAGTAAAAAAATCAGGAGAAATTTGACAGTGAACTGTGACGTATTACACATCACTGATGGCAGAACATGAATTCATTAAAGTTCAATACATTAACAACTATTTGGCCTACACATACATATTTCTTTTTCATTATTTATGTGTGAATACTAAATACTGGACATGCCTGAACTTTAGGAACATGTGACTTATCCTTCAACATGCGGAACACCATATGACTAATTGTTGTCCCGTAGCTGACTTAGCCTTCATCAGAAACTCTGAACTAAACTTCTGCTCAAAGCACTTGCCTTGCTGAACTGATTTTAAAGTTTACAGTTTCTCCAAAGTTTGTACAGGCAGCAAGGATCTGAATTATAGTTTTGTCTTTGTGACTGTTAAAATTCCTTTCACACTCTGCATTGCTATGTGGAAATGATAAAACAGCAAGCAACATAAAATATCAAGCATCGCCTTAGAGAAACTGTCATACCATCAGCTGATTTCATCTGACCTAACAATACCCACTGAACATCAATTCTCCCTTTTGTCAGGTCTGTTTCTTCGAGCTGAACGTTACAGAACGGAGTGCAGAATATCAGTTTCCTCATCTAAATGTTCTTTTTTCACTAGTGAGAATGTTCAGAAACTTGTTAATGAAAAATCTAAAGCTAGAAAATGCCTTACATATAGCATAAGTATTTGCAACTTCTGCATCCATTAAAACTTAATCACTGAACAGAAATGTGTGTGCCATATAGACATATGATGAAAAACACTTTCTAAAAGAATACACACCTTTCCACAAACTTAAAAAAAAAAAAAAAAAAAAAAAAAAAAAAAAAAAAAAAAAAAAAAAAAAAAAAAAAAAAAAAAGCAGAGTTCCCTATTATCAGACCACAATCATCCTTTCGATTTGCTGGAGTATGATAATCTACATCAGTAGAGAGGAGGAGCTTTTAGTAACGTGTGGTTTTGAAAACCTTGCCATCACATTCTTCAATAGTTCCTCCAGAACTGACGTCAGTAAGTGGATGTGCGACATACTTGACTGAAGAGCTACATTTGGATTCCCAAAGATAGCCATAAAAATTGAGAGAAAAAGGCAAAAAGATTTATGTAAATTTGGTGAAAGGAACATGAACAGTCTTTCTTCATGTGACAAAGCCTCACTCTTAGTATCATCAGCAGTTTCACTTCTTGGGAGTGAAACCGATGACTGGGTTTACCTTTTGACTGAGTAGTTTGGTGAAACACTATGACAAAGCTTCAGCTTTTCAGACAAACAATAGGAATTTTGTAAATCATCCAAGTTCCCATCTGAGAATCCTTACTCACAATTTTGCTCCTGAATAAAGTAACCAAAGGGTTCCACTGCTGCAAAATCCTATCTAAACACCTTAACGATAATCACTGAATATGCACGTTTCAGAATTTTCCTGATCTATGCGTTATCCAGAGAATTTTGAAATTTACACTTTTTCTCCCCCACCTCTTTGCATTCATTTCCAGATAATGAAATTATCAATTATATGTGCATTTGCTGGCAGGACCTAGTGTTTACAGTGCACTATGTCTTCTGGTATAGGCTAGAGCAATTTTGTTACTTTCATTGATCTGTCTCAGCTTTATCCTTGGCTTTGACAATATGAAAGCGACTGAGGTATAAGTGATGCTATAATGCCATTCCTTCTGCAGCCATTCCCTGCTATGAATGGTGTGAAAACATTGCTCATAGGGTCGGTTGGTGCATGCATTTCTGTGGGCTTGGCAGACTGATATGTAACAGCAACTTCTGGCTCGGTGAGGAAAGCAACGGGAAACTACCTCACTCCTCATTTCCCTAGTATGCCTCTTCAGTGATGCTTAGGCCATCTATGACAGCTGATGGCAAAGCTGTTGAAGATCCAACCAGCCTTCGGGCTGAGGACTAAACATACATACATCAATTATACAAAGCGTACTAACAAAGTTTTGCAATGTGAGTGAACACTTTAGACATTTTCAAAATAATATCCACCACACTCAATACACTTCTCCATACGTCGAAACCAGTCACTGAACCAACTCTGCCACTTTTCTTTGGTTACATTTTCACACTCTTGATTCCATGCTGCCAGAAGCTCTTCGTCAGATGCAAAACGCCGCCCTTTCAGGTTCATGTTCACTTCTGGGAAGAGTGCGAAGTCACATGGGGCAAGATCAGGACTGTATGGAGGCCGATCAAACACAGTCAACACTGATCTGGCAAGAAAATCCATTGTTACAATACCACGATGTGCTGGAGCATTGTTCTGATACAAGAGCCAAGTGTTGAGCCGTGACCTTGGACGGAGCTGCTTGAGAGCCTGGATGACCTAAAGGCAGACAAGTCTCACTGTACTACTTCGCAGTAACTGTCCTTTGTGTTTCTAGCACAACCCGAGTCAGGATGCCTCGTTTAGTGAAGAATACAGCTATCATCCTTTCCTTCAGGGACCTTGACTTTCGTACAGTCACAGGCGTACCCTCATCTTGTTCTGGGATTTTGCTGGAACATCATAATGATAAAGACAAGTTTAGTCACCTGTAACGATGCTACTGACGTTACACGAAGTCCCACTTTCAAACTGTTTTAAGTGAATGGGGCACCAGAAGGGAACAAACATTTCTAACATGGAGATGATCGTGTAGAACTGAATGAATAGCTGGTGCAGGGATGTGGAGGGTGTCTACCTGCCGGATATGTCAACCGCCTCTCTTGCTGCAACATTTTCCTCACAGCTTCACTGTTTTCCTCAGTCTCTGATTCAGACCGTCGCCCAGAACGAGGATCGTCTTCAACCCCAAAATTTCCCCTCTGGTACTCTTTGTACCAGCAGAAAATATTTCCAGGCATTGGTCAACAGTTAATCCACGAGCAAAATTGTAGCGGATAATTACACTTTATTCAGCTTTAGACCACACTGACATCTTAACTTGCTTTCAATCCCACTGCTTGGTAATAACTGGTGTGAAAGTCGCACTTTGCTGTCTTCTAGACCGATTTTCACCCCTCTTTTCATCCTTCACCATAACAGGGGTGTTCAACTACCGTTTTTACGTATTGCTAAACTTTCGTAGTGCCCTCTGTAGGATATATTTTGAAGTTGCTTTTATTACTGCCATCAGTACCAACAGAAAATGCATTCACCTGCAAATGAGATGCAATTTTCTCCCTTTCTTCCATGCACATTTTTGTAATGACAGCCGTGGTAATGACAGGTAGGTTATGTTCTGCGTTAAATGACGTAAATAAAGCCTTGGCATTCGTCACAGGATTTACATCTTTGTTTCTATAAGAAAAGTTCAGTTTATGGTTTCTTTGTACAAACTGGATACTCTCCTTTGTTTCATTGTTTGCACATATGAGTATATCACATTTCCTCCTATATGCAACTGAAAATTCACACGTACATATACATTATAACCCCGACTTTGCGTGACCTCTATTTATAACAAAATTAAATTCTTTTCAAGGTCCACCTATTCAATACAATGACGTTTTATTGTGATTTAATCACATGTCAAATAGTCAAATGGTACCAGTTTCGGCATCTATGTGCCATCATCAGCCTTGGGTACAAATTAAAACAAGATATACATTCCTAAAACATCTAAAACACATTTTAACACATTATAAAATAACATACAATTAATGTGGTGATACATGAAATACGATAAAATTATGATACAATTGGTATGATATAAAATTCTTAAAATTCCGGCTGTTCGTTACATAATTCAGTCTGTGTGCATCCGGGTGAATTTTTACAGTTGTATGCTGTCTATGTGAATGACATTTGTTCCTTTAGATATTAGGTGGTTCCAGGGAAGTTTACTTTGATCATGTAAACCCGCATTTAACGGAAGAAATTTCAGGTTCTGAAAATTATTCCATATGAGGAATGCAATTTCATATTTGTTTTAATGCAATTCACAACACGGCAAAACACGTATTTGGCGTGAGGAAATGTTAAAATTCTCCAGCAGGGCTTATTTATTTCTATTCGTTTTGGTTATGGGACATTAAGAACCTATGAAAGGACGTCAAACTTTCTAATAAGGATGATTCAAGGATTTTAGAGCGTGGGCACTTAGGGCTAAAGTGAGAAGTCTGACTGATACATATCAAACCACAGCCGCTGCAGTAAAGTTGAAGAAAACATCAGTTTTAATAACAATATAATTATCCTCTTCGAAAACTCCTATTTTAATCTGTGCAATATCGTTCGGTTGCAATGAGAATCCTTTTACTGATTCATCCAAAATTATGGGAAAATTTGGGTGTGATAGTTTTTCCGTTATCACTATTCATACACTCTACTCCAGCGTTTATATTGAATGCGATCGATCATCTTCCGTATCGATTCCTCGCTACGTATGAGTGAATCAATCCTGAGTGAGCCAGAGCTTTCCTCACAACACCGGTGTAAACAAACATTGGGAGAACATATTTTTGCAATAAGTACAATGACAGCAGTTAACTCCTTAGAAATAAAACTGAAGTAAACGATTGCTTAATTTCAATACTACAGTATGTACAAAAATAAAATAAGAATGTGATACTTCAAAATACAGCGGTGTGCACAACTAATTTCAGAGGTTAGGTTATGTGCTTACGCGTCTTGTTAAATTTCAGAATGGCTGCTCCCATCCAAATGTACAGCAAAAAGGTTATCATTACTCTACAGGGAGCTTGAAATATGTTTTCATAATACATTCGCAGCAAAACCTAGGTTAGTGACTCCGGTTTAAGAAAGAAAATGAAAACGATTGCACAAGCCTCTGGAGGGATATTAATTTTTAGAATGAAACTGAATATGCGTGTTCAGACTATTGGAATTTGAAAACTTGTGCTAACAACTAAGCTGCCATTTTTCATCCGTGAAAATGTTTAAACTAGTCTATTGCTGCTTCATACTGATTTTAACATGTTTTTGTGCGAGTTTCACATCTTTCCTGCCTTTTATGGAAAATAATGAATAACCTTATAAGAACAACCTTAAACCGAAGCGGTTTTGCATTCACCAACGAAAACTGCCAAAAGGAAGTGTTAGCCAGGGTCTCACCATTATCAGGTATAACAGTAAAGATCATATTCTTTCTTAACTTACTGTACTAAGAGACATAGAGGGAGAATTTTCTAAGGAGAAAGCACGTTAAACTGTGAAACGTTTTATTATTTACATTGTTATCGTCTGTTACTGCGACCCTCAGGTGCTTAGATAATTTTTTCATGAAAGTAATCAATGTAAATAATAATGCAAATGTTTCACAATTTAACATGCATTTTTGTTTGAAATTCAAGTGATCCATTATTTTTGCCGGTCAGTGTAAAAGAAACTACAGAGCTGGTAACTATTATAGGATTATGGAAGCACTTAGCTAATTTGCAGAAGCTTGCAGACTGAATGCTAAAATGTGTAGTGTACAATGAAGATGCATGCATGAGATAATGATCCATCATCAAGCAACCACATTTCCTTATGTGTGTGCCTTCAGCAACTATTCAGTTGGGTTCACGAAATAGCATAGGTCTGTTATCTGATGAGAGTGCAAAAGAACAAATTTGTTAGGGTGCTCCCAAACATTTGATTAAATTTACTTATTTTCAAAGAACAGTCTGAGCCAAAGTTAGTTACGGAGCAATACAAGTCTCGCTTAGACAGCAGGGACAGTTCAACACGATTAATCAGCACACTTCATAAAAGGAAAGAAAAATTCCACCTAATCAATACATTTATTTTCTTGTAAAGTATTACAATCTTTCGACATATATAAAAAAAGGCAAATTATGGAAATATAACGCAAGAATCAAGGCCAACACGTTTCAGTGTCACTAAACACACTGACTATATTACTAGACATTCAAGTGTTTTTAAAACTTCTGTAGTAAATGATAAGCATTCAATTTAATAGACATTTATGTTTTATACAATACATAATCAACATAATATGAAACTTGTAATTTTATGCAAGAAGGAACTGACATTTAATCATTAGATTTAAAAGCCAACCATACACGGCATATTTAAACATTATCAATATCTGATGTTATATAAGACAAATTGTTATAATATCTTACCACATAACAACGCAAGATCCAAGCAATAAGTATTTTAGACTTTAAAGTACAATGATTAGACTTTAAAGTACATTAGTGTGTGTATGTAAAAATATTTTATAGAGTTCAACTCGCATTTATATTTTGCCTAAAATAATATCACTCCAGCAATAAGGTATAAAGATGTAACATGATATTTTATTATAATTATCACGCAAGCTTTATTTATCAAATTTTACTGATAGTCTATTCACGATTGTACATAAGTATAAAAGGGATTCGATTCAACAGAATAAGCAACAATACCTAAGATAGATGCTTAATCAACCCAAGGATGCATTCTGTCAGCCCAAGGGCATGTATATAATAGACAAAGTTTTGTAATTTTAATTTTTAATTTTAACACAACGCTTAGAAATTTGTAAGTTTTTAAGATAAGTTTTCACTGAAAATTATGAAACAATATATCATGAAGGTCTTTCAGAGGTATAAGATAGAAATGCAAATGTGATTCTGATATAGCTGAGGATGACCTATGAAGGGTCGAAACCGGTCCTAGATTGTAATACTTTACAAGAAAATAAATGTATTGATTAGGTGGAATTTTTCTTTCCTTTTATGAAGATTGGTAAATGTCAATACGGAAAATGAAATTCATACATCAAGATAATCAGCACATACCGTACAAAGTTGTAACTACAGTATTGTGTGCAGGGTATATATCTCATTGTTTTATAGCTGTCACCGTGTAAATAATGTGCGGTGGTGCAGTTTATGTTAATACAGGCAAAGATTTCTGGAAAAGGTGTGCTGTCCAATTTAACCTGTTCTTTCTGCGAAGGCCCAGTAGTGTGGTTAAATTATACCCCTATGTAAATATTGTAAAAGTGTAAGACGGACCTATTGAAACCTCAATGTAAGGTAAACACCCATTTAAGGTTTTTAAAAAATCAGGTCCCTGTAAAAACATTAAATAGGGATTCTATTGTAGTACAAACATTGAACTTTGGTCCTTTCCTGGACTCATTCAAGCAGGGATACTATTCCCTATAAGCGCTTTTAAACACTGGATCATATTTCTTTTTTGGACATTTTGGTAAAAAAATAATTAAGACATACAACCAAGAAGCACTACTACGTCACATGACATGAGCTGATGCAGATCCTACCCAGGGGAGACATCTATGGCGTGCCACCTCTAAGGTTAGGTTATTTGCTTGCGGCTTCTACAAATTATTAAGCATTTGACTGTATAATAGACCCAAGAGGAGCACATGGCTGGCCAGTGTGACTGACCACCCTGGCCAGTACCACCCTCCGTTGTGGTTATTAGAACCTTTTTTCCTAGAGTGGCTTTACGTCTTATGGCGACGATGGGATGGGAACGGGCTAGGAGTTGGAAGGAAGCGGCCGTGGCGTTAATTACGGTACAGCCCCTGCATTTGCGCGGTGTGAAAATGGGAAATCATGGAAAACCAGCTTCAGGGCTGCCAACAGAAGGATTCGAAACCTATATCTCCCGGATACAATCTCACAGCAGCGCGCCTCTAACCACAAATCACCCGGTGGTTATTAGAACTACTATCAACCAGACATGATCAGCCATATATCAATAGAACGAGAAAACACGCGGGAGTTTAAAATAATATGAAAATTACCAAAAAATGCTCTCAAAATCGGGGGTGGGGTGGGAGATCGGTCCTGGCGATCAGAAGTCTCCAACGTAATTCAGGAGAGCTGGCATGTCTGCTTACCATACACACTAAAAATATTTGGATTTGCTAATTATTTGAGTAATGAAAGGTACAGTGAATGAGACCCCAAGTTCAATCTGCAATAGTTGAAAAGATAATTATATTTCATTTGCCACATATTAATACTTACAACAACACGATCCTCTTCCGACAAAATAGCTTGATCCACCTGCCACCCATTGTGAAGATGTCCTAACATATACGACATCCTGAAACTAAAATAGAAAGCGGAAAACTGAATTTAAGTTCTGTCTAATAGAAGTACATAATATACCCTAATCGATAAAAGAGCAAACATTATTTGTCCTTAGCTAATAAGGATATGATAAAAGAGCAAACATTATTTGTCCTTAGCTAATAAGGAACATTTACAAAACTAGCAACATACTGCAACTTTATCAGAACTATTATCGAACACACAAGGCAACAACACACATATATACATTATCATTATAGACTGTTATGCCTTTCAGCGTTCAGTCGGCAAGCCTCTGAATTTACTAGAAGTCGCCACTATCCTCGATTTGCAATTAGTGTTGTGGCTTCATCTAGTTCTATACCTCTTATCTTTAAATTGTTAGAAACCGAGTCTAACCATCGTCGTCTTGGGCTACCTCTATTTCTCTCACCCTCATTAACAGAGTCCATTATTCTCCTAGGTAATCTATCCTCCTCCATTCGCCTCATCACCCCACCACTGAAGCCGGTTTATGCGTACAGCTTCATCCATCGAGTTCTTCCTAAATTAGCCTCTATCTCCACATTTCGAGTACCCTCCTACCATTGTTCCCACATGTTTGTACCAGCAATCAAGATATCCTGAGTCCACCCAGCTTTCGCTCCCGTAAAGCAAAGTTGGTCTGAAAACAGACCGATGTAAAGATAGTTTCGTCTGGGAGCTGACTTTCTTCTTACAGAATACTGTTGATCGTATACTGCGAGCTCACTGCATTAGCTTTACTACTCCTTGATTCAATCTCACTATATTACCATCCCGGGAGAACACACAACCTAAATACTTGAAATTATCGACCTGTTCTAGCTTTGTATCACCAATCTGACATTCAATTCTGTTGAATTTCTTACTACTGACATCAATTTAGTCTTCGAGAGGCTAATTTTCATACCATACTCATTGCACCTATTTTCAACTTCCAAGATATTACACTGTAGGCTTTCGGCACAATCTGCCATTAAGACCAAGTCGTCAGCATAGGCCAAACTGCTTACTACATTTCCACATAATTGAATCCCTCCCTGCCATTTTATATCCTTCAGCAGATGATCCATGTAAACTACGAACAGCAAAGGTGAAAGATTACAGCCTTGTCTAACTCCTGTAAGTACCCTGAACCAAGAACTCATTCTCCCATCAATTCTCACTGAAGCACAATTGTCACTTAAATGCCTTTGATTGATTTTAATAATCTACCTTTAATTCCATAGTCCCCCAGTATAGCGAACAACTTTTCCCTCAGTATCCTGTCATATGCTTTCTCTAGATCTACGAAACATGAACACAACTGCCTATTCCTCTCGTAGCCCTTTTCAATTACCTGGCGCATACTGAAAATCTGATCCTGACAGCCTCTCTGTGGTCTGAAACCACACTGGTTTTCATCCAACTTCCTCTCAACGACTGATCGCACCCTCCCTTCCAAGATGCCAGTGAATACTTTGCCTGGTATACTAATCAATGAGATACCTCGATAGTTGTTGCAATCCTTCCTGTTCCCTTGCTTATAGATAAGTGCAATTACTGCTTTTGTCCAATCTGAAGGTACTTTACCAATATTCCATGCTAATTTTACTACTCTATAAAGCCATTTCATCCCTGCCTTCACCATTTCAAGTCTAATTTCACCTATTCCTGCTGCTTTATGACAATGGAGTTTATTTACCATCCTTTCCACTCTTCAAGCATAATTTCACCAACATCATTTTCCTCCTCCCCATGAGCTTGGCTGTTTGCAACACCACCAGGATGATTTCCTTTTACATTGACAAGATGTTCAAGATATTCCCTCCACCTCTCCAGTGATTCCCTGGGATCTATTATGAGTTCACCTGAATTACTCAAAACAATGTTCATTTCCTTTTTCCCTCCCTTCCTAAGATTCTTTATTACTGTCCAGAAAGGTTTCCCTGCTGCTTGCCCTAGCCTTTCCAGGTTATTACCAAAATCTTCCCACGACTTCTTTTTGGATTCAACAACTATTTGTTTCGATCTGTTTCTTTCATCTACGTACAAATCTCTGCCTGCCTCGGTCCTTGTTTGGAGCCATTTCTGATGAGCCTTCTTTTTACATTTACAAGCTGATCTCACTTCATCATTCCACCAAAATGTTAGCTTTTTCCTATCCTTACACACAGTTGTTCCTAGGCATTCCCTTGCTGTTTCTACTACAGCATCCCTGTATGCCACCCATTCACTTTCTATATCTTGAACCTGCTTACTGTATACTGTTCGAAACTTTTCACTTATCATACCCATGTACTTCTATTTTCCTCGTCCTGGAGATTTTCTACCCTTATTCGTTTGCAGACAGATTTCACTTTCTCTACCCTAGGCCTAGAAATACTTAGTTCACTACAGATCAGATAGTGGTCTGTATCATCGAAAAATCCCCGGAAAACTTGTACATTCCTAACAGATTTCCTGAATTCAAAGTCAGTTAAGATATAGTCTATTATGGATCTGGTTCCCCTAGCCTCCCATGTGTAGCGGTGAATAGCCTTATGCTCGAAGAAAGTATTCGTAACTGCTAAACCCATACTAGCACAGAAGTCCAGCAAACGCTTCCCATTCCCATTAGCTTCCATATCTTCCCCACATTTACCAATCACCCTTTCGTATCTTTCTATTCCCAACTCTCGCATTGAAATCGCCCATTAGCACTATTCTATCCTTGCTGTAGACCCTGACCACAATGTCACTCAATGCTTCATAAAACTTGTCAACTTCATCCTCATCTGCACCCTCATATGGTGAATACACGGAGACAATTCTAGTCCTAATTCCTCCAACTGACAAATCTACCCACGTCATTCGCCTTGGAGCTACTCGAGACATCATCTCAGTTCTCCAACTGACAAATCTACCTACATCATTTGCCTTGGAGCTACTCGAGACATCGTCTCAGCAACGACGTGGGCATTCCGAGGCGCCGGCATTTAGAAACCAGTGACATGGTAACAATGATGAACAATATTAATAATAATTGTTACGGAGATATCCGTGGTAGGTAGAGGTGAAAGAAGGTGCGGGTGTGAATGGGTTTCAAGCTACGAAATTATAGTGCATGTAAAATTAATTTAAAATTTAACAAGGTTATATTTTCTTTTCAAAAACAAAGCAATAACCGACATGGCAGGTACAATGTAGTAAAACAAGGGGAGTTACAATATTTACAGGTTTTGGGCTTCACGCCCTGACTTCAGCGATCAGCTCAGTTTTACCACAAACACAAGTTTTAACAGAGGGGCAGAAAACCCCATTCATCCCTAGGAGCCCCTGGCTCCGAATTACACAGAAAAGCCTCCACGAGGCATATGACACTCCATTTTCAAAAGAGCGATCCGCTCTCAAAATTTAAGCCTCTCAAAGGCCACACCAAACTCTACCTCCAAGCTGTCCTCTAAGGACGTATTCACAGGGGTAAAATACCCAACCTACGGAGGTCTATTACATGAAAAGAAGGTTGATTACATGACCTCTAAAATAACAATTTGAGAGGAGGCGAATTTGCACTCCTAATACACTTTGTTTTTAAAACCTAATCTGGCTCTGGGCCGCTAACGCAAGGGCTAATCCCATACTACAGAGGTGACTTAGAGAAGAACACTTTACATTACATAAACGAAGAATAGTTTGAGAAAGTAAGTTCACCTCAAAACAAATGTGAGTGGGAGTTCGAGAGGGTTAGCACTCTCTATCCCAATATGTAGCTTTACAAGAAAAAGATGAAAAGAGTAATTACATTTTAGGAAAAGGTTACATGATGGAAATGCTTCGAACCCGCCGCGAGTGTTAAACTGCCGACCTAGCAAGAAAAGAAGTTATTAATAGGCCATTACCTGGTGTTGAACGGCTGAAGAAGAAAGAGGCGCTTCCCGCCTCCTGCTATGTACTAAATACACTGAAAGATGGAACAGAAGTGGCCCAGAGACCCAAAAATCAGCAGTTTAAATACTCTCGCGGAAGTTTCTAGGCGTTAGGGGAAAGAAAACACCCGCCCACAAAATTTTTATTGGCTAGGGAAAAGAAACCCCTACATAGAGAAAAAGGAAACACATTATTGGTGGAAAATTAATTAAAGAAATTCGGGATTGGCTAGATCCAAACTAAGGGGAAAAAGAGGGGTATACAGCCAACTTAAACAATGACAGAAAGAAATTTAACAAAGAGCAAACTCTTGAAATAAAAATTTCTCCAACAAAATAGTTCTTTGACTCCGCACTAGGTCGCACTATTGTTGATCTTCAGTAGTGTCCTCTAGAAGAGAAAGTTCACACTTCTTACTTCAAGCGAAACAAAAACACATCAAAAATGACACAGTTCACAAACTCAAAAATTTCCAGGTAGTGACATCTTCTGAGAAATTAGTAGATTAATCGTGTAGATAAAGTTCAACCTTCCTCCAGAAGAGGAGTTTCAACTGGCGCAACTTTTAAATAAACGGTGTAGAGGTGTACCGCCCGGTACAGACCTCCCCCCCCAAAAGTTCCTCCAGGGGTGACACATGAAATCAGTTTGAAACAAGGTCCAAGTAATGATGTTGATACGAAGATAGATAGCAGAAGCATTTACAAGATTTCTTAATTCAGTTTCAAAATGTTGTTGTTGCAGGTGAATGAAAGTCTTTATGTTTGTAGAATTTGAATTTCTGAAGATAAACTTTTAATACTTAAAGGTGAAGAAAAATTTTGCAATGTCCACCAAATATTGTTGTTGAATTCCCAAGTGTAGTTATTGCTTATGGTGACTGTCCATGTAGTTGATGTAGATTGAGTCGGATGGCCAGACCGGCCGTTGCAGCTTGCGTCCAACGGAGGCCGCTCGGACCCCTCAAGAACCCTGAGATACCGCTCGCCCGCACTATGAGGGGAGCAGAGGTGTTGAAGTACGCCGCGCCCGCGGTGAACAGATACAGGCTGCGGGCATGTAGCAGGTCGTGCGCCGCACATCAGCCTTGGCCGGGAGGAGAGCTCCGGCTCGCCGTGCACATGTCGTCCTCGCTGGAGAGGAGGGGGCCCATCCCCCTCCCCAGTCGCTGCACGGCGCTGCGCAGCTGCGGGGGCGCTGAAACATTAAAGCTAGGCGGCAGAATTGTGTTGGACTATCATCTTCTTTGAGGGTACAGGCTTGTGGAGAGGTTGAGGGGCCAGCGGCGTGTAGATATCCATGGCATTTACTATTATGAAGCCACAGTGTAAGGTGGAGCAGGAGACGGGAGCGTGGTAATGGCCATGGCAGGAACAGGATGGCAGTTTAACGGGTCGGGGCAGGTTTTACACAAGGCTTACATCTAAAACCAAAATATTACAGAAGGGGCAGAATGCCTTAAAAGTGAAACTCAAAAAAAATATAACCTTCATATCCTTTCAAAATAATATGAAGCAAGTTAACACAGAAATTACACCGGTTTCACCTGGGACAGGTGAACCCTAAATATCCTCTCGGTGGCTGGATTACTTAGCAATAAGGTAACCGGCGTAAGAAAATCGAGAATGATACAAGGCCCATGAAATCTGGGGGCAAGCTTGCCCGCGGGAACAAAATTTTTGACCATAACCTGGTCACCTACCTTCAAGGTGGTGGGTCTCCGTCCACGATCATACCTTTCCCTAACCTTTTCATGAGATACCTTAAGATTAGCTTTAGCCTTCTTCCAAAGATCTTTAATGTTGTCCGGATCTATTGTCTCGGGCAGAATGTCACTCAGAGACCAGAGGTTAGAGAGCGGCGTGTTGGGAACAAACTTAAACATCAAAGAAGCTGGAGTAAACTTGTGTGATTCATGAACCGCCGAATTCAAAGCAAAAGCTAACCAATGCAGGGACGTGTCCCACCTAGAATGATCTTCATGATGATAGGCAATAAGTGCGGACCTGAGATTACGGTTAACCCGTTCAGCCAGAGATGGTTGAGGGTAATAAGCAGATGTAGTTACATGAGAGATGGACAAGTCAAAACAGAATTTACGAAACAGATTTGATGTAAAAGCTTTAGCATTATCAGATACAATGTATTGGCACGGACCAAAAGAAGCAAAAATAGAATTTAGGCAAGTAATGGTGGACTGAGCGGTAGCCAGCTTAGTCGGAAATAACCAAGAAAATCTAGTAAAGCCATCTACGCACACAAAGATGAACTTGTTAGCATTATCCTTTGACTGGGGGAAGGGTCCTACATAATCGATATACAGGCGTTCCATGGGGCGCGACGCTTGATGCGAAGACAAAAGGCCTACCTTGGTGGACATGGTGGGTTTACTAAGCAAACAAGATTTACAAGCTTTTACGAGTTCACGGATTTCACCGTCCATACCTTTCCAAATGAACATTTCACGAATTTTTTCACGGGTTTTAAAGATTCCAAGATGCCCTCCTAATGGGGTCTCATGATAATACTTGAAGATCATAGGCACAAGAACAGCTGGAACGACAACCTTCATCATCTTGTCATGCCTCGAAGGGCAACATAAAACACCATTCCTCAGAACATAAGGGACGACATGTTCCCCAGAAGAAAGGGTTTCCATTATCGGAGCCAGCGTCGGATCTTCACGTTGGTATTTCTCGATATCCCTAAAGAGCATGGGAGCATCTGTTAGGATGGCATTAACCTCAGATAGTATGGACTCGGAAGGTGATGAACTGTCGACAGGTTCATGGGTCTCGACGTCGTTAGAAAACATACGGCTGAGTCCATCAGCCACAACATTTTCGGTACCTCTGATATGCCTGACATCGAATTGGAAGGCGGAAATACGGATGGCCCAACGGGCTATACGACCAGTACGACGCGGTCTACCTAAGACCCAGCTTAAGGCTTGGTTATCTGTCTCCAGGTCGAATTTGACATGTTCCAGATAGAGACGGAACTTTTCTAAGGCGAATAAGACTGCCAACCCTTCGAGCTCATAGATGGAATACTTGGCTTCTTGAGCCGACAATGTCCTAGACGCATAGGCGATGGGTCGCCCCCCTAGTTCAGTCTCTTGAAGAAGTACTGCCGCTACTGCTGACGACGATGCGTCGGTTTGGACAATGAATTTCTTCGAGAAATCAGGCATAGCAAGGACAGGGGCATTACAGAGAGCTAATTTCAGATCTTCAAAAGCGGCTTGTTGAGAAGGTCCCCACTCGAATTTGATGCCTTTCCTACGAAGAAGGTTTAAGGGCGCCGCTCTATTAGCAAAGTTAGGAATGAACTTCCTGAAGAAATTCACCATACCAATGAACCTGGCGATACCTTTAATGTCCTTGGGAGGTTTAAAATCACGGATGGCCTGTGTTCTAGAATGATCGACTGCTACTCCATCGGGTGACACAATATGCCCTAGGAATGACATAGAGGGCTTAGCAAAGGCAACCTTGGACAACTTAACAGTTAACCCAGCCTTACGAAGGCGATTGAGAACTTCTCGCAGATGATCTAGATGTTCTTCAAAAGTCTCTGAAAATACTACGACATCATCTAAGTAGTGATATAAGTACTCGAATTTGATGTCGGAGAAGACCCTATCTAGCAGCCTAGTGAGCACAGCTGCTCCCGTGGGGAGCCCGAAAGGCACGCGGTTGTATTCATATAAATTCCAGTCCGTGGCAAACGCTGTAAGGTGTTTAGACTCTTCGGCAAGGGGAATTTGATTATAGGCCTGATTTAAGTCCAAGATGGTGAAGAACTTGGCCTTACGAAACCATGAAAAACAAGAATGAAGGTCGGGAAGGGGCACAGATTGTAACACCACCTTCCGATTGAGAGCCCTGTAATCAATGACAGGCCTGAAGCCTCCTTGGGGTTTCGGGACTAGAAAAATAGGCGAAGAATACGCTGACTTAGAGGGCCTAATAATACCATCCTTCAACATCTGATCGATGATTTCTTTTAGAGCCTTCATTTTAGGTGGAGATAGCCTATAAGGTGGAGAACGGACAGGAATCGAATCCGTGACCTCAATTTTGTATTCTATAAGGTCAGTAACACCAAGAGTATCAGAGAACACCTCGGGAAACGACTGACACAGTTTGCGAATACTATCAGCTTGCTCCTCAGGTAGATGTCTAAGGTCTAACAACATCTCATCCTGGGTAGGCGAAATAGAAGAACATGACACAGAATTACACTTTAATAGTGGGATTTTACAACTAGAAGCAAATTTGAATGTGCACGACCTAGACTGGAGATCGAGCACAAGACCAGTGTGAGAAATAAAGTCAGCTCCCAATATAATGGGGCAAGACAATTGCTTGGCCACAAACAATTTAACTTTCCATGTAAATTTAAAAACCCGAATTTTGACATGTAAGGAACCTAGAATTTCTAATGGAGATGAATTAGCCGAAACATATTTAACAGGAGATGAGTCATAGTCAGGGAGTTTACAAACAGCTTTCAATTTAGAATACCAATCAGCCGAAATAATGGAACAAACACTGCCTGAATCTAAGAGAGCTGTTATAGGCTCGTTATTTAACTCAATCTTAAGAAAAGGAACAGGTGCGGGGGTATCCGCCGCAATCCTAAGGCACTCTTTAGGGCATTCAAAAGATGAATTTGAAGGCTGGTCGTCCTCTGCATTTACAACCTGTTTACTAGGGGCTGAGTCTCGGGAAGATGGATTAGTCGGCTCAGCCGACGCCACTAGTCACTTTTTATTATTGGCATAGCTGAAATTTGCACCAGAAGTTGAGCAGGAGGGGGTGCTATTTGAGTTTGGGCAATTCTTGGCGATATGTGAGAAGGCCCCACACTTAAAACAGCCTTGTGATGACCCTGCTCCATTCCTTGTCCCACTTGACTTGGTCAGAGGACACTTATTCCGCAGATGGTCAGGCGACCCGCAAGCATAACATTTACGGGGATTGACTGGTCGGCGAGGTGGAGGCCGAGTGTTGCTAAAGGAAGGCGGGGGTTCTTTCGCGACGCGCAAAGAATCGGCGTATCTAACTCCTTCCGCTGAGACTGCCAATGCTTCAAGTTCCGAGAAAGTTTGCGGGCACGCCGCGAAACACAAATATGACCTATAGGATGGTGAAATACCTTCCACAATAGCTTGTACAATTTGATCCTCAGGGAAGTGAAGAGCAAACACCCTAGTATAAAACTTAATGTCCTGTATGAAATCAGCCAAGTTTTCATCCAAACGCTGTACACGATAATAGTACTTCTGAATAAGGGAGGACCTGGCCCTAGCCGGGATGAAGTTAGCTAGCAAATGGGCATGGAAATCCTCAATAGATGATTGCTCGGCAATGGCTCTTACGATTTTGTCAGATAGAACACCAATAGCATAAGGATAGATAATTTGCAAAATTTGACATGGGGAAAGAGAAAACACAAGGGCATGATCCTGAAATTCCACTAGAAATCTTAAAAATGAAATTACGTCACTGGTGGTGTTGACGGAAAACTTAGAGATACCTCTAAGCAACATTGCCAATGGATGAGGCAAGCTGTTGAACCCAGGTGACATAGTCATTAAAGGTTTCAATGGCAAAGAAGTTAATTCAGAGCGGATGTTACTCAATGACGCACGGCGTTCAGATTCGTTGTTCGATGGGGCAGAGATAGTTTGAGAAGCAACGGTTATCCTATTGACTTCTCCCTGAGGAGGCTCTTCCTCGTTACCTACATTCACCGTGGCGGGTTGATCAGTTTTGGGAGGAACTTCGCCGGTTAGCAATTGAGTGACCTTATTAGACAATTCAGAAATAGTTTCAAGGAGCGTATTGGCTTCCTTCCTCTGAACGTCATTCACCTTTAGAGACAACAGATCATTAACTCTATTTGCAAAGTGATACAGCCTGCCTTGCACACGCTTAATTTGATTAGGAGACGGATCGTTTTCATCAAAAAAGCTGACTACAGATGCTAGCCCAGTAATATTCTCGACAATCGTGGAAAGAGAGTCATCAATTTCTTTCTCTCCCAAGTTGGGGATGGAAATGGGCAAATCAAGGGACTCTCTAAGCTTGTTGGTGTCGATTGCAACCGTGCCTCCAGATTGCACATTTCTGATAGTTAACTCGTATATCAACTCCTCTTTGCGCAAGTAGTTAAGGAGGAGAACATCGCGAGGGCCGGGCATGATGACAGAACAATTTTGAAAAACTCAAAAAATTCCAGCAACTGAGAAAATTGTTAGAGTTCGAATCAAAGCAATGTTTAGCCGTCAAAAGGGGCTAAATTGAGACCCATTCAACCACGCTCTGCTACCACTTGTTACGGAGATATCCGTGGTAGGTAGAGGTGAAAGAAGGTGCGGGTGTGAATGGGTTTCAAGCTACGAAATTATAGTGCATGTAAAATTAATTTAAAATTTAACAAGGTTATATTTTCTTTTCAAAAACAAAGCAATAACCGACATGGCAGGTACAATGTAGCAAAACAAGGGGAGTTACAATATTTACAGGTTTTGGGCTTCACGCCCTGACTTCAGCGATCAGCTCAGTTTTACCACAAACACAAGTTTTAACAGAGGGGCAGAAAACCCCATTCATCCCTAGGAGCCCCTGGCTCCGAATTACACAGAAAAGCCTCCACGAGGCATATGACACTCCATTTTCAAAAGAGCGATCCGCTCTCAAAATTTAAGCCTCTCAAAGGCCACACCAAACTCTACCTCCAAGCTGTCCTCTAAGGACGTATTCACAGGGGTAAAATACCCAACCTACGGAGGTCTATTACATGAAAAGAAGGTTGATTACATGACCTCTAAAATAACAATTTGAGAGGAGGCGAATTTGCACTCCTAATACACTTTGTTTTTAAAACCTAATCTGGCTCTGGGCCGCTAACGCAAGGGCTAATCCCATACTACAGAGGTGACTTAGAGAAGAACACTTTACATTACATAAACGAAGAATAGTTTGAGAAAGTAAGTTCACCTCAAAACAAATGTGAGTGGGAGTTCGAGAGGGTTAGCACTCTCTATCCCAATATGTAGCTTTACAAGAAAAAGATGAAAAGAGTAATTACATTTTAGGAAAAGGTTACATGATGGAAATGCTTCGAACCCGCCGCGAGTGTTAAACTGCCGACCTAGCAAGAAAAGAAGTTATTAATAGGCCATTACCTGGTGTTGAACGGCTGAAGAAGAAAGAGGCGCTTCCCGCCTCCTGCTATGTACTAAATACACTGAAAGATGGAACAGAAGTGGCCCAGAGACCCAAAAATCAGCAGTTTAAATACTCTCGCGGAAGTTTCTAGGCGTTAGGGGAAAGAAAACACCCGCCCACAAAATTTTTATTGGCTAGGGAAAAGAAACCCCTACATAGAGAAAAAGGAAACACATTATTGGTGGAAAATTAATTAAAGAAATTCGGGATTGGCTAGATCCAAACTAAGGGGAAAAAGAGGGGTATACAGCCAACTTAAACAATGACAGAAAGAAATTTAACAAAGAGCAAACTCTTGAAATAAAAATTTCTCCAACAAAATAGTTCTTTGACTCCGCACTAGGTCGCACTATTGTTGATCTTCAGTAGTGTCCTCTAGAAGAGAAAGTTCACACTTCTTACTTCAAGCGAAACAAAAACACATCAAAAATGACACAGTTCACAAACTCAAAAATTTCCAGGTAGTGACATCTTCTGAGAAATTAGTAGATTAATCGTGTAGATAAAGTTCAACCTTCCTCCAGAAGAGGAGTTTCAACTGGCGCAACTTTTAAATAAACGGTGTAGAGGTGTACCGCCCGGTACAATAATAATAATAATAATAATAATAATAATAATAATAATAATAATAATGGCGTGTGGCCTCCAGAGAGGCCTGGTGCAGGTCTTTTGGTTTGACTCCCATAGGCGACCTGTGCATCGTGATGAGATGATGACTGCACATAAACCCAGTCCCGGTGGCAGGGGTAATTAAGCAATTATGGTTAAAATTCCCAACCCTGCCGGGAATCGAACCAGGGACTCCTGTGGCCAAACGCCAGCACGGTAACCATTTAGCCATGGAGCTAAAGGGAGAGGGTAGAAAATAAGTTTAACTGAAAATATTTTTAGAAAATTACTAAATGAAAGAAAATGTCCATTGTAATTTGCAAAATTTAAACTGTTCACAAGACACAAAGATCGAGGTAATCTAAATAATAATAATAATAATAATAATAATAATAATAATAATAATAATAATAATAATAATCATCATCATCATCCAATATATATACATTTTTTTTTACAATTTGCTTTACCTCGCACTGACACAGTTAGGCCTTATGGCGACTATGGAAGAGGAAAGAGCTAAGATCAGGAAGGAAGCAGCCACGGCTGTATAAGTACAGCCCCAGCATTCGCCTGGTATGAAAATGGGAAACCAAGGAAAACCATCTTCAGAACTGCCAACAGTGAGGTTCAAACCCACTATTTCCCGAATACAAGCTGACAGGTATGTGAACCAAACCACGCAGCCATCTATATATTTAAAAAAATTATGAAAACTAAAGTCAGTCAGCCTGGCCAATTTCCTTCATTTTTTTAAAACTGAAAGGTGTTCATGCTCAGATTTGTCATCAGGTACAGTCGAACCTGCCCTAACGGACACCCTTATTCAGCAGACACCTCCCTATACGGACAATTTTCCTCGGAACTGACTTTATTTTACATAAGACAAGTGTTAAATTGGCCTCATTTAAGCGGACACCTCGAACTCCAGACATCGCCATTTGTCCCGTTCAGTTGACTTAAGCGGACACTTTACATGTTGCAGAACAATTTATTACTCCGGACCACGTCATCTTTCTTTTAAAACCATTCTTCAGACACAAGGAAATCAATTTTGAATGTTTGTACTATTTCGAGTGCAAGGTGAGAGAAAGTACATCGGAATGCAGTTCTACTTAGTGGTGTATAGGCCTATTCCGAGAATTCTAATTGCCCAGAAATGCTGCCAGAGACTGTTGACTTACAAGTTACCTGGGATTTTCCTCCCTTCTTGCATCATTCCATTCATAACTCGGATTGTCACTGATAAGGTCGAGCTCAGGTAGTCAACTTGAGAAGGAAAAGACAGTACAGGCACTAATTAGCAAGACAGAAATACTGTAGTTGTCTGTTAAACATGAGTAACAAGGGATGATTGTGTTTAGATCTCGAGGCAAGAAGAAATGTGATTATAGAAAGTGACAAGGGACTTTCAGTAAGAATTTGTGTGTCACGGACATCGTCGGTTCCGGGGAAAAATGTCCGTTACGAGAGGTGTCCGCTAAAACAAGTTTGTAAAAATAATTGAACATTTTAACACTACTTATAATAATTCTCTATTAAATACTAACACAGAAATGACTTAGAATAATAAAGATGTGTATGCTTATATTTAAGGTGGATGTTCTTTGCTCTTCAAATGTTCAATTATTTTTACAAACTTGTTTTACCGGACACCTCTCGTAACGGACATTTCCCCCCGGAACCGACGATGTCCGCAGAAGGGAGGTTCGACTACTATAAATAACTTCCGCCTTCCTCAAATTATTTGATATTTTCAATTTTTTGTCTCTTCAAAGCAATCTTATCTTTGGTTCTTACTAAAATATGGAGTTTGTTTCGGTATAAGAACACTCGGTGGATAAAGCTCTTTCATTTCAGCTCTTAACTATTCAAACTGGTTAATTCTGAGAAATGTTATGAGTGCACATTCAATTTGACGTCTCATTTCTTCAACATTTTTTTCTCATTGAAGCAATCATATCTTTTGTTCTAATTGAGGTACACAGCTCGTTTTGGTCTAAAAACACTCAGTGGATCAAAGGCTTTCTTTTGAGGTAATAACTACTAAAAATTGATAGATTCTGAGAAAAGTTATGAGTACATTTGTTTCCATGACGAAGATCTTTGAAAGACTTTTTAACAGTTTGGCGCATAGTGTTGTTCCAAGGAACGTTTAATTCTATTTCTTTGTGTGATGTATTTTCAAGTGTTCTGTTGACACATTACATTCTATTACTACAGCAGATCATGTGCTTTATTTCATTAACTCGAAACTTTGCAAATACATCCGTGAGGATAGTAACGAACAACACCATACTTTGTACACTGCGGGCGGAGCGAGGTAAATTGCCCTCAAGGACACATGAAATATGCAAACTCTAATGGGACTCCGGTCACCAACAAAGCAATACTTGATTCATGATCATTTTACAGTTCCAGTTTCCTGGGTACTGTTGGCGAGCCTCTTCCATTGTGTCTTATTGAGATACGTTCTGTTGTTAATGACGTCCTCCAGTGTCCTTCCCCGATCTGCTATGTCCATCTTTACAATGTCCATCCAGTGGGTTCATGGTCTTCCCATCATCCGTTTCCCTGTCACATGTCACTCCAAGTTAACATATACTGTCCTTGTTGGCTCCATCCTCATTACATGCCCAAACCACCTGTCTGGACATGCTGATCCAATCTAACAATGATGTAACAATCTCAGCTTCCTTCCTAACCACATCATTCCTCAACTTGTCCAGTTTTTCTTTTTTTTTTTTTGAATTGTGGACATAAGGAACTTCATCTCGGATACCTGCAACCTTGATGAGCCTTTCTTAGCGAGGGTCCACGTTTCAATATCATAGGTTAAGATTGTTATTAAGTACTGATTGAACATCGCCAGCGTTGATTTTGTTGGTACTTTGGGATCCCAGAGAAGTGTTCGTACTTGCTGATAAAAGTGAGAGCTCTTCTGCACTATTTGCCACCTCCTTTGTGGCTAGTGTATCTCAAGATATTACATTGCCGATTTATGTAAAACTTTCCACACTTTCTAGTGGATGGTTTCCTAGCATGATGTTCGCTGGTCGCCCCTCTCTGTTTATTGCCATGAGTTCACTTATCTTGAAATCGAACTCCTATAACTTTACCTTCCATTCATCGAGTCTCAACTGTACTTGTTCCTCAGTTTGGTTCTCCCCAGATCATATCAGCAAAGGCCATTGCATTTACTTGATTCTAATTTTTTATTTTTTTTTATTTATTCATTTATTAGCCAAGGCACCTGAGCTAAAACTCAATGTGGTGCAGTACATTCTAATGTTACCATCGTTACAGAGTATTTATACAGTAAATTAATACACTCCAGTAATATAAGTTTGTTGCATCAAATTAGTTAATAATTTTTGTACATTAATAGATCTAAGTACTACATATCACACATAAGTTACGTTAGTATCATAAAATATTAATATATTTAAATATATATGAATATATGTACACTGACCCGCAGGTGTGTTGCCTGCGCACCACACGCCCCCTGTGCCAGCGGCAGTTGTATACGAAACCTTGTGATCAGTGACTGTGCATGTGACAGGTGTAACATGGAACGTCGTCGTGAGCTGACACCGGACGGGTTATGGTGGTCGGTGCCCGACAGATGGGAAATGAGATTTCGGAAGTGGTGCGGGAATTCGGCTTCACGCGATCAACCGTGTCCAGGATGTATCGTGAATGGTCGAAAGTGGGTGTCACAGTCTACAACAGACGAACGACCGGCCGTCCAACCATCCTCGATGACCGTGACCGGCGACATCGGAGACAGATTGTCAATAGTGACAGACGGATAACAGTGCAACAAATTACGGCTCAATTCAACACCGGCCATGCTAGACACGTCTCCCAGTGGACAATCCGTAGGAACATGGGTTCTATGGGGTATGGGAGCCAGCGCCGCACACGGGTGCCACTGTTAACCCGTCATCGGACACAACAACGCGCATTTGTCGCCAGTCACCAGGGATGGACACTAGAACAATGGCATAACGTGATATGGTCGGACGAATCACGATTTCAACTGCACCATGCCGATGGGAGGCACCGTGTATGGCGCAGACCACATGAAGCGATGGATCCTGCCTGTCTCAAAGGTGTAGTCCAGGGCGCTGGTGTATATTATGGTCTGGGGTGCATTTTCCTGGTATGGAATGGGCCCCCTAGCTGTTCTGGAAGAGACTTTGAATGGTACACGGTATGCTGAGCTGCTCGGAGACCATTCCAACCCATTTTTGGCCTTCCAGCGCCCAGGCGGTTCTGCGGTGTTTCAAGATAACGCGCCACCACATCGCTCCCACGTCGTCCAGGAATGGTTCCAGGAACATGCAACGGATGTCCAACAACTGCCATGGCCACCCAGGAGCCCCGATATGAACCCTGTCGAGCTAATCTGGGATGACCTGGAATGCAGGCTCCATGCCATGGATCGTGCACACACGAACAGACCAGCATTGGCGGCGGCTCTGCAAACTGTTTGGTGTCAGCTGCGCCCAGAGGACTACCAGGGACTTGTCGACTCACTTCCACAGCGTCTCACTGCAGTTTGCAGGGCCAGAGGCGGCCCCACACGCAATTAGGTGACTATCCCATGACATTTGCTAAGTCAGTATATATTAATAACCAAGAAGGGAGTCTCTTGTCATCATGGGTTAGGGATTACACACAGTACACAGAACGGTAGCCTACATACAAAGTCAAGCGATTCCAGACTAAATTGAGAAATATATTTTATACATATAGGAAATGATATATTGTTGCCATATATTATTAGTATATATTAACTTAAAAATTCAAATACACAAAGTATGACACACACACACACACACACACACACACACAGAGAGAGAGAGAGAGAAACATAATGACAGGTGTTACTTGACAATAAGCCCCCCTCAATAAGTCTCCAGAATTTAACACATTCACGACTTGTACCCTGTATCAACAATACACACTAAATTCTAAAAAAGGATTAAGAACAAATTTCTGCCTGGTCACTCAAAAAAAAAAAAAAAAAAAAAAAAAAAAAAAAAAAAAAAAAAAAAAAAAAAAAAGCAGTGTCTTCAGACGACAGTCACCCCATTTTTGAAATTTATCATCATGCTCACATACAAAAGTACTGTTACAGAACATCTCTAGCCTAATGCAATCATACATTACTGATCATGATGCTTGTTGTTGAAAGGGGTCTAACATCGGAGGTCACCGGCCCAGTCATACATTACCATGGCTTGCATAGTAAATAGTATATTGTTAAGATACACAAAACCTAATATTCACCAAAACAGTACAGTTCCACAGATGAACAAAGACAAAATAGAAATATAGAGAATTTAATACAGCACGCAAAAGGAAATCAAAATGTAATTTTGGTGGTAACGCCGTTGTACACTAAGAAAGAAAAAGTAATGTAGCCAAGCTAAGTGGCCCAACAGTAAAGCACTGGCCTTCTGAGCACAAGCCAGAGGAATTAGTTCTGGCTCAATTTGAAGGTGCTCAGATTCGTAGTTACTGGTAAGTAAAAGAACTCCTGCAGGACAAAATTCTGACACCATCAGCATCTCTAAAAACCATATAGTTAGTAGTAGGCCTATATAAAACTATTATCAATTTAAACACAGCTGTGAGCTTGCATTCAGGAGATGTTGAGTACGAATCCTGTCGGCAGACATGAACACGGTTCTCTGTTGCTTCCCACATAAATGCTGGAGCTGTACCTTAATTCAGGCCATGACTGCTACCCTCTCAATCCTAGAACTTTACGTCACTGAAAACCTTTAATGTATTAGTGCGGCATTAAACCGCTAGGAAAAAAATTAATGTTATTTTTACGTCCCACAAATTTTTAAATGGTTTCTGGAGATGTCATGGTGCTGCAATTCTGTCCCACAGGAGTTTTACGTGCCAGTATATCTACCAACACAAGGCTGACGTATTTCAGCATCTACAAATAACATCCGACTGAGCCAGGATCAAATCTGCCAAGTTGGGTTCAGAAGAACAGTGCTCTACCGCCCGAAATACACAGCTTAGCATTATTATTATTATTATTATTATTATTATTATTAACTTGGACACTTGTGGTTCTATTAAAATGTCCAACTTGAAGAGGTGCCCAAGACAGATGAACTGTGCTATGTGACTCGAGGGGAACAAGATATTCAAGGTAACAATAATCTTTCCTAAATTCCTCGAGTTGAGGTTTCTCCAAGATACAGGATCATCAGAATTGTAGAAAAATTATGGAACAGTAAGAGCAACATTAGTTGGCTTACAGAAATCAAGGAAGATAAGAAAGAACTATAAATTAAAATAGCAGATTTATAAAATAACACACAAATTAAAGAAATTCACAAACCTCGACTTACTAACAGTCCTGATGTTCTATGATGTGGAAAAGGCCTTTGATAGAATGCCAATAGAAGCTACTGCACGTGGATGGTTTCAAAGTGCTTTGGCATGTAGAATTATTCTGAGCACTTCATGCTCGTCCCGGTACCCAGGTTCTGTATAAAAACGATTCCCAGTTTCCAATGGGAAAAAGCAAAGCTGTGTCCGTACCCCAACAATTTTTGCCTTGTACCTTAACAGCCATGCACCACAAGACATCGGCTATCAACACAGGTGTGTACACCTACAGAACTTCAACCTGCTTCAAGAATGCATATGAACAGTTTGGTCCAACCCCAAACACTCGAATCTAAGGTGCTTTCACAACCTGTCCTTGAAACTACTTTCCAAGATTATAATATTATAATCATCTCAAATACATCTTTGGAACAAGTTTTTTTTTTTTTTTTTTTTTTTTTTTTTGCTAGTTGCTTTACGTCGCACCGACACAGATAGGTCTTATGGCGACTATGGGACAGGGAAGGGCTGGAAGTGGGAAGGAAGCGGCCGTGGCCTTAATTAAGGTACAGCCCCAGCATTTGCCCGGTGTGAAAATGGGAAACCACGGAAAACCATTTTCAGGACTGCCGACAGTGGGGTTCGAACCTACTATCTCCCGAATACTGGATACTGGCCGCACTTAAGCGACTGCAGCTATCGAGCTCGGTCTTTGGAACAAGTAGAACAGTTCTCTTATCTTGAAAGTATCCTCTAAATACAGCGTACTTTGGAAAAAGACATGGTAAACCGAACCCGTGCTCCCCATGTAGCTTTTGAACGTTCCCCATTGGGTTCTACTGAATAATGAACTGAGGATATGCACCAGCTGATGACGTATCAAACTGCTGTCATTTCAACATTACTGTACGGATGTAAAAAACCCGGACTCTTTACTGCTGTGACATCAAGAAACTGGAACGCTTTCACCAGCAAAAGCTAAGGAACATTATGAAAATTAGATGGTAGGATTATGTAACTAATGAATCAGTTCTTGAAAGAGCATGGATGAATAGCATAGAAGCTCCCATCCACCACCAGCTCAGATGGACTAGTCACTTCCAGTGTATGAATGAAAAGTGACAACTTACTACCTCGACAAATACTGTAAACACAGCACTGGTAAGAGACTTTGCGGTGATGCTCTGAACCATTACGAAGATATGTTTAAGAAGACCACGATAAGCTCTTGAATAAATCCAAATGCGTGACATGCTCAGGCAAATACATTCCACTCGCTCGCACGCAAATATCTCAGCCAGTGTTGTGCAATTTGAAGAAGTACGCTGAAGAGAAGAAAAAGAGGCTTGTGAATGACAAACTTGGTCAAATCCGACCACGCCCTCTACCTTCAAATAGGTAGGCCTACTATGTGTGACCACAAGTTCTATGAAAGGATTGGCCTATCATGTCATCAAAGACAGCCAAAATTTAACAAAATAAACAGGAGCAGATCGTACAAAGGGATAAGAGTACCGGACAATGACACAGCATAGAATACAGTGACAGCAATGCTGTTACCGAGTCATCAATAAATCTAATGAGATATACTATTTGGCAAATCTGACCAGAGATAGACCGATAGGGAGATTAATAGATTTAGAGGACATGTGTACAACTAAGCCAAAACACATAAGAAACAACGTGAAATTATAATTATCTCAAGTACATCTTTGGAACAAGTAGAACAATTACAAGGAGTTAAAGAGATTACCACATGATAGAACGATATGAAGAGCTGTGACAAACTAGCCCATGGTCTGATTACCTAAACAATATAGGTACACTAGTGTAAAGGCACCACAACTTATAGACAGACTTTGTACGAAAAGATGAGGACAAACAAAAAAGACAAAAAATCATTACAGGAACAGCAAACTTCACATCTTAGGACACTGTGAGCACCAAGAAAGGACACCTCCGCTCGCTCAAGCCCATTTCTTCCAGATTCCTATAACCCATTACAACAAACACTGATGCAGTACAACCTGGTGAACAAACATTTTTCCCATTACGTTGACATATTATCATCAAAATATAAATACCCCTTTTTTTTTTTTCAGTACTAATTGCTCGCTAAGGCTATTCCCCCACCTTTTTCTAAATTACGAAATTTCAGGTTAACCTCTTGAACAAATTTACTCAAAAGACTTAACGCAGTGAAATGTACAACACACTTTTTAAAAAATCCCCGGAAGGAACCTCAATGTAGATCCCACACCTTTCGTTAGAACCATCACCTAATCTGCACCTAATCCAGTAACCAGCATTCAAACAAAACACCACACACCCCTTACATAAATCTGAAACATGCTCTTCAAGAAATACTTACAGTAATTATAACTGCCAGGGTCGTAAAAATATTTCACTACTACAACGGTCAATGAAAAAAGGCGATATGAAAAATTAAAAAAAAAATGCTACGGCACAAATAAAATATACGGCAACAGCCGCTTACCGAGTCACGCAACAAAGAGTGTAAAGTTGCGAAAGGAAGACCTGTCGTTGATCACCAGGGCCACCACACAACACATACGCCAAAGAGAATGACATATGCACATAAGGATATGATCCTCGTTGCTGTTCGCTGCCTTGGTCTATCTAGAGCAAAGAGAACGTTCTAGAAATTATATCCTCTTAGTTCTAGAAGCCGAGACGGCAGCGGTTTTATAGCAAAATCAGTAGCGTATACCATTCTCTTTGGCGTAAACGAGTCCAACACTCGGCCACCTGGATTCCTCGTTGTACACACTCTTTTCTGCACAACTTGTAAGCAAAAGGAATGCTTGTAAGCAGCAGTAAGGATTCTCGATTTCAATAATAGCCGTGTGAGCTCTAAAGGTGTGTTTTATAATTTATTTAACGCGCACAATGTGCAAAGAATTACTATATAAAACATTAGTCTTCGTTGCAAAATTTCACCAGTAATTCTGATCGCTATTTACAATTTAAAACATGGTGGGTCTTACTAATAAAAAGTCCTTATACCGTTGTTTAACTCTTGTTTAGTTATACAGTGAATAAACCCTGTATAAGCGTTTTACATTTTTCTTACTAATAAACGAGGTATACGCATTGTATTACTAAACAGCACGTATACACTCGTTCCAAGGAGTAGGAATCTCTTCCTGTAGTTCACTGACGTATTTCGCACGTTCAGCGCCTTTATGATCGCTTCTGCTGGTTATCTACGAGCAAAACTTTCCGGAAAGTCGCACAGTAGCACGGCATATCGAAAAGGCAGTGGCAGCACTAAGTGAGACAGCTGGAAATTCGCTTATATTGATATCAACATTTCTTCAGCTTGCTTGTGTAATGATCGCCAAAAAAAGAAATGGAATGGCTTAAGAAAAGATCAATAGCTCTTAACTGGGATAGTACGGAAAACGTAAGCAATTGTACTTCAATCGGCGGGTTGAAAAGGGTACACATTCCAAAATCCTTCCTTTTCAGGAGAAAGGAAAACCTGTTTTGTAGCTAAACGAAAGGTTAGATCAAAAAAGTTTCTATTAGGCATTTATACATCACATTTCTACGTATTCAACTACAAAGTATGGAAATCATATTACGTACGATTTTCAAGTTATACCATTTTTTATGTCAAGGAATATGTCCCTTTTTATACTCAAATTTGAGAAAGATCTAAGATCTTTGTAGAGGCAGATAATGTATAATAAACTCGCAATTTAAAGTCTATTAAGCAGTAACACCTTATTACACAAACATACGCCCAACCATAATTTCTTTTATAGTTACCATATTCATTGTCATTCCGTGAGACAGCTGGAAATTGACTTATATTGATATCAACATTTCTTCAGCTTGCTTGTGTAATGGACGCTAAAAAAAGAAATGGAAAAGCTTAAGAAAATATCAAAAGCTCCTAACTGGGGTAGTTTGGAAAACGTAAGCAATTGCAATTGAATCGGCGAGTTGAAAATGGTACACATTCCAAAATCCTTACTTTTCAGGAGAAAGGAAAACCTGTTTTGTAGCTAAACGAAAGGTTAGATCAAAAAAGTTTCTATTAGGCATTTATACATCACATTTCTACATATTCAACTACAAAGTATGGAAATCATATTACGTACGGTTTTCAAGTTATACCATTTTTTATGTCAAGGAATATGTCCCTTTTTATACTCAACTTTGAGAAAGATCTAAGATCTTTGTAGAGGCAGATAATGTATAATAAACTCGCAATTTAAAGTCTATTAAGCAGTAACACCTTATTACACAAACATACGCCCAACCATAATTTCTTTTATAGTTACCATATTCATTGTTATTCCGTGAGACAGCTGGAAATTGACTTATATTGATATCAACATTTCTACAGCTTGCTTGTGTAATGGACGCTAAAAAAGAAATGGAAAAGCTTAAGAAAATATCAAAAGCTCCTAACTGGGGTAGTTCGGAAAACGTAAGCAATTGTAATTGAACCGGCGAGTTGAAAAGGGTACACATTCCAAAATCCTTACTTTTCAGGAGAAAGGAAAACCTGTTTTGTAGCTAAACGAAAGGTTAGATCAAAAAAGTTTCTATTAGGCATTTATACATCACATTTCTACGTATTCAACTACAAAGTATGGAAATCATATTACGTATGGTTTTCAAGTTATGCCACTTTTTATCTCGAGGAATATGTCCCCTTGTATACGGTAGGTACTCAATTAAGAAAGATCTTTGTAGGGGCAGATAGTGTATAATAAACTCGCAATATCAAAGGTCTATTAAGCTGTAACATATTTTTACACAAAAATACGTCCAACCATAATTTCTTTTATAGTTATTCATTGTCATTCCGTCTCTTTAAAGTGTTTTACTTTACGAAGATGTCTAGCTTCCATAACCTCTGAATGGTGTGCGGTACCGTATGTCTTCTATGTTTAAAATATCGTGAAGATCATCAACGTTATCGTCATTCTTTCAACGTGTGTTCAATGTTAAATGGATAAGTCGAATATTTTACAACGATTATATTACTGTCGACAATAAATACCACGAAAATAAACTGCTCGCTCGTTTCTTTTTTTCCGCTACACGCTGCTATACAACGCTTGTACTAGGGTCCTGGACTGTATAAGCAATTCAGTGAATAACTATAACAGATGTATACACAGGAGGCTTATACACGGTTTATTAGTAACGAATTTCGCGTAAACGGTGTATAAACCTTGTATAAAAGTTATACACCGTTTATTAGTAAGACGGGGTGTGTTTTGTATGTGCCGTCTGTCAGCATTCAACTAAAACTAAACTATTAGAATGCATTCCTGTCGCGTACTACTTCCTAGCGCTTGGCGGCAAGGGTCGATGATGTGAATTTTTAGAGGGACGTACTTCGTAGCGTTATGCAATAACCTGCGAGAACAGATTAAGAGCTTCCAAAGTGAATTCATTTATATATCAATCGGTAAAACTTACGGTACCCACTGGGCTAAACTTAGGTTTGGGGCCGATGACCTTCGATGTTAGGCCCCTTAAAACAATAAGCATCAAACTTAGGTTAGAGATCGAACATACCGCGGACGCCACCTTTAAGTCAATATAAAATATTATTCAAATATTCTATATGTAGCACATCGTCGTTGCCGGGACGAAACCTCCTGTGTGATAATATATTTGGAGATAGACTGACCCGCAGCACATACATTATGAAGAGCGAGAATGCCATGACAACTGCCACACAGACTAATTGCAGAAACAGGAACTATGATCCCCGAAATGCAATTTGGTTTCATGAAAGGAAGAGGGACATTGCATGCCGTCAAGAATCTCTTGGACAATATACGTGAATCAATAAGGTGGTCAAAGGGGAAATTTTATGTAATCTTTGTGGATTTTAATAAGGCTTTTGACCTCTTAAACAGAGAAATACTCCTTAGAAAACTAGCGAATATGATTGGAGCAGACAACACACTAACCATAGCCATAAATAACATACTTGCTTACAACAGGGTCACGATACAAGATGGCAAAGCATCCTCAGCAGCCATTATACAAAGCAACGGGGTATTGCAAGGGGAGCCCTTAGTCCGATACTATTTAACATAGCCTTAGCAGATATCACAAATATGAACCACAACACATCGGTTGTGATGTACCAGTATGCAGATGACATACCAAGAGGATAGAGCAACAGAGATGACCTACAAGCTGTAATGGATAAGCTCGATGAGTATACCGACATGAACAGTCTCATAATCAACAGAAAGAAAACAGTCCAAATGATTTTCCGGAAAGGAGGGAGAATAGCAGCAAATGACAGGATAACAAGTAGTGAAACAGCCCTGGAAGTTGTGAATTCATTCAAATACTTGGGGATTACGCTCCAGCCCTCTTCTACTTCTTTTAGAATTAATGTAAGAGAAAGGTCATTGGCAGCCATCAGAAATATGTATGATATGAAGGAACCCACTAAACTGTCTCTAAACACAGCCATGACGCTGTTCTATGCAAAGGTTCTACCTGCCCTGAAATACGGTTTGGAGCTAATTTGGGAACATCTAACTCTATCTGACCTTAGAGTTATTGAGAATGTCAAGGCTAGATTCTTGAAAAGAATTTTTGGTATTTCAAATATGTCACAATCAAGACTTGCTTATGAGCTAGCCAGAGAAACCTTCCTTATGGAAGACATAAGAATGAGACTACAATTACCCTCCACACGTCAAAAACAAGAAATACTTCATATTAGACTAAGAAAACGAGCGGAAATTGACTTGGAATTCTACCGGACAGACGCAATGATTAATCGAAGCTGGACTGGGCCGAACAACGAACTGAGGAGTGCTCTGAACAGATTGGCCATACATGGTTTCCAACACAAACTCTGCGTACGACCTGGTTTTCATGACCCATTTGTGCAGTGCATGTGCGTGTTATGTAACAAACGAAGTGATCGATACCATTTTAGTGAAAGCAGTAAAAGAACAGTTTCCTTATTGGATTACTCCAAAATGTAATGCACATTTGTGCGCAATTTCTTCTTATTATTATTAATATTGTACCTTAGATGATAGAACCTTAAAAGAGAAAGTTCTAAGCTAAAATATTTCACATAGGAGGTTTGGTACCGGCAACGACGATATTCTAATTTTTAAAATTTACTTCAACAGATTCTTTTAACACCGCAGATGGGTCTTACATGGATATTTTCTCCCTGTCAACATCATCAACATCAACATCATTAGGAATTATTTATCTACCTAACCTCAAATTACATTGACAACACCTTTCATAATAATTAGAAATACGTTCAACAAGTAGCCTATATAATCAGTACTGTCGATGATCACGAGCGTGCGAGTTCGGTAAAATATATATGGAAATAATAAGGCAGAGGAGAAAATAACATAAATAGGTTCATTATAATAATCATATTCTTACAGTTGGACTGGATGATATAATACATATATGGTATTTTTTTACTGGCTATTGCAACTATTCCAATAGTTCAGTTGAATACTGAACCGACAGATGGCACATACAAACCATACCTTTAGCACTCACACGGCTCGTTGCCTACGCTATAATAGAAGGCCTGGACAAGCCGACACATTTCTGGGCGAACGATGTAGTTCAGGAAATGGCCGCTTGGATCGCGTTTATATTCTATTGTTCTGATGTTCTGTCTATATCCTTATATTGAATATTCATACAATAACGCGAAATAATACATTTTTATTATCATTATGTCCCGTGTGAATGAAATATAAATATACAAAACAACTTAAAACACATTACACTTCATAGAGTTCTTTCATTTTGCACTTGTTTATCACAAAGGAGTAAAGAATAGGGAAATAGGCCTAAATAGAAGTACTGACCCAATTTTTCCCTAATTCTATAATTTCAACACTTTTCTGCTCAGAGGCTTGCTCTTGAACTTGTTTAATAAATCACAGTCATTAGTCACTTTCTTTGCGTTATTATCAAGAACAGGCCTGAAAAATGTAAGTATAACGTATGTGATGTGTGCTTGATCACAGTCGCGGCACTGAAACGTCTTTTTAAACTTTGGAGCGGTAAGGAATTTCAGCTTTCGGACAAGTTTACATTTTCCGAGATATCCTAACGCCCGCGTTGTAAATATTAATACATTTTTAATAAGAAGAATTTGCAACGGCACTTTGTCGGGGAGGCAGAATTCCCCTCACAGTACTTACACCGTAATCTGATTCGACAAAGTGCAAGCTACATGTTCTGGAGTTATCATTAGGAACCGGAAGAGATACTTTTCTGCTGCCCTGTCCAGAAATAGCAGGCCTCCATTTCTCCCGTAAACTCGGATCTTTAGGAAAAAATGAAAATTTATATTTGTGTATATTTCTTCGCTGTGTCAGATGTGCAGTTAGGCACGCAAAATTAACCATCATAATAATGTTAATAATAAATAATGTTATTGGCTTTACGTCCCACTAACTACTTTTTCGGTTTTCGGAGACGCCGAGGTGCCGAAATTTTGTCCCGCAGGAGTTCTTTTTACGTGCCAGTAAATCTATCGGCAGGAGGCTGACGTATTTGAGCACCTTCAAATACCACCGGATTGAGCTAGGATCGAACCTGCCAAGTTGGGGTCGGAAGGCCAGCACCTCAACCGTCTGACTCACTCAGCCCGGCAATAAACCATCTTAACCTACAGAATGGAAAGAGAAACTTGACGGTAATTGGCCCCAGGGGCTCGGAAATTTTGAACGTGTGTTGGCAACCACGGGGCCCTTAACTGAGTCCTGGCATTTCTTCCACTTACTTGTGCCAGGCTCCTGACTTTCATATATCCTATCCGACCTTCCTTGGTCAACTCTAGTTCTTTGCCGACCCCTACGCTATTAGGTTTCCGAGGGCTAGGGAGTCTTTTATTTTCACGCCCTTCGTGGCCCTTGTCTTCCTTTGGCCGATACTTTCATTTTTCGAAGTGTCGGACCCCTTCCAGTTTTTCTCTCTGATTAGTGTTATATAGAGGATGGTTACCTAGTTGTACTTCCTCTTAAAACAATAATCACCACCACCACCTTGACGATAATTTGGAAGCACATAACTAAACAAATGTTACTGTAAATGCATCTCAGCAACCATCCATATATTGCAAATCGTGAGACCAAATAAATTAAAAACGACAAAACTCTTCATATTTCACGTTAGATAAGGCCTTACCGTATAAAATAAAGTTTAATATATTATTTCTTCTTATAAAACATATTGCAGTAACACACATCATCATAGAATTCACGCCAAACAATAGAACATAAACGCGAACCTAGCGGTGGAAAAGAGAAAACTATTAACCCGCTTTTAATGCAAGAAATTGGCTTTCTGTCCAGGCCTTCTAGTATCTAGTAGGCTTTGCACGGCTCTACTGAAATCGAAATTCCTTACCGCTCCTTAGGCCTAAAAGCATTCTCTTTGCTTACAAGTTGTGCAGAAAAGAGGTTGTGCAGCGAGGAATCCAGGTGGCCGAGTGCTGGACTCGTATCCGCTTCTGCAAAATCACCGCCAGTGTTGACAACGCAATTTTAATTTCCTTCTTTTCCTTCTTGACGTTCGTAATTGGGCTTTAATAATCCTAATTTAATAAGCTAGATGTTCTACCAATATAAGCAAATACAGTAGAGACAATACGCGACACTGTGCGAGATATCGAGGGACAGCTATTAGAGCGCTCTCTCTAGCGGATGGACCTGAGAACCACTGATTCGGTCATAAGAGCACGTGTGTTTTTGTGTGTGACGTTTTTGGTGTTATTTATGCGTTTTCACTGAGTTGACATAATTAAGTAGTAGCGTGAGTCATTCCTTGATATCTCCTCTCAACATGAGGGGAAAGGTATGTTCTGTGTTTGGCTGCAGTAACTATGAAGTAGAGAAGAATGCGCGGTCTTTCGTTCGTTTACCTCGTGACAAGAAAATGTAAGTCATATTGTGTCTGCATATATATTCTTCCAGTGACAAGGAGACTTTTATAGTACTTCATAATCTTCTGACCTGTTCGACCCATATTTCAACTGGCCTAAAACATAATACGCATATTTTATTGTATAGTGCAGCAGTTAACTTTCAATACCGATGTGTTGTTGTAGGTGTGATCTGTGGGTTTTGAAACGTCAGAGAAGTGATTTGGATAAGGTGTACAAGAAAGAAGGAACGTTACGCTTATATAAGAGGGTATAGTGCGCATTGGTATCACCCAAATATCACTATAAAATTTGTCACAAATGGAACATAATAATTGCTTTTACACATATCAAGTGAAAAATCCTTGGCAAATTAAGAAATATTTGATTTTTTGGAGAATATTATGTATACGTACTTTACCACTTTACAAGTACATTTGGTGTTGCGCTCACAGTGACACACGTATGTCTTTTGTCTTACACTTTCAACAATTTCGTGTGTGATATCTGTGTTCACTGAAGTTCTTTGCTTTCGTTTCATTGCTTCACTTGTCAATGACATCATCTCATGAATTGTATCGAGATATATAATATTTAATAGGCGACAAAATGGTATGGCCAACATACATACGAAAAATTCAGTGGACTGGTGTTTATTGGTCCAGGGATCGAGTTACTTTCGTTCGAACAGAAATAAAAATATTTATTGGTCCAGGGATCATGCTATTTTTCTGTTGACCTCCATTTTGCTGTTTGAACAGGCCACTCTAGTCATATGGACAAAGATAATGAGAATCTACAGATATAGCACTCCCTGAAGAAAGTAACAAAAGATGGCACCAGCAGCGAATGGACAAGGATAATGAGAATCCACAGACATAGCACTCGCATTCCTCGGTGCGAGCCCTGGACCTCAAGAAAGTAACAAAAGACGGCATCAGCAACGGAATACGACACAAACCAGTCCTGTCTACAAGCCTTAAGTATGTTTTCATATTTTTCAAATAACGACGGTATTTCTTACTTTGCCAGAGATTTTTCACTTGATATGTGTAAAAGCAATTGTTATGTTCCATTTGTGACAAACTTTATAGTGATACCTATACGCATCATACCCTATATAAGAATTAAGAGGAAAATTGCCCTGTTTTTAAATGTTAATTCATTGCATCATGTGTGTAAGGAATTTTTATTGACAAGTGTCTTCATGTGATGATAAAATGTTTTTAAATGAGAAAAAAGACAAATCTAACCGTAAAAGTTCAGGCAGGAACACTAAAGCAAAAAGAGTAATGCATAAATGAGTATTTTATCGTAAATTAGTGCGTTTATTCTATTACTGTGAAATATTTGTGTAGTATAGTATCTGTAGTATCTACAGTATCTTTGGTATCTGTATTAACTCTCTTACTAGAATTCTGTTGCAGTAATTAGGGCAGACTTAACTGCAGTTTAGAATTGTGTAGACCTAATTCTTGTGTATTACTTTCGGTTTTCAGTAATTAACAGCAATTTTCATTCTGTTAGGGTGTTGTAGAAAAAAATTTGTACAACTAAGTACCGGTAGTATTGTAGTGTGGTAGTAGCTTATATTAATTACCTTCTTGTTGTGTGATTTTTGTGAACTATCCTAGACAATATTTCTTTCCTTTCATTTTTATTTGCACAGAATAATTAATTTTATTTTTCCATTTCTTTCCATTATTCCGTAAATAATGGCCAAGCAGTGCAACTATAGGAACTGTGGGTGTGGCCAGGCATTAAGGAGTATAAGGGAGGAGTTAGAGAGTTTGAGGGAGATAATTAGGATTCTCTCAGAGGACAGGAAGGAAAGTAGGCTTCCCTCAAATAATGTACAGGATACAGTAGGTGTAAAGGAGGCATAGGAAGGAAATGGGGGAATTGTAGAAGACAGGTGGTCTAATGTTTTAAGGGGAAGGAGATTGCAGGCTAATGGCTACATTCAGGATCAGAATTCCGGAGAGTTGTATGTTAGAAATCGGTACGAGTTACTGCAGGTAGAACAACCGAGTGAAGATGAGGTACAGGGAACTGTTGCTGAGATGTGTGGAAGTAGGAGGAAGGGAAAAGGTAGGAAAGGGAAATGCAGTGTAGATGAAAGGAAGAGACAGGTGGAACAGGGTCATGGGAGGGAGAAAAGGGAGGGAGAAGTAGCATCTGCAGCTATCAGGAAAGATAGGGCTGACCAGGACGGGAGGGGATCAAATGAGGTGGGTAGGGTTGAGGCTCTGGTTATGGGGGATTCCATCGTTAGACATGTGGGGAAACTGTGTGGTGGAAAGGGAACCAGGGTGAAGTGTTATCCAGGAATTAGGTTGAGGCAGATATTTAGGAAAGTAGAAGAGAAGGAAGAGGGAAAGGAGAAGGTGGTGGAGTTTCACGTTGGTACTAACAACGTAAGGAAAGCAGGTATAAGTACCAACATAGTTGGGGATATGTGGGATCTGGTAAATGCAGCACGGATGAAGTTTAAGGAAGCGGAGATTATCCGTGGAATACTCTGTAGGAGGGATACTGACTGGAAGGTGATTGGGGATTTAAACGAGACTACGGAGTGGGTATGTGGGAAACTGGGAGTGAGTTTTCTAGATCCTAATAGGTGGGTAGGAGATTGATTATAGGGAAATTTTGAATATTCTTGAGGGTAAATTTATAGATTGTCCTTCTGTTAGTAGGCTTCAAGTGTCCTAATGTGATGATACAATGATTTAAATGAGAAAAAAGACAAATCTAGCCGTGAAAGTTTAGGCAAGTATGCTAAAGCTAAAAAAAGTAATGCATAAATAAAGCTTGGCTCTTTATGGGGCGTTTGAGCCCGCACACAACCTCCGATGTCATAAAGAAATACCTAGAAAACAGAGGAATCAAAGACGACGTTACGTGTGAAGAAATAATAACCAATTACGACACGAAAGCTTTCAAAGTGGGGATTCCATTTGATCTAATGGACAGGGTATATGAAGAGGAATTCTGGCCGAAAGGGATTACAATCAAACGTTTTCAATTTCGATCCTTTCGCCCCATGCGAGACAATGGACGCTCCTTCGAATAATTCGGAAAATAAAATAGTTGAAGGAAGAAACCAAAACTTAAAAGACGCTTCAAGAAGTCTAAGAATCATGATGTGGAATATAGAAGGGCTAAAAGGTGCAATGAATATGAGCCCGGAAAACTTTCTATTAGGATACGATATAGCAATTTTATTGGAAACATTCGTCACTGACGACTGGCAACACCCAGACTTCTATGGTTTTCATCTTACAGCTAGACAGGGAGAAAAAGGAAGACCTTCTGGGGGGATAACTATCCTCATAAAACCACACCTAACCCCAATATTATCAACAAGGCAACAGAACCATACCCTACTACTGGAAATAGGCGGTCTCGTAATTATAGCCGCTTACTTCCAACCGAACATAACAGCTATCGACATAATGGACGAGCTAGGCCAAATGATCACTCAGAGCAAGCAAGATAAACCAATAATTATAGCAGGTGACCTTAACTGCAGACTGGACATTCCGAATTACAAAGCAAAGCTAGTCCTCGAGAAACTGGAAGAAGAAGGCTTCATCCTGCTAAACAACCCCACTATCCCTACATACATCTCACATAATGGAAAGAGCACAATAGATATTGCACTTACGAAAGGACCAATAACAGGCATCATGACTACAATATGGACAACAAACCAAGCCGTGATTAGGAAACACTTACCAATTGAAATACGTATCCAAGGGGAGTGGGAAAAACTACAGAAAAAGACAATTCACCCCCTTTCAAGGAAAATAGATGTTGAGAAAGTTAAAGAAATGCTAGATTCAACTACACATCTAGACACATTAATAGATAATTCAAAATTGGATGATGCAACAGGAATAATAGAAGAAATCCTACAGAAGGCCGCCATTCCGCGGGCCACAAGAAGAACAAAGATATGGTTTGATAGTGAGTACTATAGGCTGAGGAGGGAGACCCTAGACAAATTGCAACAATTAAGGCAGAACTTGAATAATCAAAGTCTAATATACATATACAATGAGAAGAGGAAACTCTACAAAAGAACACTGAAAGAAAAGAAACGCGCCTACTTAGAATCGGAGAGCAAGAAGCTAGCAGAGGTAGCCAAGAAAAATCCGTTCATAGCCCTACACCCAAAGAAACAACAACAGACGCACTACATAGACATGGAAATCTGGGAATCGCACTTCAGTAAGATTCTCAACATCGAAGGTCCAGCGCACCCCAGAAAAGATCTACATACCACTACTCCACATATACAATTAGACTGGGTACCCCTGACCATAGAGGAAACTAGAACCGCTATAGACAGCACCAAAAACAAGAAAGCCGCAGGTCCGGACGGGATCTATAATGAATATGTAAAAGACACTGCACACCTGCTAGCCCCTATATGGACAAAATTATATAACAAATGTATAGAAACTGCTTCCATTCCCGACCAGTGGAGAAAGTCAATTGTAAAAGTTCTATATAAAGGCAAAGGAGACCCAAGAGATCCCAATAAGTACAGAGGCATAGCACTGGAAAACTGCCCCTTCAAAATATTCACCAAAATTATAACAGGAAAAATGAATGAGGAAATAAATGAGCATCTGCCAGAGAACCAATTTGGTTTTAGGAAGGGACGATCTACCCTAAACGCTATTGAACTCCTGTTAAACCAAATCTGGGATGCCTTAGAAGACAACGGAAAATATTACACCATCTTCTTAGATTTTACTAAAGCTTTTGACCTGATAAACAGGAAGCTAGTGATAGACAAGCTTAAGGAGATGCTAGGCACGAACAACATATGGACCTATCTCATCACATCAATACTACAATGGAACGAAGTACGAGTTTCGGATAACCTCACTCTATCAGATCCAATAGCTCAATCAAAGGGGGTCCTACAGGGTGACCCACTGAGTCCTTTGCTGTTTATAGTTGCAACCGCAGATATCCTAAGAATTACCCAAAAGGAGGGAGTATTTTCTTGCGCGTATGAAGATGATATTGTAATTGGCTCAAGAGACATAACAAAATTACAGGAAACTGTAAATGACGTCCAAAACTGGTGCTCCGAAAACAAGCTGTTCATAAACATCTCAAAAACAGACACCATGGTGTTCAGGAAAGGAGGGAGAGTACCCGCCCCAGCAGAGACATTCATTCGGGATAAAAAATTAAAGATAGTATCAGACTTCAAATATTTAGGCATCACCCTGCAATCGAGCGCATATTGTTTCACAAAACATGTCACAGAAAAGGCAACTCAAGCAATGATGGCAATGCATGAAATAAAAGACATTAGATCACTTAGTCTGGAGACAGCAATGTTGCTATTCAGAGTAAAAATTCTTCCAATAATGACTTATGGCATTGAAATTATCTGGACACATTTAACAACGAGGAACTTATCAACCTTGGAAAAGGTGAAAGCGAACTATATAAAGAAGGTGATAGGTGTATCAAAAACGACACGATCTAGACTTGTATATCTCCTCGCAAGGGAATCATTTCTCATAGAAGATCTCAGGACAAGTATGCCACTACCGAACACCGGTGCATCAAAGAAACTGCTAGCAAATCTGACGGAGAAGAGAGAAGAAGTCCAACCAGACTTCTATGGCACAGGGGCAATGATAGATCGCTCGTGGACAAAAGCTAATTTTGAATTAAGACATGTCATTACAAGATTAGCAGTTCACGGTTTTCATCACCTACTCTGCAAATCAAAACACTTCCATGACCCAAGTATAGACTGTGAGTGCAAACTATGTGGAAAAACGTGTGAACAGTACCACATTGAATTCTGTACAAGAAGAACAATGTCTATACGTGATTATGCAAATATGTAACCCATCAATGTAACCTATATTCTCTGTTATGGCTATTTGGCTGCATTAAATATATTTAAAAAATTAATAAATGAAATAACAAGCCCTTTCCCAGCACTCCATTTCACATCTAGATCATATGTCTAATTTCAGTCTTTAAATATTAACCTCTTATTCATTCATTTATCCAGAATTGCATTAGCAACTTTGAAGTTAATATTTTAGTAACACTTCCTTTCTAGACGTAATTTATTTTTCTATTTCCGTTTATATATATATCCATTTTTATTTGAATTTAGCGCGAATTTCCAGGTCACGCCACTAGGAGAGCCACTTGCGAATTGTCTCCCATTTTAACAAGGCAAAATCCGGAAGTATCGCCTATTGTCTCTACTGTATTTGATATAAGCTAGAAAAAGCTAAATAAGGATAAAGTCAAGAAATAAACTATCTTTTAGCACTGCTCAATGGTAGGGAATGAAATTGTTCTTTGTTCTGTTCAGTTAGCAAACTACTATAACCGCAAATTATGGACATTGAAAATGTAAAGGCCCGATTTCGGAAACGAACGATAGGCATCTCCAAGATGTCACAATCACGACTTACGTGTGAATTATCCAAAGAAACTTTTTTACTGGAAGATTTGAAAAGGAGAATGAAGCTTCCACACACGCAGCAAGGAGAAGAAGTTCCCCAAGGGAGAAAAAGAGAACAAGCAGAAATCACCCTGGACTTTCATTCAACTGATGTTATGATTGACCGCAGATGGACCCGTCCAAATAATGACATGAGAAGTGTTTTGAATAAGCTGGCGGTACAAGAGTTTCACCATCGTCTAAGCGGGCGATCAGCCTTTTATGAACCGGCCCTACATTGATTGTGTATGTTGTGTGATAAACATTGCGATCGCTATTATTTCAGCAAGTGCAACAAGATAACAAAATTTTTACTAGAATTTGCGAAAGATTACAATTGTGCGCTGTTAAATAAATTAAATAATTATGTACACTGCCTTAGACTTGATGGCTGGAGGCGGTGGTGATTATTGTTTCGTAAAACCAAATACAGTATAGCCTCCATGAGTAAAGCAATGTGCTGCTGCGGGTGGATACCACTAGATACTACGAGAACTGCATAGAGCCATGTTCATCAACAAATTGACCGTACGGAGTTGGAGTACAGGCGATGTTTACATGCATTTATTCAGTCTAATTATAGTCCTGTCTTTATATTATTAATTTTTAATGCCATAAAATTCCGGTAGAACTGCGTGCTTACTGTTGGGTGCTTTACTAGATAATGTCATACATAGTTTTCTTTCACGATTTAATTAAATTGATTTCAAAATAACCGAGCTCGAGAGCAGCAGTCGCTTAAGTGCGGTCAGTACCCAGTATTCGGGAGATAGTGGGTTCGAACCCCACTGTCGGCAGCCCTGAAGATGATTTTCCGTGTTTTCCCATTTTCACACCAAGCAAATGCTGGGGCTGTACCTTAATTAAGGCCACGGTTGCTTCCTTCCCACTCCTACCCCTTTCCTGTCCCATCGTCGCCATAAGACCCATCTGTGTCGGTTCGACATCAAGCAACTTGTAAAAAATTCAAAATACGGTGGATCTAAGCAGTAAACCGCAAGTAAATCAATTTAAATACTTTAATTAATACCAAATAACTCATGTAACTTATTTTAATTTTTTACAAATAGGTTAACAGTTACAAACAAATAATTATAGCAATGCTGTATTTGTAAAGTAAGCTGATGTAGGCCTTCTTTTTTAAAGCACACTATAGCAGACACAATATTGCAGTCTATAACCGTACCCTTAATGTTAGGCAGTATATAATAATTGTTCCGGGGTTTTGTGGATCGCAGAGGTGAAAGAAGGTGCCGGGATGAATGGATCTAACTACGATGTCAAGAATAGAATTTAAAACTTTAACGGAGGTTATATTTCTTTAGAATTTCAAAAATCAACAAATAACAACGTAACAGGTACAATAGGCAAGTTAGAAATAAGTCAAGGAAAATACAATATAGTGAATTCTACAAGTCCTGGGCTTCAAGTCCCTCGCTTCACAATTCTTGAGCTCTCAGCTCAAATTTACGAAAAAACAGAAATTTACTCAAGGGCAGAAATCTCCTAATACATGGAGCACTTGCTCGGGCCTTCCAGAGGCACTTTTACAACACTTCAAAAAGAGCTAACGTGCTCTCAGTTCTCAAGCCTACTCAAGGCAACACCAAGAATATCTTACACCTTTTGGCCTTCCATGGCCAAACTTACAAATTGAAACAGGTGTATCTCGTACCCAACCTATAGGGCCTTCGTGTAAAAGGAATAACAGTTAAATAAATGGCCCGAACAAAAAATGAAAGGAGGTGAATGCTAGCACTCCTAGATATGAAATCTTAACCCTCTCATGGATGAATTAAAAAATACATTTAAAAATAATGTGATGTGGTTTTCCTGGTTAAAATGACCCTATTCGAATGCATTTAGTGGAATAATGTCAACACGTCATACATTTTACTACTTTGGTTTATTATACTAGTATTTACAAGAACTTTTTACACCGGAGGCAATTGTTTGAGTACAGCGAAATCACACTGGTCCTACTGGGGCGTTTATATGCAACTTATGTACTTCACATGTTCATATTTCAGGCAATGGTAAGGAAACTCTGAAAGCACTCTGGAAACAGTGGTACATTACATTTACCACAAATATACCGGGTTGTACTTGCGCAGTTTTTGTCACGGCATCTGTTAGCACTTCTAGCCTCTGTTTTCTACGGATAGTGTCCTACTCCATCCATGTTTTCAGCAGGCACAGTATGTGTAGCCTGTTTCTTGAGTGGTGTTGATGGGCATTTTTTGCTTGGCCGTCCCCTCCCTCGTGGTGATTCTTCTGCCCCACCACTGAAGATAAGTCCTGTTGCCACTTGACTCTTGAACTCAAGCAGGTCCATAGGGGTCTTACAGTCCATTTTCCATAGTAACCGAGCATTTACAACTGTGACATTTAGCATATGGTAAAAAATCCTCATTTACCATCTGCAGCTCCTTATATCATTCCTGTAAAGAGCCACCAAGGAATCCATGAGATAAACACCACCCATATGGCCGTTGTGTATTTCTATACCCTTCGGCCTGTCAATTTCAATGAAGTTCTTCTCTTTTCTACACCATCTTCTGGTCTTACCAATTGGTTCCAAGCCTGCATAGGAAGAAATGATCTGAACTGCCGAATTATCAACCCACCGGATTACTGTGATGCCATCTGTTGATGTTGTAAATGATGAGCTTCCTTAACCCTCTTTCTTTCGGTTCTTGACATCTTTCAGTTTTTTAGTAGCGTCCGTCAGTCTATTTTCTCTCCAGGTCCCTGCAAACCAGATATCAAGTTCTTTCAGTTTCAGCACAAGGGGTAAGTTAAATCTAACTGCTATCTGGTGGGAAAGTTGTAAACTACTATAATCGTGTCCTACAAACATCACTCGCTCATCTGATAACATTACAAACCATTTGGAGAATCCTGGAAAATAAATATTGGGTGAAGCAGTTGAGAATACAAGCTAACCTTAAAAATAACATGGTAATTTGATGCATGATGTCCTCATATGTGGACGCCCGTATTATACCAATATTGTGTAAAGACTACAAACCAAAATAAGCTGAATTAAAGTGGTAGCGATAGTAGAATGTGCAAAATGAAGAACTACACACATACCTTGGGCATTTTCAAGATAGGAACAGCTCAAAACAATTGGAAACAATGATGACTTCTCACAAAATGGCGAACCATGAATATCATGTTTTCAATGATGCCTATTAACCCCTCAGCGCCGACCTCTATACGTGGTATAGACCCTCTTTTCTTCCGTAGCCGCCGACCTCTATACGTGGTATAGACCCATACATGGTTTCACATTTACGGCTATAGCGCGAAGCGTTTTGGAGTTATGGATAAGCAAATTGTTGTGTTTCCAAGAAGAGATTTTGGAGATTATCAGTGTTGTAAAATAAGAATTGAAGATCGTTAAAATGTAGTTGTTTTTGCAAGGATACATATTTGTCAAGTAAGTCTGAGCCCTAATCTCTGTTTTTCTTTTAAGTCCGTTTGCTTCATTCTTTCCCACAGAATAAAATAAAGAAATGATGATCTGAGTAGTTTGTCTTTTCGCATGATGCTCTTTGCTCTATTTGTACAGTGACAGTGCGGTTTATTTGTTATATTTACCTTTATTTCTCGGCTTGTAATATTTTCGTAACTCTCCACGAGCGCTCTGTGTAGGCATCAGTTAGTGCTGCTTTCTGTCGTACGATATGAGAACAAACTGTGCATGGTGTAGATCACATTTGAAAGACGATGTCTCAACCTTTTATCTGAAATATGTATCGAGTTGGTTTATTTCGTCATAAATGTTATTCCCCTCATTCAGTTTCGTACTGCTGCCTTCGGTCTCGCTGCAGCTTCATCAGTCCGTGTGACGCGCCGCGCTCAATGGCTAGCTCCAGCCGTGGTTTGACTGACAGTAACGTGCTTGATATATTGTATAATTCAGATGAAAGTTTAGGCGGAAGTAGTAGTGACAGTATAAGCAGCAGTGACAATGAAATAGATGATTTGGCTGTGGCGGATGCAGTGGTAAATGATGAGAGTGACGATGAGGAGGAACCAGTACTTGGAAATTTCGTGTGGGAGACTATGGATAATTACACAGGTCAGAGGGAAGTTTTCAACAGTGAATTCGGACCAAGAGGTGGTGCACAAAATATCAGGGGAATCGTTGAATGTTTTGAAACGTTCTTTGATATTAGCGTAGTAGAGTTAATTGTGAAAGAAACTAACAGGTATGCAGAGCAATATCAAAATGCTCGTGGAAATCTTTTTTCGTTTCGGTCACCCGTTCGAACCTGGACACCTGTCACAGTAAATGAAATTTATACTGTGTTAGCTTTATTTCTGCTGATGGGCATTGTACAAAAGCCAACATCTCGGTCTTATTTTTCGAAGAGCAGGGTCATATCAACACCTGGGTTTTCAGATGTCATAAGTAGGGACAGGTTTGAAATGATATGTAGGTTTTTGCATTTTATAGACAATAACAGCTTGTCTACATACCAAGGGCCTCCCAAACTGTTCAAAATATATCCTATTCTGTGTCATTTGAATAACAAATTTCAGTCCCTGTACTTACCACAGCAAAATATTACTATTGATGAAAGTCTGACTCTGTGGAAAGGGCGCCTCTCGTTTCGGCAATACTTGCCGCTAAAGGCCTCAAAATTTGGCATAAAAACATTCGAACTGTGTGAGTCAAGTACTGGTTATTTGTGGTGTTTTCTTGTATACACAGGGAAAGGAACTCTCATTGAATCAACTCTTATCACACCCGAAACTCCGAAAACTGCAGCAATTGTCTTGAAATTGTTAGAACCTTTGTTAGGCCGCGGACACACCTTATGGATGGACAATTACTACAATAGTCCAGAATTAGCGAGGGCTCTAAAACAACATCATTCAACAGACTGTGTTGGGACACTGAAACTGAAGAGAAAAAACGTTCCCAAGGAAGTAAAAGAAAAAAAACTTAAGAAGGGGGAAATCATAGCTAGGCATTCTGGGCCCGTCACTGTGCTAAAATGGTGTGACAAAAAAAATGTTACGTTCGTGTCCACATACCACAATGAAGAAACAAGACCTGTTACTAAGAGGGGGAAAGAAACAGTAAAGCCTTTATGCGCGATAGATTACAACTATGGCATGGGGGGCGTTGATCTCAAGGACCAGTTACTACATATGTTTTTAGTCGAAAGAAAGAGAACAACAGTAGTATAATTGGATGGTTCGGCTGCCACCTCCACCTCAGGCTCCCAGAGGCCACCTCCACCTCCACCTCAGCCAGAGGCCTCCCAGATGCCTCCTCCACCTCCACCTCAGCCAGAGGCCTCCCAGAGGTCTCCTCCACCTCCCGCGGGAAATTTGAATTTGTAAACAAAGCCACGTGCTTTTTGACAGCTGTCATCGACAACAACGCATCGCTAACCTCAGTACTGCTATCTTGATGGGCCTAAACCTCAGTAGTGCCAACTTAACCTAACTAGCGCGAGGTAAACAAAGCCACGTGCTTCTTGACAGCCACGTGCTTTTTGACAGATTTGTAAACAAAGCCACGTGCTTTTTGACAGCTCTCATCAACAACAACGCATCGCAAACCTCAGTACTACCATCTTGACGGGCCTAAACCTTAGTGGTACCAACTTAACCTAACTAGCATGAGGTAAACAAAGTCACGTGTTTTTTTTGACAGCCACGTGCTTTTTGACAGATTTGTAAACAAAGCCACGTGCTTTTTGACAGCTCTCATCAACAACAACGCATCGCAAACCTCAGTACTACCATCTTGACGGGCCTAAACCTTAGTGGTACCAACTTAACCTAACTAGCATGAGGTAAACAAAGCCACGTGTTTTTTTGACAGCCACGTGCTTTTCGACAGATTTGTAAACAAAGCCACGTGCTTTTTGACAGACAACAACGCATCGCTAACCCCAGTACTGCCATCTTGACGGGCCTAAACCGCAGTAGTACCAACTTAACCTAACTAGCGCGAGATAAACAAAGCCACGTGCTTTTTGACAGCCACGTGCTTTTTTGACAGCTGTCATCCGCCATCTTTAAACTACAGAGCACCGTGCTGCCCTCTTTCGTCACCTGTCATCGGCAGTGCTGCCATCTTGACGGGCCTAAACCTTAGTGCTACCAACTTAACCTCACTAGCTCGAGATAAACAAATCCACGTGCTTTTTGACAGCCACGTGCTTTTTTGATAGCTGTCATCCGCCATCTTTAATCTATAGAGCACAGTGCTGCCCTCTTTAGCTGAAATGTGGTGGCGGATAATTTGAAAAATGCTTTTCGACAAGCAGCCATCTTTAATCCAGAGAGAACAGTGCTGCCCTCTATGTGGTGGCGGCAAATTGAAAAATTCCACGTGCTCTTGTTTGAAAACAAACTCACGTGCTTTTTTGACAGCTGTCATCTGCCATCTTTAATCTATAGAGCACAGTGCTGCCCTCTTTAGTTTGAAATGTGGTGGTGGTAAATTCCACGTGCTCTTGTTTGGAAACAAAGCCACGTGCAGCTGTCATCCGCCATCTTTAATCAACAGAGCACTGTGCTACTATCATGCGGGTAATTTCATCACCTGTCATCCGCCATCTTTAATCCACAGAACACCATGCTGCCCTCTTTGTGGCCACTACCTTAAGCACGTAGTAGCGGGCAATTTGAAAAGTTCTGTTAGCTATCATCCGCCATCTTTAATCAAGAGAGCACTGTGCTGCCATCTTTAGCTAGATACCTTTGAAATGTGGTGGCGGCAAATTGAAAAATTCCACGTGCTCTTGTTTGGAAACAAACTCACGTGCTTTTTCGACAGCTACCATCCGCCATCTTTAATCAACAGAGCATAGTGCTACCCTCTTTAGTTTGAAATGTGATGGCGGCAAATTCCACGTGCTCTTGTTTGGTAAACATAGCCATGTGCTTTTTTGACAGCTGTCATCCGCCATCTTTAATACAGAGAGCACCGTGCTGCCCTCTTTATCGTAGTAGATGTAAATTCGTCACCTGTCATCCGCGGTGCTGCCATCTTTAGCTAGATACCTTTGAAAAGTGGTGGCGGATAATTTAAAAAGAAAAATTCTACAGCAGCCCTCTCTCGACGCTAATTGCATAAGATGGCGGCTATACATGACTCCTTAAGGGTGCTTACGCAAGATGGCTGCTATACATAGACGCCCTTGGGATGCTTGCGCAAGATGGCAGTTATACATGGCTCCTTATGAGATGCCCTAGGGATGCTTGCGCAAGATAGCGGCTGCTCTTATGGGACGGCTTAAGGGTCCTTGCACAAGATAGCTTGAGACTCCCTAAGGATGCTTGCGCAAGATGGCGGACACAAGATGGCAGCTATACATAACTCCTAATGAGACGCTTTAAGGGTGCTTGCGCAAGATGGTTGCTACTCTTAGCTTAGAGGCTAACGTGTCGTGATAGTTCGATTCATTAAATTTAGGGCTTAAATGCAAAATGTTAAATATATCGAAAACGGTGCACCGTAGAGCGAAACGGACAAAATTTTTCTGCCTAATACCTAGGTTCGCAGTATGAGGAACAAGAAAATCATAGTCTAATGATGGGATCAACGGTTCGGTTCCTACTTAGGCCCTTTGGCATTTGCTCTGTTTTAGCTTGTATTGAAGCGAGTCTTCGTAACATGATCAGGTCTAGCTATGGTAGAGAGTATAACGTACCGTGCAGGTTCGATTCATTAAATTTGGAGGCTTAAATGCAAAATGTTAAATATCTCAAAAACGATGCATCGTAGAGCAAAACGGACAAAATTTTTCCGCCTAATACGTAGGTTCGTAGTATCAGGAACAAGAAAAAACATAGTCTAATGATGAGATCAACGGTTCGATTCCTACTTAAGCCTTTTGGCATTCGCGGCTATCTATTTCTTCAAGATGGTGGCTGCTCTTATGAGAAACAAGATGCCTTGAGACGTCCTAGGGATGCTTACGAAAGATAGCAGACACAAAATGGTGACTATACATAGCTCCTTATGAGACGGCCTAGGGGTGCTCGCACAAGATGGCGGCTACTCTTATGAAGAAAGCTAGCTTAGAGGCTACTGCGCAAGATAACAGCTGCTGTTATGCATGTGGTGGAGAGCAATTTGAAATTCTATGTGCTTAATCAACAGAGCACCCTGCCGCCCTCTTTAGCTGAAATGTGGTGGTGGATAATTTGAAAAATTCTTTTGACAGCTATCATCTTTAAAAACAATGGCGACTATACATAGGCTGTTAAGGCCTTATCATTCTCCTCCTCCTCCTCCTCCTCCTCCTCCCCCTCCTCCTTCTCTACCTCCTTCTCCGCCTCTTATGTCAAGGCATAGCTTTATATCGAACAAGTTTAAACCTGCATCGCGAAGGCAAGCGTGTGCAGCGATAACATTATTGTGCATGTTTAGACTTTCGAAACATAAGAAGAGTAGAATCAAACGCTGTACTCGATACGACATGTGATCAGAACATTGATTGATGCGTTCAGAAAAACAAAATAAGTGATCAAGACTAGAATCGAACAATGTACTCAATACATCATGTGTTTAGAATATGTCAGGGGATACGCTTGTTCTAAGAAGATCAGATTGAAACATAACAAGACTAGAATAGAACACTGTAATCGATGTTGTTAACTTCAACATGTGATCAGAACATTGATTGATGTGTTCAGAACACAAAATAAGTGATCATGACTAGAATCGAACACTGTACTCGATACAACATGTGATCAGAACATTGATCGATGTGTTCAGAACACGAAATAAGTGATCAAGACTAGAATCGAACACTGTACTCAATACAACATGTGTTTAGAACATGTTAGGGGGTACCCTTGTTCTAAGAAGATCAGAATGAAACATAACAAGACTAGAATCGAACACTGTAATCGATGTTGTTAACCTCAACATATGATCAGAACATTGTTTGATGTGTTCAGAGCAAAAGTACAATTTTGATGATTTGCTTAGTGTAAAATCAAAAACTATGGAAACACACTGTGCACATATCGCGTAGCTAACTCGCTCAGTAAGCAATATTGCAAAACTACAACTTCAATGATTTGCATAGTGTAAAAATTAAAAACACACTGTACCCATACTGCGCAGCTAACTCGCTCGGTAAACGATATAGCCAAAGTATAACTTCAAATTATTTACCTTCCATCATTCGTCTTGTGTGTAAAAATCAGTCGAACAAGTTATCGCATAAACATGGCTGAAAAAAAATCGTGATAGGGTATGGAACCCAGGGGTTACATCTTATCAGAAGGGCAAAAAGGATGAAAGGACTCTTCCTCCTCCTTACCGCACATTCCTTGAAGGGCTAATTGGCTGAAGGGCTAATGGGCTAAAGGGCTAAAGGGCTAATGGGCTAAAGGGCTAATGGGCTAAAGGGCTAAAGGAGCAACAACCTCGTCGATCGCTATCAGCAAGAACGCTTGTACTTAATTAATCTTTATTTGTAAATGGTTTCATGTTCAGAACAAGGAATGGAAAATCCCCGAGGTGCGATGAGTTACGTTTTTCGAACTAGTGTTTGGAACACTGAACTTTTCAAGATGATAGCAGAGAGTTTAGCAATGTTCTGTTGTTGGATTTTAAATTCCGCGCTACAACATGCATAAGGTGGTAGCCTTGAGGTTTACCGCCGTAAAGATGGCAAGAGTGAGGTTAACAATGTTCTGTTGTTGGATTTTAAATTCCGCGCTACAACATGCATAAGGTGGCAGCCTTGAGGTTTACCGCCGTAAAGATGGCAAGAGTGAGGTTAACAATATTCTGCTGTTGGATTTTAAATTCCGCGCTATAACATGCATAAGGTGGCAGCCTTGAGGTTTACCGCCGTAAAGATGGCAGCAGTGAGGTTAGCGACGCTCTATTGTCCTTCAAAGTGAGGTTAGGGTTCGTCAAGAAGACAGCTGTCAAAAAAGCACGTGGCTATGTTTACCAAACAAGAGCACGTGGTCGTGACGTCACGGTCACGTAGTATGTTGCCTCAGCATGTAAAGTTCAATGTCTACACCTACGTAGTTAACACTCTGCTATGTTCACAAGATTTTTTACACATAACTATTCTTTATGCTTTAAGTTCATGCACATAGGCTATGCTAAGATAGCAGTACAAACTCATGCGAACTTTGTACATTCTAATGGAATAAGTTTAGTACTGTGTGCATCATGGATACATGATGTGTGCACGCATTTAATCTTGACTATACGTAATGCTGCTGCTTTGTTTACAAGATTTTTATACATTGCTATTCTTTATGCTTTAAGTTCGTGCACGCACAAGCGATACTCGTACGCTCTAGCAGGAGAAGTTTAGTACGATATTCGATACATACATTATCGATAGGTGATGTGTACACGCTTTAGAACATAGCTCATCTTTATGCTTTAAGTTCGTGCACAGGGGTTTGGGATACACAAAAGCGATTGCTACATGCTCTAGCGGAAGAAGTCTAGTACGATAGTCGATGCATGTAAAATCGATAGGTTATGCTAAGATAGCAGCACACTTACATGATTTTAGCACAATCTAGTGGAAAAAGTTTAGTATGATAGTCGTTTCGTGCAAAATCATTAGGTAATGTGTAAACGCTTTGAAACAAGGCTATTCTTTGTACTTTAAGTTCATGTGTATGAGTTATGCTAAGATAGCAGCATAACCTAGCGGAAGGAGTTTTGTACGAGAGTCGATACATGCAAAGTCGATAGGTAATGTGTACACGCTTTGAAACATGGCTATTCTTTGTACCTTAAAGTCATACGTATAGGTTATGCTAAGATAGCAGCACAATCTGGCGGAAGAAGTTCAGGGTGATCTGTACACGCTTTGAAACAAAGCTATTCTTTGTACTTTAAGTTCATGCGTCTTAGTTATGCTAAGATAGCAGCACAATCTACCTGAAGAAGTTTTGCACGAGAGTCGATACATGCAAAATCGATAGTTGATGCGTACACGCTTTAAAACATGACTATTCATTGTACTTTAAGTTCATGGGTATAGGTTATGCTAAGATAGCAGCACAATCTAGCGGAAGAAATTTAGTACGAGATTCGATGAATGCAAAATCAATAAGTAATGTGTACACGCTTTGAAACATGGCTATTCTTCGTACTTTAAGTTCATGTGTATAAGTTATGCTAAGATAGCAGCACAACCTAGCGGAAGAAGTTTAGTACGATATTTGTTGCATGCAAAGTCGATAGGTAATGTGTACACGCTTTGAAACATGGCTATTCTTTGTACCTTAAGGTCATGAGTATAGGTTACGCTAAGATAGCAGCACAATCTAGCGGAAGAAGTTTAGTACGAGAGTCGATGCTTGCAAAATCGATAGGTAATGTGTACACGTTTTGAGACATAGCTCTTCTTTGTTCTTTAAGTTCATGCGTCTTAGTTATGCTGAGATAGCAGCACAATCTACCTGCAGAAGTTTAGTACGAGAGTCGATACATGCAAATTCGATAGTTGATGTGTACACGCTTTGAAACATGACTATTCATTATACTTTAAGTTCATGGGTATAGGTTATGCTAAGATAGCAGCACAATCTAGCGGAAGAAATTTAGTACGATATTTGATGCATGCAAAATCAATAAGTAATGTGTACACGCTTTGAAACATGGCTATTCTTTGTACTTTAAGTTCATGTGTATAAGTTATGCTAAGATAGCACAACCTAGCGGAAGAAGTTTAGTACGATATTTGTTGCATGCAAAGTCGATAGGTAATGTGTACACGCTTTAAAACATGGCTATTCATTGTACTTTAAGATCACGCGTATACGTTATGCTAAGATAGCAGCACAATCTAGCGGAAGAAGTTTAGTACGAGAGTCAATGTGTGCAAAATCGATAGGTGATGTGTACACGCTTTGAAACATGGCTATTCATTGTACTTTAATTTTATGGGTATAGGTTATGCTAAGATAGCAGCACGATCTAGCGGATGAAGTTTAGTTCGATGGTCGATGCATGTAAAATCGATAGGTCATGTGTACACGCTTTGAAACATAGCAATTCATACTGCTGCTCTGTTCCCAAGACTTTTAAGCATAGCTAACCCTAATGCTGCTCTTAACGACGTAGAGATGGGGATTGATTACGTGACCGTGACGTCACGACCACGTGCTCTTGTTTGGTAAACATAGCCACGTGCTTTTTTGACAGCTGTCTTCTTGACGAACCCTAACCTCACTTTGAAGGACAATAGAGCGTCGCTAACCTCACTGCTGCCATCTTTACGGCGGTAATCCTCAAGGCTGCCACCTTATGCATGTTATAGCGCGGAATTTAAAATCCAACAACGGAACATTGTTAACCTCACTCTTGTCATCTTTACGGCAGTAAACCTCAAGGGCTGCCACCTTATGCATGTTGTAGCGCGGAATTTAAAATCCAACAACAGAACATTGTTAACCTCACTCTTGCCATCTTTACGGCGGTAAACCTCAAGGCTACCACCTTATGCATGTTGTAGCGCGGAATTTAAAATCCAACAACAGAACATTGCTAAACTCTCTGCTATCATCTTGAAAAGTTCAGTGTTCCAAACACTAGTTCGAAAAACGTAACTCATCGCACCTCGGGGATTTTCCATTCCTTGTTCTGAACATGAAACCATTTACAAATAAAGATTAATTAAGTACAAGCGTTCTTGCTGATAGCGATCGACGAGGTTGTTGCTCCTTTAGCCCTTTAGCCCATTAGCCCTTTAGCCCATTAGCCCTTTAGCCCTTTAGCCCATTAGCCCTTCAGCCAATTAGCCCTTCAAGGAATGTGCGGTAAAGAGGAGGAAGAGTCCTTTCATCCTTTTTGCCCTTCTGATAAGATGTAACCCCTGGGTTCCATACCCTATCACGATTTTTTTTCAGCCATGTTTATGCGATAACTTGTTCGACTGATTTTTACACACAAGACGAATGATGGAAGGTAAATAATTTGAAGTTATACTTTGGCTATATCGTTTACCGAGCGAGTTAGCTGCGCAGTATGGGTACAGTGTGTTTTTAATTTTTACACTATGCAAATCATTGAAGTTGTAGTTTTGCAATATTGCTTACTGAGCGAGTTAGCTACGCGATATGTGCACAGTGTGTTTCCATAGTTTTTGATTTTACACTAAGCAAATCATCAAAATTGTACTTTTGCTCTGAACACATCAAACAATGTTCTGATCATATGTTGAGGTTAACAACATCGATTACAGTGTTCGATTCTAGTCTTGTTATGTTTCATTCTGATCTTCTTAGAACAAGGGTACCCCCTAACATGTTCTAAACACATGTTGTATTGAGTACAGTGTTCGATTCTAGTCTTGATCACTTATTTCGTGTTCTGAACACATCGATCAATGTTCTGATCACATGTTGTATCGAGTACAGTGTTCGATTCTAGTCATGATCACTTATTTTGTGTTCTGAACACATCAATCAATGTTCTGATCACATGTTGAAGTTAACAACATCGATTACAGTGTTCTATTCTAGTCTTGTTATGTTTCAATCTGATCTTCTTAGAACAAGCGTATCCCCTGACATATTCTAAACACATGATGTATTGAGTACATTGTTCGATTCTAGTCTTGATCACTTATTTTGTTTTTCTGAACGCATCAATCAATGTTCTGATCACATGTCGTATCGAGTACAGCGTTTGATTCTACTCTTCTTATGTTTCGAAAGTCTAAACATGCACAATAATGTTATCGCTGCACACGCTTGCCTTCGCGATGCAGGTTTAAACTTGTTCGATATAAAGCTATGCCTTGACATAAGAGGCGGAGAAGGAGGTAGAGAAGGAGGAGGGGGAGGAGGAGGAGGAGGAGGAGGAGGAGAATGATAAGGCCTTAACAGCCTATGTATAGTCGCCATTGTTTTTAAAGATGATAGCTGTCAAAAGAATTTTTCAAATTATCCACCACCACATTTCAGCTAAAGAGGGCGGCAGGGTGCTCTGTTGATTAAGCACATAGAATTTCAAATTGCCCTCCACCACATGCATAACAGCAGCTGTTATCTTGCGCAGTAGCCTCTAAGCTAGCTTTCTTCATAAGAGTAGCCGCCATCTTGTGCGAGCACCCCTAGGCCGTCTCATAAGGAGCTATGTATAGTCACCATTTTGTGTCTGCTATCTTTCGTAAGCATCCCTAGGACGTCTCAAGGCATCTTGTTTCTCATAAGAGCAGCCACCATCTTGAAGAAATAGATAGCCGCGAATGCCAAAAGGCTTAAGTAGGAATCGAACCGTTGATCTCATCATTAGACTATGTTTTTTCTTGTTCCTGATACTACGAACCTACGTATTAGGCGGAAAAATTTTGTCCGTTTTGCTCTACGATGCATCGTTTTTGAGATATTTAACATTTTGCATTTAAGCCTCCAAATTTAATGAATCGAACCTGCACGGTACGTTATACTCTCTACCATAGCTAGACCTGATCATGTTACGAAGACTCGCTTCAATACAAGCTAAAACAGAGCAAATGCCAAAGGGCCTAAGTAGGAACCGAACCGTTGATCCCATCATTAGACTATGATTTTCTTGTTCCTCATACTGCGAACCTAGGTATTAGGCAGAAAAATTTTGTCCGTTTCGCTCTACGGTGCACCGTTTTCGATATATTTAACATTTTGCATTTAAGCCCTAAATTTAATGAATCGAACTATCACGACACGTTAGCCTCTAAGCTAAGAGTAGCAACCATCTTGCGCAAGCACCCTTAAAGCGTCTCATAAGGAGTTATGTATAGCTGCCATCTTGTGTCCGCCATCTTGCGCAAGCATCCTTAGGGCGTCTCAAGCTATCTTGTGCAAGGACCCTTAAGCCGTCCCATAAGAGCAGCCGCTATCTTGCGCAAGCATCCCTAGGGCATCTCATAAGGAGCCATGTATAACCGCCATCTTGCGCAAGCATCCCAAGGGAGTCTATGTATAGCAGCCATCTTGCGTAAGCACCCTTAAGGAGTCATGTATAGCCGCCATCTTATGCAATTAGCGTCGAGAGAGGGCTGCTGTAGAATTTTTCTTTTTAAATTATCCGCCACCACTTTTCAAAGGTATCTAGCTAAAGATGGCAGCACCGCGGATGACAGGTGACGAATTTACATCTACTACGATAAAGAGGGCAGCACGGTGCTCTCTGTATTAAAGATGGCGGATGACAGCTGTCAAAAAAGCACATGGCTATGTTTACCAAACAAGAGCACGTGGAATTTGCCGCCATCACATTTCAAACTAAAGAGGGTAGCACTATGCTCTGTTGATTAAAGATGGCGGATGGTAGCTGTCGAAAAAGCACGTGAGTTTGTTTCCAAACAAGAGCACGTGGAATTTTTCAATTTGCCGCCACCACATTTCAAAGGTATCTAGCTAAAGATGGCAGCACAGTGCTCTCTTGATTAAAGATGGCGGATGATAGCTAACAGAACTTTTCAAATTGCCCGCTACTACGTGCTTAAGGTAGTAGCCACAAAGAGGGCAGCATGGTGTTCTGTGGATTAAAGATGGCGGATGACAGGTGATGAAATTGCCCGCATGATAGTAGCACAGTGCTCTGTTGATTAAAGATGGCGGATGACAGCTGCACGTGGCTTTGTTTCCAAACAAGAGCACGTGGAATTTACCACCACCACATTTCAAACTAAAGAGGGCAGCACTGTGCTCTATAGATTAAAGATGGCAGATGACAGCTGTCAAAAAAGCACGTGAGTTTGTTTTCAAACAAGAGCACGTGGAATTTTTCAATTTGCCGCCACCACATAGAGGGCAGCACTGTTCTCTCTGGATTAAAGATGGCTGCTTGTCGAAAAGCATTTTTCAAATTATCCGCCACCACATTTCAGCTAAAGAGGGCAGCACTGTGCTCTATAGATTAAAGATGGCGGATGACAGCTATCAAAAAAGCACGTGGCTGTCAAAAAGCACGTGGATTTGTTTATCTCGAGCTAGTGAGGTTAAGTTGGTAGCACTAAGGTTTAGGCCCGTCAAGATGGCAGCACTGCCGATGACAGGTGACGAAAGAGGGCAGCACGGTGCTCTGTAGTTTAAAGATGGCGGATGACAGCTGTCAAAAAAGCACGTGGCTGTCAAAAAGCACGTGGCTTTGTTTATCTCGCGCTAGTTAGGTTAAGTTGGTACTACTGCGGTTTAGGCCCGTCAAGATGGCAGTACTGGGGTTAGCGATGCGTTGTTGTCTGTCAAAAAGCACGTGGCTTTGTTTACAAATCTGTCGAAAAGCACGTGGCTGTCAAAAAAACACGTGGCTTTGTTTACCTCATGCTAGTTAGGTTAAGTTGGTACCACTAAGGTTTAGGCCCGTCAAGATGGTAGTACTGAGGTTTGCGATGCGTTGTTGTTGATGAGAGCTGTCAAAAAGCACGTGGCTTTGTTTACAAATCTGTCAAAAAGCACGTGGCTGTCAAAAAAAAACACGTGGCTTTGTTTACCTCATGCTAGTTAGGTTAAGTTGGTACCACTAAGGTTTAGGCCCGTCAAGATGGTAGTACTGAGGTTTGCGATGCGTTGTTGTTGATGAGAGCTGTCAAAAAGCACGTGGCTTTGTTTACAAATCTGTCAAAAAGCACGTGGCTGTCAAAAAGCACGTGGCTTTGTTTACCTCGCGCTAGTTAGGTTAAGTTGGCACTACTGAGGTTTAGGCCCGTCAAGATAGCAGTACTGAGGTTAGCGATGCGTTGTTGTCGATGACAGCTGTCAAAAAGCACGTGGCTTTGTTTACAAATTCAAATTTCCCGCGGGAGGTGGAGGAGACCTCTGGGAGGCCTCTGGCTGAGGTGGAGGTGGAGGAGGCATCTGGGAGGCCTCTGGCTGAGGTGGAGGTGGAGGTGGCCTCTGGGAGCCTGAGGTGGAGGTGGCGGCCGAACCATCCAATTATACTACTAACAACTAAATGGCATATAAAGCTGTTCAAAAGACTATTGAATGCAACCGTCCTAAATTCTCTAATAATATTCAGACAAGCCACAGGGACAAGCATTGAGCAGTTATCTTATCGGATTCAGCTGGTAGAAGGTTTGTTTACAAATTACGCTCGCACGGGCGGGGAGCGAAACATTCAAGGCCGGCGCGCATCAGATAATACAGTTCCAAGGTTGCAAGAAAGACATTTTATCAGGAAATTAGCACCAAAAAGTGAGCAATCCAAACCTCAGAGACGTTGTGTCGTGTGTTCAAAACACGGCAAAAAGAAGACGTTAGTGTACTGCTGCCAGGAGTGTGACGTGGGTCTCTGTCTCGAAGAGTGCTTCGAACTCTATCACACGAAACTAAATTACTAAGGTAATGTGAAAAAATGATATCATTATCTGCATGTACATAGTTCTATCATAAGGAATTCCAAATTTCGTGAATATCGTGCTACTCTTATACTTGTAGTAACGCTTTAAGTGAATCAATGTATTTCAGACGCGCGTAGTTGAAATCTCATCCGGCCGCGGGGAAGGAAGCTCTTTAAATGGCTACGACGCTGAGGGGTTAAATGCTGCCACCTGCTGGTTCTTTTAAAAACGGATGTTTTCCACTCTTACCAACCTAAAATAATCTTTTAGTAACTTTACCTCCGTCTTTGGAATCTTCAAGGAATAAATAATGCCTAAAAATTCGGATGTCCTCATATGAGGACACCATGCATGAGAGGGTTAACACCTAAGGGGCACTAAGCCGATGAAACAGGGGCTATTCCCAAACTACGGAGGTGACTCGTATAAGAATAAATTAGAACATTAAGGAAAGGAAGAAAACGTTACAAAACGTAGTCACCTCAGATCAATATGAAGGGGAGCTCGAGAAGGTACATCATTCTTTATCCCCGATTTACAGTTAAGGATTTCTGAAGTTTTATATTAGCCATCAGAAAGTTACATTTTTAGGAAAACTAGGTTACATAGTTAATGTTTCGGATCTTTCCCTCAGGTTAAACTGCGGAGCTAGCAAGAAAGTAAGATGTTATGTGGCCATTACCTTGCTGAAGTACTGCTGCCTGATGAAAGAGGCCTCCCGCCTCTTGTTTTGACACACACACTTAGTAAGATGACGATCAATTGGCCAAGAGACGTGAAAATCCGCAGTTTATAAACCCTCGGGGAAAGTTCGAGACCATTCAAGATTAAACTAGCCACACCCTCTCATTTTTATTGGACAGTTTAAAAGTTACACTCAAAATCGAAGAAGAAGAAGAAGAAGAAGAAGAAGAAGAAGACTGTGATTGGTAGAAAATTAATTAAAAAATGAGGGATTGGCTACATTCCAAACTGGCGGAAAGAAAAGATAAATACTGGCAACCCAAAAATAAATGAACATCAATCAGGAAAAAAAAACCTTATTAATACATAACTTCTTTAAATCAAAGTTCTTTCACTTCGCACCAGGGTGCATGATCATAGTTTTTAGTAGTGACATCTGTGGAAGAATGTCCAAACTTCTTGATGAATGTAAAAAAAAAAAAAACAAGTAGAAATACCGTCAGTTCAGGAAACTTCACAATAACAAAATTACATCATATTTTAGTGGTGAACTCTTCTGAGTAAATTTATCAGTTGGTATAGTTTTAATTTCACTGTTTCCCCAGTAGAGATGTTCTTTTAGGCGCTAGATTTAAATGCGCGTCTTTGGGGTGTACCTCCGGTACAATAATAATTATAGCAACGTGTGGAATTTTTTAGTATTCAATCACGACCTCAAATAATTAATTTTAAAATATGATGTTCGGCTCCATGACTAAATGGTTAGTGTGCTGGCCTCTGATCACGGGGTCCCGGGTTCGATTCCCAGCAAGGTGAGGAATTTTAACCATCACTGCTTAATCCGCTGGCACGTGACTATGTGTAAATGCCGTCTTCATCATCATTCCGTCCTCACACGATGCGCAGGTCGCCTACGGGTGTCAAATAAATAAAGACCTGCACCTGGCGAGTCGAACATGCACTCGGACACTCCCAACACTAAAAATGCCATATGCCATTTCATTTTAGAAATATAATTACAGAAATAGGCCTGAACTACACAAAACCAATAGCTGACTGAAATACCTTATTTTACAAATGCGTGATAGTATGTAAATTCGTGTCACCGAGGTGGTGTAACTACTTTGTATTTCCACGCACAGCCCTAGTGGAAATGAGCTGCATATAACGTTTTAACCACACGACAGACCCAAAGCCAATCTTACATTTCTGGAATCAAACAGGGAACCGTAGGAAAGTGGATAATATTGCTAACTTTTGCACTAAGGGTGTGGACTTCACCACTAATATTATAAATAGCAATTAGTGATTTATTGAACCAAACAGGACTTGGCACCATACAGAGTTCAAGTTCAGCACCATAGCCTGAGCCAACAACACCTTATAGAAATTGGACAAAAATTTGATAATATATTGAAAGTAAATGGCCAACGGTCAACACGCTACCAGGCTGCCGTTGGCCCTGTGAATGAACCTAATTTACCAAGATAATTACTGTACAGCTGTGATCAGTGTAGTTTACCCCTCACGCAGTGACCATTACTCGGCGAAGCCTGGTACGGCGAAGTTGCTCCCCGTAACACAGTAGATCAACCAGGGAATGCCCACTGTGCGCATGGATCTGGTGCAAACCAGATGTACGTGATGCCAGGGCTCGCAAGGATGGTCACGAGACTATAAAGTATTGTACATTAACAGGATAGTAGCAGTTGTAATCGTGCAAGCGAAGAGGAAGGTTGTTGAGTGTGTGAGTGCTGACATGGGGATTTCAATAGAATTGTACCGGGCGACGATAGGTCGTTGGAACGGTAGAGGCAGGAATACGAGGCGCAATATGAGTGGCAAAACCAGACAGCAGGTGAGTTTGGTTTCAATTTTGATGGCTGCATCAGTGATGGCAGTGTTGTTGGTTATTGGAGGGGTCGAGATGAACCCTGGACCTGATCATGAGAATGTGGTTGGTTGGGAAGACATGGAGAAGATAAGGGAATTTAGTAAGGCCCAAACTGAACAAATGAGAGAGCTATTACGAGAGCAATCTAGCGATCTACGAGAAATGGTGAAAGAGGAGATAGGAAAAGTGACGGAAAGGGAGGTCCAAAATAATAAAGAAATATCAAGTTTGAGGGATAAGGTGAGGAGAATGGAGGAAGAGATGAAAGAGTTGAGATGGCAAGAGAAAAAAAGACAAGAGGAAACCCGAAAGAAAAATATTTTTATATATGGGCTACCAGAGATAACTAAAGAAGACCTGGTATTCAAAGTGCTGGAGCTAATTAACGAGAAGATGAAGATTAGCTCCAGAGAGGCCGATATAGAAGAACTACAGAGAATGGGGAAAACAAAAGGCAAGAGACCAGTGAGAGTGAGATTTGTATCAAACCTACTAGTGAGAAAGATTTTGCATAGTACAAGCCGGTTGAAAGGTGAGAACATATAGGTCAAACAGGAGATGGAAAAAGAAGCCCTCAGGAACCAGAAAATGCTACATTTTCACCTAGGCAAAGCTAGACGTGAAGGATTAAGGGCCTACATAAGGCGCAACAAATTAGTGGTGGGAGACAGTAACTGGACGAGGACTTGGGGAGTTGAGCATTTAAAGAATATGTACAATACAACGAGTACATTGGCCGAGGAGGAAGGTGAACGTACGAGACAGCTGAGAACAGCAGAATGCGGAGCAGCAAGGGACAACCAGCCAGCGATGCAACAAGGACAGAGAGAGGAAGTAACAGATGCTGAGACAACGAATAGTGAAGGCAGTCCAGGCGACCTTCAGAGGCAGCTGACTGCAGACTCTTTGAAAGAAGCAACACCGAAACGCAGACGTGTGAGTATCAAGGACTTCTTGCTCAGAAAAGGTAATGCAAATGAGGGTAGCCTTGATAGAGAAGGTGTTAACACTATAGATGAGAACACTGAAGATCTAGGTGTAACAAGGATTACGAGGTCCAAGAAGATCAGCCAGAGTGAAGGACAAGGGATAAAGACATAACTAGAGAGAAGAGTAGGGTGTATCAATATTGAAGGCCTTAGGAGTAAGTTACAGAATGAAGCTTTTAAAGAGTTATTACATAGCTTGCATATTCTCGCATGTGTGGAAACCTGGATTCCACCGAAAACTAGTATAGAAATAGGAGAGTTTACAGTCTATTATAAGTCAAAAGAGAGGCGAACCGAAAGGGGCAGATACACGGGTGGGATAATGGTGATGGTTAGGGAGGATTTGCAAGCTAGAATCAGAAATGGAGGAAATGATGTGGGTCAGAATGATGATGTATGATGAAAATGAGTCAGACTTATGTATTGGTTTTGTCTACAACCCTCCTGAAACCTCGCCATTTGCGAAAATGGTTTTCTTTGATGAGTTGGCATTAGAAATCAATAGAGTACAAAACATTTTTGAGGATACAGGCATTCTAATAATGGGGGATTTCAATGCGAGGGTTGCAGACCAGAAGCCGGTATACGACAAGGAGACAGAAGCTGTTTATGTAAAAAAAGAGAGTGAGCCAGGATAAGGGTTGTAATAAAAACGGAGAAAAGTTGCTAGAGCTATGTGGTACGATAGAACTATATATTTTGAATGGATGGTGGCATGACGTCGAATCAGGGAACCTGACATACATTATGGAAACAGGGGTAGTAGCATAGACTTGGCGTTATGCTCCAGGAATGCGTTGCCTGTGATTAAAAGTATGGAGGTTAAGGAATGGGGTGAGTCTCATCATCTCCCAATTATTGTCAGAATAAAAGTTAGAGAAGGTAAGACACCAACAAGCAATATGATAAAATACAAAGAAAAGATAGTCACTAAATATAGGTGGAGAGAGGAGCTAAAAAACGAGTTTATGAATTATTATGATGGAGAAATAGGACAGATAGTGAAAGCTGGAACAGATTCAATGATCGAGAGTAACCAAACGAGTACAGCAGTTAAAATAATTGAAAATTCTGTAAAGATGGCAGGGCAGAAGATGAGGATAGAGGAGGGGCAGAATATAATAGGAAAAGGCTGGTACAATGACGAATGCAGGCATAAAAAGTATGAAGTGATGAAAGCACTGAAAGAGTTTCGGAAGCATGGGGGAGAAAACCATAGGACGGGATTCTGTAACTTGAGAAGAGAATATAGGGAATTACTGTATGAAACTAAGTCTGAATGGCAGGAGCAGAGAGTTGTCGAATTAAATAGCAATACAAAACAGAATTATAGTAGAAAAGTTTGGAGTACAATTAAGGGGATTTGTGGAATACTGAAGCTGCCGCGGCAGACGGTAATAAGTCAGGCTATCTGGGTGGAGCACTATAAGAAATTATTAGAGGCTGAAGATAGGTGGAGACCGAGATTAAACGATACTGATATATCGGTAGGGCTAGGGTGTACTGTGCCGGCATTAGATAAGGAAATATCGAAAGAAGAAATAAGGGAGGTACTAGGGAAAGCCAGGAAAGGCAAATCAGGAGCGATTTCGGGTATCACTAACGAATTTTGGAAGCAGCTGGCGCAAAATAAGGATATCCTAGAAAGTATGGCGAAACAATTTAACAAAATATTTGAAGGAGGTGAGTTCCCAAAATCTTGGCAAGAGGGAGTGATCTGCCCAATCTATAAGAAGAAGGGAGATAAAAATAACCCTAACAACTACAGGGGTATAACGTTGCTAGATACATTAAGTAAAATATATACAGGGGTGTTAGCAAAAAGGATAATGAAGTGGGCAGAGGGGGAATCGATTCTGGAGAGGCTGCAAGCAGGTTTTAGAGAAAGGATGAGGACAACAGATAATATTTTTGTAGTGAAAATAATAATAGGTAATACTATTGATTTGGAGAAAGCATTTGATTCTGTGAGCAGAGGGGCGGTCGTGGCCAAGATGAGAGGGATAGGGGTGTCCCAGAAGATGATAACAGCGGTTGAAAATATATATGCAGAAGTAAGGTGCACAATAAAAGCTAAGGAGGGCGTAGTATTTGGAGAAATATTCTCTAATGTAGGATTAAAACAGGGTTGTAAATTGTCACCAGTACTGTTTCTACTCTTTATAAATGATATCTTTCAATCGAAAGGCTTCGAGGCAGGGGTTTACCCAAGTCTTGAGAACCGGGATATTCCGGGCCTCATTTTTGCTGACGACATCCTTCTGCTCACTTTGACACCCAATAGTATGCAAGGTAGTATAAATGTGGTGGTAAACTACTGTCAAGAATGGAACTTAAAAATCAATGTACAGAAAACTAAGGTAATGGTGTGTAAAAAAGGTCATAAATTATCAAAGAATGAAAAATGGTGGATGGGCGAGACGAGGTTAGAAGTTGTCAATAAAGTAGAATACTTGGGTATGATTCTAAGTGGAAACGGAAAGTGGTCAAAGCAAATAAATACATCAAAGCTAAAAGGCATGAGTGCACTGTCAGCTATTAGCATACTGGAGAAGAAGATGCCCAATACAGACTACAGAGTGCACAAAAATGTTTTAATGCAGTAGTCAAATCTAGAGTGTTGTATGGAGCAGAAATTTGGGGAGTTGAAGAAAGGGTTGACTCACTTGATACAATTACGAGTAGATTTGGGAAAATAATTATGGGTCTACCCAGCTGTACAACTAATTGTGGAGTGAGAATGATGTGCAAAGATATGTCTGCGAGTGGACATTATTAAAAGGATAATAAAGTATTGGTTGAGAATGAAGTTGCGAGAAGGGGGCGAAATTTTACAGATAGCATATCAACACCAAATGAAACATCAGAACCAAGGATACTGGGTGGATGGGGTGCGGAATATTTTAGAACGATTGGAATGGGATGTTACTGGGAAAAAGAATGTATAGAGAAGTGGAAAATATGTAAAAAAATAATTCTAAGAATTAAGGATATTGAAAAACAAGACATTGATACACAATGTAGAAATAAGATGTCATTAGAAGAATTTTGTGATATATATGGGAGAATGAGAATAAATGTAGAGTTTATAACAAAAAAGAGAATGAGGGGTATAATATGGTGGTTAATGGGGATACATAAAAATAAAGCATATAGAAGGAACAGGGATGAAAATAAATGTTTAATATGCTCTGAAGAGATGGGATGGGCACACCTTATAAAAGATTGCCCTATGACAAAGGAAATACGAGAAAAATCATAGACGATGAGGATGTAAAGAAAATTGAGAAATAAAATCAGTTGTATACAATTGTAAAGTTATTGAACAGAGAATGGATGCACCCGGATAAAATTGCAAAATTATTTAACATTAGTAGGGGAAGGTGGAGCAGGAAATTGAAGGAAGGAAAGGATGTGATACATGTCAGCCAGGAACCGAAATGTGCCTAAGGCAACCTAGACAATATAACTCCGTTGAAGTCTAGAGCCATTAGGTACATAAGCTTAAGGGTTAGCAAGGAACTATCTCGTTACATTAGTTCTAATAGTTTTATGTATTGTAGAACAATAACTTCCGTTTTCTCTCTTTTCTTAACAGCCTGCAAAGGCAATATTATCTTTGATAATCTGAAAAGATATCACTATAAATAGATGTTGTGGGTTTTTTTCTGCCATAATACTATATATGAATGGAACTCCAACAGTCAGTTTATAGTATTCTTTCTCTGTTCAATTTCTATGCACCTGCTTTATATGAACATTCATTGCATGTAACAATTATTAACACTATTCAAAATAGTTATTTTACTCATTCTAATTTTGTATACGGCATGTATCACAAATTATGAAATTATGAAACGATTACAATAAACAATACCCTCGCCCTAATCTATGATTTTCGAGACTAAGGGAGACGGGTATGTTGAATCTTGAATCTTGAAAAACAGGATAGTAGTAGAATTCCTCCCAGTAGTGATGACTACTGAGGAGGCTTGGTGTTGACCAGTTAACTCGGAAATGGTACGCAGTCTGTTTAAGTTAGGCAACATATAGGTATAAACTGCACTAAGGTGCATGATTACTGAAGACGACATTCGACCTTGTCCCAAATTTATTTTGCCTGGGTCTGCGAGTCCGGCATTACAACACCACTGCTAGCAAACCCTGGCACGATCATGCTTCCCGCTGAGTGCACTGACTTAATTGCTTATTCAGGGCAGTTCTCTTACTATTTAAATTCTTTTCCGATTGCATATTACATTCAGTGCACTTGCTCAATCTGCTGAGCTGTACCTACCTCTCAAACTGTTCTACATATAGTTCCAACTCCACGCTCTCTTACACAATAAGTAAAACACGCACCACATAATTCACATTTTCCTCTACCTCACCAACTAAATACTCTTCGATATAACTTGCTCATAACTGACCTCCAAGCTAAAGTTCTACCTTCTCAACTATGAACACATCTCCAGAACTCCTCTTAGCATTAAATCTACTATACAGACACAAGCCACTGTATACCATCTAAAATATAAACAAACCTCCTCATAAACATATCTCACCATTACAAACACATACCATCATATCCCCTCTAAGCTATAAACATACCTCCCATAAACACACTTCATCATCGATGAATTCACTGAACATTCCTCCATAACACATTTTACCAATAATTTCATCATACAAACACAAACCACAATGTATCTCCGAACTCATAACCACCTTCATTCTTACCAAATACACAACATAGCAATAAGAACTTACTCAGAATAAGAAAAACACCTACCTTCATGATCCGTCAGGTCCACCTCATTCTCATCCTCTCTCTGACCATAAACACACCTCCATAACACATTTCACCACTAATTTCATCATACAAACACAAACCGCAATGTATCTATAGACTCAAAACCACATTCACTCAAATACCATACCCTTCTTTCGAACATATCATATCCTCACCTCCATTATTACTTCTTCATTACAAACACATGCCACCATATACTCTCTAAGCTATAAATATAAACACGCCTCCAAAAATACCTTTCACCAATAATTTCACCATACAAACACAAACCATAATGTATCTCCGTACTCATAACCACATTCACTCAAATACCATACCCTTCTTTTGACCATGTCATATCCTCACCTCCATTGTACACTTCATCATCTTTGAATTCGCGGAACATTCCTCCATAACATATTTCACCAATTATTTCATCATACAAACACAAACCACAATGTATCTCCGACCTCATAACCACCTTCATTCTTACCAAATACACTACATACTAATAACAGCTTATTCGAGTCTGGCTTGAGCGAGCGAGGAGCGAGGTTGCATTGTACAATGCGTGCCGGGAACATGATTGGTATTGAGCAGTACCGGACCGCGATTGGGAGATGGCAGCTGAAGCAGAGGAAGGAAACCAAGAATGGACTGGCAATAAGGGGTGTGGCGGTGATGGTAGCAGCAGCGTTAGCAGTGCTTCTGGTCATTGGTGGGTGAAATTAAACCCAGGCCCAAATACCAGTGACACATTCAGCATGGAAGATTTGGCAGCAGTGAAGGAAGTGATACAAGAACATTGTCACTGGGATAAGGTGCAAGAAATAAAAGACATGATGGGAGAGCAGAGAAAGGAGATAGGGAACATGAAGAAATGGTTAGAAACTAAGATTGAGGAATCGAACAATAAAGTGTGTAACAATGAGAAAGAAATAGAGTTATTAAGAGGGAAGGTGAAACATCTAGAAGAGGAGGTGTTGATGATGAAGAAGGAAACAGACGGGTACAGGCAGGAGAGAATGAAGAAAGCCATATATATATTGTTTCGAAGAAGGTGAGAAGGAAGGAAAGACTGATTTAATCTATAAGGTGGTAGACGTCATACGGGATAGGATGAAGATAAAATTCAGTGAAGTGTACATAGACGATGTGGAGAGAGTGGACAAAGTTAGGGAACACCCAGTGGCGAAGCTGAAAGAGATGGACGAACACGTCAGTTCTGAGGGGGTGGGGGGAGTGATGGCAGTGCAAGATGGAATGCAGGAAGCAGAAACAACTAGGGGTGAAGTGGAGAAAGGAGTGGAGATCTACCCAGGTGGAAGTGGGCAATGCAATGTGGATACAGAAGAGCAAAGCAGTGAAGGGGCCAGTGAGGGTGAGCCGCAAGAACCGGCGGGTGCAGTGTGTAGTGGTTTAGGGAGCAAGAAAGAACATGAGAAGGGTGATCGACAAAAAGGTAAAGATGTTATGAACAGAGGAAGAAGTAGGAGCTTAAAAGACTTGTGGGGTAAAGTGTGCAAGGGGGTGGAGGATACGGAGGGCATGGAACGGAAAAGAATGTTAAGAAAAGGAGGTATCGAAACAGGGAATGAGGGGGTAAGAGCTACAAGGAGTAAGAATAAGGGAGGCAATTTAGAAGGGACGGAGGATAAGTTATAAATTTATTGGAAAATATGATGTGTGAATACAGAGGGGATAAGAAACAAAATAGGAAAAAAGTTAGGGAATTAGTAGAAAGTTTCGATGTTGTGGCACTCTTGGAGATGTTGTTGGAAGAAGGGAAAGATATTTCATGGAAGGGTTTTTTGATTAAATATAAATATAGAAGAAAGGAGATGGATAAAGGCGAGCCCCAGGAGGAATGGCAGTATTAATTAAAGAAGAGATTAGTGATAATAGAAGATATCGTGATATATACGCAGGAAGTTATATGGATGAGATTTAATATGGGATGGGTAGAGGGAAGGATGAAGAGAATAATCCTAGCGCTTGTATATTGCCATCCTAGTAGTTCCGTAATCATAATAAGCATATTTTTGAAGAGCTATTGGTGGAGATTAGTATGATAAGGGAGAAGTTTGCAGAAGAATAGGACATGCTGCTATTTAAAGATTGGAACGCGAGAATAGGGGAACAGAGCTCACTATATAGTAGGGAAGACGGGAGTTGCATGTTGAGAAGTAGAAGAAGTGAGGATAAAACTATAAACAGTTATGAGGAGAAGCTATTAGAGTTGTGCGTAGCGGGGTATTTGTATATTCTGAATGGATGGAAGGAGGGTGACAGTACGGGGAAATGAAATGAAATGGCGTATGGCTTTTAGTGCCGGGAGTGTGTGAGGACATGTTCGGCTCACCAGGTGTAGGTCTTTCGATCTGACTCCCTGAGGTGACCTGCGTGTCATGATGAGGATGAAATGATGATGAAAAATGAAATGTCGTATGGCTTTCAGTGCCGGGATATCCCAGGACGGGTTCGGCTCGCCAAGTGCAGGTCTTTCTATTTGACACCCGTAGGCGACCTGCGCGTCGTGATGAGGATGAAAATGAGGATGAAGACAACACATACACCCAGCCCCGTGTCATTGGAATTAACCAATTAAGGTTAAAATCCCCGACTCGGCCGGGAATCGAACCCGGGACCCTCTGAACCGAAGGCCAGTACGCTGACTGTTCAGGAAACGAGTCGGACAAATGATGATGAAGACGACACATACACCCAGTTCCCGTACCGGAGAAATTAACCAATGATGGTTAAAATTCCCGACTCTGCCGGGAATCGAACCCTGGACTCCTGTGACCAAAGGCCAGCATGCTAACCATTTAGCCATGGAGCCGGACTATGGGGAACTGACCTATGTTTCAGAGTTGGGGGGTAGTGCGATAGATATAGTTTTATGCTCGAAGGGAGTGTTAGAGAATATTATAAGGATGGAAGTAGTAGAGTGGATTAAATCACACCATTTCCCAGTGTGGGTTCTGTTAAAAAGGGTGGAGTATAAGAATATAAGGATAGAAGTTAAGACGAAGGACGCTCTAGGGGGAGGGTATCAAATGTACAAATGGACAGAGAAAGTGAAAAGGGATTGAGACAGGGTAGCAAAAGAAGTGGTACACTTACTGAAATAGGGATGGGAAAGGGCATTAGAGGAGAATAGTATCGATAAAGCCTTGGAATTGCTGCTACATCTTATAAAGATGATAGCTCAGATAGATAATGGTGGAAGAAAAAAGAAAGAGGAAGAAGAATGGTTTAATATACAGTGTGAAGGTATGCAAAAGAGGGTGCTGGGAGCGTTAGGGGAATATGGAAAAAAGGTGGAAGCTTAGAAAGAGAGTTTTTTGTAAGTTAAGGAAAGATTACAAAAGAAAATGTGTGAGGTAAAAAAAAGGCGTGGTTAGAGGAACAGACTGAAGCCATAAATGAAGAATGTAAGTTGAATAACACTGAGAAAGTTTTGGGAAGGATAAATAGAATAATTAAGGGTGGAGGGAGTCTAGAGAAATCGAGCATTGAGGATCTACAGTGGGTTAGCTTCTTCATGGAATTATTCGAAGGGAAGGGGAAGGTATGGTTGAGTGAGACGAGGGACCAAGCAATTTGGAGGAGTAGAAGAGTGGCAATTTACGAACTAGACAAGGAAATCACAAGAGAAGAAACTTTGGGAGTGATAAGAAGAATTAGGGGCATGGCGGTGGGGGGGGGGGAGAATTGCAATGGTATCAATATTAAGTTTTGGAAAGAAATTAGCAAAAATGGGACAATGATAGAGGGCATAGTTAAACTATTCAATAAGAGTTTTGATGGAGGGAAGTGCCCTAGGGAGTGGGAGACAGGAATTGTATGTCCAATATATAAGGCAAAGGGTAGCAAAGACAGTATGAATAGTTATAGGGGAATTTCTCTATTAGATGCCTTAAGTAAAATTTATACAGGGGTATTAGCGAACGGGTAAAGTGAATGGGCTGAAAGAAACGAAGTATTGTCAGATTTCCAAGCGGGATTTAGAAAAAAAGAAAAGAACAGTGGACAATATAATGATAGTGAAGACAGTTTTGGAGAAATATATGAGCTCGTCAAGAGGTAAGGTGTATGTAGCGGGAATTGACTTTGAAAAGGCATTCGATAAGGTCAATAAAGGGGCTCTATTTGAGAAATTGTGTAGGTTGGGGTTGTCGGAAAAGATGCTAAGGGGAGTGGAGGCGATATATACAGTAGTTAGGTGTTGTGTAAAATTGGGTGACGATAGGTTGAGCAGACCACTAGAGTCCTGGGTGAGTTTAAAGCAAGAGTGTAAATTACTGACAATATTCTTTATTTTATTCATTAACGATATCTTGGATGGACATGGGGAAGTCAAATGGGCCGTACCGGTCATTAATGGGATGGAGGTACCTGGTTTGAATTTTGCTGATGATGTGATATTGATGACTAACTTCAACAGGGATGCAGAGGAGCTTAAATACAGTGTCGGATTTCGCAAAGAAGTGAGCCTTGAAAATTAACGGGAACAAATCGAAAGTGCTAGTAGCCCAGTTACACAAAGGAAGGAAGGAAGGAGGGAAGGAGGGAAGGAAGGAAGGAGGGAAGGAGGGAAGAAGAAGGGGGAATGGGTCGTGCAGGGAGAAAGGTTGGAACAACTAAGTAAGATGGAATATTTAGGCATCATTATTAACAGAAAAGAGACTTGGGATGGTTAAGGCTTGCGAGAAGCAAAGGGATGGCCACCCTTGCCTCAGTCAAAAACTTCTTGGCTAAAGTTTGAGGTTAGTTTTAAGATCGGTGGTTTTTGGTAGGGTAATGAATGGGGCTGAAATTTGGGGGATGGATGAGAAAAAGAGTAGAATTGAGACGAATTATTTGTAATTTCGGTAAGTCAGTGATGCGGCTCCCGCTGTGTACAGCTAATGCAGGTGTGGGATTACTATTTGGGGAAGAATTGTAATTTGAGTGTGTGAAACGAATAGTAATATTGGATGATTTTGAAAAGACAAGATGGCGGGATGTTGCTACATGCTGCGTACGAACAACAACTGAAGAGTATGTATAAGTGATTCTGGCTAGTCAAAATTAAAATATATCTGGAGATGACAGGATTAGGACATATGTGGGGCGAGCTCTGGACGAAGACATAAGCCAGAGCGCTGATGGTGCTTTCGAGGAAGTTTAGAGATATTCATAGGCATAAATTGTTGGAGGAATGTAGACTAAGAAGTTAGCTGAATGTTTTATTGAAGCAGAGGAAGTAACGGGGATGAATATTATATACGTTGACAGGATATATAGAGGGAGTTGGTGTGGTGGCTGATGGGACTACATAAGAATAAGGGTTGGTTAAAAGGAAGGGACAAGACAGTTTGTGTACTATGTGGGGCAGTTAATGACGAATGTGAAGAAACAAGTAAGATAAGAAATAGATTATTTAGTGCCGAACATCGGAAACTATTGGGAAAAAGGGATGAGCAGTCTATTTTAAGGTGTATTATCAAGCAGTGGGAGGACGAGAGCGAATTGAACAGGTATGTATGTGCGGTAGAAATCCCTTTGAGTGCAAGATGAAAGAGGGAGAGTAATAGGGTGGATATGGGGGTACGTGTTTGGAATAGAGTTGTGTGTTTATTGGAAACTTGTTTGATAATTCGATGATATGCAGTGGATGGAGATTATATGATAAATTTAATGGTGAGTGGAGTACTGGTGATGGGTACATAGTTGAGTTGGTGGAGTTGGGTAAATGATGTGTTATTTTGCAAAGGTAGAGGCCTCATTGTTTGTGATATGGCGGGATGGAATGTAATTGCTGACTATCGTTGTTTTGGAATTGAACGGAGTAGGTCAGGGAACAATGAATGTGAGGAAAGTTGCTGAGTGCATAAGGACACGTGATGAGTGTGCTGAAACGAGAAGTCTGTGACTCCTGCAGCAAAAATATCTTGTATCGGATATATCTAGTATGTTAGAAAGGAGAATAGCTATATTTTAGATTATTATTATTATTATTATTATTATTATTATTATTATTTATTATTATTATTATTATTATTATTATTATTATTATTATTATTATTATTATTATTATTATTATTATTATTATTATTATTATTATACTTTTAGATTTGGACAGGTGCAGTTTTCTCACGATTTATGTACAGTAAGTGACAGTAAGGAGTAGTTGGTAAGGGAGAGTAGGACATTCCCGGAAGAGGAGGGGGTAGGACTGGCCAACCCCTTAGAAAGAAAAGAGAGATGTATGCGGAACGACGAAAAGAGAAGCGGGGTACAGTAGGAGAGCGGTTACAGCCTCACAAGGTCGACCGCTAATGGAATGGTGAGAAAGCTGCACTGTCATCTGGTAGGGATGGTTGGGGGCGTCTTACGGGCCCCACGGATATGGCCGGTCGTGTCATCATGGGAGGGCGGTCGTTTTCTCACCAGGGACGATGACATGGCCGGGCAGCAGCAGTTCTTTATTTAATTTTATCCAGCGGGGTCAATGGACGTGGCATGTAGGGACTGAGGAGGACTGCCGTGGTGGTCCTCCCTAGAGTGTGTCACGTTTCCGGAGTATCTGATGGACATCATGGCATGCCCTAAGAGTCTCGTGTAGTTGTTTCCTTTGTTCCTTTTTCCTGTTTTTGTAAGTTGTTTTTATTGTGAACATGTATTTGGGGCTGAACGCCTGTTATGTTCAAGAATAAATACAAATAACAGCTTACTAAAAATAAAAAACTCCTACCTCCATTAACCGCCAGCTCCACCTAATTCCCATCCTCTCTTTGACCACATTCACTCAAATGCCATACCTTTCTTTTGACCACATCATATCTTCACCTCCATTATAACTTTTTCATTACAAACACATTCCCATATATACTCTCTAAGATATAAACATAAACACACCTCCAAAATACATTTCACCAATAATTTCACCATACAAACACAAACCATAATGTATCTCCGGATTCATAATCACATTCAGTCAAATACCATACCCTTCCTTTGACCATATCATCTCCTCACCTCCATTGTAACTACTTCATTCTACACACCGCTCTACTTAAAGCTCCAAATCTACACTCCAGTTCTGCCTCCTTATACATTTCCGTTATATCTACTATAATAATTAAACACACTACAAACTAATTACAACTTACTCCATTAATTCACTATTACTACTATACCATACATGCCGCCATCACCATTACCTTCATTATACAGACACCTACCTCTAATTCCACCTCATGAACACACCTCCAAGACACACTTCAACAAAAAATGAACTATCCACTCACCAACCCCTTGTGTCATCAGCTCCACCCATTTCCAGACCGCATTACGAATAACATAAAGACACCATTCTCTTTCCTTCTATAACCACCATGTCTTCGACAACCATTCCCTTACTTACATACTTTCTAACTTTGTTAGAGTTTTTTGCTTCTTGTTACCATCCTCTCATCATTTTTTACTCCCCACAGGACCCTTAAGCTTTTGCTCTTCCCTCTGCTCATTACCCAGTTCGAGTCTCTGCCAGGGTGCCTCTGACCTTACCTTTTCACCCCGTGCTTCCCTGACTTCACTGCATTCACTTCTTTGCCTTTCCTCTTCTCTGGCTATGTCCCTAGCAGCATCCCTAAACCTTCCTATTCTCACTCCGTTGTCCACAGCACTTTCCTTCTCAATGTTTATGAACACACTTTCATTGTTTTCCTCTCCCTGCCTTTCTTCATTCAACTTCCTGTTTCCCTTCGTGTTTTCCTTGTCACCTTGCCCGTCTAATCCTCCATTGCTTTTTATGGCTTATCCTTCTTCCACTCTTTTCTCCATACTCATTTCTGTGTCTTCCCCCTGTTTCATCTCTTCTTCTAGGGCCAATAATTTAGTCACGGGCCAAGTTCCTCTCCAGCTGCCATTTGTCACTTCTAGTTCCTGTCCCCTGATAACGGCTCTCAGACCTTGATGTCTAGCTCGTGTTTCTTGAGAATTTTAGCATTCCTGATCCCTTCACTTCCCATGTCTCTTCATCCATATTTTATCCCTCTGTATATTACCCGCATTACCAATCTCTATATCGGCTATCAACCTGGATAGCAGTTGCACTATGATAGGTATATTTCCTTTTCCTTTCCCTATACTCTCCACATCGTCTATGTCTACTTCGCTAAAATTAATTTTCATTTTCCCCTGAATGAAATCTACCACTTTGTAGATGGTAAGCACTTTGTCCTCCCTCTTTTCCTCTGGCACACCAAGCATTTCTTTCCACGGTCTTTACTACTGGTTTATACTTCTGATTTGAGCTTCAGCACTTTCTCTTCTGATCGTCCTATATTTTGCTTAATTTTGCCACTTCTTCCGCGTTGTTTATCACTTTGGATGTTGTGCCCTCGGCCCTTTCCCAGAACCATTTCTTCATTTTGTCGAACTCCCTCGTTCGGTTATGTATCATATGTTTAAGTTGCTCAAAGGGGTACACTTCTTCAACCACCTCTTTTACTACCCTTCTGATTTCTTCCACGTCTTCCCAACTCATGCTTCCACTGGAGGTCAGTCCGAAGTTCAATTCAACTCCCCCAATCTATAGCATTACTATAATCACCGATGCTGTCAGCGTCATCTATCCCTTAATTCCCATTTCCATTTTACACCCTCCTTTTTTCACTTCTCCTTTCTTCCATCTTCCCTGCCATCTTCCTATAATTGCCCTGCATTGCTCCACACCAGTCATCTTCTATAAGATCTTCACTTCTTTACTGCACTCCACTCCGCCATTCCCCTCTCTCTCTCTCATTCTACCGGGACCCTCTACTCAACACGTCCGCGCTTGTCGGTCGCTCAGGCTGTACGATACTATAAATACAGACATTATATGTAAATAATAATACAATGGCAACTTTGAGTGATTTTAATTTTTCCCTCCTCATGCTAAGTTTCCCTGATAATGAACATGCGGTTTAAAAATCTGGAATTTCAACTGGTCCCACATCAAGTCTCTGCCTTTTTATCGGAAAAAGTTCTTCTAATTTGCTCTCCTTGTTAAATTTCCGCGCGTGAGATGCGAGGACAAGATCATTCACAGGGTTGTAACTTAAAAGCTCTTAGGTCCGTCGAGCACGCAAGTTCAATATAAATTTTCCACTATAATCTACCTGTAAAAATAAACTATTAAACAAAGAATGACATTTCATTCTTTGCGATGTGTATTTCCTTGTTCAATAGTGTGTTTTTACAGGTATATTATAGTGTAATTTATATTGAACTTGTGTGTTCGTCAGACTGAAAAGCTTTACATTCAACTGAGATGAAAATGGAAAGTATGGCCTCCGTCTTAACAAAACATTTACTGGGTTGATTAGTTCTGAGTGGACTGCATAATAAACAACTGAAATACGCTTACATTTATCTCACGGAGAGCATTCGCGGGAACAATTGCCACCCGAGCAGCATTTACGTTCGCTAAAACGTTATCGTATTAAAAATAGGCCAAAACTATTGTTTAATCCATTGTTAGTTCCTGCGAAATTAGTTCCTTGTAAATATGACCAATTTCTGCAAGATTGGAAGAATTAGGCCGGTAGCTGTCATATAAAACACTCTGAAGTCAGACTGTCGGCCATGGCGACACACGGGGAGACTACAGCAGATTGCGCGGCAACCACAGACACATAGATCGTAGACTGGCAATGAGCAGCACGATTCTGAAGCCGCAAGCGTGCGGCCGCCGCCATCTTATATCACTACACAATCTCAAAGGACTAATGCAAGAGAGTACCTGAAACGGAAATACGGTACTGGACAGGAGATAATTAAAATAATTAGAAGAACAATACTACTGATTAATTAGATCTATTAGGTATTTTATGTTGTTGTTGGAGTCATCAGTCCATAGACTGGTTTGATGCAGCTGTCCATACCACCCTATCCTGTGTTATCCTTATCATTTCTACGTAACTCTTGCATCCTACATCTGCTCTAATCTGCTTGTCATATTCATACCTTGGTCTACCCCTACCATTCTTACCACCTACACTTCCTTCAAAAACCAACTGAACAAGTCCTGGGTGTCTTAAAATGTGTCCTATCATTCTATCTCTCCTTCTCGTCAAATTTAACCAAATCGATCTCCTCTCACTTTTTAATTTTCTGTAATTTCTGTCTATCTGTATGTACATGCATCACAAGAAAATGGCTTAAGATAATTTAATGAAAATGGGAGTAAGTTGCTACAATCTAGGCCATAAATAATTTTAATCATGGTGAGTAAAACAGTAGTTTAGGGGAAGGACTAAAATGGTCCTACCAATAAATACTGCATAAATAATGTTATATAGTATTAAATTTCCAATCATTTACGTCTTATACATTTTTACCATATTGCCTATGACAACAGAGATATTGATGAATTTCAAGTTTTGTTTCTAAGTCCATATCAGCGCTGAGTCACGAGAAAATTGGTAAACAGAATTTAATGAAACGGTATGTAAAGTCGAGGAATACGAGTAAAGGACTACAATCTACGCTATAAATAATTTTATAAGATGCCCTAATATCACAAAGTCAGAAAGAAATTAAATGTGAAGCAAAGAATGATCAGTCTCAGCAAAGTAACCGATTCCCTGGGCCCAAACAAAACTTCAGCATTACTAGGTGTGCATGCGTTGTTCGGAAGTGACACCACAGGAACATTGGCAAAGAAAGCGAGAACCTCCTTTTAGTAAGTCTTCAGTAAAGCAGATGATGACATGCTGGAAGCTGTTAGCAAACTTGGAAGCTTGGAAAAATTTTCTTAATAATGATAGACTTTTAATTAGAAAAGTTCATATGTCAAATCTATGACCCTGGCACAAATATATCTTTGGAGAACTGAGGTCGTGGATGTTCACAAAGAAAGAAACTCGAGGAGAAATCTTGTTACCAACAAGTGCATCACTGATACCATATGTTGACAGAGTTCATTATCAAACCATAGTATGGTGCCGTCCTGATCATCCCTACTCAGATTTGCCTTCACCATTAAACTGTGGCTGAAAATTGAAAGAGAAAAACGACCATTATGCTCCTGTTATGTGTATGCTACCATGCACTCTAGAGACAGTTCTTGTGTTAAAAGAATGTGTGCTCCACCATGTAAATGTTTTCCCACAATCTAAACTGCACTGAACTGTGTGTATGTGGAGGAGATGAACGTATGTGTGACAATTATGATCACCATACAGAAAATTCATTGGAGCAGTTAAATAGTGATGATATTTTGTTTTAAAAGAATAATTTAATCTCATTAAATAATACTTTTTATATCAATATGTAATATATTTTAAGAACTACTACTAGGTTCTACTAAAAATTTATTATATGATGGAGTTAAATTTGCTTCATGAAGAACAATGTCATATCATTATCATTAGTTCATTAATGTTAAACATTAATATTTGTTAAATATCATTGTACATGTATTAGTAAAATATTCATGCCATTTCATGCCATTGTACATGCCTGAACTAGTAATGTTTATTCCATATCACTGTAATATTAAATTTATTGTGAGTAAATAAGAGCGCTATCATTATTTCTTTCATCCCTTAATAAGTAACTGACGGTATCATGTTCAAAACTGATGATAACATATAAAATGGACCATAACTCACGAACGGTAAGAGATATGAAAAATTTGATAAGGACTAAATTTGTTCAACAGATCATGGACATCAGAAAATGTCTTATACCGTACATATTGTGCGTATGAGCACTCTGGAAGGAGTTATTCTTAATATAATGAATACTGCAAATGTCACATATGGTGGCCATCTAGGATTTATGACGTCATAAATGCCTTACAGTGCACTATGTCTGCTGGTATGGGCTAGAGAAATCTTGTTACTTTCATTGATCTGTCTCAGCTTTATCCTTGGCTTTGACAAAATGAAAGTGACTGAGGTATGAGTGATGCTAGTAATGCCATTCCTTCTGCACCCAGTCCCTGCTATGAAAGGTGTGAAAATATCGTCCATAGGGTCGGTTGGTGCATGCATTTCAGTGGGCTTGGCAGACTGATATGTAATAGCAACTTCTGGCTCGGTGAGGAAAGCAACGGGAAACTACCTCACTCCTCATTTCTCTAGTACGCCTCTTCAGTGATGCCTAGGCATCTATGACAGCTGATGGCGGAGCTGTTGAGGACCCAACCAGCCTTCGGGCTGAGGACTAAACATACACAAAACTGAACAGCACAATTTTAAGGTAAACACGCGGTACTACACCATGATCTAGCAGACAGTACAGAGATTTTACATAGTTGCACCTTCCCTTCACAAAAAATTCCATGAGATGCATTATGCTCCTGGACTATAGTTAGCCACCAACCTATGGAGAGTTGGAGAATGGAGAGTTTCTATAGTAGCCGCTGTGTATACAGAAAAGGGTGATAGACATAAAGCTGAAAATTACACGCCAGTCAGTTTGATATGCATTGCATGTAAGCTTTGGGAAAGCTTTCTTTCTGATTATATTAGACATGTTTATGAAATTAATAATTGGTTTGATAGAAGGCAGTTTGGGTTTAGGGAAGGTTATTCCACTGAAGCTCAACTTGTAGGATTCCAGCAAGATATTGCAGATATCCTGGATTCAGAAGGTTAATTGGACTTTATCACAATTGACCTATCTAAGGCATTTGATAGGGTAGATCATGGGAGACTATTGGCATGAGTCAATTGGACTTGACAAAAGAGTGACTGAATGGGTGGCTATGTTTCTGGAAAATAGAATTCAGAGAATTAGAGTAGGCAAAGCTTTATCTGCCCCTGTAATAATTAAGAGGAATTCATCAAGATGACAATATGAAGATAAAGTTGGAATTCAAGAGGACAAATTGGGGCAAATATTCCGTTTATAGGAAGGGGAATTAGGGATTGGAATAACTTACCAAGGGATATGTTCAATAAATTTCCAATTTCTTTGCAATCATTTAAGAAAAGGCTAGGAAAACATCAGATAGGGAATCTGCCACCTGGGCATCTGCCCTAAATGCAGATCAGTAGTGAATGATTGATTTATATATTGAAGGCAGTATTATTGGACCTTTATTTTTTCATATATATCAATGATATTACATATATTACATCTTTATTTTCCTCCAGATCTACAGTATTTACTACCATTATTGATCCGTTAATGGAGAAAAATAATAATGCCTAACCTAGACAAGCTCTTATACAAACACACACACACAAAATAAATTCTCATAAAATACTCGGCACCTGCTGAAAAATGGCCCACGGACAACTCCCTCTTGGGGAACCGATAGCCATGTTAGTACAGCACACCGACACCTTTGCGCAAGGCCACACATATGGAGGACAATACCCTCCTTTACCTCTCCTGACTGACACAGCAAGTCATAACATTCCACACCTACCTCTTCTCACTCGATCTACTGCCACTTGCTGCACAGTCATCATGTTACGTCACTGCTGAGTTTGTGTTCTACATTATCTTCATGTTTCTACCTTGTGCATTATTCTTCTTTCATGTTACCTCTCATTACTCACTATAACTTACCATCATTATCTAATTTCTTGCCATATTACCAAACCTGTAGTTTATCAACTATGCAACACTAGCTCCCTTTACATCTCTCTTTCAGTCACACTCTGCATATACTAACCATAATCACATATCAATTTTTACCGTCATTCAACTTATTACCAACTAAATAAATTTATCATATTTGGTTGCCCAACTTTACCAACTGAACATCTACCAGCCCTAATTTTACATTGATTTTGACTCTGCTCAATTACTATATACCATCAACTCACTTACATTCAATTATCCATCCATCTTTTACCCATCTCACTCTTATCAACAATCACTCAAAAATCCAACTCATATAATTCAAGTCTACTTGTCTATCATCACACCCATCAAAATCACACTTAATCACTATGTAATCTCCCTTCTGCATACAATATTAATTTCAAATACAGTTAGCAACAATCACTCAATCACACCTATCAAAACCCACTGAACAACTAGATGCACTATACTTTTCCAATACCAATAACAATCACACTCCACATTCACTCAAATTACCATACCCATCTTTTAAGCATCATTTCATTTCTGCAACCACAACCTTTACATACCGGTACTGATCTACCATTAACTTGCTTAAAGTATATTCACTTAAAATACCATACCCTTCTCTTAACCATCATTAGCTTGCTAATAAACATCTTGCCATTCACACATATACAACCATAATCACATATTGATTTCAACCCTTTTATTCACTCACTATATACCACCAATTCAACTTCTTATTCCACATCTTTCTAACCATCATTTTTCCTCATAAACATGTATTACTTCCTCCCACCACTCCAGTTACATCCACCCACCACTTTCTACAACATATTATTTAACCATATTTGGCCACACTCACTCTTAGCAACAATCACTCAAAATACCGACACATACCAACAATGTATAATATAACTATTTATAATAGTTTATTTAAATCCGCCTTGATCAATACACTCATTAAATGAAAGAAACACTATTTATTAAACCATACATGTTTCGGGAAATCTCAACCATTCCCTTCATCAGTGGTTAGATCAAAGAATAACACAATTTGACACAATCTTTTGTTTTACAATTTGAAGGAGTATAGTGCCCAATACATCGTATCAAAGAGTAAAGAGAACTTATGAAATTAACATGCCAAACATGTAAACAACGATACATAGGACAGTCCGGAAGAAGTTTGGCTATAAGGTACAAAGAACATGTTAATGCGATCAAACATAAAAAATATTCAGCAATGGGAGAACATATGGTTGAAATGAATCATAAATTTACAGACATTTCCAATAACATGAAATTATTACATTCGACCAAAAAGGGAAAACTGATGAATGTTTTGGAAATTTAGAAATTTACCTTACACAAAAATGTAATCCTGAATCAAGTTTAAATGAGAAAAGTGCAGAAGATAACCCACTGTTTAGGCTAGCATATAATCATTTAAGGAACAAAAAGAAGAAGAAAAGAAAAACTTGAAGATCCTAAATTTATATAGTATTCTCATTCAGTTCAACCAAAATTGTATGTATTGATCATTTTTATAATATTTCATAAGTTCTCTTTACTCTTTGATATGATGTATTGGGACACTATACTCCTTTAAATTGTAAAACAAAAGATTGTGTCAAATTGTGCTATTCTTTGATCTAACCACTGATGAAGGGAATGGTTGAGATTTCCCGAAACATGTATGGTTTAATAAATAGCGTTTCTTTCATTTAATGAGTGAATTGATCAAGGCGGATTTAAATAAACTATTATAAATAGTTATATTATACATTCAGACAAGTCAATACGGACCAAACACAATATTAACCTATCATGGTTAAGTTTATTAACATACCAACAAATCAACCTCTTATACCAATAACAACCCCACTCCGTCACCTTTTAACTTATACTTCATTAACAAACACTTCCATTTATAATTCTTATCTACTTAAGTATAATCAGACTTCAAAATCATACTTAATCATTAAATTCTCTATAGGCCTACATTTTAAAAAACCATTAACAAGTACACTCGACCACCTACCGATTTTTACATAATCTTTACAAACCAGACCATCTTTCATAATTTACAATTACTCCAGATATCACCCAGCAAACTCCACTCTCCTTGTAACTTCATCTCTGCTTTCTCCTTGCAGCTTAATCCTTAAATCTGCTTAGCTATGAGCTTGCTTGCTTGCTTGCTTGCTTGCTTGCTTGCTTGCTTGCTTGCTTGCTTGCTTGCTTGCTTGCTTGCTTGCTTGCTTGCTTGCTTGCTTGCTTGCTTGCTTGCTTGCTTGCTTGCTTGCTTGCTTGCTTGCTTGCTTGCTTGCTTGCTTGCTTGCTTGCTTGCTTGCTTGCTTGCTTGCTTGCTTGCTTGCTTGCTTGCTTGCTTGCTTGCTTGCTTGCTTGCTTGCTTGCTTGCTTGCTTGCTTGCTTGCTTGCTTGCTTGCTTGCTTGCTTGCTTGCTTGCTTGCTTGCTTGCTTGCTTGCTTGCTTGCTTGCTTGCTTGCTTGCTTGCTTGCTTGCTTGCTTGCTTGCTTGCTTGCTTGCTTGCTTGCTTGCTTGCTTGCTTGCTTGCTTGCTTGCTTGCTTGCTTGCTTGCTTGCTTGCTTGCTTGCTTGCTTGCTTGCTTGCTTGCTTGCTTGCTTGCTTGCTTGCTTGCTTGCTTGCTTGCTTGCTTGCTTGCTTGCTTGCTTGCTTGCTTGCTTGCTTGCTTGCTTGCTTGCTTGCTTGCTTGCTTGCTTGCTTGCTTGCTTGCTTGCTTGCTTGCTTGCTTGCTTGCTTGCTTGCTTGCTTGCTTGCTTGCTTGCTTGCTTGCTTGCTTGCTTGCTTGCTTGCTTGCTTGCTTGCTTGCTTGCTTGCTTGCTTGCTTGCTTGCTTGCTTGCTTGCTTGCTTGCTTGCTTGCTTGCTTGCTTGCTTGCTTGCTTGCTTGCTTGCTTGCTTGCTTGCTTGCTTGCTTGCTTGCTTGCTTGCTTGCTTGCTTGCTTGCTTGCTTGCTTGCTTGCTTGCTTGCTTGCTTGCTTGCTTGCTTGCTTGCTTGCTTGCTTGCTTGCTTGCTTGCTTGCTTGCTTGCTTGCTTGCTTGCTTGCTTGCTTGCTTGCTTGCTTGCTTGCTTGCTTGCTTGCTTGCTTGCTTGCTTGCTTGCTTGCTTGCTTGCTTGCTTGCTTGCTTGCTTGCTTGCTTGCTTGCTTGCTTGCTTGCTTGCTTGCTTGCTTGCTTGCTTGCTTGCTTGCTTGCTTGCTTGCTTGCTTGCTTGCTTGCTTGCTTGCTTGCTTGCTTGCTTGCTTGCTTGCTTGCTTGCTTGCTTGCTTGCTTGCTTGCTTGCTTGCTTGCTTGCTTGCTTGCTTGCTTGCTTGCTTGCTTGCTTGCTTGCTTGCTTGCTTGCTTGCTTGCTTGCTTGCTTGCTTGCTTGCTTGCTTGCTTGCTTGCTTGCTTGCTTGCTTGCTTGCTTGCTTGCTTGCTTGCTTGCTTGCTTGCTTGCTTGCTTGCTTGCTTGCTTGCTTGCTTGCTTGCTTGCTTGCTTGCTTGCTTGCTTGCTTGCTTGCTTGCTTGCTTGCTTGCTTGCTTGCTTGCTTGCTTGCTTGCTTGCTTGCTTGCTTGCTTGCTTGCTTGCTTGCTTGCTTGCTTGCTTGCTTGCTTGCTTGCTTGCTTGCTTGCTTGCTTGCTTGCTTGCTTGCTTGCTTGCTTGCTTGCTTGCTTGCTTGCTTGCTTGCTTGCTTGCTTGCTTGCTTGCTTGCTTGCTTGCTTGCTTGCTTGCTTGCTTGCTTGCTTGCTTGCTTGCTTGCTTGCTTGCTTGCTTGCTTGCTTGCTTGCTTGCTTGCTTGCTTGCTTGCTTGCTTGCTTGCTTGCTTGCTTGCTTGCTTGCTTGCTTGCTTGCTTGCTTGCTTGCTTGCTTGCTTGCTTGCTTGCTTGCTTGCTTGCTTGCTTGCTTGCTTGCTTGCTTGCTTGCTTGCTTGCTTGCTTGCTTGCTTGCTTGCTTGCTTGCTTGCTTGCTTGCTTGCTTGCTTGCTTGCTTGCTTGCTTGCTTGCTTGCTTGCTTGCTTGCTTGCTTGCTTGCTTGCTTGCTTGCTTGCTTGCTTGCTTGCTTGCTTGCTTGCTTGCTTGCTTGCTTGCTTGCTTGCTTGCTTGCTTGCTTGCTTGCTTGCTTGCTTGCTTGCTTGCTTGCTTGCTTGCTTGCTTGCTTGCTTGCTTGCTTGCTTGCTTGCTTGCTTGCTTGCTTGCTTGCTTGCTTGCTTGCTTGCTTGCTTGCTTGCTTGCTTGCTTGCTTGCTTGCTTGCTTGCTTGCTTGCTTGCTTGCTTGCTTGCTTGCTTGCTTGCTTGCTTGCTTGCTTGCTTGCTTGCTTGCTTGCTTGCTTGCTTGCTTGCTTGCTTGCTTGCTTGCTTGCTTGCTTGCTTGCTTGCTTGCTTGCTTGCTTGCTTGCTTGCTTGCTTGCTTGCTTGCTTGCTTGCTTGCTTGCTTGCTTGCTTGCTTGCTTGCTTGCTTGCTTGCTTGCTTGCTTGCTTGCTTGCTTGCTTGCTTGCTTGCTTGCTTGCTTGCTTGCTTGCTTGCTTGCTTGCTTGCTTGCTTGCTTGCTTGCTTGCTTGCTTGCTTGCTTGCTTGCTTGCTTGCTTGCTTGCTTGCTTGCTTGCTTGCTTGCTTGCTTGCTTGCTTGCTTGCTTGCTTGCTTGCTTGCTTGCTTGCTTGCTTGCTTGCTTGCTTGCTTGCTTGCTTGCTTGCTTGCTTGCTTGCTTGCTTGCTTGCTTGCTTGCTTGCTTGCTTGCTTGCTTGCTTGCTTGCTTGCTTGCTTGCTTGCTTGCTTGCTTGCTTGCTTGCTTGCTTGCTTGCTTGCTTGCTTGCTTGCTTGCTTGCTTGCTTGCTTGCTTGCTTGCTTGCTTGCTTGCTTGCTTGCTTGCTTGCTTGCTTGCTTGCTTGCTTGCTTGCTTGCTTGCTTGCTTGCTTGCTTGCTTGCTTGCTTGCTTGCTTGCTTGCTTGCTTGCTTGCTTGCTTGCTTGCTTGCTTGCTTGCTTGCTTGCTTGCTTGCTTGCTTGCTTGCTTGCTTGCTTGCTTGCTTGCTTGCTTGCTTGCTTGCTTGCTTGCTTGCTTGCTTGCTTGCTTGCTTGCTTGCTTGCTTGCTTGCTTGCTTGCTTGCTTGCTTGCTTGCTTGCTTGCTTGCTTGCTTGCTTGCTTGCTTGCTTGCTTGCTTGCTTGCTTGCTTGCTTGCTTGCTTGCTTGCTTGCTTGCTTGCTTGCTTGCTTGCTTGCTTGCTTGCTTGCTTGCTTGCTTGCTTGCTTGCTTGCTTGCTTGCTTGCTTGCTTGCTTGCTTGCTTGCTTGCTTGCTTGCTTGCTTGCTTGCTTGCTTGCTTGCTTGCTTGCTTGCTTGCTTGCTTGCTTGCTTGCTTGCTTGCTTGCTTGCTTGCTTGCTTGCTTGCTTGCTTGCTTGCTTGCTTGCTTGCTTGCTTGCTTGCTTGCTTGCTTGCTTGCTTGCTTGCTTGCTTGCTTGCTTGCTTGCTTGCTTGCTTGCTTGCTTGCTTGCTTGCTTGCTTGCTTGCTTGCTTGCTTGCTTGCTTGCTTGCTTGCTTGCTTGCTTGCTTGCTTGCTTGCTTGCTTGCTTGCTTGCTTGCTTGCTTGCTTGCTTGCTTGCTTGCTTGCTTGCTTGCTTGCTTGCTTGCTTGCTTGCTTGCTTGCTTGCTTGCTTGCTTGCTTGCTTGCTTGCTTGCTTGCTTGCTTGCTTGCTTGCTTGCTTGCTTGCTTGCTTGCTTGCTTGCTTGCTTGCTTGCTTGCTTGCTTGCTTGCTTGCTTGCTTGCTTGCTTGCTTGCTTGCTTGCTTGCTTGCTTGCTTGCTTGCTTGCTTGCTTGCTTGCTTGCTTGCTTGCTTGCTTGCTTGCTTGCTTGCTTGCTTGCTTGCTTGCTTGCTTGCTTGCTTGCTTGCTTGCTTGCTTGCTTGCTTGCTTGCTTGCTTGCTTGCTTGCTTGCTTGCTTGCTTGCTTGCTTGCTTGCTTGCTTGCTTGCTTGCTTGCTTGCTTGCTTGCTTGCTTGCTTGCTTGCTTGCTTGCTTGCTTGCTTGCTTGCTTGCTTGCTTGCTTGCTTGCTTGCTTGCTTGCTTGCTTGCTTGCTTGCTTGCTTGCTTGCTTGCTTGCTTGCTTGCTTGCTTGCTTGCTTGCTTGCTTGCTTGCTTGCTTGCTTGCTTGCTTGCTTGCTTGCTTGCTTGCTTGCTTGCTTGCTTGCTTGCTTGCTTGCTTGCTTGCTTGCTTGCTTGCTTGCTTGCTTGCTTGCTTGCTTGCTTGCTTGCTTGCTTGCTTGCTTGCTTGCTTGCTTGCTTGCTTGCTTGCTTGCTTGCTTGCTTGCTTGCTTGCTTGACTTTTTACTTCTTGTTACTATGCCCTCATCATTTTTTTTCATTTCCTACAGATTCCTTAAGCTCCTGCTCCTCCCTTTGTTCATAAACAGTTCTATTCTCTCCCTGTCAGACCTTTCCTTTTCACTTTGCCTAACCATTTCTTCACTGTGTTCACCTCTCTGCCTTTCCTCTTCCCTGGCTATGTCCATAGCTGCTTCTCTAAACATATGTATTCTCACGCTGTTGTCCACTGCTCTTTTCTTATCACTTTGCACAGCCACTCTTTCACTATGTTTGTCTCCCTGCTTTTCCTCACTCAGCTTCCTGTTTCCCTTTGCTCTTTCCTTGTCACTTCGTCCGTCTTCTCTGACCTTGCTTTCTAAAACTTGCCTTTCTTCCACGCTTCCCCACCACTTCTTCTTGCTTCCAATTCTTTTCTAATACCCATAATTTCATCACTGTCCAAAATCTGGTCCATTGGCCATTGTTTACCACCAATTCCTAGCCCCTAATGTGAGCTCTTAATCCTTGAAGTCTGGCCTTTACTAAATGTTTCTTAAGTGTTTTTACATTCTTCATCCCTTCTCTTCCCATGTCCCTCTTAATCCAAATTTTTGTACTCTGTAGATTACCCGTGTTTCTTATCACTATTTCCGCCATCAGGGAGGATAACAATTTCACTTTTATCGGCCTGTTACCCTGTGCTTTACCTATCCTTTCCACGTCGTCTATGTCCACTTCACTGAAGTTCATTTAATTCGGTTTTGGATGACTTCCACAACTTTGTAAATTGTCATCACTTTGTCCTCTCCTTTTTCTTCCGGCACTCCATATGTAAATAAGCATTTCTTCCTGTGTTCCTGGGTACTGTCTTCTATTTTTGCCTTCAGCTTCATCACCTCTTCTTCCATATTTCTTATTTTCTCTTCGAGTGACACGATTTCTCTCTCGTTGTTCCCCACTTCGGTTGTTATTTTGTCTGTTTTTCCCCTGAATCCATTGCCTCATATTTTCAAACTCTTTTTTCAATTGTTCCTGAATCACAATTTTTTATCTGTTCAAATGGGCATACTTCTTCCACAACATCCTTTACTACCCTCCTTATGATCTCCACATCTTCCCAGCTCGTGTTGCCACAGGGAGACAGGCCAAGGTTTACTTCCACGCCCCCTATAACTAGCAGTACCATAATCACGGCTACCGCCAATAACATCTCACCCTTCATACTTATTTTCACTTTGTCTCTTTCTCTTTTGGCTGTGTCCTTCTTCTTTCTCCCCTGCCATCTTCCAGTAACTACCCAATACTGCTCCACACCGATCATCTTCCTCTTCACTCTTGTCTTCCCTCTTGCACTTACCACTCACACTCCACTCCCGCTCTACGGACACACTCGGCTCAGCACATCTGCATACTATGCGACCTTAGGCTAGACTGCCTTATATACATCAATGATATGTGTAAAGAAGTGGAATCAGAGATAAGGCTTTTTGCAGATGATGTTATTCTGTACAGAGTAATAAATAAGTTAGAAGATTGCAGCTGCAAAATGACCTCAATAATGTTATGAGATGGACAGTGGGCAATGGTATGAGGATTAACAGGGTTAAAAGTCAGGTTGTGAGTTTCAAAAATAGGAAAAGTCCTCTCAGTTTTAATTACTGCATTGATGGGGTGAAAGTTCCCTTTGGGGATCATTGTAAGTACCTAGGTCTTTATATAAGGAAATTTATATAAGGAAAGATCTTCATTGGGGTAATCACATAAATATGATTGTAAATAAAGGGTACACATCTCTGCACATGTTTATGAGGGCATTTAGGGGCTGTAGTAAGGATGTAAAGGAGAGGGCATATAAGTCTCTGGTAAGACTCCAACTATAGTATGGTTCTAGTGTATGGGACCCTCACCAGCATTACTTGATTCAAGAACTGTAAAAAATCCAAAGAAAAGCGGCTCAGTTTGTTCTGGATGATTTCCGACAAAAGAGTAACGTTACAAAAATGTTGCAAAGTTTGGGCTGGGAAGACTTGGGAGAAAAGAGACGAGCTGCTCGACTAAGTGGTATGTTACATGTAACAAGTGGTATGTTCCGAGCTGTCAGTGGAGAGAGGGCGTGAAATGACATCAGTTGATGAATAAGTTTGAGTGGTGTCTTTAAAAGTAGGAAAGATCACAATATGAAAATAAAGCTGGAATTCAAGAGGACGAATTGGGGCAAATATTCATTTATAGGAAAGGGAGTTAAGGATTGGAATAACTTACCAAGTGAGATGTTCAATAAATTTCCAATTTCTTTGCAATCATTTAAGAAAAAGCTAGGAAAACAGCAGATAGAGAATCTGCCACTTGGGCAACTGGCCTAAATGCAGATCAGTAGCAGTATTGATTGATTGATTGATTGATTGATTGATTGATTGATTGATTGATTGATTGATTGATTGATTGATTGATTGATTGATTGATTGATTGATTGATTGATTGATTGATTGATTGATTGATTGATTGATTGATTGATTGATTGATTGATTGATTGATTGATTGATTGATTGATTGATTGATTGATTGATTGATTGATTGATTGATTGATTGATTGATTGATTGATTGATTGATTGATTGATTGATTGATTGATTGATTGATTGATTGATTGATTGATTGATTGATTGATTGATTGATTGATTGATTGATTGATTGATTGATTGATTGATTGATTGATTGATTGATTGATTGATTGATTGATTGATTGATTGATTGATTGATTGATTGATTGATTGATTGATTGATTGATTGATTGATTGATTGATTGATTGATTGATTGATTGATTGATTGATTGATTGATTGATTGATTGATTGATTGATTGATTGATTGATTGATTGATTGATTGATTGATTGATTGATTGATTGATTGATTGATTGATTGATTGATTGATTGATTGATTGATTGATTGATTGATTGATTGATTGATTGATTGATTGAGCAGTTAATCCTGTGACTTATGAGATAGTTGCAGTGAATCAAGTTCCTTAACTCTCCATGCTACATAACTGGTTCGTACTATAATTGGAATGTTTTGGACTTCTTAGTCAAATCTGGTTCCAACAGGATGGATCATCAGGGTATTTTACAATAAATGTATGAAAATACCTCAATGATGTGTTTATAGAGACAAATGGATTGGAAGAGCTCCTCTGAAATGGCCACCCCAAAGGTCAGATGTGATATTCTATTAAAATGGGGGTACATTAAACAGGTCTTGCCAAAAAATGCAATAGAAGATATCTGAGGAATTTAAACAATCTGTTCAAAATTCATTTTCTTCCATCACACCCGCCATGTTATGGAAGATTTCATATCATTCTTGCAGACAGTAATTCTGTGCTGTGAACGTGGCAGTGTGCATATATATCCTCTGGAGCAAATTGTCTTATTTATCTTATTTATCGTAAATATGTTGTTTAAATAACCTTTTGCAGGTGTGTCTACAGTTCAGAGGGGAGTAATGGAATATTTGGTATTTCCTATAGTAATCTGAAGTCTAGGTCCTCACTAATTCAAACAGCTTGACAATTTTTTCCAAGCAACTTCAGTGCTGCAAAGGAATGGCGCAGTGATTGGTTTCTCCTGAGTGGCAGCCTTCATTTAAGTCCCCCTCTTGGTTTTGATCTGCCATGGAAAACATGGGTTGCTATCAACAGGGCTCAAACCCTCCATGGACTATGTGCTTCATCCCTGGATATTATAAGGCTTATGATCTTTCCATAGCTGCAATTATGGTGAGGTGGAGCAGACAATCCATCACATTGTTACTGAGTGTGAAAGAAGGCCATTCTCTGGACTTGTGGACAAATTTATCACAGCTTCAGTGCAGACCATATAGTGGCTGGATAATCTGAACATTATTTTGTGAAATCCTCTTTTAAATTGTTGATTGTCTCAGTGTTTCATCATTGTTTTTGCATATATCTAGCTATTATGATTACCGTATGTTTCATGTAATTATATAACATGTGTGTTGTAGTTGTAGTAGTAGTATGATGATGATAATATGGCCTCAGCTACCATGTGCAAACATTTTAATTTGATGCCATCTGGCTGCTTACTTATCAATTTCAATGCTTCGTTTTACTCTAGGCCTACTAGATGGCAGAGTAAACTGAATCTCTCTTGGGCATCTAAGGCTTGAGTTTTAATGAATGTTACATGCCGACATTGTACACATGGAGTGTCAAATGGAAATTTTTCTGCCCTTCAAAATTTCGTATACCTCTGCGGGCCAACACAGCCTGATCCACTGAGGAAACTGCTACGACAACGACGATGACACTACTACTACTACTACTACTACCACTATACAGTGCATCTGAAAGTCAGCCTAGAACCAACTAACAATTGATATGATACTAATAGGTTGTTAAGAAAGAGGTAACTATGGAAACAGTAGTATACCATGCCCCACATTTCTGGAGTTTTGATTCTTACGCTGTCTTCCTTGAGCTCTTGACAGTTTTTTAAAATGCGGTCACAGAATACTCCAGAAAATTGGGCAAATTTTTTTGACAGAGTAATCAATGGCTTGGTGACAATTTCAGGAATAGTAAGTAACTTTTAAAAACAATATCATAAAAGTGTGACAGAAAGGTACATTAAGCAGCAGTTGCGTTGGGTCCTTTTGACCTGCAGTTGCAAATGAAAAAGCATACGTGTATTACTGCACAATATGAAGTCCTGATTCTTGGCTGAATGATCACTGTTTTGCCATTTCATTCAAAGGGCCCTGGGTTTGATTCTAGGCTCGGCTGAAGACGTTAACTTCATAATAGTTTATTCCTTCCGATCGGGGACTGGATGTCTGTCTCCGTCTTAATACAAAACCGACACACCACACACTACCGACTATAAATACATATTTAACTTATACATATATATATATACTATATATTTTATAACGGTATGTGGCCTCTAGGGAGACCTGCTCCAGGTATTTTGAGTTGATGCCCATGAATCTATAATACTGACCATAATGGCCAACAGTGGTCTGTATTGAAGCCCATGGACAAACTGAATGTTTGTGAGAGTGGGGCAATACATGCAATGAAATCTAATGTTGAAAGTAGCACAAGCTGGAGACAATAACCAATGATGGTCAAAATCCCCGACCCAGCTGGTAATCGAACCTAGAAACCCTTGGACTAAAGGCCAGCATGCTAACTAGTTAAACTATGGAGCCACACCATAATGTAACACTTACACACCATAAAGTAACACTTACACATAAAATAAGAAATTTGCTTAGCTGCTCACCAATTTTCTAGACATTTCTAAGTATATCTTCTAGCAGAATATGAACACACTTGCATCAGGTCAAATCTCATAACAATAGCAAATGCGCAAGAAATTATTGTCAATAATGACCCCTACTGCACTATGACAAATAACTCAAAAGCAGATGAAATTACATAGTGCTGGCAATATTTTATATTAACACTAGCTGATGTACCCGTGCTTCACTACGGAATTCTACATTGTATAGAGAATTCTAGGGGGCTGCCTGGCCGTGGCGGTAAAGGCGTGCTCAGTTCGCCCGGAAGGACGTGGGTTCGAATCCCCGTTAGGAAGTTATAACATTTAAGAAATGAGATTTCCACTTCCGGAGGTGCATATGGCCCTGAGATTCACTCAGCCTACACCAAAAATGAGTACCAGGTTAATTCCTGGCGGAAAAGGCAGCCGGACGTAGGGCTAACCACTCTACCCCAACAAGTGCCGAGGTTATGGATAGTGGAAACTTTTACCTTACACCCCTCCCAGGGCCTTCATGGCCTGTACCGAGAAGACTGCTTTAAACATAATTCTAGGTTAGGTAGAGTACACGTTGCGAGCAAGAATGTATTAAATTGCAAAGCTCTTAACATTACCCTAAAACACGACGGCGATATCACCAAACATATTTTCTCATATGAAGACTGAGTTAGGGAATTTTCACTGTAACACATTTCGCTTGCATACCATCAGTCACAATCAGGTTGGGAAGCTTTCATTTTAATGGTAGACACTCACTCTCCACCTGCCTTTTTACATCCTCAGAAAGAGTGTCTTACTGGTTTTCCCAACTGAAATTAACAAACATTACAATGACGTCAGTAGGAATGGCGCATTTAAAAGCAATGCTTTCATATGAAATACGCGATCAAATCACAAACCACACATTTTCTCACTTTTAACGAACAGGTCTAAGCTACCAATATTACAGTCCAAAGTTCCAGAGCTGGGATGACCAAGCCGCAGACAGTCGTGATCCGTGAACACACTTCGTCTTCTTTTCGGCGGGGAAGAGGTCGAATAGTGGAGACTCCCAGGGCAAAAACCATGCCCTTTTACTAATCTATTTCCTGGGACTATACGATGAGTCGGTAAATATCAATTTAATACACTGGCAGCGGAAAAATCTATCTGATTTAGAGGCAAATTTTTCCTCCAAGCCAGAGGAGAAACCCACTCTTCACTGCTAGTTTGGAATAAAATGAATGTAGAATTTAATAAAAGTCAAGAGGAAGAAGCTTAAGAAACTGCTCTTTTCAGGGTTGAATTTTGAGTCATTTAGTGAATTGTGGTGTTATAATTTGAAATAGGCCTAAATTGTTATTCTAGACCAGGCCATACTACTACTACTACTACTACTACTACTACTACTACTCGCGTGCTGCTATTGAATGGCTGGTGTTGTTTAGTGCTCCGCGTATTTGCTTAATTAAGTGGTGTTTTAAAGGCTGTGTATGGTTAAAATATATTGCGATTATAAGTGGAAGTGCTGCCTTTCAGAACGCGGTATTATCTCTCTTTGATGAGCTAAAGAGGCATCCCTTTTCTGACAAACCACACATGTTTTAAGGTTATGTTTTCAAAGAGAAAAGAGAGTAGAGGTACTGAGAATAGAAATGTCAAATCCAAAGAGGTTGAAATAGACGTAGAAAACCAAAGAGATACTATGTCGGATGAGGAGCTGGACGTAACCATGGAACTACAGAGTACGAAGACTATAAACCAAAGAGTAGGATTAGAAGAGATGCGACTAGAAATTGATAAGTTAGTCAAGCATAGTGAAGACTTATTAGCATTAGTTAAGATGACTCCCAATACGAAAGCGGAGATAAAGAAAGGTATTAAAGAAATGGGACAAATGGCAGAAATAATCCGTAGTCGTTCGTGGGAATGGGAACAATTTGATGTGAATGAAGATCCAAAGGCTAGGACTGATTTGGAACAGGGCACTACCTCCAGTAAGAAAATAACCCGTGATGTTGGGACACAGGCGCAATTCAGTGACAGAGTGCTAGATATAGAGCAGACCCTTTTGGAAGCTACGTGCTTTGACGAGTTTGCGAAGCTATTGGATAAGGAATGGCCTGACTGTGTTTACAGTAACACGCACGTCATCTCCGGAAATATAGGGAAATTGACTGATTGGGATATATCAATGGTTGTAAATCCCAAACATCTTACAGAGGAGGATGGAATTATGAGAAGCATGAAGAATATGCATACAGAAATCTCTGACTTGCTGAACTCTAATCTGGAGGAAGGTAAGACGGAATTCCTGCGCACTGTTACGCAAACCTACACGAGTCGAGGAGGAGAGCGGGAGAAGCTGCGATATGTATATGTAATACCATATTCATTTAATCAAGATGGAGTAAATGACCTGCAGAGCCTGTATTCATGTCTCACCCACTGGAGAGAGATAATTGAGACTCATGCAAGAAAGAAGGTGCTGATAACTATCCCGGATACCCTTGATCGGAATTATATAAGGAAAATCTTGGAATGGATGTTTCGTAAGAGTGATATTGAAATAGGGTGCTTGGAATCGGGTAAAACGCAGGTAAAACAGGCTGTTTCTGTGGGATTAACATCGAAAAAGAAATCCTTAAATGACAATACTCAGGAAACAGTTACGTGCAAAGCTGCGGGAAAAACGTACGCCGAATTGCTTAAAACAGTAAAGGAAGGAGTAAACATCGAAAAAATTGGTGTTAAAATAAAACGAATAAGGAAAACAGCAAAGGATGACCTTATACTTACTGTAGAAGGTAAAGGAAAGGCTGACGTATTACAACGTGAGATAACTAAAAACGTCAAGGAAATAGAGGTTTCAACAAAAAGGAAGGAGACAACAATTCTAGTGTACGGTATGGATCCGGATTTAAATGAAAACTATCTCAGAGCAGCACTCTCCTTAGAAGCTGCTGTCGAAGAATCTCAGATCAATATTACGTCCGTAAGACCGGGGAGGTTCGGAAATCTGAATGCTACCGTAATATTGCCAACGGAACCATCGAAAATACTGTTAAAGAAAAAGAAAATAAATGTGGGATGGGCAACCTGTATGGTGAAGGAAAAAGTTACAGTTGCAAGGTGTTTTAAATGTCTTGGATTTGGACATAAAGCGCCACACTGCGACGTTAAGGATGACCGGTCACGGAGCTGTCTAAATTGTGGACAAGAAGGCCATTTGGCAAAGGATTGTGGGAACATTTCGTTTTGCACCATGTGCCAAGTGGAGGGCCACCGCTCAGATCAAATGAAATGCCCTACTTACAGGAAGCTAATATTAGAGGCAAGGAAGTTGAATTTAAACGACCAATAATGGACATACTGCAGGCGAATCTCATGAGGAAATCCGACAGTCATGACATCATGTATGCGACAGCCTTGGAAAAGAAAGTAGACTTAGTGCTTGTTAGCGAGCCAAACAGAAGGCGAGTAGCCGAAGGTGGTTGGTTCACGGACAAAAGATGTGATGTAGCTGCATATTTTTTAAATGATAAGTTGGAGGTGCTAAGCATAAGGGCAGAAGAAGGATATTTGTGTATTCAACTTCAGCAATATCAGATTTATTGTTGCTATATCTCTCCTAACATCCCTTTTGATATTTTCAAAGCTGAAGTAGATGCAATAGTTCAGGACTGCATGGCGTCAGGTATTGAATCTATCATTCTCGGAGACCTAAATGTCAAGTCGCCTCTGTGGGGGGCACCAACTGCAGATCGTAGGGGAGAATATTGGGCAGAATGGATAGCGACCCTAGACTTGGTGGTTCATAACACTGGAATCTTACCAACTTTTTCCAGAGGGAACTCAGAGTCTTTCATAGACGTCACCTGCTCAACGCAGGGTATAGCATCATTCATTGTTGACTGGGAAGTTATGGAAGATGAATCTCTCAGCGACCATCGTTTTATTTACTTTCAAGTTAAGGGATCGAAGAAGCTTAATGATATCACGAAAACGGTGTGGAACTATAATTGGGAAACCTTTAAAATTGCAATCGAGTGGATGTCACAAACTGTAAATACAGTGCAACATACTCTAAAAGATGTAACTACTGCTCTTAAAGATGCTTGTAGGACCAGCCGATTGAGGGGATCAACAAAATATAAAACACGAGTCCCTTACTGGTGGAACAATGAAATAGACATGCAAAGGAAAGACTGCAATTGCAAGAGACGAATTCTTACAAGATCTAGGAAAAAAATCAGCCAGGTCAACTTACCATTAGAAGCTGACTATAAGGCATCAAAGAGGCAACTAATGAAGCTAATAAAGGATTCTAAGAGAAATCTCTGGCAAAAGCTATGCGAAGATCTAGACAGTGATATCTGGGGAGCGGGATATAAGATAGTGACCGGTCGAATAATCAACAGGGTACCAGTTCAGCTCCCAGCTGATAGAAGGAAAGCCATAGCAATGGAGTTGTTCCCTTGTACTAATGACAGACTTGAAACGGAATCAGATTTTTGTGTTGCAGAACCGTTCACTGTGGTTGAGTTACAAGAGGTAGCACGCAATATGAAGACTGGTAAGGCACCAGGTGTAGATGGAATCCCACCAGAAGCCATCAAGTACCTATGCAGTTGAGGTGGCACCTGGTTGGATCTTATCAGTCTTCAATGATTTGTTAAAAAAGCGTGAATTCCCCGATGAGTGGAAAGTAGCCAAGCTAGTGCTGTTATTGAAGGCAGGGAAACTATCATTAGATCCATCAGCATACAGGCCACTGTGCTTATTAAACACCTTGAGCAAACTTTACGAAGGATTGATTAAAACTAGACTGGAGAAAGAACTTGAACAACAGGGAGGACTTTCTTCGAACCAGTTTGGATTTAGAAAGGGTAGAACCACAACCCAAGCTATTGAGAGGGTGATTCAAATACAGGCAGAAAGCAGTGAGAAATGGGCTGCCTTATAACGCTAGATGTCAAAAATGCTTTTAACACTGCTTCTTGGAGCATTATTTTGAGAGAACTTCGTAGGATGAACATTTCTCAGTATCTACAACAAATAATCGTTAAGTACTTCAAAGGACGAAGAATACGATTTCATGATTTAGAAGATCTTGAAATGAGTGCTGGCGTTCCACAGGGATCTGTCCTAGGACCCACCTTGTGGAACATTCTATATGATGGTGTCTTACGCCTGCAGCTAACAAAAGGGACAACATGTATTGGTTATGCAGATGACCTTGCAATAGTGGTAATAGCAGAGAATGTAGAAGAACTGACCTTCCGAGTAAATGAATCACTGAGACGAGTTAACCTTTGGATGGTAAATAATAAGTTGAGATTGGCTCCACATAAGACTGAGGCTGTAATTTTGAAAGGTTCCAGGAATTGGAAAAATGTCCGTTTCTTATTAAATGATACAGTGATTATCCCAGGAAAGTCTGTACGATACCTTGGGGTTCTTATTGACAGGAATTGCACATTTGGTGCACATGTGAAGGCAGTAACCCAAAAGGCAGAGAAGAAGGCATCGGCATTAGCCAGACTTATGCCTAACATCGGGGGACTAAGAACAGTTAAGAGACAGATTATGTGCTCTGCAGTATATTCCATTTTACTTTATGCTGCACCTATCTGGCACAATGCACTCAGGAGGAAGATTCACCGAAGAGCTATGGAAAGAGTACAGAGGAAAATGCTGCTCAGAGTTACCTGTGCATATCGAACTGTTTCGACAGCAGCTTTACAAGTTGTAGCTGCCAGTATTCCCATTGACCTCCTCGTTGCAGAGAGAAAACTTTGGCATGAAAGGGGTGCAACTATATCTGCTGAGGAAAAGAAAGCCTCGAGGAACCAACTCTTACTAGAGTGGCAAGACCGATGGGATGGCACAACCGATGTTGGCCAATGGACAAAAAAGCTAATACCCAACATAGAAGACTGGCTTAAATGTAGACATCGGCAGGTAGATTACTATCTGTCGCAGATCCTGACAGGACATGGAAGATTCGGCGTATACGCCATGAAGATGGGAAAGACGCAGGGAGATGGTTGTTGGTACTGTTCTGAAAGGGATACAGTAGAACACACCTTTTTCCACTGTGTTCGATGGGAAGAAGAACGAAGAAAAGCCTGCCAACAACTTGGCCGACAACTCACGCCAGGGAATCTGGTTCAGATTATGTTAGAGAGCCCGTTTGCCTGGAACACAGTAAAGGCAATGGCGCCAAGCATTATGGGGATGAAGGAGAAAGAAGAGAAAGGAAGAACTTAATAACATACATCACTCCATTCTGATGTCATGCCGACAAGCAGTTCCAGAATGGTTTGAGTGAAGAGGGCAGGGGTTTTTAGTTGGTGGAAATCCAACTCCCACACAGAGTGGTGTCTTTAAAAGATTTTCCCCTGCCATAACAAAAAAAAAAAAAAAAAAAAAAAAAAAAAAAAACTACTACTACTACTACTACTACTACTACTACTACTACTACTACTACTAGTTCGATATGCACAGGTAACTCTGAACAGCATTTTCCTCTGTACTCTTTCCATAGCTCTTCGGTGAATCTTCCTCCTGAGTGCATTGTGCCAGATAGGTGCAGCATAAAGTAAAATGGAATATACTGCAGAGCACATAATCTGTCTCTTAACTGTTCTTGGTCCCCCGATGTTAGGCATAAGTCTGGCTAATGCCGATGCCTTCTTCTCTGCCTTTTGGGTTACTGCCTTCACATGTGCACCAAATGTGTAATTCCTGTCAATAAGAACCCCAAGGTATCGTACAGACTTTCCTGGGATAATCACTGTATCATTTAATAAGAAACGGACATTTTTCCAATTCCTGGAACCTTTCAAAATTACAGCCTCAGTCTTATGTGGAGCCAATCTCAACTTATTATTTACCATCCAAAGGTTAACTCGTCTCAGTGATTCATTTACTCGGAAGGTCAGTTCTTCTACATTCTCTGCTATTACCACTATTGCAAGGTCATCTGCATAACCAATAGATGTTGTCCCTTTTGTCAGCTGCAGGCGTAAGACACCATCATATAGAATGTTCCACAAGGTGGGTCCTAGGACAGATCCCTGTGGAATGCCAGCACTCATTTCAAGATCTTCTAAATCATGAAATCGTATTCTTCGTCCTTTGAAGTACTTAACGATTATTTGTTGTAGATACTGAGAAATGTTCATCCTACGAAGTTCTCTCAAAATAATGCTCCAAGAAGCAGTGTTAAAAGCATTTTTGACATCTAGCGTTATCAAGGCAGCCCATTTCTCACTGCTTTCTGCCTGTATTTGAATCACCCTCTCAATAGCTTGGGTTGTGGTTCTACCCTTTCTAAATCCAAACTGGTTCGAAGAAAGTCCTCCCTGTTGTTCAAGTTCTTTCTCCAGTCTAGTTTTAATCAATCCTTCGTAAAGTTTGCTCAAGGTGTTTAATAAGCACAGTGGCCTGTATGCTGATGGATCTAATGATAGTTTCCCTGCCTTCAATAACAGCACTAGCTTGGCTACTTTCCACTCATCGGGGAATTCACGCTTTTTTAACAAATCATTGAAGACTGATAAGATCCAACCAGGTGCCACCTCAACTGCATAGGTACTTGATGGCTTCTGGTGGGATTCCATCTACACCTGGTGCCTTACCAGTCTTCATATTGCGTGCTACCTCTTGTAACTCAACCACAGTGAACGGTTCTGCAACACAAAAATCTGATTCCGTTTCAAGTCTGTCATTAGTACAAGGGAACAACTCCATTGCTATGGCTTTCCTTCTATCAGCTGGGAGCTGAACTGGTACCCTGTTGATTATTCGACCGGTCACTATCTTATATCCCGCTCCCCAGATATCACTGTCTAGATCTTCGCATAGCTTTTGCCAGAGATTTCTCTTAGAATCCTTTATTAGCTTCATTAGTTGCCTCTTTGATGCCTTATAATCAGCTTCTAATGGTATTAAGTTGACCTGGCTGATTTTTTTCCTAGATCTTGTAAGAATTCGTCTCTTGCGATTGCAGTCTTTCCTTTGCATGTCTATTTCATTGTTCCACCAGTAAGGGACTCGTGTTTTATATTTTGTTGATCCCCTCAATCGGCTGGTCCTACAAGCATCTTTAAGAGCAGTAGTTACATCTTTTAGAGTATGTTGCACTGTATCTACAGTTTGTGACATCCACTCGATTGCAATTTTAAAGGTTTCCCAATTATAGTTCCACACCGTTTTCGTGATATCATTAAGCTTCTTCGATCCCTTAACTTGAAAGTAAATAAAACGATGGTCGCTGAGAGATTCATCTTCCATAACTTCCCAGTCAACAATGAATGATGCTATACCCTGCGTTGAGCAGGTGACGTCTATGAAAGACTCTGAGTTCCCTCTGGAAAAAGTTGGTAAGATTCCAGTGTTATGAACCACCAAGTCTAGGGTCGCTATCCATTCTGCCCAATATTCTCCCCTACGATCTGCAGTTGGTGCCCCCCACAGAGGCGACAGCAGCTTTACAAGTTGTAGCTGCCAGTATTCCCATTGACCTCCTCGTTGCAGAGAGAAAACTTTGGCATGAAAGGGGTGCAACTATATCTGCTGAGGAAAAGAAAGCCTCGAGGAACCAACTCTTACTAGAGTGGCAAGACCGATGGGATGGCACAACCGATGTTGGCCAATGGACAAAAAAGCTAATACCCAACATAGAAGACTGGCTTAAATGTAGACATCGGCAGGTAGATTACTATCTGTCGCAGATCCTGACAGGACATGGAAGATTCGGCGTATACGCCATGAAGATGGGAAAGACGCAGGGAGATGGTTGTTGGTACTGTTCTGAAAGGGATACAGTAGAACACACCTTTTTCCACTGTGTTCGATGGGAAGAAGAACGAAGAAAAGCCTGCCAACAACTTGGCCGACAACTCACGCCAGGGAATCTGGTTCAGATTATGTTAGAGAGCCCGTTTGCCTGGAACACAGTAAAGGCAATGGCGCCAAGCATTATGGGGATGAAGGAGAAAGAAGAGAAAGGAAGAACTTAATAACATACATCACTCCATTCTGATGTCATGCCGACAAGCAGTTCCAGAATGGTTTGAGTGAAGAGGGCAGGGGTTTTTAGTTGGTGGAAATCCAACTCCCACACAGAGTGGTGTCTTTAAAAGATTTTCCCCTGCCATAACAAAAAAAAAAAAAAAAAAAAAAAAAAAAAAAAAAAAAAAAAACCTACTACTACTACTACTACTACTACTACTACTACTACTACTACTAGTTCGATATGCACAGGTAACTCTGAACAGCATTTTCCTCTGTACTCTTTCCATAGCTCTTCGGTGAATCTTCCTCCTGAGTGCATTGTGCCAGATAGGTGCAGCATAAAGTAAAATGGAATATACTGCAGAGCACATAATCTGTCTCTTAACTGTTCTTGGTCCCCCGATGTTAGGCATAAGTCTGGCTAATGCCGATGCCTTCTTCTCTGCCTTTTGGGTTACTGCCTTCACATGTGCACCAAATGTGTAATTCCTGTCAATAAGAACCCCAAGGTATCGTACAGACTTTCCTGGGATAATCACTGTATCATTTAATAAGAAACGGACATTTTTCCAATTCCTGGAACCTTTCAAAATTACAGCCTCAGTCTTATGTGGAGCCAATCTCAACTTATTATTTACCATCCAAAGGTTAACTCGTCTCAGTGATTCATTTACTCGGAAGGTCAGTTCTTCTACATTCTCTGCTATTACCACTATTGCAAGGTCATCTGCATAACCAATAGATGTTGTCCCTTTTGTCAGCTGCAGGCGTAAGACACCATCATATAGAATGTTCCACAAGGTGGGTCCTAGGACAGATCCCTGTGGAATGCCAGCACTCATTTCAAGATCTTCTAAATCATGAAATCGTATTCTTCGTCCTTTGAAGTACTTAACGATTATTTGTTGTAGATACTGAGAAATGTTCATCCTACGAAGTTCTCTCAAAATAATGCTCCAAGAAGCAGTGTTAAAAGCATTTTTGACATCTAGCGTTATCAAGGCAGCCCATTTCTCACTGCTTTCTGCCTGTATTTGAATCACCCTCTCAATAGCTTGGGTTGTGGTTCTACCCTTTCTAAATCCAAACTGGTTCGAAGAAAGTCCTCCCTGTTGTTCAAGTTCTTTCTCCAGTCTAGTTTTAATCAATCCTTCGTAAAGTTTGCTCAAGGTGTTTAATAAGCACAGTGGCCTGTATGCTGATGGATCTAATGATAGTTTCCCTGCCTTCAATAACAGCACTAGCTTGGCTACTTTCCACTCATCGGGGAATTCACGCTTTTTTAACAAATCATTGAAGACTGATAAGATCCAACCAGGTGCCACCTCAACTGCATAGGTACTTGATGGCTTCTGGTGGGATTCCATCTACACCTGGTGCCTTACCAGTCTTCATATTGCGTGCTACCTCTTGTAACTCAACCACAGTGAACGGTTCTGCAACACAAAAATCTGATTCCGTTTCAAGTCTGTCATTAGTACAAGGGAACAACTCCATTGCTATGGCTTTCCTTCTATCAGCTGGGAGCTGAACTGGTACCCTGTTGATTATTCGACCGGTCACTATCTTATATCCCGCTCCCCAGATATCACTGTCTAGATCTTCGCATAGCTTTTGCCAGAGATTTCTCTTAGAATCCTTTATTAGCTTCATTAGTTGCCTCTTTGATGCCTTATAATCAGCTTCTAATGGTATTAAGTTGACCTGGCTGATTTTTTTCCTAGATCTTGTAAGAATTCGTCTCTTGCGATTGCAGTCTTTCCTTTGCATGTCTATTTCATTGTTCCACCAGTAAGGGACTCGTGTTTTATATTTTGTTGATCCCCTCAATCGGCTGGTCCTACAAGCATCTTTAAGAGCAGTAGTTACATCTTTTAGAGTATGTTGCACTGTATCTACAGTTTGTGACATCCACTCGATTGCAATTTTAAAGGTTTCCCAATTATAGTTCCACACCGTTTTCGTGATATCATTAAGCTTCTTCGATCCCTTAACTTGAAAGTAAATAAAACGATGGTCGCTGAGAGATTCATCTTCCATAACTTCCCAGTCAACAATGAATGATGCTATACCCTGCGTTGAGCAGGTGACGTCTATGAAAGACTCTGAGTTCCCTCTGGAAAAAGTTGGTAAGATTCCAGTGTTATGAACCACCAAGTCTAGGGTCGCTATCCATTCTGCCCAATATTCTCCCCTACGATCTGCAGTTGGTGCCCCCCACAGAGGCGACAGCAGCTTTACAAGTTGTAGCTGCCAGTATTCCCATTGACCTCCTCGTTGCAGAGAGAAAACTTTGGCATGAAAGGGGTGCAACTATATCTGCTGAGGAAAAGAAAGCCTCGAGGAACCAACTCTTACTAGAGTGGCAAGACCGATGGGATGGCACAACCGATGTTGGCCAATGGACAAAAAAGCTAATACCCAACATAGGAGACTGGCTTAAATGTAGACATCGGCAGGTAGATTACTATCTGTCGCAGATCCTGACAGGACATGGAAGATTCGGCGTATACGCCATGAAGATGGGAAAGACGCAGGGAGATGGTTGTTGGTACTGTTCTGAAAGGGATACAGTAGAACACACCTTTTTCTACTGTGTTCGATGGGAAGAAGAACGAAGAAAAGCCTGCCAACAACTTGGCCGACAACTCACGCCAGGGAATCTGGTTCAGATTATGTTAGAGAGCCCGTTTGCCTGGAACACAGTAAAGGCAATGGCGACAAGCATTATGGGGATGAAGGAGAAAGAAGAGAAAGGAAGAACTTAATAACATACATCACTCCATTCTGATGTCATGCCGACAAGCAGTTCCAGAATGGTTTGAGTGAAGAGGGCAGGGGTTTTTAGTTGGTGGAAATCCAACTCCCACACAGAGTGGTGTCTTTAAAAGATTTTCCCCTGCCATAACAAAAAAAAACAAAAAAAAAAAAAACCTACTACTACTACTACTACTACTACTACTACTAAAGTGAGCCTCTGCCGTAAGTATGCACACTGCTCATTCAAAACAGCGCGTGGGAGTGGGGATCGAACAGCTGGAATACTATGATGAACCGGTGTGTTACGTACCAGCTGTATCAGAAAATGTATGAACCAGAGGAATGGCATGCTAAAGAAAAAAGTTTTCTAACTCCCCGGCTATTTTCCGCCAGTAATCAGTCAGGCTATTATACTTGGTATGCAGCAGTAATCCCATCTATCAGAGTTGAGAGGCAGCATAAGAGACAAAGAACACCGCCACAAACAATGGTCAATGTAATGTTATTGTTCACCAATGTTATGCGTTTTCGATATTGTAGGCCTTCACATTTAGTTTTCTTCATACTTTGAAATACCACTCCTATCATAGTCGGTACGGTAAAACTGAATAAAATATACATGATCAGAAACTGTATTCTCTGTAACTTTTGTTATGTAGTACTTTTCGATAGGATCAATAACATAGGCATTTAAAAATTAAATTTTAGGCGCCTTCCCCTAAACTACATTTTAATCCAGTTCGAATAAAATTGTTTATAGCTTAGACTGTAGTTTCTTATTCCCCGTCTCTATATACCGATTTTCATTAAATTCTGTTAACCCATTTTCTCGTGGCTCGGAGTTGATCTGGACTTAGCAACAAAAATGCTAATTCATGAATATCTGTGTTATCATAGCCGGTTCGGTAAAAATGTAGACATAATTAGTTGGAAATTTAATTCTATATAACTTTTGTTATGTAATATTTATCGATACGACCACTAATAATATAAATATTTGAGAATTAAATTTTATGCCTTCCCCCAAACTACCATTTCACTGAGCGTGAATAAAATTATGTATAGCCTAGATTTTAGTGGCTCATTCTCCGACTTTGCATACAAATTTTCTATGAGATTTGACCATTAATAACGTGAATATTTAAGAATTAGTTTTTTGGCCTTCCCCTAAACTACCATTTCACTCAGCGTGAACAAAATTATTTATAGCCTAGATTGTAGCGACGTATTTTCCAACTTTGCCTACTAATTCTCATTAAGATAAAACCACTAATAACATAAATATTTGAAAATTAAATTTTAGGCCTTCCCCTAAACTACCATTTCAATCAGTGTGAATAAAATTATTTATGGCCTAGATTGTAGCGACTTATTCCCCGACTTTGCATACCGATTTTTATTAAATTCTCTTCAGCCGTTTTCTAGTGATGCGTGTACAGACAGACAGACAGACAGACAGACAGACAGACAGACAGACAGACAGACAGACAGACAGACAGACAGACAGACAGACAGACAGACAGACAGACAGACAGACATTACAGAAAAGTAAAAATTGCATTTCCTTGTTACTGTGGACATGGCCGATACATAAACACCATTCTTTTCAAATTCTGAGCAAAGTACAGACAAAACTCTTATTTTTATATATATAGATTTGCAACTAGTGCCGTGACCTCATTCTATACCTCTTAAATCGTTAGAAACTGAGTCTAACCATCATCATCTTGGTCTCCCTCTACTTCTCTTACCCTCCATAACAGAGTCCATTATTCTCCCAGGTAACCTATCCTCCTCCATTCGCCACACGACCCCACCAACGAAGATGGTTTATGCGTACAGCTTCATACATTCAGTTCATTCCTAACTTAACTTTTATGTCCTCATTCCGACTACCCACCTGCCATTATTTCCACCTGTTTCTACCAGCAATCATTCTCGCTACTTTCACGTCTGTTACTTCTAACTTATGAATAAGATATCCTGAGTCCACCCAGCTTTCACACCCGTTAAGCAAAGTTGGTCTGAAAACAGACTGATGTAAAGATAATTTCGTCTGGGAACTGACTTCCTTCTTACAGAATACTGTTGATCGCAACTGCGAGCTCATGCTTTAGTTTTACTGTACCTTGTTTCATTCTCACTATATTCCCATCTTGGGAGAACACACAACCTAAATACTTGAAATTATCTACCTGTTCCAGCTTTGTATAGCCCCTGCAAGTACCCTGAACCAAAACATAAATGCCTTTGATTGATTTTAATAATCTACCCTTAATCCCATAGTGCGGCCTGAATCCAGTATTCGGAAGATAGTTGGTTCGAGCCCCCACTGTTGGCAGCCCTGAAGATGGTTTTCCGTGGTTTTCCATTTTCACACCAGGCAAATGGTGGGGCTGTACATTAAATAAGGCCATGGCCACTCCCTTCCCACTTCTAGCCCTTTCCTCTCCCATTGTCGCCATAAGACCTATCTGTGTCGGTGTGACGTAAAGCAACTTGCAAAAAAAAAACCTCACTTTTACTTACTTTTTACTTATTAAGAAGCCTGCCCTTTTAGACAGATTGCCATATTCATACTTTCACTGTAGCTGTAAACCAGACTGTTTTTTTTTTTTTCATTTACTTGAACCAGCTATATGGCTGACTTGTCAAAGACAAGCACAATAGTCTGTAATTAATAAATATTAAACACATTAGGAAATCAATTTTTATAGGTTCAGTATTGTACTTTTGAGCATAAACTTTAACATTAGAAAAACATAACTACAGATTATTTTAAAAATTTCTCTACAGGAAGGGAAGAGGTTAAAACAATGTGAATCCCTCTGTCCAATACTTTGAGATATGGTGAAAATTAGTTTTGAATGTTACCATAAGAGAATGGTTTTAATTTCACTCTGAGATAAGTAACACATCCTTCTGTCTCAGATATTTGCAGCATCTCTCCTGGCAGCTTCATGTCCTTCAGCAGCTGGCCTTCTCAACATTTCCAACATTCAGTCAGGCTTGTATACAGGAGCGTAAGTATTCCTGGAAAACATTACGATTAACAAAAAAAAACTAGTTTTGACTCAACTCTCACTTTTTGCCTTTTCCATTTCAGATTTGGTGTGGAGCTAGGTCTGGGCTAGTCCAATATATAGCACCAGTTCACAGGTCTTTTGAGATTGTAGCCTAATGACTTGAACTTAATAAATATAAAAATGACTCTATATGTGTCTGTTGACTTGAATAGTCTCCCATGGATTGTCTGTCATCAGGGAATTTTCTGGATACTATATACAGAATACCAATGCCTCTAAATATATATATACACCGGTATATTTGCCTGCCTATCAAGCATGGCTTCGTAAAACAATCCGCAGAGCTGTAGATCCACCAGAATGAAGGATATAATATACAGTGATTAGCGATCCCATCCTTCATATCAAGTGTTATCAAGCCAAAGATCAATACCCATTCTGATACTGGTAATCTGGCAACCTTGTGTGTATCTGTGAATGACAGAAAATTAGGTTGAAAGCATGAGAACACACCTATCCACAGCTTTCTCCGATAGGTGACTAGAGTCAGCCATAAGGTTCTGTATGAACTGCACACCATGCAGCGTGGCTGGCCTATTTGAGTGTAATGGAGGAGCTGTGTCGCTGAGACCACAGAGTTAGTAAATAATACACTACAGGTAGCACCAGCACCACCGTCTGCAAGAGAATCACTGCAGCAATTAGAGCATGTTGAACTCTCAGCTTTTGGCAAAAAGCTCCCTCAGCTGTACTCATCAATGTAGAGAACTTTTAAAACTGTGTCGATATTGTTATGATTTAAAATTCTTATATGTCAACATTCTCAGATACTGCAGTATACCATGTAATTCAGCCACCCCTTCCAATGTAGTTTTACGCAACCCAAGTAACGTGCGACATGGTTATAAGGTGGCTATTCCCCTACAGGTGTATTGTATGGTAGTAATGTCCAGTGAGCATATTTTTCACAATTCTGAACCCTACCGACAGGTTATATCATCCGCTCACAAAACATGATGCCTTGAAATCAAATAGCGACGTCCTTTGACCATGTAACTATGTTAATGTGCTGTGCCTCATGAGCGGGTGTAATGAAGAGGGGAATCAATCCATAAAACTAGGTAACAGTTCAGTAATTAATATCTTAAAACACCAAACCGGATGGCGTATATATTCTACTCTCATAGTACTACCACTATGTTCCCAGCAGTGTAGTGTAGCGGATGTGGTTAGGCATTGGCCTAGCAATCGACGGAATGTGCCATCGGCGATTATAATCCTGCATTGTTCAAATATTTTTGCATCGGTTTGATGTTTGAATACATAAACACTGTCATTTCACTTCATCAAATTTTTAATTTGTTTGTGTAATAATTTGTTTTACCACTTAAGATGGCCTTGAGAATAGTCTGAAACATGTATAGACCTTGTTCCATCCAACAGATGAGTTGATTTGTATTGATAAGGAGGATTTTATAAATATTTTTATTTGTAAAGGGTACATAAACACAGGCCTATGTTTGCCACATTCAAACACCAGAATGATGCTGTTATTCATCTTGTGCCCTGAACATACTCTGCTGGTTAGGGCCTGAATGTAATCTCTGCTGTCATTCAGCACGTTTTTCACAGAAGAATACGTCGACATGTTCCTCATTTATGGGGAAGCAAGACAAAACCCATGCGAGGCACGAGGACTCAAAAATTTGTGAATAAGTTCGGATTCAAGGATTTATGAATAATACTACAGAGAGAACTGAAAATGAGTAGTTTGAGATGTTCCAAACTGTATGGCCAAATGCTGATGGTAATAAAGTGGAGATGGACTTAAAATTACAGAAATTACAGAACACTGAGAAATCTTGGAGCAGAATTTCATAAATATTTTCTTCACTATTTCAACTGGGTTCATGATCTGTTTGTTAGGGATTCAAAACCTCTTTTGATTAATAGGGATCGAAAGTTTATGCATTTGCATATATTTTTCCCACCATTGTATGAATATGATGGTAAATTATTTATGCAAATCAATTTTATCTGAACGGAATATGAAGATTTTTATTGAGCATAAAAATGAATATTTTGTTTTTCTTAATAGATGCATCATATTTTGGATTTTATGCCCTAAAATGGCAAATTAAAAGGATATTATTATTTTACTATGCTTAAAATGTATGCCTTGGCATTTTCTACTAATGTGTAATATGTTTCGCGAGTGCAATGAATGCAATTGATAACAATGACGACTCATATAAGAGGGCTCATTCAGATAAGAAATGAGCTTTTAGCTGTGCAGTATGAAGGACTGGGAAATATGCTTCAGCATGAAACAGCAGGATAGCGAGCCGGGGAGCATGACTCACCAATGGTACCTGATACGCGAAGCTGGATGTCATGTGTCTATGATGCAATTCCAGTATTTCCCCACACACGCTTGGGAATTAGTGTTGCCAATCTTACTATTTTACACTAAACCAAGTGGTTTTGAGTTATTGTTTAGCTAGAGGAATATGAAAATTCACACTGCCTGAAGACCTTCAGCTACAAAAAATTTATTTATTATTGTACGTATATTTATCCATGGTTCAGCAGCAGCTTCTTCGTTACGGAAGTTGACAACATTGTTGGGAATCACAGTGTGAGGGATTCACATGAGAAATCAATCTTTCACAATAGTAATGCCGCAGCTTTGATAGCAACTGACTGGATATAGTTTAGCCCAGTCGTCTTAACAGTGCTGAGCATGTTACGTATGAGTTGTGGAATGTGACTAAGTGTTAAGTATGTGTATACATTGTTCTTTAATATTTGCATAGTGTACATCATGCCGAAAACTAAATTAAGTAGTGCAGTTAGGGTTAAAGGCTACCGAGACAAGTTTCCTTCTGAATTTATTTCTACAGATTCTAAAATAGTATATTACAAAGCATGTGAGAAGAAAGTAAGTAGTGAAAAACAGTATCAAGTATTGCAGCATATAAACATATCCAAAACTTAAGAAGTCAGTTGCTATGAAGCGCAGTACAAATTCTGCTATGTAAAAGTAGTAGACAAGGAGTAGACAAACAAAGTTTTTCTCAGACCTCACTCAGACCTCTCTCAGACCTTTCTAGCAGCAGATATTCCTCTCTTTAAGCTCAACAATCCAACACTCAAAGTTCCTTCACAAATACACCCATGAAAATATTCCAGATTAAAGCACTTTTCGCAAAACTTATTATCAGTTAGTGTTCAAGTGTTGATGAAACAACAGAGTCTGAAGATCGTTTTGTAATGAATATAGTAGTTGGAGCCCTTTGTAAAGAACAGCCAACTACCCCATATCTTCTTAATGTGGGACAGCTAGAGGTCACAAACAACAAAACAGTAACTCAGTTTGTCATTGATTCAATGAAATTGTTGTAGCCTGATGGTATTGAATACAACAATGTACTCGTCATGTTAACGGTCACAGCTAGTTGCATGATAATATCGGGGACAACATTAAAAGGTATTTTCCCTAATGAAATTCACTTAATATGTCTCGCACCTGGACTTCATTGCACAGCAGAGACCATTCATGCTATCCATTAGTTGACAATGTAGTGTCGTCTGTTAAGAAAATATTTGTAAAAGCTCCACCACAGATTCAGATATTCACATCAATAGCACCTGATGCTCCCTTATCACCATAACTTATTTTAATGCGCTGGAGATCATAGATGGAGGCTGCGCTCTATTATTCAGAATATTTACCGAAAATTAGAGAAGTTGTAAAATAATTATTTCCTAATAAAGCAGCATCTATTGAGCTGGCACAGCAAACATTGTCAAGCAAAGAATTAGAAAGTAACTTTGTGTTTATAATAGCTCATTTTGTTTGTATTTGTGAAACTATTACATCACTGGAAGCAGTTGGGATTCCTTTACATCAGTCATTTGCAAAATGTGACAAAACCATATCCACTTTAGAAACAGTTCCAGGGGTTGTAGAAGAAATAGTGAAATAGAAAGTAACAAATATTCTCTCCAAAACTCCTGGGTATAATGTACTGCTTGAAATTGTAGGCAAAGCACCCACAACATGAACAGAACAATGTAGTTGTTTAGCACTACAAAGCTTTGCTGAGGGACACCAGACAAAGCATTGACCGTGGAAGGCATCCGTCATTCCCTAGCTGTTAACAGCAATAGCAAAGAATTCACCGATGATGAGGCTAGCACTTCAAAATCCATGGAATAATGACCTAACTTATAGATCATTTATTGTATGGAAATAAGCTCAAATTAATTATGCATATTTTGTTGTATATTTAGGTACTTTCTAGGGCATAAATACATACGTGTTTATACTGCTTTTAGGGCATCAACTTCTGATCCCTCCTGATTAATACAGAAGAGAAATCCACAGATTTAAAAGCAAACAGGACACAAATCTAATCTTCTCAAAGTGCCTTTGGACACATCTGAGTTGTCAACTGCCATTTTTAATGATTTGAGTGAATGGGTTGTTCACATTGTCTGAAATTAAGACATCAAGAGAGTGACTCAAATACACTGATGAAGAAATGAGAATTGCCTTGCCAATAATTCTATCACAGATCCAGCCACCTACTGTATGTGTAGCTAAGCAGGCACAAATATTGCGCTGAATGTATGAGTAGACTTATTTAACATAATAGAAGAGTACATTTTCTTGTATATTCTACAGTAAATTAAAGTTCATAAATTGTTAAGAAATGCACAAGTCAATTTCTGTTAATAATAATAATAACAATAATAATAACTGTAACATGAACTCCCCACCACCACCATAGAGAATTCTTTAAACATGTTGCTTTAGCGTCATCTGGTGGCAATACGTTGGACTCGGTCAAGATAACATTGCTATTGGTTTAGTTCTTTAACCAACCTAAAGGTATTACTTTCCTGACAGGGGTTGCCACCTAGGAGCCTGTCTTGGAACATTTTAGGGAGAATTGTGAATGTTAGGAGTTGACATCCCTTACCTTTTTCCTTTCGAAAGTAGAGTATATGTTACTTATCTTGGCAGTTTGAAGTGGTAACGAGTGTGGACACAGTGTTTGATCCATACTTGAAGGTGTTGAGGGCTGGTTTCTTGTTTAAGGGGTGGAAACCCAAATTGTTATATAACTTAACCCTTATAATGTTCAGAGCATTAAGTTTATTAACTATTGTAAATATTTAACTGTTTATATTATTGTTACAGATTACTTCCTGTAATGTTTTCCTTATACTGTAAAAAAAAAAAAAAAAAAAAAAAAAGAGGGAAAAAAATGCAAAAAAGAACATTGGGAAAATATACTCTATTCCTACTGCCTTGAGGCATTTTTCTATATTCCCTTTGTCCAGTCCTATGGCTCAGCTGCTTCTTCCCCTGTGGACCACCGTAATAATCACAACAATAATAATACTCAGGGCTCAAAACTTTCCGTGTGCTAGGCCACCATGGCGACAGAAAATTAGAGTCTGGCGCCTAGCTTATTTTAATGTTAGTATTCCCAATTTTTATCAGGCAGTAGATTTGATTTGTATATGATTGGATGGATTAAAAACAAATTACATTAAATTTATCAAGTTCAAATTTTCAAATTTATTTACCTTGACAGTTTAGACCCCTTCTATTCCCAGATGTCAACCGGCGAGTTACTGAATAGCCATGTACTTTGACTGTCCACTTGTGTATTGTGATCTTCTGTTGTTATGAGCATATTTGCTGTGATTGTAGTGTTTGGCAGCAGACAGTAGCACAAAGAAGTTCTGTACTTTGATCTTTGTCCGAAGTGAAAGCGGGCCACTATATATGCATGGTGTATCAGAACCATACTGACAAAAAAATCAGGGATGCTCTTCACATTAAGAATGATGGTGCAATCAGATTAGCAGAGAAAATTTTTCTTTTCAAGAATATGAGGTTACTTTGCTATAACATATAAATCTCATTTTTGTCCCATATTGGCATCAAATCAATTAAGGTTAGGTTGAAGGAAGAATCCCACCTTCCAATACTTAAGAATTTGTTTTTTACTGCTAGACTATGTATTTATAAAACATATTCCAGCTTAAAATCTAGTTACTTTATTTTTAAAAATTACATGTTTCATTCCTAATGTGGAAAATCTTCAGCTAAAAATGGATACAACAATTGGCATGAAAGAAATAAAAACACTTATATAATAAATAATAAATTTGAAGTGAATTTGTTTCGAAAGAAATTGAAGTGTTGCGTTTTTTGTGCCACTCAGTGTATAAATTTACAATTATGAAGGGATTAACATTTTGATGTGTCGTATTGAGTCATGGATAATTTATTGTGTGACATAAGTTCAGAAAGGTTGTAGAACACTGACTTAGATGTGTGTGAACACTGAAGTGGACAAAGTTAATACAGATATCGTTAAAATTTGTAAACATTTTCATAATACCCAGGTAATTGAATGCAGCAGTTTTGAAAGACACTGTTACACAAAGCATGGCCTTTATCTAAACAATTCAGGTAAACAAAAGATAGCAAAATATTGTTCTAGATTTTATTATCTTAAGATATGTACTGTAAAAAAGGCAACTCCCTTGAGTTATAATACTGACCAGAAAAACTAGTAGAAGGAGCCAGATGTACTTCAAGCTGAGTCAGTCAACTAGAAAATGAAACTCAGGAAAGTAAGGAATTTCAAGTTACCCAAGTGCAACAGTCAAGTTTTAGGGAGGAACGGGGTCTGAGTATTCTCTTGGTAAACTGTCAGAGTGTAGTAAATAAACAATTAATATTCAGTACATTGATGGAATCTTATGAGACTGATGTGGTGATAGGAGTAGAATCGTGGTTGAGAGAAGGGGTGGGTAATAGAGAAGTATTTCCAGAAGGGTATACAGTCTATCATAGAGACCGTGGAGATAAAATGGGATGGGGGGTGTTTATTCTGGTGAAGGAAATTTATTGTTCACATGAATGGTTTACCGATGAATGGGATGAAATATTAGGGATAAAATAAGTTTGTGATAATATGAAGGAGGTGGGAATTATAGGAACATATAGGCCTGGAAGAGAGGAAAGAGACATGGAAATATTTGAGAAAATAATAGAATATGTCACCGGTGGTGAGTTGATAGAGTCGGTGGAATCGTTTAATTCTTGACTTGTCATGAAACCGTCATTGAAAGAAACTAAGGAACTGACATTTTGTTTTTTTTGTTGCTGTAAATTCATGTAAATGTATGTGTGTTTTAATTTTTGTGAAATTTATGGATTTAAAAAAATGTCAGGACTTACAGGAAAGACTGTGAACTGTTGATATTTAATAATCATTATGAGTGTTGGAAGACATTGATATTGGAGATCTCCAGTAATATGTTTGCTGTAACCCATTTTTTGTATCACCCTGTAGTTGCCACGTGGAGACTTCGATCATGAAAACGCCGAGTTTCGCAATCAAAACCTCTAGAATTTATTTCCCACATTACCATATATGGTGCTGTAATGCCATTGGCGAAAATAACATTAATTTGTATTGGTGAAACTTCAGGTCGAATCATAGGTAGCTTCCCTGATTGGCTGTTTGAGTATTTCCCAATTTCCGGCCTTTTGGCTCCTCAGCAGGAGCAAGGCTCTGTTCAGCGCCTTTGGTTTTCGTACGTCTTAACGATCGGACGCACCTTGTAAGGTGGTCCGCTCAGCGGCTCCAGCCATCTCGGGGTAAGTATGTTTTCTTTTCTCAAATGTTAAATGAATATGTAAATTCATTTGTGCGGAGTTTACCTTTGACCCTGGTTTTCACCGTTTGGTTTTGTAATGCCTTAGTTCGTCAGCTAGGCATAGCCTTTGTTTTGAAGGCAATTCCTTTTATTAACCTTTTGTGTAAATGTAAATTTTAATTTTTCCATTTGGGTTGCCTCCAGTAATTCCACGTCAATTTAGTGTACACCTGTTGAGCTATGCGTTCCTCACTGATGTGTATTAGGAGAGGACTGCACCTCTAAAGGCCTCTGCGCTAAATTTAAATTTACATTGTTTTCTTTCCTTGTAAACACTTTTGTATTTGCCTTGTAAGATGGTTGTAATTATGTCATATTCCCTGTTAAATTTTCCTTGTAAATTTCATAGTCAAAGTTATGCTCACCTTCTTAAATATAATTGTAATATTGTGTTATTTAATGCCCTGAAGAACCACCGATAGGAACCTTGTGGTTCATTTTAACCTTTTCTTAATTGATAATGTTATCCTGTTAATTGGTGTTCTTTATACCTTGTTTAAATTCTAAATGTTGAGAAAATTAGACTAAAGGGTAATGCTCTCACGTTTCTTTCCCTACAACGTCACGTAAGATCTCGTCCTCTGTAGGGTTTCCCGGCCTGCTTCCCAAATATCCTTTCTCTAGTTGTCATGTTGATAACCCTGCGTAGCTGCGTGTATGTTGTTGAAATATAAGATGTTTTTTCCTGGTGAATCATAGGCTGATGTTCGTTCAGGTTAGTTAATTTTGGTTTATTAAATCATTACTTGTTTTATATGTACCTTGTATTATGTGTTCTCATCTGTAAAAGGGGTGGGGGCGCTTACATCTGGTAGCAGAGCGTGGTTGTAGAAGAAAGAGATGTGAAAGCAATAACCCTTGTCTAACCTAAAAAAATAATCTGTATCATCTCCTAACATAATTTCTTGTTAACATGTCTCGTGTGGTCCCTGTTCCGTTCCATTTGAGGAAGGAGGAATTAGTTTACGAACTTCATATTCATAAATGGAATTTGACAGGAAGGGTTAGGGATGACGTGAGCTTGTTAAAGCAATCGCTTAACGTAACCATAGCCATACCAATTCTATCAACAGACGAAGTGTGTGCATCTTTGACCCTTGTTAAAGATAAATTTACCAAGATAAATTTACCAAATTCAAAGCTATTCTTTTGTCCTTTTGTTCCTCTAAACCGTCTAATGCTCAGTTAACACGTGTGAAAGCCCACGTCCAGCATTATGTGGACAGGATTCGCGACCTGTTAACTCTTAATTTATCTATAAATGAGCGACAGAAATGTGAGCTGTTGTTATCAAAATTTTTTGGAATTTTCGATAAAACTATAGGCTTGCTAGAAGGCAATGGGTAGTCTAGCTCCAGTTCTGTAGTTGATGTGTCTACTCCATCTGAAACTTGTAACAGTGACACTATCTCTGTATCTACTGCTTCACAATTTAGTAATATGGTAACTTGTGATGATATTCCTCTCCAATCTTCTCCTGTTATATTTACAAGTGCATCTCTGCCCAGGAATAATACCAGTGATGGTTCTTTTACACAAGTTGGTATGTCTACCGTTCCTATGGGAACTGTTAATTCTACTGTGTCTTTATCTCAACCTTCGGTTATGACCCAAGTTGTTTCTCTTCCTATTGTGCAAAGATATCCGCATGTCCAAGAGTCACCTGTAGCAAATGCTTCGGCGGTGTCACAAATGTGCGAAAATGTTTCGTAGATGTGAATATCTGTGCCGGTTTCGATGCAATCTAGCTGCAGTCCTAACCTCACTTTTAGTACACCCACCCTTTTCCAGGGGTGTTCAAATCAAGATTTCTATACAACTGTGATGCCTTCTCAAACCAATCCAGTCCTGTTCAGGTACCTACTACGCCTGATGTTTCTTAATGTTTGCTAATTTACCCCACCCGTTAACTGCTCTATTTAAGGGCATATCTAAGTTCACCGCTAATTCAATAGAAGAGATCATTACATTTCTATGTTTCTTGGTTGAATTTAAAGATCAATGTAAAGTATATACTTTAAGTAGTGACAATTTCTTCCAAGTCTTATATCCACATGTATCTGGAGCTCTTTCTGAATACATCATAAGAGCTATTTCTGAAAAGTGGACAATTCACCAATTTCACGCGCATGTGTTTGAGTTCTTTATTCCTTTCTGTGCATTGTCTTCCCTGGTGCAAAAACATTATTTTTGTGCGCAGCATTTGATTGAAACATTGTCTGAATATATTCAGGACATTAAGTTCAATGCCAGGATTTTTATGCTCAACTATTGTAAGTCTCAAATGGTTGCTAGCATTGTTGAGGGTCTTGCACCAAATTATCGGTTGTATCTTGCTCTGTCACCACGACCCGCTACGTTCGCTAAGTTGGAAGCTATCACCATTTCTGCCGAAGGCATTAGGTATGCCGACCAGCTACACATTGCGTTAGCTCCCTCCTCCTATGAGTATATCTTCTCAGGTCACTAGTGCCGTTTCTTCTCCTTCCAAGCCACGTAATTCGCGTGCATGCTACAATTGTGGCTCCACTGATCATTTCCAGTGGAACTGTCCTAAGATTGGGGCCTTAGGCAATTCAAAACCGTCCGTGGGTGGTCAACTTCAAAATTTCCAAAGGAGTTGGGCAATTTAAATCCTAATGTGAGTACAGTTTCTTCCTCCACTAATTCTTGCAGATACTGTGGGTCAAATAGACATTTTTCTACACAGTGTCCTCGCAATTCTTCCGGTTCTGGTAATGGCTATGCCAGATAACTAACCGCTAATTCTTGTGCAAACCTTATAGTGTACCTTCATGTTTCATCCGTTATCGCTGTCAGCTAGATGATGACATACACAATCCTGTAGTTGATGATAAACCCATATGTGACCCAAGTGTCAATTTCCAACAATCTTGTGGTATTTCTGCTATTCATCCGTGTAAATCACCTTGCATATGCCTAGAAGTGAACAATGAACATGTTTATCTTTAGTTGATTCTGGAAGTAGTCTGAGCAAAAATTGGTATAACTCTGTAAAATCTGTTCGTAAGTTCCCTTCTTTAAAACCTGTGTCTTTAACCTACCATACGACTAACTCTAATTCATTGAATGTGATTGGAAGTCTGAATGTCAAAATTAGTGTCCTTTCATTCTGGGTGCAAATTTTTTTGCCAAAACAGGTATGATTTTGGATCTTCAGTACGAGTTCCAGTTTAAATTTTCTGTTAGTCTTTAAATTGTGTAGTCGTTCTCCTATTCTTCCTTATCATGTCAGTGCTGTCCCTGAGGACACGAGTGAACTCAAAGCATTCGACTTTAGTCATTTACCTCAGGATCAAGCCAACCAACTTAGAAATCTTTGTGATAAATTTCCTGATGTGTTTACCGATAAGTTAAGGGTAACCAATGTTTTGGAATATAAAATTGAAGTAACTGATAATGCACCTGTTCGTTCTCCTCCGTATCGGTTGTCGCCTCCCAAGATGAAAGCCCTTAAGGCTATCATCGACCAAATGCTTGCTGATGGTGTAATACATCTCTCTAAATCTGCATACTCTTCTCCCATATATTTGGTCCCTAAACCACAGGTGGTTTTTAGCCTGTAATTGACTATAGAATGCTTCAATCTGTTCCTCTTCCTGACTTACACTCTTGTTTCTCTTGGTTTGCTAATGCCAAAATTTTTACCAGTTTTGATTTGAATCAGGCATATTATCAGATACCTCTTGCTGAGGAATCCAAGCATCTCACGGCTTTTGCCACTGACTGGAACCTCTATGAATTTGAGCGCGTACCATTTGGACTGGCGACGGGAGCCGCAGTCCTCACTTGGCTGCTGGATAATGTGTTGGCAGACATTAAATTCAAATTTGTTTACAATTACTTGGATGATTTGGTTATATTTAGTGAAACTTTTGAAGAACACCTCATTCATCTCAATGAAGTCCTTGAAAGACTCCATAAAGGTCGATTCACACATCTCCGGGACGTGACGGCGCTCTCCGTTTCCGTATCCGTCCTTTCCGACATGAATATTTCACGTCTGTTCTCACACTTCAGTTCCGTGCAGTTCCGTGCAGTTATAAGTCGGCAATCAAGTGTTCCATGATGAGTTTTCTTAGTGATGATGAACTGTTAATGATAGCTATAATCTTGGATGAAGAGGAGAAAGAGAGGAAGAAACAGTGGGTTCATCCTATATGGAAACGCAGGGATAAGGAAGGAGAGTTTTCTACTCTATATAAGTGCTTGAAGGACGACGAAGTAAAATTTCACGGATATTTCAGAATGAGCAGAAACACATTCAGTGAGCTGTTTAAGAAGGTAGAGCCTTTAATTACACGAAAGGACACGTTTTGGAGACATGCAATTACACCGATGGAAAGACTGGCTGTATGCCTGCGGTAAGTAGACTTAAGTAATATTAAAATAAAATGAAAATGAAGTAGGTACATTCGTGTTCATGACAACAGTTTTATAGTAACATGAATGTACAAAAATACAATATTTTGTAAAACATCATACCGTGAACTTTACGAGGAAGAATTTAAGAAATATGTATTTAAAAAAGCAGGAAAAAATAATTGAAATCATTAGTGTTTTTGGATGTTGAAATAACTGTCATGTTACCGAATTGATTTTTCACCAAACTTCTGCCAATAAAGTTGTAGGTTATCTTCATTGTTGTTGATTGCTGAACACGATGCAGAACTGAGGGGATCTGTAGTCGCATTTTCTGGTAGTGCCTCTAAGGGTTGAAATGCCCTCTCACCAGATGCTGTTGTCGAGCTGGCACTTTGCTCTGTCAGCATCATCATTTCATATTTATGTGCGGTTACGAAAATTTCTGATTTAGCTAACCTCAAATAGTATGGAGACAGTGACTTCAACACAGGCGAAATTCCAAATAAAAAGGCATCAGCGGGGTGTTGTAGATGTTCATTGGCCCGGTTAGATATAGCTGAGCCCTGCGCAGAATTTTTTTCGATGATGTATTTCATCAGTATCGACGATGCTGTTGGTTCATCCTGTAGCTTCCTTTTCTTACAATACCTTCGAGGGGTTGAAAACGTCGAGGAGTCAGTTTTATCACTGATGTTTCCTGTAGATATACCCTTGTTGTTTACATCGTGAGGTACAGGCTGCTGCTTGGATTGCAGTTGTTCTGCTGTATTTGAAGTATCATGTTCTTCCTCGTCTTCACTTTCAAAATCGTCATCTGCGGACAGATTGATGTTTCCCTTAGTTTCTCTTTCACTGAAGTATTTATCCAAGAAACGTAATTGATCCGCAAATCTGTAGCGTTTTACAGTTTTTGCTGCCTCCCCACTTTTAGTTCTCAGTTTTTTCAGCCACTTCTTATAATTATCCCTTAGATTGTTCCACCTTGCTTTGCACCTTTCACCTGGAAAAATAAATAAATTATTTAGGCCTTTACACTTTTGAAATTAGGTACGAATTTAATTAATAATTAAGTATATAATCGTTGTAGCAGAGACGTGTTGGTGTTTACTCATAATGATAAGTTTATGATGAATTCATAAAATTAGGTATTTTTGTATTTGTTTCAGATTCCTGGCAACTGGAGATTCATTTAAAACAATATCTTACAGCTATCGTCTTGGGCATTCCACTGTACACAAGATTGTGAAAGAAACTTGCGAAGCTATAATAAGAGCACTGATACATGAAGTAATGCCTCATCCAACAGAAGAAATGTGGAAAGCCACAGTGAAAGACTTCCAAGAACGCTGGAATTTTCCGAACTGTTTGGGATCAGTTGATGGTAAACACGTCGTCATTCAGGCTCCGCCGAACAGTGGCTCCCAGTATTTCAATTATAAGAAAACATTTTCAGTTATTTTATTAGCACTTGTAGATGCCAACTATAACTCCATTGCTGTCGACATTGGATCGTACGGTAAGAACAGCGATGGAGGTGTCTGGGCTCATTCGAATATTGGGAAAGCTTTTGAACAAGGTGCCTTATCAGTTCCTGGATATACACAACTGCCAGGTTCCTCCGTTGAAGTACCACATGTAATAGTGGGTGACGAGCATTCCCTTTAAAGTCATATATTATGAGACCGTGTCCAGGCCAACAATTGGACAGAACAAAGCGAATATTCAACTATTGACTCAGCCGTGCTCGGAGGGTAGTTGAAAACGCTTTCGGTATTCTAACCCAGAAATTTCGAATTTACAACAGACGAATTCAATCAAAGCCGGAAAGCGTTGATAACATAATACTAGCGACTTGTGTGCTACACAATTTCATTAGAAAGTATGACGACAGTGTTTTCACGCTTATAAATGAAACAAGTGATTCCACAAACCAAGAGTTTGTCAATCCACAGCCCCAAAACTTACCCCTCGTGGTGGGAATTCGACCAGAGAGGCTTTCTGCATAAGGGATAAGTTAAAAGATTATTTCTGCTCAAAAGCTGGTTCAGTACCATGGCAAGAACACATATGAAAGATATCGATAACGTCACTTAGTGAGTGGCTGAAGACCTTCTCGATATTCTGAGAATGTCAATTTTAATATCATAATTAGTATATTATGATTGTTATATTATTTTATATAGGCCTACTGTATATGATTATACTCGTATAATTGTTACAACAATTGTTTATAATGTTATGTTTATAGCTATATTAAATTTGGATTGATATTCACATTGTCGCAGGTACATAGGCGTCGACTTGTTAAACATTTAGAAGGTGGGGGGGAGGTTGTGCAATAAAGTGAGGTATTAGTAAATTATTTACTACAACTACTAGAGAAGAAGGTATTAAAGATATTAGTACACTGCATTTGCTTTTAATTACTTGAAAAATTAAATAAATGAAATTGTTGATTAATTTTTAATGTCCCAGACTTTGTAGGTTGGGGGCAGAAAGTGCCTTGTCGCGCTAAAGTCGGTGCCTATGTACAGACAGACTGATTTTCTTAATCTTAAAAGCAGACAAAATTGGTTACCTACCTTCAGCTTCCATTTGCTCGCCAATTTCCTCCCATACACGCTTCTTCAAACCACTATCCATATATTTCGAATCAGCTAAATAATATAGACAAGTGTGTGCCTTCACTAATTCAATCAGCAGTTCGTCCTTCATTTTGGGAGATAAAGTTCAAACGTACACAGATAACTTCAGTACTGTACGAAAGCAGAGAAGCAGGAAGGTGCGATGAGAAAAATCACGTCCGTGAAAACAAGAAAATATCGTTGGGGAGCGAATACGTATTGCCGGCACGGATCACGGAGAAGCACTGAAGGTCACGGTGAATTACGTCAACGGAAGTGTATGAACTCATCCTTTCGTTTACATGGCGACGAAATATTATTTTCACGGAAGATGCCGTCACGTCACGGAAAGCGCCGTCACGTCCCGGAGATGTGTGAATCGACCTTAAAGCAGGACTGACCCTTAAGGCTAGCAAAGTTACCTTTGCACAGTCCCAGATGTCCTTCTTAGGACATATTGTGTCTGAAAAAGGTGTCTCCAATGACCAATCTCGCACTGTAGCGATTCAAAATTTCCCAACCCCTAAAGATGTCAAGGCTGTAGCTAGGTTCGTTGCCATGACCAATTCATCTCCAATTTTGCTGAAAGAGCAGCTCCATTAAAGACCCTGAGGAGGAAAGATGCTAAATTTTAATGGGGTGATGCTCAACTTGAAGCTTTCTATGATTTGAAATCTGCCTTACGTAATGCTCCTGTGCTGGCGATGCCAGATTTTTCTAAACGTTTCATTCTCCAGACTGATGCCTCATCTACTGGTATATCTGGTGTGCTCCTTCAGGAATTTGAAGATGGACGTCGTCCAATTTCTTATGCTTCCTGTAGTCTCAATCCTGCTGAACGTAATTATTCGATCTATGAATTAAAAGCCTTAGCTGTTATTTTCTCTTTGGAAAGGTTCAGAATGTACCTCGAACACATCCCATTTGATCTTGAAACTGATAATCAGGCCCTGAGTTGGATACTGGGCAGACCAAGAAGGACCATTTGTCTTGCGCGTTGGGCAGTACGCATCTCAGCTTTTCAATTTGAAGCTTGTCACATCCGTGGAACTCGAAATGTTATTGCTGACAGTATCAGTAGGATGTTCTACCTGGCAGTTCTGATCCTCAATCAGAGCCTGCACATCCCTCTCCTGAACAAGTTTCAGCCTTTGTTAATGTAGTTTTGACCAATTACCCTTTCCTTTTCAAAGATATTTCTAAACATCAGGACGACGACCCTGAATTGAAGGGTATTATTGACAGGATTAAGTCTGGTAAGCATGTCAAACCCTGTGTCATTAAGAATGGTGTGTTCTGTGTTGTCCTGCTCGTGGTTGCAGAGACCCCAAAATTGTTGTTCTGGCTAATTTAGTTCCTGCTCTTTTCAAATATTTCCATGAATCCCCTGTCGGTGGACACCTCGGTGTGTTCAAGACTAGAGAGAAAATCCGTAAGCATTTCATTTGGAAATCTATGGATGGTGAAATCCGCACCATGGTCAAATCTTGTAAAACCTGTAATATTAGTAAACCTGCTCCTAATAGCCGCCTTGGTCTGTTGTCATCTGAGCAAGCTTCTCGCCCGATAGAGAGACTATTTATAGACTACATCGGACCATTCCCATGATCACGGACCAGCCATCGGTTTATACTTGTGTGTGTTGATGCGTTCTCGTGTCTTACATGGCTGTTTCCTACTCGCATGGCTAATGCTAATACTACTATTTCTTGCTTGAAACAGATCTTTGCTTCATTTGGATCCTGTCAATTTCTGGTGAGTGATAATGCTAGAGATTTTACATCTGTGCAATGCTGTAATTTCTGTTTTGACCTATCTATTTCTCATGTGACTACTACCCCTTATTATCCCAGGCCTAATTTTGCTGAGGGTCAATAGAAATTTAAGATTTGCTCTTATTGCCTACCATTCTTCTGACCATTCTATGTAGGATTCATCACTTAATTGGTTACCATTTGCTTTCAACACTGCCATTCATGAAAGTCATAATCAAACTCCTGCTTCATTGATGCTAGCTTTCACCCCCAATTCTCCACTCTCTAATCTGTGGTCTATTAACGATCTTCTACCTGATGTCGCGAATCCAGAAACGATCCGTGCTGCTTGCCACCATGCGTGTAAGAATTTGAAAGTATATTACGCTAAAATTCAACGTAACTATAATCACGTGCGAAGACCGCACTATCTGTCTGTGGGTGACCAGGTTTATGTAAAGACTCATACTGTGAGTAGTGCTGCGGACCATGTTATTAGTAAGTTGGCCCTCAGATTTCAAGGTCCCTGCACGATATTGAAATTTTTAACCCGTGTCATTGTTAGTCAGCGATCCTGAAAAGAAGAGGATCAGTCGAGTCCATTTGTCGCAAGTTAAGATCCTCTAGTTATGAGATGATGCTTTAGAAACTATTAGTCAATCAATCAATCAATCAATCAATCAATCAATCAATCAATCAATCAATACTGAGCTGCATTTAGGGCAGTCGCCCAGGTGGCAGATTCCATTTCTGTTGCTTTCCTAGCCTTTTCCTAAATGATTTCAAAGAAATTGGAAATTTATTGAACATCTCCCTTGGTAAGTTATTCCAATCCCTAACTTCCCTTCCTATAAATGAATATTTGCCCCAGAATGTCCTCTTGAATTCCAACTTTATCTTCATATTGTGATCTTTCCTACTTATATAAACGCCATTCAAATTCGTCTACTAATGACATTCCACGCCATCTCTCCGCTGACAGCTCGGAACATACCACTTAGTCGAGCAGCTCTTCTTCTTTCTCTCAATTCTTCCCAACACAAACATTGCAACATTTTTGTAATGCTACTCTTTTGTCGGAAATCACCCAGAACAAATCGAGCTGCTTTTCTTTGGATTTTTTCCAGTTCTTGAATCAGGTAATCTTGGTGAGGGTCCCATACACTGGAACCATACTCTAGTTGGGGTCTTACCAGGAAATTATATGCACTCTCCTTTACATCCTTACTACAACCCCTAAACACCCTCATAACCATGTGCAGAGATCTGTACCCTTTATTTACAATCCCATTTATGTGATTACCCCAATGAAGAGCTTTCCTTATATTAACACCTAGATACTTACAATGATCTCCAAAAGGAACTTTCACCCCATCAACGCAGTAATTAAAACCGAGAGGACTTTTCCTATTTGTGAAACTCACAACCTGACTTCTAACCCTGTTTATTAACATACCATTGCCTGCTGTCCATCTCACAACATTTTCGAGGTCACGTTGCAGTTGCTCACAATCTTGTAACTTATTTATCACTCTATAGAGAATAACATCATCCGCAAAAAGCCTTACCTCCGATTCCACTCCTTTACTCATATCATTTATATATATATAAGAAAACATAAAGGTCCGATAATACTGCCTTGAGGAATTCCCCTCTTAATTACACTGACTGACAGAGCAAATGCAACACCAAGAAGGAGTGGTCAGAACTTTATGCCAATTGCAGGGTAGACTGACGTCACTGAGGTATGCTCATGATGTGAAATGCGCCGCTGTGCTGCGCACGTAGCGAACGATAAATGGGGCACGGCGTTGGCGAATGGCCCACTTCGTACCGTGATTTCTCAGCCGACAGTCATTGTAGAACGTGTTGTCGTGTGCCACAGGACACGTGTATAGCTAAGAATGCCAGGCCGCCGTCAACGGAGGCATTTACAGCAGACAGACGACTTTACGAGGGGTATGGTGATCGGGCTGAGAAGGGCAGGTTGGTCGCTTCGTCAAATCGCAGCCGATACCCATAGGGATGTGTCCACGGTGCAGCGCCTGTGGCGAAGATGGTTGGCGTAGGGACATGTGGCACGTGCGAGGGGTCCAGGCGCAGCCCGAGTGACGTCAGCACGCGAGGATTGGCGCATCCGCCGCCAAGCGGTGGCAGCCCCGCACGCCACGTCAACCGCCATTCTTCAGCATGTGCAAGACACCCTGGCTGTTCCAATATCGACCAGAACAATTTCCCGTCGATTGGTTGAAGGAGGCCTGCACTCCCGGCGTCCGCTCAGAAGACTACCATTGACTCCACAGCATAGCCGTGCACGCCTGGCATGGTGCCGGGCTAGAGCGACTTGGATGAGGGAATGGCGGAACGTCGTGTTCTCCGATGAGTCACGCTTCTGTTCTGTCAGTGATAGTCACCGCAGACGAGTGTGGCGTCGGCGTGGAGAAAGGTCAAATCCGGCAGTAACTGTGGAGCGCCCTACCGCTAGACAACGCGGCATCATGGTTTAGGGCGCTATTGCGTATGATTCCACGTCACCTCTAGTGCGTATTCAAGGCACGTTAAATGCCCACCGCTACGTGCAGCATGTGCTGCGGCCGGTGGCACTCCCGTACCTTCAGGGGCTGCCCAATGGTCTGTTTCAGCAGGATAATGCCCGCCCACACACTGCTCGCATCTCCCAACAGGCTCTACGAGGTGTACAGATGCTTCCGTGGCCAGCGTACTCTCCGGATCTCTCACCAATCGAACACGTGTGGGATCTCATTGGACGCCGTTTGCAAACTCTGCCCCAGCCTCGTACGGACGACCAACTGTGGCAAATGGTTGACAGAGAATGGAGAACCATCCCTCAGGACACCATCCGCACTCTTATTGACTCTGTACCTCGACGTGTTTCTGCGTGCATCGCCGCTCGCGGTGGTCCTACATCCTACTGAGTCGATGCCGTGCGCATTGTGTAACCTGCATATCGGTTTGAAATAAACATCAATTATTCATCCGTGCCGTCTCTGTTTTTTCCCCAACTTTCATCCCTTTCGAACCACTCCTCCTTGGTGTTGCATTGTCACTGTCAGTCAGTGTATTACAGCTTTGCCTACTCTAATTCTCTGAGATCTATTTTCTAGAAATATAGCAACCCATTCAGTCACTCTTTTGTCTAGTCCAATTGCACTCATTTTTGCCAGTAGTCTCCCATGATCCACCCTATCAAATGCTTTAGACAGGTCAATCGCAATACAGTCCATTTGACCTCCAGAATCCAAGATATCTGCTATATCTTGCTGGAATCCTACAAGTTGAGCTTCAGTGGAATCACCTTTCCTATAACCGAATTGCCTTCTATTGAATCAGTTATTAATATAATCAGAAAGAATGCCTTCCCAAAGCTTACATACAATGCATGTCAAACTTACTGGCCTGTAATTTTCAGCTTTATGTCTATCACTCTTTCCTTTATATACAGGGGCTACTATAGCAACTCTCCATTCATCTGGTATAGCTCCTCCGACCAAACAATAATCAAATAAGTACTTCAGATATTGTACTACAGTATATCCCAACCCATTGTCTTTAGTATATCCCCAGAAATCTGATCAATTCCAGCCGCTCTTCTAGTTTTCAACTCTTGTATCTTATTGTAAATGCCATTGTTATCATATGTAAATTTTATTACGTCTTCGGCCTTAGTCTCCTCCTCTATCTCGACATCATCCTTGTAACCAACAATCTTTACATACTGCTGACTGAATACTTCTGCCTTTTGTAGATCCTCACATACACACTCCCCTTGTTCATTTATTATTCCTGGAATGTCCTTCTTGGAACATGTTTCTGCCTTAAAGTACCTATACATACTTTTCCATTTTTCACTAAAATTTGTATGACTGCCAATTATGCTTGCCATCATGTTATCCTTAGCTGCCTTCTTTGCTAGATTCAATTTTCTAGTAAGTTCCTTCAATTTCTCCTTACTTCCACAGCCATTTCTAACTCTTATTTCTTTCCAGTCTGCACCTCCTTCTTAGTCTCTTTATTTCTCTATTATAATAAGGTGGGTCTTTACCATTCCTCACCACCCTTAAAGGTACAAACCTGTTTTCGCATTCCTCAACAATTTCTTTAAACCCATCCCAGAGTCTGTTTACATTTTTATTTACCGTTTTCCACCGATCATAGTTACTTTTTAGAAACTGCCTCATGCCTGCTTTATCAGCCATATGGTACTGCCTAACAGTCCTACTTTTAAGACCTTCCTTTCTATCACATTTATTTTGAACTACAACAAAAACAGCTTCATGATCACTAATACCATCTATTACTTCATTTTCCCTATACAGCTCATCTGGTTTTATCAGCACAACATCCAGGATATTTTTCCCTCTGGTTGGTTCCATCACTTTCTGAATCAGCTGTCCTTCCCATATTAACTTATTTGCCATTTGTTGGTCATGCTTCCTGTCGTTCGCATTTCCTTCCCAATTGACATCTGACAAATTCAGATCTCCCGCTACAATCACATTTCTTTGCATGTCGTTTCCCACATAGCTGACTATCCTATCAAATAATTCCGAATCCGCGTCAGTGCTACCCTTTCCCGATCTGTACACTCCAAATATATCAACTTGCCTATAATCTTTTTTTTTTCAAAATGGCGCCCGGTAATGACGACGTAGTGTTTTATTCTCCGAGTAAATTAACCGTAAAATGTGACGAAAAGTGCGGAAAATGTCGAAAATTAGTGAAAAATGGAATGTTGTGTGATTCATGTGATCGATGGTGGCATTATAAGTGCGGAAATTGCCCTAGAGACGTAAAAACTAATGAAAATGTTGACTGGATTTGTGAGCAGCGTGTTCGGAATGTTGTTGTTGGAGACGGCGTTGACCAAGCACCGAAAACAGTCGATGAGGAATATAAAAGTGCATTAGAAATTATAAACATTCTAAAGAAGGACAATGAGACTGTTAAAGTTGAAAATCAAGAATTAAAAGAAAGACTGCGATCGCTAGAATTTGGGACTGACCATTCTTCGAGTGATATACCGGTAGCATACAAGTAACAAACTCGAGCACGTGGTGTCAAGAGTTCGTGGATGGCCGGCTAAGAAGAAATCTACAACTGAATTTCCGGAAATAAACATTAGAAATAGGTTTTCTGCCCTAAATAATTTAATCCTGGAAGAAAGTGATCGCGCGCGTGAAACCAAATCATCGCGATCCGTTGCCGTGCCGAGTTTAAAATTTAGGCCTAGAATTCAGATTCTCAAGACCCAGTTAGGCCTAAATCAGCGAAGGTAGCTGTGTTTGGTGATAGCCAAGGAAGGGGAATTGCGGGAGTGACTAACGACGAGAATATAGCAGCAACCGGAGAAATATATCCAGGAGCTTCTATCAGCAGTGTTGTGGAAAACGTAGAAGCAGCAACTAGGAACTTCGGGAGCGGCGATGCAGTGCTTATCATCGGTGGGACGAACGACGTAGCTCGCGACGACGCCAAGAATGTAAGATCACAACTTAAACATACACTAGGGAAGCTGACCCACACTAACGTTTTTGTAGTGAACGTGCCCCACAGGCATGATTTGAGTAGAGACTCGTGTGTGAACATTGAAGTGGACAAGGTCAATACAGATATTGTTAAAATTTGTAAACATTTTCGGAATACTCAGGTTATTGAATGCAGCAGTTTTGAGAGATACTGTTATACAAAACATGGCCTCCATCTAAACAATTCAGGTAAACGAAAGATAGCAAATATTGTTCTAGATTTTATTAATCTTAAGATATGTACTGTAAAACAGGCAACTCCCTTGAGTTATAATACTGACCAGGGAAACTAGTAGAAAGAGCCAGCTGTACTTCAAGCTGGCTCAGTCAACTAGAAAAAGAAACTCAGGATAGTAAGGAATTTCAAGTTACCCAATTGCAACAGTCAAGTTTTAGGGAGGAAGGGGGTCTGAGATTGCTCTTGGTAAACTGTCAAAGTGTAGTAAATAAACAATTAAAATTCGGTACATTGATGGAATCTTATGAGACTGATGTGGTGATAGGAGTGGAATCGTGGTTGAAAGAAGGGGTGGGTAATAGAGAAGTATTTCCAGAAGGGTACACAGTCTATCGTAGAGACCGAGGAGATAAAAAGGGAGGGGGGGTGTTTATTCTGGTGAAGGAAACTTACTGTTCACATGAATGGTTTACCGATGAAAGGGATGAAATATTAGGGATAAAATTAGTTTGTGATAATATGAAGGAGGTGGGAATTATAGGAACATACAGGCTTGGAAGAGAGGAAAGAGACATGGAAATCTTTGAAAAAATAATAGATTATACTCATAAAAACAATAATAATGATATGGTAATAATTGGGGGAGATCTAAATTTGCCTGAAGTTGAATGGAAAGGAGCTGCAAGTGAAGCCCATGAACAGAAACTGGCAAATAAGTTAATTTGGGAGGGAGGATTTACACAAGTAGTACAAGAACCGACTCGTCTCAATAACTTACTAGATGTATTCTTGGTTAAACCATGGGAAATTGTTGATAAAACTGAAGTAATTGAAGGAATAGGAGACCATAAGGCTGTAATAATGGATGTAGGACTCGTACCAAAAAGGCTTAATAAGAGGGTTACACAAGACAAGAAATTGTACAGAAAAACTAAAGTTGATGAATTTGGGACTTACCTTAAATCACAATTCAGTTGTTGGATAAGTGAAGGGAGTAACGTGGATACACTTTGGGCTAAATTTAAAGGAATTATTTGGGAAGGAGAGAAGAGATTTGTACCTGTTAAGAAGGGTAAAATGACCTCAGACCCTGTTTATTATACAAGATAAATAAGAAAATTAAAAAGAAAATGTAGAATAGTAAACAGGAAAATCAAAGAGGGTAGGGAGAGTAGAGAAACTAGAAAACAGCTAATGAGGGAACTGAATAGAGTGGAAAAGGAAGCAAAAGAGAATTATATGAATGGCATACTTCAAGAGGGTAATGACCACAAAGGGAAATGGAAAAAGCTGTGTTCATATATCAGGAATCAAAAAGGAAAAGGAGTCCAAATTCCTACAATGGTGGGAGAAGGGGGTGAACACTATTTAACAGATACTGAGAAAGCAAACCTATTTAGTAGGGAATTTAGAGATTCAGTCGATGATTGTCAAGAGTTGGAAACCGAAACAGAAGATAGAGAGGGAGAGAGACAGAGGGAAACAAGAAGCTTCTCATTCACAAACGAAGATATTTTGAGAGAAATCCAACTGCTTCAGCAAGGAAAAGCTGCAGGAAGTGATCAAATTACTGGGGAGGTATTAAAGACAATGGGGTGGTACATAGTGCCTTATTTAAAATTTCTCTTTGACTATGTCATAAATAACAGTGTAATACCAAAGGAATGGAAGGAATCTATAATAATACCAATTTATAAAGGAAAGGGTGATAAAAGGAAACCAGAGAACTACAGACCAATCAGCCTGACCAGTATAGTTTGTAAAATTCTGGAGAGTTTAATATCGAAGTACATCAGAGGGATATGTGATGATAAAAATTGGTTCATGAGGAGCCAGTATGGATTTAGAAAAATTTTCTTGTGAGGCACAACTGGTGGGATTTCAGCAGGACATATCAGATCAGTTGGATTCAGGAGGTCAGTTAGATTGCATAGCCATAGATCTTTCCAAAGCCTTTGATAGAGTGGAACATGGAATATTATTAAAGAAATTGGAGGGAATAGGATTGGACGTAAGGGTTACACGTTGGATAAAAGCATTTCTAAATTCAAGGGTTCAGAAAGTCAAAGTAGGAAATAATGTATCGCAGGAAGAGAAAGTTTGGAAGGGAATTGCACAGGGTAGTATAATCGGTCCGTTACTTTTCTTAATATACGCAAATGATTTAGGGAACAATATAACATCAAAAATAAGATTGTATGCAGATGACATAATTGTTTATAGAGAAATAAACAACATTGAGGATTGTTCAGAATTACAAAAGGACCTTGAAAGTATCCAACAATGGGTTGAAGAAAATAATCAAATCAACTGTTACAACTTTTACAAACAGGAGCTTTAAAACTGAATTTGAATATACTTTGGATGAGGTAGTTATCCCAAAAGATGGCAAATGCAAATACTTAGGTGTGAGATTTGAAAGTAATTTGCACTGGAAGGGTCATATTGATGACATTGTTGGGAAAGCATACAGATCATTACATGTCATAATGAGGCTACTTAAAGGATGCAACAAAGAATTAAAAGAAAAAAGTTACTTGAGTATGGTTCGTCCATTATTGGAATATGCAAACAGTGTTTGGGATCCTCACCAAGAATACCTAATAAAAGAAATAGATAGTGTGCAGAGGAAAGCAGCAAGATTTGTAACAGGGGATTTCAGGAGAAAGAGTAGTGTATCAGAAATGTTAAAGGAACTTGGGTGGGAAACTTTAAGTAAGAGAAGGGAGAAAACTAGACTTACAGGATTATATAGAGCCTATACAGGAGAAGCAGCATGGGGAGATATCCGTGAGAGGCTTCAGTTGGAAAATAATTATATCGGCAGGACTGACCACAAATATAAAATTAGAAGGAATTTTAGCAGAAGCGATTGGGGTAAATTTTCATTCATTGGGAAGGGTGTGAAGGAGTGGAACAGTTTACCAGGGGTAGTGTTTGATCCTTTTCCAAAATCTGTACAGATATTCAAGAAGAGAATAAACAGCAACAGAGAAAATAAATGAAGTGTTAGAGGGCATTCGACCGGTGCAGGTTATTGTAAATAAAAAAATGTGTGTGAATAAATTAATTCCATCCCCTGGTCTAAGGAGTTTGGACAGCCAAAGTAGGGGACTGCCTGTAGGGGTGAAGTACAGTGGGAACTTCGAGGGCCCTGGGACCGCTACGGTAGCTGTGAAGGCCCTTCAGGAACTCTGAAAAGTGGTGGCAAAAGGGGCTCTGGTTAAGACGCAGCAGGTCGTTATGCTACTTAGGATCCAGAACGGGTAAAAAAAAAAAAATAGTAAATAAATAAATGCAATGTAAATATTAATGTTATACCAGTTTTATAGTATCATTTGAAGCAATTCCACATACTGTATATCAGTTTACTATATTTGTAAGTAGTACAGGAGATATTATAATTAGAATTTTGTAAACAATATAAATTTATTAAGGATGAGCTGTGTGTTTAATAGAAAACATTGTTAGCGTAAATTGTATAATATTGTATTATAGGAAAAATTTTCTTCTCTTGTTAATTTAATATTTAGTGCTTGACAATAATGTATTTTAGTGTACCATTTGCCACCGAGGTAGACACCTCATTTGCAAATAAAGAGATTTTGATTTGATTTTGATTTGATGAGCCTTACACCTAGAATTTCATGTGTCTCATCTTTAACTTTTTCGTAGCTTACAAATTCTTCTTTCACCAGAATGAACACTCCCCCTCCCACCATTCCTATCCTATCTCTACGATACACACTCCAGTGCCTTGAGAAAATTTCTGCATCCATTATATCATTTCTCAGCCATGATTCAACTCCTATTACAATATCTGGTAAATAATATATCTATTAAATTACTTAATTCTATTCTTTTCTTTACAATACTTCTACAGTTCAACACTAACAATTTTATGTCATCCCTACTTGATTTCCAGTTCCCTGTTCCCTTATCACCGCTCCCTAGGCCATCCCGTTTCCCTGAATGTACCTCCCTATTACCCTTCCAAACAAATTTCCTAACTTATACGTACCACTGTGGTTTAAATGAAGGCCATCCGAGCGCAGATCCCTATCTCCTACCCACCCATTAGGATCTAGAAATTTCACTCCCAGTTTCCCACATACCCACTCCATAGTCTCATTTAAATCCCCAATCACCCTCCAGTCAGTATCCCTCCTACACAGTATTCCACTAATAACAATCTCCGCTTTCTTAAACTTCACCCGTGCTGCATTTACCAGATCCCACACATCTCCAACTATGTTGGTACTTATATCAGCTTGCCTTACGTTGTTGGTACCAACGTGAAACACTACCACCTTCTCCTTCCCCTCCTCCCTCTCTTCTACTTTCCTCAACATCTGCCTCAACCTAATTCCTGGATAACATTCTACCCTGGTTCCCTTTCCTCCACACACTTTCCCCACGTGTCTAACGATGGAATCCCCCATGACCAGAGCCTCAACCCTACCCACCTCATTTGATCCCCTCCCCTCCTGGTCAGCCCTATCTTTCCTGATAGCTGCAGAAGCTACTTCCTCCTCCCTTTTCTCCTTCCCATGACCCTGTTCCACCTGTCTTTTCCTATCCTCTACTCTACATTTCCCTTTCCTACCTTTTCCCTTCCTCCTACTTCCACACATCTCAGCAACAGTTCCCTGTCCCTCATCTTCCCTCTGTTGTTCTACCTGGAGTGACTTGTACCTATTTCGCACAGACACCTGTCCTAAATTCTGATCCTGAATAGAGCCCTTAGCCTGCAATCTCCTTCCCCTTAGAACATTAGACCACCTGTCTTCTACAACTCCTCCCTTTCCTTCCCCTCCCTCTTGTACACCTACTGTAACCTGTACATTGTTTGAGGGAGTCCTATCTTCCTTCCTGTCTTCTGTGAGAATCCTAATTATCTCCCTCAAACTTTCCAACTCCTCCCTCATACCCCTCAATGCCTCGCCACACCCACAGTAAGTACACTCGCGCTCCTTAGCCATTCTTTATGAGAAAAAAATGAAATTAAAAATAAAATAACTTATTTGCAAAAAATAAATGAACGGAGGGATATATTGTCTGGGATAGTACACAACAATAAGGTAATTAATATATGACTACACTACAATACTACTTAGTCGTGCTCTATTTTTTTTATCCTACAACCCCTAACAGGATAAAAACTGCTGTTAATTACTGAATATCGAAAGTAATACACAAGAACTACACAATTCCAAACTGCAATTAAGCCTATCCTAATTACAACAACAGTATTTTAGTTAAGAGTTTCTACGGATACCTCTACTACATCTGTACTACACAAATATTTTACAATAATAAAATAAGCACACTAAATTCTAATAGGATATTACTCGTATACTACTGTACAGTACACTACAGTAATTTTAAACTATTTTCAGACGTATCCTAATTACGATACCGGTACCGTACCGTATGTCACTACTAAGCACAACAAATGAAATTTGCAAGAACTACTGTACTCAAAGATTATGCTTAGACAAATTATTATTAGTATTACGGTCTAATAGATACACATGAAAGATAACACACAAATATAGCAGGCAAGATACGGCACTATCTAAATGTACTGTATCTATACTACAATGTATCTACACTACACTACACTACACTGCGTTTGGTTAAATGCTTAAGTATCGAAAGGATTGCCGTACACGAAGAAAAAAACGAATATAACTGGCAAGATACTATCTAATATATTATACCTTATCTTCACTACAATTCTACTGAAATGTGGTTATGTGATTATTACAGCTGGTGGATTACTATTATTTTCCCTACTCCACGGGACGGAGAATAAAAGTGTCCTTAATTAGGCCTACACCGCGCTCGATAGCTGCAGTCGCTTAAGTGTGGCCAGTATCCAGTATTCGGGAGATAGTAGGTTTGAACCCCACTGTCGGCACCCCTGAAAATGGTTTTCCGTGGTTTCCCATTTTCACACCAGGCAAATGCTGGGGCTGTACCTTAATAAAGGCCACGGCCGCTTCCTTCCCACTCCTAGCCCTTTCCTATCCCATCGTCGACGTAAGACCTATCTGTGTCGGTGCGACGTAAAACAACTAGCAAAAAAAATTAGGCCTACTGAAAAATACGAGGTTGTCTACAATAATTTCTCAAATATTTCTATCAAAACTACTACTACTACTCCAGGGACTTGAACTGCAATTACTGGGATATATGAACTTTATTATTATTATTATTATTATTATTATTATTATTATTATTATTATTATTATTATTATTATACCGCTCATAAATACTGAAAGATCAAGGGAGTGAAATATAAATCACTTAAGGAAACTTAGTTGTAAGCAACTTTTTGGGGTACATATCAGGCCAGATACATTGGCAATTTAGAGGTTATTCAAGATTTTAGTTGTAATAAGAATGGTTGTTTGAGATCATGTTAGGTGTAATTTAGTATGTCCTTTAAGTTTAGATTTTCATTCATTGTCATAAATAGGGATCCCTTGTAAAATTTTCAGTATTAAGGTAAACTCCAGTAAACTTTCCTAATTTTGTTTGGTAAATATTTATACATGCTTGCCTGGGGAGGGCTTGGAGTTCCCAAAGATTTAGGGCGAGGTTATCTTCCTCGCACGGAAGATTAACAGTTTCTGTTATATAGTAATAGTCTTAGAAGAAAAACCACCCTTCAGTCTCAAGTGTGTCAAGAGACTCTTCTGCATAGCCGAGGCTATGTCCTTTCCTGTATTACTTCCTTTCCTGCTGTGGCTGATCTCTGGTCCAGTGATCACTATAACCTGGTCCAGACAGGGAACCTGTCGTGCCTATTGGAAGGGGCACTATGAATTCCTGACCTGTTTGCATCCAACCTGGGAGTGCATTGTCGCAGAATTCCTGGTGGTGGCAGTTGCCCAGTACTGCGCCATGTCTTACTACATGTCCACTGTGAGCTCACTATTCAACTGAACTAAATGAAGGTTCATTGGAGACCCTGGTGGGACTGAAAAGGGAAACTGTGTTGCCAGGCGGCCGATGTCAGCGATCCTATGGACAGCAATACCTGTGGTCGAGCTTAGGAATTCTCCTTCCAAGATACTCTTAGTAAAAGTCGGAGCAAGATGTGGCTGATACGTGTTGGTATCAGGTGTGTGTTCACAAAATTCAGACCTCCAGTTAAAACCACCATTTAATGTAAAGCGTTGTTTTAAATTTATTATCGAGCAGAGCTCGAGGTTTGGTGATGGAGGATGTCGCCGGTGGTGAGTTGATAGAGTCGGTTGATCCTTTAATTCTTGACTTGTCATGAATCCGTTAATGAAAGAAACTAAGGAACTGACATTTTGTTTGTTTTTTTTTTTTTTTTTGCCGTAAATTTAAGTAAATTTCTGTGTGTTTTAATTTTTGTGAAATTTGTGGATTTAAAGAATTTTCAAGACTTACAGGAAAGACTGTGAACTGTTGATATTTAATAATCATTATGAGTGTTGGAAGACATTGATATTGGAGATCTCCAGATATATGTTTGTTGTAACCCATTTTTTGTATCACCCTGTAGTTGCCACGTGGAGGCTTCGATCACGAAATTGCCGAGTTTTGCAATCGAAACCTCTAGAATATATTTCCCACATTACCATATATGGTGCTGTAATGCCATTGGCAAAAATAACATTAATTTGTATTGGTGAAACTTCAGGTCGTTTGAGTATTTCCCAATTTCCGGCCTTTTGGCTCCTCAGCAGGAGCAAGGCTCTGTTCAACACCTTTGGTTTTCGTACGTCTTAACGATCGGACGCACCTTGTAAGGTGGTCCGCTCAGCGGGGTAAGTATGTTTTCTTTTCTCAAATGTTAAATTAATATGTAAATTCATTTGTGCGGAGTTTACCTTAGACCCTGGTTTCCACCGTTTGGTTTTGTAATGCCTTGTTGGTCAGCTAGGCATATCCTTTGTTTTGGAGGCAATTCCTTTTATTAACCTTTTGTGTAAATGTAAATTTTAATTTTTCCATTTGGGTTGCCTCCAGTAATTCCACGTCAATTTAGTGTACACCTGTTGAGCTATGCGTCCCTCACTGATGTGTATTAGGAGAGGACTGCACCTCTAAAGGCCTCTGCGCTAAATTTAAATTTACATTGTTTTCTTTCCTTGTAAACACTTTTGTATTTGCCTTGTAAGATGGTTGTAATTATGTCATATTCCCTGTTAAATTTTCCTTGTAAATTTCATAGTCAAAGTTATGCTCACCTTCTTAAATATAATTGTAATATTGTGTTATTTAATGTCCTGAAGAACCACCGATAGGAACCTCGTGGTTCAATTTAACCTTTTCTTAATTGATAATGTTATCCTGTTAATTGGTGTTCTTTATACCTTGTTTAAATTCTAAATGTTGAGAAAATTAGACTAAAGGGTAATGCTCTCACGTTTCTTTCCCTACAACGTCACGTAAGATCTCGTCCTCTGTAGGGTTTCCCGGCCTGCTTCCCATATATCCTTTCTCTAGTTGTCATGTTGATAACCCTGCATAGCCACTTGTATGCTGATGAAATTTAAGATGTTTTTTCCTGGTGTATCATCAGCTGATGTTCATTCAGGTTTGTTAATTTTGGTTTATTAAATCATTACTTGTTCTATATGTACCTTGTATTATGTGTTCCCTTCTGTAAAAGGAGGGGTTACAGATTATACTCATAAAGATAATAATAATGATATGATAATAATTGGGGGAGATCTAAACTTGCCTGAAGTTGAATGGAATGGAGCTGCAAGTGAAGCCCATGAACAGAAACTGGCAAATAATTTGGAAGGGAGGATATACACAAGTAGTACAAGAACCAACTCGTCTCAATAACTTACTAGATGTATTCTTGGTTAAACCATGGGAAATTGTTGATAAAACTGAGGTAATTGAAGGAGTAGGTGATCATAAGGCTGTAATAATGGATGTAGGACTGGTACCTCAAAGGTTTAATAAGATGGTCACACAAGACAAGAAATTGTACAAGAAAACTGAAGTTGATGAATTTGGGACTTACCTTAAACCACAATTCAGTTGTTGGATAAGTGAAGGGAGTAATGTGGATATACTTTGGACTAAATTTAAAGGAATCATTTGGGAAGGAGAGAAGAGATTTGTACCTGTTAAGAAGGGTAAAATGACCTCAGACCCTGTTTACTATACAAGGGAAATAAGAAAATTAAAAAGAAAATGTAGAATAGAAAACAGGAAAATCAAAGAGGGTAGGGAGAGTAGAGAAACTAGAAAACAGCTAATGAAGGAACTGAATAGAGTGAAAAAGGAAGCAAAAGAGAATTATATGAATGGCATACTTCACGAGGGTAATGACCACAAAGGGAAATGGAAAAAGCTGTATTCATATATCAGGAATCAAAAAGGAAAAGGAATCCAAATTCCTACAATGGTGGGAGAAGGGGGTTAACACTATTTAACAGATACTGAGAAAGCAAACCTATTTAGTAGGGAATTCGGAGATTCAGTAGAAGATTGTCAGGAGTTGGAAACCGAAACAGAAGATAGAGAGGGAGATGATGATGATGATGCTTGTTGTTTAAAGGGGCCTAACATCGAGGTCATTGGCCCCTAATGGTACAAAATGAAATAACAAAAAGTTCAAAATAATCCACTGACCAAAATAAAATAAAAAATGTCATGAAGAATGAATGAATGGACGTGAACCCAATAAAAACAAAAAAACAGTGGATCAGACTCAAAAAAAGATTGTAAATAAAGGTATTACTGACCAAGGGACCACTCATAAAGCACAATGATGCTTGATGCCTAAAGGGGTGCAAAATCCATGTCTAAGGCCCCACAGAATAGTACATGTCACGAGTAAAGTAGAACCATGGTATTTGTCATGTTGGGGTACTAATCAAAAGTAGCGAAGGCTCACGGTGTTCCACACAAGATGGTACTCACAAGTATTGTACTTCGTACAGGTAATGCAGACCTATGGTGTTTCTCACACAAGGGCGCCACTCATAGTCAACGCAAACCGATGAGTTTCCTCACCTAGGTGTACTAGTCACGGGTGCCGGTCCCACAGGCTCCGTGGTGTTCCTCACAGGGTGGGTACTAATCAGAGACAACGCAGACCCACGGTGTCGCTCATATAGTGGTACAACTCACAGGCAACGCCCAGACCTGCGGTGGTGCTCACATGGGTACGACGCACGGGTACTGGAAAACCCCCAGGCCAGGCTCTATACTGCTACTAATCACAAACCTATTTCGTACCTAATATAGTGGTACTACTCGCAAGTACAGGCAACCTATGGTGTTCCCCGCGTGATGGTACGAATCAAAAGTAGTTTCATGGTTCTAATTCAATCATCCCTTGGTCGCCCCTTTTAGTCGCCTCTCACGACAGGCAGGGGATACTGTGGGTGTATTCTTCATCTGCGTCCCCCACCCATAGGGGGTAGTGTGTTTGGTCCACGAGAGGTATTTTATTTCCCTCAAGTCCGCCGGCAAGCCGGTTAGGACCCCCCTATCCGCCACCTGGGACGCGCCACGTGGGAGTATCACCCCTCCCCCTGCTACGCCAGCGTAGTAGGTTCGTGGTAGAGAGGGAGAGACACATAGGGAAACAAGAAGCTTCTCACTCACAAATGAAAATATTTTCAGAGAAATCCAGCTGCTTCAGCAAGGAAAAGCAGCAGAAAGTGATCAAATTACCGGGGAGGTATTAAAGACAATGGGGTGGTACATAGTGCCTTATTTAAAATTTCTCTTTCACTATGTCATAAGTAATAGTGTAATATCAAAGGAATAGAAGGAATCTATTATAATACCAATTTATAAAGGAAAGGGTGATAAAAGGAAACCAGAGAACTACATGTTGTTTTTTTTTTGCTAGTTGCTTTACGTCGCACCGACACAGATAGGTCTTATGGCGACGATGGGACAGGAAAGGGCTAGGAGTGGGAAGGAAGCGGCTGTGGCCTTAATTAAGGTACAGCCCCAGCATTTGCCTGGTGTGAAAATGGGAAACCACGGAAAACCATTTTCAGGGCTGCCGACAGTGGGATTCGAACCTACTATCTCCCAAATACTGGATACTGGCCGCACTTAAGCGACTGCAGCTAGAGAGCTCGGTCAGAGAACTACAGACCAACCAGCTTGACCAGTATAGTTTATAAAATACTGGAGAGTTTAATATGAAAGTACATCAGAGGGATATGTTATGATAAAAATTTGTTCATGAGGAGCCAGTATGGATTTAGAAAGAAATTTTCTTGTGAGGCACAACTGGTGGGATTTCAGCAGCACATATCAGATCAGTTGGATTCAGGAGGCCAGTTAGATTGCATAACCATAGATCTTTCCAAAGAGTGGAACATGGAATATTATTAAAGAAATTGGAGGGAATAGGATTGGACGTAAGGGTTACACGTTGGATAAAAACATTTCTAAATTCAAGGGTTCAGAAAGTCAAAGTAGGAAATAATGTATCACAGGAAGAGAAAGTTTGGAAGGGAATTGCACAGGGTAGTATAATCGCTCCGTTACTTTTCTTAATATACGCAAATGATTTAGGGAATAATATAACATCAAAAATAAGATTGTATGCAAATGACATAATCATACCTGCCAACCTTTAGAGACCAAAAATAGGAAGCTTTTTAATTCTTAGATTTTACCACGTATATTGCGCCACGGTCTCGGTGAAAAATGACGCGATGAAAGGCATACCTATCTAGAGTTACAATGCGAATTGCGCATTAAATTTAAAAACTTACACTAGGAAAACAAAAATTGTTACAAGAAAATGTGACAAGCACGGAACAAAATGCATAATAGTCTCCTTTACTAGACTGTAAAATGAACGGAAATTCAATTTTATAGTTATCTCTGAACACCTGGAGATAACATTTTGTGGCCATAACGCGAAGAAAAAAATTCCATAAACTGTCACCGATACAACTCTCTGCGTTAGATTCAAAGCATTAAAATTAAGAACTAAGAATATACACAAATGCACTGAAATACGCGAAACTACCACATACAAATCAGATCAATATGTCTCATACATTATTAACATGCGACTTCGACAGGGAGAAAGTCCCGACTCATTGGCTGAATGGTCAGCGTAGTGGCCTTCGTTTCAGAGGGTCCCGGGTTCGATTCCCAGCCGGGTCTGGGATTTTAATTGCTTCTAATTAATTCTTCTGGTTCGGGGACTGGGTGTTTGTGTCCGTCTCAACACTCTACTCTTCATATTCAGACAACATACCACACTAACAACCACCACAGAAACACGCAATAATGATAACATCCCTCCATATATGGTTGGCGTCAAGAAAGGCATCCGGCCGTAAAACAGGGCCAAATCCACATGTGCGACGCAGTTTGCACCCGCGACCCTACATGTGTGTGGGAAAAAGCGGTAGGAAAAGAAGACGACTTCGACAGGGGGAAAAGCATAGAACATCAAGAAAAAACACGTGGCCTAACGTGACGAAACTACGCACAGAAACGATTTTAACAGCGCGCGAACCACACAATAACAAACTCATTCTTTCGTCCCGGTTAACGCAGTCGCTAGCGCGCTCCAAACCCTCACACTTGTCTCGAATTCTCAGCTGTAAAGCATACAAGCTGCAGTAGTGAGCGGGAAACGCGATACACTTGCCAAATAAATTCGTTTGAAAACGAGGTTGCTCAGCACTTCTCCTCGCTGCCGCGATGGTACCTAACTTAAGGCCACGGCCACTTCCTTCCCCCAAAAGGCTCCTGTTATCCTTGTTATCCTAGGGGAAGAGTATTGACCGTACAGGTTATATATGTTCAAAAATAGGAAGAAATAAAAATAAATCGGAAAATCGGAAGACGAGTTAAAAAACGGAAAACGTCCGGGTAAATCGGAAGGGTTGGCAGGTATGCATAATTGTTTACAGGGAAATAAATAACATAGAGGATTGTTCAGAATTACAAAGGGACCTTGAGAGTATCCAACAATGGGTTGAAGAAAATAATATGAAGGTTAATGGAGGCAAATCAACTGTTACAACATTTACAAACGGGAGTTTTAAAACTGAATTTGAATATACTTTGGATGAAGTAGTTATCCCAAAGGTGGCAAATGCAAATACTTAGGTGTGAGATTTGAAAGTAATTTGCACCGGAAGGGTCATGTGGATGACATTATTGGGAAAGCACACAGATCGTTACATGTCATAATGAGGCTACTTAAAGGATGCAACAAAGTATTAAAAGAGAAAAGTTACTTAAGTATGGTTCGTGCATTATTGGAATATGCAAACTGTGTTTGGGATCCTCACCAAGAATACCTAATAAAAGAAATGTATAGTGTGCAGAGGAAAGCAGCAGGATTTGTAACAGGGGATTTCAGGAGAAAGAGTAGAGTATCAAAAATGTTAAAGGAGCTTGGGTGGGAAACTTTAAGTAAGAGAAGGGAGAAAACTAGACTTATAGGATTATATAGAGCCTATACACGAGAAGAAGCATGGAGAGATATCTGTATTCCTACCGTAGGCTAGACGACAAGACAGTGTTAGGTCAACACTGCGAGATAATAAGAGATGTTAAATTTAACTCTTCTGTCCTTTTTCTAATTCTGATAGAACTGGCAAAATATGCAAGTAGTGCAGTAATATAAAAAGGGATAATAGTATGTAAGGAATAGGTGTCTATGCATATTGTATAGCCAGTCCGAAAGTTGGTTGGATCCTCAACAGATCCACCATTAACCAGTATAGGTGACCTAATTGTCACTGGAGAGGCATACCAGAGAATAAACGAGTGACATAGTTTCCCATTGCTTTCCTCAATACTGGAAATGGGCAACGCACAGAAAGAAAGGTAACAGGCATGAAGGCAAGTGAAATGAAAAATAATTAATACACATAGATTAATCAACGTAGTAGGTACCAGAACCAAAACTCTGTCGACATGTTAATTAAGTAACAAAGAAAAAACAAATGTCAATGCTTAAGAATGCGAAAGAGCAAATGCTGGTCGTCCGTTCGACACTACAATCAATGAATAGTACACTGTATGATGTCACTAACAATGAGTTAAGACTTAGTCAAAGTTTGGAGCAAATTAAGAGTTTTATAAAAAAATGAAACCCTACAACCAACTTAGCATAGAAGTTAACATTAATCAACATTTAATAGAAATTGAGGACTTATTAGTCCAAATACACGGACAATATAATGTAATAACCTCAGCCATTACATATACTCAACTAGGAATTATTCATGTTCAAATATTACGTCCCGCAGAAATAATTAAAGCTTATAAAAAAGCAATAGGACAACTCCCTCAGAAGATGACCCCTACCATTTGAATTGGGCACAACTCATGAGTACCTTAATTTATAAGATAGCCAAGTTACAGGCTGTCATTAATCAAGATGTCAGTGTATGTACTCACAATTCCTCTCAGTGACGAAAAGAATTTTAAGGTGACAAAATTCTTCCTTTCCTATCACCAGTTTGTAATAATAAGACCAACATCAGAGTTCATTATGATAAGTGAAGAACAACAATTGTATACTTACTTGCCCAAGGACCAAATGCTTAAATGTAAGACAATCTCTGAAGATAAGAATGTATGTCCATTAGAATTTCCTTTGAAAATCACTCACGGGGAAAATGATTGTATTTTAACCTTATTAACTGGTTCTAGCTCCATACCATTAAACTGTCCTAAAGATATAGTGCAAGTGCAACAGTCACTTTGGATGTCAATTAACAGAAATAAATATATATATGTAGCTCCAGAACCAACCAAATTAACAGCGGTTTGTCAGGAAACAAGTGATGTAACAATAAAAAGAGTAGGTATTCTTACCTTTTATGAAACTTGCACTGCCTACGGGCCAAATATAAAATTAAAATCTTCAAATCAGGTGAATACTACTAATAAAAAGGACATAGTTCCTGATATCTTTTTAACATATGATTGCTGCGAGCATTTGAATGTAAACTTAAAATCACCAGATTTAGATTTAAAGGAAGCTCCCTTAGGTAACATACTAGTACATGAAAATGACCTAAAATATGCCACTAGGAAGGTGGAAGATGTAGAAAAACTTATTACTGAAAAGGAAAAGGAATTGCAATTTAATCAATTGTATTCACATTTCAATGTCTACAAGATTATAGTATGGGCAGTTATAGCAGTAATAATATTAGTAGGAATTTTCACCTGTTGTAAATGTTGCCAATGTTATTTAGGCCCAACATATAAAAAATGTTGGAAAGATACCTCAGGGTGTTGCACTAAAAAATTTGCCTGACTCAAAAGATTATAAATAAAAATAAGGTTAAGGCTAAGAATTCAGATGATGACTTAGTAGTACATTTTGATAGAAGTAGACCTGTCACAGATCTTGTCAGCATTCATGAAGTAGAAACTGAGGATGACACTATTAGTCAGGTGCAACCACCCCGCGGTAAGAAGTCACGCACAAGAATATAAGAGTAAATTAAACATAACTATTAAGAAGGGAGTTTAGAAGCTTCTCATAGACATATGAAAGAGAATTTATAAGCAATGTCTTACAAACAGGGAGTGAGGAGAAGAGCCTGCATCATGTGGACGCACACACTTCTTTTCAAAAGGGGGGAGGTGTTGTGTCGCTGATCAGGCACCATAAATTCGTGAGCGAGCGGTTCGAAAATCAATTCGAACCGCGACCTCACAATGCAGGATTAAAGTAAATATAAGAAATTTCGAGTCAGAAAATGAAATTGTTAAGGAGATGCAGTTCTGAGCAGTAGAAGCCGTTCAGGCAGTAGTGAAATATTTGAACAAACACAGGATATTTGTCATTTCTTATCACAGTATGTACATGGTCAAAAGGATGACAGGGCATAGCTTGAAGCGCACTTAGTCCAAGGAAATTTCCGATGTTCGTCCTTCTAGAACAATTGAGAAGGTTTCCTCAGGGAAGGGATGCTGCTAGCCAATGAGAATAAGACAAATCAGAAGTACACAGGGTTCAAAGTTCGGCAGAGCATAGGAACAGCGAAATACGAAATTAACTTAAGGGAGAACACAGAGAGGTGGTCAGTTAGTTCATAGCTCACCGTCAGAAGAGGTAGGGGAAGTTAGGCTGGAAGTCTGGTAACACAATAAGCCGGTCAGGTCGCGAACAGAACTTGAGTAAAGTTCTAAGTCTGAATTACCAGCATCGGTAACAGGTATTCTAGGCATTGTGCCAGGAAGTCTAAACACTAAATTAATAGAGCGTTAGAGTAAAAGAGAATGCCTCAGCGGACTTGTAACCACTAAAATAAACAGGAAGTCCTTAAGGAATAATACGCGACCAGGGAAACGTACAGAAATCTTGACAAGCAGTTGGAGCGCATAATCTCTACTGCTAGCAACGACTTAAATTAAAGGGAGAGTGATAAAAGACTTTGACTGTTCATTAATACAAAAAAAGGTCTCTGGAGGAGCCCACTTATTAGTCAAAAACTACACGGAGGAGACTAAAGGGAAGACTTCATTTAAGGGTTAGAGTATCCTACCACAGAGGTGAGCAGGAGATAGAACTGTATGAGATTGGACCGGATAGTTGGGAAGAGCCACGGAACGACAGAGTCATGTACATCCTGTGAGGTCAACACTAGGGAACCACAAAGACAGTAGCACATAGAAGTAACAGACTGCATCTCTTGGGAACTAGTGAAGGGAACCAGTGAAACAGCGTGTTCAATTGTGAAAGTGAAATTAAGCATCAAGAAACAAGACGTCGTGGAAGACTCCCTCCTCTCGGAAGATAAGTATTATCTAGTAATAACTGGACTAACTAGGGAACAAAAGACTCATTAGCTAAACACGATATTGTATAGAATAGGAAGTTCCCTAACCTCAAGATCAAATTAACATCAAAAGTTGTATATAAATGTATAAACTTGTACAGTGAAATAATTTGGGTAATTCAATATAGTGATTCTTGGCATTAAGCCTCCTTAACTTTGTTTTATTATTACAGAGTTTTGAGTGCATTTTAGAACCCTTTCCAGTCCTCAGCTTGCCAATATCCTTAGGATATGACAGCATAGTGGTTCATGTTTGTGGGTTACTGTAGTCACATCCTAGTTCGTGAACCATGGGCAACGGCTGAGTGGCCTAGTAAGTGGTCCTGAGAGTCGGGATACCAGTTGCTATGGAATGGGAGTGGGCATCTCGGACATATTCTGAGTAGTGGCCCTCCTTGTGCTCAGGCGGCTAGGACTATACAATTCACCGGTGGTCCATAACCCGTTAGAGGAGAGATCCTCACTTGGACTATGTGCAAGTAGGGCAGCATTCTCCTTCATGAATTTACCGAGCTCAGAACACTTTAAGCAAGCCTCGGACCTATGGGAGTAATGGAGTCCCACTCCCATTTGACAGGTGGGGGACTCCTTGGAAACAACTTGGCGAACGAAATGGAATTCGATGGGGAGCTATCAATATTAATGTGGCTTATGGAAGAAAAAAGGTAGAACTGGCTGAGTCAGCAAAGAGGATGCATCTGGATGTGCTAGGAGTAAGTGATATTCGGGTAAGGGGAGATAATGAGGAAGAGGTGGGAGATTATAAAGTGTACTTGACGGGTGTTAGAAAGGGAAGGGCAGAGTCTGGGTTAGGGCTCTTTATCAGGAATACCATTGCGCGCAACATAGTTTCTGTTAGGCACGTAAATGAGCGAATGATGTGGGTAGATTTGTCAGTGGGAGGAATTAGGACAAGAATTGTGTCCGTGTATTCACCATGCAAGGGTGCAGATAAGGATGAAGTTGATAAGTTTTATGAAGCATTGAGTGACATCGTGGTCAGGGTCAACAGCAAGGATAGAATAGTGCTAATGGGCGATTTCAATGCGAGAGTTGGGAATAGAACTGAAGGATACGAAAGGGTGATTGGTAAATGTGGGGAAGATATGGAAGCTAATGAGAATGGGAAGCGTTTGCTGGACTTCTGTGCTAGTATGGGTTTAGCTGTTACGAATACATTCTTCAAGCATAAGGCTATTCACCGCTACATATGGGAGGCTAGGGGTACCAGATCCATAATAGACTATATCTTAACAGACTTTGAATTCAGGAAATCTGTTAGGAATATACGAGTTTTTTGCGGATTTTTCAATGATACAGACCACTATCTGATTTGTAGTGAACTAAGTATCTCTAGGCCTAGGGTAGAAAATCTGTCTGCAAACGAATAAGGGTAGAAAATCTCCAGGACGAGGAAATTAGACAGAAGTACATGGATATAATTAATGAGAAGTTTCGAACAGTAGACAGTAAGCAGGTTCAGGATATAGAAAGTGAATGGGTGGCATACAGGGATGCTGTAGTAGAAACAGCAAGGGAATGCCTAGGAACAACTGTGTGTAAAGATGGGAAAAGGTGAACATCTTGGTGGAATGATGAAGTGAAAGCAGCATGTAAACGTAAAAAGAAGGCTTATCAGAAATGGCTCCAAACAAGGGCCGAGGCAGACAGGGATTGGTACGTAGATGAAAGAAACAGAGCTAAACAAATAGTTGTTGAATCCTAAAAGAAGTCATGGGAAGATTTTGGCAATAACCTGGAAAGGCTAGGTCAAGCAACAGGGAAACCTTTCTGGACAGTAATAAAGAATCTTAGGAAGGGAGGGAAAAAGGAAATGAACAGTGTTTTGAGTAATTCAGGTGAACTCATAATAGATCCCAGGGAATCACTGGAGAGGTAGAGGGAATATTTTGAACATCTTCTCAATGTAAAAGGAAATCATCATGGTGGTGTTGCAAACAGCCAAGCTCATGGGGAGGAGGAAAATGATGTTGGTGAAATTATGCTTGAGGAAGTGGAAAGGATAGTAAATAAACTACATTGTAATAAGGCAGCAGGAATAGATAAAATTAGACCTGAAATGGTGAAGTATAGTGGAAAGGCAGGGATGAAATGGCTTCACAGAGTAGTAAAAGCAGCGTGGAGTGTTGGTAAGGTACCTTCAGATTGGACAAAAGCAGTAATTGCACCTATCTAAAAGCAAGGGAACTGGAAGGATTGCAACAACTATCGAGGTATCTCATTGATTAGTATACCAGGCAAAGTATTCACTGGCATCTTGGAAGGGAGGGTGCGATCAGTCGTTGAGAGGAAGTTGGATGAAAACCAGTGTGGTTTCAGACCACAGAGAGGCTGTCAGTGTCAGATTTTCAGTATGCGCCAGGTAATTGAAAAATGCTACGAGAGGAATAGGCAGTTGTGTTTATGTTTTGTAGATCTAGAGAAGGCATATGACAGGGTACCGGGGGAAAAGATGTTCGCCATACTGGGGGACTATGGAATTAAAGGTAGATTATTAAAAGCAATCAAAGGCACTTATGTTGACAATTGGGCTTCGGTGAGAATTGATGGTAGAATGAGTTACAGGAGTTAGACAAGGCTGTAATCTTTCACCTTTGCTGTTCGTAGTTTACATGGATCATCTGCTGAAAGGTATAAAATGGCAGGGAGGGATTCAGTTAGGTGGAAATGTAGTAAGCAGTTTGGCCTATGCTGACGACTTGGTCTTAATGGCAGATTGTGCCGAAAGCCTGCAGTCTAATATCTTGGAACTTGAAAATAGGTGCAATGAGTATGGTATGAAAATTAGCCTCTTGCAGACTAAATTGATGTCAGTAGGTAAGAAATTCAACAGAAATGAATGTCAGATTGGTGATACAAAGCTAGAACAGGTCGATAATTTCAAGTATTTAGGTTGTGTGTTCTCCCAGGATGGTAATATAGTAAGTGAGATTGAATCTAGGTGTAGTAAAGCTAATGCAGTGAGCTCGCAGTTGCGATCAGCAGTATTCTGTAAGAAGGAAGTCAGCTCCCAGACGAAACTATCGTTACATCGGTCTGTTTTCAGACCAACTTTGCTTTACGGGAGCGAAAGCTGGGTGGACTCAGGATATCTTATTCATAAGTTAGAAGTAACAGACATGAAAGTAGCAAGAACGATTGTTGGTACAAACAGGTGGGAACAATGGCAGGAGGGTACTCGGAATGTGGAGATAAAGGCTAATTTAGGAATGAACTCGACGGATGAAGCTGTACGCATAAACCGGCTTCGGTGGTGGGGTCATGTGAGGCGAATGGAGGAGGATAGGTTACCTAGGAGAATAATGGACTCTGTTATGGAGGGTAAGAAAAGTAGAGGGAGACCAAGACGACGATGGTTAGACTCGGTTTCTAACGATTTAAAGAGAAGAGGTATAGAACTAAATGAGGCCACAACACTAGTTGCAAATCGAGGATTGTGGCGACGTTTAGTAAATTCTCAGAGGCTTGTGGACGGAACACTGAAAGGCATAACAGTCTATAATGATAATGTATGTACGTATGTATGTATGTATGACAGCATAATAGTCCTACTATTAAGACATTCCTTTCTATCATATTTATTTTTACTATGACAAAGACAGCTTCATGATCACTTACACCATGTATCACTTCAGTTTCTCTATAGAGGTCAGACAAGAAAATAGAAATATTAGAACACTTCAAATTCTTGGGAAGTGAATTGATAAAAAATGGAAGAGTGGATATGGAAATTTGTAGAGGATACAATTGGGGCGTGCCTCTTACCATCTGGTATGGAGATTAATATAGAAACAAAATGCACCAATGAAGCTAAAGAAATAATGTACAAGAGATATTACTTACCTATAATGACATGGTGCAGCCGAAACATGGACAATGACTCAGAAAGATGAGAAGAGAGTATAGGCAGCTGAAATGAAATTTGTGAGGTGTGTTGGTAGTGTTTATTTCTGTTCTATATTTGGCCTACTTCAAGTAAAATGTAGACCATTAAAAAAATTCAATTAAAGGTTAATCAAGAATTTGTGGGACACACTGTACTGCACATGTCATTTTTTCTGAGACTTGTACAAGACACAAGCTTTGAGAAGTGTCCAAAGACAAAATAACCAGCTTCAAATTAAAAATGTAAATTAGATTGACTTCAATAGAATCGAAAGGTAACACCTATGCATTCATTGGTCATTAACTTTGCTGTGCTGTTTCCCATTACACCACCTATGTGGGCTACCTTCGGAACACGCATCGCAAGATAGCTTCATCCTGTCTTTGGGATCATGTAGATCGGACGTGTTGTCCGGGAGTTCTGTGTTCCACCGGGAGGTCTGGCTTATCTTGGGGTAAGCAAATAAGCAAATGTAACTTAAGTTAACTTGATTTTAAATCTTAATTTGTCACAGGAGTTTACCCATTAATTTTACTAATATGAATCAAAATATTTAACAAAAATATTTCAACCTGTGATTGACTGAAAACTTATTTTCAATATCGATCCACACTATGTAGTGGACTATTTCATCATCGTATCCATTACCTAGGAGAATAATGGACTCTGTTATGGAGGGTAAGAGAAGTAGAGGGAGGCCAAGACGACGATGGTTAGACTCAGTTTCTAATGATTTAAAGATAAGAGGTATAGAACTAAACAAGGCCACAGCACTAGTTGCAAATAGAGGATTGTGGCGACATTTAGTAAATTCACAGAGGCTTGCAGACTGAACGCTGAAAGGCATAACGGTCTATAATGATTATGTATGTATGTATGTAAACTTTAATTGATGTCATGATTCACATTTGTGTTTATGAAAGTGTTAACTAAATTATTCTTTATTTGAAGTTTCACCACAGAAGTTTGTGTTCCATTGCCTTGTAGGTTTCCTACCACTTTTCACATCCTTGACCTTTAGTTGTTGTTGATTATACCTGATTTGTTGTGTTTTGATGGGGTTTTTTACTTGTTCTAAATGTACTGTAATTATTTTCCACATTTCAGAAGATTTATTTTCATTCATATTTTAAATGTTCTATATTTAACAATTTTCCATGTTTTAATTTCCATATTTATTTTAAATGCAATGCTCGAAAAGTTATAACATTCCTGAGGAATATGGTACAGAAGACAAGTAGGAATAGAGTGACAAATGACAACAAACCAAAAGAGCTAAATGTGCAAAAACTAAATGACAAAGTAGAACAGGTTGCGGTGGTTTGGACATGTCAAGCAGATGAAAAAAAATGACTGCCAGGCAAGCACTGGATAGACAGATGAGAGGGAGGAGAGGACGAGGAAGACCAAGATTAGATGGATGGACTCTGTGAAGAACAGCGTAACACAACCAAAACCTGGACTGGAACACAGTGTTGGATGAGGAATGGTGAAAAATGATTACTATGATGAATCGAAGCCTAGTTCAGTTTATTTGTTGGCTGTGTATGGCTCCAGGTTGCTAGTCTGTGTACTTCAAACAACTGACACAGTTTACCAATACAATGAGAATATCCCCAGAAGTATTTAGATTAGGAAATTGAAAACAACAATGTTATTTATAATTTTACATGATTATCCTTTCTGGTAAAAGAAAATAAAAAATTTAAAAATGGATACATTCCATTTAAAAACCTACAACTTTGTGTGTACTGAAAATGGTATTTCCTCAGATTTAAACTTACCTTTCTGCGATCTCTTCATGGCAATACAGTAGAGTGGTGTTAGAATGCTTTTGCCACTGTACTGAATGCAGTAACCATTCTTTAGAAATAAGAAAATAGAAAATAATAAACATTAAATTCTACTGGCCATGAAGAGTAAGCTACAATATCAGAGGAAGAAGGAAATGATAGGGAAACTTGAATGAAATCATCTACATCTACAGTAAGCCTCAAATTATATACTGGCAGGTCAAATCAATGGGATTTGAATTTCGAACTATATATATTAAATTTTAGACAGCCAAATGGCATCTTTACTGTGATACTTTTTTAATGTATTTACAAATTTTGGAAACATGACAATATTGTAGCTTAAATGATGCAAAATTAAAATACTTGATTATAATAATAATCTGCACAACCAATGCATATTGTTGGCAAAACTGCAATAACATACAATACATCAATTCTCAATCACGTAACTTTTATTCAAGTAAGCATTCTCAACATCTGTCAGGCAATGATGAGACTTCGAGCAACAATCATTGCTATACAGACAGCAAGAATATTTCCTGGAATCTAAACATGTAACATGCACCTTAAAAGATGCTCAACAATCATACCAAATATACAAAACCTTCTAAATATTTATTTAATTTGATCTTTATATTCTTTAAAATAACTACCAATACCATTGTACTTTCACCAACAATATGAGTTTAACAAATCAAGTTGAAGTTTAGAACACATTTTATATCCATATAAGGAATTGTTAAACTTGGTTCTGGCACAATAAACAAAGCCACAAAGGATGGCAAAGATAATCATAGTGGTCCTCATTTGGTTGCCCTGTTGGGCATGAAACCCATCACCATATGTCTTCCCCATGGCAGGGAAAGCAATTGTAATTTTCCAGGTATGGATTTCCTCAGTTCGATTCTACTTTAAGTCTGTACTAATGTTAACTCCAAAATGTCACAGAGGAACAGTTTCCAAAAATGTGTTAGATTTCTGGAACTGGAAAGTTATCATCCAGTGCATTTGATTTCTAATTTAGTCTGAAAAACTATTAATCACAATACATTCTGTTTGACTTTTCTGTAGTACTTCTACATACATTCATGATTCACTTCTACTTACGTATCAAGGTACAAATTTCTATATCCATTCTTACATGGTTATTTACAATGACATGATTATGTAATATACCACATGAAAGAGTCAACAACACAACTTCATGTAATACTGATTTAACATTATTGCTCAAATTAATTACAACAGAACATTTTCATTTTGCTGTCATATTTATTTAATGAAGGATTCCAGTCTTAATCTTTAAACAATGAGAGCAGCAACATAATGCACAACTGGAAATTTACAAATTTATTTCCAGAGATATTATCTTACAATATCAAATTAATAATGCATAGAACATGCACTCTGTAATATACAAAGCTGATGCTGATGGGTTTCACTTGAAACAACAGAATCAATTTTATCTATGATATTTACATTTACTACCTTGGTTAAATTACGTACACATTATAGGCCTGTTGGAACAATAGGGATTTATAGAGCAGGGCATAAATTTGAAACTTGCAACTTTCACAGCCCTAGATAACAGCTTGCCAGAAGAAATCAAAATTTTATGAAAATAATAAATAAGAGCAACATTTAATGAGTGAATATACAAGACTGACCTTTTGGAGACTCTCACCTTAGTATGGTACAATGAGCACACAAAGCACCTAACGGCAGCAAATTTTCAGGATATTCCTACTAGGAAACATACATGGCTGGTATCTTTGATACAAATCATTTCTGACCTAATAACTATAAAATACATATGTTGAATAAAGAACATACCTGAGACAATACTTCAGCTCTTTTACAGGCCAGCTTAATGCTAGACTAATACCTGATCCTTGAAAATAAGCAAGACTGATGTCGATTCAAAATGAGAGATGTCAGGATGGAGAGAATAATACATTTTAACTGGTGTTGCTATTAATTTTGTACATAACTACACGCCCATCTTTCCTACATTTGCTGCACTACACATTAGAGGTTTCTTTTGCCATCAAGTATTCATTCTTACCTGGACTACATAAAAACTTTGGGATATTAAACCATATTATATATTTAAATGATTAAATTTCAACAAACCTGAGAAAGTTTAATATGTTGTGTTCTTTTGTAGGTTATTTTTACTTTGGCACATTCAATATACAAATACTCCCATAAAGCTAAATATTTTAGATCAATTTACTTCCCAGCATATAACTCTAACTTAACGAAATGCAAAACCATACATTAAATATTCAATACCATGATTTTCTAAACAAGTATGCATGAAACGTTAATTTATAATTACAGAATTACTAGTTGAATAGGTATATAACAATTTCCAGGTAGGAACACAAGCACTGTGAAATGTTCTAATAAATATTACACTGAAGTGATCAAATCGCAAGTATCACAGCTTACATGGATTAAAAATAATTTCACTCAGCATACAAATAGATATACTGTAATTTACACGTTACAATAAAACCAGTACAGAGTATTCCCATTAACTTGATAGCAAAGAGATTGCTCTAAGTGCAGAAGATAGCAGGACACATTTCAACACTGACACAAAAAAAAAAAAAAAACTGTACGAGATAGACCGATATGTTCCTTTAAAAGTAAGTATCACGAAGCACTTTCAAACAGTGTCTTTCTCCAGGATTTTTTCATTCAGTGCTTTACACGTAAGGGTCCTTGAGAGTCCTTATCTCTCACTTTAATACACACTCCATGCAATATGAACCAGTCATATCACTAAATCAAATTTGTGACCAGTGCTACAGAACACTCAAGCGAATAATTTCCAATCCCAGACTGTTCGTTCCAAAAATTTTGTGGTAACATTGGCTACAAAGTGTTTTCTTCAAGGTCTGTGTAGCAATAAGCCCAATAGTTCAGAAGGGGGAGCAAATCGGAAGACTGATACAGTAGCTTTAGATTTAAGCTCCTGAATGTGTTTTTCCCCCCTTCAATGTACGGAATCTTTCAAAACATACAACTATTTGCTGCACACAACTTGCTTCAAGACTGATTTATGCATAATCAATATAACCTGTTCATTTTACAGCATAAGGTGTGTGTCTTTACTTGGAAGCACTTTCCACGAATTACTGCGCAACTAACTCGACATAGTTGGCAGGATATAGACCAACACGACCATCCTTTCTTCCTTTACACCAACCCTGTTCATCCTCATCTTCTAGCTTTTCAAAGACTTCACCTGAAATACAACAAATCTTATTGTAATACAAGATTTTTATAGTACAACAAAAGATGCATCAAGTATGTCCTTTAAGATACTCCAACACAAAGATAATAATTTTCAAATAAATCTATATATATATATTGAACCATATCACTGTATTACAGTCCAAATATCATCATTTTACGTTACAGGAATATTTGAACATAGCACCAAGCAGAGCCCGAATTCCATGTGTTAGTGGGAGGTGAACCCCAGAGCGCAAGCTGTAGTCCTTGCGGATACTCGTGTAAGCCCTGGCGAGAAGGACGCTTTATTTTGAACCTACTTGTGGAGACCCCGGATATGCTTTCCTAAGCAAGACAGAGAAAGAGAAGGGAGATCACAAGAAAGAGACAAAGATGTTTGAATCTGCCCTGTCACGTGAAGCCAGTGGTGCCAACAGCACGTAGTCAAATCTGAGCAATTCAGGTCTGGTAGCATGCTAATTCAAGACGTTATCTCCACACGAGTGCAAGTTTCTGTAAAACTAAAATACTGAATAATCCTGATTATAATTATGATGCACTATTTACACCATAGCAGTGACAAGTAGGCATGTTAAATGTTTTCTTTGGTTAAATTCAAATAGCCGTTGGAACGATGCGATCAGCCCACAAAAGCGAAGTATTACGAGTGCGGGGATGTGCCAGAGCGCAACGGAATCTACCAGTGCTATAAAGCGAATGTCAGCTGTAGACAAAGTGAATTTAACAAAGTAAATAGAAAGTCTTATTTAGGGCTTGGACTAGCTTGCCTGAGCATTTATAGTGAGTGAATAATAATGTAACTAGAACGATTTCTCAAATTTAGTGCGCGGTACACGTCGGTTAACTGCCAGAAGGACTTGTGATCGGGTATCATACCCATAATAGGCGCTACTCATGGTCTGACATGACACCATAAGTAGCAGATATAGCAAATTGTATCTTGCCTAGGTCGCGGCATTGTATACGAATACGAACTAGGCAGTGAAAAGAAGTGTCATATTTCATCATCTGGTTTTCAGGAGTTACCGAGGACCAAGGAAGAAGACAGCATCTACAATGGCGTTCCCAGGAGTAGTGTAACGGGCTTCAGGATCCAGAGTACACAGCGCTAATATGGGCTGATTCCACTACACGCTGCCCTGGATGGGTGTGCTGAGCCAAAGATGCAAGGTTTCAGATAAGCTGAACTGCATATATGCATGATTTGTAGCTACAGATTCGACTCAGGGCATTTTTGGGTAAAGTAAATGTTAAATATGTATCTTTCAATGCCATAGACATGTATATTCAATTATAGGTAGGTAATTTAACTTGGGGCTGATCACCTGTGCCAGCTATGTGTTTATTAGTTTTGCTTTAGGTGGAATGTAGGTAATGTAATAGTTTAGTGGTTGTTTCATGTTTTATGAATGTAGATTTCTTCTGTGCCATGAAGAGACGCGAGTTTTAGATTGAGGTCTAGTCTTGAGAATATGTTGGAGGTCAACTTACCTCTACAGTTCGAACAGACAGACTAAGCCATAGCCGTATGTTGAATGTGAACCTGGATAGGTTAGGTGCAAGGCCGTGAAACGCAGCAATGAGTGTGTATTATCACAGAGATATTTGTGGAAATCGGCCGAGGCGGCTCAGATACAAGAATAGGCCAAGTAAGAGCCTGGATGTGAACATGGATATTTTAGATGTGAGGCTGTTATATATATATATCCTAAATCCCTTGAGGAAAGCATACCTTGAGAACAGGCTGATGAGTAGACTAGATTCGGAATAATGTGGGGCACAATTTGGTGTACCGTGACTAGACTCATGAGAGACTTTGTGTCAGTGAGCTTCCGGCCTGACCACGTATTTCAAAGGTGAGACTTATTTCTGAACGCCGCAAAGATGAATAGGCTCTAGACCCAGTGACGTATTTACGCGGATGAAGACTCTATAAGAGAGGGTGGCAGAGTCTCAAATGAATAAACTTGCTGTACACATGAGAACCAGTATTCCAGGCCCTATGGAATGCCCATAGATATTTTGATACTGACTTTCTCTCTACAGCTGACCAGGAGTTGCTAATTATAACTTGCAACACTCCGCTGTGCATGTACACAGCAATTGACGTCCAAAGCCTTAGAGGTCATGGGGTTGAGACCAGACCCAAACAATGACATCAAGTGTACATATTTGTTTTCTCTTTCAGGTTGTGTTTATTTACCTTGTGCGTATTTTGTTCTGTGTGTGTTATTGTCTGTTGTTATATGTGTCGTTGATTAAGGGGACCACAGCATTTGTGGATTTTAGATTGTGAGGTTCTGTCCCTCTTCGAATTGTTCTGGCTTCGGACCCGTGTTTTAAGCTCACTGTCTTTTTGGAGAGTAAATGCCAGTCCTAAGCAAGTGTTTATTGGATTTGTTTACCGACTAGTTCGGATTTGTTTAATCAGGCAGAGATGTGTGAATCTATAATTATAATTTCATGTTAAGAGACAATTCAGTTCGAGGCTACGTGCCATGCGCATTTTAACTTATTTGAACTTCAGTCAAAACTCAATAACCCCACTGTATTCCACACGACTTCACAATGGGTTTGAGACCCATGTAAATATTTGAACCAGTCACTGCAATTTATAATGTAATTCTGTCAATTTATTTTGGTAAGATTACTACTCTAACCTCTTGTTTTATTGGTTAATAAACTTTTTCACCCATTCAGTTTTTCGAGTTCTCATTTACAGATATGTACTCTAGAACCTGTCCTATGGTTTTTAAGTTAATTTTAGCTAGACCATCTGACCCATACTTTATTCTATTCAGACGCACCACGCAGTGTCTCCACTGAGCTAGGCCAAGCAGGGACAGGGGAAGGTACAATATATAAAATGCCTAATTCTGTCATTCACAGCGATATTGAGAAAACAGGAAGTTTCAACAGATGAAATTGGTACCAGTTATAGATTATGTCTACTTTACAAGAAAAAATACAAACCTCTTATGACCACAACTTTTGTACTTTTTAAAAATAAAAATTAATTTTCTGTCAGTGAAGTTGTTGTCATCACCATGACGACATAGGTACATCGGCATGATGTCGAACTGTGTCAGACATCTGTTGCCTTCCACAGATATAGAGAAAACAAGAATGTTTCACAGACAAACTGGTACAAGATATGGGTTACAAGAACAATGCAATGATAACAATCATACTTGAAGTGTTTAGTGAAAAATACTGTGGAATGAAATTTTTTTTCCATTCTGAGGTATGAGACATTATTTCCGTCTCGTGGCCATGGTTAAGTTCTCAAGTGTTTATGGTCTAATGCTGTGGTTAGCCAGTTCGAGTCCTGTTCGTCAAAGAAAATTTACCATTACAATGTTGGCTGGCAGGGTAGGAGAAGTGACAGTACATAACTTCTAATCATTAGATTGTGTGCCAAAGGCCTGGGTTAAATTCCAAACCTCTTTGCAGTGTTCATATGGAGTGAGAGCATATGAAGCTCTTACACGTTCTTTAAAAAATATATTTTTATCAGCAAAGTTATATGGGTTACAAGAAAAATGCAATGACGACGATCACACTTGAACTATTTAGTGAAAAATACTATCTTTCCCTGAAATGAATGATATTTTTTTTGTCCATTCCGGGGAATGAAAACACATTTTCTCCATAGTTAGCACAGCCCACATGGTGGCGATGATCGTCTAGACCTGCAGGCTAGATGATCAGACACTGTGGTTGGCCAGTTCGAGTCCCATTGATCAAAAAAAATTTACCATTAGAATGTTGGCCGATGGGGTAGGAGAGATGGTAGTACACAATTTCTAATCACTAGATTGTGTGCCAAAGGCCTGGATTAAATTCCAAACCTTTTAGCAGTACTCATATGGAGTGAGGGCATATGACACTGTTGATGGTGATTGTGATTTGTCCATCAGATCTGGACAAAAAAAACTTGAGCAGAGCCTTTGGTGCTGTTAGACAGGAGTAGGCTGTGTGTCAGCAGGGGTTTCACCTCCTCCCTTCCCACTATCATATATCATGTCATTCATTTCATCTCAACTCCTCTGAAGATGTTAGCACCAGGAAGGGATCTGGTCGTAAAAACTTGCTACGACGATTCATATCTGACCCTATATGGGTTGGATATACAAGTTTGAGGAATGACATCTGAACAATTGTTGATCTTGGATGCTTCGTTGGTAGAGACATGTTTCGCCTGAGATGGAATTTTGTATGCTTGGTTCTTTCACAATAAAATGCCTCTCATTCAATGAGGTGGGACTCTCATTTTGTTGCACACAACAACATTCACGCCATCCATTGGCATAAAACTGAAACAAGTTCTTTTCTCTGGTTTGAAGCATTGGAGCTTAGAGCTTTGGACTTAATTCATCTGGCAGGAATATGCAGAGAATCTAGTCAGACAAAATGCCAAACGACATTGCGACTGAAGATGAAATAAGAGTATCGGAAGACGAAAAATATTGTGTTTTGGAAAGCGAGGTGGAAAGGGCATTGGAGGACATGAAGAATCATAAGGCAAGCAGGATTGATGGATTGCCAGCAGAGATACTAAAGTGTCTTGGAAACAGAGGTGTGAAAGAAATAACATACCTTTGTAATGAGATATACAGCAACGGTGAGTGGCTAGAAGACTTTTTCTAAACAATCACTACACCAATTCCAAAAAAGAATAATTCCAAGAAATGCAAGGACTGCAAGACCATTAGCCTGATATCCAATGCAGCCAAAATATTACTAAAGAGTATTAGCTAGAAGACTGTATGGAAAGTTAGATAGATATATTGCAGAAGAACAGTATGGTTTTCGTAGAGGTAAAGGGACAAGAGATGAAATCGGAATGTTGAGAACTATTGATGAAAGATACATGGAGAATGGAAGGGAAGTTTATGGTGTTTTCATTGATTTAGAAAATGCCTTCAACAGAGCACAATGGAAGAAGCTGATGTACATGCTCATGAGGAAAGGAGTAGATTGGAAGGACAGAAGACTAATCAAAGACCTTTACTTACAACAGAAGGTCACAATGAAGGTAGGGAATGACATGACAGTGGAAAGTAGAACTGGAAGGGATGTTAGACAAGGATCCTGTCTACCTCCCATATTATTCAACGTTTACCTGGAAAATATTATTAGGAAATGCCTGGATGGAAGAAGAGGATTATTTTAGAATGAGAGTAAAGATTAATGTAAAAATTGAAATTAAGTAAGCTGGTTTAAAAAAGGAAGATTGTGGCACATCTGATTACTTGCGTTCTCGCTTCTCAAAGAGAAAAGTGGCAGATATACATCTACGATTTATTCTACTCAATGTGCAAGTCCGAAATAGTTCAATATATGGTCGAGAGATGTCACAGGAAGACCGAAAACAATGTTGTGAATAAAACCGAGATTTCTCGGGGCCCGTCGCCTACCGCTGGTGAGCGTACTACGAGATTTCTCGGGGCCCATCACCCATGTGTTAATACTTCACCTTCTTCAGAGTAGGACAATTCAAAGCATATCTGCAAGCACCACAATGGCACTCCAAATGACAACTAACAGACAATAAGCAAGCTCCTAGCTATCTCAATGACGACAACTTATATCCAAACACTACAGACTTCTGCATTGACCTAATAAAACTACTTTGCTCTTATGGAATAATTTTCAGGACTTAACATTCATTGCGTTAAATGCAGATCTATGCAAAACTGAGGTTATGGAAAATTGGGATTGTACTGTACGATAAATCACAAAACAATAACAGTAAATAACATTTTCTTAATCAAAAATTTCCCTTTACAATAAATGTTCCTGCACTTTTTGATTATTTGAGCATTTTTGGATCTTGTTCCATGCACGAGGCCTGTTTTCAAGTAAGTACCGTTTTGATATAGAAAAAAGTTATGCAACTTTTTTAATTTTTTTTTTTAATTTTTTTTTTTTTTTTTACATGTAAGCCTGTACCTTAAATTACTTCTCAAAATAAGTTCCAAGCATATTAAGGCACTTGTCATATCGTGAAACCAGCTTCTGAATTGCATCCTCATAGAAATCTGCCGCCATATGTGCCAGCCACTGCAACATGATCGTTTTTAGGTCATCATCATTGTTGTGGCGCTGACCTCCTACCTGTGTTTTCAAGTGGAGGAACAAATGGCAGTCACTAGGCGCTAGATCAGGAATATATAGGGGATGATCAGATTGTTCCCAACCAAATGAAGTGACGAGGTATCTGGTTCGATTAGCTGTGTGAGGTCGCGCATTGCCATGAAGCTAAAGAATACCCCTTGTGAGCATGTCATGCAGTTTGTTTTGGATTGCACGACGGAGTTTACATAAGGTCTCTCAATAAGTCTCGTCATTTAATGTGTCACCCCGGTGCAAAAAATCTAAAAGCAACCCACACTGCCTAATCCAAAACACAGTGCCACAGGAGTTTGCGAGCTGAAATTGTTTGCTTGTACTTCACTTTCTTGGGTAAATGAAATGGCATATGACTTTTAGCGCCGGGAGTGCCCGAGGACAAGTTCGGCTCGCCAGGTGCAGGTCTTTTGATTTGACGCCCGTAGGTGACCTGCGCATCGTGATGAGGATGAAATGATGATGACGACACATATACCCAGCCCCCGTGCCAGAGAAATTAACCAATGATGATTAAAATTCCCGACTCTGCCGGGAATCGAATCCGGGACCCCTGTGTCCAAAGGCCAGCACGCTAACAATTTAGCCATGGAGCCGGACACTTTCTTGGGTGACGATGTAAGCCTTTTCAGGCGTTTGCTCTATTAACCAGTGTTTCGTCTTAGGTCTGACACTAGACTCATCCGAGTGAGATGTGTCAGACCCTACCCAATGACGCTGGGGTGTATGCAGGTGAACTTATCAGCAGCCCATTATAAGAGGCACAGTCTGATAACTGATAAATCTCCACAATGAGCGAACGCCTGAAAAGCCTTACATCTGATCTGTTTTTGACATGCTCTACTGGTGAAAAATATCTAATTCCCTCCATGAAAACTTAGAATTTTCCATTTAGAATCGCTAGGCGGGCAATAATTTCATTGTGGAGATTTATCTCCCGTATGCAGTTATCAGACTGTGCCTCTTATAATGGGCTTCTGATAAGTTCATCTGCATACACCCCAGCGTCAGTGGGTAGGGTCTGACACATCCCACTCTGATGAGTCTAGTGTCAGACCTAAGACGAAACGCTGGTTAATAGAGCAAACGCCTGAAAAGCCTTACATCTGATCTGCTTTTGACATGCTCTATTGGTGAAAAATATCTAATTCCCTCCATGGGAACTTAGAAATTTCCATAACATAAGCCATCCATGCTTCTTCACCGGTGACAATTCAGCTTAGGAACGCATCATCTTCATTACTGTACGGCTCAAGGAAAGTCAAAGCAATGCTTATGCGCTTGGTTTTGTGCACCTCTGTCAGCATCCTTGGTACCCAGCATGAGCACAACTTCCAATAATCTAAGCTCCTGACACAATTTCATAAAGAACACTCCTTGAAATTTCAGGCAACTCATAACTTAATGACAAAATTGTAAAGCATCTGTTTGATAAGAAATAAATTGACAAGAGGGTCCATACATTTTCAATACAATGTATGAAGTAAATAATATTACATTAGTCTTGGGACTAGTTTCAGCCACTTAGTGGCCATCTGGCCATCTTCAGCCAAAATAAAAATTTAACATCATGTGATAACTACAACATATGTATATCAGATAAAGACAATGTTGCAGGAATAATTATAACATTAAAATACATATAATAACAAAAATTATGGTTGTGATATTGTCATAATATGATGTCACAACCATCGCTCATAGTGTGTTCTCCAAACACTTCATCTGCCGATGAATGTCTATAGCCTTCACAACTTTTACATTTAGAAAACTAATCTCAGTGCGTAATTCACACTCAACAGGGCTGTTAATTGTCAAGAGGCATTTTGATATGCACAAACGTAAATATGGGCGAATGCTTCCATAATTGTGTTTATGGCTAGCTTATAGATGTACGTACTGAGCATGCATTCTTTGAACAATGACCAAAGCACTGCAGCGGCCATATTTAAAAACGATACTTACTTAAAAATCATGCTTCATATTTAAGAAAGTTGTATTCCATTGCTATTAAATAAATATTTTCTTTCAAATACCTTGCTTAAAACTGAGTTCGTCTGATTCAGCACCTTCATAGTCATAGAGGGCTTTGACAGGTACGCCAGGCTCTCCATTGTCCACCAAAGCCTCTCCTACTTCCTCATCCCATTCTTCTTCCTCGAATGGATTGGCTTCTGTCCTTGTACCGTTCCTGTGTATTGAGAAACACAATAGTGACATTCAAATCATGTTACAAATAAAGTCATATTAAATCACAACAACATTTTCTACTCTGAGGTACACAATAATTTCGACCACCAACCTATGAGAAAGTATTCAAAACCCTTATAAGACCAACTGATGAAACATTGCCAATGGCTACACTAGCCAAGAGGATAAGTTGGTAATATTTCATAAAATCAATAAACATAAAACAAGTTTTAAATGAGTTCTTTTATTCCAACTATCTCTTCTACTTTTTTTTGGCATTCCTATGAAAGAGCATGGCATTTTCAACATTCTGTGGGGAAAAAGCAATAACAACATATTAATTACAACATTATGTTATGAACTGATGAAAACAGAACTTCAAAATATGCCTTAGCCTTTTTCACCACATCACTTGGCAAATAGCTGGTCTGTTTAAGTGCACTATTCTTAAACGCACCTGGTCCTAAAAGGGTTAAGTGTGCTACGAACCATGCTACACACTCTCGGGTAAAAGTGTACACTTGTTACACAAACTCAGAAGAATCATCATTTATTGACATTCTACGTAGGGTTGGTGTCATGAAGGGCATTTGGCCATAAAAAAAAGGCCAGTCCACATGAGCGACTCAATTCACACCGAATTGATTATTTTCACCATGTTGGTTAGTCCTGTCCGTACTGACTTATATTCAAATTTCTACAGAACACTTTCCCGCCTTGTCAATACTTTACACATTTCATTATACCTAATTCCCATACATGTTTCGAGAGCCAATTACTCTCTTCTTCAGTGGTGCTAAAACATCAATAATCTTTGGACTTGGTACATTGTTCCAAATATACTTATCAATACAACAATTAAATCTTGAAATTGTTAAAATATTTCTTTGTTTCAACTTTTACTTACTTACTTACTATGTCATTTTATTACAGTAAAATAGAAATTTTCAAATCATACATGAATAGCTATTAAATTAGTCACTATATGCTAAAATTTTAAATCTGCTCTGCTCTTTGAACTTACGTCCTTATTTACATCTAAAAAGAAATAAAATGTTTCTTTGGTGTCTAAATTTACCTTGTCATTTAATAAAACACTTGAAATATATTTTCTCTAAATAAATAAATAAATAAATAAATAAATAAACAAACAAACAAACAAACAAACAAACAAACAAACAAACAAACAAACAAATAAATAACACCTATTAAGTTAGTCACTATGTTGAACTTAAAATATTTTCTGCTCTCTTCTTGAAAATTTCTCCTTTCCTTAAGTCCTAAAAAAGGAAAACATTATATTCAAATTTCCAATCCGTAATTCCGTTACCTTATTTATTCCAATAATTGCCCCTTAACTTACTGTTATATTTCTGAGACCTCTCATATAAATTGGAATTTCCTCCTCTTAATCCCGTCCGACCATGCTAGCCATCTTAACTGTCCAATTCCTTTAAAATTAACAACCAACAAACCAACTTTACAGACATTTTTGCAAAAAAGATGACAACTCAGATTTCTGGGGAATTTATTTTACTTACTTCAGTATCAACTAAATTTATCCACAAATTATGCCATTTGGATTTGATTTATATGAGAGGTCTCAGATATATAGCAGTAAGTTAAGGGGCAATTATTGGAATAAATAAGGTAATGGAATTACAGATTATAAATTTAAATACAATGTTTTCTTTCTCAGGACTTAAGGAAAGGAGACATTATCAAGAAGAGAGCAGAAAATATTTTAAGTTCAACATAGTGACTAACTTAATAGGTGTTATATATTTATTTAGTACCGAGCTCGATAGCTGCAGTCGCTAAAGTGCGGCTAGTATCCAGTGTTCGGGAGATAGTAGGTTCGAACCCCACTGTCGGCAGCCCTGAAGATGGTTTTCCGTGGTTTCCCATTTTCACACCAGGCAAATGCTGGGGCTGTACCTTAATTAAGGCCACGGCCGCTTCCTTCCCAGTCCTAGGCCTTTCCTGTCCCATCGTCACCATAAGACATATCTGTGTCGGAGCGATGAAAAGCCAAAATTTTAAAAAAATTATTTAGAAAAAAGATCTATTTCAAGTGTTTTATTAAATGACAAAGTAAATGAGGACGTAAGTTCAAAGAGCAGAGCAGATTTAAAATTTTAGCATACATACATACATACATACATACATACATACATACATAATCACTATAGACTGTTATGCCTTACAGCGTTCAGTCTGCATGCCTCTGAGAATTTACTAAACGTCACCACAATCCTCGATTTGCAACTAGTGTTGTGGCCTCATTTAGTTCTATACATCTTCTCTTTAAATCGTTAGAAACCGAGTCTAACCATCGTCGTCTTGGTCTCCCTCTACTCCTCTTACCCTCCATAACAGAGTCCATTATTCTCCTAGGTAACCTATCCTCCTCCATTCGCCTCACATGACCCCACCACCGAAGCCGGTTTATGCGTACAGCTTCATCCATCGAGTTCATTCCTAGATTAGCCTTTATCTCCTCATTTCGAGTACCCTCCTGCCATTGTTCCCACCTGTTTGTACCAAAAATCGTTCTTGCTACTTTCATGTCTGTTACTTCTAACTTATGAATAAGATATCCTGAGTCCACCCGGCTTTCGCTCCCGTAAAGCAAAGTTGGTCTGAAAACAGACCGATGTAACGATAGTTTCGTCTGGGAGCTGACTTCCTTCTTACAGAATACTGCTGATCGCAACTGCGAGCTCACTGCATTAGCTTTACTACACCTAGATTCAATCTCACTTACTATATTACCATCCTGGGAGAACACACAACCTAAATACTTGAAATTATCGACCTGTTCTAGCTTTGTATCACCAATCTGACATTCATTTCTGTTGAATTTCTTACCTACTGACATCAATTTAGTCTGCAAGAGGCTAATTTTCATACCATACTCATTGCACCTATTTTCAAGTTCCAAGATATTAGACTGCAGGCTTTCGGCACAATCTGCCATTAAGACCAAGTCGTCAGCATAGGCCAAACTGCTTACTACATTTCCACCTAACTGAATCCCTCCCTGCCATTTTATACCTTTCAGCAGATGATCCATGTAAACTACGAACAGCAAAGGTGAAAGATTACAGCCTTGTCTAACTCCTGTAACTCATTCTACCATCAATTCTCACCGAAGCCCAATTGTCAACATAAATGCCTTTGATTGATTTTAATAATCTACCTTTAAATCCATAGTCCCCCAGTATGGCGAAAATCTTTTCCCTTGGTACCCTGTCATATGCTTTCTCTAGATCTACGAAACATAAACACAACTGCCTATTCCTCTCGTAGCATTTTTCAATTACCTGGCGCATACTGAAAATCTGATCCTGACAGCCTCTCTGTGGTCTGAAACCACACTGGTTTTCATCCAACTTCCTCTCAACAACTGATCGCACCCTCCCTTCCAAGATGCCAGTGAATACTTTGCCTGGTATACTAATCAATGAGATACCTCGATAGTTGTTGCAATCCTTCCTGTTCCCTTGCTTTTAGATAGGTGCAATTACTGCTTTTGTCCAATCTGAAGGTACCTTACCAACACTCCACGCTGCTTTTACTACTCTGTGAAGCCATTTCATCCCTGCCTTTCCACTATACTTCACCATTTCAGGTCTAATTTTATCTATTCCTGCTGCCTTATGACAATGTAGTTTATTTACTATCCTTTCCACTTCAAGCATAATTTCACCAACATCATTTTCCTCCTCCCCATGAGCTTGGCTGTTGGCAACACCACCAGGGTGATTGCCTTTTACATTGAGAAGATGTTCAAAATATTCCCTCCACCTCTCCAGTGATTCCCTGGGATCTATTATGAGTTCACCTGAATTACTCAAAACACTGTTCATTTCCTTTTTCCCTCCCTTCCTAAGATTCTTTATTACTGTCCAGAAAGGTTTCCCTGCTGCTTGACCTAGCCTTTCCAGGTTATTACCAAAATACTTCCCATGACTTCTTTTTGGATTCAACAACTATTTGTTTAGCTCTGTTTCTTTCATCTACGTACCAATCCCTGTCTGCCTCGGCCCTTGTTTGGAGCCATTTCTGATAAGACTTCTTTTTACGTTTACATGCTGCTTTCACTTCATCATTCCACCAAGATGTTCACCTTTTCCCATCTTTACACACAGTTGTTCCTAGGCATTCCCTTGCTGTTTTTACTACAGCATCCCTGTATGCCACCCATTCATTTCTATATCCTGAACCTGCTTATTGTCTACTGTTCGAAACATCTCACTAATCAAATCCATGTACTTCTGTCTAATTTCCTCGTCCTGGAGATTTTCTACCCTTATTCGTTTGCAGACAGATTTTCTACCCTAGGCCTAGAGATACTTAGTTCACTACAGATCAGATAGTGGTCTGTATCATCGAAAAATCCGCGAAAAACTTGTACATTCCTAACAGATTTCCTGAATTCAAAGTCTGTTAAGATATAGTCTATTATGGATCTGGTACCCCTAGCCTCCCATATGTAGCGGTGAATAGCCTTATGCTTGAAGAATGTATTCGTAACAGCTAAACCCATACTAGCACAGAAGTCCAGCAAACGCTTCCCATTCTCATTAGCTTCCATATCTTCCCCACATTTACCAATCACCCTTTCGTATCCTTCAGTTCTATTCCCAACTCTCGCATTGAAATCGCCCATTAGCACTATTCTATCCTTGCTGTTGACCCTGACCACGATGTCACTCAATGCTTCATAAAACTTATCAACTTCATCCTTATCTGCACCCTTGCATGGTGAATACACGGACACAATTCTTGTCCTAATTCCTCCCACTGACAAATCTAGCCACATCATTCGCTCATTTACGTGCCTAACAGAAACTATGTTGCGTGCAATGGTATTCCTGATAAAGAGCCCTACCCCAGACTCTGATCTTCCCTTTCTAACACCCGTCAAGTACACTTTATAATCTCCTATCTCTTCCTCATTACCTCCCCTTACCCGAATATCACTTACTCCTAGCACATCCAGATGCATCCTCTTTGCTGACTCAGCCAGTTCTACCTTCTTTCTTCCCTAAGCCCCATTAATATTGATAACTCCCTATCAAAATCCATTTCATTCGCGAAGTTGTTTCCAAGGAGTCCCTCGCCTGTCAAATGGGAGTGGGATTCCATTACTCCCATAGGTCCGAGGCTTGCTTAAAGTGTTCTGAGCTCAGTAAATTCATGAAGCAGGATGCTGCCCTACTTGCACATAGTCCAAGTGAGGATCTCTCCTCTAACGGGTTATGGACCACCGGTGAATTTTATAGTCCTAGCCGCCTGAGCACAAGGAGGGCCACGACTCAGAATATGTCCGAGATGCCCACTCCCATTCTATAGCAACTGGTATCCCGACTCTCAAGACCACTTACTACGCCACTCAGCCGTTGCATGGTTCACGAACTAGGACGTGACTACAGTAACCCACAAAAATGAACCATAAAATTTTAGCATATAGTGACTTAATTTAATAGATATTCATTTATGATTTCAAAATTTCTATTTTAAAGTCTGTAATAAATTGACATAGTAAGTTAAGTTATGTAAAGTAAAGTAAAGTTAAGTAAGTAAGTAAGTACGTAAGTAATTAAGTAAAAGTTGAAGCAGAAAGAAATATTTTTACAATTTCAAGATTTATATATAATTGTTGTGTTGATAAGTATGTCCAAGACATTTATTAATAATATACAGTATTTTCTAACGCCATTACAAAATGGCTACAAGAGGAAAATTAAACCCTTCCATCCAAGGACGTACATCTTTCAAATTGTGCAATCCTGATTACCAACCTAACTAAGGTGGTCTTGCTATCACTTACCTGTCATAGGTTCCTCTTCATCTTTCTCGTCCAACTCTGTTCTCTTCTGATAAATGGTATGAGGTTTGAAAAGCCAAGAAAATCTTCAGTTCTCTTGTTTTAAACTGAGACTCAATACCTATATTGTTTGAAGGATTACAGCTCTTCCTCCATTAATGTTAAGAACAGGGCAGTGGTGGTGATCGTATTATTGTTTTAATGGAGTACAGAACAGGATAATTATTCTCTTTTAATTCTAATCAGAGAAGAAGAAGGGATTAAACCCTTGAAATATGAAAGTTATACAAGGATGGGAAGGATCATAAAAGGCATGAAAAATGAGAGAGTCCCTATCCCTAGGAAAGCTGATACTGCTGGGATTGCAGAAGAACAAGTGACGATCAAGAGAACTCTGACAGGAAGATAATGTTAAACTGCATTATTTATTTAAGTGCCCCCTTAACTGCAATAGAATTTAAGCCCACAGAAGTCCTTTAACATGTAAGAAGCAAACAACATGGAGTTGTTGAATTGAAATACCAACCTCAGCCCGAACTGAACCTGTTACCTTCTTCGGAACAGAATGAGAACTAACCGAATGAGCCATTGAAATAAATATAAGATTGTTGGATGTTCCTCATAATGAATACAAAATATATTTGGTATACAATACCAAGATCAGCAAAATTGATAACATCTATTACTGGATGAGATACGTAGATGATGTGTTCGCAATTCTAGACACGTCATACAACAGTAATTGCAACCAAATATTAGAGAAGCTAAACACAATGGATCCACATATTAAGTTCACAGTAGAGACAGAAATTAATCAATCACTCAACTACTTGGATTTAAAGGTTGTCAGAATAAATGACCTTCTAGAATAGAATATGTACAGGAAACCAACACAAACAGCAAACTCTATTAGACAAGATTCTATTAATCTTAAAAAAGAGCAGCTTTTGTATAGCATGATTTATATATACAGTAGAAGTCCGCTATAGCGAGTACGGCATATAACGAGAACTTCGTTATAGCGACGACCTTTTCTGTTCCTTGAAAATTCCTATATTAAACTATGTATCGTACTTCGGTTACAGCGAGAATCCTATCACTGACGCATCCGTTATTACGAGCGATTAGGCGTGTGCGATTTTTTCCGTTACCGATATTAAGCACCCCAGTGATGATACTGCATGCGATCGATTACCTTCGGCATCGTTTCCTCGCTATGTGCACTAGCGATTTCTCTCGTCGACATTCGAAGGCGATGTCGGAGTCAATTAGTAATACCCGTCGACAGCTGTTCCGTAAAGAAAATTCGAAATGAAAGAGAACATATTTTCGTAATAAATGAGAAAATAACGTGTCCGATGACGGTTGTTCACTCGTTAAAAATTAAGGCTCACTAAACGATCGCTTAATTTTGAAGCTAAATACTGCAATTAAGTACGAATGGGATACACCTCGAGATATGGCAGAATGCTTAATTGATTTCAGAGGGTTATTTTATATTTTGTCGCGTCCGATTAAATTACGGAAAGGCTATTATGAACATTTATAGCGAGAAATTCATCATTTCTGTACTGACGCTTGAAGTGTGTTTTCATCATACGTACAGTACGGTTAAGTTAGGATACGTGACGCTGTTTGAATAAGAAAACTGAAACGTTTGCAAAAAAAAATGCGATCGATCATCTTCGGTACGGTATAGTTTTCTCACTTTGTGCATTTGCGATTTCTCTCGTCGACATTCGAAGGCGATGTCGGAGTCAATTAGTAATACCCATCGACTGCTGTTCTCTAAAGAAAATTTGAAATGAAAAAGGATAACAGGTTTTCGTAATAAATGCGTAAATAATGTGGCCGATTGCAGTTGTTAACTCGTTAAAAATAAAGACTGAAGTAAACGATATCTTAATTTTAATGTTATATACGGAAAGTAGGTAAGAATGTGATACACCTCAAGATATGGCACAGTACATCACTGATTTCAAAGGATATTTCATATCTTCTCGCATCTAGTTACGGCTATTTACATGTAAATTTTTCGCGAGGAGGTTATTTCTCTACATGCGTTTCAAATATGTTTTCATGATACATATACAGTTAGGTTAGGTGACGCTGTTTGGATAAGAAAGCTGAGGTTTTTGCCACAGAAATCTCTGGAGTGATACCGTATTTTTCCGAATCCAATACTCCCCCCCCCCCCCCCTCAGAATCTCATGCGAAAACTTAAGGGTTGTTGCATTTGCGGCCTAACAGTAAGTTAATGGATACCACTGGCAACTACCGCGGTAACCACGCTGCTTCTTTTCACAGGTAAACAGAACTCGTTGACAATAAACGACCGCCTCTTTACTATACATTGCTAGCCGCGACAACCAGTTGTACAGTGCCTGTGTGTTTCTCAAATCTGCAGAATGGCATCAAAACATGCGACCCTCCGAATTCTTAGAAAAGCCATGGCTACTGAGTGGCAGAGTTATAACACGTCTATTGTACTTGACGCTTAGTAAAATTAAGGTTTATAGACAGCAGGAATATTTTCGTGATAGATAGTCGTATTGTAAAGATACGTGAAAAAGGTATTGCCAGCAAATTTTCAACGGGTTCTAGTCGATATTATGATGCTAATTTTAAGTTAATGGTTATTAAACACTCGGAAATGTAGAATAATTGTGCAGCCGCAAGAAAATACGGCATAGGCCTAACTAAAGCCAATATTTGGCGTTAGCATGAAGACAGAGAGCTAAAAAATGCCTACTGTACAAAAAAAATGCATTCAGTGGTCCGCAACAGGGACGCTTTAAAGAAGTCGAAGATGAAATTGTGAGGTATGAGCACGAAAAACGCAAGGGCGGAATGGCCATACCGTGGCGCAATAAACTCGTTCGTTGAATTTCAACGTCCGCGATTAGGCCTATACATCGCTAGCCGCTGAAGTTGACCGAACCCGGCAAGCGAAACGTGCGTGTAGCGGTAGCCGGTTATATCTGACGCTGCTTAAAGTAACAATTTTTGTAGACAGCAAGAATAATTTCCTGATGGATCGTATTGTAAAGACGCATGGAATAGGTATTGCCGGAAAATTTTCAACGGGTTCTCTTCGGTATTATGATGCCAATGTTAAGTTAATGGTCCTAAAACCCGCGGAATTGAAGAATAATTGTGCAGCCGGAAAAAAAAAAAAAGAAATATGGCGTGACGAAAGTCAATGTTCGGCATCTAAAAATGCGTAGGCCTACTGTACAACAAGGCATTCATATGATTTTACAAAGTTCTTTTTGAGCCTGATTTAAATTTTTTGAAGGAAAAAGTGGGGTTCACATTGGATTCGGAGAAATACGGTACTATATTATTTTCAGAATGAAATTAAACATACACTTTCACGTAGTATCAGATTACAAAAAAACAAGTAAACCGTAGTGTGGATATCATCTTCGGAAATGCAAGTTTTGAACAAACTCATTGCAGTTTCATACCGATTTTAATGAGCATGGGGGGTTTTCCGACTTTTATACAAAAATCGGCTATAACGGCAATCCGTTATAGTGAGTAAAATTTTCGTTGTTATGAATTCTCGCCATAACGGACTTCTACTATATATATTTTAATTTGCTTCACGTCGCACCGACACAGATATGTCTTATGGCGACAATGGGATAGGCCTAGGAGTGAGAAGGAAGCAGCCGTGAGCTTAATTAAGGTACAGCCCAGCATTTGCCTGGTGTGAAAATGAGAAACCATGGAAAACCATCTTCAGGGCTGCCGACAGTGGGGTTCAAGCCCACTATCTCCCAGATGCAAGCTCACAGCTGCACGCCCCTAAATGCACGGCCAACTCGCCTGGCGGATTATTTATAGAGCATACAACATACCATTATCAAAAGACAATCTACGCAAAGAAATGCTATTAGAAACAGCAAACCAAAATGGCTTCAACAAAGATTTTATTGACAAGTTAATATCTAAAATAAAAAATAAACCTAAATCTAAATTAGTCAAGGAATCAAATAACAAAAATGCATTTCCAATCTTTACCTTCAACTACAGCAATATCCACCACACAATTAACGTGTTTAAGAAAGAAAGTTAAAATAGAATTTAAAACTACCAATAATATCCAACTTTTTTTGTAATTCTAATATGATTAATTCCACTAATAAATTTCATAATTGAGGAATATACAGACTGGAATGTAAAGAATGCAAAGCAAGTTATGTGGGGCAGACAAGAAGGAACTCTTTGCTACACACTAAGCCAAACACACCAATGCCATCAAATACAATAGATTCTCAGCTATGGGCCAGTATATGATAGACCTTGGAACACAATTACAGCAAGCTGAAACAAGATTTATACATTGTAAAAATTTTACAAAAAGACACCTTGCTCAACATTCCTGAGGAATTCTTTATTCAAGTCAATCACTACATCAATCCGAATTACAGTACAATCTAAAGGAGTTAACTGAAAAAGCAAATATTTGATTTGATTTCATTACTCCATTAATTGCCAAAACATTTCTCAAGAAGTTCTTCAATCTACATAACGTACATCAACCCCCACCCAGATTACAAGTTCCACCACGCCTTTTCCTCCCCTCACTCAAGGCCTCTCACCACATAGTGAATCTCACACAGATGACAGAAAACAACATGACTCTAATCTAGTACTAAGAAGATCTGCACAAACCAGAAGGAGTAAGTATACTATTTAACACGTCACACATATAGTCTTGCATGGTCCAGTTTCTTATATAAATTCTCTCTATTTCTATATTCTCTATTCTGTGAGATTGCATCCGGCAGATAGTGGGTTTGAATCCTACTGTTGGCAGCCCTGAAGATCGTTTTCCGTTGTTTACCCATTTTTATACCAGGCAAAAACTGGGGCTGTACCTTAATTAAGGCCAGGCCGCTTCCTTCCAACTCCTAGGCCTTTTCTGTCCCATTGTTGCCATAAGACCTATCTGTGTCAGTGCGACATATAGCCACTAGCAAAATAAATAAATATTATTTTTTTTTAAATTGTAAGTGACCTACACTGCAAGAGTTCCAGTGTGTACATATTATTTTAAATGTCATCAACACAAACGATGTATCAAACTGATTTTAAGTGTACACGTTGATAAACATTTTAATGCTTAGACTATTTAGTTTTTAAGATATTCATGGTTATATGGCTGAGGATGGCCCCATACAGGGCCGAAACTAGTACCATTATATAATAGTATTGTGTACCAAATACATTTTGTATTGATCAGGAGGAGCATCCACCAACCTTATATTTATTTACATACACCATCAGTAGGGAACATGGAGCTTTAAGTTACTGAGCCACTGAAGTCATCAGATGGCAATGAACAGTCTAGTAAAGGGAAACTATATCTCATTCAGTTAATAACCCTATTGAAATTAATTCTTGCTCCAAAGTTGAGTGTCCCTGGGGTTGACAAACATTTTTTGATTGTATGGAATGCAGAGAGTTTCATTCCCCTTAAAGTAAAACGTTGCCTTGTACTTGTTATTTTGCCCCAAATCCATTCTTACGTTAAATACAGATTTGTCTTTCTGAAAAGTGTGGTGTTATCCTTGTTGATGACTGGAAAATTTTCAGACAATTTAACACATCTGACCAAGAATTAGGCCCTATGCCTTCAAAGTTCTTTTGGTGTGCTGTTTCCTGTCAGAATGACGTTCTAATTGGCGTCTTAACCCAATGAACTCAGATGACGAGGCACGCCCGCTTGCGAGCACGTGGCCTACAACTCGGATGACGAGTTGGGCCCACACATTGCCAGTGCTCAGATATCTTTCTATATTCTGCTCAGTTCGAAAGAGATGGCTCTTATGTTAAGATTTTCGTATACTACAAAGTTGACGCGAGGGTATGTCGAAGTTTCCCTTTGTTTGACCTTCATACAACGTGTATAGGGCGAGTCGGATATATTTCAAATTCCTTTCGAGCCAGTAGTCAATATGGCAACTAGCAGCGCGTGCGTTTCGGAACATGAAGAATAAGTGAAGTTAATTAACAGTGTTTTAGATAGTGATTTCAACGTTAGTGTAAGTGAAGATCTTCAGGAATTAGAAGGCGATAATTTGTGTGAGGAAGTTTTGAGTGTAAATAGTCTTAATGAGTCAGGAAATGTATATATCACTAGTGACTCATAGAGTGATGATGAGCAAAACCTTTGCGCCAGGCCTCCACAACTAAAACGTGCTTTGAAGTCTATCTCGTAAGAACATAATTTTAGGTTAGTACAGTAAAACCTCCCTATAACGGACACCTTCGGGACCGAAAAAAATGTCCGTTATGAAGGGGTGTCCGCCCGCGAGAGTTTATGAAACCGGTACCATTAAACATAAGTTGGAACACAATAACCCATGTATAGTATGTGTTAACAATTCTCGCAAATGTACCTTTAATTGTATACTGTATACAGTATTGTACAATATACTGCACTGTACTCACATGAGAAAGTTGTAGATGGGCTGCTGCAGCTGCGATGCACTGTATTAAAGAGACAAAAACACTTCTATGGAAACCTCTATTGAGCACACTGTACACTGTTACCGTTCACCATATTAAAATTAAAAAGAACATATGAGTTTTTGAAACGTCAAATCAGTATGTAGATGTAGCAATCTCTAGCACAGTACAGTAAAACATTAGCACTTGAAAAAATCCTTAATGTCCGTTTGTTTTGTCCATTTCGGTTTAGCAATGATGTTTTCACTATGTGCAATTAAATCCTGGGTCTAATTTACACCTTTTTCATGGTTTTGTTTACGATCAAATTCTTTCAGTCGCTTAACAATGCCGAGAGCCTCACTGTACGAGGTTATTGGCAGCACATTCATTTCCGTATTTTCTTCAAAGTCGTCATTAGCATCATCTTCACTCCCGCTTTCGTCAGAATCTTCATTTTTATCCCTCTTCCCTTGGATTGACTGAAGAATCGTTTTCGTGTCTCCACTCTCACACTCTGTTGGAATATCTGAATCAATTTCGATATAGGTGTTCACTTGTACACTGTAACCTGCTGCATTAATCAACTCGTGTTGTTTCCATGCTGTCAGGAAGGGTATCCGATTCTATTTCGGGATGTCCACCACTAGCGGGAAACCTAGCTTTCAGAAAGCAGTTACGAATTGTTGAGGCCGTGACGTTTTTCCATGCATTGGTTATCCATGAAATTGCTTGGAGAACATTCAGCCCCTTTATCAGTGTTTGAAGGGTTACTTCATTCCCGTTAAGTTCTGATACTATGTGCTTCATCACTAACTGTCTGTACATAACCTTGAAGTTCTGGATCACTCCTTAGTCAAGCGGCTGAGAAACTGATGTTACATTTGGTGGGAGAAAGACGATCTTCACATTTTGCAACTTAATTGTATCCGGATGCGATGCTGCATTATCGAGGAATAATAACACTTTTCGCCCCTGGCGTATCATTTTTCTGTCCAATTGTCCTAGCCACTCTGTCATTATTTCTCTGGTCATCCATGCTTTCCTATTCGCTTTCCATTCAATGCCAAACTTCGTAACGTCCATATTTTTAAAACACCTTGGTTTTGCTGCTTTTCCTATCACAAGGGGCTTCTCCCATTCTCCACTCATACTTGCACATAACAAGACAGTAAGACGTTCTTTCGCAACTTTTCCACCAGTACATCAATTTCCTTTGAAACACAAAGTTTTGTCGGGTAAAGCACAGAAAAATAATCCAGTTTCATCGGCATTCAAAATATTTTCCGGAGCATACCCGTCTATGATTGAAGGTATTTTTTCTTGCCAGTTGTCAACAACCTCCATATTAACACTGGATGATTCTCCGCAAATCACTCTGAAGTTGATACCATGTCGCTTTCTGAATCTTTCTAGCCAGCCATTCGAGGCTTTGAAATCTCCAATGCCTAATTCTGTCGCGAATTCTAACGCTTTTGCTTGTATCACTGGTCCTGAGACAGGGACATTCTCACTTCTTATTTTAGCGAACCACTCTAGCGTTGCCTTGTCAATGAGAGCTCCACTACCACTTTGAAACAGTTTAATGCGCTGTTCGTTGCCATTTAAATGCCATTCTTTCACTAGTTCCTCTTGCTTTTTCACAATTTCAGGCTGCCTCTGTCTTTCCAATCTTAAACACTTCTGACAGTTTACGCACACCACACTTCTCACGTTTATTATGCCTACCTTTTCTTTTAAAGTTAAAAACTTCCTCGGAGCCATGTTTACACACACTAACGTAAAATTGAACACATCAAAAGCCCACGAGTCAATGAAAAGTAACCTGACAGTGAAGGTACGAATTCCAGGGCTGTCGAGCATGTCAGATCACACATTTTCCGGAAGTGATAGCGTAGCATAGTGTTGCCTTCCAAGAATGTGTACAGCCGGGATCAAAAGTTACGGTGTCTGTGATTCTTGGAAGTACCGGCTGTGCAAAAAGTAAGCGAATACATACTGTACAGGACACAAATACAGAATTTTTTGAAAAAGAAAGTGTCCGTTAGGAGAGGTTTAATTGGAGTTTCTCGTGGCTATGGTGTGTCCGTGTCCATAATAAAGGATGTCCGTATAAGAGGGGTAAATTACTCATACACAACATGGCATTTAATTACGGACCTAGAAAATCGTCCGCCGATGAGAGGTGTCCGTTAAGACAGGTTTTACTGTACATGTATTCATTCACCTTATTACAAAATTTCAGGTTATATCTTGTATAGTTTTCTTTTAAAAATATATTTTTCATTGTGCTGCACAAACAGTTTCTCCACTGGGATTTAAATCTGAGTCAGTGTGACATGCAGGGGTATTTTAATAAGAGTCCATTGGGTTAATCCAAACCCATTGAGGTGATCCTGAATATCATCCTTCCTACACTGATCTCTCTTAATCTGATTATTGTCTTGTTAATGAGAGTGAATCAACAGTCAAATAATAAATGGGTTTAAGGGTAGTGTTTGATAAACTATTTTCTGTTACACAATCATGTTTATAAGATCACTTTGTGTGCCATATCACTTCTTGGTATACTGTACAGATTTACTGACATTTGGATTCTTAGCTTCATTTTAAATCTCTTGTATTTCACCACTACCTTCCTGCTCCATAGTTCCTCCTCTAACGTGGATGAACTTGATTATACTCAATCTTTCTTCTCTAAATAGTCAAAAACTTATGCACGGCAGTGACACTTCTTGACGAGCCAACACTGATTAACGAAACTAAATTTTTGACTGAATTCTATCAGTAGAAAAGTAGCTGGTCTAAAGCTATTTTACAAGGCTGCTAACAGACTATTTGGGCCACAATATTTAATACCATTCTTTCTCCTACATGTTCCACTTTGATCTACTAAAATGAGATTTCTTTTCATGTTTCAATTTTCCACTTTTCTCTCACTCAAAGCTTTCTCTCTACTTACGAACTCATTTCTTCAATATCATTTTCTTGAACATGATCCTGGTGTTTCTTCCTCTTACCCCTCCTCCTGCTCTAAACTTTAAACAAACAATACTGTCTTCTTTAAAAATGTGTCTTTTTAAGTTATATATTCTGACAGGGACCACAAATTTTGGATCATACAGTATTGTAGAAGGAAAAGAAGAAAACATGGAAAGAATGGAGAATATCTAAGACTGAAGAAAATAAGAGAAAGTATAGAGAAGCAAAGACAGCTTGTAAATGTGTCATAAAAGAAAGAAAAGAAGAAGAGCTGGGATCATTCCATGGAGAAACTATGATATGAGTGTTAAACAGCAAAAGGATCAAAATGCAAGTACTAGATCTGTAAAGGTCAAAAATGAATGCCTAATACTATATTTATTTGTGTATATCTTGCCATTGCCTATATTACTCACCCTAACTTTCTATACAGAACTGAAGAAGGAAAAATTATCACCATTTATAACATGCATTGGTTTTCCTTCATGTGTCAGTACAAGTATGACAAGGTACACTCTGTAGCATGCATGTCTGCTTTCTGCTCGAGGTCAGTCTCCCTTAAACCTACCCTTATATTAGCAGCTTTCTCAGCAGGTTTGGTGAGAGGCACATAGGTAATTCTGGATCCTTGAGTATTCCCTGGTGTAATTACAGTGTTAGATGGAATGTGACACTACTGAATTGGCTGAAACTTCAGAATACCAGTATACAGTATGTGCGAGACATAAGGTATTATGTTACCGTAATTTGCTTTTCAGCTTGACTTCACTTATAGGAGAGTTCTGAAGAAGCATTTAAGTTTGCAAGTTTTAAAATTTGAGCGATTCAATTGGTGAAGGAACATAGTATCGTGTCGTGGGTGGAGAACTTTGTGTGACTGAGTTTAGCGTATGCTCCTGGAAAAAGGAGAAAGTTGCCTTGAAAATACTAACAAATCAAGAAAATCGTTTCTGGGCCACAGCCACAAAGTGGAAAGTCTCTCAAGGTCAAGAACGAACTACTTTTTCATTGTGACTGAGCTCAATTTCCCAACTTCCCAATTATACCTCACATCCTGCTTTTTAAGCTTGAATTTTCAAAAAAGGAAGTATGAGATATACATGAGTAAATACTGCAACTGAACCCAGTATCATTAAAAGATGGGAAGAGTATTTCAGGGACTTATTAAATGTGAAAAGAAGTGGACAAGCAGTAAATAAGACAACTAACCCAGGACCAAGAAGAAAGCTTTCTATCAGCAGAGGTAGAAAGCCTTTAAAAAGATGGAAGTGGGTAAAGATGTTGGTGCAGATGAAGTTGCTACAGAAATGATTATGGTTGTATGGCTGTAGGACCAGTATTTGTACAGTGGACTTAACGGTTACGCAGGTGTGTATTGAAAGAGAAACAAATCCCTGAATACAGGGGAGGAAAAGAAAAAAACTCATAATACCAATATTCAAGGAAGAGGACAAGAAGATCTGCAGTCTAGAGGAATCACAGTTATGACTCAGGTTGCCAAAATCATGGAAAGGATAATAGAAAAAAGCTTAGAGGAAAAACAGAGACCGCCGGGCTGAGTGGCTCAGATGGTTGAGGTGCTGGTCTTCTGACCCTAACTTGGCAGGTTCGATCCTAGTTCAGTCTGGTGGTATTTGACGGTGCTCAAACATGTCAGCCTCATGTCGGTACATTTACCGGCACATTAAAAAACTCCTGCTGGGCTAAATTCCAGCACCTTTGTGTCTCTGAATACCGTACAAGAAGTTAGTGTGACGTAAAGCCAATAACATTACAGAATTATTATTAATTTGGATTTAGATGCTGAAGATCAACAACAAAACATTTCACTTGCAAAACATCTCTTAACACTCATCTGGGGGAGGGAGTGAGAGTTCCAATTCTTCAAAGAAGGAAGGTATCGGCAAAAGAAAGGGAAGGGCCACGAAAGGTATGAAAGGCAACGTAGTCCTCACAAACGTAATAGAGGATGGATGCCTAGTTATACTTTCTCTTTAAAAAATTATCACCACCGTCACCATCACTACTGCCCCCATCCACTGGGGGTACAAGGATTCTTTGTGAGAAGTGATATATCTCCAGCATAAAATACTGAATACACTGGACTGTGATACAACTATTTTCACTATACAGCATAGTATGACATGTTTCGTTCTTGAAAGAACATCATCAGATTGCATGAAGTCACACTCAAATATTTAGGAATAATATTTATGTTTAATACTTAGGAAATTAAAATCTGGAACTTTTCTTAATGATGTCCTCTTTTGTCTCTACTCCAGTGTGTACGTTTAGCCCTTGTTTAATAATGCTTATTTTACAGGTATGTTGTATTACAATATTTATATTTAATTTGTGTGCTCAACAGACTGAAGTTACATTTAAATACCACTTAGTCGAGCACCTCGTCTCCTTACTCCCAAGTCTTCCCAGTGCAAAGTTTGCAACATTTTCATAACACTACTCTTCCGCTGAAAATCACTAAGAACAAATCGTGCTGCTTTCTTTTGGATCATTTCCACTTCTTGTATCAAGTAGTTGTGGCGTGGATCCCATACACTGGAATCACACTCTAATAGGAGTCTTACCAGAGACTTATATGCCCTCTCTTTTACATCCTTACTACAACCCCTAAATACCTTTATAATCATGTGAAGAGATCTGTATCCTTTCTTTACCAACTCATTAATTTGATTACTCCAATGAAGATCATTCCTTATAATAATTAACAGCTAAGTATTTACAATGATTCTCATGAGGTACTATCAGCCCATCAACACAGTACCAGTAATTAAAACTGAGAAGACTTTTCCCTTGGTGAAGCTTAAAACTGAATTTTCAATCCATTCACTATCATAACATTGTTTGTCGTCCATCTCAGAACATAGTCTAGGTTTTTGTAGTCGCTCACAAACCTACAACTTACTTACAATTCTACACAATATGATATCTGTAAATAGCCTTATCTGTGATGCCAGTTCTTAATTCATATCATTATACCAGGCGGCTCGTGAGAGCCGTACTTTCTACTTACAAATGTCCCATATGCACTAGTGATGCATGGGATGCCTAATCACTTGTTTTCGAAGGAGCGACAACGTGCTGTATTTCGGATGTTGTGAAACAAATAGCAGTCATTTTACTGCACACGTTCTACAACAGGGAGCATTTGTAAATACGCCAAAGATGCAGAAAAGAAAATAGAATAACTTATTTATACAAGTGCAGACAATACACTCCATAAAAGAGTTGTTTGTATGAAACAAAAACCAATACATATTACTATAGCTTCAAAGCTCAGAAAATTAAAATGTCACACATGGATCTACCTTGAATCTACCAATACGTTTCCTTGTACAACTACTCATAATAGACAGGTTAAAAAACATGTCCTTGAAGGTGCAGACAGTGCTCAACACATCTTGCAGTGTTTGCATGGACACCATCCCAACATTTCAGATGTCACTGCACCACAGGCCTCATAAATCCGTTGCTGTAATTGTTCAGCATTTTCTGGCTCAGTTTCGTAGACTTTCAATTACACACACACACACACACACACACACACACACACACACACACACACACACACACACACACACACACACACACACACACACACACACACACACACACACACACACACACACACACACACACACACACACACACACACACACACACACACACACACACACACACACACACACACACACACACACACACACACACACACACACACACACACACACACACACACACACACACACACACACACAAAATGTCCAGGGGAGTGAGACCAGGCAATCCTGGTGGCCACTGTCAGAGTCTACCACTACCTATCCACTGTTCAGGATATCGCGCAACAAGTTGTTCCCTAACAGCTCAAAAGTAGTCAGGTGGTGCACCGTCATGCTGGAACCAATGTTGTAGTATTAGCTGCAGTGGAAATATCTTCTAGAAAGTTTTCTAGAGACAAGTCAGTCTCTAAAATTTTCAGATAATGCCTACTGGTGAGCCCAGGGGCTATAAAAACAGGTCCAATGATGTAGTCTCCCAAAATACTGCATCATATACTAACCCCCCCCTCGCACTGGAGTTGCATATGCTGTGTTTGAACCCAGTGAGGGTCTGCTGGAGCTCAATAATAGAGAATGTGAGTATTGATGGTGGAATCATTCGAAAAGTAATATTCATCGTTCTACCAGGATATTCCTGATAAAATATGGATCTTGCTGTAATGCCACAGCCATTCTTCAGAAATATGATACCCTGCGATCAAAATCATCTCCACAGAGTTGCTGATAGAGAAGCACATTATATTGAACCCTTCAAATTACCCTTCCATCGTCTGTCATCTGCCTCGGCTGTTTCAGTAGAACAATATCGATTCTTAGATCTTGGGTCATGTAGGATTCTTGTCAGTCACTTCATTGACCGATCGACAGGGTTCAGAGGAGGGCATAACTACTTCAAATAAGGAGCAAAAATATGTTTACAAAAAATTTATTGAACTAAATCACAATAATATTATAACCTTTCAATGGATTCTGAGTCGAAGATGAAGGAATCACTGAAGTTTATGATGGTATGGAAGCTGTTTGAAATCATGTAAAAGTATACGTCCAGTCAATTTATGTCCAGATAACACTGATAATTCGAAGTAACTCGCTCAATTGAGTGGTAAGCTTTAATAAAAATTAAATATATGAGAATTCATAAGCTCAGAACCCTGTGGTATCTAACAAATTAACCTCCAGAAATTTAATGTTGAAATACAATCAACTACTGTTGAATGAAAAGGACTGTATTCGACGGAAGAGTAAACTGATTTCTTATGCGCAACTTTTAGTTCCGATAACAATTTATATGACGGAGGCCATGGACTGAATTAAAATATTATGATATGGAGAGGACAGACTGTTCCAAAAGAGTGGACGAAAGGGGTCATTATACCAATTTTCAAGAAAGAAGACAGGGAGCAATGTGAAAATTACAGAAGGAGTGACACTGATACTTCATACCTAAGATCCAGAATCTTGGATAAATGAATAAGAGATAGAGTAGAGGGAAAATTGGCAGACACCAGTATGGATTCAGAAGAGGCAGGTCCACATTTGACGCAATATTTACATTGCATCAAATGATGGAAAGGTATTGGGAATATAGGAAGGACATGGTACTAACATTTCTAGATATTGAAAAGGCATATGACAGTGTCCCAAGGAATTTGGTATGGAAAACATTGACAGAGGTACAGATTGAGAATGAAACAATAAAAATGGTAGTAGCATTGTATCAAAATTGTGAAAGCTGTGTTAGAACCAAAGTGGGTCAAACTGAATGGTTGAGAGTTGAGACAGGCTTAAGACAGGAAGTGTATTGTCTCCCTTACTCTTCATTATCATCATGGATAGAATTCTACATAATATCAAGGAGAAGACGATAGGCGAGCAAGTAAAGTCTATGCTCTTTGCTGATGATATCATAGTTTGGGGAGATAGTGAAGAGAAAATACAGGCACAAGTTGATTTATGGAGTGAGGAGATAAGAAATTTTGGAATGAAGATTAGTACTGCGAAAAGCAAAACTTTGATCATGACAAGAGGTAACAGAAAATCCAGGGGAGTGATAAAAATAGGAATTGAACCTCTTGAAATAGTGAAAAATTTTAAATATTTGGGCAGCATGATGTCACAAGATGGAAATTTGGATGAAGAAACTGATTTAAGATTACAGCAGTCTGCAAGTTTCTACCAGTGTGCGAGACATTGTATGGAACAAATATGTGCCAATGAAGTGCAAGAAGGTTTTATACTCGTCCTATTATAAACCTATACTGACCTATGCTTCAGCAGCCTGTGGATCAGTGGTAGAGTGTCGGCCTCCGGATCCCAAGATAGCGGGTTCAAACCCGGCAGAGGTAGTCGGATTTTTGAAGGGCGGAAAAAAAGTCCATTCAACACTCCATGTCGTATGATGTCGGCATATAAAAGATATCTGGTGACACATTTGGTGTTTACCCGACAAAATTCATTAAATCTCAGTCATAGACGCCCAGGAGAGTTTCAGTTTACTCGGTCTGCCATCCAGTGGGGCTAGAGTAAAACGGAACGTCAAAACTGATGAGCAGACAGCCAGATGGCGTCAAATTGAAATGTCTGCACACAGTAGCTGAGGCCATACGATTATTATTATTATTATTATTATTATTATTATTATTATTATTAGCTGAAATGAGGTTCTTGAGGAGCATACAGGGAAAGACAAGACAAGATAGAATACAAAATGAGGAAATAAGGAGAAGCGTGGAAGTGTGTAAACTTCAAGAAGAGATTGATATAGAAAAGCTAAGATGGATTGAACACATTAAAGATGGTTTGGACACATTATGAGAATGCTAGGAGAGAGAATACCAAAGAGAACATTCATGGAAACAGACTGCAAAGAGGCCTAGAACGAGATGGAGGAGCTCTGTTGTGGACTGTACTGCAAATAGAGGAGTCGATAGCAATAAAGTACTAGAAGCGGAATGGTAGAAAGATCGAGTCAGGTAGAGGGCTTTGGTACACTAACCTACCCAGAGAGAATCTGGAAAAGGGAATGGATGAAGAAGAAGAATGATACATGTCAAGTTCACCTTCATTTGCACTAGTCATGCATTATCTGAATACTATGAACATCTACAAGTAATCGAGAATTTGTTTAGGAAACGATCGATTAGGACACAATTGAAGAAAACGATATGAATTATTAGGTGCATTCCACTGTTAGCATTCCCAATCATGAGAGTAATTTATTTAAAGAAAAGAATTTCATAATGTTCCATACTGAACTGAGTTTAAAAAGATATATACCGTAGTGTTTCAACCTTTTCAATAGAAGTAGAATTAGAAATGTAATATTACATTCCTAGTTGATTATAAGCAGTACTGGTTTCGACTACTGTTTCGGGTCATCAGCCGTTCACTTAGAATATTAACACATTCACGCCCATCATCTGAGCGGCTATTTAAAGGGCCGGCCCAGCTATTCCAGCTGTTAGTGGCAGAGCAAACAACAAGAAATTCTTTTCACAATAAGTTCTAAACGGAATAAGATACGGAAACAAAATTTTCCACACACCTTAATGAAGTCCTCGTATCTCTGTAGGGTGTGGTAGGTAATGTCACACTTTCCTGGGTGAATGGGAACACTAAACATTCCAAAAAATAGCGTGCTTCACTAATACTTTCATTTTTGAAGCACACTTTGCACCTTCTTCAGGGGAACTTGTTTATATTTGATGGTGGAAACTTTAAGAGAATATACTTTTTTCTCTTCGCATCTAACCTAAATGATGGATCCTTGGCCGGTGGCATTTTTGGCGGAAAAATTGCAGGGCGTTAACTTGGAGCTGAGATTTCGGAGAGAGGTGACTGTACTTGTATGTTGGGTTCACTTTTTACCCCATTTGAGAATTGCCTGGTATTCCTTTAGATCTTTTGGTACACCCCTATTCGACCGTATTGTTCCAGATACGGCAGTGTTCTGTTCCCGTAATTGTTTCGCGAGTCAAACGCTATTTGTAATAATTGTCCATATAGACTGTATACCCCTGGCCAAGATAATTTTCAAGCAGCTGAAAAACTGTGCTTTGTAAATTCGAATCACTTGCATCATTTATATTGTCCCTACACGCCATGGTTATACTTCAGAACGCGACTATACACACGCTTGTGAAATCACAAACCAGCTACGCAGCTAGTTGTGCGGGTGCTAGGCTAACTTCAGAAACAAAACAAAGAAAGTGCATTGGGAGGGAAAATCACCGTGGCCATGTGGTTTTCAGTAAGTAGAAACATTCATAAGGGTATTACTTTCATCTCTCTCGCACATATTTGTGACCAAAATAGATCCCAGCTGCGTAGGAATGGCTCGAGTTCAAGGTTGCGCTTATCCGGGCTAACTCGGATACGGCCCACAGCATGGTTACGCGCTATAGGCAATAACTCGGATACGGGCGTGAATGTGTTAAAAACAATGGAAATCTTTCACCAGTTGCAACTGGTGAAAGATTTGTGAGTTTCATAAACATTTGGAAGCAAAATGCTGGTCAGCACGTATGTTATGCTGCTCTTCAGGAACTTACTTCTGGCTTCATTTATGTGATTGATCCTCAACTTCTTCACATTTTTGGGAACTTTCAACATGCAGTGCTAATTCCTAAAAAGTTATAGTGCTTCATGAACTGAAACACAATGTTATACCAATGTGACATACAAGTTATATAATGATTGGATATGAAGTTAGGGTCATATTATGTAATGTACAACTTAGCATTTCCTGTAGAATAGCAGTTGTTATAGTGCTCGTGTCTTGTAGATATTAGTAGAATTTCAGATTTTTGGAAGAAAACCTATGGATGATCCAGATTGCAGTAAAGCTGATCACGCTTTGCTTTACAAACTTATATCAGGATATGTTGACCAGACATTATCATCCCTTGCCCCTTCCATCTTAGTTCCTGCAATGCTACTATCTTCACTCCATACTTATCCAGTTCATTCCTTAATTCCTTCAACTTGCCAGGTCTCTTTAATGTCCTTACATTCCACGTTGCTACTAGGATATCATTTTTCCTTCTCTTAAGCCGTTTTTCTCGCCGTGTCATCACCAAGTTATTTACTTTTCCTGTAGTATGTCTTTAGATATCCATAACATTTATATTTTTTACAAGGTAGGGGAGTTAACCCTATGCCCAAATCCCAACCTGGAGGACCAGGGTATCACTCTTAGCCTGAATCAATCAAGGCTGTCTGGCTTGGGTAGCCCTACCAGGGGCATGTGCTCCCGTCGGCATAGCTCTAAGGATCATTTGAACACACAAGCCTCCAAACATTCGACAGTGTATTTTGCCTTTGTCAAGGTGGTGATACCTTCAGGAGGCCACAGCAACTCTGGTCCAAGCAATTAACAGAACATTCACACCAGTTAGGTTAACCTGTTCTAATCAATACTTCACGAACTATCAACAGTTGCGTATGAGCTTTAAGTGCATCTTCAGTGTGCTTATATTTCTGCTCATTCGGTGTATTAACCCTCCAAGTGCTGATGGTTTCACTCTTAAGTGCTGAGCATTCTTAAGGCATTGTGCAGGTACGTTTAAAAAAAAATTATAATAAATTCAAATTCGTAACTACATATGGCATATTATATATCAATTTGTTCAGGAAGAATTAGAGAATAAGATAATAGTAAGATGTTTTACTTGCAAGTATCCAGTGAAAGTATAATGGATGATTAGTCATACATTTTAATTGTTTTTTAATTCCAATTTTTGAGGTTGGTAACAAGCACTACATTATCTGAAATTAAATTCCAAGATATACAAAATGTGCCTAATTTCATTACACACACAATGATATATTATAATAATAGAAACTTCAATAAATAATAAAAAATTCACAGGTAAAAAAGACTCGGAGAGAGTCTGTTGTGGTGGGCCATTAGGTCTAGATGTGCCTGGTAGGCTTCGCACGTTTGGATTGTCTACATCACTACTTGACGCATCACTATAGTCACAGGTATCTAAATTAGAGTCATATTCTTCGCCACTTCCAGAGGAAAAGCCATCTAATGATAAATCATCAGGAAAATCTTCTACATTACCAATGTCTTCTTCACTTTCATCACTCCCAAGCTCCTCCAATGCTTCTCTAATTGCACTAGAGCCAATTAGTTCACTCATGCTTATATTATAATAATCACTAAATAAAATAAACCAATTAAAATAGAGTAAATCAGCCACATAATAATCACAAATCAGCTAGCAAACAATAACCTTCAAACACGCGAAGCAACTGGACAGTTTGAGCAGACATAAACAAAGACCAGTTCACAGCTGACAAGATCACCGCTTACGGCTTTATTTCCCCAACCACAGACCAACATGCATTTCCTACCAGATAGAGAATTTCATTTCATTGTTTTACCAATTTTAGGAGTTATTATATCGATTTTACGAATCGTCTCACTGCGAGACGATAGCACTTCAAGGGTTAAATAGTTAAAATGCCACCAGATCATAAGTCCTCATCTGTAAAATTACAACTGCACATAAGAGATTTTCCGAACGAAGGAGTATCTACAGTTCTAGCCAAGAATTCAGGATATGGTGATACTGTATGTGGAAGATCAGTGCAGTGGCAAATCAAGTGTGAAACTAGATCTGGATTTATCTCCTGTAGATGTTGCAAGGTTTAGAATAGTCCCCTGTAACTTCTTGTGATAATGAGCACAGTTCAATGAGAACAAAGTAGTTTTAAGAGACAACAGATGCAATTTCACTCTTGAAAATTTAAAACAGTCTTCTGTAATCCACTACTTCACAAATAGGAAATTCTTCCTAAAATACCATATTTACGCGAATAATCCCCGCATATTTTTTTTTTTTGAGGCACAAAATTGGGGTGCGAGTTTTATTTGCTCACTGTCGGCATTTATTTTTTTCAAAATGAGCCTTCCTAAAGTTAGGGGCGGGGATTATTTGCATAAATGCGGTATTAAGATATACCCCCATCAAAAAGTAAAATAACCAACAGCTCAAAATAAAATCCAATTATATATATGTATGGTCAATCTTTTGTTTTGTAACTTTTCTTTTAACTATTGTGTGGCATGTATGTAGTCAACATTTTACTGCATGTTTGAGAATTTTTAGCCCCTATACATATTTAGCCTCATTTTATTAAATATAAATCCTAGCCCTGTTTATCACCCTTTCCCTTGTACACTGGGGTTACTATTGCAACTCTCCATTCATTTGGTATTGCTCCTTCATGCAAACACCAATCAAATAAGTACATCACATAAGGTACTATATCCCAACCCATTACCTTTAATATATCCACAGAAATCTTACCAATCCCAGCTGCTTTTTTTAGCTTTAAAATTTTGTACTTTTTTTTGTAAATGTTATAATCATAATAAGTAAATTTCAGTAATTCACCAGTATTATACTCCGCACGGCCTTACTTCTAAATTGAAGTTTCGCAAAACAAATGAGCATCGCCTTCCTTCTGTTGCCAGCGCGCTACACCCGTGAGAACAGCTGATGCAAAATGACCGCGGTAAACATCCCTTTTAAATTGTAATACAGTACTCAGAAAAAATGTGAAAATGGATTGAAAACAAATTCACAAGAACTACACTTTCTAACAATATTTGGCACTAAAAGAGAATATACTATTAACAATAAAAAAGAATGAGGAAATAACACATCAGTAACGGCTAGGGGGTTGTGGCCTACAAAGGGAACATGCTACTGATCTCAGAGTCACTGGAACCCTCCAACAATATGGAAAACACAGTAAATATTGAAGGAAAATGCAAAAGATCGCGAACCGTACCGAATACCATACACTCTGAGCGAGAGAGGTTAACCACGTGGCAAATGTAAATATTAGAGTTGTCAACTAGGTTTCGAGATCGTGCTCAGCCGATATAAATCTATATGAATGGCAGCTTGGGATTGGTTGGATGTCTATGCTTCAGCGCATAACCACCAGACAGAGCCAAAATCCGCTAAAACGTCAATTTAGAAGTAGAGCCGTACGGAGTTTAGTAACCTCTTCTATCTGGACATTATCATTATATCAACTACCTTTACATAGTGTTGACTGAATACTTCTGCCTTCTGTAAGTCTTCACATATACACTTACTTTCCTTGTTCGTTAATGATGCCTGCAATGTCCTTCCTGGAACCTTTTTCTGCCTTAAAGTATCTGCATATATACTTCCACTGCTCCCTCAAATTCATATGGCCATCGATTATGTTTGCCGTCATGTAATCCTTAGCTGACTTTTTTGTTAAATTCAATTTCCTAGTAAGTTCCTTCAATCTCTCCTTACACCTGCAACCATTCTTTCTAATCTGCACCTCCTTCTTAGTCTCTTTATTTCTCTGTTACAATATATTGGCTTCTTACCATTCCTTACCACTTTTAAAGGTTGCTTACATTTTTATTGACAATTATTCATTGATCATAATTGCTTTTTCAAAATTTCCCCATTCCCCATGCCTCTCTTGTATGGTTCATGATGTGGGTTACTGTAGTCACGTCCTAGATTGTGAACCATGGGCTGAGTGGCCTAGTAAGTGGTCCCGAGGGTCGGGATACCAGTTGCTATGGAATGGGAGTGGGCATCTCGGACATATTCTGAGTTGTGGCCCTCCTTGTGTTCAGATGGCTAGGACTATACAATTCAGCGGTGGTCCATAACCCATTAGAGGAGAGATCCTCACTTGGACTATGTGCAAGTAGGGTAGCATCCTGCTTCATGAATTTACTGAGCTCAGAACATTTTAAGCAAGCCTTGGACCTATGGAAGTAACGGAGTCCCACTCCCATTTGACAGGCGAAACAACTTGGCGAACGAAATGGAATTTGATGGGGAGCTATCAAAATGAATGGGGCTTATGGAAGAAAGAAAGAAGAACTGAATGAATATTGAATTTTCACAACCGCATTGTAATCAAAACAGACTTTCAACGTATTAGGTCGTGTTACGTACACGTAGTACGTGTTGAAGAAATGTTAAGTACAGAACAAAAATGGCCAGCCGGACACCAGTGGGATCCGAACCCACAACCTCCCGAATTGGCGGAGTCAGAAAAGAGAATGCATCTGGATGTGTTAGGAGTAAGTGATATTCGAGTAAGGGGAGATAACGAGGAAGAGATAGGAGATTATAAAGTGTACTTGACGGGTGTTAGAAAGGGAAGGGCAGAATCTGGGGTAGGGCTCTTTATCAGGAATACCATTGCACGCAACATAGTTTCTGTTAGGCACGTAAATGAGCGAATGATGTGGGTAGATTTGTCAGTTGGAGGAAGTAGGACTAGAATTGTCTCCGTGTATTCACCATGTGAGGGTGCAGATGAGGATGAAGTTGATAAGTTTTATGAAGCATTGAGTGACATCGTGGTCAGGGTCAACAGCAAGGATAGAATAGTGCTAATGGGCGATTTCAATGCGAGAGTTGGGAATAGAACTGAAGGATACGAAAGGGTGATTGGTAAATGTGGGAAAGATATGGAAGCTAATGGGAATGGGAAGCGTTTCCTGGACTTCTGTGCTAGTATGGGTTTAGCAGTTACGAATACATTCTTCAAGCATAACGCATTTCACTGCTACACATGGGAGGCTAGGGGTACCAGATCCATAATAGACTATATCTTAACCGACTTCGAATTCAGGAAATCTGTTAGGAATGTACGAGTTTTCCAGGAAATTTTTCGATGATACAGACCACTATCTGATCTGTAGTGAACTAAGTATATCTAGGCCTACGGTAGAGAAAGTGAAATCTGTCTGCAAACGAATAAGGGTAGAAAATCTCCAAGATGAGGAAATGAGAACAAAGTACATGGATATGATTAGTGAGAAGTTTCGAACAGTAGACAGTAAGCAGATTCAGGATATAGAAAGTGAATGGGTGGCATACAAGGATGCTGTAGTAGAAACAGCAAGGGAACGCCTAGGAACAACTGTGTGTAAAGATGGGAAAAGGCGAACATCTTGGTGGAATGATGAAGTGAGAGCAACTTGTAAACGTAAAAAGAAGGCTTATCAGAAATGGCTCCAAACAAGGGCTGAGGTAGACAGAGATTTGTACGTAAATGAAAGAAACAGAGCGAAACAAATAGTTGTTGAATCCAAAAAGAAGTCGTGGGAAGATTTTGGTAATAACCTGGAAAGGCTAGGTCAAGCAGCAGGGAAACCTTTCGCGACAGTAATAAAGAATCTTAGGAAGGGAGGGAAAAAGGAAATGAACAGTGTTTTGAGTAATTCAGGTGAACGCATAATAGATCCCAGGGAATAACTGGAGAGGTGGAGGTAATATTTTGAACACCTTCTCAATGTAAAAGAAAATCATCCTGGTGGTGATGCGAACAGCCAAGCTCATGAGGAGGAGGAAAATGATGATGGTGAAATTTTGCTTGAGGAAGTGGAAAGGATGGTAAATAAACTTCATTGTCATAAAGCAGCAGGAATATATGAAATTAGACCTGAAATGGTGAAGTATAGTGGGAAGGCAGGGATGAAATGGCTTCATAGATTAATAAGATTAGCATGGAGTGTTGGTAAGGTACCTTCAGATTGGACAAAAGCAGTAATTGCACCTATCTATAAGCAAGGGCACAGGAAGGATTGCAACAACTATCGAGGTATCTCATTGATAAGTATACCAGGCAAAGTATTCACTGGCATCTTGGAAGGGAGGGTGCGATTAGTCATTGAGAGGAAGTTGGATGAAAACCAGTGTGGTTTAAGACCACAGAGAGGCTGTCAGGATCAGATTTTAGCATGCGCCAGATAATTGAAAAATGCTACGAGAGGAATAGGCAGTTGTGTTTATGTTTCGTAGATCTAGAGAAAGCATATGACAGGGTACCGAGGGAAAAGATGTTCACTATACTAATAATAATAATGTTATTTGTTTTACGTCCCACTAACTACTTTTACGGTCTTCGGAGACGCCGTTCACTATACTGGGGGACTATGGAATTAAAGGTAGATTATTAAAACCAATGAAAGGCATTTATGTTGACAATTGGGCTTCAGTGAGAATTGATGGTAAAATGAGTTCTTGGTTCAGGGTACTTACAGGGGTTAGACAAGGCTGTAATCTTTCACCTTTGCTGTTCGTAGTTTACATGGATCATCTTCTGAAAGGTATAAAATGGCAGGGAGGGATTCAGTTAGGTGGAAATGTAGTAAGCAGTCTGGCCTATGCTGACGACTTGATCTTAATGGCAGGTTGTGCCGAAAGCCTGCAGTCTAATATCTTGGAACTTGAAAATAGGTGCAATGAGTATGGTATGAAAATTAGCCTCTTGAAGACTAAATTGATGTCAGTAGGTAAGAAATTCAACAGAATTGAATGTCAGATTGGTGATATAAAGCTAGAACAGGTAGATAATTTCAAGTATTTAGGTTGTGTGTTCTATCAGGATGGTAATATAGTAAGTGTGATTGAATCAAGGTGTCGTAAAGCTCATGCAGTGATCAACAGTACTCTGTAAGAAGGAAGTCAGCACCCAGACGAAACTATCTTTACATAAGTCTGTTTTCAGACCAACTTTGCTTTACAGAAGCGAAAGCTGGATGGACTCAGGATATCTTATTCATAAGTTAGAAGTAACAGACATGAAAGTAGCAAGAATGATTGCTGGTACAAACAGGTGGGAACAATGGCAGGAGGGTACTTGGAATGAGGAGATAAAGGCTAATATAGGAATGAACTCGATGTATGAAGCTGTAGGCATAAACCGGCTTCGGTGGTGGGGTCATGTGAGGCGAATGGAGGAGGCCAGGTTACCTAGGAGAATAATGGACCCTGTTATGGAGGGTAAGAGAAGTAGAGGGAGACCAAGACGACGATGGTTAGACTCGGTTTCTAACGATTTAAAGAGAAGAGGTATAGAACTAAATGAGGCCACAACACTAGTTGCAAATCGAGGATTGTGGCGATGCTTAGTAAATTCACAGAGGCTTGCAAACTGAACGCTGAAAGGCATAACAGTCTATAATGATAATGTATGTATGTATGCCTCTCTTGTCAACCATACGGTATTGCCTTATTGCTTTTACGACATTCCTTTCTATCACATCTACTTTTAACTACGACATGATCACCTATATTATCTATCACTTCAGTTTCTCTATATACCAAGCGAGTTGGCCGTGCAGTTAGAGGCATGCAGCTGTGAGCTTGCATACGGGGATAGTGGTTCGAACCCCTCTGTCGGCAGCTCTGAAGACGGTTTTCCGTGGTTTCCGATTTTCACTCCAGGCAAATGCTGGAGCTGTACCTTAATTAAGGCTATGGCCGCTTCCTTTCCGCTCCTAGGCCCTTCCTATCCCATCGTTGCCATAAGGCCTATCTGTGTCAGTACGATGTAAAGCAAATTGTAAAATAAAAAGCTTTCTCTAAAGAGCTCATCTGGTTTTAACAGCGCCACGTCTAGAATATTTTCCCCTCCAGTTGGTTCCATCACTTTCCGATAGAGCTGTACTTCCCATATGAACTTGGTGACCATTTGTTGATCATGCTTTCTGCCATTCACATTCCCTTCACAGTTGACATTTGGTAAGTTCAGATCACTCACTAGAGTAATGTGCTTTTCAGTGTCGTTCCCCATATGGCTGATTATCTTATCAAATAATTCCACATCAGCATCAGCGCTAGCCATGAAAGGTCTGTACACCAAAAAAGACATCAAGTTGCCTATTATCTTTACAGTTAAGTCTTACATCTAGATTTTTCATGTTCCTAAACTTTAACTTTTCTGTAGCTTACAAATTCTTCTTTTTTTTTTTTTTGCTTTACATCGCACCGACTCAGATAGGTCTTATGGCGACGATGGGACAGGGAAGGGCTAGGAGTGGGAAGGAAGCGGCCGTGGCCTTAATTAAGGTACAGCCCCAGCATTTGCCTGGTGTGAAAATGGGAAACCACAGAAAACCATTTTCAGGGCTGCCGACAGTGGGGTTCGAACCTACTATCTCCCGAATACTGGATACTGGCCGCACTTAAGCGACTGCAGCTATCGAGCTCAGTAATTCTTCTTTCACCAGTATGAATACTCCCCCCTCGTATTGTTCCTAACCTGTCTCCACAATAAATACTCCAGTTCCATAATATCACTTTTCACCCATGATACAATTCTTTTACAATATCTGCTAAATACATATCTATCAAATTACATAATTCTACTCACTTTAGACTTTCCTAATTGACTTTCAGGAAGGTATGCCCCTTTCACTCGTATCCTATCCTCTTTTTAGGTTCTTCTGGAAAGTGGGTCTCTTTTCAGCATCACTTTACTTGGGACTGGTTGGTGTAGGGTTGCTTTTTCCAAGGTAAGTTTATTGTGAGATGATACTTGTAAGTACTATTTTTCTTGGTTTAAAAATTTATTGTGGTAATGTATTTTTCTTGTTCCTAGGGGGTCTGCTATGGCATGAGCTCCCTCCTCCTGCCCCCCCGAAACCTCTGAACTATTAACCGCTCTCAGTACCTATAAAGGGTGGCGTAGCACTTGGGCTGGGGTGTGTCATTTTTGAAAATGTAAGCTATCTTGTACGTTTTTATTAACATAATAGAGGACTATGTATTTCTTGTTTCCATGTGTGGTTTCTGGGGTTTTCTCCTTTGTTTCCAATAACCAATCTACTGTGTCAGGTGGTGGTGGTTTTCTTTTGTGATTTGCTTTATTGTCTGTATTTCAGTTTTGAAATACGTTCTGCTCATAGGTATGGATATTGCCTGTTGTACCACTATATTTAGTCCTGCTAATATGTGCATGTTCGGGTAGCTTGAGATTCATTGTCTATTGCGTGTGAAGTCCTAGTGGGTTCCCTGTTTATCCTGTATGACAGGTTGTCATTTTTCTGCCGATTGCGACATTTAAGAAATTGATCATCTTGTTAATTTCTGGTTCCGTTATGAATTTGACTGACCTGTGTAAGGAATTCTATGTGCTTCAATAAGTGCAGCGCATTTGTGAAGTCATTGTTGTTATATGCATATTATGTCATCTACACATCTCCACCAGTACAAGATCCCATTAGGTAGCTTGTTGGTTACAAAATTGTTAGTTAGGAATTTGTTTGCTAGTATTCCTGACCCTTCCTTTCAACAACAGATTTTCTTGCAGAATGCAAAACTGTTCTGGTTTACGGTTGTTCTCAGGAGGTTATTATTTTGTTGGTTTCTTGTAGTATTTTTCAGGTGGTTTTCTAAATTTCAATTGATTCTTCTATTGGTAATGTCAAATGATATCAATCTTGTACTCTCTGTTATGTTTAACTTATTTAATTCTTTAGCCATGTGTGTACATGTACAAAATTGTGTACATTGCATAAACTTGTCAATAATTGCAAACTGGTGATATTATGAACAAATGTGACAAATTATATGAATGTAGAAGTCTGTTATTGCAATCCAAACGAAAGAGCCTTTTCTCCAAATCAGGAGTTCATGAACTCAAATATCAAGAACCAAATAGCAAATGCCACATATATGCTCACAGCTGTGCGCCCCTAACCTCACGGCCAACTCGCCCGGTATTTCATGTTTCAACAGACTCAAAAAACTTAAAGTTCTATTAACTGAGTCGACACTGACGAACAGATTAATAAACCGTCAAAGACTCCTAGTGATTCAATATCACATTAACACTTACAGGGAATGAGCTGGAGCTGGGAAAATACTTTATAACCTGCTCTCTTGATAGTGTTATGACTTACCAAGTTGCATCGAAATTCATGGTAATTTTTTCATCTTGATAATGACATTATCCAAGTCAAACAGAGTAAAAAGATATAATATCAAATTTAATTAAAATTCAGGTACTAAAAACAATAAGTTCTGTTTTTCAGAACAATGCTATCACTAGAGTAATTTACACATAAAAGATAAAATGAAGGTTCAAACAAAGAACCCTACAGTACATCAAACGTAACAGTTCTAAGGCCTGATTATACCAACACTTAAATTTTGTAATCCCTCAATCCACTCAACGAACTGAATGAAGCTTACGTGATAGTTGATGTTCTATTCCCACCATCTGATTTATCTTTTGATTTAGCCGAATTCAGTTCTTCTGATTTGGTATCTGCAGTTACATCAGTTGGAATCATACGAGCAGCAGCCTTCTTGACTCCTGTTTTATTGTTTGCTGGAGGAAATTCCTGAGTTTAACAAAAACAACACAAATTGTATTATTCAACATAAAACTGCACTCACTAGGTTGCAGAGGATGTTTAGGATACAACAGAAATTAAATAAGTAAGAGGGAAATTATTCTGTAAAATTAACACAATCATCATTTCTGCCAACATGATACATGTGAAATAAATTCATAAACTACATTATTGCTGAGGGCAATGTAAGATTTAATACATTGCAAGAGTTACTGTAGTTCACGTTCATTAATTTAAGAGTAGAATCATTCAAATTATCAGTTAAAAATAATTGAAAGATGATTCATAGCCACTTTTGCTACTCTATTAACCTACAGAACTAACCAAGTAATTAACAGCCTTTATCCTCAATCAAAAACATATAACCAATGTAAGTATGGATAAAAACACTGATTAATAATTACACAAAGTATATATCTAAAAGTAAAGTGAGTTTTTTCCTTCTCTATAAAAGAGAATAAATATAACATAAGAAAAGAGCTAAGATGTGCCAATGGAAGCAAAGGAAACTATATACAATATGTATTAAGTACCCATAACAAGTTACGGAGCAGAAACTTGGACAATGAAAAAGAAGGATGAGAGTCGAATACAGGCAGCCGAAATGAAGTTCTTGAGGAGTATGATACAGAATAGTAGAAGAGACAAAATAAGGAATGTGAAAATCCGGGAAGAAATTGGAGTGGAAAAATGAATGATAGAATAGAGAAGAGCCGACTAATATGGTTTGGGCACACAAAGTGAGTGATGAAAGAATGCCAAAAAGGGTTATGGAAATGCAAATGCAAGGAAGGAGATGCCACGGGTGAGCACGATTGATATGGAAGTACACAATCCAACACTGTTTAGAGAAAGAAACCTGGACTGGGACACAGTGTTGGAGGAGTGGTGGAAAGACCGAAGAAAGTGGAGAGGAACCATATTTGCTCCTACCTGGCTACAGCTGGATAATGGGAAATGATGATGATGATGATGATTATGAAACAAAGAGCCCTCAATTCTTTTCTCTTTTTTAAAGTTAAACAGTTTCGCCTTAACCTGTGAATCATATCAGCCAAAATAATTTCCATTAAGTATGTAAGGTAAGGACAAGCTTGGAAAAAGAAAACTCACTCTCTCTTGAGGTACCTGCTGTTAACAGCTGAGATTCAAACTCAGATCTCCAGACTGGGTAACTTCCTGAGTCCTATTATAGATCACAAATGAATGTCCTTACAGAATCTGGCTGATGTGTGCCTCCAATCTGATGGTTGCATCAATGATATATCCAGATTTCCTATTGGGAGGATATGCTATTATTTCGACGCGACAAGTTCTGCCTGTGTCTGGCACTCTCCATGAATTTCTTCATTTATGGTCAAACCAAGATCTTTCAAGCTCATAGCTATAATTCCACAAATGTCATGATGTCTATCATTCCTCAGAGTGTTACTGAATGGACAGGAACCTAAGACATGGGAGGGTTTCAATCTTGTTGTGAAATTGCCTACAACGGTTAGTGCCTTGGGTCCTATCTGGCATAACTCTTACTGCTGCTACACTGGCTAAAATTTTCAGCCCTTCATGCCATTCATTACAGGAGAGGCCTTTGTGGTGCCTGATCCATCTGTTAGTGGGAGTGTGCTCCTTGAACAGGGCCACTCCTTTACCTTTCTGAGAAAGGTTGGACCTCTTGTCAAATTATCTCTTTCTCAGTAAATCTTGGATCTTTCTAATCAAAAAAATAAAATAATATATATACATACACTGACTGACAGAGCAAATGCAACACCAAGAAGGAGTGGTCAGAACTTTATGCCAATTGCAGGGTAGACTGACGTCACTGAGGTATGCTCATGATGTGAAATGCGCCGCTGTGCTGCGCACGTAGCGAACGATAAATGGGACACGGCGTTGGCGAATGGCCCACTTTGTACCGTGATTTCTCAGCCGACAGTCATTGTAGAACGTGTTGTCGTGTGCCACAGGACACGTGTATAGCTAAGAATGCCAGGCCGCCGTCAACGGAGGCATTTCCAGCAGACAGACGACTTTACGAGGGGTATGGTGATCGGGCTGAGAAGGGCAGGTTGGTCGCTTCGTCAAATCGCAGCCGATACCCATAGGGATGTGTCCACTGTGCAGCGCCTGTGGCGAAGATGGTTGGCGCAGGGACATGTGGCACGTGCGAGGGGTCCAGGCGCAGCCCGAGTGACGTCAGCACGCGAGGATCGGCGCATCCGCCGCCAAGCGGTGGCAGCCCCGCACGCCACGTCAACCGCCATTCTTCAGCATGTGCAAGACACCCTGGCTGTTCCAATATCGACCAGCACAATTTCCCGTCGATTGGTTGAAGGAGGCCTGCACTCCCGGCGTCCGCTCAGAAGACTACCATTGACTCCACAGCATAGACGTGCACGCCTGGCATGGTGCCGGGCTAGAGCGACTTGGATGAGGGAATGGCGGAACGTCGTGTTCTCCGATGAGTCACGCTTCTGTTCTGTCAGTGATAGTCACCGCAGACGAGTGTGGCGTCGGCGTGGAGAAAGGTCAAATCCAGCAGTAACTGTGGAGCGCCCTACCGCTAGACAACGCGGCATCATGGTTTGGGGCGCTATTGCGTATGATTCCACGTCACCTCTAGTGCGTATTCAAGGCACGTTAAATGCTCACCGCTACGTGCAGCATGTGCTGCGGCCGGTGGCACTCCCGTACCTTCAGGGGCTGCCCAATGCTCTGTTTCAGCAGGATAATGCCCGCCCACACACTGCTCGCATCTCCCAACAGGCTCTACGAGGTGTACAGATGCTTCCGTGGCCAGCGTACTCTCCGGATCTCTCACCAATCGAACACGTGTGGGATCTCATTGGACGCCGTTTGCAAACTCTGCCCCAGCCTCGTACGGACGACCAACTGTGGCAAATGGTTGACAGAGAATGGAGAACCATCCCTCAGGACACCATCCGCACTCTTATTGACTCTGTACCTCGACGTGTTTCTGTGTGCATAGCCGCTCGCGGTGGTCCTACATCCTACTGAGTCGATGCCGTGCGCATTGTGTAACCTGCATATCGATTTGAAATAAACATCCATTATTCGTCCGTGCTGTCTCTCTTTTTTCCCCAACTTTCATCCCTTTCGAACCACTCCTTCTTGGTGTTGCATTTGCTCTGTCAGTCAGTGTATATAAAATGTATCTGACTACCATCCACTGTCAGATCGAGTTCTCAGAGGCAATAGATGTTCTCATTGCAAAGTTGATGTGTGTTCAGGATATATGGACTGCCTACTGTGTGTAAACATTCAAGGTCATTGACCTCCTTTAATGAAAGATTCTCGCATTGCCTAGAAGAAACCTGAGACTTTGGAATTTTATGGGACTACAAATTATTGTATACGGTGTATCAACTAATAAAATAATTTCTTTGAGAGGGCTTCAAATCATCCTATCTGAAGAAAAGACTAGGTAAACAACAGATAGGGAATCTCCCACATGGGTTACTGCCCTAAATGCTGATCAGTGGCGATTGATCTGCATCTTCGAGAAATTTATGTGGAATAAGTTTTGCTGGCATTGTCTGGAATGGAAATGTAAGGAATAGCCAAACACACACATTTAATATTGATCATTTCCTGATCTGGGTGGAATAGAAGGAAAGTAGTGTAGTTTGCATGCTTAGTCCCTTTTGAAGAACACAAAGGATTGATTGGGGACCGAAAATGACTGTATTGGTAAAACTGACGCCAAGATAACACTGTAATGAAGTGTGTTGCTTAGCAGCATTTATCAAGATGGATTTTCTTGGTTTGGTGTAAGGCCTATTTCATTAAAATTCTAAATCGCCAATAACACAGACTCAACTGCTGATATACTGTAGATTTTGATTCCCATAGGGAACTTGAAATATTTGTCCTGAAAGAGTAAATACATAATTCTGATATAATTGGTCCATTATTGGGAGTTATACATTTTCCAGCTAACTCATTCTCGGTTACCAGCTTTTTACAATATAATTATTAAATTAATGTAGTAATGGTCCTCCTTTCAATACTATAATATGTAATATTCTAAATTACATTAATTAATTAGGGACTAGTTTTGGCCGGGGCTGGCCATCTTCAGCCTTAATGTAAAACATCTAATAACTAAACAAATGTACATGCACACAATTGACATAAAACAAATGAAACAAATATAAACAAATTGACATTAAAAAACTGGGATGAAATTATGATTAAATTTGAAAATAAACTAGGTTCTAACTTCTTGAGTATAACCTATGAATACCAGCTTTTTGCTGAAGTGTTTCTATTTGGGCTCCATCAGCTGGTAACTAGAATACCTACCAAGATGTATGACTGGTGCATATAGTGGAGGCCCCTGCACAGACCAAGAAGAGCCAATTTCTGTAAAAGTCTCTCCTAGTATACTGGCACTGCCTGAGGCTCCAAGTAGCCTGTGCAGTGGCCTCCACCATATGCAATAATCATACATCTCGGAAGGTATTCTATACCCTATCCCAAATAACCCGTGAGATAAAGTAAATACGAAAAACACTGGTAAATACGATGGTATTGTCTACCTTTTGGTAAGGCATTAAAAATACTTTACATGTAATAAGTAAGGTTTGGATGTTAAGGAAAAGTCATATTTTTTTTCCTGAGGTCATTTTACCCAAAATATGAAAAATAAGTTTGAATGACGGGTCCCTGACTATGTTTAAAGCAATTTGATGTTGCCTATAAATGCATTTTTCAGCCATTTTTATCGTTTTGGTCATATTTTGCTCATTTTAGTAATATAAGGTCATATTTGATTTTAATTTCAGCATTTTTGTTTAAATCGAGGCGTCGTTAACAAGGTACATGTTATCTGCGTCGAGTTTCAAACACATTATTTCTGAATAGTGTAGTAGATATATTTTTCTTTCTTTTTCCGGAACAGGCAGGTAGCAGGTTTAGAAGACCTGATTCCAAGAAGGCGCTCCTCTACGGACGTCTTTTAACACATCTTTCTGAACAAGTTAGATTGCGACACTGTATGCGTGAGGTCACGGAACACGACGATAGTGTGTTTCCGCCTTTCAATAGGATGTCGCTCCAGTAGATATATTTAGCTCAGAAGCAGATAGCAAACAAGGAAATGCCATGTCATATCTCACCCAGTTCTTCCTTGCTCTTTCACTACCAACGGATTTCAACAGCTTGGTCACACTTGTAGTACTGCAGTGAACCCCATCATGCTGAAAGTGAAGTGTAGTGAAGCTGTAAAGTAAGTGAAAGAGTTCGGTGAAGAGATTTTCAGTACTGACGGAACAATTTTTTTTTTTTTAAGCGTGTGAAGTTAAGGTAGCAGCAATAAAGCTATTTAATGTGCAACAGCACTGCGCTACGGCTAAGCATAAAAGCTGTGCGAATCAAAAGTTTTCTGAACAGAGCAGGCAGGCTCTTTTGTTTGATACAGCGAAATCTTTGTTATCCAAACTTTCTGATTTCTCAAAAGACCTGTGCGAATTGTTGGTATCTACCAATATTCCGCTTAACAAAGTGAACAACGAACACTTCCGAAAATTCTTAACTAAATACACAACACAGTCGATCCCGGATGAGGCAACATTGCGAAAAAGTTATTTGCCCTCCTGTTATGAAGACGCACTTCGAAAAATTAGAATTAGTGTAGGCAACAATAGCAGCTGGGTATCCGTTGATGAAACTATTGAGGTTTGTGGTAGGAATGTTGCGAATGTTATAATTGGCACGCTTCTCATGGATCGTCCAGGCGATGTATATTTACTTCAATCGGAGGTTCTAGATGCATCTAACCATTCCACAACTGCAATACTCTTTGACAATGCCATGAAGCTTTTGTGGGATGGTGAAGTTAAGCGAGAACGGATCTTGCTGTTACTAACCGATGCTGTACCATACATGGTAAAAGCAGCAAGGGGACTTAAGGTGCTTTACCCATAAATGGTCCATTTAACGTGTCTTGCTCATGGACTGCACAGAGTTGCTGAAGAAATACAGCAGAATTTTCCTGATATTATATCAAACACCAAGAAAATATTTGTGAGGGTGGCAAAATTCAAAGATCACACGCCTTCGCTTCCTCTTCCTCCTCAGCCAGTGCTCACCCGATGGGAAATGGGCTTAATGCAGTAGAGTACTACTGTGAACACCACGAAACTGTGCAAGAAATTGTTTCTACATTTGACAGTAGTGAGGCATCATCAATAAAAATTGCACAGGAACTGTTTTCCAATGATTTGTCAGGACAATTAGTATGTATTTCTTCAAATTATAGAGATCTATCAAAAACTATCTCTCGCCTAGAAACTGCTGGTTTAGAATTATGTGACAGTTTGGGAACAGTAAAGGACATGGTATCCAAAGTAGAACAAGCAAGAGGTACAGTGTCAGTTGCAGTGAAGAACAAATTTAGTAAGGTGCTGAGTGCAAATGCAGGATACGCAACAATGTGAAGAACTGCTGCCATTTTAGAGGGTAATGGATCTGATTTAGGCGAAAATGACCCGCAGCTAAGCAGCAGTGAACTGCCTATGTTTAAATATGCTCCTGTGACATCATGTGACGTAGAAAGGAGCTTTCCCAGTACAAAAAATACTCAGCGACCTTCAAAGGAGATTTCTTTTCGACAGCCTGAGAATGCACATGGTTGTGATGTGCAATGCTGGCAAAGAAGAAGATTAAGAGGTATGTACGATTATGAACTCAATAAACTTCCTGTTAGTCAGTGTCTTCTAACTTACGCCGACAGATATCATAAAGCATGCTAATCCTTCAGGGGTTTTTTGTTTCCTTTTAGGAAAACCGAGCACGAACTGCATCTCAAGGCTATGATACTGAATGAATGTTGAAAATTTTAATGTACTGTATCTCTCTGTCAGTTTGAATGATTAAATGTGTCTGGTGTATTATTGCTGATCACGTTTTGGCACTTCAGACGTTTACTGTATGTTAGTGATATTCTACCTATCCCAAAAATTCATGTCATATTTTATAGTTTTTTAGGTCATATTTTATAGTTTTTAGGTCATATTTAGCTAGTTTTAAGGGCATATTTGCTTGCATATTTTGTACTTCTTTAGGTCTTAAACTTCCGAACCCTAGTGATAAGTAATGTTACTTCCGCACAAAAGTTATGTACGTCATCTAAATCTGTTTATCTTCACTTTTAAAAAGCTGTTTAGTTTCAATTTATGATTGATACTCTTGCATTAAAGTGCCTTTTGAAAGGGCAATATGTCAACAGCAGAACAGCCATTGCAGTATTCAGTAGCGGCTCAGTTAGCTAACATACAACCCATGTGCTTTCTGTTTACTGCTGTATTCCAGGTGTTATTGGCATGCTAGTAACTTCGCATATTATTACAAGTTTCTTTCGTGCTAATATTTAGTAATATTGGTAGTCAGTCTTTGTCTTGGTGTTAAGGATTAGTTAACTGTTTAAATTTACGTTTACATAACCTTTGTTCAAGTTCCGTGTGGAGTGAAGATGGGTGAGCCTGGCCTTTCTCATGTAAAGCATAAAAAGAGAAAAACATTGAGAAGTAGAGAAAAACAGTATGTTCTCAACGTTTTAAGACGTTTTAGAAGAAGGAACATAGAATGATCTTAGTACAATACAAAGTTGGAACTATACTCGATCAGGTAAAGGAAAGGCTATAGTCACTTCATGTCATATAAATCCCTGCTTTGATAGTTCCTGCAGATGCTGTGAAAAGCAACAGGCTTGATAAGCTGTAAGATCATTAAAAAATAACTTACAAATATCAATTAAAAACTGGAAATATATCTCTAATATATTAATTTCTTGCAAAAGTATGTCATGATTCCTGAAGGCTTAAGTAGAGCTGTATCTTGGATCAGCTCTCAGGTTGATGAAAGAATGATCTCTATAATCTGGAAAGGGATTTGAACCTCTTACTTAATCTGAATATACATCTTTACAACAGCATGTCATTTCCATAATTTAACTGCAAAGAACACACAAACTGAAGAACTAAATTAATATATGATTAATAAAACACAAGACAATCCTTGATAATAATGCTTTGATGAGTACAAGTGAACAAAGAGTTATATAACATGATGGTTGTGGTTGTAAAATCTAACACTTGCTTTTTACTGTCATTATATATATATATATATACATACATACATACATACATATGGAGAAGTAAACGCAGAAAACTCATCACACTAAAAAAAGATAAAAGTTAAATTATAATAAGCAAAACTAAAATAATATTAAAATTGTATCTCACCAAATATCTCCAGAATGGAAGCAGTAATATTTCTTTTTTTCCTTTATTTTAGACCACTCTTACTGTACTTGACATGTATTGTGTTGAATGTACGAACAAAAATTTGCTCATACATGTAAAATAATCTATAGGGAGTATTCACCAACATTAATATAGTTTACAGTAATCTTATATTGGAAAGTTACTTACATCATCAACACTTATATGTGAAAAGTTATGAAAATAAGTACCAAATCACATCAACATGCACACACTCAATACAACTATGCTACAAGTTCTTGGTTCCCTACATTCAACAACACATAACTTTTTGTTATGGACATATATGGTCAACTAGGAAAAGGAAATAGTATGCCTGGCTTGAAATATATTGATCACTGAAATTTTGTTCTAACCATGACCCATGCTTAATTAGAGGCTCAGTATGTAAGCAAGTTGTTAACCATATGAATTAATCAATATTGTACTTGTTTTGGCATACAAAAGAGAATTTAATTTGATGAATATTAGTATCATAGACTGGAAAATCCAGTAAGTAAAATGGGAGTTTGTCATAAGTCAAAAGTAAAACTGGTAAGTTCTAATACTTCTACTTAAAATTTTCCTGAAGTTTATCTTCTTTGCTCCAATCAATCAATCAATCAATCAATCAATCAATCAATCAATCAATCAATCAATCAATCAATCAATCAATCAATCAATAAAATATAATTGATCTGCATTTAGGGCTTTTGCCAAGGTGGCAGATACTACAACAATATTGTTTACCTAGTTTTTCTCAAATGATTTCCAGAACTTGAAAATTTAAACATTTCTCTTGATGAATTATTACATTCCCTAATTCCTACTTGCAACAATTTGTCTCCTTGAATCCCAAATTTATCTTTAAATTACTATCTTTCCTCCTTTTAAAGCTCCACGCAAGCTAATTCAAGCCTATGTCATTCCATGCCATCTCTCTAATGACAGGTTGGAACATGTCACTTAATCGAGCAGCTCATCTCCTTACTCCCTAATCTTCCCAGCTCAAAGTTTATAACATTTTCATAACAATACTCCTTTATTGGAAGTCAACAGTACTAAATTGTGCTGTTTTTCTTTGGATCTTTTCCAGTTCACATATCAAGTAATCCCAGAGTGGCTCCTATACAATGGAAGCATACTCTAATTAGAGTGTTACCAGAGAATTATATGCCTGCTCCTTTACAGCCTTAGTAGAAACCCTCATAACCAGGGCCCAGATTTTCATGTAATATCAAAGTGCAAAATATGTACATAAACATACTGTAAATATCAGTAAAATATGTAATTAAATATGTTATATTCACAATATGTAATTTAATATGTAATAGTCATAAAATATGTAATTTAATATGCCATATTCATAAAATATGTAGTACCGTAGTATTAATGCGTTCAGTTTACAAAAATGTTCATATAATCCTTCTATTATGGCACATGGTTATGTTATGAGACAATACGATTGTTTTAAATACCTCCAAATTTTACGACAAAATTATTGTTGTTGCTTTAGATCATTTACATGGTCTACGGTTTTCTAATTTTGACGCTAGGTATAGTTAATTATTAAATAATCAAATTAAAGGCATATTCGAAATACTTCAAATATTTAAAAAGAATGTTATGCACTGTAAATCGCACTGTTCATCATCGCAGGAAGTCATCAATGCATATTTTAAAAGATAAAACTTGCTGCTCGAAATGTCTTCCAGAGGTTCTTCTTGTTCTCCGCGAATGACCTTGGAAACAGATAGAAAACTTGAATAACCTGGATTTTGTTTCAAGACTGCACAGAGTTTGTTAGAAAATCTGACACCGAATGGTTCTGACATGGTACTACTGAGTTTCAATTTAGCATTTTTCATAACTGTCATGAATTCTTGAAGTGGAAGGCCCTAGTTTCATACTGCTCTCTGAATTCAAAGTAAAACTGCTTTGAATGTATGTAATATTGCCGACTACACAGTTCACTGAATGCACTCGGAAAATGGCATACTAATGCTGCCGACTCGGGAGGAAATGAAGCTACAAGTAACTAAACAGCTTCAAAATAGTCATTGTAGAAACTAACAGCTTGAAGCCAAATTCCCCATCGTGATAAGATAGGCTCAGGTGGTAAGGCAACGTGTGGTAGATGTCCTCTATAACATGAACTCTCATTGGGGTTTTCACAAATACTTTCTTTGTTGACACTATTAAAATATTTACATTTATAAAATTACTTCTTACTTCTCACTTCTTCAGCAACATGTTGTAATGCATGTGTTAACATTCGAGAGGTAGTGAGTTTGAACCCAACTGTCGCCAGCAATGAAGATGGTTTTCTGTAGTTTCCCATTTTCATATCAGACAAATGCCAAGGGGGGGGGGAGCTGTAACTAAAAAGGCCACAGTCTCCTTCCCAATACTACCCCACTATCTTCGTAAGATCTGCTAGAGTTGGTGTGATGAAAAACAGGTACCACGCGTTCAGCTATGTATGGCTCTTGGTCATCCTATGGAGCAAGTTTCTCCATTCAGCTCTATTCTAGGAAATTCAGTTCAGCAATTGCCATGCCAGTATCACCTTTGATGCCATCAAATCATTATGATCTCAACTTTCCAGTCTTCTTTTTCTTTCTGCCACTCACCGCTCTGAACATGATATCCCTTTCCACGGTGGTACTTCTCATTATATGGGAAAAATAGGATAGCTTTTGTCTGACTATACTCCCTTGAGATTTCTGGCTTGACCTGGTCCAAGATTTTCTTATTACTAATTCTGGCCATTGATGGTATTTTCAGCAGACGTCACAAAAACCTAAAGCTCAAAATGCATCGATTTTTCTCCTGTCAGCTTTATTCAGGGGTGTATGTTTCACAGTGGCTATCAGGAAAACGTATGCATTTGCTTCTCTCCCTTTTAATAATGTTATTTGCTTTGCGCTCCATTAACTACTCTTTTACGGTTTTCGGAGATGCCGAGGTGCCAGAATTTAGTCCTGCAGGAGTTGTTTTATGTGCCAGAAAATCTACTGACACGAGGCTGACGAATTTGAATACCTTTAAATACCACCGGCCTGAGCCAGGATCGATCCTGACTTGGGGTTGTTTTCTGCACCAGGGTGTCTGGCAACACTTCCAGTCTCCTGCAAACATTTCCACAGATACCAAATCATATTCTGAGCAACTCCTATCTCTACGGTAGCCATCTTAAAGCTGTGCAAGTGCATGAATGGCACAAATGGTTTCATTCAACAACTGCTTCCCCCTTTGCCTACCTCAGTCTGCACGAACAGCCACAACTTGTAAACATTACACTCTGATAAATCAACTTTCACACACACCTTGCATTGAGGCCCTTGTATCTTTCAACTGGCAATGATACCTCCCAAACATTCAGATGACAGTGGAACCCTCCGTTATTTAAACAGTACATGTTATCGCCGAAATAGTTTAATTCCCTTCCCACTACGTATTTGTACAATATAGTTCGGGACATCTAAAAAAAACATGACAGTATCCAGTAATCGGGAGATAGTGGGTTCGTGCCCCACTGTCGGCAGCCCTGTAGATGGTTTTCCGTGGTTTTCCATTTTCACAACAGACAAATGCTCGGGCTGTACCTTAATTAAGGCCACGGCCGCTTCCTTCCAATTCCAAGTCCTTTCCTATCCCATCATCGCCGTAAGACATATCTGTGTCGGTGCAACGTATAACAAAAAAAAAGGGAGCTTTTTAACTTGAAGATATTGAATTTAACAAGCAACACAGTAATACAGTAAAATATCCCAGTCTAACACCAGACCAGACATTGTCATATAGGAAACATGTCTCAAACCTTGCAGCCAAACTAAGTACAAGAAACAACATCTTATCTAAGCTATCTGACACCACATCGGATCCACAGTGGCAACTTTATGTACTTCTGTGTTAAGTCTGATGTATACAATAGGTGAATACTGTTCTTCCATCTGGCTGAATAGCACCCACACACACAAAAAAAAATTGACATCATCCTCAATCGTACAATATGGATTACCAGCAGTGTCATCAAAACCACCCCACCAACCCCACTGCACTGGCTTCCAATCCTTAACCACATCCTTCCTCTAGATCTATACCGCATGAACAAGCAAATAAAATACAGGCCAACAAATTGCTTCCAATTCACTAAGACATCTATGGAATTGCTTAAACGGGACTGAAATACAACACACTCGCCTGCTGCTGGCTCAAAACTGATGTAAGAAAACTACTGTAGACTGTGAACCTGGAATGAAGAATGTACTGTTAAGGCCTCCGATGAATGCAGATTGATCTTTGACACTACGCATCCCCCGCCCGGATTTCATTTTCCATGCAGTGTATGGGTGTCACTAACTAGAGTGCGCACTGGGCATAGAAGAAGTGGCTCTGCGATGCATTCTGCAGGCCTTAGACCTTCTCCATGCTGTGACTGTGGTGAAGAATTCCAGACAATGCGAGCCTTCTGTGGAACTATCGACGACCTTATGACAGCTTCAACAACGGCTATTCAGTGGCTGCAACAACTAGACATCCTAGTTTAGTTCACATTTTTCATTTTGCAATTTGTGGTGGGACGGAGAACTGGAACTAAGCATTGGGTGTTGCCTTTATTTGAAAATCTTTTATTATAGTGTTTTTTTAATATCTTTGGACAGTATGAACATTACAAGATGCAAAAGGTATTTTGAAGTGATGGTTGTATTCAAATGTTTTGTAACTTGACCAAATGTTAATTTGATGTTTGTAATGTGATTGAGAAAATGAAAAGGTGCTTTAGTTGTGAAACATCCTATACCGCACGTGCAGTTTCCAATGATGAAATTTTTGATATTGTAATAGTAATGTTCCAGAACTTGTGTAATCGGCAACTGTCTTGTAACTATATATGGTCATACTATTGGATTTCCCAAAAGTACGGGCGTTCCAATTGGCAAAAAGGAACGGGAATCTAGTGGAATTTGATATTATTGGTCGGTTGTGATCGGGCCATTTCCGACCTTTTGCCGGCTTCGGGAAAATGATGCGTGTGCTCAGCATCATTTACATCTGACCGTACTCGAATGCGGATGTAATTTTCAAAGTTTTAAATTTAACGTGTCTGAGTTTGCCCTAGATTCCCATTGATTTGTAATTTCCAAAACTTTTAACTGCATTTTTAATCAACAACCCATGTGTAATTCTGCATACGTTAAACTTATGTTTTACTAAATGGTGTAAGTATCCTGATTAGGTTTTCATTTGTTTAGCTGATCTGTATCTGTCGTTAAACAGATTTGCTTTGTGAGTTAAGAATCAGTTGCTATGTCATTTAACTTTGTTCTTGTAATGTTTGTTTTGTTAATTTTAATATAGTTGAGCTAGAGGATGTTTCTCGTAAGACTTTTCTCCCCATAACGCCATACCTTCCCATGCACCTTCCGCAATCCTTTCTTAGTTGTCATTTTGATTTTGCGTATTGATAGTTACCGTCTCGTTTCAAAGCTTTGATATGAAATCACCGCCACTGTGTCATTTTAATATTTCCTTTTCATTATTATTACTATTTTTTATTATTTTTAATAGTATTATTAGTATGTGCAGGCGTAATTTTCTTGACTGCGGTTACATTAGTAGCAGAGCATGGTTATGGAAGGAGAAAGGGTTGACAATCATTCTTGGCTAACTTTTCTAAAAATTAATTTTAATTTTTAATTTTAAATCTACGGCAGAGAAGATGGACTTTGGTACGGTGGAGATGGCGGAAGAGGCAACCCATCCTTTTGGGGTGTACAGATGGAACCTACTGCCTTGTAGGACGAGGAAGGCATCCTCAAAGTCTAAGGGATCAAACCCTGAAAGAAAATCCTCTTATGCGTTAGGCCTAGCAAGTCAGCAGGAGAGTATTCAGTACAGTCGCTTTCAATAAGAAAACGAGCCTCGGAAAGAATATTATAGACCGGACTGACACGTCCTCTCAGACAATTGTAATGATATACAAATGTTCTGAAAGGAAACCCCAAATAAAAAAGAGACCCAAATACCGAATTGGAACTATGAACATTCTACCATGAACTGGAAAGTTAGAAGAACTCCTAGACATGATGGATAGAAGAAAAATATAAATATTGGGATTAAGTGAGACCAAATGGAAAGGGATTGGAAGTAAGACACTTCGTGGAGGTTATAAATTATACTGGAGTGGACAGGAGAAGGTAGCGAAAAATGGTGTTGGATTCTTAATTAACGAAGGGACTGATGCTACAGCTGAAGTTATCTGCAAAAGTGATAGAATCATTAAAATGTTCATGAAACTGGAGAACACTAAGTACACCATCATACAAGTGTATGCCCCACAGACAGGCTGCAGTGAGGAAGACAAAGAGAAATTTTGGCAAGACCTGGAAGATACAGTTAATGAGGAAAATGTTGTTATTATTGGAGATCTAAATGCGCAAGTTGGGGTAGACAGACTTGGGTACGAGAACATCATTGGTCCACATGGATTTGGACAAAGGAACCCAGAAGGAGAACAACTATTAGATCTGTGCAGAAGAAATGATCTTATAATCAAAATACATTCTTCAAAAAAAGAGACAGTCACAGAATAACAAGGTACAGTTGGGATGGGCAGTATAGAACATTGATTGACTACGTAATCACAAATAAAGATGGTGGCAGGTACATCACAGATGTAAAGGTCATCCCTAGTGAAAGCATGGACAGTGACCACAGATTGTTGGTAGTAGACTTCAAACATAAGACAAATGAAATGCAGGAACTTATTACGAAAAAACCAAGGGTTAAAACTTGGAAGTTACAAGAAGTCCAAATAAAGGAAGAATACAAACTAAGGATTCAACAGAGTTTGCCGAAGTGTGAAGTAACAAGCGTTAATGAAGAATGGAAGGTCTTCAAAGACACTTTTGTGGGAGAAGCCAAAAACCTATGTGGAGTTACAAGTTCTATCAAAAGAAAAAAGGAGACACCATGGTGGAATGATAGAGTGAAAACAGCAGTGAAAGAAAGAAACCAAATAAAGAAGGCACTGGACAAGGAAAAACAAAAACAGGGACAAGAACAAAATGAACAAGAAATACAAAGACTTCAAGGAGTATACAGGAACAAGAAACTTGCTGTAAAGAACATTGTAAGGGAAGAAAAAGAGAAGAAATGGAATGAGTTTGCAGACAAACTGGAAGAGGACAGTAGAGGAAATATGAAATTGCTATACAGAGTAGTGAAAAACAAGCGAAGGGATCAAGAGACCATAAAAGCAATAGAACGTGATGACGGAACTCTGGCACAAGAAGAGGGAGAAATTAAACAAGAACTCAAGATCTATTTCAAAAAGCTGCTGAATGGAGATACAGAAAACATAACAACGGATAGAGGAGAGCCAAGTCGAAGAACCACAACTGAACCACCAATTACATGGCTTGAGGTTGAAAATGCGCACAAGAGCATGAAGAAAGGAAAGGCAGTGGGCATAGATGAACTAAGTGCAGATATGCTGAAAGCAGCAGGAATTCCAGGAATCCAATGGCTCTACAGACTGCTCAACAAGATATGGGAGGAAAATACTATTCCTGAGGACTGGAAGATGGGCATCATTGTACCTCTGTTCAAGAAAGGAAGCTGACGAAAATGTACTAATTACCGTGGTATCACACTACTGTCTCATGTCCTGAAAATATTGGAAAAAATAATAGAGGCCAGAATCAGAGATATTGTTGAACCAATTTTGGAAGAAGAGCAGTATGGTTTCAGACCAGGAAGGTCAACTACAGACCTTATATTTGCAATTAGGATGCTAATGGAAAAATAATGGGGGAAGAACAAGCCTTTATTTCTAATATTTTTGGACATTGAGAAAGCATACAATAGTGTACCAAGGGAAAGAATTTGGTAATGCATGAAAGAACTTCAAGTGCGAGACAGCCTCATAGACAAAGTGAAAATGTTGTATAGTGGGAACAGAAGCTGTATTCAAGTAGGATGTGGTTTGTCGGACTGGTTTGAAACAAAGAGAGGAGTGCAGCAGGGCAGCTCATTGTCACCACTTCTATTTATTATTGTAATGGATGTAGTAATGAAATCTATTAAAAGGAAAGAACATGGAGATATCAAAGCCTTCACATCTGCAGATGTTGCGATCTGGAGTGACTCAGAAGAGGAATTGGGAGAGAGAATACAAAGCTGGAATGAGGAGTTTACGAAATATGGTTTAAACATCAGTAAGACCAAGACGGTGGTGATGAAAGTGTATGGGGAAGGAGCAGAACCAATAGTCATGTTAAATGAAGCTCAACTGGACAACGTTCCAGTTTTCAAATACTTGGGTAGCGTTATATCAAATGACAACCTACCAAAACATGAGGTGAACAATCGAATCAATAAGGCAACACAATTTTACCACCAGGTTAAATACCTGCTATGGGATGAGCAAATACCCAAGAAAACAAAAATGACATTGTACAAGTCCTGTTAAACACCAATTCTTACATACAGTCTTGAAACCACAACACTGACCAATAGAGATAATTCCAAACTAATTCCAAGCTGAAATGAAATTCCTACGCACTATGATCCAGAAAACCAGGAAAGACAAGATTAGGAATGAGAAAATTAGAGAAGAAGTAGGAATAGATGATTCTCCCCTCAATAAGATTCAGATATCAAGACGGAAGTGGTTTGGTCACATGAAGAGGATGCCAGTAAACAGAACTGCAAGGAAGGAATTTGACAGAAAGGTAGAAGGAAGACTACCCGTGGGAAGGCCACGAAGGAAATGGATAGATTTAGTTAAGAGCGATGTACTGCTGAGAGGTCATGATTGGGACAAGTTGGTGGAGGAAGAATGGTACAAGGACAGGATGAGATGGAGGAGGCTCATATACCCCACTGGAGATGGTTTAGGATGATGATGATGATGATGATGATGATGATGATGATGATGATGATGATGATGATGAAGAAGTTTGAATATAGTTTGTAATTGTTACGTGGGTATTCTTAATCCCTGTTCTTGTTTTTTCATGATCCTTGCGTGAGTTCATCTCATCACGTGCAGTGTGTTACTGTGTTTAATCTTGTAATTAATGGTTGGAGGAAATGGTAAATCACTATCTGTAACAACCTTTTTCTCTTTCATTGCTAATTTTCATTAAAATTTTCTTGTGTGGCAAGATTTCGTTTGACCACATGTTTTCTAAAGTTATATCTTCACATTGCATGTGCCGTGTTCACGTTCCAAAAGTCTTCTTTGATAAATTTCAATATGTTTGATTATTTCAAGTTTTCTTCAATATATGTGTTTTGATTTTAACATCTGTGGGATTACTTGTTGCTTTAGGTATGTTATTAAATTATGCCAAGTGCTGTACTTCATTGTCTGACTTCAAGTTATCTTTGAACGGCTGGTGTGCTTATCTGTTGAAGACAGCTGATTACTAGACTTACCCCGAGTTTATGTGCGCACAAATTCCATCGTATTAAAGTTACTCGTCGTGATCTTCTTGTTCTTCTTCAAGATAATGTAAGTTTTACTGTATGGTTTGGTCGAGCTGTAGCATGGAATCTCTTTTGCTTTTCTGAAATTTTTGTTTCCGTAAATTGTCGGCAATAATTTTCAGGTTAAGGTTTGTAATTTTAGTCTATTTCTTCGAGTATTTTCTGTGTTTCTTGTGTTTCAGCAAAGTATTTTCAAAATTTCGTTTCTTGTTGCCTGTTGTGTTCTGTTTGGCAGTAGTCTATGTGTACGATCTTCTAAAATTATTTTTATGTTGTATTTTAGCTCGGTATACATTCAAATTTCTGGTCATGTGGTGTGGTTTTTGGTCTTTTGCTGAATCTGGGTTCATTTATGAGTAGGTATGGTACTATTTGGGGTGATTCCCAGCCAGCTGCTAAATTTGCCAATCAGATTTAGAGGTTAGGGGATCTCTTATCTGACAGAGTTTCCTGGTGTGTCTTATTGAACTCCATCATGTAAGCGGCTGTTCCCTTGTCATGTATATTTATTTACCCGTGTATTCCTATATTTCCCAGGAAGGGTCTTCGTTGACTGTGATAGTCGTGTAGGGTGAAGCGTGCTCTCCATATTAATAGACCAGCATGTTCGCTAAGGCCATTTGGGCAAATTTGACGGGTTACGGATCTGCACTTCTGTTCGTGACGTGTGAAATCTGGTGCATCTAGTATGAGATTCATCATAATCTTTTTCTTCATATTAGGTGCCCAGATGGAAAATTATGTCCCTTGTTACTGTAAATTTTTACTAGGAAAATTTTCTACAAATGTTCATTTCGGTGTCTTTATGCTGAGCTGTTAATTATCATTAAATTCATAGTAGGTTTGCAGGTTATCAAGATTTTCATTTCTGTTATTTTAAATTTGTCACTAGTGAAATTTTGAAGGTGTCATGTTTTAGCTAAGCTGATTAATTTTGCTGCTTGTTTTGTTTTATTCGATTTTATCGATGTTAAAATTTCTTGCATTATGGGTTTTGTGTCTTCTAAATTCATTTACACAGTTTCCGGGAGTATGGGATCCTGTCGAATGAGTAAGGTTCCAAATTTGGGTAGCCATGCCGTATCTGTCCTACTATTTTTGTAAATAACTGTATGTCTGTATTGGGTGCCTTGGGGAAGGCATTTGTGTGTACTGAGACTTGGGGCTTAAGGTGCTGAGAGGCCATCCCTCTCCTGGGAGTACGGTATTGGCCCTAAGAGTCTCATTGTCGTGTAATAAGTTCAAGTGTAGTTGAGGTCGTGTATTGTCCTTTTTCTATTTTGGGTACTACTTGATGCGTCATCGCACGGGTGTTGGTGTTAGTGGGTACTGTGTTCATGTGATGGAGTCAGTATTGAGGTCGTTCATGCCTTTTACCATTGGTTGGTTATGCTGATTTAGAAGTCGTCGCACTGGTGTCTTGTGAGGTTTGGTGATGTCGTGTGTCGGAGGACAGATTGGCACGGAAGTCTTGTGAGTCGTGCTGTTATCTGATAATCTATGGTATGAAGGTTGTACTTGTGCCTTTTTATTGCTTATATCAGCGAGTTGGATTTCGGTATGCACTATCTTGAATTATTTTATGGTTTCATTGGGGTTTGTCTGTTCGTCGGTAAAGTAATATAAGTTAGATTTGGTATTCCTGGTGTAACTGCATTTAAATTTGACTGGTGTGACATGTAATATGTAATGTGAGATACCTGTGTTAAAATTTTTATGAATACACGGCATGGTAAATGAATAGTGACTTACTAACCTCAATTCATTGAATATGGTTGCAAGATGATGCAATTAAGTGGTTATTTCCATGTTTTGAGTTCCCTTGCAACATTCTAAATTCTTCCTTTTATTTGTTTGGTTCTTTTCTTAATGTTGGGTGATTAAGAATGCACACTGTAACTTAATTTAGTAGTTACTAGGAATTTATTTAGTTGTAAGCAAAATTCTAGTTAATGGGCTACGCAGACATATTTTGGACCTTATCATTAATCATTTAATTAAGGGTTGCCTTTGTTGTAATGAGTATGGTCATTTGTGACCATATTAGGTATATTGTAATGTAATGTATTTTAGGGTAAGATTAGAATTTTATTAATGGGCATAGTTAGGGATTTTGTAATGTTTTTGGTACTAGGGTAAATACTGGAAGATTTCTTTTAGTCTTTTAAATTGTCCTAAATTCTGAAATAGCACATGCCAAGGGGACTGGGGTATCCCGGAACTATGGGAGGGGACCTCCCTAAAGAGTCTTGTTATTGTTACTGAAAAAAAAAAAAAACACCCTTGAAACTCAACTTTAGCTCTTCAATAGTTCAGGCCAGTCACCTTATTTCTTCAGTTCCAAGTTTCTGCTGTGTATGTTTATGTTCCAGTGACTGCAATACAATGGACTCTGTTCAACCTGGGGTACCTGTTTGGAGCCTGGAACGCACCTATTGGCCACTAATATCTCATGGTGGAATGGGAAGGTGTTTCTGATGGCGGCAGTAGGCTGTGCTGTGCCAACAACCTTCGCCTATTATGAGCTAGGGTTGGGCGGACCGGAACATTCACTTCTTCCGCAACATTAGGAGCTTGAGGCGGAGTGTTTCGGTACAGAGTGCCGAGACACGGGACACAGGACACAGGACTGTAACTGCGTCCTAGAGAGAACTTCGAGAGGCAACAGGACATGCTCCGCTTCAGCTGGAATGTGCCTGAACCGAACATGCTGTGCCAAGGCCGCACTAGATAGGTTAGTTGGCCTTGGCTGTGTCTGCCTGTCTATACCGGCTGTGTGCCGCCTGTGTTGGAGTGTCAACATTTTTTCATCCAGTTATATCTTTAATTCCAGAGCGATGACCCATATTTTTCTTGGGCTTAAAAGTTTCCTTAAAGTCCAAATTAATTTTTAACAGCAATCCCTGAGAAAGTGTTGAGGGAAATTTTCGAGATATTGAAGAAAGTAAATGGAAGTTGAGAGGGAAGGAATTTGAAGTGCAGAGCGCATAAGGGGGGCGCACATTGGGATGCAGGCGAAGCAGCTAAAGCAGTGCATCGCAGAGCAGATTTTTGTAATCCAGACAAATCATTGCACCATCGCAAGTTGACAAACGTGGGAGGACAGAGCAGAACAGGCCGGTTCTGCACCTACTTCCGCCTACCACGCGCAGTCTTCGAAACACAGTATCCTGCGCACGTGTCACGCAATGGAGGAGAAAATTACCACAGCCATTTAGTCTCACCATGTTTTGTAAGTACTATGTGAATCATGTGGACTGCAATGCAGTATGTATGTATGTATGTATGTATGTTCGTGAGAAAATGGCTGAACAGAATTTAATGAAAATCGGTATGTAAATTCGGGGAATAAGGCACTACAGTCTAGGCTATAAATTATTTTATTCACGCTGCGTAACAAGGTAGTTTAGAGAAAGGCCTAAAATACAATCCACCGAGCAAGTGGCCGTGCGGTTAGGGTCGCGCATCTGTGAGCTTGCATTCGGGAGATAGTGGGTTCGAACCCCACTGTCGGCAGACCTGAAGATGGCTTTCCATGGTTTCCCATTTTCACACTAGGCAAATGCTGGGGCTGTACCTTAATTAAGGCCACGCCCGCTACCTTCCCAATCTTCCACCCTTCCGTCGCCGAAAACCTTCGATATGTTAGTGCGACGTTAAACAAACGGCAAACAAAAGAATGTAATCCTCATATATCTGTGAAACAATCTGTGACCCAACTTCTCGCAACATATAGAATTTAAGACAAAGATCTAATGCTGATTATGGAGAGCATCATCACCGACTCCGTCGCCGTCATCCATCATCACATTTATGTGAAGAGATAAATACGGAAAATCATTTATCTTGTCAAATATAAATGCAAACGCGTTCACAACAGATTGTCAATATTCATTGATTTTAGTATCTTGTGTCTTGTGACAACTAGATGAAAATCTAGCAGTACATTTGTTAATACATACATATTTTTTCCTCTCCCCCACTGTGATCCTATTAATGAATTTACCATGCAAGTTGGTCGTGCGGTTAGGATCGCCTTGCTATGAGCTTGCATTCGGGAGATAGGGGGTTCGAACCCCACTGTCGGCAACCGTGAAGATAGTTTTCCGTGGTTTCCCATTTTCACACCAGGCTAATGCTGGGGGGAGGGCTGTACCTTAATTAAGGCCAGGGTCGCTTTCTTCCCATTCCTAGCCCTTTCCTGTTCCATCATTGCCATAAGACCTATCTGTGTCGGTGCGACATAAAAAATATAAAACATAATCATGAATTAAATTCTTTGCTTAGTCCATATGAACGTCGAACATCGGTAACATAGAAATATTGTTCAGTCTTGTAAACTGGCGAAGGTGGTTGTTTTTATTGCGATTGTCTTAAGCTGAATAACCGTGTTGCCATCAGCACAAGGGAAATTGTGAAGATGACTAACAAAATGAGAAAAATCGCGAACGCTTGAAGAAAAAGAAAAAAAAGAGCCTCTTTATACTGGATGCCCCAGTATCACAGAGTCTAAAGAAAACATGTTATTTCTGAAAACCGACGAGACCCTGCGTGGCAATGTGTGCTCACGTCCACTTCGCAGTTTCGTAAGCTTCGCGCTGTTCTGCTCTGCGGCCAACTGCTTCTCAATGTGCGCCCGGCCTAACAGCACGAAAGTACAACAATGTATTCATCCAGTTATATTTTTAATTCCAAAGCGACGATCCATATTTTTCTTGGGCTTAAAAGTTTCCTTAAAGTCCAAATTAATGTTTAACGTCAATCCCCGAAAAAATGTTGAGGGAAATTTTCGAGATATTAATTACTCACTACTTACTCACAATACAGGCCAATACATTCAACTGGTGAAAATATTCTTGAATTGGTTACTTTTAAACACCTGCACTGTCTTTGTAACCGTGTTATGTGTCTTTTATATTGACCGGAAAAATCTTAACCTAAAAGCAGCCTTTAAACGTGATTAGTCGGCGCGAATTTCAGTGTTCCGACTGTTCGTTCACGTTCCCTGCAGCTTTATGCTGGACCATGGCCATAACTACACACAGGCACACACCACACAGCACGTTCGTACAGGCACATTCCCAGTTCCCACTGGCGCGGAGCATGTAATGTTGCCTCTCGAAGTTCTCTCTACACTGCGCAGTTACAGTCCCGCATCCCGTGCGCCCGCTGCACAGTTCAGCTAGTAGGCGAAGGGCAGTGCATAGTGGCGCTTCTGATGGGACAGCGAGTCAGTGTCTCCGGCTCGCTTGAGAATGTTTCGGAACAACTGACACTCGGTGTTCTGGAACAGCGGAACATAACTGTGCACCGGCACATTGTGCTGAAACAGGGACATAGTGCCCAACCCTATTATGAGCCAGTTCACCAAGCTGATGGGCTGTGCTGAGACTGTAAGAGAGTAATGGTGGGACTGCAATATGGATGGAGACGTTGGCATCGGCCGCGGTCAGCGCCTTCGTTTGCCAGCGATTCCAACACTCTATTTGTTTTGCCTGTATAGACATTCCTGAAGAGAACGAAGATAAAAAATTGTGGTGTGGTGCAATTGTGGTGTTTTTCGAGAATCTTCAAATCTCCATTAAAGCCTCCCTTTAATTTAATTTAGATTTGTTACTTTCTTTGTCGAGCAGAGCTCGACGTTGGGAGGAAGAGAATGTAATATGTGGAACGGAGAACTGGAACTAAGCATTGGGTGTTGCCTTTATTTGAAAATCTTTTATTATAGTGTTTATTAATATCTTTGTACAGTATGAACAGTACAAGATGCAAAAGGTATTTTGAAGTGATGGTTGTATTCAAATTTTATGTAACTTGACCAAATGATAATTTGATGTTTGTAATGTGACCGAGAAAATGTAAAGGTGCTTTAGTTGTGAAACATCCTATACCACACGTGTGGTTTCCAATGATGAAATTACTGATGTAACTATCTTGTAACTATATATGGGTCATACTATTGGATTGGCCAAAAGTACGGGCGTTCCAATTGGTGAAAAGGAACGGGAATCTAGTGGAATTTGATATTATAGGTCGGTTGTGATTGGGTCATTTCCAGCCTTTTGCCGCGCTTCGGGAAATTATGTGTGTGCTCGGCGTCATTTACATCTGACCGTCCTCGAGTGCGGATGCGCTCGAGGAGTTCGCTCGGGAACTCCAGATTTCTGCGGTAAGTGCTATTTTCATGTTATTCTGAATGTTTTTTGATTTTGTTTGATTTATTTTAATTCCTTTTGCATTTCGGTATTTCCCTGCTTAATGTAATTTTCAAAGTTTTAAATTTAACGTGTCTAAGTTTGCCCCAGATTCCCATTGACTTATAATTTCCAAATCTTTTACCTGCATTTTTAATCGACAACCCATGTGTAATTCTGCATATGTTAAACTTACGTTTTACTAAATGATGTAAGTATCCTGATTAGGTTTTCATTTGTTTAGCTGATCTGTATCTGTCGTTAAACAGATTTGCTTTGTGAGTTAAGAATCAGTTGCTATGTCATTTAACTTTGTTCTTGTAATGTTTGTTTTGTTAATTTTCTTGTACGGCTTTCTCCCCCATAACACCATACCTTCCAATGGACCTCATAGGGCTACTGCACCTTCCACAATCCTTTCTTAGCTGTCATTTTGATTTTGCGTATTGATAGTTACCGTCTCGTTTCCAAGCTTTGCTATGAAACCACTGCCACTGTGTCACTTTAATATTTCCTTTTTATTATTATTATTATTATTATTATTATTATTATTATTATTATTACTACTATTTTTATTTATAATTTTTTAATTAGTATTCATAATTTTCTCAATTGCGGTTACACATTTGTTAATTTATGTATTTTGCATAATATCTGTAATTTTGTATTTTTGCATTTTTCTTTCTATTTTTCTGTATTGCACATATCTCTCTCAATTTCTACCTAGTGCTTTATCTTAAAGTTTTATATTTATTCTCTTTTGTAAATTATTTGTTTTTTTCATAATGTTATTTAACGTGTAGGCGGTTTCACTTGTACCGTAAGCTAAATATATAAAAAAACAAAGTAATAGAGAAGATGGACATCTTTCTGAAACCCCCTTCTCCTTTTTTAAATTTATTAATTCTGTACGTGAGAAGCAAAAGGGTGTATGTCCATCTTTTGTGATTCTGAGTTACGACCATTTTTGTGTTTGGTATTATCGACCACATCTGTGGAATAAAGGTGGTTGCCCTGTTGCCATTCCCTGTGGATTTAGTGTGGCATAAAGGCGGTAGTCCAGAGTGCGTTTAGGACATAAACATCCGCCTTTTTTCTTCTAAGTGTTTTCTCCGTGGGAAGAAAGAGTCGATGGACATTCACCTCATGCCTACATTATTGGAATACAATAATGAAGTCTGCTTATTATTGTGAACGTTACTGTTGTTTCCTGTGTTACAGGAATATAAAAGACCTGCATCAGCGCATGCAAATTGGTGTGAAAAAAACAGTGAAATTTTGTAAGCCACAAGAAGTTAAAAGTTTCGTGAGACTTCAGTGTTTGAATGCACGCAAAATGAATAGTTTTTCAAGATTGAAGATTATATTGCAACATGCTCTGAAGCAAGCACGTGAAGTAAGAGATAAATATATTTATGTTTCTTACTGAAGAGTTCCACATTAGCCAACATTTTGTAACTGACTATGTTTTGTGGAGTTACACCCTAATCACCAACATCGACGTATAGAATGAAGTAGTACTAAATTCAACTGATTAAAATTAGATCCCAGTGGTGTATGCTGTATTATCGGCAATATCATAACCATCGTTATTATTACTATTTTACTGCTATTTATCAACACTAAACTTAGCTCCTAAACATTCACTACAAATATAGCATATTGCTAGAGTCTAGTTTTCAGAACCAGAAACGACAGAAAATAGGAACGTTGGTGAAAGGAGTTCCAAGAAATGAACACAGAACTCTTAAAGAGATGGGTAGTTCTACAGAGAGAAGAAAGATGACAAAACTCTACAGATGGGAAAATAAAACATGAAATAATTCCTGTGTGTAAAATTATATTTTTGAATACGCTGTGTGTCAGGGTTTCTATGTACAAAAATATGAACGGGGTAGTTACATGTGATCGTAGGGGAAAATATACACCAAGCAATAAAATACCAGAGACAGTGATATAAACTGTAAAATCTCATATTTCGAAATAACCACAATATGACAGCCATTATTTGAGACAAAGGACAGAAAGGAAGTATCTTGTGTCTCATCTTAATATTTCAATGATGTGCAGAGCATACAACAGAAAATGAAAAGAAAATAACATCCCTGAAAAAATGTAGCCAAAGAATGGATATGTAGAAAGATTTTCAATGAAGATTTCAATCTCTCCAGTTCGCTAACAAAGACACACTTGTGAAGATTGTGATTGTTTCCAAAAAAGATTCAACCATGCTGAAAATGAGGAGGAAAAGCAGAAAACTGTAAAAGAATGAGAAAATCACCATTCGGATGTTGATGGCAGGTACAGCTTTAAGAAGAAAGATAAAGAGGAATCAAAAGTAGATGCAAGGAAAAGAATAATCACAGTGTACCTTCAGAAATGTCTTCCAACACCCTGTATATCAAAATGTCAATCATTTTATTTTCGCAAGCTCTGGACACTGAATTTGATAATCCATGACGTCACTTCAAATAATGGTTACTCTGCGTGTGGGATGAAACAACTGCAGGGAGAGGAAGTAATTGAATTAGCATCTTGCTTACTGAAGTGGATTCAGTGTCATTTCTCGGATCAGACTCAGATGTTAGCAGTGTGGTCCGACAACCGTGTCAGTCAGAATAGAAACATTCAAATTTCTCTCAGGTACAACTGGCTTCTGACACAGTTCCCACTACTTCAAGAGATCAACCATACAATTTCTTCTGAAAGGCCACATTTACATGGAAGTGGACAGCATTCATTCAACCACTGAAAGTCCGGCCCCAGGGTGTAGGGGGCAACGCGTCCACCTGTCACCCGGCGGTCCTGGGTTCGATTCCCGGCCGGGTCAGGGTTTTTAATTGGAAATGATTAATATCCCTGGCCTGGAGACAGGGTGTTTGTATCATCCTTGATTTTCCTTTCCTCACATTTAACACTTTACAATTCTGCCATTTACAAAATACATGCAGGTTCCTCACATATGGTGCTAGTAGGGGGAAAAGATCTTTCTAGGTCGATGCCCCGAACAATAATATATATATATATTAAAAAAAATAAAAAAATTTAAAAAAAAACACTGAAAGGAAAAAGTCGAAACTCACTAACATGGATATTGCTGTGCCATGTGTTTGGGCTCAGTTGATCAGAACACGCCAGGTGAAAAAGTCGCCAAATGCAATGTAGCGATTTCAAAAATTTCACATCTTTACCTGAAAAATCTGGATCCCCTTTCACAAATCACAAGAAATCTACTACTGGTGAAATGTTTCTAATATCAAAAGTTGTACGGCTTAAAGTTTCAGCTGACAAACCTAGAATTACTGCCTACCAGACAACCTTCAGTGGCACTTGTTTTCAAGAAATTGATATCAGAAGACATCGTAGAAATGTTCTAATGTTACCAAAGGAAATTCTGACCGTACAAAGCGGACCCAACCCATTAGTTCAACAAAATACATAGTCCTGCAAACATTAACTCAGTGGATTCCAAGGCAGTACAGTGCATTTTACAGTGATCTCCGTTATGGAAAAGAAGACGAATATCCTACCGATGAGTGATATTTCTAGAGACATAAATTGAAATTCTCTGCAGTACATTTCATTCAGGATAAGTAATAAATTACAATAATTATCTTATTCTGAACTTCCGTGACAAAAATAATATGTAAAAAAAAAAAAAAAAAAAAAGTGAATATTTTTTTCAAGTGATAATTATTACAAAGTTTTGTGTGTGCTATATTATGTTTTTCTTGTTCATTTAGCTACAAAACAGATATAAATTGATATTGCAAACACTTATTTATGTATTAACTTACTGTTATAGCATCCGGAAGTTTAATAAGGAATTAAGAAGAAAAAAGGCGTATGTCCATTTTAATGGTTTTCCCAAAGAAAATTTACATAGGAATTTATGAATATGAATTTATTTCACATCTACATAAATATATATATATGCAGAATAAATATATATAAAACATTACAATTCTGCTGCATTTGTATAATGAGCAATTGGCACAAATTTGCAGCCAGTTACCGTTTTTAGCTTATATTGCAAAATTAACAAAATGGACATAAGCCCTTTTGCTTTTCAAAGTTTTTGCCGGTTTTTGTGGTAAAGAAAGCATCTAATTTTCAAGGGAAATTCCTTTTTTTTTGGCCATCAATTTCTACACTTTGCCCATCTTTCAGGTAAGTTATGAATACCATGCCAGAAAAACTGTTTTGTCTTTTTCGGTAAACCATTCGTCGAGCCATTTTCCAACTTCCTCAAAATTGCTGAAGCTGCGAGAGTGTGTCCCATTGATGCGAAGAGGGGATAGTCAGATGATGGCACCAGGTCGCGGCAGTACGGCAGGTGCGGAAGGATGCCCCATCCAAGTGATTTCAAGGAGTCTTTCACTGGTTTAGCTTTGGTCTTGTAACAAAATCACTTTGCCGTGTCTTCTGGCCCATTCTGGTCATCTTTTGCCAGGCTTTAAGAGTTCATAATATACAATGCTGCTCTGGTCTTCTTGCTGAAGCCATGATTTTCTCCGCTTCAGGTTTTCAAAATAAATCCATTTTTCGTTACCCGTCACAATTCAGTACAGAAATGATTTTCTTTCGTGGTGTTGAAGAAGCATTTCACAAGTGACTTCACGATTTTCCATTTGCCGTTCATTCAAATCGTGTGGGACCCATTTACTGAATTTATTGATCTTCCCCATTGCTCATAAACGTCTGATGATTGTTTCTTGTGATAAATTTAATGCGTAACGCCTGCAATTGCTCATCTTCGCACTTTTGTGGTCTACCAGAGCATGCACTGTCTTTCACACTGACATCACCAGGTTTAAATTGTTGAAACCATGTCTCACGTGTTCTAATCGATGGAACGTGTTCACCATATGTTTCTACCAATGTTCTTTTTCAGACACGAACATTGACATGATCGCTGAACGATACAACAGAGATGCTAGTGTTTGGCGGACTCAACTTGTGTGTGTTGGTAGGTTAATGTCAGACGAACAAATTGACGTATGTGTCAAATTCATATGCTGAGTACTGTTTGCTGGCACCATCTCTTAGTGAAACCGGAAAAGACTTATGCATACACCTGGTAAGATATAATACAACTAGTTTGGTTGATCATAACCACGTGCTAATAATGAGAAGACAGAAATTCATTTATAATATCAGATTTGTGAGTTCCATATGTGTTACTATGATTGTTCATTGTTAGAGGCAATCAGGGATCATCTAGCTGAATAGAAATAGTGTGACGTAGGACTAATCTTACCGGGCGAGTTGGCCGTGCGCGTAGAGGCGTGCGGCTGTGAGCTTGCATCCGGGAGATAGTAGGTTCGAATCTCACTATCGGCAGCCCTGAAAATGGTTTTCCATGGTTTCCCATTTTCGCACCAGGCAAATGCTGGGGCTGTACCTTAATTAAGGCCACGGCCGCTTCCTTCCAACTCCTAGGCCTTTCCTATCCCATCGATGCCATAAGACCTATCTGTGTCGGTGCGACGTAAAGCCCATAGCAAAAAAAAAAAAAAAAAGGAATAATCTTTTTGGAGTAGCATCGGCAGAAAGGAATAATATTAACCACAATATGAATGTTCTGATGATTTTATGAACAAGTATCTGACCAACGTAGTTACTGAGCGAGAGGCAACCATGCAACTGGTGGAAATTTTACATACCGCAGACAGACCTACGCAAAATATCACAACCTCAGATACGGTTGGTTCCCAGGGTAAAGGAAGAAAATCATTGAGAACTTACAATCAGATTCTAGAACCACAAAATTTAGCGGTCATAGTTAGCGCACAGCATTGCTAGGCATGATAAGTACATAACTCAAGTAAAGGGAAAAGGTGTAACATCAGAAACTTATCTGTGAAAAGGGAGTTAATTTGGAAGGAAAAAAAAAAAAAAAAAACAACAACAATTAACCTCAAATAAGAACAGACGATTAAAGTAACCAATTTAACATGAAAATTCTTACAAATTTCGAAAGAGTAACACCAAACATTAACAAATGCAATCGTGTAGACCGTGACTAGACTTGGAAGTGACACAAAAGGAGTTTCATAATCAAGCTTATTACAAAATAACCATTCATGATAACAATATTTGACAGGAAAAATAGAGACCTATTAAAAAAAAAAAAAAAAAAAAAAAAGAGGTAACATATTTATCAACAAAGATGCGTAAAGGATACAATTCCGATTATAAAAACTAGCATGGTTAGAAATTTAATTTAAATAACACACAAATAGAAAATAGAAATTAGGTCCATAAAATAGAAGGTAGATAAAGGGAAAAATCAGAAGATAGGGGAGGGAGGGAGGGAGGGAGGGAGGGAGGGAGGGAGGGAGAAGGAAACAATCAGGCTGCTAGATTATACTATGTAGACACTGAGTATATAACATGTGTTCCTGAACAGATAGTTTTTCACCCAAGTACACTTCAAACATTTGTCCATCGCAATGCCCACTGTGTAAAGTTGAAAATGGACTGGAGATATTAAGTGCTCAAATTTTACACACTGAATGAAGTTCAGGTAGCAATCAATGCCTGAAGGGCGTATTGGAGTAAGTCTTTAAGCGAAAACAGCACATAAGTTCATGGTAAATTTTTGCTCACCCAGCTTATGCGATGAATTTTGAAAAGTGGCGTTCCAAGTACAGCAGTTAATTAAAAGTCACAACGGACCAGCCGCTTGTGAAAATAACTGCTCCCTGCACCACATATGGTCACACAATGCCTGACTGCCGATACCAAGGTGGAGCACTCTTATATAGTAGCACAAGGCCAAGTCCAGAACATGCTAGAAAGGAGACTACGCATGCGTGATGTAGCAGCGGGAAAAAGTAAGAGCAGAGGGGAGCACCACAGTCAGTAATGAGCTAGGCGAGCAGGCGGAACACACGATGCAGGTGTAGCAGCAGTAGAATGGCAAAGTTGGCAGATGGTAAGAGAAAAATATAGAAGTAATAGATGTTGTAGAGAGTACGTGACAATAGATCATGTGAAATTATGATGTCTTTCATGATATAATATCTTCACAATAAGGCTTAGGTATGTTTGGATTAGAAAGAGGCTGAGTTAGAATATGATTTTTTTAGGACACATATCTTCGAGAGAATAATTCTACTGGTGTAATGTTGGGAGAGATTATATGGAAATATGTTATGCATCTAATTGACAGTATATCATTGAAATAAAGAATCATGAATAAGAATATATTATTTATAACAATGTGAAATGTCTTTGAGCATAAGTTAGCAGTTGGATAATTGATATGGGAATCTTTGATCTATGATAAATATTGAAGTATAATGTGATAGGATAGCACAGAATGTAGAATCTTTTTAAGTATTACCACTATTGAGTTTCAAGTTGTTTTTCTGCGATTATGGTTCAAAAGGGATAACTGCATGGAGTCCTAAATTATTTACGTGCAAGTGCAGGTATCTTCGATGATGTATACACTTGGTACTGTTTAGCTTACCTCAGTTTAGTTACAAATGTATATTTTATGGTGAAAGCTACCTCTTCATGGAGAATTGATCCTATGGAACATAAAATGAGGTCATATGCAGAGAATCATTAATGTTAGAACGTGTATGGGATTACGGGTGGTGAAGTCATCCAACAGCAGTCTAGTTACACAAATTGGCTTCCTAAGCCAAGTTCATCAGTTTACTTTAGAATTTTATCCATTTGAGTTGAGATAATCATGATTAGACCAGGGAAGACGATTTTTAAAGGAATGTACAAAGGAGGCTAGTTAAGATAATGTATATCCTGAACCCCACTAGGTACTGTAGATTGTTACTCTGTGGACCCTTCCATCTTAATTTCAGACAGACATGAGCTGTATGTTTTATATTTTTTCAAGCTCATTAGATGTTGGATTAGTGTTTATTACTGCATTACATTGTCCACCACCGCAGTGTAATTGTTAGAGTTATTAGGTGCCATCTTCAGGGGACCAGGTTCAATTCATGATACTGCCAGAAATTTAAGAACGGCAGGAGGGCTAGTACATGATTGAAATGGTATAAGCAGCTCACCTCCATTGAGGGGTGTGGCTGAAAAGAGCTGCACCATCTAAGGATGACAACATGAGTTTATTTTATTGCATTACATTTTAGGAGGAGATCAGCATTGGATTTATCGACCAACAACCGTGTGTTATTGATGTTTCTTTACAGGAATTACAATGTTGTAATATGTGATTTTGTAGTATTTTATTCTCCAGTCAAGCTAGACACAGGAGTTGAAAGTTATTACAAGCAATTTAAGTATTTTCAATTTTATTAAATGTGAATGATGTGAAAGAAAAGTAAGGACTACCATGAAAGAATTACATGCACAGAAGTCATGCCATTGTGGGATTTTGAACAACTTTTGTGATTAGGAGTAAATCAATTTTCTGTATGACTAAAATAATGTAACTGAGATTTGGAACAGTTGATTTAAAAAAAATATATTTTGAAGGCCATTGATGACCAGAATCTTGTTGTCAAGTTCTGACACATGCCATTGTGATTTTTTTAATTACCTACAGTTTGCTTTACATCTTACTGACACAGACAGGTCTTATGGCAACGATGGGATAGGAAAGAGCTGGGAGTGGGAAGGTAGTGACAGTGGTCTTAATTAAGGTACAGCTGCAGCAATTGGTAGTGTGAAAATGGGAAACCACCATGAAACCACCTTCAGGTGTACCAACAGTGGGGTTCGAGCCCACTATCTCCTGAATGCAAGCTGATAGCTACGTGACCCTCATCATGCAGCCACTTGCTTGGTCACACCATTGTTATTGGTTACACAATATTGTTGATAAAGGTTAAGTGTCTGTACTCGTACAATATTAGTGAAATAATCAAGCACTCATTCTTTACATTGAACCTCGACGAATCCCTTTGTTATTGAGAATTGAAACTTGAATATGCACCTACATTGCATCATTTTCTGAGAGATTTTCTGATTTTATCTCTTGGTCATGGCCACCCATCAACAGCTGCTAATTTCAGATGACCACCAGCCATAAGACATAGCCTGCACGGCTGTTACGTAACACTGTCAGGCCATCCATCCATACCTTACACCACAGCCTGCATGATTGTTAAGGTTGGACTTCCACATTTTGTAATGCTAACTTCCATAATGTAAATTTTTAGATGATCCCCAGTCGATACACAGTATGGTAAGTTCACTGTTTTTTGGAGCAAGGCTGGAGGGGAAGCGATCCATTATGGCCCCACCCCATGGAACATCAACGCAATGAAGCCTCGCCTCCCACTGCACAGCCAACCTGATGAGGGAGTGCCGACGCCCATTGGTCAGACAATGCTGCAAGTGCTGTCATTAGCCACTATGTCGCTGAGGCCTCGAAGCTTGAAGAAATGACTGTATCTGGAGATTTCCATGAGCTTTGAGCGGCGGATGTATCTCATACACCCCCTCATGCAAGGTTACGGACAAGTGCGGAATTCAGCTCAGTGAGTGGACTCTGTAAGTTAGGAAGGAGCTCAGTTGGAGCTTGGCCAGCGAAGAAGAGCGGAGAGCAACAGTCACCGAGTCAGTACGAGTGAGTTCAGTGTGAGCTCGGCCAGTGAGTCATTGTGACAGTTGGGTTGCCAGTTAGTGGCCGAGTGTGACTGACAGCCTGAGTTGAGTGGGGCAGTCTGTGGAGATTCCGTCTGTTGAACTGAAGACTCGTTCTGTATGCCTGTCGTCGTGAGTTGTGTCTCTGGGGCCAGCTGCTGGAAGAGAACATTTCACATGTTGTGGAGCAGCGTGGGAGAGAACACTGTTGTTGGCACAGGGCTGTGAGCCGAGTTTTACAGGAGTGGGGACAGCGAACATCATCCTGAACTGTGGGACTGTCATGCGAGGCTGTGAACTGTGACAGTGGCAACGAAGTAAGTGCACGACTGAGTGAGACTGTAGTGGTAGTGACCGGAGTCTATGTATATTACTCTGAATGAAAAATGAGAACTAAGAAAGAGAAAGCATGAACTGTGATTTGTGTGTCAGGTACTAAGAGTGAAAGTTGTGACCTCGGTATGCCTGCACGTGTTGATGTATACTTTTAGTAATTAGTTAATACATTTTAGAAGTAGAATACTCCCAGCTTCTGTATTCATTTATTTACCCCGCCAACACATTACAATATTTATGTCAAAGCGGGCAGGACTAGATAGCTAATCTTCCACGACGGCATGCACGGATAACAGGTGGGAAGAGTTCCTTCATCATTCTTGGAAGCGCATAATGGGCGAGACAAGTTCCTTTGTCATTCATGGAAGGTAATAGGCATAACAAGGTAACTAATCACCCACATCATGACAATGGGCGTGACAAATTAACTCATTTTCAGTCAAAAAACGTTCCCCACTATGAATGTTCATTTCTCGGTGGAAACTACCCGGTTAAGAGATTAATAATGTTGATATAAATCTAGCAGGTTTTAAAATTCACCTTTTTCAATATAACCATTAACTTATCCACTCCTTTACCAAATATGTACCAAACATTTTGTGAAATTAGACTGGCAATTTATTGAATGGTGTCACAAGATGTTGGCTATGGCACAATGTAATTATTCTGTTCATGATCTCGCTCAACTCCTCTTTGTTATTACTTTAGAAAGACTAGTCCACCATCTTTAGGCCATCATATAGAAAGGTCACAGTATATTAAGAGTCACTTGGTCTTGTCCATGTATGTAACTGTCTTAAACATCCCTGTGAAATGTTTTTGGAACAAAAATAAATAAAATTAGATTTATATGCCATTATTTATTACATACAATGAGTTTCATATTTATTTATTTATTTATTTATTTATTTACGTATCTTGTATCTAGTACATTTTTTGTAATTTTATACTTCTCAGTGTATATGACAAATTCTCCAATTGTAAGTCCATGACAATATTTGATGATTGATAACCAATGAAGCGAGATGATATCTTTACTAAATGCACAATTCAATTTACTAGATGTTTTATATGAATTGGTAATGGATATTTCAAGATTTAATACTGAGCATGTCTCACTACAATATATGTGATTCCTGCTAGACCGAAGTACTAAGAGGATTCACATGCTATAAATGCTCAGAATGGACTTCAAGTGACTCACTCAGGTACTAATTTATTTCAAGCCAGTAACTTCATTACAAAGTAATCACCATCAAGTCTGACAGAGCAGGAGGGAAACAAGAACGTTGCTATACAGTGTCGCACACTTACAGGGTACGACACAACAAAAGCTATGCTAGAGAGAAGCAAATAAAAATTACATGCAGGTCCTCTCCGACAGGCCTCTGGTTGATGAGCGTGATCCCCATGGGGATAGCCTCCTTGGACCTGCCCTTGGCAATATCCCTGAACTCTTCAGTGTACTCCTGCGGGACACATGCAAGCAGTCAGTGGCAATCAGCAGGCACTCCATGCCCTCTCCACCAAACTATTGCCTTGATGTCAGTCTCCTCTACACAATATTTCCAGTCTAACACCATCCAGCTAATGAAGTTGGCAATAAAATAATAACCAGTTCTATAATTTTAGGAACATAAGCACATGTAAAAAGCAGTATGTCAACAAAGAGCAGCAACAAGACACAAAAGAAAAGCTTAACAACTCTGCTAGAAAGAGATATCCTTACAGTAGGTTACATTCCTCCATTCAAGCAAAGGATGAAAGCAATTAATGAAGTATTTTTGGGAAAGTGCATTTACAGATGGACACATGGAGGCATGACACTTTCAATTTGTTGTACCCTTCTAAGCATAACGAAAACCTCCACTATACTGGTACCATACTACTGTATTTCGAATTTTGTACAACACTATAACGTACAACTAATTAATTTTAGGATAAAGTTCTGTTAATACAAAGCAAAAACGATACATTATCCAGTCTACACCTTTTCAACTTCAATTTCAGAAAGAAAGTTCAACTTCTTTTGAAAAAGTAAGTTCAATTTCAGAAGAAGTTTATTTAAATTTGGAAAAAGTAATTTCACTTTAGGGAAAAGTAAATTTATACACTTTTTTTAAATATGTGTAACCAATATATCTATAATTGTACAATTAACAGATACAAATGGAATAATGTTTTCTGTAAATTACGCACAAGAAGGAAGTTAGTAGCTTTGTTCGTTTATGTTGTTTTTTTCACTGTCTGTTACAGTATTAAGAAAATATATCCTCTTCTGTTCAAACAAATATCATTGTTCTGTTTCTCATATGCATGTCGCCTAAACACGTAACGCCAGAAAAATACCTCTGCATATGACATGACACATGGAGACAAATTAGAGCAGTGACAACCTGCAATGCAGCATCAGCAGTACGCTACAAGAAACTAAGTCTAAATTCCTTTTGGGTCAATACAGCCTCTGGATCACCCTGTGGGTGGGGGCGGTAGAATAACAACCACGGTATCCCCTGCCTGTTGTAAGAGGCAACTAAAAGGGGTTCTAAAGGTTCCTAACTTTGGAGTGGGAGTTGGCGACCACAGGACTCTCAGCTGAGTCCTGGCACTGTTTCTACTTACTTGTGCCAAACTCCTCACTTTCATCTATCGAACCTCCCTTGGTCAACTCTTATTCTTTCCTAAACCCAATGGCATTAGAGCATTCAAGACCTAGGTAGTCTTTAATTTTCATGCCCTTCATGGCCCTTGTCTTTCTTTGGCTGTTACCTTCATTTTCCAAAGTGTCCGATCCCTTCCATTTTTTCAATCTGATTAGTGTAATATAGAGGATGGTTGCCTAGTTGTACTTCCTCTTAAAACAATAATCACCACCACCACCATTCTCACGAAGATGTCACTTAGTATCTGTTTTCATAGCACTCCAGATATGTTCAATTGGGTTTAAAAGATAAGAATTTCATAGTGTTCCGTATTGAAGTGAGTTCACTATTAAGTTGAAAGAAGATATACAATGGATCAACCTTTCAATACTATTAAAATAAGAAACATAAGTTTTACATTCCTACTTAATTATAATTGGTACCGGTTTCGACCAGTATTCTTGGTCATCATCAGCCGATCACAAATAAGAATAAAAGACTATGCACAGGTAAATAAAATGTGAAGTTTAAATAATTCCGTCGGTTGCTGTTTGTGTAAAATACTTTAGGGAGCACTGTGTGTTGAAATTTCAGCCAATCGCAAATAAGTATAAAAGATAATGCACAAGTAAATAAAATGTGAAATTTAAAAAATTCAGTCGGTTGCTGTTTATGAAGCACTGTAACACTTTAGGGAACACTGTGTGTTGAAATTTCAATGTTATGAAGAAGTCTAGAATCAAATACGTATTTTTCAGTTGCAGTTCATGAGGCACTGTATAATTTTAGGGATCAGCACTGTGTATTTGTCGAAAGGAATATATCCAAGTTAAAGGAATTCGTAAGTTAGATTCTTGAAGTTACTGAAACATATGAAAAACATAAAACAATTGTGAAGAGAAAAAAATATACTAAAAAGCACAAAGTTGAAACAGTTTAGGAGCGTAATGACATAGCGCATTATATCTTGAAGGTAAGAGTTGAGGTCGATCTATCTCTATCTCTTTATCTCTAATGATTTAGACCACCTTCAAGATATAATGCGTTATGTCATTAGTCATTCCTCAACTGTTTCAATTTTGTGCTTTTTAGTATATTTTTTTCTCTTCACAATTGTTTTTTCTATGTCGTATGTTTCAATAACTTCAAGATTCTAACTTACGAATATCCTTAACTTGGATATATTCCTTTCGACAAATAATATACAACTATATTATACTAGTTCACTCATATCAGCATTTAAAGGCTTGATACTTAGAACTTTTTACATTTTTCATCGGATTTCCACAAACTTTTGGAAGCACAGTGCCAATCAGCACATATATCTTGCTACTCTTCAAGAACTTGCTCTGTACTACATTTACGTATTTGATCTGTGACTTCTTCAAGATTTTCGGAACTATTGACATGCAGTGCTGATCCCTAAAATTATACAGTCCCTCAAGAACTGCAACTGAAAAATATGGATTTGACTCTAGACTTATTCATAACATTGACATTTCAACACACAGTGCTCCCTGAAGTGTTATACAGTGCTTCATAAACAGCATCTGACAGAATTATTTAAATTTCACATTTTATTTACTTGTGCATTATCTTTTATACTTATCTGTGATTGGCTGAAATTTCAACACACAGTGCTCCCTAAAGTGTTTTAGTGCTTCACAAACAGCAACTGACGGAATTATTTAAACTTCACATTTTATTTACCTGTGCATTGTCTTTTATACTTACTTGTGATCAGCTGATGATGACCAAGAATATTGGTCGAAACCGGTACCAGTTATAATTAAGTAGGAATGTAAATCTTACATTTCTGATTTTAATAGTATTGAAACATTGAACCATCATATATCTTCTTTCAACTTAACAGTCAATTGGGTTTAACAAGCAACTGTGAGGAGCTAGATGACAAATCAGTACCTCCAAAAAACTGTCTTGCATAAGTTCTTCACAGCAGGAATGAGCTGGACTTTATCTAAACCATAACAATGTCTTGCATGTTGTGACCATTGTTTGCTACCACTTGCAGAAAGTGTCTTAAGAAGCACAGGATGTCATCCTTTTTGAATTCACATTTCTTCTGTCAGACTTCCAGAGCTGTTGAAGAGATGCAGCCAACAGTAAGGAGTTTTGGTCCCTTCTTGTTGGGTACTTCAACAACAGAACTTTCTCCACATCACAAACATCCTGCACCTCTCCTGCGGTACAGAGTGAAGTTTGTTTCATTGACATAAAGTACATGTTTCTGTTCATCAAGAAATCTAAGGGCCTTTTCTAGATAAGCTCTCCTTTGGATTTTACACCCTTCAGAGTTCACAGGGTGTCGAGAAGATTGCAAACTTTCTTGTAAGGTATTAACTGTCCGTCAAAGCATTTGGACACAGTAGCTGTGATATGATGATAACTCCTGTCACAGATGTTTTTAATATAAATTGACAGTTTTCTTCAATCCACTCTATCATACAATCTATACCTTCTTCTGACAAAACAGAATGGTGTTTTCCTCCGCATTCCTCTTCTTTTAACCAGTCGTGTGTAGTTTTATAATTAATTCCATTAGCTGCAGCCATCAACTTCCATTCTGTTCATTTTCTGCTTCTCTCAGGATACGATTCCAGCATTTGTCCGACAATTGTATCTACCACTTCTCTTGCAGTTGATATGTGGCCTCATTTCCATAAATACTTCTGAGAAGAAGAATTATATCACATTTATTTCCACAAGCACATATAATATTCAATTAGCTTTTGTAGAAAATGGCTACAATAAACTCTCTTAAAGCTTTGGATTCTGAAAAAAGTTTCATATTCAGCCCATGCTCATGCTGATTAATATGGCTAAATTCTATATTGGAAGTGGAAAGTGTTTATAGAAGTTTTTATTTGTTAACCTTGTTAAGTACTGTATGATCTGAAGTGTGGTGATAGAATGTTTTATTTGTATTTCATGTAACTACCTAACCTGTACAGTGTAAATATTTTAGTACCATATTGTATGTGTAAGTAGTAGGTTTCATTTCTATATTTACTGGAACTGTCCAGAAAGTTGTCACGTGAATTTTTGACTATTCTGGAAATGGAAGATTAGCGATCGTATGTATTCGAGAAAGTTATTTAAACATCGCGACTGAAGTAAGTGTTGTGACTGGTCAATCCAGGCAAGCTCCTGTGTTCTGATTGGCTGCTCCAAGGCCAGAGTTCCCTTTATAAGGAGCTAGGCACCTTTTCGAAGGGGATCTGAAGTCTGAGGTCTTATATCTCTGGGCCGTCTTGGTCTTGACCTGCCGAGCCTCCCGAAGTTCTTGACATCGTGAACGTCTCCTCGGTACCAACATGGCCTGCCTTGGGGCAAGTGTGGTTTGATGATTTATTTTATTATGTTCATTTGGGGAGTATTCTCACCCAATATCAGACAGAATTCCAGTGTAGGACCAGATATGAGCGTGGGCACCACACTGGTTTTCATCCAACTTCCTCTCAACGACTGATCGCACCCTCCCTTCCAACATGCCAGTGAATACTTTGCCTGGTATACTAATCAATGAGATACCTCGATAGTCGTTGCAATCCTTCCTGTTCCCTTGCTTATAGATAGGTGCAATTACTGCTTTTGTTCAATCTGAAGGTACCTTACCAACACTCCATGCTAATCCTAGTACTCTATGAAGCCATTTCATCCCTGCATTCCCACTATACTTCACCATTTCACGTTTAATTAAATCTATTCCTGCTGCTTTATGACAATGGAGTTTATTTAATATCCTTTCCACTTCCTCAAGCATAATTTCACCAACATCATTTTCCTCCTCCCCATGAGCTTGGCTATTCGCAACACCACCAGGATGATTTCCTTTTACATTGAGAAGATGTTCAAAATATTCCCTCCACCTCTCCAGTGATTCCCTGGGATCTATTATGAGTTCACCTGAATTACTCAAAACACTGTTCATTTCCTTTCTTCCTCCCTTCCTAAGATTCTATATTACTGTCCAGAAAGGTTTCCCTGTTGCTTGACCTAGACTTCCCAGGTTATTACCAAAATCTTCCCACGACTTCTTTTTGGATTCAACAACTATTTGTTTCGCTCTTTCTTTCATCTATGTATAAATCTCTGTCTGCCTCGGCCCTTGTTTGGAGCCATTTCTGATAAGCCTTCTTTTTACGTTTACAAGCTGATCTCACTTCATTATTCCACCAAGATGCTCGCCTTTTCCCATCTTTACACACAGTTGTTCTTAGGCATTCCCTTGCTGTTTCTACTACAGCATCCCTGTATGCCACCCATTCACTTTCTATATCCTGAACCTGCTTACTGTCTACTGTTCGAAACTTCTCACAAATCATATCCTTGTACTTCTCTCTCATTTCCTCACCCTGGAGATTTTCTACCCTTATTCGTTTGCAGACAGATTTCACTTTCTCTACCCTAGGCCTAGAGATACTTAGTTCACTACAGATCAGATTGTGGTCTTTATCATCGAAAAATCCCTGGAAAACTCGAACATTCCTAAGAGATTTCCTGAATTCGAAGTCGGTTAAGATATAGTCTATTATGGATCTGGTACCCCTAGCCTCCCATGTGTAGCGGTGAATAGGTTTATGCTTGAAGAATGTATTCGTAACTGCTAAACCCATACTAGCACAAAGTCCAGCAAACGCTTCCCATTCCCATTAGCTTCCATATCTTCCCCACATTTACCAATCACCCTTTCGTATCCTTCAGTTCTATTCCCAACTCTCGCATTGAAATCGCCCATTAGCACTATTCTATCCTTGCTGCTGACCCTGACCACGATGTCACTCAATGATTCATAAAACTTATCAACTTCATCCTCATCTGCACCCTCACATGGTGAATACACGGAGACAATTCTAGTCCTAATTCCTCCAAATGACAAATTTACCCACATCATTCGCTCATTTACGTGCCTAACAGAAACTATGTTGCGTGCAATGGTATTCCTGATAAAGAGCCCTACCCCAGACTCTGCCCTTCCCTTTCTAACGCCCGTCAAGTACACTTTATAATCTCCTATCTCTTCCTCATTATCTCCCCTTTACCCGAATATCACTTACTCCTAGCACATCCAGATGCATCCTCTTTTCTGACTCAGTCAGTTCTACTTTCTTTCTTCCATAAGCCCCATTAATATTGACAGCTCCCCATCGAATTCTATTTTGTTTGCCAAGTTGTTCCCAAGGAGTCCCTTGCCTGTCAAATGGGAGTGGGACTCCGTTACTCCTATAAGTCCGAGGCTTGTTTAAAATGTTCTGAGCTTGGTAAATTCATGAAGCAGGATGCTACCCTACTTGCACATAGTCCAAGTGAGGATCTCTCCTCTAATGTGTTAGGGACCACCGGTAGATTGTATAGTACTAGCCATCTGAGCACAAAGAGGGCCGTGACTCAGAATATGTCCGAGATGCCCACTCCCATTCCATAGCAACTGGTATCCCAACTCTCAGGACCACTTACTAGGCCACTCAGCCTTTGCCCATGGTTCACGAACTAATGTGTAATATAATTCAAGCCCAATTTATTATTAAATGCGTGTGTCGGAGCATGATATCTTTCCTGAAGATGAATTTCATGCAGAATTAAAATATGCCATATTTATTTGTTGATGTGATTTTTATCTGATCAATTTAATTCCAGTTTTTAAATTAATAAAATTTCAACAATCTTATGTCGTAGTCTGCCTATCATTTATAGTACTGTATAAGATGCCTTTGCTTTGTCCGTTAACTTTTATTGTGTTCCCCCATCACTTAGAGACAAGGTATAATTTATCAAGGTGTTATTTTTATGCCACGGACTGGACACACCTGGGATCCATTGACTAGCCTAGGATATTACCGATTTGGTACACATTCAGGGACAATACAGCATGTTATTAATCACTGCAGTTTGTACTAATTTCCTAAACTGAGATTATTTTTTCTGAAATTGAATATACTTTTTCTGAAATTGACCGAACATTTTTGGAATTAGAAAGTAATTTGTGCAAAATTAATTTGAGGTTTTCAAAATTCAAGTTTTTCCAAAATTGAAGGTGAAAATGTATAGAATTTATTTTGTGGTGGGTATGCTTTAGGAAATTCACTGATAAATGGGATCCACACAACACATTTCCAACTGCTCTCTGAGTATGGATTTTGGATTACACAAACAAAATATGATGACAAGGGGATGATCAACGTTTAAATGAATTAAAAACACACCATCCAAGGGACTCCAGTTTCATGCAACTCAAGGTCGGATTTTGAGAAACTGTTCCATTAGTAAGACATACCTTATGACAACTTCTATTACTGCTGGTAGTTAGACTGGAAAACAAATACTACAGTCAGGAAGAAAATACTAGTTCAAAACTATGATTAGTAAACACCATAAGAAATTTAAAAATATCCATTTCATTTTTGAATTATTCACAGCTCAAATTATTGTTATCTGCCCATGCCAACGAATAAATTTTATGAACGACTTTTGTGAATCTAACTACGGATATCTATACGCAACATATATTTCCTTAATGCCAGTCACAAAAAAAAAAAAGTTCCAGACCATGACAGCATGCAGGGATAACCCCCGTGCCACAGTGAACACCCAATAGAGAACAGACATCAACATGTTGCAAAAGTTTGGTAGAGAGTATTCAACACTACAAAAACAAAACAAGAAGTTGCATCCTGTAAATGGCACACAAAATAATCATCAGAAATCCTTATCACCTTTTCTCTTGATGGACGCAGTGAACTTGATGATTTCATAGCCAATATAAAAGAATATAACAATGGAGAAAAAAAGAAATAAAATAGTAAGAAAGCATAAAAGCTTAACCCTTTGCAGTCCAGGATAATTTACACATGCTACCTGCAACAAGCCATAGTATGCAAATTGTGCAACACTTGTTGAAAATAATGGAGCACAGATATCATCACTTTGTCGGAAACTGTTAGGTGTAATATCCGCATAGGGTGTATGTAGTGAGGTGGAAAGACTAGGAATTTTCTTGCAGGCAATGAAGGGGAAAAAAAGAGTCATTTTTCACTCTCCAACTTTTATCTGGTCACTGCAGACAACTGGCCCCGAAAATGCAGCCTAATTTCCCTTACCAAACTAACAGAAAGTACCACCATTGGGCTTTATATCTAATTTCGTTCACAATTTTGCAGACATGATCTTGGTAGAAAATCATGAGAAAGGAAAGAGGATTCTCTGGCAGTGGTATACTATGACACTGAAAGCCTTTAATTATGAAGAAAGTTTTATATTTTAACAACAATGAAAAAGCTATACCACCATGTCATACTGAGTACGACAACGTACTACCAGACCACCACACGATGGCCTACTGCAAAGGGTTAATTTACATTTAACACAAAAAAGCACCATTTGTTGCCTGTGCCTCATATGTACAAAAACTAAAATTTCTCTTTCTCTGCATCATGCAACTTTGTAGGCTTGTCACAGTGACAACAAAAGTAAGCCAATCTCTGTATCAGGCTTACAATGCTGATTTCATGCATTTACTTTTGTAAACATTAATGTTTTCAAAAATAACATTGAAAAACCAAAAATAAGAGATCACATTATAAAAAGCCCAAGTCTTGTAAATATCAAATTAAGGTCCCCACAACAAATCTTGCCTCTTTATTTACATGGAATGCTGGGAAAAAGAAACAACATATAAATAAAGAATATGCCCATGCAGTTCTCACCTCAAAGTATGGCCAATTCATAGCCATGTTGACTCCATGAGTATTGGACCACCACTTCAAATCCTTCTCATGATCAGCGTTATTGACTGTGTGGTAAAATTCCTCATAGATTTGGGGAAGACTGAGGGTAAAAAAGAGAGTTTGAATACAATATAAAAAATTATGTTCTCCATAACAAATTTTACATCGAGAAATCACACTGTCTGTACCAAATGCAAATTCCATATAAGAACCAAGAACGTATTGAGCTATATTTCTTTGAAATTTTTTTAGTCATTTTTCTAAGGAGTGACCTTAACTTTAAAAGAATAATCACATTAAAATTACTTATCAAATATAATCAAAATAAATCTAAATAAAGAATGTCCAAATAACATGTAAATAAAACTATTTACAAATGAATTTCATTTATATGCAGTTTGTTAATGTTTCTTTGTTAGTGAATTTCACATTTGTCCTGTGCTATGAGGGGCAAAGAAGCAATATACCAAGCTTCTTAGAATGTATTTAAAGATTACAAATCTTGAGTAATGTACACAGAATAATGGATCATAGTATGCAAGATGTAACTGACAATATCTGAATCCTTAAATAGCTAAGAAATAAAGATTAATGGCTACTGCTGCTCCAGTGATACCAAGATCAATTTCTAGCCTAGTAAGACGATACAAGATTAGTATATATACAGAGACAGAGTTGATCCACTCCTCACTCGCTCAGCAGCAGACAGAGTGGAGTTTCATAACTCCCTAATCACCTCCATTTTGGGGGATTGTGGGAAGCAGCTGTAAAGATGTTGTAAAGACATTTGCTGACAGAAACACAGGCGCATATGCTAACCTTCGAGGAAACCTACACTATTCTTTGCGGTATTGAGGCTGTATTAAATTCACACTCCCTTATTCCCTTGTCAAACAATCCAAATGATTTACAAGTCCAACACCTGCACATTTTGTTCTAAGTTATTTGATCATGCAACCTGTGCAAAGAGATGATTTGAGAGAACCTGATAACCACCTGTCATGTTGGCAGCATTCACAGAAAAATTTGGTAGTGGTTGTGGCAGAGATGGCAGTGGGAATACCTGCAGGAATTACAAAAATGTGTCAAGTGGCACAATACCGATCGACATATTAATATTGATTCTTTGGTGCTATTAACTGAGGATAACATCCCACCTCTAGAGTGGCCCAGGGGTAGCATAGTTCAAATTCACCCTCGACGAGATGGTGAGGTGAGGGTTGTCACTGTTCGGACGGCTAGTGGAACTTCCACCCAAAGCATCAAGAAGATAATACCCTCTTCCCATTGAAAAAGATAATGACAAGGAGAACTGAATTAAATATTTCCTGTAATTTCTTTGTGATCTTTACCTCCAAAGATTTAATTTCAATATTTCTTTTTCTTAATCATTAAAAAAATCTACATATGTAGAGCTTTGTATCAGTACACATGATAGGACTATGTAAGTTTTTTAGGCAGAAAATTAAAATAGTTAGTTGAAAGAACTCCTTTCAAGGCAAGCAAAATGTTTAGAAGAACCTTATTTTCTTTTCAGATTTATTTCATTACTTGAAGTTGCCCAATTTCCGATTGGTCGTATAACTGTATTGCTGATAATTGTTGCACATGTGGCGTTCAAGCTCTTCATCAATTAATGTGATCCATTATATAAGCAAGACACATATATGTCAGATTAAATAAAGTATTGAGGAACATCCATCAAAACCGATCATAAACACCAGGTTTTTGTGGAAACTCCTTAGCTGTTAAAAAATTAGCACCACCAAATATTTCCTGTGCCCTATGTGCCCCCTCATAAGTAGAACACTAAAGGTATACAATTTACTATCCTGCAAAACAGTCCAAACACCATTCCTAGTATTCGGTGCTTTAAACAACTTATAAATGTGCGTAACTATATACGAATTGAAGCCGATTGTCTAGTCTTTAAGGATTATACTGTGGTTCTGTCAGAATCATTAGAGAATGGACGGAACCAGATTTTCCTGTTCCAGGAACAGACAAGTAAGGCAGGCTTATGGTCTCCTTCTAGAACACACAGTATACAAGGAACATCGACACAGCACAAAGGTGGATGACCCTAGAGGGGGAAGGGATCCAAAAGTGGGGAGATTAAAATACCAAGGAAAATGGATACGGAATAATGTCAGAAAAAGGCATACTGGTATCGAGGATCAAAAAAAAAGAATCGAGGTACAAATTATCATGAACACTTGCAACAAGAAGATGATCTCACTCAACACAAACTTGAGACACTATCCATTACTATACATCTGGAAGCCTTATATGCAGCTGAGTGCCTGAAACTGACAAAATCAGAATTGCTAAAGTTGGAACAAGTGGAGAGAACGATTCTGAATTCGAAGAAGAGAATATGGATCATACAGAAAGAAAAGCAACCAAGAATATTATATCAAAATGCAAAGATCTCGGACACAACCAGAAAAGAAAACTCATGTTCTTTGGACATATCTACAGAATGGACCCAGGAAGATTAACCAGCCAAATAGTTAACAAGAAAAGGAACACACAATAGGACAAAATGGCAGGTCAGTGCAGGAAGAGGAAGCACAGAAAGAGGAGAAAAGGACAAACATGAGAAATCAAAATAAAATATGGAATATGACTTGATTTGAAACTAGTTTATTACTTTCCAATACTTACAACCTGATAGTGAGGTTCTTTGAGACCAAGAAAACTACAGAACACTGGCATCAAGGGGTGAAAAGGACCTAGAAGACATATACCAAAGCAAAGCAAAGCAAAGCAAAGTCATCTCCATACAGGCCATGAAGGCCCTGGGAGTGCTGGAAGGTAAAGGCTTCCACTATTCGTAACCTCGGCACTTGATGGGGTAGAGTGGTTAGCTGTATGCCCGGCCGCCTTTGCCCCCAGGAATTAAGCTGGTACTCATTTCTGAAGTAGGCTGAGTGAACCTCAGGGCCATATGCACCTCCGGAGGTGGAAATCTCATTTCTTAAATTTTACGATTTCCTGATGGGGATTCGAACCCACGTCCTTCCGGGCGAACCGAGTACGCCTTCACCGCCTCAGCCAGGCAGCCCCTCGAAGAAATATACCAGGAAAACAAATCAGCAACAAGGAAGCTTTCAAGTCTAACACCACGAGTTTCAAAAAAAAAATTACACCCCAGACTTGATCACCATGGATGGAAGAAATGAGAAGAATGCAGAGTGAAAGAACAAGGACATACTGTGTATCGATCAAAGCCCAAAAGAAGCTGAAATCAAACAGACGTGGTCCACAGTTGGCCAAAGTGATATTACTAGCATCATATACATACATCCTCATTATAGAGGGTTATGCATTTCAGCATTCAGTCTAAGAGCCTCTGCGACCTTGTTTAGTTTTATATCTGTTAACTTTAAATAATTAGAAACCGAGTCTAACTTCAGTCCTTTTGGTCTTCCTCTACTTCTCTTACCCTCCATGACTGAGTCCATTGTTCTCATAGGTAACCTATCCTCCTCCATTCACCTCACACGAACTCACCATCAAAATTACTTTACGTGTTCAGCTTCATCAATAGAGTTCATTCCAAATTTAGCCTCTTTCTCCTCATTGTTCCCACCTGCTTGTACCAGCAATATTTCTCCCTTTCTTCATATCTATTACTTTTAAATTTCACTCAGCTTTCACTCCTGTACAGCAAATTTGGTCTGAAAACAGGTAAAAATACTTTCGTTGACCTAGCTTCTTACTTAATAGTGTTGATTGCAACCGGAAGCTCATAGCATTAACTTTGCTGCACCGTGATTCTATCTTATTACACTACCATCCTCGAGAATACACATCTTAAATACTTTAAATGATCTACCTGTTCCAGTCGTGTATTCGCAAACTCACATGAATTTCTCTTCTCTTCGATTTCTTTCCTACTGACATCATACTCACTGCCATCTATTTTCAAGTTCCAAGATATTAAACTTCTAAGTGTCATATATTCTTCGGCATCACTTGGCCAATAAGTCCTGAAGATAAAACCATTAAAACCACACTGAGCTACTTTATGTGATATAAAACAGTTCTTGAATAATTTTTCTTGCAGTAAACTGGTACCCATAATGTTTCTTCCAGAACTGGATCAGCCTATGTTAGAAATAATCTTTTCATTCTAAATCTAAAGACTGACTTTTATGTGATGGAGATGATTACAAACAAAAATGATTCGGTGACAAGAATAAACATTTCAAGAGAATTTCACACCCAAGCAAAAACAAGGTCTATCCTTTGTTAGAACACGGCTTCATGACTTACACTGGATCCTGTGAAATATTGAGGCACTTGTGGATGCCAAACATGATTTCCTTAAAAAACTGCAACCTTTGCATTTCCATATCTTGACATTTGTCAAACACCACTGTCATATCTTCCATGTATTTTGGGTTGTAACTGTTAATTTCATCTAATGCTGCCTCATATTTTTCCTTAGCCTTCTGAACTTCTTCTTTTGATTTTTGTACACGATCTTGCATCTTCTTCACCTAAAAAAACAAAAAACAAAAGTATAGAAAGTAAAGAACTAACATAACTAACCAAAAGTAAATAAAATTCAGACAATAAATTAGAACTATAAAATCACAAGACTTTTTGAAATGCTTTGTTTATTGTAACATCTCTTTTAGATTCATGGTCACAGGGAATTTCTGGATAGTACGGCATACGCAACAATCAAACCTGAGCATGACACAGAGAATGGTGGAACAGTAGTGAGGACGGATGAAGAGGAAGGGGTTCTGGGCTGAGGCATAGCCAAGCAGGTAGCGGGTAAAGAGGTGAAACCCCATTCCCAAATTATATTCTGGCGATGTCCTTGGTTTTAAGTACAAAAGAGGTAGAGACTGCAGTGAAAACGTTAAGGAGATAGTATGGCAAGGTTCATACTTCACAGCTTCATCTAGTCAAAAAGACTTAACCAAGGTTCTGTTTAATTAAAACATTTCATTATTGAACTTTAGTACAGGAGATGCAAAATCTAAACTGCTATTATACAATTTTAAAACAATAGATTCCAGCAATCAAATCTTCGGAGAAGAACGGTCTGTTCCCAAATGTTAAATGATTAAAAATTCTGTATGTGAAGCAAATTAAAAAGTGAATACTGAAAAGTACCCTCACAAGATATTCAGATTCAAAATGTGGAATGCAGGAATTGAGAGAAAAGAGAAAGTAAGATAACTAACTTGCCGTTACACCTGTCAGTGAAAGATGAAAATTTCATCAGGTTAACATGTTTCTTTGACTTGTGTTTCTGTAGCTTACATTACATTACATTACATTACATTACATTACATAAAATAAAATAAAATAAAATAAAATAAAATAAAATTGTTGAGAATATTTATATATATTCGTATGACTCTGGCTGAGCTACTATCAAGTAGCGCCACCAACACACTACGTTTCTTTATCCATTCTGACACATCACAATTGTAATCTCCATATCTATTGTTTCACTGCATCCATCTTGTGATTTACGTATGTAATAAATAGTGTCATTTTAATATACACTGTGCTGACCTTATTACTTTCTGAAACATCGTGCCTTTTCAACAGGTTACGGGCCCAGAATGCGTGTTTGGAAAGTCATTAAATGTGTAGTGATAAAATACACTGAAAAATAGACGCGTATAAAATATCGTGTCATGCACGGTTGGCGAGGTTAAGTTAAATATTTAGCCAAGTGACTTCTGTGAAGAAATAGTGTGTGAAGATGAACACTTCAAGTATGGTGCGCATAGAGACGTTATCAAAGGACAACTTTGACACGTGGAAAATTCACATGAAGGCTGTGTTAGTAAAAAATCGTACGTGGGCGTACGTAGCTGGGATAAAGGTTAAACCCAAACCGGTCAGCAAGAACGCGGCCGCTATTACAGAATGGGAAGAATGTGACAGTGAAGCAATGTCAGATATCATCCTGGCGATTCAACCCTTGGAATTGAAACAGGTAAAAGATTGTGTCAATTCGCGCAAACTGTGGGTAAAACTAGAGTCGATTTACCAATCGAAGGGGCCAGCGCAGAAAGCAACATTATTAAAGCAGATCGTGCTTCAAAGAATGAGTGAAGATGGGGATGCACGCGATCATTTGCGGAGATTTTTCGACGCCGTAGACAAGCTCAATGGTATGGACGTGGCAATCAACGATGATTTGTTATCCATATTACTTCTGTATAGCTTGCCAGTCAGTTTCGAATACTTTCGGTGCACGACAGAATCTCACGACTAACTTCCAAAGCCTGAGGTATTACGCATAAAAATTGTCGAAGAAAGTGACACAAGGATCAGTGATCGGAACAACATGATGCAAAACTGTGCGACTGTTGAACGAAAATACAAGAACAAGAATTATAGAAAGCCCACAAGCAAAGTTGATGAAGGTGAAAAAGGAGTACCCACATCTCTTCGTTGCTATCGTTGTAAAAAGATACGTCATAAGGCGAAGGAGTGCAAATCGAATAAAAATAATCATGACAATGCTCACAAGGCCGAAGGAAGTACCTCGCTATATATTACATCAGAACTGAACTCGTGTAAGTTCGTGACGGACCGCGACGCAGATACAGTGTGGTGCCTCGACAGCGGCTGTACATCGCACATGTGTAAAAATCTGGACTATTTCTCACAAGTAGAATCCAATGTTTCTGATGATTTAAAGTTAGCGAACAGCTCTACAACGAAAATAAGTGCAAAAGGTATTGTGACAATGTCAATGAGCATTGATGGTTGTGATAAAAGTTTCAACCTATGCGATACATTATACGTACCTGATCTTCATACTAATCTACTCTCAGTCGGGAAGATCGTAGACAGGGGTCACCTCGTAGTGTTTGACAAAACATCTGCTCAAGTTACAGATGCGAACGATAGTACCTTATTCATTGCAGATAGAAAAGACATCGTACACTGAAGAACAGGGAAAACTTGCCGAGCTGAAGATACGCGCAAAGGGTCTATTATGGACTGGCACATTTGATTGGGGCATCTAAACATAACGGATCTATGTGAGGCAGTGAAGAATAAATGGATAGAGGGAATCGAAGTAATCAACAATGAAGAGGATTTTGAATGTGAGATCTGTCTCCAAGGAAAGATGACACGTACCCCTTTTCCAAAGAAGTCTGATAGGAGAATGAGAATGGAACCAGGGAAATTGATTCATTCTAATATTTGCGGCCCTATGAGGGTTTCCTCGAATGGAAACGCGTGTTACTTCGTCACATTCGTCAATGATGCGACTGGATGGTGCGAAGTGAAGTTACTTCATCAGAAAAATGAAGTCGTTAATGAGTTTCAGGACTTTAGAAAATGCCTGGAAACATAGAAAAATGCAAAGATTCTGCAGTCTGATAATGGTACGGAGTACGTGAATTCCCAATTCGACGCATTGTTGAAAAGCTGCGGGATCCTACGGCGCCTGACAATTCTGCGTAACCCGGAACAAAATGGAGTAGCGGAAAGGAAAAACCGTACCCTCGTCGAGATGGCCAGATGTTTATTAATGCAGTCCGGACTTCCTCCTTCTTTCTGGGCAGAGGCTGTTTCAACAGCGAATTACATTAGGAACAGATGTCCTACAAGTAAACTGGGTGGACGAACTCCTTACGAAGCCTGGACTGGAAAGGTTCCAAATGTTTGTAAATTCGAAAAATTTGGATGGGAGACCTACTGCCTAAATCAATCACCAAACATAGGAAAATTCAACACTCGGGAAAAAAAGGGCATATTCCTCGGATATGCGGAGCAGTCCAAAGGTTTCCGAATTTGGATACCACAAGAATGAAAAGTGGAAATCTTACGCGATGTCAAGTTTTTGAATGGAGACAGAAAAGAGCAAAAATACGACCTTGATGTTTTTCCAAGTCAGCACCCAAATGTAGAGCACTTTGATGAAAATCATCCCAGGACAGAGCCAGAGCAGGTTAATCCTTTCATCAATGTAAACATAACTCCTAGAGACACAGAACGTACAGAAAGCACCAAAGATCCGGATAGTTCTGAAGAAGAATTTCTTGGTTTTGAAAATGAACCAGAACCAGAAATACGACAATCTCGACATGCTCCAGGAAGACCAAAAATGATCCGTTCGGGAACACAAGGCAGACCTCGAAAGCTTTACCAGGAACAGGATGGAGGACAAATTGATTCGGTATGTCTGGCTGAGGTTCCAATTCAGATGGCATTTTCAGGCCCAGAGAAAAATGAGTGGATGCTAGCAATGGCAGATGAATTTGTCTCTGTTCTAAGAAACAAGACCTGGGATCTTGTAGACCGCCTAAAAAATAGGACAACAATTGAAAGTCGTGTAGTCCTTAGGAATAAGTACGGAGCAAATGGTGAGATCACAAGAAGGAAGGCTAGTCGTGGCCAGGGGTTTTTTCAGAGGCCAGGTATAGATTATACTGAAACATTCGCACCAGTAGCACGACTCAGCTCAATACGAATGGCTATTGCGCTCGCTGCTCATCATGGAATGTATGTCCGACAATTCGACGTAGAAACTGCATACTTAAATGGAATCATTGAAGAGGAAATCTTTATGGAAAAACCAAACTACACCTGAGAATTGTATTGAAGATACTGAATGTAGGATGCTAAAGGCTTTATTGTGTCACCTATTCAATACATTATAAACTTTTAAACACTCAGGAATTTGTAATCAAAACCGACTTTCAACTTATTAGGTCGTGTTACGTACATTTAGTACGTGTTGAAGAGATGTTAAGTACAGAACAAAAATGGCCAACCAGACACCAGTGGGATCCGAACCCACAACCTCCCAATTTCGCGTCGGTTGCTCTACCAATTGAGCTATGGTGGCCTAGGTCATCTTTGTTCTGTTGGAAAGGATCTAAGCTACAGGTCTGGTACTACTACCATCACACTGTAGAGTGCGTTTAAGTTGCCCGTTGAGGGCCAAGTCAATGAATATTGAATTTTCACGACCGCATTGTAATCGAAATCGACTTTCAACAAGTTTTCTCGTTTGCTTAACTTTCCCATTGTAATGTATCTTAATGTTTACAATTTAATTATTAATCAGGTTGATAGGAAAACTTAAAACGGTCCACCTTTTCAATACAAAATGTTATAGTTTATTTATAACATGTATTTGTACTTGGAACTAGTTTCAACGCTGATCTGCATCATCAGCCAAAATGTGGGAATAGGCAAGCATGTAGGCATTTATATTATACAAGGCGTTACATTAAACAATACACATCTTACAAGGAGATAAAAACAGGGACGAGTATAGAAACAAATGAATCGTTGAGAAAACAAAAGTTATACATATTAAAAATAACCTTAACCACACATCTTGCAGTGCGATAGTGTTCTTCTTGAATGATTCCTGAATATAAAACACACGTGCACACATTTCTGAAGAGCCAGCAGGCAGGACAAAGTAAAGTGAAACCTTAAGAGTTCTCATTTTTCTATGTTCTGACTAACTAATGAAGTCTCCCTTGAGTTCCTGATAAACATGCAAAACAGGAAATTCTCCTTCACTCTCAACAATAGCTATAAAGACCAACGGTAAACTTTCATTTTAAATATTGTGCAGAGACGTGAAAGCATGATTTTGAACATGATATAACTCCTTCATATAACCCAGTTTTTTACACAAGGTGTTACATTAAATAATACACATCTTATGAGGAGATGAAAACAGGGACGAATGTAGAAACACATGCATCGTTGAGAAAGCAAAGTTATACATATTAAAAATAAGCTTAACCACACAACTTGCAGTGCAAAAATATTTGCCTTGAATGATTCCTGAATACAAAACGCACGCGCACTCACTTCTAAAGAGCTAGCAGGCGGGGAAAAAAGTAAGGTGAAACCTTAAGAGTTCTTCTGAGAAGAGTTCATCATTCTTTCTATGATCTGACTAACTAATGAAGTCTCCCTTGAGTTCCTGATAAACATACACAACAGGAAATTAAACAACTTACAAGGAGATGAAAACAGGGAAAGTTATACATATTAAAAATAACCTTAACCACACATCTTGTAGTGCGAAAATATTCGTCTTGAATGATTCCTGAATACAAAACACACGCGCACACATTTCTGAAGAGCCAGCAGGCAGGAAAAAGTAAAGTGAAACCTTCAGAGTTCTTCTGAGAAGAGTTCATCATTTTTTCTATGTTCCGACTAACTAATGAAGTCTCCCTTGAGTTCCTGATAAACATACACAACAGGAAATTCTCCTTCACTCTCAACAATAGCTATAAAGATCAACAGTAAAATTTCATTTTAAATATATTGTGCAGAGACGTGAAAGCATGATCTTGAATATAATATAACTCCTTCATTTAACCCAATTTTTTACACAAGGTGTTACATTAAACAATACACATCTTACGAGGAGATAAAAACAGGGATGAATGTAGAAACAAATGCATCGTTGAGAAAGCAAAAATTATACATATTAAAAATAAGCTTAACCACACAACTTGCAGTGCGAAAATATTTTCCTTGAGTGATTCCTGAATACAAGACGCACGCGCACACATTTCTAAAGAGCCAGCAGGCAGGAAAAAAATAAGGTGAAACCTTAAAGAGTTCTTCTGAGAAGAGTTCATCATTCTTTCTATGTTCCGAATCAGGTACCTGATTTTTGCCTTGAGAAGGTACTTTGACTGATGATGCCCTCAATTAAGGCTGAAACATGTCTCAAATGGAATTAATAATAAATTCCTACTCTCTTTTATTCTGCCCGAAGGCAGGTCCGAACCTCTGCAGAGGTGTACCTGAGCCAGAGTTTATGTGCGGTAGGGTGGCCAGTTCCTTTCCGCTCCTCCATTCCCTTACACCCCCCCCCCCCCCACCAACAGCGTGTGGCAACCCATCCAGCTCCTGACCATGCCCAATGTTGCTTAACTTCGGAAATCTCACGGGATCCGGTGTTTCAACACAGCTACAGCCGTTGGCAAAGTGTTTAAAAATGTATAATGTATTGAACAGGTGACACAATAAACCCTTTAGCATCCTACACTGTGTGTGCCATATTAAAAAGGCTCTGCATGGCTTGAAGCAGGCTGGCCGCTGTTGGCATCAATGCTTGAACGAGCAACTACTAAAGCTTGGCGTCAAACCAACGTCCGGCGATTCGAGCGTCTATGTGAAGGGTTCTGATGCTGATGCTCTCCTAATCATAGTTTATGTTGATGACATTTTAGTTTTGTCACGGAACTCGAGAGAAATTGACGAGGTCCACAAATTTCTACAAAAGTCCTTTGAGGTCGAAGACCTGGGAGACATTAAGTACTGTCTTGGGATTGAGTTTTCTCGAGACGAATCCGGTATCACCTTGCAACAGAAAGGTTATGTTATGGACATCTTAGATCGCTTTTGAATGTCTGATTGCAAGCCCATGGCCACACCAATTGAAGCTGGAATTAAATTGTCAAGATCACGTACTTGGTCCAAGGATGATGGCGAGAGGCCCCCCTACAGAGAGCTCATAGGTGCTCTTATGTATCTATCAACCGCAACGCGTCCAGACATATCTCATGCAGTGAGTGTCTTGAGCCAATACAATGATTCTTTTGGCAAAGAACACTGGCAAGCAGCAAAGAGGGTACTGAGGTACCTGAAGGGTTCTTCTGATGTGGGAATAACCTTTGGAAGCGATACCAGTAATTTAACTCGCTATGTAGATGCTGATTGGGCTGCATGCATCAAAGATAGCAGGTCATACACTGGCTTTGCCTTTACAACGTATGGCGGAGTCGTATCATGGGAATCCAGGAAACAACGGACAGTGGCATTGTCGTCAACGAAGGCTGAATACATGGCCTTGAGTGAGGATTCAAAAGAGGCAGTGCACTTACTATGACTAGCAAGGGAGAAAGGCATTAACAGCATGTCGACTGTACAGCTATACAACGACAACATTGGAGCTCAGAAGCTTGCTGGAAATCCTGTTCTCCACTCTCGGACTGAGCACATTGATGTGCGACATCATTTTGTACGAGAGGTTCTTTCATCTGAGGACATACACCTCGAATACGTGTCAACTGAGAAGATGCCTGCAGATATATTAACCAAGGGACTACTGAAGGATACGCAATGGAAGAGTTTAGAGTGTCTGGGTGTCAGAAGACTGAAACGTTAAAGCTGGTTCAGCCTTCGAGAGGGGGTGTTGAGAATATTTATATATATTCATATGACTCGGGCTGAGCCAACACCAACTACGTTTTCTTTGTCCATTCTGACACGTCACAATTGTAATCTCCATGTCTATTGTTTCACTGCATCCATCTTGTGATTTACAAATGTAATAAATAGTGTCATTTTAATATAAACCGTGCTGACCTTACTACTTTCCGAAACATCGTGCCTTTTTAAAAAAAAATTAAAAATAAAATAAAAAATAAAATAAAAATAAAAAATAAAAAATAAAATAAATAATAAAATAAAATAAAATAAAATAAAACATACATACATGCATTATCATTATAGACTGTTATGCCTTTCAGCATTCAGTCTGCAAGCCTCTGTGAATTTACTAAACGTCACCACAATCCTCGATTTGCAACTAGTATTCTGGCCTCATTTAGTTCTATAACTCTTATCTTTAAATCGTTAGAAACCAAGTCTAACCATCTTCGTCTTGGTCTACCTCTACTTCTCTTACCCTCCATAACAGAGTCCATTATTCTCCTAGGTAACCTATCCTCCTCCATTCGCCTCACATGACCCCACCACCGAAGCCGGTTTATGCGTACAGCTTCATCCATCGAGTTCATTCCTAAATTAGCCTTCATATCCTCATTCCGAGTACCTTCCTGCCATTGTTCCCACCATTGTTCCCATTGAATAAGATATGCTGAGTCCACCCAGCTTTCGCTCCCGTAAACAAAAGTTGGTCTGAAAACAGACCGATGTAAAGATAGTTTCATCTGGGAGCCGACTTCCTTCTTACAGAATACTGTTGATCGCAACTGCGAGCTCACTGCATTAGCTTTACGACACCTTGATTCAATCTCACTTACTATATTACAATCCTCGCAGAACACACAACCTAAATACTTGAAATTATCGACCTGTTCTAGCTTTGTATCACCAATCTGACATTCAATTCTGTTGAATTTCTTACCTACCGACATCAATTTAGTCTTCGAGAGGCTAATTTTCATACCATACTCATTGCACCTATTTTCAAGTTCCAAGATATTACACTGCAGGCATTCGGGACAATCTGCCATTAAGACCAAGTCGTCAGCATAGGCCTGACTGCTTACTACATTTCTACCCAACTGAATCCCTCCTTGCCAATTTATACATTTTAGCAGATGATCCATGTAAACTACGAACAGCAAAGGTGAAAGATTACAGCCTTCTCTAACCCCTGTAAGTACCCTGAACCAAGAACTCATTCTACCAACAATTCTCACTGAAGCCCAATTGTCAACATAAATGCCTTTGATTGATTTTAATAATGTACCTTTAATTCCATAGTCCCCCAGTATAGTAAACATCTTTTCCCTCGGTACCCTGTCATATGCTTTCTCTAGATCTATGAAAGAAACACAACTGCCTATTCCTCTCGTAGCATTTTTCAGTTACCTGGCGCATACTGAAAATCTGATCCTGACAACCTCTCTGTGATTAAAAGAAATAAGTTTCATAATGATAGATCCGTATTGAACTGTGATTACAATAGAGTAAAATAATATATTATTATTGGTCCACCTTTTCAATACAAAATGAAAATTACATAGGGACTAGTTTCGACCTAGTAATAGGTCATCATCAGCCTGAAGTAAATTAAAGCGTAAATATCGAAGAAAAACATAAACAATGTAAACACAAGTACAGTCTTTTTGAAGGTACATACCATGTGGGAATTTGAGTAGAGATATATTAAAAATAATAACTCTTCCAATTGACGAAGCACTGAGCGGAAGTTATGTAAAGTTCGGTGCGCCGTATATTATAAAAGATCACTGTGCACTAAATGATGTAATAAAGAAGAAGAGTAGGTTGAATGCTGGCTTCTTCTTAGCTGTTGTATATTCGAAGAAGATTACGTCGTATTTTATATCCACCTTTATTTAACTCCATATATGTTATTCCACCTCGTGAAACATCCATCGTCCTTCAAGATTCCAGAAGCAGAAGAGCTTTCTCCTAGTATCATACTTCGCATCGTCTATTAATTCTACTTTATAAACATCTTGAGAAGACAATGTTACGATTCTTTATTTTCAATTGATCTCTGAATGAACAACATTATCGCTTAAGAACCAAGTTTTTTCAATTTCCATTTCCACAATTTATACGACGCACGGAACTTTTTTAAGGATCTCTATTTTTTAACATAATATAGCGCTTCTCTGGTTTCCTAAGCCTCCTCGCGCAACAATTGCCTTGTTCCGAAAAATGAAGAGCCTTTCCAACATCCTTGTATTTTGACGTCTTTCAATACCTTATAAAATACGACGTAATCTTCTTCGAATATACAACAGCTAAGAAGAAGCCAGCATTCAACCTACTCTTCTTCTTTATTACATCATTTAGTGCACAGTGATCTTTTATAATATACGGCGCACCGAACTTTACATAACTTCCGCTCAGTGCTTCGTCAATGGAAGAGTTATTATTTTTAATATATCTCTACTCAAATTCCCACATGGTATGTACCTTCAAAAAGACTGTACTTGTGTTTACATTGTTTATGTTTTTCTTCGATATTTACGCTTTAATTTACTTCAGGCTGATGATGACCTATTACTAGGTCGAAACTAGTCCCTATGTAATTTTCATTTTGTATTGAAAAGGTGGACCAATAATAATATATTATTTTACTCTATTGTAACCTCTCTGTGGTCTTAAACCACACTGGTTTTCATCCAACCTCCTCTCAACAACTGATCGCAACCTCCCTTCAATCAATCAATCAATCAATCAATCAATCAATCAATCAATCAATCAATACTGATCTGCATTTAGGGCAGTCGCCCAGGTGGCAGATTCCCTATCTGTTGCTTTCCTAGCCTTTTCCTAAATGATTTCAAAGAAATTGGAAATTTATTGAACATCTCCCTTGGTAAGTTATTCCAATCCCTAACTCCCCTTCCTATAAATGAATATTTGCCCTAGTTTGTCCTCTTGAATTCCAACTTTATCTTCATATTGTGATCTTTCCTACTTTTATAAACGCCATTCAAACTTATTCGTCTACTAATGTCATTCCACGCCATCTCTCCGCTGACAGCTCGGAACATACCACTTACATGTAATAAATATCATTTTTGGTCCGTATTGATGATATTTAATTGAAATAATAACATAAAGTTATTTATTAGACCACCTAATCATTAGGACTAGACAAAAGAGTGGTCTAATAAATAACTTTATGTTATTATTTCAATCACATACCACTTAGTCGAGCAGCTCTTCTTCTTTCTCTCAATTCTTCCCAACCCAAACATTGCAACATTTTTGTAACGCTACTCTTTTGTCGGAAATCACCCAGAACAAATCGAGCTGCTTTTCTTTGGATTTTTTCCAGTTCTTGAATCAGGTAATCCTGGTGAGGGTCCCATACACTGGAACCATACTCTACTTAGGGTCTTACCAGAGACTTATATGCACTCTCCTTTACATCCTTACTACAACCCCTAAACACCCTCATAACCATGTGCAGAGATCTGTACCCTTTATTTACAATCTCATTTATGTGATTACCCCAATGAAGATCTTTCCTTATATTAACACCTAGATACTTACAATGAACCCCAAAAGGAACTTTCACCCCATCAATGCAGTAATTAAAACTGAGAGGACTTTTCCTATTTGTGAAACTCACAACCTGACTTTTAACCCCGTTTATCAACATACCATTGCCTGCTGTCCATCTCACAACATTTTCGAGGTCACGTTGCAGTTGCTCACAATCTTGTAACTTATTTATCACTCTATAGAGGATAACATCATCCGCAAAAAGCCTTACCTCCGATTCCACTCCTTTACTCATATCATTTATATATATAAGAAAACATAAAGGTCCAATAATACTGCCTTGAGGAATTCCCCTCTTAATTATTACAGCTTTGCCTACTCTAATTCTCTGAGCTCTATTTTCTAGAAATATAGCAATCCATTCAGTCACTCTTTTGTCTAGTCCAATTGCACTCATTTTTGCCAGTAGTCTCCCATGATCCACCCTATCAAATGCTTTAGACAGGTCAATCGCGATACCTCCATTTGACCTCCAGAATCCAAGATATCTGCTATATCTTGCTGGAAACCTACAAGTTGAGCTTCAGTGGAATAACCCTTCCTAAAACCAAATTGCCTTCTATCGAACCAGTTATTCATTACACAAACATGTCTAATATAATCAGAAAGAATGCCTTCCCAAAGCTTACATACAATGCATGTCAAACTTACTGGCCTGTAATTTTCAGCTTTATGTCTATCACCCTTTCCTTTATACACCGGGGCTACAATAGCAACTCTCCATTCACCTGGTATAGCTCCTCCGACCAAACAATAATCAAATAAGTACTTCAGATATGGTACTATATCCCAACCCATTGTCTTTAGTATATCCCCAGAAATCTGATCAATTCCAGCCGCTTTTCTAGTTTTCAACTTTTGTATCTTATTGTAAATGTCATTGTTATCATACGTAAATTTTATTACTTCTTTGGCCTTAGTCTCCTTCTCTATCTCGACATCATCCTTGTAACCAACAATCTTTACATACTGCTGACTGAATACTTCTGCCTTTTGAAGATCATCACATACACACTCCCCTTGTTCATTAATTATTCCTGGAATGTCCTTCTTGGAACCTGTTTCTGCCTTAAAATACCTATACATACCCTTCCATTTTTCACTAAAATTCGTATGACTGCCAATTATGCTTGCCATCATTAGCTGCCTTCTTTGCTAGATTCAATTTTCTAGTAAGTTCCTTCAATTTCTCCTTACTTCCACAGCCATTTCTAACTCTATTTCTTTCCAGTCTGCACCTCCTTCTTAGTCTCTTTATTTCTCTATTATAATAAGGTGGGTCTTTACCATTCCTTACCACCCTTAATGGTACAAACCTGTTTTCGCATTCCTCAACAATTTCTTTAAACCCATCCCAGAGTCTGTTTACATTTTTATTTACCGTTTTCCACCGATCATAGTTACTTTTTAGAAACTGCCTCATGCCTGCTTTATCAGCCATATGGTACTGCCTAACAGTCCTACTTTTAAGACCTTCCTTTCTATCACATTTATTTTGAACTACCACAAAAACAGCTTCATGGTCACTAATACCATCTATTACTTCAGTTTTCCTATAGAGCTCATCTGGTTTTATCAGCACCACATCCAGGATATTTTTCCCTCTGGTTGGTTCCATCACTTTCTGAATCAGCTGTCCTTCCCATATTAACTTATTTGCCATTTGTTGGTCATGCTTCCTGTCGTTCGCATTTCCTTCCCAATTGACATCTGGCAAATTCAATCTCCCGCTACAATCACATTTCTTTCCATGTCGTTTCCCACATAGCTGACTATCCTATCAAATCATTCCGAATCCGCGTCAGTGCTACCCTTTCCCGATCTGTACACTCCAAATATATCAAGTTGCCTATTATCTTTAGAAATGAGCCTTACACCTAGAATTTCATGTGTCTCATCTTTAACTTTTTCATAGCTTACAAATTCTTCTTTCACCAGAATGAACACTCCCCCTCCCACCCTTCCTATCCTATCTCTACGATACATACTCCAGTTTTATTCTCATTTTGGTTCCGTATTGAAGTTGACGTATGTCTCAAGTATAATGTTTTACGAAATCATTTTTCAACATTTTAACCTATAATTTATAAGTATATGTATTATTTTTAAGATTGATATAGGCTGATGATGCCCGTAAGGAGGGTGAAACATGTACCTTTGACTTTTATGTATTATGTATAAAAAATATTTGACCATATGAAATAGTGGATCATATTGTATTGTATTGAACAGGTGGACTTATAATATTGTAATAATACTTGAGACATACACACTCCAGTGCCGTGAGAAAATTTCTGCATCCATTATATCATTTCTCAGCCATGATTCAACTCCTATTACAATATCTGGTAAATATATATCTATTAAATTAGTTAATTCTATTCCTTTCCTTACAATACTTCTACAGTTCAACACTAACAATTTTATGTCATCCCTACTTGATTTCCAGTTCCCTGTTCCCTTATCACCGCTCCCTAGGCCATCCCGTTTCCAAGATGCCAGTGAATAGTTTGCCTGGTATACTAATCAATGAGATACCTCGATAGTTGTTGCAATCCTTCCTGTTCCCTTGCTTATAGATAGGTGCAAATACTGCTTTTGTTCAATCTGAAGGTACCTTACCAACATTCCATGCTAATCCTACTACTCTATGAAGCCATTTCATCCCTGCCTTCCCACTATACTTCACCATTTCAGGTTTAATTTCACCTACTCCTGCTGCTTTATGACAATGGAGTTAATTTACCATCCTTTCCACTTCCTAAAGCGTAATTTCACCAGCATCATTTTTCTCCTCTGCATGAGCTTGGCTGTTCGCAACACCACCAAGATGATTTCCATTTACATTGAGAAGATTGAGAAGAAATATTCCCTCCACGTCTCCAGTGATTCCCTGGGATCTATTATGAATTTACCTGAATTACTCAAAACACTGTTCATTTCCTTTTTCCCTCCCTTCCTAAGATTCTTTATTACTGTCCAGAAAGGTTTCCCTGCTGCTTGACCTAGCCTTTCCAGGTTATTACCAAAATCTTCCCACAACTTCTTTTTGGATTCAACAACTATTTGTTTTGCTCCATTTCATCTACGTACAAATCTCTGTCTGCCTCGGCGCTTGTTTGGAGCCATTTCTGATAAGCCTTCTTTTTACGTTTACAAGCTGCTCTCACTTCATCATTCCACCAAGATGTTCGCCTTTTCCCATCTTTACACACAGTTGTTCCTAGGCATTCCCTTGCTGTTTCTACTACAGCATCCCTGTATGCAACCCATTCACTTCCTATATCCTGAACCTGCTTACTGTCCACTGTTCGAAATTTCTCACTAATCATATCCATCTACTTCTGTCTAATTTCCTTGTCATAATATAATATAATATAATATAATATAATATAATATAATATAATATAATATAATATAATATAATATAATATAATATAATATAATATAATATAATATAATATAATATAATATAATATAATATAATATAAAATAAAACAAAACAAAATAAAAATGAGCTAATACTAAATTTAAGACTGAATTCTTAAACACTGGAGAAAAATCATGAGCAAACTGAATGTTTATTGGTTAATCTCCTGAGGCCTGGTGTCCTTCAGCTGGAGCGTGCCAAACCGCAGGGAGAGAGGGACATACAAGATGGAGCCGGCAAGTTCTACACTGGCCAAGGGCGGGCATTCGGGTTAGTCTCATTTTAGAATATCATTGCAGCTTTACACACATTTGTTTTCACTGTAACTTGTACTAGAAACATTTGTTTGCAAGTACATATGATTTTGGGTGTTAAATCATTTCATGGAACTTCAGAATATTGTGAGAAACATCAATGTACTTTTAAAAGAACATTGGGTCTCAGTGTTGTATCTACCTCTGAACATCGTGTACTTTTAAAAGGACATTGGGTCTCTGTTAGTAGTCTGAACAGGGAACATATTATTTCCATGATAATGAAATTAGTCTTGCAATTGAAGTTACAAACTTATATGTGACTTTTCTGTTTTGTAGGTCTTGATGCCACATGTATTTTAACTATTTTGGACGATTCAGACATTGATGAACTGAGTGATGCAGAAGTGGATGGGGATTTCTTCGATCGTACAGCTATGGATACTGATCCATGAACCAATAATAATGATAGTGATCATGATAGTATTTCGGAGATCGAATCAGAAGAAACATTGCTGCTGTCACCTATACTAAACATTTCACTAATCACTGTTAAGGTATGATGTAATGATATGCATGTCATTCTATTTCACTATTGAGCCATTTTTACTTCATAATACTGTTTTTCTCTTCTTTTCATCACTGTGATGAACGAGATTCAGTGAAAAGTTCACCAAACCATTGGAGGTAAGAAAATTAAAGTTATCTTGTTCACTGACGATATTATGCTTGTGGGGAGACTCTAAAGAAGACCTTCAAGAACAAATAAACTCCTGGACAGTGGCTGTTAAAGAATATGGACTCATCTTCAACCAAGAGAAAAGTGAGGTTATGGTCATGAAAAGATACGGACAACCAGTGGGACACACTGAAATGGAGGGGAAACAGCTACAGATGAACCATCAATTCAAATATCTTGGAAGTGTTATCTCTGATACTGGTTCTATAGACATAGAAAATTCCCACAGAATTCAGACAGGTAGCAACCTCTACAAAATAGTTAAAAACATATAATATGGAACAAGAAAATACCAACAAAATGTAAGAGAGTCATATATGAAACCTATTACGTACCAATCCTGATCTATGGTTGCGAAACATGGACCATGTGAAATAAAGGTGTTAGTAGAATCCCGGCAGCCGAAATGAGATTTGTCCATAGCATGATTACAATGAAATTGAAATAATAAATAAGGTAGCTCATCCTATTCAATACAAATAAATATGAAATGTAGTGTTACATTCCTATTTAATTGTAAGTGGAAGCGGTACCGGTTTCGACTCCAATCCGGGTCATCATCAGCCGAATAAAATGCAAAAAAAAAACAATGCATAGGTAAGAAAGAAATTAAAAGATCAAGTCCCTACAAAAGCAGTTGAAGAGGCTAATGCTGACCCGGACTGGGTCGAAACCGGTACCGCTTCCACTTATAATTAAATAGAAATGCAACACTACATTTCATATTTATTTGTATTGAATAGGTTGAACTACCTTATTTATTATTTCAATTTCATTGTGATACATTTCAATACGGAACATTATGAAATTTTTATCTTCATAGCATGATTGGTAAAACATGGAGGGACAGAGTCCATAATGAGGAAATCCACAAGCAGGCTGAAGTTGTAAGATGCAGGACAGAATAACAGCGCAGCGATTGAGATGGTATGGACATATGCAACGCATGGGAGATAACAGATTACCAAAACAAATGTAGGATCTAAAACTTGAAGACAAGACACCAAGAGTGAGACCAAGGCTCAGGTACAAGGACATGGTGAAGATTGACATTAAACAACGAGGACATACTTTGGAAAGCATCGAAGAAGGAGAGAAGTTCAGAGACCGGAACTGGTGGAGAAGCCTTGTTCGCCGACCCATCATTTAAGATGGAACAACGTGGGATATGTATGAATGTAATACTGTTTTTCAATATTTTTTTAATATTTCAGGAAAGAAATACTTCGTGCAGTCAAGGACGAGGTCGCAGGTGTGTACAAGGTCCAGGTGATCATGTTTCTGTCAAGCGTCACAGAGGTAATAATTTGGCAGTAAAGCGCCCAGGGCCTGGGGATGAGAAACCAGTGTGGAAACATCAAACTTTTGGACATGAAGATTACCCTTTAACTCAGCCTTCATATATCGAAGAGGATCACGCAGGTAGGAGACATACAGATATGTATCAGACTATATTGATGATAATCTGTTGCAATTAATTTGCGATAAATCAAATCGGGCATCGATCTATAGAACTGGCAAAAGTTTTAATCTCTCAATTATTAAAGAGCTCTATGTATGGTTTGGAATTAACTTCATAATGTCATGCCTTCAATTTCCAAAGATTCGGATGTACTGGGAAATGGAGTGGAGGGTTCCCATTATTGCAAACTCTATGACAAGAATGAGATTCTTTGCCATCAGAACATCATTAAAATTGGTCTTTGATAATGATACAAGTGATGAAATAATACAGCAGGATAGACTGTGGAAAGTAAGGCCATTGCTTCAAAAGATTAGGAATGGCTGTCTCAAGCAGAAGAGAGATCATGACCTTTCTGTTGATGAAATGATCATTCCTTGTAGTGGACAGTGTAGTCTGAGACAGTACTGCCCTAATAAGTCAAATCGAATAGGACTGAAAGTATTCGTTCTGGCAAATTCCAATGGAGAAGTATGTGACTTTAAAATATATCAAGGCCGTATGACTTTCCCAGAAGAAACTAATGCTGGATTTTCTCTTGGGGAGGCTGCTGTTCTGTCTATGACAGTCCCTTGCACTTGGTCATTCTTTGTATTACGACCGCTACTTTTCATCAGTTTAACTTTCTGATGAGCTGCTCTAGAGAACAAATAAGAGAAAAGAAATTCACAGTATAAAAGTAAAAAGAAAGAGAAAAAACAATACATCATAATGAAAAACTAGTAAAATACAAATTGAAAACATGAGCCCATGCATGAACAGAACACTATCTGTATTAATATATAAAGAGAGACTGAGAGTTTCTTTGTATGTAACGAGTAATCTCAGAAACTACTGAACGATTTTGAAATTTCTTGCACCATTTGAAGATAATATCATTCTGAGTAACATAGATATCCTAGATATCAAAGGGTTCCCACAAGAATGGTGATCTAAGGAAAAAATTTCAGCAAAATTAAATCTGAAAGTTTGTATGTTTGCCTGTCTGTGTCTTTCCAATTAAGAACTACTTGACAGATGAGCTCAAATTTAGCAAGCTTATAGCTGATACCTTTGGTTAACACAAAGGCTGTTTACCATCATGCTCTTTCAAGTGGGTTATGTAACAAAAGAAAAAGTGAAGCTAGTCAAAAGGAAAACATACCCTTGGCACCCTTAAAATTGAATGCACTGCCTAAACACTTAGTTCTATTGAACAATGGATTGCAGTAAGTGTACCTAAAATTCAATTTCCCAGGAAGAATATATTAATTTTCTTCGTATCTCTAATAGCCTTGCATGTAATAAACTTCAAGGTTGGTCCGTATTGAAAATTGTATATAAATTTGAAACAATTAAGTTTATTGAAGTGATCAACCTATTCAATACAATACATTTGTGAGAATGTTTATAACTTGAGCACGACACTTAAATTGGGACATGTTTCGCCCTTGTGGGCATCGTCAACCTATCTCTCAACCTCAAAATCAATTGTCATCAAGATCTCGGATGCATTCATATTTAACCATCATATAATTAAACTAGTAGTATGAGTTAAAAAATACAATGTGACGGTCCTTTACTGGCAGGTAAATAAGATTTAGTGGAGTTCTTGAAAGATTCTTTGAAATAATTCGTAAGATATCTGGTGTTGGCACCTATTAAAATAATTATCATATGATTAGGCACTCTCAGTCTTATGAAACATGTTTAACGTTTAAAGAATACATTATCATTCATCAAACATTGTGATTAGCATCCAGACAACCTTCACTTAAATCTTTATCCTGTGACTGTGCATAGCATCCTAACATAGTGTTTATTTTATATCAAGTGTTAATGTATTGTAGATAATGTCTTAATGTAGTGTTTTATTTGTATCAAGTGTTACGAATGCATTGTATTGAATAGGTTGCCCACTTCAATAAACTTAACTGTCTCTTATAGCTGTCGAGAAAAAATGTTCTGATCACAACAATTGAAATAGTTCATTTGGTTCTATATTTATTTATTTATTTATTTATTTATTTACTTAGCAGTGGTGAAGCTAAGGTTCATTCTCCTCTTTTACACTTAACCATGTAAATTACAAAGTAATAATAGAAATGCACTATTCATCCATGTAAAAACTACTAGACGGACCGTGCTCAAATTTGGCAAGTATATAACTGGAACCTTTGATTAACATATAACTACTCACTAAGTTCTACAGGGAAATAAAATGCGAAACAAGTCATAGGAAAATGTATGGCTGGGACTCTTTAAAAGTGAATATCCTGCCTAAACGGTTAGTCCTAATAATGGAGTCAGCCAGTGTACTTAAAATTCAATTTTCAAGAAAAAAAGTTTCTAAACTTTTCCTTCATAATTCTACTAGTATTCCAGAAAAAGATGCTTTCCTGTGTTTTACAATCACACCGTCTCTTAAGCAGCCCATGTATCGAATGAAGCAAGTCATTAAAGGGGATATACTCTCAAAATTGATTTCTTTTATTGAAAGTGCACCTAGTCAATACTAAAATGTGTGCCAATTTGACTAAAATTTGAACATTCACAAAATAATATTCTTCTAAATATCTTTAAATATACAATGAAATACCTAAACGAAGAAGTAGAAGAAGAAGAAGAATGATGTTGAAATAATCTTGTACAGAAATGCATTGAAGGCTACAGAATGTTAAGTTGTATTTAAATAATGATGGCAGTGAAAAGTGTATATTTATCTGAATCTGAAGATTTCTAGAAAAGGAAGACAAAGAAAAATAAATATTAAAAGAAAGTAGAAAAGAATTAAAATAAGAAAAACAAGATGGGTATGAGTGAGTTTTTGTATGCTCATTCTGCATTGGCCTCACTCTGTTATTAACCACCCACCAGCCGAGCTGATCCTAAACTAGGTCAGTTGATTCCTATGGAATGCTATTGCTATCGAGGTGGAGGGGTAGCAAAGAAGAAGGGTCTAGAGGAGGGAATACAGTAAGTGTATTATGTATGGTGGATAAAATATTGTTATGTTGCTTGTTACTAATATTTATTACAGTATTTCATTGTGTATGAGGCTATTGGTATCAAAAGGAGCAATCTCCACTTTTAGTTGGAAATGAGTTACTGATACCGTTATATTGTATTAATAGCTGTCTATAAAACTATGTTGTTTGTCTTTTCCAAAAAGAACAAAATACCATCGTTTCAGAGCACGAAAGTACAGTGTGACTTTCAAACAGAACAATCTCCGCCATCGGTTGGTATCAGAAGGGACAATCTCCAGAACTACCAATCAGCTCTTTCTGCTCACGCCATGTGAGTGCTGCCAAATTAAATCTGAGTTATAAATTGAGAATGTCTTGCTTATGCATGCCTATTTTTCGGTTTTAGAGTAATACTGGAGGTATTTTCGGTGTTTTGAAAGTATATGAACGTGCACGAACATATTATATTACCAAAATAAACTGTAGCTTTCTTCAGTGTGTTCTGTGATGGACATGCTACCGCAAAACGTGACACCTGTGTCACCCTCAAAAGTGAGGGAATAGACTCACGATCATAGGAAATGGAAATCACTTGTTGCAAAAAAAGTGGCAATAACATTCTGTCAGTAAATATTTTCTTACCAAGTAGAAATTCAATTGGGAAATGGACTTATATACTCTTGTATAGTCAATATGCTTTTGCTGGCAGGATGTAGTGTTTAGAGCGCACTATGTCTTTTGGTATGGGCTAGAATAAATTTGTTACTTTCATTGACCTGTCTCAGTCTCATCCTTGGCTTTGACAATATGAAAGTGACCGAGGTATGAGCGATGCCAGTAATGCCATTCCTTATGCAGTCAGTCCCTGTTATGAATGGTGTGAAAATATCGCTCATATGGTCGGTTGGTGCATGCATTTCAGTGGGCTTGGCAGACTGATATGCAATAGCAACTTCTGGCTCAGTGAGGAAAGCAACGGGAAACTACCTCACTCCTCACTTCCCTTGTATGCCTCTTCAGTGGCACCTAGGCTATCTTGACAGCTGTTGGTGGAGCTGTAGAGGATCAAACCAGCCTTCGGGCTGAATACCCAACATACACATATAGTCAATATCGCTTTATTATAACAGCTATCCGCTGCAGTCGCTTAAGTGCGGCCAGTATCCAGTATTCGGGAGACAGTATGTTCGAACCCCACTGTCAGCAGCCCTGAAGATGGTTTTCCGTGGTTTCCTTAATTAAGGCCACGGTCGCTTCCTTCCCACTCCTAGCCCTTCCCTGTCCCATCGTCGCCATAAGAGCTATCTGTGTCAGTGCGACGTAAAGCAACTAGCAAAAAACTATAACAGCTATCCTTAGTTTACAGACTTCTCTTCCTTCTTTTTACTGACTATCTGAAGGATAATGTTAATTTTTACATTTTATTGTACGCTATATTGAATGTATTGATAATAAGATTGTTTTCAAATCTAAACTGGTGCGTTTCATGCTGGTGGTCTTCCGTTTTTCAGTCTAGGTAATATTATTCATCACTTTTGTAACTTAAATAAATGTACAGTACATTATAGTGACATTCTTGACCTTTCAATCTAGTGTAAAAAAAATAGTGTAGGTATCACAATTCTGTAAGTTATTAGAAAAAGAGGAATCTCCTTACATGTTGGTATCAAAAAGATCAATATCCACAAAAATCTGAAAGTTAGTATCAAAAGGGACACTCTCCGAAATACAATTTAAAATACCTAATTAACCATTAATTATATGGTAGGTTTTCTTTGATTACTCGCTCTGTTGAGTATATAAGACAAAAATCACCCAGATAGAGTGAATCGAAATGCATTAGATAAAAAATCACTCCCACTGTAAAATGCAGGAAGGTGGAGATTGCTCTTTTTGATACCAATAGCCTCATATTATATTGACTTTTCCCCCCCGAGATTTTCTTCATATTTAAATTTGGATTATTTCTTTGATGTATACGTACGTGAATATTTTCATAAATGTTAAAATCAAGGTGCCTTTGAATTTTTGTAAAATATCGAAATCCTGATCTATGCAAGTATACGCATGTTTGTGGTTATCCATGCGTACTCATTATGAAAAATATACTGTATTTTTTTGCATTAACGTCCTCTTGATTGTGTGTAAGGAAAATATTTTCAAGTTTGACCTACATACCTGGCATCGAACTGAACACTACAACTTGCAAACACCCGAATTTAGAAATCTATTGTTTTTGTTAATAACCTGTGTATTATAAAATAGCTTAGAATTTTCATTCTTAGTTCTGAAAGAAATATTAAAGTTATGCTTTTTGAAGATGTTAATGATATGAAAAATGTTGTTGCTATTACAGAAAAAGTAACATATTTCTTTTTTTCCTTCATTAGTGTCTTTAATTAATGTTGTGGCTGGTTTAGTTTTCAATTTATGAATTATTTTATTAACATAATTTCTCTGGTAGCTATTAATAAATGCTATATTGTATACACTACTTATTCATTCTTTGTAATTTCCTTGGACAGTGGGATATTTAGAGAAATTCATTACTTTCATCTATAATAGCAATAAAAAATTTCAAATTACTAATTTGAATACTTCATTCAGAAATAACAACACAAATTCTAAGCTATTTTACAATACACAGGTTATTAATAAAAGTAATATATTTCTGAATCTGGGTGTGTACAAATTGTAATTCACTCGATGTGACACCAGCTATGAATGCCAAACTGAAAGAAGTTTTCTTACACGCTATCAGGGGCACTTTAATGGTAAAAAATACAAAAGATTTTCCGCAAGGAGTGAACACATGGACAACCACAACCATTCATATAACTCCACAGATTAGGATTTAAATATTTTACAAATAATACAGAAAGGCATCTTGCTAAACAATTATGAAAATTTCAGATACATATAGATCAAAGAAATGATCTGAATTTAAATCTGAATGAAGTCTCAGAAGAAAGTCAATATAATTTATGATATAATACCAAGTATTATGAACAAGCAACAAGTAACAAACAACATAATATTTTACTCATAAAACATAATACACTTACTGTACTTCACTCTCCAGCCCCCTGAATAGATGGACCTATAACATTTTCATGTACTGTATGTATAGCTGACGTCGATACAGAACCAATATGAAACTCTTTGTACTTAATAACCTTAAAAGGAAATGATTTTGGTTCTGCCTTATTCAATGCCACTCAAATTCTTAAAAATCTTTAAATTATTATTATTATTATTATTATTATTATTATTATTATTATTATTACCAACATTTATAAATCACTCATTTTACAATACATTTTTCGTCCCTATTGTGGGACTTCTTCAGTGTTATGCTTTAGGCCAGGGATGGCGAACCTTTTCCAACTAGCGTGTCATTTTAAGTCTGGTTTATTATTCTCAACTGCCGTGCCACTTGTTATTTTGCTTTAAGGAAAATCTACAACCTACAAACCACCCCCCTCCCCACCTCCATCATGTTGTCGTAGTTCGTATGCTCAACAATTTAACGAATTTGTACCTCATCACATTTCCGCAAGAAAACCAGAAGAAACAATTATCCTTGCCTGTAAGATCACATTGATGCTCTCATCAAAACATGCTGCATACGCGTGGGAGTTATCCAAATTAGCTTTCAATTGCTCCGAACTCTCATTTTATTACGATATCCTTGACAGCATTTCAGCTGGCTGGCATTCCTTTAATTCTGTTAAATATTAGCTGTTAGGGTAGTTTTCAAATAATGTGTCGGACGTCAGTAAGAAAGTTTCTTTCAAGAGCTCACCATTAGAAATCAGTTTCCCATGTATGCTGTACTATGCAGTGAGACATATGGAAACAGCTGCACTGATATTATTTCTTGGCTGGAAAGAAGATACAAAATAGTTTGCTATGTGTAATGTTCGATATTTTGTGAAACGAACTCTTTCCTTCATTCATTTGATATGGAATAAACATTTGAATGATTAGTCTCCAAAACTGCGCTTTACATTAAATGTGGGGGATACAATTGTTTTCGAACACAGGCAACACATTTTTCTGCCAGTCCGAATTCCCTTGTCTACATTTCTTGAAATATACGGTCACCGCCTTTGTTAAGTTAATGTTATTTTCGGCACCGAAAACATGTTTGCGATGACCGTATACAAAACCACCAGAAAAAGACGCTATTTCACTTGACTTTCGGACGTATCAGTGTAGCAGTACTGCTATATTGCACGTCCAAATGGAACTAGTATTTAGATTTTCGATATTTATTCCTTACACTTGAAACACTATGAGATATGTATTGTCTGTACTACAAGACATATATAAAAGTATTATGTTCATGTGGCGTGCCACTGAAAACGTGTTCACGTGTCACCCAGTGACACGCGTGGCATAGGTTCGCCATCCCTGCTTTAGGCCCTTTCTGAAGCACCCTCTAATCCTGAAATTTTTTTTAACAACTTATAGCTAAGATTTCTTTTTTAAAAGAACGAAGCCATACTTTCCAGTGTTGACTTAGTTAAGTGTAACGTAAAAACTTTCCAGTCTGTCAAACACACTATAAACATACCTGTAAAAAATACACACTATTATTTTTTTACAGGTACAGTAGAGTCTCGCTCAACCGACCTTCGCTTATCCGACACTCCGTGTTATCCGACACTGGTAGGCTTAATTTGAACTTTAGGTGGATGCAATTCTGGGACGCGGGGTGTGGAGGGTGCGACTGTGGCAGTCATGCGGTAGGATTGTTCAATGTAGTATTGGTTGGGTGCGGATGTCATAGTTTTCATATCCTCTGGAGTATGGCAAGTAAACGTAAGAAAGTGATTGTTTCTGTGGAAGACAAGTAGAGTGGGTTAAAGAGACTGGATAAAGGGGAAACTGGATAAAGGGGAAACTCTCCAAAAAATGGCTGCAGATTATGGCGTTGGACGTGTTACAGTGGGAGACTGGAAACATACGAGGGAATAAATTGAAAAGTGGTGCTCTACCAGAGCAGAGAAAAACAATGAAAAATGTGAGTACGAAAAAGTAAGTGAAGCACCATTTCTTTGGTTCACTAAAAACCAGGAAAAGGGCCTGCCAATATCTAGCCCCATTCTGCAAGAAATGGCGGTGTATATCCAGAAGGAGTTTAATAAAGGGCCCCTAATTTTACTGCCAGTGCTGGGTGACTTGATCGGTGGGAAAAACAGTACGGCATTGGGCAGCTTAATATCTGTGGAGAAAAACTGTCAGCTAAATCCGATGTGGTTGTGAAATTTAAAACACAATTTCAATAAATAATCCTTGCTGAAGAATTAACCGGTGATCAGATTTTTAATTGTGATGAGACTGGGCTGAATTTCAAGATGCTGACATCAAAACTCTTGCAGCCCAAGCCGAGACGTCTGCACCTGGCTACAGGCGTAGTAAGAAAAGAGTATTACATCTACTGTACAAATGAATTAGTAAGTCAATAAATAGAGTCCCGTAAGACATAGTACGTAATACAGTACAGCCCTCCTGTTTGTTTTGGTTCGTTTTCAAAGTTATTCCGTATTATCCGACATTTTCGGTGATCCGACGTACTCCAGGTCCCGTTTAAGTCGGATAATCGAGACTCTACTGTATGTTTATAGTGTTATAATTTATATATTGAAATTGTTGTGTGTTTGACAAACCGGAAAGTTTTTATGTTACACTTATAGCTAAGATCACACTCGACATTATTCTAAATTGAAATACCAAGTTTCATTAAAATTCACTCATCCGTTTTCCCAGGTACAGACAAATATTAAACTGAACTCGATATAGGTCATAACAATGACATCAGCTCACAAACACTTTTACGCTGGTGTTCTAACAATCCCAAGTTCCAGAGCTGGAGTGACTCGGCCACAGGCACAGGTGAGCATGGTTCTGCTGTTTCCCATTAAGTTCGCTCGCTACTCATTCTTATTAGAGCCTCACAGCAGGGATCAAATAGCTGGAATACTATGATGAACCAGTATGTCACATACCAATAGTTATTAATCTTAAGATATGTACTGTAAAACAGGCAACTCCCTTGAGTTATAATACTGACCAGGAAAACTAGCAGAAAGAGCCAGCTATACTTCAAGCTGGCTCAGTCAACTAGAAAAAGAAACTCAGGATAGTAAGGAATTTCAAGTTACCCAATTGCAACAGTCAAGTTTTAGGGAGGAAGGGGGTCTGAGATTGCTCTTGGTAAACTGTCAAAGTGTAGTAAATAAACAATTAAAATTCGGTACATTGATGGAATCTTATGAGACTGATGTGGTGATAGGAGTGGAATCGTGGTTGAAAGAAGGGGTGGGTAATAGAGAAGTATTTCCAGAAGGGTACACAGTCTATCGTAGAGACCGAGGAGATAAAAAGGGAGGGGGGGTGTTTATTCTGGTGAAGGAAACTTACTGTTCACATGAATGGTTTACCGATGAAAGGGATGAAATATTAGGGATAAAATTAGTTTGTGATAATATGAAGGAGGTGGGAATTATAGGAACATACAGGCCTGGAAGAGAGGAAAGAGACATGGAAATCTTTGAAAAAATAATAGATTATACTTGTAAAAACAATAATAATGATATGGTAATAATTGGGGGAGATCTAAATTTGCCTGAAGTTGAATGGAAAGGAGCTGCAAGTGAAGCCCATGAACAGAAACTGGCAAATAAGTTAATTTAGGAGGGAGGATTTACACAAGTAGTACAAGAACCGACTCGTCTCAATAACTTACTAGATGTATTCTTGGTTAAACCATGGGAAATTGTTGATAAAACTGAGGTAATTGAAGGAATAGGAGACCATAAGGCTGTAATAATGGATGTAGGACTCGTACCAAAAAGGCTTAATAAGAGGGTTACACAAGACAAGAAATTGTACAGAAAAACTAAAGTTGATGAATTTGGGACTTACCTTAACTCACAATTCAGTTGTTGGATAAGTGAAGGGAGTAACGTGGATACACTTTGGGCTAAATTTAAAGGAATTATTTGGGAAGGAGAGAAGAGATTTGTACCTGTTAAGAAGGGTAAAATGACCTCAGACCCTGTTTATTATACAAGGGAAATAAGAAAATTAAAAAGAAAATGTAGAATAGTAAACAGGAAAATCAAAGAGGGTAGGGAGAGTAGAGAAACTAGAAAACAGCTAATGAGGGAACTGAATAGAGTGAAAAAGGAAGCAAAAGAGAATTATATGAATGGCATACTTCAAGAGGGTAATGACCACAAAGGGAAATGGAAAAAGCTGTATTCATATATCAGGAATCAAAAAGGAAAAGGAATCCAAATTCCTACAATGGTGGGAGAAGGGGGTGAACACTATTTAACAGATACTGAGAAAGCAAACCTCTTTAGTAGGGAATTTAGAGATTCAGTAGATGATTGTCAAGAGTTGGAAACCGAAACAGAAGATAGAGAGGGAGAGAGACAGAGGGAAACAAGAAGCTTTTCATTCACAAACGAAGATATTTTCAGAGAAATCCAACTGCTTCAGCAAGGAAAAGCAGCAGGGAGTGATCAAATTACTGGGGAGGTATTAAAGATAATGGGGTGGTACATAGTGCCTTATTTAAAATTTCTCTTTGACTATGTCATAAATAATAGTGTAATACCAAAGGAATGGAAGGAATCTATAATAATACCAATTTATAAAGGAAAGGGTGATAAAAGGAAACCAGAGAACTACAGACCAATCAGCCTGACCAGTATAGTTTGTAAAATTCTGGAGAGTTTAATATCGAAGTACATCAGAGGGATATGTGATGATAAAAATTGGTTCATGAGGAGCCAGTATGGATTTAGAAAGAAATTTTCTTGTGAGGCACAACTGGTGGGATTTCAGCAGGACATATCAGATCAGTTGGATTCAGGAGGCCAGTTAGATTGCATAGCCATAGATCTTTCCAAAGCCTTTGATAGAGTGGAACATGGAATATTATTAAAGAAATTGGAGGGAATAGGATTGGACGTAAGGGTTACACGTTGGATAAAAGCATTTCTAAATTCAAGGGTTCAGAAAGTCAAAGTAGGAAATAATGTATCTCAGGAAGAGAAAGTTTGGAAGGGAATTGCACAGGGTAGTATAATCGGTCCGTTACTTTTCTTAATATACGCAAATGATTTAGGGAACAATATAACATCAAAAATAAGATTATATGCAGATGACATAATTGTTTATAGAGAAATAAACAACATTGAGGATTGTTCAGAATTACAAAGGGACCTTGAAAGTATCCAACAATGGGTTGAAGAAAATAATATGAAGGTTAATGGAGGCAAATCAACTGTTACAACTTTTACAAACAGGAGTTTTAAAACTGAATTTGAATATACTTTGGATGAGGTAGTTATCCCAAAAGATGGCAAGTGCAAATACTTAGGTGTGAGATTTGAAAGTAATTTGCACTGGAAGGGTCATATTGATGACATTGTTGGGAAAGCATACAGATCATTACATGTCATAATGAGGCTACTTAAAGGATGCAACAAAGAATTAAAAGAAAAAAGTTACTTGAGTATGGTTCGTCCATTATTGGAATATGCAAACAGTGTTTGGGATCCTCACCAAGAATACCTAATAAAAGAAATAGATAGTGTGCAGAGGAAAGCAGCAAGATTTGTAACAGGGGATTTCAGGAGAAAGAGTAGTGTATCAGAAATGTTAAAGGAACTTGGGTGGGAAACTTTAAGTAAGAGAAGGGAGAAAACTAGACTTACAGGATTATATAGAGCCTATACAGGAGAAGAAGCATGGGGAGATATCCGTGAGAGGCTTCAGTTGGAAAATAATTATATCGGCAGGACTGACCACAAATATAAAATTAGAAGGAATTTTAGCAGAAGCGATTGGGGTAAATTTTCATTCATTGGTAAGGGTGTGAAGGAGTGGAACAGTTTACCAGGGGTAGTGTTTGATCCTTTTCCAAAATCTGTACAGATATTCAAGAAGAGAATAAACAGCAACAGAGAAAATAAATGAAATGTTAGAGGGCATTCGACCAGTGCAGGTTATTGTATATAAAAAAAATGTGTGTGAATAAATTAATTCCATCCCCTGGTCTAAGGAGTTTGGACAGCCAAAGTAGGGGACTGCCTGTAGGGGTGAAGTACAGTGGGGACTTCGAGGGCCCTGGGACCGCTACGGTAGCTGTGAAGGCCCTTCAGGAACTCTGAAAAGTGGTGGCAAAAGGGGCTCTGGTTAAGACGCAGCAGGTCGTTATGCTACTTAGGATCCAGAACGGGTAAAAAAAAAAAAAAAAAATTAAATAAATAAATGCAATGTAAATATTAATGTTATACCAGTTGTATAGTATCATTTGAAGTAATTCCACATACTGTATATCAGTTGACTATATTTGTAAGTAGGACAGGATATATTATAAGTAGAATTTTGTAAACAATATAAATTTATTAAGGATGAGCTGTGTGTTTAATAGAAAACATTGTTAGCATAAATTGTATAATAATGTATTATAGGAAAAATTTTCTTCTCTTGTTAATTTAATATTTAGTGCTTGACAATAATGTATTTTAGTGTACCATTTGCCACCGAGGTAGACACCTCATTTGCAAATAAAGAGATTTTGATTTGATTTGATTTGATCAGAACATGTATGAACCAGAATTCCCCAGCTACTTCCTGCCAATATTCATATAGGCTGTTCTTCTTGGCATGTAACAGTAACAGCATCTATCGGGGAACAGTGGCAGCAGGAGAGACAAAACACATAACCAAAAATAATAGTCAATATATTACGCCTATTGCTCACAGTAAAATGTTTCTTAAAATTTGTTGTACAATTAATTTTATAAATATCTGGTGAAAAGTTGTGTTGCTCACGGTAAAATTATTTTGTAAAATCCGTGGAAGCATCAGGATGGCCATCTCTGAACTCACTTCTGAACTAAGATGTGTATGTGCTGACATCTATCGATAAACTTTTAAACCAAGAATCAGCTGTTCAACTTACAGTGTGTATGAGAGTATGGCTCCAACAAACAAAGCAAAACTTGCTGCTTTAGCTGCAATTATATGTTGTACAGTGGTAAAAGGGAAGAAAAGAAATGCCAGGAAATGCTGGACTCGCGATTGGATCAAAAGAAGAGAGGAAGGTAGAGGATCGCTGTCCTTGGTCGAAAATTAGTTGAAGTTAGAAGACCAGCATTCATATAGGAATTAGGCGGTTGTGTTTTCTGCCTCTCTTCTTGCATTTCTGTTGTGGTAAAGTGGCGTTTTAACTTCGTACAAACAAGGATATGCCAGGTATTCATCTAGTAAAACACTAACAGCTTCCGTAGCCCACCTGGATCCTGCCATTTTAGAAAGAAGTGTTTGTTTACAATCGAGCTTAACAATCTCCTCACGACGTAGCGCCAGCATCATCGTGATGTCAGCTTCGCTGATTGGTTCGTTTCGTAAAATTAATTTTACTGAATAGAACATGTCCTATTTTAAGAAAAGTTTTATCAAAGGTTTTATAAAACTTGAATTTGACCATGAGCAACAGAAATTTTATATAATTAAATTATTGTACAATAAATTTGACAGAAAATTTTACCGTGAGCAACAGGCATTATTATTTTTGATCAGTTTAATGGACTTATGATATTGTAGCCCTTCTCCTCTAGTTTTCTTCTGGTTGTGATATTAGGGCCTCCAATATAAAGGGAGTCCTTCCTGCTTTCATGATGTTCCTTCACAACTTTTTCTCATTGTATCATCTCTACAATTTTCCTTGTCGATATGAGCTGATGAGCACATGGTTTTTCCCCTTAAGACAATCATGACAAAACACCACCATCGCCAGTTTACACGACTGAACAATACTTCCATGTTAGTGATGATTGGCATTTACATGGACTAAGCAACAAAAGTCTAAATTATGAATATGCCTGTTATCATAGCTGGCATGTAAAACTGTAGAAGACATAATGAATGGAAATTGTACTCTCTACAATTTTTGTTACATAATATTTATCGATAGGACCACTAAAAACATAGATATTTGAGAATTAAATTTTAGGCCTTTCCCTAAACTACCATTTCACCACGGGTGAATAAAATTCTTTACAGCCTAGATTGCATTAGCTTATTCTACGATTTTATGCACCAATTCTCGTGGCTCCGCGCTGATATGGACTAAGCAACAAAAATATAAATTCATTAATATCTCTATTTTCATGGGCAGCACAGTACCAACTTTTTAAAATCTAAGTGATCATAACTTTTGTTATGTAGTGTTTAATGACAGAGCCAATAATAACAGACACTGAGAATTACATTTTAGGCCTTTTACAAAACTACCCTTTCATCCAGCGTGAAGAAAAATGATTTATAGCCTAGATTGTAGTCCCTTATTCTTGACTTTGCATACTGATTTTCACTGAATTCTGTTGAGCCATTCTCTCATGATGCATGTACATATATACATACATTCATTCATATATTACATACATGCAGAGATGACGGAAAGTTAAAAATTGCATTTCCTTCTTATTGTGGATACACTGATGCAGAAATACCATTCCTTTTCAAATCCGAGTACTGTACAGACAAAACTGTCATTTTATATTTAAAAATGTGAGAATACAGCTTATAGTCCTTCAAAATAATCGCCTCCTCAAATAGTTATACACTTCTGATAACACATGCACAGGTCTTGCATACTTCGAGCAAAGGCAGCCTATAGGACGTGGTTGAGTTCATCATTCACACTGCATTAAATATCGGTAATGTACAACAATCATTGTCCTTTCAAGTGTTGCTTCAAGCAAGGCAAAAGGAAATAATCAGCAGGGGCCAGATCTGGTGAATAAAAGGGGTGATGGAGAAAAAATACCCTTACTTGTCAGGAATTGCTGCATAGTTACGGCTGTACGGAGGCGTGCATTATCATGCAGCAGCCACCGGGTTCCATCTGTGGTGTAATGGCGATGGCACACATCTGATGCTCTTCAGGAGGTGACCCAAGATCTTCATAAAGGCGGTTGCAATCAATGTCGTGCCTTCTGGTAGGTATTGACGTCCGAAACGGGGGAGGAGCTTACCGTCAGCTGTTTCCAATATGGCGGTGAGATAGTGACGGGATGTAAACACGACAGTGATCGGGTGTGCGTCTGTAGGATTTATTAAGTGTTCAAAATGTCTTTGGTGTCGTATGCGCAACTGTTGAGAGTTGTCGGAGATTTCATGCGTCCATTAGTGGAAGGGGAAGAAATATTCAAGCGTAATTACTTGATATGTGTAGGTAAAAAGTTTGAAACAGAAGATGAAACTGGTTGTGTTTACAATCATCCCACATCGATTCAAAACAGCACAAAGTTAATGTTGTCTTGAACAAGGGGGTGAAAATGTGAAGTGCAACTGTATATGTAAAGCGGGTTTGTCAGAGAAATGTTACCGCTGACACGCTAATTCACCTTAACAGTTAAGCTACTGTAATTTTCCACTATTAGAGGTTATGGGGTAATTTCTTAGCCAGGTGACGGGGGAGTTACCTGTTTTGTAAACTGTAATCTTGGGGAAGAATGAAAATAATAATTCTACTAAGTAAATGTTGTAAAGCAAATAAATCTAGTCTTTAACAGGCTTGTGTTGGAACAGCCCACATAAACTTAAATGTTCTTCCATTTTTACCATCAGCACAAAAGTTAGAACTTAGAACCGACAATAATAAGTATAAACAAATTATAAGTACCTACAGAATATGCAGAGCAAAGTTGGAAAATTGTAATTTAAAAATACTATAACCTCTACAGTCACAGCTGTTTGAGGTTGAAGAATACTTGCTTTGTCCAATTCTACCAAATAATTAGGTTATGGCTTCTAATTTATGATGACCGGGCGAGTTGGCCGTGCGGTTAGGAGCGTGCAGCTGTGAGCTCGCATCCGGGAGATAGTGGGTTCGAACCCCACTGTCGGCAGCCCTGAAGATGGTTTTCCGTGGTATCCCATTTTCTCACCAGGCAAATGCTGGGGCTGTACCTTAATTAAGGCCACGGCCGCTTCCTTCCCATTCCTAGACCTTTCCCGTCACATCGTCGCCATAAGACCTCTCTGTGTCGGTGTAACGTAAAACAAATAGCAAAAAAAGCTGATTTATGACGGCAAAATACTACATATTTTCTTTCATTGATAGAAGTATTATATAGGCAATTTAAATTCAGTGCTTAATTACTACCAGTTAAAGATATTACTCACATGTAGATAGTTAATTTACTGTCTGCTGTTACACATATGAAGAAGTTTACAAAGAGCGGATTTCTATGTGCGGCACAGAAGTATTAGGCTACAAGTTTATCAGTATTTTTGATGTAGCTAAATATTTGTGAATACAAATTAGAGATAATAACTATCAATGAGTACAATAAACAGTACCGGTACCTACGCTGTGGAAAGAAGTCGTCTTCACGAGAATGCAGACTGCGCTCTGTCATGTATCACGCAACGCGTTTTCCAATTGACAGCGCGGAAACCCATCTTTCTCTCTGAACTTTTTGTACAGGAAAGTAGTGACCAGATTTCGCATCCGTTTTATACGATTTGCAACCTTATACAGAGCAGTACCTCCTCAAATTTGACAATTTTCTTTCTGTTTCCATCACGACGTCAATGCTTCGCCATGTAAATATACCTCACCAGTCACTATGTTGCAGCTTCAACATTCTACCGCGTGGCTGCGCCATCCAACTTTTCTGACGTCAATTCTTTATGAATGATCCCTCGAGCATAAACAAATATTCTGCATTGTCTTTACGCACAACTTCTCACACCTAATTTTATTTTTTTATTTGGGCGAATGCCGGTCCAGTTCCTATTATAGGCCATGTCTGCCAACCCCTTACTTTCTCCGAGCATCTCCTTCACCATAACAAATCTCCTGGCCTGAGAGACATTATCACTGCCTAAGAGGCCTGCCTCTCCCTTCAGACGAGGAATGAAAATATTTAGTAGTAGTAGTAGTAGTAGTAGTAGTAGTAGTAGTAGTAGTAGTTATAGCAGCAGAACAGCAGCAGCAGCAGCAGCTCCTGTATCACACCTATAACTGTTAGACAAATGCTCTGTTGAATCATCATCCATGGCATCAGGTAATGCTAAATGAATGATTCAACAACAAGAATTCCAGCGGAGAGCATCTGGCGGACCAACTCCAGGAACTTCTAGAACTTCTGACAAGGCTAGAGCTGAACCGAAAATGCCTGAATGAGTGATTTCCAGCTCAGGCCCTCCAATGGAGGACGAAGCTATTAAACAGCCTGTAGATTGATGGACTGAGAAACTCCCACCTCAAACAACGGGAAACGCTGTGCCATCGTACCTGAAGGTACCCCATACACCTCAATTGCCAGTATCTAAACATCAATGTTGGATGCTGGAAAGCAAGATTCAATGATCAGCGGCATTTCACCTGCCAACAGGTAACCGATCACCTTGTTACATGTTGCTGAACCCCATCAGTTATACAGATGCAGCTAAAAAACCCGCGCTGCCTAACTACGCCTGACAATGTATTGGGATGGCTCCAGGAACAATTCGCACCTCCCCATTCTTCATTATCAAGCACCATAACCTTGACCCGGACAATAATCATCCCAAGGCTATCCATACCATAATTACCAGGATCCTTCTCAATGCCCCGAAGGATTATAATTTAGAAATCCGAAGGAGTAAAAAGGAATATACCTTGAAGACAACCAGGCCATTCTACTCTATTAGAGAACACCACTGGACTTGCTAAATTTGGAAAGCACATAATGTTGCAGAATCTAATTCAGTGACCAAGGCAGAGCATACCACCTTTGCACCCAGCACCAACCTTATCAGTTGTTGGTAATTGACCATCTGCAGCAGCAAATATTCAAGACCATCTGAATCAAGTACGTCAACAGGCTAACATCCTTGATGTACACCCTGTCCAGTGGCATGCCAACGTTGGACCAGCTACTGCGAGAGGGGGAGCTAATCTACACCAAGCGCCATAGAGAGGAAGCTTCCAGATGGTGGTGGTGGTGGTGGTGATTTTTGTTTTAAGAGGAAGTACAACTAGGTAATCATCCTCTCTGAACAAAGTAAGTAAAAAAAGAAATTTAAAACAAAACAAAATTATTTATTCAACAAAGGAATTTTGAAACTAAGTACAAAATAAAACAAAGAAGTATTGAAGTAAGCCGAAAAATCTCTGAGTAACAGAACATACCCTTGATTAATCCACTTTCGCACATGAAGTGGATGATGAGATCAGCAGCAGTCGCATCATTGGCTAATATGTGTTTGAGTGTTTCCTGCAGGCCAGAGAGATCGGCGCACTCTGCAAGGATATGGGCCACGGTGAAGTCAGCACCCTGTTTTCTTAATTGCTCTCAGCTTGTTGGGAGTTCAGTTAGCTAGCCACTCCGATGCCCACAACGCCAAGATAGTTTGATGTAGCCGAGAACAAATATCTTCAGTGTCCTCACCACTATAACGTCACCATTGTGACCGCTGCAGGTATACAACCACAAGCCTCATACATTCTGTTTTAATGATCAGGTATGTGCTATTTGCAGTGGAGCTCACGCCTCATCCAAATGCACTAAATCGGGCTTCACCCAAGTGCAGTACTTGTAATGAGACCCATCCTACTTTTTCAGCAAAATAAAAGGATAAATCCCAACCTCTACCCTCACAACCAAAAACCATACCATCCATTACCCCCACTGACCTACGTACCCCAACATCCTTTTCCTCACTTCCCCCCCCCCCCCTCCATCCAGGAACATCCTGCGGTTCCTTACTTTGGTGGTCCAGAATGTAAACCCTTCCAACAAACTCTCGTCCTGCAACGGATTCAATTAGCGGCACGATTGTCTTTCGAACACACAATGATGCCATATATAGAGGGACAAGGATGCACTGTGCATTCTTTCTCCTAAACTCCTCTCTATTAATACAAAATTGGAAGATTTATTATGAAAATGTGTGCTCACTGAGAGCCAAGCATCTACTACTGGAACTGCAAATAAATCAACACCTCCTTATCAACCTGTGACGTAGACTCTTTGTGGCTCGCCTGGAAAAATACATTTTTCTGGTGCGCTGACCAAACTGTACCGAAATGCACTTTAAAAAGAGAGAAGAAAGCCCCGTGGATTAAGAAAGAACTTTTGAAGTTAATAAGGAAACGGAACAATCTATACAAAAAGTGGAAACAGTGCCAAACGGAACAAGCATGGGAAAAGTACAAATCTGCACGCAAAGACACTAAGAATAGGATCAAGGAGGCTTACGATCAGTACATTCACAAGGCTTGCTCAGATACCAAAGAGCTGTGGAAGCTGCTAAAAAGGAACAGTGGCAGCGCTGCACCAAGCTCCTTTCAAGCTAACGGGAAATCCATCTCCACGCCCGCAGACATTGCCTCAGCCTTCAGTGACAAATTTAAAGAGAATTTCTCCCAGGCACAATCTGCTGGGGACATGTATATAACCAACACACCCGTACCACCCCTCTCTCTCACCAGCATCTACTTCTCGGAACTTGAGGTACTAGCAAGTTTGAAGAGGATTCGACCCCATGCGGCAAGCGGCCCTGATGAAATACCCAGCCGTATACTCCGTGACTGCGCTGAGTCACTGGCACCATCTCTCTGCGAACTATTCAACCTGTCACTTCACTGTGGATCACTGCCCCAAGATTGGAAGTGTGCTGATGTAGTTCCAATTTTCAAGAAAGGGGACAAAGCACTCATTGACAACTATCGGCCAGTGTCTCTCACATCCCACGTATGTAAATGTATGGAACGACTGGTAGCCTGTAATATACGGGCCGGGAAGGTAATCTGCTAAGTGAAAGCCAGCATGGTTTTCTTCCAGGAAGATCCTTTAATACTTTATTAACAAAGGTTATTGATGAGTGGCAGTTCTCTCTGGAGAAATCTAAAATTGTTCAGGTTGACTGCGTGGCTTTGGACTGGGCTAAAGCTTTTGATCAAATCCCTCATGAACGACTTTTTGTTAAAATTAAGACAGATGAATGTTAGGGGAAGTGTACTGGCATGGTTGCGGTCATTTCTCGAGGGTTGAACACAACGTGTTGTGTTTGATGGAGTTCGATCATCGACCGTTAAAGTAACCTCAGGAGTATGTTAAGGCACCGTCCTCGGACCTTTATTATTTAATGCATTTGTCTCTGATTTACCTAAATGTGTGATCTCAACCATAGCTCAGTACACTGATGACACAGTAATGTACAGGAATATACAATGTGCAGAGGATTGTCTAAGGTTACAGTCGGACTTGGACACTATAGCGGTGTGGTGTTACGTCAACGGTCTCAGCATTAATGCTGGCAAATGTAAATACATTAGGTTATGTAGGTCTCGACACCCAGTAGAATGTATATATAACATTAATAATGTACATATTGAGCGAGTTAAAACTATGCATTTGTTAGGAATAACCATTTCTGAACAACTAAAATGGAACGCACAAACAGAGGAAGTGAGATGCAAAGCTGCCAGGGTGCTCGGTTTTATGCACAGAAGCCTCCGTGGGTGCAGGTCGAATGCTATACAGACGGCTTACCTGACACTAGTGAGACCTATACTAACGTTTGGTCTACTTGCTTGGCACCCTACCACTGCAGCTGACCTTCACAAACTAGAAGGAATCCAACGTCGCGCTGAACGACTAATTAACAAGAACAGCTGCCCGTCTTCCCTCCCGTCAATCGCCTCCTTGTGTAAACAAAGCGACATCACCTTCTTACACAAGTCCCTCACAGGGGCCATTCACCTGTCACCATTCCCTCGGCTCTCCTTATCTTACAGCTCCGTCCGTACAAGCAAAGGGGTGTGTCTTATACCCCCCTTTGCGCGATCCGAGTCCTACATACTAGGTTTCTTTGCTTGTTCAGCGCGGCTTTGGAACGATCTACCCGCCAACATTAAATGTAGAAATGTAAATATAGTTAAATGTTATGTTAGGAAGCACATACGGTGAGAAAATGCATGTGAATATGTGGAAGAATGAATGAGGGAGTGAAAGGTTGTATAAATGAGAATAGGTTATACTTTGTTACTTTACCTGTAAATAGTGTATATGACTGTTTTACTTTAGGATTTAGGTAATTATTTCAAAGGTCAGGGGGCACTACGTGTAGGGGGCTTGTCTTTTTCCCCTAACCTTCCATAGATGCTGTAAAGATTTATGGTAAATAAATAATGAATGAATGAATGAATGCCATAATTTTTAATGAAACATTCTTGGAAAAAAATAGAAAAGCCCCAATATAACCACCCCATATTCTGTATATTCCCCTGGTTCTTCTTCACCTAAAAACTTTGTAGAGTCTATTGACTTAAGTACAGTACTTATTTAATTACTGACGACATTAATGTAATGTCTTCTGATCTATTGCAATAAAACACTTATGATCAACTTTTACACGACATCCAGGGTGTTGATTTACATTTACCCCTCACCTATCCGCCCTACACCCAAGACTACCCATGACATTCTTTATCCTCTCCCATTTTCTTACAACTAATTGTGACATTACCATCCATCGGAAGTGATCGCATCCCAACATTGTTAACAATTTCAAATAGATTAACAAACCAACATAATCAACGTTCCCCACCAGTATGTTATTACGAAACAATGAGCCACCTATTAGGCTAGACGAACTACAAGACTTCATTAAAATACTAGAATATACCTTAAACACAGCAGACCAAATTCACGTGCCTCACCACTCTTCCCACCCCTCAAAAATACCTCTCGCACTCTGAGCACTTCAACATCTTAAAATACTCCCACAACCTCTATAAAGCATGTCTTTGAACCCGTGTCGAGAACATAGAAGCACATTCCAACATGCCCATTAATTTATTAAAGCTATCAAAAGAAAAGCTTGGACTGACACTTGTACTAAACAGTCTAACGTAACTGATACCCATAAATACTGGACTACATTAAAACAGTTAACAAACAATAAAAATTCCTACCCTCACTACCCAATTATATGTAATGAATCCGCTCCTAATGGCCCCAAAAAAATCCAACATTTTTGCTGATTATTTTGAGAAACATTTTCTCCCCTTCCACTGATCCGAATTTCTACCACCCCGACCATAAAGTAATATCCAAGTACACGCATATAAATCTAATCGCCACTGAAAATTACTGGTAAAGATTTATGTCCACCTTGTCAATACTATAAAATGTTATTTAATTTATATTTCAACAACGCTGTACATGTTTCAAGAATCTCACTTGTTCTCTTCATCAGTGAGCAAACAATTTGTGGACTTGATACCTGTATATACAAATATACTCTGATATAATGCAACCACCCCTAAATCCTTCATCAACCCTCTTCCTGCTCATGACTTATAACATCTATTAAATAACCCCATTACACTACAAGATATAAAAGATGTACTCAGGAAAAAAAATACACTGCAGCTGTACAAGACCAGATTACTTGCAGATATATCAAAGAAGCTCCGCACTCTTTCCTGCAACTCCTCGCTGCAATTTATAATACCAGTGGTCAATCCCACTGGGGATATAATTCTCTTATTCCTGAAATCTAATAAATCACCTTCCGAAATAAGCTCCTATAGGCCTGTAACTCTTCTACCCATCTTGTCCAACATTTTAGAACTGTCCTAGCCCGATGTATACACCTACATACACTCACTTAACCTCGCACTACAATCGCAAGCAGGTTTCCAATTACATTATTTCATACAAGATCACGTGTTTCATATTTCGGCATCCCTAAGGCCAGGCACGCACTAGCAATTTATAATTGCGCGATTGTTTAGCTGCAAAAATAAAACACACTGCTACAAATATGAATGCACACACATGCAACCATAAAATCGCAGCGATTAAAAAGATGCAACCGGACCTATTTTCTTGGTGACACGACTGTCGCGCTCTCGGAATGAGTCACATAGAAAGGAATGAATCTGCTCGCACAAGCGACCATTCACTAAGTTTTACAATATTTAAAATTCTTCCACCGTTTTGATACTTTTTTTTGCCTTTTGGCAAATTTTTTATTTATCAACAGTACATGTTTCGTTCCTTATTTCGGAACATCCTCAGCTGTTATTGTAGCTTAGGTGAATTGCTAAGATTTAAAACATGTTAATTTGCAGGTACGGTACATTGATTCACTTAAAAACTGCTAAAATTACCAATTAAATTAATGATATTAAAAACAATGTAGGGGTTAGTGTGTTAATGATATGAGAGCGAATGATTACATAGTTGGTCAGCTTAAAAAACTATGTCTATTCATTTGAATAGTTGTTAAAAATTTCATTTTGTTACATTAAAATGTCTATTTGCGGTTAAAAGTTTAAAAAATGTTTGACTTCGTAACACTTTTCAAATTATTGAATGTTTTATCTTCTGTTCCTTCCAGGTAAGTTGTTATATATTATGAGTTTGTTTATGGTGCCTTTGATTGAGTTTAATGTGGAACTTTGAAGCTGATTGCTGAACAATATTTGTGAAGGGAGCTTCGTTTCAATTTCTGAAATGAAATAAAATAAGGAAATTGAAATTTGTTTAAAAAAACGTGTGTCTTTACATAATAACTAAATGTATAAAAAAGTGTTAGACTCCAATTCTACTGTGACCCTGGAGGGACGTTTGTTGCTGCTTTGCATCTTGTATAGTAATGGTGTGTGCGTTCCGCTGTATGCTCCTCCTAACGGGGAGGCAAGGTTGCGGAGAGGGGAGGGGCCGTGTCGGTTACTGTCACGGCATCAACTTTAGAAGGGCTAGGAAGAGGGGATGTACAAAATGGCGGAGATTCGGTCTTATTTATCCTTTTACTGTTTGTATCGCGTCTTTTGCCTAAAATTTCAAGACTTGATAGTGTCCCAGGATTTCTAATGTCAATAGTTTCATTTAGGTTATTGTCCTGATTGCTTTTTTGTTCTAAATAAATGTATAGATTTTCTAATGTGTTAAGGAGAGCTCCTTTGTTTATTTTATGCAATATAGTTAAATCCTGCTCTATGGTTGTAAATTGATGTCCGGTTGAACTCATGTGTTGACCCATCGCGGAATTTTTTTTATGTCTTTCAGCGTTGACGTGCTCCTGGTATCTTACAGTAAAACTGCGCCCTGTTTGTCCGACATAACTTTTTTTTACATTGGTGACACTTCAATTTATAAACTCCTGATTCAGAATGTTTGTTTTTTCCTAGGGAATTAACACTATTGTAATTCAATAATTTATGCTTTGTGTTATTGCTGGTTGAATATGCGATCTTATAATTATATTTTCTAAACAAATTGGTTACTGTATATAAGTTAGGGTTATTGAAGGTGAACTTGGCATATTTGTCTTTCTTTTTTGTTTCGGGTTTTAGGTTAGTTTGTAATTTCTGTTTGAATTTACCGATTATTTTGTTTATTATTTTTGGTTCAAAACCGTTGTATTGGGCTTGTTTGTGAATAAAGCATAGTTCTTTTTCTCTTTCTGTGTGTGTAAGGGGTATATTAAACGCTCTATATATGTAACTGTAATAAGCTGACGTATTTTGCGATTCTGGGTGCAATGAGTAGTTCTTTATTGTAATGGGAGTAAAAGTGGGTTTCCTGTGTATCTTGAAGACAAACGCTTCCTTTTTCTGTGTTACATTTATGTCTAAAAAGTTAATGGAGCTTTCTTTTTCTTTCTCTAATGTAAACTTTATTCTGGAATCAAGTGTATTTAATTTATTGAGGATATCGTCACTGTTATTCTCTCTTTGATCTATTACGGCATAAGTATCGTCCACAGAGCGGATCCATAAATTGAGACCTTCTATTTGTCCTATTATTTTGGTATGTTCGAGGTAATCAAGATAAATATTGGCTAAACCCATTGGGAGGCCTTCTTGTCTGTATATTTTTATTGAAAGTGAAGTAATTGTGTTTAGTAACGAATTTAAGTATATTAATGAAATCTTCTACTTCTGGTATGCCGAGTTGATGTTCTATAAGATTCTTCCTAATAATTTTTATTGTTTCGTCCACTGGAATATTTGTATACATGTCCTTGATATCAAAGGAATATGTTACTTGATGTGGTGTTAATTTAAAGTTTTTGAGTATTTTACAAAAGTCTACTGAATTTTTTATTGGTGTCTTGTTGTGAAAAACGTAATGTTTGGTTAGGAATGTATGTACGTATTGCAATGTTTTATAAGTAGGGCTGTTGCGAAAGTTTATTATTGGTCTTATGGGAATTCCTTCTTTATGTAACTTTGGTAAGGCTCTTGCTGTTGGAAGGCCAGGATTCATGTTTATCAGTTTTTGGACGTCTTGTTCACTTAAAATAAAGGTTGCGTTTCTTAATAGTGTTTTTAACTCTTTCTGAGTTTTAGTTGTAGGGTCTCGATCTATTTCCGAAAAAGTGCTATTATTGAAGAAAGTTTCTGTTTTTTTAATATATTCCTCCTTATCTAAAACTACTATTGTCCCTCCCTTGTCCGCTTTGGTAATTACTATTTCCTCTTGTTTTATTTTATGTGATAAACTTGAAGTAGGTTTATTTCTGTTATGGGAAACTATTAAGCTCCCTTCACAAATATTGTTCAGCAATCAGCTTCAAAGTTCCACATTAAACTCAATCAAAGGCACCATAAACAAACTCATAATATATAACAACTTACCTGGAAGGAACAGAAGATAAAACATTCAATAATTTGAACAGTGTTACGAAGTCAAACATTTTTTAAACTTTTAACCGCAAATAGACATTTTAATGTAACAAAATGAAATTTTTAACAACTATTCAAATGAATAGACATAGTTTTTAAGCTGACCAACTATGTAATCATCCGCTCTCATATCATTAACACACTAACCCCTACGTTGTTTTTAATATCATTAATTTAATTGGTAATTTTAGTAGTTTTTAAGTGAATCAATGTACCGTACCTGCAAATTAACATGTTTTAAATCTTAGCAATTCACCTAAGCTACAATAACAGCTGAGGATGTTCCGAAATAAGGAACGAAACATGTACTGTTGATAAATAAAAAATTTGCCAAACGGCAAAAAAAATATCAAAACGGTGGAAGAATTTTAAATATTGTAAAACTTAGTGATTAAATTTTGATACGGAAAATGAAGTTGATTCAGTCGCAGTTCAAGCAATTGTCTTCAATGTCCAACTGCATGAATTTTAGAATAGCACCAGTAATACCTGACAACGAAACAAACGGTGATGATGACCTTGTAACTTAAATAGTGTGCCCGATACCGACTGATACTGAATATTGGAAAAAAGAAACTTTAAAATAAAGAACATAAAATAAAAATTTGGGAAAGAAAATATGTTTCCATGTCTGTCGAAATTGGAATTAATCTTCCGGGGCAGAGAAGAAAAATAAAGGTGTGTTTTACACCCTATTTGAGTTCAGTTTAATTATTTGACCTTTACTACCGTGGTGGTGGTGGTGGTGGTGGTGGTGGTGGTGGTGGTGGTGGTGGTGGTGGTGGTGGTGGTGGTGGTGGTTGTGTAATGCTAGATTTTTGTAGTATTTCAAAGATGATGGGCAAAATGAACCATCCGGGCAAATGATATTAGGATCGAGTTCTTTTATTTTTAGAATTGGCTTTACACTGCACCGACACAGATAGGTCTTAAGGTGATGATGAGATAGGAAAGGCTTAGGAGTGGCAAGCTGCAGCCCAAGCATTTGCCTGGTGTGAAAGTGGAAAACCATAGAAAACCATCTTTAGGGCTGCTGACAGTGGGGCTCGAACCCCACTGGATTCAAGCTCACAGCTATGTGCCCCTAACTGCACGGCCAACTCGCCCGGTCTTTTAATTTTTATAAGTACTGGGTCGCACATATAATTTCTGGATACAAAGAAATGAAACCAATAATTAGGACAATCAATGTATGTATGTTCAGTCCGTCAGTGATGCCGCTGGTGGGATCCTCAACAGTTCTGCCATCAGCTGTCATAGAAGGCCTAGGCATCACTGAAGAGGCGTACTAGGGAAATGAGGAGTGAGGTAGTTTCCCGTTGCTTTCCTCACCAAGCCAGAGTTACTATTACATATCAGTCTGCCAAGCCCACTGAAATGCATACACCAACCGACCCTATGAGCAACATTTTCACATCATTCATAGCAGGGACTGGTTGCATAAGGATTGGCATTACTAGCATCACTCATACCTCAGTCACTTTCATATTGTCAAAGCCAAGGATAAGACAGAGACAGATCTATGAAAGTAACAAAATTGCTCTAGCCTGCACCAGAAGACATAGTGCACCGTAAATACTAGGTCCTGCCAGCAAAGGCATAGGACAATCAATGAGTTAATAATAACTTAGCGTATTAAACATTAAAAGCAATGAATGGATCCAACAATAATAGTTGTGATCTTGAGGCACTCCAATGAATTTGTACGGCTGCAATAGTGACAAATTAATGAAATTAATTACATGCAACATAACATACTCAAATAATTGAAGTAAGAGATCAACAGTCATGCTTCAATATTATTTGAGAAACACATTCTTCAACGGAAAGTTTCTAAATGTTCTGAAGAACACTGGAGCAAATTTAAAGATAAAGTCAACAGTTAATTTCTGATTCAGCAAAATTTTAGGCAAACAAAATTCGACAAATTAGTACATTATCTATCGTGCAACTGCATAAAAACGATTCATAAGTTGTAGTGCGTGCATAAGAATAAAATACTGCAACAGTGGCTTTTCTGTCGCAGCGACCAGAAATCGCAAGAGCGCACCTAGCATAACAACCTACTTAAAGCCAATAAATCGAGTAGCCTTCATCACCCTTAATATTGAAAAAGCATTTGACAAGCTTCGCATCTCAGGTCTCATTTTCAAACTTTGCTATCTACCTCTTCCCATCCTAATAATAATGTTATTCGCTCTACCTCCCACTAAGTACTTTTACAGTCTTTGGAGATGCCAAGTGCCAGAATTTAGTCCCACACGAGTTCTTTTACATGCCAGTAAATCTACTGACACAAGGTTGACGTATTTGAGCACCTTCAAATACCACCGGACTGAGCCAGGATCGAATCTGCCAAGTTGGGCTCAGAAGGCCAGCGTTCTACCGTCCAAGCTACTCAGCCTGGCTTTCCCATTACAATAATCCATTTTCTTGCCAATTTCTTTCACTCCCATTCCGCTCAAATTACAATACATAATACTGTATCATATTCATTTCCTCTCGCAGCAGGAGTCCGTTATTCCCAATGCTTTATGTCCTTTATTGTATCAATATTCCTAAACCATCCCCTCTCCTTAGACTACATCAATTTGCAACAATATTGCAATTCTCGCCCTTGCAAATATCCTCCAGTCCCTAAGGTCCTGCCCTCAATCCTATCTAAATGAGCTCAAACAAGGCTTAATCTCCGGCAAATCAACTTTAAAGTAAGGTACATAAAACACAATTGTTTTCAAAACCCATAAACGTTGATACCAAGCTACTAACCAAATTTATCTCGCTAAAAAAAATGAACTTCTCATGGAAACCTCTACCCTAACCTATCTTAGTATCACGTTCCAAAATAACCCATGATAGAACATACACTTGGACAAAATGTATCAAAAGGCACGCTGCATGTTTCATCTCCTTCAAAGGTTGGTGGCTGAAACCTGGGGTTTAAAAGCACCAAAAATTATCAACACATATAAAGTCTCTGTTCAACCCGTTCGCTCTTATGGATAGCAGCATATCCACTCCACTATCTGGAAATACATGTCCTCGGACACTCCAGGCACTAAAAGCCATATGACAGGCGAGTTGGCCATGCGGTTAGGAGCGTGCAGCTGTGAGCTCGCATCCGGGAGATAGTGGGTTCGAACCCCATGGTCAGCAGCCCTGAAGATGGTTTTCCATGGTTTTCCATTTTCACACCAGGAAAATGCTGGGGCTGTACCTTAACTAAGGCCACGGCCGCTTCCTTCCCATTCCTAGGCCTTTCCTGTCCCATCGTCGCCATAAGACCTACAGCAAATAGCAAAAGACGTACAGCAAATAGCAAAAAACAGAAGAGAGCCATGTGCCATTTCCATTTCATTTCTGGAAATACAGATATGCTATACAACTAGCTTACAGATTCTGACCAGAAACAAAAATCAAGATGATAAATGAATGACCAATACACCATTCCAGTGATCCTTTCCCATCTCTACTGTATCTGACTTCATTACCTCGAAACATGTGTCTCCAAACTAAGGTTGAAAGAATACCACCTTCCAATACTATGCTTTTATAGCTAGTTCATGAAAATACAAACATAATCCAGCTTAAGTCTAACTACTTAACTAAAAGACTAGTGCAAGTTTCATTCCTAAAAAAACGGAACCTCTTCAGCTAAAAAATTTAAATGCAAAAATTGACACATATAGTTAAAACACTTGTGGTGAGGATGTAGTTGAAAATGTTTTTATTTTATGCTAAAACACACAAAATATGCCAATGTTCAAGTTCATAATAAAAACTACATCCGTGAGTGAGACGTGTTTGTACAAAGCAGCCTTCCTTTCTTCAAAAATGCTGGAACTGTTACTGTTGTTTTATATAAACTTTACATAACTTAAAGCTGACATTCATGGACTTAAAAATTTTTTAAAAAATTTAATACGAGGACTGAGGAAACTCCTTGAGAAACCACAGTTGAAGTTAGGCCATCAGTAAACCTGTTGGTAAGGCATGGTAAAGGCAAAATGGAAATGGAAAGGAAAGAAAATTTACAAAGAGGGAACCTTATGGATGCACAATAGGTATCAAAAACCATACATAATGCTTACCTCCTTGCTGGTTTCACTTTGCTTACTTTCCTTGTGCCGTCAGCTGGTTGAGTGTGTGTGTATCATGCAGTTGACCTGTGAGAGGGGCAAGAGGGGAAGACTGGAAATGGAGGGGAAAGTAGGGGTGATGTCATAGGGAGTAAAGTTGATGGGAGGGAGACGTACTAAATGTTCATCTGGACCAATTTTAAAAACTTTTCTTCGTAAATCCAAAATAGAAACCTCTTCCAATAGTATATTTCTGTTTTCCGTGATCTCATTTTTATTCAGCTTAGGACTCTGTTCTTGGTCAATCTCAATATAAAAGATTTCCAGGATGTTCATTAATTTGCCTTTGTTCAGAGTGCGTAGGATGGTCAAGTCTTTTTCTATTGTAGAGAAACAATGATTATGCTTGTCATACGCAAGCTCATGGCTGAATATCTACATATCTATTGTAGTTCTCCATATTGATATGTTCTTGGTACCATACTGAAAAATTCCTAAATGTTTGTGTAACATAAGAAGTATTACAATCTGTGTATTTGAACATGTACTAATCTTTTATTAATTAGACTTCAAGCTGGATTATGCTTGTATTTCAATGAATTAGCATTAAAAACACTAAGTAATTGAAGGTAGGATTCTACGTTCAACTTTAGTTGAGTTAATGCCAATACGAAATCAAAACAATGATATTTATGTGTCTCATGTAACCTTCCCCAACTACCGGATGCAATTAGCTTATCTGTGCTCGCCCGCACTATCCTTCACAATCAGTCAACTCCCACCACCAAATACCTATCTCCTACACCATTCCTACACCAACCTCCGCCCACACTTACATCGTATATCATCATCATCATTTCCCCATTATCCAGCTGTAGCCGGGTAGGGGCAAATATGGTTCCTCTCCACTTTCTTCGGTCTTTCAACCACTCCTCCTCCAACACTGTGTCCCAGTCCAGGTTTCTTTCTCTAATACTGCGTTGGATTGTGTTCATCCATCTCAATCGTGGTCTCCAGTGGCCTCTCCTTCCTTACATTTGCATTTCCATCACATTTTTTTGGCATCACTCATTCGCTTTATGTGCCCAAACCATCTTAGTTTGGGTCTTCTCTATTTGTTGCGGGTGGTTTGAAATTCATAACGTGGATGCTAAAACTTTGTGTGAAATCGCCACTGAAAAACTAAGGAACATATTTTCGAGGAAATCAATGATTTTTTTTTTTTCCTGTGAATTTATGTAAAAATATTAATGGAATTTTCAGAACTAATAAGAAAGACATATTTATTTAATCTTTATGAGTGTTAGATGAAAGACATTTATTTTGGTATTGGAGAGCTCCTGTAGTGTGCTTGTTGTAACTTGCAATCTGTTAACCAACCTTTTGCATCACCCTGTATTTGCCACGTGGAGGCTTCAATAATGAAATTGCTGCATTTCGCAATCGAAACCTCTAGAATTTGTTGTCCATATAAGGTAATTTGTTTTAATTGGTCGGAATAACGACTTTCTTCATTGGCAAAAATTTTGGGTCGAATCGTAATAAGCTTCCCTGATTGGCTGTTTGCGTGTTTATCAATTTCCAGCCTTTGACTCATTGGTAGGAGCAGGGATCTTATCTACATCTTTGGTTTACGTATGTCCTCACGGAAGGTAATAACGTAATAATCAAAGTAATAAACCTGAAGGAACATATGTCAACCGATAAGACACCAATTATAACATCGCTTGTTTCAAAAACATACACATGGCTAGAAGCAAAGATAAGCAGGATTACCAACATGACAACTACAGAAAGGATGTGGGAAGCAGACAGGGATCCCTATGAGGTGGTGATCTTACGTGACATTGTAGGGAATAAGACGTGCGAGCGATTACCCTTCAGTCTGCATTTACTAACAAATAAGGACATTTTTAACATAGTTGAATAACAGCAATTTAAAATAAGGTAACATGATCAATAAAGAAAAACAGTGAATCAAACCACGAATTTCCTATCTATGGTTCTTCAGAAAACCAAAATTGTAATAAAATATTAAGATTACATTTAAGAAAATGGGACCAACTTCTGCAATGAAAATTCACAAGGAAAATTTAACAGGGAGTATAAAAGCAATTACAACAATTTTACAAGGCAAACAGAAAAGGAACTTTACAGATTATTACATATAATTTACAAGGAAAATGACAAAGGAATTTAAAATTTAATGCAGAGGCCTTTCGAGTTGCTGTCTTCCTAGTACACATCAGCGAGACGCATAGCTCCAAACGGAGTACACTAAATTGACGCATGACTACGGGTGGCAACCCCGGATGGAAAATTAAATTTTACATTAAATTGAAAAGGTTAATAAAAGGGAATTGCCTCCAAAAGAAAAGGATATGCCTAGCTGACGAGCTAAGGCATTACAAAACAAAACGGCGAAAACCAGGGTCTGAGATAAACTCCAAAGCAAATAAAGTTTCATGTTGATTTAAAATTAGAGAAAAGGAAATGTGCTTACCCTGAGGTGACTGGAGCCGCTAATGGGATCACACTCGAACTGCGTCCGACCGTGAGGACGTACGAAAACCAAAGACGTCCTGCTTCATTAATGTTAGTGTTCACCCCCAATTCTCCACTCTCTAATCTGTGGCCCATTAACGATCTTCTACCTGATGTTGCAAATCCAGAAACGGTCCGTGCTGCTTGGGACCGTGATAGTTTATTACGCTAAAGTTCAACGTAACTATAATCACGGGCGAAGACCACACAATCTGTCTGTGGGTGACCAGGTTTATGTAAAGACTCATACTATAAGCAGTGCTGCGAACCATGTCATTAGTAAGTTGGCCCCGAGATTTCAAGGTCCCTGCACTATTTTGAAATTTCTACCCCTGTGTCATTATTAGTCTGCGATTCTGAGAAGAAGAAGAGGATCAGTCGGGTCCATTTGTCTCAAGTTAAGATCCCCTAGTTACGAGATGATACTTTAGAAACCATTTAGGTACTTTAAGGAAACTTAGTTATAATCAAATTTTGGGATAAAAATCCAGCCAGATATATTGGCAATTTTATAGGTTAATTAGGAATTTTTTTAGCTGTAATAAGGATGGTTGTTTGAGACCATGTTAGGTATAATTTAGTATGTCTTTTAGGTAAGGTTAAGATTTTCATTCATTTTCACTTCATAAATTTTCGGGCGTTAAGGTAAACTCCAGTGAACTTTCCTTATGTTATTTGGTTTCTTATATTTGGTAAATTATTAAACATGCTTGCCCTGGGAGCGGGGTTGGAATTCCCAAAGATATTTGGTGCAAGGTTATCCTCCCCGCATGGAATTTTAACAGTTCCTCTTATTTAGTAATAAGTTTGGCAAAGAAAAACAGAAAACCTACCCTTCAGCCTATGTTTCTTTAAAGACTCTTCTAGATAGCCAAGCTATGGCTTTTCCTGTATAACTTCCTTTTCTGCTGTGGATTGATCTCTGTTCCAGTGATCACAATAACCTGGGCCATCCAGGGAACCTGCCATGCCTGCTGGAAGGGGCACTACGAATTCCTGACCAGTTTGCATCCAACCTGGGAGTGCAGTGACCCGAAGTTCCTGGTGGTGGCAGTAGCTCAGTACTGCACCATGCCTTACTACTTGTTCACTGTGAGTTCACTACTCGAGTGAACTAAATGAAGCTTCGTCAGAGACCCTGATGGGACTGAAAAGGGATACCGTGTTGGCAGGCGGCCAATGTCAGCAACCCTATGGACAGCAATACCTGTGGTCGAGCTTAGGAAATTCTGGTTCAAATAGATATTCCTGGTGAGAATCGCATCAAGATGTGGGTGCTATGTGTTGGAATCAGTGTGTTTCCACAGATTTTGGACCTTCAGTTAAAACCTCCAAATAATTTAACTTGTTTTTAGTTTAATAATCGAGCGGAGCTCGAGATTAGGAGGTGGAGGATGTTGCCGGTGGTTTGTAGTTCATAACGTGGATGCTAAAATTTTGTGAAATCGCCATTGAAAAAACTAAGGAACATATTTTCGAGGAAATCAATGAAATATTTGTTGTTGTTTTTTCTTAATTTATGCAAAAATATTATTGGCATTTTCAGAATGAAATATTTGTTGTTGTTTTTTCTTAATTTATGCAAAAATATTATTGGCATTTTCAGAACTCATAAGAAAGACATATTTATTTAATCTTTATGAGTGTTGGAAGAAAGACATTTATTTTGGTATTGGAGAGCTCCTGTAGTGTGCTTGTTGTAACTTGCAATCTGTTAACCAACCTTTTGTATCACCCTGTATTTGCCACGTGGAGGCTTTGATAACGAAATCGCTGCGTTTTGCAATCGAAACCTCTAGAATTTGTTGTTCATATACGGTAATTTGTTTTAATTGGTCGGAATAACGACTTTCTTCATTGGCAAAAATTTTGGGTCGAATCGTAGTAAGCTTCCCTGATATGGTGTTTGCGTGTTTCTCAATTTCCGGCCTTTGGCTCCTCGGTAGGAGCAGGGCTCTTGTCCGCACCTTTGGTTTTCGTACGTCCTCACGGTCGAACGCACTTCGAGTATGGTCCCGTCAGTGGATCCAGTCACCTCAGGGTAAGCATGTTTCCTTTTCTCTAATTTTAAATTAACATGTATCTTTATTTGCTTCGGAGTTTACCTCAGACCATGGTTTTCACCGTTTTGTTTAGTAATGCCTTAGCTCGTCAGCTAGGCATATCCTTTTCTTTTGGAGGCAATTCCCTTTTATCAACCTTTTTAACTGAGTAATGTAAAATTTAAATTTTCCATCTGGGGTTGCCTCCCATAGTCTTGCGTCAATTTAGTGTACACCGTTTGGAGCTATGCGTCTCACTGATGTGTATTAGAAAGACAGCAACTCTAAAGGCCTCTGCATTAAATTTTAAATTCCTTTGTCATTTTCCTTGTAAATTATATGTAATAATATAATTTAGATTTATTTTGGAAAGACCTCCTGTATTTACAGGCTGCTGCTAAGAACAAGGTAAAACATATAAAATGTTTTGTACATACCTATTAATTAAAGCAAATTTAAAATTAGCTGGAGATGGTGCCTCAAGATCTTGATGGAGCCTCGGAGGACGAGGGTCGCGATTTTGGGGATGAGCTTCATTGGGAGTTGGAAGCGCTTCCATGTGGCGACGAAGTGACAAGGTATGGTACTGCGAGCTCTGACCATTATCCCTATTATTTTGATTTCCTGAAGATGGTATTTGGATAGTGGAAGCTTTTACCTTCCACCCCTCCAAGGGCCTTCAGGGCCTGTACGGAGGTGAAATTCATAATTCTTAAACATGTAAAGATAGAAACGGAGGAGTTGTTTTGTTTATCTTTTTTAACCCTGGAACCGACAAGCGGTTTACATTCAAGCAGCAAGCATTTAGGCGAGATTTGCAAGCAACCTTTAAGAAATGTTTATAAATGTTTTTTTTAATTTATTTTTATGTTTAACAACTCATTTTTTCAGAAAAGGAAGAAGAAAACTATAGTAGGAAATTAAACTTATGATTTTAGTATCCTGATGCAGTATGGGCGAAGTATTCAACACACGCCTAGTATTCCAAAATTATCTGAAAGTTCTGGGCAACGTGTGCATAAAAAGTAATATTATATGAAGGTTTTACTACATACAAAATTTGCACAATTTTATGCTGATTAAAAATATGTAGAAAGGTTTCACTACACTGAGGTATTGTAAAGTAAAATAGAGCTGAAATAACACAAGCACATCGCACCAACACGTGAGTCTATTTAGTCAGATTCATCTTCGCTACCTTCAGGGCGGCTCCTCTTTCTTCCTGCTTTCATAGGTCTCCAAAAATGTTCTAATTTATGGTAGTACTGTTGATGTATACCACAATACATCCTGGGTACCAGAAGTGGGTGCGTGACTTTTTTTCTGCAGTCCAACAGACAGGGCACAACCGCAGTTTCTTTCCTGGAAGACGTACCAGCTGATGTCGCATTTTCTCCTGAAGGTCCCGGTGGAATGTTTTGAAGAGTTTCTTCATCTACAAGACCTTGGACAATACTAACCATAAATTCCTCATGTTCAAGGAGTTTGTCGGTGTTCAAACTACAGAGTATGTAGGCATCAAAAATTACCATTGTCAACAGTTTATAGAATATTTCTTTCCAGTCGAAACGTTTTAGTGGCATGACTTTAAAAAAATATGGAAATATTTGCGATTTTGAAGTGCACCACTATTTTTCAACGTTATTAGGGTTCAGACCCATATTTATAACTAGAGAAATGAATTTTTCATTTCTGATACTGTAACGTCAACGCATCTTTGCAGACGAGAATACAGACCCATATTTCCAGAATTCGTTTTATTTCGAATAATTTCCTGTGTGTATTTATTAGTTTCAGTCACTAAAAGATTCCAGATAATATTGGAGAAAAACAAATAGAAATATGTTAGAGGAGGACTGTTTCTCGGAGGGCAATTTCGTATACCTGCGTTTCGAAACATGAACTTCTCTTTCACTTTTATTTCTGGCTTTGGAGGATAAATTCTTGTCCACTTTGGTTCTGTTTGGTCAACTGCATTACCTTCATGATCATTATTATCACCAGTGGCTGGTTCATTGTGTTCCACATCATCGTCAATATCAGTATCGAAATCACTTAGCCTAGGCTCATAAAACTTGCCACTACCTGACGAATTATTGCAAAATCATCGTCAATTCCTTCTAACAATATGTCACTATCACCTTCGCCGTCCAAATCAAACAAACAATTACTAATTTCACTACTTCCTGACAATTCACTCATTTTGCGCCACGAAAGCTAATGCACATCAGACAACCACAGCAAGCACAACAGAATGACCGTCTGCAAAGCGTTCTCGTTTTTCCACGTGTATGCCGCACACTCTGTCACACTAAACTACTTCAGAATTGTGCTGTATTTATAGAGTAGAGTTTCCTCTTCAACATGATGTAAGATATGTCATAAAGATATTGAGTGTCAAAGGCGCTATCTCGAAATTAGTAAGTGCTGGCGTAATGCATCTCCACAGCGACTCTGCCAGTTGAGTGACAGGGAAATGAGTCGTGATCGCGATGACTGCCGGTTCCAGGGTTAAAAATGGTAGAGGGGCAATATTTATATTTATTGATTATTTTTTTAATAAAGAAACTGCTGTAACCATTAGATTTAGCTATATTATGAATGGTGTTCAACTCATTTTTGAGGTCTCTTTTAGACACTGGAATACTGCAGGCTTGGTACATCATCCTGTTGTACGCTGCTCATTTGTGAATTTGGAGGTGTGAAGAATCTTGACGGATTGTAGCGACTGTTTTGGGTGGGTTTACTGAAAATCTTATATCTTATAAGAAGGAACTATCATCATTTGTTGAACAAATCGGTCAAAAACACTAAACAATTGATCGATAAATTAAAAAAGCTTAACATTCAATCCAATCATTCTCTCCACTCATCCGATATTGTCAGCATGTATCCTAGCATACAAATCTCCATGGTATACTCCATCATTCAAAACAATTTAAGCAAATACAGCGGCTTAAGTTCATTAGAAATACAGGATTTCATGTCTATGCTAAAATTGGTTATAAGCAACAATTATTTCACTTTCGATAATGTTATTTTATCAACAAGAAGGATTAGCTATGGGATTGCCAGCCTCGGTTATCCTAGCCGAGATTTATTGGTTTTTTCGGAACACACCAAAAAAAAACTAATAATAATAATAATAATAATAATAATAATAATAATAATAATAATAATAATAATAATAATAATAATGCTGGCATTAATTAGAGCCACCCTGACCGAAACAAAATCCAAGGTGAAGTTCCGCGGATGTCTCTCGCATTCCTTTGACATCAAAACAGGAGTCCGACAAGGTGATGGGCTATCCCCGATACTCTTCAACTGTGTTCTTGAAAAGATCATCAGAACCTGGTGGGTGAGATTACAGGAAACCAACTACAGTCCATTGAGAATAGGAACCAAATCCAAGGGGATCGCAACAGACTGCTTAGCATTTGCCGATGATATTGCTGTTCTCTCAAATGACATAGAAACCGCTAGAGCTCAAGTTGAAATTTTAAAGGAAATTGCCGAACAAACTTGTCTGCAGATATCGTTTGAGAAAACGGAAGTAATGACTAACATCAAAGAGGCTCCACCAAAACTCCATACGAAATACGGGGACATCACCCGAGTAGACAAATTCAAATACCTGGGTGAGATAATCATGAAAAATGGACTGGACAAAGAAGCACTTCAGGAGCGAGTACGCAAACTGGAAATAGCCTACCAAACATCCCGCACAATCTACAACAAATAATGCCTTTCTCAAAACACCAAGATACGTCACTATGAAACAGTTCTGAAGCCAGTAGTTCTATATGCAGCCGAAACCCTGTCTCTAAATGCCAACAAAGGACTCCTTGAAGAACTGGAGAAAAAAGAACGCAAAATTGTGAGAGGAATCTTGGGATCAAAGTACAGAAATGGAATCCATCAAAAGAGATCCAACGAGGAAGTCTACAGCAAAATAGAGAAAATTACCGACACAATCAGAAAAAGATGGGCACGGTTTTACGGTCATCTGAAAAGAATGGACGGAAGAAAGTTAACTAAAGAAATCTTTCACTTTTTTGATTCAAACCCCAAAACCACAATTCCCTGGTTTAGAAATACCAAAGAAGACCTGCAAATGCTACATATCTCAGCTGAAGACGCCCTTAACAGAGATCTCTTCCGCAAGAAAATATTGACGAACGGGCTAAACCGAGACGAGCAACCAAAGAGAAGACACGGTGCCCCTTGGACAGAGGAGCGCAAGCAGGCCCACTCACAAGGAATGAGGGAAATTTGGGCTCTAAAGAAGGCCAAGTTCAGTGTCAAATGCAACAAGACTTAACGTGGTCCTTGATGGCCCCAGCGAATTATATATAATAATAATAATAATAATAATAATAATAATAATAATAATAATAATAATAACAACAACAACAACAACAATAACAACAGCCGCCTTTGACAACATCCTTTTCTGGGCAAGTAATGTAGATGACACCGTAGTAATTATGGATAAGAGCATCAGAGAGGCTGCTACCACCCTCATTAATCTAAGTAACATTGATCCGCATGTAAAATTGACACTTGAATCTGAAATTGAACGGAAAATTAATTTTTTAGACTTAACTATTATCAGGCACCCAAGCTACATCAGATATAAGATTTTCAGAAAACCCACCCAAAAAGTCATTACAAACCCTCAAGATTCTTCACACCTCCAAATTCACAAACAAGCAGCGTAAAACAGCATGGTGTACCAAGCCTTCACTGTACCAATGTCTAAAAGAGGCCTCAAAAATGAGTTGAACACCATAATATAGCTAAATCTAATGGATACAATAGTTTCTTTATTGAAAAAAATAATCAATAAATATAAATATAAATTTCCATGAAATCCTGAACCTCAAGTTTACTGAGGTTGCTATATTTATTTAGATTGTTTTGGATTATAGGAAAGAGTTTTTTAGTATTGATGCTTGAATACAATTTTGTTATGTCAAAAGAATGCATCGAGTAGAAAGGTTGCATTTCAAAGTCATCAAGTTTTTTGACTAACTCAATGGTATTTTTCACTGAATTTGATAGAAAATAATACTTATTTTTCAGAAATTTCTGGATGAATTGTGTTAACTTATAAAATGGACTTGGCCTATAATTTATGATGGGGCGTATGGGGACGCCTGTCAATCCTCGTACATTGGTCAAACAGGGAGGAACTTCAAAATCAGATACATGGAACATGTTAATGCTACAAAATATAATAGATACTCGGCAGTTGGCCAGCACATTCAAGATTCAAAGCATAGCTTCAGCAACATACAACAAGATATAGAGGTACTCATGAATATGGACAAAGGCCCTATTCTTGACGTCGCAGAAAATTGCTTCATTCGCTTAGACCAGTTCTTCAACTCCAATTCGAATCTGAACGAAGTCTCAGAAAAAACTAATATTCTATTTGATTTTTTAATTTAAGTATTTAAGTATTTTAATCTTCCAAGTAGGAGGTCAATATTTACTGCAATACACAGTACCCTATCATGTTACAAACCCCCACCATATTGTTCACAAGACCCACCTTAAACCTACTAATCCCCTAACAAGATCTTTTCCTTCTCCCATCTCCCCTCCAGACCTACCGCATTTTATATCTCCTTCTCACAAGACTAATGTCTTTTACCACTGACTGATTTCATATTCATCTGTATTAAATTTTTATCAGGTATAAATTACAAGTGACTCACATATGTTCTTGACACCCTGGTTGACGCATATCACGTGTGTGTGTTTTAAATGACTCTTTACTTTGGAAGCCTATCGGAGCGTTCTATTGAACGGATGCACAAAGACTACATATCGATGAACCTTCTTTTATTCCTTGAATAATGAGAGACTTTATGTTTACTTCAATGTGTCACTGCACCAGATTTAATTATTAAGCCGTTACTCTTCTGTTTTGACACATGGTGTGAATAGTCAGTTACAGATTGTGTCTTTGCTTATATATTGTGATCTTTTTATGGCTGATGATGACATTATATATGTCGAAACCAGTCCCAAAGTTGAATAAAAAGTATTTGTAACATAAACACATACCTAATTAGTATTGAAAAGGTTGAATCTAATAAGATATCTTATCGTTAATCTCAATTCAATACGGAAACATTAATGAAGTTCATACCTTTAAACGCGGCTCTCATTGTCGATATAAACCAAAGATAATGGATCAGCAAGACTTGAGCAGACCTGCAGAATGCCTCGCTGATGTATGCGAGAACCGTACCATCACATGACTTTGAAAGAGGGTGCATTATTAGTATGAGAGAACATGATGCATCCATCCGCGAAATTGCTAATTATGTGGGACAAAGTGTGTCGACAGTGCAACGGGTGTGTACAGAATGGTTCACAGAAGGCCGTAGAACACGATGAGATGGGTCTGGTCTCACCACCCAGACCAACCCCCGAGAAGATCAACACCTCATTTGAATGGCAATGCAGGACAGATCTGTATCCCCCTCGGTTCTGGGGCAACAGTGGAACAGAGTAACACATTATACACTATCAGCAGTGACAGTCCATCGCTGTTTATTAAGATCTGGGTTACCGGCACATCATTCACTTCTCTGCCTACCTTTGACTAATGTGCATAAACATGCTAAACTGCAATGGTGTATGGAACGACATCACTGGGGACAGAAATGGCAGCAGATAAGTGTTTTCAGATGAATCCATGTTCTATTTGTTGGAAAAAAAGAGTTGCCGCATTTTGGCTCACCGCAGATAGGGGGAGAGGCATCACAATGACTGCATTCGCACAAGACATACGCCAACTCAAGGCCTTATGGTGTGTGGTGCTATTAGGTACAACCACAAATCACAGTTGGTGCGTGTCCAGGGCACTGTGACCAGTTTGACCAGTTACTAGTGACAAACAGACTTTACTAAAAAAAAAGCCACACACACACACACACGCACGCACGCACGCACACACACGCGCGCGCGTTTGGCCCTCTAAGAAACATATAGAACCCAAGGTAAGTACAATAAATAAAAGGTAGGCCATTCATAGATGCATAGCTAGCGACGACATGTGAGCTGAAGTCCACCGTAACGTAACCATAAGGACTCTCAGATGTAGCGAGCCTTTAAGTTACCAAGTGTTTAACATTGCTGATGGCTAATACCAAGGTTTTCATGACATTTGTTTCAGTTATTTGGTCATATCTGTGTTCAGTGCTATTATGAAGTCAATGATCATTATGCTGTTATACTCGAGTCGTGACTGGCTTTATTTTTACTGGCATGAGTTGCCGTAAGTGTGCCGTTTTGACCTGGCAAGAACCACGCATAAGTTATATTTCACATGTTTCCTAAACACAAGGAAATCAAAAGGGAAGGGTTGCGAGATGTAAATGCAAAGATAACATAAATGTTGATAGAAATTTGTATGCTCCATTTATTTCCTTCCTGAGGTTTATGAAAGGATAAACTTTTCGGGTTGCCATTGAAAAATAAGTTGAAACCGGGTGCCCCTCCTTCTCAACAGATGCCTAACTTGCATAGAGAAGAAATACCTAAATAACAGGTATGCAGTAGTAGTAACAACAACAACAACAACAACAACAACCACCTACCTCCATTATCACTAATTAAAGACAATAGCAAGAAAGAAAAAGAAAAAAATCTATGGTTCAGTTAACAATGTTAAGAACAGAGACATCCCTCCTAATGCATTGAAATATCTTGCGGCATACACTGCATTTACATTTTTTTTTAAATCAGTTATCCCGGCACCTTGTTCTCTAGAACAGTGTAGATTTCTGTGAGACACTCGCAAGGACTGGATATTGATTATATGTAAAAGGATGGCTTGTTTCTTCTACAAAGCAATGGTTGAACACAATAACTGACTTTGAAGCAATATTTTCTAGCTTCCATGGACCTGAAACCATTTCGAAGTGCTTCATCTGCAACAAAATTAACGTAATTTTGGAGATTCCTTTTACTGAAATAAGTGCATGTAGTTTTTTCCTTTACATTCTGTTATGATATGTATACATGTATACATCGTACAACTGCTAATTTAAACTGTGCTTAATTTAATACCATAAATGGTTTCGTATTAGGCAAGATGGAGGTGTAGCTATATCTCATAGTTTGTAATCGGGAGATAGTGGGTTCGAGTCCCACTGTCGGCAGCCCTGAAGATGGTTTTCCATGGTTTCCCATTTTCACACCAGGCAAATGCCGGGGCTGTACCTTAATCAAGGCCACGGCCGCTTCCTTCCACTTCCTAGGCCTTTCCTATCCAATCATCGCAATAAGATCTATCTGTGTCAGTGCGACGTAAAGCAAATAGCATACTTTGTATACAGTGCACTCAGGTCCTTGCAGTGACATCACCCACCTCACAGCCAATGGTTACTGTTTCCCATGAATCTTGCTGTATGGACCTGCCATGTAGAAACATTAGTTAGCACTGGTCTTTTTATCTTTACAAAACTTCCTCATCCTCTCATTCCAGTGTTTATGTGCTTTTGAGATTAACATTTCTGGCTGTCGGTTCCTTGACGTGATCTTATGCGATTTGATACTCTGTATCCATGATAATCATCACCATCATCATCACCACCATCATCATCATCATCTTCGAAGCATACAAATGATACGATGGTAAAACCCTGTTCCTGCGCTATCCTCAACATTACTGCAACTCACAAACCATACATAACACTATTCTCCACCACACTAGTTTCCAAGACATGGCAGATGCCATCCACCCTTCTCAGAGAGCTGCCTTAAGTAGGCTGCAACAGGTTAACAACAGCCACATGAAAAAAAAAGAAAAAAAAAGGGCACAATGTCTTTATGGTTTCCCCTCACCCCACAGATTTATATTGATGTTCATATTCTTTGAAATAAACAACAGAGAATTGAAGATTCTCTCACAAAATACAAATTGTATGGTCAAAATGCAAGATAATCTTACACTGAGAAAATTCTCAGGTATATATATACAGACTACAATAACATAAGAAAGCTCAGAAATTAAGTCAAATAGAGCTATAGCAAAAATTAAAAGGAACATTGTGATAACGATGGTTGTTGCTTGTTGTTTAAAAGGGCCTAACATCTAGGTCATCAGCCCAATAAGAGGAACACACAATATGATAAACACAATGACATGTTAAGAGTGGAAGTAGAAAATATGCTTGTTGGTGACTGAGAAGAAATGAAAGTAGAAGAACCGGATTTATGAAGAGAGTACCTAATTTCTTGATTTATGAGGAGAGTGCCTAATTTCTTGAAGATAACAGTGTATAAAGATATGGAGAATATCTTTGTTTTTCTGTGTTTTTATGTTTGTCCTGTCTTCACTCTACTGCTCCCTCTTCCCAGACTGACCTGTCATTTTTTTTAAAAATAATTTTACTTCACATAGCACTGACATAGATACAGTAGGTCTTATGGTAACAATGGGGAGAAAAGTGCTAGGAGTGGGAAGGAAATGACCATGTCCTTGATTAAGGTACAGCAATTGCCTGCTGTAAAAATGGGAAACCACAGAAAACTGTTTTCAGAGCTGCTGACAGTAGGGTTCAAAAACCCACTATACCTGTCAATGTGTTCATCATATAATGAGTTCCTTTAAATAGTTTGATTGCTCTATATTGACTTCATATGACACTTGCTTGTTCCTTTGTTAATTTGATCAAAAATGTTCAAAAACAATTTAAAAGGAAACTTCCCAATGAAATCAGACAAAACCACAGGGTTAGTATTTCACTCACACACACTATCCAGAGGATATTAGATACTGCATTTCAAATATTGTTAATTTCATAGTAGTGCTAGCACTCAAATTAGTGAGATGGTAGTTTGGTTAGGAAAAAGTCCAAATTGTAGATACGATTTTATGGGCTTACCAAAGCTGCTTTCTGTAAAGAAATACACAAGAAACAGAATTCAATGAGAGAAATTAACAATAATACAAACATTTAAATAAAATTATAGCATTAATCAGAAAAAATTACTTGTACGGATTTAACCCAGTTTTACAGCAGGATAGCCTTTCTGTCACCAATCCTATGTGGAGGGATGTATTCAGCCACTGCATGTTTCTGTACAGAGATATGCTGTATGCAAATGAAGATTTGTACTAAGAAATTCTTAACCCCCAGCTGGAGGAATTAACTACACACAGTTAAAATCTCTGTAGACAGGAATCGAACCTGGGGCCCTCTGAATCGAGAGCCACTACAATGACCATTCAACCACAAAGCTGGACTTTCATTGTCTCGAAGATAAAAATAAAAAGTAAACAAGTATTCAGCTTTGTGTAGGATTATAAAATTCTGAGAACTGATATGTGTCAATTCAAGAGTAAATTTTTGAAGCAATAAACCATTATTGAAGACTATCCATGCTATCATCAAGTAAACAAAAGATGATTCCAAATGTGGCATATAGAAAGACTCTTACGAGAAGCAATAAAAATTGGAGTATGGATAGAAATGATTAACTATGATTTGAAACAATTACTGCTAGAATACTAACTGTTTCTGATAGAACACTCTTTCAATGTTCAAGGAGGATGGAAGAAATGTTGGCACGATACTCACAGAGGACACTTGTTAAACAATGATCAATAACAAACTGAGAGTAATGTTCGTAGTCATACTCTAGAAAAGGAAAACCTAATACTCTCTCAAACAGCCTTTCTGAAAGCTATCTGATCTATCTAATTTGAACCGATTTTTAGCACTGTTGAGATTATTTTTAATATCATGAAGTATACAACTTTCTGGTTACATTTTTGAAATTTGTAACATAAAAGATATTTTCAATGAAAACTACAAGGTTTTTCTAAATTGTGCTGAAATTTATCTTCAATTTCTCTCTTCAACTTTTGACCCTATAGCAAGAGGAATTTCAAGTGAGAGGACATAGAAGAACAGAAACTACAGTATGACAAGAAGAAGTGGCGAGTGCTTGTACACCACACTTGCGAAACTGGAGCTGAAAAATTATGATTATGATCATGATGATGATCCCGTAGTCTGATGAACAATTGTCCATCAAGGATGCTGTGCAGAAGCTCATTTTCTATTACTAAATATTTACCGCATTGGTTTACCTTCAAGACCAGTATCTCTAATAGATTCACCTGAATTGATATGATGCTGACTAATACTACCCACACCAAGGAGTCTCTGAAAAAATCATTAAAGTATGTAGCTGGACATAAAATCAACATTTTTTCCTTTTTTTTTCTTTTTTTCTTTTTCTTTGTCATTTGCTTTACGTCGCACCGACAGATAGGTCTTATGGCGACGATGAGGCAGGAAGGAGCTAGGAGTGGGAAGGAAGTGGCTGTGGCCTTAATTAAGGTACAGCCCCAGCGTTTGCCTGGTGTGAAAATGGGAAACCACGGAAAACCATCCTCAGGACTGCCGACAGTGGGGTTCGAACCCACGATCTCCCAAATACTGGATACGGCCGCATTTAAGCGACTGCAGCTATTGTGCTCAGTAACAACATTATTATAACCATCCCCTTTATCATTTAATTATTTCTTTGAGTGCTGATTTTGAACTCAAATCTTCTCTTTAAAAGTATGAAAGAAACAACTGAGTTTTAATTTTGTTGGAGTACACCTGTAACAGTTGTAGAATATCTGAAGAATATATACAGTATGCATAAGTAATATTGCCATAAAATGGGAATTTTATACAATGAACAGTCAGGATGGAAAAAAAAAAATTAAGAGTAGATAAAGAGCGAAATTTCTCTTTGTGGACACAATACAATACAAAAACAGACAGCTATGTGAGAATCTTAAAGCTTACTTTATCTCTCTACTACAAAAAACACCCCTGTGATTTCAAGACTTAGTTCATTGTTCTGTGTATTACAAAAATAGCAAAGGAAGATAGTGGGTTCAAACCCCACTGTCGGCAGCCCTGCAGCCCTGAAGATGGTTCTCCATGGTTTTCAATTTTCACACCAGGCAAATGATGGGGGCTGTACCGTAACTAAGGCTATGGTTGCTTCCTTCCCATTCCTAACCTTTTCCTATCCCTTTGTCAGCATAAGACTTTTATCTGTGACATTGTGATGAAATACAGATTGTAAAAGAAAAATAATAATAATGTCTGAACGGTTCGAAATCAGAACTGGTGTCCGACAGGGAGATGGACTATCCCCACTACTATTGAATTTAGTTTTGGAAAAAGTGATTCGTGAATGGAGAAAAGAAACTAAAGGTATAAACATTGGCAGACTTCTTAAAGATAAAATTCACCTTGATTGCTTAGCTTTCGCAGATGACATTGCAATCCTTTCGAACAACAGACAAGAAGCAATCCACTCCATAGAAAAATTGCATGAAATAGCCGCAAAAACCGGACTTCAAATTTCATTTGAAAAGACGCAGTTTATGGAAGGAACTAAATCAAGATTCGACAATCAACCATTAATCACCTAATGTGGAATAATTTCCCAAGTAGACGAATTCAAGTATCTAGGTGAAATTATTCAGCCAGCAGGGTTAAATCAGGAAGCTAACAAAGAAAGAACTGCTAAACTGCAAAGGGCTTACAAAATCACATGGAACAGATACAACAAAAGATGTATATCAAAAAATGCAAAATTACGACACTACAATACAGTCATCAAACCAGAGGCACATTATGCATCTGAAACACTGATCTTTGGCAGCAGGTCACAAATGAAAAGCATTGAGAAACAAGAGAGGAAAATTCTCAGAAAAATCCTAGGACCAAAGTTCGAAAATGGAATTTGGATGAAAAAAAAAAAAAAAAAACCACACAAAATTTTTCAAATCACAGAAAAAATCACAGATACCGTCCAAAAGAGATAACTAAAATTCTGCGGACACCTACACAGAATGGATAACAACAGGCTGACAATGTCTCAAGTATTATTACAATATTATAAGGCCACCTGTTCAATACAATAATACAACTAAGAATAGTTACTTGTAACAGGCTGACAAAGAAAATTCTAAATCTAGCTCTAACCCTGAAAATCTGCAACAATTGGTTAGCAGAAATTCATGAAGATCTACAAGAAATGGGTATTGAGGACGAAACCATTCAAGATAAATGAAATTTAGGAGCTTAGTAAACAAACATAAATTTGCAGAGAAATCAACAAGAAAAAATACAGGCTGGACAGAAACACGCAGAAAGGAACACAGTGAAAAAATGAAGAGATATTGGGAAGAAAAGAAGAAGAAACACTGTGCAAAATAAGTTCAAACGCGCTCTACACCTGGGCACAACGAATTTTAAAAAATAATAATAATAATAATAATAATAATAATAATAATAATAATAATAATAATAATAATAATAAAAGTATAAATTTTGTTTGTTGTTTTAAAGGTCAGAGTTGCAATTCTTGGTGATATTGGTTGAAAATCAATTACAGAATCTATTATTTTTAAATTTGCTATAAATCCTGTTCCAAATTGGGGACATTGACTCACAACTCGTTGGTCAAGTATCCCAACCTTGTGATTCAAAAGGTTCCACTGTTCTGTCACTGTTAAGATTTACAAAATTTATACTATAATAAATGCCCATGCCCTTACTAATAACAAAAATTCTAACACAAACAAAGAAAAACATGGATAAATTCTGGGATCTTCTTGAATAAATAAAAGCAAAACAAACTTTAATGTCCCTTTAGGAAGAAGAAAAAGTATTGCACCCGCCTAAGTGGCGGTCAGTGCCAAGTTATCCCGGTAGCTCGATTTCTTCTCAGGGTATTCCAATTTCCGCTCATAAAATCTGTGATTTTATATTGTTAATTATTTTACGTGGTTTCGGATGAGAATCAGTCCGCTGGGATACGCATCACGGGAGTACCTACACGCACAAGTACAAACCTGTGGCCGATAACTTCAAAAGAATCTCTTTCCATATGTGAAACTAATCAATTGCTTATATCTACTAAACTTATTAACTAACTTACAAACTAGCCGTTACCCAAACAGAAATTAAGACACAGACACTTACTAAAAGAAAAATAATAAGAATATTTATTGAATAAATAATGTTCAATGTAAGATAAAGTGAAATCTGGGTAGTATTATCTGAGTAATATTTAAGCATGAAGGATTAGAGTCAGCGCTGGCTCAAATAAAAATAAAACAATTAAGGCTTAAAATACTTACATTCTTTCTTATTTAATGTTCAAATTCTTATTAATATTTACTTCAATATTCGTAGCCATGTTCCGAAAAGTAATTGATTTTCTCCAATTATATTCAAGAGATCACTGAGCAATCACGGTATCAATAAAAAATACTCGTTGTGAATACTGTCACGTTAATTATTTAAATTATTCTCACAACATCTAAGTCATCTCGCTGAGATAAAAATGAATGGTTTGCTAAATTGAAATGTGATAAAATTAAATGGGAAAAAGTCAGATTGTAAATGTAAATCTGCTCATATCTTCACGTAAGTATTTCCCAAACAAACTCTTGTGCGAGTATTAAATCGTAAAAGTGTTCTCCAACTTTTCCATTAATAAATTTGAACTCTGATTATTTGGTCACATATCTCGAGTACGCACAAATAACAACTTACGGGCTAAGACAATACCTCCCTAAAGCCTACGACATATGGCTCCTAACTAACCATTATCATATTCTTCATATTTAAAATACCTCAATTGAAATCATTACTGCATGAAAAGAAATAAACATCTATCTAACTATTCAAGTAGTTTCCAATCCACACACTCCTCTATCAACGGCTCAATGTGCTTTAGCTATCTGCTCTTAGTCAATATCTCATCTGTATACGAGCTACTCAACTCGTATGGACAGTATAGAATGAAATTATTACGTATTATACTGTAACGTCACCGCACCAAAGAATATCAGATGTATATTAAGTCATGAGCCTAGTGAACCGTATATTAAAGTACTCTCTCATACTCAGTACCTGTCATTTACCAATGTCAGACATAAATACAACTGTCACGATACACAATTTTACCATAATACATGTCAATCTTACCTTAAAATGGTCATCTGCGCGATGTTCACACTTTGACATATTCATTCCAATATGGCACAGAACTCACCTCGTAATTCTAACACAACGTTTCCTTGTCGAATAGCAATTCTTACTCTTACCGTAGAATATAAACAAACCTCTATACTTCAACTATTCATCAATATGCTCCAATAAATAATCACATTTCAACGCCATTCCAACATACATTAACATAACACTGGCATACATATTGCCGTATGCATATAGCCAATTACACCCAAAACTATATGCTAAACATTCTAGAATTGCCTTGTAAAATACGCATTTAATAACCTTTATCTTAAAAACAGCAGTTTGAGTTCAATGCCCTCTTTCTATGAAGAAAGGAATACGTAACTTGACAATATTCATCTGTGTCGCGCAGTTAATTCGTGACGTAATCTATGTACAGGTAAGCGAGATTAATCGAAATTTCACTAGTTAAATAGACTCATTGCTACTAGGTCTTCACAAGTAACACTTGTTTCTTTTATCCAAGCTAGTTTCTACTGTATGTATGCAAGTGCGGTAGCCTGTATATGTCATAATAGAATTCTAAATCTACACTTCCATCTTATCTTATAGCCTTAAATATCTCACACTTCACTTTATATTTCACACACGTTCTTAATTCATAAATATCACCAAATATTCAGCACATGCCGAGTTAGATTGAGGGTGCAGATTACAAGAAACTACTCTACTAAAGAAATGTATGGACTTAGCTCGTCAGTTGCTACATTTGGTCTGGTTGTTGCTCCATTCCTTGGTTGTAGTTAAAACCTCCGATAGGATCTGGATCTCTGGTTGGATAGAGTCTTCCTGGTCATCAGCTGGTCACATGGCTCGCCGGTCCACTCCTCATCGTCCGGTCCTTTGGCTGGCCGGTGCTCATCCTCGTCATCCTGTCCACTGGTTGGCCGGTCCAATCATCATCAGCTGGTCCTCTGGCTCGACGGTGCATATCCCCAGTTCAGTCCATCATGTAAATTTAGCAGACAGTCATCATTTCGAATCTGCAGACAACGAAGAAAATTCCTTTTGCGGAGCAATCAGTCATGATATATTCCATATTTCTATTACTTATTGTAAACGACGAAGTTTTCTTCGGTTGGAATAATTTCACCGTAAATAGATATTAAGTTTACTACCACAGTGGTAACTATCTTCTCGTATGAAATTATCAGTACTGCAATATGGTGAGTCCCTTTTTCTTCAATCGTAGAGTGGTTGCTCACGGATCCAAGTCAGACGTATCTCACCACAAGTTATTTATTTCTATAATATTTCATCTCCTTTTTTTAGGATACGCCGGTGAATTATTTTATCGTATGTTTTTGTCGATTGTAAACAGTTAATATCTTCTCAGTAGTTTAGAATATTCTTCAAATGTGTAGCTTCGCTCGTATCTGCATCTTACTTCTGCGGATGTAATTTTTAGAGTATATTCTTAAACAATCCTTCCGCTGCTATATTTTTTTTTTAAACAATTCAAAATGAGCCTCTACTGTTCTGCAGTGTCTTCCAAATCAGTCTGTTCCGTGACGTAAATAGCCTCCTATATGCTGTATTAATAAGAAGTTCATTGCCTTAGTAGATCGCATGGGCCATACCTTCCTACGCCACCATTTTGTAGATGGTCTACGAGATGCGAACGGGCACAGTATGTAATTGGAAAAATGGGCTCCACATAAATTTACAAACAAGAATGGCCAAAGATTAGTTGAACTTTGCAACCTTATATCTAAATCAATGTACTTCAAAAGGAAACCAAACAAGCTTAAAACTTGGAAACATTCTGACTGGAGGAAAGGGGAATGGCAGCTAGACCATGTTTGTATGGATAAATTTTTTCATAAGGAAATTTATAATGTAAAAGTATTAAGAGGTATAGATATTGGTTCTGATCACTACATTATCAAAATTAAAATTTACACCACTGAAAAAGAAGAATAAGAAGGAGGAGGAGATAAAAACTAGTAAAGAGGAATTATGATCCACAACAGTTAATAGAAAAAGAAGACAAATACAAACAATAAATTTGACAGATGGTCTTGAAAAATTGATCCTAATTATTAAAAAAGCTGAAAAGTTTGCCCCACTAAACTCTCGTAAAAAAAAAAAAAAAAAAAAACAAAAAAAAAAAAAAAAAAAAACCATGCCTTGTGGACAACACAATGTGACAAAAATTCATCAGGAGACACATCAGTGGTAAAAATGGTGACTACTGAGACATATGCATAGGAGTGCTCTGTCTGTATCTCGCAGAAGCCGCATAACTGACAGTATATTTATCCTGCAAGGGTGTGATAAGTGAACTTGTACAACTGTGTTCGAGTTTGGACGTAAAAATCAACAGATACTGTATGTCCGACCAGAAGCTGAATAAGGATATTAATGCTTTTGAAGCAATGATGAAGGACTTTGAGGCACGCCTTCAGTTGTTAACCAGCTCTGTCAACCTCAGGGAAGAGTCCCTAAACGTGCTGAGTCAGGACCTGAGACTTCCAAGGCATCATCTCCTCGGAACTTGCCATGTTGAAAGAAGAGCTGTGCAAGTTAGCACGGCAGCTTGACCATCAAGCAGAACTCATTGATGAAGGAGAGCAGTAGAGCCATAGGCACTGCCTCCTAATCCTTGGAGTCTCCGAGGAACCATAGGAGGATATTTACGAGAAAGTGAAGAAAACTTTCCGAATGAAGTACAACGTGGACTTCACGATAGAGAGCTTCGACCAGTGTTACAGGATTGGGCGGCCTCAGCACTCAGCAGCTGAAGTGGAAACTACAGGCAGGCACCTTATAATAGTGCAATTTACCCACTACCACAAATGTGACCGTATCTAGGGAACAAAGGTACTCATTACTGAGTCCCTCACCAAAACCCGCAAGACTATATTAAACCTGGTGAGGGATAACTTCGGTCCATCCCACATCTGGACCCAATATGGACGCATCGTGGTCCACCTTCCTAATGGGATGAAAAGATCCATCACTTCTGTTGCGGAACTGGACAGCATGAAAAACATGTAGGATAAAAGTGACAAGTGATATGAAACAACACAACTCGATATTGTATTAGTTTGCTTTTGTAAGTCTTTCTATTAACTGTAGTATGTGTATGTTAGGGTAGTCATTGTAAGCATTTATCAGGATGGTGAGGTAAGTTGCATGCTATTTCTGCTATACTACTTCATTAACATTCCCTTATTAAGCTGATCCAGAGCTCTGTACCTGATTCGCTCTCAACTCCATCATCTCTCACGACAGGCATTTTCCTCAAACAGACATAATCTCCATCTACCAACTGTTTACAGTACTGCCATGTCAACACACTCTCCTTGGTAGCGCACTTCAATGAAATTCAAGCCATAATGAGGGAAAATAATAACCATATTCTTGGTATTCGTGAAAGCTGGCTTACACCGAGCATAACCTCCGGTATGGTACAACTTGACCAGTATTCCCTCTTGCGGCGTGGCAGATCCAATGGTAGAAGAGGAGATGGAGTTGTCATGTACTGCAGAAACGACTTAAAAAGCCAGGTGATGCGTGTATCATCTAACAATGCACAGCTAGGGCCAGAATACATGTTTGTTGAAGTCATTATTACCCAACAGAAACTCCTTATAGTTATTGTATACAAGCCGCTCAAAATAAAAAATATGACAATTAGAATTCCGTTTACTTGACCTACTGCCTAGTTATGAGCCTATTATTGCCATAGGAGACTTTAACACTAACCTACTTATTATAATATACAAAACTAAACAATTTTTGACTTTTTTTTTTTTTTTCTGTGGTATGACCATCCTCCATCCAGAGCTTAAACAGATAACTACACAACACACATGCTCACTGACCACATTGTGATAAATAACCCATCTAATCAATAATAAGATAATACTTCCACCTAATCAATTCCTTTCCTGTATTTTGCCTTTGGCAATTTATAAAATCATTAAGAATAACAGGACATGTTTCGATCGCTTTGCGATAATCATCAGCTGCATACACAAAAGCTTATATAAAACAACATAAAGCAATCACATAGTTAAATCTTTGTTGACTTTAAAAACTAATGTTAGTAAAAGACGTATGAGTTGAGGAGGGGGGCGGGAGGTAGTGAGCGATGCGGGGGACAGTTGTTAAGGACGTTAAACTTTAAAATGAATTAAAATACTATCTATGACCTAAAATGCCTTTGGTATCACTTTAGGTCCCAAAGGCTTAATAAAATCATTGTTTAAAAAACTAAAAAATTGGTGTTGTGATCCTGAAGAAATGTGTTTGCTTAAATATGCTTCTTCTTTACTTGACTTCTAGTTTTCTTCCTCGTCACTGTACTGTACTAAAAAGCCAGATCCTCTTATTTCCTTTTCTATTCTCTGTTGGTTGAATTAAGAATTGTATTCATAAACATATCTGGCTGGATAGCTTGTTGTACAATCTGTAACCGGCAAAAAGAAATATGCGTCTATTAGTTGAAATTGGCTAGGGAAGTGTTGTCTAAGGAAATTATTTAGAATTACGGGTGTGGGTCTGATTCTACTGTCCGCGACCTTGTATAATAGCGGTGTGATGTGGTTTGTATGCTAGTTTGATTCAGAGAGGGGAGGGACGCAAGGTCATGTCGTCATTTGTTGTTTCTCGCGAGGAGGTGGCTTCTGTCTGTGACGTAGGGCCCTCGTGCTTGCTTGTTACAATTGCTGGACGTGTTTGAATCCTACCTAATGAATCCATGTATCCCAATATATGTTCGTATAAGGGATTTCTTTATTCATTCATCTAAGTTCTTGTCCTTATTAATTAACTTATCCAGAAAAATGTGAATATTTTCTAAACTATTCATCAGTCTACCTTTATTTATTCTATTAATAATTACAAGGTCTTGTTTGATATCTATAAATTTATGACCTGTCTCTTTCATATGTACTCCCATGGCGGAAAACCTTCTATATTTTTCCGCATTGACGTGTTCTTGGTACCTTATTGCAAAGTTCCGTCTGGACTGCCCTGCATATGTGGCCTTGCACTGATTGCAGATCAACTTATAAATTCCTGAATCCTGGAAACATTCTTCTTTGTTCTTATTAACCAGTTGTGGTTGAAAAACCTGTGCCTAGTTTTATTGTTTGTTGAAAATGCTACCTTGATGTCGTATTTCTCAAATAAATTTGTAATTATGTAAATGTTAGGATTGTTGTAGGTGAACCTCATGTACTTTATTGTTTTCTCTGACTGTTTTATTAAATTTGTTCGTTGTTTACATTTAGGTTTATTGATTAACCCGTTAATAATTTTAAGACTAAAGCCATTAATCAAGACCTGTTTTCGGATGAAAGCAAGTACTTTATTTCTCTTTTTGTTGGTTAACGGAATTTCGAAGGCCCTATTAATAAAGCTGTAATACGCAGATTTTTTCTGAGTCAGGATGTAGAAAGTTATTATGAATCGTGGTTGGATTAAATGTACGCTTCCTATGTATTCCAAAGTAAAATTGGTTCCCTTTTCTTGTTGTTGTAACGTCTAAAAAGTTGATCGAACCGTTTTTCTCTCCTTCAATAGTAAACTGTATATTAGGATCTAAGGTGTTCAGGACATTCAAAATACTAAGACTATCATTGAGATCCTTATTAATTATAGCATATGTATCTCTGACCACAACTTGTTGGTCATGAAATGCCATCTGAAGTTGAAGAAATTGAAGAAAGGAAAGAATGCAAAAAGATGGGATCTAGACAAGTTGAAAGAAAAGAGTGTGAGGGATTGTTTCAAGGAACATGTTGCACAAGGACTAAATGAAAAGGCTGAAGGAAACACTATAGAGGAAGAGTGGAGAGTCATGAAAAATGAAGTCAGTAGGGCTGCTGAAGAAATGTTAGGAAGGCAGAAAAGAAGAAATGTTAGGAAGGAAGAAAAGATCAACTAAGAATCAGTGGATAACTCAGGAGATACTAGACCTGATTGATGAACGATGAAAATACAAGAATGCTAGAAATTAAGAGGGCAGAAAAGAATACAGGCAATTAAAGAATCAAGTGGATAGAAAGTGCAAGGTAGCTAAGGAAGAATGGCTGAAGGAGAAGTGCAAGGATGTCGAAGGCTGTATGGTCCTGGGTAAGATAGATGCTGCATACAGGTAAATCAAGGAAACATTTGGAGAAAGGAAATCTAGGTGTATGAATATTAAGAGCTCAGATGGAAAGCCACTTCTAGGGAAAGAAGACAAAGCAGAAAGATGGCAGGAGCACATCCAACAGTTGTATCAAGGTAAAGATGTAAATAATTTGGTTCTGGAACATGAAGAGGCTGTTGATGCTGATGAAATGGGAGACCCATTTTTGAGGTCAGAGTTTGACAGAGCTGTGAGCGACCTCAATAGGAACACGGCACCTGGAATTGATGATATTCCCTCTGAATTACTGACTGCCTTAGGAGAAACCAGCATGGCAAGGTTATTTCATTTAGTGTGCAAGATGTATGAGACAGGAGAAGTCCCATCCGATTTTCGGAAGAATGTTGTTATACCTATTCCCAAGAAAGCCGGTGCTGACAGGTGTGAAAACTACTGCACCATTAGTTTAGTATCTCATGCCTGCAAAATTTTAACACGTATTATTTACAGAAGAATGGAAAAACAAGTTGAAGCTGAGTTGGGAGAAGATCAATTTGGCTTCAGAAGAAATGTAGGCACACATGAAGCAATACTGACTTTACGTCTGATCTTAGAGGATCGAATCAAGAAGGACAAGCCCACGTACATGGCATTCGTAGATCTAGAAAAGGCATTCGATAATGTTGATTGGACCAAGCTATTTATGATTCTGAAGATGATAGGGATCAGATACCGAGAACGAAGAATTATCTACAATCTGTATAAAAATCAGTCTGCAGTGATAAGAATCGAGGGCTTTGAAAAAGAAGCAGCAATCCAGAAAGGAGTGAGGCAAGGCTGCAGTTTGTCCCCTCTCCTTTTCAATGTTTACATAGAACAGGCAGTAAAGGAAATCAAAGAGAAATTTGGAAAGGGAATCACAGTCCAAGGAGAGGAAATCAAAACCTTGAGATTTGCCGATGATATTGTTATTTTATCTGAGACTGCAGAAGATCTCGAGAAGTTGCTGAATGGTATGGATGAAGTCTTGGGTAAGGAGTACAAGATGAAAATAAATAAGTCCAAAACAAAAGTAATGGAGTGCAGTCGAACGAAGGCAGGTGATGTAGGAAATATTAGATTAGGAAATGAAGTCTTAAAGGAAGTAGATGAATATTGTTACTTGGGTAGTAAAATAACTAACGATGGCAGAAGTAAGGAGGACATAAAATGCAGACTAGCACAAGCAAGGAAGAGCTTTCTTAAGAAACGAAATTTGCTCACTTCAAACATTGATATCGGAATTAGAAAGATGTTTTTGAAGACGTTCGTGTGGAGCGTGGCATTGTATGGAAGTGAAACATGGACGATAACTAGCTCAGAAAGAAAGAGAATAGAAGCTTTTGAAATGTGGTGTTACAGAAGAATGCTGAAGGTGAGATGGATAGATCGAATCACGAATGAAGAGATACTGAATCGAATCGGTGAGAGGAGATCGATTTGGCTAAATTTGACGAAAAGAAGAGATAGAATGATAGGACACATCTTAAGACACCCAGGACTTGTTCAGTTGGTTTTTGAAGGAAGTGTAGGTGGTAAGAACGGTAGGGGTAGACCGAGGTATGAATATGACAAGCAGATTAGAGCAGATGTAGCATGCAATAGTTACGTAGAAATGAAAGGGTTAGCACAGGATAGAGTGGCATGGAGAGCTGCATCAAACCAGTCTATGGACTGATGACTCAAACAACAACATGTATCATCTACATAGCGTACCCACAAATCAAGCCCTTTAATGTGGTCTACAATACGGGAATGTTCCAAGTGATCCAAGTATATATTAACTAATATGCCTGAGGCTGGTGCCCCCATGGGAAGGCCATCTTGTTGGTATATCTTGTTAAATAAAAAGTAGTTCTGGTTAAGTACGAATTTAAGAATTGTCATGAACTCTTCTATTTCGGATATGCTGATTCGTTTGTGTTCTAATAAATTAGTTTTTATGATCTTAATAATCTTCTGTATGGGGATATTGGTATACATGTCTTTTATATCAAATGAACATGGGAAGGTTTGAGTTTGAAGTCCTTAATCGTCTTACAGAAGTTACTAGAATTTTTTTACGGCAGTGTTAGAATGAAAAACATAGTTTTGTGTTAAAAACTTATGAATGTATTGTGATGTTTTATATGTGGGGCTCTTGCAGAAATGAATTACTGGTCTAATAGGTATATCTTTTTTATGCAACTTGGGCATGGCTCTTGCCATAGGGAGTCCTGGGTTCATATTTACCAGCTTTTGTCATTCCTGCTACTTAGAAGGAAAGTAGTTTGTTTGAGTATTCCTTTCAAATTACTTTGAATCCGTGAAGTGGAATCTTTATCTACGACCTTGAATTTATTATACTGAAAAAGGTTTTGGTTTTCTCAATATAATCGGTTTTGTTTAAAATGACTATAGTTCTTCCCTTATCCGCTTTAGTTAGGACTACGTCGCTTTGCCTGATTTTGCGTTGTAGTTCATTGTTTATCCTAGTGTTATCATTATTTTTCTTAAATCCGTTTATTAGGGAAGGGATTTTAACGTCCTTAACAACCCCCTCCCTCGTCGCACACTACCACCCCCCTCCAACCGATACGTCTTTTACTAACATTAGTTTTTAAAGTCAACAAAGATTTACCTATGTGATTGCTTTATGCTGTTTTATATAAGCTTTTGTGTACGCAGCTGATGATGATGATCACAATGCGATCGAAACATGTCCTGTTATTAATGATTTTATAAATTGCCAAAGGCAAAATACAAGAAAGGTATTCATTAGGTGGAAATATTATCTTATAATGATTAGATTACATCATCGATACGGCAATGAAGTGGATAGTTTGTAATAAATAATCCAGACAAAGTTATAACTCATGGCCAGATTCCAGTCCCAGCCATCTCCACTCATGACCTTATCTACCTATCCTACTTCCTCCAAATGCCAAAATATAAAACTAAGTATGTTATTTCCAGAAACACAAAATACACTGATATGGACGAGTTAAGACATGGTGCTTACAATCTACCCTGGAATGACATTCTCCTATTGGACGATATAGATGCAAAAGTAGACGAGTTTCACTCTTTTGCAATCACTCTGTATAATACACTGATACACTAATTGATCTCATGATAACGAATAATCCACTAAGGTTCTTAAACACGGTCAAATACCTGTTCCTGAAATATCAACTCATGACCTTATATACTTAGTGTATTCGCTAAGAGTTCCTAAATATAGGTCGAAATACGTGACTTTTAGAGACTTTAAAAATATAGATTTCCATCACCTAAAAGAAGATGCATACAAATGTCCTTGGGGTGACATAATACTAATGAATGATATAGATGAAAAACTGGAAAATATTAATTCTCATATTCATGGATTTTACAATAAGCATGCTCCTAAGCGCTGTGTGAAAGTAACACGCCCGCCCTGTCCGTGGCTGACAACTGAAATTAAATCTCTGATGGCTCAGCGTGATTCGTTATATAAACGTTACAAACGAAATTTATCAGCTGACACATTTGAACAATACCGTGTGCTGCGAAATCGAATTAAACAAATTATCCGCAATAAGAAATTTGATTACTTCCGGCATCTATCCAATAATATAAACGCTGGTAGTACTTGGCGACAACTTAATTCATTAGGTATTGGAAGGCCTCCTGTGAACCATGCTAAACCAGAAATACTGCTTGACGAGATTAATAGACACTTTTCAACAGATGCTTTTACTCCTAAACACGATATAGTGCAGGCCACCATCAAGTCTATAACACGACAACAATCATCTGCTTTCGAACTGATTCAGAGTCTGAAGTGAGACGAGTACTGATTTGAATTAAATCTCATGCAACGGGGGGCTGATGAAATCCCTATTTTCTTTATTACTAACATTATGGATATAATATTGCCGGTTATTACTGACTTATTTAATGCATGCCTCTCCCGTAGTTATTTTCCGTCAAAGTGGAAAGATGCACAAGTTGTTCCAGTTTCAAAAAGGTCGCCAGCTAATGTAGCATCTGACTTTCGTCCTGTATGCATTCTTTCAGCACTGTCTAAAGCTCTAGAAAAATTGATCTATAGCCAACTTGAACAATACCTGGAAAAATATTCTTTGCGTGACCCCTTCCAATCTGGTTTCAAGAAAGGACATAGCACAGGGACGGCACTACTAAGAATTACAGACGACGTTAGACGAGCTATAGATGAGCGGAAAGTGACTATACTTATTTTACTAGACTTCAGTAGTGCGTTTGACACAGTAAATATTGACATATTATTAGCGAAATTACAAAGATTTAATCTGAGTCCCTCTGCTATTCAGCTCTTTGCTTCATACCTCACCTATCGGCAACAACGTGTTGTCATAAACGGCATCACCACAGACTGGAAGACGAAGCAATCAGGTGTCCCACAGGGATCTGTGCTTGGACCTCTTCTGTTTACTCTATATATCAATGATATATCTTCTCAGTTCAGTAATTGCAAGTGTCATTTATATGCAGATGATCTACAAATATATTATCACTGTAAAGCTATTGATATTGAGTTGGGAAATCATCAGATGAATTCTGTTTTAAATCTGATTAGCTCCTATGCTAATAAGAACTGTTTATTAATTAATCCTAAAAAGACACAAGCTATTAGAATAGGGCAACAAAGGCAGTTAAATATCATTAATAAGAAGTTATTGCCTTCACTTTTGCTTTGTGGTGTAGCTATACCATTTCAGAAGTCAGTAAAAAAATCTTGGGATTATCATAAGTGACACACTAGATTGGAGTGAGCACATAACAAGCATCTGTAGGAAAATTCACTCGTCACTTCACCCTCTCAAAACTCGCCAATCACTTCTTCCACTAAGCTTGAAAATTAAACTTATCCAGACCCTCATATTTCCCATACTTAATTATTGTAATATTGTAATGATAGATGACACCATGGAACAGACATTAAAATTACAGAGGGCAATGAACCCATGCATTAGGTTTATATTTTCAATTAAATTTTCAACTCATATCTCCCCCTATTATGAAATTCTCTCCTGGTTAAAAATCTATAAACTACGGCATCTTCACATTGCAACTCTCGTATTTCGTCTGTTGAATGAATCTAAACCTCAGTATTCATCCTCAAAGTTTAATTTACTCTATTCCTCTCATGATCACAACACACGATCGACTACTACACTCTCAATTCCTGTGCATTGCTCATCTTCATTTAACCGCTCCTTTCAAGTGTCTAGTGCAAGACTATGGAATTCCCTTCCATTTAGTGTTAGGAATTGCACTTCCTTAGCTTCTTTCAAGTGGTCTTGCCGAGATTACCTATTAAATTTATAACCAGCTTGTATGAATGGCAGTATGAATGGAAGAATGAATGAGGTTAGGATTTATATTTTGTTATATTATTTCACTATTCTGTTTTATGAAGTTTATTAGATATGTGGTTAAGTGTAAGAGACGGCCGTGAGCCTTAACTTCGCCACAAATGAAATAAATAAATAAATAAATAAATAAATAAATAAATAAATAAATAAATAAATAAATAAATAAATAAATAAATAAATAAATAAATAAATAAATAAATAAATAAATAAATAATAACCATGCCCCTAAACGACAAATAAAAGTTACTTGCTCATCTTGTCTTTGGCTAAATAATAAAATTAAAAACATAATGGCCCACCGCGATGCACTTTATTGACGCTTGAAATGAACTTGTGATCAAAGCGGCTTCGAAAATTACCGGGTCCTTATAAGTTGAATTAAAAGCTTGTTAGAAACTGTTTACCTGTGAAACATGACTGCAAATATGAATTCTAGCAGTGCTTGGAACATGCTTCATTCCTTAGGTATAGGAACACCTCTGCAACAACCTCATGTGCCAGACATACCACTCTATTAGTTAAATGAATTTTCTACTGAAGAAAGAACACCAACCTAATGCACTGAATTCCCTAAACTCAATACCCAACTCCGTAATTAACTCTTTATCTGACCAACAACATTTTACAGTTCACCCCATTATTACTAATAAAGTTTAAAATGTATTATGTTCTATCAAATCAAAAGTCAGAGGAGTAGATGATATCCTTATAATTTCCTTCACAACATTGCTGGTGCTGTTTTACCAATCATTACCCATAGTTTTAACTACCGCCTTAAAAACAGAAGCTTTCCTTCATTATGGAAACAAGCCAATGTTATCCCTGTGCCTGGTGCGGTTCTTTTTCTCGTAGACGGCCTATTAGGCGACCTGGATGTCTGTGTGAATGAGGGCCTTACCTAGGATGATTTCTACATGCTGAAAATGCCACACACACCCAGCTCCCGAGCCAATGGAATTAACCAATTAAGGTTAAATTCCCCGACCCTGCCGGGAATCGAACCCGAGATCCTCTGAACTGAAGGCCAGTACGCTGACCATTCAGCCAAGGAGTCGGACGACCTGTGCACTGCAATGGTGGGAGCTAATATTCCCCTGCATAAACTGGAACATCTTCAAACTTCAGCAAGCTTCCAGGAGCAATCACCGAGTTGGATAAGAGTGGCTTTCCCCTGGTGGAGTCATTTAGGGTTGTGGAAAAAAATCAGGAGAAGTTTTGACCGAACCTCTGGCAAGGTAGCCGCTGTCAGTAAAAAGTTCCATAAGAGTCCTGCAGCAGAATCCATGATGGAAAGCGACGGTAAAAGTAGCCAGAGTGCTACGAGGTGAGGTAGATGAAGCAGTTGAACTAAAACCAGATGAAGCGGCTTCATTGAAGTTGTGTCCAATCACTTCCTGTGGTGGTGAGAGATCTTTCTCTCAGTACAAAACAGTCTGCCTGACAAGAGAACAAGATTGTTACTGGAAAACATTGCAAAGTTGCTTGTTGTAAATTACTTTTATAGTAATTGAGTGCGCTATTAAATTATAAGTATTTGTTCATGCCTATCTTGATGCCTATTTTACACGTTAGTGCCTATTTACAAGCCTATTTTGGCTGATTTAAGAGCCTATATGCCTGCCTATCTTAACTGTTTTCAGTGCCTATAATTCTCATCTCTAGTTATCAGTTTGCCTACCAAGTACAGATCAGTCAATGCAATTATATTCTCACTGTTCATGTATGGATGTGAGAACTGGATGCTGAGATGGGTAGACAAAAGGAAGATTGATGCTTTTGAGCTCTGGTGTTGGCGAAGACTCTTACAAATACATTGGACTGCAAAAATCACCAATAAGGCAGTTTTAGACCGCATCAGACCCTGTATGTCATTGGTTGGTAAGATTATGAAGCTGAGACTAGGATACTTTGGCCACGTTATGTGATCAGATACACTGGAAAAAGCAATCATGCTAGGAATGATCAGCGGTACAAGAAGACCAGGTCGCCAGAGAACTCGTTGGTTAGACACCATTAAAACAGACACCACTCTCAACCTGGAACAACTAATGGAGACACTGTGGAACAGGACAACTTGGAGAGCACTAATTCATAGAATCGCCGATGGTCGGATTCGACTGAACAGATGACATCGTATCTCAAAAGCCATAAGCTAAATAAATAAATAGAGCCTGTTACAGATCAGCAAGAAATAATGTAGAATGGACTCCTCAGAATTGGCAAAGGATGCTTTTTTACCAATGAATGTTCCACACACCTGAACTCAGGTGAACACAGAAGTGTTTGAAAGAATTAAGTAATAATATACTGAATGACTTAGATACTGTGTCTGATGTGTGCAGCGAAGTAACAGATCACTGATATTCTGGGGTGACATCATACAACCTTTGTGGTTGTTCAGTACACAGTACATGTTCTGAAGCACCAGCATAACACTCTCCAACCAATGGTGGAACAGTTATCACCGGCATTTTGAAAAAACATCTTAACAGACAGTAACTCGCATGTCCATCATTTACTCATCGTTACTGTAATGCCTTCCTTTTGTCATGCTGGTATCACAAGAATGGAATGATCTGCCTATACCCTAGATATGAACTCCATTGAACGTGTATACGATAATCTGAACAGACCTAACCAGTCACATAATCTGGAAGACTTGTGCAGAATTACCAGTGATGAATGGGACAAACCGGACCAAAAAATTGTTGTAACACAATATGGACAGTATGCTAGATAGATTCAAGCCTGTATCTGATAAGGGGAGCATTCTATTCTATATTAAGGTTTTCAAGATTGATGACCAAAGTTTGAACTAAAAAATGAATTGGGACCTTTGAACAACATTATCTTTGATTTTGATTTCTAAGCAGGAATTAGTGGTACATGTATTATATTTGAATGAACCAGGCCCATTTGTTTGTGTTAAGTCATGAATCACTTCATAGGTGCATGTAAAAACATGTTTTCTTCTTCTTCTTCTTCTTCTTCTTCTTCTTCTTCTTCTTCTTCTTCTTCTTCTTCTTCTTCTTCTTCTTCTTCTTCTTCTTCTTCTTCTTCTTCTTCTTCCAGATTATCTCTGGGTAGCGTAGGGTACCAAAGTCCTCCACCTTACTTGATCTTTCTACCATTCCTCTTCTAGTACTTCATTACTATTGACTCCTCTATTTTTAATATAGTCCACAACAGAGCTCCTCCATCTCATTCTAGGATGTCCCCTAGGCCTCTTTCCAGTCTCTGTATCCATGAATGTTCTGTTTGGTATCCTCTCTCCTGGCATTCTCACCATGTGTCCAAACCATTTTAGCTTTGCTATATCAATCTCTTCTTGAAGTTTACACACTCCCACGTTTCTCCTTATTTCCTCATTTCGTATTTTATCTTGCCTTGTCTTTCCCTGTATGCTCCTCAAGAACCTCATTTCAGCTGCTTGTATCTTACTTTGGCTCTGCTTAGTTAATGTCCAGTCTGCTGAAGCATAGGTCAGTATAGGTTTATAATACGATGAGTATATAACCTTCTTGCACTTCATTGGCACATCTTTGTTCCATACAATGTCTTCTCACACACTGGTAGAAACTTGCAGACTGCTGTATTCTTAAATTAATTTCTCCATCCAAATTTCCATCTTGTGATATCACGCTGCCAAATATTTAACATTTTTCACTACTTCAAGACGTTCATTTCTTATTTTTATCACTCCCCTGGATTTTCTGTTACCTTTTGTCACGATCAAAGTCTTACTTTTTGCAGTACTAATCTTCATTCCAAAATTTCTTATCTCCTCATTCCATAAATCAACTTGTGTCTGTACTTCCTCTTCATTATCTCCCTAAACTGCAATGTCATTAGCATCATCTTCTCCTTGATATTATGTAGAATTCTATCCATGATGATAATGAAGAGTAAGGTAGACAATACACTTCCCTCTTTAAGCCTGTCTCAACTCTGAACCATTCAGGTTGACCCACTTTGGTTCTAACACAGCTTTCACAATTTTGATACAATGCTATTACGATCTGCATTGTTTCATTCCCAATCTGTGCCTCTGTCAATGTTTTCCATATCAAATTCCTTGGGACCCTATCATATGCCTTTTCAATATCTTGAAACGTTACTACCATGTCCTTCTATATTCCCAATACTTTTCCATCATTTGATGCAATGTAAATATTGAGTCAAATGTGGACCTGCCTCTTCTGAATCCATACTGGTGTTCTGCCAATTTTCCCTCCACTCTGTCTCTTATTCATTTATCCAAGGTTCTGGATCTTAGCTGTATGAAGTATCATTGTCACTCCTCTGTAATTTTCACATTGCTTCCTGTCTCCTTTCTTGAAAATTGGTATAATGACCCCTTTCGTCCACTCTTTTGGAACAGTCTTTTCTCTCCATATCACTCTGAAGAGTCTATACAACCAATGTACACCAACTATTCCTGCTGCTATTATCATTTCTATGGTGACCTCATGAATTCCAGCTGCCTTGCCTCGTTTCATTCTTTTAGTGGCCCACTCTATCTCTGCCATGGACACCTCATTTTCCTTATCTTCCATCTGCACTAAATCTGGTTCTTCGATTTCTCCTTGTACCGAGGTATTATGCACGTTGTAAAGTTGTTCAAAAGTATTTTCCCCACCTCTGTAATATATCCTGCTTCTGTGTCATCACTTCCACCTGTTCATTTTTAATGAAGTTAGCACCTTCACCTGGGTTGTTGTTCTTTTCAACCCACTGGAATAAAATCTTTTGTTTCCAGTTGTGTCTTCTTGCAGAGATTCAGTGAATTTTTGCCAGCATTTCTTTTTTTTTCTTCTTGAACCACCTTGGAGCACTCCTTCTTCCAGTGCCTGTATTCTGTTTTGCATTCTGTTGCTCTGTTACTCAGCCATCTTTTCCAAGCTTGTTTCTTCCTTTTAACTATATCTTTTACCCTGTCATTCCACCGGGGCATTTCTTGATCTTTCTTCCTCCCTGATACTCTTCTACAGGTCTTGTCTGCACAGGTCTTTCTTTTTTGGTCTATTTGAGTAAAATCTCAAAATGCAACTGTATCTCCCTGATTCACTGGCTTAAGTGTCTGTATTGTATTGATTCTTTGTAAGTTTTCCTAATTTATAAACAGTATGTTGAAGTTTAAGTTTAGGGGATGAAATATCGGAGTCGTTTGAAATTAAAACTGGATTACGGCAGGGAGATGGGCTCTCACCACTATTATTCAATTGTGCTCTAGAAATAGTAATGAGGGAATGGTTTTGGAAATGTCCCCCAAAAAAATAAAGACTGCCCGAAAATTCAAAACAAATTGCCTGGGTTTTGCTGTTGACTTAGCATTACTAGCAGCTGACATAAAAGAAGCAAAAACCCCAGATATCAGAACTTCGAAACTGCGAATAAAATTGGCCTCAAAATATCACTTGAAAAAAAACAGAAATTATGCCCCAAAAACCAACACAGCTATAAGAAGTTACCATAAATGGTAATAAAATCAAAGCAGTAACTAAATTTAAAAATCTCAGAGAAGTAATAACACATATCTAAATGAAAAAATCTCAATCCAAACAAGAACAAATAGATTAGCTGAAGCACAAAAATTAACATGGGATATCTACAAAATGAAATGTCTATCAATAAATGCAAAAATAAAACAATACAACACAGTTATAAAGCCAGGAGCTACATATGCAGCAGAAACAAAACACCTTTTCACCTGAATAAACAATCAAAGACTGACAGACTTCAGAAATTTGAAAGGACAAAAAATACCAGAAAAATGGACAGTGGCGGGTAATGCCTAACAAAGTTGTGTACAAAGTGCTAGAACCTATTACAGATACTATGTGTAAGAGGAGCCTGGGATTCTTTGGACATATCATGAGGATGCACGATTCGAGACTTCTGAAACAACTAGTATAACACAATCTCATCTCAAAAAATACAACAGGATGTAAATGGATCACAGAAGTAAGAGAGGATCTGAAGGAAATAGGGCTTACAACAGAAGAGACCACAAATAAGATAAAGTTTAATGCGAAACTCAAGAATACAAACCTCCGCTTTACCCTTACGCGAAACAAACCAACACGGATATTTTCAACCAAGGAAAGGGCATGAAGATCGGAGAGTCTGAAGAAGTACTGGGAGGACCGCAAAGCCCGAACAATCCCTTCAAAGAGACCTGAACGATGGACTGACTAAAGTGATCCTATGCGGTCATTAAACAAGAAGTAGAAGAAGAAGAAGAAGAAACAGTATGTTCCCCTCTCTAGCGCGATAATGACGCCTCTGCACTGTCCTGATTTTATCGTTTTACAGTAAATACCTGTAACAGATTCTCAACAAATATATGTGCAAAACTATCACTTAAAACAACAAAACGTAAGCAGTATGTTATATCAGCAGAAGAATGGGCTGCAAGATAGTCTAGAATGAAGAAGTTTTGGGAAAAGACTGTGACGAATTACAGACTGTTCTCAATTCGTGTGGTGACTGGTTTAAGAAATGGAATCTTTCTCCCAATTTTAAGAAGTGCAATACAATCTCCTTTTCATTGCTAAAGCAAGGAATGAACACTGCATATACCATCCACGGAAATACATTGCAATCGGCTTCTCAGGTAAGAGACCTAGGTGTTATAATAGACTGTGTCCGACTCGTTGGCCGAATGGTCAGCTTGCTGGCCTTCGGTTCAGAGGGTCCCGGGTTCGATTCCCGGCCAGGTCGGGGATTTTAACCTTCATTGGTTAATTCGAATGGCCCGGGGGCTGGGTGTTTGTGCTGTCCCCAACATCCCTGCAACTCACACACCACACTTAACACTATCCTCCACCACAATAACACGCAGTTACCTACACATGGCAGATGCCGCCCACCCTCATCGGAGGGTCTGCCTTACAAGGGCTGCACTCGGCTAGAAATAGCCATACGAAATTAAAAAAAAAAATAGACTGTAAACTAACCTTCTCTGCTCACATTCACTCCATAAAATCCCGTGCTATGCGTACTCTAGGCATTCTTTACAGGTTTACTGAAATTAATGATATTAACGCCTTAAAATTATACTTTGTCTCGTATGTTCTCCCCATTATTGACTTTTGTTCCCCTATTTGGTCCTCATCTGCTATCACAAACATATCTCAACTAAATAGTATTTTTAACTTTTTCACTTTCATTGTTAAGACTCGCAATCCTGTTTTTAAGAACAAAACTAAATCTGACATTATGAACTACCTGGGTATACTTGACCTGAGAAGCCGTTTACAGTTCTCTGACCTATGTTACCTTCACAAAACGATCAATGGCTGCACCAAATGTAATTCTCTTCCAGCGTACTTCCCTATACACGTTCCTCCCTGCCCTACACGCAACCGGCGCACCCATCATGTGTCCCATCCGCGCCTAACCTTACAACAACGCTCTACCTTCCACCGTCTCCCTACACTTGGTAATTCACTACCCGATATCGACATATTCACACCTTTCTCATCCTTCAAACAAAAAATTAAAAGATTCCTTTGAAGTCCTCTCCAGGTTTTCACTTTCTTCCGTCCCACCAACCCTTGACCTTTCTTCTTCCTAATTTCTGAAACCGACACTTGCCAGTTACCGTTGTCATTGTTGTCACATTGTTACTGTTAAAATTGTTAATTATTGTTGTTACTTAATATTGTTGTTTATACCTTTGTTATCTTTTATACTTATTTAAACTTATTATTATTATTATTATTATTATTATTATTATTATTATTATTATTATTATTATTATTATTATTATTATTAGTGTAAAATGGCCCTCCATAGGCTGTATCTAATAATTAATTAAATAAATAAATAAATAAATAATCAAGTTTTAAAAAATGAACTTATTTTTTTAAGATTTTGTTGTATAAGGTTGATATTGGTGCTCCAATGCGAGTGTAAACAGTGAAAATAAATAAATACCTGTAACACCAAGGAGAAGGGAAAAAGAACAGAAAAAGGTAAAATAGTGATATACATAGATAATTTTTAAGATTCTGTATAAATTTATATTGCTGATTTTTTTACATCGCACTGAAACAGATAGATCTTATGGCTAACAAAGGCTAAGAGTGGGAAGGAAGCTACCATGGCCTTAATTAATTAATTAATTTGCCTGGTGTGAAAATGGGAAACCAAGGAAAATCATCATCAGGGCTGCCGACAGTGAGGTTCGAACCCACTGTCTCCCGAATGCAAGCTCACAGCTGTGTGACCCTAACCACACTTGGTTTGCATAAATTTGGATGAACACTTGAATTTACTAACCTGGTCAGGAGAGAGAGAACTATCTGCAGTAGCATTCCTTTCTTGATTTGATGCAGATTTCTCCGTCTTGCATGCCGTATGGTAGTCGACTTTTGCTTTGTTAACTTTGGTCAGAAGTTTAGCCCAAGGTTTCTGGGCCTTTTTAAAAGAATCCTCCATCTCCTTCCTTTCTTTGATTTGAATCATTGACTGTAAACATATATGAGTAGAGAAGACAACATTCAAGAAGAGAGTCAAGCACTGGTACTAACACACAAAAACATATTAGCTATATGTAGACACAGAGGAGAGTTAAGATAATATGAAATGCACAGGTTCATAAAAGAACATATAAACCTGAAGAAGAAAAAAACATGCAGTAATATAGCATTATTTTCTCTTTTTTTTCTTATGTATATTTCAGACTAAGGACAAGGAAAAAGCAATACACATACTTCACAGCTTTTGATTCATTTTTCTATAGGCTAATTTTAACATTACTAATTTTGTATTTCATAAAAGAAATACACAAAGAGAGAAGTGCAAAAGGTTAGATTTAACTTTTCCCAAAACCTTTCTCAAAAATTGATATCTTAATGCTTTTGTTTCTACAGATAATGTTATTTGGGGAGAAATATGAAATGGCGTATGGCTTTTAGTGCTGGGAGTGTCCAAGGACATGTTTGGCATGCCAGGAGGGAGGGGGAGAGAGCAAGAGAGAGAGGGGGGGGGGAGGTTTAAAGGATGTTTTAAATACTAAAAATAAATTTTAAGAATATGATAATTATGATTTCACTGTTGGCAAAAGTAAGACAGTAACAATGAAAATTAGTATGACATTCATCCACTATAACGTCATTCTTGGAGGACATAAAATAAAATTTGTAGAAGGCATCAAATATCTTGGAAGTGGAAGGTTATTTATTACAGTGAAGCTCAAGTTGTAGGATTCCAGCAAGATATAGCACATATTTTAGATTCAGGTCAAATGGACTGTATTGCTATTAAACTATCCAAGGCTTTTGATAGGGTAGATCATGGGAGAGTACCGACAAAAATAATGAGGGCCACTGGACTAGACAAGAGTGGTCGAATGAGTGGCTAAATTTCTAGAAAATTTAAAGAGAACTAGAGTAGGTGAAGTGTTTTCTGAATTTGTACTGATTAAGAGGGGGAGGGGTCCCCTAGGGCAGTATTATTGGACCTTTATGTTTTATTATTTATTTAGGCCTATATATAAACGATATAGTAAAGAACTGGATTCACAGATAAGGCTATTTGAGGATGATGTTATACTTTATAGAGTAGTAAATAAGTTACAGGATTGTAAGTGACTACAAAAAGATCTAGACAATGTTGTGAGATGGACAACAGACAATGGTATGAAGATAAACTAGAAAAGTCAGGTTATGTTTCACCAAGAGGAGAAGTAGGCTACCGGTACTCTAGGTTTTAATTATTGTGTTGATGGGATGATAATACATGTCTCAAATATTATTACAATATTTTAAGTCCACCTGTTCAATACAATACAATATGATCCACTATTTCATATGGTTAAAATTTGTATACATAATACATAAAAGTCAATGGTACATGTTTCACCCTCCTTTACAGGCATCATCAGCCTATATCAATCTTAAAAATAATACATATGGAGTCATTCTAATCTTATAAATTATAGGGTAAAATGTTGAAAAATGATTTCGTAAAACATTATACAATAACATCTAAAACAACGATAATGCACCAAAGTATGTTAAAAGAGAGTAAATTAACTGTTTTTGAAGATTAAAACATGGTTAAACATGAATTTTGAGAGTTTAAAACTAAAATGGATCCTTTTTTTATAATATCATTAAGACTGTGATGGCCTTGAGTGTAAACACAATCATCAAAAGGGGGATGTTTCTTCAATTCCCATAGTTTGAATCCAAGATGTAAAATCACTGTCAGTTATATAAAACGGAAGTGTGAACGTAATAAACATGTTAGAATGTATACGGTTGGTATATCTGAAAGTAGAAAAGAAAATGGAACTTCTTGTAGAGGCGTTGCTAATGATAAAACGTATGTCAAAGCTAGCGGATGTCAGTAATTATGTTGGTAGTCGATTGGATCTAAAAGACAGTCAAGTTGATGTTATAACTCCGTTGAAACATTTGTTGGAAGAAATGATCAAGTTTTTTCGTATGGTGCGTATTAAGTACGTCGGGCTGTTCCAGCAACGCTAGTCAAGCTAGTAATTTACTCTCTTTTAACATACTTTGGTGCATTATCGTTGTTTTAGATGTTATTGTATAATGTTTTACGAAATCATTTTTCAACATTTTACCCTATAATTTATAAGATTAGAATGACTCCATATGTATTATTTTTAAGATTGATATAGGCTGATGATGCCCGTAAAGAAGGGTGAAACATGTACCATTGACTTTTATGTATTATGTATAAAAAATTTAACCATATGAAATAGTGGATCATATTGTATTGTATTGAACAGGTGGACTTAAAATATTGTAATAATATTTGAGACATACGTCAACTTCAATACGGAACCAAAATGAGAATAGTTACTTGTAACATGATAATACATTACGGAGATCAGGTACCTAGGTATTAATATAAGGAATGATCTTCATTGGGGTAATCACAGTAACAAGGTTGTCAAGAAAGGTTACTGATCTTTTCACATAGTTATGAGGGTATTTATGAACAGTAGTAAGGATGTAAAGGAGAGAGAGCATATAAGTCTCCCGTAATACACCAATTAAAGTATGGTTCCAGTGTATGGGACCCATACCAAGACTACTTGATATGAGAATTAGAAAAGATCTGAAGGAAAGCAGCGCAGCAAGATTTGCTCTTGCCTATTTCCGATAAGAGAGTAGTGTCGAAGTTTATAATTTTCATGTTCCGTATTGATGATAATATAATTATTGTAGACAAATGAGGTAGTCCACCTAATCAATATGATATAATTTTAGTACTTCAATTTATTTTAATATTTAATAACTGTAATAAATAACTCCTATTGATATTAGGCCATCATCAGCCATAAAATCTTAAAACACTTAAAAAACTAACTGGTCATACACATTACAGATACTTGAAAATTGGTCTGATCCAATATTCAAGATCTACTAAAATAAGTCACTATCTTGAGGATTAATTTTTTTAAGTGTTTTAAGATTAAGTATTATTGGACCAAATTGATAACTGGGAAGAGCAGGCTCAAGATCAAAAAGGATGGAAGAGGATTGTAAGATCGGCATGGGAACTTCACGCCCCTCAGAAGCCTACGGAGTGAGTGAGTGAGTGTTGATTTGGTGGATTAACTCCTTCATATACGAGAGAGTAGTGTTATGAAAATGTTGCAAAATCTGGGCTGGGAAGATTTGGAAGTATGGAGACACACAGCTTGACTAAGTGGAATGTTTTGAACTGTCCATGGAGAGATGGCTTGGAATGACATTAGGAGACGAATAAGCTTGAGTGACGTTTTTAAAAGTAAGAAAGATCATAAAATTAAGGTAAATTTGGAATTTAGGAGGACAAATTGGGGTAAATACTCGTTTATGGATACAGACTCTGCAAAGAGGCCTAGGGGACAGCCTAGAATGAGAAGAAGGAGCTCTGTTGTGGAATGTATTGCAAATACAGGAGTCAATAGCAATAAAGTATTAGAAGAGGAATGGTGGAAATATCAAGTAAGTAAGGTGGAGGGCTTTGGTACACTACCCTACCCAGAGAGAATAAGGAAAAGGGAATGGATGAAGAAGAAGAAGAATTGTTTATTGGAAGAGTTATTAGAGAATGGAAAAATTTATCATGGGAGATATTTGATAAATTTCGAAGTTATTTGAAAACACGAAAAAGGGCTAGGTAAGCAACTGACAGGTAATCTGCCACCTGGGTGACAGCCCCAAATGAAGATCACTGGTGATTGATTATTGATGACTGATCAAGAGCTGGAAGTCCAAAGTTAGAATTTCAGAAAATAACAACATAAGAATCCAGATTTTTCAACCAAGAATAAAGCTTAGTATAGGATACAAGATACAGACAACACAAAAAGTTATCAAGGAAACTACTGAAAACAATTAGAACATGTGAATCCTATGTTCCTATGGTCAAAAGGGAAGACGATAATCCACAAGATGAAAAATGATCAAGGAGAATTTCTTGTAGAGAAGGAGAAAATCGAAGAAACCATCAAAACCTTCTTTACAGTCAGTGAATTCCACCCCCACAACAACTAGGAAGATCACAGGAAGCAGTCTTAAATTTGATATCCGAAGAATTGCAGCCTGTTGAAGTGACAGAACTGAAAGCAACATTAACCCATTTGAACTGCAAGACACCAGGAGAGGACCTGATAACACACAAAATGCTAAAGGTTGGAAGAGAATAGAAACGGCACTTATGCTACTCCTAAACATGTGTCTCAATGAAGGAAGGATTCCCAATTCATGACAAAACACAGAGGCGATTCTACTGTTCAAGAAGTCCCATTGTACATATATGGAAAACAACAAGCCCAGCAGTCTACTTTCCATCTTTTATAAATTACTAACCAAATCGTTACAAACAAGGAACTCTGACTCTTACCAGACAGTCATGCAAGCAGGATTCAGAAAAGATTTCAGTACGATTGTCCATCTTCAAACAATACATACTCGGATTAAAAATTGTACTGGGTACAGTGTCCCTCTACATATAGCATTAGTGGACTATGAAAAAGCTTTTAATTTGACTAAGGAATGGGCTGTACTTGAAGCAATGGACCACGCACATGTTGACTCCAGATAAATACATCTAGACCATGCTACTTTACACGTCAAAACTGAAGAAAACTGGATCACAAAGACGGTTCCAAATGAGAGAGGCACTAGGCAAAGCAATACCATCTCGCCTAACTATTTACCTTGACGTTAGAGGAAGTATTCAAGAATCTAGCCTGGGATCGGAAGAGAGTCAATCTCAACAGTAAATATCTCGGTCATCTACACTTTGCTGATGATGATGTCCTCATCAGCAGTCATACCGGGGAACTGGAAACAATGCTGCAGGAACTGAAGGAAGCTTCCCAAGCTGTGGGTTTGAAAATGAACCTGCAGAAAACTAAAATTAATAGCCCAAACAACACGCAGGTTACCATCAACAACAACATGCTTGAGAATGTCAATGAGTATGTGTACCTGGGCCACAACACTGAACTTGGGCAAGACAACCAGATAGCAGAGATTACCCAAAGAATCGGGTTGACCTGGATGGTATTCAGAAAACTCTGTTAAAATCCTCCGCAAATCAAACTTCCCTAATTATCTCAAAAGGAATGTGTACAATATGTGCAACCTGCCAACTGTAACCTACGGGCTTGAAAATGTGACTTTAATGCTCAAAAGCTTTAACTGACCCCGAATTGGCCACAGCAATTGAGAGGCGATGTTGGGTGTTAGCCTGAGGGAGCAAATATGGAACTAGAATATTCAGAGGAAAACCTGAGTCACAGATGTGATAGAACAAATGGCACAACTCAGGTGGTAGTGAACAGGCCAAGTTGCAAGAGATGACAACAAGTGGACCAAATCTGTGGTACACAGGAGTCCCCATGATTCACAAAGGAGAGTTAGCGGACCCCAAGCAAAGTGGCAAGGCGATACACAGTGCCATGCAGGGAGAAACTGGAATGAAACTCCCCAACACAGAATGGCATTGAAACAATTGGAAGAAGCCTAGATTCAGGAGTGGATGTTGAAAGGCTAGAAGAGGAGGAGGAAGAGAGACAAGAATCATTTTAAAACAGAAAACAAACTATGCTCAGAACAAAATTTTTGCAAAAAATGAGGTATGATCTCAAGATATAAACAAATAAACAAAAAGCAAGTAAATTATAGACTTGCAATAAGAAGTGTCAAAAGTCACCTGTGCAAAGGATTGCTAGAAAATGTTTTGGTTGTGTCATGCAAGGCAGATGTGGTAGACTAGAACATCAAAATAAGTTCCCGGATAAGAAAATGTTAGGATGCTAGGATCCTACAAGAAGGTAGTTGGATAAAATTAAGAATCTAGACATCAAAGCAGAAACTTTGGATACTATACCTACGTAGTTAGAGAATAAATTAACTAAAACAGAAATAGAGCTGTATCACTTGTAAAATTCCTACACAGCTCACTGGTAAGTTACAATTCTGACATTTTAAACAGACAGAAACTACAGCAACACATTCATCTGGTATGAACTGTCTCTCACAGTACTAAAATCCTGAATTGTTAATGTTCTCTTCATTGTTTTAACCCACTAGTAAATCTGAATTTCATAACAATGGGTATCTCTAACATTTTTAGCACTATTCTATTTGGAACTTCTTTCTTCTTCCCACTGTATTCCTGCTATGAAATTACACACCTTGTGGTAAGTATCTTTCTGCCACGTCTTCACTTGTTGCATCACATCATTGCACAGATTGTCCTTCACTTTAAGATGTAAATCGCATAGTCGGTCTGCCTCTACAAGAACACCTTTCCATGCTGCCTCTGTTGTTCCATATTCAGGACCTATAAACATAATTGCAATATCTTTACCATTGAAGAACAAGGACTAGACAACATTAGACAGATATTTTCACCTTGATATTTCTCTCTACAGCTCTTTCTGAAATTAGCCATCCCATGGGAAGCTGAGTTATTTTATTTTACAAGGCTGTTTCTTTATTAATTGCAACACTGATATATGTACACCCAGAAACCGAATCAGTGTTTTTCGCATATAGACATATTATGGTGGTACACAACCTAACTCACAGTATAATGGACTTGCCCATCCAACACTGCACATGCACTGTGCTGTGCTGTGAAGAATAGTGTTATCTGTGACTAGTTGAACAGTTTGTACATTCTCAAAACAGGGACAGCGTAGCATGATTAAAATTGAATGTGTCCATGGCCATACAGCAGGATGGAGTCATGAAGGTTCTCACAAGGGGTGCAGGGATTCGGTGTTGCCTTACAGAATTACGGCATGGTAGGTCACAGCCTTCTATGACATACCACAGCATGTGGCAGACATACCTCAGCATTAATGAATGTAGGTTTTCGTGGCTCATTGTATTAACATACAAAAATAAATGAACTGGATTAAAGCCACTATATATATTTAATAATAAAGCCAAGCTTTCAGCCAAATTACACTAGCCTTCATCAGGGCATGTTAAGTTTTGCCTCCGACAGTGAGCAAAGAAATTCTCCGAAGGAATGTCTTAGTCATGCCCATACCATCCACGGCCTGCCCCACTAACTGGACTCAAGGATCGTGGCGCTGTGCTGTGGTGGTTGGGAGGGAAGTTACTGATTCACTGCCCTCTGTCGACAGTTTGAGTGCGTCCCGCTGTGCCATGATGGTGTTATGCATGTATTTCTGCATTACAGGTCTCCATGTATTTGATAACTTGAAGACGTCTTCCCTCTTGATGTTATTTGAGCACAGCTCTATCTCTATGGCTTCCCTCACAAGACGAGCACAGAAGTCTTTTACAGGCGCGATGACCTTCGCCTGGTCAAAGAGGATTTCATGGTCTGTACTGTAGAAATGTTCTGCTATGGCAGACTGGGTTATAGCGTTCTCCGTGGAGGAAGAAAGAGCGACATTCTTTACCGACCTGATGTGCTCTTTCACCCTGGTGATAACAAGCCTTTTTGTCATGCCAATATATGAACAACCACAACCACATGAAATTTCATATACGCCTGGTGTTTCAAGATGTGGTTTTTCTTTGACTGCTCGAAACAGGGATTTGAGCTTCCGGTCTGCGGTGAAAACTGGAATAATATTGTGGCAGGTATAACTGACAGAATAGGGCGCATTCTTAAGAAGTACAGTCATGTCACACAACTAGTGGCTGATTTATATACTCAATGGTGCTGGAAAGTGTTCTATCATCTACCTATCATTCTATTCTCTGGACTATGATTTTGATTCAATACTGGAGATGAAGAAACCAATTTATGGCACTGACTTCACAACTGTTCTCCAGCTCTGCAGGCAGCAGATTGCTCCATTCGCACTACACAGAGAACAGATGCTACTACAGGTACCGTTCACACCACTCTGGTGGCAATTTTGGGTACAAACTGGTGGATAAAAAAAAATAGCAGAGTAAGATATAAGCAGATGTCAGATATTAAAACTGCTGGAAATGAAGTTTTATCCTGCAGGCTTACCCACCTGCACCAGAGTTCAGACAAATAACTGGAGACTGCATTTGCATTCTGAAATCTGATTTCATGAAGCATCCGTGTCAGGTCTTTTCTAAAAAAGGTTTGCAGTCTGTTGGTTGTGTTATCTACAGAATCTTACCAATAATTTATTAATAAGGAAAAACTAATAACACTAAATTTCCAACTATTCGGAGTAGGTAAGCGATTTCCTTTATTTTAATATACTGTATTTATTCATAAATTTATTTCTTATTCTTCTTCTTCTTCCCCTTCTTCTTCTTCTTATCATTTCAGCCAGCTATGGACCATGTTAATATAACTGTTTTCTTCCTCCAACTTTAACATTTACCTTGTAATGTGGCATTATTTCTGAATGTTGTCGCTTCCTTTTTACAGTCAATATCTTGCCTGTTTTAAGCATAGACTTCTCGTGGAAAGTCTGATGTTCTTTGAGTTTCATCTTAAGCAGGTTATACTTTCAATGAACCGTATCATATCACAGTCTATACGGCATCATTTAACATTAATACACATATTTGAGGCTAACGCCAAGGTGCGAATTTGAGAGGGCCAGAAGTCCATGTCCCTGGGTGTGTCAACGCCAGAGCGCGACTCACGTAAACCCCAGCGAGAGGAGGGTGGATTTGTTTTTCAGTTGTGTAGACCCTGTGGACAGTTTGGGTGCGCAAAGCAGAGAGAGAGAGAAAGGAGACAACGAGAGTGAGACTCAGATAGCCAATTTGGTAGGTGCAGCCTTTAGTGCCAAAATAATGCAGCCAAATCTGAGTATTCCAGCATTGGAATCAGGCTAAATAGAGCTCATATTTCTGTGCAAGTGCAATTTCCTGCATAGATAAGATGGTGCTGGATCTTCCCTACATTTAAGAAGTGTCACTAGTCCCTTAGATATCATAAATGTGCCTGTTGAGTGATTCTCCCAGTTATTTCAAACAGCCGTTAGGACGCCAGTGCTTGACAAAGAGGAGCTGTTGTACCTCGGGGAAATACCGTAGCTAATGTAGGTCTCCTCTAGGGTATAAAAGGAAGCTGTGACACAAGCCGAGACCTCCAGTTGCAAACAGACAAGTGCACAGTACGCATCGTTCATGTCTTTTCCAAACACAAAGCAAATTATAACAAGTGTTAGGTAAAGCTCACCAGAGCAAGTATATTGAATAATTAACTGTGTTGCTAGACAGAATTTCTTAGTGAGATAGTGCAGATCATGCCGTGAGACCGCTAGGAGGACCATCTTGACCGTGACCAGGTAAATACTCATAATAGGCTCTATCTACGGTCATACTAATTACCATGAAAACAGATACTGTTAGTGGTATCTAAGCCTAGGTCTTGACGCTATACAAGCGTACGAAATAGGTGGCGAAGAGAGAAACAACCTAATTCTTCATCCAGAGTTGCAAAAGATGGCTGAAGACCATAAGAAGGAGAAGGCACCAATAATGGCGTTTGCACCGTCGAACCGGCAGTCATTAGGACCTGCAGCCCATAGCACTGTAATGTGCTAAAGAGTGGAAGATGGAGTGTTTCAGAAAAGTTGAACTGCTTCCATGCATGAATTGTAGTTGTGGATTTGATTCAGGGCCTTTCAGAATTGTAAATAGTAAGTTGTAACTTTAAGCCCAAGAGGCAAGTAAATTCAGTTAATAGTATTTGTAAATATGCTTGGGGCTAATGGCATGTTCAAATTGTTATTTCTTAGGTTTGTTCAGAAAGGATATGAAGGTACTGTGATAGTTTAGTGTTGTTTAATTAAAGTAGTATAGGTCTATTTGTGTTGCGCAGACACGTAGAAGTTTTGATGACAGTTTCTTCGTCATAAATTGGACATCAATTTGCCTCTCAAGGATCGAGCGGGGAGCATAATATTGCAGGAAAGCTGACCACACATTATTGGAGACATGTAACCCGCACTACAACTCCGTGTTAAGACAAGGCAAATTGACATCCAGAACTTTGAAGATTGTGAGAGCAAGGCCAAGCCCTAACGACAACAGGAAGTGTACACATTATTATTTTCTTTTCTGGTTGTGGTTTTATTTGTCTTGTGTATTTTTTTCCAGTACGTGATTTGATACCGTATTTGGCTTTGCTTAAGGGAATCACAGCCCGCACACTATATTTGGGGCGTGAAGTTTTGTCCTCTCTTCAATTGTAAACAGGATCGCTTCCCGTAGGTAAATTCTGTCTTATTTTGGAAGATAGAGGCAGGCCCAAGCAAGTGTGTGTTTGATATTTGTGTCCCAACCAGTTCGGAGCTATTTATCAAGGCCAAGATGTGTGAATCTATTATTACAATTTCAGGCTAATGGACGATTTAGACCAAGGCCTTCGGCCAACAACAGTTTAACTTATTTGAACCTCCATCATAAATCCATAATTTCCCACATTCCATGTAATGAACTTTGAGGAACTGGGTTCTTCACCCATGTAATTTTGAATGACCTGTGTTGTCAGATTTTGTTTTATGTGTGTTGTTTTCATTGGGGTCAATTTTTATTCTGAACCTTATGTTTTATTTGTTTAATAAATCCATACTCCCCCTTATTTTGTGGAGTTCTCATTCACGACAATGTATTTTAGAACATGTCCTATTATTTTTATGTTAATTTTAGTTAGATTTATTTTCTACCCACATTGCCGGACACACCAAGTGTCTTTACTGCTGAGCTAGGCCGTGATTGGACAGGGGATAACGAACACCAGATATAGTCACATGTCATCCCCACTTTTTGCAAGTCTATTTTCACCTCCGTGATCTGAGTCATTTGGTTTTCTTTTGCAGAAAGTAGGTAAAGATTTAGCTTGTCAATCTCAATGGGTTCTTTTGTGGGCTATGTGATCATAAAGTACAATTCTTCTTTTCCACATCATGTCAGTTATTTTTTCCACGAGAATGAAGAGTTTGTGGTTATGTTGTTGTCTATATTTGCTATTTTCATTAATGGGCTCAACATTCTTCTCAGAATTTTCCTTTCTTTGACTTCAAGTTTCTCCAGAAGATCTCTCCTTTGCATAGCAAGGTGGTACTACTACTACTACTACTACTTTTTAGGGTTTTTAGAAATGCTGAGGTGCCAGAATTTTGTCTCATAAGAATTCTTTAACATGCCAGTAAATGTACAGACACAAGGCTGATGGAACTGAGCACCTTCAAATACCACAAACCTGCCAATTTGAGCTCAAAGGGCAGCACTCTACTGCCTAAGCTACCCAACCTGGCTTTAATATTATTACTGGTTTTTTTTTTTTTTTTTTTTTTTTTGCAAGCTGCTTTTACGTCGCACCGACACAGATAGGTCTTATGGCGAAGATGGGATAGAAAAGGGCTAGGAGTGGGAAGGAAGTGTCCGTGGCCTTAATTAAGGTACAGCCCCCAGGATTTGCCTGGTGTGAAAATGGGAAACCACAGAAAACCATCTTCAGGGCTGCCGACAGTGGGGTTCAAACCCACTATCTCCCAAATACTGGATACTGGCCGCACTTAAGCGACTGCAGCTATCAAGCTCAGTGTTATTATTATTATTATTATTATTATTATTATTATTATTATTATTATTATTATTATTATTATTATTTCGTGCGAACCGGCCAAACTTAGGACCATGCCAATACCACTTCACTTCTTTCTTATCATCCATTCTTCCTTCCTCTTTCTCCACAGTGCCTTCATACTTTCAGAATGTTGTACTCTTCTCTCCTCAGTCCATCTTCCCCCTCTGTACTCTTTCTCCCACAAGAATTTTTATGTTGGAAAGTCTTTTCCTGAATTGGTCTCTATCACAACATTCTTCATCTGCAATTCCTAACCTCTTGAGTTCTTCCTTCATCTGCTTGGCATATCCCCCCTGGCTCTTCAAGTAGTATATTTCATTAAAAATTTGTTTATTTAACCTTGCTGGATCCATTCTGACCATGTGTCCATAGAATTGCATCTGTATTTTCCTTATTGTTGTTTCCAGGCCTTCTGTTCTTTTGAATATCTCCTTATTTGACCGTAATCTGTAGTTTCCCTCTACCACTCTTGGGCTGGTAAATCCTCCTTAATATTCTCCTTTCCATCTTTAGTAGTTTTTCCAGTTTCGTTAGTATTGCTGTTTCCACCCCATACAGAATCACTGGTTTTACCACAGCATTATTATGTCTTAGTTTGGCATTAATGGAAAGATTATTTTTGTTGTACATGGCTTTGGTTGCAGTGTTTAGCCTTTCCAACTTAAGTTTCCTATTTTCCATGGCTTCTTTATCCATCCCATTGCTACTTATAATCTCTCCCAGGTATTTAAACTGCTTTGTGACCTTCACTTCGCCATATTTCGTCTTCATTGTTTTCACATAATTCCTATCCGTGCTCATCATCTCTGTTTTTGTGAAGGAATTATTTAAACCTGTTTTCTCGGCTATCTCCTGTAATTCATGTATCTGTGTTATTGTTTCCTGTTCTGTCTCAACGAAGAGTGCCAAATCATCAGCTAGGGCCAAACACTTGGGTTTGACATGTTTATTTTTACTACCTATTATAGCACCCAAGTCATTATGTTTCCACAGTGTTTTTATGACCTTATCTAGAACCATGTTGAACAGTGCTGGCGATAAGCTGTCACCCTGTCTCAGACCTGTTTTTATCTGGAAGGGTTTCCTGATCTCTCCTCAAAATTTCACTTTGTATATGGTGTTTGTTTGTGTTAACTTAACCTTTAATTAGTCGCTCACGGAGATTTTCTCCGGGCCGATTACATTTTGCACAGTACTGAACTTCCCAGTTGAACTGTCGGTCTCCCCATCCCTATACCTTTCTCCTTGTTCATTTGGACTCGTCCTGTCAGCATTTCGGAGCGATTGTGCATCCTGTGTGCGAGTGTGGGATCATTGTTGTGACGAGTGACATCACCTGGACGTTTCCTCCGTGTGCCATTAAGTAAATTACCTCATATTTTTGTGCATAATTTTTTTATTTTGGAGATCGATGACCTTGTTGTTTTGTTTTTCTAAACTTATTTTAGAAAAATATTATTTCATATTTCATGTGATGTGATCGTTGTAGGTAATGGCGAGTCTCAGAAATTTAATATCATAAGATCATTCGACATAGTTAGGGTCTACATTATTCTGCTTTTAGATCAAACAAACTGTAAAAATAACCTACAAGTACTTAAAAGGTTTTCTTTAATTATACCAAAGAATACTGCAAATGAACATGCCAAAACAACATCTCAAAGGATGAAAATGACGCGCATTTTCAACCCTGGAGGTTACCTCCGTGCGCGACTAGTAACGTAATAATTTTTGCCCGACTAGACAAGGGTTAAGTAAGTTGAGTGTTTTTTGATCGATGCCATATTCTCTCAGAATGTCCATCAATGTGTCTATCTATTGAATCGTATGCTTTCTGAAAGTCAACGAAAGATATGAAGATGTTCTTTGGTCGCGCATTGTAATATTTGATTATCAATTTTAGTCTCAAGATTTGATCCCAACTTGTGGTCAATTTGCAGTGTCAGTCTGTTCAATAGGAGTTTAGAAAAAAATCTTATACGTGACAGATAAAAGTGATATTCCTCGGTAGTTGTTGACATCTGCTTTCGGTCCCTTTTTATGTAGCGGGTATATTAATGCCACTCGCCAGTCTTCTGGCATTTTTTCATCTCTCCAAATATTCTGGAACAGTTCTGTTGCTCCAGTGATAAAAGCATCATTGGCTATCTTTCACAGTTCTGCTATTACTCCATCTTCACCAGGTGCTTTGTTGTTCTTTAGAGAGTTTATTACTTCCCGTACCTGTTCCTCGTCTGGTGGTTCGGAATCTGGGTTCTGGATTGCGTCCTTCTCAATCTCCAATTTTTCCCATGGTGATTCACAGTTAAGGAGGTCTTCAAAATACTTTGCAAGGATCTCACAGTTATCTTTATTGTTCAGGGCAAGAGTTCCATCTGTTTTCTTGACATGCAGGCTCGGTGCTATATAACCTTTGATTATATTTTTAAAGGCCCTACGGAATAATCTGGTATTGTTTTTCTTGAAGTTCTCATCCATTTCTGTGACTTCTGCCCTAAGGTGTTCTCTTCTGACTCTTCTCAGTGTTTGGGGTGTTTGTTTCCTTATTTCTCGTGATTTTTCCAAATTTGTCACAGTCTTACTCTTGTTCCATGATTTCCAGGTATGAAATTCATCTTAATCTATGATAAGTAATGGTCTGATGTTACATTAACCTCTCTTCTAACTTTGACGTTATGAATTTCCTTGTAATTGTTCTTAGATATCGCTACATGATCCAGCTGAAATTCGCCTAGCATGGGGTTTGGTGATACCCATGTTTTATTTTTGTTGGGGCGTGCTTTGAAATGGGTAGACATGGGTTTTAAGTTATTCATGTTGCATAAATTGATCAGTCATTCTCCGTTTTTATTCGACCTGTTGTGTGCCAGGTATTGTCCAACTACTTCAATGTACTTCCTTTCCTGCCCCACTTGTGCATTAAAGTCTCCCAATAAAATTATGATGTTATTTTTTGGGATCTTGAGTATTTCATCCCCCAGTTTGTCCCAAAACTCTTCAACCATATCGGGATTCTTTTTATTATCCTCATTTATTGGTGTATGAGCATTTATCAGCGTGTATTTCTTATTCGCTGATTTGACCGACATGAGCGATAGTCTTGAGTTTACATTCTTGAAGTCGACTATAGTGTTTAGAAACATTTTGTTTACTACAAAGGCTGTTCCCAGTTGCGGGACGTATTTCATGACCTTTTTTCTGGGCTTTCCTTTGAAGATTCTGAACCCATCTGATTCAAAGGGTTTTTCATCCACGTACCGCATTTCCTGGAGGGCCAATATTGAGATGTCGAGTCTATGTAGCTTCGCTGTTAACTGTTTCAGTTTTCCAACCTGAATAAGGGAGTTGATGTTGAATGTTCCAAAATAGTATTTTCTCTTATTCTTGAATTTAGCAATGTTCTTGTGGTGCTCCGATTCACTCACGAGCTTCAAAATGTCAGGCACCCTGGAATCCGAAAGCCCGATTTTGTCTTCAGGGTAATTTAATTCATAAGAAGCTTGTTCCATGATATTAATGTTCATTTTAGGCGTTAGACATAGTCCAACATTGTACAACATTGTACAACTAAGATTGTTAGCATCAGAGGGCCTCATAATGTTTTCTGGTGAAAGGCAGGCATTTCTTCCTACCTTAAACAGGTATGGTTTTCCCGCCAATACTCGGGTGGCTAATTGCAGTGGTTACCCACTGGGCGGTGGGGTCACCACATCCCTACGCCTATTATTATTATTATTATTATTATTATTATTATTATTATTATTATACATCGTTATGCCCTACTCAGGAGCACGGTTGAACTTGTTTAGCTGATGTGTTGACCTTCTTTTCCTCCCAAAATCTCTTCATCCTCTCACTGAGCTTCTTCCTTCGTTCTTCTGTCCAAATTATAGTAGCTCTGGTGTTGGCTTTGTCTTCAAAGTGGTGATTGTTGATTTTGGTTCTGAATTTACATCTGTCCTGTACAATGTCTTCTGAGATGTTGATTTCCTGGAGATCTGTTTCAATTTCACGAAGCCAGCTGTTCTTGGTTTTTAACGAAAGGGCCAGGTTGAGAATTCTTTTAGTTAGCCTGTTAGTGTTCATTCTGATAATGTGTCCATAAAATTCCAATCATCTTTTCCAAAAAGTGTGAGAATTTTTTTCAGAATGACAATATATCTCCTGGGATGATTTTTTTCTCCATATTCCATCTATACAAACTGGGCCAAAAAAATTTCGTAAAATTTTCCTTTCTTGCTTCTCAATGTCTTTGGTTAAAGATCCGTCACCAATGATTAAGGTTTCTGAGGCATATAACGCTTCAGGTTTGATCACTGTATTATAGTGTCTAAGTTTTGCATTCTGAGATATTGATTTTTTATTATACCTGTTCCAAGTGATCCTGTATGCTTTCTGTAATTTGGAAATTCTTTCTTTATTTGCTTCGCAGTTTAAACCAGAGGGCTGGATAATTTCTCCCAAATATTTAAATTGGTTAACTTGAATAATTTTGCCAAATTTAGTTATCATAGGTTGTCCATCTAAGTATCGTGAGGCTCCTTCCATGTACTGAGTTTTCTCATACGAAATTTGAAGTCCTGCTTTGATGGCAACTTCATGTAGTTTTTCAATGGAATGAATTGCTTCATGCCTATTATTGGAAAGGATCTAAAATACCAAGTTAAATAGTAACGGCGATAAACTATCCCCTTGACGGACCCCGGTGTTCACAGGAAAAGGCTCAAATATTTCGCCTAGGAATTTAACTTTAACTTATTATTATTATTCTTTCTTGCGAACCGGCCAAACTTAGGACCACGCCAATACCACTTCACTTCCTTCTCATCATCCCTTCTTCATTCTTTCAGAATGTTGCACTCTTCAGTCCATCTTCCCCCTCTGCGCTCTTTCTTTTCTTCCACAAGAACTTTTATGTTGGTAAGTTTTACTGAATTGGTCTCTATCACAACATTCTTTATCTGCAATTCCTAACCTCTTGAGTTCTTCCTTCATCTGCTTGACATTTCCTTCCCTGGCTCTTCAAGTAGTATATTTTATTAAAAATTTGTTTATTTAACCTTGCTGGATCCATTATGACCATGTGTCCATAGAATTGCAGCCGTCTTTTCCTTGTTGTTGGTGTTGTTGTTGTTGTTGTTAAGTTTTATTAAGTTTTCCCACTAGTCCAATCCCTTGTCCATGTCTTGGGAAATGGGCAATGGCATGAAGTAGTAGGGCATTGCCTGTAGGGGCGAAGTACAGTGGGGATTATATACCCCATGACCAATAAGATTACGTGAAGGTCCAACATGAACCCAAAAGTGATGGCTAACGGGGCTCTGGTAAAGAAGCCATGTTAGGTGTAGCCGCCCAATGGGATTAAGCATGCTTTCAAGACAAATAAGAGCCTTAGATTATGAACTCGAGATGATGATGTTGACAACAGCTAGATGTATACGACAGCTTTCAGCCCAAAGCTACACCAGCTATGAAAACCAAATCAAGACGCAGTTGCCGGACTGGAACCTTGATTATTCCAAAATTGACAAATAAAACTTTTTTTTTTTTTCTCCTGTTACAAGTTGCTTTATGTCGCACCAACAAATGGGTCTTAAGGTGACTATGGGATAGGAAAGGGCTAGGAATATGAAGGTAGTGACTGTGGCCTTATTTGAGGTACAGCCTGGTATGAAAATGGGAAAACCGGATGAGTTGGCTGTGCGGTTAGAGTCGCGCAGCTGTGAGCTTGCATCCGGGAGATAGTGGGTTTGAATCCCACTGTTGGCAGCCCTGAAGATGGTTTTCCACGGTTTCCCATTTTCACACCAGGCAAATGCTGGGGCTGTACCTTAATTAAGGTCATGGCCGCTTCCTTCCCACTCCTATGCCTTCCCTATCCCATCGTTGCCATAAGACCTATCTGTGTCCGTGCGACGTAAAGCCACTAGAAAAAAAAACTAAACCATAGAAAACCATCTTCAGGGCAGCACGGCCAACTCACTCAGTACATACAAACTGAAGACATAGCTGATATGATGGAAAGGAGGACAATTCTCATGATGGGGATGAGTGAAACAAAATGGAAAAATTTTCAATGTAAGACCCATGCAAAGTTGGGTCCGATTATTGTGACTATACTTACTACATTTGATGTGGATAGGATATAACCCGTGAAGTACATTAAGTGTTGTGAGCTGGCATATTAGGTATTTAAACCGTGCAATGAACTGTCTGCACACTTATCACCGGTAGCTGTTATTAGCAAAAAGAGCGATTCATTCAAGTTGCAAATAGGTCAAGGGTGGCAGTATTTCTGAAACAAAGCAGTGTCTGGCGAATGGTTCATATTCCACTGTGGTGAAACTGCATAAAGACACAAATAACTTAAAAAACAAGAAAACTATGGAGCAACACAATGCAAGAAGTCAACACTGGCTAAGAAAGGGTACAAGGGCAAGCTAACATATTATACTGGAACAGCTCAATGTCAAAATAAACCAGGAGGGTTGATCAGACATGTGTCTAAAACCACAGTGTGTGTGGGGATCCGAAGCAAACAGATGAGAATTGCACTCATACTAACAAAAGTGTACCAGTAGAAAATGGTTCAATTTGCATGGCAGTATCGGAATTGCATCTCCCATTTTCTACTTCATCAAACATGGATGTCATTGTGTCAAGCAAGAAAAAGCAGACAACAAACATCTAGTAACCACATTGTAGTCTGGGGAATATTTTCATTGTATACTTCGGAACCATTTATCCACGCGGAAGGCGCTTTAAACCAATTTGATAACAAATCCATATGCAGGTCATATAGAGCCCTATATAATTACTGTCCTTCCTGGAATCGATGAGATCCTCAAGTAAGGCAATGCCAACATATCACTCAGCTAGAAATGTCTGACAGTGGCTGAAAGAACGCAAACAAGGCTTCCGAGTACTTTCCTAGAATTGAACCCAGTTAACCATTTATGGGAATAGACCTACTGTAATGTTTGCTTTATGAACCTCCACCATGCTCCTCAGCAGCTGTGTGATGTACTTTAGCAGCATAACTCCACATACCTGTGAAAACCAACAGCATCCTACCGAGTTGCTCTGTGCTTCCCTTTCAATTCGACTTCTTCTTACACTAGCGTGTAACTGTGTCTATCATTAGTGTTCATATCTTGTTCCTAGCTTCCTATGTTTGACCTACTGTTTATTTGTTAACTTAGTTGCACTGTTGTTGTTTGAATCATCAGTACACGGACTGGTTTGATACAGCTCACAGTACCACCCTATCCTGTGCTAATCTTTTCATTTTTATGTAACTACTACATCCTACACCTGGTCCAATCTGCTTGTTATACTGATACCTCGGACTACCTCTACCGTTCTTACTGCCGACACTTCCCTAAAAAACTAACTGAACAAGTCCTGGGCGTCTTAAGATGTGTCCTGTCATTCTATTTCTTCTTTTCATCATATTTAGTCAAATAGATCTCCTCTCACCAATTCGATTCCATACATCTTCATTTATGATTCAATCTAACCATCTCACCCTCAGCATTCTTTTATCCCTTTCAGACCTGAAAAAAACTGGCAGTGTGAAGTTTTGTTTGTACGTCAAAACCAACCAAAATGCTCTTAAATACATGTATTTTTAGTTTATTCTACAAAATAAAAATTAACAACTGAAAAAAAGCACCCACACCATTGTGCATGTCAGGACTTAATTCACCGCCTACAAAAAAAGAAAAATTACCTCAATGCGTGTGAATATACATATGACCATGATCAAATTTTCTATTTTACAGTGTAGAATAATTTAAAACAATTAAAATCACCGTTCAAACACAAGTAAACATTACATTTTCTACAGTGAGGATGAGTTTTGCTTTTACAGCCCTTCTGACTGTCAGACCTGAAAGGAAACTGGAAGTGTGAATTTTTGTTTCTATGTCAAAAACTTACTAAAATGCTCTCAAATACATGTTTTTACAGTTTATTTTACAAAATAAGAACTATCGTCTCAAAAAAAGAAACCCACACAATTGTGCACATCAGGACTTCATTCACTACTTACAAAAAATTTAAAAAATTCAGCTCAGTACATGTGAATATACACATGTACATGATCAAATGTCCTATTTTACAGCGTGGAACGATTTTAAACAATTAAAATCTTATACACTGCATTTCTCATGTAGAGTATGAGTTCTGCTTTCACAGTCCATTTCATGGCAGCACCCAGCACTCCCACATGCATTGCCTGTAGGTAGGGAGCAGGTTTTTATGTGCTAAAAATGTGAAAATATTTTTCATGTGCAGAAAAACTTTTAAAATATGTGATAAATTAAAATTATTTTCCTTTAAATATCACATAACAACTCACGTCAAGAAGTAAATAAGTAAAACGTTTTGTATTAGAATATCGTGCTACCAAACGTGCTCCTTAAGGCAAATTGGTGCCTGTGTATGGAAACGTGCAGAATGGTATATTAATTTTTTATATGCCAGAATAGATATTATCAATGGTTATTTTTTTTAAAGCTAATGCAACTGGGAAGTGTGAAAGGATCAAAAAAATGCATTTTTTTTTTATTTTATTAAATTAAAGAGCCTCCGTGGCTCAGACAGCAGCGCGTCGGCCTCTCACCGCTGGATACCGTGGTTCAAATCCCGGTCACTCCATGTGAGATTTGTGCTGGACAAAGCGGAGGCGGGACAGGTTTTTCTCCAGGTACTCCGGTTTTCCCTGTCATCTTTCATTCCAGCAACACTCTCCATTCTCATTTCATAGCATCTATCACTCATTAATATAAATCACTTTGGGAGTGGTGATCCCATCGTAATAACAGCCTATATCTGATTCATTCATTACATCCCTGACCCGGTCAAAGACTGGAAAACAGGTTTTCATTTTCATTTTCATTTTATTAAATTCTCCTAAGTTTTCTGAACAAAATGATATGCATTTTAATATTGTTTTGTGCATATTTAGATGTTAAAAAAATATTTAAAAGGACTGTGCATCTCTGTAAGTTGAGTCATGCCACGCTCCTTTGCACTCCGATCTTCATTTCTCCTTCCCCTATGGTGATAAAATTTTCTAGTACATTTTATTGAATTTGTTTTTATGTTGGCTAGTCTGCTGTAGTCTGGGTATGCGCTGCCACGTCTTCTTTTCTTCTATGTAGGGATGGGCATGAGCGCAACTCGAGCGGCTCGAGCTGATAACGTCACTGCTCGATCTAGTTCGAGCAGTACTCGAGCGGGAGTATGGCCTGCCACCTGTGGGTCATCACCTTGTACTAAATCAGATGAGTGGTAATCTCCTTTGCTCTTTTAATACTAATGAAATGAAACCAGTGTGTGTACAGGAACACAACTGAACAAACTATATCCTCATCCGGCAATTTCAGAAATAGCTTGTTACATTTCGTACCATGGGAATAATATTTATAATGATTACGCCTTAACATTATTAACGGAATACATGGAATCCATTACACAACAGAGGAGTATATGGATTATATGGTTGCTATCCTAGAGTAATATTATCTCCTGAGAAATTATACGGCATAATATGTAAGTAATCAATTAGTCAATATAAGATCCACAACATTATAACCGAAATGACAAGGAAATCCTATTTGAACTTAACGTATTTAGTGATCACCAGATTTAATATTTAAAAGAATACAACTCAAGAGTAGATAAGATGAAATAATGAGTAAGATAGAGTATTATGGCGCGAACGCCACTAAACAATAGCCCTAGATAATTAAAGTATATCAATTAAAAATTAAAAGAAAAGTCGAGAAGGACCTTGAAAAATGTTCTGCTTAGCTGGATAGCAGAAAACAAACAGCACGTACCATAAACAGAATCGTGTATGTTAGGCTCGCTTATAATCTATATATTTATATATATATATATAAAGCCAGATGTCCTGACTGACTGACTGACTGACTGACTGACTGATAATCAACGCACAGCAAAACCTACTGGAGATAATTGCATGAAAATTTGAGGACATGTTCCTACCATAGTGTAGATGAGCAGTAAGGAAAGATTTTCATAAATTCCTATTTTAAAGGGGTGAAAAGAGGTGAGTGCGCCTCTGTGGTGTAGTGGTTAGTGTGATTAGCTGCCACCCCCGGAGGCCCAGGTTCGATTCCCGGCTCTGCCACGAAATTTGAAAAAGTGGTACGAGGAATGAAAACGGAGTCCACTCAGCTTCGGGAGGACAACTGAGTAGAGGTGGGTTCGATTCCCACCTCAGCCATCCTCGAAGTGGTTTTCCGTGGTTTCCCACTTCTCCTCCAGGCAAATGCCGGGATGGTGCTTAACATAAGGTCACTTCCTTCCCTCTTCCTTGTCTATCCCCTCCAATCTGCCCATCCCCCCGCAAGACCCCTGTTTAACACAGGTGGTGAGGCCGCCTGGGCGAGGTACTGGTCATCCGCCCCGGTTGTATCCCCGACCCAGAGTCTGAAGCTCCAGGACACTGCCCTTGAGGCGGTAGAGGTGGGATCCCTCGCTGAGTCCAAGGGAAAAACCGAACCTGGAGGGTAACCAGATTAAGAAGAAGAGGAAGAAAAAGGGTTAAATGTGATTTCGTATTTTTGTTGAATATCTCCGTTTTCGTGAAAAATATAGTACATATATATTCATCCAATATTCATCAAAATCGTCTCAATACTACAGCAAACATCTTGCATTTCTTAAAAACTCAACGGAAATATATTTCTTTTCAAGATTATTCCGATGAAGTCCTTCCCTTGTGCGCACGAATCTTTGAGTTTTGCCAAAAAAACTGGCCGCGGCACTTTCCAACATATAAGTGTACGCGCTAATTCACTCCGCTTCCGTGTATTTCAAGAAGGTAATCAACCAAGTCCTTAATGGAAACAAAATACAGTATATAGGCCTACATATACGGATGTTTGTCAGTGAATTAATGAGTGTCTACGTTACCCACCGCTGGCAGCGCAACGGTAAAGTCACCGGAGTGTAGACTGCGAGAATGTAGGTTCGAATCTGTATCTTGGCGGCTTTTTTTAAAAACAAAGGGATATTGTTTTATTTTCTCCTTTTTCTTCTTTTTAATCTGTTTATCCTCCAGGGTCGGTTTTTCCCTCGGACTCAGCGAGGTATCCCGTCTCTACCGCGTGAGATGTAGGGTCGGAGGATACAACTGGAGAGGAGGACCAGTAGCCCACCCAGGCGGCCTCACCTGTTATGCTGAACAGAGGCATTGTGGGGGGGATGGGAAGATTGGAGGGGATAGACAAGGAAGAGGGAAGGAAGCGGTCGTGGCCTTAAGTTAGGTACCATCCCGGCATTTGCCTGGAGAAGTGGGAAACCACGGAAAACCACTTCCAGGATGGCTGAGGTGGGAATCGAACCCACCTCTACTCAGTTGACCTCCGGAGGCTGAGTGGACCCCGTTCCAGCCCTCGTACCACTTTTCAAATTTCGTAGCAGAGCCGGGAATCGAACCCGGACCTCCGGGGGTAGCAGCTAATCACGCTAACCACTACACCACAGAGGCGGACTATTAGGAGAATTATTACCGTTTTTAGTAAATTACGTGTTATATATAGTTAATTATAATGCGTTTCTTTGAATCGTTAAAATGATAATTTAGTTCGATAGCAAATATTTGTGTTTTATATCTGTATTTTGATTTCATAATTAAACGTTAATTTTTAAGATTAATGTGATTTAAATAAGCTCACTCATATCTTTAATATTTCATTATTATTTCATTCCATTCATAAAGCAGGTAAAGAATTTGTTACGAGCTAACTCCGAATACATGTGAAACTTTTCAATTCCGGGGCGGGAAAACACATAATTCACATCTTAAATTTCTTACGGAAGCTGATGAACGCATGGGACTGGTTCGATGGCCTTCAGAAGAAAATGGGAAATAAAAATTATAATGGAACATAACTCTATGACGCGAGCGAAGCCGCGGGCAAAGTGCTAGTGAGATTATATGTAAGTTATAATGAAAAAGGTAACAATCAGAGGTATGACATAGTACGTTAAAGCAAACATCAAAGAAACATATAAACAAAACAAAAAGCAACGTTTTGTATTCTGAACTACTGCATTGTCAGTTTACCAAAATTCCACATTTGAATGTAGAAAGACGAGCTTATCTACTGTACTTCCTTTCAGTCGACTGCGTTGCTTGGTAAGTATTAGACCAGTCTTTGAGAATATGCGCTCTGACGGTACAGAAGTAACAACCGTCAGATATTTCTTAGCCAGCATTGCTAAGTGTGGATACCTTGTCTCATTCTTGCGCCAATAATCGCATGGATCAGCTGATCGCGGAAGATAGGCTTCTTCCAAGTATCTCTGAACTTCTACAGTAGCGTCAGCGCTTGGTACATGCAGGGAGTTTAGTTTGTGAACGTCCTTGTCAAAATTCACCCAGAGCGACTGGCTTGATATACCCGTGCTACTATTACTAGTACTAGCCGCAGACAAAACGTCCTGGTTGATTTCCGATAGAGGAGATGGCCGTGTAGTAGAATGGGTGGTTTGTTCCATCTGAATTAGTGTGGCACATTCTAATTTCAGTTTTTTCACTTGCTCATTTGCCTTAGCAGCACTGATCAAGGCCAAACACTTAAATCGTGGGTCCAGAATTGTTACCAGTGCCATATGTTTGACGTCTTCAACGAATGCAAATCGTCCCCGTAAGTTTCTCGCCAGATCACACCGCAGCTTGTCCACAGGGTCTTCAGATACAACTTCCGTATCCTGAAACTCCAGCTGCAGGAGTCGATTAAGGGGTGTGATTTTCGACAGTGATACATTCTTCTCTGATGACATATCTTGAACTACACTTTCAAACGGCACGAGAATCGGGAGCGTTCTTGACTCATGATATTCCACTCATCTTGCGACAAAGAATCGGGTGCTCCCTGTAGCATGGCTAAGGACGCTGCAATGCACTCCTTCTGTTCGTGCAATCTGAGAAACATGGCATAGATACTATTCCACCTGGTGTCTACTTCTTGCACTAACCTGTGACACGGTTTTCCTAGCTGCTTCTGTACAAGTTTGAGGTTTTCATTTGCCAGGGTGCTCGATCTATAATAGGTGACAATCCCGCGAGCCTTCTCCCTGAGCGTTACCGTCATAGGGTTGTTGTTGAAAGCACCCTTGACAATTAAATTTAGTGTATGGGCGAAGCAGGGCAAATGTTGAACCTGTGGAGGACACCTTACAGCAGCTTTCGTGTTTGGGGCATTATCCGTGACGATGGACGTTACTTTAGTTGCGATGTTCCACGTGTTCATTATGTCTGATAAAGCTTCAGAAATGTGCACGGACGTGTGACTAACTGGGAAGCGTACTGCTTGAAGGGCCATCGTGCGGAATATCCACGATTCGTCGAGATAGTGGCTAGTCACTGCTACAAACGATTCAGTGGAACATGGCCTCCACATGTCCGTTGTCAGCGTGACAGTACGAGCTGCACGTAGTTTGGATTCCACTTCCTAACGTTGCTGTTCATATTTTTCCTCAACCAGGCTGCGAAGCTTGTTTCGCGATGGAATGCGGTACTTTGGGTCCAAGAGGTTTACAAAGCGCTGAAACCCAGCATCGTCTACTATGGATAATGGCTGGAAATCCTTAGCTACCATAGCAACTAAAGCATCGTTTAACTGCAGTTGTCTATGGTCGTTATCTCAAATAAACTAAAACATACTTTCATTACATTACTTTCTTAATATTACGTCATCCATCGTCTGGGGTCAATAGAAAGTGAAACTGATATGTTCTTTACTATACCGGTACTGAATACGTTAAACGCATGTAACTTATGTAGGTCTAATACAAAAATTATAAATAAATATAGATAGGTATTAGACTACAAACATAGTTATGTTCTTTCTATTCAAACTTGCCAGCGTATTTGGTAGTGGGTGCCGGCTCGGCGTCCTCAGTGTGCGATAGCACATCCCCCCGTGAGTCGACATTTACTTGATGTTCCCTTGATGGTTCATTCAATCTGGTTGTCGGAGGACGTACAGTATGGCGTGCTGCTTTAGGTGACGTATCATGGACGACGTGTTTCGGCTTTCAAACTTGAAGTCTCTACTGCAGATCCGACATACCACCTTTTGCTGGGGTTCCTCGGAGAAGTACTCCCATGTCCACGATCGTTTCCGAGTAGCCATAATGTCCACTGCAAGTGAGCGACTCACAAGGCCAAAAAACGACTGCAAGCACAGACAACGTATTATGTCTCTACCTCAACAATGTATACTCCTCTACAACTATATCTATAGCCATCATGCCTCCATATATGCACAGTGATAGATTTTTGGAACATTTTAGTGTCGTATCCCCGTCAACAGGTGAGTGGAATCACTAGTACTACGAATTAAAGTGACTGAACATGGTAATTTATTGGCGTTAGGTAAGTTGGTTCTTACGAGTTGAAACTCATATGATTTCCTATAGATGTGCGTATATTAAACGGATGATATTACCACTCTATACTATATTATACTACTTATATTACGTACTGCTACGTAATGCATTGTCATGTCCCTGGACATAAAAAAATGCGTGAAGCAGTGTTTTAGTACCTGTGCCATCAGAATACTTCAGACAGGGAATGAGAATTTCAAGCGTGGAAATGGCAAGGAACGGCATCCAGCGGCGAGCGGTTGGTGCGCTGTCTGAGCTACGGAGGAACCCCATTTCATGACAGGTGCCATATTATAATCACCCAGATAAAGATAACCACACGCGTCCTTGGTAAATCACAGGCAACTCACACGCGTCCTTGGTAAATCACAGGCAACTAAATGTTATGTATGAAATGCCACGGTGCTTTGCATGATACATACGTCCAAGGATTTATTTGTCGGAAATACTGTATTTAATGATGCCAAAAACCACATGCTCATGGTAATAACATAAGTTTATATGGCAATTTGTTGAATTCTTGTAATGCACTAGAATTACAAGAAAATTAACCCAGCCCTGTGTGTCCAATGATGCGTTTTCGCAACATGCAATACGTACGGATTGTGAGATGCAATTTAAAAACTCCTGACAGCTCAGTTTTACCAAGCGAGTTGGCCGTGCGATTAGGGGCGCGCAGCTGTGAGCATGCATCCGGGAGATCGTGGGTTCGAGCCCCATGTCGGCAGCCCTGAAGATGGTTTTCCGTGGTTTCCCATTTTCACACTAGGCAAATGCTGGGGCTGTACCTTAATTAAGACCACGGCCGCTTCCTTCCCACTCCTAACACCTTTCCTATCCCATTGTCGCCATAACACCTATCTGTGTCGGTGCGACGTAAAACCAATAGCAAAAAAAAAAACAGCTATATTCTATCGGACACAAGACTTCAGGCCTGTTCACATTTTCTTATTATATAGGAGAAATAGTAAAAATCATAGCACTATAATAAAACTGAACAGAATATGTTATTAAAATGATACATACAATGTTCAGAGGAACCAAAAATGGAAGTAGCGACCAAGTAACGAAAGGAAAACCACACAAATACTATCACTATGCAGAGCTCATCGCCATGTCGAGCAGTCACTTCCATTTGATAACCAAAAGTAATTCTGGGCATATATGGATTTAATAAACTGATGCGTCCACTATGACTTACGGTACGCCTGTATTTCTGTAGAATGGTCGCTATCGCTAATGACTCTACTTCTACTCTACGCGTAGTGCCGGAAGGTGAATATCAACGTGAATGAGTGCAGACGGAATTGCGGCTCGAGCCCTAACACACACTCCTGCTTAGCGCGCATGCACGCCTACGTCACGAGGGAATTCTGTGCTGCTCGATCTGGCTCGACCACGCTCCACACACCAGTTCGTGACGACAGCACTCGAGCCTGCTCGAGCAGGCGATCGAGTGGCCCATCCCTAGTTCTATGTTGTGTTTGAATGAATAAACAAGATGGTCCGTTTGAAGTTATAAAAGTTATTTTGTTGCACGTTGGTTTCATCTTCACACTATAAGTGGTGTTATAAAACAGTGATAATGCCTAGAGTCGGTAGTGTGTACAAGAAACGTAAATTCCAAGGGAATAAATACACTAAAGTAAACAATTGCGAACCTCTAGTTCATTCTAACCTGCAAGAACAAAGTAGTCAAAGTGATAATGTAGGCCTAAATATTCCAAGCTGTTCGAGTAGGAAATTGACATATTTGGGTGAAGAAATTGTTGACAGTGATTCTGCAAATAGTGTTGGTAAGGGTAATATTATTGTTAATGTACAGTTATTATCAAAATTCATTAGCAATAACACCTATTGTAAATACTGTAAATGTGAAGACTCCTTGTTTATTACTGAAGATACTAGTGTTATGAAAGGACTTTCTTCTGAACTGGTAATTATTGTCATAATTGTAACATAAATAAATCATCTAGGACTTCAGGAAAAACTTCAGATAGATATTATAATATAAATTTAAGAATGGTATATGGCATGCACTGCATAGGCAAAGGGCAGAAATCTGCCTAGAGCCTCTGTGCAATGTTCGACTTACCCCCTCCACCTAATAAATTTAGTAATTACTATTTTAAAGAAACATCTGCATGAAGTGAGTAAGGAAACAATGAGAACTGCAGTAACAGAAGCTATCCAAGAAAACAATGGTGATAGTGACATTACTGTGGGATTAGATGGGACATGGCAGACGAGAGGCCACACCTCCTCTCATGGAGTAGTTGCTGTCACATCTAGTGACACAGGTAAGGTATTGGACTTAGATATTCTCACAAAGTACTGCAGAGGTTGCAGGTTAAACATCAAGGACCATAAATGTGTAAAGAACTCTGAAGGCTCCAGTGGACGGCATGGAAGCAGCTGGTGCTAAAGAACTCTTGCTTCGATCAGTTGATGAGAGAGGAGTGCGGTACGTGAATTACCTAGGAGATGGGGATTCTAAAGGATATAAGTTAGTCAGTGAGGCACAGCCTTATGGCCCTAATATAAGTATAGAGAAACTTGAATGTGTAGGGCATGTGCAGAAAAGAATGGGTGCCAGACTTAGGAGACTAAAAAAAGACTTGAAGGGTAAAGTGTTGCATGACAAAAAAAAACAAATAGCAGGTGCTGGTATGTTAACTGATTCAGAAATAGACTTGATTCAGACTTACTACGGGTTAGCTATCAGGAGAAATACCCACAATTTGAAGCATATGAGGTCATCTGTGTGGGCAATATTTTTACATAAGGCATCTACCGACTCATACCCACAACATCTGTTGTGCCCCAAAGGTGAGGAGTCATGGTGTGGTTTCCAGAAAGCTTTAGCAGGTGGTATTTGTTATCAGCACAAACACTAACTTCCTAGTGCTGTGATAGAAGCCATGAGATCTATTTTCAGAGATCTCAGTGAAGAGAAACTGTTGAAAAAAATGTCTTCATGGGCAGACTCAAAATGTAAATGAAAGTTTTAATAATTGTGTGTGGGAACACCTACCAAAAACTGTTTTCATAGAGTATAGTGCAATAGTTATTGGTTTATGTGAGGCTGTTATCACATTCAATGAGGGTGCAATGGGGAGAATTAAAGTTTTGAAGGCAATGGGCATAAAACCAGATCATAACACCACAACAGCTTTGTGTCGAATCAATCAAGATCGAGGAAAATATGCTGAAAGAGCTGCTGAGGCCCCATCAAAGGAAGGATTGCAAAAAGAAGAAAAAAGGAAGGTAGATGAATCAGCTGAAGCAGATAATGACTATTCTTCAGGGATGCACTGAAGTAGGCTGTAAAACTAAGTTTTATGTTTTCATCACTTTTTCTCAATACTATATTTTTGTAAACAAACTTACATTTTTTCAGGAACTGTTAGACATAGAAAGCTGAAATTTGCACTATGCATTATGGATGTAATAGTGACTGCTGATAAGTAAAATTATGCAATTAGGTTCAATAGATTCTATGATATTAATTTTTTATTTTTAGAATTTTGGCAGATTTTTTTTTTTTAGCAAGTTAATTATTTTCTTCACTGAAATATATTTCAGTTAGGAATTTGAATTTACTTACCAAAGTGAACTAATAGTGGTAGAATAACATGTAAAAATCTCAAGTCCAAATTTTTGAAAACGCTCTCAGAAATTGTACCTAAAATGTCAAACTTTTTAGAATTTTCAGTAAGTTTATGACTCTTTTACTTACAAGTTTTTTGATTTAGAGTAATGAATGTATGAACAAACAAAGAACAGGCTTTGATAAACTACTGAAAAAATAATTAACAAAATCCATTGAAAACTTAATGTTTAAATGGATGAAATACCAAGATGCGCATCGCTCTGCTTGGAACACTTCCCGGTTCCCTTAAATATGGCAAAAGCAACCTCTCATCTTTGAAAAAATGGTAACAGTTTGTACTAACCCATCACACGGTGGAATTTTCGTTGCTAGAAGTAGTCTCAGAATTGCAGTGAACAACAAAGGTCATCTCCAAATTGTGCATCACAAATGCATGCCGATTATCTCTAAAGAATGCCTTATACTGCGAAAACGATCGCTCCACATCACAGGAAATCAGACGTGCATAGTTAAAGAGAGGAATGTCACCAATACTAATGCCATCAATTTTGCCAACATGAGCACCCATTAATACATTAGAAATTTGGCACATTGTTTGAAATCCTCTGCCTTTCCTGAACAAATTGATATTTGACCTTTAACAATCCCTGTACCTGCGAAGCCGGGAGCGAATCTAATTTATTTTCAACAGCTCTCACTTCCTTCACGGTTTCGGACAACAGGTTAGTGGATTTTTCAAGTATGTCTATAATTTTACACAAGAAGCTTAGATTGGCAAATATAAATGCCAAATCATTTTTCAAAGAGCTGTCTTTCAGTATCTCTTGAAGAATCTCAATTGACGACACGTCATTTTTATCTAGTGCATTCACAATGGATGCAAAACTTTTGAAATTGTCTGCGTAGTATACCACAGCGCTAAGCGAGGTACCCCTACCGCGTAACAGTAGACAGAGGAGGAAGCGCAAGATCTGGGTTTTCTCTTTAAACAGATTCCTGAGGGTGTTTTTACGAAGACTTTTTTGCCATTAGACACTAATTTATCCACTTGAGGATACTGAGCCCGCACAGTTTCACATAACCTGTGTAGAGCATGAACAACGCAAGTTACGTGTATCATTTTCGGAAAGCTCACAGAAAGGCCTTCGGCTGCCCTTTTCATGTAAGCTGCACTATGAGTAAGGAAAAGCAATACATGGTCATATTTTATACCTTTTGGCCAAAGTAAGTGCATGGCTTCACTGAATAACCTAGCTACAGTGACATGGTTTGCACCAAGCATTTCTTTACACGCTAGCAAATAAGAATGTTCACAAGCAGTTTTGTCATTCTTCAGCACACCAACTACAACATTTCCTACTTTTCTGCCACTTGAATCAGTGGTTTCGTTAATGCTCACCCACAGTTTTTCGCTATCACATACTGCCCGAATTCTCTGCAAAGTTTCTTCATAACATTTTGGGAGTTAGTTTTTACTTAACGTGGATTCATCTGGAGGCTCAAAATTAATGTACTTTGTTAAGAAATTTCTGTCCCGGATTATTTATTTTGCCAAGAGGAATGTCGGCGCAAACAAATGCTCTGTACACATCTAAATAATACTGGGAATATTTAGATGGGCCTGTATTTGAGTAGTTGGTTCAGCTATTAGTAATTGCTTCGAACGCACACGCAAAGCAGCCACAGTATGCTTATTTCCAGACAAATGCTGGGTTACTTGAGAACGATGATCGGCACTTACTGTTTTACCACACGGTTGGCAAAATAATACTTTTCCACTGGTAGTGAAAATGCTTTTAAATTGCACTACATATTGTTGAAGACACGGCCTTGTACTCGACTTCTCTTTTGGCATTATTTTGCAGGTTACGACACACGCATTCTATGACTGCCTTTCACTGATATTCTATAAACAAAACCCAAGCAGGCTGACTCATAAAAGCGAGTTGGAATGACATCATGCAAGGAAACATGTGCAGCAAATCAAATCGCTGTCTAAATGTAACAACGTAGCCAGTGACCAGCAAGTTTTAGAACTTCTGGAGGGAAGTCTATAAATATGTCTATAAATGTCCAATAACGGACATGATGTTAAATACACTGTTAAAAACAATACCGTACTCATAAAATGAAAATATGACCATTATTTTATAACACAGAAGCATTTTAAATTACCTTGATTAACAAATATTGCCGATTTATGTGCTTAATATAGATTTTCGTAAAATATGTATTTACATTTTTAAAATGTGAAAATATGTGTTTTTATGTGAAATAAGATTAAGTTTTTACACTTGGGGATGCACAATAGGAATAATGAACTTTGTAACTTGCATTAAAACTTACGCAAAAAGAAAAAAAAAGAAAAGTAATTGCATAAAAATCCACTCCCTACCTGTAGGGACACCTAACCCGCACAATTGTGCGTATCAACATTCAAAACCTCATGGTATTACGTACGATGTTGTAAGTTCACAATTTACGTTTGTTAAACAATTTACACACTTCATTGATTATATCCTGATATTCAGTAAAGCTTCTAGATTAATATGAATGTAATAAATAAATACTTACTTTAGGTATTACTGCTTCCCGCCATCTTGCCTATGAACTGTATTTTAAAACTCTTCTTCCTGCCCCCTGGTGGTCAAGCACTAAATAAAAACAACTGAAGTACATGTTACGTGTTCCGCATAAGAACTGCAGTCTGGTCTAGTGCCAAGAAAACGTCAAATAAGCTCAGACATAAATAAAATACGAACTTGCACAATTGTGCGTACACGGTCTGAAAGGGTTATAGCACCACACTTCAAAGGCTTCTATTTTCTTTCTTTCTTTCTTTCTTTCTTTCTTTCTTTCTTTCTTTCTTTCTGAGCTAGTTATCGTCCATGTTTCACTTCCATACAATGCTACACTCCAGACAAAAACATCTTTATAATTTGTATATCAATGTTAGAAGTGAGCAAATTTCTTTTCTTAAGAAAGGCCTTCCATGCTTGTACTAATTTGCATTTTATGTCCTCCTTATTTCTGCCATCGTTAGTTATTTTACTAGCCAAGCAACAATATTCATCTACTTCCTTTTAGACTTCATTTCCTCATCTAATATCTCCTGCATCACCTGACTTTGTTCGACTGCATACCTTACTTTTGTTTTGGACATTTATTTTCATCTTGTACTCTGTCCATACCATTCAGCAATTTATCCAGATCATCTGCAGACTCAGGTAAAATAAAAATATCATTGGCAAATCACAGGGTTTTGATTTCCTCTCCTTGGATTGTGATTCCTTTTCCAAATTCCTCTTCAATTTCCTTTACCACCTGTTTTATATAAATACTGAAAAGAAGAAGGGCCAAACTGCAGCCATTCCTCACTCCTTTCTGGATTGCTGCTTCATTTTCAAACCCCTCGATTCTTATCACTGCAGACTGATCTTTGTATAGATTGTAGATAATTCTTCTTTCTCGGTATCTGATCCTGATCACCTTCAGAATCTCAAATAGCTTCGTCCAATCAAGAATATCCAATGCCTTTTCTAGATCTACGAATGCTATGTACGTGAGCTTGTCCTCCTTAATTCAGTCCTCTAAGATCAGCCATAACTTGAGGATTGCTTCACATGTTCCTACATTTGTTCTGAAGGCAAATTGATCTTCTCTCAACTACCATTCCTCCTTAGCTGTCCTTAGAGGCATGATTTTTTTGCATTAATTCTTGAACGCTTTCACGAGAAAGATACTAATTTTTGCGTTATTTCGCGAAATAGATATTGCCGTATCACTTTAATTTCGATTTAATGAAGTTCTAAAATTAATCTTTAAAGGTTTCATTATTGTGGTTCTGAATTATTTATATGAATGGTAGATGTATAAATTACTAAGAGCCAAGTCAGTTTTCCCTTCCAAAGACTGTTTGCTGCTTGCTAGTACTTCGTTTGAACAATGGGGGACGTATTATTTCCTTAGTTGGTTAGCTGTGGAAAGGTCCCCAGATCCTAACCAATGGAAAAAAGAAAAATCTTTATCAGAAAGAGATCTTAGAAAACCCAGTCTTACTATCACTGATCGTTGATTGTGGAGGTTTAATTGATAGACTGTACATACCTGGTACATACTTTTGAAGCCAATTCCGGACTGCAGGGTCATCTACTTTCTCCAGCGGGATGTTGGCTTTGAGTAGCATTGCTATTGTTTCGTGACTAAATTCTATTTTTTTCACTCTTAGTTTTCTTTTGCTTATCTAATGAGAGTTCTATTGTTGCCTGCCATTTCACTGTTGGAGTGCTAAATTTACATCCTGAATGTTCCTTATTTTTAAAACAATGTTTTGAGACAGTATCTTTTTTCTCCCACTCGATACGAACATTACAAAATTTACACATTAAAATATTGCTTTCCAAAACGTATAAACCTTCACTCATTAACTGTTTAGCTCTGCTGTGCACCATAACACTTGTCAAGCGACCCATCTTCGCTACTGTCTGTGATCACTTTCTTAATTTTACCTGACCACGAAGCCAAAATACACCAGTCAATTGTGCTGCTTGTAGACGTCATGCCGTGAGGAGACAGGCTGGGGTGGGATTATCAGCCACCACAAGAACAACATTCCAAACATTTTGTGTGGCAAGAAGCCTGGAGCCAACCCCTTTTCTTTGATGCCATGTCTTAAAGAGATTTTCCAGAACATTCATGATAACATATTTCTTTCCTATTGATGAATCTTTGTTTGCTCTTCCTTTTCATACATAATCTTGGAACAAAATGTCAAGTTTGTTATTCACTACAGATTTCACTGTAATATTGCGCTTATCGCAAAATAATTGAATTTCGCTTTAAAATGGCCTTATCGCTTTAATTCGCTTTAATTTGCAAACATAATATCCATATTTTCTTAACCAGGAACATACGATTCGTAAAGATATCGCAAAATCGCTTCAAAATATTTGTTTGTCACGTTTATCGTTAATGCGAAAAAAATCATGCCTCTAGCTGTCCTGCACTTCCTCTCTACTGGCTACTTCATTCTTTAATCGTATGTATTCTTTTCTACCCTCCTTGTTTTTTTGCATTCTTGTAAATTTTTTTCTTTGTCAATCAGGTAAGTATCTCCTGAGTTATCCATAGATTCTTAGTTGACCTTTCCTTTCTTCCTAACCTTTCTTCAGCAGCCTTACCAATCTCATTCTTCACGATTGCCCATTTTTCCTCTATTGTGTTTCCTTCAATATTTTCATTTAGTTCTTGTGCAGTATGTTCCTTGAAACAAGCCCTTCCACTCTTTTCTTTCAACTTGTCTAGATCCCATCTTCTTGCATTCTTTCCTTTCTTCAAGTTCTTCAACTTTAGATGGCTTTTTATCACCAACAACTTGTGGTCAAAGTCTTGCAATCCAACACCTGGTTTCTGAATATCTGCCTAATCATAATGAAGTCTATTTGATACCTTCCAATGTCACCAGGCCTTATCCATGTCTATAGCAATTGTTTGTGGCGTCTGAGCCAAGTATCAGCAAGGACTAAATTATGATAGGTGCAGAATCCAACAAGCCGACTTCCCCTTTCATTCTTCGCCCCAATCCAAATTCTTCTCCTACTGCATTACCTCCAATTCCTTGGCCTACAGCAGCATTCCAATCTCCCATCACAATTAGATTCTCATCACCTTTTATGTATTATATTAAATATTCTCTTTCTTCATATATTCTCACAATTTCTTCTTCACCTGCTGAACTAGTAGGCATATAAACTTGCATTATTATGGTGGGGTTTGGCTTGGTGTATACTGATAACAATAATTCATTATGCTGATCGTAGTAGCTTATCTGCTACCCTGTTTTCTTATTCATTATTAAACCAACTCCTGCACTTCCCCTGTTTAATTTTGTGTTGATAATTCTGTAGTCGCCTGATCAAGAATCCTGCTCTTCCTGCCAACGTCCTTCACTTACACTACATCTAACTTTAGTCTATCCATTTCCCTTTTCAGATTATCTAACCTACCACAACGATTCAAACTTCTAACATTCCATGCTCTGCCTCAGAGAATGTCAGTATCCATCTTCCTGATGATTGCCCCCTCTCATATAGTCCCCCCTGAAGATCCGAATGGGGGACTATTCTACCTCTGAAATATTTTACCTGGGAGGAAGCCATCATCAGTGCATCATCCATTCATACAGAGAGAAATCCATATGCTCGGGGGTTAATATTGTCTGTAGTTCCCCATTGGTTTCAGCTGCATAGCAGCATCAACACAGCTAAGCCATGTTATATATAATTACATGGCCATGTCAGTCCATCATCCAGACTGCCGCCCTTGCAACTTCCGAAATGCTGCTACCCCCTTTGGATAAACCATTCGTTAGTCTGGTCTCTTGACAGATACCCATCCGATATGGTTGCACCTAAGGCTCGGTTATCTGCATTACTGGGACACGCAAGCCTTCCCACCATGGCAAGATCACATGGTTCACAGGCAAAGCCCTTTCTGCTGCATACGTATACAAAACTTTGTAAAGTTTGCAAGTTACATCCATTTCTTTGAAATAAAATGAAGTTAAATGCAAAAGAAAGTTCAATCTCAGTTCTAGATATGTCAAAAAGTTAGTAGCAGAAGAATATGTTTACTATGAAGAAGAACTTAGTATGGTAAGAATATGCATGAAATACTGTGACCACTACATACACATACATACATTACATACGAAGTGTGTTCAAAAAAAGACCAAACACTGTAAATTGCGCGCAAACCGCAACATTGAGCAAGTTGTGACTGTGGCGGCGCCTAGCGGCAACTTCTGACAACAGACCGCTGCTTTCCGCATTCCATTGCTTGCATTGTCAGTTGAGTTAGAGCCTCTGAAGTGATTGCGTGTGTCACATGTTCGTCAAATTCTATAATGAAACAGCCTGAGGAATAACGCGTGTGCGTGAAGTTCTGCTTCAAAGTTGGGAAGACATTTGTGGAAACATTTGAAATGTTGAAGCTAGCATACGGGGAGGAATGCATGAGTCGTACACAATGCTACGAGTGGTTTAAACGTTTCAAAGACGGTAGAACGTCTGTCACTGAAGACCCTAGGCCTGGGCGACCTTCCACATCAACAGACGACCGCCATGTCGAGAGAGTTTGTGAAGTGATTCGTGGAAATCTTCGTTTGACAGTCCGAGAGGTTGCTGATCAGGTGTGCATCAGCGTAGGATCATGTCATGCAATTTTAACCGAAAAACTTGCTAAATTTGTCCCTCGTTTGCTGACTGACGATCAAAAAGAGAACCGAGTCAGCATCAGGCAGGAAATGATTGCTAACGCAGATGCTGATGACAACTTCCTGAAGAACATCATCACTGGAGATGAGACGTGGGTGTACGGTTACAATGTCGAAACCAAAAGGCAATCATCACAGTGGGTGGGGAAAGGTTCTCCTCGACCGAAAAAAGCACAAATGAGTCGTTCAAACATCAAGGTGATGCTGATTGTGTTTTTTGATTGGAAAGGCATTGTCCATCACGAGTTTGTACCTTGAGGCCAGACAGTGAACAAAGAACTGTACCGGAATGTTTTAACGCATTTGAGAGATGCTGTGCGTAGGAAGAGGCCTGAACTGTGGGAAAAGAAATCCTTGATGTTGCACCATGACAATGCACCAGCACATGCCTCTCTCTCGGTCCGCAGTTATCTGGCAAAACACCAAATTCCTGTTGTGCCCCATCCGCCCTATTCTCCCGACTTGGCTCCAGCAGACTTTTTCTTATTCCCCAAATTGAAAACCACCTTGAAAGGACATCGTTTCCAAGACACTGAAGAGATCAAGGAGAATGCGACGAGGCAACTTCATGCCATCAAAGAAAGTGCATTCCAGGAAGCATTCCAAAAGTGGAAGAAACGTTGGCAACACGCTGTTGATAGTGCAGGGGACTATTTTGAAGGGGACAGTCTGTGAAATGATGTAAGCTACATAATAAAGTTTTTCTAGCCACAGTTCGGTCTTTTTTTGAACACACCTCGTACATTATCATTATAGACTGTTATGCCTTTCAGCGTTCAGTCTGCAAGCCTCTGAGATTTTACTAAACGTCGCCACAATCCTCGATTTGCAACTAGTGTTGTGGCCTCATTTAGTTCCATACCTCTTATCTTTAAATCGTTAGAAACCGAGTCTAACCATCGTCGTCTTGGTCTCCCTCTACTTCTCTTACCCTCCATAACAGAGTCCATTATTCTCCTAGGTAACCTATCCTCCTCCATTCGCCTCACATGACCCCACCACCGAAGCCTGTTTATGCGTACAGTTTCATCCATCAAGTTCATTCCTAAATTAGCCTCTATCTCCTCATTCCGAGTACCCTCCTGCCATTGTTCCCACCTGTTTGCACCAGCAATCATTCTCGCTACTTTCATGTCTGTTACTTCTAACTTATGAATAAGATAATCCTGAGTCAACCCAGCTTTCGCTCCCTTAAAGCAAAGTTGGTCTGAAAACAGACCGATGTAAAGATAGTTTCGTCTGGGAGAATACTGCTGATCGGAACTGCGAGCTTGCATTAGCTTTACTACAGCTTGATTCAATCTCACTTACTATATTACCATCCTGGGAGAAAACACAACCTAAATACTTGAAATTATCGACCTGTTCTAGCTTTGTATCACCAATCTGACATTCATTCTGTTGAATTTCTTACCTACCGACATCAATTTAGTCTTCGAGAGGCTAATTTTCATACCATACTCATTGCACCTATTTTCAAGTTCCAAGATATTAGACTGCAGGCTTTCGGCACAGTCTGCCATTAAGACCAAGTCGTCAGTGTAGGCCAAACTGCTTACTACATTTCCACCTAACTTAATCCCTCCCTGCCATTTTATACCTTTCAGCAGATGATCCATGTAAACTACGAACAGCAAAGGTGAAAGATTACAGTCTTGTCTAACTCCTGTAAGTACCCTGAACCAAGAACTCATTCTACCATCAATTCTCACTGAAGCCCAATTGTCAACATAAATGCCTTTGATTGATTTTAATAATCTACCTTTAATTCCATAGTCACCCAGTATGGCAAACATCTTTTCCCTCGGTACCCTGTCATATGCTTTCTCTAGATTTACGAAACATAAACACAACTGCCTATTCCTCTCGTAGCATTTATCAATTACATGGCGCATACTGAAAATCTGATCCTGACAGCCTCTGTGGTCTGAAACCACACTGGTTTTCATCCAACTTCCTCTCAACGACTGATCGCACCCTCCCTTCCAGGATGCCAGTGAATACTTTGCCTGGTATACTAATCAATGAGATACCTCGATAGTTGTTGCAATCCTTCCTGTTCCCTTGCTTATAGATAGGTGCAATTACTGCTTTTGTCCAATCTGAAGGTACCTTACCGACACTTCACGCTAATTTTACTATTCTATGAAGCCATTTCATCCCTGCCTTCCCACTGTACTTCACCATTTCAGGTCTAATTTCATCTATTCCTGCTGCCTTATGACAATGGAGTTTATTTACTATCCTTTCCACTTCCTCAAGCATAATTTCACCAACATTCTTTTCCTCCTCCACATGAGCTTGGCTGTTTGCAACACCACCATGATGTATTCGTTTTACATTGAGAAGATGTTCAAAATATTCCCTCCACCTCTCCAGTGATTCCCTGGGATCTATTAGGAGTTCACCTGAATTACTCAAAACACTGTTCATTTCCTTTATCCCTCCCTTCATAAGATTCTTTATTACTGTCCAGAAAGGTTTCCCTGCTGCTTGACCTAGCCTTTCCAGGTTATTACCAAAATCTTCCCATGACTTCTTTTTGGATTCAACAACTATTTGTTTCGCTCCGTTTCTTTCATCTACGTACCAATCCTGTCTGCCTTGGCCCTTGTTTGGAGCCATTTCTGATAAGCCTTCTTTTTACGTTTACAGGCTGCTCTCACTTCATCATTCCACCAAGATGTTCGCCTTTTCCCATCTTTACACACAGTTGCTCCTAGGCATTCCCTTGCTGTTTCTATTACAGCATTCCTGTATGCCAGCCATTCACTTTCTATTTCCTGAACCTGCTTAATGTCTACTGTTCGAAACTTCTCACTAATCATATCCATGTACTTCTGTCTAATTTCCTCGTCCTGGAGACTTTCTACCCTTATTCGTTTGCAGACAGATTTCACTTTCTCTACCCTAGACCTAGAGATACTTAGTTCACTACAGATCAGATTAATTACATGTAAGTGGTCTGTATCATCGAAAAATCCACAAAAAACTTGTACATTCCTAACAGATTTCCTGAATTCAAAGTCTGTTAAGATATAGTCTATTATGGATCTGGTACTCCTAGCCTCCCATGTGTAGCGGTGAATAGCCTTATGCTTGAAGAATGTATTCGTAACTGCTAAACCCATACTAGCACAGAAGTCCAGCAAACGCTTCCCATTCCCATTAGCTTCCATGTCTTCCCCACATTTACCAATCACCCTTTCATATCCTTCAGTTCTATTCCCAACTCTCGCATTGAAATCGCCCATTAGCACTATTCTATCCTTGCTGTTGACCCTGACCACGATGTCACTCAATGCTTCATAAAACTTGTCAACTTCATCCTCATCTGCACACTCACATGGTGAATACACGGACGCAATTCTTGTCCTAATTCCTCCCACTGACAAATCTACCCACATCATTCGCTCATTTACGTGCCTAACAGAAACTATGTTGCGTGCAATGGTATTCCTGATAAAGAGCCCTACCCCAGACTCTGCCCTTCCCTTTCTAACACCCGTCAAGTACACTTTATAATCTCCTATCTCTTCCTCATTATCTCCCCTTACCCGAATATCACTTACTCCTAGCACATCCAGATGCATCCTCTTTGCTGACTCAGCCAGTTCTACCTTCTTTCTTCCATAAGCCCCATTAATATTGATAGCTCCCCATCGAATTCCATTTCGTTCGCCAAGTTGTTTCCAAGGAGTCCCTCGCCTGTCAAATGGGAGTGGGACTCCATTACTCTCATAGGTCCGAGGCTTGCTTAAAGTGTTCCGAGCTCGGTAAATTCATGAAGCAGGATGCTGCCCTACTTGCACATAGTCCAAGTGAGGATCTCTCCTCTAACGGGTTATGGACCACCGGTGAATTGTATGGTCCTAGCCGCCTGAGCACAAGGAGGGCCACGACTCAGAATATGTCCAAGATGCCCACTCCCATTCCATAGCAACTGGTATCCCGACTCTCAGGACCACTTACTAGGCCACTCAGCCGTTGCCCATGGTTCACGAACAAGGACGTGACTACAGTAACCCACAAACATGAACCATTGACCACTACAGTTTTCAGAATTTTCAATGAAAACTATCCCTTTTTATCCAGCGTTTCTGTCATATATTTCAACTAATCCATATATTTAAACTAGCCAAATTAATAAACTTTGAAATAAAAGCCCTAAAATTGTTAGTGACCAGCTGGACAAACAAAGCACGATTTTAAAAAATTCCACATGTGCAGTGGTTTTATTAATATCAAATGGATGAAACTGAACTAAACAATACCCAAACAATCCTTTCCGTTAAATGCTAAACAACTACAACTGTCTTAAACAAATTGCAATAAATATTTTCAATAAAATTATCTTAGATTATTAACCTTCCTACCTTATAGCACCCTCCTATACTTAGTTAATTATCATACCTTTTTCAATTAAATCATTCCATTTCTTTGCCCAGCCTTTCAGACTTTTAGAATATGCCTTCTCGATATCAGCACGCTCCTGGATGAGAGTCATAAGGTCGTTACACAGCTTGTAGCCATCTTCGATTCGCTTGGTGGTGCGCTTGTAGTTGTGTGGCTCCCAGAATGAGTCGCTGGTTGCTATCAGCATGTTGTCATCACTGTGGTGGGACATGTTTACCAGCTGTCACTCCTCAGTCCACCTGTACATAATAATCAGAGAGTGATGTACTGATTGCACCATGTGGCAAAGGACTTTTTAAGAGTCTAAACCACTTCCAAATTACTTTAAGAGACATGTGGATAAATATCTATAAAGAATGGTGAGAGGATACATAACACAAGTTAAATGAAAAGAGAATAAAGAAAACAAATACATACACATGAAAAAGAAATCACTCACTTATCAAAGTATTAGATAATTACTCTCTTTTCATAGGAGATTGATTTTCAAATTGATGAAAAACCTCTAATTAAACCAAATGCAACACCCACTTTCTGGGCATTAACAAACTCAATAACTTGAACAATAGGTGAATGAATAGTGAGCCAACATGGAATCTACAACCTAAATTAATTTAAGGTATATTTTCCCCGGGCACTGCAGTTTTCCCTGTCATCTTTCATTCCAACAACACTCTCCAGTAACATTTCATTTCATCTGTCAGTTATTTTTCATTGGACCAGAGGAGTGCGACAGGCTTCGGCAGCCGGCACATTTCCTATCCTCGCCACTAGATGGGGGCTTCATTCAATCCACTCCTGACCCGGTCGAATGACTGGAAACAAGCTGTGGATTTTCATTTTCTTTTTACAATTTGCTTTAAGTGCACCAACACGGATAGGTCATTTGGAGACGATGGGATAGGAAAAGGCTAGGAGAGGAAAGGAAGTGACCATGGTACAACCCCAGCATATGCCTGGTGCAGAAATGGGAAACCACAGAAAACCACCTCCAGGGCTATCGACAGTGGGGTAATTTAAGGTATAAGGAATAACTATGTTACATCTATATTTACTATGAAGAACAACTCTGCATGGTAACCTCTTGTTAGTATTATCTAATAGCAACATTAACTTCAGCCTTTTGGGTTTAAATGGAGGAAACATCCTCTTTACAATGTATCTGTGATCAATTCTTCCTAAGTATTGCTTTTCACCTAGTCCATGCTCATCTGAAAATAATATGTATGTTATAATATACTGCTGTCTTCCAGGTTGGCAGGAAACTACCAAAGGCTAAGGGAGTTAACCCTAACAGAAAATATTCAGCTGTGCAAGACCCAGCAAGTCAGAAGTTGAAAATATCTTAATTGTTTGCAAAACATACAAGAACCTCAAAGCAAATTTATCATGGCAAAGACATAAGCCTGGAGCAAATAATGGCTTGTAAGCAGTTACACCAACTACAGACAACAGCAAAATACCTACCCGCAATGGCGGCTGGTTACAAAAGTGCTAAGTGCGCTAATGTCAAAAAATTAAGTCCACACGCTCATTCTTAGTGCAGAACTTCTCCATCACTTTGGTGGTGAAGCCTTCTATGCGTGACACCATCTTCTTCTCTAGGGACAACACCGCAAGTGCAGTGAAGTGTTTTGGGGACATGGCAAATTTTTTAACATCTTTCAGATTCTGCTGTTGCCATTGGAAGTGTAATCACAATCCTTAGTAACTCTACTTCCCAGAATGAGTCCTGTAAATTGTGTGATAGTATGCTGAAGCAATGGAACAGAGCCTTCAGCGTTTCTGAAGTCCTGTCTCTCATATAGAACATGTAGTTCTGTCTACAGATTGTTCCTATCCAGAACTGAATAATATTGAACAGCAGCTTCAAGTTCCCTTTCTGTAAACTTTTTAGAGTATTCACAAAAGTTGATAGAAAATAAATTTGCTGCATCAAGATGATTAATGAACTAAAGTGATGATGAGGCTGTTGTTTAATTCTGTAACACATTTCAATTGTGTCAATTTGCCTGTCTTCCATTTTCATTTCCTCTATAAACTAATGAAGATTCTGTTTCAGCATGGCTCTGACCTATGCCATCTCCGATCTGCCTCACATCACCTATGAAATTAGACACTGGATTCCCTGCTTTGATTTCATCTATCAATGTTCATTGTAACTGTTTGTATAACAAGTCTACTACATGTGGCATTATTTTGCTAAAAAATGTTAACTAGTAAATAAATTCTTAGTTATTCAAATAACACTGCAAACCAATTGCCCCATGGCAAGTTTTGTCATGTGGCATTTTCTCCAATTCTAGCAAACATTCTTTCAACCTTTCCTTGTTCTCAAATATTACTTTCACTGTTCCAGATTAAAGTTCCACCAAGTCACAGGATGGTTCACAATTCAACGAGCCACCACTGATTACAATACAACTGTCGTGATAACCTTGAAAAGAATGTGGGAAAAGCCGATAAATCAAGAGGGAAAAAACCCTTACGGATTTGTCTTGTGAAGCAGCTTTTCCAATAATTAAGTTCAACTGATGGGCACGGCAATGTATGAAGTGTGCACTAAGATAATGAAACTTAATTTTTGCTTGAACTGCCCGTGTTGTGACACTTATCACGGAACATCCATAAAAAGTCTGTGCGATTAATCTGTGAGGTTTATCTTCAAACACAGGATTTAGTTTGTTTAAGATGCATTCAGAAATTGCATCTGCTTTTTGACCGTACTGTTTAAAAATCCCAAAAGCTTTTCAAATGGTTTGCCGTTATTCTCAAAACGACAAAACAATACCAACTACTTCTGTTGAGACATATCGGCTGTTTCATCTGCCATTACTGCAACACAATCTACTTCTAAATACGTAGACTTTCATAACCACTAAATGACATAATATTAATTTGGGGATATTACGTTGCGTAATGTTTATAATATGCTGACACGTTTCGATCCTGCGACCAGGATCGTCTTCAGAGCAATAACAAATAATGTATTGGCAACTGTCACTCCATAGTAACCAGACTCAAGACAGAGAGAAACCCTGTTAGAAATATAGTTCATTACAGGGCTCCAGAGTCAAGGAGAAAGATGTTGACGAGTTAACTATGGAGCTACATACTATCCACTTCATATCCGTATCGACTATAAGATCCAATTAATTGTTCCTTCAATTAATTTTAACTATGGAGGGTAGCCATGATCTACTCCCTATATACAGTAGCTGTCACCTTTGTTAAAATCATTCGGGTGTTCAGCATTTTCCATCGCCGCACAAATTATTCTAGGTAAAAGAAAAATAACAGAAGTTGCATCAGAAATGATTTGATGGTCATTATGTATGGCATGTTCTGCCACAGCAGACTTATCTGGCTGGCAAACGTGTCAGCAGATTATGATATCAGTCACTATTTCTTGCCAAAGATCAGGTTCCACGTGCATTTCTAGTTCTTACGGAACAACTTCTGCAATGATTTCTGTAAATTTGAAGCCTGTTTTATGGAAACAGTTTGCAGTTGTTTGCTCCATGATAAAATTGTATATTACTCCTTGATCCATCCATCAGCTGCACAACTGATGTCATTTGGGGAGGAAAGTAGACTATCCTAATGCTCTTGAATTTAGGAGTCGTCTTATGAACTGTGCAGTTATCAACAAAGAGCAAAGTTTTCCTGATTTCTTGTTTTTTATCTAGCGCTAAAAGCCAATTTCTAAACGTTTGCAAGTTTTTTTGTTAACCTTGTACTCTACTGGAAGAATTTTAACAGCTTTAAAACATCTTAGTTTTGCTGATTTCCCTGTCATTAGCAATGGTAACTTTTAAGAGCCATCGATCTTTGCCCCAACCAGAACCATTACTCTTTCCTTGCTGTTTTCCCTGCCAATGCTTTTTCCCCCTTTAAATTTTAACGTTTTATCTGGCATACACTTAAAAAAAAAGGAGCTGCTTCGTCTACGTTGAAGATGTCTTTTGGTTTGTAACCTGCAATGAGTTCAGACAATCCATTTAAGCACTTACAGGCCATTTCTTCATAAAATGAAACACTTTCACCACACGTTCTTAAAACAAATGCTGTTTCTTTCTTTAAACCCAGTAAACCAACCTGAGCTTGCTTTAAAATTAACAATGCCTCAATTTTCAGCAATTTCTTCTGTTTTAGCATGCACTAATGGGCCACTAAATGGAACGTTAATATCATAGGACTGTTTGAACCACTTTAAAACTCACTCATTAATATCAGAAAATTCAATGCCTCTCATTCGTTACCTCTTTCCTTCATTTTGTAAAACTCAGCCTTCCATGATTTTATATTTATTATTTTATGTATGCTGCTGATATAGTGTTAGGCAAGATTCAATACTCTATGGCAATTTCAGTCTTCTTTACTCCTCTTTCCACTTCTCTAAGCACTTCAACTTTTTTGCAAGTGTTAAAACTACTGCACTGAGAGATGAAAGGTTCACATGCCAAGATTGACGGCTAAGGATCGGAGAAGAAGATTTCCAGTGGCCAAGTATGGATGCCCATAGGCAAGCAATGGTCAAGACCATGCCGATCCTACACTCACTGACGGTTGCAGAAATAAAGGTTAAGTCTGTTAAAAATAGTGACTTTCTGACCATAACTAGAAAGCTACAATAAAAATAGAGAATTCTTGGGAATTACTTGAAGGCTTCGTGGAGCTGTTACAAAATTAATTTGCTATAAAATCCTGACTTGGAATTATCCAAATTTAAGCTTCGACAATTCTTTTTTTTTTTTTTTTCTTCTTTTTTTTCTTTCAGTGAACGATTAAAATAGCACTTTCAAGGGGAATAAACCTTTACTCAAATTGTACAACATCGTTTTAATCAGAAACCAATGCAAGTATCATTTATAATTATTTTAATCAATAAAATTGTGAGTATGCTATAGTGCAATAGTGCATGAATAGAACTAGAACATTAAGCGTTGTAACATTGACTACTGAAACTGAGGAGTTAATAGACATAATGGTAATATGCTAAATTCTCATAATAGGGATGAGTGAAACCAAACACGAAAAAGAAAATGGTACAAAAATTCACTGGTTTGTATGACATGTGCTGCAAGTGTTTCCATATTTGGCCTACTTCCAAGGAAATTTTGGATTATTTAAAAATTATCATTTTTTATCACTGATATTTGTGGGACACTCCGTACCACACGTGTGGGACTTTCACAAGACACAAGCTTCGAGAATTTCCAAGGACAAGACAACAAGCGTCAAATTACAAATTTAAATTCAATTGGTTTAAATAAGTATTGTTTATAAATTTCATTTTCCGTATTGATAGATTCAATGTATAGACAAGAAATGTGTTTTTCCACCAACCAATACATGATTTATTGTAAATAGAATACACTAGTACCAGTTTCGGCCCTTAACAGCCATCATCAGCTAGTACATGATTAGTTTCCAGCCATTAGACAAATCACAAGTTGTTATTGTGTTAGACATCTGGATGTCTAATGGGGGATAGAAATGCAGTATACAGTAGCATGAAGTTAAAATATCTGTGGTCAAAGGTAAAAAGTTACAATAAGTTAGAACATGAGTATACAGAACACATTAAAACATATGGGCCACAATATAAAACACTTAAAAAGTTTTAACATATTAAAATGCTTATTAAAAGTTCATGTTGCTTAGATTCCATTCTTCTATCTTCTGTGCAGTTCCTTTGCTTCTATGTATGTTGGCTTAGCTATGTGAGGTAATCTTCGAGAATGTCTGAGGCTGATATGTGTCATGTTGGTATGAACCTTTGTCATGAAAAAATTTTGTGTTATATAATCCAACTGTGATGTACTCCAGTAAATTTTAATATAACAAACTGCAGGTCCTGAGTTTGAATTTAGAAGCTGTTGGTGGCAACACCTCTCGTCTATGTTCGTTTGTGGTGTAGTTGTTGTTGTGGATGTCTTGTACCAATATGTCTGAAGGCTTGCTGTGTTCTACTATGAATAGTAGTGATCTGGGTGCCAGTCCTCAAGGAGAGGTACTAACAAGGGAACTGTCCATATTGTCATATAGAAATTGACAATGAAATTTCTCAGAGACCATGAGGAGACCCATAAAATAGCGATGTACAAAAATTTAGCTGCCATTTCGAACTGGAAGATTTTGAAATCTTGATACAAAATCCATGTGAAAACACAGCTTACTGGACAACCCTTGCTTCTTGCTGGCTCACACGGCGCACAGCGGAGTGGAGTTGCAGTTGAGCTGGAGAGATAAAACAAACTGGCAGGCTGCCATGCACCAAGTTCACTTTATTGTTATGGAACGAATGTAAAACATAAACGAGGTGTGTTAATCGCATGATAAAAACACAAATATTTTTAGCACCATGCACAACGAATATGGACTTTGAGGCCACATTGTTCTTCACAGTTTGCTTTACTTGTTTGAACGCAATATTCTGCAGGCAGTTCGATCTCTGGAGGTCTTTCCGTTGTATAATTGGTTGTGAACCACAAATATTTAATCATGCCCTTGAACCGTGGGGAAAAAATTGAAAATGAATGAAGGACTGCACTTTCAGTATGCTATTTCTCTGATAAACATCAAACTGAAGTCTTCACAAGTCGGCACAATGTCTGTTAAGCGGCAATACAAAGCCTTCCACTGCCGGAAGAAAAACTTGTCCAAGGGCTGTATTTTCCCTGTAGTACCGGGAGGAATTTGGAGAATTTCTATACTGTTGCCTGGAGGAATGTCTTCAAGACAGCTCTTATCACTATAAGTAGTCCAGGAATCTAGCAGTAGCAAACACTTGTCTTCTGAAAATAGGAAGGAGGATTCTTTAAACCAGTTTAATTCCCAGATTTTTTGACTTGTTACAATTACATTTATTTCTGGCATGAAACATTTTTTTTGGAAACTCTCGGATCGAAAGTTCCAGTTGCCTCCTGTAGAACAGTGAATAATTTCGGGGAAAAAGTACCGGCCATACTAATTGTAGGCATAATTGTGTACGAATGGGTGAGTGCACTAACTGACAGAGCAACTGTTTCTGTATGTTTCTCACCAACAAACGATAGAGTCCTTATCGCTTTCATTTCGTGCACGAAAGCACACTGATCGTTTTGTATATCGAAGAACAGGTGTAGTCTCACTCTGTAGCTGCTTCCACAAATTTATTTGCGACTTATCTTTCTTGTCTTCTTCTTGCAGATACATACGGGATACAAATGTCATAATTTTTCTACTTTTTATTCTGTACTTTTTCTTAAAACGACTCAACCAACTAGCACATGCGCTGAAATTAGTTCGCCCCATGGAAAAATCTCTTTAGATTTCCAAGGCCCACAGTCGCAGTAAACCGTTACTCAGATAAAATAACAATATCATCGGCAAATCACAGGGTTTTGATTTCCTCTCCTTGGAACTCGGAAGGAGTTTGTCTTCTTGCTTCAGTAAACCGAGAAAATAATTTTGTATGCATCGATTTCCTGTGTTCAATGGGGCTTACTGATGTAGATTCTAATTGGTTCTTCCACCTGTACAGTTGTCATAGTGACACCTTACGACAACTTTTACAAAAAGTGAATAATGAAAGCCGCTTCTTACCTCCCCTTATTTAACCATAAATTTACAGCTTTTCTCTTGTACGCAAGACCTACATATTCTTTCACTTTCTTCTGTGGACTGGAAGCATAGCTTGAACTAGTAGATTTACTAGGCGACTGCGGTGTCTCTTCACTGGACTGACAGGAATCAGACTTGGGGCTCAAAATCGAATCCGAAACACATCTTGTTCCTGGCAATGGTGTGCTGCCTTCTCTTTCAGATAATGTAGATGAGGTGTCGTTGTTTCCACTATTACTTTCACTGTCACTATTTCGACCCCGAGACGATGCTGGCACCCATGGGATGATTTTCAGTTCGATCACATGTCGACCCATCTCCCTTTCTTCTGAAGTTATTCACGGGAAAAGGAGAAACCTTTTTCACGGAAATAACGTAAAGCATACTGTGCACCATTAGCCGGATTCATGACTGCTCTTTCAAAGGAACAAGTGTCAATTGGCTAACGCAGAAAGCTCAAGGTAACCCGGTCACTTCAGCTGGTCACCAGGGCTGTCCACGTAGAGCTATTTTAGGACCTTACAGATCGAAATGGCAGCTGAATTTTTTTTACATTGCTTTCTTATGGACCCCTCATCCTCTATACCGAATTTGATTGTCGACAGTATGGCCAGTTCCCTTGTGAGAATTTCTTGCCATCATTCGATACAGTATATGATCATGAACTGGGTGAGTGATCACAGTTTCACAAGACACGGAGAGGTTTCTGGCCTGGCCACGATAGGCCCAACAGGCTTATTGACCTGATACACTTACAACCAGATAGCAAGCAAGGACTGATCTTAGATTCCACAGTACGCTTCGAGTCGCACGATGGCCAGCCTGAAGACGTGGACACCGAGAAGTCTATTTACCAGCAAACCATTAACTATTATAAAAGCAAATATCACCTGGACAACATCTCCATGGATTCATGATCGGTGCTCGAGCCACAATCCCTAAATTTCTCTTACAGCTGTGGGATCTCTTGGGCTCAACCCCACACGACTTTGTGATATCGCTATTGCCGCAATACGAGATTCAATAACAATACTCCGCAATCATGGCATTTGACGAGCTAGGCATCATACTATATTTCCAAACTTACTTCTGAACCTTCCGTTCATTGCCATTACCCGTGAACAAAAACATCTATACGCTGTAGGTGGAGTGTTCTTATGTAGGTGTTAATGGTATCCTGACTTCGTTGTTTTGGCCTTTTTGTTACACATTCTAGCAAATTCACGAATGAATTTGAAAACATGCAAACAAAAAAATTAGTCGATATACTTTGCCCTCATGGCAACCTCATCATGGAGGGAAGCTAGTTTAATATGGAAAATACAAATGGCATCTTCAATAATGAAATAAATAAATAAAAAATAGAAATGAAAGATATACCTATGCTACATTGATGGAATAATAAAAGTAGCCATTTCAAAGAATATCCAAAACCGAAAAACACAATAATAGTCTATAAACAGATGTAAGGACCATCAAAATACAGTTGTCTTTATCTTCGTTTCAATCGCTTTGATTAGCTGAAAGGCGGGCTGAGTGGCTCAGATGGTTGAGGCAATGACCTTCGGACCTCAACTTGGCAGGTTCAATCCTGGTTCAGTCTGGCAGTATTTGAAGGTGCTCAAATTCGCCACCCTCATGTCGGTAGATTTACTGGCACGTAAAAAGACCTCCTGCGGGACTAAATTCCGGCACCTCGGCGTCTCCGAAAACCGTAAAAGTAGTCAGGGGGACGGAAACCAAATAACATTATTATTATTATTATTATTATTATTATTATTATTATTATTATTATTATTATTTGTGTACTATGGGAAGGAACCACAATATTTGTTCTCTTGTCTCACGTGAAAGCTAAATTAAGTAAAATACAGAATTATATTGGATTATCAGTTATTTTATTCGAATTGCTGTCGCCACATTTACTATTCGCAACAACGTAGACCTACTTAGATGCTTCTTCTTCTTCTTCTTCCTCCTGTGGGGTGTGGTTGGACTCAGGAAAGACACGTCATGATCTAGGAAACCGCTCGTAGGAAACTCATCTACGTTACGATATGACAACGCTTTCATTGGCCAATTCCGGAAAAGGCAATCTGTAGTATATCTAAAGACCTTAGCTGTTCCCTTAGTGATGGATGTCTTTCTTCCAGTATAAAAATGTATCAAAGATGTTTGTCACTTCTTGCACTTAAGTAGCCTACATGACAACGTTTTCAATATTTTTAAATGCACATTGTGCGCAATATGAAATCACTACAATCTAATCTTTACTTTCTTTATACTTGCTATGAAAAATCTTAAGACGTATTATTTAGAACATGGAAATGTAATTAAATGATATGTTTTATAATATCGAAAGTAATTTCATAGACGAAACAATGAATGCTCCCTTAATGTCATGTGTTTCATTTGTTCTTTGGATGTGTATAAAACTAGCAATATGACAGACAAGATGATTAAGCTGTTCGACTTCTTGGTGTACCTTCAGTGCAGGATTCCGTTGTAATGAGCAAAACAAGCCCCATTCCAACAGAAATGGCGAATACAGAGCCAAATACAACACATTCTGGTACATTGTCGAACTTCTCCACCAACACAACAAAGGATGTGAAATTTGAAGTACTTTGCGTGAGTTGTGATGGTTTCGAGGACAAGGACTGTAACATACCCTATCAGGCAGACGTTAACAAAATATGGACCTCAATAAATAATTGTTCAGTCCCTGTATTCCATAAGGAAGAAAACAGCCCGCTGGATTTCGAGAATTTTATCATCCCAAGAGGGCGCTATTATACGTCGAAGACTCCTCCTGATGGTTACGAATTCAGGGCATTTCTGCAGTGCTTCGAGATCTTGTGCAACGCTCAGGACACGTTCATTGTGGGGCATCCCTTCAAGAGATCAGCAGCCTCCCGAAGACATGGAACTTGGTTTTCTCTGTACTGTCAGCTTACATTTAGTACACAATATTTAAAATAATACCGCAAGAAACCCACCATTAGCCGTCGATAACTGTTAGTTTATAATAGCAAAAGCAAGCCTGCCAGAGCCCTTGAAATACCAACTAATACAGTAACGTAGCACTTTGATATAACGTGACGGATGGTGTCGTTATAAACGAGTGCCGTTATAACTGAGATTTATGTTGTCAATCGAGTGAGGTGGAAAGTGGTATAGAACGACACCTAATTACGCTTATTTTACATCGCAGCATGTCTCACCAAGCTGTTTCATTTAGGAATAATAATGAGTAAGTTATGTGTATCCTCTCCTGCTTCACAACTACGCACTTTTAAAATTACCTTCTATGCCCATTATTTGCGTCACGATTTCACTGCTAAATCCCATTCTCCATCCCCTGCAGAGGGGTTTAGTAGAATACATACACGTTGTTCCCTGTCTGACGTAACAGGCGACTAAATGGGGCCTCAGGGCTCTCTACTTAGAAGCGTTTGGGGTGGCCACCACGAGGCACCTATGCAGTTGAATCTGACATTGCTTCCGCTAACTTGTGCCAGTCTCCTAGCTTTCAACCTCAATCGTCTATTAGGTTTGCGAGGTTTAAGGAGTCATTCATTTTCACGCCCTTCCTGGCATTTCCCTTTCGTTTGCCAATACCTGTATTTTTCAAAGTGTCCGACCTCTTCTATTTTCCCTCTCATTGGTGATAATAGAGGAAGGTTTCCCAGTTACACTTCCTCTTGAAACAATGATCATCTCCGCCATATCTTTTAATGCTATTCACGTTATCTTCAAGTCGAGGCACATTGCACTTTTGGCATGACTTCAGAGTATTTTATTTCATTTCTTAGTTTGTATGTAGTTTGTCTCAGCTATTTGATTTTTTAAAATGCATTTTCATTTTACATTGGTGAGTTCTTGACTATTAACTAGTGAATCAACTTTTATATTTACTTCCTTGCTGGTTGAAGTGTCATCTAATGGAGGCATTAAAATTCCTTGATTATTAATTATCGTTATCTTCATGCTTTTAAAGCAGTAGTATAATAAATCTACGCAAGCCATCTCGATAATGATTCCTGCTACCAAACCTGTAACTTCACATGGGGTAGTGCTAAGTCTTCGTTGTTGGGTGTAATTCCTGCATACTGATACGATACTTTTTGTCGTATTATGACGGAGACATTCAACACTGTCAAACATGACGAACTCATCGAGATTCGCCAGCAGAAACGGTTAGATCTAGCGAGTTGGCCGTGCGGTTAGGGTGGCGCGACTGTGAGCTTGAATTCGGGATATTGTGGGTTCGAACCCCATTATCGGCAGCCCTGAAGATGGTTTCCGTGGTTTTAAATTTCACGCTAGGCAAAAGCTGGGGCCACGGCCGCTTCCTTCCCACTCCTAGCCTTTTCCTCTCGCATCGTCGACAAAGGACCTGCCTGTTGGTGCGACGCAAAGCAAAATTGTATCGAGGCTTTCAGTCAAACACACAATTTCAAGAAATTCCATGCAGAGAGAGAGAAAGAAAGAGGACAGAGTGCAGTAACGTACCTTATTACTCTACCTCCGTGTCATTAACAGAGCCATCTGATTGACCTTCACTGTCCATAGAGATGATGAACCTCTCTATTAAGTTTATGTCATTTTCCAAAGCTTCCTGAATAACTCCCTTCACGTGATTCACCGCTCGTGCCCACCACTCAGCTGTCACATGTTCACTTAGAGCTTGCCGCGTTATAATTTAAACCTACCTTAAATTGTAAGTTTTACTGTTACGCCATAGGTGGTTGCAGCGTAGGCTTCGGCCTACAAGTGGCCACGTCTCTATCATGGCTCTACGCCTCAATATTCGGAAGATGGAGAGGGGGCCGGTCCCCACCGTCGGCTGTCCTGAGAACGGTTTTTCGCGGTTTTCCATTTTCCTCCACTGAGGTGAACGCCGAGATAGTTCCTGGTATAGAGGCCACGGACGCCAACCTCACCTTCTCCGAGCATCTCCTTCACCGTAACAAATTTCCTTGCCTGAGAGACGGCGTCACCGAAAAGAAGCCCGCCTGCCCATTTAGGGGAGGAATGAAAAATCTTAGTAGTAGTAGTAGTAGTAGTAGTAGTAGTAGTAGTAGTAGTAGTAGTAGTTGTTGTTGTTACGGTACACAGAACAGGTGGAGTTCGAGGCCTGTCGTCGGATACAGTTTTAACTCTCGCTCAAGTTCCCTCGAAGAATACAATTTGTACTCTCTTTCTCTCTCTCTAATCCCGTAACTCAAAACCATAAATGCAGAAAGAACGATATTAGCCTACAGAAAACGAATCAATAATGAAGATACTAAAACAATCAAAATGTATAACAGTATCCTAATGGGAAATGAGAAACCTTATTATAAATAACTAACCTAAAATTACGCGATAATCTCACTAACATAATTAGTATATAACGATAAACGTAACAATGAGCTGCACTAAACACTATAATATTTACTGCATATCATGAAGGATTTTAAAATATTGTAAACTAAGTGATAACGGAATATTTGGACAAAATCACACCGAAGCGTAAACCCAATGACAGTGGAGGCTCCAGTAGCATACACATAAACAAAGCCACGTGCTCTAAGCGATAAACATAATCGGCAACACGCGGTCTCCTGGACCGATAGGAATGCTTCTTTCTCCAACATAGCGTCAAACGTCAAGTAAAAACTATTAATAGATCTGGACCATGGGGGTGAAGGTGAGATACGACAAAAGTACAACAGGCCGTATTTCAGGTCCAGACCACTTGGAAGCGCTGTAGGGTATAGAGTCGCGTCTTGATTGGCTGACTTGCCTCGTGGCCTATGCTCGTAAAATGAAGAATGGCGATTCAGTTCTGTACTGTTTAATACTGTTTAATTCTGTATGGTTATGAGAAGAAGTTGCGATGAAGAAAGAACCGGTTAAAGTTTTTAGATACGGTACGCTTAATGTCCAAGTGTTGCTGTGCGTTTGAGTTCTGTAGTTTTGCAATTTCATTGTAAGCTACATGTAATCAGAACATAAACATTGTTATTTTCTGCCCGAAGATGCTAAGTACAGCGAAGGTAAGTTATGGAAATATAATTGTAAATAGTGTATTAAAGTATACCTTTTCATTCCTTCCATTTCTTTGTTTTCGGTATTGAAACTTTGTTTATAAACGTCATGTTCTTTATTTCAGGGAGGTAACACCTTGAGGTTAAAGTACTCCTGCAAGTTTTCAGCATGTACAAGTGGCTATTATGTCTATATGACTGGCAATCTCAACATCAAGAATAAGCATTTTTATAAATAAGGATTCTCTGAAGCAGTGGAAGCATGTGTGTCGTGTGAGTGATGGTGTAAATTGTTCTAGCTTTTATGTTTGTGATGTTCATTTCCTTAGCCCTCAACTGGTGACGTGGTGTCTGACAGACTCCTTGTAGGAGATACATGTACACCCCTAAGCACACAATCGGAAGTGAGACTTTTGGTTTGCAGTACCTTTATATCTCTCTGTCAACAAACGTTTCATCATTAGAGATTCGCCTTCAGTATTATCGTTTTCTCCTCAAAGTGTAGACAAGTTTCCAAGTGGCTTCGTAGACACCACGTCACCAGTTGTGTAACATTTTAATGTGTGGATTCTTAAGTTATACGAAGTGAACTCATTGCTTTTTAATTTTTGTTCGTAATTCAACAATGGCAGACCGTGCTGGTCCATCTCGACCTATAAGGCCTGAAGGTCCTGGGTTCGAAGATCAGGTAGCACAGTGGTTAGATACAGAATTTAGTGATGTTGAAAATGGTGTGGACAGTAACTTTGCTATTGAAAGTGATCATTGTACTGACTCGGAAGAAGAAGGCACAGGTAGTGAAGGTGAAGATCAAGAATGCACAGAACAGCATTATTTCTATGGTAAAAAAAAACCGTTATAAATGGTCCGCTAAAGAGCCTACATGTCTTTTGATTACTTCTTAATTTGAACACTTAGGCCTCTTTTGCTCCAAAGGGTTCAGAAAAAGATAGACCCTACATGTATTTTCTTGAGATTAGTGAAAACATGCAAACAAATATAATATGTGATTCGGGTGTGTATTGGACGAAAAAGAAATCAAATAAGACAAATTACGAATATTTGTAATATTTTTGAGTATTTTGAAAGTGCAAAAATTAGTGCATTGCAGGTTTTTGTAGTTTCAGTGAATGTGTGATAAACTTAAGTTTTCTGAAATGATTATGTTTCAGTCTGTGTAGGAAAGTAGTTTTTGAGCCATTCGTATGCATATGAGCGACGATGATGCAATCTAAGTTGAAACCTAGATTTCTTCTTCATAAAGTGACATACACTTGGATTCAGAATTTTTTAAAATTTTTGGTGCAATGGAGTTGGTAATAAAATGTGTTAAACCATTCGTCAAGATATGCCTTTTCATTATAAAATGAATAAACCTCGCCTTAATGAAATGTGATTCCATTAAAAATGCTCAAATTATAGACGTCTCTCAGACACCATGTCACCAGTTATGTTCCTTCCGGAATACGTCACCAGTTGAGGGTTAAGAAGGACCTTATTAACTGCGGCACACTAGGCACCAATTAAATGATAATGTTGTTCAATCAATCAATCAACGATCTGCATTTAGGGTGGTTGCCCAGGTGGCAGATTACCTATCAATTGTTTACCTAGCTTTTTCTTTGATATTTTCAGGAAATTTATTTAACATTTCCCTTGATAATTTATTCCAATCCCTTACTCCTTGTGCTATAAAGTAATATTTGCCCCAATATGTCATCTTGAATTCCAACTTTATCTTCATATTAAACATCTGGAAACTATCCCCTATAATCCCTGGAACTTAGACATGCCTGTGTCAAGTAATAGCATGGCATAAAATAGAAATGTAGGCCTAAATGAAATTCAGTAATTTCACAAACAGGATTTGTAATCTAGATCTTTCAGTATTAAGTGATGCTGAAGTGGTTGAGATTGGAGAAAACACACAAACTGTTATGGATGAAGGTGAGTAGGCCTATCATTTTTTGTCAGTGAATCATTTATATCTGTGCTCAGTTACAGATTGCTAACAAAGCTCTGTATGGTATGTGGTGGAATGAGGATAAGGTTATGGCACTTTCAATTTATAAATGTGGGCCTCTCATATATGGATATTTGGTTACTCGATAATCCATCTGTCAGGCCTTTGAACTCTTTACCATCTCAAATACCTTATGACACTGGTCTGAATCCGTCCATACTTGAAGTGCTGAAAGTAAAGGTTCTAAAATGTCTGATATTGATAAATACTGTGCCCTCCTATTTGATGAAATGTCACTAGGAAAGGGTTTATATTATGAGGCTAATAAGCAAGGTATATGTAGGTATGAAGATCTTGGTCCTTTAGGAAGGTCATCTGCTCTAGCAAATCATACATTAGTTTTCATGTTAAGAGGTATTCACAGAACTTGGAAACACATAGTGTAATTGCCTATTATTTCACCACAAATTCAGTACCAGCATGTAATGTAGCCTTACAACAGCTGATAGAATTTGTTATAAGTAAGGGTTGAAAGTTGTTTGCACAATTTGTGACCATGGCTCGAGAAATCAGAAAGCATTGTCAAGGTAATTTAGATAGACCCAGTCCATTCCATTTTCTTGTGAATAGTGAACCAATTGTTGTCATGTATCATGTTCCCCTTCTGAAAAATACCATAAGTGCCTTAATTGAAAATAAGATTCAGGTTAATGATCACAGGGTGGTAAAATTTAAATACATTCAAGAGAAAAGATTTAAATCAATCAGTCAATACTGATCTGCATTTAGGGCAGTCACCCAGGTGGCAGATTCCCTATTTGTTGTTTTCCTAGCCTTTTCCTAAATGATTTCAATGAAATTGGAAATTTATTGAACATTTCCCTTGGTAAGTTATTGCAATCCCTAACTCCCCTTCCTATAAATGTGTCCTTTTTACCCAAACTGAGAAAACAACATTTCAACTTCCAGGATAGCTAAGTGAATGAAAGTTAAAGTTGCTGCTGCACAGTTAAGCCATACTGTGGCAGCTGTAATTGAAACATTTGTAGCTACTCAAAGTGTTGCCTCAGAAGCTATATACACAGCAGAATTTGTAGAAGCAAGTGACAACCTTCTGGATTCTTTGAACAGTTGTAACCAGAATGCCCATGAAAGTAAGATGTATAGATGTGCCCTTTCAAGAAATTCTCTACCTGGAAAATAAGAGACCTTAAAACTGGTATAGATAAGACATGCACATTCAGTTTCATTGATGGGTGGCAGATTACTATAAGATCTAGTATGTTTTTGTAAAATAGGTAGAAGAAAGTAGGATTCAGGTATCTTAATATGAAAGCTCTCAATCAGGAGCCCTTAGAGAATGCATTATGTTGCACATGACAGGATGACATTTCCAACACAAATCCTGCATGTTTTCAGTTTGTAATACTTTTAAAAACTTGTATTGGAAATTATATGGCTTTGCCCTTCAAGACTATGGGTAAGAGTGACAGTGGTAATTGTTTTCCCCTTCGCAATTTATATCAGTTTTTAAAAGTGCTGATGATGACAGTCCAGGAGTACATAAGTGGCACAGGCTGTTGATCGTGAAGGTATAAATTACTGTCTCAAGTCAGACCAGTGAATCCCACTCTGAACTTTTAGAGGACAATCAAGCTGTGACATATGTAGAAGGATATATTTTGAAAGTTTTAGGTATAAATAATGAGTGTGATGTGTGCAAGGGAAATATATATTTACCTAACTTGACTGAAGGCCATTTATTTACATATTTCAAAGAAAACAGTTCATTAGCTAACTTGCAGTATGCCAGTAAACATCTGAAAGATTTTCTGTTTCATATTCATGACATATTGTATATATTTTTGGACAAATATGGTCATACAGAAGCATTATAAGGTGGCTTTAAAGGTGTATTCTCCAGGCCAGCCTACTCCTTTTGTAGGAAACATTGTCTTGAAAATGTAATTTTCCAGGCAGCTCTTCCATTTCTCATTTAAAAGGGTGTAAACATTTGGCTGAGAGAAAGTATTCAGCTGGACATGACAAAAAGGTTTAAAAAAATTCAAATCCCAGTAACAATTGTGTATGTAAACAGTGTTAATTTTGCTAGAATTTATTATCAGGTTAGCTGTACGCAGGCTTAAGTAGTTTTAAGACTTGTGCAGTTGTATAGACTGTATGATTGCTTGTCCTATTTGCTGGCACCAATATATTTTCTTCATTGGTCGATTGGATTTGCTATGCCATATGTTGGCCTAGGTATTTTAGTTTTAAGACTTGTGTGGTTGTAAGCATTATATATGTATAGCCTATTGTATACTGCTTCTCCTTCATTGATTAGGTTACACATTGTCATATGTAGGCTGAGGAATTTTAAGACTTGTGTGGTTGTAAATATTTTCTGTATATACTGTATGGGTTCATGGTGTGGGTTTCTGTAGTCACATCCTAGTTCGTGAAGCATGGGCAAAGGTTGAGTGGCCTAGCAAGTGGTCCTGAGAGTCCTGGGATCTGACACTTCGAAAATTGAAGGAACCTGTCAAAGAAAGAAAAGGGCCACAAGGGGCAGGAAAATGAAATACTCCCTAGACCTCCATATGTAATACCATCTGAGTTAGAAAAGAACAAATGTTGACCAAGGGAAGTTGGATAGGATTGACTGTGAGGAGCCTGGCCCAAGAAAGTGGAAGCAATGCTAGGACTCAGCTAAGGGCCTCGTGGTCGCCAACCCACGCTCCCAATTGCAGGGCCCCTTTTAGTCGCCTCTTATGACAGGGGATATTGTGGGTGTTGTTCTATCGCCCCCACCCACAGGAGGAACTAATGGATGAAGATGATTCCTAGGAGAATAATGGACTTGGTTATGACGGGTATGAGAGGTAGGGTGAGATCAGGACAATGATTAGACAGAGTTCTCAGGGATTTTAAGGTCAGGTTCACCTTTGGGGGGAGGGATAGAATAACACCCACAGTATCTCCTGCCTGTCATAAGAGGCGACTAAAAGCGACCCTAGTGGCTCCAAACTTGGGAGCGTGGGTTGGTGACCACGGGGCCCTTAGCTGAGTACTGGCATTGCGTCCAATTACTTGTCAGGCACCTCGCTTTCATCTATTTTATCAGACCTCCCTTGGTCAGCTTTTGTTCTTTTTGAACCTGACGATACTAGGTTGCGAATCCCTAGGGAGTCTTTCATTTTCATGGCCTTTGTCTTCCTTTGGCCGATATCTTCACTTTTCGAAGTGTCGGATCCCTTCAGTTTTTTCTCTCTGATTAGTGTTATATAGAGGATGGTTGATTACGTGTACTTCTTCTCAAATCAATAATCACCACCACCAACACTTAAAAGTCAGAGGAGCCGGGCTGAGTGGCTCAGACGGTTAAGGCGCTGGCCTTCTGGCCCCAACTTGGCAGGTGGTATTTAAAGGTGCTCAAATACGTCAGCCTCGTGTCGGTAGATTTACTGGCACGTAAAAGACTCCTGAGGGACTAAATTCCGGCACCTCGGCGTCTCCGAAAACCGTAAAAGAGTAGTTAGTGGGACGTAAAACAAATAACATTATTAAAATTCAGAGGTGTAGAACTAAAGGAACCCACAGAGCTAGTTGCAAAAAGAGGGCTTTGAAGGGACATAGTTAATTCACAGAGGATTGTAGGCTGAACGGTGAAGGGCATAACCGTCTATAATGAAGATATATGTATTTTATTGATGCTTGTACTTTTGCTGAAACCAACTGATGAAGGCCTAGGCAATTAGAAGACTTGTATGGTGGTAAACATTGTTTGTGAACATTGTAATGAAACTACCACCTCGGCGACAACTCTTAAACGCAGATCGCTGATGATTGATTGATTGTCTTCTTTCATGTACCTATCCTTTCTCTGAAGGAAAGATCAATTTCATCTGCTTTTCCTGTTGTCATTTATAATGTTTGTAGTGTTTTCAATGTATTAATTAAGTTGCAATTCAATAAACTTCAAATGTCATCATGATTTTGTTTTTATTGGTTGATAAGGTTATGTTAGTGTTTCTTCCACAGAATACAAACCACTCAAAGCTCCTCATTCCAAACTAAACACACAATGTCATTGTATGCGACGTTGTGGTCCTGTTCCCAATGACAAAGTTTATTTTTCAGCTTGTAGGTTTCCGAATTTAGTGAGCTGGCCGAGGTGATAGGTATGAGAATCTTGGTTTGCAGAGTACTTCCTGCATGAAAACTTTTGTTTTATTATTTAGAATATCCTGCGTCCCCACACGTTTCTCAGTATTTTAACATATCGAATTTCGTTTCATTGTGTATACGAAAGTCTGAAAATACAAAGTAATTTATGAACCAGTAGTAAAACATATTGCTCAGTCATGCCATATTCATTATGAGAGAAAAAATATAGACTATTACATGTTATTCAACATGTTAAGATATTGAGAAACGTGTGGGGGAGGCGGGATATCCTATATAAAAAACGAAAGTTCTCATACCAGGAGGTACTTTGCAAGATAAGATTCTCATACCTATAACCACGGCCAACTTGATGCGTCGCTTTCGCTAGCGCAGCAAGGGACCCATTCGGCCGTGCTATCACTTAGGATCCAGACCACTAGGAGCGCTGCGGTCATCTTTGTTTCCAAGCTCTAACATGGACTGTGCACTTCTGTTATATATTGGTGTTCTGTGATCTGGACAGAGTAAATGTGTGGTATTACATGCCACCTAGTACAGATTTTCGGACCAAGTGCGCAAGGCGTGTACGCAAAATATCCAGCACACACCAGGCATTATATTGTGATCTTGACGGCGGTGGTCATTTCATAGGCGAAACGGTGAATGCTCCGCTAATGTCATGTGTATCATTTGTTCTTTGGATGTATATATACTGTAAAGCCCCATTAACAATGCAAACGTAACGTAAAATTAACGTTAACTTAGAAGTTAGCGGCCATGTTATGTAATTGAACCATTCACAATGCGCCGACGTAAACTTAACTGCGAGTCCGTAAAATTAAGGGATTGCAAACTACAAGCTCTTGCGGTTAATTTTGCATTAGGTTTAAGAACCAGCCAATCAGAGCAGACGTAAACATTGTATTTTGTGCGCGATATAATGACTTCTTTCGACGAAACACTTGTAATTCTCTTTCAAAATAATCTGTGTGTGTATGATAAAAGAATTACAAAGACGCTGTACCGAAAAAGAATACATGGAAATAAGTATGCTGTAGCAATGAAATCTGACGGTAAATAACGGGAGACAAGCTCGCAGCCCTGGCAACCGGACAAGATACAATTCCTGTCATAGATAAAATAGTGTCCCTGTATATTTCTTAACATTATGACGGACTACTAGTTTACGAAAACGATATCATCCGAACATCTCATACGGAGTGTGATAGCTAGGCGCATAGATGTCGGTATAAAGGAGACCTTACACTTCTTTTTATTAGGAAAGGGGAATCAAATAATAAGATGGTGTCAAACAGTTCAGGTTTCATCCGCAAGTACAAAACGAACTGATGAGGCTAATTTCTTGCAGTAGATTACCGAAATCGCCCTGAGATAACCTTCTTTGATTCAAGGGATGAACCCATTTTCTGCACCGTTGTTTAGTTCGCCTTTTCATGTACACAGCTCCCAGGAGCAAAGCAAAAGATGTTTGAAGTAATATGAATTCCGCTACCACATTGTTTGATTCCATCGAGATATTAAAATATAAAATTGCGAGATAGCCTAAAACCCGACTTCCGTTCTAAATAACATGACAGTGTTTTGATTGGCTGCTGTGTACGGTACTCTTTACGTTCATGTTACGTTCCTCCATTGCGAATACCATAAATTTTACGTTAATTTTACGGTTACGTTACGTCGTTAAGTTTACGATTACGTTTGCATTGTGAATGGGGCATAAGACTAGCAATACGATGGAGAAGATGATTAAACTGTTCACCGTCCTGGTGTACGTTCAATGCTTGAAAGATTCAGTTGTAATGAGTAAAATACGCCCCGGTACCACGGAAATGGCGGAGGCAGAACGAAATACAAAATATTCTAGAGCACTATCATCCGCCTTCACCACCGCAACGGTAACACGGGGAATTAGAAGTGACTTGTGCGCATTGTGATGGCTTCGAGGTCAAGGAGTGCAACTTCATTGAGTGCAACATACCACTGCCTTCGTGATGTTCAGGCCGTACTGTAGGAAGCGCGCCAAGCCCGTCAGCTGATTGATTAGGACGGTCTAAATGAATGTTATTATGAATTGTACTTGTGAATGTAATACATATTGATTGGGAGCATTCTTTGGATAATTGTGACTGTTGAATGACACCTTTATTTTTAAGTATATTGCATCCTTGTTCTCTAAATTTATCACATCAGGATTTACACGAACAGCTTTTACTGAGATAATGATACCTCACAGTTTAGGTTAGGTATGTTATTTTCATGTGGTCAGTAATGTAAATTCAAGGAACACAATGCTTCTCGTAGAATTTATTCATTGAAACGTCACCATTTAGAATATAATGTTAATAATTTAAATAAATTGTCACAATGCCAAAACGTTGTACGCATCACGACGAATATCCCAGTATACCAACTTCTCTACACCAATATTCTCATTTCTATCCAATGAGGGCAGGCGAAACTTATGGAAGACTAAATTCCTAACCGAAAATGTAAATATTACGAGGAATGCAGGAGAATGTTTCACTCATTTCCCCGAGCTGAGGGTGAGTACTGCTTTTTACTTTTTCCTTGTGTAGATTCATGGCAGTGCGTTTTGTTGTTAATAAAGTACAATCCTAAAAGTAACACAGATGATCAGTAAACAAGTGAGCCTACATTTGTGTTATTTCTTGCGTTAGGTAATATTAAGAACTTGCAATAAAAGTAGAATCCAGTTCAAAATGTAGAACAAAATGCAATTTATAAAACTTATCCTTCTATTAAATGACGTAACGGTTCAAATCCCGTTACAAAGTGATATCTGTATATTATTATTATTTCATCTGTGAGATTATTATTATTATTATTATTATGTCATTATTATTATTATTTTTATCTGTGAGATTACTATTATTGTATTATCATTCTTATTCAATTCAATTCTGCAATGCTTGTCGCTTGCATGGTTGTAGTTGAATGTATGCATATATACGTATGTGTAGAATAACACTCAAGACATGTACAGTAAGAATTGCTGGATATCAGATGTTGGATATGACACTGCTATATTGTGCAATACTACTGGCATTTCTGTCAAGTCATCGCCACGTCATGGCTACGTCATCGTGAGCGTTTAGCAATGAGCTCAGATACTCAGGCCGCCCCAGGCTATTTCACCATTGAATGTAATATCTGTCGCGAGGTGGGAGTAAATAATAGTTATTTCTGGAGATTACGTAGGTGCGTCAACCAACGTCTATATAAGGTGGCTGTATCTTGTAGCATCAGTCATTATTCTACTGAAAGGGGAGGCTACAGTTGGCCATTAACTGAACGAAATGGAATGGCCTCAGTCAGTCAACGGGAGTCATTAGTTAAACGGAAGGTGAAGAGAGAAGAAGTGGATGGTGAACAGTGATGGAGTCATAGAAGGATACTACTTGCAATGAAGTCATACCATAAAGACTTACAAAGAAGTCACATCAGGATGCAGAAGAAGCAGTCGCATGGATAAATCACCAAATTAGGCGTGACACATCTACAGTAAACACCAGATCTAAGGAATACGTCGTAATTACACTCAAAGTGTTGAAGGTACAGTCAAGTGAAACAGTGAGGGATACATTTCGTATGTATGTATGGCCGGTCAAGAAGAATCCTAATTCATGCCTAGTTTCTTTCAATTACAATGTCATAATTTCATATTCTCATCTGTTTTAATCGCAGCAGTTCTCACTATTTTTATATATTATTTCAAGAATATATTTTGTTGTATTAAATTAATGTATTATTTCAATGACAGTAAAATATCTTAACCTCAAAATTAATGGGGAAACCAAACGCCAATCTCCTTTTCCCAGAACTCATATGGTATGTTGTCAAAAGTAAGCTTATTACCCCACAACCTGTTAGTATTAAATATTTACAATGAGTTTAGCATTGTTTTACATACACTTTAAAAAAATTAAATTAAAACATTGCTAGTAGACAATATTTAGATATTACAAGCAATGCAACTTAATTACTTGAAGGATAGGGCCAGAAGTTCCAAGAAAAAAAAAAACCACGAATTATGATCATCTAGAGGTATGGTGGTACAGCCTTCTTGTTCTTCTTCTTGTACAATCGTCGTCTCCATATTTTTATTTAATGAAAAATAATTATGATTTGTTGTATACATGGAGGTGTATTACAATCGTTAGACTTTGACCACATGGACGAGTAATACAATCGTTATTCTTTGACGACTTAAATCACATTTCAAGCTTGATTCTCCTAAAATTACGTAGATATAACTTACGATACACTGAACGATTACAGATGTTAATGATCTCACCTGTTTTGTTAACACATCATTTAAGAATATTTCTTAACTATAAGGCACAGCCGTATCACGTGCTTGCATTGCGCGGGTCGGACGGAGGAAACTTCGCCTCTTTGCGTAATATCATCCGAGGTACAGTACGGCCTATACATCACGAAGGCAGTGAACATACCTACGCATTGAGAAGCAAATTTTGATACTGCAAAACTAATTGTTCAATCGCTGTTTTCTACTACAGAGATAAGAACCCGCTGGATTTCAAGAATTTTATCATCAGACGACGGTGTAACGATAGTCGAAGATTCCTCCTTATGGTCACGAATTTTAGAGATTTCTGCAGTGCTCCGAGCACTTGTGCAACGCTCGGAACATGTTCATTGTGGGGCATGATTTGATATCAGCAGCCTCCCGAGGACATCGAACCTGGATTTCTCTGTATTGCCAGCTCTTCATTTTCTGCTCAATATTTAAAATAATACACGAAACTCACCATTAGCCGTCGATAACCACTAGTACATGATACCAACTAATACAGTAAAGTAGCACACGCACTTTTTAAAATTACCTTCTATATCCATACTCGCGTCACATTTTTACTGCTGAACTCCATCCTCAATCCCCTGCAGATTGGGACAGTAGAATATATCCGCGGGATCCACTGTCTGTCGTAAGCGGTGATGGTGGTGGTGATTATCGTTTTAAGAGGAAGTACAACTGGGCAACCATCCTTTATTAACATTAATCAGAGGGAATAATTGGAGGGGAACTGGCACCTCCAAAAATGGAAATATCAGCCAAAGAAAGACAAGGCCCACCAAGGGAGATCGGACAGGATAGATGAAAGTGAGAACCTTGGAACAAGTGGAACCAATGCTAGGACCCAGCTAAGGGCCCCGTGGTCACCAACTCACGCTCCTCAGAACGACAAAAAGAAATCTCAAGGGCTCTCAACTTAAAATCGTGGGCGACCAATCAAGTTTGCGAAGCTTCGGAAGCCCTTCAATTTTACGCCCTTCGTGGCCCTCCTCTTTCTTTTGCCGATATCTTCATTCTTCGAAGTGTAGGACCCCTTCCTTTATTCCCCACTGATTAGTGTTTAGAGATGTTGGCTGCCAAGATATAGGCTTACCTCCTCTTAAAATAATCATCACCACCATCTCCTCATCGCCACTCCCCCTGTGGGTGGGGACGGTAGAATAACACTCGCGGAATTTCCTGCCTGTCGTAAGAGGCGACTAAAAGGGGGCCAGAGGCTCTTAACTTGGGAACGCGGAATGGCGACTACAGAGCCCTTAGCTGACCCATGGTATTGCTTTCACTTACTTGAGGCTCCTCACTTTCATCTGTCCTATCCCACCGCCCTTGGTCAACTCTTGTTCTTATCCGACCCCAACGGTATTAGCGGTTTTTTTCTAATAAGCTGATTTACATTGCACCAACACAGATATGTATTATGGCGACGATTGGGCAGGAGAAGAGCTAGGAACGGGAAGAAAGCGTCCGTGGCCTTAATTAAGGTACAGCCCCAGCATATGCCTGGTGTGAAAAAGAGAAACCACGGAAAACCACCTTCAGGGCTGCCGACAGTGGGGTTCGAACCCGCTATCTCCCGAATACCGGATACCAGCCGCACTTAAGCGACTGAGCTATCGAGCTCGGTACAGTATTAGGTATCGAAACTTAGGGAGTCCCTTCGTCGCCCTTGTCTATTTTAGTCCGATACCTTTGTCGAAGTGTCGGATCTCTTCCTTTTTTTTTTTTTTTTTTTTTTTTTTCTTCCTCTGGTTAGTGTTAATAGAGGATGGTTGCCCAGCTGTACTTCCTCTTAAAACAATCACCACCATCACGACCTCTAGCTGAGTCCTGGGACTGCTTCCACTTACTTGTGCCATCCTTCCTATCCAACCATACTTGGCCAACAGCTGTCCTCCGACCCCGCAGAAGGTGACCAATGAAGTGGGACCCTGGGTTGCCGACCACAGGGCACTTAGTTGCGTCATAGCAATGCTCAACTTCCTTGTGCCAGGTTCCTCACTTTCTTCAATTCTATCGGACCTCGCATGGTCATTTTTTTTTTATTTTTTTTTGGCTAGGGGCTTTACGTCGCACCGACACAGTTAGGTCTTATGGCGACGATGGGATAGGAAAGGCCTAGGAGTTGGAAGGAAGCGGCCGTGGCCTTAATTAAGGTACAGCCCCAGCATTTGCCTGGTGTGAAAATGGGAAACCACGGAAAACCATCTTCAGGGCTGCCGATAGTGGGATTCGAACCTACTATCTCCCGGATGCAAGCTCACAGCCGCACGCCTCTACGCGCACGGCCAACTCGCCCGGTTCGCATGGTCAACTCTTCCCCAACGGTATTAGGTATCGAGACCTAGTAGTCTTTCATTTTCAAGTCCTTCGTCGCCCTCGTCTTCCTTAGGCCAATACCTTCATTTTTCGAAGTATCGGACATTTCCCTTTATCCGTCTTAATAGTTGTACTTCCGCGCCAGGCTGAGTGGCTCAGACGGTTGATCCCTCTGTGGGTAGGGGTTGTAGAATAACACCCACGGTATCCCCTGCCTGTCGTATGAGACGACTAAAACGGGCCTCGCGGGCTCTTAACTTGGAAGAGTGGGTTGGCGACCGCGGGGCCCTTTACTGAGGCCTAGCATTACTTCCACGTATTTGTGCCAGGATCCTCACTTCCATCTATCCTATCCGGTTCTTGAGATCTTGATTCAATACTATACAATAAGACTTTCACCAAAGGAACAATAATTACACATGTATTACCATTAAATACAAGTACGGCCGTGAGCGCGGGCCATGCGTAGGTTCAATGTGATGGCGGATATGAGCTTTAAGTAATATTTGTGAAATAAGTATTTGTATTCTGCTTGTGATTGTACTTTGTGATTTTCAGTGTTGATAAAGATGTATTTGCGCCGCTAGGTGCTTTTACGTGGAAGTTTAAAATATCTGTAGGTCAATTACTGTAATTGGCCCGCGCTCACGGCCATATCTAATAATCGAAATCTGCCTTGAGGTCTGAGTACTGTAGTTGGTCTTGATCTGCTTCAAGTTATACAGATTATACATTTAATCTCTGAACAGGTTGTCTTTCATGTCTTGATGTACGAGATACGATATCACATAGTGTTGCTCCGTTGATGGCATGACTGCTGTACTATCTGCAAACAATTTAGAAGGCCGTGAATTAGACAGGAAGTATTTTTAATATTGTGGTGTCTGGGTTTTAATTCTGTACCGGACCTGCTTCTACAGTTGAAGAGTTGTGAAATGTTAGGGGCGATGAAACTGCTTGCTCAGACTCACGAATCTTTTAGTTTTTCAGAACTTATTGCAGACTGTTCGTTGTTCCTGTATCACCGCGGATGGCAAACCTGACGTGTTTCTTACTCAGTCTTAGAACTAGTGAGCCTCTAAATTGATTGACACCCCGTTTAGTCACACAGCCATCATCCATTTCAATTAAGTAAAGCAGTTGCCACAGTTCACAACAGTGCCAAATTTCCATTTCGTTGGACCAGAGTAACTTCGAGCTTTTCCCTTTACTAAAAGCTGCTGTTGTTTTTGAGTCATCAGTCCGTAGACGGGTTTGATGCAACCCTCAATGCCATTTTATTTTGTGGTAACCTTTTCATTTCTAAGTAACTACTACAGCCTATACAGAGGCGTAGCCAAGGGCCATATTTTAACTTTTACAAAAGAAAATGAACAGAAACTGACAATATCCAAGTGAAAGTCGATTCAATAGATTGGCTCTTTTGAACATTCACAGCGACATAACTGTAAAACTAACAGACCCCTTGAATCTATTTTCTAAGAAGCCTCGAAAGTTTGATTTTATATTGTAATCTGAACATACTATTCGCCGTAAAACTCTTCGCTTCGATCATACCGATCTCGTTCTATATTTTAATGTAAGATGCTGTAGTGTACCGGTACTGCAACCTGAATATCAACCCTTGTTATCGGTGTCCTTATAATAACACTCATGCATGCGCGCACCACGCACAAACATCTTCGTAATATTGATAATTTTCTAACTATAACCCCCACTATCGGCTCTCCTATTGGTATTACCAAAAGCAGGCCTTAAGTGATCCAAGTGCCACGATATTTACATCTTGTGTTTGCTTTTAGAGATTCAATTCTTGAAATTAATAAATGTGCTACGTGTTCCTTACTCTCATGAAAATTCTGAACTATTTTCTTTCAAATTATTTCAGTGACTTGTTTTCTGACTTGTAGGGTAAACTACCTCCAGCGTAGTAAAATAAAATGACTGTTTCGGAGTATTTGTGGGCATTCTCGCAGTTATGAACTCTAGTGGCATTCGGCACACCTTTAATTTTCAAGATATTTTAATCAAATTTACTGCATATTCCACAGTAGAATTTTCAATCAGTACGATCTACTATCACCTCAGGGTGAAAACTTAGTTGAGGAATATTTTTGTACCCCAGTAAGCCAGTGATTTTATTAGCGCGTTTAGTGTAGCTTAAAAAAATGTATGTTACGTAATCAACCCAGAGGCTGGTTGGATCCTCAAATAGCACCACCAAATGTTATGCAGTTAGGCCTATAAGAAAACTGCAAAAAACAATGGTAGCACCAAAATGAGGTGTACTAGGCAAGCTGAGGAGTGAGTTCGTTTGCCATTGATTCTTCACTGGGACAGACAATGCTACTGCAGCACGAATGACCCTACGCGCAACACCTTTCATAACAATCAGACGGACTTAGTCGTGCTCTGAATGTCATCACAGCTGATCACAGCCATGGATGAGACTGGGACTTAAGTGGCAGCTGCACATTACTCTGACCTGTGCCAAGAGATGGATGCAAAAGTACAGTATCCATCAAGAAATTACTGTAGGCAGGAGCTTAAAAATAACATTGTGAAAATATATTTTGTGTGTGCTACTACTGATATAATATAGCCTAATATAAATAATTTAGAACAGTAAAAGAAATAACATATCCAATGGCAGACGCTGTGTTGTAAATAGCTGTGATCGTATCACAGTTAATAATGTAAATTGCCGAAAAATAGCAAGTACCAAGAAAAGCAATCACAGTTATAACTGTGTTTACCAAATATCAATGGGGAGAAAATATGGCGTAGCTCTTCGCCTACGATTCCGGCGCTTTCTACCCATGACTCGCCTTCAGCAACCTTACTCTCTTAACGAATTTCCCCATGTTGATGTTTTAAATATATTTCTATTTTGAATGCGTCTGGTGAACCTTTGAAATTTAATCTGTAAGAGAGAAAACTGAGGGGTTCAAGCGGTACAGCCCAAGTAAACAGATTCGATCCCGGTTCAGTACGGAGGTAAGGTGCTGAAATACGTTAACCTCGTGTCGGTAGATGTATCAGAACTTTAAAGAATTCCTCTAGGACAAAATTCCGACAACTTTGCGTCTCCGAAGACCAAAAAATAGTTAATGGGACATTAAACCATTATCATTATCATTGTCATCAATATCATCATCATCCAGATAAAAGTGAATCCAGAAAACCGCTGGTGCCGGCATCAACAATCAATGTTTACACTTTGCGGCCACACTTGCTGCTTGCTACGAGTGTACGCGGAGGTGAAGTAACCGCATTCCTTTCTCTCCGTTGCCTTGGGATGGACCGACCAGCACCTCCTGGACCGACCCTAGCTTCACTGGGATACATTACCTCGAATATCCCCTTCTTTATCAAACCTACATGGCTCAGTTTTAGCCATAGTCAACGAAATAGCAATAGAAAAATGCTGAAACACGAAAATGTAAAACGACACATGACTCAATAATAATAATAATAATAATAATAATAATAATAATAATAATAATAATAATAATGGCTTTACGTCCCACTAACTACTTTTTAAGGTTTTCGGAGACGCCAAAAATCATTAAGATATGGAGCAGGAGACTTCATTATTGGTATCAAATAAAAGGACATCCCAAACCATGTATCACATAGCCACGAGAATAAAGCTTGAAATAATAAGCCAGAGATCTAGAACAATTAAAATTAGCACCATAGCCTCAATCCAGTGTTAGTTAAGTACCCACTCACACGGTGAAAATACTGATTTTAACACTGATCCTATTCCAGCTCTGCCATACCTACCAACCCATCTAAATGAATGTAGTTCGTCCCGAGGTATGTCACACTACAGAAAGAGGCTGGAGTGGTATCTTCCTTTTAGTCCTAGTGCTCCTTTCCCATTGTATACAATAATTATAGTAACAAACATTCTCATAGAGAGAAGAATAAATACAGTCTATCAAGACAAGTGCAAGAATATAGATATATTGCCAATCTTGTGACAGAGGATTGGATATCTGAAAAGGTAATAAGAACAGGGAATGGAATGACAAAGGAGGCACTCAGAGGCTACTGACTAACTGCAGAATGAGCTTAGGATTAAGGAAACAGATCGCTGAATAAAACTGAGCAAAACTCAACCTGATAGAAAATGAAAAATCTAAGCTCAGGCATCCTCTTAATAATACATTTTACCGGGCGAGTTGGTCGTGCGGTTACGGGCGCGCAGCTGTGAACTTGCATCCGGGAAATAGTGGGTTCGAATCCCACTGTCGACAGCCCTGAAGATGGTTTCCCGTGGTTTCCCATTTTCACACCAGGAAAATGCTGGGGCTGTACCTTAAGGCCACGGCCGCTTCCTTTCCACACCTAGCCCTTTCCTATCCCATCGTCGCCATAAAATTTATCTGTGTCGGTGCGACGTAAAGCCACTAGCAAAAAATAATACATTTTGTCCGTTGTCATTACTTTACATATAGACTATAACTGTAATATATCTGAGCACGATTAAAATATTTTCACATTAATAACACATTTTGTCATTTGCCATTATGATGTGTGTGTAGCAGACCCACTAGGCGGAACAAACACTGACGCACAATTGGTGGTGGTGGTGGTGGTAGTAGTAGTAGTAGTAGTAGTAGTATGATCGGACAAAAATTAAATTAGTCAGCCCTAGGGAAATCATTACACGCATCATTTAATACCGTGCAACTCTGCTTTTGGACTTTAAAACCACCCGGATTCGGTTAGGAAGCGAGTCCACAAGGTTGAGCAGGTACGTCGCGCATCTAGGTTAAGCCACTCGCTGAGGATTTGATCACGCAATTCCACCAAATTGCGGGGATGCTGATGACGGCGATTTACCCGCTGTTCCAACATATCCCACAGATTTTCAGAGGGGTTTAAGTCAGGTGCCTTTGAAAGCCAATAGAGATGTAATAGGGTGGAGGAGTGTTCATAAAACCAGTCGCATATTCGTCCAGCCCGATGAACTTTGCAATATCAATAGCAACAGCATACTCATCATGTAGATGTTGATTAAAAGGCAACACCTGATCATCCAGAATGTTTAATAAACATGCTAGTTCATGTTAGTGGTCACCTCAGTGAGCGGGCCCAATCCATGATACGAATAACACGTCCAAAACATCACAAACCTACCTCCAGCTTGATCATGTCCTTGCACACATTCAGGATGAAATGATTCATTTGGCCTTCGGTGCACTCGAAGACGTGCGCCAATGGAATACAGGCAAAAACGTGATTCGTCAGACCACATTACGTTCCGCCAGTCAGCTACTGTCCACGTTCGATTACAGAACTGTAATAACGCGGTGGGTTGCATAAAAATTGATCACAAGGAGAGGATGAACCACCCGGTATAAGATTACAAAGATATAATGTGCTGAAGAAAGTAATTAGTACTAATAACACTATATTGGCCAATGATATCAAAATAATAATAATAATAATAATAACAATAATAATAGAGGAGAATGTCTCGGGCATGACGTTCAACTGCGTCCACAAACCGAATGACCACCGGTATAAGTGGTCCTCCTCTATCAAGTGCCAACGGCCTCTTCGGAGGGCGGATGAGCGGGTACAGGTTCAGGCTTCAGGGCACTCTCTTGCCCTTGGGGTGGGAAACTGCCCCTAAAGACGGAGGAGCCATTAGATGGCCAACGCCATAGGATAATAATAAATCCAGTAGCGTCTGTTCACCTATTTGGTGCGGCAACTGGTCAGCGTCTGTACTCCGAGTTGGAGCGGCTGCCTCAGAAAACCTTCAGGAACTCACCCACTTGATTGTACTCCGATCCCTCGGGTCCAACCCAATCGCTTGAGAACAGGCACACCATGATTCGTGCAAATAAGAACAACATTACTCCAGGTGGTAACCAATCCACCCGCCAACTGAAAACGAAGGCGGCAACCGGCCACTCGGATTCTGGAGGAGCTGGGCTGACACGGAAGAGAGAGTCGGAGCTCTCTGGCAAACTTCCCACTAAAACGCCCTTCTACATCGGCACGCTAAACATAAACACACTCCTACAAGTAGGCAAACTTCTCAAATTAACGTCAGAATTAGATCAGCAAAAAATCCAACTACTCGCTGTACAAGAGACCAGACTCACTGAGTCGGACACATCAGAATAGGATAACTACCGCATTTTTAAGAGCAAAACTACGCAAACAGTAGGAAAAGCCACACCAATGTTAGGCATGGCCTTTTTCGTTCACAAAAAGACCGAACTCCGTAGAAGAGATCACACCCATGAACAACAGACTAATGACCTTGCGACTTCGCTGTGCAAATCGCTACTACACCTTTGTAAATGCCCATGCAACCACCAACGATTGCAAAGATCAGAAACAAACAGAAAACTTCTGGAACATACTTGAAACCACACCCATCAAAATGCCTGAAAAAGACACAATCATTCTCCTCGGCGATTTCAACGGTAAAATTGGTAAAGAAAAGTGCTACAGAAAAACCGCAGGAAGATTCTCAGCACACGAAAAGACTAACAAAAACGACAAACGCCACATCGAGCTCTGTCAACAACACGACCTGAAAATCATGTCAACACCCATACGGAAAAACCCCAATAAGCTCTTCACATGGGAATCACCCAACACCTGCTGCGGCAAACACCAGATCGATCATATCGCCATCTCCTTCCCAGCACAAAAAGAAGTACACAACGTCCAAGTCCGCAGAGGAGCCAACATTGACTCGGATCATCATCTAACGAGAATTAAAGTGAAATGTACCCCGACACACTTCCACCAGAAATCCGAGGCAAATAAAAAATTGGACACAACACAAATAAAAACAGCAAATATCAGGGAAACGTGGGGAAAATCCCAGCCAAAACTTCGAACGAATTTCACGACAAAATCACGAAGAGTGCATCAGAGCAAATCCCACTACAGAAAAAGAGCAGACACCCGTTTTGGAACACCGAATGTGGCCAAGCCTTATTGAATAGAAACAACGCATACCAGAAGTTCATCAGCAACCGTACACCTGAAAACGAAGAAAAATTCCGCGAAGTCCGCAGACAGACCTCTAAACTAATCAGACAAACCAAGAGGAAATACCTGGAGGACCAACTGAAGTCGGCCGAACAGGACTTCCGCAACTACAACACCAGATATGTTTACAGCGTCTTCCGCAACAGCTTAAATGGGTACACGCCCAAGAACATCTGCTTCAGAAAACAAAACGGAAAATTGGCACTCACAGATGACGAAAACACCAAGGAACTCGCGAGATACTTCGAGTCACTACTCAACTGCCCACAACCAATGGAAAGGTTTCCACATAAACCCCACCCGAACCCAAACCCAGACTCATCCCCACCTACACAAGAGGAAATACACCGACACATGTAACGACTGAAAAACAACAAGGCATCCGGAGACGACGGCATCGTAGCAGAGCTGCTTCAACATTTAGGAAAGAATTCTCTCCAAGGACTCACACAAATCATACAAGAAATTTGAACAGCGGAAAAACTATCCGAAAATTGGACAAACTCCCTCCTCGTTCCACTTCACAAAAAAGGTAACCGAGCAGATGTGAACAATTACAGGGGAATTTCCCTGGTGCAAGTCGCATACAAAATCCTCTCCGCAGCCCTCCTCCATAGAACACAGGAACAACTAGAATAACTCATAGGCGAATATCAAGCGGTCTTCAAGCCTCACAGATCATGTGCAGAACAGATACTCAATCTGAAAATCATCTTGAAACTACCGACACACAAGAAAACAACCCACAATCTGCACCTTCGTGGACTTACAGAAAACATACGACTCCATTGACCGGCAATCCCTCTTCCAAACACCGAGTGAATACGGACTGGACAACAAGACTCAAAAAATCATCAGAGTAACTCTCACCAACACAAACTCCCAAGTAAAATTCATGGGAAATATATCTGAAAATTTTCAGATAAAAACCGGTGTCCGACAAGGAAATGGACTTTTCCCAATACTCTTTAACATAGCCCTGGACAAAATCATGAGAGAATGGGAACAAGCTCTAAAAGCTCAAGGAAATTGGCAACCATTAAGTATGAAAAGAAAACATGTAAAAATCTCCTGCCTCGCTTTCGCAGATGATCTCGCGATCCTAGCAACAAACGAACAACAGGCAATCAGCCAAATCGAAACCCTCAAGAAATGCTCAGAAAAATTCGGCCTACAAATCTCCTTCTCAAAAACCAAGGTCATGTGCAACCACTGCAGCCTCCAGAATTTGAACACGAAATTTGGCACAATCGAAAAAGTAACTGAGTTCCGACATCTCGGAGAAATTATAGTACCAACAGGAAAAGAACAGAAGGCCCTCAAGGTCCGCATCCACAAAATGAAGAGAGCCCCCGGCCGAACGCAAAACATTTACAACAAAAAATGCCTTTCAATCTTCACCAAAATTCGACATTACAACACTGTGATCAAAACTGAAATACTATACGCGAGTGAAACACTGGATCCCCAGAGAAAAACAGTACTCGAAGCCATCCTGAAAGAGGAACGTAAAATCATCAGAAAAATTCTCGGCCCAAAACTGACCGACGAAGGATTTAGACTGCAATCTCGTACAAAAACCGAGGAGCTCTCATACTTTGCGGCCGACATCAGAAAAAGACGCCTGAAATTTTACGGACACATCAAACGCCTTCCAGAAAACAGACTGACAAGAATCTTACTTGAGTCAAGAGAAAACATCAAAACAAATAGGTGGACAAGGCAAATCTGCCAAGACCTGGCAAAATCAGGAATCAAAGTGGCCGACATCGCTGACCGAACCTGCTATAGAACGAAAATCAACAAGTGGGAAGTAGAGTCAGAGAGAAACCACAAGAAGAAGACAGGAGCTAAGTGGACAGAAGAACGAAGAACCACGATGAGAGAAAAATTGAAGGCTGCCTGACAAAGAAGGAAATGCACAACTTCCAAGTGAGCTTTGCGTGTTCAGTTTTCTGGTCTTTTTCGCATCTAATAATAATAATAATAATAATAATAATAATAATAATAATAATAATAATAATAATAATAATAATGCAGGAGAATGTCTAAATATGGGCGCTACTACTTTAATTTCGGAAGCTGCATTAAATATATAAATAAAAATTAATTACAATTGTCTTCCCAAACAAAATATTGATCTCGTTAGCTATTCAGAAATATCATCTACCACACATTATAATGCTACCGTGAACAACGATATATTTATTCATCAACCCAGAAGGCATGTCAGAATTTATGACCTACAAAGAGCTTCTCCCAATATTATACATTCTAAATTTTTAAAAGATATTTCATTACGTGGACAACTAGCTGTCGTACCCATCACTGACGATTTGTGTTGATGAGATGGGATAAGTCGTCCATCTTTCTTCATCTTCTTCTTCTTCTTCTTCCCCTCTTCCCCACACCTGTGTGGTAGCCAGTACGCACTGTGTCTCATAATTATGTGGATATGACTGTTTTACGGCCGGATGGCCTCCCAAACGCCAACCCCAAGTGGACGGACGTGATCACTACTGCGTGTTTCTGCGGCGGTTGGTAGTGTGGCGTGTTGTCTGAATATCGAGAGTAAAGTGTTGGGACAAAGACAAACACCCAGTGTCCGAGTCAGAAGAATTAATCAGAAGCTATTAAAATAAACAACCCTGGCCAGTTAAATACGATAAGTCAATTAAAGTTTCCCCAATTTTTGTTCTCAATGCTGCCTTGCATTCTAGTTTTCATAAGTTTGAGAGTTAATTTTTAAGTTTTGCAATGAAACAACCGAGTGTAACGTGTCTTGTTCTTGATAGCGGAATACACATTAATATTTAAGAATTCTACTTTTCAGAATTTTTCGATAGCATATAGTATTTTATGTGGAGCACAGGAAGGAGGAAACAGCATCTGGTGGTGCTTTTGTTTAGAGTCATCGCTGACTCCTCCCACCGGAACATGGCCCAATCACCTCATTATTTACACGGAAACTCATCAGGACAGAATTACAAGCTTCCGTTATGACCACAATGAATATAATCAAGAGACAAAGATACAAACCCAAAAAAGTTTTCATAGTTATGATACTAAAAGATTATTTTCTTTAAGATATTCTAAAGAACACTATGTTTCCCAATGATCTTATAACAACTAGCTGACACCCGTCAAGAATCGGGTAAATATTTTTTGAAGGATTTCCTTTATACGACGTCCCTCGTACTTTCTTCAATTTTCTTTACTTCCCACCGACAGAGATAGTTCTTACGGCGACGATGGGATATGAACGGGCTAGGCGTGGGAAGGAAGTGGCCGTGGCCTTAAGGTACAGAGCTAGCATTTGCCTGGTATGAAAATGGGAAACCACGGAAAACCATATTTAGGGCTGCCGACAGTGGAGTTCGAATCCACTATCTCCCGATTGCAAGCTCATAGCTGCGCGCCCTTAACCGCAGCCAACAAGCTCAGTTCTGTTGAGTAACTCTAGGTAACGTCTCGGTATAGATATTTTCAGTTCTGCACGACGAAATGATCTACGCAGTGTTCGTATTGTCCTCATTCTATGAACTTGTATGTTGGACATGTAACTTACTTTATTTCTTAACTAAATCACTACCAGTGCTTGAAAGTCATAAGTGTAAATTTGTCTTCGTGTAATGTAAATTGATTGTAACAAAACTCAGTACGGTGAGGTAAATTCACGTTTTAAAATGCCATTTTTAATTATGCCCAGTCAGTGTTCAGGTTAGGCCTAGATTTCTTTGTTTCCACGTTGAGATACAGCGACCACTTGGGAAGCGGTATTAAGTTTATTTTTGATGTTGAGCCTTGTTGTATGCTGCTGACGTCTTTTTAACTAGGTAGTCGTGCTTACCAGTAAAAAATGAGTGCAATTGGACTAGACAAAAGAAAATAGACTAGAAAATAGATCTCAGAGAATTAGAGTAGGCGAAGCTTTATCTGACCCTGTAATAATTAAGAAGAGAATTCTTCAAGACAGTATTATCGGACCTTTATGTTTTCTTATATATACAGGGTGTTAGGTGTATACGTGCAGATATTAAGCTAGTCGGCTAAGAAAAATACATCTCATAATATATGCTATGTACTTTTTACCTTGTCCTATTAGTTTGCCCATAACTGAGCTAAATATTTCAGGACCTAATGTGTTTTGAACGGCCGTAGCAGGATACGCCGGTGATGTCATTCTGTCCACGCGTAGCGGAAGCACAGTAGCCGATTATAGGGCTTGCTGAACCTGTTTCTTATCGCAGGCCAACACATGCTGTTGTGCACTTCCCCTAAAGGCTTGGCAAGTAGAAGAGGATGACTCACGTGCCAGGTCACTTGCTGTACTCGAAAACCGGTGTAGGGTACTCTGTGTGAAAAGTACACAGAATCCTTACAGTGACGTCGAAGATCCGTACAAGCACATACGTGCGAATCAAGTGTTGTGTATTTGTGTGCGATTTTTAAGACGTCAATGGCATTACTCAGTGATCCAAGCTGACAAAATGAAAGGCAATGGTTAAGTAAATGAAATATGGGCGCAACATTTCTGTGCTGTTATTGCGACAGTCTACGATGAATTTCTGACAATAGACAACGCGGGTTGACTATGCTTATTCATAAACTTTTTAGGTCATAGAAAGGACGGTGGACACTGAAAGAAAAGGCTATAAGTATTCAGTGAAATTGTTATTAATGAGACAAATTTCAAAAACCGTAGTTGCATCCATCGTGAACATTGCTCGAAGGAAAAAGACCTACTGTGGAATTGCCGCCGGGCATTTCTAATAGAAGGCTTATTCTTCTTTTTCCTAATCTGTTTACCCTCCAGGGTTGGTTTTTCATGGGACTCAGCAAGGGATCCCACCTCCACCGCCTCAAGGGTAGTGTCCTGGAGCGTGAGACATTGGATCGGGGATACAACTGGGGAGAATGACCAGTACCTCACCCAGGCGGCCTCACCTGCTATGCTGAACAGGGGCCTTGCGGGGGTATGGGAAGATTGGAAAGGATAGACAAGGAAGAGGGAAGGAAGCGGCCGTGGCCTTAAGTTAGGTACCATCCCGGCATTTGCCTGGAGAAGGGGGGAACTACGGGAAACAACTTTCAGGATGACTGAGGTGGGAATCGGACCACCTCTACTCATTTGACCTCCCGAGGCTAAGTGGACCCCGTTCCAGCCCTCGTACCACTTTTCAAATTTCTTGTCAGAGCTGGAAATCGAACCCGAGCTTCGGGGGTGGCAGCTAAGCACACTAACCACTGCACCACAGAGGCGGACGGAAGGCTTATTACTGAACAGTAAGTACCGATAGGTAAAATGATGACTGTAATGGACCCGTTTAATTAGAACGTCCGTAAAAATAATATTATTACTACTACTACTACTACTACTACTACTAATAATAATAATAATAATAATAATAATATCTTTACGTTCCACTAACTAATTTTCACGGTTTTCGGAGACGCTGAAATGCCAGAATTTTTTTATCGCGGTATTTTTTAATGCAGCCGCCTCTGTGGTGTAGTGGTTAGCGTGATTAGCTGCCACCACCGGAGGTCCGGGTTCGATTCCCGGCTCTGCCACGAAATTTGAAAAGTGGTACGAGGGCTGGAACGGAGTCCACTCAGCCTCGGGAGGTCAACTGAGTAGAGGTGGGTTCAATTCCCACCTCAGCCATCCTCGAAGTGGTTTTCCGTGGTTTCCCACTTCACATCCAGGAGAATGCCGGGATGGTACCTAACTTAAGGCCACGGCCGCTTCCTTCCCTCATCCTTGCCTATCCCTTCCAATCTTCCCTTCCCCCTACAAGGCCCCTGTTCAGCATAGCAGGTGAGGCCGCCTGGGCGAGGTACTGGTCATACTCCCCGGTTGTATCCCCCGACCAAGAGTCTGAAGCTCCAGGACACTGCCCTTGAGGCGGTAGAGGTGGGATCCCTCGCTGAGTCCGAGGGAAAAGCCGAACCTGAAGGGTAAACAGATGATGATGATGATGATTTTTTAATGCAAATAAATCTACAGACACGAGACTGACGTATTTGAGCACCTTCAAATACCACCGGACTGAGCCAAGACCAAGCCTCCCAAGTTGGGTTCAGAAGGCCAGCACTTTACGCAGTGCTGCACCAATCATCTTGCCGGGCTGAGTGGCTCAGACGGTTGAGGCACTGGCCTTCTGAGTCCAGTCTTGACAAGGTGCTCAAATACGTCAGCCTTGTGTCAGTAGATTTACTGGTACGTGAAGAACTCGCATGGTACTAAATTCCTGCAAATCCGCGTCTCCGAAAACCGTGAAAAGTAGTTAGTGGGACGTAAAGCCAATGACATTATTATCATCATCTTACCTGCACAGTTCATAGGGGTATCTTACCTGGAGTTCCTCATAGGTACGTTATTAGAGCTTGCAGAGGACGCTCCGTTTCGACTACGCCGAAACATGTCGTTTTTACACGATGGTCCACCACCTGATATAAGCCGCTTACTGCGTGATCATTTGGATCAGTCCTTTGGTCTATGGCGAATAGGACGACATGGACCCATCAATTGGCCCGCCAGATCTCCAATGGATATTACGGAAGACTGGATTCGGAGAAGTGATTTTCTTTTGTTAGTTGCTTTACGTCGCACCAACACAGAGAGGTATTATGGCGACAATCGGACAAGAAAGGCCTAGGAATGGTAAGAAAGTGGTCGTGGCCTTAATTAAGGTTCAACCCCCGCAATGCCTGGTGTGAACTTGGGAAACCACGGAAAACCATCTTCAGGGCTGCCGACATTGGGGTTCGAAGCCCCAATCTCCCGGATGCGAGCTCACAGCTGTGCGCTCCTAACCGCATGGCCAACTCGCCGGTTACGGAGAAGTGAAGCCTGCAGAGTAGTCCAGGGAGGTCACTTGAACAACTGCTACGTGTTTCACATTGGTATGTCAGATGTTACACCATTTCTGCAGCGTATTGAGTTGGGAGTTCAGTTCTCAATCGATGTAGTATTTTGAGTCTCGATAGTTCGATATTCTCATAAATCCGAGCAGAAAAATTGAAGTACCAGTAACAAAAATTATAAATCTAGAGATTCAGTTCGCGATTGCCTTGTACGTGGCGCAAGCTGAACACAACACACGGAAGACGTGCTTGTTAAAACGCTAGATATTGACCTTGAACACAGCATGGCAGTTCCTCATTCTACACTGTACTGGTTTGGGGTGTCTGTTGATGTGCATGTTTGATGTTTATACACAAAACCTGTTTGTCACACTTTGTCCTCTAGTGCTAACCACAGTACGAAGATACACCTGACTCATCGCAAAGAGACCTGGTTCTGGTCTTACGCATACTATCCTGTAGTAAACTACTGCGAGCGATGTAGGCACGGGTGAAGTACATTTCATCTTGTTTCCTCCTACACCACGCATATTTTACTATTTTCTTCCCTGCCTTTCAGCTCCTAATGACTTGTTAATAATAATACCGGTAATGTTATTTGCTTTACGTCCCACTAACTACTCTTACTGTTTCTGGAGGCGCTGAGGTGCTGTAATTTAGTCCCGCAGGAGTTCTTTTTACGCGCCAGTAAATCTACCGACACGAGGCTGACTTATTTGAGCATCTTCGAATACCACCGGACTGAGCCAAGATCGAGCCTGCCAAGTTGGGGTCAGAAGGCCAGCGCCTCAACCGTCTGAGCCACTCTGCCCGGCAGCAAAAAATATTATTATTATTATTATTATTATTATTATTATTATTATTATTATTATTATTATTATTATTATTATTATTATTACCGGGCGAGTTGGCCGTGCGGTTAGAGACGCATGGCTGAGAGCTTGCATCCCGGAGATAATGGGTTCGAATCCCACTGTCGGCAGCCCAGAAGATGGTTTTCCGTGGTTTCCCATTTGCCTGGTGTGAACATGAAAAACCACGGAAAATCATCTTTAAAGCTGCCGACAGAGGGATTCGAAGCCAGTACATCCCGAATATTGGATACTGTTCGAACTTTGGCGACTGCTATTATCAAGCTCGGTGATGATTTAAGAGTGGATTTCTGCCGCTGGTTAATTGATCAAGCACTCAATCCAGAATTTCTGTCAAGTGTATTAGTGACACATGAGGCAATTTTTATAGAAGGAGTGTTTAACATTTAGTATACCAAGGCAACCTCTAGCACCGGCTCTCAATTAATATCTGGATGGATGCAGTGGGAAGTCTGCCTCTTTGACCAATCGTCTTTTTATTAGCGTTATTTTGCTTTACGTCCCACATACTATTTATACCGTTTTCTGAGACGCTGAGGTGACGAAATTTCATATCGCAGTTCATTTACGTGCCAGTATTTCTACGACGCGAGACTGACGTATGTGTGCCCCATCAAATATCATCAGACTGAGCCAAGATTGAACCTGCCAAGTTGGAGGTCGGAAGATAAGGACCTCAACGGTCTCAGACACTCAGACCGGTACCAATCACCTTACTTGCATAAATTTGATCGGTGTAGCTTTCCTTATGGTGACGATGGGACGGGAAAAGGCTAGTATCGGAAAGGAAGCGATCGTGGCATTCATGACGTTACAGCCCCAGCATTTGCCTGGTGTGAACATGGAAAACCACGGACGGTAAACCACCTTTAGGGCTGCCGACAGAGGGGTTGGAACCCACTATATCCCACTCATGAGCTGTGGAATATCCCCATTCAATAGGACATGGCAGTTTCCAGCACCGGTTCTAATTAATATCAGGATGGGTGTAGTTGGAGGTCGGTTACATCTTTTTATTAATGTTATCTTGCTCCTGTACAGTAGATACAGTACGTTACTGGAGCTTTCAGAGGATGTGTCGCTTCGACTACGCCGAACCACGTGGATTTTACACGATGGTGCAGACATTTCCTCAACGGTAGACAGGACGATGTGGAATTATCAATTGGCCAGCCCTTATTCCAGTGGATTGTTATGCCTGGGAGGACATGAGAAACAAAGTATACCGAACTGAGGTAACCACTTCGGATGACCTCCGTGAACGTATATTTAAGCACCAGAGGATATTCTGAACCACAGTGGTGTCTTGGCTCGAGTGACAAGTTGCTTTACGTCGCACCGACACAGATAGGTATTATAGCGATGACGGGGCCGGTAAGGGTTAGGAGTGGGAAGGAAGCAACCATGGCCTTAATTAAGGTACAGCCCCAGCATTTGCCTCGTGTGAAAATAGGAAACCACGGAAAACCATCTTCAGGGCTACCGACAGTGGGGTACGAACCCACTATCTCCCGAATACTGGATACTGGTAGCACTTAAGCGACTGCAGCTATCGAGCTCGGTGTACCAGTAAATATACCGACACGAGGCTGACGTATTTGAGCACCTTCAAATACCACTGCACGGGGCCAGGTTCGAACATGCGAAGTTGGAGTCAAAAGGCTGGCACCTCAACCGTTTTAGCCACTCAACCAGGCAGGAAGCACGAAATGTAGGTACGTTTAATTTACTTAGTTGTATAATATGTCCATTTTTCGTTTGAAACAAAACGTTCGATGTGCTTCGATAATTCAATTCTGATTCTACTCATATGGATATCCTATGCCATGCATTTGTTCGTTGGCGCAAGGAACTGTCTTCCTTCTTCTACTTTTACGCAATGCACAACGGGGATCGTACCGCATTTCACGTCCCGGCGTGCGTATCCCAACCAATAATTATATCACACGCTCGTACAGGTCGCGCACCGACACAGGTTTTCAGGTCATTTCCATACTCACTAGACCACAGGGCTGACGACCACAGATATCCCTATCCCCTAAAGGACGTAACAGCAAATGAACCAGTATTAACGCTGAGAATTCAATACATCTCCAGGGTCCGAAACCGATAACTAGTGTTGTCTGAAACCCCTAAGACGGAAACTAAATACTAACAACAACAAACCAGTTTGGCGATAATGTAACGTAACATGTTGTAGACTGGTAGCCTTCAGCTGTTACAGTAGGTCAGTTGCTCGTAAACATAAAACCAGTTTGGCAAGTATATTACGTAACATCTCGTGGCATTAAATAGGGAGCGCTCACCTGTCACAGTAGTGCATTTGCTCTTAAACATAAACAGAACAGAAACCAGTTTGGCAGGGATGGCGCGTGACTTGCCTGTTATCAAAGGAAAGCTATTCATTCACAAGAACAAGGCATACTACCTATTCTAAAAACATCGTACCCCTTTGCTCTCGAAAATAACTTCCGAGGATTACTAAAAGTTTGATATATAGTGGTTCGTCACATCGTTCTCTATTGCTACAATAAATATCTGCACGTATACACCTAACACCCTGTATATAAATGATATGAGTAAAGGAGTGGAATCGGAGGAAAGGCTTTTTGCGGATGATGTTATTCTCTATACAGTAATAAATAAGTTACAAGATTGTGAGCAACTGCAGCGTGACCTCGAAAATGTTGTGAGATGGACAGCAGGCAATGGTATAATGATAAACGGGGTTAAAAGTCAGGTTGTGAGTTTCACAAATAGGAAAAGTCCTCTCAGTTTTAATTACTGCGTTGATGGGGTGAAAGTTCCTTTTGGGGATAATTGTAAGTATCTAGGTGTTAATATAAGGAAAGATCTTCATTGGGGTAATCACATAAATGGGATTGTAAATAAAGGGTACAGTTCGCTGCACATGGTTATAAGGGTGTTTAGGGGTTGTAGTAAGGATGTAAAGGAGAGGGCATATAAGCCTCTGGTAAGACCCCAACTAGAGTATGTTTCCAGTGTATGGGACTCTCACCAGGATTACCTGATTCAAGAACTGGAAAAAATCCAAAGAAAAGCAGCTCGATTTGTTCTGGGTGATTTCCGACAAAAGAGTAGCGTCACAAAAATGTTGCAGAGTTTGGGTTGGGAGGAACTGAGAGAAAGAAGGAGAGCTGCTCGACTAAGTGGTATGTTCCGAGCTGTCACCGGAGAGATGGCGTGGAATGACATTAGTAGACGAATAAGTTTGAGTGGCGTTTATAAAAGTAGGAAAGATCACAATATGAAAATAAAGTTGGAATTCAAGAGGACAAATTGGGGCAAATATTCATTTATAGGAAGGGGAGTTAGGGATTGGAATAACTTACCAAGGGAGACGTTCAATAAATTTCCAATTTCTTTGAAATCATTTAGGAAAAGGCTAGGAAAACAACAGATAGGGAATCTGCCACTTGGGCGACTGCCCTACATGCAGATCAGTATTGATTGATTGATTGATTGATTGATTGATTGATTGATGTTTCCACAGAGCAAGCCCTGTGTGGTTGTTAGGTGTAGAAATTGCCCCACCAAGGGAGGAATTGATATGTCTAGGAGTCTTCGATAAAATATGAGCGCTTGGAGGTTATTATAAGTGGTACGTAAGAGTTTTCGATACAGCTTTGTGAAGCAATTGTAAGTGATATGTAAGAGTCTTCGATAAAAGATACATTTCGTGGAGGAAGTTACAGAGGTTGTGGTATGTGTAGCGTCTTCCATAAGAACAAGGCATGATGACCAGTGCCAGCGTTTATTTGAGTGTCATTCTATTATATCCAAGGCAGATATGTTGTGCACAAGTAGATGAATTAGCTTGCCTAGTCTTCTTGTGAACGTCATTCCCCTATGATAAAATAGGTCTATTTGTAAACATTTTAAATGTGTAAATTATGTTTGTTGGCATATCTACGGGCCCTTGTATTCAAGTGCATGTGTTATTTACCCCAGTATTCAAGCCCACTGCATTATTTATATGAGTTGTATTTGGACAGCTATTTCCCATGTAATTTTTGTATATTTTATGATAATATTTTGGTGTGTTACGACTAGTAAGTAATTTGACGACGGTTTTACTTACCTTGCTCTTTTCCAGTGCTTTGATCATAGAGTCATAGGTTGTATTGCTGAAGGTTCCCTCTAATATCTAGAAATGCCGCCAGTGCAATATCTAGGCTTTCCTCTAGTTCACAAACCAACTGGTGGAGTGCTACTTCAGTGGATCTGCCAGGTCTATATGCAAACTTATTGTCATGTAACGTTGAGTTCAGTTGCACCGTTCTTCTGATATATTTATGCAAAATTTTCTCGAATGCTTTCAGCATGAGAAGGGTTAAACACAATGGTCTGTATGCTCCGGCTTGGACATAGTTTGCCCTTCCAGGTTTAGGTATGAATACTGCTTTAGCTTCAGACCATGATTTCGGCACGTACCCTAGACTAGCTCTGCAGAGGTTCGTCAGGGCATTGACGAGTATCTCCCGTCCTTCCTGTAAGAGTATCCGAAGTATCTCATCTGGCCCCGGAGCCTTTACAGGGTGAAACGTCTCGATTGCCCATTTTATACGGTTGTGTTTTATTATTCTGTTGACACAGTTCCAGTCTGCTCTTCGAGCTCCGGTCTCTGTTCCAACCGTTTCTTCTTCTGTCATCTCCTCAGCCTCAAGAAAGTGACACGCCATTAGCATCTCCAGCATGTCCTTCCCTGCCTGAGTAAATGACTCATCTGGTTTCCCCACTGTCCCCACTTGATTTATATGGGTTGCTTTAAGAACCTTTTGGAACATTGCTGTTTCAGTGTGCGATTCCACTTTCTCACAGAACAGTCTCCAAAATTTTCTTTTTGCTTTCCGTATCTCTAGGTTATACTCAGTGAGTTTCCTATGATATACGTCCCACATACCATTTCTAGATGATATTCTATACAACATCCTACCCTCTTTTTTTTCATTTTGGCTAGTTTGTTGTTCCACCACCTTATTTTTTGGTTTTTTTCTTCTCTTTGAGAGGACAGTTGTCATGGAATGAGTCTATAATGGCCTCTTCCAATAGTTCAACTACCTCATCCAATTCTTTCTGTCCTCTCACGTTACTTGGAATGTTTTGTACAGCCTTCCCTAGAACTTATCTGTATCTATCCCAGTTAGTTCATTTTGGGTCTCTGTACATCTCAACCCCACAGTCTCGCATCTATTGTAAATTGGATGAGCTGATGGTCTGTCAATGATGGTTCCTCCAGCACCTTCCAGTCTTTAATAAAGTTTACAATATGCGTAGTGCTTAGTGTAATGTCTATTACCTCCCTGCGATTTTCATTTATAAATGTAGGTTTGTTTCCTAGGTTTAGTATCGTCAACTCAGTTCCAATAATAAACTATAATTGCAGTTCGTGCTGCCCCATGCCGTGTGGTGTGAATTTGCATCTGCTCCAAGGACTAGGTGTTCGCCTTTCCTCTTTGCGTTGCAAATTACGTTCTCAACTTCTTCTGATGGGGGAAGATAAGCTGAGTCATATGGGAGGTATGCAGAGCCTATGGTTATTTCTCTGGGACCTTCCCATATTCCAAGTTTTATCTTTGCCACCACTAAGTCCTTTGAACAATGTTCCTGCAACAGAGGGCATTGTAGTTTTCTGAGCAGTGAATATAATTTGCGTTGGGATGTTTTTCTTTGACGAAACAATGAACCCGCCCTTCTGACCACCCATAATTGATGCTCCATCATATGTTTGACAGACTAATTTTTCAGGGAATTTTTCTATTCCAATTTCACGCAACTGTTCAAGAATCGTCGCTGCTAAACCACCGGCACTTCTATCACTGATCCCAAAATAACCCAGAACCTTTCGTACAAGTTCCCTTCGATCTGGTACCTCAAAATTATTGATAAAAGTGTTCTGCATGAATTGTCTGTAGTTCCATCAGCCTGGATGGATAAAAAGTCTATATCTCCTACTTCTGATACCATATGTTTCCTATAAACAGCCAGCATTGCTTCCAAAAGTTCATTTTGAACAGCCTTGGATGTTCCATTAAACACACTTGAATTTTCTAAGTGGTCCTTCAAAACATTTTCAAGAACAGCGGTGTAATTAATCAGTCCTTTAAAAACACCAGGGTTATCTGAATCCTCTTTCTCGTCATGACCACGCAAGGTCAACTCAAATCCCCACAAAATTTAATAGCATCAATAACACGTCCTCTCTAAAGAACCAGAGAAACAAGGAAATGCAATTTGGTCAATGACGGTTTTTTTTAATTTCGTGTGGCTATTTCTAGCAGAGTGCAGCCCTTGTAGGCAGACCCTCCGATGAGGGTGGGCGGCATCTGCCTTGTGTAGGTAACTGCGTGTTATTGTGGTGGAGGATAGTGTAATGTGTGGTGTGTGAGTTGCAGGGATGTTGGGGACAGCACAAACACCCAGCCCCCGGACCATTGGAATTAACCAATGAAGGTTAAAATCCCCGACCCGGCCGGGAATCGAACCCTGGACCCTCTGAACCGAAGGCCAGTACGCTGACCATTCAGCCAACGAGTCGGACTCAATGACGGTGAAATCCTGACATTCACCTCCCCGCGGTAGAGAGGGGGCAACGACTGCATATAAAAATAATATTTTATATGCAGGCGGCTAACGAATGAAGGGACCGATTATCTCCCGGTATAAGGAGATCCCCTATACCAAGTGCCAACAGTCTCTTTGAGAGTGGATGAGCGGGTATGGGTAAGGGCACTCTATTGTCCTGGGGACAAGAAATTGTTTCCAAAGGCGGAGGAACCAGTTTGGTCAACGGCATTAGGATGCAGAAGGCAACGGGAAACCACTACATTAAAGATCCTGAGAGATATTCCAATAAATCCACATGGCATGGCTGCAACGTCAAGATCGAAACTGGCCGTGTGGATCGTCTACCTCCGTTTGGAGACGACGGCTTAAGGAGAAGAAGAAGAATACGTGTTAAAATATATCTTTTTTTGTCTACAAGCTCATTGTGCTTTCGGATAGACACCCTATATCCATCATCGAGTTGCAACCTGAGTCAGCCTTCCCCAATTTCGTTATCTAAATGAGTTTTCGACAAACAATGTTTCTTGCTCTTTTCTGGTGGATGTTTTAAGTCTTTCAGTCCCGTTTTCGTCCATGTTTCTTCCCCGCCGAATTATATACACGGGAAGCAAAATAGCGAATCACTTATTGGACAACCACACAGCCATTCCCACTTTTCGTACACGTCCTTATTAAAATTACGATTGTAGGTTCTATTTTTATCTTCGAACACTTGATTTATGCTAAGCTCTGGTCTTGGTCGGCCCAGTTCTTTAGCTAAGAATCTGTCTTCGTAATTAAGAAATTTTGTTTGTAAGTAGCTCACCTGATTCATTTTAAAAACACCTATGCTCGCATAGGAATACACTCGGATACATCACACTGATCTTCACACACTTGTCACACTTACAATGAACATCGAAACCGATGGACACGATTAACCTAACAGACGTACATGGTAAGCACAGGTTTGCTACAAACACTACTTTTACGTGCGTTAATAATACAAATGACAACAAGAAAATTGTAGCTGGGTGCTATCTACCACGCTGTAGAAGTAAGTCCAAAATACGAACTAGCGCTGAAGTGTCACGTCGTAGAAATACTGTGTCAATGGAATTTGCCATAACGCCCCTTACCCCTCACAGCTCAAGAATGAGGGGATGATGTTCAGGTATAAGAACGAGTCGGTCCCATCCAGGATTAGACCTCTTGAATTCAATGAAGGGGGTCGTGACAACAATCGTGCATAATGTTGTTCTGATTTTTATAATAGTTTTAATCGGTGGAGGGGCACGTGACCATGTGACCTAAAGGCAGAACCGCGCCTGATCTCAATATGTAATGGAACCCTCTCAGGCCAGCGTCGAAGTCCAGAAAACTGGTAGCGAAACGTCATTAAATGATGAGTGCAGTGGTAGCTCAGACATTTTAATGGCTGCGGTCTTAAATGAAAATAAAAAGTATGAGAGTGTGAATTCCCAGCTAGAAAATATTAGAAGTGATTCCATTAGTGAAGGCACGTTTGTCTTCCCTTTGATGAAGAAATCAAAAAGGTACTGTAAGCATTTATTTGAGATAGTGAACATATTGGATGGAGATCATTTCAATGCAGGTGTCCTGAAACCATTGAATAGGCTGCGAAATGTGTATTTAAGGGCCGAGCAAAGGACTGTAATTCTTTGGATAATATTGTTGAGAAGTTACCTTCCCCATTTATATATGGCTCAGAAAGTAACATTTATTTGAGCATTTATTTGAGATAGTGAACATATTGGATGGAGATCATTTCAATGCAGCTGTCCTGAAACCTTTGAATAGGCTGAGAAATGTGTATGTAAGGGCCGAGCACAAAGGACTGTAATTCTTTGGATAATATTGCTGAGAAGTTACCTTCCCCATTTATATATGGCTCAGAAAGTAACAAAAGATATCAATTTTCATGTTCACATGATGTACCGGTACCCTTTTGGGTAATATGTTACCATGCTTGTGTAAAATGCTTTGTCATCTTACACAACCTGCCAGTACCACTTACTAAACTCTAAGTATGTTTATAAATCATTGTACGTATTGAAAAACTGGTAGTTGCAGTTACGCAGTGTTATTATTTGCATGTTAACTATTGATATATCACCCTGTCAACCACTGAAAATTTCAGGAGTCAGAGTGTCAACTACTGACTCAAATCAGAGCACTGAGAAATTTTATATTTCTCCTTTCTTAGCAAACGTAGTGTATATTTAAATGGAGATTCTCTAAGAGAATGCATGGAGGGAAACAAAAATGGAGGAGCTGTTACAGAAATTAAAGCAAATGTGGATGGAATTGTACAAAATGTTTATTTTTTTACTGACAACTATTAGTGCTTTTACCCTAGGCCTGTGTATTTCATTCCACTTGTTGACTGTTTCAATTTTTCTTCAGGATATGCACGACGTAGCTGTGTTGGTACATTCATCGCCGATAGAACTGATATTCAATATGTTATGTATGTGCTTAACCTCTTCACTCTCAAGTCTTTTTCAGCCTTATGCATGTAGCCCTATATCAGATTTTTTCTGGATTTTTTGACAACGGTTGAAATAGGCTAAAACGTATCTGACAGCTCAATGGCAGCCAGTAAACGGCGTATCATTGGCTGTCTGTACCTTCCCCGTATACAGGTTTTGGTCCGGCAAGTCACCACTTGACCAGTACTTGCCTTCAACTCTGGCCGCCTCAAATTTTCCCTTTATACGCCGCTTAATGAACACAATATTCTGTCATTTGGCAAGTTACAGTAAACAACCTTGCAAGGAGACACGCTCTACAGCTTGCTCCAATCAAGTAGTTAAAGAGGTCATTAACTTGGTAGTTTCTATTGCACAGTTTGACATCTGTCACACCTCTGTGAGACGTTTATCAACACTGTATAATGTATACAGGGTTATTCACCTAACATGTTACACAGAAATAACTTCTAAACCATTAAATATATCGGCATTCTAATTTCATATTCGTAAATGGTACCCAGGCCCTTGTAAAATAACGCGCTACTTAGTATCATGGGGTGATTAATAACCGAGATATTGATACTAACTTCATATTTTTAAATGGAACGGCACAAATTCATAGAGCTGGCCTAAAAGATCAACTGCGTACAAGTTCAAATATGTAAGTATTTTCAAAATCGGACAATTACTTTTTGAGATATAAATAAGAACAGCATGCGCGGTTTTGCTGCCGCATAAGACGGCGTGAGTCGGGCATGGCGAGTTCGTCAATTTGAATCGCGCGCCCGGAAGTAAGAAAGTAACCTCATTTTCTCGAAAAGAAAAATTTTCTCCGCGGCTTCGATTGCATTATCGTTCTTAACATAACACGAAGAGCATCCCTGACATTTTTGTCGGTGTAGTTCTGATACACCCTGTATAGACCTTTAAATGTATGTACTACTTCACCAGGGAATTGTTACCGCTAGACATGGAGCGGGGCTGTTGTGGATTTATTACGTCAGCTCGCCTCGGTATGGCTGCGGCGGCCGGAGAGGGGCAAGAAGGGGAACGCATGTATAGCCATACAATGAGAACAGTACCACTAACCTGCTTGAAGTTACATTGTACTGGACGATGAAAGTCCTGCACACAAAGGATAGATACCAGGTTCTTTATCAGCTGTGTCGGTCTCACTATTCTTACTATTGTCCGTACCAGGTTCATTTGCAGTATCAGTATCCATATCACTTTGTTCAGTGTTGTCACGACACTCATTTTCATTTGGATTTTCATCATCACTATCGTCACTGTCAAGCCAACATTTATGATAATATTTTCTATGGCTTCCTCCATTAACCCATCCCTGTACCAATAACTTTCCTCAATTGTTCGTAATTTTTCGCAAGCTTTTGCCCAGTCCTCTTGAGTGATTTCACGTAAAGAAGTGTTGGTCAGTTCCTTTAGGTATTTTACGCTAATAGCAGAGACATTTTCAGCAGCAATCTTTTGATTTAACAAATTCCAAATAAGTTCAATCGGATTAAGGTCACAACGGTATGGAGGGAGCCTTAAGACAGTAAACCCCTTTTGTTCTAACATTGTATCCACTCTATATGCCGGTTTTCGATTATTACGTGTTATAAATTTCAAAGGTTCATCTCGTCTCCAAGTGGGATCACAATATATGTTATGCTGAGTAAGCCAGTCTACCATTTCAGCCTTAAGAGATGCATTAGGCGGGGCTTTATTGACTTGCATAGTATGAGAGGGGGCGTTATCGATAACAATTATGCTCTCGGGTAGAATATTTTGATTAAGTTTATCTTCTACCCATTTCTGATAATTGCAGCTATTCATTTCAGCATGGTAATCTTGTGATTTGGATTTTGAGTCATAAATTAAATCTGCTCCCTCTATGAAACCCATTTTCCCTCCCAAATGGACAACAATAGCTCGTTGTCCTGGACTGTGATTCGTCATAACCCCTGCGACGTCTTCATGTTGCAAACATTATTTTACAGTGTAGTGTGTATGAACCCACGTTTCATCCGTGTACACTACTGGTTTATTTGGACCCTTCGCGTTATTTCTTATAGCTCGTAAGTAGTCCGCATGTCTAGCAACAATGTCTGACCTTTCCGCGAGGATAGTTCGTTTATTTTACAATATAGTCTATTAACTGTTTTCACTTACGTACGTACTTACGTAAGCGCGTGCACTAATCTACAACGCACAATGCACGACCCAGCACGAATCATTCACTTACACGACATGCGATGAGGTTTCGCTGGCGACAACTGCACTTCTATCGCAGGCGTGTAGCTGGCCGGAGCGCATTAGTTCCGATTTCCGAAACCAGCAACAATTCGCTGGCTGGGTTATACTGTGGCAAACTGTTTTGTTGCAACTCTATATAATTCAGGCCATGGACAACGAGGATGATGTCTGTATGAGAGAAGCCAAGGAAGTCATGTCCTGCCCATCTCTTCGAGTAGATTTGGCGTTCCTCAAGGCTACTTTTCAGCAAGCTGACAGAAACCATCACACAGTTGGAGAGGAGTGGCATGCCCCTTGTAGAGCTCATTAGGAATTTTTTTAAAGTCAAGGTAAGTCTTGAGCAAATATCTGGGAAGGTAGCCGATGTCAGGGAACAGTTTGATAGGGTCCTGCTACGAATCCGGGATTTAAAGAGATGTGCGACCACATGAGATAGGTGAAACAGTACACCTAAAAACCAGGTGAACTTCGTCCCATCACTTCATGTGATTTTGAGAGATCCTTCTCACAATACAGAAACATTCTTCATGACCAAAAACACAATTGTTAACAGAAAAAAATGAAATTTTGTTAACTGTACATTCTTTCCATAGTGAATGAGTGTACTATTAAATTATAAGTAATTGTTCGGAGATATTTGGTTGCCTATTTTATATAATAATACCTATTTAGTGCCTACATTGACTACTTTTAGTAGCTACTGTGCTTGCCTATTTTAAACGTTTCAATGCCTATAAATCCTAACCCTAATCATAACCGATTTTGAATTCAGGAAATGTCTGATCTGTAGTAAACCAAGTATCTCTAGGCCTAGGATAGAGAAACTGAAATCTGTCTGGAGACGCATCAGGAAGAAAATCTCCAGGGCGAGGAAATTTGACTGCCGTACATGGATATGATTAGCGACAGTTCCAAACAAAAGGCAGTAAGCAGGTTCGGGATATAGAAAGAGAATGGGTGGCATACAGAGATGATGCAGTAGAAACAGCAAGGGAATGCCTAGGAATAACTGTGTATACAAATGGGTAAAAGCGTGCATCTTGGCGAAATGATGAGGCGAGAGCTGCTTGTAAACGTAAACAGGCGTATCAGAAATGGCTCCAAACAAGGACTGATACATAAGGGAATTGTACGTAGATGAAAGAAACAGAGCAAAATAAGTCACAGTTGAATCCAATAAGAACTGGGAAGATTTCAGCAATAACCTGGAAAGAATGACTTTTCTGGACAGTAATAAAGAACCAGAAGAGAAGGAGAAAGTAAATGAACAGTGTTTTGGAACACCTAATAGATCTCAGGGAATCACAGGACAGCTGGAAGGAATATTTTGAAAACCTTCTCAAAGTAAAAGGAAATATTTTCGGTAACGTCGCGAAAAACCGAGCTAATGTGGAGGACAATGATGGTAAAATTACGCTTAAGTGGAAAGGGTGGTAAATAAACTCCATTGTCATATAGCTACAGGAAAAGATAAAATTAGACCTGAAATGGTGAAATAAAGCGGGAAAGCGGGGATAAAGGGGCTTCGTAGGGGTAATAAGGTTAGCATGGAACATTAGTAAGGTTCCTTCTGACTGGATGAAAGCAGTAACTGCATCGATCTATAAGCAAAGAAATCGGTAGGATTGCAAAAACTATCGAGGTATTTCATTGATCAGTGTAGCAGGCAAGGAGTTCACTGGTATTTTGGCAGGTAGGATGCGATCAGTGGTCGAGAGTAAATTGGGTGGAAACTAGTATAGTTTCAAACAACAGAGAGGCTGTCAGGATCAGATGTTCAGTATGAGCCAGATAACTGAAAAATGCTACGAGAGGAATAGACAGTTACGTTCATGTTACGTAGATACAGATAAAGCATATCACAGAGAACCGAGCAAAAAGGTGTTCACCGTACTGGAGAACTCTGAAATTAAGGGTAAACTATTTAAAAGCAATCAACATTTATGACGACAATTGGGCTGCAGAGAGAATTGATACTATAATGAGTTCTTGGTTCAAGGTACTTGCAGGGGTTAGACAAGGCTGTAATCTTTTACTTCTGTTGTTCACAGTTTACATGGATCATTTAATAATAAAAAAATAAAATAATAAAAAAAGATACCGGGTGAGTCAGCCGCACCTGACGTTTTATGCTGTTAGGCATCCCACCGAACGACACTGGTGTCGTCTATAGTCTATTCTACTTTGCCGTATAACAAGCAACAATCGCCTTTAATCACTGCACCATTACCGTTGCAAAAACATGTACCGTATGCGACAGCCATTAACACAAGGCATCAAACTGCCATACGGTTGCGTAAAAAGTACGTGCCAATTTTGAGCTTTCAGTAGGATATGAAATGAACGCTAAAAGCGATGGCATACTGATAGAAAACGTGTGTGCATTTGTGAAGTGGAAGTAGTAGTCCATCTAGTAGGCTTTCTGGAAACCTGCTCGCTGGAGTCGCCGTGGAGTCATAGGTTAAACGCGGTACTGTTAATACAGCTGCGTTTGCTAGGTGGGTTCGAATCCCACTTGAGCCTGTATATTTCATTCGCATTTTGTACTTCGAGAATCATCCATAGAGCCAATGTATCCGAATGCCCTCACGTCGTGGGTTATTTATTTATTTATTTATTTATTTATTTATTTTTTATTTATTTATTTAGTTAGTTAGTTATTTATTTAGACACTGTGCTACGCCATTACGGCTGCTTATGTGGATATTTTATAAGCAAGGTGGGAGAACAGAATGGTTGGGGGTTTGAATTCGCTTGACTGAGCAACAGCCTGTTGGCGGGGTATGTGTTCTGCAGTAATGCACGTTTCAGCACGCCGTTGAACTGCCATTCGGGCTCTTTGTAGCATTGTAGATGTTACGGATTCACGGGCTTCCGTAATAAGGTTTCGAAGGCTTTCAGGATTTTCCGGCTGCTGAGCGTACACTACATCCTTCCAATAGCCCCACAAGAAGAAGTCCAGTGGCGTCAGATCGAGTGATTTAGCAGGCCAGATGACAGGTCCTCCCCTTCCTATCCATCGACCGGGATGTATAACATTCAGGTAGTTGCGAGCATCTGCTGACATGTGAGGGGGAGCTCCGTCGTGTTGATACCACATGGTTACACGCTTTCCCAGGGGCACATCCTCTAGCAGCAATGGTAGTTGGTCTTGAAGAGAAACTGTAGGTACCGGGCTCTTGTCAAATGATCCTCAAAGAAATATGGTCCAATTACGTGATCACCCAGTACACCACACCAGACATTTACTCCCCATCGTGCCTGAAATGCGGCCTGCCTTACCCAGTGTGGATTTTCAACACTCCAGTAGTGCATATTATGACGATTCACAGAGCCATTATTATGAAAACGTACCTCGTCCGAAAATAAAATGTGAAATACAAACGCTGGATTATTTGCCACTTGCGTCAGTATCCACGCACAGAAATCAACACGAGTTTCGAAATCTCGTCCGGGGAGTTCTTGATGTAGTTGCAGGTGATACGGACGAAAAAAACTGGAATGCAATATCCTTACAACAGACGACCGGCTGCCGTTGGCCTGTTGTGCTACTGCCCTGGTACTCGTGTGAAGATTCTCCAGGAAACCGTCCACAACCATCTCAGCAGTTTCACCGGACGTAACTGGTGCCTCTCTAACAGGATCTGTACGGGAAAGTGACGAAGTTATACGCAAACGTCACTCCACCCTCCTAAATGTATTTGCGTTTGGTTGTTGTCTGTGTGGAAATCTTTCCTGGAATAGGCGCTGTGCTTCCTGTGCGTTCTGTCTTGCTTCACCGTAGATGAGGAGCAAATCACCATAATCATCTGCTTAATACATAGCTAAGAAATGTACACCAAATGTCTGGCCACTACACATTCAACATGCATGCTATTGGTCGAATGTGGCACGAATGGTCTCTTGTTTAATTCTCAAAGTTTAAAATATGAATTAAAATATGTATCGCTCGTGGGATTCGAATCCACCTACCAACGCAACATGCGTCAACACGTTGTGGTTAGTCCGCTACACCACGGCGACTGTTGCCTCCAGTTTATCAGAAAGTTTACTGGATGTAAAACTACGTTCCGCTTCACAAACACACACACGTTTTCTATCAGTATGCCATCGCTTTTAGCCATAATTTCATAACCAATCGAAAGCTTATAATTGGCACGTACATTTTACATAACCGTATGACAGTTTGATGTATTGTGTAAATACCTGTCGCATACATGTTTTTGTAAAAGTCGTGGAGTGATGACGCAGTAAGTTCTTTAAAGGCGACTGACGTACGGTGGAATGCCTAACAGCATAAAACTTCACGCGCGGCTGACTTACCCGATATAAAATAGCAGGGAGGCATTCAGTTAGGAGGAAATGTAAGCAGTTTGGCCTTTGCCGACGACTTGGTCTTACTGGCAGATCGTGCTGAAAGCCTGGAGTCTAATATCTTGATATAGAAAATAGGTGCAATGAGTATGACAAAAAATAGTCTTTCCAGGACTAAAGTGATGTCAGTAGGTAAGAAACCTAAGGGAAGTGAAGTCAGGTTGGCCACCAAGCTGGAACAGGTAGATAATTTTAAGTACAGTCGAACTTCGATATCTCGAAGTGCTTTTGGAGGCTGAAAACACTTCGACGTATCGAACATTAGAGCTATAAAATAACGTGCATTCTACTTCGGCTTAACCAATGCCATTATGTTTTCTCTACATCTACAAGCTGGTGCTTTAAAACCAGCTTTATTATGCCTTAATAGGGAACGTTCTTATTTTGGATACTTACAAATTCGTACTGAAAAGAAGTCCGTAATTTTTCTTTGTAACTGTACTGTCTACAAATGTCTCTAGCATATTAACAGCACCAAACACATCCTCATTAGCTGATGACTGCCCTTGAATAAAGCTGCGGTAGCCTAAAGTACTCTAAACTGCTACAGTACGCAACGAACTCAAAGTTGCGATGTGCAGTACCGTTACGATGCTATGGCATTCAGCTAGTCAAACAATATACAGTACTCTGACTAAAAGTGAGAGATATAAACAGACGGCTTCAAATTACGGCTTCAAATTAAGGCTTCAAATTACTTCTACAGGAACTAGTTTTTCGTAAGGATAATGTGTACGTATACACGTAATGTTCCGCATAATTTCGAATTACAGGAACACATTGTACATGTAGGCTTCAAAAATCCTTCGAGATATCGAACAAATCGAGTAACAGAACGTCGAATTACAGAAAAATGTAACACGTAAAACATAAATTCCGTCGGGAAAAGAATATCCCTTCGAAATATCGGAAATATGAGTTATAGACGTTCGAGTTATGGAAGTTCTACTGTATTAAGGATATGTATCCTCACAGGATGGTAGTATAGTAAGTGAGATAGAAGCAAGTTGCAGCAAAGATAATGCAGTGAACTCGCAGTTACGATCAACAGCATTATGTAAGAAGGAAGTCAGATCCCAGACGAAACCATCTTTGCTTTATGGGACTGAGAGCTGGGTGGACTCAGGAAATCTTATTCATAAGTTAGAAGTAACAGACATAAAAGTAGCGAGAATGATCACTGGTATAAACAGATGGGAACAGTGGCAGGTGTAGGTTTTGGAATGAGGAGATAAAGGTTAAATTAGGAATGAACTTTACTGATGAAGCTGTACGCACCAACCGGCTCCGGTGGGATGGAGGGAGGGGGATCGTGTGAGACGAACGGAGGAGGAAAGGTTATACTTGGAGAAAAACATGCCGGCCTCAATTCCTGGAAGCGAGCTAGAAGCCAGCAGTCAATCACACCCTGCACCCTGCTGAGTTAACGAGTTCTAAGTGATCGTTGTTTGGTGTGGAGAGGTTGCCAAACAGCTTTCTTCACGCTCTCTTCAGTTGTTACCCTTTCAACGTGTCGAGTGCAATAGACGATTTGACAACTCCGGCTACAGTAGACGCAGTAAATCATCTAAGCCGCTAACAGACACCGGGCTGCCGCTAGAGAGGAGTGGTGTGAGGCGAGGTCGCCATGTTTTGTCCCAAAGTATAGCTTGGAGAGTAAGAGAAGTAGAGGGAGACCAAGACGACAGTGGTTAGACGCTGTTTATAATTATTTAAAGGTAAGAGCTATAGAACTAAACGAGGTCACAGAACTAGTTACAAATAGAGAATTGTGACAGCGTGTAATAAATCCACAGAAGCTTGCAGACTGAACGCTGAAAGGCGTAACAGTCTATAATGAATATGTATGTAAGTATGTATGTGTGGATGTAAAATTTACCCACTAAACTGATAATGACGATGAAAATGATAATGAATTTAAAATAATTAGTGGATCTAATTCACAATGCCTTATTTCGACAATTAAAATGTAATAAAATTCATTGTTTTTAAAAGTAAGATCATGATATCAATTTAATTTGAAAAGGAAAGGACAAATTAACACATACACCAAACTGAATTGTTAAAAAAATAGTCAAAAGAATGAAAGCTTAATTTACAGTAAAAATGTTAAAAACAATTAACTACCGGTACGATAAAATTTCACTAATAAAAACGATAAAACAGACCACTACGCCACTTAAAACGGACGAGTTCTATTAACTGTTCGTTATCTCGTAGAATGAGGGACATGGCGCTCGAAAATTTTAGATTGTGGCGCGTATCAGCCAGACCCCACAGAAAAGAATATATTATTACGACATAGTACATTTGTTCAATAGCACTAGTTATATGAACCTAAACAGTCTGTTCAAATGATTTTATAAATTTTAAAAAGCATTTTTGCCACACCCGTCGACAGGAAACCGCTTCATGGAGTCTCTCTATAAAATAGGAATAAAAATGCGGCCGCGCGAAAACTGACCATCAGGTGCAAATGATGTGTACCCAACTTCGACCACCGAGCACAGATATAACATATACTTTGATCTTTTCTCTCGAACACAATAGATGAACTATATTATTCGTCAAGGCAAGGCAACAGACATGCCAGTAGTGAGTATAACAGGAAAGTATGCTTAACAGAGAAGAACCAAGACACAATGGATAGTTCGGGCATGTGAGTCGGTAAGAGGAGAGTACCTTGCTAAATGTACTATGCAGTTCAACGAGTATCCATTCGTACGGGAATTGACTGTCTTGCCACAATGCTGCTTTCTTAAAATCATTAAGAACCCTCTCCAACCAATGTCTTATCTTCATCTTTCTCGCCCTCGATTACTATTTCCGTTAAGCCCGGAGAAGGATTAACTTGCAAGTACACAAACATAAAATTTGTAAAGAAAGTTCTTTTTGTGTGTGTGTGTGTGTGTGTGTTTTCTGAGATTGATGATGTATTTTTCTGAATGTGATATGTAATATTTGAGTTCATGTATTGAAAATAGATTACTTTATCACGTTCCTTCCACAAAAGTGTAAACAAATACATATTTTAACAAAACAGCCAACCTGTATTCACATTCCAGCTGTATGAAACTGTTACTGACTATGTATCATCTTGTTCGCGGGAATGGAAGATAGCACAACTTTGTCACGGCCTTGGTATAGGAGAGTATATAGAAAAAAATGAACAGGTAGAATGTACGAAGTAATACCCTTGGGCGAGAGAGCATGACGACAGTTCTGGTTAATGAAACACCAAGGTTCCCTGATAACGGAACAGTCCACACGGCAACAGATTCGTCACTACATTACTGCTGATTTACACCTCTTCCCTAAAATCAGTGTGTGCCTCAATACCTGCTTCAATTAGTTAACAGCCATGGGTAGAGAACAACACAATATTGCACTGTTTTGGGGGAAATTCATTACAAAAAATTTACACTTCGCATTTCATCACGAACTGATTTCCGCGTTGTAATAATTTCGCACAAATGAATTCTCAGCCACCTCGTGGCGACGATTATTAAGGCGTCGTCATGCCTATATGGTACGACACCAATGGTAGCCGTCCGAGTCCCGTTTGTCGAAGACATCATCAGAATGTTGGCCGGCAGAGTAGAAGAGATGATGATATACAATTCATAATCATTATACTGCGTGGCAAAAGCCTGGATTCAATTCCCAACCTAGCCGCAGTGTTCATATAGTGAGGGCGTATGACGCTATACATGGTGACAGATGTACAAAACCAGAATGATCTCCATAGCAACTCACTTTACAGTCTATTGAGTTAGTTACAAGCGCTTCGAAGTTAAACTCATATACGACTGCCACTTATTTTTCACTGTGTCGGGAAAAAAGGTATAGAACAAAAAATCTCCACGAGCTATTTTTCGGGTAAAACCAACCGTAAGAGAGAGACATCGAGTTTTATACTTTAGGACCCTGCTGAAATGTTTTAATAACTTATAGCTAAGATCCTACTCGACCTTATTCTAAACAGAAGTACCAAGTTTCATTAAAATCCACCCATCCGTTTTCCCGTGATGCTGTAACAGACAAACATTAAACTGAACTCAACATCAATCATTATAATAACGTCGGTATTCTTGTCAGAATACATTATTAACCGACTGGAATGTCGCGGTTGAAAGCAATGTTATCATATGAAATGCTCGATCAGATGAAAAACGCCGCTGTTTCTCACTTTTCAAGAAAAGTACTATGGTGGCAAGTTCCAGAACTGGAATGAGTCGGTCACAGACACAACGGTGAACACAGCTCGGCCGTTTCCGTTAAGTGCCCACACTTCCCATTCCTATCAGTGCCTCAAAGCAGGGATCGAATAGCTGGAATACTATGATGAAGCAGTGTCACGTACCAGTAGTTATCAGAACATGTATGAACCAGAGGAATGGAATGTTACCATTTATCGAGATGAGTGGCAGCAGAAGAGGCTAAGATCTAGATAGATATTCTTTGAAGAACGCCGAGAAGTAAAATTAGGCTGACAGTCCAACGGTCATTACAGTCTTTGGAAGGGTATCATTATGAAGACATGAAATCTTCCGGCAGATCCTTCGACTGACATTACTTCTTTATTGAGCAGCTCTGTCTGCAAGAGTTTGTCGTCCATATTCTTGAAATCATCGATTGGAATGCTGTTAGAAACTAAGGCTTTACCACCTCTGGTAGTCTTCATTGCCTCGCTCACTTCTGACTGAAAGATGGCAGGCACCTCAATCCCAACTAGTGGTGTTGGTCTCAAGTACGAGGTTCCTTCATTACATAATGCTGTATCATTCCAGACCACTGTTTTTCACGGTGCTTCCCTCTCATCCAGTACGGTCCGGTCCTGGGTTTCCAAAATTACTTCTTCAGTTTCGTATACATCGCTGCTATAACATATGTCCAGATGCTCAATTTCTTTGCATATTCACACGTACCATTTCTCTCTGAAGTGACTGTTCCGAGATCGAAGAAGACTATTTTGGTGCTTTCTGGAAATATGACTGTTCATTTAGCCCCATGGAGACCGATCATACTTTTCTAAATGCACCACCATTCTCCGCGCTACTTTCGACAATTCCTCGCCAGTACACGGTCCTTCAAGGATCTCCTATAAACAATAACTTTTACTCTCTGAAATTTTATAGAACTCTGTAGCATTTCTAGATATACATATTTTGGTTTTACTGATTTCTGAAGGCTTAATGAAAAAGTGGCATACAGTATTTGCATTATTATTATTCTTCTTCTTCTTGTTTCGTATAGGCCAGCTAAGGACCACGACATTCAACTATTGCATTTTGGAATGGGCTTTGATGTTTGCCCAGTAGTTGCGCATCCTCAGGCTGTGTTGCTCCTTCTTCTCCTTTGTCCAAAGGGCGCCAGTCTTCTTTGTTGGTAGTCTGTCCTGGAACTTCTTATGTTTAAGCATCTTCCTGAGTGCTGTCCGATCCTTTAAGATTCCTTCTGTTATTCCCAGTTCCTGTAGATCTTTATCCACTTCGATCAACCATGGTGACTTGGTCTTCCTATTTTGCCACTAGCTGAGAATCCGGTTGGCCAACCTGGTAGGATGCATCCTGTAGACGTGCCCATAGAATGCTAGGCGTCTCTTCCTTGCTGCATTCGTTATTCTTTCACAGTACTTGTAGAGCTCTTGGTTAGGCCGTCTTTTATAACTGTCCCCTTCCTTGACTGGCCCCAGTATCTTCCTCATTATCTTTCTTTTCCGGATTTCAAGTTTTTCCATGAGTCGCTTCCTGTTGAATGTTAAACATTCTGAAGCATATAAGGCTTCAGGACAGATGACTGTCTGGTAGTGCTTCATCTTAGTATTACGAGAGAGACACTTTTTATTATAGGTATTCTTGGTCAGTTGGTAGACCATTTCAAGCCTGTTAACTCGAGTTGACAAAGCTGTTCCTTCAGAGAGATTGGATTCCAACCATTCTCCCAAGTACATATACCTGTTGGTTTTCCTGATCTCTCCCTGCTCCAGATGCAACGTACAAGGAGATTCACCGATGTTCGTGATGAATTGTGTTTTTTCGAGAGACACATGTAGCCCAACCTTTTGCTGCTTGTTGTCTGAGAACATTTAATTGTTTCACTGAAGTTTTTATTGAATTAGATATAAGGGCCAGGTCATCGGCATATGCCAGACAGTCAACATTGAGCTCATTGCGCTTATGTCCCAAATAAATGTCACTTGGAATCTCCATTCTAGCTAACTCCTTTCGCCACTCTCGTATTACTTTTTTCAAGGTACAGTTAAAGAGGAGAGGGGACAGACCATCTCTCTGTCTCACTCCTGATTTAATTTCAAAACTTTCTGATATGGTTCCTCTGAACTTTACTCATGACCTGGTGTTGCTTAAAGTCTGTCTGATTAGGTTATGGGTCTCCTCATCAAGTCCTAGTTCCTGTAAAATCTTCATAAGAGTAGGTCTGTCTACTGAGTCACACGCCTTTGTAAAGTCGACGAAAATGACAACGTATTTCTTACCGGCCATTTTTGCTTGATGTAATACTGATTGCAGATTGAGTATGTTCTGTACAAGAGCGTCCTTTTCTAAACACTGCCTGGTACTCTCCTAATTGTGGGTCTAGTTGAGGTTCGGCTCTATTTAATAAGGCTTTAGAGAAAATTTTGTATGTGACAGGTACCAATGAGATTCCTCGATAATTATTGATGTCGGTCAAGTCTCCTTTTTTGTGCAAGAGGTGAATCAATGCAATGGTCCAGTCACTAGGTAATGTTTCGGTCTCCCAGATGTTTTGTAGAATTTCGGTCAGGTTGCTTACAGTCTTGTCTCCAGCCTGCTTCCATAGTTCGGCTACTATTGAATCTTCTCCGGATGCTTTGTTGTTTTTCAGAGACTGGATGATTTGTATTACTTCTTCTTTGGATGGTGGTTGCGAGTTTGGTTGCTTGATGTTGTCTTGGTAAGCAAAAAAGGTATCAGGTTATTCACAATTAAGGAGATCCTCGAAGTACTTGGCGAGAAGGTGGCAATTGTCAGTGTCATTATAGGCAATCTTCCCATCTGGTCCACGGAAATGGAGACTGGGTGGACTGTAGTGATTAAGGTTCCGTTTAAAGCCTCTGTAAAAGTTTCTGGTGTTGTTCTTTTTAAAGTCATCATCCAACTGTGTCAACTGGTCTTTTGTGAATTGCCATTTCACTTGTCTGATGATATTAGCAGTTATCTTCCGTTGCTCTATGAACTTCTCTCTGTTGTCTTGTGTCTTCTGTGAGTTTCATTTTAACCAGGCCATCTACCTATGCATTACCGCTTCTTCACATCTAGCTGTCCACCAGGCATGCTACTTCTGTTTTAGTAATGGCGCAGTCTCTGTTGCTACTTTCACTAGTTTTTCCCTCAATTCATCACAATCTCTGCATTCTATTCTTTCCAATTTCTCTGTAAACTGTTTGCAAGTTGCAAATTCTTCTAAATCAAACTTAGTAAGTTTAACTGACTTGGTTCTTTTAGTGTTCCTAGGTAGAAATTTCAGCTATATTTTGGAGAGGTAGTGATCGGAGTCCAAATTTGCTCCTCTTAACACTCTTACATTCTGGATCTCTCTATGAGCTTTTCTTGCAATGGCAACATGATCTATCTGAAATTCCCCTAAGAGGTTGTTGGGTGACGTCCAGGTCTTCTGTTTCCTTGGTAGTCTCTTAAAGGCCGTTGACTTCATTACCAGGTTGAAGGCTTTGCAGAGTCCCACTAGACGCTCCCCATTTCTATTTGTTCGTAAGTGAGCTGAGTATTCTCCAACAATGTTTCTAAATTTGCGCTCTTTCCCTAACTGTGCGTTGAAGTCTCCGAGTAGAATGATTGCATGACGCTCGGGGACTTTGCTGATGATGTCCACTAGTTCTTCCCAAAATTTGTCGGTACTTTCAGGGTTACGTTTATTGTCCTCACTGATAGGCGCGTGAACATTTACTGCAGCGTAGATCTTGTCTGTGCACCCGAAGATTAGAAGGGACACTCGACTATTGAGCGAATTGAAGTCAATTACCGAGTCCAGTATCTTATGGCTTACAATGAACCCAGTCCCCAAGTGTGGCACACACTTCATTCTCCTGCGCCCTATCTTTCCCTTAAAAATACGGTACCCCTGCGAAACAAAGGCATGCTCATCTGTATACCTGGTTTCCTGTATTGCAGTGAGTAGTATCTTGTGGTGAGTCAAAGTGTCAGTTAAATGCTTCAGTTTGCCTAGCTTAAGTAGTGAGTTGATGTTCAATGTGGCGAAATAGTTCTGTTCCTTATATCGGATCTTATTGATAGTAGTTCCAGGACGCTCCGACTCGTCCTCAAAGCATGTTGGTGAGGGCTCGCCAGAATCCGAAGGCCTACTAACACCGCCAAACTACCTGAGGTAGTTACTTCCGTGAGTTTGTCCTCCATGCTTTAGTTGAAAATTGTCTTAGGAGACCAGAGGTTAAACCCCCTGATCGAGATACTACCGAGGTTGTGAGCTCCGGTAGGTTTATTTAGGGTTTTCTCCCTTAGACTGGTTGTCTTCCCAGGCTTACAACGGAGACCAATCTTCCCCACAGCGGTTCTTCCGCCTTCCTTGCCGTTGGATGATGTAAACCATCTTCGTCCGCCTCAGAAGCCGTTGACCGTTTTTCACTTATTTTCACAGACCACCAAGATGGCTCCCAGCAGTAGGCTAAGATCTGTTGCCTTAGAAACGCCTTAATGGAAGAGTGGAGTTATACCTCTAGTTGTTAGTATCTATAGAGACCAAGAAAATCTAGCAAGTGGGTGGTTGTTAGGGCAAGGTTAGCAATCAAAATACACTCTTAGTATGTTATATATGGAGCAATTGTATTAAAATCCAACATGGAGGCATTTAGGGCAATAAAATGAAACAAAATTATGTCCTCAAATCAATTAAAATAAGCTCCAGACTTTCAAGACAACACGTTCACACAACCACCACACCGATTTGCATTATTACTATTATTATTATTATTATTATTATTATTATTATTATTATTATTATTATTTCTAGTCCTTATAGTTTAAGCTTGTACCAAACATTTTTATATTTGCATTCATTCGACGCCTTCGACCATTTCCAATAACGCCTAAATATGTAACACGGGCGTTTCTAAACATGCGTTGTTAAAATGGATCCAATATATCTCTCGCACATGCAATAATAATAATAATAATAATAATAACGAGAATTAATCAGGGAGTTCATATATCCAATATACAGTAGTGGCAGAAATAATAAGAACGACGACGAAAAGTAGATGTTTTTAAACATTACAAAGAAATTTCTGAATATTTACAAGAAGTCAAATTGCAGACTGTAACATCGACCATTATGATATATTGAGAATAAGTCTACTTTGTTCTTCGTACTTCAGAACTACAAATCATGGGTTTTTATAAAATGTGCCTGGCGGAAAATATAACAATGTCGCAAATATGATGAAAAACGAAATTAAATTTGACCAATACTGTTTCATTTATTTCGAGTCAATAGTTGGTAGCATTTCCCTTGTGCTTTAGCAGATCCTTACATCTTTCAGTCATGGATTTCATGATCCATCCAACGCTTGCGTATTACCTTTGGAATATTGTTCCAAGCTACCTGGACTTCTTGTCACAACTGATTTGTATTCGTATCTTTTTCATCGGTATACAGTAGCTTTTTTATTCCCCTCCACAGATTTTCAATGTGGGTTTAAGTTAGGGATTGTGCCGACCAAGGCATAAAATACACCTGGTTGTCTTCAAACCATTTCTTTACCAATTTCGAGGAGTGCTTCAGATCATTATTCTGCTGAAAAATCTAATTATCTGGCATGTTTTCGCTTGCATATGGCAGCATGGTATCATTTAAATTTATCTATAAATCTATTCTGTCATCACGTCTTCAATCCAAAATATGGGACCTGCACCATTACGGGAAAAGCATCCCCCAAACTATGATGTTTCATCCTCCAAATTTAACTGTCTTATTTGTACACTTGGGATCGTATTCGGCATTTTTAGGCCTTCTCATACGTTTTCCCCGTCAGACCCGTATAAATTGAACTTGAGATTCATCTCTCCAATTAATGTGAAAGTGCGAGAATTGACTTGAGTTTTTATTATTTCTGCTACCACTGTACTGTATATCCAAACAAAGTATTATTGACTATTTAGCTTATGGCGTGCTTCGTAATGTGCGCTACTGTAGTCACGTCCTAGTTCGTAAACCAAGGGCAACCGCTGACTGGCCTAGTTAAGGGTCCCAAGAGTCGGGATACCAGTTCTTATGGAATAGGAGTGGGTATCAACGGATATATTCATGGCCCTCCCTTCCTCATCACGACGCGCAGGTCTAATAGAACTTGACGGGTGTCAAATAGAAAGACCTGCACCTGGCGAGCCGAACCCGTCATGGGATATCCCGTCACTAAAAGCCATACGACATTTCATTTCATTTTTTCATGGCCCTCCCTGTGCTCGGCCGACTAGGGCTATACAATAAACCGATGGTCCCTGCCAGTTAGAGGAGAGATTCTCACTGGGACTATGTAAGTAAGGATAGCATCCTGCTTCACAGAATTTTCACCGAGCATGCTCAGAACGTCTTAAGTAAGCCTTGGACCTATGGAGTAACGGAGTCCTACTTCCATTTTTCAGGCGAGAGACCCCTTGGAAACAACTTGGCGAGTGAAATGGAATGCGATGGAGAGGTAATATGAATGAGGATTAGCGAGGAAAGAAGGAAAGAAAGAACGTAGATCTGGCCTAGCAAGCCCGAAGCCCTGTAAATTACGGCGTAACGCGTGGTCAACGCGACGAATTCTCTCCATCGGGAGGCCTTTACTCTTAGCTTTCTAGATCGGGACCACTTTCTTACCGTCAGTTAACTCCTCCATTGGTCTCATGAAGGCTGAATTGCCCTCGGACCAGCCCTCAGATTCAAATAAAAATCCCTGACCCGACCAGGATCGAACCTGGGGTCTCCAGGTAAGAGTTAGATGGTGGTGATGATGGTGGCTACTATTTTAAGAGAAATACAACTGGGGGAACAATCCTCTATTAACATTAATCAGAGAAAAAATATGAAAGGGGTCCGACATTTCAAAAAGTAAGGTCTCAACCAAAGAAAGACAATGGACACGAAGGGCGTGAAAATGAACTCCCTAGGCCTCGCACACCTAATATCATCGGGGTCCGAAAAGAACAACAGTTGACCAAGGAAGGTCGGATAGAATAGATGAAAATGAGGAGCCTGCACAAGTATGTGGAAGCAATATCAGGACTCAGCTAAAGGGCCCCGTGATCACCAAGCCACGCTCCCTGGTCAAGAGCCCCTGGGTGGGTCCCTTTTTGGTCGCCTTTTATGACAGGCAGGGGATACCGTGGATGTTATTCTACCACCCCACCCGCAGGGGCTGTTAAGAGTCAGGCTTACTAACCCTAGACGGTGGGATTTTAAAACATTCTAGTTATCATATCCTATTACAATGTTTAAAAATAATATTTACTAGATACTGTAAAATTAACATCTGGGTAGTTTCGTCCTCGACGTACAATCATAAAATAAGCCCCACTATGATGCTATAAAACATTACCCCTAAAGAATGCTAGTTTTGCTAGTTGCTTTACGTCGCACCGAAACAGATAGGTCTTATGGGACAGGAAAGGCCTAGGAATGGGAAGGAAGCGGCCGTGGCCTTAATTAAGGTACAGCCTCGGCGTTTGACTGGTGTGAAAATGGGAAACTACGGAAAACCATCTTCAGGGCTGCCGACAGTCGGGTTCGAATCCACTTTCTCCCGGATGCGAGCACACAGCTGCGCGCTCCTAACCGCACGGCCAACTCGCCCGGTCCTAAAGAATGCATCGATGTACAAGGGACTGGTAATGCATATCAACATATTCTATCATTAAGTAATGGGCTTCGTAACGTTTCAAACACCCCTCAAGAACCTCCTAAATGCAAAATTACAGCTACAGGAAACGTATCGTGTAACCACTCGCTCGGGACTGTTTGAAGAGAGCTACATCTAATACCTGAAGTATAAAGGTTGAATAGATATACCTTTGAATTCGAATTCTTGTCTCATTTTCATTCCTATCCCACGCTAAATCAAACAATCGTCGAAAATAATTTTACAAAACTCACTGTCTAAGACAAAGGATACCAGTACTTGAAATTAATCTATAAATTATTTCATTAGATGAAGGACAGAATTATTATTATTATTATTATTATTATTATTATTATTATTATTATTATTATTATTATTATTAGGGTCTGTTTCCCTAAAGAAGGCTGGCGACCACCATACAGCAATTGTTCCCATTTTGTGCTTACGTTTCAGAGTTTCCGTATCTTAGATGTCGAACCACTTCTCCGCGACGTCCTTCTTTCCTTCCTACCTTGCCTTTTATGATGAGTTGTATCAGGCTGTATGTATTTTTCATTTCGGGAGACGTGACCGGAATAGCCCGCTTTCCTACGTTTTGCGAGGGTTAAGACCAAATGATTTTCCGATACGACGTGGTCTACCCACGAGTTCTTGAAACATTCTGCGATACATCCACATTTCAAGGCTTGCAGTCGGTTCTTCGACACTGTAAAACAGTATCGGTGACGCGTAACACTTCACGATAGGCCAACAAGTGTCGTTCCGTTGCGCCGACACCGATAGGTCTTATGGCGAGGGATATGAAAAGGTTAAACACCACCCGCTGGACAACATTCCTGATCGTCTCCAAAAACCATATAAAAGTAGTTAGCGGGAACCAATAACTGTTATATGTTTGTAAACGTGAGATGTGCCTGTTGCTAGCCAAAGTGTGCACCTAACACTGTTTGACAAGATGTAATGATTGGTAGTTGCAAATGAATCGCTGAAGTATGGTGACAAGTCTGGTGTCAGCGAATTCGCTATTACAGGGTTCACAAAAGGAATTTATGCATGTTAACTTCCTCTGTCACCGTTAGGCTCTTGTCCATAGCAACTCCATGTGGAAAACTATTTAGTGTAGGTGTTCCTGAAAAGCTCAGGACTCAATGAAGTACCTTGTTCCTTAATCTTATTGCGAAACACACATATTTTATTTTTTGACATGTGAAAAAAGCGTGACGTGTCTATAACTAAAATGACATTTCCTATTTGTTAAACATAATTGACTTTAACAAAAAGCTTACATCTTTCAGAAATGTATTGTTTGTTTAAAGTTCTTTATATCACGGGTGTAGGTAAGGTTAGGAACGTAAGACGAAGTGTGTGCATTATGCAGAATGAACAAGTTTACAAATTTAAAAGAAAAATATTCTAGTTAAAGCCGATTTGAATAGACATTTTATCTAAACGTTCGTTATTTCTATGCATTTACACAGAATAGTCCACCAGCCTTATAACTGAATTTTATCCAAACCGTATTTCATAGTCAACCTAAAAATATGGATATCTATCCCTAAACCGTATTAGTATACGATATTGTAATTAACGCAAGATAATACGGCGGAATAGTGTCACTTTCTGGCTGAATGGTCAGCGTTGAGGCTTTCGGTTCAGTAAATCTCGGGTTCGATTCCCGGCCGGGTCGGGGATTTTAACCTTCATTGGTTAATTCCAGTGGCTCGGGGGCTGGGTATTTGTGCTGTCCCCAACATCCCTGCAACTCACACATAACACTATCATCCACCACAACAACACGCAGTTACCTACACATGGCAGATGCAACCCACCCTCATCGGAGGGTCTGCCCTACAAGGGCTGCACTCGGCTAGAAATAGCCACACGAAATTATTATTATATTCAGACAACAATCTACACTACGAATCACCACAGAAACACGCAATAGTGATTACATTCCTCCACATAGGGTTGGCGACAGGAAGGGCATCCGGTCGTAAAACTAGGTCAAATACGCATGTGCGACACAGTTCGCAACCGCGACCCCACAAGTCTGGGAAAAGCGGTAGAAGAAGTTGGCTATGTACGCTCAACAAATTTTGAAATAAAACGAGAACTCTTTTACTGTTTACTGCTTTAGAATAGTGCATGTCGTCAGGGTAACGATAGAATAATATTCACATATCAGGTAGCTTTAACTTTCAACCAACTTCAAATCATCAACTGGAATATAGGGGCCTAACATAATTTTTTGTACAATTTTGCTTTACGTCATACCGGCACAGATAAGTCGATGGCGACGATGGGATAGGGAAGAGCTAGGAGTGAGAAGGAAGTGACAGTGGCCTTGATAAGGTACAGCCCCAGCATTTGCCTGGTGTGAAAATAGGAAACCACGAAAAATCGTCTTCGGGGCGGCCGACAGGAGTTCGAACCCATTATCTCCCGAATGCAATTTGAAAGACACGTGACGCAAACTGCGCAGCCAATCACTCGGTCCAAACGTAGATTCTTTAAACTGTAAATATATGTTTTGTCTAAGTAATGCGACATTAATTTTATTAAACAAAAGACTGTATTCCCGAAGGAAGGTTAACAGTACAACTGAGAGTTTGTAGGAAAGAAGGAAGTGGTTTTGTGCCACTACTAAACCTTTATGAGTGGATGCTGGATTGACAAAACTGTCCATTTAGTCGTCCGTAACCACTAAAACAATCATTAGTTCGTTTCCTTCCTCTACAGGTTTATATCATTTCATTTATTAAAACAAATCTGATTTTATACCTTTAAACTATGTGAAACTACTTTTAAAAAATTATACTTTTGAAGAAAAATAATATTAAATAAATAACTAACCCACACATAAAACAGAATGTGAGTGGAGTCGATGCCGGAAGCAGAGGTGCAAGCGAGGTAATGTCCTGTGCTCAGTCCTTGGATCCTCTAAATATAGTTCGCTTAGCTCGCGAAATAGAACTCGCGTAACTTCCAACCCGCTACCTAATGTATTCAATGTGAGAGCCTGGAAAACATGTTACTTCTGACCCCAGACTCAAGCCCATTTCAAACACTACTTCCTGTTCCCTTCAGAAAAACGTCTGTATCATTGAAAAGCCTGCAAAAGTTCAAGTAATTAAGGTTTTCTGCTCATCTTTACGGCATTTTTTTTACAGTATTCAGGTAATACAGTAACTAACGCCAAAACTGTCTACAGACAAGTAGAAAAGATCGCCATAAGAATAGATGGGAAGCTTACAAAACTACGATCTCAGGGATACAAAAAAGTAATAGCATTGATTGAGATAAAATTAAGACAACGGCGACTTCTAAAATCCGTCACAGCCTCACCAACGTTACCCTCGCATCTACCTATATATTAACAGTACAACACTAGGCTGAATTTTGTTATTGCGAGTTTACGAGAACGGCTAACCGATTAACATCGTGAAGCATTGTGGCGAAAGCACTTGTCCTGTAGATTTGCAGAGTGCCTTTAAAAGCATAAACATTTCTTGCCATATATTTTTAAATTATTAAAGAAAAATGTAACATTCTGATTGGCCAAAGCACTCGCCAGTTCTTCAAGGCCACCTGTTGGTCCACTGCTGGCCATGTACGTGACGGGAATTCTAAAGGGTGCACACACATGCGCCGTTTTGGTATGACATCTCGCTGTAGTCTACATAACTGAGGGGTTAAGTCGGGACTTGTGGTTTGTCGAGAGTATTTCACGTTGACTACACAAACATTCATCATAATTTTCCACCCCCAGTTTCCCGGGTGTGGTGAACAAGCGCTCGCCATTTCTTTCTGTCAAAGTAGAGTTTCTGTTCCTCTGCATCTTTCCATTTCACATTTTTGCCTTCCTAATTTACTGTCACGGAAATCCGAAGGACTGTACCAAAATCAGATGTTGAAAATTGCCTATTCAGAGCAGTTTTGTGCTGTTTATACCAAAACGAAGAACGCCATCGTAAGCTAAGTTTGCACACTCTTGCTAAAGTTGTTGCTGACTGGGATAATCAAAAGGCTTTTATTACTGGTGATCAGTCTTACAGTCTTACCCTCAAAAACCAACGTATGAAAGTTCCATGTCTTTGGACGGCAAATACGCTGATTATTATTATTATTATTATTATTATTATTATTATTCTTTCTTCGATTTTGGTCATCTACGGACCACGGAAAGTAACCCTATGCATTCATCTCAATCCTTCTTTTTTTGACTTCCAATAGCGCTTCATCTTTTCACTTTGCTGTTTCCTCCTCTCTTGTGTCCAGATATCTTTCTTTTCCTTCTCCTGGAATCCCTTGAAATATATTATTATTATTATTATTATTATTATTATTAGTATTATTATTATTATACATACAGTACATCTATCTACATAAAAGTAAGAGTTTTGTCTGTACATTGCTTAAAAATTCAAAAGAATGGTATTTCTGTAGCCTATCGGTCGTGTCCACAGTAACAAGGAAATGCACTTTTTACCCTTCCGTAATTTATGTCTGTCTGTCTGTCTGTCTGTCTGTCTGTCTGTCTGTCTGTCTGTCTGCCTGCCTGCCTGTATGTATGTATGCACACACATCACGAGAAAACTGCTGGAGAGAATTTAATGAAAATCGGTATGTAAGGTTGGGGGATGAGCCACTACAATCTAGGCTATAATCATTTTATTCACGCTGAGTGAAATGGTAGTTTAGGAGAAGGCCTAAAATATAATTCTCAAATTATTATATTATTAGTGGTCCTATCAATAAATACTGCATAAATAAAGTTATACAGAATTAAATTTCCGATCATTTATGTCATACATGTTTACCGTACCGGCTATGATAACACAGATATTCGTGAATTTGTATTTTTGTTGCTAAGTCCATATCAACGCCAAGCCGTGAGAAAATGGGTTAACAGAATTTAATGAAAATCGGTATATAGAGTACAGTTTGCATATTTGCTGGGAGATCTTAAACAATTTTGTAAGACGCCCTAATATCACAGAGTCGAAAGAAAACTAAATGTGAAGGCCTTACAATACAGAAAGCTCATAACATTGATCACCAATAGCATTACATTGACCAATGTTTGTTGTGATGTTCTTTGTCTCTTATACTGCCACTTAACTCCGATAGATGGGATTACTGCTGCCTCTGTGGATCCGTGGTAGAGTGTCGGCCTCCGAATCCCAAGATAGCGGGTTCAAACCCGGCAGAGGTAGTCGGATTTTTGAAGGGCGGAAAAAAGTCCATTCGACACTCCATGTCGTACGATGTCGGCATGTAAAAGATCTCTGGTGATACATTTGGTATTTACCCGACAAAATTAATTAAATCTCAGCCAGAGACGCCCAAGAGAGATCCGGTTTACTCTGTTTGCCATCTAGCGGACCTAGAGTAAAACGGAATGTCGAAATTGACGAGCAGACAGCCAGATGGCGTCGAATCGAAATGTCTGCACACGGTAGCTAAGGCCATACGATTATTATTATTATTATTATTATTATTATTATTATTATTATTATTATTATTATTATTATTATTATTATTATTATTATTACTGCTGCGTACCGAGTATAACAGCCTGACTGAATATTGGCGAGAAATAGCTGAAGGAGTTTGAAAACTTTCTTCCGGTTCCTCTGGTTCATACATTTTCTGATATTGTTGGCACATGACACACTGGTTCATCATAGTATTCCGGCTATTCGATTCCTACTCTGACGCGCTGTTTGAATGAGCAGTGAGCTCACTTAAGGCAGGCTCACTTACAGCAGTAATAGTGGTATGACCTGGTCTAGAACTAAAATTCAGACCTATTCCAAATTATAGGATCACTATTCTTTAAATAACTCAAAACCCAACCCTGAAAAGAGCCGTTTCCTAAGGAAAGCTACTTCCTCTTCACTAGAGGTGTGACAAAGGGTCATTTTTGTGTAACTGCTACAACTGCCACTGCTACAATAAAGTAACTGTGAAATGTAACAGTCAAAAATAACGTCCAACGTTACTCACCTTTTATTGGTCACAGCTTGGTCACGGCTTCAAGCTTGTCTGCGTTGCAGTCTCATCATTCACTCACACATGCGCGCTCGCATCACTGCACTGCTGAAAGTCGGTGCAGCAAAACACGGATTCCTGTTTGCTGTAAGTTAACGAGAGGTGGACAACGGATGAAACGAGAAGACAAAGCGTCTTTTCTTAAATTTAGGGGAGTGAGTTTGACAATGCCCCGATCAAGGATAGAAGACAAGAAAACATGATGATCCCTCTGCCAAATCAAGACACAAACCGGTACAAGAGGATCGATGAAGTAATGTTACGTTATCTATAGTATCAATATGGAAAGGTAGCATACTAATTTATTGATCGAACAAGACAAATTATACGGGTGAAACGTAATAATAATATTATAATGTAGGTAGCCCTGCGCTATGTCTGAGTCAACGATTACACTTGAGCAGTTGAATATGTCATAACAGTTTACACTTTCGTTACCAAATGACAGCAGCAACTTAAGAACAAATACACTATAGAGTATATTATACACTACAGTGTAGTTGACTTAAAGCAATCTCCTACGAAAGCGCTCTCACTTGGAAGACATGCGTACTATCTAAACTCTGAAAGCCACATTCTGTGTCTGTAAACTGCTACTAGTGACAGTTCCCACTTCCCAGTTAGTTTTCACTAGTACGTTATTCTGTTGTCGTTACTCGGTAACCAGTTATTTCTTGTCCTCGCTACATTTGTAACAGTGACAGGCATGTAACTGTGACAAAGTAACTACTACGTTATTTTTCAGCCATCTCTACTCTTCACTATTATTCAATTCTACATTCATTTCATTCCAAATTAGCAGCATCTCCCCTGGCTTCGATGAAAAGTTTGATAGATTTTTCCGCCGCCAATGTAGTGAATTGAGATTTTCCCTTTCATCGGGTACTCCTAGGAAACATATTAGTCAGAGGGCATAGTTTCTGCCCTGAGACTCTCCACTATTCGAACCCCCTCACCCCCCCCCCCCCCGAAAAAAGACGAAGAGTGTTCACGGATCACGGCTGTCTGCTGCTTGGTCATTCCAGCTCTGGAACTTTGGACTGTTCGATCGGCAGCGTAGTACTGTTCGTTAAAAGTGAGAAAATGTGTGGTTTTTCATTGGATCGAGTATTTCATATGAAAGCATTCCTTTTAATCGCGCCATTCCTACTGGCGTCATTATAATGACCTACTGTATGTTCATTTGAGCTGGGAAAACCACTAAGACTTTCTGAGGATGTAAAAAGCCAGGTGGAGAGTCAGTGACTGCTATTATAACGAAAACTCCCCAACCTGACTGTGACTGACGGCAGGCAAGCGGGCCAACAATTGCAATGAAAAATCCTTAACCCAGTCTTCATATGAGGGAAAACGTTTGGCGACTTTCCCGTCGCGTTTCTAGGATAACGTTAAGAGCTATGAAATTTAATACAATCTTGCTCACAACGTGTGCATTACCTAACCCAGAATTCTGTATACAATGTAGAATTCCGTAGCGAAGCACGGGCACATCAGCTAGTACATTATACTTATAGACCGTTATGCCTTTTAGCGTTCGGTCTGCAAGCCTCTGTGGAATTTAGTAAATGTCGCCACAATCCTCTATTTGCAACTAGTGCTGTGGCTTCATTTAGTTCTATACCTCTTATCTTTAAATCGATAGAAACTGAGTCTAACCATTCTCGTCTTGGTCTCCCTCTACTCCTCTTACCCTCCATAACAGAGTCCATGTCTATTCATAGACATGAAAGTAGCGAGAATGATTGCTGGTACAAACAGGTGGGAACAATGGTGGGAGGGTACTCCGAACGAGAAGATAAAGGCTAAGTTAAGAATGAACTCGATGGATGAAGCTGAACACACAAACCGACTTCGGTGGTAGGATCCTGTGAGGCGAATGGAGGAGGATAGGTTACCTAGGAGAATAATGGACTCTGTTATGGGGGGTAAGATAAGTAGGAGGAGACGAAGACGACGATGGTTACTCAGTTTCTAACGATTTAAAGATAAGAGGTATAGAAGTAAATGAGGCCACAGCACTAGTTGCAAAGAGAGGATTGTGGCGACGTTTAGTAAATTCACAGAGGCTTGCAGACTGAACGATGAAAGGCATAACGGTCTATAATGATAATGTGTGTATGCATGTATGTATAAATCCTAAAAATGAACGTACAAGAAAGTACCCGGGCAACGCATGGAGCAATTTCATATCAAGACACATTATTTCACCTATTCATAACGAATGCTGCAGAGCAGCACTAGTCCTCTAATTTATGTTTATTTTCTTTTCTTTTTATTAATTCTAAATTAGGTAAGCCTCCCGAAGGTATCACCAGCCAGACAAAGGCAAAATACATTTTGCCGGGTGTTTGGAGCCTTGCGTGTTCAAAATGATCCTTAGAGCTATGCCGGCGGTAGCAAATGCTCCTGGTGGGACCACCCAAGCCGGACGGGTCTAAGATGATGATCCAGGCTAAGAGTGATAACCTGGTCTTCCAGATTGAGGGTTGGACGTAGGGTTAACTCCTCTACCTCGTAAAAAGACAAATGTTACGGATACCTTAAGACATACTGTACTACATGAAAAGCGGATAATTTGGTGACGACCCGGCGAAAAAATCGGTTTAAGAGAAGGAAAAATGATATCATAGTAGCAACGTGGAATATAACGACATTAAAGAGACCTGGCAAGTTGAAGGAAATAAGGAATGAACTGGATAATTATGGAGTGAAGATAGCAGCATTGCAGGAACTAAGATGGAAGGACCGAGCTCGAAAGCTGCAGTCGCTTAAGTGCGGCCAGTGTCCAGTATTCGGGACATAGTGGGTTCGAACCCCACTGTCGGCAGCCCTGAAAATGGTTTTCGTGGTTTCCCATTTTCACACCTGGCAAATGCTGGGGATGTACCTTAATTAAGGCCACGGCCGCTTCCTTCCCACTCCTAGCCCCTTCCTGTCCCATCGTCGCCATAAGACCTATCTGTGTCGGTGCGACGTAAAGCAACTTGCAAAAAAAGATGGAAGGGGCAAGGGATGATAATGTCTGGTCAACATATCCTGATGCACAGTGGAGGAGAAGAAGGTAGTAATGACACACAGGGTTCCTCACACAAAATTCTGTAAAGGAAAGCGTGATCAGCTTTATTGCAATCAACGATAGGACGTGCTCTTTGAGACTTCGGGCAAAATTCTCAATATTACAATGTTATGTGTGTATGCCCCTACAGAGGAGGCAGAAGAGTAGGAAAAGATGCATTTTACACCAAATTGGAGAGAGAAATTAACAAAGTTCAAAGACATGACGTGAAAATGATCCTTGGAGATGTAAATGCAAAGATTGGAAGAGAAGACGTGTATAAACACATAGTAGGGAAAGAAAGCTTGTACAGAGTTCGATAGCTGCAGTCGCTTACGTGCGACCAGTATCCAGTATTCGGGAGATTGTAGGTTCGAACCCCACTGTCGGCAGCCCTGAAAATGGTTTTCCGTGGTTTCCCATTTTCACACCAGGAAATGCTGGGGCTGTACCTATCTAAGGCCACGGTCGCTTCCTACCCACTCCTACCCCTTTCCTATCCCATCGTCGCAATGAGACGTATCTGTGTCGGTGCGACGTAAAACAACTAGCAAAAAATAAAAGCAAGCTTGTATGAAGTCAGTAATGACAATGGTTTGAGACTGATTGACTTTGCGAGTGGGAAGCAGATGATAATCAAAAGTACTTGGCACCCGCGAAAAAACAAAGGAGGAGACATGGATATCACCAGATCGAGTAACAAGAAATCATATAGACCATGTTATCATAGACAGGCGTCATGCATCAGACATCATGGATGTTAGAAGTTGTAGAAGTGCTGATGCTGATTCAGACCATTATCTTGTAGGAATAAAATACACACAAAAAATAGACTTGCAGAAAAGAAAAGGTAAGAAGAAAACAACGCATGATGTACAGGGTTTTTAAATGTGGAATTGCAAGAGAAATACAAGAAGAAAATAGCAGAATCTTTGGAAATAAGAAAGGAGTTATGGGAGAAAGGAGATGTGGAAAGTAAGTGGGAGATAATCAGAACAACTATCAGTGAAGTTGCAGATGATACTTTGGGAAAGAAGGAACATGTAAAGAGAGCAGAATGGTTTGATGAAGATTGCTTAACACTAATTTAAGAGAGGAATAAAGCTACGCAAAGAATGATTCAAAGGAAGACAAGGCAAACAGTGGAAGAGTACATAGAGAAGAGGAGAAGAGGCGAAAACATATGTAGATCAAAAAAAAAAAAAAAATGCTTTTGAGAGAAAGTGAATCGAAGAACTGGATGACACGAAGGATAGAAATGAGGTACGAAAGTTTTATGAGAGAACAAAAGACATTAAGAGAGGATTTCAACCAAGAGCTGTTTTCTTTAAGGACGAGGAAACCTCATCGGCGACAAAAGCAAAGTGCTCGAAAGATGGCAGGAGTACTTTTACAAGGTACTCAATGGAAATAATGAGGATGATAGAGAAGTGGAAAACATCAGTGATGATGGGAAAGATGATGGTTAATGTAAGGAAAGATCTTCATTGAGGTAATCACATAAATGGGATTGTAAATAAAGGGTACAGATCTCTGTACATGGTTATGAGGGTGTTTAGGGGTTGTAGTAAGACCCCAACTAGAGTATGGTTCCAGTGTATGGGACCCTCACCAGGGTTACCTGATTCAAGAACTGGAAAAATCCAAAGAAAAGCAGCACGATTTGTTCTGGGTGATTTTCGACGAAAGAGTAGTGTTACAAAAATGTTGCGAAGTTTGGGCTGGGAAGAACTGGAAGAAAGAAGACGAGCTGCTCGACTAAGTGGTATGTTCCGAGCTGTCAGCGGAGAGATGGCATGGAATGACATTAGTAGACGAATAAGTTTGAGTGGCGTCTTTAAAAGTAGGAAAGATCACAATATGAAGATAAAGTTGGAATTCAAGAAGACAAATTGGGGCAAATATTCATTTATAGGAAGGGGAGTTAGGAATTGGAATAACTTACCAAGGGAGATGTTCAATAAATTTCCAATTTCTTTGAAAACATTTAAGAAAAGGCTAGGAAAACAACAGACAGGGAATCTGCCACCTGGGCGACAGCCCTAAATGCAGATCAGTATTGATTGATTGATTGATTGATTGAAGAAAGAGAATTGAATGAAGAGTTAATAGAGCACCCAGATTTAGAAGAGGTCAGGATAGCAATTAAAGCATTAAATAACAACTAAGTCCCAGGTGAACATGGGATGGAAAACTGTTGAGATATGGGGGAGGAGGAGAGAAGGCTGTTCATGAGTTGATAACGGAGGTTTGGATGAAGGAGGAAATGCCCAAGGATTGGACAGCGGGCATAATATGTCCAATACATAAGAAAGGAGATAAGGCAGTATGTGGAAATTACCAAAGGATTACTTCGCTGGATGAAAAAAACAAGGTTTTCAGTAACATATTAGCCTCAAGACTAGAACTATGGATGGAAAGGATACTAGGGGATTACCAGGCAGATTTTAGAAAAAAATCGCTCTGCACTGGATCATATTTTTATATTGCGACAATTACTGGAGAAGTTTTATGAGTATGACAAGCAGCTGCACCTGCTGTATGTTGATTTTAAACAGGCATATGACAGTCTAGATAGAGGCAAAATTTATACATTTATGAGAGATTTTGGAAGAGCCTCCGTGGCTCAGGCGGCAGCGCGCTGGCCTCTCACCACTGGGTTCCGTGGTTCAAATCCCGGTCACTCCATGTGAGATTTGTGCTGAACAAAGCGGAGGTGAGACAGGTTTTTCTCCGGTACTCCGATTTTCCCCGTCATCTTTCATTCCAGCAACACTCTCCAATATCATTTAATTTCATTTCATCTGTCATTCATTAATCGTTCCTCCAGAGGAGTGCGACAGGCTTCAGCAGCCGACACAATTCCTATCCTCGTCGCTAGATGGGGGCTTCATTCATTCCATTCCTGACCCGGTCGAATGACTGGAAACAGGCTGTGAATTTTCATTTTCATGAGAGAGTTTGGAATCCCGAGAAAATTGGTTAGGTTGACAGAAATTACCTTGAAAACAACAGTGTGCAAGGTGAGAGTGGAACAGGATCTGTCAGAGGCGCTTTTACTTGAAAAGGGGCTGAGACAAGCGTATGTTCTCTCCACACTTCCATTCAATTTTGCACTGGCAAAAAGTAATATGCCAACTACACATCAACCCAGGGGGAACCATCCTGAACAGATTAGTACAAGTGATTGCATATGCTGATGATGTGGCAATTATTGCACGAAACGAAACAGCTCTTGAAGAGAACTATGCTTTGTTAGAACAGAAAGCAAGGGACTTAGGGGTAGAAGTGAATATAAATAAAACAAAGTATATGAAGATGGCTGATACAGAGGGAGCAAGAGGAAGGACCACAGTGAGAATACATGGGAAGGAATATCAAAGAGTTACAGCTTTCAAATATCTAGGCTCAGTAATAACTGCAGACAATAAAACCTCTGGGGAAATACAGGAAAGGATAACAAGTGGGAACCGATGCTTTTACGCCTTGCAAAAGATGTTTAAATCCACGAATGTCAGTAGGAATACGAAAATAAAAATATACACTACAGTACTAGGACCTATAGTGATGTATGGCTCAGAATCCTGGGTGATGACTACTAGAGAAGAACAGTGGCTGTTGCGGTGAGAAAGGAAGATATTGAGAAAGATATTTGGAGCAGTTAGAAAGCAGGATGGATGGAGAATGAGGAAAAATGCAGAGCTGCAAGGATTGTTTGGCCAGCCAGATATTATTGTTAAAATTAAGCAGGGAACAATTAGGTGGGTTGGTCATGTTCAGAGAATGGCAGACACCGGTAGTAAAAAAAGTCTGACGTGAAAATGATCCTTGGAGATCTCAATGCAAAGATTGGAAGAGAAGACGTGTATAAACACATAGTAGGGAAAGAAAGCTTGTACCAAGTTCGATAGCTGCAGTCACTTAAGTGCGGCCAGTATCCAGTATTCGGGAGATTAGGTTCGAACCCCACCGTCGGCAGCCCTGAAAATGGTCTTCCGTGGTTTCCCATTTTCACACCAGGCAAATATGGGGCTGTGTCTTAATTAAGGCCACGCCCGCTTCCTTCCAACTCCTAGCCCTTTCCTTTCCCATAGTCGCCATAAAACCTATCTGTGTCGGTACGACGCAAAACCACTAGTAGTTCGCTTAAGTCACATGCAACAATATTTTTTTTTCTTTATAATTTGTTTTTACGTCGCACCGACACAGGTAGGTCTTATGGCGACGATGGGATAGGAAAGGCCTAGGAGTGGGAAGGAAACGGCCATGGCCTTAATTAAGGTACAGCCCCATCATTTGCCTGATGTGAAAATGGGAAACCACGGAAGACAATTTTCAGGGCTGCCGGCAGTGGGGTTCGAACCCACTATCTCCCGGATCCAAGCTCACAGCAGCGCGCTCCTAACCACACGGCCAGTCCGGCCCCGCGGTGTAGGGGGCAACGCGTCCGCCTGTCACGTGGCGGCCCCGGGTTCGATTCCCAGCTGGGTCAGGGGTTTTTAATTGTAAAGAATTAATATCCTTGGCCTGGGGACTGGGTGTTCGTGTCGTCCTTAACGTTCTTTTCCTCACATTCAACACTCTACACTTCCTCCATTCCAATTACACGCTGATTCATATCACATGGTACAAGTAGGGGTGAAATATCTCTATAGGTCGACGCCCCGAACAAATGGCATTAAAAAAAACGCATGGCCAACTCGCCCGGTGCAACAAGTATAGACAATTTTCGAACACTACTGCAGGCATGCCAGGACAGCAAATACGACAGGAAAGAAAGGCTCCCAATGCGTCTTTATCAACCCTTAAGGGGCTACCTGGCCGAGGCGGTAAAGGCATGCTCGGTTCGCCCGGAAGGACGTGGGTTCGAATCCGCGTCAGGAAGTCGTAAAATTTAAGAAACGAGATTTCCACTTCCGGAGGTGCATATGGCCCTGAGGTTCACTCAGCCTACACCAAAAATAAGTACCAGGTTAATTCCTGGGGGCAAAGGAGGCCGGGCGTAGAGCTAACCACTCTACCCCACCACGTGCCGAGGTTAACAATGGTGGAAGCCTTTACCTTCCACTCCTCCAAGGGCCTTCATGGCCTGTACGGAGGTGACTTTTCTTTTGCTTTGCATCAACCCTTACGAAGTGGTTATGTGAAGAACTAACCTAAACAGAAGCAGAATATTACCGTCTTTCTTTGGTCAGTTATTGGCTAAAATACGGTTACCTATAACAAAGGTTCTGGTCTAAGTTCAGGGCAACAGTTGATAGCTTATTTTAACAGTGGCAGTTAAATATTTCTAAACTGCAGCTCTTTTTTTAGCGAATACTTTTTCACTCCTACTAAGCTAAAAACTCTGATTTGAGTCCTTAAGAATTTCAACCTTCACATTAGTTAGCTTGCGGAACGACATAAAGCTGCTCACGGTTGTAAATATGCTTCGGTAAATAAATAGCTAATCTGATGTATAACCCCCCCCCCCCTTCCCTCCCAAAGACTAGTTTATAGTCACAGAAAACATCAGCTTTACAGAAACTGTTTTCTCTCTAGTGTAAATGGTAGGTCTGGATTTGTAGAAACCAAAATGTATCTTAATGAAGCAAGGGGGTTCCCTTAAGATGAGCGATTGAGAACTACGGCATGTATTACTTTGTTATCTAATTTAGTAACTACTAGCCCGGTGCCGCTGCAGAGACTATCTTTACTTCTTAAATTTCTTGAACATTAATAACTCTATCGTCTATCTTTCCACTTCGTCATTACAATCAAGGGAAACCACGCTTAAGTAGGCCTACATCTTTACCTCACCCTTTAATTTGTGTAAGCCTATTTCTTTTTTGTTGTTCATTACTGGTTCTTCTTCATAACGAAGGTACAATATAAGGAAAGAATTGCGAACGTTTGTATAAGATGTGGTTTGAGGTTATGTCCGACTTACAGGCTGAATGGTCAGCGTTGAGGCCTTCGGTTCAGAGAGTCCTGGGTTCGATTCCCGACCGGGTCGGGAATTTTAATACCTTAATTCTTCTGGTTCAGACAACGCACTACACTATCGACCATCGCAGAAATACGCAATAGTGATTACATCCCTCCATGCAAGGTTGGCGTCAGGAAGGGCATCCGGCCGGAAAACAGGGCCGAATCTACATGATCGACACACTTCGCAACCGCGACCCCGCAGATGTGGGAAAAGAGGCATAAAATAAGAAAAAGAAGAAGATATGGTTTGAGGTTATGGCCGAATGTTTCCGCAATTATCAAGCCAGCAACTAAATTAATTTGAGGTATTTCTAGAGAAGTACATTACCGAGTTCATCGTAACACTCATGTCTTCCACTGCAAACTTGTAGCTAGTTGCTATAATCCCAGTCAACTGAAGGAACATAAGACATCGGACGCGAGCGGGTTCCTCTCAAGCTGAGTGACGAATTGGACATCACATGGAGTTCAACATTAGGTCTCAGCATGGAAACTGCCAACTGACGGTCGTGTGGTGGTGATGGTGATGGTACAGGTCAACCGTCGGGGGGCTGTGTGACACCAACTAACACAGAAACACGCAACAGTGAATATATCCCCCCCGCACAGGGTTGGCGTCAAGAAGGGCACCAACTAACACAGAAACACGCAACAGTGAATATATCCCCCCACACAGGGTTGGCGTCAAGAAGGGCATACGGTCGTAAAACTAGACTCAATCCGCATCAGTGTCGACTCCAAATAACTGGGGAAAAGACCAGAAAAGAAAGAGAAAATAAAGAATGAAAGTAATAGTCGGAGCGGAAATAACTTTTATCTTGAATATAAGTTTCTATAACACCTCTCCATAAAGCCATCTTATATTGCCAGCTGGAATATAATATTTTCTTTACTGACACCACGAAGGAACATACGGCAAAAATGTTCGGAAAAAATATTCAAATTTTCTAATAGCTTATGGATGTCGTCCAGCAACGAAAAACCAGCATTAGTATTCAATGTTTATAGAACGAGTTCAAATGATAATGTATGTATACTACGCACACAACAGAGCTTATTATAGATTCCAATTGCAGTGTATATACTCCGTTTATTGGTAATATGGTTGTCGAATATAATATTTTTCAATGGACACAACACATGAATATATATGTTTTATATCAAATATATAACCAAATTAAAATAATTCTCTTGACCCAACAGAATGGCACCAAATTAATATACATTAATATCTGTTATACATTAACAAACTTCTAACTAAAAACTAACCTATCAATTCACACAATAATATCATACCTATATAAGCCTATACAGACATTTTCAAATGTTAGGAATGGGAAACATTTCTGTTAACCATGGAGGAGTGCTTATAGCAATTCTGAAACTGGACATAAATTGGTGGAGAGGAGTAGGAGTGGATACAAGCTAAGTGTGGAAATAATATCAATAAGACTAATGAAGCAAATACTCATTACAAATTGCTCTACTGGACAAATGTAATGAAGCGTAAGACAAGAGACACTCGAATACGAAATATTATAGCAAAGAGCGAGAGTCAGGAAGGAAGTGAACACTCGAGAGCACAAAAACTGACAGCAGCGAAATAATTAATTATAAACATTCTCGAAATTAGGAGATTCGTGAACACAGTAGGAAGATACAAGCCAAAGAGATGATACTTTGAATCCTGCCACCTGTAGTGTAGAATACGTTCCTCCAATTTCAAAGAGGAGGATTTTTAAAGAAAGCCAACTTCTGTGGCGACCAATTTTTGTGGACTAGCATACATGTATACCTTTGCTGGCGAGACATAGTGCGTACAGTGCACTCTGTCTTCTAGTGCGGGCTAGAACGAATTTATTCTTTTCAGTGACCAGCCCCAGACTTATCCTTGGCTTTGAAAATATGAAAGTACCGGAGCGATGCCATGAAAAAATGCCATTCCTTGTACAGCCCTATTATGAATGGTGCGAAGATGTTGTTCATAGCATCAGTTGGTATGTGCATTCAGTGGGCATGGCAGACTGGTATGTAATAGCAACTCCTGGCTCGGTGAGGAAAGCAAGGAGTGGTGGTATACATGTGGTATACATGGAAATAATGTACAATACAACGAACAGAACAAAATATGTTCTGTTAAGACATCAAAATAATTTTTCTTTCAGGAAAATAATTTTGCCATTATAATAAATTACAATACTAGAATCCTTTCCTTAAAAAGCATCCGTTTTCATTTAATACAGTTTTTCTAACATCATGTCAGTGAAAACATCGCCATTACTCATTACAATCAAGGGAAACCACACTTTACCTCACCCTTTAATATGCGTATTTCTTTTTCGTTTATTCGGTCGAACCCTATTTATAAACAAAAATTAAGATCGCTAAACTATTATTTAAGCGCAAGTGGGGCAGTTCCATAGAAATAAGATCTCAAACTGAACAGACAAGAGCTGGATTTAAGAAAATATCCAAAATCCTCTGCAGCAGGGAATTTAACATTAGTATTCACCTCCAGAGACTTCGGTGCTACGTTTACTGAGTATTGCTCTACGGGGCTGAGGCTTGGACACTCACAGCTAGTTCCAGCAAAAGATTAGAATCTTTCGAGATGTAGCTCTACACAAGCCCACTGGGTGGATGAAGTACGCGACACCGAAGTACTTAAACGACTACAAAATGAACTAGAGGTCATGCACACCATCAAAAGGAGAAAACTAGAGTACTTTGGACACATGATGCGAAGCAAATACCAACTCCTTCAAAGTATCACCCATGGTAAAATTGAAGAAAGAAGAAGCCGTGGACGAAGACGAATATCTTATTTAAGAAAACTGTGTGACCGGTATCGAACCAGCATTTCCACAGTAAGTCACACTCTTAGAGCCGACATCAAATGAGGAAGGATACGGCATGAAAAGAAGCAGAAGAAGAATAACTATCATGGATGATGTTTTTATTAGTTGCCATTCCACATTAAACGATCTAAATGCCGATACGACTTTCAGGTAAGGAAGTTAAAAGGAGTAAAGACATTTATCCTTGAAGCACTGGTTCCAAGCATAGTAGTGTTGACAGCTAGTTACATATTAACAGTTATTAACATAAATAATTTCTGTTCTGTCTTAGTATTACAAAAAGGATGTAACAAGGATAAAACTATGAGATATTAAACGTTTAATTTACCTACGGTGAAAGCTTTCGTTATTGTACTGTTGTTTTACGTCGACGATTGCGACGATGGGACAGGAACGAGCTAGGAGTGGGAAGGAAGCGGCCGTCGCCTTAATTAAGTTACAGCCCAACCATTTGCTTGGTGTGAAAATGGGAAACCACGGAAAACCATATTCAGGGTTGCCGATAGTGGTGGGGTTCGAACCTACTATCTCCCGAGTACTGAATACTGACCGCACTTAAGTTACTGCAGCTATCGAGCTCGGTGTGATGCAGTTTCAGACATTTGATTTCCCTACATGACGCAATGTCAAAATAACCTATTTTCCTACGATTTTTTTTCCACATTTCCGATTCCAGACGGTAACTTTAAGGCACTACATTTCAGAAAGTGGAATTCGATGTCAACACCAGTGAAGAAGTAACGTCCACTAAATGCAATTAGCAAACCCTCTTTAAACACAAATATCTAGATGGTAGCAGTCAGCCCGACAGTTTTTTCTGAGCAAGAATTACGGATCAAGTGGTGACGGATTGTGAGCAAAACCTTTCAATATACAAAAGTATGATTAGTACTTCAAAAATGCACTCCGTTTTGTAGTTACAAATCAATGAATGGTGTTAAAAACAGAATTATCTCCCCTGTAAAAATACAAAGCTTCATTAAAATATTTTAAACAATCAGAAAAGTGATAGGTACAGATGGAACCGTATGATTGTCAACAAATACGTTATTTGGAAAAAACCTAATAATAATAATAATAATAATAATAATAATAATAATAATAATAATAATAATAATAATAATAATAATGTTATTTGCTTTACGTCCCACTAACTACTTTTACGGTCTTCGGAGACGCCGAGGTGCCGGAATTTATTCCCGCAGGAGTTCTTTTACGTGCCAGTAAATCTACCGACACGAGGCTGTCGTATTTGAGCACCTTCAAATACCACCGGACTGAGCCAGGATCGAACCTGCCAAGTTGGGGTCAGAAGCCCAGCGCCTTAACCGTCTGAGCCACTCAGCCCGGCAAGGGGAAAAACCTCCAAGACCAGAGGAACTATGACACCTGCCACTAAACAGATCACAATTTATTATTCCATATAATGTATGCTATCAAGGAGCAAGAATAGCCCAGGGAACGCGATATAGCCGACTGTTCATTTTTGTGTGTCCGTCAATAATAAAAGTGATGCAATTTTAATGTCTTAAAATTTATTGGCTGGGTCTCCTCAAGGCAGTGAAAACTGATTACACACGGAAGAAGATGACTCATTTTCATATTCCATGCAGATACTAAGTTACTCACACATATGTTATCTATTGATGATGATTATTATGATCGTTGTTTAAGAGTGCTTAACAGCTAGGTCATCGGCTCCTAATGGTAGGAGGTGCAACGAAATGAAACATTAATTAAAACTTCAAAATGTATCCACTGAGTAGAATCTAAAACGAATTATGATGAAACCTGACCATGAATCCAAAACAATCAGTGGATCCAATTCACAACGCCGTTTTTTTCTGAGATGACGATCGTTGTCCAAAGGGGTCCAAATTCCAGGTCACCGGCCCCCCATAATAGTATTAATCACTGGTAAAGCAGAACCAATGTGTTCCTCCAATAGCAGTACTAACCACAGGTAACGTAGACTCATGGTGTTCTTCGCATGGTAGTACTAATCACAGGTAATGTAGACCCATGGCATGTCACATAATGGCACCACTCAAAAAGCATAAGTAACACAGACCCATGGTGTTCCTCAAATAAGGGTACTACTCACAAGTAACGCTGACCCAGGGTGTTTTTCTCTCTCTTTTAATGGGACTAATCACGGGAGCCGGCTAGATCCGTGGTGTCCCTCACATAGTGATACTAATTACTGGCAATGTAGATCCACGGTGTATCACACATTATAGTCCCACCCACAGGCAACATAGACCCATGGTGTTCCTCAAGAAGAGGTACTAATCAGAAGTAACGTAGACTCACGGTGTTCCTCACATCGAGCTACTAATCACAGATAATGCACTACTCACAGGTAATGGCACATATCATAGCTAATGCAGACCCATGGAGTTACTTACAAAGGTAAGGGTGTATTCTGCCCGAAGGCAGGTCCGAACCTCCGCAGAGGTGTGCCTGAGTTCCTTTCCGCTCCTCCATTCCTTTACCCCCACCAACAGCGCGTGGCAACCCATCCAAATCGTGAACACGCCCAATGTTGCTTAACTTCGGAGATCTAACGGGATCCGCTGTTTCAACACGGCTACGCCATTGGCGAGTTACTTACATAGTAGTACTATCACAGGAGCTGCTCGGAACCGTGATGTTCCTCACATAGTGGTACTAATCATACTAATCATAGGCAACGCAGGTCCACGGTGTCGCTCATACAGTGGTACTAATCACCCAGTCCCGTGGTAACACAGACCCGTGCTGTTCCTCACATAGTGGTACTAATCACAGGCAACTTAAGCCCATGGTGTTCCGCATACAGTGGTACTAATCACGGATACTGTAAACTCATAGTGACCCACCCACGATAATACTAATCACAGACCCAGGGTGTTCCTCACATAGTGGTACTAATTGCAAGTAAAGTTGATCAGTGGTGTTCCTCGCGTGTTGGTTCAATATCCACCATCCCTTGGCCGCCCTATTATTGTTATTATTATTATCGATCATATATTTTTGAAAGAAGTCATGATAACCCAAAATTCTGTGTGGTAGTATACACTTTTACAGAAACGGAAGCACAACATTCACGTAGCAGCTAACACACTACCTCGGACTGCCATGTTGCGTGATGGAACAGTAATCCATGGAAAACACTGCAACACACACTATAATACACAGGCAGCCAGCCCGAGCTCGACTGAGCGACTGGCGTAACACACTAGGCTGTGGTAGCACCGCTCCCACACTGCTCCAGCCCACAGCACTTGTACAGCACATCAACTGCCCTCTAGAGGCAAACTCGTGAGTAGCAGACGTCAAGGAAAACTTGAAACATTATCTTTTTAAGCTTCGCAATTAATTCTTTGTTTTACATTCAACTTACCCCTCTAAAATGTTCTGTGTTTTAAACCTTCTAAAATGTTAAGGGTTTTAAACCTTTCAAAACAATTTGCTCGTGATCATACTTCAATACAGCAGAGAGTCTGCTCGAAATTTAAACAATTCTGCGACATTTTACATTTTAGGCGTGGTTCTTCTCAGCAGGTGACTGCATTGCCTTACGTCCATCACGCGCATCCATCTCGGTCATGACTCATGACTGATACCCAAATCACCTTCATCGAATTAGAACGGTGGATTCTCGTAAATGCGACAAGGACCAAGTGGACATTGCAGATCTTAATCACATCATTCTCGGTTGCAGTAATTAGCGACATGAACGAAATGTGTTATATTAAAGAACTAGCCCTTATTCATGTTCCTTTTCCTACCAGTATAGTATATAAACTAAGAAGATCTGATAAAATTGCCGAATGCGAAAGGAAATTACAAAACAATTATTAGAAAAAGAGCCTACATTCAAACCCGCTCTCCAGAGGCTAATATACTGTGCGTGACTACGTACTAGCAGCTTAGTGTAGTTGGGTGGGCGGTCGTATACTATGTTTAAGATTGCGGGTTCAAATCCCGATAATGGAGGTTGGCACTTTAGAAGGCTTAAAAGTGAGTCACCAGAGTCTAATTCCCAGGCACACTAAAGACCCCATTTTCTGAGCAAAATTATCTTATTCTGACTTCTCTTTCAATCGATAACAATAGGGTCGTTTATATATAATACTGTATTACTAGCGGATGTACCTGTGCTTCGCAACGGAATTCTCAGAAAGACTACCTTGGCGGTTTTCCCAACTGAAGTCAACATATGACATAACAATGACGACAGTATTACGCTGTCGATCTAACAGTCTAAAGTTCCAGTGTTGGACTGACCAGGCTGGGAACAATCGTCTGCCATTATTCCGTTAAATATGCACACTGCTCATTCTAACCAGTGCCTCAGAATAGGGATTGGATAACTGGAACGCTATGATGAACCAGTGTTTACGTACCAGTACAGTATCAGACAATTTATGAACCTGAAAAATTAAGATATAGATACCAAATCAAATAAAATTAAAGCATACATTATGTAAGAAGTAAGAAAGTATATAATAAAGCTTATTTATTAACTTATACTACAATAATATCTTATCTTATACACACTTAAGAAAATGGAAATTGCAACACTATGAAGGAATTGGTCGTTTGTGTTGATTTTCAAGATATGGAACGATGCCGCGTAGGTATGTAAACGATCAAAGTTTCAGACCCATTGGATTGTTGCTACAGGTCTCTCCACGTGATTGGTCGCGGAGGAATCAACTCCAGTATACAGACTCTGGTGTAGCGTAGTTGACTTGCAGTCTGTGCAGTGAAGTGTTTCCCGTCAAACATGCCTCGACGACAGAGAAGAGCACGCTATCAACAACTGTCGCCGTTTGAGAGGACTCCGATAATTGGACTGTGTGAGGCTGGATTATCGCTAAGGACTGTCGCTGCACGTGTTGGCCGACAGGCATCTACGGTACAACGTGTATGGCAGCAGTGGTCAAATGAAGGTACCCACACTCGTAGACCTGGCACAGGCCCAGCGCGACAGACAACTGTGAGAGAGAATCGCCGCATCATTCGGATGGCCCGGATGGAACCCCATGCAACAGCAGCACAAATTCGAGGAGCTGTGGCACCCCACGTTACAAACAGCTGGCATTCGCCTGCGTGCAGCTGGGTTACGAACTCGTGTCCCTGCAGAAGGTGTTCCATTGGCCCCACAACAGCGACGTGTAAGGCTGGCCTGGTGTCGAGAAAAATCGACGTGGGTCGACGAATGGCATAGGGTCATTTTTAGTGATGAACCGCGCTTCTGTCTTGCCCGCAGTGATCGCCGGAATCATGTGCGCCGACATACCGGGGAGAGGGGCCGCCCAGATCTTATTGTCGAGAGGCACACAGGGCCAACACCAAGCATTGTGGTCTGGGGAGCTATTGGCTTTAATGTGAAATTACAATTAGTGCTCGTTGAGGGCACTATGACTGCTCGACAGTACGTTGATAGGATACTCAATCCAGTGGCTGTCCCTATGGTGGCGAACATTGCTAATGGGATGTTTCAGCAGGACAATGCCCGGGTTCACACTGCACGCATCTCCAGAGAAGCTCTCCACGACATCACAACATTAGAATGGCCCGCCAGATCCCCGGACCTCAGTCCTATTGAACATGTGTGGGACATGATGGGTCGACAACTGGCCAACCGTCCTCAGCCACCCACATCTCTGGAACAACTAAACCCTGCAGTGCAGCAATCATGGGCCACAATTCCTCAGGAAGCGATCCAGGGCCTTCTTGACTCCATGCCTCGACGAATTCATCAATGTATTGCAGCTCGTGGTGGGCACATCCTGTATTGATTGTTGTCCAAACTTGCGGTCTGAGGGACCTGAAAGTTTAATCATCGAATCACAACCGAACACTCGTCCTGCATGTTCAATTGCAGCAATGTAGCACCATTCCTTTTGGGTGTTGCAATTTCCATTTTCTTCAGTGTATATAAAGCCACAAGGCTCACTCACTAAAGCTAAGAGAGAAACAATTTTCTTAGAAATATACATATTTCTGATTGTTAAGACACAAGAATGCCTGATCTCAGCCCCTTGCGTACTCCTCCAGGAAGATTTAAGGACTGCTTTACTTGGGTATAGTTAGTGTTATTCGCGAAACGGTGAAGATTAAAGCAAACAAAGGATTTGTTAAACTTAGTGGTACGGTAAGGAGCCTCCGTGGCTCAGACGGCAGCGCGTCGGCCTCTCACCGCTGGATACCGTGGTTCAAATCCCGGTGACTCCATGTGCGATTTGTGCTGGACAAAGCGGAGGCGGGACAGGTTTTTCTCCGGGTACTCCGGTTTTCCCTGTCATCTTTCATTCCAGCAACACTCTCCATTCTCATTTCATAGCATCTATCACTCATTAATAAATCACTCTGGGAGTGGCGACCCCATCGCACTAATAGCCTATATCTGCTTCATTCATTACATCCCTGACCCGGTCATTGACTGGAAAACAGGTTGTAGGTTTTCATTTTCAGTGGTACGATGAAGGGGAATTTGAATGGTAATTTTTGTACACCTATTACCTCTGTTATGTACTGAATCCATAGGTTTAAATGCATTATAAAGGTAGAATGAGGTCTTCAGTTTGAGAATTTTGTGCGTAGCAACGGCTACTGAGATTTCCCTTCGTTCCTGGAGTTTGAACCACTGCAGCTGTACGTAAAAGCGTGGCATGTGTTCTTCACGCCTGGCATTTGTCATGTAACGAACACATGCGTTTTGTACCCTCTGTAATTTTATGTTCAAAGTTTCAGATAAGTCGTTGTATACGACAGAGCCATAGTAAATTATCTGGAATATAAGATTTTGAACAAGTAGTTTTCGCATGAAAGGTGGTATACATGACACGTTACGTTTCAGAATACAGTATGCATGGATGACAACTTTTCTGATCACATTTGACGTATGATCAGACCAGGATAGGGTTCTGTCGAAAATTAGCCCTAGATTGTTAACGGTGTCACTATAATGGATATCTGTATCTAGAATTTGTATTGCTGGGAGGGATTTGAGATCAACAGTTTGCAGGAGTTTTGTGTAACCTATGCAAATAAGCTGAGTCAGTCACATTTAATTGAAGGTTATGATTTGCGCTCCATTCGATCAATCGAGAGATGTCATAGTTAAAATGCATTATACAATAAGGTTCGTTAGTGAGACTAAAGTGGAAATAAACTTGTAAGACATCAGCATACATGTGAAAGGTACTGCCTTTAAAGACTTCAGACATGTCACTAATATAAATAGAAAAGAAAACAAAGGACCGAGCACTGATCCTTGTGGTACGCCCCAGTTTACTGGTTCCTAGCTAGAGGATCGTCCGTCAACAAACGTCACTCTTTGTGACCTATTTGACAGATATGATTCAAACCATGACAGAGCAATCTGCGAGAAACCAACTAACTTCAACTTAGTAAGAATCAACTCATGATTAACAGAGTCAAATGCCTTAGAGAAATCAAAGAGACATAAGATAGTAAACTGCCTCTTATCGGTGGCCGCGCGTATATCATCTGCACCTTTCAGTAGAGCAGTAGTAGTACTATGGCCCTTCTTAACGCCAGATTGGTAGGGATTTAGAATGTGGTTTTTAGACTGATATTCACATATCTGCTCATGAAAAAATGTTTCTAGTGCCTTACTAAGTGCAAGAGGATGTTGATATGCCTAAAATCACTACAGACTGCTGGTATTTTCTTTTTGGGCATAGGACGTACATTCGCAAGCTTCCATTCTGAGAGATAAACTCCATTCTGTAGAGAGAAGTTAAATAAATAAATGCACAAGGGTAGGAAGAAATATGTCAATGCAGATAGAAATAATGGATATTCAGATATTATCTGGACCTTTAGCTTTAGTTCGAATTGATCTGACTGCTTTTTCTACCTGTGAAGGGTGTACGTAGGCTATATGAAATAGAATCTCTGTTACTTGGTGTCAGAATTCTATGTTTGACAGTTTCTGATTTCGGAGAGTTGAAGTTAGAGACTGGTGCCATATAATATTCACATATTCAGATGGAGTAACAGGCATCTGGCTATCTAGAGAGCGACCGACTCCAATACCAAGTTATTTTGCAGCACGCCAGAAGCTGAGGTGCTCTTACGGAGGATGATGTACGTGTACTTCACTTTAGTGTTTCTAATGATTTATTTTGTCTCGTTACGCAAGATCCTGAATTGCTCGTAATCATCTGAAAGTTTTGTTTTAATAAATTTCTTTCTAGCTTTGTCCCATTTCCTTATCAATTCCTTAATACGCTTATTGAGCCATGGTGTTGACTGGTGTTTTACGAGAATTCCTTTTCGGGGCGCATGGTTGTCATAGAGAGAAAGTACAAAGCTGTTGAAGAGAAACGTGTTGATCTACGCCATTAGACTGGAGATGAGTAGCAGCATAAGACACAAAGCACATCACAACAAACAATGGCCAATGTAGTGTTATTGTTGATCAATTTTATGAACTCCCTTATATTGTAGGCCTTCATATTTAGTTTTCTCAAGAATCTGTGATATTAGGATATCTTAAACAATTATCTATAACGTAGACTGTAGTCCTTTATTCCCCGACTTCATATACCGATTTTCATGAAATTCTGTTCACCCATTTTCTCGTGGTTCGACGTTGATATGGACTTAGCAACAAAAATACAAACTCATGAATATCTGTGTTATCATAGCCGATACGGTAAAAAGGTATGACATAAATGATCGGAAATGTAATTATATATAACTTTAGATTTGTAGTATTTATCGATAGTACAACTAATAATATAAATATTTGAGAATTCAATTTTAGGCCTTTCCCTAAACTACCATTTCATCCAGCATGAAAAAAAAATTATAGTCTAGATTGTAGTGGATCATCCTCGACTTTACAAACCGATTTTCATTAAATTATCTCCAGCCGTTTACTCGTGATGCGTGTACATACCTACATACATACATACATACATACATACATACATACATACATACATACATACATACATACATACATACATACATACATACAGAGAGAGAGAAATTACGGGAAAGTAAAAGTGCATTTCCCTGTTACTGTGGACATGACCGATAAAGAAATACCATTCTTTTCAAATTCTGAGCAATGTATAGACAAAACTCATATCTATAAATTAAGACAGATACGATATATGCAAGTCTTGAGCCCCAAAGAAGAGGGAGCTGATGCTGAAACAAAATCTATAAGAGACTGTTGCCACTTGCGCGTACAAGACCCAACTCTACCAATCACGGCGGAAAACATAACAAGCGCCAAGAGCTTGAATATCTAAGGGGGGTTATGACTGAAATTTGTGGAATTTGTGTCGAAAAATCACTTTTTGAGTTTTGTGTTTAAAAATTAGCTCCATCTTTTCTCTATCAGAAAATGTTATAAATTTCCTTCCAGTGCCATTTTTAAACCTCCCAGCGGCTATTTAAAGGGAGAGCGCGTGGGATTTACTGTCCGGTCCACGCCCTCTTTCTACTGAGACGCCACAGTCTTCGTTGTTGTTGAGTTGTTTGTTCGGAATTTTGAATATTGCGCGAAACATTTCCCTCTGAGGACGACAGACACTCAGCTACGCAGTCTCCTTTCATTTGTTTACTACGTAGTCAAAATAAATACTAAAATAAGAGAAATAATTTACTAGTCCAACAAAGGGAACTAAAAATGTGTTGCAAAGCAAGAGTAGATTTATTTTAGCCACACAAGTGCATTTTCAAGGTTGTATAATTTCTCTTCTATCTTTGTTTACATTTTTTACTTAGTATTTATTTACGTCGCGTTGTGGAAGCATGTTCCTGTTTTAATTTGTATACATTTTGCTCGAGAAATCTTATTCCTGAGTGATAAAATTATTTATCCAGTGAAAAGCAGTACCCAAAGTTCATTTTACTGTGTATATATAGTGTGAATATTTTAAATTCAGTGTATATAACGGGATAGTGCTTTGTTTCGAGTATATTTGTAGTTATATACTTTGTTAGGTTAGGCAAACATCCTGTGTTATGATGGATAAAGGGCCCAGAACTTCTTATAGGTCAGGAAAGAAACGCCCTTCTAGGAGAAGCCTGGCTGCAAAATTGAGATATTCAGCAAGGAAATGTCAGGAGGTAAAGCCAGGTACAGCTCCATTTAGGCCTAGTGAGGAGGTTCCTGTTTCTAGTACCTCACCACCTCCAGTTATTACTGTTTCAGAAAGAAAAATCGACTCATTTTCTGATTCTTACCCTACCTCTAAATGTTCTAATAGTGCGCCTGTAAATTACACTTTAGTACATAGTGATGTGTGGAGTGAACTTGTGAAAGAACTACTATGTGGTGAGTGTCGAACCAAGTCAATTTTCATTCAATTTAGAGAAAGCCATGGTTTTTCCTCTAAAATTATTGTTAAATGCAGAAATTGTGATTATGTTTCTGCAAATGTATATAGTTCTCCAAGAGTGAAAAATAATAATTCACAGAGGCCTGCTTTCCATGTCAACAATGCTATGGTTGAGATATTTAGCACTCTAGGTAAGGGTCAACGAGGGTTGGAAAAATTCTCAGTTGGTATGGGCATGAACACTTTAGGACCTAGGCCTTTTTCAGCCCATCTGAAACTTTTAATTGATGAGGGAAAATTAATGAGGAAAGAAGTACTAGATATGGCTGCACAAGTTGTACGCAGTGCTCATGGAGCTAATGACAATGAAATATTAGATATTTGTGTATCATATGATGCGAGCTGGCATAAACGTGGTCACACATCCAACTATGGAGTAGGGTTTGCTATTGACATTCAGACTGGTATTGTGCTAGATTACCATGTGCTGTCAAAGTACTGTCAGAAGTGTGTGGTAGCTGAAAGGGACTTGGGGAAACATAGTTCAGAATTTGATATGTGGTATGAAGGTCATAACAATTCTAGTGAGTGTGAAAAGAATTATTGTGGGTCCTCCAATGCTATGGAAAAAGATATTGGAGAGATTCTGTGGAGGAGGTCACTTGGCAGGGGGTTCCGCTACACTACCATGTTGTCAGATGGGGATGCTAAGACTCATGTTCATTTAAATCAGATTCAAGTATATGGACCAGGTATCACCATAGTAAAGGAAGAGTGCATTAATCATGTATCAAAACGCCTTGGCACTGCTCTTCGCAATACTGTTAGAGATTGGAAGGCAAAGGGCGAAACACTAGGTGGGCGGAAAGAGGGCAGCTTGACGGAAACCACCATGACCAAGCTTGGGCATTATTTCAGACATGCCATAGTCAACAACATCCCAGATGTGGCTAAAATGAAGAGGGCAATTTATTCTACCCTTAGACATTGCATGTCAACAGATCACAACCCTCAGCATATAACTTGCCCCAAAGGTGTCGATTCTTGGTGCTTCTTTAATAGACAGCAGGCAGAGGGGAAACCAGTTGACAGTCATAGTCGAATGACTTCAAGCTTAGGCCATCTGTTGTAACCAAGATTGCACCAGTATATCAGCGACTGGCTTCAGATGAAATGTTGCGACGTTGTTGTGCTGGTAAGACCCAGAATGCCAACGAGTCACTTCACAGTATGGTTTGGTCTAAGTGTCCGAAGGAAGTATTTATTTCCAAGTCAAAACTTGAACTAGGTATACTCAGGGCAGTCTCAGAGTTCAACATGAGACACTACAAGACAGCTGAGACACTTCATGCCATCAGGAATTCACTTCTTTCTTCAACCACCCAGTCATTGTGTAAATCACAAGACAACCGTCGTGTAGCTCGGAGCAGGAAGAGGAGCAGTGAACAACACAAAAAGGAGAGAAAACATCACAAACTGGTAAAAATATCAACAGAAGAAAGATTTAGGAGGTCTGAAGGTGCAACGTATGCTGCAGGACAGTTCTAAAGTGAGTTGATTTTCTTATGCATTTTTCTCACATGTTTTTTCGCATGTATTTGTGTCTAAAAAATGCTCCTTGCGACACAATTGTGACCTGAAATGAATGAAACTTGGTGAGTCTACTCTTATATGTGCTAGGATAGGAAGTTATAATAGGTTTTGACATGGACTGTTTTTTCCTATTGATTTCACGGTGTAGAATTTGGGTCATGCTGTGAATTTCTTTAAAAAACATTTAATGAATATTTCAGAATTTCTGGAAGGAAAACTATAACTCTGATAACAAAACCGTTGATAACTTTTATTTCTGTATGCAAGAGCTACATTTCAGCAAATTTTTAGCTTCATCAGACAAAAACTTCATCGCAAGGGACTTTTTCCGCATGAGTGCATTTTAAATGACAAAAAAATATATATATATATATAATAACTTCAGAACCAAGGTACATATACAGCTAAAATTTAGTGCAGGGTCTAACTGTAATACAATACATGTGTACATAAAATTTGGTTCCAATAGCCTGTAAATTGTAGAAGTTTTAAAATTCAGTCATAACTCACCTTACACTACAGTGCCAAAACGATAGCGATGAAAGGACAGGCAGCTTCGGCACGCGCAAGAATTTATTCTTCCCATTCGCCTTATAAGAAGTATAAGAAGTACTGGATTTCTAATATTAATGAAAACTGCAAATAACTAAGATCTTATAATAGGACTTTTTGGGTATAGTTGCGATCGCCAGGGTCGCGAACATCTTAGGAGAAGAAACCTGTCTTCATTGTTAAAATATATCAAAGGTATAGAGCATTTCGTATCAAATTTATTTCCCCTTCATTCAGCAAGTTGGCTACGCAGTACGAATAGTGTAGTCACAAGCTTGCATTCGGGAGATGATAGGGTACATACAAGCCTCACCGTTACCAACCCTGAGGACTGTTTTCCGTGATTTCTCATTTTCACACTAGGCAAATACGGGGGCTGTACCTTAATTAGCCGCCACCGTCGCTACCTTCCCAGTCTTCACCCGAATCTAACCTAGCATCACGTCGTTGAAAACCGACCAGTCTTAATGCGATGTTAATCAGGTAATAATAAATAAAAAATACCTACATTTTATTAATATATCCAAATGGTTCAAAAATTCGATGAAGACCATCAAATACAAAACAGAAAATCAGTTTGGGAATACAGATAACATTTACAAAATGTATACTAAACCAACCATAATTTAAGAAACAGAAAAGATAAAACTAATTAATTTGCAAAACATTTCTGTGGTATAAAAATGACCACGTTATCAATTTTACAGCAGCAAAAGAAAATAGTCTGCAGATGATGAAAGCATGCTCTAGGATAGCGCTTTACAGAAATGAAAGCTCAAAGTTTCGGCATAAGACGTAAGCGTGGGAAAATTGTCATAATTACTGCAACACTGAAACCAAGGCTTCCTTCCTGCCTAGAAAAGGCCCTTCAAAGTCCAATGTGGAACAAAATCAGAATGAGAACAGAAAATTATTATACAATTATAGCATTGACTAATAAAATTACAGTATTATTATTTTTATTTTGCTATTTGTTTTACGTCTTACGTCGCATCGACACAGATAGGTCTTATGGCGACGATGGGAAAGGCCTAGGAATGGCCTTAATTAAGGTACAGCCCTAGCATTTGCCTGGTGTGAAAAATGGAAATCACGGAAAACCATCTTAAGGGCTGCCGACAGTGGGGTTCGAACCCACTATCTCCTGGATGCAAGCTCTCAGCTCGCGCCCCTTTTCACACGGCCAACTCACCCGGTATTATTATTATTATTATTATTATTATTATTATTATTATTATTATTATTATTAATTATTATGTAACAGACACCAGCACGTCAAAATTTTCTACTCGCATCAGTTCCCTGAAATACTAGGCTGCCGAATTCTGCTGGTAATGAAACTATTATCTTTGTAGCAGAAAGTCAGCGATTAATAGACTACACAATTGACGTCAGCTATAGAACTCGTCTGTTGAGAAAAATCACAACCGTTCTTTAACGCTAAAATCTGCTCCACGTGGAGGTTCACCAAGATATGACTTCAATGAATCAAAAAACTTCAGTACACACCAGGATTCTGTTGAACTGAGGTGGAATCAGTATCATCTATATATTAAAAAAATGTATGAAAACTAAAGCCAGTCAGTTCAGCCATTCTATCCGGTCGATTCCCTTCATTTTTTAACTGAAAGGTATTCATGCACAGATTTGTCATCAGGTACTATAAATCACTTAACTTCCGCCTTCCTCAAATTATTTGATTTTTTCAATTTTTCGTCTCTTTGAAGCAATCATATCTTTGGTTCTAATTGAGGTACGGAGTTCGTTTTGGCCTAGGAACACTCGGTGGATCAAGCTATTTCATATCCGCTCTTAACTATTCAAATCGGTTGATTCTGAGGAAAGTTGTGAGTGCACATTCAATTTGACGTTTCATTTCTTCTACATTTTTTCTCATTGAAGCAATCATATCTTTCGTTCTAATTGAGATACGCAGTTCATTTTGGTTTAAAAACACTCAGTGGATCAAGCGCTTTCTTTTGAGGTAATAACTACTTAAATGGGTAGATTCTGAGAAAAGTTATGAGTACATTTGTCTCCATTATGAAGATCTTTGAAGGACTTTTTAACAATTCGGCGCGTAGTATTGTTCCAAGGAACGTTTAATTCAATTTCTTTGTATGCTGTATTTTCAAGTGTTTTGTTGACACAATATTACATTCTATTACCACAGCAGATCATGTGCTTTATTTCATTAACTCGAAACTTTGCAAATACATCCGTGAGGATAGTAACGAACAACACCATACATTGCGGGTGGAGCCAGCGGGAAACTGCTATACTCCGTACGGCTCTACTTCTAAATTGACGTTTTAGCAGATTTTGGCTCTGTCTGGTGGTTATGCGCTGAAGCACAGACATCCAACCAATCCCAAGCTGCCATTCATATCGATTTATATCGGCAGAGAATGATCTCGAAACCTAGTTGCCAACTCTAATATTTCCATTCGCCACGTGGTTAACCTATCTCGCTCAGCGTGTATGGTATTCGGTACGGTTCGCGATCTTTTTCATTTTCCTTCAATATTTAGTGTGTTTTTCATATTGATGAAGGGTTCCAGTGACTCTGAGATCAGTGGAGTGTCCCCTTCGTAGGCCATAACCTCCTTCCTGTGCCAGCCATTAGCCGTTAGTGATGTGTTATTTCCTCATTCTCTTTTATTGTTAATAATATATTCTCTTTTAGTGCCAGATATTGTTAGAAAGTGTAGTTCTTGTGAATTTGTTTTCAATCCATATTCATTCGTTTTTCTGAGTACTGTATTACAATTTAAAAGGGCTGTTTACAGCGGTCATATTGCATCAGCTGTTCTCGCAGGCGTTGCGCGCTGGCAACAGAGGGAAGGCGATGCTCATTTGTTTTCCGAAACTTCAATTTAGAAGTAAGGCCGTGCGGAGTATAGTAATATTTAATTTCAAACTCAGAATAGTAAATGCATCGAAACGTACACTTCTCTGTAACTTTGGACTCGGTATGAAAAGAAAAAACACTCAGTGCATGACTAAACCAAACAAATCAAGGTACCTCCTCAGTTAGAAAATTACAAATTAAAGATAGTTTTCGATGCAGTCACACGAGTGAGTAACGTTTTGGTCCTCCACAAACTACCGAGCTCGATAGCTGCAGTCGCTAAGTGTGGCCAGTATCCAGTGTTCGGGAGATAGTAGGTTCGAACCCCACTGTCGGCAGCACTGGAGATGGTTTTCCATGGTTTCCCATTTTCACACCAGGCAAATGCTGGGGCTGTACCTTAATTAAGGCCCGCTTCCTTCCCAGTCCTAGGCCTTTCCTGTCCCATCGTCGCCATAAGACATATCTGTGTCAGTGCGACGTAAAAAGAGCCAATTAAAAAAACTCCACAAACTCTGAGGCACTCTTGAATGCGACGCGGTATGGCATTCTCTATGCAGTTCATGTTCGGGGAAGATTCTGGTCAGTTCAACGTACAGATCCCACGTCCCTCCAGGTATCCATTCACGGCTGCTGCACGATGTGGACGAGCGGTACAGTCCTGTACAGGGATGATGATGATGATGATGCTTGTTGTTTAAAGGGGTCTAACATCTAGGTCATCGGCCCCTAATGGTACGAAATGAGATGAAATGGTATGGCAATTTAAAAATCCATAATCCTCCACTGACCAGAATTCGAAAACGTGAAGACGAAGAATGAACGGATATGAAGTTAAAACAATAAGTGGATCCGACGCGCAATGCCCCACATTCCCAGAAACTTAGCGTTAAACTATAGTATTATTGACCAAGGGACAGCTTTTAAAGCACAATACTGACTCGATGATGCTTGTAGTCGAAACTGGTCCAAAATACAGGTCATCGGCCCCTCATAATGGTACTTTTCGCTAGGAAAATAGTACCATGCTATGGGTCATGTTGCGGTACTAATCAAAAGCAGCGCAGACTCGCGGTATTCCACACAGTATGGTACTATGCACAGGTAATAAAATTCGCACATGTAACAGAGACCTCTGGTGTTTCACACACTGCGGCGCTACTTACAGGCAACGCCAACCTATGGCGTTCCTCACGTAAGTGGACTAAACACAGGGACCCGCACTATCCCGTGGTGTTCCTCACAGAGTGGGTACTAAGCATAGGCAAGGCTGAACCATAGTGTCGCTAATCCCATGGTGTTGCTCATATAGGGGTACGAATCACAGGTACTGTAAAAGCCGTCAACGCACTCATCACAAACCTATTGTGTATCTAACATAGTGGTACTAATTACAAGTAGTATCATTGTTCTAATTTTTTCATCCATTGGTCGCCCCTTTTAGTCACCTCTTACGACAGGCAGGAGATACCGTGGGTGTATTCTTCGTCTGCGTCGCCCACCCACAGGGGGTTGTGTGTTTGGTCCGCGAGAGGTATTTTATTTCCCTCAAGTACGCCGGCAAACCGGTTAGGACCCCCCTATCCGCCACCTGGGACGCGGCACGTGGGAGTATCACCTCTTCCCCTGCTACGCCAGCGCAGTAGGTTCGTGGGTCCTGTAGAGTTAAACCCATCTCCTACAGTCTCTGCAGAGCCACTTACTATGGGTCGGATAATGTTGTGTTAGTACACTGCGGCAGTTATGTTTGGAACCTCCAAACTGTTGGCAATGTTCTACTGAGAACTGATTCACTGCAACGTTCCCCTCTTGCAGAGAGTTATCATCAGGGTGTAAACCAATTCACACTTCATCAGAGAACATCCTGGACTACTGATGTGTCCAAGCCAATCGAACGCGAGCTATCTTTGTGATTTCCTCCAAGTGGAGGAGTCCTGAGGGGTTCTATTGAATACAGTCCCGTATCATGAAGCCTATCGTGTGGTGTCTCGAAGCTCGTAACGTAGAGTAGTACCAGTGCGTGTAGAGTGTCTACGTACAGATATTCGCATATACCGGTCTTGAGCTCCTGCCGTTTTGCGAGCACGCAGGACGGACGGCGCGATGTCGATCTAATACTGAATGGGAGTCTTGGAACATTTTCCACAACCTGGATAATGATGGCAACGTCAACTTGTTTCATGTTCTGTTGCATCAAAGTGATGATTTTGATGCGATCTGTCATACGCAGCGTATGGCGAGGCATCTTAGTACACAGTGCACAAAAGTGAGGCACACTGAGGACCTTGCTTGGACGTCACTTCTCTCCTAGTGTGCTGGATTTGTTTACCAACTGTGAGTTGAATACCTCTAGCTGTTAAGAAGACAGGATTGCTACGATTCAAAGAACATACTTACTATCCAACTATAAGTGAAACATAAATAACAGACAATGATACATAAAATGCAAATATGCTTAACTTTTATTTGTGAGTGTATTAGACCAGCGATTTCGAATTGGAGTTCTGCGAAATTGCATAACATAGTTTAAGAACAGAAAAAGTTTCCTGCAATCTCGCAGAAAGCTTTAAACATACTACTCCAATTCTCCACATCTTACTTATGTGAACAAGCGTTTTCGCGTGCGGCAAAGAAACGAAGAACTTCGTGTTTGCCTATCAACGTTGCCAACAAAAAAACAAAAAAAAGTATTGTTCCCCAAGAGACAAGCCCAAATATCACACTGAACAAACAGTGTAAACAGAGTATTTGAATCTGAAAAACTGCTAATCTTTTTAACAGAGAATGAATCGTTTGAAAACTGCTTTGGAAAGGCACTATTAATATCTTGTTATTTTAAAATCTTTTACAATTTGTTTTACGTCGCACCGACACAGATAGATGTTATGGGGACGATGGTATAGGGCAAGCTGTTAGCTACTATTAATAACAGATTTTTGGAAGTTATAAAATTAAAGTGAGTGTATTTCTGAAGGGTTTTAAATAAATACTGTTATACAACGTAACTGAAAATAAATGAATTGCCATTTGGCCCACCTGCTGTACAACACTGTTTTATACTTTACCCCGAGTTAAAACATGTCACGAAACCAGGGTTTCCCAAGACACAGTTAAATATTTCTCAGAAAAAAAAGTTGGGAAATAATGTAGGCCCTATTACACTGTGGTGCAAGCAGTATGAAAAGAAATAAGCGTCATCTCTATCAATTTCAACACTACACCGTGCTAGCATAGCTTATGCCTGAAGTCGATAGACAGGGGACGCTCAAAGAAAACACACAACTCATCAGACCTAGCGCACAACAAACAAATACCTTTAACCTCCACACTGTGAATACTGGCGATAGAACAACATCGAAATAGCCACACCATCTCAAAATCAATGGATATTTAAAAAATATTATAAACGTGATCTGCAAAGGAAAGAAAGTAGGTAATATGCAGGAACACTGTATTGCAGGATAGACTGTATAAGCATTATACATTTTTTTCTAACTGAAAGAATCGCGTTAAAAATATCTAAGAATTACGTCTTTTCGGAAACATATTATCCTCAGCTACAGCAAAACAGCCTCCACATATATGACCTGAAATAATTCAAATAGCGTAAATGTTCATAACATTAAGACACGTTCAGCAATAAGACTACGAATTCGAAGTGGGGTGGCTCTATTCTAGTTTATTTGATTAATTTTTAACCTACTAGTTTATTGCTATTTATAGCACCGTAACACCTTTTATATGATTTTTGTTTTCTTTTAAACTGGATTTTTTTTTTTTTTTTTTTTTTTGCGAATTTCTCGCATTTTTATTACCATTGTAGTGGCTGGTGGTTTCCATGTTATCTGTAGTCGACAATTCTAACTAAACTTTTGTTCCATACTGATATATCAATGTACTAATTAGGCCCATTTCGGAATTTTTAAGAACTGACGGGAATAAATCTATAGTAAAACACACTATTTTACTACTGTTCATGGTTAAGAAAACATCCCAAGACTAACTTCTCCACGGGTACCTAGGCTCTGGAGAATATTAAATGAACAAACTGCATTTCATGTGTCCTAAAGAAGCTATCTTCTACAACAGGAGCAAACCAGGAAACTGACAGTAACCATACACTCGACCTTGTGATAAACGGGAAGTGCTTTGTAAGAGCTTCGTTATGTCAGCTCGTTTTCATAATAAACTGTCAGTAATTCTACACTCACTCGTGCGGTTCTCTCTGTAGGGGTATTCCAGAGACTAAGAGAAAAACTATCTTGGCTTATAATCGACATCCTCACAAAATGATGACATCTCATTTTCAGGAAGTGTGGTGGCGATTATTGTTTTAATGGGAAACATCAATATCAGACCCCCTTAACGAATTATAAATATTTCACTCCAGCTAAACATTCCTAGGATTGTGAACACGAAGCATTTTTTTATTTATCATCAATATCAGATATAAGCCAAAGCACGAAACGCTCAAGTCAAAGGCTACTGCCTAAATGGATGGGGATAAATCTATCTTCAACAGAGACAAAATTGACCGTAATTCAAGATAATTAATCCATCCGGAATTCATACATACAGAACGTTCACTACGATGAAACATACTTTTAGCAATAAAAGTTTCTTACAGTGATCCTTAAATCTGAATTAATGATCTACTTTAACTTGTTCACGTCACGGTCTTAACCTGTACAACAGTGCAACAGCTGAGCAACTTTGTGCATTGTACGAAGCCTGGGATAAAATATAAATACTGTATGTGGATAATGCACCAGAAATTCCGACAAAGGAATTTTTTTATTTTACTTTTACTATTTGCTTTCCGTCGCACCGAGACCGATAGGTCTTATGGCGACGATGGGATAGGAAAGGAATAGGAATGGGATGGAAGCGGCCGTGCCCTTAATTAAGGTACATTTGCCTGGTGTGGAAATGGGAAATCACGGAAAACCATCTTCAGGGCTGCCGACAGTGGGGTTCGAACCCACTACCTCCCGGATGCGAGCTCACAGCTGCGCGCTCCAAACCGCACGGCCAACTCGCCCGGTACATAAAAAATGGAGAAAAACAAGGTGACAAACACAATTGAAAGGTTTAGTTTCCTGCACCTCCTTGACCAATTTACAAATTGGAGCTCTAAACATGTAATCCCTATATGTTGTTCAACGTTAGGAAACGACCATAATTCACTTCATATGCACAATACCATGTGTCTGCAATCTTACAAATAGTATAACAGTAAAAGTATCTGCGTTCTTTGCATGAACTATTGGCTAAATAGTTAATAAAATGAATAACATAACTTCAGGATTTCGAAGTAGACATTAGATTATTTACTGTCAGTTATACGCAGGAGACATTCTTTTAGAATATATCATACAGTATGCATAATACGTCAACTTGAACAATGAAGTGCTTGGCATAATAATGAGAACTCTGCCACTCCTAACACTTCTCCACCCCCAAGCCGCCGAAGAATACCTTTCACTTCTCTCGCTGACGTGCACCAGTCATGGAACAAGTACATGTTTTTAACATCCCTAACAACTGAAAGTTGTAAGACCCGACCGTATGTCAACAGTTTGACCTGAAAAGTAACTTTAATACTATTAAATCTACAAAAACGAGTCTCTCGCATTAAAAATCCCGTGACGGGTACAGCCCATTTTGGGCCTTGGCTCACCAGGACGACTGCTGCCGAGGAAGACGGCCTTCACATAATGGAATGCAGTAGCGGCGATTGTGAATTAAAAGTGCGGGGGGGGGGGGGAATTTACAGACAACCAAAAGTACATGGGTTGGTGGGATATAACGGGCGGGGGGATGGGGCGTGTGAGGGAGGGAAGAGGACGGCGTGGTGTATGCATGTAAACTGAAAAAACCTCCAAAGTGGGAATTATTTATGCTTTCTGAGCTAATTTCCACAGAGAGGTAAATGTTTTACCAACTTAAGTGTGGCAATAATTTGAGATTCTGATTCAATAATAGACTATACAATAACAATTTCACCAAAGGAACAATATATACATCTATTACAATTAAATAGAAGTACGGCGTGATTATGCAATAAAAATCATTTAGTATTTGACTAGGCCTATACACTAAGAAACTAACAGACAGTAAAGAGACTGCTAGACGGACGAATGTGCGCGGCAAGTCGGTGAATCATACCTCAGTGTCCATGATCTTGGCAAAAAATTATACCCCTGGTACTCTTTCTCACAGCATATGCAAAGTCCCCACTACTTGCTGTGGCGCTATGCAAATCAGTTAGCCGCGACGAGCGACATTTTGTGCGTATTTCCGCTAATAATTAACGAAAATAAAGTAAAGATTTAGCTGATAAGAAAACAGGGCTTCTACAAAGTGCTTTTATTTTAAAAAAAAACTCCTATATTCCTAGTTTCAGACGGCTAAAATGGAACAATTTTTTCTCCAAAAAGTGGGGGGACGACTGCCCCCCCCTCGCCCCCCTTTGTCGCCGCTACTGATGGAATGTAACATGGTCAACGTGACATCTTCAGCCTTACTGATTGGCTTTCGTGATCGAGCTCTGACGTTTATGATGATAATGCTTGTTGTTTAAAGGGGCCTAACATCTAAGCTCATCGGACACTAATGTTACGAGATGGACGACATATGATAAAATTTTAAAATTTACCCACTGACTGGAGTTTAAAATAAATGGTGACGAAAAATGATGAGATTAAAACAATCAATGGATCTAATTCGTAATGCCTTATTTTCTAATAAAATTATAGAAAATACAGGTGACAGTAGAATAAGGCATTCCCTGGAAGTATATATAATTCAAGTTAGAAGTTAAAATAACACATTAAAATACGCAAACACGAACTAAAATACAGTCAGAAATACACTAAGACAAATGACATTATTACACACGATAAAACAGACCACTATCCCTCATATAACGGATGACGAGGTCTGCTGACTGCTCGTCATCTCGCAGGATGAGAGATGGTACTCGGGAGTTTTAGACTACGGCGCAGATCGACCAGGTCCACGCACTCCGTAAGGAAGTGTACCACGGTAGGAAGATCGCCGCAAGTATACACCGGAGGGGGTTCTCCTTTCAGTAAATAGGAGTGCGTTACTATACCGTGGCCAATCCGGAGAGGACATAATACTACTGCTTCCCTCCGAGAAGCCCGAAAGGAAGTCTTCCATACCTTCGTTGTACGTTTTATCGCTCTCAGCTTATTTGGAAGTGGAGTGGCCTGGCACTCGATCTCCAAATGGGACATAACCTTATGTCTCAGCTGGGAGCGAATATCACTTGCTGGAACCTTGTAAAGCAACGGGGGCAATGTAACTGCCTCCTTGGCAGCCTTATCTGCTAACTCGTTTCCCTCTACAACCATGTGGCTTGGGAGCTACATAAACGTGATTCTGGTGCTGGCATCCGAACACCCGGCCAGCAGGTCCTGGATCCGCTGCATCAGAGGGTGCCGAGGAAAACAGGTATCAACAGACAGTAGCGAGCTCAAGGAGTCAGAACACAGCAGAAAGTGTCGGCGCTCAACGCACAGTGCGTACCGCAGAGCTTCATGGTGGTGGTGGTGATTTTTGTTTTAAGAGTAAGTACAACGAGGTAATCATCCTCTCTGAACAAATAAGTGGAAGAGAATTTTAAAATATAAAAACAAAATTATTTATTCAACAAAGTAGTTTGAAAACGCAGTACAAAATAAAACAAAAAAATTATAGAATTAGGTCGAAAGGATTACTAACCTATCAAAAGGGAACGTGCGTTCCCTGAGTAACAGTACGACTTGTAATTTATATACCCTCTAGTCCACATTCGCACATAAAGTGGATGACGAGATCAGCAGTAGTCGCGTCATCGGCTAGTATGCGTTCGAGTGTTTCCTGCAGGCCGAGGCTCCGTGTTAGGTCAGAGAGATCGGCGCACTCTGTAAGGATGTGGGCCACGGTGAAGTCGGCACCACAAGAACACACTGGGGGGTCTTCCCTCTTTAGGATATAACAGTGCGTGGATCATAAATGACCTATCCTCAGCCTGCATAGTACTATGGCCTCTCTCCGTGAAGGTCGGAAAGAGGACCGCCACACGGTAGTTGTCTTCTTAATTGCTATCAGCTTGTTGGGAGTTCGGATATCTAGCCACTCCGATTCCCAGGACGCCAAGATGGTTCGACGTAGCTGAGAACAAATATCCTTAGCAGGTACACTGACTGGTCTTGGAGGTAAAAGTACAGCTTCTTTTGCAGCTTCATCCGCAAGTTCGTTTCCCGCAATCCCAACGTGGCTTTGGAAGCCACGCGAAAGTGATTCTGGTGCCAGCATCCCCTAACCTGGCTAGGAGGTCATGTATCTGCTGCACCAGTGGGTGTTGCGAGAAACAGGTTTCAATAGACTGCAGAGAGCTTAACGAATCGGTACACATAAGAAAGTGGCTTCTTTCGTCACGCAGTGCAAACTGCAGAGCCTCTAAGATGGCGTAAAGCTCTGCAGTATGCACTGTAACGGTTCAAATCCCGTTACAAGATGATATCTGTATTTTATTATTTTATCTGTATTATTATTATTATTATTATTATTATTATTATGTCAGTATTATTATTTTATCTGTGAGATTACTATTATTTTGTTATAATTATTATTCAATTCCAGTACGCAAAGCTTGTCGCATGCGTATTTGTAACTGAGTGTATGCATATATACGTATATGTAGATTAACATTAAATACCTGTACAGTGAGAGTTTCGATATATCAGATGTTGAGTGTGACATCCTTACATTGTGCAATATTGCTGGCATTTCTGCCAAGTCATTGCCAAGTCATGGCTACGTCATCGTGAGCTTTTAGAATATTCGCTCAGAGACTCAGCCGTCCCGGGGGATTTCACCATTACATGCAACGGTTTGTGGCGTTGTGGGAGTATGTCATTGTTATTTCTGGAGATGGGTGCATATTGTAGCGTCAGTCATTACTTAAACGGAAGCTGAACAGTGAAGAAGTGTACGAGATGAAGAGACCTCAGTCGGTCAGTCAACGAGTGTGAACGAGATGGAGAAGACTCAGTGAGCCATTAATCATTGGTCATTGAGAGAGTGAGGCCAAAGGTTGGTCCGTCACTTAGTGGAAGACACGCACGCAAGGGCTTACCATGGAGTCAGAGAGGGCAACCCTGGACCTGCCAAGAGGTAATACCATATTGACTTACAAAGAAGTCAGATAATATGGAGAAGAAGCAGTCACAAGGATGTATCACCAAGTTAGGCGTGACACATCTACAGTAAACACCAGATCAAAGGATTACGTCGTAATTACACTCAAAGTGTTGAAGGTACAGTCAAGTGAATCAGTGAGGGAAATATTTCGTATAAATTGTTAAATGTCCGATCAAGAAGAATTCAAATTCATGCCTAGTTTCTTTCAGTTTCAATGTCATAATTTCATATTCTCATCTGTTTTATCGCAACAAGACTCACTATTTTTTGATATATTATTTAAAGAATATATATTGTTCTATCAAACGAATTCATTGTTTTATTTCATTGACAGTAAAATATCTTAACCTCAAAATTAATGGGGAAACCGAACGCCAATCTCCTTTTCCCAGAACTTATATGGTATGTTGTCAAAAGTAAGCTTATTACCCCACACCCTAGAGATAGTCAAGAGTCTCATTCTATTATTGCTGCACTGAGTGGCAGCTGGCGCCCTTCAAATAACGTATGTGTAAGTAAGCAGGTAACAAGTAAGTGTGAGTACAAGGTCCGACGAGTGTGTATTATATTTAATGAATATTAATTTTCAGATTTTCAATAAAAATGCAAATTTATATGTTTGTAAATTTAGTCAGCGACATAGGAAAACAATCACAGCACGCTACATACTTTAGGAAGCGAGATCTTCGTGCTCATATCATCAATGACGAAAGAGCAACCAACATTATCTCCGATTTTAGAACCATCCGTGAAGATAAGTCTCGCAGCCGGATATTGGTGAACGAAGTCCTGGAAATACCTCCGATAAACGGAGGAATCCGTGTTCACCTTGGGTCCACGGAGCAGATCTAGACGTATATCCGGTCGCGGAACCAACCACGGAGGTATCTCGCCAAGAGTCCGTTCAAGACAACCACCGATATCAATATTCAAATCATGACACAAGCTATCAATCCGAAACCCGTGTGGCATACGGCCGGTCTTGGCACCGCTGGTGGTATTGGGTACGATAGATGCATTTAATTTAATTTCGTGTGGCTATTTCTAGCCGAGTGCAGCCCTTGTAAGGCAGACCCTCCGATGAGGGTGGGCGGCATCTGCCATGTGTATTGTGGTGTTATTGTGGTGGAGGACAGTGTTGTGTGTGTGTGTGTGAGTTGCAGGGATGTTGGGGACAGCACAAACACCCAGCCCCCGGGCCACTGGAATTAACCAATGAAGATTAAATTCCCCGACCCGGCCGGGAATCGAACCCGGGACCCTCTGAACCGAAGGCCAGTACGTTGACCGTTCAGCCAACGAGTCGGACGATAGATGCATTGATAGCTTGGATGTAGCGGCATTTTACGAATTTTGGCAGCGTACGTGAGGAGTAACTGCTGCCTCCTTATTCGGAAAGGTGGAACTCCCGCTTCAGCGAGTAGGCTGGGAATGGGGCTAGTACGGAAAACGTAGAGTTTCCGGAAGAGCAAAAAGAAACCTATCGTTATCGACAACGAACGCACAGCCCACTTTCGTTTCTGCCCTCCAACCGTCCGTGTAAACGACGACTGATCCTTTATACCGGCCAAAAACGGACAGGAAGAGCCTCCGATAAATCTAAGGGTTCGTGTTTTCCGTCGGGCCAGTGTGCATATCCAGGATTATTTCAGGTCGTCATATTATCAACGGAGGTACCCCATTGGGTTGTCTGACAAGGCAGGGAACATAAGGTACATTACACAATCTGTGACTGCTATCCAAGCGTATTCCAACTGGCCGCGTTGCTCGAGGTAAAGCAGCGTACTGCCGACGGTTTCCATTGTGGAATACTGAAGGATAACTTGGGTGAAGTGGCATCTGTCGTAAATTTGCAGCATAGGACAGAAGCATTTGCTGGCGCCTCAGGTGTAAAGGAGGCACACCAGATTCAGCGAGCAGGCTAGCAATGGGGCTTGTACGGAAAGCTCCCGTTCCCAACCTAACCCCGCTGTGATGGATGCTATTCAGTTTCGCAAGGACGCTTTGCCTTGCTGATCCATATGCTGCACTGCCGTAGTCTAACCTGGATAAGATATGTGCCCCATAAAATCGTAGGAGCACCGTGCGGTCAGCCCCCCCCCCCAAATTAGTACTGCTAAGAAACTTCAAAACATTTAACATCTTAGTGCACTACACTTTTAACTGCCGCACATGTGGCTCCCACGATAATTTGCTATCGAAAAGGAGCCCAAGGAATCGGTGTCAACTACGGGAAGAGCGACATTTCCTAAATAAAGTTCAGGATACGAGTGAAGACTGCGCTTTCGGCAAAAGTGCATAACAGAGGTCTTTGCGGTTGAAAACCGAAGGCCATGCTCTGAAGTACACTGTTCCACTCTCCTAATAGCTTGTTGTAATTGTCGCTCTGCGACTGCCATATTATGGGAGCTATAATGCAGAGAAAAATCGTCGATATTTAGCGACGGTATTTTACTGCTGAACCAGCAGCAGCGACAATACCGATTATGGCAATCGCGAACAGAGTGACACTAAGAACCGATCCCTGTGGGACTATATTTTCCTAAACGTGGTATTGCGAATATGCCCTCCCTACCCGGACACGGAATAGACGGAGGGACAAAAAATTCGCAATAAATACCGGCAAGTTACCTCGGAATCTCCATTGATGCAGGACTGAAAGGATACCATATCGCCATGTGGTGTCATAGGCCTTTTCTAAATCAAAGAAAACAGCCACCGCATGCTGTTTGCGGAGAAATGCATCCTGGATAGAACTCTCCAGGCGTACCAAGTGGTCAGTGGTCGAGCGAGCGGCTCGAAAACAACATTAGTACTCCGACAAAAGTCCTTTTTTCTCCATACACCACACAAGTTGGCGATTTATCATCCTCCCAAATAGTTTACATAAACGGTTAGTAAGAAAAATAGGTATGTAACTTCCTGCATACTTAGGATTTTGGACAGGCTTGAGGACAGGTATGACTATGCCCTCTCACCACTGAGACGGGAACTTGCCCTCTATCCAGATTCGGTTGAACACACGAAGGAGATATAGACTATCCTCACTAAAGTATTTCAACACCTGGTTATGGACATTGCCTGGTCCAGGAGACGTGTCCTTGCAAAGCTTCAAGGCGCTGCGAAGTTCCCCCTCCGTAAAGGGCACGTTATAGTCCTCTGAAGCTTGAGTGGCAAAACTAAGGTGATGACTCTCGCGTTTAAGTACATTTAAATGTATACCATCAGTTCACCAGTTTCCCTGTGAGGCTCAGTATTTTTTTTTTTAGATGTGGCGTGAAGATATGGTGCATCATCTCAATCTAACATTACTTCCACTTGTCGCAGGCTCTTCGCGTCCATCTCTCCTGTTAGACTTTGGTTAATTCTTGTTATTTTCCGATCCCCACCATAATACGAGTAGTTACACCCAGAGCAGCGACAAATATACCACAGCAAACTAGACAGCGTAGAGCAAAGTAATCTAGCAATATTTGGTACAGAGCAACTGTAGGGCACTAGAGCCACCTGAAGTTACCGAAGGTTCGTGGCATTTGGCGTCCGGCAATGAGATCGAGAAAGCAAAATAACCAGCTGAACCACGTGATAAGCACGTGTTCCAGTCACTTTGCAATACCGCTCAAAGTGAACAGGTATAAACATCCATGAACAAAACCTGTGCAGCCATCGTCACGTGTAAAGTCTAACATGTAGCTGGAGACAAGAGTCAAGACGTAGGCAACTTCACAATAGTCCTTCTTTCATAACGTTGACTGGACTGTATTGTTGCAAGGAAAGGCGAATGTCAGCACTCTTGAAGCCCCTTTCGGTAGTTCTTGGAAGGGATGAATGAGTCAGTGTAGGAAGCTCCCGGCCGGCCTGTGGTGCATGTGACAGCTTCTCCTACTATTGTCCGGTAGTCGGTGTTGTGTTATTATTATTATTATTATTATTATTATTATTATTATTATTATTATCATCATCACCACCACCATCATTGCGGCGGGTACGGTATTGAGTAGTCAGTTACGTGTCGTGAGCTGAGAGTTTAGTGTGTGGAGCAGTCATTTGAGTTGATAGTGTGAATTATCGCTGTTGTCTGGAGTCGAGCCAAGTTAACAAAAGTCGTGCGTTGTGTTTGGCTAACAGACGTGTGTTCGAACCCGACTACACAGAACAGCTGTGTGAAGTGACTGTGGTGCACGCGAAGCAAAAGTGAAGGTTGGTGATGATGATGATGATGCTTGTTGTTTAGAGGGGCCTAACACCTAGGTCATCGGGCCCTAATGGTGCGAAATGAGACGAAATGCAATGACAATTTAAAAGTACAAATTACATCCACTGATCAGAATTCAAAACGTGATGATAAAGAATGAATGAATCAATATGAATTCAAATCAGTGGATCCGACCCACAATGCCGCACCTGACCAGAAACAATGTCACGGAGCAAGGGACTGTTTCCAAAGCACAATCCTGAATCAATGATGCTTGTTGTCTAAAGGGGCCTAACATCTAGGTCATAGGCCCCTAATGGTACGAAATGAAATGAAGATTTAAAAGTTCAAAATCATCCAATGACCAAAATAAAATAAAAATATCACGAAGAATGAATAGATATGAATTTAAAACAATCAGTGGATCCGACCTAAAAAACTATCATAAAAAATAGTATTACTGACCAAGGGAACACTTCTAAAGCACAATCCTGAATCGAGGATGCTTGCTGTCTAAAGGGGTCCAAAATCCAGGTAAACGGCCCCTCATAATGCTACCTGTCGCTAGTAAAGTAGAACCATAGTAGTTGCCATGTTCGGGTACTAATCAAAAGTAGCGTAGACTCACGGCGTTCCACTCATGATGGTACTACTCACAACTATTGTACGTCGTACAGGTAACGCAGACCTATGGTGTTTCTTACATAATGGCGCCACTCATATGCAAAGCAAACCGATGGTGTTCCTCACCTACGTGTACTAATCACGGGCGCTGGTATTTTCGTGGTGTTCCTCATATAGTGGGTACTAATCACAGGCAACACAGACCCACGGCGTCACTCATATAGTGGTACTAATCACAGGCACTGGAAACCTACAGAGAACCAATCACAAACCTATTGTGTACCTACTACAGTGGTACTACTCGCAAGTAACCCCGCGTGATGGTACTAATCAAAAGTAGTTTCATTGTTCTAATACAATCATCCCTTAGTTACCCCTTTTAGTCGCCTCTCACGACAGGTAGGGGATACCGTGGGTGTATTCTTCATCTGCGTCCCCACCCACAGGGGATCAGTGAAGGTTGGCACCTGTCAATCAAGGTTATGGAGGATCATCATTCCGGGTAAACACTGCCAGCCGAAGATCCGCTGCGAGGATACAAGCGAAATTCGTAAATAGCAAGTAATTAGTGTAGTATAGCCTGTGGTGTTCCTCATATAGTGGGTACTAATCACTGGCAACACAGACCCACGGTGTCACTCATATAGTGGTACTAATCACAGGCAACGACCAGACCCGTGGTGTTTCTCACAATGGTACTAATCACGGGCACTGGAAATCCACAGAGAACCACTCTCTGCTGCTACTAATCACAAACCTATTGTGTACCTACTATAGTGGTACTACTCGCAAGTAACCCCGCGTGATGGTACTAATCACAAGTAGTTTCATTGTTCTAATACAATCATCCCTTGGTTGTCCCCTTTAGTCGCCTCTCACGACAGGCAGGGGATACCGTGGGTGTATTCTTCATCTGCGTCCCCACCCACAGGGGATCAGTGAAGGTTGGCACCTGTCAATCAAGGTTATGGAGGAATATCATTCCGGGTAAACACTGCCAGCCGAAGATCCGCTGCGAGGATACAAGCGAAATTCGTAAATAGCAAGTAATTACCATTCACTGTCAAGTATAATAAATTAGGTCTACTAACTGGGCCAACCTCGATTAAATATCGTTACCGGACGAGTTGGCCGTGCGCGAAGAGGCGCGCGGCTGCGAGCTTGCATCCGGGAGATAGTAGGTTCGAATCCCACTGTCGGCAGCCCTCAAGATGGTTTTCCGTGGTTTCCCATTTTCACACCAGGCAAATGCTGGGGCTGTACCTTAATTAAGGCCACGGCCGATTCCTTCCAACTCCTAGGCCTATCCTATCCCATCGTCGCCGTAAGACCTATCTATGTCGGTGCGACGTAAAGCCCCTAGCAAAAAACAAAACAAACAGTATCGTTAACAGCCCACAGGCTCTCTGGTCGAAATTTGAAGTGCTCTGCACCTCACTTCAGACTGTGTTGAGACAAGTAGTCGATGAGGTATTTCTCGCAGATTTGCAGGCAAAAGTCAGGTGATCAAAAGTAGGTTCCAGACTTCAGAGGTAACATATATGAAAATAATGAGAATCGGGTATTAGATGAGAGCAACAAAAAGAAATAACACAAATTAAGGCTAAAAAGAGATGAGCTTGGTGGCTGAAGAGATCTGAGGAAGAATAACTGTAACTATCTCAGATGTAGAAGGTAAAAGATCGAGCAGTGGCCGCGCGGTTTGGGTCACGTAGCTATCAGCTAGCATTCGGGGGACACTGGCTTCGAACTCCACTGTCGGCAGTCCTGAAGACAGTTCTCCGTGGTTTGCCTTTTTTACACAAGGCAAATGCTGGGGCTGTAACTTAAGACCACGGTCACTTTCTTTCCACTCCCAGACCTTACCTATCCCATCGTCGCCGTAAGACCTATCTGTGTCGCTGCAACGTTCAGCAAATTAAAGAAGGTCAAAGAAACAAGGAAAAAAAAGACGCAATGCCAATTCCGTACAGGTCATCAAGGCCCTTCGAGGAGAGAAAGGTAAAGGGTATGCGGCGAAAGTAAGATAAGGTTCCCCTCAGTATTACGTCAGCTTTCGGATCCGAAGCTCCCTACTTCAAATTTGACAGAGGTAGCAGAATTCTTGTGGAGCGAAAGAAAGTTCATCCGGCATTCCATATCGTACGAAGTTGGCACGTTAACGATCTCAGGCGACTCTCTAGACATAATCGATAAAATGAATTAAAAATCGCATACAGCCCGTCCAACAGAAACTGGAAAGCAGGTTGCCCAAACAGTACCAAAACACAATGCCTGCACACGATAACTGAGGATATACCATTAAAATAATAATAATAAATGTATAACTATTACTAATAAAATTAATGATTTATTATTATTAATAGCATCAACATCACCACCACCACTACCAGAGTGGATAATTGTAGTCTCATCCTTATTCGTTAACAACGTTCAACGGCTGAGTGGCGTAGTAAGTGGTCATGAAAATCAGGATAACAATTGCTATGGAAGATGAGTAGGAATCTCGGGCATATATTGACCCATGGTCCTCCGTGTGCTAGGATTAAACAATCTACCGGGAGAGACGGCACGTGGAGAACAGGTGGAATAATTCTCATTCTCACGCAACAGAAATTACGTCACTCACACGTGAAAAATGTGCAGGGATACTAACTAATTTGGCGCGGAACTATTTTTGCTGAAATTCCGTTTTAAGAAGAATTGGCGACGAAACCACCGTGGTAAACGTCGGGAGGTCGTAAATGAAATAATTTGGTTGTTAGTGGTGAGGACTTTAGGCTGCTAAGTGCCCCAAGAGTGGAAAATGCCGAAAGAACGCGCCTGTTTGTTTAAACTCTGTTACATCGACCAAAATATAGTGCCTAATTTATGAGTTAATTTAAAGAATCAAATTTTTTAAGAGAAACCCTTAATGCTTATTATCAGTACCGCTACTAAACTAAACGATTATGTGTTATTTCATAATCAGCCATAATTACATTTTCTATGAGGAAAAACTGTGTCAGTAAACTTTGGGCGGTAAATGCAAACAGCATGGGAGTGGGAGAAAAATTTATAAAACCACGCCACGACATTTGCAAATGCCCATTGTGTCCAGTGAATCTGAGGCGACTCCACTCATTTCAGAACAACATTGCAAACTTGATGGGAAGATTAAGTCCCAAAACAGAAGATAGATTTGGCCGAAGGTGGCTCTAACATCATCTCCAAGTGGAGATAGATTAGAAGGTAAATCGACGGTATTCCAAAATGTGGAATCATCATTCAGAGTCTGGTTCAGGCAACAGACGGTCATTCTAATGCCAAAATCCTGCAGTTGAATTAGCAAAAAATATTGCGTGTGCGGATCGGCGGTTGGCAAACGTGTTCGGTCTGTGCAAGGAAAAAAAAAACGTGTGAAGGGCATTGATTTTTATATGCCATTATTTTCAGATGAATGATATAAAATAAGCCATAAAACATTTCACTCAGGATAGGAATCCTGAAGAAAGGAAAAGTATGTTTTGTAACGCCACTACCTGTTGGGATGGCTAGTTAAGCCATTCAGAGAAGCTGTTGGGCCGGTAACGATGCAAGGCCACGTACGACTTCCAGGTATGTAAGCTACCCTTTGTAAAGTGCATTTGTTTATTTCATTACGTCACCATTTTATTTGCGTATCTGTGACGAACTGTGGGCACCCTTTTTATTTCGTGGAAATATCAGAGGTATACGATGAAGGGTCATTTTATGTTTCTTTGATAATCGGTAGAGCCGCGAAACTAGCGTGTGAAATGTTGTACAGTAGTAGATTTGATGGTTGCAAAACGAATGTAATGTGTAGAGCGGAGTATCGTATCCGAACGTTTATTCCTATATTTGCTGATTGCCCAAGTTAAGATATTAATTTATCACGAAATTCTGTTCAGTGTTAAGATGCAATTTCCGCAAGTGTAATCCGTGGATTACCATTTAGAGCGATTGTGTAGTAATGATGGAATGCTAGCTGTTGCGGAGAGCACGCCGTAATGTGTTCAGGAGCTGTAGAATTTGTCGAGGAATATACGAGGCGAAACTGACGTGTGATTTGTAGAAGGGAAGTGTTATTCCAAAGGTCTATTAAAATATGTGTATAATTGATGAGAAGAAAATAACGGTAAAAATTGCGTAAGTCAAGTTGTGAGTTTCGGTTTTGAAATATTTTGTTGTCAGACTCAGATATGCGAGGAGAGATGGTTAATTTGTCACGCATTGTTGTATGTAACAGCACAGTGTATCGCGTAAGAGAGATATTCCGTATTATTATCGTGTAGAGAATTTGAGGTAGCAAGTGGTTCAAGCCTTGCAGAGTTAGGAGGAAATACGAATCAGGTTGTTGAAATCCTGTGGTGTTGAACTGACATGCGTTGCCGGGACTTTTCATTGTAGGGAACCCGAGTATTTATTTGTGCAATTTAATGATATGGGAATAGGGTTATTCCATAGTTAGGATCCCATGTGAGACCGTGGTGGCTAGGAAGATTTCAAGTGACGATTTTTTAAATAAAATCTTTTCGCATATTCTGTGTACGTTAAGTATTGTCTTTCACGCGAGTTGTCAACGACAAACCCGAAAACGGAGTTTGAGGGTAGAAGGGATGAGAGGTTTGTATTGGTAGGTATTGGGTGTTCCGAGGAACAGGGGATGCGTAGGTAGTGAGAATAGTGAGAGATGTGTGTTATGTGGAGAGAAGTGGGAGGGCCTGCATATTTTTAATCAATGCCGAGCTTTGGCGGAGATAAAGATCAAACTACTAAATAAGGAGTTGGACATGGTAGGGGAAAGCTATAAGATGACATCTTGGTTATGTAAGGAGTGGGAGAAAGGAACGAATATAGCGAAATTCTTAAATGTGGCCAGAGCTAGATTTATAAATAAATTGAGGAAGTAACAGGGGTTGTGCAGATAATGTGGTTCTTGCCGAGGGAAGAAGGGGGAGGCATTCTGTTCAGAGGAATGGATATCCGCCCTGAGCAGATGCGGGAAGCGTATCAGGGTAACCATAATACCAGAAGAGTGGGCTGTAGTGTTAAGGGAAAGGGGGAGAGCACCTTGCCCTGTGGAAAGGCGATCCGCCTGGGGCAAGTTGTTGGGAAGTAGATAGAGAAGTAGTAGGATGGGAGGAGGTGATAGATTAATGACTTGAGGAATATGAGAGTAGATGTGTTTATGAGAAGAGTTAGTAACAAGGTAAAGCATGAGAAAATTAGGTAAGGGTTGAGAAAAGGGGAGGTTGAGTAGGCTTGAGGGTAGTGAAAATTTAAGAAGCTGGTATTTAGTTTAAGTTTATCGAGGATAGTTGAAATGAAGCTTAGGTGGAAGCTTAAAAAAAAAGAAAAAATTGTGAGATGACTGAGTGATCTAATGGACCTGGAATAGAGTACTGTCTGTTTGTGTGTATATGAGGAGTGGAAAAAAATGGATTGTTTAAGTGTATCTGTGTGAAGAGAGAGTATAAAGAAGGTGTATGTAATAGAATTGAGATAGATTAAGTGTGACTGTAGTTAAGGAGAAATTTTTGGCAGTATGGAAATTATGAAAGTAGGTCATATGCAAAAAAAAAAAAAAAAAAGATAAATGGTGTAGATGCCTTGATGAGGGGTGTAAAATTGATGGATTCATGATGTTTATGTACCAAGTTTAATAGGATGGAAGAAATGGGATAAGTCTAACAGTTTGATGTACGTGTGGTGCTGTAGATTGAGAAGACAGTGAACTAATGGATTTGGAATGGAAACTGTTTGTTTGTGTGTAAGTGAGATGTGAAAAAAAGAAAAAGGAAAAAAAGTTAAACTATTTAAAGTGCGATGATGAGAGATGTAAAATGGTTGTTAGTTGATGTTTAAGTCTTAAGCTTAATACGGTGAGATGTAGTGGGCGAGAATAGTGCGAGAGAGAAGGTGACGTATCGAGGGAAGAGGGAGGGGTTGGGCCTTGACCCACCCCAAAGAAGTTAGGCTTGAGCATGTCTGCACGGGAAGAAAAAGGAGAGGGAAGATAGAGAACTGACAATAAACAGAGTAGGTGTGACGTACATAGCGGAAGTGTGTGGCAGGCCATGTGTTGGGTCTGGTTTCCGCCAAGCTGGTTTGTCACACATGGTAGGGTAGGAATACAATGTCAGCAAGTGTAGGTGAGATATGAGATCAGTTCTCACGTGGCGAGGCTGGTGGCTGCAGTCAACGGGTTGGTGGGCATGTATTCCATACCAGGGCTGACGCAGCGACCAGTCTACTAAAGTTTTCTTTTTCAGGTGGTAGGTAGGAGTAGGGGAATAGGGTAGTTTGTAGTGCGGTGCTTCCTGCACGTATGCTGGCCATCCGCGTACGTATGGGAGGGCACTAAGTAGATGTAGAGGTAGATCATTCAGTTAAATAGTTTTAGGAGAGATGTAGTGCCTATTGTTTGTTTATTCTGTGTTTCGCTCTGTCTCTGTCTTTATCACCTGTAAACCGAAGGTGTACACTAGGGTGGGTAATAAAGATAGATATGTATGTATGTATGTATGTATGTATGTATGAGTTGTAACGAGGCTAGATTTCATTTATTATACCGTTAGAAGGAATAACGTGTTTGCTTTCATAGAGGTCACGAGAGAAGAGTCTTCCTTCCAGTTATTAAACCACAGATGAAGTCTGAGATTTTGTCATTTATAATAAATGTTTGGAAATAGATTTCATTACTTAAGAAGATAATCGTTTGGTAGAGAACTTTAGATTCATTACAGGTGGGACGGAAATGATACGATGTTGTGTTATGTTGTAAATAACCATTTTCAGGGGTGTCAAAATTTGAGAATCTATAGTAATGTTGCTTCGTATTGATGAGGATTGTCCAAGGTCCTGCGATATTTTATTTGAATGTCACGATAGCTTATCAATCCATAGAGTTCGTGATGGATGATGTGTTGTTGTTGATTTCCAAGGTACAAGTGTAGGTTCGCGTGGTATGAGGTCATGCCTGTGGAGCACATGGTGGTGCATTAGTCCATTCACCCTAGAGTTTGGGTGAGGTGCATTACGACACTCGAGTCTCATCAGCATAAAATCATATCGGAAGGAGGTACCAGAATTAGTCCGAGGGATAACCGTAAACGTTGTAAGAGATTGACATGGGTTGTTTTATTTTGCGTTGCGTGTAAATTTATGCAGATTATAGGATTTAAGGTAAGGATTATCCAAGCTAGTGTCTCAATAATCATTAGTGTTATAACGTAAACTTGTTGAGTGGTGACATGAAATAAACAAATGGTGCCGGTAGTTATGACCATGTCTTTCGTACTCCAGCTGCGAAATAAGAAAGCTAAGACAATAAATAATAAACATTAGATAAATATTTCTTTTAAACGAATGTTTCAGGTAAATATGTGCAAGTGATAACGTAAATTTAATTGAAACAGTTAGGGAGTTTAAAGAAATCACTTCGTCCAGGACAGATAAAGTTGTTCATTAGGATGCCGCGAGATAGGACTTCATTCATTCCGTTCCTGACCCGGTCGAATGACTGGAAACAGGCTCTGGATTTTTATTTCCATTTTCATTAATTTATTAAATTCAGTGAAACCGAATATTGAGAAATAGCTTAAAACCAAGTGACTAACTTGAAAATTCACTCTGCAAATCTTAGCTTTATTTGTTGGGAAAATTCGACTTATTAACGTAACGATTAAGGGGACATGCCCGATAGCAAGGGACTTTACTGCCACAAATGTTGTAAGCGTTGGTTGTAGTTGTTCAGCACCAGATGTGCTGGGAATTTTACTAACGTGGAAACCTTGGTCATCAACTACTTTAACTTACTTGTGTTCAGCCTACAGCCTAAAAACGTGGATGGACATGGGGCAATCAACCTCAGTGACTTAGATTAGGGCCATCCGCCATTATAGCATCATTTTTCTTGCGGCCATCATCCCCAATGACTTTAACGTAAATCACAGAGTTAGATGTCAGTCCATGACATATTCGCACGTCACATCGATTCAATTAAAAGTCCATGCCGTAAAACCACTGTGTGGCACATGCCGATTGAACAGCCTTAATTATACCAAGGGTCCAGAGCTCGTGTTACGGGACCTGGATTATTACGAAGCATGATGGTGGTTCATGCAGTCTCACATGGAAGCAGATCTTAGGGATCTCCAGACTTAATTTATTTTATTCTTAAATTAAAACGGAGGTTTCTAGTAAGGATGCCCCTCAGGCAATTGAGTTAAGGTCCCCAAAGCCAGCGTCTCTCAATATCGTTGTTATTATTCGTTTCTTTCTCAACGGGCAGGTATGAGTACGTAGATCAGCTGTTGGGAAATGCCACAAGTTTCCAGATGTCGCTGAAAATCTATATATATAAAATAAGAGTTTTGTCTCTACATTGCTCAGAATTTGAAAATAATGGTATTTCTGTAACGGTCATGTCCATAGTAACAAGAAAATGTACTTTTTACTTTTCCGTAATTTCTGTCTGTCTGTCTGTCTGTCTGTATGTATGTATGTATGTATGTATGTATGTATGTATGTATGTATGTATGTATGTATGTATGTACACGCATCACGAGAAAACGGTTGAAGAGAATTTAATCAAAATCGGTATGTGAAGTCGGGGGATGAGCCTCTACAATCTAGGCTATAGATCATTTTACTCACGCTGAGTGAAATGGTAGTTTAGGGGAAGGCCTAAAATTGAATTCTCAACTATTTATGTTATTAGTGGTCTAATGAAAATCGGTATGTGAAGTCGGGGGATGAGCCTCTACAATCTAGGCTATCAATAATTGTATTCACGCGGAGAAAAATGGTAGTTTAGGGGAAGGCCTACAATTTAATTCTCAAGTATTGTTGTTATTAGTAGTCCTATCTTGATGAAAATCGGTATGCACAGTCAGGAAATAAGTCGCTATAGTCTAGGCTGTAAAATATTTTATTCACGCTGAGTGAAATGGTAGTTTAGGGGAAGGCCTAAAATGCAATTCTCAAATATTTCTTATTAGAGGTGTAATCGATGAATGCTATATAACTAAGGTTATATAGTATTAAATTTCCTATTATTCATGTCTTAGACATTGTTACCGTACTGGCTATGATCACAAACATATTCATGAATTTGGATTTTTGTTACTAGGTTCATATCAGCGCCGAGTAACAAGAAAATGGGTAAACAGTATTTAATGAAAATCGCTATGTAAGTCGGAGAATAAGAAACTACAGTTTACGGTATAAAATATTTTACAAATCACAGAGTCGAAAGAAAACTAAATGTGAAGGCCTACAATAGAGAAAGCTCCTAACACTGATCAACAATAACATTACATTGACCATTGTTTGTCGTGATATGCTTTGTGGACGGCGGTGGCTTTGTGTCTTCTGTTGCCCCTCATCTCCAGTAGATACGACTACTGCTGCGTACAGAGTATTTATTACTTGATTTACGTCGCACCGACATAGAATGGTTTTATGGCGATGATGGGATAGGAAAGGGCTAGGAGTGCCTTAGGCATTAATTAAGGTACAGGCCCAGCATTTGATTGGTGTGAAAGTGGGAAACGACGGAATACCATCTTCAGCGCTGCCGACAATGGGGTTCGAATCCACTATCTCTCGGATGCAAGCTCACAGCTGCGCACCGCTAACCACACGGTCAACTCGCCCAGTCGTACAGAGTGTAACAGCCTGCCTGAATATTGATGGGAAGTAGCTGGGGAGTTAGATAACTTTCTTCCTTAGCATGCCATTCCCCTGGTTTGTAAATTTTCTGATACTACTGGTACGTAACACACTGGATCATCATAGCATGCGGGCTATTCAATCCCTACTCTGAGGCACTGATTGGAATGGACAGTGTGCATATTTAGCGGAATAATGGCAGATGAGTGTTCATGGCAATCTGCGGCCTGGTCATCCCAGCTCTGGAACTTTGGACTATTAGATTGGCACCGCAATCTAACCGCAACACTGTTCGTTAAAAGTGATAAAACGTGCGGCTTTCCATTTGATTGAGTATTTTATATGATAGCATAGTTTTTAATCGCTACATTCATACTTACGTTTCTGTAATGACCTATGTTGATTTCAGTTAGGAAAACCACAAAGTCAGTATTTCTGAGAATCCCGTAGCGAAGCACGGGTACATCAGCTAGTAGTCAATAAACCTACACTTTTAAACTGAGTTTACTCTTTGTAGACATTAGTTTTAAATTACTGAAACTCACCTCTTACCTAAGTAAGTGACGAAAAACCTATAAGCGGTACAAGAGAAAAATCTCATGCCGATTGCTGGTAGGTAAAGCAGGTAGGTATCCTTCGAAGGGCCTGAAAGAGTTCAATATATATTTGTAACAATTTGTTTTACATCGCACCGACACAGGTCTTATGGAGACGATAGGATAGGAAAGGTCTAGGAGTGAAAAGAAAGCGGCCGTGGCGTTAATTAAAGTACAGCCCCAGCATTTGACTGGTGTGAAAAAAGAAAACCACGGAAAAGCATCTTCAGGGCTGCCGACGTTGCGGTTCGAACCCACTATCTACCGGATGCAACTTCACAGCTGCGCGTTCCTAACCGGACGGCCAACTCGCCCGGTATATACCGGGTGGTTCGCGAGCCCTTCTCGATCCAGTTTTATGCATCCCTTCACATTTACTACAATTCTGAAAGACATCAGTACCTCTCCCTAAACCGGAGTAATATAACGAGATGTGTGTTACGGGCTAGAAGGCAGCAGGAATCGTGAGCGCCACTATTAATTCATTATGGGTACCTCGAATGAAGATATGCTGAGAGGTTCCTAACTCTCTTACTTCCTTTAAAAATATAAAACTGCATTTAAATTGAAAAATATGAAAATTAATATTCATTAAATAAAATACTCAATCGTTGGACCTTGTACTCACACTTGGTTCTTAACTGATTACTTACACATACGTTATTTCAAGGGCGCCAGCTACAACTCAGTGCACAATATTAGAATGAGATTCTTGAATATCTCTAGGGTGTGGGGTAATAAGCTTACTTTTGACAACATACCATATAAGTTCTGGGAAAAGGAGATTGGCGTTCGGTTTCCCCATTAAATTTGAGGTTATATAATTCTGTCATTGAAATAATACGATAAATTCATTTGATAGAACAAAATTATTTAAATTGTATAGAAAAATAGTAAGTCTTGCTGCGATAAAACAGATGAGAATATGAAATTATGACATTGCAACTGAAAGAAATTAGGCATGAATTTGAATTCTTCTTGACGGGACATTTAACAATTATACACGAAATTTATCCCTCACTGGTTCATTTGACTGTACCTTCAACACTGAGTGTAATCACGACGTATTCCTTTGAATTGGTATTTTGCTCTAGTGTTTCAAGCCTAATGTGGTGATGTATCCTTTTTGTTACACTGACGACTAAGTATCCATGTGACTGCTTGTTCTCCATCCAGATGACTTCTTGGTAAGTATGTTCTATACGACTTCATGGCAAGTGTATCCTTCTATGACTTCATGGTAAGTGTATCCTTCTATGACTTCATGGTAAGCCTTTCCGTCCGTATCTTCAATTAAGTTGTGATAGTACATATATCACACACTCGTACTACATGTAGAAGTGTGAGATATTATTGTCAGTATTTTATTTGTATATTTTGTCATTAATATTTGTAAGCTGGGAGGTCTCCACATATGTAGGTATGAATAATTTGTTTTGAACAACGAGTGGGAAAACATTGCTATATTGGACTCTGGTAATTTGTATGACTCATGCGGGCATCCCAGTCTGAGATGAGCTTGTTGTTGTACTAGGAAAGTTCTATGACCCATGTGAAACACCCCAGCGTTTGTTTATGTCATGGGACCAAGGAGAAGTTCAAGGTATGGTCTTGACAAGAGGATCTACCATGATTGGCTGATCAGGATCAATCTCGGCGTATCATGTGAGACCTGAGGTCTTTATATAGTTTGACATCACAGCGGAAGAAACTACTAGAACCATAACTGGGACACTGTATGAGAAGGAACAACTGACACACTGTACGAGAAGCAAGTAGTGCGGGCAGACTGCACGGGAAGGAAGTAGTGCTGATAGGCGGTGCTGGAGTGACGCTGCTGCAATATACTGGACTGGAATCAAACGTGCGTGGAACGTAGTCTTGTTATGTTTGTGGAAAGTGGCTGATCGACAAATTGTGGAGTGCTTACGCATTAAGTATTGTAGCACTTGTGGCGGCGTGGCATTATATGTTGGTGAAAGCTATCTCAGACATTCCATAATTTATGTTCAGGATCGACAAGCGTGTGTTGCTCAAATGTATATATTTTTACAAGTGTTTAAATCCGTGAACACAGTATTAAGAGGTACAGTGTCTGTGTGATGTTATAACTGCCGATTATGAGAATCGGCAAGTCGAATTGATATAGAGACAGTGAAGGGTTCTTATATACATATATGTACATTGTTCAACGAACTAACTACAAATGGTGGCTTCATTCTCGCTTTCGTTTTCCCACTGTTTTCATTGTTGTTGTAAATATGGAGTCTTGCAGCAATATTTTGTTTGTGTATTGTAAGTGTATTTTGGTGTGTTGATGAAGTGCTCATGCACGGATTTTATTAAGAATATAGTTAGATATTTTAGAATCAGTTGAGTTATTGATGAACCTAGGTGCAGTTCCTACCTATTTAGTCGTTTTCAGAAGGTTCGGTAAGGCCTGAAGCAGATGTACCAGTACGCAGCATTATGTACACGCCCTAGGAGAAAGAATTATGTTCTATCTAAATTCGAGGGATCCATTCTGGTGAACTCTGGCGCCCATATAACGGACATTTCGATTATTTATTGTTATTAATTATGTTTATTAATTTAATTTATTTCAAGTATTTTATTAAGTTTTGAGTAATGTTATTTAACTATATAATTTTATTCATGATTTTATTTATCAGTATTCATCAAAATGTTACAAAGTGACCGACCAACTGTGGCCTCACTCTCTCAATGACCAATGACTAATTACTCACCGAGTCCTCTCCATCCTTTCGACTTCATCACTGTTCACCATCCATTTTACTAATAACTAATGAACGAATAAGGCCTCTACTTCCTGTTGACTGAAGCTCTAAGACGCTGGTCCTAGTATTTATAACCATTGGTTGACACACCTACGCAATCTCCAGAAATAACTATGATCTACTCCCACCGTGCAACAAATGTTACAAACCATGGTGAAATCACCCGCGGCACCCTGGGTTACTCAAAGCAAGTGAGCTCATCGCTAAACGCGCACGATGACGTAGCGATGACTCGGCAGTTACTCCAACAGTATTTCGCAATGTTACAATGTCACAAGTTATTGCACACACTACATCCACATCTGATATACAGCAACTCTTACTGTACATGTTTTTAGTGTTAATCTACACACACGTATAAATACATATGTTTAACTACAATCACGCAAGCGAAATCATTGCAGAATTAAATTGAACAACAACAATAATAATAATAATAATAATAATAATAATAATAATAATAATAATAATAATAATAATAATAATAATACAATAGTAATCTTACAGATAAAATAAAATAACGCGGACATAATAATAATAATAATAATAATAATAATAATAAAATGTTGAAATGGGCAGAACCGGAAATCTCAGATGCTCTTCACCAAATCATCAAGGAAATCTGGGAGAAGGAGACAATCCCAGAAGAATGGAAAACAGCACTTATCCATCCGCTGCATAAGAAAAGGGACAAGCAGGATATCAACAACTATAGAGGCGTGTCCCTCCTCCCGATCGCCTATAAAATTATCTCAAAACTGCTTCTTAATAGAATAGAAGGTAATCTGGACCAATAACTAGGGGAATACCAAGCAGGGTTTAGGAATGGCCGCTCCTGTATCGAACAAATATTCAACCTGAAGCCAATACTCCGCCACAGAATGTTGAGTGGTAAGAAAATTGTGGTGCCGTTTATAGACTTCAAAAAAACCTTCGATTCGGTGGACAGAGAGACTTTAGATAAGATCATTAGGGAATATGGAGTCAAAACCAAACTGGCAAATATAATCAAAGAGACCCTAACAGGCACAACCTCCAAGGTAAAATTCTTTGGGCATCTCTCACAATCATTTGAAATCAAGACAAGCGTGAGGCAAGGGGATGGACTATCCCCACTCCTATTCAACTGTGTCCTAGAAAAGATAGTGAGAATATGGAACTCAGAACTTGAACATCAAAGGATAATCCCGATCTGTCTAGGGCAGGACCATCCAACCATTGCGCTCCGAGAGCGCGCCCGCGCTCGGGGAGCACTGGGCAGTCAGACTAGCGCTCCTTCCCCTACCACCACTATAGTGTGGCAGCGAGGAGACCTGAGACATACGATGTTCGGACCGCGCTGACCAGATGCGTACGTACAGCCGTGCGTCCGAAGGCTTTTGTGGGTTTGTTGACATTATATTGATAGGGCTGTTTTGCCGTAAAAATATACAGCATCTACAAATCGAAAGGTAGTCCGATGTATGGAATATGCAGGAAACGAAATCAAGTGCTAAGTAAAGAATACAGTAATGTGATTTATTCAAAACTGAAATTTGAACATATCTCAGAGGAAAAATCAACAACGTGACTTTTGGTCAGTCGTTTTTACGAGCTTTTACTTTTGGAGCAAACAATCATCTCCAAATTGAGTAGGCCTACAATATTTCTGGACACAGCTATTCTTAAACAATTGCGCAAGTTTCTATCGCTTATCGTTGCACGATGTTTACTTTTGGTAAACTTAAGAACCGAAAAGAAACATTCACAAATGAACGTTGAGCCGATCATTGACAGAACTTTACATGCATGTTTATACATCTTGCGGAAAGCCGCTGAAAAATTCTTCTAAACTTCATGACATTAGAAAGTTGTCTTTAAGACGAACATTGCACTGCAGTTTAAGCAACTCTAATTGAAATAGCTGTGGAGCACTGTCTGCACTAAGAGAAAATGGTCGAAGAAATACATCTAACATCGCTTGGAGTTCTGTATTCTGAAAACCTCTTTTTAAACTCTTCTTGTAGTTGGCGAATTACAAATACTCATCCAAGTCGACACCGTATTTCACTGTTTCAAGCAATGAAAAATGTCCTGTGTTCCTTGCACGCAACTGTTTTTCCCACAAAATCAATTTTCTTTCGAACGCTTAAATTTTTTCCACCGAATCGGAGACAATGTGCTTTTCGCCCTGAAGCGAAATGTTCAAAGTATTTAGATGGGCAGTAAAGTCACTTCAAGGGGCCAAGTCCGCCACCCACTTAAGATCGCGCAAAATAACTTCGAGCCACCCTTTCATGTCATAACAGGTATCTATTGCATTCCGCAAGCAAAAAACTCGATGAGGCACTTCGCGTTGCTCAGCCATCTTACTTCTGCATGGTGCGGGATATCCGGATACTCCGGTTCGATGTCATCCAAGAACTCTGATTTATTTTCTCTTGCTACTTGCTTTACGTCGCGCCGACACAGATAGGTCTTATGGCGACGATGGGACAAGAAAGGCCCGGGAATGGGAAGGAAGCGGCCGTGGCCTTAATTAAGGTACAACCCCAGCATTTGCCTGGTGTGAAAATGGGGAAACCACAAAACGATCTTCAGGGCTGCCGACAGTGGGGTTCGAACCCATTGTCTCGCTATTGCGAGCTCACAGCTGCGCGCACCTAACCGCACGGACAACTCGCCCGGTGCTCTTTGAATTGACGGTGCGTGAGTTCATGGGAGCGAAGAAAATTTACCATTCGCACAACTGTTCCCATTATGTCTTTAAGCTTGGCGACTTTTGCACAGATTGCCTCCTGGTGTATAAAGCACTGGATCGCCACCATTAGGGTACTACCGCTTTCAGCCATGTTTAATTTTACATAGCCGAGAAACCCCGTGCGTAGACCACGTAAAGCAGGAGCTCCATCCGTCGTTACACTCGTCAACCTATCCCATTTTAATTCCATTTACTCAAAAACACCCTCCACTGCTTGGAAAATATCGAAACCGGTAGTGGTGTCTTCGAGAGATACCAAGTCTAGGAAATCCTCGGTGACCCGAAGATCGTCATCTACCCCTCGAATGAAAATAACGAGCTGAGCTGTGTCCGCAATGTCGGTTGATTCGTCGAGGGCGATGGAAAAGGATACAAAATTTGCTGCCTTCGCCATTAATTGCTGTTCCATATCAACGGCCATATCGTCTATTCTGCGAGCCAAAGTTTGAGGAGAAGAGAGATTTTATCAAATTTCTCAACTAGCTCCATAGGACAAATACATGCCGCCGCATCTATTAGGCACTCCTTGATTACATTCACTTCCGTGAAGGGCTTCCCAGCTTTGGCAATTCGCGGCGAACATTTGTAGCTTGTTCGTAAAATGGGTCCACCAACCTCAATCTCCTCAAACATCTGTCAGACAAAAATACGGCAAGTCACAATTTTAGTATTCTTCAGATAATTCAATCATTTCTTCTTTCCCGTTTATAAACAAGCATTTAAAAATTAAAACAATAATATTTACAAAACAATGCTGCTTGAAATTTTCTTTCAATTCTTCCAACTTCGATTGGCGACTGGCGTCTGTCAAATCACCATAATCATCCCCGTGGTTGGCACTGTAGTGCCGTTCCAAATTGTGCTTTTTTTAACACATTAAATCTCGGTGGCACACTAAAAATTTGGCATGCCCTTATAAGCTGTACAGAAAAATGAAATTTTCCATCCTGCTTTAAAGGCTGCTGCGTCACCACTCCTTTTTTGTATGATGTTCAGTCATGACAACTGCGAAACTGATTTAGTTGTTTAGTTACACGGTGTCAACAAAGCACACTGGACTAGAATACAGTGACACTATATGTATAGAGTCACTGTAGACTAGACTACGACTGATGGATCCACTGCTCTCTTCGGCGCGGCGGGCAGACCGCTCTCTCAACCAGCCAAGCTTCTCCCACCACTACCTTCCCCAAAGCGCTCGGAGCACTGGCTTGGAGCGCGGCCAGAGCGCTAGCGCTCTGGGAGCGTTGTTTGGATGGCCCTGGTCTAGGGAGAAAATGAGGTGGGATTAAAGTCATCTGCTTGGCTTTTGCTGACGACTTTGCTATACTATCAGAAAGTCCAGAGGTCGACCATCCAGATTAACCTCTTGGAAAGAATCGCCAGCCAAACAGGACTGAGGATCTCAACAGAAAAGACTAAATTCATGACGAACATCAAAGATGGACCAAAATTCTTGGAAACAGAGATAGGACGGATAGAAAGGGTCAAGAAGTTCATGTACCTTGGTGAAACGATACAGGAGAATGGACTAGAAAAAGCTGCAGTGGAAGATCGGATCTCAAAAATGGAGAGACCATATGGCTTGACAAAAAACAACTACAATAAGAAGTGCTTATCTTGGAATTCCAAATTAAAACATTACAACACCGTGGTCAAGATAGAATGCCTGTATGCCAGTGAATGCCTGTCCATGAACTACAAGCTGGAGAAGCTAGAGGTCCTGGAAAGAAGAATCCTCAGAAAAATTATGGGAGCTGTCCAAACTGAAAGCGGATGGAAACTTCGGAGTAACAAAGAAGTTTACCAGAAGGTGGAAAGAATCTCAGAGACCATGAAAAAAAGGAGGCTGGCGTTTCTTGGACGCATGAAGGAGTATTGGACACAGAGAAAACTCCACACGAAAGAAAGAAATGAAGTTGTAGCGTGATCCTTAGTGGTCCATTCGCTTATAAAATAATAATAATAATAATAATAATAATACAGATATCACCTTGTAACGCAGAACACGTATTTTAAAACAGGAGGTTGACGCACAGACCGCGAGCACCGTAGGCTGGGTAGTGCTACTTTTTTTGCTATTTGTTTTACGTCGCACCGACACAGATAGGTCTTGTGGCGACGATGGGATAGGAAAGGCCTAGGAATAGGAAGGAAGCGGCCGTGGCCTGAATTAAGGTACAACCCCAGCATTTTCCTGGTGTGAAAATGGGAAACCACGGAAAACCATCTTCAGGGCTGCCGACAGTTGGGTTCGAACCCACTATCTCCCGAATACTGGATACTGGCCGCACTTAAGCGACTGCAGCTATCGAGCTCTGTAGCTGGGAAGTGGGCACCGTAGGTCAAGTGTCGCATTAGCTCACATGGCAAGCGGGCGGGGAGATATGTGATTCGGACACAGTACTCGATGTAGGAGGTTCGAATCCCACACAAGAATTTTATTTATCAGCCAGTTACCTGGGATGTGGTAAGGTTGCATACTTGATAGCTTCCAAGGACTGATTTGTTTATTTGACCCTGTAACAGCCCGTATGTATCGCTGCATTGGGTATTGTGCTGGGTTGGACGTGGATGAGATGATGATGATGATGATGATGGTCTCTGGCCAGTTAGCTGCGCCGTACATGTTCGAAGCTTCGTAGAACACAGGTAGGGCAAAGTTTGCCCCCATTGGAACGATAACAACATGCGATGGCAGGTAAGTATGTAGCTGCGCGAACTCCCCTCCTACGAAGCCATTCACAACACGAAGTTTATTCACTGCCTCGAGATATATTCCAGCGACGAGTATCCATAACTATGGAGAAGCTAGACAAAATGCATACCAGGCACAACGCCTGTACCAAGAACGCTATCCGGATAAGACGACAACCGACGGGCATGACATTTCGGAGTGTGGAATGACGCCTGCGAGACACTGCATCCCTGGGAAAGACATGGCTTGTTCGAAATCATCCCGTGGCGTCTGCTGACAATGAAGAGGACGCGTCCGACAATATCTGGCGTAACCCTGATACTAGCACACGGGCCACTGCACAGGAGACGAACAGCAGCCAAGCGTCTGTTATGCGGATATTGCATACCCACCGGTTTCACCAGTACCATATGCACTTACACCAGGAGCTCAACGCTCATGACTTCAATGCGCGGGTGGCGTTCTGTCAATGGATCCTACAGCATGTGGAGATTGATCCTGCTTTTCCAGCGACTCTCTTATTTGCGGATGAAGCACGATTCCACAACAATGGAACCCTTAATCGTCATAATATGTATTACTGGAGTGTGGATAAACCCCACTGGGTGCGGCAGACAGCTTTTCAGGTACAGTGGGACGTGAATGTATAGTGTGGAATCATAGGTGATCACCTCATCGGTCCCATTTCTCTGAGGGCCATCTGACCAGCCAACGATATCTGCGGTTTCTCCAAAATGAACTGCGAGATACTGCATCCCTGGGAAGGACACGTCCTGTTCGAAATCATCCCGTGACATGCTACTCCTTGACCGCTGCAGGATGTGGTTTCCACATGACGGAGCTTCACCGCACGCGGCGATGGTCGCCCGGAACCATCTCCATACGACGTATCCTGATAACAGATAGGACGGGGAAGACCTGTCCCATGGCTCGCCAGATCGCCCGATTTTACGCCCCTGTATTTTTTCTGTGGGGCCATGTAAAACAACTAGTGTATGCACAGAAGCCGGCCAGTCCTTGTCACCTTAAACAGTTCATCACCGAGGCACGCCGATCCGTTTCGCCAGAGATGTTGTAACGAGCCAGACGGTCCTTACAGCATCGCGCGTAGCTCTGTAATCGTCAACGGAGGTCGTTTGTTCGAGCAGGTGTTGCTTAAACGACGTGGATAACTGAAATCCTGTCACATGTCTCCTAGCCTCGATCAATCCAGCTCCATGCCAACGGCCCTTTACAGGGACAAATAAAGAAATCAGTCTGTGAAAAATACCGGTATTAAGTATACAGCCTTGCCACATCCCAGGCAACTGGATTAAACACACTTCCATGGGACTTGAACCTTCTAACCAACGAGCACTGTCAGCTATCACACATCCGACCGCGCGCTAGCCATGTGAGCTACTGTGACACTTGACCTACGATAGCCACTTCCCAGCCTATACAGCACAATACCGTGCTCCCGGTCTGTGCGTCCACCTCCTGTTTTAAACGACGTTTTCTGCGTATCTGTGCTCTTTTTACGGTTTCGTTCTAGGTACTCACAATGAATTATTAGTGGCGCTCACGGTTCCTCACGTCTTCTACAATCTCGTTACATTACCCCGGTTTGGGGAGAGGGACCGATGTCTTTCAGTATTGTAGTAAATGTGAAGGGATGCATAAAACTGGATCGCAAGGGGCTGGTGGAACACCCGGTATATTGTACGAGGGGATTATTTGATAAGAAGGCACGACTATATATTTCGGAGAGTAATTATATATTATCGCAGGTCACACTGGGTGTAGACCTGGAGCTGGGTACAGTGAGAGGTCCTGATTATAATGAGGTCCAAATTCTTTAAACTGAATTTATTCACGTAAGGTTCACCTTACAATTGAGCTGGTTACAGTGAAGCTGTTTCCATAGATCCTCCTTGATGGTCAGCAGCACAACCATGGAACCACGATCCGTTGTAGGCAGCAACCAAACCATCGAACCACGATCCCTTCCAGGCAGCAACCAAACCATCGAACCACGATCCATTGTAGGCAGTAATGGATCGTCGTTGATTCTTGGAGGTCGCGGCGCGGGGTAACCACTCACTGATTATGTTATGAGAGTGTCTACATTTCACTGTCTCCCGAGCATCGGAATGATTCACATAAACCACAGTACTTTGCGAATTGTAATCGTTGGCTCGGTTCGGACTTAGAACCCAAAGCGTAAAATTTGAAAAATAACTTGCAGTTGGGAAACTTGTGGTGGTTTTCCACGGGAAGAAAAAAATACGGTTTGAATTCTGTCACTTGCGTAGAGTCTTTCTACCAAATTAAAATTTGCACTGTTCAATGGAAATCATCACAACACAGTTTATTCCTATTCACGTCAAGAAATAGGACGTCTAATGGAATAACTGCACCCTTAGAATTATAATCCCGAAGTAACTGAATGTTCGTAGTAGCCACCTACCAAAAGCACAGTTCACTTGGAAATTTCACACGGACTTTACATGAATGTCCATGAGTGCACTTCCGTCTATTTATGTAGTGTAAATCACTTGGAAAAATCACTAGCATTTCTAACTAGAACATTCTATGCGAAACATTATTATTATTATTATTATTATTATTATTATTATTATTATTATTATTATGAAAAGTCTGTTCGCAGAAAAACATACCTTTCACTACCGCATTTGATATTATATCTAAGTGAATAATTAAACACTTGTTCTACGAAAAGTCATGTCTCTGAATATTCTATTATTCACACCGTAATGTTAAAGTCGAGTTCACTTGGAAAAATCACTATTTTGGCTTCAAGCATACACGTAAATGTTAGTTATATAAGTCTTAGAACCATTTTCAATTTATAAATTCCTCAACGAGGTTCTACTTACTGAAAGTTTATAAGTACCGTAACGCCGGAATTATTCTGTTCCACAACTCGAACGTCACTTCGACATAATCTCGCTCTGCAGGCCGACTCCGTACCATGCGCCGAACCAACATCGTAGCGCTGTGAAGAGGAGGCGGACCTCCTGTTGATTGAATCGGATAATACGATTACAGCGCTCCTCCGGAGACCTCCGGTAGTCCTCCGATTGAATTCACTGGCGGAAAATTCAAATGCTTTGATGTGGGCAATGTTGCAACGGTGATCTTAGGAGGAATTACAATTTAGATTTCAGTACTAATTCCACAGATGCATGTGTTCCCCTACGTTTGTCATTCAAATGATGTAGTCGTTTCAAGATAGCCGCATTATTTCTTACGTTATGAATAACAGATTTTGATCTGCTGACGTTCAGTTTGCAATAGGTGCAGATGGATAGAATACTGTAGATTGAATATTGGCATATATTATACTGTTGCAAATGCGTTAACAATATTATTAATACTGGCAGTAAAATAGTTTAAGTGGTAATTATATTCCATTGCATGTAAATATGTATTATATACGATGTTCTTACATTAATTATACTCGTAGCTCATTTATTACGGAACAGTACATCCGGCTCCATGGCTAAATGGTTAGCGTGCTGGCCTTTGGTCACAGGGGTCCCGGGTTCGATTCCCGGCAGGTTCGGGAATTTAAACCTTAATTGGCTAATTTCGCTGGCGCTGGAACTGGGTGTATGTGTCGTCTTCATCATCATTTCATCCACTTCACAACGCGCAGATCGCCTAAAGACGTCAAATCAAAGGACCTGCATCTAGTGAGCCGAACTTGTCCTCAGACACTCTCGGCACTAAAAGTCATACGCCATTTCAATTTTTACTGAAGAGTACGAACTGATTGAAACTGGTTATATGCTGTACCGGGCTGAGTAGTTCAGACGGTAGAGCGCTGGCCTTCTGAGCTCAAGCTTGCGATTTCAATTCCGACTTTGCTCGGCGGTACCTGAAGGTGGTCAGGTGTACCGGCAGTAGCGGCGATTGGGAATTAGAAGTAGGGGGGAAAATGTAAAGACAACAAAGTACCCCAGTTTGTGGGATATAGCGGGGGCGGGGGGGGGTATAAACGTTATACATTAAAACTGAAGAAAAAGCTACTAAATGGAATTTCGACAGGGAGGTAAAGATTCTCAGCCTACCAACTTACCTGTGTTGATAATATTTATTTGAGATTTTGATTCAATACTATACAATAAAACTTTCACGAGAGGAACAATATTACACATGTATTACAATTAAATAGACGTACGGCGTGATTATATAATTAAAATCATTTAGTATTTGACTACAAACTAAAAAAAAATAAAAACACTAACTGACACTAAATAGACTGCCAGACTAACGAATGCACGCGTACCCTTCCTCACAGCACATACAAAGCCTCCACTACAGTACTCGCTGCGGCGCTATACAAATCGGTTAACCGCGTGAACGACTTTGTAGCGTATTTCCGCTAATAATTTCGTTATTAATTAAAGCAAATAATTAGCTGATAAGACAACAGGGTTTGTAGAAATTGCTTGTTTTAATAATTTCTATAATACCTTGTTTCATCCAGCTAAAATGGAATACAAATGCAAAGTTTTCTCCACAAAGTAGGGGGGCGACTGTCCCCTCTCGCCCCCCCTAATCATCGCTACTGTACCGGCACATGAAAGAACTCCTTGGGACAAAATGTCGGCACCTTAACGTCACAGAAAACCAGAGAAGTGGTTATGGGAGTACAACAACAACAACAACAATAATAATAATAATAATAATAATAATAATAATAATAATAATAATAATAATAATAATAATAATCCTTCCATTAATTTACCCTCCAGGGTTGGGTGTTCCCTCGGACGCAGAGAGGGATCCCACCTATACCGCCTCAAGGACAGTGTCCTGGAGCGTGAGACTTTGGGTTTTGTTTTATGTCGCACCGACACAGATAAATCTTATGGCGACGATGGGATAGGGAAGGTTTGGGAGTGGGAACGAAGCGGCCGTGGCCTTCAGTTAGGTACCATCCCGGCATTTTCCTGGAGGAGAAGTGGGAAACCACGGAAAACCATCTTCAAGGCTGCCGACAGTGGGATTCGATCCCACTATCTTCCGGATGAAAGTGGGTTCGAACCCCACTGTCGGCAGCTCTGAAGATGGTTTTACGTCGTTTTCCATTTTCACGCCTAGAAATTACTCTCCTTAGCCGTTCCTATCACATCGTCGTCATAAGACGGCATGACGTAAAGCAAATTTTTACAAAAGTAATCGACAAATGAAACACGAACGATAAATGAGAATGTATATATTTCCTATATTCTCCTTCGTCATACTTATAAAGCAGTATTTACTATGTCGCTAGCACATCCGTTGCGCACCACGGATGGAACGGCAAGCGAGGCACACATTCAGTACTGTTGCTCCGTCCTCCGCTCGCCCTCCGCTCGCGTGCCGAAGCACCGATTGGTTTCCCAGCAACAGTTTACTACCGGAGAATACCGGAGGGAGCGCTCAATCGCACTACCGATTGCAATCATAGGAGCAACTGCTCCGTTCCCAGCTCTATTCGCAACAGTAGCTCCGAGTGTAAGGACTTAGTGGGCTGTAATTTCAAACTTATGTCCATGAATGTAGGCGCCCTATAAAAATCGTTACCTACATAAACAAAAATTGATCTATATCACCGATATTCCATACAATACCCCTTAACAAAGAACGTATAGTCATTCAGAATAATTAATGCATCCTCTCATTTGTTATTAAGAAAATGCAATTATATCGACATATAATACATACCCCATATACCTGTAGGTATAAACCCTGTAGATACAACAAACAATATATCTTAATAGGTTCAGTTGTTCCTCAGAAAAGTACAGGCCCTACCTGTGCAGAACTTACACAGTGGTTCGTTCATTATTATTATCATTATTATGGAAATATTCCCATTATATTGGCGCTAGAATACAGTAATTTCAAGTTAAATTTGAATTCGTTTTTAATTTCTGGACATATGTAAAACGCGTGAAAGACGTGGCAGAAGTAAGGGATGATTATTTACGAGCGGAGGGAGGAGTTCAAGCGGTTCAAATCTGTAAATGCTGCTCTGTAAAACATGGCACAAATGACTCCTAACCACTGGTTTTGTGGTGTAGGTGGCAACGCGTCCGCCTGTCACCCGGCGGCCCCGGGTTCGATTCCCGGCCAGGTCAGTTTTTTAATTGTAAATTATTAATATCTCTGGCCTGGGGACTGGGTGTTTGTGTCATCCTTAACGTTCCTTTCCTCGCATTCAACACTTTACCCTACCGCCATTTACATAATACACGCAGGTTTCCTCATTTGTGGTGCAAATAGGGGCAAAGGATCTTCATAGGTCGACGCCCCGAACAAACAGCATTAAAAAAAGTTAAAGAAGGAGTGTAGTTTCCCGCAAAAACGGCGACGTCATAAATTCCTGTGAAAATGCTTGTTCATTCCTCCCGTATGAAGTTCACACTACGCGCTTGTCATTCAATGTTTTTTTTTCTTTGCTAGTTGTTTTACGTCGCACCGACACAGATAGGTCTTATGCGACGATGGGATAGGAAAGGTCTAGGAAGTGGAAGGAAGCGGCCGTGGCTTTAATTAAGGTACAGTCCCGGCATTTGCCTGGAGTGAAAATGGGAAACCACGGAGAACCATCGTCAGGGCTGCCGACAGTGGGGCTCGAACCCATCATCTCCCGAATACCATCTTCAGGGTTGCCGGCAATGGGGTTCGAATCCACTATCTCCCGGATGCAATCTCACAGCTGCGCGCCCCTAACCACACGGCCAACTCGCTTGGTCGTACCGACTGTAACAGCCTGCCTGTATATTGGTGGGAAGTAGCTGGGGTGTAAGATAACTTTCTTCTTTAGCATGCCATTCCTCTGGTTCATACATTTTCTGATATATCTGGTACGTAACACACTGGTTCATCATTGTATTCGAGCTATAAAATCCCTACTCTGAGCCACTGATTGGAATGAGTAGTGTGCATATTTAACGAAATAATGACAGAGGAGTGGTCATGGCAGTCTGCGACCTGGTTATTCCAGTTCTGGAACTTTGGACTCTTAGATCGGCACCGTAGTACTGTTCGTTGAAAGTGAGAAAGTGTGCGGTTTTTCATTTGATCGAGTATTTTATATGATAACATTGCTTTCAATCGCTACATTCCTACTGACGATTTTGTAATGACCTATGTTGAATTCAGTTAGGAAAACCACCAAGTCAATCTTTCTGAGAATCCCGTAGCGAAGCACGGGTACATTAGCTAGTAATAATAATAATAATAATAATAATAATAATAATATTGGCTTTACGTCCCACTAACTACTTATAAGGTTTTCGGGGACGCCGTGATGCCAGAATTTGGTTACGCAGGAGTTCTTTTACGTGTAATTAAATCTACCAACACGAGGCAGACGAATTTGAGCATCTTCAAATATCACCGGACTGAGCCAGAATCGAACCTGCGAAGTTGGGGTCAGAAAGCCAATGCCTCAAACGTCCGAGCCACTCAGCCCGGCATGCAATGATAATAGTATTAATTATTTCATAACGAAGTAATTTACAGTCACCGACAAGGCCTAAATTATAACATGTTTATATTTAAGAAAATACATAATTATGTTTGTACGTAAGAATGCTATGTGTAATATCGATAAATAGTTAAGGTATTAATTGAGGGGCCTAGTTTCACACAATAGTAGCGACAAGTTTTAAATTCCTGAGAAAATGCTCTTCCATTTCTCCCGTACCAAGTTCACACTACGCGCTTGTCATTCAATCGGAGGTTCTGTTACATAATTATTATGTCTGTACGTAAGAATGCTAGGCCTATTTGTAATATCGCCAAATAACTGAAGTATTAACGGAGGGGCGTAGTTTTTCACATTAATAGCGACAAGTTATAAATTCCTGTACAAATGCTCGTTCATTTCTCCCGTGCCAAGTTCAAACTACGCGCTTGCAATTCAATCGGAGGTTCTCCGGAGGCCAACGATTGAAAGCGCCCGGAGCCTCCGCTCCGTAAACAACCGCTCCGTTAACAGCGCTACAACATCGTCGTGTTGCCGGTGTGAACTGAATTAGCAGCCACAATTGAAGGGCTTAGTGGATAAAGGGGATATCCCTCCAAAGTGTACTTTTGAGATATTTAACATTCCTGTAACTTTATCAAAACAATAAAAAATGAGAAAATGTTTTAAGGATTGAGTTATGTAGGTACTGTATTAACTACCTGCAGGTGTGGGGCAGAATACGTTGATTTTTATTGTAAAAAACGTTCCCTTGACTAGTGACAAGTAGATGATATTGTAGACAAAACACAGATTTTCAAATACAACAGACAAAAAATTACTCTAGATAACCTCATGAACATTAAACACCCTGTTACATACTATCCACTTCATGTCCGTATCGACTATATGATCCAATTAATTAATTGAAGGAACAAGAATCCACTTGATCGATACTTTCACTTTTATTTAGCCTTATGCTATTTCAATAGACATTAAATTAAAAGTTCAGAACATGTTTCGAATGCATTGCATTCATCATCAGCTGCTTACATTTGGCAAAAGTAAAATTAGCTAAGAACAGTCTCACAATTTTCTTAAAACCTTAAAAACAAGTGTTAGTAGTGCATGTGTGAATGGATGTGGGAGGGGGGGGGGGGTAGAGGGGGGGGGGGATGCCTTGAAGGCAATTGTTAGTTAAACTATGACTTATTATTAAGAATCTTAATGTTAAAAACACTGATGGACTAAAATATAGTTCACTATAAGTCTTAAGTTCGTTGATTACTGAAGAACTTGTATGCACTATGTGAAGTATTTCTGTTGAACTGTTGGTAAAAAGTAAGAAGGCATCCGGTGTTTTCACGTCTCTTATCTCCTGTTGGGTGGAGAGGTGTGGCTTGTTTCGAATATGAAGTTTGCTATTTGTAGTTTGAATTGAAAAAAGTTGGATCGTCTGTATCACGACCTGTAACCGGCAGGAAAAAAATGCGACTATTAGTTGGAATTTGAAAACGTGACGGATAATAAGTCTTTGAGTGTTGGAAAGTATGGAAGTATGAACTTACCCTTGCCTTGCGTGTTTAACTTCCCGTGCTACGGGAGTGGGTTTAATCCGGCTGCCTTCAACCTTGTATTGTAACTGTGTGCTGTAGTTTGTGAGTTAGCCTGGTTAGGAGGGTGGGGAAATGCGGACGTGTCGTCATTTGCTATATCGGGCGGGGAGGTGGTTTCTGCTTGTGACGTGTCGGCCTTGTGATTGCTTGAGGTGTGCGCTGGGCGTGTTCGCTTCCTTCGTAATAACTCAATGTATCTCGATATGCATTCAAATAAGGGGTTTCTCTGTTCGTTTACTTCATTCATATTCTTGTCCTTATTAATTGACTTGTCTAGAAGTATATGAATATTTTCTAGACTGTTCATTAACCTTCCCTTGTTTAGCCTATTGAGAATTGTTAGGTCTTGTTTAATGTCTGTGAATCTATGGCCTGTTTCACTCATGTGTACTCCCATTGCAGAGAATCTTTTATGTTTCTCCGCATTGACGTGTTCTAAGTACCTTATTGTGAAGTTACGTCCTGACTGCACTATGTATGTGGCCTTGCTGATAGCATGTCAGTTTATAAACACCTGAATCCTGGAACCGCTCCTCGCTATTTCGATTGACCATATTGTGGTTGAAAAACTTACGTCTTGTATTGTTATTCGTTGAGAACGCTATTTTGATGTCATGCTTCTTGAATAAATTGGTAATTGCATAAATGTTGGGATTGTTAAAGGTGAACCTTACGTACTTTTTGTTTGCTCTGATTGTTTTGTTAAGTTTGTTTGTAGTTTATGTTTGCGTTTGCCAATGAATCCGTTAATGGTTTTTAAATTAAGACCATTAATAAGGGCCTGCTGTCGAATAAAGGCTAGTTCTTTATTTCTCTCTTTGTTGTTTAACGGGATTTCAAAAGCTCTATTGATAAAACTGTGCTACGCTGATTTTTTGTGTGAATCGGGGTGTAGGGAGTTACTATGAATGGTTGTTGGGGTGAAAGTAGGTTTCCTGTAAATTCCAAAGTGAAATTGGTTGTCTTTTTTAGTTGTGGTCACGTCTAAAAAATTAATCCAACCATTATTTTCTTCTTGAACAGTAAACTGTATATTGGGGTCTAAGATGTTCAACGTGTGTAAAATGTTAGAACTGTCATTATGATCCTTGTCAATTATGGCGTACGTATCATCAACGTAGCGTACCCATAAATCAAGTCCTTTGATATGGTCTATAATGTAGGAATGTTCCAAGTAATCCAAATAAATGTTTGCTAGTATGCCCGAGGCTGGAGCGCCCATGGGGAGGCCATCCTGCCGATAAATCTTACTGTTAAACATAAAATAGTTCTGACTAAGTACGAATTCAAGGATAACCATAAACTCTTCTATTTCGGGTATGCTTACCTTTTAATGTTCTAATAGGTTGGTTTTTATGATTTTAATAGCCTTCTATATGGGGATATTGGTGTACATATCTTTTATATCGAAGGAACAATATTGTGTGAGAGGATTTGAGTTTAAAGTCCTTAATTTTCTTGAAGAAATCGCTAGAATTTTTTACGGCTGTGTTGGCGTAGTAGACGTAATTTTGTGTTAAGAATCTATGAATGTATTGCGATATTTTATATGTAGGGCTCTTACGAAAGTTGATTATCGGTCTAATAGGTATATCTTTTTTGCAATTTGGGCAAGGCTCTTGCAGTAGGGAGTCCTGGGTTCATATTAATCAGCTTTTGTGATTCCTGCTCATTAAGAAGAAAGGTACTTTGTTTGAGTATACTTTTCAAATTTCTCTGAATCCTTAGGGTGGGATCTTTACTTACTATTCTGAACTTGTTGTTATTAAAAAAGGTTTCGGTTTTCTCAATGTAATCGGATTTGTTCAGAATAACTATTGATGCTCCCTTACCTGCCTCGGTTACGACTATGTCACTTTGCTTGATTTTCCGTTGTAATCCCATCTCTACCGTCTCAAAGGCAGTGTCCTGGAGCGTGAGACTTTGGGTCAGGGATACAACTGGGGAGGAGGACTAGTACCTTGTCCATACAGTCTCACCTTCTATGCTGAAAGGGGGCCTTGTGAAGGCATGGGATGATTGGAAGGGACAGGCAAAGAGAGGGAAAGAGTGGCCGCGCCTGTAAGTTAGGTACCATCCCGGCATTTTCCTGGAGAAGAAGTGGGAACCACAGAAAACCACTTCGAGGATGGCCGAGGTGGGAATCGAACCCACTTCTACTCAGTTGACCTCCCAAGGCTGAGTGGACCCCGTTCCAGCCCTCGTGCCACTTTTCAAATTTCGTGGCAGAGCCGGGAATCGAACCCGGGCCTCCGTGGGTGGCGGCTAATCACGCTAACTACTACACCACAGAAGCGGACTACAACTGAAATGTAATTTTAAAAAATCGTAGGTAACTTTCACCAGCGCTATGTGTAGGCTCTAGTGAACTCTATTACGCTCCCGCTAAGCCTTCGCGAGACATAGGTTGAAGATCGAATGTGGCGCAGCTAGGACGATGTCACAGAGGCTAGACATACACGATGGCACTGCTTGGACGATGTCACTGCGTGTTTTACAAGGTTGCAAAAACTGTCTTTACAAGGCCAGTGAAAAGACCGTTGGTCTGGATTGGTGAGTTCCGGGTTAGTAACCGTTGTGCTGGGGGAAGGGGGGCAAGCAGAGAGAGTCTGGGGTGCGTAAGCTATAGCATCCCATTTAGAGTCTTGCTAAATTGTGACAAAAATAAGTTTATGGGCGCATGCCACGACAATTTCAAATCACGCGGTTTTCTAATTTTCAACGAGGATGGCAGCCTTGTGGGCACACAATATGATGCAAGATCAAATGCAGGCAACAGAAAATAGTCTTCATGACAGCTGACCCGGCTGACCGAAGCCGGCGAATAGCAACATATAGAATGTTCACAAATCTGAGATTTATAGTGCATCCGTTTTAATTTTTCTATATAAGTAAGAATACTGGTAGGGGCAGCTTGGCGAGTTTCTGGCAAGCATATACGAAGGATCTCTCCTCTACGCTCCTCAGGTATCGTTTCACGTCATTTTAATTTTTTTTCACCCGGTGAACTCGACAGGAAACTGCCAGATTAAAACTGAACATTTTTTAGGAAATATTTCCATGTAAATTACGAATTCTCTTGTTCCTACTTTAAAGTTTTGTACTTCTAGAAACATCACTTCTAATAGCCTTTCTCTTTTTTTTTTGTGAAACAAATGCAAGCTTATACTGTCCAACTCGTTGGCTGAATGGTCAGCGTACTGGCCTTCGGTTCACAGGGTCCCGGGTTCGATTCCCGCCCGGATCGGGGATTTTAACCTTAATTGGTTAATTCCAATGGCTCTGGGGCCGGGTGTGAGTGGTGTTTTCAGCATTAGAAATAATCCTAGGTAGGGCCCTCATTTTCAAAGACATGCAGGTCGTCTAATAGGCCGTCGACGAGAAAAAGTCCCGCACCAGACCTCTCCGGAGGCCATTATTATGTTTATACTAAGCATTATTGCCAATTAGCCCAGCTGTAGAAATATAAAAACATTGTAATTTAGGTCAATTTTATTATTTTTCAGATCAAATGTGAAAAGATATTATATAGACAACATAGAAATACTGCGATGCATTTATCACGAGTACAGAAAGAGGTGTAATGGCAGCTTTCCTACCAGTCCAGTGTGAACAGCGACCAACAACAATTTTCTATAGACCTGTGCACTGCAATGGTAGGATCTAATATCGCCCTGCATAACACGGAGCATCTTCAAACGTCAACAAGCTGCCGGGAGCAATCACCGAGTTGGAGACGAATGGCTTTCCCCCGGTGGAGTAATTTAGGGTTGTGGAAGAAGTCAGGAGAAGTTCTGACCGAACCTCTGAGAAGGTAACCGCTGTCAGCAAAAGTTCCATAAGAGTCCTGCAGCAGTATCCATGATCGAAAACGACGGTAAAAGTAGCCAGGGTGCTACGAGGTGAGGTAGATGAAGCGGTTGAACTAAAACCGGATGAAGTGGCTTAATTGAAGTTTTGTCCAATTACTTACTGTGATGTTGAGATATTTCTCTCAGTACTAAACATTCTGCCCGACAGGAGAACAAGATTGTTACCGGAAAACATTGAAACGTTGCTTGTTGTAAATTCCTTTTATAGTAACTGGACGTGCTATTAAATTATAAGTATTTTTTCATACCTATTTTGTTGCCTATTTTGCACGTTAGTGCCTATTTACATGCCTATTTTGGCTAATTAAGAGCCTATATGCCTGCCTATTTTAACCGTTGTTACTGCCTATAATTCTCGTCTCTAGTCATAAGCAATTCAACTCCTCTTAAAACAGCGCACAAAAATTCACTTTCATTATGTACGATTCATTCGTTAATTAGTTCACAATACCTCACAATGTTCATTACACGAACCATTAATTAAATAAATATCAAATCTTGAACTGACGGTAATGGTACCGTAATCACGAGCACGTGGTAATGGCGAATTGCAGCTCATTACCCCCCCCCCCCCTTCTTCGAACTACACATGCGTTCGATAATTTCCTCAGCAGTAACAACTTTAAAAATGGTTACCACTTGGGATTAGAGGACGTGAAATCATGGAATGTGGAACGACGGCCTGTTTCAATAGCATGGCAGCAGAATACAACAAAATTATTCAATGCAGTGAGTAGCTTATTCACGTTATTGACGGTACAATGCTCAGAAATCCTCTCCTTTCAACCCCTAACAACAATACTTAGCTGTTCCGTGACATAGAAAAATAGATCATATAATTATAATTTTCCGAATATTTGAAACTTGAAACTTCATTATTTGTATACGTCATTGTATGCATTTTTAACAATCCATGACGTGCCGCAGATCTGTGCATATTTAAATGAACCCAAGCTCATAAGGACCCCGGGTGTTACGCCTCCTTCCTTCCTTCCACAAGGAAGGATTGGCGGCTCTAGCTTACGTCATATTCTCGCAGGTGCATCTCATGTGCTGACTATAGAAGGAAAAGGGGTAGTGTAACGTCATGACGTCACGAGCATTTTTTTCCTGCACACGGTGAAATGTTAAATAATTAAATCCGTCGCGCATATACAGTCGCGAAAATTCGGACGTCGTTTTTGGATATTAATTCCCTGTCTCTAACACACTATGTCAGGTATAACTTTACCAAGTAATCATGGTCGCCATGTGCTCTCCTAGTCATATATAGTGTACTGATCACTGTTATATGTCAGGTAATTGTACAAAATCCCAGTATTTTCGCACCTCTACTCGTTCCTTGTACCCCTAATATTCATTCTAATAGCATTTGCCGGCGATGGTCGGCTTGTGTAGCGTAATCGAATATAACAGCAGTGGAAGAATAACGGCAGGATTATTTCTTGGTTCAAGGTACTTACAGAGGAGGCTGTAATCTTTCACATTTGTTGCTAATGGAGACATGAATTATCTACCTAAAGGCATAAAGTGGAAGGGTGGGATTCGGTTTGGTGGAACTACAGTAAGCAGTTAGGTTTATGCCGACGAATTGGTCTTAATGATAGACTGTACTGAAAAGCCTGAAATATAATATACTGGAACTTCAAAATAAGTGCAATGAGTATGATATGAAAATCAACATTTTCAAGACCAAAGTGATGTCAGTAGGGAAGAAACCGAAGAATGTCACGTTGGGATACAAAGCCAGAAAATGTACATAATTTCAAATATTTAGGACGTGTATTCTGCTACGATGGAAGCATAGTGGGGGGAGATTGAATCAAGGTGCGGTAAAATTAATGAAGTGAGCTCGCAGTTGCGATCAACAGGACTCTGTACGAAAAAAATAGCTCCCTGACGAAACTTTTCACACCGGCCTGTTTTCAGACCGACTTTGCAGTACGGGAGAGTATGGACTCTTCATAAGTTAGTAGTAGCCATGGAAGTAGTGAGATTAGTTTTTTTTTGTTTTGTTTTTCTACAAGTTGCTTAACGTCGCAGATAGGTCTTACGGCGACGATGTGACAGGAAAGGGCTAGGAGTGGGAAGGAAGCGGCCATGGCCTTAATTAAGGTACAGCTCCAGCATTTGCTTGGTGTGAAAATGGGAAACCACGGAAAACCATCTTGAGGGCTGCAGACAGTGGGGTACGAACCGGCAGAGAGAACGATCACTTGTGCAAACAGATGGGAACAATGGCAGGAGAGTACTCGGAATGAGGAGATAAAGGCTAAGACAGGAACGAATTCGATTGCAGAAGCTGTACACATAAACCGGCTTCGGTGGTGCGGTTAAGTGAGGCGAATGTCGGACAGTGGACTTGATCATGGACAGTGAAGGAAGTAGAGGGAGACCAAGGCGACGATGGTTAGACTCTGTTTCTAATGATCTACAGGGAATGAGTTATGGAACTACAAGTGGCCACAGCGATAGATAGAAATAGAGGATTGTGGAGGCTTACAGTTAGTTCCCACGGGCCTGCAAACTGGCCGCAGAAAGGCATAACGGTATATCCCTTCAATCGGTAGTCACCTACATTTTCAAGGGAACATTTTTAAAGGATATTTCTTACAGCAAATGGACTCTCTGAATGCTCTGATGTGTTGACAAACATTTATTTACATTGTGTACAGAAATTAAGGAATGTTGCTCGAGAGCAACACTACCGAAATGTAACAACCAATAATTTCGATACAATTTGTGTTGCTCCAGAGCAGCACTGCCTTTTAAAGGGATATAACGAACATGAATGCCATTAGACCTATACCAGGTCGCTTTTGCCTTTTAGTACTACTTTATATAGTAGATTAAGTGATTCCCAGGGCCTCGCCAGACGTGAAAGTTTTTTGTTTTTTTTTCTAAAATTCTCAACTTCCTGACGGGGAACTAAGCCCAGGCCTTTGCTAGTCAACCGAATCGGGGTACCTCTCAAGAGAAATATATGCAGAACGAAAAATACCAATAGAAAATCAAATTACCATACTTTTATCACGAGTATAATAGAAACATTTTCCATTAAGAAAAGGTCCTTTATGTTCCGCATTGCAGCAATCAGTTCAGAAGTGTTTGGCGAAGCAGTTAATTGTTACAGACCATTCATAACCGACTATGTTTGTTATGCATCTGTATCGTCGTCTTATTCCTTTGTAACAACCAGTAGGCCTATCCTATTCTCTTTCTCCTTATCAATACTGAAATGCTTCGAGTAGTTTTAAAATGTTCGACTATTGGTTGTGCTCTTACGGTAGCCTCGCTCTAACCCAAAAGAGCTGGCAACCATAGCCCACTTCAATATCTACTGTAGGTGTAGTTCTACGCTAGTCAACGACCGTGCGTAGACTTCCGCAAATTATTTGCAAGTTTCAGTGGTTCACGGTTTATAACTTATCGGAAGTATTGTTAACAGCATCGTGCTTATGATTTGTTTGTATCGAAAGACTCTCGCCACAATAATGAGTATTATATAATCAAAACTTTTAAATACGCATTTTGAAATATTTACATGAATGTTCAAAAATACCAAAATGTTCCCCCAATTAAGAATTTTTACATCCTGGCCTCAACAAAGAACTATTTAGTAAACCAACAGATTTGTTATGTAGCACGAGAGTCCATACACAATTATTCACAGAAAGGTCAAGACGTTATCACCTTATGCTTTGAAGTGTTTATCATGCATAAGATCGATAAGAAATTTGAACAAATAGAAACCCATGTTTGCAAGTATTCACGTGAGGCTCTAAGATAAACTGTGTCACTTGGTAGAGTTTCAAGCTCAGTGACAGGAGAAATCGAGATGTGCGACACTTCTACCAAGTTTCTCCACGTAATGGCACGCACAACTTGCACACGAAGAGAAAGGAATCATATTTCTTCAATAGCATCAACGTATGTATGGCCCAGATCTTCAGTCTTATAAACCTTATATTCTTTTCAACATCCCAATTAACAGAGACAGAATTTTAACTTTCTACAAAGGTGTTAGGCCAGTTAATACATTTACTGCACTGATCACAGATGGTGTTAACCAAACTGACACTCCAGAAGTTGGAAACTTCAGACGGCGGAAATAGGCCGATGACTTCGATGTTAGGCCCCTTACAACAAAAATTATCACCATAAATTATTATTATAACAGGAAATGTTAAAATATGGAAAAAATCACATATCATATGCCAATTACTTGTACTTTGTTAAGAAATTGTACTTTATTAAGAAATTGACAACGATCAGTAAAAGTAGAAAGTGAAAAGATAGTAATGACAACATAAGATGGCAATAATTTGTTACAACAGCAAACAAGTCGTCGTCGTCGTCATCATCGTCATCGATTCTTCACTCCAGCAGGCCAGGTGAGGGAATTAACAATCCTCCATAAACTTCTATCTTGCCACCAATTCCCTTCCAGTATCTTCTCCCGTTTTGGGCTCCAACTGGCCAGGTCTTTTTCTATATACATCAAGCCATCTCTACGTCTGCCTCGTGGACTTTTACCATGAATTTTTCTTTTCAAAGTAGGGCATGATCGTTCTTACGGCTTTCATTCTCATAACGTAACAAAACAAAACTTCAGTCCCAATTATTCTAGAATAGTGTTTGTTATTGTTTGTGGTCGACTGTTGTCTCTGCAGGTCAGGGTTACAGCTTCCGGCCCATAGGTCAGTATGGGTAACAGGTACGTCTTATGAAGATCCACTTTTGATTTTTGGGAAAAGCTTTTGTCCCGATCAACTGGGAAAATTAACTGTATGATGCAGCCGCAGTAACCCTATTGCTAATTTCATACGTAACTCGAATGATGCTTGTTGTTTAAAGAGACCTAACATATAGGTCATCGGCCCCTAATGGTACGAGATGGGACGAAATGTAATGTCACTTAAAATTCCAAGATTTATACACTGCCCACATTTTTTTAAAAGATGAAGAATGAAAGAATGAATATTAAATTAAAATAATCAGCGGATCTATTTCACAATGCTGAAAGTTAAAATAATTCCAAAATCAATCCACTAACGAATTCAAAAAGACGAAGATGAACAATGATTATGAACGTAAAACAATAGTGGATCAGACACACAATGCCACAACTTCCCATAAAATAACTAGACACGCGACTGCTTCCAAAGCAAAATCCTAAATCGATGCTTGCTCGCTAAAAGGGTCCACAATCCAGGTCACCGGACCCTCATAATGGTACTAATCGCTGGTAAAGTAGAACCATGGTGTTCCTAACGTAGCGGTACTTGTGACGTCAATAAGAGAAGCTGTATTTATCTGAACATATATGACTTTTGTACTGGGATTTTATTCCCATTAATCGTCCATTGTTTGGAGCGCCTGTTAATTTGGTGTGATCTACAATTCAAATTATTAAAATGTGTGATCTGCAATTATAGCGTCGAACCTAAGATGCATCCTATTCGCTCGATGGGAAATCAATAATGGCGCGCATGAGCTGAACTCATTTCTTGACGGCGAGCTTCTTGCTTGCGGGGACTTGCTCTGCGACCAGGCTGCAAGATGGGGATGCTCTGGCGTGTGTCTGGAAAGACATCTTTGGTTTTCAACGAAATGGAGTACGATACTCCAGGTTAACGTAACTGAAAACTAAATCCATGCCTTAATTTCTCATTTTATATTACTGCTTTCATAATTTTCTATTGAAATCAAATTAGGTCATGTGGGTGCTAAATTACTGGCTGTGTGCCTACCTTCAACGGTGTGTTGTGAGAGTCACTGGATTACCTATGTTAGTATAATCTACAGTGAAAATGTAAGTAATAATACATTCTTAAAACTTCTGGTGGATTTCTACAGCCGTGGATTAGTTGAAGAAGATATCACCGTAACTTGAAAAGCATCGCCATGTAACATTATTAAAATCAGGCCTATCTATTCAACGGCAACGATTTATCGCGTCAATTTGATGAACATTATCTTCATCTGTCAGAAACAATTCATATTATGGACTAAATAATTAAATTAATTATTGTTAAAAAAGATTTTTTGAAACAAGATTCTCAATTTTCTTTCTGTTTTAATTGATTCTAATAATTAAAAAGGTATCCTTTTTTCTGTCCTCTTCTGGATTAACTTAACTGTAATTATTCATGAATTATTGATTATTATTTTAATTAAATATTTTACCTCCACTTATAATGTGGTGTTCTAATTTGGCATACTTAGAAGGGAACATCGGCAATGGTTAAGTCGCTGATCGCGATGAAACTTGGAAAACACATTAAGGTACACGTAAAAACGATGTCGGCATTAATTTTGGGTGCCAAAATTCATTAGGGCGTTAACTACGGGGCCTAAAATTTGCGACATTTCAAATTCCGCGCGATCAACGATGAAAACCTGCTGGCCAATGCTAAGCTGGCACACTGCATACCTGGAGACACGCCTCTGCACCTCCTCCCCTCCCCACTCAAACTGGTTCGACACCGCACGCTTCCCTTCTCCCCGCGCTTGCCGGCTGCTTAGCTGTTCAACGGGACCGACTCTATACTTTGCTTCTTTTCGTACTGTAATTATTGAAATCCTTTAAATAACGTTCCGTTTCACACATAGTGATAACACATAACCTACACTAATATACCAATATTTCATTCAAATGTTATATTTTCATTCCTGCTAATTCCGGTGAGTTGTCACATTCGTGGGTACAACTCCAAGTACCACCAGGCGTGGTCAAACGTGGCATGGGGTACCGCGTCCTGCCTACGCTTAAATTATTATTTACTTCTAAAACGCCTTAAAGCTGTCGATAGTGTCCTTTCGAGTGGACATACATATGAAATTAATTAAATTAAATCACCCACCACTAAATAAATCTCCCACCTTTAAATAACGTGAAATACCTTTTTATGTAAAGAAATTACGTGCCCGGGTAGAGGATCTCAATGAATGTAATGAGATTCGGTACCTCGGGATATCAAATCCTGGTTATAGGTCCAGATCTTCTTTTTATGTCCCCTTCTCCCCACCCATTTTGTGTACGCTACCAGTTGTGTCATAACGAAACGACATCGCGGAGGACAACAACAACAATTATATACTCCGAGTTTGAAACTACTGGTATTTTCCGTATTGCGTACTCTGGTATAAGGAATAGGCCTATAGGTAGAATGTTTTCATTTGTGCTTGTACTGAACGATTTATTTATGTTTTGCAGAGACAGACACAACACATTTCAATTGCGGCAATGGTTGTCGAATATAAATAAATTTAATGCATAGGCAACTTTGATATGAGTATGACATGGAATGTAGTAAAGTTTGACGTAATAAGAAAAGCCTTGAGAAATAAAAAAAGATGTGCATTTATATATGCAGCAGATATACAGTAATCACAGGCAGACCTGTAGTCTTACTGTACCGGTACTTTTGAGTTATAGCTAACGAAAGTCTATGTATTCAACAAGTACCGATATTAAAGTATCACACTACAGTCTTCTGGGTATAATGGCAGTTACATACGCAAAAAGTTAAATGGCTATTGTACGAACTGGTAAAACAACAAACAATTACAAGGCAACACAATAAATGACTCCGTATACATTACATCGGGCAAATTCCCCGTCAATAACTGATAGTAAACAATCTTTGGTCCATTCGAAACATTAAAAAATAGTGTAATGAAAACCGAAACAAAACACAATTAACAACAGGCACCATACTTTTTTGTTTGGTAACTGCTTTACGTCGCACCGACACAAATAGGTCTTATGGCGACGATGGGATAGGAAAGGCCTAGGTGTTGGAAGGAACTGGCCGTGGCCTTAATTAAGGTACAGCCCCAGCATTTTCCTGGCGTGAAAATGAAAAACCACGGAAAACCATCTTCTGGGCTGCTGACAGTGGGATTTGAACCCACTGTCCCCCGGATGCAAGCTCACAGCCGCGCGACTCTAACCGCAAGAACAACTCGCCTGGTGCAAACGTTTTCATAAACATTTCAGAAAACGTAAACTGACTAATACAATGTGGACATTACAAAGGAGAGATATGAGGAAAGCTGATAGAGTACGCAAAGTGTAGCACCGGTTCTCTTCGACAGCTAAGCGGCCGGCAAGCGCGGGGAGAAGGGAAACATGCTGTGGCGAACCAGTTGGAGCGTGGAGGGAAGGTGGTACAGAGGCGTGTCTCCAGGTACGCAGTGTGCCTGCTTAGCATTGGCCAGCAGGTATTCATCGCTGATCGCGCGGAAATTGAAATGTCGCAAATTTTAGGCCCCGTAGTTAACGCCCTAATGAATGTTGGCACCCAAAATTGATGCCGACATCATTTTTACGTGTACCTCAATGTGTTTTCCAAGTTTCATCGCGATCGGCGACTTACCCATTGCCGATGTTCCCTTGTTAGTCACATTAACCTGGCAACTAGTTAAGTGTAAATTTTGTTTAAGATCCTGGCTTTAATTTTAATTAATTTCGGGCCCTTTGCACGTTGTATGTTTGTAACTTACTGCACTCAAGGTAAGTAACTTTGTGCCTTGTTGTTTTTTTGTTCTTTTGACAGTGTCCATTTTCTGCGTCCTTGGGCCGTTGCAGTACTAATTACAAGTAACGTAGACTCACGGTGTTCCTCGTTCAGTGGTACTAATCAAAGGTAATATACTTCGCACACGTAACACAGACCTATGGTGTTCTCACACAAAAGCGCCACGCATAGCCAACGCAAACATAGTGGTACTAATCACAGGGACCCATACTATCACGCGGTGTTCCTCGCATAGTGGGCACTAATCACAGGCAACGCAGTCCTATGGTGTCGTTTATATAGTGATCTAATCACAGGCAACGTTCAGACCCGTGGTGATTCTCACATAATGGTGCTGATCACAGGCAACGTAAACCCATGGTGTTCCGCATATAGTGGTACTAATCAAGGGTACTAGAAACCCACAGTGAGCCACCCACGATGCTACTAATCACAAATCTATGGTGTGAACCACATAGTGGTACTACTCGCAAGTAAAGTCAACCCATGGTGTTCCTCGCGTGGCGGTACTAATCACAAGTAGTCTCATGGTTCCAATTCCACCATCTCGTAGTCGCCCCTTACGATAGGCAGGGGATACCGTGGGTGTATTCTTCATATGCGTCCCCCATCCACAGGGGTTTCAGAGAGAGAAGATGGAAGGAATCCGATACTTCGAAAAACGAAGTACCGGGCAAAGACAAGAGCCACGAAGGGCGTCAAAATGAAAGACTCCCTAGGCATCGAATACTCTAATACCGTTGGGGTCGGAAAAGAACAAGAGTTGATCAAGGCAGGTCGGACAGGCTAGATCAGGGCCTCTCAAACGCCCAAAATCTCACGCGTGCAAATCGAGGCGCAAGAGCTCCGTGCATTCTGCATCGGTCCCGCTCGGCTCTGCTCGGACCAATGCTTCGTCTCTGGGCTACTCAGCTCAAATCGGCTCAGATTTGGAGCGCTACGGAGCAAGTGAGGAAGAGGGAGACAATGGGGAGTGAGAGAGACAGCGCTATTGCTCCAAATGGAGGAGTGGGAGTCTGCACTCTGATCGACCAAGCGAAGTCGTCTTTTGCACTGTACACAGTGCATGCATCAGGCGCATGCACCCTGAGAGGACCTGGGCTAGATGAAAGTGAGGAGCATGGCACAAGTGGAAGCAATGACAGGACTCAGCTAAGAGACCCGCGGTCGCCAACCCACGCTCCAAAGTTAAGAGCTCCTGGGGCCCCTTATGTCTCTTACGACAGGCAGGGGTTGCCTTAGATGTATTCTTCGTCTGCTGCCAACAAAGGACCAAGCCGGAGACGTAAAGATCGAATGAAGACGTACGACATGGAGTGCACATGGAGGGAAGACCAATTGATCTGGCCGGACTATTCCCAACCAGTGACGGAGGAAATCGCTTTTTACTCGTCCTCAGGGACTATTTCACGAAATGGACGGCGGCATAAGCGTTCACGAACCACGAAACGTAGGTGGGAATCCTTGTCAATGAGCTGGTCAGCAGATACGGTGTACTGTTATATCTACGTTCCGATCAAGGACGGAACTTCGAATCACAGGTCTTCAAAAACATGTGTAGACTGCTGAATATCCGTCAAATAAAAACCACGCCTCTACACCCTCAATGGGACGGAATAATAGAACGATTCAAAAAGGCCATCGAGAATCACTTGCGAATAGAGGTCGGTGCGACGTAAAGCAAATAGAAAAAAAAATCGGTGTTTTAAGACGGCCTATGGAATTATCTCCAGATAAAGTATCAATGATTGTACCTGCAGTTTGTTCTTTACATAACTTTTTGCTATCACGAAGAAATTCCAGACGGTTGTATGCACCTCCAGGGACATTTGACAGAGAAGAGCTAGGGAATTATTCTCCCAGTAATAGGAGAGAAGACGGGAATCCAGAAGGCACATTATTTCCCTTACAACAAGTAAATCCAATGAGAAATACAGGTCACTCCGCCAAAGAGGTACGCGACCAGTTCACAGCATATTTTATGTCTCCAGAAGGAGAAATACCTTGGCAGTATATATACATCTAATTCCTGTACACAGTGTTATAATGTTAAGTATCACCTGGAAGTACAAATGAGATCTGCATAATAAAGCATAATATTAAGAGACAATGTATTACTTACTAATTGCGGAATAGTCCCAACGCTTTTCACGCATTCAGAAAATCTGTCATGAATTTCAAGGAATCGAAAAACTCCTACGTGCTCTTTGTTACGTCGTCTAAGCCATCCCCACTCTTCTTTTGCCTCATCTTCATTTCCGAATTAATTTGGCAACGAAGATTATGCAGTTTTTTAGTAACTTCATCCGGATTAACCTCCAAAATTTCTGCAATAGCATCGATAGATTTAATTTTTAGTTGACGGCCTCTGTACACTTGTAATCAACAATTTCATAATTCAGGATGTGACTCTACAAGTTCAATCAACTGATAAGTCTTATTCTTTTCCCTACACTCCACTCATCTTGTCTTGTCCACTCACAATGTTACTCTCGTGCTCCTAGAGCGTGAGGTCTATTCGACCGCGTGAACAGATCTATAGTTCAGTTATTATGAGTTTCGACTTGACGTTTGAGCGCTGCCTTTTGGCGGAGGGTAGTGAATTAATCAACAGCCAATCATAGACAGCCGATCGCTCCGATAGAGCGCGTTAGATTCCAGTTGCGGTTAGCAGTGTTGTCGATTTGTAGTTTACTGCAACCACGTGCTATCAGCTGTGTGTTGTATCGTGCTCAGTTCTTTTCGCGATCTTTGTATGTCTTTGTGCTAGGTTGTTGTTCTTTTATATTTCGCAGTGTAGAGTTTATAAATGTATTGTTTAGTATTTTTAACAGTATAGCGCGTTATATTGTAGTAAATAGTGTGTAACAGGTGATCTATTTTATATAGTAGCTTAGTTTAACATTTCGTTCGGTAGTTATATAGTAGGTTAATTTTAGGCCCGTGTGTGAATTTGATGTTCTGTCATGTCGATGCCTACGTTTAAGGATGAAGCTCCCAAGAGAAGAAAGCCCTTCGGACGAGGTACTCCACTAAGGAGCCGAGCCCGGGAAATTGTTTGTAATGTTAGGAAGTCATTCTTGACAAAGCACCAACAATGGCGGCTAGAAAGAATGAGCTGGTTAAGTGGTTGAAGGAGCACAATATTTCGGTTCGCGATGACATGAAGAAGGGGGATCTTATGCATCTCTTGAAACAAAACAAGCCCCAGTACCCATTTTATGTGGTGGATAGCCAGAAGGAACGGGCATAAAGTAGTTCAGATGATTATGTTGAAGACTAGTATCTCTTTAGGGTTAAGCGAGAGTGAAACCTCAACAGACGATGACAATGCCGATAGTGACTGAGAAATGAGTGGTATATTCGCTTTGTAGGATTATTTCCTTCGTTACGGGAAACTGAATGTAACAGCAACGCGAGATCTTCTACATGGTGAGTAGAAATTTAATTTAATTTTCTAACGGTTTATCTGTTCGAGCATTGACCTATTTTTATCTTGTAGCCTTATCCTAAATGTGTTGTGCATTATTGATCTTACGTGAATCATGTATGCTGCTACAAAGAATAACCGATTATGAACTTATATTCCAGTATTTACATTTCTGTTCGTGTTGTGTATCGTAAATCAGCTGTTTGTATTCGTGGCAATTTGGCACCACCGGCTGACTTCCGGCTAACTGTCAAGTCGAAACTCATAAAAACGGAACTATAGATCAGTCTAGCTAGCTTTCCGAATCGCTGTGTACAAGTGGTTGCTCTCTCTGGCAACACTACCTAGAGCTTCGAGCGCGCGTTGCTAGAGAGCTCTAAGTACTGTGTACACACGTCGAGTTCCGCAAAATAGCTCTAGCGGTAAAAGTCAACAGTGTACAGGCACCTTTATGATTAACATTATTGACGGGAACGAGATCACGTGCCACTTCACATTGGCCAATAGGAATGCAAGTAGCTACTTCAAAAATGAAAATGGCGTGTAACAGTCTTCATTAGGTTATAAAAGTAAATGTACTTCTTCGGGCGGGATGGTTAGTTCCTGGACATCGCAATGAACACATCTCTCCTCTCAGATGCTCTGCAAGTAAGATTTCATTGATTTCCAATTAATATAACATTACAAATAAGATGACACCCAGATAAGTTTTCAGCAACTATGAGGTAGGAAAAGGCAAGTGGTGGGGATGGCGGTGATTAGTTTAAAGAGGACGACAGGGGAAGAAGAGCCGTGGCCATAATAACAGTCCTATGGCCAAGTGCACGAACCCCGTTTAGCGTAATCAGCGCTTAAGATTCTTCTTAAACCTTGCTTAAATGAAACTGCGGAGCATCATTCCTGATTAATACTTTAATCCCTGATTATTGTCGGTTAAAGTTAAACAGTCAAGTTCGAGCGGTTACCAAACATAAACAGTGATTAGCAGTGAAGGCAAAATGGCTGCCAGATTTGGAGATGATATTGAAGATGAACTTTTATATTTGGAATATCTGGAGCAGAATGGAAATGAGCGCGAAGGCATAATAGTGGAGAGAGGTGATCCTTTTGAAGAACTTAGTGATAGGAAATTTTTGGAAAGGTTTCGCTTATCTAAACAAACAGTTTCATTACTTCTGGAAACAATGCAAAATAACCTACAATTTCCAACACAGAGAAATAATCCTGTTTCTGCTATCAACAGACTGCTCACTGCATTGAAGTATTATGCTACTGGTTCCTTTAACATAATTGTAGGTGATACTACTAATATACACAGAACAGCAGCAGCTCGGATTATACACGACGTGAATAATATTATAGCTTCCTTCAGTCAACGTTATATTTAGTTCCCAACATCGCAAGCAGAAAAGAGGGAGGTATTGGGAAGCTTTTTTAATATTGCTAGATTCCCTGGTGTAATTGGAACCATCGACTGCACCCACGTTCGCATCAGATCTCCAGGTGGAGAAAATGCCGAGATATTTCGGAATAGAAAAGGTTATTTTTCCATAAATTGTCAGACAATAAGTGACAGTAATTTACTCATGAGAGATATTGTAGCTAGGTGGCCTGGTTCTGTCCACGACAGTACAATATTTCAGAACTGCAGTAAGAGGGCACAATTCGAGAGAGATGAAATACAACATGGTTACTTATTGGGAGATAGTGGATATCCGTGCAAGCCATTTCTCTTAACACCTCTGCTGAACCCGCAAACCAGAGAAGAGCATATGTACAATAGGGCACATATTAAGACAAGAAATACCGTAGAAAGACAGTATGGTGTATGGAAGCGGAGGTTTCCTACTCTTTCTGTTGGCTTGAGTTGTGAAGTCCATAAAGCTCTAAATATAATTGTTGCTACAGCAGTATTGAACAATATTGCAATTTCAACAAGAGAAGAAAACCCTCCGGATGATTTAATGGTTCAGCACATTATCGAAGAGCTGCATCAAGCTCGAGGTCCTGATATCGAAGATGGCGAACAATTAAATCCAGTACACCAAATGTACAGAAATGATGACAATGCTGGCACAGCAGTGCGCCAGGCTTTAATAAATGGTCATTTCAGGTGAGTATTTTTAAAAAAACCACACACTTTAGCAAATTAGTATTCTATCGACCGGTCACACTCCTCATCGTCCTAACCTACTAGCACAAATGAACTTGACTTTTATAGAAAATGAAAATAAAAGTATGCTAATCTTAACACTTGCTGCTTTACAAAACCCACTTAGTTTGGCCTATCTTCGTTCTTGTTCATATTTTGCCAGTATTTTAGTTTTTCTTTCATAATGTTTAGTTTTAACTCTTTTATTTCCATTTCTTTCTCATGTTCCTTTCTCATTACTTCTAACTGATAATCCAACACTGAAATTCTTCTTTCACAGGCATCTGTAATTTTGTCTCTGGGTGTCGACAGTCTACGCCGACGAGATTTAGCTCTATTTGATAATACAGTATCAGCTGACGTTGAAGGTTGTACTGCTGTATGTGAAGACGGTAGGCATGGTGGTTGAGTCAATGAATTTATGGGAGGTTTGATTTAGGGATTCAGTGCTTCCGCTTGACCTTGACTTTGAGTACAAGTTTCTGCCGCGTCAGCAGATGGTGCTACTACAGCTGGCAGTGTTCCTGTTTCGTGTGCTTCAGTTTCGTTACATCTTTCTTCCAGTTCCACGTCATCAAACGGAAGTATTAAAACTGAAAAAAGAAGAAAACGTGTAATTAATATGTTCAGTTGGAGGTTAACTGTTAAATGCCTGATACAAATTGCATTAGTGTACTCTGTGTCCATACACTTACCTTCATTCACATGTCCTTGGTATAAAGCATCTGAATCATAAGCGTTCATAAGTGGTGTGATAGTCGGTTGTATTAGAGCCATAACCTTTTCAGACGTTTTAGACAATGTGGGCTTTAAGTTACCACCACCAGTTGCGTTCATCATCACTTTATTGTCTGCACATATTTTTCTTGTTTTCCTTTTCAAGTTCTCATAACAGGTCTTCAAATTTCTTGCACTCCTGCAAGAGACCGATGAAAAAAAAAAAAAAAAAAAAAAAACCAGAACTATAACATGCTAGAGTGACAACACTATTTTGCTTTCACTATTTATGAAATTAAGGAGCATCTACTTTTAATTATAGTTTTGAAGTATTGCTTTTGAAAATAATCCGAATTTAGAAGGCTTTAAATCGCAATAGCACAGATAAATAGAATTATAATATTCGGGTGTATTAATATTGTTTTTTCGTACAATTTTACGGGAATAAATAAACCCAAGTACTTTTAGTAGTAGTTTTGTAGTACCGGTACTCGTATTGTACAGGAAATAATCTGCCATACCATATATTCTGTTGACCGATTTTCATAACCTAACTCGAAATGCTGTATTAATTCACAATAGTACAGAGAAATATAATGCTTACCTGCAATAGAATTGAATTCTTCTGCGATTTTCTCCCATGTTTCATGTTTCTGCTTTACTGTAACTCCATCTGTCTTTTTATTTTCTATGACATCTTTGTGTCTGATCACTAATTCAGCCACAATATCGGTTTCAAAATCCGAAAAATTGGACGACCTTTTCCTCTTTTGTTCATCCATGTTTCTAATAAGTACTTCCAGCTTCCAGCAAAGAATAAATTAATATTCCTCCTTCTTCTTCTCCTTCCTGAGAGGTGTGGTTCTAACAAAAGAAACACGAAATCGTCGAAGCGCGTTCACTATTCTCCGCTACCAAGTTAAACATCAGGGTAGTGTTTAATTCTACTGCCAGCTAAACATGCTTAACTAAACATTAATTAAGAATGGTGCTCCACACTTCCCTCTAACCAGTCCTTAAATTTAAACCATGTTTACGTACACACTGGTTAGCTGAATCTTAAACGAGGTTGGTGCACTTGGCCACTAATAATTTGCCTGGTGTAAAAATAGGGAAATTACGCAAAACAATCTTCTGGGCTGCCGATGATGCGTTTCGAACATACGATCTCCACAATGCATGGCCCATACAAGACATTCGATTACTCATTACTATTGTTTCATCTTCCCTCCGTCGAAGCTATTTACGAGTAGACTGCACTCACTGTGACAACGCTATAATCAAAGCTACACTTCCTCGTACGGTGGCGTGTCACTCTAGTGTCTATAATACGAGATTTAATTTCCAACGACAGCGATATTCTTATCTGTGGGCAAGTCATGCTCATGCTTAGTCATATCAAATACTGTATTTGGTCTTATGCAGGAAGACAAACAGCTGACTGGCGTACGGCGCGCGCACCGATGCATTTCACTGGTTGCGACAAGCAAAGAGTTGCATGATAGATACTTCTACCTCCATTGTGAAACTTTCCTAACTGTCTGACTAACTTTTGAAACATATAAAACTGCTTTTAATATGGAAAATCTGAATATCTGCATATAACATGAAAATTATGAAAAATTAATATTCATTAAATAAAATACACACTCGTCGGACCTTGTACTCACACTTACTTGTTACCTTTTTAAACCGCCCCATATAGTGAGACGAACGGGACACGATCCGGCAAACCGCGGTGTCAGACCAAATAGACTTGAAGCCTACGATCACTGTCTCGAGTCTAACTTATTCGATAACGAAATGAGTGCCAGAAATACCGTGTGTAATTACTTATTTATAGTAGTACACAAGTAAATCTATCTTAATAAAAGGAACTGTGTGTCTGTCCGTCTGTGCACGATGCCCAGCAAAATCTACAGCACGCAGAGATCTGAAATTTTGAACATAGGTAGATGGAAGGGGGTCCGAATGCACCTCGAAGCCGGAATTTTCATTTTCGCTTTCTTTGGTGAGTTATGAACGAAAAACCATAGGAAAACATGCATTGGGATATGATAATCCAACGTGCTGCTGCTGCTGCTGCTGCTGCTGTCATGCAACCGCTATTTCCAGGGAAATAGCGTAAGATACGCAAGATTCTCCGACCAACTTTGGGTCTCTTAATCTTATGTGACTGTGTGAGGCTCTTGGAGCAGACAACTGTGATGAAGTGAGAGTAGTATAATAAATTTATTTCAATAGATAGGGAAATAAATCTTTTTGTTTATATTCAATAAGAATTAAGGGAAAAAAGGACAGGAGGGACACATGCAGTATTTAAAGAATAGACGGCGTGTTCAATAGGAACATGAATTTGTCTACAGGGGTATATAGCCAACCTGCATGCAGTTGGGCCTATATCTAAGGGGGAGAGTATTTCTCGTTGCCTACGCTAATGTATTATAACGTAGGCAACGGTATTTCTGCAGGGGGAACATAGGCAAGCTGGATGCAGGTGGTCTATGTCTAAGGGGGAGAATATTTCTGATTGGATGAAGGTATTTTCAACAAGGAAATAGTTGGAATGAAGTTAGAAGATGGGAAGATTGAAAAGATGCTGCTAGACTACAGCTCCGAGGGTTTTTGGTGGATAGATAAGGTCTAGTAGCATGTTATTGATACGTTCTAGTATTCCGGATGATTGGATATGCGATACAAGTGACTGGTATTGTTGGAAAGGATGGTAGAGTAGAAAGATATGTTTCAGCTGCTTCTCTCGTTGAGGGCAGATTGGTATGTGTATTAGAGGAAGTAGCTTGTGTTCGATTGGGAAAAGTAGATGATTGATTAGAGGTGTTTACTGGTGTATATATAAACTTTATTGCGCACAAGTTGTGCAGTATTAGGATACATTAATCAATACAAGGTCTATGATTGATTTCACACGATTTTTACACGACAGTACGTGATATCGGTCACAATGTTTACCACAGAGTTCACATATGCACATCGAGTCCGGGTCGTGGTATGTCTTCGACCTACAGATTTTGTGATGGTAGCCATGGACTGCCATGGAATTTACAAAATGTCTCAGCTCCTGGTTCGTGCCGGTCCATGCTCTGTTCATCATGGCCTCTGAAGAGTAGAACTCTGGCCATATCTCCTTCTTTTTCTTCTCCCTCTCTAATCGCAGTTTCTTCCAGTTGCCTGTACAGGGCAGATTGAATTTCCATCTCAGCTCCTCTATTAGAAATGTTTCTCTCGCGAGTTCGTACGCTAGTCTTGACTTGGTGTACTTCGAAATTCCGAGGGCTGCTTTCAAGAATCTGGCTTTCACTTTTTCCATTCGTATTAGGTCTTTATAGCTTACCTCTTCCCATGTTATATCTCTATTCCGTATGTTAGAATAGGAACGATTTTGGCTTCAAAAAGGGCTATCGCTGTATCCAGGGAAAGTTTGCTTAATGACAAGATGTCATAGATGTCTTTGGTTGCGGCAGCTGCTCGTTGTGTTGTGTGAATTCTGAATGAGTGTGCTGTTGTCTGGACCGTTACGCCCAGATATTTGAAGCTGTTCGTAGTTTGTAGAGGTTCATGTTTGAGGTAAATTTTGTCCCTTGCGGATAGGCGTCCTCCTTTCCTGAAAACCATGTGTACTGTCTTTTCTGCGTTTATTTTCAGTCCGTTGTATTCAGCCCATGTTCCTAGAGCATTTATTCCTTTCTGGAGTTCGTTAGTATCGTGAGAACCCATCACCATGTCGTCTGCGTATATATAAATCTTGAGGGACGGAGCGGAAGTTCTTATTGCTTGGACCACGTCATGTGTGGCTACGTTGAACAGAAGGGGACTAAGGGGGTCTCCTTGTAACACTCCGTTTGTCTGTATAATTTCTTGCGAGGTTGTTACGTTGTCTGAAATTATGATGGTGTTTTACTCAGGATGTTGTGTATCAAGACGCTTAGTTCCTTGTTTTGTCCCACCATCTGTTCTAGTTTGGAGCATGTTAAGGTCCTGTTGAGATTGTCGAACGCTTTTATAAAATCGACGAATACTGCGTGGAATTTTCCTTTTGGGAATCTTATATCCTCCTCGATATCGTCTATGAGGTTTTTGACTGCTTGTAGGGTGCTTCGGCTTTTCCTGAATCCAAATTGTTCCTCTGGAATCTTGTTGTCGATTTCCTCTGTTAGTCTTATCTTCACAAGATTCGTCAGAATTTTGAGAAAGTTGTTCTCTAGCGCGATTTCCCGGTACGAGTTTGGGTCAAGTGGCTCTCCTTTTCCCTTGTATATCATTCTAATTTTCGAGGTTTTCCAGCTCATCGGGATTTGTCCTGTATACAGACATAAGTTCATCATGTTCGTGATTGCTGGGATTAAAACTTCCGAGGCTGCTTTGATGTGCTCGTTAAATATCCCATCCGGGCCTGCTGCCTTCTTGTTTTTCAATGTTGATATAGTGTTTCTAATTTCCGTTGTTGTAAATCTTCTGATGTCATCGTATTGTCTAGTTATTTCATGAGCTTCAATGACACTTTGTTGGTTTAGGATGTTCGTGAAGTGAGCCTCCCAGATTGGCATCTCTATTTTCCCCATTGTCTTTGACTGTCGTGGCTTTAAAGCAATGTAGGGGTTTTCTTTTGCTTCTTCCACCATTCTTCTAGCCTCGAGTTCTGTGAAATCGTCTCGTTTCTTCTTTAGAAGGTTTTTATATTCTTTTCTGAGTCTGCTATATGTGATCAGGTCGTCCTGATTTTGAGTGCGTTTGGCCACGTGAAGGGCTGATATGACTCTCTTTCTCTCTGTATAGCATTGTTGATCGAACCTCTTTGCCTTTCTCTCGTTTATTGTGGAGGTTGCGGCTTTGATTATGTCTTCTAGCGCTGTTGTAGCAGCATCTAGGTCCTTTTCCTGAATCTTGTTTTCAAAGATGGTAAGCTTGTCTCCATTTTCGAGTATTTTATTCACGCCTATCTTTCTGGAGATTCTTTTCGTATGGTTTGTTTCCTGTCGTGTGCCTGTAGACTCTTTCAATTTGAAAGTAGTTGTCACTGGACAATGTTTCTTTATTGGTGTCACCGCGTCGGAATATAACACCTTACGGTCCGTTACTTCTAGATCGTTGCCTTTGTACAGGTTATGTCTATCGTACTGCTACCATTATGTGCGAAGTATGTGTTGTCTTCTCTCTTGCTAACCAGTGTAAATCCCTCTTCAGCCATCATCTGTAGTAGTTCCCTACTTCTGCAATCATACTTATCTAGCCTACAGTTTAGGTCACCCGCTATAATAATACTTTTTCCCGTGGCCCATGTTTACTGATTTAGGGGTGGGATTAGAGAGGATAGGTTTGTTTGTAGTGTTCAATTGAGTTGCTGGATTGAAAGAAAGGGTTTTCAGAGGTGTTCGTAGAGAAGGAAATTATTTTTCTATTAGTTGGTTGAAGATTCTGTATTTCTTGACGGTTTGGTTTTAGATAGACGTTTAGCACTTTTGATGGAAGGGCATCCTTTGTAATTTGCTGTGTGGTTTGCACCACAGTTAACGCAGGTAAATTGGGAAATCTCTTGGAGGGTGCACTCCAAGGTTGCGTGAGAACCAGGGCATTTCACGCACCTTGGTGTTAGATTACAATTTTTTGCTGAGTGCCCTGTTCTCTGACATCTTTTGCATTGCGGAGGATTTGGGACTTCCTTGGTTTTCCAACTTTAACTTCTAAGTCAAAGAGATATAACTGCTGTTTGAAGATTGTACGAGCATTTGTGCCATCTTTAAGGGTTACTGCGAACAGTGGTATGTTTCTTCTCTCGAAGGTTTCCAATGATTCGCCTTTAGAGTTGGTGGTGGTGTTGCGGTAGGACTTAGTCAGCTGGACGACTTTTAGGACAGGGTAGCCCAATTCAGTCAGAGAGGAATGAATTTCTTCAATTTTTGTGGATAGTGGCAATTGCCGCAGAATAACAGTAAAGAAGTCATTTTTTTCAGTGCATTGAGTGTAGAACTGGACATCGTTTTGCTTTAGTGCGGTAATTAAAGCTTTGTGATCTTCCAGAGTTTCAACTTTAAACTGAATTACGTGACTGCGCAGCATGTTGGCTGTGAATTCCCCTTGAATGGTGTTTTTCAAGAAATTTCTTCTTTGCATATAGGATATGACGTCGTTGCGGATGGTAATAGCTGGTATTCTTCTGGAAGGACTGTTGGTAGACTCAGGATCTTGATTTTCATCATTCTCGCTGGTGTTAGGATCAGTTTCTGTTTCCATGTAAAAAGTATTTGTCGTTGGTAGAAGAAGTGTTTGATTAATCCCGGTGGTATGCTTTATAGTCTTCTTGGAGGGTGGAAAGTGAAAGTCACCGTCATCTGGGGGTTGCCTCTTTGCTTTCTCCAGAATTTCTTCGGCCTGAGTGGCGCTATAAGGACCGAATTTTGATGCGGTTAACTTGGGTTTATGTTTAGGCTTGTAACTAGGTTGAGTTTTTGTTTGAGCAGGAGGGGTAGGAATGATTGTATTTATACTTTTCGGAGGATGTCCTGTAAGTTCTTGGTAAAGTTGTAGTTTATAGGCAAGGTGTGTACCTGGAGGAGGTGCTGAACCATCAGAGCCCGTGTTAGTCGAGGCTACTAAGTTCACCCCGGCCGAGCAAGGGGTGATGGCAGTGTTGTCGTGGTGAGGGGTAGATGTGGATAGATCTAGCTGTTCAGTTGGCTGTAGTGCTTCAGGTGTGGGTAAGAGGGACGGTAGACTAGAATGTGAGGAAGAGAGAGAAGAGGCAGTTGCGAGCTCCAAGCGGAGACGACGGAATTTATCAGTCTTACCCATGGGAATTAATGAGGGAGGCGATCAAATACCGTTAAGTGGATCAGTTAGAAGGAGGGATGAAGTGTGCAAAACTCCAAATTGCCTCAGGCAATAGTTTTTAAAGGAGTGTCTCCCCGGCAAGAAGCACAATTGTGGCCTTACACACGGATGAGGAAGGGGATGATGATGATTGGCTGGCCGCAGAAGACGACGACCAATAAGAAGTCAGTATTGGCCAACGGCAAAGGAAGTTGCGTTAGCCGAGGATCTTTTGGTCAGGAGTCGGATTCAAGGCCCAATGAAGTTCCGATGAATTCGATGATTCAATACGTGCTATCTCTTCCGAGTCAAAATGCAGAATGCCTCGAACGTGCTGTCACCAAGATTAGCCTATATGCATAGAGTCACTGTCGCTAGGCAACGTACATAAGGTAGGTAGAGAAACTGAAGGAGCCATTTTACGTCCATGGTGTAGGAAGACGTTTTTGGTCTTATATGGTGTGATGAGGGCATATGACGTTGTTGATGGTGATTCGTCCGTCGGATGGGGACGTAAAGTCTTGAGCTATTCGAGAGGAGATGGCTATATGGCGGCGCCGGGTTTCATCCTCTTCATTCTTACTATCATATATCATGTCATTCATTTCATCTCATTATCTCATCCGATTACGTTGACGTCATGAAAGATATCCGGTCGTAAAAACTCGCTACGAAGATTCATCTCATTTCATCCCCAAACCGCGTAGAGAAAGGGGACAAGGGATGGACATGTATACATTTAGAGGAAATATATAGGACACAAGATAGACGGTAATAATAAACAAGGAATAATACATATCAGTCAAGATGCCATTTTAAGTCCGCAGAATAGGAAGCCATTTTCCTTCGGTCCATGATGTCTGTCTGTCTGTCTGTCTGTCTGTCTGCCTGTGTGCGATGCCCAGCCAAATCTACGGCAAACAAAGATCTGAAATTTTTAACATTCGTGGCCACAGCATTTCACCAATTACGCATGGCTATGTAAAAGAGCAATTCTTGCTCACAGAAGTGAAGCTATCAACTTCATCAACAAAACTTTTAGAAGAATTACCCGATGTTCTACAAAGTTACAACTCTATCGACCACACGACAGAGCTTTTGAAAGACTTGGAGTCACCTGGAGTACCCTCGAATATCTTACAGCGGACGGTGGTGGAATCGATTATCCTTCTTAAGAATAATAATCCTGTCCTCTGCGATGAACACGACTCTGAGACTGATGACTAATATTATTGAAGCCATTCTCATGATTGGGCATGCCGCAAGCGAAGTGATATTCATCCCTCGGATTCGAATAATTTCTTCGGATATACAGTTTAAGTTTAGATGTCTGCAGTTCCCCGTTTGTTTCAGTTTCGCTATGCACATCAACAAGGCACATAAACAATCTCTTAAAGGTAGGACTCCATCTTCAAAAAGGCTGCTTCTCCCATTGTCAACTGCACGTGGTTTGTTCAAGAGTTAGAAAGGCAAACGCACTATACACATCTTAGCTCCATTTGGAAGGACATTAATATAGTTTAACCGGAAGCTCCATTAGGAATTAAAAAAAAAAAAAAAAAAAAAAAAACAGTTGAATTAATAAACGCGGGCAAAGCCGCGAGTACATGCTAATATTAAGATATAGGCTGAGCGAATTGTTAGAGATAGTACTGACGGGTACTGCTCAACGGCAGGAAACTATGCTTCAGGTCGAAGTACGAAGAATGTAAAACCCAGTGCCGGCACATAGCCTACTCCCAAAGCTTAACGCCTCCATCCGACATGTCAATCACCATCAACAGCGTCATTATGCCCTTACTCTTATAGTATTTAACGCAGGCTTTTCGCACACCCTATAGTTATTCAAAATTGTATACTACCACCTCCCTGAAGATATAATATACGGCAGTAGGGAGAGGGTAAAACCCGGTGCCGCCACATAGGCTACTCCTGTCGAAGAAGCCTGCACAAGGCTTAACGCCTCCATCCGACAGATGAATCACCAACATCTTGTACCCGCAATCATTCTCACTACTTCTGTTACTTTTCGGGAGATAGCGGGCTCGAACCCCTACTGTCGGCAGCTCTGAAGATAGCAAATGCTAGGGGGGTGGCTAGCCGCTGCTAGCCCTTTCCTGCGCGATCGTCAGTCTTCCTAGCAACGTGTAATTACATGAAACATAAGGATCTGGCCAGATGCGCTTCCTGACGGCATAAGTTGCCAGGGTTTGAATCGCAGTATCTATCACCAGTGTTGCCAGCTTATATTTTCAAGATCCGCTAAATACTATTGAAAATCCGCTAAAATTCCACCAAGAAATCCGATCTTAAATAATGAGCAATAATAATAATAATAATAATAATAATAATAATAATAATAATAATAATAATAATAATAATAATAATAATAATAATAATAATAAAGGTCTGCACTCACCCGATCTGTGAGTTTCACTGGGATTAACCCCCTGCCTGCGAGCCGGCGAGCTAAAACTTGTAGGCGTTTTAGTGCCGGGTGCACACTAGGTGAATCCCCTAACTCAAGGGCCACAGACAAAACAGGCCAGTTCATAAAACGGTCTTCCTTCTTAGCATAAATATAAGGTTACGTGCCAGATGCGACCGTGCCGGATGCGACCCGGCCATTATCGTGCCGCATGCGACCCATCAATCACTTACAACTGATCTGCATTAAGGGCTGTCACCAAGTGGCAGATTGCTTATAAGTGGCTAACTTGGTCTTTTCTAAAATAAAGGTCTGATACCGTTGTTAGCAGGTTTGCTTGCCGTTGGTGGAAAGAAAAATATAATAATGTTGCTGGCTTTACGTCCTAGTAACTACTTTTATGGTTAAAGGAGACGCCAAGGTGCCGGAATTTAGTCCCGCAGGTCTTATTTTAGTGCCAGTAAATCCACCGACACAAAGCTGACGTATTTGAGCATGTTCAAATACCACCGGACTGAGCCAGGATCGAACCTGCCAAGTTGGAGTCGGAAGACCAGCATCTTAACCGGCTGAGCCACTTAGCCTGAATGAAAAAACAATCACCGTCAGAATGTTGGCCGGCAGGGTAGGAAAGTTGGTGGTAGACAGTTTATAATCACTAGATTGCATACCAAAAGCCGGGATTCAAATACACACCTTTTCGCAGTGTTCAAATGGAGTGATGGTGATTCGGCCGTCGGATGGCGACGTAAAGCATTGAGCAGACCCCTTGGTATTATTCGAGAGGAGTAGGCTACGTGCCGAAACCGCGTTTCATCTCTCCATACTTCATTATCATAATCCCACATCCAGACGCGTAGGCCGCCCAAAGGCGTCAGGTAGAAAGACCTGCACCAGACAAGCCGAACACGTCCTCAGACACTCCTGGTACAAATAGGACACGGTAAGTACATAGGCCTAAGTCGTAAATAATTTCAGAGAATTAGGATCTTTTTAACTGCTAGTGGCATTACGTCGCACCGACACAGACAGGTCTTAAGGCGACGATGGGATAGGAAAGGGCTAGGAATGGGAAGGAAGCGGCCCTGGTCTTAATTAAAGTACAGCACCAGCATTTCCCTGGTGTGAAAATGGGAAAACACGGAAAACCATCTTCAGGGCTGCCGACAGTGGGATTCGAACCCACTATCTCCCGGATGCAAGCTCAGGGCCGCGCGCCTCTAACCGCATGGCCCGGTGGGAAAATACGTAAACGCATCACCATGTTTCGTGTACTAAAACGAGTTTCCCCCAGAAGTGTTATGTAAATTAGGGGCAGTAGCTGCTTATAGGACTTATTGAAATAGCATTTCACTTCGTTTAGCTTACCTTATCTTAGGTGATGACTAGAGGCGGGAATTTGCCTATTTGCCTATTTTATTCTTGTGTTCAGAAACGTAGGCTTTTGAGATATAAATCCGTTTCGGGGTCCTTTAAGCTAGATTTCGTTGGTTTTATTGTGCCTATAAATGCCTATTTCAGGGGTTTGTGCCTATTTGGAGTATATTTGCCTATTTGATGCCTTTTTAATCTATTTTAAAGAAGCCGATTTTCTTCCAGTGCATTATATTGTAACTGATGTTCTCGACAGAATTAGCTTCTCATTTCTCAAGATCTGTTTACCCCACGCACAAAAATGGGAATTCTCGGAAGTCACTAGAAATAGTTCTTGGGAAATTTCCATCAGGAGTAACAAGGATCAATTTGACCTCGAATCCTTCAACACTTTCAACCTTTTAATACATATGCGAGAGCCAATCAACGTCGAACTACGTTGCATAACCCATATCCCTTATAACTCCTTCTCAATGTGAACTGTTGTACGAGTACGCTTTATCTTCAGAACGTGTTGTGATTGATTGTGAAGAAGAAGTGTGTCTGTGGCAATACCCAAAGAAAAATCATTGGGCGAGTTGTGTGTGCGCTTAGGGGCGCGCAGCTGTGAGCTTGCAAGCGGGAGATTGTGGGTTCGAGCCCCACTGTCGGCAGCCCTGACGATAGTTTTCCGTGGTTTCCCATTTTCACACCAGGAAAATGCTGGGGATGTAACTTAATTAAGGCCACGGTCGCTTCCTTCTCACTTCTAAGCCTTTCCCATCCCATTGTCACCATAAGACCTAACTGTGTCGGCGTGACGCAAAAAGAAAAATTGTAATTGCTGAAGCAGTGGATAACAGGGGATCCCAATTTCACTACGGACGGAAGGGTAGTCTTCTGCCAAGCTTGCTGTAAGGAGTTAAGTTCGTTTGTTCCTTTTACCCTTTTTTGTGACTGAACTACGATCGCATTTCATTGTAACATTTACAGGCCTATTAAATTACGTATTCTGGAAAGTTGTTTTGTTACCTACTTTCCTGTATTAGTTGTGAACTTTCAATAATTTATATTTGCTAAAATTTAAATAATCATTTAATTACTGAACGACGAGGTAGAACCCCGGTGGTCTCTTGTCACAGAGTGGATGAAAATTAAAAATAGATATTTTGAACTCTGATTCATTCCCTGTGAAAATAGGGATTTACAACTGAAATATTTTTTCTTTCTTTCTTTCTTTCTTTCTTTCTTTCTTTCTTTCTTAATCTGTTTATCTTCCAGGGTAGATTTTTCCCTCGGACTCAGCAAAGGATTCTACTTCTACTGTCTCAAGGGCAGTGTCCTGGATCGTGGGATTTTGGGTGGGGATACAACTGGCGAGGAGGACTAGTACCTCGCCCAGACAGCCTCACCTTCTGTGCTGAACAGGGGCCTTGTGAAGGCATGGGAAGACTGGAAATGGACAGGCAAAGGAGAGGGAAGGAAGTGGCTACGTCCTTAAGTTATCGTAGGTAACATTCCGGCATTTTTCTGGAGGAGAAGTGGGAAACCACGGAAAACCACTTCGAGGATGGCTGAGGTGGGATTCGAACCCACCTCTACTCAGCTGACCTCCCAAGTCTGAGTGGACCCCATTCCAGCCCTCGTGTCACTTCTCATATTTCGTGGCAAAGTCGGGAATCGAACCCGGGCTCCGTGAGTGGCGGCTAATCACGCTAACTACTACACCATAGAAGTGAACTACAACTGAAATTTAACTTTAAAAAATCGTGAGTAACTTTCACCAGCGCTATGTGTAGGCCTTCGCGAAACACAGGATGAAGATCGAACATGGTGCCGCTAGGACGATGTCACAGCGTGTTCTACAAGGCTGCAAAGACTATCTTTACAAGGTCACGCCAGTTGGTCAGGATTGGTGAGGTCCGGGTAGTAACCGTTGTGCTGAGGGGGCAAGCAAAGACATTCTGGGGTGCGTAAGCTCTAGCATCCCATTTAGTCTTGCTAAATTGTGACAAAAGTAAGGTTATGGGCGAATGCCACGACAGTTTCAAATCATGCGGTTTTCTAATTTTCAACGAGGATGGCAGCCTTGTGTGCACACATGATGCAGGATCTATCGCAGGCAACAGAAAATAGTCTGCATGACAGCTGACCCGGCTGACCAAGCCGGCGAATAGCAACATATAAAATGTTCACAAATCTGAGATTCATAGTGTCTCCGTTTTAATTCTTCGATATAAGTAAGAATACAGCTAGGGACAGCTTGGTGAGTCCCTGGCAAGCATATTGGAAGGATCTCTCCTCTACACTACTCAGGTATCGTTTCACGTCATTTTTATTATTTTTTCACCCGGTGAACTCGACAGGAAACTGCCAGATTATAACTGAACATTTTTGAGGTCATATTTCCATGTAAATTACGAATTGTCTTGTTCCTGCTTTAAAGTTTTGTACTTCTAAAGAAACATCACCTCTAATAGTTTTTTTTTCTTTTCTTTTATGAAACAAATGCATGATTATACTAAGCATTATTGCCAATTAGCCCACCTGTAGAAATTTAAGACTTAGGAACATTGTCATTTAAGTCAATTTTATTGTTTTTCAGGTCAAATGTGAAAAGATACCATACAGATCAACGTAGAAATACTGTGATGCATTTGACACGAGTACAGAAAGCTGTGTCAACGCAACTTTTCTATCTGTCCACTGTGAACAGCGACCAACAACAATTTTCTATAGATCTGTGCACTAATAATAATAATAATAATAATAATAATAATAATAATAATAATAATAATAATAATAATGGCGTATGGCCTCCGGAGAGGCCTGGTGCGGTTCTTTTTCTCGTAGACGGCCTATTAGGCGACCTGGATGTCTGTGTGAATGAGGGCCTTACCTAGGATGATTTCTACATGCTGAAAATGACACACACACACCCTGCTCCCGAGCCACTGGAATTAACCAATTAAGGTTAAATTCCCCGACCCTGCCGGGAATCGAACCCGAGATCCTCTGAACTGAAGGCCAGTACGCTGACCATTCAGCCAAGGAGTCGGACGACCTGTGCACTGCAATGGTGGGAGCTAATATTCCCCTGCATAAACTGGAGCATCTTCAAACTTCAACAAGCTTCCAGGAAGCAATCATCGAGTTGGATAAGAGTGGCTTTCCCCTGGTGGAGTCATTTAGGGTTGTGGAAAAAGTCAGGAGAAGTTTTGACCGAACCTCTGGGAAGGTAGCCGTTGTCAGTAAAAAGTTTCATAAGAGTCCTGCAGCAGAATCCATGATGGAAAGCGACGGTAAAAGTAGCCAGAGTGCTACGAGGTGAGGTAGATGAAGCAGTTGAACTACAACCAGATGAAGCGGCTTCATTGAAGTTGTGTCCAATCACTTCCTGTGGTGGTGAGAGATCTTTCTCTCAGTACAAAACAGTCTGCCCGACAAGAGAACAAGACTGTTACTGGAAAACATTGCAAAGTTGCTTGTTGTAAATTACTTTTATAGAAATTGAGTGCGCTATTAAATTATAAGTATTTTTTCATGCCTATTTTACACGTTAGTGCCTATTTACATGCCTATTTTGGCTGATTTAAGAGCCTATATGCCTGCCTATCTTAACTGTTTTAGTGCCTATAATTCTCGTCTCTAGTGATGACACAACTTATCAGATGACAATTTGCTTGTCAACGCCGGTCGCATCCGGCACGGTTACAGATTATGCGGTCGCTAGTGGCACGGGACGCATGCGGCACGGTCGCATTTGGCACGCCACCAAATATAAATGCTCCTCTCTCCCAGTTTCATTATCTGTCGTCATTCGTCAACTAAGAGATAAGTACCCTTTCCCCACTCGATACAAAATTTATGATACCATGATCTCATAACATCAAATCCAAATAACACGTTTTCCTCGTGTGATTACCAGCTCCTGATAAGAAATACGGAATAGTTCGGAGACAGACTGGAGTACAAATTTTTTAAAAACGTAAAATTGATAAAACTCTGATTTCCGCTATAATAAATCTAGAATTCCGCCAAAAAATCCGCTGTCCGCTAAATTATATTTTTCTCCGCCGACAGTCTTCTAATTCCGCCAAATTTAGCGGAAAATCCGCTAAGTTGGCAACACTGTCTACCATTGTGTCTGACTTGCGTGTATGCAGGGACAAGGTCATGCGTATTTTTTTAATTATTTTTTTTGCTGAGATAACATGCCACTTCCGTTCACGTTCTAAGCAAGCAGAAACTCACAGTACTGCTTCCATTTTTTTAAAGATAAGATAACTCTTTATTGCCACCCTAGTTTGCACCATCGGTTACAGGCAATAAAGAACATAAAATACACATAAACCAAAAAAAACCAAACAAAACAATATAAACCAAAACAAAACAATATAAACTAACATACTATTATATATAATGAAAAAGCTCTAACTATCTACACTAAAACTATTAACTATGAACCCAAAAAACCACACAAAATAATATAAACCAAACAAAATTTACTAACTACTCTACTTATTTAGTGGTGTCCATGCCGGCGGAATCCAGCCTGGCACTGCACCAACTTGTCTGAAACTATTGAGATGTACTGCTTCCATTTGCTCTTACAACTTGGAGGGGACAACATGCGTACAAATAATTTATGATTTTTCATTCTCCCTTTTTTAAACATGTATGTAGTATCTCACAACATTCTTGTCCGTGTGTGTTTCGAAAAAAGAGTAACGTGTATGCGTATATCAGTGTTCTAGTCGTGTTGTGATGTATTTGCAGTGTGACCGAGCGAGTTGGCTACGCAGTGTGCTTTCTTGATTTTAGAAAGACATATCAGTGTTCTAGTTCATTACCCGCGTATTTGCAATTATTAAGCGTATTAGCAGTGCGGTGAGCGAGTTAGCTACGCGGTATGGTTGTTTTTATTTTCGCACTAGGCAAATCATTTGAAGTGTTGCTATATCGTTTACTAAGCGAGTTAGCTACGCAGTATGGTCTTTTTATTTTCGCACACGACAAGGTAAATCATTTGAAGTGTTGCTATATCGTTTACTGAGCAAGTTAGCTACGCAGTATGGTTTTTTGATTTTCGCACAAGACAAGGCAAACCATTTGAAGTGTTGCTATATCGTTTACTGAGCGAGTTAGCTACGCGATATGTGCATAGTGTGTTTTTTATTTTCGTACTAGGCAAATCATTGAAGTGTTGCTATATCGTTTACTGAGCGAGTTAGCTATGCAGTATATGCAGTGTGTTTTTTATTTTTGCACTAGGCAAATTATTGAATATATCGTTTACTGAGCGAGTTAGCTACGTGATATGCATAAGATCAAGTTGTATGTTCAATAAAGCTATGCCTTGACAGAGCAGGAAGAGGAAAAGGACGTTGTAACAATCGCTATCTTACACAAGCTGTTCAGAATTCTAGTCTTATTATTTTATTAGGTATACCGTAGACATGTTGTATCATGTTCTAAACACATCAATCGATGTTCTGATCATATGTTGTATCGAGTAGAGTGTTCGATTCTATACTTAATCACTTCTTTTGTAATCTGATCTTCTTAGAACAAAGGTATCCCCTGACATGTTCTAAACACATGTTGTATCGAGTACAGTGTTCGATTCTAGTCTTGATCACTTATTTAGTGTTTTGAACACATCAATTAATGTTCTGATCACATGTTGAGGTTAACAACATCGAGTGCAGTGTTCGATTCTAGTCTTGTTATGTTTCAATCTGATTTAATGTTTTAATCACATGTTGAAGTTAACAACATCGAGTACAGTGTTCGATTCTAGTCATGTTATGTTTCAATCTGATCTTCTTAGAACAAAGGTATCCCCTGACATGTTCTAAACACATGTTGTATCGAGTACCGTGTTCGATTCTAGTCTTGATCACTTATTTAGTGTTTTGAACACATCAATCAATGTTCTAATCACATGTTAAAGTTAAGAGCATCGATTCTAGTCTTATGTTTTAATCTAATCTTCTTAGAAGAAAGGTATTCCCTGTCATGTTCTAAACACATGTTGTACAGTGTTCGATTCTAATCTTGATCACTTACTTAGTGTTTTGAACACATCAATCAATGTCTAATCACATGTTGAAGTTAACAACATCGAGTGCAGTGTTCGATTCTAGTCTTGTTATGTTTATTTTGTAATCCACAAGTCTAAACATGCACAATGATGTTATCGCTGCACACTCACGCCTTGACGATGCACGTTCGATAAAGCTATGCCTTGATAGAGGATGAGGAAGAGGTAGAGGAGGCGGAGGAGGTAGGGGAGGAGGAGGTAGCCATAACAGCCACCGCCATCTTGTGTAGTAACCTCTAAGTAGTAATTAGCGTTCGAAAGGTCATCCTGTCGTATAGTCTCCTTCAAGATAGTAGATGAGAGGTTAGGTCCGCGAATGCACTAATGTTTAATAATGATAGCTAACGGATTTTTTTAATTATCCGGCACCACATTTCAAAAGTAGTAGCTAAAGATAACAGAACGGTGCTCTGGTGATTAAAGATGACATCTGGATAGAATTTCAAATTGCCGCCACCACATGTTAAGTGTATGTAGCTAAAGATAGCAGCACGGTGCTTTGTTAATTGAAGATGGCGCATGACAGCTGTTTAGAATTTTTCAAATTACCCGCTACTACGTGCGTAAGGTAATAACCGTAAAGATAACAGCACGGTGCTCTCTTGATTAAAGATGGCGGATGACAGCTGTCAAAAAAAAAAACACGTAGAATTTTTCAAATTATCCGCCGCCTACATTTAAAAGGTAAGTAGCTAAAGAGTGCAACACTTAGCTTTGGGATGCAAGATGGTGGATGACAGCTGACGCAATTTTTTAAATTACCCGCAGTGCCGTAAAGAGGGCAGCACTAAGGTAAGCGATACAAGATGGCGGATGACAGCTGTCACGTGGGATTGCCCGCCACCACATTTCAAAGGTATGTAGCTTAAGATAGCAGCACGGTGCTCTGTTTTTTTTTTGCTATGGGCTTTACGTCGCACCGACACAGAAAGGTCTTATGGCGACGATGGGATAGGAAAGGCCTAGGAGTTGGAAGGAAGCGGCCGTGGCCTTAATTAAGGTACAGCCCCAGCATTTTCCTGGTGTGAAAATGGGAAACCACGGAACGGTGCTCTGTTGATTAAAGATGGCAGCTTGTCAAATAGAATTTTTCAAATTGCCCGCCTCAAAGGTAAGTAGCTAAAGAGGGCAGCACGATGCTCTGCTGATTAAAGATGGCTGCTTGTCAAGAAAGCACGTAGGTTTGTTTCCAAACAAGGAGCTAAAGAGGGCACCACGATGCTGTGTTGATTAAAGATGGCTGCTGTCAAAAAAGCACGTGGGTTTGTTAAGCACGTAGAAAATGCCGCCACCACTTTTCAAAGGTAAGTAGCTAAAGAGTGTAGCACTGAGGTTTGCGATGCAAGATGGCGGATGACAGCTGTCAGAAAATCACGTGGATTTTAAATTACAGCAGTGCCGTAAAGAAGGTAGCACTGAGGTTAGCGATGTAAGATGGCTGATGACAGTTGTCAAAAAAGCACGTGGCTTTGTTTACAAATTCAAATCTCGTACCAAAATTCAAATTTCCCGCGGGAGGAGGAAGAGGACCCTGAGGAGGGCCCCCGGAGGTGGCGGTGGAAGAGGCCCCTGGGGAGGCCCCCCAGGAGGTGGCGGTGGAGCCCTCTGCGGAGAGGCGGAGGCGGCGGCCGAACCCGCCACTTATACTACTCAGGATGACACAATGTTGCAGGGTAGTCCAGTACTTGTTCTCGGATGCCAGGCGCAGATGTGAAGGAGTTACGGTGTGCTTAGTGCACAATACGGCGATCTTCCCTTGTGGTGGTCAGACGTGGTCGACCGAAACCTTGAAGACGAGTATGCCTACCCTCACGTTCCCATGCAGCCCAACATCGGGCCACTGTCGCATCCGAATACCTACAAATCTGGATACTGCACGATTCGACACTCCGATCAAATGGAGACCCACACCGAGGCCCTTTTTTTCTAACTCTGCCAAGTGTTCACACGAGTACGCGGCATATCCGTGTCCTTCACAGTGATCATTCAACATCTGATGCTATTCACGCCCCTTATATACACTACCAGGCCTGGTAACAACACCTAACACTAAATTATTCCGGCGGTCATGCTACCATTCTCAGAGAATTGTAACTCTTAATCATTTACACTTGCTATAAAAAGTATTGGCACACCCCGTGTTGCTGTACTATTGGGAGCAATGAACGACAATGTAACATGAAGATATACACGAGCATTTGTCCAGGAATTTATAACTTGTCGCTATTAATGTGAGAAACTACGCCCCTCCGTTAATACTTTAGTTATTTGGCGATATTACAGATAGCATTCTTACGTACAAACGTAATTATGTATCAGAACCTCTGATTGAATGTCAAGAGCGTAGTGTGAACTTGGTACGGGAGAAATGAACGAGCATTTTCACAGGAATTTATAACTTGTCACTATTATCGTGAGAAAGTAGGCCCCTCAGTTTATACCTTTATCATCGGACGATATTATAGATAGCATTATTGCGTACAAACGTAATTATGTATCAGAACCTCCAATTGAACGACATGCGCGGGAGGAATGAACGAGCATTTTCACAGGAATTTATAACTTGTCGCTATTATTGCGCGAAACTACGCTCCTGCTTTAACTTTTTTTAAATGCCATTTGTTCGGAGCGTCGACCTATGAAGATCTTTTGCCCCTACTTGCCCATATCTGAGGAAACCTGCGTGTATTATGTAAATGGCGGAAGTGGAAAGTGTTGAATGTGAGGAAAGGAACGTTAAGGATTACACAACACCCAGTCCCCAGGCCAGGGATATTAATAATTTACAATTAAAAATCCTGACCCGGCCGGGAATCGAATCCGGGGCCGCCGGGTGACAGGCGGGCGCGTTGCAACCTACAACGCGGGGCCGGTGCATACAAATCATTTGAGCCATGTTCTACAGAGCAGCACTTACAGACTTGAACCGTTTGAACTCCTCCGTCCACTCGTAAATAATCATCCCATACTTCTGTACGTCTTTCGCGTTTTTTACACATGTCCAGAAATTAAAAGCGAATTCAAATTTTACTTAATACTACCGTATTCTAGCGCCAATATAATGGGAATATTTCCATAATAATGGACGAATGTACTGTGTAAGTTCTGCACAGGTAGGGCCTGCAATTTTCTGAGAAACAACTGAACCTATGTAGATATATTGTTTGTTGTATCTACGGGGTTTATACCTACAGGTATATGGGATATGAATTATTTGTCGATATACTTACATTCTCTTGATAACAAATGAGAGGATGCATTATATTCGGAATAACTATACGTTCTTTGTTAAGGGGTATTGTATGGAATATAGGTGATGTAGATCAATGTTTGTGTATGTAGGTAACGATTTTTATAGGGCGCCTACATTCATGGACGTAAGTTTGAAATTACAGCCCACTACGTCCTTACACTCGAGCTACTGCTGCGAATAGGAGGCTGCCCTCCGGTTAACCTCTGGAGCTCCGTAACTGCTTTGCCTCCGTCGGTAGTACCGGAGATCACCGGAGGAGCGCTGTAATCGTATTCTCCGATTCAATCAACAGGAGGACCGCCTCCTCTTCACAGCGCTATTGTTTACCAGTCAGTCTGACGATAGATGTGGTAGTGCTCAGAAATGACAACATGGGCCAAAGAAAGGAACATTCATCCGCCGTTCGAGAGAACATTGTGTTACTGCACTCACAAGCCAGAAGTTGCAGAGAGATCGGCAAAATGCTTACTATCAGCTTCTCCACTGTACGATCTATTATACACGAATATAAGGCGCATGGATCTACAAAAAACAAAGCCAGGGGCCTATTCCACGAACGAACTTTGCAACTTTTCACTTTGCACTTTTCAGTTCAGATTTTGTTCCACCATCACTTTTCAGATTTAGCTTGCAAAGTGAAAAGTGAAAAGTTAGAAATCCTTTCACTTTTCAAGCCTGTTATGTTCCTCCATTGGTACAGAAATGCAAAGTGCAAAGTAATGAAGTGAAAAGTTTTCAGAAATTTTGCAAAGAGATGATACACTTTTCAGGTGTCAATTAACAAGTATGTACACTAGTTTCTCGGCCTAGAATTTGGTTTAGTGATATAAACATGTTACGACGAGAGCTTTTGTTATCATCAAGTGAGGACAGTGACGAAGAATCCAACAAGAGAATATACAAAGACAGGATTAACTTTCATAACCTCACTTCGACGGAATTTCACGAGTGTTTTCGTGTTACCCCATTACAGACTGACTATATTCTTGAAATGATTGGCCATTTATTGAAACCTGCACAAAAAGAAGTCAATCCCTTTCCGAAAAGGAACAAATTCTGATATGCTTACATTGGTTAGGAAATGGTGCCCAGCTGCACGGCGTGGCAGCAATCCATGGGACATCAAAATCAACTGTTTGCAGAACTGTTACTAAAGTCGTAAATGCTATAGTACATGTAATATTTCCTAACTTAGCTCGTTGGCCTGATAATCCACATAATATAGCGACGGAATTTCTAATGAAGGGTGGCTTTCCTTCTGTGTGTGGATGTGTTGATGGTACTCTCGTTAATATTGATGCTCCTACTGAGCACGAGGAGGTTTATGTTGATAGACATGGGCAACATTCTCTCAATATTATGGTGATTAGTGGCGCAGACTTGACCTTCTACAGTGCTAATGCTAGTTGGCCGGGTAGCGTGCACGATTCCAGGGTTTTAAGAAACACTGCCGTATGTAGACGTTTTGACTCAGGTTGGAGGCCGTTCCCAGGAGCAGTTATATTAGGTGACAGTGCCTATGGACTAAAAGAGTGGCTAATACCCCCCTCTTAATAGAAATCATGACGATGCTGTTGAGCAACGATTTAACAAGGCACATAAATCGACACGGCGTATTGTTGAGAACAGTATCGGAATTTTAAAGGAACGTTTTCCCTGCTTAAACCACTTACGATTATGTCCAACAAAAGCGGGAAAGGTGGTCTTAGCGTGTATTGCATTGCATAATATTGCACGTAAGGTTGGAAGAGAAAATGAAGTACTTACCTTAATGGATGAAAATGAAGACCACAATCCTGGAAATGATGAGGCACCCGATTTAGACGCCGTTGCTAAACTCAATTCGTTGTTGAGATATTTCACTAACTGAACTGAACAATAATATCTGTTTCTATACTAATAACATTCATTTTTTATTTACTATACTATATTTCTACTAATCTACATACAATAAACATGTTACTATGGAATTTAAGTTCAAATCAATCACTCGGTACTTTCATTGGCTATGTATTCTATGTATTCTTCTGTATTATAGACAAAATTCTGCGAAGCAGAAGCTGCAATGTCACTAGTAAATTCTGAAGGTGGTATCTGCAATTCCCTTTCCAACTTAGTTCGGAACTTCCTGTGGTAAATTTCCACACGGAGAAGTTCCCGCCTAAGTTTTTTTTTTTTTTAATCACCGTATCTTCTTCAATGTTAGCAATAGGACGTGGGGAATTCGACAGCTTCCTTTTCTTTCTCCTCGGTGTATTTTGTAGGTTTTCGAAGTTTTCGCCACTGGGAAGTTCAGCAGGAGTCGGTATTGGCTCCACCGTTGCCTACGAGATAAGTAAAGGCCTCTGCATGCGCGGTCTTTTCAAGTACTAAATTGGCAGAGTAGCAGTAGTTCAAATAGAGCCGCCAGATGTCAGGCTAGCCCTCCATTCCTCACCACGGTTCGAATTGGCATTTTCGAGAATAACTTACACACAGAAGCACATTATAAAGAAAACACATTGCGTTTTGACTAGAAAAGTGATACGACGTTTAGTAACGAAAAATAAATGTATCACACAGTAATTCAAGAAGAGCTCATACGAGTCAGATCGTACAGTTGCGATTGGAAAGTAGGGCCATACTAGCAAGGTGACCTGAGAGGTGTCTGTGTTTTTTTTCTTCATGTCTGTATCTACCTTTCTATTCTCACCTTCTTAAATTTAATTCTTCTTACTGTCTAGCCTACCTCACTGCCTCGGGTAGTTAACCCTGTGGGTGGGGCGGTAGAATATCGGCCATGGTAGCCCCTGCCTGTAATAAGAGGCGACTAAAAGTGGCCCCAGGGGCTCTAAACTTGAGAGCGTGGGTTGGCGACCACGAGGATTTTAGCTGAGTCCTGGCATTGCTTCCACTCACTTATGCCACCTCGTCACTTTCGTCCACCGGTATCCTACGCGTATTCGACCTCCCTTGATCAACTCTTGTTCTTTTTGTCCTCGACTGTATTAGAGTATTCGAGACCTAGGGCGTCTTTCATTTTCACGACCTTCGTGGCCCTTGTCTTTCTTAGACCGACACCTTTATTTTTCGAAGTGACGGATCCGTTCCATTTTTCACTCTGATTAGTGTTATATAGAGGATGGTTGCCCAGTTGTACTTCCTCTTAAAACAATCACCACCACCATCACCACTCTCTTCGCTCCACTTGTACGTCGTTTGAAACATTTGTATTTGCCTGCGAGAATGCATTTCCATAGCTTCTTTTCTTGGGCAGCTTACGCGTTTTATTATGAAATACGATGAATACCCTGAAAGAAGTGTTGGACTTGAATTTGGAAGAAAGCGTCTGATTTTAGCAGAAACGCTAAAGCACGTGCTTTCAAAATGGCCACTACATACTATACTTTTCGAGGAAGGTTGCCACATGCTATTTTTCTCGTCACACCGACGTGATATAATTTTGACCCATTTTTCTCGTCATTCTGTATTTGCTGGGAACTTGTGGAAAGAAATTCCGCTACCTTTGTGAAATTTACTTTTGCAGAATGGTCCATAGCAAAAAACAATTGTTGAGGACGCGCAATAGACATCCTGTGAATAGAATGTTCACAATAAATATTCTTCTTTTCTTTCTTCTTTTTCTACCGCTTTTTCCCACAGTTGTGGGGACGCGGGTGCCAATTGTATCGCACATGTGGATCCGACCTTGTTTTACGGCCGGATTCCCTTCTTATCGCCAACCTTGTATGGAGGTATGTGATTACTATTACGTGTTTCTGTGATGGTTTTTAGTGTAGTATGTTGTATGAAGAGGAAAGTGTTGGGACAAACATAAACACCCAGACGCCGAACCAGAAGAATTTAACATGAAATGCGCGATTAAAATCCCCGACTCACACGGGAATCGAACTCGGGACCCTCTGAACCGAATGCCTCAACTCTGACAATTCAGCCAAGGAATCGGACGTTTACAATAAATACTCCCTCGGCGGTAAGTACAGAACCTCGTATATATTTATAACTATTACTTTATCTTAAACTTACATTTATATAGAAAGTATATACTCCCTACAAGCTGAATACACAAATCAACACCTTACATAATTATTTTTAAGGTCTACCTGATCTAAAAACTCACTAACTTAACATTTTGCTGCACAATTTCTATATACGTCAGTGTTAAACAGTGGAGGACTAACACGAAGTCTAGCGGCGACTCTGGAACTAGAATGTATTTCACGCTGTGTAAGCTGCCATGCGGAGGCCTTTTACTGATCACGTAGGCAACGGCTCCACGGTCGCTTGATCTTCCATGTAGCTTTCAGGAAGATTCAACCCGTCTAAAACGGCCAAATCTTTCTGCAGGATGTCAAAGATAGCAGCATCCACCTCATCCAATTGTTTATCTTTCCCTCCTTCACTTCCAGTTTTCTTGGCATTATCTCTTTTTGCCTAAAAGCAAGAATTTAATGCTTCAGACGTGATATATAGGTAAGAGGAAATCATGACATATATTCTTCAATCACTTCTACATTACAATTTTATGTAACATGCTGCATCGACATATGTGAGGTTATACAAATTGATTTAAGCGATATATTCTCGATTAATGCATTTAATGAAAACGTAAATATTTACTTACTAGTGCACGACATTTCTATAATCCAAATAGATTATCCCTCGCGTACGTCCAAGATTTTTCGGCTCCAGCTAACTGCAAAGACTGAGCTTTCTTTAGAACTTCAGTCCAAGCGGATCGCTTGTCATCATGTGATAGGTTATTTTTGAAGTTGTCAAAAAGAATGTCCCATTTCTCCTTGATAACTTCTAACACCGCTAGCTTCTTGTAATTTTCTTTCTTTCCCATGATCAAAACGTCAAAACTGCCGGTACCACAATTATCGTCAAATTCACCGCGAAAAATAAAGTATTAAAATCATGGAGTATTATACAGTTTGACCATGGAATAAACATGATCGGTTCACTCATACGCAAAGACTTTTCACTTTGCAAAGAAATTGAAAAGTAATACCTAGTTCATGGTGGAACAGAAAGACTTTGCACTTTGCAGGAATTGAAAAGTGAAAAGTGCTAAGTTGCAAAGTTGCAAAGTGCGTTCGTGGAACAGGCCCCAGATCAGGTCGCCCACGAATATTCACAGGAGAGAGACGGCGCATCGTACGTTTAGTCCAAAAATATTCCACCAGAAGTGCTGCGTCGTTACCTGCGGGCGTCCCTACAACATCTAACAAGACGGCAAGTGCATAGACAGTACGGGATGTCTTGCATAACGCCGATATACATGGCAGATCCCCACGAAAGAAACCATGTATCTCGGAGGTAAAAAGGAAGAAACGCCTTGCGTTTGCCAAGGAACGTTGTGGAAAACCGCTGGAATTCTGGGACACTGTCATATTCTCAGATGAATCGAAGTTCAACCTGTTTGATTCTGGCGGACGAAAGAAAGTGTGACTAAAACCGAACACCGAATTACACCAACAACACAGTGCCAAGGGTAAAACATGGTGGTGGACATGTTATGGTTTGGGGGTGCATGGCATACTCGGGAGTTGGAAAGCTGGCCTTTATTGAAGGACATATTGGTGTGTTGCGGGGTAATTTATCCAACAGTGTTCACATGCTCGACCTGGATGGCGTCTTCCATTTCCAACCGGACAACGACCCGAAACATACTGCTTTAAAAACTCGAGAGTGGTTACTGTAAAATGCCCCCAGACGACTTCTTACTCCACCACAGAGCTCCAATTTGAATTCCATCGAGCATTTGTGGGATCATCTTGGAAGAGAAAAGGCCAAGCGCCGACCGTCTGGTAAAGAAGAACTGAAGAGGGTTCTACAAGATGGATGGTCGACAATTGCACCTGAAACGACGAGGGAGTTGGTGCATTCAATGCCGAAACGTCTGGAGGCTGTCATTCGTGCTAATGGCTTGCATACACGATACTGAAACGTACGCACGAACACCTGCAGTGTTTAGTAGTATACTGCGCCAATACTTGTTTTGCAGTGTTGGATGTCCTTATAACTACATACTTATTTTGTGTTACTGTTTTGATGGCAGTGCATTGTAGTTTGGTTTTACATTATATTAAGGGCTACACATCACATGTTATTTTCTTTCACGCTTCCTGTATACACATATTTTGGGGAAACATATGGTGTGCCAATACTTTCTGTAGCAAGTGTACATACCCGCCGATGTTGTGTACGTGAATGAAATTAAAGTGACATCCCATCATTTCTTCTGGATGCTTCATTTTTTCTTGTCAGGCGGTGTACGGTATATCTAACAACATTGCCATGAAAATCGACCGCTTTTAAATATTCATACCTAATTTTCTACACTGGTCTTCCATTGCATGTTTAACGCGTATGAGCTGAGCAACGAGCTAGAAAGAGGACTATAGAGTGGCTAACATGACTGCTATAGCGCTCTGGGTGGTGCCAAGGCGAAATAGCGATTCTGTAGTTTAAGCGCCATTCATATAACTTCTTCCATTTAGGGTACCTTACTTTTAATAGATTAGATCGAATAAATTATGATCTCTCCGTGTGTGAAATGCAATTGTATAAATTGCAAATAAAACACGAAAAATATATATCATATTTCAAATAAGATTTATTTTACTGAAGTACAGTTTTGGGCGATTAGCAGAATTACGTTGCCTGTGTATCACAATCCAGCACGTGTAGAATAGGCCTACTTTTAATTTCTTGTAGCAACTGACCAAACAGCCAAACGCGATAAACGGTATCCTGCCTGACTGAGTGGCTCTGACGGTAGAGCGTTGGCTTTCTGAGCCCAAGTTGGCATATTTGGTATTTGAAGGTGCTCAGATACGCCACTCTTCTGTCAGTAGATTTACCAACCCGCAAGGGAACTCCGGCGGGACAAATCTCCGGCACTTCAGCTCCTCCGAATACCGCACTAAGTAGTTGGTGGGACGAAAAACCAATAACGATATTTATTATTACATTGTATCCTACAGAGCACATTTCTCCAGCATTTTGAAAATAAAATATAAAGTGAACAATGATGATACAAGACGCTTGCTGTCCAACGTAATCACCTCATCCCCTCTGCCAACGGTACGGAGTAATATGAGAACTTCAGTCCTACATCATCACTACCACTGAGCGAGTAGGCTACGTGGTTCGCGGCATACAGCTCTTAGCTTGCATTCGGGATATAGCGAGTTCTAATCCCACTGCCGAGAGCACTGATAGCTGGTTTTCCGTGGTTTCCATTTTCACATCAGGCAAATATGGGGGCTGCTGTGCCTTAATTAATGCCACTGCCACTTCCTTTGCAGTCCTAGCCTTTTCCTATCCCATCGTAGCTGTAAGACGTGTCTGAGTGGGTGCAACATAAGGCAAATAAAAAAATCGACGTAAACTTATGATGTGATGCAAGGTGATTAACACAAGAAGGACTGTTCTCTTTTTCAACAATTATTTCAAATGCTTGTTCTGATTGTATTATTATTACACCATTGTTCACTTCAAACCTTGTACTCCACGGCTGTAGAATAATCATTTTTCGTAAATTATTATCACTTTACGCACACCTTCCCTCAGTTTGGTCTACTCAACAGCTGAGTACTGTTCCAGTGTGGTTCAAAGCAGCTATACCAAACTTGTCGATGCCCAATTGAATCAGGCAATGAGAATTGTATCTAGCACAGTAAAATCAACACCTACATTCTGGTTACCAGCATTCAGTCACAATCCACCAGTGGAACTCAAACGCAAACACGCCTTACTCCGGGAGTGAAAGAAGATAAATGCAAACGACCAGCTACCAATACACCAGGACATAACTGCTGCTGAAGCCAGACGTTTACGTTCGCGGAACCCCTCCATCCGGGCAGCAAGACACCTGGTGAACAATAATTTCAACCTCTTGCAAACCTGGAAGGAAGAACTGGTGAAAAACATTCCACGTCAGCTGCAAGACATCACAAGCACCACAACACCACCAAGCGGCTTTCACCTACCCCGGAAAACGTGGTCAACGCTAAACAGGATAAGAACAATCCATGGCAGATGTGCAGCAGATCTTCTCTACAGGTGGGGATATACATATACCTTCGCCAGAATGCAGTTGTGCTCCCAGGCAGACCATACGGCATATAGTGAATGACTGCCCGATGCATTCCTACAGTGGCAACTTCAGTGACTTTGTGGAAGCAGGTCCAGCTGTAATAGACTTTATTAACAACTTGAAAGTCAAACTGTAAATAATGTAAATGCGTATTTTATTTTTGACTACCGTAATGTTGATATCTACAGCCGAACGCTAAATAAATGTAATTCGTTTTACGTACTACTACTTTTTCGGAAAAGCCGAGGTGCCGGAATGTTGTTCCGCAGGAGTTCTTTTATGTGCCAGTAAATCTACTGACTGAGGTATTTGAGCACCTTCAAATACCATCGTACTGAGCCAGGATCGAACCCGCCAAATTGCTTAGTGTCCGGCACCTTGCCTGAATGATCAGCGTGCTGTCCTTTGGTTCAGAGAGCCCCGGATTCAACCGGGTAGTCGACAGTTAATCCCTCTGGATCGGGGACGGGATAACCTTCTTTATGTACACACAACGGAACATACTACAAACTACCACAAAAACACGCAATAGTAAATACATCACTCCACCTAGGGTTGGCGTCGTTACGAAGGGTATCCGGTCGTAAAATTAGGCTGAATCCATACAAAATGCCAAATCCAGTTAACTGGGAAGCGACCAGAATTTATTATTATTATTATTATTATTATTATTATTACTTTAAAGTTATATGAATTATTTCTCGATGTTATATTACTTTGCTCAAGGTTTTCTGTTCTATATTTTCATTCTCCGTAAGTAGGTCTAAATTTGTTTAATGACAATGTATTGTGATTTGTTCTATAATTAGGCCTACTGGAAATGTACTCATATTCTTTCTTTATGCAATATGTATGTAGCCTGTGTTTGGTATTTTTAATTTCGTTTTAAACAGACATTATGCATCTTTGAGTGCTTCCCTAATAAAGAAAACTGTGAAACGGTATTTATTCCCGCAGCCTCTGTACTTGCTTCATCACCACGTCCACTCACTTTGATCGCTTACAATATGGCGGACGTGGCATTCAAGTAGATTCAAATATGGCGGTCCAATAGCCACTCTATAGTCCTCTTTCTAGTTCGTTAGAGCTGAGGAAAGAGATTTTTCTTAGTCGTAGCCGGTCGAGGTTTACCTCTCGGGAGGTGGAGCAGTCGGTCGAGGTTTACCTCTGGGAAGCTGGAGCAAAGTTTTCACGAAATGTAAACTTTCCTGTAGTTCTAATTTCACACTAAAAAAAAAAAAAAAAAAAAAAAAAGCAAAGGTTTTCACACTAAAGAAACATACTATCATGCCCAGTTTCCTGGTCTGTGATAACATGAATTAAAGCAACTTAATTATTATTCTAGCAATTTAAACTTTAAAGAAAATTGCACAAATCTCAATTTAAAAAAAAGTAAAATGCCTGCGGAGCATCTATCTAGAAAATACACCGCTATACTTTTCTAATGAGGACCTTACGCAGTCCCTGAGGAGAATCGACTGTAAGAGTCAATGGAGTCTGGTGAATGAATATCTACCCAAATACTTCAGATACAGCTCAGTAACGTTAGTAGTCTAAAGTAAGAGTGCTTCAAAGAAACAGATTTTCAGTCCCACTCCCGATGTGTCGGCAAGCTTTCTTCTTTACCTGTGCTACTCTTACTTATTAGGGTGAATGTTGCAGTTTCACATTTGAAGTTACAAGTATCTCTGATCTGCTTTGGTGATGTCAGCACGCTTGTTTGGTCAGCAAGGTCTCCAGACCTCCCGCTCTTGGAGAATGTTTGGAACCAGATTTGACGACAACTTCGGCTAGCGGCAACTACGGATGACTTGGAAGGTCAGATACGCCATCTGTAGCAGGAATTTAAGAGAAAGTGCGACGTCTTCATGTCTCCATAACCGAATTTATCACAGCTGCTGCCTCGTTGTGCAACGGGTGGTCCACTATCGTACAAAGTTCATCTTTCAATAAGCAATAAGCTGCCTCTGTGGATCCGTGGTAGAGTGTCGGCCTGCGGATCCCAAGATAGCGGGTTCAAACCCGGCAGAGGTAGTCGGATTTTTGAAGGGCGGAAAAAAGTCCATTCGACACTCCATGTCGTACGATATCGGCATGTAAAAGATCTCTGGTGATACATTTGGTATTTACCCGACAAAATTCATTAAATCTCAGCCATAGACGCCCAAGAGAGATCCGGTTTACTCTGTCTGCCATCTAGTGGGCCTAGAGTAAAACGGAACGTCGAAATTGACGAGCAGACAGCCAGATGGCGTCAAATCGAAATGTCTGCACACGGTAGCTGAGGTCATACGATTATTATTATTATTATTATTACCCTGCAATGAGTGCTGGTGTGGTACAACATTTTGATGTTTTCTGAGTACTGTACTGCCATATCCTGTGTCCACAAACGTATCCCCAAGATAGCTCCATGGTGAGCAATTTATTTTTATTTTTTCAAACGAGTGCATATTTCCTAGTAGTTTTACGTCGCAGTAACACATCGAAAGTTTCCGGCGACGCAAGGACGGAAAAAGGTTAGGACTGGGAAGGTAGCGGTCGTAGCCGTAATTAGGGTACAGTCCTAGCATTTGCCTGGTTTGATAACGGGAAACAAAAAATAATAATAATATGACTGCTGCTGACGGACATAGCGGCATTGAGTACAAAACGCTGGCCAAAACTACTCCTTTGTTCGTAGTGATTAAAAATATGAAGTTTACAAGATATTTGATTTATTTTGATATATCTAATACACTATACAGAAACAGCCTTGCTTTTACTATATACTTTCATAACCTTAAAAACCCATCTTAAACAGTATCAACTGAGCACGGTAATCGTCCTTTAAGTAGGAAGTACAATTTTGTCCTGAGAACTAGAGTTATCGCAATAGATTTAAGGTCTTTTAATAACTCACGATTCATTTATGTATCTTGCTTAGTGATCAATCACATATACATTCTCAGAGTTGTAATAAATAATAATGTTATTTGCATTACGTCCCACGGTTTTCAGAGAGCCGAGGTGCCGAAATTTAGTCCCGCAGGAGTTCTTTTACGTGCCAGTAAATCTACCGACACGACGATGACGTATTTGAGCACCTTCAAATACCACCGGACTGAGCCAGGATCGAACCAAGTTGGGCATCTTACGAGCCGAACTTGTTCTCGGACACTCCCGGCACAAAAGCCATGCATCATATCATTTCTACTTGCCTAAATTATTATGAAACCTATTCAGGAGGTCCAAGTCCACTCCAGGTTTTCGTAAATCCGTCTCTGGATCGGAGAAGAATCTGCGCGGAGTGCTGCCGTAATTCGATTAACCGAAACCTGCTTTTATTTATTATTTATTTATTAACCATGAAAAAAGCCCTACTTTGTCTAGCATATTAGGGCTGTAGGTTATAACTAGTTCCCTTAAATATTACAAGCATATATCGCAAAATTTTTGGAGTGAATGATTACACACACAATTAATTAACCTGGGAGAAAAGTATAACTATCCTTAATTTTTTCTAAAATAAACTACATAAACTTAAAAAAATTCTTTCAAACAACAGATCTTGTGAAATATCCTAAACATAGGTTTGACTAACATTACTGTACGACAATTTAGGTGTTGTTCCAAAATATATCTACCTTTGCTGAAGAACGGACAATCAAAAATGAGTTGCAGTTTCTTCATCTCCACAAACACAACTGTTATTACTACTAATTTTGAATTTATGCAAATAAACTTTAAATTTTCCGTGACCCGAAAGAAACTGAGTGCTGGTGAAGTTTGGTTTCAATAAACTGCAGTCCAAACGGTCCTAACGGTACTAACAGCAGCAGCCTTTCTAATGCTGGTTGTACAGTATGTGCGTTTTCGTATTTACTGGCCGATTCTCAGTATCAAATCTTGCTTACCACTTTTCGATAGGGTGGTTTTTTTTGACACTTAGTGACATTCCTACATTTAGTACTTTATATTACGGGTCTTCTCTCTTAACACAAATGGTCATTAAAAATGTGTAAATACGCGGGAAATATTTATTTTGAAACAAATAATTTACCATCTTGATTGCAACCTGCATGAACAATTCCTAACAATGTAACAACACTTAATGTTTCACAAGTAAACATTTGCAAATTTTTGTTTTCTAACAAGTTTACGTCACGCTCTAAAAACTGTATAAACATTAGCTTGAAATGATTATAAGTTTAAATTTAAAATATAGTATATACCTGGGCATTCGAAATTCATTACAAATTATTCCACTCCACAATTCATAGAACATTCCATCACACGGCGAAGGTAAAAAATGAAATGGCGTATGGCTTTTAGCGCCGGGAGTATCCAAGGGCAAGTTCGGCTCGCCAGGTGCAGGTCTTCTGATTTGACGCCCGTAGGCAATCTGCGCGACGTGATGAGGATGAAATGAGGATGAAGACGACACATACACCCAGCCCCCGTGCCAGCGAATTTAACCAATGTTGGTTAAAATTCCCGACCCTGTGACCAAAGGCCAGCACGCTAACCATTTAGTCCTGGAGCCGGACCCCATTGTAGGTAAACGCCGAGAACAGACGTGCAGTGAATCCGAGGACTAACTTCCGACTGGTGTTATAACATAGCAGTCTGATGCAAAACAGAAGATTGCTATATTACGTCACACCTATTTAACTTTACGAAAATAGGGTTTGATTTGTCGTCAGTTGATATTTTTAAAATTTCTACTTCTGGCCAGCTTTTAGTACTCAGTACCCCTCCGTGCAATAATGGGAGTAGAACACACCATCTTCCGAAATTCAAACTCACACTACGAGACCCGAACCGCGCGGCCAACTCGTTCAGTTTTAATTCTAATAATATATTTTAAGCATAAAATTACAAGATGTTCTCTGATGTGCATTATATGTAGCAGAATTGTTACGCATTTTTAAATAAGGTACGCATTTTATGTGCACAAAAAAGCGTATTGTTATTTAATATAAACGACTTGGACATCTTGATCAACAGCACTGTGTACTCTAACAGTGATAAAACCTACACGACTGTATTTTTCGTACTGACGCATGAATTTGTGATTAACTGCTGGCGGACTTAGGAAGGAAGCGCTTGTACTCTATTTATGTTGGGTACAATCCTGGACTGCATCCAACAGGTCGTAAACTCGTGGCGGAGCCGGAAATCGAACATAAGAGGAGAACACTAAGCTGATCGATAGCAGGGCATCCTTCGTAATACAAGGTTATGGATAATAAAAGAAGTAGCTGATACCTTTTGTTATAATAATAATAATAATAATAATAATAATAATAATAATAATAATAATAATAATAATAACGGATTTAGGAGTGACTTACTGAGAGCCTATTGATTTCGGGTAATTCTTGTTAAAATTAACTGTCAGAAATGAGTGGCTACAAGCTGCGGCACACTTTCCATACTAACCAAAGAAATATATATTAAAAAAACAGCCAATTTTCCATATCTTCTTGCAGAGAAATTATTCCCTCATCCCTACATTTAACCTGTTTCACAGTCTACATACAGTAGACAGTACTGATCACGTCAACAGTACACTTTAACTGTAGAAACTTATACTCGACCTCTATAGTTATCTGTCAACTCGGTCAACTGACGCTGGTAAGGAATTTAATAATTATGCCTTACCGCCAACGTTACGCAGGTTAGTAAAGCAAGAAGGTTAATGCGGAGAAGCCGTGAAGCTCCCCTCTAAGTAAAATACGTACATTTTTACGCAAGTTTGTTAACCTACTTCTGAACACACTATATTGTACAAAGCACAAACCGATCTTTCACTTAAAACGTCAGTACATTCCAGAGAAACGCTGACGCCGTTCATTATTCAACGAACGTGACTATATGACGAAACTGGATTTGTCTTGAAGATACTTACCGTTATGTGCACGTTGCTTGACAAATCACTCAGCACATGGACCCAGATAGGCGCTCATATAGCCTGGAACAACAAGAGACACCAACTTTTACTATCAAGAAGTCTTTTACTATCATGAAGTCCTTTTCAACCACTAAATGAATAAAGGTATCAACATCCACTGAAAAGAAGTAACCAAAAAGGAAGCAACATTTAAAATTGCGGGGTAGGTAATGAGACTGAAAAAAACATTCTGCTGAAATGAGTCAAGAATTCAATAAAATATTTAGGAAGACTTCACAACAAAAATATTTCCACTTTGAACGCGTGTGCTTTTTTCCCTAGTGGTTTAACGTCGCACTAACACATCGAAGGTTTGCGGTAACGCAAGGATGGGAAGCGTTCGTGGCTTTAACAAAGGTACAGCCCCATCATTTGTCTGGTGTGATAATATTGGAAACTACGGAAAACCATTTTCGAGGCTGCCGACAGTGGGATTCAAACCCACCCACTTCCAAATACAAACTCACAGCTAACCGGCCCTAACCGCACGGCCAACTCACTCGGTTAATGAAATACTTACGTTCTGTTCACATAATTAGAACTTCTAGGAATCAAGTGTTCACCGAAGAGGTTTATTTCTGTTTAAAAACTTATTTATAACTCAAGAACATTGTCTGAGATAGTATTCGGGTTTTGCTGATGTGACATGCAGTACACTTGGTTTCCTGTTTGTCACTGCTTTGTTATTACAGGAGGAATAATCACGGTAGATAGTTTTTTTTTTTTCTTTTCAGAAAGGATAGGATATTATGTTCAAAGCATTTTCCTTTTAAAAGCCCAATAATCATGTAATACAGAGTTTCCAAACCTCTTCTCATTTGGGACTTTCTCTAGAATGACAAACTTGCACCTAGCTAGTGAACATCTTTCTAACCAGAAAAAAAAAAACTTGAAATCAATTACAGTCATCAAATAAAAATGAAATGTCTCACAAGAGCACATAAAATATATAATTCTAAAAAATAAGTGTTTTTTGGAAACAAAATTACCGGTAAGTGTTTTGAAATGCTCTTTGAAATGCACTGTAGTGTGTAAAACACTACAAAATTCCCATAATAGTGTTCATATTGCTATTTTGAGGCTTGAGACTGATACCAAACCAAAATGCACCCAAACCCCATTGCGTTACAGCTTTGATGGGCCTTGGCTTACCAAGCGACCGATGCACACCCCCGAAGACCTATAGAATACGAGTTGACGCGTGGTCAGCGCGACGAATCCTCTCGACTGTTATCCTTAGTTTTCTAGGTTGGGGCTGCTATCGTTAGGTAGCTTCTCAACTGTGCTCACGTAGGCTGAGTGGACCTCGAGTGAGTCCTACGATCCTGGTAAAAATCCTTAACCTGGCCGGGCATCGATCCTGGGCCTGCGGGTGGAAGCAAGTTCGCTACTACAAGACAGCAGGAATCCGCTGAAACTAATACTTGGAATACGAAAGACTGACAAAATGTCTAATCGTTGGCAAAGCAACAGATGCCTCAATTTTGTTGAATATAGTTTTGATTGAGGAATCAGCGCAGAAATTAAGGATTTATCGCTCAGTGCTTGTAGAATCTATTTCTTCTGCTTAGCACCAAGCGTAGAACAACCGGTATTAAGTTGGCAAATTCCTCTTCTGAACAATAATTCAGATTTTCTTGAAACCTTTATTTCTGGTTGAGGAAACTATTACTTGCAGTCATCTATATACCGAAACATTTAAAATTATTAGGCTTATTTTATAACTAGCTCATGCCCGCTGTTTCCCACGGGCGGAAACCAATTTTATGGACATTTACAGAACTGATGAACATTGTAAACTTATGTTTCCCATTGGTTTGAAATCGAAAAGAAAACAGTTTGCGGCGATTCGCTATGAGCGGTGACGATTGTTTACAGCAAACTAATTCAACCCATACAATATCGCTGAGAGTAGACATAACAGCACTATCGGCCAAGAGAAGCTAGTACTGGAGCTTCCAAGAGAAAAGCCACAAAATTGAAATCTCACATCGTCATAAGTTATGTGGCGCTCGAGTTATTGTACGTACGGGTGTAAAGGAATTCAATTCGAAGATCTCAGCGAAGTAACGACATCTCCCAGTCAGTGTACGAAGTACACGCGCTCTTTTGCGTATTACTTAGTTTTTATCTCGAATTAGGTATACTGAAGTCTAAACTATTCGTCGTGTTGACCACACGACACCTAGTAATCTGCAGGCCTTTGGGCTGAGCAGCGATCGCTTGGTAGGCCAAGGCCCTTCAGTGCTGTAGTGCTACGGGGTTAGAAGTCGAAACTGGGTTCAATTCAATTTTCATATTGATGTTTATCTCAACATCACAGAAAAACGACCAGAAAGAATTTCTTGAAACTCGATGTTAAAAGAGATTAGTGGCTTTACATTCTACACAATGAGCAGAAGGCCGAAATTAAGACATAACTCGCTAATGTTAGGAAGAAACCACGAGTGAACCTGGGGTGGTATCGGTGGCTTTCTTGCCGAGAGGCGTATGCTCAAGGTTAAAAATATGATTTGTCCGCCCGTATTTTAAGGACCGAGATAAAAGCAAGGGGAACGGAATTCCAGATATCTCTACTTTAATACTAGCAAGTTTCATGAAAAAAAAGAAAAGAAAAATTACATATATATATAGCAGTTCAAATTTTATTCAATTTAAACAGAACAAGAAGTAGAGGACATTTTAAATAATGATGGATATAATTTCCGCTTGGCATACAGTACATTATTAACCCTCCGCAAATCATTTTCTTATTATACATATAACATTACAATTTTGTCTGCACGCTTCAAACTTTCGCCTATTGCTTAGTTTTTATCTCGGATAAAGTATACTGAAGCCGAAAGGGGGTTCAATTAAATTGTTATCCACGTGCAACATCACGGGAAAACAACTGGACACAATTTTTTGAAACTCTGCATTTAAGTTCATGAGTGTCTGGAGAATCCTCTGGACGTCAGAGGTAAACTATCATAAATGCAAACACGACGATTTTGACGTTTTTATCGTATGTGGTTTGTTCTGGTTGTGCCTTCTCAGGGCCATTTTCTCCAAATCGAGTTAAACCTGGCATAAATTAAACCCGTTTAACTTTAGTACCTAGTTTAAAGTTGCGTCCATTTTCTCCACCAATTTCTGACACTCGTTTAGTTTAAACGGGCGAGCTGTCGTTGGCACTAACGTTGGCTGCACTGAAGGAATAGTCGAAGGCATGGTCGATTGGAATTGGCCAATCAGAGCCAAGTAATTCAATGACCGACATTTTTGTAATAATATCAGCTGTTTGTGGCGAATTAATGCTATCGTACGTAGTGAATAAAGAACAAATTCGGCGGGATATTAGCTTTACTGATAAATAAATTGTTTACATTTGTGCGAAGTGTTGTGTCATATAATTCTACCTATTGCTGTCTACAATTTATTGGAACGCACTTTTATTTCTTATTTTTCTCTGTCATGCTTTACCATAAACAAGTACCGTGGGCCTAATACGTGTCTTTTGATGTCTGTATTGTCTTACGGAACACACGGGAACGTTGAAATATTAAAATCCTGGTCTTTCAGCAATAGGCCTACGGTATTCCTTTCCTCAGAAAATCAACATTTATGTGAATTTCAAGTAAACAAATTCCAAGCATGCTCGGGATCTATCTCCTATCAAAATCCAACGCCCTCGGCCGGGATCAATCTCACAAACCTTGGATCCAGCAGACAGACCACTGAGGATGTATTATTTGGAGATGTATTACTTGATTCCATATTCGTTTATAACATAACCAAGTTCGCGATATGTCGTACTGTATGCATAATACTCTTCTCCCTATAGCATTAATATTTCTATTGCTGGTATGCTGGCAATAGATACGATGAAACATTCTTAACTATAATCTATTCTATTACAAGTTTACTAGCAAGCATGAAATACTTTATTGTTTCTCTGATCCTATAAATATATAATCTAGCGATTAGAAATTGTATACCACCGCCTCGCCTACCGTGCCGGTCAACATTCTGATGGTAAAAATATTTTCGACAAATTAGATTCGAACCGCCTTGTCACGGATACGGACGATGCTGACTTCACGCTTTAGCGACCACAGCCACCAGGTACCGCATGAAGAGCGGACGTATTACACGACTTATGTAGGAATATTTTTATGCTTCACATTACAGTATTCATACCACGAACAGTATTTTACAGTATATAATATTATAAGGAGACTGCAATTTAAGGTCTGTGGTCCCCGTTGTTAATGAAAAAAATGCCTGCTGCATCATATCTTAAAGCAACCAGAATCATTGCTTCTAGCGAAATAGCATTATTTCGTGCAGTTGACGTTTTAAATGAATCCTTCTTCGATACTAGACAATCCTTGCTGTTCGCTTATGAATTATAAATCCATCAAAGAACTCCGTTACATCCGATTTTCCAAGATTGTAAACTTTTGTTGGAAGGCGGCTTCTTAACCTCTCTTGCACATCAAAATTATTTCCTATTTAACCAAAGACTTCAATAAATTCTCCCATTTTTCTAATGCTAATACTAGGTTATAATTTTAGTACGTTTTTCATTAAAGTGCTGCAGTACTGGTAGTCAAAACTAACCCTTCTATTAGGAAAATCACAGATACGTTAATAAAATGTCAAGAAAGTTGAATATAAACGTCAGTTTAAACCAACAATATAGAAGGTTTAACTCTGAGCCAGGTTTAAACTTGATACAAAGTTTAAACCAATATGGGGAAAATGAATGTTAGTTTAAACTCAGACTTAAACCAGATTAAAATAAACCTAGTTTAAACTCATTTGGGGAAAACGGCCCTCAGGGGTACACTATCGTATGTACATGTTTCGCAAGGATGAAGATAAGCTACTGTATGTGATACTACCGTATGTGCAAGAACCCAGCAGCAAACAATGGTAAGTGATCAATCATACTGTTACGAATTAAACAGCGTCCTCTAAATTAATTCTAGGATTACCGAAATATATTTACACACACACACACACACACACACACACACACACACACTGCTCATTTAGACGTTTTTATTTTATTATAACTGTTACGTTCTCAGTCTGCTGACACTAATTTTAAGTAATAGCCTAAATGTATAAACTACTTGAAAAATAAAGAATATGGTAACAGTATTACACTTGAAAAAGAAACAAGTGAACTAACACATAAATATAACTGTGTCGAAACTGAAGAGAGATGGCTTCAGATATTACAAATATATGTATATATACTGTATATTTAAAAGTCTCTGTCCTCTTCACACAGCAAGTTTTTTTTTCTGGTAGTGGCTTTACGTCGCACCGACACAGGTAAGTCTTATGGCGACGATGGAATAGGAAAGGCCTAGGAGTTTGAAGGAAGCCGCCGTGGCCTTAATTAAGGTACAGCACCAGCATTTGCCTGGTGTTTAAATGGAAAACCACGGAAAACCATCTTCAGGACTGCCGACAGTGGGATTCGAACCCACTATCTCCCGGATGCAAGCTCACAGCCGCGCGCCCCTAATCGCATGGCCAATTCGCCCGGTCACACAGCAAGTAAACCGGCCCGTTGGTATTTACGTGAGACGATTATAATTTATAATCCTTACTGACGTCTGACAGGCTCGTCTTATTTTCACTTTCGCTCTTGCAAGCCCAATCTCTTCACACACAGCTGCACGTAAAGGTCTGAACACAGAGATTCTAACCCCCAACAACACACAACGAATGTTCCTTGATTCGACTCCAGAGAAAGTCCCGCAATTCACACAGTCAAACTACTTAACATGACAACTAAACAGCAACAGGTCAACAGCACTAGCAAGCACTCCTCACACCAACGACAGTTAACACTGCTCCAATTCCACTCACGAGAGATGTTCCACACGCTGACTACGCTGACGGTCCAAAGTGCATAGTAGTACCATAGCGTATCGAAGAGGAAGTTCGGCATCTCCTCCGTTCACCCGTAAGAGAGCTCAAGAGGTTGGTGGAACACCCGCTTGGTGGCAGCACAGGCGACTGTGATGCCAACAGAGACCCTTGGCCATTAGCCCGCGTTGTATTCGCCTTAAGTTGTAGTAAATTTTATTGCTCATTATTGTCGCTGTCAGAGATGTTTCGACAGTTTGCATTATTAGTGTATTCACGATTGAGTGGTGTGAGAAGTGTTATGTTTTAAATACCTCGGTCTTTGTCGCTATTGTGCTATAAGACAACGTATATCAGTGCGGGAGGAAACTACCACATCATACCCTCGTGTTTTGTACCCGTCTGCAGATCTGGATATGACCGATCGTCTTCAGGTAGGCATTTCTTTAGCCCCCCTAAAGAGATGGGAGAAGGCTATCCATAGAAAAGATCGAAAATTAACTCATAACTGTTTCGTGTGTGACATTCATTTTTGCGACGATTTTCTAGTAAAAGTACACTCGTTTACGGTGAATGGTGAAAGATACCACGGTGAAGGGTGAAAGATACCAAGACAGCGCTGGAAATTAAAACCAGAAGCATTTCCTCACATATTTCCTAATCTACCCAAGTATATTTCTAAGGCAGTTAAGAAACGCAACTCCCCACGAATAGGCAATCCACACGAAGAGATTTCTGTAATAAAAGCCCTGTACAGATCGTAAATATCAGTGATAGTGATCAATCTGTATGCTCAGCAGTTTAAGATATATCTAATGTCGCAGATGCTAGGAAAACAATTTCGCTATTAAAGAGGAGATTGAAGAATCAGAAACGTGATTTCATTAGAACGCTGAATCAACTCAATGTCGCTAAAGCTGAGATACATTTGCTTGAAAAGACATTTCTGATATAAAATCAAAGATAAATTTCATTAAAAAAAACAAAAAACAAAAACAAAACAGAATTCTTTTAAAAATAAAGTCTCCCCAGGGTTATCGGCACTGTTTAAATCATGACTTGCTGCCTTTGCCTTCTGAATCCCACTTGAGAAATTTGGTGAATGGTTTAAAATGTTCGTACGGCATAAATGAGCATGCTACTGCTGCCATAGCAGATTTTTTAATGGAAGGGAGGAACATGAACGCTTAGGGGGATATTGATATTTGACGAGGTAAAGTTACGAGAAGAAATTCGCTTTAACTCGGAATCGTTGCAAGTGAATGGTTTTGTTGATTGGGGGAAATTTACCGAAGATAAAACCAAGGGTCAGTTGGCAAATCATGCTCTAGTTTTTATGTTTGTTCCTTTCCTATATAACTGGATATAACCCATAGCGATATATGCTTGCCGGTTCGCCACCCCTGGTGATATAATTGCAAAAATTCTCATTCAAGTCATCATACAATTAGAGCAAGTAGGTGTCCGAATCATTGGTTTCACATCGGATGGTAGCCAGTCGAATAAAACGTTGTGGAAATGCTTAGGAATATTTGGTAACGTAAACAATCTGAAGTGTTATATTTCCAATCCTGCTGACTCCAACAGAAAATTATGGGCATTTTCAGACGCGCCACATATATTTAAATGTGTAAAAAAAATCATTTTCATGACAAAGGACAGGTTAATTATAATGGCAATATTGTTGATTATTCATTCTACGGGAAAGTTTACGAATGTGACTCGTCTCCTGAATTTTCCGGATTGAAAGTTTGCTACAAACAGACCTCTGCCTACTTGGATCCTAATTCGTTTCAGCGAACGAATTTCAACTATTCAGTAAACCAGTCGCTAATGATATAAAGCATTCTATAGGGGTATTAAAACACTGGGTTGAGAAGACAGTAAACAAACAGAAATTTTCACAAGTGATTTAAACTGATTGACACATTAAATTCAGTTATTCCCACTCAAGTACTGTACAAAGGATCACAGGCACATGAAACTTTAATTAAATGGCAGAATGTTCTCAGAGATACTCAAAATTCATTCGCTTCACAAAGGACACGGGAGTTTTTAAGAGTTACCGTAGAAAGTACCTCAGAAGTGTCTGAATATTTGTGGGAACACAGCAACGTTTTGACAGGAAAATTTAATCAAGATCCCCTAGAATGTAATTTCGGTATCCTGAAATCACTAAGTTGTGATGATCATCCGTCCACTATTGACTTTCTTCATTTACACACGTTGCAGTCTATGTACGTAAGGACTAAACTTGCCTTATCGTCTGGCGGAAACTGTGAGTACAGAGCCGAATCCCCATTGACGTCTCTTATTAATCAAATGCGTATTCTTGCAAGATAAATTTAAAGTAAAAATCGTGCAGTGAAGACACAAGCTGTAGATAGAATCAGGGAAAAAATTGTGAACATAGGAAATGACATTCAAATACCAGACTGGGAAAACAGTTTACCTGAGTGAAGTGGGCGGTGCTTAGTGTATCATTTAGCCGGACACATAGTGAGGAATATTTCAAAAGTGATTCAGTGTGATTTATGTCATCCTTACCTTTTCGGCAAACCGACTGATAATGTGCCTGCTTCCTTAACACTAATTAAAGATTACGGCTCATGCAAAGCGCCACATCTCTCACGCATGCGTCGGAAAGTGTTTATAATGTGTTGTTGCGAGTGGAAAATGTTGTTGCGGAAAAGCTATCGTGTATGGATAGCTTATGGGGTGATACTTTCGAGTGCTTGGATAAATTAGATGTTATTAAAGTGAAGTCATCGCAGTTGGGGTGCTGTGAAGATCATGTGCTGTGTTTGCTACCAAAACTCGTATTTCACTACTTGAAATATCGATTCTTTTTCCGCACGAAGGAGATAAGAAGGGAGCTGGGTACTTCGAAGGCAGCGAAATCGTCCAGGAAATATTCCAAAGTGTCCAGCAGATGAAAACATTTTCAAACGTAAGTTGCACGCTTGAGTTTCTTAGTAGATTTTGAAGTAGTAGTCCCGATAATGCCTCTGTTATCCTCGCGCTCAGTCATCACTGTGGATGGCAGGGCCATCTGTGCAGCGGTCCACGGTAACTCGTGAAGATGTAGCACTTCCTCTTCGATACGCTACGGTAGTACACAGCCAGTACTCTGCTCAGTACACGACGATACTCTGACTCCGGCGGGGCACAGACAACAACCAGCGCTACCGTCGTTAAACTCCAATCGCTCACTACACGGCAGTATACATACAGTACTTCAAGGCAGTACACACACAATACTTCACTCAAATATTCTGACACCGGGGGTGTCCCCCTACACTACTGCCGCCACAGTCCAAATAAAATGAACTCCAACAATGACTTGTGAAACACCCACAAAACACTCGACCCTCCAACAATTCAAGTCCTCGTTCGCAGCTAGCTTGTATTTATGCCTCGATGATTGGAATACTTAGACTAACACTATGCCCGTACAAGACGATCCGCTGACTATGGATAAATAGAGACATTGAAAAAAGGAAAGACGGGGGAGGGGGGGAGTAAATCAGGTGCTATTAGTGGAATTAATTATGAATTATAGAAAGCGCTAGGCAATAACAGACGATTGCTGAGAATAACTAAAATATTTAACATTTCTTGATGGTAGGAAAATCCCAAGATTTTGGCAAGAAGGAATAATATGTCCTGTACACAAAAGGAAGGGAGATAGATCGAAAACAAATAAATGGAGTGGTATTACTTTGTTGGATACACTTAGATATATAACGGGATATTAGCAAAACGAATTATAAAATGGGCTTCAGGAAAGGAATGAGAACCGTAGACAATATATTTATAACTAAAACAATAGTTGATAAATTCATAAAAAAGAAGGTGGCAGATTATATGTACAAGGCTAACTCTGACTGGCTGTAATCAACGCCCAGCGTAAACTACGCGACATAAAGAAATGCAATTTTGGGGATACATTTATATTACAGTGTAGGTGCTCACTAATCAAAATCAAATCAAATCAAAATCTCTTTATTTGCAAATGAGGTGTCTACCTCGGTGGCAAATGGTACACTAAAATACATTATTGTCAAGCACTAAATTTTAAATTAACAAGAGACGAAGAAAATTATCCTAGAATACAATATTATACAATTTACGCTAATAATTTGTTCTATTAAACACATACATCATCCTCAATAAATTTATATTGTTTACAAAATTCACTTATAATATCTTACAAACATAGTCAACTCATATACAGTATGTGAAATTACTTCTGATAATAATATACAACTGGTATAAGATTAAAATTAACATTGAATTTTACATATTTATATTTTACCCATTTTGGAACATCAGTAGCATAACGACCTGCTGCGTCTTAACCAGAGCCCCTTTTGCCACCACTTTTCAGAGTTCCTGAAGGGCCTTCACAGCTACCGTAGCGGTCCCAGGGCCCTCGAAGTCCCCACTGTACTTCACCCCTACAGGCAGTCCCCTACTTGGGCTGTCCAAACTCCATAGACCAGGGGATGGAATTAATTTAATCACACATATTTTTTATTTACAATATCCTGCACTGGTCGAATGCCCTCTAACATTTCATTTATTTTCTCTGTTGTTGTTTATTCTCTTCTTGAATATCTGTACAGATTTTGGAAAAGGATCAAACACTACCCCTGGTAAACTGTTCCACTCCTTCACACCCTTCCCAATGAATGAAAATTTACCCCAATCGCTTCTGCTAAAATTCCTTCTAATTTTGTACTTGTGGTCAGTTCTACCAATATAATTATTTTCCAACTGAAGCCTCTCACGGATATCTCTCCATGCTTCTTCTCCTGTATAGGCTCTATATAATCCTATAAGTCTAGTTTTCTCCCTTCTCTTACTTAAAGGTTCCCAACCAAGTTCCTTTAGCACTTCTGATACACTACTCTTTCTCCTGAAATCCCCTGTTACAAACCTTGCTGCTTTCCTCTGCACACTATCTAGTTCTTTTATTAGGTATTCTTGGTGAGGATCCCAAACACTGTTTGCATATTCCAATAATGGACGAACCATACTTAAGTAACTTTTTTCTTTTAATTCTTTGTTGCATCCTTTAAGTAGCCTCATTATGACATGTAACGATCTGTATGCTTTCCCAACAATGTCATCAATATGACCCTTCCAGTGCAAATTACTTTCAAATCTCACACCTAAGTATTTGCACTTGCCATCTTTAGTGATAACTACCTCATCCAAAGTATATTCAAATTCAGTTTTAAAGCTCCTGTTTGTAAATGTTGTAACAGTTGATTTGTCTCCATTAATCTTCATATTATTTTCTTCAACCCATTCTTGGATACTCTCAAGGTCCCTTTGTAATTCTGAGCAATCCTCAATGTTATTTATTTCCCTATAAACAATTATGTCATCTGCATACAATCTTATTTTCGATGTTATATTGTTCCCTAAATCATTTGCGTATATTAAGAAAAGTAACGGACCGATTATACTACCCTGTGCAATTCCCTTCCAAACTTTCTCTTCCTGTGATATATAATTTCCTACTTTGACTTTCTGAACCCTTGAATTTAGAAATGTTCTTATCCAACGTATAACCCTTACGTCCAGTCCTATTCCCTCCAATTTCTTTAATAATATTCCATGTTCCACTCTATCAAAGGCTTTGGAAAGATCTATGGCTATGCAATCTAACTGGCCTCCTGAATCCAACTGATCTGGTATGTCCTGCTGAAATCCCACCAGTTGTGCCTCGCAAGAAAATTTCTTTCTAAATCCATACTGGCTCCTCATGAACCAATTTTTATCATCACATATCCCTCTGATGTATTTTGCTATTAAACTCTCCAGTATTTTACAAACTATACTGGTCAGGCTGATTGGTCTGTAGTTCTCTGGTTTCCTTTTATCACCCTTTCCTTTATAAATTGGTATTATTATAGATTCCTTCCATTCCTTTGGTATTACACTATTATTTATGACATAGTCAAAGAGAAATTTTAAATAAGGCACTATATACCACCCCATCGTCTTTAATACCTCCCCAGTAATTTGATCACTTCCTGCTGCTTTTCCTTGCTGAAGCAGTTGGACTTCTCTGAAAATATCTTCATTTGTGAATGAGAAGCTTCTTGTTTCCCTATGTGTCTCTCCCTCTCTATCTTCTGTTATGGTTTCCAAGTCCTGGCAATCTTCTACTGAATCTCTGAATTCCCTACTGAAGAGGTTTGCTTTCTCAGTATCTGTTAAATAGTGTTCACCCCCTTCTCCCACCATTGTAGGAATTTGGATTCCTTTTCCTTTTTGATTCCTAATATATGAATACAGCTTTTTCCATTTCCCTTTGTGGTCATTACCCTCTTGAAGAATGCCATTCATATAATTCTCTTTTGCTTCCTTTTTCACTCTATTCAGTTCCCTCATTAGCTGTTTTCTAGTTTCTCTATTCTCCCTACCCTCTTTGATTTTCCTGTTTACTATTCTACATTTTCTTTTTTAATTTTCTTATTTCCCTTGTATAATAAACAGGGTCTGAGGTCATTTTACCCTTCTTAACAGGTACAAATCTCTTCTCTCCTTCCCAAATGATTTCTTTAAATTTAGCCCAAAGTGTATCCACATTACTCCCTTCACTTATCCAACAACTGAATTGTGATTTAAGGTAAGTCCCAAATTCATCAACTTTAGTTTTTCTGTATAATTTCTTGTCTTGTGTGACCCTCTTATTAAGTCTTTTTGGTACCAGTCCTACATCCATTATTACAGCCTTATGGTCACCTATTCCTTCAATTACCTCAGTTTTATCAATAATTTCCCATGGTTTAACCAAGAATACATCTAGTAAGTTATTGAGACGAGTCGGTTCTTGTACTACTTGTGTAAATCCTCCCTCCCAAATTAACTTATTTGCCAGTTTCTGTTCATGGGCTTCACTTGTAGCTCCATTCCATTCAACTTCAGGCAAGTTTAGATCTCCCCCAATTATTACCATATCATTATTATTGTTTTTATGAGTATAATCTATTATTTTCTCAAATATTTCCATGTCTCTTTCCTCTCTTCCAGGCCTGTATGTTCCTATAATTCCCACCTCCTTCATATTATGACAAACTAATTTTATCCCTAATATTTCATCCCTTTCATCGGTAAACCATTCATGTGAACAATAAGTTTCCTTCACCAGAATAAACACCCCCCCCTCCCTTTTTATCTCCTCGGTCTCTACGATAGACTGTGTACCCTTCTGGAAATACTTCTCTATTACCCACCCCTTCTCTCAACCATGATTCTACTCCTATCACCACGTCAGTCTCATAAGATTCCATCAATGTACCGAATTTTAATTGTTTATTTACTACACTCTGACAGTTTACCAAGAGCAATCTCAGACCTCCTTCCTCCCTAAAACTTGACTGTTGCAATTGGGTAACGTTTGACTCATGAGTTGGGAACGTCCCTGGAACCCAGATCCTTGTACATAGATCTTGATTTAAGGGTCTGGGTTTTCTGGCAAGTTTCCCTGTATGTGCCAGTTTAGTGGTATGGGTTTTCTTAAGTACAGATTAGTTTGCAAATCTCTGTTGATAATTGTAGCAATTTGTCTAAAGAGATTTGCTTTTCCATTACCATTCAGATGTAACCCATGCCTAGTAAACATTTGCCTGCCAAGACCTAAAGTATCTACTACATAGACATTTCTAAAACTCTTACATAATCTCTTGATTTTTATATTTACATCATGTACAGCTTTGTTCACACATGAGTCCTCTAAAATGTCATACCTAGGTGGCACATTAACTACAATTACTTTTGAGTCAGGTAGTTTGGAAAGCTTACCTCTGAGAGTCATAATTAGTTCCTCACCTTCATTTGCAGCAATGTCATTTGTACCACTCACAATTACCACATAATTGTCCTTCTCTAACACAGGATCACAACTTGAAAGGACGTCTTCAGTTTTGGCACCTGGTTTTATTAGTCCTAAAACCTCAGTTTCTGGATTCTGCAGCTCATCCTTGATGCCTTCTGCCATACCCCGCCCTTGACTGTCTGCGTAGAGATGAATCTTTGGCGATCTTGACTTTCGGTTGGTTTTCTTCTTCTGTAGGTTACCTCCACTGGATTTAAAATTATTTGGAAAACTTGGTATGTCTTCTTCTGGAACTTGCTGAAGTAACTGAAATCTATTTTGGCACTGCAAAGAGTTTTTTCTCGGTTTTAAGTTGTACGTAGTTTCTCCCATATGTTTAACATTAGGCCTAAAATGGCTACGCGTCACTTCCGTCCACGGCGATCTTTCTTCTCCAATGTCTTCTTTATCTTCCAGTTTCTTTATTCTGTCCTTTAAGCTTTCATTTTCATGTTTCAGAGCGCATAAATCTTCTTGTAGCACTCCTAAAATCTTAATTATAGATTCGTATGTCTCTCTTTCTTGTTGTTCTGCCTCACTATCGGTTTGTTTACACTCGGGACACAGCCACTCACTTTCTTCAATATCAGTCCTATTTACAATATTTGCACAACGAAAATGGTACCATTCATCACACTTACGACATAGAATCCCATTTTTAACTATTCTTCTGCATTTGCCACACTTTTCACTGCATCTTACACCATTATCTACTACGGATATCACAGACTCACACACAGTAGTCGCAATCTTACCTAATTCAATTACTCTCTGGAAAAAAAAGAGGATTTTTGGATATTCCATATCTAAGGGGGTGAAAAGAGGGGTGAACTGTTTAAATGAGTACATCTGCATCTCAAAAACTTAAGTTTTTAGACGTAAAAATTGGTATTTGGAATCTAATTTGAAAATAAAGAAACCCGTATTTTTTTCGTAAAATTCCCTTAAAGGGGATGAAAAATGGTGAAAAAGGGGTTCAATACATTTTATGAGAATAATTATATCTCAAAAACTGGAGATGTCACAGACATCAATATTGGTATTTGGAATCTCCTTTAAAATTAAAGAAACACTCATTCTTTTGTTTTCGGAAAACTCACTTAAGGGGGTGGGTGAAGACAAGTGAAACATCATTTGACTTCTTTTTATGAGGATACCTAAATCTCAAAAACTGAGATTGTTAAAGACGTGAAAATTCGTATTTGGAATCTCCTGTAAAAAAAAAAGAAAGAAATACGTATATTTTGTTTTTCGCAAAATCCACCTAAGCGATGTGGGAGGAGGCCGTGGAAAATATTGAAAAACGGGTTGAATACCTCCTATAAGAATACATATATCACAGAAGCTGAAGATGTTACAAACATGAAAAATACAGATACACGTATTTTTTGTTTTCAGAAAATCCACTGAAAGGCGGGGGGAGGGGCTTAAAAAGAAATGAAATAGGGGTTGAAGTAATTTTAGTCGCAACGACCGCGTGCCTGTACATTGATTATTTTGGCGAAATGTTCGTACAGTTATCCGTTTCAGGTGTAACAATGACCGTCTGCATACATATTAGCTTTCGCTTCCTGAAGGTGGACATTTTTACTCCTCTCCCTCAAATCAAGATGGCGGCACTATCTGCCCGACGAGGTAGAAAATTGAAATTTGGGAAAATTATAGGTTTCAGACGCTAATCGACGGAAACATTCTAAGATATTTACATTTTTCACTTTTTAACCCTGGAAAACATCGAAATATGGAGGCAATTCGAGGTACTGTATTTCGTGGCTAAATGATAAGTCGTCTCACAAAACGGATAGCACAATCTCAGTTCAATTTGGTGTGATTTACAAATTTGGTCCTATGACTGTTTGTCGTATCTCTACCCTTTAACCGATAGAAAGTGCAACATTCTCGATTTTACGTAAGTTTTGCTATTTGTACACTTATAATTCATAGTTTGACACACTTATAGGAAAGACAGAGTCATCAAATTCGGCACGAACAGTAGCCATATGTGAGCCAAATTCTATGTTTCTACCTGTCGCATAAGTATCCGAAAAATAACGCATTGTGTGAAAATCTTACCCAAATTTATCTCTATTCAAAGTTTCTAACTCAATCTAACCAATAAATAGATGAGGTACGAGAAAATACCATAGAATCAACCATTTAGACCGCCAAAGGAGGTGCCTTATGGTGCAATCCGTTTGTCCATATAACGTACCGTTTAGCAGCAGTTATTCTGTAAATTAAGGTCTGCAATTTTGTAAACATGCATGTACTTTCGTATGTCGATCTATATACCGTACAGTATATTCATTGAAGTTGATTTGTAGCGATCTAGAATGGACGTGTCTGTCATTATAATTAATACTTTACAAATCGATAGTGACTGTCAGCAGGAGGGCTTCTGCTTTTGTAATCAATACTCCCCACATCGACTTTGACTGACAGTAGATATGGGGTCCTTCCCCAACTCTTGTGTAACTACCATAAGTAAGGACGGCCTACCATTGTAATAAATAATTTTCTTCTCGATTTGACTGGCAGAAGGCAAGGGAGCATGCAACTTTCTACAAAACTCTCCTATCTGATTGTGTATGGAGGTAGGAAAGGGGGCCTACAATTGTAACGAAAACTCCCCAAATCGACTGTGACTGCACAGTAGGCAAAGGGCCTTCTATTAAAATGAAAACTTCCAAACTCAATTGTAAATGGCAATAGGCAAGTGAGCCTGCCGTTATCATCACAACTCCGCATTTCGCACTTTACAATTGGAAACAGCGTATGGGGACCTCCCATGCCGTTTCTTGGATAGCAATTTAAAAAACTTTTTCACTGCAAGTAGGATGGCAAGCTTACGGAAGAAAGTCTCCAATCTTCAAATCCAACATGCCAACCCACCTGAAGAAGATAGTCTTTGACCAGAGTGTTCTCCCTGTACTGACTTACGGTTGTGAAGCCTGGACATTGAGCGAGTTTGTTAAGCAAAAACTCAGAACAACCCAAAGAGGTATGGAACGGTTCATGCTAGGCTTTACGAAGAAAGACAGGAGGAGAGTAGGTTACATCAGGTCAGTCACAAAGTTCAGTGACATTTCAGAAAAGGTGTTTACCATAAAATGGCAGCGGGCAGGCCATGTTGCTCGGAGAACTGATGGTAGGTGGACAAAGCTTGTGCTTGAGTGGAGTCCGAAAGATCATCTGAGACCTAGGGGAAGACCACCGGAAAGACGGGATAAAGACATTCGTAAGACTACTGGGATCAATTGGCAGAACATCGCTCAAGACCGTCCCAGATGGAGACCTCATGAAAACCTACCTTGCTTCGGACTTAAAGAGGCCACATCGTAAAAACGATTGAATATAGCTGATAGTGATAGTGATCTACACTGAACCCATGACCTTTGTGTTACAAGAAATGTGAGTCTTAAAGTTACCACATGAGGCCGCATATTAACCGCAATGAGGAGCTCGAATTTTTTTTTTTTACCTCGCAGAGGCGGCACGAGGCAAGAAGGTCGCCACTTTCTTTCTCACGGTATGAGATGTGACGTCACTCGAAAGTGTCGAAGGTGGATGGATACAGAATAAAATGTTGGTTAAATGATAAAAGGAATTAGAAGTGAACGTGCTGTAATGAGTGTCCTGTTGTAACGGTTCAAATCCCGTTACAGGATGATATCTGTATTTTTATTATATTATCTGTATTATTATTATTATTATTACTATCATTATGTCCGTATTATTATTTTATCTGTGAGATTACTATTATTTTCTTATAATTATTATTCAATTCGATTATGCATTGCTTGTTGCTTGCGTATTTGTAATTGAGTGTATGCATATATACGTATATGTAGATTAACATTAAATACCTGTACAGTGAGAGTTTCGATATATTAGATGTGGAGGTGACGTTGTTATATTTTGTACTACTGGCGATTCTGCCAAGTCATTGCTACGTCATGGCTACGTCATCGTGAGCTTTTAGCAATTCGCTCAGAGACTCAGCCGCCCCAGGGGATTTCACCATTACATGCAACGGTTTGAGGCGTTGTGGGAGTATGTCATTGTTATTTCTGGAGATTACGTAGCTGTGTCAACCAACGTCTATAAAAGGTGGATGAATATTGTAGCGTCAGTCATTAGTTAAACGGAAGCTGAACAGTGAAGAAGTCTACGAGATGAAGAGGCCTCAGTCGGTCAGTCAACGAGTGTGAACGAGAGATGGAGACGACTCAGTGAGCCATTAATCATTGGTCATTTCGAGAGTGAGGCCAAGGTTGGTCGGTCATTTAGTTGAAGACACGGACGCAAGGGCTTACCATGGAGTCAGAGAGGGACACCACCTGCCATGAGGTAATACCATATTGACTTACAAAGAAGTCCGATGATATGGAGAAGAAGCAGTCACAAGGATGTATCACCAAGTCAGGCGTGACACATCTACAGTAAACACCAGATCAAAGGAATACGTCGTAATTACACTCAAAGTGTGAAGGTACAGTCAAGTGAATCAGTGAGGGAAATATTTCGTATAAATTGTTAAATGCCCGGTCAAGAAGAATTCAAATTCATATAATCACAGCAATACAACCAGCTTTTGGGTGGTTAGGCCGTGTGCATTATGCAGCGTTTCGTCCAGACGTGCCATCTGGACTCATCAGCTGGAATGGATAATTCAAATTCATGCCTAGTTTCTTTCAGTTGCAATGTATAATTTCATATTCTCATCTGTTTTATCGCAACAAGGCTCACTATTTTTATATTATATATATATATATATATATATATATATATATATATATATATATATATATATATATTATTTAAAGAATATATTTTGTTCTATCAAACGAATTCATAGTTTTATTTAAATGACAGTAAAATATCTTAACCTCAAAATTAATGGGGAAACCGAACGCCAATCTCCTTTTCCCAGAACTTATATGGCATGTTGTCAAAAGTAAGCTTATTACCCCACACCCTAGAGATAGTCAAGAGTCTCATTCTATTAGTGCTGCACTGAGTGGCAGCTGGCGCCCTTCAAATAACGTATGTGTAAGTAAGCAGGTAACAAGTAAGTGTGAGTACAAGGTTCGACGATTGCGTATTTTATTTAACAAATGTTAATGTCCATTTTAAATGCAGATATTTCATATTTTTCAAGTTAAATGCAGTTTTATATGTTTGTAAAGCTAGTTAGACAGGAATGCCTCAATGTGTCGACGCAACGTGGTGCACGAATAAATTCAGAACTTGCTCTGAATGAAAGCATATCATAGGTTCATTTTGGGAGGAGTATGCCAGCAGAAGTATTACCGGTAAATGTCAGGAGTGTAATTTTGTGATATATATTTGTATTCTGGGGATATGTCAAGGGATTTAAAGAGGGAAATTAATTTGAGATCGCGTACTATTACTAGTGAACCAAAGATGGTCAAGGAAGACAATAACAAGTCATGTGACGACGAGGTCATTGCTTCTGCGGACATCCAAGGTGAAATTCAGAGTAGGGAGCAGGTGAATACGATGGAAGCTTCTGAGGTAATTCAGGAAAGGGCAGAAATTGGGAAGTACACTGAAACCCAAAAGGAAATCGCGGGGGGAATGGACCAAGATTTCATAAATTTGATGATGGCCAGATTTGCCAAGATCATTAGTGAAAATAACAAGAAAGTGATGAAAGAATTAATTAGTAGTAGTAGTGAAAATAGTCAGAAACGAATGGAGGAAAATATTGATACTAGTAAGGTAATAAACAGATTAACTCTTTAAGTAGTAAAATCGAAGAATTAATTAATGGTAACAGTGCGATTAATGATAAAATAGATGGGCTAAGTGAATCACTAAATTCTAAAATAGATACTAAGATAGTAGAGGTAACTAGTCAAATATCTAAGCTAGAAAATAAGTTAAATAAAGAGTGTGTTGACCTTGGAGGAGAAATGGATTCGAGTCGGAGCGATCTTCATACTCAAATTGAGCATGTCAAAGGAACACGTACAAACGAGATTATACTGTTAAGTAATAAAATTTTGTGTAATCGGGAAGGATTGGACAGGATTTGCAATGCAGTTGGGGAAGATACGAGGGAACAGATTAGTAGAAATGAACAAATTGAAAGCAAACTTGTGGAGGTCACTGAACTACGGAACGAACAGGAAACGCTATCACAGCAGGTGAGAGAGAGCGAGAGAGAGAGAGAGAGAGAATTGCAGGAAGACGTGAGAATAGTGGAAGAGAAAGCTGAAAGAGCAGCGGAAGAAGAAGAAGAAGTTGTAAACTGCCAGGGAGTAATACGGCAGAAAGGTAGAGGTAAGACAGCGGTAGAGGTGATAGTAGCGAGTGTTTTATTCAGTAGGGATCGTGATTTAACCAAGTTTTCTGGAAAACAGTTCAGTACTATAGAATTGGTAAAAGTAGTTGAGAAAAGATTTGCAAGTAAGTTGAGGAATAATATTATTGAATGGGAATACGTGCTGGAAATCTTGTCGAATGTTTTTAATGGTGAAAGTAAAATATAGTTTCGAGTGTACTGGGATAATATGTCTAATTTAGGAGAAATTAAAGGCAAGTTCATTGATAGGCTTTGGAAGGAATGTGTGCAAGGGCGCGCGCGCGCGCGAGAGAGAGAGAGAGAGAGAGCGCATGATGGCTGGGGAAAGTAGTATAGTAGAGAGAGGGGGGAAATGTTAGCCGTGTATCAGAGGAGAGGGGGTGATCATGACCCGCAGAGGATTAAGAGTTATGTTGATGGTGATAGGGGTCAGAAGAGTAACCAGAGAGAATCGGAAGATGGTAGGCGGATGAATTTAAGTCATGAGAGAGAAGGTCAGGAGAGTAACCAGAGAGAATCGGAAGATGGGGGGCGTAGGGATTTGTGTTATGAGAGAGAGGGTCAGAGGAGTAACCAGAGAAAATCGGAAGATGGGAGGCGTACGGATTTGAGTTATCAGAGGGATTATGATAAGCCGAATATGAAGGTTATCAAGATGTCGTTATCGAGCCAGAGTATTTCAGATTCACAGGGAATCGGGTAAATTAAGTGAACAGTCCGAAGGTAGAAGATGAACTGGTATCTAGTATAAGTAGTTATGTAGTGAAAGTAGATTTAAGAGTATAATTTGATTGTGACCTAAGTAATGTTAAGTGAGATATTTAAGTAGTGACGTAGTCGTAGATAATGAAGTAATTAATGGCAGTTGTAAGTTAAACGTAAGAAGTGATCCGTTAAAGTGATGTACGTACTTATAATACTGAGAATATGATGTAAGTAGTGAAGTAGTAACTCCGATGATGGAAATTGTGATGTGAAGAAGGTACTATTAGATATTATAACAGCCGTTGGGTAAGTCACAGTGAGTAAATAAGATGATAGCGGCACCAATCAGGATTAACATAATTGTAAGTTTCAGCTATGCCTTGTACCAAAACTTGTGTACTCAGTTATTTTAGGAGCTGACTTGGTTGCAAATCTTGGAAGTAGAGTAGACTTTAATTTAGGTAGTGTGTGTTTGTTCTGGGATATAACAAGCAAAGAAGTACGTGTTAATTATGATGGTCTGAGGTAAATGTTTGGTAACGTGTGTTCTTTAAAGATATATAAGAGGTAAGTGAATGTGTTCCTAGTGAGAGGAAATGTGTTGAAGTGTGTTACGTGTCTATAACGACCAGTATCCGAGGGATAGTCGGTATGAGGCAGTGACGTGAGGTAATTTGAGTGAATTACAGGAGGAGTAATTGTGTTCGATGTTAGGTAAGCATCGAGATGTATTTAGTGGTAAGTGAGGAAGAACACGTACATGAACATGAATTTGTAGTACATGACCATTCATCATTTGTGGGAGGTAAGTACCCCATTCAACTTAAATGTGCTAGTGGAGTCTAAGAACAAATAAACATTATGCTGGATTACGGAATAATTGAACCATCTTGTAGTCATAGTGTTGATTCTTTAATTATTGTTGCCAAGTAGGATGTGATCCATTGAGATATGTAAGTTCATAAGGGCAAAATTGATTCAGTTTGAGTGACAAGGTGCTACTCAGAGTTCCATTTTCATCATCTGCAGAGGCGGGAAATATGTTGAAGTTATTTTGTATCAGGGGTATTTCACTATTGTGAACCGTATCGGGAAGTGTGCACATTCTTTAAAAGATCAGGAAGGGAAGATTGTCGGTACTTATAACATTAGGAATTTAAAGAAGTACTTCACGTGAGATTTGTTGAGGTAATAATATGATTAATTTTTGTAAGAAACTGGCAAAATAAAACTAACATCTGCGAATTTACGTGTGAACCAAGTGTCGTATTGGTGTATTGGAAGAATAAGTGAAACATTGTCATGTGTTGTGTGGCAAAACTGAGAACAGGACAATGGACAGTTATCTGCGATAACAATATGCGAAAAAAGTTCTCATATAAGTGAATTTTCACAAAATGTTTTGATATATAAAAAAAAGTAATATAATCAAGTAAAATTATTTGTATGTATTTAATCAAGTGCTATACTCTTGTGATTTGTATGAGAAAAAAGAGAATGGGACACTGGACAGTTATCTACGATGGCAATGTGCGAGAAAAATTCTCATATATGCGATGTTTTATAAAATGTATGGATGTTGAAAAAGAAAATTATTGTTGTATACTCATTTAAAGTGTTTATCTGTGTCAGTGTTATATATATAATTGTGTTCATAAATCAATCGATTCTTTGTTCTTCGATTTATTTATGAGGGAGGCGAATTGTAACGGTTCAAATCCCGTTACAAGATAATATCTGTATTTTTATTATTTTATCTGTATTATTATTATTATTATTATTATTATGTCCGTATTATTATTATTTTATCTGCGAGATTACTATTATTTTGTTATAATTATTATTCAATTCGATTATGCATTGCTTGTTGCTTGCGTATTTGTAATTGAGTGTATGAATATATACGTATATGTAGATTAACATTAAATACCTGTACAGTGAGAGTTTCGATATATCAGATGTGGAGGTGACGTTGTTATATTTTGTACTACTGGCGATTCTGCCAAGTCATTGCTACGTCATGGCTACATCATCGTGAGCTTTTAGCAATTCGCTCAGAGACTCAGCCGCCCCAGGGGATTTCACCATTACATGCAACGGTTTGAGGCGTTGTGGGAGTATGTCATTGTTATTTCTGGAGGTTACGTAGCTGTGTCAACCAACGTCTATAAAAGGTGGATGCATATTGTAGCGTCAGTCGTTAGTTAAACGGAAGCTGAACAGTGGAGAAGTCTACGAGATGAAGAGGCCTCAGTCGGTCAGTCAACGAGTGTGAACGAGAGATGGAGAAGACTCAGTGAGCCATTAATCATTGGTCATTTCGAGAGTGAGGCCAAGGTTGGTCGGTCACTTAGTTGAAGACACGGACGCAAGGGCTCACCATGGAGTCACAGAGGGATACCACCTGCCATGAGGTAATACCATATTGACTTACAAAGAAGTCAGATGATATGGAGAAGAAGCAGTCACAAGGATGTATCACCAAGTTAGGCGTGACACATCTACAGTAAACACCAGATCAAAGAAATACGTCGTAATTACACTCAAAGTGTTGAAGGTACAGTCAAATGAATCAGTGAGGGAAATATTTCGTATAAATTGTTAAATGTCCGGTCAAGATTTATTCGAATTCATGCCTAGTTTCTTTCAGTTGCAATGTCATAATTTCATATTATCTGTTTTATCGCAACAAGACTCACTATTTTTATATATATTATTTAAAGAATATATTTTGTTCTATCAAACGAATTCATAGTTTTATTTAACATACATACATACATACATACATTATCATTATAGACTGTTATGCTTTCAGCGTTCAGTCTGCAAGCCCCTGAGAATTTACTAAACGTCGCCACAATCCTCGATTTGCAACTAGTGGTGTGGCCTAATTTAGTTCTATACATCTTATCTTTAAATCGTTAGAAACCGAGTCTAGCCATCGTCGTCTTGGTCTCCCTCTACTTCTCCTACCCTCCATAACAGAGTCCATTATTCTCCTCCGTAACCTATCCTCCTCCATTCGCCTCACATGACCCCACCATCGAAGACGGTTTATGCGTACAGCTTCATCCATCAAGTTAATTCCTAAATTAGCCTTTATCTCCTCATTCCGAGTACCCTCCTGCCATTGTTCCCACCTGTCGGTACTAACAATCATTCTCGCTACTTTCATGTCTGTTACTTCTAACTTATGAATAAGATATCCTGAGTCCACCCAGCTTTCGCTCCCGTAAAGCAAAGTTGGTCTGAAAACAGACCGATGTAAAGATAGTTTCGTCTGGGAGCTGACTTCCTTCTTACAGAATACTGTTGATCGCAACTGCGAGCTCACTGCATTAGCTTTACTACACCTTGATTCAATCTCACTTACTATATTACCATCCTGGGAGAACACACAACGTAAATACTTGAAATTATCGACCTGTTCTAGCTTTGTATCACCAATCTGACATTCAATTCTGTTGAATTTCTTACCTACTGACATCAATTTAGTCTTCGAGAGGCTAATTTTCATACCATACTCATTGCACCTATTTTCAAGTTCCAAGATATTAGACTGCAGGCTTTCGGCACAGTCTGAAATTAAGACCAAGTCGTCAGCATAGGCCAAACTGCTTACTACATTTCCACATAACTGAATCCCTCCCTGCCATTTTATACCTTTCAGCAGATGATCCATGTAAACTACGAACAGCAAAGGTGAAAGATTACAGCTTTGTCTAACTCCTGTATGTACCCTGAACCAAGAACTCATTCTACCATCAATTCTCACTGAAGCCCAATTGTCAACATAAATGCCTTTGATTTATTTTAATAATCTACCTTTAATTCCATAGTCCCCCAGTATGGCGAACATCTTTTCCCTCGGTACCCTGTCGTATGCTTTCTCTAGATCTACGAAAGATAAACACAACTTCCTATTCCTCTCGTAGCATTTTTCAATTACCTGGCGCATACTGAATATCTGATCCTGACAGCCTCTCTGTGGTCTGAAACCACACTGGTTTTCATCCAACTTCCTCTCAACGACTGATCGCACCCTCCCTTCCAGGATGCCAGTGAATACTTTGCCTGGTATACTAATCAATGAGATACCTCGATAGTTGTTGCAATCCTTCCTGTTCCCTTGCTTATAGATAGGTGCAATTACTGCTTTTGTCCAATCTGAAGGTACCTTACCAACACTCCACGCTAATTTTACTACTCTATGAAGCCATTTCATCCCTGCCTTCCCACTATACTTCACCATTTCAGGTCTAATTTCATCTATTCCTGCTGCCTTATGACAATGGAGTTTATTTACTATCCTTTCCACTTCCTCAAGCATAATTTCACCAACATCATTTTCCTCCTCCCCATGAGCTTGGCTGTTTGCAACACCACCAGGATGATTTCCTTTTACATTAAGAAGATGTTCAAAATATTCCCTCCCCCTCTCCAGTGATTCCCTGGGATCTATGAGTTCACCTGAATTACTCAAAACACTGTTCATTTCCTTTTTCCCTCCCTTCCCAAGATTCTTTATTACTGTCCAGAAAGGTTTCCCTGCTGCTTGACGTAGCCTTTCCAGGTTATTACCAAAATCTTCCCACGACTTCTTTTTGGATTCAACAACTATTTGTTTCGCTCTGTTTCTTTCATCTACGTACAAATCCCTGTCTGCCTCAGCCCTTGTTTGGAGCCATTTCTGATAAGCCTTCTTTTTACGTTTACAGGCTGCTCTCACTTCATCATTCCACCAAGATGTTCGCCTTTTCCCATCTTTACACACAGTTGTTCCTAGGCAATCCCTTGCTGTTTTTACTACAGCATCCCTGCATGCCACCCATTCACTTTCTACATCCTGAACCTGCTTACTGGCTACTGTTCGAAATTTCTCACTAATCATATCCATGTACTTCTGTCTAATTTCCTCGTCCTGGAGATTTTCTACTCTTATTCGTTTGCAGACAGATTTCACTTTCTCTACCCTAGGAATAGAGATACTTAGTTCACTACAGATCAGATAGTGGTCTGTATCACCGAAAAATCCCCGAAAAACTCGTACATTCCTAACAGATTTCCTGAATTCAAAGTCCGTTAAGATATAGTCTATTATGGATCTGGTGCCCCTAGCCTCCCATGTGTAGCGGTGAATAGCCTTATGCTTGAAGAATGTATTCGTAACAGCTAAACCCATACTAGCACAGAAGTCCAGCAAACGCTTCCCATTCCCATTAGCTTCCATATCTTCCCCACATTTACCAATCACCCTTTCGTATCCTTCAGTTCTATTCCCAACTCTCGCACTGAAATCGCCCATTAGCACTATTCTATCCTTGCTGTTCACCCTGACCACGATGTCACTCAATGCTTCATAAAACTTGTCAACTTCATTCTCATCTGCACCCTCACATGGTGAATACACGGACACAATTCTTGTCCTAATTCCTCCCACTGACAAATCTACCCACATCATTCGCTCATTTACGTGCCTAACAGGAACTGTGTTGCGTGCAATGGTATTCCTGATAAAGAGCCCTACCCCAGACTCTGCCCTTCCCTTTCTAACACCCGTCAAGTACACTTTATAATCTCCTATCTCTTCCTCATTATCTCCCCTTACCCGAATATCACTTACTCCCAGCACATCCAGATGCACCCTCTTTGCTGACTCAGCCAGTTCTACCTTCTTTCTTCCATAAGCCCCATCGAATTCCATTTCGTTCGCCAAGTTGTTTCCAAGGAGTCCCTCGCCTGTCAAATGGGAGTGGGACTCCATTACTCCCATAGGTCCGAGGCTGGTTTAAAGTGTTCTGAGCTCGGTTAATTCATGAAGCAAGATGCTGCCCTACTTGTACATAGTCCAAGTGAGGATCTCTCCTCTAACGGGTTATGGACCACCGGTGAATTGTATAGTCCTAGCCGCCTGAGCACAAGGAGAGCCACGACTCAGAATATGTCCGAGATGCCCACTCCCATTCCATAGCAACTTGTATCCCGACTCTCAGGACCACTTACTAGGCCACTCAGCCGTTGCCCATGGTTCACGAACTAGGACGTGACTACACTAACCCAGTATCTTAACTTCAAAATTAATGGGGAAACCGAACGCCAATCTCCTTTTCCCAGAACTTGTATGGTATGTTGTCAAAAGTAAGCTTATTACCCCACACCCTAGAGATAGTCAAGAGTCTCATTCTATTAGTGCTGCACTGAGTGGCAGCTGGCGCCCTTCAAATAACGTATGTGTAAGTAAGCAGGTAACAAGTAAGTGTGAGTACAAGGTTCGACGATTGTGTACTTTATTTAATAAATGTTAATTTCCATTTGAAATGCAGATATTTCATATTTTTCAAGTTAAATGCAGTTTTATATGTTTGTAAAGCTAGTCAGACAGTTAGGAATGTCTCACTGTAATTATCTGTAAGACAAATGGTCTTAGTAATACAGATTTGAGATTACTAAGCAGTTTCCGAGAGAATTTCGTAGAAGACGCGCGTGTCTATTCAACTCACGCCACGTCGTCAGAATACAGTGCCTATTGAACAAGGTCAATTAACCAGTCAATTTGGTACGAAATAATTTTAAATGTTCATGAACAATGTCACTAGCAATTTAGCAAGTACTTGGTTACAGTAAAAACTGCTTTAAATACATTTCCACAAGGTCGGAAATGTACGCAAAATTTTTTGGCGGCAAGAAAAAAAAATGCCTAAGAGAGGAGATGGAAACTATAAATAAAGGGATGCGCCATCTTGAAATCACCCTGCATTTGAATCATTGGAGCTCGTGAGAGAAGGTCATACTGTTGAGTAAAACTGATCGGCGAGTAATAGACTAAGTCCAGAAGAACTTGGCCGATGTGGCTGGGGTATTGTCTCCAAATTGAGATAGTTTTTGTTTATTAGAGTGTTAATCATATGTAAAGACGGTCACCTAAATGCCGCGGTAGTATTAGTGAAATTCAAATAATATTGTGTTGAAAAAAATAAGATATCCGTGTGCAGTCGACAGTATTCGTGTTCGGTCCGCGAAACTATCGATTGAAAGGTATTTCTTTTTTGTGTGCCTTTATTTCAGGAAAGAATAATATGAATAAAATAAAATGTGAAGCCAGAAGTATTGGAATGGCTAAATAAAATAAAACTGGAAGGTTGCAGGCTGACGTGTGGTTAAGGTAGGTGAAATGTCACTAACACCGCCTAAGTATCTGTTTTATTATGTTACACTTATATTTTGTAATGGGTATTTATGACGCAGTTTGGTCACCTATTTGTTTCGCGAAATGTCAGAAAATATGACGAAAGGTCATTTGTTTTTGTTCATGCTCGGATAATATTTATAAATTATTACGAGTGCCGTGTAATGTGTTGTAAATAGTCAATTTGAGGGTTATGAAGTGATATAACGTCTAAAGTAGATAGTCATTTCCGTGAGTATATTTCCTATACTTTGTGGTATCAAATTAAGATTTTTTACCTGACGTAAAATATTTCTGTTTTAATTATGACGCAAGTGGTGCAAGAAATCCGTGGCCACCCATTTTCAATCGGATGAGCAACGTAGATCGGTGGATATCTGTCACGAAGGGACCTATATCCGTTTAAACTGTGTCTGATTGACAATAAATAACAGTAATGATTGACAATAAATAACAGTAATGTTTGTCAGTCATTTTTTGTGAAGTGGAGTTCAGAAGTACGAGGTCACGTTATGCGAAGATGTTTCATCATTAGAGTATTGTGTGTAGTTATGCGTTGTGGATTCTAAGGATTATTATTCCATTCCTTTTGTCACTGAGATTTGTCGTGTTTGAGGCAAGAGGTTTAAGTCTTGTTAGATGTGAGTTGGGGTAAGGGAAGCCTGCAATTATGCCGGGATGCTCTGCGTGAACCCGAGGAAGATATTTGTACTATGTTTGAGATGCAAATTGTGGGGGGGGCGACGGAAGTGTAAGTTTGTGACGTGTAGTTATTGAATGAGATTTTATAGTAAATCTCTGTGCATAATCTGTTTGGGCCAGGAAAATCGTGTTTGTAATTTTATCAGCGAAATCGTAGATTTCATTCTTTTGAGACCAGTTAAGCGTGAATATATAACAGGTGTTTTCAGTCAAAGCTATGACAGCGAAGGGTAGCTTGTCCCGCTAGATCAGTTGATCGGGAAGTTCGCCGCTGGGGGAGTAACAGTATCCGCGCGGTCTTTTAACGTGTTGAAAATTAGATTGTACTCTTTAGAATGGTGTTCATAATTTTGCAAGAAACTAACTGAAATTTTTATCCATCAGTAACGTGTATGTTATTAGATAGCATTCTATAATATTAACTTGTTTAACCGAGATCTGAACGTATATTTGAAACCACGGAAGTTACCCATTCCAGGGTGTCCAAAATTGTTGGTAGTAGTTATTGATTTATTTCTGAGGGGTGCAGAAAGCCTCATGTAAATGTCATGATGGGAGGTGATAATGTATTTGGCTTACATTTTACGTCGAGTTACTTATGCAGATTTTTAGTACTTAATAATTAGGGTTATCCAAGTGTTAATAATTGACGTAGGAACAGGCTCATATGTGGAAATAAAGAGATTAGCGGATTACAGAGAAGAGTGGAGAAGACGAATTGCTGCCAACCAATCTTAGGATTGAGAATTAAGAAGAAGTAGTGTTAGATTAGACTTATGGTGTGATGTCATGAAACAAGATATAATACTGGAGATAAATTATATGTAATTTTTTTCCAGCTCTCACAATATCAAACGACGATAAATATTATAAAATTAAACGTACATAAATTTGAGTGGGGGACTTGTTAAAGAAACCATTCGTTCGCGGAGATAGATTTTGTTGTTTATTAGGATATATAAACTAATTTCAATTCATTAAATTATCAAACACAGTGGAAAACGTATTTGTGAAATAACTTAAAGCCAAATGATTAACTTGAAGATGTATTCTGGGAATCTTAGTTTATTTTGCAGGGAAAGTTCAATTATTAACGTAACCCTTAAGGGGACATGTCCGAATGTAATGGATTTTACTGCCACAAAGTATTGTGAGCATTGTTGTTGTATTATTTCACTTTGATTGATTAAGCATTAAATGTGCTGGGATTAGTAAAGTGGAAACCTTGGTCATCAACCGATGTAACTTAACACAACATAAAAATCGTGTTTGGCACCGCCACTAAAATTGCTCACAGTCTGAGTAAAACCAAGGACAAATTGTGCCCACGTTTACATCCTGAGGTATACGAAATTCCCTGCACGTGTGATAAAGTATACATTGGCCAAACATGCCGGTCCACTGGTACCCATATCAAAGAACATGAACGTAATAGTCGTCTCAACCGACCTGACAAATCGGCTCTATCGTCGGGTCATGATGTCATGTTCCAAGATGCTCGAGGTCTTAGGGCCGCTTCACACTAGGCGACTAGAATCGGCTACTGAGTAGCTCAGGTGAATTCCCTGTCGCCGTGCGGCCGCCGGTAGCGCTACTTAGCCGCCTTCCCCGGCCTAGAACCAGTTTTCACCATGAGTTCCCAGGCAGAGGAGTGTCTATTGCTACTCTTGTTGTTGTCGAAAAGAAAGAAGGAAAGAAAGCGTCGTAGGTTTCATCCACATCCTATGTTGAAAGATCGTTTGGAAAAAGGATTTTTCTAGAAACTCTTCGACGATTTGTGTGATGATGGTACAAAGTTTTTTAGTTACTTCAGAATGTCAAAGAAATCTTTTGATGAACTCTTCGAAAGTGTGAAAGAAGATATTACCGGAATGGATACCAAGTTGAGAAAAGCAATACCGGCTAAAGAAAAGTTAGCCTTAACTTTGAGCTAAGTTGAACTGAGATGCTAGTAGTTTTCCAGTATAAGGTTCCTACATAGAAGCGTATTTAAACAAATTGCCCAATCCTTGTCTATATAATCGGGATATAGTCCGTTCGAGGCCCACTGTCTTCAGTCCTGAAGATGGTATTCCGTGGTTTCCCATTTTCACACCAGGCAAATGCCGGGGCTGTACCTTAATTAAGGGCAATGCCGCTTCCTTCCAATTCCTAGCCCTTTCCTATCCCCTCGTCGCCGTAAGACCTGTCTGAGTCGCTGCTGCTTATATCAAAATTGTGAAAAAAGAACGACTCGACCGGGAATCGAACCCAGAACCCAGGCCCCTCTGTACCGAAGGACGTTGTGCTGAGCATACAGCCAAACGAGTCGGACGACAATATCTCAATTATATTGAATATTTAACAAAAGTGAGGTCACGTAAAGGCTATTTGTAAAATTTTACTTACAGAGCTCGTTTATTTCCTGGGATGTTCTTTCTTCAAAGTCACTGAAGAACTGCGTGATTACTTCAGACCAAGCGTTTTTCTTTTCAACTTTATTGCTGTACTCGTTACAGTTTAGGTTCCAGATGGCTGGATGCTGCTGAATTTGTAGAATTAAGTCTTCACTGTTAATTTGGCCCACTTGTTTAGGTAGATCGCTCATAGTGAGAACGTACGAGAAAGGCGCAATGACACTGAAGGGTGTTCTGAAGGCGAGTAGCTGGACTCCACAGTGGCCTAGTGTGAAGACTCCAATACAAAACAATAGTTCACCAGCTGTCGCCAACCGGGGTTGTGCAATCTGCCTCGGCGACCGGTAGCGGGACTGAGCTACTGCAAGGTCAGTCGCCAGGCTTCTTTCTGTAGCTCGGCTACTGAGTCGCCCAGTGTGAAGAGCTCCATTTAAAACAATGTTTCACAAGCACGGGCGGCTGGTCGCCGATTCCTGTCGCCGATTCTAGTCGCCTAGTGTGAAGCGGCCCTTACCCACACTAGACACGACAGCTCCAGGATTATACGGAAAGCTGTGGAAATACGTAGTAATCCTAACAATTTCAATAGGGACACCGGCTATCAATTAAGTAATACCTGATTGCCAGCCATTAATAATTTACGTAGGTAGATCCCTTCCCTGTCCCTTAACTGTTGTCATTTCGTCTCGGTGTTTTCCAAATTCGTACGTTTCTTGTCACCAGATGTTTCATTCCAGGCTTATGTCTATGTCGTACAAGTGTCATATGTTCCGCAAACACGTTATGTGAACCGCTTAGTCTGATTGTGATGGTTCGGTCAGCTTCCGCTTCGAACGCTAGCGTTGTGCCACGTCCTAGGGGCCATCTGGAGGTGAATGAACGTACCATTTCCACTTCTACTTCTATTATAACGTTCCAAATTCAAACGTGTCATTGTTTAAGAATCCTTTCTCGTGGACAGTCGAGAATTCTTCTGAGGACGCAGAGCACAGTTTTCTGCGAAACGTTAAGAATTTCACCTTATTTTCTGGACACGGCACAAGCCCAAAATCCTATACAATATCATGTCTATAAGTACGGGTCGTAAAAGCATTAGTGGTAACTTAATTATATTTAGCCTTCAGCTTAGAAACTCGGATGGTCATGGGGTCATCAACCTCAGTGACTTAGATTAAGGTCATATGCCATTACAGCATCACTTTCCTTGCGGTCATCATTCACAATGACTTTAAAGTAAATTAGAAGGTTAGATGTCGGTCCATGACATAGTCAGAGGTCACATCGATTCAATTAAGGGTCCATACCGTACAACCACTGAGTGGCACATGCCGATTGGACTACCTTAAATACACCAAGAGTCCAGAGTTCGTGTTACGAGGGCTGGACCATCACGAATCATTATGATGGCACATGTAGTCTCCCATGGAAGCTGAATTTAAGGATTTCCAGACTTTCTTTTCTTCACTCTTAATTTGTGATAATGGTTTCTAGTAAGGATGCCTATCAGGCAGTTAAGTCAAAGCTTCTCGAACCAGTATACCTCTCCTCTGCGTTGTAATTAGTTTTGCGTTGACTGGACAAGATGAGTTCGAATTACAATGCTGATTTCTGAATTTTCCTCATTAATTCTTAAATAAATCACAAATTTTCTAGAGTTGATCTGTCATTTAAGTAGATAGATTAAAATACTGAAACCCACCTCTTACCTCAACAACTAACGAAGAACCCGTTAACGACCCAAGAGTCAGATCTCATGCTAATTGCTGATAGGTAAGGAAGGTAGGTTGGACCTCCAGAGTTCGTGTTACGAGGGCTGGACCATCACGAATCATGATGATGGCACATGTAGTCTCCCATGGAAGCTGAATTTAAGGATTTCCAGACTTTCTTTTCTTCACTCTTAATTTGTGATAATGGTTTCTAGTAAGGATGCCTATCAGGCAGTTAAGTCAAAGCTTCTCGAACCAGTATACCTCTCCTCTGCGTTGTAATTAGTTTTGCGTTGACTGGACAAGATGAGTTCGAATTACAATGTTGATTTCTGAATTTTCCTCATTAATTCTTAAATCACAAATTTTCTAGAGTTGATCTGTCATTTAAGTAGATAGATTACAATCAAATTACAATACTGAAACCCATCTCTTCCCTCAACAACTAACGTAGAACCCGTTAACGACCCAAGAGTCAGATCTCATGCTAATTGCTGATAGGTAAGGAAGGTAGGTATCATTTATGGACCTCCAAGGGTTCAATATACAATGTAAAATACCGTAGCGAAACACGGGTACATTTGCTAGTACTGTATATTACAGCTATAAAGCTACAACAGGTTTTAGATTCGGTCAGCAGACGGCCTGTCGCTGCTAAGCAGGCTAGAATTGGGATGTCAAAAAATGATTTAAGGCTATAAAAGATCTGAATACGTAAGTGATATGCACGATTAAAGTAAAGACTTATCGGCAGGAGAGATACCATCACGTAAAAATTGACACACAATTTGCAGAATGCTGGAGTTATTCTTGAAGCATCTTGCATTATTGGGAATAGGCTCTAAGACAGCTGCAGATAATGCACTGCAATAATCAATTCGCCGATTTATAAACGAATATTTACCATAGTTAGTTTTCTGCGATCTACCTTTCACTATATGCGGATGATCTGTCCTACTTATATAACAGGTCTTTTCTAGTCGACTGTTCAACCCCCACAAGGTGACTCATTCGTGTAGACATTATACATGGCACATAACCGTGTTCGTGTCCTATCTCCCACCCAAGTTTCTCTATCACGGTACTTGTTACAATACTTCTAGCATAGAAATCGTTGAGCACGAATCTTGCAGTCTTTCGCTGTACCATCTCAAGTTCATTACTGAGTCCTGTTTGGTAAGGATCCCGCACGGCTGTTCCATAATCTAGAGCTGGCCTAATCTATTTATCTATATATAAAAGAAAATGTCCTGACTGACTGACGGACTCATTCATCATTGCCAAGCTAAAAGTACTGGACATAAACAAATGAAATTTTGAGGATACATTTATATTACAATGCAGTTCCTCGCTAAAGGAGGATTTTTGGATATTCCGTCGCTGAAGGGGGTGAAAGGGGTGAATTTTAAAATGAGTGTATCTACATCTCAAAACTTTAAAAGTTTACACATGTAAAAATTGGTATTTAGAATCTCCTTTAAAAATAAAGAAACACGTATTTATTTGCTTTCGGAAAATCCCACTAGGAGGGGTGAAAAGGGGTTGAATGTTTTTAATGATGATCCTTATATCTCAGAAACCAAAGATATTAAAGACCTGAAAATTGGTATTCGGAATCCACTTTAAAAATAAAGAAACATGCATTTTTTGTTTTTGTTTTTGGAAAATCCAATTCATGAGGGTTAAACAGGAGTGACAAATGGGGTAAAGTTTTAGAAAGACTATATCTACAGTATATCTCAGACACGTAAAATGTTACAGACGTAAAAATTGGTACTTGGAATCTGCTTTTAAAGTAAAGAAACACGTATTCTATGGATTTCCGAAATCCCAATGAATGGGGGATGAAATAACTGAAAAATTAATTGACTTAATTGCACGAGGACACTTACATCAAATAAAAACTAAAGTTGTTACACACTTGAAAATCGTTATTTGGATCTTCTTTAAAAACAAAGAAAAACGCATTTTGGGGGGAAAAACATCTTGGGGGCGGGGGTGAAAAGGGGATGAATTCCTTTTATGAGGATACATACCTCAAAAACTGAATATGTTACAGTCGTGATAATGGGTATTTAGAAGATCCTTTACTAATAAAGAAACAAGTATTCTTTTCCGGAAACTTCACTTAAGGGGGAAGTGTGAAAGGAACTGAAAAAAGTGAATTATTTTTATGGGGATACTTATATCTCAAAACTGAAGGTAACAGACGTGAACATTGGTATTTGGAATCTCCTTTAAAGAAAAACGCCTTCTATATTTTTTGGGAGGAGGGGGGATCAACGTAACGGCGATGGGGAGAGAAAAGAGTTGAGACCAATTGATTTTACTGTTCATAATGTACTTGATTCTGATCATAAACCGATCATTTTTAATCTTTCCTGGGTTCGTTTTCAAGAGCCATTTTTTTTCCTTTGGAGAACTTAAAGTTAGTTTACAGTGGATTCTCCTGGCATATAAAAAAATTTAAACACGTTTTAAATAAACGATAGGAATGATAGTGACCGTGCCAATTGTCCACCTCTATAATAAGGTCAATAATACACCGAAATATACTATTCGTACAGCCAGAAATCCCGCGCACTTGCCTACGCGCGACAATGGTGCTGGTCACATTGTCAGCAATGGCAGCAGATGTAATTTACCGCCACGTAGCGGTCATGCATCTTGCTGCGGGGTCCAGAACAACAACAACAACAACAACAATAATAATAATAATAATAACCTAAATTCAACTAATATCACCCGCCCTAATAATAATAATAATAATAATAATAATAATAATAATAATAATAACGATAATAGTAATAATGTTTTGCACCGTCGTCAAAATGTGCGGACCGCGCTGTAAACGGGTCCTGGCTGGGTAATGACTACGAATAGTGTCCGGCCGCGGGTTCAGTACCGCCAAGGCACCCAAGACGACACCAAGCCGATCTCCTCAAGGATTTGATCCATATTAAAAATGCTTACAGGGAAAGACGGCAAAGATTTAGGGGCCCAACTGACGGGGCGGAATACCTGAAGCTAGCCCGGGAAGTACGAAATCGATTGCTGGAAAGAAAGATTGAAAATTGGGAGGAACTTTGCTGTCAGATCGCGAATTTTGACGGATTATATATAAAATGTTAAGCATTCAATTATAAATTTCAGTATAATATCGTAGCGAAGCACGGGTACCTTGCTAGTATATATATAAAATAACTTGTCCTCACTGACTCATCCTCGCCGAGCCAAAACTGCTGGACATAAAGAAATGAAATTTTGGAGATACATTCTTTAACGGTTCAAATCTCGTTACACGATGATATCTGTATTTTTATTTATTATTATTATTATTATTATTATTATTATTATTATTATTATTTTATCTGTGAGATTACTATTATTGTTCAATTCAATTCTGCAATGATTGTCGCTTGCGTGATTGTAATTAATGTGTGTATATATGTGTGTGTGAATATTAGCATTTAACTATGTTAAGTAAGACTCGCTGCATAATATATATGGATCTGCTTTGTAATAAGTTTTGACATTGCAACGCACATGTTGCAATACTGCCAAAGTAACTGCCGAGTCATTGCTACGTCATCGTGAGCATTTACCGGTGAGCTCACTTTGGGAGATACCTATTGCCGCCCCCAGGCAATTTCACCATTGTATGTAACATTTGTCGCTGGGTGGGAGTAGATCATAGTTATTTCTGGAGATTGCGCAGGTGTGCCCACTAATGTCTATATAAGCTGCTCCAGTGTCTTATAGCGTCAGTCGAAAGGATGGAGAGGCCTCAGTGAGTCATTAACCAAACGGAAGGTGAACAGTGAGTGAGTCAATTGGAAGGAGAGGCCACAGTTGGTCGGTCAGTGCAGTTCGAAGGATAGGCTTGCCAAGAAGTCATGTGGATGGAGACACTTGCCAATAAGTATTGTACCGAGATGATAGTAGTCAGTCATCTGGATGGAGAAGAAGCAGTCAAAGGGATACTTAGTCGTCAGGGAAACACAAGGGATACATCACCAAATATAAGCTTGAGACACCTATAGCAAAACACCAACTCAAAGGAATACGTAATTACACTCAAAGTGTTAAAGGTACAGTCAAGTGAACCAGTGAGGGATAAATTTCGTGTATAACTGTTAAATGTCCGGCCAAGAAGAATTCAAATCCATGCCTAGTTTCTTTCAGTTGCAATGTCAAAATTCCATATTCTCATCTGTTTTATCGCAACACTTCTTACTATTTTTATTGAAATTATTTCAAGAATATATTTTGTTCTATCAAATTAATTTATCATTTCATTTCAAGAGTAGAATTACATAACCTCAAATTTAATGGGGAAACAAAACGACAATCTCCCTTTCCCAGAACGTATATGGTATGTTGTCAAAAGTAAGCTTATTACCCTACACCCTAGAGATATTCAAGAATCTCATTCTCTTATTGATGCACTGAGTTGTAGCTGGCGCCCATCAAACAACGTATATGTAAGTAATCAGGTAAGAACTAAGTGTGAGTACAAGGTCCGACGATTGAGAATTTTATTGAATAAATATTAATTTTTCGTATTTTTCATTTTAATTCAGATTTATATGTTTTGTAAAGTTAGTAAAGGAGTAAGGAACAATTTCAATTCATATTACAATGTACTGTAGGTGCTCACTAAGGGAGGGTTTTAGATATTCCGTCGCAAAGGGGGTGAATTTTAAAAATGAGTGTACCTATATTTCGAAAGCTGAACGGTTTAAAGACGTGAAAATTGGTATTTGGAATCTCCTATAAAAATAAAGAAACACGTATTTTGTTGTTTTCAGAAAAACTTATTAAGGGGGGTGAAAAAAGTGAAAACGGGATTGAATACCTATTACGTGGATACTTATATCTCAAAACCTGATGTTAGTCATGGAAATTGGCATTTGGAATCTCCTTTAAAAATCAACATATTTTTTCGAAAATCTACTTAAGGCATAGGTGAACAGGAATGACAAAGGGGGATATTTTTAAAAATTCGAATATTTACAGCATATCTCAAAAACGTACCATGTTACAGATGTGAAAATTCGTATTTGGAATCTCCTGTAAAAGTAAAGGAACACGCATAACTTGTTTTCTAAAAATCCACTTAAGGGGAAGTGCTAAAGGAGAAGAATTTTTAAAATGAGCATTATACAGGGTCTCAAAAACTTAACATGTTACAGAAGTGAAGACGGGTATTTTAAATTTCCATGAGAAAGAAAGAAACCTGTATTTTGGTTTTCGGAAAAATCACTTGGGTGAGAGGGGGGGAGGTAAAAAGGACTGAAAAGGGGTTGAAAGCTTTTTATTAGGATACATATATCTCAAAAACTAAAGACATTATAGACGTGAACATTGGTATTTGGAATCTCCTTTAAAAATAAATACGTATTCTTTGTTATCGGAAAATTCACTTGGGGGGGGGGTGAAAGAATTGAAAAATTTGTTTAATTATTTGTATGATAGATATATCTCAAAAACGAAAGATGTTGCAGACATGAAAATTGGTATTTGGAATCTCCTTTAAAAGTAAAGATACACGCATTCCTTCGAATTATAAAATCCATTCAAGGGGGAGGTGACAAATTGAAAAATTAAATGAATTATTCGTATGAGGATACTTATATCGAATAAGGCTAAAGTTGTTACAGACGTGAAGAATGGCATTTGGAATCTCCTTTAAAAGTAAACAAACACGCATTCTGGGGGAAAACGTAACTTTGGGGTTGGGGGTGAAAAGGAGTTTAACTCCTCAAAAACTTAAGATGTTAATGTCGTGATAATCGGTATTTGGAAACTCATTTATTAATAAAGAAACACGTATTTTTGTTTTCGGGAATTTACTTAAGTCGGGGTGGGAGTGTGAAGGGAAGTCAACAAAGTGAATTCCTTTTGTGGGGATACTTACACTAGGAAACATTGGGCATAGAACAGGAAACTCACATAATTTTGTTCCTCATAGTGAACCAAGGGACAGCAGGAGACAGCAAAACTACGAGAATCATAATCAGTTTTAGCCAAGGAATAACGGTAGGGGTCGAGCCCTGAAAACAGAACGGGAAATGCCCAACAAGTCAGAGGACAAGTTATTAACGAGCCAAGTGTAGGTACACGATCGCAACCTTTAAACTAAATGCAGGCTGTAATGATGGGTCAGAATTCTAGAAATTGTGTTATGAAACTATTGCCATATGACCTAGATGTTAAGGAAAATCTTATGTGTGAACCAGATCATAATTATTTAGATTCGGGTGATGAAGTGCTTAATCCTGTGGTTCAATTAGAAGTTTAGGGGGCGTATGTTAATGCGTTAATTGATACAGTCAGTCAGAAATCATGTATTAGCTCAGAATGGTATGACTCTTTGGTTAAACAGTGTATGATGATGGAAGAGATGCCTGTTAAGTCTACATTCATTATTACAGCTGTTGGTAAAAAGTCGAAACAAATCTGCAAGCAAGTTGCTGTGCCGATTTTTATAGAGGGTTTAATTTCAGTACAGGTATGTTTGGTTATTCCTCACCTGGTATTTGATCTCATTTTGGGATGTGACTGGCTGACTTTGAAATCGGCTCAGTTAGATTACAAAGATGCAATGGTAAATCTGAAGTGGGATAATAAGTATGTCAAACTCGAACTGAAAAATGAAATTCAGAGGAAAACGAATGTTTGTGCTATTTGGAGTGTTATTGAGGTTTCTAGATATGAGGAGAAACCCAGTGAGGGGTTTAATTTATGCCAGTTGTGGTTGAAAGAGGATCAGAAGGATGTCTTATTTGAAGCTGCGAGTTAGAGGAAGTCCAGAGGGACGAATTGTTGGCAGTGTTATGTGAGCACTGAGATTTTTTCTAAGAAACCCGGTAAAACACCTGTTTATGAACATTCTTTTTCAGTGCTGGATGACAGTCCTTACAGCGGCCACGGTATGCTATCCCACACAAATATGCCAAAGCAGTTGACGATCAGATACAAAATAATAATAATAATAATAATAATAATAATAATAATAATAATAATAATAATAATAATGTTATTTGTTTTACGTCCCACTAACTTTGTCAGAGTTTCCGCTCCATAAAGGCACGGCGAACTGACCAATGTGCAGTGACGTTTTAATTTGGCTTGAATGGAGATGGACTTTATGCATTTTTATTTTACTATTAGAGCTATGCAAATGCAATTTTAATTTTAATATTATCAAAAAAGTCAACTTAGATACTTCCTAGTGGAGAGTATAGGTTGGCCGACTCCACGTTCCTTCTCAAGAAGATGATATGCAGATGGATTATGGCTATAAAAACGACAATCGTATTTTCAGTCTATGTAAGCAGCAATGATTTCCTTAGAACATGGAACGTAGACAAAGATACTTGATACAGCCGAACCTCGATACCTCAAACCTCCATTATTTGAATTTTCAGTATCTCGAAATAACTTATATTATTTCCCGGCCGTTTAACATATTCTTCACGTATATTTATTTCTCTATTACTCGAAATTTGGTTACACGAATTTCTCGAAGCTAACATTTCCTCCCTTGAAGCAAACTCGAATTTTGTGCAACATTAACTGTGCAATACGGCATTTGAGGTTTGTGAGGAACAGTTAACAAGTAAAGAAAGGTTTGCAGTGATGCTGGGAGCTAATATGACGGGAACCGAAAAACTAAAACTTCTAATAATAGGAAAATCGGCAAAGTTTCGCTGTTTCTCGGGTGAGAATTAATTACCGGTCACGTACGAAAGTAACCCCCGAATTCGCGGATGACAAGCTCCATTTACGAATCTCAGCTGCGTGGTATTAACGAGAAGTTTCAACGTGAAGAGAGGAAAGGTTAACGGATTTTTTCCAAAGGTGTTAACCAAGGTATGTTTCTTGTTTCACTACTGTATGTACTGCATCCTGCCTTCTAAAAAGCTGCTATAATATGGGTTATAATTAAAGTGATGCCGTAAAACAGAATTTGTTTGTATACTTTTAAATACTGTTAAAAATAATGTATTCAGTATAAGCCCGCAGATACATATGATTCAATTATTTGCTACAGACCTACAGGCTCGAAAATGGTATTCTATATATCTCACAATTTCGATAACTGGAAATAAAATTTAGCTCCCGAGGTGATTCGAGATATCGAGGTTCAACTGCATTTCAAAGATATTTGAAACACCTCCAAAAACGGCTATATACATACTCGAAATTAACACTCACTCCTTAAGATCTTAGAGAACATTCTTTGAAACATTTTCGTTAAGCTGCACGTTTCAACTCAATAAAAACACACGGAATTTGTATTTCTCTTCCATCCTAACAATGGGTTTTGCACTATTTAACTATCCCTCTTCAATAGTCTCAGGGCCCATGCGAAGTATTTCTTTTTAAGTTCCACCATCTGACGTTCTACCTTGGCATCCATTACTGACATATGCAAAATTGTAGCTGACATTCACCGCAGAAAGTACAATAGTAAATTCTTGACCTTTGTAATAAAATAATTCCCCTTTGTTGCTGACTTAAACTTGCAGAATGACATGTTTCCCATACAAAACCACGAAACACTGAGACGTTTCAATTTCCATCAAAGTCTTCACCGATCTTTAGCCAAACTTCTTGGAGTTATGAGTTGGGCTGTCGAAGTGAAAAGGCGTGTTTTCCAGCACTCTGAGGCTGTTTAATATGGGTTAATCGTTGGAAAATTACGGGGCGAGGATAGGTCGTGATACGAGCGGGAGGCCAAACTTTTCGCAACGGAATGGGTCTTCCAGACGTCGTATATTGTGCTCCTGCCAGTAGTTATAGCGGCACTATTAATTATTGGTGGTATTGAGGTGAACACAGGAGGTGTACTACGCAGCAAGGACGAAAAGAATAGGTCAAGCATGTGATGTGCCGTAAGCGATTTCATTTCGGCAGTGTGAAGTTGAAGAAAGAAGGTTGTCCGGACAATTACGGGTTCTGCAAAATCTTTGACACGACTGAAAATATGAAAGAGGCACATCTAAAGTTGGAGACTTGTAGATAAAGAGTTAAAACGGAAAATCACAGAACCGAAGAAAATGTTATGATATAGGCAGAAAGTATGTCTAAAGAGGAAGAGTGAAGGAGAACTTGGCGATATGACGATAGGAGATTCAGGGGAGGAAAGGATTTCAACTGTGAGAAATGCACGTGACTTGCTCATGGGTGACTCAATGATACCCCTGAGTAGTGATATTTCAAGAAGAACTGGTATAAAGGCACTGTTGTCCGGGAATATAAGCAATGATCAGATGGCCCCATAGATTCAAAGAGTGGGGGACAGCGACGATGTGCATATGTTAGTGCTAAGACGCAGGAAGGTGCCAGTAAAGCACTTAATGGGCGAAGTGGAGCCGGCGAGTGCAGTTAAGTTGAAAGTTTGAATAACAACGTGCGATCAAGGATTACCCTGTGATATTTGGAAACTTATCACTCCTCAGAATTGAGTCTTAAAATGGTATGCAAATTGCACTGTCAGCCATCTGGCTGTTTAAATGAATATAACACATCTCAATTTTGGTTGGACTAGGTTGTAGCCTCTATTTACCGAAATAATATCCAAGACCTGCCAGATCGTTCACGAGCACATTATGTTTCTCTGTAACTTCTGTCTTGCAGCTTAGGCTATGTCGTAAGTGTAACCGAACATCCTGGAAATTGTTTCTTGTATGTCGCAGATGTAGAGATTGAAACGAATGGGAGTCAACATTGACCCTTGTGGAAGTCCATTGTTCAGCTTCCTTTGTTTGCTTATTCTTGTTCCTAAGACGACAATAAAAAGTAGATTACTGAGAACGTTGAAAATGACCCGAATATTATTTCTACAGGGTAATACTGGAATTAGTAATACATTAGCCCCTCTCTCTGGACCTCATTATGTAGCTGAAAGATCAACAAAAGTTCTCAGGCTATGAGCTCGTATCCGGGAGATAGTGGGTTCGAATCCCACTGTCGGCAGCCCTGAAGATGGGTTTCCGTGGTTTCCCATTTTCACATCAGGCAAATGCTGGGACTGTACCTTAATTAAGGCCAAGGCCACTTCCTTCCCATTCCTAGGCCTTTCCTATCCCATCGTCGCCATAAGACCTACCTGTGTCGGCGCGACGTAAAGCAAAAAAAATCTCAGCAGTAGGCGAGTTGAAAGCCAGACTCAAAGTATGATATAAACATAAGAACCGTGTAATGGTAGGGATAATCCTATGATAATATTTCCAGAAGTTTGTAACAGCGGCTCAAACGGGCTATGATAGGCCTGTAACTTTAAGGCAAGTATTTCGGCTTGCCGGGTTACAAAACGGCAATAACGTTCGTTCCTTTGAATTTTGCCGGCAGTTTTTCTGTTTTTTAGGATATCACTGTAAAAAGCAGCTAGCCATTTCTTCCCAAAGTTTAAGAAAAATTCGGGGGAGTAAGCCATAAAAAGCATATGACCGTTTTAGGTCTATCAACGCTGCATTAATTTCCTCACAAGTGAAAGTGCCCGAGAAAAGTGAGATTGGATGGGCGACTGCTTTACAAACACAGCAGCCAAAATCAGAAGCCGTGATAATATATTACAAAAGCTTTGTGGGACCTCACGGGTAGCATCTGCAGCTAGTTTGAGATACTTTATGACTGATCTTCTTTACACCAGCATAGTGCGCCCTGGTTTTCCTCACGTGAAGCTGATTAACACCCAGCTTGCGCCATGAGATAAATCACTGGCCTAATCAGACCCACTCCTGTCCATTGGCTTTTAGTCCTCCGTAATATAGTAGCATACTATCACATCTACGAAGGGAAGTTGCTCTCGTTCAACAATATCGGAAAATTATCCAAAATTGCGAATTTATCAATCTATGATGAGATTCCTCACATCCAGAGAAACAAACTGAAATCCGACATCCTCCAATCATGCGCGCAGTCTACTGGAGAACGATTTCGACATTAAAGCACTGAGGAAAGAGGAGTGAGCCTACAAAGTCAGCTCTCAAGCACAGACCGTTCCTAGAAGAGGGAAGAATAGATCTCACCCTGGGTTTTCCGAGAGAAACATGCGTTGCACTTAACAGTAGGCACATTAGTCGTATGCCTAATTTGTGCAAAGAGATGGAGCACCTTATTTCAGAATATCTAATGGAACAATGGGATTAGTAACCGGCAATATGGTTTTTAGAGAAATATTTTCCTGCGAGGGCCATATGTCACTCTTTCACTATATTAGAGAGTCACTAGACAAAGGTGTGCTGGTTGAAGCTATAGTAAACGATATAGCTGAAGCATCGGATGCAGTAGGCCTACATGATATTCTGATCCTAAAATTGCTAGAAAAAAAACGGATTAAAGGGCAGTTCTGGGGATGAGGGAATTTTCGACACACCACACGCAAAAGGTGAAAGTGGGAAAAGGGCAGCGTTATGAGACCACTTCTATTTATAGCGTCTATCAACGACCTGCGAAACGAAATTCGAACAGACTGCAGATTGTGTAAGGTACAGAAACATTCGAAACTGAACATAATAGGTTGTTACAAATCGATCTAAACGTACTGCGTAAGTGGACACTCAATAACAAAATGAAAAACATTCACGAAAATGCAATCTCATAAGAATAGGGAAGCAATATAGGCAAGATGTCTTTCAAATACTGTCTTCGATCTTACGAAAAGGTTCATGCAAATATTTAGGAGTCCACCTGTTCCGGCCTAGCTATGGCTAGACCACCTAGTTACTCGCTACCACTTTAGGACAGATAGCAGCACCCTTCAGCACCCAGCCGGAAGTGGTGTGGATGGAAGGGGATGAGAGACGGTTATGCTTGGGTGCCTCGTGCGAGAGGACACGAGAACATGTGACTGACTGTTACCGAGGGCATCAGCCCATTAGTACTCAGATTATGTATTAATAATGTGTTATAAGTGTCGTAAGTGTAATAAATGTTATTTAAATTAAGTGAGTGAATTACGTTCAAAACATGGTCCAATTACCGGGCCGGATTATCTACACCACGAGGACCTCGTGAAAGCAGCATGGCGTGTAGTATGGACGACTAGTTTCTACACTAACATGGAAATACTTGGAAGTACACTTTAATGACATCATCTGGCAGTCCCAGGTTAGATGTTCCAGCACCAGAGGTAAACTAAACTGAGAAGGCAGGTCAGTACTATTCATTTAAGGCTCTCCTTTTCTCCTTGTTATTGTCTTACCCCCTGCATCATGGAATCTTCAACAAGGCAAAAGCTTCTTAAGCAGAGGTCGCGATTTAAAGCGCAACTTACCCGCTCGGAAACATTCGTTGAGAATTTCAGCGCTCAACAACATTCGAATTCCCATGAAATTAAACTGCGATACGAAGACATGAGTGCATTAATGTCGAAGTTTGATGACGTGCAGTCAGAATTAGGAGACGCTGAAAACGAGCAAGCTCATGATCAGGCGCGTGCCGAATTCGAAACCAAATATTACAAGATAAAGGGCGAAATGAGTAAAATAATAGCGAACCTTGAAGAGTCATCACGCGACACGGTAGATTCAGGAAAAACTCAGGTCAGCAGTGTCGCGAGTTTAAAGTTATCGGCTATAAACATTCCACATTTCGATGGAAAATACGAAAACTGGCTCTCATTCGCAGACAGTTTTCAAGTTATGATTCATAACAACAATAATCTGCCAAGTGTCCAGAAATTTCACTACTTAGCATCTGTTCTCAAGGGCCCAGCCAGCCAATTAATTCAAAATTTACCCATCACAGAGGCAAATTATGAGGTAGCGTGGAAAATGGTGAAGGAAAGATTTGAGAACAAGAAACTAATAGCAGCTACTAATGTTAAGGCACTCTTAACTTTAAAATCAGTCTCCAGTGAAACAGCCACAGAACTGTTAAGGTACTCTAACACTTTTAATAGTCATTTGAATGCACTCAAGGCCCTAGAACTTAACATTCCACTGCATGAAGTTATTTTGACTCAACTGTATGCTCAAGGACTTGATGCTTGTACTAGACGAGACTGGGAATTATCACAGGCAGACACTCGGGTTCCATCACTTGATGACTTGCTGTCATTTGTTGAGCACAAACGGCAAGCTCTGGAGAACTTCCCTAGCTCACAGCACACTGCACCATCGCACAGACAACAAGCTGACAGAAATAAGCCTAAACCTCAAGGGGATACTCAACCACGTTACACTTACACCACTACCAGTCTCATAAAGTGTCCCTGCTGTCATGGTAATCACCCCATATTTAAATGTGAAGAGTTTGCAGCTCTCAGTGTGGAAGATAGACAAAGAAGGGTTAAGGAAATGGACTTATGTTTTAACTGTTTGCGTACACAGCATTCTGCCAAACAGTGCAAATCACGTGGCTGTAAATTATGTAGTAGGAAGCATCACACCTCATTACATAATCCATCAGGTAGAGAGGGAGGTACTGCCCATCAAACTGCATCCAAGTCCTCTCACACATACTGCAATACAAGAGACCCTGTAGGGGTTCTGCTGTCCACTTCCATGGTCAAGGTACTAGATTCTAGGGGGAAAATGCAGGTCTGCCGGGCACTTCTTGACAGTGGCAGCCAGGTTAATCTTTGCACTGAAAGTCTAGCACAGCGATTAGGCCTTAAGAAAATGAAGAATCCCATACCAATCAGCGGCATAAATGATTCCATTTCTCAATCAAGGTACTGTGTTCGGTTAGAATTGCAATCCACTGTAAGTAACTTCACTGTGAGTATGACTTGCTCTGTCTTTCCACGTATCACAGATAACATGCCCAGTAGTTACATTCAGCATGAGCATTGGAACTTGCCCACTGATTTGAAGCTCGCTGACCCAAAGTTCTTCCAGCCAGGTGACATTGAATTGTTAATAGGCGCAGAACATTTCTTTTCGTTACTGAAACCTGGGCACAGAACTCGATCACCAGATTATCCTATCCTTCAAGACACTGAACTAGGATGGATTATTGCTGGACACTACCATCGTAAGGAAGAAAAAAATCCTACTCTAACTACATGTTTCTTGAAGTCAGAGGACAGGTTAGACACCCAACTACAACGGTTCTGGGAAATAGAAGAGTTTACGTCCCGAGTCATGACAAGAGAAGAGAGAGCCACCGAAAAACACTTTACAGAGAATACTACTAGGGATGCTACAGGTAGATTCATAGTTCGCTTACCCCTCAAGCAGAAACCTGAGGTTCTGGGAAACTCCTTCAATCATGCCATGTCAAGACTAACTCAATTAGAACGGCGTTTCAGCACGCAGCCCTCACTTAAGCACGAGTACTCTAATTTTCTTCACGAGTATGAGGCGATGGGGCATATGGTTAAGGTGGATACGTCTACTCAGTCAGGGAACGAAGGTGGAAGCTATTATCTACCCCATCATCCAGTTTTTAACTTAGTAGCTCGACTACCAAAACTAGGGTTGTATTTGATGCATCTTCTAAAACTTCTAACAATATTTCATTGAATGATATATTAATGGTTGGAATTACAATACAACAGGATCTTTACTCTATCATTCTAAGATTCAGAATGCATACCTTTGCCTTCACCGCAGATATTGCTAAAATGTATCGCAAGTCATGGTTCATGCAGATGATAGGAAACTTCAGCAGATTATCTGGAGGGAATCACCTAGGGACCCACCCTCTCACTATGAACTGACAACTGTAACATATGGTACAGCATCAGCACCCTTCCTAGCTACCAGATGCCTGCAGCAACTTGCTGAAGATGAAGAATCGAAGTTCCCCAGAGCAGCACAAGTTGTTCGCAGAGATTTTTATGTTGACGATTTATTAGGCGGCTGTGACGCTATCCAGGATGCTCTTCAGTTGCAGTCTGAAATTATGAATTTACTAGAGAGTGGAGGATTTCATCTCAGGAAATGGAGTTCAAACCACCCAGCATTACTAGAAGCAGTTTCAGAAGAGGACAGGGAAACCCAGCTGCCTTTAAGTCTTGATGAAGGCACTAGCGTGAAATCTTTAGGCCTATTATGGCATCCAGTTACTGATCATTTTCTCATTTGTGGCAATCTGTATTCAGAGAGTCCCTATCATGCTGACTCTCATGTAACTAAACGAAAGGTCTTATCTGTTATTGCATCAATATTTGATCCACTTGGGTTGGTCAGCCCTTTGGTAATTTCTTACAAGGTTTTTATGCAGAAACTTTGGCTAGTCAATCTGAACTGGGATGACAGACTACCATCTCAACTAGTCAGAGAATGGGAAGAACTTCACTTTAAGCCACAGGCAGTAAGAGAATTTTATATGGAGCGGTTAGTCACATGTAAGGGACCCCCTGTTGATGTACAAATTCATGTTTTTTCTGATGCTTCAGAACAAGCTTATGGAGCTTGTCTTTATGTACGGTCTGTCGACAAAGGGGGACAGACCTGTGTCAGATTATTACTTTCGAAATCCAGAGTAGCACCGGTGAAGAAACTGACACTACCAAGACTTGAACTGTGTGGAGCGCTACTACTTGCCCGACTACTCCACAAGACCCTTCCAGCTTTGTCTCTGCCAGTCAGCAAGCTGTACCTATGGACGGACTCCACTATTGTCTTAGCCTGGATCGCATCTCCTGCTACTCGCTGGAAAACATTTGTGGCCAACCGAGTCTCTTCAATTCAAGAATACACTCACAAGGCAGAATGGAGACATATTCCTACCAGTTGTAATCCAGCAGATTTAATATCCAGAGGTGTTGCTCCAGAACAACTACGAGGTATGAACCTGTGGTGGCACGGACCATCCTGGTTAACTGAGCCCACTGAATCATGGCCAGACACAATCTCAACCCATGCAGAAGAGGAACTACCTGAGTCACGAAGCACACTTCCTGTAGTTATGTTGATAGGTACAAACTGGGATGAACTTATGCTGAAGTACTCGTCACTGTCCCGACTGACTCGAGTTACTGCATATTGTTGGCGATTTATTCACAATAGTGCCAATCCTCAAGACAAGAGGTTAGGGATATTAAGTACACAAGAGCTGCAGATGGCCTTGCACTCCTGTATCAAAATTGCACAACAAGTGTGTTACGCTCAAGAGATAGCCAGTCTCAACTCTAAGTGTTGCATTTCAAGGAAGAGTAAAATTGCAGATTTACATCCTTTCTTAGATGATAAGGGAATGCTAAGGGTAGGAGGAAGACTAGTAAATTCAAAACTACCTTATGACACTAAGCACCAGCTTATCCTTCCTCCCCAGCATGCTCTCACAAACCTTGTTGTGATGGCAGAACACATTAGGCTTTTACATGCAGGTGCTCAATTAGTAATTGCATCATTAAGAGAAAGATTCTGGATTCCCACGGCTAGGGCAGTTGTTCGAAGAGTCATCCACAAGTGCCTGACCTGTTTTAGATTCAAGGCGTCAACAGCTGAACAATTGATGGGACAGCTCCCTGTTACCAGAGTGCAACAGAGTCGCCCATTTCTTAATGTACGAACTGATTATGCTGGTCCTTTCTTCGGCAAGAGGGGAAATGTGAGAAGCAAACAGACAACGAAGAGCTACATTGCATTGTTCATCTGTCTGGCTACCAAGGCTCTTCACCTGGAGGTGGTGAGTGACCTCTCTACTGATGCCTTTATGGCAGCCCTGAGGAGATTCATAGCTCGACGTGGGAAATGCTCCATCACCTATAGTGATAATGGGACTAACTTCATTGGTGCCAACAGAAGAATGCAGGATCTCCAAAAACTATTCCTTTCAACCAGCTTTTGTGAAGAGATAAGGAATTCATTAGCGATGGAAGGCATCACGTGGCACTTTATACCTCCCAGCTCTCCACACTTTGGCGGACTGTGGGAAGCAGCTGTCAAGTCCATGAAGTACCACTTGAGAAGAGTTGCGGGTAATGCGCTACTGACATTTGATGAGCTATGTACCCGTACTGCACAGATAGAAGCCTGTCTTAATTCTCGCCCCCTATCTGCCTTATCTAATGACCCCAGTGACCTTAATTATTTATCACCTGCTCACTTCCTAATTGGTGCCCCCCTTACAACCATCCCTGAGCCTGACATTACTGACCTGCCCATCAACAGATTGTCTCGATGGCAGCGTATCCAGTCAATGCAGCCGCAGTTGTGGAAGAGGTGGTCTGCCGATTACCTGAACTCACTGCAGCAGAGGAAGAAATGGACCTGCCCCAAGGAGAACCTAGCTACTGGAACAGTTGTTCTTCTGAAGGAGGACAAACTTCCTCCTCTCTGTTGGAAGTTGGCTGTGGTGGAAACTGTTCACCCTGGGAAGGATGGACTTGCACGAGTGGCTACCATCAGAACAAACAGTGTTTTTTTAAACGACCTGTTAACAAGTTAATTCCATTACCTATTGAGAACTAAACAGGATTGTTGTGGCTAAAACATAATGTGTTTCATGTGAATATTTTTTCTTGTTCATTTCAGAGTGTAATTATGGTGTTGTGTGTGTGATTTGAACTGAGAGCTTATAGTGTGCTTAATTCATACTGCATAAAATAATGGATGAGGACACAGTCAACCTACTTAGTACCTTCTGTTAACAGTGTGTAAATATTTTGTTGCTTGTGTTTCTGTTTTGCCTATATTTATATGTATATTTTGTTGAATGATCAACTCATTTTGGTTACTGTACATGAACTCTGTATGTCAGTACCTGTGTGATATTTGAACTGAACTCTCATGAGGGCATATCAGGCAATTTAATTCGGTTGAATCATGGTGATTCAACGGTGGGGAGCATGTTCCGGCCTAGCTATGGCTAGACCACCTAGTTACTCGCTACCACTTTAGGACAGATAGCAGCACCCTTCAGCACCCAGCCGGAAGTGGTGTGGATGGAAGGGGATGAGAGACGGTTATGCTTGGGTGCCTCGTGCGAGAGGACACGAGAACATGTGACTGACTGTTACCGAGGGCATCAGCCCATTAGTACTCAGATTATGTATTAATAATGTGTTATAAGTGTCGTAAGTGTAATAAATGTTATTTAAATTAAGTGAGTGAATTACGTACAAAACAGCACCTAAATAGAAATCTAAAATGGGACACGTACTACATGTAATTAATAAAGTGCACCAATCCTTACATTACATGATGAAGGTGCTGAAGGGCAGCAGTTCCCACACGAAGGCAGCGGGCGACTTATCGCTTCAGCTGAAATATGGAGCTGCCGTATGGAACCCGTATCACACAGGGCTCATCAATGAACTAGGGACTGTACGGCGAAAGGCTGAAAGGTTCGGACTTGTCGATTTCAATCCTAGTAGTAGTGTGAAGAGAATGATAAGCAAACTTGGGTGGGAGACGCCGGAGGGTACGAAGAAAGATGCGAGGTCATGTGCCATGTACAATACTTATACGAATAGCTTGGGGAGAGTTGAGCAGCCGACTAGGAAAGCCCTGTTAAGCAGGACCGATCATTCGCATAAAATAAAAGGCAGACTGCAACAAACTACTTACTGTATGTTAAACAGTTGTTTTTAAATCGGGAACTGATAATTTTAATGCATTACTTGTAGCAGTTTCAGTGCCTTTTCCCCTCTCTGCAGTGGAGTGAGAGCGTATGACGCTGTTGATGGTGATTCGTCTGTCGGATGGAGACGCAAAGCCTTGCGCAGAACCCCTGGTACTATTCGACTGGAGTAGGCTACGTGCGGACACCCGGTTTCACCCTTTCCTTTTCTAGTATTATATATCATGTAATTATCTTAGAAGTGAAGCTTCCACGGTGGAAAATAAATTAAATAATATCATGTAATTAATTTCATCTCATTAACTCCTCTGATGAGGATGACGTCAGGAAGGGCATTTGGCCGTAAAGAATCGCTACAAAGATTAATCTCACTTCACCACTCGATCCCGTACAGAAATGGGACAAGGGTTTCAAGAAGAGACTTTAATATCCTGTATATTTTTTGGTAAAATTCTATATGATGGTGTATTTAAGCTAGTAGCAAGTCAGCGTGTCGCTAAATCGTAGTATTAAGGCAATGTTACCAACGAATCTGAATGTGATGGTGGTATATTTACAATGTTAAGCTAATAGTAAGGCAGTGTACCACTGTAAATCGTAGTGGCACTGCATTGGAAATATTTATAAGTTACCTGTGAATTAGTACGTGATGCGTCGCATTCACAGTGTTAAGCTAGTAGCAGGTCAGTGTACCGCTCAATCTACTGTAATTCGTAGCGTTAAGGTGGTGGTAGTGCAAATATATCAATGACCAATGGAATAAAAGATAGCTACCGTAATGGCAAAATGGGGTAGTGGAAGGCCGGGCGAATGTTATAGTTCGGCGTGGTATACGACTGCAATGTCATCAGACCCAGTACTGGTCGTGTGTGAAACAGGTGAGGACAGGATGGGTACGACACGAGATCTCGGTGGATTTGATCGCGGCCAGATTGTCGGCGGTATACGGAAGGACTATTTCTTCTCCGAAATCTTGCAGCCAATGAGCCTTCCATGGGCCACAGTGTAAATGAGCACGTAGATTCGGGTATCACCACCATCGCCAGGACCAACTGTCGTCGAATACGAGTTCTTGACAGGGGTCACCGTCGACTGACCTGGGCAGTAAGAGCGGATACATTGATCGCAGTATGACAGATTAGTCGCGAATTCAATGCTGGGTAACAACGAAATGTGAGCATCCATATCATCCAAGACTACCTCCTCCCAATGAGGTACAGAAGTACCGTCCAACTTGGGTACCACTCCTCATAGCACGTTACAAGGCACAGGGCCACCACCAGTGAACTCTCAAAGTATAGAAAATGATCGCCTGGACAAATGAGTTGCGGTACCAGTTTATACACGCCAATGGCAGGGTACGAATGTGTCATCAAGCACTCGAGGCAATTGTTTCCATTGTCAGCAGGGTACTGTTCAGGCCGGAGATGACTGTATCATCGTATTGGGACTGTTCGCGTAAGATCAAATGGGACCCCCGGTACTGTTCATCTGACAAAGTCTCACCCACGAACGGTCCAAGAACCTGCTGTCAGATCATGTCCACCCATTTGTTCACCTACAGCACATTGTAGGAGACCGGTACGTACAGAAAGACAATGCACCATCTTGTCGCTCCCAAATTGTGGTGGATTGGTTCGATGAATACCCTATGGACATGAGGATGCTTGCCTGGTCCCAAACGTCAACCGACCTCGATCCTATTGAGTGCATCTATGATGCTGTAGAGAGAAATGCGTACGCCGTTAATCTTACACCGAGTAATCTCTATTCATTACGGGAGGCTCTGCAGTGGACATGAAGCAGTATGACTTCTCACGCTTCCGATATCTAGTGGAACCCTGTCACGCCGAACTGCCATTGCCATCAGCGTAACGGGAGTACTGCAGGCAACTAGTCAAGTATATATATATATATAATTCAATTGCTCACTGGTGTATTTATCTGTGCATTTATATGTGACTTCCTTGTAATTATCATTGGGCAACACTACCTACAATGGAATATTATACACATTTTTGGTTAATTTTAAAGCGACATCTTTGTAATTATGTTACGATGCATGTGAATGAAAACCTAAACCTGTTTTCCAGTCATTGACCGGGTCACGGATGTAATGAATGTATCATATATAGGCTATTAGTACGATGGCGTCGCCACTCCCAAAGTGATTTATTAATGACTGATAGATGCTATGAAATGAAAATGGAGTGTGCTGCTGGAATGAAAGACGACATGGAAAACCGGAGTACCCGAGAAAAACCTGTCCCGCCTCCGCTTTGTCCAGCACAAATCTCACATGGAGTGATCGGGATTTGAATCACGGTATCCAGCAGTGAGAGGCCGACGCGCTGCCCTCTGAGCCACGATACACGTACGGGAGCATTTTTTATTTTCCGTAAATTTCGTATTAATTTCTAAGCGATTGCATTTCATTACTGTTAACAACTCGTTGTGATAGTACACCTATTACACCTGCGTGAGAAGTTTATCACCAAGACGTGTATACACAGAGTTATTCATCTAAGATATTACACGGAAATAATGTCTAAACAATTTAAGATATCGGTATTCTGTTTTCATATTCGTAAATGATACCCAGGGGCTTGTAAAATAATGTGCTAATTATTCTCATGGGGTGATTAATAACCGAGGTATTGATACTAACTCCATATTTTTTAATGGGACGGCACGAATACATGCAGCTGGCCTAAAATTTCAACTATGTACAAGTTCAAATACGTAAGTATTTTCAAAATCGGACAGTTACTTTTTGAGATATCAATAAGAACACCATGGTTTTGCATGCCGCATCAGACGGCGTGCAGTAGGCCAAGGATGTATTGGCACACAAGTTGTTTCCTGGCATTGATTTCAGCCACGGAACGGATACCAGGCATGTATTGTAAATTATCGTACACATAATGTGATGTACCGTCACATACCCTGGGTATGGAACGCTATTGTATGGCTGGCGAACACACAACGGGGAAGGGAGATTCAAGATTCTTTTTGCTTTGTTTTGAAATCCATGTGTAACTGGCTGCGCTCAGTTTGGCGTTTTTCCCCAAGTATGGGAATGGGAAGGATTTGGAAAGGACGTCGGCCGTGGCCTACCTCAAAGGTACCAAAGTATTTATTTTATTCCTTTTAAAAACATCAACCCTGCCTGTCCTATCATGAGTTTGCCTGCCGTTCCCGTCAGCTCGCTATGCGCGCTTCGTTTGAGTATGCCGTAAACCACGGCCATCCAAACAGCGCTCTGGCCGCGCTCTAAGCCAGTGCTCCGAGCGCTTTGGGGAAAGGTAGTTTCGGTAGTGATGGGAGGAGCTTGGCTGGCTGAGCCGCGCCGAGGAGAGCAGCCGATCTATCAGTCACTAGTCTAGTCTACAGTGACTTTCTGGTCTCTATATGTATAGAGTCACTGTAGTGTAGTCCAATGTGCTTTGTCGACAGTGTGTAACCAAATCAGTTTCGCAGTTGTCATGATTGAACAGCATTAAAAAATATTAAAAAACGAGTGTTGAAGCAGCAGCCTTTAAAGCAGAATTGGAAATTCCCTTTTTCTGTACAGCTTATAAAGGGCATGCCAAATTTTTAGTGTGCCACCGAGATTAATAATGAAAAAAAAAAACACAATTTGGAACGCACTACAGTGCCAACCACAGGGATGATACGGTGATTTGACAGACGCCAGTCGCCAATCGAAGTTGCAAGAATTGAAAGAAAATTTCAAGCAGCACTGTTCTGTAAGTATTATTGTTTTAATTTTTAAATGCTTGTTTATAAACGGGAATGAAGAAATGATTGAATTATCTGAAGAACACTAAAGTTCTGACTTGCCGTATTTTTGTCTGACAGGAGATTGAGGAGAGTGAGGATGGTGGACCCAATCTACGAACAAACTACAAATGTTTGCCGCGAATTTCCGAAGCTGGGAAACCCTTCACGGTAGGGAATGTAATCAAGGAGTGTCTAATGGACGCGGCGGCATGTATTTGTCCTATGGAGCTACTTGAGAAATGTGACAAAATCTCTCTTTCTCCTCAAACTGTGGCTCGCAGAATATACGATATGGCCGTTGATATGGAACAGCAATTAATGGAGAAGGCAGCGAATTTTGTATCCTTTTCTATCGCCCACGACGGATCAACCGACATTGCGGACACAGCTCAGCTCGTTATTTTCATTCGAGGGGTGGATGACGATATTCGGGTCACAGAGGATTTCCTGGTAGCTCTCAAGGACACCACTACCGGTTTCGATATTTTCCAAGCAGTGGAGGGTATTTTTGAGGCAATGGGATTAAAATGGGAGCGGTTGACGAGTGTAACGACGGATGGAGCTCCTGCTTTACGTGGTCTACGCACGGGATTCCTCAGCTACGTAAAATGAAAAATGGCTGAGAGGGGCAGTACCCTAATGGCGGCGATCTAGTGCCTGATACACCAGGAGGTAGTCTGTGCAAAAGTCGCCAAGCTTAAAGACGTAACGGGAACAGTTGTACGAATGGTAAATTTTCTTCGCTCCCATGGACTCACCCACCGTCAATTCAAAGAGTACCCGGCGAGTTGGCCGTGCAGTTAGGGGCGCGCAGCTGTGAGCTCGCAATCGGGAGATGGTGGGTTCGAACCCCACTGTCGGCAGCCCTGAAGATGGTTTTCCGTGGTTTCCCATTTTCACACCAGACAAATGCTGGGGCTGTACTTTCATAAAGGCCACGGCCGCTTCCGTCCCATTCATGGGCTTTTCTTGCCCCATCGTCGCCATAAGACCTATCTGTGTCGGTGCGACGTAAAGAAAAAAAAATCAAAGAGGTTTCGGATGACATCGAAGCGGAGTAGTATTCGGATATCCCGTACCATGCAGAAGTAAGATGGCTGAGCAAGGCGAAGGTGCTTAATAGAGTTTTTTTCTTGCGGAATGCAATAGATACCTTTTATGACATAAAAGGGCGGCCCGAAGTTCTTTAGCGTGATCCTAAGTGGGTGGCGGACTTGGCCTTTTTAATTGACTTTACTGCCCATCTGAATACTTTGATCACTTCGCTTCAGGGCTAAAAGCACAATATATATACGATTTGGTGGAAAAAATTCAAGCGTTCAAAAGAAAATTGATTTTGGGGGAAAACCAATTGCGTGCAAGGAACACAGGACATTTTCCATTGCTTGAAACAGTGAAATAAGGTGTCGACTTTGATGAGTACTTGCAGGTAATTCGTCAATTACAAGAAGAGTTTGAAAGGAGATTTTCAGAATTATCAGAACTCCAAGCGGTATTAGATGTATTTGTTCGACCATTTTCTCTTAGTGCAGGCAGTGCTCCACAGCTATTTCAATTAGAGTTGATAGAACTGGAGTGCAATGTTCGTCTTAAAGACCGCTTTCTAATGTCACGAAGTTTAGAAGAATTTTACAGCGGCTTTCCGCAAGAAGAATACCCCCTTTTGTATAAATATGCATGTTAAGTTCTATCAATGTTCGGCTCAACGTACATTTGTGAGCGTTTCTTTTCAGTTCTTGAGATTACCAAAAGTAAACATCGTGTAACGATGAGCGATAGAAACTTGTGTAATTGTTTAAGAATATTGGTAAAATATTGTTGAATTTACCTCTCAGATATGTTCAAATTTCAGTTTTGAATAAATCACCTTACCGTATTCTTTACTTAACACACTTAATTTCGTTTCCTGCATAATCCATACATCGCAGTGCAAACCCACAAAAGCCGTCGGACGCAAGACTGTACGTACGTATCTAGTAAGTGCGGTCCGAACATCGTCTCATGTCTCCTCGCTGCCACACTGTAGTGGCGGTAGGGGAAGGAGCGCTAGTCTGACTGCCCAGTGCTCCCCGAGCGCGGGCGAGCTCTCGGAGCGCAATGGCTGGATGGTCCTGCCGTAAACTCTTGTTTGGTGATCACAGCATAATATTACACATTGCAGAGATTAGAACAGTCTCTGCTGACACACTATCATGACGAATATAAAGCTGCATACACTAGCGAAACTCCCTCGCGAAAGTTGCTCGGGCGAAACTTACTCGCTTCGAGTGAAACTTCGCACTACCCAAAACAGAGTGCAATTGAGAGCGAAAAATAACGCGAGTGGGGCGAGCCGCCTTCGACAAGCCTGAAAGCTTCAGTTCTGGTTTTGCAGCCAACATAGAAACCTGTTTTGTCCCTCCAGCCGCTACAATATTTTATCATCATATAGTAGATTAGTGTCATAAATAGAGCTGAGATTTTTATGTAGTAACAAGTGGCATATGTACATAAATTTGTAACAAAAAAGCACCAAAATATGTAGCAAAATATGCAGAATGGGCAAAATATGTAATATCATATAATTAATATAAACTTACCATTTTGTCAGTTACAACACACTAAACACATTTTATATTACATTTTGTAGCACAGTGAACAATTAAGTATGATTACGTGAACGCTACTGATCCACGAAATATCACTGTAATATTTGTCACATATGAAAGGTAATCATTGATTTACTCAAAGTCTAAAATCCCAGGTAGATTAAGAAATAATGGAAATATTTAATTTTACAGAATACATACTTTACTGCCTTACAGCTATATACAATTTTTTCTGCGTCGCAGGGCTTCCGTGTTTTGTTTGTGTGTAACACAACACTTTCGTGTGTCATGTCTTTGCTCACGGTAATGCTTTGGTGTCGTGTCACTTCAACTGTCAATTGTCTAATAGTGCTGTTCCTTTAATAAAGTAATATATCTATTGGTCCAGGGATCATGCTATTTTCCGGTTGCTTCGGCACGAGATTTAGGTCTTGTAATTTCCTTATTACATGGTGATTTTTGTCGTCAAAAAAAGCGATAACATCCTTAATGTTGTTCAACTCCATTTTGCTTTTTGAACTGTCCGCGCTAGACAAATGCACCAAGATAATAAGAATTCACAGACATGGCACTCCCATTCATCGGTGCCAGCCCTGGACCTCAAGAAACAAACAAAAGACGGCGCGAGCAGCGGAATGCAACATGATGGACTCCTGTTTACAGCTCATAAGTACGTATTCATATTTCTTGGTAGTAACGACGGTATTTCTTAATCTACCTGGGATTCGAGACTTTATTTGAGTAAATCAATGATTACCTTTCACATGTGACAAATATTACAGTGATATTTCGTGGATCAGTAGCGTTCATATAACCCAAAGCACATTTATTCCTTAAATTTTGTAGCACAGTGAACTATTAAGTATTTTTCGATGTTCTCTGGGGTCATGGAAAGGAGTTTGTCACTTAAGATGTTCTTATATGCAGATAAAGATCTTTCAACATCACATGATGTAGCTGGGGCAATTTTTTTTTTTTTGCTAGGGGCTTTACGTCGCACCGACACAGATAGGTCTTATGGCGACGAGGGGATAGGAAAGGCCTGGGAGTTGGAAGGAAGCGGCCGTGGCCTTAATTAAGGTACAGCCCCAGCATTTTCCTGGTGTGAAGATGGGAAACCACGGAAAACCATTTTCAGGGCTGCCGATAGTGGGATTCGAACCTACTATCTCCCGGATGCAAGCTCACAGCGGGGCAAATTTTAGGAGAGGAATTTTCGCTGGAGAAATGTCCTCAGAAGGATCAACGTCATCTCCATTTAGAATTCGGCACACACTGTGAAATGTTGAATAACCAGGATTTCTCTTCAACACTCAATACACTTGCACCAGTTTTCCCATGCACAGCACTTAGTTTTTCAACAGTATCCTCTATGATGGGAATATAATCTTGCAGTTGCAGTCCTGATGTTTCTAAACGTTTGATACTTTCTGGAAGCCAGCAAACGTTGCCCCTGATGTGGTTGATTGAGGAGACCACTTTGGAGTCACTAAAGGCGGTTACCGAGCTCGATAGCTGCAGTCGCTTAAGTGCGGCCAGTATCCATTATTCGGGAGATAGTAGGTTCGAATACCACTGTCGGTAGCCCTGAAAATGGTTTTCCGTGGTTTCCCATTTTCACACCAGGCAAATGCTGGGGCTGTATCTTAATTAAAGCCACGGCCGCTTCCTTCCCACCCCTAGCCCTTTCCAGTCACATCGTCGCCGTAAGACCTATCTGTGTCGGTGCGACGTAAAACAACTAGCAGAGAGAAAGGCGGTTAGAGATTCAGTAATAGATACAGCATTTCAGGATCAAAAGAATCTACAAGTGTTTATAGCATCTAGATGCTCACTATAGAAGTTAACTGCTTCTCTCCATGTCCCCTACCTCATTAACACTGGTTCTGGCGGCAGTGGTATCTCTGGCAATTGCTGTTTGTAAGATAGCACTCGTTGTGGAACTTTTAGAATAACCTCTTTTGTAGCTGAAATGAATCTATTCACTTGTGGAAACTTAGCTCTAATATCTTCGGCAGCACGTTGCAGTCCATAAGCCAAGCATGTAAAACGGAGCATATTGGGATAAAACACCTTCTGCAGCATCAGAATACATCACTAATACCTTTTCCTCTTTCATCTCAGTCAGCCACAGAGCTCTTAACTAATCATTCACAAATCTCGCAATAGTTGAGTGATTTGTATAGTCTAGCTCTTTACAGTAGATCAAACACGGTTTTGAGGCGCTGTCAGGTTGTAGCTTCCCCACCACAAGATTTGCAATAAATCTGCCCTTAGCATCTGTTGTTTCATCAACAGCAACCCACATGAAAAAAATTTCCTATACGCTGTCTTATGTTGTGCATTACCTCGTTGTAGCAGACTCGAAGATAATTCTTGCGTAGTGTTGATTGGTTAGGAACATGTTGCTTGCAGTATTTTTCCACAAAATATGTGAATTCACGCATTTCAAGTTTATACCATGGAATATTGGCTGCAATCATCGCACTGCATAAGTCTTTATAAAAAGGGTTACTAGAGGGTGAAAGCTGCATCTGTGTTAAAAATATTTGTTTCTTTTGTAGACGTCAACTGTTCGCTTTCTCTATGCAGAGCACTTCGTGCATATTGCTCAAGCTGGGATTTCATGGAACATGCAATATGTTTGTTGCATGCTTGGCAAATCACTACTTTGCCATCAGTTGCAAAGGATATAATCAATATAAGAAAATATTTCCACCTAATCGATACCTTATTTTCTTATATTGATTAGATTACATTATCGATACGGCAATGAAGTGGATAGTTTGTAATAGTTGCAAAGGACTCGTGAACTGCAATCCATGATTTTAACTTTGAAGCCAGCGAGGATGCTACTGGCGCCATATTGCCTCTAGAGGAAACTGATGTTCATGAACTATGTTCTTCAGCTGTTCAAAGAAACTAAAACCAAATTGAGACATTTCAAAGGAAGAAAGCTCTAAGAATAAATTTGGAAATTCCTAAGTACATAACAAAGAGGTCACAGAAATGCGTTTAGAAAAAATATTCCTGGAAACTCCAACATGAAAGTGGCTAGTTGGAAAGCAATTAACTCTAAAAGGGATGAAAGATTTAAGACTGGCACATGTAAAGTAACAGTTTTCCTGCAGCTAATTGGAACCCTTAGAAAAACCTATTTTGCAAGGGTCTCTACCTGCACCTATCATCCTCTCAAATATCTGTCACTCATAATTACCTTTATCCCCCTGTTGAGAGGACAGACAACAGCCCCACAGTAAGTGTGAAACTTCAATTCAGCAATTTACTTCATATGAAAACAGGAAAATGATAAAATATGTAATTTTATGTAATATCATTTACGTAGAATACCCACAAATAAAAAAAATATGTAAAATGAAATTCGGTAATAATAACCCTAACATAGTGTTTTGTGAACATATGGCTTTTCCCAGCACCTAAATAGCAAGGAACAAAATATGTAATTACATAGAAATCCCAGCTCTAGTCATAAAAGTGTCACAAAGTTAAAATAAATTTCAGTTTTCGTAAGAAATTGAAGTGTTGCGTTTTTTGTGCCGGTCAGTGTAAGTTCTTCATAATGACCCATGATGCTTCAAAATAGGTACCGGTAGGTTCAAAAAAGTAATGAAATGACACAATTTTGCATTATAAACCAATAGTAATTGCTTACCTGATCCAGTGACACTGCTCTTATTTTCTTTCGATCTTTGGTTCGATATGATCCCAGTAGCGCTTTCATTTTCCCTTTTACTGTAGAAATAGGAAAGTTTAGTTGAGAACTAATTTCCTTCCACGCATCTTCTCATGTATTGCGATTGAAACGGTTTTTGTTTTTCGAATTCCGCATAAAATCTCGATTTTTGTACAGCTCGACGACCTGCAGGCACTGTTCTTGATTCATCCCTCTTTACCGGGCGAGTTCGCCGTGCTGTTAGGGGCGTGCAGCTGTGAGCTCGCATCCGGGAGATAGTGGATTCGAACCCCATTGTCGGCAGCCCTGAAGATGGTTTTCCATGGTTTCCCATTTTCACACCAGGCAAATGCTGGGGCTGTACCTTAAAGACCACGGTCGCTTCCTTCCAATTCCTAAGCTTTTCCTCCCCCATCGTCGCCATAAGACCAATCTGTGTCGGTGCGAGGTAAAGCAAAATAGCGATTCATCCCTCGCGCAACTCTGGGAACCACGTTTACACTGAGCGCAATTCGATGAGTGAAACCCTTTGATGCCCGGACAGAAACCGACTGAGCTCCGGCTCGCAGCGAGGGCCCTCACTCCGCAATTACTCAGGAGTGAGTAATTGCGGAGTGAGGGAGCGTCTACACTACTAAGCTCAATTTCCTCGTAAAATTATTTCGCGAGGAAATTGCGCTTCGTGTAAACGCAGCTTAAGACCAAGTGTGAAGACTCGGTCATTATAGCATGGTAGTTTGTGGTCCCGCCACTGCAAGCGATTACAGTCGTTGCCTACGAGCACCTACGAGATATACAAGGCCGGGACATAGCTTATAATTTGTCGCTGAAAAGACGGCCCGACCGCTTTCACGGTTTGGCCGCAAGATGTCAGGTTTCTGTTCTGCTCTTGACGGACTTGAACATTGTGATGTACGGAGTAACTGTGATGTTGTGTTGATTTTATGCAACTTATTGTGCGTTTTGCTTCTGTCGGTGAGGTTGAAAAGCATAGTGCACTGTTGTGTAACTCTCTGTACTTCGGATACCGCTAAAAAGCAAGAAAATGTGACGTTCCATTATTTTCCTTCGGAGTGCGGTTTAAGGGAGAAATGCAGGCAAGCTATTTCGAGGCACGAGTATGTAGCTTGCATTTTAATATATCAGATTTCAGTATAAGCATATCAATCAAGCGAATTCTCCCCAACGAAGTTCCTTCTGTTTCTAGAGTATATCCTGTTCACAACAGAAAAGTGTCAAACGCAGAAAGGCTCCAGCTCCAAGAAATGACATATTGCCGTCAAAATTTAGTAAAATTACTGATTCAGATAACGATGAACATATCATATCTTCAGCATATAACTGATCTACGTCACCCACAAACAAAAAAGAAGTACCTACAAGTCTCGTTTCTATGTCAAAGAAAGGCTAAGAGTATCTATGTTAAATCTAAATATATATCGATGAGATTTCAAATGCCAAATTACGGAAAACAGTCTTTATACTGAGAAGTAGGATACGGTAATCAAATCACAAAAATGATTTAAGGTATCTGAACATGACCAACATGTAAACTAAATTGAAAATAATGGCACAAATGATCACTTAGGAGCTTTATTCCTGTTAGAACAAACCGAATCTTACGGGAAGAAAGAGTGAAATAGGAGAAGCGACGCTAAAAATTTGCGCCCTCTGGCATAGGAAAGCACCTACCAGCTACAGATTTGAGAACCTTGCACTGCCTAACTGTACCACATCAGAAGATGCTGAAAAGTTATATAGGATTTTCTAATGGCGAGACAGGCATAACATCGCTCTCCAAACAGCGGCTTCAATACGAATGTCGAAACATTAGATGTGTGGAGAAAAAGGTAGAATATTTGATAATTTGAGTCTCCGTGGCTCAGACGGCAGCGCGTCGGCCTCTCACCGCTGGATACCGTGGTTCAAATCCCGGTCACTCCATGTGAGATTTGTGCTGGACAAAGCGGAGGCGGGACAGGTTTTTCTCCGGGTACTCGGGTTTTCCCTGTCATCTTTCATTCCAGCAACACTCTCCATTCTCATTTCATAGCATCTATCAGTCATTAATAAATCACTTTGGGAGTGCCGACCCCATCGTACTAATAGCCTATATTTGCTTCATTCATTACATCCCTGACCCGGTCAATGACTGAAAAAACAGGTTGTAGGTTTTCATTTTCATTTGATAATTTATAAGATTGTGATTAAACCCAAAGTTATTTATGACCGCAATCTCAATCAGTTTATCTGATACACAGGCAGAATTAGAGAAAACGGGAAGAAGTGACAAACTCGCCAATAGACTTCTCTGCTTATTTCGTGAATTACTTATTTCGTTTGAGCAAAGTGTAAGAAATGAGTAGTAGAAAGTAAGTCATACAACTGCTCTTGGTCTTATTTTTTTAATCTCACATCTGTTTGGTGTCTTGTGAAATTGCTAGTCTTAATGAATTGTTATAGGTTTTCGTACTGGAACGTGTTGCAATTAGCGGGTGAGACAGTTCAGTAAAAAGAACTCTAGCGGCGCTTGTCGGAAGTATCTCGAGGACGAGTCTAGTGTGCTGTATTTCCTGGCCTTATGTATCTCGTAGGCAACGTTACAGTATATCCAACACGTGCTCCAGTAGTTCGGCAAGCCGGGTATAGAAAAGTGCGGGAGACGTTACCGTGCGAGATATTTCAGCGAATAAGTTGAATGTTCTTTGTTTTCAGTTCCTAAACTCGGTTCATTGTGCGTTGCGTTCTTCAAGCATGTGTCTTATGTGGCTTGATTAACCTAATAGTTCAGCATGCCGTACTATTTTGTGCCCGGCTGTAAGTAAGGAATTAATTTGCAAAATGGGCCAGAGCAATTCCACGTGTAACTTTTTTTGATGATAATAATTAAAATCATGAATAAAAATATATAAATAAAATTACTCAAAAACTTAATAAAATTATTAAGCATAATTATCCGAAATGTCCGTAGTATGGGCGCCAGAGTTCACCACAATGGATCCCTCGAATTTAGATAAGAGCATGATAAACTGTATATCCCAGGGCGTGTACATAATGCTGCGTACTGGTACATCTGCTGCAGGCCTTACCTAACCTCCTGAAAACGACTAATTAGGTAGGAACTGCACCTAGGTTCATCAATAACACTGATTCTAAAATAGCTACCTATATTCTTAACAAATTCCATGCATGAGCACCTCATCAACATACAACATTATACATATAATACACACATAAAATATTGCTGGAAGACTCCATATTTACAACAAGAACAACAATAATAATAATGAAAACAGTGGGAGAACGAAAGCGAGAACTAAGTTACCATTTGTAAATAGTCCGATGAACAATGTACATGTATGAAGATAAATACCCTTCACTGTCTCTATATCAATTCGACTTACCGATTCTCATAATCGGCAGTTATCACATCACACAGATACTGTACCTTGTACTACTGTGTTCACATATTTTAACACTTGTTGTAAAGATATATACACACGTCTGTCGATCCTCAACATATAAATTTATGGAAAGTCTGAGATAGCTTTCACCAACATATAATGCTAGGCCGCCACAAGTGCTACAATACTTAATGCGCAAGCACTCTCCACAATCATCCACTTTCCACGAACATAACAAGACTACGCTCCACGAACGTTTGAAGTCCAGTCCATTGCAGCCGTGTCACTCCAGTACCGTGTATCAGCACCACTTCCTTCCCGTACAGTGCCTCAGTTGTAGTTGTAGTTGTAGTTATCTTCCTTCTCGTTCCTTTACAATCACCTCTACAATCACCCTTACAATGTTCCATACCATGTCTTGGTTGCCGCCGTATCATCAACCTTTATAGACATCAACATCCTCCTCCTCTCGGATGAGACGTCTGGATTGGTGCTTGCCCACCAATCATGGGTGGTCCTCTTCTCAAGCCCAAGCCCTGAACTACTTCTTCCTCCCAAGACAATAACAAACTCTGGGGTATATTCCATGAATCACCAAACTTTCCCTGGTACAACAACAAGCTCATCTCATCAGGCTGGGATATATACATGACTCATGAATTTCCCGACGACCACAACAAATACATCTCATAAGACACTGGGGTAGCCATATGACTCATTCAAATTACCAGAGTTATTAAAGCAATGTTTTCCCACTCGTGCAAAACAAATTACTCATACCTACATATGTGGATATCTTCCAGCTTACCAATGTAAATGGCAATATACAAATGAAATACCAATACTAATACTAATAATAATAATAATAATAAATCGAATACTGACAATAATATCTCTAACTTCTACATATAATTCTGGGGTGTGATATATGTACTATCACATAACGCCCCCTTGGTGAATCGATGATATCACATATTATGATTCACCATAAAACAGAACTTCATACATAACCTTATAATGGCATAACTGAACACATAATTTACTGTAATAATGATATATACATTGCGTCTACTGCATTGTATGCATTGTATTCGCACACACGAAATACAATTTGTCCAAACAATAATAATAATAATAATAATAATAATAATAATAATAATAATCATAGTATGGCTATATACACACAACTCCGATTGTTTCATATACCACTGAATACAATCCCTTCTTGCTACTGTACACATAACTCATAATTGATAATATATACATCCAAGGTGCAGATCCTATCTCTTATATCTGCGAAGGCTATAGATATTAAATGTCCCAAGGACCTTTTTGTCAGTGGTTAGGAGCCTATAAGCACACTTGCCTATTCTACTGTCCACAGTATACGAACCCTAATATAAATGAAAAAACTATACATAAACTTAACATCAGCATCGATAAGCGAGTAATGCGTACCGCAATAAAATCTAACTACGTCTAGAATACACTCTATCTCACACACAAAGATTCGTACCATCCAGTCACACAAGAAGTATACAAGCTTTCATTCGGAACATTCATAAAAAGGAAATCCCTCTTTCTGAAATGCGCGGGAATCTCACTACGTTTACTCTTCCACAAAACCATAATTAATGCAAGCAAACAGATCACATACTTTTTCACACATTCCACATCAATATCATACAGCACGTCGTTCACATCACTCACACAACTCTCAGAATTAAATAAAACATTACGCACTCGCTTTAACAGTCTTTCTTTCATCTCACACACACTCACTCTATTACTGGAATTCTTACCATAATACACTTGGAAATTGCTGTCATTACTACTTAATGACCCAACAATCAATCCATCTTCACCACCTTCCATATCAGCTACTACTTGCACCACTTTCATGCCAACAACACTGCTACTTTTGACTCTCTTATCAGAAGTTTCATTAATCTCAAAGTCACCATTTTCACACATAATGGACCTAACTTTACTCTCCTCACGTACACTTAAATCAACAAAAACATCCTCATGATGTATACTCCGTGAACACTTTTCACTCACAAAACAACCTTCATCAACTTCACAAAAAATTTCAGAAACTTCCATAAGATTATCAATCGCAACACCGCTATTACCATCACTACTAGCACAAAGTAAGACATCCGACACATCTTTCTTACTTTCATCACGCCCCCTGTTCTCAAAATCTCCCTGAACACAAAACACATGGTCATACAATAATTCCTCTTTCACGTCTACCTCGTAACTTACCTGTTTCATCGCGTGAATAGGAATTTCGGTATCGGACTGCCTATCTGACCCAACTAAGAAGTCCGATTCCGGTTTAAATTACTTGACGTGGACTGTTCACTATTATCATGTCTCTGCACTTGATCTGGAGGTCTTTGATCCGTACGCCCCCTACTTTCTGATTCCCCTTGATTAGGTCTTCTGCCATAATATTCCTGGTGATTACCTCCTTGGTTAGAGTGTATGTTTCCCCTTCCGGAATTACCACCCTGATTCCCTTGCCTAGAATGACTGAAATTCTGATTATTCCTATCTCCCGCTACCTGATTACCTTGTCTCCCATTATCCCCGTAATTTCTACCTTCACTTTGCCTAGTCCTCCCCTGCCCTTCCAAAGCATCAAACCTCTCTAACAGCTGCTCTAATTCTTTAATCGTAACAATATTCTGCATACATGCAGCTAATCCGACCTTCTCAGGAAAATGCCTCAACATCTGGCGGACTGTATCTCTCTCCGATGCTAGACCTTCAATATTTTGGCTGATCAGAACATGCGCCAAGAAATATTCCGTCATAGATACACCTTCCTGAGGTTTATACTTGCCAAATAGCACGCGATCTCTTTCCCTTCCCTGAATAGCTTCACTCCAAAATTTAGAACTAAATTTCTCCCTAAATTCCTCTAAACTCGAAATACCCTGTCTATAAACTTGAAACCAGGATCTCGCTTCTCCAACAAATGCAATATCCAACATCTCATCAACCATACTCCACTCGATCAAACCATCGTCAAGATTCTTGGAAAACCGTTTCTCCACCGTTTTCAAGAATTCCATCGGATTAAACTGCCGACCATTAAACTTGGGTAATTCAGAGTCCTTCGTACAAGATACGTACCTATTATATATGCTGCTACCTAATTGGATTTGACTGATCTCCTGCCTTAATTTCACATGACATGATTTAATTCCTTCTTCCACTACCATTCTGGCATTTCCTTCTACTGACTTGAGGTCATCTTTTACCGACTTAAGGTCTTTCTCCAATTTCTCATCTATACGCTTCGCTAAAACGTTCTGATTGGATTTAATTCTATCTATTTCTTCTACTTTATCTTCCACTATTTTTATTCTCTTATCACATTCCTTGCTGTTTTCAACAAATTCTTTCCTAACTACATTAAATCGGCATTCAATTTTCTCAGTCAATTCCAAGCATTGAGCTTCTACCTTATTATTGACTTCCTGAATTTCCCTGCTTTGATGGTCAAATTTCTGGTTTAATTAATCTATTCTACCATTCACAGCACTGCTTAAACTATCAATTTTACTAGACAATTCAACACTCACTAAATTTAACTCCTTACTTTGATTCTCAATCTTACTGGACAATTCAGTACTAACTGAATTTAATTCACTATTAATACTGTATATTTCATTACTTAAAAAACTCAATTCACTCTTCAACTCTTTACTCTGACTATCAATCTTGCTAGACAATTCAACATTATTATTATCGATTTTACTGGACAATTCAACATTATTATTATTATCGATTTTACTGGTAACAGCATTTAATTCAACACTCACTGAATTTAACTCTTTACTCTGGCTATCAATCTTACTGGACAATTCATTAAATAGTGATTTAATCATACTAAAAGTTAAAGCCTCCCCTTTATCCCCTACATTCTGAATTTGAGACGGGTTACTCGGTTCCTCACCCATCGTTGCCAATAGATCCTTCCTACTATCAGCCATTTTGCTACTCTCGCTTAAATTAGATAAACTCAATGTGGTGGAATTCTTTTGCCTTCTCTTCTCCTGATTCCTAGTACCGGCAACTTTAAAAACCTCTCTATTTCTTAATTTTATAATACTTGACTCGCTACAACATTTCTTCATACTCCAACATACATATCACGTACATATAAAACACTTCACTGACATAGTTTGCAGAATTCCAACCACACCTGACAAGTGCACCTACGCTTATAAGCCTAACAGATGTACCAATCATTCAGCCACACGTTGGGAAGCCAATTGTAACTTTTTTTTGATGATAATAATTAAAATCATGAATAAAAATATATAAATAAAATTACTCAAAAACTTAATAAAATTAATAAGCATAATTATCCGAAATGTCCGTAGTATGGGCGCCAGAGTTCACCAGAATGGATCCCTCGAATTTAGATAAGAGCATGATAAACTGTATATCCCAGGGCGTGTACATAATGCTGCGTACTGGTACATCTGCTGCAGGCCTTACCTAACCTCCTGAAAACGACTAATTAGGTAGGAACTGCACCTAGGTTCATCAATAACACTGATTCTAAAATAGCTACCTATATTCTTAACAAATTCCGTGCATGAGCACCTCATCAACATACAACATTATACATATAATACACACATAAAATATTGCTGGAAGACTCCATATTTACAACAACAACAATAATAATAATGAAAACAGTGGGAAAACGAAAGCGAGAACTAAGTTACCATTTGTAAATAGTCCGATGAACAATGTACATGTATGAAGATAAATACCCTTCACTGTCTCTATATATCCCAAGACAATAAATAACAAACTCTGGGGTATATTCCATGAATCACCAAACTTTCCCTGGTACAACAACAAGCTCATCTCATCAGGCTGGGATATATACATGACTCATGAATTTCCCGACGACCACAACAAATACATCTCATAAGACACTGGGGTAGCCATATGACTCATTCAAATTACCAGAGTTATTAAAGCAATGTTTTCCCACTCGTGCAAAACAAATTACTCATACCTACATATGTGGATATCTTCCAGCTTACCAATGTAAATGGCAATATACAAATGAAATACCAATACTAATACTAATAATAATAATAATAAATCGAATACTGACAATAATATCTCTAACTTCTACATATAATTCTGGGGTGTGATATATGTACTATCACACATGGGAGGATACTGAGTTAACGCGTAATAGCAAAATTTGTCACGTGCATTTCTCTGATGATTTAATAGTACAATCAGATAATTCTATAGCCAATGATGAAGAAGTTAATATCTCTCGTATGAGACGGAAATTACGTCCAGGAGCAGTGCCTCACATTTTACTCTAACTTGCCGAGATATCTTTTAAGAGGAGCCTCCGTGGCTCAGACGGCAGCGCGTCGGCGTCTCACCGCTGGATACCGTGCTTCAAACCCCGGTGACTCCATGTGAGATTTGTGCTGGACAAAGCGGAGGCGGGACAGGCTTTTCTCCAGGTACTCCTGTTTTCCCTGTCATCTTTCATTCCAGCAACACTCTTCATTATCATTTCATAGCATTTATCTCTCATTAATAAATCACCTTGGGAGTGGCGACCCCATTGTAATAACAGCCTATATATGTTTCATTAATTACATCCCTAACCCAGTCAATGACTGGAAAACAGGTTGGAGGTTTTCATTTTCATCTTTTAAGGGAGATTAAGTCCCGTGATACTCCAGACAGGACATCATCAGGAAAAGAAGAAGACGAGAGTGCAGCAGCGAATGGGGAATTAAAAAGTCACTCTAATGTTGATCAAATCTTGGGACATCTAGAGTACTTACTGATGCCAAAAAGACAATAGTATCGTTCAAAAGGCGCATAGAAATGTTTATCATTATCTGAAGTGCCGATTTTTCTCCAGAACGAAGGAGATTCGGCGAGATTTACAATCTCAAACATCCGCCAATTCTTCACGCAAGCTTTCGAAAGTCCAGTAACCGATAAAATGAGTTTGTAAGTCGAGTATTACCTTTAAATAGTCCATGGGTGTATATGTACACTCCAGTAACCTGTGCTTTCCGCAACATGTGAACTTCGTAGCTCGTATTTCCATGTCCATTGTACCCTGCCGTGGTATTTTAATCGTAATCTCTCACTGTTTTTAAAATACAGTACAGTATATATCCTTATCAGTTACGAAGTAATACGTTTCCTCTGGCATCAATCCTAAGACCAGCTGATCGGTACTATGGAGCTTGCCCACTCAAGGAGTCCACACACTTGTTCTTATATTCGTCATGACTCATGATACTATTATACAGCCAATATCGTAAAATGTACTGCTGAAGCTGGAAGTCATTTAACACATTTATTTGATGTACAGGATATCATTATATATAAAACTAGCGCTTTGCCCGCAGCTTCGCTCGCGTCATAGTTGAGTTATGTCCCATTATATTATTTTATTTCCCATTTTCTTTTGAAGTCCACCGAACCAACCTTATGCGTTCATCGACTTTCGTAAGAAATGTAAGACATAAACGTAAATGTTGTGTTTTCCCGTCCCGGTTTCGGCCGGAATTGAAAAGTTTCACGTGTATTCCGAGTTCGCTGTTAAATGAAATTCTCCTGGAGAACACCCTGCAATAACAGTAGCTTCTATTATTTTTTGAACCCCATCACACGTAATCTAGTGCCATTGCACAACTTAGGTGGTTTGAGGTTACATAACAACATTACAGGTGCTCCTACTTTCAAACGAAGTTTGTAAGATGGGAATCCTGGAGGATTAAGAGTATTTAGGAATTCTACTGGATAATTGACAGCACCGTCCATTTGTAATACCGTGTCGACCGATTTATACTCTATTTCTTCTGCATCAAAATATGTAAGCAATGCTTCATTTATTTCATTAGCCGTCTCATTAAAGTAAATCTGCAAAAATCCAGGATCTTGATGAGCATTTGGCAATAGACTGCCTATGGAATGCTAAATTTGACCTTGTACTTTGAAAGTTGGCATAAAGCCGGGTTGGATGACTTGCTTAGCACCTAAAGATGTCATTTGAAAACAGCTGCTGTATTTTATAATTCGATCAAAAAAATGACCATGATCTGGATGGGCACCCATTAGTAACTGTACAATGGTTCAGGTGGAGATTAGAGTGGTGGCAGCAGAACCTTGCCAGAATCGCAACACATGCCTGGTGTTTCATCTTTCCACTTGGGAGCATTGCAGAATTGGCATTTATGGATCATTGTACCAGTGGTTATTAAGCTGTTATCTTCCTAATTAATTTCAGGATCGTAAGACATCCCGGAACGAAACTTAATTTTACATGGACGCAATCGTCTTTCTTTTCGGACCCTAGGGTGATGTTGCTCATATCGCGTTTGAATTGTCCTGTGATATTCGCGATTATTTTGCTGGTATGTAGTTGCCGCTGCTCTATGAAACTCGGGATTAATTTTCTGGTATGTCGGTGCCGCTGCTCTATGAACCTTGGGGTTATTCTTCTGGTACGTGACTGCCGCTGCTCTATGAACCTTGGGGTTATTCTTCTGGTACGTGACTGCCGCTGCTGCTCTATGGACTTCAGGATTTTTCTTTCGGTATTTACTTGGAGCAATAGTATGTGCGGAAGGATTATTCTGTAAAAATGTGGCTGCTGCTTTTTTTTTTAATTGTATTTTTCTCGTAGCATTTGAGTATCGACTACGACGTTTTTCAGAAACGTTTGTAACAACGAATGAAGCACTTGTTTCTTCGCACAGACATTCATATACAGTACTTCAAAATGTCCGTTAGAGAGATTACCAGTAAATCGTAATCTTTTTATGGTATTAGCTTCATCACTAAATGTCCAGTATAACTTTTGATCACGATAAACGTCAAAGCAGAATGGACATATTTTGCATGCTGCCATTAACTCACATGTTCCACCATAAGTTGAATCTTCTGACACGAAAAGTCAGCACTTTTCTGAGGAGGAATAGTTATTAGCAAGGATTGCCCTTATTGCTCAAGAGTTCTATCACACTCACTTCATTACTGGTCGACAATATTATGCAAGTTGCCTCCTTCGTCAATATGAGTGACATATCTTCGAACCATAGACGCATGCATGCCTCGAACTGGTATTGCTTTCGCCTAGCCTGTTTTACCAGTTGTACGGATGAAACAATTCATTTAAACTATAAGCGGCTGAACTCGCTAACAAAATATCAAACTGTAATAAATCTCCTTGATAAAGCAATATTCCTGTGTTATAAAAGGCCGCCAACAGGCAGATTCGAACCTGCATTCTTGCAGTCTGTAGCCCGTTAACTTAACCGTTGCGCTATCAGTGCAGCGTAAAACAGCTTCCCATGAATTCACTCACAAACATTCGTATATGTAGGCCTATATACTGTTAATTGTATTTTCTTTTCTTTAAGGATTTGGTTTATTACCATCTTAAAATACACGGAAGCGGAGTGAATTGGCGCGTACACTTATATGTTGGAAAGTGCCGCGGCCATTTTTAATTGGCAAAAGCCAAAGATTCATGCGCACAAAGGAAGTATTTCATCTGGAAAATCTAGAAAATAAAATATATTTCTATTGACTTTTCAAGAAATGCAAGATTTTTACTGTACTATTGAGACTATTTGGAAGACTGAATTAATATATATGTACAATATTGTTTAAAAAAAAACAGAGATAATGAACACAAATTTAAAACCACATATCACCCCCTTTCACCCCTTTAATATAAGATTTTTTAAATTTCTATTAAAATAGTATTTATGATATATGAAAATAAATATCTGAATGACTATAAGTACAATATTTTTCACAGAAATGGAGAATTTCAACAAAAATGTAAAATCACATTTCACCCCTTTTCACCCCTTTAAAATAGGAATTTTTAAAAATCCTGTCTTAATGCGTAGCTAAGCTATGGTAGGAACATGTCCTACAATTTTCATGCAATTATCTCCAGTAGGTTTTGCTGTGCATTGATTATCAGTCAGTCAGGACATCTTGCTTTATATATATATATATATATATATATATATATATATATATATAAGAGTTATGTCTGTACATTGCTCAGAATTTGATAAGAATGGTATTTCTGTATCGGTCTTGTCAATAGTAACAAGGAAATGCATTTTTTACTTTTCCGTAATTTCTGTCTGTCTATCTGTCTGTCTGTCTGTATGTATGTACACTCACTGAGCAAATGTCATGGGATAGCGGAGCACTGATGCGCAGGTGTGTTGTCTGCACACCACACGGCCCTGTGCCAGCGGCATTTGTATAGGAGACCTTGTGAGCAGTGGCTGTGCATGTGCATGTGACAGGTGTAACATGGAACGTCGTTGTGAGCTGACACCGTTCGAATGGGGTATGGGGGTCGGTGCCCGACGGATGGGAAGTGCGATTTCGGAAGTGGTGCTGGAATTCAACCGTGACCAGGGTGTATCGTGAATGGTTGAATGCGGGTGTCGCCATCCACAACAGACGAACGACCAGCCGTCCAGCCACCCTCGATGACCGTGACCGGCGATATCTGAGACGGATTGTCAATAGTGACAGACGGGCAAACGTGCAACAAATCACTGCTCAATTCAACACAGGCCGTGCTAGACACGTCTCCCAGTGGACAATCCGTAGGAACATGGATTCTATGGGGCATGGGAGCCGGCGCCGCACACGGGTGCCACTGTTAACCCAACGTCATCGGGCACAACGACGCGCATTTGTCGCCAGTCACCAGGGATGGACACTGGAACAATGGCGTAACGTGATATGGTCGGACGAATCACGATTTCAACTGCACCATGCCGATGGGAGACACCGTGTATGGCGCAGTCCACATGAATCGATGGTCCAGGGCGCTGGTGTCTCTGTTATGGTCTGGGGTGCATTTTCCTGGTATGGAATGGGCCCCCTAGTTGTTCTGGAAGAGACTTTGAATGGTTCGCGGTATGCTGAGCTGCTCGGAGACCATCTCCACCCATTTTCGGCCTTCCAGCGCCCAGATGGTTCTGCGGTGTTAACACGCCGCCACATCGCTCGTACGTCGCCCGGGAATGGTTCCAGGAACATGCAGCGGAGGTCCAACGACTGCCATGGCCATCTCACTGCAGTTCGCAGGGACAGAGGAGGCCCCACACGCTATCAGGTGACTATCCCATGACATTTGCTAAGTTAGTGTATGGTACACGCATCACGAGAAAACGGCTGAAGATAATTTAATGAAAATTGGTATGTGAAGTCGGGGGATGAGCCACTACAATCTAGGCTATAAATTATTTTGCTCACGCTGAGTGAAATGGTAGTTTAGGTGAAGGCCTAAAATTGAATTCTCAAATATTTATATTATTAGTGGTCTTATCGATAAATACTACATAACTAAAGTTATATAGAGTTAAAATTCCGATCATTTATGTCATACATTGTTACCGTACCGGCTTTGATAACATAGACATTAATGAATTTGTATTTTTGTTGCTAAGTGCATATCAACGCCGAGCCGCGAGGAAAAGGGTTAACAGAATCTAATGAAAGTCGGTATATAGAGTCGGGGAATAATAAACTACAGTCTAAGTTATAAACCATTTTAATTCGCCCTGTATGAAATTGTAGTTTAGGGGAAGGCGCTTAAAATTGAATTTTTAAATACCTATGTTATTGGTCCTATCAAAAAGTACTACATAACAAAAGTTATAGAGAATACAATTTCCGATCATTTATGTTTTAGTCACTTTTACCGTACCGACTAAGAGTGGTATTTCAGAGTCGGAAGAAAACTAAATGTGAAGACCTACAATATTGAAAGCGCATAACATTGATCAACAATAACATTACATTGACCATTGTTTGTGGTGATGTTCTTTGTCTTTTATGCTTAGCGATGGCAAAAATACCGATATATTGATATTGCGATATATTGAAAACTTATTTTCGATAATCGATATTTATTGCGCATAATATATCGGCATATTCAAACGATATCGATATATCGTTAATGATAACCCAAGAGTCCAAGACCAAACAACAATATAATCACATCATCAGACCTCAATGCATATATATCAATATTGGTATTCTGCCTGTGCACGCGACTGGTTGGTTGAGTATATCTTGCTACTGGAATTCGCGGTTTAATTATCCATGGAATATATCCATCAACGGCTGCAAATTTCAGATGAGCACCAGCTTTCACGGTTGGTAGGGTCATACTTCCGAAACACAAATTTTCACTGACCCTCAGCCACAAGATATATTTATGTCAATAGACGCCAGCCGTCGAGGCATAGATCCTGAATAATTAGCTTGTTGAAAGAACTAAGTACACCTGTGAAAGAGACTGATAAAATAGTGTCAGTAATGCTTGATGAAGTTCATATAAATTTCGAAAATTAGTAGGAATGGCCGAAAATAGTTAAGAATATGATGCTGAATCTACCGTGCAAGTATTTATGGCTTTATCATTGCATTCTGGAAACAAAGATATCATTGGTCTTCTTTCTCGTGAACAACATTAACTCAGACACTTAAGGTGTTAGAATTCATGGTTGAATTAGGTTTTGATGTTTTGTACTTTACTGCTGATACCATCTTACACAAAATATTTTGGTCATTATATTTGATTACCTTAATTATCTTGTTTTTCTTGAAACTGCCGTGGTCCCCGTTTTATATAATTTCAATATAATTTCAAATCCTTGTATTTTGGAAAAAAAAATGGATATCGAGACATATCGATGTTTTGTTTTGATAGTAGGATAATATCGGCAAATACAGTAGAGACAATACGCGACCCTTACGGATTTAGCCTTGTTAAAATGGGAGACAATTCGACGGTGGCACTCCTAGTGACTTGACCTGAAAAGTCGCGCTAAATTCAAATATCAATGGAAATGCATATACGAAAATGGATAAATAAACTGCGTCTAGAAAGAAAGTATTATTGAGATATTAACTTCGAAGTTGCCAAAGCAATTCTGGATAAATGAATGAAGAATTATTTAAAATGTTATTATTTAAAGACTGAAATTAGACATATAAACAAGATGTGAAATGGACTGCTGTGAAATGGGTTGATCTTTCATTTGTGCACTACTTTTTTTGTTTTAGCATTCCTGCCTAAACTTTTACGGTTAGATTTGTCTTTTTTCTCATTTAAAAACATTAAGACACTTGTCAATAAAAATATCGGCACATTCCTTACACACATAATGTAATGAATTAACATTTAAAAACTGAACAATTTTCCTCTTAACATGAAGCCTACTAACAGAAAGAAAATCTATAAAATACTGGCTTTAATCTGAGAAGAGGGATAAAAGAAAGAAATGTATGAAAATGTTGTCGATAGTGATGCTTTGAGGAAAAAATGTAACATGCCGTTGGCTGTATAGTTGAGGATTTTTAAAGTCACTGGCCTTAAATGATGTGAACAGATCTTATAATTCTTATATAAGCGTAATGTTCCTTCTTTCTTGTACACCTTATCCAAATCACTTCTGTGACATTTCAAAACCCACAGATCACACCTACAACAACACATCGGTATTGGAGGTTAACTGCTGCACTATACAATAAAATATGCATATTATATTTTAAGCCAGTTAAAATATGGCTCGAGCAGGTCAGAAGATTATGAAGTACTATAAAAATATCTTTGTCACTGGAAGAATATATATGAAACACAGTATTGCTTACATTTTCTTGTCACGAGCGTAGCGAAAGAAAGACCGCGCATTCTTCTCTACTTCATAGTTACTGCAGCCAAACACAGTACATACCTTTCCCCTCATGTTGAGAGGAGATATCAAGGAATGGCACACGCTACTATTTAATGTCAACTCACTGAAAACGCATAAATAACACCAAAAACTTCACACACAAATACACGTGCTCTTATGACAGAATCAATAGTTCTCATGTCTACCCGCTAGAGAGAGCGCTAATAGCTGTCCCTCGATATCTCGCTGAGTGTCGCGTTTTGACTCTACTGTATTTGATATCGGCATCGATATTTTAGTACTGTATATCGGAACGTCCATGGGTGTTATCGTTGCCTAAGAGATAAGTAAAGGCCTGCACGGTCTCTTCAAGTAATAAATTGACAGACTAGCAGCAGTTCAAACAGCGCCGCTGTATGTCAGGTTTTCCCTCCATTCCTCAGCACGATTCCAATTGGCATTACGAGAATAACGTGCACATAAAAGCACATTACAAATAAAAAACTTTGCGTTTTAAGTAGGAAAATGATATTCATATGACGTTTAATGAAGAAAAATAAATGTATAACCCAGTAATTCAAGATGAGCTCATACGAATCAGGTAGTATCATTGCAACCTGAAAATTTACGTCCTAATAAAAATGAAAGTACTCCATAGTATTTAAAACTCTGTAGTATTCACATAACCTACGTCGAAGAATGCAGAGTGGATCTCGATCCACAAGTGGCCATGGCTGGTCCGTGGTCCCACAGCTCTGCACTCCGACCGGCCAACCGAACAGAGGAGGGGTGGCCACAGCTCTACCGTGGCTCTTTACCCCTGTATTCCGAAGACAGGACAGGGCTGGACCTCAAGGCTGGTCCCCACTGTTGACTGTCCTGAGAATGGTTTTCTGTGGTTTTCCATTCTCATGCATTAAGGCGAATGCCGGAAAAGTTCGTAGTATGGACCACGGCCACCAACCCCCCCTCACCACCTCCAAGCATATCTTTCAAAGTGACAAATCTCCCGGCCTGAGAGACGGCGTCACCGTCTAAGAAGCCAGCCTCCTCCTTCAGGTGAGGAATAAGAACATTTTATAAGTAGTACATAGCCTAGTCTTGCCATGCAGATATGATAGCATTGATTGCGGCTAAAGCATGTGCTTTCAAAAATGTTCACTACATGCTACAGACTTCGAGGCTCTTCACCCTTGTATTCCGAAGACAGGACAGGGCTGGACCTCCTCGTCACCCCGACATGATATAATTTTGACCCATTTTTCTCGTAGTTCTACATCTGCTCGTGGAAAGAAATGCCAATATCTTTCTGAAGTTTATTCTGGCAGAAGGGAACGTAGCAATAAACAATTGTTTATCACGCGCAATAAACATCCTGTGAATATAGGCCCTAAAGTTTACAATAAACTCTGTCTCGGCTCTTGTATATTTATCAATATGCACAAAACATTTTCTTAATGTAAATCCTCAGCTTGTTTAGTCAATTGAGCGGGTTAGGAATGGAACGAATAAAGCCCCATCTAGCGGCGAGGATGGGAACTGTGCCGGCTGCCGAAGCCTGTCGCACTTCTCTGGGGCAATGATTAATGACTGACAAATGAAACGATAGTGGAGTGTGTTGCTGGAATGAAAGATTATAGGGAAAACCGGAGTACCCGGAGAAAAACCTGTCCTGCCTCCGCTTTGTCCAGCACAAATCTCACATGGAGTGACCGGGATTTGAACCACAAAACCCAGTGGTGAGACGCTGACGCGCTGCCACCTAAGTCACGGAGGCTTCTATTTTCTTAATCTTACGTTTAAATATAATACATATACTCACCCCAAGCTAAATACACAAATCAATGCCTCTTACAACTACTTTTAAGGCTTATCTCACCTAAAAACTCACTTATCTTTTTGCTTCACAATTTCCTTATACGTCTGTGTTGTTAAACAATGGAGGGCTAACACGAAGTCTAGCGGCGACTGTGGAACTAGAACGTATTTCGCGCTGTGTAAACTTCAATGTGGAGGCCTTATTACCAAATACAGTAGAGACAATACGCGACACTCAGCGAGATATCGACGGACAGCTATTAGCGCTCTCTCTAGCGGGTAGACCTGAGAACCACTGATTCTGTCATAAGAGCACGTGTATTTGTGTGTGAAGTTTTTGGTGTTATTTATGCGTTTTCAGTGAGTCGACGTAATTAAATAGTAGCGTGTGCCATTCCTTGATATCTCCTCTCAACATGAGGGGAAAGGTATGTGCTGCGTTTGGCTGCAGTAACTATGAAGTAGAGAAGAATGCGGGGTCTTTCTTCCGTTTCCCTCGTGACAAAAAAATGTAAGTAATATTGTGTTTGCATTTTGCATATATATATTCTTCCAGTGACAACGAGATTTTTATAGTACTTCATAATCTTCTGACCTGCTCGACCCATATTTTAACTGGCTTGAAATATAATACGCATATTTAATTGTATAGTGCAACAGTTAACCTTCAATACCGATGTGTCGTTGTAGGTGTGATCTGTGGGTTTTGAAATGTCACAGAAGTGATTTGGATAAGGTGTACAAGAAAGAAGGGACGTTACGCTTATATAAGAATTATAAGATCTGTTCACATCATTTCAGGCCAGCGACTTTAAAAATCCTCGACTATTCAGCCAACGGTGTTACATTTTTTCCTCAAAGCATCACTATCGACAACATTTTCATACATTTCTTTCTTTTATCCCTCTTCTCAGATTAAAGCCAGTATTTTATAGATTTTCTTTCTGTTAGTAGGCTTTATGTTAAGATGAAAATTGTCCAGCTTTTAAATGTAAATTCATTGCATCATGTGTGTAAGAAATGTGCCGATATTTTTATTGACAAGTGTCTTAATGTTTTAAATGAGAAAAAAGACAAATCTAACCGTAAAAGTTCAGACAGGAATGCTAAAACAAAAAAAGTAATGCACAAATGAAAGATCAACCCATTTCACGGCAGTCCATTTCACATCTTGTTTATATGTCTAATTTCAGTCTTGGGGACACGGGGAGTGAATTTTAGCTAAAAATTGTCGAAAAATCGATTTTCTGATTTTTCATTATAAATACTCCTAACCTTTGCGGAACGATTAGTGGTATTTTTTTCGGCACTCCACCATTTTTAAAGGTCTACCAGAGGTTCCAAATGTCCGGTGCGTGGACCTTTAAACGCCCTCTTCTGATAGATTTGCCCAGCTAGTGTATTTTCTCTAATTTTCAAGCTATTTAAGTCAAATTTCTTCCCGCCGCGTGTCAGGAGACTGTACTGGTCTGCTATCTAGTAGCACTGATGAAAACTATTATTAGTAGTACTACGTACACATTCGCAGCCCAGCGCTCGTGCAGTGCAGTCCTGTAAGCACTAAGCTCCGGCTACCAAGAAACTAGTAACCAGAACGCTAGTTATCTGCCGCTAACTGCGATACCTACGCTCCAGCCATAACATAGGGTTCTACCTGAGAGCCCCTTCACCACGGGAATAGGCCACCTGCAATACTGCCTATTTCAAATCAACAATTGCTAACTGCCACCAACAATAGGCAGAAACTGCAACCGCCTGCTAGCCAAGTTCACGGCAGGCCCAAGCAAATTTGTCAGAGCCCTCAGTGAGGTCACTGGTTCGAGGCTTGTCCCGTTGAGATACGGCAAAACTAAACCTGCTTCGACCGTGCCCACTGAGAGAGCACCTAACAGCGCGCCGGTCCTCTTATTGAGTTTGGCCGTTCCAGTGTTTTATCATAAACACCCAAGCCTCCCCAGCCCATACCAGCCTGTCAGGACCACCTTGGTGGATTGAGTAGCCAAGACACTGACATTCCCATCTCAAACCATGTCCAAGAAACCCCCAACCACCCCCAATTTCGATCAACCACTTGAAATTCGCACCAATAACCGCAACACCTGGTATGATCCTTTCATTTTTCCAATACCTTACGAGCTCCACCTATCCAGACACACCCGGTTCCACCACAGCCGACGCACATATACAGCCATCCAGCCAGTCATAAAACATATCCAGCTCTTAGAGGAGCTCTCTAACGGATGCATAATTATATTCCCTATGGATATTGAGGGCAGCTATAGCGCCATTCTTGAACATCTAAAAACTCAGGACATCCGTTACAGAGTGGATTTTGGGTACGCGCCAGACGCCGAAGTAGCTACCCAAACCGAGTTGGACGCAACACATGCACATACAGCAACTCAAACTAACCCTGCGCCTCCAACATTCACTAAACTTTCACAAACTCACTCAAACCATGCACATCAGTCAGTACAGACAGACGATCCACCAATCATCACAGACTCACCCCTCTCTCCCCCACCAGCATCCGAACCCGGGACTGAGACCCCATTAGTCTCACAACCGAGTACGGAAACACACTCTAGATGCACTCAGACTGGGAGTAGGCGTAAAAAACCTGCCCCTAAGTCCAAGAAATCACCAACATCCAACACCACAGAGACTCGAACCCGCCCCCCCTCCTACACATCACTCATCACACAGTGTTTCAATTGTCTTCGACTGAACCACTCTGCAGCCTCGTGCTCAGAGGCTCAACGGTGTAATCGGTGTGGCGGTCCCCATCGTCACACAGAGTGCACTGTACCACGCAGCCAGCCGAGGTGCGCGAACTGCCATGGCAGTCACGCCGCCTCATTTTCTGGCTGCCCGTTCTTGAAGAAGGCAATTCGAAGCCATTACAGACGCGCCAGGCACTTACAGGCTCACTACAACACACCACAGACACCACTCAGCCATGACACGCTGCACCACTCGAACCCAGGACCTTCCACCAATGCACATACTACCCAGCCCTGCCAAGCTTCCCACGCCCTGATCAGTATACTCTCCAAGCTATTAACAATTCCGGATCAGCCTTTACTCCCTACCATGCCTGCCAAGCAACTGATTCTCCACTAAATCCCGCCCAGTAAACCGTCCCTGCTCAGTATCAAGTAAAGATCTCACTTCCTTTAAAACACTGGAACATACGGAAACCGAGGCGGGAGCACTACATATTAATGCTGCTTAATTAATAATGCTGTACTTTCCAAATTTAACACCTACAGATGCTGTCAAATTATTAATTAACATCCGCAGATACTTGCACTTTTAAAGTAAAAGTGCAAGTTGCGAACTCAAGATACGATGAAGCGTTACAAACCTCCTAACGTAACAATAAGCTAGGCAAACTCTGCTCCAACAGGGTGAGCCACATCGTTCACTAAAATAGCTGTGTTAGCCATGATCACTGAATGTGGATTTTTCCTTAGGCACCTAACACACAAAAACACTACTCGCACAAACAGTTAAGCAACATCGGGAGTGGTCACCCACTGGACACACACATACATTCAACAACAATACGTTACTATCAATATACTATTAATATTATCAATATACTGAGAATTAACACACAACAAATAAATCAAATATACTAACAATACACACAACCGCATAACTAACATTAAAGGCCGACAGAGGAGTCTCGAAGAGACACCGGTATCGGCATAACACAAACACCTATCTCTCGAGATAGGTGAACCATACTGAAACCTGGGCGTAATGAATATAAATACTAAAATAAAACAATATTTTAAAAATCAATTCAGGATTTGTTTGATGCATGGTGCTTTATACATGCATATTTTTACCTTACATATTCTAATGCGTTACCATAAGAATAACATATCAATAACCCTCTAGTTCTGAAATATTTAACACTGATTTTGATATTTGATGTTCCGCTAATAAACACATGGTTTTCATGCTCTGGTTTGAGGACGAATACACGTGCATTTGTTTACTATCTGTCTGAGTGTTTTTGTGTTTATTGAAATGCATTCCGTTAGTTCACATCGGCGTAAACCAAAAAGTAGGAATAAGAAGAAACGGGAAATGGCAATGAAACGAGCTGCCGCTAAGTGGGGATCACGAAATGGGATAGGTAGTCAGGAATGTGATTTACATGAAAACACAACCAACCTTCATGAAGTAAGTGATACTAGTGAAGGAGTGGATGTTATTACTACTAAAAGTGAGAAGAAGATGATGTATTTTGATAATAAGCCTAATCCTGCAAGTTCTTCCAATACCCAAACGTGTAGTGGTGATTAGATTTTGGTACATACTAGTGCTTTGGATCAGTTGGTAAATAAACTAAACTGTAGTGAGTGCGGTAAATCTTTTCTAACTGTTCAACTGAGAGAGAGACATGGTCTAGCTCGTAAATTATGTGTGAAACGTACAGATTGTGGGTTTAGTCCAACACAGACATATACCAGTCCTCGTGTTGAAACGGAGACTACATCACAGAGGCCTCCATTTCAGATAAATAGGAGCACTGTGGATGCGTTTTGGGGCCTAGGTTTAGGGCATAGGGGAATGGAAAAGTTCTGTGCTGCTCTAGGAATGTCAGGTATGGACTCTAGGACATTCACAAGTCATCTGTGTGCTTTGGCAAAGGAAAGTAGCTCTATAAAAGAGAAAGTGTTGTCACAGTCAACTGCAATTGTGCGAAGGGCATATGAAACTCTTGAGTCAAATTTGGACAGTGAGACTGTGATTGATGTTTCTGTCTCATATGATGGAACGTGGCATAAGCGTGGGCACTCTTCTGCTTATGGTATAGGCATAGTCATAGATTTGTTAACCGGTCTGGTGATAGATTACGAGGTTGTGTCCAAGTATTGTGCATTGTGCAGCATTTCTGCCTTGGAACTTTGTATCCTATCCCCAGAATATCACATATGGCTTGAGGGACATAAATCCAGTGGGGAATGCAATAAGAATTATGATGGTTCTTCTGTAGCCATGGAAATGTTTGCTGCAGAAATTCTTTGGAAGCGTTCCATTTCTCATTGTAAGATGCGCTATACTACAATGCTCTCAGACGGTGACTTTAAAACTTTCAATCATCTTGTGAGTGAAAATGTTTATGGTAGTGAGGTAACACTCAAGGAGGAGGAATGTATCAACCATGTTGCAAAGAGAATGGGTACAGGCTTGAGACAGGTAGTGCAATCATGGAAGACAAAAGGAGTACAGCTAGGTGGTCATGGAAAAGGAGCTCTTACCAATGCTGTCATTACAAAACTTACCAGCTACTACAGAAATGCAATTGTTAATCATATTCCTAGTGTAGTATACATGAAAAGAGCCATATATGCCACTCTCAGTCATTGCATGTCAACAGATGTGAAACCACAGCATGGCAAATGTCCCAAAGGCTCTGATTCCTGGTGCTTCTATAATAAAAGTATGGCACAAGGCATAAAGCCGCAGAGCCATGATAAAATGTCCATCAATTTATCAGAACCATTAGTACTAAAAATAATTCCAGTCTATCAGAGGCTGGCATCTGATGAGTTATTGTCCCGATGTGTTCGAGGAGCAACACAAAATCAGAATGAGTGTTTGCATTCTCTAATCTGGCGGAAGTGTCCGAAAGAGATTTTCATCTCGCAGAAAAGACTGGGTATTGCTGTTTGTAATGCTGTAACAGAATTTAATATGGGATGCACTGCTGCAACTGAACTCAGGTCCTCAGCAAAAGTCCCTCATGTAACACAAGAAATTGTGAAGAGACGTGACAGTCGCAGGATTTATGAAAGTGCCCGGTCAGCCTCTCAAAAGAGAAAAACAGCCTGTCGCAAGACAAAGGTTCAGAAACTGAAAAAGGAAGCTGTAAACAAGAAGAAGGAAGGTGTTACTTATGGTGCAGGACATTTCTAGTTGATAAGGTAAGCTGACATAGTGTAAAAACTGCTTGTTTTCATAAAAATGCGTTTTTCTCCTATTTCTATTTTTGAAGATAGAATTTCTTCCTTGCACAACAGTTTTAGTGCAAATGAGCTGTAAATTCTTATGTATGTCCTTTGATGCATTTTCTACAACTGCAAGCAGTAGTTCTGCTGTTAAACAAGTGGATTGCTCAGAAAAAAAATTCAAACTTCAAAGAATAATATCTTGAGAAAAAAAAGTTGTATCAGAAAATTTACTATATCACAGTAAATAATATAAAACTGTTAAAATGAATGCTTAAATTAATGTGTACAGGAACAACACATCAGAAAATAATTTAATAATTGTACTAACTTTCTTAGTATTATGCATGGGGTATTTTGAAAAGTTGCATAATTTGAATAAAGAAATTAGAAAACTCGCTCCCAGTGTCCTTTTAAATAATTCTTCATTCATTTATCCAGAATTGCTTTGGCAACTTCGAAGTTAATATCTCAATAATACTTTCTTTCTAGACGCATTTTATTTATCCATTTTCGTATATGCATTTCCACTGATATTTGAATTTAGCGCGACTTTTTCGGTCAAGTCACTAGGAGCGCCACCGTCGAATTGTCTCCCATTTTAACAAGGCTAAATCCGTAAGTGTCGCGTATTGTCTCTACTGCATTTGTTATTACTAATCAATCACGTAGGCAACGGTGTTACATATTCCACCGTTTGTATTCGAATTATAGTCCAGCCTATCAGAGGCTCAGAGCAAGGTATTGATTAAATTTGATATTTCCAGGTTGCATTTCCACCTTCACTAGCACCATCACTTGAAGAATTATCGGAGTTGTCTTGTGCGGATGTTGTTAATGAAAAAAAAAATCAAAGAAAAACGATACATTTATGGAAAAAACTATATATTATGCGATAAATTGAATCAAAATATCGGTATAAATAAATCGATAAATCGAAAGGAAAATATCGGTACTTCGTAAAAACCGATATATCGTTGCCATCCCTACTTATGCTGCCGCTCAACTCCGATAGATGGGAATACTCCTGCGTACCGTACCGAGTATAACAGCCTGACTGAATATTGGTGGGAAATAGCTGGGGAGTTAGAAAACTTTCTTCTTTAGCATGCCATACCTCCGGTTCATACATTTTCTGATACCGTACTGCTGGTACATAACTCACTGGTTCATTACAGTATTCCAGCTATTCGATCCCTACTCTGACGCGCTGTTTTGACTGAGCAGTGTGCACTCTTAAAGGCAGAGGCTCACGTAGTAGTAGTAATAGTAGTAGTAGTAGTAGTAGTAGTAGTAGTAGTAGTAGTAGTACCTGGTCTAGAATTACAATTTAGGCATATTCCAAATTATAGCACCACAATTCACTAAATAACTCAAAATTTAACCCTGAAAAGAGCCGTCTCTTAAAAAGATTCTTCATCTTCACTTTTATTAAATTCTACATTCATTTTATTCAAAATTAGCAGTGAAGAGGGGGTTTCTCCTCTGGCTTGGAGGAAAAAATTGCCTCCAAGTCAGATTTTTCCGCCGCCAGTGTAGTGAATTGAGATTTTCCGACTCATCGGGTACTCCTAGGAAAAAGATAAGTTAAAGGGCATAGTTTTTGACCTGGGACTCTCCACTATCGAACACCCCCCTTCCGAAAAAAGACAGAGTATCGGATCACAGCTGTCTGCGGCCTGGTCATTCCAACTCTGGAACTTTGGACTGTTAGATCGGCAGCGTAGTATTGCTCGTTAAAATTGAGAAAACGTGTGGTTTTTCATTTTATCGAGTATTTCATGCGACATCATTGCTTTTACTCGCGCCATTTCTACTGACGTCATCGTAATGGCCTAATGTTCATTTCAGTTGGGAAAACCACTAAGGCCCGGTTTCATCAACGTGGGTTAAATATACTCTAACCCTGGGTTTGTTAACTTAGGGTTAATAGGTTAACTCATTCTTAAAAGTCAAGCGTTTCACCAAGCTATTTCGGCAGAGGGTTAACTAACACCGCGTTAACCCTCGCAGGAAACAGCTGCCCTAATAATCAAGGAGGCAGTGACTAAAAATCAGAAATCATGAACACGCTTCTTGCGTGGTTCTTTTGTTCATTTCTTGCGCGGTATTTCGTTTTCTTCCTCAGGTCCGTGGTAGATATTATTCTTTCGTGATCTTGAACGAAAAATGAAAGAAGTGCAGAAGAGAAATAGTGGCACGAATTTTTCTGCTTTAGAAAAATCATTACTTATTGAATTAGCCACCGATTACCGAACTATTATAGAATGCAAGAAGATTGACGGTATAAAATTAAAAGAAAAGGAGGATACATGGGAAAGAACAACAGGGGAATTTAATAATATTGCCCACGTTACACTGCGATCTACGAAACAACTAAAACAGTTCTATAAAAATTTTAGCTTCTCTGTGCCAAGAGTTGTGTTTTGAAAGTTGGCACACCTTCACAGCAATAACACACTCGAAAGTAAATAAATATACAGTTTAATTTCAAAGTGCATTTCTGTATAACCACTACGTAATACACAGTATAATGTCCATCGGTGGTGTACTATTGAAGTGGTGTTGTGCAGTTGCGTTCCTATATGCCACTGTAGTGCTGTCGTTATCAATGTGAAGAATGATGTCATTCTCAATTCCAACATTCCTATTCCTTCTCCTTCCTGTGAGATACTGATGCGGAGTCAAATCCTGTGGGGGAAGTTCATCTCGGGTCTCCACAGTAATATTGTGTAATACCGCTGTTGCTACTATTACGGTCAATGTAGTTTCTAGTTTAGTTCGCACGCCCAAGTTTGTTTCCATCAGCTGTGTATTCTAACCTCTCGCGAACTTCATTGACGAATTTACTGACGACGGTTTTTGAAGTCTATCTCTTCAGAAATTGTTCCTCAGATAGATTTTCAAAGTCTTTCCTCCTTATTATAGACCTATTTCTGTTAGGAACACCGTTTAACAAATCTAAATAAAGCAACTCTGCATCAAATGCATGATTTACGGTCGCCATTATGCTTTTAACCTCGAATAAACAGTTTAACCCAGGTGAAAGGAGGGGTTAACTTAACTCCGGTCTTAACCTAGAGTTAAAAATAACTCTCCTTGATGAAATGGAATGAACAGTCAAATTCAGAGTTAAAACTGTGTAACTCGGGGTTAAGGTTTAACCCACGTTGATGAAACCGGCCCTAAGAGTCTTTCTGAGGATGTAAAAAGGCAGGTGGAGAGTGAGTGTCTGCCATTATAATGCAATTCTCCAACCTGATTGTGACTGATAGTAGGCAAGTGGGCCTACCAGTAAATGAAAATTCCCTAACGCAGTCTTCTATGAGAAAAGCCATTTTGGTGATTTCTCCGTCGCGTTTCCATGGTAATGTTAAGAGCTACGAAATTTAATACAGTCTTACTCACAACGTGTACTCTACCTAACCTACAATTCTGCACACAACGTAGAATTCCGTAGCGAAGCACGGGTATATCAGCTAGTATCTGTATAAATGTTGCTATGAAACAATAAATAAAATGGGCGATTAAATATACTGTAAAAGTATGTATTTTGTTGCAGAAAACATTCTTACAAATGAAGATTGCAAACGTAACATTTTCCAAATAGGCAGCACAGATACTTCCTACAGTCTGCGGAACACACTTCATAATAAATTAAATTTTAGGGAACACGACTTATGAAATATTATTTTAATATACACACATCAATAGTGATGTGGTGTATGCAAAGGGTCATCAACTGCATATACTAGAAAACGAAAGTGTGGAATGGCTATTCTGACTACAGTTTTAGAAATCTGCGCAGTAGCGGGAGTAAGTACGCAAATGAGACTCGTCAGTCATCAGGCATCAAGAGCTACTACATTTACAAAGTAAACTATGAAACCTTTCAAAATAGTTGGAAAATAGTAGCCACTACAATACCAAATTGAGCACCGAAACGTAATCGTTGAAACGGTCAAGATACGACGGAACACGGCGTACGGGAAACGTATGGAACGAACTCCATTCGAGGGCTCATTCACTTCCAAGCGTGACGTAAATCATTCCCTACGATGGCTTCCCACACAATCTGATTAGCATGAAAGCCCTACAGCACCAGGTAAGATATTATAATTGGATACGCCGACAAGGGAGGACATTTGACTGGTACTCGAGTTTGTTCAGTCCGTGTACAATAGCGATCACACACATGGACCTCAAACATCGTCCACAGAAATTAAAATCCCAGTAGCACAACCAAAGCTTGTTTTGAATTAAATACTTTGAGGATGCCTAAAATAATACATGACCATGATTTCGGTTAAATTATTCATCTTTGTTTTTGTCTTTGTCTTCGCACGACTATTAAATATTCGTACCAAGATTTCATGCAGGTTAAATTAATGAAAATAACGACAAACTTGAAAAATAAGTTAACGAATTGGAGCTCCTTGTCAGTTTAGTAATACATACTTGACCGGAAGAATTACACGAAATTCTGTCGATGATAAAAACTGTTATGTGCAACTTTGCAGCAACATTAATTATTGAAACATTTAAATCGCAAGCATCCGAAAACAGACAAAAGAAATTTCCTTTAGGCCCGAAAGCAGCAAAACTAGAGGACATTCGAGTTACTTCTTCACTGATGGAGAAATAGTAGAACGGAGAAGTATTAATAATATAGGTCCATTCACTAATTTTAAGCCCCCTCCTCCCGCCGGGAGGTGGAGTTTGATTAGATTTGCTGGTACCGGTGCATTGCTATGCTCCTCACCCAGCGATTTATTGGTTAAGAAATTTAGTGAAAAAGTATAACGGAAAGTTTGTTATTAATGATTTGTAATATTAGTTATTAGTGAAATGCATTAAGTTTTCGTGAAGTGATTTTGAGCGCTGGCTACCCATGCAGTGGGTGACCATTCCCATTGTTGCTTAACTGTTGTTTAGTGAGATTTGTGTTCTTAGTTATGGGTAATATTAAGTGCCGTTGAATAGACACGTCTGACCTATCGTTAGTGAATGGCTGACACAGAGTTAGTGTTTTAGATATGTGGTAGCATTGGAATGGCTACCCATCCAAGTGCTGACCACGAGCGAAATTTACCATTTTGGGTAATGAGACTTTATCTAATTTACAGAGGTTAACATTTAGTAAACTGCTGTGTTTACCGTTTAATGATAGCGTGCAGATGTGAATTTGGAAATAACAGCAAATTATCGGCATTAGCGGTGCACCGAGCCTCGTCCTGAGATCAGTGCTTCATCTTTTTAGGTGTTAGTATTGCTTAGAAGGCTGAGTTCTTTTACGAAAGTGAGGAATGTAACTTGGAAGATCTTATATCTTGGTTGGGATCGGCGGGATTTTTGGTGTGTGTGTGTGGGGGGGGGGGGGGGGAGGGGGTGCTGATTAGGTTCTTCAGGGTCTCGGTTACTCAATCCACCGAGGGGGCCCTGAATTTGACTGGATATGGTTTTGAAGTAGATTGAGGATTAGGAGGAGTAGGTTGTTGTTTGGTGTGTTGGTGAGAGAGGTGGTGATGGCAAGTAGTGGCTGGGGTGGGGTTGGATGTTTGTGTGCGACTGATTGTGACTTTGGGTGTGTGTTTCTGTGATATTTCTGTTTTACTGCAGTTTTGAAGTATGGGCAACCAGGAAACGATGCTGCGTGATTGCTGTGGCGATTTGCGCAGGTCGCCTGGTCACTTGGTACTTTATATCTTGAATTGTTTTTGCACCTGGCGGCATGATGATTTAGTTTCAAACAGTTATAGCATAGTATGGTTAAGGAAGGATGTGGTGGGCGAGACTGGAGTTTGGCTTTGAAATATGGTGTGGAAAGAAGGGGTGTTTTGGTACTGTTTGGCTGTTTTGGTTGTTTTTGGTTTGAGGATGAGTGTGGTGTAGCTGTGGTTTGTATAGTTTGTGGCTGGGTAGTGTTCTGAACTGATTGGGTTGATTTGTCGGTTCTATTTGGGGAGGGGGGGGGGAGTATGGTTTGGGTGTAAATGTCGGAGGCTACGGGATAGGCTTGGTAAGATTTGTCTTGGGTATCTGGGGTTGTTTGAGATTCTTGCTGCTGGGTGGATGGAGTGGTTTGTGTCATGGCACTTTTAGTGAGGTGAAATGGGTCGGTTTGGATATATTTCGTCTTCGGTTTTCTTCTTGTGCAGTTGGCATCTTGGGCTTCTTTGGAGTGCTGATTTTCCTTGCGGACTTCGGGCGTAGTTGTCTGAGTTGCTGTTTGTACTGTTGATAGCTTCATTTGAGATGTGGTGGTGGAGAAGGTTTCAGTTTGAGTTGATTGATGTACAGTTTTAGCTGGAAGGAAACAAAATTGGAATAGATGCTCACCACCTAAGCTCAAGATTGTGGGGTTGAATGCGATGCAATCAGCTGGCATTTCCGAGTGCTCTATAGTGAGAGATTATTATTATTATTATTATTATTATTATTATTATTATTATTATTATTATTATTATTATTATTATTATTATAATACCGGGGGTACACTCTCTCCGTCCGGTTGAACTGCATGCCTTCTAGAAGGCCATCTGTACTGTGATTCGTAAACTAAGTATCTGAAGATACTTGGACCTTTAATCTTTAGATGTCTCTACTATCGTCCTATGTAACTCCTCTGGCAGGAGGACGGACAATTAATTTTTAAGAAAATTTTCAAATTTCAATTTTGGTACACCTTAAGTGTTTGTAGATTTTTTTTAATGAGCTGAGGTTATCATCATTAATACAGCTTCCTTCTTTCTTAAGTTATTATCCAATCAGAAATTTTTGTGTACATTTTTCTAGCCAATTACAATTGGGGGTGTGTACAGGCATTCTGCCTAGCTCAAGACAGTTCTGGAACTTTCCCCTCTGAGTTACTATAAAAGCTGGGCGCTTTACGGCCGTATTGTCATCTTCATCGTTCCGGTCTAAGTGTGTATACGGCTTAATACGAGACAGAGGCAGCCCTGCCGTCGTCGGAAGGCCCAGCATCTCAAGGTAATGGCAGACATCTTTTAACATGTGATAACTCCAGGCAGTTAAGTTTGAAACCTTCCCCTCAAGTTATTTCTCATGTAAACACCGAAAAGTTTAATATCGCCTTTTAAATGTAAATTTTCAAGAAAATCTGAAGACTTTGTCAAATTCCTGCTGAGAAATATGTAACTTAGGGAATGAACAGCGTTCACCCTCTATTAATTCCCATTCAATTTGGTATGGGGGTGACTATGAATTTTCAGAACTCTAAATTCTTCACTCTACTTTGGAAATTAATATTTCGCATCTAGTCACCCTTCGGTTTGGCCTCTGTAACTTCGGGCCACAAGCCCATGTACGATTTTAAGTGTCGTTCAAAAGGAGTGCAAGTTTTTCGCCTCCTAGCATTTTGTGCATGGCCGATCGTCTTAAACCTTTTATATTGTACTTTAAGGCCATTTAGAATGGGCATTCATTGCCCCTGCTTAAATTGTCATTAGTTATAGACGAGTGTGTAACGGACTGTCGAGCAGTAATGACAGTAAACACAGTTTTTTAAAGTTCATCTCGTATAAATTTGTGTAAGAAACTGGTGCCTCTAAGAGGCTGGATTGTATTAATGTTTGAAGCTCAAACTACTATACGACGTAAGTGAGTGGAGAAAATATGCACTTTGAAATAGTGTACCTTTAGAGCTACATTGCTCATCCCTTGTAAATTTTATATCTTGTACCTGATTTTGGGACTTAGTGTGGTGACAGTTGACGAGCTCATATTTAACTTTTTTTTTTTTTTTTGGTTCAGACTTTCTAACTAACACACTTTAAAATTAAAAACGGAAAGAAAATTTCAGAATTTAGTGCTTCAATTCATGCTCTGATCTTTTCTCTGTCTACTCATTCTCCCCGGCACCTTTTTACACCCCTGCGTTCCATGAAAATCCCGAATAATAATAATATTATCATAACATCATGTATAACCAAACGAATCTACAGGCACTGTGAGCAGAATAACATGACTGCAATACAGCAGAAAGGATGTCAACGCGGTTCGAAAGGATGTACGGAACAACTCATCACTGATGCTGTTGTATCCGGACAGGCCAACACTATGCATCGCAACTTGTACATGGCATACATAGATTACAAGAAAGCCTTTGTTTCCGTGCCCTATACCTGGCTACTAAAAGTTGATAGGGTTGATCCACAACTCATCAACTTCCTGTCTCATGCCATGCAAACTTGGAGCACAGGAATGCATCTCAATACATCTATAGGACACGTTGAAACAGATACCACCATAAGCATACAGCGTGGAATATTCCAAGGAGACTCCGTAAGTCAATTGTTGTTCGTCCTGGCAATGAATCCATTTTCAAGGGTACTGAATTCCACTCAATTTGGTTATTCCATCAAGTCCAAATCACGAAGCCAGTACCGATTGTGTCATCTTTTGTACATGCATGACATCAAACCGTATGCAGCCAACCAGCAACAGCTTGAGTAAGTACTGAGAAACACTGAGAACTTCTCGAAAGAGATTTGTATGGATTTTGGGATTGACAAATTAGTATGGACACAAGTAAATTATGTGAAGATTCGTTTGAGCTGAGAGATGGGCGATCAATCAAAACGATTTCAAACGAGCCTTACAAGTACTTGGGTATCAAGCAAACATCGCGCACAGAACACACAGTGGTTAAGTACGAGTTGGTTGAGGAATTTGTTAGACGGACCAGGTTAATCCTAAAATCAGGCCTGAACATCAAAAATATGACTAAAGCAATCAATACTTATGCGGTATCAGTTCTTAGCTGTTCCTTCGGAGTTTTCAAGTGGAGCAAGACTGACATCGAAAACCTTTAAACGAAACTGCGCTCTCTGATGACCAAGGAACGAAAACACCACCCAAAGTCAGCAATTGAGCGACTGACTCTGCCACGCTATCTGGGTGGTCATGGTATTGTGGACATTGGAGGTCAGCTAACACGGCAATTAGTGTCACTGAGGGAGTATTTTCATACATCAGCTGAAAACTCAGACCTGCACTGAATGATATGTGAAGAGGATGATATAACTCCTTTACTTCTTAACGACCAAGACTTAGAGCGAAAAGTACGTACTGATTTGCAAAAGCTGGACGTATGGCTAGCAAAACCACTACATGGGAAACATCCCTACTCAGGTACGACCAAGTCGATTTTGAAGCATCGAACTTTTGGCTGACTCCAGGGCAAATATTCCCCGAAACACGTTTATGTTGACTATACAAGACCAAGTCATTCCAACCAGAAGCTACCTGCAAAACGTGGTTATGAGAGTTATGAGAGACTCGTGCCGATGTGGCTGCCAAACGCAAGAAACCATCCATCATGTTACTTCCGGATGCTGATACTTCTCACCATAACGAGTAGAAGGTAGAAGTGTGATCTCTTCCCTAGTTATCGGTTCCTCCTCTAGGCCGCTTTTCCAACAGTAAGTGAGCTTGAGCTAACAAGTCAGCATACGAATAAAAGACAATTATTGCATGCAGAATATTATGATTTTGTTTACCATTCCAGAAGTCAGTTGTCAGAAAGTTTAGATAGCTTCCTGGGAGACTTTGTGGTCTTAGAAGATTTCAGTTCCTTTTTCATCTGTCTTGTTACAAAATAAAATCGACACTTTATACCAGTGGCGTGCGGTGGTTTTGAGAAGAGGGTATGCTGTCCAAAGTAGGACGTACTAATTAACGGACGTAGGAAATATAATTTAACGTACATCATTATATAAAGGAATGTAACCAAGCTGTAACCATGTAGAATTACCTATGTGTAATCTCATGAAAATTGAAGGACTTCTAACCAGAGCGTACGGTATCATGTCAAATCCTTGGCTTTTCAGGAAACACAAAATAACTAGCGACATCACATCTATATATTTAAAAAATCGATATAATTTTTAAAGCTGCAATTAACTTATTGAGATGTATAGAAATAGTTTATTTATTCCCAATGACAGTGCATAATCCGTAAGAAAAGGAAGACGAACGTGTCATTGTTGCGTTTTTGTCTAAAAATTATTTTAATCAGTTTCCTACATCAAAGAGCATAGATTGGTAGAAATCACGTCTATTTCATGTATCACCTGTCTCTATTCAGTTAAAAAACGTCATCGGGCACAACGACGCGCATTTGTCGCTAGTCACCCGGGATGGACACTGGAACAATGGCGTAACGTGATATGGTAGGACGAATCACGATTTCAACTTCACCATGCCGATCGGAGGCACCGTGTATGACGCAGACCACATGAAGCGATGGATCCCGCCTGCCTCGAAGGTGTGGTCCAGGGCGCTGGTGTCTCTGTTATGGTCTGGAGTGCATTTTCCTGGTATGGAATGGGCCCCCTAGTTGTTCTGGAAGAGACTTTGAATGGTACGCGGTATGTTGAGCTGCTCGGAGACCATCTCCGCCCATTTTTGGCCTTCCAGCGCCCAGACGGTTCTGCGGTGTTTCAAGATGATACCGCGCCACCACATCGCTCCCACGTTACCCGGAATGGTTCCAGAACATGCAGCGGAGGTCCAACGACTGCCATGGCCACCCAGGAGCCCCGATATGAACCCTATCGAGCATATCTGGGATATCCCGGAACGCAGGCTCCGTGCCATGGATCCTGCACCCACGAACAGACCAGCACTGGCGGTCGCTCTGCAAACGATTTGGTGTCAGCTGCGTCCAGAGGACTGCCAGGGACTTCTCGACACACTTCCACGGCGTCTAACTGCAGTTCGCAGGGCCAGAGGAGGCCCCACACGCTATAAGGTGACTATCCCATGACACACTATTACTGTATTTTCTAGATTATTATTATTATAGTTATGCAGATTATTTTATAGTTATGCCTTATTAATGAATAACGTAATTAATATAAACAAATATGCAACGAAATAAAGAGCACAAACGACAAGAGAAAATCGTTACATTAAGTATGTACCTATAAAGTTAACATATTACCGGATATAAATTACATATCCGAAGTGACCATAAACCGATAGTTCTATTCGCTTCCGCGTCGCTGTGACGGGAGTGCAACTGAATTTAGTAGACTTTTTTTGTGCTAACTGGACAATGAAACGCGGAGAGATCCGTGGCGGGGACTGCAACTGAATTCCGTCGACTTGCTTTTTAAAGTAGTCGACTGTTGCGATAGTTTAAACTATCGACTAGTTCGACAGTTATCAGTCGATAGTGCCCATCTCTACGGACTCCTTTCTTTCGGTCGTGCTTGTACTCGAGGACTTACTTTTTCGCATTCGTAAAAATCTTCTCAGACATTGACGCTATGATGCATTTTCTCGCGGTCACATTCCGCACGATACTAGTTACTAGTTACAAGAATCCCGTTTCGTCCTGCTTACCTTCATTATAATTAATTAAATCGACAACTGAGGTGGTAACGCCCTGACTAATGTTCTGGAGATGAAGTTGCTTAATAACACTGTCAGTTGAGGGTCTATCGAAAGGCCTACGCCAGTGTTTGTGCTGTCGTCTGTAGATATAGAACTGAAAGAGAGCAGTGCAAAGAGAATACCACCAGACCATAACAAATTGACACAGGATAACAAAGAACAGGTGAATACTTCTAATTTGTTTGTTAAACGTTATTAAGTAGAAGCTCAGCTTGAACATAGTTTTCTCAAATTGAGGACCGTTTTTGTCAAACTTGCTTTCTGCAAAAAAGTACCTTTTTACTGATCCACATTCATATTGAAGCCCTCTATAGGATGGTGCAACCTGTTTTAGTAGAACTTACTTTTTGCTGTAGTAATAATCGGTAAACATTTGAGAGTTCTTCCAAAACTACATTTCTACTACTCAAGAGTTACAGCAAAACTTGCTTTCTACAAGAATGTATTTTGAAGTAATTGAACCTGTTACTCTTTATAACGGCATGGACTTGGTTTAAAATTAATACGACAATGGTGCTATTGAGTATTCAATAATGTTTGGTTGTTACTTCCCGCCTACTTTTGTTCATTATCCTTTCCACTGCTGAGATGAAGTCTCTTTTGTAAAAGACCTGTGCTTTCTTTTCGTTGGTCAACATCTGCACTTTCATTATAATCAGTGACATTACTGTCATCATTATTCTCAAAATCACTGAAATTGGAATATTCATTTTCCGATTCTAATGTGGATAACACCCTTAAAACAACTCGGCAAGACTGCACTATCTGCTAGCGGACGATATAAACTCCTCCCTGATGCGCCCTCTCTACTTGCGCGTTGGAAACCCCACAGCTGATAAAGCAGAGAGTCGTATTTGTAGTAATTACTCATGAATGAATCAACGGATAGCAGTTATTGTTATTATTACAACATTCTGTCTACTGTAGAGAGATGACTGTACACGCCCGCGAAGTTTAAATAATTTTTGATGTCAACATTGCGAGTATTGCGTAGTTATAATCGGATGTATGTGTCACTCGTAATATTACTGGAGCAGCACACCAGATCGCGAGCGCACAATATAAAGATTAGTAGTTGGTGTTCTCTGGTCAGTAAAAGAAGCTTTGTGATTCTTGTGCTATAGAAGTTGTGCAGTCATTAATTTAACATGTGTGATGAACATTCTAACGTCGAAAAAGCTGAAAAGTTAAGTGTTGGTGTTGATGAAACGGCTAAAGGTGCGTTTTCCAAGGTGCGATTGTAGCCACAACGGCGATTGTAGCCGCACGGCGACAGCAGTCTGCATCTCTGCGCATGCGCAGTTTTAATTTGGTCTGCGACTCGCTGTGATGGCGGCTAGTGTTCGCTACTGAATGCATGATTCGAAACAGTGTATCGATTCATTCAAGTGTCCGAGTGCATCGATTCACAGGAACGGCGAGCTCACGGCACACGATTCAGCTTACTCCCAGCGGACAGTGCTGAGTGGCGCACTCACTGGACGTTGACGGGGAGCCGAGTTTCCGCTGCAGCGAGACAGTGAATCATGGCACATCGAAAGAATCGTGAACGAGCGCGGCTCAGTGAGACACATGATACACACGGCTCCTTATCGGCTCACTGGACACCCGGAGAGCCGAGCTTCCGCTGCAGCGAGACATACAGTGAGCCATGGCACACGGAAAGAATCGTGAACGAGCCGGCTCAGTGAGACACAAGATACGCACGGCTCCTTATCGGCTCACTGCAGCGAGATACAGTGAGCCATGCTACACTGAAAGAATCGTATGCTATAATGGACTCTCGAGCTCAGCTCATTTGAAAATAATACCCATTTGCATTCACTGTCCTCTTCTTACAGGGAGGTTTAAATAATAGATGGATTTATTTGCAGTGTTAAAAAGGTAGTCAAAACATAATTCTGAAGTAATTAGTAAGTAGGTAGGTTAGTTTATTAGTTTAATGAAAGTATTATAACTTAATTGACATTTGACAATTAAACTCGACTCTAGCCTGCCCTATGACTATGAGTCATGCTCATGACCACTCAAAAGTACCTGTTTTATATTGGGAAGAACGGCTCAGTATTTTCTCAGTTCATATGTCACATCGTTGCACAAGACTTCAATCATATGTGGACAGACGCAATAACAGTATGTTGAATGAGAAAACCAGCGGGCTACTGTACATCTCCGGTAGCCTATACAAAATATGACGATTTAAAAAAATCCTCAGTTGATAGAAAAATACATATTTTCAAAAATGACTGAGCGAGTTGTCGTGCGGTTAAAATCGCGTGGCTATGCGCTTGCATTCGGGGGATGGTGGGTTCGAATCCCACCGTCGGCAGCCGTTAAGATGGTTTTCGGTAGTTTCCCCATTTTCACACCAGGAAATGCTGGGACTGTACCATAATTCAGGCCATGGCTGCTACCTTCCTAATCCTAACCTTTCCCACCCTGCGTCGCCGGAAACCTTCGATGTATTAGAGTAACTAGCATTTTTTCTAAGAAAGGAATTCATAGTATGAAGACCAGATGGCAGCTGCGAGCACTGAATGCTGTAGCTGCTGTCTTACCAGCACATACTACACAGATGCAGTAGGAGCGGTGACCAAAGAGCCGTGAATCGGATCACTGTAACGTGAACGGAATGAAATGAATCGATTCAATAAAATGAATCGAATGTCCCATCACTAATGGCGGCTTGAGCCGCCACACTGGTGCAGTGAGCAGTGCTGGCGGCCGCAGTCGCTGTGGCGGAAGTGACTATTGCTCAACACCTCCTCCGCAAGCATTCTCCTCTGTCAATCAAGGGTCGATAAAAGCCGAGCCGTGCTCAGATGTAAACAGTCTTGATATCTTGTGAAGATTACTGGGTCATAATTTATAGGAATGTATATACAGTGTAACATGTACTTTTAAATAAAATGCAAATCCCTACCGAGCTCGATAGCTGCAGTCGCTTAAGTGCGGCCAGTATCCAGTATTCGGGAGATAGTAGGTTCGAACCCCACCGTCGGCAGCCCTGAAAATGGTTTTCCGTGGTTTCCCATTTTCACACCAGGCAAATGCTGGAGCTGTACCTTAATTAATGCCACGGCCGCTTCCTTCCCACTCCTAGCCCTTTCCCGTCCCATCGTCGCCATAAGACCTATCTGTGTCGGTGCGACGTAAAGCAACTAAAAAAGAAAAAAAAAAAGCAAATCCCATTCTTCATTACCATTTTTATGCGTTTTTATTGATTCCTTCATTCCCTAGATTACACCGATGGAATGGCATGTAAATAATTGACATATTGGTGCAATTAATGTTGTGTCATTCAATTAACTTGTTGGTCGTTATGACTTACTGTAAAAACACTTATTCAGCTGAGCTAAACCCTGTTAAAATAAGATTAAAATATCCGTACCTGAGAGTGAGTGCTAGTTTCTCAGCTGGGCTGATAGGCTTCTTGTACCGGTTGCACGAGGTTTTCAAAATTTCACTTTTTAAAAGAGAGAATATAACTAAACACACAGTCTGAAATACTTCCTGAACTTTGTCTCATCACTTAAAATATGCCTGTTAATTAAACTGTAATAGCGTCCTTCCTCGTAGTGCGATGCAAATATACTGCTGACTTCCCTTCTTTTCGGGCCGAAATACCACATTAACAATTCTTCTTCCATTCAAATGTCAAGGAAAGCCCTGCCACTAACGAAATGGCCTGTGCTCTCGTCCATTTCTGACGGACTGGAGTCGTGCCTAAGAAAACACCCCACGTGCCCGTCGCTTGCGGCTGCCGTCGCCAACGTATATGTCGACCCCAGTCGTTGCGGTTCTGGTCGCCGTAGCGGCTACAGTCGCACCTTGCAAAACGCACCTTAAAAGTGGGAAGGAAGAGGCCGTGGCCTTAATTAAGGTACAGCCCCAGCATTTTCCTGGCGTGAAAATGGGAAACCATGGAAAACCATCTTCAGGGCTGCCAACAGTGGGGTTCGAACCCACTATCGCCCGAATAATGGATATTGACCGCAAGTAAGCTACTACAGCTATCGAGCCTGGTTTTTATAAAATAAGAATGATACTATTTTCCTTTTTATAGTTTATTTTATATTCATAAAGCGTGAATATGCCAAAGACGATGTTTAAATATATTGAAGACTGATGGAGGTTTTTGAGTGAAAGGTGGATAAAATATTCATCCTAAATACATTTCATAGAACAAGAATAACATTTTTTCTTTTCTGAATTAATTCGTATTCATAAGAGTGTACATGTCAGAATTTGCAGGAATAGTGTACCGTAAAACTTACATTGTGAATAAATACGTTTCATTACAAAAAAAAAAAAAAAAAAAGAAAATTCTTGTTTTTCTAAAATTACTAACAATTTCTCTAGTAACATTTTGTGTAGAAAACAAGTTTTGGAAAATCTGTTGACTTTTGAACCCTCATTCCTCTACGGAATCGACATGATTATAGTAGGATAGTGTTTCCGGCACTTTGTTTCTAACGCTCAGGGACATACTTTGAATAAATTGTACAATTCTTAAAGAAAGTCCGAAGATCACCCTTTAATAAGCCCTAATTATAAAATTAATCAAAAAGAAACAAGTTTATAACTGTAATAATAATAATAATAATGCCATTTGCTTTACGTCCCACTAACAACTTTTACGGTCTTCGGAGACGCCGAGGTGCCGGAATTTAGTCCCGCAGGAGTTCTTTTACGTGCCAGTAAATCTACCGACACGGGGGCTGTCGTATTTGAGCACCTTCAAATACCACCGGACTGAGCCAGGATCGAACCTGCCATGTTGGGGTTAGAAGGCCAGCGCCTCTACCGTCTGAGCCACTCAGCCCGGCGGTTTATAACTGTAAAGACCTTCTTGGAAAACAGTTTTTTGTCTGTACTGAAAAAATTCATTTTTTCACAAAGCACGTTTTGCATTAACGTTCCTTAATTGTGGATCCTCTGAAAAATGATTGCGGTGGTTATGTTCCAATATTTGGTATGTTTTGCCATATTACCGTATAAAAGTAATAATTCGCCTTTCAGAAGACACACTTACCGAGCTCGATAGCTTCCGTCGCTTAAGTGCGGCCAGTATCCAGTGATCTGGAGATTGTGGGTTCGAGCTCCACTGTCGGCAGTCCTGAAGATGGTTTTCCGTGGTTTCCCATTTTCACACCAGGCAAATGCCGGGGCTGTACCTTAAGGCCACGGCCTCTTCCCTCCAATTCCTAAGCCTTTCCTATTTCATCGTCGCCATAAGACATATCTGTGTCGGTGCGACGTAAAGCAAATAGCAAAAAAACTCACTTGCGGCAAATCCTAGGACGGTAACCAAAGAAGCCCTCGGTTTGATATTGTAATGGGGAAAGACTTCATTAACCTGGCAAACGAGCTACTCAAGCTGTGGGCCATGTACGGAGTTGTAACTGCTGAAGACATACCACCACCGAAATGTATAATTTCGCGTCCAATATCTAACTTTGCTGACGATATCAAGCGTTCGTTCTGAGTAATTGACATAATTATCGTAGGATAGTGTTTCCGGCATTTTGTTTCTAATGCTTGAGGACATACTTTGAATAAAACACGCCCAATGCACAAATTAATTCTCGCATACCTAAGCCGCGAAAGATTGTAGAGGACGTAGAAATGAAATTCTACAGCCTGTTTCCAGTCATTCGATCGGGTCAGGAACGAATGAAGCCCCCGTCCAGCGGCGAGGATAGAAATTGTGCCGGCTGCCGGAGGTTGTCGCACTCCTCGGAGGCAATGATGAATGACAGATATTGGAGTGTGTAGCTGAAAAATTACAGAGAAAAGCGGAGTACCTGGGGGAAAAACCCGTTCCGTCTCCGCTTTGTCCAGCACAAATCTTACATGAGTGATCGAAATTTGAACCAAAGAACTCAACGGTGAGAGACCGGCCCACTGACGCCTGAGCCATGGAGGCTCACGTGGAGCTCATCAATTTACACGCATTGCGAAGCAGGAAGAATCAACGAATGTCACACGATGATGATGATGGTGGTGGTGATGATGATGATGATCACCATACTTCATCAAAAGTAGCTAAGCTTTCCTGGATAATCATTTGTTTGGAAAAAAATTTAACGACAGGATAGAGAAGACTTTCGTGCCTTACTATTTTCTCCTATGAACGTTTTACATAACTATGATCATTTACTTTTTATATTGCATTTCAATGGTTTAGAAAACAATTGCGCCCAGTTCCTCAAATGAGTAACACGACGAAATGTATGGGAGCAGACTATTCATATCCTGTGTGATGGACGTGTACCAATATCCTATCTGATGGACGTGCACAATCCAAGAGTGCACGCAAAAGATGATGCACAAAAATATTATCAATGAATTTTAGGCGAGAAGACGAGTCATTCGAATACGTTTGGTCCCTTCAAAACTTTCTGTTTAATGTCAGTGTGAAGGAAGTGTTTATTCAGAACGATTTTTCTTCGTGCACCCACACGCCGCAGTATCCATACTTTTCGCTGATTCTGTGAAGACCCTACATGTATTTGAAGATTGCGTAACTACTCTCTAGGGCGAGAAAGTTTATACTTCATTTCACCAAATTGGCAGTCGATCAATCGTCACAATGACATGGTGAGAACTAGGACACGTTGGAGGGAGAAGTGTAACGTACTCCGTTAACAATACGGAGGGGACATGGGATTTCCGTTAAGTATCTGGCGAACCACTGTTTTCAATAAATAAAACAAATTGAGGTTACCCAATCGTAAAAATAAAGTGTTTCGTCCCAGTGCAGCATCGGACTCGTTAGTTGGAATACTGCACTTCTCCAAGACATCGGCCGGCTAGTACACCGCTGTAACACTACTGCAAGCCATCCTATTAAAAACCCTATGGAATGAAATGTAACTTTTGAGTAGTAGTAGTAGTAGTAGTAGTAGTAGTAGTAGTAGTATTTATTCACTCATTACGTTGTTTTCACAGAGGAGATATCTACCCAGATGCCATATAGAGTGTGTCCATGATATAGGCTTTCAGGGATGCTGAATAAGGGAAAACGTATCAATCTGACATAGGGAACTCCAATCTGGAAACGCCTCAGTCGCTGGGATTATGCCAAAATTGCAATATCAATCAATCAATACTGATCTGCATTTAGGGCAGTCGTCCAGGTGGCAGATTCCCTATCTGTTGTTTTACTAGCCTTTTCTTAAATTATTTCCACGATACTGGAAATTTATTGAACATCCTCCGTGGTAAGTTACTCCAATCTCTAACTCCCCTTCCTATAAATGAATATTTGCCCCAATTAGTCCTCTTGAATTCCAACTTTACCTTCATATTGTGATCTTTCCTACCTTATTCGTCTACTAATGTCATTCCACGCCAACTCTCCGCCGACAGCTCGGAACATACCACTTAGTCTTCAATACTTCACTCTTTGTTATTTCAGGACTGGCTTCATTGATCCTTTCGTCAGGTGGTGGAGGATCATCTCTGTCATTATTGAAGAGATATTCGACGTATTCCTTCCATCTTTCAAGTTTTTCTTCAACTCCTAATATAATCTCATTGTTTGCGTTCCTTAATATTTGTCCGCATCGCTTCTTTTGTGGACCACTCAGCTCTTTCACCTTTCTATACATGTTAAAGTGATCATGCTTCTCCTGAAGTTCCTCTATTTCCTTACATTTGTCAGACATCCAGGATTCCTTTGCTTCTCTGCATTTTCTACGTATCTCTTTGTGTAGATTTTTGTATTTAACGGGGTCTTTACCTTTATATTTCCTCCTTTCATTCATAAGCTCCAGGATTTCATCAGTCATCCAGTTTTGCTTTTTGCTGCTGTTGACGTATCCTATGTTATTTTCCTGGACTTGAGTTATGCTATCTCTTATGGAGTTCCATGTGGATTCTACTTCTATATGTTGAGACTCTTTTATTGCTTCCATCTTTTCTTTCAGAGCAGCACCAACACTAGTTCTGACATCAGAACTGGCCAATTTTCTGATGTCTATGCGTCTTGATGTTTTAGCACACCTTGTAGCGTTTCTAAAGCGTTGCATTTTGAAGTCCATTACTACTAGGTTGTGGTCACTGTAAATGTCGGCACCAGGATAGGTTTTTACTGATTTCACGAATTTCTGATGCCATTAAACTTCAGAAGAATGGTAAAGCCACTGGTCCAGGCAGAATTTACGCCGAAGTTGTTAAAGTTATAACTGAACAGGCCTCAACCGACCTCAGTCTATTAACATCGTTGTTCAAAATCATTTATACATCAGGAAAGATACCTTCTGATTTCTGACAGTCTTTTCTTCATTATCTGCAGGTGAAATCCATGTGTATAGCCTCCTAGGGTGAAGTTTGAAAAAGGTATCAGAAACGAAAACTTCATGTTCTGTGAAAAACTGCACCAATCTGTCTCCCCTTGTGTTTCGTTCACCAAGACCATAGCTCCCTACAATATCACCTTCAGCACCGAGGCCAATCTTTGAGTTGAAATCACCCATGACCAGTATTATCTCTCCTTTCTTTGTAAGTTTCAGTGCTTCATTCAATGTATCATAGAATGATTCTATCTCATCATCATCTTTGTCAAAAGTTGGTGCATGAACCTGGATGATATTCATAGGTCGGTGTGTCGTTTGCAACCTACTAACAATACTCGATCCCTAATTGGAATGAACTCTAAAACTGATTTTGCAATCATTGATGACACAATAACGCCAACTCCATACCTGTGGTTAATATCTCCCCGTGAAAAGTACAAGGATCCTTCCTTCATAATCTGAATCCCTAATCCAGGCCATCTTACTTTACTTAACCTACGAATGTCAATTTTCAGCCTGAATCTTTCTGCTTCCACGTTTGCAAGCTTCCCGGTCATATATAAGCTGCGTACATTCCATGTAGCAATTCGAACTTTGTTGTCATACACTTTGATTTTTCCAAAACTGTCTGGCTTTCTAATCAGAGCAGCGTTCAAAACATTCCCCCTGGAGATCCCAATGGGGGAATAGAAACTCCGGATACTAGTTTTACATTAAACAGAGCCATGCCATATGAACTCAAAGGGATATCCTTCAGGATCTTTAATGCAGTGGTTTCCCGTTGCCTTCTGCATCCTAATGCCGTTGACCAGTTGTAGGTTCATCCGCCTTTTGGACCATTTCCTGCCCCAAGGACAATAGAGTGCCCTCAGCTCTACCTGCTCATCCACCCTCTAGGAGACTGTTGGCACTTGGTAGCGGGTATCTTCTTATACCGGAAGATACTCGGTCGTTTTCACACTACCCTATACAATTTCCTTCTCGTTCTCTTGCGGCTGGTATCATTTAGGTACCACAAGCTCAATTTTCTTAGTTAATTTACTAATTGATTTATTCTTGCTAAGACTGAAAAGAGGAACTTCGTTAGCTTAAAGTACAGAAGTATAATTTTAGCTACACAGTAGTATTCTAAATAATTGGAGAAGCCAATCATAATCATTGTTATTCTGAGAATATATATTGGTAGTGAATATCTGCAAACTTATCAACTTACATTCACAGATGTAAGATTTTTGACTAAATTGTTTTGCCTGTAAATATTTTAAAGAACAAGTGATGAAAACGTCACCATAAAAAAATCTGGGTTGATTTTCTACTTTGCTGAACTACAAAACCAAGTCGGCTGCCTGCATACTATTTTGGACGTTATATCGGGCGACCTATTGTTCAGTTTGTATTGATATCGAGTGAACACCGCCGGGCTGAATGGCTCAGACTGATGAGGCGCTGGCCTTCCGGCACCAACTTGACAGGTTCGATCCTGGCTCAGTCCGGTGGTATTTGAAGGTGCTAAAATACGTCAGCCTCGTATCGGTAGATTTACTGGCACGTAAACGGACTCCTGCGGGACTAAATTCAGGCACCTCGGCATCTCCAAAAACCGCAAATGTAGTTAGTGCGACGTAAAGCAAATAAGAATTATTATTAGATTCGAGTGAACAGCGAATGTCACCAGAGAACCGTTCCACGTCGACATGCCGGCTGGGTTACTGTCCACCCTTGAATAATAACAATAACCTACGCCCTCAGCTACAGTGTGCAAGCATTTTTATGCCTTGTGGCTGCCTGCTCGTCAATTTCAAAATTTCGTTTTCAGCTAGGCTTACTAGATGGCAGAGTAAACCGTATCTCTCTTCAATCACCACTAAACTGCAACTGCGGTCGTTGACCTAGATGTTAGGCCCCTTTAAATAACAATGATCATCATCATCATCATCATCACTTGCACGTGGTGGAAACACAAATTAAAAAACAACCTACGCCTACCAAAAGAACCTCTGAAACCCCATAACGTCCTAAAGATTTCAAAAAACAAATGTTGCAAAAAATGGTTATGTTAGAAGAAAAAAGGTTGAAGAATATCTTAAACGAAGGTCATCTTCACAGGCGACTACACAAAGTCAAGAAGTTCAGGTTGCTGACTACCATTTTTTGATGAGCCTTTTGCCCTCTTTGAGAGCCATACCAGGTTACAGGAAACTTGCACTAAGGCGAAAGATTGAGGACTTGTTTCTACAAGAAGAGGGGTACAACACTGGTCGAGTTTAACTGTAGTCCTCAACCATCAACAATTACAGGCTCTTATGAAAGCGTGGTGTCACCTGGTGGGCAATCAGATGTAAACAGTATTGGAGGTCATACGAATGCAGGACCATACGAAGATGCAGAGCTCACTCACTTGATGGCAGGATATGGGGGACGTGTTTAAAATAAATTATAAAAATAATTATATTAAATTAAAATTATTATGACTTTCAACGTTACTTAATTGTATAACATTAAAATTCAAAACATTACGTTCTTACATTCTTTGATTTCATGTAATAAAGGTTTTGACCAAACACATTAGAAACGAGTGTTTTATTTTCCAAAACTGATATCTAGGTTATTTTCATAAACTATTCACTGAAAAGATATTCATTCGGCACTTTTTAATGGTTATAATTAATACGTTACATTCACTTTTTTTGGGAGAGAAAGGCCTACAACATTTTTAATATTGGCAGATTGAATATCATTCGTAAATTCATCAAAAGCATATTTTAAAGTCAATAGTTAATAAATCTTCAAGTCTTACCTCAACGTAACCATGAGCTTCTCTTCAGGTGATACACACTTTCGGAAATTAGATTGCCTCCTTATTCTAGGTGTGATTTTGTCCATTATATAGTAGAAAGTGTCTGGTATCATTCTGAAGTATTCAACAAACTTATCAGGCTGTCTAAGCAAATCATTGAATATCCGTGCATACTTTCCATCTTCCTCTCTGTCCAAAAATACTCGTTCACCCACTCTTCCCTGATTTCCTGCTCATCCAAAAATAAAATCTTTAAAACACTATTTTTCAAAACAGTGGCTTCATCGTCTGACATCTCTCATTTCTTTATTCTTCTTCTTCTTCTTCTTTGTTTATTCTTGGACTCTGCGCAGCGCACTACGTCCAGTCACTGGGTGACATCTCCATTTCGACTGACCTGTTTATAATAATTAACTTGCACCTGCTTGCATTTAGTGTGAGCACATTGCTGTTCACGCCAGCTTGCGCACGCGCGCGCCACCAAATGACTTGCACATGCGTGCCTCCAATGTGATCGAAGCCGTAATCATGCACGCGCTAAATGAGTGCCGTCCCGTCAACGACGGGTATAACAGCTAGTGCGTATTATACAGCATATACGACATTGATAGTGACAAATGAGAAAATAACACAAAGCTCAGGTTTGAAGATGGAAAAAATGCAAGTTCGTTTCCTAAAAGTACACAAACGAAGCTTTCGTTCGACCATTGAAAGGAAGAGCACGTGGATGTTGCTTGAAAGTCCATCTAGCGGCTTATATTACAGGTGTTGAGGAGGAGTTGATCTGGCTATTAATAACCATCCATAAAGCAATCGTCATTCCATAATGTGCTTGAAGTCTATGGCCCACAGTTGATAAGAGAAGCCGTATTCTCATTTGGGATGATGTCCGGAAAAAAGTAAAAGCCCAGAATAAGGTCTATAAGAATTTCATGAATTTTTGTACAGCTATTACATTGCCGGACATGTTGCACACATGATTCATTTCCCCGGTACAAGCTGTTCACGGTCTTGTGGGTCAAACGTCAGACAGAAGAGAAGTACTCGTTAAAGTCATGCCGATGTCCTTAGTTACTCCAAGGTGCAGGGCTTGATGAAGGTGGGGTGATGAAGATGAGGATAGAAATCGAATAGATGCCAATCTCTCTAAAGGTTGTAAATAATGAAATATATGTTCATTCGTGCTGTATTAAAATAAGACCAAGTATACCACACTTTACAAACAAATTATACAAAACTACAAATATTAGGTATTTATTATACAGTACCTGTTTTCCACATTAAACAAATAGAAAATTCAACTTATGAATTCAATTTCAATTCCTGCGAACATCTCTCTTATTGTTCAGGATTTTGTTTTTAAATGCATATTTTATGCAGTAGTTTCTCTTATCCAAAGGTAATTGGGTTTGTTCACGAAAACAGAATCCTTCTTCTAATTTCTGCATAAGATTTCTTTAAAATCTGTTTGATAACCCAGAAGTCACATTTTTTTTTTCTAGATGCACCTTCTATGAAGGGTTGGTTTCTCGTGTTCAAAATGGATCTGAGTTTATACCCAAAGACGAAAATGCTACTGTATATAATTTAATGAGAATCTGGGAGAAGAGGGGAAGTTTGTTTATAGAGACCAACGATTTCTTCCTATACTAGTATATAATGGAAGTATGTATACTTTCGATAATTTAAGCAGAACTTGGTGTTTTGTTAGTTTTTCATAGTCCATTGGTCGTCCTTTTTCCATTCCTGTCCTGCCATGTTAGTAGTTTGTTTAGTTTCTGTTCACCTAGGTTACTCGACTGTCTCTAAAGAAATTTTGATCTCTGTTGTCGAGATTGCACGTGTGCTGTTCATGGACGTCTTCGCTAAAGCAGTGTAGAATTCGTTGTCCGACAGCCGTGATCGAAATGAGCTTTGTGTACACTAGGGTCCAAAAGTTAAGCATAAGTTACGAGTAAGCAAGGGCAACAGGAAATAGACCGCAATTCGCACGACATATGCACCTACCAACCTGTAGAGGAAAGGAGTGTTCCCTGTCTTGACTAGCGGCGGCGTAACCGCAAGATAAACACAGCCAGTGCCTGCGCCCCATATTCCCTCAGTCGTATTTGCCCTGTTATAGTGTAGCCTCGTGGTGAACGTGACAATATAATGGCACAACGACGCCATTTGGACCCCGTTTTGCAGGGTAGAATACTCGACCGTCTGGAAGCAGGCCAGACACAGACCGAAGTCGCCGTATCCTTGAATGTGACACGAAGTGTCATTTCCAGGCTTTGGAGACAATTTCGAGACACAGGAGATGTTAGTCGTAGGCTAGTGCCAGGTCGACCAAGGGTAACGACTCCACAGCAGGACCGATATCTGGGCTTAACCGCCCGACGAAATCGGAGTGCACCTGCAAGACAATTGTCGGCGGAGCTTGCAGCCGTCTCAGGGGTTGCCGTTTCCCGGCAAACTGTGTACCGGAGGCTCAGAACAGCAGGGCTGTTTGCCCGACATCCAGTGGTGTACGTCGCGCTCACTCCAGCACAGAGACGGGCTCGTTTACTATGGAGCCGTCCACATCGAAACTGGACAATGAATGAATGGAGACATGTGCACTTCACAGATGAATCCCGCTTCAGTTTGCAGAACGATTCCCTTCGCACATTGATCTTGAGAGAATCAGGTAGCCAATACAACCACAGGAACATAGTGGAACGGGACCAGTATGGTGGTGGTGGCGTCATAGTGTGGAGCGGCATCAAGTTGAATGGCCGTACGGACCTGCGCATCTTCATGGGTGGTTCGAGGAACACTGTTAACTCTCGGAGATACAGGGATGAGGTACTGAGACCACATGTTCGACTCTTCAGAGGTGCGGTTGGTCCAGACTTCCTCTTGATGGTCAATAATGCCCGACCGCACCGCGCTGCTCTGGTGGATGCATTTCTAGCTGGGGAAGGCATTCATCGCATGGTCTGGCCAGCGAGGTCTGCGGGTCTGAATCTTATAGAGACATGTCTGGGATGCATTGGGGAGGCCTCCTCCAAGATCTTCGCATTGCCCTTTTGGAGGAATGGGATCGACTGCCACAAGAGCTCTTGGACCATCTGATAGAGAGTATGCCACGTCGCTGCGAAGCATGTGTGGCCGTTAGGGGTAACCATACATCCTATTAACAGCTTTTTTTTTTTTTTGTGGAAGACAATGCCAAGTTTTGTTAGTTGTTGTCAAAGGCGTACCGTACCTTAGCTATCAGAACCTTTTTGACACTTTTTTTTTTGGACTAGTCGTGTGACATATGGTGTGTGATTCAGCTTCCGTTTGTTCGGCAATCCGTCTGACATTCCTGTCAGGCGGTATGGCCTCGTTTAGTGATAATGCTTAATTTTTGGACACTAGTGTATTAATTACAAGTGGAGGCGTTAAAATAAAATTTAAGAAATGGCCTTCAGAAAGCTGATTAGTGATTATCCAAGTTGACACGAATACCTGAACTGGTGCATGTAATGCAAACAAGCAGTCTTGAAGAAGACAGGATTGAAAACTTAAAAAGATTGCATGGTCCCATCATCGCCCTTGAACAGCTTCATCGTAACGTCAGAATTCACTATTTCATCCTCGTTGAACGCTGCGGCTATAATCGATTTATTTGTTCTTAATTAATCCCTTATGTCAATTGAAGAATAAATTTACTTGTACCATTCACTTGTCAAATCTGATACAGTAATATGTAGCTGGCTGACCCCAGATTCGATCCTGGCTCCCTCAAGGCTTCAGAGTAGTCTTCAAAACCTCTCTGTGTAACAATGAAGGTATGGGAAGGAAATTGCCACTGTACGGCGCGTATTCTCGTGTTAATCATAACTACACATCATGCTTCTGCGTACACCTTTTCCACATAGGTTCACCGTGCACACACAGTGCATCAAATCCTCTGCGCTGATGACCAAGAAAGTCTCTAGCCCCTACACTGAATCAGTATCATCTACAACGCATCGTGTTACAATGTCTAGTGCTGTGAAGTGAATTGCGTTGTTGAGTCAGAAATTCCTTTGTGATTCCGGAAGAATTTCCCTTCCTGTTACTGCCAAGTGCGGTTTATGACTGGAGGTAGAAAGTGGGCTAAGATCGAGGCATTGGCGTGTTAAGGCCGGTATGTTAAATGTCAGGTTCAAGCCTCTCTACAGGTGGTGGGCGTGGTAGTCTTGTCTCGGACCAAACTTGTTTTACTAATTCATTAAAGCATTCCTTTCTTAAGGAACCATTTTGTGTGTATATTAAAACATATTTGACTTGTTTCAAATTGTTACATCTAGTGATTCTATCATCATTATTCATTACACAGACACACTGACAGAAATACATGTTTCTTTGTAGTTTCCTTTACTGAATCCATACACGATTATCCTCCAAACACCCAGCCAGATTTAAAGAATGCGTGAAGAGAGTCTAAATTAAGAGATGGGTAGTTGTAAAAAAAAAAAAAAAAAAGGCTTATATTGGTTATGAAGGTAAATGTCAAGGTACGAGTCGAGTTTAGCGCGCCAGGCGAGTTGGCCGTGAAGTTACGGGTGCGCAGCTTTGAGCTTGCATACGGGAGATAGTGGGTTCGAACCCTACTGTCGGCAGTCCTGAAGATGGTGTTCCGTGGTTTCTCATTTTTACATCAGGCAAAAGCTGGGCTGTACCTTAATGAAGGTCACGGACGATTCCATCCCACTCCTAGCCCTGTCCTGTCCCATTATCGCCAAAAGACCAACATGTGTCGGTGCGACGTAAAGCCAGTTGAAAAAAAAAGGCGTGTTTAGCGCCCCCTGTGGATCAGTAGTAGTGTCAGCCTCTGCATCCCAAGATCGAGGGTTGAAACCCTGCAGGGTAGTCGAATATTTGACAAGCGGAAAAAGATCCATTCGACAATCCATGTCGTACGGTAGGATGCCGACATGTAAAATATATTTGGTGACAAATTCAGTGTTTACCCGACAAATATCATTAACACTGTGCCATAAATGCCCAAGAGGACTAGAAAGGCCTAGGTAAACAACATATAGGGCATCTGCCACCTGCGTGATAGTCCTAATTGCGGTCGGCTGTTATGGGTATCGAAGGTTCCAAATTAGTTTCAATAACTGTCATCTCCGTTTCAGTATTTTCATACGAACTGGTTGTATCTTGAGGGTCATCGTTGGTGGGCAACTTCATTTACAGAATGTTGTGTCACATTTTTGGAGTTTTGTACAAACTAGGACCCATGCTTCCCGAGATGTTTCGAGGAACAAACTGGTCTTTAATGAAGGATAAATCGTCGAAGTGAGCCCATGTGCACTTCCAGTTATCACCTGCAGCCTGGCCAGTTGTGCTTCGTTGTTTTGTTTGTTCTTTTCGGTAATTTTCACGGAGGGCCCTCCATTTCTTCTTGGCGTCACTACCTGCACAGAACAATAATATAAGATGAAATGAAATACGTTACTGGGTTACTAGTAAAAGTAAGTGTGATGAAGGTAGATAATTTCACTTGTGTACGTGTGTGTGTGTGTGTGTGTGTGTGTGTGTGTGTGTGTGTGTGCGCGCGTGTTTATCAGGTTCCTATCAACAGGGCTTGCATTTCGATCACTAGCATTTTCCTTCGAAATGGCTAACAACACAATTAGTAGGATTGTGTACGAAGCTTGTGAAGCTGCTTGGGAATGTCGTTATCAAGTTCACATGCCTGAGCCGACCAAAGAATCTCCCGAGTCACTGGCAGCAGAGTTTATAAGAATCTGGAAGTTTCATAACTGCTTGGGCTGTATTGATGGCGAACATGTGCGCCAAAAATGTCCAGCACATTCTGGTTCACAGTTTCACAATTATAAGGCATTTTTCTCAATTATTCCACAAGGAGTTGCTGATGCTAAATGCATGTTCATTTGTATTGATGTTGGTGGTTATGGCCGTCAAAGTGATGGCGGTGTCTTCCAATCGACGCCTTTGTACAAACAGTTAGAAGAAGGTACAATCATTCCGGAAGATAAATCACTTCCATTTTCAGACAATGCACAAACAACCCCTATCCCACATGTTCTTCTTAGATACCAAGGTTACCCTCTGAAAGATCGTCTTTTAAAACCATACAATCGCCAAAATGCTACTGAACACCAAACATTGTTGAACTAAAAATTGTCATCTGTACGTTGAGTTATTGAATGCGCCTTCTGTATTACAGTGACAAAATGGCGAGTACTCAAAACAGAAATACAGTGTGCGCCGGACAAAGTGGATATGATTGTAAAATGTGTGTGCCTACTACACAACATTGTCGTAGACAAAGAAGGTAGTGAAGAAGTTAAATATCCGACAGACCATCCTGGAGGTAGGAAACACCAATATCTATCACCGGTAGACCAACGTAGGTACAACAGAGCAACCAAAAAAAGCAATCGAGATCCGAGACGCATTCAAGCACTACTTCCAATGTGGAAAATAGACAAAGAATAAAGTGTCGACGAATTGTTTTGTGCTATTCTTAAAGTATTCATACTGATTTTTTTTTCAGAAAACGGTGTGAACAGACATTTTTTTATAATTACATAATAGTAACTTAATGTATAAAGCTTGAATGTATTTATAAAAATGACCTATTCGTGCCGTTAGCATGGTAAGACTTAATTGTACTGAAAATAAAATTTATCATTTATTGTACATGTGCTCTTCAGTTTTTCACCACATTTTACTTGTTGTCAACAAACTGTCGGTTTACACTATTTTACGTAATGAACATATGCGTTTGGGATTTATTTCTTGTGGTTGATAGCATTTGTACTGTTAGGCCAAAGATGTTTACTGAAATATTTCTTTTGCGTTTGGTATTTATTTCTTGTGGTTGATAGCATTTGTACTGTTAGGCCAAAGATGTTTACTGAAATATTTCTTTTAACTTTTCATAGGTACAGTATGTATTTTATTGTGTGAGGTCTTACTGTTCACAGAACTACTAGTTAGCTACAGTAGACATATCTTACTTACATTCAACGTTGAGTTCATTTGCAATATCGTCCCAAAGCTTCTTGATATGATCCCTTTTGCTGTGAAGTTTTAACGCTGACTCTCAAATCGGTCTTCTTCTTCTTCTCCTCCTCCTCACGGCTTCGATAAGCGTTTCCGTATCCAGCATATACTCGTAAACACACAAATCAGCAGCTCCACAACACTACACTGTCACTACCTCGATAGTCAGAAATCAACTGAGATCACGCACGCTTGCAACTACAAAAAAGGTTTCGAAGTAGAGTGGGATCAAGCTTGCGCAAGCGTGCACTAGCTTGTGGTGGGCAGTGTGAGCGGCGATGGACAAGTCAACACTTGTTTCTGTCGCTCTCCTGCAGATTTTGTTTATATGTGCACGCTTGCGCCACCAAATTACTTGCACATGCGTGCCTCCAATGTGATCGAAGCCTAAATTTTTGTTTACCCCTCAAATTGCTCCTGAAATTCTGAGGCACGTAGATGATCACGCGGTTGTCAGCGGCTTGTCGTGAAGAAGCCTACTCGCCACTTGTCACTGTGGCCCATCAAAGTTGCACTTAAAAAAATATATTGCCGCTCTTCATTCGATCTCTTACTGTGACGAGTGTTTCATTTGGCCTGAATTTGTAATCATATACTCTTGCAATGGTTAACTTCCTGTCGCACCGCTTGTGAATAAAATGACGTCCTTAAGGATGTTGCATGGTTTTCTTCAGCAGTGTAATAACGTGCTTCACATTTTCTTTCTTTTCTTCGCACTTTCCAATTATTCCACATCAGAGAGCTGATATCATTGTCTTCCGAAGATGCCATTGTAACTATTTAAAAAGTAACATTGCAAAAACGGAAATATGTAGTATGGTAGATCACATGAGTAAATGTATTACAAAGTAAAAATAAATGATCATATTAAGGAGGAATGCCAATGTAAATCACTACTATGCCGCTTCTTGTACTGTCTCCATGATTACATTCGCACTTTTTGTGTTGTACGCCAAAAACGCAGAACGCTGCAGGCATGATGGGACTACTATCGTCCTTTTTTGTAATGGCTCATTATTATTATTATTATTTTTTATTATTATTATTATTATTATTATTATTATTACAACCGAACGCCCATTACAAAGTTTAAAATATGTTTCAATCTGAACAGAACTTATTCAAATATACTGATCTCTTCTTACAATATCCGACATAACAGGGGGAGGGGGCGAGGGGGGAGAAAATAAATTTTTATTCCACTTCAGCCGCCTGAAACTGGGAATTGTTTAAACAAAAGCAATTGGTACAAACCCTGTTGTCTTTTTAGCTAATTCTTCCCTCTGATTTTTTACATATTAAGAAAAATACTTAGCGGAAATAGGCACAAAATGTCGTTCGTCGCGGCTAACCGAATTGTACAGCGTCACAGCAAGTAGTGGAGACCTGCGGAGCTATGTGTAGCTAGGGTAGTAGGGATACACCTTTTGCCAAGGTCATCCGCTTTCCTTCGTCAATCTGGCAGTTTCACTCAGTCAAAATGTGTCTGTTGGGTTTTACCTAGTGTCTGTTACTTAATGGCCGGCCCCGTGGTGTAGGGGTAGCGTGCCTGTCTCTTACCCGGAGGCCCCGGTTTCGATTCCCGGCCAGGTCAAGGATTTTTACCTGGACCTGAGGGCTGGTTCGAGGTCCACTCAGCCTACGTGATTAGAATTGAGGAGCTATCTGACGGTGAGATAGCGGCCCCGGTCTAGAAAGCCACGAATAACACACGACCCCTCGCAATCTGCAGGCCTTCGGGCTGAGCAGCGGCCGCTTGGTAGGCCAAGGCCCTTCAAGTGTTGTACTGCCATGGGATTTGGTTTTGGTTTGGTTTTCTGTTACTTAATGTGTAGTCATTGTAATACATGAGTAATTATTGTTCCTCTGGTAAAAGTTTTATTGTACAGTACTATTATTACCGCAATTCAGTTGGTAGACTGTCAACCTTCTATCGAAATTCGCTCAGAGAGCACCAAAAACTTACAATTCTATAGCAAGTTCTTTCAATTTTGATGTCTACCCCCCTCCCCCCCCCCGGATATCCGTTGTACCTGGGGACTTTTTGCTGTCTATACATTTGTGCCCCCCCCCCCTTTCACCCCTCTAAATCCCAATCGCCGCTACTGAATCACACCACACTGTTCCTCACATAACTCGCACTTAGTCCTCACATGGGTTATGAAACCACAAAACGTGTCGTTAAATGTCGTAATTTTTATTACTTCCACTATTCTGTCAACACAGCGTCAGTTGAATAAAGGTCGCTCCAGACGCCATTCTTCTTTCCGTGTAAGATTTTGAGGCGTGAGGCTGCTGCAGTTGATTTCTGATATCCGCAATAGCCGGGCTGAGTGGCTCAGACGGTTGAGGCGCTGGCCTTCTGACCCCAACTTGGCAGGTTCGATCCTGGCTCAGTCCGGTGGTATTTGAAGGTGCTCAAATACGTCAGCCTCGTGTCGGTAGATTTACTGGCACGTAAAAGAACTCCTGCGGGACTAAATTCCGGTACCTCGGCGTCTCCGAAGACCGAAAAAGTAGTTAGTGGGACGTAAAACAAATAGCATTATTATTCTTATTATTATTATTATTATTATTATTATTATTATTATTATTATTATTGATATCCGTAATGAAGAAACTCTCCCTCAACAGCTCGTAGGTCAATCTCGATGGTGACGGTAACTCCACTCCTTCAAATACTGTCCCTTTTTCATGTAATGCGCTTTTACTTTTTCTAGGTTGGTTAAGTTACAGAGTTGTAAGTTTGTTCCAGATTAAATCAATTCCGTGTGTTGCTCTATAGGAAATATAACACAACTAAATAAGGGCACTGTCGTTTCTGTTGTTAGTCTATGAAGGATTTTAAAACTGTAAACTGCTTTTACTGCTGCAACTGTTCTCTCTTGCATGTGAATACTACATCTGAGGGTTGTTTGGAGGGTGATTCCTAGGTATTTGAAGTTTGACACAGTTTCTAATGGTTTGTCCGATGTTGTTAGTGTGCCTTTCACCGATCGTTTACCCTCATTCCTAAAAAATAAATTGTTTCGTATTATTGTGATTTATTGTTTTCTTCTGCCCACGTCTCAAGTTCATTTATAATTCTTAGGAGTTCCTTTATATTGGTTGATCTAATCGCCATATCATTAGCATACATGATCACGATTGCTCAGCTCTTTTTGGTAATCTTTGCGATATAGGTCGTCATGACGTTGATTTACACCGGACTGATTTTTCGCCGTGGACTTTTCATATGCTGTCCCTATGTCGATTCAAAATCCTGATAACTTGTTTCTGTTATAATTTCATCCAGATGGCATTTCCCATTTCACCGTTGACGTAATTCACCAAAATAATAATACTTTACATACGAAGTAAAAAAATGGAGACTCAAAACAACCCACAGAAAAACCATTTTTGTTAGATCATGACGCGAGAAATTGGACATGGTAGTGCACTGCTCCACCCCTCGTTTACGGCATGAAGAGTTAACAGGTGCTACTAAACTGGGTCACCTGTTCATAGCGAGGCACAAGGTCGCTCAACTCAATGTATTCTGAAGGCCGGAAATGCTAGATAGGCTGCTGTTCTCAATGAACTTGCCGACAACAATCATTCTGAAAAGTAATGGAGCTCGCAAGAAGCCAAATATTGTGAATCAACCCATTGTTCTAGTAAAGCATCCATTCCCATAAAATTAACTTTATCAACATCACCTATGCGGTAGAATATTAATAAATAATCAGTCCAGCGACGGTTCCGCAGACTACAGTAGTAAGTATGGAACATCACGCTGACATCACTTCCTCTTACTTGTGTAAGGTTCCTCATACGAAAGGGAACTCTTACGATATTGGAAAGGAATTATTTTGTAATTTCGGATTTCTTCGGAAAACCTCCCTTCGTGAGAATTTTCTGTCACCAAGTATTATTTGCAAACTTGCAGCTTCCCAGGCCCTCAAGTCTCTCAGATATTTTTGTGTGGACAGAAGACGGAGGAACGGGCTATTATATATAGCTCAAATGCCCGTTATTCGTACGGATTTATGGGTAAGATTTAAGGTGGTTAAAATAAGGTGGCCAGCAAGTATGTGTGTGTCTTACAACACGCTCTTGTTTCCCATCGCGTAAAATACAGTGAATAGGATATGCCCCCTCGACACTCGAGAGCACACCACGTAAAACTGGCCGTGACTGAAGCACTGGTTCTCCAATCTCTAGAAGGCAATGACGTAAAATGATTTTTGTTTTTGCTAGTGGCTTAACGTCGCACTAACACATCGAAGGTTTTATGTGACAAGCACGGGAAAGTGACAGGACTGGGACAGCATTTGCCTGGTGTGAAAATTGGAAACCACTGACACTTGTCTGCCGCATCACATTCCGAACTATTCTACTAAACAGCATGTTATTTTATTCGTACGCATGCTTCACATGACCAGTTTTAAACAGTTCGTGAAATTTGGTATTATCTGATTCACTTTTGAGTAGAAAATTAACGGCATTAAATCTATCATAAATAATAAGTACATGACCCGTGCAGCTCCGCAGCATTCGTTATGAATAGGTCAGATAATGTATATTGATATGAAATTGCTCTACGCGCTGTCCGGGTGCTTTTTAATTTAGGACTTGTATTAGGCCTACCTGTTAATTATGTGTGAAGTGATGTGTCGTCTAACAAGACAAGGAACTGAAAGTACATCAAACAATCTGTATGTAACTGCTATCCATCCAACCATATACCAACCGGCTGCGTTGCTCGTGGATAAACAACATACACCCAACTCTTTCGATTATGGAATACGGAGGGATAGCTTGGGTGAAGTGGCATTTGCCGCAAATTCGCAGCGTAGGACAACAGTGTTTGTTGCCGCCTCAGGTGTAAAGGCGGCCCACCAAATTCAGTAAGAAGCCTAGCAATGGGGCTTGTACGGAATGCTCGCGCTGCCAACCTAACTCCGCTGTGGTCAATGCTGATCGATTTCGCAAGAACGCTTTCCCTTGCTGATCGATATGCTGCACTGCCATCGTCTAATCTAGATAAAATATGTGCCCTATAAAACCGCAAGAATACCATGCGGCAAGTCCCCTCACGTAGTCACGCTAAGAGTCTTCAAAATATTCAGCTTCTTATCACATTTAACTTTTAACTGACGCATGTGTGGCTCCCACGACAATTTACAATCGAAAAGCAGCGCAAGAAACGGTATGCGTCAACCACAGGAAGAGCGACACCCCTCCCCCCCCCCCCCCCCCCTCCACCTAAATAAAGCTCGGGATGTGGGTCAAGAGACACTTCCGGCAGAAGTGAACAACAGAGGTCTTTGCAGCTGAAAACCGAAAGCCATGTTCTAAGATCCAGTCTTCCACTCTTGAAATAGCTTGCCGTAATTGTCGCTCGCCGAATGCCATAGTTTAAAGCACAGCAAAATCGTCTACATAGGTTATAGCGACCAGCAGCAGCGACAATAGCATTTATGGCAATCGCGAACAGCCTGGCACTGAGAACCGATCCATGTGCCACTCAATTTTCCTGAACGTGATATTGCGAATATGCTCTCCCTACTCGGAACGAAATAGACGGGGGGACAAAAATTCGCAATGAAAACCGGCAAGTTGCCTCGTAATTTCCACTGATGCAGGGATGAAAGGATGCTATATCGCCATGTGGTGTCATAGGTCTTTTCTAAATAGAACAAAGCAGCCACCAAATGCTTGCTTCGGAGAAACCCGTCCTAGATAGAACTCTCCAGGAGTATCAAGTGGTCAGTGACGGAGCGGACAGCTCGAAAACCATACTGGTACGCGGACAAAAGTTCTCTTTCTTCCAAATACTACATAAGTCGACGATTCACAATCTTCTCAAATAGTTTACACAAACAGTAGGTGAGGTAAACAGGTCTGTAAATTCATGCATAATTCGGATCTTTGTCAGACTTGAGGAGAGAATATTCGCCACTGTGACGGAAATTGGCTTTCTATCCAGACTTGGTTGAACACCTCGAGAAGATGTAAAAGGCACTTCTCGCAAAGATGTTTCAACATGTGGTTATGGACATTATCTGGCCCGGGAGCTGTGTCCTTGCAAAGGTCCCAGGAGCTGCGGAGTTCCCACTGCATAAAGGGAACAATAAAATCTTCTGAAGCACGAGTGACAAAACATGGATGATGGCGTTCTGCCTCCCGCTTCAGAGCAAGGAAATCAGGATGGTAATTTCCGGAACCACACATCTGCGAAGTGACTTGCTAGATGATTAGCAACCGATGGTGGATCAGCGACGATACTGCCTGCAATGGAAATTCCCGGTATTAAGGATGGTCGTTCTATACGCCAAATGCGTCGAAGTTTAGTTCACCCTTGATGTTATATTCTTTAGACGGGCTGGGAGATGTATTCGGGCCTGTTGCACCCAGTTTGCTTTAGTTTAGTCTGTACGTGATCGGCTAAAAACGTAAAGGACTCTGAATTATACAGTAGGTACACCGGAACAACTATCCATGTCATGCAATATGCATTACTGTACGAGGATTAATGTTGATGGTGCTACTGCTTTATTCAAGACGACGGATATGGTAGTTTATCAACCCACGTACTTCGTAAGTATGATACCTGTCTCTTTATTAAAATAAGAAGTATTACAAAAACAACTGAAAAAGGGTAATCCTACAACCTGTGACAAAGTTCCGTGAATGAAGTCAAACGGTCGATCCGGCAACACTGGCGACACACAACGCTCCACCTGCGTAGCAGCAGGTTCTGACCACCTGCTCCCAACGTTGTTCAGTTGAGCATCATGTGTGTGCTGTGTAAGACCTGCTTGACACAGTGCGTTGGTTCTGAACTGCGAACAGGAACATGAACGACCAAAAGATCAATGTACAGTTCTTATTTTAAGCTTGGAAAGACACCGAAAGAAACGCATGCGATGCTGGTACGTGTTTATGAAGATCAAGCACTGTCCTTGAAGTGGTTCGCCCGTTTTCGAGGAGGACGGGAAAGTGTTTCTGACAACCCCAGTAGCGGAAGACCGGCGACCGCCGTCAGTAACGAAAACATTGAGAAGGTGAGGACATTAATCACGAACGACAGGAGATTAACTGTGCGCATGATAGCGGATGACTGCAGATTAACCGTGAATCCGGGCGACAAATCGTTACTCAGAAGTTAGGGAAGAGGAAAACGTGTTGTCGTCTGGTGCCACATCACTTGACTGACGATCAGAAGCAGGCACGTTTAGAGGATTCACAGGATTTTGTCGAAAAGGCGGACGAGACACCAAATTCCTTGAACTGTATTGTCACTGAGGATGAAACCTGGTGTCTCAGGTACGATCATGAAACGAAACGGCAAAGCATGGAATGGCGTTCTCCGGGATCCCCTCGTCGGAAAAAGGTCAGAGCCGAAAAGTCACGCATCAAAACGATGCTCATCACCTTTTCCGTAGTCAAGGCATTATCCACAGGGAATTTTTACCTGAGGGAACGACGCTGAATGCTGCACGGTACATTGAAATTTTTATCCGTTTCATGAAACGTCTACGCAGTGTACGACCCCAGTACACACAACAAGGTTCATGGATTTTTGTCCATGACAACACTCGCCCCCACACAGCCAATATCGTCGAACAGTTCATGGCAAAAAAGGGGGTGGTGCAACTTGAACATCCCCCATACTCGCCAGATCTCAATCTTCCAGACTTCTTCCTATTCACACGACTCAAACTCGCTTTGAAAGGAAAGAGATTTGACGATATTCCTGACATCCAACGAAACGTGACGAGGCTTTTGAACACCATGCCAAAGGAAGCCTTCCTGCAAAGTTTCCAGGACATGTATCGCCGATCTCAGCAGTGCATAGTTATGGGAGGGGACTATTTCGAAGGACAATAAGGTCACTGTCGTCCATTGTTCATCTCAGGACTATTCACTGAACTTTATTGTCACGGGTTGTATTTAACTTAGGTACAAGGTCCTGGATAATGAGCTAATACAAAGTTATTTAAAATGCTAGTTTCAGGGTGCAGTGAGGTTGTGATGTGAGTGAAAATGGGTGATTTTTGGAATATTTCCTGAAAATGATGGAAGTTCTGAAGGTACAGAAAAATATGGGTATAATATTACATTCAGTTAGCAGGCAATATAGAAAATTTGGTCTGGTTGATTAGACCGTTCCTGTCGAAAATGTAGCTACTTCACTAGGACAGGGGACAGCCAGCATTAATTCCATTTCCTACATTGAATGTACTGATATTCATGAAGTTTACACACTGCGAGAGGAAAGGGACAATCGTGAGGCACCACATGAATCGGGCAATGCCGCAACTTACCTGGGCCGGAATCCATTCAGGTTTATTTCCAATTGATAGTTACGCCGCAGCGGTTCTTCTTATAAAGTAATCGGCTTTCCTCCCGACTTCCATTAAAAAACTGTAATTATTCTCTTACTCCGAGGGTATAATACAACCATTACTCAATACCCTCAATTGCCTCTTTTCTGCTTCACTTATTATCCAACAGTATAAATATCACGAAAGTTTCATAATTTCATTCTTTTCCCCAAGAACCACAACATACAGTAGAAGGCTATCGAGAATGTATTAACCGAAGTTATTGCATGTGATCATTATAGGGTTATTCTTTTATACGACGTATTCTTCAGCATAATAGGATTGTGATTATTTATATAGATTTTTATACAGTACTATGTTATCTGAGTTTTCGTTAGCCTATTTTTTATATATAATCTATTCAAGTTGAACGTGTATACATCTTCAGTTTGGGCAGCCATAGTTGTTTATTTACTTACAGTCCTTAGTTACCATAGCACTCGAATGATCATCTGGTGATTACGTGAGGTTAACCGAAGTTTAGTCCGGCTCTATGGCTAAATGGGTAGCGTACTGGCCTTTGGTCGAAAGGGCCTGGGTTCCATTCCCGGCAGGTCGCCTACGGGTGTCGAATCAAAATACGTGCACCTGGTCGAGCCGAGTCCTCGGACACCTCCCGGCACTAAAAGCCATACGCCATTTCATATTTATACCGAAGTGTATATACCTCTACTGCAATTCACATATTGAGATGGATGATTCAACTAGAAGTAATGTTTCGGCTAATAACGAAAGTAATTCATCTCAGCCTGTGTGTAATCATTGCGAGCAACTGTTTAAGTCCACTCGGGAGGTCAATATTCATACCTCAGAAGCACATCCGAATGAGCACTACACGGTTAGTGAATAGACAGACAGCTGGGGCATAAAACCACCAAATAAGTACTGAAATACATTTAGGAACATCTACAGAACAAGGGCATCAATACAGAAAATAAAACAACAAAACACATATAAGTCGTACTACCAAGAGCAAATGGTGATATGGAGGGGAAAACTACAAAGTGACATCAATGATTCTGAATTTTCCTTATTTGCAGAAGACTTTCTAAATAATTTTCTGTCCACCGCTACTGATTTTTTTGCCTGGGCCTAAACACCCAGCAAGGAAATTTTACGAGGCGCGTAAAAAGAAATCGTATGTTAATACCGAAAAAAGGATATTAAAAAGTTCAAATCCGCAAAGGTCGACTAATAGGGATAGAAAAAAAAAGACGAAGTAAATATTTATATCAATTAACTCAATTTCAGTTCCACAATCAACGTAGGAAAGCAGTTAGAACGATCCTTCATGAAAACAATGAACGATATTTGATTAATTCTCAACATATATATGGTTATTTCCATGAAATATTAGGACACGAAAATAATTCAGTGAGAGAAAATTATCCCCCAAAAGTGAAGGTATTCAACCAATTCACAAAGACACGTTTAATGATGTTATATCTAAAGATGAAAATACAGCTTGCAACAAGTCGAATTGCGGAGGAAACTTCACCTGGACTTGATTATGCCATTTATGTCATCGTCAGAGCTATTAAAAATTACATAGCTTCCGAGATAATCGCCACAACAGCCACTCGTATGCTTCAAACAGAACAGGTACCACAGTGTTTCAGAAAGGCAAGAACCGTTCTTATAAGGAAGGTGCCGTTGATGACATTGCAACCTGGAGACCAATCACAATATTTTCTATTGTTAGGAGAGTAATCGGGCGAGCTCTTGATAAACGCCTAAGAGAAAACCTTGCTTTTAATCCACGACAACGAGGATTTATATCTTCAGCCGGTACACATATCAATACTCCTACTCACGATGCGGTTTTAAATTCCGCGAAACTGAACAAAACTGATATAACAGTGATTTTTCTAGACGTCAGAAAGACGTTTGGCAATGTTGGGCACCAGACGAGATCTTGACGACATTAGGAATTCCTGAGAAATTAAAGGAATTAATAGTTCATCTCCGGACAGGGAACATTACAAAAATAGAAACTGTAACTGGAAAGACAAAGACAAAGACAAAGCAAAGCAAAGCAAAGTCTTCTCCGTACAGGCCATGAAGGCCCTTGGAGGGGTGGCTTCCACTACCCGTAACCTCGGCACTTGATGGGGTAGAGTGGTTAGCTCTACGCCCGGCCGCCTTTGCCCCCAGGAATTAACCTGGTACTCATTTTTGGTGTAGGCTGAGTGAACCTCAGGGCCATATGCACCTCCGGAAGTGGAAATTTCATTTCTTAAATTTTACGACTTCCTGACGGGGATTCGAACCCACGTCCTTCCGTGCGAACCGAGCACGCCTTTACCGCCTCAGCCAGGCAGCCCCTAACTGGAAAGACAGCCAACTTAAATCTAAAAAGGGGTTCTATGCAGGGGTCACCCTTCCTCCCTGTCTCTACAATCTAGCAACAGATCATATTTTAGACGAACTACCTAAAGACTCTCTCACAAGCCACTATGGATATTTTTAGTACATCTTTCACCTTTAACGATCATGGGTTTTCCTGATTGGTTGTCATAGGCAATAGTCGGGTTTTCATACGCAATAGTCGAACAGAAGCACTTGAACTCTCAAAAATAGTCACAAGGAGGTTTCATGAAATAGGGCTTTATATCAACCCAATGAAATCTACGGCAATCTGCATCGAACGCGAAAAGTTAATCGAAGACCCAGCTTAATGTAAGAGCTATGATGTATCAAGTTTGCAACATGGAGAAACAATCCGCTATCTGGGAGTTAACTTTTCGAATGAAGTAATTTTTCAACCTATAGGAACTTAAAAATTACAAAAAAAAAATAAATGGAGAAATTGATATCTTCTCCATTATTACATGTTGATCAGAAATTTAAAGTAATAAACACAGTTATATGCCCATCTCTCATATACCGGTACCCATTCCAAACTATCAAGCCAGAGAAAATTCCGAAAAAGTTCCTTATTGATACAGACATACTAGTACGGAGTGCTCTTACGGAAATTCTTCAAATACCTGCAGACATTCCTAATGGAATCGTCTACGCTGATAAAAATAATATGGGGTTGGGACTCTGCGCCACTTGTGAAGCGCAACTTCAGCACATTAATATCTGTAGGTACTATTAAGCTCAGGTGACGAACACACATATGCTACAAGAAATCTTAAAGAAGAAATAACTCTCTCACTACAATCCCTCAATTTTCCTCCATTTGACAATTTGGTAAATCCTCGCTTAGAAATAACTTGATGCCAGAAAAGTGAGAAGAGTACTGAGAGAAAGGGCATACAATGAATGGTGTTACTCCCGCCAACTCCTGGGTTCGAGACCATCAAGGCTTGTCGTGTAGTGAATGGCCCGAGGCAATTAAGATGACAGCAAACATTTCAGCAGTCAGATCGGTACCAGGAAGATCTCAGATCGATTCCCTTTGTAGGCCCTGTCTCAAGGAGACAAACTCTTGCGCATGTTGTGGGATCTTGTCCTCATGGAGAAATTTTAAGTACAAGTCATCATAACATCCGCTCGCTAATTGCGACAACGCTGAAAGACCATGGTTTCCACGTATTTGAAGAGGTTCATGGCTTAGCGGACAAAGGAAGGCACATAAAGATCGACATCATTGCCTACAAAAATAAGAAGAGATGTTACTTCATCGATCCCACTGTTCGTTTGGAAAGCTATAAGTCGCAGCCCTCAGATGTCAACTTCGAGAAGAGGAATATCTACCTACCAACAATTCGTTACTACAGGGATAAATGCCAGCTAGAGGAAATCGACATAGTGGGTCTGATAATTGGAGCGAGGGGGACATTTCCCTTTTTTGCGGCCAATTTTTGAAAGCAGATGTCTCTGCCAATTACAACGTTAGTGGAGATTACCATCATAGCCTTAAGGGGTTCATTGATGATTCTAAGATACCATTGTTACAATTGGGTTAACATCAAAATTTCTCAAGAATATATATATCTTCTAAAATGAATATAAAAATATACTTTGTCGCAAGGCAGCCTCTGCATGAGAGGAAGTATTTCATAAAATGTTATTTCTCATTTGGGCCCCAGTACCTACTTTTACAACCACCACCATATAAAACACATCGGTGGTCAAGGTCTACTGATCAAGTACTGATGACAGTGACTATTGCTTAAAGTGAAATTCACCGAGATAATAATCCCTTCGTTGTCCAAAACCTGTCTGAATTGGCACGATTAAAGCAATTGTGGGGAGAGGGAGCAGGGTGAAGAAAGAGAAAAAAATATCAGCCCTTCTTGAGTCTTTCCATATGAGGAACGGTCCAACTACGTGGTTGTGATATGAAAGTATTTGAATGTGCTTGTGAACGGTCGGCTGTTGAGAGAGCTCTTGCATTATTGTAGTGAAAAGTAGTTAAAACCTACTGAAAGTGTTTAATTTTGGGTGCGTGTGATCCATTTTGTGCTATTTATATATTAGTGTTTAGTGCTTGTTGGTAGAAATTGGGAGTAGTGATATTTGAATTTTATAACAAGTAATTCAGTTGGTATTGTATAGGCTTTTGGGCTTGTGCCGTGTCAAGAAAATAAGGTGAAATTCTTAACGTTTCGCAGAAAACTGTGCTCTGCGTCCTCAGAAGAATTCTCGACTGTCCACGAGAAAGGCTTCTTAACCCTTTCAGACCGAGTACGCACAATTGTGCGGGTTCGTATTTTAGTTATCCCTGACCGTATTTGATGTTTTTTCGGCGCTACACCGGACTGCAGTGATTGTGCAGGACACGTGGCGTGTATTTCAATAGATTTTAGTATGCGCTTGACCGCCAGGGCGAAGGAAGAAGGGTTTAAAAAGCACAGTTGATCGGCGAGATGGCAGGAAGCAGTAGTGCCGAAAGTAAGTATTTATTTACTGCGTTTATATTAATCTAGAAGCTTTACTGAATACCGGAATATATTCAATGAAGTGTGTACTTTGGTTAGTGAACGTAAATTTTGAAGCTACACCATCGTACGTGATACAACGAGGTTTTGAATTTTGATACGCACAATTGCGTGGGTCCTGTTTTTCGGATGTTAGTTTTTATTTTGTAAAATAAACTATTAATATGTGTATTGAGGAGCATTTTAGTCAGTTCTTGACGTACAAACAAAAATTCACACCTCCAGTTTTCTTTCAGGTCTGAAAGGGTTAAACAATGACACTTTTGAATTTGGAACGTTATAATAGAAGTAGAAGTGGAAATGGTACGTTCATTCACCACCAGATGGCCCCTAGGACGTGGCACAACGCTAGCGTTTGAAGCGGAAGCTGACCGAACCATCACAATCAGACTAAGCGGTTCACATAACGTGTTTGCGTAACATATGACAGGTGTAAGACTAGACATAAGCCTGGAATGAAACATCTGGCGACAATTCAGTTGGTGTTCAGTAGATTACGTTTTCTAGATTAAGCAGGCTAGCTAGTGTACCTTGTTTCGAATTTTGTTTAGGAAATACTTTAGGTAATAAAATTAACTTTAAAAAAATATTTTTAAATATCTGTAGGTTCGCTGGAATAATACACAACGGCAGATTATCATAAGGAGTTGTAACTCATTGTAACTTCCGTCACAACTTTTCCGGTATTTCGTATAGATATCCATTCAAACTATCACGAAGGTAATAATTTATTAAATTAAGTAACACGGTTCGCCAGCAAACTTCGATTTAAAAAGAAGTTAAAGAGAATACACGGTAATTTCACTGGATAATTACGGTACTTAACAGTTCTTGGATTGTTGACGATTGTTGCTACATGCACATGGTAGTTGTGTAAACACATACAAAATGAGCAATTATTTTATTCCGATAGTTCGTAGTCTAAGTTCCCTGCATACTTTGCACTTTCCACCTTCGGTTATTCATCGAGTAAAAGTTAATAATCGAATTCCTATATCCCAATATTGCAGTTCAAGCCCTCGGCGTAGTTTTGACAGAAATTATTGTATTATTTTTCAGCATTTAAGGACACTCTTATTCTGCGTCCCGCGTAGTAGGGAAAATAATAGTAGTCCACCAGCGATAAAAATTCATATAATCACATTTCAGCTGAGAACTGTAGTGTAGATACGGTATATTTAGGTAGTACCGCATCTTGCCTGCTTTATTCGTGTGTGTCTATTAGACCACAGTACTACTAATAATAGGTCTAAGCATTTAGCTTTGTTGGTAATCTTTGAGAACAGTAGTGCTTGTAAACTTCAAACTTGCAATTTTCATTTCTGCTTGTGCTTAGTAGTGACATACGGTACCGGTATTGTAATTAGGATACGTCTGAACGTAGTTTAAAACTATTGTAGTGTACTGTACAGTAGTATACGAGTAATATCTTATTAGAACTTAGCGTGCTTATTTTATTATTGTAAAATATTTGTGCAGTATAGTATAGGTATCAGTAGAAACTCTCTTACTAAAATTCTGTTGTTGTAATTAGGATAGGCTTAACTGCAGTTTAGAATTGTGTGATTCTTGTGTATTCCTTTCGGTATTCAGTAATTAACAGCAGTTTTTATCCTGTTAGGGTGCTGTAGGATAAAAATAGAGTACGACTAAGTAGTATTGTAGTGTAGTCGTATATTAATTACCTTATTGTCGTGTGATCTTTGAGTACTATCCCAGACAATATTTCCCTCCGTTCATTTTTTTGCACAAAAGTTATTTTATTTTTCCCTTTCATTTTTGTTTTATAAAGAATAGCTAAGGAGTGCAAGTGTAGGAACTGTGGGTCTGGCGAGGCATTAAGGGGTATGAGGGAGGCGTTGGAGAGTTTGAGGGAGATAATTAGGATTCTCACAAAAGACAGGAAGGAAGATAGGCCTCCCTCAAACAAGGTACAGGTTACAGGAGGTGTAAAAGAGGGAGGGGAAGGAAAGGGGGGAATTGTAGAAGACAGGTGGTCTAATGTTGTAAGGGGAAGGAGAGTGCAGGCTAAGGGCACTATTCAGGATCAGAATTCAGGACAGGTGTCAGTGAGAAATCGGTACGAGTCACTCCAGGTAGAACAACAGACGGAAGATGAGGAACAGCGAACTGTTGCTGAGATGTGTGGAAGGAGGAAGAAGGGAAACGGTAGGAAACAGAAATGTAGAGTAGAGGATAGGAAAAGACAGGTGGAACAGGGTCATGGGAAGGAGAAAAGGGAGGAGGGAGTAGCTTCTGCAGCTATCAGGAAAGATAGGGCTGACCAGGAGGGGAGAGGATCAAATGAGGTGGGTAGGGTTGAGGCTCTGGTCATGGGGAATTCCATCGTTAGACATGTGGTGAACATGTGTGGAAGAAAGGGAACTAGGGTAGAGTGTTGTTCAGGAATTAGGTTGAGGCAAATGTTGAGGAAAGTAGAAGAGAAGGAGGAGGGGAAGGAAAAGATGGTAATGTTTACGTTGGTACCAACAACGTAAGGGAAGATGGTATAAGAACCAACATAGTTGGAGACGTGTGGGACCTAGTAAATCCGGCACGGGTGAAATTAAGGAAGCGGAGATTGTTATCAGTGGAATACTGTGTAGGAGGGATCCTGACTGGAGGGTGATTGGGAACTTAAATGAGACTATGGAGTGGGTATGTGGAAACCTGGGAGTGATATTTCTAGATCCTAATGGGTGGGTAGGATATAGGGATCTGCGTTCAGATGGCCTTCACTTAAACCGCAGTGGTACGTGTAAGTTAGGGAATTTGTTTGGAAGGGTAATAGAGAGGTACATTCAGGGACACGAGGTGGTCTAGGGAGCGGTGATAAGGCTACAGAGATCTGGAAGTCAAGTAGGGATGATATAAAAATGTTAGTGTTGAACTGTAGAAGTATTGTAAAGAAAGGAATAGAATTAAGTAATTTAATATATATATCCATACAAGATATTGTAATAGGAGTTGAATCATGGCTGAGAAATGATATAATGGATGCAGAACTTTCTCACGGAACTTGAGTGTGTATCGTAGAGACAGGATGGGAATGGTTGGAGGTGGAGTATTCATTCTGGTGAAAGAGGAATTTGTAAGCTACGAAAAAGTTAAAGATGACAAACATGAACTTCTAGGTGTAAAGATAATTTCAAAAGATAATAAACAACTTGATATCTATGGAGTGTACAGACCGGGAAAGGATAGCGATGACGGTGATTCAGAATTATTTTATAAGATAATCAGCTGTGTGGGAAACGACATGGAAAGGAATGTGACTGTAGCGGGAGATCTGAATTTACCAGATGTCAACTAGGAAGGAAATCCGAACGACAGGAAGCATGACCAACAAATGGCAAATAAGCTAATATGGGAAGGACAGCTGTTTCAGAAAGTGATGGAACCAACTAGAGGGAAAAAATATCCTGGATGTGGTGCTGAAAAAACCAGATGAGCTCTATAGGGAAACTGAAGTAATAGATGGTATTAGTGATCATGAAGCTGTTTTTATCGTAGTTAAAATTAGATGTGATAGAAAGGAAAGTCTTAAAAGTAGGACTATTAGGCAGTACCATATGGCTGATAAAGTAGACATGAGATTTTAAAATGTATGATCGGTGGAAAACGGTAAATAAAAATGTAAACAGACTCTGGGATGGGTTTAAAGCAATTGTTGAGGAATGTGAAAACAGGTTTGTACCTTTAAAGGTGGTAAGAAATGGTGCAAAGACCCACCTTATTGTAACAGAGAAATAAAGAGACTACGAAGGAGGTACAGATTGGAAAGAAATAGTTAGAAATGGCTGTGAAAGTAAGGAGAAATTGAAGGAACTTACTAGGAAATTCAATCTAGCAAAGAATGCAGCTAAGGATAACATGATGGCAAGTATAGTTGGCAGTAATAAAAATTTTAGTGAACAATGGAAGGGTGTACTTTAAGGCAGAAACAGGTTCCAAGGAGGACACTGCGGGAATCATTAATGAACAAGGGGAATGTGTATGTGAGGATCTTCAAAAGGCAGAAGTATTCAGTCAGCAGTACGTAAAGATTGTTGGTTACAAGGATAATGTTCAGATAGAGGAGGTAACTAATGCCAAAGAAGTAGTAAAATTTACCTATGATAACGATGATATTTACAATAAGATACAAAAGTTGAAAACTAGAAAAGCGGCTGGAATTGGTAAAATTTCTGAGGATATACTAAAGACAACGGGTTGGGATATAGTACCATATCTGAAGTACTTATTTGATTATTGCTTGGTTGAAAGAGCTATACCAAATGAATGGAGAGTTGCTATAGTAGCCCCTATGTATATAAAGGAAAGGGTGATAGACATAAAGCTGAAAAATACAGGCCAGTAAGTTTGACATGCGTTGCATGTAAGCTTTGGGAAGGCATTTTTTTAATTATATTAGACATGTTTGCGAAATTAATAATTGGTTCGACAGCAGGCAGTTCGGGTTTAGGAAAAGTTATTCCACTGAAGCTCGAATGGTAGGATTCCAGCAAGATATAGAAGATATCTTGGATTCAGGAGGTCAAATGGACTGTATCGCGATTGGCCTGTCTAAAGCATTTGATAGGGTTGATCATGAGAGACAACTGGCAAAAATGAGTGCAACTGGAATAGACAAAAGAGTGACTGAATAGGTGGCTTTCTATAAAATAGATTTCAGAGAATTAGAGTAGGCGAAGCTTTATCTGACCCTGTAATAATTAAGAGGGGAATTCCTCACGGCAGTATTATTGGTATGGCAGTGGTATGTTGATAAACGGGGTAAAAAGTCAGGTTGTGAGTTTCACAAATAGGAAAAGTCCTCTCAGTTTTAATTATTGCGTTGACGGGGGTGAAAGTTCCTTTTGGGGATCATTGTAAGTATCTAGGTGTTAGTATAAGGAAAGATCTTGATTGGGGTAATCACATAAATGGGATTGTAAATAAAGGGTACAGATCTCTACACATGGTTATGAGGGTGTTTAGGGGTTGTAGTAAGGATAAAAAGGAGAGGGGATACAAGTCTCTGGTAAGACCTCAACCTTTTTTTAAGTTGCTTTACGTCGCAACTACACAGAGAGGTCTTATGGCGACGATGGGATAGGAGAGGGCTAGGAGTGGGAAGGAAGCGGCCATGGCCTTAATTAAGGTACAGCCCCAGCATTTGCCTTTCACGAAAATGGGAAACCACGAAAAACCATCTTCTGGGCTGTCGACAGTGGGGTTCGAACACACTATCTCACAAACACTGGATACTGGCCGCAATTAAGCGACTGCAGCTACCGAGCTCGGTAAGACCTCAACTAGAGTATGGTTCCAGTGCATGGGACCCTCACCAGGATTACTTGATTTAAGAACTGGAAAAAAATCCAAATAAAAGCAGCTCGATTTTTTCTGGGCGATTTCCGACAAAAGAGTAGCATTACAAAAATGTTGCAAAGTTCGGGCTGGGAAGTACTGGGAGAAAGAAGAAAAGCTGCTCGACAAAGTGGTATGTTCCGAGCTGTCAGCGGAGAAATGGCGTGGAATGACATTAGTAGACGAATAAGTTTGAGCGGCGTCTTTGAAAGTAGGAAAGATCACAGTATGAAAATAAAGTTGGAATTCAAAAGGACAAATTGGGGCAAATATTTTACAGGAAAGGGAGGGGTTGGAAAAATTACCAAGTGAGATGTTCAATAAATTTCCAATTTCTTTGCAATCATTAAAAAAACTAGGAAAACAACAGATAGGGAATCAGCCACCTGGGCGACTGCCCTACATGCAGATCAGTATTGACTGATTGATTGAATAATAAGAAGAAAGAACATGGACTCGAAAGGCGTACACATGAAAGAGAAAGTCCTATGCCTCGCAAATCCTACACTGTCGAGGTCTGAAGAGAAGAAGAGTTCACCAAAGGGGATGTCGAACTGGAAGATTAAACTGAGGATCCTCGAATAAGTACGTGAAAAAATGCCATTCTCATCTAGAGGCTACACTGTCCCAACCCCAGGGACCTAAGCTGAGAGCTCCTGAAGAAAGGCAAAATGCAGCATATCCTAAAAATTCAGTTACCTTGTGTGTGAAATCTGGACTCGAAACAGCGAAAATGATGTTTACCTGTAAAAAAGAGAAGAAAGTATACATTATCTGATATACTTTGAATAATTTCACACAAGTCCTTTAAGATTAACATTTAACAAAACACGTTACCAAGATTTTATTTTAACTTTAGAGCAACTCGTTGTAGTTCACGAGGACTTGATTGAAAGGACCTGACCACGAGCTTGCGGAATGAAAATATTTATGATGATAATAATAATTATTATGAACATGGCGACGTAATTGCTTCATGTGATGTAGGACACAGAGTTTTCGATAGTTATTTTGACTTGTTCATTACGTATATAGTTTGGTTTGTGATTTTTGTTATTTTGTTTCTAATGGTTTTTGATTATCTAAATCTTGCATGTGCTGAGTATCATTATTTCGAGTTCTAGAAATGACGTAACCCTGTCTACACGTTTTCTTCCGTGATCGTCTGGAGACTGTTGAATATTTGTTCGAAGGCCGTGTGTGTACTGTCTCATAGGTAACAGCAATGCTCAACAAAAATGTATATCCAAGAAGGCGGAGGCACATATTATCTGTCATCTTTCATGTTGTTAAAGAACTTTTTCCCGGCAAAATAGAAGAGATTACGGACTACTTAGAGTCAAGATTAGAACTACAGAATGCTAGTATTAAAAGTGATTTTCCAGGATCTTAAAAATTACAATAAGACCTGTGTGAACTAACGACAGTTGTTGACAAGGTTAACAGCGTTTTCGTGAAACATGGATGCTCCGTTTCAGGATGAGAAGGTAGGTCTACCGACGCTCCTAGAATTTCGCCCAGTATCTACGAAGGAGGGAGCCTCCGTAGCTCAGACGGCAGCGCGTCGGCCTCTCAGCGCTGGACACCGTGGTTCAAATCCCGGTCACTCCATGTGAGATTTGTGCTGGACAAAGCGGAGGCGGGATAGGTTTTTCTCCGTGTACTCCGGTTTTCCCTGTCATCTTTCATTCCAGCAACACTCTCCATTCTCATTTCATAGCATCTATCAGTCATTAATAAATCACTTTGGGAGTGGCGACCCCATCGTACTAATAGCCTATATCTGCTTCATTCATTCCATCACTGGCCCGGTCAATGACTGGAAAACAGGTTGAAGGTTTTCATTTTCATCTACGAAGGGAAAATTATGTCTGTAGCATCAGCGAAATGGCCTGAATGTTTGAAACCAGACTAATTATTTTCCAGTGGAATAATCATGCAGATTCGCAAAACGGACCTGGTCGGCTCGGAATTGCAAGGGAAGTTTGTAGTCAAAATGTTCGCTTATTTAAGCTACAGTGCACGGAGCTGATCATTCTTTCTGCCCAAGTCATGCAGGCTTGGCCTGCGACACTGCACCGTGCAAGGAGTTTTGAACTCTGAAACTTTTTCTACTAGTACCTGGAGTTACTAGACAGGAGTGGAGAACTATAATAATGTCACAGTAATATTTCAACTAGTAAACTTCATAATGTAAATAATTGAGACTCAAGTCTAATTAGACAGTCAGTGCTCGTCAGCGCGAAAAGCATCAGTATATGGTGAAGGTGACATTTAGAATCAGAGAACGAGGGCTGGCAAATTTACATGAACAGTCAGCCAGATATTTATACCGGAAGATAACGTTTCTTTTAGCCAGAGGTAGACGGGTGTTTAAGATGGAACATCTGAATTCACGACAGCGCCGAAACAGTCTGAAAATCCCGGGCGTGAAATTAAGATGCACTGCAGTTTTACGGACCGTGTAGGAGAGAACTGGAATAAGTACGCGTTCGATATCAACGCAAATCCGTGTGTCAGAATAAGTGTTTTTGTGCTAGCCAGTTTGCAAATTGTGAATGTATTTAGTAAAAAAAATGTATAGTGTTTGCTGATAATGTCAAGTGTAAATTTGTGATAGTACATATATCATACCCTCGCACTATATGTAGAAGTGAGAGATATTTTTCAGTATTCGATTATTATTATTATTATTATTATTATTATTATTATTATCAGTATTTCAGTTCTATATTTTGTCATTAATATTTATAAGCTGGAAGGTCTTACACATGTGGTATGAGTAATTTGTTTTGTACAACGGCTGGGAAAATATTGCTATACTGAACTTGGAAAATTTGAATGAGGCATGTGTCTACTCCAGTGTTTGATGAGATGTACTTGTTGTTGTCGTCGGGAAGTTATATGAATCATGTGCATAGCCCAGAATCACATGAGCTTGTTGATGTTGTAGTCGGAAATATCCGATGAGTCATGTGTAACACCCCAGAGTTTGTTGAACTTGTGATTACTTTGTGACACTGGAAGAAATTCAGGGCGTAGTCTTGACTAGACGATATACTCATGATTGGATGACCAGGATCAATCTAGGCGTATCATGTGAGAGGAAGGGGAGTGTTGATGTCTACAAAGGTTGATCATTCGGCGGGAAACCACACACACTGTACGGGAATGTAGTGCGGCCACACAATACGGGAGTGAAACTGGATATAGGGTACTGGAGTGACACTGCTGCAGTATACAGGTCTGGACTTCAAACGTTCGTGGAACGTTGTCTGTGCTTACGCATTGAGTATTGTATCACTTTGTGGTGGCCTGGTTTTACAGGTTGCTGCGAGCTGAGAGGTGCTATATCTCAGACTTTCCATAATTTATGTTCAAGATCGACAAGCGTGTGTTGCTCAAATGTATATATCTTTACAACAAGTGTTAAAAGTCAGAGAACTCAGTATTCTGAGGTACAGAATCTGTGTGATATTATAAGTGTCGATTATGAGAATCGGCAAGTCGTGTTGATACAGACAGTGAAGGGTTTTCAATCTACATATATGTACATTTTTCAAAGGACTAACCGCAAATGGTGGCTTAGTTCTCGCTTTCGTTTCCCCCACTGTTTTCTTTGTTGTTGTTGCTGTTGTTGTAAATATGGAGTCTTCCAGTAATATTTTGTTTGTGCATTATAAGTGTATTTTGCTGTGTTGATGAGGTGCTCATGCACGGATTTTATTCGGAATATAGTTAGATATTTTAAAATCAGTGGAGTTATTGATGAACCTAGGTGCAGTTCCTACCTATTTAGTCGTTTTCAGCAGGTTACGTAAGGCCTGTAGCAGATGTACCAGTACGCAGCATTATGTACACGCCCTGGGATATAAAGAATTATCATGCTCTATCTAAATTCGAGGGATCCATTCTGGTGAACTCTGGCGCCATACTACGGACATTTCGATTAATTATGTTTATTAATTTAATTTAGTTCAAGTATTTGATTAAGTTTTTGAGTTATTTATTTTATTTATGATATTTTGATATTATTTATTAGTATTCACACACTGTTTCAAATTTAAGAAGTTCATCCCTTAAAATGAACAATACGAGATGATGACCAATGAAGGCGAGTCACTGCACTGAAAGGTTGGTGAAATTGAAACTAGAATATAAGTAATTAAATTAATAAAAAAATTGTGCATTTATGGGCTCAACCGCACCGCATCATTTTATGGTACGTTTGCCTTTTCTGAAGTCTTCACGTTCCTAGCGAACTCTTGTATCTATGAACTATTACTCTTTCCCATCATGTGTTGTTACCACTATGTAATCTTTCCTTATTCCGCTAGATGGCATCTCATACATTAGCACAGATCAAAGCATTTCTTTTCTACCCCGTCTTGTTGGGTTATCTTTCTGGGTGGATAGTGTAGAGTTTTTGACTTGAGAAGATGGAAGGATTGGATTTCCAAGTCGCCTTTGTGGGATAAAGATATTTTAATAGATTCAAGATGTCTTTGTACATATCTCGGCCTTTCGAGAATGTGATTTGCTTATATAATTGAGGTATTTAGTTTTCTTTAATCTTCTCTTGGTTTTATTATTGCTTCGTTTTGTGCTCACCATGGTTGGGTTAGGTTTCCCTCATTACGTCTTTTCTAATTTATTCGTGTGTTAACTTTGATTTTCCTTTACCGATTCACTAGGTTTGTTTTGAGAACTGAAGGTGACACGGATTCATGCGTGCGTGTATGAGATTGATTGCTGTGTGCCAGCCGATACCTTTCACTCATGTCGCTTCATTAACATACCGCTTGAGCTCATGTTGTATTATTTTATCGCGTGTTCTGTATATTTCATGTCCACCAAATATAGGTGTTGTATGAATACAAGCTAACTACGCGATTTGCCTTCTTCTGTGTGTTTTGGTGTTGGAGACACCCCGTCTCTTTAAGATGGACCACTTTCTGGTTCATACTGTCTGAGCTCGAGAGCGGTTGTTTAATTTGTTATGTGCTGTGCGTTGACGTTCTTATATGTCCCTTTAATCGGCGACTTAACCTCTTGGTCTATGTGTGAGCGTGGGTGGTTCTGACGTTTGAGACCGTGAAACCTTCTGTGTCTAATTTACTTATTTAGTGTTCGTTTCACATTCCCGTCATTGGCTTTCTTTACCTATTTTCTTGTTTAATATGTTATATTCTTTGCGGGTTGCCTTTCCATATTTTTGTTGTTTGGCGTGAAACCATTCTAACTTACTCTTTTCTCTTTGCATTTAGTTTATGAGTATAAATGAGCTCGGTGCACCCTTCCTCTTCTCCCATTTTAAGCTCTTTTACTTAATGATATTGTATTCACGGGGGACGTGAATTTTATTGTTGAGAGTTTTGTCTTATCTGGGGAATTGAAGGGAGAATGTTATGACTAGGTGCTGTTACTACCTAAACTTACGACTGTTTAGACCAGATGTGCTACAAAGAAATGTTTTGTATCCACCTGAATTCATATTCTTCAATTAATTAATATAGATGCCAAGTCCTTATTCCAAACTTTTCGTCACGTCTTTTATGAAGGTAAGCGTGTGTGAAGGTGCTGTAATCAATGAGTCTGGTGTATTTTGATTATGGGACACATATTATTAATATTAGCTATCTGATTTTTGGCACCCTTGTTTTACCTATGCAACCTTTTTTTTATTTCCTCTTCATAATAAATTTAAGTTCTTGCCCTTATTACTGGTATATTTTTATTTCTTTGCGTCTTTTATATGTTTGTTGTCTATAAGAGGCCCGAGTCCAGTTCCTGGCAGTTTTTTGCTAGTTTTGACCAAATCCACCGCACTGGGTCTTCGTCGTGTTCCTAGTGTCAGTTCAGGGCACTATCTGCAAAATACTTACAGAAATAAATAACTCTGTTGAGCATGAATGAACTCTTTCTCCCAAGGTGATGATCATAGGCGGACGAGGCTCCAAATTGCACCAACAAGAAAATTTACCATAAATGTAACTATGTGAATTTACTCCCGAAACAATATATATATGCTAAGGTTGTCCCACACCATAAATACATAAAACACTTCCCCTTAAGAATGATGCCCGAGTCCTATCAGCATCAAAGAACTATTTCCAAAGGTTGATCGGGCTCCTCACGTCGCTCCAGGACATTAATATACATGAATCGCCTCCTTGATTCACAGACGCATGTACATAGTTTTGAAGGCAAAGCTCCAGAATGATGATTTCGTATGAATGCGATTGCTGTCCCTTCCTCAATCTCCTCACCATACTGTGTGATGCCATCCATACAACTTCCAAATGTAAAAAAAAGGGGCTGTGGAATTAATGAACGACGAAGGCCATGTGGAATCAATAAAAAAATCAAGCAATGAACACAGCCTACAATTTCATCTAGCGATAATCAGTTCTGTGCTAAACAACACATTCACGACAGATTACACATATAAATCACTACGGACCGTCCATTCTCCCCGAGAATGAACGAGAAAATGAATACCATGTACGTCTTCCACAGAATGCACACAGAGAATGAACTTGCAATGCCCTCGTAAAGAGCTCGTAATGAATAATCTCGCACGCGCGCACACGTATATAGAGCCTTGCTCCATGTGGCTGTAGTCTCCCAAAAGTTCACTGATAGGCAACGAGATGTCCGTTAGTTAAACACTTGTGGTCTTCCCGTTTACGCGGGAGGTTACATTCTCTCTGCGATATTGAAGATCCACCCTCGACACTGTTCACCTCGGAAACCCGAATTCGGTGTAATCTCTATAATGCTATGACCCATGCGCCGTGCGCCGATGTTCATCCCACGTTCAAAGTAGGTTAACTCGCGACACGTTGCAGTCTCCACGACACTGGTCTGTGACAGACTGCTCAGCTACGGCGCCGCTAGCCGCAACGCTCGGGGTTCATACACAGCACATTTTCTAATGGGACACCTCTTCCCGTGACTTTTGGCCACTCAGTATATATATAAAATGTTTAAATCTGTCTGTCATTCACAGCGATATTAAGAAAACGTTAAGGTTTCTGCAGCTGAAATTGGTACCAGTTATAGATTGTTGTGTCTACTTAAAAAAATACAATAAACCTCTGACTACCATGATTTTTGTATTTTTTTTTAGAAAAATAAGTTCCTTTCAGCGAAGTTATTGTCTCATTCGCCATGATGATGTAGGTACACAGCTTCTACCGGCAGGAGGTCCAACTACGTACATCGTGTTTCTGTTACCTTCCACGAATACTGTCTTTGGAGGAAACGGAAACGTTCGAAAGAGTTAAAAGTCGTACCAGATATGGGTTACAAGAACGATACAATGAACTGTATAGTGAAAAATACTCTCAAAGAAATGAATGAGTGATTTTCTTCCACTGTGGAGTATGAAAACAGAGTATCTGTAACTATAAGCAGAAAATTGAAAGGCGTAGCTGGAACCGTGGTTGTTAAAACGAGAGGTCTGTATGGACTCAAAACGTGGTTAGCAGGTTCGAGTCCAGTTCGTCAAAAATATTTTTACCATCAAAATGTTCGCCGGCAGGGTAGGGGACGTAGTGGTATACAATTTCTAATCACTAGAATGCGTGCCAAAAGCCTGGATTACATTCCAAATCTTCACGCAGTGACCATATGGAGTGAAGGCATACGGCGTTGTTTATGATGACTCGTCCGTCGGATGGAAGCGTAACTCCTTGGGCAAACCAAGCCAAGCCAAGCCAAACCAAACCAAACCAAACCAAACCAAACCAAACCCCATGACGCAACAGCCTCGAAGGGCTATGGCCTACCAAGCGACCGCTGCTCAGCCCGAAGGTCTGCAGATTACCAGGTGTCGTGTGGTCAGCATGACGGTTCCTCTCGGCCGTTATTCTTGCCTTCTAGACCCGGGCCGCCATCTCACCGTCAGATAGCTCCTCAATTGTAATCACGTAGGCTGAGTGGAACTCGAACCAGCCCTCAGACGCAGGTAAAAACCCCTGACCTGGCCGGGAATCGAAACCGGAGCCTCCGGGTCAGAGGCAGGTAAGCTACCACTATACCGCGGGGCCGGCCCTTAAGAGGACCCGTTAGTGCTATTCGACAGGCGTAGGCTCTATGTGCCGGCACCGGGCTCCAATATCTCCCTTCGTACTATCATATATCACGTCATTCATTTCAATTTTCGATCATAAAAAGCTGTATGAGTTTCATGTGTTACGCAGCGTAACAAAACTCCATCAGGAAGACGAAAAGAGTGAACTACGACAAAGTGGCAAAAATAAACTATGCAGTTACAGAGGCAAACTACTGTGACTTAACTTTACTCAATTCATCGTTCTCTAAAGGCCCAGTCCTATCGGGTATAACATCATCTATGTTAAGGCCGAAAATCCCAGCTTAATAAAATTACACCACACGGCGTTGCAAACGATTAATTATAAAAATTCACGTGTAAGAATGCTTTTTTTTTAACCTTGCGTAGTCTTTTTTGTCAGATATTGGATATTGAACTTCGGAACATTTAAGCTCAGATTAGAAGCACAGTTGATTTCATCAAATGATTAATAATGGCTCACGTTAACTGGAGGTAAGTTCGTAACAGTTAAGGGTTCATTCGATGATGACTGGTACCATGTTGGCGATTTTAATCATTGGAAATTGTTACTACAGACGAAATGTGGCAATCGATTCTTCGAGAAACCAACTTTGTGGACATGACAATGTTTCCTAATTTATTTCTCCCCTTTTTCTTTCATTTCATGTAGTTAATATCTTCCACTTACCCTATCAATTGGAAAACGACGTGGCTACAAAGAATGCAACCAGCCCCTGAGATTAAGAAAACTTCATGAGTGTATGTATACTCATGACACTAGAATTCTGGTAACGTCAATGGCAAGGGTACAGTATGTATGTATGGTTAAGATTCTTGAGTGATGTAGTTTCGATATTTGTTTACGTTTGAGTAATAACCGTAAGTTATGTTACATCGTGAATATAAAACTGTACCTAGTTTAGAGCGACATCAAAACATACATAACTAATACTTAATACACTAACGTTCATAAAAACCAGAACACCTTGAAAGACTAGAGATACGGAGTTCATATTTACAGGACATGTGCAATAGTATGTGCTGAATAAATGATTAGCATTTGAACCATATCGGCCCTCAGGTTCAAGGTCCACATCGATATCTCGGCACACCACCACTGACTGGTAAAATGTGCCTGCGGCTCTCGTTGTCGCTGCAAACCGAAGGTCATGGATCAGTGTGACTTAAGCAGATGTGCAGGATGCCTCGCAGACGAATGCGAGAACCGTAGCCTACCATCAAATGAGTGAGTTTGAAAGAGGGCTCATTATTGACATGAGAGAACGTGATGCATTCATCCGGGAAATTGCTGCTCGTGTGGGACGAAGTGTGTCAGCAGTGCAACGGGTGCGTACAGAATAGTTCACTGAAGGCCGCAGAACACCAAGGTAACTAGAATAAAAGGTAAGGTACTCCGGCGGTTGAAACTTCTATTGGCTGGAGCGCTATGACGTCACGCGATATGAACGATAGCGAGTAAGGTACACAGTCGCAGTACAGCAAGCCTGTGAGTTCTCGTACCTGTGAAACATCTTCTCAATCTTTCATCAAATAATGGTCTGGTTTAGTCCGATTCGATAAGTAACGGCACTTCTAATAGATTTAAAAACGTGAAAATGCGTTAAATTTCGTCACATGCTGAGCAGGTAGAACATCAACTATCAAATATATGACATATAATACGATAAGAAATAAAATATTGCAATACAACTCGAAATAATTTATTTCCTGATGAAGTAAGTTTTTATATCAAATGGCATAGGAAAATATACATCATATCGACATCTTTATGGAATTGTATTAAAACGTACGTGTCAGGAGACTTGATGAACCAGCCCAAAGCTTAGCCTTCTTATTGGCATATTTTCTCAGTGTTAGCTCCTTACTCTTTGCATTAAAATGCCATATCCTAATAAATGTCCTGGTCCTTACGTAGATACAAATTATTTTGTCATGGAATACTGGAAATTTTGACTTAATAACAGAAATAAGAGTTCTCATTACGTTTTTGCATTTGGATACTGTCTTACCGTGAAACACACATGAAATTTCGAACTGGGCTGTGTTTCTTAACCACTCATGCCTGGGATGTGTGAGGCCCCCTTTTGAAATAACCGAGATCCAGTAACAGGCCTCTTCTCGCACGACATTTTTGTCTCTTTCTTCGTATTTACTGTATATCGGATCACGGATACTGTATTATTTCACGAGCTTTGAGATATATTCAGAAATATAAGTTATTAGCACATAGTAATGTTAATGATATTGGATTTTATGTTCCACTAACTATGTATTTGAGCACCTTCACCACCGGACTGAGACAGGATCGAACCTGCCAACTTGGGCTAAGAAGGTCAGCGCTCAATCATTTGAGTTGCTCCTCAGCCCGACTATTAGCACGCAACAATAATTATAGAAAATAGGTTTTTCATTCAGTCATTTATATGTGACACATTTTTGCCGTACGAGCTGTAATAATGGAGATATTCAAGAGTTTACAAAGTGTTTCAACAACCAAGCATTGCTGACGAGGAAGTATTGTTATGCCATCACAGTAGCAAACTTACTGGCTATGATGGTTCTTGTTATTGTTTTCATAATATGCAAAATAATAATGTTATTTGTGTTACGTCTCACTAACAACATTTACGGTTTTTTGAGACTCGAGGTGCCGTAATTTTGTCCCACGGGAGTTCTTTTACGTGCCGACAATTTATAGTGCCACACACGTTTCCATAATATGCTGACTGTATTTTAATCAGTACAGTGGTTCAACTTCAGATACTGACAACACGAACACTGTTGACGTAGAGAACCACTATAAAATTATTATGTATCCGTGTTCCGATATACAGTAAATACGTAGAAGGAGACAAAAAAAATGTCGGTCGGTCGGTCATTTGCTTTCTTGGCTTACGCTGCGTGAACCATCCACGATAGACCTCAAGTGTAAGCGTACGAATTGTAGAGCATAGAAGCATCTACAAAAAAGTCCGCGATGGCATGATTTCCAACTGGCTGCCCTCTAGAAGCGATTTTATTCTATAGTCCGTGGTAAAAAAATATAACTCCTTAAAATTAAATAAATATTTTGATATTATCCTAGAGTTCCTCATCAAAATAAATTGTTTGACCTCCTCCACTATTTTATAAGGATTACAATAACCTTGTCAGGACATTGTTCGCATGAATGGTTTCGAAGTTATGACCATTTTAAACTGTAGTGGTAATACGTGTCAACAGGACGGGCGAGTGCTGTCTCATATCACATGACGTCACACAGAAGGCGGCCAGGGAGAGAAAATAGTGAGCACGACGAGATGGGTCTGGTCGCACCACCCAGACCACCCCCGAGAAGATCGACACCTCATCCGAAAGGCATTGCACGACAGATCTGCGTCCTCGGCTCTGGCGCAACAGTGGAACAGTGTAACACATCGTACACTATCTGGAGTGACAGACCGTCGCCGTTTATTACGGTTTGGTTACCGGCGCGTCGTCCACTTCTCCGCCTACCTTTGACTAATGTGCATAAACATGCTAGACTGCAAAGGTGTATGGAACGACGCCACTGACGACAGGAATGGCAGCAGATAAGTGTTTTGGACGAATTCAGGTTCTGTTTGTTTGAAAATAATGGCCGCATTTTGGGTCGCCACAGGCGGGAGAGAGGCGTCACAGTGACTACATTCACACACGACATACAGCTTCAATTCTAGGCCTTATGTTGTAGGGTGCTATTGGATACAACCACAAATCACAGTTGGTGCGTGTGCAGGGCACTGTGACCAGTCTGACCTACGTGAAGGACATCCTGCGACCCGTAGCCATACCCTTTCTGCAGGGACACCCCAGACGCCATATTACAACAGGAAAATGCGCAACCACATTTTTATTTATTTATTGGCTTTAGGTGCCAGACCAAACAGCCAGATAGAAATACATTAGAACACAAAACATATACATTAAATATACACTGAGAATACATATACACATATCAATATTCCATCATATTATACTGGGATGACGTTCTGAGTCCATACAGAATGCGCACACACACCTACAAAGTGAAAAAAAGAAATTGGGACACTGCAACTGTAGTATGTTCACGTATTTTTTCTGAAGTAGTTTCACGTCAAACTTCATAAATAGGTGTCTAAGAATATGGCGATTGCATTACACACCTCTGGTTGTTGGGATGATAAAATGCACTGGATGTTGAGTGGTAGTTGGAAGTTCAATGAAAGTAAAGTTGTTATGAATTTTTTCCGCTGTACACTATAAAGATGGCACGAGAAGAAGATGTGGTTGAGGTCGGCGATTTCTTGGCGGTCACAGGAACAGTAAGGCGAGTTTAGGACTCCTATCCGGTAGAGATGATTTGCAAAACTGCCGTGATTGAACCTCATGCGAATAAGAGAAGTGATGTATCGGCGACAAGCATTCCATTTGGAGAACCAAGGTGAGTGAGGAGGGTATGGCTGGATTGCAGCGAATTGTTTTCCCCGTTGCCCTTTTTTAATATACCATTCTTCTTCAATTTGCGTCCAGGAACGCTGCTTGATACGTGGCACATAGTCCCGAATAGACACTGGTGAATCTAGCCGTTCGCGCAAATGCGTTGCTGCTCTAGCAGCCGGTCAACATACTCGTTGTGACTGATACCTTTATGGCTAGGTATCCAAAGAACTTACACTGCAATATTGTGACATGTAAGTTGTCCAATTCTCTGAATGATCTGAATTTGATGAACCGTTGGTTTGTATGTAGCAGGTGACTGTAAACTCTTCAAGACACAGAGTCAGTAATTATAAGAACTGCAAAAGGATTAACTCTTAAACTGTATACTAGAGCTTCGGGAACAGCGACAGCTTCTGCTGTAAAAACAGTCCAGTCAATTGGTAAAGTGAATAAACGAGATTTTTCAGTTGCAGAACAGTAAAAAGCGCATCCCACTGCAGGCGGTGAGGGTATTTTTGAGCCATCAGTAAAGATCTGAAGAGCATTGGGCCACTGTTTCTGAGTATATTCTACAAAGTAAGGCTGAACTCTGGTTAGAGGAAATACGTCTGTTGTAAAAAAGATGTATTGGAACAGAAAACAATAAGTAGGAGTACAGAATCTCAAAAGCAGGGCAACACTTGTGGGGTTTTGACGATGGAAGTATGGGGCGTAGAAACTGAAGGCTGTTCAGAAGACATATTTTTCATCCATTTTCGGTGTCCGTGCTCTCTCATAACTGTTTCCTAATCAGCCAGACTGCTGCAGATTGGTGGTTCATTGCTGTACATCCTGGCTAATACAAATTTGTCTGCTAAATACTGTCGACGTATAGCAAGAGGAGGTTCAGCGCACTCTAGTAACAACGCATTTGTTGGGGTCGAAGCCATTGCCCCAATGCAGGTTCTGACACAGCTATACTGAATTCTGCCCCGCTTGTGCAGAGAGATTTTGCTTCCGTTATGATAAAACATACTCCCATAATCCATTTTGGATCGGATCAAACTGCGATATAGGAGAAGGAGAACACAGGGATCAGCCCCCCACCATGTTCGGGTGGGAGCACGAAGAATATTCAGAGTTCATTCCAGTTTTGGTATAAGCTCAGATATATGTGGCGACCATGTCAGTCGAGTGTCATATGTGAGACCTAAAAACCTTGCCTGAGGTTTGACTCTTGAAGTTGTATGGTCCCAAGTTCAAGGTTAGGGGCGCTACTCTCAGGTATTTTCCCGAAAATATCACTACTGGAGACTTGGAAGGCGATAGGGATAAATTATTTTCAAGGAGCCAATGGTCTAATTGTATACAGCTGAAGCCATATGGGCTTCTACAGTTTGGAGAGAGTTTGCACTAGTATATACACACACATCGTCAGCATATTGTAACATTTTAATCTTGGGTGAAAATATGGTCTCTAGATCACTGGTGTAGGACTAAGCACAGCACCTTGAGGCAGTCCTTGTGAGACTTTCTGTGGGCCAAGTAGTTTGTCAAGATAACACATATATATCCATCTGGTGTGGAGAAGATGGAACATCCCCTTGACGAGCGGATGAGGAAGGCCGAGGTCCATCAATTTTAGACACTAATCTTGAGATATCAACATTGTCGTATGCAGCAGAAATATCCAGAAAAAGGGCAAGCATGTAACTGTTCCTAGCAAATGTCTTACATATGTCCATAGTGAGCAGTGCATGACTATCATATGTACTTCTTCCTTTTCGAAAGCCATTCTGAGTTCGTGGTAGAAGATTGTGAAATTCTAACCGCCATTCGAGTCGAAATTTAATCATTCGCTCGAGGATTTTCGGTATATATGAAGACAAGGCGATAGGACTGTATGCGTTCGGAACCACTGGTTCCTTTCCGAATTTGAGGATGGGTGTCACAATCTGCGTTAGCCAGGATATTGGAAATTCTCCTTGAGACCATATTTCGTTTATGATCCGAAGCAGCCACTGTAGAGCATGGATTGATAAATGGGCCAGCATCGGGTAACAAATATTATCAAAACTTGGTGCAGTTCTTGAGGACTGTTTTATTGCATTTTGCAACTCAGCCAGTGTGAAGGGAGAGCATAAGAAATGAGTACTCGGGTTCGTGTTAGACTGAAGTGGTTGAGAATCAACAAACGCAGTAGCTATTTTGTCAAAGAATCCCTCTATACAGGCTGGTGAGATAGTATGGGGTCGTGGACTATGATCTTTGTGGCGGAAGGCTTTGATTTTGTTCCAGACGTCGAAGATGTTGGCATTCCTATCTAATGATGCATACAATTCCTTCCAGCTGTATTTTTTTCTTTCTTTCAAAAATCTCCTTACTTGAGCTGTAGTGTGTAGGCATTGCTGGTACCTCTCAAAAGTGGGTTGTTCCCGATATTGCTGAAGCGCTGTCCGCCGTCGTGCAACAGCTCGAGAGCAATCTGGGGTCCACCAGACAGCTGGTTTTCCCGTGTGTGTAGATCCAACTTTCTTCAGGGGAAATGAATCGGATGCAGCTTTCTCCATACCGGAGATATAGAGATTGTAGCTGACACCACTAGAATTTTGCAGTGGAAGGCGTAATATCTCTTCATCCATATTGGCGTCCGACTCGTTGGCTGAACGGTCAGCGTACTGGCCTTCGGTTCAGAGGGTCCCGGGTTCGATTCCTGGCCAGGTCGGGGATTTTAACCATAATTGGTTAATTCCAATGGCACGGGGGCTGGGTGTATGTGCTGTCTTCATCATCATTTCATCCTCATAATAACGCGCAGGTCGCCTACGGGAGTCAAACAGAAAGACCTGCACCTGGCGAGCCGAACCCGTTCTGGGATATCCCGGCACTAAAAGCCATACGACATTTCATTTCATCCATATTGGCTGTAAATATTGGCCAATTTTGCTTTAAAGCATTTCCATTTTCCTGTTGACACTTTCTGGTGCTGAGGAAGAGGAGAAGTCTCTATTGTGATCAAAATGAGAAAGTGGTTGGAATCCCCAGAATCAGTAAGGACGGACCAGTTGGTGGACAAGGATAAAGAGGGGCTGGTAATAGTGAGATCAACTGCCGATTTCTGCCGATTCGGTGAAAGAACCAATGTAGGGGAATGATCATTCAGGATGAGTAAATTGTATTGTTTGACCATACTGACTATATCATTGCCGTAGCGATCGGTGGTTGGACAAACCCATGCCATGGAGTAAGCGTTGAAGTCTCCACAGATTATCTGTGGGGCAGGAAGTTTCGTCATGATTTCTTGTCAAATATGCAAGGTGATTGCTGTTCTCGGTGGGCAATATCCAGATGCTATCGTAAGAGTTCTAGAGGGTAGCTGAATATTAGCTGCAATCAGTTAAAATGGCGATGGCACACTACGTTGGATAGTTAGCTGACTAATGTCGTGTGTACCAGAATAGCTACGCCACCATATCCATCATCACGGCCTTCCCTTATAGTGGTACGGTTGCGAAAATGTTTGAGGTTTGAACCATGTTTCTGACAGGACAACAACGTGAGGCTTTATATTGTGAAGTGCATTATCTAAACTCTCTTTGCTTGAAATCGCGCATTCCATTGAATTTTAAATGCCATTATGAGATTGGAAAATCTGTCGCAGCATATTCTTGATCGCCATGGGTTGTAGAGAGTCAGATGGCAGAGACGAAGATTACGGATCAGTAAAGTAAGGAGCCATGTCCCAGATAGTGCTATTACAGATGCATTTCGGCTTTGAATCTCACGCTGTAGAACAGCTCTGTTCGAGGTCACCGACCGCCCATTCCACTGTAAGATTTTAAAGGCGATTTTCAGTGGCGAAAATATTGGTAATCGTGTCGCGGATTGCTGTTGGATGAATGTTGCTGGACGCTGAAGATTGAAGCTGACCTACGATGAGCATAATAATATTGAATATTTGCTCGAAAAGTTGATCATTGTTTTTAGTAGGATTTGATGTTACCCGATGGGGTTGGGGAGGGTAGGAATTGTAAGTAATCTGAGTAACAGGTAAATGTGGAGGAATATAGGCCAGTTAAGAAATTGGGGGGAAATGGGGTTTAAAAGGTTGTAACGGACGTCTTGACGAGTTTACAGGAACCTGAAATTTTACGCTGAGAGGCGAGTGGATGGTTGAGTTGTTGGTTAAATGTCGAAGGGGGAGAGTTCTGTTGCGTGATATTCCATGGTGCATCTTCATATATATATATTGCTATTTGTTTTACGTCGCACCGACACAGATAGCTCTTATGGCGACGATCTTCCTTCATTGGTGGTTCTGCTGTAACTACTGGTGTCAAGGGCTCATGTTGTCTTGGAAAGTTTCTCAGTGTTGAGATGTTAGCGGTTACAGAAATATTAGGTAGCGGGTGAAAATTCCAGCTGACTTTGATAATTAACTGATGGGCGTGACGCTGAGTTCGCGTACGCTCTGTTGTTATAAATATCAAGGGCAGCCACTTGAGAGATGTTGTTAAATGCCATAAGCTCCCGAACAGAAATTCACTTTTTATATTCTGGGCAGTTTTTATCAGTGGAGAGATGAGCTCCTTTGCAGTGAACGCAACAGGGAGTAATTACATCTGAACACTAATATCATGAGGCCCTGAGCAACGGCTACAGCGTTGGGCCCTTCGGCATTGCAGGCTAGAATGCTGAATCTCAAGCATCGATCACAATCACACAGACATCACAAATGATTGCACTGGGCATCTAGTTCCGAGTAAGTGGATATATGCTGGTAGTTGTGCGCGAAAAGTTAAGAGACAAACTGGGATAGGCCTTCTCCCCCCGTGAATAATCTTAGTGAAGCGCTTTACACGAGCAACTGGTGACGGGGTTTGTATCTCCCGTAATTTTTCAGCTTCACTAAGTGAGGGGTCGACATTTTTTATTAAACCTTGTCTTTGAATAACACTAGACGGAATGTGTAACATTTTTTGATGATAATAATAAATACAATCATGAATAAAAATATATAAATAAAATTACTCAAAAACTTAATAAAATTAATAAGCATAATTAACCGAAATGTCCGTAGTATGGGCGCCAGAGTTCACCAGAATGGATCCCTCGAATTTAGATAAGAGCATGATAGACTGTATATCCCAGGGCGTGTACATAATGCTGCGTACTGGTACATCTGCTGCAGGCCTTACCTAACCTCCTGAAAACGACTAATTAGGTAGGAACTGCACCTAGGTTCATCAATAACACTGATTCTAAAATAGCTAACTATATTCTTAACAAATTCCGTGCATGAGCACCTCATCAACATACAACATTATACATATAATACACACATAAAATATTGCTGGAAGACTCCATATTTACAACAACAACAATAATGAAAATCGTGGGGAAAACGAAAGCGAGAACTAAGCTACCATTTGTAGATAGTCCGATGAACAATGTACATGTATGAAGATAAATACCCTTCACTGTCTCTATATCAATTCGACTTACCGATTCTCATAATCGGCAGTTATCACATCACACAGATACTGTACCTTGTACTACTGTGTTCACATATTTTAACACTTGCTGTAAAGATATATACACATGTCTGTCGATCAAAATAAATTATGGAAAGTCTGAGATAGCTTTCACCAACATATAATGCTAGACCGCCACAAGTGCTACAATACTTAATGCGCAAGCACTCTCCACAATCAGCCACTTTCCACGAACATAACAAGACTACGCTCCACGAACGTTTGAAGTCCAGTCCATTGCAGCCGTGTCAGTCCAGTACCGTGTATCAGCACCACTTCCTTCCCGTGCAGTGTGTTAGTTGTCGTTCCTTCATACAGTGTTACTGCTTGTAGTTATCTTCCTTCTCGTTCCTTTACAATCACCTCTACAATCACCCTTACAATGTTCTTGGTTGCCGCCGTATGATCAACCTTTATAGACATCAACATCCCCCTCCTCTCAGATGATACGTCTGGATTGGTGCTTGCCAGCCAATCATGGGTGGTCCTCTTCTCAAACCCAAGCCCTGAACTACTTCTTCCTCCCAAGACAATAACAAACTCTGGGGTATATTCCATGAGTCACCAAATTTTCCTAATACAACAACAAGCTCATCTCATCAGGCTGGGATATATACATGACTCATGAATTTCCCGACACAAGTACATCACAACAAACACTGGGGTAGCCATATGACTCATTCAAATTACCAGAGTTATTAAAGCAATGTTTTCCCACTCGTGCAAAACAAATTACTCATACCTACATATGTGGATATCTTCCAGCTTACCAATATAAATGGCAAAATATACAAATGAAATAATAATAATAATAATAATAATAATAATAATAATAATAAATCGAATACTGACAATAATATCTCTAACTTCTACATATAATTCTGGGGTGTGATATATGTACTATCACAAATGTAAACTTCTAGATTTTGTTTATGAAAAAATTCTGTTTCCACTAGTTGATTCGCCACTGCTCCTGAAGTGGTTTCAACTCGAAGTCTGTTTCGCCTTATGGGTTTTGTGTCCAGGATGTTTTGACGGCTCACGACCTGCTCGTTAAATAACAGCCTACCAAGCGCCATTGGATGGAGAGTACCCACGTTTTTGTTTAGACTTTCGACGATAACAACGAAGGGGCCATGATCATTGGGACTGTACCCGTTTTCGCTGCTATTGCGATATACAACTCTTTGATTAGTGTTGGGCTGATTTACAGATGGGGATACAGTGTTTATTTCTCCCACAGCTGCACCATTAGAACTGTTCGTGGTGTCAGTTGAACCGGAACTGTTTATGACATCAAGGAGCATGTCAGACTCCTCTGTAGGACGGGGTTCACTTCCACTAGGACGCATTTTTTGCAGTGGGGATTGAATTCATTTAAAAATTCAGAGTCAGAATTACCTGATTTAATGGCTGGTTGTGCTGAAGCAGTGGGTACTGGTACCTGACCTCTTTGAAGTAATGCGGCAGATGCTCCTTGCATCTCTGTTGAGTAGGTGTTGACAGGTTGTTGAGTCGACAGAAGTTGATGTGGATTCGGAGGATTTTTAGCACTTAAAAGTCTGGAATCATCGATGGAGAGTTGCTGTAGCATGCTTGTAAGGCAGCGTTAATTACCTGACCCGTGTCAGGTGGATCGTTCATGATGCACTCACATACACACACACACACACACAAACGGAATTTTCGAACTGCTGCTATTCTTATTTGAAACAAAAGGAAAAGAAAACACAGTCAACTATTAGCGGTACGGAGGTGAAGTCTAATAATACATAGGCCATATACCTATTACACACGTAAACACAGTACTTAGTACGCTGGGACAACAGCGGAGCACTAGATGTGAATACGACCTCGCCTCACAGTGAACTCCAACCACACGTTGCTGCACGAATACGTGCCTCCTTGTCACAGGATGTCAGACTGTTGCCCTGGCACGCCCGATCACCGAACTTGTCGGCAATCGAAAATGTGTGGGATATGGTGAAACGACGGGTGCGGCGCTGTGACCCAATACCAACCACCAAAGATAAACTGTGGAACCTGGTGAATGCAGCATGGATGGCTATACCCCAGGACGTCATTCGCGCCTTGTACGCATCGATGCCATTACACATGAAACAAGTTATCAGTGCCCATGGAGGACCCAGTGCCTACTAGGCAACACGACACATGCTGAACCTAGGTGACTAAAATGCTAATCGTTTCTGCAGAACATACTAATGAACATGTCCTATGAATATGAACCATCTATCTCTAGGCTTTCAAGGTGTTCTTTTTTTTATGAACATCGGTGTATTTTTATAGGGCAAACGTTACTTCAAAGATTAACTTGAATTTCAGAGGACCCTTTTATCATTTCGTAAAACATAACTATAATTTTACAACTGCCTCGTAACTATGTAATTTTACTCCATCCAAACTCCCCTCTCTTCTTCTGTGATTGAAGAGCGTGAATACGTAAAGAAATTGATATTCAACAAATGGAGAGATATGGAGGGTATGAGGGTCTTCGCCATCGTTTTAACATAAAAAGTGTACTCTTACTGAATGAGACCGCAGGGCAAACTTCACGTCCAGCAACATGACCGTTAAATTATCATGGAGAAAAAAATGTGTTATGTTAACACATTCCGTGCGGTTCGGTTTACCATGTGCCCCGAAACATGTTACTCTTATCCGTCGAAGCGAACTTCCCAAAATTGCGAAGTAAGTAACTACGTCCTAGTTACGAATTTCCGTTAACTAATGGCAACAAGTGTTCCAATTGAAGTAAAGGATCGAGGCATACTGCTAGTTTTGATCGGCCCACCGGTGACCCGAACGAAGTTTTTTTCATCTTCCATTCATATCACTTCGGGTCACCCGAGTCCCGATTGTTGTCTGACCTATATTTTTACGCGGGAATCGCTTAGCGCGGTTACGGTGAATGAAGCCTAGAGTGTTGCTGCCCGCAGATGCTAGATTTTTGTTTAAGGAGTACCACCCTTCTGATATGTGCTTTCTCCATTGCTCTTAGGTAAGCGAATAGAGGTTATTGGAGTAGTTATTAACATATTTATTATCATCCGTAGATAATATTTACAAGCAATTTCACGTCCTTTAGGCATGGAGCCTTCACATTCTCACATACCGGTGGCACGGAAAAGAAAGAGGGTTAGGACAGCACTGGATCCCGGACGAATTGTTCATTATTTGGAACAAAGTGATGACAGTGACAGTGATTTCTCTCCAGTATCTGATGACTCTACGTACAAACTCCAAAATAGTGACTTGTCTTCTGACACAGACAGTGACTCTGAAGCATGTGGGTCAGCTATTTATGAGGACGAAACGCTAAGTGATAACTCTCCAAGTCAGATTGTCGATAATGGCGATGCAAGTGATGACGATGTGTCAAGGTGGGGTCCAGTAGGGGGACATGACATTGGCATACCCATTTTCTGTGATGATACAGAAGTGAACATTGTGACTAATTCTGATAGCCCTTCTGATAATTATAACATGTTTGTAACACAGCAAAATTATGCAGACTATGGTAACTGAAACTGTTGTATGTCCGGCGCTCCCTTCTCGCTCCGCCAGCCAGCTATACGCGCGCCAAGTGTCATTCTTCTAGCCTCGACGCGCAGCCCTCAGTGCGCGTGCCTGAACCATCGTGTGTGTACTATAAAGAGGAACTCCCAGCCTGTCCAGATGCCCACTTGCCCCGGTGTCCAGCTCCAGAATACACCCTACGTCGAGCACGGAGGCTACTCCTCTTGAAAATGTGCTTCGGCCAGGTGGACTGAATTTCTGGCAGTACGAGGTCTCACCTCTGGTCACCGCTCCTCTTCCGCTGCCCATATCCAGTCATACTAGTACAGACCGTTATATTTCCCTAATTAATGCAAGCTCCCTTGGTTTCGCCAAGTAAGAATTCTTCCAACATTGAACTTGCTTTATGAACTCAGCGAAGAAGGACTTTCCAAAACTTTTATGTCAGTACTTCTGATAGTTTTCGACTATCGACTTTCATATCAAGGACTATCTTTTCGAGATAGTAGTGGATGTAAATACTGTAAACTTGTATATAGTGTACAAAAGATAGACTCTTTCTCAAGATTCCTAATTCATTTTGCTTCAAGTTAAATTTCAGTTTTATTTGTGTAAATAGTGTATTTTGCATTTGAAGCGAATAATAAAGTTGTGTTTTGTAAATCTCAACCTTGGTTACAACAGAAACAAACAGACTTGCTGCACAAATGTTAGAAAAGTGTCCATCAAAGAAAGGGAGGCGGTTATCCAAATGGACTGCTACCACTGAGGAAGAAATTGCCAAGTTTTTGGGGATATTACTTGTTACGGGGTTAAACCATGTCCCTGAACTGGCACTGGTCGAAGAACTCTTAATATGAGAATAAGGTAATAAAAGCCACCATGAGTCGTGATCGCTTCTTAGATTTGCTCTCCTGTTGGCATTTGTGTGATAATGAAGCCCCTAGGGAGAGAAATGAAAGAGTGTATAAAGTGAAACCTCTAGTAGACCAGCTTCAGGAAAATTTTCAGAATGCCTTAACCCCTGGGAAAAATGTTGTAATAGACGAATCTATGGTGCCGTGGAGGGGAAGGTTGCTTTTCAGCCAATATATTCCGAACAAATCATATAAGTATGGAATTAAACTATACAAAGTGTGCACGGAAGATGGGTATACATTTGCAGTAAGAGTTTATCAAGGGAGCTGCAAGCGGTCGTCATGAACATGTGTGAGCCATTGTTGGGAAAAGGTCGCATCTTGTTCGCCGACAATTTTTATACAAGTGTTCAAATGGCACAGAATCTATTGGACAAGCAAACAGTTCTCTGTGGAACAATTCGACCTAATAAAAGCGCCTCTCCAAAGATGTGATTAATATGCGTCTTCAAAGGGGGGAAATTTGTGGAGCAGAGAATGAAAAGGGAGTCCAGATAAATAACTGGATGGACAAGAGGAGAGTTTTGATGATATCGACTGTACCAGATCATGGTGATATTCTGGAAGACACCGGAAAAAGGAACAGGAAAGGAGATCCAATTTTGAAGCCAAAGTCTGTGTTGCACTACAACAACATCGAAAAGGGTGTTGATCTTGGTGATCAAATGTCGTCATATTACACCCCATTGAGAAAGGGTGTAAAATGGTGGAGGAAAGTTACCATTGAACTTCTCCTGGGTACAGCAGTTGTAAATGCCTGGATCCTACAATGCAAGCGCAGTTCTGAAAAAAAAAAAAAAAAAATCGTCATTTTTAGGAATCTCTTGCCTTCTCCCTATGTCGGTACAGCACTGCTACATCTTGTACACCTCCAACAAGGAACAGGGCGCAGACACTGGGTAAACTGGAAGGACCAGCCGGAAAAATGCGGCGACACTGCACAGTGTGCTACAGGAAGATATTTGCACAGCATGGTAAGAAAACTGCCGACAACAAAACAAAGAAGGTGGTGACATTCTGTGCAGTGTCCAGGAGCACCAAAAATGTGAATCGAGTGCTTCAATGAAACTCACGTAAAAAAGTGTCAGTGAACGTGTAAAACGCAACGGTGACAGTGTTTGTGTTATATCTCGTCTGGAAATCAGTATTTAATTTTACTTGATGCCTTTTCTGAAAATTATTGGCAAATGATGTTATATTTTTGTTCCGTTTTTACTGTAAATAGCTGGGATTGTTTTCATGTCAAGTAAATATTGTTCTGAATTTATATCCTTTTTCTTTTGTGATATTACTTTTTTACTAAGCATAATATGAAAATAATTAACATAGGCCTCTCATATTCCCATAAAACAGATCAATGAACGAGAATCTAACAATTATTTTTGGGGTCATTTCTGTTTCACGCAATTGTTGAATCGAAACACTGTCGCACAGGTAAACACGCTGGAATGTCTCCTCAACCATAACGCACACAAGTGCACATGCATTGTTTAGGATTTCATACTAGGGAGTAAAGAAAGTCAAATTCGTCAGGTCACCGGTGACCCGAACCGACAATAACTAAAGGCAGCATCGGATCACCGGTGGGCCGATACGGCGTAATATTAAGTCATCGAAATTCACTGACGCAGGGAACGTGTTAACAGGTGTTCTACCCTTACAACGCAACACTTCATTCGAGAACGGAAAAGCCGCTGAACGAAAGCACTACCCCAGGTGGTAGCTCGGAAGATCCTCCATTGCACTATGCAGTTCCGGGAAGTCCCAACATCTGCCACAATGACGAGTTGGAGCGTCTTGAAGTACCTTCCTAACTCAAAGTCGAAAAGAACTATATTATTACGACAATAAAATGTTAATTCACTTACCAGTTGGAAAACAAAAAGAACTAAAAAAGCTTCCGGACAAAAAATTATTAAATTTCCTTTTGGGAAAACAAATTATCCTAAATATGTCTAACAATAAAATGTTAACCACGCAACAGCCATACAGATTGCGATCTGAAGTATTGATGGAAGGCCATGGCATACAGATCTATGGCCAGTGTAGCTCTCTTTATACAGATCCATAGCCTGAGAAGCTTTCACGGTACTATTTTTTTTTTTTTTGCTAGGGGCTTTACGTCGCACCGACACAGATAGGTTTTATGGCGACGATGGGATAGGAAAGGCCTAGGAGTTGGAAGGAAGCGGCCGTGCCCTTAATTAAGGTACAGCCCCAGCATTTGCCTGATGTGAAAATGGGAAACCACGGAAAACCATTTTCAGGGCTGCCAACAGTGGGATTCGAACCCACGATCTCCCGGATGCAAGCTCACAGCCGAGCGCCTCTACACGCACGGCTAACTCGCCCGGTCACGGTACTATTGGCAGGTAACATCTCGATACACACTTTGTTACATGACACTATTTCGTCGCACAAATTTTCGGATGACCCCCAACTCTAAGACAAATTTGTGTCATAAAAAAATCCAGGTCCTAACTGTACTAGACACCAGATTTCTGGACGAAAATACCATGGACACTAACCACTACAGAGTATTCATACGAAAGCCGGCAGCAACAACAACGTAATGTTACGAATAAATCGCCGTCTGTTTTATTCCTCTAATTCTTTTCAGGATGACCTACTGTCGGCAGCCCTGAAGATGGTTTTCCGTGGTTTTCCATTTTCACACCAGGCAAATGCTGGGGGCTGTAACTTAATTAAGGTCACGGCCGCTTCCTTCCAACTCCTAGCCCTTTCCTATCCCATCGTCGCCGTAAGACCTATCTGTGTAAGTGCGACGTAAAGCCACTAGAAAAAAAAAATACTCACGACGTTCCAAACATTATGGTACAACTCGCAAGTATTGTACGTCGCACAGGTAACGCAGACATAAGAGCGCTATTCGTAGGCAACGCAAACCCATGGTGTTCCTCACATAGGTGTACTAATCACAGGCACTCGTGCTATCCCGTGGTGTTCCTTACATAATGGGTACAAATCACACGCAACGCAGACCAACGGTGTCGCTGATATAGTGGTACTAATCACAGGCAACGCCCAGATCCGTGGTGTTTCTCACATAATGGTACAAATCACAGGCAACGTAAAACCGTGATGTTCCGCATATAATGGTACTAATCACAGGTCACAGGTATTGGAAATCCACAGTGAACCGCTCTCTACTGCCACTAATCACAAACCCATTGAGTACCTAACAGAGTGGTACTACTCGCAAGTAAAGGCGACTCGTGATGTTCCCCGCGTGATGGTAATAATCACAAGTAATTTCATGGTTATAATCCAATCATCCCTTGGTCGCTCGTTTTAGTCGCCTCTTACGACAGCCAGGTGATACCGTGAATGTATTCTTCGTCTGCGTCCCCACCCACAGGGGGTAGAGAGAGAGAGAGAGAGAGAGAGAGAGAGAGAGAAAACAAGAAAAAGAAGGGATACGTCACTTTGAAAAGTTCAGTAACGGGTGAAGAAAGGCAAGGGCCACGAAGGGCGTTAAAATGAAAGGCTCCCTAGGCCTCGAATGCTCTAATACCATCGGGGCCGGAAAAGAACAAGAGTTGACCCATTGAGGTCGGACAGGATAGATGAAAGTGGGAATCCTGGTACAAGTGGAAGCAATGCCAGAACTCAGCTAAGAGCCCCGTGATCGCCAACCCATTCTCCCAAGTTGAGAGCCCCTGGGGTCCCTTTCAGTCGCTTCTTACGACAGGCAGGGGATACCGTGAGTGTGTCCATCTGCGTCCCCCATCCATAGAAGGTGCACTGACATGAACAGCTGGACTTGGTTCACAATAACGTCCGGACACCGGATAGCTGTTCGGGAACAGTGTAGCGGAATAATGGGCCGCAGAGTGCCCCATTAAAACATCGACCACATCTCTACACCTCCTTTACAAACCTGTCTCCACTCGACCCTGCAACTACGTGGCATAGCCTCAGATGTAAATCGGTGTCGGTTGTCGACGTGATTAATTACGAATGTGGATCCATTGGACCAGGTGACCTTTTTCCAATCATCCACTGTCCAAAAGCGATACAAAGAGCGAAGTCATCTCTGTACAGGCCATGAAGGTCCTTGGAGGCGTGGAAGGAGAAGGATTCCACTATCCGTAACCTCGGCACTTGATGAGGTAGATTGGTTAGCTCTACGCCCGGCCGCCTTTGCTCCCAGGAATTAACCTGGTACTCATTTTGGTGCAGGCTGGGTGAACCTGGGGACCATATGCACCTCCGGAAGTGGAAACCTCGTTTCTTAAATTTCTCGACTTCCTGACGGGGAATCGAAACCCATGTCTTCCCGGGTGAACCGAGCTTGCCTTTACAGCCTCGGTTAGGCAGCCCCTATCCACTGTCTAGTGGCAATAATTTTGTACCCGCCTGCTTTCGGTGGGGTCAGCACTGAGTTATGACTGTGTCGTCGACTCCGCAGTCCCATGCACAGCAGTGTTCCATGAGAAGTGTGATGGGAAATATTGGCCTGGTCATCCTCTCTGTATCTATCTGCTGGGCCGGGCTGAGTGGCTCAGACAGTTGAGGCGCTGGCCTTCTCACCCCAACTTGGCAGGTTAAATCCTGGCTCAGTCCGGTGGTATTTGAAGGTGCTCAAATACGACAGCCTCGTGTCAGTAGATTTACTGGCACGTAAAAGAACTCCTTCGGGACTAAATTCCGGCACCTCGGCATCACCGAAAACCGTTAAAGTAGTTAGTGGGACGTAAAGCAAAAACATTATTATTACCTACCTGTTGGCGATATTTCGAACTGTGGCCCCACGGTCGCTTTGAACAATACGCTTCGCTGGCCACCGGCATCAATGAGACGCATCGACACACGGCTGGACCACGCGTCGTTTTCTCATCGTTGCACAAGGTAGTTCGTTACATTTTGTTCTGGCCTGTGCGAGAGCATTTAACAAGCCGTGGCTAGAGATGCAGGTACCAAAGCGTCGTGCCATCACAATTTGCCTGTATCTGTTTTTGCTTCTATCTCTTCGCACAGGCCAGGCCAGAACAATGTAGCTTCTACCGCAGTCTCAGTCTCATTGTTGGCTGTGACAATATGGTAGCTACTGAGGTATGGGTGGTGCTGAATAATGGCATTTGGAGCACAATTAATGCATTTGGATATTGTGGAAGGTGTTACTAGTAGGGTCCATCTTGCTGCAATATCACTTTCTAGCCCAGTGAGCATAGCAATGGCCAGGGATTTTCGCGGTTTCTCTAGGCTATAACCACATAACTTTCGCTGGTGTTCTTTGAGGCTCCAACCAGTCTTTGGGTTGAAGACTTGAAGACAGACAGGTCTGACACATATTCTACTTTTCAAGAGTAAAATATTTGTAATATGTCAACTCAATAGGCACCGAAGATCGACTGCCTTCAGCACAGTAATGTTTTGCGTATTTAGTAAAAGTGGGACATCCGTAGTGTAAATTATTGTAACTGAAAATATTCAACCCACTACATGTCAAATTTCCGGCCGTCACTGATAGGATCATAATATGAAAATAAAGTTGGAATTCAAGAAGACAAATTCGGATAAATATTCGTTTATAGAAAGCGGAATTAGACATTGAAATAATTACAATATTAGATTCATTTCCAACTTATATGAAATCATTTTAATGGAAAGAGATAAGTGAAGCTGCCTGAACACCTTGTGACGTACCCACTTGGCCCACAGATGTATGACAAATTTATAACGTGGCGGGTCACTTTAATATTAAAATAAATTAATGATATGTCATTGTTTCTCCAGAAACAGTATCCCAAGGGCGCTAGTCTTCAAGCTTATGGCTTGAAAACAAAAGTAGATAATTAATAATAACAATAATAATAATAATACGTAATGCGACTCAAAATACTCCCAGGGGTGAGGTGAACGGAACACAAATCATTAAGTACACTAACTTGGAATTTAAGGATCATTAATAATCATTTCATAAAATACAAAATAAAACAGCTATTTATTAAGATGAAAAACGTGGCGTAACGGCGTTTTAACGACATCTGAACTTAATGAAGCAAAAGAAAAATTGAATGAAATTAATTTTAAAAATGAACTGTTGCGCGAAGACTTGCAGTAACTTATGCCATATGTAGACTCTGTTGTCTTGAAGCTGATGATATGTGGATCTCGTACCGGCTGCCTTCTCTGTTGTTGGATTCCAGTCCTACTTCTACATTTCCTGTCCTTAACACTTCCTACTGTACTCCTTACATAAAGTCGTAATGAGTCCTAATTTTAAGTGCAAAACCACCATGGGTTATGTTCATGGAGAGAATACATTTGTATTCTTCCGTATTACGGAATAGTAGCGTAGCTAAATTCATAATAAAAGCTTTCCTCCCCTATACTAGTCAGAACCGGTCTCCCGTTGACTACCTCTCGTCATTGAGTTAACAAGTCCCAATGAGAGTAACTTTTGAGTAGAATATACTCAGATGCGAAGTGAACTAAGTTAAAATCTTCTCCGATGTGTAGACGTAGAATCGTAGTAAGAGTATCTTCCAAGCGTGAGAATCAGAATCAGAATGTCCGAATACAAGTGACAATCTGCTCACGAGTAAGAATACGAGTATGAATGTGAAAACGACTGCTAATGCTAATAAGAATCTGAATGTCTTCTCCAGCTCTTGTCGGTGGTATATATCGGTTCAAAAGTCTCCTTCCATCAGCCATATCACATGGTCCAGTAAGATTCGAGGTCTCATCCCTTCTCCGATGTATAGCTGTGAATCCATCGCGTTGCTTCATTACGTTCATTCACATAGGCTGAACTTTCCCGCTGAAATAAAGCGTCCCCAAGCGGAGTTTGAAAAATGGGTGTTAATAATTTATCAACTGTCTCTTCATGAGGTAGAGAGGGTAAGGTCTCTCGTAACCTAGATGACGTACTTTTCCTGGAATTGGGCTGAAATTAGCCTGCTGACTCTGGTCACCTCACAACGGCTATTGGAAAAGTTACTGCAAGTTATAAATATGCGTGATGTTGAAATACTTTACCCAATAATTTGTTCGTTCAGAATACGTTATAGCCGCGATACAAAGAAATGAAATGATGATTGAAATGGATGATAAAAACCCTATATATACATATTAATTTAAAAATGACCTATCAGTGATTAAATATATACATCTTATCAATTAAATATATAGTTCAATAATTAAAAACATTCAGTGATGTCCCAAACATCACAACCTCAGAAATTCCTTGAAGTTACGATCTTGGGGAAGAAGTCGAATGTGTAACCGAGGGCGTCCTACCTGAGAAACACGATCAGCGGGATGAGGTTCATATGCAGAGATGAAGAGAACAACCGAGAACAGAAACCGTGGCTGCAGCGATAAGGCTTTTTGTCTTTAAGGAATAAATGGTGGTGGTGGTGGTGGTGACGGCGCGGTGGTGGTCAAATGCTCTGCCAGAGAGAGAGAACAACCGCATTTTCTTTCCAAATTGTAAAATATATGACAATGCTTTTAATGAATATTGCCCACAATGTTATCCTCTTAATACACTAACTACAACTTGTTATAGGGGCTGCCTAGCCGAGGTGGTAAAGTTCACTCGCAAGAACGTGGGTTTGTTTCTACGTCAAGACGTCCAGAAATGAAAGAAACGTGATTTCCATTCTGGATGTGCACACGGCCTTGAGGTTCACTCAGCCTAACCAGATATGAGTATAATTCCTACGAGAAAAGGCGGCCGGGCACAGGGCTGAACATTCCATCCCAGCCTTTACCTTTCACTTCACGAAGGGCCTTCACGGGCTGTACGGAGATTGCATTGATACAACAGTATCTACTAAGAAACTTAGTTACGCTATACTAAAAGTACGCGTAAGACTTACGAGTTGTTCATGTACATAAATTGAAGTCCTTTTCCCTGATGTACAAACTCAGAGCGCAGGTAATACTGTACGTTGCTCATTAATTTGTGTGTCCAACTTTAAATTAATTGTTAAAATGAAGTTCGACCATACACTGGAAGACTAATAATAACAATAATAATAATAATAATAATAATAATAATAATAATAATAATAATAATAATAATGGCGGCTTTACGTCTCACTAACTACTTTAACGGTTTTCGGGGACGCCAAGGTGCCGGAATTTGGTCCCGCAGGAGGTTTTTTACGTGCCAGTAAATCTACCGACACGAGGCTGACGTATTTGAGTACCTTCAAATGCCACCGGACTGAGCCACTCAGCCCGCCACTGAAAGACTTGCCTGTATGAAATACTCCTAAATGATGACTGATTTGCAAGGTACGATTGTATGCATTAGAGGACTATTTTTTCTCCACTAGAATGTCTTAGGTTAGAAACCTCTTATAATACGAAGTTATGAAAGAAAAGTTTTGATATTAAGTTCATACGAATAAAATTCAGAACAAAAACAAGTGATTAAATACCTTTCTTCATTTTATCTTAATTTCATATTTTCTTGCCCTGATTCATCTTTCTATTACATCGGCCGTATTCATCTCCAGAAACCTGGTATAGGATGTATCATATCGTTAAAGGCCACGATTCTAGAAAGGAAAAGTATCATTATTTTCTCCGGAGCATCAACTCATAGACGAGTTTTCTGTCTTGTGTGTAGTTTGCATTCTAATCAGCGTGTCCAGCGTGCTTTTTAAGAAACACTACAGTATTCCGTTGTGCGACATAGTATTTCCTGACTACTGTATTCGGTTTCATTAAATATCAAAGACGTACTCAGGTAGGGACCCCCACTTTCAGAGTGAAGAATCACAGATACGCGAGAAGATGAAAGTCCATGAATCTACGACAAAGGTTCGACAATTTTTAACCTGCTGATCGAGAAATTCATGCATCATGGAATGCTATGAAAGGTTCGAGAATATGAAAGTATAAGGTGGTCTGTTTTGTCAGAGTCTTTTACAGTTTTCTCGTCAGTTTGTGTTGAGACAGAGGAGAACAATTGTGACCAAATCACCTCTGACTGTTTTCGTTACTGTGTGGTATAGCAGTATGTCTGCGTCAATACAAACAAAAAGTAACCAACAGGATTTTCGCTATTTGAAGGACTTTCCAAACTTCGCGGTTTGATCGAATAATCCGCTTAAATGTGCATAATCTTGATTAATTCGTAATTCAAATGAAGGTGAAGGGAACTCGGCACGCTTAAATGAAGACTCATTATTCCGAGATCTGCGTTTCCATCCGCAAAGAGTTTGCTCATTTTTAATGCCTTTGCCCTAGTAACAGGACAGGATGAAGAGGCTAGAATAATGCTTGAGACTTTATCGATATTTCTTACATCAAAACCTGACTTCATGAAAGTGACAAGACGCATAAAACTACAACGTCTCACATCCCACATCTCGAACGATTGTCAGCAGTATTTCTTGAATATGGCAATTCTTAGTATTTTCCTCACCCCACCAGAGGAAAATATCTCTTGTATGCCCTATTCTAGTATTTCCTAAAAACAGAAATCTTATGTGGGATTCGAACCTCCTACCTTGAGCACTATCCACTATTACATATACCCCACCCGCTTTCCATGTGAGCTACTGCGACACTTGACGTACGGCGCCCACTTCCCAGCCTATGCAGTACCGTGCTCCCGGTCTGTACGTCCGCCTCCTGTTTCGAAGTTCGTGTTCTGCATATCTGTACTTGTTTTACGGGATCATTCGAGGTACCCATAATGAACTGCCAGTGGCGCTCACGATTCCTGCTGTCTTATAGCCCGTAAACACACATCTCGTTATACTGTATTACTCCGGTTTAGGGAGAGGGACCGATGTCTTTCAGAATTGTAGTAAATGTGAAGGGATGATGCATAAAACTAGATCGCAAGGGGCTGGTGGACCATCCGGATATAAGCTTAATGGCTCATGCATCGTAATTATTCACTTTAATGGCGGGACGATGTTTTTTGAATAAATTAGATTTTTTAATTCTACTTCGTCATTTACATTCTCCTCTTACGGCCGAACCTTACCCTATTCTCTGTTACCTGATAACCCCCTGAGTACGAGTCTCATATGGGTTCAGTACTTAGTTTGGCCTTCTTTTGATGAAATACAAATTACAGCAGAAGAGGCTGCAGAGCCAAACGCAAGAAGTGTGGGTGTGTTAGAAGGCCAAGACAACAGTAATGATGAAGATATGATATTAACTGTATATTTTCAGTAATGGTTCCTTTTTACGTTTTCTCAAAACAAATCTTAAGTTAACGACTTTTTTAAATTATCAATAATATTTTTCCTTTATTTGTATAATGCGTTTTAAATTTATAACAAAAACAACTAGTTGCCTGAAAACCAATGTGCTAAAAATTTGTTAGTAGGAATTTATTTCATTTTTGCGACAGATTTTTCGGTCTGGTGTTGAACGCAAAGAGGGATGAATGGAGGATCAGACACAACGGTGAGCTAGAGGAACTGCCAGCATAGAAGGGAACATCAGAAGAAAGGGACTGTAGTGGGCTGGGCATGTGGTTAGGACGTAATAGCAAAGATGGCAACGGGAGTCGCTGGATTTCATCCCCGCAGGAAGGAGACCTCTGGGTAGTCCAAGAAAGAGGTGGAGTGATGGCCTCCAAGAGGACCTACAACAGTAGCACCACCTAGATTTTGGCAACAGTCAACTATAGGTATAGACCCAGAGGTGATCACGCTGGGCATATCGTCCCCGGGCACAAAGAAATGTAGACGGGCGGGCAGGCAGGCGTTGTGTGTATGCTATTCAGCTGCTGTGACGTTATGGTTACGTCACAGACCGTGAAAGTTGGGCGAAGCTCTCCCAGTCACTCTCGATCACCGCGGCGATACCCGAGTTTGAAATGGAGGCAGAAAATAATGGAAGAAAGAGGACAGAAATCCACGTCATTTTCACTTTACGGTGTAAGAGAAAAGTTATTTCTGTTAGGCCTACAACCTCAAATACTTTTGTACGGCACATAATGAAATACAATTTTCACCATTATATGTTAAGAGTCACTTGAGAAACATGTACAGTATAATATAATAATTCCATACCTGCCAACTTTTAGAAGCCAAAAATAGGAAGATTTTTAATTCTTGGATTTCACCACAGTCTACGTGAAAAAAGGTCAGGATAAAAGTCATACATATCTACAGTTACAATGCGAACTGACCATTAAATTTAAAATCCTAAAGTAAAATGGTTACAGGGTAGTTCCCTTGAACGTCTTCAGCCACTCTATGTATGGAATGTGCAAGACATGTTACATGCACCATTTTTATGATACAGAAATTGAAGACTTTTTGATGCTTTTATGACACTTGCAACCATGCGAATAATATTATTTATGTCACATCGACACACACAACAAAATGCACAATACCGTATTTTCTCGCGTAATTAACGCACTTTTTTGACGAAGAATACAGGCGAAAACTTCGGATGCGGAAATTATTCAAGGAATTCAGATCTTTAGAAATTATTTACAGTTCATTTACATTTAAAAGATACATCAAATATAATATAAACGCAACTGGTTCAACTCATTTGTGGTTATCGTCATTTGGCGTAAGATTCCGGCGTGAGATTTATTTCTGAAAAGTCAAATAGGATACATCAGGTAAGTTAGACATGTGGGTTTGAAGTATCGACACTAGAAAATATTCTTCTCATTACGAGCTGACAATAGGACCTGAATGACATACCGGCAAAAAAAAGAAAACTGTCCAACACGAGAAGGACCGGGCATCGAAGGAGGGACCCTGCTACATTACCCCAAACCGTTCGTATCCAATCTTGTACGAGTGACGTGTCCATCCACCCTTTTTCTTGAGTACGAACGTGGATGCTTTAGGCATTGTTCTTCGTTTTAGAACAATGTAAGGTGCAAGCTTTCTGCCATCACCTGATTACAGCAAGCAATGCAGTACCAGTATATCATTGTTTTTTTGCTTCCGGTAGCGCGTACGATAACAATGTATGTTCCTTTCTTATCGATTGTTCGACTTTGTGGCATATGGAAACTGACTGGCGTCTGACCTGCAAGAGATAACCATTTTCATCGCTTTGTGACTGAGAAGCGTAATGTGAAGTGCATTTTTTTTTTTTTTTTTTTTTTTGCTAGTTGCTTTATGTCGCACCGACACAGATAGGTCTTATACAATGGGAGAGGAAAGGCCTAGTAATGGGAAGGAAGCGGCCGTGGCCTTCATCAAGGTACAGCTCCAGCATTTGCTTGGTGTGAAAATTGGAAACCACGGAAAACCATCTTCAGGGCTGCCGACAGTGGGGTTCGAACCCACTATCTCCAGGATGCGAGCTCACAGCTGCGCGCTCCTAACCGCACGGCCAACTCGCCCGGTGAAGTGCACTTCTGTTACCGCGGTAGCGCACGTTTCATTTGGACACTGAATACTTGCTGCCCGCTGCTCTATTCCCGTATGTTTCGGCGTAACTGATCACCGCAAGTTTGTATGATGCAGTATTACTCCAATACTGTGGACTGACGAACAATTTTGAGATCACAGAATGTCCGATACCCGAAACACTCGTAAAAGGAGTGCAGTGGAATTTCCTGACAGCTAATAACAGCACGTTGCCCAGTGCTTGGAATGCCCGCTTTCGCAATAGGAAGCCTGCTACTTGAGTAGTTGACATCTCTATTTCAAAACACAACCGGAGCTGAGTGATGGATGTTCGAAGTTGTGGGTGCGTCAAATACGTGAACGTTTCTTTTTCTCCACTTTGGACCCAAAAATATTGGGGTACGTAAATTATGCAAGGGCGTTAATTACGCGAGAAAATACGGTAGTTTCCTTTATCAGACGGTAAAATGAACGGAAATTTATAGGTATCTCTGAACACTTGGAGATAACGTTTGTAATATTTTTTGGCCATAACAAGAAAAGAAAATGCCAGAAACTGCCACTGATACAACCCCCTTAAAAACATTCAACTCATTAAAATTATGTGCTTAAATACGCGAAACTGCCACATACAAAACAATTCAATACGTCCCATACATTATTAACATACGACTTTGACAGAGAGGGAAAGCCAAGAAATGCAAGAAAAACACGTGGCCTACAACTCTGACGAAACTACGCACAGAAACAATGTTAACAGCGCGCGCTAGCCTCATGCTTGCAGGACGATCGCCGCCCCAAATCCCCAGCTGTATCAAGCGCACACGCTGCTGTGGTGAGCGGGAAACACGATACATGAAGGCGACTGACGAAACACTCACGAAATAAAGTATCAAATAAATACGCTTGAAAATGAGGTTTCGTAAATTGCACAAGCACATAAGAATTTATCCTTTATCCTAGGAGAAGAGTATTGGCCGTACTAGAGGTTATATTAGTAAAAAATCGGAAGAAGTAAAAATAAATTGGAAAATCGGAAGACGAGTTAAAAACCGGAAAGTTTCCGGGTAAATCAGAATGGTTGGCAGGTATGTAATGCGGAGTTCAGGTGGATAAGCTGTGACTTGTGGTAGTTTGGGTTTAAATTATCCGATACACTCACCAATAATGCAACCATGCTTACCGAGAATAACATCAATTAGATTATTTGTTTGAAGACATAATGTATATATATTTGGAAGATTAATTTACATTCTTGTACTCTGCCCAACTCCTTGGCTGAATGGTCAGCGTTGAGGCCTTCGGTTCAGAGAATCCCGGATTCAATTCCCGGCCGGGTCGGGGATTTCAATCGCCTTTGTTTAATTCTTCTGGCCCGGGGACTGGATGTTTGTGTTTGTCCCAACACTTTCCTCTTCATATTCAGACAATACACTACACTATCAACCACCAAAGAAATACGCAATTGTTCTTTTTTTTCCTGCTAGTGGCTTTACGTCGCACCGACATAGACAGGTCTTATGGCGACGATGGGATAGAAAAGGGCTAGGAGCGGGAAGGAAGCGGCCGTGGCTTTAATTAAGGTACAGCCTGATGTGAAAATGGGAAGCCACGCAAAAAACATCTTCACGGCTGCCGACAGTGGGATTCAAACCCACTATCTCCCGGATGCAAGCTCACAGCTGCGCGCCCCTAACCGCACGGCCAACTCGCCCGGTAATACGCAATAATGATTACATCCCTCCATATAGCGTTGGCGTCAGGAAGGGCATCTGGCCGTAAAACAGGGGCAAATCCACATGTGCGACACAGTACACACCCGCGACCGAACAGGTGTGGGAAAAGCGGTAAAAAGAAAGGAGATGATTTACACAGTTGTACTTTAATCTTGAATAGTAAATATCCCTCCCTCGCCATTTAGAGGCTAGCTATTATCATCGGACGCCTAATGTTATAGATACTATTTTCAGAAATGCTGTGAACAGAGAAAATGACACAGTACTACATCACTGTGCAAGAAACAAGCAGTAAACTTGAATTATGTAAATACACTGCCTGACCAAAAAAAATAGTTAAGCACTCAGAAGGAGTTGTCCAATATTATCCCATTTGAGTATACATGCATGCCATTGATGTGTAAATGATTAGATTTACGAGGATCTGTAATGTGTAGAACGCCCACCAGAGTGTATTCGTTATGACACCGTCGTGTAGATAAGTTGTTAGCAGTCAGCAGCTGTAAGTCAGACAGTTAAGCCAGCCGTGCAGAGAGGACTAAGTACAGTACGGAACACTCGCGATGCCTCGCAGACGCGTTGGACAGCCTATTCATCAACTGACAGCATTTGACAGAAGCCGCATTGTTGAACAACATGAGACTGGTTGGCCGTATCGTGCAATTGCCAGGCATGTGGGGCATTCAAATGTCACAGTGGCACGATGTTGGACTCAATGCGTACATGAGGACACCCAATCATGTCGTGCAGGTTCGAGTCGGCCAAGAAACACCACCCCGAGGGAGGACCGTCGTATGGTGCGCCAAGCATTGCGGAATCCCATAACTTCGCCACCCGCTATCCGCGAACATGTACTGGAGACTCTACAACATCCTGCGAGATCCCGCACAGTGTCTCGACGACTCGCATCCGCCGGTTTGGGGTCCTACCAACCCATGCGTTGGTTGCCATTGACACCAGAACACCAACGCCAGCGTTTGGAGTGGTGCCTTGCCCGGGATGTATGGACAGAGGACGACTGGCGTCGCATCATGTTCAGTGATGAGTCCCGCTTCTCCAGTAACATCCGATAACCATCGTGTGCGGGTTTAGCGACGTCGAGAGCAGAGGGCTGACCCTGCCTATATTGTGGAAAGACACACAAGCGTAATCCCTGGCATCATGGTGTGGGGAGCCATAGGATATGCGTTCTGGTCATCTTTAATAGTGCGTCGGCAGATTTTGACGGCACAGCGATACGTCACAGATATTCTGCGTCCGCACGTCGTACCCCTTATGGCACAGAACCCTGGGACAGTGTTCCGACAAAATAATGCACGTCCACACACATCACGTGTGTCTATGGACTGCCTAGAGCATGTTGAGGTCCTCCCGTGGCCAGCAAGATCTCCGGACCTCTCCATCATTGGACACGTGTGGGGCGACATTGGAAGGGGACTCCGTCCCATTATCAACCTGCGGGATCAGTAGGGACAGCTGCAACAACCGTGGACGAACTTGCCTCAGGAGAGGATCCAAAGGCTGTTTGACACCATTCCGAACCACATACGGACATGCATTGCGACCAGGGGGAATGTGTGTGTGTGGGGGGAAGGGGGGTTTCGCGACACCCTACTGACCAAGCGCCAACATTTCCCATGTAACTAACAGCGGCCTTGTCTCTTTCATCTCATACTGTAATCAGTTCAATAAAGTCAGATGGTCTTTTAGCATACTTCATTCACTTTCAACCAATCCTTCTGGGTGCTTAACTTTCTTTTTGTCAGGCAGTGTATATTAAGTTTTGCTGAAAGAATACAATGATTCTTTTAATGGAAATACTGTCATCCCCAGTCAATGAATTGTAAATCGGAGCTTGCACGCTTAAACCCAGTGTATCTTTGTAAATTGTAACACAAAAATTATAACGTGTCAGTTTTCTTTGAATGTATAAAAATAAGAAAATAAAACTGACTTAGTATCGAGCGCAGTATAAATCAAACTGGAATATCTTGAATAGGCCAGTTTCCTTGCAATTATAGCGTCTTTTAAAAACAAATACTGTACCCAATCAACATTTCGTTGAGTAGTGGAGGAGAGCTTCGTAGTCACAATTGAACGTCACTCCTCCACTTCCCTGCAAAGTGTGTTCGCTCTTTCGCTTCGCAGTGACGTACGCTTTCTATGTAAGGTGCCCGCATTTTACGTCAGGCCAGCCCGTCCGCGTTTCATTGATGGGCTTATTAAGGAGAACAGGGTGAGAACTGTGCCTCAGGGCTATGCTACTGAATTAATTAATGGATAAAGTTTTAATATAGGCCTACCGAGAGTAGCTCTGTTTGTCTGCATATTAAATAGGTCTGCTATATTATCGCTAATAACGTTTTGGCACGTTCAAAATTAATAACATCCATATTTTACTTTCATTTAGGCCATTTTTAGCTAGTTTTTAGGTTATATTTGCTTGCATATTTTATACTTAGGTCATAAATAGAGACGGGAATTTGCCTATTTTATTCCTGTCTTCAGAAACGTAGGCTTTTGAGATATAAATCCGTTTTAGGGTCTTTTAGCTATTTTTCCGTTGGTTTTATTGTGCCTATAAATGCATGTTTCAGGGGTTTGTGCCTATTTGGAGTATAATTGCCTATCTGACGCCTTTTGAGTGTATTTTAAAAGAGCTGATTTTATGCCAGTGCATTATATTGTAGCTAATGTGCCCGACAGAATTATCTTCTCTCTTCTTAATATCAGTTTACCCCAGGAATAAAAATGGGAATTCTCACAAGCCACCAGAAATATTTCTAGGGAAATTTCCATCAGGAGAAACAAGGAACAATTTGACTTCGAAGCTTTCAACACCTCCAACCTCCTAAGACATATGCGAGAACCAGTCAACGTCGAACTATGTTGCACAACCCATATGCCCAGTACGTTCATTTCGAAGCGAACTGTTGTATGCGTACGCTTTACGTTCAGAACGCGTTGTGATTTATTGTGAAATGGAAGAAGAAGTGTGTTTCCGGCAATGCCCAAAGAAAACTCGTCGAGGTCCTACTGGCCTTTTTTGTTTGCTATTTGCTTTACGTCGCACCGACACAAGATAGGTCTTATGCCGACGATGGGACAGGAAAGGTCTAGGAATAGGAAGGAAGCGGCCGTGGCCTTTAAGGTACAGCCCCAGCATTTGCCTGGTGTGAAAATGGGAAACCACGGAAAACCATCTTGAGGGCTGCCGACAGTGGCATTCGAACCCACTATCTCCCGGATGCGAGCTCACAGCTGCGCGTTCCTAACCGCACGGCCAACTCGCCCGGTAAGCAGTGGATCACAGGAAATCCCAATTTTACTACGGATGGAAGGGTAGTCTGTCAAGCTTGCTGTAAGGAGGTAAGTTCGTTTGTTCCTTTTATCATTTTTGTGATTGAGAACTATGATCGCATTTCTTTGTAGCATATATAGGTCTATTAATTTATGTATTGGGGCAAGTTGTTTTGTTGCAATGCTGTACTAGTCGTGAACTTTCAATAATTGATATTGCTAAAATGCAAATAATCATTAAATTACTGAACGAGGAGTTAGAACGCCGGTGGTCTCTTGTCGCAGAATTGATGAAATTCAAATCGGTATTTTGAACTGTGATTCATTTTCGGTGAAAATAGATTTACAATTTTGCAATTTTGAAAAATCCCTTTCCAAAAATCACGAATTCTATTACACTTCAGCTAAGCCTTTGCGAAACACAGTTTGCAGATCCAATGTAGCCCGGCTTGGACGATGCCACAGCGTGTTTTACAAGGTTGCCAAGACTATCTTTACAAGACCAGGCCAGCGAAAACACCGCTGGTGAGGTCCGGTTAGTAACCGTTGTACTGGGGAGGGGGAGGGTAGCAAAGAGGGTCTGAGGGGCGTAAGCTCCCAGGGTAACAAGCCTCTAGCATCCCCTCCATGAGTCTTGCTAAATTGTGACAAAAATAAGGTGCTTTTTTTTTTTGCTAGTGGCTTTATGTTGCACAGACACAGACAGGTCTTATGACGACGATGGGATAGGAAAGGGCTAGGAGTGGGAAGGAATCGGCCGTGGCCTTAAGGTACAGCCCCAGCATGTACCTGGTGTAAAACTGGGAAACCACGGAAAACCATCTTCAGGGCTGCCGACAGTGGGATTCGAACCCACCATCTCCCGGATGAAAGCTCACAGCTGCTCACCCCTAACCGCACGGCTAACTCGCCCGGTAAAATAAGGGTATGGGAGCATGTTACAACAGTTTCAAATTACGCGGTTTTTAATTTTCAACGAGTGTGGCGGCCCTGTGGGCTCACATTATGCTGGATCTATCGCAGACAACAGAAACTAGTCTTTATGACAGCTGACCCGGCTGACCAAAGCTGGCGAATACAAACAAATGAAATGTTCACAAAACTGAGATTTATAGCGCTTCCGTTTTCATTCTTCTATATAAATAAGAATGCTGCAAGGGTCACTTTGGTGGGTCCTTGGCAAACATAAAGAATGGATCTCTCCTTTAAGCTAGTCCGGTATCGTTTCACGCCTTTTTTTTATTATACTTTTCACCCGGTGAACTCGGCACGAAACTGCCAAATTATAACTGAAAATCCTTGAGGAATATTTCCAAATTTAAGATATAGGGGCAATGTAATTTATGTCAATTTTATTATTTTTCAGACCAAATAAGAGAAAAATACCACATAGATCAACTTAGAAATACTGCGACGCGTCTGATAAGGGTACAGAAATCAGTATCAACGCAACTTTTCTATCAGTCCGATTTGGACAGCAACCAATAGCCATTTTCTTCAGACCTATGCACTGCAATATTGGGAGCTAATATGCCCCTGCACAAACCGGAGCGTCTTCAAATTTCAACAAGCTGCCGCGAGCAATCACCAAGTTGGAGAAGAGTGACATGCCCCTGGTGGAGTCATTTAGGATTGTGGAAGAAGTTAGGGGAAGTTTTGACCGAACCTCTGAGAAGGCAGCCGCTGTCAGCGAAATAAAATCAGATGAAGTGACTTCATTGAAGTTTAGTCCAATCACTTCATGTGATGTTGAGATATCTTTCTCTCAGTACAAAAATATTATGCATGAGAGGAGAACAAGATTGTTACCGGAAAACATTGAAACGTTGCTTGTAAATTCCTTTTATAGTAATTGAGTGTGCTCAATCAATCAATACTGATCTGCACTTAGGGCAGTCGCCCAGGTGGCAGATTCCCTATCTGTTGCTTTCCTAGCCTTTTCCTAAATGATTTCAAAGAAATTGGAAATTTATTGAACATCTCCCTTGGTAAGTTATTCCAATCCCTAACTCCCCTTCCTATAAATGAATATTTGCCCCAGTTTGTCCTCTTGAATTCCAACTTTATCTTCATATTGTGATCTTTACTACTTTTATAAACGCCATTTAAACTTATTCGTCTACTAATGTCATTCCACGCCATCTCTCCGCTGACAGCTCGGAACATACCACTTAGTCGAGCAGCTCTTCTTCTTTCTCTCAGTTCTTCCCAACCCAAACATTGCAACATTTTTGTAACGCTACTCTTTTGTCGGAAATCACTCAGAACAAATCGAGCTGCTTTTCTTTGGATTTTTTTCCAGTTCTTGAATCAGGTAATCCTGGTGAGGGTCCCATACACTGGAACCATACTCTACTTGGGGTCTTACCAGAGACTTATATGCACTCTCCTTTACATCCTTACTACAACCCCTAAACACCCTCATAACCATGTGCAGAGATCGGTACCCTTTATTTACAATCCCATTTATGTGATTAACCCAATGAAGATCTTTCCTTATATTAACACCTAGATACTTACAATGATCCCCAAAAGGAACTTTCACCCCATCAACGCAGTAATTAAAACTGAGAGGACTTTTCCTATTTGTGAAACTCACAACCTGACTTTTAACCCCGTTTATCAACATACCATTGCCTGCTGCCCATCTCACAACATTTTCGAGGTCACATTGCAGTTGCTCACAATCTTGTAACTTATTTATCACTCTATAGAGAATAACATCATCCGCAAAAAGCCTTACCTCCGATTCCACACCTTTACTCATATCATTTATATATATAAGAAAACATAAAGGTCCGATAACACTGCCCTGAGGAACTCCCCTCTCCACTATTACAGGGTCAGACAAAGCTTCATCTACTCTAACACTCTGAGATCTATTTTCTAGAAATATAGCAACCCATTCAGTCACTCTTTTGTCTAGTCCAATTGCACTCATTTTTGCCAGTAGTCGCCCATGATCTACCCTATCAAATGCTTTAGACAGATCAATCGCGATACAGTCCATTTGACCTACGGAATCCAAGATATCTGCTATATCTTGCTGGAATCCTACAAGTTGAGCTTCAGTGGAATAGCCTTTCCTAAAACCGAATTGCCTTCTATCGAACCAGTTATTAATTTCACAAACATGTCTAATATAATCAGAAAGAGTGCCTTCCCAAAGCTTACATTCCATGCATGTCAACCTTACTGGCCTGTAATTTTCAGCTTTATGTCTATCACCCTTTCCTTTATACACAGGGACTACTATAACAACTCTCCATTCATCTGGTATAGCTCCTCCGACCAAACAATAATCAAATAAGTACTTCAGATATGGTACTATATCCCAACCCATTGTCTTTAGTATATCCCCAGAAATCTGATCAATTCCAGCCGCTTTTCTAGTTTTCAACTTTTGTATCTTATTGTAAATGTCATTGTTATCATATGTAAATTTTATTACTTCTTTGGCCTTAGTCTCCTCCTCTACCTGGACATTATCCTTGTAACCAACAATCTTTACATACTGCTGACTGAATGCTTCTGCCTTTTGAAGATCCTCATATACACACTCCCCTTGTTCATTAATTATTCCTGGAATGTCCTGTTATTAAATTATGTTATTGTTATTGTTAACTGTGTTATTAAATTATAAGTAATTTTTTCATGCCTATTTTGTTGCCTATTTTACACGTTAGTGCCTATTTAATTGCCTATTTTGGCTAATTTAAGAGCCTATATGACTGTCTATTTTAACCGTTTTTAGTGCCTATAATTCTCGTCTCTAGAAAGTTACGAACCCTGCTAATTACTGTCTATTTACACGTCTTTCTCCCTTGTAGCGCAGCAGGCAGTCCGGCCCGTTGCTATACCTACGACGGCTAATCCTTACTTTCACTTCCTCAAGTCGTCACCTCATACTGCAGCTGTGTGTAAGACCGCTGCCCCAGCCCACCTACTCACTGGACACTCCGACACCACAACCACAGCTCTTCGTTCAGACCTCGCTGAAACACTAGCAGCAGCCAAGACCTCCGTCGCCCTCAGCCCAGCCACCGAAACCCAACACACTGAGTCTCACAATGACCCCAAGTCCAGCACCAACACTGACTCCACCACGGAGCCCAACTCTCACTGACTGTCCGCGGCTAGCCTTCCTTTTTTATAGCTCGGGTGGTGGGAACCAGAACATTCGCGAGGTGGCTAGAGGCGGAACATGCCCGATGAATCTCCAAGAAACTCACAGGTAAGCCAGCCGAGGAGAAAAATACGCAGAAATACCAGCCATGCCCACCAGCTCCCCGGTCGGCTGAATCACTAACCCTTTTCAGGAAGTACCGAAAGGGGCTACCACCGGCCTGGCATGTAACAATACGATTCTATCCCTGTCTTATTTATTGCGAAGCCATTGTTGCTAAATATTCGCTACCTTCTCTGAAAGTTGTGCTGGATGAAGCAGTAGAAGGCCTAGGAGTTGGAAGGAAGCGGCCGTGGCCTTAATTGAGGTACAGCCCCAGTATTTGCCTGGTGTGAAAATGGGAAACCACGGAAAACCATTTTCAGGGCTGCCGATAGTGGGATTTGAACCTACTATCTCCCGGATGCAAGCTCACAGCGCGCCTCTACTGAAAGGTATTCATGCACAGATTTGTCATCAGTAGGGCTCGGATGTTTAGGAAAAGTCATATTTTTTTCTTTGTCTCTATTTTCTGACCTGATTGGGTTTTGGTGCAAATCAGGTGATTATCGTCACAATTAAGTGATTTTGTCATATAAATGCATATTTTTGCAATTTTTTGTCATAAGGTCATATTTTAAGCTATTTTCGTAGAAACGTCATATTTCGGCGGTTTGGCGAGAGCTGTAGCTGTGCAAAATCAATGTGAACTTTCCGAATGAGATCTAGTATACACAAAACTGCTTTTCCATATCACATCTGTAGTTAATACAAGTGGAATAATCTGCCTCTTCTATCAAGATTGCGGAGGAATTGTTTTCCTACAGGTTGTCAGAAAGTCTGGCATATATTAAGTCGAACTTTGGAATTATATCGAGAGCAATTACTCGTTTGGAAGCTGCTAGCTTAGAAATTCATGCAAGTATTGAAACTGTGAGAAGTGTTGAACGTTCAGCACAACAATCACATGGAATAGTTGGCCTCAGTGTAAAATGGAAACTTTAAAATGTGCTTAATCGAAATGACGCTTTTCGCTGAGTGTGCAAGATAAATAATGTTCTTAGAGGAGAAGGCACCAGTACATTTCAAGATGAGTGCATACTCGACAGACGTGATTTAATATTATTTAAATAGCACCAATAACGTCCTGTGACGTAGAAAGGAGCTTCTATTCTTATAAGAATGTGTTAAGTGATAATCGGAGGTCTTTCAGGCCTGATGCTTTGAAGATGAGTCTTGTCATACACTTCAATACCACCCGCGGAGTAGAATGAAAAAGTTCTGTGAGCATGCACTATTTGCCTTGCTACCATACCATAATGTATCGAAAGACACCTACTTAATTCATTTCGTGGCGCTCAATTTAAACTTTAACGCATTTGAGTAATATTAATCTGATCTGGGCTTAAACGTTCCAAAATATTTTTTTAAAATAGATTGGTTTCTAGCTTTCTCGTATTTCATACCACCAATTAAGAGTGCAAACATGTTTAGATTTTTGAAATATTGTGTGATCTGATAATCTCACAGTTCAGCTTAAGCCACGAAGGAGAGCGGACGCATGAGTAGAGAGCTCGGAACTGGGAGTAAGGAGTGAGTGCTGAGTGCAGGAAGCTCGTGAGGAGTTTGACAGCAATGATTGGAGTAGATCAATACAGGGCGGCTATTGGAGGATGGCAGAGGGGAATCAAGAAAGAAGAAGTAAAATCAGGTGGGTGTAAAGTGGATTTGGTAATCAAAGGAGAAGTAGTGTTAACAGCGGCGGTGGTTATAATGTTGCTACTGATTGGAGGTGTAGAGCCGAACCCAGGCCCGACATCTAGTGGAAATGAGGGATGGGAAGACATAGAAGAATTCAAAAAATGGGTAAAAGAGACGGTGGTAGAAGTGTGCTCCTTTGAGCAAATTAAGAATATGATCCAAGAACAAACCAGGGAGTTTGGAAAAATGAAGTTATGGCTGCGAGAAATGACGGACGATATAACATCACAAGTGAGAAAGAACGACGAGGAAGTGGCAATATTAAGAGAAAGAATAGGACGACTGAAAGAGGAGACGTTGAAATTGAAAGCGGAAGTGAATGCCAATACATTGAATCGCAGGAAGAAGTGCTTATTTAATGGGGTGCCTGAGGAGGCGAGAGAAGACAAAGTACGTACAATTTACAAAGTAGTCGACTTAATACAGGGGAAATTGAAACTTAACTTTAGCGAAGTGGACATAGATGGCGTACAGAGAGTGGGAAGAACTAGCGGCAACAGGCCTATCAAAGTAGAAATGTTTTCTACGTTGATGGCTGATGCTCTGATAGGCAATGCGAGTAACATGCAGAGAGAAAAAAATATGGATCAAGAGAGACGTGGGATGGGAGGCTATTAGGAATGAGAAAATACTCAGAAAACACAAGATACGTGCGATAAATCAAGGACTGAGAGCTACTATTAAAGGACAAGAGCTAGTGGTATCAGGCAGAAATTGGAAGAGGAACTGGTCTGTGAATAGACTGCTGGACTTAGAAATGAAGATTAAAAAAGACGAAGAAAAAATGAGCAGTGCAACGAGAGGTGGGGAAGTGAGGAGAGATGACAGTATCAGTGTAATGTGTGAAGAGGGTCAGAGAGAGAGGCGCTACGTAAAAATGTAACCATTAACAGTGAAGAAGTTCAGGAAGAGGCGATAAGTGAAAGGGTGACCATAAGCAGTGAAGAAGAAAGGAAGAGGAGTGAAAGCAGTGAAGTAAGGGAAGTGACGGGTAAAAAGGTGACGTCAGAGGCAACCGGAGGATGTCTCAATAGGAGTTGGGAAAGAGGCAAGGGCAGAAGTTTAACGGAGATGATGGGAGCTGAAGGTGAAGGCAAAAGAACACAACAGAGTGAAAATGGTGACGAAGTGGCGGCCAAAAGAGATGGCAGAGAAACAGGAAAGTATAGAAAACTGACAGACATGTGGGATTCAGGTAGAAATGAGAAGGGCGTAGTCACTAGAAGTAAAAAGAATAATAGTATAGGGAGTAGTGAAAATAAAGATTGTTAGATGTAAGAATGTAGTGTTGAGGAATGAGTGTTTGGTATTTGTAGGTGAAGATGAAGTGATATTTTGAAGGTTATGATGGTGTATGAGTGTGTGGTATTTATAGATGGAGATTAATTTGATGGTAGACGAGTGTGTGCTAGGGCTGAAATGTGGTGTTGGAAGTAGAGGTGGTATATGTTGAAATGTGGTGTTGGAAAGGTATGGAGAAGTGGTGGTGCACTCATGAGTAAGTTGTATTTAATGTGATGGTATATGAGTGGGTGGTATTTGTAGATGTTGAAATGTGGTGTTGGAAAAGTATGAAGATGTAGTAATGTAATTTGGCTATTTGTAAATTTTGGTTTGGTGGAAGATGGAGTTTTCGGCAGGTGATTATGATGGGTAATAGGATGAGTATGAGTGTATGGTAGATGAGTGTGTGCTAGAGATGAAAGGTGGTGTTGGAAATAGAGGTGGTATATGTTGAAATGCGGTGTTGGAAAGGTATGAGAAGTAGTGGTGCACTCATGAGTAAGCTGTAAATGAAGGTGGTTTGGTATTCAATGTGATATGAAATTTGGAGATGGAGAAGTGGTGGTACTTTTCAATGGCAGATTTTAAGTGTTGAGAGGGATGTGAATAGAGAATTGGTGTTTGTTTGTAAACTTTGGTTTGGTGGACGTGATGACAAATGGATGGTGGACGTTTATTTATTGCTATATTATGTGAGTGTTAAGTGATGATGTATTGGTATTAAATTGCAGTAGAGACGGTAATTTATTTCTGAAATGTGGAGATGGAGAAAGGGCGGTATATGTAATGGCAGAATTTAAGTGCTGAGAGGGAGGAGAATTGAGAATTGGTGTTTGTTTGTAAACTATGGTTTGGTGGACGTGATGACAAATTTCAGGTGGAGTATGGCTTGGTATTTAAATTGATTAAGCATGGCTGACAAGGATAAAGTTGCAACGTGAGCATACGTGAGCATGAATACGCAATGGCAGAATGTAACGTAAGTCTGGACTCAGCAACCTAGAGTGGGTCAAGTAAAATAAGGTAGGAGGAATGGAATGTGCAAGGGTTTACGTGTCTAGTTAAGAGAGGCATGAAGGTCTTTGACATTCTTAATACTGCTGATTTTATTTCAACTTTATTATGTCCTTTAATTGTGTTTATTTAAATTACACATTCTGGGAAGACAACAGGAATATTCAGCAAAGACGTTGGACGTGACATGAAAGAGCCGAGGATGACTACCGTGGTGACCCTCACTTTGGGGGTTACGTTTCCGGAGTATCTGAGGAATTTCATGGCATGTCCATGGAGTACGTTTGATTTCTTTTATTAATATTGTTTTGTTTGCTCATTTTTGTTCTCTGCGTGTTTTCTTTTTCTTTTCTTTTTTCTGTACAATATGTAGAGTTTGAAAGTGTGAATTTTGGCATGGGCTGAACATGTTATTTTTCTCATTTAAAGGATCAAATGGGTATTATTACTGTAGATCTAGAGAAAAATAATAAAATATATCATCAATCTGATAATCTTAGCGAACTTAGTACTTTATAGGCATGTATTCAAAAAATCAGTAAATCGAGGACAATAGATTGTGAATAACTGCTAAACATGTATATTCAAAAAAATAATATGAAAGTAAGAATAAATAATTTAGTTAAGAAACACTCATCAAAGGAATTGCCGTTTCGATTTATAACTTATTTTAAAATGGTCATATTTAGATTCATCATTTTCGGGTCATATTTTGTAATTTTTACGTCATATTTCGTCGCTTTTGAAGTCATATTTCGTCACTTTTGAGGTCATATTTGCTTGCTTATTTGGGCTATTTTTAGGTCTTAAAGATCTGAGCCCTAGTTATCAGGTACTATAGATCACCTAACTTCCGCCTTCCTCAAATTATTTGATTTTTTCTCAATTCTTTGTCTCTTTGAAGCAACCATGTCTTTGGTTCTAATTGAGGTACGGAGTTCGTTTTGGCCTAAGAACACTCAGTGGATCAAGCTCTTTCATTTCAGCTCTTAACTATTCAAATTGGTTGATTCTGAGGAAAGTTATAAGTGCACACTCAATATGACGTCTCATTTCTTCAACATTTTTCTCATTGAAGCAATCATATCTTTCGTTCTAATTGAGGTACGCAGTTCGTTTCGGTCTCAAACACTCATTGAATCAAGCGCTTTGTTTTGAGGTAATAACTACTTAAATTGGTAGATTCTGAGAAAAGTTATGAGTACATTTGTCTCTATGACGAAGATCTTTGAAGGATTTCTTAACAGTTCGGCGCGTAGTGTTGTCCCAAGGAACGTTTAATTCAATTCAATTTCTTTGTGTGATGTATTTTCAAATGTTATGTTGACATAATATTACATTCTATTACCATAGCAGATCATGTGCTTTATTTCATTAACTCGAAACTTTACAAATACATCCGTGAGGATAGTAACGGACAACACCATACTTTGTACATTGCGGGCGGAGCCAGCGGGAAACTGCTAGTTACTACTAATACGGACAAGATTAAATTTGTGAATAAGCTGAATGTGGATACTGTACCCGTAAAAAGTGTTCATATCTTTAAGACGCTTGATACTAAATTAACGAGCATGGTTCTTATCCTAGGGAGTGGCTTTATGATTGGAGTTGGTACAGAGAGGGGTATAGTTATCAATTTTAGAGATTATTTTGATAAATTGAGTTTATTGATCATCAAAAGCAAGTTCATATCACCTTCGTACAGCAGCATGAGAGTGTCGTGGCTGGTTGGTACCTCCGAGTCCTGGGATGGCGCTGGACATCGCCTGGGCAGGGACCACACCTGCTCGGATGAGGAGTTCTGGAATGTCTCGAGATTCTGGAATGTCTCGAAGATTGGCACACGTTCCTGGGTTCGATTTGAGACGTAATTCACATTTGAGTTTTCTGCACGGCACTCCACACATTCATGGCACTGCCTGAACAGATATGACCTTTTAATTATGGTTACTGCACTCTAGATATTAAATCAAAACGTTCTGGAATAATCACTCGAAGAACAAGATGATTTTGACTTTGTACTGGTAGAAATGCAAGTTCGTAATACAAGCTTACTGTAAGTCAGAATGTTCTAGAGGATTACTGTCACTACAGTTCTAAATGCATAGTTCTGAAGATTTAAAACACATTGGCAATGAACTGAATAAATAGCACTCGGAAACTGTCTTGTTCCGTCGATAGGCGAAGTGAATAGCCATTAAAGAAAGTAATATTTGAAAGAAAAAGTCTGATTTCATAAATTATGGATTCACTCAAAATACTGGAAAGTTCTAGGCTTTCTGGGAACGCGACATGCGTATTCTGAATTGTCACAGTCTTTAATGAGGATAAGAATCAAAACACAAGTCCCCGTGCAGCACTTGGAAAGTATTGCATATTTCACAATTAAACGTAATGTTGAACGTCCCCTAAGTTTCACAGTCTTTACAAGACGTAAATTCAATGAGGCACTTGGGAAAACAAGTCATATCGTTCACACGAAAGTTTATGTTGGTAGGGCACAAGTTCATCCTACACGCTCGGAATATTTCAATGTTCCAGAAATTGATTCACAAAATACAAGTTCGAATAAGTTCGAAACGTAAGTTCCATGTGGTACACAACACTCGTGAAAATTCAAAATCCTTTCAATCGTCGTCGGATAACTAAGTCCCTATGTGGCACTAAAAAAATAAAGTTCCAATGTGTAGAAATAACAAAGTTCCAATGTGTCAAGATATTAAAGTCCCAACACGACACTTGAAGAAAATAAAGTTCCGATGACAATGTTCCAGTATGTCACCTTAAGAAAATAATAAAGTCTTACCGCGACACTTGGCGAAAATAACTAAGTTCCAATGAGACGCTTCAGAAAAATCACGAAGTTCCTATATGGCACTTTAAGAAAATATCAAAGTCCAATCACGTCACACGAAAAATAACGAAGTTCCAATATGACAAAGTTCCAACGCGATGCTCGCAAAAAATAACAAAGTCCCAATCAGGCACTTCAAGAATATGATAAAGTCCCGACACAACACTTAGAGAAAATACCGAAGTTCCAATACTTGGATTTCGAAGACTGTCAACTAGAAGTTCGACACGCACAATACTCCTCCTGTCACCCGTGTCGCAGAGACGGCGGAGTGACAGATACTGAATTCGTAGGTCGAGTGATCCTCCTTTTATACACGTTCGCATGGAAGTGTCTAGAACTCGGGTACTATCTACCCTTATAACTCCTATGATACTCGGTGGATTTTCTTGAAATCTTGAAAGATGACGTCCATTGTAAAGGTTTTTAAGATGGCAGTGTCGAAATAGCGATAAAGTAGCGCAAAATGTACTTTTGAGGGTAAGCTGGAACATTACCATATATGGTCGCGGATAGCTGGCTTACGGCGGCCACGTCACTCGCTGGGTACATCACTGCGTTCGGCGGGCTGCCTACCTTCCACATCGCGCGAAGTTTAACAAACATACTTCGGACTTCTCTCGTAGCGGCGTTCCCGGTACAATACAGAGAACTGAACATGTTTCGTTTGAAATGTTCTCGATAGTATGGCCTCTTGTTTACGGTAATAAAGTCATGTTGAACCTAATTCATTTAGAAATCCAGCATTAATTAAATCCAGCAGAAGTTCAGAAGTATGTTGGAGTGTGTTCAAGATTTCGACTGCCTTCATAATCCATTCGTTGCGAATTCAGAATATCTTTTGATTAATATAAAAGAGGCTATCGCAGAATTAGAAGCAGAAGCGCGGCTTCTAATACGATCTGCAGAGCTGCAGAACCACCAGAATGAAAGGTATAATATACCGAGATTAGCGATCTCATCCCTCCTACTGAGTGTTGTTATCGAGCCAAAGATCTATACCCATTCAGATACTGGTGATCTGGCAACCTTGTTAGGCTCAAGACCAACTACAATATCCAACTACAATATAGATTGTAGTTGGTCCAAAGACATAATGTCGTTGAGTTGGTCTTTATTAGGATCTATGAATGACAGAACATCAGGTTGAGCGCACTTAACTACAGCTTCGGGGCAAAAGATCTTAGGTCGACGCCCCGAATAAAAACTATTTAAAAATTAACTACAGCTTTCTCCGATAGGTGGCTAAGCGTCGCCCATAAGGTTCTGTACGAACTGCACGCCTTGCAGCACGGCTGGCCTTATTCGCGTGTACCGGAGGAGCTCACAGAGTTAGTAAATAATACACTAAAGATAGCACCAGCGCCACCGTCTGCGAGAGAATCACTGCAGCAAGCAGAGCACGTTGAAATCTCAGTTGTTTGAAAAAAAAAAAAAAAAAAAAAAAAAAAGAAACTCCCTCCCCTGTACTCATCAGTGTAAATGTTCAATGTCCAATGTCCGGCTCCATGGCTAAATGGTTAGCGTGCCAGCCTTTGGTCCCGGGTTCGATTCCCCGCAGGGTCGGATATTTAAAAATCATTGGTTAATTCCATTGGTACGGGGGCTGGGTGTATGTGTAATTTTCATCATAATTTCATCCTTATGACGCGCAGGTAGCCTTCGGGTGTCAAATCAAAAGACCTGCACCTGACGAGCCTAAATCTTCGGACTCATCCCGCCACTAAAAGCCCATACGTTATTTCATTAGTGTAAACAGAGAACTTTTAAAACTATGTGGATATTGATTTGATTTAAAATTCTTACATGTCAACATGTTCTGTTCTGTTCGGCAGAACGAAAGCTCAAATAGCTTAAATACAGGAGAAATGCTTGATAAAAGAGTACGGTGTTCAGTTGTGACTATGTAACTCAAAATCATATTACTGTTCATTTTAAGTTTTCAAACAACCTACTTTAAGACTGGGCGTACGTATATTTATCATTCGTGTAAATGGCCAGGACTTGAGCATAATTCTATCCAACGGCCGAAAACATTCTCTCTCGTACGAAGCGAATGAGCGAGTTCATAGGCCTACAAGTAATCACGAATACGTTTCTCCTTAATGATAGTGAATTCTTCCCAGTTAGGTAGTCATGAAAATGGAAACAAGAACGTTATTACCATTAGATGATGTTCCTCCATTGAGAAAGCCGACTCTCAAAGATGTGTGCAGGTCTCCAAACATCTGTAAATATTAGGGTGTCTATACTAGATAAACATTTTTTCGATAAGCGGAAGAAAGGCTTTCTTTGAAACGCTTTAACGGTCTTTTTTGTATGAGTCAGTTATTTATATCGTCGATGTCCCTTGAAATCGGGGTCTTACAAATTGAGATGTATGTTTACCGGTATTTTTTCTGTAACTTTTCTGTAACTTTAAAACTGATAGGACATGGAGATGGAGGACGGATGCACACGAGCTCAGTTGGCACTTCCAGTATGCAATACGAATTAAGATTTATCTATTACACTTATTGCAATGGACTGGGGTCACAGTAGAGAAACACCAACATAAATCAGCACGAGTCCCCACTGGCTGTCAACGATTCCGCCACAGATCTGACACCTTGTGTGCAGCTAAGCAGATGTAAGTATCAACTCGGAAAGGTAAGAGTAGAATGATGTATTTTAATAGAGAGAGCAGAATGTATTTTAATTGTATTTTCTGCACTCTACACAGAATTAACCATAAATTTTAATAAATACAACAGTCGATATCTCTCTAATAATAATAATAATAATAATAATAATAATAATAATAATAATAATAATAATAACTGTCCGGGTATATCGTGGAACAAACAGGTAAAAGAAAGTGCGAGCATGAATGGGTGGATAGAGAAAAGATCAAATTTTAATTTAAAACTGTTAATTTGAAATTTTATTTCTTTCCAGGGTAATTTTCTTTTCAGATTTGAAACTTCGTTAAACAATAACAAATAACAATAGAATAAAGGTCAGCTCGTGAGCTCGAGAAACAATATTAGAAAAGACTAGAACAATCAGACAACTGTTTAACAAAATGACAAAATGTATGATGCGGAAATTCCTTCGAGAATGGTCTGTACAATCTGATCTTCTGAGTAATGAAGGGCGAACACGCTTGTGAAAAACTTTATCTTTAATAAAGTCTGCTAAATTCTCACCCAGCCTTTGGACTCGGAAATAGTACTTTTTGTTCCGGGGAATCCGTGGAACGCAGAGGTGAAAGAAGGTGCTACCTACAATATCAAAATTAATTAAAAACTTAAACTGAAGGTTATATTTTCGGAACTTCAAACTTAACAATTTTTCAGAACAATGAAACATCTTAAAAAACCAGTCAAGGAACATACAAGATAAATGGTCTTAGCAGAACCTGGGCTTCAAGCCCTCGCTTTACATTTCCTGAGCTTCCAGCACAAATTTACAAAAGAGCACAAATTATTCAGGGGCAGAAATCCCCTAATTCAAGAGCACTTGCTCTCCACAATCTAAATCTCCAGCCTTCCAGAGGCATTCTTTACAATTACAAAACTTGCAAAAGAGATAACAGGCTCTCAGTTTCTCAAGCCTACTCAAGGCAACATTGCATGAAAATCTGACAATCTCTGGTCTTGCAAAGCACTATTTTCAAATATAAATATTATTACACAGTACCCAATCTACAGGGCCTTAGTGAAAAAGAACATGTTAAATAAACGGCCCGATTACAATTTGAATGGAGGCGACGACTGTGCTAAAAAAAAAAAATAATAATTAAAACCTATAGGGCTCTAGGCCGATGAAACAGGGGCTAATCCCAAACTACTGAGGTAACACGGATTGAAATAACGTTAAAACATAAGAGAAACGAAAGGCTACAAAACGTAGGCACCTCAAACCAAGATGAAAGGGAGCTCGAGAGGGTACTTCACTCTCTATCCCGATTTACAGTTAAAGATTTTATGATGTTTTTGTATTAGCCTGCAGAAAGTTACATTTTTAGAAAAGTAGGTTACATAGCTAACGATTCGGACCTTTCCCTCGGGTTAAACTGCGGAGTTAGCAAGAAAGAAAGATGTTATTTGGCAATTACCTTGTAGATGTACTAGCTGACGACGAAAGAGGCCGACCGCCTACTGCTACGCGCACACACACTCAGATGGACGTTGATCAATTGGCCACGAAACGAGAAAAGCCGCAGTTTATAAAGCCTCAGGGAAGGTTCAAGATCATTCACTATTAATCACGACACACTCTCTGAATTTTATTGCTAGATCTCAAAAGTAACACTCAGAATCGGAGAAGAAGCCTATGATGGGTGGAAAATCAATTACAGAAATTAGCGATTGGTTGGATTGAAAACTGGCGGAAAGAAAAAGTAAATATTGCCAACCCAAAAATAAATGAACATCAATTAGTTAAAAAACCTAGAAATACAAAACATCTTTAAATGCTGGGTTCTTTAACTTCGCTCCAGGGTGCATGATCATAGTTTTTAGTGGTGTCATCTGTGGAAGAATGTCCATACTTCTTGATGAATGTCACACAAAACAAGTAGAAATTCACTCAGGTTAGGAAACTGCACAATAACAAAATTACTCAATATTTAGATGGTGACAACTTTTGATTAAAGTTCCAATTTGGTGTAGTTTCAGTTTCACTTTCACCAATAGAGGAGTTCAGTTAGGCGCTAGCTTTGAATGCGCGTTGTTGAGATGTACCTCCCGGTACACTTTTGTATCAGCCTCTAACCGCACGGCCAACTCACCCAGTAGAAACAATATTTGAAACGACTAGAACAATCAGACAAAACGGTTTAACAAAATGAGCTTGAAGCTCTCAAGTTACAAATTTTACAAGAGCACCACTGCTCCGTTCAATAAATCCTCAAGGAGACTGAGCTCCAAAACGTACTACTTTCACACGGAGCGTCTTTGCTTCACATACTTAAGTAAGAGACTATTCTCCAAAATTTACAAATTTCAAGCCTCTCCAAGGCACAAACTAACTTTTACAAAACAAACAGTATTCACTGTCTTATCTGCTCAACAGTCTGATTTACATTTAAAAAGGAAATGAATAATAGTAGTTAACTTTAACAGGGGTAATAAGTACCCATTCTTTATGGCCGTGTGAAAAAGAAAAGGTTAAAGTTATTGGCCGACAATCAAAATGTTAGGAGGCGAACTCTTTCACTCCTTTGAAATTCACTTGAACATCATTAAAACCCCAGGTCGTGACCCGCCGTTACGGACGCTAAGCCTATACTACGGAGGTGACTAGATGGAGAGAAAAATTAAATTACAAACGGAAGAGATAAATTTTAAAATTTTCCAAATCACAGTCACCTCAATACCAAGTTGAAGGGGAATGAAAGAGTACCCACTAAAACTAAGATCTTCAGACTAGGTGTTCAAGTTTTACATGGGCAGAGTTATATTAAGAACGGATCTTGAAACCTTTCCTTCAAACTAGCTTTTTGAGACTATTACATGATTAAAATATGTCTGCCATTACCTCCAGCTGGTGGCTCTTCCGGAGATGGACGAGGCAAGCCCTCCCCTGCCTCCTCTACGAACACACTGGATTGAAACGATCGAAAGACAACATGTCCCGAAAGGTCCCAGCTTTTATAGCGGAGAGGAAGTTTCCAGAATTCTCTTGGCCGAAGCCCTGGACACATCCACAATTACAATGGGTTGATTAAATAAATTTCAAAAATTCCTTATTGGTCGAATATTTAGAAGAAGGAGGAAGGGATATCAGTGCTAATACCCTAAGAACACAAAAAAAGAATTAACACTTCAGTGCAGAAAACATCAACATTACATATTTCTTAGAACATTAATTGTTCATCCTCTCAGCAGAGGGAGCACCTAAGTTGACAGTAGAGACATCTGACGATAAACATTCAAACTTCTTCCACTAGAAGTTTCAGAGTTCGTACTACAAACGGCCGTCTAAAAGGTGCTCGTTTTAAATGTACGGAGTTGGTGTACCTCCGGTATAATAATAATAATAATAATAATAATAATAATAATAATAATAATAATAATAATAATAATAATAATAAATAAATAAATAAAAGCCTCCGTGGCTCAGACGGCAGCGCGTCGGCCTCTCACCGCTGGATACCGTGGTTCAAATCCCGGTCATTCCATGTGAGGTTTGTGCTGGACAAAGCGGAGGCGGGACAGGTTTATCTCCGGGTACTCCGGTTTTCCCTGTCATCTTTCATTCCAGCAACACTCTCCATTATCATTTCATAGCATTTATCAGTCATTAATAAATCACCTTGGGAGTGGCGACCCCATTGTAATAACAGCCTATATATGTTTCATTCATTACATCCCTGACCCGGTCAAAGTGCGAAAACAGCTTGTAGATTTTCATTTTCTTTTTCAATAATAAATAATAGGTTGGTAACATTATGTATTTATATTAAGTGTCATGACATACGTTTTTAATGGGAATAACATTTTAGTAAGCTGTCTAATGATGAGTGTGTCGTGAGTAGAAGAAGGTTGCGTAACACTGGTCTATGATGCTTGTTTAAAGGTGCCTAAAGTCTAGGGATCGGTCCTTATTAGTACTAGGTGACATAAAATGTAATAATTAATATTCTAAAATTATCAAATGAGTAGAATTTAAAACAAATTGTGATGAAAAATGATTATGAATTTAAAATAATCAATAGATCTAATTCACAATACCTTATTTTCTTATAAAATTATATATAGATTAAAATGGAATAAGCAATGCCTTCGAAGGGAAATCATATATATCATTAAAATTAAAAGTTAAAAGACATTAAAATTCAAGAACCAAACTTTATACAACTGGCTTTACGTCGCACCGACAGAGATAGGTTCTATGGCGACGATGGGAGAGGAAAGGGATAGGATCGGGAAGGAAGCGGCCGTGACCTTAACTGAGATACATTTGCCTGGTGTGAAAATGGAAAACCACGGAAAACCATCCTCAGGGCTGCCGACAGCGGGGTTCGAACCCCCCTACCTTCCGAATTCAAGCTCACAGCTGCGTGCCACTAACAACACGGCCAATTCGCTCGGTAAAACAACTAAGAGTCAACAGAATAAAACCGTAGTTAACAACAAAACAAAACCTAAAAACAAACAGAAAATTCACTTTTATACTCGATAAAACAGGCCACTATATACCAGAAAACGGATGACTATGTCTGCTCGCGGAAGAATACTATTTATATTTTACACCTCAGAGCTCGCCGTCTGAATATAATGTCAGCCCAACAGTGCACTTATACCTTAGCGGTTCCGTAGTTTCCAGTTTTTATTGACACAAGACACATGATGGGGCTGTTCCGTAATTAACCCTCGACTGGCGTTGTGGGGTCTTTGAAGATACTTAAATACCTCATTCTTTGATCCAGCTGGTGGGGGGGGGGGGGGAGATCTTATCCTTTTATCACCTAATGTTCGCATTCTCTAATAATCCTTTTTTTATAAATACCGAAATCTTTTCAACCCCTTTCGTACTAAAATATTCATTTACTATAAAGACAGAAAACGACCTGGCTTACGCAGGTCTGAACTCAGTGACTTTGTACAACCCTGGCGCTCGCTCTGTATTCCGTTCTGGCCATCGCCGTTCACTGTAGCTGTAACTTAGTGAAGGACAACTGCTGTCTGGAGTTGTAGCGTTTAGTAAATATTAGTTTTCTCAGGAACTTGATTTAAATATTGTGTGGTGCCATTTACGACCCCACAACGGCGTTTGTGTTACGAAGTTTGTCGTGACTTAAAATTTTGTAAGTGTTCATATTTCATTCGAAGTGCGTGTTTGGTATTTTTCTTCGTGCAACCCTTGTTATGGCTTCAACATCTTGCCCTGGCATGTCAGTGTGTGATCCTAGGATCGAGTGTTTTAGAGGTAGCTGCCGAAGGAAGTGACGACAGCGATCTCTCAGATGAGAATGATCCATATTACAATTCCGAGCACGACACGGATTCGGAACAAGAAAAAGGTGAGGAAGACGAAGAGGAAAGTTCCCCGGACAACCTAGACGTCCACAACCAGCCGTCTTTGGTAGGAACAGATAAAAGTGGTCAGCTACCGAACACAGCTGGCAAGTGAGACGTCAAAGTCAAATATTATCGTCTCAACTTCCAACCTTTAAGTACCTGTGGAAATGACGCGAATGACTGTGAAATTCAAAAGTTTTTTGAGTTTTGTATACTATAAATTTAAAGGTACATTTGAAATTGCTTTGGAGCATTGAACATTTAAAATTTGTTTTCATTTATGTTTAATTCATGGGAGTGCAATTTTCTTGCAAAATCACTGATGGTAAAACAATCGTGCGTTATATCACAATCTATAATCACCAAATATATTAATATCTTATTGTAGATAATGCAAAAGGTATAAGGAAATATAACTGACATGCATTTATTTTTGAAACTTAAGTAAAGGGTGTTCGAGGTCATCCAATCTATGGTATCATTTTCGACCCCACAACGCCATTTACGTACCAAAGTTTTCACAGCCCCATTCGAGGGTTAAGGCCACGAAGGATTCTTTCCCACTCCTAGCCCTTTCCTATACCATCGTCGCCGTAAGACTTATATGTCGGCGTGATGTGAACCAGTTTGTAATATACAGTATACATATATCAGCGAGGAAGAGCTCAAGAATCTGCTATTTGCTGAAGTTCTTCCTAAGTAGGTATGGAGAATGGGAATTCTCTCACGGTAGCGCCCGGAAATGACTCACGCTGTTGCACGCTCCTCGATCTAGTTGTCACACGACAGGATTCCGAATAGCTTTCTGGTACATACAGCAAATAAAATACGACTAAGGAAAGGACGGCCAACGTATTTCTTCAATATATACTTTATAATGTATAATTCTGAATTCCCAGGTAATTGTCAACATAGTTCCCAAAGTGTTATGGAATATCGAAATGATCATGGCAGTTCCATTCTACAACATTACATTTACGATACGCAGACATACTCTTCTCGTGAATTCAGTGTAGAACACAAACATGAAAGGTGACATAAGGTGTATTATTACGTAACATAACTTAAGATGGAGGTTCCATTATCTTCACAAAATTTCTAAGTTAGCTCATCGTCAGAAAAGAGATGTAAATTACTACGTTACATTGACGAACAACAGAATGACGAAGGATATATTTGTGACGTGAGCCGACGCCATAGCGATGTTACGTAGTGCGATTAGTAGCGTTCAGTCTTATCGTCTGTACAAGTATCCCAATCCACGTCGCCGGATTTTAAATACAGGGAGACAAAGTGGTGAAAAGTGAGAATAAAATTGTAGAAATTTTCTACATTTAGGGGGCTCTCTTGCTTTTATTTTTAACATATAACTATCGTAATTATGTTTTCTATTTACTTCCTAATTTGATTGCTAGTATTAGTCGCCTTGGCAGAACAGAAGTAACGTAGCAAGGTAGGCCTATAATAGTGATCACCACAGCACACTTTCCCATCTCAACTCTCACTTTATCTCCTCAAGAAGAGAAAACATCAAGCAGGACAAATATTGTGTTCAGAGGGCACCGGGTCAGATTCCTGGCTGGGCTGAGGATTTTAACTACGCATGATTATTCTTCTAGCTCTGCGGGTGGGTTTTTGTGTTCGTCATAATTTCCGGCCGTAAAACTGGACCAAATCCACATGAAGTGCCAACCCCGGTAAACTGAAATCAAGGCCAGGAATAATAATAATAATAATAATAATAATAATAATAATAATAATAATAATAATAATAATAATAGTGTAATTTACTGTAGGATAAACTACTTGAAATCGAGAAAGACTGAGATAAACACACGAAATTTCTACAAGAACTTAAAAACTAAGCTTGTAGGATATCAACAACAGTCTTTGCTTCAAAAAAGAAAATGGACAGTTGGCACTAAAGAACCAAGAAAACTATGAGGAACTCGCCAAACATTTTAAAGAATTTCTGAACTGACCAGAACCAACACAAATACTTTCTCCACAAGAAACCGAAAATACTAATCCAAATATACTGCCACCAGACGAAGAAAAAATCACAAGACAGATCAAAAGACTTAAGGCCGCTACACACGTTCAGTTCGGCTTGTCAGTTAGAATTGACAAATCTAACTGAAGCAGCAATCACATACACACGTTCAGTTTGGTGTGTCAATTTGATGTGGTTGTAACTCCAAAATTTGGTCGTGCTTGTGTTTCTGAAATTCCAACTTAATTTTTTCGGACGATGAGTTATTACTGATGTATGGTGCAGTGGCTTGTGTAATTGTGAAAAGAAGGCGGCGTCAATTCAAGCGGAATGTGTGGGTTAAAGACTCGCTTTTAAAACGAGCCCAGTACTCCCATGTTAACCTTTTAAAAGAGCTTCGGTTTCACCCCCAGTGGCGGCTCGTGACAAAATTTTTAGGGGGTTCACAACATTTTTGTTCATGTCTCAAATCAGCAAAAAGTAACATAGGTACATAAATCATTTCACTAACAGTTCCTTGTACGGTTCCTTCTTCACAAATACTTTGGTAGAACCCCTGTAACCGAGGATAAATTTTATACGAGACTAATTTGTTAGTGTAGAACAAAAGTAAAATTCACAATAACTTTACTACACTGAGATTATTGAAGGATGCGAGTACTATTCTTGGTTTTCAAACAACACGAATTTCACCTGGGTGTTAGTGTAGAACCAAACCAAACCTCATGGCCTACCAAGCGACTGCTGCTCAGCCCGGTGGTCTGCAGATTACGAGGTGTCGTGTGGTTAGCACGACGAATCCTCTCGGCCGTTATTCTTGGCTTTTTTGACCGCCATCTCACCGTCAGATAGCTCCTCAATTGTAATCACGTAGACTGAGTGGACCTCGAACCAGCCCTCAAATCCAGGTTAAAATCCCTGGCCTGGCCGGGAATCGAACCCGGGGCCTCCGGGTAAGAGGAAGGCACGCTACCCCTACACCGCGGGCAGGCTGTCTTAGTGTAGAACAGTAGCAAAATTCATAATAGCTTTACTGCACTGCGAACACTGAAGGATGCGAGCACTATTCCTGGTTTTTAAACAGCACGAAGTTCACCTGGATATGACGAGAAGCATAGAAAGAATGTGTACCGCATTTACCGGTAAATTTTTTAAAATAATTATTTCCGAATTGACCCCAATAGTCTCCACATTATCTCGGTTAGTCAGGTTCTACTGTTTCACATGGTAATTATTCTCATTTTGCAAATTATAGCCACTACTCTAAACAATTTAGCATGCAATACAACCAACAATACTAGATCATGCTTATTTAAATGATAGGATTTAGATTAGCAACTCACGTAAATACAGATTATTTGTACAGGAAAGCAATCCTTCTGTCCTTCAATCGCGCAAATTTCTCAATCACTTTACGATTGAAGTCACTGATGATGTTGACAAATCTCTTCTCAATAGCAAGCATAGCCAGCGCTGACAGTCGTTCTCCAGTCATGGTATTCCTCAGAAACGTTTTAATTCGTATTCAAAGTAGAAAAACACCTCTCGGGCTCCGCTGTCGTAATTGGGGTTGTGACAACAATTCGGAGTAATTCGCATACTTGTGGAAATGTGTCCCTATCTAGTTCATTGTCAAGCAGAAACTGCAACATGAAAATGGCCCCATCATCTTTCTGAAAGCCATTTCTCATATACAATACTTCTAGTTCAGTCTTCAGCTGTGTCTTATTTAGGCAGGGATACATATGCGCCACTGCATTCAGTTCTCTTTCTGGAAAAGAGTCTGAATAGACACCAAAATGCCTATTCAGAATTAGGGTACTAGCGAAATCTGCCGGTAATGTAATGCAATAGTAGCTCCTGGGAGGCTGTGGCTAAAGGGGAGGTGGCGGACCCTTGTGGTCAACTGTAATACTGCCACTGGGTTGAGGGTGGCTCTAGACGACAAGGCACGTACCTTACCGTGCTCCTCGCTAATGGGAATATCAGTGCAGAAAACCATGACGTCATCTGCTTTGCGCTTGCGTATAGTCTTCAGCACAATAGCGCATTATCCAGTGTGCTCGCTGCACTGTCAGTCAAAACGAACAACTGTCGGTGTAACGGAGCTACGATATAAGTCGATTGTCGAATGCTTTCGATCGATTGTCGAAATCAGGTCGAAAGAAAAGAATGAATGCGTAAATATGTAATAAAACTGGGTGTTCACGTGCTCCTGTGCTCTTGAGAGCCCACCGCCACTGTTCACCCCCAAAATTGGCATAATTATTTGAGGATGAACGAAGAAACATATCTAGATCTGCTGTCTCGTGTTTCTCCGTCGATAAAGAAGGAGGACACTGTTATACGAGCAGCAATAACTCCACACGAAACACTAGACAGACGCCAATCACTGGTGCGCATGCGCAGAACAGCTGATTTGAGGAACTGAACTGCGCTCCCACACACACGCTCAATTCGGCTTGACGGCAAGCCGATGTGTCAAGCAGAACTGATCGGCGCTCCCACACACACGCTCAATTCGGCTTGACGGCAAGCCGATGTGTCAAGCAGAACTGATCGAATTTCCATCAAGCCATTAGTTCAAATTTCTGGCTTGAGCTCACATCGTTTGAACAAACTTTTCCATACACACGGCAGTTCGGCTTGTTCACATCGAATTGACAAGCCGAATTGAACGTGTGTAGCGGCCTTTAAAAACAACAAAGCATCGGGTGAGGATGGAATCATAGCGGAAGTCATCAAATCAGCAGGCCGAAACACGTAAAAGAAATATTAAAAAAACACGCAAGACATTTGGAAAACAGAACAAATCCCAGAAGACTGGAAAAATTCATTAATTCACCCGCTATACAAAAAGGGAGATAATACAGATGTAACCAACAACAGAGGAATATCACTAGTATCGGTTGCATACAAAATTCTATCCCAATATTTTCTTGATATAGTACAACAAAAACAACTAGAACCACAAATCTGAGAATATCAGGCAGGATTCAGACCAAGCCGATCGTGTCCAGAGCAAATCTTTAACTTAAAGCTAATCCTAAGACATCAGAGAATTTGTAGCAAAAATTTAGTCTGCACATTTGTTGATTTCAAAAAAGCCTATGATTCAATGGATCGCAAATCACTCTTTCAAATATTGAAACAACGAGATTTAGACATGAAAACACTTTCAATCATAAAACAGACACTGACAGACACGAAGTCTAAGGTTAAATTCATGGGGAAAACCTCTGATCTCTTTGAAATCAAAACGGGAGTAAGACAGAGGCTAAGAGAAAGTTTTAATTTACAAAATTAAGAGGTCGAAGATTACAAAATCATAGTCACCTCAATATCAAGTTGAAAGGGAACACAACAGGGTTTCTCACTCTTTACTCCCCAAGTTCGATGAAGTTCTTTAGACTTGTTTGAGAATTTACATTGAGAAATAAAGTTACATTACGAAATAAATTTGAAACCTTCCCTTCGTACTATCTTTCAGAGAAAATTACATGATTACACAGAATCTGCCATTACCTTGAGCTGGCGGACCTCCCGCAGTTGGACGAGGCAGCTCTACCCCCAGTCTCCGCTACGAACACACCATAAACCTCTTGACTGGAGCGATCACAAATACAACATGGCCCGAAATGTTTCAGCTTTTATAGCGGGGAGGAAGGTTCCAGATTTCTCTGGGTCGAAGCCCTGACAGACCCACAATTTCCATTGGACAATCAAATAAATATAACAAATTTCTCATTGGTTAACAAAAGAAATGTACAAAATTCCACATTGGTTACAATCTTAAGTTGGCTGGAAGAGAGAGAAGTGTTGATAACTTTAGAATATTAAAAATAATCTACAAACAATTCAGTTTCATCAAATAATGAATACCAAATTTATCTTTAATTTTAATTGTCCATCCTCTCATCAGAGGGAGCCCCTAGTTTGACAGTACAGACCTCTGTCGAAAAACGTTCAAATTATTCCAACTAGCAGTTTCAGGGTTTATGTTATGGACAGCCTTCTAAAAGGCGCTTATTTTAAATGCACGGGGCGGATGTACCTCCGGTACAACAACAACAACAACAACAATAATAATAATAATAATAATAATAATAATAATAATAATAACAACACATTTCTAACATTGAAAGACGGCAATGGAGTATTTCCGCCCCCTTGTTTACGTCGCACCGACACAGACAGATCTTACGGCGACGAAGGGATAGGGCTAGGAGTGGGAAGAAAGCGATCGTGAGCTTGATTAAGGTACAGCCTGGTGTGAAAATAGCTAACAACGGCAACCCATTTTTTCGGCTGCCGATAGCGGGGTTCGAACCTACTACCTCCCGAATGCAAGCTGACAGCTACGTGACCCAAACAGCGCAGACACTCGCTCGTTGGTTGGGAGTACATCTATGGTCTACTATAATACATTTATATTAATTTCGTTACTACGCCAATGTGAAGATTTGCTTAGGAGTAAAATATTAAACGCAGGAAATTATCTTTGTAAAAACACCTTGCCTGTCTTGTAGCGATACCAGAACAGACAAGAAGTATTTCAAATATACAAAGTCTAGTTACTAAGAATGTGGTACCCAAACTTATTCTGTGGCTTACAGACTCCTAGCTTGGCCTGTACAGGGACACAAGGGGTCACTGGGACCGGTTTGCTGTTCAGCCTCGCCGTAAACCTAGCTACTACACCGCGATGCCTCGCAACTGTTAACCCTCTCAGGCTCGCAAATGAGTAAGACCGTGTGTGGAGTCTAGAGATGGGGAATCAGATTCGGTTATACGAAGTGATTCATTTTAAACGATTCACCAAAATGATTCGTTCATTTAACTCGTTCACTTGATTCGTTCATTCGATTACCACGTGATTGAGAGCCGAAAGCGAAAACATGGAATCAGATGAACCAGACTCTGTGTGTGTGTGTGTGTGTGTGTGTGTGTGTGTGTGTCGTTCTTAAATGTGAAAAAAGGAAAACAAGGAAAGAATGAGAAAAATAAGAAAACATTAGTAATTAAAAAATAAGTTTTTAAAAAAAGTCCGCTATGATATTCATAACTACTACTGCTTTACACATTACAAGAAATGAAACGTTCATAGTAATTGCAGAATAATAATAATAATAATAATAATAATAATAATAATAATAATAATAATAATAATAATTGTTACCGAGTTTTTGTGGTAGTTATGCGTGAAAGAAGGTGCGGGGTGGTGAACAGGTCTCAAGCTACTAAAGTAAAATTAATTTAAAATTTAACAAGGTTATATTTTCTTTTTTAAAACAAAGAAATAACAAGCATGGCAGGTACAAAGTAGCAAGTCCAAAGGGTAGTTACAATATTTACAAGATTTGGGCTTCGCGCCCTAACTCCACAATGCTAGGGCAATCAGCCCAGTTTTACCCCAAACACAAGTTTCAACAGAGGGGCAGAAAACCCCATTCATGCCTAGGAGCCCTTGCTCCAAATTACACAGAAAAGCCTCCACGAGGCGTACAACACTCAATTTTCAAAAGAGCCACTCGCTCTCAAATTTAAGCCTCTCCCAGGCCACACCAAACTCCACCTTCAAGTTGTCCTCAACGGACCTAAACACAGGGGTAGAATACCCAATTTACTGAGGTCTATAAAATGAAAAGAAGGTTAATTAAATGACCTCTAAGGTAACAATTTGAGAGGAGGCGAACTTGCACTCCTAATACACTTTGATTAAGACCTACTTGGCACTAGGCCGTTAATACAAGGGCTAATCCCATACTAAAGAGGTGACTTAAGAATAGAACAATTTGTTTTACGTTAACGAAGAATAGGTTGAGAAAAATAAGTTCACCTCAAAACAATACGAGTGGGAGCTCGAGAGGGTTAGCACTCTCTATCCCAGTATGTAGCTTTAAAAGAGAATATATGAAAGAGTAGTTACATTTAGGAAAAGGTTACATGGTGGAACGCTTAGAACCCGCCCCGAGAGTTAAACTGCTGAGCTAGCCAAGAAAAAAAGTTATTAATTGGCCATTACCTTGTTGCTGACCGCTGCCGAGGAAAGAGGCGCTTCCCGCCTCCTGCTATGTACTTAATACACTGAAAGATGGAACAGAAGTGGCCCGGAGACCCTAAAATCAGCAGTTTAAATACTCTCGCGGAAGGTTCTAGGCGTTAGGGGAATGAGAACACCCTCCCACGAGGATTTTATTGGTTCATCAATAAACCCCCTACACAATACTAAGAAGAAACACATAATTGGTGGAAAATTAATTTAAGAAATTCGGGATAGGCTAGATTAAAAACAAGGGGAAAGAAGGGGTTAATATTGCCAACTTAACCAATTACTGAAAAAAATTTAGCAAAGAACAAACATTTGAAATAAAAATTTCTCCAACAAAATAGTTCTTTGACTTCGCACTAGGGTGCACTATTGTTGATCTTCAGTAGTGTCCTCTAGAAGAGAAAGTTCACACTTCTTACTTCAAGCGAAACAAAAACACATCAAAAATGACACAGTTCAAAAACTCAAAATTTTCCACGTGGTGACATCTTCTGAGAAAGTAGAGAATTAATAGCGTAGATAAAGTTCAGACTTCCTCCAGCAGAGGAGTTTCAACTGGCGCAAATTTTAAATTAGCGGCGTGGAGGTGTACCGCCCGGTACAATAATAATAATAATAATAATAATAATAATAATAGTAAGATCCTTTTCAGAGAATACAGTCGTGAACTGCTACAACGCTTTCCGACTAAAATATTTCCAAACTTAGGTAGATCGTTCTCTCCCGCTTTTTTTTTTTTCCCAAGTCGCTTTACGTCACAAAGACACAAATAGGTCTTATGGCGCGAATGTTTAACTGTGATTCTGAGAAAGTAACGTACGTTCTTTTTTTTTCTGCTGTTCGAATCAATACGACCATCGAATATGAAATTTATTAATATTTTATTACCATTCTAGAGGTCACCTTAATATATTGCCGCTCCTCACAGCAATCTAGATACTAGAAAGGTAAAAGCAAAAGGGGGAAGCATAGGAACATTTTACCAAAATGCTCGAGAAATACTACCATTTGAACTGAGGTTATGTGTCAAACAGAAACTACTGTAACTAGTGTACGTTTCACATTCAAAACTCCACCTCCCCCAACTACTTTTTGCCAATATTCAGGCATGCTCTTTTACGCGGGATACAGCAGTCTATCAAAGATGAGTGGCAGCAGAAGAGATAAATCACATCACATCAATGGTCAATGTAATGTTATTGTAGATCGATATGGTAGGCCTTCACATTTAGTTTTCTTCCGCCTCTGTAATAATAAGGCATCTAATATAGAGGAAGTCCTTCTTCCTCCTCTAATGACTCCATCTTGTCTTATTCTTCAAGCGATCGTTCCTCTATGATTTTTCTTCTTTTTATAACGATCTTTACAAACAGTGTTGCCAACTTATATTTTCAATATCCGCTAAATGCTACTAAAAGTCCGCTAAAATTCCGCCAAGAAATCCGATCTCAAATAACGAGCAATAAAAATGAATAATAATAATAATAATAATAATGATAATGAAATGGCGTATGGTTTTTAGTGCCAGGAGTGTCCGAGGGCATGTTCGGCTCGTCAGGTGCAGATCTTTTGATTTGACTCCCGTACGCGACCTGCGCTTCGTGATGAAGATGAAATTATGATGAAGACGATACATAAACCCAGCCCCCGTGCCAGCGAAATTAACCAACGATGGTTAAAATTCCCGACCCTGCCGGGAATCGAAAGGCCAGCACGTTAACCATTTAGCCATGGAGCCGGAAATAATAATAATAATAATAATAATAATAATAATAATAATAATAATAAAGTAAATGTCTGCACTCAGCTGATCTGTGAGTTTCGCTAGGATTACCCCCTGCCTGCGAGGCGCCGCTAAGTTGGCAACACTGTTCACAATTGTCCTTGTCGAAATGGACCAATGACCGCGCGGTTTTACACCTTAAGACAATCATGACAAAAACCATCGCCAGTCAACACGATTGAACCATATTTCCATGTTAGCACTGGTCGACGTTGATAGACTATGAATTAAACAACAAAAGACTAAATTCATGAATTCTATTGCCACAGTCGATACAGTAAAACTGCCTAAGACATAAATGATCGGAACTTCTATTCTCTAAACATTTTGTTGTGTAGTACTTTTCGATAGGACCAATAACAAAGGAATTTAAAAATTAAATTTTAGGCGCTTTCGCGTAAACTACCATTTTATCTAGCGTAAATAAAATTATTTATAGCCTAGATTGTACTGCCTCATTCCCTGACTTTACATGCCCGTTTTGATTGAAGTCTAGTCACGCAATTCCTCGTGGTTCGGCGTTGATATGAACTTAGCAAACAAAATTACAAATTCATGGATATGTCCATTAGCATAGCCGCTACGGTAAACATCTGTAAGACATAAATGATCAGAAATTTAATTCTATATGAAATTATGTACTATTTGTCCATACGACAATAACACAGATATTTGATAATTACATTTTGGGCCTTCCCCTAAACTACCGCTACACTCAGCGTGAATAAAATATATATAGCCTATGATTGTAGTTCCATTCTCTTCAGCCATTTTCTCGTGATGCGCGTGCGCACATACACGACCGATACAGAAATACCATTCCTTTTTTAATTCTGAGCAATGTACAGAGAAAACTCATGGACAGTTACATCGCCCCTGCATGGTAGGCCTACTAATGATCTTAAAACCATACAAAAAAAATAATTAAAACTTCTTGATATTCTCGGCCAAAATACATGTGTTTAAACAGACTGTTATAAATACTATGAAATCACGTTATTGGTGTGGTTATTGTCTTAAGAAACGAAGCAAAACAATGGTGTTTATCGGTTCTTCTCAACACTGTAGGAAAAATCATGTAACTTCGTTGATTGAAGCTGTCTGGAAAGGAAAGAGGGCGGGGCGGGGAGAGAGGAAAGGGCCATGAACTAAAGGAAAATGAATGGCTTCCTAGAGCTCACAAATCTATAGCAAACTTATCTTGTAAAGTCGGAAGAGAACAAGAGCCAACCAAAAGTTGTATAAAGAAGAGCAGAAGCCTGGAGAAAAGGCGGCGGAGTTGTCAAGATCAGTGTGCTATTAAATACGAAGTTATTCTTAGAGTGAACAAATTTACTAAAACAACAATGCCATTGACTTTATTTAAGTGATGGAGTAGTATAATTGGATGGTTCGCGGCCACCACCTCCTCCGGCTCTCGGGAGGCCCCGCCGCCTCCCGCGGGAAATTTGAATTTTGGCGCGAGATTTGCATTTGTAAACAAAGCCACGTGCTTTTCGACAGCTGTCATCGACAACAACGCATCGCTAACCTCACTGCTGCCATCTTGACGGGCCTAAACCTCAGTAGTACCAACTTAACCTAACTAGCGCGAGATTTGAATAGGTAAACAAAGCCACGTGCTCTTTGACAGCCCAGCTATCATCCGCCATCTTTAATCCAGAGAGCACCGTGCTGCCCTCTTTAGCTACTTACCTTTGAAATGTGGTGGTGGTAAATTCTACGCGCTCTTGTTTGGAAACAAACCTATGTGCATTTCTGACAGCTGTCAACCGCCATCTTTAATCCAGAGAGCACCGTGCTGCCCTCTTTGTGCCGGTGGCAAATTTCACGTGCTCTCGTTTGGAAACAAACTCACGTGCTTTTTGACAGCTGTCATCCGCTATCATTCATCACAAACCTCAGTGCTGTACTCTTTAGCTAGATACCTTTGAAATGTGGTGGCGGCAAATTCTATGTGCTCTTGTTTGGAAACAAAGCCACGTGCTTTTTTGACAGCTGTCATCCGCCATCTTTAATCAATAGAGCACTGTACTGCTATCATGCGGGTAATTTCATCAGCTGTCATCAGCCATCTTTAATCCACAGAGCACCGTGCTGCTCTCTGTAGTAGCGGGCAATGAAAGTTCTGTTAGCTGTCAACCGCCATCTTTAATCAAGAGAGCACCGTGCTGCCATCTTTAGCTAGATACCTTTGAAATGTGGTGGCGGCAAATTCAAAAATTCCACGTGCTCTTGTTTAGTAAACAAACTCACGCGCTTTTGTCAGCTGTCATCCACCATCTTACATCGCAAACCTCAGTGCTACACTCTTTAGGTACATACCTTTGAAATATGGTGGCGGATAATTTAAAAAGAAAAATTCTACAGCAGCCATCTCTCGACGCTAATTGCACAAGATGGTGGCTATACATGACTCCTTAAAGGTGCTTATGCAAGATGGTCGCTATACATAGGTTCTTATGAGACGCCCTTGGGATGCTTGCGCAAGATGGCGGTTATACAAGGCTCCTTATGAGACACCCTAGGGATGCTTGCGCAAGATGGTGGTTGCTCTTATGAGGCGGCTTAAGGGTCCTTGCACAAGATGGCTAGAGACACCCCTAAGGATGCTTGCGCAAGATGGCGGACGCAAGATGGCGGACGCAAGATGGCGGCTATACATAGCTCGTTATGAGACAGCCTAGGGAGTGCTCGCACAAGATGGCGGCTACTCTTATGAAGAAAGCTAGCTTAGAGGCTACTGCGCAAGATAACGGTTGCTGTTATGCATGCGGTGGAGAGCAAATTGAAATTCTATGTGCTTAATCAACAGAGCACCCTGCTGCCCTCTTTAGCTGAAATGTGGTGGTGGATAATTTGAAAAATTCTTTTGACAGGTGTCATCTTTAAACAATGGCGACTATACAAAGGCTGTTAAGACCTTATCATTCTCCTCCTCCGCCTCTTATGTCAAGGCATAGCTTTATATCGAACAAGTTTAAACCTGCATCGCGAAGGCAAGCGTGTGCGGCGATAACATTATTGTACATGTTTATACTTGCGAAACATAAGAAGAGTAGAATCAAACGCTGTACTCGATACAACATGTGATCAGAACATTGACTGATGTGTTCAGAACACAAAATAAGTGATCAAGACTAGAATCGAACACTGTACTCGATACAACATGTCAGGGGATACCCTTGTTCTAAGAAGATCAAATTGAAACATAGCAAGACTAGAATCGAACACTGTACTCGATACAACATGTGATTAGAACATTGTTTGATGTGTTCAAAGCAAAAGTACAACTTCAATGATTTACCTAGTGTAAAAATCAAAAACACACACTGTGCACATATCGCATAGCTATCTCGCCTATCACTTGCCTAGTACGAAAATCAAAAACACACTGTGCACATATCGCATAGCTAACTCGGCAACACTTCAAATGATTTGCTTAGTGCGAAAATAAAAAAATCTATACCCCGTAACTAACTCGTTCACCGCACTGCTAAGACGCTTAATAATTGCAAATACACTGAAATATCCTTGCCTAAGCCACGGACGAGTGAGGTCGCGTTGAGCGGAGGGTCCCGGGAGTGGGAGGTGTGGGTGAAAGTGCCGAGAGCTGGAAGTTTGTGGAGAAGTGTGCCGACTATGATTAGTATAGAGCAGTACAGGGCGACGGTAGGAGGATGGCAGAGAAGAATGAAGAAAGAAGAAATGAAATTAGGAAGGTGTTATATGGATTTGGAGAGAAAAGGTGAATTATTGCTATCAGCGGCGGTGATTTTAATTTTGCTATGTATTGGGGGGGTCGAATTGAACCCAGGCCCGACCCCTAGTAGAAATGAAGAAAGGGAAAATATGGACGCATTCAAAAGAGCTGTAAAAGAGGCGGTGGAAGAAGTTGGCCCTTTTGAGCAAATTAAAAATATGATTAAGGAACAAACCAGGGAATTTGAAAGAATGGAGGTATGGTTAAGAGAGAAAACGGAAGGCATAACAGTACAAGTGAGACATAACACCGGAGAAGTGGCAGCATTAAGGGAGGAAATAGGGCGAATAGAAAAGGAAAACTTGAAGCTGAAAATAGAAGTGGAAGCAAATACTGTACATCGAAGAAAGAAGTGCTTATTTATCTATGGTGTGCCTGAAGAGTTGAGAGAAGACAAAGTACTGACAACTTACAAAGTTGTGGATTTAATACAGGGGAAGTTGAAACTTAATTTTAGTGAAGTAGATATAGATGATGTGCAGAGGGTGGGAAAAATTAGGGGCAAAAGGCCTATCAAACTAGAACTGTTTTCTACGTTGATGGCTGATGCTGTGGTAAGAAATGCGAGTAACATGCAGAGAGAGAAAATATGGATCAAGAGAGACGTTGGATGGGAGACGATTAGGAACGAGAAAATACTTAGAAAACATAAGTTTCGTGCAATAAATCAAGGTTTGAGAGCGGCTATTAAAGGGCAAGAGCTAGTGGTAGCAGGCAGAAATTGGAAGAAAATTTGGACTGTAAATGGACTGATTGACTTAGACAGGAGGATAAAAGAAGACGAAGAAAAAGTGAGTAGTGCAACGAAAGGTAGGAGAGTGAGGAGTGATATCAGTATTAGTATGGGCTTAGAGATGAAGGCAAAGCGGGCTGAAGAAGAAGGGAGCAGTGCAGCGAGTAGTGGAGAGAATAGGCAAAATACAAGAAGTAACAGTGTAAGTGTAATTATAGGAAGTAGTTCTGAAAAGTGTCAAGAGAGACAGAGCGAGGTGCTAAGTGGAAGTACGAACAACGGTAAGGAAAGAGCAGTGGACGGACAATGCAGGAGAGAGGCTGAAGAACAAAGGGGTATTGAGGGAAAGGAGAACGAGCAACAAGAAGCCGAGAGAGCTGGGTGTAGTGGTGTAGTTAGACAAGATCAGGATATAAAAGTAAGACCAAAGTTAACCTATGAGTACCTCGCACAGAATTTGAGTTTGAGCATAGGGAGAGATAGAAGAAGATATACGGACAATATGATGAGAGCTAGGTTAAAAGTTGTAAAAAACAATAATATAGTGAGTAAGTAAGTAATTAAGGGCGTGGAGGCTGAAATGTTGTGATGGAGAAGTGGTATGCAAGTTATGATATGTTAAAGGGTTGAAAGATGGTGTTGGAGAAATGGTGGTATAATTATGGTGGATGGCAGTTTGTTGTTATTTGGAGCTGGAGGAGTGATGATAAATGTGGTGTTGGATAAGTGTTGTAATTTGGCTATTGGTAAATTTTGGTTCGGTGGAAGATGGAGTTTTCGGGAGGTAATTATGATGGGTAATAGGATGAATATGAGTGTATGGCAAATTGAGCAAATTATGATATGTTACAGAATTTAAATGTGGTGTGGGAGAAATGGTGGTATAAGAGGGTGAAGTGTAGTGTTGGAAGTATTGAAGGCTTAGTATTTAAGTTATGCTATGTTATAGGGTTGAAATGTGGTGTTGATGGCTATTTAATTTTTGGAGCTGGAAACAGGTGAGTTTATTATCATTTTGTATTGTATTGGTGACTGGTATAAATGCGGAGTGATGGCAGACGAGTGTGTGTTAGGGCTGATAGCCTAGTATTTATGATTAGGTGATGTATGGTTTGCTATTATGTGTATTGAGATGGTTTATTTACGGATGATTGCGTGGGAGTTGGGAGGTGGTATATTGTATTGGTGTTTGAAATTTTTGGTTTGTTTGTAATATAGCGAGTAAGTAAGTTATTAAATGTTGTGATGACGAGTGTGTGCTAGGGCTGAAATGTGGTGTTGGAAGTAGAGGTGGTAAATGTGGAAATGTGGTGTTGGAAAGGTATGGAGAAGTGGGGGTGTACTCGTGATGATGTTGAAATGTGGTGTTGGAAAAGTATGAAGTTGTAGTAATGTAATTTGGCTATTTGTAAATTTTGGTTTGGTGGAAGATGGAGTTTTCGGTAGGTAATTATGATGGGTAATAGGAGGAGTATGAGTGTATGGTAAATTGATTAAGTTATGATATGTGATATGTCTGTTAAATAGATTGAAATTAGAGAAGTTGGAAGTGGTGATATAAGATAGTGGAAAGCAGAAGGTGAGTGTAATTGTCGGAGAAGTAGAAGTGGTATATATGGAAAGGAGGTGTTGGAAATGTGGTTATGAGGTGATGTATGGTTTGGTATTGAGATGGTTTATTTACGGCTGAATTCGTAGGAGTTAGGAGGTGGTATTGATGATTGAGGATCATTTTGTAAATTTTGGTTTGTTGGTGCAGAAGGGTCGAAGAAATATGTTGTTGGAGAGATGTCGAAATTTCAATGTTATTATGGAGTGGTATGACGGAATGAAATGAAATGAAGCAATATTACCGAGGTTTTGTGAAAGTTGTGGTATGGTGGATTGGAATGTAATGACGGAATATTGTTGTTATTTTGGCTGGTTTGGTATGTATTCGTGTAATGTTGCTGTGGTAGTTTATTTTGGAGTAGGTCAGGGAACAATAAAGCTGATGTAAATGCTGAAGGTAAACATAGGCATGGTTGGCCTGAGCACACCAAAGCAGAGTAGGTCAACAGAAAAAAAAAAAAAACAATGGCGGTGTGGGAATGTGCTGAGTAAGAAAGGACAGTTGGTGGAAGGTGTAATCTTGCTACGGGATCACATATGTGAGATATTGCAAGTAAGGCAAACGGCTCATAGAGGGAATCTACCGTTGGCCAGTTGATTATTAATATTATTATTCCTTTATTATTATTTTATTATATGATTATTATTATTATTATTATTATTACTCCCGTATTATTATTATTTTATTATATTATTATTATTATTATTATTATATTATTTGTTTATTTATTCAGCTATTTATTTATTTGTAGGGTGGCTTAGGTAAGACTCTATTGTGAACATGTATTGGGGCTAAACGCCTGTGTTGTTCATCAATAAATACTAAATACATAACGGATGGCACAAATACACTGAAATATGTCATACGAAAATCAAGAAAGCACACTGCGTAGCCAACTCGCTCGGTCACTCGCTTAGTAATTGCAACACGACTAGAACACTGATACACGTTACTCTTTTTCTCGAAACACACACACACACACACAGATAAGAATGTTGCGAGATACTACATACTTACATGTTTTTTTTAAATCGCCATCAACATTTTGTACTCACAATCATTTTCGAAGGAGTCTGCACAAGGTTTAACGTCCCCATCAACAGCCCTTACTTAATGCTGCCTTTTTGCACACCCCGCCTCTTACATCATACACCATAGTTTTACGACCGGTTACCCTTCCTGACGTTAAAGGACTAGGATTTTAAATCGCAGTATACGCGACAAATCTGTTGTAGCGGGTTTTATAACTAGATGTCCCGGTACCGACACATAGCCTACTCCTACCGAAGAAGCCTGCACAAGGCTTATCACCTCCATCCGACAAATGAATCACCATCAACACTCTTGTACCCGCAATCATTCTCGCTACTTCGGGAGATAGCGGGTTCGAACTCCTACTGTCGGAAGCCGTAAAAAATAGCAAATGCTAGGCGAGGGACCTGCGCGATCGTCATAACGTGTAATTACATGATCTAGCCGGATGCCCTTCCTGACGGCATAAGTTGCCAGGATTTGAATCGCGGTATCCATCATTGTGTCTGACTTGCGTGTATGCAAGCTCACGCGTATTTTTTTTGCTGAGATATCATGCTACTTCCGTTCGCCAGCTAAAGCGGAAACTCGCAGTACTGCGTCTATTTCGTCTTACAACTTGGAGGAGACAACATGTGTACATATAATTTATGATTTTTCACCCCGCTATTTTTTTTAAAAATACATGTATGTAATATCTCGCAACATTCTTATCCGTGTGTGTGTGTGTGTTTCGAGAAAAAAAAGAGTAACGTGTATCAGTGTTCTAGTCGTGTTGCAATTACTAAGCGAGTGACCGAGCGAGTTGGCTACGCAGTGTGCTTTCTTGATTTTCGTATGACATATATCAGTGTATTTGCAATTACTAAGCGTCTTAGCAGTGCGGTGAACGAGTTAGCTACGCGGTATAGATTGTTTATTTTCGCACTAAGCAAATCATTTGAAGTGTTGCCGAGTTAGCTATGTGATATGTGCACAGTGTGTTTTTGATTTTCGTACTAGGCAAGTGATAGGCGAGATAGCTATGCGATATGTGCACAGTGTGTGTTTTTGATTTTTACACTAGGTAAATCATTGAAGTTGTACTTTTGCTCTGAACACATCAAACAATGTTCTAATAACATGTTGTATCGAGTACAGTGTTCGATTCTAGTCTTGCTATGTTTCAATCTAATGTTCTCAGAACAAAGGTATCCCCTAGCATGTTGTATCGGATCACATGTTAAGGTTAATGACATCGAGTGTAGTGTTCGATTCTAGTCTTGTTATGTTTCAATCTAATTTTCTTAGAACAAAGGTATCCCCTGACATGTTGTATCGAGTACAGTGTTCGGTTCTACTTGTTTGGTGATCTGAACACATCAATCAATGTTCTGATCACATGTTGTATCGAGTGCAGTGTTCGATTCTAGTCTTGTTACGTTTCAATTTGATCTTCTTAGAACAAGGGTATCCCCTGACATGTTGTATCGAGTACAGTGTTCGATTCTAGTCTTGATCACTTATTTTGTGTTCTGAACACATCAGTCAATGTTCTGATCACATGTTGTATCGAGTACAGCGTTTGATTCTACTCTTCTTATGTTTCGCAAGTATAAACATGTACAATAATGTTATCGCCGCACACGCTTGCCTTCGCGATGCAGGTTTAAACTTGTTCGATATAAAGCTATGCCTTGACATAAGAGGCGGAGGAGGAGAATGATAAGGTCTTAACAGCCTTTGTATAGTCGCCATTGTTTAAAGATGACACCTGTCAAAAGAATTTTTCAAATTATCCACCACCACATTTCAGCTAAAGAGGGCAGCAGGGTGCTCTGTTGATTAAGCACATAGAATTTCAATTTGCTCTCCACCGCATGCATAACAGCAACCGTTATCTTGCGCAGTAGCCTCTAAGCTAGCTTTCTTCATAAGAGTAGCCGCCATCTTGTGCGAGCACTCCCTAGGCTGTCTCATAACGAGCTATGTATAGCCGCCATCTTGCGTCCGCCATCTTGCGCAAGCATCCTTAGGGGTGTCTCTAGCCATCTTGTGCAAGGACCCTTAAGCCGCCTCATAAGAGCAACCACCATCTTGCGCAAGCATCCCTAGGGTGTCTCATAAGGAGACTTGTATAACCGCCATCTTGCGCAAGCATCCCAAGAGCGTCTCATAAGAACCTATGTATAGCGACCATCTTGCATAAGCACCTTTAAGGAGTCATGTATAGCCACCATCTTGTGCAATTAGCGTCGAGAGATGGCTGCTGTAGAATTTTTCTTTTTAAATTATCCGCCACCATATTTCAAAGGTATGTACCTAAAGAGTGTAGCACTGAGGTTTGCGATGTAAGATGGCGGATGGCAGCTGACAAAAAGCGCGTGAGTTTGTTTACTAAACAAGAGCACGTGGAATTTTTCAATTTGCAGCCACCACATTTCAAAGGTATCTAGCTAAAGATGGCAGCACGGTGCTCTCTTGATTAAAGATGGCGGATGACAGCTAACAGAACTTTTCAAATTGCCCGCTACTACAGAGAGCAGCACGGTGCTCTGTGGATCAAAGATGGCGGATGACAGCTGACGAAATTACCCGCATGATAGCAGTACAGTGCTCTATTGATTAAAGATGGCGGATGACAGCTGTCAAAAAAGCACGTGGCTTTGTATCCAAACAAGAGCACATAGAATTTGCCGCCACCACATTTCAAAGGTATCTAGCTAGAGTACAGCGCTGAGGTTTGTGATGCAAGATGGCGGATGACAGCTGTCAAAAAGCACGTGAGTTTGTTTCCAAACAAGAGCACGTGGAATTTGCCACCGGCACAAAGAGGGCAGCACGGTGCTTTCTGGATTAAAGATGGCGGTTGATAGCTGTCAGAAAAACACATAGGTTTGTTTCCAAACAAGAGCGCGTAGAATTTACCACCACCACATTTCAAAGGTAAGGAGCTAAAGAGGGCAGCACGGTACTCCGTAGTTTAAAGATGGCGGATGACAGCTGTCGAAAAGCACGTGGCTGTCAAAAAAGACGTGGATTTGTTTATCTCGCGCTAGTAAGGTTAAGTTGGTACTAGTGAGGTTTAGGCCCGTCAAGATGGCAGTACTGATGTTAGCGATGCGTTGTTGTCTGTCAAAAAGCACGTGGCTGTCAAGAAGCACGTGGCTTTGTTTACTTATTCAAATCTCGCGCTAGTTAGGTTAAATTGGTACCACTGAGGTTTAGGCCCGTCAAGATGGCAGCAGTGAGGTTAGCGATGCGTTGTTGTCGATGACTACTGTCAAAAAGCACGTGGCTTTGTTTACAAATTCAAATTTCCCGCGGGAGGCGTAGGGGCCCCTGGAAACCGGAGGAGGAGGCGGCGGTAGAACCATCCAATTATACTACTTGATGGGCTGAGTGGCTCTGTCACTAGAAGCGCTGGTCTCCAGAACCCAAGTAGGCGGGTTCGATTGCGGCTCAGATCGGTGTATCTGAAGGTGTTCAAATATGTACGTTTCATGTCCGCTGATTTACCAGCGCTCTTTTCGCAAAATGTAAAACCGTAGCATTATCATCTATACATTTTTAAAAGTTTATACACTGTACAAGAAAACTCTTTTTTACAAGTGGCCTTACGTCGCACCGACACAGATAGGCCTTAGGCTAGGACGACACGTGACAGTAAATACTGTTGCAGCAAGCAGCAAAAACTGTACCACGGCAATTGCTGTCGCTGGATGCCACACGGCGACAGCAAATGCAGTTGTAGCACAGTTTCAGCAGAGCAAGGATCCTCATCCCTCCTGTGGGTGGGGGACGCAGACGAAGAATACACCCACGGTATCCCTTGCCTGTCGTAAGAGGCGACTAAAAGGGGCGACCAAGGGATGATCAAATTAGAACCATGAGACTACTTGTGATTAGTACCACCACGCGGGGAACACCATGGGTCGCTTTCACTTGCGCGTAGTATCACTATGTTACAGTAGGTACCAAATAGGTTTGTGATTAGTAGCAATATAGTGCATTGCCGGCTTCTACAGTACCTGTGATTCGTACCCCTATATGAGCAACACCATGGGATGAGCGACCCCATGGTTCTGCCTTGCCTATGCTTAGTACCCACTATGTGAGGAACACCACGGGATACTGCGGGTCCCTGTGGTTAGTACACTTATGTGAGGAACGGCATAGATTTGCGTTGCCTGTAAATAGCGCCGCAGTGTGCGAAACACCATAGGTTTGTGTTACATGTGCGAATTTCATTACCTGTGAGTAGTACCATAATGTGTGGAATACCGCGAGTCTACGCTACTTTTGATTAGTACCGCAACATGACAAATAGCATGGTTCTATTTTCCTAGCGATAAGTACCATTATGAGGGGCTGATGACCTGGAATCTGGACCCGTTTCGACTACAAGCATCATCGATTCAGCATTGTGCTTTAGACGCAGTCCCTTGGTCAGTAATACTATTATTTAACGCTAGTTTCTGGGAATGTGGGGCTTTGCGGGTAGGATCCACTGATTGTTTTATCTTCATATCCATTCCATTTATTCTTGTCCTCACGTTTTGGAATCTGGTCAGTGGAGGATTCTGGATTTTTAAATTGTCATTACATTTCGTCTCATTTCGCACCATTAGGGGCCGATGACCTAGATGTTAGGCCTCTTTAAACAACAAGCATCATCATCAGGATCCTTATCTGTTGTTCCCGAAGATCTAGTTCAGTTATGAAACTTGCAATTGTACGACTGAGGCGGCGTTGACAAAAAAAGGAAGTGGTAGATTCATCCTACTATCAGCGAAAGGTCAATGAAGGGTAAATTTGTCCTTATTCATGAGAACCTGAAGCTTCACCTAGACAATTTTTTTTAATAATACCGAATGTCACTGAACTCTTTGCACGATCTATAGTCAGTTATAAGTGGCGAAATATCGTCGTCGTTGCTGTTCATTCTAACGATATACAATCTCCTTGTGCGAGCACCCCCTAGGCTGTCTCATAAGGAGCTATGTATAGCCGCCATCTTGCGCAAGCATCCTTAGGGGTGTCTCTAGCCATCTTGTGCAAGGACCCTTAAGCCGCCTCATAAGAGCAACCACCATCTTGCGCAAGCATCCCTAGGGTGTCTCATAAGGAGCCTTGTATAACCGCCATCTTGCGCAAGCATCCCAATAAACATGTAACTTTACTCATCAGGAAGTGAGGGGCCCATTTCCAATTATTTGGGGGGGGGGGGGAGGGGGGTCGAGTATCTTAGCGCCGCTACTGCGCGTATTGTACAAACATCGGTACTTCACCACACTTCATATTTCGTAAAAGTACTAGTGTTATATACGTAATGAACGAAAATGAAATAAGCAGTAAATACTGTCTCGTGTGGCCACTGTCCAACAGCTTATGCAGTGCAAGAAATGGGCTCTGGCCTATCCCTCCAACAGCAAGACTTTGAACTGCATCCGGCGAACTGCATTTACTGGCAAGTGTGGCCCATCACATTGCAACACATGGTGCGCATTTTTTCTCCTGCATTTGCTGAAGACTTCCAACAGCATTTACTGCTCGTGTGGCCGTAGCCTTAAGGCGACGATGAGACAGGAAAGGGATAGGAGTGGGAAGGAAGTGGCCGTGGCCTTAATTAAGGTACAGCCCCAGCTATTTGTCTGGTGTGAAAATGGGAAATCACGGAAAACCATCTTCAGGGCTACCAACCGTGGGGTTTAAACTCACTGTCTCCTGAAGCAAGCTCACACCTGAGCGGCCCTAACCGCACGACCAACCCGCTCCTCGTTACAGGAAAACTTGCCGGTACGCTTTCATAAACTTTGGACCAACTGTGTATATGAACCCAAACGATGTCAGTTTTGCTTGGCTGTCAAACTGCGATGTGACTGTCAGTCTGCACGGGGAAAGTAGGTTGGCTGACAGCGATTCATCATGGAATGTGCCCGATAAGATAAAAGCAGTCAATCAAATGTATCTCAGTTGGTTGGGCCTGGCCGCGCATGAGCGAATACAGCTGACGTAACGGTTCACGGGTAAGGTTGTCAGTATGTTACCTGCTGATGCTGTTATGTAGCCCGTAAGGTGAATTATGAAAGTGAAAATATGTTATTTATATTAATCCAAAAGATAGCCGATAATACTGCTGTCCCGTGTAAATTCCACAAACATAACTGTAACACCGAAAAATGTACGTCTGTCACAATGCATAGCTATTCTTATTTATACATATAATCTTACTCTTTCATACTGTACAAAATCATACCTCGTGAGGGAGGGAAATCCCGTTGCTAATACGGGATTTCCTTGTAGCTCAGACAATGTTCTTTCTACAGTTGGGCCCACGAGAGTTGAACTCTGACATTTGAGCGGCGAAAGCAGTAACTACGAAGTAAGCTGCGTTGTCATAGTTACCTCCATCTGCGGCATATCAGTCTTCCATCTTCTTCTTCTTGAGGCGCCTTCTCCTAGCGGAGGTTGGCGGTCCACATAGCCAGCTCTGGACGTGATGTTGCAGCATGGAAAGCATCTTCTGAAGTGCAGTTGTGCCATCTTCGGATGTCCTTCAGCCATGAATTCTTCCTCCTGCCAACAGACCTTTTCCCCTGTATTTTACCTTCAATGATGAGTTGTAATAGCTGGTAATTCTCGCCTCTCATAATGTGACCTAGATATTGGGTTTTTCCTTTTTTTAACAGTGAGTAAAAGTTCTTTTTGTTTCTTCATGCGATGAAGGACTTCGTCATTTGAAATTTTCAGCACCCACGGTATTCGGAGTAGGCGGCGATACAGATACATTTCAAAAGCATCAATTCTTTTTTCTAGATTTCGGTCAAGGGTCCACCTTTCACATCCAAAGAGAAAAATGGAGAATACATAGCACCGAATCATTCGCATTCTTAATTGCACACTTAGGTCCGATTTTGTAAATAGTTGTTTCATGCTAAAAAATTGCCTCCTGGCCTGTTCTATTCTAGATTCTATCTCCCTCTTGGAATCACATTCCTCACCTAGCAGAGTACCCAAGTATTTGAAGGAGGATACTTGTTCAATCTTACTGCCGTTTATTGACAGGGTTGCTGGAATTTTTCTTTTAGAGAAGACTACAACTTTGGTCTTGGAAGCGTTGACAAACAGGCCAAACTCTTCACTGCGCTGGGTAATTTGTCTTAGTCTATCATGCGTTGGAGCACAGGTAATTCATTTGCTATGACAACAGTATCATCTGCGTACCTGATATTGCTAATTGCCTGTCCATTTATAACTACCCCGCTGTTTTCCTCCAACAATACCTCCTTAAATATTGCCTCAGAATAAATGTTGAATAAGAGAGGTGACAGCACACAACCCTGACGAACACCTTTTCTGATTGTAGACGCTTCTGATGTTCTTTGGTCGATTTTGACATCTGCGGTTTGATTCCAGTACAGTGCGCTGATAATGCGTAAATCGCATTGGTCAATACCAGTCGATCTTAATATCTCTATCATCTTTTCATGTTTCACAGAGTCGAAGGCTTTTTTGTAGTCAATAAAACAAGTATATACATCGACATTCATGTCCCTGCACCTCTGTACTAGTACATTTAAGGAGAAGAGTGCTTCGCGTGTGCCGACCCCATTTCGGAAGCCAAACTGGGTCTGATTCATATAAGATTCACATTTCTTGTAAATCCGGGTATGATTCGCAGAAATATTTCGAGGACATGGGACATCAAACTAGTCATACGGTAATCATCACACTGGGAGGAGTTCTGCTTCTTCGGTATTGGTATGAAAGTTGATCTCAGCCAGTCAGAAGGTATCTTTCCTGATGTATAGATGATGTTGAACAACGATGTTAGTAGACAGAGGCCAGTTGAGTCCTGTTCAGCTATAACTTTAACAACTTCGGCGTAAATTCTGTCTGAACCAGTGGCTTTACCATTCTTCTGAAGTTTAATGGCATTCAATACTTCACTCTTTGTTATTTCAGGACTGGCTTCATTGATTCTTTCGTCAGGTGGTGGAGGATAATCTCTGTCATCATTGAAGAGATATTCGACGTATTCCTTCCACCTTTCAAGTTTTCTTCAACTCCTAAAATAATCTCATTGTTTGTGTTCCTTAATATTTGTCCGCATCGCTTCTTTTGTAGACCACTCAGCTCTTTCACCTTTTTATATAGGTTAAAGTGATCATGCTTCTCCTGAAGTTCCTCGATTTCCTTGCATTTGTCAGACATCCAGGATTCCTTTGCTTCTCTGCATTTTCTACGTATCTCTTTGTGTAGATTTTTGTATTTAACGGGGTCTTTACCTTTATATTTCCTCCTTTCATTCATAAGCTCCAGGATTTCATCAGTCATCCAGTTTTGCTTTTTGCTGCAGTTGACGTATCCTATGTTATTTTCCTGGACTTGAGTTATGCTATCTCTTATAGAATTCCATGTGGATTCTACTTCTATATGTTAAGACTCTTTTATTGCTTCCATCTTTTCTTTCAGAGCAGCACCAACACTAGTTCTGACATCAGAACTGGCCAATTTTCTGATGTCTATGCGTCTTGATGTTTTAGCACACCTTGTAGCGTTTCTAAAGCGTTGCATTTTAAAGTCCATTACTACTGGGTTGTTGTCACTGTTAATGTCGGCACCAGGATAGGTTTTTACTGATTTCACGAATTTCTTCAGCTCTTGTTTCACTAAAATAATATCGATCTGATTTCTGACAGTCTTTTCTTCATTATCTGCAGGTGAAATCCATGTGTATAGCCTCCTAGGGTGAAGTTTGAAAAAGGTATTAGAAACGAAAACTTCATGTTCTGTGCAAAACTGCACCAATCTGTCTCCCCTTGTGTTTCGTTCACCAAGACCATAGCTCCCTACAATATCACCTTCAGCACCGAGGCCAATCTTTCAGTTGAAATCACCCATGACCAGTGTTATCTCTCCTTTCTTTGTAAGTTTCAGTGCTTCATTCAATGTATCATAGAATGATTCTATCTCTTCATCATCTTTGTCAGAAGTTGGTGCATGAACCTGGATGATATTCATAAGTCGGTGTGTCGTTTGCAACCTTAGTAACAATACTCGATCACTAATTGCAACGAAATCTAAAACTGATTTTGCAATCATTGATGACAGAATAACGCCAACTCCATACCTGTGGTTAATATCATCTCCCCCTGAAAAGTACAAGGATCCTTCCTTCATAATCTGAATCCCTGATCCAGGCCATCTTACTTCACTTAACCCAAGAATGTCAATTTTCAGCCTGCATCTTTCTGCTTCCACGTTTGCAAGCTTCCCGGTCATATATAAGCTGCGTACATTCCATGTTGCAATTCGAACTTTGTTGTAATACACTTTGATCTTTCCACAACTGTCGGGCTTACTAATCATAGCAGCGTTCAAAACATTCCCCCCTGGAGATCCGAATGGGGGAATAGAAACTCCGGCTAATAGTTTTACATTTAACAGAGCCATGCCATATGAACTCAAAGGGATATCCTTCAGGATCTTTAATGCAGTGGTTTCCCGTTGCCTTCTGCATCCTAATGCCGTTGACCAGTTGTAGGTTCATCCGCCTTTTGAGACCATTTCCTGTCCCAAGGACAATAGAGTGTCCTAGCCTCTACCCGCTCATCCACCCTCGAGGAGACTGTTGGCACTTGGTAGAGGGTATCTTCTTATACCGGAAGATACTCGGTCGTTTTCACACTACCCTATACAATTTCCTTCTCGTTCTCTTGCGGCTGTTATTTAGGTACCACAAGCTCAATTTTCTTAGTTAATTTCCTTTCTTGCTAAGACTGAACAGAGGAACTTCGTTAGCTTAAAGTACAGAAGTATAATTTTAGCTACACAGTAGTATTCTAAATAATTGGAGAAGCCAATCATAATCATTGTTATTCTGAGAATATATATTGGTAGTGAATATCTGCAAACTTATCAACTTACATTCACAGATGTAAGATTTTTGACTAAATTGTTTTGCCTGTAAATATTTTAAAGAACAAGTAATGAAAACGTCACCATAAAAAAAAAATCTGAGTTGATTTTCTACTTTGCTGAACTACAAAACCAAGTCACGAGTGTATGCTGTAGTAGCTTCTTTTAGGTCATAGAATATGTTAAATCTGCACACGATTGTTAATTTAATAGCCAGTCAAATAAACGTTCACAGTATTACGACATTACAACCCGCTTCACTAAAATACAAGTGTTGATAATATAACCTTCACTTGCATAAATTCCAAACTAATCGTATTTTCCACAATCGTAAATAAGGCTCTTTTCTCTTTAGTGAACTAGGACTCCCTAATGTTTCAGATTCAGTTTACGTATGTCCACCGCCATCTTAAATTTCCCCTTATTTATTCTATTGACTTATAACATCTTTGCTAATTCAGATCTAAGATGTGAGCTAACTTTGTCCCATAGTAGCTTTGGACATATGTAAAATAAAAATAAAAATGGCTGTCTCTTGCAAATAATTTTGCAGCGTGTTATTCTAGTAAATGCCTTAACATATATAAGTGGGAAATACTAGACAACACTCCCTCTTGAGCATGGGTACGTAACAACTGCTGTCGCTTCTGAAATTCAATTAATAATTCTTGTAATCCTTTTCTTCTTTACCAAAATCCCACACTCATAATCCAGCCCAACTTATTGTGTCTTCAATTGTTACTCTTCCATACAGGCTGAATATTTAATCAACTATGTTGGTCTAATGAAATTCAATAAACTTTGACCCGTTTCTAAGCTCGTGTTAATAATTCTAGCATTTATGACAGAACACGTCATTGCCGATAAATACGAGATTTCCAACGAGCTAGAAAGAGGACTATAGAGTGGCTACTGGACCGCCATATTTGAGGCCCCAGGGGCTCTGAACTTTGGAGCGTGGGTTGGCGACCACGGGGCCCTCAGCTGAGTGCTGGCATTGCTTCCACTTACTTGTGCCAGTCTCCTCACTTTCATCTATCCTATCCGACCTATCTTGGTCAACTCTTGTTCTTTTCCGACCCCGACGCTATTAGGTTTGCGAGGGCTAGGGAGTCTTTCATTTTCACGCCCTTCGTGGCCCTTGCCTTTCTTTGACCGATATCTTCATTTTTCGAAGTGTCGGCCCCCTTCCATTTTTCCCTCTGATTAGTGTTATATAGAGGATGGTTGCCTAGTTGTACTTCCTCTTAAAACAATAATCACCACCAATCACCACCGCCATATTTGAATCTACTTGAAAGCCACGTCCACCATATTGTAAGCGATAAAATCGAGTGGGCGTGTGATGAAGCAAGTACAGAAGCTGCGGGAATAAATACAGTTTCACAGTTTTCTTTATTAGAGAAGCACTCAAAGATGCATAATGCCTGTTTAAAAGGACATTAAAAATACAAGGTACAGACTACATACTTACATTTTTTTTTTTTTTTTTTTGCTATTGGCTTTACGACGCATCGACACAGATAAGTCTTATGGCGACGATGGGGCAGGAAAGGGCTACGAATAGGAAGGAATCGGCCGTGGCCGTAATTAAGGTACAGCCGCAGCATTTGCCTGGTGTGAAAATGGGAAACCACAGGAAACCATCTTCAGGGCTGCCGATAGTGGAGTTCTAACCCACTATCACCCGATTACTGGATACTGGCCGCACTTAAGCGACTGCAGCTATCGAGCTCCGTCTTACATATTGTATAAAGAAAGAAAATTAGTGCATTTCCAGTACAGTAGCCCTAATTACAAAACATATCACAATAGTATATTGCCATTAAACAAATTTAGACCTACATACAGGGAATGAAAATATAGAACAGAAAACCTTGAACAAAGTAATATAACAACATCGAGAAATAATTCATATAACTTTAATGAATATGAAAACCTACAACCTGTTTTCCAGTCATTGACCGGGTCAGGAATGTAATGAATGAACCAGATGTAGGCTGTTAGTGCGATGGGGTCGCCACTCCCAAAGTGATTTACTAATGACTGATGGATGCTATGAAATGAGAATGGAGAGTGTTGCTGGAATGAAAGATGACAGGGAAAACCGGAGTACCCGGAGAAAAACCTGTCCCGCCTCCGCTTTGTCCAGCACAAATCTCACATGGTGTGACCGGGATTTGAACCACGGTATCCAGCGGTGAGAGGCCGACGCGCTGCCGTCTGAGCCACGGAGGTTGCTATAACTTTAATAATAATAATAATAATAATAATAATAATAATAATAATAATAATAATAATAATAATAAATCCTGGTTTTTTGCCAGTTACCTGGATTTGGCATTTGTATGGATTTAGCCTAATTCTACGACCGGATACCCTTCCGGACGACGACGCCAACCCTAGGTGGAGTGATGTATTTACTATTACGTGTTTCTGTGGTGGTTTGTAGTATGTTCTGTTGTGTGTAGATGAAGGTTTTCCAGTCGCCGATCCAGAGGAATTAACTGTCAACTACCCGGTAAAAATCCTCAACTCGGTCGAATCCGGGACCCCCTGAACCAAAGGCCAGCACGCTGATCATTCAGCCAAGGAGCCGGACACAAAGCAACTTGGCAGGTTCGAGCCTAACTCAATACGATGGTATCTGACGGTGCTCAAATCCCTCAGCCTCGTGTCAGTAGATTTACTGGCACGCAAAAGAACTCCTGCGGGACTACATTCAGGCAACTCGGCTTATCAGAAAAAGTAGTTAGTAGGACGTAAAACTAATAATAATTTACGAAAAATAAGTATTTGTTCACATTACTTCTTTTTCAAAATGCTAGGGAAATGTGCTCTGTAGGATACAATGTAATAATAAATAGTGTTATTAGTTTTTCGTCCTACAAACTACTTAGTACGGTTTTCGGAGACGTTGAAGTGGAGGACATGTGTCCCGCCGGAGTTCTCTTACGTGCTAGTAAATCCACTGATAGAAGGGTGACGTATCTGAGCACCTTCAAATACCAAATATGCCAACTTAGCTCAGAAATCCAGCGCTCTACCGTCTGAGTCACTCAGCCAGGCAGGATACAGTTTATCATGTCTGGCTGTCTGGTCAGTTCCTACACGAAAATAAAAGTAGGCCTACCCTACACGTGCTGGATTGTGCTACATAGGCAACGTAATTCTGCTAATCGCCCATAAATGTGTACTTTAGTAAAAAAAAAAAAAAATCTTATTTGAAATATGATTACATTCGTGTTTTTCCTACAATTTATGCATTAGCTTTCCACACACGTAGAGAGCATACTTTATTCGATCTAATCTATTAAAAGTAACGCATCGTAAGCGGAAGAAAGGCGCTTAAACTATGGAGTCGCTATTTCGTCTTGGCACCACCCAGAGCGCTGTAGCAGCCATGTTAGCCACTCTATAGTCCTCTTTCTAGCTCGTTGGAGATTTCATATTCACTAACCTGACAATAACCTCAACAAATGTACATATCAAATAGAGAATAGAACTGTACAACTAGCCACTGATACACATACATACATACATACATTATCATTATAGACTGTTATGCCTTTCAGCGTTCAGTCTGCAAGCCTCTGAGAATTTACTAAACGTCGCCACCATCCTCGATTTGCAACTAGTGTTGTGGCCTCATTTAGTTCTATACCTCTTATCTTTAAATCGTTAGAAACAGAGTCTAACCATCGTCGTCTTGGTCTCCCTCTACTTCTCTTACCCTCCATAACAGAGTCCATTATTCTCCTAGGTAACCTATCCTCCTCCATTCGCCTCACAAGACCCCACCACCGAAGCCGGTTTATGCGCACAGCTTCATCCGTCGAGTTCATTCCTAAATTAGCCTTTATCTCCTCATTCCGAGTTCCCTCCTGCCATTGTTCCCACCTGTTTGTACCAGCAATCATTCTTGCTACTTTCATGTCTGTTACTTCTAACTTATGAATAAGATATCCTGAGTCCACCCAGCTTTCGCTCCCTTAAAGCAAAGTTGGTCTGAAAACAGACCGATGTAAAGATAGTTTCGTCTGGGAGAATACTGCTGATCGGAACTGCGAGCTCACTGCATTAGCTTTACTACACCTTGATTCAATCTCACTTACTATATTACCATCCTGGGAAAACACACAACCTAAATACTTGAAATTATCGACCTGTTCTAACTTTGTATCACCAATCTGACATTCAATTCTGTTGGATTTCTTACCTACTGACATCAATTTAGTCTTCGAGAGGCTAATTTTCATACCATACTCATTGCACCTATTTTCAAGTTCCAAGATGTTAGACTGCAGGCTTTCGGCACAGTCTGCCATTAAGACCAAGTCGTCAGCATAGGCCAGGCTGCTTACTACATTTCCACCTAACAGAATCCCTCCCTGCCATTTTATACCTTTCAGCATATGATCCATATAAACTACAAACAGCAAAGGTGAAAGATTACAGCCTTGTCTAACTCCTGTAAGTACCCTGAACCATGAACTCATTCTACCATCAATTCTCACTGAAGCCCAATTGTCAACATAAATGCCTTTGATTGATTTTAATAATCTACCTTTAATTCCATAGTCCCCCAGTATAGCGAACATCTTTTCCCTCGGTACCCTGTCATATGCTTTCTCTAGATCTACGAAACATAAACACAACTGCCTATTCCTCTCGTAGCATTTTTCAATTACCTGGCGCATACTGAAAATCTGATCCTGACAGCCTCTCTGTGGTCTGAAACCACACTGGTTGTCATCCAATTTCCTCTCAACGACTGATCGCACCCTCCCTTCCAAGATGCCTGTGAATACTTTGCCTGGTATACTAATCAATGAGATACCTCGATAGTTGTTGCAATCCTTCCTGTTCCCTTGCTTATAGATAGGTGCAATTACTGCTTTTGTCCAATCTGAAGGTACCTTACCAACACTCCACGCTAATTTTACTACTCTATGAAGCCATTTCATCCCTGCCTTCCCACTATACTTCACCATTTCAGGTCTAATTTCATCTATTCCTGCTGCCTTATGACAATGGAGTTTATTTACTATCCTTTCCACTTCCTCAAGCATAATTTCACCAACATCATTTTCCTCCTCCCCATGAGCTTGACTGTTTGCAACACCACCATGATGATTTCCTTTTACATTGAGAAGATGTTCAAAATATTCCCTCCACCTCTCCAGTGATTCCCTGGGATCTGTTATGAGCTCACCTGAATTACTCAAAACACTGTTCATTTCCTTTTTCCCTCCCTTCCTAAGATTCTTTATTACTGTCCAGAAAGGTTTCCCTGCTGCTTGACCTAGCCTTTCCAGGTTATTACCAAAATCTTCCCATGACTTCTTTTTGGATTCAACAACTATTTGTTTCGCTCTGTTTCTTTCATCTACGTACAAATCTCTGTCTGCCTCGGCCCTTGTTTGGAGCCATTTCTGATAAGCCTTCTTTTTACGTTTACAGGCTGCTCTCACTTCATCATTCCACCAAGATGTTCGCCTTTTCCCATCTTTAGCCACTGATTAACTTACAAAAAATACCAACAACAACGAAAATAACATTTAGGTAACAAACATGTCAATAATTACATAAACCAGCAACAACTAGCCACAGAATTATGATTACTCATTGGCCGAATCATTCGCCCTCTTCATTAGCTGCCTTGGTGGATAAAGGGGCCGTCCACACGTCAACGACTTGTGCGGTATAGTAGAGGTAGAGTGACTGACTCATGATATCACGTTCACAGGTTTGATGCCGGCCGAGGAAGTCGATTTCTGAAGGGTGGTAAAAAAAAAAAAAAAAAAAAAAAAAGATCTTGGCACGTCCTGTCATTTCTGGTGCCGCACTCAGTGTCACCCGACAAAATTAAATTAACTCAGCCATACGAACCATCTATTAGAGTAGAATGTCATTAGAGAGCAGCACACTCGGAAAGTCAAAACTAGAAGATAGGTCGCCTAGATAGCAATAATAATAATAATAATAATAATAATAATAATAGAGAAAAACTACCAGGAATAGCTGCCATAGAACAAGGGGCACCGTACAGTAACAGCATCAAAGTGATAGTAATGTATTTCATGCCATTCTAATTTTCACATTATCTTAGGATAAACGAGCTTACATACTTTTACATTTTTAAATTCTCCTTTGTGCAGTTATCCCCGACAAGGAACACTGTATTTGTCCTTGCCTATACCTCATAAATTGTGATTTACTAATGACAATGAATTTCGTAAAACATCTAAACAAATATATTTTAAAAACGAAATAGGAATACCAAAATGAAGGAATGAATTTTGTGATAGATCCTCGCGCAACGAAGAACAACCCATTCACCTCCCAGCAACTGACGGGTATATGATACTTTTCTTTAAAGTACTTAAAACTGTAATAATAAAATTATTATTTACATTTGTCGGCGTATTTCTCTGCCTCAGTGTCTCTCGTGAACACCTAGGCTGTGAAATTTGAGTTGACAGAAAAGACACAGTGAAAAAAGTATTCGAACATTAACAAATTTTACGAGTATTTATATACGTCGCTTTAAGTCGCAGCAACACAGATAGGTCTTACCGGGACGATGGGACAGGAAAGGGTTAGGAGTGGGAAGGAAATGGCCGTGGCCTTAATTAAGGTATAGCTCCAGCATTTGCTTGGTGTGAAAATGGAAAACCATGCAAAACTACATTCAGGGTTGCCGACAGTGCTATTCGAACCTACTATTTCCCGAATACTAGATACTGGCCGCACTTAAGCGACCGCAGCTATCGAGCTCGGTACTAACCATTTTAAACAAACACTATATATTTTCTTGGCCTTCTATATATCACAAATATTCAATCACATGTAAACGTTACTATTCTTTTTTATTTTTTACAATTTTGCTTTACGTCGCACCGACACAGATAGGTCTTATGGCGACGATGGGATAGGAAATGCCTAGAAATGGGAAGGAGGCAGCCGTGGCCACAATTAACGCTTTACTGCATGAATTATTTTTTGTTTTCGTTTGGTGAAGAAAATTTCAAGCTTCAATGTTCAACTTACGTCCAGTGTTTTAGATTTACCAGCAATTCTTAACTGGGGCTAATAGCTTAACAATCGTACCGGTATGTGATGCGGATTGCCATAACGGGGTATGAATACAATTTTTCAAGATTCAAAGTACTGGCACAATAAGTACCTAGCCTATTCGAACAGGCTCAATTCACAGGAAATTCTCGTCTCTTAAATCCACACAGCAATGATAATGCCCCACGTTCAGTACTTACTGGGATAGCCTTTGGATCGAGGATCCATACTATACTATTCCAAGTTGTGTGCTTGGGATCGCTACCCTGCATGAATACAAAATTGTCCTTAAGCCCCATTTTTCTTGCACTAGGGACGAAATGAAACTTCAATACTTTAATGTAGTACTGGTGGTCCATGTCTCCTTAAATAAAATGCACGGTTCCCATACCTGCGTCCCTCATACACCGCCGTATCATTACGGAGTCTCCACCGTGTTTTACTAAAGGAGAGAGGTTCTCCTTCAGGTCTATGTTGTTTTTTCTCCATATCTTGCATCTCATAAAGTCAAAAGCAAAAACATTTGCTCTCATCAGTTAAATTAGTCCTATTCCACGGATCCACGGAGGAGATCACAAATGATTTGATTTTTACAAACTGGAACATCATCTTCCTGTTGCTCTTTCTGACGTAATGCGTTCTACGGTCAACTCGTCCACGGCAGTCTTTTTTAAAGGAAATTGGGAACCGTGCTGTGACATACTGAACCACCATCATACCACGGTCATAGGTTTAATATTTAATGCATATAGTGTGCGAAAGGCATTCGCCGCGTTTTGTACAAGGAAGCACTAGCGAGCGAGAGGAAGCCAGGAAGGGAAGTTGGGAGCGCGCCGCTTGAGAGAGAAAGAGACGGACAGCTTTGATTTTAACTTGGGGAGTCCCCAACTGCCAACCAAGGCTAGAAGAATACGAGGGAGCACAGGATGGATTCCTCTAGAAAATGCTAATTTCCATTATCCAGGCCGTTTGGAACGTATATAATGAAAGACAAATTATTATCTGATTTATCGAGTACCTACCTAAGACCTACAATGTGTAATAATCGGCCAATTATCAGATAAATTGGAGAAAGAAGGTCACGATACCAAGAAGGCTCCATGTTTGTCGGGATTCACGCAGGCCCGCTGGAAGGGGCGGTCTTTTAAACAGAAGAGAACTGAGGCCTCACCCCCCGCTTTTGAATGTTATGTCATAAAGTAAAAGTCAGACTACGTCATAATCAGCTAGGAGTGAACTAAGGGACAGTCAATTATTGTGTTCAAGTAAGCAAGAAATGAAACTAACAGAGTAAATATAAGTAGTCATAACAGTAATTACAACAATTGGGGAAACGAATTAATATTCCCGTGTGGGTTACGCTACATACAAGTAACTTAAATAGAGCAGGCAGCAAGACAGATATCAGAGGTGATCGTGTTAACTGCAGTAATTAGAAGCTTTAGGAAACGAATTAATTTTCCTTTAGTGGGAATAGTCAAAAGGTTCCCAGATCTAGACTACGAAACCATACGACGCTTGAGTGTAAAACGAGTGTTGAAGGATGACAGTATTAATCCGTTTATGTGCGCAGCTGCAGAGGACTACATCACAAAAATTCAAGCAGACTGCATCACGAGATGATTGGCAGCGCCCAGATGGAACAGAGGACCTCTACTGTCGTCGTTAGCTCTATGGCGAGCTAAGGCCGCTATTAGCCGTGGGCGACTAGTTGAGCCACTAGTTGCCAGATGATTTAAGTACCGAGCGATCAGTGGCGCAACGTGTGGATAATTGCTCGGTTCATACTTCATACCGGGGAATAGTCAGTTGAGAGAAAGGCGTCCTACGAAGAACTTCTTCTTCTTGCTCTTCCATGAAAAAAAGGAAAAACCGAAAGGTTAGGAAAATTCGGAAACATCCTATATTTGTTTCTCGACTGACTAGAGGATTATATTATATTTTGTTTGGCGATCTAAATGAGGATGACAGTGAATTTTTTAATTACCTGCCCATGTGAAAGTCGTCATTTTACGAATTGCTCGGCTTCATAAAACAGGAAATAACAGGAAACGACAAAGAACTAAACAAGAGTTTCCCAGCTGAGCTGTAATTCACTAATATAATGGATCAATGGCACTTGTAAATGTAAACGATTATAGAATTTGTATGGGCATTACATTTATCCATATAAGAGAAGTAAACGTTTTATAATACTCACATACCGGGCGAGTTGGCCGTGCGGTTAGGAGTGCGCAGCTGTGAGCTTGCATCCGGGAGATAATGGGTTCAAATCCCACTATCGGCAGCCTTGAAGATCTTTTTCCGTGGTTTACTATTTTCACACTAGGCAAATGCTGGGGCTGTACCTTAATTAAGGCCACGGTCGCTTCCTACCAACTTCTAGCCCTTTCCTATCCCATCGTCGCCATAAGACCTATCTGTGTCCGTGCGACGTAAAGCCACTAGCAAAAAAATTATACTACTCACTTAGAGTATTCTTCTCGCCTACGGGTTTTGCTTCGAATTCTGGAATAAAGTTCTTTAAAATGCTGTTCCAAGAATTCAGTATTTCTATTTTGTCAGTGTAAGCTTCAGTTCTGGAATCCCAAGTGACCAGTTTTCATTCTACCTCAAAAATGGTCTTCAGTATTTATTTGACTTTCAAATAATTTCGCAATCTCCTTCATTTGCTGCTGTACCGTACTTTATTTCATGTCTCCATGTTCAATAAATAAACTATCACAATAAGTAAAATATTCACTCTACTACAACACGAGACCAAACAAGGTATTTATTTATTTATTTATTTATTTATTTATTTATTTATTTAATCGTGTCAGAAACATACATTATACTTACAGTAGTAATAACAGGACAATAACAAATCTGGTACTATAATCATTAATCATTTCTGATGATGGCAGGTAACGATGTGATTTAAGCTCTCCATAAATACAAAATTAATTAAATGTGGTGTGACCAGTAAGCGGCTAATTTACATGCTTCCTTGGTAGCGTCCATCACATTCTGGAGAGAGCAAGTAGTTGAACACAAGTTACAAACAAGGAGATGGCTCATTGTTCTTCACCACATTCACATAGAGTGGAGTCACAGACAAAACCCCACTTTCTCATGTTGGTCTTTGTTCTTCCAACTCCTGAACGCAACCTGTTGAGCGTCTTCCATGTTGACCAGCTTTCCTCGTGGCCTGGAGGAAGTCTTTCGGAAGGCGTCATTCATCCTGCAAGGTGGCTGGATCTGGAACGTCATGAATTATTCACTCTGAAGTTCGATGGTGATTCAGTGAGGCTTTCAGTTGTATGGAGAAAGCTTTTTCCTTGATTTGAGCCGTTGGGTTGTTGGATGGTACCCATATAAAGTATGGGTCGTCAGGTTCAGTGCTTTAGATTTCTCCAGTCTGGATGCACACTCACGGCGGATATCTGGAGGTGGGATACCTGCTAGACAATAAACTTCATCAAGTGGAGTAGATCTCAAACATCATGTAATGAGTCTGCAGCTTTCATTTAGGGCGACATCCACTTCATTAGCATGACTAGATCTACACCAGACAGGACAGGCGTATTCTGCTGCTGAATAACAGAGGGCTATTGCTGATGTTCTTAAAAGGAGAGGATGCGTACCCTAGGTTGAACCCGATAATTTCCGGATAATGTTGTTCCTTGCAAATAACTTCATTTTGGTATTCAGACAGTGTGTTCTATAGGTTAGTGCTCGGTCAAGAGTTACTCCTAGATATTTGGGAGTGAAACAGTGTTCTAATATTTTACCTTCCCAAATCACTTGCAATTTTCTCGCTGTCTGTCGATTTTTTAGGTGGAAGGCACAGACTTGTGTTTTTGATGGGTTTGGTTTTAGTTGGTTCTCTTGGAAATAACCACTTAGAATTTGTAGAGCATGGAGGAGCTTCTCTTCAAGTAGTTCAAACGTTTCCTCTTGAGCTGCCAGAGCGACATCGTCTGCATAAATAAAGCTCTTTGTCCCTTGTGGGCGGAGCTGATCATTGGTGTAGATGTTGAAAAGTATAGGTGCTAGCACACTCCCTTGTGGAAGGCCATTCTTTAAGTTCCTCCATCTACTCCTCTGGCCTTGGAATTCAACAAAAAATCTTCTGTTCTGTGGAAAGCACTCAATCATTTGGGTGAGTTCATAGTCCTTAGTTATACTGTGCATTTTAAGAAGCAGTATATGGTGATTAACTGTATCGTAGGCTGATGTCAAGTCAACAAAAACTACTCCAGTGACTTTGTTGTTTTCATAGAAAGATTGTGAGGTAATGAAGAAAGATAATGGTTAAGGCCTCTACACACGACCCAATCTGCTGGGCCCGATCTGCAGGCAGTTGGCGTGGTAAAAATCGGGTGCTGCTCTCCACACGGCATAATCTGCAGGGCCCGATGTGCAGTAGGCTGGCTCGCTCTGGCCTGGAAACGCGTGATCATGGCTCCTTCATTTTCTAAATTTCAAAAAACAGGAATTGCATTGACTTTGTTATCACTGAAGTCGATACGAAAGAGAAAATATTGGGCTAAAAGGTGGTTATTACAGAGAAAGAAATTGTCATACAAATATTATGAAAGAACTAGAATCATTCGATTTTAGAAATTTTCTGCGAATGGATATCGACACTTTCATTGATCTGCTCTACCTGGTGGCGCCTTTAATAAAGAAACAAGACACTATAGTGGGTGAAAGTGTGAGTGTTCAAGAGCGATTAATCGTGACTAAGATTTTTAGCTACTTGAGCGAGTTACAGAGATTTGCAATTTAGTGCAGCCGTGTCACCACAGCTTTTGCCCGGCTCCATCGCTAAATGGTTAGCGTGCTGGCCTTTCGTCACAGGGGTTCGATTAGCGGCAGGGACTGGAATTTTAACCATCATTGGTTAATTTCCCTAGCACGGGGCAGCCCGTGGGTGTATGTGTTGTGTTCATCATCATTTCATCATCTTCACGACGCGCAGGTCGCCCACAGGAGTCAAATAAAAGACCTGCACCTGGCGAGTCGAACCCTACCTGGGATCTCCCGGCACTAAAAGCCATACGCCATTTCATTTGATTTTACCACAGCTTTTGTCTAAAATCATTCCATAAACATTTTGCGCTATTTTCAATAGTCTGAAGGGATACATAAAAGTAAGTGACTAAAATATTTATTTCTTTAATGTAAGAGTATTTATTTCTGAAATTACGTATGAGTAGAAAATACGAGAAGAAACTAACCTAACATTATAAACTAAATTAATCTGAACTATATTATTGTATATAGTGAACTACTAATCTAACTGAATCTGCTCACTGCCCTCTGACACACGTCACACGTGCTGGGTGGCGACGAGGCAACTGATAGCTTATAGGCCGACTTCCGGCAAGCATTTGAGCAACTAAGGCCGCTATTAGCGTAGGCGACTAGTGGCGCAACTGAGCAACTAGTTGCCGGCCGTCATCTGAGCCGGCAACTGCTCTGGCGACTTTTAGTTGCTCAACTGCGTGACGGGGCATTGCAGTAAATGTAGCCTATTAGCCGTGGGCGACTAGTGGCGCAACTAGTCGCCCGATGTACCTCCACACGCATACGGAAACGTCACTCAAGTTCGTGTTCTCACACCAGCTTGACGTAATGCGGACGATGGAACGCAATTGAGTCAGCGATCCGCCTAACCATTATCTTTCCTCTTGTTTGGTCTCGTGCTGTGATAGAGTGAATATTTTACTTATTGTGATAGTTTATTTATTGAACATGGAGACATCAAATAAACTACGGTACAACAGCAAACGAAGGAGATGGCAAAATTATTTGAAAGTCAAATAAATACTGAAGACCATTTTTGAGGTAGAATGAAAACCGGTCACTTGGGATTACAGAACTGAAGCTTACACTGACAAAATAAAAACAATGAATTCTTGCAACAGCATTTTAAAGAACTTTATTCCAGAATTCGAAGCAAAACCCGTAGGCGAGAAGAATACTCTAGGTGAGTATTATAATTTTTTTTTTTTTGCTAGTGACTTTACGTCGCACCGACACAAATAGGTCTTATGGAGACGAGGGAATAGGAAAGGGTCAAGAGTTGGAAGGAAGCGGCCGTGGCCTTTATTTAGGTACAGACCCAGAATTTGCCTGGTGTGAAAATGGGAAACTACGGAAAACCATCTTCAGGCCTGCCGACAGTGTTATTCGAACCCACTATCTCCCGGATGCAAGCTCACAGCTGCGCGCTTCTAACCGCACAGCCAACTCGCCCGGTGTGTGAGTGTTATAAAACGTTTACTACTCTTATATGGAAATACAGTATGTAATGCCCATACAAATTCTATAATCGTTTACAAGTACCACTGATCCATTATATGGCTACATTAGTGAATTACAGCTCAACTGGGAAACACTTGTTTAGTCCTATGTCGTTTCCCGTTATTTCTTCTTTTATGTGGCCAAACAGTTCGCAAAATGACAACTTTGATATGCGCAGGTAATTGAAAAATTTACTGTCATCCTCATTTAGATCGTCAAACAATGTATAATATAATCCTCTAATCAGCCAAGAAACAAATCTAGGATGTTTCCGCAGTTTCCTAACCCTTCGGTTTTTCCTTTTTAATAGAAGATCAAGAAGAAGTTCCTCGTAGAACGCCATTCTCTCAACTGACTATTCCCCGGTATGAACCAAGCAACTATTCACAAGTTGCGCCACTGATCGCCCGGTACTCAAATCCACTGGCAACTAGCGGCGCAACTAGTCGCCCACGGCTAATAGCGGCCTAAACGTCGCCAGAGCACCTGCCGGCTCAGATGACGGCCGGCAACTAGTTGCTCAGTTGCTAGTCGCCCGCGGCTAATAGCGGCCTAAATCCCTAAGGAAGGCCTCGAGGGGCTGAAATGACGCACGAGAGGGAAAGCAAGTAAGTCAAATTAAATATACTATGGGGAAGTAGTTTTCGCAGTCCATTTCGTAAATATTATTAATTCCACTTAAGGTGAGATGTTTTATAGTATAATTTAACTTGAATCGGACAAGAGTGCATGTTCTTGAGTGCATAGCTCTGTATCTGTTGGTAGCAAGCCTTGATGGATATAGTTATATTAAGGTTGCACAGAAATATTAGATCATCACGTTTAGTTGTCTGTATTTTTAAGAATATTTATGCCTAAATGTAGAATCATCTGATGTGAAGGGACGGGAACACCCTCACAGAGTTTTGAACTGGGGACTGAAGAGTCTAAGAGGCATTCATTTAAAGTAAAGGGAGGATGTGCATGTGCTTATTATTTTCTATAGTGCAAGATATTACAGCTGTGGCGATTAGAGGCTGGCGGAGTATATATTTCCCCAACGTTGAATAGTTAGAATCTTCAAGGAAGGCACACGGCTGGATGATTCATGGGTCTGCTCTGGGATCGAGCAAGGGTCTCGAGGATGGATCCTGGGATTTGAATAAAAGAAGACAAATGATATTGATAGTGGTGATGATGATCGAATTGTTCTTATTCATATCTCTGTTCTCAGATCCCTGTCCATAGTAGATTAAAGCCAAAGCTAGTTTTTGGAGACCCATTCCGGACGCTCCACACCCCAACCGATGAGCACAGCCACGCGCATTTTAGGGCAGGTGGTCGGGTGCAATACACAAATCTCACCTTGGCAAGAAGAGGGCCACAAATGCAAAATGATACTTCTGAGATAATTGCAATGTAAGATTTTAAAAGGTCTAATAAATTCAGTTTTTAATGCATTTTATAAGTTATATAAATATATATTGATAACTAGCTGTTACCCACGGCTTCGCTCGCGAGGATTTGGTAAGTTGATAAACATTCCTCGATACTGCACTAACACATTATCTGAAATTACCTATAGTATAAAAACTCACCGAAAAATTGCATTTCATTTACCCCAAAACCTCTTTTTAAACCACGTTTGTGGCATTGCCTTTTGGAGCTAAGATGACCAGGCTACTGGCAGAGCTAAATCTGCAACATGCGACATGGAACCAAAAGCCAGCACGCTAACCATTTAGCCATTGAGCCGGACATCCAGCCATAAAACAGGGTCAACTCCACATGTGCGACACAGTTCGCAACCGCACAGGTGTGGGAAATAAGATTAGAAGACAATCATTTTAAAAATTCACCCGCTTTTTTTCATTATTTCACCCCTTAAGTGGATTTTCCAAAAAAGTGTGTTCTTTTATTCTTTTATTTTTAAAAGAGATTCCAAGTACCAGTTTTAAAGTCTGTAACATCTTCAGTAGGGTATCCTCATATAAAGAATTCAACTCGTTTCTCACTTCTTTACAACCCCCCTCCCCTTTACGTAGATTTTCTGAAAACAAACTTTTGTGTTCTTTTATTTTTAAAGGAGATTTCAAATACCAATTTTCATTTTGTGATGTATTGCAGATAATCTCGCTGCTGCTGTAAGACTACTGGAGCTGACGTTGGCATGGTTACGGCTGTTCATTTTTTTGACCGATTCCTAGAGCAGGGGTAGTGTGCTGCCAATATCTCCATAACGGTTGGTTTTAGGACCTTACAACATGGTTTTTGGGCCCGTAGAGCTTACCGAGTTTTGTTCTTTGCATCAAGGGGCTTAAATTGAGCTTTGTCTCGTCCTTGTACAACAAATTCGATATTTCGCCTATGTTAGCCTAGTATTTTTATATATCGCCCCATGCCCCCCACCTCGAATTAACGAGAAAAAGCTGCCCGTGAAGGATTAAATTACTTTTAATTCGTTTAATGCATCGGTTCGTCAAGCCCGTGATGTCAAAAGCCTCGGTTTTATCAAGACCTGTCCGGTTCCATGGCTAAATGGTTAGCGTACTTGCCTTAGGTCCAGAGTGTCCCGGGTTCGATCTCAGCCTGGTCGGAGATTTTAACCTTAAAAGGTTCATTCCCTTGGCTCGGGGACTGGATATTTGTGTTGTCTCCAACATCCCTGCAACTCTCACACCACACGTAATATCCTCCACCACAATAACACGCAGTTACTTACACATGGCAGATGCCGCCCACCCTCATCGGAGGGTCTTGTCTTACAAGGGCTGCACCCGGCTAGAAATAGCCACACGAAACTATTATCATCATCGGGACCTGAGAAATGTCGTTACAGAATAACTTCTTTTCAAATTACCCCATCCAACACGAGAAGACTTGACTACTATCAGGACTGTAAGTCCTTAGTAGCTTCATTTTTACAGACTTGGGAGTATCGTGGTTCGCAGCATGGAGCACTTCCTTCAGATCTCTTTCAACTTCAACCTAAGTTCACAGTAGGAGATGGCTTCAGTTTTGCTGCGAAGTTTACAAATACAGAACGATGACTACTTGGATATAAAGTTCATATACGTCTGTGGATTTTCTAAAATTATATTTTACTGTGAAGCAGAATTGCACAGAAATACATAACATGAGGCTGGAATTGGAATAGAAGCAAAGAGACTACAAGTAATACATTATAACACTATTTCCTCAAGATAGCGACAGGATTTTAAAATGAGTCACTCTAGCACTTGACGAAAACTGTGGACGAGTTACATCCGAGTGATCCCAAAACGAACAGTTCCCTTAACTTAAATCTGTCTTCTTAATGGGGTGTGACCACTCGACTACGAGAGTTTATCTTCAATACAAATAAACTGAACAGTGATACAGACCTAATCTCGTTGCGAAATAGTACGTGCACTCATCCCGGAAGATATACGCAGCAGGTGAAGTCACCTCGCCCACAATGGGAAGTAGGCGTACGTCTTGCATCAGAAGTAGCACGTGCTAAGTATTCACAGCGTTAGAACACTTCCCAAGACTGTATCCATCTCATCACTATGCAAAGAACTTTGTCTAAAACGCATTTTCAGCTCAATTTAAAACTCACAGATTAAAAGCAAATCTCTTCAGGCATTTTTCTTTTTCTTTGAGTCAATATATGCCACTATACCTACTGCCATGCTCATTGGTATTTTTTCCTTTTTAATGGAACATTGGTTCATTATTTTGCTTCAAAATGTTTTCAACAGAAAGCAAAATAGTTTTGAAATTAACTTTTAACACCTGTGTGACTTTTCTCTCAATATCGAAGTTCCGTTCTCGCTGACAGGTCGCGACATTGTAATAACTAATTAAGTAATCACTCTCAGAGGAAACTAATGCAGTTTAAACGAGGCATGACAGAGGGTGCCCGAAGACAGGACATTCTATTTCCAAATTTGTTCAAATGTTCAGTATTCTGTGATCTATGGTATCGCGTGAGGACTGAGAATACTGCAAGGAAAGGACAGCAAACCACCAGACAGTGTAGTGGTCGACTATGGCTGCTAAATGATAGGTCTTCAGCAGTCTTTTGAAAGGCTTGTCCGGAGCAATCGACAAGTCATATTGGCTGAAGTGTCCGACTCCATGGCTAAATGGTTAGCGTGCTGGCCTTTGGTCACAGGGGTCCCGGGTTCAATTTCCAGCCGGGTCGGGAATTTTAACCATAATTGGTTAATTCCCCTAACACGGGGAGGGTGTATGTATCGTCTTCATTATCATTTCATCCTCATCACGACGCGCAGGTCACCTACGGGTGTCAAATCAGAAGACCTGCACCTGGCGAACCGAAGTCCTCAGACACATCCCGGCACTAAAAGCCATACGCTATTTAATTTCATTGGCTGAAGTGACAACATACTTCAATGCTTGGACACAGTCATGCAACAACACGCTGAGGTGTTCATTTTAGTGTCCGCGGGATGTGAGAGCAGACTGTCTAGTAGAGTGCCACGGCTATTAACGACTATCAGGTTACAGGTTTCGCGCTGATGGTCGACACTGAGTGTGACACAAACAAGATTAAGCCATAAATTCCGGTTGGAAATAAGGCACCGTAGAAGCTGGTGGTGGTTCCTTTCATGTGTGGAGTGTGTTCTCGTGACATGGATTGGATCCATTGACCTGTCTAACCAGCCGATGAATGCCGATTGCTCTGTTCAGTTCCTGATTATGCATTTGCATCCCGTCATTGGCTTCACATACGGCCACAACGACGGGCTATTTCAACAGGGAGCCACTGATTTGGAGTAGTTTTTTTAAGCAATCTACAGTGTTTCATTATAGCACTGCTCCTACTCTGATCGGATATAAACTTGATCAAATATTTATGGAACATCTCGGAGAGGTCCGTTCATGCCCACGATATGCCACATACACTTACCAGTGGAGCTATAGGCAGCTACTGAAATGACCTGCCTCAGTATTACTCCATAGGTCTCCTGTATACTTTCAGAAACCGCTACTACATCAAATTGCTGCACTAGGCTGAGCCAAAAGGGGCGACGGACAATATCCCATTACTTCTGATTGATTGTAATTACAACCAACGTTCTTAACAGCGAATTAAAGAACTCTGACCAGACATATTATAATGCTAAGATAATACTGTTGAACGATTGCTATGTGTTCACCAAGACTGTTATTTTATGCCAAATTAACGACACTGGGATACTACTGACTTCTTGGACTTATAAAATCCACCTGCAATGGTCAGGATCGAATGCGTGAACTGAGAAATCTGAAGCTAGTACGCTAGTCACTCGATAAGCGCCATCAACACCTGTGTACGTGGAAATCGCTGCCGACTACGTTAGAATGGTTTTGGTGGTGGTTGTTATTTTCAAGATAAATCAAGGCAAATCACCTCGACTCTGTCAGTCAGGTGAATAACAGTTCACGGCATTGTAAAGACAGACCTTTTTCAGACCATCCCCTAACATTTATCATACTGTATGTGCGCATCTTGCATTATTTCATATATCTATATAATGTAATATTGTAATTGAATTCATAAGATAGTTGAGTTCAGTAGCCTAGTATGCTGCAAAGGACAATGACAGGAAGTCTCGAATAAGAGCAACTGATTTTGCCGTAAGCAAGGTAGTGCCAGAAATATTGTGAGTGAAAGGGTCAAGACCCAGCCCCACTGTGTGCAGGTGGCTTCTCACCTGGAGGCCTAGGGTTCGATTCCCGACTCGCAAAAAGCTGTATAGGCGTGGGAAGGAGTTCTCTGGATCTCACGAGATACGCTGTATAACAGTTTAATATCAAAGTCAGCGGGCATGTTCAAGAAACACAAGCAATACGGATGAGGATGTTTTTACGCTGACCACCACGTGGCACTCCAATTTCTGCAGACCATCTGCCTGGATAAAAGTCGTCTTGGCAAGCTAGGTCTCTAGATGGTTTGGTTTTTGAAAGGATCCCGATCCTGATTTCTGAGAAAATGTTTCGTAGAACTGTATTTCTATTTGAAACTTGCGCAGAGATTGCTTATAAAGATGATTTGTCAAGGCACGACTGGAAATAATAATAATAATAATAATAATAATAATAATAATAATAATAATAATAATAATAATAATAATAATAATAATAAAATGTCGGTGCGAGAAGATGGAAAGTTGAATGTGGTCATAGGAACTTGTGCAGGGCTCAATTTGGTAACACAATGTACACAACTGGAAGGCTCTCATTAAGTGGGTAAACAGATACAATGGCTGTGGAGAACAACCTGTTCAGAGCTTATTTGGAGTACGTGAAATTATTTACCGAGACTTCCGGTGAGCTGTTGTTAAAGTACACATTTAGTAGTACGAGTTAATAATATACGTGTCGAATGTATCACTCATCTCTACAACAACGAGTTTCTAAGGAGATTAACAGCAATCAGGCTGTATAACGTCGCTTATACACACGGGTTTCACTTTTAGAAGCAAACTCCAATGAACCACTAAGGAACCAGATTGATTATATTCTGATTTAAAAGCGATTTTGGAACATGATCAAAAGAGTGACAACATATTTTGGTGCAGACATTGTCTCCGATTATGTCCCAGTAGTAGCAGATGGACAGAACTAAAATACAAGATGCTACAACGAGACAAGCAATTACAGAAGAGTTTAACTGTAACTAAGGGAATGGGTACTCACAAATATTTACAACGCACACGCCCAGTGGGAAGTACTGAAAAACATTGGTTGGCATTTGTAAAAAAAAAAAAAAAAAAATAAAAAAAAATCTAAGTACAACAGAAATACAGAAAAGGAAGAAATGGGTGACTGATGAGGAAGTGAAGCTGAAAAAACAAAGACGACTAGCAAAATGCAGTGTAGAGGATTATCGGGGATACAAAGAGAAATTAGTGTAAAGGCAGAAATATGCAAAGAACTGAGGAAGATAAGTGAAAAATATGATAATTTCGAACTGCACAAGAAGATCAAGGAGATAGCACGGTTATACAAAAAAACAATATCAGCCACTTTTTTGACGGGGCAAAAAGACCTTTTCTGGATGAGCAGGATATCGCACACACTTGAGAGAAATTCATAAATCGAGAGTTCGGGAATGATAGAGAGGCGAGAGTATGGTATTCTGTATCGCTGATGGCCCAGAAATAATGAAAGACGAACTGCTGCATGCTCTAGCTTTATAAGTTTAACTTTTAATAATAAAGCACCAGGGCCAGATCAGATCCCAGCTGAACTTTTAACACTGATAATAGAAGACAATACTGATCATATCACCAAGTTAAAAAAAAAAAATATACAGTGCAGTACCCAAGTATCAAGTACCAAGTGACTGACTACTATCAACATTCATTTCCATACCAAAGAACCACATAAAAGGAAATGTAATGATTATCGTCTTGAAAGTCTAATAAGTCACATGCTGATGATATTTCTGCGTATTAGCCTATAAATGCACGCATAATATCAAAGTGCGAAATGTACAAGATCGACAACCAAATGGGGTTCAGATGTGGCTTTGGTACCCGAGAGGCATTGTTCAAAGTCAATGTCCTCCTTCAAAGATGTCGAGAACAACGCAAAGAGGTACTTGCAGGTTTCACTGATTATGAGAAGGCATTCGACAGCAGAAACTGTTAAACATAAAACATATCCGAATCATACAAAATCTTTACTGGAACCAGCGAGCCGCAGTTGAGACTGGACGAACAAGAACTTCAGAGATAAGTATCAAAAGTGGAGTACACCAAGGTTGCACACTTTCACCGCTCCTATACAACCTCTACTCCGACAACATCTTCAAAGAAGTCTTGCATGATACTGAGCTAGGTGTGAAAATAAATGGAGTCAACATAAACAATACATATTAGATATGCAGATTGCACCTTAATTATATAAGACACAATTGAAGGTCTTCAAGGACTGCTCAGTAGAATTCATATTAGTGGATTAAGGTATGGTCAAAACACCAATACCACAAAAACCAAGTTCATCATAATAAGTAGAAGCATCCATGAAGGTGTCTTCTCTATTTCATTAAATAATCAAAACATTGAACGATAAGTCAGTTCACATACCTTGGGAGCACCATAACAGACAATCTGGACCCTGAAAAAGAGATCAGACGCTGTATTGAGATTTCCAGGCCATTTTTCCAAAATATGATGTCATTCTTTTGTTATGGTAATCTAAACCTCAAACTCAGGCAAAATCCGTTGAGATGTTACGTCTGGTCAACAATGCTTTATATGGAGTAGAGACCTGGACTGCCAAAGATTCCTCCATGAACATATAAGAGGTCTTTGAAATGTGGTTAAATAGGAAACAGGAGAATGCTCAAAATAGCCTGGACAAATTTTGTAACCAGTAATGAAGTATTAAGGAGAGCTAGAGCTTAGCGTGAGCTGGCAAACATCATCAAAGCCATGTTCTACGAGGTAGGAAGTACGAGCTTCTACAACTCATAGTATATTACAGGGAAAAATAGAAGACAAGCGAGGATCTGATAGGCCACCGATGCCATGGCTCCAAAACATCAGAAACTGGGCTTGCATCAACAACACCTAACATCTCTTCAAGTTAGTTAAAAAAAAAAATGGATTATTTCTCCAGGGTGATCGCCAAAGTCTGGAGAAGTGAGTATGGCACAAGACAATGTCCGTCAAGTTATTGTTCTAATAGAACTCTTTGGTATCATCATCAACACTTGATTAAAAAGGAGATTTTTCATCACAAGAATACCAAAGCCATTTTCAGCATGTAATCTTGATTCGGTCACTACATACATTCTGTAAAAATGATTAAACCAAAATTATTCTATTGACACATTAGTTAATTTACAGTATTCCAGTGAATAGACCTGGAGTGTATCGTATTTAGTGCTCTTTGTATAAAGACTAAATGAACTATTTCAGTTGGTTTCATTACAGAAAGAAGTTTACTCTGTCCTCAAACGCCTATAATCGAAATCGGTTTCCCGGATCGGACACGACTTCTGATAATAAAACATCGTGACAGTTATTTTCATTTTTATATTTAACTGGAATATCGTCTTCATGGCATTCAGCATTTCCCATTCTATACTGTTACTGTATTACATTTCACAGCTCAGAACACCGCTTGTGATTATTCTGAGGACGTCGCTCTGACACACTGTATTACAAGGTGGCAGTCTACAAACGCAGAAGTCGAAAATTTTCGCGTTCGAGGTAGGACGATATTGCTGAATTTCATATGATTATTATTTTTCTTTCGCTTTGGCCGACTGTAGAGCACGTTAATTCGAATTCAGCTTCATCCGTTTCTGAGCTTTAATCATCGTCCAGTACTACTTCATCTTTTCACTCTGCTATCTCCTCCTTTCTCGTGGTTGTAATAATAATGAATTGGCATGCCTTAAGTCTTATTTGTGAGAGTTCATGTGTAAGTTTGCCTTTATTCATGTAAATAAGACTGTCATAAAGTTTAATTTAATGTTATTTGCTTTACGTCCCACTAACTACTTTTTTACGGTCTTCGGAGACGCCAAGGTGCCGGAATTTAGTCCCGCATGAGTTCTTTTACGTGCCAGTAAATCTACCGACACGAGGCTGTCGTATCTGAGCACCTTCAAATACCACCGGACTGAGCCAGGATCGAACCTGCCAAGCTGGGGTTAGAAGGCCAGCGCCTTAACCGTCTGAGCCACTCAGCCCGGCAGTCATAAAGTTTATCTCTCACAAATCGCATGAGGATATGGATTGCGATGTCCAGTCTCTTAGGCTTCTTACCCTCCATGTATATGCATGTTAGTGTTGGGCCCGGCTTTGAGACGTTTACAATAAGCCCAGCTAGTTGCAGTGTGTTTATAATTGGCCTCGAAACCAAAATCTCTTGTCAGGGTCACTTTTTAATTTAGTTATTTCCTGATAGAGCATTCTCGAAAAAGCAGCCTCGTCTCTTTCCTCCAACAATACTCTCAGCTCCTTGTACACCTCCACTTTAGAAAGTTTCTTTTTCTTCTTTTTTTTTTTCATGCACGGTCAACATGCCACGAACAGAACAGGCAGAATTTGGCAGGCATCATTACGCATAGCCAGGTACTGTAAAATGTTTCTGCCATGTCTGACATGAACACTTTTGGCTGTAGTGTCACTTGCAGAGCCTCATTAATAACTCTGTAAAACACTTCCATCACAAATGCTTCTGTCCTATTTGATAGCATGAACACACACGGAAATCCTTGGAACTTGTCATCTACGACTAGGAGGGTAGTTAGTTCAAACTTATTTAAACCATGTGTGGTATCAATACAAATGAACTTGTCGCCGTATCGTAGTAACATTTCTTGCTGCGCCTCATTCATTATAATTAGAACGAAGTCCTCTGGTTTTAATTGAGGGTACATCATATAAGACAATGATTTGACCCTTGTAAAAGCGAACTATTCCTCCACGTTCGTCCATTTCACGAATCCATGATTCGACACTCGTACAATCATTCTCATGCCGCACAGCTTCAGATTTTAAATTGTACTCTTGCTCAATGTTAAATAGATCTTCTCTGGTCAGAAGATGAATGCGTTCAATGTCAGTTTCACCAATAGGATCTCTAACCTCTTCAAGGATTCTATCGAAAGGAATTTTCATCGCAATCTTCCTCGCTAAGTCATTTCTTTCCGATAGCGATAATCTCATGCGACCGAACTCTTCTTGGTGGCCTGCATGTGTTGCACAAAATAAAACATGGGGTGGTGGGGTCATGTGAGGCGAATGGAGGAGGATAGGTTACCTAGGAGAATAATGGACTCTGCTATGGAGGGTAAGAGAAGTAGAGTTGGACCAAGACGACGATGGTTAGACTCGGTTTCTAACGATTTAAAGATAAGAGGTATAGAACTAAATGAGGCCACAACACTAGTTGCAAATCGAGGATTGTGGCGACGTTTAGTACATTCACAGAGGCTTGCAGACTGAACGCTGAAAGGCATAACATTCTATAATGATAATGTATGTATGTATGTATGTATGTATGTATGTATGTATGTATGTATGTATCTATGTATGTTATATTAAACCATTAACAGGATGTTCACATATTCTGCTTTGAAACGGCTTCTATTATCTTTTTTTTTTTTGCTATTTTGTTTTACGTCGCACCGACACAGATATGTCTTATGGCGACGATGGGAGAGGAAAGGCCTAGGAAGTGGAAGGAAGCGGCCGTGGCCTGAATTAAGGTACAGCCCCGACATTTGCCTGGTGTGAAAATGGGAAACCACGGAAAACCATCTTCAGGGCTGCCGACAGTGGGGCTCGAACCCACTATCTCCCGATTACTGGATACCGGCCGCATTTAAGCGACTGCAGCTATCGACCTCGGTGCTTCTATTATCAGTCCATTGTGCTGAGATTAATGAAAATAGTATTTCTACATTATTTTGTATTGTGCCCTGGTATTGACAAAAGTATTCTGGAAATTTTAATAACTCCGAACTACAATCAACTGACTTACATAAATTGAAATACTTTAACCATTTCTGAATACCTTGTTAAATTCAGGATCATTAATACAGTACTCTCATACAGAAATTGTTTGAAACTGCAGAGCTGATCAAAAGATTCACATCAATTTGAAATGGTTTAGATTTAGCTTGCATATGCAGAATACATTTTCAAAATCACAATAAACAATATCACTTTTCAGCGTCAGTAATGTAAAACGGGCCTCCAGGCCTATCTCCAGTCGCTTGTCACGTTGTCAGCTGTCACACATTAACATAGCAGAGTTCTGTTGAGAGACAAGCATGCAGTAAGTAAACTGAGTGGTAAATAGTGTGTTATCATAATACAAGGCATACGTAGAACAATCGCATGTACTGTATATACATATTCACATTTCTATACATCGATACGATATCGATGAAGCCGTCGCGTAATGAACAATACTTGTAAAAACGAAGTAGTAAAACAGATTCCAAAATACGCAGACTCACCAAAAAAGAGGGCATTTCGGGTTTTTTAAATAATCTACCCAGACCTCGGACAATGGTCTAAAAAGGAGTGCACCCATAGTAGGGTTGGGCAGACCGGAACATTCACTTGTTCCGCAACATTAGGAGCTTGAGGCGGAGTGTTTCGGTACAGAGTGCCGAGACACGGGACACAGGACACAGGATTGTAACTGCGTCCTAGAGAGAACTTCGAGAGGCAACAGCACATGCTCCGCTTCAGCTGGAATGTGCCTGAACCGAACGTGCTGTGCCAAGGCCGCACTAGATAGATTAGTTGGCCTTGGCTGTGTCTGTGTGCCGCCCTGTGTTGGAGTGTCAACATTTTTTCATCCAGTTATATCTTTAATTCCAAAGCGATGACCCATGTTTTTCTTGGGCTTAAAAGTTTCCTTAAAGTCCAAATTAATTTTTAACATCAATCCCCGAGAAAGTGTTGAGGGAAATTTTCGAGATATTGAAGAAAGTAAATGGAAGTTGAGAGGGAAGGAATTCGAAGTGCAGAGAGCATAAGGCGTGGCGCACATTGGGACGCAGGCGAAGCAGCTAAAGCAGTGCAGATTTTTGTAATCCACACAAATCATTGCACCATCTCAAGTTGACAGACAGGGCAGGACAGAGTAGAGCAGGCCGGTTCTGCACCTACTTCCGCCTACCACGCGTAGTCTTCGAAACACAGTTTCCTGCGCACGTGTCACGCAGTTAGTTAAGAAATGGAGGAGAAAATTACCACAGCCGTTCGGTCTCACCATGTTTTGTAGGTACTATGTGAGTCATGTGGACTGCAATGCAGTATGTACGTATATATGTATGTATGTTCGTGAGAAAATGGCTGAACAGAATTTAATGAAAATCGGTATGTAAATTCGGGGAATAAGGCACTACAGTCTAGGCTATAAATCATTTTATTCACGCTGGGTAACAAGGTAGTTTAGAGAAAGGCCTAAAATGTAATCCACCGAGCAAGTGGCCGTGCGGTTAGGGTCGCGCATCTGTGAGCTTGCATTCGTGAGATAGTGGGTTCGAACCCCACTGTCGGCAGCCTTGAAGATGGCTTTCCGTGGTTTCCCATTTTCACACTAGGAAAATGCTGGGGCTGTACCTTAATTAAGGCCACGCCCGCTACCTTCCTAATCTTCCACCCTTCCGTCGCCGAAAACCTTCGATACGTTAGTGCGACGTTAAACAAACAGCAAACAAAAGAATGTAATCCTCATATATCTATGAAACAATCCGTGACCCAAGTTCTCGCAACATATAGAATTTAAGACAAAGTTCTAATGCTGATTATGGAGAGCACCATCGCCGACTCCGTCGCCGTCATCCATCATCACATTTATGTGAAGAGATAAATACGGAAAATCATTTATCATGTCTTGTCAAATATAAATGCAAACGCGTTCACAACAGATTGTCAATGTTGATTGATTTTAGTATCTTGTATCTTGTGACAACTAGATGAAAATCTAGCAGTACATTTGTAAATACATATTTTTCCCTCTCCCCCACTGTGATCCTGTTAATGAATTTACCATGCAAGTTGGTCGTGCGGTTAGGATCGCCTTGCTATGAACTTGCATTCGGGAGATAGGGGGTTCGAACCCCACTGTCGGCAACCGTGAAGATAGTTTTCCGTGGTTTCCCATTTTCACACCAGGCTAATGCTGGGGGGCTGTACCTTAATTAAGGACACGGTCGCTTCCTTCCCATTCCTAGCCCTTTCCTATTCCATCGTTGCCGTAAGACCTATCTGTGTCGGTGAGACGTAAAGGATATAAAAAATAATCATGAATTAAATTCTTTGCTTAGTCCATATGAACGCCGAACATAGGTAACATAGAAATATTGTCAGTCTTGTAAACTGGCGAAGGTGGTTGTTTTTATTGCGATTGTCTTAAGCTGAATAACCGCGTTGCCATCAGCACAAGGGAAATTGTGAAGATGACTAACAAAATGAGAAAAATCGCGAACGCTTGAAGAAAAAGAAAAAAAGGAGCCTCTTTATACTGGATGCCCCAGTATCACAGAGTCTAAAGAAAACATGTTATTTCTGAAAACCGACGAGACCCTGCGTGGCAATGTGCGCTCACGTCCACTTCGCAGTTTCGTAAGCTTCGCGCTGTTCTGCTCTGCTCTTCCCTGCTCTGCGGCCAACTGCTTCTCAATGTGCGCCCGGCCTAACAGCACGAGAGTACAACAATGTATTCATTCAGTTATATTTTTAATTCCAAAGCGACGACCCATATTTTTCTTGGGCTTAAAAGTTTCCTTAAAGTCCAAATTAATGTTTAACGTCAATCCCCGAGAAAGTGTTCAGGGAAATTTTCGAGATAGTAATTACTCACTAATTACTCACAATACAGGCCAATACATTCAACTGGTGAAAATATTCTTGAATTGGTTACTTTTAAACACCTGCACTGCCATTGTAACCTATTGTGTGTATTTTATATTGACCGGAAAAATCTTAACCTAAAAGCAGCCTTGAAACGTGATTAGTGGGCGCGAATTTCAGTGTTCCGACTGTTCTTTCACGTTCCCTGCAGCTTTATGCTGGACCATGGCCATATCTACACACAGGCACACACCACACAGCACGTTCCGTACAGGCATATTCCCAGTTCCCACTGGCGAGGAGCATGTAATGTTGCCTCTCGAAGTTCTCTCTGCACTGCGCAGTTACAGTCCCGCGTCCCGTGCGCCCGCTGCACAGTTCAGCTAGTAGGCGAAGGGCAGTGCATAGTGGCGCTTCTGATGGGACAGCGAGTCAGTGTCACCGGTTCGCTTGAGAATGTTTCGGAACAATTGACACTCGGTGTTCTGGAACAGCGGAACATAACTGTGCACCGGCACATTGTGCCGAAACAGGGACATAGTGCCCAACCCTAACCCACAGAGCAAAAGATGAACCTAGACTATGTTCCTAATTTCATCTTTCTAGATCTTTTGGATATGGAGATTTCGTGATCAGTAAGCGGTATTTGACTTATATATACAAAAGATATGCCTATGCTGGCAAGACCTAGTGTTCACACTGCACTATGTCTTCTAGTGTGGGCTAGAACAATTTTGTTACTTTCATTCACCTGTCTCAGTCTCATCCTCGGCTCTGGCAACATGAAAGTGGCCAAGGTATTCGTGATGGTAGTACTGTCATTCCTTATGCAGCCAGTCCCTGTTATGAATGGTGTGAAAATGTTGCTCATAGGGCCGGCATGGCTGTCTAATATGTACTATAATAGCAACGGCTGGCGCAGTGAGGAAAGCAACGGGAAACTACCTCGCGCGTTCCCGCTCAATACTGTTCCCTCTTTCAAGCTATAGTGGCATTTTTGTAAACATCATTGGACATTATTCGATATTTTATATAACGCAGAATGTTCTTTATAACGAAGTAATTAGTTGACTTTCTCCGGCTAAGGTCCTATACATTTTCAGTATTCTGTCGTGTTACTGTACGGCAATTTGATAATGGATACCACCCCGCGGAAATGTTCAAAAAAATTTATTACGCGCTCCCCTCTCCCCGCACAAAAACGGTTAACCATACCAAAGAAACGCATATAACTAAATTAGTAGAGAATTGTATTAAGTTTTATAATAGCCTCGAACAATGTGCGACAAACGGGAAGCAAGATGGTTGCAAGAAAACATAAAAAGATTTTCGTAACCTTTGATACCTTGATTCGCACACGCGATATCGATATCGTACGAGACTTTTCAGCCCGTCTTTAGAGACTTTACTATTATTATTATTATTATTATTATTATTATTATTATTATTATTATAGCTGCCTCTGTGGAACAGTGATAGAGTGTCTGCCTACGGATCCCAAGATAGTCGATTTAAACCCAGCAGAGGTAGTCGGATTTTCGAAGAGCGGGGGAAAAAAAAAAGTCCATTCGACACTTCATGTCGTACGATGTTGGCATGTAAAAGATCTCTGGGGACACATTTGGTGTTTACCCGACAAAATTAATGTAATATCAGGCATAGACGCCCAAGAGAGATTGGCCGATTGCAGAAACGATGACTAGTTTTAAGCCTTAGACAATGTCTACCTAAACGACGTCTAAAACGAGCACGGTCTTCCATTGCATAAACAATGTTGAGTCGATGTTTAACTAGACATCGCGTAAAGTTTCAATATTGGTTCGAAAATGAAGATAGAAGTATCTTTCATGTAACTCTTTGCATGTCACAACCAATGAAATTCGTCGTTGCGTGCGCCGAACGCCAGTCAGCTGTTTGTCTTCCTACACATTACTCAAATATGGCTACGGTAAGCTTGAGAATGGTTTGCACACAGATAAGAGTATCGCTTTCGGTGGAAATTAAATCTCATAATATTATCGATACTAAGCGACACGCCACCGTCCAGGGAAGTGTACCTTTGATTATAGCGTTGTTATAGTGAGTGTAATCTACTCATAAATACGATAGCTTCGACGAAGAGATGATGAAGCAATAGTAATGTGTAACCGAGTGTGTTGTACGGGCCGTATAAATGTAGCTTGGATTCTGGAGATCGTAGATTCGAATCGCATTATCGGCAGCCCTGAAGATTGTTTTTCGTAGTTTCCCTACTTTTACACCAGGCAAATACTAGGGCTGTTATTATGGACACGGCTCTTCTTCTCCAGTCCTCTTTAAACAATAATCACCACTACCACCACCACCACGTGCCTTTTCCTATCTGATAGTTGCCGAAAACTTATACGATTATATATATATATATATATATATATAATAAAACCCATACAACCTACTTTTTAGTTTTTATTATTAATAGTGTTTACTTGGCAGTAAATATAAGTGAATCCCTCCCGGTTGATGTATGTGACAGCCCTCTGACGATCGGGACACATAATTCTGATGTGTATCTAGTCGAAGTGACGCATAATTCCATGGAAATTACCCCATGCATATAATAAAATATATCGGTTGCCAAGAATTGTCTCAAGTTGCAGGCAATGCCTTATTCCATTATCACCTCTTTTTTCTGTAATTGTATTAGAAAATAAGGCATTGCGAATTAGATCCAATGATTGTTTTAATCCCATAATCATTTTTCATCACCATTTATTTTAAACACTGTTCAGTGGATACATTTTAGTATTTTAATTATCATCTCATGTTGTCCATCTCGTACCATTAGCGGCCGATGACCTTAAATGTTAGGCCCCTTTTAGCGAGCATCATCATCATGTAGTTCTGTCCTGGGCTATCTCAGGGTGGAGATTGACACTCTTCAGATCTTTGTGAGGAGTCGGCCCGTCGCTGGTTTGGTCGTCCGTTTGGTTTCCTACCGACGATTTCCAACTCAAGCTTCAAGGATCATCTTCTGTACCGGGAATTTCCATTACAGGCAGTATAGTCACTGACCCACTCTCGAATGCCAACCATCTTGCAAAGTCATTTCGCGGATGTGTCTGGCTCCGGGAATTACCATCGTGATTTCCTCGCTCTGAAACTCCGCATCGGGTTGGCAATTGTCACTCGTAGTAACCACACTCAAGACAGAGACCCTGTTAGATATGTTCATTCCACGGCCTCCAGAGTCAAGGAGAAAGACGTTGACGAGTGAACTATGGAGGGCTCCCATAATTTGCGCAGTATATTGGCGTCACCTCTGTTAACATTATTCGCATGTTTAGCAATTTCTATCGCTTCACGAACGATTCTAGGTGTACAGTAAAATGTTCATTTTAATAAATGACAGAAGTTGCATCAAAAATTATTAGATGGTCAATATGTATGGCATGTTCTGCCATAGCAGACTTCTCTGGATGGCAGGGACGTAAGTGCCTGCGATGTTCCTAATTCCCATTTCCACCTTCCAACACGTCTCGCCAACATAAGCCGATCCACAGGAGCAAGGAATCGTACATACTGCAGCACAGTTTCAACCAATAGGATGTTTTACAGATCGCAAGCAATTGCCTATGATGATATCAGGCTTAAAATGATCTCGATATTGTGCCTTCTGAGAATATACCAATCCTATCCGTGACGGACTGTACTTATGGCAAGAAGGCCAGACTCAAAGGGCGAGAATCACGTGACAATGTGCCTTTTGATTTAGGATGTAGCACTTCGTCAATCTGTTTCCTTGAGCAGCCATTGCTCCTCACAAACCTCCCTAGCTCGGGTGATAAGGGCGTTAAGCACAACACGCTTTTGGCAATGACGATGATGAGAAACTCCGAAGATATCTACTAGTATGGGTGGGTTTAAGGTAAACCGAATGACCTGTAGTTTCATTTCATCCCCTCGAAACCAAAACATCCAAGAACGGCAAACATCCTCCAAGTTCAGTTTCCATGGTAAATTTAATGTTTGGGTGTTGATGAGCAAGTAATTAAAAAATATGGATAAATCGTGTTTACCATGGGCTAAGATAAATGTGTCGTCGACATATCTCAACCAGATGGAATGCTTGACAGTGCAAGAATGAAGACAACGCTCTTCAAATTCATGCATAAAGAAATTAACGACGAATGGTGTCAATGGTAATCCCATGGCAACACCATCTATTTGTTCATACATTGTTTATGAAAACAGAAATATGTGGTGGTGAGGACAAGGTGAAACAGATTAACAATATCACCAGGAAATATTTTATCCAATAGAGAAAAGGTGTCCAAGATTGGAACCCTAGTGAACAGACACACAACATCAAAACTGACTAGAATATCACTAAGAGAAAGACATGCTGATTGGATAAAATGGCAATAACGTGCGGTAATTCCTGATGTGTCGCTTGAGAATTTCTACAAGATATTTGGCCAGGTTGTATGTAGGAGAACCTATACTACTGACAATACGTCTAAGGGGAACTGCGTCTTCATGAATCTTAGGAAGACCATAAAGACGTGAACTGTGGAGCCTGCAGTCACAAACCGCAAGAAATATCACTTGAATTCGAGCTACCCTTATGAAAAGACGCTGTTTTTCTATCAATGGCGTTGGTAGGATCGTTCCTTAGCACTTTATAGGTGGGATCGCAGAGAAGTTCCTCAAAATTGCTATTGTAGTTAACAGTGTACATAACTACAGTGGCACTGGCTTTATCAGCTTTCAACACCACCAAGTCCCTCTTCATTTTCAGTTGTTTAAGAGCATGCCACTCTTTGGAAGTAACGTTAGGACGAGGTCTGAAATGTCTGATAATGGCGCCGGTTTCAAAACGAATCTCCTCATCGATATAAACCGGAGAGGCTCTAAAGAATCTTCAACACCATAAATTATCAAACGGGTTTGGAGGAATGATTATATATTTTCGGATCTAACACTCATCTGAACTATACAAATGGAATGTTTTAAAACCTATGTTATTAAACATCTTAGGCGTAGATGTAACCAAAATGTGAAATTTTCGCTTCGTACGTCGAACAGTTATGGAGGAATGATGTTTTGTTTTATGGGTAGAATGTTTCAAAAATATTCCTTATTTAACATCTAGGATACAGAAGAACAACTTTAATGTAAAATTTTAAAATCGTACGTGAAGGGTTTTTGGAAAAATGAATACCGTGATTGTCAACCCCCATCTAAACTCCTTAGGGGAGAAACATTGCGAAACCACGCTGAGTGGCTCACATGGTTACAGCGTTGGCTTTCTGAGCCCAAGCTTACAAGTTCAATCCTGGCTCAGTCCGGTGGATTTTGAGATGCTGGGGTGTTGGAATTTTGTCTTGCATAATTTATTTTACGTACCGACTGATGAAAGCCGGGATCGAACCCCCTATGTAAGGAACAGAGGGAAAACTGCATACATAATGCATTTAGCAATGGACACCGACTTCACTAAGACCCATATTTAAACTAATCCTAAATTAACACTAAACAGTTCAAAGAGACTTAACGCAATGGTCATGAACATAAATAAAATTCTATGTAATACTAATAAATAGCGAAGATTGGGTAAAAAGTTTTTTTTCTACTTGCTTTACGTCGCACCGACACAGATAGCTCTGATGGCGACGATGGGATAGGAAAGGCCTAAGAGTTGGAAGGAAGCGGCCGTGGCCTTAATTAAGGTACAGCCCTAGCATCTGCCCGGTGTCAAAATGGGAAACCACGGAAAACCATCTTCAGGGCTGCCGACAGTGGGATTCAAACCCACTATCTCCCAGATGCAAGTTCACAGTCGCGTGCCCCTGACCGCACGGCCAACTCGCCCGGTGGTAAAAAGTTTCATTGCACTGTTCGGTTCTTACACAACCTACCAGGAAAAAGTTGATGTAGGAGTGTCTCATCAATGAATTGACCCAGAAAAGTAAATGAACGAAACCGCCATTCTAGAAGCCCGGAGATACCTGCTAGCGAAGCTACTGAAAAACAACATTTTCAGTATATACTTAATCGTTTTAAGCAAAAATATGTGTCCAGAGGGTTAAGAATCGTTCTTCACTAATACCAGTAACAACACGATCAAAATCGGATTGCAATGTAGTCCGTTTGAAAAAAAAAACATATTAAAATGGGAGTATCCAATCAGCGGCCCTCCATCACATTTCGTCGCTGCACCTGCGAAAACCGCTATGTGAATATTTCAGTTCAGAACTTCGGCTGAAAGGTTCTGTCGTCTATGGTTCTATACTGTGCAAGTTAAAGCAAATAATCCTTGTTCTTAATTTGCTGCGGGTCAGTATTACTCCGGGAACATCGTCACTTCTATAGCGGTTTTCGCAGACACAGTGGCAATTTGTAAGTAATATAACAATTATTTGCAATGGAAATGTACAAGCAATGTATACAGTTGATTGCTGTTAACTGTTAATACTATTTGCGATAAGAAGGTATTTGATTATGTTTATATTCAGTTCACTAGCAGATAGCGGAACATACACACCTGAATATGCCAGAAGATTCTTGTAAGGAAAGTTACTGGCGAAATCGCCAATGAAAGTGAGACACTTGGCAGAAGACACGTTGTGTAATATACATCGTCGTGAATACAAATGAACAACTATCACAAGCACTTCAAATTTACACGGCAGGCGCTGAAATCTACTTCAAAATATAGTTTGAAAATGTCTACGGAAGAATCTTAAGAGTTCGTGAGAGAAAACTGTTTCGTATTTTGTTCCAAATGCCACACAAAAAAGTGAAACAATTCAGGTGCTGTAACTGTTAAGACCAAGCATTCTGAATTATGCAACCAACAAAGGAAAACATTGTAGGTATATCAGACTACTACTAAAGGGAGTGATGTGCACGGGATACGGGATAAGACCAGAGAATATAACAAATAGTGTTAATGAGAGTCAAACGAACGATTGTAAAAAATGTGTGTATATCGCCATCATATTATGATGAATGTCAAGATGAACTAAAAGTAGTATTTGTGTATGTTCGACTCAACATTCGAAGATTTAACCAGACACGTCAATAGGGAAATTTACCCTTGAATGGAAATGGAATACAGGGGAACGTGTATGCGTACGTCACAGTCGCGTACAAGGTCTCACAATGGTTAAAATCCTCTCCCTTGTGTATACGTAGTCTGCACAGTACAGACTTGCAGCAAATCAACATTTCTTCCTGATTTGTTACAGAATGATTAATTATGGAAATCTTATAAATGGCCAATGATACAGAATTTACAATGCACTATTTCTTCTGGTATCAGCAACAAAATATTGTGATTTAATTGACTAGGCTGAATGCTTTGGCAATATAAAACTGATTGAGGTATTAGCGATGCTAGTAATCCCATTCCTCATGCAGCCAGCCCCGTTCTAAATAGTGTGAAAATGTCGCTTCTAGGGATAATTGGTGCATGCATTTAAGTGGACTTGACCGTCTGATATGAAAAAGCAACTTTTGGCTCGGTGCGGAAAGCAACGAGAAACTACTCCACTCCTCATTTCCTTAGTGTACCTCTTCCATGACGTCTAAGCAATCTATGACAGCTGAAGACAGAGCTGTTGAGGATCCAATTAGCCTTTGGGATGAGTAATGAACATACATAACAAGGAGATACGACGGTCACCAACATGGGCAACACAGAAAAAGTAATGACTGGACAGTCAGCTGGTTGTGCGTCAACGGGAAATACAAAGGGCACTAGGAAAGTTTTGCAATGTGAGTGAACGCTTTAGACCTTTTCAAAACAATTTCCACCACACTCAATCCCCTTCTCCATACGTCGAAGCCAGTCACTGAACCAAATCTGTCACTTTCCTTCGGTTACATTTTCACACTCTTGATCTCATGCCGTCAGAAGCTCCTCGTCGGATGCAAAACTCTGCCCTTTCAGCTTCATCTGCACTTCTGGGAAGAGTGCGAAGTCACATGGGGCAAGATCAGGACTGTATGGAGGGTCATCAAGCACAGTCAACCTTGATCTGGCAAGAAAATCCATTGTTACATTAGCACGATGTGCTGGAGCACTGTCGTGTTACAAGAGCCAAGTGTTGAGCCGGGACCTTGGACGGAGCTGCTTGAGAGCCTGGATGACCTGAGGCAGAAAAGTCTCACTGTACCACTTCGCAGTAACTGTCCTTTGTGTTTCTAGCACAACCCGAGTCAGGATGCCCCGTTTAGTGAAGAATACTGCAATCATCGTTTTCTTCACAGGCCTTGACTTTCGCATAGTCACAGGAGTACCCTCATCTTCAAACAGCCACACCTTGTTCTGGGATTTTGTTGGGACATCGTAATAATAAAGCCAAGTTTCGTCACCTGTAACGATGCTATTGACGTTACGCGAAGTCCCATTTTCAAACAGTTTTAGCATTTTTCGGCACCATTTCACTCGATGTGCTCTTTGTTGCTCTGAAAGCGAATGGGGCACCCAAAGGGAACAAACCTTTCTAACATGGAGATGGTCGTGTAGAATTGAATAAACAGTTGGTGCAGGCATGTGGAGGGTCTCTTGTAAATGCCGATATGTCAACCGCCTCTCTTGCTGCAATATTTTCCTCACAGCTTCAATGTTTTCCTAAGTCACTGATTCAGACGGTCGCCCAGAACGACGATCGTCTTCAACCCCTAAATTTCCCCTCTGGAACTCTTTGTAACAGCGGAAAATTGTTCTCCGATGTGGACGGTCTTTCCCCAGCAAAGGAGTCATTTCCTCCAGGCACTGGTCAACAGTTAATCCACGAGCAAAATTGTAGCGGATAATTGCGCGATATTAACCTTTAGACCACACTGACATCTTAACTTTCTTTCAATCCCACTGCTTGATAACAACTGGTGTGAAGATCGCGCCTTGCTGTTTTCTAGGCCGGTTTTCTGCCCTTTTCATCCCTCACCATACCAGGGGTGTCCAGCCAACCGTTTTTGCCTATTGCAAAAATTTCCTAGTGCCCTTTGTACTAGCGTGACGATTCCCTCTGAATCACACGTTAACAGCACACACAGGCACGGTGTAAAGGTTATCCGCCGCCTGCAGCGCTGCTGTCGATGTAAAGGCAAGTAGGTGCACAGTTTGCCGGCTAAAAGCCGGAGTGTGTAAACATTTTCTGGTCATTTTCGGTAGTTGTAGGCCTATATACGCCAGAGCTGGCGTTAACTTTTTGTGAACTAAAACGTGAAAAATATTAAGTATATGAGACTTAGAACGTATACTTCGGCATATATTTCAAATTTCTACTGCCCGTGAATATGCCTACAATTTGTTATGTCGCGGGTTGCAAGTTGGGTTATGATAAACAGTCGAATGAAAAACTTTTTTTTCCCACTCCCAGAAGATCCCAATCTGTTCAAGTGGTCGAACGTTATTTCACGACAAGATCTGCCTCTGAGTGATAAGAGTCGTATCCTTAATGTATATTTTACGGCCAAACTTATAGAAAAATGAGACTGTTTCACTGTTAATGCTGTAAAGGTGGAAATTGCAAGACAGACGCAAAGTGAATCGCACATCAGTCTCACAATTTTTTCCAAATCTTCCGATATATTTATCCTGAAACAGAAGATCTCCATATGAAAGACAATCTACCAAATCTGATGTCACTTCCACCCATGATCACGGAAATTGCAAGACAGACGCAAAGTGAATCGCACATCAGTCTCACAATTTTTTCCAAATCTTCCGATATATTTATCCTGAAACAGAAGATCTCCATATGAAAGACAATCTACCAAATCTGATGTCACTTCCACCCATGATCACGTGTGCATGGCATACGTATTATTATTATTATTATTATTATTATTATTATTATTATTATTATTATTATTATTATCGTTTGTTGGTGAGAAACATACAGAAACAGATGCTCAATCAGTTAGTGCACTCACCCATTAGTACACAAATATGGCTACAATTAGTATGGACGGTACTCTTTTCCCGATATTATTCGCTGTACTACGGACAGTAACTGGAACTTTCGGTCCGACAGTTTCCAAATAAATGTTTCATGCCAGAAATGTAATAGTAACAGCAAAAAAAGGAAAATGGGGAAAAAGGAATTACAGTAATGGTTTAAAGAATTATTTCCATTTGCGGAAAGAAGTGCTTGCTACTGCTAGATTCCTGGACTACTTCTAGTGATAAGAGCTGTCTTGAAGGCATTCCTCCAGGCTACAGTATAGAAATTCTCCAGATTTCTCCCGGCACTACAGAAAAAACACAGCTCTTGGACAAGTTTTTCTTCCGGCAGTGGAAGGCTTTGTATCGCCGCTTAACAGACATTGTGCCGACTTGTGAAGACTTTCAGTTTAATGTTTATCAGAAAAAACAGCATACTGAAAATGCAGTCCTTCATTCATTTTCACTTTTCTTCCCCGCGGTTCAAGGACATGATTAAATATTCGTGGTTCGCAACCAATTATACAACGTAGAGACCTCCCGAGTTCGAAGTGCCTGCGAAAATACTGTCTTCAAACAAGTAAAGAAAACTGAAGAACAATGTGGCCTCAAAGTGCATATTCGTTGTGCACGGTGCCAAAAATATTTGTGTTTTTGTCATGCGATTAACGTACCTCAATTATGTTTCACATTAGTTCCATAACAATAAAGTGACCTTGGCGCGTGGCAGCCTGCTAATTCGTTCTCTCTCTCTCTCTAGCACACCTGCAACTCACTCCGATGTGCGCCCCGCGAGCCAGCAAGAAGCAAGGGTTGTCCGGTAAGCTGCGTTGTCATACGGATTTTGTATCAAGGTTTCGAATACGTCCAGTTCGAAATGGCAGCTAAATTTCTGTACATCGCTATTTTATGGGTCTCCTCATGGTCTCTGGGAAATTTCATTGTCGATTTCCACATGACAGTATGGAGAATTCCCTTGTAAGCACAAACGTTCGTGATACTGATTGCGTTACTGATGAACCAATTTCTGAAGTAATACTGTTATGTCATTACTAACTGTATAATATTTTCTACGTATTTGTCACAGATTACTTTCAAAACAATAAACACTATATCTTATTTTGCTTCAAACACATATTGCACTCAAACACAGTCTTCGGGCAGTAAACAGAATGCACAGTCCTGAAACACCACAATAATGAATACACGGCTTCAAATAATTTATTTAAACGATAAATTCCGAATTAAGTCGAATCAAATCCCATTTAGAAACACATGTTCAGAGTCAGCTGATGCCTGAACCAGCACCGCATAGTGAAGGAACATATCAACCAGCTCAAGTCGTCACACTATAAATTCTTATTCGTCCTGGTTTAGCCAAACGTACCGAAAACTATAATTCTATGGATTTCTTATTTATTTATTTATTTACTTCTCCGTTCACAAAGCACAAGGTACAGCTACACTGAGCACACTTCACACTCTCAACAGATGAATTAAGTTGAGTAAACTAGGATAATGTTATGGTCAACTGACACATGTAATAATATTGAACCCATGACCTTTGTGTCCTAAGAGTTTTAAGTATGAAAGTTATTTCATGAGGCCCCACGTCAATGGTGACGAGGAGCTTGAACATAGTCTTGATATCACGGAAGCAGCGCGTGGCAAGAGGGTGGCTACCTTCATTCCCACGCTGGGATACGTGACGTCATCCGCACGTGCCAGCAGTGGAAGGATACAGAAGGAAGTTTATGTGGAATAAATATAATTAAATGAAAGAATTAGTGGTGAACGCAATATAATGAGGGTCTTGCATTTATCTATAAGACAATTGGTGTTTAGTAAGACGGATTTAAGACCGCTAAGCCATTTCTGGGGATTATTTCAGAAGGGCGCGTGTGTCTAGCGTCCCCACGGGAAGGCGACAGAAAAAAAGTGCCTATCAAATGAGGTCATCTAACCAGTTAATTTAATGTGCATAAATTTTAAATGTCCAGGAACACTACCGATAGCCATGTAGCAAGTATGTGGTTACATCCAAAACTTTTAAATACGGTTCATTTAAATCAGAAAAGTTACGCAAATTTTCTTGGCGGCAAAGGGAAAATGCCTGGAGAGAGGGGGTACTGTCTATAAATATAGAAGGGACGCCATGATGAAACCCCTGCATTTTGTATCGTGAGGCTGAAGACAGAGGGTTGAACTGCTCTGTAAATCGATCGACAAAAGTAGACCAACCGACAGATTTTAGCCGATGGGACTGGGGTCTTGACTCCATGTGGAGATAGTTTTTCTCTGAGCAGAAGTAATTGTATAAAAAGGATGGTCAAGAAACCGAAGAAGTTTTATATATTTGTGTGTGGTAAGGGAAGTAATTGGTGTGCGGGAAATAATTACTATCAGTCGAGTGCAATCAACAAGTGAAGGGTATTTCTCTTTTTTTAATGTTTTATTCTAGGAAAGTAAATAAATATTATGATGTATGGCCAGAAATGTAAAATAGCTAGATAAGCGGCGGAAGGTCACGGGTGAGCCGAAGGATGAAATCCGACGTAAATCTAAGGTAGGTGCCTTGCCATCTTACCACCTACTATATCTTGTGATGTCAAACTTATGTGCATTTGAAATTGTTTTATTTTTATGACGCAGTTAGTCACCCCTATATTTTTTGGTGAATGTCAAAATATGACGAAAGGTCATTTGTTTTATTTTCTGCTTGAATAAATTTAAAATATTGCGAGTGCCGTGTGACATGGAAAAGTTATTAGTGAGAGCTTCGAAGTGATATCACGTCCAGAGTAGATCGTCAATTTCAGTGAATTTATTGCCTATACTTTTGTGATGTTAAACTGAGATAATTTTATCTGGCGTAAAAGTTTTCTGTTTGAATTTTGACGTAAATGATGTAAGAAATCTATGGTTACCCATTTGCAATCGAGTGGAAGCATGCTGTCGGGTTGAGAATATAGAGTGGTAAATTTTGTCAGGAAGTGAAACGTTATTCTATGTCCATTTAAACTGTGTCTGACTGACAATAAAAAATAGTAGAATTTTGACAGCCATTTTGGTGAAAATCCAGTTTTGAAATGTTCATTATTAATGTATTTGTGCGTATTAAGCGTCGTGGATTCTAGATTTTTTTTCCAGTTTTTGTCAGTGAGAGCCGTCGAGTTGAGGCAGAGTTCAGAGTTGTCGTGTGAATCAGGTGATTGGAAGCCTGTAAATGTGCCGGGATATGTACAAGCCCGAGGGAGATTTTGTGTAATTTTTGGGATGGAAAGTAGAACTAGAGAATCCATGCCGGTATTAATTTGCGACGTGTACAAGTATTGTAGGGCATTTTGAAGTATAATCTATGTTCATTTTTGTTGGTCAGAAATATCGCATTTGTTTAATTATGTCGGCGAAGTTAAAGGTTTCATTCGGGGAGGCCAGTCAGGCAAGAAGAAACAGATGTTTCATATCACAGTGGAGAGGGGTCATGTCTCAATGCCGTCAGCTGATAGGAGTTCGCAGCTCGAATAACGGGATTTGGGTAGTGTGTTAGAATTGAGATCGCATTTCCTGGCAGTGGATATCAATAATTACGAAATCTAGTTGAAATTTTCATCCGGGAATAACGTGTGTGTTATTAGATACTGTAAATTTGTTTAATTGGGATTGTAATGTACATTTGAGACCACGAACTTAGAGTATAATGAGCGAGGTTAGCCAATTTCAGGGTTGTCCAAAATATAGAGCGATGGTAATGATTTTGTTTGTGAGGGGCGCACAAAGCTTCACGGAAATGTTATGACAAGATATGACATCGTAATCGGTTTACATTGTACGGCGAGTTACTTATGGTTTTGCACTTAATTATCAGGGTTATCCAAGTAGTAATAATGGTTAGTATTAGATTAAATTAAAGTGTGATGTCACGAAACAAGATAAATACTGGAAATAAGTGATGTAAATTTTTTCCAGCTACCGACGATATACATCCAACATGATTAAAAAATGAATTACGTCAAGACTTGTGTAGGGGCTTGTGAAAGAAACTATTCGTCCGCGGAGATAGAATTTGTTGTTCATTAAGATTTCATTAAATCATTTAAATTTATTTAATTATTAAATTCAGTGGAACCGTATTTTGAAATAACTTTAAATCAAGCGAATGACTTGAAGATGCATTCTGGAAATCTTAGTTTATTTTTTCTGCGGAATATGTAAATGTTAATGTAACGATTAAGGGGACATATCCGAAGGTAATGGATTTTACTGCCACAAAGTATTGTGAGCATTGTTGTTGTTTCATTATTTGACTTTGATTCATGGAGCAGTAAATGTGCTGGGGTTCGTAAAGTGGAAACTTTGGTCATCAACCGATGTAACTTAATTGTGTTTAGCCTTCAGCTTAGAAACCTGGATGGTCATGGGGTCATCAACCTCAGTGACTTAGAGTAGGGCCATATGCCACGGTAGCATCATTTTCCTTGCGGTCATCATCCACAATGACTTTAAAGTAACTTAGAAGTTTAGATGTCAGCCCATGACATAGTCGCAGGTCACATCGATTCAATTAAGGGTCCATGCCTATAACCACTGTGTGGCACACACCGATTGGACTGCCTTAATTATACCCAGAGTCCAGAGTTCGTATTACGAGGACTGGACCATAAAGAATCACTATGATGGTACATGTAGTCTCACATGGAAGCCGAATCTAAGGATTTCCAGACTTTCTTTTCTTTAATTAATAATTGAGACAACGGTTTCTAATAAGGATGCCCATCAGGCAGTTATGTCAAAGGCTCACACCAGTGTTCTGACCTTCTGTGTAAGATGATTGGGGTGTCCAGTGGACACGATTGGATCCCAATGATACCGATGATAAATGATTAACTCTTCAGAGATTACTTGAATAGGAATATTTTTTTAAACAGACCTTTCATTTGATTAGATAGATTAGAATTACTGAACCCTACCTTTACCTCAGCAAGTGACGAAGAACCTGATACGACCCAAGAGACAGATCTCATGAAATTTTGCTGATAGGTAAGGAAGGTAGGTCATAGTGGACCCAAATACCCCACTAGAATGACAGAAAACAGTTCTACACTTTTGAATCATATTTATATTAATGCACTGTGTATAAAATTATGCTTGTTTAAAGGGGACTAACACCTAAGGTCACTGGCTCGCATTGTCTAAAAAAAGATTGTGTATAATGTTTACAGTGACCTTAATGATTCCAAAATATTGGTTTGTGGTCTTGACATTCAAGGAAGAAATAGTATTTTTTAATATTCCAGAGCACACACCCTAAAAATAGACATTAAAAGGGCTACGAAACTTTTATCTGGAAATCCTTTGATATTTGATGCTAGTGACAACTGTGAAACTACTGTCAATATGTGAACTAACCTCTAACCAGAAGCTTGCATATCCAGTTTTAACACAACTGAATCAGGATATAAAAATCCAGGATGTCCATGTATGACTCTTGAACTCCTTATCCTCATGAAACATAAACATAAAATATATGGGAAAATTAAGAGACAGCATTATAGGCTGGAAATGGGATGCCAATACGTCTCGGAATATTTAAAAGATGAATATAAAATACTCCGTAATAAGGCCACTCTAAACTTTTTAAAGAGAAGCTAAGAAAAGTTCTTATTCCAGTAACAGGTTAGTTTCTAGTACAAATCCTTGGAAATTAGTTAATGAAATACATCAAACAACAAATATAGAATATAATCACCAATCCCTACAACCAATACCAGTAATTGACAAACATATCACACAGCACCAAGAAATTCTGTATTCTTGTATCCAACTGACAATGGAGAAGTAGTATGTATGATAAAAGAACTAAACAATTCAAGTAGTTGTAACTGTTATGGTTTAAGTAACACAATTTTCAAACAGTTACCAACCGAATTAGTTTCATATATCACTGCATTTCTTAACAAATCATCAGCTGAAAGTAAAGTTCGTCCATTGTTAAAAATTGCTGAAGTTATACCCATCCGTAAGGACTTGGATAAATTAGACATGAACAATTATAGATCGATTTCTATCGATCCCATTTTTGCCAAAATATCATAAAAAGTTGTTAAAATATATTAAAATTCCTTCCTAAGAATAATTACATTTATAAGTATCAATATGGCTTCATTCCAAATCCCAGCACATTCATCATTAAATTGCAGGAAGCTCTTGATTCACGAAAATTAGCTTCAGGGTTATTTATAGACTTAGCTTTTGACACAGCTGATCGTGAGATCATGATCGGAAAACTGGAAGAAGTAGGAGTAAGAGGTGTAGAGATGAGCTCGTTTAAAGATTATCTCAGTGATCGATTACAGTTCGTTTCATATAAAACTGCAAAAAGTTTCTCTCATCCTATATCCCTTGGTGTTCTTCAGGGTTCAGTACTGGGTCGATTTTATTTCTGATACTTTTGAACGATATAGGCTCCCTAAAACTACAAGGACAACCATCTCTTTGCAGATGATACAAATTATGTTTATATTGGTACTTCTGTTAAAGAACTTTAAGTAAAAATGCAGTATGACATTAGCTTATTAAAATCTTGGCTTGTGAACAATAGAGTAATCATCAATCATAACAAGACCAACTACATAAATTTTTCACAAGCCCTCATGTGCAACTCTTCTTGATCTTATATTAACATTTTATGATCATCCTTTATCAAGAGTACAATTTACTAAATTTCTATGTTTAAAAATAGAAGAAATGCTTGACTAAAACGAGCAAGTTAAAAACATACGAAAAAACCTCCAGCAATTTGAGTTCTTCACAGACTAACAAGTTACAAATTCAATCATACGTTTTTGAAATCTAGTAAGCACGCTCTCACTGAAAGTCGCCTGATTTACATGATTCATGTTTGGGGATGTTGCAGTAACGATCTCTTTTACAAACAAGAGCATTAAAAATACTTTATAATTATCTGCTTTTAACTCCTAAGGATTATTTGTTTCAAGAAATGCATGTTTCTGCCACTCCATACGTTACGTGAGAGAGCATCAGGTATGGTGGTACATGCAGTGGCGAAACGTTAAACTGCTTTTGTTGAATGCTTTAAAGAGTAAAATTGGGGAGGAAACAAATAGAGCGAGAATACCCTGTATCAACAATAATATATTGGAGAAGACGGAGGAAGAGAGAACGTATAAAAGATGAATGCAGAGGACTTAACAACGCACTCAGGAGAAAAACAGACAAAACGAAGTACACGGAAGAATGAGCGACGAAATAAAGGAGCTACAAAGAAGAGAAAGGTGCGACCTCATGTACCAACAAAACGAGAGAGCAGAGGGAGTGAAAAAGTAATAAGGACATTCGGAATAGAAGACTCTAGAGGACAAAAGGTTACGGAAGAAGCGGAGGGGCTGAAGACATGGGAAGAATACGGAAAGGAACTCTACAATAAAGAACATCGTCCGCAAGACATCAAAACAGAGACAGAGGAGGAGATTGGCGAAGACGAAAAAGGGCCCAGCATATTGACAAAGTAGAAAAGGCGATTACGGGCATGAGGATGAGGAAAGTTACAGAAGATGACATATCGGTGGATTTGCTGAAAGAAATCGAAAACGGGGTTTGAAAGCGCTGAAGCAACCCATCAACAAAATCTACGAAAATGGAGTATTATTATTACTACTATTACACTGGCGGAAAAAAATATCCAAACACCAAGAAGGAGTTGTGCTAGATTAACGATCGTAGGTAGGAGTGTTCATACATCTGAAGGATGGCCGATTCAAATTTCCCGCAAATCGCATTAGCGTGGCACTAGTAGCGGCCCCATGACTTTGCACATCAGGTTTGCTTTAAATACGGGCGTACTGTACTATAACATCCGTACACTCACATAAAATTGTACTTCATAATTAGGAACATGCGAGTCACCGCGTAACACCACCGGTACAGTCTTACTGCAAACTTTCTAAAGCAAATGGAGCGTGGTCAGTATTTAGATGGGTGACCACCCAGTACTACCACAGTATCAACACACAGGTAACTACTGTGTCAGCCAACCTCGATAGCTTTTGTTCCCTGGACACCCACACACATACGGCACACACATTAAATTTTAACACACAAAAGTTAACACACGTAACGGAAATTAATTTTCTTTAATTTAATCAATCATAAATTTATTACAGACCGACAAAGTTGCGGCGATGGACGCACCGGTATCGGTACCCCACAAATCATCTATCTCTCCGGAGATAGGTGGAACATAACAGATACCCAGGGCGAGAGCGTTAGTTACTAGTGAGATTGGACGAAGTGACTGCGAGTGGGTCAAGAATGCCTTTACGACGACGAAGTGGCCAGTATCAACAGTTCACTACGGTTGAACGAGGCCGTATAATAAGACTATGTGAAGGTAGATTTTCCTTCCGCGCTATTGCAGAATGCCTTGGGAGGATTGTCTCCACTGTGCATGCGTGCTGGCAGCAGTGGCCACGAGAAGGTAAGCACGCAAGGACACCAGGCTCCGGACGTCCCCGTGGCACCACCGGGAGGGAGGACCGACGTATTCGGCGTATGGCTGTGGCGCAGCGGATTGCCTCTGCAGCAGCAATTCGAACCACAGTGACGCAATGAACTGTTCGAAATCGGTTACTTGAAGGACAGCTCCGAGCCAGACGCCCTGCGGTGTGAATTCCACTTACTCCAAACCACTGCCGTCTGCCCAGATTCATGTACAGGGTTGGAATTGGCACTGGCTGGAAACAATGCCATCAATGTAGCCAAATACTGGTCACAACTTGTGAAAATAATATATATATATATAGTGTAGATATTTTCATGTAATACTTCCTTTCTCCTCTTTTTACTTTTATGTATGTTCTTCCATTTGTTATACTTCATATGCAAATTTTTCAAGTGCTTCATTCATAACTATATACGATTAATTTGTTCATGTACATCTTTTATATTCAGTACATATATTCAGTATCTCTTCCTTGTATATACTGGTACCTCTGACACGAATAAAAAAACTGCCGGCTGCGACTGCAGTGGTGTCAGGCGAGAGCTCATTGGAGGATGGAGTGGCGATCCGTAGTGTTTTCCGATGAAAGCTGGTTCTGCCTTGGTGCCAGTGATGGTCGTGTGTTGGTTAGGAGGAGGACAGGTAAGCGCCTGCATTCCACCTGTGGCGTCGACACACTAGCCCTACACTGGGAGTTCTGGTCTAGGGAGCAATTTCCTATGACATGAGCACTCTCTAGGTTATATCACGCACCCTGGCTGCAGATGTGTACGTCCGTCTGGTGATTCGACCTGTTGTGCTGTTATTCGCGAACAACATTTCCGGGAGTGCTTTCCAACAGGAAAATGCACGCCCTTGTGTCGCTGTTATAATCCAACGTGCTCTAGAGAGTGTCGACATGTAGCCTTGGCCTACTCGATCCCCGATCTGTCCCAAATCCAGCGCGTACGGGACGTCACTGGACGACAACTCCAGTCATCCACAACCGGCATTAACCGTCCCTGTATTGACCGACCAAGTGCAATAGCATGGACCTCGATGCCACAAGCTGACATTCAGCACCTGTACGACTGCATGCTCGTTTGCATGCCTGCATTCAACAGTGGGGCGATTACACTGGTTATTAAAGGACCAGCATGGCACATTAGCGATGGCTTTTCTCGCGCGAAATATAGTCTTGTATCTTTAATCAATTAAATACACTGACTGACAGAGCAAATGCAACACCAAGAAGGAGTGGTTCGAAAGGGATGAAAGTTGGGGAAAAACAGAGACGGCACGGACGAATAATTGATGTTTATTTCAAACCGATATGCAGGTTACACAATGCGCACGGCATCGACTCAGTAGGATGTAGGACCACCGCGAGCGGCGATGCACGCAGAAACACGTCGAGGTACAGAGTCAATAAGAGTGCGGATGGTGTCCTGAGGGATGGTTCTCCATTCTCTGTCAACCATTTGCCACAGTTGGTCGTCCGTACGAGGCTGGGGCAGAGTTTGCAAACGGCGTCCAATGAGATCCCACACGTGTTCGATTGGTGAGAGATCCGGAGAGTACGCTGGCCACGGAAGCATCTGTACACCTCGTAGAGCCTGTTGGGAGATGCGAGCAGTGTGTAGGCGGACATTATCCTGCTGAAACAGAGCATTGGGCAGCCCCTGAAGGTACGGGAGTGCCACCGGCCGCAGCACATGCTGCACGTAGCGGTGGGCATTTAACGTGCCTTGAATACGCACTAGAGGTGACGTGGAATCATACACAATAGCGCCCCAAACCATGATGCCGCGTTGTCTAGCGGTAGGGCGCTCCACAGTTACTGCCGCATTTGACCTTTCTCCACGCCGACGCCACACTCGTCTGCGGTGACTATCACTGACAGAACAGAAGCGTGACTCATCGGAGAACACGACGTTCCGCCATTCCCTCATCCAAGTCGCTCTAGCCCGGCACCATGCCAGGCGTGCACGTCTATGCTGTGGAGTCAATTGTAGTCTTCGGAGCGGACGCCGGGAGTGCAGGCCTCCTTCAACCAATCGACGGGAAATTGTTCTGGTCGATATTGGAACAGCCAGGGTGTCTTGCACATGCTGAAGAATGGCGGTTGACGTGGCGTGCGGGGCTGCCGCCGCTTGGCGGCGGATGCGCCGATCCTCGCGTGCTGACGTCACTCGGGCTGCGCCTGGACCCCTCGCACGTGCCACATGTCCCTGCGCCACCGGCGCTGCACCGTGGACACATCCCTATGGGTATCGCCTGCGATTTGACGAAGCGACCAACCTGCCCTTCTCAGCCCGATCACCATACCCCTCGTAAAGTCGTCTGTCTGCTGGAAATGCCTCCGTTGACGGCTGCCTGGCATTCTTAGCTATACACGTGTCCTGTGGCACACGACAACATGTTCTACAATGACTGTCGGCTGAGAAATCACGGTACGAAGTGGGCCATTCGCCAACGCCGTGTCCCATTTATCGTTCGCTACGTGCGCAGCACAGCGGCGCATTTCACATCATGAGCATACCTCAGTGACGTCAGTCTACCCTGCAATTGGCATAAAGTTCTGACCACTCCTTCTTGGTGTTTCATTTGCTCTGTCAGTCAGTGTATGTTACATCGACAAATATATTGCCGAAATTTCCGTATTCTACATTCCTTTCTTCATGGTGTATGGATTTTCCGCCAGTGTATTATTATTATTATTATTATTATTATTATTATTAAGAAATTCATAGCAATTGGGAAATATCCCGTGGCAATGATCTCTTACAGTCGTGAGATGATAAAGTTAAAAATTACCCAACAACAACGAGTACAACAAGCAATACCACGGGATGAAAATATTAGTAGAACTACTACTAGTTTAATATTCTAAATATATCATCATCATCATATATGAATTCTCACACAACTTATTTCCAGTGCTTAACACTACGGCTTAACATTACAACACCGTCTTATACAAAATCACACGTATTTACATTATGACTTCGGCATACAGTTTATAGAGCGGTCTAATTACTATCATCATAGCATTGTACATACAGCACGTTAATATACAAATTCATACGTACCTTTAATTCCGATGCCTTAATACTACAATTTACAGTGGGTTGAGCCAAGGCCGCACTAGATAGACAGGCCACAAGGCTCGGACCGTGACGTCACGCGAGTGGCTGGCGTTCAGCATGGCAGTGTAGGGCCCGCTCTCACTTTCACCATGATATTGTTCATGTATTCAACCTTAATGATAAAATTGAACACTCCTTCAATTGTGGCTTTACTTAGGCTTGTATACTACACGAGTTTTATGCGGGGAGAAAACTGGCAGGGCAGTACATGTACATTTCTTTGCGTAAAATTATGCTGACATCTGTCACTTGTAACTCAACACGGTATCTTGTAGAAGATCAGAACGCGTAATACGTATACAAAAAGTTTTAATCTTACTAGGAAAATGCATGATGGCAATTCACAACAATAGTCTGAAACCTTTCTTAGAAATTAAGCTGCAATTTAAAACTTACCTAACAATTCCTAAGGTTTCAGTTTATACATTTTTATTTTCCTGAGGATTTCTTCTTCTCAGCCATGAGTTTGTCTACTGTAACTTTTCTATTGTTATTCAATAATATATTACAAAAGATTTATATACATTTGTCAACGAAATGTTTACAACTATTTATTTAATCACTGCATGTTTAAACATGTTTTCGTTTTCCAGAACATTGTTGACAAGCGAAATCAGAATTTTTCTCTGAGAATCCTCATGTAAAAACATTAGTGTACAGGTTTACATTTTGTAGCTCTAAAAGTGTCTGGTACAAAACCTTTTGGTCCAGGGCAGGAGCAAGCCAAGGCCGCACTAGATAGACTCAGATAGACATTTTTTTGTCTGACTCAGAGTTGTCAAAGTCAGGATAAGTTGTCAGCTTGATTAAGCCAGTTATTTATTAAGATTTTAAATAAATGACCAGTATCAAACAACTTTTTGTGTGTGTGTTTCGTCAAATGGATTTTGAAAAGTGGGTTGAAAATTGCTTTTGCGCAGCTTTTCAAACATTTTCCTACTAACACTGTTATTATTAGAAATTATGCATGCTACCTTATAAGCTATAGGCCTATCTGTTGATACTTTAAAGACTTGCAAAGTTAGTTCTTCTAAGAAATGTCACGTTAGGTTCTTACATGGAAACAAATCAACAACGTCTTTACTTTTTTAAAACTGGATGACAACATAAAAGTTTGTGCAGTTGTAGCTAATGTAGTGTTATTTTCTCCGCTTTTACTACTACAAGCAACTACCTCTACCTTTCCTCCTAGCGGGCGATCTGGCCGTGCGGTTAGGGGCGTGCGGCTGTGAACGTGCATCGGGAGATAGTGGGTTCGAATCCCACTGTCGGCAGCCCTGAAGATGGTTTTCCGTAGTTTCCCATTTTCACACCAGGCAAATGCTGGGGCTGTACCTTAATTAAGGCCACGGCCGCTTCCTTCCAGCTGTTAGGCCTCTCCTATCCCATCGTCGCCATAAGACCTATCTGTGTCGGTGCAACGTAAAGCCACTAGCAAAAACAAAAATTAAACCTTTCGTCCTTTATAGTTCAGCTCACGTTTTATGTAGACTCCATCCAACAAGTTACAAAATATTTCCTTTAACAATTTTAGTTTCTTTTTCAAGTAATTCCAATGTGAATCATCAATACCCGAATTTCCCGTGCCTAGTTTTGCAGTAAAAGACTGTGAATAGCCGGGTGAGGCATTGTAAGAAACGTTGACTGTCTTATCTTCTTTTACGCCCAAGGATGTGCGAAAAATATTGAAGTGAACCATGTTATTAGAATACAGGAGTAAAATACTTTCTTTGCAAAGGCTATATTTAACTGTTCCTTATAAAAATTATAATTTATCAGTAATGATACACTCATCAACTTCACTTTCAATTTCATCGATTATTTTGTGTACAGATTCTATTCTGTCGTGGACAGTCACTTTTGAGTTACAAGCAGGTCTAAACAGGAAGTTACAAATACTTTTCTAATTTGACCATTTTAATATCTTGCCCCCGTCACCTAATGCACGTATATCAGGGTTATCACTCATGAAAATATCATGTTTAATGGATTTAAAATCAAGAGCCTCGTTTAATGTTAAGGAAGTACCAATTTTCGGAATATTTTCCTCAGTCATATACATTTTGAAAATACAGACTTTGTTTGTTAAAGTTGACGGAGGGGCCGATGACCTTCGATGTTAGGCACCTTAAAACAACAATCATCATCATCAAAGTTGACGGAAACTTTGTCCAAATCTAATTTGCGTTTAATACTGTACCAGGAAAGCCTAGGTCCTGGTCCATATTAATTGAAAGAAACATTACTTCAGCATAAAAGATCCGACCGACGTACGAACATCTATGTAAAGAATGTTCCAGTATGTGCCAGACCCTACGAGTGCACTAGGCGGAGTCAAGTGACGTCACCTGTCGCTTGAAGCTCACCTCCCCTAGAGATATTTCTCGAAAGAATTTTTCTTTTACCAGCTTTTTAACACCTTAACCAATTTCAACGGGACAAACGCTGAATTATAGCGGACGCCATAAAAGTTAATCCCTGTGAATTTCGAATTAATTCATCCCATGGTTGTTGAGTTATAATAATTTAAAGTTTCAACGAAATTACGTAATCACGGTCACATGGCCGAGATGCTACCCCTCCCAGCGCTGGTATCTATATATGCCAAGGCCAGCCAGCCAGCAAGCCAGTACAAGGACGAGTAGACAGCTGTGTGAGTGAGACAGAGGAGAGACCGGCCCGCGTACAGTATGTTCGCGCAGTCACGGTGAAAGTACTTTCCGTCGTATTTCCGGAACGCGAAATTATATCGCCGACAGAATTATAAAAGACGTCGCACTATATTTAGTATATCGCGTCGCGACTACAGTCTAATCCTAAAGACATTTAAGAATGTAATACGAGTGAACTTATTGAAGTGCAAACATTAACTATTTTACGTTCACAGAATATGTCATTACGTGTAGACTTATGATTTTGAACTTCTGCAGAAACTAATGTGTAGAATCACCAGAACTCGTTTCTTTCCGAGTATTGAACAGTATTCCTTTATTCATGCCACGTCAGTATACGACTTACAGTAATTTGAGTGAAAATTAAGAACTTTTCTGAGGTAATATAACATTATAATAACAGGATAAGCAGAAAATAATTCTTAGTGACTTAATGACTGTGTTCAAAGACTGTGATTATCGACTTGCCTTTTCAAGTGTGAACTGTGCATTTATGAACGTTTCAATAACGACTGTAAATAGTAATTCATACAGGAAGGACTGTGATTCTTTCAATTACGCCATAAATAGTGTTCAACAGTCAATGACAGTGTCAGTGTTAACTACTCGCACTAAGTGAATTGTTTTTCGTGTGCGAAAAATCACCCTAATGAGCTGCAATTCTACATGATCCAGTTCCAGCCGTCATCACCTCATCGGGAACGTCAACATGGTGTGTCAAGGGAACATCGCCGATCCTGATTCTCCACGGAACATTCCAGATGTCCATCCTTCGACATTTTGTAGCAACATTTCTTGCCATAAGTGAGTAGTAACAAACTGACTAAAATTTTTTTTTTCATTAATTTGTGAACAGTGGAAACTTCAGTGCCGCGTGTGAACAAATATTTCAGAGTTCTCATAATTTCTCAGAAGTGATTAATTTAATTTCAAATTTCAGTTTCATATCTCGTAGAAAGACTTTAGGCTTTTCAAGTGTGCTATATATCAAGGGTGACGAACTGAGAACTGAAAACTATTAACCAAAATTTAATTTCTCATATCAACTTACAATTATAAGTGTGCTAAGGTTTAGAAAGACTTTAGGTGGAAATTCAATACCTCGTATTCTCACATATGAAAGACTTTGAAATCAGTAGTATTTATGCCATTTTCATGAACAGAATTCAGGAAGATTACTTTCAAACTTTTAATTTCAATGCCAGATTTGAATCAAAGATCATATCGCAGGGTGAAGAATTAATAAATTGTTTTGAAAAAGATTTTTCAACCATCTATTATTCGCTCTGCGAGTCTATCCTACTCTGTATCGGCTCCAAAACCAAGTTCCACTCCCTGAGGTCCTACTCATGCCCTTTGCCCACAACTTTTCCTGGTACAATACTGAAATTACCCTGAACGTCATCGAAGTCCTTGATCCTGTCAAATTTTTCCTCAGCTTTCTTTCTTACCTTCCTCTTCCCGTTTTTCAATTTCTTCTTGTCTTTGAATAGGATTTTTGCTCGGTGTTGGAAGATTTTTAGACAGATAGGCAGGCACATTTTCAAACTTGGGAATAGCATCGTTTGAGAGTTTTAAATGGTTAGGTTTTACAGTTAAAAGAGACATCAGGTCTTTTAACAGAATCGTCCCTAATTACCCAAACTTCGTCGAAGTGTTTTATGCACACAACTGAGCTTGCTGAAGGGATGAATTCTGTTCGATGGATGGCTATGATCCACTTTTGTTTCCGAAACAAGCCAGTAGAAAATTTAAACACTGAAATATTAGTTGATTCTACAACCAGGTGTACAATACGACGTGGCCTTAATTCACAATGTTCACACGCGTTTAAATCATTCAACACCATCGATAGCCTCACTGCTACGAAGTTCAGATCAGCCCACAAGTCACTGGCGAGAAGTGAAGCGGCTGGCGGCTCATGTGACGTAGCGCCCGAAGTGGAGGGGGAGCCTTCTGGCCTGTATATCTAGTTGGCCTTGGTTGAGCGTTGCATTAAAATATGACACTGGGTTGAGCGTTACATTAATATATGACACTATCAAATAGAAATTTACACACAATTTACAGAATGCTGGAGTCTATTCCTGAAGCACCTTACATTTTTGGGAAATGGCTGTGAGACAGATGCAGGTAATGCATGGCCAAAGGACCTTTCTGGACGTCACAATCTTTGTTCTTGCAAAGAAACAGCAAGCCAAGAAATAGGCATGCCAACGATATTGTCAGAGAGTTTTGACTGCTAACGAAGAAGTTTGGGTTCGTTTTCTAGACTGGCAGTAGCCCTTCGACGGAGTCAACTGGACAAAATGGATGAACATCCTTAAGGATATAGGAGTCAACTGGAGAGACAGGAAGCTAATTCTCAACTTGTACATGGGACAAAGATTAAAAGTGCGACTAAACTACGGAAAACAAAAAGCGTGGAAATAGGAAGAGGAGTCAAACAAGGATATTGTCTATCACCGAGTCTCTTCAACCTGTATGAAGAATAGCAGGCGAGATAAACTTTGAAAGGATACGAAAACTTCCGGATCGGAGGAAGCCTCATCAACACTATCAAGTAGGCAGATGACCTGGTATTGCTCGCAAAAAATTGAAGACAACTGCAACACATGAGGAACCCCAGTTCAGCTTTAGCCACGGTCGAGCGCGGACGTATTGCGTGGAGGTTCCCGGGAGTGGGAGTAGGGAGAGAGAGTGTGGAGTGCTGGAAGGTTGTGTGGAGTTGTAACGACAATGATTGGTGTTGAACACTACAGAGCAACTATAGGAAGATGGCAGGAGAGAAAGAAGAAGCGAAATCAGGTGAGTGTAAAAGGGAAATGGAGATTAAAGGAGAATTATTGCTTGCAGCAGCGGTGGTTATGATGTTGCTATGGATTGGGGGGGGGATCGAGCTGAACCCAGGTCCGACATCTAGTAGAAATGAGGAATGGCCAGACTTTGAAGAATTCAGAAGCCTTGTAAAAGAAGTGGTTGAAGAAGCCTGCCCCTTTGAGAAACTGAAAAATTTGATTCAAGAACAAACCAGGGAGTTCGAGAAAATGAAGGCATGACTACGGGAAAGGACTGACGACATAACATCTCAAGTGAGGAATGATGCCGAAGAAGTGGCAACACTGAAAAAGAAAATAGGACAATTAGAAGAGGAGACGCAGAAACTGAAAGCAGAAGTGGAAGCTAACACTTTAAATCGCAGGAAGAAGTGCCTATTTATATATGGTGTGCCGGAGGAGCGGAGAGAAGACAGAGTGATTACAACCTATAAAGTAGTGGACTTAATACAGGGGAAAATGAAAGTTAATTTTAGTGAAGTGGACATAGACAATGTGCAGAGAGTGGGAAAAATTAGGGGCAACAGGCCTATCAAAGTTCAACTGTTTTCTACGCTGATGGCTGATGGTGTGATAGGCAATGCGGGTAATGTGCAGAGGGAAAAATATGGATTAAGAGAGACGTGGGAGGAGAGGCGATTAGAAATGAAAAAAATACTTAGAAAGCACAGGATTCTAGCTATAAATCAGGGGCTGGGAGCAACTATCAAAGGTCAAGAACTAGTGGTGTCAGGCAGCAACTGGAAGAGAATCTGGACTGTGAATAGTTTGATGGATTTAGAAAGGAAGATAAAACAAGATGAAGAAAAAGAAAGAAGTGCTGCGATCATTGGGGAAGATAGACAAAATACCAAAAGTATCAGTGTACTGTGTGATCAGAAGCAGGGAGAGGTACCAAGTGTTAATGTGACCAGAAACAGTGAAGAGGAAAGGCAGGAAAGTCAAGGCAGTAAAGTAAGGGAAGCGCAGGGGAAAAAGGCAAGACCAGAGGCAACCTGGGGGAGTCTTGAGCTGAGTAGGAGCAGAGGGAGGAGCAGAAGCTTAAGGGACCTGAAGGGAGCTGAAGTTGGTGGAAGAGGAAGTCAACAGAGTGAAGATAGCGATGAAACGGCGGTCAAGAGAGGTGGTATAGAAGCAGGAAGGAATAAAAAATTGACAGAGATGTGGGGTACAGGTGGAAATGAAGGGGGTGTGATTACTCGAAGTAAAAAACATTACAGTATTGAACAGTGATGGCAGAAGTTGTAATTGGATGTATATAGTGTAGTTGGCGGAGGGATATTTATTGATGAAATATTTGAGTGTTGAGAGAGTAGTTAGGATGGTGGAGGTTGAAATGTGGTGATGGAGATGTATAATGCGTAGTTGGTGGACGGTTAGTTGTTGATGAAATGTGTGAATGTGGAGATGGAGTAGAGTTATGATTGTGGAGGTTGAAATGTGGTGATGGAGAAGTGATGGTATAGGGTTGTAGTATTAGATACTGATGAATATTAGGTATCGACGTATTATTCATTAGAGGATGGACGTGGCATGAAGGCAGTGGGGATGGCTACTGGGTGACCCTGTGGGGTTATATATCCGGAGTATCCGATCAACTTCATGACATGTCCAAGGAGTATGAATATGTATGGATATTGAATGATGGAGAAGCGATATTGTAATTGGATGTATAATGCGTGAATGTGGAGAGGGAACAGAGTTATGATTGTAGAGATTGAAATGTGGTGATGGAGAAGTGATGGTAGAAGGTTGTAGTAATTGGATGTATAATGAGAAGTTGGTGGAGGGTTATTTATTGGAATGTGGTACTGGAGAAGTAATTGAGAAGTGTTGGTGTGTTTATGGTTGTATTAAATTATTAAAGAGGGAAGTTAAAATATTGGCTGAGAGGTGATGATAGAGGTAAATAATGAAGTGTGTGTGGTATGATGAAATGGGGGTGTGAGAGAAGTAGGGTGAGGTGATGGTGCAGGTATTGTGTATTATGTAAATTTATTTATGGTGGAATTGAGGAGATGGAGGGATGTGTGGTGTATTCATTGCTGTAAGGTGGAGGTGGAGAAAAGATGGTAATGAGATGGCAAATTTAATGTAGAGTAGGGTGTGGTATTTGAATTAGATCAAGTATGGTTAAGCAAGGATGAAGTTGCAACAAGAGAGGAATAAAGACCGTGTGAGATGTTGAAATGCGGTACTGGAGTAGTATAGAAGAGTGGTGGTGTATTTATAGTTGTAATAAATTATTAAAGAGTGAAGTTAAAGTATTGGCTGAGAGGTGGTGGTAGAGGTAAATAATGTAGTGTGTATCTTTTAACTATATGGTATTTTAGAGAAGTAGTACATAGGGGTCTATATGTATTTATGAGAGTTGGGAAATTGTGGTCTTGTGGACGAGACGGCAAATTTAATGATGAGTATGGATTGGTATTTGAATTAAATCAAGCATGGTTAAGCAAGGATGAAGCAAGGATGAAGTTGCAACAGGAGAGAAAAAATGTAAACACAGACACGGCGGGTGAGGTAAGGTTGTCTGGGCTCAGCAATCCGGAGTAGGTCAAGCAGAAGAACAATGGCGGTGATGGAATGTGCCGTGTCGACAAGGACAGTCAGGTAGAAGGTGTAGTCTTGCTCCGGGATTGCATATGTGGTATTCTATGTTTATTTTCAAGAATGCGCTGGCCTTTCTTTGTGTCTTTTGTTTCTTTTTTCTAGGGCTAACGGTTCCTAGAGGGAATTGACCGTGGGCCATTTGTTTGTTTATATGTCGTTTATTATGTAAGGGTGGTCGTAATGGTAAGGACTGGGTATTTTTGAAGTGATTAAGTATAGAGATATGATGGTGCAGATGGCAAGGAAAGAGGGACAAGGGTGAGGAGGACTCACCCGTACGAAGTCGGGGTGGGGAAGGGCCCAAGACAAATATACGTAGGCGGGACATGACATTAAAACACTGAGGATGACTACTGGGTGACCCTATCAGAGGGAGTCACATATCCGGAGTATCCGACGGACTTCATGGCATGTCCAAGGGGTACGTTTAGAAATGGAATGGTGAGAGGGAAAACATTGTCATCTGGTTTGATTTTGGGGCCTTCAGGAGGTCTCCACGGGCAGGGCCGGTCGAGTCATCATCGGAAGGGCGGCCTTCTTCTCACCAGGGATGATGACTAGGCCGGGCAGTAGGCTTTTATGTGGTGATCTTTTCATTTTGTCTTTGTCTGTAATCTGTGGCGTTCTTTTCTTCCTTTGTATGTATATTAACTATGTCTGTTTGTTTTAAAGTTAGTAGAAGTTTGTGTGTGTGGCTAAAGTTGAACGCTGTTATTTTTCTCATTCAACGGATCAATTTGGTATTTGTTTACTGTGATCTAGAGAAAAATAATAATAAAGAATAAAAAATAAAGAATAAAAAACATGAGGAACCGGTTGGTGAAAACTGGAAGGAATCATGGCATGGAAATCAACATTGCGAAATCAAAAGTGATGAGGATATCAAAACGGGAGAAACCTTTGAAGATGATGAACCGGTGGGTGAAAACTGGAAGGAAATATGGCAAGGAAATCAACATTGCGAAATCAAAAGTGATGAGGATATCAAAAAGGGAGAAACCTTTGAGGGTTAACTGTTGACAATCCAGAACTGGAGAATGTGAAGCAGTTCAAGTATTACTCGCGCAACTTTTAATGATACTTCTTTGTACGGGGGTGAGGAGTAAGGAGGGAGCACTCGCGGCTCCGGTAATACTGCCAACTGAATGGAAATGAAATCTGAATTGAATCGATACTATGATGGATCAGTATGAATTTTCTAAACCTTCATTATCTTAAGCCAACAACTGTGTCAGACACACATTATATAACATTTCTCCATGCGAATCATGTTCCTAGCATGAATTCTATAGTTTGGCTTTGCTGTGTAAACAACAACGGTACTACTAGTAGTACGTAAAGTGTACGCCAGATGACTCACGGTGATGCATAAGCGATTCATAGTTTGTGTTTCAAAGGTGTTGCCAATGAGATCTCGAAGATTGCCGAGGTCTACCGATTCAGCACTAGGGAACCCACGTATCGCTAAAAGTTGCGCGAGTAATACCTGAGAACCTTGCTGACAAATTAAATTCGAGCAAGAATCGCCATGGCGAAAGTCGCATTCAACAAGAAGACGACTCTGTTGACCGGCAAGTTGTCTCGGAACTAAGAAAGAAAATGGCGAAGTGCTACATCTGGAGCATTGCACTGTACGGAACAAAGATGTGGACCACGAGACAGAGCGGAAAAATATCTAGAAAGTTTTGAAATGTGGTGTTGGAGGAATGGACAGATCGGGTGACGAACGACGATGTACTGAGAAGAATATGAGAAAAGAAAACTATTCTGAATGCAATTCTTCAGAGGAAGGCCAACTGGATTGGACACATACTCGACACGACGCCATCGAAGGGGAGATCAAAGGAACTGCAGGACGAGGAAGAATAATAATTCAACATCTGGATAACATGAACGATGCGAGGAGATACAAGAGACAGAAGGAAGAAGCTGAAAACAGGGAACATTAGCGTGAAAAATTCTCTGCACGAAGACACGGACATGCCACTAGGCATAATAATAATAATAATAATAATAATAATAATAATAATAATAATAGGATTCATACAAACGCTATTTGTATAATTAATTCTGACGTACACTCATACATCCCTGGTTCAAATCAGCTCAAATAAGAATAAATATTGGTACGAATAAAACTCCAACTGTTTCATTATCATTATTTATTTCACGATCACCTAATAAATGCGCACACACATATTTAAACACAAACAATTCTAACCAGTTACGAATGGCCATACTAATTACCAGACTATTTACAAATCTCTCTACCTTGTGGCGCAGCACGGGTCCAGCCTGTTCCTTTACCTGGGACGCTAATCCTTACTTTCACATTTCCAAAGTCCAGTCACATCCTACAGCCGCTGTGCGTAGACAGCCGGATTTGAACACAGTGCCAATGGCCATACAACACACAACTGTTCGTTGGTGCGGCTCCACAGATATTCTACACACAGTCCCATGCAGTGAACGACTAACGAGCTCAACAGTATTCAACAGCAGGACGATACTCGCAACGGCGAACATTAACACAGGTCAATTTATCCTCGCACTCACGGTAGCGCGTTTCCCCGCTGGCTGACGGCGATTCTCAGTCCACAGAATTAAAAGAACACACAGTACAGCTTACAGTTCTGTCGCCTCCAGTTACACACTCACTGGTCTCTCCGACACCACCACAAAAGTTCCTCGTTCAGACCTCGGCGGGACACCAGCGACAGCCAACACCTCTATCGCCCTCAGCCCAGCCACCGAACACCAACTCACTGAGTGTCACAATGACTTTCCCACAGATTCCAACTCTGACTCCGGGTCCAACACTGACTGACTCTCCGCGGCTAGCCTCCCCTCCTTTAGCACGCGTGATTTGATCCGGAAATTTCACGATGTCACTACAGGCAGAACAGGAACTCAAGCTAAGCCGGTCGCCGACAACAATACACGGACCCAGGTCGTCTGAGTCACCAGCCCCTTCCTGGAAGTACCCAAAGGAGCTGCCACCGGGCTGGTACGTAACAATACGACATATTGAGTTTTCCTTCCATGCAGGAATGCAATAACTACGAGCTTGCAAAACATATACGTTCTGTATTAATAAAATAAAATTGTACTAGGGAGAATATAAAACAACTGGACACAACTTGCTTCCGGCAAAGAAGAACAACACATGTTGCATACATAGTTCTAATGTCTGCGATGACCGAATGGCTGACTAGTTAAGGCCCCTCTAGAAGTAAAGTTTTATCGTCAGCCGTGCATGATCATGCCAGATCCGTCATTCAAAACCTTACGTGTGGACGGCAAATGTGACGTCTTATCTGAACTGAATGAGGTTTGAAGACTGATGGGCGAAAGCTCTGTGTTCATGACAACGGAAGATACGTGCAGCAGGTAGCTGGAAATAAATTAATAAATTAAAAGATCCCCATGCTGAAGATCCATTTGATGCTTATGGAAAGTATGTCGTGCATAAATTATGTGCCTTTCAGGGGAAACAACATGGCGGCGCAAAAGCTCATAAACGAGGCCGAAATGGAATCTTTGACTAAGGGCATAAAAATTATTGACTGCGCAAGACATATCCAGCGATGCACAGTACTGACTGCGAGTTGTTCGGGAGCAAAGTGTTCCACTCCACACGGTTTTCCTTATTACATCCGTCCAGAACCGCCATTGGTACAATAGGAATTCGACAGGCGATGGAAAGTCGGTGTCGTGCCAGATGCGACTGTGCCACAAGCGACCGGCGCTGACAACCTAGTTTAAATTGAACAAGCAATGTCATCATCCAAGATAAGGCAGGCTAAATCAGAACAAGAAAAGGTTACAAATTAGGCCAAACATTTATAGCACTGCTTCCCAGATTGGGAATTACATTTTCTTTGTTCTGTTCAAATAGCGAACTACTATAACCACAATCCGCGCACATTTAATTATGTACACTGAATTAGTCCGAGGACATATTCGGCTCGCCAGATGCATGTCTTTTGATTTGACTCCTGTAGGCGACCTGCGCGTCGTGATGAGGATAAGATGATGGACACGACACAATCCCAGCCCCTATGCCAGCGGAATTAACCAATGATTGTTAACATTCCCGAACCTGCCGGGAATTGAACCCCTGTGAGTAAAGGCCAGCACGCTAATAATTTAACCATGGAATTGGAGTCGTCGGTAAATACAGCCGATATAAATCTTTACGGAGAACATACCAATAACGGCAGTGAAACAAATGAAGAGTGACAAAGCACCCGGTGTAAATAACATTATCCCAGAAGCCCTAAAGGTAGGTCCAAATTTAACAGCGGAAATCATGGAGCCACTTTTAACACTAATATGGAACGAACACCTCCCTGAGGAGTGGAAGAAGGGTGTCCTCATCAAGATACCGAAGAAGGGTGACCTCTCAGATTGCAATAACTGGAGGGGAATAACGTTGCTCTCATATGGGGGAAAAGTGATGTCAACAGTCATACTGAACAGAACAAGCATAGCCGTTGACAGGAGACTACGTCAAGAACAGGCAGGTTTCAGAGAAGGTCGGTCTACTGTGGATCAAATTAACACAGTAAGGCTAATCATTGAACAATTTGCTGAGTATTAGACATCTCTGTATATACTTTTCATTGACTTTGAAAAGGCCTTTGACTCTATCAACCAGAGAAATCTGTGGAAGGCTATGGAAAAGTTCGGAATTCCACAAGAGATAGTCCGTCTTACACAGGCAATCTATGATGGATATACTTGTCAAGTAGAACATAAAGGGAAGCTGTATGAACCTTTTGCTGTAAAATCTGGAGTAAGACAAGGATGTCTACTGTTGCCAATCTTGTTTATCATGACACTAGATTGTATGCTGAGAGATGCAACGAATAGAAAGCGTGGCATTCAGCGGGGATTAAATAACCGATTGGAAGAACTGGATTATGCGGATGATCTCTGTCTTGTAGAATGTTTTCGGGACATGGAAATCAAACTGAATGACTTAAAAATAGAAGCTAAAGAAGTAGGCTTAAAGATTAATAACAAAAAGACTAAAGAAATGCGCATAAACCATCGTAACAATTGCAACTTGACTCTAGATGGAATGGATATAGAAAGGGTAGAGGAATTTTGCTACTTAGGAAGCATGGTAAGCCAGGATGGAGGTGCTTTTAGAGATGTGGTGAGTCGTATAAATAAAGCCAAAGGAGCTTTTGCACAGTTAAGACCAATATGGAGATCCCCTCACATTCGTATAAAAACGAAGCTAAGATATTCAACACAAATGTTAAATCTGTGTTACTGTATGGAAGCGAGACCTGGAAAGTGACCAAAGACATTACCACAAGGTTACAGACTTTTATAAATCGGTGTTTGAGGTATATTATGAGAATATGGTCGCCAAAAACTCTCAAACAAAGACCTTTGAGAGGCCACAAGTCAAAGTCCCATACAGGAACAGATAATGAGAAGAAAATGGAGATGGATTGGGCACACCCTGAGAAGACCACAAGAGAGTATCACAAGAAAGCATTGAGTTGGAATCCACAATGGAGTGGCAGGCAAGGCAGACCGAGGATTACCTGGAAGAGAACCATAGATAAGGAGATTGCTGGAGTTAACAAGACATGGAGGGAGGTGAAAGCATTGGCGGCAGATAGAACAAGCTGGAGAAATTTCGTCGAGGCCCTATGTTCCACATGGAATTAAAGGAAATAAGTCAAAAGTAAGTCCCAAATCACTGAGTGAAAGGTTTATAAATAATATTTAATGAGTACATTTCCATGACGAAAGTTCAAATAAAACATGCATACATTATATCACATACAAAGGTAATATATAAAACCAATTCAAGAGCTCGTCGTTGAAAACTAAATCACTATAATATATAGTTTGGAATGCCATTAATAGAGATATTCCTCCCCAAGAGAAAATATAGATGGGTCATAAATAATGGAAGAGAAGGCCAAAACCCTAAGAACGCGGGGAGAAATCTACAAAATCTACAATCAGGTAATTCTATTCTGAATACTACTATAAAACACTTCAGTTATATTTTAACGAAGATTAGGTTTGTAAATAATAATAATAATAATAATAATAATAATAATAATAATAATAATAATAATAATAATAATAATTTGGCTTTACGTCCCACTAACTCATTTTACGGTTTTCAGAGACACTGAGATGCTCGAATTTAGGCCCGCATGAGTTATTTTACATGTTAGTAAATCTACCGACACGAGGCCGACGTATTCGAGCACCTTCAAATACCACCGGACTGGGCCAGAATCGAACCTGCCAAGTTGGGGTCAGAAGGCCAGCGCTTCAACCGCCTGAACCACTCAGCCCGGTAATTATATTTGTTTTACAGTTATCTTATCTCTAAACACAGTTCTTGGGGATGATGAAGTTCAGTCCCTGGATTTTCGAGAAACAGAAAAGTTGCTTATGTAAAATTTACTGTGGGAAAATGGTAATTGTTTAGAACACGAAATATGGTGATGCGTTTACGTTTTATCCTACAACATGCCCATATATAAAGATGCGTTTCCATGTCTGGGAGAAGTTACGAAACAAGTTATCTCAATGCGTCACGGCATTGCCTGTTACGGCTATTTCGGGAGACGCTCGAATCCCCCGTCGGCCATCCTGGAAAATTTTCATTTCCAGCCAAACGCCGGAATGGTACTTTTCGCATGGCCACGACCACTTCCTTCCCATTCCTAGCCCGTACAGTTACACCCGCAGACAACACGCAGTAGTATATGTAGCTCACTCCCGTGGGGTGTACCGGGAAAAGGAGTTACAGACTGACGAGCCGAACATGTCCTCGGACCTCCCGGCACTAAAAGTCTTGCGCTAAAAAATAAAATTTGGAAACGTTCAAGGTAATCATAAGAAGTGGTAGCATTTATTCAGATACTTTGAAGTTTCGTGAGATCGTGTTACAAAATCAAACCATATTCCAGTATATACAGCATGGAAGGTAACTGATGCACCAAATTAACAGAGTAGATCTTGGTGACAGGATCACAATGCCGTAATTTTCAGGTCCCATGCTTGCGCCGTTACGCTAAGACTTGGGAGAAAGGAGACGAGTTGCTCGAATAAACGGTATGTTCCGAGCTGTCGGTGGATAGATGGCGTGGAATAACATTGGTAGACGAATACGTTTGAGTGGTGCTTTTAAAAGTAGGAATGATCACAATATGAAGATGAAGCTGAATTCAAGAGGACAAATTAAGGCAAATATTCGTTTATAAGAACCTAAGTATGCCTTTACTGGCGAGATGTAGTGTTTACAGTGCACTATATCTTCTGGTACGGGCTAGAATTAATTTGTTACTTTCATTGACCTGTCTCAGTCTCATTCTTGGCCTCGACAATATGAAAGTGACCGAGGTATGAGCAATGCTAGTAATGCCATTCCTTATGCAGCCAGTCCCTGTTATGAATGATGTGAAAATATCGCTCGTAGGATCGGTTGGTGCATGCTTTCTGACCCATATAAAACTATCCTCCAAACTCCATACCAGAACAGCTTATAATTTTTCCCGAACAAACTGGAATGATCTATCCACTTTACTATCCAACCACCTCCCCGTTCTCACCTCAGATTTCACCGGCAGTACTGACAAACAAGATAAGGCAAGACTGAAAAAAAAAAAATCAATGCGTAGAAGAAACCACACCAGTAGTAAATATACCCAGCAGATGGAAATCCCCATGGATTACCAAGGAGATACTGCGAGAAATTCCAAGAAGGGACCGCCTGCACCAGAAATGGAAAAGAAATCCAGCCGATTGTGAGTGGGAGAAATATAGACTGGCTAGGAACAAGGCTAAACAATTATCAGAGATTCCTACGATTCTTACATCCACAGTCTCAACACCAACTCCAAGGAACTCTGGGCTTTTCTCAGAGGTAAAGGTTGCAACAGAGCTCCATCTGTATTTAAACATAACGGAACGGCAGTCTCCACACCACAAGAAATTGCCGATACCTTCAACAGGAAATTTAAAAGTAACTTATCCGTCCCTACTGAGGATGAGAACATGCTATATTGAAGGACAACATCTACCCCTCTCTTCCCTCTAACCAACCTGTATTTCTCAACAAATGAAGTAAAGGAGAGCCTTCTGAAAATAAGACCTCATGCCGCGACCGGGCCGGACCGAGTGCCAGCAAGAATTCTCAAGAACTGTGCAGTCGCCTTGGCGCCCTCTCTTTGCGCTCTCTTCAACTATTCCATTAATACCGGGTCTGTACGTGTGGAGTGGAAAGAAGCCAACGTAGTGCCGGTTTTCAAAGATGGAGATAAGGAAAACGGAGATGATTACCGCCCAGTTTCTATAACATCAGGTGTTTGTAAATATATTTTTTTTTTTTGCTAGTTGCTTTACGTCGCACCGACACAGATAGGTCTTATGGCTACGATGGGACAGGAAAAGGTCTAGGAGTGGGAAGGAAGCGCCCGTGGCCTTAATTAAGGTACAGCCCCAGCATTTGCCTGGTGTGAAAATGGGAAACCACGGAAAACCATGTTCAGGGCTGCCGACAGTGGGCTTCGAACCTACAATCTCCCGAATACCGGATACTGACCGCACTTAAGCGACTGCAGCTATCGAGCTCTGTTTGTAAATGTATGGAACGTCTAGTTGCTAAATGTATGTTGGATTTTCTTAAGGAGAGAAACCTGCTGAACTCAAACCAGCACGGCTTCATTCCGGGAAAATCCTGCACAACACTTTTAACAAAAGTCATTGATGACTGGCAGTTCTCTTTGGAGCAGACTGATGTTTCACAAATAGACTGTGACTCTGGACTGGAGCAAAGCTTTTGACCAGGTGTCACATCAAAGACTTCTGTTAAAACTTAGCAACTACGGCATTCAGGGTAAACTGCTGTCATGGTTGAGGTCATTTTTGGTGGGTCGAACGCAATGTGTTGTGTACGGCGGAGCCAAATCAGACCAAACCACAATTACTTCTGGAGTAATTCAGGGCAGTGTGATAGGGCCTCTCCTGTACACGATTTATGCTCTCGATTTACAGGATTGTGTAAATTCGACCATGACGCAGTATGCCGATGACAGTCATTTACAGAGCCATGAAAAACAGTGATGATATTGTACAATTCCAATCGGATCTGGATAGTATAGCTCTGTGGTGTGAGGTAAATAAAATGTATATAAATATTAGGAAGTGTAAATATGTAAGACTAAGCAGAGCTAAACAACCACCCCAGAACCAACCTACTCTATGTGGAATCCAACTGCCGACTTCTAACTCCATCAGACTGCTCGGTATTCACATTACGGACAATCTGAAATGGAATAAACACGTGGAGGAAGTGAAGTGTAAGGCATACAGAGCGCTAGGTTTCGTCCGTAGGTGTGTCTCGCTAGGAAGAAGTAAAGCCCTACGAACGGCTTATATTTCCCTAGTGCGGTCCATACTACTATTTGGCCTGCCTTCCTGGCATCCAACGACAACGGAAAATATGAGGAAACTAAAGGGTATCCAGCGACGAGCAGAACGTTTATTTAACAAACACATTCCCTTAAACACAGTCAGGTCATTGCCACCAGTGAACTCGTTATGCACACAAATAGACGTAGCCTTCCTTAGGAAATCCCTGACAGACAACACACACCTCTCCCCTTTCCACCGCCTGCAGCTTAATTACCGCTCTGTTAAAAGAGGCCAAGGAGTTACTCTTATCCCTGCCTTCGCTAAAACAACCTCATATTTAAATGGATTTTACGAAAGGGCTGCTCGTGCCTGGAACCTTCTACCATCTGAGGTAAAGCTGCTTCCTTTTCCTCACTTCCTCCGCGAAGCAAAGAAAATGTATATGTAAATAGAAACCCATACAAGGTAAAATGGTCAAAGCTCCGGGCTATACTCACCGAGATGGGGACGCCAAAACATTTAGTGTACCTGATCCAACAACTGTACTCTTCGAACACTGCGACAGTAAGAGTTAATGGCGACCTCTCAGACGTCTTTTCTACTTGTGTTGGTGTGCGACAAGGTTGCATTCTTTCCCCCCTCTTATTTAATGTATACAGTGAGTATATTATGAGGGAGATTCTCGAGGACTGGAGTGACGGCATCACAGTTGGTGGCAGGAAAATTAACAACCTCAGATATGCAGATGACACCGTGATTATTGCAACAGATGATCATGAATTAGAAACCATCAAGCGGAGGCTACACGAGCGAAGCAGAGAATATGGTCTTGAAATCAACAATAAAAAGACCAAAGTGATGATTGTAGACCGTTTTAATAACAACAGACCTGCCATAACAAGAATTGCGGATTATGAGGTTGTCAGTCGCTTCGAGTATCTAGGATCTATTGTCACAAATACTGGAGACTGTGAACCTGAGATCCGCAAGCGCATTGCAATTGCGAGAAATTCAACAGCAAAACTTACTCGCATCTGGAAGGACACCTCCATCACTTCCAAGACAAAGCTCACCCTCATGCGAACTCTGATCTTCCCTATCGCGACCTATGCAGCAGAAACTTGGACAATGAAGACGGCGGATCGCCGCAGGATTGATGCTCTAGAAATGTGGTGCTATAGGACATTACTGCGAATACCATGGACAGCACACCGTACTAATGAATCGATCCTGCAACAGCTCGGCATCAGAACAAGACTGTCGACCCTTATCAACCAAAAACAACTCGGATATTTTGGTCATATTGCCAGAAGACAGGAGGCAATGGAAATACTTATTATAGAGGGAAAAGTCGAAGGCCGAAGACCTAGAGGACGTGCGCCGTTACGATGGATGGACCAGATCAAGAACTTAACCAGGATGAGCTTACAGCAAGCAAGTCACCATGCCCAAAGCAGATACTCCTGGAGAAAGATCATCAAAAGGATTGTCGCGTGATGCCACTACACCCTTACGAAGGGTTGGACTAAGAGAGAGATGTGATGTATATAACTTGTATAAAGTAGAATTGCAAGAAGGATGGGTGCAAGTACAGGTGTAGGTGGACGAATGTGCATGCGTGCGCGTGTGGGAGTGGTTGTGAATGAGTGCGTATACAGGGGTATGAGTAAGAGTACAATGACCGTCATAATTTTTCGGACAGACAGAGTTCCTTTATGTTTCACATAAGAATATTAATAACAAACACAAATAGTATAATTTTTCTTACTCCAGAATGAATAGTTACACATATAGATACTAAAAATAAATACTTCATTTCATGATACAGAACAAATTTGAAATGTATGAATGCAATTATAATAGTACGAAAATTGCCTGTTCATAAATATTCGGCCAATAATGCAAGTACAAGAAAAATATGAAGGATGGAGTCCATGTAGGAATATTAATACTTCGTGATTCTTTTCTTCCTGCGAAGCACTTCAGTCAGGCGTCTCGGCATGCTCTACGGAGTTTTCTTGTGGTCGAATGGTACAATTTTTCCCACTCCTCTTGCAGTCGTCTCTTCACATCAGCTTTGGAATTTATGAGAAGTTTCCGGGTGTTGTTTTCCAGTATATACCATAAATTCTCTATGGGGTTAATATCAGGGCTTTGTGGGGGAGGATTCACAACTTTAGGACAGTTCTAAAACAACTATAGCTGTACATAATAGGCCGTATGTTTCGGGTCGCTGTCCTGATAAAATTTAAACAGTCCCCAACTCCCATACTTTCTGCACTTTCCTTCAGGTAGTTTTTATAAAATCTGAAGATACTGGTGGTGGTCCATATTTCCGTCCATAAAAACCAGCTCACCTACTCCTCGAGCCGACATACAGCCCCACACAATAACATGCCCCCTTCCATGTTTTACCGTTGCGTTCATATTTCTTTCTTCACACTTCTTATTGGGCTGTCTCCAAACTATGATGCACCCATCTGAGCCAGAAACGTTGAATTTCGATTCATCGCAGAAAATAACAGTCTTCCACCAATTCATGTCTTTGGTAGATGCTCCTTAGCAAATTGTTGTCGCTTGATCCTATTTATTTTGTTGATACAGGGCTTCTTTCTTGCAGTTCGCCCGTGATAATCATCTCTATATAACACCCTCCGGATTGTACTTGCACTATCTTCTTTCCAAAACTCGCTCTCAGCTGCTGCAGCAATAGTGATTGTATTAAGACGTGGATTTCTTTTCACTTTTCATACTACTGCCCTCTCTTCTCTCCGTCTTGAAATTTTTCATACTTTCATACTACTGCCCCCTCTTCTCTCCGTCTTGAAATTTGTATCGGCAGATAATATCGTTAACAGTAATTTTCTTCATGTTCAGAAAATCTGAGATTTGTCGACATGTTTTCCCCTTTTCATGATGGAATATTACTAATTGCCTTTGATCAAATGTACTTTTGTTTCCTCTGCATCCCATTTCACTCATGAATGGTTGTGTCTGATTTGTGCATTAGGAAGGCACTGACTGGGACCTGCCTGCACAGCGCATAACAAGTGCAAAGCATACCTTTTGCAGCTAAATATCTCCTGTCCGAAAAATATTGACCAGCAATTTTTCGTACCTCAAATAAATAAAAGATATTATTACTTTGTAAACTCATCTACAAATCACAATTGGATAATTCCTGTATCTACGAAGTGCATTAAATTTAGAGTTTAGATATTTCGAATTGATTACCTGTTCTTTCTTTAATGACAGGCGTATTACACGTATAGATTATTCTGTCCGAAAAGTTCTGACTGTCACTGTATAAACGACTGGGTCTTCTTACTCTAATATTTTCAGGATAAATCAAGATTATTATTATTCTAAGGGCACAGTGTTTGGAGTGTAAATATGTAAATTTAAAATTATCTACATAAGTTTATATGTAAATATTCAATAGGGTTGATGTACACATGTGGAGATGGAGGCACCTCCGTGTATGTGGGGCTCGCCCTTTATCTACCAACCCTAAATTGTACATATGCAATTTAAGGAAAATAAATAAATAAATAAATAAATAAATAAATAAATAAATAAATAAATAAATAAATAAATAAATAATAATAATAATCATCTTGCGGTGAGTGTCTCGTGTGAAATGATAGCTTTCCTCATGGCAGTGTCTTGTTTCTCTATTTCGAGGGGTACTAACGTTCCCAATTTACATTAAGACTTCATACGCAGATAATTACTCCAGTCTTCTGGTACCTGTCGTAACTCACGTAGCAAATTGACATGTGAGAATCTTCCTCTCTTCAGTAATCATCTTCGAGACCGCCGTGAGCGATGCATAACTTTTTTCTTCTCAATTATCTCAGTTTAGAAGCACTCAGATAAATTAGTGTTAACAACAGTATTTTATCCATGATGGTCCTCGCAAGTCTGAACAGAAGTGTGAGCGAAGACTAAGCAGTGTGGACGCTTGTTCTGCATCAGTTGCATCTGTCAGTCTTACGTGATCATGCGAGACTTTAGCCCTTTGTGTACAATAACGCAGGATCGATCCCGGTAAGGTTGGCGTATTCTTGACGATGAAAACCATCTACAGTTTGTGATACCACTTATCCGATTTACACTGACTGACAGAGCAAATGCAACACCAAGAAGGAGTAGTCAGAACTTTATGCCAATTGCAGGGTAGACTGACGTCACTGAGGTATGCTCATGATGTGAAATGCGCCGCTGTGCTGCGCACGTAGCGAACGATAAATGGGACACGGCGTTGGCGAATGGCCCATTTCGTACCGTGATTTCTCAGCCGACAGTCATTGTAGAACGTGTTGTCGTGTGCCACAGGGCACGTGTATAGCTAAGAACGCCAGGCCGCCGGCAACGGAGGCATTTCCAGCAGACAGACGACTTTACGAGGGGTATGGTGATCGGGCTGAGAAGGGCAGGTTGGTCGCTTCGTCAAATCGCAGGCGATACCCATAGGGATGTGTCCACGGTGCAGCGCCGGTGGCGCAGGGACATGTGGCACGTGCGAGGGGTCCAGGCGCAGCCCGAGTGACGTCAGCACGCGAGGATCGGCGCATCCGCCGCCAAGCGGCGGCAGCCCCGCACGCCACGTCAACCGCCATTCTTCAGCATGTGCAAGACACCCTGGCTGTTCCAATATCGACCAGAACAATTTCCCGTCGATTGGTTGAAGGAGGCCTGCACTCCCGGCGTCCGCTCCGAAGACTACAATTGACTCCACAGCATAGACGTGCACGCCTGGCATGGTGCCGGGCTAGAGCGACTTGGATGAGGGAATGGCGGAACGTCGTGTTCTCCGATGAGTCACGCTTCTGTTCTGTCAGTGATAGTCACCGCAGACGAGTGTGGCGTCGGCGTGGAGAAAGGTCAAATGCGGCAGTAACTGTGGAGCGCCCTACCGCTAGACAACGCGGCATCATGGTTTGGGGCGCTATTGCGTATGATTCCACGTCACCTCTAGTGCGTATTCAAGGCACGTTAAATGCCCACCGCTACGTGCAGCATGTGCTGCGGCCGGTGGCACTCCCGTACCTTCAGGGGCTGCCCAATGCTCTGTTTCAGCAGGATGATGCCCGCCCACACACTGCTCGCATCTCCCAACAGGCTCTACGAGGTGTACAGATGCTTCCGTGGCCAGCGTACTCTCCGGATCTCTCACCAATCGAACACGTGTGGGATCTCATTGGACGCCGTTTGCAAACTCTGCCCCAGCCTCGTACGGACGACCAACTGTGGCAAATGGTTGACAGAGAATGGAGAACCATCCCTCAGGACACCATCCGCACTCTTATTGACTCTGTACCTCGACGTATTTCTGCGTGCATCGCCGCTCGCGGTGGTCCTACATCCTACTGAGTCGATGCCGTGCGCATTGTGTAACCTGCATATCGGTTTGAAATAAACATCAATTATTCGTCCGTGCCGTCTCTGTTTTTTCCCCAACTTTCATCCCTTTCGAATCACTCCTTCTTGGTGTTGCATTTGCTCTGTCAGTCAGTGTATAACGGGAGATGGAATAGCCTACATATTACGCGACGAACTTAAAAATCCTAGACCTATTTCCCGGCATGCATTGAGTTAGTAGGTGGCATCATTATTACTGATTTTCCGCCCCACTAACTACTCTTACGATTTTCGGAGAAGCCAAGGTGCCGGAATGTTGTCCCACAAGAGTTCTTTCACGTGACAGTAACTACCAACACGAGGCTGACATGTTTGAGCACCTTCAAATACCACCAGACTGAGCCAAGTTGGCTCAGAAGGCCAGCGTTCTACCGCCCGAGCTATTCGGCTCGACTGTAGGTGGCATCAAAATTAATCATTAGACGTACGGTAAACTCCATACGAACTATTTCGCAAAATACTCCGCGATCTGCGCTGGCATTCCATATCTGTCATAACTGACCTAACAGTCAGCTATTATCGCTTATTTGATTACACAACATCACTAGACGACCTTCAGGTGTGTTCAGGAGAAACACGTGAACCAAAGGTGACGTCATTAAGCCACAGGAGGTTTCTTAACGATGAAGCCCGACGTTCGTGAATGCAAGGCTAAAGCATAACCCTCCCATTTCCACTGTAATATTACTAAGTAGAAACATTCCATTTCCACTGCAGTAGTAGTAGTAGTAGCAGTAGTAGTAGTAGTAGTAGTATAAGAGAAATCGAACGGGAAGTTTCCCCATAATGATGTACGTACGAATATCAACTGCCTTCTCACACCGACATTTTTTTTAAAATTTGCTTTACGTCGCACCAACACAGATAGGTCTTATGGCGACGATGGGACAGGAAAGAGCTAGGAGTTGAAAGGAAGCTGCCGTGGCCATAATTAATGCATAGCCCCTACATTTGCCTGGTGTAAAAATGGGAAACCAAGGAAAGCCACCTTCAGGGCTGCTGACAGTGGGGTTCGAACCCACTATCTCCTGAATACTTATGCGACTGCAGCTATCGAGCTGGCTCTGACTCTTTTTAACAGTTTCAAAAGGATGAAGCGTGACCTATCATTAACACATTAATGCCTGTATTAAAATGTCAAATGCGTTCTCTGTAGCAGGGGTTCCCTATCTGTTTCGATTAAGTCATCCGTGTGACTCGTTAACAAGGCTGCCCGGTACATCCCCAGGCCCGAAAACTAACAAAAGTAACAATCATACATGACGTATTCCACACAGTAATTTTGATTTACTGTTTTGTGATTAACACAAGATAGGTTGAACAAATTTTCCAACATTTATATTTTAGTTTTGAAGTATTTTCTTAGCAACTTCTAAGACAAATTACGGGCTACAGAAAACACCCACTCCAACATTAATAAGAAACCTGAAGTTAATGTTCTGGTTTACCATTTTATAATAATAATAATAATAATAATAATAATAATAATAATAATAATAATAATAATAATAATAATGTTGTTTGAGTCATCAGTCCATAGACTGCTTTGATGCGGCTCTCCATACCACCCTATCCTGTGCTAACCTTCTCATTTTGACGTAACTATTACATCCTACATCTGCTCTAATCTGCTTGTCATATTCATACCTTGGTTTGCCCCTACCGTTCTTACCGCCTAAACTTCCTTAAAAAATCAACTGAACATGTCCTGGGTGCCTTAAGGCGTGTCCTATCATTATCTTCTGCTCGTCAAATTTAGCCAAATTGATCCATCTCACCGATTCGATTCAGTATCTCTTCATTCGTTATTCGATCTATCCATCTCAACTTCAGCATTTTTATCTAACAGCACATTTCAAAAGCTTCTATTCTCTTTATTTCCAAGCTAGTTATCGTTCATGTTTCACTTCCATACAATGCCACGCTGTAACTGTTCGACCACTCATCAAGACACTTGGGGAGATGAAAGTTATTACCTGTTGTTATGTTGTAAATATGTGTGTTGCTGACAAACTTTCGGAAGAAAATCGGCAGGAATTATTACTAATGTTATCTGGTATCGCTGAAACAGACACTCTACAGTGAGATACAAGATTTGATTATGTATGTTTTTATTAAGTGTTTGTCAGATGTAATGATGTATATATCAGCCGTTTTGTTGTAGTGTGTTATTTTCATACTAGCTGATGTACCCGTGCTTCGCTACGGGATTCTCAGAAAGACTGTCTTTGTGGTTTTCCTACCTGAAGTCGTCAGAAGGAATGTAGTGATTAAAAGCAATGCTATATAAAATACTCAATCAAAATTAATAAACCGCATATTTTCTCACATTTAACGAACAGTACTACGGTGCCGATCTAACAGACCAAAGTTCCAGTGCTGCAATGACCAGACCGCAGACAGTCATGAACACTTCCCTGCCATTATTCCTTTAAATATGCACACTGCTCATTCCAATCAGTGCCTCAGAGTAGGAATTGAATAGCTCGAATGCCATGATCAACCAGTTTGTTACGTATCAGTAGTATCAGAAATTTATCTAACTCCCCAGCTACTTCCCGCCAATTTTCAGGCAGTCTGTTATACTCGGTACGACCGGGTGATTTGGCTGTGCGGTTAGGGGCGCATAGCTGTGAGCTTGGATCCGGGAGGTAGTGGGTTTGAACTCCACTGTCAACAGCCCTGAAGATGGTTTAGCGTGGTCTCCAATTTTCACACCAGGAAAATGCTGGGGCTGTAACGTATTTAACATAGGGGCTGCTTCCTTCCCACTCCTTGCCCTCTCGTATCCCATCGTCGCCATGAGTCCTATCTGTGTCGGCGCGACGTAGAACAGATTTTAAAAAAAATCGGTATACAGCAGTAATCCCATCTATCGGAGATGAATGGCAACAGACACACAAAGCAAATCACAACAAACAATGGTCAATGTAATGTTATTGTTGATCAATGTTATGAGCTTTCTGTATTGCAGGCCTTCACATTCAGTTTTCTTTCGACTCTGTAATATAAGGCCGTCTTATAAAATTAATTATAGCGTAGACTGTAGTTCCTTATTCCCCGACTTTACATACCGATTTTCATTCAATTCTGTTTATCCATTTTCTCGTGACGGCGCTGATATGATATTAGCAACAAAAATCCATATTCATGAATATCTCCGTTATCATAGTCGGTACGGTCAAAATGTATAAGACATAAATGATCGGAAATTTAATACTATGTAACTTTATTTATATAGTAATTGTCACTAAGACCACTAATAACACAAATATTCGAGAATTATATTTTGGGCCTTCCCCTAAACTACCATTTTGCTCAGCGTGAATAAATTTATGGCCTAGATTGGAATAACTTATTCACCGAATTTGCATACCGATTTTATTTACGATGGGGCAACTAATAACAAATATTTGAGAATTAAATTTCAGGCCTTCCCCTAAATTACCATTTCTTTCAGAGATATATTATTTATACTTTATATTGTAGCGACTTATTTTATAACTTTACATACCAGTTTTCATTAAGATAGGACCACTAATAACAAATATTTGAGAATTAAATTTCAGGCCATCCACTAAACTACCATTTTACTCAGCGTGATTAAAATAATTTATAGCCTAGATTGTAGCGGTTCATCACCCGATTTTACATTCCGATTTTCAATAAATTCTCTTCAGCCGTTTTCTCGTGATGCGTGTACAGACAGACAGACAGACAGACAGACAGACAGACAGACAGACAGACAGACAGACAGACAGACAGACAGAAATTACGGAAAAGTAAAAAATGCATTCTCTTGTTACTGTGGACATGACCGATACAGAAATATCATTCTTTTCAAATTCTGAGCAATGTACAGACAAAACTCTTATTTTATATATATAGATATGTTATATCTGTAAATAACACGAGGGCGTATGTAACCGTCCAGGCTTCTCCAGCCCTACTAATTTAATATCATTTTACGCGATATCATTTGATATCAAGTTTATCCGCCATCGGCAATTATTCGTAATAACATATTTATTCTACGTCAAGCATTTGTAAATAAGGTTTTTGCAATCGTATTGTATATATTATAACATAATTTATTATTTATTATTATATTATGAAAGATAGGAATTTAGTATGTATTGGATTTGGTTAACATGTTGAAATATTGTTGTTGTCATTTCATCTCATATTTGTGTATACGGAGAAGGTTATCCTTGAGCGTGGAAATTTGCATGACTCACTTGGGTTTAACTTATGACCAAGGCTAGTAAACAGCGACCCGCGCGCGAGGCTTGCAAGCTGGTCAGCTACATCATCGACACGCCTACTGGACTTGTCAAGAAAGAAGAGAAGGGGAGTTGATAATTCGATCTATCGAATCAGCTACTTCGTTGTATATGAGTTTTGAGATTGAACTGTTACCAAGAGTGGGGGTGAGCCCATATATATAGTGATTCTCACCACGAGAACGGCAGCTAACATCCTAAGTTGCTAACTACAACTTCTACTGTGAACGACGTTATTGATTTTGAGACGGTATGTGCTCGCTTCGAGACATTGAGTGGTCGCTCCGCGACATAGTTAATTTTGTACAATGTGCTCGCTTCGATACAGTACTCTGCTGCGGTAATGTTATCGGATCTGCGTGAAACGAAACAAGCTTACGGCTTGTGTTATATTCAGTAAATCTTCTGAACGAAGAACGATGTTTAGTTCAAGTCTACGGAATTTGGTACAAGTCTGTACCGTATAAATAGTATAGCTCCGTTGGATTGAGATTTCTACTAATATGGAAAAATTCATATCTCTGAATTTTCTCCTCTTACGATCAACGCTGATCAGTTTTTACTAGTATAGGGCCAATGTCTAATTTAAAGACTAGGCAATTAGTCCAGATAGCCCATACTACATCAGAGAAGGAAGGAAGGATGCCCATGCAGCAAATTCTACATCGAGAAGAAGAGAACGAGTAACCACGGAAAACAGATGACTTCTACGGAAGCTGCAATTGGTGAGCTTCAATTAGATAAAGCAAGCAATTAGTAAATTCAGTAAAGTAAATCTAAATTCCTCCACGCTTTAAGGAAACTTTTCCGATTCATCTCATTTTTTTGTATAATACATTCATTTGTATTTTATATTGCGTTAATTTTCTTTCTTAAGCGATACTTAATGGTTAATTATTTAAAATCCTACCCCTGTGATTTAAGTGTAAGTCTCTATGCTTGTAAATATAAATTTTGGTTAAAACTGTAACCCTGGCGCCCAAACATCACATAGAGAAATGGGAAACCATGGAATGTTAATTGTTTCTATTTGCGTGGCAATTTGCGGGCAAGCCACAAATAGTTTATTTGATATTCATGTGTCCCAAGGTAATAACTTTCGTCTCCCTAAGTGTCTTGATGAGGGGTCGAACAGTTACAACGCTCCAGATGAAAGTCTTCAGAAACATCTAATTCCTATATCAATGTTTGAAGTGAGCGAATTTCATTTCTTAAGAAAGCTCTCCCTAACTTGTGCTAGTGTACATATTATGCCCTCCTTACTTCTGCCATAGTTAGATATTTTACAAACAAGTAACAATATTGCTCTACTGCCTTTAACATTTCCTAATCTAATATTTCCTGTATCATCTACCTTCTTCGTTCGACTGCACTCCATTACTTTTGGTTTGGACTTGCAGCTTCTCGAGATCTTATGCAGTCTCAGATAAAATAACAATATCATCGGCAAATCTCAAGGTCTTGGACTGTGATTCCCTTTCCAAATTCCTCTTTGATTTCCTTTACTGTCTGTTCTATGTAAACATTCAAAAGGAGAGGGGGGACTGCAGCCTTGCCTCACTCTTTTCTGGATTGCTGCTTCTTTTTCAAAGCCCTCGATTCTTATGACTGCAGACTGATTTTTACACAGATTGTAGAGAATTGTTCGTTCGCGGTGTCTGATCCCGATTCCCTTCGGAATTTAAAATAGCTTGGTTCAATCACCATTATCGAATTACAGCCGTTTCTGGCCGTGGCCCCCAGTTATCTCGGTGGTCAAGTTCCGGCCCCCAACTGAGTAATCCCTTGGTAATTGCCCTTTTCCTGTCCAGCTCCATGGCTAAATGGTTAGAGTGCTGGCCTTTGGCCACAGGGGTCCCGGATTCGATTCCCGGCAGGGTCGGGAATTTTAAAATTAATTGGTTAATTTCGCTGGCAGGGGGGCACTCCGGCACTAAAAGCCATACGCCATTTCATTTCTTTTCTTTTTTTTTGCCCTTTTCCTCATGTCTTGACATTTGTCAACACACGGTTACATTCCCAATACTGAAGCTTCTACAGGGAAATATTCCCGCGCATCACAATCCTAAGCGCTTTCCTTTCATTCAAGCAGTACAAATATGGAGAATTACGATTATGAGCCTTGCTAGAATATTCTTTGTCGCTACGTTAATTTAACATTTCGGCGTAAGATTTTTAAGTTGTTCGTACCATACGAAAAACAACGGCTGATGGTCACTCTAGTTTCAGGAATTTTTTTTTTGGGGGGGGGGCAGCCCCACTGCCTAATCCCCCCCCCGCCCCCCCCCCTGCCCTTGGCTAAGCTAGCGCACCTACATCTTAACCCTGATACAACTGTTGGAAATGTTCCTGTCATCTTTCTGCTTTGCCTTCTTCCTCTACAAGTGGCTTTCCGTATGAATTCTTAATATTCATGCACCTAGATTTCCTTTCTCCAAAGGTTTCCTGATTTTCCTGTATGCAACATCTACCTTTCCTTGGACCATACAACCTTCAACATCCTTGCACTTCTTCAGCCATTCTTCCTTACCTGTTCTGCACTTTCTATCCATTTCATTCTTTAATCGCCTGTGTCTTTTTGCCTTCATCATTTTTTGCATTCTTGTACTTTCGGCATTCATGAATCAGGTCTAGTATCTCCTGAGTTATTCACCGATTCTTAGGTGATCTTTCTTTCTTCCTATCATTTCTTCAGCAGCCCTAGTGACCTCATTTTTCACGACTGTCTATTCTTCCTCTATTATTTCCTTTAGCGTTTTCATTTAGTCCCTGTGCAACATGTTCTTTGAAATAATCCCTCACACTCTTTTAACTTGTCTAGATCCCATCTCGTTGCATTACTTCCTTTCTTCAATTTCTTCAACTTCAGATGGCATTTCATGACCAACAAGTTGTGGTCAGAGTCCACGTCTGCTCCTGGGAAAGTTATGCAATCCAACAACTGGTTTTTGAATCTCTGCCTAATCATGTATGTATGTTCAGTCCGTCAGCGCTTCCGCTGGTGGGATCCTTAACAGCTCTGCCATCAGCTGTCACAGATGGCCTAGGCATCACTGAAGAGGCGTACTAGGGAAATGAGGAGTGAGGTAGTTTCCCGTTGCTTTCCTCACCTGCCTAATCATAATGAAGTCTATTTGATACCTTCCAGTGTCTCCAGGTCTCGTCCACGTATACAGCCGTCGCTTGTGGTGTTTGAACCAATTGTTGGCAAGGACTAAATTATGATCAGTGCAGAATTCAACCAGCCGACTTCCTCTTTCTTTCCTTTGTTCCAATCCGAATTCTCCTACTGTATTACCTTCCCTTTCTTGGCCTACCACTCCATTCCAGTCTTCCATCACAAATAGATTCTCGTCACGTTTTACATAGTAATAAATCATCTCTCTCTTCATATATTCTTTCGATTTCCTCATCATTCGCTGAACTAGTGGTCATATAGACCTGCAGTATTGCGGTGGGCATTGGTTTGGAGTATCTTGCCGACAATAATTCTTTCACTATGCTGGTCGTAGTACCTTACCCGCTGACCTATTTTCTTATTCATTATTAAACCAACCCCTGCATTTCCCCTGTTTGATTTTGTGTTGATAATTCGAAGGTTGCCTGACCAAAAATCCTGTTCTTCCTGCCAACGCACTTCACTTATACCAACTACATCTAACTTCAGTCTATCCATCTCCCTTTTCAGATTCTCTAACCTACCAAAACGATTAAAACTTCTAACATTCCACGCTCCGACTCGCGGAATGTTAGTATTCATCTTCCTGATCAGTACATCATTCATACAGAGAGCTGCATGTACTTGGGAGTTAGTTACGCCTGTAGCAGTATCAACACGGCTAAGATTGAGTATTACAAAGCCATATCAGTCTATCATTTAGAATGACGCCCTTGCAACTTCCGAAAGGCTGCCACCCCTCTTTCGATGAACCATTCGTTAGGCTGGTCTTTCAACAGTACCCATCCGATATGTTTGCACTTTCCGCTCGGCTATCTGCTTCATTGGGACACGCAAGCCTCCCCACCGCGGCAAGGTCACATGGTTAGAAGTGTGTCAATCTCCTCCCTGAGATGGCCCAGGACCACTGGCTGGTAGCTTGGGTAGCAGTAAGCCGAATAGAAGATGACTGGCGTACTAAGATGGCAGCGAGCGCACGGTGCAATAGACAACGAGGAGCGCGCTTGCTTTGTTTATGCTTAGTTCAGTGACGCCAGGCCTCTTGATTGTAGTTCCACGAGTGTTCTGTGCTGTGTTATTGCAAAGTAAATAGTAGTGTATTTTACGAATTTAGGTTCGTTGCCTTGTAGTATACTTGTGGATTACAAGATTCAGTTTAAATATGTATGGGTTTATCTGAAATATAAATGAAGAAACATTCTACGGGGTATTATCATACCGCAGCGTTCAGCTTATGGATGTGCAAACAGAACCGATCAGCAGAAGGAGAATTCATTTCATCGGGGAGTTTTATACTGTACATAAGAATCTTCCTAGGGTAGTGTTTTGAGTTTTAGGTTTATTGTATCTTATTTCGCATATTCCGGAAGCAAAATGGCAATTAATTTTTGTAGGTTTCCTTTCTCGAGACCCGAACATCTAAGATCATCGATTAGGAGTATCAGGCGGGAGAATTGGGAGCCTTCTAAAACAGCTGTTCTCTGCTTGGATCACTTAGAGGAAGACTGTTTTGATAGAAATAGACAAGCCGGGCTGAGTGGCTCAGACGGTTAAGGCGCTGGCCTTCTAACCCCAACTTGGCAGGTTCGATCCTGGCTCAGTCCGGTGGTATTTGAAGGTGCTCAAATACGACAGCCCCGTGTCGGTAGATTTACTGGCACGTAAAAGAACTCCTGTGGGACTAAATTCCGGCACCTCGGCGTCTCCGAAGACCTTAAAAAGTAGTTAGTGGGACGTAAAACTTCTTTTTTTGCTAGGGGCTTTACGTCGCACCGACACAGATAGGTCTTATGGCGACGATGGGATAGGAAAGACCTAGGAGTTGGAAGGAAGCGGCCGTGGCCTTAATTAAGGTACAGCCCCAGCATTTGCCTGGTGTGAAAATGGGAAACCACGGAAAACCATCTTCAGGGCTGCCGATAGTGGGATTCGAACCTACTATCTCCCCCCGTAAAACAAATAACATTATTATTATTATTATTATTATTATTATTATTATTATTATTATTATTATTATTATTATTAGAAATGGACAAACTGTACACCTTAGAAGTGATGTACAGCCAACTGTTTTCAATTTTACTGAACGTTAACTGCAAGTAAAGATTTACTTATATTTTTTTTTTATTTCTCATAATTAAACTGACAGTTTCGATGAAATAATTGACGTGACCTTATAACAATCTTAGAAAATGAAGTCTGGAGGAATTCTAGACCTTATTTACATCAGTAATAATTATGGGTTTCAGACACTGGAGTGGTGGGAGAAGGGAAAAAAGTGTGGTGGGTGTTTGGGGCTATCCCATTATACTATTCGTGGTATTTGGGACTCTTTTAACTGGTGTTACATATTTCTGATGACTATCAATATCGCTCTGCTAGCTGAATTTAATTAAAGAGGTCTGTAATAGTAAACTAAGCTGCAGGTAATGTGATATATTGACAAGTTTTGAATATTTGCTGGTTTTATAAATGTGTACATTTGCTCCAATGATATCTTAATTTGATAATATGCGCGTTATTTCATGGAAACAGGAAATAGAAATTCATTATCAAGCACCGATTACGATATGTCGAATCTAGGCCTGTATAGTGAGCTACGTTTATAGGTACATCATTTTAAGAATGCATAATTTCGTGGCATACATGTATACAATTTACAGCAATGTTTCCAGAAACTGGTTTTCACTCGTATTGTGTTACCGATCGCTAATTGCATGTATTCAGCACCTAAGTTAATATTTGCCGGCCGTTATTATACACTCATGTTTATTGCTATCCCGGAGATTTACTGACCTCGGAATGACGTGTCAGTGATCACAATGTCCTTATGCTTTGAGTGAACATGCCTCTATATTTTTAATTATTCCAATGCGCCATTAATTGCGACTTAAAATTGACTATATTATCATTGCTTCCCCATAAGGAGAGCTCTAGGTTGGGTACGCCAACATGGCGAACCGCGCGCTCAACTTGGCGTACTTTCTCCTGCAGCGGAGACCTGCCATCAGCGATCCATGTATAGAGATCAGTGCCCAGGACAGAACTAAATGATGATGCTTGTTGTTTACAGGGGCCTAACATCTAAGATCATCGGCCCCTAATGGTACTAGATGGACGACGTGAGATGGTCATTAATATATTAAAATGCATCCTCTGACTAGTGTTTAAAATAAATGGTGATGAAAAATGATTATGAGATTAAAACAATCAGTGATCTAAATCGCAATGCCTTTTTTAATAAAAGTATAGAAAGTAGAGGGGATAATGTAATAAACAGACCTGGGATTTTAAGGCAAAGGCCTATTTCGTTCCTTACGAAATACCATGATTTAAAAAAAATGTTGCCGTTTCATGATAAATCCCTTACATTAATAGTGTTTTATAGTGCCCTAAAATGCCTAATCGTACCTTTAGAGCCTATTTTACTATTTTAGTGCCTAAAATGCCTATTTTCTACATTTAAAATAAAATTTAACTTCTGTAGTTTTTACAATCACACAATGGACATCCCTGGAACGAGCAGAACAGCAGAGGGTGGGTTTTTCACAGAAATGTGCTCTTCCCAGACAACTGTCACCGAAGGAATGCTGAGTGAAGGGTGGAGGTGGAGGATTAGCTCAGAAGAACAACGAGCAGGTAGTAAAGGACGTACTGTGTCGAGTGACGGGGTGAAGGGGAGGATTATCTAGGAAGAACAAGAAGCAGGTAGTAAGAAGGGACATACTGTGTCAAGTCGTCAGTGAAAGAACATCTGTTTAAGTGAAAATAGTTCATCATGCCTAAAATTACAAATTTTATTCCATAGCTCACCATTTCTATTCATCATCTTAGTCTCTAATTGACACTTTATTGTGTTTTAGATTTCACATGAGAAAAAATGCGACCTTCAACAGCATGCAGACTGCCAGTCACAAAGCGAAAGGAGCCACGGAAAGTAACATTAGACAGACTCCGCTCACACAAACTATATCTCCTACAACCCATAATAGTTTATATGCTGATATGTGTAGAGCCCTAGTTGCAGCAAATATCCTCTGGAATGCTGTGCATAATCCGGTTTTCAGAAATTTTTTTTTTTTACAGAAATACACCAAGCAGCACATCCCATCAGCATCTACAGTGAAGAAAAACTACTTAGATATTTGTTACAATGAGGTAATTCTGTCAACCAGGGAGGATATTGGGGAGTCTTGCATATGGTTATGTCTGAACGAAACCACCGACTCTGTGGGCAGGTACATTGCTAACCTTATAGTAGAAAAACTGGAACCAAATCAGGCATCTACCGCTCATCTTCTTTGCTCTAAACAGCTTGAGAAAGTCAATAGTCAAAGCATTGCATACTTCATCAACAAGGGGTTGCAACTGTTGTATCCTGGGAGTGTTGATTCTGAAATCCTTGTGTCCGATGCTGCTTCCTACATGACTGCCACTGTACCTCTCCTCAAAACTTTCTATCCTTCTTTAATTCATGTTACTTGCATAGCCCATACCTAGCATAGACTCGCTGAAACAGTTAGGCCCGAGTTTCCTGCAGTAAATACTCTCTTCAACAATGAAGAAAGTGTTCTTTAAGGCTCCATCAAAAATAGCCATCTTTCGAGAGAAACTCCCCTCTATTCCCCTTCCACCACAGCCAATCATCACCCGTTGGGGTTCCTGGATGGAAGCTGCCCTGTATTATGCAGAACATTTTGAGGAAATCATGACTGTGGTAGACACACTGCCTTTAACGGACAACTCTGCATGTGTGTCGTCTGTCAAAGAGCTGTTAAATGATTGTTCCAGTATTCAGAGAGACATTGCGTATATTCAGACGAATTTTTCATTTCTTCCAGTCACTATTACAAAAATGGAGGAAAAGAAAACAGTCTCAAACAGCAATTTTCTGTAATTGAGGAAGCTGAGAATAACATACTAAGTGCTACGGGCAAGGTTGGGGATAGAATAAGAGACAAGTGGTCTAGTGTACTGCAGAAGAACCCAGGTTATTCAGTGCTGAAAAGGGTACATCAGGCAATGGATGGGGAAAAGGAAAACTTACCAAGTAAAATTGAATTGAAAAATGTAGGTAAATTTCCCTATGTCCCTCTAAGTGTGGAGCGCTCTTTTTCTGCTTTCAAAATGATTTTAACAGACAAAAGACACAGCCTGACTGTGGAAAATTTGGAGATTATTGTTATGTACTGTAAAGCAAACTACGAATGAAAGTTCTGAAGGAATGTACCTCAGAAATAATAAACACATAGTCCATTTGCGTTTACACCGTTATTGGATGCCTACAGTGCTGTAATTGTCTACAGTGATTTTAGTATTAAGGTTTAAGATCAGTACTGATAATGATATATAATCCATAACTTTTTTAACACATGACCTTTTTTATATCGTTTTTGATAAATGTCTTGTTTATTCTGTCTTAATTTTGCAGTTATTTCGGTTAAGAATAGGGATACCACGTTTGTTACAGTAAAAAAGTATCACGTTACACTTTAAGTGTATATTGTAATATTTTAGTCTATTTCCTGCCTATCCACACATTTTAAAAACACATTTTAAGTGACTATTTTCTCTTTTAAAAGTCTATTTACTTGTTTTAAAAGCCTATTTTAGGCGCCTAAAACTAATTTTTAAAACATAAAATCCCAGGTCTAGTAATAAGGCATTGCCTGGAAGTACAGATAATATATGGATGTATATATAATTCAAGTCAGAAGTTAAAATAACACATTAAAATACGCAACACGAACTACAATAAGAGTCAATGGGATAACAGCGCAGTTAACAGAAATACAGTAACGCAAAGGACATCATTACACTCGAGAAAAAAGACCACTATCACTCACAAAACGGATTACGAAGTCTACTGAATGCTCGTCATCTCGCACGATGAGGGAGAGGTACTCGGGAGTTTTAGACTACGACGCAGATCGACCAGGTCAACGCACTCCATAAGGATGTGTACCACAGTAAGATGATCGCCGCACGTACACACTGGAGGGGATTCTCCTTTCAGTAAATAGGAGTGCGTTAGAATACCGTGGCCGATCCGAAATGCCACTGCTTCCTCTCGAGAAGCCGGAAGGGAAGTCCTCAATACCGCCGTTTACCTTTTAGGCTCTCAGCTTATTTGGAAGTGGAGTGGCCAGCCATTCCATCTCCCAATGGAACAAAACCAAAGGTCTCAGCAAATACCGAATATCACTTGCTGGAACCTTGTAAGGCAATGGGAGCAAGGTAACTGCCTCCTTGGCAGCCTTATCTGCTAACTCGTTTCCCTCTACACAAGGGCCTGTCAAACACCCAAAATCTCACGCGTGCAAACAGCGGCGCAGATTTCCTGTGCATAGTGCGTCAGTTCCACTCGGCTCGGACCAACGATTCGTCTCTGGGCTACTCAGCGAAGCTCGGCTCAACTCGGGTCGGATTTGGAGCGCTACGGAGCAAGTGAGAAAGGGGGAGACAGGGGGAACGAGCGAGACAGGCGTGGGGAAAGAGACAGCGCTATTGCTCCAAATCGAGGAGTGGGGGCCTGCACTCTGGGCAACCAAGCGAAGTCGTCTTTTGCACCGTGCATGCACCAGGCGCATGCAACCTGAGAGGCCCTGCTCTACACCAATGTGGCTTGGGAGCCACATAAACGTGATTCTGGTGCCGCCATTCGAACACCCGGCCAGCAGGTCCTGGATCCGCTTCACCAGAGGATGCCGAGGAAGGTATCGATAGACTGTAGCGAGCTCAAGGAGTCAGTACAAAGCAGAAAGTGTCGGCGTTCATCGGACAGTGCGTACCGCAGAGCTTCACACATAGGATAGAGCTCCGCTGTATACACACTACAGGTTACCGGGAGAGCAAAAGGAAACATCATTATCGACAACGAACGCACAGAACACTTTCTTTCTGCCCTCGAACCATCCGTGCAAATAACGACTGAACCTGGATACCGGCCAACAACGGACAGGAAGAGCCTCCGATAAATCGATGGGTCAGTGTTTTCCTTCGGGCCAGTGTGTGATCCAGGATTTCAGGTCGTCGTATTACCCACGGTGGTACTCCAATGGTTGTCTGACAAGGCAAGGAACCGAAGGTACATCACACAATCTGTGACAGCTATCGAAGCGTGTTCCAACCGGCCGCGTTATTCGAAGGTAAGCAGCGTACAGCCGACGGTTTCCATTGTGGAATACCCAAGGATAGCTTGGGTGAAGTGGCATCTGTCGTAAATTTGCAGCATAGAACAGAAGCATTTACTGGCGCCTCAGGTGTAAAGGCAGCATGCCAGATTCAGCGAGCAGGCTAGCAATGGGGCTTGTACGAAAAACTCCCGTTGCCGAACTAACTCCGCTGTGGTGAATGCTGCTCAGTTTCACAAGGACGATTTGCCTTGCTGATCCATACGCTGCACTGCCGTGGTCTGACCTGGATAAAATATGTTCCCTATAAAATCGTAGGAGCACCGTGTGGTCAGCCACCCCAATTAGTACTGCTACAATAGTTCAAAATATTGAACTTCTTAGTGCATTACACTTTTACCTGCCGCACATGTTGCTCCCACGATAATTTGCTATCGAAAAGGAGCCCAAGATCTCGGTGTCAACTACGGGGAGAGCGATATTTCCTAAATAAACCTCAGGATGCGAGTGAAGAGTGCGCTTCCGACAAAAGTGCACAACGGAGGCTTGAACGTAGTATTGCGAATATGCCCTCCCAACTCGGATACGGAATAGACGGAGGGATAAAAACTCGCAATGAATACCGGCAAGTTACCTCGGAATGTCCACTGATGCAAGATTGAAAAATGCCATATCGCCATGTGGTGTCATAGGCCTTCTCTAAGTCAAAAAAAAAAAACCACCAAATGTTGTTTGCGGAGAAATGCATACTGGATAGAACTCTCCAGGCGTACCAAGTGAGCGAGCGGCTCAAAAACCACATTGGAACTCTGACAAAAGTCCTTGTTTCTCCAGACACCACAGAAGTCAGCGATTTACTATTCTCTCAAATAGCTTACACGAGCAGTTAGAGACAAATAGGTCTATAGCTTACTGCGTACTTAGGATTTCTGTCAGGCTTGAGGACAGGAATGACTATGCCCTCTCGCCACTGAGACGGAAACTGATTCTCTATCCAGATTCGGTTTAACACATGAAGGAGATGTAACAGACTATCCTCACTAAGGTGTATCAACATCTGGTTATGGACACTGTCTGGTCCAGGAGACGTGTGCTTTAAGAGCGCAAAGGCGCTGCGGAGTTCCCACTCCGTAAAAGGCACGTTACAGTCTTCTGAAGCCGAATGGCAAAACTAAGGTGATGGCGTTCTGCCTTTCGCTTCAGAGAGAGGAAACAACGGTAATACCCGGAGCCAGACACATCCGCCAAATGATTCGCTAGATGGTTAGCAATCGAGAGCGGTTCAGTGACGATACTGCCTGCAATGGAGATTCCCAGTACAGAAGATGATCCTTGGATACGCGAAATACGTCGAAGTTTAGTCCACACTTGAGATGACGGAGTGTGTGGCATCATAGACGACACATATCTCTCCACGAAGCTTTCTTACTCTGTCGAATACGAACTCGCGCCTTAGCACGGAGTTTCTTAAATGTTATCAAATTGGCCACAGTAGGCTGCCTACGACAGCGTTTATGAGCGCGACGGCGTTGTTTTATAGCTGCAGCAAATTCTTCATTCCACCAAGGAACGAGTTTTCGACGAAGAGTCCCTGAGGAGGAGGGAATGGACTCCTCAGCAGCAGCAAAAATAACTAGAGTTATGTTACTGATATTGCTGTATACCCTCTGCCTGGTCACTTTGACCAATCAGCATGTTTAAGAATCCATCGAGGAGCCTCGACGAATTTCTGTTTCAACAAAGTAGGAATAATGGGGAAAATCGTCACTGTCACACGAGATCATCGCGTGTATTCCACCGAAACAGGGGAACCGGCGTTCGGCTGCACAGACTGACGTCTATGCGACAGTATGTGCCGTAAAGTACACTGAAATGAGTTTGTTGACGTGTATTCAAAATGCATAAATCCAGCTCTCTTACTAATGTTTCCAAATCCCTTCCCCTGTGGCAAGGTGTTTCAGAGCTCCATAGGGGGTGATGGCCGTTGAAATCGCCCAATAGGAGGAATGGAGGTGGAAGCTGATCTATAAGGTCAGTTACATCATTTTTATTAAGAGGCTGGCCTGGTGGAAAATAAACATTACACACTGTTGCTATGACAGGCAGCGGAACGCAAACTGCTACAGCCTCCAGCGGAGTTCTTACTGGAACCTCTTCGCTACAGGTATTAGAACGGACAAAAACTCCAACGCCACCGGAAGACCGGTGAGCATAATGTCGTTCTGTTGAGTATAGTCTGAAGCTTCTCAAGACCGTATGACGACTTGGTCTGAGATTACTTTCCTGAATGTAGACTATACTCGTCGAATACTCACTAATTAGCTGGCGCAGCTCAACAAGATGCCTGTCATAACCGTTACAATTCCTCAGTAACAGTGCCATAGTGTGGACTAAAAGAGTGTTAGGATATGAGCGACAAGATGCTCTTGAACCTAAACACTATTAACATCTACATCCGTAATTGTAGATGACACCTCTAACGTCCATCTCTTCATCAACAGACAGCGGGACTGACGCCCAGAACTTCGACATAATTTGGGGGCGGGATTTCGTCCTACGAGGGGAGCGCGCAGGTTTCGGAACAGGCGGACCTGCTGGCGCTGATTCATACCACCCAGATGGAGGGCATGATTTCCCCTGACCAGGAGAAGTGCGGGAGCGCCTGGTAACGGCGCTCCGCTTCTCCGCCTTCGTTTCTTGTTTAGACGGGCGGGGGCGCTTCGCAGGGGGAGAATTGCCCATCCCCCCTGCTGTGCCGACTTAGGAGTCCCAGTCGGCACAGACTTGTTTGTGGTCGAAGGTGGGGTGATCCCTCCTTTCGCGCTTTTGATCTTTGCAGCTTTGCTCGCAGAAGCAACAGCCACCTTTGGCGCAGCGATCTTCACGGGTAACGATATCGTGAATGACAAACCTGGGAGACTCAAAGCTATCATGCTGAAGTCGAGTGTCTTGTCAGGCATATTCGTGTAAGTAAACTTACGGCATGATTCCTGGTAGGAAAGACCATCAAGAGTCTTGATATCCTGGATCTTCTTCTGACTCAGATATGTCGGACAGTTCCGATCTCGAGGAGAATGAAGACCAGAGCAGTGAGTGCACGAGTACTGAGTTGTGCACTCTTCTGCGCCGTGAGCTGCTCTTCCACATGTACCACACACAGGCTGATCCGAACAACGAGATACCATGAATCTTTTGGCATTGATAGCATCGCATAGGAGGCGGGATGTTCGGCCTCACATCACAACGATAAATTGTTACTGTATGGTAACACTGTCAACTTGAAAGAGACTATGAAGGCACCAGTGGCAACGTCCTCACCGTTGACTTTGAACATGAAGCGACGGACGTGTGTCAAGCCACGGTTCTTCATGTCTTTCATCAACACATCGTCAGTGTTCAAAATAAGGTCGCGGTAGAAGATGACTCCGCGAACCAGATTCAAGAATATGTGCTCCTCCAGTTTGACGGGGATTTCGTCAAACTGGTCGCACTTAAAGCAACTGATCGGCTTGCAGTGCTGTGCGAGTCTTCAAAAGCAAACTACCGTTGCGCATTTTCTTCAGATTCCAAGTTCGGTGTAAACGCCTTCAATGCGTCTATTTGACCAGCTTAAAATCGTGCCCACCGGTTCTGGTAACAACCAGAAACCTAGGGTGAGCTGGATCCCATCCCTTCACGCTGCGCATGTTCCCAGGGGGTTCAACCCCTCGAGGTATCGAAAGTTAAAAACTTCGACGGGGAACAACTTGGACAGGTCGAAGACATTTCCGAGCCATACCCGAAATCATCATCCTCGAATGCCACCCACTCCGATCAGGGGCCTCTGTAGCCGAACCAAGCAGCCCAGGCAATATCCACCTGATCGTAACCGGTATTGCCTGGGGTCCGATGTTGGACGATGCCTAATATGGAATGACTGAGGGAGGGAATCACTAGGACTCCCTCCATCCAATCACCCGCAATAGCATGTACCCCATAGCGTGTACAGAGTAATAAATATAGATAAAAAATCAATATGTCCTTCTGGCATTCGGCTGTGCGTAATCGTACACGTAAGAGGCTCATCTCCGAGCAGCACGCACATCAAGAATTTTGAATCGGTCTACAACTAACCCTCCGGAAAAAGATGGCCACATGACCCTTTTAGTCGCCTTCTGCGACAAGCAAGGAACCTGTGAATATATTCAACCCCTCCCATCTACAGGAGGTCCAATACATGATACCAATCCATGTCCGCGCCAAGGTCGCCCCTTTTAGTCGCCTCTTACGACAGACAGGGGATACTATGGGTGTATTCTTCTTCTGCGTTCCCCACCCACAGGTGGTTAGCGAGGAAAACACAAGAAATCACTCCTAGGATGGACGAAAGTAGAATTTTAACCCGCTTCTTTTCTCAAATGTGTTACCAATGGCTGAGTGTATCGCGTTCCAGTCTCGCGAATATTCTAAATTCGTAATAAGGTTGGAATCGAAGCCACGTCAAATGAGCGGCAAGCTACCCGATGACTCCTAGACACTGCTAACGACTTGAGTAGTCACGTAAATATTTACTGAGGTAAATACCATGTAAAAGATTCATCACCATGAACATCACTTAGACGAATTGAAACGTTACATCAACTGCTGTAGCGCCGCTTGTCAAAGCAGTTGTTATCTACAGTGCTTGCACATAGCTTGTCTGCCTGACACAACCAAACAGTAGCAATACCCGCCCACTTCACCCAATACAGGGCTATCCAAACAGTTAACTAATCAAGCCCCCTTCTTAAACAAGGGGATGCACGCGTAGTTTTTTTTACCGAGGCAGCAGACGCTATGAATGCAGATGTGCATGAAAAGTAAACTCTCTAAAATGAAAATCCTCTTCGTGAAGCCCTTTGTTTTCTAGTTATCATATATTTACTATGTATGTCTATATTTACCACAATACGTTATCATATACGATGGGATACGAAAGATCCGGGACTGGGAAGATTGTGTCCGTGGTCTTAAGAAGTACGGCCGCAGTATATACCTGATATAGAACAATGGAAAACCATTTTCAGTGCTGTTCACTGCGCGGCTCAAACCATGTACCTAACGCAAGCTTACAGCTAAACAACCCGTACCGCGTAGTCTATTCCTAGCAGTCCTTCAGTCACAATGATTCAAATAGGTGGGGACCATCAACACGGAGGATCCGGAACAAATATGATGAATTAATCATCAATAATACTTCCCCATCTCATGCCAGGATTATAGGCAAATATGCGCTGCATAATAACAGACAAGGACGGCAATACAAAAGTAATCTAATATAGACAAAGTCCACTGGTCTCCCAACTGTTGTTGTTGTTGTTATTATTATTATTATTATTATTATTATTCGCTTCCATGGCTAAATGCTTAGCATGCCGACCTTTGGTCCAAAGGGTCTCGGGTTCGATTCCCGGCTGGGTCGGGGATTTCAACTTTCATTACTAAATTTTGTGTCCATCGAGCAGAGTGGTCAATCGGTTCACTGAGACACATGGCGATCAGCGAATGGTATAGCCATCATGTATGGTATGGACTGAAGAGAGCAACTGCCCACTGTCCTAATCGTTCCGTTACATTAAGCAACTGACTGAAGCTGCAATCCATGAATGGGTTAATCTTTCCTAAAACAAATTGGACAATTTGGAGATGAAATGTCACGTCCGTGTTCAAACATACCTCAGGGCCCGAGCTGGCTATAGGCTGCACGGTACTGATCTGCCACACAATGAACGATAATTGTGAGTATAAATTCCCACATTACCAACCTTGGGCTTTTGTTGCGTTTCTGTTGCTTTTGCATACAGGACTGCATATCAGCTCCGTCTAGAGCGTGACACTGTACGCTAATGAAACATGGAAAACTAGCTCAGAAAGAAAGATAATCGAAACTTTTGACATACGGTGTTCCAGTAGAATATTGAAGGTGAGATGGGTAGACCGAATCACGAATGAAGAGATACTGAATCGAATCGTGAGAAGAGAATGATTTGGCGAAATTTGACTAGAAGAGATAGAATTATAGAACAAATCTCAAGACACCCAGGACTTGTTCAGCTAGTTTTTGATGGGAGTGTAGGCGGTAAACACGACAGAGGTAGACCAAGGCAAGAATATGACAAACAGATTAGAGTAGATGTAGTAGGTAATTACGTAGAAATGAAGTTAGCACAGGATAAGGCGGGATGGAAGGCTGCATCAAACCTGTCTAAGGACTGATGACCCAAACAACAACATACGTATTCCTCTTCATGATCAACGCTTTCGTTATCAGTCTCCATAACAACCCAGTTTTAAACTATTGCTCTAAATATTTCATAGTTCAACACAACACAGCATCACAAAAACATCTTCGATTCACACTGGGAACAAATGTATTTTTGTATCTCCGTAACTTGATGGTATTTCACACGGACTGTAATTTACGAATTTTATTCTTTTGTTTAGTTTCTCCCATTTTTAAAATTTCCAGTCGTTTATTATGAGCGTAAACTCCACGTAGCCACGAGCTATATTGCTAGGACAACATAGAGAAAGTAGGTGTGATTAGCGGTGTCCATATAGCAATATCTGCAGATTTCTCAATATCAATCAATCAATCAATCAATCAATCAATCAATACTGATCTGCATGTAGGGCAGTCGCCCAGGTGGCAGATTCCCTATCTGTTGTTTTCCTAGCCATTTCCTAAATGATTTCAAAGAAATTGGAAATTTATTGAATATCTCCCTTGGTAAATTTTTCCAATCCCTAACTACCCTTCCTATAAATGAATATTTACCCCAGTTTGTCCTCTTGAATTCCAACTTTATCTTTATATTGTGATCTTTCCTACTTTTATAAACGCCACTCAAACTTATTCGTCTACTAATGTCATTCCACGCCATCTCTCCGCTGACAGCTCGGAACATACCACTTAGTCGAGCAGCTCTCCTTCTTTCTCTCAATTCTTCCCAGCCCAAACTTTGCAACATTTTTGTAACGCTACTCTTTTGTCGGAAATCACCCAGAACAAATCGAGCTGCTTTTCTTTGGATTTTTCCCAGTTCTTGAATCAGGTAACCCTGGTGAGGGTCACATACACTGGAACCATACTCTAGTTGGGGTCTTAGCAGAGACTTACATGCCGTCTCCTTTACATCCTTACTACAACCTCTAAACACCCTCATAACCATGTGCAGAGATCGGTACCCTTTATTTACAATCCCATTTATGTGATTACCCCAATGAAGATCTTTCCTTATATTAACACCTAGATACCTACAATGATGCCCAAAAGGAACTGTCACCCCATCAACGCAGTAATGTATACAATTATACAGGCTATTTTATCTACATGATGGCCACACGCGACGAAACTTCTTTTAGTCGCCAACATAAAGCAAAGAATCGTCCCCGTGACATCTGTTTACTCATGTCCACGTAAATGCACATAAGCGAGCGAGTAGCACGACTACAATGGACACAAAATTCTCATTATCGGCAGCATGGAGTTAGGCGAGAAAAATGTAAAACCCCTAACCGACCTTGACATGTTACAACAGAATTCCTGAGTTCTGTCAACCGACAGGATGACGAACAACGTTTAAGTGGATATTTCAAGAAGTGTTAAACAAGAACCAACATACAATTTAACAATAATCACCACTTCTACAAAACGAAAAGTACCTTCTGGAACCCTGATTTCACACGCTTTCCCACTGACGTACTTGTAAGTGCAAGACCGTCATTCGATCTGGGCGTGAGAGAATCCGCGTGAATGTGCCAAGACCAGACTGGTTCTAACACAGTCCAGTTGTTTTCCCTTTAAGACAGCAACAGCTATTACACACTACTAACGGTCAGATGAACAAAATGTGATTATGCTTGTTGTTTAAAGGGGCCTAACATCGAAGGTCATCGGCCCTGAACAAAATGTATCCTCTTCTCTCTACTACTACTACTACTACTACTAATAATAATACCAAGCGAGTGGTCACGCGGTTAGGGTCACGTAGCTATCTCCTTGCACTCAGGAGACAGTGGGTCCGAACCCCACTGTCGGCAGGGCAGCCCTGAAAGATGGGAGTGTCTAGTGTGTGGTGGATGTTCCACCGGTCAGTGTCAGTGCTGAGGGAATGGCGTCGTGGTGGACTGCTGAGAACCGTCGTCGCTGTGTCAATGTGTTAGTAGTGGTATAGAGGAGTGGTTCTGTAATGCCTATTGCTCACGGTAAAATGATTTTAAAAAATCCGTGGAAGCATCAGGATGGCCATCTATGAACTCACTTCTGAACTATGATGTGCATGTGCTGCCATCTATTGATAAACTTTTAAACCAAGGATTAGCTGTTCAACATACAGTGTGTTTGAGAGTATGGCTCCAACAAACAAAGCAAACCTTGCTGCTTTAGCTGCAATTATATGCTGTACAATGGTAAAAAGGGAGAAAAGAAATGCCAGGAAATTCTGGACCTGGGACTGGATCAAAAGAGAAGAAGGTAGAGGACTGCTGTCCTTGGTTGAAAATTAGTTCAGGTTAGAAGACCAGCATTCATGTAGGAATTGGGCGATTGTATTTTCTGCCTCTCTTCTTGCACTTCTGTTGTGGTAAAGTAGCGTTTTAACTTCGCACAAACAAGGATATTTCTAGTATTCGTCCAGTAAAACACTAACAGCTTCCTTAATCCACCCAGATCCTGCCATTTTAGAAAGAAGTGTTTGTTTACAACTGAGTTTCACAATCTTCTCACGACGTAGCGCCACCATAATCGTAATGTCAGCTTCGCTGATTGGTTCGTTTCGTAAAATTAATTTTACGGAATAGAACATGTCCTACTTTATGAAAAGTTTTATAAAACTTGAATTTGACCGTGAGCAACAAGCATAAAAGTTGCGCCGTGGAGATGGTTTGACAGCTGTCTTAACCAACTGCTACCTGCGCTGCACCGCAGGGGCTTCTTTGCAGGTCCAGCGAATGGTGTGAATATCTGTAGTACTGAGATTTTGAAATTAATATATATAAAATGTTATTCACTCTATCAATGTTGGTTTCTTGCACATTTAGAAGACCTGCATCGTATGTATATCAGCGTGTGAAATGTGTATAACTATGTAGTTTGACCTTATTTACAAACCAAGTGTGGAAACATGGAATCAGCTTTTCAGTCTTATGAAGAATATCCACAGCCTGTTTGTAGTTAACTGACAGGGTCAGGAATAGAATGAATGAAGAATGAAATACCGCTAAAGGAAGAAAATGCTGCCGATGCGAGGTCTGACGTGCTTTTCCGGACAAAGATTAATGGATGGAAAATGAAATGATAGCGAATTTGTTGAATAAAGAATGACCAGTGAAAACAGAAAAAAAAAAAAAAAAAAAAAAACAACTAATCTCACCCTACGTTTTCCCCGACATGCACCCCATATGAAATAGGGGTCAAGAATGAACCATAGCTACAGCTAAGGAAAGAAAATTATGTGCCCTGGCGAGGCCTGTCGCATTCCCCGGCGTATAAAAGATTAATAAATGACAAATGAAATTGTTTCAAACAGTGATGCTGATATAAAGATGAAGAAACCAGAAATAATATTTTGAACGCCAGCCTTGTCCAGCATAAACGCCACCTAAAGTGATCGGACATTGGACCCCCGAAGCAGGTGATGGGAGGCCTACGTTCCACCATCAGCGTCATGAAGAAGCTTTTTTAATTTTGAGTCCGCCTCTGTGTTGTAGTGGTGTAGAGGCCCGGGTTCGATTCCAGGCTCTGCCACGAAATTTGAAAAGTGGTACGAGGGCTGGAACGGGGTCCACTTAGCCTCGGGCGGTCAAATGACTAGAGGTGGGTTCGATTCCCACCTCAGCCATCCTGGAAGTGGTTTTCCGTGGTTTCCCACTTCTCTGCCGGGCAAATGCCGGGATGGTACCTAACTTAAGGCTACGGCCGCTTCCTTGTCTATCCCTTCCAATCTTCCCATCCCCCAACAAGGCCCCTGTTCAGCATAACAGGTGAGGCCGCCTGGGCGAGGTGTTGTCATCCTCCCCACTTGTATCCCCCCGACCCAGAGTCTGAAGCTCCAGGACAGTGCCCTTGAGGCGGTAGAGGTGGGATCCCTCGCCGAGTCCGAGGGAAAAACCGATCCTGGATGGTAAACCGATTAAGAAGAATAACTGAAATTTACAAAAGTATTGTAAACATTCGTAACATCGCCATAAAGTTTTCAGAATATTAAATTTAACATGTATTACATTGAAATTTAAAGCGTTAAGTCGCAAATGTTCATTCGATCAGCGTTGTTTTATTATGTCTTATTGAGACGATCTCCCTTGAATTTAAAACAGCCGCTTTATTACTGAAGGATTTGACATTATTTAACAAACCAAGTCTAGCAAGTGGCTGGAAAACACTGATAAGCGGTAAGTAGGCAGTGGACACTTACATTCTGAAACACGAAACTTCCCTGTGGAATTCCCAGACAAACAAGACCTCTGGCTAATTAGATCCTGGAATAATTAATGACCACGGTAAGTTTTACTGATTTTAATACGGCGCAAGTTTTACGACACCAGAGGAGTGGGGGTTGGCAATGTTGTCGTCGTTTAGTGATACGTGCCGAGTAGTTCAGGGTATGGAGCAGTCAGGCTAACTGAGAATTAATTGAACTGACAGTGTGAGTTATCGGATTCATCTGCCGTCAAACCACGTGAACAGCAGTCGTGTGTTATGAATATGATAGTCAACAGGCCTATGTTTGAACATGCCTGCGTGCACCTGCAGTGTGAAATGAATAAGCGTGCAGAGCCAATTAAAAAGTGAGTTACGGAGCTCGATAGCTGCAGTCGCTTAAGCGCGGCCAGTATCTAGTATTCGGGAGATAGTAGGTTCGAACCCCACTGTCGGCAGCCCTGAAAATGGTTTTCCGTGGTTTCCCATTTTCACACCAGGCAAATGCTGGGGCTGTACCTTAATTAAGGCCACGGTCGCTTCCTCCCCACTCCTAGCCCTTTCCTGTTCCATCGTCGCCGTAAGACCTATCTGTGTCGGTGCGACGTTAAACAACTAGCAAAAAAAAAAAAAAAAAAAAAAAGTGAGTTGCCATCTGGACCATCGCAGTTCTCAGGTAATACCAGTCAGCCGGACCACCCGCCGCGAGGAGCACTATGTGTGTGTGTGTACCAATTGTGCTATCCTGGCTGGATCCATAAAACACAGTTTTGAATTCGTTAACAACAATAACAACAGTCTAATAATAACTACAATAGGGACCGTGCGTAACAACAAATTTTCGACCGCAGCGCCCCTAGCGGAAGAGACGATTATTCATCGGTAGGAGAAACACCAGAATAACATCAGCTGTCGTTGTTTACTTATTGAATTGTGTTGTGAATACGTATAATTTGAATTAATCAGCTATGTCGAATGCTGTTATTCTTGTGGGTTTTAAGAAAATTACGTGGAGTTCACAGTATTTTAGGAATTCTACTTTGAGGAAAGGAAGAGAGCTTAATGACAGCCATCACATATATCAGGTGGAAGTAAAACTTTCAAAAGAAGTATCTGGTTTATGTTTGAGAGAGACAAATGTTAGTCAAACCCCATATAATATTAACATCAAGGTAAGAATATAGAATTTTCTTAATTTAGACACTTTTAATAATTTATAAATTTGTAATAATCTTAGTTTGAACATTATTAGCCTAAACATATAACCTTAATATTCAATTTAATTTTTCCTGTTCGATAGCTAGGTATCTTGTTTATTTATTTATTTATTTATTTATTTATTTATTTGTTGTTTTAGATTGACTGCAACAGAAACCTAGTGGAAGCTGTCTGCACTTGCAAGGCAGGTCTATCTGGAAGATGTAAACACATAGCTGCATTATGTGCTTATATTAACAGTGAAAGACAGATGTCTCAAACTTCAGTTCTTCAGCAGTGGCATGCACCAAAAACCAGCATACAAAAGGAATTGTATTCAAAGGGAGAGTGCATTGCAGAAATATTCCATACAGCTCAAGATCATACCCATTCTGATCAAAATACAAGTAGGCCTAATAGTGAAATAAATAAAAGTGAACTTTATAATAAAATTAAAAATATTGACTGTGCCTTCTCAGCTATATTAAAGGCTGAGTGTGAAGGACAAAATTTTGCAATGTGTGAGTCAGTGGCAAATATTATTGTAAATAATGCAGTTTATTTCAGTGAAAATGAAGGATTAAAGGTTCTTATTAATGAATTAGAAACCCAGAATTATCAAAATATACACAATTGTTATTTTATTCAAAGACTATCAGAACTGAAAGCAAAACTATTTCCAGTTAATTATGTGCATAATTTACCAAAGGAAGTGCAACAGTTCTATGAGATGAACATTAAAGTTAGCAAAGCACAGAAAATTCAAATTGCAATGTTTACAAAATCTCAATCGCAATGTAAACTTTGGCACGAGCAGAGAAACCTGAGAATATCAGCTAGTATAAAGCCACATAAAATTAAGACACTAAAAACCGGAATGTATGAACAGCTTGCAAAATCATTTGTGATTATTAAAGACATAAACACGCCAGCAATTAAGTATGGGAGAAGTAAGGAAGAAACTGCTATTGCAGAATATTGTGATGTGTATAAGTGCAGTGTAAAATATGTTGGTCTGTTTATTCATGAAAAACAACCATGGCTCTGTTGTAGTCCTGATGGCATTGTGGAGGGACCTGATGGACTAAAATTGCTGGAAGTTAAGTGCCCATTTTCGTGTGCAGAAAAACCAATTATTGTTAGAAATGAGTGCAATGTGCCCTACCTTTTGTTGTCTCCATTGGGAGATATCACTTTGAAGGAGTCACACATTTATTATACACAGATTCAAGTGTCATTATACGTTTTGAACCTCAGATTATGTGACTTATTTGTGTATAGTCCCTTGGGAAGTGTAAATGTGAATGTCCAGAGAAATGAACATTTTCTTGCGCAAGTCATTCCAACATTGGAAAGGTTTTATTTTGAACACTATATAACACTACTGTATGGGCTGCATGTACAGAACAGGCTACCAATAATGTAACATAATGTTTTGTATAGTTTTCTTTGTGTCTATGTTTGTAATTTTATTATGGGAGAGTTTAAATTTGCTAATATTCCAGCAACATGAACAATTTTGTCCACATGGGGCAATAAATCTATAGTAAATTTATTACAAAGTATTTTGTATATTTTCAGTCTCTGAATAGCTCGCTCCACATGAATACGCACTGATGAAATGTTATAAGTTGTGTCTATTTCTTCAGGAGAGAACTGAGGCTTAAATGCAAATGGTGGCATCACCATTATTGCATTTTTGCTTTCTATACATGTCTTTATCTGAGGGAAACCTTTATCAGACATTATAACATCACCAGGCTCTATATGATCAAGCAGACCAGAATTTATTGTAATATAGCTATCAGTGGCTCTACCTCCATAGCATCTAGAAAGAAAACAAATAAAACCAGAAGGTGTAATTGCCACAAGAAATTTCACAGTGAAACCATTTTTGTAGTGTGAAAACATTAGAATTCTCTGTCGAACACTCATTGGCCTCTCACACTGTATTTCAGTGCAATCAATAATGCATGTACAATCTTCATAATGGGCCTTGAAAGAATTAGGCATAGTCTTTCTGATACTGAACCTTTTTGGCCAGAAAATCTAACCTATTGTTTTTTGATAGATGTGGTGTAAAACAAACTTAAAATTAGCTGAAGCTGTGGTTCTGTGACACCTAAAAATAACTGCAATAGCAGAGAAAGTCAAACCAAGTTTCATTTTCATTAGAAAAAGTAGTAACATGTTTTGTTTGGTAAGAGTGCATTTGTGACTTATTGTAGGTAACAGGGACAACAAAAGCTGGAAGACTGCTATTTTTACACCAGCTATGTCAAGCAAACTATTTTCATTGCCCTCTACAGACTTGTATCCACAAAATGAATTTTTCACTTGTATGAGGTCAACTCCAACACCACAGTCTCTCTTGAAACAAGTATCAGTCATTACATTCTTATTAATGTTAGGTACTGTTAAAATTGTCAGAGTTTCTGAATCACATTTTGAATTGTCACTGGGCAAATATAAATTACAAAATAGTACATTTACATTTCCCTGGTCATATGAAAATGGTAAATTATCAGTCTGAATACCTATACTACAAACAGTTTGGGGATATTGTGATTCAGGAACAGAATTCATGTTTTCTTGCATTTCACTTTGTCTCCCTTTCTTCCTCTTGTACCTGGCTGTCAGTTTCCTCTGTATTTCGTCCTCATTAGATCTTCCTGGTAACATATGCAAAGTAGGTTTATATCCAGGGCTATCAGGGTCTCTGGTAGGTGTTCCATCAATGAAGTGTCGGCTGCAGATTCTGGAATTACTGGTAGGAACCCACGATTTTCCATCAGGTGTTGAACGTTTTAAAGATGTTATCCATGCTTCCCTTCTGATCTTGTGGGCAGCTGCGGCTGGAAAACGAAAAAAATTCGTTCCTGGTGGGCTGTTTTCGTAGGTGTAATTACAACCGTACACGGAACAGTTCACGTGACATTTACTGCGTTTACTGGTTCTATGAGTTTCGTTCATGATTAGAGAATATGCTGAAGAAACCTAATCAAAACGTAGGCTACCTCAGTAAGCAATGTGAACAGTCAAAGACTAGTAAAATAAAAAACACTATGTACTAACTCGCTGGTAAAAGATGCTCCTACCGCTCCTACCAGTTAATTCAGATTAAGCCACGAGATGGCAGCACTCGCTATACGCACGGTCCCAATTAAACTTGGCTTCAATAGCTGTCTGATGGACGTCAGAGTAGAGGAATTTTGTCCAAGAGCTCCTTAATATGGGAAACCAATGGGACGGGGTTGCCTCATTTGAACTAGGGTTGGACAGACCGGAACAGTCAGCTGCTCTGAAACACAGGAGTTTGAGGTAGAGTGTTTCGGTACACTGTGCCGGCACACGGCCAACCCCGCGGTGTAGGGGTAGCGTGCCTGCCTCTTACCCGGAGGTCACGGGTTCGATTCCCGGCCAGGTCAGGGATTTTTACCTGTACCCGAGGTCCATTCAGCCTACGTGATTACAACTAAGGAGCTACCTGACGGTGAGATAGCGGCCCCGGTCTACAAAGCCAAGAATAACGGCCGAGAGGATTCGTCGCGCTGACCACACGATACCTCGTAATCTGCAGACCTTTGGGTTGAGCAGCTGTCGCTTGGTAGGCCATGGCCCTTCGGGGCTGTTGCGCCATGGGGGGGAGGGAGAGGTGCCGACATATGACACAGTGATTACAGGGAAGAAATAAGTTCGTGAGGCAACAGGGCATGCTCCGCGTCAACGGCGAAATGCCTGTACCAAACGTGCTTTACGTACAGGGTTCTTTTTTTTATGTTTTTTTCAGCTCGTTCCACAGCACTATTCGGAGCACGACACGGCTGGCGCAATGACATTCCGTCGCTAGCCGATATAATGAGCGCTTTTCCTCCCTACTACTCACGGCAATTAGCACTTGTGATACTTTTAGTCTAAAACGTACCTGGAATTACATTTGATATTCAAAACGTTGTCCCTCGGGTGTCAAACACGTCTGACAACTCGTAAATAGGTTTGCAGACACTCGGCGAATCTCAGCCCGTGTGATGTTCAAAATAACTTGTGTAATGTTCCCTTGTGTAAGGGTGGTTCACATACACTTTTCCCTTCAGCATCCCCCACAGGTAATAAACACAGGGATTTAAATCAGGAGATCTAGGAGGGATAATCACACGATCTTCGAAAATTTCCCGTATTACCTCCACAGACCGATTTGCAGTGTGTGCCGTCACATTATCTTGCATGAAGTAACCATTACTCCTTTCTTCCTCCGTCAGCTCTTGAATGGTCCGGGAATGTCTATATATCGATCAGCATTTATTGTTTCACGGAAAAATACATGCCTTATAACTCTGCGAGCACTTACTGCGCACCAAACTCCTATCTTTACTTCAAGAAGTGAACGCACATGCAGCTGCTGGGGATTTTCGGCACACCAGTAGAGATTGTTTTGACTATTTACATAGCCACTTTTTTTTTTGCTAATGACTTTACGTCGCACCGACACAGATATGTCTTATGGCGACGATGGGATAGGAAAGGCCTAGGAGCTGGAAGGAAGCGGCCGTGGACTTAATTAAGGTACAATCCCAGCATTTGCCTGGTGTGAAAATGGGAAATCACGGAAAACCATCTTCAGGGCTGCCGACAGTGGGATTCGAACCCACTATCTCCCGGATGCAAGCTCACAGCCGCGCGCTCCTAATCGCACGGCCATCTCGCCCGGTTTGTAGCCATGCTTCAATATAAAAGAAAATGTATGGGTCGACATACCCACCGTGAACTGACTGAAGAAACCAGTTACAATACCGAATCCTAGCGAAACTGTCAGGTCCTCCTAAATACTGGCCAGGGGTGGGTTTGTACGGTTTTTCTTTTAACAGTTTTGTTGCTTTGTGGGCAGAAAATAATGACACATTAGCTTGTACGGCGAGACGCGACAGGGATTTTGTTGGAGGTCTTTCGAAGAGATTTTGTCAAGAGAAATGAAATGGCGTATGGCTTTTATTGCCGGGAGTGTCTGAGGACAAGTTCGGCTCGCCAGGTGCAGGTCTTTTGATTTGACTCCCGCAGGCGACCTGCGCGTCGTGATGAGGACGAAATGACAAAGACGACACATTCACACAGTCCCCGTGCCAGCGAAATTAACCAATGACGGTTAAAATTCCCGACCCTGCCGGGAATCTAACCCGGGACCCCTGTGACCAGAGGCCAGCACGCTAACCATTTAGCCATGGAGCCGGAATTCATGTTTTTCCTCTGTTAAAACGGTTCGTCTCCAGCGTGATTTCTAGTTAAGAATGGACCCAGTGGTGCGGAACTTCTTTACTAATTTACGTACCGTACTCCTATGGGGAGGGAAGATGCCAGGAAATTTGCGAATGAATCAAAAGCGGCATTCTGTATAAGAAGAATGCTTCGCATAGCAAAACACAATGAATACATACTGTTCTACTGTATACATCACTCTGCCTGGACTGTGAGCAATTAGGGCCAGGAAAATGCTTCATGGCACGTGAAAAAGCAGTCGGAACTCTGACACACACACACACACACACACACACACACACACACACACACACACACACACACACACACACACACACACACACACACACACACACACACACACACACACACACACACACACACACACACACACACACACACACACACACACACACACACACACACACACACACACACACACACACACACACACACACACACAAAAAAAATCTTTAAATGCTGTCTTTATGATAACGTTATCGTTCATTCTGAAATATACCTGTCACAATTACATCGACAGTAGATGCGTTTTACAAATATTACAAGCAGAACTCCGGTGTGACATTCTGTGCGGGATATATTATGTTACTAGGATTCAATGAACACGCTCTTACGGAACAGTTTAAAACAAACCAGAACACATTAAGTGATTCGTATGTACCGAATGCCAGTGCAACAGGATTCTCAGAACAAAGAGTATATGACAGAATAGTCCAGCAAATGGTGGCACCAATGAGTTAGACTATAATACATAGTGGCTATCACGCTACCATCTTTGAAGAAAGTTGAACTGGCGACCATCTTGTCTGAAATGTACCTCAAAAGCAGTGTCCCGACAGAATCGCAATGTACTGTAACGTGTTTTAAGTGCGGGCACCTAACGTAACAGGCGTAAACACATGCACAGAAATGGTGTCCCGACATAAACAATTAACACTGCCCCGCTCCAGTACTGAAAAGGAGGGGAGGAAGTCAAGGGGACGTGTTGAAGGCCACTTCAGTATTAAAAAGAAGGGGAAAGGAGTGAAAGGGTAGTGCTGAAGGTAGGCCTACTGTGTGTTTATTGCTATACATCCGCCACTGTGCCACATCAATCACAAAAAAGTCTTGTAGCGGTCTGTCTATTTGTAACAAAGCGTTAAGCGAGGAGGCGGGGGGGGGGGGGGGGGAGGGCACCATGCTTTGTTTATATCGTGACACCATTTTTGTGCAAGCGCGTACAGTATGTCACAGCGAGAACGCGAAAAAGCTCGGCATGAGACGTTCGACTGGGAATAAGAAACCCTCCTCGCACCATTCAACGAAATGTTGCAGTTCGTTGTTATTATTATTCAGCGGTTGTCCCTCCTGGTAGCGGGGTCCACTACATGGATTCGTTGTCTCCACTAGTTCTGTCCTGGGCCATATCAGGGAGTAAACTGACAGCCTTCAGACCTTTGTTAAGATTATCGGTCCATCGCTATTTGATCTCTTACCGACGACTTCTAATATTTAACCCGTCTTCGCAATAGTGTCGGCCCCTATCCTTAGTACATGTTCAAACCATTGGAGAAGACCCTCGCGCATTTTGTCTTGAATCCGTGCAACTCCAAATCCTTCCCTGATGGATTCATTGGAGATGCGATCCAGCTTAATGACGCCAGCTGTTCACCTCAGCACCTTCGTCTCCACGACGCCGAGTCGACGTTCTGTCCCAGGACAGTATTAAAACAAAAAGAAAAACACTATAATCGCACGAGAAACCGACCTTTAATAGATATTCGGGTTTCATTCATACTGTGATCGATATTAAGAGATGGTTTTATTTGTCTATATTTGCACATTCAAAGAAAATTGCCACATAAGTTTTGTGTTACAGTGTACAAATATACGGGACATAAGCATGCAAGGTTTGGTTTACAATGCTTTGGATGGGATTCACAGAATTTCCATTGAGAAAACTAAAATACCAGTTATTCATGTCTTCAGTAAAACGTAATATACTTACGTACTCGAGTTTAATGCTTGATTTTGCAGTGATGTAATACTATGTGAGTCCCTGTTCACTGTTTCTAAAACTTATCACACGTCCGTTGATAATAGCTAGCCTCTAAATAACAAGCGAGTTCAGTTAAATTTAGCCAAATTGTTCTCTCACTAGTTCGATTCAGTATCTCTTCATTTGTTATTTGATCTACCAATTTCACCTTTAGCATTCTGCTGTAACACAATATTTCAAAACCTCGTATTCTCTTCCTTTCTGGGCTAGTTTCACTTTAGTACAATGCCATACTCCAGACAAAAATTATTAAAAATACCTTTCTAAGTTGTCAATGTTCGAAGTGAACAAATATTTCTCAAGAAAGGCTCTCCTTACTTGTGCTAGTCTGCATTTAAGGCTTCATTTCCCAGTCTAATATTTCCTGGATCACCTGTTTTCGTTCGACTGCACCCCATTACCTTTGTATTAGATTTATTTTCATCTTCTACTCCTCCAAGAATATGTCCAAACCAACAACAATTTCTCAAGATCTTCCGCAGATTCAGATAAAACAACAATTACATAAGCAAATCTCCGTTTTGATTTTTTCTCCTTGGATTGCGATTTCTTTCCAAAATCAACTTTGAGTTACTTTACTGCCTGTTCTACATAGATATTGAAAAGAAGGGACTAACTGCAGCCTTGAATCACTCCTTCTTAGATTGGTGCTTCTTTATCACACACCTCAATCCTTATCACTGCAGACTTACTTTTGTACTGAACCGTCAATGAGTAATGCACAATTTAAGGTTCAATGAATAGCAATGAATAACTGGGACACCTTATTCCTAAGAATTACAGAGATCGACGTGGGGACTTCCGGCTTACGTCAATGTTTACTCAAGCAACAGAGAAGAAAGTGCTTGGTTAATTAAAGGACCTCTACGCTATGTACTAACTTTGGTTGTAACACAGGATGCCGGGAAGACATTCTCTCCCTCAGTAATAGGCACACTGTATAATGTGGAAATATGGTCCCAAATTCTGCACACTAACATTCATTAAACGCACTATCATGCAAGTTAACATTATATACACTAGTGTCCAAAAATTAAGCATAATCACTAAAGGAGGCTATACCGTCTGATAGGAATGTCAGACGGCTTGCTGAACAAACGGAAGCTGAATCACACACCATAGGTCATACAACTTGTCCAAGAAAAACAGTGTCACAAAGGTTCTGATAGCTAAGGTACAACTTTGACAACAACTAACAAAACTTGGCAATGTCTTCCACAACAAAATATGCTATTAATAGCGTGTATAGTTACCCCTAACGGCCACACATGCTTCGCAGCGATGTGGCATGCTCTCTACCAGATGGTCCAAGAGCTCTTGTGGCAGTCGATCACATTCCCTCGAAAGGGCAATGCGAAGGTCTTGAAGGGTCTTTGGTGGAGGCTGACGGGATGCAATTCGTCTCCCCAATGCATCCCAGGCATGTTCTATAGGATTCAGATCCGCAGACCTCGCTGGCCAGTCCATGCGATGAACGTCTTCCCCAGCTAGAAATTCATTCACCGGAGCAGCGCGGTGCGGTCGCGCATTATCATCCATTAAGAGGAAGTCTGGACCAACCGCACCTCTGAAGAGTCGAACATGTGGTCTCAGTACCTCATCCCTGTATCTCCGAGCGTTAACAGTGTTCCTCGCATCACCCATGAAGATGTGCAGGTCCGTACGGCCATTCAACATGATGCCGCTCCACACTATGACGCCACCACCACCATACTGGTCCCGTTCCACGATGTTCCTGTGGTTGTATTGGCTACCTGGTTCTCTCCAGATTAATGTGCGAAGGGAATCGTTCTGCAAACTGAATCGGGATTCATCTGTGAAGTGCACATACCTCCATTCATTCACGGCCCCGTTTCGATGTTGACAGTTCCACAGTAAACGAACCCGTCTCTGTGCTGGAGTGAGCGGGACGCACACAACTGGACGTCGGGCAAACAGCCCTGCTGTTCTGAGCCTGCGATACACAGTTTGCCGGGAAACGGCAACCCCTGAGACGGCTGCAAGCTCCGCCGACAATTGTCTTGCAGGTGCACTCCGATTTCCTTGGGCGGTTAAGGCCAGATATCGGTCCTGCTGTGGGGTCGTTACCCTTGGTCAACCTGGTACTGGCCTACGACTAACATCTCCTGTGTCTCGAAATTGTCTCCAAAGCCTGGAAATGACACTTTGTGTCACATTCAAGGATACGGCGACTTCGGTCTGTGTCTGGCCTGCTTCCAGACGGCCGAGTATCCTACCCTGCAAAACGGGGTCCAAATGACGTCGTTGTGCCATTATGTTGTCACGTTCACCACGAGGCTACACTCCGCACACTATAACAGGGTAAATACGACTGAGGGAATATGGGGCGCAGGCACTGGTTGTGTTTATCTTGCGGTTACGCCGCTAGTCAAGACAGGGAACACTCCTTTCCTATACAGAGCGAAAACGTAAGGTTGGTAGGTGCATATGCCGTGCGATTTGCCGTCTATTTCCCGCTGCCTTGCTTACTCGTAAATTATGCTTAACTTCTGGACACTAGCGGATGTGTCAAAGTCAGAAGAAAAGTCATATTATGCAACAGTAAACTTCTAAATATTCGCTATTAAATCCAAAATCTGCATTAATTTTCTTCTAAAAATGCCAAAACATGCAGGGAAAAAAGAACCGTTAGGCCTATTTAGAATCATTATGCCATAAAATGAATATTTGCAAAGTTTGAGAAGCGCAACCAGCTTATTTAAAAACATGCTTTTGCATGGACATCTGGGCTCTAATAAGTTCTTTGATGGAAGAAAACAGGGAAAGATAATAGAGGAAGTAGGCAGAGGCAATGCTAAAACTCAGAAGGGGCCATACCAAAATAAAATGATGAACATTTCAGTAAACTACATGTATTACAAAGTTGCCAACTTGAAACAGAAAATGAAAGATTTTCTTCCTTTCTTACACTGCGATCTGAAAAAGTTACAGAAGATTTGAAAAAATATTCAACTAAACAAGAATCTAAATTTGAACTATGACAATTCTAAATGCATGCTGATGGGTTTGAACACACACATGATTCTCCCTGTGGCTGGGAGAGGTAGAATATATTAACAGATTCCCCTGTCTGTAGAGAAAGGAGACTGAAAGGGGGACCAAGGGATCTGAACTAAGGAGCATGAGTTGGAGATCACAGTTCCCCTAGATAAGTCTGGCATTAATAGCAAACCTTTATTTTTCTCCCGATCTTACAGTTTACACAACGTTATCGATCTTAACGGAGAAGAATAACAATCCTCAATTGGGAAAAAAAAGAAAAAAAGCATGCAAAACTACAACAATTACAGCAAAAAAAAAAAAAAACACCAGGAAACCTAGATGTCATATACAATACATTAAAAAGATACAAATGATGCCCCACACTGGTGGCCATAACAGCACAAAATAAAGAACACAAGGAAAAGTTAGTCCACTGGCCTCTCTGCCAGCTGAATTAAAAATAAAATTAAAAGGGCAATTAAAAAATAAATTTAAAAGGGCAAAGTATGGCAACCCCAGGTTAAAACCACCTCACTTCCTGGATACGTGATGGCATGTGTCATTCGCCTGAACTAGCATCTATTGCATATGCTAGTAAGTCTCCCTGTGGTGACACCCGCCATCACCTCCCATCCCCCTTCCCCGCTACTAGTCAGCAGCTAGGAAGGTCGACAACTCCACTGCGCTGATTCAGTACATTGCTTGTGTCAAGACAAACCACTACACTAACTTCCTTCTCATGGCACAACTGAGAGTTTGCCTTTAAGGCTACTGAGCATTTGTTTCTGATTCTTGTAAAAAACTTGCACAAATTTCCAGCACTTTTCCATTCCGCCACTAACCACCTCAAAAGCTTGTCTTCATTGCACGGATGAGAAATCCACTCCAATTGTTGTTTATAGCCATCTCTCTTCCAGCGTTTCTTTACACTCTGTCAGCAAATGAAAGTCTTTCCTTTCTTCACCACATAATACACACAACGTATTTACTTTTAACTTAGTCCAACCCTTATTAACATATACACATAACCACCACCAGATTAGCTCTCTTCTCATCCCCCTATTTACATTTGCCACTCTCAGATTTAACATCTGGTTAACTCTCAGAAACATTTTTAGGGTAGCCTTCTCCCGGCATTCGGCTTCCAATTCTTGTTCAACAATATCTCTCGCCCTCTTAATCACGTGCTTCCAATGCGTTCCCTTACTCCCACCCCATTTAACGTTATAAAACTCGCCCAACCCCAGTCTATCTAAGGTGTTTTTCACCTTGTCCACCCAGTAGTCACCATAATTATCCTCCATTTGACTTTGGTAGGCCGACTGTAGGATCTGGCCCCCTGCCCCTTCTCTTAATCTACACCAGTAACCAAGCACTCTTTTTAAAATATCTACCTTAATATACTCTTTACATAACATCTTCGCACCTGCACTCGGGGTGCACAAGGGTAGGCCTGTAACAATCTTGCAGAACCTACTCTCTACCTGTTCTAATATCACACAATCTTTTCCTACACCCCAAACCTCTGAAGCATATAGCACTTTACCCTTCACCACCATGTTAAATACCATGCTTTGAATAGCATAGCTTGCTCCCCTAAATTTATTTTCCAATATCCTATTTACTGAGAGTGCTGCTTGGCCTCTCCATTTGATACGCCTAATCTGCTCCATCCAATTGCCATTTCTACTCAGCATCACCCCCAGGTACTCCATTTCCACCATCTCAATCTCTTCTCCGTTTATTACCCACTTTACTCCCGGTTTCTTTTTATTCCCTTTCCTGCATACCATCACCTTAGACTTCTTACCATTAATCTTCAATGACCATTTCTCCGCAAAACTCCCTACTTTATTCAAACTATTTTGCAAACCTCTAGCTGTCAACGACAGGAACAACACATCATCCGCAAAGATTAATCCTGGAATTTCTTGTTTGCCTAGCACCGTGTAAGCCCATTTTCTCTCTACATGACCACCTAGTAGGTTGTTTACAAACAATAGGAAAAGGATTGGCGACAATTTATATCCCTGTTTCAACTCAATCACTTCACTCACCACCCCATCTTCCACCCTGATGCTACAATAAACTTTCTCATATATACTTCTGATCGCTCTTATCTTCTCTCCCACCCCAACCCTCCCCAATCTTTCAAACAGGGCCTCCCTACTCATTGTATCGAACGCCTTCTGGAAATCAACTGTGGCGATAAATACTTTGGCACCTGCTTTTCTCACATATCTATCAATTATGGTTCTCACGATCATTAAATTATCAGCCGTCACCCTCCCCTTCCTAAATCCATTTTGAAAGCACGATAGAATTGAGTAATCCTCTGCCCACTTCCTCAATCTATTTGCTAGAATACCCATGTACACCTTTCTCAGGGAGTCCAGTAGGGTTATACCTCTGTAATGGCTGGGATTAGTCCTGTCCCCTTTATTTTTATAAATAGGACATATAATCCCCTTCTGCCTTTCTTTAGGAAATTTAGCCCCTTCAAATATCTTGTTGAAGAGTATTGTCTGCTTATTTTCTGCTACTTCCTTCCAATACACATTAGTTATCCCACTTTCCCCACCCGCAGTCCTGGTCTTCAATTTCTTTATCACTCCCATCACCTCTTCACCTGTTATTCTCTTTTCCAGCTCTTGGCAGCCCCTCTCTACTTTATCACCTCCGTCGACCCTTATCCACCCTTCCTGTTCTAATAGTTTCCGGAAATACTTTACCCATGTTCCATATCCTATTTTATCACACTACTCGTCTTCCTATTAATTTTTTTAACCCTCGCCCACACCTTATCACCTTCCCTGTTCTTGCACTCCCTATTCAGAGCTTCCGTTTGAGCCGCCTGCCAAACCTTCTTCTTCTCTCTTATAATTTTTTTGAATTCTTTCCTCATCTTGAAAATTATTTCCCTTAACCTCCTCTCACCATGTTTCCTGAACTCAGCCAACGCTTTCAACACTGCCTTCCTTTCTGCCTTACATTCCTTATCGAACCAACCCTCTCCCACCTCTCTATTCTTATTCCTGTATGATTTCTCCTCTGCTATTTTTTTTTTTGCTAGTTGCTTTACGTCGCACCGACACAGATAGGTCTAATGGCGACGATGGGACGGGAAAGGGCTAGGAGTGGGAAGGAAGCGGCCGTGGCCTTAATTAAGGTACAGCCCCAGCATTTGCCTGGTGTGAAAATGGGAAACCACGGAAAACCATTTTCAGGGCTGCCGACAGTGGGGTTCGAACCTACTATCTCCCGAATACTGGATACTGGCCGCACTTAAGCGACTTCAGCTATCAAGCTCGGTCCTCTGCTATTTTCCTCCCCGGATACTTCAAAAGCTCTACCGCTCTGTCTATTTTATTACCTTTAACTGCTACCTCAATCCCCACCCTGATGATCTGAAATTCTTCCTCCTTCAGGCATTTGCTGAACATTGCTCTCCCCTCCTCTGGCCAGATATAGTTAGAAACTCTACGATTTCTCACACTCTGCTCTCTTCCCAAACCCTTCTCCTCTGCACCCTCATCCCTATTTACGATTATATATACCAGGGAGTGCTGGGATTCCACCCAGTCGACCACTTCCATCCTATTAATTCTGTCCAACATATCATCCAAACTCATATTCAGATCAATAACACTGCCTCTTTCGTATGTAATGTAAGTCATTTTCCCTTCCCTGTCGCCCTGCCACCATCCATTTAGAATACACAAGTCACATGCCCCACATACTTCTAACAACTTTTGACCATAAACATTTCTCACTTTATTTTCACTTTTCCTACCTTCCATCTTTACTCTCCTTTCCTCTTTACCATACTCTGGACAAGAGCATCCTATTCTTGCATTCAAGTCCCCTAACAAAATCAGTCCATCCTCTTTGTACTTTCCACTAATAATATTTATTTCCTCTATAAGGTCATCAAAGAAGTAATCATTTGCATATATTGATCCGCTTGAAGGGTTGTATATAAAACCCAAACACACATTCTTTCTCCCCCCACCCCCCCCATTTTAAACCTAACCCATAAAACCTCTTCTAGCTCATTTTCTATATCTATTACTTGATCACTTAGTTCCTCTTTCACTAATAATGAAATTCTGCCCGAAGTTCTCCCCTTCTTTTTCTTCATTTTACTCCTTATCACGAACCCCTTCCAGGTTAGATTCATCCCTTCTTTTAGCCATGTCTCTAGGAGGGCCACTATATCTAAAACTCTCCACCATCTTACAAACCTCTTCATTCCCCAACTTACTACCCACCCCTTCATTATTTATCATGCCTATCTTACAGCCTAGCTACCTACTACCCTCCCCTACTCCCTCCTTATTGCCCTTATTTTTATTTACCTCAGCAACGTTATTTAACTTCTAGTTCTAAGAAGCCCTTCTGTTTCCTCTCTGCTCTCTCCCTTCTTAACCGCCTTTACACACTCCTTGTTCCCCCTCTCCTTTGTTTCTCTTCCCCCATAGATCTTTCAAACTTACACTTCTAGTCCTGGTCGTTACCTCTCTCCGGGTACTCGCTGCCTCTTCCACTCCAGCACTTTCCGGTGGTGCACGACTGTTTACGTCCTGCTCCACACTCTGTAGTTTTTTTTTTTAGGGTTGAAAAGAAAAATAGGATAAATTAATAAAGAAGATTAGTGGATAAGAAAAGATTAAAAGGGTTTAAAGTTGAAAGGTGGTGTGAAAAAAAAAACAAAAAAAAAAAAACAACCACTACATTGCCACCTTCATTTTGGGCCCTCGCTTTCAAATTTAAACTCATGCCTTGCGTCCACCAACTTTGACTACTTCAATCACGACCTGAATTTTTATATATTCAAGAAATAGCACACTGTGCATACACATTTTCATTTGTATCCGGTATTGCACTCTTTACCATTTTTTCTATTCACTATTGTTTTTTCACGTCAACTGTTCTAAAAATCTTCAAGATCATAATTACGTATTCAATTATATTGAATCGTATTATAAGTATATATAGGTACACTTTCGTGAACTAAGCAAATACTTGATCATTAATCTATCCTTCAATCTCCGTCAGCATATGAAACTACAGCACTTGACGTTGTAAACACCGCGCCGATCTTCTGGAGCTTGCAAGTTACTTCGGTTGAGCTGCTCGTCTTCGGCTTCTTCGTGACTTTAGATCTTCATATTTGGATTGTGTTATGACTTTGTGCCTGACGGTGTATGCAGTCTGGCTCATTTAACTGTTCTCTGCTTTTTGTGAACATTGTGAGACAGTGCCAAACATTGCGTGTGTCGTGCTGATGCTCGGACCTACGCATTACTTCTTTTAAGTGACTTACATTCCACTTCGTCTGAATTTTACAGTGCCAACCCCCGTCATTTTTATATTGCCTCTTCAACTGATATTGTGTGGACTTGACCGTTAACTTCTTTCTTACTTATGCATTGTTTTTTGAGTTATAATCGGTTGATGATGACCCAGACTGGGGTTGAAACCGGTACCATTTCCACTTTTAATTAAATAAGAATATAATCTCTACATTTCTTATTTACTTGTATTGAATAGGTTGAACTACCATATTTATTATTTCAATTTAACTGTGATACTTTTCAATACGGAACAATGAAATTTTTATCTTTAAAATAGATTTGTGTTAGACAAAGCACAGGTGGGACAGGTTTCTTTTCTGGGTACTTCAGTTTTCCCCTCATCTTTTATTTCAGCAACACTGCAATATAATTTCATTTCATCTCTCAGTTATTAATCATTGCCTTGGAGGAGTGCGATACGCTTTGGCAGATAACACAATTCCTATCCTCGCCACTATGGTGGGGGGGCCCTCATTTATTCCTGACTCAGTCAAATGACTGGAAACAGGCTGTGGATTTTCATTTTTTAACAACTGGCTTTATTAAAAGCTATTTCTTCCAAAAGTTGTGAAAAAAAAAAAATGCATGATGTAAAACTCATCATTCACATCTTCAGGGCCATCCTTTATCTCTTCTTTTTATGTTTACATTTTACTGTTTAAGTTTAACTAGCTTATTAATAACTATTAATCATCATTAATCACAACAAGTAAATTTCCCTATCATTTCAAAAATTCTTATTTAAAAAAAATGTTTTAGGCATAATGTCATTATAAGCATTTAAAAAAAAAATATATATATATAACCTCAGATTTCATACAGACCCAATTTTGTGTAGAAGTATTGCACTGCTGACGATGTACTGCACAATATTGATATGTGTTGTGCATGCAACACATAGGGAGTTACCCGGTATAAGTGTACATCTTGGCAATAACGACATCCAACAATGGCTTAAAGCTTGTTGTCTTTGCTAACTCTCTCTGCTGCTAATTATAAACAACACATAGGGAGTTACCCGGTATAAGTGTACATCTTGGCAATAACGACATCCAACAATGGCTTAAAGCTTGTTGTCTTTGCTAACTCTCTCTGCTGCTAATTATAACATTGCAGAATTATATATTATGAAATTTACAGGAAAATAGCTGAAGCTAAGAGAAATCGCAACCTGTTTTATCTGTCTGGATATAAGCCTAATCAAAATTCAGTGGGAATATTTGGTACCGGTACTTCTGATTTATTGTGGGGTCTAAGATCCATGTAAGTAATTCACATAATATTTTATTTTGAATCTTCCATTGTTTTTTCATTAATAAAATATTCAGTAATTACTTTCATATATCTAGCATTGTTTTTAAAAATGTTAGCCCACAACCACATTGTCAATTAGAAAATAATGACCACCACCATTTCTTGCCTCTAGCTCAATGTTTCCATTTCAAAATGAGTTTTCACCAAATGAGACTACAAACAGCTAAATACATTTTTGCAGTAATTGAAGAATTACAAACCGAGGAAGAGAATGATGCTGTCATTGTACAGGTACCTCTTGAAGTGGATGAACTAACTGATGAAAAGGAAATTGATGATGAGTGTTTGTTAATCAACGATGAAGATAGGTGCATCAGTGTCAGAAACCATGCAGAATATCTCTAAAGGGCCAAAACAGGAAAAAAGAACAAACCTACTGCTATATTGCAAAAATTAGCACCTATCTCCACTGATGTTCCTGAAAACTGAAAAACTAGACGTAATGAAGATATTAAAAATGTGTATAAATGTAACATTTGACATTTTCTTCGATCATTAATTTCTGGGCCAGGTAACGGAGTTTTCAATAAAATACGTGCAGACTGAGAATAACCATACATTTACCATGTCATGAATAGACTTGAAATTCATTGGTATCACAGTCAAAATTTTACTGGAGTTTACATGCTGATAAAGAAGTACCTCTCAAATGCAAAACAACCACAGAACAGATTTGATGAAATTAATAAGTTTTTCAACTGGCTTTACGTTGCACTGACACAGATAGACTTAGGTCTATGGCGACGATGGGATAGGAAAGGCCTAGGAGTGGGAAGGAAATGGCCGTGGCCTTAAGGTTCAGCCCCAGAATTGCCTAGTGTGAAAATAGGAAACCACAGAAAAAAAAAATATACAAGGCTGCCGACAGTGGGGTTCAAACTTACTATCTCCCCTAAACGCACAGCCAACTCGCCCGGTAAATTAAGAAGTACATCCATCTTTGCATCAATGACGAATTGGACTAGTCAGATAAGTTCTCCAAGCTGCAATCCTTCTTCAATGAGCTCAATATAAGATTCTTACAGTTTGGTAATTTTTTCTCATAAAATATCTAGGCTATAGATGAACAGATGAAATTGTATTTTGGATGCCATTTTACTAAGATGTTCATAACAGGGAAACCAATACGATTTGGATTCAAACTCTGGCGCATAGCCTCAGCAACAAGATATATGCATCATTTTGAGCCACATGAAGGAACTTCACAGAGAAGAGCAATGAAAATTTTAGTTTAGGTGAAAGAGTAGTCACAGGTTTGCTGAATATAGTCCAGGATCCTGAAAATTACACTATATTTTTTTGATAACTTCACAACCCATTATCTTCTTACTGCACAGTCAGCAAAGGGATTCTTTGCAAGTGGAAAAGTGCGAGAGAATTGATTGACATCCTGTCCATTCAGAGAATATAAGCCTTAGCAAAGAAGCCAAAAGGGAGTTCCGATTTCAGATTTGATGTCCGCAACAAATTAGGTGGCATGATAATTCTGTTGTCACGGTTGTGACCAATTTTGGTACCTTAGAACCTGTTAAGAGGTACAACAGGAAGGAGAAGAAGCACAACATTGCTCCTGAACCAAAATGGTTCCATGAGTACAACCAAGGAATGGGAGAGAATTTACATGATAATGACATTCCCAACTACAGGATAAGAATTAGAGGCAAGAAATGGTGGTGGCCATTATTTCCTAATTGTATCAACAGTGTGATTGTGAATGCTTAGAAGATATACTGCCTGGCAATAGGCTCTCTACCGTAAGTCAAACAGACTCAGATCACATATCGTTTTATGCCTGCTAAGGAGTGAGGACGAAGATTCAGAACTGAATCCAAAAGAGCAACCTCACAGAAGGAACAGCAACCTCAGGCACCCAATAAGAACAGCTCACCATGTTCAGTGAGGGAAGAAAGAATTGGTCATGTTATCATTTGCAATAGAGTCTGCAAAGTTGTTGCCAACAGCAAAACAATCTTGGTTATTGCACACCACACTGCAGCTCAATGAAGAGTTCTACAAGAATAAAAGTATATGGCCCCGTGTCAGGAGATACAGCAAAATTGCAGGAGAGATAGGTCACAAGTTTTTTTTTTTTTTGCTAGTTGCTTTACGTCGCACCGACACAGATAGGTCTTATGGCGACGATGGGACTGGAAAGGGCTAGGTGTGGGAAGGAAGTGGCCGTGGCCTTAATTAAGGTACAGCCCCAGCATTTGCCTGGTGTGAAAATGGGAAACCACGGAAAACCATTTTCAGGGCTGCCGACAGTGGGGTTCGAACCTACTATCTCCCGAATACAGGTCACAATTTCAAAATAATGTGTGTGATGATACAGAGCAACATCAAATCTCCAACCAAACAAGAGAACTATTCAGGAATGTCTTCAGGATCATAGATGATGAAAATGGCATCCTCACTAGAGACAGAGAAGCAGCCATTGACAAGTGGAAATAATACGGTATTGTAAAAAGTTATATTCAGACGGTAATAACAATGCGCCAGGCGGAAGAGCAACAGAGTACCTTGAAATAGAACCTGCAATTCTGTGCAGTGAAATTGAGAATGCCATGAAACATCTAAAGAACAACAAAGCCCCGGGTACTGTATTGATATCACAGGAGAGACGATTAAAGAGAAGGGGGAGGGTGGCAAAGTCGTGTTTCATTCATTGTATAACACTGTAGAATATGAGTAGCCTGATGGAGAATGGCTGAAAGATTGAACATTGTTTTCATTCCACTACACAAGAAAGACTACTTTACAAAGGAAAAATTAAATGTATCCTCCTAATTCAATAAAAAACATAATTCCATCATTAGATGGAGCAATAAAATTCAAACATGTTTCAACTCGTTTGAGCCATCTTCTGTGAAATCATCATCATCTTCCTTCCAAGTATTGAGCCATGTGTCCTGTTACAGTCTTGTATTTTTCTTTTTGCAAAACTTGAAAGCAATCAAATGTCCTTCTGAGGGGTTGCTAGCATGAAGGAAGTAAGACCATTGGTGGGGCTGCCACCTCTCAGCTAATGGACTAGCTGAAATTACAGCATTTCCTCCGTAACTGATGTAACGGTTATACCGCCGTGACTTGGTCGACAGAGGCTCATCTGTGGGAACAGGTTTGTTCATCCCAGGGAAGGTGAGGTTGGCATTTGGACAGGAGAGGTTATGGAGCAATAAATAACTTGCTGGTAATGTACTGTATATAGATATTGTTTTTATTTCCGTCATGTCTCTTCTGTTTTTTCTTTTGTTCCTTCATTATGTTTTTAGCACATTTTTAGCTTGTATTATGTAGATTACTTTAACCCCTGAAGATGGCTCAAACAAGTCAAAACATGTTTGAATTTTATTGCTCCATCTAATGATGGAATTGTGTTTTGAACTGAATTAGGAGGATACATTTAACTTTTCCTTTGTAAAGTGAAAACTGTCAATACCGAATGATTCTAATACCTTGTAACAAGAAAGACTAGTCAGAAACTGCTTTACTGCACTGATACCACAAGCCTGTCATACCCTATGAAAATAAAATGGCGTATGGCTTTTAGTGCCGGAAGTGTCCGAGGACAAGTTCAGCTCGCCAGGTGCAGGTCTTTTGATTTGACACCCGTAGGTGACCTGCGCGTCGTGATGAGGATGAAATGATGATGAAGACGACATCTACACACAGTCCCAGTGTCAGCGGAATTAACTAATTATGATTAAAATTCCCAACCCTGCTGGGAATCGAACCCAGGACCCCTGTGACCAAAGGCCAGCACGCTAACCATTTCGGACATACCCTATTATATATGGATATCCGAGATTGTATGCAAGGTTTTAGGTGCTGATTTAAGATACCCTATTATATACCTTAAACCAGCACCTAAGACCTTACATACAATCTCAGATATTCAAGGAACAAACTGGCTTTGTCTCAGTTAAATGATCACATAAGCAGATTTTCAACCAGAAAATAATAATAGAAAAATCACAAGAGTTTTGTATCCGTCTTCAGCTGCTTCCTCAACTAAAAAAACGCTTTGAATGTGTTGCTTGAGAAATGTTGTGGCATGTTCTAGTTGAATTTGATGTTCCACTTCAGCTTATATCACTGGTATGACTGCAATTGTAAACGTAGATGGTGAGACCTCAGAATACTTCAGTGTGTCCTATGGCATCAGACAAGGTTGCAACTTGTCCCCTCAAGTTTAAAACATCTAAGACGAGTATATCATAAGGAAGGCACTTGATGGTTGGGTTAGGGGCACCTCAACTGGTGGGAGAAAAATTAACAACTTGCAGTTTGCTGATGACACCACCCTGCTTGCCAGCAGTGAGGAAAAGCTTCCAGATATGTTAACATGAGTGAAGAATGCGAGATGAGAATGGATTGGAGCTCAACCTTAGTCCAAACTCATGGTGACTGATAAAGCAGCACAGGTCGACCTTACACGTCGTTTGAAAGAGTTGGATGAAATACACGATTTTGTATACCTTGTGTCAACTATCAGTGATATGGGAAGTTCCGAGAAAGAGATAATGAGAAGAATCTTGCTATGACAAGTAGCTATGATGAAATTAACTAGATCTGGAAGAAAAGGGAAATACTAATAATACAAACATCTATCTCATTTGAAACCCTTGTATTATCTGTTTTCTCATATAGCTGCAAGACCTGGACTGTAAAGGTTTTGGACAGAAAACACATCAATGCCTTTGAAATGTGATGCTGGCTTAGAATGCTACATGTGCCCTGGATCGAAAGAAGAGCCAGTAAGTCCATTCTTCAGGAGCTGAAAATTTTAAAACACTTTTCCTCTCGTATCAGTGAAAGAAAACTTCAGTTCTTTGGACACACTGTGAGATGAACTGGAGAAAATCTAGAGAAGGTAATCCTGGGGAAGGGAAGGCTGAGGGCAGTAGACCACAGGGAAGGATTGCAATCAGATGGATACGGCAAGTAAAGACTATCACCAGTTTATCTATCCCATGTGCCCTGAGGAAAGCCAAAGCTTGTCCAGGATGGTGACATTATAGCAGAGATGTAACCACCAAAGAAAAGCCAGAGGGGAAATGAGTAAATCAATTTATGATGAAATGAAATGTTGTATGGCTTTTAGTGCCGGGATATCCCAGGACAGGTTCGGCTCGCCGGGTGCAGGCCTTTTCATTTTGACTCCCGTAGGCGACCTGCGCGTCGTGATGAGGATGAAATTATGATGATGACAACACATACACCCAGCCCCCGTGCCGTAGGAATTAACCAATTAAGGTTAAAATCCCCGACATGGCCGGGAATCGAACCCGGGACCCTCTGAACCGAAGGCCAGAACGCTGACCGTTCAGCCAACGAATCGGACATCAGATCATTCACCATGAAGTAAATGCAAGAAGGTGCAGGGTGTGCAAGAGCCAAACAATTATGTATGCAAAAAATGTCAGGTCCATCTGCATACAGACTGCTTCTCAATATTCCATGAATAAAAGCATAAGTTCATGTTGTGAAATTTGTTTGCCATGTTCACCTGCATAAACAGAATTGGTGATGTTATAATTTTCCATGAAGGAAATATCAGGAGAAAGTGCAGGGTGGAAATATGCCAGTGATACAGTTTGAACATCCTTACACATGGCCCTTACAAAAATCTGGAAAACAGAAAAGTTCCCCGAACATTGGACCACAGCCATAATCCACCCACTCCACAAGAAAGGAGATAAAAGCAATCCAGATAATTAGACTGCACATACATACAAGATATTCTCCAGAATCCTATACAGGAGGATCAAAGACCACCTAGAGTAAGAATTAGGTGAATACCAAGGAGGCTTCAGACCTTGGAGAAGCTGTGCAGAACAAATCATCACTTTGAAATTAGCCATAGCACATTACAAGAAGCACTTTAAAAAAGCTTACGACTGCATCCATAGACCTTCAATATTGAAAATTGAAAGAAATTTCGGGTTCCATCAAAAATTAATCAAATTGATAGAACTCAACTTAACCAACACTAAATCAAAAGTCAAGTTCAGAGGGAAATTCTCTGAGCCATAAAAACAGGCTTAAGACAAGGAGATTGCTTGTCACCACTGCTGTTCAACTGTGCCTTTGAATAGGCCTATATAATGAGGGAATGGTACAAGAGTAACCCAAACAATATCCGAATGGAAGACCCAAAGACAACATAAGTTTAAATTGCCTAGGATTTGCTGATGACCTTGTTCTCTTGTCCAACAATATTCAGGAAACCAGACAAGTTATATCACTACAGGAAATAGCTCAGAAAATTGGTCCTGGAATATCTTTTGAAAAGACAGTAGTAATCTTGTTTACTGACCCACCACTCAAACAAAATTGCCATAGGAAACCAAGAAATCAAAACTGTAGATAAATTTAAATATCTGGAAGAAATCATAACATATAACCTCCATGGAAAGCCAGCATGGCATAACAGAATAAATAAATTGACCAGAGCAAAACATGTCACCAAGAATATCTACAACAAAAAGGGCCTGTCAATAGCAACGAAATTAAAACATTACAAAACAGTTACTCAACCAGAAATAACATACGCAAGGGAAACCATCTTAAAAACAACTAACACTGCACAAATAGACAAAATACTCATGATAGAGAGCAGAATCATTAGAACGTGCATCAACAAATCACACCAAAAAGATGGACACTGGACAGTAGCTTCTAATGAAAGAGTCTACAAGGAAATAGAACCAGTAATGAGCACAATCAGGAAGAAACGCATTTCATTTTTTTGGACACCTAATCAGGACATCAGAGAATCAGGATCATCAGCAGAATAATAGAAAAATTATGGAATAGTAAGTGCAAGCCAATTTTACAGAAATCAAGGAAGATATGGATGAACTACAAATTACAGTGGAAGACCTAAGAAACAAAACCAACAAAATCAGGAAACTCACAGACGAGCAAACCAGACTGCAAACCAGAAGCAACAAACAGACAACCGGAAGGGTGATTTCCAATGAAGAAAGAAGGATAAGATCAGAGAGAATGAAGAAGTACTGGGCTGACAGGAAACTGAAAAATTATTTGTATAAAGTTGGCTAGTTTGGTCCAATGAAGGCCATAAAATGTAACTAAATAAATAAATAAATAAATGCTATTATTAAGGCCATAAATTCATGTTGTGAAATTTGCTTGTGTCACGAAGTTTTATGTAAACTAAGTAAATAAAAGAATTTTAAAAATGTACGGTAATCACTAATAATAAATAATAAATTAAGGGTACCGCTAATTAGCCAAATATATTTGAACCCAGGTAGGGAGTGCTTATGACTAGTTATTTTTAGATGCTCGCTTTTGTTCCAAATACCTTGAGTCGTGCTACCAGTATTAGTTGGTCCTTTCTCTCCTGTGAAAAAGGTTTGTGAGACTTAACAACTTTTGGTAGAGGAGACCATGAATTTACCAATTTACAAAATTTAGAGCGGTTTGAGAGAAATCCCAGTGGAAGCTATTCTTTTTTTTTTTATTTACTTGAGCCACATACTTCCAGTCTTGTTACTTACCCTTAATTTTATTTAATATTAAAAGACATCAAGTAGGCCTATAATTTAAAAATTAATTTTTATGCATGCAAAGAGATGGGTTTAACAAATGCAGTAATTTAACTGAAGATCCACCAAATATTTTTATTAAGTTAGTAATATTACTGTATAGTATAATCCAAAAACCACGTTCAAATTCTGGCGTTATGCCATCCTGAAACAAAAGTTTCTGAGTAAAAGTATGACCAAAGGTAAGGAGCACATTATCACAAATTTTTGCCCTTGTAATTAACGTTAATAGAGGATGGTTGCCAAGTTTTACTTCCTCATAAAAAAAAATAATCACCACCAACAGCACGAACAGTATCATGTTTGCAACTTGGGATATTTTTATCAGTCCTGAATATAATACACAGAACAAGTTATCAGACTGACAAGTGTGAATGTAGCATCTGTCTTGGGGTATATATTTTTAAAAATTTAATTGGAAGTGGGACTTGGTTTGCCAAAGATCAACAAACTTTCATGTTTAAAAACCACACCAAAAACGACTCCAGATACAATCTCCGCTCTTGTAGTGAGATTATGATTTTTTTGCTAGTTGCTTTATGTCGCACTGACACAGATAGGTCTTATGACGATGATATATGATATTTTATAATGCACCCATATTAAATAGCCAAGCTGCCTAGTCAAAACACTAAGTTCTAGATCTGTTATAGTAAAGCGCATGCCCTTATATAATTTTAGAACAAGTTTAAGTGTATATAATGTTCACAAAAAATTGTCCAAAATGCTGTTTGTCACTTGCCTTACGTAATACAACTAGGCCTATGAAATTTTACTAATAATGTGTGTTTCGGACAAAATGTATATTACAGAATAAGACAAGTACAGTAAGCAAACCTTTTCTTGAGCCCTGAGCTCCATAGTGCTGAATGGGAACTAGGGCTGAAGAAAAGGTTTGCCTACAATATTTTATTGTGAAGGACCATAACATGACAAGACTGACTGTGATTCTTCCATGCAAGAGTCTTCAGTTTGTTTTTGTCATGAAGTGTACATAACCTCCACATAAATTATGAACTGAGCAGATTACTCCCCATGTTGACATTTCAACTAAAGACTGTTAAGCTCTCTAGATTTGTTGCCAACGCCTTGAGAAGTGACAAGTAAGGCTAGCTTAGGCAATAAACTTTCAACGTTAACATAGTGGTACTCAGGTCTACTTGTCATTCTGTTTAGCATACTACCTGTTGGCAATTAATAAATCTACTAAACTGGAGAAATAATAATTTCTCCGAAAACCGTCAAAAATAGTTAAAGGGACGTAAAAACAATACCATTATTAATTCATCCCAAATAAACGTACAATTAATAAACAGAGGAAATATACAGAAAATAGTACAGTAAAATTAATTTTCGGTACATGTCTAAGATTATATAATTACGGTCTCAACATAACACACACACATACAGTAAGTGAAGTGACAAGATGTAGACCTTCCCGAATAGATTCATTTAGGATGCACAAATTAATTAGTTGTCACAACTTGTCAACATTCAGTATCATAATTATACGAAAATAACTGCAAAAGTGCGTGTACAGAACAGAACATTCGAAAGTACTGCACAACACACGACACACTATATCGTAAGCCGAATCCTAACTTCGCAACTATAGGAATTCTTACATGGTTGCTGCCTTTTCTATCATAAAACATAATGTATAACTAACGCATTAATAATAGGCCTTTCGCCCTTCGTTCGTTTCATACCAGCTATCTCGAAAAGTGTATTTTGCAACATGTAACTTAGGTGCCTACATTTTTTGAAACACATCTGCATACCTAAATATGCTTAACTAAGACATTAACGATATTATTATAATACTACACTAATCACACTTAGTTATAAACTTTTCAATGAGATAATCACTGCACGGTTACCGTGTCAACTACCTTACCTTCGATTACAACCACTCGTTTACCACCGTTCCGAAGGCCGTAGGATATTCCGAAAGGTAAACACATGCGATTCACCACAATTTCTTCACAATCACTGACAATTTACAAAGGAAACGTACTAAAATTATAATAACAAGCTCACAGGAATCACAAATTTTCTACGACAAACAAAAACACACCACACCATATCAATCTCCACGACAAGGAGCAGCACACATAAACGTATTTTTCGGTCGTCATTAATGGGTGTGGTTAACTTCCGAAATTTACCGAATAGTTCCGTCTCTTGCCGAAAGGGAAACTAAAACGTACAGGAGTAAATTCAAGCAAATATCAAGTATCAGATTATTTTGCTAATATTTAGAAAAGAAATGGACAATATAGAAGGCATTGTACCAAACAATCATTCTTACTTCCTGGAAGTCTATGTACAAATTTAGAAATGGTGATGAACGAATATAGAAACATGGTAAAATTTTCATTACAGAACGACAGAAATTAGTGTTCCAAAATATAACATGAAACCCAAAAATCTTCCAAGCAAATGTACCGCTTATGATTAATCTGAAGTTTGCCAAATAATTGCATTTTTTCTTAAGTATTAATACGTTCATCATTTCTCCAGTTTAGGTAGCTCCAATGCTGCCAATGGTGCAATTTAACTTAATTTTAAGATGAAAGCAGATATTGATATGGAAATTGGATGTTGATCAAATACTGTACATTATATTAAACTCGTATTAGAATTATATGAGATATTGAATTATTATCCACTATTTATTTAAATTTCAAAAATTCAATGCACTAGCCTGCACTCTGTCAACTTGCCTTATAGATATCCATCTCCCGCAGCATTGGTACCGGTACTGACTTGTAAATTTACATGTTATTTATACTTTAAAATGAAGTGGAAATAATATATATTTACATTGGTTGGAAAGCTAATATATTACCATCTGAGAGTGGCAAATTCTTATCCGTAATAAAACTTAAGTACTTTGCAATTCAAAGGTCTTCGTTCTGTCAGAAATTCAAGAAGTATTCTGTCGAGGCGTTTGTGTACACTCTATGTAAGCAGTCTGTATCACAACAAGTATATGTCCGTGTTACTTGTGATTGATTAATAATTAGAAATACTTGTCGTGGTTTTTTTGAGAGCTGTTGCTAATAGCTTTTAACAGGAAGTTATGGAAGGTGATGTTGACGGCGGTAGCTCAGACTCAGCTGAGGCTGACACTATAGGCCTACCGTTTTATGGAACTAGCAGCGACGACGAAGCGATGGAGGGAGAAGAACGCACAAATGGAGGTAATTCTAGTGGAGAAGAACAAGGACAGGATCAAGAACATACATTTGACACTGCTCTTCCGGTTAAGCATTCATATTTAGGCAATAATTTGGAAGAATTACGTGGTCGAACCCTCTTGGACGATGGATCTTATCAGACACTACCTTTGTTACCGGAACCTGGTGTTGTACTAGTGCCAGGACAGACTCTTCCTTTGACCGTCTTTTATCCATCAACTATAAGTATGTTGCGGAGAACTATTTCAACTGATCGAACCTTTGGTGTGGTTTGTATCAGGTATGTTGGTGCAGATCCTCCCAGACTAGCAGACGTTGGAACTACTGCAGAAATATACGAATTTCAAGGTGAAGATGATACAACTTGTTTTAAGATTAAAGCCAAAGGGCGGCAGAGGTTCAAGATCATTGAGTCACGACGTCAAATTGATGGAAATATAACAGCGCGTGTTAGAATCTTGCCGGAAGTTATGTTGCCGGATCCTTTGATGGAAGTGCGTATAACTTCCCTGGATAGAAACCGACACACTAATCCACTTCGGAAGCGCGCATTTAGAAACCGCGATGCTGTTTCGACCAGATGGCCTGCATGGGTTCATTCCCAGTATGATTGTCATCTTCTGGTAAAGAAGGTTATGGTTCATTTGGCCCATCTACAGCTTGGAAGGAATAATGCAATTCCTGCAGATCCTGTGGAGCTGTCCTTTTGGGTTGCACAGTGTTTGCCTTTGAGAGATGAGCAGAAATTGAATCTCCTGCAAATAAATTCAGCTATTCAAAGACTTAGATGGGAATTAAGTATTCTGGATAACTGCCGGGTACTTTGTTGTTTAAAGTGCTCAGCAAAGGTTGCTAATCAGAAAGATATATTTTCAATGTCAGTGGAGGGTCCTCAAGGGACCTATGTCAATTCTGGTGGATATGTACATGAAACAATGACACTTTATAAAGCCAAAGGATTAAGATGTTTGAGCGATGCACCTTCAACTGAATATTCTTGGTTTCCTGGTTATGCTTGGACTATCGCAGAATGTCGTCGCTGCCAAAAGCACATGGGTTGGAAGTTCACTGCAACAAGAGATGATTTGAGACCTGCTAAGTTTTGGGGTCTTTGTCGTCGATCCTTGGCTCCAAGACTTCAGCCTAGTGACGATGGAGAGGGTCGACCCGTAATGTAAATGTTTGAGCTAAAATCAGGTAATTATTTATTTGTACTGTTACCCAAAATCCTGTTTCTTGATACGGAGTTTGGGATGAGGTGAGATTATTTGTATATGGCACGTTTTTATTCTCAGATGCCCGTCCTGATGCCCACCGCAGTTGAGGAGTTTAGTAAAAATGCGACAAAGTTTCATTACAGACCAGAGATCTTCATATTTCTCATCTTTTCCTAAAATATTGTAGTAAAATTAATCCAATCCCAAGACATACATTTCTTCTTTTTTTTTAGACAAATTAATGAATTCATTTGTTTTTTCCTGCATTGTTCTGAGCTTTCTCGATTAGCAAGCAGAACTGTTATTTGGCCTTTTCAGCACTTTTAATGACATATTCTTGTATGGCTGTGCAAGTTTTCAACAATGACATCATTCTTTTTAGGGTAGTGGTGGGAGCGGAGTGGAGCAGTTGTTGTGACGTCATCACCCGGTTGTACTGTGTGAACTACTGAGTGAATGTACTGTAGCAGCCCGTTTAAACACTTTATTGGTATGACAGCGTAAAGGTATTCACCTGCCTATTCAATGTCCTTTTCTCACAACATAACTGTTTTGCTGAATACAGCAATATTTTTTTTTCTGCTGGAGACGCTGACCTGCTTATTTCATCCTTGTGGTTCCACAAATTTGATATGCTACCAACCGTCGGGTAAATATGGCCGCAAAATTTGCATTTTGCTGATTTTTATCATGAGTAATTTCAAAGAACTGCCAAGCATTAAACGGTTTTCGTGGCATTTGTGGTACAAATTTCTGTAAACATTTCTTTAAATTCCTTTAAATATTCTAAAAAAACATAAATACTGTCTAAAAATGGGATTAAATATCAAACTAATACCACAATTATTATCTAATATACTTTACATTATCTACAAAACACATTGAATGGAGAAAATATTGATGCAAATTTGACAAGCACAGATTAAATACAGGTGCAATACTCTTAAATATGTGTTGTGCGCCACACTGTGCTCTGACAGCTCTAGTCCTCCGTGAGTACTTGCTGTTGTAAGCGGAGGGGATCAGTAGTGCACTCTACCATTACAACCAGATTATTCATCGATATTACTTGCTCCGCTCCCAGCTCTATTTTAGGGACTAGGGCAGTGAGACCCCTTGCTGAGTATGAGTTTTTCTGTCATGGTGCTCAGGACATTTTTGAACTCATTCTTAAAAGTTTTTTGTTTTTTTTTTTCTCCAGAACATTTAACTTGTTTCAGTAAGCTTTTAGCAGTGTAAATCTTGGAAGTCTAAATATAACTTTTGGGGAATACTTTCTTCAGCTGTCTTTTCAGACTTCAGGGAGAAAGGTTTCAGCTCATGAAAGTATTACATCTCTGCTATCATCCTCATGTGTGTAGTCCCAAACACGGTTGTAGTCTCCTGTCACTATTGCTAACTTGTCACAGTTCCTCAAGTGGGGTAAATGAGAAACTTATAGTAGAAGTTTTATGTGCTAAGGTGATCACACAATTGCTGAGCTCGATTACTATTTTCGACCGACTCGTTGGCTACGGTCAGAGTACTGGCCTCTGGTTCAGAGGGTCCCGGATTCGATTCCCGGCCGGGTCGGGGATTTTAACCTTAATGGGTTAATTCCAATGGCACGGGGGCTGGGTGTATGTGTTGTCTTTCATCATCATTTCATCCTCATCACGACGTGCAGGTCGCCTACGGGAGTCAAATAGAAAGACCTGCACATGGCGAGCTGAACCCGTCCTGGGATATCCCGGCACTAAAAGCAAATACTTTAATAAACCAATACCGGACAGCTCTATCTCAGCAGCATTGAGTGGAGTGCGAACAGTGACGGTGGTGACATCTAGCGTGTTGGTGTGAACTGCATACTTGTCTATGCTACAGTTTCGTCGCCATAAGACCTATCTGTGTCGGTGCAACGTAAAACCCCTAGCAAAAAAAAAAAAAAAAAAAAAAAAAGCTACAGTTGAGAGGAATGTACTACAATCATTGGAACTATTTTTGTTTAAATAATTGTATAATCATAATGATTAAGAATGAAATTTTAAAATATGAAATGCCTCCTTCATGAACCTCTAAATGAGCATTATGTTAGCCGTGCCTTTCGCTATGTCTTAAAAATTATAAAGCAGTATTTGTCTGAGGATCCACCCATCCTCTGCGGGAAATATTTAACAACTACTCTCTCCTCTTCTTTCTAGACTTTTCTCAAATACCTAGGGCAGGATTTTGCATGAACTTAGCCTAGTTTTCCTGTCGGATACCTTTCCTAACAGCATCATATGTGGAGGGATATATACCGTACTCACTATTGCGTGTTTCTGTGGTTGTTTTTCGTATGATATGTTGTATATAAGCCTACTTGAAGATGCGTATGAATACGAATACAAACCCGTAGCCCTCGATCTACAGGAATTAGCAGACGCGATTAAAATCTCCGACTCAGTCGGGAATCGTACCAGGGCCCTTTGAATCGAAGGCGAGTACGCTGACCATTCCGTGGTGGTGATTATTTTAACTGGCCAGCCATCCTCTATTAACACTAATCAGAAGGGAAATGGAAGAGGTCCAACACTCCGAAGAATGAAAGTATGATAAAGGAGGGGGGGGGGGGGCGTCACGAAGCGCTAACCATTCAGCCAAAGCCATAGAGGGGCAGATAACTTAACAACATCCATGATTTATTAATATTTTGGGAAAGAGAAACTGTAATTAAGGAACAGGAGTTTTGGTCCATTATTTTGACTTATTCTTCTTCTTCTTCGGTACGGCCGATCTTCCCGAACTCTATAGGGGAACTCACCTCACCCTGCTATCTCGCTTTTGCTGTACTTTGAATTTTCTGTTTTACCTCTGAGGACAGAAATACATAATAGGCCATATATAAGTATAACACATATTGGTGTTACGTGATTGAAATACGATGTTCCTAACAAGGAAGAAGTGTTCAGAATTTTCTAAAGCCTCTTTCACAAATTTATGCATGAAGAATTACCATACGCACGTATGAAATTACCTGGACAAGTGCTCAAGCCTATGCCAGTTATACAGTTATGCGCTGGCCTTCTGATCCAAATTTGGCAGGTTCGATCCTGGCTCAGTCCGGTGATATTTGAAGGTGCTCATATGCGTCAGCCTCGTGTAGGTAGATTTACTCGCATGTAGAAGTATTTCTGCGGGACGATATTCCGGCACCTAGGCGTCTCCGAAAACCGTAAAAGTACTTAGTGGTACGTAAAGAAAAATTATTATTATTATTATTATTATTATTATTATTATTATTATTATTATTATTATTATTATTATTATTATTATTATTATTATTATCTTACAGTAAAAAAAAGTGACTGCATTCATAACTCATAGCCTTCAATATTCAATTTCAAGAATACCGCGATAACCATTACGTTACAGGCCCACAAGTTTTCGATTGTGAAATTTATGGTACAGTTAACAATGTGGACCCTCAAGTTTGAGTATACTGGAGTTCCATATTTGTTAATATTATTGGTTTTACGTCCCACTAACATTTCAGTAGAGTATTTGATTGATTTTCTTAATATAAGGGGCATGGAATGTAATCAAATACAGTAACCGCAACACAGGTGCGAGGTCATTACGTTTTTTTTAAATACTTGCGGTCCTTATCAGTTCCCATGTCCATTATCTTGCTGCGTAATTTGTTCAGCGCATAGCACTTTTCTTGGAATATAATTGCAATGTAAGATTATTTAGTGACGAACACTAATACATTATAAACAACACGCCAGTGCGCCAAGAATCATACAGATGGCAATATGTTATTGAAGAGTTGGTCACACCAAGCCATGTAGGTAGCAGCACTGTCGACTTTCTCGCTGAAAACATCAAGCTGTCCGGTATTGTCATATTAAAGTATTTGCTAAAAGCCATATGACATTTCATTTCATTATTATTTTCAATTGTATAAGGAGCATTATTGACTTGAAATTCTCGTTGTACAGACGGCACTTCCGTAATGTGATTATGGACCTTCCGCAACTAATTTTGTACCAGAAATATTTGGGGACCTTTGGTTTTGAACCATATGTGATTCTTGAACACACAAAACATCACAGTTCTTTTCATGACATAGTTTGCTTGGTAGCTGTTGTTTGAAAATTGATATGCTGTCAGTATTTATTGAAATTACTTTCAGGGTTGGCTCTGAAAAGAGCTGTATGTTGAAGTGCATAGTGATGACTATGGTGTGAGATTATTAGGCATTTTGGAAGAGTTCTAGTCCACTACCCGGTTCAAAAATACATCCTATGGGAAGGCTTCTAGAGTCTCCAAATACACTGATGAGTCCATATGATATATAAGTGGGAAAAATAGCTGGAGAAAAATTTCAAGTAATCTGAAGGTGGGTGTCTCTGTAGCTGATACCTGGTCAGTGGTGATTATTATGTTATTGTTTTTAAATTAACCATAAAGACATGAAAATAAAAGATTCCCTAGACCTCTCAAATCTAATACTTCTGGTGTTGGAGGAGCAAAACTTGACCCAGGAAAGTTGTAAAGGAAAGTCACGAGGCATGGAAATGTTGATTAATCATCCCTTCTTAACTAATCATAGGTAAACGAGGAAGAATTTCGACCTTCAAAGATTAAAAGCGTCTGAAAAAGAGAAGGACCAGGAAAGGTGTGAAAAAATCAGACTCCATAGACTTTACAAACCTAATGCTATTAGTGTAATAAAAGAACAAGATTTGACCAAGAGAGTACAGATAGAAATAACAAAAATTTGGAGCCTGGTATAGGGAAGTTGAGATGTTGCAAGATTTGGCTGGGAGACTCATGGTTGCTATTTTGCTAGTCCACATTCTCTACTTAGAAACCAGAGAGTGTAACTTAACTAGTGACAAAGTTGAAGATAAGGAAAGAGACAAAATGAGAAATGTAGACTTCATAGAAAGAATTGTTGTTGTTTGGGTCAGCTTTCCATACACTGGTGTAGTGGTTGAGGTAGTGGTGATTGTTTTAAGAGGAAGGTCAACAACATAACAATGCCACCCTATTTTTTTCCAGCCAGTTCATGCCTGCAGAATTTTTGCATCTTTCATCCATTGTGACCAACTTGATTGAGTGTTAATTATGTGATATGCTCTACTCATTTCACCTTCAGTGTTCTTCTGTAACACTTTATTTTGAAGGCTTCAAATCTCTTCTTCTCTGCTCGAGTAATTGTTCATGTTTCATTTCCATTCAACATCATGTTCCACATCAGCGTTTAGAGAAACATCTTTCTGATATGCATATGTGTTACATAAAATTGGGAGTCCCATGGCTATGATCATGATATCAATAGTTACATAAAATTACAAGCTAGCTTGCTTTGAAAGCAGTTCTGTTCCTTAATGAGGTGAGGGCAGGATCATTCTAGGTGCTTATTCTGTCCATTTACAGTACTTGAAATGTATGAAACATATGGACTAATTTTGAACAAAATCCAGTACAGTTTGCATATTTGACTGGTATCTGTGGACTGGAGGTTCTAGAAATATTATACGGACTTCAAATTGTACACAAAATTCGTGTGGTTTTTAAAATTATTTTTAAAATATCATTTCAATAGAACAGTTGGTGTTGACATGAACTGGGAAAGAAGACATTGGCTTAAACAACAAATGCTGGAGGTAAGAGTAAAAAATGTCCACCGTCAGTGATTAGTACAGTAAATTCAGAGACTGTGTTGTCACCTTTTTACCTAAAATTAGGCCACATGAAGAAAACAAGAAGAAATAAGATCCGGAATGAAGAGATCCGTCATATTACACAAGTAAAGCAGTCATTAAGTGAAAATGTAAGAACATCAAGTCTCAAATGGTATGGCCATGTAAAAAAGGTGGATCAAATGAGAACAGCAAGAAAATGGCTAGAAAAGGAACTGGAAGGCAAAAGACCTAGAGACAGACCAAGGAAACGGTGAATCAGTCAAGTAAAGCAGGACCTGGATGGAAGAGGAGTAGAATGGCACCAAGTTGAGGAGGAAGAAATGTACCTGGATAGACAAAGATGGAAAGCGCTCTTGTACCTCACCCAGGCAACTGGAGATGGTTAAAGGATGATGATTCTGATGATGTAGTAGTTTACCAAGGCCTTTACAAACCAAGAAGGTACCTTGTATTTGAAATTTCTAGCGTGTTCATAGGACTTGTTGTCATTGGTATGAAGAAATTGATACATGTAAGAAAAGCATGGGTTGGTCATGAGAAATCAACAGTAAGTTTCTTTGAAATTGCAGACATCGCCAGTTATAAACTAATAGCAAATGGCATATTAGCAAAATTTGTAGAATTTGGATGCATTAAAAGTTTTAAAATTACATTTTAAAAATCTCATTTTGGCTGTTTCCTAGAAAATGTAAATTTAGGCAGTCAGGAACAAGATCCAAATACAATACAATACAATAGTGTCAGAAGCACTACTGTAACTTACCGGCTATATAAATTAAAATAATATACATCTGTGTGGAGGTCCAATTTATCACAAGATTTATTAGGAATCAAGAAGAGCAAAGATACAATAACATAAAAACAGACATGCCTTGACTCCTGTCTATTTTTTTTTTCCAATGAGTTTACACATCTCATAAGCAAATGGCATCATGGCCTCCTCCAACACACTCCCATTCCCACATATAACTTGAAAATCCATTTCAGACTGTCGCTGTCCAAAAGTTCATATCCTTCAATGTGTGTGATGTTGCACCAGAGGCATAACAAATATAATATGGGCTCGCCTCCAGGAAGCAAAATTGGCCCTCTTCATGTAAATTTAATAAAAACTTACAATAATACGTAGAAATTTTATTTCAGCAAATTAATGCTCTCTATGTCCATTTAATGTATTCAAATGACTTGCTATAAGATTACAAAACTAATTCATTTATTAATAGATTTTATGGTAAAACTTTTTATAACCCTCGCCAGGATAAGTAACATAAAATCATGGCTGACGGTGGCGGAAATGGACTCTGCCATTGGTTGATGATTATGCCAATGTAAGGTCGCTCCCAAGATAGCAATAAGTTATGACCAACTTAGACTATATAAAAAGACCTAAAACGATGAGGCACTGTCATCGACAAAGTAATCATCATTATAGTCCGGAGGAAGAATGGAAAGAATAAGCATATAAAATTAATAAGAATAACAACATCTCACTGTCTTGAATTATGGGAGTGACGTTTCATAGGGCAAATCTTCAGCCAATGGCAGTGTCCATTCGTGCCACTGCCAGCCATGATTAAATATGAACACCAAAGACAAATAACAACATATTTAAAGAGTTGAGAGGTAGCGATGCAATAATTACGGTTCTCAAACACTGCAAAGCATAGATTGCACCACATGATTTAATATGAATAAGATAGAGATGCCTAAAGCCGCTTTGTGGCCCTAAACTGGTGGCTTATACCCCCAGACCCCACTTTACTTGATCACAGACCAATGGTTTTGTCACTAGCCAGACCTAACAAATCCAGACCAATGGCTTTGTCACTAGCCAGGCCTAACCTATCCAGACCAATGGTTTTGTCATTTGCCAGACCTAACATATCCAGAACAATGGTTTTGTCTTTAGCCGGACCTAATATATCCAGACCAGTGGTTTTGTCACTAGCCGGACCTAACATGGTGTCATTGGCAAGGATGGAATAGAATTCCTCTCAAAATGTGCTGAAAATGATTTAACAATTACTAACACCAGTTTTTGCCAAAAGAACTGCTTTAAAACTTCATGGCACCATCCTAGATCGAAGCACTGGCATCTCATTGATTATATAACTGTCTGCAAGAAAGATTTTTGCAATGTTTTTATTACCAAAGCAATGACAGGAGCAGATGACTGTTGCACAGATCACAGACTTATAAGATCAGTCATGAATTTGTCACTATCCCCTCAGAGGAGAAAACAACGGAAGAGCTGTAAACAAGCTTTTGATACTGTGAAATTTGGAATTTCAGAATATGCCTCACAATATAGAGAACTGCTTCATCAGACACTGTCGGAGGAGTATCATCAGGATATAACACAACACTGGGAGAGCCTGAAGACCACTATTCGGGATGCTTGCAAAGAAACGATGGGTTATAAGACCAAGAAGCATCAAGATCGGTTTGATGAAAATGAAGAAGAAATTGAAGCGTTGATATCAGAGACGAGAAAGCCTTGCAAGCGTGGTGAAAGGACATGAACTGCCTCGCAAAGAAAGAAGCCTTTTGTCTTGCCAAAGCAAATGTCGAAATAAGAACCCGTGTGCTCAAGAATGCATGGTGGATAAGCAAACCAAAAGAGCTGCAATACCTAGCAGACAAAGATTCACGACAATTCTTGCAAGCCATGAAAGCAGTTTATTGTCCCACCACCTTTGGTAGAAATTAGGGATGGGACAAATGGTTACCTTCCAGTATCATGTTCCAGTGAAGCCGTTACACTGTAGTATTAGGTTGGAGTATTAGGATATAAAAGTAACATAATACAAGTTGCAAGTCAACTTTTGGAAGGAACATTCCTTATACCTGTTGTCCCTTCTAGGCCCTAACCGCACCGTAGTAAGTACTTATAAATAGCAATACTATATCTTCATCTCGCTTTCTTCTCTCCAACTGTCCCTTTTGCCAGCATGTCACTCACATTCTTAACTTGGTTTTCCGTGGTTTCCCATTTTCACACCAGGCAAATGCCGGGGCTGTACCTTAATTAAGGCCACGGCCGCATCCTTCCACTTCCTAGGCAGTTCCCATCCCATCGTCGCCATAAGACCTATCTGTGTCGGTGCGATGTAAAGCAAATAGCAAGAAGAACATTCTTAACTATTCATAGAAAAATGTTTGCAATGACCCATTTACATTCCGAGAACCAATACTTCGAAACCTTCAGTTATAAAAAGCGCCGTGGCTGCTAGGTAGCTGTGTGCATTTATAGATGTCCAAGCATCGGTAGTTAAACAAACACTAGGACCAGACTATAAAATATGTTGATGAACGAGTGTCATATTACACTTCAGATGCCGCCGGAATGGGTCTTGAGGAAATAGTCCTATCAGGCAAGACGTAAATGGATTTTAACCCAGTGCATTTTTCTTACTTGCTTTTTTTTTATGTCGCACTGATACAGACTGATCTTACGGTGATGATAGGATAGCACAGGACTAGGACGGAAAAACCGCGGCCTTAACTGAGGAACAGTCCCAGCATTTGCTTGATGTGAAAATGGGAAACCACCAGAAACCATCTTGAGGACTGCCAACAGTGGGGTTCGAATCCACTATCTCCCGAACACAAGCTAACATCTATGTAACCCAAACTGTGTAGCCAACTCGCTCTGTAAAGCCAGTATAAAAGGCTCCAAAATTGCCTTTCGTCATATACAGAATGTTGTGGATATGTGGTAAACAGCAGTGTAAGTGGTTTGTCTAGTGTCTTTTTTTTTTTTTTTTTTTTTTCTCTGTATATCGCTCCTCTTTTGTACTGGTAAAAATTACGATAGCAGCTTCTGCTGCTCAGCCTCACAGATTGCAGTATATGACTAAACGTCAAGACGCACAGATTCACGTGATGGGACTTGCAATAGCTTTTCAGGACCTGATACTTGAGTACCATGTACATTATCAGAACTACTGTATATGAACCGGTATAATTTTTAAATTGAAAATTTATTATTATTATTATTATTATTATTATTATTATTATTATTATTATTATTATTATATATATAATTCGCTGGGGCCATCACGGACCACATTAAGTCTTGTTGCATTGGACACTGAACTTGGCCTTCTTTAGAGCCCAAATTTCCCTCATTCTTTGTGAGTGGGCCTGCTTACGCTCCTCTGTCCAAGGGGCACCGTGTCTTCTCTTCGGTTGCTCGTCTCGGTTTAGCCCGTTCGTCAATATTTTCTTACGGAAGAGATCTCTGTTAAAGGCGTCATCAGCTGAGATATGTAGCATTTGCAGGTCGTCTGGTATTTTTAAACCAGGGAATTGTGGTTTTGGGGTTTGAATCAAAAAAGTGAAAGATTTCTTTAGTTAACTTTCTTCTGTCCATTCTTTTGAGATGACCGTAAAATCGTGCCCGTCTTTTTCTGATTGTGTCGGTAATTTTCTCTATTTTGCTGTAGACTTCCTTGTTGGATCTCTTTTGATGGATTCCATTTCTGTACTTTGATCCCAAGATTCCTCTCACAATTTTGCGTTCTCTTTTCTCCAGTTCTTCAAGGAGTCCTTTGTTGGCATTTAGAGACAGGGTTTCGGCTGCAAATAGAACTACTGGCTTCAGAACTGTTTCATAGTGACGTATCTTGGTGTTTTGGGAAAGGCATTTTTTGTTGTAGATTGTGCGGGATGTTTGGTAGGCTATTTCCAGTTTGCGTACTCGCTCCTGAAGTGCTTCTTTGTCCAGTCCATTTTTCATGATGATCTCACCCAGGTATTTGAATTTGTCTACTCGGGTGATGTCCCCGTATTTTGTATGGAGTTTTGGTGGAGCCTCTTTGATGTTAGTCATTACTTCTGTTTTCTCAAACGATATCTGCAAACCAGTTTGTTCGGCAGTTTCCTTTAAAATTTCAACTTGAGCTCTAGCGGTTTCTATGTTGGTTGAGAGAACAGCAATATCATCGGCAAATGCTAAGCAGTCTGTTGCGATCCCCTTGGATTTGGTTCCTATTCTCAATGGACTGTAGTTGGTTTCCTGTAATCTCACCCGCCAGGTTCTGATGATCTTTTCAAGAACACATTTGAAGAGTATCGGGGATAGCCCATCACCTTGTCGGACGCCTGTTTTGATGTCAAAGGAATGCGAGAGACATCCGTGGAACTTCACCTTGGATTTTGTATTGGTCAGGGTGGCTCTAATTAATGCCAGCAGTTTCAAATCAACTCCAAATTCATTTAAGATGTTTAGCAGGACTTCCCGGTCAGTGGAGTCGTACGCTTTCTTAAAGTCCACAAAGACAGACACATACTGCTTGGACCTTAGTGTACAGTATCTGATGATCGTTTTGAGATTTTGGATCTGTTCAGCTGTTGAGCGACCTTTTCTGAACCCTCCTTGGTATTCACCTCTTTGATGTTCGACTTGTGCTTCCAAACGCTCCAGGATGGCAAGTGATAGAATTTTGTAAGTCACGGGTAGCAAAGATATTCCTCTGTAGTTGTTGATGTTCTTCATGCTGCCTTTTTTGTGTAATGGATGGATCAAAGCTATTTTCCAATCTTCGGGTAGGGTCTCCTTGTTCCAAATTTCTTCTATTTGCTTTTGCAAGATATCGAGTGATTCTTCTGGGACATATTTCCATAGTTCTGCTACTACTGAATCTTCCCCCGGCGCTTTGTTACTTTTGAGACGGGCAATGTAGTGCTTGATTTCATCTCTGTCGGGTGGTCTGGAAGTAAATTCTTGAAGTAATCTGCCAGAATGCTGCAATTTTCTTCATTTGACGTCGCCAGTGTGCCGTCCGTTCGCTCACAGCATAGAGATGGTGGTTTATAGCCAGTGAGTTTGCGTTTGAAGGCTCTGTAGTACTCTCTGCTTTCATTCTTCCTAAAGTTTTTTTCTATCTTTTCAATGAGAGATTTTTCGTATTTACGTTTCTCAGTTCTGAACACCCTAGCTGCTTGGGCACGTTGGGTTTTGTAGGTTTCCCAATCATTTTCTGATTTCGTAGAGTTGTACTGTTTCCACGCATTGAGTCTTTCTTGGAGGACTGATTCGCAGGTACTATTCCACCAGGCATGCTTTTTGCTTCTCTTGATTTCTGCAATGTCTTTGGCGGCCTCAACAAGGAGACTTGTGGTGTTGTTAAAGTCACAGTCATTTGGTCTAGCCTTCTCCTGGAACTCCTCGACCCTTTGCCAAAGTTTATCATTGTCGAAGCGTGTGATCTGTTTGGTTGTCTTCCTTGTGTTTGCGGGAATAGGTTTGAATTTGATAAGAGACATATAATGATCTGAGGCCACATTGATGCCTTTCTTTACCTTGACATTCATAATCTCAGGGCTGTTTCTCCTGGAGATCGCAACATGATCAATTTGGAACTCTCCGAGAGCTTGGACGGGAGAACGCCAAGTCATTTGCTTTCTGGGTAGATGGCGAATGTGGGTCGACATGACCTGCAGGTTGTGATTTTCGCAAATGGTCACCAGTCTTTTGCCGTTGGGATTAGTTCTTTTGTGAGCAGGGTAATTTCCTATAACTTTCTTGTACTTCTGCTCACGACCTAGTTGGGCATTGAAGTCACCCAAAAGAAGCTTGACATGGTGTTTGGGGATTTTGTTCAATTTTTCATCCAGTAGGTCCCAGAAATTATCAACTTCTTCTGGATCAGACTTGTTCTTATCGTTTGTAGGAGCATGTGCGTTAACTAGGGCGTAGGTTTTGTTCGCACATTTAATTGTGAGTATAGACAATCTGTCATTCACAGGTTCGAAATTTGCAACCGATTTAAGGATCTTGGTTCTAACAGCAAACGCGGTTCCAAGCATCACAGCTCCATTGAGGATTCCTCTTTGCGCTTTGCTCTTGAAAAATCGGTAGCCTTCAGATTAAAAAATTTCTTCATCTCGGTACCTTGTTTCCTGTAGGGCCACTATGGATATCTGATTTTCGTGAAGAGCTTTGGTGAGGGTTTTCAGCTTGCCAGTTTATGTAAGTGAATTTATGTTGAAAGTTGCTAGAAGGGTTTTAGATTTTGGCCTGAGTTTTTGACTCTTCGGGGTACACCGAGACGCTCCGACTCGTCTCTTGCATGATGTCGAGTCTCCCCCTGAATCCGAATGAGACTCGTGCGCCGTGGCGTTCACGACGAGGGATTTATCCGAAGATTTACCCCCTGGGGTATGTTTCTTGAAATGTTGTGCCATCATGCTTTTTGACTTGACTTTGCTTTGGACGGGTACCCATCCTTTTACAACTATGGTTGTTAGCCCTAGAGGTTGCCTCAAGATGTTTTCTGGCTTCTGGTCATTTACCAGTCTTCGCCGTAACCCTGGCAAGGGACCAGTTTTTTTTTTCACGGTGGTATTTTATTTCCCTACTACCCTCTGACTCTGCTGGCGGCAGAGCCAGCGAGCTTCCCCAATTCCAATGGGACGCGCCCGATGGAGGTAACCGGTATTATTATTATTATTATTATTATTATTATTATTATTATTATTATTATTATTATTATTATTATTATTATTATTATTATTATGCCTCCTTGGCTCAGGCGGCAGCGCGCCGGCCTCTCACTGCTGCGTTCTCTGGTTCAAATCCCGGTCACTCCTTGTGAGATTTGTGCTGGACAAAGCGGAGGTGAGACAGGTTTTTCTCCAGGATCTTCTGTTTTCTCTGTCGTATTTCAATCCATCATATTTCATTCCAGTAACACACTCCAATATCATTTCATTTTATCTGTCTTTCATTAATCATTGCCCCAGAGGAGTGCGACAGGCTTCGACAGCTGGCACAATTCCTATCCTCACCGCTATATGAGGGCTTCATTCATTCCATTCTTGACCCAGTCGAATGACTGGAAACAGGCTGTGGATTTTCATCATCATCATTATTATTATTATTATTATTATTATTATTATTATTATTATTATTAGGTACCTTGTTTCTACGCGTTCCTAGAAACTGTTTTCCTATAATTGAGTTTTTGTCCACATAAATCGGATGTAATACATCCACTCACTCATTGGACAGAACACGGAGTGAAACTCAAGATGCAAGGTGGGCAGACCATGCATAACTGTTCCGAGGAACTATGCTACTGTATGTACCCCCTGCAGTTGGGAGATGTACATGTAGCATACACCCGCGGTATTCCCTGCCTGTTGTAAGAGGCGACTAAAAGGGTAACGTGGCCATGGTCCTCTCTTTATTTTTTATTGTTTTTTCGAGGGTCAGTTGTAGACAATTTCAAAATTTTTGATGTGCGTGCTGCTCGGAGATGGGCCTCTTACGTGTGCGATTACGCCTGAAAGCCTGCATCAGTCACCACCCAGGAAGCGGCGGGTGGGAGCGCCATGTACCCTTGCAGTAGTATCCGCTTGACAACACAGGTCACTGCACAGCCGAATGCCAGAAGGACATATTATTATTAATTGTTATTATTTTTTTCTCTATATTTAGTGCTTTGTACATGCCATGGGGTACATGCTATTGCACGTGACTGGAGGAAGGGAGTCCTAGTGCTCATTGCCTCAGTCATCCCGTATTAGGCATCATTGAGCATTGGACCCCGGGCAGTACTGGCTATTACCAGGTGTGTATTGCCTTGGCAGCTTGGTTTGGCTAACCCCTGATCGGAATGGGTGGCATTCAAGGAGTATGATTTTGGACATGGCTTCAAAACAAAGTTGCCCATCCCAAGGTGGTCCCCCACCGAAGTCTTTAACTTTTGCTTCCCTGAGAGGTTCAACTCCCTGGGAACATGTGCAGCATGAAGGGATGGGATCCAGCTTCCCTAGGTTTCTGATTGCTACCAGAACCGATGTGCATGATTTATTATAATCTATCTGTTTCATGTCCGTATTGATACTTGGTATTCACAGTCACAAAGAATGGGTACTGTCCACCTAATCAATACATTATTATGTCTTGTTACTAAGCAGTGCCGGTTTTGACCTTCATAGAGGTCATCCTCAGCTGGTCATGAGATTTAAAGCTAACTTAATATATAATTTAAAAACATCACTAAATCTAGTAAAGAATATCACATGATATGAGTGGTAATGTTAAAATATACAATATATAAAATATACAATGCTATGATGTGTCTTCTGCATGTCCAACAACAAAACTACAAAGAGGGAGCATCTGCAGCTACTCAATATCTTTTAACGAGATTAGTACCAAGGAAATTAATGACATACCACAATATTTTGATGTAAATCATCCAACATTCGTAACTATATGAACTTACAAGATAAACAATACACATCATTGAACATTCTAGAATGCTTGGTACAAAATGCCTGTGAACGTACATAATGCATTACCAACATTAATATAACTCAAAGCATACCGCAAGGATACTGTGAAAATTTTATCGTACTTTAATGTATTATATGTTGTTAGTTTTTATCACATCCATACCCTAGAATGTTCTAAAATGCTTAGTACAAACATACCAATGAACGTATGCAATGATTCACCAATATGAACTAAACTTCAAAGTGTACATCAAGAATGCTATAAACATTTTAAGTGTAGAAATTGTATTTCACCAAATTATCTATTACTCACGAACAGAACACCAGAATTCTATGTAATATATACATGTCGTCGAAAGGGGGTAGCAGCCTTTCAGAAGTTGCAAGGGCGGCAGTTTAGATAATTGACTGATACGGCCTTGTAATAATACTCAGCATGGCTTAGCTGTGTTGATACTGCTACACTGCTGAAAGCAACGGGAAACTACAGCCGTAACTAACTCCCGAGGACATGCAGCTCTCTCTGTATGAATGATGTACTGATGATGGCTTCCTCCCGGGTAAAGTATTCCGGAGGTAAACTAGTCCCCCATTCAGATCCCCGGGTGGGGACTACACAAGAGGGGGCAGTCATCAGAAAGATGGATACCGACATTCTGCGAGTCGGAGCGTGGAATGCTAGAAGTTTGAATCGTTGAGGTAGATTAGAGAATCTGAAAAGGGAGATGGATAGACTAAAGTTAGATGTAGTTGGTCGGGTGAAGTACGTTGGCAGGAAGAACAGGAATTTTGGTCAGCCGACTCCGAATCAACACAAAATCAAAAAGAGGAAATGCAGGAGTTGGTTTAATAATGAATAAAAAAATAGGGCAGCGGGTAAGCTACTATGACCAGCATAGTGAAAGAATTATTGTCGTCAAAATAGACACCAAACCAATGCCCACCACAACAGTGCAGGTCTATATGCCTACTAGCTCAGCGGATGATGAGGAAATCGAAAGGACATATGAGGAGTTAGAAGATTTAATACAATATGTAAAAGGTGACGAGAATGTAATTGTGATGGAAGACTGGAATGCAGTGGTAGGCTAAGGAAGAGAGGGTAATACAGTAAGAGAATTCAGATTGGAACGAAGGAAGGAAAGAGGAAGTCGGCTGGTTGAATTCTGCACTGATCATAATTTAGTCCTTGACAATACTTGGTTCAAACACTACAAACGACGCCTTTATAAGTGGACGAGACCTGAAGACACTGGAAGGTATCAAATAGACTTCATTATGATTAGTCAGAGATTCAGAAACCAAGTGTTGGATTGCAAAACTTTCCCAGGAGCAGATGTGGACTCTGACCACAACTTGTTGGTCTTGAAATGCCATCTGAATTTGAAGAAATTGAAGAAAGGAAAGAATGTAAAAAGATGGGATGTATACCAGTTGAAAGAACAGAGCGTGAGGGATTGTTTCAAGGACATGTTGCAAAAGGACTAAATGAAAAGGCTGAAGGAAAAACAATAGAGGAAGAGTGGATAGTCATGAAAAATGAAGTCAGCAGGGCTGCTGAAGAAATGCGAGGAAGGAAGAAAAGATCAACTAAGAATCAGTGGATAACTTAGGAGATACTAGACCTGATTGATGAACAACAAAAGTACAAGAATGCTAGAAATGAAGAGGGCAGATAAGAATACTGGCGATTAAAGAATGAAGTGGATAGAAAGTGTAAGGTAGCTAAGAAAGACTGGCTGAAGGAGAAGTGCAAGGATGTCGAAGGTTGTATGGTCCTAGGAAAGATAGATGCTACATACAGGAAAATCAAGGAAACCTTTGGAGAAAGGAAATCTAGGTGTATGAATATTAAGAGCTCAGATGGAAAGCCACTTCTAGGGAAATAAGACAAAGCAGAAAGATGGCAGGAACATATCCAACAGTTGTATCAAGGTGAAGATGTAGATAATTTAGTTCTAGAACAAAAAAGAGGCTGTTGATGCTGATGAAATGGGAGACCCAATTTTGAGGTCAGAGTTTGACAGAGCTGTGAGTGACATAAATAGGAATAAGGCACTTGGAATTGATGACATTCCCTCTGAATTACTGACTGCCTTAGGAGAAACCAGCATGGCAAGGCTATTCCATTTAGTGTGCAAGATGTATGAGACAGGGGAAGTCATATCCGATTTTCGGCAGAATGTTGCTATACCTATTCCCAAGAAAGCCGGTGCTGACAGGTGTGAAAACTATCGCACGATTAGTTTAGTATCCGATACCTGCAAAATTTTAACACTTATTATTTACAGAAGAATGGAAAAACAAGTTGAAGCTGAGTTGGGAGAGGATAAATTTGGCTTCAGAAGAAATGTAGGAAACGTGAAGCAATCCTGACTTTACGTCTGATCTTAGAGGATCGAATCAAGAAGGACAAGCCCACATACATGGCATTCGTAGATCTAGAAAAGGCATTCGATATTGTTGATTGGACCAAGCTATTTAAGATTCTGAAGGTGATTGGGACCAGATACCGAGAACAAAGAATCTTCTACAATCTGTATAAAAATCAGTCTGCAGTGATAAGAATCGAGGGCTTTGAAAAAGAAGCAGCAATCCAGAAAGGAGTGAGGCAAGGCTGCAGTTTGTTCCCCTCCTTTTTGTTGTTTATATAGAACAGACAGTAAAGGAAATCAAAGAGGAATTTGGAAAGGGAATCACAGTCCAAGACCTTGAGATTTGCTGATGATATTGTTATTTTATCTGAGACTGCAGAAGATCTCGAGAAGCTGCTGAATGGTATGGACGAAGTCTTGGGTAAGGAGTACAAGATGAAAATAAATAAGTCCAAAACAAAAGGAATGGAGTGCAGTCAAATGAAGTCCGGTGATGCAGGAAATATTAAATTAGGAAATGAAGTCTTAAAGGAAGTAGATGAATATTGTTACTTGGGTAGGAAAATAACTAACAATGGCAGAAGTAAGGAGGACATAAAATGCATATTAGCACAAGCAAGGAAGAGCTTTCTTAAGAAAAGAAATTTGAACACTTCAAACATTGATATAGGAATTAGAATGTTTTTGAAGACTTTTGTGTGGAGCGTGGCATTGTATGGAAGTGAAACATGGATGATAACTAGCTCAGAAAGAAGGAGAATAGAAGCTTTTGAAATGTGGTGTTACAGAAGAATGCTGAAAGTGAGATGGATAGATCGAATCACAGATGAAGAGATACTCAATCGAATTAGCGAGAGAAGATCAATTTGGCTAAATTTGACGAGAAGAAGAGATAGAATGATAGGACACATGTTAAGACACCCAGGGCTTGTTCAGTTGGTTTTTGAAGGAAGTGTAGGTGGTAAGAATTGTAGGAGTAGACCAAGGTATGAATATGACAAGCAGATTAGAGCAGATGTAGGATACAGTAGTTACGTAGAAATGAAACGGTTGGCACAGGATAGGGTGGCATGGAAAGCTCCATCAAACCAGTCTGTGGACTGATTACTCAAACAGCAACATACATGTCATAGAATATCGACGCTTGTTTTTTTAAACCAGAAGACGCATCATATCATTGTATATTTTATATCTTGTATTATTTAATATTATCAGTCATATCATGTGACATTCTTCATTAGATTTAGTGATGTTTTTAAATTATATATTAAGTTAGCTTTAGATCTCACGACCAGCTGAGTATGACCTCTGTGAAGGTCGAAACTGGGCATGATTAAAAGCTGGTAAAATCAATCCTTTTTAGTACACACATTGAAGGCTTCTACGACGAACTTAAGGATCTCCAGGAAAATGTACAATGGTAGTTTGCTTTTGAAGACTCGTACAGCACTGCAAGACGATCAGTTGCTTAAGTGCGACCACTTTGGCGAAATCCCTGTCAAAGTGGAGGAGCACAAATCCTTGATTCTGGTTCGCGGAGTCATCTTTCACCTCAACCTGATTTTGAACAATGACGAAGAGTGGATGGAAGACATGAAGAACCGTGGCATGACGCACGTCTGGCGCATTACGCGCCAAGTCAACGGGGAAGACGTTGCCACTGGTGCCTTCATTGTCTCTTTCAAGTTGTCAGTGTTACGAGAAGAAGTCAAGTTAACAACTTATCGTAGCGATGTGAGGCCTACATCCTGCCTCCTATGCGATGCTATCAATACCAGAGATTCTGACATATGGTATCTCGTTCGAACCAGTCTGTTTCTGGTACATGTGGAAGAGGAGCTCACGGCGTGGAGGAGTGCACAACTCCGTACAGGTGCACTAACTGCTCAGGTCTTCGTTCTCCTCGGGATCGAAACTGTCCAACATATCTAAGTGAGAAGAAGATCCAGGAGATCAAGACCCTGGATAGTCTTTCCTACCAGGAAGCGCGCCGTAAGCTTAATTCCATGAACACACCTGCCCATACACTCAACTTCAGCGTGATAGCTCAGAGTCTCCTAAGTTCGTCTTGCACAACATCGTTACCCGTGATGATTGCTGTGCACAAGGCGACTGTTGCTCCTCAGGGCAACGTTGCAGAGACTAAAAGCTTGAAGGGGGGAACCACCCCACTTTCAACCAACCAGAAGTCTGTGCCGGCTGGTAGTTCTAAGCCGGCACAGCAAGTGGGGAAGATTATGTCTCCCCCTAAGAGGTTGGCGAAAGCCGTGCCCCAGCCGGCGGAGGTGGTATCATCGACCAGGGCTGGAAAATTATCTCCCAGCCCATCTAAACTAGAAAAGAAGGCGGTGAAGAAGAACGCCCTTACCGGGCGCCTCCATCCGGAGGGTGCGCCAGCAGGTACTTCTGCTCCAAAACCTGTGCGCTCCTGTTGTAGGGGAACTTCCTGCCCTGGAAAAGCGTCAAAGTTCTGGTTGGCAACTTCGCCGTCTGTCGATGATGGGATGGACATCACGTTGTCATCTGCATCTCTGGATGTGATAGCTCAGATGTAGATGTTGATAGTGTTTAGGTTCGCGAGCATCTCTTCGCTCATAACCTAACACTCCTTTTATAGTCCCCACTATTGCACTGTTACAGTGGAATTGTAACGGTTATGACAGGCATCTTGCTGAGCTGCATCAGCTCATTCGTGAGTACACGGCGAGTATAGTCTGTGTTCAGGAGACAAACTTCAGACCAGGTCATTATACGGTCTTGAGAAATTTCAGGTTATGCTCGACAGAACGACATTATTCTCACCAGGCGTCTGGTGGCGTGGGTATTTTTGTTCATTCTGATACCTATAGCGAAGAGGTTCCTCTAAGGACCCCACTGGAAGCAGTTGCGGTGCGGGTACTGCTGCCTGTCGTAGCAACAGTGTGTAACGTTTATTTTCCATCACACCAGCCTCTTAACATAAATGATGTCACTAATCTTATAGATCAGCTTCCACCTCCCTTCCTCTTGTTGGGCAATTTTAATGCCCATCACCCCATATGGGGCTCTGAGACGCCTTGCCCCTGGGGAAGGGAGCTGGAAACATTAGTAACAGAGCTTGATTTATGTATTTTAAACATAGGGAAACTAACTAACTTTAGTGTACGTTACGGCACATATTCTCGCATGGACATAAGTCTATGCAGCCGAAAGTTGGTTCTGCTGTTTCGGTGGAATACACACGATGATCTCTGTGGCATTGACCATTTTCCCATCATCCTTACTTTGTTGAAACAAAAATCCGTTGAGGCTCCCCCTCGATAGATCCTTAAAACATGCTGATTGACCAAAGTTCACATCACTAGCTGTTTTTAATGACGATACCAGGCGGACCGTCGGCGAGAAAATAACTTACATCACCCAAGTTATTCTTGCTGCTGCTGAGGAGTCCATTCCGTGCTTCTCAGGGCCTCCTCGCCAAAAACTTGTTTTTTACCAATATAATGGTCCGTTATTGGACATTATAAATTTTCCAGCTAACTCATTCTTGGTTGCCTGCGTTTCGCCCTCGTGTGCTAAGTTAGGCTCGTCAGTTGGGACTTAGCACACCACACAAGACGCAAGGCTAGTGCATACCGTGGAGGCCACTGCATAGGCTACTTGAAGCCACCAGCAGTGCCAATGCACTATGAGAGCTATGTCTCATTTGCAAAAATTGATGCCTGCCTGGCCATCAAATGATGTGGATGTTGATTCCCATAGGGAACCTAAAATATTTGTCCCGAATGAGTAAATTTATAATACCAATTTAATGGTCCGTTATTGGACATTATAAATTTTCCAGGTAACTCATTCTTGGTTGCCTGCGTTTCGCCCTCGTGTGCTAAGTTAGGCTCGTCAGTTGGGACTTAGCACACCATCCAAGACGCAAGGCTAGTGCATACCTAAAATATTTAGGTTCCCTATGGGAATCAACATCCACATCATTTGATGGCCAGGCAGGCATCAATTTTTGCAAATGAGACATAGCTCTCATAGTGCATTGGCACTGCTGGTGGCTTCAAGTAGCCTATGCAGTGGCCTCCACGGTATGCACTAGCTTTGCGTCTTGGGTGGTGTGCTAAGTCCCAACTGACGAGCCTAACTTAGCACACGAGGGCGAAACGCAGGCAACCAAGAATGAGTTAGCTGGAAAATTTATAATGTCCAATAACGGATCATTATATTGGTATTATAAATTTACTCATTCGGGACAAATATTTTAGGTTCCCTATGGGAATCAACATCCACAACTTGTTCCTTGGTGGAACGCTGAAATTGCAGCAGCAATCAAAGAATGCCGTCGCACTCATAAACGTTATCGTAGGCAGCCTTCTGTGGTCAGCCTTGTACATTTAAAAAAATTCCACGCTAAGGCGCGAGTTCTTATTCGCCAAAGTAAGAAAGCTTCTTGGGAGAGAGATGTGTCATCTATGACGTCACATACTCCATCATATCAAGTGTGGACTAAACTTCGACGTATTTCAGGTATCCAAGGATCATCTTCTGTACCGGGAATTTCCATTGCAGGCAGTGTCATTACCGAGCCACTCTGGATTGCTAAGTATCTAGCTAGTCATTTCGCAGATGTATCTGGCTCCGGGAATTACCACCGTGATTTCCTCGTTCTGAAGCGGGAGGCAGATAGAGCTTTGCAAGGACACGTCTCTTCGACCAGACAGTATCCATAACCAGATGTTGAAACACCTTAGTGAGGATAGTCTGCTATATCTCCTTCGTGTATTCAACGGAATCTGGATAGAGGGTAATTTTTGGTCTCAGTGGTGAGAGGGCATAATCATTCCTGTCCTCAAGCCTGACAAAGATCCTAAGTATGCAGGAAGTTACAGACCGATTTGCCTTACAAACTGCCTGTGTAAGCTATTTGAGAGGATGGTAAATCGCCGACTTGTCTGGTGTCTGGAGAAACAAGGACTCTTGTCCGTTTACCAGTGTGGTTTTCTACCCGCTCGCTCGACCACTGACCACGTGGTACGCCTGGAGAACTCTATCCAGGATGCGTTTCTTCGCAGACAGCATTGGGTAGCTGTTTTCTTTGACTTAGAAAAGGCCTATTACACCACATGGCGATGTGGTATCCTTTCAGTCCTGCATCAATGGAGATTCCGAGGTAACTTGCCGGTATTGATTGGGAATTTTTTATCCCTCCGTCTATTCCGTGTCCGAGTAGGGAAGACATATTCGCAATACCACGTTCAAGAAAATGGAGTCCCACAAGGATTGGTTCTTAGTGTAACTCTGTTTGCGATTGCCATAAACGGTATTGTTGCTGCTGCTGGTTCAGCAGTAATACCATTGCTATATGTAGACGATTTTTCTCTGCACTATAGCTCGCGTAATATGGCAGTCGCAGAGCGACAATTACAGCAAGCTATTAGGAGAGTGGAGCAGTGGACCTTCGAACATGGCTTTCGGTTTTCCCACAAAGACCTCTGTTGTTCACTTTTGTCGGCAACATATTCTTCACACTCCTCCTAAACTTAATTAGGAAATGTCGCTATTCCTGTAGTTGACACTTACCAATTTCTTGGGCTCCTTTTAGGTAGTACATTATTGTGGGAGCCGCACGTGTGGCAGCTAAAAGTGCTATGAACCAAGAGGCTTAATCTCTTGAAGTTGCTTAGCAGCACTATTTGGGGAGCTGACCGCACGGTTCTCCTACGATTCTATTGGGCACATATTTTATCCAGGTTAGATTACGGCAGGGCAGCATATGGCTCAGCAAGACCAAGCGTTCTTGCGAGACTGAACAGCATCCACCACAGTGGCGTTAGGTTGGCGACGGAAGCTTTTCGAACAAGCTCCATAGCTAGCCTGCTCACTGAATCTGGTGTGCCACCTTTACACCTGAAGCATCAGCAGCTTCTTCTGTCGTATGCTGCAAATTTGCGACAGATGCCACTTCACCCAAGCTATCCTTGCGTATTCAACAAAGGACACTGTCGGCTGTACGCTGCTTGTCCTTGAGCAATGCGGCCGGTTGTAATACGCTTGAATAGCGGTCACAGATTGTTCCATATACCTTCGGTTCCTTCCCTTGTCAGACAACCAAGTGGGTTACTTCCGTGGGTAATACGACGCCCTGATATTATCCTGGATCTGCATATTGGTCCGAAGGAAAGCATGAACCCTTCGATTTATTGTAGGGTCTTCCTGTCCATTGTTGGCCGGTATCCAGGTTCAGTCGCCGTTTACATGGATGGCTCGAGAACTGACACTAAAGTGGGCTGTGCATTCGTTGTCGACACTGATAGGTTTCTTTTTGCTCTCAAAGAAACCTGTAGTGTGTACACAGCAGAGCTCTATGCTATCTGTGAAGTTCTGCGGTACGCACTGTCCGAAGAGCGCCGACACTTTCTTCTGTGTACTGACTCCTTGAGCTCGCTACAGTCTCTTCATACCTGTTTCCCTCGGCACCCTCTGGTGCAGTGGATCCAGGACCTGCTGGCCGGGTGTTCGGATGCCGGCACCAGAATCACGTTTCTGTGGCTTCCAAGCCACATGGGTGTAGAGGGGAAACGAGTTAGCAGATAAGGCTGCCAAGGAGGCAGTAACACATGTGATATTCGCTCTCAGCTGAGACATCTGGTTATGTGCCATTGGGAGATGGAGTGGTAGGCCACTTCTCTTCCAGATAAGCTGAAAGCGAAAAAAGGTACAATGTAGGTATGGAGGACTTCCCTTTGGGCTTCTCGGAGGGAAGTGGTGGTATTATATCGTCTTCGGATCGGCCACGGTATACTAATGTACTCCCATTTTTTGAAAGGAGAACCCCCTCCAGTGTTTACTTGCGGCAATCGCCTTACCATGGTACGGACCCTTACAGAGTGCGTGAACCTGGTCGGTCTGTGCTGTAGTCTGAAACTCCCGCATACCATCTCCCTCATCCTTCACGATGACGAGCAGTCCGCAGACCTTGTCATCCGTTTTATGAGGGATAGTGGTTTTTTCCTCGTGTGTAATATTGTTCTTGTCTTAGTGTATTTTTTGTTGACTGCGCTTTTATCCCATTGACTCCATTTTAGTTCGTGTTGAGTATTTTAATGTGTTATTTTAATTCATAACTTACTTCTATATATATATATATATCTGAATGTCCAGGCAATGCCTTATTCAGTTATCATTTTTATTTTCTATTCTTTTTATTAGAAAACAAGGCATTGCGAATTAGATCCACTGAATGTTTTAATCTCATAAGCATTTTTCATTACCATATATTTTAAACTCTTGTCAGTTGATATATTTTAATATTTTACTTATCATCTCATGTCGTCCATCTCGTACCATTAGGGGCCGATGACCTTAGATGTTAGGCCTCTTTAAACAACAGGCATCATCATCATCTGCTGGATGTATTACCACCAGTAACCCTTATACAAAGCACTTCGAATAACTAAAGAATATCTGTAACTGACCAGCAAGTAAGAGGATAGGAATATCAGAACTGCCACTAAACTGTTACAAAAGCCTGAGCAAGAGTGCGCGCTTAAAGCGAGCTGCTACACTTCTTAATATCCGTTAGTCAATCAGAAACTCCATACTCTTCCCTTTGTTTTGCTGAGACAGTTACTTTTGTATTAGGGTCTCTGGAGGAACATATATTTCTGGAAGAGCTTAGTGTTATGGATTAGGATACAGTATCATGTTACGATATATAACTCCCATCTCTAATAGAAATCCACTCTGGTTCAGTCATAGGAGTGCACTTCTAAAAGATCAGTTCTCCATCATGAATAGATGGAAAGAGCAGGAATCAGTTGTTGATGAACAGCTGTATGACTCAATAGAACAAGCACCCTTCAAAGAAGAATTTGGCTCCCTACCAACACTGGATGAAGTTAAGCATGCTGTTAATCAAGCAAAGCATCAAAAGGCCACCAATCTTGATGGCATACCTGCGGAAGATCTCATAGAAGGTGGTGAGGAATTCATAAGTCAGTTACATGAACTGATTGTTAAAATTTGGTACACTGAAGAATTGCTTCTCAGGCATAGTATTATAGTTCAAATATTCAGGACTGGAATGCAGTGGTAGGCCAAGGAAGAGATGGTAATATGGTAGAAGAATTTGGATTGGGACAGGGGAAGGAAAGAGGAAGTCGGTTGGTTGAATTTTGCACCGATCATAATTTAGTCCTTGCTATTACTTGATTCAAACACCAGAAAACATGGCTGTATACATGGATGAGACCTGGAGATACTGGAAGGTATCAAATAGACTTCATGATGATTAGGCAGAGATTCAGAAACCAGGTGTTGGATTGCAAATCTTTCCCAGGAGCAGACGTGGACTCTGACCACAACTTGTTGGTCATGAAATGCCATCTGAAGTTGAAGAAATTGAAGAAAGGAAGGAATGCAAGGAGGTGCTATCTGGACAAGTTGAAAGAAAAGAGTGTGAGGGACTGTTTCAAGGAACATGTTGCACAGGGACTAAATGAAAACGCTAAAGTAAACACAGTAAAGGAAGAATGAACAGTTGTGAAGAATGAGGTCTCTAGGGCTGCTGAAGAAATTATAGGAAGAAAGAAAGATCACCTAAGAATCGGTGAATAACTGAGGAGATGTTAGACCTAATTCATGAATGCCGAAAGTACAAGAATGCAAGAAATGATGAGGGCAAAAAGGAATAGAGGCGATTAAAGAATGAAGTGGGTAGAAAGTGCAGAACAGCTAAGCAAGAATGGCTGAAGGAGAAGTGCAAGGATGTTGAAGATTCTATGGTCCAAGGGAAGGTAGATGCTGCATACAGGAAAATCAAGGAAACCTTTGGAGAAAGGAAATCTAGGTGTATGAATATTAAGAATTCAGATGGAAAGCCACTTCTAGGGAAAGAAGACAAAGCAGAAAGATGACAGGAACATATCCAACAGTTGTATCAGGGTCAAGATGTAGATGATATAGTTCTTGAACAAGAAGAAGCTGTTGATGCCGATGAAATGGGGGACCCAATTTTGATGTCAATATTTGACAGAACTTTGAGAGACCTACATAGGAACAAGACACCTGGAATTGATGACATTCCCTCTGAATTACTGACTGCCTTAGGAGAAACCAGCATGGTGAGGTTTTCCATTTAGTGTGCAAGAAGTATGAGACAGGAGAAGTGCCATCCGATTTTCGGCAGAATGTTGTTATACCTATTCCCAAGAAAGCCGGTGTTGACAAGTGTGAAAACTACTGCACTATTAGTTTAGTATCTCATGCCTGCAAAGTATTATTCACAGAAGAATGGAAAGACAAGTTGAAACTGAGTTGGAAGAAGATCACTTTGGCTTAAGAAGAAATGTAGGAACATGTGAAGCAATCCTGACTTTATGCCTGATCTTACAGGGTCGAATTAAGAAGAACAAGCCCACATACATGGCGTTCGTAGATCTTGAAAAGGCAGTCGATAATGTTGATTGAACCAAGCTATTTAAAATTCTGAAGGGGATCGGGATCAGATACCGAGAACGAAGAATTCTCTACAATCTGTATAAAAATCAGTCTGCAGTCATATGAATCGAGGGCTTTGAAAAAGAAGCAGCAATCCAGAAAGGAGTGAGGCAAGGCTGCAGTTTCTCCCCCCTCCTTTTCGTTGTTTACATAGAACAGGCAGTAAAGAAAATCAAAGAGGAATTTGGAAAGGGAATCACAGTCCAAGACCTTGAGATTTGCAGATGATGTTGTTATTTTATCTGAGACTGCAGAAGATCTCGAAGCTGCTGAATGGTATGGACGAAGTCTTGGGTAAAGAATACAAGATGAAAATAAATAAGTCCAAACCAAAAGTAATGGAATGCAGTCGAATGAAGGCAGATGATGCAGGAAATATTAGATTAGGAAATTAACTCTTAAAGGCAGTAGATGAATATTGTTACTTGGGTAGTAAAATAACTAACTATGACAAAAGTAAGGAAGTCATAATATGTAGACTAGCACAAGGAAGGAAGAGCTTTCTTAAGAAATAAAATTTGCTCACTTCAAACATTGATATAGGAATTAGAAAGATGTTTCTGAAGACTTTCATCTGGAGCGTGGAATTGTATGGAAGTGAAACATGGATGATAACTAGCTCAGACCATGCGGTTAGAGGCGCGCGGCTGTGAGCTATCACCCGGGAGATAGTGGGTTCGAATCCCACTGTTGGCAGCACTGAAGATGGTTTTCCGTAGTTTCCGTGTACCTTAATTAAGGCCACGGCCGCTTCCTTCAAACTCCTAGGCCTTTCCTATCACATCGTCGCCATAAGACCTATCTGTGTCGATGGGACGTAAAGTCACTAGCAAAAAAAAAAAAAAACCCTAGCTCAGAAAGAAAGAAAGAGAATAGAAGCTTTTGAAACGTGGTGTTACAGAAGAATGCTGAAGGTAAGATGGATTAGATCGAATCATGAATGAAAGAGGAAGTGTAGGCAGTAAGAACGGTAGGGGTAGACGGAGGTATGAATATGACAAGCAGATTAGAGCAGTCGTAGGATGGAACAGTTGCGTAGAAATGAAAAGGTTAGCACAGAATAGGGTGGCATGGAGCGCTGCATCAAACAAGTTTATGGACTGATGACTCAAACAGTATTTAACCCGCAAGTGGTCGCTATATGAGCAAAATGCTCATGGTCATTGAAAATCATCTGCTCTTTTATACAGCATGTAGTTTCGAACTGGAGCCCTGATGTACCTTCGCACTGCAGTTTTGAGAGGAGGACGGATGCATTGAAATGCCCATCTTTGACCTTGGGAGGGGACAGGGAGGGAGGAATTATCAGCGCCCGTCAATGGTGAGCATTTTGCTTCATGCGCGACCAGTCACGTCGCTAATTTCTGTGTGTGTGATAGTTTTGTTATTGTTGAATAATGTTTCATAGTTGAAACAGTTCTTTGCTGCTTATTGTATTAATGTGTTGCATAATTAGTGCATGACGATGGCTTCATATCGTGACATTTTAGCTTAGTTTAATGAAATTCCTAGTGATCAACTCGAGGCTGAGAACATTGAAATGGACCATGAAAATGAACAAGTGAACATAAAACGGATACTGTACAGTCCGAGACAGAAGAACATGCTGATGGAACTGTACCTGGAGAGCAATCTGTACCTGGCGAACAACTTACCTGTATGTTAGAGGTAAATGGGATATTTCATGTTTAGTGACAGTGTTTATATAGGGAAAGATAAGGTGACAAAGTGGGGCAGACACTCAATAAGAAGAAATCCACACTCACGTACTTGTGCTGAAAATATTGTGACCCATCCTCCTTGCGTGAAGGGCATTGCAAAAGACGCACACACTATTTTAGAAAGTTGGGAATTGTTTTTCCAGTTACAGTTTTAATAACTTGGGATGTATTACTATTTATAATTTTATTTTTTATTTCTAGTGTTCTTTATAACCCTTTGAGATTTATTCTTATGTTCATTTAATGTAATACTTTTACGCTTGAAGTCGGTTGGTATTTATAATGTAAACTCGTCATATCATAGAATTTTGCTCAACGCTCGACAATTTGCGTTACTTTCATCCTAGCGACCACTGGCGGGTTAAGAAAGGTGATCAAACAGACTGTAATCACTATTGGGGAGTATATTTACTGTCTTTCTTGGGAAAGCTATTTGCTCAAATTTTGACATATCGTATACTACCAGAGAGCCTGCGGGCTTTCTAGAGGAACCACAGATATGATATTCACCGCTCGGCAGCTTCAGGAAAAATGCGGATTACAAAATAGACCTGTTTATATTGCCTTCATTGATCTCACTAAGGTATTTGATTCTGTAAACCATGATGTTTTGTGGAAGATTTTAGGATTGTATGGTTTTCCACAGAAATTTATTTCCACCTTGAAACTGTTCTACACTGATATGATAGCAGCTGTTATCGGTACCGACTCTGTTGGGGAGCCATTTCTTATCAATACCGGTGTTGAGCAAGGCTGTATGATTGCCCGCACTTTGTTCTCATTATATATAGCCACTGTTATGCAGCTAGTCAAGGATGTTCTTCCTCCAGAAATACAGATAAATTATAGACTGGATGGGAAACTGTTTAATTTGAGCCGTCTAAGAGTGAAGACTCGTACACTTTCTACAGCATTAGTTGAGTTACAGTATGGTGATGATAATGCAGTTGTAACTCAGTCTGAAGAAGAACTAGTGTTAATCCTGAATGCCTTTTCAACTGCATACAGAAAGATTGGTCTCAGACTGAATACCAGTAAGAGACAGATTCTCTATCAACCAGATTCTCTACCAACCAGCCTCTGGAGAAAGACAGAGACAGATCAGTGTCTCCATCGATGGAGTGAGGCTTCAAGTAGTAAACTCCTTTCCTTACCTTGGCAGCATCCTCGCATCAAGTGCAAATATAGATTCGGAAATCCAATTTAGAATCAACCGTACTGGAGCATCCTTTGCCAAACTACGATCCTGAGTATTTGACAGTCATGATGTCAGTGTTGCAACAAAAATCCTCCTATACAATTCAGTTGTAGTTCCCAGCTTACTATACTATATGGATCTGAATCCTGGACATGCTACAGACTGCATATTAAAAAGTTGGAACAATATCACCAGCGATGTTTAAGGAGAATATTGCATATAACCTTGCAAGATAGACGCACAAATGTCAGCGTACTTGAAGAGGCACAGACCATCAGTATAGAAGCCATTGTTTTAAGATTTGAGCTACGATCGACAGGCATTGTAATGCGCATGCCCTACAATCACATTCTCAAACAAGTGTTTTACTCTGAGTTAACAGTGGGTCAGCGCTGTTTGGGAGGTCAGAGGAAGCGATTTAAGGATGTAATTAAGGCTAACATGAAGATGTGCCACATTGATGTTTAACAACTGGGAGACCTTAGCCCTCAGCCGTTCATCCTGGAGATCTTTAGTTCATCGCGGCACACTACTTTTTAAAGAAAACCGTAGGCGAATAGCGAACGATAAGAGGCAACAAAGGAAGGAAAAAAATGAAATAGGAGAACAATGGCTGCTCCACCTGAGACTGTCATCTCTGTGGAAATTTCTGTGCCTCCCGTATTGGGCTGTTCAGTCACCTACGGACTCGCAGACAAAGAGTTCTGATTAGAAGACCAACCTTCTTGTTTTTGAGTGCTTGCTATTGTGGATTAATTTATTCACCAGCATCACTCATGCTGTCAGTTATGGCACTATGCTAAAGTGATCTGTAGAATGGGTGGTACTGCTCTCTGATTATGAACACCTCATCCTATAAACCATTTTTAATATATGTTCTGGGTCAGTCTGAATTGAAGCCATTTAATTTTTAGCCAATTAAGTTTCTATTTGTTTCGATCTTCCTGTTTTTCACCATTACTTTCTTTAACTGGGTGAAACCTAGAAATTTGTCTTGGTCCATTTCTATCAGCCTCCCATAAGTCCAACCCCTCGTCCACGTCATGGGAGGTGGGCAACGGCATGAAGTAGGGGATTGCCTGTAGGGGTGATGTACAGTGGGGACTGTTTGTGCCCCAGGACCGCTACTGTAGCTGTGAAGGCCCTTCAGGAACCCTGAGAAAAGTGAGGCTAACGGGGCTCTGGTGAAGTTCTCAATGGCAGATGTGGCAGAGAAGGAGACCTTTGGAACGGAAAATCTGGCAGAAGAGGCAACCCTTTTCCCTTGGGGTTGAAGAAATTGGGGGAAAACAACTGCCTTGTGGTGAAGAGGGATTTTCAGAGGCTAAGGGAGACAACCCCTACAGAAAACGGCAGGCTTGTGGAGGCTCAGGCGGCAGCCCCACCACCAAGTTTGGGCGCTGTGGGCTAATAACTCGCACATCTTAAATCCACTTATTAAAGAAACTGAAGTGAAATGAAACCGGATGGATACCTCGATGACAAACTTTGGCCCAAAACGGAAAATGAGAATTGGTTGTTGGAATGTTAGAACTTTGACAGAAGAAGGTAAACTAAAGCAGGTTGAGAAAGAGATGCAAAATTATGGCTTGGAAATTCTTGGTTTAAGTGAAGTGAGGTGGTGCAATTTTGGAGAGACGACGCATCATAAACATCAGATGGCCTGAAATTATATCCAATGACAAGCTATGGAGAACAACAAACCAAGTTCCAGTCACAATGGAAATCAAGAGGAGGAAATGGAAATGGGTAGGTCATACTTTGAGAAAGCCTGCGGGATCCATAGAACACACAGCATTGGAATGGAATCCACAAGGGGCACGGAGGAGAGGTCGTCCTAGGAAGACCTGGAAAAGGACTGTAGAGGAGGAGGCTCTTGAAGCGGGGAAGACTTTGAAGGAAGTTAAAGCGTTGGCAAGTAAACGACCACAGTGGAGACGTTTCACGGATGCCCTATGTTCCAGTGGGAACAAGAGGAATTAAGTTGAGTAAGTCGAGTCATTTCTATTACATTAAAGGCTTATTCTTCTGAACCAATCTGATTAAAGTGTAAAATTCTGAAGGATCAAATATGTCATCAGCACTTTTCTTCCTCTCAATATGTGCATGTACACGTATCAGCCTCCATCTGCTAGTGTCCCATTTACAAACCTTTGATTAATAATGGGACTATCAAAACTTTGCACACAGTACATCAATAAAGCAGCACTATTCACATTTTTATTCTGACCACTGCATGTGATGGACATAAATGTCATTTCCATCGGCTATATTTTGAATTATATGAAAAAGACAGGACCCCACTTCACTCAAACCTCTCTTTGCCAACCCCTCATGGCAGCAGGGCAGCAGTAGTAATGAACCTTAATATTACCCAAATCCTACACAGTAAAATTGTTCAGAGCCAATCATCGTTTATATAAAGGAGTGCGTTGGGATTAGTTGAGGGACAGTAACACACTGCCTTTAAAACAAATTCAAGAAAATGCTCTTGCCTTTCTTGAGCTTTCTTTTTCTCTTCATCCTTGTGTTTTATAGCAAGGTTCTTGATTTTCAAATGTTCTTTGTAACTTGTCCTATTCAAATCCTTTTTTTGTTTCTGTCATGTTCTCGTAAATGTAACAGCTATCACGCATAGGCCTATCCTTCTTTTGTGAGTGGAAATCTATGTTGAAATTAGTATTAAATATTTGTATCTAAAGCCATTTCTTTTCATACTTAGTTTTTCCCATTGCATCATTTGATGTACAGGTCATATATTTGTTAGTGATAGCTCTTTACTTATCCTTTCTTTCTTTTCCTTTTAAAAAAAAAAGTCTTTCCTGTGGCAGTGTGAAGAGACCCGAGAAAATGCATTTATGTGTTTATGAATCCATTGCTTTGCATCCTGTGGCCTCACATTAGCTGATTTATGATTTTCATTTTCTTCGTGAGCTATGTTGACCATGTTTTTTTTTTTTTTTTTTCAGTTCTCATAAACCTTTCACTGGCATTTAAACGTGCTCTGAAAAGCGTTTAAAAATGCTCTGAAAAATGGATGGCAAACTTGTATCCGAATGTTATTCTTATTCAAGTGATAATAGAGTGTATTTTGCCTTCTCCATTTTCTTAACACTGTAGTCGTCCTCTGAGTACATTTCAGTTTCATATCAGCTAGTGACATAATGTACATATGTTGCTTATGCACATCCGGTAACTTCCAGAATGATGAGAATATTTTTTTTTGGTCTTTCTTCATCAAAGTTACTTGCACGCTTTCTAGGGCAACTCGAGCAGTTGTTTTTGTTTTAAGAACCTATCTGACTTCAGAATGTTACCATCAGTTTTATAGGACTGTTCACTTTGCCTGTTCATTTTTTTGTTTTTTCTTCTACCACTTGGTTGAGCAATTTTTCTTCTCATCCTTTTTATAGTAGTATTCTTGGAGAGTGAATCTAGTGAGCTGTGAAAAAAAAAAATGAAAGGGAGTAAAGAGTGGACAGTTGGTGTGTTGGGAGATGGTGATTGTGTGGGTCTTTTTTTCTTTTCCTGGTTGTTTTTAGTTCCATTAATTGTTTCTGTAGTTTTAAATAATAAATCTCTCTTAAATCCTACAATTTTGGGGGCCTGTCAGGGATAAGGAAGGACCGAGAACTTGCCGAAATAATGATACAACGGTATGACGGAATAGGAACAGCAGATTGTGTAAGTAGACTTAAAATTTTTGCTTTTGGTGTATTATAGTTGAAGTAAAACAATGTTATTAAAGAATGAAGACTTACAGTGTTCAGATTGATGACTATGGTATTGAACTAAAGTGAAAATTGACTGGTACGTGTCAGTTAACAGTGCAAGATATAAGTAAATATGCCAGCAGCAACCCAGAAGGAAAATGCTAGGAGATATTCAGAGAATAGACAAGAATATTTCTACTTCATCTGTGTCCACTTTTAAAATCCTGCATAAATTTATATATAGCAATGAAGATGACTGACAGATGCACAAGAGGTTACAAAATTTTACAGGATTTCAGTTTTTGGAAGGTTCTCCTGAGTTATGATGACAAGGTTAAGTATGTCATTGGCAGTTTTGCTGAATGTTACTATATTAATGTAATGTATTATGTTTGAGATTTGAGGGAGATAAAGAAGAATAACAAAGCGCATTTTACAGCACCTTTTCAAATTAGAATTGCTGTCAAAACTTGAGGACAATGGGCCTGACAAAGGCGAAAGATGATGAATGCCCTATACAATGCAATTTATGCTTGAAGACTAAAGGGAATTCAAGAGAGCACAAACAAGACAATCAAATTAAGAAGAAAGTAATCCCAAAACAGAAGCATCTACAGAAGAAAGTGAAAATGAAGATGACCTGCTTATGGAGCATACCTTATCAAGAAAACAGGGAAATTCAGACTGCAGATTTGCACAGCGTTTCAAGGCTTAGAAGATTCAATAAGCACCTTTGATGGTAAAGGAGATTATCCAGTCAGAAAGTCGATTACAGAATTTGAAGAAACGGCTGTTCTGATGGAATGGGACAACATGCAGAAATGAGTATTTACTAAGAAATCATTGTCTGGCTTAGCAAAACTAATTATCCAATGTGAAACAGGTTTATCAACATGGAAGAACATAAAGAGAGCTTTGATAGAAGAGTTTGGTGTCAAGATGAGTAGTGCAGAAATCCATAGATTGTTGAGCAGGCATAAGAGGAAAGAAGGAAAATTACGAGAATAACTGCTTGTAACGAAGGAGATGGCAAATCGAGGTGAGATTGATGATGGTTCCCTGATACAGCACATTATTGATGGTATAGAAGATGATTCCGGTAGTAAAGTGATTTTGTATGGAACTGGGGACTGTAAGAAGTTTAAGGGAAAACTATGTAACTGTGAATGCATTGCTGAGAGAAGGAACTCGAAAGTTTTATGGAACACAGAAACCTATTTCAAGACACAAGGATGCTGTGGTTGTTGAAGATAAACATAGAGCGCAAAGATGTTTCAACTGTGGTGAAACAGGCCATAAATCTTCCAGTTGTCATCACAAAGCCAAGGGTCTGACGTATTTTAGATGTAATAAATTTGGTAATAAGTCGATGGAGTGCAGGGCAACAGATGTTAAGGCAGGTAGTGGCAATGCAGTTAACGCAGCCATTGGATGTAATACCAATATAAATGGTCCGTTATTGGACATTATAAATTTTCCAGCTAACTCATTCCTGGCTGCCAGCGTTTTGCCCTCGTGTGCTAGGCTGGGCTCATCAGTTGGTACCTAGCACACCTACCAAGACGCTGGCTAGTGCATACCGGGGAGGCCACTGCGTAGGCTAATTGTAACCACTGGCAGTGCCAATGCACTATGAGACACTTTGTCTCATTATCAAAAATTGATGCCTGCTTGGCCATCAGATGATTAGATGTTGATTCCCATAGGGAATCTGAAATATTTGTTCTGAATGAGTAAATTTGTAATACCAATGGGAATCAACATCTAATCATCTGATGGCCAAGCAGGCATCAATTTTTGATAATGAGACGAAGTGTCTCATAGTGCATTGGCACTGCCAGTGGTTACAATTAGCCTACGCAGTGGCCTCCCCGGTATGCACTAGCCAGCGTCTTGGTAGGTGTGCTAGGTACCAACTGATGAGCCCAGCCTAGCACACGAGGGCGAAACGCTGGCAGCCAGGAATGAGTTAGCTGGAAAATTTATAATGTCCAATAACGGACCATTTATATTGGTATTATAAATTTACTCATTCGGAACAAATATTTCAGATTCCCTATGGGAATCAACATCTAATCATCTAATCAGCCATTGGATGTGGTTAAGCCTACAAGTGATGACTACAAGCAACAGGTTGAAGAACTGATTTTGTCCTACAAACCTGCCAGAACAAGAAGTTCAGAAGTGGAGTTGACCATCACACTGAAAATGAGCAGCCGGTATTCAGCAGACCACGACGACTTGCACCTGCAGAGAAGGAAGCTGTCGACGAACAAGTGAAGAAATGGCTAAAGGAAGGAATCATTGAACTGAGCTCTTCTGGGTATGCCATTCCTGTGGTCATAGTGCAGAAGAAAGATTGCTCTCTTCGTTTGTGTATTGGCCATCGTAACATAAACATGATCATCCTAAAGGATCAGTGTGCATTGTCACTCATGGAAGATATCTCGGATAGATTGCAAAGATCAAGAATGTTCGGTACACTCGACTTAAAACATGGATTTTTTCATGTGCCAGTGGAATCTCAAAGTAGGAAATACACTGCTTTCATCACTAATACAGGTCAATTTCAGTTCCGAAAAGCACCATTTGGTCTGTGCAACTCACCGGCAGTGTTCCAACAATACATTAACTGTGTCTTCCTACCATTAGTAGCTCAAGACATAGTACTCATTTACATGACGACTTGATAATTCCTTCTAAAGAGGAAACTGAAGCATTACACCACTTAAAGATTGTACTGGATGTAGCTGAAGACTATGGCATTGAACTGAACAAAGAAAGAGGAAGGTTGAGTTCTTCAGACGTGGTGGAATCGTACAATATAAACTTCATCATGATTGACAAAGATTCTCATTTTAATTTCTTATTAACATGTGGTGGAAGATAGAGAACTCTATCCATTGCCAGAGAAAACTAAAGGTGTAATGAAATTTCCAGAACCAAGACAAGTGAAACAAGTGCGGTCTTTTCTTGGTTGAACCGGATACTTCATACCAGAATACTCTGTTATTGTGAGACCGTTATGTAATTTGCTGAAGCAAGACAGTGAATCTCAATTTTCTAAAGAACAGAGGATTTCCTCTGAAGTGTTGAACGAAGCTTTATCAGAAATCCTGTTTTTTTTTTTTTACATCCGCAATTCTTCATATGAGACCGAACTTCATACTGATGCAAGTAAGTTTGTATATGGGGCTGTGCTGATGCAGGGATTACTGGAGGACTATCAGATACATCCTGTGTATATTATATCAGCAAAAAAGGTAACACCACAAGAAGAAAAGTATCACAGTTATGAATTTGAAGTATTAGCCATCATTGTTCCATTGAATAAGTTTTGAGTGTATCTTCTGGGAATAGACTGCAGAATTATCACAGATTGTGCTGCCTTCCAAAAGACAATGCATGAGAAAGCTCTGACATCTAAGGTTCCAAGATGAGCCCTGATGTTGAAAGAGTACCGATATACCATTGAACACAGAAGTGGAACGAGGATGTGTCATGTGGATGCTCTTTTGAGTCGTCGTCCTGTTTTGTGTGCAGTTCTTGACTCTTTGGTTGCCCAAGTTAAGGAAGGCACAACAAGAAGATGAAGGTCTTAGTGCCATCAAGGAATTATGCCAGGAGCAGTCCTACAAGGATTTTATGAGTTGTGATGACATACTTTTCAAATTCTGTGAAGGTCGAGAAGTTTACATTGTACCTACTGTAAAGTCGTGCAGATATGAAATTATCTACAGTTTTCATGAGAGTGGTCATATCTCTGCCAAGAGAACAGAAGAACTCATTAAAGAGGAATAGTAATGTTTTACAATAATGTGTTCTTTGTTTAATGACCTTTATGAACTTACTTCTTTTCAGAGATGCCTTGATGTCCTGCAGGAGTTCCTTAACGTGCTAGGAGGAAGTGAGATGGGACTTTCACACTTAAGGGGGACGTGCGTGAAATACATGTGCAAATGTATTTAAAGATAAAAATTTCATTGTTCCGTATTGAAAGTATTAATGTTAAAAATTAAATAATTGAAAAAGAGGTTCAACCTATTCAATACATAAAAGAAAGGAATGTAGTGATTAAATTCTTATTTAATAGTGATTAGAAATGGGACCGGTTTCGACCCTAGTCCAGGTCATCGTCAGCCGTTCAAAACATAAAAAACAAGAAAAACAATGTATATGAAAAAGAATAAGTGAACTCTGGATCGGTATAAGATGAAATATAAATTGATGATGGGGGTAGAAATTGTGAGTCACTTGAAATAAAACAGTACGTAATATTATGAAAGGTAGTACGGCACACGCAATGATAAGTAAAGTCTCTCAATGTTTATGAATAGTGGAGAACGGTCAAATGGGTCAGCTTTCACACTCTGTCAGGCACAAAGTCACAACACTATCGAACAACATATGAAGATCCATAAATATTTTGAAGTCGCAGACGAATAGATTTACAGAAGCAAACCGCCAGCTCTCGGTGATCAGCGCGGCACATCCAAGGTCATGCCCTGTGGTCTCGAACGCCAAAGTAGAATGGAGAATATCCTGAAGGTCCAGTATTTGCCTCGGTTGCGGGAAGTTAAGTACGTATATATAGAAATATACAACGCAATTCAGTTTAATTGAATGAGTAATTGTGCTCCTGCTGAGTTCTTGGAAAACAGTTGACTTGAAAAAACAATTGTAAAGAGAAAAAAATGTAGTAAAAAGCGCAATATCGGAAAACAAATGAAAACATATATGCACAGTGCGCTATTTTTTAAATTGAAAAAATTTAGGTCATGACTGAAGTAGTCAAAGTTGGCGCAAGACAAGAGTTAAAATTTGAATGAGGAAAACTGAAATGAAGGTAGTGGTTTTTTAAAAAAAATAGAAAATGTAGCAACCCATAAAAAATATAAAAGTTATAAAATATATCAAAGACTGAACCACCCATCAATAATCAATTAAAAAACATAGGGGGATTAAAAATACGATCATAAATATAAACTTTAACATTGTAATACTCTAAATGTTTGAAAAACATCATTACCATGAGTTCGAATTATAGAAACCAACACAGATAATCCTAAAGCTCCTTCACAAACAGAAAATGTTAAAAAAACTATACTAAAATACAATTCATAATAAAAAAAATCCAAATATAAATAAAGTAACCCAAATAAACTCAACACAATAAGGTAGAAACCTTTTCTATTAAAAAAAAAAAAAACCACTACCTTCATTTCGGTTCTCCTCATTCAAATTTTAACTCTTGTCTTGCGCCAACTTCGACTACTTCAGTCATGACCTAAATATTTTCAATTTAAAAAGTAGCGCACTGTGCATATATGTTTTCATTTGTTTTCCGATATTGCGCTTTTTACTACATTTTTTCTCTTTACAATTGTTTTTTCAAGTCAGCTGTTTTCCAAGAACTCAGCAGGAGCACAATTACTCATTCAATTATACTGAATTGCGTTGTATATTTCTATATATACGTACTTAACTTCCCGCAACCGAGGCAAATACTGGACCTTCAGGATATTCTCCATTCTACTTTGGCGTTCGAGACCACAGCGCATGACCTTGGATGTGCCGCGCTGATCACCGAGAGCTGGCGGTTTGCTTCTGTAAATCTATTCGTCTGCGACTTCAAAATATTTATGGATCTTCATATGTTGTTCGATAGTGTTGTGACTTTGTGCCTGACAGAGTGTGAAAGCTGACCCATTTGACCGTTCTCCACTATTCATAAACATTGAGAGACTTTACTTATCATTGCGTGTGCCGTACTACCTTTCATAATATTACGTACTGTTTTATTTCAAGTGACTCACAATTTCTACCCCCATCATCAATTTATATTTCATCTTATACCGATCCAGAGTTCACTTATTCTTTTTCATATGCATTGTTTTTCTTGTTTTTTATGTTTTGAATGGCTGACGATGACCTGGACTAGGGTCGAAACCGGTCCCATTTCTAATCACTATTAAATAAGAATTTAATCACTACATTCCTTTCTTTTATGTATTGAATAGGTTGAACCTCTTTTTCAATTATTTAATTTTTAATGTGCAAATGTAATCATTCACCAAATCCACAATTTGTAAGGTACATAACTGAAATTCAGTACAGAGGTTGAGAATGGTTAAATGCATCTCTTCACTATTTTTCATAACTTAAGCAAAATTAAATTGAAGCGCTTTGCAATTTAAAAATTTTATGACCCCGTGATCAACAAAGGTACCATTTTCTCATACACTTTTCAACAAATTGTCAGGAAAATTGTACAGTGTAACCTCAATATGTATAGAAACAACTCCACAGAACCATATTTCAATACAATGATATTTAATTAATTTTATGTTTAATTATTTTGTAAACAGAAAAACATCCATAAAAATCAATATTATTTCTTGCATATCTCGGTGTACAGGAATTATCTTAAAATTGGCCCCGTGTATATGTTTATTATACACAGAGCAAAGGGGGTGCTAAAAATCATGGCTCTGTCTTTTCCAGTTTCTGAGAAAGGTGCACTTTAATAACGGAAATGGTGATTCTGAGAAAATGCACTTTAAAGTTGAACTTACTTTTTCCTTGCAGTTCTGTTTATTAAAAGGCTCCAAAACTGTACTGAGTGTCCTCATTTCCTTCAAGACTTATCTTTTGGTTTCTTGTTTTCTGCCTTCCTTGCTTTACCAGGTCTTCAACTGAATTTTCAGCTGCAGAGAGGTGCTGTAAATATATTTTTCTCAAGATGTCTTGAGTGAAAATTCCTACCTTAAAGCCCATTCTTTCTAATACCTACATCCTCACTAAGTTCCCGCCATTAAATACAAGAACTGTATTATAGGTTGCAATTCTGACAACTGTAGCAGATGAAAATGTGGTTTTAGGGCATCATTTCCTTACGAGTTAATTTAGAGATTAATTTGGAATTGGGTTTTGCCAAAAACACACTTGTTGAGAAGTTCAGGATCGGCCAGAAAACTGTAAGTGGGCTTGACAACATGTAGGATACATTTTGGAAGCCTCTGCTTGTGGATGTAGGAGTTATTATCCCTCTGAGCCTATAGATATTTACAGCAGCTAATGTGGCACAGTTTACGAATGGGTTGTTCATCTGTTTACACCATGTGAAAATATGTATCCCATACAGTTCTTACTTCGGACCTAACCTCATTCCTGGTTTGTTTCTCATGTCTTGCGTTCACTAACTTCCGCAAAATAAGTTTATAAGGTATTCTATACACTCTTTGTGACCATAGCATTATTGAATGATGAAAGAATCGAACACTTGCGTAAATCTCTGTCACTAGCAGAAGGCAAAACAAGAATTTATTACTTCTTCATATACAAAGCAGCTGGTTTGGTATTGTTTCTAAGATGCGGCATGCGAAACACAGTCATAGATGTATAAAACCAAAGAGTATGTATCACATCCTTCTAGATGTATCCTGTGCAAGTTTGCTTGAACGAAATCCACGGAATCGTTCTTCACCGAGCTAGTATTGTAGTAATGCTTCAGAAGTGGGCGTGGCAGTAAGGTCGCGCTATACATTTAATTACTATTTTTCAGGCAGTTCAGATGCGATTTCATCCTTGAAACTTTGGGAAAATATTGTCAATGAGTTCTACTATTAAATAAAAGATAAATTGAAAATTGACATTTTGAATATCCTTGAATATCACCTGGGTTCAGACCCCACATCCTTGGGAATTGTTGGCCAGTCACTAACCCCGTGTGCCTCTGAGGGTCACTATAGAACACAATAAACCACCTTGGGAAGTACATCAGAGAATAAAAACTTGCTTAAGAGAAAGTTGAATTTCTTAACTAAAAGCTAATTTTGTATTATGAATAAATCAACTTGCTTCTAATCACTGTCATCCATATGCCGAGCCTGTTCAGAGTCTAGAGATGAATTGTTCAGTCTCTTATCGCCTACGTTTATAATAATGTCATCCATTACTTCTTCTAACAGGCCATCCTTCTCCCAAAACTAGTTTCTTGATTGATGACATGCCTTTTGGATCCTTCCCAATGAGTTGGAGTAACAGATGCAATAGCTTTCAAGGTCATTTCCTTCACTATTTTCAATTTCAAGTCCTCCATTATGTTTTACTCCAATTCATGTGATTTTAGCCCTAGCCATTTCAATGGTGTTAAATTCACACATGTACAGAGGCAGCCATACAGTAGTATGCGGCTTTCTGAACTTTCAAAAAGCTTAAACTTCTTCATGCTTTTCGAAAAAGGATTTTTCTTTTTCTTTTGAAGCCATTCCTTCATTTCTCATTTTACAGGATATTTACTTGGTGATTTATTTTCTTGAACACTGTGATAAGGGGCATTGTGTATAACTACCACACTTTCTTTGGGCAGGTTAGGAACCAGTTTGCTAGTCAGCCACTTCTCAGAATTCATAGTGTTTATTTGCCCATGATAACCACCACTAGACAGACCTACCTTGAAGATCAACAGCACACCAGAAATAAAACCACTTTTCTAGCCAGCATGGACAGTTATCATTCTGTTTGACAGGCCTGTATTGGATGCTATGCCAGAAATATTCTCTCTGCTAACTTTCGCTAAATGTGAGATGATTATCCACCCAAGTCTCATGCATGTAAACAATATTCCTGTTTTCATCACAAAATGTTCTGATATTTTACAAATACTTGGCTCTCTAGTTAATGATCTTCAGTTGCTCAATGAATATTTTTCCTTTTGCTACCGCATCTCTCCCATTTGAACCCCATCGCATGCAACAGTCTCCTCAAAGTATGTATTCACCATTGAAAATATGTTTTCCTGAATGGCAGTTTAAAGTGTACAACTTTTTTTTTTTACCATGTAGAAGTCCCTAATAACGTGTCATCAGTCGTCTGTTGAACTCATCACATTAAAGCTTAAATTCTTCAGTTTTTTGTCGCTTTTCCCCCAAAGAACGTAAAGTTTCACTGGCAGAAACTCTTTTGGAATACTGTAGCTATGATAATTTGAACAGACATACCAGCATAAACTGCAGCATGCAGGTTGTCTTGTTGCAATATGTGTTTACGTTTACCTTGTCTAGATTCCTGATCACACAGGTTAATGATGTTCCTTTTTATTTCTCTTCCTTCACTATGAATTGTTTGTCCTCTCTTACGATGGATAGACATTATAGAAACAAGAAGTAAGGGCAAGTCACGTGAAAACACGAAAGAAATAATTTTTTTCGATTTGTTTTACGTCACACCGACACAGATAGGTCTAATGGTGACGATGGGATGGGAAAGGCCTAGGAGTGGCGAGGAAATGGGTGTGGTCATAATTAAAGTACAGCTCCAGCATTTGCCTGGTGTGAAAATGGGAAACCATCTTCAGGGCTGCCGACAGTGGGGCTCGAACCCGCTACCTCCCGGATGCAAGCTCACAGATGCACGCCCCTAACCGTACGGCCAACTCGCCCGGTCGAAAGAAATCAAACTCGATAAAACAGAACTACAAGAGTGCAGACATGACCTCATGAACTCTTTTTAAGACAGTCAAGTCAGTGCAGTGGTTGTGGCCATGAGGTCTGTGACATCCCACATTTTCAGCTGTGGTAGTGCAGTGGTTTCTATGGCAACGAGGATGTGACCATGAAAAGGACAGCTTGTTTCCCCACCTCTCGTGCACAAGCATACACGCCAGCTCCCTACAATAATTTATGTTTAGGAATCGGTACGTTCATACTATAATTTGACACCTATTGAAAACCAAATGGCTTGCAAAATCTTCCATTTCATAGACCTTCCAGTTTAAATTAGAACAGTAATATACGTAAAAGTTTATATAAAGTTTTATTGCAGCCAGTGGCCATACATAATAGAGTTTAGTAATACAATGAACTATACAGATGTACAGATACATGTTCATATATTTAATCTATGTGAATCTGATACATGGTACTTATTGAGTTGGCAAACCTTGTGATGAAACCCATGGCAAAATGAGTTCATGAGTGTCTCATTTTGTATTTATGAGGACAAAAGAGATGTTTCGAACAGAGATCGGAGTCAATTTCATTATGAAATGTCTTCAAAGTCAACGCGATCTGACAGAGGAGAGAAAACTACAGCTTGTATGTTTCAGTCTGTACGTAGCTGTACACACAGCTATAGAATTGATATGGCTGTATTAGCTGTATATCTGTTTTCGAGAGGCACAAGGCACCTTCAACATAATGTCAGATGGCAATTAAAACCTTGAATTCTAAAGGAAATTCAGAGATTCTTGTTGGATTTGATGATTGAAATATGGATCAAGACCATATATAGGCCTTTAACATAATGTTCACAATGGTATTTCATAACGATTAATGGAACTACGTTGTTTTTTGGAGGATGGAGTTATAAGATTGTGAACATTGGGCAACAATGAATGTTTCAAGGAAACTTGAAGCAACATGTCCACAAAACTTTCATTTGGAGGCAAACAAAAGTGGAAAAATGACAAGAGATCATATGAAATGCTTTTTAACTTCAGTCTTTTGTGAACTTGCAAGTGGAAAAGCCTATTGCTGTGCAATTCCTGGTTAGGTCATACAGAAAGTACCCATTTAGATAAACATTTTCCAAACAAAAATATTATACTTCAGATATTGCTACCAAAATCAACAAAACATTGCCAACCTCTTGATGTGTACTATTTGCGCAACTTTTAGTGATATTTGGTGTTACGAGGGTGAGGAGCAAGGAGGGAGCTCTCCCGGTTCCGGTAGTACTGCCAACTGTATATCAAATGAAATCTGAATTGAATCTATAATATGATTGATCGATATGAATTTTCTAAACCTTTATTATCTTAAGCCAACAACTGTGTCACACACTCATTATTTAACATTATATAACATTTTTCGATGCGAATTTTGTTCCTAGCATGAATTCTATAGTTTGGCTTTGCTGTGTAAACAACAACAGTACTAGTATGTAAATTGTACGCCAGATGTCGCACAGCGATGCATAAGCGATTCATAGTTTATGTTTCAAAAGTTGCCAATACGAATCTCGAAGATAACTGAGGTCGACCGATTCAGCACTAGGGAGCCCATGTATCACTAAAAGTTGCGTGAATAGTACTTCTTTCGGCAATATAAGCTATACACAAGAATGATCTTTGATTTTGTAAGACTATAATATAAGAAAACCACAAGTAAAGTTACATGAACAGCATTTCTTCATTAAAATTAACTCTGTGATATTCAAGTAGTTTTCTGCACCACAGTACAAGCCTGTATTGCAGTATGGTTGGCAAAAGGCAGGTTATGACATTGACATACCCATATCATCGTTTAGAAATGTAATTAGTGTGGCTTTTGTTATTGCACTGTTTGAATGTAAAAGTGATGTTGAATGTAAAAATGTGGTTTTAGTGAAATGTTTATGTTGTTTTCTTCCACTTTGCTTTAACCACTTCATTGAAACCCTACACCTGCAGTAGAACAGTAGAACAAAATAATGTGTTTTTTACATCATATTTTAATTACCGCAAGCAGAGGTTTATTAAAGAAACTATTTAAAATAGTTTATGTTGGGTCCACCTTGTCAATACACTTTAAATGATTGAAAATTACTTTATTAATTCATACATATTTCAGGAACACTATGCATTCCCTACATCAGTGATGTCTTAGAAAAGTGTGAATGCTATAACACAGGAAAAAAGCATGTTGCTGAGGGGTGTTTCTACAGAAAAAATAATAATTAGAAGTTCAATCTTGGGTTTAAAGATCCAGCAACAGACACATGTGATGTTTGACTTTCTGTAAGTCCGGTTGAAGCAAGCCTCATTACAGACACAGGAGGAACTGAAGGAAAAACTCAAGCACCATCAAGAAGAAGCTACATATCAATATCGCATAAAAAAAAAACAAGATAAGGAGTCAGTAAAGCAAGAAGAGGAAAGAAAATTGTTGTGATGATGGACCTCCAGAAATGCCTCCCAATTCAAAGTTTGAAAACCTGCCAGTCTGTACACCTCAGAATACTGTGGAGTTGTAATTTTACTAGTCACATCAATACCAGGGGTGCATCTCATTGCATCTTATGGAATGGGTCAGTGAGTGACAGAGGAGGAAATGAAATCACTTTCTACTTTGTGAAGTAGGTATTGGAGCAAATTAATCGAGGTACAGAATAACTGATAATGTGGTCAGATAACTGTGTTGCTCGTAACCAGAACTTGATTGTTGTGTCTGTCTTATATGTGGCTCTAAGTGAAGTAGTCAACTTTTGGAAAAGTTAGCCACAAGTACTTGCTTAAAGAACTCATGCACATGGAAGCAGATCACATCCATGCAATATTGTCAAAACGAAAAAGAAAGAAAAATCCAATCTGAAGAATTTTGAAATCACTGTACGAAGAGATTGTACACAGTTTATTCGAACCTGTGGCTTTTCAAAGAAACCTATGTAAGTGATAGAGATGGAGTTTGAGGATTTCAAGGACGTGGCTTAACTTTTGTGATCAAATGTTTATCCATTAATGGGAAAGAAGAAAAATGGAGAAGAATTCATGTTGTCAACATTTGTATGGAAGCAACTTAGGAAAAGCCTGGGAAAACTCTTCTACAAGACATCATTCCATGGAGAAACATTCAAATCCATTAACTTAAAAAGGAACATGAGGCAAAATATTTCTCCATCAAGGCAACTTCCTTTGATCAGAAAAGAAACAAACCTCATAACTACACAGAAGTACACGTACCTCATCAAATTATTGGAATGGATTCTGACTGTTTTCTATGATTTCTACAGGAATCTAAAAGACACTTCCACATATTGGGACAATCTAGACTTTTGATGTAGTTTATGATTCTTACTTACCTATTTCGAAGTTCAATTATTACGTTTATTTAATTTAATGAAAGGTTAATAATGGTTGTTACCCATCAGAATTTGAAGAAACAGTGGTGATGAACTTAATTTTGTTTTCTACCATTATTTCATTGCATGCTCTGACATTAATAGGAAGCAGAAGAGCAGCAGTCCTGGAGTTATCATTCAAATTGTAGAGTTGGTTTTTGAAAATATCACTTTTTGGCATTACGATGTAGAATAAGGGCCAGTTAAGAACTAGTATAAATTTTACTGAATTAGCGGCCTAACTTTTCAGGAACCTGAACAAAAGTCTCTACTAGTTTATTTGTTCTCCTGTAAAGAGTAGAAAAGTAGACATCCTCCCTTCTGCATTGGAGTACAGAATTATGTAAAGCATCTAGAGCTATGGTGCAGATGTGCTTTTCTGGGGCTTTGCTTATGTTAAAGAGCTTCTTCCATATTTTAGTTCCATTGTTATTTGCTGCTAACTGCTAAAAGTAGGGGCATTTATTGTTTGTAATCAGCTTCTTAACTTAGTTAAATATCCTGTGTTGCTTGAAGTCTTCTTTGCCTTTTGTGTTTGTACTAGCCATCATGTTTGGCGAAAATTCTTATCTCGGTCATCAGCCACGGGAAGTAAGAGACGTGAAAGTAGTGAGATTGATCGCTGATTAAAACAGATGGGAACAATGACAATAGGGTATTTGGAATGAGGAAAGGAAGGCTAAATTAGGAATAAACATGATGGTGAAGCTGTACACTTGAACTAGATTTTGTATAGGTTACCTAGGGCAATAATGGCCTGGCCATGGAGAGTCACCAAAGTTGTGATGGTTAGACAGGTTTTTTATTGAATAAATAAGAGGTGTGGAACTAAATGAGGTGACAGAGTTTGTTGTTAATAGAGGATTGTGGAGATGCTTGTTAAATTCACAGAGGCTTGCAAACTGAGCACTGAAAGGCATAACAAACGGATGGAAATATGTAAGCGTATTATTATTATTATTATTATTATTATTATTATTATTATTATTATTATTATGTCCGTTTAACTGTTGAAGTCTTAAGAATGTGCTGGGGTGCCAGATCTATTTCCCCAAAAGAGTTTTTAAAAACCCAATACTTGTAGCATTGCAGTTTACATTCAAAATAAAACTGTGATTATTTTGTTGTAGAGAATCCAAATGTGAGACAAAAACTGGGAGTTCCTATTTGAAAATTGTAAGTTGAATGCTCTTGCCATTTTTTTCTTTTTTCTTTTAGAAAGCTTACAAAATTTAGTTATATTTTAATCATTCAATGTTGGTTAATATTTCAAGCCTGGTTTGTAAGTAAATTGTCCTTACTACTCACCCTCAGGTATGCAATATGTAGGTGCATATAAAAAAATGTCAACTACTTAGGGTAAAGTTTAGAACCAGTAGAGTTGATGTTTATGGCAAACCATAGTTTTACTGTAAAACAGTATGCTAAATCAAAAAGGAATCACTGAGGGGAACCCTTGCAAATCAAATCGAATCATGGAATGAAGACTGCCCATTCAAACCAAGACATGTTTATCCCTACTGGTTTTGAATAGGAGGCATATTTTATGAAATATTTGTAACTATAATTTTTAATGGATTATCATGTTTATGTTAAGCATTACAGTATATCTGATTGTACACTTGAACATTTCTGATTTCAGGGAGAAAAGACTGTACAGAAAGATGAAATCAGAGACGAAGATAAGGGAGTACCAGTAACTGAAGAAGTTTCGTTATAGTTTTTGCCAGAAACAAAACTGAGATTGAAGCTAGAACATCTTCACTGTGGAACCTGAATCAGCATCCTAGTAACAATGTGAAACATAATTGCGATGTGTTGGTCGAGTAACGATTTGGGGAAGTGACTGCATGGAAGAACAACTCTTAACATTTTTTTAGTTTTAAACTATTTGTTCTAACATTCAAACATATTTTTTATTACATTGTTTAGAGGAGCTATTTTGTGATTCTCTAGCATACAGCAAGTGGTTTTCCCTAGAGATGTCGCTGAACATCGTTAAAATTATCCTGCTCTCTTCATAGTTTCATTTATTTAAGATCAGGTTCTCATCAGTCACTGTATGTACCAAATATATCACAGCTGAAAGTGCATGTCTTCTCTGGCCAGTCATTTTTTGAACTTAACTGATGCTAAACAACTAGGCCGAGTCCAGTTTCTCCACAAGTGTCGCCTGAACCAATTTCGTTTTTGTTTTTTGCAGAAATTGTGTATAAAATTTAGATAATAGAATCTGGTGCTCCTGACATGGCCTGTTCCTTCTTTATTAACAATTTTTAAGTGAACAATTTCTTTTTGGAGTTACCCCATCAATCTATTAGTAGACTATCTGAGCACCATAGCGGAACAAACCGACTGTGCCTAAATACTTTACAATGTATCAGATACAAACACCTTGAGTTCAACATTGTGTTTTGTTTTGCTCATTTTCTCATTCACATTGTAAAATAAGTCCCTGGTTTAAATCCTGATCAAGACAGACATTTTCAGCTAAAAGGGAATTGATTGTTGTTTATTTCTAGATTTGGAAGTATACCTAGATCCAATTTAAGGATATTTTAGTTTACCTGTTCTATTGACTTTGCCCTTCTTCTGCTGCCATAATGTTTGGCTGAACATTATTAGGCAGATCATTGAAAGAGAGTTAGTTGCCAGTCTCAATCCTATGAGTGCAATGAAAAAACATTAAACTGAGAACCGTAAGTAGAAACATGATTTGTGTAAGATATTTTTGGATCATTCATTCTTACTATTTTGTTATGTGCAGGTCATCAGGATTAATATTGATCGTCCTCCCGATCTCCTACATGTTGAACAGTGTTGTTGCACGGGTCGTGTATGTCATATTTGTGTGTTCTGCTAAATTGCTTTTGCCTTTTTTGTCATTTAGAAAGGTAACAACAAAATTTGGTTATATTTTAATTATTCAATGTCGGTTAATAGAAGAATTTGTTTTACGCCGCACCGGCACAGATAGGTATGTAGGATGCTAAATGGTTTATTTTGTCACCTATTCAATACATATATGTATCTTCAATACGGACAACAATGATTTTTATCACTTGCAACAGATAGGTCTTACGGCGACAATGGGGTAGAAAAGGACTAGGATTGGGAAGGAAGCGCCATGGTCTTAATTAAGGTTAATATTTCAAGCCTGGTTTGTAATTAAATTGCCCTTACTACTCACCCTCAAGCATGGAATATGTAGCTGCATATGAAAAAATTTCACCTCTTTAGGGTAAAGTTCAGAACCAGTAGAGTTGATGGTTATGGCAAACCATAGTTTGACTGTAAAACTGGATATGCTTAATCAAAAAGGAATTGGAGATCTATCTTTGAGTACACAGGGCAGCATTCATAGGACAAGATTTTTGTCATCACAGCAAGCTACCCCTTCAGGTTGTTGGCTTTCACATGTTGCAGGTACTAACAGTAGTGGTTGTATCTCAGCATTAAGTCAAGATGAATCTTGCGCTGTTGCTTGCCTTGTGGATACTTTATTGATGCTTTTAAGTAAAAAAGTTCATCCAATTAACCAAAGAATGTAATTTTTTGGTGCTTTTCACTTGTTTGAGGAACTAAGGAGCCAATTTTTATCACCTGGCTATTACAAGTTTTGGTGAGTATTGCAATTCTTGTAAATTTCTAGGGTCTTATCTTGTAACAAAGGCCTTTCTTGTATCAAATATTTCATTTTTCCTCTATCCACTTCAAAATCTATTTTCGATTGCACAGCACAATCAAAGCTTTTAAGAGGTGCAATTCTTTGTGTTCAGTGCTATTGAACAATATCTGACTGTCAGGCCTTGTTGAAACAGTGATCTGCCGTAGCATGTAAAAACCTGCATTGGGTCACATACACCACTTCCCGCACGGCAACCTTGTGCTGCAGTGGCTGTGATGGCTGACACACAGTCTCTGTTCTGCAGAAGAGCCATTCCGGCCAGTTGTCATGATGTCTGAACAATCTAAATTAAATCACTGAACTACTAAGGAAGATGCTAATTTGCAGTCTGACAGAAGTTGCAGCGTGTGAAAGTGGTCTAAGAACATATGCTGGAAGTGTTGGTACTGTACTGTGATGAAATTGTGGAACTATCAGATGGCGTACAGCAAAGCCAAAATGTTAGACATTTTGCTCACTGTGTACACATTACATATTCTTTGCAAATTTATGAATGACTTAGCAATGGTTTTCCCTACATGTAATATATTTACCTCTTTTCCTTTCAAAAGTATAGTCTTAAGTCTGTCGTAGACTTCAGTACAAAATATATATGATTTTGCTGGTATCCATGACAAAGTTGGTTTTATAATTATGATATTTTACACTAGAGCCCTGTCTGGTTCTTGGCTGAATGATCAGCATTGAGGCCTGTGGTTCAGAGGGTCTAAGGTTCGATTCCCAACCAGGTTGGGGATTTAAATTTCATCTGGTTAATTCCTTTGTCTTGGGGACTGGGTTTTTGTGCTCATCCCAATGCATTTCTCTTCATATACACAAAATACTACCAACACTACAGAAACGCACAATAGTGAATACATCCTGCCATGTAGCGCTGGCATCGGGAAGGGTATCTGGACGTAAAACAGAGCCAAAACCACATGTGCAACGCAGTTTGCACCTGCAATTCCACCAGGGTGTGGGAAAAGTAGAGGAAAGAGAATTACAGTAAAATCCACTTTGTCTATCTGTTAGGTCATCAGCTCAAAGGCTGGTTGGATCCTCAAATAGAACCACCAAAGGTTATGCAGTTATAGAGAAACACAAAAAAAAAAAAAAAAAAAAACCATTGGTTGTGCCAAAATGAGGCATATAAGGCAGAGTGAGGAGTGAGGTAGTTTGTCATTTCTTTCCTCACTGGGCCAAAAAGTGTTATTTCAGCATGACTGATTATATAAACAGCCCTACTTAATATAACAGTTGGACACGCTATTTGTGCTCTGAATGTCATTACTCAGCACCACCTTCACCCCAGCAGCTTTCATACTCTCATAGCCATAAAAGGGACTGTGCTGGAAGCTATATTTTGTTCTGGCCTGTGCCAAGAAACAGATGCAAAAATATAACATTCATCAAGATACGGCAGTATGTAGGAGAACCCTGTTTGTTTGGCTCCAGTGGGACAAAGTAAGTTCGAGATGACCGGAAATTAATCCGTTAATGACATATAAAACAGTGTATGTACATTTCAATGCACATTTTATCTACTTGTACAGCACAATTTACAGTACATAGCAAAAGACATATCGAAATTTTACATACATTATAAATTAACTTCAGTTACAGTACATCATTTTAGTTAACAAAACAATAGGAAATGTGAGTTTTTGCCGACGCCAGTGGAACATCCATATGGATTTTTCGTAAAAAGGATTTCGAAGTAAATTCAGGTTCACGTATCCATGCGTATTTGTCATAGATAAGCCTAACTTAAGTAGCACGGTTAAAATGGAATTTCTACACTTAGATTATTTTATTGACAACACGTCTGGCAAGCATGGTGTTTTATTGCCGAACACCTTCCATAAACTCCTATGACTTCAAATATTCAAACGAAACTACCCCAGGTGAGTTGAGTGAAAGACTCAGAATCTCACACTGACAATAAGCCAGTCTGCCTCAAGGATTCTGGGGGAGGCAAAAATTTGAAAAGAATGACTAAAAAAGTAAGAATAGCCACATACAACATAAGAACTATGAGACTAGCTGAAGATCTAGAAAGACTAGAACAAGAACTGCATGACATAAAATGGGATATTCTGGGTATTTGTGAGACTCGCCTTCAAGGAGAAAAAGCTGAGACCCTTCCATCAGGTCATGTCATCTTACATAATAATGGGGATGCTTCTACACATGCAGTTGCTATTCTTATCAATAAAAATATCGAAGAATTCATACACAAGATGATTTGTGTCTCTCTCAGAGTGATATATATAGTCCTCAAATTGAATAGTAAATTCTCCATACAAGTCATACATGTCTATGCTCCAACCAGTACTTCTGACAAAGAGGAAATGGAACAGCTGTATGAAGATATCACCAAAGTGAAAAATTCGGAAAAGACACAACTCTGTATCATCATTGGAGACTTCAATGCAAAAGTGGGTCAAAAGAAAATCGGAGACACGGAGAACATTGGTACATATGGACTAGGCAATCGAAACGAAAGAGGTGAAAGATTGCTAGAATATCTCCCAGCCGAAAATCTCTATTGCATGAATACTTTCTTTAAAAAACCCACCCAACAAAAATTGACATGGAAGAGCCCCGATGGACAAACCAAGAATGAGATAGATTTTATCCTGACCAACAAGAAGAAATATTGTACAGATGTTACTGTTCTCAACAGATTTGATATAGGAAGCGATCATAGGCTAGTTCGAGCAACCTTCACATTTGACCTCAAACTTGAACGGTCCAAAATGACAAGGGGCCACACTTTTTCCAAGAGTAGAGGACTTAGAAAAACATCAATCATCATTTCAACAAGCTCTTACCAAAAAACTTAACCCAATAGAAGATTTGAAATACTTGGGCGTGAATGAACTTAATGAGAATATTACACTCAGTATTCAAATTGCAGCAAAGATCCCATTGAAGAAAACTAATAAGAGGAGCCATCTTTCACTTAATACTATACAGCTCGTTAATGAGGAAGACAATGGACAGAGATACAGCAGAATACAAAAATCTTAACAGGACCATTCACAAGGATATAAGAAAAGATCTAAGGAAATTTAATAATAACATGATCATGCAGACAATTGAAGAAAATAAAAACATGAAGATTTTAAAGAACAACATGTCTACAGAAAGACCAAAAATTACAAAACTTAAGAACCAAAATGGAGAAATAGTCAGACAGGCAAAACATTACTGAAGTTATTAGAGATTTCTACTACAAGCTGTATACATCAACCATTAATAAACCACCCAGTGATGAACAACTAGCCCAGAATTATACACATGAAAGTAACACCGGAAGTAACCGCTGCTGAGATTAAAAATGCACTTAAACAACTCAGAAATAAAAAATCCCCTGGGGAGGATAAAATAACAAATGAAATGCTGAAATTAGGTGGAAGAGATCAACTAGAATCCATGAGAATACTCCTCAACAAGTGTATTAACTCTGGAAGAATACCAGAAAATTGGAAAAATGCTGAAGTGATACTTCTCTTCAAGAAAGGTGATAAGAAAAATTTAGAGAACTATCATCCTGTGAGTTTATCACACCTTTACAAGCTTCTGACTAAAATTGTAACCAACGGCCTCACAAGAGAACTGGATTTTTATCAACCTGCCGAGCAAGCGGGATTTCATAAAGTTCTCTCAACTGTTGAACACATCCAGACTATTCGTCGTCTTCTTGTAAAAACCACTGAGTACAACATCAAGATTCATCTGGCCTTCATTGATTATAAAAAAGCTTTTGACTCAGTGGAGATTTGGGCAATCATGAAGGCACTTCAAAATGCCTTGATAAACTCAAGGTATATAAAGCTCCTGGAAAACATTTATGATATGCAACAGTGGTAGTCAGAGTGGACGAAGACCTCATCACCAATAAAATCCCAGTTGGCAAGGAAGTTTGACAAGGTGACACAATCTCTCCAAAGCTGTTTACCCTTGCCTTGGAAGATGTATTCAAAACCCTTCATTGGGATGAAAAAGGAATAAAAATCAATGTGTTATATTTTAACCACCTGCGTTTTGCCGATGACATTGTACTCATAAGAAAATATCTAGATGAGCTAGAAAACATGATCCAAGAATTAAAAACTGCCTCTGCTAAGATTAGTTTGGAAATGAACATTAATAAAAAACGAAAATACGAAGCCCAGTCAACTACTTAAAATGGGAAACCAATATATAGAAGCTGTCGATGAGTACATCTATCTTGGACACAAGATAAAACTTGGAAAAGACAACCAACGTTCAGAAATTCCTCGCAGAATAGGTATGAGTTGGACTGCATTCCGAAAACTTAAGATTCATCCTGATCAACAAGGATGTTCCAATTAACCTGAAGACCAAGGTTTATAATACGTGCGTGCTGCCAGTTACTACTTACGGTCTGGAAACGATGACTCTGACGAAGGAAAGTGCTCACAAGCTTCAGCGAACACAACAATCCATGGAGCGACAGATGCTAGGGATTAGCCTTAGGAATAAGATCCGTTCAGAGGACATCAGGAGAAGAACGAATGTAACAGACGTCCTAGAGAGAGTAGGAAGACTAAAATGGCAATGGGTAGGACACGTAGCTCGACAAGACTACAACAGGTGGACCTCTAGGATTGTTCACTGAAGACCATGGGAACATGAGAGAGGCATTGGAAGACCCTAGAAGAGATGGTTCGATGACATAAAGCTGTTGGCTGGAACACACTGGTTCCAATTGGCTCAAGACCGAAGACGATGGAAGCATGTGGAAGAGGCCTATATCCAGCAGTGGATTCAAATAGGCTAGAAAAGAAGAAGAAGAAGAATTGACAAAACAAAAATCTTTAATTCTAAAATGATTCATTTTAATTAAAACTAATGGTAATTTTAGAATAATTATCATAGAATTAAAAAAAACAATGTTTTTTCATTGAAATCCCCTTAAATTTAAATAGATTTAAAACAATTAAGATGAGTTTATGTAGAAATATAATTTGTGTAATCTGTCTATATAAGTGTGGTTCTGCTGTATTTGATATTTGATTTTCTCAATTAGCCTCCGTGGCTCAGGCGGCAGCGCGCCGGCCTCTCACTGCTGAATACCGTGGTTCAAATCCCGGTCACCTCATGTGAGATTTGTGGTGGACAAAGCGGAGGCAGGAGAGGTTTTTCTCTGGGTACTCTGGTTTTCCCTGTCATATTTTATTCCCGCAACACTCTCCATTAACATTTCATTTCATGTGTCAGTCACTTATCATTGCCCCAGAGGAGTGCGACAGGCTTCGGCAGCTGGCACATTTCCTATCCTCGCTGCTAGATGGGGGCTTCATTCATTCCGTTCCTGACCCGGTCAAATGACTGGAAACAGGCTGTGAATTTTCATTTCATTTCTTCAATTACAGTTGTGACCATGCATACTATATCAACTCCTTGAAGTGGTCATCACTTGTACAATGGAATTAGACTTAGTGTTGATGAGCAGCTATTTGCCCTGGATATTTTTCTTTCTTGTTAGCTTACTGTTGTCAAGTACTGTACTTGTTGTTGGCATCATTGGGTATTATTTAAGAATTAATGTTGTTTTCAAACAATTTAAACTTTAATCACACACTGTATAATATTTCATTATTAATATCACAGAATATCACACATTATTTATATCACTAGTACTGTGGTCTCATCTAGTGTTATACATACAGTAAATACTTCATTATGGACTGTCATGCTGTTCAGTGCTTTCAGAAACAACTTCCAGTTATTATGGCATTGCTAACTCAGGTGCATCTTGACCGCTGCTTTGGATTCTGTGTGTAATTTATATAAAATTTGCTTATAAATTAAATTACAGTTACCAAAACACTGAGAAACATTATATTCAAATTTTGTTCAGTATGTGTATATTCAAACAAACTTCTGGACGTAGATAAGCATCAGTGTAATGTAATATGTTTATAATAACTCTATATAAATGGATGAATCAATCTCCTGTTTTCTGAATCACGTATAACTTCAAATTAATTATTTTGCAGTTTTTCTTTCTGTTTTTTAGCAATAGTTAATGAGACTAGTTAATTAAATAAAATATAGAGTTATCAATCCTAAGTACTTGATTTTGGCATCACTGGGTTTTATTTAGGAATTAATTTTGTTTTTAATCAATTTAATTTAAACTCGGATCACACACAATACAATATTATTGATATCATAGCTAAACTGTATACATACAGTAACTACCTCATTACTGACTATCATGCCTTTCAGTGTTCAGTCTGCAAGCCTCTGGGAATGAAGCACTTCTAAAAACTTCTTTTTGTGCTAGCACTGTGATCTCATCTAATGTTATACTTGGTATCAGGAAATTGTTAATAACCAATGTTGCTTAAGTCTCCTGTCTCTTTGACCCTTGTTGACCTCGTCCATTTTTCCCCTAAATAACCTATTCTCCTCTATTTATCTCATGTGATCCCAGCATCGAATCTGGTTCTTTCCCAGGTCACCTATCTCCTCATTACTAATGTGTCCTGCTATTGTTTCTGCTTCTTAGAACCTGCATTCATTCTCACTACTTTTTTGTCTGTTACCTCCATCTTATGACTACAAGCGAAAGTATATGTTATGGAAACTGCACAAGTGTAGGTGTGATTGCATTTGATTGTTGGCTGTGTTTTTCTTGCCATGTAGCTGTTAGCTTGTTTTGGGAGATTGTGGGTTTGAATTTCACTGTTTGCAGCCCAAGAGATGTGTTTTGTAGTTTCCCATTTTCACACCAGGCAAATGTTGGTTGTTCTACCTTAATTAACCCTTTGTGAGTGTCGGTCATTTAAGACCGTAGGCGGAAAAGAAAATAAAAAATAAAAATGCACGCAAAATTTTGGGAAATTTACTAAAACCATGAAAATATGCCTAAATATACCACATACCTTGCTTAGGAGTGGAAATCCAAATTTGAAGCGGTTTGAAGGCAAAATAAAAATCGTAAAATCATTTTTTCATTGGAAGAACGGCACAAGGCACACTCCATTTTATGATGTGACAGTGGTTAACTTGAAGTACACTGAAGTCCGCTGTTATGAAATATATGTACAAAAACTACTTTCAATTATATTTTGGTTTAATTTTTGTCTTTGTCCATCAAAAAGTGAAAAAAAAAAAAAATCTGTCAGAAAATAGTCAAAGCAGTTGAACCTATGCTATACACAAATAATACCCTGAATTTGTAAGTGTCAAGCTTATGGATCCTCAAAACTCCAGTAAATGCCTTTATGTCACGCAATGTTGGGTGATGCCAATTTCTCATTCTGCTGTTTTTTGTGGTCGGTGTTGCCTGTACTTTCCTTTAGTCCCCATGTAATTTAGTTTCACTGAGAATATCATAAAATATTTAGTCATCAAGAAATGATGAAAATATTCTACAGGGGGCATATCAGTATCAAAGGGTGATGGTAATATTGGCCCGTGATCAATATTATGAACGGGAATAATATTTGTTGGCCCAGGGTCGCTATTACTCACGTCCGTCCAGTCGTCCGCTCTGTCGCTGTCTGTGTCAGCGTCATTTGTGTTGTCGTTGCGATACATTTTTACCGGAAAACTGCGAAAATATGTAAGAAGAACACACACGAGAAAACTGCGTCATGCAACGTATGTATTACGTAACTTCCACAAACAGGAGAACAAACTCGGCAAGATACTGCGGGGATTTCCCTCATCGGAAGAGTTGGGAGAAGAGCTCCTGCCATCTCTGAGCATATTTGGGTACCTCCTCTGCTAATAAACCCGCGATTTTCGAACGGAACATATATATGTATGTTTCCGCCCGGAGTGTAAGAAAAGTCGACCATATATATGTTATAATACCAATATAAATTGTCCGTTATTGGACATTATAATTTTCCAGCTAACTCATTCCTGGTTGCCAGCGTTTCGCCCCTGTGTGCTTGGTTGGGCTCATGGGAATCAACATCCATATCACATATATATGTTTCCGCCCGCAAAGAGTTAAGGCATCAGTCGCTTCCTTCCCAATCCTAGCCATGTTCTATGCCATTACCACCATAAGATCAGTCTGAGTTGGTGCAACGTAGAACCAATCGCAAAAGAAAAACTTTTGAAGCAATAAATAATTTCAATTAGATCCATTATCATGTTTTGAAATACGGAATTTGTCTGGAAACCTGGTTGATGAATGATTCAGTTTGAGACGTTACGAAAGAAATCTTCAGCTCATTTAAGAAAATATTCAGTTAGTTAGTAAGTGACAGTTTTTTGATGTAGTTCAAAACTTAACATCAACCCTTTTTCTTTAGCATGTAAATATTTTCGTAGGCTTTAAATTTGTTGTCATGTTAATTGCCTGTAGACTCTAGATGTATAAGAATTGTGTCTTTGTATCTTAAATTTTCCAGTAAATTTGCTTTTTTTAATGGTGGGAATCAGTTTATCTCATCCTAGAAGTGCATCATGTATATGTAAACCTCCAGTTCATGCTATTTGTTAGGAGCAGGTTAGCAATATTTTAAATCAAACATAAACATTCATTATACACAAACTGACTCAATATAAAGCAATTTATGCTTCAAGTAATGAAAAACAATATGTTTTAGATCTATACTGTTCAGACTCTCTGCTCATCTGTGTGCCCCCATTTTGCTCCGATTACTGCTTGCCAAATACACGGCATTCTTTTGGTTGACTTTTCCATCATATCGTGGTTATAGTTCCCCATGCTTGCAAAAGACGTTGCCAGAGATCTTGTCAGCTGTTGACTGAAGATTACTTTTCCTAATGGTCGAGTTTATACACAGCTCAAAGGGTGATAAATCGGGTGACTGAGGGGAGTCAGGTAATCAATTGTGGAACTACTGATGATTCTTGTTTCTTACATACTGTACTTCTTCCTGCACAGCTTTGATTGTGTTTTGGGTCATCGTCCTGCTGCAGAGCAAACCCTATTCTAATAAGTTGAGTGCCACATGGCACTGCCCTATATAATATGATGGTACTGCTCCTTCCTCCAGATACCTTCCACTTACACCAAGTCTCCCACATTATTACCGAAACAACCCCAAATCATAACGCTACTACCCCCCATGCTTCACAGTTCGTGTTAGGTAGCCTTTTAGCATTATTCTTTCTTCTGGATGACGGACATACTGATGACAATTCGACCCAGACTTCTTAAATTTTGACTCCTCACTCTATAGAACACTTTTCCACTGGTCATTGGTCCAATCCTTGTGTTGTCTGGCCCTCTGAGATTTATGTCTGTGTTAAATGAGGCATTTTTGGCAGATACACGTCTACATAACCCAACATCACATAAACTGTGTTTCACAGTTGACACTGACACTGGTGGTTCTCTAGTTCTGTTGATTTCAGCACAGATGTTCACAGCTGTGAGCCCTCTCTTACATTTGCTGCTTAAGGTCACAATTTATCTTCAGCAGCAGATTTTCTTCTAGGATGGCCACTGCATACTCTGTCTTTGTGATTGCCTTATCTCATTGTCTTTGTTTCAAAGCAGAGTGAACACCTGATTTAAAAATCCCTAATTTTGCAGGAATCTGCCAGTTAGACCAAACAAGCTTTTTTTCACTTATGCTAGCTTTTTTCCCCTTTTCTGCTGTGAGTCTCTGTCATACAAAAATTGGAGCAGTACTGAAGAGAAGTCATTGTTGGAAAACAGTCTGAACCACCAGAGGTATTAAAAAAAGAGGGAAAGTAGTTTGTATTAACTTACAGCTAACAATAGCTAACCATAGACGATTTCAACAACAAAGACAACAGAGTCTTTTAAGGTTCATAATAGCTTTAGTATAGCAATATAACAAAATCTAGGCTAACATTTGGTATACACAAGCTGAAGATTATACAGAGTGTAACACTAACGTACAACCAAACTTTCAGGACACATTCCTAACTCATAAGAAAAAAAAAAAAAAAGTATATGGACATGGGTCCTTAAACGCTTTATTTCCACATTAGAACTTCTTTTCTACAATGCTATATAGTACATTAATCATGGAAAACACACAGGAACAGAATGCACCAGCATACCACATGAAACTTTTGTACATTAAATGTTCAAAATGTCTTTCATTAGCATGGATATATGCACAACCCATCGTCGCATTGAATCCCAGGTGCACTAAATGTATCCCTGGAGTACTGCGTATGGTTTTGCACCCTTCCACAACACGGGCACGAAGACGATTTGCATTTTGTACTGGTATTTGATACACAAGAGCTTTCAAATCCTCCTACAAATATAAGTTAGTGGGTTTAGGTCCGGAGAGTGTAGAGGCCAAGGACTTGGTGGTCCACCTGTACCTGTCTATCATGGAATCTTTTATTTAGGAGCCAGCAGACGTTAACACTAAAATGAGGAGAAGCTCCATTGTGTATGAAGTGCATGGATTCAATGTAATTGCAGGTTATACATGACAAATGTGTTTTACTTTATCTGGGACTTCATATCTGTGCCATAATAGCCTGTAGACTCATTCTAACTGGTCTGAAATTCTTAATTATAACATGCTCTGAGGGGAGCACAACAGGAGGCAGTTTATTACTAAGTTTGGCTCTTTGAAACATTACTATACTTTTGTCCTCTGTATGAGTTAATTATTTGGTAAGTTGATGCTAGAACATTTCCCTTAAGCAAGTAAAGATATGGTGTACTGAGCAAGTTGGCTGTGCGGTTTGAGTCTTGTAGCTGTGAGCTTACATTCAGGAGATAGCACGTTTAAACCCCACTGCTGGCAGCCCAATGGTGGTTTATAGTGGTTTCTATTTTCACACCAGGCAGATGCTGTACCTTAATTAAGACCATGGTCGCTTCCTTCCCAGTCCTAGCCCTGTCCTACCCCATCGTCGTTGTAAGACCTATCTTTATTAGTGCAATGTAAAAAAATATATAAAACGGTATAAATCTTTAAAAAAAAAAATAGCAGTGTGTGGCACCTAGCAGGTTAGCTCCATGTGCTGCGGCCCAACCAGTTATGGTTGCTAGCTCTATAAGTAGGAGACTGGTGGCTTTGAATCCCCCGTTGGCTGTCCTCAAAAATGGTTTTCCGTGGTTTCCCATTTCAACTCCAGGCAAATGTCAGGATGGTACCTTTCTCATGGCCGTGGCCACTTTCTTCCCATTCCTATCCTATACAATTTCACGAATACCCACAGACAATACCCTCACACAGCGGTACAAGTAGCACACCTCAATGGAGTGTACTGGGAATAGCTGCTACAGAACTGGTGAGCCAGACATGTCTTGGGATAGGCACTAAAAGCCATATGCTAAAAGCAAAAAAAAGCACTGAGGTATTTCTTCAGCACATTAACATGAATGTTCTTTCTTGTATGAATGTTTGATGCTTTTTTTTTTTTTTTTTTAAATCTTTTAAAATCTTGTCGTGTAAGGCAGGATTTGATAAAATATTCCCAACCTGATGTTTCAAGGAAAGAGGCTGTGCAACAATTCCTCTTAATGTTTACATAAACCATTTTTTTTTTTAAATGTCAGATTATTGTGTATTTTCCAAAAACTGAGTAGTGAATGGTGCTAATCGATGGGCCAAAGTATTGCAGGGTATAGGAGTACAATCTTTCTGTTAATAATTGAACTTGTGTATTATTTTTGACAGGACTATGATCATATTGGACATAAGGGATGATTTTCACTAAAGAAGAGGACTATTTTTGTAAGTGTGTGTTATCTTTGGAATTCTCAATGTTAATGACTTGAATTGTTCTGAAACAAAATTTGTATATTCTAAGTAAAATGACTGAAACATTATATATACACACACATACATGTTAATCGTGCTTTTAATTCAATCTTCACATTATTCTCAATGTGATTATCTCAATTGCACCACTAGCTGGCATTTGCAGCAATGCTAGGCAAACCTGTAGTTTTATAAATTGTGTATGTATTGTATGTGTACTCTGCTGCTCAGTCTTATTGGTTTGAAATTGAGGGAGATGGAAAAGTCTTAATGAGTGCATCTAATTTTTTTACGAGACTAATATCTGTTGCTTAAATGATCTATAGTTGATGTAAACTTCTGCTGATATTGTTGAAGAAGCAAAAGCAGTTGGAATGACCATCCAAATACAATTGTACTTTCCCCCGTTCAGGATTCATGACCAGATTACAATTGCAATTTCATTTTGGTCCTTGGTGGATGTATAGTATGTATAATCGCAGCTTAGTAAATAAAAAATCCACTTTTTCACCACAATAATAATCTTGTGATTTTTTAATTCTACATTAAGTTATACATTAATACAGGACATGTTTTGTCCTGTTTTAGGACACCCTCAGCCGTGTTTTCTTGTTAATGATTAAAACTGACACAGAAAACAAGGATCCATAAAACACTATATAATGAACAACACTTAAATTAAAATGTCTTGTCCATGACAAGGAGAATAGTAAAAATTCCAAAGGTCTTGTAAATCTTATCCTCTATTTATGTATGACATATATTGTTTGTTAGAACTTTTTTATATACAACATCGCACTTGTGCTCTTGTTTACAAAAATATTCAACTGTCTAGTATATTAAAAATCTTCTTTTGACCAAAATTGCGACATAAATGAGCACTATGAAAAAAGAAAACATCTGTAACCTACTTGTTGTGAGGTGGAAAGGGAATTTCTTATTGTTGGACAAATAAAGACCATTTTTTACCTGATGAAGAACAAATCCATAAAATGTCGTAAGTCCAAATCTGGAAAGAGGAGAAATAAAAATTGAATAGTATGAGAATGTGAAAGGGGCCAACTGATGTATATGTTAGGCCTTAAGTATATTCACCCCACGACTTCCCACAGCTGACTCACTCACAACCACCTACTGTGCTAACAGCTGCTCTCCATCTAAGTATTGCTAGCATTGTAATTGTGTTTGGCCGCAGGACCTGTAAACACAGCAGGGGGAGGAAGGGAAGCAGAGGGGCTTGAAGGGGGCAGAGTGCTAATGTCGCTAGGCATCACAAATTTTCTGCAATGAGCACTCACATAGAGGAAACAGTACACAATTTTATATCCATAGAGCAAGATTTGAGGGTTATCAAAAGAATTAGTAAAGGGAGCCTCATGAATGTGACAGAAAACTTGTCTATCTAGACCAGTTTTGCAATAATGAATACAATCTTAATGAAAATTTAGAAAATAGGAATCCTCCCTATGGTGAAACCCCTTCTTTGTTAACGTTATTAGGCTACAAGAAAGAAAATCTTCGTAGAAAAAAAGAAACCTCCCTTTCTTGGCGGATGGGACACTTCCTCTCTGCCCCCTTTGAGCCCCTCTGCTTTCCCTCCTCCTGCTGTGCATGCAGGTCCTGCGGTCAAACACAGTTACAATACTAGACAGAGAGCAGCTGTTAGCACAGTAGCCGTAGGTGGCTGTGAGTGAGCCGACTGTGGGAAATTGTGAGGTGAGTACACTTAAGGTCTAACATACACATCACTTGGTCCCTTTCACATTCTCATATTATTCAGTTTTTATTTCTCCTCTTTCTAGATTTGGAGTTAAGAGATTTTACGGATTTATTTCACCTTCATCAAGTAAAACAATGGTCCGTTTTTGTCCAACAGTAAGAAATTCCCTTTCCACCTCATAACAAGTAGGCTACAGATGTTTTCCTTATTTTAATAGTGCTCATTTATGTTACAATTCTGTCAGAAGAAGATTTTTAATATACTACACTGTTGAAGATTTTTTAAAACAAGAGCACAAGTGCGACATTGTATAAAAAACAAGTTCTAACAAACAATATATGTCACACATAATTAGAAGATTTACAAGACCTATTGGAATTTTTACTATTGTCCTTGTCATGGATAAGATATTTTAATTCAAGTGTTGTTGAATATGTAGTGTTTTATGGATCCTTGTTCTCTGTGTCACTTTTAATCACTAACAAGAAAAAACAGCTGAGAATGTCCTAAAACGGGACAAATCATGTCCCGTATTAATGTATAACTTGTTGTAGAATAAATTATCAAAAGATTATTATTGTGGTGGAAAGGTGGATTTTTTGCTTACTAAGCTGCAATTATACATCCATAACCAGAAATTGAATGGTATTATGGAATGGTTCCTAAAATGTCTCATTTTTAAAGAATATATTTGAGACTATTGAATTTTTCTATTTAACAATATAGTTGCAAGGGAATTGTTTGGGTTTGACCAAATTGATAGCAATGATACTTCATAGAATGATCAATTTAGGAATCATAAACTTAATGGTAATAATAGTTATTCTACTTTAAAATAATATTTAATTACTTAAAAAGTAGACATTTTTGGTGTTTTTTTATTTTTATGGAACATGGTGTATTGATCAACTGGAAGGAATCTGGCAGTTTCCCCGTTTGTGCTAATACAATATTGTATTAATGACATGCACGTTTAGATGAAGATGACCAAGATTTCATTCTGCATACGAAATATTTTAGCTTCCATTATAAACAATACAGATATATTAAAACCATAATATTTTGACAATTGAGGAGCTATCTGATGGTGAGATAGCGGTCCTTGTCTAGAAAGCCAAGAATAACAGCTCATTTGTTGTGTCGACTACACAACACCTTGTAATTTAGGGGCCTTCAGGCTGAGCAATGGTCACTTGGTAGGCCAAGGCACTTCTGGGCTGTTGCGTCATGGGGTTTGTTTGGTTTTACTTGTTAGTAAAATAGGTTTGTAGGCATGAAATTCTGTTTATGTTGTCAAAATCTCATTTTCAGTATGAAATGTTTTACGTAACTTTAAAATAGAACTATCAGTGTATTTCTGCACCAGCCAACCGCTCCAAGCCACCCAGCTATTTTTCAGCAATTATTATAAAACTACCTTTGATTTTATGGCAAAATTATTGACTTGACTTATTTCTCTATGTCCGTTTTCCAAGCAAAGGACTGCTACGAAGGCCCTTCATTGGTCTCCTCTCCTGGCTAGTGTCTGCAGGTCTTACGTGATCTTTCCCTTTGTCGTGCACCCTGAGAGCTTCCTTCTCAGTGGCATCTTCCTTCCTCAGATAATGGCCTACCCAGCCTCATTTTCTGCATTTTGTCTGTAGATATATTGATTTTTTTCTCAGTCCTCTTCCGAAGTTCTGTGTTGCAGATGGTCTCTGGCCAGTGAATCTGCAGGATTCTTCTGAGGCAGTAGTTGATGAAGACTAGGAGGCTCTTGGCAGTCTGTGTTGTAACTTTGCAGGTCTTCCATCCATACAAGGGAAAGATTCTAAGCTTTGACCTGGCTGAGATGTCGCAGGTTTTCCATACCAAATACAGCTGGACGAATGCGGAAATTGCTTTCTCAGTGTTATTCTTAGCATCTGCACTGGCACCCCTCCCATCCTCTGCTACATTGCTGCCAAGATATTGAAACTTTGCAATAGTTTCAACATCCTCTCCATTAATTTGGAACCTGCTGTGTGGATTGATTGTTCTTTTCACTAGCATTATCTTTGTCTTTTTGCAGTTCATCATTCCTATTCTAGCTCTGTTCTTGAATGCGATTCAGCTTGTCCTCCAATATATTGAAGTTCTGAGAAATTACACAAACATTATCAGCAGAGTCAAGATCCTCCGGGCATTGCATCAACTTCTATCATAGCCCAGTTTTAGCTCCAAATGTTGCTTTTCTCGTGACCAACTCCATAGTGATGTGGAAGATGGTGGGAGAGTGGATAAAGCCCTGTTTCCCTCCCAAATTGACGTGTATTGGTTTGGTTAGTTTGCCTTTGTGGACCTTTGACACTTGCAGTTTTTGTAGAGACTCTGGGTGCTTTCCCATTCTTCATCTTCTGTATGGCCACAATAATTTCCTCCTTGATTGGCGTGTCTATGTTGATTCTCGGGTTTAGCACTACTGGCTCCTTGCTTTCTTAGGTATTCTATTCTTGGCTAGCGCTTGACGTATGAATTCTTTTCAAGGAGTCAAAGGCCTTGAGAAAGTCTACAAACATAAGATAGAGCATTGCATTGCATTCCACTCCATGCACTGCTCCACTATGATCTTCAGCGTATTGATTTGATCGATGCAGAATCTGTTCGTGTGGAACCCGACTTGCTCACTTCTCAGATTATGGTCCACAATGTTTAGTTCAATTGAGCAGTAACCTCATGAATGCTTTGCGTGAGATTGATAGTAGGTAATGCTCATTGGCTTTCCTTGCCAATTGTGACACAATGTCCTATCCCCTTTCTGTGGTAGTTTCACCAATAGCCCTCTTGCCCAGTCTTCTGGAATCTTCTCTTGTTCCCACACATTTATAAGCAGAGGATGAAGTAGTTCAACTGAAAGTTCAGGGGCAGGATGGATGTTATCAACTCCGGGTGCCTTCCTGGCCACAATAAATTCCTCCTTTGATGGTGTGTCTAGTTGATTCTCAGTTCTAGCACTACTGGCTCCTTGCTCTCTATCTCTGATCCATCATTCTCCCTGTCCATATTTAACACCTTTGCAAATGCAAAATACTCTCTCCAGCTTTCCTGTTGTTTCTTTACTCCAGTAAGCATGGTGTTGTCCTTGCTTTTCGCAGGACTTCCTCTCTATGTCTTCTTTTTTGGAGATGGTCTTTGTCACCTCATAGAGGGTTTTCAAGTCGGCGGTTCCTTCGGTGTGCTCTGCTTTAAGGGCTTATTTCTCTACCCACTGCCGCTTGTCCGGCATTCCTCTTCACCTCGTTATCTTGTTCGATGTAGACATTCTGTACGGCAAGCTTCTGTTCTCGAATTTTACGCCAATTGAGTTTCTGTTTGGTACCCCTCCTTGCTTTGATTTTCTGCCTAATGTAATCAGACATTCATTTCTTCACTCCTGTCTCTCTGAAACCAAGAATTTTGTCGCAGGTCTTCACAAAGCTGACGTTCACTTTACTCCATCCTCAGTCGTGTTTCTGCCTGCCCTATCAAGGGCTTCAAACCGACTTCTCAGCTGTATTGTGATCTGGTATTGTTTACTACTGCTGCTGCTGCTGCTGCTGCTGCTATCTTTCTGGATTCGGAGCGTGGCATGTTAGATTTGATCTTGATATGGAACTGTGCTAACATGAGATGATAGTTGCTCCCTGCATCAGTGCTTCGCATGTTCTCATATCGAGCATCCATCTTCTCAACTTCCATGTGATGGCCACGTGATGTCTGATTGCATTGGTCGACACCCATGTTATTTTGTGACATTTCGTATCAGTGTCCTGCATAGGACTGGCCTTCAGAGTTTTGCTGTGAAATAGGCCAAGTTTCCACGCAGGCTCTCGGATCCAGCGCATCTTCAGCTAGGGCTGATGCAGCGGGCACTGGCCAGGTAGTTTCAAGCCGGTTCGATAGAGAACACTACTCCTTCCGTTCAAGTGGGAAGGGCTAATATGCACACGAACATGCAAACAGTGCGTGAGCAACAGCAAAATCTCACTGCGTCCATGCATTGTATGGAGGCAAAAAGCCCCGAAAATACTTCAGATTTTGCCAGCCTATGAGGTCACTTTGAGATGAGCACATGAGAGGTGAAAAGAAGAATGTGCATTGAGAATTTAAGTGAAGTTTTTGCACTTTGTGAAATATAATTGAATCAGTGATAAATTAATGAAAATAACATTAAATGAAAGAACAATTTAATTTTTAAGAATAATTTGAAGTAATTTAAAAATAATGTTCAAAAGGAAAATTCTGCTGTCCATAGGAGCTTTATCTAATTTAAGGGTTTAAAAACTTTTGAGCTGTTATCTCTGGTATTCTGTAGAGAAATGCTCAACTCCTATAACCAAATGGTATGAGAGTAAAATGATTGTTCTGGTACACCAGTCCGTCCACAGAATTGGGATGGAATCCTTGCCTTGTATCAATTAAAATATTTCTCGCTGTACTGAAATTAGAGGGGTCGATGACCTTCAATGTTAGGCCCCTTTAAACAACAAGCATCATCATAATCAACATTACTGAAATTACTGTAGATGGAGGCACTAGTGGCTGGAATGCACAAGATTAAACATGCCAATCCACTAGCTTCCTGAAATTAAACCAAAGTAATTGAAGTGTACAGGGAAAGAAGGGGCTCATCAACATTATATTAACTTTTCATTAGAATAATTTTAAACTTCAGAACCTCTAAAATCAAGAAATTCACAAATCTTGGTACATTGATCATAAACATGTAACTTATTTTCATTACAAAATTTTAACATACAATAAGGCAAAAAAAAAGAAAAGAAAAAAAAGAAAGAAATTGACTATATACATGTGTAGGAAAGATGAGGCTCACTGCATTGAACTGTTATCTTAAGTCTCTCTATTATTGTTTATTTTCATCATCATTAGTAAAATAACATGAGCCATATATAAACTATGAACATTTTTCAAGCCCCTGATAAGCACAATATCACACTCTAAAATATTTGTAACAATTTACAAATTACTTCAGTAACTATTTTGTCAAACTTCCTGTAACACAGGCGACAGTTCATCATCTATGAGGAATTTTTTCATAAATAATCCCTTGCCTTATCACCGCTGAATCTCATCTCTGTTGTAAGTCTTTGAACTTCTCAGCAGATGTGGCCAGTGCTCCTAGGGAAGAAAATTGTGCTATTATGGATTAATTAACTGAAGGTGTGTAATACACTATGAGGAAATGATACACTTACCTTCATATAAGCTTCCTTTGGCAGTTCAAATTTGCCATTAGGATGATTGGAAGCATCGTGTCTCTTCCGTTTTGCGCTGTGGAGACTGATTCCCAAGCTCTTTTGTAAGTGATCCAGAAGCTCAACGATGGTCCTCTCAGAATATTGATCTCTATTATTGGCAGGGATGGAAATGGTGACTTATTTGCATACCTCTCGTCCAAGAAGTTCTTCCAACTCCTAAACATTGTGTGGTCAACTGTTACCACGTTGAACTGGGTTTCTGACAAGCAGTTTTGATGATAAATTCAGTCACTAGGAACAATTGCATGGGTTTTGAATTCCTGAAATCCATCCTATTGTTCTCAAGATAGGAATGGCCCCTTACTTGGAAGGTTACATATTTTTTCACCATGTTGAAGAGGAAAAGAAAGAAAGTGAAATTCTTCTGTTCACTACGTGAGTCACAGAACATACTCAGGTGCATTACATGAGAATGGTTGTAGATGAAGTCACGCAACAAGGAGCATATATCTTCACTTCTCTTTTTGCCTTCATGTTCTAGATCAGGGCCTCTCAGGGTGCATGCACTGTGCACGGTGCAAAAGACGACTTCGCTTGGTTGACCAGAGTGCAGATCCCCACTCCTCGATTTAGAGCAATAGCGCTGTCTCTCTCTTTCCACACGCCTGTCTCGCTCGCTCCCCCTTCCTCACTTGCTCCGTAGCGCTCCAAATCTGAGCTGAGTTGTGCTGAGCTTAGTCGAGTAGCCCAGAGACAAAGCGTTGGTCTGAGCTGAGTCAAGCGGGACAGATGCACTGTGCACAGGAACTCTGCATTGCTGTTTGCATGCGTGTTTGAGAGGCCCTGCTCTAGATCTTTCTTTCTATCTTTCTTAATCTGTTTACCGTCCAGGGTTGGTTTTTCCCTCGGATTCAGCAAGGGATCCCACCTCTACCGCCTCAAGGGCAGTGTCCTGGAGCGCGAGACTTTGGGTTGGGGATACAACTGGGAAGAAGACCAGTATCTTGCCTAGGTGGCCTCACCTCCTATGCTGAACAGGGGCCTTTTGGGGGGCTGGAAAGATTGGAAGGGATAGACAAGGAAGAGGGAAGGAAGAAGGTGTGGCCTTAAGTTAGGTATCATCCTGGCATTTGCCTGGAGGAGAAGTGGGAAAACACAGAAAACCATTTCAAGGATGGCTGAGCTGGGAATCGAACACACCTCTACTCATTAGACCTCCCAAGGCTGAGTGTATCCCATTCCAGATCTTGTACCACTTTTCAAATTTTGTAGCAGAGCCGGGAATCGAACCCGGACCTCTGGGGGTTGACAGCTTATCACGCTAACCACTACACCACAGAGGTCCCATGCTCTAGGTACATATAAAACTACTTTTGGAAGTGGACAGTACTTGGACTTTAAATGGAAACACAGATAACTGTCTCCTGCACTACACATCATTTGTGGAGATGTTAAGATCAACCAAATTTCTCCCACAGTCAAAGCACATTGCCTTGAATTTACTTTTTATGTCTTCCTTTCCTCAAATAAAATGCTTCTATTCTGTGTAGTTAACCTCCTGCTGCTCGTACACTGAGCGCAAGAGGAATACAATGATCTCTTTTCCCCTGCAGGTATGTTGATGACCCCCTTCTTTCCCTGTATGCTCTTTTTTTTTTTTTCCAACTCATTTTTTCTGGAGAGTGAGCTGCTTCTTTCACAGATGGAGATGCTCACTAAGACGTTCCAAGCCATATAAGCAGACGGTGAAGATCGCCATTTTTGCAAAAAATTCAATGAGACCCTTCTTTCCCTGTGCCTTTCAATTGTATTTACAAGGTGACAAAAAGTGTGCAGTATAAATGTCAGTAACCTACATTAATGTAGTGTTAACATTAACTGTTCCTTCCGAAACGTCAAGATGTCCTAGCTATTATATACAGTCTTGATGTATGTATCCACTTTGTCATGATCTTGAGAACTGGGTACCTTGTCCATCAACTAACTGTAAACATCCTGTAACAAACCCCATATTCCTTCATTAGAAGGTGTTTTTGTTTACAGTTTTGTTTTACGTCATATCGACACAGGTTTTATGGCGATGATTGGATAGGAAGGGCCTGGGAGTGGGAAGGTAGCGGCCGTGCCCTTAATTAAGGTACAGCCCCAGCATTTGCCTGGTGTGAAAATGGGAAACCACAGAAAGCCATCTTCAGGGCTGCCGACAGTGGGGTTTGAACCCACTATCTCCCGGATACAAGCTCACAGCTTTGCGGCCCTAACAGCGCAGCCAACTCGCCCGGCTGTTAGAAGGTTTAGATACAGTTTCCTGAATTTCGAAGGGCCCAAACTCCACACACAGTTTTGAAAATCACGATACTTCTCAGGGGGTCCATCATTTTTATGCTCTTGAAGAGTGGGGTGAGATATGTAGCAATTCATTGTTTTTTCATGACACTTTCTTTTAGAAGAAAAATAAATATTCTGAAATTTTGCTTCGGTTTAACAGGTGTCTTATGTGTTTCCAGACAAGTCTCCATTGATAGAGGATATTGAGATGTAGGTTGCTTGTCAGCTTGGAGCGTATTGATCTCTTCCTGAATAGGCTAAAGGGAAGTCATCAAATCTTGGAACAGATCACTGTCTATGAATGCAATTTTTCTAATTAGCCCTCTTTTATTTCACTCCACTGATCATTAATGGACTTCATCATAGAAATCTTTGTGTTCCAGTGAGTTTCGCATTTTTGTTGTACTACTTTCGGTAGGGACTGCATTGGATCACTTCGCTTCAGGTGTGGTACAAACGCCTTGCATGCATTCCAAACTTGGCACACTGTCAGAATTTTGGTAACCTTCTCCCAGTAATTGATCTCAAAAGTATGACGGACAGTGGACAGGCAATGTGCGAGGCTTAACGACTTATTCAAATCCTCCAGGGCCGTAGTTATGTTTGCCCCTTAATCTCTGATGGAATGACATTCTTGGGACATTTCGATGTCGTTACCAGCAGCTACGGCTCTGTTAATGGTGGCGTTGTGAATATTCTTGCCAGTATAAGGTTCATTTCCTTGGAATTTTGACGTAAGAATATCCTGCATTGCAGCACTCGCTCATAAATGTAGTGAGCAGTGAAAAAAATAAAAATCCACAGCCTATTTCAAGTCATTCGATCGGGTCAAGAATGGAGTGAATGAAGCCCCCATCTGGCGGCAAGGATAGGAATTGTGCTGACTGCCGAAGCCTGATGCACTTCTCTGGGGCAATGATTAATTGAATGACAGATGAAAGGAAATTATATTGGAGTGTGTTGCTGGAATGAAATATGACAGGGAAAACCGGAGTACCCAGAGACCTTTCCTGCTTCCCCTTTGTCCAGCACTTGAGCCACGGAGGCTAATGAGCAGTGAGGGTTACCTAGTGGTGGTCTGTATTATCTGCCTAACCATCAGTCTTAAAGGCAATGCTACCTTCCAACAGTGCTGAGAGTATTTCGGACAAGTCATCCGAATGTGCTTCTTGCATGATGTGTGGCAGTACCCTTGACACTGGTGTGTGATGGGAGATTACTACTACTGCATTGACAGGTCCGGATGAGCTGCAAGTATGAGGTTTATTAACTGCCTGCTCTTGAGTGCTTCAAATGGGTGCATGTTAGTCTAGAGTGCAGAAATTGACAGAACCCTTCTTAATGCTTTTTTTTGGGGGGGGGGCCTTAGTCATAATTACACAACACCTGTATCGCAGGAAGATAGTTATTGCAAAAACAGCGTGATATAACCTTTACAAACGCATTCCTTAAAAACGCCATGGAGTATCATTTTACCTTGTACTACTCTAGAGACTTGTACTCCAAATATTTTATACCATTCGAGTTACTGTATGAATACACTTGTAAGCATTTCGCCACATCACACGAATCCAACAAATAGTCCCATGTGTCTGTCGCAAACAGGGTCCACAGACTTCCATAACCATGCTTCACTCATTTACTAGTGTTTTCCTTCGGCACATATGTTTTAGCTCCTATCTTTTCTGCAACAGATTTCTTGCTGTCTTTAGCCACCTCCTCTTGTACATCACAAGAAAGGCATGACGGGACAATTATAGATTGAGTACCGGTTAAAATATCCTAGAAATCATCTTCAGCTGAAGATCATTAACAAGATAATAAAATATCAACCACATAACAACAACTGACAAGAATTAATATACCACGAAGACACTAGACCCAGCCCCAAAACTAAGAAGCATTTATTTTGAAATGGACATGTTTTAACCAATTTTATTCCCACTAAAACAAAATTGGATGAACCATTTACAACTGACCAATCTCAAGTGGAAGATGATCTACCATAAAATACAGTTTAAAATATAAGAACAATAAAAGTGAAGGGAACTATAGACATGAAATACTACTGTTTTTAATATGTCATCACACACATTTTATCATTAATATAAAAATTGTATGTTGTCTTAGAATAAGTATGTATTAAATTGATGTATTTGTTGTTTTATCTTTTTAATGTTATTGTTAATGTTCTTCAGCTGAAGATTATCTCTAGGAGATTGGAACTGGTACTGTATTCATGTATTTTTAATGTGAATACATACATTTAAATATATTTATTGATTAGGTGGGAAATCTCAATTTATATTTGTGACTGTTATACCATCAATACAGACATTGCACACTGTGCACAGACACTCATACATTTTGCCATATTCGCTCAGCCAGGAATCGCACTTGTGTAGCTGGATCTCTACCTATCTAGAGTGTAGGTGCATGACTGTGTCACAGTGGACTGGGAGCAACAAAGAGACACTGCAGCAGAGCGGTAAGAAACTTCCATACCTCAGACACTACCCAGGTCAACACTTTGCTAGGTCTTTGTTCGTATGTAGAAAGATGGTTCCTTCTATCACCAGGTCTCTCTGCTTACAAATCAATCAAGTGCTAATCCCCAAGACGGATGGTGGTACTTCATTTGATGTCCCATCAGGAATCAACCATAGTCCCTCCTCGTTTCTGAACTGGGCTAGGGACCAGGTATGGAGGAGTTGGTAAAAATTATTATTACCATTAAAACTTAATGTAGCCAGGCTTAGTGGCTCAGATGATAGGTGCAGGCTTTCTGAGCCCCATTTGGCAGATTCGATCCTGGCTCAGTCCGGTGGTATTTGAAGATGCTCAAATATGTCTACTCCATGTCGGTAGACTTACCGGCAGGTAAAAAAAAACTCCTACAGGACAAAATTCTGGCACCTCGATGTTTCCGAAGAACTGTAAAAGTGGTTAATAGGACGTAAAACCAATAACATTATTAACATTTAAGATATTGTACCAGGAAACGTTTGTGGGTTTAGGGCATGAGAAGGACCTCAGGTAGTGGAAGTTGATTTTGGAGCCGATACAGAGCAGGATAGAATCGCAGGGTAAATAATAGATGGTTGTACTTTTTCCAAATAATTTATTAATAATGTTGAATGATTCATTACCCTGCAATATTAATATAGGACTCAGATCTTTCATTCAAATCAAAAGTTGAAACGTAAATCTTCTTGAATTCAGTTCGAGAAAAATAAATATATATCACTGATCCTATAGTCTTTCTAACTTTTGTGAAAACACGAAGTGTCAGTTCTTCACTTAAAGTCTTTCTAAGTATTAATTCATAAAATGAACACACACTTATAATTGAAAATTGAAATAAGAATTTAAATTTCTGTTGAAAGTTTCTTAGTTTCTTAGCCTTGAAATATAGAACACTTGAAAATCCTAGAGTTCTTCTGTGTAATATGAATATTAAATTTTGAAAAATAAATTTATCATTAAAGATGAACTTTTGAGAAATGATGAAAAACTACGAAATATTGTTCACACGCAGCACTGAGAAAATCACTGTTCAAGACTGATAAGAAAAAGTCAGTCAGTTTGTGACTACTCACTTAGTAAAGAAAATTTGGCTTACAAATGTTGATGTGGAGAATGGGAGTCTGGAACATTCTGCGGAGTGCGGACGGAGACTCGAACTCGATGTTCCACGAAGAAACCACGTTGACGTCCCTTGATGGGTACCATAGATGAGATGATGTTTGAGGTAGCTGAATCTTGTAGAATTTCACCAAGATTTCCGCTGCTCGTGGAGGTGATTTTAGCACACGGAAAGTTCAATTGGCGCAAGTAGTAATTACAGATGCTATCATTCACTGTTAAACACAGTTCAGTTCGTATTTTAATTTTATGACGTTAAATGAATAATTACAGTCCTTGCTGCATAAAACACTATTTAAAATCGTCACTGAGAACGTCCATAAATACACAGTTCAAACACTTGAAAAAGCAACATGTAATAATTCTCATCACAGTCTCTGAATCACTATCCTAGCAGATAACACTGATTTTCTGGTAGTGATAATATTATATTACCTTAGAAAAAGTTCTTAATATTCACCAAGTTTATCACTGGAGTAAGTCGTGTCCTAATATGGTACGAACATTACGTAAATAAAGAGACACAGTTCAAGGATGTACTGTATTAGAAGAAATGAGTCCTAGAATAGTTAGAGTTATTGTACACGACAGTTTCTGTTTATTGTAGAAGTTCAATATTATGTGAAATTAACTAAGTCCACACGTCATGTCCTAGTCTGTGAATATCAAATATTTGACTTCGTACTTCAATGATTTCACACGTGTTATATTTCGAAATGTCTGTGAATTATATCGTAGTCGCGGCACGATATACTAAGTACCGTGCGACTTTTTTACAAGTGCGACAGCGATTGATTATCCCATAATTTCGTCTCCGCGAAACGTGACGGAAAGTACTATCTTCGAGACTGCACTGACAGACTGTACGAGGGTCAGTCTCCCCTCTGTCTCACTCACACACACATACTGCACTGCTCTGCACTGCTGCACTGCTTGTCAGCCTTGACATAGTGGCATATATATATCTGCGCCGGGAGGGGTGGTGTTCTGAATCATGTGACCGAGAGTGCTCAATCTTCTTAAACTTTATATTGTTATAACTCAAAAACTACTGGACAGATTGCTTTGAAATTTACAGGATTTTACTTTTACGATGTCTGCTACAATTTAGCATTGGTCCTGTTGAAATCGGTTAAGGCGTTAAAAAGTTCACGAAGGAAAAATTATTTCGAGAAATATCTCTAGGGGAGGCAAGTTTCAAGTGGTAGGTGACGTCACTTGACCTCGCCTGACTCGCTCTTGGAGTCTGGTACATACTAGAATGTTCCTTCGCTCAGCTGTTCGCAGGTCGGACGGAAATTGTATGCTGAAATAAAGTTTTTTTCAATTGATATGTGCCAGGACCTAGGCCTTCCTGGTACATCATGTTACTTGATCATTCATAGAAATTTCATTGAAATATGTCTGATCCAATTCAAACATTTTCCTTGTCAGTAATATTTAACAAAAAATTTTTCCTGTATCTTCATGTACAGGGTGGCGCACGAATAGTTGACACATTTAATTTTAGAATAACAACTTTATTTTTCACGGAACACTAATGAAATTTTAGACACAGGTAGCTTGGACCCTGGAAATACATTTCACTATATCACAGGTTCAACGTTGCCTCCACTGCTTCGGATAACCTCTTCGAGACGAGTACGCATGTTCCTGACAACTTTGCGGCACAGGTCTTCATGAATTTCACTGCAGAGCTGCACAATCCGAGCACGCATTTCCATGCGGTTTTGAGGTCATTTTTTTCTTTCAAATAGCCCCATAAAATAAATCACAAGGATTTAAATCAGGGCTTTAAGGAGGCCACGAGAATTCACCATTATTTTTGTACTGTGGTTAACGAAGAGACATTACACGATCACCAAATACTCCCTTCAAAAACTCAAGAACATCGTTAGCTGTGTGAGGTGTTGCAACATCTTGCATAAACCACTGCGTATGAATAGGGATAGCGAGAATTTGAGGCATGAATTCATTCCCCAGCATGTCCTTCTATCGCTGTGCATTAACTGTCTGACTGAAAAAAATACTGGTCCAATTAACTCATGACTTGACAGGGCTACCCAAAGACTCACTTTTCTCCATACGTGTTTTTTCATGAATAATGTCTGGTTTTCTGTAGCCCAAAAACGCACATTTTGTTTATTGACTGCTCCGTTGAGATGAAAACAAACTTCATCAGAGAACCAAGTGTTAAACAGCACTTCATCTTTATCTTGAGTCCATAAGGCGCTCTGCAATCTCTTCTCCCTGTGAAGATCTGTGAGCTTGTGTAGTACAGTCATTTTGTACGGGCACAACTGAAGGTCATCGTGTAATATTCTTTGAACTGAATGGCGCGATATTCCACTTCCTCTTGAAGCTCCCCGTGTTGACTTGTGTGGGCCGCGCTGCATGGCGACTCACAGGAGACCGAACTGCTGGTGCACGTGGTCGCGTCTCTTCCTTCACCCTGCTTTGTTCTTCAAACTTTCTGCATAAGCGAAGGATGATGTTCCTTGCTGGTGCCCACCTAATCTGAAATACAGCTTGAAATTTGATTCGCAATAAAAGATAACTGTTTTGGCGCGCTGCTGAACGGAGGGTCGGTCATGGCAGAAAGCTCACAGGAATGCAGGCATTTGGAGACAAAGCAGCAGTGTCACCTGTACAGATATTTCCATGAAACAGGGAAGGTGTGCGGGAAATTTGAACAACATAGTACGTAAGTTGCATTTTATATTTGCTTTTCAAATGTGTCAACTATTCGTGCGCCACCCTGTAGTCCTGACAGGTGTTGGATTATATGAAGAATATTGTCACTAGAGAAGTAATTTCTGCTGCTAGTCAGATGCTAGTTATAAAACTTTATGGTCTTCCAGGCAGTTAGGAGCAAAGTAACAGATTTGCTTAGTATTTAAATGTGCTTGCAGAGTTGAGAAATAGTGATCAAGACTGCAAGGGAAAATCTTTGTCAGCAACATTTTGTTAGACATTTGACTTGAAACTGCTGTAAAATTAAAATCATTCAAGCTCTTTAGGCCTTTTCAGACGTGAAATTACCACCGTTTTACCCCAATGTGGCAGTGGGCTTATTAGTTGGATTGCCACACCTTTTCAAGATGCTGGCGGCTAGTGCGCTATTCAGACTCCTCAGCAAGACTTGTGGTGACAATGCACTAGGGGAAGTAGGAGGGTTGCAGTGGTGTCTCAACAGCGCACTAGCCACCAGCATCTTGGAAAGGTGTGGAAATACATCTGACAAGCCCAGTGCCACATTGGGGCAAAGTGCTGGTAATTTCACAATTGGAAAAGCCCAACGAGCTGGTATGTTTTTAACATTGATGAAATTTAATTAAATTGTGGTTTCCTTGTCGTAACATAATATTTTGCTGTAAAATGGTTTCTTTCTGTGTTCTTAGAGTACTAATGTTGAACATCCCATTTCATATCTGAAAAGGCACATTAATAAATCTTACAGAATCAAGATATATTTACAAGAGTTGTGATATTTATATATTTCATAGTCATATCAATCCCAATTGTAGTGTTTTCATTGAAAATAATGATAATTTCTATTACCTTAACGGTTTTATATTTTTGCCCTTACCAAATGGTGTAGACTACAGGAGAGTAAAATAAAATGAATCTGCTGTATTGAGACTTCGGTGAAGTTTAATCTTTCATTTATGTGAGGGTTAAAATTGTTACTTTTTGAAAAGTAACGAAAGGGTGTGTGTGTGTGTGTGTGTGTGTGTGTGTGTGTGTGTGTGTGTGTGTGTGTGTGTGTGTGTGTGTGTGTGCGTGCGTGTGTGAGAGAGAGAGAGAGAGCGCGCGCAGCTTCTACATAGTTGTAGATTAATTTTAATGTTGTTACTTGTGAGATATCTGTTAATATTAAATACACAATATACATTACAATAGAGTTTGCAGCCTAGCTCATGAAGATGCCATAGGCTAGTAGTAGCTCATGGTACAGCATGGGTTCCGTCCTGGATAGTGGATGTATTGTAGAGAAATAAGACTTTTGTCAAGCACACCTTGTAGGTAAAATTCAACAAAGAGTTTTAAATAATATAATTGTAGAACTATATTCTTATAGATCTGATGTGTTATTTTGATGATTAACCTACTTTAATGATGATAAATACAGTTTCATTTTGATGCATTCATGGGAGAATTTAAGCATTGAAGATATAATAATTATTATAATGAGTGACTGTCGAAAATTTGTTGTTCCAGATTTTATTTTGTAAAGAGATTTGGAACATTTTGGTCGACAATCTCATATCTTAAATAAGTAAATATACGGTATATATATGTGTGTGTTTTAAAAAATTGTTGTAGAGTTGGGAATTGATAAGCTCTTACTGTAAGATTGTAAGAAATTGGTTTGGAACCACTTCTTTTCTTAGATTTTTTTCAGAGGATTGAGTGTATCTTGTTTCAATCCTCGTACCAGACTATGGATTCTCCATGACAGTGAGAAATCAAATGCAGGCTAACTGGGTAAGAAGGCAATATGCTAATGCCTTAAACCATGGCAATGGCTTGTTATTAATTTATCAGTTAATTTACTAGAAAACATTTCCAGAATTGTTTGCTCCTATTGAAGTTTGAAGGTATGTTTGAAGCTACAGAGTTTCACTGTTGACACTATTTAATCCAGTATGCTCTCTGGGATAAATTTTATCACATTATGTTAAGGAATCGTTTAATATGAAGAAGTGCTCTTCATTGGATGTGGATTTGATCATCTGAATATTTGCAGTTCATTGATGAAGATGACAATTTAAAACACAATTTATTTGGTAACACGCAGAAAAATAGTCTCGTCACAGTTTGCTATGTTTTCACATTTGTGTCCTTCAATTATGGAAGGTGGTTTAGAAATCTATTCAATGATGGTCTCACTATTGACGTCACTCAACTCACCACAAAGTTAAAAACTATCTGACTTTTTTGTGTATTCCTGTAACACAAGACGCGAAATGTGAATATTTTTTGCCCTGCCACTAACAAACCACTCCCACACTATTTCAATTAATGTCTTGGTTTTCAGGTTTCTTATGTTCTCTTGGTTTTCAGGTTTCTTATGTTCTCTGTTTATATTTCATTAGCACAGTCTTCCCATCGCTTCAAAATTTCCATTTTCTTTAAAATATCGTACACTTGAGTTTTGCCTATGTTGAACATCTTCATAGGCATGACACCCAATGTATCTTGTTCACTAGCATGAATCACTTTTACGCTTGTGTTAAGATCAAGCACAACTCTTGCTTTCGAAGCCATAATGACTACTGCTGAATTATGTCGATTATGTTAGATGTGTTCAGTTAAAAGCTGAATTCTAAACTGTTTGTCAGCTCATTAAAGCGAGAATTGGGAAAAGCTTGGACAACAGTAAACAAGTAATTAGTACAATTTACAAACTTCATCTTATAGATCCGTATTGATACAGTTAAAATTAAGAACATTGTAAGGTTTATGGTCCACCCATTGTAGAGAAATAAGACTTTTGTCAAGCACACCTTGTAGGTATCATATTGTAACGAGTTGGCGGGGTAGTATGATCAATTAACACTAGACTGGTAGCTTCAATACTAAGATTTATTAGCTACGAACTAAACTACACAAGACTACACACAACTTTTGCTCATAACACAAACTTACACAGTTCGCGCGCTCTCCCTCCCTTCATTTCTCACTTGTTCTCACACTACACGGTTTTACACTCACACACAAGGTCCCGCGTCACACGGCTACATGTTCTCTCCTTCACCGACAGTCCGCACTGTAGCACACTAGTCCGATAATCACGGCAGTTCACATACTTCACTACACTGGCAGTCGCTCACGACTGAACCACACCAACTTCTAACTCAGTCTAACTCTCACTAACTCCCGGCAAGTCACTCCTCTCTTATATAGCTGCGCCGACCCTTCTGGAACAGTCCGGATGCTAGATGTATCCAGGAACCTCGCGAGATGGAAGACTCCAGATTGATAGTTGAGTAATTTCCGTCGTCCTCTGCTGTGGGACCGCGGACGGAGGTGAGAGGGCTGGCCTAGCACTTTTAAGTGTTGCTCGTGATTGGCACTCTCGAGCGTAAGGGGAGTGGGGCCGATACGGTGACGCTCCCAGTGCGTAGCGAGTTGGCATGACAGACGCCATAACCATTACATTTCCCCCTCCTTAAGGCTGCTCGTTTCGAGCTGCTCCACGATACTCTGCAATGTGGTTTGCTCCCACCACCTTCCCATGGGGGATCCGCTGGGTCCGGTCGACGGTGTCCTCGTTCCCGTTGATACCGATCAACAAGTCTTCACGTGGCAGTTGGAACTTCGGTGGTTTTTCTTTCGTCCACTTTCAGGCCTTGAGCGCCTTCGTAGTCCTCTGGTGCGATGCCCGGGACTGGTTTGCTCGCCCCAGATTTAGCCCTGCTGAATTTCCTTTTCTTCCGGGGTGTAGAATTTGATGTTCATACTGGCACGCAACTTCGTGCCGGAACAAGTGTCCTGGTCAGGTGGCATCCTCGTTCGTTGGTCATCGGTTCGTCTTCCATTGCTGCTCCGTCTCCTAGTAGGAGTCCCTCCAGCCGTGCCGTTGCAATCGCTCCCTCTGTCTCATGGGCCATCGTCAGAGCCTCTTCGTAGTTCTGTTTCCTGCCGATCGTCCTCCCTGGATGGATCTCAGCGCCACGTAGTTTATCACAGGCGTCAGCCGCCTCATGCTTGGTGTCACCTCGCGATAACTCTTCCACGATCACGTCGCCTAGTCGCTCGATCTCACGTCGATTATCTGCGGCGTTATATATCTGTGCGCCGAGTCCTCTCCTGAGACTGGACTCGGTAGGTGGCTCTCGGTTGGTGGACACCGTAGCATATGTCGAGCACTCCCACAACCTCCTCGTAGGTCAAACTTGGCTGGGGGCTGCGTTGTACTGTCATCTTCTGTACACGTAGTCCGGCGATCAGGTATTCGGCACTCTTCTTGGACGTCGATCCGGTCTCGAACTGGGTCCGGCATGTTCTCTTGGAAGTAATCCCGTCGTCCTGTAGGGTTTCCAACTTGCTCGTGATTGGCGCTTTCGAGTGTAAGGGGGGTGGGGCCGATACGGTGACGCTCCCGGCGTGTAGCGAGTTGGCATGGTGGACGCCATAACCATTACAATATTTTAAAAATTGAACGAAGGGTTGTAATATAATTGTAGAACTATATTTTTATAGATTTGATGTGTTATTTTGTATTTATTGGGTGGACCATAAACCTTACATTGTTCTTAAATTTAAACAAGTAAATAGCCGTATACTTTAATGTGTAAGTTGGAAAACAAATGAACGAAGACCTATTTGCCTGTTCCTTCTTAGCTACAGAATCGAGTGTTACAGCAGACAGGGTAGACTTCCACAGGGTGCCTGAAAATTTTCTAAACTCTGCGTTCTGAAACTTGGAAATTTTCTACTTAAATATGTATTTTGATTTCCGTTGTTCGTATAATGCAGTTGCCATTTAAAGAAGGTAATTCAACAGGTTTTCACCCCCCTAAATTCACGGCACTGTTAAATGTTTCCATTTAAGACAAGTTTCTGTTTAATCAACTGTCCGTTGAAGGCAGTTTTTATTGTATAAATACAGTGAGACCTCCTAAAGCTGACCGGATGATAAATAACTAAAAATTGGGCTTATGGAAGGGTAGGCTTCTTAAAGGGAAGATGATTTACAACTACAACTACTATTACTACTACTACTACTAGTAGTACTACTACAACAACAACATTATCAGAGTTGGGATGTAATTGACTCAAAGTAATCAAATTACTTGTAAAGAATACTTTTTTAGTAATTTATACTTGTAATCATTACTTTTTTACAAAATGTAAATTTTACTCCTAATTTACTTATTGAAATGAAATCTTAATTGTTACATTCTAGTCATTGAAATACATTGCATGAAACAGGAAAATATTGAGTGATGATGAAGATAACTTTTTCAGTTCTACAAAAGCAGAACCAGTAACTTCACTGGTGTTGGAGGAGGTACTTTCTTATCGCTCCAGTACTTCCAAAGACATCAAACTTACCCTACAATATCCATCACCTAAAGATGAACCCAGATATCCCTTCAAGTGCCCCTACAGAGCATCTTCAGCAAATGCAAAGATGTACTTCAGTTTAGCAATGATAATTTTAAGAACCAATTGTTTTGTAAAGTGAATTGCAATTTCTTTGAAATTACTAATCATGATAAAGTGATATCAACTTAATGACTATGCTTAAAAAATAAAGTAATTAATATCTCTTCCTTTGCAAACCTTCCTATCATTCCAGCCCCATGCAAAAAAAGTCTGTGATTTTCTTAACACTGGTACTCTTTGAAGTAACTGTACTTTTGCTGATTACTTGTTGAAAAAGTAATTTTGTAATTGGAATAAAATATTTCTCAAGTAACTATAATTCAGCCCAGTTATCTTTTTTTTCTACTTTTCCCATCAGTGTACATTATACATCGTAATTTACCACAGGCTGCTTGCGACTCCTTTGTTACAGACATTTGTTCTTCCAGTGAAAGATTATATTTTTCTCTTACGTACACTCACAATGATGATGCACTCGCCGCTCTCTAGTAACGAGAATCCAGCTTTCCAAGAATAGTGTTCTGAGGGGTGTTTGGGGCTGTATAGTTACTCACAAAAGAATGAATGCATGATGTTGAATGTGCTTCACATTTAATATTTATCAGACATTTTTTTATTATTATTAAAATATATAATTCACCTCATGTAGATACAAACCCCATGGATACTCACAACAAACATACTGTATCTGTAAGTTCAATTGTTCTTGAGTGACTATACAATACCACACTGTAAATTTTTCCCCCACACTTTTCTGGTTGTTTGAAAGGGGATAGCTGATGTAGGATCAAATCAAATCATTGGTCGGGAAAAGGAGTTATCCTCTAAAGAGGTTGAAAGTATGTTGGTCTTATAAGAATTATCATTCTGTGTCGGAGAAAAAAGAATGGTTGGTATTCGGGGCTGTTTATTTAAAAGGGTGGTGTTTTGGAGAATGTTCACTGCATTGTCTAAAGTGAAAAAATTTATTTTCTTGGGAAAGGCCTTCCTTGCTTGAGCTAGTCTGCATTTTATATCCTTATTTCTGCCGTTGCTAGGCCTATTGTAATGCAGAAAATAATCTTTAGCCTTAGGACACCTCTTGATGTTAATAATACCCTTAATGCAATTACTTACAACTAACTAGTTGTAGTATTCGTCACTGATGGGTTATGCTGGATAGGTGGTCATGTTTGTCAATACATTTCTTCACCTGGAGCACATTCCTTGTCTTAAGAATTTGAAAATTGTTAGTTTCAATTTTTCTCCAAGGATAAGGATGTCTATATTGGTCTAAATAATTCAGATTAGTATAATTATACAGGCAAATTCATTAATCCAATTTAAAGTAATCTTGGTCAGCAAACTAACAATAACATACCAATTAACCTAAAACAGTAAGGTGTAAAATCTCCATTATTATTTTTTGCACAAGAAATACTACTTCCGTTATGTAAGAAATACTACTTCCGTTATGTACAATTTTTCTATAGGACTAATATTAATGGACATATTTGATGATTCAGTTCTTTTTTTAGCTTCTAATTTACCATGCCTCCCTGAATTCACCAAATAATTCTTCTTTCCTTTAAATAGAGAGTTTCATAAAATTATATTCTCCTGTTTTTATGCAATGTCATAACCAAAAAAATCAGACAAAAAAAGCAAACAAACCCTCTTTTAATTTTGCTTGCCAAATTCAAGATAACAAATGACAGTTTACAGACTGAATGAAAATTTTAGGTTTATGGATTCAATCTCAAATGATGTATTCACTCTCACTCAAATTGTAATTGTCATTTTGAAGCACAGTTTTAAAATATCTGTATGATCAAAATAAGATTTGCGTAGCTCACGCTTGTGATTTTTTTTGGTAGTATTTACTCCCTGGTTCTCGACAAGAATATTGCCTCCTATGCAGAAGAAATGAAGGTCACCTGGCCAAGATGTTACCAGTGAAGGCTTACTTGATTCACCCATTAGGATGTGGGTTCCATTTCACATCAGGAATTCAATAAATTTAACAAGACTTCTGTTCTTGGAGAGTCTCATGGCCCTGGGGACTCAGTCTAAACCAGAAGTGAGTACTAGGTTCATTCGTGGCAACAAAGGCTGGCAGGCATAGAGTTAACTATTCTGTCTCACTTGGAGCCACTCCTTGGAAGGCCTTCATGCTAGAGACTGATTTGCTTTTTACCGAATGGAAAGTATTGGAACAAAATGTTTTGTAGTCTATCTACCCTGCATTTTGGGAATTTGGGGGAACTGTATGCCAAGTGATATTATCTTGCTTATTAAGATGGCTGAAGTTCAAATCCTAGCCACTGCATGTGGGGGTTTTTTGAAATGAAAAATTATGTTCAAATTTCACATAAAAATAGATCACATTGTGTACAGTCATGTAGAACTGCAAGCTTTCTGTACTAGAAGTCGAATTCAGTTGGGAATTTGATACATCACATTGAATTAACATGGAATATTAATCCTTTTTACCTATAACTATAGTCGGTTTTGGTGCTCTGATATAATTATCTGATCTGTAATATTTTCATACAATTTTATGTAAAGGGCTATAAGTATATTTACCAAAGAAGAGGTTTACCGACTCGACGATGCTTGTCCCTTTAAATGTCTCAGCCAATTACTACATCACTCAGCCAGTCCTGAAGCCATTCCTATAGATCTAGGGTTTGCATTATATCGATTTCTGTTAGTTGTAGTTCATTTGAAAAAAAGAGTTCTCATTTGCATTATTATATACTAGCAGCCTTTGCCCTCTTCCAGGGGTATTTCCTTTAACCCATAATTACTTGCATCAGGTCACAGAGATCTGAGTGAATTTTCTTTTTTCAATTTTCTTTCATGTGATAATGTGGGATAAAATATCGCCAGCACTACGTAATTTTCATCTGCTTTTGGGTTACTTGTTATAGTGCCATAGGGGTCATTGTTGACAATTTCTTGTGCATCTGCTATTTGAACCAATGCGAGTGTGTGTGTTTTTAAGCTTGCATTCAGGAGAAAGTGGGTTTGAACCCCACTATTGGCAGCCCTGAAGATGGTTTTGTGTGGTTTCCCATTTTCACACCAGGCAAATACTGGGGCTGTACCTGGATTAAGGCCACGGCTGCTTCCTTCCCCCTCCTAGTCCTTTCACATCCCGTCATTGCCCTAAGACCTAACTGTGTCGGTGCAACGTAAAACAAATTGTAAAAATAAAACCTGCGTTATTAGTTTTCTGATAAGATGTGGTTTCATTTTAACAGGTGAGTAAATGAACATAGTGTTGGTCTCATGAAAACCCCTTCATGCTCCCAAAATTGGCATAGGGTATGCTTCTAATGCAACAAAAATAATAGGGGTGCTTTCTTTTTCAAAGAGACTATAAATTCTGACTTATATTGAGTTGATCCCAAACTTTCTTTTTTGGCAACTGACTGAAAGGGAAAGGACACGTGAGTACTTTCTGCAAGATGGGGCCTACAGCTCACACACACGTAACACAATTACTGCAATGTTTAACATTTTTGGATGAACAAGTAATTAGCACAGATTTATGGGCAGCCCGCAGTCTCAATTTAATGTCCTTCAACTTTTATTTTTGGGATAGCTTAGAAGAAATCAAAGGTACAGTATGTAGTGAAATTTCCAAATTCCTGCAGCAGAGTTGCAAAGGGTAAACTGGAATATCATTTCATGCTACAATGCATGTCTGCAGTGTAATGGAGAACATTTTCTGTAATGTGATAAATAGTTTTAACATTTTATTTTAAATTTCATTATTCCGTAGCTTACAACAGGAAGTTGCGCGGGTGATCAGCCGCAGCACTTGCAATATCAGTCTGTTATGGTGTGCAAGACCTGCATATGTTTGCAAATATTACCCTGTATATAGGCAGTATGCTTGCGGTTGGTATTCATAATACACCCTGGGAGAAAAGGACATCCTAGAAATGAGAAATCTCCAAAATGTGTGAGAGAGATCACAGAGGGCCGATGACCTTCGATGTTCGGCCCATTTAAACAATAAGCATCATCATCAGAGATCACAGAATGTGGTAAGCAAGGAAGATGATGCACCGTCAGAAATATTTATCATATGGTAAGCGATCTGGAACTTTAAACTGTCCTTTCCTCACAAGATACTGTATTTCAGGTGAAGAAAGAGATTGTTTTGCTTTTGCCGAGTTCTTTTGCTGAAAGTAACATTAAACTGTTTTAACGTGATCTCTCCATACTGTTTGATGACTTGCGTTCATTACCTCTATTCTTGACCCACCCATCAGAGATATAAGTTTAATAGAGGTTTCAATCTATTTTTAATTTGAATGCCCATATTTGGAGATCTTGCTTGCATCATGTACAGCTAAGTACTGCTGTATAGAAATTGTAGCAATATAGGTTCACACGAAGAATTTTTCATCATTTGTCAGTACATATTGCTCAATATAATTACAGTGATACTAAATAACGTGCAAGTTTGATGGTATAAACTTTATAAATTTAATGCTCTAAGCAAAGCCTTTCCTACCATTTGTCTCAGTTTATTCCCTTGGTACCTCAAGGTGTGCTATCATATTTTTGGTTTAAAATGAGGTTTGGTCTGTAGGACTGTAATATTGTACTGATGATTGTATCTAAACTGTAGCATTTAAAAAAAAAAAATACAACATGGAGTATTGATACAGATATCTTACTGCACTTACTGTAAAATATTGTTGATTTCTGTGTAAACGTATAGGGCCAGAGATAGAGATGTCTGTATCGTAATGAAAGATAATACTGTATTATGGATAAAAGAAAGCTAAAATATATACATTTCAGAATAATATACTGTATATACTGTGGATTCATGTACAGTAGAACTATTAATCACATCCAGTATTCAAGTATGCAGTTTCAAACCTAGTACAAGTGAACCTGCAGTTACAAAGGTACAGAGAGCGAGGGCTCTAACTTACAACTTCTTCATGGTGTTCACTAATGAAGACATTCTATATTTTAATTTCATAAGTTAAAATCTTCTGTGTATACTATTCCCATTGTTGTTTGTGGGATGGTTTTGCTTCATTTTATTAAAGTTATTGTGAATTTCTTGTTACTCTATGTCAAAATGTTAGCTATATAGTGTTATAGACTTTCTGTATAAAGTATTGTAAATATTCTATGTTTGCCATTTGCTTTTGATATGCTGTGAGATATTATATGGAAGTCTGTCTGAAACTTTTAGTTTTCATACACCATTTTATCCTTTCCTTGTATAAGGAGCATTCTAATGAAAACCAAACACCAGCTATAACTGCACATTCTGCGCAAAAGGTAGCATCACTGTTGTTACGTATTGATACTGCCATTGCTGTGGTAGGAGAGCTGCCTAGTGACAACTCACAGGTGCATGCAGTTGTTGGTTATATCTTTGTTGATGCACGGACTTATCTAGTGTGTTCGTCCAGCTGTAGAAATGGAGGCAAGCAAAGAAGAGGAGAGTAGTGTGGTTCATTTTCTGGTGGCTGAGGGTGCTGACGTACGCGAAACTCATCGTTGTATGTCTGCTGTGTGTGGCGAACATGTCCATGATGAGTGCACGAGTGGCATAAGATATTCCGAGATGGGCACATATCACTGCAAGATGATGCGTGCCCAGGACGGGCCCATCGAGCCATTACTCCTGATGTGATAGGGTGGATTGATGACCTTATCCGGGTAAACCTGATGAATAACGGAGGAAGAAATTCATGTTCAGGTCTGCATTAACCATGGCTCCGTGCATGCCACTATCAAAGATCACTTGTATTTCCGCAAAATTTGTGCACAATGGGTTCCGTATCAATTGACGGAGGGACAGAAGATCGACAGAATGGAGTCGTGTCAGAGTCATCTGCAGCAGTACCACAAGGAAGATTATGTGTTTCTGTCCTGTATCGTTGCAGGGAATGAAACGTGGTACCACCATTTTGAGCCTGAGAACAAATGGCAAAGCCAGCAGTGGAAACGTTGCAATTCTCTCCTGCCAAAGAAATCAAGAGCTGTTCGCACAAGTTCTGGTAAAGTCATGATGACCTCCTTTGATTCCAGGGGCTTGTCAACTTCCTTGAGCGTGGAACCAATCAATGTGCAGCACTATGAAGACACTTTGCAGAAACTGCAATGCACCATAAAGTCAAAACGCCCTGGAATGCCGTCAGACAGACAGAGTCATTCTGTTGCATGATAATGCTCACCCCCATACCCCCATCGATTTGGCACAGCCTGCATCTTTCACCTTGTGATTTTCACATTTTTGGCAACCTGAAGAAAGACATTCGTGGATGTCTATTTCATTCGGATGAGGAAGTGCAAGAGTGGGTGCGGTTGTGTATCGTAAGGGACCTACCTCTTTCTACAAAACTGGAATTGATCATCTCATCTCCCAGTGGGATAAATGTATTAACACTTTTGGTAATTACTTTTTAATAAAAACATTCCATGGTCAATATGTCGTGGGTGTTCGGTTTTCATTTGACTGCCCCCCCTTATATAATAAAGCACTAATTTAAGAAAAACATTTTTTTTTTTTTTTGCTTTACGTCGCACCGACACGGATATGTTATATTTAAAAAGGTCACGATGCTCAACATTTACAGAATGACTTATGATGATGAGCTTGTAGGACTAATATACATTAAATCGAATTGATAGCTGTGCATTATCTGGGTGCAGCCATACTGGATTTGTATCTGTAAAACTGTTAAATACTGATAGGGAAACAGCATCCTTTTCAACAGATACAAAGGTAATAATCTGGACATGATATAGGAAGTCTGTGGATTAGTGATAGCATGTCGCCTCAAGATCCCAAGATTGCAGCTTCAAACTCTGCAGAGGTGGTAGGGTTTTTGAAGGGTCATATTGCACCTATCCCCTACCCATATGGATCTCCATCGATATATCTTCACTGGGTTTTAAATCTTTTAAAGCAAAGCAAAGTCATCTCCGTACAGGCCATGAAGGTCCTTGGAGGGATGGAAGGTAAAGGCTTCCACCTTTCGTAACCTTGGCACGTGATGGGGTAGAGTGGTTAGCTCTATGCCCAGCCGCCTTTGCCCCCAGGAATGAACCTGGTACTCATTTTTGGTGTAGGCTGAGTGAACCTCAGGGCCATATGCACCTCCGGAAGTGGAAATCTCGTTTCTTAAATTTTACGACTTCCTGATGGGGATTCGAACCCACGTCCTTCCGGGTGAACCGACCATGCCTTTACCGCCACGGCCAGGCAGCCCCTTTATCGTTTTGCGATGCGATTTCATTTTACGTAAATAAATATCACACGAGAACATGTTCACTTCCTTGTATAAATTACTTTATTTACACTGTACGTCACAACACACAATTATACACATTAGCAAATGACACTATATACAACACTCAATAGCGGAGTACCCTGAAGTCGATTCTGACAGGTACAGATATCAACAACACTGACGCGCACTGTAACATACTCTCTCTTGAATTCACCACCTCACTCACTTGAGTCCAATACTTAGACTCCACCTCAGAGCCCAACAGTCACTCCCAGTCCATCATTTGCCTGAGTCCCAAGAACCAAGATCTAAGAACTGAGAACTTAGAATCAAATACTTTAATACCAGAATCAAATTCAGCTTCTGAAAGGGAAGAAGCACACTACATGCCGTAAAATACCTAATAGAACACAAGTCCGAGATACATTGAGGCATCCAGGAAAGAAATATTTTGTAGTCTTCGTAGACTATCGTAAGGCTTTTGACCTTGTTGATAGAGCAACACTCGTCCGGAAACTCAATTACCTAATAGGGGCTACATGTCCGATAGCAATCATAATCTCGAATATCCTCAAATATAACTATGTCCAAATATCAGACAACATAACCCTATCCAAAAACGTTAACCCAAACATACGGAGTCCTACAAGGTGACCCAATCAGCCCAATTTTATTCAACATCATGACAGCAGACATCACAGAAATAATCATAGATACCTCAGCATTGCTTATACTTTACGCAGATGATATGGCAATAGGCTCAGAAAACATAGAAGAGGTCCTCAACAGGCTCACATCATAGGCAAAAAGAAACGGTTTGCAAATAAACCACAACAAAACTAAACAAATGAACTTTAGGAAAGAAGGAAAACGTGCACCTAAAAATACAATAACCATGCACAACAAACCTCTAGAAGTAGTGCCGAAATTCAAGTACCTTGGAGTCACCCTCCAAACTACTCTAACATCCTACAATATCCACGTCAAAGATCAGCCACAGCAATAAAAGCCATCTACAACATTCAACAACCTCAACAAATATCATTGGGTACAGCAATGCTACTGTTCAGGACAGCCATATCACCAATAGCAACCTATAGGCTCCGTGCGCTGCTGGAAAAAATGCACCGCTGCGCTGCGAGTGGCGAACATTGTAAGTTAATGCACGCACATATCTCTGTCGTTTCACAGCGTGTTGCCATAGCCGACTAAATAATAACAGTGGGATTTCAGAGTGTTTTATGCAACAACAATCGGCCAAATTATTCCAAACTTCCAGAAAGTGGTCATATATTACATTTACAAGAAAAACTCTTCGCAGGAAATAGCAACAGAGCGAATAACAGCAAATATGATAAGAAAAAAACGTTGGTTCACTAGAGACACTACCATTTGACGATTGGGGCAACATCGTAATTTATGCATTATTTGTGGTGATAACGAGATTAATTTTCATGTACACATTCAACAATGCTGTCTTCAGAAAAATATATTTGTCCTATCTCTAATACGATACCATGTTAGCGTAGGTTAATGTTGCGAGTGAGGCCTTGGTAAAAGAATAAACATATTTCCATGAAATATAAGCATATTTCTGCTGTTATTTATACAGTTTACTCAGAACATGTCACCTCGCGTACTGATCAACCCTGTGAATGTTCTGGACCTTGCATCTCAAAAGCGGGGAAAGAGAAATACAAGGCGGAGCTCACGAAATGGATTTGAAAAGATGGTGGACCTTAGCAGTAAATCGCAGGAAGTGATTCTGGATTTGTACATTTATTTAATACACAATAACTCTTTACACAATGTAAAGGTTAACAATTACAAACAAATTATTATAGCAAAGTTAAATTTCAAAGTAAGCTACAATAGGTCATCTTTTATAAAGCACAACAGATACATTGTATTCTATTAACATAGTCTTGGATGTCAACACCAACATCTACAAGACCATGCAGAAGACATTGGTGATTGCCATGACTGGAATTGTACGGAAATTTATGGGTTCAAATTATACGTAAAACGGTAGTGTAAATTAAGGTTTATTCTGCTTTGATTTCCTAAAATCTGTACAATTGCTTGAATATCATTACCACGAAAGTGTGCAAAATAAATAAATAAATAAATAAGAAGAAAAACGTACTGTACTGTACTACAGACCACAATATGAAATTTTATAGTATTCTGTCACCTCCTCACGAAATGGATTTTAAAAGGCAATAGACAAATATAGGCTAATTATAGAAATAGGCCTCCATAACACAATATCGGTAGCTCACATAAATACCGCATTTTACATACGTAAAATTCTGTCCTCGCCCGAGGTGGTGCAACTCTTTTCAAGCAACCCCTAATGAACATGAGGTGCATGTACAGTCATGCCAATCTTAAATTTCTGTCTGTATCGGAAATCAAGCCCGGGCCCCCGACGAAGGAAACCAGTAGCGCTAACCGTTATATTACAGAGGTGGTCGCGATCATATTATAAATACAGACACAATAATTTCTTGGCAACGTTAAGATATTCTGATATTTTCTATTGGTTCAACATCAAACCTGTGTCTTTTTATTGGAAAAAGTTCCTCTAAAACACAGTTTTGTCTACCAAACACCAAGCCCTACGAGAATGCACGCCAAACTTTAAATGAGAAAAGAAATGCTATTTGGTCCGACTTCTACTCCACGGACGCCATAACGACAGAAGAGTGCAAGCAAGCAAATTATGAGCTACGGCACGTAATTACATGTTACGCCACTTATGGATTTCACCACAGATTCTGCCAAACCAAGAACGTCCACCAGCCGAACGAAGACTGTATATGTAACCTGTGCAACGATCATTGTGAAAGATACCATGCACAAAACTGCAAAATGAGGACAACCTCAATAATAAGAATGGCATTAGCATAGTTGACCATCTGCACAACAATTGTTTTTGCACACTGCGCTTTTCATTTAATAATAATAAAAATATATATATATAACTTAACAGCTTAAAGGGTAGGGGAATATTGTTATCTAACTAAAAACTAATGAGAACATTATTTAAAAATTGGACAATGGTTTATTATACTCCTGATGATTATGGAACGTGATGCAAAATAACCATGTTGAATATACTGTACATGAATAATTACAAAATTTGGAGCTAACTTGTTGAGAATTGTTTAAGTAGGTTGAGGACGAGACTAAGTACAACAGTTATATAACGTCTTTATCATGATCTCGCATATACAGAATAATAAACAAGTATCAAGGTTTCAAAATGCCATCAACTTCCAGAAGACGGAAAGGACCTTTGTCTGAAGAGCATAAACAGGCACTCGTTGCTGGGCTCAGAAGATACTGGCAGGAAGTCAAAGCCGGAACAAGAACAAGACCTAGTCACTAAAATGAAGTTGGTTGTTACCACGCAGTCCATAGAGGCTCAACTCGATGTATTAAATAAAATTAAAAATTTTTAAAAAAAATCACTCAAACTATCCCCACTGACACTGGGGTACCATTACACAACGTACAGCAAGACTGAGTGAATCCTAACCTAGACCTAACCCGTTACCCTACGAAATAATGTACATTGTCCTAAATAAACAAACATCATCAAAATTGTCACAAATCCATGACTCTGGACATATAACATAAATTGACCGTTGGGTCAGAACCAATGTCATTCCAGAGCACAATCAGCAAATACTGAATAACATAGAACACAACCAATACACAAAGAAAAATAATGCACTGAATAAATCTGGTTGCCGTGGAAAACCACCCACTCTTGACAGTTGCCAACAAGATATGAACTCATTTCCTGCGATGACTGAAGATGGGACTGAAATCCCTACTATTACTACTAATAATAATGATAATAATGTATTTCTCAAAGGGTTTACTGGCCTCTGTTGGTATTTAACTTCAGCTAAGATAAATGGACGGTTTATATTCCATAATGAAACAATTCTAAAAAGTCCCTATGTTACTCAATAAATCGGACACTACATCCTCACCATATGGGCTGACACAAAAACAGCATCCATTCCTCCTAGGGGAGCAAAAGAAAACACATGTAGGCCTCTCTCTGGTTTACAGGGGGTGTTCCCAGCCACATAATTCACCGTTTCTTGGGGAGTCTCTTTGCTTCTTCCTTAACACGTCTCTTTAAATCTCAAATGACACTTTCTAGACTTACATTCACATAACTTAATTCGCTTACTAATTTCAATGTGGCAACACATAATTCATCAATCACTTTATCTCATTAATAAGGCCCTGAATATCTCGACCCTCCACATGGATTTTACATTTTCCACAGAAGTCCCGGCTTCAATACCTTCTGTCAACATGGACTAACTCATTTTTCAGCTGACGACATGGATCTTTCTCTTCAGCTCTCACATAACACGGCAACTGGGTAACCCAAAAAGGAACAAACTATAATACCATCTTGTTGTTTGTTAATTAAAAGGGCCATCAACCTACTATGCTGGTGTAGGAGGGGGAGAGGTGATACTCCCATGTGGCGTATTCCAGGTGGCAGATAGGGGGGTCCTAACTGGCTTGTTGGCGGACTTGAGCAAAATAAAATAGCTCTCGCGGACCAAACACACAACCCCCTGTGGATGGGGGGCGCAGACGAAGGATACCCCCACGGTATCGCCTGCCTGTCGTAAGAGGCGACTAACAGGGGCGACCAAGGGATGATCAAATTAGAACCATGAGACTACTTATAATTAATACCATCACGTGGGGAACACCATGGGTCACCTTTACTTGCAAGTAGTACCACTGTGTTAGGTACACAATAGGTTTGTGATTAGTAGCAACAGTGTGTGAATCAGGATGGGTTTTTACAGTACCCGTAATTAGTACCACTATATGTAGAAAACCACAGGTTTATATTGCCTGTAATTAGTACCATTATGTGAGAAACATCACGGGTCTGGGCGTTGCCACGGGATAGTACGAGTCCCTGTGATTAGTACACCTATGTGAGGAACACCATGCTCTGAAGCAGTGGAAGCACGTGTGTCGTGTGAGTGATGGTGTAAATTGTTCCAGTTATTATGTTTGTGAAGATCATATCCTTGAGAAGGACTTCGTTGACCACACTAGGCACCAATTAAATTGTGATGTTCAATCAATTAATCAATGATATGCATTTAGGGCAGTCGCCCAGGTGGCAGATTCCCTATCAATTGTTTACCTCATGTTTACATTTATTTATAATTGTTACCCAGCTTTTTCTTAAATATTTTCAATGAACTTGGAAATTTATTGATAATTTATTCCAATCCCTTTCTCCTCGTCCTATAAATGATATTTGCCCCAATCTGTCCTCTTGAATTCCAAAACAGAAATGTAGGCCTAAATGAAATTTCAGTAATTTCTCAAACATGATTTGTAATTTGTAATGGAGATCTTTCAGTATCAAGTGATGTTGAAGAGATTGAAATTAGAGAAAAAACACAATCTGATATGGATAAAGATGAGTATCATTTTCTGTCTTGTCCACCTCTGTAGCGTAACGGTTAGTGTTATTAGCTGCCATCCTCGGGGGCCCGGGTTTGATTCCCGGTACTGCCAGAAATTTAAGAATGGCAGGAGGGCTGTTATGTGGTTAAAATAGCACATGCAGCTCACCTCCATTGGAGGTGTGTCTGAAAAGAGTTGCATCACCTCGGTATGAGGACACGAGTTTACTTTATTTTCTGTCTTCACCCATAACAGAGACAAAAAAAAGTAAGTGTGGTGTTTTAGGGTCAGGTGTAAAAAAAAAAAAATTGACACCTAAAAAGTCAAGAAACACCATTCATAGAAATACAATTGCAAAGCTAGCAAAGTTGAGAAAATTGTTAACAGGTGAAAGAGAGAAATAAAAAGTACTGAAAGATCTGTGTGAAGCCAAGAAATTCCAATTTATTGAGGAAAATCGAAATAGGGTCAGTAAATCATTTGTCAGTGCTCAGTTACAGAATGCTAACAAAGCTCCATCCGCTATGCGCTGGAATGTTGAGGATAAGGGTATGGCACTTTCAGTTTATAAACATGGGCCTCGCTAATATCGATATCTGGTTACTCAATTTTATCTCCTCTCTGTCAGGCTTTTGAAGTCTTTACACCTCTTGACACTGGTTTTAATCCAACCATAGTTTAAGAATAAGCAAGCCCTGGTTTGATGAGGATGGTTACACCCAAAGGAAAGTAACCTTGGAGAAACTCTACAGATGGAGAGAACATAAAACAGAAATAATGCTGGAAGAATATTCAGAAGAAAGTAGGAAATACAAGGAAATAATCAGAAAGAAGCGACAAGAATTCATTGTAAAGCAAGAGCTGGAGACAATAGCAGTCGCAGAATCAAAATCGTATAGAATACTTGAATCCTTTTGTGCCCTATAGCAATCTGGTTACAATCAGGCAATAGCTGAGAACAAACCAAAAATACCACAGTGGAAAAATTACTCACCTAAACGGTGCATAAACCCTGGCACATAGCTTACCTGAACTCGAGACTTCCTCTTCTACAGCTAATGGTAGCTCAGCCAAAGATATACGTGGGTGAAAGAAGGCCGTCGATGAATTAAATTGAAGAGGAAAGGATAATTCAGGTTTAAACTACATCAAACCTATTGAAAATAATCTGAGTTGCAACAAAGTTTCAATAATCAAATAATAAAATTTTATTTACAAATTAAGAGATAAAATTCCACATACTGTATGTTCAACTGGCGATAGAATTGTATTAATTCATCTTTATTATTAAGTTGAAAAACCAAGAAATGGCATTTACGATAATTGCCAGTGCTCCCTCAAGGGATGTCCTATATATTCTTCTTCCGACCTGTTTGCTGAATACATTCTCCTACTGCTTCCTAAGGTGCAGACAGATTCTATGAAGGTCCTTGACATCTTAAATTTAAGATTAAAAATATGAATTAGAGATGGATCACTTCGCACACATAAACTTAACATTTTCCCTATCGTTAACACTATTTATATTACACTGCAGGACATTTTAAACTATAAAACAAGACCTTATCACTAGACATGCAAATCACATCACTTCATGTCCGAGACATGAACCCATGACTTGACTTAGAGACATGCAATACCTCAAATGAAATCACAATGCTAAAACAATATTTTGACAATGTGCAGAATAGCTCAGGTATCTCCACATTTCTGTAATTTAAAATACAAAAAGAATGTAGTATTTATTTCACTTCTAAAAGTGTGCAGAAGCCAGGTTAAAACTTTTGGCAGAGACAACGACCCTCTTATCTCCTCCATGAAAGAACCGCTAACCCAACAAGTGACATCAGAGCTCACCCCTCGGCAAGTTCAGACAAACGACCGAGTTTGTCTGGCGGCCATCATGCATTCGACAAGTGATTTATGAGTCTACCCACTGGTAGGTAGTAGTCCAGCTGATGACGAGACTACTTTCCAGGCTCCTACATAACAGCTTAATTAGCTTGCCCTTTCACTACATTGTTTAACGTGAAAATGTCACCCTTATTCACATTACTAATTGTGCGTATACTGGCACGCAAATTTATTCATCAACAGAGCTCAATTCAGAGCATTTGTAATTCTTATTTCCTGTGCATTTCTCTGCATGCACATATTCTCATTCACAAAGCTTAATACAAGCCATTATACATCATATTAAAATGCGTATTCTTGTGTTACTCGCACAGATTAGGGCTCATTCTGTCTTAGCCTCAATGGGTTGATTATACATATCGCCTGGGCGTGACTTTCTGCATGAATGTACGGACATTTGACTCCCGCTCATTGCCTGAAGATGCGTTAAAGGAAATCTTGTGATGAACTTACAGCTTCTACAGCTGGCAACCAAAGGAACTTTATCTCTAAACATGCTCATGCATTGCTAGCTAATGCCTACAACATAAGGTCTGCCTATTAAATTTCTCTAGACTGCGCAAGTCTTTCTATTGACTATCTTACAAACAAACTTTTCTTCAACTGAATGACAAGTTTATATACCACGATAAAGAAACAACCTAATCTATAATCCAAGAAAATTAATATGCAAATAAAGAAGCTACACTGATTGTACATGCCTGTACTGATCGTAAATGCTATTTACATGTTCGCCTGAAGGGCATTAATATTATATTTACATGTTTGCCTGAAGGGCATTAATATTATATTTACATGTTCGCCTGAAGGGCATTAAAATTATATGTACATTATTTTGCGAAGCTACCCTACCCTATCCCATGCTTATAAGTTAGAATCTGTCTGACCGTCATTAGTGGCTGGGCCGATGACCTTCTATGTTAGGCCCCTTAAAACAACAAGCACAAGCATCATTAGTGGCTACACTTAACGATCCTCCATAGCGGACATCAGTTTTAGTAACCCATGTTACTGTTGGTGGCGGAAGGCAGCATACCTCGGCTCAATCCCAGCAACATCACCATGGTCTTCTCTCTTCTACTGGGAGCTCGTAGTGATGACTCAAACGGAATGTGATGACCAACACTACTCGGTACTGGATCTTCGTCTCCCAGCTGCTAATGATGTCTCAATCCGACATGATGACCAACACCACTCGGTCCTGGATCTTCTCTTTCACCCGACACGTGCCGTGATGGATTACCACTAGCGGGCGAATACTTGTGATTTAAGGCAACTGTAAGGAAATGTAGTGTTATTATACATTTTAGTTAGATGCGTGTACTTATCTCACATTCTAATGCACTCCTTGTAGCTATTTGCCTATCATTTAAACTGCTACTCGTGTAAAATCACATACAGACTTCATGTACAAATAAAGTTCTGGCTTCAACTATCATACACTTACGGCACACAAATTAACACATTTATAGATCACGGTGTTTATACCAGTTAAGCGCCTAATGTTTCTGCAACTATTTTCTGGCCACGTGAAATAGTTTGTTCTAAGGCAATTGAGTTTATTCTATACACTCTGAGCCTAAACCGACTTAGAAACAGCATCAGACTACTGTGAATTTATCGTAGAGTGATTGTAGCACAGAAATGGTTCTTAACTAGTGTCATTTTAATCAGCTCACTGTTCAAATCTAAGATGCAGATTTACTATAGTTGCTATTCGCTTGCTACCCAAACAAAGTTCTCTACCTTCAAATCACTGTTATGAATGCTTTATTCTATCGAAGAGCAACTGACACACGAGATGCACCTCACAGACTGCGTTGAGTACAGAGAATGATCTCCGCATCCCTTCAGCGCAGTATTTATTTGAGTGACTAGCCCACGCCATGCGGTGTTCTTCCCCGCATTGGCCACTTGAGTTCCTCTCCCGGGCTGGAATTTTTCTCATGGTACTTGAGATGAATGCCAATTAATTCAGTGAGATGATGATTAGCTTCATGAGGCATATAAAATTACTCAGAAAATTGCTCTTATTAATCCTATTGTTTATAATCTCTATATTCCTTCTGTGGGCGGAGATATCTCTCGGGTCTTGTTTCCATCGCGCCTGAATTCTCCCACGATTTCTTGCATAGATACAGGCTTCAGAAACCCCCGAAGTTAAGTGTTTGGCTTGATTTCATCACCCCCTTTGTGTGGCTGAGAACTGCACCTCCAAACTGACGCTATGATGACCTCAAATGGTGCAATGTTGCGTTATGTTGCACAATATTACATAACATTATACTATCCCTTCGTGGTCTCATCTGCATTTTGTAATTACATCGATATCACATCTAATGGGCCATGAACAGAACGGTTCTCTATAGAACGAAAGTGATTCCCGACTATACTGGTGAAAATATGGGAGGAACATTTTTCAAGTATATATCAGAGGACCCAAATGGCCGACATACAGACTCGAAACATTCATCAGGACCAATTGTGCCAATCACAGTGGAAGAAGTATGGAATGCATTTCTGAAATGTAAACAAGGAAAAGCACCAGGTCTGGACAACCTCACAAACCAGCTTCTAAAAGAATCAATTTCTCTAACTATAGTTATATGGGCAGCAATATTCAATGAATGCATCGTCCAGAGGAAAATCCCCAGGAGGTGGAGGGAATCTACTATCCAGATGCTATATAATGGAAAAGGGCCAAAGAACTCACCAGATTCTTATCGTGCGATAGCCCTCGAATGTGCACCTCTTGAAGTATTTACCAAGTTAATATTAGATCGCATTCTACCACAAGCCATGATGTTCATACCAGAAGAACAATATGGATTTACTGCTGGTAGATCAACAATCCAAGCAATTGAGAGTGTGCTTGGCATCATATGGAATGCTACAAGCGTAACTGCAGGCTTCGTTTATGCAATCTTCGTGGATTATATTAAAGCGTTCGATGGAGTTAACAGAACAATTCTAATTTGGAAACTATCTGATATCTTAGGATCAGGGAATCCACTATTGCAATTATTGGAAGATATACTAAGTTTTAACTGGCTTACGGTTAGTGATAAAGTAGGCCGGTCTGGACTTATAACCCAGACTAATGGCACACTCCAAGGGGACCCTCTCAGCCCAATGCTTCTTAATCTGTTGACCCACGATGATGTCATCAGTGAGGTGGCCTCAGAAGATATTGCAATGTTCCTGTACGCTGATGACATGATATTGCTATCAAAAAACAGAAAATCCCTGCAGCAAGAACTCAATAAGCTAAACGAATGGTCTCTGAGAAATGATCAAGTGATAAATACCAGCAAAAAAAAAAAGTCATGAAATTTAGGCGAGGAGGAAATATCTCCACAGAAGATGTCTTCGAGTGTGGCAATAACAAACTAGAGCTGGTAAACTCATATCGTTATTAGGCTTAATACTGCAAGTAACTGGGAAGACGTTTACTAAACACATAGAGGAACGATGCACTTCAGCGATCAAATCCATATTTGAAATAAAGAACATTGAGAAACTATCAGTAAGAACCGCCCTCATTCTCTTCAACATTAGGATAGCACCAATAGCTTGCTATGCTATCAGCAAAATATGGATGCACCTCACAACGGCCAACCAGAGAAGACTGGAAGCTGTGAAAGCCACCTTCTTGAAAAGAGCAGTACGGCTACACAGAACAGTTCAGACACGGTTAGTGTACAAACTGGTAGACACAGACTTTTCCATCAGGGAGATAATATAATGTTAAATAACAATCTAGAATCCACTCAAGCATATGAGGCCCACAATGAACAAAGACAGCAAAAGCTTGCAGCAATAGATCCAGACTTTTATGAAACATCTGCAATGAATGCATGGAAAGAGCCCAACTTTGAACTCCGACGTGTCTTCACGCGAACTGCAGCGCATGGCTTTCACCACAGAATTTGTCACCAACGAGTTACCATCATGCTTCAACCCAGTGTTCCTGTACGCTCTGCAGTTTGCATTGTCCACAGTACCACTTGAATAATTGCAAGGGGGGGATAAATTCCCCGAATTTCTATGCAAATGATAAAAACTTTCAAGGGACCTTGTAATAATTCTTTATTAAAAGTATAAAAATATATATAAAATGTCTGACATTGACAAATACTGTGCCCTCCTATTGATGAAATGTCACTAGAAAAGGGGTTATATTAGAGGCTAATAAACAATGTATATGCGGGTATGAAGATTGGTCATTTAGGAAGGTCACCTGCTCTTGCATATCATGCATTAGTTATCATGTTAAGAGGTATTCACAGAACTTGAAAACAAATAATTGCCTATTATTTCATCACAAATTCAGTACCAGTAAGTACAGTAGTCTTACAACAGCTAATTGTATTTATTATAAGTAAATTACAGGAACTTGGGTTGAAAGTTGTTTGCATAATGTGTGATCAAGGCTCGACAAATCAGAAAGCACTGTCAAGTTAATTTAGATAGACCCAGTCCATTCCATTTTTTTGTGAATAGTGAACCAATTGTTGTCATATATGATGTTCCCCTTCTTCTGAAACTACCAGAAATGCTTTAATTGAAGACAAGATTCAGGTTAATGATCACAAGAAGGTAAAATTTGAATACATTGAGAGGGTATTATATTCAATACAGACCAAAAGAAAAGATTTCAAACTTTGCCCAAAATGAGAAAACAACATTTCAACTTTCAGGATAGCTATCTAAGAATGAAAGTTAAAGTTGCTGCTGTATAGTCAAGTCATACTGTGGCAGCTGTAATTGAAACATATGTAGCTACTCAATGTGTTGTCCTCAGAAGCTATATATAGGCACCGTGCATGTCGCTCTAGCGGCCGGGCGGAGAACAACACGTGAGGCAGACTCCGGACACGCAGTGGCTGTTCTGTTATGACTGAGCGTGTAATTACTCCGATGATAATGGCAGAGAAAAGGAGATCAAGTAAACGCATTTGTTGTGTTGTCGGATGTTCCAATACTTACGCAAATGCGGGAAGTGAAGTACAATGTTATTGTTTTCCAAAACGAAGTGGACCGAACCGAAGGAGACGATGGATACAAGCAGCTAACTGAACGAAGTAAGCAGGCCTACACATACGTACTGCACATGTTTGCAATACGTTCAATTGATTCAATTTAATTTAATTTTAGTTTTAATTTTTAGCACTGATGGATCACTTTGGCAACCTACAACTTACTCAATAATATGTAGTGCACATTTCATCGGAAATAGAAGATCTGGACACCCACTAAGTCCAGCCTATGTTCCGACAATATTATCGCATGAATACAAGAAGAGGTATGTGTCGCCGGGACCCAGCTTACAGTGCTTTCACAGACAACTCAAGTGATTAAAAAAGGAAGAATCAGATGGAAAATTTTCAAGTAGAGTTTGCCCAAGTAACATAACCAAGGATGCATCCGTGGGAACAGATGCATGTGATTTTCATTGTTCACACTTCATGTTTTCTTGTTCAATAAATGAAAACGACGTAAATATACTTCGGTCTGAGAGAGGACATTACAAAACATGATAAAATGTGTGGAATGGAAGACGATCATGCAGACATCAAGGGTCCAGGTTTCAAGGCTACAGCTCCATAAGGAACAATACACAAATGCGTGATTTAGCAGGTGTGAACTTCAGCAACTTTGCCTTGCTGCTTGCATTATTACCACACTGTAACGTTTTGCAAACTGTCCACTTCATGACCATGTCACACCACTATCACACTAGGTCGTGCACGAAGGCAGTTCTCCGAGGCAACGCGGATTAAACATTTGCCAGATAAGATCGCGAGGCAAGCTGCCCGAATCAGATCGCCATTTTATATATCAGAAGCCACCACAGGGTTTTAGCAAGTTAAACGACTAACACAATTTCTTTTATCACATTCCGAAGAGCAATTCTCGGAAGTTAAACAGTCGACACGGCCTTTTAACCACAAGAATATCACTCAAGGAAGTTATTAAATATAAAGAATAAATACATGAAGACTGGTGCATATGACATAAACTTTCATTCAAGCACAAGTGTTTTTGAATAAGTGCCTTACCATAGACACTTTAGAATATTTTAAAGTATGTTTATTAAAAACAAAGTGTTTAACATCACCACAGACGCGAATTTTATTTAAGTTATTATTTTTCTCACAAATGCCTGAAGATTATTACAAACACGAACTTTTTATTCACGCCACCTAATGTTATCGAAAAGAATTTTACCATAGACGCTTTTAAATATTTTCATCATTTAAGTTTCTAAACACAATTGTAAACGATACTGTAATTTAAGTATCATTCACATAAATCTCCTTACCCCCAACCCCCCCACCCATCTTCCATTTCATTTAAAGCATCTAGAACAATAGTTTTTAGATTCCCATGGGATATAGTTTTAAGATCCAATGTGCTTGCTTTTAAATGTTATCATCTAAGATTTTTTATATACAGCTGAAGATGACCACTAAGTGGTCGAAACATGTACTGTGTTTGTTAATGTATTTTTAAGTTTGTCAAAGGCAAAAGAAATAAAGTATCGATTAGGTGGCTTTTTAGATTAATTTGTTGATTTGTTGAAACTGTAACGTTTCGAAATTATATAAAGAAACCAGATTATTGATTTTCCTAGTGAAAATGAAAACTGGACTGTCCTATTCTGCTTTGAGAGTGCTATTCGGTGTTCACAGGACAACAATATCACGTATTTTTACGACCGTGCTTATGCAACTGGCACTGCGTACGAAACATTTCATATTCTGGCCTAGTAAGGAAAGTGTTCAAGAAACAATGTCTCCAGCATTTAAGAGAAATTACAGTAAATGTCAAGTCATTATTGACTGCATGGAATTTAGGGTTGCACAGCCTCACCAAGTAGATCAGAGAGTATATTTCTATTCTCAATACAAGGGTTGCCACACTGCAAAATTTTAATTGCTATCACGCCTTGTGGTATGATCGCCTTTAAATCTAAATGTTAAGGTGGAAGAGCCAGCAGCTCATTCATAAACACCGACAGTGGTTTGTTAACTTTCCTTCAACCTCACAATTAGAATTAAAAAGGTTCAATCTATTCAATACAAAATGTGTTGTACAAGGTGTTCACAACATATTATTTATTATTACTAGTACCGGTTTCGACGCTTCATGGCGTCATCATCAGCTAGAAATCACAAAGTGGGCAGAGTACATGTCATAAAAGTTGTATAGATAATACATACATTGCAAAGTACAAATGATAGGCTGTTTTCTCATTAAAAGCTAGAAGAATGATGTGTAAAATATGGTGATATAATATAACACAGAGGTGTTATAGTTTAATGAGGCAGGTGAGTATTGTACAATAAAATTGGTCTGATGAATGAGAATAAAAGCCTTCATATGATAATAAAACGATGCAGTAAAATTGTCCACTCTTTTATTGTTGTTCAATGGAGACATATATAAGTCCAGGTCCAGTGTTGTATGTGGTTGGCAAGATCATCAAATATTTGTCTAAGGCCGGGACACCTGACGTTGAGAGGTTGAATAAGGTTGATTTTTAAGGTTGTCTCAGCTCAACATGGGTGGTGAAGCTTAAAAGGAAGAAAAAACTAAGTTAATGAAATGGATAGCTAAAAATGGAATTGCAGCCGAGTATGATAGGATATGAGACTCACCTTGTTTAGCGTGCTGGTTGTATGTTGTGAGAAGAGTTGTGGAGGAGTGAGATGGGTGTGAGTAAGTTGAGTGAGTGTGAAGGTAGGGTGGGCGGAGCGGGAAGAGGAGGGGTAAGGGGGAGGAGAGAGGAATGGAATGGAAGGGATGGGAAGGCGGGTCAGGGGGGCGGTGTGGCGGTGGAGTGGAACATAGAAGAGTGTTTTGGAGAGCGTAAAAGATCGATTTCTTCTCCGTGATTTTAATACCTCTAAAGACTTCGATTAGAAAATCGAAAAGGATATTAGGTTTTTCTGAAATTTCATTAAGGTTTAGATTAGGATTGAAAAATTGATCTAAGTGAATAAAAAAGTTTTTCCGTAACATCGAGTAAAGGCCCTTTGTTTATGTTTTTGAGAATTTCTAGGTCTTGTTCTATGGTAGTGAAATTATGCTTTGAGTCATGTATGTGTTGGCCTATTGCAGAAAATCTATTATACTTAATGGCATTGACGTGTTCTAAGTATCTAACTCTGAAGCTTCTTCCGGTCTGTCCAGTGTATAAGGAAAACAGTTATTGCATTGGAAACAGTAATCACCTGATTTTGCGTGAATGTTGGATTTGTTTATTGACTTGGTATTGTGAACTATATCCATATTTCTATTGTTGATTCTGTACGATATTTTAATATTATGTTTCTTGAAGATGTTAGTTACACTGTGTATGTTTTCATTAAAAGTGAAGGTGGCGTATAGGGCAGGGTTAAGTCTTTCTTTGGTTAATGTTGTCTTTAGTCTGTGTTTACATTTGTTGATAATGCGTTCTATGAATGAAGAATTATAACCATTATATTTAGCGATGGCACGGATGGTATTCAGTTCTTTCTTTAGGTTTTCTTTGGATAACAGTATTTTTAATGCACGGTCTACCATACTATAGTAAGTGGCGCACTTGTGTGCGTGTGGGTGTGTAGAGTCTTTTCTGATAGATGTCGCTGTTTGTGTTGGTTTTCTGTAGATATTATATTCTAGTGAAGAAGGAAGTCTCTTGATTGTGAGGTCTAAAAAATTAATTGAGTTATTGGTCTCGGATTCCAATGTAAATTTTATATTAGGATCTATCTTGTTTAAATTGTTAAGGGTGGTAGCTGCATTAACCGTTCTGTCATCCAGAATAACCAGAGTGTCATTGACAAATCTGGACCAGAAAAGTATGTTTGAGAAAATATTATTGTTATTAATTGCCGTGTCTTCTAGGAAATCTATGTATATCTTCGCCAAAATTCCTGAGGCCGGCGACCCCATAGCCAGTCCATCTTGTTGGTATATTCATTTGTCAAATGTGAAATAGTTGTTGTGTATCACTAGTTTCAGGACCTGCATGAAGTCCTGGATCTCGAGTTTACTTAGCCCACTATATGTTTTTAGGTTATTTTGGATTATGGGAAGAAGTTTTTTAGTGTTAATACTGGGATACATGTTATTGATATCAAATGAATGAAGGGTGTGGAACGGTTGTATTTTAAATTTATTTAGTTTTCCAATTAATTCAATAGTGTTTTTTACGGATTTTTTTGACTGAAATTTATAATTTTTATTAAGGAATTTTTGGATGAATTGGGCGAATTTGTATAATGGGCTAGGTCTGTAGTTAATGATGGGGCGTATGGGGACGCCGGTCTTATGGATTTTGGGGAAAGTTTTGGCGGTAGGCAGACCGGGATTCATGTTAATTAATCGCGTTTTTTCTTGTTCTGTGAAAAGAAATGATGTATTTTTTAAAGTTTGTTTTAGGAGACGTTGGATTTGCTGAGTCGGATCTTTTTAAACTATAGAGAAGGAGCCATTATTGAAAAAACTTTGTGTTTTTTCAATGTAATCATTTTTATCTATGATAACGGTCATATTGCCCTTATCGGCTTTTGTGATGATAAGGTCGTGATCTTTAATTTTCTTCGCGAGTTTGGTAATGTGTTCTCGTTCTGCGAAGGTTTCTTTGTGTATACTACTATTAATGGGTGTTGTTTTGTTTTTTAGGTTATGGATTTTGTTTAATGTCCGTTTAACGTTAATCTGACCTCATCTTGTAAGTCTAAAGGCATTTTATTTGCTGTTTCAGACTCTATGACTAGTGTGGTAGCGATATTAACTTTATTTGGACATGGCCAATTGTGTTTTGGTCCTTTTTCAAGGATCTCATTTTCCTTGTCTGAAAGTTATATTTTTGTTAAGTTAGCTACTGGAGGGTGAAAATGTTCTATTAAAGACTCTTGGTTATGGGTACTCGATTTATTAGAAATTTTTGTAATTGGCCTTGCGTTATTCTTAAGGCAGGTTCGATCCTGGCTCAGTCCGGTGGTGTTTGAAGGGGGCTCAAATACGTCAGCATCGTGTTGGTAGATTTACTGGCACGTAAAAGAACTCCTGCGGGACTAAATTCCGGCACCTCGGCATCTCCGAAAACCATAAAAGTAGTTAGTGGGACATAAAGCAAATGACAACCTTCTGGATTCCTTGAACAGTTGTAACCAGAATGCCCATGAAAGTAAGATGTATAGATGTGCCCTTTCAGAAAATTCTCCACACATTGAGTTTTGGAACAATATTCTGAAAGAGACAGGTGACTGGAAAATAATAGACTTTAAACTGATAAAGATAAGACATACATGTTCAATTTCATTGCTGGGTGACAGATTATTATACGATCTGTTATGTTTTTGTGGAATAGGTTGAAGAAAGTAGGATTCAAGTATCATAATTTGAAAACTCTCAATCAGAACTCCTTAGAGAATGCATTTTGTTGCATATAACAGCACGGCATTTCCAACATAAATCCTACATGTTTTCAGTTTGTAGTAGCTATAAAAACCTGTATTAGAAATAATATGTCTTTGCCCTGCAAGATTATGAGTAACTGTGAGAGTGATGATTGTTCTCTCCTTAGCAATTTATGTCACTTTTGCTTGATGCTGATGCTTGTTGTTTAAAGGCATCTAACATCTAGGTCATCGGCCCCTAATGGTACAAAATGAGACAAAATCCAGTGACAATTTAAAAGTCCTAAATTCATCCACTGACTACAATTCAAAACGTGATGATGAAGAATGAAAGGATAACTATGAATTTAAAATAATCAACAGAGCCAACTCACAATACTGAAAGTTAAACATAATTCCAAAATCGATCCACTGACTAGAATTCAAAAAAATTACGAACAATTATTATGAACTTAAAAAATTAGTGGATCCGATCTGCAATGCCTCACCTTCCCACTATATTGAAACAATAGTATTACTGACCAAGGGAATGTTTTCAAAGCACAATTCTGAATCGATGAATCTTGTTGTCTAAGGGGTCCAAAATCCAGGTCAATGGCCCCTCATAATGGTACTTATCGCTAGTAAAGTAGAACCATGGTATTTCTCAAGTTGCGGTACTAATCAAAAGAGGCGTAGACTCATGGTGTTCCAAACATTATGGTACTACTCACAAGTATTGTACGTCGCACAGGTACCGTATGCAGACCTATGGTGTTTCTCACATAATGGCGCCACTCGGAGACAACGCAAACCCATGGTGTTCCTCACGCAGGTGCACTAATCAAAGGAACTAGTACTATCCCATGGTGTTCCTCACATAGTGAGTACTAATCATAGGCAACATAGACCAACAGTGTTTCTCATATAGTGGTACTAATCACAGGCAACACCCAGACCCATGGTGTTTCTCACATAATGGTACAAATCAGAGGCAATGTAAGCCCGCGATGTTTCACATGTAGAAGTACCAATCACGGGTACTGGAAACCCACAGTGAACTGCTCTCTGCTGATTTAAAAAAAAAAAAAGCTATTTGTTCAGGGTGTCGACCTAGAAAGATCTTTTGCCTCTACTTGCACCATATGTTAGGAACCTGTGTGTATTTGAAACTTCCGAAAGTGTGAAGTGTTGAATGCGAGGAAAGGAATGTTAAGGACAACACAAACACCCAGTCCCCAGGCCAGGGATATTAATAATTTACAATTAAAAACCTGACCCAGCCAGGAATCAAACCCGGGGCCGGACGCTCTCTGCTAATACTAATCACAAACCTGTTGTGTACCTAACATAGTGGTTCGTGTTGTGGGTTCCTGTACTCACATCCTAGTTCGTGAACGATGGGCAACGGTTGAGTGGCCTGGCAAGTGGTCCTGAGAGTTGGGATACCAGTTGCTATGGAAGAGGAGTGGGCATCTTAGACATATTCTGAGTAGTGGCCCTCCTTGTACTCATGCAGCTTGGAAAAATATAATTATCATTATGAACTTAAAATTAAAGGATAAGCTCAGGAAGATAAAACATCTGTCGGAATACAACGTGATTCAGTTTAAAGCGCTTAGGTCAAAAATCAAACATGATATAAAGATAATGTTTAATGAATATATTACTCATATTGACATTGAAATAAATAGTAATGTGAGCGATTTTTGGAATTTCGTTAAAAATAAAATAAAGCAGAATGTATACAATGTGCAAATCGAATATAACAGCAAAAAGTACATTAACCCATTAGTGCCTTGTGTTGCCATATGGCAACGATTTTTGCACCTTTTTCTTTTAATACTGTTGGCAACAAGAAATAATCTGGAAGATTGTAGTGTCATCCGACAGTTAGAGAAGAGTTTGTATAATCGAGTAATCACGTTTATTTAATTTTAAAATCTATTGTTGTGACACTAAGACTGGTGAACTCTTGGTTATTTTAAGATTCCTGCGAAATGGCTGCTGGCTTCACATAAGAAGGATATAAAATGTATTAGTGAAGTTCTTTCAGTGGATTATGTTTACAGTAGTGTTGTGCACACTTCATTGTATATGTTGTAAGCATTTGAAATAGTACAGGCGCACAATGCCGTAGTAGTGCTTATTGAATAATTAGCGTTGCCATATCCCTTTCAGCCCATGTATGCACAATTGTGCGGGTTCGTATTTTATTTATGTCTGAGCTTATTTGACGTTTTCTTGGTGCTAGACCGGACTGCAGTGCTTGTGCGGGACACATAGCATGTACTTCAGCTGTTTTTATATAGTACTTGACCACCAGGGGCCAGGAAGAAGAGTTTACAGTTCATTAGCAAGATGGCAGGAAGCAGTTATGCCTAAAGTAAGTATTTATTTATTGCATTCATATTAATCTAGAAGCTTTACTGAATATCAGAATATAATCAATGAAGTGTGTAAATTGTGTAGCAAACGTACAACATTGTACGTAATACCATGAGGTTTTGAATGTTGATACGCACATATGTGCGGGCTAGGTTTCTTTTTCTTTTTTTTTTTGCTAGGGGCTTTACGTCGCACCGACACAGATAGATCTTGTAGCGACGATAGGATGGGAAAGGCCTAGGAGTTGGAAGGAAGCGGTTGTGGCCTTAATTAAGGTACAGCCCCAGCATTTGCCTGGTGTGAAAATGGGAAACCACGGAAAACCATCTTCAGGGCTGCCGATAGTGGGATTCGAACCTACTATCTCTTGGATGCAAGCTCACAGCCGCACGCCTTTACGCGCACGGCCAACTCGTCCGGTAGGGGGCTAGGTTTCCTTACAGGCAATGCATGCAGGAGTGCTGGATGCTGTCACAAAAAGGACTGTGAAAGCAAAACTCGTACTCTACATGAGAAATGTAATGTATAAGATTTTAATTGTTTAAAATCGTTCCACACTGTAAAATAGAACATTTGATCATGTACATGTGCATATTCACATGTACTGAGTTGAATTTTTTAATTTTTTGCAATTAAGTGAATGAAGTCCTGACACGCACAATTGTGTGGGTTCTGTTTTTCAGCCGATAGTTCTTATTTTGTAAAATAAACTGAAAAAACATGTATTTGAGTAAGTTTTTGACGTTTTGACACCTCCAGATTTCTTTCAGGTCTGACGACAAGTTGCTGCTGCCAAAAGAGCGGTAACAGCAAAACTCTTCCTCAATGTAGAAAATGTAACGTTTACTTGTGTATGAACAAAGATTTCATTGTTTTAAATTATTCCCCACTGTAAAATAGAACATTTGATCACGTACATATGTATATTCACATGCAAAGAGGTAATTTTTCTTTTTTGTAAGTAGTGAATTAAGTCCTGACACGCACAATTGTGCGGGTGCTTTTTTTCAGTAGTTAATTTTTATTTTGTAGAATAAACTAAAAATATATGTATTTAAGAGCATTTTAGTCAGTTTTTGACGTACAAACAAAAATTCACACCGCCAGTTTTCTTTTAGGTCTGAAAGGGATATGGCAACGCTAGGCGTTTATACTCAGTAAAATTGCTGCAGCTGTCAGATTATGATACTTTATACTGATTCATACATCTTCATTGCAGGAAGGGATTTTCCCCTTTTAGAAGCTGCTGACTGAAGATCTCGATGGTGATATTTTTGTGGAACCGCCCTTTGTAAATGTACTTACAGATGAGTGCTCCTGGTGATGAAGATGATGGTGGGCTTATTGATAATCTCTCTCTCGACAATTACGTGTCAGTGCTGAAATGAAGCTTGTAAATAATGAAAGAATCGGGATTAGTTACGATGGTGAAGGTGTGTTACCAGAGGACGAAGTGCCTTTTGTGTCTACGACGCAAAATCTGTTTCAATACCCGATGCTGCAAAAGAGCGGATAACTGATAGAGGAAATAATAAATCAAATAACAAACTAAGATAGACCGATGGAGCTGATTTCAATATTGGGCGACTGTTGACATTTCCGGAGCCTAGTTATAGCAAGTGAAAATCCATGACTGTTGTTAACATTTTTGAATTGTTTACAGATAACCAGCTGGTCGAACATTTAGTTTGAGAGACTGAAACATACGCAGTGTTTTTAAATTGTACGGACCCACAAATAACTTCTGATGAAATTTGTTGCTTTATCGCCATACTTTTCATTTCTGGATATAATAGGTTGCCCTCCAAGCGTTCTTATTGGGACACGCAGGATGATATGAAGACAGTGAAAGATTGTCATTCTCTATCTCTATATTGAGGGTGGGCTTTTATATGCCTCCGAAAATATAGACTACTGTAGTTACTCTATAGTTTGTAACTGCATCTGAAGTTCTTTGTTTCTTCATTTTCTTATTTTTGATTTTATTCTATTGTTCCAGTGAGAGTTTTGTTTTGACAGGCAACGAACTGTACATATGTGTCTATGTACTGCACACAAATATTTTCTCCTTTGTTCAATAATTCTTTTTTTTTTTTTTGCTGTGATGTGAATAAAAACTGATATTCCATATTCTTACAATAAATAATGTGAAGATATTTCAACATTGTTATTGCACAAAAACAAAACACACTAAATTCGACTTTCAAAACTCATTGTTTAAAAATAGGTAGTGCAAGCGTCTAGCGTTGCCATATGGCAACATCAAATATCTTATGACCTAGCGATTCCAAAATTCTGAAACTTGTTTTATTAGTTTATTTTGGTCTCAAACATGCGGCAAAACACAATAAATAAGCAAATCTCAGAAAAAAATTAATTCAGGCGCTAATGGGTTAAAAATCAAGATATAGCAAATGCCTTTGCTAACTATTTTCAATCAGTATATTCAAAAGATGAAGCTCATTACTCAGTCAATAAAAATAGAGGTACAGAATCAAATATACAATATAATTTACAGATCAAATGTATAAAGGGCGAAAAAACATAGAGCTATAAGGAATCTAAAACCTAAAAGGTCTGTGGGACCCGATGGAATACCGCTTTATATATTTAACGCTTGTACGGAAATATTAATTGAATCTCTCCAGATATTATTCAATCTTACCTTAAGTAGTTCTACCTTTCCCAAACAATGAAAATATGCCAAAGTTCTAAATCTGGGAAGAAACAGTTAATAGATAACTACAGACCAGTTACAGTTCTATCGTCTCCAGGTAAAATATTTGGAAGTATTATATATGTTCACATTTTTAATCATATCAAATTAATTATCCCATGCAATCAGCATGGTTTTATGCCAAAGAAATCCACAGTAATCAATTTATGTATCTTTGTACAGTATGTATCTAATGAGATTGATCATCGCTCCCCAGTAGATGCTATTTATAGTGATTTTCAAAAGGCTTTTAACAAAGTAAGGTAGATCACAATTGTTTAGTCAGTAAATTCAAGGATTATAATTTAGACCAGTCTCTTATGTCTCTTCTGGTTTCGTATTTGAAGCATAGAAGTCAGTTTGTAAGTTACAGAAACATGTTTTCTTATAATTACATTGCAAAATCTAGAGTACCACAAGGCTCTAATTTGGGTCCTTTGCTGTTTCTCTTATTTGTAAACAATATTCCTAGCAAAAATTGGTTCTCATAGGTATTATTTGCTGACGATATTAAATTATATAAATCAATATCAAGTACGCAGGATTGTTTAGAACTGCAAGTTGATTTAAATATCTTGTCTGAATGGAACAAATTTAACAAATTACCCTTCAATATTAATAAATGCAGGAAGAAAACTTTCTCAGTGAAAAAAGATAAGATAAATTTTACATACTTAATTAATGATGCCCAACTGGAACAAGTAAATTAAATTAATGACTTAGGAATAATATTAACTAGTGATTTAAGTTTCACTACTCATATTGAAAATGCTGTGAATAAGGCATACAGGAGCCTTGAGTTTATAATGAGACATTTGTGTAGCCTAAGTAATAAGTCTTTATTTTGTTTGTATTTTTTATTAATTCGATCAAATCTGGAATATGCCTCTATTATTTGGAATCCATCAACAAAATTACAAACAGATTTGATAGAAAGGATCCAGAAAAAGTTCTTGAAATATACATACTTCAGGCAAAGCGGAGAATATCTTAAATATTTATCATAACATAAGATGATTCAAATGATAAATTTTGAAAGGCGTGATATCAAAAGAAAATGTCAGTCGATGATATTTCTCTATAAGCTAGTTAATAATGAAACAGTATTGATTTAACTTGTCAACTCCTCCTGTATGCACCTAGAAAACCGGCAGGTAAATTTAGGAATTTGTTTTTCTTGCCAAGAGTTAACACAAGCATGTAAATTCACCCCTATACAGAATGATGTCACTGAATAATAAATTACATCCTCTGAATATAGATTTATTTCAAAATAAGAAATCCAACTTTTCAAAATCTTGTAAGCATTTATTACACATAATTAGCTAGATGAATGATGCCATGGTGTCTGTTTTAATTTTGTTTTTATTCTTCTTTTTATTGTATTCTTTATCTTTATTACTGCTGTTATACTGCAGTTATGTAACTATTTCATACTCTATTTTGTGTCTATTTTATTTCTTGTGTTTTTCTAATAATGTTTAATAAGATTATAAGTTCTGGGCAAATATTGTAATTGGGCTAATGTCTGTATAATTGCATACAATAAATAAAAGACTATAAAATCCATCGTGGTCCAATAACCCATTAGAGGGAAGCATATTCATTCACCGGGACTACGTGTAAGTAAGGATAGGTTAGCACCCTTCTTTGCAGAATTTTACCTAGGATAACGAAAGTGAAGTCTATCTGCAGATGGTTAAGGGTGGAAAATCTCTAGAACAAGGAAATTAGACAGGAGAATATGGATTAGTGAAAATTTCCAGGGATTAGACAGCCAGCAGGTTCAGGATAAGGAAAGAGGATGGGTGGCATACAGGTACATAATAGTAGAAACAACAAGGGATTGTATAGGAACAACTATATGCAAAAATAGATGGGTCCAATGCAGGAGGTTATTCAGAACAAGAAGATAAAGACTAAGTTACGAATGAAGTTGATGTATGACCTGCTTTTGTTTGTGGGGTCATGTAAGACTAATGGATGAGTGGTGGAGGTCGTGGTGGTTGTTATTATTTTAAGAAGAAGTACAACTAGGCAAACATCCTCTATCAACACTAATCAGAGAGAAAAAATGGAACAGATCTGACACTTCGAAAATTGAAGGTACCTGTCAAAGAAAGAAAAGGGCCACAAAGAGCAGGCCTCATATGTAATACCGTCAGAGTTGGAAAAGAACAACAGTTGACCAAGGTAGGCTGGAGACGATAGACAGTGAGGAGCCTGGCACAAGTAAGTGGAAGCAATGCTAGGACTCAGCTAAGGGCCTCATGGTCACCAACCCATGCAAGGCCTAGGCAACTTTAAGACTTTTGTGGTGGTAAACATTGTTTGTGTACATTGTAATGCAACCACCACCTCGGCAACAGGCCTAAATGCAGATCGCTGATGGTTGATTGACTGATTTATTTATTGTCTTCTTTCATGTACATATCCTTTCTCTGAAGAAAAGATCAGTTTCCTCTGTTTCTCCTGCTGTCCTTTATAAGGTTTTCAATGTATTAATACATTTGCATTACCTTCAATAAACTTTAAATCTTCAAATGTCATCATGATATTGTTTTTATTGGTTGATAATGTTATGCTTATGTTTCTCCCACAGAATACAAAGCACTCAAAGCTGCTCATACCAAACTCTACACATAATGTCATAGTATGTGACATTGTGGTCCTGTTCCCAGTAAAAAAGCAAAGCAAAGCCATCTCCGTACAGGCCATGAAGGCCCTTGGAGGGGTGGAAGGTAAAGGCTTCCACCATCCGTAATCTTGGCACTTGATAGGGTAGAGTGGTTAGCTCTACGCCCAGCCGCCTTTGCCCCCAGGAATTAACCTGGTACTCATTTTTGGTGTAGGCTGAGTGAACCTCAGGGCCATGTGCACCTCCGGAAGTGGAAATCTCATTTCTTAAATTCTACAACTTCCTGACGGGGATTCGAACCCACGTCCTTCCGGGCGAATCGAGCACGCCTTTACCGCCTCAGCCAGGCAGCCCCTTCCTGTTCCCAGTGACCACGTTTATTTTTAAGCTTGTAGGTTTCCAAATGGAGCGAGCTGGCCGTGCAGTTAGGGTCGCGTAACTGTGATTTTGCATTCTGGAGATGGCAGGTTCGAATCCCATTGTCCTAAGCCCTGAAGATGGTTTTCTGTAGTTTCCCATTTTCACACTAGAAAAATGCTGGGGCTGTATCTTAATTATTAAGAGAGATAAATTTCATTGTGAATGGTCCGTATTGAACTGTGATTACAATTAAAATTAAAAGTACAAGTTCCACAATTTCAATACAAGTTCAAGTAATGTGGGTTACTTTACAGAAGAAACATTTATTAGGTACTAGTTTCGACCCATTATCAGGGTCATCATCAGCCAAAAGCACAAGTTGCACAATGTATCAAATAGCTCTTGAGATATTTTGTATAAAGTGCTAGGTCTGTAGTCGATGATCGGGCGAATAGGTACACCGGCCTATACAAAAAATCTCAATTTATCCAAAAATTTTTGAGGAAGAATGATCAATTTATTTCCAAAAGATCCATTAAAAACACTTCAAGTCTAATTAATAAGTTAAATAAATTCAATATCCAGCCTAATCACTCTCTTCATTCTTTTGATATTGTTAATATATATCCCAGCATACAAATATCAAAACTTTACCCTATTATTGAAAACAATTTAAATAAATACAGTCATTTGAATAAATTAGAAATTATGATTTCATGTCTATTCTAATATTAGTTGCAAATAACAATTTCTTCACTTTTTATAACATCATCTATCAACAGGAAGGTTTGGCAATGGGCTCACCTGCCTCAGGTATCCTAGCTGAAATATATTTAAATTTTCTAGAACATGATAAGATTGACAACAACAACTTTAACAATATTCTCTTTTGGGCCAGATATGTAGATGATATCTTTGTTATTATAGATGAAAAAAAATTGACATAACTACCACTCTTCTCAGTCTTAATAACATTGATTCACAAATTAAATTCACACTAGAATCCGAAAAGGACCAAAAAATAAACAAATTAGATCTAACCATCACCAGACACCCAAACTTTTTAGGTTACAAGATCTTCAGAAAACCCACTCAAAATGCTTCTCCAATCCGTCAAGAGTCCATACAACCACAGACTCACAAATTAGCAACTTACAACAGCTTAGTTCATCGAGCCTTTACTGTACCTATGTCTAAAAAAGATCTAAAAATTTAATTGAACACCGTTCCATACATCGCAAAATCTAATGGTAGGTTATGGTTTTGATCATTTTTTCATTGAAAGAATAATAAACAAATACAAACATCGTCCTTCAACCACTTTAAAGAAAGAAAAACCTAACAACCCCTTAATTACCACTTTCACATTTAACAGACATCTATAAAATCACTAACATTAAAAAACACACAATGTAAAAATAGCCTTTAAAACAAATAATAAAAATGCAGATATCTTATACAATTCCACTTCTGTTAAAAGAATTAATAGAGTCTTAAAATCAGGAGTTTACAGAATCAAGTGTAATAATTGCAATTTTTCATATGTTGGACAGACTGGGAGAAGTTTCAAAACACAAGATATTAAGAAGATATTAATGCCCTAAGATATAACAATTTCTCAGCAGTAGTTCAAACACATGCAAGATTACAACCATAATTTTACTAACATAGAGCAAGATATGAAAATCCTTAAGATATATTCAAAGGCCCCCTACTTGATATAACAGAAAACTGATTCATACATTTAGATAAATATTTCAACTCAAACTATAACCTAAATGACATTTCTGAGAAAACCAACATTCTGTTTGACCTCCTGATTGTTATTTTTAGAAATTTTAATTTAACTAATCCAAAATTGATTTTCCATTCAATTCATGGCACTTTGTCTCAGCAATTACTCCTATTCCCTCACCTGTCAGCCCCATCTTAAATTAGCCCCTCCTCTCTACCCCATTTCTCTCCAATCTGTCCTACCAATTTTTTCCCCCTCCCTTCCTTATCTTCCTTACTCATGCTTCCTGTCACATAAGTTATGCAATACGTCCAACACATCGCAGCGCAAGGTGAGTCACATATTACACATTACATATTTTTATTACTTTTTCTATTAGTTTTTTCCACTCTTTTCATTACCCCCTTTACTAAATTGTGTTTTATTACTAACAATATTTATTTCACTTATTTCCGAATTGAACTGTGAATCTTCTCCACCTACAACACAGAAATATTTTGACTTTCAAGCACTACTTTCACCTTCAGTTTTTTAAGGACTTTAATCTCTTCGAATGACATCTATGTACCATCTTTCTACATTATTCACTATGTGTGCGTAAATTGTTTTCTTAACACCACTACTACCTTTGATGACATACAGTTGTTAGAACTTCATAATGAGTCATACACAACTCCAAAGATTCTTCGGTATCCAGACTGATCATATTAAATTGATCCTTCTACGGCAACTAAATGCATTAATTTATACATTTTATTTATTCTTTGTTACGTCAAATAAAAGCTAAAGAATCATTAATCTTATATATTTAATTTCGTAAGTACCACGTAAATAACGTGAACGTATCCGAAAAAACCTTAAAAAATGATCGGAATTACCCCATTTGACGGTACGTGTATGGACCTACAAAACATAAGCCAGGAGCGGTTTGGCATATGCCTGTACCTGTACGGACTAGGCTAACGATGTTTTAGATGTACATCTGCGTGCAATCTATTGGTTGTCAACATGAACTTTTAGCACAGCTCGCAGTACAGGGTATCATTTTATGCAGGGCATAAATACTGTAATGCGGCATTGTTTTGGCGTAAAACGAATTTGTTTCATCAATGTCCATCGTCGTAAAGAACATGGTGGCATCCTCGCATGGTCTGTATTTATCTAAATGCAGCTCTCAACACATATTAGGTGAAAGTATTGATGAGAATAATCCGGGTGATAATGATTATGCACAGCATGAAATTACCCGTTATGTACATAATGATAGTAATATAAATGAATGCTCACCCGAGTGGTCATAGACACCTGTTTATTCAAATTTTATTCCAACAAGAAGGTAATTAGGCATTTTGTTTTTACTTTGCATGCCACCTTTTTGTATGTAGATACAACATCTGCATGATATGAACTGTGTATCCACTTATTTTGAACAAAATCAGACAAGTTGTTTAGAAGTTATAGCAATGTTTGTGACAGCATGTAAAATTGTGATATTTTTCTAAAATTTATTACTGCCGTAGTTTAAAACATGGCCAACCTTTAATCACAGCTTGAAAGTTTAAGGCTGTGATGATTCCTTCCCGCTCCTAGCTCTTTCCTATCCCATCCTGGCCATAAAACTCATCTACATATCGTTGCAATATAAAGCATATTTTTAAAAATGAAATAAAACCAAATAGGTATTTTTCATTCAAGAAATTTAATGAAATTTCTTGTATTTATCAGTTCATGGTGGTGTATATGTTTTGGCCTGACTGTCAACATTCAGAAGACCAAAGTGCTTACTCAGCCTGCTCCTGGAACCAACCCCCAGATTTTGATGTCACCATATCTGGCACAGATCTGGAAAGGGTGGAGGCACTTCTCGTACCTTGGGAGTATTCTCTCAATGCACTGTACCTCTAAGAAGGACGTGGAAAACAGAATACAGGCTGCTCATGTGACCTTTGGACGTCTCTCACATCATGTATTCCAGAACAAAGATCCAAGTATCCGCAGGAAAATAATAGTGTACCAAGCTGTTGTTATTTCTACGTTATCTGAAGGTGTGAAACCTGGACCATATATCACTGGGACATCAAGAAAATGGACCGCTTTCATCAACAAAAATTTAGATCCATCATGAAAATCGAATGGGATGACTATATAACTAATATAGCAGTTCTTGAGAAAGCAAAGCTAAACAGTATCGAAGCCACAATCGTTGGTCATCAGCTTAGATGGGCAGGCCATATTCATCGTATGAGTGACAGCAGACTCCCTCGGCAAATCCTGTATGGTGAACTCAGCACTGGCAAGAGGACTCGTGGTGCTCCTCTGAAGTGATATAAAGACCAACTTAAGCAGACCATGAGAAGAGTAGATATAAACACAAATACTTGGCATACTCTCGCATTGGATCGCCCTCGCTGGCGTGCTACGATCTTAGCTGCAGATGCACAGCTTGAGCAGGAACGTCGAAGACAGGAAAAGGAAACTCACCAGAGAAAGAAGCTATGTCAAACACTGCCACGTTCCCCACCTTCCATCTGATGCAACATGTGTGGCCACACGTTTTATGCAAGAATTGGTCTGATAAGCCATCAGCGTCACCTTCATTGTGTGGACTAAGTATTACGGAACTGCAGGTGAGAAACAAAAACTTGGATACGAGTATTGGCCGCTGCCGACGATATGAAACTCTGAAAATACAAAGTAATTTATGAACCAGCAGTAAAACATTGCGCAGACATGCCATATTCATTATGAGAGAAAAATTGTAGACTATTACACATTATTCATTATGTTAAAATACTGAGAAGCATGTGGGGAGGCGGGACATCCTAAATAACAAGCAAGCTAAGATTCTCGTACCTATCACCACGGCCAACTTGATGCGTCAGTCTCGCTAGTGCAGCGAAGGATCCATTCGGCCGTGCTATTAGTTACCTGCCACATCACTAGGAGCGCTGCAGTCATCTTTGTTTCCAAGCTCTAACATGGACGGTGCACTTCTGTTATATCGTCGTTGCCGGGACAAAACCTCCTATGTGATAATATTTTTGGAGATATACTGACCCGCAGCACATACATTATGAAGAGCGAGATGCCTTGACAATATTCACACAATATTGCAGCTTAGATGACAGAACCTTACCGGCCAAAGTTCTAAGCTACAATATTTCACATAGGAGATTTTGTCCCGGCAGTGACAATATATTGGTGATCTGTGCTGTCGCATACCTTATCTAAGTCTATAAAAGTCATTACTATATCCTTCCCATATTCCCAGTTCTTTTCCATGATCTGTCTCAGACTGAAAATGGATTCCAATCTTAACCTTCCAATTCTGAAACCCAACTGTTCCTCTTGTAACTGACTTTCCATCTTTTCTCTAATTCTTTTTTCCAATATCCTTTCCATTATCTTGGCATCATGGGAGATAGTGGTGATTTCTCAGTAGTTACCACAGATCTTCTTATCTCTTTTCTTGAATATTAGTATTATAACCCCTTTTCCCAATTCTCAAGAACTTCTCTCTCCGTCAATGAGCTAGAATATAATACATAGAGTGGCTATCATGCTGCCATCTTTGAAGAAAGTTGAATTGGTGAATGCCATGTCTTAAATGTACCTCTGTACGCGGAGCGCTGTGTGAGTGCGGAACAAAGCGGGAAAATGAGACATTTTCATACAGAACTTATTCATTAGGTATAACAGTTAGAGAATATTTGAGTTGATGATGAAAATATTGGATGGAAAGTGTAACTATTTGATGTGTATAAGTTTTCCTTAAGCACAGGTTCCCTACAGAATCGCAATGTACTGTAAGTTAAAATAGAAGAAATAAAATATGTAACAGTTTGTTTTTTGTTGAAACGATATATTGTTGAAGGAAATGATAAAATCAATAATTATTTTAGCAAAAAGATGTGGAGATATCCTCACACCTCCAGTTTATCAACATGCAGCAGAGTGTAGGTCTACGGTACAAAATTATGGATTAGGATGCGTATATAATCAGCCAAGAAAATGAAGCACACTTGAATGAATTTATAATACATTTCAAAGGCAACCTTACTATGTAACAATTTTATAAGAAGGACTGGAAATAAAATTTACAGTGAACAAATTGAATTTTGTATTGATCTATTAATAGTTAAACATCTCGATTCAAAACAGCTCTCTCTTTCACATGCTGTCGTATGCCTTTTCTAAGTCTGTCATTACTCTATCCTTCCCATATACCCAGTTCTTTCCCATGATCTGTCTCAGATTGAAAATGGATTCCACTGTTGACCTTCCAATTCTGAATCCCAATTGTTCCTCTTGTACGTATTTTCTACCTCTGATTCATTGCCCCATGAAAATATTTATTTTGTGTACATTTGCTATATGGTCACTCCTTTCAGTACTTGTGTAATAACTCTGTAACTGCGGTGTAAACTAATTTAAAATACTACTTTAAAAGAAGTTTTGTCATGCTGGCATAATGGATTTCCTCAATGAACTTGATAGTAGTAAATAAATTATAGTAAAACAACTGCCCTGCAACTGACAAGAGAATTTCGGTCTGTAACTTTAACTAATAAGGTTTATGTTGCATCTTTGCGACAGTGACTTTTATCTTACTTTTACAGCCATGTGGCAATTTCACATCATGAGCTGGATAAAGAGACTGTATTTTATATGTTTCTAGGCAATAAGTACTTTCTTCTCTTCGAAATGCTGAGCAAACATAATCTTCAGACAATCGTGGCTTTTAATTTTCTTTCTCAACTCACGGATGACATTTCCTGCTATGTACTCAAGATCATTTTCAGAGTACTTGGTGAATGACTTGCAATTTGTAGTGCAGCAATCATGATCAGTAGAGGCGCTATCAACATAGATTAGAGAAGCATCACTTCGTGTCGATGGGTCAATCTGTCCCAGTAAACACTTCCTGTATGTTAATATGTTAATTGAATTGCTCTGCATTGTGATTATTCCTGTTTGCTCCCATATTACGTATGGATGAGAAGAGCATTTCTAAATTGTCGGTAATGCCTAGTGTAACTAACCAAACACCCAATCCCATAGAGAAATGGGACAAAAGTTGGACGCACACATATAATGTTCTTCAAATGTTCTGAACAGAGAGTATTTTGCTGCTTTGGATACCACTTGTCTCTCTCTTATTCACCCACTACCTAGTCAGCTATTTGTCTTTGTCTTTTAGTGAGAACCTGTGACGAGAATTTGTGCCTTTTTTTTTTTTCCTAGTTGTTTTACGTCGCACCGACACAGATAGGTCTAGATTCACAATTAAGTATTTATTTATTTTCCACCTAGTCTTACGGCGATGATGGGACAGGAAAGGACTAGGAGTGGGAAGGAAGCGGCCGTGGCCTTAATTAAGGTACAGCCCCAGCATTTGCCTGGTGTGAAAATGGGAAACCACGGAAAACCACTTTCAGGGCTGCCGACAGTGGGGTTCAAACCTACTATCTCCCGAATACTGGATACTAGCCGCACTTAAGCGACTGCAGCTATCGAGCTCGGTGAATTTGTGCTTTGCAGTGGCAAAAATTGAGATGATCTTTCAATATACATAGCCTTCTTACAATAGAAAAGAAATAAACTTATCCGAAAGATACACTGTGTTGCTTGAACAAAAGCATGCAAAACAGAATGTAGACATATTCATGCTACAATAAATAATTATCCAAGTTTCCCCCATACAATAAATAAAGCCAAACTATAAAATAATTTCTATCAACTATGAACTTGACACACATGCGAGATTACTCAGACAGCTGTTGTCGTTAGCTGGTACATTTATATCATGGCAGCCGTAGTGTTGCTTGCCTCCGCCTGGAGCACTAATTGAGCTGCTATAGCCACTCTATGTATGATATTCTAGCTTGTTGCTCTCCACACACATTTGAGTATTCTGTAAGTCCACTGGAGTCCCACTGGTCCTCCAGCCTTGATCATTTCAATGGCTACTTCATCTGTTCCCACAGCTTTTCTCATCGTCGTCTTTTTAATCGCCTATTTCACCTCTGTTATTGCAATGTCTGATTCCTTCTCTGTTGTTTCTATTCCTGCTGCCTGAATACCTTCTCCACATGCCTAGTTTTGCACTTAAAGCAGTTCACTGAAATATTCTTTCCATCTGTTCATTATTTCTTCTGGTTTTCTCAGTATTACTCTTTTATTCTTCAGAAATCCTGTGTTCACCATTTCATTCCTATATTTTCTTATAATTCCAAATAATAATTTTCCCCCCCACAGTTTAACCCTTGAAGCCAGTATTAAAAGTTGGCCAAGTTTTACTCTACAGCGGTAATAGAAAAATATCACAATTTTATTATATCAGAAACTTGCTATAACTTCTAAACGACTTGTCCGATTTTGTTCAAAATAAGTGGATACGCAGTTCATATCATGCAGATGTTGTATTTACATACAAAAAGGTGGCATGCAAACTAATAAAATGCCTAATTACCATCTTGTTGGAATAAAGTTCGAATCAACAGGTGTTCATGACCACTCGGGTGAGCATTCACTTATATTACTATCATTATGTACATCATATGTAATTTCCTGCTGTGAATAATAATCATCATCACTAACACTTTCACTGTCACTTGGATTATTTTCATTACTACTTTCACCTAATATGACATACTGACATAGAGACTTGACCATTTTTAAAAAAGTTAGGAAAGGGAACCTGATGAGCAATTACGAAAATATTTATATAGGTTTGGACCCGAGTATTAACGCAAACAAAAATTTGAATGATGTACAAGAGAACAAAAATCTGTTATATGAACAGATACCATCGCTTTTATCATCACGAAAAATTAATCATTTGAAGTTACCACCTCTAAAACAAACATCCCAACCTCCCGTTCTCATGTAGGCCGAGCTATTTCTCCTTCCCCTACTGCTCCTCAACATCCCCACCCCCCCCTTCCAATCGCCCCTAGCCAAGTTCCGCCGGGTGAGAGGAAACATAATTATAACACACGCAGTAGCGTGGTGAGAAGCAAGTCTGAGTGAGGCTCAGATGTGAACCAGCTATAGGGAGTTTCACCAACTTTGATGGTAAGCTTTCACGTTATGCATTCGTGACAGAAACTCGTTTCTTAAATTTCCGAAGGTTTTAAATCCATTAATTTTATATATCTCTTTATTTCCAGACCTTGTCATAAAAAATATATATATATATATATAATCATAAGAATTAAGCTACCAATATGGTGGACATGCAGCGAAGATCTTTGCCACAGGACAGGCTATCTCAGAAGCATTAGATTCCTTCTACCAGAAATAGCTTAATTTTAAAATGGAATTTCCATATGAATTAAAGCTTTCAAATATTCTGATGTGGATTTGGTCCCATTTTCCTATTCCAAAGCCAGAATTCAAATCTCCCTCAGTCAGTACACTGAAGCTACTAGCACTGCATGTCATATTTTCAAGAAATATCATTCAAATGTTAACACTGAAGAAGGACATGGGTTCTTCCATTTTTAAATTATTAGACAGCAACAATGAGCATTGTAATCTGTCACAAGACATTATGGGTGGCATGTCATATTTTCAAGAAATGTCATTCAAATTTTAACATTGAAAATATTTTTTTTTGCAAGAAGTAATGGACAATTTTATATAAATAATGTGTATATTTTATATTCAGTGTATTCTCAAACACTTCTTAAAGGACATGGGTTCTTCCATTTTGAAATTATTAGACAGCAACAATGAACACTGTATCTTAGAGGTGAAGCTTCCATGGTGTGAAGAATTATTTAGTTTATTTTCCGGGTTGAACCGTGTTGTTGTTGTCTGTACATCATGTACAGTTTGCCGACGTTTTTGAATACACTGCAGTATTCTTTGTCAAGGCGACTGAAATGCCCCTACTTGATCCGAGGTAATCAGTCTCCCAGACAGCAGTCACACTACAAGGGTGGTCCTGACCTTGGTCTTTTATATCCTAGCCTTTCTTGCCGACGTAAGCCCCCTGGCTGTCTCGTGAGAATTCTGGAAGGTATGTGTCACAGCCAGGTAGTGGGGCTTGCCCGTGCTGTTATGTAATTGGAGTTTCGGCCTGTGTGTTAACGTTGTGTGGTCTGTATGTTGTAGCACCTTACATTCTTTACCCGATACCTCCATTTCAAACTCGTAATTGGGCTGCCTAATCAGATGAAATGGGGTCGCTCAGCGGATACCTCAGGGTTTTCAGATGCCAAGTAAGACATGAAATCTTACTTCAAGTTACGTTTTACGTGAGTATGAAAAGATTAACAACGCACGGGAAACGCCTATAGAATCTCATGACATAATAGTAATAATCGTCAACCTATTTCTTAAATCTAAGTATTCACCAACGTGAGAACTGGTCATAACTAAATGGAGTACTTAATTAATCAACAATTCACTTAGCTAAGCAAGTAACTTACCAACTAGGCTATAATGAAAGAATTCATGACACATTAAATTGTAGAAAAATAAACAAGATATTTATTGACTAAATATTGGACTATTAAACTGGAATTTAATCCATGGCATTACTTGTCATTGCGTATTTACAAGTGTGGATTGTGAGTCAGCGCTGGCTCGTAAAAAGAGAAATAATATCTAGTATTAAATTATGCAGATCAGTTCCATGATGAAATCAAAATTGAGTATGTACATATTTACAATCGATCACTGGACATCTAAGGTCCATTCTGAAGTTAAGTCATAGATACAACACCAACATAATTAGGTTGTTACGAGAGTTCATTCGCTTTAAGACTAATTAAACAAGTCTGAATAAAACACACGGTTAAGCTGAAGTATATATATAAAGTCCACTAATAAGCTCAAACTTGAAATTAAACCAAATTATAACTTTAAATTTCAGGACTGAACTGTATATCACAGTTATATTTAATCACCAATCATATTAGAATTGAGCGTTGAGAATATTAAATAGTAAATCGTAGCTGATACTCAGTAAATGACGAGTCACTAATAAGTAAATCCACATAAGTAAACTCGAATAAGTAAATCTGGATGCGTAAATTTGAATGCATAAATCCATATGAGTAAATCCGAACTCATGCTTTATTACTTCTTTCACGTTGTGCATGGACAACTACTTACGCTTTACAATGGCGAAAAATGAAAGTATCCTCCTATTCAATACATCATATATTCCGTCATTAGACGGAGTAAACAAGTTCAGACATGTTTCGGCTCGTTTGAGCCATCTCAAACCATCTCAAACGAGCCGAAACATGTCTGAACTTGTTTACTCCGTCTAATGACGGAATATATGATGTATTGAATAGGATACTTTCATTTTTCGCCATTGTAAAGTGAAAACCGTCAATACGGAATGATTCTAATATCTTGTAACAACTACTTACGGACTAAGGCATTTGTTCCTAGTGCCTGTTAAATTTGGCTCCTACTCTAACATTTCCCTAGATGTTGTTCGTTGAGAAAATGCAAGTTCAAACAGAGTATATGTTAGTCTATTCAGCTATCTAGCTAACTTCAACATAACCTTTGGCTGTCATACACGTCTTTTAGGCTCAATGTCCCTTTCCTTCGTTATATTCCATAACATTCTACTTCAATGCAAGCTATTTAATTCTTACACGCAGTTACAATGTAAGTACTATCTCGTTGTATTCAGAAACATAATATCATCTTTATCGGTGTCGTGAATGCATTTGGTCAAAACACAGCTATAAAACGTATAGTAGTATTCCGATATTCATTTCAGCACATCGAAAGTTGACATATGATCCCATCACAAGCATAATTCTACAATAGTAAATTCTATTCATACCTTGGCTTAGGTCAATCCTGCGGTGTGGGCAATCTCACGTATACGAATCTAAAGAATGTAGCGTGGCATATCTTAAACTGCGGGCACTCAATGGCCCCTACGTAGTGCGCATAAATCTCCTCATATCACTATATAACTCATACTTTTCCTCAAGTTAGCACAATTGTAACCTTATTTCAACATCCATATATTATCTTAACATCGTAGCCTCAATAATAACTCGTCGCGTTCCCATATACATTACCATGTCAAAACTGCCACACTATGTTTCTTAAAACAACATTTTAAAGTTGCTATATATCATAACCTATGATTGAGTTCAATGCCCTTATTGCGAAGCAAAATAATGCGTGATTCCATATGTTTATTTTACACCGCGCGCAACCAAACGTGATGTCGACTTGTAGCATTACCGAAATGAATTCTCTGTAATCTGCCAGTATGTCATTACTATCAGCTGTTTCCAAAATTCCTTTTTTCAAACCTCTCGCTACATACGTGTTATTTTGACCGATATATGATGACGTATATATCCAACACATTAGGATCTTATGCTATATTGCTAGATCATGTAACTCCGGACTTAAGTATCTCACACTTCACTGGTAACACTCACTTGCATTTCTTATATATCGGTATTATATTCAACCTATCGGCACATGCCTAAGGCGCATGTGTAGGCAAACCAAAAATTATGCAATTAAGTATTGTAAATGACTTAGCTCACTCATGGTTGGTCCTGGTCCAGCTGTTCTGCTTCCCAAATGGATGTAGTTGGGTCTGTGGTCAGGTCATGGGTTGGACATCTGGTACATCATCTGCTTCCTCATCATGGAATTGCTGTCTGGTTTCTCATTCCCTTCCTCATCACGGGTTGGTCGAATGGTTTCCCGTCGCCTTCCTCATCTTGGCTCGGTCGTATGGCAAGATGTACTGGTCCCCAGCTTGGTCCATCATGTATATTTAGCACATCATCTTCATGGTATTCTGGTCAGCAACTAAAATATGGATTACAGCGCAGTGAACAGCCATTATATAATCCTTTTTGAAGTTTGTAATCCTTGAATTATTATTTCTTTTGTTGGTCTCCGACGTATATCTTCGGTCTCGTTGGTGTTAATTTCAGTGAATCTATCTCTGTCGGCTGCTTCTTGTGGATCTTGAAAACTTATTTTTATTCTGTTTCAATAAATCGAGATGTATCTCTTCTTGTATGAGATCCTTTTCTTTTAGATGCTGGCTTGGTCTTCCTTTGCAGGGTATATATCAAGCGCGCTCTGTATCCGCCCACGCGTATTTTGTGGTACTAGCCGATTTCTTTTTTTAATACCTGTAATCAACTCTGCTTATTTTCCGGTGAATTAACTTGTTTTCTTTTCTTTTCCAACGGTTTTTCCTTTAGTATAGCCTCAGATCGCTTCTTCTTCCTTTAAAATTATAGCGCGGTCGGCAGTTCCGTCTTCACTCTCCGTTGAAAAAAAATTAAGATGGAGTTTTCTTAACAATCCGTAGTTTTCTACTTTTTTCGTAAAACAATACAGTAGACAGTCCACTGTCCGTTTCACTCTCAATACTCGACCGTTCCACGACGTGTAGGGTCTTCTATGTCACCGCAACTGGTGTCTATTCTTTGCTTCCTATAGATCAAATGGGCCATACCTTCACTCGGCGCCATTTTGAAAGCTGTCGCGGAGGTGTGAACAGGCACAATGTCTTAAACTATGAATAACAGGCATCAAAGAATTACTGATTTTATATCCTTCTTCTAAATTCATATTGTTCGGATGTTTTTTGATTTCGATAGCCTCATGGATTTTCCTTTCCAGATTCCAAGGGATAGCTGTTAGGATCTTGCCTTGTTTCGTAGGAATGCTTGGCTACTGCTGAAATATCTGTGTTTTGGTTCTTGGTGTGACAGGTATGTTCTTTTAGGCGGGTGGAGATCAGATGTTTTGTTTCACCAACGTAACATGCTCCGCAACTACATTCAATGTGATATATTCCATGAGCCTGTAGTTCTATTGTGTCTTTTACTGGTGGTAGGTATCGGGCTAGCTTCCGGTGTAGTTTATAGATGATTTTAATGTCGTATTTGTCCAGTATTTTGCCGATCCTGTTTGTAGTGTTTTTAATGTATGGCAGTATTGCTGTTTTCGGGCGGGTCAGTTCTTCTTTCTCGTTGGCTACTCGCCTAATAACATCCAACGAGTCTTTAGAAAATCAGAAGAGAACAAAGAAAAGACCGCCGTAGGAGAAAACAAAGGTAAATAGTGTGTATATTTTGTCTTCAGTGTATTCTCAAACAGTTCATAAAGGACATGGGCTCTTCCATTTTTAAATTATTAGACAGCAACAATGCAACCACCACTGAACTGAACTTCGCTGTCAACAAAGTACTGCAGAAGAACCTTATAAATCTGAAAATCATGTGAACTAACAAGGAATTCATCCCAATCTGAGGTTGAGAGAACACGATGTTGTTGATATCATTTGACGTGTCACACAACATCTAGTTCAGGTGAGTGGAATATTAGCAGCTTATAAAAAATCTTGTCCACAGTAGAATGATGGCCAGTTTATCTTCAATTGGTGCAAAAAGCATCTATATACTTCTCACAAAGAAAATTGTCATAGAGTTCACAAAATGGTCAAAGCAAACTTTCACTTTGTGTCTGGGCTGAAATTAAGAACAACTACTTGGCTGTGTAAACATTCTTGGAGAACCATGGTGAATCACAATGTTAAATGACTATTATATTTCATGAAATACGACTATTAAATTGAAAGAGTTCATTTTGGTTCAGATGGATTTTTGAACTGTTCAGTGGCTAATTCTTATTCACTTCTTCTGGTATAAGTTAAAAGTAACTTCTATTTCCTATAGATCATATTCCTATTTAGAGACAGTTGCTTCTCACACAACTAAAAGGTAAATTTTCCATTGTTCTCCTGTGGACAAGGATTTTTTTTTTTTTGTAGCTAATACTGCGCATAAGAACAGAGTTGGGAAGTAATTGAGTAAAAGTAATCAAATTACTTGTAAAGATTACATTCATAGCAATTTTTACTTATTTAATTTGTACTTGTAATTTTCTTCTTGAAATAAAATTGTAATCGTTACTTTCCAGAAATAGATATACACTGCATGGATGTAAAAATGGGAAAAAGGGTAAATGATGATATTTTTTCAGTTGTACTACAGCAGAAACAGTAGCTTCACCAGTTTTGGATGAGATGCTTTCTTAGACTTCTGAAGACATTCTTATACCAATGATGTTCTGAAAATTAAATACAGTTATTCCTACACGTGCCTCTGTAAGGCATCTCTTCAGTAAATGCAAAGATGTACTTTCCTCCAAAGAAGCCAAGGCTTAGTGATGAGAATCTTAAGAACAAATTAATTTATTTGCAAAGTAAATGACAAATTATTTGAAATGCTAAGTCATTAACTAAAATAAAAATGATGGAAAGTTCCAATGTATCATGTTTAGTCTCACCTAATGATGACAGTCACTTAATGCCTCTTTGCTAAAGAAAAAAACCCACACAAAATGAAGGAATACATTTTCCTTGTAAACCCTGTATTATGCGAGAAAAAACAAACAAAAACCCAGTGATTTTCTTAAAACCAGCGTTCTTTAAAGTAATTGTAATCGTACTGATCAGTTGTTGAAAAAAGTAATTTGTAACTGTAACTAAGTGAAATATTTCTCAAGTACCGTAAAGTGGGGTAACTTTGGCCATACAGGGTAACTTTGGCCACTGACGAATAGCAACACTTATTTTCTCCTGCCTCCTACACTGAAAAAGATAAACCACTTGCAACAACTAAAATGCACGTACAAAAGAATGCTCTATCAACACTCGGTAGTCCAAAGAACATTGGCGGGCTCATTTCTTAGTCAATCAATTTTTTTTTGCAGCCCCGACTATTGTCTTGTCTGGTAACAGCAGAAAACAAACTGTTCTCTAGCCCCAGCATTTGATTCTCCATTCCAGTGGTTTATGGGGTCAAAATGTAAGTACGTCTGGTAACTGAGCAACTCAATTTGATGCATTTTATTCAAGTAGGTTTTTCAGAAAATAGTTTTGTGATAAAAGTTGTCCCCTTCCAGGGTAACTTCGGCCATGCCAAGAACATACAGGAAAACATTACGTGGCCACGGGTATTGTAATTACAATCCTGTTTACTTCAAGAATGCTTTAGAAGACATTAATAAAGCCACAATAACATTAAATGGGGAAGTTTATCCCGACAGTGAGGGGAAAGATAGTTCCCATTTTCAATGATAAATAGACGGATATCAGTTGACATGGACGATGGACATTTAAGAACTTGACTGACGGCCCAGATATTTTCTAATTTAGAAAACAGTGTGTTATGAGGACAGTCTACAAGATTGTTTCTTTTCCAATCTCTTTTTCTCTCCATTAATTGGGCTTTATGATTTTCACACCTTTCATTTATTATCTTTTGTACTATTACAAATATTTATGCAATGCAACATTAGTCCGCACACCTTTTAGCGATATTTCTTTGTATGGGTTTGAGGAGTAAGGAGGGAAGGAGGGAGCTTTCCTGGTTCCGGAAATACTGCCAACTGAATGGAAATGAAATGCGAATTGAATCTATAATATGCATTTTTTTAAACCTTTATTAAATTAAGCCAACAACTGTGTCATACACACATTATATAACATTTCTCGATGCAAACCTTGTTCCTAGCATGAATTCTATAGTTTGGCTTTGCTGTGTAAACAACAACAGTAGGCCTACTAGTGCGTAAAGTGTACACCAGATGTCACACAGTGATGCATAAGCGATTCATAGTTTGTGTTTCAAAGGTTGCCAGTAAGAATCTCGAAGATACCCGAGGTCGACCGATTCAGCACTCGGGTGTCCGTGTATCGCTAAAAGGTGCGTGTACTATAATTTGTAATATCATACAATGCTTATACGCTTAGGCTAAATAAAATAGTCTCTTCTTTGTGGAAAATGTGAATTTTATCACTATACTTCTGTTCCACCACAAATCGTTTTAATTTTTTTGTGATTGTTGATACTGGGTGTTCTTCAGGTTTTTAAAAATCATAGCACTACATCGAAGAAAACTTAGTTTTTTTTTAGCTATTGTTATGGTGGCCGAAGTTACCCCAAAACATGGGGTAATTCCGGCCACTCTTTCGATAATCATAATTCATTCCTGAATAAGAATTAGAATTATGTTCATATTTAGAAATGAAGAACAAACATGGCAGGACGTTTATTATATTTTTCAGAAAATTAGAGGGAATATTTCACATTTTAGTTTTAAAAATATACGAAAAAATGGCCGAAGTTTTACGGTAACTGTAATTCAGCCCAATTACCTTTTTCTTGTATTCTTCGAATCAGAGCATACAAGTTGTTGAAAGCAACAATATCCGTTAAAACTCGACTTTGCCAACATCAAGGTGAGACAAGTTTCTTGTAAATGATTGTTTTATGTGTAAGTTTACCTTAATTTAAAATGATTTTAAAGAAATTAGTACTCTTAGGTTATTTCATGCACAAATTTTAAATCAATGAATTCAATTAGAAATGAAAACTGAACTATGCATGTAACAAAAGTGACATAAACATATTGTTCTAGTATTTGATATTAAACTGTACATGAAAAGATCTTCTTCTTGTTGTGCCATCCCTTCACAGAAGGCTGGTGACCATCACAGAATAAGTTTTCCAATTTTGTGTTTCCCCGTACCAGACTTGCTGTATCGTGGATGTTGCACCAGTCGGATATTACAATACGGAATCAAATACTTTGACAATTTAAACTGTTTTGCTTGTTTCATCCCAGTTACAAAATAGGTGCATTTTACTCATACTGAGGGTATCATAAATATTCTATTATAATCAGAGTTGACAACATTTTTCAAACTCCAATTCCACATACCAAGTACCTGAAAGTGATTACTTATTCACATACAAAAATGTATAAGACAACATTAGAACTGTATATTGAATAGAATGACCAGGAGTTCAGTTTCACTAAAAATCATTTACATGTCCCTCTTTCAACACTCTTAATATTTATTCCATTCAACACTTCTGAATCTCTTACATATCAATATACAATCAGTTTACAATATCACCTTGTCCACTCTTTCTTCATGATATCATGCAAACCTATATCTATGTCCTCTTAAATGTTAAATATAAGTAAGTCTGGGTTCAATGTCCCAAAATTTTCTCAAAATCATATATTTTTATAAATGTCAACATACTATAATATTATAAGTTGTTCTACCTAAACAAAGAAAATATTGTACTTTTCACCGATTTTAAAAATCAATAACTGGAACCTGTGGATGGCATGCATGCATGAATCAATCAAGAAACCTGGTCATACACATAGAAGGAAAAAACAAACTCTGTTTGAGAAAATGGCTTTATTTCTGACATGCAGGATGAGTAAAAATAGTGAACATTATGGCAGAACAACATGGAAGGAACACTTAAGAAAAAGGCAGTTCTTTCATTCCAGGCCCAGAGCCCAGTTAATGCCTTGTACAAGGAAAAGAATCAAGGGTTGCCATGCAACCAGCCACCGGATCCAGTCCAGCAGCTGTCCAAAGAGAACATGAGGGCGTTCCCATCTGTCAATATGAGTTGAGGAAAACTGAATCTGATATCATCGGTGATGTGAACAATACTTACATACTTTTTGTTTCCATTATTTTAAAGCTGTTATTATCATTACTTGTTCGTAACAAAATCAGCAAATTCTACTCAGACTAAGTAAAATAAAATGATTTATGAATACATGTAAAAACATATACAAAAGAATAAAATATATAAGTAATGGGAAGTAAGGAAAGAACAAGTGACAAATTAGGTTGTATAGTGAAAGGAATATGAATAGGAAAACATAAGAGAAATGCAATGATAGGTCAGCATCAGAAGAGGGAGGATGGAAAAAGAAACAAGGACAAACATGTTTATCCAACTTTTTGCTTATCCAACATTTCCCCCACATCAAGACTGAAAATTTCCTGATGAAGTTGGGAAGCGGAAACAACCTCGTCAGGGGCTGACAAGTAATGGGATTTATGAGGAAAGAGTCCATCTAATGTAAGACAGAAGTTCATGAAGATGTTCAGATTTTCCTTGTCCTTTTGTGTTTTCATGTTCGTTCTTGTCTCCTTTTCTATAGTCCCTCTTCTAAACCTGACCTGTCATTGTGTTCCTATCTTTCTACATACAAACAAAACAAACATGTCAGAACAATCCAAGGCAAGAACCTGCTGTAAATGTTTAAATATCTTGGTCTACAATTACCAACAATGATCAACTTCTAGGAGAGGTGATTGCAAGGATTACTGCAGCCTGAATAACAAATGTTACATGAAACCATAAATAATGAGAGACCATCTCAAATTGAAGATCTATCACAGCATCGTCCATTCCGTTGCACTATACGGTACAGAATGTTTGCCAATTACAGAAGAGGCAGATAATTAACTAGCATCATAGACAAAATGATGCTCAAGTAGCTGGTGTTATTAGGCTCAATCATGTTTTCAACACAGATATAAGAAAACAATGATAGTCTGGACGTGCTACGAAGTAACCAGATACAATCGTAGAGATGGGTTACACACTGGAATTAGACATCCAAGGGATGACCTATGAATGAATGGACCAATATGCTAGACAATGGCAGGAAAAGTGCAAATCTACATCCTGACAGGGTCTATGACTAATCGAAAGGAGACAGTTAGGCCATATGTACCACAAATGCTGATGAATAAAAGTGTTTTAAGTATTTTTATTTAATAAGTTGCTTTACGTCGCACCGACACAGATAGGTCTTATGGTAATGATGGGACAGGAAGGGGCTAAGAGCAGGAAGGCAGTGGCCAAGACCTTAATTAAGGTACAGCCCTGATGTGAAAATGGAAAACCATCTTCAAGGCTGCCGACAGTGGGGGTCAAACTCACTATCTTCTGAATGCAAGCTCACAGCTGTGCGCCCCTAACTGCATGACCAACTCGCTCAGTAACTGTAAAACTGAATAACTAATGAACTGTATTGAAAAATATGAATAATTTGGCTGTAGCCAAAGCATAAAATCTATGTGCTCAAGACACATAAAAATATTTTCTTCAAGGTATTCTCTATTCTATTTACACATTCTCTCTCTCTCTCTCTCTCTCTCTCTCTCTCTCTACAACTTCCTGATTTTGCTGGATGTTTACCATGACGTTAAAAAATCTTTTAAACTCTTAATAAAATCAAAGTTTCCAGGCTATAACAAATCATTTCCTTTTCTGTGATGTCGAATAACATCAGTTTTGCAGCTGTAAAAATGGTTGTCAAAATATCTTTGTAACATACAATGAATGGGATTTTAAAATTTGCTTTTTACTAAATCTCAATTGCCTTACTTTATACTTTACTGTAGTTGCTGGATGCTGTATCTTGATGTACACACACTGTCTTGCCTCATATGTTTAAGGGAACAAATCGAACGTTGCACTAAAAGGGCCGGGCTGACTGGTACGGACATTTGAGGCGCTGGGCTTCTGACGCCAACATGGCAGGTTCGATCCTGGCTCAGTCCGGCAGTATTTGATGGTGCTCAAATACGTCAGTCTCGTGTTGGTAGATTTACTGGCACGTAAAAGAACTCCTGAAGGGCTAAATTCCAGCACCTTAGCGTCTCCAAAAACCGTAAAAGTAGCTAGTGGGCCATAAAGCAAATAACACTGTTGTTGTTGTTATTATTATTGTTATTATTATTATTATTATTATTATTATTATTATTATTATTATTATTATTATTATTATTATTTGCACTAAAAGGAAAAAGAGTTAGGCCCTACTCAAAAAGTTTGTTTGGAACTGTGAAAGCAAATTATTTACTGTCAAGACACTTTCAAAGTGATAACTTAGAAAGAAGGTTTAGTCAGTACTTATAGCTTATTGGTTGTAACTACAATGTTACTGCACCTCAAGTCCTAGAAAGTGAGATGAAAATTAGGATTAAGGGTGTTCTAGGGTTGTGGTGGTGGTGGTGGTGGTGGTGGTGGTGGTGGTGATGGTATGGAAAAGTGAGGTTTGGCTGTAGCCAATTAGAAATGTCTGATTCCATCAAGACAGATGTTATTGGGCTCAATATGGAAATAATAAACTAGTTAGACTTACATTTATCATGTGAAATTTTTTGGAGGTCATTTTGAGATGTCAGGGGTAATATGCTGTACATTTCTGGGTATACAATAAGGACATCCAGAAGGATAAGCTGTGACACTTGTTTAGGTCTCCTGCAGAGTAATGAAACAGGCCCTATTTTGAAGAACTTCAGAGAGGTGGGTTAGTGGTGCTATCACATTGTATTTGTGTCTGCAAAACAGTAGTATACGAAGACCATCTGGATTGTGAAAATATAATTTATGTTCTCTCTATCCTGAGCTGCTTTAGGAAGAGATGACACTCAACAGTTCTGGTTTGAACGCCTTCATTGTAGGCGTGACAATAATGGTGCGATAGATTGTTTATTGTCTATATTTTCCAATGTCGTGTTAAATAAGTGCTGAAAGCAGATGAATAACACGAGTTATGTCCGCAGTGAGGATAAAAACACTAAGCGGAGGAAGCTGTCAACACTCCACAATAATTGAGCTTGTGAGTACTGTTCTTAAAGTGTTCTGTTTTTGTTCATGTAAAATGTGTATTTCTAACTTCAATGAATGCATTTGCTGATGTGTGTGTTTCTTAGTGCCATTTTATGAAGAGTGTGCATTTATCACAATCATCATGTTGGTCTAAATGTAGTGAATATGGGTGAAGTCATTCAAAATCGTACACGCCCCCTTTTCTCTCGGCCTCCACTTGACAGACAGATACAGCGTTGCCAAGCATACCTTCCGGCTTTAACTGTAGATGGCTATGGAAGAAGTAATGATATTAATACGTGTTCTGTATGCACTCAGGGAAACCTGTAACAAGCAGTACCTACTATTGGATTCACAGGTATAGATACTCAAGTTTAAGCTTTTATTAAAAAAAAGAAGGAAGGGTTGCACCAATCTCAAACCTAACTGCACCAAATTTTAGCTCCATTCTTTATGCATTAACAGTGGTATACAACTCTTTTCGTCTAGTGTATTTCTGCAGTGGTTGTAACTGGAATGAAAAAGACCATATTTTTGGCATTCTACATACAAACCACGACTATGTAACTTCAAAATGTGCCATCCAAACGTAATAAAATGTTAATGTGTCATAGCCTTAAGTGTCTTAAACAAGATTTCAAACTTACAAGAGTTTATCACTACAGCTTATGGATTTATGGATACTCCTTGTAAAATGTTTGCTGACAATGTAGCAGCAATTAAGTTAAGCAAAAGTGGTAATGTGAGTGAAAGATCAAAACATACTGATATCATGTGTACGTATAGAACTAGTTGAGAAAAGACTCGCTGAGTTTGTGTATGTGGCATCAGAAAGAAATACTGCACATTTGTTAACTAAGAATGTACTGAACAACAAACTTAAGAGATTTTTACAGCCTTACTGAATTATGATGAAGGGGTAGTTGACAGAAGTGTAGTTGATATTATCATGAGAAAATGGGGGAGTGTTGGAATATGTATATTTTCTCATTAAAAAAAATACATCTTGTATATTATAGTATTATGCAGTCTATGACAAATATTTCAGGTTGGTAACTAGTGTTCATGTGTATCATATTATACTGTACTTTGGAGAGATAAGGTGCAATTTTATTCTTGCTTTACTTGTTTGTACTGGGTAGAATACAATGTAGTTTTAGTGACAAAGATGTATGAAGAAGCTATGCTGTTATTCTAATTTTTAGTCTGGTACTGTTTGTTACCGATAGGCATTCTGGTGTGAAATGAAGAGATATCAACAATATTTAAAAAAATTAACAGTTCTTTTATGTCTAGGAATAAAAATTGATTCATGTAAAGTCAATACGGAACCATAATGAAATTTAATAAGTTGTAATCATACTCAAAATGCCAACATCAGGCAGAGATGAAAATGATACAATACAAGTCTGAAGAAAATAGAAACTTACTCTAAGAGCTCACAAGATGAATGTGATAATTATGCTTGTTGTTTAAAGGGGCCTAACATCTAGGTCATCGGCCCCTAATGCTATGAGATGAAATGAAATAATAATTAAAATTTTAAAACACTCACTAACTAGGATTTTAAAAAGTTATAAAGAAAATGATTATGAATTTAAAATCATCAGTGAATCTAATTCGTAATGCCTTATTTTCCTATAAAATGATTTAAAAATATATTAAAATGTAATAAAAATTGAATAAGGCATTCAATCATGCATTTCATTCCAATTAAAAAAACATTAAAAATACATAGGTAAAAAACAGTTTTATAGATAAAACATAGTTAACAATAAAATAAAAGTAAATAGAGACTTCACTTTTAAACACTTTAAACTGTTTGCCATCTTGCAGAAAGAGAGATATTGTACTCGGGAGTTTTAGACTACGGCGCTAATTGGCCAGGTCTGCGGATGTCTACTATAGTCAGATGACTGCAACAAGTATACACCAGGCAGTCTTGTGCCTTCACTAAGGAGGAGTGCATTGCTATACCATCTATACCAGGGTTGATCCGAAGACGACATAATACCACTGCTTCCCTCCGAGGAACTTGAAGGGAAGTCTTCTGTACCTTCGTAGTTATTTCAATGGTTTGAAGCTTACTTGAAACAGGGATGGCCTGCCAATCCTACTCCCAATGGGACATTATCAAATGTCTCAGATGAGAACAAATATCGCTGGTTGGAACTTTGTAAGGCAATGCGAGCAATGTGATCGCCTCCTTGGCAGCCCTATGAGCTATCTTGTTTCCCACTTCGCCCATGTGGCTTGGGAGACACAGAAAAATAATTCTGGTGCTAACCCTCCATAACCGCACCAGCAGGTCCTGGATCCAATGCATCAGAGGGTGCCACGGGAAACATGTATCAATAAACTGTAACGTTCTCAAGGAGTCAGGACACAACAGAAAGCTCAGAAGTTCACTGCACAGTGTGAACCAAACAGCTTCAAAGATAGCAAAGAGCACTGCCGTGTACATGCAGCAGGTTTCAGGTAGACAAAAAAGAAATCTCTTATTATCGACAATGAACACAAATCCTAATTTTGCTTCTGCCCTTGAACCACCGGTGTAAATAACTACTGTACTGACCCTGGATAAGGGCTAAAAATGGACATGAAGATCCTCCGATAAATGGAGGTGTCCGTGTTCACTTTTGGGCTTGTATGTAGATCCGGGACGATTTCAGGTCGTCATATTAACTACGGAGGTATTTTACTGGGTTGTCTAACAAGACAAGTAACTAAATGTACATGAAACAATCTGTAATTACTATCCCAACGTATACTGAACAGCTGCATTGCTCATGGATAAGCAACATGCAGCTGATTTTTTTCCGTTGTGGGATACGCAGGGATAGTTTTGGCGAAGTGGCATTTGTCACAAATTCTTAGCATAGGAAAACAGCATTTGCTGGTGCCTCAGGTGTAAAGGCGGCACACCAGTCAGTGAGCTGGCTAGCAATGGGGCTTGTACGGAAAGTTCCTGTTGCCAACCTCCACTGTGGTGAACACTATTCAATTTATCAAGAATGCTTTTTCTTGCTGATCCATATGCTGCACTGCCAAGGTGCTACGGAATCCTCACTCCATACAGGGCATGTAACAATCCTCTGAAGTGTCAGCAGCAAAACAGAGAGGATGGCATTCTGCTCCCTGGTTCAGAGCAAGGTAATCAGGATGGTAAAATCTCGAACCAGACATAGCCATGTAGTGACTGGCTGGATCAGGAGTTTCCAATTTGTGAAGACTCGAGGGCCATATTGGAAACCTTAGTCATGTTCGCGGGCCGCACTTGAATAAAAGGCCAATTTTCGTAAAATCCTGCATATAGTAGGCCTACAGAAGTACCATTTTGAAAAAGTAATATGAATAATTCAATTGAAATAAAGGTTTGATAATTGTAATTACTTAAGTAAAACATTATTTTACAATTGGAGCCGGGCTGAGTGGCTCAGATGGCTGAGGCGCTGGCCTTTTGAAGCCAGCTTGGCAGGTTCGATGTTAGATAATTCCGAAGGTGCTCAAATATGTCAGCCTCATGTCGACTGGCTTACTAGCACGAAAAAGAACTCCTGAGCGACAAAATTCCGGCACCTCAGCGTCTCCGAAAAACATCAAAAGTAGTTAGTGGGATGTAAAAACCAATCGTTATTACCTGAAATTTGGATTTTAAAAATTTAAAAATGAAATATAATCCATTCAGATCAAGTGAATTTAAAAAAAGAGGAAATAATATTAAAGCTTGAACTAGTTCGGACTTGGGTCTATAACGAATATAAAAAATAATACATTTTTGAACGACCTATAAAATATTATTTTGTAATTATTCTTCACATAATGTATTAAAATGCTCTCGCAGGCCACATTATAAAGTTTCGTGGGCCACATGGGGCTTGCGGGCCGCCAATTGGAAACCCCTGGGCTAGATGATTAGCAACTGTGGGTGGATCAGTGACGGTACTGCCTGCAACCGAAATTCTTGCTACAAAGTCTAGTCCTTGTACACCTGAAACGCATTGAAGTTTAATCCACACTTAAGATCTGTCATGGATGAGATATACTTCCCGTGAAGCTTTCTTACTCTGACGAATAAGAATAAGAATTCGTACCTTAGAGCGGAGTTTCTTAAATATTACCAAGTTGGCCACAGTAGGCTGTCTGCAATAGCAATCATGAGTGCGACATCGCTCTTTTATAGCTGCTGAAATTTCTTTGTTCCTCCAAGGGAAGAGTTTTCATCACGGACTCCCAGAAAAAGATGGAATGGACTCCTGAGAAGCAGCCTGAATACATTGTGTGATAGAATTTATATCACTGTCTACACTTGAGCTATTTGGGTCTATTGGTATTATAAATTTGCTCATTCAGGACAAATATTTCAGATTCCCTATGGGAATCAACATCTATATCATCTGATGGCCAAGCAGGCATCAATTTTTAGTGATAAGACAAAGTCTCTTAGTGCATTGGCCCTGCCGGTGGCTCCAGTTAGCCTACGCAGTGGCCTCCACGGTATGCACTAGCCAGCGTATTGGTAGGTGTGCTAGGTACCAACTGATGAGCCCGCCCTAGCACACGAGGGCGAAACGCTGGCAACCAAGAATGAGCTAGCTGGAAAATTTATAATGTCCAATAACGGACCATTTATATTGGTATTATAAATTTGCTCATTCAGGACAAATATTTCAGATTTCCTATGGGAATCAACATCTATATCATCTGATGGCCAAGCAGGCATCAATTTTTAGTGATGAGACAAAGTCTCTTAGTGCATTGGCACTGCCGGTGGCTCCAGTTAGCCTATGCAGTGGCCTCCACGGTATGCACTAGCCAGCGTATTGGTAGGTGTGCTAGGTACCAACTGATGAGCCCGCCCTAGCACACGAGGGCGAAACGCTGGCAACCAAGAATGAGCTAGCTGGAAAATTTATAATGTCCAATAACGGACCATTTATATTGGTATTAAGACAGCTAGTGATGTGAACTCTGGCTAATCCATCGGGGAGGAGTCTTGACGGATTTCTGTTTCAACAAAGTAAGAACAATGGGGAAATGGTTACTGTCACAGAGGTCATCGTGTACATCCCATTGAAGCAGGGAAACGAGAGCATGTCTGCACAGACTAACGTCAATGTGGGAAAAGGTTGCGTGCGCTACGCCGAAGTATGCAGGTTCCCCTGCATTCAAAATGCTTAAGTCCAGTTCTCCTATCAACTTCTCCAACTTCATTCCTCAGGGACAAGGTATTTCAGAGACTCATAATGAGTGATGGATGTTAAAATCACCCAATAAGAGGAACGGAGATGGGAGCTGATCTATAAGGTCAATTATATAACTGATATTTAGAGGCTGGCCTGGTGGTAAATACACATTACAAATTGTAGTTATGACAGGCAACAAAACATGTACCGCTACCGCCTCCAGCTAGGTTCTGATTCACTGTAGGTGTCAGAACGACTGAAAATCCTAGTTGGCATAGTCCTAATGTTTTCAGTAGAGTCCAAAATTTTTCAAGACCGAATGACGAACTGGTCAGAAATTAGTTTCTTGAATACAGACTATATTCACCGCGAACTTACTGATTAGCTGGCACAGCTCGGTAGGATGCCTATCATAACTGTTACAGTTCCACTGTAATAGTGCCATCAGAGATCCAGCTCTATGGCCTTTGGTCACAGGGGTCCCGGGTTCGACTCCCGGCAGGGTTGGGAATTTTAACCATCATTGGTTAATTTCTCTGGCACGGAAGCTGGGTGTAGGTGTCGTCTTCATCATCATTTCACCCTCATCATGACGCGCAGGTCGTCTACAGGAGTCAAATCCAAAGACCTGCACCTGGCGAGCCAAACATGTCTTCGGGCACTCCCGGCACTAAAAGCCATACGCCATTTCATTTCAGTGCCATCAGAGGATGGAGATGAATGCTTGACGCTTTTCTGCGCGGGGAGTGCTCCTATGAGGGAAGCTTGCAGGTTTTACAGAAGGTGGATCTGCTGGTGCTGAGATACACCCTACAGATGGAGGGCATATTTCCCCCTTCACAGGAGGGGTGAGGAAGCACCTAGGAATGACTCCCTTCTTCTCAATCTTCTTTCCTTGTTTAAATGGGCTGGGAGGCAGATTCCTAGTCCTGGTCGATGTGCAGCCTCCACCAGCCTGGGCGTGGCTTTCGACGACCTCTTGGCAGAGGGAGACTTTGTCTTTCTCTCTTGCCGTGCCAACTTAATTTTCTTATTAATAAAATTTTCTTAGCCAGCATGAAGGTTGAAGGCTGGGTTTTCCCCACTTTCAAACTTTTAACTCTTTGTGGAATTGCTCACAGGAGCAACTGCTGACTTGGGCACAGTGATCTTCACAGGTCCTGCTGGAAGAAACAACGAACCAGGTAGACTCTTGTGTTATAACGCTAATGTCTTGTGGCTTATCAGGTGCATGCAAGGAAATAAACTTACAGTACTTTTCTTGATATGAAAGACCGTCCAATATCTCTTGGATCTTCTTCTCATTGAAATAGGCAGGACAGTATCTCGAACACAATAAAGACAAGGGTAGTTACTGCGCCTGTTCAGAGGTATGCACTGTTCCGTGCCATGAGCTTCTTTCCACATGTTGTAACGGTTCAAATCCCATTACAAATATTTCTCTACATTATTATTAATTTATCTGTATTATTATTAAAGTATCTGTATTATTATTATTGTACCGGGTGGTAAACCTCAACCACGCACATTTAAAAGAAGCGCCTTAAGGAACTCTACCCTGTATCTATCAAACTAAATTTGAAACCACTAATGCATGAAGTTGGGACAATGACCAGAAGATGTCACCACTGAACAACTGAGTAATGTGTTATTTTGAAGTTGCCTAAAATGACTGGATATATTTGTTTTGTTTTGGTTTAAGTCAAGAAGTTTGAATTTTTCTCCATAGATGTCATTACAAAAAAAATGTGGTCATGCACTCTGGTGCAAGGTGGAAGAATTTGTGATTTAAAGAAGTTTGTGTTTCTAGGTTTTCATAACTAAATCAATGTTAATTTATTTTGTTATTTCAAGGTTTGCAACACTTCCTTCTCATCCCGCCAGCTTTTGAATCAGGCCAATTACAAATTTTTGTATTTATTTTTCAGCCTATCACAGGCTTCTTGTAGATTTTTATTCGGCCAATAAAAATGAGAGGGTGTGTCCGGATTTAGTCCAGAACCTTCTCGAACCATCCCCTTGGGTATATAAGCGGCAGCTTTTTCAAGCTACCTTGTCTTATAGATCGCCGAATTTCTGAGAGTGTGTGTGTTAAGACAGGAGATGGGGAGCCTCATTCTTCGGCAGGCAGTACACCAGCCCAGGTAATGGTCACCAGTTTTATATCTCAGTAGCTACCTCCACAGACTTACAAGAGGGGAAGGTTCTAATTTCTAACTACGTAACCACCTTTTTTCTAAAATGTAAACCTTCTTTCGGCTAATGTAAAATTTCATAAAGACTTATTTGTAAATCGGGGATAGAGTGCGTTACCCTCTCGAGTTTCCTTTCAATTTATCTCGAGGTGACTACGATTTTGTAACCATTTTTCTGCACATATGACGACCTTGTTTTGAGTGAAAATTCACCAACGTGTTCACTAATTAATTTGATATTTTATTAATGATAAGATCTTGTAAATGTTTTTTAATGTATTCACTCATGCAACATATTTTTATAATTTCCAACCAGACGTCTGGTAGAATTTTGAGGTATTTGATATGACCGATGATGCCCCACAGAAGGGGTGAAACATGTCTCAAAGATTTTTAACGATGTTTAACTAATATGTTAACATCTTGTACTGTGTTGAATAGGTTGAGTTAAAATAAATTTCTTATATTATTATAAATTAAGATTCTTTCAATATGGAGAAAATGATTTTCATTACTTGTAAAATCTTATGTGAGCTCGATACGAAGGTCCTCTTGGCAAGCAGGACACGTCACGAGCGATAAACCTGCGGGTGACGTCAGTGCCACGTGTTGTATGCCTTTCTCTCGAATGTACTGGAATAAAAATTTACTAACTTTTTAACCGATGAAGATACAGAAATGGGACATACCTCGTCGTGTAGCTAGTATTCTGAAGGCAAACATATGTCAAACTCAACAAATTCCATAAAGGCGTTGAAGAGATAATAAGCGAGAAAGAAACCACATTTCTTCTTGTGACTTGGCGAGTAACCTTGGCCTTAAGGAATATAAGCCGCGGACCGGGCCGAAGCAAACCAGTTCAAATTCTTTGCTCACAGCTGGCTTGTCAGTCATGCTACTTGCGACAAGTGAAGTCGAATCCAGTGTTCATTCTACGGAAACGTCGTGATACTTGTGTAATTTTCGACAACAAGTTGACATTTAGTTTATGTGAACACCAGTGAGTAACCAGTGGATTTTCTTGAGAAATTGTTGGACTTACAATTCATCACGGATATTTGAACTTCGGAATATAATGTGTTTATAACCTCAAAGTTATAAGACTTGTAATATTTTGCCAATATTGGAACTTATAAAACATCTCAATTCTGTGTGATTAACTTTGACAAACTTGAAGTTAGCACGACTACTTTAAATTTTAATAATCATGAACTGTTTCAACTTAGAACATCGTGATTGTAGGTTTGCAACACATTAACTATTTTGAATATTACCAAAGTCTACCACTTTAATTTGTACATAAAGACTGTTCACTAATTTTTGTAACAGACTGTACCATCTGAAACCAATTCGTGTGAATAGACTATTTAATGAATGTTAAAAATTAAAAATTAAATAATAATGAACTGTAAATATGCCATAATACATTATGCATACTCCGTAATTCAGTGACATTGTGAATTATAGGATTCATACACGAATACTTGAGGAACTGTGACAGTGAGAAGGAACATTATGATATATTAAGAGAGAGAGAGCTATTTATTTATTTCTTTGTTGTGAAAGTGAGTCATGATAAACTGTGCTTCGAATGAGAGTTATTTCTGACAAGACGAATGGTGTGCAATGAGTGTAAAGATGAACTATGCATAGAAATGTGTTTTCTCATTTTCCAATTATCGCAACTTACGAAAAGAAACAGTGCTTCGACACATTTCTTATCTAGTGAATGGTGATTATTTCTGAAACAGTTATAATCAGTTCTAACAGCACAAATCAAATGGTGCTCGTTTCAACATAGGACACACTATCAGTGGCCTAGTCAGATGGACTTTCTCGTGTTAAAGCCTGGTGGTAGTAATGTTACCACCATGCAGCGTGTGCCTGAGTGCCACTGTTAGTAATACTACTACCACCATGAAATTTGAAATTCAGTCATTCAAAAGCTATTTGTGTTATCGAATTAGATTTTATTTTAACGTGTTGTCAATTTCCTTTACTATTGTTAGGTGGTGTTATCGATTGATAGTGATTGGTGGTGCAACCTTGGAACAAAGTTTCGTAGCCATATGCACTCAGCTAGATCTTACATAATTGCTGACAAACGTACTCCTCTCACACTCTGGTTGGATAAGCTCACATTTATGCGCACGTGTTCTAATGATAGATTACCGGTATATGACTTCACAGATTTAGAATGAAAGTCTAGTGAGTCAGCAGTCTGCAATCATCTCTCAAGTAGTTGATTTATACTGTATATCGAGATATGGATTCCAGACCTAGTACAAGTAAAGGAAATCCTACGCTTGCATACAGCACACGAATAAGTGAACAGATTATTACGGAACTTGCAAACGATTCGAATTCTGATCTGTATGAAAGTGATTGTGGAGAACAAAATGAAAATTTACAAGCCCCTCAGGATGATGAATCATCAGCAGCAGAACCAGTCGCAAAAAGACGAAGGGAAGTGAGAAGCACGCGAACACAATGGAAACAAGATTTTGCTCCTGTGAACAGGCCCCATTTTTCTTCCCCTATCAAAATTTTGTGAATGTTTGGCAAATGATTTGCTGAGTAGTGTTGGTACTGAATTACTGAAGAATCACGAGCATCATCAGCGGGAAGGCTAGTAGGTAGAGATTATTTTCCACACAGAATAATATTGCAGTGGGTTTGAAGAAGGAAGGACACTCGCAGCGTACGTTCAAGGTTTGCTACAACGAGTCCAAATACAACACCGACAGTGCTGTGAAGAAAATGACGACCATTTATTGCTGTCTTTGCATAGGAGAATGTTTTGAGTGTTACCATAACAAAGCTAGGTATTGGGAATAAAAATGTGTAATTCTGTTGTTCAGTGACGGAAAACTATCAAACTTTTCTTAGTGAATTAGAAATTAAAGTACGTGAACAACGAGGATAACAGAATGTACCAATATTGTAGCCTGATATTTCTAATGCTGAAGGTACACATTTTTGAATTGATTTCATGTGATAGTCCACTTTTTCTAGAATATGTATATAAATTTGTTTATTTATACTGCAAAAACTGACAAAACTGTGATTTATTCTGACAGTTTAAATCACGCCGGCACAGGGTAGGGACGCTATCTTGACTCGCCGGGCTCATAGTGTTAACACGAGAAATCCTGACTCGAGACGACGTAGAAGATCGACGGAGATTTGGTGAAGATCAACGCAGAACGTGGACTTGGTACTACGAGAGATGGTTCCTAAGACGTGGTACTATGGAACATCATGGTGCTTGCTGTTAGCTGAGTTCCAGATTGCTGCTTGCAGAGCAGTATTCGACAGTTCGAGCTTAACAAGAAGACATAATTCAAGTGATATAAGTGTCTTTTCATTTAGAAACATAATTCTGCTTTCAACAGAATTCTTATTCTGACAAAGAACTTTAATTCAATTCAAAAGCTCACTTACCTAATATTTTGACGAACAATTATTAGCAGATTATAAATTTTAAAAATTAAAAAAATACAGACAGACTTTTGGAAGACAGTGTGCTCTCGTAATATCGTATGTTCTCACTTGATGAAACTTTAGAATTTCAATTCAGTGCTTTATTTATAGTGAAGGCGAACAATAAACTCTTAATCTCTTAACATGAAAGCCCGAGTATACACGGGGTTTTATATATTTATATAAAATAAAATCCCGAGTATACTCGGGAATGTCGCTCATTGATCGGTACCTAATTTAAAAGCCCGAATATACTCGTTTCTTTTTCTTTCTCAATATTTCCGCCAAATGTTTATGAAATTATTACTTAAGGGTCCTATTTTTGCAAACAGATGTGTCTGACTCAACCGTAGTGGATGTCGGTGACTCAGGCAGTTCGTTTTAGCGGCTTTCCCGCCCGATGTAGCATTGTGTGCTGATCCTTGTTTTAGGGCATTTCACACAGCCACAAACATATGAACAGTATCGAGTGTCATGTTGTATTACTTGCCATCTGTTTAGCGCTGAGTTATTTATTTTAGAACCCGTAAAAAAATATAATGAGTATACTCGGGATTTTAAAACAAGAACTTTTTGGTGGCTTATATTTCATTGTTAAGTTCGAAAAATATATTTTCATTGTTACCACTGTCATTAGTATTCAATAAATAGCCAATTTTTTATTTAAAAATTAGGTAAAAAAAATCACAATTTTGTAAATAATTGGTATGGTTTATTTTTTGTTTTTCGCTAGTTGCTTTACGTCGCACCGACACAGATAGATCTTACGGCGACGATGGGACAGGAAAGGGCTAGGAGTTGGAAGGAAGCGGCCGTGGCCTTAATTAAGGTATAGCCCCAGCATTTGCCTGGTGTGAAAATGGGAAACCACGGAAAACCATTTTCAGGGCTGCCGACAGTGGGGTTCGAACCTACTATCTCCCGAATACCGGATACTGGCCGCACTTAAGCGACTGCAGCTATCGAGCTCGGTAATTGGTATGTTAAGAGGTTAATTAGCAATATTCATATGAATGGATGAAAACCATAACGGTATAAGTAGCATTTTGGTCATTCAGAGAAAAAGGCATTTAAACATCTTAACACTCGTATAAAGCATGCTATTTGTAGTTATACCACCCGTCACCAGAGCGCAGAATATTACCGCTATCACTTGTATCTCTTTGCTGGTGAAAAAATACATCCTCCTGGAGTTAAATCCTGCACTTAACCCATTTTAACAAAACATTTCGCTTATACCGTTATGGTTTTCATCCATTCATAAAGTGTATAAGAAGTTACGTAAAATAGGACAACACTTAGGACTTTCTACCAAAAGGTCGAATTTAATTTCAAGTGTTTTATATTTGAATATAAATAGTTTGAGACGTTTACGAGAAGGAATTACAAAATTTACTTTGTTCAATTTACGTAGAAAACATACTCTGAAATCACAAGTGATAATAGAAAGGACATTAGGATTTCGTTGAAGTGGAATTTAACTTACTTTCAACATGCTTTATTATTTTACATCAAGAAAGTCATGACGGACATAACTGGTTATAAAGAACATTATTCAGTTGGATTTTTAAATGATCAACATAATTTTTTCGATATTTTGTTGTTGGAATTGGGGTATATTTTCCAATAAATATCTATGAATACTACAATTCAGCGATATAATAGGGTAACTTTTTATAGATTGAATAAACGGAAGAAAGTTATCTATTATTTCGCCCTGCGATCCTCCCTCTCTGTACCCTCTCCTAAGGACTAGGCACCCCTCAGAATGACCTCATGTTCTTTGAAATCATTTTTTTCTGGTAAAGTATTATGATAACTGTTGTGAAACCTTCCCCTCCGTTAAACTCCCGTCGTCCATTTCCTGCTGGCCATTACCTAGCCCCCGTCTCCTTAATCCATGTATTGCTGACACACACTATCCATCTTCCTACCACTTGCAAAAAGCAAATAAATATTGTACTCTCATGCTCCAGCAAAAAAATTTCTGTCGCCCAGATACTTATTGTTTCATTACCCTCTCAGTCGTCGTCAGCGGTGTCTCAGAATCTGGCGAGCGATACCAGAGTAGGGTAAGGGCCCACTCCACTCTAGTGAAGTCTCCTTCTGAGTGGTGCGCCGGAGCTCTATCTTTCCGGAAGGAGCTGAAGTGCGGTAACTCTACCGCCAATCCATCTAGGGACTATACTTCAACATCTGATCTGCGGCGACCATCACCACGACTACCCATCTCATAGTAGCGGGAGAGGTGTATCTGAGGATAGCTCGGGGGTCCGGGGGAGCTCACCTGGGTATCGGCAGCGGCGGCCGGTCTTGCCGTCGAAAATTATCGGCGTGTCCTAGACTTCTACGATGGTATGAAGACTTTCTAACTAGTTTTCCAATTTTTTCTAAAAGAGACTTTCAGCAAGAAATTTCTCATCTATAAAATTTCAATGAGAAACTTTTCTTAATTCAAATTTCTTCTGTGTCACCCCAAGGAAGGAACTTTAGGGGGGGAGGTCTGTACTGGGAGGTTCACCTCAACCCTGTACATTAAAAATAAGCGCCTTAAGGAACTCTACCCTGTAAGTATCAAACTAAATTTGAAACCACTAATGCATGAAGTTGGGACATTGACCAGAAGATGTCACCACTGAATAATTGAGTAATGTGTTATTTTGAAGTTGCCTAAAATGACTGGATTTATTTGTTTTGTTTTACGTCAAGAAGTTTGAACTTTTCTCCATAGATGTCATTACAAAAATCCTGTGGTCATTCACTCTGTTGCAAGGTGGAAGTATTTGTGATTTAAAGAAGTTTTGTGTTTCTAAGTTTTCATAACTAAATCAATGTTAATTTATTTTGTTATTTCAAGGTTTGCAACACTTCCTTCTCATCCCGCCAGCTTTTGAATCAGGCCAATTACAAATTTTTGTATTTATTTTTCAGCCTATCACAGGCTTCTTGTAGATTTATATTCGGCCAATAAAAATGAGAGGGCGTGTCCGGATTTAGTCCAGAACCCTCTCGAACCATCCTCTCAGGTATATAAGCGGCAGCTTTTTCAAGCTATCTTGTCTTACAGATCGCCAAATTTCTGAGAGTATGTGTGTTAAGACAGAAGGCGGCGAGCCTCATTCTTCGGCAGGCAGTACACCAGCCCAGGTAATGGCCACCAGTTTTAGATCTCTGTAGCTACCTCTGCAGACTTACACGAGGGGAAGGTTCTAATTTCTAACTATGTAACCACCTTTTTTTCTAAAATGTAAACCTTCTTTCGGCTAATGTAAAATTTCATAAAGACTTAAATTATAAATCGGGGATAGAGAGTGCGTTACCCTCTTGAGTTTCCTTTCAATTTAGCTTGAGGTGACTACGATTTTGTAACCGTTTTTCTCCTGTAAATTACCAAGTAACTTGTTCATTCTAGTCACCTCAGTAGCTTGGGATTATCCCCTGTATCATCGGGCCGCGAGCCCAATTAGGGTTTTAGAGTTGGTTTTCAAGGAGCGCAAGTGTATGCCTCCATCCATTTTGAGTTTGGGCCAGTAATATTAACCTGTTCTTCCTTTCCACAAAGGCCCTGTAGTTTGGGTAATAGATACCCCTGTGTACAAAATTGTAAATTGAAGGTTGAGTTTAGAGAGGCCAGAAATTTGTAAGATTTTTTTGTGTAATGTTGCCTTGAGTGGGCTGTAAGAAATTGGGAGCGCAGTCTCCTTGGTTAAAGTTGGAGAGCATGTAAGCTATTTTCTGAGATTGCTAATTTTACTGTATTATTGAGGGGTGCCTCTGGAAGGCTGTAAATTTTTATTGGTTGGAGCAAGATTCTCTGTCTTGGGAAATTTCCCTCCTTGTCTATGTAAATGCTACATTGGCGACCTTGTAAATTTGTAAATTAGGGGCTTGAAGCCCAAATGTGTTAAATTTCCTATTCTGGTATCAAAATTGTCATTGTATTTGATACATTGGTTTTCCTTCACTAAGTGAAGAATTTTGTTAAGTTTTGAGATATGAAAAGAAATATAACCTTTATTTAAAGTTTTAAATTAATTTTTGATATTGTAGTTAGATCCATTCAGGCCCACGCCTTCTTTCACCTCTCTCTGAACCACGGAAACTCCGTAACAGTTATTACTACTATTATTGTAACTATTATTATTGTTTGATTCAATTCTGTAATCTGATTTTGCTATGAATTAATTATTGTTTGCCTTATGGTATTTAATTTATTATGTATATATGTGTGTGTGTGTTAGCATTAAAATCATGTAGAGTGATACTTACTGCCTAATATCAGATATGGATATTATTTGTGACACTACTTTTAAAACATTGCTACATATGGTGCAATACTGTTACAGTAACTATTGAGTCATCGCTCTGTCAATGTATGCATTTGTAGACTATGAGATAATTTAGGGAACTCCTAGTTTGCCTGAGGCTATTTCATCACTATATGTACTACTTTGGAGCTGGGTGGGAGTTACATTATGTATTCTTTTAGAAATGACGTGTGTGTGACAACTTATGTCTATATAAAGGGGTTGTATCCTATAGCGGCAGTCAGTCGGATAGTTCAAGTTGGTTGGAAGCAGTTGACTGGAAGGAGTTGGGGAGACTTGCCATGAAGTCAATTGGAGTCAAATGGGAGGAGACAGATGGTGTACAGTGAGATAGTCAGTCATATGGAGAGTGAGGCCACAGCTGGTCTGTCAAATATAGAACGGTCACATGGATACCTAGTCGTCAGTGACAAAATTGTTTGTGAAATGTGAATTTCAAGTCATGTTATATCTCGTTTGTGAAAGTAAAAGGATACAACACCGAATTAGGTTTGAGATACCTACAGCTGATACCAACTGAAAGGAATAAGTCGTAATAACACTCAAAGTGTTGAAGGTACTGTTACGTAAACCAGTGAGGGATAAAATTCTTGTACAACTTTTAAATGTCCGGTCAAGAGGATTTCACATTTAATGCCTAGTGTTTCTTTCAGTTGTTACTAGCAAAGTACCCGTTCTTCGTACGGGTTATCAGAAACTGGGTTTAGTTACTCATACTATCGGTGTGACTGACTTCATTAGATATTTATATCACTGGTGTATTTACTTAAGTACGTAGAAATTATTTGTCATGTTTGGAATTATAGTGTACTGTATATCTTCTTCGTTTTTTCTTCATAGGGACCTCTAAATATTAGTTCTTAATTAGCGTCGACCTCTAAGATCTTTTGCTACCATGTTTTTCTTTCATCCCCACCTAGATATACCTGCTCCCTTCACAAAGCTGCAGGTTTAGTGTAAGTATACTTCCGCTAGATAGTACCACAAATATAAATATTATTGAATGTATTTGTTTGATCCGACATTTCGGAACTATTACAAATGATCAAGGAAATACGTGATGCATAAAAGAAACTACTATAATTATCGAGAATTATAATTCTCAGGGCTTGTCACTCATGTCGCACATCATATAATGAATATGAGTATAAATGTTGAGAAATTTTTTCAAGTCATGTGCGCACCGCACCATCTTGACAATTGTGTACAGTATATAGGTTGTTTTCATGGTTAAAATGATTGTAAAAGTGGACCAAAATATCGGCACTAATAACATCAGCGATCCTGCTACTCCATGATTTGATAGAAAATAGTTTAAACTATAGGTAACAGACTCCGCAAAATGCTGAAACTTAAGCTAGTACGTAAAAACGGAGGCCCGTCGGCAACCACTGGTCGCTGTACTACGGAGATCTCCGGGGCTATTATTTATATACTTCACTTCCTTTCCATCCCCGCCCAAAGAAGAAAGAAGTGCTATGAGTGTCTTTTATATACTTCACTTCCTTTCCATCCCCGCCCAAAGAAGAAAGAAGTGCTATGAGTGTCTTACACAACAGTTTATTTTTTCCAGATAGTAAGTCATATGTGTATCAATTTTGGTTGGCAGCTACGCCAAAACGTACATGCATAATCTAGCTGCTGTAGAATCTTGGAGCTGACGTTGCCATGGTTACGGCTGTTCGTTTCTTTATCCAATTCCTAGAGCAGGGGTAGTGTGGTGAAAAATATCTCCGTAACAGTTGGTTTTAGGGCCTTAAAACAGGGTTTTTGGGCCCATAGGGCTTATCGAGTTTTGTTCTTTGAGTCAAGAGGATTAAATTGAGCTTTGTCTCGTCCTTATACTACAAATTCAATATTTTGCGTATATTAGCCTATTATTTTTATATCTCCACCCCGTGCCCCCCACCTCGAATTGTTTTGAAAATAAAATACAGCCCATGTTACTCACTGGCAATGTAGCTTTCTATAGGTGAAGTAATGTTTAAAATCGATTCCGTTGTTTTTGAATCTATTTGTTACAGACAACCATACAAATTTTTCCTCTTTATAATATTAGTTTAGATTTCAGAGTTTTATATTATCATTTACACGTTGCAGCAGGTATATATAGAATATATTTTGTTTAGTATCAAGTACAATTAATTGTTTCATTTCAACAGTAGATCAGATAACCTCACATTTTAATGGGGAAAGCAAACTTCATGTCCTTTTCCAAGAACCTATATGTTATGCTGTTGAAGTAAGCTTATTACCTCACACCCTAAAGATATTCAAGACTCTCATTCTATTATTATTATTACACTGATTTGTAGCTGGCGCCCATCAACAATTGTGTAATCAGGTAAGTATTAAGTGCACGTACATAGTCCAACGATTGAGTATTAAATATTAAATAAATTTTATTTCATGAATATTTTAATACAGTTTCATTTTAAAATCAGTGAGAAAACCACAATGTACCACAGAAAGATTGATTTAAACAAGAAGTTACCATATGTCCAAACCCTTGGCAGTTACAACACTGCATGGGGTGGGATGTATGGCCTCACACCCCAACGATACGATGTTTACCTTGACTTTCTCCGGTAACACTGACAACTTGAAAGAAACAATAAAAGCACCAGTGGTAACGTCTTCATCATTGTCTTTGCGCATAATACACTGGACGTGCGTCAGCCATGTTTTTCATGTCTTCCATCAGCTCATCGTCAGTATTGGAGATCAGGTCATGGTGGAAAATGACTCTGCGAACCAGATTCAAGGATTTGAGCTCTTACACTTTGACGGCAATTTTGCCAAAGTGGTCACACTTGAACAACAGCTCAGCCTGAACTGCAGTGCGCGTCTTTAATAGCTTTATTATTATTATTTTTTTTTGCTACGGGCTTTACGTCGCACCGACACAGAACCAAAATCAACAATCATCACTTTGAAGACAAACCCAACACCAGAACTACTATAACTTGGACAGAAGAACGAAGGAAGAAGCTCAGCGAGAGGATGAAGAGATTTTGGGAGGAAAAGAAGGCCAACACATCAGCTAAGCAAGTTCAACCGTGCTCCTGAGTAGGGCATAACGATGTAAAAAATAATACTTCCTCTGTCCCAAAATAATAGTCGCATTTCTTTCGCAAGTAATTTATTGACAATAAACAATACAGAGAGGAATATACTTATAACACTAATACACCACACTAAGCCGATGCTATTGACAGTACTCATGAATGCACTTGATCACTCAACACGTTCTAAGGCACCACGAGCTGATATGACAATGTCGGAATCACACTGTAGAACAGAATGTGATGTCGTGTCTTTGTGCCTAACAGAGTGTGGAACTGACCTCCAACATTCATAAACATTTTATATGTTTTTTATGGCTGATGATGACCTAGACTAAGGTCGAAACCGGTCCCATTTAAATAGAAATGTGATTGCTACGTTTCTTTCTTTTGAGTATTGAATAGGTTGAACCTCCTTTCCAGTTATTTAATTTTTAACAAGAGGTATACACCCCTGTCGTTGCAGTTTCTGTTTCCCCATGTGAGGCAGGTTGTAACAATTCTTTCCATGAACCTTCATGCATTCAACCATAACTTGTTGCAGGGTCAGGAAAACATTATTCATTGTCTCAGCAGGAAGGTCGCTGAAGGCTTTTTCAACAGCAGTAACAAGTTCATCTACTGTGGATGTTGCCTTTTGATACTGAAGAGACTGTATGGCATGGAAGAAGCCGAGATCTAGGACATTCATATCTGGGCTGTTTGGAGGCTGACAGTACAATTGTATGGTTAGACCAGTATTCGAAACGGCAGCTTTAAACTCAGGATCAGACGGATCAATGTGCGGTTTTGCATTATCCTGTTGTATGTAGGTGGGTTTTGATGCTGTCCATGAAGGCAATTTTAACTGGATAGCAGGAAGAACTTTCTCGATGAGCATCTTTCTATATTCTTCCTGTGTAACGGATTGGATAGGTTTCGTAATCAGTGTCCCCTTAGGCCTATTTTTGCTACTGTGTTTTGCTGGTTCCTGGACAATGAATGGATATACACCAAGTTTACCATCAAAGTACTGGTTACGAATTGAATCAGGACGGGGACGTGCCACTGCTGCTAGAAACATCACCTTCGTAATGAAGTGTTTATTCTGAGAGGTTCAAGGTGGATAGGATTCTTCAGCAGCAAGGTAAAATCGTCCTTTTCCTGCAGATATGCAAAACCATTTTTCATCAACATGAATCCGATCGAACATATCCTGAAATCTTGCTCTGCGTATCGAAAGTGCTGGATCCAACATTGACAAACAAAATTGCAAACGCTTCTGTTGGTTTTAGTCTTGATGAATGTCATCAAACAGCTTTTTCTTGGATTCTGCGATGCACTGTTAAATTTGCCATACCCATAGCAACAGCTACAGATCTGATAGTCTTTCTTTGATGCAATGAAATGTTTTTAAGTCTATCCTGATCTATGCATTTCTTCTTTCTACCGACTCTCCCTTTCATTCTAGCGGAGACATCAGCAACGATGTTGTCATTCATTATGGAGTACTCACCTTGTTTCCATATGCGCTCTATGGACCGTCTATGATCGGCAAATTTCACAGCACTTTCCTTTATTACACCTCTTTGCAAGATGCCATTATTACTTACACTAAATAAATGCTCATAAATGGCCCTCCTCTGATCATCATCAATATTTTTCACTCTTCCCATTTCTTCAATGGCACTTCACTGCAAGTACAATATGTAAACAGTACGTACTTCATATTGACATCTATTGTACACACAGGGCGTCTGACTCACGTCACTACCACTGCATTCACTGATAGTTTGTGTTGATCTGAACACCTCGGTTCATGCGACCGCCTTCCAAGGTCATGCGCAGATGTCCCAGACTGCTAAACCATCACTGTTCTGTGCTTAAATTGCTATTACATTGCCGTTGTTAACAATAAAAGCTCGTTGATGGAATGCGACTATTATTTTGGGAGAGAGGAAGTAATAGTTAGAATGAGGTAGACTAAAAATTTTCAGATGCGCTCAATTAATATCGAAAACATATGCACATTTAGCACATGAAAACAACAAACTGTAAAAATCAGATTGGGCAACATGACAAATAAGGAACGGAGGTGGAAAGCGGTAGGACCATACCCAGGCAGTGAGAATGTATTGGCAGTGCTGATGAAGTGAAATTAGTGGTGATTCAATTTAAACACAATTTACTGGATCAATAATACTGATAGAAATAACATAATTTGCAAAGGTAATAACACTGGTAAAAGTAACATTACAAACGGAACTTGCCAAATAATAATAACAAAAGATTACACTGAACGTACAGTACAAACTTCACGGTGCATAATTTCAAGAAGGAACATTATACTGAACTTACAAATTTCACGGTACTAATATTAAGTGACCTACCAAATTAGCTAGTTATTTTAATAACTTATTGCTTTATAAAGTAAGAGTACACAGTAACACTGAAGGAAGAGAAAACATCTTAGTACATAGCACTTTTAGGAGGCAACCTTATCAAAAACACTTCTGAAAAAGGAGCTCGTCCTAAATGAGAATATGCTAAGAGGACACGGATTTAAGAGAGGCAGCCCCGAGGGGGAAATTTACAATTTAAATATTTATTCAATTTACCACCAAAGAAAAGGGAATTGAAAATTTTACATATTAAAACAATTTATAAAAGGAAAAGAGAACTGCCTCTAAACAAAAATGATATGACTAGCCGCAAGTGCTAAGTCATGTGAAATTAAATTTGGCGATTGAGAGAAAAGCGGGTAAGCTCCAGAATCAAAGGAAAATTAAATTGAACTCTACATTTGAAAATTACTACCCGTAAATGAAATAGACAAGTGTTTACCTTATAGGGGGGCCAAGAGACCCATCACCTGGAGGAGAGAACTTCTCCCTTCGCCGGTCCAAACAACAAGACGGTCTGGATGCACTTGGCTCTGGCCAAGAGCTCCGCGGCCGGAAATGGTGAAATCGCGAACCAACCAATGAGCGCCCCACGTTCCTCGCATTCGCCAATTGCAAATAGTCTTATCATGGCCAATGAGGGCCCAGAAAAAACTGCTGACAAATACCGCATGTGGCTTCGAGAAATTTCCAAACTGATGCAACCGGAAATTCCTCGAAGCATCCTACCAGATGTGGCATGTGTACCACACCATGTCCCGAAAGTTTTTTATCTTACCTTCAGATGTTCATGAGATCAAATAACATTTTTATAATAACCAAATAATTTTGGAGAAGTGTCAAGAGTAATTAAATAACCCTAAACATCTTTACATACAGAAAACATTAAAGAAAAACACACAGTCATTTTGTTTTTAGAGTCCAACAAATAAACACATGAACCTACAAGATCACACTATCAAAAAAAACAACAACATATGAACATACAAGATCACACTATCATTCGACATTCCCCAGAGTTCAATTTTCCAAGGTCAGATAAATATTTTACAATCACTACATGTTTGTTAACAGAAGCCTACCAGCCTCTTCATTCCTTATTCTGAAGCCAAACTTATCAGCACAAGTATTATATGCCGATTATGTAATTTCAGTCGCACGAGACGGTGGCTTCTTTGGGTCTTGTGAGCTCCCCTTGCGGATAAGCCCCCGAGGATAAGCACAACGTGAAAGTTTGGAATCAAGCTTCCCTAGGTTCCTGGTTGATACCAGGTAATGATTTCAAGCTGGTAAAATTGATCCTTTTCAGAAGGCACATCAAAGGTATCTACGGTGAACTTGAAGACCTCAAGAAGATGTGCATCTTGTTATTAAAGATGACCGGGCGAGTTGGCCGTGCGCGTAGAGACGTGCGGCTGTGAGCTTGCATCCGGGAGATAGTAGGTTCGAATCCCACTGTCAGCAGCCCTGAAGATGATTTTCCATGGTTTCCCATTTTCACACCAGGCAAATGCTGGGGCTGTACCTTAATTAAGGCCACAGCTGCTTCCTTCCAACTCCTAGGCCTTTCCTATCCCATCGTCGCCATAAGACCTATCTGTGTCGGTGTGACGTAAAGCCCGTAGCAAAAAAAATAATAATAAAGCTATTAAAGACGCGCACTGCAGTTCAGGCTGAGCTGTTGTTCAAGTGTGACCACTTTGGCAAAATTGCCGTCAAAGTGTAAGAGCTCAAATCCTTGAATCTGGTTCGCAGAGTCATTTTCCACCATGACCTGATCTCCAATACTGACGATGAGCTGATGGAAGACATGAAAAACATGGCTGACGCACGTCCAGTGTATTATGCGCGAAGTCAATGATGAAGACGTTACCACTGGTGCTTTTATTGTTTCTTTCAAGTTGTCAGTGTTACCGGAGAAAGTCAAGGTAAACATCTGTCCTGTACAATGTCTTCTGAGATGTTGATTTCCTGGAGATCTGTTCCAATTTCACGAAGCCAGCTGTTCATGGTTTTTAATGAAAGGGCCAGGTTGAGAATTATTCTTCTTCTTGTTTTCGAATGGGTCTACTATGGACCACGTTAAGCATCATTCATTTACGGTTCTTCCTCTTTCGATCGGTCCAGTACTTCTTCATCCTTTCGGAGTGGGCTTCTTTACGTTCTCGTGACCAGTTGTTGCCGATCCGTTTTTTTGCTACTTTGATCTTCGAATCCCTTAATTTTGTTGATGATTTTTCTGTATTCCTGTCTGTTGTATACTACCTGCTGTGATATATTATTTTCCTCCATATCCTCCTTGACCCCTTTAAGCCAGCTAGTTTGTGTCTTCCTGTTCTCCATGTATTCCAGAATTCGCTTGGCTGTTCTCTCTGGTGGCATTCTTTTAATGTGTCCGTAGAAGCAGAGTCTTCTCTTCTTGAAGGATGTTGTGATTTTTTCGGTCTTTTTGTATAGTTCCTCATTTGGTCGCAGTCTAAATTCTTGACCCACTTTCCTGGGCCCTAGTATCTTCCTCAAGATCTTCCTTTGAGTCTTTTCAATGTTTTCTAATAAGCCCTTCCTGTTCAGTGGAATTATTATTATTATTACTATTACTATTATCATCATGTGTATTCGTATTGGTGTACACCGCAACGGTTACAAAACATATTTTCCATTCTATAATTTCAGCCACAAGTTATGACATCTTTGGGTCTTGTGAGCAAGAATTAAATGTCACCATTCCACCTCCTGACGGTCGAGTAAAGTTTGTGAAATGTATAGTGGAGGAAATCATTTGATAAAATTTGTGACTGGTAACAGTTTCTCTTATTTCATGGAGAATAAGATGATTATCATTATTATTTAAAGACAAAGCTCCAGGAATTGATCATGTTTGAGTTAAACTTCAAAGAGTGGCAAATGGGGAGCTTAGTGCAAAACTGTACAATCTTATCCAATCTGATGGGGAGCTTACTGAGATATTGTACAATCTCAACTGATGTATTTATCGAGAGGGCTACAATGAGTTTCTGTGTCTGGTTATAATACTGAAACAATACTAAAGAAACTTAACAATAAGCTTAATTCCTCATGCATCAAAGATCTTATTATAAGAAGACGAAGAAGATGATGATGATGATGATGATGATGAATCAAGGACCACAACATTGACACACAGTTCAGCTTCCGTTGCGTTGTGGGTAGCAGGAGATACTAGAGGTTGCCTATGAATCCTCCTTGAATGCATGAGACACAAAGAAATTCCTATGTATTCTTCCTAAATTATGACAAGGAATCAGAGTAACTTGACAAACTACACAGAGCAGATAAAAAGTAATGGTAACACCAATGTAATTTTTACCTAGCTTTATTGTCGGTGGACACATTAGATACAATGCTTAGTGAACTCTTCCTTATGTCTAACACCTTCCGCCACACTTGTGGAAGGCGTCTTACACTGCCAGTGCATCCACTTCTGGCGATGTCTCGTAGCGACTGCTTTACAGCATGGATGGTGGCTTCTCTTGGGTCTTAATGCCTCCTGAAATGAGGGTTCTTTCATTTTTCCATAGAGATCATAATCACACAGACTTGTTATTCTTCTTCCTTGCTTTGTCATCGATGAACTTCATTAATGACATCCTGGCTGAGAAGATGCTGCTACAGATCCTCCAGGGTTAGCAGAATGCTGTTACACTTTGTGATGGAAGCTGCTTGTGTTTTAACATCGGTGGAGCCATACACTTGTCATTCTTACCTCATCTGTTGGGCCCAGCTGTTCTTAGGCCTGCCTCTTCTTCGAACCCCGGCTACCTGAAGGTAACGGCTCTTTTGCCTACATAGCTTTTGTCCAGCTCATTCACCTTCTCGAACCACATCACCCACTCAGGCTGAATTTGCTCCTTGGCATGTAATGTGCTTCTGATGTGATTTGGGATGTTTTCTTTCTTTGAAACTCCTACTGACATTTTAAGCATCTCCATGGAATTTAGACTATGCCTATGGTGTTCATAGAATGTCCAACATTTCGAAGCACGGCATTTAAGCCACAGGAACTTTGAACACCACATTGTCGCTTATCAATGTCACATATCATCAGCAAACAATGTCACAAGAAATGCATTTGTGATTTCCGATGTCAGGAAATTCATGAGAGAGCTGAGAACACTGGCCTGATGGACACCAACTTTGACTGGAAAAGGGTTTGATGTACAGTGGACTCCTGGTAATTTCCTGGTCTCAAAGAGTGTTTTTTAATTTTTTATAGCAATTAATCATCACATGTAGCAAAATAATATCTCTGCATTGTTTAAAGGCATTTTACTTCGTTTCAATTCAAAGAGAAAAGTTCTTCTTCAGGATTATTTGCATACTGCAACAAAAATGCTGCAAACTTGAAAACATTAGAGCACATTGTCGTGAGTGTTATAGCACAAATTTCCTAGTCTTCAAGTCGAGAAAATGCAAGAGGAATGCACTTTCACGTGGAGCCTAGTGTACCTACTTTATGCTCCAAAGTCGCTGACCTGTTCTAAACTTAGTTGTGAAGGGTGAATGTGTAAACAGTACAGCCTACCCATACAGTAGTTGAGGAGTGTGAACGTAGGTATGAACGCGTGAAAGCCTTTTTAAATTTTCAAATAATTTAGTTGTGAGAGTTTTCAACTGCGTTTTGCGATTAAGTTTCAATATGAGCAGCCTTGAAATATAAATGGTTAACCATAAGTGAAAAAACTGAAAATAATACAAAGACTGGAAAATGGTGAGTTGACATCAAAACTAACCAGCGAGACATAAACAAAAGGAAATCCTGATCAAATTTTCTGCTAAGTGCGATCGTTCATCATCTCAAAAATCAATGAGAACATCAGACTACGAAAATCTAGATGAAGCCACGATACGGTGGTTTAATAAAAAAAATGAGCACAAGGTATTCCTGTGTCCAGTCTAATCTGTGCTGAACAAGCAAAACGTTTTCAATTTGCCCTTGACTTAGGAGATTTTAAAGAATCTTCTGGTTGGCTCATGCGGTTTAAGAAACATTTTTGAATTCGAGAAATTACAATTCACGGAGAACGTCTTAGCGCAGACATGGATGCTGCTGAGAAGTTCACTAATGAATTTCAATTGTTCACTGAAAAAGAACAGCTTGACCTGATGCATTTACAATGGAGATGAGAGAGAACAGTATTGGAAATGCTGACCTGATATATTTACAATGGAGATGAGAAAGGACTGTATTGGGAATGCTTACAGTCAGGAGCACTAGTGATACAACAGGAACAGCAAGCCCCAGATCGTAAAATGTCCAAGGAAAGAATAACCATTATGGTGTATGCTAACACAAGTGGTGATCATAACTTAAAATTATTAGCGATAGGAAAACCCAAACAATCTAGTTATTTTAAGTGAGAAAATGGCCCTTTGCAGTACTGTTATCAAAAGGCAGGGTGGATGGACACACAGATATTCAATGGCTGGTTTGATGATCATTTTGTGAAACAAGTGATGGCCTACCTAATTAAGACTTCCTGCCAATCAAAGCAGTGCTCTTAATTGACAATACACCCTCCTACTCACACAAAAGTGAACTTAAAGAAGGCAATATTTTTGTCAAATTCCTTCCCCTAATGTAACTTCTGTTCTGCAACCTACAGACCAAGGTATTATTGCTGCTTTAAAGAGGAACTACAGAACAACTCTACTACAGCAATTGGTTTAGGAAATCACTGATAATCCAACATTTTAGGAAGGAATTTAGTTTGTTGGATGCTCTTCACGGTCAACAAGCCAGGGGAGAAAATTACCACTACTACACTCGCATGACCATGAAAATCAATTCTAGGTGAAGAACAAGTGTATGCCGGATTCAGTGATGATGATATTTCCAATGGGCAAGATAGACTTGCTACAATGACATCATTACTGCAAAACCTGGATGAATGTCAAGATACAGAAGAAAGTGATATAATTGAGAGGTTAGACGTCGATAAAGATGATGATGGTTTCAAACACAAAAGTGAGGAGGATATCATGCGTAATTAGACTACTGGTGAGGAAGACAAGGATCCGGATAATGCCGAGCGTGGGAGTGATGCAATAGATGTCTTGAAAGTTTTCCACAGTTAATCTAGTGTTGCTATAGACATACTAATCTCTTATATGGAAAACCAAGATGAATTTTCGTTTTCAGATATTGTTTTCTTGAGAAATTTACGATCCAAAATTACGAAAAATGAACGATCATTTAAGAAACAAAAAACGATGATATATTTTTTCGTTAGTTATTGTTGGCATAATCCACATGCATTTTGTAAAGCTCCTGTATTTTTTGTTTATTCATTTTCCTCTCTTGTGTCTTGCAATATAAAGTAAAATGTTATCATTACATTTTCGTTTGTTTATACACTTCAGTATTTTAATGAATGACTTCGTCTTTACTACGCTTAAAAGAAAAAAATGTGGATAATTCGTGAAAGTCCATGCATTAATTACCACAAATTATAGAGAGTCCACTGTACCTGCAGTTCATCTCACTCTAATGTTGTTAGTTTTACATCCCACTAACTACTTAGGGTTTTTGGAGATGCTGAGGGTCTGGAATTTTGTCCCGCAGGAGTTCTTTTACATTCCAGTAAATCTACTACCACAAGGCTGACTTATCCGAGTACCTTCAAATACCAATGGACTGAGCTCGGATCGAACCTGCCAAATTGATCTCGGAAGGTCAGCGCTCTACCATCTGAGGTATTGAGCCCAGCACAATACATCTCACATGGGTATTTGCATCCTTGTAGATATCCTGGATCAATTTCACGTAAGATTCTGGATTGTCATGAGCTCATAATCCTGCCCAAATCAGATCTCTTGGTACTATGTAGAATGCCTTTTCAACATTAATGAAAACTACGTGCAGGTCTGTATTTTTCCATCAGAATCCTCATGGTCTGAATTGGATCTGCGGTGGATTTTTGTGGTATAATTCCAAAAATAGTTAGCATATATCTTTGCCTGAATGTACCTACTTGACCCTTTGGGGTCCTCTGTCATAAGCCAGCAATGTGAGGAAAAATACACAGATTATTCAGGGATTCGGGTGTAAAACATAGCAACAATTTTTTGAGATATTGAGATATTGAGCGTAAAACAGGGTATCTAACATTTTGGTGTGAATGGAGCATTTAGTTTTTTAGTATCTCAACAGATGACAAGAGTATACAGACTCACTTCTCCAACTGCCAGTCACGTAGGAATCCATCATGGTGTTAGAAGTGTATCGTCATGCATCATCATGAAGAATGATAGGGGTCTCTCGTAGGAAGTGCTGTCGCTTTACCCAGAGTGTGGGATGCGGTACAACTTCATGGATGTCACACTGAACATCACCTTTACACTACTACCCTCTGCAGAAAGCATTACATCAGTCATATTTACCCAATATGAGTCTGTGTGATTATGATTTCCTTAAAAAAATTAAAAGAGAAGCATTATGACACAACCTCCCTCATGGTCTGGTACCTTGATGAGTACCCTGATGTTGTGTAATGCCAGCGGGATCTGTGGATTGTGGTAGGGCAACCTAAGCTGGCAAGATTAAGTGAGAGAGACCAGACTACATGACAGACCACCATGATATTGGAGAGCAGCAACATCAGTGTGATTAACCCCTCAGCGCCGACCTCTATACGTGGTATAGACCCTCTTTTCTTCCTAGCCGCCGACCTCTATACGTGGTATAGACCCATACATGGTTTCACATTTACGACTATAGCGCAAAAAGTTTTGGAGTTATTGATATGCAAATTGTTTTGCTTCCAAGAAGACATTTTCGGGTTTATCATTGTTGTAAATAAGAATTGAAAATCGTTGTAATGTAGTTGTTTTTGCAAGGATAAGTACTGTATTTGTCATGTAAGTCTGAGCACTGATCTCTGCTTTTTTTAAAGTCTGTTTGCTTCATTCTTTCCCACAGAATAAAAGAAAGAAATGATGATTTGAGAAGTTTGTCTTTTCGAGTGATGTTCTTTGCTCTATTTGTACATTGGGAGTGCGGTTTATTTATTATATATTTCTCTATTTCTCAGCTCGTAATATTTTCGTAGCTCTCCACGAGCACTCTGTGTAGGCATGAGTTATTGCTACGTTCTGTCATACGATACGAGAACCAGTTGTTCATGGTATATTGGTATATATATCTCGCTTGAAAGACGATGACTCGACCTTTCATCTGAAATTTGTGTCGAGTTGTTTTGTTTCGTCATAAATGTTATTTCCCTCATTCAGTTTCGTCCTGCTGCTTTCGGTCTCGCTGCAGCTTCATCACTCCGTTTGACGCGCCGCGCTCAGACCGTGGTTTGACTGACAGTAACGTGCTTGAAATACTGTATAATTCAGATGAAAGTTTAGTTGGAAGTAGTAGTGACAGTATTTTTGGCAATTCATATAGCCAGCTCTGAAATACTGATCTGCATTTAGGGCAGTCGCCCAGGTGGCAGATTCCCTCTCTGTTGTTTTCCTAGCCTTTTCTTAAATGATTTCAAATAAATTCGAAATTTATTGAACATTTCCCTTGGTAAGTTATTCCAATCCCTAACTCCCCTTTCTATAAATGAATATTTGTCCCAATTTGTCTTCTTGTATCCCAACTTTATCTTCACATTGTGATCTTTTCTACTTTTAAAGACGTCACTCAAACTTATTCATCTACTAATGTCATTCCACGCCATCTCTCCGCTGACAGCTCGGAACATACCATATAGACCAGCAGCTCGTCTCCTTTCTCCCAAGTCTTCCCAGCCCAAACTTTGCAACATTTTTGTAACGCTACTCTTTTGTCGGAAATCGCCTAGAACAAATCGAGCTGCTTTTCTTTGGATTTTTTCCAGTTCCTGAATCAAGTAATCCTGGTGAGGGTCCCATACACTGGAACCATATTCTAGTTGGGGTCTCACCAGAGACAAATATGCTCTCTCCTTTATATCTTTACTACAACCCCTAAATACCCTCATAACCATGTGCAGAGGTCTGTACCCTTTATTTACAATCATATTTATGTGATTACCCCAATGAAGATCTTTCCTTATATTAAGACCTAGGTACTTACAATAATCCCCAAAGGGAACTTTCACCCCATCAATGCAGTAATTAAAACTGAGAGGACTTTTCCTATTTGTGAAACTTACACAACCTGACTTTTAACCCTGTTTATCATCATACACTACGTACTGTCCATCTCACAACATTATTGAGGTCATGTTACAGTTGCTCACAATTTTGTAACTTATTTATTACATCATCCACAAAAAGCCTTACCTCTGATTCCACTTCTTTACTCGTATTATATATATATGTGGCGTCTAGTATCAAAACTGGCCAAGTCACTCAAGGCATATTTTTCAATATGGACGAAAAACCTGTAGAGACAAAGCAATGATGGTCAGAAAAGATTTTTTTTCACAGTTATATCCTTAATGGTTTAATATTTAAGTTCCGCTGTTTTGAGAAATCTAACTCATAATTAACCCATCATTTTTGTTAATTTAAATTTTGACTTGGCCGTTTTTGTTGCAATTTTGTACAATTTCACAAGGTATGAAAGTAAATCTTTCAGTTCACCACTCAGAACAATATCCACGTTACAGCACACAATAATGACAAAATACGAGCACACCGGAAATAGGATTGCTTTGGCGCTAATGACAGTAAGAAGCCCGCGAATACGTAAATCAGTGTTGCAAACCAACAAAAAACAAAATATTATGACATCAAAGAATATACATTACAAGGAACGATTTTGCCTACTGATATTATCACATTGTTGCTTAATGTAACAACACAAGGTTCCAGACAATAATGCTGCATCATAAAGATTGTCGCTCGTTCCTTGACTTGGCCGGTTTTGAATTCACTGGCTGCATGACTTGGCCGATTCTGTTGCACGACCGAGAATTCAGTGCTCTATAACATGAAGACATGGACGATTTTAAAGCATATTCTTATTTCACCTGATAGTGCTATACTTCTACTTCAAATTGATAACCTTAACTCATTTTTGTAAATTTTGTGACTTGGCCGGTTTTGATACTAGACGCCTCATATATATATATATATAAAAGAAAACATAAAGGTCCAATAACACTGCCTTGAGGCATTCCCCTCTTAATTATTACTCTAATTCTCTGAGATCTACTTTCTAGAAATATAGCAACCCATTCAGTCACTCTTTTGTCTAGTCCAATTGCACTCATTTTTGCCAGTAGTCGCCCATGAGCCACCCTATCAAATGCTTTAGAGAGGTCAATCGCTATAGAGTCCTTTTGACCTCCTGAATAGTGATGTGACATTCGATTCATTTTACTGAATTGATTCATTTGATTCCATTCAAGTTGCTGAATCAACACAGTGATCCGATTCACGGCACATTGGTCACCGCTCGTTACTGCCATCTGGTCTTCATACTATGAACTCCTTTCTTAGAAAAAGATGCTAGTCACTCTAATACATCGAAGGTTTCCGGCGACACAAGGTGGGAAAGATTAGGATTGGGAAGATAGGAGCCATGGCCTAAATTAAGGGATAGTCCCAGCATTTCCTGGTGTGAAAATGGGGAACCACGGAAAACCATCTTAACGGCTGCCGAAGGTGGGACTCGAACCCACCATCCCCCGAATGCAAGCGCACAGCTACGCGATACCAACCGCACGACAACTCACTCAGTCAGTTTTGAGAATATGTATTTTTCTATCAGCTGAGTATGAGCAGCAGTGATAATGAAATACCGTATTTCACGGCATAATCGTCGCACTTTTTATACCAAAATTTTCGAAAAAAATTGTAGGGTGCGACCATTATACGATGAATATTTAATACCAGTATTTGTATTACTCAAAAAATGTATTTATAACTAAATTGTATTTGATACAAATTTAAGATGCACGTAATACTCGCGTTTATACATCAAAATAATTAAAATAGTCTAAAACAAAATTCATAATTTTTCGCAACAATTCGGCGAACGTTTTTCCAACCTGAAAATAAAAATGAATGTATTACGTTAATTTGTCATTAATTTGAGTATTAAAGTTAAAATATTACACTTGCAAAAAATTATCGCTTTGTTGTGAAATGCGGACTTACCGGTACGCAATTTATTCCAAATCTTCGGTGTCGCTATTGCAGGTTTCGCTATCTGATGCGCCGTCCTCGCCTCAGTTAATACCAGTATCAGATTCTTCGTCTCCCTGCCACACTGCGTCATCTTCGGAACCGTCCAGTGCATTCGAAATCCCAGTCCTTTTGAAGCTCTTGGAGACTAGTTCAGGTGGTATAAGATCCCAACTCTTCTTCACCCACGAGCATAACAAGTCCAAGGGTGGACGCCTGATATTTCCGGCGGGCGTCAATTGCTGATCACCGCTCATCATCCACTCGTTGTAAAATCGACGTAAGTGGTCTTTAAAGGGTTTATTAACACATACGTCTAGTGGCTGCAAAGCAGATGTTAGGCCACCAGGAATGACTATCTGTCGTGTCTTATTTGTAGTGAGAATTTGCTTCACTTCGTTCACGAGGTGACCTCGGAAACTATCTAAAACAAGCAGAGCTGGTTGATTTAGTAGTGCACCAGGCCTTCTATTCCACACAGTTTTAACCCAGTCCAGCATGAGTTCTACGTCCATCCAACCCTTTGGTTGCACTCGTACATGAATTCCACGGGGAAACTGTATATTCTTTGGCATCGTTTTCCTCTTGAAAATGATGTAAGGCGGCAAGTTTCTCCCGTCAGCTGTAATGGTTAGCATTGCCGTGCATCGCAACTTCTCACTACCGCTGGTTTTCATTAATACACTCCGTGATCCTTTTAGCGCAATAGTGCTGTTGCCAGGCATATCAAAGAAGATTGGAGTCTGATCGGCATTACCGATTTGAGAAAGCAAGATCGAAGTTTCCTTGCGCAAACGTATGAGAAATCCGTGAAAATTTACAATCTTGTCCGTGTAATCAGCAGGCAACTTTTGGCTTAGTGTTGTTCTCCTTCGCACTGACAGATTGTGTCGTCGCATGAACCCCTTAATCCACCCACGAGTCGCCTTAAACTGAGTTACCGGTATGTTGTGTTTGCGCGCTACCTCCTGTCCCTTAATTTGTAACATTTCATATGATACACTGCAGCCATTGTTACGTATTTCACTGACGTACCTGAACACTTCTTCGTCAATTATAGGAAACTTCCCTGTTTTAGGACCTCTAAACGCGCGTCTAGAAGGGTTTGTGCTTTTTAGCTTGTTTTTTACTTTCCGCCAGTCACGCACCAACTTTTCACTCACAGAAAATTTTCTTTCTGCAGCTCTGTTCCCGTGCTGTTCAGCGAAGGCAATTACGCTTAGCTTGAAGCCCGCAGAATAGTTTCTATATTTACCCATAATCGCTTATAAATGCTTCACACGTTAATGTTTTGCGATATAAATGACTTTCCGTAATTGTTCACTATTAAAACAAATTATTTCTGCAAACACCCAAAACACAAATTAAAAACTTAAATTCTCACGCACACATGTCTACAGTAATCACGTAAATCTGAAACAAATAAATGCATCTGTGATCTGTCCATTCCAGAGCAGCCAATACTGTTTAGGCAGCAAGGAAGCATGCAACAATTTATCAGTTTAGCTCGTTGGTTGCGACACACTACTGCGCTTGCGCAAAGCTCGCAAACCGGAGCTCTAGCTAGCGCGGTGTAGATCTACTGTATAGTTGACTGTATTCCGAGACGTCAGTAACAAACATTCATTTTTTTTCAATTTCTTTTAAACATACGGTAATTAGGTTAATATTTCTTCCCAGTTATTGATGATTTTACATTACATTACTGACGAGTTTATAAAATAAAACTTTAATAGCATTGGATAATAATTATCTTGACTGCTTGGATAAAAGTTTTCATCCCATGCCCGGACACTTATGACGTAGTAGTAAGATAAGAGTCTAGCGATGACAACTGAGACATCGTAAATAATTCGGCTGAATAATTCCGTGGAAATCTGCGTTATCGTCTTGGATTTCACTTCGTGCGCAATAACACAGGAGCCGGCCCCATGGTGTAGGGGTAGCGTGCTTGCCTCTTACACGGAGGCCTCGGGTTCAATTCACGGCCGGGTCAGGGAATTTTACCTGTATCTGAGGGCTGGTTCGAGGTCCATTCAACCTACCTAGCCGGTATTTCCTGGTGACGTTGCCGATAAGCGATAACTTACAGCCTTACGTATTTCAAATGGGAACTCATAATATGTAGGTGGTGAATAAATAGTACACTGTCTCGCGACCACGTTGTCAAACTGCTGATAGCCTACCGGTAAGCATAATATGTAGGTGGTGAATAAATAGTACACTGTCTCGCGACCACGTTGTCAAACTGCCGATTGTCTACCGGTAAGCCATGCGTCGTACATATACCGGTATTATTTATTTATACGTTGTGCAACATGTCGCAAACGTAACTGTGTTGCCAAATTGCCCATAAACCATACACGTATTTAAATTGCGCATTCATGTGCAACTTACGTTGCAGTTCCATTTACCTTTTAACCAGATTAGTGAACAAAATTTGGACGTGCGACGATTATGTAATTAAAGGTTTAAAGTCCGATTTTTGTATTGAAAATAAAGGATGCGACGATTACGCGGTGGCGACGATTATGCCGTGAAATACGGTAGATGATGTAGCATTGGTAAATGATGAGAGCGACGATGAGGAGGAAACAGTACTTGGAAATTTCGTGTAGGAGTCTATAGATAATTATACAGGTCAAGGGAAGTTTTCAACAGTGAATTCTGATTGCTAAAATAACTAATAATACTCACACAAGTCACAGAGACAAATACTGAGCAATTACCTTATCGGGTTCAGCTGGTGAAAGATTTGTTTACAAAATACGCTCGCTCGGGTGGGCAATGAAATGTTCAAGGCCGGCGCTCATCAGATAATACAGTTCCAAGGTTGCAGGAAAGACATTTTATCAGGAAATTAGCACCCAAGAGTCAGAAATACAAACCTCAGATATGCTGTATCTAGTATTCAATACACGGCGAAAAGAAGACGTCAGTGTACTGCTGCCAGGAGTGTGACTTGGGTCTGTCTCCAAGAGCGCTTCGAACTCTATCACACGGAACTAAATTATTAATGAAATGTGAAACAATTATGTAGTTATCTGCATGTGCATAGTTCTGTCATAACGAATTCCAAATTTTGTGAATATCGGGCTACTCTTATACTTGTAGTAACGCTTTAAGTGAATCGATGTATTTCAGCCGCGCGTAGTTGAAATCTCATCCGGCCGCGAGGTAGGAAGCTCTTTAAATGGCTGGAGAGAGAGAGAGAGAGAGAGAGAGAGTGAGTGAGTGTGTGTGTGTGTGTAGCAGGCTGAGACAGGTGACCAGAGATAGTATACAAACTTGACATTTTTTGGCCTAAGAGACCAGATGGCCAGATACAAACCTATGAAGGGCTGACTCTCCTATACACAAGGACTGAGAATGCAGAATATAGGGATTGAGTTGGGTTACTGCTTATTGGGCAAGCAACAAAGATGACTCAAGAAACTGTGGAAACAGCAGAAGCATTAAACTCATGTCGCATGCTCGAAAAGATTTGGGAATGAGTGATCAAAACTGTGTGAGAAACTTTGTTGATAATAAGGATTATCCAAACGTCAGTTTTCAATTAACAACTCGGTTCATTTTTTAAAAGATTTCATAGAAGTTATTTTTTCCCCCCTAGCAGTTTAACGTTACAGTAACACACTGAAGGTTTTCGGCAGTGCAAGGATGGGAAAGGGATAAGAATGGAAATATAGCAGTCATGACCTTAATTAAGGTATAGCCCCAGTATTTCATATAGGTTTTAACAGGGCTGCAAAGACAAAGAAAAGAGAAACACGACATAAAATGATACAAAAACAAAATCTTAAAAAAATGAAAATAATAAAACACACACATTCTACATTTCTAGTTCAATTCGCTTACTGTAAAAAAGGATACGGATTACAGAACATCTTTCTTAGATCAACCTTTTCTTTGCAGTAAGGGCATGTCTGTTTCTTTCCAACGATGCACCAACCTCGAATGCAAAATTCATGAAATCTAGCAAATAGTTAAGGAATCGGAAAAGAACTTGCAGAATAAACAATAAACACACGTCATCATGCACCAAACCAGTATAACTGAAAGCTAAAAGGAGAATATAATTCATAATATGGCATTTGGTAAAAGATGTCCTAGTGAGTAATGGAAAGAGAAATCATGTGTCAAATGAAGACATAATTAGAGAGAGAGAGAGAAAGGAACACGAAAAGGAACACATACAGCCAAACTTCTATAGCTGCAATGTCTGCAACTTGAATTCTTGATATCAGGAAGAAATTTTCCTTTCCAGATGGAATATCATATATTTTATAGGCTGTTATGCCTTTCAGCGTTCAGCTGGCAGGCCTCTGTGAATTTACTAAATGCCACCATAATCCTCTATTTGTGACTAGTGGTCTTGTTTACTTCTATACCTCTTCATTTAAATCATTAGAAACTGAGTTTAACCATCAATGTCTTGGTCTCCCTCAAATCTATGACTGAGCCCATTATTCTCCCAGGTAAGTTATCCTCCTCCATTTGCCTCACACAACCCCAACACTGGAGGCGGTTTATGTGTACAGCTTCATCAATCAAGTTTCTGTATAACCTAGCCTTTACCTTCTCATTTCGAGTACCCTCCTGCCATTGTTCCTACTTGTTTGTACCAGTGATTATTCTCACTACTTTCATGCCCGTTGCTTCTAACTTAAGAATAAGATATCCTGAGTCCACCCAGCTTTCAATCCCTTTGAGCAAACTGAGTCTCAAAACAGACCGGCGTAAAGATAGTTTTATCCAGTAGCTGACTTCATTCTTACAGAATACTTCGACCGTACTGCAAACTCACTGCATTAGCTTTGCTGCATTTTGATTCAATCTCACTTACTATACTACTATCCTGGGAGAATACACATCCAGCTTTGTATTCCCAACCTGACATTCAATTCTCTACTAACATCATTTTAGTCTTGGATAGACTAATTTTGATATCATTTTCATTGCATCTATTTTAGATACTAATTAGACTGCAGGCTTTCAACAGAGTCTGCCATTAAAACCAAATTGCCAGCATAGACCAAACTGCTTACTACATTTCCACCTAACTCAATCCCTCCCTACCATTTTATAAATGATCCATGAAAATTATTTACACCAAAGGTGGAAAAAGTACCTTGAACCAAGAATTCATTCTACCATCAATTCTCACTGCAGCCCAATTGTCAACATAAATGCCTCTGATTGATTTTTATAATCTAGATCTATGAAACATAACTTATCTATTCCTCTGGTACCATTTTTCAATTACCTGGTGCATACTAAACATCTGATTCTGGCAGGCCCTCTGTAGTCTGAAACCACACTGGTCTTTATCCAATTTACCCTCAAACACTGATCGCACCTTCCCTTTCAAAATGCCTGGTATAATGACCAATAAACTACCTTTATAGTTGTTGCAATCCTTCCTGTCCCCTTGGTTTCAGATGGTGCAATTACTGCTTTCATCCAATCAAAAGGTTCCTTGCTAAAATTCCATGCTAATCTTATTGCTGTATGAAGCTATTTCATTCTTACATTCCCACTACCTTTCACCATTTCAGGTCTACTTTCATCTATTCCTGCTGCTTTGTGACAATGGAGTTTATTTCCCATCTTTTCCACATCCTCAATGACCGCCTCTTCATGAGCTTGGTTGTTTGCGATGTAACCAGAAAGATTTCCTTTTATGTTGAGAAAATTTTCAAAATATTCCTTCCACCTGTCCAGTGGTTCCCTCGGATCTACAGCTTCACCTGATTAACCCAAAACACTATTCAATTCCCTTTTCCCTCCCTTTCTTAGATTCTTTATTACTGTCCTTGCCTTAGCAAAGAAACTTCTCCCTTTCCAAGCTCACATGCCCAAAATACTAATCAGCCACTCCTACAGAGTGCTGCGGCTTTATGAATGTTCTTTGTGCAGGCTTATTTTATAAAGGATACACATGTTCACAGGAAAGCTTGTAAGTGTTTTCTAACACTCCTTCCTCTGTCTCTTGAACTAAGAGCTTATTTCCACATACAGCACACACTCCTGATTCTAGGTGCCGTGTAGGAATACCTTGGTCTGTGTAGTACTGCACATGAAACATACAAGATAATTACATTCAAGCTTAGAAAATAACCATAATAATATAATAGCTACACAAATATAAAATTGGGAAACAATAACTTAAAATAGGAGCAATTGATGTAGAGTATTTCCAAGATTGTAAAAAGAGATCATAAGCAACTTGACATAATTGCACACCTTAAATTGACATTATAGAACTGCTCATCACTAACAAAAATCACAAATCGGAGAAAAGATGGAATATCATATATTTTATAGGCTGTTATGCCTTGCACAAGAATAGAAATGTGCAGTAACGACAGTAATTAACAGTAATATAATAACAAGACAAAGAAGGGTAAGTCTTCATTTTCCAACTTAAAATATAGATCTGAATTTGTTTTATTCTAGTAAAAAGTTATTTAGTTAACTGACAGAACAATTTTTTTTTTTTTTTTTGGATAAGTGTTTATTTTAAAACTACACTATCTGATTGACAGTATATGGATACCCTAAGTGTTCTTCAGATAAACTGCCCAGTAGTGGACCATAATATGATCAGAGCAAGTGTTCGATAGGACTGAGGTTGGGATTCTGGGCTGGGCAGTCCATTTCTGGAATGTTATTGTCATGAACAGGCCTTGCTATATGGTAGAGAGCATTATCAGTTATCATGCTGAAACACACAGTGATCTCTGACCTGGTCTTTTCAACCGTAAACAACGTGCAGCTGGTCAAAATGTCTTTATATACTTTTGTCTAACATGCTCTGTAATATTATGAGAGGACCAAGTAATTTCCATGAAAAACACCCTCACATCTTTGCCAAATTTCACTGTGGGTACTCTACAGTTTGACATGTATCATTTGCAAAGCATTCACTACACACCAATTCTCCCCTCTGACTGCCACATGATTCGATTCATGACTCCAAATCACACGTCTCCTATGGCATTGCTCTTTACATTACTTGTGTGGCACTTAGCATTTACCTGCAAAATGTGCAGTTTATGGGTGGGCACCCAAGCCCTGAACTCCAATCCTTGTATCTCCTGGTGCACAATCATGGTACTAGCTGCAAAATTAGTGACCCTGTAGAATTCAGGGCAAAAGCATCACACGATATCGTGATATTCCCATACAACCTTCTTCAATGGTCCTCGTTTGTCAACATGTGGCCTACCCTGCCTTCCTGTTTTTACTTCATACTCACACCACCAACAGTTGATTTTGGCAACTTAAGAAGAATGGATCGCCCTGACTGATTGTCTACTGATGTGGCAAACAGTAATCATTCCTGATCAAACGTCTCCAACAACTGTACAACACTGAACTGTCAGCTGCAGCAGTCGTAGTGACTTTTAAGCTCCAGTTTACATGTACAGCGGCATGTAAAAAAACCAAAACAAAAAAACACCTCATCAGATGGTGTAGGATTTTGTTGAACTTGGTATGAATTATTTTGAATAGCAATAAAAATAACAGAGAATGTCAGTAGTATAGTTATGAATAAAACATTGACTATTTTACTGTACTGGACTAATTTAATCAAGGATGACCCAATAACACTGGCCTGAAAATTTAAACTTTCTATCATGTTCAAATATAGTATAAGTCCAATAGTCCGGCACGTTCGGGACCGTCCCATGTCGGATTACGGAAAATGCCGGACTATCGGGTGGTACCTCTTACTACGATATAGGTTAAGGCGTACAGCGAAAACAGCTGTAACACGGCGTTTTGCAGTAAAATGCTGATCAGCAGAATCATTTGTTTAATAACTTTAGCTCAAAATTAGGGCAGCACCAAATTTTCATTCAACACATTCAGTTTACATACATGTACTGTACAATATTTTAGTGTGACTTAAAAAATCTTGAATATCTTTTTGTTTTTGAGATCATTGTCACTTGGCATAAAAGTTATTTCTGATAATATGTAAATCAATAAGTTCAGTGGCATTATAATTAGTATTACACTCAGCAAAAGTGATGAATTTATTTAGGGACTCTGCAGCTTCTGCCCAGATGATTCTCTCCCTTTCTTCGGTTTCCTCATCTGAGTCACTCTCTTCAAGATTGTGTATAGGTTGAGGGTTTAATACAATTTGGATAATGTCCACATCGGTTAGCTCCTGCTCGGTAGGTTCACTGTTATCTATTTGAATCCACTCCGCGAGTTCCTCTTCAGATAAGTTATCCAAAGGATTGTTGTTGGTTACACTTCTTACTACATCCAAAACTTCAGACACTGATTCGGGATGTTGTGCCTCCTCAACAGTCTGTAGTGTTGAATCAAATGTAGGATCCGCAGTTCGCCAAAGTTTTCCCCAGCACCGTTGTAAAGTAACTTTTTTTACTTGAGCCCAGGACAGTGCGACACCATAGACGGCATATTGTACATTAAATTTTTTTGAAATTCAGTTACATCACACTCGGCGTTTAACAGGCTGCGAACGAAAGAACTCCTATAAAAATATTTAAAGTTCTGGATTACCCCTTGATCCATTGGCTGAATCAGTGACGTAACATTAGGCGGCAGAAGTGTAGCAAATATATTTCCAGAAACTAACTCAGCTACTGGTGGATGTGCTTTACAGTTGTCCAAAAGAAGGATAGCTTTGCTGTCTTCTAGTAGACCAAGGTTTTTGAAGCTTTCTTTGATTTGTGGCACAAATTGATGAAAGAACCAGTCTTTGAATAGAGTGGTGGTCATCCACGCATTTGATTGAGCGTCATAATGAACAGGCAAGTTCATAACATTTTTAAATTCCTCAGGTTTTCTAGATTTACCAATTACAAAAGGAGTTATTCGGTGGCTTCCCGAAGCATTAGCACATTGCAAAACTGTCAATCTGTCTTTGTTGTTTTTTTAAAACCTTTTAGCCACTTTTTTACCTCCTGCAGCTAGAGTAGGTGTTGGTAAGCACAGCCATAGCAGGCCTGTTTCATCAGCCTTGTAAATCTGATCAGCTGGTAGATTATTAACTGCGATTATTTCTTCAAACTCGTCTTTGTATTTTTCTGCTGAATCTTGGTTTGCTGAAAGTGTCTCTCCAGTTACATCAAGTCTTTGAATTCCATGCCGAAACTTAAAGTTTCTCAGCCAACCATCAGAAAAACTGCATTCACTTTCTGTAACACCTAAGCCTAGTCCAATTTTTTTTGCCTTTTCAATAACCATTGGCCCCGTTACCGGCTTTCCTTCAGAGCGTACTACACTGAACCATTTGTACAATAAACTACCTAATTATTCCAGTTTTGTTTTTTTAAATGTTTGTCTGGAAGCCAATTTTTCAGTTGTTACCGATTGAGAAGCAAATTTCATTAGTTCATCTTTTTGTTTTTTTTAATGTTGTAAATGGTTGACAAGCCAATATTAAATTCATTTAATAAAATATTTCTATTCTCACCTTTCTCCAGGAATTTGATGATTTCCAGTTTCTGGTTGATGGTCAGAGTTACGTGCTTACGTTTCTCTCCTGATTTGGAACATGAAGAAGGTTTCAGTTTTGAGAACATTGTCACTGCTTAAATACCAAGAAAACTTCCACAGGGCACTTTGATATGTATGTTCACTACACTAATGCAATACTGTATCACGGATCCTAGATCGCAAGAAAAAATACTGTAGCGAAAAGTGCTCGCAATCAAAACAATGAACTGAACCTGTGTGTGGTGACAGCCAACAATGCCGATTGTGTCTAACAATAGCAGACGCATAGTGAATACTTGCGGGTGGTTTTGAACCGCACCGTGTGCTTTAACTGTCACAAACGTAAAAAAATAATAATATTAAAAAATCCTGGAATGGTGCCGGACCATCGGGCATTCCGAACTGTTTGATGCCGGACTAGTGGAATTCTACTGTAGTGATTTTTCAAATTTCAGGCATGCTGGATCTGGATACAAAGGCCAGGTTTTCTCCATCACATCAAGTTTCTTTGGAAAATCAAAATGAATAGCATATATAGGATTAACCCCTCAGCGACGGGGAACATCTGAGTGCCACTTTATACAGCGGATGGAGGTGATTCAGATGTGAGCACTATGAAAATGCAACGGTCTCTGTTTCAAGGTATTGAAGGAATTACAGGAATCCTCACAAGATGATGTCAGAATGCATATCAGTGGGAAAATGGTGATTTATACTATCAATTTACACAAGGAAACATCCTGTAATCTGTACATCTGCTAGAACGCAGCAGACATTTAAGCCTGCATGCTCTCACGCGGAAAGAGGTCAGATTATTTTAAACTCATTAGAAAGAAAAAAGGAAATACTGATTTGGCCTGATTCATACATACAAGGAAGGCAGAGATCTTCACCTTCAAAGATATACCATTTCCATCTCGACAACTTTACAAGCTAAAACAAAATGATTAGGCCTACAGGGATCTATATAACGCATGGAGGAGAGCAGCATGTGAACTAAAGGAGGTCTATATGGCATATGGAGGTCGGATTGATTCATACACCCTAGTTTGCAGTACTGGTATCATGGCCATGAGGAACAGGTAAAACTGCGTATCCTCTTCAAAAAGAAGAGGGCACATTTTTCTTTGCCATGTGTGTACCAATAATACGCCGTCTCTAGTGCCAACATGTTCCTTTCACGGAGTTTAGACCCAAGTATCTCCGCAGATTCCTTTGGAAAACCAAGATCTCAAAGCCAATCAACACACTTTACTTGAAAAGTATGGGTTGATTTTCAACACCAGCCATCAGATTTAGAAGAGGAACAATCGTTTAATTGTTCTGGATGCTGCATTACTGGTATCATGGCCATGGGGAAAGGGTAAAATTGTGGATGAAATATTGCTTGGATGTACAATCTTATTTTTGTTCCTGCTGTTAAATTCCTTCATATTCATAGAACAGAAGTAGCTGTGCATACTACATTCTGCAGACTGTCATCACACCATAAAAATTCAGAATAATAATGCTGTTTGCTCATTATTTATCCACTATTGTAACTATTCTATACAGCTCCTACAGGCCTCATGTGGAGCCTAGGGCTTATCTTTGTCCCCCAGTTTGATATCGAAGTATGCATAGTAGGCTTCTCTCATGAACTCAGTTATTTTACAAAGGAAAAATTTAATGTATCCTCCTATTCATACATTTATTGAATAAGAGGATATATTAATTTTTTCCTTTGTAAAGTGAAAACCGCCAATATGGAATGATTGTAATATCTTGTAATGCTGTTGATTTAAAAGCATGAAACTTCCACACACACATAGCAGAATGTATCTGGATTTTTCTTGAAGCCACGATGTGGCACGTTTATGTTTGTTAAAAGGGTTAACACAGTATGTCACTCACATACAGGACACATACATGGAAATGCGCTTGATGGACTTCACAATGGCGAACAGTTCTTCCTGGGCGATGCAGTAATTTCTTTCTAGTTTAGAGAAGGCTTAACTGACGTCTGCCACTATCTTCTTTTCATTGTCCACGACATGAGATAGGATGCTACCAAGCAAAAGTCACTGGTATCTATGTCAAACACAAAGTTTGCTCCAGCTTTGGAATCTCTGAACACAGGACATCCTTCTGGTAATAAAAAGTTTTCTGGCATTCTTCTGTCTACAGATGAATCATTGGTCGTTCTCAGTAAGTCAATGCAATAGTTTGACAATGTTGCCAAATCCTCTTGTTAAACTGAGATTAGTAGGTGCAGAGGCCCAGAAAACTTGTAGCTGGAATGACTTGTCCTTGGATACTGGCCACTTCCTCACTGCCATGGGTTTCCCTGGATTGGTACAGACTCCTTCCTCCGAGACAATAAGGCGAAGTACTGTATTTCCTTCCTGAGGAGCATGAATTTCTTAGGGGTTACTTCAGCTGGGCTGCTCTCAGTTTTCCAATAACCTTCCTCAAGCTCTTGAGGTGCTTCTCAGAGCACAATGACATCATCCAAATACATCAAGCATGTCGTCCAGTGCAATCCTCTTAGCACAGACTCTATCAGACTCTTGAAAGTTGCCAGGGCATTGTACAACCCGAATGGCATGACCTTCAACTGCCAGAGACTACTTCCAAAGGGGAACACAGCCATCTCTCGATCTTGAGGAAGAATCTCCATTTGCCGATAACCATTCTACAGAACCAGTATAGATCCTGATATATCCTGAGTGTCATTAGTCTGGGGTAATGAGTAGCTGTCTTTCGTCGTGATGTCATTCACTCTCCTGTAGGCGACACAGAACTGAGAAGAGCTGTTGTACTTGTTTATTAACAATACTGGGGAGCTCCAAGGGCTTTCTGAGGGTTTTATTACTTCATTTCTTCAAGTATTTGGTCCACTTTGCCCTGCTTCAGGAGTGGAACACGTTGGAATGGAGCACCAACTGGTGTGCTGTCGCCCAATTCAATCTGATATTGGAAGAGTTTTCTCCTGCAGAAGTCGTTACTGGCCAGGGAGAAGACGTCCTGATACTCCCGCAGTAGGTCACTTCGTTTGTCTCGTTGCCTGGGCTGGATCCCTCATTCACCTTCCACAGCACCATTTGCACATTCCATTGTTACTTACTCAGATGTCTGGTTACAGCGGCCGATCCGATTCAATTGCCTTGCAGGAGGCATTCCACATAATAGGCTTGCAAATCCCAAGTGCTTTGGCACCTTGACGGACGGCAATGTCGTAATTGTTAAGTAGGACAGTCCAATATAAGGCTGATGAGATGTGATGATCAGGGTCTTGGCGAACACTAATCCCTTTGTTTTAATATTTTGATGCTCAGGCTCCACAATGGCCATTAAACCACCAACAGTTCCATCCATATCCACAGCCACATCTACCGCAGTCCTAGCTGGAGTGGTCAGCCATCTCGCAGCTTCACAAGGCGTAATGCAATGACTTCACACACCGGTCACATAGCAATTTCTTCATCCCCATATCAAAGTGTATTAAAGCTCTTGTCCAGGATGATTTTATGCTCATTTAGGAAGTCAAGTCTGATGATTATCTCATTCACGATATCTGCTTCTCCAAGGACCTAGTACTTTACATGTAACAAGCTTTAGCAGCTTCATTTTTGATAGAAACCCGTACCGACTGCGATATCAAGTAGTGAATAGTTAAGAATAAACTTAAATATTGTATTAAGTGGTCCGCCTATTCAATGCATACACAATTTATTAAATCTAGAACATGTTTCTTCTCTTAAGGGACATTATCAGCTAGAATAATTCACACAATACATCAGATGCAAAATTACATTAATAGATTGGTAAGAAAAATTAAAATACACTTTTATACACAAGGACATTTAAATTAAAATATTTTCAGACTTGATTAAAGTTCCATTATGTCAATAAAATTGATGTGAGTTGTTCATAAAATTCTTGATGACATGACTTAATTTAATGATGTAATTTTATATTGATGTATTGTGTGAATTATTCTAGCTGATGATGTCCCTGAGGGAAAGAAACATGTTCTAGATTTAATAAATTATGTATGCATTGAATAGGTGGACCACTTAAATACAATATTTAAATTTATTCTTAAACATTCGCTAGTTGAGGACCTAGTATTTCACTGCCCTCTGCTCAAAGGAGAATTCTATAACTGCCTCACAGTCAACAGGTGTCATCTCTCCAGTGGTATAGTTTATTTACAACATATATTTACACTTGGAACTAGTTTCGACGCTGCTTGGCGTCATCTTCAGCCAAAATGTGGGAAATAGGCTAGCATGTAGACATTTATATTACACAAGGTGTTACATCAGTGTGAATAAATGAGAGAACATGAAGACGCAAAGTACAATGTCAGTTTCAAAGTGGTCATGAAGGGTGAGTCAAAATTGTATAAACATGAGATAACATAATCACTTAAACAATAAACATATAAACATATAAACTGTAACAAAACCATGCGGAAGTACGAGATGATTGGCATTGGAGATTCAAATTATTTCAGACACTCTTCCATTGAATGTTGCCTGCCGCGAGTGTAGTACAAAACATCGGTTATATTTCAGTAAACACAATCTTCTCAAAAATGCACATAACATTATAAAATATTTGGGTTGAGATGCAATTTGGCAGTTAGGGATTGAAATCACTTATTCAATAAGCGTCAATTCAAAAAACAGCTGTGAAGGGTTAGACAAGAATTGCACAAGCGTGAGTTTGGACTCGATAAATGCAAAAAACACATGAAACACACTCGAAAATGTAGGTTCGTGATGGATTTGGCACAAAAGGTCTGCGTTTAATCATTCATTGAATGGCACTATCCAACACGCTCTGTTCCTCTTCATCTCGCGCCATAGCTTTACCGCCTTAGGTCCCGCAATAAACATCATAGAAACCTGCCCCCACCCTACACGTAACGCTGCAACAATACACCACAAATACTGGCACAGTCAACCTCCAAGCTCTCAGAGGAACGTATTCCTTAATATCAATTTTATATTCTTGTCGAGCTGAATATGTATACTACACCCTCAACAAAGTGACTCTTTATCTGCCATGTTCATCTCACACTTGGATTCAAATATGCATTTGTACCAGTTTGGATATGTTGAGCCCTGTCTCATACTTACGCTGCGCTTGACCTATATGGCACCTGACGAAGAAATCCTACAAATTTTTAATTCTTTAACTGCCAATTTCACCTTGTACTACGAAAAGTTGAATATGTTATTTGTATTTGAAAATATTATTTAATGAGTCCTAACTCGTATGATATAGCTTTTGCATTCACCCTTCATGGACTGTTTTGAATTGACATTACTGAATATCTACAATTCGAACCTTCACTGCCAAGTTCATCTCGCACCATGAGTTCAGATGTCACGTGCAATTCTAAGAGGCTGTTAAATCCTACCTCACATTTGAACTACACTCACATCGGTGCCATTCAATGAATGATTAAACGCAGACCTTTTGTGCCAAATCCATCACGAACCTACATTTTCGAGTGTGTTTCATGTGTTTTTTGCATTTATCGAGTCCAAACTCACGCTTATGTTTAAATGTGCAATTCTTGTCTAACCCTTCACAGCTGTTTTTTGAATTGGCGCTTATTGAATAAGTGATTTCAATCTCTAACTGCCAAATTGCATCTCAACCCAAATATTTTATAATGTTATGTGCATTTTTGAGAAGATTGTGTTTACTGAAATATAACCGATGTTTTGTACTACACTCGCGGCAGGCAACATTCAATGGAAGAGTGTCTGAAATAATTTGAATCTCCAATGCCAATCATCTCGTACTTCCGCATGGTTTTGTTACAGTTTATATGTTTATATGTTTATTGTTTAAGTGATTATGTTATCTCATGTTTATACAATTTTGACTTACCCTTCATGACCACTTTGAAACTGACATTGTACTTTGCGTCTTCATGTTCTCTCATTTATTCACAATGATGTAACACCTTGTGTAATATAAATGTCTACATGCTAGCCTATTTCCCACATTTTGGCTGAAGATGACGCCAAACAGCGTCGAAACTAGTTCCAAGTGTAAATATATGTTGTAAATAAACTATAACATTTATCTGTATTGAAAAGGTGGACCCTTTTAAGTTTCCTATCTTCCATTCTCAGTTCAATACGGACAAAAATGAAATTCTTAGATTTAAACTCCAGTGGTAGTCGCCAGGCAAGGGCCGAATTCTACTCGGTCATGGAACTGTTGCCTTGACAATGGTGTTCATTGCTCTGGTGACGATCAACACGCTCTGCGCTATCCTGTCGAAGACTGTCTACCATCAGACTGCAGTCTCGTTACATGGGCCTGGAATGCAGGGGCTTTACGACGACTATCCTGAACAAACCTTTTGTCCCGTAGGTTTAGTTAATTATTGTTTCACTGACTGATGTGTTTCCTTGGTCGCCCTGAATGTCAGATGAAGGCTCTCGTCTTCAATGGTATTCACAGTTCCAGTTTACATGGCCCATATTACCTGAATTCCAGAAGGCGGCAGATCCTTGTGGCATAGACTGGCTCGAGTGCGTTTCCGTTGCCTCGTTCACTTGGTTCCGCTTGGCTAATGGAACCTTCCTACAGCTTCAAGCAAGTCCATCGAGGATTTACCTGCCTGTGACCACGGAGTTATGTCCACTTCCAGGTGACGCACCCTAGTCTGAACTGTCGATCCCTTCTTTGTGGCCTTGAACTCCAACGTGTAGCTGAGAGCATCTCCTACGTCTTGCAGCAGGCGATGGGCCTGTTGAGTATCTCGGTTGTGTAACCCATCTATGGAAATCTGCCTACCCACCTGCTTGAGGAACTCTTCTGGTGCTGAGAGGTAGGCCCAGCAGACGAGATGGGCGATATCTGCCTTGAACTTTTGAAACGTCTCTATACTTCTCTGAGTCATGGCCCAGAGGAGTGTCTGGTAGGCCTGCCTGGAGGTGACGATCTCTATATGGGCTAGTAGCATGATGTACTTGCTCTGAATTCCTTCTGGTATCACATAATAGAACATCAAGGGTGTTCCATCTCGGAGCCACCAGGAGAACTATAGTTTTGTCCCTTTCACTCCAACTGTTAGCAGAATATGCTGCCTCGACTGCCACAGGTACGTAATCCACGGCACCACCCTGTTGAATGTTGGCATCTTCACGTTGGTCAAACTTAGTACTACAGATGTTAACCCCACCACATAGGTCTCATCTTGTATGTTATTGTGCAGCTGGGTGCTTTCTTTCTGCAGGTTCTGGAAAAATCTTTTGATCAACTGTGCCAATTTTTTCTTCAATTTTCTTGGCAATCTCATGTTGTACTATGTTCTTTTTCTTCAAGTTCATCTTTCACTATTTCCGCCTGCAGAATATGCTTTATCTCAAGGCGACTCACCTCGATCTTTCTCTGTCCCTCTTCCAAATTCTTCTGGCCTTCTTCAACCTTCTTCATTTATCTCAAATAGCACATTTAACTGATCCTCAATTTTCTTGTGGCTTCTGGTCTCAACTGACATGCAATAAATGACCACACACAAGAGGACAAGACCGACAACTTGCACAATCAACTCACGTGACTGCTTCACGCACTGAACTCTTAGCTCACAACTTGTAACTCAACACGCTCTTCTTTGAAGCGAGCCTGCTTTTATGTACATAGTGATTAAGTTCTAGTATCTTTTGGGTGCTGCCATAATACTAGTGATATAAGTTTGCCTTCCAGAAAATTCAGTTACTACATGAAGGGGACAATAGAAGCAGAGGCTGTCATGCACCCACAGACTGGTCAGCAGCTCCCCAGTCTGTCTCACTCATATCTTACAGTAACTAGAGAAGGGACTTCATGAGAGCTGACAGTTGCTTTATCATGTAACAGTATTATACAACTAGTTATATTTTACTGAAACGATAACAATGATATTCTTTTTGTATATGTATGGCTCGGATAATAAATTTATAAATTACATAAATAAATAAATAAATAAATAAATAAATAAATAAATAAATAAATAAATAAATAAATAAATAAATAAATAAATAAATGGAATAGAAGATGAACAATGAATGAAGAAAACCGTTAGGTATTTAAATAGATTCCTCATTTTAAAATATAGTATTGTAATGCATAAATCAGCATTTTTTTTTACAAGAAATATAGTATCATATTTAAACTGATCACACTGCAAACACCATGGCTGTTATTTAAAGTTCCCATGTACAGTATGAAATATAGTATAATTTTACTGACCATAAAAATAATAATAACAGGCAAACAAAGATGAAAAGTACTATAAATACTAGAACCGCCAGAACATACTATATACCTAGAACTGCAGATGCGGTCATTTTGACCGCTGTTGAAATTAATATATTTTTGTTCTTGATACGCATAGTTACTCATTATCCTTTTGCCTCTGTTTCTGTGCACTGCTTTGTGTGTTTCAATATTCAATATTGATTCATCAATAAAAAGATGCTACGCACTCTTTACACTGCCACTTTGACTATGCAGTAGGTCCTGGATCTTTTAAGATGTTAAGGCGAGCAAACCAACCAGGTGTAGTCTTTCCAAACTAGGCTACAGTTCACGCTGTGATGCCATCAGTACCTAGTAACGTATTACCTGGCCCTCGGAGGCTCTTATCTTGGTTGACGTATCCCCTCTGGTACAGTGTTTTACGGGTTACAGTTTCTATGTCTGTAACAGATTAATTGAAAACTCGTCAGTACTCAGCCTACACGAGGCATCATCATAATATGAATACGTAGTAAATCAAGGAATTTCTCCATAGCTGTTTTGCTGATTGTTATAATAATATTAATAAAAAACAACAACCACAACAACAAAACTTTTCAGCCTGAACAATCCAGTTTTCAGCGTGATCTGAATCACTGCTTTAGGAATGATCAACTTGATAGGCAGTAACCTTCTCCTCTTAGGTCCTCTATCCTGGACCACACTACATCAGACATATCTTCTGGAATGTCATGCAACAAACTCACGAACTCTTCATCGGTGAGAGGTGGTGGTCTACGAGACATGTTTACTGCACTGTATCAAGCTGATGTATGACAACACTACCATAGATGCAAAGGAAATAATGCTCCTACAGTTTGTAATATATCCAAATTCCATTGTTATGTTTTTGAACATTACCATTGTTGATAGAATAATTACAAGCAGATAATTAGTTCTAAACGTGAGCTGAAGATGTGTTGTAATACATTTTATTATGGAGAGAGGCTGTCAGGATCAGATTTTCAGTATGCGGCAGGTAATTGAAAAATGCTAAGAGAGGAATAGACAGATTTTCAGTATGCGGCAGGTAATTGAAAAATGCTAAGAGAGGAATAGACAGCTGTATTTATGTTCGTAGATCTAGAGAAAGCATATGAGAGGATAACGAGGGAAAAGATGTTTGCCATACTGGGGGACTATGGAATTAAAGGTAGATTATTAAAATCAATTAAAGGCACTTATGTTGACAATTGGGCTTCAGTGAGAATTGATGGTAGAATGAGTTCTTGGTTCAGAGTACTTACAGGGTTTAGACAAGGCTTTAATCTTTCACCTTTGCTGTTCATAGTTTACATGGATTATCTGCTGAAAGGTATAAAATGACAGGGAGGGATTCAGTTAAGTGGAAATGTAGTAAGCAGTCTGGCCTATGCTCATGACTTGGTCTTAATGGCAGATTGGGCCGAAAGCCTGCAGTCTAATATCTTGGAACTTGAAAATAGGTGCAATGAGTATGGTATGAAAATTAGCCTTTCGAAGACTAAATTGATGTCAGTGGGTAAGAAATTATACAAAACTGAATGTCAGATTGGTGATACAAGGCTAGAACAGGTCGATAATTTCAAGTATTTAGGTTGTGTGTTCTCCTAGGATGGTAATATAGTAAGTGAGATTGAATCAAGGAGTAGTAAAGCTAATGCAGTGAGCTCGCAGTTGCAAACAACAGTATTCTGTAAGAAGGAAGTAAGCTCTAAGACGAAACTATCTTTACATCGGTCTATTTTCAGACCAAGTTTGCTTTACAGGAGCGAAAGCTGGGTGGACTCAGGATATTTTATTCATAAGTTAGAAGTAACAGACATGAAAGTAGTGAGAATAATTGCTGGTACAAACAGGTGGGAACAATGGCAAGAGGGTACTTGGAATGAGGAGATAAAGGCTAATTTAGGAATGAACTCGATGGATGAAGCTGTACGCATAAACCGGCTTCGGTGGTGGGGTCATGTGAGGCGAATGGAGGAGGATACATTACCTAGGATAATAATGGACTCTGTTATGGAGGGTAAGAGAAGTAGAAGGAGACCTAGACGACAATGATTTGACTCAGTTTTTAACGATTTAAAGATAAGAGGTATGGAACTAAATAAGGTTACAGCACTAGTTGCAAACAGAGGATTCTGACGATGTTTAGTAAAATCACAGAGGCTTGCAGACTGAACGCTGAAAGGCATAACAGTCTTTAATGATAATGTATGTATGTATGTATTAAGTTTCCTTATTACAGGCCTGCACAACTGGGCTACCTTACGGCAACAGCTCTTCCCTGCCAAAAGGCGGTGCAGTTGAACAACTACTGCCTTTCTGTGCATGCCATAAAAATGTTTCCAGGAAATACATCTAAAACATGAGCTGTAACCTAATACCAAAAAACTAGAGAAGTTGTGTTCGTGAATTAGATTACTGGATTTTAAGGTCATGACAATTTACTCAGCTCTAACTCACAAGGGACCATCAATCAATGTTAAGAAATCTTGAAACCGATTTATACACCATCCAGAAGAGCACTCTGAAATATGTAAAACCCTTGAATATTACATCCTATTGTGCATATATCTACAAGTTACAGGACAGTAAAGATGTGCCGGCTGGAGTTGTCATTGTCCAATCAAAGTGAAGTTCTTTTCAAGTGCTGGCGTGATGTAATGGGAAGCAGGCAGAGAGAGAGCACTGTGAGTGCAGTGAACCTTGTATGTCTGTTAAACTATGTATAATTTCTTTTAGATCATAATGCAGAAATCACACAACTCGTAATTAATTTATACATGTTTTAGGAACAAAATTAAATACTAACCTGCGGTTGTATTGTAATCGTATGAGGCATAACAATATTCACGGTAAACATTTAAACACTACATGTATGAGTATGTACTAATTAAACAATTACATACTCGCCAATAATATGGCAGTCCTGTTCAATCCCCTTCAACGTATTCAATAATATGCTGTGAATGATAATGCAAATTAAGAAAAACATGTTTGAAACAAATAGCTTCTTGCACCAGCTACTTTTGAATAATGAAAGATGATCACAATTATTATTGTCCTTCATAAGGAATTCACAAGTACCAGTTCCTTTCCTAATACATTAGCCTGTGCTATTTTCGAAAGTTTCTTTCGTGCTAATCAGACCCGCTAATTTCCACCCATGTCTATGTGACAAACGGAAGCGTGGTGAACATTCTTGTTTGTAGATCAATGTAATGTTCTTTAAATCACTATAACAATGATTTATTGTTGAAGAGTACCTCCTTATTCAATACCTTATGGTTAATGTGAATTTAAAAAACTTAAAATTTCACATTAATCACATCTATACATGTTTTGAACGTAACTGAATCATCTTTAGTAGATTGCTAAACTTAACATTACATAGGGCCTATTGTAGTTAAAAACATTTAAAACTGAAGTAAGAATGATGTTATGAGTTTAGCTGTCAAAACATGAAATTTATATTTTGTGTAGATCAATGACATGTATTTGATAATATTGTTATGCTGTTGCAAGTTCACATCAATATTATTTGTTGTGAACATTCGGAAAAGAAGCCTGTCTAACGGTTGTAAATCAGAAGTAGTTTCTGTTGGAATGATTTGCACTTTTAACTTTCCAGGTTCACAGTTATTAATGAAAGTACTTCATGTATTAAATTATTATCTTTGTGAGGCACCCAGGAAACCAACAGTAAACAGTTCGATGGGCCAATGTGAGGTTAAAATGTCAACTCCAGAAATGTATAGAAAAAGTCTTTTGTCATTTTTCCGATTTTGACAACTGTACAATTAAATTAGGAGCTTTAAACATACCCTGATGGACAGCTTCACTTCGTGGCTTTGATTCCTGCAGCACGATAGACAGGGAAGGAGACGTCCCATGCATGATACATTGGCATAATTTTGAATGTGTCTGTGCGCTTTGTGATTGTGTAACCATCATTTTTCACATGACAAACTGCGTAATTTTTAGTGATTTATGTGAAAATGTTGCTTGAAATTCGATACCTATGTTGCACTTGCTGACAAAGGTAAATCAATTGATTTGGATTCTTCACGGGCCCATTTTTGAAAGTTCATATCATACACTATCAATTTGTTTGCACGAGCTTTCATAAATTTTGTAAACACCAACTTGTACAACTGCTTGTATTTACTTGTGACTGTTAAACTAGGAGACGACTTTCCAATAGAATGCGCTTTTGCAATATCTTCTTTAAAACAGTACAACTGAGTCTCGTGCTTCAATCCAGGATATCTGATTTTTATACACTGTATTTATGCGTGTATAGGCTCCACTTTTCAGATTAGAATTTTGAGACAAAAAATGGGGTGGAGCTTATACTAGGAAAAAAGAAAAAAATATGAACAATGTATGAAAAATGTTATTACCTGAATTGTTACATTTGCTGAATTATTGATCACTCACTAATACATTGGTCATCACTAGATTCACTTTCAGTATCTGACGTAGGTCTACACCACACCGTGTCATCTTCCCTTCAGTCCATGATGATGGAAATAATCAGAAATTGATGTCACCTTGAAACTTCTGTGAACAATTCTGGATATATTTCCTTCCATGGTGCAGCAATCCATTCACACTTCAGTGAAAGGGAAGCTATCTTACGGCATCCAGTTGGAGTCGTTTCTGCTGCGCTGCTTATCCAGTTACAGTACAGTCATCTCAAATTTGCCTTGAAAGTGCAGCTGTTAGAAACAATGAGATATGAAACATTCCAGTCATTCCACCAGAAATCACCATCATATTGCACTTTTCTTGCTGACAATTCTTCTTAACGCCATCTGACAAATGACCTCGAAAACTGTCACTGTTTTTAACCATCAGTCATCCAGACGTTTTGCTGCACTTGAACAATAACAGCTGACGGTAACTTTTCTTTGGGGAGAGTCTTACACTAAATAATAGCGTATGGTATAAGTTTGTGCCCATCAGCAGTGATTGCTAACATCAAAGTGCACCTTTGTTTTTCAGCACTGGCTGTACTAGCACTGAGCTCGTTTACTGTTGTATTTCTGGCATGTCAAAAACCACAGGTGTTTCATCAGCATTACTGATGGTCACCAGGTTGTAGTCATTCTTCTTTTGAAGAGTGATAACGTGCTTTTGAAACTTGAGTAGCCTCTCCTGGTATGCTTCCGGAAGACGTTGAGACATTGATGTCCGCTGCCTTATTGCCAGATCATGTCACTTAATAAAACGCCTTATCCCTTCATAGGTTCTGTTTACTGGCTATCTTTTGAACTTCAAGCTGAAGCATTTCAACAGATACAACAAGACCTTGAGCTCTTGCCCTGTGCACATATTCTAACAGCTCTGTTTCCACCTGGGGGTATTTTTGCTTCTTTACCCCTAAAGGCCGGTCTGTTTCTATTGTTTTTTTTCCAAGAGATGACTTCTGATTCATCCAACGACGAACATTCTTAGGATCTGACACTGTAGAGGCTTTTGGGCTTATGCCGTGTCAAGAAAATAAGGTGAAATTCTTTACGCTTAGCAGAGAACTGTGCTCTATATCATAGAACGAAAAGAAAGATCCACCTGATCAATACTTATTTATTAAATATCTTAATAACAGAACCGGTTTCGACTCCTCACAAAGTCATCTTCAGCTGTCTTGTACATTTACATTAGATGACATATTCTTAAGTGTTGTTCCTTGCCAAAAGATTGTATTTGACAGTCATTAAGTAGTCATATTTCAGAGTAGTTAGTCCAATGTTTGTATGAAGACTTAATACACATATTAAAATGATAACTATTTAAACACATTAAAAAAATCACAATACATGATAAAAAAAATATTACTATGTACATATATTCTATTACCGTCTGAGTTTTACGGGTAAAACATCTTCTTAAAACAACTTTGTCATCTTTCGTTATTATTTTTCGTCTGATATAACAAGATAATGTGCTCTAGTTCAGCTTTATTATTCTCTTGTAATGTATTGCATCTAGGCTTTATACCTTGTCAAATGAAAGAAAGTGTGTCAGAAGCTGAATTGACATTTTTCAAGTGAATAGTATTACGCTCATAATAATGGTATATCAGGTAACCTAAAACTTATGTTAAATGACCTATTAAGCATAAACTACATAAAGTACACCAAATACAACACAAGGTAAAAGTACACATTAAGATGCAAATGTCTAGTTATAAAGTGAAGGGGTATAAACATTTATACAAGTTTATGCTGAGTTTGTATGGGGCACTTTGCATCATTACATTATATTCACAAAAAATCCAACCACTATATAGCATGCACATTTTCTAAAATTGTTAAATGTGTACAGATTTGAAGATGAGTGTGTGCTGCTGGAGTTGTTGATAATCTTGAAACCGTTAAATGCAGATTTCACTGACGTGTAAAAACAGTTGTTGTTGGTGGTTCTTTGCGGTCTATGACGATTGATAATTATCTGTAAAGAGTAAATTAAATGAATTTATAAGTTTATAAGTGTTCAGAAAGTGTCTACTTGTGTGTGCGTACGTAAAGGTTACTTACTGTTGTTGAGTGGTTCAGAAGCGTGCAGCTTGGTTGTCTGGCGTGTACTGTAGCGTGTATTTCTAGTGTTAGTATCTGTTGCTGTGATGGGAATGGAGGGGTGGGTAGGAGGAGCTGTCTTGTGTGTAGGGGCGGGGTTAGGCGTGTCCGTCACCTGCGCTGTGGTTTGCGTGTGACGTTGTTTATTGATTGTTCTAAGATAGGAATTTTTTACAATAGGGATAATTTTTTTGAATAAGATATTGTTTTTTTTGGTTATTTCGTTAATATTGAAATTGGGATTGGTATATTGATCTATTTTTTTTTTTTTTTGCTATTTGCTTTACGTCGCACCGACACAGATATGTCTTATGGCGACGATGGGGTAGGGAAGGCCTAGGAATTGGAAGGAAGCGGCCGTGGCCTTAATTAAGGTACAGCCCCGGCATTTGCCTGGTGTGAAAATGGGAAACCACGGAAAACCATCTTCAGGGCTGCCGACAGTGGGGCTCGAACCCACTATCTCCCGATTACTGGATACTGGATTTATGGCCTCCACGGTATGCACTAGCCAGCGTCTTGGTAGGTGTGCTAGGTACCAACTGATGGGCCCAGCCTAGCACACGAGGGCGAAACGCTGGCAAAAGGAAATGAGTTAGCTGGAAAATTTATAATGTCCAATAATGGACCATTTATATTGGTATTATAAATTTATTCATTTGGAACAAATATTTCAGATTCCCTAGGGGAATCAACATTTATATCATCTGATGGCTAAGCAGGCATCAATTTTTGATAATGAGACGAAGTGTCTCATAGTGCATTGGCACTGCCGGTGGCTACAATTAGCCTACGCAGTGGCCTCCACGGTATGCACTAGCCAGCGTCTTGGTAGGTGTGCTAGGTACCAACTGATGAGCCCAGCCTAGCACACGAGGGCGAAACGCTGGCAAACGGAAATGAGTTAGCTGGAAAATTTATAATGTCCAATAACGGACCATTTATATTGGTAAAATAAATTTACTCATTCGGAACAAATATTTCAGATTCCCTAGGGGAATCAACATTTATATCATCTGATGGCTAAGCAGGCATCAATTTTTGATAATGAGACGAAGTGTCTCATAGTGCATTGGCACTGCCGGTGGCTACAATTAGCCTACGCAGTGGCCTCCACGGTATGCACTAGCCAGCGTCTTGGTAGGTGTGCTAGGTACCAACTGATGAGCCCAGCCTAGCACACGAGGGCGAAACGCTGGCATACGGAAATGAGTTAGCTGGAAAATTTATAATGTCCAATAACGGACCATTTATATTGGTATTATAAATTTACTCATTCGGAACAAATATTTCAGATTCCCTAGGGGAATCAACATTTATATCATCTGATGGCTAAGCAGGCATCAATTTTTGATAATGAGACGAAGTGTCTCATAGTGCATTGGCACTGCCGGTGGCTACAATTAGCCTACGCAGTGGCCTCCACGGTATGCACTAGCCAGCGTCTTGGTAGGTGTGCTAGGTACCAACTGATGAGCCCAGCCTAGCACATGAGGGCGAAACGCTGGCAAACAGAAATGGGTTAGCTGGAAAATTTATAATGTCCAATAACGGACCATTTATATTGGTATTATAAATTTACTCATTCGGAACAAATATTTCAGATTCTCTAGGGCAGGGATGGCGAACCTTTTCCAACTAGTGTGCCATTTTAAGTCTGGTTTATTAGTATCATCTGTTGACTGTGCCACTTGTTATTTTCCATTAGGGGATATCTACACCCCCCCCCCCGGGACTTCCTTTATAAATTCCCGATTATGTTTCATAATATGTCATTTATTTATTCCTTTACAGATTAATTTATTTATTTATTATACATATATCTGATAAATACATTTGATTGCATGTTCCGTGGGGCTGTGCCTCAATTATGGCCACGGCGGTTTCCTTTCCACTTGTACGCCAATCTCATTTTCGCTGCAAGACCTACCGTATCTATGTCGGTGCGACGTAAAACAAATTGTAAAAAAAAAAAAAAAATAGTTATTAGATACAAAATTCAAAAGTACTAATATTGCGAATGGACTTAACTTCCTCCATTAGCTTCATTATCATTCCATGTTGAAGTTTGTATGCTCAACAATTAAACTAATTTCTCCCTCATCACATTTCTATAACGAAATGGAAAATAAAAAAAAACAGGTATCCTTTTTTGTAAGGTCACATTCTGCTTTCATCAAAACATACTGCATACATGTGGGAGTTATCCAAATCAGCTTTCAACTGCTCCGAAACTTCTTCACTCATTTTTAATATTCTATCCTTGACAGCAGTTCAGCTGGCTGGCATTCCCTTAATCTGTTAATTATTAGTTGTTTGTTAGGGAAGTTTTCAAATAATGTGTCGGACGTCAATAAGAAACTTTGTTTCAACAACTCACCGTCAGAAATCGGTTTCCCATGCATGCTGTACTATGCAGTGAGACAGATGGAAACAGCCGCACTGATATTATTTCTTGGCCGAAAAGATGATACAAAAGAATTAGTTTGTTTTGTGCAATGTTCGATATTTTGTTAAACGAACTCTCTTCTTTCTTCATTTGAAATGGAACAAATATTCGAATGATCAGTCTCGAAGTTGCGCTTTACATTAAATGTGGGGGATACAATTGTTTTCGAACACAGGCAACACATCTTTTTATCAGTCCGAATTCCCTTAGCCAGAGTTCTTGAAAAATACGGTCACCACCTTTGTTAAGTTTCTGCTCTTTTCGGCACCGAAAACATGTTTGTGATGTCCGTATACAAAACCACCAGAAAACGACACTACCTCACTTGACTTTCGGACCTATCAGTGTAGCAGTATTGCCATATTGCACGTTCGAATGGAACTAGTATTTAGATTTTCGATATTTATTTCTTACACGTGAAACTTTATATGTATTGTCTGCAGTGCAAGACGTATATATAAAATATTATTATGTTCATGTGGTGTGCCACCGAAATCGTGTTCGCGTGTCACCTAGTGACACGCGTGGCATAGGTTCGCCATCCCTGCTCTAGGGGAATCAACATTTATATCATCTGATGGCTAAGCAGGCATCAATTTTTGATAATGAGACGAAGTGTCTCATAGTGCATTGGCACTGCCGGTGGCTACAATTAGCCTACGCAGTGGCCTCCACGGTATGCACTAGCCAGCGTCTTGGTAGGTGTGCTAGGTACCAACTGATGAGCCCAGCCTAGCACACGAGGGCGAAACGCTGGCAAACAGAAATGAGTTAGCTGGAAAATTTATAATGTCCAATAACGGACCATTTATATTGGTATTATGTATTCATCTTTATCAATGATTACTGTAGTATTGCCTTTATCTGCTTTTGTTATGAGAAGATTGTTCTGTTTAATTTTGTTTATTAGACTGTTTATGTGTGTTATATTCGCCTTGTTACTGTGTGAAATATTTTCTTGTACTTTGTTAATATACTGCGGTAGTTTTTTTGCGATGTCATGACTAACTTCTTCTCGTAAGTCATGTGGAATCTTCTGTATTGCTAGTTCGGCTTCCGTGACAGTAGTTGTAATATTTTGTAAAATGGACGTATTGCCCCAATTATGTTTCGGACCCCTACTCAATATGTCAGTTTCTGTTTCATCGAACACTGTGTTCGTGAGATTTTTAACAGGTGGATGGAAATTACGTTCAATGTCTAATTTAGACTGGGATGAAGTGGCCTTATTCGTAAAGGAAATTGTGGGTTTCGTTCTTTGTGTCTGTTTTAAGGTCTCCAGTTTTTTACTGAGGGTGTTTTGTTTTTTATGGCTAGGTTTTCTATTTTGTCATTAGTAATGCGTTGAAAGTGATACCAATAGCTGTATGGCAGTTCTTGGGACACTTTTAAATGCAAAGGGTATAATTCATTATTCAAATGTTGTTTTTTACGATAAAAGAACTTGATTTCCGTTTGTAGCCAGATTTTGTTAGTTTTTTCAATGTGTTACGTGTTTGATAAGTGAATCTGTGTTTATTGTTATATTTACTGAGAAATTTGGGAGTTAAGTCGTTAGCAAGGCATTCTTTTAGAAATATAATGTTCTTAGTGGCATTCATTAACTTGATTCTAATGTTTCTGTATCTATACACATTGCGTTTTGCCTGGTTGGCAATAACATCTTGATTAATTAATTTCATTATGTTCCGTATTGATATCTACCATATATCATAGAAAGATAAGAAATCGTCATAGACCAAAAAGAACCACCAACAACAACTGTTTTTACATGTCAGTTGCATTTAACGGTTTCAAGATTATCAACAACTCCAGCACACACTCATCTTCAAATCTGTACACATTTAACAATTTTAGAAAATTTACATTCTATATAGTGGTTGGATTTTTTGTGAATATAATGTAATGATGCAAAGTGCCCCATACGAGCTCAGCATAAACTTGTATGAATGTTTATACCCCTTCACTTTATAACTAGACATTTGCATCTTAATGTGTACTTTTACCTTGTGTTGTATTTGGTGTACTTTATGTAGTTTATGCTTAATAGGTCATTTAACATAATTTTTAGGTTACCTGACATACCATTATTATGAGCGTAATACTATTCACTTGAAAAATGTCAATTCAGCTTCTGACACACTTTCTTTCATTTGACAAGGTATAAAGCCTAGATGCAATACATTACAAGAGAATAATAAAGCTGAACTAGAGCACATTATCTTGTTATATCAAACGAAACATAATAACGAAAGATGACAAAGTTGTTTTAAGAACATGTTTTACCCGTAAAACTCTGACGGTAATAGAATATATGTACACAATAATATTTTTTATCATGTATTGTGATTTTTTAATGTGTTTAAATAGTTATCATTTTAATATGTGTATTTAGTCTTCAAACAAACCTAAGTATACAAACTCTGAAATATGACTACTTAATGACTGTCAAATACAATCTTTTCAATTGGCAAGGCACAACACTTAAGAATATGTAATCTAATGTAAATGAACAAGACAGCTGAAGATGACTTTGTGAGGAGTCGAAACCAGTTCTGTTATTAAGATATTTAATAAATAAGTATTGATCAGGTGGATCTTTCTTTTCTTTCTATGATATATGGTAGATATCAATATGGAACATAATGAAACTAATTAATCAAGAGAACTGTGCTCTGCGTCATCAGAAGAAAATCTCGACTGTCCACGAGAAAGGCTTCTTAAACAATGACTTTCTGAAATTAGACGTTATAATAGAAGTGGAAATGGTACGTTCATTCATCGCTTGGATGGGATATCCTTCCGCACTCACTGTACTCCCCGACATGGCGGCATCTATCACCTCTTTGCATCAATGGGGCACGTGGTCGCAGAGCAGCACTTCAGCAATTCTGAAGAAGTTGGAAAATGGCTCGACGAATGGTTTGCCGCAAAGACAAGCAGTTTTTCTGGCATGGTATCCATAACTTACCTGAAAGATGGGCGAAGTGTGTAGAAGTCGATGGCCAATATTTTGAATAAACAAAAAATGAATTTCCCTTGAAAATTATGTCTTTTCTTTACCACAAAAACTGGCAAAAACTTATGCATACACCTGGTACGATGGGGTCACTACTCCAAAGGCATTTCAGAGCAACTACCAGCAATTATTCAGGCCACCCCTTACATGGGGAACAGACGCCCTTACAGCCGTCCCTAACATGGGAAACAAACACTACTGATAAATAGTGTACTCAAACAATTCCCTAAGTACTGGGCTGCCTCTTCCCCAATCTACATTGTTCCGAAGTCCACCTTCTCAAATGTATATTCTTCTGAAGTCTTCACTCGTAACCCTAAGCTTGGACCCTTACCAGATGATACACACCAGGTCAGTCATGAAATGTATTTAGCAAACTTGACTACATGTAAGAAAATTTCTTTATGCTGTCACTTGTGGACCTTTATCATTCTGTTAATAAGAATGCATACATTAAAAAAAATTAAATTACCTAAACAATTTTCAAAATGCTATATATATTAACATAAAACTTCTTGAAAGTTGGAATAATGACTGATCATCTCAAATCACCAAAAATGCAAAAGAATGCAAAATAAAAACATGTTATTATTTGTTATAGCGCAGAATAAATTTATATACTACTGAGCAACATCCTAATGCAAAGGGAAAAAAGATGACATTTCAACAATATCCGCTCCCTAGTGATCAGACTCAAATTCGTTTAAATAAGCGTAGCACAGGTTGGTTATTCATTGTTAGTTTAAAAAAATATAAAATGATGAGGGGTCAAGTTTTAGATAAACTAGAACAAATTAAACAGGAATAGCCATGAAAGAAAGCTCCTTTTGAGAAGATACGAGGGTCATTCCAGAAGTCATGACAACTATATCATATTCAATGTTCTCCCTATGAACTTTTTAATGTGCACACCCCCCTGCCATCTTTTTATAGACCGCCCAGCTAACATAACCTAGATATGTGCTACTTACATAATATTAATACATATTGAAGCCACTGGGTACGATATACTAACAATTTGTTGGTTGTTTTGATCCACCTTTTCAATACAAATTACAGTTTGTGTTGCTAAGTTGTAATGTTACAACACTAATTTACCGGGACATGTTTCGCTTTTATTCACAAGCATCATCAGCCTATACAATTGCCTCAAGGTTGTGTCATATTTGGATTGTTGTTACAAATTTCATTACATTGAATGTAAATCTAATTTCAGTGATAACAATATTTAAAACATAAGAATAATAAACTGCAGCAGCAAGCCTCATCAAATCTAGAAGCCATTTTCCAACGAACCCAAGACTTCAATTCTAGATTATCATCATGACTCTAATCACGCATGATGCAAAATTACAGTCTTTTTAAATAACATTATTTAGAGAACACAATTCTTAACTAAAATTCTCAATACTGAAATGTTACTGTATTCTAGAAACCAACGCACTTCAGAAACTATGGCTCCTATATATTAACATCCAATATTTATATTTATGACTCAAATGCCAAATTATACAATTTTATTTTAACATTACAAACAATTTTTAGCCAAATTTTCAAATTGTAAAAACTGTGTTTTGGACGTCAATATGTTTTAGAATTAAGAGTTACTCCATTTTAACATTGCAAATCATATTGTCATAATTTTTAATGTGTATATTATTCTTATGTTTTAAATATTGTTATCACTGAAATTAGATTTACATTCAATGTAATGGAATTTGTAACAACAATCCAAATATGACAAACCTTGAGGCAATTGTATAGGCTGATGATGCTTGTGAATAAAAGCGAAACATGTCCCGGTAAATTAGTGTTGTAACATTACAACTTAGGAACACAAACTGTAATTTGTATTGAAAAGGTGGATCAAAACAACCAACAAATTGTTAGTATATCATAGCATAGTTCAACACGGGTCTAATAATGAGATTAGTTACATGTAATGCCACTGGGTACTCCAAATTAAAGTGTAAATACTAAAAAACTGTTTATTTAGATGACAAATCTTCATTATTGTCAGCATAAATGCATCAATTACATTGGAGTTTTGGTTTGACTATCACATTGTATCATGCGTGAGCGGCGTCTGGATTAGCGTTAAATCGCATGCGAGCACTCGATTCCGCATGTCGTCACAAACCCAAATGGCATCCACAGCAACCGAGTGGTAAGCCCCGATGGTACATGGTTATGAATGAGCAGTAGCTAACTAGAAGTACATAATACTCTGTTATGTCTTGTTTGTGATAACAGCACTAAAATAGTTCAATTTTGCAGTTAATGTTTATCTGTCTGATATTGTTAATGACCTGAGTGGAATACCTGCCCAGCTACTCATTCCTTCCACCCGGCTGAAGAAAATTTCTGGGAAGAACATTGCACATTGTCTGATGAATCACCATCAATGTCAATCCACCATAAGCACTTGATGGCCATTAGAATGTGCTTCCCAATGTTAGCATCAACTTAGTTCTGGCTGCAGGAGTTAACAGCAAGGGGCAATCGGAGATAAGTAAAGAGAGATTATTGATCTTTGGACAAAATGCACACAAAATCTTTTGCATCTGTAAGTTCTGTTGTGAAATTTGGAACACTGTTTTTACAGAAATAACCATATATGTGGATAAACACCTGTCTTCTGTTAAGTACTTTTCGATAATGGTCAACGCCACGGGATGCCCACTCTGTGCCAGTTCTACAGCTGCTATGCGTCTACGTTTGAAGGCCTCAACAGATTGATATAGACCCACCACTTTTCTTAACTCTATATGATACTGATGTGAATTTCTGCCACAAAGAACTGCAGTTTTCTTGTATGACTACTGTTCAAATTCACTTTCATCCGTCTTTGGGCATGGCCCGAAGCATACTAACCTTATCGTGCACTATTAACTAGCCACCAATGCATACAATAGAGATGGCATCCATCAGTGGCATTCAGAAGTGAAATACTGAACTTATCATGCTACCACATGTTTGGAAGATATAACACAGTTACCATGACTTATGAAACAATCACTATATTTACCATTTCCTTTTTGAAACATAGCCTTAAACAAAAATTCCAGGAGAAGCACCTCAGACATGGGTTAACCACAACCTTAAGCTATTCATGCAAGCACTTAACTACAGCAATAACACACACAAAAATACATCTAAAGAATACATACTACTTGACTCACCCCAATGTGAGAAGCCATCTTATCAGCACATATCTCGGCTATATCTCTGCCTAAAACTCCATAATAGAGTCCATAAAATAGGAAGAGAAAGCCAACATCCATCCAGGTGTGAGGTTTGGAGTTAAATAGAATATTCAGCCCAAAAAACGCAGCCATGATGACGATGTACCCTATCAAGCCCAGAGCATAACTAAGTTTGTAGAGGAAGTAAAACCACTTGTAGACCAATCTGGGAGAAGACAAAAGTGTATCACTTCATTCTACAACCAGCAGTTTCACAACAATGGGCATGTTCAACTACAGCAGTACTTTCACAACCATAATAAGTAAATAAAAATAAAGTAAAATCCATCATACAGGAATTAGCTTTCTAGACAACTTCTTTTCAAGCTTCTATGACTCAAAAATGAGAAACAGACAGGCACTATTTATGAACTTGGTAAAAAAAAAAAAAAAAAACTTTAACCTATGAAAAAATACATATTTTAAGAAATCTAGACATATGGGAGGTTGCTGAAAGAAATTGTAAGAAGGAATCACAGGTTCATATAACACCAGCACTCCCATTTTCTGGTAAAGCAGATATCAATCAAGCTGTGGATGCGGATTGACATTTGTGAGTGACGGATCCTACAAGGTGATAGAGCCCACATGAGTGATAATGTTCCATTCTTGAATTAGAGCCTTGATAAGTGCTCCTCAAGAGTTTGAGATGGAAGAGGATACACAACAACTTTCTTATTTTAACTTACTGAAATCTGAAGTCTTATTTTAATGATATTTAGGTCTGTCCATGGTGGGTATTCCAATAATCATATTAAAAATTGTAACTTCCAGTACCATGCCAAAAAGTACGCATGAAGGCCAGGAAAGGATGGATATGCTAGAAGAGCGCAAAAATACAGTAACATCATGTTCGTTCCGCATGATCCATACTCCAAATAATAACATGCACCAAAAAATTTGTTTGATAACATTATCTTCATGCAGTTACTACAGGTGCCACCTCTAAATGCACCAAGTCTATCAGCTATTCCATTCTCTCTCGACAGCCAGCCATTAACAAGGAGAGAATGTAGGACCTGTTAACTAGAGCAACAAGTTGATGACCTATGATCTCAGGAATAGTACTGTCATTGTAAATGTCAGAGATCAGTAGTTCCTTAATTCTGAGTAAGTTAATGGAACTGTAGTCCTTTATAGCATGGAAATGCCTCCACAGAAATCATACAAAGTGATCCGTTCTCAGAGTAGAACGATCATATACAATACTCAAATTCTGTAAGGAAGAAAAGAGAAAGGCCCCAGTATTCCATTATAGAAAGCTGTGGAAAGGATTGCTAAGGATGTAGGTGGAGAAGAGAAGACAGTACATTGCTCAGTATCTCTATTCCTTATCCTTACTTGTATGGTGAACACTAAGTGGCTTGGAAGATGAGCGGAAAGGATCAAACTACACAATGGTTTCCTCACAGGAAGTAACGTATCATTTCGAATGCGATGAAGGTATAAAAAATAAGTGGAAATATTATCTCCCCTAGTGTACTGTCACTGTATTGTGCTTCAAAAGAAGCCTGTGGTGGTAACACAACAGTATACTAGGAAGATGACTTAGTAAACTGTGGCATTCCCACTGGTGAGCCCACTGCTAGTGCACCACCATCCTTTAAAGACAAAGATGACATAAAATAGTTTATAATTAAAGAATCTTTCACTGTGTGGCAGATTAGACAGGCAACTGTCAACATAAATTCAATTGAAAAATGCAAATGGAATTTTAGCTCTGCATCATCAAAATATTTTCCATGCTTTTTTGGTGATGAGCAGAACAGGTCCAGCTATTGGATCACAATTCATTACCGGCAGGAGTCGAAATTCCTAATTACATGTACCCTTAAAGTAATCTCTCCATATGTGTAGGATGGCCATCGGATGCACATTTAGACAAAATAAAAGACCAAAATGCTTAATAAAAATTAACCCAAATCGGTGTGATGAAGGAGAAAGTTGGTATGAGAACAGCATGAGCAATCCACAGCTGTATAACAACCTGCTTATAAAATGTTACATTACAGAAGAAGTATGTTATAGAGAATGCGGCACGTGGCGAAAACCCGTTCTTACAACAGTTTCTTTCAGTCCCTTGAAAATTCCTATATTACTCTTCGGTTAGAGCAAGAACCCTATCACCGATCTGTCCATTATAACGAGTGATTAAACGTGTTACTTTTTCCGTTACCAATATTTATGCACTCCAGCAATTATATTGAATGCAGTTGAATGTCTTTGGTATAGTTTTCTCACTACGTGCAGTAGCGAGCTCTCTCACAGACATTCAATTCAGAGGCGATGGCGAAGTCTATTAGTAATACCCGTCAAGTAGTGTCCTGAAAACAAAATTTGAAACGAAAGGGAGAACACATTTTGTAATAAATGCATAAATAACACGGCCAATAGCAGTTGTTAACTCATTAGAAATAAAGGCTGAAGTAAATGATTATTTAATTTTAATACTATTTACTACAAGTAAGAAAGAAAGAATGTGATATACCTCAAGGCGAAAAGACTAGTATTACTCTACTGGGGCTTGAAATATGTTTTCATGATACATGCGCGGTTACGTTAGCTGACGCTGTCTGAATAAGGAAACTGAAACGTTTGCCACAGAAACCTCTGGAAGGACACTGTTACAATTTTTAAGAATGAAAGTGAACATACGTGTTCCCGTAGTATCGGAAGAAGAAAAATAACTAACGAATAAGCTGTAGTATGGGAAACATCTGCGAAAATCCAAGTTCTGAACAATCTGATTGTTGCCGTTTCATACCAATTTTAAGTCTGATATAACGACAATCCCCTCTAAGGAGTACATTTTTTGCAGTTATGAATTCTCGCTGTAACTGACTTCTACTGTACTTTGAATTATTTCCATCATTCACCCAAGTTATCATTTTCCTGCATTTATGGACCATTTCTAGAAGAATAGTGAATTTAACAGATATCAACAGAAGATAATGTGAACTAACACTGCACTATTTAAAGTATATAATCATCATCAGCTTAGCATATGTCCCACATTGGAGCAGGGTCCGCTGTTTCGCAAGCCAATCTCCACTTGGTTCTGAGTGTATCGTTTGGAACAAGACGAACATAGTGCACATCTTCTTGAAGGCAATCAAGCCAGCATTTTTTTTGGCTAACTACATGGCCGATTTTCAGATGGTGTGATATAAAGTGCCATCTGTACAATAGATGTACCTTCTCTACACATAACATGGCCATACTACTGAAGTCGGGTATCATGTATCTTGTCTACATGTCTATTTTATGTTGGTGACATGATCCAGCCAAGTCAGGCCAGTGACCAGCAAAGCATGTGCATCTCCATGACATGAAGTGCTTGTTCGTACCCAACTGTTGCGGGTCAACATTCAGAGCCATACAAGGCAATTGGGCGAGTAACAGTCCTGTAAACCTTGGACTTAGGTGGACTGGTATCCGACGATCTTAGAGAACACCAGTAGTTTTCCCCCACTTCATCCAAGCACGAGTGTCTGGAATAGTGTCACACTTGGCATTGACCAAGGAATCAAGATACAACTGTTTCTACTTTATTGAGATCTTGGCCATTTTTAACTGAATGGTTCCATCTGTCTGTGGACCACACTCCATGTACTCAGTTTTCTTGGTATTCAGGGGAAGTCCATGTGCTGTTAGTCTTTCATTAAAGTACATAAACGATTTAATAAACAGATTCTGCTAGTTCTACCAATATTTTGTGAAATGCATGAACTATCGTAAGTCTGAAATATTGTGCTGAATTACATCAGCTCCAACCTGCCGAAGAATGAGACCAGCGGATACAAAAGAGGGGGCAATGAAGGTTACAGACTCTGTCCATCTCTCAAACTTAAAACCATCATAATACTGCTGAGGGTGGAAAACAGAGTTGATGAAGGAAGGTGCCAGGATTGGTGCATAAGATGAAGAGAAGCCACGTTGGGGGTATTGAGATGGCCAAAGATGACTTGCAAGGTGTGTCAGTTCCTGGAAGTGATATACTGTGTAACATCCAGGAAAAACCAGCATTAAAAAGGGAGGGGCGGGGGGAGGGAGAGAGAACAACAGCATACTTCAGGGGTGATCAAGATCTAAAGCTGGAATGGCTTGAACTAGAGTAATGTTAATTGTTTAATGTTCCAGTAACTACTTATGCGGTTTTCAGAAACACCAAGGTGCCAGAATTTTGTCCTGAAGGAGGAGAACCATCAAACGTACTGATCTGAGCACCTTCAACTGCCAACTTGAGTTCAGAAGGTCAGTACTGAACCTCCCATTTACTCAGCCCGACAACCGAAATAGAGCTGCACTACTTCAGATCACAGACAGGTCCTCACACTACAGACCCAGTTTACAATTCTCCTTTGCATAAGTAACTATAAAACATTGATGTGTCACACTAGATTAAATCACATGTCAAGGAACACATGAAACAAACTGTGCACGCACAAAGTAATGATCAAATATTTCAGCTAGATGCAAGTTGTTCACAGAGTCTTCTGCAATTCTATTGTTCTCTCAATATACTACTTCTCACTGAACTCCTCTTAACTTTATATTCCCATCTTGTTCTTGGTATTATCAATATTATCGAAGGCATATCATCGTGCAAAGAACAATTACCACAGGATCTATGCCAAAACAAGAAGTGTGACATACTGTGTATTCAAGAAATCCATAGGGATACACATCAGCGACATCCTAGAATACCTGGAATGAAATTTGTTGCTAAAAGACCCCATGCTAAATATGGCAGTAAAATCTGAGTTCCACGTTGACAGTGTATTTCAAACAGATGACAATAATATTGAGATCAACTCTTTGGAACTCGGTAGTCACCTCTGTGTACAAGACCCCTGCAGCAGAGTTTTGTTTTTACTCCTCCTCAAAACTTATACAACTGTAACACATCCACCATTATTGGAGATTTCAACAGCCGTGATCATGTTTGGAGATACAGCAATGAAGATAAAAATGTATATGTATACTAGGGGCTTTACGTCGCGCCGACACAGATAGGTCTTATGGCGACGATGGGATAGGAAAGGCCTAGGAGTTGGAAGGAAGCGGCCGTGGCCTTAATTATGGTACAGCCCCAGCATTTGCCTGGTGTGAAGATAAAAATGGAGAAGCAGTTCTTTCTTAGGCTGAAACTTACAAACTTTCTCTACTATTTGATAGCAAATTCCCTTCCTCTTTCAACAGTGGAACATGGCAAATGAGAGAGAGAATCCACAAGGGATAGCTGCCCTAGAACAAGGGGTACCGTATGGTAACAGCATCAAATAGATAATAATTTTCACACTATTTATCTTAGGATAAAATGAGCTTATATATAAAAATTTCCTGTTCCTTTCATCTAATATTATTTTGTTGTATGTTACACCCGAATATTTAAGGTTTTCCTGCTTGTCAATAGATGACACCTGAAGTCAACTGATAGTCCTAATAACAATGTTTAACAATTGCCCATTCTCAATAACTATAGCTTATGATTTAGAAGTATTCAGAGTGAGACTTTGGAAAGGCATTGCCTTGCTGTGTCAATCATAAGGGCTGCTGATTTTTTTATCTTTAGATATTAACGCAATATCATCTTTTTTTTTTTTTGCTATTTGCTTTACGTTGCACCGACACAGATATGTCTTATGGTGACGATGGGATGGGAAAGGCCTAGGAAGTGGAAGGAAGCAGCCGTGGCCTTAATTAAGGTACAGCCCCGGCATTTGCCTGGTGTGAAAATGGGAAACCACGGAAAACCATCTTCAGGGCTGGCGACAGTGGGGCTCGAACCCACGATCTCCCGATTACTGGATACTGGCCGCACTTAAGCGACTGCAGCTATTGAGCTCGGTCGCAATATCATCAGCAAAACCTAGTGCTGCCACGTTGTCGATATCTTGCACAAGATTGTAGCCGAATTGAGAAGCATGTTCTAAGTCGTTTAACTCCATTAATATGAAATCAATTGCCAATTTAAACAGAAGAGGTGATAGAGGCGATCCTTGAGCAACTCCCCTATGAACTTGAATTTCCTTAGTTCGAGTGATTGCGTCTATTTCCACATGAAACGAATTATTATTGAAAAGAGATATTATTAAAGACTTCAGCTTCTTGGGAACAAATGTCAAATTTAGTGCATATTCCAAGTGATTATGACCAATATTATCGAACACTTTGGATACATCTAGAAAAGTGATGCAACAATTCTTTTTTTTAAAATTTTCGCGTCTTGAAGACAACTGTTGACCAAAGATGAATTTATGAATGTACCTGGCGTAGACACAAAACCTCTTTGATGGGTTGACAAGTCAACGAAAGGTCTAATTTTTCTTTCCAGACTTCTTTCAATGATCCTTCTTAAAATAGAATAGATTGTTATTGGACGCCAGTTACTAATTACATTTGGATCTCTAAAACTTTGCGGAACATAATCCCAGGTTACCATTCCTTTTTGTTAGTAAAACCATAGTTCAACGATGTTCAAAATCCGTATGTCCACCATTCCAAATACCCAGCATAAACCGATAATTTATCAATTTCTTTCCATTATTAGGCTACAAGAAGCGCATTTCAAATCCTAACACAATTTCAAACAGGCAGACTGGACAAAATTCTCCAACTTGTTAGATGAGAACGTACAACTGCTTTATTTATTTGGTGAAAACCTGCTAAAGAGCATCAATTCCTAAAGGATAAAGAACAAACTACCTGCCAGGAGTAACATTTAAAACTCTGCCTGACTAGATGAATACCATAAATTTCATCAACAAAACCCTTTTAGAGAAGAAACTAGTCATGTAACACAGAGGATTATTGCTTCCATCTCTGAGGCAAACAGGGAGTAACGGGTGAAGTTGCTATCAGAATGCAACATGAACAGGAGTAGCCAGGAAGCTTGGAGGCTTCCACGGCGTCTTGCTAACGATCCTACCCAGACAAACATGCAAGCCAGTATCAAAGCAAATCAAATTGCACATCAGCTGCTACTAAACGGTAAACCACCTAACTCTTTTAAGAAAGAAGAGACTGATACGCCAATTTTTCCCACCTTTTACTCTTCTTTAAAAAGGCAATGAATAAATTAAAACATGGCTAGGTAGCTGGTTTCAATGGCATACAAGTTGAACAAATTAACTTTGGTCCTACTATAAAGCTTTGGGTCATGCAATTAATGAACAACTGCGCCCAGTCACTCAAGATACCAAATGTTTGGAAGAACGCTAACCTTATTGCCATCTTGAAGCAAGAAGACCAGAATGACCCGATGAGTTACAGATCCATTTCATTACTATGACATCTCTATAAGCTGCTCGAAAGACGCATCCTTCAAAGAATGTTGGACAAAATCAAACCTTATCTCATTCCTCAACAAGAAGGTTTCAGGGAAGGTAAGAGCTGCACATCACAGGTCCTCAAATTGACTCAACAAATCAAAGATGGTTTTGAGGTGAAAGATAACAGGTGCTGTTTCTATCAATCTCTCGGCAGCCTATGACATCGTCAAACATAGTCTCCTTGTGTTAAAACTGTATGAAATCACTCATGGTCATGACTATCAGCTTACCTGTATGATCAGAAACCTCCTACAAAATGGAAGGTTCTTTGTAGAATTCCAGGGAAAGAGAAGCAGGTGGAGAATGCAGAAAAATGGATTACCTCAAGGTAGTGTACTTGCACCAGCCCTTTGTAACATCTACACAAATGATCAACCATTATCCAAAGGAACTCAGAGTTTCATGTATGCTGACAACCTTGGTCCCACTGCTCAAGCTGACAGTTTTGGAGAGTGAAATGACTAACTAGCGCTTTGAAAGATGTTACCAAGTGAGAGAGAGAGAGAGTGTGTGTGTGTGTGTGTGTGCGCGCGCGCGCGTGCGTGCGTGTGTGTGTGTGTGTGTGATGGGTATTCAGCCCGAAGGCTGGTTTGATCCTCTGCAACTCCGCCAACAGCTGTCATAAATAGCCTAGGCGTCACTGAAGAGGCGTACTAGGGAAATGAGGAGTGAGATAGTTTCCCGTTGCTTTCCTCACCGAGTCAGCCATTACTATTACATATCAGCCTGCCAAGCCCACTGAAAAGCATGCACCAACCGACCCTATGAGCGATATTTTCATACCATTCATAACGGACTGGCTGCATAAGGAATGGTATTACTAGCATCACTCATACCTCAGTCATTTTAATATTGTCAAAGCCAAGGATGAGACTGAGACAGGTCAATGAAAGTAACAAATTGAATATAGCCCATACCAGAAGACATAGTGCACTGTAAACACTGTGAGGTAGCAGCCCACAAGGAGAAGACCACATAATTACAAAACCAAGCTCATTCACTGTATGGGCTCCAACCAGCACTATTATGATTTAGTTCATTCAAAAGCTCTATGAAGACTACACAGAAACTTGAAGGAACACAGCAGCAAGCAAGACTCACTTTGTGGCGAGCTAGGGTTGAGCATCTTGGTGACTGGTAAACACCTTGTGAAAAATTACCAGCTGGACATCTGGAGTACTGAACTACCAGAGGAATAATCAATTGAAGCTAAATCCTGCAAAATCTCAAACTTGTGTTTTCCATTTGAATAGGACACAGGCTGCTAGATACCTGAACATCACATGGGGAGGGAACAAGCTGGCATACTGTGAGACCCCAAAATATCTCGTTACTTTAGACTGCATACTTTCTTATAGAAATCATTGAACGCCAAGAACTATTTTTTTTTTTTGCTTTACGTCACACCTACACAGATAGGTCTATTAAAGAAACTATTTAAAATGGTTTATGTTGGGTCCACCTTGTCAACGCACTTTTAGTGACTGAAAATTATTTATTCTATCATACATGTTTCAGAAACAATATGCATTCCCTCCATCAGTGAAGTCACATCAAGAAATAAAAAACAAAATATAACACTATCTTTTGTTCAGTCCACAATATATTTTTTTTGCTATGTGCTTTATGTCGCACCGACACAGATAGGTCTTATGGCGAGGATGGGATAGGAACCGCCTAGGAATGGGAAGGAAGCGGCCATGGCCTTAATTAAGGCACAGCCCCAGCATTTGTCTGGTGTGAAAATGGGAAACCATGGAAAACCATCTTCAGGGCTGCCGACAGTGGGGTTCAAACCCACTATCTCCCGATTACTGGATACCGGCCGCACTTAAGCGACTGCAGCTATCAAGCTCAGTAGCCCAAAATTTAAAGAAGTATTATATCCTAATTCACCACATCAATGAATAAACAAACTAGTGAAATATGAAAATTATTATTACATAAAATTTTAATAATTAAATTAATGTTATTTGTTTTATGTCCCACTAACTACTTTTTAAGGTTTTCGGAGACGCCGAGGTGCCGGAATTTAGTCCCTCAGGAGTTCTTTTACGTGCCAGTAAATCTACCGACACGGGGCTGTCGTATTTGAGCACCTTCAAATACCACCGGACTGAGCCAGGATCGAACCTGCCAAGTTGGGGTTAGAAGGCCAGCGCCTTAACCGTCTGAGCCACTCAGCCCGGCACATAACATTTTAATATTTTGATGAACTGAATGAGAATACCTAAATAAATTAAAGATCTTCAAGTTTTCTTCTATTTTTCATCTTTTTTTCCCTTACACGATCAAATGCTAGTTTACACAAAGAGTTCTCTTATGTACTTCTTTCATTAAAACTTGATTCAAAGTCTTTTTTTTTTTTGAGCAAGATAAATTTCCTTGATTTGACTTCAATGAAGAGGGGAATGCATATGTATGATAGACTAAATAATTTTCAATTATTAAAAGTGTATTGACAAGATAGACCCAACATAAACTATTTTAAATAGTTTCTTTAACAGATTTATACAAGTCAATACAGGATCAAATAAAATACCTATTATGGTTAAGGTTATCAACAGATAGGTCTTGCGGCAACGATGGGATAGGAAAGGCCTAGGAATGGAAAGAAAGTGGCCGTGGCCTTAATTAAGGTACAACCGCAGCATTTGCCTTGTGTGAAAATGGGAAAACACGGAAAACCATCTTCAGGGCTGCCGACAGTGGGGTTCAAACCCACTATCTCCCGAACACCAAGAACTAAGTGTCTGCCAGCAATAATGTGGTACAGAAGCTGACTGGAACAACCTGGAGAGCACAGCCAGACACATTGAGAACCTCAGCACTAGCATTATATCACTTGGCAGCAGAGTACGCTTGCCCAGTATGGTACAGACTTTGCCATACCAAAGAAGTAGACATAGCAATTAATGAAACTTGTTGCATCATCACAGGCTGTCTAAGACCTACAACGCAAGAAAAACTGCACTATCTTGCTGGCATCACACCTCCTGATATCCGATGTGAGGTAGGAGCCCACAAGGAGAAGACCACTAAGACCTACAACACAAGAAAAATTGTACTATCCTGCTGGCATCACACCTGATATCCGATGTGAGGTAGTGGCCCATAAGGAGAAGACCACATAATTAAAAAACCAAGCTCATTCACTGTATGAGCTGCAACCAGCACTATCATGAGAAAGATCATGCAAAAGCTTTATGAACATAAAAATAATTTAGAAGCCTCCACCTTATCAATACAAAACTTATTTACTATAATGCAGTAAATTCAGTACCGGTTTCGACCCCTATGGCGTCATCCTCAGCTGACACACATTAAATTGGTTTCAAAAACATCACACATAAGACATTACATCTTCATACAACTGACCCAATTAAACAAAACATTAAAAAGTTGCTTATTAAAATAGTAAATGGATCTTTTCCTTTTGGCTTAAAAAGTACTTGTTATGTGAGGCATATCACCTCATTATGCCTAATCTATTTAACATCAAATGAAGTTTACACTTGTTTACACTAGTGTTTGTAAAACTGTTACATATTTACAGCATTTATCGTCTTTAAGAATATGTATACATAAAAAGTTCTAGACCCGATGTAACAGGCCGGTTAAAAATGGATGAAATGGTAAAAACAAATAAAATGGGTCCAATTTTTTTTGTTCTAATTTGTACTGTTTGTTATTGCTGCATTGTACTTGTAAATTGGTAAGTACACGGTGTATATATGCTAAAGTTAAGGCTTACAATTGTTTTTCATTCGTTCCAATTTTCCTTGACTACTGCTAGTATGCAGGTGATGAAGTTATCTTGGTATACAGATGTTGTTGTGAAGAATTGCGTGTGCCATTATTAAGTTAAATAGTGCCTCTTATGAACTGAATTTCATTTGATATGCCGTGCATCTTGAAGTAAGGTTTAAATTATGTCGATGTTAGCCAATGTACATATGTTCTGGTGATAGCGTGAGGGCTTCTTTTATGTTGTAGAATATGATATCTGTAAGTAGAAATAGTTTGTATAAGAAACGGCGTGTAATAAGATGTGAAAAGTGAGTTGTGTGTTAGAGTACTTACATTGAGCGTTGGCACTGTGTGCACTGCACGGCTGCACGTCTGCACGTCAAGATCTGTTACGTGTTATTCTGGGGCTGTAGTTCGCGGTTGCGGAGGAGAGGTTTGGAGGGATGGGTGGAGCGCTTGTGGAGGGAGCGGGGCTAGAGTAGGGGAAGTCTTTAAGCGGTTCATTTGTATGTGTGAGTTGTTGTTTCTTAATTCTTATCAAATAATTTTTTAAAAGGGGAATGACTGTATCGAAAAGAATGTTGGTTTTTTTCTGTGATTTCATTTAAGTTGAAATTTGGGTTGACGTATTGGTCTAAGTCTATGTAGAATTCTTCCAATATACTGAGCAAGGGGCTCTTAGGGTTGGTATTCAGAATTTGCATGTCATTGTTAATGTTTGTGAATCTACGTTTTTGGTCATTAATATGTTGTCCCATGGCTGAAAAATGTCCATGTTTAACTGCATTTATGTGTTCTTTATGTCGTATATGAAAGTCTCTATGTAGCTGGCCTCGCAGTCATTACATTTCAGGCGGTAGACACCTGAGTTGTTGTATTGATTTATGTTGTTGACTGATTTGGAATTGTGTAAGATGTTAGTATTGCTACGTGAGGTTTTGTAGGCTATTTTCAGGCCTTGTTTAAAAAAAATGTTAGTTATGGAATGTATGTGGCTATTATTATAAGTGAATAGTACATAGTCTTTTTTATCTTTTTCGGTTTTAGTTAGCTTGGTTTTAGATTGTTTTTTTATTTTGTTAATGATCTTGTTGATCATTTCTTTTTTATATCCGTTCTGTCTGGCTATTTCATGGATTAGATTCAATTCTTTATTTAAGTCTTTTTTCGTGAGTGGTATATTGTATGCTCTGTATATCATACTATAGTATGCGGCTTTCTTGTGCGTGTGTGGGTGGGTGGAGTCTGTTTTTATTGTGTTAGATGTGTGAGTAGGTTTCCTGTATATTTTATATGTTAAATGGTTATTGTGCCTAGTTATGGATATATCTAGGTAATTTATGGTGTTGTTATTTTCGGTTTCCATAGTGAATTTTATATGAGGATCTATTTTATTTAGTTGTTCTAGGATTTTATTTTCGTTGATATGCCTGTTATCTATTATAACAAATACATCGTCTACAAATCTACACCAAAAGGGGGTGTTGTCTAGTTTTCGGATTTCTTGGTGTTCCAGGTAGTCTATATATATTTCTGCCAATATACCTGATGTTGGCGATCCCATGGGTAATCCTTTTTGGTGGTATATAGTATCGTGAAATTTAAAGTAATTATTGTTGATGGCAAAGTGTAATAATTTTATGAATTCCTCTATTTCTAACCTACTGAGCTTGCTATGATTTTTGAGATTGGATTCTATGATTTTTATGGTTTTTTGTGCAGGTATGTTGGGGTACATATTTATTATGTCATACGATGCTAATCTATGGTGCTGTTCTATTTTTATGTTTTTGGTAATGTTGCAGAATTCTATTGAATTTAATGTTAAAAACTTCATAATTGGTCCGTATTGAAAAAGATTTACAATTAAGAGATGAAAGTATATGATTTTCCACCTGTTCAATACAAATTCAAATGTGATATACAATGAAATGTCACATTTTATTCATAAATATTAGGGACCGGTTTTGGCATGTCTATGCCATCATCAGCCTAAAGTTAGATACACAAGGACACAAGTAAATTACACATGTCAATACACACATAAACTTTCTAACATATTGGCAATTCATAACAGCGTTGATATATACAAAATTTTGAATGTATAAAAACTCTCAATTATACCTCTTATAAAATTTACGATAAAGGTAAAATGATCTATTTACAATTCTGTGATATCTATTACCTAGTGATGTTTTGTGTTACAACTGTGTGTTAAATAACACAAGATGTCTTTTAAACACTTCTGTCTGTACAGCTTATACACCTAATAAAAATTTTGGGGTATTGACATTCCTATAGTATTAAAATTTAAGATGTTCTATTATGTAAAAATACTAATGTAAATAAAATTAGTAACAGTGTCCAGTATTGTTACATTGTAAAAGAGAATAGCTGTTCGTTATTTAATGTTTGTTAAAATAGTTCCTCATTAGAATATAGGCGGTAAGCCAAGTTAAATTGAGCGGCTTTAAGAATCAAATAAATCTTGCTTGAAATAGCAGTAGCTTAGTTGTCAGGTTGCCAGATGGTTTTAAGTTTTTAAATTTCAGAAGTACAAAGAACATGCGAGTGGCTGAGGCCGTAGTTGACGAGTATGAGTTCACAAAGCACTATGTCATCAGGTGGTGAAATGCAATTCTAGAGATCTTGTTTCAAAACGGACCTAAAAAACATTGAAAACTGTATAAATATGTAACTAATCTATTCAAAAAGAAGGACGTATACATCGCCTTTAAAACCAATAACAGGAATCTTGATATATTCCACAACTCCAGTCGTGTCTACTTTCTTAACCCTTTCGACAGATCAGGCGTATACAGAATCATTGCAACGACTGTTCCAGCAGTTATTTCGGACAAACAGGGAGATCCTTCAAAATTAGGTGTGTGTTTGAGTCATCAGTCCATAGACTGGTTTGATGCAGCTCTCCATGCCACCCTATCCTGTGCTAACCTTTTCATTTCTACGTAACTATTGCATCCTACATCTGCTCTAATCTGTTTGTCATATTCATACCTTGGTCTACCCCTACCGTTCTTGCCACCTACACTTCCTTCAAAAACCAACTGAACAAGTCCTGGGTGTCTTAAGATGTGTCCTATCATTCTATCTCTTCTTCTCGTCAAATTTAGCCAAATCGATCTCCTCTCACCAATTCGATTCAGTATCTCTTCATTCGTGATTCGATCTATCCATCTCACCTTCAGCATTCTTCTATAACACCACATTTCAAAAGCTTCTATTCTCTTTCTTTCTGAGCTAGTTATCGTCCATGTTTCACTTCCATACAATGCCACGCTCCACACACAAGTCTTCAAAAACAACTTTCTAATTCCGATATCAATGTGTGAAGTGAGCAAATTTCTTTTCTTAAGAAAGCTCTTCCTTGCTTGTGCTAGTCTGCAATTTATGTCCTCCTTACTTCTGCCATCGTTGGTTATTTTACTACCTAAGTAACAATATTCATCTACTTCCTTTAAGACTTCGTTTCCTACTCTAATATTTCCTATATCACCTGCCTTCGTTCAACTGCACTCCATTACTTTTGTTTTGGACTTATTTATTTTCATCTTGTACTCCTTACCTAAGACTTCATCCATACCATTCAGCAACTTCTTGAGATCTTCTGCAGTCTCAGATAAAATAACAATATCATCGGCAAATCTCAAGGTTTTGATTTCCTCTCCTTGGACTGTGATTCCCTTTCCAAATTTCTCTTTGATTTCCTTTACTGCCTGTTCTATGTAAACATTGAAAAGGAGAGGGGACAAACTGCAGCCTTGCCTCACTCCTTTCTGGATTGCTGCTTCTTTTTCAAAGCCCTCGATTCTTATCACTGCAGACTGATTTTTATACAGGTTGTAGATAATTCTTCGTTCTCGGTATCTGATCCCTATCACCTTCAGAATCATAAATAGCCTGGTCCAATCAACATTATCGAATGCCTTTTCTAGATCTACGAATGCCATGTACGTGGGCTTGTCCTTCTTGATTCGATCCTCTAAGATCAGACGTAAAGTCAGGATTGCTTCACGTGTTCCTACATTTCTTCTGAAGCCAAATTGATCTTCCCCCCAACTCAGCTTCAACTTGTTTTTCCATTCTTCTGTAAATAATACGTGTTAAAATTTTGCAGGCATGAGATACTAAACTAATAGTGCGGTAGTTTTCACACCTGTCAGCACCGGCTTTCTTGGGAATAGGTATAACAACATTCTGCCAAAAATCGGATGGGACTTCTCCTGTCTCATACATCTTGCACACTAAATGAAATAACCTTACCATGCTGGTTTCTCCTAAGGCAGTCAGTAATTCAGAGGGAATATCATCAATTCCAGGTGCCTTGTTCCTATTTAGGTCACTCACAGCTCTGTCAAACTCTGACCTCAAAATTGGGTCTCCCATTTCATCAGCATCAACAGCCTCTTCATGTTCCAGAACGAAATTATCTACATCGTTACCTTGATACAACTGTTGGATATGCTCCTGCCATCTTTCTGCTTTGTCTTCTTTCCCTAGAAGTGGCTTTCCATCTGAGCTCTTAATATTCATGCACCTACATTTCCTTTCTCCAAAGGTTTCCTTGATTTTCCTGTATGCAGCATCTACCTTTCCCAGGACCATACAGCCTTCGACATCCTTGCACTTCTCCTTCAGCCATTCTTCCTTAGCTACCTTGCACTTTCTATCCACTTCATTCTTTAATCGCCTGTATTCTTTTCTGCCCTCTTCATTTCTAGCATTCTTGTATTTTCGTCGTTCATCAATCAGGTCTAGTATCTCCTGAGTTATCCACTGATTCTTAGTTGATCTTTTCTTCCTTCCTAACATTTCTTCAGCAGCCCTACTGACTTCATTTTTCATGACTCTCCACTCTTCCTCTACTGTGTTTCTTTCGGCCTTTTCATTTAGTCCTTGTGCAACATGTTCCTTGAAACGATCCATCACACTCTTTTCTTTCAACTTGTCTAGATCCCATCTTTTTGCATTCTTTCCTTTCTTCAATTTCTTCAACTTCAGATGGCATTTCATGACCAACAAGTTGTGGTCAGAGTCCACGTCTGCTCCTGGGAAAGTTTTGCAATCCAACACCTGGTTTCTGAATCTCTGCCTAATCATAATGAAGTCTATTTAATACCTTCCAGTGTCTCCAGGTCTCGTCCACGTATACAGCCGTCGTTTGTGGTGTTTGAACCAAGTATTGGCGAGGACTAAATTATGGTCAGTGCAGAATTCAACCAGCCGACTTCCTCTTTCGTTCCTTTGTCCTAATCCAAATTCTCCTACTGTGCTACCTTCTCTTCCTTCGCCTACCACTGCGTTCCAGTCTCCCATCACAATTAGATTCTCGCCACCTTTGACATATTGTATTAAATCTTCTATCTCCTCATATATTCTTTCAATTTCTTCATCATCCGCTGAACTAGTAGGCATATAGACCTGCACTATTGTGGTGGGCATTGGTTTGGTGTCTATCTTGGCGACAATAATTCTTTCACTATGCTGGTCGTAGTAGCTTATCCGCTGCCCTATTTTCTTATTCATTATTAAACCAACTCCTGCATTACCCTTGTTTGATTTCGTGTTGATAATTCGGTAGTCGCCTGACCAAAAATCCTGTTCTTCCTGCCAACGTACTTCACTTATACCAACTATATCTAACTTTAGCCTATCCATCTCCCTTTTCAGATTCTCTAACCTACCACAACGATTCAAACTCCTAACATTCCACGCTCCGACTCGCAGAATGTCAGTATCCATCTTCCTGATGATCGCCCCCTCTCGTGTAGTCCCCACCCGGAGATCCGAATGGGGGACTAGTTTACCTCCGGAATATTTTACCCGGGAGGAAGCCATCATCAGTACATCTTTCATACAGAGAGAGCTGCATGTCCTCGGGAGGTGGTTACGGCTGTAGTTTCCCGTTGCTTTCAGCCGTGTAGCAGTATCAACACAGCTAAGCCATGTTGAGTATTATTACAAGGCCATATCAGTCAATCATCTAGACTGCCGCCCTTGCAACAACCGAAAGGCTGCTACCCCCCTTTCGATGAACCATTCGTTAGTCTGGTCTCTCAACAGATACCCATCCGATATGGTTGCACCTGCGGCTCGGCTATCTGCATCATTGGGACACGCAAGCCTCCCCACCGCGGCAAGGTCACATGGTTCGCAGAGGAGGCAAAATTAGGTACAATGAACATATTAATGCCATCAAATACAAAAGATTCTCAGCCATAGGACAGCATACGCACGATTACAAACACAGCTTCTACGGGAATGACAACGATTTGGATATCATCGAAGTTATGAATAAAGGGCTTCTTTTAGACCTTACGGAGCAGTGCTTTATTCCTTTAGACCAATATTACAACCCTAATTTTAATCTCAACGAGATATCTGAAAAACCGACCATCTTATTCGACGTCCTTATTTCAATTAATAATAAGCTCAAAATGCCTAAAGATCAGCCATTATATAAAACAGTTCGCAACATGTTAGCGTATTACCCCTACCGAAATCCACGCCCTCCCGACCCCTACTCGCCTCTGCCTGCAACCTCTTCCCCTCCACCTACATGACACGCCCCGATTCCCCGCCAGTACTTACGGCTTGCTGCCTGACACATCGCTCGCTAGTATCCCGCATTAGTTCCTCTTTAGCCTTCTGCTGGTATGTGGTGCATGAGGTGAGTTTACATTTCAAAATTATTTATTTCTTTCGCGTTCTTTTTTACGTTTTATTGATACAGTTTTCAATCTTTTTTAGGTCCGTTTTGAAACAAGATCTCTAGAATTGCATTTCACCACCTGATGACATAGTGCTTTGTGAACTCATACTCGTCAACTACGGCCTCAGCCACTCACATGTTCTTTGTACTTCTGAGATTTAGAAACTTAAAACCATCTGGCAACCTGACAACTAAGCTACCGCTATTTCAAGCAAGATTTATTTGATTCTTAAAGCCGCTCAATTTAACTTGGCTTACCACCTATATTCTAATGAGGAACTATTTTAACAAACATTAAATAACGAACAGCTATTCTCTTTTACAATGTAACAATACTGGACACTGTTACTAATTTTATTTATATGAGTATTTTTACGTAATAGAACGTCTTAAATTTTAATACTATAGGAATGTCAATACCCCAAAATTTTTATTAGGTGTATAAGCTGTTCAGACAGAAGTGTTTTAAAAGACATCTTGTGTTATTTAACACACATTGTAACACAAAACATAACTAGGTAATAGATATCACAGAATTGTAAATAGATCATTTTACCTTTATCGTAAATTTTATAAGAGGTATAATTGAGAGTTTTTATACATTCAAAATTTTGTATATATCAACGCTATTATGAATTGCCAATATGTTAGAAAGTTTATTTGTGTATTGACATGTGTAATTTACTTGTGTCCTTGTGTATCTAACTTTAGGCTGATGATGGCATAGACATGCCGAAACCGGTCCCTAATATTTATGAATAAAATGTGACATTTCATTGTATGTCTGTCTGTTAGGTCATCAGCCCAGAGGCTGGTTGGATCCTCAAACAGCTCCACCAAAGGCTATGCAGTTATAGGGAAACTGCAATAACCAATTACAGAGCCCAAATGAGGCGTACTAGGCAAGATGAGGAGTGAGGTAGTTTGCCATTGCTTTCCTCACTGGACCAGAAGGTGCTACTGCAGCACGACCGATCCTATGAGCAACACCTTTCATAACACTCAGACACTAGTTGTGCTTCAAATGTCATTACTCAGCACCACTCATACCCCAGCAGCTTCCATACTGTCACAGTCATGGATGAGACTGGGACTTCGGTGGAAGCTACACTTTGCTCTGGCCTGTGCCAAGAGACGGCTACAAAAATACTGCATCCATCAAGAAATGGCAACAGGCGGAATTTCATTGTATATCACATTTGAATTTGTACTGAACAGGTGGAAAATCATATACTTTCATCTCTTAATTGTGAATTCTATTGAGTTTTTTATGGTTTTCTTGGCTTGGAACACATTATGTTTTTTAAGAAATTTTTGAATGAATTGTGATAATTTATAGGTGGGACTTGATCTGTAGTTTATTATAGGCCTCATGGGAATATTATCTTTATGAATTTTTGGGCATGCTTTAGCAGTAGGTAGTCCTGGGTTCACTGTAATTAGTTTTGTAGTTTCTTGTTCATTTAAAAGGAAGTGGGTGTTTTTCAGTAAAATTTTTAGGTTTTTTTGAATGCTATTGGTGGGATCTTTGTTTTTAGTTTGGAAGGTTTCATCTTGGAAGCAAGTTTTGGTTTTAGTTATGTATTCATCTTTATCCATGATAACTGTTGTGTTGCCTTTGTCTGCTTTAGTTATTAATAAATTATTTTGTTGAATTTTGTTTTTGAGCTTTTTGAGCTGTATGTGGTTCATGGTGTCTTGCTTGTTGTTCTCTTTACTGATTCTGTTAATATATTGTGGTAATGTTTTTTTAATTTCATATCTAATTTTATCTTGTTGTTCCCGGGGTATTTTGTTTATGGCATTTTCGGTTTCAGTTATGATGGAAGTACTATTTTGAAATACTGAGTCATTTCTCCAATTGTGTTTGGGTCCCTTGCTCAGTATCATGGATTCTGTTTCATTAAATGCTGTACTAGTTAAATTTTTCATTGGTGGATGGAATACAAGCTGGTCATTTTCAGTAAATCTAGTCAAGTGTTGTCTATTGGATGTGTGATTGCGTGTATGCTGGTCCTGTGATTGTTTTAATATATTTAGTTTTTTATTTAATGTATTCTGTTTTTGTATGGCTATATTTGTTATTTTTTCATTGGTTATTTGTTGAAAGTTGTTCCAATAAGTGTCTGGTAAGTCGCATGAAGCTTTCAGGTGTGTCTCGTACAATTGTGTGTTAAGATGATGTTTCTTCCTGTACATGAATTTAATCTCTTCTTTAAGCCAAATTCGGTTTGTCTTTTTTTGTATATTCCGGGTTTGGTTGGTGTTTCTATGTTTATTGTTGTATTTCTTAAGAAATTTTGGAGTTAGATCGTTTAGCAGGCATTCTTTCAGGAAAGTGATGTTTTTGACAACGTTAGTGATTTTGATTTTCAGATTTTGGTATTTATATGCCATTCTTTCTGCTTGGTTGGCTCTTCTCTCATAATCTATTAGCTTCATTTCCGTATTGATTCCACTACAACATAAAAATAATTTAGAAGCCTCCAACTTACCAATACAATATTTATTTACTATAATGCAATAAATTCAGTACCGGTTTCAACCCCTATGGCGTCATCCTCAGCTGACACACATTAAATTGGTTTCAAAAACATCACACGTAAGACATTACACCTTCATACAACTGACCCAATTAAACCAAACATTAAAAAGTTGCTTATTAAAATACATAGTAAATGGATCTTTTACTTTTGGTTTAAAAAGTACTTGTTATGTGAGGCATATTACCTCATTGTGCCTAATCTATTGAACATCAAATGAAGTTTACACTTGTTTACACTAGTGTTTGTAAAAGTGTTATATATTTACAGCATTTATCGTCTTTAAGAATATGTATACATAAAAAGTTTTAGACCTGATGTAACAAGCCGGTTAAAAATAGATGAAATGGTAAAAACAAATAAAATGAGTCCAATATTTTTGGTTCTAATTTGTACTGTTTGTTATTGCTGCATTGTACTTGTAAATTGGTAAGTACACGGTGTATATATGCAAAAGTTAAGGTTTATAATTGTTTTTCATTTGTTCCAATTTTCCTTGACTACTGCTAGTATGCGGGTGATGAAGTTATCTTGGTATACAGATGTTGTTGTGAAGAATTGCGTGTGCCATTATTAAGTTAAATAGTGCCTATTATGAACTGAATTTCATTTGATATGCCGTGCATCTTGAAGTAAGGTTTATGTTAGCCAATGTACATTTGTTCTGGTGATAGCGTGAGGGCTTCTTTTATGTAGTAGAATATGATATCTGTAAGTAGAAATAGTTTGTATAAGAAACGGCGTGTAATAAGATGTGAAAAGTGAGTTGTGTGTTAGAGTACTTACGTTGAGCGTTGGCACTGTGTGCACTGCACGGCTGCACGTCTGCACGTCAAGATCTGTTACGTGTTATTCTGGGGCTGTAGTTCGCGGTTGCGGAGGAGAGGTTTGGAGGGATGGGTGGAGCGCTTGTGGAGGGAGCGGGGCTAGAGTAGGGGAAGTCTTTAAGCGGTTCATTTGTATGTGTGAGTTGTTGTTTCTTAATTCTTTTCAAATAATAATTTTTTAGAAGGGGAATGACTGTATCGAAAAGAATGTTGGTTTTTTCTGTGATTTATTTATGTAGAATTCTTCCAATATACTGAGCAAGGGGCTCTTAGGGTTGGTATTCAGAATTTGCATGTCATTGTTAATATTTGTGAATCTATGTTTTTGGTCATTAATATGTTGTCCCAGGGCTGAAAAATGTCTATGTTTAACTGCATTTATATGTTCGTTATATCGTATCTGAAAGTTTCTCCCGGTATGCCCTATGTAGCTGGCCTCGCAGTCTTTACATTTCAGGCGGTAGACACCTGAGTGGTTGTATTGATTTATGTTGTTGACTGATTTGGAATTGTGTAAGATGTTAGCATTGCTACGTGTGGTTTTGTAGGCTATTTTCAGGCCTTGTTTTAAAAAAATGTTAGTTATGGAATGTATGTGGCTATTATTATAAGTGAATAGTACATAGTCTTTTTTATCTTTTTCAGTTTTAGTTAGCTTGGTTTTAGATTGTTTTTTAATTTTGTTAATGATCTTGTTGATCATTTCTTTTTTATATCCGTTCTGTCTGGCTATTTCATGGATTAGATATTACTATCATCGTCACTGAAACCGAAAATGCCATAAACAAAATACCCCAGGAACAACAAGATGAAATTAGATATGAAATTAGATATGAAATTTAAAAAAAAATTACCACAATATATCAACAGAATCAGTAAAGAGAACAACAAGCAAGGCACCATGAACCACACACAACTCAAAATGCTCAAAAACAAAATTCAACAAAATAATTTATTAATAACTAAAGCAGACAAAGGCAACACAAAAGTTAGCATGGATAAAGATGAATACATAACTAAAACCAAAACTTGCTTCCAAGATGAAACCTTCCAAACTAAAAACAAAGATCCCACCAATAGCATTCAAAAAAACCCAAAATTTTTACTGAAAAACACCCACTTCCTTTTAAATGAACAAGAAACTACAAAACTAATTACAATGAACCCAGGACTACCTACTGCTAAAGCATGCCCAAAAATTGATAAAGATAATATTCCCATGAGGCCTATAATAAACTACAGACCAAGTCCCACCTATAAATTATCATAATTCATTCAAAAATTTCTTAAAAAACATTATGTGTTCCAAGCCAAGAAAACCATAAAAAACTCAATAGAATTCTGCAACATTTCCAAAAACATAAAAATAGAACAGCAACATAGATTAGCATCGTATGACATAATACATATGTACCCCAACATACCTACACAAAAACCATAAAAATCATAGAATCCAATCTCAAAAATCATAGCAAGCTCAGTAGGTTAGAAATAGAGGAATTCATAAAATTATTACACTTTGCCATCAACAATAATTACTTTAAATTTCACGATACTATATACCACCAGCACCACACATTAAAATGGGCAGGTAATATGATTTATACAAGTTAATTTTGGCCTTACTTAACATTTCTTAATTCCTAATCATTTTAATACTGGTAAAATTTTGAACAATTATTCTTTTATTTTTTCTGAAATTTCTTTCTTCATCTTCTATCAAAGGTAGGCAATTTTTCTAGCATTTTGAATTTCAGATTTAGCAACTAATAGGAGTGAATTTGTATTTTTGATGTACCAATCTTACAAATATTGACTAAAAAGAAAAAGGACACATATCCGAGGAAACTGAAAAGAACACCAATGAAGTCAGTTGGGTAAATAGAAACAACAATGTGGATGCAAGTAAAGTGAGGATGATGCTTAAAGATCAGAAGTTCAATCGGTGGTGCAGTTTACAGCATAAAGGAAGAGGAGTCATTTTATACAATGAGTTCACACCAGCAAACAAGTGGATTTGACATCATGATGGCCTGTCAAGTTCAGAGTGGAAAGAGGGTCTTAAAATGCTATGTAATGGTGCAGTAGTTTTTCCATGCTGAGCATGAATCAGGAGAACAGTCGTCGTAGGCAATGCCTCAGTAAGACAAACTCTTCCTCATGTCCTCAGCTTCTGTCACCATGGACAAACTCTTTGCAATGTTCTGATAGATTATCACAGCTTGAGAGAGATAGGGTTTGTTGTCCATGAAAAAGTACAAGGGCTGATTGCTGAAGGAGGTACATGCAGAATTGATATAGCTTTTAAAAGTGGTTCCAATAAAGCATATGTATTCGAACCACAGGTTCGTTTTGAAACCGATGCTCAACAACCTGTGGAAGTCCATGAATAAAAGAACACTATATATGAACCAATCAAATCATATTATAAACAAAAATACCATTTAAACGAAATTAAAATCATTGGATTAATCATTGGAGCATGTGGTATGATCCCCTCTTTCCTTGCAAGCACTTACAGAAGACTTATGGCGACGATGGGATAGGAAATGCCTAGTAAGTGGAAGGAAGCGGCCGTGGCCTTAATTAAGGTACAACCCCGGCATTTGCCTGGTGAGAAAATGCGAAACCACAGAAAACCATCTTCAGGGCTGCCGACAGTGGGGCTCGAACCCACTATTTCCCGATTACTGTATACTGGACGCACTTAAGTGACTGCAGCTATCGAGCTCGGTAGTTGGAGGAATTAGGATGAGAACTGTCTCAGCGAGGGAGCTAATGAGGAAGAAATACAAAAGTTTTGTGAAACACCCAGGCACATTGTAGTTAGGATCAACAGCAAGGACAGGATCATGCTAATGATAAATTTCAATGCGAGAAATGGAAAAGGAACTGAAGGATATGCGAATGTGATGGGTAGTAAAAGTGGGAAAGCTATGAAGCAAACATGAATGGAAAGCTTTAACTGGACTTCTATGCTAGTATGGAATTAGCAGTTGCAAATTCATTCTTCAAGCATACAGTTATTCACCATTGCACATGGGAGGGTAGGGGCACCAGACGATACAGAAAACTATCTGATCTGCAGAGTTATAACAATGCATACAATAAAGTAAAGCCTGTATGCAGACTGATAAGGTAGAAAATCTCCAGAATGAGGAAATTATACAGAAGTATATAGATATGATTAGTGAAAAGTTCCAAAGAACACATACTGAGCAAGTTCAGAATGTAGAAATAGGATGGGTTGCCTACCGGGAAGCTGTAGTAGAAATGGCAAGGGAATGCCCAGAAGAGATGGAAAAAGTGGTGTACTCCTTCATTCACACATTCTTGAGCACTGAGGCATTCATCCCACCAACGCATCAGGTTGAAGATCCCTGTGTGGTAAAACACCATGTCCTGCTGTGTGAAGAAGTCTGTAACCACTTGCTGCATATCCTCGTCCGATAGGAAGTGTCAACCCTTCATGGCCTTTTTGAGGGGACCGAAGGCGTGATATTGGTAATAACTTCACCATAGTTCACGTGGCCGCATTTAACGCATGCACCTCAGCATGCCAAGACTGCCACACTAATCCGTTTGCCTACATGTCTGTGCTTATCGCATCGGAGTCAAGCTACATTGCACGTCCGTTGCAGCAACGCTCTCAAACAGAAACTTTCTGATCAGACCTTAAAGAAACTGAACTAACAATGGGACAGCTCCTGCATGTAGGTCAAATGTATTCTTCAAGATGATATACTCTGCAAAATGTTCGTAGTAGTTAGGAAACACAAACGAAACAAGATTATAACACACATACTTTTTTTTTATTATCTTGCATCTATCATTCAGTAGAAAGAAAAATTAACTCTACCTTAACAATGAAATAATGTCATGTACATAAAGAATAAGAAAAGGAGAGATAGAGCAACTCATGCAGGCAAGGACTTCAAATATATACACACATAGAAGTATGACAATATTTCAATATTGCACCTCCTTGTATGACTGATGAAGATACATCAAAAACAGTATTTCTTTGTCATAAGTTACTATACTCTATTATGGGATAGATGTTCCTATCATATCCAAGGTCCTGCCTTTACATACATACATACATACATACATACATACATTACATACATACATACATACATACAACTACTTATTGCTTGTTTGTTTGTTTGTTTGTTTGTTTGTTTGTTCCTCTTCATTACTTGCTCTATTATATCTGTTCTTTGTGTCCTTGTGCAGGTATATCACTCTTTCTCTCAAACAGCTTTGCAAATCCGTCCATCCATTCTACTGAACCGATATGCTTCATTTCTTTTTTGTTCTCTGCGGAATTACCTGCCGGTGAATCACGAGACATTGATAGGTCTCTAAGTTCGGCCAACTTTGAGTAATCATAAAAGCAATTCATTGAACGATCGCTCCAATAATTGCAGGCGAAGGCTTACCCTAACCTGCAATACATTCTGTACTTAATGGTTGCTATGAGACTAACACGTTCATTAATATATTTTTTTTTTTTGCTAGAGGCTTTACGTCGCAACGACACAGATTGGGCTTATAGCGACGACGGGATAGGAAAGGCCTAGGTGTTGGAAGGAAGCGGCCGTGGCCTTAATTAAGGTACAGCCCTAGCATTTGCCTGGTGTGAAAATGGGAAACCACGGAAAACCATCTTCAGGGCTGCCGACAGTGGGATTCGAACCCACTATCTCCCGGATGCAAGCTCATAGCCGCGCGCCTCTAACCGCACGGCCAACTCGCCTGGTCATTAATATTCTAGTGTGTCATTTTCATCCTTAGTAATGTGATTGCATGCAGCCGTGTTTGATTACTGTCAAGCCAGAGATGATGATGATGATGATGATGGAAGAATACTATTCTCTGCTAGATACTCTGATTCTCTAACCTTCCCCAGCTTCTGAATATACTCAACAGATGGCAAAATGTTCCTAATAACTTATATGCTGCTAAGAGAAAAGTCTACGTACGTACAGACGGGAAGGTATCAAGTTGACTAGCCTTCTGTATGACCATTAATGAAGCGCAGGAACAAACTCTTTAAAAAGTGGGTGTCTTACCCGAACCATTATTTAGTCACGGCCAATTGTATGTTCTATCTCGGGTAAGATTGTTTGCAAATGTTAAGAACCAGATACGGTCGAATTTTGAAACACACAGAAAATTGTATGGAAAAAAATGTTTTAAACTACATTACGAATGAATCAATTATTATTTACCGATAGTAAATGTTCATAAAACTATTGAAAAGGGCAGGCAAAAAACATGTCAAGAGGAGTCATCTCACCTATTTATAAGGAATACTGTGGAGCACCCGGGGTCCACTAGTTAATAATTATTTTACCTTTGTTCGACTTTCTAGTATACAACATTCTATTCTCACTTAATGCAAAAGGAATTATTCTCCCAAAAGATTATCAATGTATCAGTACAGGACATATTCTTAGAAATACACTAACTGAGACTAAACCAGTTATTTCAGACTGCAAAGACTCTTGGCCAGGCTACTCAATCTGATGATGATTATGATGATGATGATGCAGTAATAAACAAACAAAAGAAAGCTAAATAAAAGGCAACTGGAATGCAATTATAACAAATTACAAACCAAATAGCTATAGTACTGGACTTTTGCTTAGGAATTTTCTTTTACTCATTTGACTTCCATGTTTCAACAATAATGTTTACATTACCAACTGTAGTAAGCCTCAAGTTTTAAGAATGAGACCCAGGTCAACATGCCTAATGAAAATTCAGAATATACCATGCATGTCTCACACCCAAATTAAATGCAAACCAACACCATAAACAAATTATTGGTTTCCAGCTTTTCATCTACAACCGAGTTATACCATGCAGCACTTAACTACAACACCTGTAACACATGCATAGTATTGACTACTACAGGCAAATTTATAAGAGGGATGCTGAATTACATTGGAGAATTGCATGGACATTTCATTATTTTTCTTTTCACATCAATTAACATACATTTCATAATGTATATTACCCTAAACTATGTATAGGTACACTGCCGAATTGATGTCTGTTTCCTTTCCTGCTGGAGAGGGATAAAAGGATTAACAACTTACTGTAGTGAGAAAACCCACACAGACATGGGGTCTGAATAAAATATAATACAATAATAGGAAAGAAAGTAAAAAAATGAAGCAACAGAAAAAATTAACTACATGAATAATAACTGATTTTCAATCCAATCAGAAATATTACATCTTTCCTGGAGCAGTTATCTCCTTGACCTATGTGGCACAAAAGTAGTATATGATCTCTTCCTTAGCCTGTGCCTGGGTAAGTTCTTATGGACTGTAAGGTTTTGCTGCCCCTGCTTCATGGTAAAGAAGGTCCTTTGTCTTTGACAGCCCTACTTATTTGCTTAGGAAACAAGAAACCTAACAGGAACAAAAATATATATGTACAGGATGAAGAATGGGAGCTTACCACATTAGTATGCCTGGATAGAATATACATGAAAGAAACACTGTGTCAAACTTTTCAGCTGCAGCTTTTGTCAATGGAGAATAGAATAAGAATGGTGGTGATCACTGTTGACCAGTAAAAGTTGTTGCGAGATAAAAGGAGGGAGGAGATAGGTGAATTGTTTAAAGAGTTATTTGCGGTGAACATTTTAGCAGTCTCTCCCTGCATTTTTATCAATTAATAATGTCCTATAAACATTCAAGCAGATTTATGTTGAGGTTTGCTAATCCAGAATCCTTCAGTAAATCATGTTATATCGGCAATATACAGATATGTATTAGTCTGTACAAGGACATATTCTGCATCTTTATCATAATCATTAAGCATGTTCAGATATCCCAGGACAGTACCCAGGTTAGTACAAACATTATCAATTCCTCCCCAGGCCATTCAACTAAGTTACTGTAATGAAAGAATGAAATACAAGCACTTCCTGAAGTAGTGTGGCAAGGATAAGAGAAATTGTATGGGATGGAGGCTAGAAGGAAAGGAACATAATTAAATGCCATATAAAACACCTATACGAATAAGCCAGCTTGGGGTAGTTGAACAGTCAACGAGAAAAGCCCTGTTTTTATTACTGTGGAAGCCATTTTTTCAGTTTTGACTTTGTTAATTTATAATCCTCAGGTTCTTCAGTGTGTTGAAACTAATTTATGAATAAATAAAATTTAGAAAATACCTGAAAAGAAAACATATAACAACAGATTATACAGGAAAAAGAAACAAAATTAAGCAAGAACCTGACAGTCATAAAACGAGCCCTATTTACATCAGCAGGACATATCATTCACATAAAGTAAAGGGTAGACTGCGGAAAATAAATTATGTGAGGTTTCGAACATCACAGAATGTATACAAAATTATCAAACTGTACAATTAATTTGTAAGATGTTTATATTTAATTTGTAGTAGGTCATTTAAGATTATTATGCATATATATATATATATATAGGGTTCTTAGTCATCTATTTCACATTATCATCTCATTTCTTTGTATCACGGCAATTATTATTATTATTATTATTATTATTCTCGTATCAGAAACATACATGTTGTACACAGTTATAATTACTATATTACATTTGCCCAAAACTTGGCCACTTCCAAAGCATTTTTTGATGCTTGATATAGTTCATCTTCTGTGCAGGAGGCTGGACATAGACGACACTGGAGCATATGTTGGACTGTCTGGTCTTCACCGCAGTCACATTGGATTTTTTCTTGATCTATATAGCCCCATCTTGCCAAATTAACTTTGGATCTGCCAACTCCAGATCTCAGTCTATTCAGGGACTTCCAGGTCATCCATTCTTCATTGTAGCCAGGAGGTAGAGTTTCAGAAAATCTTATCCAGCCAGGAGGAAGGTAGGATGTAGCCCTCCATAATTGCAACCTGGCTTTTTCAGTAGTGGTTCTAAGTTCCTTTGAAGTTCTGAGAAAACTCTTCCTTGACTTTAAACGTTGCAGATGCGGTGCATGCCCATATAGAGGGTGGGTCCTTTCCTGTTCCACTGTCTTTCTTTCCTTGTTCGCAGCTATTTCTCTTCGAACAGAAGGAGGTGCTATTCCTGCAAGGTGGTAGAGCCATTCAACTGGAGTGGATTTCAAACAACCTGTTATAATTCTGCAAGTTTCATTGAGAGCTATATCCACCTGTTTGGCATATGTTGAATTATACCAGACAGGACACGCATACTCTGCTGCAGAATAGCATAGTGCCATTGCAGAAGTTCGGATGGTTTCAGGTTGGCTACCCCACTGTGATCCGGCCAGTTTCCGTAAAAGATTGTTCCTGGTGGAGACTTTTGATTTGCAGTTCATGCAGTGCTTCTTGAAAGTAAGAGATCTATCAAGTGTCACTCCTAGATATTTTGGAGACTCGCAGTGTTCCAGTTCGACTCCTGACCATACTATCTTTAACTTGCGAGTGGCTTCCCTGTTTCTCAGATGAAAAGCACACACTTGTGTCTTTGAGGGGTTCGGTTTAAGCTGGTTTGTGCTGTAATATCTAGAAAGATCATTAAGGGCATCCGTGAGGGTGATCTCCACTGTTTCAAAATCTCTTCTCTGAGTGGCTAGGGCGAGGTCATCAGCATACAAGAAGCTACTGCAATTGGGGGCTATGGGTTGGTCGTTTGTGTATATATTGAACAGAATTGGAGCCAGCACACTTCCTTGCGGAAGACCGTTTTTCTGTAGTCTCCATCGACTACGCTGTTCTTGGAAATCAACAAAGAACCTGCGATTCTGCAAAAGAGTGGCGATGAGTCTTGTTAGGTTAAAGTCCTTGGTTAGATTGTAGACCTTCACTAATAGTAGCTGGTGGTTGACAGTGTCATACGCTGCTGATAAGTCAACAAATACCACTCCTGTCACCTTACGAGCCTCAAACCCATCTTCTATAAACTGTGTAAGGTTTAATAACTGTCCAGTACAGCTTTTACCAGGACGAAATCCAGATTGCTGAGGTATAAGTAATGGGTCAATTACAGGTAATAGGCGATTTAAGATCAATCTTTCCAGCAGTTTGTAAAGGTGACATAGTAGCGCAATTGGTCTAAAATTCTTTGGATCATTCCCTTCTTTACCAGGTTTCAGCAAGGCAATCACTCGGCTCTTCCGCCATATCTTTGGAATTTGGTTTCTGCTCAAACAGTTATTGAAGAGTTGGAGAATCCATTTCTTTGTCATTAAGCCAAAGTGTTTAATTTGCTCAGTTCGTATATCATCCAAGCCAGCTGATTTTCCATTTTTACTCTGTTTGATAGCCTTCTCTAATTCTTCCATGCTGAGTGATGATGTTAGGTCGTCGCTCTCTTCATGCTCTTCTCTTTGCAGTTTCGGTTTTTGTGATTTGTGGTTTGCCTTCCCGTTCAGCAGTAACTGATGTGCTATTTGGTTAGCAGTGATATTATGATGTGCGGTGGTCTTGGTTGGATCATTGCTTAGACGTCTCAGAAGTCTCCAAGCTTTATGACTGTCTCTTTTCAGGTCCAAGTTTTCAATAGTTTGTATCCACTGATCCCTTTTGGTCTCTCTAATAGAGGAAATAAGCTTGTTCCCTGCTTCCACAGTTACTTCATTGAAAGGATTTTCTTCAAATAAGTTTTTGTATTCTGCAAGTAGTGTGGCTTGATCTGAAGTAAGCCCGGGGATATAAGATGTTCGACAGCCACGGGGGATAGACATCCTTGAGCATCTCTTTACAGCTGTGGTGAAGGTGTCATAGTAACTGGGTACTGGTTCTATAGCAGATATTTCAGCGTCCAGTAATTCCGCAAATCTTGACCAGTCTGCCTTCTTAAAATTAAACCTCCTCCGAAAGGATACCATCTGAGGTCTTATAGCAGCAAATACTTGGCACATTATTGGTCTATGCTGTGTATTGGGTATTGGGGAACAGACAGATTTTACACATTGTTGGTTGATATTGCTGCTGCCAAATATGAGGTCAGGATTGTAAGCTCTTCTCCACCTGCCACTGTTAAAGGATCCAGGTAGTTTTGCATCATGGATTAAAGTCAGCTGGCTTATTTCTGCCCATTCTTGTACTGCTGTCCCATTCTCATCTTCATGGTCATAGCCCCAGAGAGGACTATGGCTGTTGAAATCACCGATCACAATTTGCACATGCTTGTTTCCGAAATTGGATGGTAGGTTTACAGTGAATTGAGCACCAGGTGGTTTATAAAGGGATGAAATGGTGCAATTAGCTGTTTCTACAGTAAGGATTTCAATGTTGTTTTCCTCTGTGAATGCTGTGGATGAAATCTGGAAATCTGGATGAACAAAAATAGCACTTCCATATTTATCATGAGGTCTTTCAATGGCGAGACGCATTCCATCTATTTTTGGCCTGCGAATATCACAACCTCTATGTGTCTCCTGTATGCACAGTATGTGGCACTGGTGCTTCCTGCATAGTTCTTGTAGCAGTTCTTCTTTGGCTGGTGTAATGCCTTCTATGTTAACAGAGATAATCGTTAACTGTGGCCCTGAAAAGGGCTCAGGTGTGGATGTTTCTGTTGTGAAAGGATCAGCCGTCAGGTTATTCATTCTCTGACGTTGCCCGGGGTACGCCCGATTGCTTTTATTATCTTGATCACAAATCATCGCAATCTTCGGGGAGGCTCCTTTCGTGTATCACGGCAATAACGAAATCTGAATGATTTAAGTCTTGAGTAAGGTATTAAAACATCACGTGTATTAATAGCTTGCAGTTATTTCCAGTTGCCCGAAATCAGTCGACCGGACACACCACGCTAATTTTAGCCCTTTACCACGAAAAGTACGTCAACAAGATTGTACATTTACCTAGTCCCCACAATATTCTGAAGAGGCAGTTAGAATTTGTCAACTCCCACTTTTTGAAGCTTGTTACCCGACGCTTACGAAGTTTGCAAACTTTCAACCTATGAGAATGATCATTATGAAACAAGATGATGGATATACAGCGATGGAAAGAAGAAGGGATAAAACATCAGATCTTACTGGACCCTGTGATATGGGAGATGGAGGGAGATTTTAGGGTCTATATACCTCAACGACAAGATCTCCAGAGGGTCTTAGCATCTGATGCTCTGAAGGTCTCAACCACTGAGCGTCTTAGCGTCTGTAAGTCTTGACAATAGAGGAAGAAAGTCTTTCTTGACGTTATTATACGAGAGAAGACAGGGCAGGTAACAAGATGATGTTCTCCTTTTTATTTACAAGTTCACTTCATATCTGAGTAGAGCACTACTCAAAGATACCCTCACTGAGAACTGGCTGTCTCAATGACGAGAGATAAAGTTAGCGAGAGACCGGTTTTGACAGTAGTCATTTTTGTTATATCTTTAGTTACACAACATTTCTGTAATACGGAAGAATACAAGTGTATTCTCTCCATGAACGCAACCCAAGGTGGTTATGATATTGAAATTAGGGCTCATTACCACATTATGTAATGAGCATTACATGAAGTGTTAAGGTCAGGAAAGTCGTCCAATTAGTGGGCAATGCATGAATCAGAAATAGGACTGGTACTTACTATGAGAGATGACAAAGGCAGTACGGGAGAACCAGGAAACAACAGTTCCTACATCGAACGTGCCCAGATACCAGAATCTACAAATGGTGAGCTAATGGCATATATTACTACAAGTCTCCGAGTAATAGTTCATTTTATTCAAACTTATTTCATTCAATTTTTCTTTTGTTTCCATAAGGTCAGTTTTTGTAAATACGCAGTCACATTTATTATCCTAATAAATAGTTATTTTAAATGGTACTTTCATAAATTCTTATATATAGCCTCCGTAGCTCAGGCGGCGGCATTCCGGCCTCTCACCTCTGTGGTTCAAATCCCGGTCACTCCATGTGAGATTTGTGCTGGACAAAGCGGAGGTGGGACAGGTTTTTCTCTGGGTACTCTGGTTTTTCTGTCATCTTTCATTCCAGCATCACTCTCCAATATAATTTCATTTCATCTGTCAGTCATTAATCATTGCCCCACAGGAGTGCAACAGGTTTTGGCAACCGGCACAATTCCTATCCTCGCCGCTAGATGGGCTTCATTCATTCCATTCCTGACCTGATCGAATGACTGGAAACAGGATGTGGATTTTTTTCACTTTCATAAAATCTTATTAATGATCCTTAGTTTCCTAGTTAGTGTGTGCTTAATGTTTAGTATTCTGTCACCCCACCTCAGGGAGTATTTAGAGTCTCACAACTTATTACTATTAATCATCAACTATTGTCTTCAGGCTATAAGTTATTGTAAGATATTGTTTATAGAGAGTGAAATGAGCAAGTATTTATATTAAAATTAAGATGACCCGGCTCATCACAATTATGGTAAATATTAATTTGTAAACAGAGGAAGTGATAACTGGAATGAATTACCTGCAGCATTCTTAGAGCCTTGTCCTAAAAATTTAATATACTTCAAGGAAAGATTCCAATATACTGAAAATTTTGCTTAATTTTCTACTTTTTGGAGTTTTATTTACAATGCCAAGGTAGTGGTAAGTCATTGTGTCACTCAATCTACTGTAAATCATAGTGTTAAGATATTTGTTTTAAGTAATATGTGATTTTGTATGTGACTGCATTGTAACTGTTATACTACACTACTTGGAATGGGGTGTTTTGTAAATTTTGCATGAATTTCTGAGAAAATGAGCTATAATTAACAAGTATTCCTTCAGACATTCAGATTACTGATTTAAAAAAAAAAAATCTATCAGTAGAAGAATTTATGTACATCACCCTTTTAAAGTATGAATTAGTACCTATCAACTATTCATGAAAAATTTATGATTTATTCATAGTGCTCACAATGCATGTTAGTGTAACAGGTCCTGGGGTGGATGATTCGAATCACAGTCTTGGATATTTTATTTTTTACTTCTACTTGACTAATGTTTTGTATCTGAAACTGAATGTTTATTGTGTTGTTAATGTGTAAAAATAAACATTTCTCCCACAACTGGAATGTGATAATTCTTCTGCACCACTGTAAGCAGGTACAGCCACTGGTATCTCTCAACTGCAAAGTATTTGTTAATAATAATAATAATAATAATAATAATAATAATAATAATAATAATAATAATAATAATAATAATAATAATAATAATAATAACAACAACAACAATAACCACCTAGGAATTTATGTATAGAAAAATAGGAACAACTAGTACTTATTAAATGTCTAATTATTTAGATCACCTTTCTTAACAATCCTCGATCAATGTAATGGCAATGCAGTTTCAGAAATTGTCAAAATTACAAGTAACAAATATGCTTGGTTTGCAGTCAGTGTGGACATTTAGCATAAGATATTATATAAACAGTGGCTATAATTGAGATGGACAAATCACTGAAAGGTCCACAGCCAGAGATAACCTTTCAGAATTCCTATCACACATCTCTTCCGCTACAGGGCTAGTTCCTAGGTAATAAATTTCATATTAATCCGTTCTGAAAATCTACAGTCTGTTTTCAGTCATTTGACCAAGTTAGGAATAGAATGAAGGAAGCCCCCATCTAGCGGTGAGGATAGGAATTGTGCCGGCTGCCTAAGCCTGTCACATTCCTCTGGGGCAATGATTAATGAATGACAGATGAAATGAAATATTGGAGAGTGTTGCTGGAATGGAATATGACAGGGAAAACCGGAGTACCTGGAGAAAAACGTGTCCCGCCTCCGCTTTGTCCTGCACAAATCTCACATGGATTAACCAGGATTTGAACCATGGAATCCAGTGGTGAGGGGCCAGTGTGCTGCCGCCTGAGCCTCGGAGGCTCATTAATCCGTATTGAAGAGCAATATAGAGTAAAACAAAAGGTAAAGGGTTTGACCTATTCAATACTTAAAAAAGTTACAACACAGGGCTAGTTATTAGTCTGAATTCAGTCTTCGCCCAGATCTGTATCAGAGTGAAGTAGACCGTCTCTTTCGGCTTTTACCAGCTAATGGATATAAAAAATTAAATAAAGAGGGCTGCTAAGTCTCCTCCATGATCTGAGAGAAAACAGGAAGACACATGTAAGAGAAAAGCTTTTAATATTCATGTAAGCTTGCCTGTATTTAGTGGAAACTGTCTGACACAGAAATTGAAGGAAATTTTACAACTATAACGGAAAATATATGTAAACTTCCTTCCTAACCCTTTTCAGTACACGTGTGTTCCGAATAGATCTAAGCTGGTGTAAATAGCATTCGGCCAGGAAATGAACTCAGATTGTCTGGTTGTAAGGCGGCAACTCCATCTGTACACCATGACAGGGATATTCCGTGTGGTTTGGATATCCTTTACTGAAGGAATGAAGAAAGACCGAAACATGAGGCAGGGGCCTCCTTCATTTCTTATCTAATTTTGTCACCTTGCGAGTGTAAAAATCATGAGTTGCTGACTAACAGAACACAGCAATTTGGGAGGGTGGGGACTCTACCTACTTAACAACGCAGTGCAGTTTTCCTAGAAAGATCACAGATTTAGTGTCCTTACAGTTAGCTATCACAGAACTTTAGCTGTAGTTACAGTGTAATTTTAAAAGTGATGGAAGGAAAGAGATGCATGATTTTAGATTTGAACACAAAATTTAATGTTTTACAAGCTAGTGAGAAAGACACTGTTTGTGAAGCAGATCATAGCAAAGTTTAAGATTGGAAAAATGCGAGTCTACGGCGGAATTAAATGAAAAGTGGTTACAAGGAAATGGAGGAGCGAAACTAAAGCTCAGAGTAACTGGGAATGAGGAAATAAACAAAATTGTTTGGGAATGGTTTGTTAGTGCAAGAGCAAGAAATTTTCCCGTAGCAGGGACAATGCTATTACACCATGCAAGAGAAGTAGCTAAAAAGCTCGGAGAGGAAGATTTGTACCGCTTCCAATGTGTGGTTGGAAAGGGCATGGATGACGTCACAATTAATGGAAGAATGGTAGGTGTCATTCAACTTAAGAATGAAGCAACAAAACAGGAATGTCATTCTATTTCTCGGCAATGCTACATGTCATCCAGCAATACCACTTTTTAACATTAAGTCTGCATGGTTCTCTCTGAATACTTCTAGTGTATCTCAGCCAATGGACCAAGGCATCATTAACTGTTTTAAGATTAATTACAGAAAACTTCTAATGGCATTGTGACGTGTACTGCAAGAGTTGACCTTCAGGTAATTCTTTATCATTTAAAATTGTATATAATTTTATTGACGAAATTTGTGGTACACCCTGTACCACACATGCCAACTTTTCTGGGACTTGTACAAGAAACATTCGAGATCTTTCCATCAAATATAAATATTTAAATTTGATTGGCTAAAATAAATCAAAAGGCAACTCCTGTGCTGTCAATGGCATTAATTTATCTGTGGCATTTCCGGCTGCACCATCCGGCACAAGCTACCTTCAGGAAGCACGTCGCAGGGTGGTTGGATTTCTGTCTTTGGCATCATGTAGAGCGGACGGGTTGTCCGGGAGCTCTGCGCTCCATGCGAGCTCTGGCTTCTCTAGGGGTAAGCAAATCTTAAATTTCCTAATGTAACTTTATTTTATTTCACCTTTTTTAAAAATCTGTCACAGGAGTTTACCCGTCGATTTCTTTCTGCCATTTATGATGGTGTAAAGTGGTTTTACATCCATCTTCATTTTGCCATGAGGCAAGTTTTTTTTAGCAGTTCTGTACATACATACATACATACATACATACATACATACATACATACATACATACATACATACATTATCATTATAGACTGTTATGCCTTTCAGCGTTCAGTCTGCAAGCCTCTGAGAATTTACTAAACGTCGCCACAATCCTTGATTTGCAACTAGTGTTGTGGCCTCATTTAGTTCTATACCTCTTATCTTTAAATCGTTAGAAACCGAGTCTAACCATCGTCGTCTTGGTCTCCCTCTACTTCTCTTACCCTCCATAACAGAGTCCATTATTCTCCTAGGTAACCTATCCTCCTCCATTCGCCTCACATGACCCCACCACCGAAGCCGGTTTATGCGTACAGCTTCATCCATCGAGTTCATTCCTAAATTAGCCTTTATCTCCTCATTTCAAGTACCCCCTTGCCATTGTTCCCACCTGTTTGTACCAGCAATTATTCTCACTACTTTCATGTCTGTTACTTCTAACTTATGAATAAAATATCCAGAGTCCACCCAGCTTTCGCTCCTGTAAAGCAAACTTGGTCTGAAAATAGACTGATGTAAAGATAGTTTCGTCTTAGAGCTTACTTCCTTCTTACAGAATACTGTTGTTTGCAACTGCGAGCTCACTGCATTAGCTTTACTACACCTTGATTCAATCTCACTTACTATATTACCATCCTGGGAGAACACACAACCTAAATACTTGAAATTATCGACCTGTTCTAGCTTTGTATCACCAATCTGACATTCAATTCTGTTGAATTTCTTACCTACTGACATCAATTTAGTCTTCGAGAGGCTAATTTTCATACCATACTCATTGCACCTATTTTCAAGTTCCAAGATATTAGACTGCAGGCTTTCGGCACAGTCTGTCATTAAGACCAAGTCGTCAGCATAGGCCAAACTGCTTACTGCATTTCCACCTAACTGAATCCCTCCCTGCCATTTTATACCTTTCAGCAGATGATCCATGTAAACTACGAACAGCAAAGGTGAAAGATTGCAGCCTTGTCTAACCCCTGTAAGTACCCTGAACCAAGAACTCATTCTACCATCAATTCTCACTGAAGCCCAATTGTCAACATAAATGCCTTTGATTGATTTTAATAATCTACCTTTAATTCCATAGTCCCCCAGTATGGCGAACACCTTTTCCCTCAGTACCCTGTCATATGCTTTCTCTAGATCTACGAAACATAAACACAACTGCCTATTCCTCTCGTAGCATTTTTCAATTACCTGGCACATACCGAAAATCTGATCCTGACAGCCTCCCTGTGGTCTGAAACCACACTGGTTTTCATCCAACTTCCTCTCAACGACTGATCGCACCCTCCCTTCCAAGATGCCAGTGAATACTTTGCCTGGTATACTAATCAATGAGATACCTCGATAGTTGTTGCAATCCTTCCTGTTCCCTTGCTTATAGATAGGTGCAATTACTGCTTTTGTCCAATCTGAAAGTACCTTACCAACACTCCACACTAATTTTACTACTCTATGAAGCCATTTCATCCCTGCCTTCCCACTATACTTCACCATTTCAGGTCTAATTTCATCTATTCCTGCTGCCTTATGACAATGGAGTTTATTTACTATCCTTTCCACTTCCTCAAGCATAATTTCACCACCACCATTTTCCTTCTCCCCATGAGCTTGGCTGTTTGCAACACCACCATGATGATTTCCTTTTACATTGAGAAGATGTTCAAAATATTCCCTCCACCTCTCCAGTGATTCCCTGGGATCTATTATGAGTTCACCTGAATTACTCAAAACACTGTTCATTTCCTTTTTGCCTCCCTTCCTAAGATTCTTTATTACTGTCCAGAAAGGTTTTCCTGCTGCTTGACCTAGCCTTTCCAGGTTATTACCAAAATCTTCCCATGACTTCTTTTTGGATTCAACAACTATTTGTTTCGCTATGTTTCTTTCATCTACGTACAAATCCCTGTCTGCCTCGGCCCTTGTTTGGAGCCATTTCTGATAAGCCTTCTTTTTACGTTTACAAGCTGCTCTCACTTCATCATTCCACCAAGATGTTCGCCTTTTCCCATCTTTACACACAGTTGTTCCTAGGCATTCCCTTGCTGTTTCTACTACAGCATCCCTGTATGCCACCCATTCACTTTCTATATCCTGAACCTGCTTACTGTCTACTGTTCGAAACTTCTCACTAATCATATCCATGTACTTCTGTCTAATTCCCTTGTCCTGGAGATTTTCTACCCTTATTCGTTTGCAGACGGATTTCACTTTCTCTACCCTAGGCCTAGAGATACTTAGTTCACTACAGATCAGATAGTGGTCTGTATCATCGAAAAACCTGCGAAAAACTCATACATTCCTAACAGATTTCCTGAATTCGAAGTCGGTTAAGATATAGTCTATTATGGATCTGGTACCCCTAGCCTCCCATGTGTAGCGGTGAATAGCCTTATGCTTGAAGAATGTATTCGTAACAGCTAAACCCATACTAGCACAGAAGTCCAGCAAACGCTTCCCATTCCCATTAGCTTCCATATCTTCCCCACATTTACCAATCACCCTTTCGTATCCTTCAGTTCTATTCCCAACTCTCGCATTGAAATCGCCCATTAGCACTATTCTATCCTTGCTGTTCACCCTGACCACGATGTCACTCAATGCTTCATAAAACTTGTCAACTTCGTCCTCATCTGCACCCTCACATGGTGAATACACGGACACAATTCTTGTCCTAATTCCTCCCACTGACAAATCTACCTACATCATTCGCTCATTTACGTGCCTAACAGAAACTATGTTGCGTGCAATGGTATTCCTGATAAAGAGCCCTACCCCAGACTCTGCCCTTCCCTTTCTAACACCCGTCAAGTACACTTTATAATCTCCTATCTCTTCCTCATTATCTTCCCTTAACCGAATATCACTTTCTCCTAGCACATCCAGATGCATCCTCTTTGCTGACTCAGCCAGTTCTACCTTCTTTCTTCCATAAGCCCCATTAATATTGATAGCTCCCCATCGAATTCCATTTCGTTTGCCAAGTTGTTTCCAAGGAGTCCCTCGCCTGTCAAATGGGAGTGGGACTCCATTACTTCCATAGGTCCGAGGCTTGCTTAAAGTGTTCTGAGCTCGGTAAATTCATGAAGCAGGATTCTGCCCTACTTGCACATAGTCCAAGTGAGGATCTCTCCTCTAACGGGTAATGGACCACCGGTGAATTGTATAGTCCTAGCCGCCTGAGCACAAGGAGGACCACGACTCAGAATATGTCCGAGATGCCCAATCCCATTCCATAGCAACTGGTATCCCGACTCTCAGGACCACTTATTAGGCCACTCAGCCGTTGCCCATGGTTCACGAACTAGGACGTGACTACAGTAACCCACAAACATGAACCATAGCAGTTCTGTAATTTAAATTAATTTTTCATTAAGCTTGGTCTCAGTAGTTCTGTTTCCTTTTTTATTTTCTTTCGACCTGTATTTTTTGGTGAAGGTGGGCGCCTCACACTAAGGTATTTCACATGAAATTATAGCACTGACAAGATTGTAAGACTGCAACTTAATTACTTCAGGGTTTCCTTTTCTATTTTGTATTTTTTGTTAACTGTAGTGTTCACTGTTTCCTTTATATGTTTTTATAATAAGTAATTATCTACTATAAGTAGATACTAACTAAATTATTCATTGTTGGAAGTTTCGGCCACAAAAGTCCTTTGATCTCAACCTCGCAGGGTTCCTTCTGCTTTCCACATCCTGCCCTTAGTTTCCGTGTATTTTAACTTGTTAATTTTGATTTTATGAGATGATTTTTTAATTATTCTTAAATTGTATTTAATGTCCAAAGTAACGGCAACACTGGTAGCAGAGCATGGTTTTTGTGAACTGAAACTTCGAAAAGGGTAATTTGGTTAAGGTTAATTTCCTTTTAAAAGATGTAATTACTGTGTGTGCATTCCTAATCCCCCCCTCACCTTTTTTCCATAAAGGTTGCTCGCGGTCAATATTCATGCCCCGAGGGAGTTGCCTATTATCTCCATATAAGGCAGCTGAATGTGTTTGGCATTCTGTCCATGATGTGGAATCTGTGTTTTACTTTTTACAACCTGTAATTACCTGAATGTTGGAAGAAATGGTAAGTCACTGCCGATGAAGTTTTATTTCAGTATGTTTTGCCTGTGGTAAGCCTTCTGCTAACCGAGTGAATATTTTAAAGCTATATCATCATACTGCGTGTGGCATGTTATGAATGTCTTCTGTGATAAATTTCAGTATGTGTTTATTAATTTGAAGTTTTCTCGATCCGTGAGTTTCGACTGTAACATCTGCGTCATCACCTGCTGCTTTAGGCTATGTATTTGAATCATGCTAAGTCGTGTATCTTCCCGTGACACTTCACGCTTATATTTCGAACAGCTGATGTACATATCTGATGAAGACAGCTGACTGCTTGACCTACCTCGAGTTTGTGCACATCCTACACCTTGAAATTAACTTGTGTCGTATTCTTCTTGTTCTTGTATATAATTTTAAATTTGATTGTAGTATTGGTTATCATGTACATGTTAACAAGTCTTCAGCATGGAGTTTTACTGGATTTTACAAAAAACAACTTTGGCAAATTTTGAGTAACAAATTGTAGGTTAATCTTCGTAATTCTTTTGACGTTAAAAGAAAAAAAAAATGTTTATGCTGTTTTGCAAATCTGGTGTTTACGTAAATTATTTTGCAAATTTCCAATTTCGTTTCTAGTCGCCTTCTGTGCAAGTACATTTCATTTGGCATTATTGTTCTTACTGGTATGTGTTTAACATTTTCTGTAACGTCGCGTTTTGCCTCAGTGTTGTGTCTAAATTTCTGGTCATCAACCTTGTAATATTACATGTGTTTTATTGTGTTTCGGTACCTTGGTTCGATTCTGAAAGTATGGGATTACTTAGGGCGTTCCTAGTCAGTTCCTAAATTGTTAAACCAGATAAGAGATTGTGGGGTTTCTTAATCTGTCCAAAATTTTCCTAGATCATCTGTTGGGCTTTTCAACTGTGCATTTTTCTATGTCCTTGTCACGGGTATTTTATTTTATCCCATGTATTCCTGTATTTGCTAGGAAGGGTTTCTATGAGGACTTGGATAGTCTTATAGGGTGAAACGATGTTCATCATATTATTAGACCATGTAATGCTGAGGCCGTAATGGGAAATTTTGATGGGTTACGGTTCTGCACCTGTGTTCATGACATATGTTTGAAGTATGGTGTTCATCTAATATGAAATGCCTTCGCAATCTTTTTTCTTGGTATCAGATGGTTAAACGTAGGATATTGTCCATGTATTGTTGTGAATTATGCGCTAGGAGGGTTTTCTTCAAAAGTTTGGGTTTCTTTATCATTATCCTGAGCTGTTTATTTAATTTACATCGCAGGTCATTAAGATTTCTTTGTTAGTTATTCATCATAAAATTTAGTGGTAAAATTGCAGGTGTTACAATTCAGTAAAAGATCTTTAATTAATAATCCTTAATTACTCTGTTTGTATTTTAATTTTAATGGTGTTTATTTTCATCAGTTTTGAAATCGCTGCGTCTTCTAAATTAATTTACTCAGTTTGCTCGATTTAATCTTCTTATGCTATTTTTAAGGACACTTTCTCTCAAAGCATTGATACTTTGTCAATATATGAATTTCTCATCTAAACAGTGTTATGTGGCTGAAGATGTTAATAATATACAAAACATGTACCACTTTTAACCAATAAGTTGCCTTAAGCAAATAATATATCGACAAGGTGGAAAATAAAAACTACTTAGTTGTGAATCTGTAAAAGTGCGATACGGACCATGAAGTTGATTTTATGTAATTATCCCGGCTTGATGAAAATAATAATACTTCTGGGCTACAAAATACAATAATTCATTCTTTAAACAGGATACTTCAAAGAAACCATATATACTTACATCATAGGCCAATGATTTGTAGGTGAACATAACAATCAAGAAAAAATCCATGTGTTAAACAGCAGCAGGCATGGTGAATATTAGTTTGGAGCATACATGACAGGACTTCCTTGATAAATTAAGCAGATATGTGATAACTGAAAAAGGCTTTACACAATAAAACTTGTTTAACATAACACAGGCAAGAAAGAATACAGGGTGAACTTTAATAAAACCGATAAACTGCAGGGACTTATTCCTGACTGGAAATGGAGGGAAAAATGTCCTATGAACATGTGTCCGGAAATGCATCGTTGCGACGGTAGATGGCACTGACGAATGAAATTTTCTCTGACTACTTGCAGTGTGTTTCTTCTGTTGCAGATAGTGTGATTGAAGCAGTGTACTGTCGGAGGCAGAATGGTCCGGTATTCATGTCGGGAAGAAGCCGAGATGGTGTTGTGTACGGCCAAGCCAATGGAAACGGTCGAGAGGCAGCATGGCTATACCAAAACAAGTACCCTAACAGACACCAACCACATCACACAACGTTTCAAGCCATTTTTGGGCGTTTGTGTGATAATGGGTCCTTTCGGACAGACGAACATGTAGGGAGGCAGTGGACTGTACGTACACCAGATCTGGAGGAACAGGTTCTACAGAACATTGAGACGAACCCTAGTACAAGCTCCAGCCAAGTGGCCCGTCAACATGGTGTAAGCCAGACTACAATTATGTGTATCCTGCATGACAACCGCTATTATCCCTATCACCTGCAACGAGTGCAAGGATTATCAGCAGCAGATTTTCCTCTATGGGAAGGATTTTGTCAAAGGTTTTTGCACCAGGCAATCACAGTTATGGGATTTCTGTCGTCAGTCCTCTTTACTGATGAAGCAACCTTTACCAGAAATGGCATCGTCAATCTGCATAACCTTCATCTGTGGGCTAAAGAAAAGCACCGGGGAATGGTTGAAGTGTCTCACCAGCATCGGTTCAGCATCGATGTTTGGGCAGGGATTCTTGGCGACCACACACTTGGACCAGTTATTATTTCACAACGCCTCAACGGAGGAATGTACCTGGACTTCCTGCAGAATACTCTGCCTGGATTGCTTGAGAATGCACCTTTGGCAATAAGACAGGTTACGTGGTTTCTCCATAATGGAGCACCACCCCACTGCCGCATTACAGTTCGCCAACACCTCAACATCTTCCCAAGGCGCTGGAGAGGATGCGGAGGCCCTGTTGCATGGCCTCCTAGATCACCGGACTTAAACCCCCTGGATTTTTACCTCTGGGGACATCTGAAAAGCGTTGTGTATGCTGAACCAGTTCCTGATGTGCAGACCTTTCAACAGCATGTCCACGGTGCTGTGACGGTATATGGTAAGAGGCCAGAACGTGAGAAAGAGTGAGGCAATCCATGATATGACGTCTGAACGCGTGCATTGCAACCCATGGAGGCCACTTTGAACATCTGCTGTGACGTGGATGCGATTCAAGTATGTACTGTGTTCCGGGACTATTTGTTGTTATTGCATGCACACCGTCCATTTCCGGACACATGTTCGTAGGACATTTTTTCCTCCATTTCCAGCTTCCTACAAAAGGTCTTGAGAAAATGTTTTGTCATAACAGGAACCAGAACTCCTGGTCTTCAAAATAGAAATAGACTCCAGAGATTCACTGGACATGCATGATCTGAACTCTGTTCTATTTTTCTTCACAAGGCTGAAAACACGTTCATATTCTGCATTGCTATGGGTTATGGTGAGAATAGAGAGCATTACTCTAGAAATTCGGTTATACTTAAGAAGTGCATCGGCTCCACAATTTCTTGATATTTGTGCCCAACTGAAATCACTTGCAGCATCTTGATTTGCAGCTGAAGGGTCATCTACCTGAAGAGCTATGAACTGCCTCTGAAGCTCATTCATCACCTCATCTGTCATTTTATTCTCTTCCTTGCATAACATGACAGGAAACTCTTCCAAGAAAAACTGAATGGAAGAAAACTGCACATCTGTGGAAACTTGTTGATGATGTCACAGGCAGTACAAAAGCAGTTTCTCACTGATGAAAAGAAAAGGGATTTATCTGTATCCTGGAGATCATTCACTATGTTCGAAGTCTGTATGCTAATAACTAACTCATCATCACTTAAATCGTTTCTTCCACCATGTGCAATATTAATATCACACCCACAGACCATGCAAAAGGCAAATTTTTCTCCCTTTCTTGATTTTAGTATACATGGAAAATCAACAGAATATGATTCTTTAAATGTCTGGAAGTACTGTTTCTTATTGAATTTATTCATGATAATCTACAAAAGGAATGTAGCGTATGAAAATGTCTGAGAACAAATGTCTCAATGAAAATGAACCTAGATCACTTAACATCACATAAACTTATAACATAAACACCCAAGGCAGTCAAACACTTCATTGAAACATGTAAAAGCACACAAAGTCTTAAACCACTAAATGAACACGACGCCAACCTCGTGAACAAAGAATATGCACATGGTAAAAAGCATACGCACACGTGGAACAAATGTAATTCTTCATTTTCTTCTTTATAATTTAATAGGCTTCGCTAATAGCAGTATACCCAGTCACTGAAACGAATGTAATTAGTCCAACGAATATAGGATACTGTGAAGCACTAAGTTATAACTAGGGCCCGGATTTTTAGGTTTTAACCTATTTTTTCCCTCGCTATTTAATTCACAAATTTTGATATATTTGTTCGTTTCACACTTCCTGGAGCAGAATATGTGAATTTCATTGCACCTAAAAAACCTAAATGAGGGGATGACACCTAAAATAACCTAAATAGCTGTTTTACCTTCTTCAGATAAAGAATGTTATTTTCCCTGCATTGTAAAATTATTTCCACCGCAATTACAAGCAGTAGGACGGAGATAGTTCATGTTACTACCGTTAAATGCAGCACGTCCCATGCTTCCCACTACTTATGTGACATCTGGTGGCTCCTTGATGCATCTGATAGAAGGTCAGGAGGAACGTAAACAGTTTCGCCTCCAGTCGTCCATCGAGAGTACAGCCGGCAGAGTGTGTGGTGACTAGTTCCTGCAGTATTTTCTAACTGTAATTGCTGTAGAGCGAAACAATGCCTAAAATGCACTTATTGAGAAAATGGATTGCTACAGATGGACACTTCACTACAGACGGTCAAGTAGTCTTCTGTCAAGCATTCTCCAAAGAAGTAAGTTTCCTGTAACTGATTTAAAACCTGCATTGCAATACCCTAGCTCGCTTACTGAAGAGTACTTAGGATTTGGATTCTTCATTTCAGGTTAAATGTGAGCAGAAATCCCATCTTGAGCAGCATAAATCTGCAGCTGCTCACATGGCTAGCGTAGCGAGGAGAAATAAGTCCAGCAACAACAGTAAGCAAACGTTTATTTCTTCCACAGTTGGCAAGCCTGAAGATAACTTTAACTTTCGCCTATGTCATGCGTTGGTGTCTGCAAACGTCCCACGGAACGTGCTAAGTAACCTGACCATGAAAACATTCTTAGGAGATATCAGCGGTCGCAGTATACCTAATGAATCCACTTTAAGGAAGAATTATTTGCATCCTGTTTACCAGCAGACGTTAGACGAAATAAGAGAAGATATAGGCGATCACTATATTTGATGTTCTGTCGATGAAACATCTGACAGTTGCGGTCGCTTCACTGTGAATGTGGTAGTAGGTAAGCTGGATCAAAATGAACCAGGTAACGCTCATCTAATTCTTTGTAAAGAAATAAAACAAACTAACAACAGCACAATAGTCTGCGCTGTGAGGGATGCTTTACGCATATTGTGGCCAGCAGAGAATCAAGATAGTAAGTTCCCTTTGTTAGTGACAGACAGTGCTGCCTACATGTTGAAGGCAGGGCAGGTTCTACAGACCTTCTACCCGAGCATGCTACACGTTACGTGCTTGGCCCACGGCCTGCACCGCCTTGCGGAGGAGATTAGAAGCAACTTCAGTGACGTCAACAGCGTGGTTTCTTCAGTCAAGAAAGTTTTCCTCAAAGCCCCAACACGTATACAGTTGTTCAAAGAGAAACTACCAACAACACCTCTTCCACCTGAGCCGATACTTACCCGCTGGGGAACTTGGCTGTCTGCTGCTATTTACTATGCTGAGCACCTAGAATAAATTAAAAATGTCGTCAATGACTTGGATGAAACAGAAGCTTCCTGCATCGCAAAGGCGAAGAAATCACTCGAGTGCCCGACTCTCATCGCTTCCCTAGCATATATTAAGACACATTTTTGTTTTATACCAGAAGCTATTCTCCAGTTGGAAGGTGCAACCTTGTCACTCAAAAATTCCCTGGATATCATTGGCAATGTTTCCAGAAGAGAAATACCTGGGCCATTGGGAGTGGCATGTTCTTCAAAGCTGCAGAAGATTCTTCAACGCAATCCTGGTTTTGAAGATATGAACGTCATCAATTCAGTATTACAGGGTGAAAAGTATTCAGGAAAATTACCCCTACAACCTAATGCATTAGCATCTATGTACTACGCTCCAATGACGTCATGTTCCGTTGAAAGAACTTTTTCGTCATATAAGAATGTGTTACGTGACAACAGGAAATCATTTACGCCAGACAATTTGGGTATGTACGTTGTTATTTACTGCAATGCCAAAAAATAACTTACAAAGGAAACAGTACAGTGTATTCTCTGTGTATTTTTATGAATATGACAATGTAACCTTTTGTGGAATAAGTACATAAATAAATTTTACAGAACTACGAAAAACCAAAAAATATTGCTGCCTGCAGGCAAAAACCTAAAATAACCTATTTTAAGAATTCAAAAAACCTAAAGTGAAGGTTTATGCCACCTAAAAATCAGGGCCCTAGTTATAACACAAAAACTCTAACACTTCATTAAAATATGTCATAACCTTAAAAGGCCAAAACTTTCGAGGAATGCCAACTTCATGAACAAAGTACGTCAAAGAATCTAGGTTAAATCACAACAAGCGAACGGAGCAGAACAAAGAATTTTCAGAACAAAGCCTGTTGACACCTAAGATTCACATGGAAGAACTGTTATCCCAGCTTTAAATTCAATTCCAATAATGACACAAACATCACACGGTTAAAAATACCAATCATATCAAAGAATGAGTTATCAACTATCGCGGATTTGCCTTTGACTAAGACTGAGCATGCTTTGACCCACGCAAACAATAGATTGTTCGGAAGTGGAGCGATTATTGAATGTTAGCGTTTCAAATTTCTGTCCGCGAAGTCGTAAAATTAAACCGGCCATCCGTACAATGCTGCAATTTCTGTAAATTTTACGGATAAACCGTAAAAGTTGGCAGGTATGGTATTGGTGTTAGTGCTATAAAACATATGTGTATTAAATAAGTGTATATAATACTGTGAAGATTGAAACATTTGTGGTAACTACCGTGGCATATCCCTGCTGTCTATAGTAGGTAAAATATTCACCAGGATCCTGTTGAGTTGGCTTCAAACTCTATCTGAGAAGGTACTCCCCGAATCGCAGTGTGGGTTTCACACATCCAGGAATACCACTGACATGATCTTCTGCGCAAGACAGTTGCAGGAAAAATGTAGAGAACGACAGAAACACTTGTTCTTGGTGTTTTATGACCAGGAAAAGGCCTTTGATACTGTGCCTAGAGATGCTATGTGGATGGTGTTAAGGCAGTTTGGCTGCCCCGAACATTTTGTTGGACTCGTTCGGGCTTTTCATGATGATATGGTTGGTCAGGTTCTCTAGCAAAACAACGTGTCAGAAGAATTTCCTATTACTAATGGACTAAAGTAAAGTTGTGTGCTTGCACCTACACTGTTTACCTTGTACCTGACAGCTATGCTTTATGAGACATCTGGCAACAATGCAGGTGTAGAAATTAGTTACAGACTTGATGGAGGGATTTTTAATCAGTCAAGACTCCGCTCTAAATGACTTGCTCATCTCACCCGGGTTACTGAACTGCAATATGCAGACGACAATGCTACTCCAGCTCATTCTCCAGAGGACTTGCAACTGTCAGTCGATTGCTTTAACGCTGCTTATGAGCATTTTGGCCCATCTATCAACATTCAGGAAACTAAGGTTTTAGCACAACCTGCTCCAGGAACTAGTTTGCCAGACTTCAACATTACCATCTCAGATACATCTCTGGAACAAGTAGACTTCTTTCTCTACCTTGGGAGCATTCTCTCGTCTTGTACCTTGGAGATGGATGTAGAAAATAGAATACGAGCTGCTTATTGTGCTTTTGGACGTCTATCCCGCAAAGTCTTTTCTAATAAAGACCTAAATATATCCATTAAACTGATGGTATAACAAGCTGTAGTTGTCACCACTTCATTGTATGGATGTGAAACATGGACTCTATACCGCTGTGACATCAAGAAATTGGAATGTTTTCACCAGCAGAAGCTTAGTATCATTATGAATATCAAATGGGAGGATTGTGTGTGCAATGTTGTAGTGCTTGAAAGGGCACAGGTGAACAGTATAGAAGCTACTATCATAGGTCACCAGCTTAGATGGATTGGTCATGTCTAACGCATGGATGACAATAGGCTACCCCGACAGATACTATACAGTGAACTCAGTTATGGCAGGAGGCTATGTGGTGCACCTCTGAAATGCTACAAGGATCAGCTCAAAAATACCTTCAAGAACACAAACACTGACCCCAGTAATTGGCATACACTTGATGAATATCGCCCTCGCTGGTGCTCAATCACACCCATTGCTGTATTGCAGTTTGAAACTGCAGGTGAAAAACATACACTCGGATACGAGTAGTGGCCGACAGCAATAATACTGGGCACTGCGAGGAAGTTCTAAGCAAGAACAGATTTGTGTTAGTGCTGATGAACAAGTGTATATAAGTGTGTGATTAGTGTTATTACTGTATCTACTACCGCATTCTTCTTCTTTCCTGGCCATATATGTACCCAAAAAAAAACGGGTACTCCCGAGCTCACTCAGGGTCACTCATCTATGGGTGGTCAACAGCAGAGATGTTGGCATGACATTCTCGGACATCGCTCTGGAGGACACAAGGAAGCTTTGCTGGACTGTTCTCACATTGGAAATCCAGCGAGGATTTTGATGAACAATTTTGTCAACTGCTCATTTTCTTTGGCACCTAGGACTTTCCATACTTCAGCTATAACATCATCATGGCCAACTGCTTTGCTGTTCTTTATCTTTGGCACAACTAATGCAATATTAGAAGGAGTCTGCCATTAGAAATTCCAAGGTGACAATGCCTTGCCCTGCTGATATAGTACTTCGGGAATCTCTCCCACATTTGATCTGGGGTGTCGTCATTCTCCTGCATGTCCTGGACGATATAAGCTGCAATATCATCAATAAGTGGTTGTGTTGTCTCTTTATCTCACTGCTTAAACCACTTAATCTTCATAGTTGGTCTGACTCTGTTGTTAAATGGACACCGTAGCAAGAGCTCTCTGATCAAAAGCTTATGTTGAGATGTCAGAGGCTCTCCTTGGATGACCTTGCAGTCCACAGGCTGTCTCAGCAGATTGCGGTTGCAGAGAATGTAAGTCAATTTGCATACATGTGACTCTCTCTCACCCAGTCTTGTACCAATGATGAGGTCTTCACCTTGTAAGTGATAAGGTGATCTTTCTTGTAATGAAAGTATGTGTTGACTACAGCTAGATTGTATGCTGAGGCAAACTGGAGGATCACTTCACCCGGGTCATTCCTCATTCCATAATGAAAGCCTTCATTACATTCGGAATAATCCTCGCCAGTCTGTCCAACTTGACCATTAAGGTCGCTCAATGTAATCTGTTCTCTTCATGTGGCATCTGCTGTATTAGATGATCATGGTCCTCCCAGAAATTTTGTTTCATGATTCCATCACAGCACGCCTGCGGCGCATATGCAGAGATCACATTCAGGCAGACAGTTTCACTGCCATTAGAAGGTCCCTGATCTGTGTGACTAAAATCAGCCTTCTGACAAGGTGGTTTGCGAGGATGATTCCTACACCATTTCTTACATTAGTCTCACCATTGTAGATGAGCTTATAGCCATGGCTGATGTTTCTGGCTTTTCCTCCACTCCACTCTGTCTCCTGCACAGCTGCAATGTCCAGTTGGCACCTTTCTAGAATGTCTGCTATTTCTGAGATTTTTCTGGTGAGCCTGCCAACGTTCCATGTGCCAATTCTCAACTTTGCCAACATATTTCCCACTTTCTGCCCGAGGGCAGGTGTCCTAGCTTTTGCCTCACTCTTGCAAGGAGGCAACCTATTTATAGCCTTGCTTTTGTGGGGAGGCAACCATCTATAGCCTTGTTTTTGCAGGGAGGCAACCTATCGGTTATACTTCTACAAATATGTCGTACTCCTCATGGTCAGCATGGTCTGGCAAAATGTTTTACAGCTGGTTGCAACCTGATGCCAAGCCAGATTAGTCTCGCTGAGATCTGGATGCTACCGTTGACTCTACTGTCGAGTTCATCTGACACCAGTTCTGCTGATACTGGCAGTCAATCAGCAGAGTCCCATGAAACTCTAATCCTTTCAAAGAAGCTTCATGAGACATGGTGAGATGGCTTCCAGTGGCCTTTGCTCCACTGAAGGGGCCATCACCCCACCTAAAGGAGCTCATCAACCTGAAGACGTTGGCACCCTTAGGAAGTCAGGTTATTTACCACCACCGAACACTCGACAGTGAGTTGCTGGCTGTATGGTCTACTTGATTACCATAGTGGAATGTCCTGGCCAGACAATCACTGTACCTACTACCGCATACAATCTTATAAATCTACTGCATGATTATCTAACGGAGATATGTACTTATGATTTTATTTTTTAACCACCTTTATGAACCAGAATCCTGCATACAGCAGAATAAGTTTACGGTGTCTTGGGTTTCTACTTTTTTCTCTTTCTCTTTTTTTATTTTTACAATTTGTTTTATGTCACACCGACACAGATAGGTCTTATGGCCACGATGGGATAAGAAAGGCCTAGGAGTAGCAAGGAAGCGGCCATGGCCTTAATTAAGGTACAGCCCCAGCATTTGCCTGGTATAAAATGGGAAACCATCTTCAGGGCTGCTGACAGTGGGGTTCGAACCCACCTTCTCCCAGATGCAAGCTCACAGCTGCGCGCCCCTAACCGCACGGCCAACTCGCCCGATGGGTTTCTACTGAGGACAGGTTTTACTGTATTAAATTCTGAAGATATGTTCAGATAATATGCTCTTTCCTTTCGGTTGTGCTTGTATTAGAGAATTTAAAAATTTTCAGTCGATCACTGTGTTGAAAACACTGAACAAAGAATTAACATTTCAATTGATAATGTTTATGTTCCAGTTGTGTTTGAACTGGGTAGAGCTGATAATTAAGTGTGAGACCCTTGTTAGGACAATCCCATTCAATACAGTATGAATGAATGCAAATAGTTGACTTTAATTGAAGTAAAAATTTAAGAAACTTGCATTGTGTCTAGTGAATATTAAAACAGTATAAGGAAGTCCACAGATTTCCTCACATCACATCTAGCTCAGTGGTAGCATTTTTATTTGCCATTGTAGAACTTATTCAAATACGGGTCCTGTGGAAATTTAATCACTTGTTTCCCAGAAGTTCAAATGAAGTGGTCCCCAATATAAACCTTCAAGCATGAATAGAAAAATTAGGTACAAGCATGCCATGTAGAGAAGGCGTGGGAGTCCTTAGCTGACCATAGCCTTTTCTTTATTGATGTTGTGATGCTTTAAAACCTTTGAAATTATATAATAATGATTAACTTTTGGACAAGAGTCTTGCCTTCGCAAGACGTGGAACGCTGACAGGCTCACCAGAAAAATCTCAGAAATAGCAGACATTCTAGAAAGGCGCCAACTGGACATTGCAGCTGTGCAGGAGACAAAGTGGAGTGGAGGAAAGGCCAGAAACATCAACCATGGCTATAAGTCTTGCCTGGCACGTCCATGTTGCGGGGGTAGGCCGGAGTGATAGAATGGCTGAGTTCAAACAGGGACCCAGTCCCGTGGGATATATCACAGAACCCGTGCCCAGGGTTACGGGTGAAGACCTCAACAGCAGTGAAGGTGGAGATGATGACTCGGTACGGCAGAGCTGGTGGAAGTGGCAACCCATCCTCTGAGGTAGTACAGATGGAACCCTTGTGGGATGAGGAGGGATCCCCAAAGGTTAAGGGAGTAAACCCTGAAAGAAAATCCTTCTTTATGTTAGGCTCAGTGAGCCAATAAAGAAATAATTGTTTGAAGGTGAGAATGTCCTAGATTTCTGTGCCAGAAATAACATAATAATAAAAGCATCTTCTTCAAGAAACAAGACAACCATAAAATAACCACATACAGCTGGGATGGAAGAAGTAAAACAGTCACTGATTATGTAATAACAAATAGAAAAAGTGAAGAAGGCATGAGAGATGTAAAAGTTATTCCCAGTGAATGTTTTAGACAGCGATCACAAACTACTAATAGCTGACTTGAACTATAAGGTTGTGCAAACACCAAGTACACAGAAAATACCAAGAATAAAAGATTGGAAATTGAAAGATGAGGCAAATAAAAAGGTTTTCCAAGAATTAGTAATGGAAAAGGTACCAAAGAATGAAACACAAAGTGTACAGGAGGAATGGAACCTGTTCAGAAAAAACATTAGTGAGCTGTGCAGCACAAGTATGTGGCAAAACAAGAAGAGGAAGAAAGAAGAAAGAGACCAGTTGGTGGAGTGAAAAAGTAAGAGAAGCTATTAAAGACCGAAATACGGCAAAGAAACATAAAGATGTTGAGAAGCAAAACAAAGGTGTCTTACCACAAGATAACCAAAAAATAGCCGACTTCGAACAAATATATAGAGATAAAAAATTATTAGTGAAGAGAATTGTGAAGGAAGAGAAGGATAAAGAGTTGGGAGATGTTCAGACAAAAACTAGAGGAGGACTCAAAAGGGAATCAAAAGATGTCATATGGAATATTGAAGAGTGGGAGATCAGACAAAGAGGATATTAAAGCAATTGAAACACAGGATGAAATCCTAATCTGGAATATAGAAAACATCAGAGAAGAAATGGGAAACTATTTCAACAAGTTTTTAAATGGCAATGAAGAAGAGAAACACGAGAAAAATGAACCTATCAAACATGGAGAAGAAGAAAGGCCAATTATGTGGTCAGAAACAGAAAAGAAAGGAGGAAAATCACTAGGAGTACATGGATTATCTGCAGATATAATCAAAGTGGCAGGCATACAAGGTCTTCAGTTGCTACGTCGAACACTAGGAGCAATCTGGAGAGAAAATAAGATACCAGATAAATGGAAAAAAAAAAAAAAAGGATTGATCATATGAATATTCAAGAACGGAAGCAGAAGAAAGTGTACAAACTACAAAGGAATTACCCTGCTACCACAATGCCTCAAGATATTGGAAAAGATCATAGCGAAGAGATTAAGAACAAGGATAGAACATCAGTTTGAAGAAGAACAACACGGCTTCCGAGGCAACAGAGGAACAATAGACCTAATTTTTGCTGTTAGACAACTAACTGAAAAGTACTGGGAAACAGGGAAAGATCTGATAGTAGTGTTCCTAGATACAGAAAAAGCCTATGACAGTGTTCTAAGGAGCAAAATATGAGAATGTCTGCATAAACTAAGGGCTATATGTTCTCTAATTCGTAAGACTCAATTGCTATATAAAAACTGTGAAAGTGGTGTACAAACAAGGACTGGTAGATCTGAATAGTTTCAAACAAAGAGAGGTGTACAACAAGGCAGTACACTATCTCCACTACTTTTCCTTACACCCATGGATGTAATCATTAAAGAAATTAAAGCTGCAGAACCTGGAGATTTGCATACAGTAGTGTCTGCAGATGATGATGCCATCTGGGGAGAAACAGAGCAACAAGTCCAAAGGAAATTAGATTGCTGGGTCAACAAATTTAAGGAATATAAGTTAACTGTGAGTAAGAAGAGAACAGTAGCAATGCAATTGAGTAGAACACCCAGTGAATGTGACCTAAAACTTCATGGAGAGAGAATTGAATGTGTAGAAAGCTTCAGCTATCTTGGAAGTATTGTATTGACCAGGGAGGTGCTAAAATGGAAATCCAGAACAGAGTGACAAAAGGTTCCATGTTCTATCAGGTACGAAATCTAGTGTGGGACAAAGCAGTTCCCGTAAAAGCCAAACAAACAATGTTCAAATTTTACTTCCTGCCAATCATGACATATGGGTTGGAGACCTGTGTGTTATTGAAAAGAGACATCAGCAAACTGCAAGCATGTGAAATGAAATTTTTATGATTTGCTATGCAAAAAACAAGAGACAGAATTAGAAATGACATGCAAGTGACCTGTACGATGGAAGAAAGACTACACATTGCACGGCTGAAATGGTTTGGGCATGTGCAAAGGATGAAAGAGACTAGAACCCCCAGACAATACTTGGAAATCGCAGTACCTGGAAGGAGACCTGTTGGACGTCCCAGAAGAAGGTGGCTGGACCAAATAAATGCAGACCTTATCGAGAAAGGAACAATACTGCAGGATGTGAAAGGAGAGGAACTCTATAATGACAGGAACCGATGGAAGCATACTGTCCACAATTTTTTGCTATTTGTTTTATGTTGCACCGACACAGATAGGTCTTATGGCAACGATGGGATAGGAAAGGGCTAGGAATGGGAATGAAGCGGCCGTGGCCTTAATTAAGGTACAGCCTGGTGTGAAAAAGGGAAACCACGGAAAACCATCTTCAGGACTGCCAAGAGTGGGGTTCGAACCCACTACCTCCCGGATGCAAGATTACAGCTGCGCGCCCCTAACCACACGGCCAACTCGCCCAGTCTTACGATTGTAACAGTCTGCCTAAATATTGGCATGAAGTAGCTGGGGAGTTAGGTAACTTTCTTCTTTAGCATGCCATTCCTCTGTTTCATAAATTTTCTGATACTAATGGTACGTAACACACTGGTTCATCATAGCATTTGAGCTATTCAATCCCTACTCTGAGGCTCTGATGGGAATGAGAAGTGTGGATATTTAACGGAATAATGGTAGAGAAGTGTACACGGCTGTCTGTGGCCTGGTAATTCCAGCTCTGGAACTTTGGACTATTAGATCGGCACCGTAGTACTGTTCATTAAAAGTGAGAAAATGTGCAGTTTTTAATTTGATCGAGTATTTTATGTGATCACAATTGAATTAGAATCTAGCAGGTTCCACCTTTTCAATACAAAATACAATGTTGTTGGATGGTATTTACAACATTATTTTATTACAGAACATGTTTCGGTGTTTCATTTTGACACCATCATCAGCTGTATAGTAAGTGACCTAGCACCCTTTACAAACTGGTGCAGTATACCCAAAAATTCCTAAAACAACATTATAAATTCACTGCAAATAAATCCATAAAGAATTCCATAGGAATGACTAAAGAATTAAGTTAATTTCGATTATAGGATCACCACACAATACATTCTTTTGATACAGTAAACATGTTTCCAAATATTAAAACTAATAAATTGCTTCCCATCATTGCCAATAATTTGAAGAAATACAGTCACCTAAGCAATTTTGAAATCGATGACTTATGGCGATTTTAAAATTGCTGGTCAATAACAACTATTTCACTTTTGACCAGATCATTTATAAACAGAATGGCCTTGCAATGGGGTCTCCGGCCACGGGAATTTTGGCAGAAATTTATTTAGATTTTTTAGGAGATACACAAATAATTAATAACGACAAATTTAAGAATGTTTTATTTTGGTCCAGGTACGTAGACGATGCCTTTGTTATTCTGGATGAACGCATAACCAACGCCTTTACTACTCTTAATAATCTTAATACAATAGATACTGATATAAAATTTACTTTGGAATCCGAAATAGAAAAATCCATTAATTATCTGGACATAAAGATCAATAGGCACGCCCCTTCATTTTCTTTTAGCATTTACAGAAAACCCACACAAACTTCAGTTACAATACGACATGATTCGATACACCCCTTAGCTCACAAATGCGCGACCTATAACAGCTTGGTGAATCGCGCATTTAGCATACCAATGTCCAAGCGAGACTTGGACAAGGAATTGAATATCATTCGATCTATGGCTAAAGCTAACGGTTTCAAAGGGAATTTTATAGAACAAATAATAAGTAAATTTAAATATCGCTCTCACACGAACTTGACTAAAGATAAACTAGAAGCAAAAGAAATCGCGACCTTCACATTCAATAGAGAAGTTTATAGAATCACAAATATTTTCAAGAAACGTAATATTAGGATTGCGTTCAAGACAGATAACAAAAGTACAATAGCTTTACATAATCCTTCAGCCCTTAATAAAGTCGAACCATATTCTAAATCAGGTGTATATAGGTTCGAATGCAGAGACTGTGGAAGCGGATATATAGGGCAAACTGCACGTAGCTTTAATGTCAGGTATCAAGAATACCTTAACGCTGTAAAATATCATAGATTTTCAGCCGTAGGCCAACACATCCACGAATACAAACATAAATTCACAGACATAGATAAAGACCTTGAGATCATGGAAACACTAGCTAAGGGACCAAGACTTGACATTACGGAAGCGTGTCTAATACATCTAGACCAGTATTATAACACTAACCTTAATCTGAATGAAATCTCGGAAAAACCCAAAGTATTATATGATTGCTTGATTCTATTACTTAACAAGCTAAGAATTCCAGAAAATTTGAACGTCTTTAGAACTCTATGTAACTGTTTTTCGTATTATTGTCTACGTCCACAACGCCACCCCCCCCCCCGGACCCTCTCCTACATTATCAACGTTCTAGAAACATCCCCCATACCGCCCCTACTTCCCCCTCCTTAGCGCTTCATCACATAGCACACGATAGGAGCAGACACACTTGTAGTGCTGCAGTCGTCACACGAAGTACACAGCCGTAGAGGTGAGTCGACCTCATCAACAGATTGATTCAATTAGTTTCTTTATCAGTTTCCTCGCTTTGCTATTAACATTGGGCTTTCATCATTGCAGGGTTGCATTGAACTGAGAGGCTATGCCCGCCTAACAACATTAGGGCAAATCAAATCACAGTTCCAACCATTATATATTCAGCACAAAAACTACGTTTCTACACATTAACAAAGCTAAGAAGATGGCGCAGTTTAACAATTTTATTGTACACAACAAGTTTTTATCTACAAATGGCTAACAATGTATACAGGAAAGGAACATTTTAACATTAAAGGACTGTATTCAACTTTAACTCCTCAATTTTAGGATCGTATTTGAATCCGACAGTACGAGTGTACAGAATTATAGCCATTACGGAATTTGAAGACAACTCATCACCCAGATGAGATTTTTTTAAATTTTATATTTCTGACATCACAAGATTTTTCTTGCTGTAAATTGGAGTTTTCAAACCTAGCATAAGTTAGTTTTTAAGGAGTCAAGTTCAGCAATATGTTGTTGTTCACTGTTTATATCGCTAAGTTTTTTTCACTTACTATACAGCTGATGATGGTATCAAAATGAAACACCGAAACATGTTCTGTAATAAAATAATGTTGTAAATACCATCCAACAACATTGTATTTTGTATTGAAAAGGTGGAACCTGCTAGATTCTAATTTAATTGTGATCTCAGTTCAATACGGATAAGAAATATGAAGTTCCTTACGTTTAATATTTTATGTGATAACATTGCTTTTAATTGCTACGTTCCTACTGATGTTTCTGTAATGACCTATGTTGACTTCAGTTAGGATAACAACAAAGTCAGCCTTTCTGAGACTCCCATAGTGAAGCATGGGTACATCAGTAGTATTAAGATATGCATCACAGACTTGGACACTGACAGCAAGGATTAAGAGCAAAATTCAGGCCAGTGAGATGAAGTTCCTGAAGAGTATGGTAGGGAAGACAAGGAGAGACAGAGTAAGAAATGTTGACGTCAGGAAAAGAAGGTAGAAAAACTGAGTGGTAGGATGTAGAAGAATAAATTGAGATGGTTTGGACATGTTATGAGGACAGAGGAGGGAAGGATACCAAAACAAGTGTTGGAGGCTCAGACAGAAGGAAAGAGGACAAAAGCAAGGTCCAGAACAAGATGGGTGGACTCTGTCAAAAACAGTATAAGAAAAGGAAGACTGGACTGGAATACAATTACTGAAGAGAAGTGGTGGAAGGAGAAGCAACAGTGAAGAAGTGCCATCAACACACTGACCTGGCAGGAGCTGGACAAGGGAAAATGAAAATGATGACAAAAGTTTAAACTGGTGTGGGAAAAATGGATGTTAGTTTAAACTCTGATTTAAACTAGATTAAAATAAACCTAGTTTAAAGTTATTAGGAGAAAATGGCCCTCAGACTCTGATGACACTGGTGGAAGGACAAACTAAAATCATAGCAGCAAGAATTCACCACTGAATCAGATAAAAACAACTTTTACACTGCAGTACATGAATTCACATCATTCCTTGCTAACTGAATAAACCTTCTTCCAGATCATGAGCATAGAGCCAGAAAGAGTAAGGGAAATCAGAAAAACCAAAGGTAGTACGCTAAATCGTCCAATCCCCAGAGGGTGACCTGATGGGATAGAGTGAAATGAAAAAGTAGATAACTACCGCACAAGTATTTTAACTAAAGGAAGAAGCTGTTCAGTAAGGTTTTTCATTTCCCATTTCCAGTCTTCTGGGTGGTGTTGTGAACCAAGGACCTCCACAGTTGTCAATCTCTCCACCACTCCCTTCCTTCCTCCAGTCTCTCTTCTACTTTTACTCCTCTCTTCTCTATACTCACCTTCATTGTATCCATCCACCTCTTTCTGGGCCTTCCATGTTGTCTTCATACTATTTTCTCTGTAAATACTAACTTTAGAACTCTTCTTCCATTCTCATCATGTGACCATACCATTTCAGCTTACTGGTCTATCCTGTCTTGTGGTTTAGAAAATCCAATTCTCTCTTTGATTTCTATGTTTCTGATTTTTTCCCTTCATGTCTTCCTACTTATTCCTCCAAGGAATTACATCTCGGGTGCTTGGATTCAATTAGCATTGGGGAATAATAATAAAAACTTCAAAATCAATTTTAAGACAGCCACTGAACATTATAATGGTATCTTTTCTATTCCTAATATGGCTGTAGGAGGGGAATATACGGATAGCATAAGCGACCTGGAAAGACTTGAATATGATGAAACCTATGAGATTGTCCTAATGATAGCTCAAGTAACTGCCACACTACAAGGTTTATAGTGTATACCCAACCCGGTTCTGGAGTACATATTAGGTAAGGCTATCGAAGATGCACTGTCTGTGAAATAATCAGTTTTATAACCACTAGAATGTTACGAAGAGGGCAAATTCCCCCTTGTCTTCAATCAGTGAGGACTATCCTTGTATACAAATGAGAAGATTGTGCAATTATTAATAAACGGCAGCCAATCGCTATCTGTTCAATTACCTAGGAGGGACAGTGAGAGCATTTTAGATAAGTGACTAAGATGTTTCATCTCATGCAATGAAGGCCAAAGAGGTATGTTCATTAACACCTCCCTGCTGCCAGTAGTGCTCCATTAAGGTAAATATCGAAAATAGTGTGCCAACAAAATCCTCGAACCTTATAACCTCACTTCAGGAGAACAACGTACAAGAATAGAAATCTATCATGTTAAGACTAACACCATCAAATTGAAGAAGATTGTTATGCAAAGTTCACCCCTCTTCCCAACTCTTTACAACTTAGCGACTGATCATATTCTAGACAAGCTTTGTGAAAACCTCGTAGCCTCAGAATTTGGGCCTCAACTTCTAAATGGCCTTAGCTATTCTCAGGTTCGTGATGACACTGTCTTAACCAAGACGAACATGGAATCCATAACTGAGCTAACGAGAATGGCAATTAAATGTTTCAAGGAAATCAGGCTTGATCTGAATCTCACTGAGTCTGTAGCAATAATATCCCCAACGGGCAACATGCGGAAGAGTGACCTTTGCACTGACCATTTTTTTCCAATCAGTTCTACAGACCTCAGAAGTCAATTCAATACCTTGGTGTTAACTTTGTGGATACAATCACTTTCTCCCAGTCAATCTTCCAAGACCTTCAGACGAAACTTCATAACAAGCTTCACCTAAACCAAAAATTCTCTCTTCCCAATCCTTCAATTTGCCCATCTCTTATCTACACTTTTCAGACAATTCCTATGGAACAAATTCCTGATAAGTTCCTTGATGATGTCCACAAAATGATCAAATGTACACTCAAAGAGATCTTTAGTATCCCTAACGAATGAGTGCTAATATATCTACAAAGAGCAAATAAGGAGGGTTGCCCCAGTTAAGTTTGGACGATTCTGACGTACCTTTTGTCTTAGGTGATTCCTATTCTCCAGATCCAGTTGCGCTCGATGTGATAGCCGCAGGCACGGACCATTTTCTGACATCTCAATTTCCACTGTAAAAGACTTTGACGGAGTACAGGAACAGGAATATTGCCCCATATCTCCTTGTACACTTTCAAAAGACAATAGTGGTGGGGAATCTAGAAGAAAGCCCTCTTTTCAGGAGACCAAACGCACAGAAATCCGTTGATATAGATGTTGATTCCCATAGGGAATCTGAAATATTTGTCCTGAATGAGCAAATTTATAACACCAATACAAATGGCCCGTTATTGGACACCATAAACTTTCCAGCCAGCTCATTCCCGGTTGCCAGCGCCTCGCCCCCGTGTGCTAGGGTGGGCTCATCAGCCGGCACCTAGCACACCCACCAATACGCTGGCTAGTGCATACCGTGGAGGCCACTGCGTAGGCTAACTGGAGCCACCGGCAGTGCCAATGCACTAAGAGACTTTGTCTCATCACTAAAAATTGATGCCTGCTTGGCCATCAGATGATATAGATGTTGATTCCCATAGGGAATCTGAAATATTTGTCCTGAATGAGCAAATTTATAACACCAATACAAATGGCCCGTTATTGGACACCATAAACTTTCCAGCCAGCTCATTCCCGGTTGCCAGCGCCTCGCCCCCGTGTGCTAGGGTGGGCTCATCAGCCGGCACCTAGCACACCCACCAATACGCTGGCTAGTGCATACCGTGGAGGCCACTGCGTAGGCTAACTGGAGCCACCGGCAGTGCCAATGCACTAAGAGACTTTGTCTCATCACTAAAAATTGATGCCTGCTTGGCCATCAGATGATATAGATGTTGATTCCCATAGGGAATCTGAAATATTTGTCCTGAATGAGCAAATTTATAACACCAATACAAATGGCCCGTTATTGGACACCATAAACTTTCCAGCCAGCTCATTCCCGGTTGCCAGCGCCTCGCCCCCGTGTGCTAGGGTGGGCTCATCAGCCGGCACCTAGCACACCCACCAATACGCTGGCTAGTGCATACCGTGGAGGCCACTGCGTAGGCTAATTGTAGCCACCGGCAGTGCCAATGCACACGGGGGCGAGGCGCTGGCAACCGGGAATGAGCTGGCTGGAAAGTTTATGGTGTCCAATAACGGGCCATTTGTATTGGTGTTATAAATTTGCTCATTCAGGACAAATATTTCAGATTCCCTATGGGAATCAACATCTATATCATCTGATGGCCAAGCAGGCATCAATTTTTAGTGATGAGACAAAGTCTCTTAGTGCATTGGCACTGCCGGTGGCTCCAGTTAGCCTACGCAGTGGCCTCCACGGTATGCACTAGCCAGCGTATTGGTGGGTGTGCTAGGTGCCGGCTGATGAGCCCACCCTAGCACACGGGGGCGAGGCGCTGGCAACCGGGAATGAGCTGGCTGGAAAGTTTATGGTGTCCAATAACGGGCCATTTGTATTGGTGTTATAAATTTGCTCATTCAGGACAAATATTTCAGATTCCCTATGGGAATCAACATCTATATCATCTGATGGCCAAGCAGGCATCAATTTTTAGTGATGAGACAAAGTCTCTTAGTGCATTGGCACTGCCGGTGGCTCCAGTTAGCCTACGCAGTGGCCTCCACGGTATGCACTAGCCAGCGTATTGGTGGGTGTGCTAGGTGCCGGCTGATGAGCCCACCCTAGCACACGGGGGCGAGGCGCTGGCAACCGGGAATGAGCTGGCTGGAAAGTTTATGCTGTCCAATAACGGGCCATTTGTATTGGTGTTATCAGAAATCCGTTGGCGAGGCATTCGGAGATTTGACAGGGATGTCACTACATGGTATGACACAGATACCCGTCTCAGCTTCTTTTCTCTTGTAGTAGGTGACTGATGATCTGGCAGTATGCCTGGATGCTTTATCCATGTGGATTCCAACATTTGAAGCATCCTCACCATACAGCCGAGGGAGGATATCTTCTTCGAAATAGGGAGCCATGATTTTCTTCTGGAAGTAGACAGCATTGATCTTCAAATTTTTCGGCACTCTGAGGATTCTGAATTTACCCCGGGCACAATATCCTGCCACTACCATGAACCTCCCAGCAAACATTACTTTGTTTTCCTTGACGAAGTTTAACCCTTTACTGCATACTGTTGCCCTTAGGCAACAAATAACTTTTCACCTGTGTAAATGGATAAATATTATAGACAGAGGTAGTTTTACGGCACACCTTCAACTGTACAGTCAATTAAACACATATCCCAGTGATGCCTTGATTGTTTTACATAACATAAGATAAAACAGCCCTACAGCCAAAGGTACACCTTCCACCCCGTCAACATCCACGCGAACCAACCACCGTTTATTTTACGTGGGCCCTCCCCATCATATTACCACAGGCTTCAGGTGTACCTCTGGCTCAACCTCAAAGACATTACCGACCTACGGTATGGCAATCCACATCAAATACGAGTGGTAAGCTATTAGGCCCAGTTAAGAATTGCTGGTATATCTAAAACACTTAACGTATGTTGAATATTAAAGCTTGAAATTTTCTTCACCAAACGGAAACGAAAAATAATTCATGCAGTAGAGGGTTAAGTGTCCTTTTGGCCTTTTGGGTGACAGTAAATTGCCCAGGGCTTGTTAGTGTCATCCAAATAAACCATAGCTTCATCCAGGGTAACAAGCGACTGCCATTTATCCCCTGTAGATAGTTTTCATAGAATTTTCTGGCATTAATGAACTGTTCATTAATGTGCCTTGCTTTCAAAGCATGTCCACGTGCCTTATGCCACTTTACAAGGTTCAGATCATCTTTAATTATATGGTAGACTGTACCTTTAGATGTGTTTGTGTAGCTGGCAAGGTGTCTTTTAGATGATCGATTTTCCTTCAGGACACCAGTCTTTACCTTCTAAATGATGTCCGGAGCCCTGAAGGGTTGAACTCTCTTCCACGGCAGTTTTTTCAAAGTTGTTGTTTCTGGCGGGATACCATTCTGATGTAATTTTATCACACTGCGTAGAGAGGACTTTTTAGTGTTGAGAACTTTCATTTTACAGTGTTGTACAATCCTTGATAATGAGAAATTAGCATCGGAAAGGCCAACAATGTAGCCTTGCCATATATCTGCAATTCAGCAGGCCTTGAGGTAACAGTGGTATGATATGACTGTACACAGCACTTGTCTAAATCACTTTGACGAGAGAGAACAAAATTACAACATGCAACTGCGTCCAGGAGCGGCATGTGCGCTCAAGGTGTAACCCTTATAACACAAGAAATCGTGGTGAGGAGACTATACAATGTCTCCATAATCTCGCCTTCACAGATTATGTTGGTTTAAAAGAGGTGGCTTTCTACATATTCAAGAAATTAAGCGATAAGCTTAGAAATTCTGAATTTGATAAGTGGTGTTAACCTCCACAAAAATGCAAAGGAGAGATTCTTTTCAAAGAGTATCTGCCGTGAAATAAATTAATTTCTGACAGATCCCAAGCCAATAACCGTTGTAGGTACTGCCCCAACAAGATCAAAACTCTTTCACATCTTGGATTATTACTCATACGGTGAGACTCTGCAGAACAGTAGACTTCACCAAATCCGTTCAATGATTGCGACAGGGCTTAAGAACATAGGCTATACAATTCCTGGGGTTGTCTGATGACAGAAAGCATCTGCAGTAATTATTTTTGGCTATTTGTTTTTTACGTCGCATCGACACAGATACGTCTTATGGCGACGACGGGATAGGAAAGGCCTAGGAATGGGAAGGAAGCGGCCGTGGCCTTAATTAAGGTACAGCCCCAGCATTTGCCTGGTGTAAAACGGGAAACCATGGAAAACCATATTCAGGGCTGCCGACAGTGGCGTTTGAACGAACTATCTCCCAGATGCAAGCTCACAGCTGTGCGCTCCTAACTGCACGGCCAACTCGCCCGGTCTGCAATCATTAGTGACCAAACAATCAGATTTGAATCTCATGTCAACCAACCTACGGAAAGGGACTAGGAGAAAAAGAGTGTAAAATCCGACCATCCCCTAACACCTCACAGAATACAAATTCAAGAGGATTGAAGTTATCATACTCATGGGTGGCACAATGGGAGCCATATCATTTTACATTAAAAGCATCACTCAAAGGTTGCATATGCAAAGCAAAGTCACCTCCGTACAGGCCATGAAGGCCCTTGGAGGAGTGGAAGGTAAAGGCTTCCACCATTGTTAACCTCGGCACGTGATGGGTAAAGTGGTTAGCTCTACGCCTGGCCGCCTTTGCCCCCAGGAATTAACCTGGTACTCATTTTTGGTGTAGGTTGAGTGAACCTCAGGGCCATATACACCTCCGGAAGTGGAAATCTCGTTTCTTAAATTTTACGACTTCCTGACAGGGATTCGAACCCACGTCCTTCCAGACGAACTGAGCACACCTTCACCATCTCGGCCAGGCAGCCCCTAAGGTTGCATATCCCTTACACTATTATAAAGAATGTAGCCCCTGCAGCCATTACAATATACACATTACAATTCAAACACCACCTATATCAACAATGACTTCTTACATTGCAAGTCAAAAAAGGTAACACCATACTGAGCACCCAGCAATCTCCATTGCTGGACATAAATCAGACATTTGTTTGTTAAAAGAACAGATTTGTGGATGCACTTTTAAATTATAATGTTTCATTTTCATTTATATTTACATTATATGTGCAAACGTTAAACTTTGTCCAATGCAGCATATCATAATTGTGGAAAGTAAATAAATGAACAAGAGATAAGGGCCTACAGCTATTTTCTACGTCCTTAGGATGAAAGTGGTTAATTTCAATAAAGAGAACTTTCTGTGAGATAGGATCGAACAGTACAATAGGAAGGCAGTTGTTTTCTGTCTCTGAAAAATAAAGTTTTTGAAGTCATACTTTTCTTGAAATAGCCTACTCAATTATTACATGAAAACATATTAATAACTCAAATCAATTTTCTTCTATAGCAGGGAACAACTTACATTCAAAAAATAGAACTGCCAAACAACATTCCCAAAATGTTAAATCTAGCTATATGAAAAATGTATAGCTAGAACTTTTAATGTTTGCTTGTACATAAAAAAAATATAAGACCTTCCACAACATTGAGTAGGTAATGTTGCAACTAGTTTATATACAAGAACAACAAGAAAACTCACCTTGGAGTGGTACCCTCTATAGGCTTCTCAATGGCTTTTCTCACAATAAATGCAGTGATGCACGAAAATAAGAGCCATAAGAATATAAAGCGCCACCACTGGTTCCTCAGACTCAAGAAGAGTGGAATGAACCACATCCCTAGGAGAGTGACGAACTAGAAAAAGAGAAAGTTCATCTCAACTGCATCTGATTATGTAACAAAACTATTGCACAAATAGCATATAATAAGTAAGTTTTTAATGCTTGCTGATAATGGCAACTGTTAGTTAAAGAGTTCAAATTACAGTACATAGTTTTCTGCCTGCAGTTTCTAGATGGTACGTGAAATGAATGGTTCGCAGACAATGTCTTAAGAGGTAGTGGAATTGATAGAGGACAGGCCGATGCAATGCAAAAATTTGATACAGACTATCCCTCTCTTCTTTTGGCATGGTAGCATGTACTGTAATTGTTTAAAATAAAAACTGCAAAATTTTCTTCTTCTTATGATGCTGTCTTTGAACGGAGGTTGGCAATTCATGTAGCCAGCTCTGAAATACTGATCTGCATTTAGGGCAGTCGCCCAGGTGGCAGATTCCCTCTGTTGTTTTCCTAGCCTTTTCTTAAATGATTTCAAATAAATTCGAAATTTATTGAACATTTTCCTTGGTAAGTTATTCCAATCCCTAACTCCCCTTCCTATAAATGAATATTTGTCCCAATTTGTCTTCTTGTATCCCAACTCAATCTTCACATTGTGATCTTTCCTACTTTTAAAGACGTCACTCGAACTTATTCATCTACTAATGTCATTCCATGCCATCTCTCCGCTGACAGCTCGGAACATACCACATAGACCAGCAGCTCGTCTCCTTTCTCCCAAGTCTTCCCAGCCCAAACTTTGCAACATTTTTGTAACGCTACTCTTTTGTCGGAAATTGCCTAGAACAAATCGAGCTGCTTTTCTTTGGATTTTTTCCAGTTCCTGAATCAAGTAATCCTGGTGAGGGTAGCATACACTGGAACCATACTCTAGTTGGGGTCTCACCAGAGACAAATATGCTCTCTCCTTTACATCTTTACTACAACCCCTAAATACCCTCATAAACATGTGCAGAGTTCTGTACCCTTTATTTACAATCATATTTATGTGATTACCCCAATGAAGATCTTTCCTTATATTAAGACCTAGGTACTTACAATAATCCCCAAAGGGAACTTTCACCCCATCAATGCAGTAATTAAAACTGAGAGGACTTTTCCTATTTGTGAAACTCACACAACCTGACTTTTAACCCCGTTTATCATCATACACTACGTACTGTCCATCTCACAACATTATCGAGGTCATGTTACAGTTGCTCACAATTTTGTAACTTATTTATTACATCATCCACAAAAAGCCTTACCTCTGATTCCACTTCTTTACTCGTATCATCTATATATATAAAATAAGAGTTTTGTCTGTACATTGCTCAGAATTTGAAAAGAATGGTATTTCTGTATCGATCATGTCCACAGTAACAAGAAAATGCAGTTTTTACTTTTCCGTAATTTCTGTCTGTCTGTCTGTCTGTCTGTATGTACACGCATCACGAGAAAACGGCTGAAGAGAATTTAATAAAAATCGGTATGTATAGTCAGAGGGCGAGCCGATAGAATCTAGGCTATAAATTATTTTATTCACCCCAAGTGAAATGGTAGTTTAGGGGAAGGCCAAAAATTCAATTCTCAAATATTTATATTATTAGTGGCCATATCGATAAATACTACATAACTAAAGTTATATAGAATTAAATTTCTGATCATTTACGTCTTATGCATTTTTACCGTACCGGCTATGATAACACAGATATTCATGAATTTGGATTTCTGTTGCTAAGTCCATATCAACGCCGAGCCCCGACAAAATGGGTAAACAGAATTTAATGAAAATCGGTATACAGAGTCGGGGAATAAGAAACTACAGTTTAAGCTATAGACAATGTTATTCACCCTGGGTGAAATGGTAGCTTAGGGGAAGGCACCTAAAATTTAATTTTTAAATACCTATGTTTTTGGTCCTATGGAAAAGTACTACATAACAAAAGTTATAGAGAATATTATTTCGGATCATTTATGTTTTATTCAGTTTTACCGTACCGACTATGATAAGAGTGGTATTTCAGAATCGGAAGACAATTAATAATGTGAAGGCCTACAATATCGAAAGCGCGTAACATAGATCAACAATAACATTACACTGACCGTTGTTTGTTGTAATGTTCTTTGTCTCTTATGCTGACATTCAACTCCAATAGATGGAATTACTGCTGCGTACCGAGTATAACAGCCTAACTGAATATTGGCGGGAAATAGCTGAGGAGTTAGATAACTTTCTTCTTTAGCATGCCAATCCTCTGGTTCATACATTTTCTGATACTGCTGGTACGTAACACACTGGTTCATCATAGTATGCCAGCTATTCGATACCCACTCTGACGCGCTGTTTTGAATGAGCAGTGTGCGCACTTAAGTCAGAGGCTCAGTTAGTATTAGTAGGAGTAGTAGTAGTATGAACTGGTCTGGAATTACAATTTAGCTCTATTTCAAATTATGGTACCACAATTCACTAAATAACTCAAAATTCAACCCTGAAAAGAGCCGTTTCTTAGGGAAAGCTTCTTCCTCTTCACTTTCATTAAATCTATTTCAAATTAACAGTGAGGATGTGGTTTCTTCTCTGGCTTGGAGGAAAAATTACCTCCACATCAGATAGTTCTTTCCCTCGCCAGTGTAGTGAATTGAGATTTTCTGACTCATCGCGTACTCCCAGGAAACAGATAAGTAAACGGGCATAGTTTTTGCCCTGGGACTATCCACTATCTGACTCCCCCCCCCGCCCGCCGAGAAAAAGGACGAAGATTGATCACGGATCACGGATGTCAGCGTTTTGGTCATTCCAGCTCTGTAGCTTTTGACTGTTATTTCGGCAGCATAGTACTGTTCGTTAAAAGCGAGTAAATGTGTGGTTTTCCATTTGATCGAGTATTTCATATGAAGGCATTGCTTTTAATAGCGCCATTCCTACTGATGTCAAGGTAATGACCCATGTTCATTTCAGTTGGAAAAACCACTAAGAGTCTTTCTGAGAATCTATAAAGGCAGGCGGAGAGTGAGTGTCTGCCATTATAATGAAAACTCCCCAACCTGATTGTGACTGACGGTAGGCAAGCTGGCCTACCATTACTATGAAAATTCCCTAACCCAGTCTTCATATGAGAAAAGACGTTGGTGACTTGCCCGTCGTGCTTCTAGGGCAACTTTAAGAGCTATGCAACTTAGGGCCGGTTCTACCACCTACTGGTAAAGTAGCGCGTAATTTGCCCTCCGCGTAAAAGGATGTTTCCGTTCGACCACCCCCAGGTAGCGCTATCGGCAGCATAAATCGTAGTTACCCGGCGCGTAATTTCTCGGCCACTTCAAGGGCCCGATAAGACTTTACCTGCCGGGCAAGTTTTGAGAGTTGAACATTATTAGATGTATTTCTGGTGACGTACAACTTAAATTAGCTCAATATACTGAAAAAGCATGATACTGTAACAGTGGCCGATATTGTATTGCAGGATCTTGAACATTAATGCTTCCCTTGTGTTGCAACGGTCACACCAGCCTCTCGCATCGGTAGCTTAGTAGGAAACACATTTTATAAGTCAAGCTTTCGTAAAGAAACTTTAAAAGGCTATAAAATCAAAATCTGTTTGGAAATAATTTCAAATGGGCTTTAATTTTCTACTTTTTCAGTTTTCAGACACGAGGTATAACTTAATGTATGTATTGTAAATGGTGAAGTGTTCTCGTAGCGTAGTGGCTAGCACGCTTACTGTGTAATGCAAGGTATGCAGGTTCGAGTCTTTACTATGACGAACCTTTTTTATTTCCATTATTAGCGTTGTGTTAATCTGTATGCCTCTTTTCATACGTTCTTTTGTTAATAATATATTTCATTGAAATATTTAATCACAATATTATGTCTACTAGGAAATTGCTTTATATGTATGCTACGGTACTTATAGAAAGTGGTGTTACGATTAATAGCACATAGGACTGTCGCCCAGGTAGCAGATTCCCTATTAGTTGTTTACATAGTCTTCTTGTAAATTATTTCAAAGAAATTGGAAACTATTCCATTCCCGAATTCCTCTTCCTATGAATGGATATTTATGCCGATTAGTTCTTAGTACCTTCCAACTTTATCTTCATAAAGTTAAACATTAGAATGAAATGCTTTATCAATAAATGGAAGCATGCGGAATTAAATGAGGTTACAGAACTAGTTGCAAATAGACCATCGTGGAGATACGTAATCAATTCACGGAAGCCTGCAGATAGAATGCTCAAAGGCAATCAGTCCTTAAAGAAGATGTGTGTGTGTGTGTGTGTGTGTGTGTGTGTGTGTGTGTGTGTGTGTGTGTGTGTGTGTGTGTGTGTGTGTGTGTGTGTGTGTAGGCCTACGTAGGGCCTATATGGAAGCGTGTAAAAGAGAGTTAAGAACAACGGCAGGGAACGAAAATACATTTTAAAATGTAAATTAGAAATACGATGAAAACCTGCGTACCTTGTATTACGGAGCGAGCGACTTGATCAATCTGCTACGAGAATACTTTTCAAAAACGCTGCCTTACATGACAGGTTATAACGGGCGTAAGAAAATGTAATCTCGAGGATTTTAATCCCAATTAGGTATTGATATTGAAGATCATAGATTAACATCACGAAGGCTTGACATAAATCGTTATCCATAACTCTTAAGACTCCCCTTATTAGGCTTTTTGGTGATAATCAGCAAACGCAAGCACAGGGAAATAAGACAATCGAAATGAGTTTCATGCATCTGACGATAGATAGCACCACACTCGAAAGCGAGAAGTCGTTGAAAATCAGTCTAGCCAACTTCGTATATGGGTGTCTAGCTCCGGGTAGCTACCTAGCGCTTGCACGGAGGTGGTTGGACGCAAGCCAAAGTACCAGCCGATTTACACCTCCAGGTAGTTTACCTCCCAGGCAGCTGCCAGCCATTTTACCAGCAGATGGTAGAACCGGCCCTTAATACAATCTTGCTCACAACATTTACACTACCTAACATAGAATTCTGTATAAAATTTAGAATTCCGCAGCGAAGTGCGGGTACATCAGCTAGTATATATATATATAAAAGAAAACATAAAGGTCCAATAACACTGCCTTGAGGCATTCCCCTCTCAATTATTACAGGGTGAGATAAAGCTTTGCCTACTATAATTCTCTGAGATCTGAAAATGAAATGAAAACCTACAACCTGTTTTCCAGTCCTTGACCGGGTCAGGGATGTAATGAATGAAGCAGATATAGGCTGTTAGTACGATGGGGTCGCCACTCCCAAAGTGATTTATTAATGAACGATAGATGCTATGAAATGAGAATGGAGAGTGTTGCTGGAATGAAAGATGACAGGGAAAACCGGAGTACCCGGAGAAAAACCTGTCCCGCCTCCGCTTTGTCCAGCACAAATCTCACATGGAGTGACCGGGATTTGAACCACGGTATCCAGCGGTGAGAGGCCGACGCGCTGCCGTCTGAGCCACGGAGGCTCTCTCCGAGATTACTTTCTAGAAATATAGCAACCCATTCAGTCACTCTTTTGTCTAGTCCAATTGCACTCATTTTTGCCAGTAGTTGCCCATGAGCCACCTTATCAAATGCTTTAGAGAGGTCAATCGCTATAGAGTCCATTTGACCTCCTGAATAGTGATGTGACATTCGATTCATTTTACTGAATTGATTAATTTGATTCCATTCAAGTTGCTGAATCAATACAGTGATCCGATTCACGGCACATTGGTCACCGCTCGCTACTGCCACCTGGTCTTCATACTATGAACTCCTTTCTTAGAAAAAGATGCTAGTCACTCTAATACATCGAAGGTTTCCGGCGACACAGGGTGGGAAAGATTAGGATTGGGAAGGTAGCAGCCATGGCCTAAATTAAGGTGTGAAAATGGGGAACTACGGAAAACCATCTTAACGGCTGCCGACAGTGGGATTCGAACCCACCATCCACCGAATGCAAGCGCATAGCTACGCGATACTAACCGCACGACAACTCACTCAGTCAGTTTTGAAAATATGTATTTTTCTATCAGCTGAGGATTTTTTTGAATCGTCATATTCTGTATAGGCTACTCGAGATGTACAGTAGCCCACTGGTTTTCTGATTCAACATACTGTTGGTTAAGTTATTGCGTCTGTTCACATGATTGAAGTCTTGTGCAACGATGTGACATACGAACTGAGAGAATACTGAGCCGTTCTTCCCAATATAAAACAGGTACTTTTGAGTGGTCATGAGCATGACATAATCATAGGGCAGGCTAGAGTCGAGTTTAATTGTTTAATGTCAACTAAGTTATAATACTAAGATTCATTAAACTAATAAATAGTATAACCTATAGTCTACTTACTAGCTACTTCAGAATTATGTTTTGACTACCTTTTTAACACTGCAAATAAATCCATCTATTATTTAAACCTCCCTATAAGAAGAGGACAGTGAATGCAAGTGGGTATTATTTTCAAATGAGCTGAGCTCGAGAGTCCATTATAGGATACGATTCTTTCAGTGTACCATGGCTCACTGTATGTCTCGCTGCAGCGGAAGCTCAGCTCTCTGCCGGTGTCCAGTGTCCAGTGATACACACGGCTGCTTATCCTTGAAACCAACAATCTTTACATACTGCTGACTGAATACTTCTGCATTTTGAAGATCCTGCAGTGTCCTCCTTGGAACCTGTCTCTGCCTTAAAGTAGGGTACCTATACATACCTTTCCATTTTTCACTAAAATTTGTATGACTGCCAATTATGCTTGCCATCGTGTTATCCTTAGCTGCCTTCTTTGCTAGATTCAATTTCCTAGTAAATTCCTTCAATATCTCCTTACTTTCACAGCTAGTCCTAACTCTATTTCTTTCCAATCTGCACCTCCTTCTTAGTCTCTTTATTTCTCTATTATAACACGGTGGATCTTTACCACTCCTTACCACCTTTAAACGTACAAACTTGTTTTCACATTTCTCAACAATTGCTTTAAACACATCCAAGAGTCTGTTTACATTCTATTTTACCGTTTTCCACCGATCATAATTACTTTTTAAAAACTGCCTCATGCCTCCTTTATCAGCCATATGGTACTGCCTAATAATCCTACTTTTAAGACATTCCTTTCTATCACATTTATTTTTAACTACGACAAATACAGCTTCGTGATCACTAATACCATCTATTACTTTGGTTTCTCTATAGAGCTCATCTGGTTTTACCAGCACCACGTCCAGGATATTTTTCCCTCTAGTTGGTTCCATCACTTTCTGAATCAGCTGTCCTTCCCATATTAGCTTATTTGCCATTTGTTGGTCATTCTTCTTGTCATTCTCATTTCCTTCCCAACTGACATTTGGTAAATTCAGATCTCCTACTACAATCACATTCCCTTCCATGTCGTTTCCCACATAGCCGATTATCTTATCAAATAATTCTGAATCCGTGTCAGCGCTACCCTTTCCCAGTCTGTACACTCCGAAGACATCAAGTTGCCTATTATCTTTAGAAATGAGCCTTACACCTAGAATTTCATGTTTGTCATCTTTAACTTTTTCGTAGCTTACAAATTCTTCTTTCACCAGAATAATATTTCCCCTGCCACCATTCCTCACCTATCTCTATGATACACACTCCAGTTCCGTGAGAAAATTTCTGCATCCATTATATAATTTCTCAGCCATGATTCAACTCCTATTACAATGTCTGGTAAGTATATATTTATTAAATTACTTAATTCTATTCCTTTCTTTACAATACTTCTACAGTTCAACACTAACATTTTTATGTCATCCCCACTTGACTTCCAGATCTCTGTACCCTTATCGCCGCTCCCTAGACCACCCTGTTTCCCTGAATGTACCTCCCTATTACCCTTCCAAACAAATTTCCTAACTTATATGTACCACCGCGGTTTAAGTGAAGGCCATCTGAGCGCAGATCCCTATCTCCTACCCACCCATTAGGATCTAGAAATCTCACTCCCAGTTTCTCACATACCCACTCCGTAATCTCATTTAAATTCCCAATCACCCTCCAGTCAGTATCCCTCCTACACAGTATTCCACTGATAATTTCCGCTTCCTTAAACTTCACCCGTGCTGCATTTACCAGATCCCACACATCCCCCACTATGTTGGTACTTATACCAGCTTGCCTTTCGTTGTTGGTACCAACGTGAAACACTAACACCTTCTCCTCCCCTCCTCCTTCTCTTCCATTTTCCTCAACATCTGCCTCAACCTAATTCCTGGATAACACTCTACCCTGGTTCCCTTTCCTCCACACACTTTCCCCACATGTCTAACGATGGAATCCCCCATGACCAGAGCCTCCTTCCCCTCTCGTGCCTTCTTCATTCCAACTTTCCGCTGTCTCTTCCCTCCCTACCTCAGCTCTCCCTCCCCTTCCTTCTGCTCCCTCCTCTGCTTTGTCACAACAAATTCAAAGCTGCAGTCAACACTGACAGCTGTGCTGGGTCACCACTGCAACCTCGAAGGGTAAGCCTTTTCTCTTTTGTCACTCACAGTCCTGTGATTTTCTTTTCAATTGATCAAGCTATTTTCTTTCTTTTCTCTTTTAGATATCCCCTATTAGCACCCTTATGGACGGATAGACTTACTTTCATAACACCGGGATATCTTTCATTTTATTGTTGTAGTGATTACTTGGACTCGGAAGATGGCGAGGAATTGTATATATCTTATGGATTAATTTGGCATTTATGCATTGGTTTGTCTCTCCTCGGTATGTGAATTTTGGAATTGATTTTCGTATGGCTTCAAGATTGTTTCTTTATCATGGGAAAAGTAAAGTAAGATGTAATATTTTGGAAACATACTGTAGTGTACACGTGCCAGATCGGCATGGATATTTCCGGATATTTCATCAATTTCGTAACTTCACGATGCTTCTCAATGTTCTTGGTCAGCATTAATTTCTGGGCCCTAATTGGAGAAAATAAACTTAAATGTGATTGGTACGTGAAGGAAAAAAGATCGGAAGCTCATTGGCTGTTGTAAGGTTTCCTAATTTCCGGAGACCAGGCGAGTTGGCCATACGGTTAGAGGCGCGCGGCTGTGAGCTTGCATCCGGGAGATAGTGGGTTCGAATCCCACTGTCGGCAGCCCTGAAGATGGTTTTCCATGCTTTCCCATTTTCACACAAGGCAAATGCTGGGGCTGTACCTTAATGAAGGCCACGGCCGCTTCCTTCCAACTCCTAGGCCTTTCCTATCCCATCGTCGCCATAAGACCTATCTGTGTCGGTGCGACATAAAGCCATTAGCAAAAAAAAAAAAATTTCTGGAGAGAAGCGTTTCGCTAGAGCCTTGCTCTTCCTAGGCGTCTTTTCTGTTTGACCAGTGAAGGGAAAGGTTGCCTTCAAGGTAACGGGTCTTCTTGGCCCCTCCAACAGGTAAGCGCTTAGTTGTTTTTCATTTTTCAGGTTATCTTCAAATGTAGTATCCCGTTTAATTTCTTTTGCCGGAGCTTACCCGTGTTTTCCTTCAGCTTCCAAATTTTATTAAAACGACTTAGCCTTTTCGGTAAGTCGCATCACATTTGTAAAGAGACAGTTCCCATTTTGTTAATTTTGTAAATTAGATATTCAACGCCTTTCGATGTAATCACAATATGTAAATTTCACCTTGGGGTGTCTCGTTTATTCTGCTTCATCTTGGAGTATTCACCTTTAGGACGGGCACCCTATCTCAGAAGTGTTTTTGAGGGGGCTACCTACTGAAGGAGCTCTGCACCAAGATTATATTTTAAACGTTGTTCTCTTTCTAACATGTACATCTTGATAACAGTGTAACATTACCTTCCTTTTCTTTCTTTCCGACTGTTTCATGTGTTTTAAAAGTGTCGGCACGAACAGCGGAATGTTGTGTGTGATGTTCCGTATAAGATTAGATAACTAAATGCTACCCTCGGGTAAATTGTAATTACTACTGGATTTCTGTTTTCAAATTTTAATGGTGTATTTTGTTATTTATTTACGTTTTAATTTTCATCTAAATTTGTTAAGTAAAGTTTAGGATTACATTTGACTTCGCTTCTTCAGCATTGCCAATACCTTCCACCGCCTGGATATGGTTCCCAGCCGCTTCCCTGTTATCCTTTCTTAGCCGTCATGTTGGTTATCCTGTTATTATTTTCTGTGCTTAATGTGCTTATAGTTTTAATTTCGTACATATTGTCATGTCTCGTGTTAGTGCCCAACTATGTGAATGCACAACGGTAGCAAACATTAATATTATTTTTATTATTCCTATTACTTGTAACCTTCCTTATTTGGAGGTTACAATTGTAATAAAAGAAGATTGTTCCTTCAGTGATGCGGTGTTGACAGGCACATCAACAATTAATTTTATTTACATTGATACTGTGATATTTTCTTGTAATGCAAATTTTACTATGATCCATGATGGGGCAACTAATAGACAATGACTTCTTACAACATCTTTTCGTCGACACAAGTGCAGTTTTGAAATAATTTTAAGTGCCATTAATCTTGTGACCTACTGTTTTTATTCAAATTCACTTGATCATTTATCAAATGTCTAATGTGTGATTTTTAATTTGTACACTAGTGCATTTTGTGTGTTTGTATTTCTGGCCTTAACTCAGGAGGTTTAACCCCCCCCCTTTAGTTTATGACATCACTATGTCCTAATGCTATTTATATGATTAATAGCTGAGGATGACCACTATGTATGCTCAAAACTAGTACTGTTGATTAGGTGGATAATAAACAAAAGTTTTTGTAAAACAAGTAAGTCATATCCATCAATACGGGCCCAACCATGAAATTTATCAGTTATATGCCCTCCAGATGATGCTGGGAAGCAGAAAAGAGCCTGTCAGGGGCTGTGGCAGAAGAAATAGGACTGATGAGGAGAGAGCCCATCCGAGGGAAAATGGCAGTATATGAAGATGTGTATGTTGTCCTTGTGTTTTCATGCTTTTCTTTGTTACCTCTTACTGTTGTTCTCTTGCAGAGAAATGGCAGGAAAATCAGCACATCCTTGGGAGGTAATGCTACTCATGTCTGCAGCATTCCTTAAGCTGTACATACTTCCCTGCTGATGCTAAAATAGCAACAGTGCTGGGAAATTGGACATCCATGTCTTATCGGAGCTGTATTGGGATGCCAAAAGATTAATGGAAAAATAAATCTGTCATTTAAAACAAAACCACACTCACACCACAACACATCATTGGCCTTGAATATTATTGCACTCCTGTGACCACAAGAAAACAGGATGGTCATGGGCATGTATAAGAAATATGAAAGAAGTTCATTAGAAGTGATGGTGGAGGTGGTTTTGTTAAAAAAAAAAAAAAAAAAAGTGTTACAGATCCCTCCTACTACTAATCATAGAAGAAAGAGAAGAGGTTTTAACACTTTGAAGACTGATGATATAGCTAAAGAAAGGATAGGTCACAAAGTATATGAAAAAGAATTTCTCAGATCTCTCAATCCAACAGAACAAGAGTTGACCAAAAGAGGTTTGATAAGATGAAAGAACAGAGCTTGGAATAATTCCTGCAGCAACATTAATATCATTAATATTTTTAAATAATTTGTTTAAACACAAAGTGGACACAAATATTAGAGAAAAAAAGAGTTACATGTGGAGGACATGAATCGTGCTTAACAAATATTCTTGAGATAATACTTTGATGTATTCAAAATGATGATGTAACAGCATACCTGGTATGATTTATAATGGCGTTTCTTCCATTCTACTAATGCAATTTGAGCTACGACTAGAGTAATTAGAAGTATTAGGACCATTTCTGCATGCATCGCATCGTGGCCCTTGTGTTGCTCATGGACCTTCATGTGCTCTATCCTGCAAAGCAATGCACAAGCACACGATTACAGATCTATATATTGAAGTAAATCCACATTCACTCAGAGCATGCCTCTATTAAATGAAATCAAGAATGAGAGACATATTACCTCCATTTCTCTTCTGGAGTTAGCTCCTCCAAAGTCTGAAAATGTAAAGAAACAGCAATCGATTAGTTTTCTTTGCTAGAAGTTTTATGTTATACTAAATCATTTTAATTTATTCTGTTTTGTTCAATTCAATTTAATTAAAACTATTTTGGCAGACTGAAGAACCTAACAGTTAGAAATTACCTGAGTCAAAACTGAAAAGAGATGGCTTTTAAAACAACCCTCACTTTAAGTTTTTAGTGATGATGGCACAGGAAAAGGGGAAGGATGAGGCAATGGTCTTAATTAGGGTACAGCATCTGGTATGAAAATGAGAAATAATGGAAAACCATCTTTAGGACAGCCACCAATGGAAGCTTACAGTAACATGACTCATACCACGATTTTAAATCACAAGACAAATGTTTAACTTTCAGTTACATTACCGTAGAGTAGGAAATCATTAAACCAAATCTAACAGAACACAAAAAGTACTTAATACTAGGTAGGTTAGTGTACAATGGATTTTATTTATGTAACTAATAGAATAGGACACAAAATGGTGTATTATGAAATGTTGTAAATTAGATGCCAGATCTAACAGAAAACCCTCGGAAAATGCTGACTAGTAGCAATACGAAATATACATACATTTATTATGTTTACACATTTGTTTCATGAGGCATGAAGTTAATTAACAATTTAGAAAGTATATTTTTCTTAATGCATTAAAGGAAAGATGCAGTTAAGTCAGAGGTGCAAATAAGCAGATAATATTCTGAGGCTCACCAGAAAATCTACAGGCTCACTTTTCTTGCCTGATTTACTGTTTCAGTGTGATTTCTTGAGAAACAAGTTTTAAATGAGTTCTGTTGGCCCAAAGGTAGTGAGAGATGGCCCATTCATACTAATAGTCATTCAATTATTATTTCAAATAGATTTTATTTTATTTTATTCATAATATAACTACAATAGTTTTTCCAAAGAAGGACAAGGTATTTCTTTTTGTGACATACTGCTGGTTTCTGAAAAAGTTGTGTTATATGCAATTTCTTAAATGAAACTCAGAACTGGGAAATGGCAGACAATTGTATACAAACAAAACAGTGTCGAATACAGTACTAACTTGTTCCAGTATGCGCTCAATGGTTAACCAAGATTATTGGCGGAGAAAATAATGTGTTGGTATGCATCTGGTTGCACATGCGTATCAGAAGTTCCAGGTCCTACTTGTAAGAATTATGACTTTGTGATAGGGATGACAAAATAACACAAAATTTTAAACATTCTCAACATTCATTCATTCATTGTAGAACTGTATTTTTCGGCAAATGTCTTTTAAATTCTGTCGCTAATGTTACTCGAATCCTAGGAGCCTATGGAAATAATTTAGACACCCAGAGCATGTAAGCATCCATGTATTTGTACCTCTCAGTTAACTTCTGTACTTCTATTATGAACAAATTTTTGAATTGTCATATTTCATGCAATATGGATGAAACTAAGTAACATTTTAGCAACAGAATTAGAATATTATCGATACCCATACGACGTAAGCATTAATGAGCTACAGAAATATGGAAAACAACCAGTAATATTTTCCACAAGGAAGCGAAAATCTCTGAAGTCAAAGGCCAAAGCCAGCCCTTGAAAACTGTTGGTATTTCTCACTCACCAGTAGTCCAGGAAAGGAGTAGTAAAATATTTTGTTTAATGCTCTGTATAAATTGTGTCAAGATGGCGGCTGGAGGAGACATGCACAAGCTTAGTGCTGCTGCAGTTTGTGTTGTTTGTGTGGTAATAATCAGAGTTGTTGTGCTTCACAGTTCTCTGCACAGGTCTATTCGAGTTAAGGAATCGGTGTGTGCAAGTGAAAAAGTGAGTTCTCCTTTTGTATGGCTACTAGCAGAGAGAAACTACTACATTCCAGCGTTCTCTCTGACTGGATGCGCCATTTTCCAGACTTATAGGCGCCTCCCTACTAGCTCGGAGCCGAACAAGCCTAGGCCTGGTCGCTCAGCGATTAGGGGCTTGCTTTGCCCCCTACTACTGGCTGGAGATGTCCACTTAAACCCTGGTCCCACCACTTGTGAAATGAAAACAGACATAAACATCTATTGTCAGAATGTGCAAAGCCTAAACAATAAGTTGTCTGATTGTGAACTATCCCTGCCAGACCTAAGAGAAGTTGACGTGATTGGACTTACTGAAACATGGCTCTCTTGGGCTAGCGACAGTGAACTACCACTCAGTGCTAATTACAGCATATTCCGTCGTGATCGTGCTACTCTAGGTGGTGGAGTGATGCTAGCAGTAAACAGTGCGTAACCATGTAAACGAAGGACAGATCTCGAACGGAACTGTGAGTTAGTGTGGGTGGAGCTACTCTTTCCTCGACGCCCTGTACTTGTGGGATGTTACTACAGACCACCAAACAGCCCATTCAGTGACCTTGAACAGTGCCTAGACTCTGTCATCGCAGCTCTCCCTCATGGTGAAGTAATTTTAATGGGCGACTTTAACTTGTCTATAAAGTGGTCTTCTCCAACTACCGGACTGGCAGCTAATAACTGTGACACATACTTTGTAGACAGTTTTATTAATGGCCTCGGACTGAAACAGTTTAATATGTACCCAACCCGTGGACCCAACACCCTGGACTTCATACTCTCCTCATTAGAACTTAAAACAATAACCCCAGGCAGAAACCTTTTCCTGTGCGACCACCAGTCCCTCGATGCTACATTCCTCCTTCCCCACCCCTCGTCAAAGCCTCACAGCAGGACATCCTACCGCCCTACCTACATCTGGCGCCGTGCCGACTGGCCTGCAATGTGTCGTGCCCTGGAATGCCTTCCCTGGAGTCTGCTCGGAATAGCTGATATCGAATCGGCTCTTGACCTGCTGTACGACTGGCTGCAAGCTGCAATTAAAGACTTCGTACCTGCACAACGGGATACAACTAGCAAACATCAACACTGGATATCACAAGAGACCAGACTGATACTATTTAATAAGAAGAGAGCTTGGCGCCTGTGGAAAGACTTCCCTAACCCACACACTCACAATACCTTCGTTAAAATCCGCCGCCACGCGAGGTTTATGGTCAGAAGAGACTAACAAACACACGTAGACACTGTCACTGAAAACGTCCGCAGCAATCCCAAGCGCTACTGGAGTCTCATTAACACACAGAGAAGGACGGAGCGGATTCCTGTCAGCGTGAACCACAACGATGCAACAGCAGATGGCACCGATCGCAATGAACTGTTCAACAGGTATTTCTTCTCCAACCTCTCCCCTCCCTTACAAAACCAACTGCTCCCTCCCGTTGGTACAGCTTCAAACAGAACCCTATCAAGCATAACTACCACACCAAGTGAAGTTCATAACCTTCTTCAAACTCTTCGTACCAACAAAGCTACCGGTGCCGACACTATAGGTCCTCTTTTCCTAAAAAATACTGCCAGCACTCTTTGCGTCCGTCTCGCTAAATTATTTAACAGGTGTTTTGCCGCGGGCTATTTTCCTATTACCTGGAAACAGGCAAATATTGTTCCACTTCTCAAATCAGGCAACAAATTTAATGTTTCATCTTACCGACCAATCTCTATTCTCCCCACACTATCCTTTATCTTTGAAAAAATTATACACCAGCGTCTTCTCGCATTCACTTTGCCGTATATCTCAACCAAGCAGCATGGTTTTCTACCAGGTGGCTCTTGTCTAACAAACCTGGCCACTCTGCATAGCTTTGCATCACACGCCATTGCAGCTAAATCACAGCTGGATATCTGCTACGTAGACATTTCGAAAGCTTTCGATTCTGTTGACCATACTCTGTTGCTCCATAAACTCTCCGAACGATTTAATATACATGGCAGTCTTCTAACCCTTCTTGCTGGCTTCCTACATAACCGTTGGCAGAGAGTGGTAATATCAGGCACTTCATCCTCATGGTTACCAGTCACCTCCGGTGTCCCACAAGGCAGTACTCTTGGCCCCTTGCTGTTTTCTTTGTTTATGGACGATCTGCCGTCCGAACTCAACGAAACAGTGAATACCCTACTCTTTACTGACGACTGCAAGATATTTAGGGAGATCAGGAATCCAGCAGATGCAGCTCTGCTACAGTCCTCACTTAATGCCCTCTCGAACTGGTGCCGTACTTGGAAACTTATCCCCAATCCACAAAAATGCAGCCACATGACCATAACACTGCGTAAATCTCCTCTACCGACATCATATTACCTACTCGACAAGCCCATCACTGTGGTTACGCAACAGCGTGACCTAGGTGTAATATTTGATACAAAATTACAATTTAAGACCCATATAGAAACATATACAACCGCTATGAAATTACTAGGCATTCTCTATAGCTTCACAGAAATTTCTGACCCCATTGCTCTTCGTCACTTCTTCCTCATGATCGTTCAACCTCTCTTAAACTACTGCTCTCCGATTTGGACAACAGCCGCCCCCTCTAATACTAAGCAGTTAGACAGAGCAGTGTCCTTCTTTGCTGCAATTGTAAGGAACAGAAACCCCAAGCTCAGAAATCTGTCTACGCAGCAGGTATTAATGGCAATTAATGTGTCACCGCTGCACATCAGGCGACAGGTAGCTGACCTGAGTTTCCTCCACGAGATCTTAAATGGACATTACCGCTCGGAACATCTTGTTTCTCTCTTCTCTCTCCGCGTTCCTTCCCGCTCCACCAGAACCAAAGAACTTCTCCACATTCCCCACACTCAGCACTCAATACTTCAACGATCTTTCCTAATCCGCCTCCCAACACTCTTTAACAATATTAATAGGAGACAAGAGCTTGATATAGCATCAAATAAAAGTGTATTCGAGAGGTGTGTAAATAGTATCTTAAAGATAAGTTGATGTGAAGGGATTATACCGCCATCTTGACCCACGACGACTTGGCTATGAACATGGACATCCTCATGGTTTTCGATTTGGACAGTTATTAGTAGGATGTGTACCTGATCTTGTTATATTTTGTTATGTTTGTTATATTTTATTATGAAAGTTTACGTTTGTTAAATAGTCTGTTGACAGTGCAAGTGAAATTTGCTCAGTGTAGCTGTATCTTGTGCTTCGTGAATAAATAAATAAATAAATCAAAATATATTGTATTACTCCATTATTAGGCCAAAATGTATTCTTTTAATTCCAATATCAAGTTGAGGACTAAAAAATGTTGATTAAAAATGAATGAAAACATTCTTTTGCCTCGCACCTTGCCTATGTGGATTTGGAGTGTAGTGGCCAATGACACTGTGCAGTCCTGACAAGAAATACCACTTGTCTTTGAGTATAGACCTTGCCATGTAAGCTTATACACTAAGGATACAACCTTACTCTTTCTCCCCTGTTAATACTGAAGGTAATGATTTATAGCTTTTTTTTTCTAGCTGTTTGGTTCGATTCAGTGTCGCTAACCAAACAGTTTGGGGACCCCACTTGCTGATACGACATTTTAGTTACTGTTAAAATCTTGCAGGCTGGCACTATGTAGTCATGACTTTTTCATGACAAGATTAAACTTACTGCCAATGCCATATTATGAAAATCACTAGTGTTACATTTGCAGGTATAAGTAAAGCAAATTTTCTTTTTTCTGCAGGATTGTAAATCCCTTTGGGTAATAAATACCAGCTAAGTAATGTGGCCATGTTCAAATAATGCATTTGATAAAGTAATTGGTGTAGAATGACAAACTCAATATTTTATTAATACGGTCTTATTTCGTCCAATTGATATGTATAGAATTCAATTAGGATGCAAAAAAAGACTGCAAGAACTCCTCTATAAAGATCAATTCAGTTGAACCTTAACCTTGTCTTGCCACGACTTTCGAACAATTTGCAGTCTTAGGCTTTGTGTGTCTTCTTATTGATTTATGGCAAATGTACATGTAATATATTTGCTTGCGTGCATTATTGCAGCATGGTTTCACTTCAGCCTGACAAGTAATAGTAAAGTTCAAGAAGGGACCGGAATTATTTGCACCAGGCAAACACTGAAAAATACGGTTATAATAATGTGTATATCAAAATATCCATTATTGTTACTGACATTAAGATTAGTTTGTTGATGGTTATGTCTTGTGATTTCAATATGTAACTAGTCAAGTTGGCAGCAGTGATGAGCCATTCAAAAAACAGTCAAGGAAACAAGGTGAAATGCTCTGCGAAACGTCAAGAATTCCACCTTGCTTTCTTGATAAAGCAAAAAGCTTATTTTCACGTCTACAATTATGGGCTGTCAAAACATAAATCTAAATATATTTTTTAATAGTTCATCTAATCAGTTTTAAAACAATATTTTTCCCCTTTAACTATATTAATTAGTTGAAGCCATTCAGATAGCAAAAAATCCTCACTTATATCACCAGCAATAAAAAGCGTGTTAAATGAAGAATCTTCTCATTGCCACATGCTAATAGGGATTTATCGTGATGTGGGCACAAGAAATCCAGAACATGGCACTTGCTCTCTAATTCTCAACTGCATCAAGCCAGTACTTCAAGTAGTGACCTGTGCTTCTGATCAACTTTTTACGAGTTGATTTGTTTTCTTCCTCCCACTGAGACATGTTTGTGAGGACAATTCCTTGGCCACCCTTGTATTTCAAGCAATTCCATTTCTGTGAGCCTGTGGTGTCAGAAAGGAATTGTTTCATGGTGGACCCTTCACAGGAATGCAAAAATGCTGTATCATTTCCAGATACTATCAACTGTGCGAAGAGAAACTCTTTCAACAGTAAGATCTTACAGAGTGGCTGTAGTTTTTCATACAGGTCAATAAAAAAAGGCAGTGTTATTAAAAACTTGTCTGATGAAAGAATTATCAGATAGGCTTTTGCTCTCACAGCATCCATAGCTGCTACTCTTCTATCTTTTTGATTCATCATCTTCTGGAAATGGACGACAAGATGTACAAGATCACAACGCAGAGGTTTTGAAGCATCAGATTTGGTACATAACAATTGTTCTTAATTTAATTATATCTCACTTTGTAAAAGTTTTGCAGTGCTCATGGAGGCATTTTGGTAATCTTTGGTAAAATCTGAATATGTTGCTCTAGTTTTGTCAAGCTTGTGCAGGTAAGGAATAGAGTTAGCAGCATAAAAAATGGCCAACTGTAGGTGAAGTGCAGCACAGAGAATGCTAATCAAATGTACAATTAAATCAAATTTAAAGCCAATCATAAATGATGCCCTGTTAGTTCCCACACTGACCATGCACTTTTCCCTTCTCTAATCAAGCCCCTAACATATCCTATAAGTCAATAATACAGCAGTGAAATATGACTCGGACCTATTGCTCTTGAGATGCGTAAGACCTAAAAGATCTTCTCTTAACTTCCCATCACACACATGACCAGTGTCAATAATCACATGTTCTTCAAAATAATCACATATCCGTGGAATCATCAATAAAAATACTGAAACAATGAGTATTTTTCATTTTTTTAAAGCCAAATTCTTCTGTAACTGTTTAGCAATGAAAAGGATGAAACTTCTGCAGTTTCTATCATTTTGCATTGTTTTATCTCCATATTTAAACCCAGTGATTCGGAGGAGAAGCTGTGGAAGAACGAAGTGTGCAAGGGTACGCTTTCACTAAGAAGGAATCTCAACCCTCCCTGAGGAAAAACTGTACAAGTGTCATTAATGTAACAGTGCGTTTTCGCGAATTGCTGATCTCCAAAAACACAATTGCATCCACTCGGAGGTGAGACTACACAAGTGTACAACACGCAGTAATACGTTTTCACGAAACAAACTAGGAAATAACAAATATAATAATGCTCTTCAAGACCTGCTTACCTGATGAGTTAAACTGAGCACTGCCCCTGCATTGCAGGAAGCCATAGCCCTTAGAAGATTCATAAGGCTATTTATTTATTTTTATTATTTATTTACTTAGGGAAGTCAGTAAAAGGTTTTTTCACTGATGCCTCTAAAATAGGCTATGTTGAATAAGGTTGTCATATGCTCAAACCCTGAAGATTCTATTTTCTTAATACATTTGGCAAGTGAAGTGTTTTCTGGTTCTGACTGTAGCATGCATTAAATTGTTGAAATATACTTTTTTACCATGAAACATAAAAGTTTCCTTTTACAAGAAACAAGAAAATTGCACTACTAATTTCGATTTGCTATTTTGCAGGTATTTAGTGTCATCATCATCATTATCATTTCCCTTTATCCAGCTGTAGCCGGGTAGGGGCAAATATGGTTCCTCTCCACTTTCTTCGGTCTTTCCACCACTCCTCCTTCAACACTGTGTCCCAGTCCAGGTTTCTTTCTATAATGCTGCGTTGGATGGTATCCTTCCATCTCAATCGTGGTCGTCCACGGCCTCTCCTTCCTTGGATTTGCATTTCCATCACCTTTTTTGGCATTCTTTCGTCGCTCATTCGCTTTATATGTCCAAACCATCTTAGTCGGCTCTTCTCTATTATATCATTCATTTGTTCCACTCCAATTTCTTCCCGGATTTTCTCATTCCTTATTTTGTCTCTTCTACAGAGGTGTGCAAATTATTATGGTAAAACACTTTGTTCTACTGTTTCTTCTCACTAGTAACTCTTAAGCACAATTTCTTGGTTGACAAATTAGTCATGACACATAATATGTATGCAGGGATACTATGCAGCAAATATATTACTAGTTATAACAATATTGGGTGCAAATGGTGGCAACACTGACTTGAACTGCAATTATTGACCTTCATCTGTTGAGCTTCCATGTTACAAAGTGTTGCTTACATAAAGTTTGTGAAGGTATCTGATCTTTTATTGTTGAGTTTGAGTTGTGGTATGTATAATATGATGTTATTTGGTTATTGTTAGACTGTTCTGTTATAGTATATGGTATTTCTTTTGCAGGAATTTTATTTTGAACTTGGATTCTTTGAAGTGAACTAAAGTTTTAGGTTATGGGGCGTAAGAAGGACCTCTCACCAAGAAAAATAGGTATTGCAAGGACCTTACTGCAAGAGGGGTGTTATACACAGCAGCAGATAGCTGAAAGACTCTGTATTTCTCAACAGGCCATGAGTAATATCAAGAAAAGTGATGACAGGGGTAGTGTATACCAGCAAAGTCGTGTTGGGACAGAAAGCATGCCAGACAGAGTGAAAACACTCATAAAGGTCAAAGGCATGCATACCAAGTATTGAAATGAAATTGTGATTCACTTTGTAACTTTTATGTCACCTCAAAACTGAAATAAAATATTTTTCTGTCTTTACCATAATAATTTGCACACCTCTGTACTCTTCTGTATCATAGTCCTCAAGAATTTCATTTCAGCTGCCTGTATTCGACTCTCATCCTTCTTTGTCGTTGTCCAAGTTTCTGCTCCGTAAGTTGTTATGGGTACGTAATACATCTTGTACATAGTATCCTTTGCTTCCATTGGCACATCTTTGTCCCATAACATATTTCTTACACTATGATAGAAACAACTTCCAGCTTGAATCCTTTTACTAATCTCAGCATCCAGTCGAGCATTCTCCATTAATTCACTCCCCAGGTATTTAAACGTTTCCACTACTTCCAGGGGCTTGTCTGCAAGTCTAATCTGACCTTTCCCTTCTTTCTCCCCTCTAGTCATAACAAGAGTTTTACTCTTTTCTACACTTATTTTCAATTCACATTCTTCAATCTTCCCATTCACCACATTCAACTGTTCTTGAACCTTCCTGTCGTCTTCTCCCCAAATCACAATATCATCTGCAAATAACATCATGTTCATTTCTCTTCCTCCATATGCTGCTTTTGCTGTTCTCATGATGTCATCCATTACTATTGTAAACAGGATTGGTGATAGAACACTAATTTAGTATTTAGTGTACATTGTCAAAATCATACGCTTACCAGGGGCAGATACCCACTCATCATCATCCTAAACCATCTCCAGTTTCCCGGGTGTGGTATATGAGCCTCCTCCATCTCATCCTGTCCCTGTACCATTCTTCCTCCACCAACTTGTCCCAATAATGACCTCCCAGCAGTACATCGTTCTTAACTAAATCTATCCATTTCCTTTGTGGCCTTCCCACGTGTCATCTTCCTTCTACTTTTCTGTCAAATTCCTTCCTTGCAGTTCTGTTTACTGGCATCCTCTTCATGTGTCCAAACCACTTCAGTCTTGATATCTGAATCTTATTGAGGAGAGAATCATCTATTCCTACTTCTTCTCTAATTTTCTTATTCCTAATCTTGTCTTTCCTGGTTTTCTGGATCATAGTGCGTAGGAATTTCATTTCAGCTTGGAATTAGTTTGGAATTATCTCTATTGGTCAGTGTTGTGGTTTCGAGACTGTATGTAAGAACTGGTGTATAATAGGACTTGAACAATGTCATTTTTGTTTTCATGGGTATTTGCTCATCCCACAGCAGGTGTCTTACCTGGTGGTAAAATTGTGTTGCCTTATTGATTCGATTGTTCACCTCATGTTTTGGTAGGTTGTCATTTGATATAACGCTACCCAAGTATTTGAAAACTGAAACGCTGTCCAGATGGGCTTCATTTAACATGACTATTGGTTCTGCTCCTTCCCCATACACTTTCATCACCACCGTCTTGGTCTTACTGATGTTTAAACCATATTTCTTAAACTCCTCATTCCAGCTTTGCATTCTCTTTCTCCCAATTCCTCTTCTGAGTCACTCCAGATCGCAACATCATCTGCAAATGTGAAAGCTTTGATATATACTCATGTTCTCTGAAATTTTTGTTTCCCAGGTGAACGATGAGCAGGCCAAATTCTACTGAAACTTGCATTTTCTTCACTAGGCATTTCTGTTTCCACAGTAGGCACACCACTTGCACCTCTAGCAACAGAAGTCACTCTCGAGGTCTCATCAGGCATCACTGTACTGACAGAAGAACTTGTTTAAAAAAAATTATTAAGTTTACTCTGTTTCAGTATGAATCAAACAACACATGATCAAAACAATAAATCTTAATAAAATGACATGATAAGGCTAGTTTAGGATATGTTAGCATGAAGAGCTGTATCAAACTAATCTATGGACTTATTACCCAAACATTACTGAGGAAAAATAAAACTCAGATTTCTGTTGAAAAATAGTACTGTAAATTCTGCCTATTCTTCTGTTTTCAAATGTTACTTTCTTTCCCTTCCTATTTTTTGCAGTAAAAACCTACTCGCCAGTGGCGACTGCAATTTTCGATAGCTACCAAAGCCACTGTGAGAGAATCTATTTAGAGACAAAATCAGAGATTGATAGACAAGTTCTAAAAAAGTCCTAAAATACAAGGATTTAACAGTATACCAAAAGAGAAAACAGATTTGAGACTTCAATTTGACAGTTCCTCGTGAACTCTCCATGACAAGAAGTATGTGTGAAACAACACATCCTCACTGTTACACTGGGGCAAAATGCTGGTAATTTCATGACTGAAAAGTCCTAAAGAGCTCGAATCTTTGTAAAAGATGCAATGCATCGAGTAATTTTTTTTACAATAGATTATGGCAAGGGAAGTATTTGTGTACAAAAGCTCTAAACTGCATGAAAATTGGTCGGCAAGCTCAAATATGTTGCAAGTGATAAAAATCATTGTTAATCCGTACTGAAGATACTGAATGTAGGATGCTAAAGGGTTTATTGTGTCACCTATTCAATACATATAAATTTTAACATTTAGGAATTTATTATTAATTCCACTTGAGACATGTTTTGCACTTCGTTGAGGGCATCATCAGTCAAATTACCTCCTCAAGGCAAAAATCAGATAGGCCTACCTGATTAGTATTTAAAATGTACACGTTAATATACATTACAATGGGAAAATTAAGTAACTAAGAAACACTTGTTCAATGGTGATATAGTTAAACAATATAAGTTTATAGACAAAGTAGTCGGCATCAATGCGTAAAATCACTGGGTAATTTTAGCAGAGTCCAGCAGTGGTGTTCCGAAGATTAATTGACACACCCATTAGAAAATCAAAGGAAATTATAAAGTTTATACAGATATTTACATTGAAACAGTCAGGGGAAAAAGGGCATCAATGTTCATAACATCAATTACTGTCGTTGGTTGAACGATTACAGGTTGACAGGGTAACTATATAGTAAATTTACAATATCCAATTGAACTGTTGAGAAATTACAGTTTATATACATATTTACAAGAGAGCAGCTTGGTGAGCAAGGATATAAAAATGTCTAGCATCAAGTGAATCCCGTTGTTTTAGTCGTTGAAAGACGATTGCAGCATTAACACTTCAGTAATATGCAGAGTGGTTTAATCTTAGTTTATAATCACAGGGGGCAGGGAAAATTATTCCATAGCCAAATGAGGTTCTATAGGGGTAGTCAAACTGAAAGTTGTCTGGTTGAAGCCTCGGGTTCAGTACGGTGAATTTGGTCAGCGTGGACGAAGACTCATTTTGTGTCACTGAGTATGCGGTGCATTTGAATGGCAACAATGATGGCAGTTATTTGTAGATGATTGTATTAATTGGGAATATGTTGCGGGTTGAATCTTTCGCTTTTTAGTTTAGTTAACTTCATGTAGTTTGGAATGTTATGTGAAAACATCAGTGTGAGATGCTAGTGATACTTTAAATTGATATTTTTTTTTTGCTAGTTGTTTTACGTCGCACCGACACAGATAGGTCTTACGGCGACGATGGGACAGGAAAGGGCTAGGAGTGGGAAGGAAGCGGCTGTGGCCTTAATTAAGGTACAGCCCCAAAACCATTTTCAGGGCTGCCGACAGTGGGGTTCGAACCTACTATCTCCCAAATACTGGATACTGGCCGCACTTAAGCGACTGCAGCTATCGAGCTCAGTAAATTGATATTATTTCCGTAAATGAAAGTATGAAGGACCTCGGGATGAAGTATTGTTTTGTGCTGCTGGCCTGGTGTAATAGAATGGAGTTGCTTATGCTATAAACTGCAGTGGAGAGATTAGAATGTATTACTACAAGTCAGAGCGTTGTACCTCGGACGAGGCATCTTCTCATTCTGTCTGCGAAGAGGAGCCATAGTGGCACGCCATGTTCGTGCCGGTCTGCGCTGGATTCTAGCGTGTTGTTAAAAGTTGTGTTGTATGAAGTGGAAGTTATCTGTAATCGAGATGTTAATAGTATTAATTGGTGTGTAAAGAAAAGATCATGGTAAGTAATGAAGAGTAAATGTTGTGTTACATACCTGATGTGTCAACGAGAGGCTATTTGTTGGTGAGAGTTGGTTGACTATGAAGGAGGCTCAGTGGGTAATACGCACGTGGTTGGCAATGGCGGCGGGAGGGGGTGGGGAGTTTTGGGAGGGAGGAGCATGGGCGAAGTTCATGCGCAGAGGAGAGCTGACGGAATGGAGGAAGGTAGAGTGGAGGGGTGAGCTTGCAATGTGTTGAGAATGTTGGTTGATAAGGTGTTGGTTGAAAAAAAGAGGTAGAAGGGGGTATGAATGTATGGACTCGAAAATTACGTGGATAGTGTTGATGTCTTTTTACTAATGCGGTTGAAATGTTAATTGCTTGTGTTGGGGGTTGTTGTGTTTTTGATGGTCAAGTGGTTTTTATTTCTCGTATTGTATCGATGGGGTCGTAGTGGAGGGGGAAGTGCTTGGGTGGGAAAATTTATTAATAATAAATTTTATTAATTTATTAATAATAAATTTTCCGCAATGAGCACCCACATGAGGGACACTGGCCACCACTTCACCACAATAGAACAAGACTTGAAAATCCTAAAAAGAGTTGAGAAAGGCAAACTAATGACTGAGTTTGAGAACCTATACATCTTTCTAGACCAACACTTCAATAAATACAAAAACCTCGAGATAACAGATATAAATAACCCCCTTTATGACCAAATTCCCATCTTACTACAAAAAATGAATTTTCAAGGACACAACTTTTCTAAACTCTTTAATACCATATTAACTAACTCACCCAGCACATTGACAGTAACCGCCCTCACCCCTACCTCCCCCATTACCACCAATACCCCACACGCAATGACAGCAAGCCCATACCTCCTCCCACCCAAGCACTTCCCCCTCCACTATGACCCCATCGATACAATACGAGAAATAAAAACCACTTAACCATCAAAAAAACAACAACGCCCAACACAAGCAATTAACATTTCAATCGCATTAGAAAAAAGACATCAACACTATCCAGGTAATTTTTGAGTCCATACATTCCCCCCTCCCTCTTTTTTCAACCAACACCTTATCAACCAACATTCCCAACACATTGCAAGCTCACCCCTCGACTCTACCTTCCTCCATTCCGTCAGCTCTCCTCTGCGAATGAACTCCGCCCATGTTCCTCCCTCCCAAAGCTCCCCACCCCCTCCCGCCGCCATTGCCAACCACATGTGCATATTACCGACTGAGCCTCCTTCATAGTCAACCAACTCTCACCAACAAATAGCCTGTCGTTGACACATCAGGTATGTAACACAACATTTACTCTTCATTACTTACCATGATCTTTTCTTTACACACCAATTAATACTATTAATATCTCGATTACAGATAACTTCCACTTCATACAACACAACTTTTAACAACACGCTAGAATCCAGCGCACACCGGCACGAACATGGCGTGCCACTACGGCTCCTCTTCGCAGACAGAATGAGAAGATGCCTCGTCCCAGCTACAATGCTCTGACTCGTAGTAATACATTCTAATCTCTCCACTGCAGTTTATAGCATAAGCAACTCCATTCTATTTCACCAGGCCAGCAGCACAAAACAATACTTCATCCCGAGGTCCTTCATACTTTCATTTACGGAAATAATATCAATTTACTGAGCTCGATAGCTGCAGTCGCTTAAGTGCGGCCAGTATCCAGTATTTGGGAGATAGTAGGTTCGAACCCCACTGTCGGCAGCCCTGAAAATGGTTTTCCATGGTTTCTCATTTTCACACCAGGCAAATGCTGGGGCTGTACCTTAATTAAGGCCACAGCCGCTTCCTTCCCACTCCTAGCCCTTTCCTGTCCCATCGTTGCCGTAAGACCTATCTGTGTCGGTGCAACGTAAAACAACTAGCAAAAAAAAAAAAATATCAATTTAAAGTATCACTAGCATCTCACACTGATGTTTTCACATAACATTCCAAACTACATGAAGTTAACTAAACTAAAAAGCGAAAGATTCAACCCGCAACATATTCCCAATTAATACAATCATCTACAAATAACTGCCATCATTGTTGCCATTCAAATGCACTGCATACTCAGTGACACAAAATAAGTCTCCGTCCACGCTGACCAAATTCACCGTACTGAACCCGAGGCTTCAACCAGACAACTTTCAGTTTGACTACGCCTATAGAACCTCATTTGGCTATGGAATAATTTTCCCTGCCCCCTGTGATTATAAACTAAGATTAAACCACTCTGCATATTACTGAAGTGTTAATGCTGCAATCGTCTTTCAACGACTAAAACAACGGGATGCACTTGATGCTAGACATTTTTATATCCTTGCTCACCAAGCTGCTCTCTTGTAAATATGTATATAAACTGTAATTTCTCAACAGTTCAATTGGATATTGTAAATTTACTATATAGTTACCCTGTCAACCTGTAATCGTTCAACCAACGACAGTAATTGATGTTACGAACATTGATGCCCTTTTTCCCCTGACTGTTTCAATGTAAATATCTGTATAAACTTTATAATTTCCTTTGATTTTCTAATGGGTGTGTCAATTAATCTTCGGAACACCACTGCTGGACTCTGCTAAAATTACCCAGTGATTTTACGCATTGATGCCGACTACTTTGTCTATAAACTTATATTGTTTAACCATATCACCACTGAAGAAGTGTTTCTTAGTTACTTAATTTTCCCATTGTAATATATTAATGTGTACATTTTAAATACTAATCAGGTAGGCCTACCTGATTTTTGCCTTGAGGAGGTCATCTGAATGATGATGCCCTCAATGCAGGGCGAAACATGTCTCAAGTGGAATTAATAAAAAATTCCTAAATGTTAAAATTTATATGTATTGAATAGGTGACACAATAAACCCTTTACCATCCCACAAGCTCAAATATGGTCGATGAAAATGGCTGTAGGGTTCCTCTCCATGAAAAATTTTGCATTTGATAACATGAGTAACTTCAAGTAGTTGTGGTTAGTAACATTATGTTATGAAGTTAGGTCATAATGTTGAAGATGGTATTGCAGTGGTGTAGCTACTGTCATATGTGTTCGTTGTTACGCTGCATTGTGTGTTTAACACTTCACTGAAAAGCCTCATCTTCATTTGATACGTAGATGGTTTGAAAAGTTCTCGGAATATACTAGAATTAAGTATCTTACCTTGGTGGAACTGCTTTTATTTTTCAACATATTCTCCCTGTAGACTAATGCATTTGGTCCAGCGATGTTCTAATGCCTTGATCCCATCTCGAAAATGAGATTCCTCCAGGCCTGCAAAATACCTCTCCAATTCGGCAGTCATTTCTTCCCTTGTAGAAAATCTCTGTCCACTGAGGAAAATTTTCAACTTGGGGAAAAGATGAAAGTCTGATGGTGCCAAATCAGGTGAATAAGGTGGATGTGGCAACAATTCGCACCCCAGTTCATGAAGTTTTGCCATGGCAATAACACTTGTGTGCGGCGGAGCATTGTCCTGATGAAAGATGACTTTTTTCCTTGCCAAACCAGGCCTTGTTTCGCGTGTCTTTTCCTGTAGTTGGTCTAGGAGTTTTGCATAGTATTGCACCGTAATTGTTTGGCCAGTAGGAAGATAATCTATCAGCAGAATGCCTTTTGCATCCCAGAAAACTGAGGCCATGACCTTTCCGGCCGAACGCACTGACTTTGCTTTCTTTGGTGGTGGTGAATCAGCATGTTTCCACTGCTTTGACTGCTGTTTTGTCTCTGGGGTATAGTAGTGGACCCAAGTTTCATCTGTAGTCACAAACTGGCGCAAAAAATCTTGTTGGTTGCACTGAAAACGGGCAAGACTTTGTTCGGACATCTCCAATCTGGTGCGTTTATTGTCCAATGTCAAGAGTCGCGGCACCCATTTTGCGGATAATTTTTTCATACCCAATTCTTCGGTTAAAATATAATATACGCATTCAGAAGACATCCCTATAGCTTCAGTAATCTCCCACACTTTCAGTCGACGATCCTTCATGACCATTTTATGCACTTTTGCAATAAATTCTGGGGTCGTAACACTTTTTGGCCGTCCACTACGTGGATCATCATCCAAGCTCTCCCGACCAAATTTAAACTCGCTGGTCCACTTGGCAACTGTTGAAAATGAAGGAGCAGAGTCCCCCAGTGTGTTCTGAAAGTCAGCATGAATTTCCTTTGCTTTCATACCTTTCTTTACAAAGTATTTAATCACTGCTCGAATCTCAGTTTTTTCCATTGTCACAAATCACTACGCGGGAACAACAACAAAGAGTCGTCACTACCACACTACTGCAGCTAGAGCACTGACGCGCCACGTGTTCACTCACAAAGGATGTGTGATTATCACGCGGGAACCTCGTTGCTCTAGCACTGACATTTAGCGGTGATTCCGAGAACTTTTCAAACCGTCCTTGTACTGACTGAAGATGTACAGACACACGTCTTGTCCATATCAACACTTGTGTGTACACTAGGTGAGTAATAGCCTATTCTTCTCTTTCCATTATGGCTTGCTAGGGACCACATGCCAATTTCAATTCCTCAGACTTTCCTTTTCCTTTCTTTCCAATACTCCAACTTTGATGTATTTCTTCTTTCTCTCCACAAACCACTTTGTATCAGTTTTCTTTACCATTATGCCTTGGAATCCCTCTATATTTAACACTTTATTTCTAAAAATACCTCTTTCTTTGATTTCTTCTTCTCATATACTATTTTGTTCCAAATTTTTCTTGAGCTCTTGAATCCACATTGTTGACTTTTTCTCCCAAAGGTATTTAAATATCTATTTTTGTTAATCGTTATCCATCCTAAAGATATGCACAAAAGATAAGTCTCCTTTTTATTGTTTTTGTTATGTTATGATAGATTTATTACTTCTTCATTTCCAAAATTCTGTACTTTTGATTGGACAGAGGATTTTTCTAATGATTCTTCTTCCTAATATTACAAGCTTATCTAATCTATAATTTAATAGTAGGCAATCACTCACATATGGACATTCTAGTTTCACAAGTGTATTATAGTGCCTTATTTTAAGCTGATTTCTGTCCGTTGTGCCCCTGCTAAGTCAGTTGGAATTAAATTTCCATTACTGAATTGTAAAATTAGCACTTGGCAACCAATCTCTAAAGATCTCCCGGTCAATGATACACAAAGAAATACATCTAATACCAGCCCTTTTCAAAGCCAATCAACAAATACGTATGCAAACTGTCACCGGATAATGGCATTGACCCAATTTGTGTTCAAGAAACTTGCACACCTGATGAATCACAGTTACATTCATGAGGATACATTCCTGGCTATAGATTAATGGGAGCTACTTTTCCCCAATCCTATGGTACTGCAACCTATATTCGTGACTCCATCACCAATGCTCACCTAAAATGAAGACTGCATAGAAATTAATAATTTGACTGTTGTGAACACATACAAACCCCGAGATGTACCATGGCCTGATACTGTTCTTCCAACCTTTGCAAATCCTGTAGTTTATGTTTTTTTTTTGCTAGTTGCTTTACGTCGCACCGACACAGATAGGTTTTATGACGACGATGGGACAGGAAAGGGCTAGGAGTGGGAAGCGGCCGTGGCCTTAATTAAGGTACAGCTCCAGCATTTGCCTGGTGTGAAAATGGGAAACCACAGAAAACCATTTTCAGGGCTGCCGACAGTGGGGTTCGAACCTACTATCTCCTGAATACTGGATACTGGCTGCACTTAAGCGACTGCAGCTATCGAGCTCGGTTGTAGTTTATGTGGGTGACTTTAATAGTCATCATACTCAGTGGGGAATTCAACTAATGATATGTGTGGAGAAAAGCTTGTGGATTGGTCAGACATCCATAATGTTTATCTAATCTTCAACCCAAAAGAGAGAGGCACGTTCAGGTCAGTGAGATGGAACTCAGATACCAATCCTGACTTACGTTTTGTTTCAAGTGCAGTTTACCTGCAATCCGTAAAGTGTTCACAAATTTCCCACATAGCCAACATTGTCCTGTTCTCATAGAAGTAGGCCTTCAGATACCTATATTAGATCATCACCACTGCCATGTTGGAATTTTGATAAAGCCAATTGGGATAAGTTTTCTGCTGATCTTGACAGTAATATATGATAGATTCCACTAATGTCAATAACTACAGTAGATTTGTTAAAGCTGTATTAAGTACTGCAACACATTCCCAGCGGCGTGAGAAAATAATATATACCTGGATGGAATACAATATGCGATAAACTTTACAATGATTTTCAGGAGACTTGTAAGTGGACAGAAACCATAACGACTGTAAACTTCAAGCATTCCAGCAGAAAGGCTTGGAGCCTGTTAAAGTAGTTAGGAGGAGTGCCTCATACACTTCAACCTACATCAGTTGTGTCACCCAATCAAGTTGCCAGCTGCATTGCTAGTTTGTAAAAAATCAAACCTGATAAAGATCATAAAAGGTTAGGTATTAAAAAAACCCATGAGAAAAGACAGTGTGGTGCTTCATCAGATTGACTCTCTTACTGAGGAGGAGCTAGTGGCAGCCCTGAAAGAAATGAATAGAAAAGTTCCTGGTTTTGATGGTATCCATCCTGAATTCCTCGCACTCTGTGACGTAAGGAAATGATTGCCACAGTTTTTCACAAATATCTTGCACGGTGGAAAGCTTCCGCCAAAGTTCAAACGGACTGAGATCATATCTTAGTTACCCATCGGTGCTACAGCTCATGAAGAGCCCGGGCCTTCCCAATCACATTCATCCATGTTTCGCGGTCAAGAGCGAGTCTTCTCCACCCACGAACTCGCAGTTGTCGTACGTCCGCCTCTAGTTCATCCTACCTCTCTTGCGCGGTCGTCCTTGCTGTCTTCTTCGTTCGGGATGTCGATGGAATACCTGCTGTGCTGCTCGCTTCTCCTCCATCCTCCCCAGGTGTCCTGACCATCGAAGTCTTCCTCTTCTTACTTCTACTGTTATCCGTGGTTCTCCATACAAGCTGTATAACTCTCTGTTATTTTGTATCTGCCAGATTCCATTTTCCTGGACTGGACCATAAATCTTCCTAAGAATTTTATGCTCCCACGTATCCAATGCTTCCTCACCTCTTTTGGTGAGCACCCATGTTTCGCTACCATGTGTGACCACCAGCCTAATTACTGTTCGATAAATCCTCCTTTTGATCTTATGGGAAATTGTGCGTGACTTGAGTACTTTTAGAAGACTAAAATAGCAACGATTTCCTTGCGCAGTTATCTTTAGTAAATCGTGATCCCAAATACTTGAAATTACTAACTTTTTCGTTCCCGTTGATAATTAAGTTATCTTGGGAAGAATGGTAAGAGCCATAATGGACTAAGATCATAGCCATCCTAAAACCAGGGAAAGCGGCAGATTGTCCTGAAAACTATCGCTCAATTGCTTTGACGAGTGTTTGCTATAAACTCCTGGAGAGGCTTATATACAACAGGGTTAGCACTCAGATTTTAAACATCCTTCCAGTCAAACAGGCAGGTTTTAGACCCAGGCGTAGTTGTGAAGGCCAGATTCTTGCCTTAACAACCCATATTGAGGCAGGTTTTGAAAGGAAATTGAAGAGTGGAGCTGTGGTTATTGACCTCACAATTACATACGATACCGCATGGAGAGAAGGTTTAATGTACAAGTTCAATAAACTTACAGGCTGTAAAGCAATCTCGGAGTTCATAAACAACATGCTATTGAACAGGGTGATCCAGGTTGTGATGGATAATAAGCATAGTAAACTTAAAGTGCTCAATAATGAGCTGCCTCAAGGATCTGTGCTTTCCCCTTGTTATTCTTTTAATTTGCTCTTTGCACATAGATACGTCTTATGGCGACGATGGGACAGGAAAGGCCTAGAAATGGGAAGGAAGCAGCCGTGGCCTTAGTTAAGGTACAGGCCCAGCATTTGACTGGTGTGAAAATGGGAAACCACAGAAAACCATTCAACATCATCTTAAGCAAACATTAAAAGAACACCTCTTTCCTATTCACAGATTATGAGAAAACAAAGTTATTGAACACGAATCTGGGTCTACCAACTGCAAAAGCTTTCCCTAAGATCCACAAGGCTGATGTTCCCATTCGCCCGATCATTAATTACAAACACAGTCTGCTATACAAATTAGCCCAATTCATTCAGAAATTTCTAAAGAATAATTATAAGTTTTTATCAAAAAAGTCTATTAAAAGTACTATTACCGAGCTCGATAGCTGCAGTCGCTTAAGTGCGGGCAGTATCCAGTATTCGGGAGATAGTAGGTTCGAACCCCACTGTCAGCAGCCCTGAAAATGGTTTTCCGTGGTTTCCTATTTTCACACCAGGCAAATGCTGGGGCTGTACCTTAATTAAGGCCATGGCCGCTTCCTTCCCACTCCTAGCCCTTTCCCGTCCCATCGTCGCCATAAGACCTATCTGTGTCGGTGCGACGTAAAGCAAATAGCAAAAAAAAAAAAAAAAGTACTATTGAACTAACTAAAAAACTGAACAACTTTGAAATTCAGCCACACCATTCTTTACATTCTTTTGATATTGTCAATATGTACCCTAGCATTAATACCAAAAAAATATTTCCCATTATCAAAAGAAACCTGAATACATAGTCACCTGAGTAAATTTGAGATTTTTGATTTCATGACTGTCTTAAAATTGGTAGTCAATAACAATTTTTTCACATTTGACAATATAATATACCAACAAGATGGCTTGGCAATGGGATCACCAGCATCGGGGATCTTGGCAGAGATATACTTAGATTTTCTGGAACACAATTTTATTGAAAACAACGATAATTTCAAGAATATACTTTTTCGGGCAAGATATGTGGATGATACATCGGTAATTCTAGATGATAGGATTATTAATGCATCCTCTACTCTTAATAATCTCAACAAGAATGATCCTCATATTAAATTTACACTTGAAACTGAATCCAACAGTTCAATCAATTTTCTAGACATAACAATTAGCAGATTACCTTATTCTTTATCTTATATGATTTATAGGAAACCCACACACAAACAGCTACTACCATAAGACAAGATTCTTCAAACCCACAATCACATAAATGTGCCACTTACAACAGTATGGTTAGCCGCGCTTTCGAAATGCCTTTATCTAAAGAAAATTTAAATAAAGAACTTAATATCATGCGTTCCATCGCTAAATTTAATGGTTACAGCAGATTTTTTACTGAACGAATAATCAATAAATTTAAATACCGAACAAATACAACGCTATCAAATGACAATCCTAAACCAGCAGCTTACTCTACCTTCACTTTTAATGAAAACGTCTACTGCATTGCCAATATCTTCAAAAAACGTAATTCCAAAATTTCCTTTCGAACCAACAATAAAAACATGGATGCGATTTATAACTCCAAATCTATAAACAGAACTAATATATTTTCAAAATCTGGCGTATACCGTTTAAAATGCAACACCTGTGATTCTTCTTACATTGGACAAACTGGACACAGCTTCCAAATTAGATATTCAGAACATGTTAACGCGATAAAATACAATAAATTCTCAGTAATAGGGCAACACATGCAAGACGTAAAACATCATTACACTACATTAGGCCAAGACATTGAAATTATCAGTACCCTAAACAAAGGCCCTCTTCTTGATATCACTTAAAATTGTTTAATACACCTTGATAAATATTTTAATCCTAACCAAAACCTTAATGATTTGTCTGAAAAAGCGAACATTCTTTTTGACTTCCTTATCTTAGCTTTCAAAAGCTTCAAGTAGACAAGTAGGCATTCAATCTTCCACATAATACACAACACCTTCTCGCGCTACTTGCCCTTACCACAACACCCCCCTGACCCACCTTAAACTACTCCCCTTACTCCCTTACCCCCTCCTATCCCCTACCTATACTCAATTTTCGGTTCTTACTTCCTCTTGTACTTCATGACAAGGCTAAATTAAAGTGAGCCTCATAATATTACTTACCTTACCATTTTCACTTTTCTATTTCTTATTTTTAATTTCTTTTCTTTTCCTTAGATCTCATAAAATCCATATCAATACTAATAGTCTCATATTCTAAGAGTTTTTATATATACCACTATCCACCTTTTGAAGTAAAACAAAATCATATAATTTGTTACCTAGCAACAAATTTTATTCCTTGAATAACAACAATTGTGAATTATACTGCATCATTTTTTTAACCTCAAGATCTACAGCAAGAGTGCTCAAGAACCTCTACATGAACTTCTATTATTAATTCAAGAACAGTGTCACAAGTGTTACAATTGTGTTGACTTCTTGTCATTTTTGTGTCGGCTGATGATGACACGGACATATGTCGAAACCGGTCCCATAACATATTAAATATGTTGCTACATTAATTCGTGCAACAATATTATTGTAGTGAATAGGTGGAACATCTTTCTCTTTTTAGCAATGTAATTATTAGTTCAATACGGATCAGTGATGTTTTTAATTTTAAATACCTGTATTGAGCCACATCGAACCTCCAAGATCAAGGAGATTTAATAATCTGATCCGTGAGTTCAGAAAAATATCAGCGAACTTCGGTCTTCCCATACATGACGACATGCTTCATAGATTTGACCATTTTAAATCACGTTTCCCCGCCTGTACTCATAGCAAAAGAACTGATCAACAAAGGGTTTAACACTTCAATAGAATGGAGTCAGGAATGAACGAAGAATTGACAGTCTCTGTTTAATATCCAACATCCACCAGCAGGTTTTGATTTGCCGCGTAAAACATGGGTTGCCCTTAACAGGGGATGGACCAGCTATGGGAGATGTGGCTAGCTGCTGTATAAGTGGGGCATGAGAACTTCTCCAAAATGTGACTGTGGTGCGGAAAAACAGAGTATCCAGCATATTGTTACTGAATGTCATAACGGGACGTACTTGGTTTCGCTGGAAGACTTTGTTCAAGCCTCTAGAATGGCTATGGAGTGGCTGGACAATTCAGATATAAAACTTTGAATATTTCTGGTACTCAGTTGATTGCTTTCCTTTTTAGATTGTTACAACCCAAACTGTCATTTTATTTTATAATATAGTGTAATTTGCCATAAGCTAAATAAATAAATAAATAAATGTTAAAACTTTTGGATAAGCACTTTTAATTGCAAAAATTATTATTAATACCATATACCATTTTCGTCTTTTGTTTCCTTTTTCCCATAGCAGGCTTTTCTGTGCCACTGTTTTGAATTTATCTCCCCCAGATATTTGAATTTCTCGACTTTCTCATTAAAATTTTGGAGAATTTTTTATGTTCATGATAAATTTGGTTTTCTCTAGAGACTCTCAAACCTGTTTCGTTGGCTATATCTCCCAAAAGATTGACTTGTAATGCTGTATTTATTCGGTTGTCCGAAAGTATAGCAAAATCATCTGCAAATGCCAGGCAATTTACTTCAACACCCTTTCCTTTTCTCCCCAAAGTTATTGGTGAAACCCTATTTTTATTTAATTTTGCTTTCCAAATTCTTACTTTTTTCTTTAGGATACAGTTGAAGAGGATGGGTGATAAACCATCATCTTTTTGTTTTGAAAGGTTTAGACGCTTCTCCCATTAATTTTACCTTTGATATTGTGTCTGAAAGGGTTCACGTATTAAGTTTCTCAATTTCGATTAAACTCCAAATTCCCAAATAGTTTTATCGAAGATTTCCCTATCAACAAAGTCGAAGGCTTTTTTAAAATGTTACAACTATGTCCTTGGAGTTAATTAGTCTGTGGCAGATTATGGACTTCAAATTAAATATTTATTCTGAGCAAGATCTGCCTTTTCGAAATCCACCCTGATACTCACCCAATTAACTATCGAGTACTGTCTCTGCTCTGTTAAAGAGAATTTTATTTTGTAAGCAACTGGCAGAAGGGCTACACCTGTATAGTTATCAGCATCATCTTTGTCACCTTTCTTGTGTAATGGACAAATGGAAAGCAGCAACTTACCACGTAAGACCACATGGATAGAGTAAACAAAAAAGAAAATTTCCAAAATTCTTTTTAGTGTACTCTATCCACACGGTCTTACATGGTAAGTCACTGTTCTCCATCTGTTTCCTAGATGTGTATACAGGGTGGCGCAAAAGTCACTACACACTGCACTTAAGTTCAACATGATACATGCCTACCAACGAACTGCAGTACACGACATTTCTTTTTATCATACCAATATATTGGTATTATAAATTTACTCATTCAGGACAAATATTTCAGGTTTCCTATGGGAATCTACATCTATATCAAATTATTTTTATATTCAAACTGTCTCTCTTCATCAATATACTGTTGAAGTCTATCTGAAACACTGTGACACACATGCAAACACAGCTGAATGTTGTTGTCAAGATTGTGGAAGGCGTCCTCAATGTAACCAGACAGTTCTTCAAGATTTTCATGGTTTCTTTCCATAAATTTTGTCTTTAACCATACCCTAAAGGAAGAAATCCATTGAGGTAATATCAGGGGATTGTGGTGAGAAATCAACTGCAGCAAAATGTCCAAGCACCCTTCCTTTGAAAACATTATTAAGGAACGTCCTACAAGCTAATGCATAATGTGTAGGAGCTCCATCATGCTAGAAGTAGAGTTGATCAAAGTTATCCATGTGCATGATTCTTGGTGTAACCTCTTGAAATAGAGCCAAGTACTTGTCTCTAGTGAGAGTTCCCTCAATAACGTACGGCCCAATTACACCATGTGCCGATATTGCGGCCCACACATTTACACCAGCTTGATTTAGCGATTGCTCCAAAACGACATGTTGCTTTTCCGTGTACCAATACATACAGTTATGTCGATTTACATGTCCCGACAACTTGAATGTTCTTCATCAGACAACAAAATGTTCAGAAATAAATTTTGTTCAACTCGATACTGAACAAGCATAATAATTTCACAAAACTTCAGCTGTCCATCTCGATCATCTTCCATCACCCCATATATCAGGCGTGGAATGTACACCTTCAAGTTCTGCGGATGTAATATCCTTTGGATTGACTGACTTGATATGTCTGGGAACTCTGCCATTAATCATCTTGTGGACTTCTTTGGACTAATCATGACAGCGAAACAGATTAGTTCATTACTGTCAGTTTGTGCAGTCCTAGGTCGCATTTGCCTGGTGTGAAAATGGGAAACCACAGAAAACCATCTTCAGAGTTGCCGACAGAGGGATTCAAACCCACTATCTCCCAGATGCAAGCTCACAGCTGCATGCCCCTAACCACATGGCCAACTTGCCCAGTACCTAGATACATACATTCCCTGAGTGTGTAGTGACTTCTGCGCATGTATTATGTTGAACTAGTAGGTGTTTATCGCTCTGGACATAAAATCTCAAAGACTTATAGGATCAGACTGGTTTTGGAGTAGATATACTTCATGCAACAATCAGTCCACACAGATTACTGTTCTTGTTGCGTGCTCTTCAGTTTGATGACATCAGGGACTGATGGCAGACAAGGGAACTTGATAAATTAGCACCAATTAGGGAAGTTTTCAAACTTTTTCTCTCCAACTGTGAGAATATTTACACACTTCCCGAATATGCAACTGTTCACAACTAAGTATTTTTTATTTTCCACCTTGTCGATACATTAAATTGCTTTTAATTATGATCTATAAAATTCAAAACAAATTAGTCCGCTCAAACACATCAGTAATTACCAATTCACAGATTCATAATTATGAAACAAGAATTATTTATAATATTCACTACAATCAGATTCATTCCACTAGTTATGGTCAAAACTCTCTTTGGCATTTTTCTATAACTATGTATAACTCGCTTCCAAAAAATATAAAAATGTTACCAACTTTATCTATCTTCAAAAGTAATCTAACTAAATACCTGAAATAGTATGGTAATTATGGTTAGGAAGCTTTGTCCTATCTTATCTCTTACACCATGTTAAATTATATACTTACTGTATTTTATTTTGTAATCAGATTGAGAATATAGCTGCCATTGTCACTTATTTGTATTGCACCAAGAAGAGCCTTGGCTCAGGTGCCTATATTGAAATGAAATAAATATTTATAATTAAAAAAAAAAAAAAAAAAAATTAATTGGTTAAAAGTGGTACGTGTTTCGTATATTATCAACATCTTCAACCACATAACACTGTTTAGATGAAACATTCATATATTGACAAAGTATCAATGTTTTAGAGGAAGTGTCCTTAAAATTAACATAAGAAGATTGACAATATTAAAAACAATTTAGTGTATTGACAAGGTGGAAAATACTTAGTTGTGAATCTGTTTACGTGCGATACGGACTATGAAGCTGATTTTATGTAATATGCAACTGTTGATGAGAACTTGTTCCTTTTAGAGGTAGATGTTGTTTTCGAGTGTACATCTGAAGCAAACCAGCTAAATACGGTTTGAAAATTATGACACTATCCAATGCAAAGATGTGCTACATTCAGTCAATGGAAATTTATGTTGGCAAATAACCAGAGGGGCCATACGTAGTAGTAAATAATAACTTACCGACAGAAGTTGTCAAGAGGTTAGTTCGACCTATTGAACGGACTGGGCATAACATAACAACTGATAATTGGTTTTGTAGCATTCCTCTTGCAAGAGAACTTCGTGAAAAGAAACTGACTCTAGTTGGTACACTTCGTAAGAATAAGAGGGAGTTACCAGTGGGGTTCACGTGTGCAAAGGACAGAGATGTAAAAAGTAGCCTGTCTGGGTTTCAGGTAAACATGACTATTGTCACTTATGTCTTAAAAATGAACAAATGTGCAGTTCTTTTATCATCAATACATTTTAATGATTAAATTGATACTAATACAGGAGATGAAAAGAAACCTTTAATTGCAACAATGTACACTATGACTAAAACAGGAGTGGACACGGTGGATCAAATGTCTGGCGCATATTTGACATCACAGATATGCAGATGCTGGCCATTAATAGTATTCTTCAGAATTCTTGACATTGCTGGAGTTAATGTTCAGATCATATATTCTTCAAACAACCCTGAGAAGAAACTTGTAAGCTGGATGTTCCTGCGTGAACTTGGGAGGGAATTAGTGAATCCCACAATGCATAAAAAAGTCTATCCTCCTCAGACCCCAAGTGTCGTATAGGACACGCTAAACATGCATTGGCTGTTTGCTTGAGACCAGCTGTGTCACTGGTGATACCAAGCGGAAATGATGTTCTTTGTGTCCACTAGATATCAGAGAATGTTTTGATTGCAGATATTAGAAGGCAGTGCCTATTCTTCGATGCTTAGCATCTTTGACAAGATGGTTTCTCTCCATACAGGCGGTAAGTAATGTGCTGCTCCATTTCATTTACTTATTATTGAGGTAATATCGTTGTTATCTGGTAATTAATATTTAAGTAAGTAATCTGTAAGTTTCATAGGTAATTTTGAGCTAATTTGGTTTTTGGTAGTATCAATACCTTACTGCTGTGTTAAGAAATGATGTGTCGAATAAGACACAGCATGTCTGAAACTGCCTCATAATACAGAGTAATTTCTAGGTTCATCTGAAGGCTACGCGATTATAGTTTAGAGCAGCCTTATTTTGTATGGTAAATGATTAGTATGTTTTGTAATGCAGTTGCAACATATTTTAACCAGGGATACTTTTAGGTTACGCCTCTTACAGCAATTTGAAGTTGACCGACCAAAGCTTTTATTTACCCTACAGGTTTATCGGAAAGATACATACAGGAATCATTACTAGAAGTAGATGGCAACACATCTGATGTTGATTGTATGTCAGAAGATGAAGATAGTGATGTGACATTTGATTTCTACACTGCACTGGACACTGGGGATATTAAGCCTGAAGAGTCTTCAAGTTCTTCAAGTACGGATGAAAACTGTACTTTACCGTCTCCTCGTGCAACATCCAGGCGATTAATATGGTACCATTCTGATAATTTAACACGTCTCCCCCCAGCACCTGAATATGATGAGCCTGTTTGGACTACTAAATATCTCCAATAAAATTACTTTGAAAAGTACATAGGAAACGACATATTTGAATCAATGAGTACTTACACTAATATTAATTTTTTTAAACAAACTGGTAACATTTTAAGTACAACACCACAGGGAATAAAAATGTTTATTGGAGTTAATGTGGTTATGTCATACCTACACTATCCCAGAATTTGCATATACTGGGCAAAAAAGTCTCGAGTTGCAGCTATAGCTGATAAACATAAGCAGGAACAGGTTTTTTCAGATAAGGAGGAATATAAAACTGGTCGATGACGATGCAGTCAGTGATGAGGAAACAAGGAAAACTAAGTACTGGAAAGTTGCACCTCTTATTACAAGTGTAAGGAGTGGGTGCCTTCAAAACCCACGCTTGAAGGTATCTGTGGATGACCCCTTTTGGGGTCACACTGAAATGAGCGAGTTTGTGCATGGAAAACTAAATCCATGTGGTTTGAAGTTGTTCATAGCAACAGCACCAGATGGCTTCCCATTGGGCTTTTTTATTTACGAGGGAAAAGGCGACACAGTTACGTCCAATGATTCTTATTGGACGTTGGAGGGAAAGTGGTGATGCGGTTGTGTGATGAAATGCCACCTGGATGCCACACATATATGGACAGGTACTTCACATCTCTTAACCTACTGGACATTTTACATGCAGAAGCGAAGTGTCAGGGCACAGGAACTATTCAGAAAGGCCGGATAGACAAGTACGTACAACTGACATCTGATATAGACCTTAAGAAATGAGGACGAGGGTCAACAGACCAAGTCATTCGAGGTGATGGTCAGGTTTGCATTGTAAAGTGGTTCGACAACAAGTCAGTCCTAATGGCATCATCCTTAGAAGGTACGCTTCCCAATGATGAATGCCAGCGATGGTCAAGAACAGAGAAGAAATACATCTCTAAAAAGACCCTCAATTGTGAGGAGCTATAATACTTATATGTGTGAGTAGATTTCCTGGAAAGCTACTACAGGATGTGTGCCAAAACAAGAAATTGGACTGTATGGCTGATATTTCATTTAATTGATTTCGCAATAGCAGCATCTTGGATAGAGTACAGGCGAGATCAAACAGCAGTGAACAAAATGAAGCGGGATGTTATGGACTTCATCACGTTCCGTGAAAATGTTGCAGATCACCTACTGGACTCACAAAATAACTCCAACAATGAAAATGATGGTGACCCAGGCTTTGGTCCCAACAAAAAACGTAAGGCATCTGTGCCACATCCATAAGCTGCTCTGAGGACGAAGCAAGTTTTGCACATGCTGGAAATGTCTGCCCCCGGAAAAAACTTTAGATGCAGATACCCAGGATGCTCCAATGTATATTCTTGTGCACGTTACACTACATGTGGTGTACAGCTTTGCTTTGTACAAAACAGAAACTGTTTCAAGATGTACCATGAACTATGAGGCTACCAAGTGCCTTTCCTACGCACTATGGTTTCAGTAAAGTTGCTCCTTGAAGAAGTTAAGAATCACTGACAATTTTAATATATTTTCATTTTGCCTAGTTTTGAAATTTGTACTTATTATTCTGAGTTTTTTTTACTTGTGTTTCATTTTTGAATTGTAAAATTATCCAGCTGTCACTAGAACGAGCCAATGGACAATGATTTGTGTGGAGTTCAACCAAACTGAAATTTAAACAATGATGTTCATGTTTTATTATTGTTATTAGATATTGTAATTTTTCATTTACATTTATTCCTAATCAATAAAGGACTGTTTTCGCAACAAAGCAGAATTTTGTGATTGTGAGCATATGGTCACCTTGGGACCCAATGTGTCCTATACGACACATACGATTTTTAGGGAACCAAAAGTCAAAACACAAAAATGAGAGTGATTGTGTGATATTATTACTGCTAGTAACATGGCCTAATAACACGTAAGTAAATTTTCATTTGTTTTGTTGGGTCTGAGGAGGCTATACCGAAAGACTACCGAAGACCATTCGGGGAAAAAGCGGCAAAACTAACTGGTGCTGATGACCCTAGTGAGGCGACAAACGTCCGAGAACGAGCTCCGAAACAATTACGGTGCACAGTATGTCCTAGAAACAAAGATGTAAAGACTAAATTGTACTGTGATCGCTGTTGTAGAATGATGTGTCCGAAACATACGAGGAATGTGTGTGAAAAATGTTACCAAGATTCAGGTGAACCACAAAGTGATAGAGACTAAGTTTCTGACCTTGTGTTATGTTGAATGTATTCTTACATGTCTTTACTTCAATCTGATAACAGAAAGATTGAGTGTAATTCAAAAATATTCGTGTATTAATTTGTTTTGTACTAGAATGCAGAAATTGAGCAATAATTTCAATATTTTCGTAGGCTTGGATTTTTGTAGATGAATACTGTGCTTTTCATGATTTTCATATGCTAGTCTCGTTTGTAAATCTATATTACACATTATAAAATACGTTTTTGAAAAAAAAAATCCTTTATGTAGGTTGTACTATGAAATGATACTTGGGGTGTTGTCAACACTACCAAAGTTTCAAATGAGTGAGCGACTCCGTGAGGGTTAACTTATATGTTTGTTTTCTGAATATTATTGTTGTTTAATCAATAGCTAGTTGTATAATTTTTCACTGAACAACGCTAAGAAATGTACTGCCAGAGATATGGAAGTAAGCACAAATATTGTTTGGAGGGTCTCAAAGGAGAAATTCACTTCCCTGGAAGATGGTTATCCACACCGAGTAAAACAAATCATATTCCGGCTAATTGTGGTTTCATTAGCCAATGAAGAATCTTCCTATGATGGTTTATTCTTGAAGTGTACATTAGCAATTGGTGTTAAATAATACAATTATCAATATATTCTGTATTATATTGTAACTTCCTTATAAGTGACTGACCGACCGACTGACTCATGGATGTCAATTATGCCATGACTGCAATTTTGAGTGTGTTGTGCATTTGCTGATGTTGTTTTCATCAGTTGATTACATTGCTGAAAGCATCAATGGCAAGATCTAATATTTGTTGGCAATGATGACTTCTCACTTAAATGCTGAAATTATTAGCACAAGCTTATGAATGGCTCAAAGTTTATTGAATTCCATTAGTACTACATGTTTTATTAAACATGCAGCCATTTTGAACTTGCTTATCTTCAACAGAGCATTTCAGTCATTCAGCTTCTCTTGAATTTCAGCCTCATTATCACCTCATATCACCACATCATTTGTACACACAAGAGCTTTAAAATCAGAGTTGTTGTTGAGTCTCTTAACTATTTTCATTATTATTTCACGCATTATAATGATGAATAAAAGTGGCAATAGTGTGCTGCCTTGTTGTACACCCTGCCTAGTCTCAAACCACTCTGTATATCCATCCCCTATTTGCACAATACTATGGCAATGTTCACACAGAATTCTGACTATTAATTAAAGCACATGGTATAGATCTATTCTAAAGACATTCCCAGATATCATGTTTCTGTACATTGTCACAGCCTTCTCAATATCTAGAAAAATAAAGAGATGACATCTTTTCCTTTTTCCCCAGTGCTTTTTCATGATCCTTACAGAAAATATTAGATCAGTTGTTGCCCTATTCCTTCTAAAATCATACTGCTCCTCTTTAAGCTGTGGTTCAACGATGGTTCTTAATGTCTGTTCTATTACTGATTCCATTATTTTCACTCTATGAGATAGAAGAGTGATGCCCCTGCAGTTGCTGGGTTTCCGTCCGTCTTCTTTCTTAGAGGGATGATGACTTCTTTAGTCCAGTCTTCGGGAAGTTTTTCTTCTTTCGAAATAGTGTTTTAGGACTCTAAATCACCACTGCAATACTTGCACTCCAGCAGCCTTGATCATGTCAGCGCTCATCTCATTTGTCTGTTGCCTTGACTTTGCTCATGTTCTTTAAGGAATTTTCCATTTCCATCCATGTTAGAGGAGGCTCCATGTTTTGAATAGGCTTCGCTGTGGTCTCCTATTGTTTGATATTTAAATTTTCACCATTATATAATTTTTCAAAATACTGTCTCATCTCTTATCTCTGTGTCATGCCAAGTGATGTTTCCATCTTCTTTCTCTAGGGCCTTCATTTTTTCATAGCTTCTCATCAATTGATATAATAGTTACATGCTGTTCTTGTTGTCCTCTTCTAGTTTCTCTGAAAATTCAGTCCAGGTTTTCTCTTTGTCGTTAGAAATTATTCTTTTCACTTTATAAACTTTAGGTATCAGGACAGGTGACCTAGTTCTTCCAATTTCTCTTCATTCCTGGCATCTCTTAGTTTCCTTATTTCATTCCTCTCCTATATTACTGTTCGTACAGTTTTATTCCACAATGATGTTTCTTTCTCTCTAACTCCACTACTTGTTTTGCCAACAATATTGACTGCAGTGTCCCCCAGGGTTTTCTTAAATCCAAGACATTCTTCTTCAGCTGTTCCCACTTCTCATTTGGGCAATTTGTCTCTAATTTTCATCTGGTATTCAGACCTCTTATCTAGTTTTTCAAATTCCAAACTTTTATCTTTGGTTTAAACGTGGTATTTATCCCTTTTACCTGATGTTTCCTAAGGTGGTTACTAGCAACCTGTGGTCACTACCTAAACTTTCTCCTCGCAGCACTTTCACATTTCTAATAAATGTTCCAGCCTCTTTGCAATGACATAGTCTATAAGAGATTTCTGCTCTCCATTCCAGCTGCACCTTGGGATCTTATGGCTCAGCTGCTTTTTGAACCAGGTGTTCTTGATTATCAGGTTATTTTGTATGCAGAAGTAAAGGAGACATTCTCGATTCTTGTTGCCATATCCATATGGCTTCAGAATCTCCTCTCTTCAGTCCCTCTCTTCCCATTTCTTTATGGTAATTACTCCCTTGTCTTCTGTTTAATTCTCCCATTTCTTCAAGACATTGTTCTGTATTCTCTTCTTTATTTCCAGTTTGTAGAGCATATACTTGGAACAGATCTCATGTTCCCGTCTCAAGCTGCATCCTTGCTATGATCATTCCATCACTGATCTTCTTCACTTCCTCCACATATTCCAGAACATCCTTTACTCCATTTACTGCATCCTACCCTCCACTGTAAAATAATTTGACTGCTAAGAGGCAGATGAGGATGGAAAATTTTCATACCTGTAGTCAACATATCAAAGTTGCCATGATATTTGCAGCAGCAGATTGAATGATCTCTTTCTGATATAAGAGTTGAAAGGAGGCATATTTAAATTTCCCTAATGCCAAGTAAAAGGACCTTATGATGTTGAAAAACTTCTGTGGCAATGATACTAAATCTTTCCTTGAATCATTACCTCACCGTGGACAAGTACAAGATGAATGAAGATGTAGTTCCAACATTCATTTACAAAGTTTAAATACATTGATAGCATTATTAATCATTGTGTTAGTGTTGACATTCATTGTTTACACTTTATGATCCAGAGTTATAATGGATAAAACATTAACTAATACCTAATAATGGGATGTAGCCCACAAATTACATTGCCTGCCTGTAATATGTAAGTACCATTTCTACTGTGAAATGGAAGAATGCAAGGGCCAGTGAACTTTAATACAGCATGGTTTTAAACTTGACAATTCAATTTACAGTAAAGTAGAAAAATTGATATCTAATGCATCTCCCCTGTACCCTTAATTTGGTTCCCTGAAAGAAGAGTTTACAGTACCGTTGACAACTGTGTGAAAACATATCTTTATTGCAAAAACACAGTTCCACCGAGCGTGTCCCTTGCAAAATGGTTTGGAACATGGAGAAGGGGTTCTACAAGTCAAGTTTACTGAAAACCTCTCCAATAAACAGCAAGATAAGATGTCTGCCAACTCGATAACAGAAGAAGTTAGCATGTACAATGCAGTATTAAAACCTTTGCAGTAGTGACTGATGATCTTCATCATGACTAACTCTCAGTCTACAGTTAGTTACAATAAAGTCATTCTGAAAGTTGTTAATCACTCTTGATAATCAATCACATTAGCAAATTTTACATTTTCACTGATGGTGCAGAAAGTCAGTTTCAGAATGAATTTACCCTCAGCATCATTTTAGAACCAACAAAACTTCATCTACATCTCATTTCTATTGACTGGAGTTTTGCCTCAGCACACAGGATGGGACCAGTCGAAAGGCAAATGCAGAATCAGTTCTGGATAGGAAATCAAATGTCATTCTGAACACCAATGGCATTCATTATGCTAGATGTACGATGGTGGATCAAATATAAACGGGAATTAATTTTTAAAAATTGTTTGCATCAACCAAAAAAATACACATATACAGGGTGTACCAAAACTCGGTGGCAAAAATTTAGGAATGGATTCCTCACACAGAGAGAGAAAAAAAAAAGTTTATGACAACGGGTCCAGAGACGTATACTTACAGATTTATTCAAACTTTTGTACATTTACACCGTACGTCTGTAATGGCAGCTGAAACACTTTGAACCTGTATCAGAGGAAATGTTCAAAGTGACGACCTTCAGCTTGAATACAAGCCTCAGTTTGTCGTCGCATGGAGTTATGCACGCGATCAAAAATATCCGGTGTAGTGCATACTGCCTGAGAGGTTGTCACAATGCGCTCACATAAAGTTGCTTCATCAAGAACAGGAGTCCCATACACTAGAGACTTAACGTGTCCCCACAGGTAAAAGTCCAGGGGATTCAAGTCAGGAGAGTGTGGTGGTGGCCAAGTAATCGGTCCTCCTCCAACCTATCCAGAGCTCAGGAAAATGGGTATTGACGTACCTGCGGGCAGCAGACTGAAATGTGCAGGAGCATTATCTTACATGAAAAACATTTGTCGATGGGATGCAAGTGGCATATCTTCCAAGTAATCAGGCAATGCAGTACGCAAGAAATTCGTGTAGTTCTGTCCAGTAAGCCTATTCAGAAGAATGTAGGGTCCCAACAAGAAATCACCAACAATGCCTGCCCAGATGTTAATGGCGAACCTCTGTTGATGAGAAGATTGGATGATTGCATGAGGAAATGTAAAATATTACTAAAATTAATTTGTGTCACAAAGTTTGAATAAATCTGTAAGTATATGTTTCCAGACCCATGTTGTCACAATTTCTTTTTCTTCTCTCTATGTGAGGAATCCATTCTTAAATTTTTGCCGTCAAGTTTTGGTACACCTTGTAGGGATCACTTTATTTTTATATAGTGTCCTGCCTTTGATATACATTTTCTCCATTGGACTGTGAAGTTTTTGATGCAGTCCTGATAGAAAGAAGAGGGACATGTGCGGCGCCAGTTGCGCACCAACTCTTCTACACTTGCATCATCGAACCGCTGTCCTCCTAGGTCTTGTTTGAGTGGTCCAAACAAATGGTAGTCACAGGGTGATAAATCTGGACCTATGGAGGGTGTTCCAGAGGTGTCCAGTGAATTTCCTCCAGTTTTTCCTGCGTTAAAGCGGCCTTGCATTGTCATGGAGAATAATGACATTTCGGATTGGTTGCCAGTGTTGCTAAGTGCCATACACAGCTTTTCTTCATTCAAAAGGAGACAGTAAAAGGCTGCATTAATTGTCCTTTGTTCGTGAAGAAAATCCACCAGCAAAACGGCCGCGGAGTCCCAGAAAGCGGTTGCAAGCACCTTTCCAGCAGATGGGCGTGTTCTGGCCTAGACTGGACCTCCTTCGTCTCTTTGCCGTCACTCCATACTTGCTTGATTTGACTCTGGGGTTTAATGATGCACCCAAGTTTCATCACAAGTCACAATACAATGCAAGAAATCTGCTCCTTCCTCTTCGTAGCGATGCAGGAATCTCTAACGAACTTCCTGGCATAAAGTTTTTGTTCCTTGTTGAGGAGACGAACGAACCCACCTGGCAGACAATTTTCTGAAATGGAGTTCATCTTGAAAGATGGTTTGAACACTTCCGTAACTTATTCCTATGGCCAAAACAATTTGCAAAATTTTTATTCGTCGATCTTCACCAATAATGTCACGAATGGCAACAATGCTTATCCGCGGTCTCCTTTCATGAGGTTCATCTTCCACAGCTTCTCTTCCTGCCACAAATTTTTTAGCCCACTCGTACACTCAAGTTTGCGAAAGTGTTTCTTCCCCAAACTGTGCGCGAAGCAGTCTCAAATATTTTGGAAGGTTTGATGCCCTCTTTTGCGAGAAATTTGATAATGATGTGTTGCACAACAGACGCGCACCTCTTGCTCACTCATGGCGTACTGAAGCAGCCCTGCTTTCCACTGTTGTTCGGGCGTGCAAATCTCTAGACACCCCCATTAACATCCTGGCAAAGCCCCACCTCAGAATTATTACTAACAGCAGTGGTACATTCAAATTCCCGTTTATATTTGATCTGCCTTCGTACAGATCATACAACTTTCACTGTGTGTGCTGTGAATACGTTTCTTGAAGATATTCCAGCAACCTTCACTGACCTTGACAATTTTTCAAGAAAAAGACATGAAATTAACAGGAGCTGACCAACATTAAAGAAAATGAAAAACCTGGTTGACTACTTGTATTGTGAAAGATGATTTTGTTGTTCTCAGATATGAAGTTAATAACTAGGGCCCGGATGTTTATGACCTAAAAGTGTTAGAAATATGCGAGCATTTATGACCTAAAAATGTATTAAAATATGACAATAAACATATATAACTTAAAAGTTTTTGGTCAAATTTTTGAAACCTTCAAAATATTGCTGCTGTTTAAATTAACATTATATTGAAAATATACTTTTAAAAATCTAGAACATTCAATAATAATAAATAAGTAATAATTTATAATTATATTTTGAATTTATTTAATTACTCTATCCAGAGGTAACTCTCAACTCTGAACAGAATGAAATAAATGTCACATTTTGATGGGCGACAAAGAATTACAATAGCAAATTATGAATATTTTAAAGTTTTCAAATAGGAATGATCTTCTATTTTCACACCACATTGACTTGTAACGGGGGTAAGACCGCTCGACATCGCAGGATGTTAGTGGGCCATATCTGAAATACGGCAAATTCGACTTCAACTGAGGCTCACTATTCTCTCGCTTTGTACACATGTCTCTTTCTACACAGCTTATCCTCCTAATTCACATAAACATATGTTTCTAAGAAAGATAATTGTTAAAAATTACAGACAAAAATTAGGAGATGTGAAAAGTCCATCTTTGAGACAACTGAAAGTAGGTATGTGAAAATGGAATAAAAATTGGACAAAAACACAAAAATTCGCGGAGAAATATGACCACAATATGAAAAATTGCCAGAAAAAACGTTAAAAGAGCCAAAATATGACTTTATATGACACATGAAAATTGCATAATTTTAGTCACTGTAGATAATCATGCTTAAGTTTTATTTTCCATGGAAATAATATCAAGAAATAAAATATGACAGGTCATAAACATCCAGGAATAGTTACAGATATCTGTAGAGATGAGTTCTTGGTGAATGATTTACATCCACGTCAAGGATGGCAGTGGTTAAAGGATAAGGATGAAATATGGTATCCTTACCATGCTATTAAAAAGAAGATTGATCAGCCTTTCCTCATTAACGAGAGAGGATTGTTTCAGGTCAGTGACAGAATGCAAGACTTGAGTTTGAAGTGTGCATCAGTGACAATTTATAATGATTATATATTAAAAAGATGGTTCATGGTGTGGGTTACTGCAGTCACGTCCTAGTTCGTGAAGCATGAACAACAGCTGAGTGGCCTAGTAAGTGGTCCTGAGACTCGAGATACCAGTTGGTATGGAATGGGAGTGGGCATCTTGGACATTTTGAGTTATGGCTCTCCTTGTGCTCAGGCGGCTAGGACTATACAATCCACCAGTGGTCCCTAACCCATTAGAGGAGAGATCTTCACTAGGACTATGTGTTAAGTAAAAGTAGCATCCTGCTTCACAGAATTTACCGAGCTCAGAACATTTTAAGAAAGCCTCGGACCTATGAGAGTAACGGAGTCCCACACCCACTTGCCAGGTGAAAGACTCCTTGGAAACAACTTGGATAACAAAATGGAATACGTTGGGAAGCTAGGCCCTATCAATATTAATGGTGATTATGGAAGAAAGAAAATAGAATTGGCTGCGTCAGCAAAGAGGATGCATCTGGATGTGCTAGGAATAAATGATATTCGGATAAGGAGATAAAGTGTACTTGACAGGTGTTAAAAAGGGAAGGGCTGAGTCTGGGGTAGGGCTGTTCATCAGGAATACAATTGCATGCAACATTGTTTCTGTTAGGCATGTAAATGAGCGATGTTTTGTAGCAATAGACTCTAGTCTCTCTGACCATTTTTTTTGCTCGGAGTGAATTTCGTGCACATTTTGCGCTATTCTTCTAAATAAATTAATTAAATGAACAGGGTGCCGAAACACGATACCTATACAGAAACTTATTTTGAATGCACAAAAAATAAAATTTTGAATTTCTTTTTATTTACACTCATTTTTAACTGCTCTGTCAACAATACTCTTATAATTTGAGGTTATCTGAAATAACCTAGATCTCAGGAAAACTACTACATCTAACGATCATTCATAGACTAAGACCAGGGTGTATAATTCAATATAATAACACGGCAGTCTCCAAATGTTAGATGAAAATGATCAGAGCTTACAAATCAATAAAAGCCAACCCCCAGCCCTTACATGCAAATACCTTAGAGAGTAACGATATAATAATTAAGATAGTACACCGAAGGAAAACATGAATGATACGCGCTTCATTTTATTTTTACCTTGTTTTCTCCATCAATACTCGCCATGTTCGTTCAATTATGACGATTATAACCCAGGGGATCGAACCATGCGATATACGTATTTTCAACACGTCTACGTAATATGGTCAGATAAAATACAAAAATATGTCCACCAAACTGTCCGATGAAACTTATGTTACAAGCAAACATAGTATACACATAAAGCCAGTCCACTCCATTTAAATACAGGTGTAAGGTAAAAGAGGTTATCAATTTTCTCTCATGTTATTAGCTGCACGGACCACATCCACACAAATTAACAAAAAAAAATCGAACCATCATCCGTATGGCAAAGAATTCCTACGTAAAGAGTGTCTTCTCCTATTCGTTCTTATGTCATCAACCACCACAAGACCAAAGAGGATGTATGGTATAAGACATAAGCCAGAGAATGAATGATATATGGCCATGTGAATCGAAACAAGAAAACAGTCATATATTTCAGTGCAAAACTGGGTCAATGATCTGAAGTTCTGAATGTCGCTTACACCAAATACAGTGGTCTCTACTGTATTTGCTTACACATCACCAAAGAGAATAAGTAGCACATCACCATCAGTGCACGCTCACGTTCACAGACCAGAGAGCAGAATCTGCAAAGATACCGTAATCGTAAATCGACGTCATTATTTTTTTTAAATCACTGAGCCTGAGCCATGCCCGAGTAAATAACCTTGAAACTAGAGAGCACTTCACTAAAATTAAGTGGTGGTAGAATTCATTTACGGTGTGTAAATTCTTAAAAAGAAGTGTGATCGATTTCATGGTAATTGGACATGACAACCCTAGGAGAGGAAGGAACAGTAATAGTAAGGTTTCTCGGAATTAATGTCAGATATTTCATTTTTGGGTTCTTCTGAATATTCTTACAGGACGACATTAATATTTTCACCCTTGTAGATAAGTAATTTTTAAGTGTTTGGGTAAAACTTTACTTCTCGCAGCCCAACGTTTATAACATTATCGGGAAGTGAAAATAATGTAAATCTTACTTGGAATTCCTTTTAGAGGAGAGATGTGTTCATTGCCATGTCTAGGAACCCACCAGCCCGCCCCGAGAAATATATTTACTTTTATAACCTAATAAAGAACAGTAGCCGCCATCGTCCATGGCTCAAGTAGTTTCTTGCATTTTGTTTCGAACTCATATTTCGTACATTTTCAAAACCTATTTTAGTGTTGGAAGAAAAAGGGGCGGGGAGCGGTATGTGTATTTTAATTTATGCATGCGAAAACATTAGTTTGCATCTGTCTTTATACCTAGTCCCGAACAAAGAGGATATTCTCTAGTTTTATGCGTGTTCTTTTTTTTAAATGGGTAAAGGTATTCACTTGTCACGTGTATAACAAATCACACCCCATAATCCTGATAAGTCCTTCACATCTTTATATTTCTCTTATATGATCCTTGGTCTTTATAGCGTGAGGTGGTGTGGAGTGCTTCCGTCTACTTATTGTAATTGAGAATGACATAAGTTAAACCTATTTTAATGAATTTATTATTATTATTTTTAATTGTAAGCGCCACGTAATTTTCTGTCAACAGGATAACTTTTGATTCAGCTTCTATCAAATCTCAATTGTTAAACAGTAGAAGGTCTTTGATTACATGCCGTTTAATGCCTAATTCTGAACGTGTATAAATAAATATTATGGAATAGTTGCAGTTATAGTATAATATAGGGTGTAATTTTATAATCAGCTGATTATACTTCCACGGTCGAAGAAGCAGCTCATAACAGCGGGCATGCTTGTGACTATGCTAGAACAGTCAGAAATACCGTACTTTATTATTTATCTTCTGATAAATGCTTTGAGATTTTTAAAGTTTGATGTGTAATTTTTCTCTTATGATCAAACAAATCTGTGTACAGTAACTTAGTTTTTTTTCTTTTCATTTTTTCCCTAACTGGTCTGTCTGTATAAGTTAATTATTATTCCCTTTTGTTATTTGCTAGTCTGATAGGTCCTTTCTTTCTCTTTGTCAGAATTGATTGATACATCTGAATTTCTTGGAGCAGCTGTGTAATTCTGAGTATTTGCTTCCTTGAAAGATGCTGGCAAAAGAAGTGGTAATTCAAGCTGTTTTGCAAATGCTATCTTTTGATGTGAAATAATACTGATTCTTTTGTACCCTGTGATTTTGTGTTTAAAAGAAATAATAGTGTTGCTTTACTGAACTGATTGCCATATTTTAAGTCTCCATTGAGATTATTGCAATGTATTGTTTAGTGAGTTTGTTATTGGAAAACAATGAGTCATGGTTTAATTCCTATACCTCACTTCAAGTAATTTTATTTCATCTACATCTGAGGTAATACTAACTAATAATTTTTGTTGCAAAATTCCTTCCAATTATTTCTGTTGAAGTAGTTCACATTGTTGCTAATGAATGATATTGATAATAATAATAATAATAATAATAATAATAATAATAATAATAATAATAATAATACCGAGCTCGATAGCTGCAGTCGCTTAAGTGCGGCCAGTATCCAGTATTCGGGAGATAGTGAGTTCGAACCCCACTGTCGGTAGCCTTGAAGATGGTTTTCCGTGGTTTCCCATTTTCACACTAGGCAAATGCTGGGGCTGTACCTTAATTAAGGCCACGGCCGCTTCCTTCCCACTCCTGGCCCTTTCCTGCCCCATCGTCGCCATAAGACCTATCTGTGTCGATGCAACGTAAAGCAACTAGCAAAAAATAATAATTTTTAAAAAAGGGACTGCACACAAATGTGCAAAGAGATTGAAGTTTACAGGTTTCTACTGTACTCCTTAAAATTGTCTTTGATATAAAATCATTTCATAATTTATGATGGAATCCATCCTTGTGACTATCTCATAGCTCATAGTTTGCTTCAGCCCATTTCTGCTCCATTATAGTGTCTGTGATGAAGAATTCAAGCCATATACAATCCCATTTCATATTCATTCAAGTAGTTGAGCACTTAGTCAAGTTGGTGACAGCGTTAAGCGGAGTGTTAACTCCTCAATGTAGAATGGTTCTTTACCATAACCGTCATCATGTTCCCAAGAATTTGAACTTCTAAAGTATTTATGAAGAGGTTAGTGTTCTCATTTGGTTGTGGATACAGCTCGCTGTTCTCTGTTCTTAATGAACGTGATTAACCCGCTGTTGGTCAAGGGGTGAACGTGCCGCTCACTATCAAAATAATTTTGCTGTAAAAGCCCGGAAGCTGCATATAGTGGCGTGTAACTATGAGTAGCTGTTCATTGGAATGTCTGGAGTGAGGGGAATCAGTCAGATCGCAATTGTATCACCTTCAGCGAGTTCAGTGCTACTGAGCTGTATACTATTACATATCAGTGAGCGGAGCGCTTACCCTAGAAGACCATCCGTATTTATTACTGATTTGGTTTGATTCTCCATTTTCATATTTTGCGTTTGGCTTGCCAGATTTTTAGAATTCTTACAATTAATCACCAGTTTTAATTATTGTTTAGCCTACCTCATTTTTTTTTTTTTTTTTACATTATGAGAGTTTAAAATCAAAAGGCTAATTAGCTTGAAGAGGAGTTGGACCATGCAGAGAATATGTTTCAGTACGGAAACAGTTCTTGTGATGATTCTGAGGTAGATGAGTTTGTAAATAGTGACCACAACAGCAAAAGTGAACAACCTGCTGAAGATGGTAAAGAGGAAGAAAGTGCCGGCAAGAGAACGCAATGGAGAATCCACGCACCAAATCAGTGCAGACACAGACCAAGGAGGAACATCGTAATTCACCTTCCAGGAGTGACGGGAGGCCAGGAATTGAGAGACAATTACTGAAGTATGGAACTTCTTTTTTCCAGTGTTGGTTCTTGAAGAAATAACCTACTATATCAGTATGATGAAATGTTAGTTATTTTGAGGAAGGTGCTTTTTTTCTGGCAGTATATGCAAAAAAAAAAAAAAAAAAAAAAAAAAGCACTGGCAAAGTATGGCTTGAAGATGTTTGCTGTAGTAGATGTGAGAATATTTTATATACAAAGTATTGAAGTTTATTTTGGAAATCTACCAGAGGGACCTTTTCATTTGGATAATACACCAATGTGAAGAGAATGATTTGACCATTTCAGGCTTGGGTCGAAACGTGGCAGTGGACAATTGGTTCTCCTTTGTGCCCACTGTAAATGAGTTGGCTACTCAAAAGAATTTTATGATAGTAGTGACTTGATGAAAAACCACAGGGTACCTTTAGAAATTGTAAACACTAGACGAAGGCCTCCTTTCTGTAATCCCTTTGGATTTGGCAAAAACGCAATGGTCGTGTCTTAAGCTCCTAAGAAATGTCTGAATGTCATTTTATTAACATTGCATTATTCTGATAAGACTGATGAAGTTTCTAGAGAACTAAAAAATCCTGTTGTGAAGTGGATGTCATTTTTGACATGATGTCTGAGTACTCACTTGCAAGCATTTCATTTTGGTGGCCTCTTAGAAAATTTTCTTCTTAACACTGGTGGAGTAAATTCACAAATCATTCTGAATTGCAATACTAGAGGAAAGCTTTCAAGAAGAAAATTCCTGGAAACCTTGGGTCTAGATTTCACAAAGACACACTTGACCGTAAGAGCCTCATACAACGGGCTGAATAACAATTGTGACCGAAAAATAAAGTGATTAAAAAAACAAATAACAGAGCAAAAATAGTTTACCAAAGTTAAGAAAACCTCGCCATGTAACATTGGTGAGCTCTGCGCTCACCCTCGACCATCCGCATCCGTTCAGGAGGCTCGACCAGCGGCGGGTTAATATTGTTAGATTGGCTAGTAAGAGATCAATTCTTCAAATTTGGAAATCACCGTAACAATAATCGAGAAGTATACTTGTGCACATATCTTTCAATAATAATAATAATGATTTAGAAGCCCGAACAGTTTGATTTTTGAGTCAAAGGACACCTGAAACATTCCACTGCTTGACACATGATTGTCATCATTTTAGTTATTTTGTTTGTTAATTTCCTGATTTCCTCAAAAGTCTGATCTTCTCCTGGTGCTTTGTAGTTTTTTAATTTATTCAATGCTTGGTAGACTTCCTTTATTGTGGGGGGACTGATGTTCTCTGGTGGTGTTTTTTTTTTGGGTTAGTGTTGTACAAATAAAGGAGTTCTGTGGGTTCCTCACAATTTAGAAGCTTGTTGAAATATTTAGCCAGAATTTCTGCATTGTCTTTATTGTTATGAGCCAGCTTACCATTTTCATCCTTTATCAGTAGGGTCGGGGGTTCATATTTTTGGATCTGTTTTCTGAAGGTTTTTTAGTTGTCCCTTGATTGAGTTTTATGTAATTCTTCTTCAATTAATTGCAGTGTGTCGTTATGATGCTGTCTTTTTATTCTTCTTAGGACTTGGGTAGTTTCTTTTCTCTGTTTTACTAGATTTTGACAGGATATTTCTGATCTTTGGGACTGATGTAATAGCCATGCCTGATGTCTTTCCTCCACTGTTTTATCACATTCACTGTTCCACCATTAGTGTTTTTTGCGTGGTTTAATTGGAGCCAGGTCTTCTGCAATTTGTTTAAGGTTGTGTACTTAGTCTTCCAAGTTTATCTGTGATTCTTATTTTTTCAGTTGCTTTTTGGTAATTTTCATTGTTGATTAGCTGGGTAGGATCTATTTTTCTGTTAGTTTTAGGGGCTTGCTTTTGTTGTCTCCTCTGGGGAGTGAGTTTAATTTTTATTTTAACTACGTAGTGATCTGAACCTCTGTCTATTCCTCGGAGGACTTTGCCATTATAGATCTCTTTGTGGTGGTATTGTCCATGCAGATGTGATCCAGTTGCCATTCTCCTTTAGTGTAGGTAGGGTGTTTCCATGTTTTGAGTTTTTAAGGTTTTCTCTTAAAACATGTAGATTTTGAGATTAAGTTATGGTTTCGACTCAGATCAACTAGTCTCTCTCCATTTTTATTTGTTTTCTTGTGTGCTGGCCATTTTCCGATGATATCACAGTGTTTTCTTTCTCTGCCTAGTTGAGCGTTGAAGTTGCCCGTTAAAACTTTTACATGGTGTTTGGGTATGTTATCTATGGTCTGGTCCAATAGGTCTACAAATTATTCTGTTTCCTCGTGGTCTTTTGAGGAGTTGTTTTTATCATTAGTGGGAGCATGGGCATTCAAACCATGTGACCTTGCCGCGGTGGGGAGGCTTGCGTGTCCCAATGATGCAGATAGCCGAGCCGCAGGTGCAACCATATCGGATGGGTATCTGTTGAGAGACCAGACTAATGAATGGTTCATCGAAAGGGGGATAGCAGCCTTTCGGTAGTTGCAAGGGCGGCAGTCTAGATGATTGACTGATACGGCCTTGTAATAATACTCCACATGGCTTAGCTGTGTTGATACTGCTACACGGCTGAAAGCAACGGGAAACTACAGCCGTAACTAACTCCCGAGGACATGCAGCTCTCTCTCTCTGTATGAATGATCTACTGATGGTGGCTTCCTCCCGGGTAAAATATTCCGGAGGTAAACTAGTCCCCCATTCGGATCTCCGGGTGGGGACTACACGAGAGGGGGCGATCATCAGGAAGATGGATACTGACATTCTGCGAGTCGGAGCGTGGAATGTTAGAAGTTTGAATCGTTGTGGTAGGTTAGAGAATCTGAAAAGGGAGATGGATAGGCTAAAGTTAGATGTAGTTGGTATAAGTTAAGTACGTTGGCAGAAAGAACAAGATTTTTGGTCAGGCGACTACCGAATTATCAACACAAAATCAAACAGGGGAAATGCAGGAGTTGGTTTAATAATGAATAAGAAAATAGGGCAGCGGGTAAGCTACTACGACCAGCATAGTGAAAGAATTATTGTCGTCAAGATAGACACCAAACCAATGCCCACCACAATAGTGCAGGTTTATATGCCTACTAGTTCAGCGGATGATGAAGAAATCGAAAGAATATGTGAGGAGATAGAAGATTTAATACAATATGTAAAAGGTGACAAGAATCTAATTGTGATGGGAGACTGGAATGCAGTGGTAGGCCAAGGAAGAGAAGGTAGTACAGTAGGAGAATTTGGATTGGGACAAAGGAACGAAAGAGGAAGCCGGCTGGTTGAATTCTGCACTGATCATAATTTAGTCCTTGCCAATACTTGGTTCAAACACCACAAACGACGGCTGTATACGTGGACGAGACCTGGAGACACTGGAAGGTATCAAATAGACTTCATTATGATTAGGCAGAGATTCAGAAACCAGGTGTTGGATTGCAAAACTTTCCCAGGTGCAGACGTGGACTCTGACCACAACTTGTTGGTCATGAAATGCCATCTGAAGTTGAAGAAATTGAAGAAAGGAAAGAATGCAAAAAGATGGGATCTAGACAAGTTGAAAGAAAAGAGTGTGAGGGATTGTTTCAAGGAACATGTTGCACAAGGACTAAATGAAAAGGCTGAAGGAAACACTATAGAGGAAGAGTGAAGAGTCATGAAAAATGAAGTCAGTAGGGCTGCTGAAGAAATGTTAGGAAGGAAGAAAAGATCAACTAAGAATCAGTGGATAACTCAGGAGATACTAGACGTGATTGATGAACGACGAAAATACAAGAATGCTAGAAATGAAGAGGGCAGAAAAGAATACAGGCGATTAAAGAATGAAGTGGATAGAAAGTGCAAGGTAGCTAAGGAAGAATGGCTGAAGGAGAAGTGCAAGGATGTCGAAGGCTGTATGGTCCTGGGAAAGGTAGATGCTGCATACAGGAAAATCAAGGAAACCTTAGGAGAAAGGAAATCTAGGTGTATGAATATTAAGAGGGAAGGAAGACAAAGACAAAGCAGAAAGATGGCAGGAGCATATCCAACAGTTGTATCAAGGTAAAGATGTAGATAATTTGGTTCTGGAACATGAAGAGGCTGTGGATGCTGATGAAATGGGAGACCCAATTTTGAGGTCAGAGTTTGACAGAGCTGTGAGTGACCTCAATAGGAACAAGGCACCTGGAATTGATGACATTCCCTCTGAATTACTGACTGCCTTAGGAGAAAGCAGCATGGCAAGGTTATTTCATTTAGTGTGCAAGATGTATGAGACAGGAGAAGTCCCATCCGATTTTCGGAAGAATGTTGTTATACTTATTCCCAAGAAAGCCGGTGCTGACAGGTGTGAAAACTACCGCATCATTAGTTTAGTATCTCTTGCCTGAAAAATTTTAACACGTATTATTTACAGAAGAATGGAAAAACAAGTTGAAGCTGAGTTGGGAGAAGATCAATTTGGCTTCAGAAGAAATGTAGGAACACGTGAAGCAATCCTGACTTTACGTCTGATCTTAGAGGATCGAATCAAGAAGGACAAGCCCACGTACATGGCATTCGTAGATCTAGAAAAGGCATTCGATAATGTTGATTGGACCAAGCTATTTATGATTCTGAAGATGATAGGGATCAGATACCGAGAACGAAGAATTATCTACAATCTGTATAAAAATCAGTCTGCAGTGATAAGAATCGAGGGCTTTGAAAAAGAAGCAGCAATCCAGAAAGGAGTGAGGCAAGGCTGCAGTTTGTTCCCCCTCCTTTTCAATGTTTACATAGAACAGGCAGTAAAGGAAATCAAAGAGAAATTTGGAAAGGGAATCACAGTCCAAGGAGAGGAAATCAAAACCTTGAGATTTGCCGATGATATTGTTATTTTATCTGAGACTGCAGAAGATCTCGAGAAGTTGCTGAATGGTATGGATGAAGTCTTGGGTAAGGAATACAAGATGAAAATAAATAAGTCCAAAACAAAAGTAATGGAGTGCAGTCGAACGAAGGCAGGTGATGCAGGAAATATTAAATTAGGAAATGAAGTCTTAAAGGAAGTAGATGAATATTGTTACTTGGGTAGTAAAATAACTAACGATGGCAGAAGTAAGGAGGACATAAATAGCAGACTAGCACAAGCAAGGAAGAGCTTTCTTAAGAAAAGAAATTTACTCACTTCACACATTGATATCGGAATTAGAAAGATGTTTTTGAAGACTTTCGTGTGGAGCGTGGCATTGTATGGAAGTGAAACATGGAGGATAACTAGCTCAGAAAGAAAGAGAATAGAAGCTTTTGAAATGTGGTGTTACAGAAGGATGTTGAAGGTGAGATGGATAGATCGAATCACGAATGAAGAGATACGGAATCGAATTGGAGAGAGGAGATCGATTTGGCTAAATTTGACGGGAAGAAGAGATAGAATGATAGGACACATCTTAAGACACCCAGGACTTGTTCAGTTGGTTTTTGAAGGAAGTGTAGGTGGTAAGAACGGTAGGGGTAGACCGAGGTATAAATATGACAAACAGATTAGAGCAGACATAGGATGCAGTAGTTACGTAGAAATGAAAAGGTTAGCACAGGATAGGGTGGCATGGAGAGCTGCATCAAACCAGTCTATGGACTGATGACTCAAACAACACAGTAGGACCTACATTGTATATTTTTGTCATATTGTACTGAGGTTTCTTCTTTTCGTGTGTGTATGTTTTCTACTAAACTACCCATGTATCAGTTTACATTTGCCAGTAAAGATGGTTCCCTTCAGTAAAACTCTTAAGACCAAGAGTAGTAGAAGTTTAACACACCCTTTTTCAGATGTTTCTCTTGCCATTGATTTCTAATCAACACATTGACATAATTGGACCTTGTGGAGTTGGGAAAGAGAAATCGGTGTTCTTGCAGGGATAACCTACTCTTTGTGTTGGACAACACTAATTTCAATGAAACTTGGTAGGGTAATAATTATTCTGCTGTGTAATAATATTTACATACTTAAAAATAGTAATTTGTTGTTGTAGTTCTAATTGAACGTGGTGTACTGAAGCCATCGATTGCAGTGAAACTGGGTATGATAATCAATTAGACATCAAAACATTGCTACATGCCTGCCATTGTTACATAGGCTGTCAACTGAATGGTGTTGTGAATGATCTGAACAGGAATCCAGCAGTTTCCTCTTTTGTGCTAATCCCCATCATCCTTTCCCCTTATCCAGCATCTGCCGGGTCAGGGCAGTTAGTACACTTCTCCATCTTCCTTTCTCCTTCCAGCATTCCTCTTCCATCATTTTGTCCCAATCTAGGTTGTTACTTCTTGTACTCTTCTACTGAATCAATCCACCTTGTTCTAGGTCTCCCTCTCACTCCATTGTACTTCATCTTATCATTTGTTTTGGTATTCTTTTCTCCTCAATCCTCTTTACATGTCAAAATCATCTTAATTTCCTTCTATCAATTTTCTTATTGAAGTTTACCATTCCGACCTCGTTTCTCACATCTTCGTTTCTCAGTCTGTCTTTCCTCTCATACTTAGGTATTTCATTTTGCTGGCTTGAATTCTAATCTCCTCCCTACTTATCATTGCTCTGGTCTCGGCCGAATAATTCCGTATGGGTGCATAATACATTTTGTACATTATCTCTTTACACTTCTTTGGAACTTTCCAGACAAGTTTTCTTATACTCTGGTAGCTGTGGCACCCTCTTGCTAATCTCCATGTCCAGCCTTGTATTCTGCATTAATTCACCCCGTAGGTATTTGAAACTGTCAACAATTTTAAGGCTTTGACCACCAATCTTCGCAATGCGTTTCCATTGTCTTTCTCCTCTTGATATCTCCATGGTCTTATTTTCAAACCATACTTCTCTGTTTTTTCATTTAGTACATCAAGTTGTTCTTGTATTTCTTTGCTGTTTGTTCCCTAGACCACAATATCATCTGAAAACAGTATTATCTCCTTTACAGTTTTGTTATAACCATTAGAAACAAAAAAGGTGACAGCACATTTGCCTCTTTTAGTCCAGTTTCATTTCTAAACCATTCCGTCTTTCTAACTGGAGTCTGTCGCTGCTGACACAGCTGTTGTACATTGCTTGCACCACTTATACAGAACGTGTACCCAGTCTCTTTTCTGACCATGGTTTCTCAAACCTTCTTCCTTGGAATACTATATTCCATATTCGCCATTCTTTTCTATTAATTGCCTCGTGCTGAAGATTGGGTCCACTGCAGATCTTCCACTTCTGTTTCTCATGCAACTCCCCTTCCACCTTTCTTCTCATTCACTTCTCTTATATTCTTTTCAGTATTTTTACCACTCGTGATAAGAGAGTGATTGTATTCGGGAGATAGTAGGTTCGAATCCCACAGTCGGCAGCCCTGAAGAGTGTTTTCCGTGGTTTCCCATTTTCACACCAGGCAAATGCTGGGGCTGTAAATTAAGGCCACGGCCGCTTCCTTCCCAGTCCTAGCCCTTTCCTGTCCCATCGTCGCCATAAGACCTATCTGTGTCGGTGCGACGTAAAGCCAACAGCAAAAACAAAAAAAAACAAAAAAAACTGATTCTTCCTCCTCCCCCCAATCACACACACTTTTTTTGTTGCACAGAGTGAGTTAGCTGTGCAGTTAGGGGCATGCAGCTGTGAGCTTGCATTCAGGTTATAGTGGGTTCGAACCCCACTGTTGGCAGCCCTGAAGATAGTCTCCTGTGATTTTCCATTTTCAGACCAGGAAAATGCTGGGGGCTATATCTTAATTAAGGCCACGTCTGTTTCCTTCTCACTCCTAGCAACTTTCCTGTCCCACAAATACGTATCTGCATCAGTGTGACCTAAAGCCAATTTTAAAAAAACTCTTTTTTGCCCCCTTCTTAATCCTTTTTCCCAGTCTTCTGGCACACATTTCTGTTTCTATATGCCCTTTAACAATCTGTGCACCCATTTTAGTCCAACAGGTCCTTCAGCCTTTATCATTTCCACGTTAATTTCACCCATCCCTGGTGCCTGCCTCATTTTCATATTCTTCTGCTTCCTGATACGTTTCTGCTTATGCAGGTCATTCGCAGACCCTCTTCCAATCCTCTCTTTTTCCCCACATTCTATCATTCATCACTGTCTGCCACTGTAGTCTTCTCCGATTTACGTCATCCTCCACCTGATCCCTCCATCTTGTTTGTGGTCTTCCAATTGGTCTTCTTCCAGATTCTGTCCATTCCAGTGCTCTTCTTGGTAATCTTTCTTGTCCCATCTTTTGACATGGCCAAACCATTTCAGCCTATTTCTTTCCATAGTTTCTTTTATAGTGTTTATCTGTAGCATGTTTTGTATGGTTTCATTTCTTATCTTGTCCCTCCTTGTTTTACCCAAGATCCCTCGCTTGTAATCTACTCAGAGTTTTTTTTGTCCCAAGTCCAACATTCTGATCCATAGTTCAATATTTGCAAATAATATCATTTATATATCATGATTATTGCTGTGGTAGGTACTTTCTAATTTCAAATTATGTCTGTTACACAGTAATAACATTTTGAGCAGTCTCCTATCCTTTCCAAAATTTCTTCCTTGATCTTTCCTTTCCCAGTTAACTTACTTCCTAGGTATTTAAAAGCATCTACTTCTTTAAGAATTTTTTCATCACAACTAATATCCTTCATTTTTTTGTTTTCTCTACTTATTTTCATTACCTCACTTTTCATTAAAATTTCCATGCCTGCTTCTTCAATTACCCTCTGCCAGGTATTTAGTTGTTCTTTCAATTTTTGTTCATTTTCTTCCCATATCATTACATCATCTGCATATCCTATGAATTTCATATCATTTTCTGTTGACCCTTGGCGAACTTTCCTCATAATGTTGTCCATCACTATATTAACGAGCACTGGTGAATGCACACTTCCTTGTCGAACTCCTCTGTCTGTTCTAAACCATTCTGATTGTTTGCCATCTGTTATAACACAGTTCAGACATTTGTTATACATAATTCTGAATTGCATTTCTCTTGACAATTCCACTCTATTCAGCCCTTGCCATATCTCTTCTCTTCTAACTGTGTCATAAGCCTTTTGTATATCTATGAATGCAACTGCAATGTCTTTCCCAAATTCCCATTTCTTGTCTACTATTTGTCTAGCTGTAAATATTGCCCTTGTCCAATCATCAGGAATCTCTCCGTCAGTCCATACTATATTCATTATTCTATACAGCCACTGCATTCGAATAGCTCCTGCAGCTTTAATAATTTCCACTGTGATGACATCTATTCCAGGAGCTTTGCCATTTTTCATTTCTAATAAGCCTTTTCTACATCCGACATTTGTAGATCTTCTCTTCCTATTTCATCTGATAGTTTATTTGTCCTTTCCACTGTAATGGTGATATTTATTTTATCTTAATCTATTTCCTTGGGTTCATTTGTTTTATTTTGTCCTTCATATAGATTTTGGAAGTATTCTTTCCAAATTTTCAAAACTTTTTTCTTCCCACACAGGGTTTCCATCTTTGATGACTTTTGATGTATTTTCTTTTTGCTTCCTTCTGTTACCTAATATGCAGTATAATATTTTCTTATCATTCTTATAATTCTCTTCTATCCCTTTTGTACATTTTTCTCAGGACATAAACCTTACTGACATGAGGAAATGCATGTCAGGCACCGACCATTTAGTGTATAACAAAATATTAATGCAAAGATCCATGATAGGCCTAGCAAGCCAGTGGTAGCGTATTATATCATTTTCAACAATCAAACAAGCCTCAGATCGAATTTTCATATTAGGGTCTGCTAATTCCACCTCTAACATTTGTGATAATAAAAGGTTATATTATGGCATGTAGGTACGCTTATGTATCGATGACCAAGATTTCATACCTACTACATAATATTTTAGCTTCCATTATACAGAAGTATTAAAATCCTAATATTTTGATTTATTTGTATACTGTATGTGTTAGTATGTTTGTAGAACATCAAATTCTGTTCACATTGTTGAATTCTGGTTTTCAGTATAGGCTAAATTGTTTTGCAGACCTTAACTTTCAAATAATATATTTCAAATGTGCACAATGTTAAAGTACCATATCATACACAGAAAGTGCTTAATGGTACAGTTCTTTTACTACAGAACATTAAATGATGTGTCGCAGTGAGCTTTGAAGATTTCACAGATACACATTTTGTTTGGCATGTGATAGTGTTTCACCATAAAAATCATGTAATGGTAGCAGTGCACCCCTTAAGTCCCTTATTGTTTAATATAGCTACACATGATGTAATTCAAACAATTTTCACTAAAGTTGTAACTTTAAAATAGAATTATTGGTATCTTTCTACAGTAAGTAGGCCACATAAGCAAGGTCATTCTACATCATCACAGATTAACTATTCCGAGATACAACAAGTAATTATAACACTACCGTTGATTGTTCAGTAAAAGTGACCATTCACCCAAGTTTCATTGAAATCTGTATAATCCAACCAAAACAGTTCCCTTGTTAGGAAATTAAAGGCCATCCTGGAAGAAGTGTGAGAAAGGATAATGGAACAGAAAACTTTCTGTGACATTCCCTAGGACTCTGTTTCTAACTGAAACTTGTTTGCATTCCATGTATCTGCTCTTGCATGAAAGTAATGGAGGGGCCACGTGCAGGAACTTATTTAATAGCACTTTGGCTGCCTGTGTGTCAATTTGTGTTCTGTTACACTCATCAGGTGGCAGAAAAGCCAGAACTCTATTGGACAGCCTTTCCTTACTTTTAATTAATTTTGTTACTCCACATGTCACCAGAGATATTTTATCTGTCAGCATTGTATGACGTGGAATGCTGAATGGGCTCTCTTCCATACTTCGAAAATCTCACTCTGCTGGAAACTAGGCCTAGGGAATTCCTAATAATAATAATAATAATAATAATAATAATAATAATAATGTTATTTGCTTTACGTCCCACTAACCACTTTTACGGTTTTCGGAGATACCTAGGGAATTCCTGTCTTACAAGTTAGGTTCTTTATACCCCATTATCTCTCTCTGGTTATTCCCAAATCCACGAATATGACTTCTGTACCCAAACTCAACAGAAGAAAAGAGATTTTCCAGTTGTCTGCAATGACAAGAATGCAAGCATCCATTTATGTATTAGATGAATTTTTCAGGAGCTTCTAAACAAATTTATTTGGATGTAGATTCTTTGAAAGTAAGTAATAAGTCAAAAGAATCTTTCCAAGTTCCTCTTTCCATTCTGAATTCATACATTTTATTTGCAGTGTTGTAGAAACTGAGTAAGCTAATTTCTTGAAATATGGCAATAGTCATTAGTTTATAAAATTGTGTTTGTATGCTGTAGAACTGAATTTCTAGCATTGAATTTTTTGTAGGACTTGTTTACTAGAAAATGCATGATTTCTTTGCCTGTGACACTAATTTTGAGAATATTTGTGTACTAATACTGTGACTGCTTTTAAAAGGTTTTCAAATCTTTATTTGGGCTATTTTCACTTATTGTAACATTTGTAGAAGACGAAGGGTTTTAAGAAGGAAAATAAAGTTGGGATTGTTATAATATTAAATTGTCTTAAGAAATTTGAACTCTCTTACTTCTTTCACTTGCAAAGTTTTAATACTTTTAAGTTCTTGTATTACTATAGGCCTACTTAAATATTTTCTGTAGCACTGTTTTTCATGAATAACACTTCTTGCAGCTTTTGTTGAATTTGGAAGTAAACTTTGTTTCCTTCTTCCCAAGTAGAATGACTGGCCAGAACAAACTGTGGAAAATGTAGTTGAAAAGGCCAGCTAAGAGAGTTTTTATTTGGATATTATTTGTTTTATTTTAAAACGTGAAGTAAAAACTACAGGTTTATATTTTTATTAAAATAATTTTTTAAACAATTGGTGCCCTTTCTGTTACTTTTAATTGTAACATGTTGGAATGTCGCCTATTTCATGCCCCTCAGTATATTTCCAGAAGAATAGATTGATCCATTTTACACCCTTGACAAGTTGTCAATCACCATTGATTTGCATTTAGATCTGCTGTCTAGGTGGCAAATTCCATATCAGTTGATTATCTATAGTCTTTTCTTATACTATAATTACAAAGAAGTTGGAAATTTATCGAACATCTCCCTTCCAATCCCGAAACAAATGTTTGCATTGTAATAATGGACCTCAGTATACTTCCAGAAGGAGAGAGGATTAATCCATTTTACACCCCTAACAAGTCCTTGATGAGCGCTCAAGAAGGCAATGACTGATGATGTTCACAAGTAATTCCCTTGCTCAGGTTTTGCTATATAATGGAGGTTCATAATCATTACATTAGTGTATGAGTGATCAGAGGTAAATATTTGGATTACCTACTACATTCTTGTAAGTAAAGGCAGAAACACACTACTGTCACTTCACATGAACTCACACCGAGTTGAGTCGGCATGGAGGGGAGGTTGATGATGTCACTGCATGTGGGGTGAAGACAGGAATACACACTGTCCTCACATTCACAGATCACAGTATACTTCATCCGATAGTACATCCAGTTGCCTGTGCTGTTTCTGTTGTCTTGAGTACGGTGGATACCTGAGACTAATTTGCGGATGGAAGAGAAGGGTGAATACCACAATTTAGTAAGGGAGTTAAATGGGCATCCACAAAGATTTCAGATGTATTTCAGGCTGAACAGAGATGAATCCCAAGTACTCTACTTACATAATCTCATCAAGGATGAAATTGTTGGCCGAATTGCGCCCTGCATTTGCAAATGATTCTGAGAAATCCTACATAGGAGGCTTTTCAGATACGAGAAAATTTCAAATTTACTTTAGCTCGCCTGAAGGCTCAATGCCATGGCAATTACCAACCATTCGTCGTGGAGGAATACATTGAACAAAGAAGAAAAGGACTGCACGGTAGTGAATGGATCAGACTACTTCTTCCACCGCTTTTCCATATCTGTGGGGCCGCGGGTGCGAACTGTGTCGCACGTGGGGATTTGGCCCTGTTTTACGGCCGGATACCCTTTCTGATGCCAATAGTGAATGGATCAAACAATAAACATTTATTCACCGATTTCTAATTCAACAGAATAATGTGTATTTGTAATTTGTGTAGTTTTATATTATTATTATTATTATTATTATTATTATTATTATTATTATTATTATTATTATTATTATTATTATTATTATTATTGCGATAATAAGCATAAGTACAATTGTGGACTGTTTTCAACAATTGAATGCCTGTTAAAATTAGTACCTGTGATCTTTAATTCCTTTCCTATTTTGTCCCATGCCTCGTGCCACATTTGCTAATTTCTGTGGTTAATCGAACCCATGTCATACAGATTCTTGTGTTCTCCCACCAATTCAGTTAACATTTCTTCCATATCGTTAAAAGAAACTGCTTTTATTGACACCTCAAATCGCCAGATATGTGCTAGAGCAGAAAAATGTGTTCCGTGTGATGAGCGTCGTCACCATGTTGTATGTCACAATGACGTCAGCCGACATCAACAACCGTGACATGAGTGCGGTGTGATCACTCTACATTTCGTACAGTGGGGAAAAGGCATAGCACATCTTTCTGGACAGGTTTGATTGTGTCATGATATGCGCGAACTCACGTGAAGTGACAGTAGTGTGTTTCCGCCTTAAGATATTTGACATTATATTCATGGTCTTTGTGAGAAGTGAAAAACTATACAGATAACCTAAAACCCTTTGTTGACCCACTTAAAATGGCCACCTCTGTTGATAGAGATCGGCATGCATCAAATTCAATGAGTGAAGAAGTCGCTGATATTTTACCTTAACAGACACCAAGTAAGCCAACAAATAATTCCAATACCGTAAATAACCTTCCACCATCAGGTAACCAAATGACAACTGTCACAACTAGTAATGAACATAATTCAAGTTTAAGCTGTTCTGCTGCAATACAGTCATACCCCTCCAAAGTTCAAGCTATTGTAATCAAATCTCATGATGGGATTAGTATCGAGGATTATGTGCTAGCTATAGAGAATCTTACAACCCCTAGCAATATTCGGTTTGTTTCACTTTTATCTTTCTAGTAAGAAAGCTGTTGAAGATCTGATATTGGCAAACCCCAAGATTTTAATAAACAATGTATCACTGGAAATACGACCCCTTGTAACCAAAAACAAGCATATTATATTATCAAACATCTGTCCTGTGATCCCAAACTATGTTATCGAAGAGGAATCATTAAAACTCTGTGTGAAATAGAATCACCCCATTTAGAACAGGCTTGTCAATTCCAAGATTCTCCCACATTTTAAACTTCCGAAGACAAATATACATTCAAAATGAAGACTTTGATAAACTCCCCGAATCCCTCCATATTGAATATGATGGTACTAACAACTGGATTTATCATAATCCGACTCACCCACTTGTTTTCTTTGCCATACCGAAGGACATCTGGCCAAAGATTGCCCTAATAACGTTTCACTTCCAAAAGATGAATCCTCCTTCAATGAGCCAGCGCGAAGCAATCCTCATATATTTTATATAAACTATTTTAAATATGTGTTGTTATACAAAGTTTACCTAGTGTGTGTGTATTGTTGCTATATGTGAATTTATTCTCTTGCTTGGTTTTACGAAAGGCTGATGATGACATTGAAAATATGACAAAACCGGTACCTTCATAATAATAAAAATGTTGTAGTATAACTTATGTGCAACAGTTTTGTGTGTATTGAAAAGGTGGGTTTCCTTACATTAAAATTACTTGTGTGATTCTCAGTTCAATACCGTACAACCATGAAGTTTTTAACTTTAGAAACAAGTAGCAAGAAAAGCTACGATGTACTTGATGGAACTGGATTTCATGAAGTTTGTATATTGTCCTTTAGGATCTTGTAATAAAATTGTCCACATGGTAACATCAAAAAGTGACTTTAAAGTGCTACTGTACATTTGCTTTAACAGTGTTGGTGTCTAGTCTTCATTTTGTTGCTACAAAATGAATTAATGAGAAAAAGCACATGCTCAACAGAAGCGTTAATCCCAGGGAGATAGAGAGCAAATTGAACTACGGAAGAGGAGGTTGACACATCTACATTGTTCTCAACAAATAATGTTCTAAAACTTTTTACCCACTTTTCTTCAACTGTTAAATAATACTAATATACAGTATTGTGCACCATGTGCAAGGTTATGAAACATTAATTATTAATAGATTTGAATCATTGTCCACACTTAAGTAAATGGTACCGGTTTCACATAATTCACACACACAGTATTCACTGAGCTCATTGAACGTCTTCGTTTTTTCAGATCTTGAAGTGATATTTGTATCCTGCAATGCCTGTTACTACATCTCTGTTTGAAGCCTGCTTCAGTCCACTCCCATTCAGTCATGGCGTCCATTGCATAAAACTCCTCCCATATTTCTTCTTTCTTCCATACCTTTCCTCTACCACTACAGTCCTCTGTAGCTGACAATAACAGTTCTGTTTTGAGATCTGCTAGAAAGTCTCTCGTAGAAGTACACAAACCATTCTTGATGGTGTATATATGGATAGCCCTAGGAAAATGGAAATCTACAACCTGTTTTCCAGTCAGTGACCGGGTCAGGGATGTAATGAATGAATCATATATAGGGTATTAGTACGATGGGGTCGCCACTCCCAAAGTTGAGTAACGACTGACAGATGAAATGAAGTGATATTGGAGAGTGTTGCTGGAATAAAAGATGACAGGGAAAACCGGAGTACCCAGAGAAAAACCTGTCCCGCCCCCGCTTTGTCCAGCACAAATCTCACATGGAGTGACCAGGATTTGAACCACGGTATCCAGCGGTGAGAGGCCGACGCGCTGCCATCTGAGCCACGGAGGTGGATAGCCCTAGGATCCATTTTAAAAATCTTGCTTCAATGTATTCAAAATTTCATAGACGGGTCTGTGTCGGGTATTCCCATATGATCTGAAGTTCATATGCGCATATTGCCTGAATTTTGACTGCGAATAGCTTCAGGGCCGTAACTAGTATCATATCTATTAAAACATTTGATCTCTTCGCATGTACTGCTGTCACGAGCCTTTCCCTTATATGCTCTTCCTGTTACATTTATAGTTATAGTATGTGGGTTACTGTAGTCACGTCCTAGTTCGTGAACCATGGGCAACGGCTGAGTGGCCTAGTAAGTGGTCCTGAGAGTCGGGATACCAGTTGCTATGGAATGGGAGTGGGCATCGCGGACATATTCTGAGTCATGGCCCTCCTTGTGCTCAGGCGGCTAGGACTATACAATTCACCGGTGGTCCATAACCCGTTAGAGGAGGGGTCCTCACTTGGACTATGTGCAAGAAGGGCAGCATCCTGCTTCATGAATTTACCGAGCTCAGAACATTTTAAGCAAGCCTCGGACCTATGGGAGTAATGGAGTCCCACTCCCATTTGACAGGCGAGGGACTCCTTGGAAACAACTTGGCGAACTAAATGGAATTTGATGGGGAGCTATCAATATTAATGGGGCTTTTGGAAGAAAGAAAGTAGAACTGGCTGAGTCAGCAAAGAGGATGCATCTGGATGTGCTAGGAGTAAGTGATATTCGGGTAAGGAGAGATAACGAGGAAGAGATAGAAGATTATAAAGTGTACTTGACAGGTGTTAGAAAGGGAAGGGCAGAGTCTGGGGTAGGGCTCTTTATCAGGAATACCATTGCACGCAACATAGTTTCTGTTAGGCACGTAAATGAGCGAATGATGTGGGTAGATTTGTCAGTTGGAGGAATTAGGACAAGAATTGTGTCCATGTATTCACCATGTGAGGAGGGTGCAGATGAGGATGAAGTTGACAAGTTTTATGAAACATTGAGTGACATCGTGGTCAGGGTGAACAGCAAGGATAGAATAGTGCTAATGGGCGATTTCAATGCGAGAGTTGGGAATAGAACTGTAGGATACGAAAGGGTGATTGGTAAATGTGGGGAAGATATGGAAGCTAATAGGAATGGGAAGCATTTGCTGGACTTCTGTGCTAGTATGGGTTTAGCTGTTACGAATACATTCTTCAAGCATAAGGCTATTCACCGCTACACATGGGAGGCTAGGGGTACCAGATCCATAATAGACTATATCTTAACAGACTTTAAATTCAGGAAATCTGTTAGGAATGTACGAGTTTTTCGCGGATTTTTCGATGATGCAGGCCACTATCTGATCTGTAGTGAACTAAGTATCTCTAGGCCTAGGGTAGAAAATCTGTCTGCAAATGAATAAGGGTAGAAAATCTCCAGGATGAGGAAATTAGACAGAAGTACATGGATATGATTAGTGAGAAGTTTTGAACAGTAGACAGTAAGCAGGTTTAGGATATAGAAAGTGAATGGGGGCATACAGGGATGCTGTTGTTGAAACAGCAAGGGAATGCCTAGGAACAATTGTGTATAAAGATGGGAGAAGGCAAACCTCTTGGTGGAATGATGAAGTGAGAGCAGCCTGTAAACGTAAAAAGAAGGCTTACCAGAAATGGCTCCAAAGAAGGGCCGAGGCAGACAGGGATTTGTACGTAGATGAAAGAAACAGAGAGATGCAAATAGTTGTTGAATCCAAAAAAGGAGTCATGGGAAGATTTTGGTAATAACCTGGAAAGGCTAGGTCAAGCAGCAGGGAAACCTTTCTGGACAGTAATAAAGAATCTTATGAAGGGAGGGAAAAAGGAAATGAACAGTGTTTTGAGTAATTCTGGTGAACTCATAATAGATTCCAGGGAATCATTGGAGAGGTGGAGGGAATATTTTGAACATCTTCTCAATGTAAAAGGAAATCATCCTGTTGGTGTTGTAAACAGCCAAGCTCATGGGGAGGAGGAAAATGATGATGGTGAAATTCTGCTTGAGGAAGTGGAAAGGATGGTAAATAAACTCCATTGTCATAAGGCAGCAGGAATAGATGAAATTAGTCCTGAAATGGGGAAGTATAGTGGGAAGGCAGGGATGGAATGGCTTCATAGAGTAGTAAAGTTGGCGTGGAGTGTTGGTAAGGTACCTTCAGATTGGGCAAAAGCAGTAATTGCACCTATCTATAAGCAAGGGAACAGGAAGGATTGCAACAGCTATCGAGGTATTTCTTTGATTAGTATACCAGGCAAAGTATTCACTGGCATCTTGGAAGGGAGGGTGCGATCAGTCGTTGAGAAGAAGTTGGATGAAAACCAGTGTGGTTTCAGATCACAGAGAGGCTGTCAGGATCAGATTTTCAGTATGCACCAGGTAATTGAAAAATGCTACGAGAGGAATAGGCAGTTGTGTTTGTTTCGTAGATCTAGAGAAAGCATATGACAGGGTACCGAGGGAAAAGATGTTCACTATACTGGGGGACTATGGAATTAAAGGTAGATTATTAAAATCAATCAAAGGCATTTATGTTGACAGTTGGGCTTCAGTGAGAATTGATAGTAGAATGTGTTCTTGGTTCAGGGTACTTACAGGGGTTAGACAAGGCTGTAATCTTTCACCTTTGCTTCGTAGTTTACTTAGATCTTCTGCTGAAAGGTATAAAATGGCAGGGAGGGATTCAGTTAGGTGGAAATGTAGTAAGCAGTCTGGCCTATGCTGACGACTTGGTCTTAATGGCAGACTGGGCCGAAAGTCTGCAGTCTAATATCTTGGAACTTGAAAATAGATGCAATGAGTATGGTATGAAAATTAGCCTCTCAAAGACTAAATTGATATCAGTAGGTAAGAAATTCAACAGAATTGAATGTCAGATTGGTGATACAAAGCTAGAACAGGTTGATAATTTCAAGTATTTAGGTTGTGTGTTCTCCCAGGATGGTAATATAGTAAGTGAGATTGAATCAAGGTGTAGTAAAGCTAATGCAGTGAGCTCACAGTTGCGATCAGCAGTATTCTGTAAGAAGGAAGTCAGCTCCCAGACGAAACTATCTTTACATCGGTCTGTTTTCAGACCAACTTTGCTTTATGGGAGCGAAAGCTGGGTGGACTCAGGATATTTTATTCATAAGTTAGAAGTAACAGACACGAAAGTAGTGAGAATAATTGCTGGTACAAACAAGTGGGAACAATGGCAGGAGGGTACTTGGAATGAGGAGATAAAGGCTAATTTAGGAATGAACTCGATGGATGAAGCTGTACGCATAAACCGGCTTTGGTGGTGGGGTCATGTGAGGCGAATGGGGAAGGATAGGTTACCTAGGAGAATAATGGACTCTTATGGAGGGTAAGAGAAGTAGAGGGAGACCAAGACGACGATGGTTAGACTTGGTTTCTAAGGATTTAAAGGTAAGAGGTATAGAACTAAATGAGCCTACAACACTAGTTGCAAATCGAGGAATGTGGCGACGTTTAGTAAATTGTTAATAAACTTAACCATGATAGGTTAATATTGTGTTTGGTCCGTATTGACTGGTCTGAATGTATAATATAACTATTTATAATAGTTTATTTAAATCCGCCTTGATCAATACACTCATTAAATGAAAGAAACATTATTAATTAAACCATGCATGTTTCGGGAAATCTCAACCATTCCCTTCATCAGTGGTTAGATTAAAGAATAACACAATATGACACAATCTTTTGTTTTACAATTTGAAGGAGTATTGTGTTCCAATACATCATAGCAAAGAGTAAAGAGAACTTATGAAATATTATAAAAATGATCAATACATACAATTTTGGTTGAACTGAATGAGAACACTATACAAATTTAGGATTTTGAAGTTTTTCTTCTTTTCTTCTTCCTTTTGTTCCTTAAATTATTATATGCTAGCCTAAACAGTGGGTTATCTTCTGTACTTTTCTCATTTAAACTTGATTCAGAATTACATTTTTGTGTAAGGTAAATTTCTAAATTTTCCAAAACATTAATCAGTTTTCCCTTTTTGGTCGAATGTAATAATTTCATGTCATTGGAAATGTCTGTAAACTTATGATTCATTTCAACCATATGTTCTCCCTTTGCCGAATATCTTTTATGTTTGACCGCATTAACGTGTTCTTTGTACCTTATAGCCAAACTTCTTCCGGACTGTCCTATGTATCGTTGTTTACATGTTTGGCATGTTAATTTGTAAATTTCTGATTTATTAAATATACATTTATTCTCTATTTGATCTGAATTGAAAATGATCTTATTAGTATTATTATTCGTTTTGTATGTGACATTGATGTTCTTTTTCCTGAAAATTTTAGCCAGTTGATAAGAGTGCTTATTTCGAAAAGTTAGAACTACGAATTTCATTTTCTCTTTTCGCTCTTTAATTAAAGTTGTTTTAGGTTCATTTTTCACTTTATTTATCATTCTATTAATAAATCTGTTGGAATATCCGTTGCTACGAGCGATTTGATGGATTATATTTATCTCTCTATTATGATTCTTCTTAGACATAGGTATGTTCATAGCTCTATTAATTAAACCTATGTCTAAGAAGAATCATAATAGAGAGATAAATATAATCCATCAAATCACTCGTAGCAACGGATATTCCAACAGATTTATTAATAGAATGATAAATAAAGTGAAAAATGAACCTAAAACAACTTTAATTAAAGAGCGAAAAGAGAAAAAGAAATTCGTAGTTCTAACTTTTCGAAATAAGCACTCTTATCAACTGGCTAAAATTTTCAGGAAAAAGAACATCAATGTCACATACAAAACGGATAATAATACTAATAAGATCATTTTCAATTCAGATCAAATAGAGAATAAATGTATATTTAATAAATCAGGAATTTACAAATTAACATGCCAAACATGTAAACAACGATACATAGGACAGTCCGGAAGAAGTTTGGCTAAGGTACAAAGAACACGTTAATGCGGTCAAACATAAAAGATATTCGGCAATGGGAGAACATATGGTTGAAATGAATCATAAGTTTACAGACATTTCCAATGACATGAAATTATTACATTCGACCAAAAAGGGAAAACTGATTAATGTTTTGGAAAATTTAGAAATTTACCTTACACAAAAATGTAATTCTGAATCAAGTTTAAATGAGAAAAGTACAGAAGATAACCCACTGTTTAGGCTAGCATATAATAATTTAAGGAACAAAAGGAAGAAGAAAAGAAGAAAAACTTGAAGATCCTAAATTTGTATAGTGTTCTCATTCAGTTCAACCAAAATTGTATGTATTGATCATTTTTATAATATTTCATAAGTTCTCTTTACTCTTTGATATGATGTATTGGAACACAATACTCCTTCAAATTGTAAAACAAAAGATTGTGTCATATTGTGTTATTCTTTAATCTAACCACTGATGAAGGGAATGGTTGAGATTTCCCGAAACATGTATGGTTTAATTAATAATGTTTCTTTCATTTAATGAGTGTATTGATCAAGGCGGATTTAAATAAACTATTATAAATAGTTATATTATACGTTTAGTAAATTCTCAGAGGCTTGCAGACTGAACGCTGAAAGGCATAACAGTCTATAATGATTATGTATGTATGTATGTATGTATGTATGTTAGGTATCTGAATTTTCCATTTCTAAGGTCTGCCCATTGCAGGTCACCCGATCTTCTCTGTTCTATTAAATTTTAACTGTTAGATTCTTCAGCAGTCTATAGAATGGTATAAATGTCACCATATGTTTTGCTTTTCAGGTAGTTCATAAATATATTTATTCAAAATCATTTTTGGCAGACTGAAGAGCCTACATGTCCAGAATGTTGAAACAATTTCAAATTGGATTGTTAGTTCTTAATAAAAATAAGAGGGATAGACTAAAAATGACCATATCAGTTTTATTTAATGAGACTTCATACACCATAAGTTTTGGTAACCCTTCAAATTCCGGTCTGAGTGCCTTTTTATCATTCAACATAAGCAAAGAGCTGCCATCACTTCTGCTTCTCCTAGAGTAAAAGTTACTGATTAATTTCATTACTGTCCACCAATAGTGTTGCAATTACTATCACACCATGACACTGGCCATCTGACTATAACTTGGCCATGACATCCTCCCACCTAATATTCAACATGTTGAAAATTTCAAAAAAGAAATTTAAGAAGGAAATTCTCATGCTCTCTAACCTAAATTCTGTACGTTAGACAAATTTTTACAGTGATGAATCAAAACTGCCATGTTACAAATTGAGTTTCTTCGACAGCTTGATTAAGCGGCCTCGCACAGTCTTTTTCAGCTCTGGCAAATAGTCATTTTGATATTTGATATCCTCATTCTTTGGGGATGTTGGCATCACTGTCAGTCCCCAAACTAAGCCCTTTTCATCAGCAACTTGTTGAGGATCAGGCAGTTGAAGCTCCAATGAGTAAACTTGCTATAGTGGTCTAATGGGATGAACTTTTAATAATAATGTTATTGGTTTTACGTGCCACTAACTACTTTTGCAGTTTCCTGAGATGCCAAGGAGCTGGCATTTAGTTCTGCAGCAGTTCTTTTACGTGCAAGTAAATCTACCGACATGAGGCTGACGTAGGATTCCAGCAAGATATAGCAGATATCTTGGATTCTGGAGGTCAAATGGACTGTATCGCGATTGACATGTCTAAAGCATTTGATAGGGTGGATCATGGGAGACTACTGGCAAAAATGAGTGCAATTGGACTAGACAAAAGAGTGACTGAATGGGTTGCTATATTTCTAGAAAATAGATCTCAGAGAGTTAGAGTAGGTGAAGCTTTGTCTGTAATAGTTGAGAGGGGAGTTCCTCAGGGCAGTGTTATCGGACCTTTATGTTTTCTTATATATATAAATGATATGAGTAAAGGAGTGGAATCGGAGGTAAGGCTTTTTGCGGATGATGTTATTCTCTATAGAGTGATAAATAAGTTACAAGATTGTCAGCAACTGCAACGTGACCTCGAAAATATTGTGAGATGGACAGCAGGCAATGGTATGTTGATAAACGGGGCTAAAAGTCAGGTTGTGAGTTTCACAAATAGGAAAAGTCCTCTCACTTTTAATTACTGCGTTGATGGGGTGAAAGTTCCTTTTGGAGATCATTGTAAGTATCTAGGTGTTAATATAAGGAAAGATCTTCACTGGGGTAATCACATAAATGGGATTGTAAATAAAGGGTACCGATCTCTGCACATGGTTATGAGGGTGTTTAGGGGTTGTAGTAAGGATGTAAAGGAGAGTGCATATAAGTCTCTGGTAAGACAACAACTAGAGTATGGTTCCAGTGTATGGGACCCTCACCAGGATTACCTGATTCAAGAACTGGAAAAAATCCAAAGAAAAGCAGCTCGATTTGTTCTGGGTGATTTCCGACAAAAGAGTAGCGTTACAAAAATGTTGCAATGTTTGGGTTGGGAAGAATTGAGAGAAAGAAGAAGAGCTGCTAGACTAAGTGGTATGTTCCGAGCTGTCAGCGGAGAGATGGCGTGGAATGACATTAGTAGACGAATAGGTTTGAATGGCGTCTATAAAAGTAGGAAAGATCACAATATGAAGATAAAGTTGGAATTCAAGAGGACAAACTGGGGCAAATATTCATTTATAGGAAGGGGAGTTAGGGATTGGAATAACTTACCAAGGGAGATGTTCAATAAATTTCCAATTTCTTTGAAATCATTTCGGATAAGGCTAGGAAAGCAACAGATAGGGAATCTGCCACCTGGGCGACTGCCCTAAATGCAGATCAGTATTGATTGATTGATTGATTCAAATAGCACCGGACTGAGTCAGGATCGAACCGGCCAAGCTGGGGTCAAAAGGCCAGCTCCTCAACTGTCTGTGCCACTCAGTCCGACAGATGAGTTCTTCAGCAACAGTAAGTGGCCATTCTAGCCTCTTCATATTATCTGCGCTGACCAACACAGTTTCTCCCACTTTGGCTCACGAGTGGGTCTCCTCTTGTTCCAAGTCAACTGTCTTAAGTACTCAGTGCAAAATCTCTTTCTTAGCAACGTTTGCTTGTAACGAAGCCTCCAGTTCGGGTTACTGGCCTCATAGGCATCGCAGTCCAGGGTATCAGTTTGCTGCACATTGCAAAGTAACATTGCAGGCATCTGTGGTAAAAGATCCTTATTACTCTCCAACATACAGATTAGTGGTCTGTAGTTGATCTGAACCTCCACCTTGCAGAGAATGGTCCTCAACTCCTTAGCGTCCAACGTTGCTTTGACGAGAGTTCTTCTCAGCAGGTCCTCAACTCCTTAGCGTCCAACGTTGCTTTGACGAGAGTTCTTCTCAGCAGATTCTTTGTGACTCCAATTAGCTGCTCCCAATGTCCTCCACTCTCACAGGAGGAGGATGAAATTTCCAGTCACTCCATTTGGCACTGCTGTACTCCTGGATTTTTTCCTCAATCTAAAGACTGAAAAACTGTGTATGCACCCCTGAAATTGGTCCCATTGTTGCTGAAGATCACACCTGGGCATCCTCGTCTCACGATGAATCTGTACAGATCCTGGATAAATGCATTTGTTGACAATCCTTCCACCATCTCCAAGGGTACAGAACAAGTGAAGAATGCAATCCAGATTTTCTCCAGTAATTTGGAAACTAATTCATCTTGAGTAACTTATACTATAAGGGTAGAGGAAGTACCTCTGTATAAAGGTGATCAACATTGTACCAGTTGCAGACTACTCATTTCCTCACCGATGAGTCAACAACCCCTCTCCATTTCTTCTCTTTGACTTCACCCAACAGTGTTTGGGCTCCGATATGGCTATTATTCTTGTGCAAGTCACGTGCAAATTTGAAAGCAATTAGACTGTCATTAGACAAAACTGCTCGAAATCGAAAAAATAACTTGTCATGTCGGTTAGTTATCTTGGTCTGAAGGCAAATTGTACTGAGAGACTAAACATATGGTCATAGTCCATGAAGTCTCTCAGGAAGAGAAGGCATCTTCTTGCTCCAACCTAAACACGATTAACTCTGCAGCATGAAGTTCCTACACTGACGGACTTTCCTTCCGTCGACGAGCCCTACTTTGACAGTTGTTCCGAAATCTGATTATCCATCCGATCAAGTGGGTGGTTCTTTCGAAACTCTCAAAAGATTTGTGCAGCCAATCATGCCTCAGTTCTTGAATGTTGTCAAACCCTCTTCTTAGATTTATGATTCCTTGTAAATCACATCATTGAGAGGCCCTTTGAGCTAATCGGGGCCCATCCACCATTTCGCTCTCACAAAATACTGTGTGCTTCACCCTCTTGAAGGCAGATCAGGTGGATTGAGTGATCCTGGAACGTGGTACCAGTCCACGTCAGAGGTAAGCTCTTGTATCTCCTTTATACGTCTTCGTACAAATACACTCCAATCTTCCTTGCACTTAATCACACCATTGTAGGTCGAATCTCAGAATACGTAAGAGCATCTTTGAAGGATTTCAGCAGTCGAGCTCCTACAACTGTACCCAGCAGCTCTAACCTGCCATCATAGGTCTGTTTAGAGGCACAATGCGAGACTTGGCGTCCACCAATGTAACTGTCACATTTCCCGCTGCTCTCTCACACCGAAGAGAAACACAGACAGCATAGGTTTTAGAACTTTCATCTGTAAACAATTGTAATGAAGCATTTAATCCATTTCTGTTGCATTGGGGTGTAGAAATCTGCTTCAACACTGGAAATTGGTAACTAGTGCTTTGTTCCCAGTTCTTAAAGATTTTTCTTATGTTAGCCTCCAGACAATCTTTGCCGTCAACCTTTCGTCCCACAAATCTTAAATCATTGACTTGATGAAAATCTTGGCCGGTGAGCTAAAAGCAATGGGGTCAAAAATGCGCTGCGATATGGATAGCACAGTTTGTTTTGTTATCACACTGGTCTGTGTCCATTTCTCCTATTCAAATCGAGACCCAAAACGTCTACCTTGTGATTCCATTTTAGGCCAAGTAATGAATTTTCATGGTTTTCTTTTCTATCATGGGAGTACTCCCACCATCTGAGGTTTAAACCTCCTCTAGCCATCACATCAGTGAAAATCTTCATTAAATTTGCAACCTCAGACAACTTGTTGGTGCTCGTTACTGAATTATCAACGTAAAAAATGTCTCGAAGCACACTCAGCCATGTAACTTGTTTTGGGGTTAGATAAAAAAAGTTCTTGCTAAGGTGTAAGTTGAGAGTGGCTAAAACTAGAAAGGGCTACAAGTAACACCGAAAGCAACTCTCCTGTGTTGAAATGTAATCATGTGTTTGTTTTAAATTCCACCAGAGAAACTCAGAATGTATCGCAATCTGAAGAAAGGCCTTTTCAATATCTGCCGACACACCTACGGCCTTTCTGTAGAATCTCTTCAAGATATCGGGTATCAACTCAATAAGATTCGGGCCTTCCTCCAAACATTGAGAGAAGGGTACCCCACAATTTTTGCAAACACGTTGAACATTGGTCAGACTTTAGTAGTGTGCAGCCTTCCTTCAAGGCAGGCCTGTGCAGGAGGAAGTGGCCGATATGCACATCATCCACCTCAATGTTCAGTTTCCTCCGCTTCTAAAAAACGGCATCATACTTTATCATGAGACCTTCAGAATTCTTCATTCTCTTGGTCGTACTCGTAAGACATTTTTCGGCCAGCCCTTGATTAATGGGAAGTTCAACGATATCTCGCCAAAGAAGCCTAACCACATAATTATATTCCTTCAAAAAATGAAATGGTTTCTGCAAAATGTTGCACGGTTGTCTCTCTATTGGTCTTTTTCACAGAGGGGTTGCTGATTCCGATGGCTTCTAGTTTACACAAATAGTCTATTTGTGAGACACTCATCGTCAGAAAGGTCCCAACAGAGCGACCGTTGTACTCCACTGGTACTGACACATTATAGTGTCCAGTCAAACACCAGCCAAACCAAATACCCATTACTACGACTCCAGATGGCAGCCCTTCCAATTCGCCTTTCTTCCAAATTTTCCCAGCCACATCTGTTCTGATAAGAACATCCATTGGGCCTTCGTAATCAGGTGCTATCTTAAGACCTCTCGTCAATCTGAAGCTGCAAGGTAGAACCTATTTCGAACATTGGCACATCATCGTTGATGCAGTCAGCATCCAATAGACTCAGCGTACAGGCAAAACTATTCTTCAGGCTCGTTAACCTAATATCTTAAGGGATGTCAAGTAGGATTTCTGCCCACCAAACAGTGAATGGACAGCTTCCATTTCGGCTTTGGCTGGATATTTCATGTTCTCCACCAGCCCCTTGCAAATATATGAATGACACGATCTACTATCTACCATCAGCAGATCTGCCAACAATCACAGATTTTTCTCTAAATTGTATGGATTTCATGATAATATTATAGTTAAGGGCATATTTATTATGGAAAAAATTATGTTCTTACTTTCCACATGAAAAATTACAAATGTTCAATCCTAAATGAAGCACCAGGTGATATTGATACATCACGATGCACAAAACGCATTCCCATCTTGCCTGGCTCTTATCGACTTTGTTTTTGCCTTTCGCGGCTTCGCATTATGGCGCCATATTAATTCAGTCAGTGATCATGCATGGTTCTTGTCCCGACTTTCTTATTCCGATTATTTTGTGGTTAAGGAGTGTTTTAGTGCTGCAGCAATGAAATGGACCTATGATCCCAGCAACAGGACAGAAAATAAAAATACTGTGCTCCAAAAATATTGCATAAAATACAGAAGAATGTCCATGTGTAATAACATTGAAAATTAGTATTAACCACGTGTTATGTAACGTGTGGTGTTGTGATATTTCTATGGCCCATTGGTGTAGAGATGATTGTAGAAGGCACATTGAATCTGTGAAACACAAATCACAAGGGAAAAATAAAGAGTGATAAACCATAACAAATTTCTTTTGTCAGTAGTGGGGGGGGGAATAGTGTTCCAAATGCAGAGGTTCTATTTAAATCGTTTATTTTTTGCTAATTGCTGTATGTCACACCGACACAGATAGGTCTTATGGCGACGAACCACTTTCCTTGTAGAACATAACACTATCCATACAAATTTAAACTTTCTGGTCATTGCATAATCTTCAAATAGTTATTTTTCGTACTTTAGGCATGCTGAGTCTGGATCTAGTCAGTTTTTCTCCATTGCATCGGGTTTCTTTGTGAAATTAATAAATATATGACTCATGTTCATACAGGATTAATTTACTATATTATCAAATGCAAGGAATGTTTTTTTTCTTGTTACATTTACTTATCTGAACACTCCTGTATTACACCGTTGTATACATGTAAACAGATTGAGAAAAAACACTAATTAAAAGCATCAGTACCGAGCTCGATAGCTGCAGTTGCTTAATTGCGGCCAGTAACCAGTATTCGGAAGATAGTGGGTTCGAATCCCAAATTGCAAATTTGGGATTGCAAATTTATAGAATGAAAGTAGTCAAACGAGGTATAACATTCTCAGTAAGGTTATGTATGTTGTTTTATCAGTGCCACATAGCAATGCACAAACATAAGAATCTTTAGCATTGTAAGAAAAAAATCAAACTGAATTTAGGTACTCATTAAGTACAAATACATTGTCATCGCTCCTCATTGAGAAACTAAAGATGGCATCATTGGTGCTCTGTGTTTCAAAAAGAGATTCACTGAGAAACAGTTACAAGCGGTGGCATGCTACAACACCATATTTACACCAGAATAACTAAACAGGTATATAAATATGTACATTTGATTTAGGTTAGGTATATTTTAAAAGTGAAAATTCGAGGCGTCCGTGTCGATGCTGCCCTATATTCTGCTATTACTCTGATTACTGATTCTCCATTCCAAAGATTGGCAGGTCTGTATCAGTCTTATCTTCTTCATTCTGTTGTCATTTCCCACAAACACGGTCGTCATCTGCATAGAAACAGGCTCAGAAATGAAACTCGACAAAATCTCTGTCGACATCACCGGTAAATCATATCCTTTCCCTTTGCCTGATATATGTCTTCTTCCTTCACAGTCACTTTTGGGACACATTATCAAAATGTGACTTCCCTTACAAGAACTGCATCTTGCTCTTCGTCATCTCGCATTGCGACCAACTCGTGCTACCAAAACACTGTACCTTTATAGCCGATATGTCTCTTTTCCCTAAACATCTTGTTCTTGGCCTCTTGACATGTGGTGGAATTATGCCGTCCATCGCAAAATGCACAGGTCTCATTCAGGCTTACATTCGCCAGGTCTATTGCAGTAGGAGACTGTTCTGACTTGCAGGGAAAATACCCTCACTTATTTGTATCTTTATCTCTGATTGACATTCCTCCAAGTGACTGACTTGCAGTCTGCACCCTTTCTTCTGCCTCTACCTCGCGCCTTAAAAATTCTGTCAGATTTTCATTTTTAAGGAAGCGCTGTAGTCTGAATTAGTCCACTGTCACTCCCTGAGCGCCCCCACTGGCAAGCAAGATTTCACTAATGTTAATAGAATAGTGGCATTCCCAGACATAATCCTCATACTTTCCAAAGATCTCATCTGGGTCTCAGTTTTATCACAGAGGATGCTAAGCTTCATTTCTCTACCCTGAATCAACTTAAGCACTTCCCTAGTATAATATTCGCACAGCAAATCTTTCTAACCGCACCTATTTTTGAGCGCCTCGACAGCCTTATATAATTATCTGCTGAGGAAGGGACGGGAGGGTGACTATCAACCACAGGTCAAGCCCTAGACCTAGGAACTGTTGATTTGATCAAATAAGAGTATTGAAACTTTTCTTCCTTAGAAAGAACAGTCCCCATTGATCCCTGAAAACTGTGCCCAAAATGCGATCTACTCAGACACATCACTGCTACACTTCACTAATTCAAGTTTAGGAAACAGTATCAATAAATACAGTAGAGACAATACGCGACACTCTGCGAGATATCGAGGAACAGCGATTGGAGCTCTGTCTAGCGTAGTGACTTGAGAGTTACTAATTCTGTCATAAGAGCACATGTATTTGTTTGTGAAGTTTTTGCGTGTGCAATAAGTGGACATAAGTAAATAGTAGCGTGTGTCATTCCTTTATATCTCCTGTGAATATGTGTGGAAAGATATGTGCTGCGTTTGGCTGCAATAACTGTGAAGTGCAGAAGGATTCACGGTCTTTCTTCCGTTTCCCTCGTGGCACATAATGTAAGTAAATACTGTGTTTGCATATATATTCTTCCACTTACAAAAATATTTTTATAGAAGGCCTACTTTCTAAACTTCTGACCTGCGTGACCCATATTTTAACTGGCTTAAAATATAATAAGCTTCTTTTATTGTATTAGTGCAGCCAGTGTTCTCCCCAGAAGTTTTCGTCAGCCAGGTGGCAGGAATGAGTAGCCGGGTGGGGAATACTACGTAAGAAATTAATATGATAACATTTCAATATATTCCCCTCAAGGCATTAACAATATCAGACAGGTAAACATTGTCTGCAAAATTGTATTATTTTGGTGTTATCACAAACAAGACATAACACTGTGCTCTTGAACTTGTAGTGTTGTCCTACTCGTTCATAATAATGTGACACCGATGCTTACTACTTGGTTGCAGTATGGTGGCTTACAGGTTTGTGATGTCCTCAGTGCTCACATGCAATTTCACGCCAATCCCGACACTACTCGAGCGCAACACTATGCGATAGTCAAGTTAAACTCCCGATGTAATTCATGCAATTATCCTGACTATAATGAACATTTAAATAAACGTTTTACAGTATTTACATTTTAATTTGGAGCACCTAATGACTCAAAAATATATTAATATTATGTAGCCTAACTAGCACATATCTAGATGATGTTAGCCGGGCGGTCTGTAAAAACGACCATTAAAAAGGTCCTAGGGAGAACACTGAGTGCAGCAGTTAACCTTCACTACCGATGTGTTGTTGTAGGTGTGATCTGTGGGTTTTGATTTAATTCAGGAAAATGCATATGTGTGTGGCTGGTTGTGTTCCAAGTTACCCCATTTGGAATGCCGTAATGCATTGTCAAGCACTGAAGAAAATATGGGTGATTTAAGAAATGTGATGATGTTGCAAATTTGCTTTACCCTAATGTAATGGCAAGTATTACTTATAGGGAAATTTTTAATGCTTTTTGTGGAATGTGCCGATATTTTTATTGACAAGTGTGCTAATGTGATGTACAACGCTTTTAAATAAAAAAAAAACGGGCGAGTTGGCCGTGCGTGTAGAGGCGCGCGGCTGTGAGCTTGCATCCGGGAGATAGTAGGTTCGAATCCCACTATCGGCAGCCCTGAAGATGGTTTTCCGTGGTTTCCCATTTTCACACCAGGCAAATGCTGGGGCTGTACCTTAATTAAGGCCACGACCGCTTCCTTCCAACTCCTAGGCCTTTCCCATCCCATCGTCGCCATAAGACCTATCTGTGTCGGTGCAACGTAAAGCCCCTAGCAAAAAAAAAAAAAATGAGAAAAAAAAAGAAGACAAATCTAGCTGTGAAAGTTCAAGCAGGTATGCTAAAGCTAAAAAAGTTATGCATAAATGAAAGATCAAGCCCTTTCACAGCAGTCCATTTCACATCTTGATTATATGTCTAATTCCAGTCCTTAAATAATAACCTGTTAAATAATTCTTCATTCATGTATCGAGAATTGCTTTAGCAACTTTGAAGTTAATATTAGCAACACTTTCTTTCTAGACGTAATTTATTTATATCTATTTCCATATAAACACTGACTGAGCAAATGTCATGGGATAGCGGAGCACTGTGCGCAGGTGTGTTGTCTGCGCACCACACGCCCCCTGTGCCAGCGGCAGTTGTATAGGAGACCTTGTGAGCAGTGGCTGTGCATGTGACAGGTGTAACATGGAACATCGTCGTGACCTGACACCGAACAGGGTATGGTGGTCGGTGCTCGACGGATGGGAAGTGCAATTTCGGAAATGGTGCGGGAATTTGGCTTCACACGATCAACCGTGTCCAGGGTGTATCGTGAATGGTTGAATGCGGGTGTCACCATCCACAACAGACGAACGACCGGCTGCCCATCCACCCTCGATGACCGTAACTGGCGACATCTGAGACGGATTGTCAATAGTGACAGACGGGCAACCGTGCAACAAATCACGGCTCACTTCAACACAGGCCGTGCTAGACACATCTTCCAGTGGACAATCCGTAGAAACATGGGTTCTATGGGGTATGGGTGCCGGCGCTGCACACGGGTGCCACTGTTAACCCAACGTCATCCGGCACAACGACGCACATTTGTCGCCAGTCACGAGGGATGGATACTGGAACAATGGCGTAACGTGATATGGTCGGATGAATCACGATTTCAACTGCACCATGCCGATGGGAGGCACCGTGTATGGCGCAGACCACATGAATCGATGGATCCCGCCTGCCTCGAAGGTGTGGTCCAGGGCACTGGTGTCTCTGTTATGGTCTGGGGTGCATTTTCCTGGTATGGAATGGGCCCCCTAGTTGTTCTGGAAGAGACTTTGAATGGTACGCGGTATGTTGAGCTGCTCGGAGACCATCTCCACCCATTTTTGGCCTTCCAGCGCCCAGACGGTTCTCCGGTGTTTCAAGATGATAACGCGCCGCCACATCGCTCCCACGTTGCCTGGTAATGGTTCCAGGAACATGCAGCAGAGGTCCAACGACTGCCATGGCCACCCAGGAGCCCCGATATGAACCCTATCGAGCATATGTGGGATGTCCTGGAACGCAGGCTCCGTGCCATGGATCCTGCACCCACGAACAGACCAGCATTGGCGGCCGCTCTGCAAACTATTTGGTGTCAGCTGCGTCCAGAGGACTGCCAGGGACTTGTCGACTCACATCCACGGCGTCTCACTGCAGTTCACAGGGCCAGAGGAGGCCCCACACGCTATTAGGTGACTATCCCATGACATTTGGTAAGTCAGTGTGCATTTCCATTGATATTTGAATTTAGCGCGAATTTTCAGGTCATGCCATTAGGAGCGCCACTTGCGAATTGTCTCCCATTTTAACAAGGCTATATCCGGAAGTGTCTTGTATTGTCTCTACTGTATTTGGTATCAATCTCAGTTTCTTGGATGACGAATGTGCAGATGACCCCATATTTTCACTCACCACTCTCACAATTTCATCACATTTGGTCTTGAGCGAGTGATATCTGATTCCGTAACTATCAATCGTCTCCATTTCTTTGTCAATTTTGGCATCTACCTCTTCATTTGATTCCACCCTATAGAGTTCATAAAAAGAATTTTCACCAACCTGTTTCATGTCGAAAAACCTACTCTTGGGTAGAGCAAAACTTTGCCAAAACTTCTATTGCATACTTCTCTTCCGCTAGCAATCTACAAGCTAAAGCATGGGCTTTGCTTAAAGCTGATCTCAAACCTGATCTCTTCCTTACAACTGCCACCGCTACCTTATCCATCTTCAAAATAAGAAGTACTCGCATCCTGAATACCGAAAATGATGCAGTAAAAGTTTCTAATTAATTTCCTTAGCAGTTTTAAAAAAAATTACAATTCAACTGAGTTGAAACTGAAGAGAGATTGCTTCAGATATGTATATATATATTTTTTAAATCTGTTAATTCGTCATTAACAGCTGAATACCACTCTGAATTTGACCAAAAACTGTTTGTTGTAGAGTTTAATCAAATTCCAATTGAAATAATATTTGTTGAACGATGAGCCAGTCAGTTTAAGATTTTATATTATGACTAGCTGCAAGCCTGTCTGTGACACAAGGGAGTGCTTTCAGAATAAATGCCTTCATACCACTTCAAGAGAATGTAGCTAAGAGAATGAATACCATACCACATTGTCATCTTTCAATTCTGGACTTGTTAAGTATGTAGTCAGAATTGTACAGGATAAGAATTACAGCCAAGAGCTCAATTTAGGTGGACAATATCCTCTTCAGTGAAAATGTAGCTAAGAAAAGGATACTACAAAGAAAGCATCAATCTTCATTTCTCACTAAGAAATACAGCCTTGATCTTAAATGATGTCATTAACGCAAAGAAAATAAATACTGCTAGGCCCCAAAGTACTTGCTTCAGCTAAGGCCAGAGATGCCTGATAGAGAAGAGTACTCACATTAGCTGTAGTTTGAGGGAATCAGTAAAAGGGCAGGGCAATGCACTTACATGTAAGTGAGACAGAAGAACAAGAAATGAGAGACGTAGATATGCACAAACATCTTATTATTTGGAGGAATTTCATTGAACTTCTGGCAGTTTTATGATTTTTGAGCAAAACAATCTAGAGGAAATATGTATGAAAATTTTAAACTGCCTAGCTCATCAGGAAGCCGGTAAAAATCCTCGGACAGAAGCACAGCAAGACAGGAAGCATGATGGATTTTATGCAGACAGATTGACAAAAGACTGATACATCAAATGCTTCATCATTTTCCGTTTCCAGCTTCCTGGGTTGAGTTGTGAATCAGGGACCTCTATTGCTGCCTCTCTCTCCACCACTCTTCTCCTTTTTTAAGTACATCTTCTGGTTTTCCTCCCCTCTTCTCTATGCACTCCCACACTGAATCTGTCCACCTCTTTCAGGGTCTTCTTTGTGGTCTCTCTGCTTTTAACTTCTCTGAAAAAGCTTTTTTTTTTCACTCTCTCTTCTCCCATTCTTATCATATGTTCTACCTCTCTTACTTTAGCTTCGTTGTTCCTATCCTGTCTTGAAGTTTCACGATTCCTGTTCTTTTCCTTATCTCTTCATTTCTAATTCTATTCTTTCTGGTCTTGCCCTCGGTGCCTCTTGGGAATTTCATCTCTGCTGCCTGTATTCTACTCTCCTCTCGTTTTATTGTAGTCCACGATCCAGTTGCATAGGTTAATATGGGTTCATAATAGGTTGAATATAATACTTTCTTATATTTTTTCGGGACATCTTGGTTCTACAAAATATCCCTTACACTCTGGTAGAAGCTGTTTGCTTGTTGTATTCTTTTCCCAGTTTCCTCGGCCTCGGTTATCTTTCCATCTTCTGTGATCACACTTCCCAAGTACTTGAAACTTTTAACCACTTCAAGAATTTTACCATTCAGTTTTATCTTTCCTCTTCCTTCCTTCCTTCCTTCCTTCCTTCCTTCCTTCCTTCCTTCCTTCCTTCCTTCCTTCCTTCCTTCCTTCCCCTTGTCATCACTATTGTTTTACTTTTCTCTGTGCTTACTTTCATCCCAAATTTGTCTGTCTCTTGATTCCATATATCTACTTGTTTTTGCACTTCCGTTTCATCCTCACCCCATATCATTACATCATCTGCAAACAACATGGCTTTTGTTGCCTGTCTTCCCAATCTCTGTTTAATGTTCTTATGAATATAATCCATGACTATGATAAATAGTATGGGGTATAGTATACTTCCCTGTCGGAGACTAGTTTCAACTTTAAACCATTTTGTTTTTCCTAAACAGTGCACTCCCAATAATTCGTGGTAATTAATGCACGCACTTCCGCGAATGATCAAAAACTGTGAATTATCCGCAGTCATTTTCAAGCCTGGTAAAAACAAAACCATATGTTAAAATAATGAAATGTATTTTATGAACAAGCAGAAAATAATTATAACACTTCACATTGTATTGTAAGACACACTAGAGAAAAATTACAAAATGCCATGTGGATTATGCCAACATTCGTATCTAACAAAAAAAATCGGCCATCACTTTTTGTTTCTTTGTTCCTTTTTCTAATTTTGGATCGTACATTTCTCAAGAAAACAATATCTGAAAATGAAAATTCATCTCTATTTTCTATGTAAGAGATAAGTGTGACTATAGAGACACTAGCTTGGCTGTGGGGAAACTTTCGGAGTTTCCATTGCATCACTCCCGCACTCTATATCATCTGAATCTCCGTCTTCCTCACCAGCCATCAAATTCCGTACAATATCTTCCTCACTTTCATGTCTGAAACCATAATCGTCGTCTGACCACTCAAAAATGTCTCTTCTGCATCTTGGCATTTATCCAGGTTTTTCAGTAATGATTAGCGAGACTACATTGCCCGTTCGAAATATCGTCATCACTGAAGCCGGCAAATGCTTGTTCTTCACCTAGAACAGATTTCCATGATCGTACAAGCGTAGTAGCGGTAATTTTGTCCCATGACTATTGATTGCATGAAGAGCATCCAATAAACAGAAGTCCTTCCAAAATGTTGGGATATCGATGCCTTCCTCAACCAGTTGCTGTAACAGAGATGACCTGTAGTTCTTCTTTAAAGCAGCAATAACGCCTTTGTCCATAGGTTGGAGAAAAGAAGTTATATTAGGGGGAAGGTATTTCACATAAATATCACCTTTAAGTTCACAACGGGGTTTTCTGGATTTCCCTATCGCTAATAATTTTGATTTATGATCACCACTTGCATTAGGACACGCCATAATGGTTATTCTTTCCATGGATGTTTTGCGGCCTGGGGCTTGTTGTTCTCGTTGCATCACTAATGTTAGGAACGATAAACATTTCCAATACAACCCTGTTTCATCTGCATTGTAAAGTTGTCTAAGGTCAAGCTGTTCTTTTTCAACGAATGATTGAAATCCCTGTGCGAACTTTTCAGCAGCCCCCGTATCTGTGCCGAGACTCTCTGTGAATAGCAATTTCTCGTATTCCATAGCGTTTCTTAAACTGCGCAAGCCAGCCAGAAGATGCTTTAAAATCGCCTTCTAAGTCAAGAGCATCGTGAAAATGTTTTGCTTGCTCAGCACACATTGGGCCAGACACAGGAATACCTTCCGCTCGTTTTTTATTAAACCACCATATCATGGCTTTGTCTAGATTTGCATAGTCCGATGTTCTCACTGATTTTCGGGATGATGAACAATCACAATTAGCAGAAAATTTGATGAGGGTTTCCTTTTGCTTCTTCATGTCTCTCAGCGTTGTTTCACCCACACCAAACTTGCACGCTAACTTTGATGAAGCCCCGCCTTTCTCCAGTCTTTCTATAATTTTCAGTTTTTCACTGACGGTTAACCTTTTATATTTCATTTTTCGACTACTGACTTATTCGAAACTTCGAAAAGACTTCCGCACTGCGTTCACACTTCCCAAGTACAGTAGCCTACAATACACTTGCTCCGGCGCACGTACCCTTCACTTGGCTTACAGTTCAGCGACCTTGGGCTGTGGGGAAAGGAAGGGTAAAGTCCGAGTTCATTCCTCTTCCATTGTCTCTGCTTCCAAGATTACGGTAATCTGTGCTGTGCCATGCGGAGCAACATGCTTGAATGTTTCCAAGTTTGCAGCATTTTGGCAGCAGTGTGCATATAGGCCTACTGCTACATCGTAGAGAAACGTACAGACTCCTCAAATATCAATGATTTCATCTCCACGCATCGCATTAAAATTCTTTTAAACTGGGCAGAGATAATTTTACTCAGCGTGATGATTAGTGGGTGTAAGAATTAATACTTTATAAGTAACTCTCCGAGACCCACGAATTAACCACAAAGCGAATTATCCGCTCGCAAATTATTGAGAGTGCACTGTATTAGTCTTCACACTACTAACACAATTTTTGTACATAGCTTTTATCATTTGCACCTCCACTCTGTTAACTTGTTTTTTTCCTTAATGTCTCCCATACCAACTGTCTGGGCACACTGTCATAAGATTTCTCAATGTCAATAAATGTCATCACTATATCTTTTCCAAATTCCCCATCTTTTCTCCATCATATGTCTTAATGTAAAGATCAGGTCTCTGAATGTTTAATTGTAATGCTTGTAAGATAATTTATTAACATCCCATTGTATCAAGCCGAAACTGGCATTTATTTTCAGTTGTAATCATTGGGACATTTGGGTCATTGTGATAGGTGACTGTAATCTGGCACTGTCCCAGAAAATCTAGGATGTATAGCAAACTTAACTATCACAATTGAGAAAGAAATGCATATCATTTCTTGCGTACTGCATTGTGAATCTTTCCTGTGGAACTCAAACCTTTATCATGGTTCATGTATGTAAAAGAGTAAAAAATCAAAAAGTATTGATAAGATGGAGAGAGTCCAGCCTGTATTTTAAGATTTTCTGTACTTCATTACATTAGGGGAGAAGTTTATAAGTTTTGAAACATTAAATTTCTATTATGATAACCTTTTCCCTTATCCTTGATCTGAACAGTGGGTTATGTAACATTTACTCCAGGTTTATGTTTGTGTGACTCTAAAGTGACATAGCAACATTGGGAAGTGAACACACTGATTGGACAAACATGATAAGATTAAAGGACAAGGACAATCTCCACTTCTTCATACAATGCCATCTTCAAATAGATTGGCTGTCTCCTCATTCTTCTTCATCCATTTCTTCTCAGCTTTCATTTCTGTTTTCCACTTTCATGAAGAGAGTGGTTTTCAATGCACATTGAGCGACCATCTTGGCAGATCTTCATTTTTAATCCTAGGATAAAAAGTCTCATTGTTTTTATGATGCATACTTGGCAAGGCTTTATACCCCCATTCAGTAGCTTGCTATAATACTACGAGTTTTGTTGCTTGCATGTGTTGTTAGAGGAAGTCTGTAATTTCAAAGTAAAGACCATTGCATCATAAATTTTATTTTTTGTGACTGCTTGCTAAACTGTGAAAAGGTAAGTTCTGTAACAAAATGAAATTACAGCACCATTAATCGAAACAGACTTTCAACGTATTAGGTCGTGTTATGTACATGTAATATGTGTTGAAAAGATATTAAATACGGAACAAAAATGGCCAGCCGGACACCAGTGGGATCTGAACCCGCAACCTCCCGATTTCGCGTCGGTTGCTGTACCAATTGAGCTATGGTGGCCTAGGCCATCTTTGTTCTGTTTGAAAGGATCTGAGCTACAGGTCTGGCACTGCTGCTAGCACACTGTAGAGTGCGTTTAAGTCGCCCGTTGTGGGGCATGTCAATGAATATTGAATTTTCATGACCGCATTGTAATCGAAACAGACTTTCAGCGTATTAGGTCGTGTTACGTACATGTGGTACAACCGACGCAAAATCGGAGGTTGTGGCTCGGATCCCACTGGTGTCCGGCTGGCCATTTTTGTTCTGTACTTAACATCTCTCCAACACGTACTACATGTACGTAACACGACCTAATACGTTGAAAGTCTGTTTCGATTACAATGCGGTCGTGAAAATTCAATGTTCATTTACAGCACTATTCTTAATAAAGTAAAGAACTTGTCATACATGAACTGTTAAGTAACTGATTGTTGTTAAGGTTATTGCAAATGAATATTCTATAAGGGGACGACCCAAATTTTAGAGAAAAAGTTATCTCATTGACTTTTGAAGAAGAGTGTGCTTCGTCCAATGATTCTAGCTTTCATGAAGACGTTGATAATGTACAGACTGATGATGTAAGGCTGACAGATATAGATGAAGATGATATACCAGCACCAAATACTGATATTAGCCCAAACAGTCTTGATGATTCCCCTGTGCTTGTACGAGGACAAAAGCATAAAAGACTTGAATCTGAGACTTCTACAAGTTTGACATCTAAAAATGAGGACCAAGCTCGAAAGCTGCAGTTGCTTAATTGTGGCCAGTATCTAGTATTTTGGAGATATTGGGTTCAAATCCCACTGTCGGCAGCCCTGAAGATGGTTTTCCGTGGTTTCCCATTTTCACATCAGGCAAGATGCTGGGGCTGTATCTTAATTAAGGCCACGGCTGCTTCTTTCCCACTCCTAGCCCTTTCCAGTCCATCATTGCCATAAGACCTATCTGTGTCAGTGCGATGTAAAGTAACTTGCAAAAATAATAAAAAATGAGGACAACAGAGATGTTTGCTCCTCACCAAGAAATGTAAATATCATAATTGTCCCTAGAAAGATTCTAAGAGGAAGGAATAATCACTGCCGGGCTGCAAAACATGCTGGCCGGTCACGGATTCGCACACCAAGCAGAAACTTAATACACTTTTCAGATCTTTATTGGAAATGCTAAAGAAGCAAGGACTCCTCAGGACTCATTTTCTTTGTTCTTTACAGATGGTATGATACCACTATGGTAGCCCATACAAGTGACGAAATAAATAGAAAGAGGTTGAGGTGCAAGTCACCAACACACACAAAACCATACTTGCATGGAGGAAGTAAAGGCACTCCGTAGACTCTGTACTAACTGCAGCTTTAAAAAAATGATCAGGTGTCGGTCAGTCTGAGAAGTGTTCAGTACAGATTTGTGTGCTGCTAGGTATAAAGTTACAGTGAGTTCTGCAAGGTTTGAATTCCTAGTGTCGTGCTTGCAGTTTTATGACGAGGAAACTTGTCAGGCAAGGAGGAAAAGTGCTTATTTTGCACCAATACGTACGTGAAATTTGGGAACAATTTGTTTACAATTGCACAACATGCTATAAAGCAGGCTCATTTGTAACAGTGGATGAGCAACTCTTTGGTTTTCATGGAGAATGACTTATGTATATACAATCTCAAGTAAGCCCAACAAAAACAGCACATCAAAATAGTAATGGCCTATGTTACAAAGACCAAGTATGTGATAGGTGCTGCGCCATACTTAGGCAAATATACACAGACAGATGGAATGCCTCTCAGGGAATTCTGTGTCAAAGAACTGACCAATACTCTGTGAGGATCAAACAGAAATGTCGCAGTAGACGAGTGATTTACCTTTGTGAAGGTTGCAGATGATATTTTAAAAGACAAAATAATGTCAGTTGGTAATTTTCGCACCAATAAACCTATATTCCACCAGAATTACTGTTGTCAAAAAGCAGAAATATTGACACTCTATGTTTTGCTATGACAGTGAAAAAATGTGCTTTCATTCAAAACAAAGCCAAATAAGCTAGTTATCTTATTGTTCACTGCTCACGACCAACCCACAATTGGTGACACTAGTCATAAACCTCACATGATAGAAGAAGATTACAATGCAACTAAGTATAGAGTGGATGCTCACAATCAGATGTGCAATTTCTATTGTAGTCGGAAAACCAGGCAGTAACCGCTGTCGGTATTTTATGGAATGCTGAATAACACGTGTGATTTCTTGGGTTATTTATTGTCATGATAATGAGCGTCAAGGAGACCACAGTTGCCAAGAAAAGACTTTCTCATACTGTATGTCTCAGTGAAGAACTCGCCAAGCCATGGACAGCGTAGAGACTGGAAACATACAGCTTACAAATACATTTACGAGTAACGATAGAGGGTGTTCTCCATGATATCCAACATGTAGGATCGGTTATTACTGGCAAGAGAACTGTTTGTCGCATTTGCCCTACTTCAAATAGGTTTGCATTCTAACCTATTCGTGCCTATAAATCTCATCCCGAGACATTACACACGAAAGCAAGTTATTCCTTATAGTTTCTGCAATATGCTCATGGTAGGAATGTTGGAAGCACAAAGTGGTTTTACATCAACCACACCTAATGAAGTGAGAATAAGGGCAAGTGGAACATTTTACATCTCTACTATCAAAACAGTTTTTGGACAAGTACTGACACTAGTATCAGGAGACAACAGTTGTGATATGTCAGAGACTGAATTTTCATGTTCGTGTTTCTCTGTGCCAAAATAATATACCAAATTCAGTAATCGAGCAGTATCAGGTAATCTACATACAAAGCCTTTACGTACTGTACTCTAAACCTGTCTACATGTAGTGGTTGACAGTAAACGGCAGCACCAGGAGGGATCGTCATCAGCTGTACAGTATCTTCATTTTGTACATATTTTTGTCTGGGAAAGGAATTGAGGAGGAGTGTAACTTTACCAGGCAGTGTATTTTACTTGAATACGACATTAAACCATACATTCACTTGTATAGACAGAGATGCCAACTATTACGGATTATCCGTAATTATTACGGGTTTCTCTTTACAATAAATTATGGTCAAAGGGGAAATTATTATGGAAAATCAACATTATCACAAAAGAAACATTTCTACGGAAAAACAAAAAGAAGGAAAAATGAATCATTTTGTGTATTATTGCTCAATCCTCCTCATTTCAATGCTTGTAATTCAATCGTCACTTCCTTTTGCTACCCATGAGCATTGTGAATGAAGGAGCTCTTCTCCACTATAAAATATCATGGTGCATTATTGCAGTATTAAATGTACCTGACAGTATCTCTCCCACAAATAAAATGGCTTATGGTTTTTAGTGCCAGGAGTGTCCGAGGACATGTTTGGTTCGACAGGTGCAGGTCTGTTGATTTGACGCCCGTAGGTGACCTGCGCGCCATGATGAGGATGAAATGATGATGAAGACGACACAACACTCAGCCCCCATGCCAGCGAAATTAACCAGTGAGGGTTAAAATTCCTGGCCCTACCGGGAATTGAACCCGGGACCCATGTGACCAAAAGCCATCACCCTAACCCTTTAGCCATGGAGCCGAACATCTCTCCTACAGAAAGACTTTATAGCGTTAATGGGGGGGGGGGGGGGGGGGGGGGAGAAAAGAAAAACCGAAAACAAAACAAAACAAAACAGGAGGACCTCAGGCCTACACTGGAATCACTTATTGTTCAGAAGGCCAAAAGGTTATCACAGGGGAAAAGATGCTTCAAGAAAACTCACAGTGAAAAGCAGTTGCTGGGTGCAAAAATAAGCTATAAAGAATGTTTTATCACAGAATTGACAGGTAATGTGGAAATGTTATTGTGTGATATGATATGCTGTAGAATAGATTGCTGTCGGATAGGGCAAGGGGGTTGGCGGGTGCGTGTCATTATCAAGAAGGGAGGAGGAGGATGATTTGGATAGACTCGAAAAGTTTCTGAGGGAGGTGGAGATTACCAAAAAATCACTTCAAAGATTGGCACCTCTGTATAGATCCCATTGTTATGGACTTCATGCTAACCACATTAATATTTTCGTGCAAAAACATGTTTTTTTTCACAGTCTTACACAACACACCTTTTGACTCTCTTAAAGTAATGTATAAAGGCCTCGGAAGTTTGCCACTTGTAACAGCTGCCATTGCAGTGTAATTCTGTGTGAGACACCACAGATTGCTCAGCAGTAGTAAATGTTCTCCCCCTGTTTAAAGTTAATGTCTGACCTGCTCTGACCACTGTTGCACACACCGAGTAAATGGCTGTGGGATTAGGGTCACGTCAGCTTGCATTCAGGAGATAGTAGGTTCGAATCCCACCATCAGCAGTCCTGAAGATGGTTTTCTGTGGTTTCCCATTTTCTCACCAGGCTAATGCTGGGGCTGTACCTGAGTTAAGGTCACGTCCGCTGCATTCCCAGTCCTAACCCTTTCCCATCCTTCCATTGTTGATAACCTTCGATGTGTTAGTGCAACATTAAACAAGTAGCAAAAAGAAAAATTCCATGCATAATAAATAACAATTTTGACTCAGTCATTGAAATAATTACAGTATAAGTCTAAACTGTTCACATCCCCAGTTGGTATGTAAGGATTTTATGGAGGATGCTAAGAAGATGTCAGATGAAATTCAAAAACATAGAGGAAAAGGTCAAGAATAGTTTCTGTTAAAAAAAAAAAAAAAAAAAAGAGAGAACTGAATTACAACAGTTTATCAACAGTGCACAGGATTCCAATAGGGGAGACATTAAAATTTTCAGAAGAGATTTTTCTCAGTCAAAGTTTGGTATTTTAATGTAACTTTATTTTTAAAGGGACAATTTACTACTATAATTTTCTGATTGGCTTGAGAAGAAAAATTTGCACAAGTTTTCTTAATATGTGCAAAAAAGTGGCATAGTTATACTGACTTTTAGGGCAAATATTTGTTTATAAGAAGAGGAGTTAGGGATTGGAATAATTGACTAAGGAAGATGTTCAATAATTTTCCATATTCTTTGAAATTATGTAAGAAAAGATTAGGTAAACGACTGATAGGAAATCTGCCATATGGTCGACAGCCCTAAATGCAGATCAGTGGTGATTAACAATTTTTGTTGGTGTAAAACTTTTGGCACATTGAAATATGACTAAAATCTGTACTTCTGTCTGTTTTCCATAATGATCTTGAGAAAACAAGAACATTTCAACGGCTTAAAATTTGCACCAGTTATAGGTTATCTCTACTTTACAAGAAAAATACAATGAATCTCTCACAACCATGATTTTTGTACTTTTCAAAGAGAGATTCATTTCTTTCATCAAAGTCATTGTATCATCTGAGCCATTTTGATGTACATAACTCCATCTGTCTACATGAGTTCAAACTATTTTCATCCTTGTGTTCTGTTGCCTTCCACAGCAATACTGGGAAAACAAGTTTAAAAGGCTGAGTTTGGTATCAGCAGTATGTTGATGACCATCATATTTGAATTGCTCTGTGAAAAGTACCTTCAGTTAGTGAAGTGAAAATCTTCACCATTGTGGGATATACAGCAGGATTAGCTCCATATATAACTCATTGCTGCTGAGTTTGGGGTGTAAGATTTAACAAAATTTGACCTTGGATGTTTTGTTGTAGGTATTCCTATTGTAGATATATGATTTGGGCAAGTTGGCTTGCTTGGTTGTTTCTTAATAAAATGTCTCTTATTCAGTGAGGTGAGATTGTCTTTTGGTGGAAGTAGCAACTCTGAACGTCATTTGCTGTAGTAACTATGGCTGTTGACTCTGTGTTTTATTCATAAGAGAGAGTAAAATGTTCATTTGAAATTTCCAGTTACTTTTAACATAGTAATTTTGGCTGCCAAAGACAGGCTTACATACTACACTGCTGTGCAAAACTTAAGGACAAGACAGATAAAGCAACACAACATAACTACTTGGTGGAAATGAATGAAAGTGCGGTAACATGTTGCCAGTGGTCTCCCACACGTGCATAGAAACATGGCATGAGGTCAGCGCGACTATAGCACCAAATGGGTCTGGTCCCACAAAACTAGGCAGTTATAGGAATGGGATAAAACTGTTTCAGTCAGTGAGTGAGCTGACACATAAATGATCCATAAATATCTCCGTCAAGATCCCGTAGGCTGGGGCACCCATTGGGAGACCTTCCTGCTTATAAATCCGATCATTAAAAGCAAAATAGTTTTTGGAGGTTACAAAGTCGAATATATTGATTTTCTCTATCTCTTGTCTACTTAACTTGTTGTGTTTTAGTAAATTATCTTTAACCAGCTAAACAGTTTTTAACAATGGGATATTTGAAAACATGTTCTTAACATCGAAAGAGTACATCTTACAGTTCGGTTGCACAATTAACTCTTTGGTCAGATTGCAAAACTCTACTCTTCATTATATTTTAAAAAAGCACTATAATTCTAAGAATAAAAAGTCCATCAAAATTTTTTGAGGGATCATTTTGGAAGGCATTAAAATCAACAAGTTACTCCTTTAATGGAGTAACTTTCTGGGCACGTTACGTAGACGATACATCTATCATTCATTACAACATCACGAATGAGGAAGAAGTACTCAAGCAATTTAATAAGATGGACCCACAGATTAAATTCATGTCAGAAACTGAAAACAATAATTCATTGAATTTTCTGGACCTTACTATTAGTAATGTTTCAAATAAGCTCATGTTTAAAATATTCAGAAAACCCACTAAAACAGTCAATGCCATTAGATGAGATTCTATGCATTCCAAAGCTCATAAAAGAGGCAAATTTCATTGTCTGATCCATGGAGCCTTTAATATACTTTTGTCGGAAAAACATCTAAGGAACAAGTTGAATATTATTTACTTTATCATGGAAAAAAATTGTTTCAGTAGGTAATATATTGACAAGATTATTAGAAAAGTTGAGAATAAACTGGTTTCAACATTAATTAGAGAATCCAAAAAGAAAGAAAGAAAGAAAGAAAGTAGTTACGCACTTTTCACTTATATTCATAAGAATATATACGAAATTTCAGATATTTTTAAGACACACAATTTAAGGATATCCTTTAAGACAGTTAATAATAATTCTCAGATTTTCTACAATCATCACAAAGTTAATAAGGTCAAGGATAAATATCAGCAATCAGGAGTATATAAACTTAATTGTAATCAATTTATATTTTATATTTATATTTGATATGTGCAATATCCTTGTTACAATTTTAAGTTCTGTACATTTATTTTTCGACTGAAGATGTCGTGATGAAGGACGAAACATGTATCGAATTTTAATGTAGTCTTAATAAAGATATGCAATTTGTATTGTATTGTAAAGGTGGAGTGTATGATTAAGAATTGCATAAGCAGTTACTTTCCCATCCCATCGTCGTCATAAAACCTACAGGTCTCGGTGCGATGTAAGGAAGACAATAGTGAATTATATTATGATAATAATTAAAATTGAGTCTGAAAAAATATTAAATGCCAAAGATCATACAGTACCATGCGTTCTTTTTTTTAGCATCTACACTATCCGCTGTGAATGGAAGATCTACCTACCTCTTGACTCGTCGGGTACACCAAGATGTCACACAGCGTTATTGGTCACAGAGAACCGCCTGAAGTAAGAAGTGTGCTTAGTCTTTTCGAGAGGGTCACGTGATATTTTTCCTTTCCAAGGCATAAAGAAGTTCTCATGGCATACACTCTCATTTTCCACCCCTACCTTGCAGTGAGTGATCCATGTTAACTATGAACAGTAAAAGTGAAAGATTACAGCATTGCCATGCAGCATCCTTAAACCAAACCAAACCCTATGGCGCAACAGCCCTGAAAGGCCATGCCCTATCAAGCAACCACTGCTCAGCCTGAAGGCCTGCAGATTACGATTTGCCGTGTGGTTGACACAACAAATCCTGTAGGCCGTTATTCTTGGCTTTCTAGACCTCATATCACCGTCAGATGGCTCCTCAATTGTAATGAAGTAGGCTGTGTAGACCCCAAACCGGACCTTTGTTCCAGGTGAAAATCCCTGACCTGGCTGAGAATCGAATCCGGGGTGTCTGGGTCAGAGGCAGGCTCGCTACTACCCCTACACTGTGGGATACAAAACAGGAGTAATGTTGTTGAATAATATCATGTTCCTTTTTATTCCTAGACTTTCTTACCTCTTGTCTAAAAATAATAATCCAAGGTTATGAATTTCATTATTGGTTCCGTATTGAATTAAGAGTACATATAATTTAACTGACAAAGTTTTAATCCACCTACTCAATACTATACAATAATTGTAATGCCTATGTGTACACTAATACTTTGTAATATGTACATAGGCATTACAATTATTTTATAGTATTGAGTAGATGAATTAAAACTTTGTCAATTAAATTATATGTAAAAATAATAAACCATAAATCATTTTTAGCATCAATTCCCATTGTGTTCCGATTGCCAAAATAAATGTCTTTGATTGCTTGACACTAGACAACACACAAACAGCATAAAAAATTACGTAACCTTTTTAGACAAGAGGTAAGAACGTCTAGGAATAAAAAGGAACATGTCATTATTCAACATTACTCCCATTATGGCAGATGATGGCTGAGAATAGGAAACAACAGCAACAACAGTTTAAATTTCTGTAAAAAAAAAAAAAAAAAAAAAAGTAAGCAGTGATTATAATCACTGGAGGAAGGTGTAATTGCCCTTCTTACTGATTGGCTGAAGAAGCTGTTTCTTACTGATTGACTGAAGAAGCTGTTCATTCATTTATGGTGAACATAGATGAGGCCAGGTGGTGTATCAGCCTGCACATATTATTACATATTATTGTACACAAGACTTCCAGTTGGATTCAGGGTGCTTGGGTTGAAAAAAAAAAAAACGTGCTGGATGAAATGTGGATTTCATGATGACTCCAAAGTTAGAGAAGGGGGTTATCGAATAATGTTTTTATCTCTTGTGGAAGAGCCATAAGATTACCACTAATTTCATGCAAACACTGCAAAATTTCTATTTGCATACTGTTGTCAGGTTAGATCAAGGAAAATTTTGGTCCGTTACCAAGTACCATATGAACTGTTCTAAAGTTTATGATGGGCTGTACCTTAAGGCCACGGCCGGTCATTCTAACAATAATTTAATGTTAACAACAGCAAAAAATGATTAACAATAAGTATAAATATTTAGTTAACAACATAAAAAAGATAAAAGGGAGGGGAAGAGAAGTTATACAATCCAAAGTCAAGTTCATGGAATGAAAATAAATTTTAAACAACAAATTAATTAAAAATGTGTATCACCAAAAAAAATTGATTAAACGAGAAGAATTGAAACTGCAAAAAACATGTGAGAAACTCACTAAATCGTCATTTTACTGAGTCTGAATGTGGTCATTCCACACAACACAAATTAAGTAAACAAAATTTGATGCTGTGAGTCCAACCATGATGGCTTAAGGCAGGGCCATCCAAACAGCGCTCCCGCTCCCCGAGCGCTAGCGCTCTGGCCGCACTCCAAGCCAGTGTTCCGAGCGTTTTGGAGGGAAGGTACGGTAGTGGTGGTAGGAGCTTGTCTGGCTGAGTGAGCAGCCGATCCATCAGTTGCTAGTCTAGTCCAATGCGCTTTGTTGACAGCGTGTAACTAAATCAATTTCGCAGTTGTCATGACTGAACATCATACAATAAAAGGAATGGTAAAGCAGCAGCCTTTGAAGAAAACTGGGAATTTTCATTTTTCTGTGCCAAATGTTTAGTGTGCCACCGAGATTTAATGTTTTTAAAAACACACAATTTGGAACGGCACTACAGTGCCAACCATTGGGATGATTACGGTGATTTGACAGACGCCAGTCACTAATTGCAGTTGGAAAAATTGAAAGAAAATTTCAAGCAGCACTATTCTGTATTATTGTTTTAATTTGAAAATGCTTGTTTACAAACGGGAATGAAGAAATGATTGAATTATCTGAAGATGACTAAAATTGTGACTTGCCGTACTTTTGTCTGACAGGAGATTGAGGAGAGTGAGGTTGGTGGACCCATTTTACGAGCAAGCTACAAATGTTCGTTGCGAATTGGCAAGGCTAGGAAACCCTTCACGGAAGGGGATTTAATCAAGGGGTGCCTAATGGACGTGGCAGCATGTATTTGTCCTATGGAGCTGGTTGAGAAATTTTCCAAAATCTCTCTTTATCCTCAAACTGTTGAGCTCGCAGAATAGATGATATGGCCGTTGATATGGAACAGCAATTAATGGAGAAGGCAGCACATTTTGTGTCCTTTTCCATCGCCCTCGGCGAATCAACTGATATTGCGGGCACAGCTCAGCTCGTTTTTTTTCATTCGAGGGGTGGATAAACGATCTTCGGGTCACCAAGGATTTCCTAGACGTGATAGCTCTCGAAGAAACCGTTACCGGTTTCGATATTTTCCAAGCTGTGGAGGGTGTTTTGAGTCAATGGGATTAGAATGGGAGCGGTTGACGTGCGTATCGACGGATGGAGCTCCTGCTTTACGTGGTCTACGCATGGGGATCCTCAGCTATGTAAAATTAAAAAAGGCTGAGAGCGGTAGTACCCTAATGGCGGTGATCCATTGTTTGATACACCAGGAGGCAATCTGTGCAAAAGTCGCCAAGTTTAAACACATAATGGGAACAGTGTGTGAATGGTAAATTTTCTTCGCTCCCATGGATTCACGCACCGTCATTTCAAAGAGTTCTTGGATGACAATGAAGCGGAGTATCCGGATATCCCGTACCATGCAGAAGTAAGAGGGCTGAGCAAGGCGAAGGTGCTTCATTGTATTTTTTTGCTTGCGGAACGCAATAGATATCTTTTGTGACATGAAAGGGCGGCCCTAAATTTTGCGTGATCCTAAGTGGGTGGCGCACTTAGCATTTTTGAGTTACATTACTGCCCATCTGAATACTTTGAACATTTCGCTTCAGGGAGAAAAGAAAAGTCGTAGAAACGACTGAGCAGAAGTCACTCACGGCCTGTACTATCTGTTCATAATAGCCTAGTAAAATTTTGTTGAATTTTCCTCTCAGCTATGTTAAAATTTCAGTTTTGAGTAAATTACGCCATTCTTTACTTAACACTTGATTTTGTTTCCTGCATATTCCATACATCAGAGTACCTTTCGATTTGTATATGCGGTATATTTGTTATGGCAAAACAGCCCTGTCAATGTGATGTCACAAACCCACAAAAGCCATCGGCCGCACGACTGTACGTACATATCTAGTCGGCATGGTCCGAACATCGTCCGTCTGTCTCAGGTCCCCTCACTGCCACACTGTAGTGGTGGTAGGGGAAGGAGCGCTAGGCTGACTGCCCAGTGCTCCCTGGGCTCAGAGAGCGCAATGACGGGATGGCCCTGGCTTAAGGGGATATCTTGAAAATAATAGTGAAAATTATTGACCAAATATTTGGTTCACTTGAAGTTACAGTGTTCATTAAAATTTAATCCATTAAAGCTGGAAGAAGTCGATAATTTCTGGGATCTTCTCGATCAGACAATGAATAAAATAAATATGAATGACATCAAGATCCTTAAGGGGACTTTAACGCTCAACTGGGTAAGGAAAAGAAGTATAGAGATGTAGGAAAGTGCGCTCCTCATAAATATACTTACAGAAATGGCTAAAGACTGATAGAAATTTGCAGAACCCATGGACTAATCTCCAAATCTACATATTTTAAAAGAAAACCACACAAACTTAAAACTTGGAAACCTCCTATTTGGACAAAAGAATGGCAGCCAGACCATGTATGTATGTACAAATTCTTTCACAAGGTAATCCACAATGTCAAAGTTCTAAGGGGCACGGACACTGATTCAGATCATTACTTAATGAAAATCAAGATTAAATATACTCCATCAACAAGAAAAAGGCAAAACAGAGTTGGACAGAAAAGGACATATGACCCTCATCAGTTAATCCAGAATGTCCAGTAACGGCAAAGAACAGGAGCCACAAGACTAACAGATAATTTAGATGACCTAGTACCAATTCTTTAAACAGAATGCAGAAGATCTAGCTCCATTAAATCCAAGGAAAAGACATGCCTGGTGGACTTCTGATAGTGATAGAATGCATGGAGAAAGACATCAAGCTCGGTTGAAATCTCAAGCCCACAAAACAGAAGAAAATGCCATGAACCTCAAGAAAGTCAGAAAAGAATTCACCCTAACGATTAGAAGAATTAAGAGAAAATATCAAAAAGATTTATTAAACTCTTGACGAAAATTATTACAAAACCAATTCTAGAGATTGTTACAAAGCCTTTGGTAAACAATTGCAAAAATACAACCTCCCACATTATTGTTGAAAAATAAAGATGGAAAAATAGTGCATAGCAATAAGGAAAATGCAGAAATCATGGCGGAAGCATTTAACAAGCTCTTGTTAATTGATACACATACCCCGATAAAAACTAAACCAGAAAATATAAACCCACCTTCAGCAAAAGACGTTGAAACAGTGCTTAAGGAAATGAAGTACAAAGCATGTGGAGAAGACCAGGTTTTTGCAGAGATGTGGAAATATGCCGGCAGTGCAACTCAGACATCCTTCCAAATGAATACCAGGGAGGCTTCAGACCTTGGAGAAGCTGCTCTGAACAAATAATAACTTTGAAGCTAGTCATGGCATATTACAGAGAACACAACAAGCCCCTTTCAATAAAGTTTATAGATTTCAAGAAAGCTTACGACTCCATCCACAGACCATCATTATTAAAAATTTTAAGACATTTCGGACTTCAACCAAAGCTAATCGAATTGATTGAACTTGCTCTAACTAATACATTTTCTAAAATTAAGTTCAGAGGAGAACTTTCTGAACCATTCTTGGTTAACAATTGGTGATGGATTGTCACCTCTTCTTTTTAACTGTGCACTAGAGTACGTTACAAGGGAATGGTACGAGAACAACTCAAAAAATGTAAAAATTGTAACCCAGAAGGATAACATACATTTGAACTGTCTAGGATTTGCTGATGATCTGGCTCTTCTGGCCAATGATTTTCAGGAAACAAAACGACAAATAAAATCTTTACAGGAAATAGCTCAGAATATAGGGTTGAAAATTTAATTTGAAGAAACGGATATTATGCTAACTCAACTTCCACTTGCAAACAAAATTAAGTTGGGAGACCAAGAAATAAAAATTGTAGAAAAATTTTAATATTTAGGTAAAATAATCACATACAACTTGAACAAAAAACCAGCATGGCAAAATAGAATAGATAAACTGGTTACAACTTAGCACACTGGGGCGAAACGCTGGCAACCAGGAATGAGTTAGCTGGAAAATCTATAATGTCCAATAACGGACCAACTATATTGGTACCATATGGTATCACTAGGACTCTAAAGGCTAGTACACACCTAGCGACAAAGGCGCGGGACATTGTATGGGGACAGTTGCGAGACACTGTCCCTAGAGCCAGTTGCCCACAGGAATCGGCGCAAAATGGCGCAAGAAATTGCTTTATGTGCTTTTAATGTAGTGAATCTTTTTCTTCATCTCATGAATGGACATAATGAACTTTTTAGCCAGATACTGCATTGCTTCCCTCCTTTTGTATGTTTTTATACTCGGTAGACATAACATCCCAAAGACAAGGGAGGGTATGTAAATCCTCAATGATTTTTAGAGTAGTTTCCATCGCAAAACAACAGAACACGAAAAACAACACCAACACGTGGCGGCTATCTGCACGCTGGCATCGGCGTGTCCCGGGACTTTGTCTCGCGACACGTCCAGACTACATCATGTTGCACAATATTTGTATCATGTATCCCATTTCGAATGAGAGACCTGCGACCTGCAACTTTTGTATCGTGACAGTCGCAAACACGGAAAAAATGTCGCCGGACATTCCTGGAACTTGTCGCGATACACGTGTTCTGCAACTTTGTCGCTTGGTGTGTACTAGCCTTAAGTAATTGGAAAAAAAAAAAAAGGAAATGTTTTCAAGTGGTGCAGAGAAAGACAACTTAATAACTTCAAACACATAGCATTATTCATAACAGTGAATAAATGATACAATATGAGTATAAACATTCTTCTTGTATTTTACCGTGTATGGAATGTAGAAAAACAGAATACACAGCCCACATTGCATTTTGTACACTGAGTGTGTCCAAAACATTTGCACATTTCTCCAGCACAGTGCCTTTGGTTTGAATTTTAGGTCCTACGAAATTATCAATTCGATCATAGCAAATGTTATCCGACACCCTAGAGTTAGTAGTACTACTTGATGAGAGAGTCTTCCGGCACTTTTTGATGGTTTCTTGTAACATTTGAGGTACGCTTGCACAATACTTCAGCAAAAATCCAATTGTGGTATGTTTGATCCAGTTGATCTCTTCAAATACCAGGTGGTGTTAATAGCTGCATGGATGAACCACGTGAAAGTGCGCCACGACCCTTTCTTACTCCTAACTCCAAAGCGATAGAGGGTAACATCTTCGTCCATCCTGTTGGTACCGCCCTGTATTGTGTGAACATCTGTAGATGCACTATATGAATATTCTTCCTATCTTGGTGCAAGTAGTGAGAAACTGTTGTCATTGGTTGAACCCTTGTGCTTGTTGATGCTATGGTTACCACACTGTTATCCTTCCAGTGAGCAACAATTACCCCATCAGTTACATTATGCACGTTGCTCCCTTGCTCTCGTTTGAACATTGTTTTCTTTGTAGGAATGGGACAGCTCTCTGGAATCCTATTCTCACGCATCATCCCCATGGCAAAATACCCAAATGATTTTAAATGGCAAAGTAGATCAATGCTAGTGAACAAATTATCAAAATACAGTTGATATGGCAGTTGCCTCTTCTCTGGAGGAAGGCCACTAATCATTTTTACTAAGGGAGCTGCTGCCTTCCCAAATTATTCATAGTCCGAGTTTCCATTACGTCGTTTCTCTTGATAAACTTCAAAATCTACAAGGTAATCTTTACTGGAATTCAGGCACCATACCCTGTAGTCAAAGCGAATTGGCTTACCCCGTATAAACTGCTTGCATCCATGCTTGCCAAAATATGTTATCATTGCTTCACCATATCATAGGTGTTCTTCAGGTATGAATTGCTTTTTGAATTTCTGTCTAAGTTTCTCAATGAACGGCCGCAGTTTCTACAGTTTGTCACTCGCATTTGGAGAAGTGTTATCTGCACAATGGATGAATCTCTCTATTTCAGTGAATCTGTCCCTTCTCATGGATTCATACACTAGACTGTTCCTCATATCATCTCCACTGATTGTAGCCTGAGAGTGTGAGATTAGCAATAAAACACTTCATTTCTTCTGTAACGACTCACGGATCAGGACAATTTAAGAAGAGAGCATTAAAAGATGACTCTGAAATGAGATATCTGAGCATGTCTTCATCAAGGAACAGTTCAGACAGTTCAGTACAAGTTAAATCTCTATATGCAGCACAGTTACTATGTGGAAAAATACAAGATCATCTTTTTAAATCACTGTTCTGCCCATCATAAATCTTTAAAATCACTTTATTCATCTTCCTCCCACTTCCAGACACATTTTCTTGGCTTTCTTCTTTATCATTGTCACTGTCTTGGGCAGTCCCAAATCTGGTATTGTCGCTCATAACAACTTCACACCCAGTCTGAAGTTGCCTCTCACTTAGATTATAAAGTAATCCTCCAGCATCTTCATCGGCAGAATCCTTGTCCGAATAAACATTAGCCACATGGGGTTCTAAGAACACTTTTGAGACATCGCTGTCTCTAGTTTGTAGGACATCTAATATTTCATGCATATTCAGTCCCCTAAAATGACAGAAAACGAACTGATAGACACTTTTCAAGAATGACTACTTTTACCTAGCAATATCGTATGGTATCATTGAAAAAAAATTAAATTATAAATTATACAGGGGAATGTTATTCATCAATATTTTAGCATACTGTAGGTCATCCAGTCCATTCAAAGTACAATAATGTAATGTACTGTAAGAATAGATTTCACGATAATGAATGCTAAAACTATTAGGTCAAAATGGGTTAAGGAACAGTACTTTAAAACTTCCTGTAGTTGTACATCTTCGTAGCAAATAAATAGTTCTTTAATATGGATAAGATATAAAGGTCCAAGACCTTGACGAGAAAATCTGGATTCCAGTGGAGAAGATCATGTTGTCACCCGGCAGCTGGTTTAAAGGTTAAATAAAATAGTCTCGCCACTCCTGGTGGACTAATAACTGAGCAGCAAGATCATGCAGCCATCCTCAAAGTAGTTGAAGAATCATCGTGGTCAAATATCTCCACGAACCTGCACAAAGCTCAAGCCTAGGCAAAGACACAGACTTCAAAGGAGCTTTGGACTTGGTACATTTGAATGGCAAACACCAGAACCACTGTTGTTAAGATAGATGCAACATACATATGCCTTTTCTGAACTATCTGAGAACAGATAAAGTTCCAAATTTTCAAAGTATGATACCTTTCGTACGGTTCTATGAAAAGAAATAGATGAAATTTCAGAAAGACTCTCTCTAAAATTCTTCCACCTTTTCAGGAAATTAAGGGGAACTGGTTTGTCCCAGTCCATTTTCAGGGACCATAATTTCTGCATGAAGAGTTTAGCAGTAACTATAATAGGGGCTAAATATTGCAATGGATCAAGGCCACATGATGTAGCATGCAGCAAACTTGCAGGCAGCTGTGATGTGGCGAGGAGAAGAGGCACAGGAAACCTCAGTGTTCGTCCTTAAATAGTGAATCTGGTAGACGTGGATAAAGTAAATAAACTAAAGTTTTGAAGATTAGACAAAGGTTATATGATAATGATTAATCAAAGAAATATAATCCACTATGAAAATTACAGTAAAGACTCAGTGGTTATAAAATACGTTAACAGCAGTAAGGGAAGAATAAATAAAGTGATCATGTTATCAGTGATGTCACATGAAAAGTCACAGAGCTCATAATGAAACATTAATAGAATTCAAACAAAAGTTCTAGAACACGAACAGTCACAAAATAGAAGGGCAAGATCATGGTCGGGGCGAAAGGCAAGAGCAAACTCCATAAAAAGGATTAAAGTTATAAATATAGTTGCCAATTGAGGTACATCTACAAAAGAAAGGTACTACATACATACGTACATACATACATAAATACATTATCATTATAGACTGTTATGCCTTTCAGCGTTCAGTCTGCAAGCCTCTGTGAATTTACTAAACGTCGCCACAATCCTCGATTTGCAACTAGTGTTGTGGCCTCATTTAGTTCTATACCTCTTATCTTTAAATTGTTATAAACCGAGTCTAACCATCGTCGTCTTGGTCTACCTCTACTTCTCTTACCCTCCATAGCAGAGTCCATTATTCTCCTAGGTAACCTATCCTCCTCCATTCGCCTCACATGACCCCACCACCGAAGCCGGTTTATGCGCACAGCTTCATCCATCGAGTTCATTCCTAAATTAGCCTTTATTTCTTCATTCCGAGTGCCCTCCTGCCATTGTTCCCACCTGTTTGTACCAGCAATCATTCTTGCTACTTTCATGTCTGTTACTTCTAACTTATGAATAAGATATCCTGAGTCCACCCAGCTTTCGCTCCCGTAAAGCAAAGTTGGTCTGAAAACAGACCGATGTAAAGATAGTTTCGTCTGGGAGCTGACTTCCTTCTTACAGAATACAGTCGATCGCAACTGCGAGCTCACTGCATTAGCTTTACGGCACCTTGATTCAATCTCACTCACTATATTACCATCCTGGGAGAACACACAACCTAAATACTTGAAATTATCGACCTGTTCTAGCTTTGTATCACCAATCTGACATTCAATTCTGTTGAATTTCTTACCTACTGACATCAATTTAGACTTCGAGAGGCTAATTTTCATACTATACTCGTTGCACCTATTTTCAAGTTCCACGATATTAGACTGTAGGCTTTCGGCACAATCTGCCATTAAGACCAAGTCGTCAGCATAGGCCAGACTGCTTACTACATTTCCACCTAATTGAATCCCTCCCTGCCATTTTATACCTTTCAGCAGATGATCCATGTAAACTACAAACAGCAAAGGTGAAAGATTACAGCCTTGTCTAACCCCTGTAAGTACCCTGAACCAAGAACTCATTCTGCCATCAATTCTCACTGAAGCCCAATTGTCAACATAAATGCCTTTGATTGCTTTTAATAATCTGCCTTTAATTCCATAGTCTCCCAGTATGGCGAACATCTTTTCCCTCGGTACCCTGTCATATGCTTTCTCTAGATCTACGAAACATAAACACAACTGCCTATTCCTCTCGTAGCATTTTTCAATTACCTGGCGCATACTGAAAATCTGATCCTGACAGCCTCTCTGTGGTCTGAAACCACACTGGTTTTCATCCAACTTCCTTTCAACGACTGATCGCACCCTCCCTTCCAAGATGCCAGTGAATACTTTGCCTGGTATGCTAATCAGTGAGATACCTCGATAGTTGTTGCAATCCTTCCTGTTCCCTTGCTTATAGATAGGGGCAATTACTGCTTTTGCCCAATCTGAAGGTACCTTACCAACACTCCATGCTAATTTTACTACTCTATGAAGCCATTTCATCCCTACCTTCCCACTATACTTCACCATTTCAGGTCTAATTTCATCTATTCCTGCTGCTTTATGACAATGGAGTTTATTTACCATCCTTTCCACTTCCTCAAGCATAATTTCACCAACATCATTTTCCTCCTCCCCTTGAGCTTCGCTGTTCACAACACCACCAGGATGATTTCCTTTTACATTGAGAAGATGTTCAAAATATTCCCTCCACCTCTCCAGTGATTCCCTGGGATCTATTATGAGTTCACCTGAATTACTCAAAACACTGTTCATTTCCTTTTTCCGTCCCTTCCTAAGATTCTTTATTACTGTCCAGAAAGGTTTCCCTGCTGCTTGACCTAGCCTTTCCAGGTTGTTACCAAAATCTTCCCATGACTTCTTTTTGGATTCAACAATTATTTGTTTCGCTCTGTTTCTTTCATCTACATACAACTCCCTATCTGCCTCGGCCCTTGTTTGGAGCCATTTCTGACAAGCCTTCTTTTTACGTTTACAAGCTGCTCTCACTTCATCATTCCACCAAGATGTTCGCCTTTTCCCGTCTTTACACACAGTTGTTCCAAGGCATTCCCTGGCTGTTTCTACTACAGCATCCCTATATGCCACCCATTCACTTTCTATATCCTGAACCTGCTTAATGTCTACTGTTCGAAACTTCTCACTAATCATATCCATGTACTTCCGTCTAATTTCCTCGTTCTGGAGATTTTCTACCCTTATTCGTTTGCAGACAGATTTCACTTTCTCCACCTCAGGCCTAGAGATACTTAGTTCACTACAGATCAGATAGTGGTCTGTATCATCGAAAAATTTCCTGGAAAACTCGTACATTCCTAACAGATTTCCTGAATTCGAAGTCGGTTAAGATATAGTCTATTATGGATCTGGTACCCCTAGCCTCCCACGTGTAGCGGTGAATAGCCTTATGCTTGAAGAATGTATTTGTAACAGCTAAACCCATACTAGCACAGAAGTCCAGCAAACGCTTCCCATTCCCATTAGCTTCCATATCTTCCCCACATTTACCAATCACCCTTTCGTATCCTTCAGTTCTATTCCCAACTCTTGCATTGAAATCGCCCATTAGCACTATTCTATCCTTGCTGTTTACCCTGACTACGATGTCACTCAATGCTTCATAAAACTTGTCAACTTCATCCTCATCTGCACCCTCACATGGTGAATACACGGACACAATTCTAGTCCTAATTCCTCCAACTGACAAATCTACCCACATCATTCGCTCATTTACGTGCCTAACAGAAACTATGTTCCGTGCAATGGTATTCCTGATAAAGAGCCCTACCCCAGACTCTGCCCTTCCCTTTCTAACACCCGTCAAGTACACTTTATAATCTCCTATCTCTTCCTCGTTATCTCCCCTTACCCGAATATCACTTACTCCTAGCACATCCAGATGCATCCTCTTTGCTGACTCAGCCAGTTCTACTTTCTTTCTTCCATAAGCCCCATTAATATTGATAGCTCCCCATCGAATTCCATTTCGTTCGCCAAGTTGTTTCCAAGGAGTCCCTCGCCTGTCAAATGGGAGTGGGACTCCGTTACTCCCATAGGTCCGAGGCTTGCTTAAAATGTTCTGAGCTCGGTCGATTCATGAAGCAGGATGCTGCCCTACTTGCACATAGTCCAAGTGAGGATCTCTCCTCTAACGGGTTATGGACCACCGGTGGATTGTATAGTCCTAGCCGCCTGAGCACAAGGAGGACCACGACTCAGAATATGTCTGAGATGCCCACTCCCATTCCATAGCAGCTGGTATCCCGACTCTCAGGACCACTTACTAGGCCACTCAGCCGTTGCCCATGGTTCACGAACTAGGACGTGACTACAGTAACCCACAAACATGAACCATAAGAAAGGTACTGCGACATTTAAATACATAAACAAATATCTTACATTAAAATAACCAATTAACCTCAGACATTAACAACAACGGTAAATAATTTTTGCAAGGATGCAACAAATTGCTATGTGAAGAAGATATCAACTCGAAGATGCATGCTCAGAAATTTTCTGTGACATATTACACTGTGCTATTAGGAGAGCCTGATGTGAGTCAGCTCCTTTAATAAATGAATGTTAGGTTTACAAAGGTTTCACTGTGTTTAAACAATTATGATTTGAGAAAAAGACTAAGAGGGCAACCTAACTGTGATGGCAAAGATTATATTTTATTTCTAAGCATTATATAAATTTAAAAGTGAGACTACCACTTCTGGAGATCCACTAAACTCTGATGTTCTCTCAACCTACAACAAAAATGAGCATCAGTTTAATTTCATATGACAAAGATGGCTGATGATAGAGTCAACATCTTCATCCTACTTAATGCTGAGGTTACAAATAGTGGATCTCTACTTTCCTTTCCTCCCAGCAGCTGCATGACACATACAGAGAATTCTTTGCATTGTGTCTTTAAGCAAACAGTACACACAGAATGTAATCTGTTCTTATAAATCTTGAAAATGAAATCTATGATAGTAGTGGAGTTCAACTTCTACACAGCTCTAAAAGAGACATTTGATCACGTCTTTAGATATTCCTAACTACTGTACATCGTATGAATGCATAATGGGATGGGGATTGAACTGTTATTGCATTAACAAATCTTGTTTATGTAGCAGAAGGCTCCACTGTCATCCAGAGGAGAAGTCATTGTTGAAAGGTGTGAGTGCCTCAATTCAAAGTGTGTGCAAAGGTTGGTCAGTTTGGGGTATAGTGTTTACAAGTCGTGACTGATCATGTGGACTGAGGTAGGCAACTGGCTAAGCAATTGCTATCGAATGAAGCCACTCGTGCACGTACACTCCTTCAAGAAGGCTACTCATAGAGATACATTTCCAGAATGCTACGGATTGCTCAGAATACAATTTGGTATCTATGGAAACATTTCCGACTGGAAGTGTAGCCAGGTGCACTGACACAGGCCATCATAGGAAAATAACCCCAGGGCAGGATCATTTTGTGTGTCTGCAAGCTCCCTGAAACCACCATGTTACAGCACGAGCAGTTCAGGTAGACCTACAGCTGGCTTCTGGAGTACAAGTTAGTGATCAGATGCTCAGAAACGGCCTTTGAGAGGTCAATTTAAGATCCCGGTACCTGCACTGAAGAGACGACATCATGGCAGGAGACTACTGTTTTTAAGAGATCATCTGAACTAGCAGATAAGACACTGGCATCCTTTGCTGTTCTTGGATGAATCCTGTTTCATGTTATGTTCTTCAGATGGTCGTCTGTGAGTCTGGAGAAGATGTGCGGAGCATTTTCATCAAACAGCTGTATAATCTATCGTTGCTTATGGAGGTGGATTTGTTATGGTGTGGGCAGGCATAATCTTGACAAACAAATTGATCTCCTGATCATTTTCAGCGATGATACTTCGACGAGATCTTAGTGCTATGCGATTTCTCATGTAAGGCAACTTGGGTAAAACGCAGTGTTAATGCATGATAATGCGAGAGCATATGATGCCAACATCATTCGGAGATTTCTGCAAAAGCACCACGTGAAACTAATGGTTTGAACCCACTGAAGATTTTTGGGACCAACAGGAGCAACGCATCTCAGTGAGAAATCCACCACCCAAACAGTACAAACCCTTAAAAATGTCCTTTTAGAAGAGTAGTGACATCTGCCTCGACTAAATAAGGGACACCTTGCCAGAAGCATGAGAAGGCGTTGTGAAGCTGTTATCTGTGCAAGGGGTGGCAATGCTCCTTATTAACACAATGCTGTCCGCTCACGTATCAATACGTGTTTCCAAGCACGGTGCTCTGCAGCCGATCACGTATAAATACGTGTTTGTGCAAGTCTGTCTTCTGATCCCATCTAACGGTTATTGAGGAACTATTTGGAGATAATCTTTGATGTGCCTAAATGGTAGAAAAACTACGCTTCTTTTAGTACTGGTTTTGCCCGTTTTAGTGCCTGTATCCATCAATGCTAGTAAACATAAATGGCAGCCCCGGTAAACAAAAACACTGGACTGACTCCTGGTGATATTATACATGAATTATAAGCTGATAATTTGTCATATGTTTCCCGTGATTGCGAGGAGAGTGAAGATGAATTGTCTAATGATAATTCTAGTGCTAGTGTCATGCATTTATGTGGAAGTGATGCGTTGAATGACACGTTTATTGCACCATGTGAACAATGACCTGATGCTTCAGATAGCAAAGATGGTCTAGATGTAAGTACTGTTGATAATATTCTCCCTATTTCTGGCAGTGAGTGGCTTAATAGGATATTATACTGTTTTTGGAGTCTTTCTCGTGGACGCCTGGCGTTAAAATTTCGCCGAGTGAACCTGAAAATATAGGTTGTGATTTCAAGTTATTCATTTGTAACGATTTGTTGGCGTATATGGTGGAGGAATCAAACAGATATCAATACCAGAATGAACCGAAATATAAAATCTCACCAAAAACTTTAAAGTGGACAGATATAACTGTGAATGAACATAAAATTATTAAATTATGATACCCTGCAATAACTCCATGTCTCTGCCAAAACCTTCCGGCCACAGGGGCCAATTATATGTCAGATGGGACGGACAGCAATGTGTTAAGACACTTAATTATCGCACAGCCATTTTGGTGTATGACTAGGGGATAACTTTGATTGTAGTAAGTTGTGCAATAACATCTTGTATCGAGTCCAAAGAACACTTTTCATTTCTTAATTGTTACAAAGGAGGTTTTTTCTTTGTGTATCTGTTTTCATTTCAGTATTTATGAATATCATAGAGTTATGAACATATTAGAAACAGGCCAAATGTATTTTTGAGCAGTAATTAGGTGCATTTATTATGTTGCAGAAAATAAATCAAATTACAGTAATGTTATGAATGTGACATCTCTTTTTATAAGGGTGATGAATAAACAGCACATACTTTGTGAATACTGTTGAGAATGAAGTGAAATACAATGAAAAATAACTACATTTTGTCTCTGATTTTAAACACTACAGTTTCCCATAATGTGATATTGAAATATGTACCCTTAAAAGTGCTTTTTATCCATCTTCTACTGTATTACCCCAGCAAAATTATGGAAGTTTCTTTGAATATTGAGAAACACCTCACAAAGGACACCCTTGACCTCAAATGCTATGAACAGCACAAAAATATCACAGTAACAGTAGTCAGAGTCATTCCCTTGCAAAATGGTGCATTCTACCACAAGAGCCATCTGAATCATCTAGTTAAGTCCTAAGAGAGGAACTTGGTTAATGCAAGGAAACATAATATCATATACTGTAATATGAGGGAAAATGTACATAATTCAATGCATCACTTTCGCATTCAAAGAGTCGACTATAAAAAGCAACACTAATTACATTTTCAAACGATGAGTGTTATACTCTGCCCTTTGCCAAGCATATTCCAACATAGGCGTGTACTTTGTTGCAGAAAATTTAATTGTATATCGCTGAGTGAATTCTTATGATGAAATGCAGATGATGTGACTTTACTTATGGTTTTTCACATTTTAGTCTTACAAAGTCAGTGATCCTTCTCATAGTTGGTTGCTAGTGGTTTTACGTCGCACCGACACAGATAAGTCTTATGGCGACGATGGGATAGGAAAGACCTAGGAGTTGGAAGGAAGCGGCTGTGGCCTTAATTAAGGTACAGCCCCAGCATTTGCCTGGTGTGAAAATGGGAAACCATGGAAAACCATCTTCAGGGCTGCTGACAGTGGGATTCGAACTGTAATGCAATTTTGCAACATAGGTTATTTTGACATAGTATATTTGCATCGGCGCTGTTTGAAAAACAAGATGATTCCAAAGCAAAGGCGAGAATATGTCACCAATTCTCCTAACAAGGTTGATGAGGCCAGGATTCTGTGTAAAACAAACAGTAACGAGCAGAGTGACAGGAAGCAACACTGGGAGCGGGGATAGGAGAGGTTTCCGTGGTAGGTACCAGAAATGAGAAAAGGACCATCATTCGACAATTCGAATAATGAAATATATTAGACAATTGACTTTGTAATTAGGCTACATACACAAATTTATCATGGGATTTGAAAAAAGTTCAAGAGATAACATAGATGCGTTTTCCTACTTTCATTAAAGACCACAGAGTTCGAACAGTCAAAACAAAGGAAGAAACTGCTACCCAAAATCTTCTCACAAACTTTAGAGCGATTTACACATATCGTAGACTCATAACATTCCTTTTTAGGATAACAAGGATAAACTTTTCATAAAGCAACATTATAGCATGACAGCCATAATTATTGGCCACGATTTAAAAAAAGCTAACACCTCCAGGGTGTTTTACAAAACTCTAATAATGCAAGCGAAGGAGGGACAGAAGGGAAAGGAGGAAGACGAAAAATAACAAGGATGAAAGAAAAACAGGAATCCGACTGCGCAATACATGGAGAGAGTTCTTTCACTGGCTACTAAGCTATTTAAAAGGTTTGAAGATATCACGTCAACGGTGGTCACTCTTAGTCCAAATTGTAGATTTTCATCTTCAATTTATGTCGTGAAAATTTTAAGTCTAAAGAACATCGAAACAGATTAGGCCTTCAATAAGCAGAACGAATGAACAGACAAGTGCCTGAAAGGGCGAATTTAGTTCTTGCAAAATTAGAAGTGAGGTGTTTGCTCACCCAGTGTCCCGACGATACGATGTTTCCAGGTGGACGGAAAAGACTTGCGCTTGAATACAGCAAGCCGCACAAGGACAGTGGCCCCCTCCACACACACACACACACACACACACACACACTCTCTCTCTCTCTCTCTCTCTCTCTCTCTCTCTCTCTCTCTATATATATATATATATATATATATACACATACGAGCATGGCAGTGCATTATATATATATACACACACAATTCGATGCCAGGCTGGTGAGACGAGCATGGCAGTGCATTATATATATATATATATATATACACACACACACACACAATTCGATGTCAGGCTGGTGAGACGAGCATGGCAGTGCATTATATATACACCAAGAAAGGAAGCCCAGTAACTTCGAGAAGTTTTGGGTGACGTAACAGATGACGTAGACCGTAGAATGTAAACACAGAATGGCAGTCAATATGTAGCGAGACATGGGAAGGAAGAGACGGGTGAGCACCAAATATGATTAAACCATTAATACGTGGATAATAATAACAGTAAAAAGCATATAGTCCAGTAGAAATGTAGATATTGTAGAGTATGTGGAGACGTAGATGCGACGATGTTTCGAGAAGCTTGTAGAACGTAGATCGAAGGGTTATGGCAGGAGTACATTACAGAATCCACTATCTCCTGGATGCAGGCTCACAGCCGCGCACCTCTAATCGCGCGGCCAACTCGCCCGGTATCCTTCTCATAGAAAGCTTATATTGCTGAAAGAAGTACACATCAAGAAATTGGCAATAATTTGCTGTTTTCGATGGCAGTATCGTAATTATAACATCTTTGTTTGGAAAACTTGCATCCATAATAATGTCCAAAATAAAAGCAATAAACTGAAATTATTTGCCCCTGTGTACATTAGATAACATAATATAATCAGGTGATAGTAACATGTACACTGACTTACCAAATGTCATGGGATAGTCACCTAATAGCCTGTGGGGCCTCCTCTGGCCCTGCGAACTGCAGTGAGACGCCGTGGAAGTGAGTCGACAAGTCTCTGGTAGTCCTCTGGACGCAGCTGACACCAAATTGTTTGCAGAGTGGCGCCAATGCTGGTCTTTTCGTGGGTGCAGGATCCATGGCACAGAGCCTGCATTCCAGGACATCCCAGATATGCTCGATAGGGTTCATATCGGGGCTCCTGGGTGGCCATGGCAGTTGTTGGACCTCCGCTGCACGTTCCTGGAACCATTCCCGGGCGACGTGGGAGCGATGTGGTGGCGTGTTATCATCTTGAAACACCGCAGAACCGTCTGGGCGCTGGAAGGCCAAAAATGGGTGGAGATGATTTCCGAGCAGCTCAACATACTGCGTACCATTCAAAGTCTCTTCCAGAACAACTAGGGGGCCCATTCCATACCAGGAAAATGCACCCCAGACCATAACAGACACACCTGCGCCCTGGACCACACCTTCGAGGCAGGCGGGACCCATCGCTTCATGTGGTCTGTGCCATACATGGTGCCTCCCATCGGCATGGTGCAGTTGAAATCATGATTCGTCTGACCATATCACGTTATGCCATTGTTCCAGTGTCCATCCCTCGTGACTGGCGACAAATGCGCGTCGTCGTGCCTGATGACGTTGGGTTAACAGTGGCACCCGTGTGCGGTGCCGGCTCCCATACCCCATAGAACCCATGTTCCTACGGATTGTCCACTGGGAGATGTGTCTAGCATGGCCTGTGTTGAATTGAGCCGTGATTTGTTGCACAGTTACCCGTCTGTCACTATTGACAATCCGTCTCAGATGTCGCTAGTCACGGTCATCGAGGGTGGCTGGACGGTCAGTCGTTCGTCTGTTGTGGATGGTGACACCCTCATTGAACCATTCACGATACACCCTGGACACGGTTGATCGTGTGATGCCGAATTTCCGCACCATTTCTGAAATCACACTTCCCATCCGTCGGGCACTGACCACCATACCCTGTTCGAACGGTGTCAGCTCACGATGACGTTCCATGTTACACCTGTCACATGCACAGCCACTGCTCACAAGGTCTCCTAAACAACTGCCGCTGGCACAGGGGGCGTGTGGTGCACAGACAGCACACCTGCACATCAGTGCTCCGCTATCCCATGACATTTGCTCAGTCGGTGTAAACAAATTGTACTACACCCACATTCTGCCTGGCAGATGGCATGCTTGTCTTCATACAACCTTGAAAGCAATGACGTCAGTGCCCCTATCAGCCAGTGTATGTAGTGTGTACTGGCATATTAATCCAACTTCCACATTCACTGTGTAAACATTCAGCTGTGGCGTAGAGAAGAGCCTGTATGATGCTCTGCAGTGGAGGGTAATTATATAAACAGGAAGTGGATAGTCGCAAGCTGAAGTGGTAAGATGGCTTAATGTGCATTGGTCTGTTATTTTTCAGATGTGGTACCATTTTTTATAGTCTGAAAATGTATCGCAAAGACCAGGACAAGGATGACCATGAATGACATCCAAAAGAGAGAACTGTTGTTTGGCCATAAAGGCAAGATGGTACAATTGTAAGACTGCACGACAGCTGGCATCTGACCTGACAGCTCCCACTGCAACAGTTGTATCCAGGCAACTGGGTGTACAAAAAGCCTTTATGTTGGCAACTGCCGTCTTGTGTACCCCTGAATTGTGTGCACAGAAGAAGATATCTGGAGTGGAGTTAACATGTCGCCTGGACTTCCAAACAGTGGGTCAATGTTCTCTTTATGGATTAGTCCCAGTTTGGTCTTCAGAATGATTCACGATGGATTCACATCTGGTAAGAACGTGGAACATGGTTTCGGCCCTTAAACATTGTGAAAAGGGACCGGTATGGAGGTGGATCAATAATGGTGTGGGCAGGCATTATGATAACCACTCAAACACCTCTCCATGAAGTTGTACACATAAACCGGCTAGGTTTGACAGCCGTCAGGTATCATGACAAGATTTTGGCACCTCATTATTTTTTAATTTCTTTTTAAGGTGCTGTGGGCCTAGACTTTATACTAATGGACGATAAATCATGCCCTTGTAGAGCGCAGCTGGCTAGTGTCTTCCTGCAAACTGAAGATATTGCTTGCATGGATTGGCCTGCTTGCTCTCCTGACTTAAACCTGATAATGCGTGTAGGATGCTCTTGGGAGATGTTCACGTTCGACTCCACTGAGCACTCTCCAAGAGTTAATGTACAGAAAGGCTGGGCATTTATACCACAAAAAATGAGATTGATGACTTCAATCACAGCATGTCACGTCGTCGTTGGGCATGTATTGGTGATTACATGCCATATTGAGAAGAAGTAACCTATGTTCTTCTGTTTGTGACAGTGGATATACTTTGCAGCAAAGGTTGTTTGTGACTTTCTTTTATCAACAAAAATTCAATAAATTATATTAATATTAACTTTGTACTTTATATTTTGCAATAAAAAAATCACAGCGGGAAACTATTTCCTTTGGTTGCTTTAATTTTGGAAACTAATGTAAAAGGGTATGAACTGGCTAGCACACTATAAGGCTCTTTTCACTTACATGTTCATCCATGTTCCACATATTTTCATATGCTCTTTCATAATTTTTTTCCACTTTGGTTGCCTCCACATTTGTGGACATGTTGCTTCAAGTTTCTTTGAAACATTTATGCTGAAAATGCCGTGCCTCTTGAAAACTGATATACAGCTTGTTAGCTAATCTGTCACTCATTGATAAAGCCACATCAGTTGTATAGCTACACATAGAGCTGTGTACAGACTGCATCATACAAGCTGTAGTTTTCCTTCCTCTCTGAGATAGTAAATGAAATGAAATGAAATGGCGTGTGGCTTTTAGTGCTGGGAGTGTCCGAGGACATGTTCGGCTCACCAGGTACCAGATAGTGTTAACACTGAAGACATTTCATAATGAAATTGACTTTGATCACTGTTTCAAACATGTCCTTTGTTCACACTCCCCTGTTTTGTGAATCCGTTCACTTCCTCCACAAACTCTTGTGCCGTCCAGCATATACTGTACTATTATCTTCTTGTATGTCCTTACATATGACGAATGTAGCATATGCCTGGATGAAATGTCATATTCAGCCTTAAAATTGTCAGTAAAAGTAATTGAACCCTTGAAATTGTCCATGTCAACCATTTTAGATGCTTCTGGTGCCAACATTTGCTGATGCCAATAGTGAACTGTAGATCCAGATGCCCTTTATCTATCAAATTGTGACATGACATGCTCTTTTTAAGTTTGTAATTGTGACAGCCTGTTTACTTTCAAATGAGCTCCTTCTTGTGCTTTGGCACTCACGTAATTTAAAATTGCTGTTTGATTTACTTCTAATGCACTTACAGCACCTCATTAGTTTGCTATAAGCCTTGATTGTAATATTCTTCATTATTGTTCTTCAGGACTCTTGTCATCAGTATCTTCTAATACATTGGGCCTTGACTTTTTGAGTGGAGATAGTTCTTACTCACTTTGACTTGACGGTTCTTATTGCTCTGGAGATGAAAGTCTTGTACTTGCTTGAACTGCCACCTTCAGGTGCAGGCTCTTCCTCTACTTCAAAATCAGTATATCAAGCATAACGTCATGGATTTCTATGTCATCCCCATTTTATTTCCACATTATTATGCTATATAATATATTCATGAACTCCACATCCTCGACTCCGATTAAGTTTCCATATTCAGCATGTCACAACTTTGTCTCTAATAACATGACAGCATTCAAGGGATTAAGTCTCCTCATGATGCCAATGTACACAATTTACACTATAACCTGCAACTGAACACACCAAGAAATGCAATCGTACTGCAGCTATACTTGTCAGTACAGATACAACATAGCCTACCACCATTTAATGGCGCTAGCAGGCAGCTGCTGAGTTTTGCATGGAAAAGATGCAGATCACCATTCTTGTGATTAACTATCTATCGTCTAAGCATGTTTTCATGGTTCAGAGCGTTTGAGGTCAAGGATATCCCTTGTCAGTAACTTGAACAATGGTTGTTACTACTCGTGTTGAGAAAGCATATACTATGTAATGAACTATGGGCAGTGGTAGATGCTTTGCTAGCAGACTAGCAATAAGCAAATATTAGGGTAAGTAAATATTAACAGTGATAAAGTGGAAAAGCAGCATATGAGTGAAATAAGTAGTAGCCAAATGTGCAGCGAGAATGTAAAGAGCCTCCAGAGGAAGTAAAGAGGGACAAGAGAAAAGCAAATATAAACAAGGTAAATAAATATATTTAACAATCAACAAGTAGAATAAATAAACATCTGTCATAAGATAGGAAACATCAGATAAGAATTTTGCCCAACAATACCAAAAATGAAAGCTCAGAAAGCAAGCAAAATATGCCACATTTACAATATCCAAAGGTTTAATGAACATCAAGAAAAGAATTACAAATGGTGAAAACCATATAAAATAAGAGTAGAGTATAGTTAATCATGAAATAATTCCAATGAAAGAATGCAGGGTAAGGATGAAGAAAAATACAAAAAATGGAAAGGGAAAGGAAATAAGGATCGAAACTACAGGAAAGATTCATTTCGCCAGGTAGTATTTACAAAAGAAGTCTCACAAGTGTGGAATTAGTAATACACGTCGCAAACAGGCCATGTAAGTATTTAGATAACAGTTCTCATTGTCCAAAGGAAAGTCCGTATTTAAAAAAAAGGAGGAGAATGGAGTCTGCAAGCATAACTTTAAACCCGGTATAAGCTGGCAAGGGCAAAAGTGGGTAGAGGCGAGATAACCTAATGAAAAATTTAAAGTCCAAATAACAAGTTCATAGTTCTTGCTCACCAAGCAGTCGGCAGGTATTAGCACAGATGTTTGGTATTCCACCACTCCGATACGAAGACAGACTCATTTGTGAGAGATGGAGCCCAAGAATATAAAACACAATGGAAAAGTCTAGATGCATACGGAAAAAGAAAGCCAGCATGTTCCAGAAACACAACGTCACAATCAAGTGTCCATAAGTGTTTCAGAGGCACGCGCGGCATAGGAGGCAAAGATCGCTGCGTCTTGAAGGAGATGACGTCATAGTCGCTCACGGTATCCTCTGCCTGTTGTAAGAGGCGGCCAAAGTATTTAGATAAAACTTAACTTGGGAGCATGTGTTAGCTACTACAGGATCCTGAGCTGAGTCCTGGTATTGCGTCCACTTACTTGTGTCAGGCTCCTCACTTTCATCTATCCTATCCAACCTCCCTTGGTCAACTCTTGTTCTTTTCCGACCCCGATGGTATTAGAGGACTCAAGGCCTAGGGAGTCTTTCATTTTCACGCCCTTCGTGGCCCTTATCTTTCTTTGGCCAATACCTTCATTTTTCGAAGTGTCGGATCCCTGCCATTTTTTCCTTGTTAGTGTTATATAGAGGATGTCGCCTAGTTGTACTTCCTCTTAAAACTATAATCACCACGACCACTAAACAAATAAAATGACTCAATAGAACTTCACATTCACCGAGTATGTGTTGAGCGTCTATTAGTTCACAATGATCCATTGACAGGATAGTTGTTTATGTAAGATTTCTTAATTTATAAAATATTTTATGAAATAGTTTATCAGCCCTACTTGCATTTGGCTTTTTTGTATGAGCTTTTACAAATGTGTATCCTTCAACTGATCTTCAATGCAGGTACCAATAAACCAGACCAACCCATACAATGTACAGTATACACAGAAATATTTATTACCAAAAACATTATTGGCTCTGCTAAACAGCTACAAGGGCACCTTTTAATCTCCCTAAAAATTTCAGCCACCTCTATAACTAGCTGTGGACAAAATACCTACGGAATTTTGCGGTAGCCTCTTGCTGTATCATTGAAGGCATGACTGTATTGAATAATTTATTTGCATGTAGTAGCCATGAAAATCAAAATAATTTTCTTAACACTTATCACAGCCTGTGTGTTGCAAATGAAGGGTACAGTTTAAAAAGGACATGAGTCAAGAAAACTAAATTTTACAGGAGACAAGAAAAACTTGATATTTTCAAATGCTTGGTGCTTATGATGATGCAATCATCCTTGGATATAATCTTTGCTGTAATATGACCATGTACATGTTGGCATTGAAATGTTTTTCAAGGGAGTTGAATGCATCATACCTGTCCTGACTCATGCCCTTTTATAAATCACTGAAATCTGGGTTTTAATGCGAATGGGTACATGTTGGTATTGAAATTTTCAAATGCTTGGTGCTTGTGATGATGCGATCGTCTTTGGATATGATCTTTGTTGTGATATGAATATGTACATGTTGGCTTTGAATTTTTTGCATGGGAGTTGAAAGCATCATAGTTGTCCTGGCTTATGCCCTTTTATATCTTACTCAAGTTTAATAGCAAAGACATCTCTTAATATTCATCTTCATCACAATTTATTGTGCTTAATCTACCTAGTCTAACCCTAAATACTGTCAAAAATTATTTTTTGAATGACTGGAATATGGTTTGAGATTTTTCAATTTGCTTGTTTTGTTAATTTCGTGTGGCTATTTCTAGCCGAGTGCAGCCCTTGTAAGGCAGACCCTCCGATGAGGGTGGGCGGCATCTGCCATGTGTAGGTAACTGCGTGTTAATGTGGAATTTGCTTGTAATATGTTATAGACATGCATTAAACTCCATTTGCACCAATCAGTCTTCAAAATGTCCACTATTTCGACACACATAGGCTTGGAGACTCTTTGGCCAGTCATCTATCACAGAACGGACAGTATCACCGATGAGAAAGTCTTCTCCATTAAAGAGAGCATTGATTACCAAAACTGCAGGGTATATGTGGCAAATTTCCAAGAAGTTCGTGAGAGAGTTTCCAAGGTCCAGAGGAGTCGCCTCCCCTCTCATTTATCATGGTTTGGTGGTGGGGTGAGCTATGAGGGCCCCCACTAGGCTTAATTTTTGTGATAAAAGTGTAAACACAAGTGTCAGAATGTACGTGGAAAGTCTTCTGGACCCTCTTGTGAAGGACATGAGTTTACACAATGTTCCAAAATGAGCCCTGGACTTTCAGCTCAGTTCATGACTCAACAGTGGTTTCAGGCCAGTGTATCACTCTCCACTGCTGAGGGGCCATCTGGTAGCCCCAGTCTCAACCCCATGGCCTGCAAACTGTGGTCAGTGCTAGAGGGAATGGTCTGCTGGAAAAGGCACCCTACGTTTTTTATTTATTTTGCTAGTGGCTTTACGTCGCACCGACACAGATAGGTCTTATGGCGACGATGGGATAGGAAAGGCATAGGAGTTGGAAGGGAGCAGCTGTGGCCTTAATTAAGGTACAGCCCCAGCATTTGCCTGGTGTGAAAATGGAAAACCACGGAAAAACATCTTCAGGGCTGCCGACAGTGGGATTCTAACCCACTATCTCCCGGATGCAAGCTCACAGCCGCGCGCCCCTAATCTCACAGCCAACTCACTCAGTGATCACCCTACGTTTGAAAGTGATGTTGTTCAAATATGGAAGTGGTATAGGGAGACAGGTACTGTTGATGATTTGCCTTGCCAGGTCATCCAAGGGCTACGACTACAGTCGAAGATCATTAGCTTCAAATCTCACTTCAGAAGAACCCTGAACACAATGCCACCATGCTGAATAATGATCTTTGGGCATTCACAGGTCGGCGCATTTCAACTCAAGCTATGAGAAATAGGTTGAATGAGGCTCAACTTCACTCTCATTGCCCATAGTGAGGTCCACCTCTCAAACATCGGCACCATAGGGCGCAGTACAGCTAGGCCCATCATTATGTTCAATGGTGTCTTTGGAATTGGCATAAAGTCCTTCTCACTGACGAGTGTAACATAAACCTTGTTTTTGACTATCGTTGACAACGTGCTTGGAGGCTGTCTGGTCTGGCTTTACATTTCGGATAAACTATCCAGCACATGTAGCAAAGTGGTGGTTCCCTGATGTTTTCGGGTTACATTTTGTGGGGCCACTGTACATCACTTCTAGTCATGAAGGCCAATATCACGGCTGTTTCATGCAGGGAGAATATCCTCCAATCCATAGTAACGCTGTATCTCGAGCGTTTACGAGGAGAATTTGTCTTCATGGTGTGCATCAAGGTTCCCGTTTTCATTAATGACTTCCTTTGTGATCATGATATTGCTCAACTAGAGTGGCTGCTGTGTTACCTGAACATGAATGCTGTCAAACACGCCTGGAATAAATTAAAGAAGTCTGTTTATGGACGTCACTACCCACCAACCACTCTGAGAGATTTACATAAAATCACCATTGAGGAGTGGAACAATTTTGATCAACATTACCTTGATGAACTAGTGAACAGTATGCCAAGACGAGTTCAGGCGTGCATCAATGGAAGTGGGATGTGGTACCTAGTATTAAAGGTACAGATGTGTGCTGTATTCAGTAATTCAAATTGAGAAAGTAAAGCTGTATTGTTATAGAGGTTCTCATTTGTTGTTTTGTTGGGCCAAAAAAAAAAAAACAACTGATATACCCCTGCATTTCTCTCTCTAACTTTTTTTTTGAAAAAGTGAGGAACTTTTTAGTCTGAGGTGATGCAAACCTTTTTTTGATGTGGGTATTAAAGGTAAATGGAAAAATCTGAAAACTATTTTCCATTATTAAAATGAAATAGTTTATGGTAGTATTCATGGGTAAACTAGGTATGTTCTGGATGCTACCCAGATGCTGCTTAAGTTTGACAGACGATTTACTTTAAACATACAAACTGCTGCATATTCTTCAGACAGTCAGCGTCTACATTAGACATTACTCTGATTCTTCCAATGTAAACTTCTGCTCAGGAGTTTTGCTGATCTATCAAATACTCAAATTCCTATATCCCAATAATATTGCAGTTCAAGCCCCCGGCATAGTTTTGACTGAAATTATTGTAGACAACCACATTTCAGTTGATAATTGTAGTGTAGATTCAGTATATTTAGATAGTACTGTATCTTGTCTGCTATATTCGTGTGTATCTATTAGAGCATAGTAAGATAAAATAGTACTAATAATAATCTTAAGTATTTAGATTTGTTAGTAATCTTTGAGTAGTTCTTGCAAATTTCAAACTTGCAATTTTCATTTCTGTTTGTGCTTAGTAGTAACATAGAGTGTTGTAATTAGGATACGTCTCAACATAGTTTAAAAATTATTTAGTGTGCTGTAGGATATGAGTAATATTTACTAGAAATTAGCGTGCTTATTCTATTATTATAAAATATTTGTGTAGTAGGCCTACAGTAGAGGTATCCATAGAAACTCTGTTATTAGAATTCTGTTGTTGTAATTAGGATAGTCTTAACTGCAGTTTAGAATTGTGTAATTCTTGTGAATTCCTTTCGGTATTCTTTTCATTTTTTCCGTAAAGACCGGGCGAGTTGGCCGTGCGCGTTGAGGCACGCGGCTGTGAGCTTGCATCCGGGAGATAGTAGGTTCGAATCCCACTATCGGCAGCCCTGAAGATGGTTTTCCGTGGTTTCCCATTTTCACACCAGGCAAATGCTGGGGCTGTACCTTAATTAAGGCCACGGCCGCTTCCTTCCAACTCCTAGGCCTTTCCCATCCCATCGTCGCCATAAGACCTATCTGTGTCGGTGCGACGTAAAGCCCCTAGCAAAAAAAAAAAAAAAAAAAAAAAAAAAAAATTCCGTAAAGAATGGCTAAGGAGTGCAAATGTAGGAACTGTGGGTGTGGCCAGGCATTAAGGAATATGAGGGAGGAGTTGGAGAGTTTGAGGGAGATAATTAGGATTCTCTCAGAAAACAGGAAGTAAGGAAGGTAGGCCTCCCTCAAACAATGTACAGGATACAGTAGGTGTAAAAGAGGGATGGAAAGGAAAGGGGAGAATTGTAGAAGATAGATGGTCTGATGTTCTAAGGGGAAGGAGATTGCAGGCTAAGGGCTCTATTCAGGATTAGAATTCAGGACAAAGATCTGTGAGAAATCAGTACGAGTCACTGCAGGTAGAACAACGGAGGGAAGATGAGGAACAGGTAACTGTTGCTGGGAAGTGTGGAAGTAGGTGGATAGGGAAACTCAGGTGGAACAGGGTCATGGGAGGGAGAAAAGGGAGGAAGAAGTAGCTTCTGCAGCTGTCAGTAAAGATAGGGCTGACCAGGAGAGGAGGGGATCAAATGAGGTGGGTAGGGTTGAAGCTCAGGTCATGGGGTATTCCATTGTTAGACATGTGGGGAAAGTGTGTGGAGGAAAGGGTGCCAGGGTAGAGTGTTATCCAGCAATTAGGTTGAGGCTGATGTTGAAGAAAGAAGAAGGTGGTAGTCTTTCACGTTGGTACCAACAACGTAAGGCAAGCTGGTATAAGTACCAACATAGTTGCGAATGTGCTGGATCTGGTAAATGCAGCACAGGTGAAGTTTAAGGAAACGGAGATTGTTATCGGTAGAATACTGTGTAGGAGGGATACTGACTGGAAGGTGATTGGGGATTTCAATGAGACTATAGAGTGATGATGATGATGATAGCAAACACTCTTAATCGAGTAGGTTTGTCTTCCAGGCAGGATGCCTCTTCATCTATGCGTTCGGAGGTGACTATACAGTCCAATGTGGGAGTTACACAATTTGCCACAGCGATGACAGGTAGTCCCAGGTGGAGCAGTCATGTTATTTCTATGTCTCCTCAGCACTTCTCTTTCTTTCCTATGTTGCCTCTTGTCATTCGCTGTACGTCGGCGGTTTCCTTCAAAAGACAGTGTGCCGTCGTGGACAAGTGATCTCCAGGATGAACGGTCAAGGGCTAAGTTCTTCCAGTTATCAACATCAATGTTACATCTCTTCAAGTTAGTCTTGATTACATCTTTAAATCGCTTCCTCTGACGCCTACACAGCGTTTACCTACTGATAGCTCAGAGTAAAACACTTGTTTGGGAGTGCGATTATTGGGCATGCGAACTACGTGCCCTGTTCATCGTAGCTGGCGTCTTAAAACCATCAATTCTATACTGGTGGTGTGTGCCTCTTCAAGAAGGCTGATATTTGTGCGCCTGTCTTGCCAAGTTATTTGCAGTATTCTCCTCAAGCAACGTTGTTGATATTGTGCCAGCTTCTTAAGGTGTCGACTGTCGCATGTCCAGGATTCAGATCCGTAGAGTAAGGTTGGAACTACAACAGAATTGTACACAAGAATCTTTGTTGTGATATTGACATCATGATTGTCAAAAACTCGAGATCTTAACTTAGCAAAGGATGCTCCTGTACAGTTAATTCTGTGTCGGATTTCTGAATCTATATTTGCGCTTGATGAGAGGGTGCTGCCAAGGTATGGGAAGGTGTTTACAACTTGAAGGCTCACTCCAATAATTGTGACATTGATATCTCTTTGACCTTCCCCAGGTGCTGGTTGGTAAAGGATCTGTGTTTTGCTGGTATTCAGTTTGAGTCCGATCTTGTTGTACGCAGCAGAAAAAGCATTCAGGATTATCACAAGCTCTTCTTGTGTCTGAGCTATGAAAGCATTATCATCACCGTACTGTAACTCAACTAATGCTGCAGACGATGTCCAAGTTCCTGCCTTTAAACGGCTCAAATTAAAAAGTTTACCATCCATCCTGTAAGTTATATGAATACCTGGAGGGAGATAATCTCTGACAAGTTCCATCAGCGACAGCATACAAGGAAAACAAAGTGGGGGCTATCACACAGCCTTGCTTAACACCGGTATTGATATGGAAAGGCTCTCCAATAGAGCCGTTGCCAATGACAGCTGCCATCATATCAGTGTAGAGCAATTTCAAGATGGCAATAAATTTCTGTGGAAAGCCATATAGAGCTAAAATTTTCCACAAAGCTTCTCGGTTCACAGAGTCAAATGCCTTAGTAAGATCAACAAAGGCAATATAAAGAGGTCTGTTTTGTTCTCTACATTTTTCCTGAAGTTGATGAGCTGTGAATATCATATCTGTGGTTCCTCAAGAAGGCCTGAAGCCACACTGACTCTCTGGAAGTATTTTTTCCACCAGGGGTACAATACGATTTGCCAAGATTCGAGCAATAAGCTTTCCCAGGCATGACAGTAAGGATATTCCCTGATAGTTATTGCAGTTTGTTCGATCCCCTTTCTTAAATATGGGAACTACCAGACTGTCTCTGAAATCAGGAGACATTTGTCCTGGGCTTCAGATTTTGACAATCAGTTCATGTATGTGTCTTATTAGTTCCTCACCTCGTTCTTTGAGACGTTTTGCTTGATTGACAGCATGCTTAACTTCATCTAGTGTTGGTGGGGAGCCAAGTTCTTCATTGATAGGAGCTTGTTTTAATATATCATAGACCTGTTCATCAGTAATCGAATCCTGGTTCATGAGGTCTTCAAAATGCTCTTTCCACCTGTTCATGATGGAGTACTGATCTTTTAAAAGTGTACTCTTATCGCTGGACCAAAGAGGATTCCTCCCAAAGGTGGTGGGACCATAAACTGCTTTTGTCGCTTGGAAGAACTGTCGTGAATCTTTATCTGCTAGATATTCCAACTCTTTTGCCTTTGCTGTCCACCATGCATTCTTGAGCTCACGGGTTTTTCTTTGGACATTTGCTTTGGCAATACTTACGGCATGTTTCTTAGAGTGGGAGTTCATGTCTCTTCGTCATGCTTGCAAGGCTTTTCTCTTCTCTGAGATCAATGCTTTAATTTCTTCATCATTTTCATCAAACCAGTCCTGATGTTTTCTGGTCTTATACCCTATTGTTTCTTTGCAAGCATCTTGAATAGTGGTCTTCAGACTCTCCCAGTGTTGCGTTACATCAGGTTGATATTCCTTCGGCAAAGTCCGATGATGGAACTATCTGTATTTTGAAGTAACCTCTGTATTGCAAAACTTCTCGGTGTCAAAAGTATGTCTGAAGCTCTTCTGTTGTTTCCTCCTCTGGGTGGACAGTGACAAATGCATCACTGATCTAATAAGTCGGTGATCTGTCCAACAGTCATCAGTTCCCGTCATTGCTTTGATGATGGAAAGCATCGCGTAGATTTTGCTTGCGGATGATTACATAGTCAATGAGGTACCAGTGTTTCGATGTAGGATGCTGCCATGATGTTTTGAAGTGATCCCTTTGGTGAAAGATGGTGTTGGTGATTATCAACCCATGCTCAGCACATTTTGAGAGGAGTCTAATACCATTGGAGTTTACACTGCCAACTCCCTCCTTGCCAATGACACCATGTTTGATAGGATGTTTGATAGGATGTCATCCAGATCTGAATAGAATGTTTCTTTAATGTCATCATCAGAGTCTAATGTGGGGGCGTATGTGCAATTACTGTGGCATGCTGGTCGCCATTTAATCGAAGTCTTAATGTCATGATGTGTTCATTACGTCCAGTTGGAAGCTCCAGCAGGTCTCTGAGAAGCTTATTCTTGATAGAAAAGCCTACTCCATGTGTTCGCTGGTTGATTTACCCTTCCAGAAGAAAGTGTATCCCGCTCCGTTTTCATTCAGCTGACTTTCTTCAGCAAGACAGGTCTCCTGGAGTCCTGCTATTTCGATATTGTATCTTCGTAACCCTCTACCCACAAGGGCTGTTCTCCTTTCGGGTCTCTCATTTGAAGGGTCATCACTAAGTGTTCCTACGTTCCATGTAGCAAAATATAATTTCTTTCTTGTTCGACCGCATTGAGGTGATACCATTGGACGCGGCTATCCAATTGGTACTAGAAGTGGCTGACTATGTTTAGGGCACCTTTTCTAGCCCCTTCCCTATGTGAGGTGAGCAGAGTGGACCCTAAATAGGACTGCTCAGTCGTAGATGCAGCAACCGAATTGCTCTACAGCCACAATCCTAAGCAAGACGGCCGATCACACATCTACCGCCTATATGCGAAGTTATCACTAGAGGCTTCCAGACATCATAATCCTGCCCCTGTCGCAACTTCCTGATCGCCGCAGGACTTTTGGAAGAGTCAATCTGTTGTTGGAAGACTGCTGTGCACGAGAATCTTTTAGAGTGAGAGTGTTGCTGCACTTCAACAAACGCACTGTACTTGATGACTTAAGAACTGTTTTCAGTGGCAAGACGATTGAAGGGTTCCTAGTCACTGCAGCCTTCGTCCGCCATTCCAGCCGAGGAGGGACTTTCTGTCTTTATGCCTAGTCCGCCGTTCTGGACTTTCTGTGCCGTTGACCAAATATGGTTCATCCGCCTTTAGGGGAAGTTTTCCACCCCAAGGGCAAGAGAGTGCCCAGAACTTGATGAATTTATGTGTCATTTCCTACACAAAGGCTTCATCAAACCTACTAAGGGAGAGCTCATCCACCCATATCCGTTGGTTCTCCCCTAGTTTGCCAGGTTTGGTACTGGCCGCCTGACCCTTGGCCAGGCAGTCGCAGGTAGTACCGTCTACTGTCACATACGGTAGCAGGGTGGTCCTGACCTGACCAGAGTGACTATAGAGTGGGTATGGGGGGAAACTGGGAGTGAGATTTCTAGATCCTAATGAGTGGGTAGGAGATAAGGATCTGCGCTCAGATGGCTTTACTTAAACCGCAATGGTACGTATAAGTTAGGAAATTTGTTTGGAAGGGTTATAGGGAGGTACATTCAGAGAAACGGACTGGTCTAGGGAGTGGTGATAAGGGTACAGGGATCTGGAAGTCAAGTATGGATGACATAAAAATGTTAGTGTTGAACTGTAGAAGTATTGTAAAGAAAGGAATAGAATTAAGTAACTTAATAGATATATACTTAACAGACATTGTAATAGGAGTTGAATCATGGCTGAGAAATGATATAATGGATGTAGAAATTTTCTCACGAAACTGGAGTGTGTATCGTAGAGATAGGATAGGAATGGAAGGAGGGGGAGTATTCATTCTGGTGAAAGAAGAATTTGTAAGCTATGAAAAAGTTAAAGATGACAAACATGAAATTCTAGGTGTAAGGCTCATTTCTGAAGGTAATAGGCAACTTGATGTCTTTGGAGTGTACAGATTGGGAAGGGTAGCGCTGACACTGATTCAGAATTATTTGATAAGATAATCAGCTATGTGGGAAATGACATGGAAGGGAATGTGATTGTAGCGGGAGATCTGAATATACCATATGTCAATTGGGAAGGTAATGCGGACAGGAAGCATGACCAACAAATGGCAAATAAGTTAATATGGGAAGGACAGCTGATTAAGAAAGTGATGGAACCAACTAGAGGAAAGAATATCCTGGATGTAGTGCTGGTAAAACCAGATGAGCTCTATAGAGAAACCAAAGTAATAGATGGTATTAGTGATCATGAATCTGTTTTTGTCATAGTTAAAAATAAATATGATATAAAGGAAGGTCTTAAAAGTAGGACTATTACACAGTACCATTTGGCTAATAAAGCAGGCATGAGGGAGTTTTTAAAAAGTAACTATGATCAAAGGAAAACCATAAATAAAAATGAAAACAGACTCCGGGATGGGTTTAAAGCAATTGTTGAGGAATGTGAAAACGGTTTGTACCTTTAAAGGTGGTAAGGAAATGTAAAGACCCATCTTATTATAATGGAGAAATAAAGAGACTAAGAAGGAGGTGCAGATTGGAAAGTAATAAGAGTTGTGGAGGTACAGAGAAATTGAAGAAACATACTAGTAAAGTCCTCCTCTGCGAACCATGTGACCTTGCCGCGGTGGGGAGGCTTGCGTGTCCCAATGATGCAGATAGCCGAGCCGCAGGTGCAACCATATCGGATGGGTATCTGTTGAGAGACCAGACTAACGAATGGTTCATCGAAAGGGCGGTAGCAGCCTTTCGGTAGTTGCAAGGGCGGCAGTCTGGATGATTGACTGATACGGCCTTGTAATAATACTCAACATGGCTTAGCTGTGTTGATACTGCTACACGGCTGAAAGCAACGGGAAACTACAGCCGTAACTAACTCCCGAGGACATGCAGCTCTCTCTGTATGAATGATGTACTGATGATGGCTTCCTCCCGGGTAAAATATTCCGGAGGTAAACTAGTCCCCCATTCGGATCTCCGGGTGGGGACTACACGAGAGGGGGCGATCATCAGGAAGATGGATACTGACATTCTGCAAGTCGGAGCGTGGAATGTTAGAAGTTTGAATCGTTGTGGTAGGTTAGAGCATCTAAAAAGCGAGATGGATAGGCTAAAGTTAGATGTAGTTGGCAAAAGTGAAGTACGTTGGCAGGAAGAACAAGATTTTTGGTCAGGCGACTACCGAATTATCAACACAAAATCAAACAGGGGAAATGGAGGAGTTGGTTTAATAATGAATAAGAAAATAGGGCAGCGGGTAAGCTACTACGACCAGCATAGTGAAAGAATTATTGTCGTCAAGATAGACACCAAACCAATGCCCGCCACAATAGTGCAGGTCTATATGCCTACTAGTTCAGCGGATGATGAAGAAATCGAAAGAATATATGAGGAGATAGAAGATTTAATACAATATGTAAAAGGTGACGAGAATCTAATTGTGATGGGAGACTGGAATGCAGTGGTAGGCCAAGGAAGAGAAGGTAGTACAGTAGGAGAATTTGAATTGGGACGAAGGAACGAAAGAGGAAGTCGTCTGGTTGAATTCTGCACTGATCATAATTTAATCCTTGCCAATACTTGGTTCAAACACCACAAACGACGGCTGTATACGTGGACGAGACCTGGAGACACTGGAAGGTATCAAATAGACTTCATTATGATTAGGCAGAGATTCAGAAACCAGGTGTTGGATTACAAAACTTTCCCAGGAGCAGACGTGGACTCTGACCACAACTTGTTGGTCATGAAATGCCATCTGAAGTTGAAGAAATTGAAGAAAGGAAAGAATGCAAAAAGATGGGATCTAGACAAGTTGAAAGAAAAGAATGTGAGGGATTGTTTCAAGGAACATGTTGCACAAGGACTAAATGAAAAGGCTGAAGGAAACACTATAGAGGAAGAGTGGAGAGTCATGAAAAATGAAGTCAGTAGGGCTGCTGAAGAAATGTTAGGAAGGAAGAAAAGATCAACTAAGAATCAGTGGATAACTCAGGAGATACTAGACCTGATAGATGAACGACGAAAATACAAGAATGCTAGAAATGAAGAGGGCAGAAAAGAATACAGGCGATTAAAGAATGAAGTGGATAGAAAGTGCAAGGCAGCTAAGGAAGAATGGCTGAAGGAGAAATGCAAGGATGTCGAAGGCTGTATGGTCCTGGGAAAGGTAGATGCTGCATACAGGAAAATCAAGGAACCCTTTGGAGAAAGGAAATCTAGGTGTATGAATATTAAGAGCTCAGATGGAAAACCACTTCTAGGGAAAGAAGACAAAGCAGAAAGATGGCAGGAGCATATCCAACAGTTGTATCAAGGTAAAGATGTAGATAATTTGGTTTTGGAACATGAAGAGGCTGTTGATGCTGATGAAAAGGGAGACCCAATTTTGAGGTCAGAGTTTGACAGAGCTGTGAGTGACCTCAATAGGAACAAGGCACCTGGAATTGATGACATTTCCTCTGAATTACTGACTGCCTTAGGAGAAACCAGCATGGCAAGGTTATTTCATTTAGTGTGCAAGATGTATGAGACAGGAGAAGTCCCATCCGATTTTCAGCAGAATGTCGTTATACCTATTCCCAAGAAAGCCGGTGCTGACAGGTGTGAAAACTACCGCACCATTAGTTTAGTATCTCATGCCTGCAAAATTTTAACACGTATTGTTTACAGAAGAATGGAAAAACAAGTTGAAGCTGAGTTGGGAGAAGATCAATTTGGCTTCAGAAGAAATGTAGGAACACATGAAGCTATCCTGACTTCACGTCTGATCTTAGAGGATCGAATCAAGAAGGACAAGCCCACGTACATGATATTCGTAGATCTAGAAAAGGCATTCGATAATGTTGATTGGACCAAGCTATTTATGATTCTGAAAATGATAGGGATCAGATACCGAGAACGAAGAATTATCTACAATCTGTATAAAAATCAGTCTGCAGTGATAAGAATCGAGGGCTTTGAAAAAGAAGCAGCAATCCAGAAAGGAGTGAGGCAAGGCTGCAGTTTGTCCCCTCTCCTTTTCAATGTTTACATAGAACAGGCGGTAAAGGAAATCAAAGAGAAATTTGGAAAGGGAATCACAGTCCAAGGAGAGGAAATCAAAACCTTGAGATTTGCCGATGATATTGTTATTTTATCTGAGACTGCAGAAGATCTCGAAGTTGCTGAATGGTATGGATGAAGTCTTGGGTAAGGAATACAAGATGAAAATAAATAAGTCCAAAACAAAAGTAATGGAGTGCAGTCGAACGAAGGCAGGTGATGCAGGAAATATTAAATTAGGAAATGAAGTCTTAAAGGAAGTGGATGAATATTGTTACTTGGGTAGTAAAATAACTAACGATGGCAGAAGTAAGGAGGACATAAAATGCAGACTAGCACAAGCAAGGAAGAGCTTTCTTAAGAAAAGAAATTTGCTCACTTCAAACATTGATATCGGAATTAGAAAGATGTTTTTGAAGACTTTCGTGTGGAGCGTGGCATTGTATGGAAGTGAAACATGGACGATAACTGGCTCAGAAAGAAAGAGAATAGAAGCTTTTGAAATGTGGTGTTACAGAAGAATGCTGAAGGTGAGATGGATAGATCGAATCACGAATGAAGAGATACTGAATCGAATGGGAGAGAGGAGATCGATTTGGCTAAATTTACATAAAATCAGCTTCATGGTCCGTATCGCACTTCAATAGATTCACAATTAAGTATTTATTTTTTTTTTTTTTTTTATTATTATTTTTTTGTTTGTTTTAATCTTGTCAATCTTATGTTAATTTTAAGGACACTTCCTCTAAAGCATTACTTTGTCAATTTTATACATTTTTCATCTAAACAGTGTTATGTGGCTGAAGATGTTGATAATATACGAAACATGTACCACTTTTGACCATTAAAAATTGCCTTAAGCAATCATTGTATCGACTAGGTGGAAAATAAATACTTAATTGTGAATCTTGGCTAAATTTGACGAGAAGAAGAGATAGAATGATAGGACACATCTTAAGACACCCAGGACTTGTTCAGTTGGTTTTTGAAGGAAGTGTAGGGGGTAAGAACGGTAGGGGTAGACCAAGATATGAATATGACAAGCAGATTAGAGCAGATGTAGGATGCAATAGTTACGTAGAAATGAAAAGGTTAGCACAGGATAGGGTGGCATGGAGAGCTGCATCAAACCTGTCTATGGACTGATGACTCAAACAACAACTAGTAAAGTGAGTTTAGCAAAGAAGTCACTTAAGGTTAACATGATGGCAAGCAAAATTGGCAATCATACAAATTTAGTGAAAAATGGAAGGGTATGTATAGGTAGGTACTTTAAGGCAGAAACAGGTTCCAAGAAGGACATTCCAGGAATCATTAATGAAGAAGGGGAGTGGCAGAAGTATTCGGTCAGCAATATGTAAAGATTGTTGATTATAAGGATAATGTCCAGATAGAGGAGATGACTAATGCTAAAGAAGTATTCAAATTTACATTTGATAACAGTGGCATTTACAATAAGATACAAAGTTGAAAACTAGAAAAGCAGCTGTAATTGGTAAGATTTCTGGGGATATACTAAAGACAATGGGCTGGGATATAGTACCCTATCTGAAGTACTTATTTGATTATTGTTTGCATGAAGGAGCTATACCAAATGAATGGAGAGTTGCTATAGTAGCCCCTGTATATAAAGGAAAGGGTGGTAGACATAATGCTGAAAATTAACAGGTCAGCAAGTTTGACATGTGTTGCATGTAAGCTTTGGGAAGGCATTCTTTCTGATTATATTAGACATGTTTGCAAAATTAATAACTAGTTTGATAGAAGGCAGTTCGGGTTTAGGAAAGGTTATTCCACTGAAACTCAACTTTTAGGATTCCAGCAAGATATAGCAGATATCTTGGATTCATGAGGTCAACTGGACTGCATCATCAAAGCATTTGATAGGGTGGATCATGGGAGACTACTGGCAAAAATGAGTGTAATTGGACTAGACAAAAGAGTGACTGGGTTGCTATATTTCTAGAAAATATATCTCAGAGAATTAGAGTAGGCAAAGCTTTATCTGACCCCGTAACAATTAAGAGGGGAATTCCTCAAGTATTATTGGACCTTTATATTTTCTTATATGTAATCAATGATATGAGTAAAGAAGTGGAATCAGAGATACAGCTTTTTGGAGATGATGTTATTCTGTACAGAGTAATAAATAAGTTACAAGATTGTGAGCAACTGCAAAGTGATCTCGCTAATGTTGTGAGATGGACAGTACGTAGTGTATGATGATAAACGGGGTTAAAAGTCAGGTTGTGTGAGTTTCACAAATAGGAAAAGTCCTCTCGGTTTTATTTACTGCGTTGTTGGGGTGAAAATTCCTTATGGGGATCACTGTAAATACCTAAGTGTTAATATAAAGAAAGATCTTTATTGGGGTAATCACATAAAAGGGATTGTAAATAAAGGGTACAGATCTCTGCACATGGTTATGAGGCTGTTTAGGGGTTGTAGTGAGGATGTAAAGGAGAGGGCATATAAGTCTCTGGTAAGACCCCAACTAGCGCATGGTTCCAGTTATGGGACCCTCACCAGGATTACTCGATTCAAGAACTGGAGAACATACAAAGAAAAGCAGCTCGATTTGTTCTGGGTGATTTCCGACAAAAGAGTAGTTTAACAAAAATGTTGCTAAGTTTAGGTTGGGAAGATTTGGGAAAAAGAAGACAAGCTGCTCGATTAAGTGGTATGTAAAGATGTTGATTACCGTAGGGAACTTGAAATATTTGTTCCGAATGAGTAAATTTATAATACCAATATAGTTGGTCCATTGTTGGACATTACAAAATTTCCAACTAACTCATTCCTGGTTGCCGGCGTATCACCCCAGTGTGCTAAGTTGGGCTCATCAGTTGGTAAATAGCACACTGGGGCAAAACGCTGGCAACCAGGAATGAGTTAGCTGGAAAATTTATAATGTCCAATAACAGACCAACTACAGTATATTGGTACTATAAGTGGTATATTACGAGCTGTCAACGGAGAGATGGCGTGGAATTTCATTAGTAGACAAATAAGTTTCAGTGGTGTCTTTAAAATGCGGAAAGATCATAATATTAAAATAAAATTGGAATTCAAGAGGACAAATTGGGGCAAATATTCATTTATAGGAAGGGGGAGTTAGGGATTGGAGTAACTTACCAAGGAAGATGTTCAATAAATATCCAATTTCTTTGAAATCATTTAAGAAAAGGCTAGGAAAACAACAAATGGGGAATCTGCCACCTGGGCGACTGTCCTAAATGCAGGTCAGTATTAATTGATTGATCAAGGAGTCATGGAATTGGTGATGCACAGCTAAACTATCGTATATCTTTTAACTTGGGCTCAACAATTTGGGTGATTGTGTTAGTATAGAAGTGTGTCATATCTTGGGTACTAGCCAATGTGTACACTCTAGAAATTCATGAAACTTGCTATAAGTCATTTCCAGGAAAAACCTGACTCATGCCCTTTTTCAACCAAACCCTTGAATGGTTATGATATTTTATTTTATTTTATTAGTATTGATTGGATGTTCTTAGTGTTTAAATCTAGTTTTACTTAATATTAACCGGGCAAGTTGGCCGCACGGTTAGGAGCGCACAGCTGTGAGCTTGCATCCGGGAGATAGTGGGTTCGAACCCCATTGTCGGCAGCCCTGAAGATGGTTTTCCATAGTTTCCCATTTTCACACCAAGCAAATGCTGGGGCTGTACCTTAATTAAGACCACGGCTGATTCCTTCCCACTCCTAGGCCTTTCCTATCCCATCATTGCCATAAGACCTATCTGTGTCGGTGCAACATAAAGCCAATTGTGAAAAAAAAAAAAAAAAAAAATCATCTTTGTAGTGCAAATGTTCATTCTTTTACATTTGTATCCTACAAGATACTGAATTTGAATCACATTGTTATATTAGAGACAATAGATTGCATATGAAATGGAAAATTGAATTAAAGTACCTTGCATCAATGTATATGTTGGACCAAACCTTATTATAGTCCAGCTGGGAGAGAATATTGGAAGAGGGGCTTACTGATGATGAAGAGAAAATAGAAAAGGAAATTAACTTATAGAGGTATGGATATGCTAAACTCACATTTTAGTGAAGAACAAAGTAACAAATATTGCAACATTACATCTTTATCAGTACTCAAAATAAAGTTTCAGTGTATTTAGGTTGGGTTTAGTACATATAGTACGTACCGAAGAGATGTTAAGTACAGAACAAAAATGACCAACTGGACATCTATGGTATCCAAACACAACAGAACAAATATGACCTAGGTGACCATAGCTCAGCTGGTAAGAGCATCTGACACGAAATCAGGAAGTTGTGGGTTCGGATCTCACTGGTGTCCGGTTGACCATTTTTGTTCTTAGCTTATCATCTCTTTGGTACGTATTGCACGTACTAAATACGACCTAATAGTTGAAGGTTTCTTTCGAGAATCTTTCTATTTGTTATATGTATATACATATATTGAATGAATCAACAGCTTCCCACAATTACGGGTTGCCAATTTGACAAAGTGTAGCATATCAGGATACAGAAATTTTTTAACGTTAATATGGTTTTTAAATTATGGAGCTCTGAACGAGTGGATCTCAGAATGTTTACAGATCCATTGTATGTTGATGGTAACTATGCTTTCAGTGTTGTTCATAGGCAGCTGAAATTTTTTCCAGAATTCCATGAACAAGATAGGTTCTTCTTACAATAAAGAAAAATATCAACATTTTTATTTATGTGTGTGTGTGTGTGTGTGTTTTTTTTTGTTTTTTTTTTTCTGTTCTTATCATGGTAAGTTCCTCTTCTGATTTTCCTGCCTCAGCTTGAGTTTGTTGTGATATGCTGCCTTCATGGAACAATTTGATTGTGATAAAGGTTGATAGCTGAATGTAATCATGTAATTTGTATCTCATTTCCCTTTCAGACATTGCCCATAGTTGTGGGAGTAGCAGTGGTGCTGTCAAGTACTGTTGTAGCTGCATGGTTCCTTACTAAGAAGAAAAAGCCTAAAATTACTCTTGAAGACCCAACAGTCAAGTACCCACTTCCTCTCATCGAGAAAGAAATCGTTAGCCATGATACACGACGATACAGATTTGGCCTGCCCTCTGGGAATCACATATTAGGTATATATATTGAGACATAATGCTTGCAAAGTAATATTGATTAAACCTTCCAAATCTAGGCACTCTATGCCCTTTTTTGGTTATTTATGAATGTATGTATGCCTGTGCTTCTTAATGCAGTCAGTTTCTAGATGAAGTTATAGGAGAGATAATGTGACTAGGATATAGACATGGGGATATTGATTTCTGTCTTTCCAAACCCATTCCCCTTCCTTGTGATAATCTGTTCTCCTCTCCTGTGATTATGGTAGAGATGTTTGATGTTTTGTCTTTCATAGTACTTTCCCCTCACCGGGGATTAGGGTGGAGACAGGGATATTGATATTCTGTCTTTCATAATCTGTTCCCCTCTAGTGTTGGCTACTGAGTGTATGTTTCGAAGCAGCTTATCGATTCATTCAAGTGTCCGAGTGAATCGATTCACAGAAATGGCCAGCTCACGGCACACAATTCAGCTGACTCGCAGCAGACAGTGCGCACTCACGGATCAGTGAGGCACAATACACACATGGCTCACTAGCGGCACACTGTACATTAATATGAAGTATGTTACAAGTGTTATTTTAATATCCACCTATTCAACACAAAGAGATCTAGGAAATTAAGAATTAAATCTTATCATAAAAAGTTACAAGGGACATGTTTTGGCAATTTTAAGGGCATCATCAGCCTCAAACTCAAATCTGTAAGGTGAATAATCAGGATCCTGATTGTTCTTACAAATCATAAAGAGATGTTATCAATGTAGGTGTTTGTCTAACATAAAATTATTAGAACGTTCTTGGTTAAAACCGCAGTATCAAGCTGAATGTCACAAGTTCACAAGACTACACTCTCTGGAGCGCTGAGTTAATGTGCCCAAAACCTGTTAAGGTTGGAGCGATAAACAGCTCAATCTTTATAATGAAGTAGAAATGTGTTTTCTTGAATACTCCTATTGGAGGATAAGAAAAAAGTAAAGCTGATAGACTGTTAAAGATGTTAATTTCATATGTTAAGATGAAACAACAGTCTTCTTTAAGTAGCTGTGGAGCAAGGAACGGTGTTCAGCTGTCTATAGTCGTATTTTACGTACATTTCAAAATGGACCTAACATGAGAATTATAACATGTAACACTGTACATTGGCGGGGAGCCGAACTTCCACCGCAACGAGACACACAGAGCCATGGCACACTGAAAGAATCGTACACAGTCACGGATCAGTGAGACACAACACACGCATGGTTCATTATCAGTACACTGGACATTGGCAGAGAGCCGAAATTCCGCTGAATCCATACATACAGAGCCATGGCACACTGAAAGAATTGTTTGCTATAACAGACTCTCGCACTCAGCTCATTTGAAAATAATACCCACTAAATAATAGACAGATTCATTTTGCAGTGTTAAAAAGGTAGTCATAACATTATTCCAAAGTACCTAGCTTGTAAGTAGGTATGCTATTAGGTTATTCTATTTACTGTATTAGTTTAATCAAACAGTATTTTTATAACTAGTTGACATTTGAGAATTAATTAAACTCGGCTCTCTAGCCTACCTTCCTCGCTGAGTGGCTCAGGCGGTTGAGGCCTGGCCTTCTGACCCCAATTCTCAGGTTCAATCCTGGCTCAGTCCGGTGGTATTTGAAGGTGCTCAAATACGTCAGCCTCGTGTTGGTCTGACGCTTAAAAGAACTCCTGCGGGACTAAATTCTGGTACCTCGGCATCTCCAAAAACCGTAAAAGTAGTTAATGGGATATTAAGGTAATAACATTATTATCTAGCCTACCCTATTACTATGAGTCATGTTCATGACCACTCAAAATTGTCTGTGTTATATTGAGAAGACCCGCTCGGTATTCTCTCAGTTCGTATGTCACATCATTGCACAATACTTCAATAATCGACTTACGAGATCACCGGTGTACGTGGACAGTGAATAAGTGAGCCGACGATTCAATAGCTTAAATAAAAAGATGTTTAATCAGAAAACCAGTGGGCTACAGTACATCTCGCGTAGCCTATACAAAATTTGACGATTTAAAAAATCCTCTGCTGATAGAAAAGACGTTTTCAAAGATGATCGAGCTACTTGGCCATGCGTTTAGGGTCGTGTAGTTATGAGCTTGCATTCAGGTGATGGTGGGTTTGAATCCTACCGTTGTCTTCCATTAAGATGGTTTTCCATGGTTTCCCATTTTTACACCAGGCAAGTGCTGTACCTTAAAGCTACGGCCACTTCCTTTCCACTTCTAACCCTTTCCTATCTCATTGTCGCCATAATACCTATCTGTGTTGGTGCAACATAAAGCAAATTATTTGATTTATATTTAATATGTAGACTACTTATTGTGGACACAGGTATTTTTACATCTAATTCTGTGTATATATAACAGTATATATAACAGAGTTGTGACTTTCAGAGAACTGTGGAAAACCATAAGGTAGTGTATAAAATTTGAGTTATTTAAATTATTATTATTATTACTGTATTTACCCAAATAATCCCCGCCATCAAATAATGCCCACACACTCATTTTAGGAAGGCTCATTTTGAAAAAAAATTAAATGAACTAAAATTCCTTCCATCGAAAGAGTAATGTAGGTATAAACAAACATTTCGTATTACTCCGCGAGGTCCACGTGGTCATTGTGCAAATATGAACATATAAATTTACGGATATAGCTGCTTTGCCTGAGGTGATAAAAATACATTATCAGTGCTATGAAATACATTTTCCATGAAAATGAGCAAGTAGGCGTACTTATGTGACAGGTATTTCATTAATCTGAACTTGCAATAGGCTCGATTCCCTGTAGTTGGGAAGATTCATTGTCTCTTGCATCACTAGAATCCTCAAGTTCGTCACACTCCACGTCTAAAACAATTCTCACATGTGGTCTCTTTTTACTGGACAGTACCACAACCGGTGGTGGATAATTCTTTTCGTGCAATGTAAACACTTGAAATAGACACACCGGCGAAATCTGATGTTAGTTTTGCGATACAGTAAAACCTTGTTAATTTGAAGACTTTGTAATATAGAAATCGGACTTCCAATTACGTGATTTTGAATGAACAGCCATCTTGTAATTCAGAAATGCCAACCCTCGCCAGTTTTTGCAGATTCTGCTTTTCCGCGTACTGCCTGCTACGTGATATTGTGGCGTTCCTTAAAATGCTGATTACAAAAGAATTACGACTTCACTCTATTTTCAACTATGAAACGCACTGTAGACACACCGAAGTGAGTGAAAGTGCGGAAAGCTGCCCCTGCACATTCTGGAAGATGTGTTCTATCGTGATGCGGGGAAAATTTGAATTTAAATTTCTCTGTAAAATACGGTACTACTAAAAAAAAACGCAAAGTCAGTTTAGAATTAAAAGTCTGAATCGTTTTCCGTTTAAATATGGCATTTTGGGACAGTTTTTTTCCATCTACGGTTGCACAAAGCATAATTGTACACTCAGCATTGAAAACTGGTGAGCCAGGAGCGTGTTGTCAACCTTGACGTAAATAAAACCAGCACCCCAATTTCGTGCCTCAAAATTTTTTTAAATATGCGGTGATTATTTGCATAAATACGGTAACTATATAAGTTTTTATGTTGCAATAAGTGTGTATAGTATTGCATAAGTGCCTATTTCTTCCTGCATTTCAGTTTTTAACTTATTTATTTTCTATTATCTACTTACCAAGAATAATGCAATTTTCAAGTTCATTGAAATCATTTAAGAAAAGACTGGGCAAACAATGATAAGGAATCTCCCACCTGTGCGACAGCTCTAAATGCAGATCATTGATGATTTTGTTTACAAATACTTTTCACGTAACTCTATATACTTATTTAATGGAGTTGTCACGGACGGGGGAAAGACTTTGTAAAATCAAAACTTGATGCGAAGAAGTGGCTGCAGGAGGATCGAGAATTTGAAAGCTAAATGACGTATAGGGAAGCAGTTCATAGAATGAAGACCAGATGGCAGAAGCAAGCATTGAATGTTGTTGCTGCTCTCTTATCAGTACACTACACAGATGCAATAGGATCGCTGACTCCAATGAGCCGTGAATCGGCTCACTGTATCGATTCAGTAACGTGAACGGAATCAAATGAATCGATTCAGTAAAATAAATCGAATATCCCATCTATTCCCCTCACCTGTGATTATGATGGAGACGTAGATATTGATGTCTTGTCTTTCATAATCTGTTTCCCTTGTCTTTGATTGGGATGCAAATGGGGATTTTGATGTTCTGTCTTTCATAATTTATTCCCCTTACCTACGGTTAGGGTGGAGACAGTAATGTCTGTCTTTCATAATCTGTTCTCCTCTACCAGAAGTGTGATTATAGCCTGTGACATGAACACACTCTATTTCTTAAAGGCCTTTACTGTCTGAACCACATCGCAAAGAGTTCTAGTAGTTTATAATTGTAATTTGACAGGTATGTTATCATGTACTAAATATTACATTTCATCTTTTAACAGACTGAAAAATCTTATATAATAATTGACTGTCAGTATGGATAATAATGATACCAAAAATGGCTTTCACGGCTGCAGATCTTACAATTACAGGAATAGAACCATATTTTGGGTGGTTAGGCCGTGTGCATTTGCAGAGTTTCGCCCAGACGTGCTATTTGGGCTCATCAGGTGAATTGGCACGCCCCTTCAGGACTCTGCTTAGCAGTGGCAGACCAAGCGCATGGTCCCGCCGTGTTAGCAGTTAGGGATTGCTAACCTACTAAAGGAGAAGTGAATTCTCCGTTTCCAAAAATATTACTCCCCATGGAGTTAAAATTCCAAAAATATTACTCCCCATGGAGTTAGAATTCAAAAAATATTACTCCCCATGGAGTTAGAATTCCAAAAATGGTTTGGTCTGCCACTGCTAAGCAGAGTCCTGGAGAGGCGTGCCAATCCAGCTGATGAGCCCAAATGGCACGTCTGGGTGAAACTCTGAAAATGCACATGGCCTAACCACCCAAAAGCTGGTTCTATTCCTGTGATTGGATAATAATGATGTTTATATCTTGTGAAGACTGAAAAACTCACCAGTTATATTTCAAGGGAAGCAGATAGAAATCCAGTAGCCATAGGGTGACATGGACTCAAGATAATGGAGAGTATAATAACAATAATAATAATAATAATAATAATAATAATAATAATAATAATAATAATAATAATACCTTGTCTACCTTGTGCAGGCATTTTGATTTCATGCCATTTAGGTCACCGGAATGTGCTCCTATTGGATAACGGAGAAATGGATACTCTATGAGATAACAAGGAAACGGATCTCTGTTGGGCAATCTATGGCTGAGTTTTAATTATTTTTGTCTAGTAAACACCAAATGTGTTCGATTTCTCTAAATATGTAAGAGAGTTTTCTGAGCTTTGATGAAATTTACTTGTAGTTAGATGAAACTGGCATTAGAGAGAAAGTCTTGACTGTGTAGAAAAAGTATTAAAAACAGCCTAGAAAACATGGAGAAGTTTATTAAATCCATGCTGCACGACTCTTGATTGAATAGCTTTGTGAGAAGAACAAGCCGATCTATCTAGCTTTCCTGGACCTTGAGAAGGCCGTTGATCATATGCCGCATGAACTCGTATGGTTAGCACTGCGAGAGCATGGTATACCAGAATACCTTATCTACTAGGTTCAGCTGCTTTATGTAGACCTAAAGAGCTATGTTCAGGCCGCCGCAGGAGCATCCATTGACTTTCCCATCACCGTCAGCGTTCACCAAGGTTCAGCACTGTCACTGCTCTTGTTCATTCTAGTGATGGACACTGTAACAGCAGACCTGCACTGTTCTTTGCCATGAACGATTCTCTACACAGACAATGTGATGTTGACCTCTGAGATCCAGGTTGATCTGCAATGCCAAACCCAAGAACGGAGAGATCAGCTGGCACAATACGGCCTGCGCCTAAATAAAAAAAAAGACTGAATATATGACATCATATCCACAAGCAATTGGAACCATTCAGGTAGACGGTGAGGACCTGTCATGAGTGACAAAATTCAAGTATCTTGCCTACACGATCACTGATGATGGCTGACTTGTTGAAGAGGTCAGTGCAAGGATATCTGCAGCCTGGACGAAATGGAGAACAACAACCGGCGTCACTTGCGACTGGAGGATGAATGTGTTGTATGTTGGGTAGTCAGCCCGAAGGCTGGTTTGATCCTCTGCAGCTCCGCCAACAGCGTCATAAATAGCCTAGGCATCACTGAAGAGGCATACTAGGGAAATGAGGAGTGAGGTAGTTTCCCATTGGAGGATGAAAGATAATCTCAAATTAAAAATCTATCGTACTGTCATCCGACCTGTTTCACTGTATGGTTGCGAATGTTGGCTAACTATGACTGAGACAGAGCGTCAACTGGGTCTCATGGAGACTAAAATGCTGAGATGGACAGCTGGCGTCACTAAACTGGATCGCATCTTCTTTGAATCCATCAGGGAGAGATTTGGCATTACACCAATTCAAGAAAAAATGTGCGAGAGTCTACGATGGTTTGGACATGTACTAAGGGCGACACTGACACTATCGCAAAGATGGGTTACATGTTAGAAGTCGCCGGTAGGAGACCTAAAGGATGACCAAAACAGTGATGGGCCGATACCCATCACAAAGATCTGAAGAGCATCAGTCTCCACCCTGACATGGCCCAGGGCAGAACTAAATGGAGACAACAAATCCATGTAGCGGATCCCGCCAGCAGGAGGGACATACGCTGAAGAAAAAGAAGGGGACATGTACGCAAATTTTTTCAAAAATCAAAAATAAAATTGTTTTGCTCCTATGTCATTCCCCATTCCTCCCTGAATCCAGCCATATCTGAAGGATTGTTAGCAATAGTAAAAAATCATTTATACTCTTAGCTATATCTTTGTCCTATGATGAATTCCTCATGGATTTCAGAATTATTGACTGATACAATTTATTATTGTTAAGTAGGCTGTACTATGGTATACCTATCATTTATAGACATATTTTAAATGACCCTTGTAATTATTAATCAAGTTTTTATGTTAGCTTTGTTTTTTTGGCAGCCTCCAAATGGGGGAAGCAGAAATAAATGCTATTAATTGTTATCAACCCTTTACAGCCCTATTCCTAAATGCCTGCAGAGATCTGCCACACCTCTTTAAATGTCAGATATATTTAACCTTCATAACCTTCAAGATATTTCCTAAGATATTTTGGTGCAGTAACGGTAATTGCCTATGCAGAAATGGTAAATTTCACTTTCGAAGTTGGCTACCCTGCATGATGTTCAGTTGTCTCCCAGTTGCTAATAGATAAACAACAGTGTACATCTATATGTTTTCTAAATCTTAATAACATTGAAAGTGTTTCCATACGATAGTGTCCCCTGCGCCACAAACCAATTAGATTGTGTCGTGTGGGTTGTTTATTTTGTGGACGTGTGGTGTTAGTTCGTGCTTCATATCTATTGCATATATTCAGCTGTGAGTACTTCGTGTGCTAGTGGCCTTCGGTGGAGGGGAGGTCTTCTTGGACAATTTACAGCTGCCTATTGATAATGAGGTTGAAGTGGCCATGGATGATGGAACTTTGAATAATCAATCTACCGATCAGTCTACTCAGGACCACGTACCTGACAATCAAACAGTGCAACGTAGTCAAGAGCCACCACGTCCCGTTGTTCAGGAAGTGTATACCCGGGAACATTCTGGACCGTGTATTGTTTTGGTGGAATCAGTAGCAGATAAAAATGTCGGACAACTCCACCACATGACTTTAGGCCGACTTTTTTATGATAGGAATATGCCAGTTAAATAATTACATGTAAAGGAAGAAATCGTGTCCAGGTCGAATTCAGTTACGCTGTTCAAGCGAACAAATTCTTTTGTCATTCTTTACTTGAAACTATTCACGCTAGCTCAAATATCTTCCGCGTTGGTATTATTAGAGGTGTGGATAAAAACCTGACTGAAGAGTCTTTTCTCCAACACTTCAAAGCCGATAGCAAGGTCAAATCTGTCCAGTGTCTTCATCGTAAAGCTGTTATCAATGACTCCATTGAATACACACCCACTGGTTCTGTAAAAGTAGTCTTTCGATCACAACATCTTCCATGCTATGTCTCACTTTATAGTGTCTTTCTCGATGTTGAGCCATTTGTTTTCAACCCAATTATTTGCAAAAAATGCCAACGCTACGGTCATACTGTCTGGCAGTGTCGGGCACGAGCTGTGTGATGCGGCAACTGTTCCCTGCAGCATGCGACAGAACAATGTACCGAACAGATTACAAAATGTGCACACTGTAAAGGGGACCATCCAACAGGGCACGTTACAGCTTGTAAAAAATATTATGAGTACTGAGAACATATCTTTCCCAGAAGCAAAATCTAAAGTTTCACCCCCGATATATTATCCTACCCAACATCCGCAACAATTCCCACCCCTTTGTAGGGAACCCTACTCCCCTCCCAGAGGAAACCCGAGAAATTGTAAGTTTACTCAAGTTATTATGCAATCGCCAAGACCTCAACCTTTCCGAGGTAATAGAGCCGCACATATGGCTATCCTTAGAGATCCACCCATTCCACATAACTCGCCTGTGAGTATCAATGCTCCCCCCACCCATCACAGCCCTCTACTTCTACAGCTAATGTGATCTCCTCCATCACTCCCTCCGAACATACGGAACACCCCGTTTATTACCAAAGGGCCCACCTTCAGAGAGATATCCATAACATCATTCTTCTTTTAATCCAAGCCGTTGGTGATCACCCCTCCATCAAGCACGTTATCTACCAACTGCGAGACCAGTTATGTGACATTTTTACTCCTTATGATCAACATAGTTCAATGGAACGCTAGGAGTGTACTCAATAAATAGAGTGAAATTCAATTGATTATTAATGAAACCTGTGCTCATATTCTTGCTCTGCAAGAAACATGGTTCTCAGACCAATCAACATTTTCGTTACCAGGATATACATAATCAAGTGCATCACGATGGCCCAGGTTATGGTGGAGCTGCCTTCTTTATCCATCGTTGCCTCCCCTACCAATCCTACCTATACCTCACACCTTCATTGTTGGTGTTATTTATAACTGGTTACACTTTATCAATCTTTATTGTCCCCCTGATGTTCATATCACAAGCACACAGTGGGCACAATTTTTCCATCAATTTGAGCATTTACCCAATGTCCTCTACTTATGTGACTTTAATTTACACCATAATGCCTGGGATGGAGCTAGTGATACTCCCCATGGTTCATATCTTCTTTTATCTTTACAACATTTCGATTTGATTCTTCTTAATGATGGTTCTCCAATGAGAATTGCTTCCCCTGAATCTCTACCTAGTGCAGTCGACCTTACTTTTTGCCATTCAAATCTGACACACGTGCTTAATTGGACAACACTCTCGGACACGTTCATAAGCGATCATTATCCCATTTGGATTACATACGGTTTCGGCTGACCTGTCCCCCCTGTTCATCCTTGTGCCCCTGCTACTAATATCCAATATTTATGGAATTTCGATGATCAAACCTTTTCCTCATACTTGCAATATCACTTTCGCCATTTCTCGGCACACACCTTAACGTATCAATCCCTCATGGCACTTCTCACCCAGTATCTTGATATTTATCATCCTTGTAAACCATTTGTTACCTCCGCCCCCGTCCCTTTCAGTATATTCACTGGTGGAATAATGAGTGCCATCAACTCATTATACAGCATAAACTTTTATTCTGTACTTATGGACAATCCCTTACACGTCTGAATTATCTCAGGTTGAAACTTCATATTGCCAAAACTAAATTAATTTTCAATTTAAAAAATTGTGCCGCGTGGAAATTATTTATATCTTTTCTCACTTCACATATATCTCCCATCCAATTATGGAGTGCCATCCAGATGTTGTCACATTCCTCCTCACATAATTCCTCTCTTTTTTCCATTCATTGACTCTGGATTATACTTTACCCCTATTTTCAACTCCCCAGTATCCCCCAAAGTCTAAATACTCCACCCTCCTTCAACCCCTCCAATTACGTGAATTGCAATATGTCCTTCATTCCGCATGCACATCCCCTCTTGGTCCAGATTACATTACCTATAAAATGCTTCTTTTATTACCCTTGCACGCACAGTCGATAGTGCTGCACTTTTACGATATTCTGCTTACCACTCACACCCCTCCTCGGTGGAATTATTTTTTCTTATTCCTATTCCCAAACATCAAAAATCTCCTACAAATCCCGAGAACTATCGTAGTTTACATAAAATCAACTTCATGGTCTGTATCGCACTTTAACAGATTCACAACTAAGTATTTTTCATTTTCCACCTTTTGGTCCTAAGGACACTTTCTCTCAAAGCATTGATACTTTGTCAATATATGAATTTTTCATCTAAACAGTGTTATGTGGCTGAAGATGTTAATAATATATGAATCATGTACCACTTTTAACCAATAAGTTGCCTTAAGCAACTAATGTATCGACAAGGTGGAAAATAAAAAATACTTAGTTGTGAACTATCGTGGTATCATCTTAGGATCCTGTATGCGCAAAACGTTTTTAGAAATACTCTTACAACGTTTGTTATGGACAATGGCATATTATAATTTACTCCTTAAACACCAACTTGTTGTGATATTGAGTGTGTGATTTTTAGTTAAAATTATGATTGTTCACAGGCATGTACCCTTAAGTGGTTATTGAGTGTACACCTTACAATATTGCCACCTGTGAGAGCATTAATTTAACCCGCCAGTGGTTACTAGGATGAAAGTAACGCGAGTGGTCGTGCGTTGAGCAAAATGGTCACAGTATGATATGATGTGTTTACACGATTGCTCTCCAGGTACGGTTCCATCAGCATGTTCTTCTGTATCGGACTGTTCATTTTTCACAGTTCGAGTCACTGTTTTCGCCCTTGAGTTGATCACTAGGAATTTCATCAAATCAGGCTAAAATGTTACGACTTGAAGCCATCGTCATGCACTAAACACTCAACACAAGAACTGTTTCAACTATGAAACAACATACAACAATAGCAAAACTAGAACACACACAGAAATTAGCACCAACGTGACTGGTCGCGCATGAAGCAGAACGCTCACGGTTGACGGTCGCTGATAATTCCTCCCTCCATGTTCCTTCTCAAGGTCATAGATATGAGTTTCAATGTATCCGTCCTTATTTCAAAACTGCTGTTCGAAGGTACATCAGGACTCAAGTTCGAAACAACATGCTGTATAAAAGAGCAGACGATTTACTATGACCGTGAGTATTTTGCTGATATAGCGACCACTGGTGAATTAATTTGTGTGGTAGAGAACCTCATTCATCAATATTGTGTTTCAGAGAGTTCCAGATGTTGACTGTACTTTGCCTCTGTTTGTCAGTTTCTCTCAGTGGAGCGCTCTGTGATTTAGAGCAATGATTAATCTATAAAGAAGTGTGTTATTATTGTGTGGCGTCTATGTTTTACATAGGTCTTCCAGTTGGTCAGCACATTCACTTATCAGCCAAAATTAGTGATGAGATTGTCATCAGATCTTACACACCTGTATCCAGTGATGAGGACAAAGGCTACATGGATCTTGTCATTAAGGTACTATTCTTTATAATTTTATAATTTTATTTTTTTACTTGTAATTTATTGATGGAGATCAGTGACAGAGAGTATCACCAGCAGTGATTTGGGAGGGGGGAGTGACACCCTCCACTTTATGGAGAAAAAATTAAATTTTTATTCCATTTTAGCCACTTAAAACTAGGAATTATTGAAAAAGCAATGTATACAAACCCTGTTGCCTATTATCTAATTATTTTCCTTAATTTCTTTAAATATTAAAAAAATACGTAGGGAAATGTGCACAAAATGTCACTTGACACAGCTAACCAATTTGTCAGCACCACAGCAAGTAATGGAGACTTGCGCAGCAGCGTGTAGAAGCGCAATTGTTATCTGATAGTTAAAAAAACCTTAGTTGCACACATGTGTAATCGTTCCTTTGGTGAAAGTTTTATATAGTATTGAATCAAAAGCTGAACAAACTATATTTGCCAGGCTGAGTGGTTCAGATGGTTGAAGCTCTGGCCTTATGACCCCAACTTGGCAGGTTTAATTCTGGCTCGGTCCAGTGGCATTTGAAGGTGCACAAGTACATCAGCCTCGTGTCGGTAGATATACTGGCACGTAAAATAACTCCTGCAGGACAAAATTCCAGCACCTCGGCGTCTCTGAAAACCATAAAAAAGTAGCTGGTGGGACATAAAAGCAAACTAACATTATTATAAAAACTATTATTACTGTAGTTAAGTTGGTAAACTGTCAATCTTTATTTCTCTGTCAAAATTTGCTCAGAGAGCATAAAAGACTTACCACTTTGTAGCTAGGTATTTTGTTTCAATTTTGTTGTGTACCCCCACTATATTCTGCAGGCTCTGGGTGTTTTTGTTTTCTGTACATTTTTGTCCCCTCCCCAAACTACTAACCTTTCTTAACAAAAACGTTATGGGCAGAATACCTCTTTCAAGTTTTGAGATGGTGACTTTTCACATGGATACATCTCTAAAATCAGCAGCCATGGGGATATCATTTCAGAAGTTGAGCATTATGCAAAATAGAGATACACCGAATGTTGATACCTCAAAACCTATAATAGCCAGACGAATGAGTACCTTTGACTAATGTGCATAAACATGCTAGAGTGCACTGGTTTATGGAATGACGTCACTGGGGACAGGAATGGCAGCAGATAGTGTTTTCAGACGGATCTAGGTTCTGTTTGTTTGAAAATGATGGCCGCATTTTGGTTCACCGCAGACAGGGGGAGAGGCATCACATCGACTGCATTCGCACAAGACATACAGCGCCAACTCAAGGCCTTTGTACATACAAAGGATCGGACAACTGGACTGATGTAGTTTGTGTCCTTGTTTCTTTCTTTCCTATTGCAGCAGGGAATATTGTAGATGAAACGAGTGCTCAGACAATTTCGAACCTTCATAAGTCATAAACTTGTGGACTGATTGGGTTGAAATATTTATAGATATTGTTTCAACAAGCTCTTTAAAAATATGTATTCAGAAACATTGGAACTTGTTTGGTGAAACCAATAATTTGAGTCTGGAAAGTCCTGTCTCCCAAGTGAAATGGTCACTTATATTTGCAAAACAGCAAGGTTGAAATGGAAGAATTGGATATTATTAGAAAGAACAGGATCTCAGAAATCTGAAAAATATGCCACTGACCTCAGCAGATAGGATGAGGAGATACAGAGCACTCAAGAAAGTGGAGCACAAGGAATTAGCAGTGGCACAGATACATCATGCAATGGTACCCTATCCTCCTCCTCCTCCTCCTCCTCCTCCTCCCTGTCCTCCTCCACTTGTTTCCTTCCTGTGGCCAACAGCTTCAAGTTGCAAAAGGTGTCTTGTCTTTAATGCTGTCTAAATTGTACACTCATGTTCATAAAATCAGAACAAAGACTAGAGATAGGAAGTTCATATTCACAGGGCATGTGCATTAGCATATTTTGAAGAAATGGTTAGCATTTGAACCATGTCGGCTCTCAGGTTCAAAGTCCACATTGATATCTCGGCGCACCACCACCGACTGGTAAAATGTGCCTGTGGCTCTTGTCGTCGCTATTATTATTATTATTATTATTATTATTATTATTATTATTATTATCATATGGCATTTACAAGCATAATCTGTAAAAATATACAATTAACATACAAATTAAAATATAGAGGTAATTAAACTGGAATGTCCAGCTTCGACAGCCAGTCCACTGCACTTGGTATCAATTCATGCAGAGTCCGTAAACCGTCCTTAAATGCTGACAGTGGACAGCTCTCAACAACATGAAGCAATGCCTGCTTCTCAGCACCAAACTCACATGCAGCACTTCACAATATCCCCACTTTTTCATCATATATCGGCACCTGCCGTGGCCTGTTCTGAAACGGTTGAGTTTTGACCACTCATGTCGAGGAAGATCGAAACCTGGCACTTTCTTCGTTGGGTCTTTAATCAGAAAGGCGTTGGTGGATGGACATTGTTCCCATCGCTGTCTCCATTCTGCTGTTACACTGAATTTTTCATAGGAGTGTAGATCAGTCCAGAGTGGATTCCTGGATTTTAACCTCATCACAGGTGGATCTCGTAAGGCATTGAACAAAAGTGAGTTCCTGTGTGCAAAGGGCTTCTTGAGCAACTGTACTTTTGCTGCTTTTCTCCTCAGATCTGGAGGAGCAATGTTTGCTAAAACAGGCAGCCAATGAGTAGGAGTGGACCTCACTGTACCAGTAACAACTCTCATGGTTTCATTGAGCTGTACGAAGGTAAAGAATCAGTGTGACTTCAGCAGACGTGCAGGATGCCTCCCAGATAAATGCGAGAACTGTACCGTAGAATGAGTGAGTTTGAAAGAGGGCGCATTATTGGCATGAGAGAACGTGATGCATCCATCCGGGAAATTTCTGCTCGTGTGGGACGAAGTGTGCCGGCAGTGCAACGGGTGTGTACAGAATGATTCACAGAAGACTGTAGAACACAACAAGATGGGTCTGCTCGCACCACCCCCACCACCCCCCGAGAAGATCGACACCTCATCCTAATGGCATTGCCGGACAGATCTGAGTCCTCCTCGGCTCTGACGCAACAGTGGAACAGTGTAACACATCGTACACTATCAGGAGTGACAGTCCATCGCCGTTTATTATGGTCTGGGTTACCGGCACGTCATCCACTTCTCTGCCTACTTTTGACAGTTGTTGTTGTTTGAGTCATCAGTCCATAGACTGATTTGATGCAGCGCTACATGCCACCCTATCCGGTGCCAACCTTTTCATTTCAACGTAACTATTACATTCTACATCTGCTCTAATCTGCTTGTCATACTCATACCTTGGTCTACCCCTACCATTCTTACCCCCTACACTTTCTTCAAAAACCAACTGAACAAGTCCTGGGTGTTTTAAGATATGTCCTATCATTCTATCTCTTCTTCTAGTCAAATTTGGCCAAATCGATCTCCTCTCACCGATACCAATATAATGGTCCGTTATTGGACATTATATAAATTTTCCAGCTAACTCATTCTTGATTGCCTGCGTTTAGCCCTCGTGTGCTAAGTTGAGGTCGTCAGTTGGGACTTAGCACACCTTCCAAGACACAAGGCTAGTGCATGCACTAGACTGATCCATAGACTGATTTTATGCAGCTCTACATGCCACCCTATCCGGTGCCAACCTTCTCATTTCAACCTAACTATTGCATCCTACATCTGCTCTAATGCACTAGCCTTGCGTCTTGGGAGGTGTGCTAAGTCCCAACTGACGACCCCAACTTAGCACACGAGGGCTAAACGCAGGCAACCAAGAATGAGTTAGCTGGAAAATTTATAATGTCCAATAACGGACCATTCATTATATTGGTATTATAAATTTACTCATTCAGGACAAAATTTTAAGTCCCCTATGGGAATCAACATCTATATCATCTCCTCTCACCGATTCAATTCAGTATCTCTTCATTCGTGATTCGATCTATCCATCTCACCTTCAGCATTCTTCTGTAACACCACATTTCAAAAGCTTTTATTCTCTTCCTTTCCGAGCTAGTTATCATGTTTCACTTCCATACAATGCCACGCTCCAGATGAAAGTCTTCAGAAACATCTGTCTAATTCCTATATCACTGTTTGAAGTGAGCAAATTTCTTTTCTTACAAAAGCTCTTCCTTGCTTGTGCTAGTCTGCATTTTATGCCCTCCTTACTTCTGCCATCGTTAGTTATTTTACTAACCAAGTAACAATATTCATCTACTTCCTTTAAGAATTAATTTCCTAATCTAATATTTCCTGCATCATCTGCCTTCATTCAACTGCACTCCATTACTTTTGTTTTGGACTTATTTATTTTCATCTTGTACTCCTTACCCAAGACTTTGTCCATACCATTCATCAGCAGCTTCTCGAGATCTTCTGCAGTCTCAGATAAAATAACAATTTCATCAGCAGATCTCAAGGTCTTGATTTCCTCTCCTTGGATTGTAAGTCCCTTTTCAAATTCCTCTTTGATTTCCTTTACTGCCTGTTCTATGTAAACACTGAAAAGGAGGGGGGACAAACTGTAGCATTGCCTCACTCTTTTCTGGATTGCTGCTTCTTTTTCAATGTGCATAAACATGATAGATTGCAATGGTGTATGGAATGACGTCACTGGCAACAGGCATGGCAGCAGACAGTATCTGAATCTAGGTTCTGTTTGTTTGAAAATGATGGCCGCATTTTGGTTCACCGCAGACAGGGGGAGAGGCATCACATCAACGGCATTTGCACAAGAAATACAGCGCCAACTTAAGGCCTTATGGTGTGGGCTGCTATTGGGTACAGCCACAAATCAGTTAGTGCGTGTCCAGGGCGTGCCTTCTTGTTGTCACAGGTTGTCACACTGTAGCCCTGGCCCGCCCGATCACTGGACTTGTTGCCAATCAAAATTGTGTGGGATATGGTAAAAAAAACGCGTGCAGCGCTGTGACCCAATGCCAACCATCAAAGATGAACTGTAGAACTAGGTCAATACAGCATGGATGGCTATATCCCAGGATGCCATTCGCGCCTTATATGCGTCAATGCCATCACGCATGGAACAAGTTATTAGTGCCCATGGAGGACCCAGTGCCTACTAGGCAACAGGACACAGGACAATGTGACGCGACTTACCGAAAAGGCTAAGTCATATTAATTAAATTTGGAAGCTGAAGGAAAACACGGGTAAGCTCCGGTGAGAGAAATTAAATGAAACACTACATTTGAAAATAAATAGCTGAAAGGTGAAAAACAATTAAATGCTTACCTGGTGGAGGGGCCAAGAAGACCCGTTACCTTGAAGGCAACCTTTCCCTTCACTGGTCAAACAGAAAAGACACCTTGGAAGAGCAAGGCTCTAGCGAAAAGCTTCTCTCCGGAAATTAGGAAACCTTACAACAGCCAATGAGCGTCCGATCTTTTCCTTCACCTACCAATCACATTTATGTTTATTTTCTCCAGTTAGAGCTCAGAAATTAGTGCTGACCAAGAACATTTGAGAAGCATCGAGAAGTTACGAAATTGATGCAACTTTATGAAACTGGAAATATCCCACGTTGATCTGGCGCGTGTACTACAGGGTGTTTGCTTTAATCTTACCCATGACAAAGAAACAATCTTGAAGCCATACGAAAATCAAACAATTCCAAAATTCACATACCGAGGAGAGACAAAAACAAATTAATAAATACATTACATACCAAATTAACACAAACATATACAATTCCTCACCGTCTTCCAAGTCCAAGTAATCAAATCCAAGTAATCACTACATACTCCCCCCCTTTAATTTGAAGCACAGCTCCAAAAATAAAACAATTTCATCCACTTTATTTTAGCAGTCCAGTTTCTGCATAATTTTAAAAACAACTAATCACTTTAAGAAAGTCACTGAAAAACAAAGGACATATAACATAATGCTCACTGAAAGAGAAAGCACATCAAATATACACTAAAGAGATCAAAAATTTCTTTTTGCTGTTCCTCTTATGTCCGTCAAACACCAACACTAAATTATTTTCTTCTTTTTTAAAACTTAAATGTTCTCTGGAAAAATAAAAAAAAATCTGTACACAAAATAAGAAAGACATCTTCTAGATTGAGTTCTTGAGTTTGTTCCTTTATTTACACTATAGCACCACGACTTCTTGCTGCTTACATGACTGACGACTTGGCCGATGTCTTCAGTCTCCACATTACAGTTCAAACTGGGTAGCTGAGCACAGTCTAGCACGACTGGCATCATTAGAATATCTGGTTACAGCACTGTTCATTGAAATGTCCAAGTATAGATGAGATTACGTGCCACCAATGGCCATGTCAGTGTAAGTCTGGTAAAAATATGGCCATCAGGACCTTTGGCATGGGACGGTGGTGACCACCATGTAGAGGATGCCCCTTCAACTGGGCACGTCCAGTTGTCAGTCTGAAATTGTTAGGCAGGAACTGTAGTTCACCACAATATCAGGTCACCGGATTGCGGAGCAGGACGGCAGAGCCCAGGACATACGGTACATCAGTAGAAATGGGGATAGCATCCCCCTCCGGCCACTGCAACACAAATTTTTCCGCAACAGATAAAGAATTCACAATCCAAAGCCACCCTAGTTGGACAAGAGCTTGGAGGCACCCAACTGGTGTCTCCACGACCTTCATTTGGGAGGTTCCCCTACAGGTTTGGGACTATCTTAGCCCATTCCCCCCCTCCCCCCTATAGGCAAGCACTATGGAAAACTTTAAGATAAAATTTATAAAATGGTTAAAAGGACTTAAAAACCTCTACCGGAGTTTACCCTGATTCCATCATTTTGACAACAATCCCTAGTTATGAAGATCTTAATTCTACCCGCAAAATACATACTAAATTATATCTAACATGATCGTAAATGACTATTCCTATTACAACTAAGGTGACTTAAGTAAATTACTAACTATAGAATCCGAAAAACGGCTGGCCAGCCCATTAACTAGAATTTGCTTACAACTAATTCCTTATAACTACCCCAAAACAAATTTGTTTCTAAAGTATTATCTCATAACTAGGGAATTTTTATCTGAGCTAAATGCACACGACTGATCCTCTTTCTTTCAGGATCACTGACTAACAATGACACAGGGGTTAAAAGTTTCAAAATTGTGCAGGGACCTCAAAATCTGGAGGATAACTTACTAATTACATGGTCTGCAGCACTACTAATGGGATGAGTCTTTACATAGACCTGGTCACCCACAGACAGATTGTGCGGTCTTCGCCCATGATTATAGTTACGTTGAACTTTAGCGTAATAAACCTTCAAATTTTTACACGCTCGGTGCCAAGCAGCACAGATCATTTCTGGATTAGCGACATCAGGCAGAAGATCGTTAATGGACCACAGATTAGAAAGTGGAGAATTAGGGGTGAACGCTAGCATCAATGAAGCAGGAGTTTGCTTGTGACTTTCATGAACAGCAGTATTGAAAGCAAATGATAGCCAATTAAGTGAAGAATCCCACTTGGAGTGGTCAGAAGAATGGTATGCAATAAGAGCAGATCTTAGGTTCCGATTTACTCTTTCAGCTTAATTAGGCCTGGGGTAATAAGGTGTGGTAGTCACATGAGAAATAGATAGGTCCAAACAGAAATTACGGAACTGCACAAATGTAAAAGCTCTAGCATTATCACTCACCAAAAATTGACAGGGTCCACATGAAGCAAAGATCTGTTTTAAGCAAGAAGCATTAGCCATGCGAGTAGGAAACAGCCATGTACAACGCGAGAACGCATCAACACACACAAGTATGAAATGATGGCCGGTCCGTGATTGCGGGAATGGGCTGATGTAGTCTATAAATAGTCTCTCCATTGGGCAAGAAGCTTGCTCAGATGACAACAGACCAAGACGGGTATTAGGAGCGGATTTACTAATGTTACAGGTTCTACAAGATTTGACCATGGTGCAGATTTCACCATCCATGGATTTCCAAATGAAATGCTTACGAATTTTCTCTCTGGTTTTAAATACACCAAGGTGTCCGCCAACAGGGGATTCATGAAAATATTTGAAAAGAGAAGGAACTAAATTAGCTGGAACAACAATTTTGGGGTCTCTGTGACCATGAGCAGGACAACACAGAACACCATTTTTAATGACATATGGTTTGACATGTTCACCAGACTTAATCCTGTCAATAATACCCTTCAATTCAGGATCGTCTTCCTGATGTTTAGAAATATCTTTGAAAAGGACAGGGGAATTGGTCAAAACCACATTAACAAAGGCCGAAACTTGTTCAGGAGAGGAATCTGCAGGCTCTGATTGGTGATCAGAACTGCCAGGGCAGAACATCCTACTGAGACTGTCAGCAACAACAATTTGAGTTCCATGAAAGTGACGAGCTTCAAATTGAAAAGCTGAGATGCGTACTGCCCAATGCGCAAGACGACCAGGTCTTCTTGGCTTGGCCAGTACCCAACTCAATGACTGATTGTCCATTTCAAGATCAAAAGGTAGATGTTCAAGATACATTTTAAATTTCTCCAAGGAGAAAACAACAGCTAAGGCTTCCAGTTCATATATAGAATAGTTGCGTTCAGCAGGATTTAAACTACGTGAAGCATAAGAAATAGGACGACGTCCATCTTCAAATTCCTGGAGGAGAACACCAGATATACCAGTAGATGAGGCATTGGTTTGGAGAATGAAACGTTTAGAAAAATCTGGCATCGCCAGCACAGGAGCGTTACATAAAGCAGATTTCAGATCATAGAAAGCTTCAAGTTGAGCATCACCCCACTCAAATTTAGCATCTTTTCTCCTCAAGGCATTTAATGGGGCTGCTCTTTCAGCGAAATTGGGGATGAATTTACGGAAGAAATTGACCGTGCCAACGAACCTAGCAACAGCTTTGTCATCTTTAGGAGTTGGAAAATTTTTGATAGCTGCACTACGAGATTGGCCAACAGAAACGCCTTTCTCGAACACGATATGGCCTAGGAAGGACATCTGAGGCTGAGCGAAAGTAACTTTGCTAGCCTTAAGGGTTAGTCCTGCTTTACGGAGTGTATCAAGAACTTCATTGAGATGAGCAAGGTGTTCTTCAAAAGTTTTGCTAAAAATTACTAAATCATCGAGATAATTATAAACAAATTTGAATTTAATGTCTGACAACACATTATCCAGCAGCCGAGTGAGAACAGTGGCTCCCGTCGCCAGCCCGAACGGAACACGCTCAAATTCATAGAGGTTCCAGTCAGTAGCAAAAGCCGTGAGATGCTTGGATTCCTCAGCAAGAGGTATCTGATAGTACGCCTGATTCAAATCAAAAGTGATAAAAATGTTGGCATTAGCAAACCAAGAGAAACAAGAGTGTAAGTCAGGAAGTGGAACAGATTGAAGCACAACTTGCTTATTCAACATCCGATAGTCTATTACAGGCCGAAAACCACCCTGTGGCTTCGGGGCTAGGAATATGGGAGAAGAGTACGCAGATTTAGAAGGACGTATTACACCATCAGCAAGCATTTGGTCGATGATAGCCTTAAGGGCTTTCATCTTGGGAGGCGACAAGCGATACGGAGGAGAACGAACAGGTACATTGTCAGTTACTTCAATTTTATATTCCAAAACATTGGTCACACCTAACTTGCCTGTGAACACATCAGGAAATTTATCACAAAGATTCCTAAGCTGGTTGGCCTGGTCATCAGGCAAATGATTAAAGACAAAAGCTTTTGGTTCACTTGTGTCCTCAGACACAGCACTGACATAATAAGGAAGGCTAGGAGAACGGTTACACAATTTAAAGATCCTAACGGAAAACTTAAACTGGAATTAATTGTATTGAAGATCCAAAACCATACCAGTTTCGGCAATAAAATTTGCATACAATTTACAAAATATTTGTTTAATGTTGGTATTGTAAGTATTGACTAGGTTAACATTAAACAAATATTTTGTAAGTTGTATGTAATCACTGTCGTCAATATGGACCAAAAATGAGGTTAATGACTTGTAATAAAATTTTCACCGAGAATGAAAGGACAAGATAAATCTTTCGCCACTAGCACAGGCATTTTCCATGTGAAATTACGTATTCTAATTTTGAGATTCAAACTTCCAATCAAATTCAAGGAATTAGAATTAGCCGTATGGCAGGTTAAAGACACAGGTTTTAAGGCAGGGAACTTGCAAACAGATTTTACAGAGTTATACAAATTTTCACTCATCAAGGTGAGGCTACTTCCAGAATCAACTAAAGCACAAACAGGTTCATTGTTCAATTCTAGGCATACGTATGGAAATTTACACGGAGGAATAGCAGAAATACTACAAGATTTTGAAAAATTGACACTAGGGTCAGACTGAGGCTTATAATCAACTACAGGTTCGGGTATGTCATCATCTAGCTGACAGCGATAACAGACAAAACATGATGATACACTATAAGGTTTGGCATAAGAATTGGCGGCTAGTCATCTGGCATTGCTATTACCAGAAAGCCCAGAACCGGAAGAATTGCGAGGACACTGTCTAGAAAAATGTCTACTTGACCCACAGTATCTGCAAGAATTAGTGGAGGAAGAAACTCTACTCACATTAGGATTTGAATTGCCTAAGGGCTCAATCTTAGGACAATTCCTTTGGAAATTTTGAAGTTTACTACCCACGGACAGTTTTGAATTGCCTAAGGCCCTAATCTTAGGACAATTCTGCTGGAAATGATCAGTGGAGCCACAATTGTAGCATGCACTTGAATTACATGGCTTAGAAGGAGAAGAAACGCACTAGTGACCTGAGAAGACAAGCTAATAGGAGGAGGAGCTAACGCAACGCATAGCTGGGTCGGCATACCTAATGCCTTCAGCAGAAACAGTGATAGTTTCCAACTGAGTGAACGTAGCGGGTCGTGGTGACAGAGCAAGATACGACCGATAATTTGGTGTAAGACCCTCAATAATGCTAGCAACCATTTGAGACTCAGAATAGTTGAGCATAAAAATCCTAGCATTGAACTTAATGTCCTGGATGTATTCAGACAATGTTTCATTCAAATGCTGTACACGAAAATAATACTTCTGCTCCAAAGACGACGAAGCACGGGAAGGAATAAAAAACTCAAGCACATGTGCATGAAATTGGTCAACTGTCCACTTCTCTGTTGTTGTTGTTGTTGTTGTTGTTGTTGTTGTTGTTGTTGTTGTTGTTGGTTGCTTTCGACTCTCTGTGACCCCATAGACCAATGTGCGCCATTTCTTCCTGTCATGAACTATTTTCCGAAGTCTTTCTAAATTGAGAGCCGTGGCTTCCTTGATGCCATCAATCCACCTCATCCGTTGTCGCCCTCTTCTCCTGTTACCATCAGTCTTCCCCAGCATTAAGGTCTTTTCCAGTGAATCATGTTTTCTCATAATATGACCGAAGTACTTTAGTTTTTGTCTGAGTATTTGACCTTCCAGTGAATAGCCTGGGTTGATTTCCTGTAATATGGACTTATTAGACCTCTTCGCAGTCCACGGAACTCTAATGAGTTTTCTCCAACACCATAACTCAAATGCGTCTATTCTTCGACGCTCAGCCTTTCTTACTGTCCAGGTTTCGCTTCCGTACATTGCTACTGGAAAGACCATAGCCTTCACTATACGAATCTTCGTTCTTAAAGTTACGTCTCTACTCTTGAAAATGTTATCAAGGTTGGCCATTGCCTTCCTCCCAAGGAGCAAGCGTCTCTTAATTTCATGGCTGCAATCGCCGTCGGCAGTTATTTTGGAGCCCAAGTAGATGAAACTAGGAACAACCTCCATTGTTTCACCATTTATATGCCAGGAGGTGATAGGTTTAGTTGCCATGATCTTTGTTTTCTTGACATTCAACCTTAGTCCAGCTTTTGCACTTTCTTCTTTCACCTTCATTAGTAGATACTTAAGTTGTTCTTCACTTTCTGCCAACAGGGTGGTGTCATCAGCATATCTAAGGTTATTTATATGTATCCCACCAATTTTAGCTCCAGTTTCTGTTTCATCTAATTTGGCATTCCTCATCACATACTCTGCATATAAGTTGAATAAGTAAGGTGACAATATGCAGCCTTGACGTACACCTTTCTCAATCTTGATCCATTCAGTTGTTCCATATAGGGTTCTCACCGTAGCTTCCTGATCAGAGTAGAGATTTCTCATAAGGCAAATAAGATGATCTGGTACTCCCATAGTCTTGAGTACTTGCCACAATTTATTGTGGTAGACACAGTAAAAGGCTTGAGCATAGTGAATAAAGCATAAGTATAGGTCTTTCTGGAATTCTCTTGCTTTCTCCATAATCCAGCGAATATTAGCAATTTGATCTCTGGTTCCTCTGCCTTTGCGGAAACCGGCTTGTTCTTCAGGTAGTTCTCGATCTACATACTGCCGAAGCCTATTTTACAGGATCTTGAGCATAACCTTACTAGCATGCGATATAAGTACGATTGTTCGGTAGTTTGAACATTCTTTAGCGCTGCTCTTCTTTAGAATTGGGATGGACACTGAGTTTTTCCAATCTTTTGGCCACTACTGGGTTTTCCATATTTGCTGACATATTGAATGTAGCACTTTCACAGCATCCTCTCGTAGGATTTTGAACAGTTCTGCTGGGATTCCATCATAACCACTTGCCTTATTGTTTGCAATACTTTCTAGGGCCCACTTAACCTCACTTTCTAGGATATCTGGTTCTGGCTCTGACAACAGAGTAACTTCATCATCAGGAGTATTCTGCTCTTTCCTATAGGAATACACTATACCCTGATATTTAAATTCAACCAAAAAACTTAAAAACACAATGATTTTGTCAATCGAATTAGCGGTGAACTTGGATACACCCTTAAATATAGCAGTTAATGGGTGAGGCAAATTAGAAAAAATTTGAGAAGCAGCAGGTGTAGTAGGTACCTGAACAGCACTGGATTGATTAAGAAAAGGCATTACAGTGGTATAGAAATCTTGATTTGAACGCCCCTGGGATAGGGTAGGTGTACTAAAAGTGAGGTTAGGACTGCAGCTAGATTGGATCGAAACTGGCACAGATATTGGCATCTGCGAAACTTTTTCGCACATTTGTGACACCCCCAAAGCATTTGCTACAGGTGACACTTGCACATGGGGATATCTTTGCACAATAGGAAGAGAAACAACTTGGGTCGCAACCGGAGGTTGAGATAAAGACACAGTAGAATTAACAGTTCCCATAGGAACGGTTGACATAGCAACTTGCGTACAAGAAGCACCACTATTATTATTCATGGGCAGAGAAGCACTAGTAAATACAGCAGGAGAAGATTGCGGGGGAATATTATTACAAGTTACCACTGTACTCATTTGTGAAGCAGTTGATACAGAAATAGTATCACTGTCGCACGTTTCAGATTGAACAGGCACATTAACTATTGAACTTGAGCTAGGCAATGAATTACCTTCCATCAATCCAACAATTTTATCAAGAATATCACAAAACTGCAATAATAATAACTCGCTTCGCTCGTTTTCAGACAAATTATCAGCTAACAGGTCACGAATCCTGTCCACGTAATGCTGCACTTGGCCTTTCGCACGTGTTAACTGAACATCAGACGGTTTAGAAGAACAAAATGACACAATAGTGGCTTTATATTCTACGATTTTATCTCTAACAATCGACAAAGATGCGCACACTTCATCTGTTGATAACCCGGGGATGAAAACAGGTTCATTTAGTGATTGCTTTAACAAGCTCGTGTCATTAAAAGAAATAAGTTTCATAATGATAGATCCGTATTGAACTGTGATTACAATAGAGTAAAATAATATATTATTATTGGTCCACCTTTTCAATACAAAATGAAAATTACATAGGGACTAGTTTCGACCTAGTAATAGGTCATCATCAGCCTGGAAGTAAATTAAAGCGTAAATATCGAAGAAAAACATAAACAATGTAAACACAAGTACAGTCTTTTTAAAGGTACATACCATGTGGGAATTTGAGTAGAGATATATTAAAAATAATAACTCTTCCAATTGACGAAGCACTGAGCGGAAGTTATGTAAAGTTCAGTGCGCTGTATATTATAAAAGACCACTGTGCACTAAATGATGTAATAAAGAAGAAGAGTAGGTTGAATGCTGGCTTCTTCTTAGCTGTTGTATATTCGAAGAAGATTACGTCGTATTTTATAAGGTATTGAAAGACGTCAAAATACATGGATGTTGGAAAGGCTCTTCATTTTGTGGAACAAGGCAATTGTTGCGCGAGGAGGCTTAGGAAACCAGAGAAGCGCTATATTATGTTAAAAAATAGAGATCCTTAAAAAAGTTCCGTGCGTCGTATAAATTGTGGAAATGGAAATCGAAAAAACTTGGTTCTTAAGCGATAATGTTGTTCATTCAGAGATCAGTTGAAAATAAAGAATCGTAACATTGTCTTTTCAAGATGTTTATAAAGTAGAATTAATAGACGATGCGAAGTATGATACTAGGAGAAAGCTCTTCTGCTTCTAGAATCTTGAAGGACGATGGATGTTTCACGAGGTGGAATAACATATATGGAGTTAAATAAAGGTGGATATAAATTCGCAGTTCAATGCGGACCATAAATTTGATTCTGAATAAAAGACAGTAAGATTTTTTTATTTTATTTTTTTTATTATTATTTTTTTTATTATTAGCTGAAGAGAGAAACGGAGGTAGGTAAGGATCAAAGGAAAATTTATTTGAGGAGGTGAAGGAAGGAAAATAAAGGTATGAGATTTTTTTTTTAGCTGAAGAGAGAAACGGAGGTAGGTAAGGATCAAAGGAAAATTTTAGAGGAGGTGAAGGAAGGAAAATAAAGGTATGAGGGTTTTTTTTTTTTTTTTTTAAGGTGGGGCTGAGGGATGTGGGAATATGGAAGTATGATTAAGAAAAGTAGTAAAAATAGAATGAACAATAGGACCTTTAATATTAGGTTTTGATTGTCTGAAAAGTTGAATTAGCAGGTCAAAAAGAATGTTTGATTTATCGGAAATGTCATTGAGATTGAAATTGGGATTGAAATATTGGTCTAAATTTATAAAGCAATTCTCTGTTATGTTAAGGAGGGGTCCTTTATTCATAATTCATAGTATGGTTCATCGAGCCTATACAGTCCCAATGTCTGAATGTGATCTTAAAAAAGAATTAAATAATATCCGTATGATCGCTAAACTCAATGGTTACAATAGTTCTTTCATTGAAAGTATTATCAATAAATACAAACATCGTCCTATAACCACTCTGAAAAAAGATAAACCAAAAATTTCTTCATTTTCTACCTTCATGTTCAATAAAGATATTTACAAGGTCACTAACGTTTTTAAAAAACATGATGTTAAAATCTCCTTCAGAACCAACAATAATAACGCTAATGTCTTACACAACTCATCATCTATTAATAGAACTGATCCTTTTTCAAAATCTGGTGTATATAGATTCAAATGCAACAGCTGCAATTCTTCTTATATCGGACAAACAGGAAGAAGCTTTAAATACGATACCTTGAACATGTCAATGCCCAAAAACACAATAAATTTTCTGCAGTTGGTCAACACATGAATGATTATAATCATAAATTTACCGACATTAAACAAGATATGACAATTCTCAAAATTATGAATAAAGGACCCCTCCTTAACATAACAGAGAATTGCTTTATAAATTTAGACCAATATTTCAATCCCAATTTCAATCTCAATGACATTTCCGATAAATCAAACATTCTTTTTGACCTGCTAATTCAACTTTTCAGACAATCAAAACCTAATATTAAAGGTCCTATTGTTCACTCTATTTTTACTACTTTTCTTAATCATTCTTCCATATTCCCACATCCCTCAGCCCCACCTTAAAAAAAAAACCTCATACCTTTATTTTCCTTCTTTCACCTCCTCTAAAATTTTCCTTTGATCCTTACTTACCTCCGTTTCTCTCTTCAGCTAAAAAAAAAACCCTCATACCTTTATTTTCCTTCCTTCACCTCCTCTAAAATTTTCCTTTGATCCTTACCTACCTCCGTTTCTCTCTTCAGCTAATAAAAAAAATCTCATACCTTTATTTTCCTTCCTTCACCTCCTCAAAAATTTTCCTTTGATCCTTACCTACCTCCATTTCTCTCTTCAGCTAATAATAAAAAATAAAAAAATAAAAAATAAAAAAAATCTTACTGTCTTTTATTCAAAATCAAATTTATGGTCCGCATTGAACTGCGAATTTATATCCACCTTTATTTAACTCCATATATGTTATTCCACCTCGTGAAACATCCATCGTCCTTCAAGATTCTAGAAGCAGAAGAGCTTTCTCCTAGTATCATACTTCGCATCGTCTATTAATTCTACTTTATAAACATCTTGAGAAGACAATGTTACGATTCTTTATTTTCAATTGATCTCTGAATGAACAACATTATCGCTTAAGAACCAAGTTTTTTCGATTTCCATTTCCACAATTTATACGACGCACAGAACTTTTTTAAGGATCTCTATTTTTTAACATAATATAGCGCTTCTCTGGTTTCCTAAGCCTCCTCGCGCAACAATTGCCTTGTTCCATAAAATGAAGAGCCTTTCCAACATCCATGTATTTTGACGTCTTTCAATACCTTATAAAATACGACGTAATCTTCTTCGAATATACGACAGCTAAGAAGAAGCCAGCATTCAACCTACTCTTCTTCTTTATTACATCATTTAGTGCACAGTGGTCTTTTATAATATACGGCGCACCGAACTTTACATAACTTCCGCTCAGTGCTTCGTCAATTGGAAGAGTTATTATTTTTAATATATCTCTACTCAAATTCCCACATGGTATGTACCTTTAAAAAGACTGTACTTGTGTTTACATTGTTTATGTTTTTCTTCGATATTTACGCTTTAATTTACTTCCAGGCTGATGATGACCTATTACTAGGTCGAAACTAGTCCCTATGTAATTTTCATTTTGTATTGAAAAGGTGGACCAATAATAATATATTATTTTACTCTATTGTAAGCTCGTGTCATCCCTAACCCTTCCTGTCGAATTCAACTTAAGAATACGAAGTTCGTAAGCTAATTCCTCCTTCCTCAAATGGAACGGACCTGGGATAGCACGAGACATGTTTACCAAAAAACACCACGAGATAATACTTGAATTAACTTTTAGGTTATAATCACCTAATCACCATCAACTTTCCTTCTTCAGCAACCCAAGGCTCTGATACCATTCTGTAACCTCCTCCTAATAAGTAAGGTTACAAGTTATAGGTAATAATAATAATAATAATAATAATAATAATAATAATGATTTCGTGTGGCTATTTCTAGCCGAGTGCAGCCCTTGTAAGGCAGACCCTCCGATGAGGGTGGGCGGCATCTGCCGTGTGTAGGTAACTGCGTGTTATTGTGGTGGAGGATAGTGTTATGTGTGGTGTGTGAGTTGCAGGGATGTTGGGGACAGCACAAACACCCAGCCCTCGAGCTGTTGGAATTAACCAATGAAGGTTAAAATCCCCGACCCGGCCGGGAATCGAACCCGGGACTCTCTGAACCGAAGGCCAGTACGTTGACCATTCAGCCAACGAGTCGGACATAATAATAATAATAATAATAATATATTATATCGATCTGGTGCATGTACTACAGGGTGTTTGCTTTAATCTTACCCACGACAAAGAAACAATCTTGAAGCCATACAAAAATCAAACAATTCCAAAATTCACATACCGAGGAGAGACAAAAACAAATTAATAAATACATTACATACCAAATTAACACAAACATATACAATTCCTCACCGTCTTCCAAGTCCAAGTAATCACTACAATATTCTAAAGAAGTACCTGATAATACAGAAAATAGCATCGCGGTGGGTTCCCTGTGAGTTGATGGAAGCACAGCGATTACAATATGATAGTGCTCACGCTCTTTTGGAGTACTATGTTCATGAAGGAGAAGCATTCTTACTCCATATTATTGTGCTTAATGAGACATGGGCCAGATTTTATGAACCAGAACTTGTTTATTGTTTCAAGGGGCCTAACAGCTAGGTCATTGGTCAAACCAAAACTTACCGAGCTCGATAACTGCAGTCGCTTAAGTGCGGCCAGTATCCAGTAATCGGGAGATAGTGGGTTCGAGCCCCACTGTCGGCAGCCCTGAAGATGGTTTTCCGTGGTTTCCCATTTTCACACCAGGCAAATGCCGGGGCTGTACCTTAATTAAGGCCACGGCCGCTTCCTTCCACTTCCTAGGCCTTTCCTATCCCATCGTCGCCAAAGACCTATCTGTGTCGGTGCGACGTGAAACAAATAGCAAAAAAAACAAAAAAAACTTAAGCGACAGTCAAATGCGTATGGCATATGACTATGCAAAACTAAAAGTTTGTTACATCTGTACTAATGTAAAACTTATGGTGATTCTTGTCTGACTGCGATGGTGTCATCGTGACACATGCTGTACCATAAAGGACAGACTGTTTAACCCACAGTGTTTCCATGATTTTTGTTTTTGTTTTTGAGCATAACCTGAGGCCAGCGTTGTGAAGAACATGGCAACACCTCCTGCAGAACCCTCCCATCTTGCAGGATAATCCGTGGACACTTGTGGTACACCCTGTAGCCAATTTGTTTGGTTGCTGGGGTTAGGAAGTGGTTTTCCATGCATTTTAATGATTGGACCTAAGCCTCTGTATTTGTGACTTGATCCCATAGTTGAAGGAAGCACTTTCGCATTCGCTTCCAGACTGTTCGTGAGATTGCTCCATGAGAGCCATCAACAGAATAGGCGCTGCTACAGAGACGAGTTGTAGGCAGTGCTGGTGACTACACTTAGGACTTTGTCACTCAGATATCACTTTTGTCTTACTAGTAAATAAATAGTTGTCACTATTAAAGTTCCAACTCGTGTATACTAGTAGATTACGAAGGAGAATTGAAAAGTAACACACACATTTTAATTTTTAAACATTAATTTTTAAAATGTTTAATAACCATGCAAAGCAAGAAATAATATGCAAAGAGGCTCTGTGTCTTAGCTATCTTTCAATATTATGAACCTTATCTATAGTTCCTGTCTCATACATCTTGCACACTAAATGAAATAACCTTGCCATGCTGGTTTCTCCTAAGGCAGTCAGTAATTCAAAGGGAATGTCATCAATTCCAGGTGCCTTGTTCCTATTTAGGTCACTCACAGCTCTGTCGAACTCTGAGCTCAAAATTGGGTCTCCCTTTTCATCAGCATCAACAGCCTCTTCATGTTCCAGAACCAAATTATCTATATCTTTACCTTGATACAACTGTTGGATATGCTCCTGCCATCTTTCTGCCTTGTCTTCTTTCCCTAGAAGTGGTTTTCCATCTGAGCTTTTAATATTCATACACCTAGATTTCCTTTCTGCAAAGGTTTCCTTGATTTTCCTGTATGCAGCATCTACCTTTCCCAGGACCATACAGCCTTCGACATCCTTGCATTTCTCCTTCAGCCATTCCTCCTTAGCTACCTTGCACTTTCTATCCACTTCATTCTTTAATCGCCTGTATTCTTTTCTGCCCTCTTCATTTCTAGCATTCTTGTATTTTCGTCGTTCATCAATCAGGTCTAGTATCTTCTGAGTTATCCACTGATTCTTAGTTGATCTTTTCTTCCTTCCTAACATTTCTTCAGCAGCCCTACTGACTTCATTTTTCATGACTCTCCACTCTTCCTCTATAGTGTTTCCTTCAGCCTTTTCATTTAGTCCTTGTGCAACATGTTCCTTGAAACAATCCCTCACATTCTTTTCTTTCAACTTGTCTAGATCCCATCTTTTTGCATTCTTTCCTTTCTTCAATTTCTTCAGCTTCTGATGGCATTTCATGACCAACAAGTTGTGGTCAGAGTCCACGTCTGCTCCTGGGAAAGTTTTGCAATCCAACACCTGGTTTCTGAATTTCTGCCTAATCATAATGAAGTCTATTTGATACCTTCCAGTGTCTCCAGGTCTCGTCCACGTATACAGCCGTCGTTTGTGGTGTTTGAACCAAGTATTGGCAAGACTAAATTATGATCAGTGCATAATTCAACCAGACGACATCCTCTTTCGTTCCTTTGTCCCAATCCAAATTCTCCTACTGTACTACCTTCTCTTCCTTGGCCTACCACTGCATTCCAGTCTCCCATCACAATTAGATTCTCGTCACCTTTTACATATTGTATTAAATCTTCTATCTCCTCATATATTCTTTCGATTTCTTCATCATCCGCTGAACTAGTAGGCATATAGACCTGCACTATTGTGGTGGGCATTGGTTTGGTGTCTATCTTGACGACAATAATTCTTTCACTATGCTGGTCGTAGTAGCTTACCCGCTGCCCTATTTTGGATCAGATACCGAGAACGAAGAATTATCTACAATCTGTATAAAAATCAGTCTGCAGTTATAAGAATCGAGGGCTTTGAAAAAGAAGCAGCAATGCAGAAAGGAGTGAGGCAAGGCTGCAGTTTGTCCCCTCTCCTTTTCAATGTTTACATAGAACAGGCAGTAAAGGAAATCAAAGAGAAATTTGGAAAGAGAATCACAGTCCAAGGAGAAGAAATCAAAACCTTGAGATTTGCCGATGATATTGTTATTTTATCTGAGACTGCAGAAGATCTCGAGAAGTTGCTGAATGGTATGGATGAAGTCTTGGGTAAGGAGTACAAGATGAAAATAAATAAGTCCAAAACAAAAGTAATGGAGTGCAGTTGAACGAAGGCAGGTGATGCAGGAAATATTAGATTAGGAAATGAAGTCTTAAAGGAAGTAGATAAATATTGTTACTTGGGTAGTAAAATAACTAACGATGGCAGAAGTAAGGAGGACATAAAATGCAGACTAGCACAAGCAAGGAAGAGCTTTCTTAAGAAAAGAAATTTGCTCACTTCAAACATTGATATCAGAATTAGAAAGATGTTTTTGAAGACTTTCGTGTGGAGCGTGGCATTGTATGGAAGTGAAACATGGACGATAACTGGCTCAGAAAGAAAGAGAATAGAAGCTTTTGAAATGTGGTGTTACAGAAGAATGCTGAAGGTGAGATGGATAGATCGAATCACGAATGAAGAGATACTGAATCGAATTGGTGAGAGGAGATCAATTTGGCTAAATTTGACGAGAAGAAGAGATAGAATGATAGGACACATCTTAAGACACCCAGGACTTGTTCAGTTGATTTTTGAAGGAAGTGTAGGGGGTAAGAACAGTAGGGGTAGAGCAAGGTATGAATATGACAAGCAGATTAGAACAGATGTAGGATGCAATAGTTACGTAGAAATGAAAAGGTTAGTATATGATAGGGTGGCATGGACAGCTGCATCAAACCAGTCTATGGACTGATGACTCAAACAACAACATCTATAGTTCCATCCTGAGAGCAACTTCTCCGTGCCTTGTGTTTAAAACTCCATTTTCTGGGCATATGGTCAATTGTACATGAATAAGGTCTTACGGCTTTCACCTGAATTGAAGCATTGTCTACCCTTCATTGAAGGAGGAAAAAGGCAGAAGAAAATTCAAGGAAACCAGGTGACACAATTTTGTGCTGAACAGGGCATGTAGCTGGCAAGCATTGACATGAAGCAGTATCATTAAGTGTTCCAGACAAAACTTTATCATTGTTCCAGCATAGAATGTGACATTCAGTCGTCCAATTGAAGAAGAAGGGGAAAAAAAAAAAAAAAAAACCTACAACAGGAGAATCTCATACGTATACCTGAATACAGGTGCTTGGCCTTTTTTGACCTGAAATACGTCTTCAGTTTTGGGACCTTATTTGGGCTGGTGAGTGTTACAAAACCATGAAAGTTTTAAAAGTAAAATTATTTCTAGACAGAATTGCAATGCCATCTCATTGTAAGGAGGAAGGATCAATGTATAAAGGAACAACAGTCTGACCTCAGTATGACATCATCGGGGGATGTAGAAGCGCTGCCACTTGAGATACTAAAATGGCCGTGCCATGTGGCTAACAGTTAATGCAGCTATGTACTCTAGCATGATAGCACATCATGTGGGGTGTCATTTGATTTGTCTCAGCGAGTTCTAAAAGTATATGGTAAAATTAATTTTTAAAATGAAATAGTTAACATTTGAGAAAGTTCTGGTACAAAGAAGTGCAAACATTTCTTTCTTTTGCAAAATCTTACAACAAATGGACAATAAATGTCTTCAGAACTGGCAAGAGCACTTTCAAGAGAATGGAGTGGTTTGTCAGAATTCCAGAAAGTCCAAAATCACCAATACCAAGCGTCAAAAGGCTTATCAGAAGCATCTGAAATTTAAGGGAGCTGAGGCGAGTTCTGCACTGGAGCTTCATTTGGGTACATCTACTGCTCCAGTGGTGTATATCTGAACTTACATGTCCTAACCTTCATGAAAACATATTTAATTCTGGATTATCTGACCATTGAAGCTCCCATGACTCTGGATGGTACAAATATAGATTCAACTTTTGCCTGTAATATTGATGCCATTCTCTTTCTGCATGGTTTTCTATATAAACTAAGAATGTCCAAGCAGTGGTTTTGTTCTCCGATATGTAAGCTGCAGTATTGGAGGCGCTCATATAGTTCTTGACCTTGCAAGCAGCATACACATGTTCAACCTCGCCAAGCATCAGTCGCCAGTCTGAATCTCATCTATTAACGTGGTTAGACAGTTATCTTCATATAAGATTGTATACATGCTTAAAGCATGACATAAGTTTGGCTGTGGTAACTGCATTAGCGCAGAGTACAAACACCATGCTTTTGGTCTTAGTTCATATGGGAGACCCTCTTTATGCATTCTACTTCTCATATCACAGATCCATTATACAATAAATTTTGTCTTGAAGATGTTTGTAAATTTTTTTGGAGTGAAGAAAATTTCAAATCCATACTTACTAGATCCTTTATTTCAACAATACCTATCAAGCGGTACATATCTGTTGTCAGAATTTGCAGCCATGATTCTGATACAGCCTCGTTCAAATTTTTTTCAGTACTTCAAATTAGTGACCTACATTTTCACATTTCCAAGAAAGCAAGTTTTTACGTGAATTTTGCACTTATTGTGCAAATAATGCAAACTTTGGACTTTAACATAATTAATGCAAATTTTGTGAGCTTTTGATGTATTTTAAGAAAATTTGAAGTGAAGGCATAATTTTGAATGAGAACACTGTCATCAGATAGATTCTGGATATTTTCTGTACTTGATATCCCTATATGAATACAAATATTATTTACTCATTGTTGCATTGTGTAGTGAGTTCATTATGTTAGGAGAAGCACTCTCAATGCCACGTGCTAAATCATTGCGAACAGAATGATTCAGTTCCTTATTTTGTCATCATCATCATCATCATCATTACCACCATCAATTTTCCGCTCCAGCAGGCCGGGTGCAGATATTTCTTATTTTTGTGTAGTTGTAGACTGAAATTTGTCCATTTAAATTCCTCGTACAAAAACCTTACAAAATGTAAGAACAGCCTTGATAACATCTGAAATGGTCTGTATATATTGAAAACACAATTAAGCTACTTTTATCTCTGATACCTGACTTTGCTGGCTAGATGTAGTGTTTAAAGTGCAGTATGTCTCCTGATATGGGCTAGAACAGATTTGTTACTTTCATTGGTAAGAAGCTGAGAAACTTGGTACTGATATGACAGAGAGCCTTTTTTGTATTCTAGGCCAGCAAATTCACGGAAGCCCTTCATCTGAGCTACCCTCAGTGTACATATAGGACAATTTATAGATTTTCACAACAATAACTTTGATGGATAATATAATTGATCTGCAGTATTGTGGACACAATGTCTACACCACAACCTATACCTAGCACTTTCCTTCCTAGTTCATTCTGCATTTTACTGAGAACATTTGTTTCCCTTGTCTTTTCACACCTCCAAAATTTGTGTTTGTGTTATCTGCACAATTTGAAACTATTTTGTCCTTGAGATTATTGTTCAGTAAAGTTTTGATAACATGCTGTGATAATATTCCTGAAGTTTCACCACTAAGATGATGATTATGACTCCGACAATTGGGATGAATATCTTGCTAATACAGGAAATCTACCATGTTGGAAGCATCTATGTTTATCTTAATAAATTAGCAATTTCAAGTTCAGTTCCAATTTTCATGTTTACAAATGGGTCTGTGATATTAACTGCTATTGCCTCACTTTTTATTCTTCTACAAGTAAACTTTATACAATTTATTTAGCAATTTCGACTCACAGACGCCCAATTGAAGCTCAAATCATGCTGTACAGAATTATAAACAAAAGTTTCCTTTCGAGTAGCACACACTAAATGTACAGGCTTTGCAACTTCATGTCTCTACAGCCACCAAATGCAATTGAGAATTGTACAAACAGTGTACATAACCTCATTTTCATTCTCAATTTCATGATTTCTGTTTCTCTGTAAAAATGGATATTCCTTCTCGAATTCTGTTAAGGAGACACATTTCCTCTTTTACATTTTAGGAAGAACTTGTTGATTTCTTACACTAATTTCATAATGAACAACAAAAAGGAACCTTTTTTTTAATGCTGTAAGCTTACACATACATAGCACGTGTGCGCATGCGCACACACACACACACACACACACACACACGCACGCACTCACACTCTCTCTCTCTCTCTCTCTGTCTCTCTCTCTTTCTCTCTCTGTCTCTCTCTCTCTCTAGGCAATTATTCTAAATACGCTTTGGCTTGCGTAGAGAATTTGAAGGTAAGGAGCATAGTGAACACATTGCAAAGTAATTAGAATACATTTTACAGAATATCTAAATCTTTGCCAAAGAAAAAAAGGAATGAAAAAATGGTGAACTTTGATGTTACAAAGAACATTGTGACTGGCTTTATAGTGCATCTTGTTACTGAAACTAAGTAATCTTTTGACTTCTTTCTTGTATCCTGATGTATCCGAGCAACAAAATACGGACATTTTATCATTTCAAAAGAAGTAGTACAATGCAGACACGGTCACTGCCCTTAAAATACAAACTGTCCATACAAAATGTGGATGTCTGGCGACCCTATGCCTGTAGCTTTTGGACGTTTCAAACATTGGTTCTTCTTGAGTAAAGATCTGAGAATAAACACAAAACTGATGGTGTATCGAGCAGTTGTCACCTCCAGCTTGCACTATGGATGACGATGGATTTGAAACCTTAACTCTATATATCACCATGATATCAAGAAACTAAATGGGATGACCGATTATTATTATTATTTTTGATATTGTTGATAATGTTGGTGTGTATTTTGTCTTTTACACACCAACGTTATATCAACTTCTTCTTTCCTGGTGTATGTCCCATTGCACAGGGTCCGCTATCTTGCAAAAATCGCGAGGCCAGGTTTAATAGGACTTACTGTAAACCTAGAAGATTCAACTTCACAACATTCATTCTGTTCCATTCTGGCAATATCCATAGCTGCTCTTTTATGTTTTTATTTTAATTCTTCGTGGTGACTGACGTTTGAAAAAAAATCCATTCCTAATCTACAACATCTACAACATCTAATACATTCTGGTCAATTATGCAGTGTCCTTTCAGCACATCATCAAGAAAATTTTAATTTATGAATTTCAATGACAGGAATACTTGGTATTGTCAGTCCTTTAAAGTGAATTAAGATGTTTTTATAAGAACACTTGTTTGGTGAATTGTGTGTATATATATATATATATATATATATATATATATATATTTTTTTTTTTTTTTTTTTTTTTTTTTTTTTTTTGCAGATGAAGAAGTCTCAATAAGAGTTGAAGCATGTACTGTTTTTAATTCTAATCATGACAAAAATCTTCAATGTTTAGAATACAAAATTGAAATATAATAGTATCAAGAGATGGAAAAGTCTATATATTTTCTAAAAAAAAATTCTATACAACAGTTGCGAAGATAGGCTAAAACCTAGAGTTTGTTGGCAGAAGACCAAAGGAATGACCTAAGCAACATTGGGTCAGCATACTACATAAATATTTCCGTTCAGATATGGCTCGGGAAAGAACTAAATGGACACAGCAGATACATGTAGCAGATCCCATAACCATCCAGGGAAAATGCTTTTAAAAAAAAGAATAATTAATTTTTGAACTTTTTGGCCTAACACGAAAAAGTGGTGGTAAGCTGAAAAATAATACCCCTGTCTTAGAAAGAAAGAGAGCAGCACTTTTAGATTTTTAAAAGTCTGCTTTTCTCAAGAAAATATTAGCACCTTATGTAGGTTTCTACTTATAATGTCTCCACACTGTACTTTAGTATTAATATGTATGTTCTTGAAACTTCTATCTCTGACACCTCTCATCCTCTCTGACACCCTCTGTGCTCAGTTTCTCTGGCAGTGGATGGCACTGAAGCAATCTTGTTTACAAGAACATAGCTCACCTGCAAGGTTTATGTGGCCTTCTTCAACAAAACTGCCCCATCTGAAGAACTTTTTACAGTTAAGGCAATTTTCCATCTACATGTCATTATTGTGTGAATTTTAGTTAGTTTTAAATTTTGCTTCTGGAAAACACTGCCATAGGATCCTTCATTTGTGGATGATTTTAAGTTCACATCTTCTATATGCATGCCAGCTAATTGAGTTACCAAGTACAGTCAAAACTGGTTAAGACGTCCCTCTCTAGCGTGTTTCCTTGGTTATTACGTCATTATTCCAAAGACCCAGTCCATGTCCTTTTAAATACATGTTAAAGAAACCTGGATAACACATTTACGTCACTCTTTAGTACGTTTGTAATACTCCCACCATAAGAAATTTAAATTCAATCAATCAATCACTACTGATCTGCATTTAGGGCAGTCGCCCACGTGGCAGATTCCCTATCTGTTGTTTTCCTAGCCTTTTCTTAAATGATTGCAAAGAAATTGGAAATTTATTGAACATCTCCCTTGGTAAGTTATTCCAATCCCTAACTCCCCTTCCTATAAACGAATATTTGCCCCAATCTGTCCTCTTGAATTCCAACTTTACCTTCATATTGTGATCTTTCCTACTTTTAAAGACACCATCCAAACTTATTCGTCTACTGATGTCCTCCCACGCCATCTCTCCACTGACAGCTCGGAACATACCACTTAATACCAATATAAATGGTCCGTTATTGGACATTATAAATTTTCCAGCTAACTCATTCGTGGTTGCCAGCGTTTCGCCCTCGTGTGCTAGGGTGGGCTCATCAGTTGGTACCTAGCACACCTACCAATACGCTGGCTAGTGCATACCGTGGAGGCCACTGCGTAGGCTACTTGCAGCCACCGGCAGTGTTAATGCACTAAGAGACTTTGTCTCATTACCAAAAATTGATGCCTGCTTGGCCATCAGATGATATATATGTTGATTCCCATAGGGAATCTGAAACATTTGTCCCGAACGAGTAAATTTATAATACCAATATAAATGGTCCGTTATTGGACATTATAAATTTTTCAGCTAACTCATTCTTGGTTGCCAGCGTTTCGCCCTCGTGTGCTAGGGTGGGCTCATCAGTTGGTACCTAGCACACCTACCAATACGCTGGCTAGTGCATACCGTGGAGGCCACTGCGTAGGCTACTTGCAGCCACCGGCAGTGTTAATGCACTAAGAGACTTTGTCTCATTACCAAAAATTGATGCCTGCTTGGCCATCAGATGATATATATGTTGATTCCCATAGGGAATCTGAAACATTTGTCCCGAACGAGTAAATTTATAATACCAATATAAATGGTCCGTTATTGGACATTATAAATTTTTCAGCTAACTCATTCTTGGTTGCCAGCGTTTTGCCCTCGTGTGCTAGGGTGGGCTCATCAGTTGGTACCTAGCACACCTACCAATACGCTGGCTAGTGCATACCGTGGAGGCCACTGCGTAGGCTACTTGCAGCCACCGGCAGTGCCAATGCACTAAGAGACTTTGTCTCATTACCAAAAATTGCTTGGCCATCAGATTATATATATATATATATATGTTGATTCCCATAGGGTAATGAGACAAAGTCTCTTAGTGCATTGGCACTACCGGTTCCTGTATGTGTTCATTAATATATTTCAATAAAGTTAATTTATAGACATTGCAATGGCATTTACCTGAATTTATCCCTAACCATCCCTATACAAAAAACATAAATTTGGTTAACTTACCTCAAACATACAGCAAGTTTTTCAGCCGGCGTGATGCATTCTCGGAACGAAGTATTCATCTGTTGAATATCTGCTTCTATGAACCCCAACAACCGCATAAAATCGTAATGCGACATACGGAAGTACTGGTAGAATTTTGATTCATCGTCAACTAACTCTGGAAATAAGGTGAAAAATTCTCCTTCTCCTTTTCGCTTTGTCAGCATTTGATGCACCCAGAACCTCCGACTGGGCCTATTCTCCTCTTCTTCGTCCAAAATCAAGGCATTTTAATTAATGATTCGATTGAAAAAGGCATTTTAATGTTTGGCACTGCTGTTTACTAGCGGACCTACTGGGATAGACTGAACAGAACAAGGAGACCGAGCGTGGATCGGCTCGACCGCGGAACGTATAGTGTGAATCGGCCTGGATCGATCCACGCCCGGATCATGACTTGCTCAGAACGGCTCGGCACATCTAGTGTGAACCGGGCTTTATTTACAATCATATTTATGTGATTACCCCAATGAAGATCTTTCCTTATATTAATACCTAGGTATTTACAATGATCCCCAAAGGGAACTTTCACCCCATCAATGCAGTAATTAAAACTGAGAGGACTTTTCCTATTTGTGAAACTCACAACCTGACTTTTATCCCCGTTTATCATCATACCATTGCCTACTATCCATTTCACAACATTATCGAGGTCATTTTGCAGTTGCTCACAATCTTGTAATTTATTACTCTGTACAGAATAACAAAATTTGCGAAAAGCCTTATCTCTGATTCCACTTCTTTACACATATCATTGATATATATATATATATATATATATATATATAAGAAAACATAAAGGTCCAATAATACTGCCTGGAGGAATTCCCCTCTTTTTTACAGGGACAGATAAAGCTTCGCCTACTCTAATTCTCTGAGTTCTGTTTTCTAGAAACAGAACCACTCATTCAGTCACTCTTTTGTCAAGTCCAATTGCACTCATTTTTGCCAGTAGTCTCCTATGATCTACCCTATCAAATACCTTAGACAGGACATTCGCGATACACTCCAATTGACCTCCTGAATCCAGGATATCTGCTATATCTTGCTGGAATCCTACAAGTTGGGCTTCAGTGGAATAACCTTTCCTAAATGCAAACTGCCTTCTATCAAACCAGTTATTAATTTTGCAAATATATCTTATATAATCAGAAAGAATGCTTTCCCAAAGCTTACATACAAAGCATGTCAAACTGACTGGCCTGTAATTTTCAGCTTTATGTCTGTCACCCTTTCTTTTATATACAGGGCCATGTTGCACGCATGATGCACCAGAGGCAACTGGCCTGGGTGAGGATTTGGTAGAGAACTTAACTTTCACAGCCCTAACATGTTGGCCTACAGCTGCAGAAAGCGTCAATCTCAAGCCAGTCTTTGATATGGGTGTGTGTTTGTTTGGATCGCACAACAGGAGCTCGTGTTTTAATTTTATGTTCGTAAATGCATTGTGTAACAACGTATGTAAATTAGGCCTACTGTATGTATGTATGTATACATCTGACGTGTTGGTGCTTAATTTATGTCGTATTAAATAAACGCGAAAGAAACCTGGATAGCACATTTATGTTGCTCTTTAGTACGTTCGTAATATTCCCACCATAAGAAATTTAAATTAGCATTCCTGGCCACGTTGTGGGCATGATGCACCAGCGATGACTGTCCTGGGTGAGGATTTGGTAGAGAACTTAATTTCAAGGCGCTAGCGTGTCGGCCTACAGCTGCAGCGAGCTTCAGTCACGAATGAAGAGGTGTTTTAAGACGCAAATAAAAAAGACGGCGGGATCATCTAGTAGGCCATATACTTAGACATGATGGGTTATTGAAGAAAATAATAGACGGTTCCTTAGAGGAAAAAAATAATAGATGACAATCAAGATTAGAGTACATGATGCAAATATTAGATGACATGAGATGTGACTCCTACTACGAACTGAAACGTGAAGATTGGAGAGCTGCTGCCAACCAGGCTCACAGCTGATCACTAGAGAGAGAAGTTAATTGTGTAACAACGTACATAAATTAGGCCTACTGCACTTACGCATCGGACATTCAGTTTATCAAATGATGAAAAATTAAAATTTATTGAGAATGAGGATGCTAATCCACACATAAAACGTGTGCAAATAGTCCAGATGTTGGACATTCCTACGATAACTTTAAACATAATTGTAAGCGACGTGTATAGTTCGCGTCTAAAAACTTTTTTCCTTGATGTTTTGCTTTGTTGGTGTTCTTAAAATGTATTATTTCATTATTTATTTCATTAATTATAATTGTAAAAACTTGTTTCTTTGTTTTCATCGCAATTATTTTTATGTTCAAACCTAACCTTAAATTAAACAGTGTTCATGTTTTTTTATTTTTTAGCACATTCCCTCTTTTAGGACGTTTTTTTTTTCGGTCGCCACAAAAATGTCCTAACCAGTTTTGACTGACCACAGAGACTTAAAAATACTATGCTGAATGTTATATTTTAAACCACCTTCATTTATAAAAATTCTGAAATACATGAATGAATGATTTCTTGAAAAATGCCTGGATTATCAAATCTTCAAGTTCTCTTTCTCTTATAGGTGTACTTCAAGAATGTACATCCAAAGTTCCCAGAGGGTGGTAAAATGAGTCAACACTTGGAAAGTATGAAGATCGGGGACACGATCGATGTCCGTGGCCCATCTGGTCGACTTATGTACTTGGAGTATGGGCGTTTCTCAATCAAAGTTCTCCGGAAAGATCCTCCTACTGAAATCACAGTAAAAAAAGTGGCAATGATTGCAGGTTTGTTCATCTTCCAAGAAGAAAAAAAAAGTCAGATTTGATATTATTCTTTCACTTGTAGTGCTTTGTTGTCATAGAATAGTGACAGTCATTAGCACAATCTGTATGTTGTCCCCAGCTGATATATTAGAGTTCTGCAAACTTGAAATAATGTGGACTGAGAGGGTGTCAAGTTTCCAAAATTTTTAGTTTTACGGAATAAGAGGTGGATTATTCACGGCTCGTAATATTTTACTGCATATTACTTTATTGAATGCTCTAGCACTATACAGGACACAGAAAAGTTGTACAACATACCCTAAGTGTCAGGCAGATGACACAAAATACGAAACAGAAATTTATTATAAACAACATTCTCAAAATTTTTAATTGAAAAAATAAGAAAAGTTGCCTTTCTTGATGTTAGTAATTATGAAAGTCCTTGAAATTTGCATCAACTCACTTTAATAATTAAATGGAAAAAAAATTCAAGTAATCTCAATCCTCGCAGATACAGTATACTAAGCAAAAACTGCAAAAAGAAAATATATCTCTTATTAATCCTTCTATCAGATGAATAACAAAAATAAAATAAATAGTGGGTGTACCACTGAATTGTACACATTCTCTAATATGAACTAACTTGAGCTTCAAAATGTAAATTTCATATACACTAAATAAATTATTTACAAGGTCTACACTGCTGGAATAGTCCAGTCTCCTTCACAGAATGTAATTACTCAAGGTATCAACTAATGTGATTATGTACACTGCCGGCCAAACGTTTCCGGACAAAACATATGTACCCATACGAATGTTTAATGATTGTTTAATTACAGATTATATTACTGTAACCAAGTTTCGAAGGTTGGCAGAAGAAGTAACATGTCTCCAAGTAAGTTGGTGCCAACGATTGCGCGAGATGTCGCTCAAAGTCACGCATGTTTGGTACTTGTTCCACCACTCGCAGTTTGCTGTCTGTCGCGTCAACACGTATTGCTAAGTCGGTGCGCTCTGTGTGGTTTAATTAAGAGTTCTGGTGCAACAGCTTGGTTTTTTTTAATGATCAGTTCTTAAGGGTTATGTTATTATTATTAACTTTATTGGCCACGTTGGACAACTTGAGTCTGCCATGTACACTTTTACTTTGAAGGTTTTTCTGTTTGATTTTTCTTATCTGCCCAATACTTCTTCATTTGTTCTGACTGCATTGTTCTTCATTCATCTGAAATCTCTACAGGCCTTCTGTGCATTATATCAGTTGAAAATTTGTGATTAACACAGTGATCATGACCTTACCAGAGGAAGCAGTTGCTTTGAATTTTTTTTTCTGTGGAGAGTCAGGATGGTGCCATTCCATCGATTGCCGCTTTGTTTCGGGCTCATAATGGTGAACCCAGGTTTCATCACCTGTCACAATCTGGGACAGGAAGGTTTGCCCCTCAGCTTCAAAACGTTCCAGCGACTCAGAAGAAATGTTTCTTCCTGAGAGGTTTGTGTTCCTCCGTAAGTAGTGTGGAACCCATCGTGAACATCTTTTTGCATAATTAAGACCACTGATGATTACACCCACATTTCCTTTGCTGATTGACAGCTCCTGCGTACTATAAATTACTACTGATCTGCATTTAGGCCAGTCATCCAGGTGGCAGATTTCCTACCTGTTGTTTTTCTAGCCTTTTCTTAAATGATTGCAAAGAAATCGGAAATTTATTGAACACCTCCCTTGGTAAGTTATTCCAATCCCTAACTCCCCTTCCTATAAACAAATATTTGCCCCAATTTATCCTCTTGAATTCCAGCTTTATCTTCATATTATGATCTTTCCTACTTTTAAAGACACCACTCTAACGTATTAGTCTACTGATGTCATTCCCCGCCATCTCTACACTGACAGCTCGGAACATACCATTTAATACCAATATAGTTGGTCCGTTATTGGACAATATTAGTCAAACAGCTAATCTCCTTTCTCCCAAGTCTTCCCAGCCCAAACTTTGCAACATTTTTGCAATGCTACTCTTTTGTCGGAAATCACCCAGAACAAATCGAGCTGCTTTTCTTTGGACTTTTTCCAGTTCTCGAATCAAGTAATCCTGGTGAGGGTCCCGTACACTGGAACCATACTCTAGTTGGGGGTCTTACCAGAGACTTATATGTCCTCTCCTTTACAGTCTTATTACAAGCGCTAAATACCCTCATAACAATGTGCAGAGTTCTGTAGCTTTCATATACAATCATATTTATGTGATTACCCCGATGAAGATCTTTCCTTATATTAACACCTAGGTACTTACAATGATCCCCAAAAGGAACTTTCACACCACCAACACAGTAATTAAAATTGAGAGGACTTTCCCTATTTGTGAAACTCACAACGTGACTTTTAACCCTGTTTATCGTCATACCATTGCCTTCTGTCCATCTCACAACATTAGCGAGATCACTTTGCAGTTGCTCACAATCTTGTAACCTATTTATTACTCTGTACAGAATAACATCATCTGTAAAAAGTCTTATCTCTGATTCCACTTCCTTACTCATCATTGATACATACATACATACATACATACATACATACATACATACATACATACATACATACATACATACATACATACATACATACATACATACATACATACATACATACATACATTATCATTATAGACTGTTATGCCTTTCAGCGTTCAGTCTGCAAGCCTCAGAGAATTTACTAAACGTCGCCACAATCCTCGATTTGCAACTAGTGTTGTGGCCTCATTTAGTTCTATACCTCTTATCTTTAAATCGTTAGGAACCGAGTCTAACCATCGTCGTCTTGGTCTCCCTCTACTTCTCTTACCCTCCATAACAGAATCCATTATTCTCCTAGGTAACCTATCCTCCTCCATTCGCCTCACATGACCCCACCACCGAAGCCGGTTTATGCATACAGCTTCATCCATCGAGTTCATTCCTAAATTAGCCTTTATCTCCTCATTCCGAGTACCCTCCTGCCATTGTTCCCACCTGTTTGTACCAGCAATCATTCTCGCTACTTTCATGTCTGTTACTTCTAACTTGTGGATAAGATATCCCGAGTCCACCCCTCTTTCGCTCCCGTAAAGCAAAGTTGGTCTGAAAACAGACCGATGTAAAGATAGTTTCGTCTGGGAGCTGACTTCCTTCTTACTGAATACTGCTGATCGCAACTGCGAGCTCACTGTATTAGCTTTACTACACCTTGATTCAATCTCACTTACTATATTACCATCCTGGGAGAACACACAACCTAAATACTTGAAATTATCGACCTGTTCTAGCTTTGTATCACCAATCTGACATTCAATTCTGTTGAATTTCTTACCTACTGACATCAATTTAGTCTTTGAGAGGCTAATTTTCATACCATACTCATTGCACCTATTTTCAACTTCCAAGATATTAGACTGCAGACTTTCGGCACAGTCTGCCATTAAGACCAAGTCATCAGCATAGGCCAAACTGCTTACTACATTTCCACCTAACTGAATCCCTCCCTGCCATTTTATACCTTTCAGCAGATGATCCATGTAAACTACGAACAGCAAAGGTGAAAGATTACAGCCTTGTCTAACTCCTGTAAGTACCCTGAACCAAGAACTCATTCTACTATCAATTCTCACTGAAGCCCAATTGTCAACATAAATGCCTTTGATTGATTCTAATAATCTACCTTTTATTCCATAGTCCCCCAGTATGGCGAACATCTTTTCCCTCGGTACCCTGTCATATGCTTTCTCTAGATCTACGAAACATAAACACAACTGCCTATGCTTCTCGTAGCATTTTTCAATTACCTGGCGCATACTGAAAATCTGATCCTGACAGCCTCTCTGTGGTCTGAAACCACACTGGTTTTCATCCAACTTCCTCTCGACTGATCGCACCCTCCCTTCCAGGATGCCAGTGAATACTTTGCCTGGTATACTAATCAATGAGATACCTCGATAGTTGTTGCAATCCTTCCAATTCCCTTGCTTATAGATAGGTGCAATTACTGCTTTTGTCCAATCTGAAGGTACCTTACCAACACTCCACGCTAATTTTACTATTCTATGAAGCCATTTCATCCCTGCCTTCCCACTATACTTCACCATTTCAGGTCTAATTTAATCTATTCCTGCTGCCTTATGCCAATGGAGTTTATTTACCATCCTTTCCACTTCCTCAAGCATAATTTCACCAACATCATTTTCCTCCTCCCCATGATCTTGGCTGTTCACAACACCACCAGGATGATTTCCTTTTACATTGAGAAGATGTTCAAAATATTTCCTCCACCTCTCCAGTGATTCCCTGGGATCTATTACGAATTCACCTGAATTACTCAAAACACTGTTCATTTCCTTTTTCCCTCCCTTCCTAAGATTCTTTATTACTGTCCAGAAAAGTTTCTCTGCTGCTTGACCTAGCCTTTCCAGGTTGTTACCAAAATCTTCCCATGACTTCTTTTTGGATTCAACAACTATTTGTTTCGCTCTGTTTCTTTCATCTACATAGAAATCCCTGTCTGCCTCGGCCCTTGTTTGGAGCCATTTCTGACAAGCCTTCTTTTTACGCTTACAAGCTGCTCTCACTTCCATCATTCCACCAAGATGTTCGCCTTTGCCCATCTTTACACACAGTTGTTCTTAGGCATTCCCTTGCTGTTTCTACTACAGCATCCCTGTATGCCACGTATTCACTTTCTACATCCTGAACCTGCTTACTCTCTACTGTTCGAAACTTCTCACTAATCATATCCATGTACTTCTGTCTAATTTCCTCGTCCTGGAGACTTTCTACCCTTATTCGTTTGCAGACAGATTTCACTTTCTCTACCCTAGGCCTAGAGATACTTAGTTCACTACAGATCAGATAGTGGTCTGTATCATCGAAAAATCCGCGAAAAACTCGTACATTCCTAACAGATTTCCTGAATTCAAAGTGTGTTAAGATATAGTCTATTATGGATCTGGTACCCCTAGCCTCCCATGTGTAGCGGTGAATAGCCTTATGCTTGAAGAATGTATTCGTAACAGCTGAACTCATACTAGCACAGAAGTCCAGCAAACGCTTCCCATTCCCATTAGCTTCCATATCTTCCCCACATTTACCAATCACCCTTTCGTATCCTTCAGTTCTATTCCCAACCCTCGCATTGAAATCGCCCATTAGCACTATTCTATCCTTGCTGTTGACCCTGACCACGATGTCACTCAATGCTTCATAAAACTTGTCAACTTCATCCTCATCTGCACCCTCCTCACATGGTGAATATATGGACACAATTCTTGTCCTAATTCCTCCCACTGACAAATCTACCCACATCATTCGCTCATTTACGTGCCTAACAGAAACGATGTTGTGTGCAATGGTATTCCTGATAAAGAGCCCTACCCCGGACTCTGCCCTTCCCTTTCTAACACCCGTCAAGTACACTTTATAATCTCCTATCTCTTTCTCATTATCTCCCCTTACCTGAATATCACTTACTCCTAGCACATCCAGATGCATCCTCTTTGCTGACTCAGCCAGTTCTACCTTCTTTCTTCCATAAGCCCCATTAATATTGATAGCTCCCCATCGAATTCAATTTCGTTCGCCAAGTTGTTTCCAAGGAGTCCCTCGCCTGTCAAATGGGAGTGGGACTCCGTTACTCCCATAGGTCCGAGGCTTGCTTAAAGTGTTTTGAGCTCGGTAAATTCATGAAGCAGGATTCTGCCCTACTTGCACATAGTCCAAGTGAGGATCTCTCCTCTAACGGGTTATGGACCACCGGTGAATTGTATAGTCCTAGCCGCCTGAGCACAAGGAGGGCCACGACTCAGAATATGTCCGAGATGCCCACTCCCATTCCATAGCAACTGGTATCCCGACTCTCAGGACCACTTACTAGGCCACTCAGCCGTTGCCCCTGGTTCACGAACTAGGATGTGACTACAGTAACCCACAAACATGAACCACTATCATTGATATATATAAGAAAATATAAAGGTCCAATAATACTGACTTAAGGAATTCCCCTCTTAATTGTTACAGGGTCAGATAAAGATTTGCCTACTATAATTCTCTGAGTTCTGTTTTCTAGAAATATACCCACCCATTCAGTCACTCTTTTGTTTAGTCCAGTTACACTCATTTTTACCAGTAGTCTCTCATGATCCACTGTATCAAATGCTTTAAACAGGTCAATCGCGATTTAGTCCATTTGACCTCCTGAATCCAAGATATCTGCTATATATCTTGCTGGAATCCTACAAGTTGAGCTTCTGTGGAATAACCTTTCCTAAACCCTTCTATCGAACCAGTTATTAATTTTGCAAACATGACCAATATAATCAGAAAGAATGCTTTCCCAAAGCTTACATGCACTGCATGTCAAACTGACTGGTCTGTAATTTTCAGCCTTATGGTACAAAGGCCAACGGCCGTAGCCGTGTTGAAACACCGGATCCCGTAAGATCTCCGAAGTTAAGCAACATTGGGCATGGTCAGGAGTTGGATGGGTTGCCACGTGCTGTTGGTGGGGGGTAAGGGAATGGAGGAGCGGAAAGGAACTGGCCACCCTACCGCACGTAAACTCCGGCTCAGGAACACCTCTGCGGAGGTTCGGACCTGCCTTCGGGCAGAATAACCCTTACCTACCATGGTACAAAGGAACCTCCCATTACATGGGCAGAAACAGAAGCAGCCCTTAAGAAGATACTGCAAGGGAAATCCCCAGGAATCGATGAAGTCAGCACGGACATGGTTAAAGCAGCAGGAGTCCAGGGTTGACAGTGGCTACACGGAGTGCTCAATGCAGTTTGGAAAGATGGCAAGATACCTTCTGATTGGAGCAAGGGTGTCATTAATCCCCTGTTTAAGAAAGGAAATCACCGAAAATGCTTCAACTACCGGGGAATAAATCTCCTTTCTTATGGACTTAAGATTCTTAAGCAAATCTTAGAGAGCAGATTGCAAGTCATCTTAGAGCCACACTTTGAAGAGGAACGGTATGGCTTCAGGCCTAACAGGTCCATAACAGACCTAATCTTCAGTGTCCGTATGTTAATGGAAAAATATTGGGAAAAAGGCAAAGATCCATTTATAGTTTTCCTTGACATTGAGAAGGCATATGACAGCATTGCAAGAGAGAAGAAAAGGGAATGCCTGAGAAAAGAAATGTGCCAAAGGGACTGGTGAGGAAAGTTCAGATGCTGTATGAGAACTGTACCAGCTGTGTTAATAATCTTGACCATAGTGGCCGGTATTTGATCCGTATTGACTTGATCACAACAAATATGTAGGTGGATGGTCCTCCTAGTCAAATTGCATTGTCAGATGATATTAAGATCAATGTTGAATCTTAAAACAATACCCCTGTTTGACTAGCATTGAATTCCTTCATTCAGATTTTATTTCTGTTTTCACACAATCATGTTATCAAATTAATTAACATAAAATAATTTATTCAAATTTTAACATCTATTGTCGTTGAATTAGACAGTCCTAATCTAAAGTTACAAGCATATCAGCTTTTCACATCATCGACTCACCAAACTAGAGAATTGTTGAATTATTAACTCCTTGATTCATTTAATTACTTAATCATTAATTATTTAGTCATTGCTTATTTGATCATTGCCTTTGCCTTCAAACTAGATGATCTTATTCATCTTAATTCAACCCATGAAAACCTAAATCTTATCGTTAATTAACGTGATTTCAATAAACACTTCATTAAACACTTCCACATAAAAATAAAACAGATCGACAAAAGACAACGCTGAAATAATCTGGATCATCATGATGAACACATGACCAGATAAAAGCACAATGTTCATAATTAATATCAGAAAAGTATCACTAACTACCACATTCACACAAATCATTCACATAATGGGTACATGAAATGTTATCTACATTATTTACAGTCAAATCCTGGGCATATACTTATTATTTCATGATTTTTATTCATGATCAAGGTTCGTTAAACATGCTCGACTTGACATGTGTTACGTGATCAAATTACAGTTATCACTTTCAAGGAACGTATTATTTGTGTACAACAACGATCAAATAGAATTAAAGATTACTATCCGAAGATCTGACAGAAAACAATAATCACTACCATCATGTCGGTCATCATCTCAAATCACTATCATGTGTTAAAAATTAAATAATTGAAAAAGAGGTTCAACCTATTCAATACATAGGAAAGGAATGTAGTGATTACATTTTTATTTAATAGTAAATAAACAACAGATTATACGAAACATATCTAGAAATTGCTAATCTTCTCCCGAGTGCACAATGGAACCTCTTCCTAACTCAAGTAGACAATAAATTATTTCATGTACTGTCAATCAAACAACAAACCCTCCATTTATATTTACTATTAAATAAAAATGTAATCACTACATTTCTTTCCTATGTATTGAATAGGTTGAACCTCTTTTTCAATTATTTAATTTTTAACGTTAACACTTTCAATACGGAACAATGAAATTTTTATCTTTAAATGCACTATCATGTGGTCGGTAAGCATCAATTAATTTATTATTATCCTTACACATAAGAAATGTGACTAAACCGTGCTCCAAATTACAATAAAACGCTGTGTTCCCAAGAACTTAACATGCCCTGATGAAGACCAATGCATTTTGGCTGAAAGCTCGGCTTCATTAAATAAATATAGTGGCTTTAATCCAGTATTCATTTATTTATTACGTTAATTTAGACCGATGCTTGTGAGTGAATTATTTTACTATGACATGGCCGTGCTTTACAAAGGAAAAAGTTAAGTTTATCCTCCTAATTCAATACATCATATAATTCCATCATTAGATGGAGTAATCAAATTCAAACTGTTTTGACTCATTTGAGCCATGTTCAGCTCCATACCAACGGCCCTTTCAGGGTCAGATAAATAAATAAATAAATAAATAAATAAATAAATAAATCAGTCCTTGGAAGCTATCAAGTATGCAACCTTACCACATCCCAGGCAACTGGATGTTAAAAAAAATTCTTATGTGGGATTCAAACCTCCTACCTCGAGCACTGTCCATTCTCACGTATCTCCCCGCCTGCTTGCCGTGTGAGCTACTGCGACACTTGACCTCCGGCGCCCACTTCCCAGCCTATACAGTACCGTGCTCTGTCTGTGCGTCCACCTTCTGTTTTAAAGTACCTGTATGTCTTTTGCGTATCTGTACTAGTTTTACGGGTTCATTCGAGTTACCCATAATGAATTAATAGTGGCGTTCACGATTCCTGCTGTCTTCTAGCTCATAAACATACATCTTGTTATATTACCCCGGTTTAGGGAGAGGGGCCGATGTCTTTTAGAATTGTAGTAAATGTGAATGGATGCATAAAACTGGACCACCTGGTATATATAAAATAAGTTTTGTCTGCACATTGCTCAGAATTAAAAGAGAATTATATTAATGTAGGAGTTGTTTCCACAGTAACAAGGAAATGACTTTTTAATTTCTGCCTGCCTGCCTGCCTGCCTGCCTGCCTGCCTGCCTGCCTGCCTGCATGCATGCATGCATGCATGTATGTATGTATGTATGTATGTATGTATGTATGTATGTATGTATGTATGTATGTATAGCTGCCTCTGTGGATCAGCGGTACAGTGTCGGCCTCCGGATCCCAAGATAGCGGGTTCAAACCCGGCAGAGGTAGTCGGATTTTTGAAGGGCGGAAAAAAGTCCATTCAACACTCCTTGTCGTACGATGTCGGCATGTAAAAGATCTCTGGTGACACATTTGGTGTTTACCCGACAAAATTCATTAAATCTCAGCCATAGACGCCCAAGAGAGTTTCGGTTTACTCGGTCTGCCATCTAGTGGGGGCTAGAGTAAAATGGAACGTCGAAATTGACGAGCAGACAGCCAGATGGCGTCAAATTGAAATGTCTGCACATGGTAGCTGAGGCCATACGATTATTATTATTATTATTATTATTATTATTATTATTATTATTATTTATGTGCACCGCAAGAAAATGGCTGAAGAGTACTTTTATGAAAATTGGTTTGTAAAGGCTATAAATAATTTTATTCACACTGAGTGAAATGGCAGGTTAGGGGGAAGGCAAATCTAATTCTCAGAAATCTGTTATTAGTGTTCCTATCAATGAATACTACATAACTAAAGTTATATAGAATTAAATTTCCGATCAGTTATGTCTTATACATTTTTACCATACCAGCTATGATAACATAGATATTCGTGAATTTTGATTTTTGTTGCTAAGTCCATTTCAACACCAAGCGGGAGAATATGGGTGAACAGAATTTAATGAAAATCAGTATGTGGAGTCGGGGAATAAGGAACTACAGTCTAGGGTATAAATAATTTCATTGACACTGGGTGAAATGGTAGTTCAGGGGAAGGCACCTTATATTTAATTTTCAAATACCTATGTTATTAGTACTATCAAAAAGTACTATATAACAAAAATTAAAGGGAATATATTATACAATCATAAATGTCTTATACAGTGTTACTATACCAACTATAATAGAATTCATGACTTTTGTTGCTTAGTCCATATCAACGCTGAGCATTGCTAACATGGAAATAATGTTTAATCGTGTTAACTGGCAATGGTTTTTGTCATGATTGTCTTCAGGTGAAAAACCGTATGGTCATTGGTCCATTTCGACAAGGAAAATTGTAAAGATGATTATAAAAATGAGAAAAAATCGTAAAGGAACAATTGCTTGAAGAATAAGTCAAGAGGGAGTCGTGAAAGAAAGACGGGCTCCCTTTACATTAGATGTCCTAATATCACAGAGTCAAAAGGAAACTAAATGTGAAGACCTACAATATTAAAAGCTCATAAAATTGATCAACAATAACATTACATTGACCATTGTTTGTGATGTGCTTTGTTTTTTCTGCTGCCATCTATCTCTGATAGATGGGATTACTGCTGCATCCCGAGTAAAACAGCCTGCCTGAATATTGGCGGCGAGTTGCTGAGGAGTTAGATTATTTTAGCATGCCGTACCTCTGGTCCATAAATTTTCTGATAGCTACTGGTATGTAACACACTGGTTCATCATAGTATTCCAGCTATTTGGTCCCTAATCTAATCTGAGGTATTAATTAGAATGAGCAGTTTGCACACTTATCAGAATACGGCAGAGTAGTGCTCACGGCTGTCTGCAGCCTGGTCATTCCAGCTCTGGAACTTGGCTCAGTTAGAACGTAGTATTGTTTGTTAAAAGTGAGAAAATGTGTAGTTTTTAATTTGATCGAGCATTTGTATTCTGACAAGAATACTTGCATGATTATAAAGATCTATGTCGAGTTCAGTTCAGTATTGTCTGTGTCTGTTGTAGCATCGGGGGAAAATGGATGGGTGGATTTTAATAAAATTTGGTGTTACAGTTTCAGAAATGGTCGAGTAGGATCTTAGCTATAAGCTATAAGTTGTCCAAAATTTTCACCAGGAGGGGTACTTCATAAGGGGCCTCAACGTATGTCTCTCACGGTTGGTCTTACACGAAAATAGCTCATGTCGAATTTTTTCTCTATATTTCTTTCCAGTACACTAACATTTGTGTGTCTGTTACAGCACCAGGGGAAAATGGATGGGTGGATTTTAATGCAACTTATTTTTACAGTTTCAAAACGGGTCGAGTAAAGTCTTAGCTATAAGCTGTCCAAAAATTTCACCAGGAAAGGTTGCTTCACATGGAACCTAAAGAATAAAACTTAATATATCTCTCTTATTGTTCTGCAATGCGATTTTATTTTCCGTAAATAAATATCACACAAGGACACGTTCAATTCCTTGTATAAATTACTTTATTCACACTGTAAGTCACAACACACAATTACACATACCAGCAAGTGACACTGCAACTCTTAATAGCGGAGTACCCTGAAGTCGATTCTGACAAGTACAGATATCAACAACACTGACTCGCGTACTATAACATACACTCTCTTGAATTCACCGACCCTGCCTTGGAGCCCAACAGTCACTTGCAGTCCATCTCTTGCCTTCGAGTCCAACCCTGACTGTGAGTCCAACACTTGATTGAGTCCTGACCTGACTTCACTTCTCACTGACTGACAGCTCGATATATATATATATATATATACTGTTTGATCAACCATCTAGAATTATCGATTTCTGGAAGGGTTCTTACAACAGTCTAATGGAACACACTCGAAACATCGATCGACCAGCTAGACTAAGCAACAAAAGTCATGAATTCTATTATAGTTGGTATAGTAACACTGTATAAGACATTTATGATTGTATAATATATTCCCTTTAATTTTTGTTATATAGTACTTTTTGATAGTACTAATAACATAGGTATTTGAAAATTAAATATAAGGTGCCTTCCCCTGAACTACCATTTCGTTTTCTGTTTACTAGTACACATAGAAATTTCTCCAACATTCCTAATGTCTCTCCATGTATCTGGATAATAAACCTTACAGTAAGTTTCCAGAACCGTTCATATATACCGCTTATAGTACAATAAGTCTAATATACGAACATTACGGAATTTTTTACCGCTTTCGACTATATAGATTTTGAGGTTAAACTTATACACAATACGTATTTGAGGTTGTACGAAGTTTATAATACATATTTACAGGGAAACCATGCACTAGTCATGTTTAACATTTAATAAAAGATAATTTAGCTTTAAATAAACTATAATTAAAATATATTAAACATAATAATTGAAGGTTTTTCACCAGTTACGATGTCGTACCTACGACACTGTTACGGTTGTTTTACGCTAAAGTAGCTCATGGCAAATTTTTGTTCTATACCATTGTTTGGCTAATATTTGGTGTTGAATGAGGTTAGGAAGTGAAAGTGGGTACAATTTTAATCAAAATGCTTACTTTTTCCTTGTTTTTGTAATACTATGGAGGGTATTAATGATGTTGAAATATTTTATTAAGTTTGAATCTGTTTTACTTATTTCTGTATTGAGTTGAAAAGTTGATGCTCTTGCGCTCAAATAAAAGTCAAATTGGCCTCCATCATTACTGTTAAGCAGCAGCTTCACTCTTTCTGCTTCTGACTGAGACAGCTGTTTGACTGGATTTTTCCATGTACCGTAATTTATTATTTTAAGGTGGGACTGGCATCACTCCAATGCTGCAGCTAATTCGCCACATTACTCGTAACCCTAAGGATACAACACAGATGGCGTTGCTGTTTGCTAACCAATCAGAAGAGGATATTCTTTTGAAGAAAGAGCTGGAGGAAGTAGCTAAGAAACATCCATCACAATTCAAGTTATGGTACACTGTTGACCGACCAACTGAAGGTAATCCTACGTTCATATAGATGATCTCAATTTTCTGCATTATCAGATATTTTATTTTAATTTCAGGCAAAGGTGTTATCCTCTCCACCCTCTTTTTTTCGGGAAGTTTGTTATGAGAGATTTTTTAAGATGTTAACATTCTTAGGCATTTTAAATGAAATTTATCTCATATCCAATAATGGCTAAACTTTGATGAAAGTGGTTTCATTCGTCCTCTGGCTTCATGAAACTGCACTTTAACATAATGGAGTGGAACCTGGAAAAAATAGGAATGTTCACAATGACAGATCAGAAACACCTAAGGAAGAAATGACTCCTCAACGAGTTTTTGAGGAGTTGATGTCTTTATGCACCCCTTTCTCATTGAGCGCTTGGATCTCTCTGACCTTAGACAAAATCTTAACCTGCCAGAATCTCTGAATCTCATACTAATTGTTAATGAAACTACCATAGATTTAGTAATTTGGTTCATGGGTGAAAGTGATTTGTTTACGGATTTCTAAATTTAAAATGCATGATAGGTACTCTATTCAGAAAACCTCTGTTCCTCTTTTGAAGTGCTTATATCAATTTCAGTATTAAGTTGTAATAGTATTTTCTATTTTCTTTCTCTTCCAAATTGTTTATCATTTCCTTTCTCTTCCAAATTCTTCTGTTTTCTTTCTCTCTTCCAAATTCTTTTCTTGAAATTTGAAGGGATGATAATATTGTTTTGCTCTTGAAAACAACAATCACCATCACAGATCAGATGGCTCAGTGGAATGTGGGGTAAATAGAAAGCAGGATTTAAAAAAAAGGAAAGAGACGAAATAGTATACATTTGGTAGAAGACAAGGAACTCCCGACAATCAATAAAGGAGAAGGGTAATCAAATGTGATATAAACCTTTCTCTGTTTGACTGTAGTTCACCAGCCATATGATATTCATACATTTTGCTGTTCACTGTCTGTTCAGCAATGTGACTAGGTGGTAGCTTATGGATGCATCTCTTATAATACCATTCAGATCCCAATTGAAAATAATGTTCATAGTGGTTCTTTGCTCTTCTGCTTTGGTGCTAGATTGGAGAGTACAATTGGTGGCTGTCTTTGGAAAAGCCTGCTTTATACCCCTTGTTTGTAGATTAATTCAGGTTTTCTTATTCACTACTTGAGGTTTCCTCCTTAAACTTAGCGTGCCTGGCTGAGTGGCTTAGACGGTTGAGGCATTGGCCTTCTGACCCGAACTTGGCAGGTTCGATCCTGGTTCAGCCCGGTGGTATTTGAAGGTGCTCAGATATGTCAGCCTCGTGTCAGTAGGATTACTAGCACATAAAATAACTCCTGTGGGACAAAATTCTAGCACCTGGGCATCTCCAAAAACTGTCAAGGTATTTAGTGGAACACAGAGCCAATAACATTATTATTATTATTATTATTATTATTATTATTATTATTATTATTATTATTATTATTATTATTATTAAACATAGAGAAAAAAAAATGTTGCATGCTTAACATACACTCATTACCATTCATCAAATAATGTGTATATGTTTTAAAGCTCATTAATTATCTGTATTTTGTAAAATCATTGTTGAATACAGTATTATTATTATTATTATTATTATTATTATTATTATTATTATTATTATTATTATTATTATTATTATTATTATTATTATTATTATTATTATTATCATTTCATCCACAAAAGCTGGTAATTCTGCAAGTGGTGTGACAATTTTTAATAGCTTCTTCTTGATATTTACAGGGTTATTTCATCATGCTTAAAGAACAGGCAACATTAAAAACCAACTTACATATTTGTTAAAGAATTTGGTGATGATGTGTTTTTTTGACTGACAGGTCAATCCTGTTCTGTAATGTGTATGAAATATCAGTAAATTATGCAAAATAAAAGTGCCATATTTTGCAGCATGTAGAAGCTGAAAAATATAAATCTGTTGTATGCAAAGAAAAGCAGGAGGGTCAAAAGCACTATACAGTAAATATTCTAATTCCTTAGCTATAAAAAATTGGAATTTTACTCAATTTAAACCAGCAAAAGTTGTACCTTCCCTCCTTCAGTAGATACATAGCTAGGAGTGCCAATCGAAATCTTTCCCTCCTTCAGTGGATACATAGCTAGGAGTGCTAATCAAAATCTTGCCATCAGATTGTGTTCAAGAGCCACAATTACATTATTGAATGTGTCTATACATTTGGAAATAGCCATCAGTAATTTGGATTTCTCAAAGGATTTCCAACTTAATGCTAGTCAGTGGCAACTTAGATCACTTTGTTCATTCGTGTATGTAGCCACCCCATACTGTCCGCTCGGTGGAGTGAAATTCTCTCAGGTGTATTTATAAATATCTTTAATGCAGCTTGTGGTACTGTGCGATTCCATCTGTGTTCATGTTGCCTTCTTACATTGGTATATTTCCTACCCAGTGTTCCACAGCTAGAGACCTGATGTTAGGCAAAATGCCTGTGCTCTATTTTTACAAATAATGCAACTGATTTAATATTAGTTAATTTTAATTACATAAGAGTATGGTTACCCAGTTGTACTTCCACTTAAAAAAGTAATCACTAGCACCACTCTTAGGGTTGTATACAACGCAGATAATTTTGCCCATGTTTGCCTATTTTGCCTCTTCGTCTCATTTAAAAAAATGAAATTAACTTTGCAGTACATCGAAAACAACTAAAATGTGCTTTTTAATTTCCAAACTGATGCAACACACACAAGCTGTGAAAATACAATTTCCCTGTTCTTGAAGGTGGGGTTGTACCACTTTATTCAAAGGAATGGTTGGGTGTCAACCTGTAATCCTGCTTAGAGAAAAAGGTACTCAACATCTGTCTTTCGCCTTATTCATGTTAAAAGGGACGGAAGCAGTTTTGAAAAATCCATATTGTTAAGAATTTTGACAAATAGAGGTAAACTATTTCCAATGAAAGAATAGAGTAGACATAAACAAACACTTTGTATCACTCCACGAGTTCCCTCGCTGCCTGCTTTTTACATCAATATGAACATAAATGAAAATTGACGGATGTAGACATATGGACATATTTGAGATACAGTTAACAAAAATACATCATCATTGCTATAAAATATTTTTGCCATGAAAATTAATAAGTATGCCTACTTACATGTCATTTCATTATTTGATTAATCCAAACTTGCAAGAGGCTTGATTCCCTGTAGATCGCACAATTCGCTGTCACGTACATCACTGGAATCCTCTCCTAAATAAGTAACAATTTTTTTCAATTACAGTATCTATGGCACTTTTCAGGTCCCACATCATTTTCTCTTTGCGCACCACACGCTGTATATAGGAATGCCATTGATCAGCTGCCACCTCATAAAATGCTGTGTCAAGATGTTTATGCACATCACAAAATTTGAAAGTGGTGTTAAGGCTGGCAACATAACGTTTGATCTGGTTCCACACCATCTCTGTTGGGTTTAGCTCGCTATCACTTGCGCATCGGCAAGTCACGCGATCACTCACGTTGTTAGGTGGAACCTAACCTCTGTATTTCTCTTATAAAATCATTAATTTTGTATGTTTGCTTTTACTTTTATTTTATTTTAATGTTTTTATTGCATACTGAAATTTTAACATTTTTTAAAATACGACGTACAGTTAAACATTACATTTATTTCAAATGAAATAGCACCAACTGACAAAAGTAGCCTATAAACGTATCAGCTTACTTACTAAATCACAAATATAATTTGCAATATTAATGAAGTCTATATTGGTTTACGGACTAAAAGTTAGGTTACTTTATCCTATGTTCTTTTCCGCATCTTCACAGGAATGTTCAACATAAATTTTGTTTAACACGAATCATAGTTGTTCCCAAACATACGATACCAGAAAATGAAATAACTTGAAAATAAGAGCAGACTAAGTTTTTATCAACATTTTTTTGAATCACTGTCATAGTTTATTCATCTGAATCTGGTTGTACAGCACACGTCTGGTGTATGTGAGTGGTTGAATCAGTATATTCATTGCAGATATGCCTATTGCAGCCACTGCACATACGCAGGGTGAATCGGTTTTTCCTTAGCGGACAGAAAGCACACCTTGTTTTCTCTCCATGGTTTTGTTCTGGAGGACAAGTCACAAGACCTGTTAGTTGCCTTAGTTTTTTGGCACAGTGTTGTTGGTGACATTTCAATGGAAGATCAACGAATCATGTGAGGCTTTACCAGTTCCTTTTCTTCTTAGCATCATTACATTTGTATTTGCTTTGTAGATTATCTGGGCATTTATTGCCCCAACATTCAGTAACCCACTGTACTAGCTTTTCATCCTATCAACATTATCAACTCATCCTTTAGTCATGTTGTAGAATGTTATTATTACTGACTTACTGTCATCTCCTGATTCCTCATCAATTTTGTCATCTGCATGCCTTGTTGAGATAAGTAACACATACTTCAACTTCTTCCGTGGCACGTACGATACTAAAGTACACTTGTTAGGATCTTTTCCAAATCTAAACATGCTGCTGCAGTGAGGTCACTCTTTTACATTTAGTAACTCTGGTGGGATTTGTGGTTTGTTTCTACGTATTGTGCCCACCACTGTCAGTCTGTGATTTGTGCTTGTCATTTGAAACCGGAACACTAGTGTAGTAGTTATCCATTGTTATGTTACGCCCAGTGTTGTTAACACTTTTTATCAACCTTTCACAACACTACTTGCATCATTAGGTATCTAATATGGACCATCAGGTTGTTTTCCAGCATATATCTCCATGTTATTAGTTAAATATGTCTTTGAGTCAACAAGTGCTTATATTTTTATTCCGTACTTGGCTGGTTTATTTGCAATGAACTGTCGAAATTTTCATTTACCTCTAAAACGTTCAATCATCTCATCAATCATTGTATATTTACCAGTGTAATAGCTCATCTTACATAAGCTTACAAAAGTTTCAAATATGCCATGAATAGGAGCAATGTTATGAACATTTCTTCTTTCGTTTCTTGTAGATTTGTCACCAAATCGGATTGCTTACACTAAGGTATGGAATCATTTTTTAGACATTGTTGAAACAAATATATCTGAAGCTGTTCCATCTGGAATTTAATCTGTGTTCAGGTATTGACCTTTCTTAATACCTATTAAATACACAAGCCCTAAGAAGGCATTTATTTCCTGAAAATCAGTATCCGAACAGTCTCGTTCACGAGTGTATTGTGAACACATGACACGTAACAGCTGGTTTGTAAAACCAACAACATCCATAATTGAATTATTAAGGAAGAAAATCGTCCACCAATCTAATGCATTTTTATGATCCTGAAATTCTCGAGCTACACTTGACAATTTCTTTACCAGGTTTTGTCGCACTCTTTTGCTTCGGGAACGTTTGTGAATGTTCCATCAGGTTCCATCTTTGTCAGTACAAAAAGCATTAGTTATTCTCCGCCGTTCACCTCCAACCTGAATATTCTCAGTAGATATTTCACTTTCATCTGACTGTTCTGAAGCCGTGTCATGTTCATCGTGTTCACTAACATCATCTGTGTCAGACAATGGAAATGGTTCCTCGATACATTCTTCTTCTAACAACCCACTAATGATTTGCTAGCTTTTGACTTCCACTCATATTGCCAACGATAACAATAAAAAATCAATCAAATTGTAGAAAATATCACACACACACACACACGCACGCGCGCGCGCGCGCACACACACACACGATCACTTGCACTGTTAGGTCTCCCCACGCTACTCACTGGTTACCCACACCCGACTGCTCGCGCTGTGAAATAGCAACTAGCACAACGCATGATGCGGTCTTTTCCCCACTCTTTCCTCCTCCTCTCCAAAATACCACAGCTACTGTCCAAATATATCATGGTGTGCTCAAAGGACCGAATGAGACATTTTCAAATGGACATCAATTCAAAGCTAAGGACAAACAAATTGTAGCAACATTTGTAAAAATGTTAGATTGAACCTCATAGCATGAGTGATCGCGGGTTAATTCATAGTAATACGTGGGCAGTCTGAGCACAGTGTGGCCCGCATGTTTGGCTAAGTCATCTGTTACATATTTACTGAGCTCGATAGCTGCAGTCGCTTAAGTGCGGCCAGTATCCAGTAATCGGGAGATAGTAGGTTCGAACCCCAGTGTCGGCAGCCCTGAAAATTGTTTTCCGTGGTTTCCCATTTTCACACCAGGCAAATGCTGGAGCTGTACCTTAATTAAGGCCACGGCTGCTTCCTTCCCACTCCTGGCCCATCCCTGTCCCATCGTCGCCATAAGACCTATCTGTGTCGGTGCGACGTAAAGCCACTTGCAAAAAAAAAAGTTACATATTTCACGAACCAAGCCTGTGAGTCTTCACCAATTCCAGCAATTCAGTTTTAACAAGTCCTTTGTTGCATGTTACGTTTTTTACTTCTCAGCCATGAAATTACTTCAGCTTTCTTCCAAATTTTGTTTGGGGTACGTTCTAACTTCACACTATGAGAAGGAGCATTGTCTAACACGGTAACACTACCAGGCATTAGCTTTTGTACTATTCTTTCAAACCATGATTTAAATACGTCACCAGTTATTTAATCGTGATAGACTTGAACACAAGATCACCACCCTCCACAAAACCGCCATCACTTCCAATGTGTAACGCTATCAGTCATTTACTCCTCCCAATTGGATTTTTTAGCCCTGTGCTTAACCAAAAGAAATGCCTGTTTCATTGACTTTACGGTAGTGTAAGTATTGAAAAGGTGGACCCTCTTGTCAATTTATTTCTTATAATTGCACTTCAATACGGAACAAAAATGAAATTTATAGCTTATAATTTACGGCATTGTCTCACCATGTCTTTGATGTTGTATGCCTTTCGTTAATCCATGTCTCGTCCAAATAGTATAATTTCTGCCCCTTTTATGTAAATTCTCTTATAATGCGGAGATAATGCCTATGTCACAATATATCATCTCTGTACAGTACAACAACGCTTTTTCGATTTCTACTGATGAACTCGAAACCTATTTCTTTCAGTAGCGCGTGAAGGAAGGATGTTTTTAAATCGTAGGAGGTTTATTGTCTTTTAAAAATATGTATACTTTCTTCCCAATAGCAGAACAAACAAATTAATCGTACCCCACATCCAAAATACTTGTAACACATGGCCTCTTTTCACCTGGTGTAGTAACATGGCCGATAGTAGAAAATTCTTTCTGCACACTGTAAACACTCGAAACAGACACACTGGTGAACTCGGATGTTAATTTCACAATATCATTAATTGAACTGTCGGGATATATTTCCATAAATTTATTAAATACGTTCAAGACAATAGTGTTTTCTCCACTTTTTGGAGGTTTCCCTCGCTTTTGCTTTACAACACCAGCCATTGAAGTGCGATTGAACCAACTCAAGGTCATGCAATCGCGCGTGACTGTCCTCGCGGCTGACCACTACCGATACAAGATACGTAAGGATTTCCACAAGCAGATTTTGGATATTTAAGTTATTGCCCAGAAGCTTAGAACAATAATATAATTTTCAATCATTAAAACACTTTTACATTCAATACTTTAAACTTCAAACTCTCAGAAACAACTTGTATTTTTAAATTTAGAAATGGGCTATTTACTGGACAGACGAAGAAGTGTGAAGCAGTTAAAGTCACATGGTTTTGTTTATGCTTACTTTATTATTTGGTTGGAAAGAGTTTAGTAATATGTTTTGTCACTCCCTCTAATCTAGGTCAGCAGTAAAATGCCAATCTTTTCACTTGACACTTTCAGTTTGCTTTTTTCATCCATAAAAGCTGGTATTTGTGCAAGTGTTTTAGACAATGTTAAATAGCTTCTTCCTGTTATTTACTGGGTTAATCATTGTGCATAAAGAACAGGCAACATTAAAAACTAACTTACATAGGGTATCTTAACACTCCAGTGTTTGCGCAAAGAAAAGTCACGTCAGTGGTCGCGCGGATCACAGTTGTGATATACGGCTATTCTATACTATTTATTCAATGAATATGATTATCATTGTGAAAAGAACTTTATTTTCTGTACAATGTAAGATAATTATGCATGCATTTATAAAAAATACCTGAAAAATTACCGGACATTGTGATTTGTCTCACTTACTCCCTCCACAATGTTTTTGAGGTACCTCACTGTCTGGTTCATTCAGCCATCGATTTATTTTCTCATAGTCATCTATTTTGTACTTATATACCAATAATTAATATAAACTCATAAAACGGAGTAGATATATGCACATGAACTGAGATTAGACACCGTAATAAGAAAAGAAACCAAGTCAAAAAAGTCACGCTAGTGGTCACACGGATCACAGTTGTTCTATAACGCAATAATCATCAGTCAAGGTTAGCAGACTACTGTGTTATCAGAGAGGGGATGGGGCACGAGGAAGGTACACATATGCTCAAGGTCAACGGTCATACCAGAAAACGAAAGCGAAGAAAACTAAACGGCTGTATCACTATTGTGATCCGCGCTAGCACTGGAGTGTTAATATTATTATTATATACGGTATATTTGTTAAAGAATTCAGCAGTATTGTGTTTTTGACTGATGGGTCAATCCTGTTCTGTAATGTGTATGAAATATTAGTGAACTGTGCAAAAAGTGCTATATTTTGCAGCTTGTAGAAGCCATGAATTAAAAAATCCATTCTGTTCAAAGAAAAGCAGGAGGGTCAGAAGCAACTCTATTCTCTTCGTTTGCAATATCCGAATGCCAAAGACTTATACGCAAGTAATACAGTTAAGTATGATACTTACAGACATAGTGAAATTGGAGGTCAAAAAGAGGAATGACAAGTGAGTACATAGAGAAACAGAAACTATACTTTGACAGGAAGAAGTGGTGAGTGCTTGTACACCACACCAAGGAAATGAGAGCTGGGAAATGATGATAACATATTTTAAATATTGATTTGCAAAGATTTTTAGTGCATATTTTTGAGATTTTTCAGTGCCTTTTTGCCTGTCTATTTTGCAGTTTTTTTAGTACCTAACATCTGGTGTCTATTCCTTTGTTAATAAATGAATTGGTTTCTCCTCTTCCAGTTTTGTTCTGTTTCACTGGATGAGAAAATTTGTGAAATTTTTTTTTTTTTTCAAAAATGATGTTTAATACTCTATGTGGTACTCTCTTTCAGCATGGAAATACAGTGTAGGGTTCATCTCAGCAGAGATGATTCAAGCACATTTGTTTCCTCCTAGTCCTGACACTTTGGTGCTTATGTGCGGACCACCACCTATGATCAATTACGCGTGCACTCCAAATCTTGACAAGCTTGGCTATGATCCCAAACTGCGGTTCGCATACTGAGTCAAATTGTATGGTCTTGCCTCAAAAATGCAGTCAAGGTAGTAGTAGTAGTGTATAGAGCCTAATGGGGATGTCCTCGGGTTAGTAACGTCATCAGATTTGGAAGGAAAGTGTTTTATAGGCATACCTACGGTGCGGTCACTTTCTTTATTTCACCAGCCATATGTTGATTATGGTTGGATGTTGTCCTGAATTTTCTTAGTTGTTTAGTGTGCAAGTTAAAAATATATTTTCAGTAATGTTATATATATATATGGTACAGGATGGAGAACTTCCAAACCTAAATAGCAGAACCTCGAATGGGGGAAGTAAGCAGCAATACTAAGTTACATCACTATGTGCTATCTCAGTATTATTTTCTTTCTTGAAAATATGGTACAGATTAATGGGAAGTTATTGGATAGCACTTTTAAAGTAAGTTTTAGAGGATGTCATGAACAAAACATCAGGGGCATAAGTAACTGTAACACTTCCATTTTATAAGATGTGCATGTGTAAGAATGTCAAGGATCTGACTCTATTGTAAGCCCACTCCAAGTTCATCACATACTTGATAGCATCAATGAACTATTGATCTATCAAGGCAAGGATGTATCACAAGTAAAGCAGCACTTCTCCACATCAGGAAGTTGAGTCCATTAGACTCTTAAGAACATTGTGTGAAATTCAACGAAGAGTGCATTTTGTATCATGAGTTGTCTTCTAAGGCTTTCTTTTTGTCTTTATTTCTGAATTGTTGGTTGATAATTTTGCCAATATTCTGCCTTTCTAATTATGATACTATAGCTTTAAAAATACAGGTGTTAATTAAGGTCATATCTCCTCGAATAGGATAATTTAACACGCATTAATTTGTAATACTTCCCTAGGTTAGGTAGATCAAATTGCACTATCAATTCTGCCATGTGGACATTCAAAGCTTCTATGAGTTCTTACATAATTCCATGGAGGTGATAAATTATTTTAACTTCTAATACTGTATTATCATGATTTGTAAGAAGTTTCTAGTTTTATCTTGTTGCCCTCTACTGATCTTGAAGGGCAGAGTTCCAGTTTTCTCATCTTAGGTAATCAGGGTTTGAAAGAAAATCTTGTGTGTCAGTTGCTTCAATATAATATCTAGAATGGAATTTCTTGTAATTTTGGTGTTAATAAACCCACCAAAGTGAGTTGATTATAAAGCAAACTTTTGTTTTCCTCAGTAATACATAGAGTTAAAAACATTAGGCTTATGTATTTTACGCGGTCTAATAAGAGTTTACCTGAGCATATTCCTGTGTATTCTGAGTTTAACAGTATTCCCTAAGAAGGGTATGCAAATGCAATCTCTTTTTTTTTTACCATCCTTCCCTAGAAATATCTGAGGCCATTTGTAGATCTATGTAAAATGAATTACATGGTTTGTAATATTTGTTGCTGACATCACAGATTCATCAAGGATGGAACTGATCTACATGTTAACAACATATGGAACTATCTCTTCTCTGCTCTAGCGTCAGAAATTGTAAAGAGCAATCGGGATGAAACTAACCATGTGTTGTTGTTAAAATTGTTCAAACCCTTTGATATTTCACACATCACAAATTTTTAATGATGTAGTTGCTCTCTTTCTACATTGTTAATTTGTTAGTGCTTCTTTTTCTCATTCACATCATATTCAGTCCGATATAGTCGCACAAGATTTTCTTTCATCAGTAGGAGTCTTAGCCTGCAGAGTACAAGCAAAAGATTGCCATTTAAGATTAACGGACATTGATGATATATCTTTATTAAAAATGTAATTCTCTTCGCCCTTGACTTGACTTTTGTGTTAAATGGTGCAATTTACTTAGGGATTATAAAGTATTTTCATATGTTGAGCAATGAAGTTTCCAGCTTGCAGATGTAATATGTTTTGTTTATTTAAAATACTGCAGTATTATATGATGTATTAAGTAAAATAAGTGCCCTTAACTTCATGATATGAGTAAGAGGTCCAATGTTCGTATGGAATTTATTTGCTCAAGGTGATAAAATGGTACGTTTTAAAATTGTTTGCTTTCTGACCTATTGTGTGCACACTTTAAAAGACATGGCTAATTATTGATTTTATCTGTATTAAGGTATTATGACACTACACTTTGTTTTGTGTGCAAATATTATTTAAACATGCAGTGCTAATTTGTGTTAATTTGATTGTAATGTACAAGGAGTTTTCGAGTTTTGATATCAGTATACATTCCATTTGTAAACCAATATTGTAAAGGAAAGAAAAAAAGAAAGAAAATTCTTGAATATCATTCAAGGAAACAAAAGAAATAAATAGAACATTCTGCAATAAATGGGCTGCATCAACCATCACACATTAATATTTTAAAGTAACAGTAATGGGGTAAACAATAGACATGGTCATTTTGTAGATCTTTTCTTATATATATTTTATTTTTAAAAAACACATTAACTGGATTCATGTATTGTGTTATGTCCAAGTTAGGAACATTTCATCAAGACTACAACGAAGTAGCTGATCAACATAAACTTCTTTTATGCTCTTCTTTTCCCAAAACTACTTTTATATCCCTATTTATTCCTGCATCAATTTTATATTTTGTTCATGTGCCTCTAGCCATTGGCATAAACTTGTTGTAACACCATACTCCATCTGGGAGAGAAGAGAGGCTATCGTTTTATTGTTAAGGGTGCATATCATGCACTCTTTTAGCCAACCATTACTGTGAGATCTTTTAGGAGGAACCTGTTTGTGTTTTAAATGTTCTGAGAGAATGTTACCTACAGCAACATTATTTCTAAATCATTTCATTATATTGCAGCTTAACACCCAATCTGTCAAATACATTTTTATTTTGTTTTCTTACCAATTTCTCCAAAGTAATTTTTGATAGAGTAACAGTAGTTCTTCAAAACTTCAAATGTGTTCATCATTATTCCTGTTTACAGTTATGCATGGTGTAATAAGTCTCTCTGTCTCCCTTGCTACCTGCTATTATGTCTCTCTCCATACTGTCATGATTATTGTATCAAGTATTGGAGAATTTACACAGATGATAAATATTTTACTTAGCAGTCCAACAGTGTGAAAGAGTTATATCTTGCCATTTTTTAATTTTTAGAATGATTGATTTTCAAAGCATGTTTTTTGAGGGTGCGTGTTATTGAATTTGTTAGTCATCCTTTGAGTAGGTGTCCTTGCCATAATATAGAATTCATTTCCAGATTGGTTAAAATATACATGAAGTTCCTTCTTAATTATATTTTTCTAGATGGACTGTTTCTCTAATAGTCTTATTCTTGTAACCATTAAAGACATTTTATAATCCAGAGCATTTTTTAAGCACTAGAAGGGTTAAATTCTGGGAGAGCATTTATTTTTTTATAGGAATGGTTCAGATGAAAATTCAGATTCTAATAGTACTAGTATAATTTTTTTCTCTCTTTTTTGCAGTACATTGTCTAATCAGATTTTTCATTTTGGAATTTCAAATGGTGTATTAATTTCTGAATAATCTGTATAAACCATTCTTTGTAAATTGTGAAATAAAGTTATTTAAAAATCCTGTATCTATTATTATTATTATTATTATTATTCTTTTAATGTTTCACAACATTAATTACTTAGCTCCCTCATTCCGCTGTGACCTGTTATTGTGCGCATTCATTGTATATGTGCCTTTTCTGCTACCTGACTTTATATTCATGGTTTAACACAATGGAAATTCAGTTAATGTTATAAATGAAAATTAAACTATTTAGAACATTTCTGCTGTTGTCCTTGGTGCTTCACTCCAACCTCAAAAGTCTAAGAAGCAAGATAGAAAATTTCATCCAGAGGAATGTTATCTGGAAATGAGCCCTTAATGCATTTCCTTGCTGGATAGCAATTCCTATCTGCTGCCTCAGGAATTCCATTGAAGAAGGGTTTTCAGTAATTCCAGATAATTGTTTGGCAATATCTGAAACAAGATTGTTAGCCCTATCATTTCAACTGGAGATATCTCAAAGATGTACAGTAGTTGTCCATCACTGCCCTCTATTTCACCTTTTTATTGCACATGACCAATTCTGCTGAACCAGCACCCTTACAAGTGAGAGGCAGATGAGATGGTGCTAAAGTATCATCACACGTAGATTCTGCCCTTGTTCCATGGGACTAAAGTCAGACCATCTGTGCATTTACTATCTGTACGACTAATGCCACTCAGTTCCAGGATAGAAGGGATACTGATGGATGTAAAAGCTCTCTTGATGATGTCATTAATTGAACAATCTCTTGAAAATCACCCTGCACTCTTAGGGCAACATAAAACGTGATGGCCTTAGATGTCGACATCCTTTTCACATATGCACTTATGTGATTGGCATATCTTGCAACCAAGACGTAAGCCGACTGCAATTTTTAGTGATGTATTATTCATAAGTATGCTCACATTGGCCCATGGAAAAACCTTAAGTGACGAGCCTGCTTCCTTTCATGAAGAGCGAGATGTCTTGCTTGACCAGTGCTCGACAGACATGAAAGAATCAAAGATTCCAAAATTTGATGGGTGTTCATCATATCCCAACGTCTTTGTGAATCCAGGGATGCTGGAGGGTTCAAATTATTGATCATGGCATTCCAATGATATCTTGCATGTCATATGATATATCCAAACATTATCACCATAATCCCAAAACAGAGAATTGATAAAATCAGAAGCAAGAAGAGAGGGAATGGAAATATCAGTTAACCCCAAGGGCTTCAAATTTTATTCGTAAATGCGCCAGGGTTCAGTTACTTTCTTCAAATGGTACATTGAGTAGAGACTCAAGGCAACTTATCAGCTTGAGCAAGGAATGAAGGAAATAACCATAGAGGTGTGTTCTGTAGGAAGAAATTAAATATTGGAATAAAGAGACAGTTTTCAGTAAGAAGTATGTCATATGAGTAGACCATAGGTAATAAATTTCATTATTACTTTATATGAGTAGACTGTCCTGCATCCTCTGTAATTCTCGTACGTTTTGCTTGGCAATTTCCTCCACAGTGTCAACTGTAAGCAGTGATTCAAGTAAGGATAGATTAGATTTTGTTGTGGCACGAATACCAGGAGTAGCGTCCTGAATTGCAGAATCTGTCACCTCATCTCTCACAGAACAGAAGCCTATTTCACATTTATGCAGATTTAATTTGCACACGATGTTTTAACAACCAGTGGAATTCTTTTCAGATCCATTAAAAGGGAATCAGGATCACCACTTATGGTTCTGTCATTTAAATAAAATAAGTTAAGGGGACTTTTCAAGTGTGCGCTAATAGGCTGGAGTGCAAGACTGAAAAGTAATAGTCCCATTGGATCTCCTTGTTGTACACTAGTCTGTGACAAGATAACATTAGAACCGAAATATAAGTTAGAAGGGAATCTGTAAACTTGCCACATGAAAGCATGAAGTTCTGGGATTCTATCTTGTACTTCCTGTAACATGGAGTTCCTATCAGTGGTGTTCAATGCATTTTTGAAGTACCTACATTTTTACTAAGATTTTATTCAATCCAGCATTTAGGTGTAAGATAGTTCATGTGAAATGGGTAATGGTTAAGCAGCCATTTAGAATCCTAAATTAAGTTTGTGAGCATAGAAATACTGGCTAACAGATCACGTTACTGTTATGCAAGGTAATCTAGCAACCAACCTTCAAAAGGTGCTACCAATAGCAATAGGTTGATTAATACAGCCCCATAAAAATTTGGGCATATTTCAAAATTAAGTCACCTTCTTAAAATGAAATTCCATAATGGTGTGATAGACTGGAGAAGCATCCCCGACTATGTTATAGGCAAGATCTTGTAGATGTTGAAAACGGATGCTGTCAATTCCTGAAGCAGAATCGTTATGAAACCTCTTTATTCCTTCAAGAACCAATTCCAGTGTCACAATGAGATAATTATCACTGTAGTAGTCGGGAAGATCAGGAAACAACATGGGATGTGGTGGTGGAGGATGTTTATATACCAAAGATTCAAAGGTGGAACTGGTGCATTCTACTATCCCACATTCTGATGAAGGAATCCTAAACACTCCTCAAATATCCCTATCTGCTACTTTGGTTTCTATAGCCTACAGTGAATTTCAGAAGGTAGAAAGTTATTTGTAACCACAAGTGGTGACAGTTGGAATTCTCATAGATTTTCCTTTATTCTAGAAACAAGTATAGCTTTTCCATGAGATACTGCCAGCATTCCTAGAGTTCTGAGAAATGCATCCATCGATCAACTGTATTACCGTAGTTTATCTGCAGTGAAAAACTCTCACCGTTTTGGAATTCTTCTTAAAATTCTTATACAGTACGATAATTATTCTGGACTGACTCGTTTGGAGTTTATCAACTGTAGTTCCCTACCCTTCACACACTTTCCCCACATGACTAAGAACAGAGTCACCCATGACCACAGCCTCAACTGCACTCACCCCATTAGATCCCCTCTCTTGGTCTCCCTTAACTTCCCTGATGGCTGCAGGACATACTTCCTCCTCCCTCTTTCTATCCTGTACTCTACTTTTCTATTTCCTACCTTCCCTTTTCCTCTTGCCTTGCCCCTCTTCAGTAACACTTCCCTCTGCTGTTCTACCTGCAATGATTTATACCAATTCTTCACCAATATCTCTGCTGAAGTCACTCTCTGATAAGAACTCATAGCTCCCAGTAATAACTATAGCTTACTTAGCACATCCAGGAAGTAATTTCTGTTTTGATCCATTGCCCCAGCATCTCTGCCATCACAGTTCGGCGCATGCACCGTAACTGCTCTCGAGTCGAGGAGATGACGCCATTTCGAGATCGCTGTCTGTTGTTTACGCTTGGTAGTGCTTGGTTAGAATGGCGAAGTTGACTGAAAATCCTGCTGTGTGTAAGATTAGATCTGTCATTCGTTTTCTGAGTGCAAAGAATACTAAACCAGTCGGCATTCGACAAATTTGAGAGGTTTACAGGGAAAATGCGATGAGTGATTCAATGGTAAGGAGATGGGTCCAACATTTCAAAAAGGACATAATCAAGTGCATGACGATGAACAAAGTGGGTGCCCATTGTTGGTTAATGAAGACTTGGTTTGTGCAGTTGAAGAACGCATCAGGGAAAACCACAGGTTTACACTACATGATCTGCAAATTTCAAGACCACTTCTTCATTAAATTATTTCTGAAAAATTTAAATTTTGAAAACTGTGTTCTCGTCGGGTGCCAAAAAATCTTACAGAACAACACAGACAGCAGCATCAGGGAAGTGCACTTGACTTTTTTGAGACGTTACCACATAGTTGGCATACAAAAACTTGTGCCATGTTACGACAAGTGCCTCCAAAATGGTAGAAGCTATGTGGAAAGATAGTGTACGAATTGTAGTTTGTTTTCCAATAAATAATTTGTCTGTATCTGTACTCGTTTTGTTTTTATTACCAAACAGAACTCTTCTGGACCTGCCACGTATAATGTATTTATGAATTATGCTTCCTCTAACAGGAGCTGGTATGTACAAAGCATACCAATAAAAATAAGGATAAAGATGAAAAACATTTCAATACAATCATAAATAGCAAGATGGATTTGGATATAGTACCATATTTGAAGTACTAATTTGATTACTGTTTGCATAAAGGAGCTATACTAAAGCTATGCCAAACGTAAAGTAGTTGTTATTAAGCAAGGTCTACCTATGGGGGCTCCGGCCTCAGGTTATCATAGCTGACATTTACCTAGACCATCTAGAACATACCAAAATTATTAGCAAAATACAAGGTTTAGAGCTAAGGATACATTATATTGATAATACGTTTGCGGTCATAGATCAATGCCACAATAGTAGTAGCAATATGTTACAATTCCTTAATTTTTTGGATCAAAAAATAAAATTTACTCTAGAGGATGAAGTTAATGGCTCCATAAATTTCCTAGATGTTACCATAACATGAACAGTGGACAGCTTTAGTTATCAAATTTTTAGAAAACTCACGTTTTCACCGGTTACATTAAATGACCATTCCTTTCACCCAGACGCCCAAAAAAGTGTGTGTTATATTACAGCCTAATATACCAAGCCTTCAAACTCCCCCTTTCATGCAAGGGCGTAATAGTTACAATTCATACGAAATACAGCTACGTTATTGGCTGTAGAGCAAACATGGTCAATAAAATACTATTAATAAAGTAGAACAAAGTAGACAAACCAAAAAAAGACCAAATGTGCCACCTTCACTTACAATAGCCCTAGCATTCATCAAATGTCCAATGCATTTAAAAAAAATACAATTTTAGTGCTTCATTTACCACTAATAACACAATCTAGAATCTATTTTTAAATCACAATACCATTAACCCCGTAAAAAATTGGTTTTCTGGATCAGGGATTTACAAGCTTACTTGTTCTCAGTGCCGATTTTCATATGTTGGACAGACTGGGAGCTTTTCCACCAGATATTTAGAACACTTTAACAAGTACCAATGATTTTCAGCAATGAGTATCCACATGAGGGAAACAGGTCATACTTATATTAGCATAGAGCAGGATTTTACTATTTTAAAAGGATTAATAATAATGTTATTTGTTTTACATCCCACTAACTACTCTTTTACGGTTTTCGGAGACGCCGAGGTGCCGGAATTTTGTCCCGCAGGAGTTCTTTTACGTGCCAGTAAATCTACCGACACGAGGCTGACGTATTTGAGCACCTTCAAATACCACCGGACTGAGCCAGGATCGAACCTGCCAAGTTGGGGTCAGAAGGCCAGCGCCTTAACCGTCTGAGCCACTCAGCCCGGCTTTTAAAAGGATTAAAAAAGGGTAGGTTAATTAATGAGTACAAAAATATCTCTATTTACATCGATTGCCTTAGCAACCGAGATCACAACTTGAATGATGTCACTGAGTTACGCTGTGCCCTTTACGGACTGCTTTCACATTTTCTAAATAAATAAAAATTAGGAGAGATTTCTTCTCAAATCATAGATAAACCCTCTCTGACATCAACGTAGCCTAGCAACAGGCCCCCTTTCCCTACTACTACAGTTCCCTCCCTCTCCACCATACCCGCCTACACACAGCAGATAAAATACTAGATGCGCAGCCTTGGCCATGGTCGGATCAACACACTGCAGCACTTAGGCTGTCAGTAGCAAAGTGTGGACAACAAGTGGGTAAGCCTAGCGCTAATTGTCAGTCCTCCGTCATATCCCCCCAACATACATTCGCCTAGAGCTTATAACTAAGATATTTCCCCTTTCTTTTTTTTTTCTTTCCGTTTCAGACCATTCTCCCACTACAGCTGGAATTTCTTTTGCACTAAACATAATATCCAACCACAGGAAGAACTTTCTATTTAAGTCCCCTCTTCTACTCTAGTCATATAGGACTGCTCTGTCCTCAAGATGCACACAAATCAAGCCCAGCTACCATGACTCATAAGTTCACGATTTTAACCCTCTCGTGCGCACAAGCCTCATATGAGGTCCCTAAATCATGTTTCGTTTGGGGCGCCGTTTATTTAATGTTATGAATTTGTTGAAAATTATGACTCTGTTCTTCACTTTAAACCTCATGTGAGGTGTGATATAAGTTACAGCTATATCTATGAGATAGCAGCACTTTCTTGCAGCTGCAAAAATGGTAGGTAGTTGTGGCACAGTTGTTATTTGTGTGTATCATATGCAGGCTACGTTACTGAAATTGATACATTCTTTAAAAATATATTCAAGTGATAAGTAAAAATGTTTTATTTAGTAGAAAAGCACACGCTTTCCAATGGTATTAGTATTTTTATTGTACATGCAATTTATTACCATTATTTTGTGTAATAATATAGCAGCCTCATATGAGGTCTAAATGTACAAAAGGTTATGGTTCACAGTCATAACCTCAATTGAAACTACACCATTTTGTAGTGTTTTGGTGATGTTTTGATGGAAGTTTCGATGCTAACCAAGACAGCCTGCTGGTGTTTCATGGCACATTTGTCATGTATTCTTATTTCTATGCTTTTAGAAAAAATGGATGAAGAACCAGGGCCATCTATAGAAAAATACAGTCTTCACAATGAATTTCACAATATAGGCCTACTCTGCATACTGAGAGAAGGCATAAAAGGTTGTACTTCAGAGTATTCCATCATCTACTGAATGTGACCATCGTAAACTTTTGGATCCTCTGGAGGATGGATCCAGATTGTGAGAAGCAGCGCCACCTACACACTACTTTTTTTCCCATTCTGACACATCACTATTATTTCCTGAAAATGTTTCCTGAGACCTTGATGGCTGAGATCGTGAACTAGTCATAATGATCTAGTCAAATCTTTATGCTGTCCAAAACTGTTTAGACAATGTTTCACTGACAATTCCTAAAATGAAAGTGTACTTGGACATCAACTTTATCATTACTTACGGTATTAACGACTGAGGTAGTATTGGAGCTACAAGCATGGTACTAGATTATCAATAATAGCTGAAAATATGACATTCAATCGCTTTTTCGAGATATGGAAGTATTTGCACTTCACTGACAATCAGAACATTCCAGCAGACAACAATGATCGGCTTATACGTTTACGTCCTATGGCTGACCATTTCAAGCACGCCTTTAGATGTTCTTCAAAGTCAGAAGGATTTTTATCAGTTGATGAGACAATGGTCACTTTCAAAGGCCGATCAAAGCTGAAACAATATATGAAGAGTAAACCCCCAAAAATGGGGGTTCAAAATTTGGGTCTTATTCGGTTCCTCAGGATACGTCCATAACTTTGAAATCTACCAAGGAAAAGTGCAAAATGGCGAGGGTCATTCTGAATTTGGAGCAATTGGTGATGTTGTTCTTAGGCTATGTGAAGACATGAAGTTCAAAAGCCATAAGTTCTTTTTTAATAATCTGTTTACGTCGATCAATTTTCTTGAGAAACTTCTTGAGGATGGAATTTATGCTTCCAGGCTTTGTGGTGCTGATCTCAAGCTGCGGTCTGTGAAAACGATGAAGAAGGAAACGAGAGGGTCGTACTCTGTTACATCATCGCAGTCCAACATCACAATAACCTGCTGGCATGATAATTCTTTTGTACACGTAGCATCTGCATTTGTGGGAGCAGAACCTGCAGGTGTTGCTAAGAGATGGTGTTGAAAATTGCAAGCAATCATTGACATTCCACGACCATATTCCATCAGCAATTACAGTTTCCACATGGGTGGCGTAGATCTAATGGAATCGCTCGTAGGTCTTATCAGCACACCATCAGGCACAAAAGGTGGTACTTCAGAGCATTCCATCATCTACTGATTGGATCCTCTGAAGGATGGACCCAGATTGTGAGAAGCTGGATCGGTTAGAATTCAACTCCCCAGTAGCTACTTCTCTCGTTTACACAGGAAGCAGCCATCAATCCAAGAAAGGAAGACCCGCTTCACATACGCCACCAGAAACCAAAAAAAAGTTGAAATTGAAGGCTCCCGACGAGCTGAGGAAGGATGGGGGCCTCACTAAACCCAGAAAATAGACAAAGATTATGCATCAAAGTGCCACCTTCACGGTTATTCAAGGAAAATCAGGTATGTCTGCCGTCGCTGCCAAGAAGCCCTTTCTCCAGAGTGTTTTGAGGAATTCCTGAGCAGAAAATAACAACAACAGTAACTTCTTATGCAAAATTTAGTTTGGTAAAAAATGCGTGTAAAACTGAAATCCAGCGCACAATATCTCCAGAGAAAATTATTCCTCAGTTCAGCTGTGCTTGGTGTGTTTGGACTCCATTCATGCACATAGGCCTCATATAAGGTCCATGTAATTTTCAAAGAAAATGAACTATTATTTCTTTTTCTTCAATGTAATTGTATATTGTAACCTTCCAATGAATAAAAACATACATACATACATTAACATTATAGACTGTTATGCCTTTCAGCATTCAGTCTGCAAGCCTCAGAGAATTTACTAAACGTCGACACAATCCTCGATTTGCAACTAGTGTTGTGGCTTCATTTAGTTCTATACCTCTTATCTTTAAATTGTTAGAAACCGAGTCTAACCATCGTCGTCTTGGTCTCCCTCTACTTCTCTTACCCTCCACAGCAGAGTCCATTATTCTCCTAGGTAACCTATCCTCCTCCATTCGCCTCACATGACCCCACCACCGAAGCCAGTTTATGCGTACAGCTTCATCCATTGAGTTCATTCCTAAATTAGCCTTTATCTCCTCATTCCGAATACCCTCCTGCCATTGTTCCCACCTGTTTGTAGCAGCAATCATTCTTGCTACTTTCATGTCTGTTACTTCTAACTTATGAATAAGATATCCTGAGTCCACCCAGCTTTCGCTCCAGTAAAGCAAAGTTGGTCTGAAAACAGACCGATGTAAAGACAGTTTCGTCTGGGAGCTGACTTCCTTCTTACAGAATACTGCTGATCGTAACTGCGAGCTCACTGCATTAGGTTTACTACACCTTGATTCAATCTCACTTACTATATTACCATCCTGGGAGAACACACAACCTAAATACTTGAAATTATCAACCTGTTCTAGCTTTGTATCACCAATCTGACATTCAATTCTGTTGAATTTCTTACCTACTGACATCAATTTAATCTTTGAGAGGCTAATTTTCATACCATACTCATAGCACCTATTTTCAAGTTCCAAGATATTAGACTGCAGGCTTTCAGCACAGTCTGCCATTAAGACCAAGTCGTCAGCATAGACCAAACTGCTTACTACATTTCCACCTAACTGAATCCCTCCCTGCCATTTTATACCTTTCAGCAGATGATCCATGTAAACTACGAACAGCAAAGGTGAAAGATTACAGCCTTGTCTAACCCCTGTAAGTACCCTGAACCAAGAACTCATTCTACCACCAATTCTCACTGAAGCCCAATTGTCAACATAAATGCCTTTGATTGATTTTAATAATCTACCTTTAATTCCATAGTCCCCCAGTGTAGTGAACATCTATTCCCTCGGTACCCTGTCATATGCTTTCTCTAGATCTATGAAACATAAACACAACTGCCTATTCCTCTCATAGCATTTTTCAATTACCTGGCACATACTGAAAATCTGATCCTGATAGCCTCTCTGTGGTCTGAAACCACACTGGTTTTAATCCAACTTCCTATCAACGACTGATCGCATCCTTCCTTCCAAGATGCCAGTGAACAGTTTACCTGGTATACTAATCAGTGAGATACCTCGATAGTTGTTGCAATCCTTCCTGTTCCCTTGCTTATAGATAGGTGCAATTACTGCTTTTGTCCAATCTGAAGGTACCTTACCAACACTCCACACTAATTTTACTACTATTTTTTATTTTTATTTTTTTGCTAGGGGCTTTACGTCGCACCGACACAGACAGGTCTTATGGCGACGATGAGATAGGAAAGGCCTAGGAGTTGGAAGGAAGTGGCCGTGGCCTTAATTAAGGTACAGCCCCAGCATTTGCCTGGTGTGAAAATGGGAAACCACGGAAAACCATCTTCAGGGCTGCCGATAGTGGGATTCGAACCTACTACCTCCCGGACACAAGCTCACAGCCGCGCGCCTCTACACGCACGGCCAACTCGCCCGGTAAAATTTTTTACTACTCTATGAAGCCATTTCATCCCTGCCTTCCTAGTATACTTCACTATTTCAGGTCTAATTTCATCTATTCTTGCTGCCTTATGACAATGGAGTTTATTTACCATCCTTCCCACTTCCTCAAGCATAATTTCACCATCATTTTCCTCCTCCCCATGAGCTTGGCTGTTTGCAATACCAGCAGGATGATTTCCTTTTACATTGAGAAGATGTTCAAAATATTCCCTCCGCCTCTCCAGTGATTCCTTGGGATATATTTTGAGTTCACGTGAATTACTCAAAACACTGTTCATTTCCTTTGTCCCTCCCTTCCTAAGATTCTTTATTACTGCCCAGAAAGGTTTCCCTGCTGCTTGACCTAGCCTTTCCAGGTTATTACCAAAATCTTCCCATGACTTCTTTTTGGATTAAACAACTATTTGTTTCGCTCTGTTTCTTTCATCTATGTACAAATCCCTGTCTGCCTCGGCCCTTGTTTGGAGCCATTTCTGATAAGCCTTCTTTTTACGTTTACAGGCTGCTCTCACGTCATCATTCCACCAAGAGGTTCGCCTTTTCCCATCTTTACACACAGTTGTTCCTTGGCATTCCCTTGCTGTTTCTACTACAGCATCCCTGTATGCCACCCATTCACTTTCTATATCCTGAACCTGCTTACTGTCTACTGTTCGAAACTTCTCACTAATCATATCCATGTCCTTCTACCCTTATTCGTTTGCAGACAGATTTCACTTTCTGTACCCTAGGCCTAGAGATACTTAAGTTCACTACAGATCAGATAGTGGCCTGTATCATCGAAAAATCTACGAAAAACTCGTACATTCCTAACAGATTTCCTGAATTCAAAGTGTGTTAAGATATAGTCTATTATGGATCTGGTACCCCTAGCCTCCCATGTGTAGCGGTGAATAGCCTTATGTTTGAAGAATGTATTCGTAACAGCTAAATGCATACTAGCACAGAAGTCCAGCAAACGCTTCCCATTCCCATTAGCTTCCATATCTTCTCCACATTTACCAATCACCCTTTCGTATCCTTCAGTTCTATTCCCAACTTTTGCATTGAAATAGCCCATTAGCACTATTCTATCCTTGCTGTTGACCCTGACCACGATGTCACTCAATGCTTCATAAAACTTGTCAACTTCATCCTCATCTGCACCCTCACATGGTGAATACGCGGACACAATTCTTGTCCTAATTCCTCCAACTGACAAATCTACCCACATCATTCGCTCATTTATGTGCCTAACAGAAACGATGTTGTGTGCAATGGTATTCCTGATAAAGAGCCCTACCCCAGACTCTGCCCTTCCCTTTCTAACACCCGCCAAGTACACTTTATAATCTCCTATCTCTTCCTCATTATCTCCCCTGACCCGAATATCACTTACTCTTAGCATATCCAGATGCATCCTCTTTGCTGACTCAGCCAGTTCTACCTTCTTTCTTCCATAAGCCCCATTAATATTGATAGATCCCCATCGAATTCCATTTCGTTAGCCTAGTTGTTTCCAAGGAGTCCCTCTCCTATCAAATGGGAGTGGGACTCCATTACTCCCATAGGTCCGAGGCTTGCTTAAAATGTTCTGAGCTTGGTAAATTCATGAAGCAGGATGCTACCCTACTTGCACATAGTCCAAGTGAGGATCTCTCCTGTACCGGGTTATGGACCACCGGTGAATTGTATAGTCCTAGCCGCCTGAGCACAAGGAGGGCCATGACTCAGAATATGTCCGAGATGCCCACTCCCATTCCATAGCAACTGGTATCCCGACTCTCAGGACCACTTGCTAGGCCACTCAGCCATTGCCCATGGTTCACGAACTAGGACGTGACTACAGTAACCCACAAACATGAACCATATGAATAAAAAACCAAGACAATATTTTTTTCACTTCAACCTGAAAATGTGTGCACAAGAGGGTTAAATAGCCACAATCATGGTCTTAATCAGCAGTGGCAAGTGCTGGGGCTGTCCCTTAATATGGCCACTGCCACTTCCTTACCACTCCTAGGCCTTTCCTATCCCATCGTCGGCATAAGAACTATCTTTGTCGGTGCGACATAGAACAAACTGTAAAAAAAAATCAACAGAAGCACTTTTATTCTAGGAAGATACAAGTTTTATGATTATACATACAAGTGTACCTGAGTGCTTGCAAATATTAATTGCCATACATGACCAACGTTATTTTAACCACTACGTTATGATGTTTTAATGACTCAACACAAATGTCAATCTCACTCAAGTGTTTATTTTATCTAAACAAGTATGTTTTTGTATAGTTCTTTTAATGTTATAAGCCACTTTAGGTAGCATTTTAACTTTAGCCTCAAGTCTAGTCTACCTCTTTAATTTTAGTTTCAAAGTTAAGGATAATACAGATGAAGATGACTATTATATTATAGGTGAAACATTTCCTTTTGTTTTTACATGTAACTTCGATTTTGGTTTTTAATAAATAACAAAGTGTATTGAAAAAGTGGACTTCTATGAGACAGTTCTTTCATGAGCCTATACGTAGTTCAATACGGGCCCCAATATTAAGTTTATAACTAGCAATATAAAGCCTATATCGGGCAGGTAGAGCATGAAAAAGGCATGAATACGAACAACTTTTGGACATTCATTAAAAGTAAACAATGGAAAACAACTATTAGGCAACAAATCTGTTGCTGATGGTTTTGCAGACTATTTCTTGTCTGTATACTCAGATAAACGGGTGCGGTATGATTTACCAAATTAAGAGAATACGTAGAGGCATGATAAACACAACAGAGAATTTTGCGATATCTTTATGAATCATATGTTTCTACTTAAGAAAATAACTGTCTATTTCTGTGAATTAAAGCGATAAGGTCGCACTGAAGCAAAATGTACTTACTTTGTGATAAAGTGATATAGTGTTCAGCATAAATGACAAGGGGTACCCTCTTTCTGTTAACAACATGGAAAACTTGACCTTGAGGATAGAGAAAGCAAATGTTTAAAAGGCCTCCACCCCTAGTGAGAAAGAGCAGTGAATGATGGGAGAAATACCACCCCAGTCTAAGAGGCGTAGCGAGGTAGGTTCATAGCTGTGCTCTATGATTCTGTTTCCGCCGTTGTTTTTTATTTTTTGTTTTTCGGATACCATTAGTTGTTATTTCCACTGACACGTTGCAGCTCATAAAATGGAAGTATAAAGTGTAAATTGCCTACATTAATATGGCAACAATATTTATTATTTAAGCCAACTTTGTTTCCTACTTTTTATTAGCATTTTTCTGTTTGCCCTGAGTTTTGCATAAGCATTAATATATATATATATATATATATATATATGTAACTTCGATTTTGGTTTTTAATAAATAACAAAGTGTATTGAAAAAGTGGACTTCTATGTATATATATATATAAATTAAAAGATTACTTGAAGACTATGATTGATGGGGCATCAAGCCATTAAAGCTAACCACTACATCACAGGGCAGTCAATTAGTAACTACATCAGAGTCAATTTAATTTTATGATTACGAACTGACTTGAGTTTTAGAAAATATCCCTAAACAGATTTTTAAAACACCACCCCTCTCTTTTTTTTTTTTTTGCTATTTGCTTTACGTCGCACCAACACAGATATGTCTTACGGCGACGATGGGATAGGAAAGGCCTAGGAATTGGAAGGAAGCGGCCGTGGCCTTAAGTAAGGTACAGCCCCGGCATTTGCCTGGTGTGAAAATGGGAAACCACGGAAAACCATCTTCAGGGCTGCCGACAGTGGGGCTCGAACCCACAATCTCCCGATTACTGGATACTGGCCGCACTTAAGCGACTGCAGCTATCGAGCTCGGTCCACCCCTCTCTTAACACATTGCTGTCCGGCCCATCTGACGTATAACTGGCCCCTGTGGCCGGAAGATTTTGGCAGACATGGAGTTATTGCGGGGTATCATAATTTAATAATTTTAAGTTCATTCACAGTTATATCTGTCCACTTTACAGTTTTTGGTGAGATTTTATATTTCGGTTCATTCTGGTATTGATATCCGTTTGATTCCCCCACCATATACGCCAACAAATCATTACAAATGAACAACTTGACATCACAACCTATATTTTCAGGTTCACTCCGCGAAATTTTAACGCCAGGCGTCCACGAGAAAGACTCCAAAAACAGTATAATATCCTGTTAGGCCACTCACTGCCAGAAATAGGGAGAATATTATCAACAGTACTTACATCTAGACCATCTTTGCTATCTGAAGCATCAGGTCATTGCTCACATGGTGCAATAAACGTGTCATTCAACGCATCACTTCCACATAAATGCATGACACTAGCACTAGAATTATCATTAGACAATTCATCTTCACTCTCCTCACAATCACGGGAAACATATAACAAATTATCAGCGTATAATTCATGTATAATATCACCAGGAGTCAGTCCTCTGTTTTTGTTTACCGGGGCTGCCATTTTTGTTTACTAGCATTGATGGATACATGGAAGATATTCGAAGGCAAAAACAAATGCAACTGACGCACTAAAACGGGCAAAACCAGTACTAAAGAAGCGTAGTTTTTCTACCATTTAGGCACATCAACGATAATCTCCAAATAGTTCCTCAATAACCGTTAGATGGCATCAGAAGACAGACTTGCACAAACACGTATTTATACGTGATCGGCTGCAGAGCACCGTGCTTGGAAACACGTATTGATACGTGAGCGGACAGCACTGTGTTAACATAATAGGGTACGTAAGAGGATGTACCTAGGACACACCCTAGCTCATAGCATCTCTCTCTCTCTCATCCTTTCCTTGCGACGGCCCTATGGTATTTTTTGTCTCTAGGGAGGAATAGCTTATTCCTAGCATACTGACTTCTTGCCACAGTGATCATGTATTGCAGTTCATGCAAGGTGTGATCTGATTTTTCAAATTTCACCATTTATTTTTATTACATTCTGCGGCCTGTTCATGTCTAAACCGGTTAGACATTGGTCATTAACGCTGGTGCGGGGTTCTAACCTGGTAACTGCATGTAAAATTTGTGCTGAATAAAGCGGAGGTCGGACAGGCTTTCGTCAGGATCTCCGGTTTTGCCATGTCCCCTTCATTCTAGTGATGCTCCATGCATTCATTATTCATTCCCTCTGAGGTGCACAACAAGTCTCCCCAGCCGGCATGTTCCTCTTCCTCGATGTTAATCGAGACATTCCTACCCAACCCGGTACTTTACTCAACGAGTGGTAGAGTGTCCACCACTGGATCCTAAGATTGCCAGTCCAAAACCGGTGTAGAGGTAGTTGATTTCCCTATTTATTCATCTTTTTCTTTGAGGTTCTTTCAACCTTGCAACATCGGGTCTGCCTTCTTGCATTTCTCCTTCCATTTTGCCCAGTATTCAGCATCCACAGGATGAACATTTTCAGTCTCATGTCCTCCCTCAGACAGTCCGTCCACTGCTTTTTGGGTTGGCTTCGAGGCCGTTGTCCACCTGGGCTTCGTGATAGATTCTGTGTCAGGTCTGGCCACGTGACCATACAATCTCAGTTTTCCCTCTCTCATTTTGTCAGGAATAGGGTCAACGCTAATAGTGTTTCTGACCTCTTAGTTCTTAGTATGATCTAATCGTCACGTGACTTCCGACGTCTATCTATCCATGTGCATCTCCATTACATGCAGGATCTGCTCGTGTCTCTTTGCACTGGTAAACATTCCACCCCATACATTATCATTGGGCGAATGACTGTGTGGTAGATCTTCGATTTGAGACACATCGGGATCCTGCAGTCACAAAGGAAGCCACTCATGACCTGGCGCCACTTTATCCAGGCAGCGTTAACTGGTGCTTGAGAGCCAACAAGTGTGTCGCCGTCACTTCAGGTGTTCTGTTTTCGCGAGGTGAAGCCACAATTCAAATGTTTTCCAGCCTTGTTTTCCACTGGGTAACAAATTCATTAAGCCTCTTTCATCAGTCACTAGCTAGCATAACCTCATCTGCATAGAGAAAGGTCCATAGATGGGGTGCGTGTAGGTCTGCGGGTATTGTGTCCATGCACAGGATGAACAGGAGTAGTAACAGTGCAGATTCTTGATGAAATCCCACTCGAATGTCAAATGGTGCAGTGACGCCAACTGAACAGCGGACAGAGCTTGTAGATTTCTGGTAGAGATGTTGAATCCAACGGCCATATTTCTCTGGGGCTCTATGGGTACGGAGCGAATACCAGATGAGTTCATGGGGAACCCATTCAAATGCCTTTTCTAAATCTAGAAAGGCCATATGAACCGTTCTTCATTTCTCTCTGCACCTCTAATCTGACAGCATCTGTTCTGTGGCCTTTAACAAAGCCGCATTGGTTTGATGCTTCTAGGCATGCATTAATCACCTGCTCGAAGGTTTTCATGGTGTAGAGGTATAATATAAAATCGCTTCTAGAGGGCAACCGGTTCGAAATAGGTATATACCATCGCGGACTTTTTTGTAGAGGTTTCTATGCTGTACAATTCTTACGCTTACACTTGGGGTCTATCGTTGACAGTTTAGGCAGCATAAGCCAAGAAAGCAAGCGACCGACCGACATCGAACCTGCCAAGTTGGGCTACGAAGGCCAGCGCAACGCTCTACCATGGTCGTCACTTGCTTTCTTGGCTTTGGTAAAGTCTTATGTTCTGAATTTCAGGTACTCGTCTTTCTGTGGTACATTGGACACCAAACCTCCAGTTTTCAAGATGTCGCGGACAGGTTTGATAGAACGATAAGTTCACTGCACTGGGTAATTAAGAGGGTGGTACTCTTTCTGAGTAATTTTTCTCTGCAGATAATTACCTGGCCCACAGAAGAGGAAAAGGCACTGAGTGAGGAGCATTTTAGACAACGGCTTTCCCAATGTCATAGGTGCCATTGATGGATGCCACATTAAAATAGACATACCCGAAAATGACCTAGATTCCTACATAAACAGGAAAGGATTCTTTTTGATACAGGTATTTCCTTGGATTTCTTGGATATTTAATAATATTTAGTACATGAGGGGAATTTATAAGCACTCAGGGAATACTACTTTTATTTTCTCACTGCATTCAGTAAATTTTGTATTTAGTACAAAACTGCCTCCCAGTGGAGGTATAGTTGGGAACAAAACATGATGGCCTCAGTTCCTAGAAGCGAGCTGGAAGCCAGTAGTCAGTCACACCCTGCACTCTACTGAGTTAACGAGTTCTGAGTGATCCTTGCTTGTTTTGGAGAGACTGCCAAACCACTTTCTTCCTTACTCTCTGTAGTATTTACCCTTCCTTCGTGTAGAGTGCGATAGCCGATTTGGCAACTCTGGCTGCAGTAGAGGTAGTAAATCCTATTAAGTCGCTAATAGACACCGACCTGCCGCTGGAAAGTAGTGGTGTGAGGTGAGGTCGTCATGATTTGTCCCCAACTATAGCCCCGAAGGACTCTGTATATCCATGCAAGACATTAATAAAAATTGAAATTACAATATTAAAGATATATTATTATATTATGATAAGTTATACACCGACAGGTGTAATTTGGTATTATAGTACCAAATCAATAGGTACTTATTTTTTTAATAAACTAATTATACTACAGAACAGGGCAGTCAGAAATATCCTTAACTGCCCTTACTGTGTATACCAGTGAAAGGCTCACACAGAATTTTTGGGTGGGTCTTTTACATATTTATCTCAGACAATTAGCAGGTACTAACAGTTGAATGAAATTTAAATACATTGTTGAATACATAAATACATTAATGTGGAATAAGCATGTCTACGAAAATAATATAATCATTCATAATACAAAATAATTGCCAGAACATTGGGGTAATTGACTTAGTTAATACGATGGTGCATGAAAAGAAAATATCCTACTTAAAGATGTACTCAGGTACACAATAAACTGATTTAAGGTAGGAGAAACAATGTTAACATAGCCTTATTAGGGGAGGAGATAGGTAACAGATTTAAACGTATTGGATAAGTTAGGGAGACATTTATTTACAAATACAGTACACTGTATGCAGGCATGCTAAGAAATATGAATTTAACAGCAGGGTTTCATTCTCTTACAGCTGGAATATATTGCATTGTAACGTTCCCACAACTTTTGTTGTTTCTTGTTTAAATAATAGCAAAATTAGTGCAGATTATATGTCTACAGGAAGTTATTGAAAGCCTGTACAAAGGGCACTAGGAAAGTTTTGCAATGTGAGTGAACGCTTTAGACTTTTTCAAAATAATTTCCACCACACTCAATACACTTCTCCATACATCGAAACCAGTCACTGAACCAACTCTGCCACTTTTCTTCGGTTACATTTTCACACTCTTGATCCCATGCTGTCAGAAGCTCCTCGTCGAATGCAAAACACCACCCTTTCAGCTTCAGCTTCACTTCTGGGAAGAGTGCGAAGACACATGGGGCAAGATCAGGACTGTATGGAGAGTGATCTAGCACAGTCAACCCTGATCTGGCAAGAAAATCCATTGTTACATTAGCACAATGTGCTGGAGCATTGTCGTGATGCAAAAGCCAAGCCTTGAGCCGTGACCTTGGATGAAGCTGCTTGAGAGCCTGGATGACCTGAGGCAGACAAGTCTCACTGAATCACTTCGCAGTAACTGTCCTTTGTGTTTTTAGCACAACCCAAGTCAGGATGCCCCGTTTAGTGAAGAATACTGCAATCATCCTTTTCTTCACTGACCTTGACTTTCGCACAGTCATGGGAGTACCCTCATCTTCAAACAGCCACACCTTGTTCTGGGTTTTTGTTGGGACATCGTAATAATAAAGCCAAGTTTCGTCACCTGTAACGATGCTACTGACGTTATGCGAAGTCCCATTTTCAAATTGTTTTAGCATTTTTCGGCACCATTTCACTCGATGTGCCCTTTGTTCCTCTGAAAGTGAATGGGGCACCCAAAGGAAAAAACCTTTCTAACATGAAGATGGTCGTGTAGAATTGAACGAATAGCTGGTGCAGGGATGTAAAGGGTTTCTTCTACCTGTCGATATGTCAACCGCCTCTCTTGCTGCAACATTTTCCTCACAGCTTCAATGTTTTCCTCAGTCACTGATTCAGAAGGTGGCCCAGAACGAGGATCATCTTCAACCCCAAAATTTCCCCTCTGGAACTCCTTGTACCAGCAGAAAATTGTTGTCCGATGTGGACACTTTTCCAAGCACAGGAGTCATTTCCTTCAGGCATTAGTCAACAGTTAATCCACGAACAAAATTGTAGCGGATAATTGCGTGATAATCACCTTTACACCACACTGACATCTTAACTTGCTTTCAATCCCACTGCTTGGTAACAACTGGTGTGAAGGTCGCCCCTTGCTGTCTTCTAGACCAGTTTTCACCCCTCACCATAACAGGGGTGTCCAGCCAACCGTTTTTGCGTACTGCAAAACTTTCCTAGGGCCCTTTGTATTCCAGAGAATTTAAAACAAATTTTTGTCATATTAAAAAAGCCAGGTCACCAGCATGTCTTGTCATGTGGATGGTTATCAGAATTGAGTGAAGAAAATAGGTGGTATTATTTAATACTGTATTGTGTTTAATTTTATACATGAGGATAACAGCTCCAATTCCTGCAATCATACTAGGGTGGAAGACTGCTCTTAATATTCAGGACTTTACTGACTTCTTTTATTTTATAAGTGGGAGTCTAAATTTACCTGAAACTTATAAAGCCTGGAAGTTCAAGCATTTAATTTTTTATGAAAAACCCAAGGTTACAAGCATTTAAAATTTAGGAAATTTGAGGTAAAATAATAAGAAATAGGCATTTAAAATGACAGAAAATTTGTACCAAAATAATATGAGAGGTTGATTGTTCACTACTTAAAACACATCTGCATCACAGTTTTGTAGTTAATCTTACATAGCAGGTACAGGACCCTGCAACCTTCTTGACCAGCTGGCTTGTGGAGTGAGGTTTGTGTTTTTCAAAAATTTTGTTTGTGCAAATGGAACTTTTTCTTTCTATTAAACTGAAATTGTTCTCCTTAATAGTACTTCGGTACACTAAAATGATGTTTTATTTTATTTCTGCTAATTAAATGGTTTGTGGCGAGGGTTTCTCTAGTCGCGTCCTAATTGGTGAACTGTGGCCAATGGCTTAGTGGTCTAGTAAATGTTCCTGAGAGTCGGGATACAACTTTCTATGAGTGGACATCTCAAACAATTTGAGAGACACGACCCTCCTATGCTCAATCCTCACTGAAAGTATGTTTCAAGTAGGGTAGCATCCTCCCGTGGAGGTTTTCTTACCTGTTCCCCTATCGGGCGTGTCCCAGGTGACGGACAGGGGTGGCCTTCCGGACTTACCTGGAGGGTCTGAGGGAAATAAAATACCCTCTCGCAGATCAAAAACAGGTCTTGCTAGAAAATGTCTTGAGGCAATGTGATTGTTATTAGCCCAAGTCAAGGCTTGGAAGTGGAAGCCTCGCCCACACATGCTAGAGGCATCCATGATTCTTCCACATGGGTGATAGGGTGGTTCAGGTGAAGTGGGACTGGTGATTGAGGTGAAGGCTCACTGCGGGGTGCTGGAACCAACACATCACTTTGCTCTACATAGCCTGGACGAGCCGCGGGTTGGGAAAGGGGCGATTCCAACCTAATGCCAAGTGGAGACCATGTGAGTAGGCCTACTGAAGGGGGAACAAACCTGGGTAGGGTCAGGCCAGGGGCGGACCGCTGGATGGACGACTACAAAGAGCCTGAGTTGCGGGAGGACAATGTCTGGGTGCATGCCTCACCACTGATGGTGAGGACAACGCTCAGGACCCTAGAAGGGGCAAAAACCCTATGACTGATTGAAATATGGATGCTTATAAGGAACCAATTTCAAAAATTTTGACATCAAGGGAAGCCAAGGAAGCTCCAGTAGAGCAGATCCGGGAGCAAGCCCAAGATGAAAAAATGGAGACAGAAGTCCCAATTGGACAGGCTGTTGCCGAATCAAAACAAGAAATGGCAACAGAAGCTCCAGCAGAGCAGACTGCTGTCAGAATCAATCAGCACGATACCAAACTTCTAACACAAGAGTGGAGAGTGCTGAATGCCACTTCATCTTGACAGTCCTTTTAAGTCCTTGGTGAAAGAGACTTTGAAGAGCTCAAAGAGAGAAGCCTTAAGGCTAGGCTCGGACTTGGGCAGATCAAGTTTCAAATCATCAGGGGAAAAACAAAAGCCAATATTGATAAATATGGAGCTGAATGTCCTTCAGGCCAATCATCAGCATAACAAAGCAGCTGTGGCCAATTTCACCTGGAAGTTCAAGTCCAAGGCTATTGACGTGGCCCTTATTCAAGAGCCATGGGTAGTCAAGGGCAGAGTAGCAGGACTGGTGGAATCTGGAGGCAGGCTGATGTACGATACAACATGAGAGATCAATCCAGATCAGCCTGAGCAAACACACTACAGTCTTTCAAGTGGAGGTGATAGCTATCACAACATGACTTGAAGAAAATCTGAAAATGAACTGTAGGAATAAGAACATTTTCATTTTTACGGACAGCCAAGCGGCCATTAAGGCATATAGAAGGAAATGAAAAGGCAGATAAACTGGCCAGGAAAGGGGCAGAAACACATTCTGTAGGCCCAGAACCTGTATGCGGAATTTCCTATGGACAAGCCTGATACTACATAGGAAAATGGGTACAAAAGAAACAAATAGAGAACTGGAAAAATACTCCAGGATGTAGGCTTGGAAAGGTACTGATAAAAGGACCAAACAAGAAGCATACTAAAGAACTGTTGAAACTCAGCAGAGAAAATATAAGATGGGTAGTAGGACTGTTGACAGGACACTGTCATCTGAAAAAACACCTTCATAGAATTGGAGTAATAAGAGACAATATATGTAGGAAATGCAATGGAGCAGAGGAATCAGCTGAACACATACTTTTCGAATGTGAGGCGCTGGGTAGAATCAGACTCTCCACTCTAGGACTACCAGGTGAAGAGAGAAAAATTCCAAGACGACTCAATAAGAACAACGTGCAACTTTGTGAAGGGAGCAGGTATATCTAGGTGGGAATGAAGGAAAAACATGGTAGCAAAAGATCTTAAGGTCGACGCTAATTAGGAACTAATATTTAGAGGCCCCATGAAGAAAAGAAGAAGAAGGGTAGCATCCTGCTTCACAGAAAATGCCGAGCAAGCCTCAAACTTACGGGCGTAATGCGGTCTCACTTCCATCCGACAGGTGATGGACTCCTTGGAAACAAATTGGTGAATGAAATGGAATTCGATGGAATCAAACAATATTAATGGGGGCTTATGGAAGAAAGAAAGTAGAACTAGCTGAGTCAGTAAAGAAGATGCATCTTGATGTGTTAGGAGTTAGTGATATTTGGATGAAGGGAGATAAGGAAGAGATAGGAGATTATAATGTGGTCATTTTCTTTTTACAATTTTCCTTTACGCTGAACCGACACAGACAGGTCTTACAGCAAAGATGGGATAGGAAAGGGCTGGGAGTGGGAAGGAAGCGGCTTACTTAAGGGAAACCACGGAAAACCATCTTCAGGTCTGCCGACAGTGGGGTTGGAACCCCTCTATCTATTTATTACATGTAACTGTACATGTACATGTATGAAAAAAAAAAACCTCTATCTCCCGAATGCTAGCTCATACCTGTACGACCCTAACCCCATGGCCAAATCTCTCCATAAAAATGCTCTTAACAGGTGTTCAAAAAGGGAAGGACAAAATGTGTGTGATAGGACTAGTCATCTGGAATAATATTGCACGCAACATAGTTTCTGTTAGGCATGTAAACTGAACAAATGATGTAGGTAGATTTGGCCGTTGGAGGAAATAGGACGAGAATTGTCTTGCCATGTGAGCATGCAAATGAAGGTGAAGTTATGAAGCAATGAGTGACATAGTCAGGGTCAACAGCAATGATAGGACAGTGCTAATGAGCGATTGATTCATTGCGAGAGTTGGCAAAAGAACTGAAGGATTGTGGTGAATGTGGGAAGATATGGAAGCTAATAGGAATGGGAAGCGTTTACTGGACTTCTATGCTAGTATGGGATTAGCAGTTACCAATACATTCTTCAAGCATAAGGTTGTTCATCGTTACACATGGGAGGGTAGGGGCACTATATCAAAAATAGACTGTATCATAACCACTTTTGAATTCAAGAAATCTGTACGTAATGTGTGGGTATTCCAGGGATTTTTCAATGATACAGATCACTATCTGATGTGTAGTGACCTAAGTATTTCTAGGCCTCAGATAGAGAAAGTGAAATCTGTCTGTAGATGAATCAGGGTAGAAAATCTCCACGATGAGGGAATCAAGACAGAAGTACATTGATATGATTAGTGAAAAGTTTCAAACTATGGAGAGTAAGTAGGTTTAGGATATATAGAGAGAATGGGTGACATACAGGGATGCTATAGTAGAAACAGCAAGGGCATGCTTAGGAACTACTCTGTGTAGAGATGGGAAAAAGCGAACATCTTGGTGGAATGATGCGAGGGCAGTTTGTGAACGTAAAAAAGCAATATTTTGAAAATCCTCACACCTTAAACGGGAATATTTCTTTTGACATGGTAAACAACTGAGGTCATTAAGAGGAGGACAATGATGTAGATGAAATTATGCTCGAGGAAATGGAAAGAATGGTACATTGTCATAAAGCAGCAAGAATAGATAAAATCAGACCTGAAATAGTGAAATATAGTGGGGAAGGCAGGGATGAAATGGCTTCACAGAAGTGAAGACTAGCATGGCATGCTAGTAAGGTACTTTCAGATTAGACAAAAGCAGTAATTGCACTTAGGGCCTATCTGTAAGCAATGGAACAACTTTTGAGGGATTTCATTGATCAGTATACCATCCAAGGTAGTTCCAAGGGAAAAGGTGTTGGCTGTACTGCATATTTATGGGATTAAGGTAGATTATTAAAATCAAAGGCATTTATGTTGACAATTGGGCTTAATATTAATCAACATGTGTAGGTGTTGTTTGAAATTTATATCATATATTTTAATACTGTAATTATAATTTCAATGTTAATTATTATTGTCATGTGGGTATACTATATCATGTTATATTTTAATATTGTACTATAATTTCAATATTAATTATTATTGTCATGTGGGTATACTGAGTCCTTTGGGGCTACCTCCACTGGGAGGCAGTTTTGTAAATAAATAAAATGATGGTAGAACGAATTTGTGGTTCATGGTCGTTGTAGGTGTTAGAAGAGCTGTAATCTTTCACGTTTTTTATTCCTACTCTACATGGATCATGTACCACTGGATACAAAGTGCCAGGAGGGATTGGGTTTGGTGGAAATGTAGTAAGCAGTTTGGCCTATGCCAACGACTTGATTCTAAAGACAGACTGTGCTGAAAGCCTGCAATGTAATATCTTAGGATTTTAAGATAGATGCAGTGACTCTGATCTAAAAATTACATTTTGCAAGACTAAAGTGATGTCAGTTGAGAAGAAACATTAAATATCAGATTGGGAGTACACAACTTGAACATGTAGATCAGGTACATGTGTATTCCCCTAGGATGGTAGTATACTGAGATTGAATGAAGGTGCAACAAAACTGATGCAGTGAGCTTGCAGTTGCGATCAACAGCATTCTCACAGAGGTCAGATTTGGGATGAAACTATATTTGCTAAGTATTTATACTGATCTATCTTCACACCATCTTGCTGTACAGAAGTGAAAGCTGAATGACTCAGGATTCTTACTCGTAAGTTAAAGTAACGCTGCTTGTGATGATTGTTGTTTTAAGGGGCCTAATATCGAAGGTCATCGGCCCCAGTTAAAGTAACAGGCATGAAAGCACCGATAATGATCGCTGGTACAAACAGGAGGGTACTCTGAATGAGGAGGTGAAGGATTAAACTCAACTGATGAGGGGCTGTATGCATAAACCAGCCACGGTGGAGGGATTGTGAGGCAAATGGAGGAGGTTAGGTTACTTAGAACAATGGCCTCGGTCATAGAGGTAAAAGAAGAAGAGGTAGACCAAGATGGAAATGGTTAGAGACCATTTCTAATGATTTAAAGATGACAGGTACGGAACTATAAGTGAGGCCACATAACTAGTTACAAATAGAAGGTTGTGGGGGCATTCAATAATTTCACTTAGGCTTGCAGACTGAAGGGCATGACAGTATATATTGGAGATATTTGTATATATGTGTGTATGCACATATGTAATTTCATTCCATTTGATTAAGTGAACTTTAATTTCATTTAAACAGTAGGGCTAAGTTTAAATACAACCTGCTCCTTCCAAAAAATAATTGTTAATAAAAATGAGTGAAATATACAGTAAAATATGAAATTAATTTTTACAGGGACTTACATTCTCATGACTACAGGGCAGTCGTGATTATGAAATAGCCTAATACCAAATGTTTTATTTTTACTTTTCAGATGCAAGCTGTAGTTGATCACAACAAGAAAATCAGGGATATATTTGTAGGATATCCAGGTACTGTCCACAAGAGTTTTTAGGAATTCTTCAATAGGGAAAAAACTTGCCTGAGAAATGTGGACAGTATTATTTACTCGGAGATAGCGATACCCACTTAGAACACTTTTTCGGCACATTAAAACAGAAATTTTGACAAATGTATCATGTGAAACAGAGATATTAATTTGACAAGGGCAACCTGTGCTTTTCAAAATATAGCTATTAATGATGAAGTTTATTTTAAATGATGTCCCTGAAAATGTCTTGCCTCTACAAGAAGGAATAGATATTGAAGATGATGAAGATGACAGATGCTAAAGAGATAAGAGACCATGTAGCTAATTTATTAAAGATGTAGTTTTGCTATTGGAAAAAGTTCAGGACTTCATAATTTTCAGTTATTTACTTGTTTAAATTTTATGATTTAACACTTATTGTTCATAACTGTTAGGTTTTTCAATCTGCCAAAACTATTTTTGAATAATTATGGTAATTTATAAACTATATAAACTACTTAACCAAAAAAGAAAACATATGCTAACAGAATTATACCTGACGAGGTGGGCTCTTCTAGAATGAAAACAATGAGGGAAATATGGAAGACAATTGCAGAAGAATTGTCCATCTTAACGAACAGGAAAATCACAGAACACAACTGTGAAAATACGTGGAGGGTTTTATACCGGAACTACAAAAAATATGTGGATAATAAGAACACAACAGGGAGAGGAAGGAAAGTGTTCCAGTATGCCGAAAAGATGAGCAAACTTTCTTGCAGCAAAAGGAATGTCCATCCTGGATTGATCCTCAGCTTAGAGAGTATGGTGCAAGACAAGCCATTGGGGAAAATGACATGGGAAAGTGGACACAAATTTACAACTTAATTAAATTACATTTTCAAGTATAATTCTCTTACCATATGTTTCTCTTTTGAAGTAGTTTATAAATGTATGTATTCAAAATTAATTTTGGCAGACTTAAGAACCTAACAGTTAGAAATTGAGTCAAAACTAAAAGAGATAGCTTCAGATATCACAAATTAATACTAATGGTACCTTAATTCATACTACTGTAATAACATACATCTAAAGTTAAAAGAAATTACAATAAATTACATTATTAGTGCACCTTTCAGTTCCCTTTATCTGGGAATGCCTGTTTCTCCAACACCAAAATCTTTCTTTCTTCGAGTAATATTTTCTTATCTTCTAGCTCCACCCTTCTTTCTAGCAGTGACAATTTCCTTTCTTCTTGCTCTAGTCTCTTCTTCTGGAAGACCACCCTGTCTTGCCGCATCTGCTGCCAAATACTTGCCCTTTTAACACCAGTCTTCCGAAGGATCTTGTGTCCACTAGGTGCAGTTAGTCCAGTGGTTTCCATCTCAGTACTCCCTGTAGACTTGACTTCAACGACGGTGTCCGAACTGACGAGCAGTTCAGGATGGACGTCCTTTTTGCTGCCAGAAAGTTCGTCCATCTCTTCGGTATACTCTAATACTTTCCTTTCACTCCCTGTTGCGTTATTATCCACGTCTAAAACCCTCCACCTATTTTCACAGTTGTGTTCTGTGATGTTCCTGTTCGTTAAGATGGACAATTCCTCTGCAATTGTCTTCCACATTTCCCTCATTGTTTTTATTCTAGAAGAGCCCAACTCCTTCCTGTGCTTTTTGAATAAGTCAATTAGCAGCCTTGTGGTGTTTATGTCCCAGGACATCACAATTTCCCCTCCATTAGAGTCTCGGGAACCTTCCACCTATGTCCCCGGTGTTCCCTCATGGATGATTGGGAATTCACGTACCGGTAGGCCTGAAAGTGGATTGAACAGAAAGTTAACATTTTCTTAATTATGTAATTCTAGTAAATATTGGTATATTTTAAAAGTGATCTACTGGTAAGCTTAAGGAAATGTAATTAGTTTTAGTGTTACAAAAACAAATCAATCAATTCTGTTCATTTCTGTGTCAATCTTCTAATTAATCTACTGTTAAGGTCAGTATTACACTGTCAAAGAATTTTACTATTTTGATCAAATAATTTCACCGTTTGATGCCATGTTTTTAATAAAAGATAATGCTATACACTACAAATATCTTGGAAAAATTCACATTCCACAGTTTTCTTTCTCTTATTTGAGTGTGGTCGGTCGGTAGTGTGTTGTATGTCTATGAAGAGCAGTGTCAAGAAGAACACGAACACCCAGTTCCCGTGTTCGTGGAATGAGCCAGACCTGGCCAGGATTCGAACCCGGAACTCTATAAACCGAAGGTTGCGACTCTGACCTTTGAGAATAGTGTCTTATGATGATAAAATGATCAACTTTCAAAATGTAACAATATGAGCAGTTCCCTTACACAGTATTTTCTGCCAAGTGTTGGGAACTGAAAACGTTTATTTTCTGCTTACATCTTTAACCGTAATTTCCTTGCATATTTAAGTGCAGATTATCTGTTGTTGTTGTTGCAGAATCCTAAATAAGTACACGGTCTGTTCACGCTCTCTGCCACTTCTCTCTACTTCCATAGTAAAGTACTCTTGAAGTCAGCATTCGGCGACTTCCATACGAGAGTAAATTACTTCCGAAGTATTTTAGTCCTTTCAAATACTCCTGGACTAAATTACTACAAGAGTAAAATGTTGAAGAGCACCATATTACTAAAGAGATAAATGAAGTCAAATAAATATTAAAGTTTATTTATTCCACCTGTTCAATACATAATAAAAGATAATGAATTAAATAAAATTATAGGGACATGTTTCGCCCTTTAATTATGGGCATCTTCAGCCTTAATCTCAAACTGAAAGTTGATTAATCAGGTACCTGATTGTAATTAACTTACATAATGAATGCGAAGGAAATGTTGGAAATGTGTGAAATGGTTGACAATAGTTATGACATTCTTAATATCAGTCCTTAATAAAGTCTAAAATACAAATATTCATAAAATTATACACTTTCTTGGATGTAGTTAAGAAATTCTTGAAATGAGGCCTTAATGAAGTTTAAAATACAAGTAGTCGTGAATTTATACACTAGAAGAAACTTTTGGATCTTAAACAGATTGAATGTCACTATAATAATCACATCAAGTGGGGTTTATAATAAATGTGAAGTGATAAAACTGTAGTTTTCTAGAAGCAGGAGAGAAGAAGAGAGCTTGAAAGTAGGTTGCTGTGTTAAATGTTAGCAGGAAGGAACGGCTGTAGTCTCTTCTGTAGAGTCGTAAGGGAAGTTTGGATTGAAGTCTGTAACAATAGGAGATTTACGTGTTAAAGAATGAATCTGAATGAAAGGAGAGTTTAAAGAGAAATCGAAGTGTGTAAAACCACTTACCTCTTTATTAACATTGAAATTGGTTGACGTAAAGAAGATTCGGAGAGAAAACGTGTGTAATTTCTTTTATTTTCAATTGTAATACTATTAAATAGTTGCTATGGTAGCATTGAAATGACTGATATTTAAGTTACTAGTGTTACAGATGATGTGAGATTAATGGAGGAGAGGGTCGAAGGGGTGTGCTAAGTTTATATGTTATCGGCCGTGGCGGGTAATGGGAAATGAGTTCAATTCTTAGAACAATATAAAAAGAAACGATATCATCAGTATCAAGTGGAATTCAAATATAAGTTAGAACCAGTCTATAGTCTATCTTTTATGAGGAGAAAAATTAGCCTTCCTCTTGAATTAAGATGCGGGAGCGAGGGAAAGTGTGACAGTAAATATCCAAAATTATGAAGTTCAATAAGGACTCAGTTAATTTTGCTAAAAGGTGTTCTGTAAAGGGTTGATGGTATAAAAAATCAAATTGTAGCATTAATAGTTTGGTGAAGCAAAGAATTTTTTTTTTTTTTTTTAAGGTAAGTTTAGTCCTTTCAGAGTACGTAAGAGTGAGGGAGAGTGATGGTAAGTATAAAAAAAAAAAAAAACTACTTACCATCAAACACTCTCCCTTACTCTCACGTACTCTGAAAGGACTAAACTTACCTTTAAAAAAAAAAAAAAAGAAAAAATTCTTTGCTTCACCAAACTATTAATGCTACAATTTGATTTTTTATACCATCAACCCTTTACAGAACACCTTTTAGCGAAATTAACTGAGTCCTTATTGAACTTTATAATTTTGGATGTTTACTGTCACACTTTCCTTCGCTCCCGCATCGTAATTCAAGAGGAAGACTAATTTTTCTCCTCACAAAAGATAGACTATAGGCTGGTTCTAACTTATATTTGAATTCCACTTGATACTGATGATATCGTTTCTTTTTATATTGTTCTAAGAATTGAACACATTTCCCGTTACTCGCCACGGCCAATAACATATAAACTTAGCATACCGCTTCGACCCTCTCCTCCATTAATCTCACATCATCTGTAACTCTAGTAACTTAAATATCAGTCATTTCAACGCTACCATAGCAACTATTTAATACTATTACAATTGAAAATAAAAGAAATTACACACAACGTTTTCTCTCCAAAACTTCTTTACATCAACCAATTTCAACGTTAATAAAGAGGTAAGTGGTTTTATACACTTCGATTTCTCTTTAAACTCTCCTTTCATTCATTTCATTCTTTAACACATAAATCTCTTATTGTTACAGACTTCAATCCAAACTTCCCTTACGACTCTACAGAAGAGACTACAGCCGTTCCTTCCTGCTAACATTTAACACAGCAACTTACCTTCAAGCACTCTTCTTCTCTCATGCTTCTAGAAAAACTTACCTTTAAAAAATAAAAATAAAAACAACCTACTTACCATCGAACACTCTCGCTCACTCTTACGTACTCTGAAAGGACTAAACTTACCTTAAAAAAAAAAAAATTCTTTGCTTCACCAAACTATTAATGCTACAATTTGATTTTTTACACCATCAACCCTTTACAGAACACCTTTTAGCAAAATTAACCGAGTCCTTACTGAACTTTATAATTTTGGATGTTTACTGTCACACTTTCCCTCGCTCCCGGATCGTAATTCAAGAGGAAGGCTAATTTTTCTCCTCACAAAAGATAGACTATAGGCTGGTTCTAACTTATATTTGAATTCCACTTGATACTGATGATATCGTTTCTTTTTATATTGTTCTAAGAATTGAACACATTTCCCGTTACTCGCCATGGCCAATAACATATAAACTTAGCATACCACTTCGACCCTCTCCTCCATTAATCTCACATCATCTGTAACACTAGTAACTTAAATATCAGTCATTTCAACGCTACCATAGCAACTATTTAATACTATTACAATTGAAAATAAAAGAAATTACACACAACGTCTTCTCTCCGAATCTTCTTTACATCAACCAATTTCAACGTTAATAAAGAGGTAAGTGGTTTTACACACTTCGATTTCTCTTTAAACTCTTTCATTCAGATTCATTCTTTAACACGTAAATCTCTTATTGTTACAGACTTCAATCCAAACTTCCCTTACGACTCTACAGAAGAGACTACAGCTGTTCCTTCCTGCTAACATTTAACACAGCAACCTACTTTCAAGCACTCTTCTTCTCTCTAGTGTTGGCTACTGAATGTATGATTCGAAGCAGTGTATCGATTCATTCAACTGTCCGAGTGAATCGATTCACAGGAACGGCGAGCTCACGGCACATGATTCAGCTTACTCCCAGCGGACAGTGCTGAGTGGCGCACTCACTGGACGTTGACGGGGAGCCGAGCTTCCGCTGCAGGGAGACAGTGAATCATGGTACATCGAAAGAATCGTGAATGAGCGCGGCTCAGTGAGACACATGATACACACGGCTTCTTATCGGCTCACTGGACACGCGGAGAGCCGAGCTTCCGCTGCAGCGAGACAGTGAATCAGGCACATCGAAAGAATCATGAACGAGTGCGGTTCAGTGAGACACATGATACACACAGCTCCTTATCGGCTCACTGGACATGCGGAGAGCCGAGCTTCTGCTGCAGCGAGACATACAGTGAGCCATGGCACATCGAAAGAATCGTGAACGAGCGCGGCTCAGTGAGACACAAGATACACATGGCTCCTTATCGGCTCACTGCAGCGAGACATACACTGAGCCATGCTACACTGAAAGAATCGTATGCTATAATGGACGCTCGAGCTCAGCTCATTTGTAAATAATACCCATTTGCATTCACTGTCCTCTTCTTACAGGGAGGTTTAAATAATAGATGGATTTATTTGCAGTGTTAAAAAGGTAGTCACAACATAATTCTGAAGTAGCTAGTAAGTAGGTAGGCTATTAGGTTATACTATTTATTAGTTTAATGAATCTTAGTATTATAACTTAGTTGACATTTGACAATTAAACTCGACTCTAGCCTGCCCTATGACTGTGAGTCATGCTCATGACCACTCAAAAGTACCTGTTTTATATTGGGAAGAACGGCTCAGTATTCTCTCAGTTCATATGTCACATCGTTGCACAAGACTTCAATCATATGTGGACAGACGCAACAACAGTATGTTGAATCGGAAAACCAGCGGGCTACTGTACATCTCGGGTAGCCTATACAAAATATGACTATTAAAAAAAATCCTCAGCTGATAGAAAAATACTTTTTTTAAATGACTGAGCGAGTTGTCATGCGGTTAATATCGCGTGGCTATGCGCTTGCATTCGGAGGATGGTGGGTTCGAATCCCACCGTCGGCAGCCGTTAAGATGGTTTTTCCGTAGTTTCCTCATTTTCACACCAGGAAATGCTGGGACTGTACCTTAATTCAGGTCATGGCTGCTACCTTCCTAATCCTAACCTTTCCCACCCTGCGTCGCCAGAAACCTTCGATGTATTAGAGTAACTAGCATTTTTTCTAAGAAAGGAGTTCATAGTATGAAGACCAGATGGCAGCTGCGAGCACTGAATGCTGTAGCTGCTGTCTTACCAGCACATACTACACAGATGCAGTAGGAGCGGTGACCAATGAGCCGTGAATCGGATCACTGTATCGATTCAGTAAAATGAATCGAATGTCCCATCACTACTTCTCTCATGCTTCTAGAAAACTACAGTTTTATCACTTCACATTTATTATAAACCCCACTTGATGTGATTATTATAGTGACATTCAATCTGTTTAAGATCCAAAAGTTTCTTCTAGTGTATAAACTCATGACTACTTGTATTTTAAACTTCATTAAGGCCTCATTTCAAGAATTTCTTAACTACATCCAAGAAAGTGTATAATTTTACGAATATTTGTATTTTAGACTTTATTAAGGCCTGATATTAAGAATGTCATAACTATTGTCAACCATTTCACACATTTCCAACATTCCCTTCACATTCATTATGTAAGTTTATTACAATCAGGTACCTGATTAATCAACTTTCAGTTTGAGATTAAGGCTGAAGATGCCCATAATTAAAGGGCGAAACATGTCCCTATAATTTTATTTAATTCATTATCTTTTATTATGTATTCAACAGGTGGAATAAATAAACTTTAATATTTATTTGACTTCATTGTACATTTCAATACGGACCTAAACATGAGAATTATAACATGTAAAGAGATAAATAACGCACAAATATAGGTTAGAATTTACTCTCACGTCGTTTATGGAGTAAGCTAGGTTTAGACTTGTTGACTAATGGTAATATCGTTCCATATACGAGAGTAAGACGTTTCAAACGTGTCTATGGATTACTTAGGTTATATTGATGAGTTTGACGCAGGAAACGACAGGAAAGGCGAGATCCGTATGATCATCATACTATGTATGATCATCATACTATGTATGATGTGCACACGGAGAGAGTTTAAGAAACGTTTGGTGTTAGGAAGGAATCCTTCACTTACCTTCTAAATCTACTTGGAGATCACTTACAGCTGAATTCCTGTCGTAATTTTGTTGTATCTCTCATATTACAGTTGTTGTGTGCCCTACGAGTGTTTCGTACCGGAACATTTCAGTTAGTTGCCGGTGCTAATTTAAGTTTACTGCACTACTGCTGGCTGTATCTTTCTTCATCGCGTGGTTAAAGCACGGTTAAGAGGGAGGCACGCTTGCAAATGATGATGACTGTTAGGAAAATAAAAGGAAATTCTTCACGTTGGCAGGTTTCCACACATCGTTGGTGCAACTGACTGCACACATATTCCCATTTTTTGCCCTCCCGGTAACAACGGTGAACTTTTCAGAAATCGAAGGGGCATTTAAAAAAAATTTTTTTTTTACAATCTACTTACTGTCACACCGACACAGATAGGTCTTATGGCGACGATAGGGTAGGAATGGCCTAGGAGTGGGAAGGAAGCGGCCGTGGCCTTAATTAAGGTACAGACGCAGCATTCATCTGGTGAGAAAATGAGAAACAATTTCACTGTGGATGTAGGCGATCTGTATGAAGAAACCACCATCAATTTTAATTTTCTCTGCATGTCTATGGCTTTCTGCTTTTTTTTAAAAAAAATTTTAGGCCTTCACTTTTAAGTCCGTCCACAGAATTTTAACCTGCTCGTTTTCTGTCACTCGAAGCATTTAATTCTTCTGTCACGCCTTTCCATGAATTTCTTTTCTTATCCAGGATATTTATGTCGTGTTTCTTACATTCTATATCCTTCGCATAAAATTTCATTATCTCAAGCATTTAACTAAAAGAGTAATTTGTACTTCAACACTCCGACGTTCCTTCCGGAGTAAATAACTCCCGTAGTATGGACTTCTTTAGTAAACGCTACTTCCAGAGTAATTTACTTCAGGATGGTGCACGCTACCCTTAATGATGTGAATCAAGGATGTGAATAATACCATTCGCTCAATCACTGTATTTCCTTAATCGCAAATATTTATAAACATTTGTTTGTTTTATCCTAGTTATCAAATTTGATCATTACTCCAGCCTGGCTGACAAGACTTTCACACCCTTGATGTTTATACAGAGGAGTTAGGGCATGATTAAAGAGAAGGCGGATAAAGTTTGTAATGTGGAGGCAAGAATAATTACCCTTCAGATAGCAAGGATAGGGAGGAATACAAGGCTGTATTATTGTAATAAAAGCGACCTTTATAAGAGGACGAACGAGTCCAATCCTCTTGCCACTGACGATAGGCAGAATTTTTAAGAAGAGGGTAAAAATCAGGTAAAGGAATGGCAAGTTGTAGTTGGGAATTCCCATCATGAGCAGCTCACTCCACGATCAAATCCGCTTGTTCATTCCCATAGATACCCATATGACTAGGGACCCAAACGAAGGTGAGAACAACCCCAGATTGATGCAAGGTATAAATGAGACTTTTAACCTGATACAAATACCAATTGAAAGAGAAATGAGAGGACATTAACGATTGGACGGCGCTGAGAGAATCCGTATAAATAGCTGCGTTAGGTATAGAATGATACTTGATATACATGAGAGCTTGACGAATAGCAAAAAGTTCCGCAGTATAAATAGAAAATTCACCGGGTAAACGACAGAGTTCAGCAACATGGTTATTGGCAATAAAGAACGCTGCTCCAATGCCGGAAGAGTTTTTTGTGCAATTGGTATATATAGGAAGCCGGAATCACTTAGAGCAGCACGTAGTTTTTCATTTTTTTCAGAGGAGGGCCATTCAACGAGGAACCAGAAACAGAGGAAGAAAAACAAGATGTAGGGGAGACAATGATAGAAGGGACAAAAAATAAACAGTCAAAATTAACTGAATAAAATGGAGGAGCAAGAGTGCGTAAGATAGCATGTTTATAACATACATACCTTATCATTATAGACTGTTATGCCTTTCAGCGTTCGGTCTGCAAGCCTCTGTGAATTTATTAAATGTCGCCACAATCCTCAATTTCCAACTAGTGTTGTGGCCTCATTTAGTTCTATACCTCTTATCTTTAAATCGTTAGAAACTGAGTATAACCATTTTTATAAAAGAGTAGAAATTGATACGCATACAACAGAGCAGGCATCTTACAACGGTGGGCATGCGAGAGAAGGGGGTAGTCATTTAATAACTGTAATTTAGGAAGCAACGGGTGTTGAGCGACACAAAATCGTTTAAAATATTTAGATGTTATCATGTTACGTCGAATTGGAAGATGGAGCTCACCGGTCTCAACAAGGAGAGCATTAGTAGGGGTAGACAACAGTGCTCCAACACAAGTTCTCAGAGCTTTAAATTGTATAGTATTTAAGTGGTTAAGAGAAGAATGACACTGTATCTATAACATGTGCGCAGTAGTCGAGTCTAGAGCGAATAGTAGCCGAATATAACAACTGAACTGTGCCCGGATCAGCACCCCATGATCGTCTAGTAACCGATTCAAGAATGTTAATATGCGCATCAGAGGAATTACGTAACCGATTAATATGATGTTTCAAAGATAAAGAGCGATCTAACAGGACACCGAGGTATTTATGAGAGGAAAAAAGGGAATGACATGTGAACCAAAAACAAGTGGCTCAGAATTAAACCTACGCTTAGAAGTAAAAAGCATAGTACAGCATTTAGGGGTGGAAAGTTGAAGACCATGGAAAGTAAGCCATGTAATGACTTGCTCCATTAGCTGATATATGTGGTGACGACACACATTGACATTACTGTGAGAATAGTAAATGACATTATCATCAGCATAAGAGAGAATGCAAGCTTTTTTGTGTAACCAAGTGTTCAAGATTACTCATATAAGAGCGAACAAAAGACCACTTAAAATGTCCCCCTGAGGAACACTGACAGATGACAGATGAGAAGGCTGAGAAGAATAAGCGGATTTAAGTGAAAGTTTCCGATAGATGAATAAATTACGCAGGATATGGAGAAAATGAGCAGGAAATCCTTTCTGCGCAAGATTTTCCCAGAGAAGATGAAGGGGTATGGGGTAAAAAAAATAGCAATGGTAGGCCTACTGTCCTTACGAATTTTTGCTAATAAGATATTGAGAATTAAAATGTTAATAGCATCTTGAGCACAACGACCTTTAAAGTATGCGAATTGATATTTAGGAACTAAATTATAATATTCAAGGGACCACAGGAAACGCTGAAGGAGAATTTTAAAAAAAGTCTTTCAGATACACGAACCAAGGACAATCCCTCTAAAGCTGTTAGCATCAGTGGAAAGTTGACAAGGTTTAAGGATGGGAAAAAAAAAAAAAACCAAGAGGTGGGAACAGAAGTAGTGAGAAGATGTCATTATACAGTGCTAATAAAGCTTGTTTAGCACATAGGGGGAAGGATGTGGAGCATATCATATGATATATAATCAGGGCCTGGAAATGAACTCTTTGCGTTACACAAGGTGGCCTCAAGTTCAGGAAGTTGTATAGGCCTAGGTTGAAGTAATACAGAAAAGCGAGAAGAGAAAGGAGACGTGGGAATATTAAGATCGGGCACGACATAATCAGGAGTGAGCGAATTGAGAAAGACAGATAGGATCTGTGGAGGGGTGACAGAGGGCGGAATGTATTGAAAAGCTCGGGTAAGTGAGTGAATTGCACTCCATAACTGAGAAGACTAAATATGAGCGTTTAAGAATGAAATAAAGGATCGCCATGCAGCACAGTGTTTAGAAAGAAAACTTGTCTAGCATAAGCAATATATTGTTCAAGATGGAAATAATGATGGGGGGCTAATGTTCTCCTATATATCCGAAATAAGCAGCGCCATTTGAGAAAGAGATTATGGCACTCAGAATCCCACCATCGCAAACAGGAATAGGGACGAGTAGAGTGGGGAGGAAGAAGTTTATAGGGATGGTAAAGATCTAGATAATCTTGTATAATTTGAAATAAAGTAGAAAAGGGCAAAATATTATCTGAAAGAATCTCAAGACGATGGGTAACATAAGAGATACTCTATCAAATTAACAGAGGGAGCGAACATTACTGACACAAGTAGGAGTAGAAGAAGAACTAGGAAACCGATCAAGACCATACATAAGAATAATAGGGAAATGGTCGCTGGTATGTGTATAAACCTGTTAATGATCGCATTATAACACTAAGTCTCAAATGCAAGCCACTTTCAATCAACATCATTCAGGTTTATGCCCCAACAGCGGATGCATCGGATGAAATAATCGACCGCTTCTATCAAGATCTTGATGCTATTGTTTCAGCTTTTCCAAGCAGAGAAATAACTATTGTTATGGGAGACTTCAATGCCAAAATTGGTTCAACACAACATGATGAGCATGTCAGAACATCGATAGGAAGATACGGAATTGGAGAAAGAAATGAACGGGGGAACAGGCTTCTTGAGTTTGCAATTCAAAACAGGTTCACTATAACTAATACAGTCTTCAAGCATCACATCCGGCACATGTACACATGGATTTCGCCTGATGGTCAATATAAAAATCAGACTGACTACATCCTGATCAGTTCAAGATGGAGGTCTTCTGTAATGGACACCAAAACTTGTCCAGGTGCAGTATGTGGCAGTGATCATCAGCTTCTTAGAACAGAAATAAGAATAAAACTTCAAACACCAGTTAAAAGATCACACAGGATACCGCAAGTAGTTAATACGTCGTCTTTCAAGGAATCATTGGCGCGAAGAGCCTCCATATTACAGGATCCAATAACAACTGCAGAAGGGCTGTGGAATGTGACAAAAAACTGGACAGAGTCCTCTTTGAATGAATCTCGAGTACCAAATACTAGAAGGCAACAGTGGATCTCTGACTTGAGCCTTCAGCTTGTAGAAGAAAGAAGGTGCCTTAAAAAATCTGGCATTAAGACTAAAGAAAAAAAGAGAGCAAATGTCTGATCTTGATAGAAGGATTCAGTCTTCTTGTAGAAGAGATAAGAATAATTTCCTTATTAACATTTGTTTTGAGATTGAAAACCATGCAAATCAAAACCACAGCAAGGATCTTTTTGACAAAATTAGAATAATAACTCGAGAATTCAAGCTATATTCCTGGAATATACAGAGAATATATAGAGAATGTTCTGGAAACATGGAGATTATACTGCCAGGATCTGTACAGTGAACAATGTAATGCACAAGACCAAGTGAAGATAGACAAGCAGTCAGATCCTGAACCTGACATCCTCCGAGATGAAGTAGAAATGGCTTTGAAAATGCTGAGAACTGGAAAAGCGTGTGGACCTGATGGAATAAGTGCAGAAGTCTTGAAAGCTACAGACGGTGCTGGAATTGAAATGCTGTTGAAAATCTGCCAAGCAATATGGAATTCTAGAAGATGGCCCGAGGAATGGGTACAGTCAATCTTTGTCCCAATCCACAAGAAAGGATCGAGGAAAAAATGTGAAAATTATCGCTTAATTGCTTTGATTTCACATACCAGTAAAGTTATGCTACATATCCTGCACAAGAGACTCCGGGCATTTCTAGAGTATCAAATTCCTGAAGTCCAGACTGGATTTAGAAAGGAAAAGGTACTCGAGAACAGATCTTAAGCCTACGACAAATCATAGAAAAGGCTAGAGAATTCAATGTTCCGGTATATCTGTGCTTTATTGACTACCAAAAGACCTTTGATACTGTCAAATGGAACCATCTTTGGAAAATTTTGGATGACATGGGTTTGCCACTCCATTTTATTGATCTCCTCAAGTCCTTGTATAAGGAAAATACAGCCACTGTGAAGATTCAAAACAAACAGTCTCAGCAGTTTCGTACAAGGGCTGGAGTTCGCCAGGGATGTATCCTGTCACCGTTACTTTTCAATAGCTATGGTGAATATGCAATGAGAACTGCATTAGAAGGCTGGGACAAAGGGTTTTCCATTGGGGGATACAAGATCAACAATTTGAGATTTGCTGATGACACCACCTTGATAGCATCATCTGAAGAGGAGTTGACAGAGCTGATCAAGAGAGTAGAGGAAGCAAGCCTAGAAATTGGATTACACCTAAATCGACAGAAAACCAAAGTCATGATTGTTGATCGTAAGAACAACAACAGTCCACATATCAAACAGATTGGAGGGTGTGAAGTTGTACATCAGTACGTATACCTAGGCTCCTTACTATCCAATTCTGGTGGTTCCAAAGATGAAATAAAGCACAGAATTGAAATAGCAAAGGTAGCAATGATCCGTCTGCGGAAGATCTGGAAAGATAACAACATCACCATTAAGACAAAAAAGAAGCTCGTTGAATCCCTAGTCTTCTCAGTCTTCTTGTATGGCGCAGAGACGTGGACCATCCTCAAACGTGATCGTGAACGGATAGAAAGCTTTGAAATGTGGTGCTGGAGGAAAATGTTAAGGATTCCTTGGACAGCTCATCGCACGAACACATCAATCCTGAACCAACTTCAGATAAAAGTTCGTCTATCGTGTAAGGTCTCTCAACGAATTGTACGCTACTTTGGACATATAATGCGCTGAGATGGTAGTCTACAAAAGCTGATTGTTGAGGGCAAAGTCCAGGGAACCAGACAACGAGAACGAATACCAACGCGATGGATTGACATGGTGAACGGCCCCCTACAGTGTTCTCTCAGAGTAACCGCATTGAAAGCTTTAGATAGGGAAGAATGGCAGAGTATGGTTTATCGGCTAGAGGGCTGAATATTATGATAGTCACGACGCCTCAGTCATGAGGCAAAACAAAGAAGAAAAAGAAAAAATGTGTATCAGAAAGGCGATGCCAAGTTACAACCGAAGCCATTGCAGTATGACATAATGATGAATTGACAGCATATGGAGGAGAGCCGGGAGGAGTGAGGCGCGTGGGAGAACTATATTTAAAATGACAAAGTCATGGGATTGAAAAGTAGCGAGGAAATAAGAACCCAGGAAAGTATCAATACTATTTCCCCACACAGAATGATGAATATTGTGAAGTCACCTAAGAGGAAAAGCTCATTAAGAATTGATGCCATTGAATATGAGAAATAGAAAGATCTGGAGGGCAGTAAAAGTTAATAATGGAAAGGTGATTATAGGAGATACCGATTACAAACGTATGTGGTATACAATCTATATATATAAAATAAGAGTTTTGTCTGTACATTGCTCAGAATTTGAAAATAATGGTATTTCTGTACTTTTTACTTTTCCGTAATTTCTGTCTGTCTGTCTGTATGTATGTACACGCATCACGAGAAAACGGTTGAAGAGAATTTAATGAAAATTGGTATGTGAAGTCGGGGGATGAGCCTCTACAATCAAGGCTATGAATCATTTTACTCGCGCTGAGTGAAATGGTAGTTATGGGGAAGGCCTAAAATTGAATTCTCAACTATTTATGTTATTAGTGGTCTAATGAAAATCGGTATGTGAAGTCGGGGGCTGAGGCTCTACAATCTAGGCTAGGCTATAAATCATTTTACTCACGCTGAGTGAAATGGTAGTTTAGGGGAAGGCCTAAAATTGAATTTTCAACTATTTATGTTATTATTGGTCGTATTTTAAAGAAAATGGGTATTCAAAGTTGGGAAATAAGTTGCTACAATCTAGGCTATCAATAATTGTATTCGCGTTGAGAAAAATGGTAGTTTAGGGGAAGGCCTAAAATTTAATTCTCAAATATTGTTGTTATTAGTAGTCCTATCTTGATGAAAATCAGTATGCAAAGTCAGGAAATAAGTCGCTATAGTCTAGGCTGTAAATTATTTTATTCACTCTGAGTGAAATGGTAGTTTAGGGGAAGGCTTAAAATATAATTCTCAAATATTTCTTATTAGAGGTGTAGTCGATGAATGCTACATAACTAAGGTTATATAGTATTAAATTTCCTATTATTCATGACTCATACATTGTTACCGTACTGGCTATGATCACAAAGACATTCATGAATTTGGATTTTTGTTACTAAGTCCATATCTAGTGTACTAGTGTTTATTAATGAACAAAACAGGCGTTCAGCCCCGATTACATGTTCACAATAATAATAAATAAATAAATACTAAATACTGCTACTGTACACCTTGGCCGTGCCATGAAGCCTGTCAGATACTCCGGAAACGTGACCTCAAAAGTTAGGTCACCACGGTAGTCATCCTCCGTCTCTTCATGCCACGTCCAGCTACTCCCCTGTCTAATTCTAAATTCACACTTAAAACATCAATAACTAATAAAATTAATAAACGTAGTCCAACCTAAGCCACCCCTCTCCACCATATACAAAATAAAATGAACAATAAAACAAAAAGACCTAACGCTACAGTTATAGACCAGACCTCCTCAGCCGGGCCTATATTTACATTCTATTGCTGGTGTTGCAACTCTCTGCTTGTTATCATTCACACGTACCCACTCATCACGCAAACCTTCATGCTTCAGCATTTTCATCACCTTTATTGTTCCCTGACCTACTCCAAAATAAGCTACAACAGCAACATTACACGATTGCATACCAAACCAGCCATCTTTCAGATTCCACTTCCTATAGTAGAAGGCTAAATAATAGCAACAATATTCAAGCATGCCCCTCAAGTGTCCTTATTTCGTTCTGCGCTTTCGTCACTTATTGTTACTGACCTACACCTAATCAATACTGCAAACAACACCACTCAGCATTTATACCAGACACCAATACAACACTAACATTGCTTTCAATCTTTCAGATTCCACCTCCTATAGTAAAGGAAAATTATAACAACAATATTCCGTCATTACATTCCAATCCATCATACCACAGCTTTTACCAATCCGCGTTAACTTTGCTTCCTTTCATTTTATTCCGCCATAACACTCCATAATAAAATTTACCTCTCCATCTCCCAAAAATTTCGGCAATGAATAACAAATACCAATCACGCATATACCAACACCTCTCCAACCTCATATTTCTTCCCCCTCTCCATACAAACAAAACCAAAATGATAATAAACTCACCTCTCTCCAGCTCCAAAAATTAAATACTCATACCAGACACAAATACAATAATACCACCTCCCAAATCCCATGAAATTAGCCGTAAATAAACCATCTCAATACCAAACCATACATCACCTAATCATAAATACTAAGCCTTCAATACTTCCAACACCACATTTCAGCAATAAATAAACCATCTCAATACCAAACCATACATCACCTAATCATAAATACTAAGCCTTCAATACTTCCAACACCACATATGTCAGCAATACAACACCAATCCCACGTCATATACCACCTCTACTTCTTCTACAAATACACTCACCTTCTGCCATCCACCATCTTATACCACCACTTCTCCAACACCACATTTCAACCCTATAACATATCATAACTTATATACCACTTCTCCATCACAACATTTCAGCCTCCACAAATAAATACCATCATAACATTCAACTCAACTAACTCCACCTCCATCTCTTACCTCTTCTACAATCATGCCCTTAATTACTTACTTACTCGCTATATTATTGTTTTTTGCTTCTTGTTACAATACCCTCATTACTTCTCGCAACTCTCCACATGTCCGTTAAGTTCCTATTTCTCCCTCCGCTAAAACTCTGATTCTGTTCGAAAATCTCACGGGTTAACTCTGGCCTTACTTTTTTACCCTGATCTTGCCTTACTACACCACTACACTCAGCTTCTTGTTGCTCACTCTCCTTGCCCCCATCACCCATTTGTTCTTTCTCACTTCGCCTCTCTACCAGCACTTCTTCACACCGAACACTGTTATTGGTCACTTTAGCACTTGGCACTTCTCCCTGCCTCTCTTCACACGGTACACTGATACTTCTGGTATTTTGCCTATCATCTCCACTAATCGCTGCACTACTCTCTTTTTCTTCGGCCTGCTTTGACTTCATCCCTACGTCCATCCTCAGCACACTGTTATTTGTATTTCGCCTCATTTGCCTACAGTTTATTGCACTACTCTCCTTTTCCTCATCTTGTTTTAACTTCAATTCTAAATCCATCAATCTATCCACAGACCAGATCCTCTTCCAGCTTCTGTCTGACACCACTAGATTTTGACCTCTAATAGTTGCCTTCAGCCCCTGTTTTACAGCCAGAATCCTGTGTTTTCTGAGTATCCTCTCGTTTTTGATCGCGTCACTTCCCACATCTCTCTTTATCCATATTTTCTCCCTCTGTACGTTTCCCGCATTTGTTAACACAACATCCGCCATCAACGTTGAAAACAATTGTAACTTTATAGGCCTGTTGCCTCTAGTTCTCCCCACTCTCTGCACATCATCAATATCTACTTCACTAAAGTTTATTTTCATTTTTCCCTGTATTAGAACCATGTGACCTTGCCGCGGTGGGGAGGCTTGCGTGTCCCAATGATGCAGATAGCTGAGCCGCAGGTGCAACCATATCGGATGGGTATCTGTTGAGAGACCAGACTAACGAATGGTTCATCGAAAGGGCGGTAGCAGCCTTTCGGTAGTTGCAAGGGCGGCAGTCTGGATGATTGACTGATACGGCCTTGTAATAATACTCAACATGGCTTAACTGTGTTGATACTGCTACACGGCTGAAAGCAACGGGAAACTACAGCCGTAACTAACTCCCGAGGACATGCAGCTCTCTCTGTATGAATGATGTACTCATGATGGCTTCCTCCCGGGTAAAATATTCCGGAGGTAAACTAGTCCCCCATTCGGATCTCCGGGTGGGGACTACACGAGAGGGGGCGATCATCAGGAAGATGGATACTGACATTCTGCGAGTCGGAGCGTGGAATGTTAGAAGTTTGAATCGTTGTGGTAGGTTAGAGAATCTGAAAAGGGAGATGGATAGGCTAAAGTTAGATGTAGTTGGCATAAGTGAAGTACGTTGGCAGGAAGAACAAGATTTTTGGTCAGGCGACTACCGAATTATCAACACAAAATCAAACAGGGGAAATGCAGGAGTTGGTTTAATAATGAATAAGAAAATAGGGCAGCGGGTAAGCTACTAGACCAGCATAGTGAAAGAATTATTGTCGTCAAGATAGACACCAAACCAATGCCCACCACAATAGTGCAGGTCTATATGCCTACTAGTTCAGCGGATGATGAAGAAATCGAAAGAATATATGAGGAGATAGAAGATTTAATACAATATGTAAAAAGTGACGAGAATCTAATTGTGATGGGAGACTGGAATGCAGTGGTAGGCCAAGGAAGAGAAGGTAGTACAGTAGGAGAATTTGGATTGGGACAAAGGAACGAAAGAGGAAGTCGTCTGGTTGAATTCTGCACCGATCATAATTTAGTCCTTGCCAATACTTGGTTCAAACACCACAAACGACGGCTGTATACGTGGACGAGACCTGGAGACACTGGAAGGTATCAAATAGACTTCATTATGATTAGGCAGAGATTCAGAAACCAGGTGTTGGATTGCAAAACTTTCCCAGGAGCAGACGTGGACTCTGACCACAACTTGTTGGTCATGAAATGCCATCTGAAGTTGAAGAAATTGAAGAAAGGAAAGAATGCAAAAAGATGGGATCTAGACAAGTTGAAAGAAAAGAATGTGAGGGATTGTTTCAAGGAACATGTTGCACAAGGACTAAATGAAAAGGCTGAAGGAAACACTATAGAGGAAGAGTGGAGAGTCATGAAAAATGAAGTCAGTAGGGCTGCTGAAGAAATGTTAGGAAGGAAGAAAAGATCAACTAAGAATCAGTGGATAACTCAGGAGATACTAGACCTGATTGATGAACGACGAAAATACAAGAATGCTAGAAATGAAGAGGGCAGGAAAGAATACAGGCGATTAAAGAATGAAGTGGATAGAAAGTGCAAGGCAGCTAAGGAAGAATGGCTGAAGGAGAAATGCAAGGATGTCGAAGGCTGTATGGTCCTGGGAAAGGTAGATGCTGCATACAGGAAAATCAAGGAAACCTTTGGAGAAAGGAAATCTAGGTGTATGAATATTAAGAGCTCAGATGGAAAACCACTCATAGGGAAAGAAGACAAAGCAGAAAGATGGCAGGAGCATATCCAACAGTTGTATCAAGGTAAAGATGTAGATAATTTGGTTCTGGAACATGAAGAGGCTGTTGATGCTGATGAAAAGGGAGACCCAATTTTGAGGTCAGAGTTTGACAGAGCTGTGAGTGACCTCAATAGGAACAAGGCACCTGGAATTGATGACATTCCCTCTGAACTACTGACTGCCTTAGGAGAAACCAGCATGGCAATGTTATTTCATTTAGTCTGCAAGATGTATGAGACAGGAGAAGTCCCATCCGATTTTCAGCAGAATGTTGTTATACCTATTCCCAAGAAAGCCGGTGCTGACAGGTGTGAAAACTACCGCACCATTAGTTTAGTATCTCATGCCTGCAAAATTTTAACACGTATTATTTACAGAAGAATGGAAAAACAAGTTGAAGCTGAGTTGGGAGAAGATCAATTTGGCTTCAGAAGAAATGTAGGAACACGTGAAGCTATCCTGACTTTACTTCTGATCTTAGAGGATCGAATCAAGAAGGACAAGCCCACGTACATGGCATTTGTAGATCTAGAAAAGGCATTCGATAATGTTGATTGGACCAAGCTATTTATGATTCTGAAGATGATAGGGATCAGATACCGAGAACGAAGAATTATCTACAATCTGTATAAAAATCAGTCTGCAGTGATAAGAATCGAGGGCTTTGAAAAAGAAGCAGCAATCCAGAAAGGAGTGAGGCAAGGCTGCAGTTTGTCCCCTCTCCTTTTCAATGTTTACATAGAACAGGCATTAAAGGAAATCAAAGAGCAATTTGGAAAGGGAATCACAGTCCAAGGAGAGGAAATCAAAACCTTGAGATTTGCCGATGATATTGTTATTTTATCTGAGACTGCAGAAGATCTCGAGAAGTTGCTAAATGATATGGATGAAGTCTTGGGTAAGGAGTACAAGATGAAAATAAATAAGTCCAAAACAAAAGTAATGGAGTGCAGTCGAACGAAGGCAGGTGATGCAGGAAATATTAGATTAGGAAATGAAGTCTTAAAGGAAGTAGATGAATATTGTTACTTGGGTAGTAAAATAACTAACGATGGCAGAAGTAAGGAGGACATAAAATGCAGACTAGCACAAGCAAGGAAGAGCTTTCTTAAGAAAAGAAATTTGCTCACTTCAAACATTGATATCGGAATTAGAAAGATGTTTTTGAAGACTTTCGTGTGGAGCGTGGCATTGTATGGAAGTGAAACATGGACGATAACTGGCTCAGAAAGAAAGAGAATAGAAGCTTTTGAAATGTGGTGTTACAGAAGAATGCTGAAGGTGAGATGGATAGATCGAATCACGAATGAAGAGATACTGAATCGAATTGGTGAGAGGATATCGATTTGGCTAAATTTGACGAGAAGAAGAGATAGAATGATAGGACACATCTTAAGACACCCAGGACTTGTTCAGTTGGTTTTTGAAGGAAGTGTAGGGGGTAAGAACGGTAGGGGTAGACCAAGATATGAATATGACAAGCAGATTAGAGCAGATGTAGGATGCAATAGTTACGTAGAAATGAAAAGGTTAGCACAGGATAGGGTGGCATGGAGAGCTGCATCAAACCAGTCTATGGACTGATGACTCAAACACACACTTTATAAGTTGTAAGTACTTTGCCTTCTCTCGACTCCTCAGGCACTCCATAAATAAACAAGCACTTCTTCTGTATAAAGTATTTGCTTCCACTTCTGCTTTCAGCTTGCAATTCTCCTCTTCAAGTCGTCCTACTTTTTCCCTTAATGCTACCACTTCCTCGGTGTTATTTCTCGCCTGTGCAGCCATGTCGTCCGTTTTTTCTCTTATCCATACTTCCATTTTTTCAATCTTACTGGTTTGTTCTTCAATCATCTCTTTTATTTGCCCGAAAGGGCAAACTTCTGTCAACACCTCTCTTACAGCTCTTTTGATAGCGTCCATATTTTCCCTTTCCTCATTTCTACTAGATGACGGGCCTGGGTTCAACTCGACCCCCCCAATACATAGTAAAATTATAATCACTGCTGCCGATAACAATAGTTCTCCTTTCCTCTCCATATCCATTTTACACCCACCTGGCTTCTTTTCTTCTTTCTTCATTTTCCTCTGCCATCTTCCTATCGTCACTCTGTACTGTTCTATACCAATCATTGTCGGCCCACTTGTCGGCGACCTTCCAACACTCCACACTCTCGAACTCCACTCCCCTCCCGGGACCCACAGCTCACTGCGACCTCCTTCGTCCGTGGCTTAGGCAAGACTGCTAAGTCCATATCAGCGCCGAGTAACGAGAAAATGGGTAAACAGGATTTAATGAAAATCGGTATGTAAAGTCGGAGAATAAGAAACTACAGTTTACGGTATAAAATATTTTACAAATCACAGAGTCGAAAGAAAACTAAATGTGTAGGCCTACAAAATAGAAAGCTCATAACATTGATCAACAATAACATTACATTGACCATTGTTTGTCGTGATGTGCTTTGTGTCTTCTGTTGCCCCTCATGTCCGGTAGATAGGATTACTGCTGCGTACAGAGTATTTTTTACTTGATTTACGTCGCACCGACATAGATAGGTTTTATGGCGACGATGGGATAGGAAAGGGCTAAGAGTGCCTTAGGCCTTAATTAAGGTACAGGCCCAGCATTTGACTGATGTGAAAGTGGAAAACCACAGAATACTATCTTCAGCGCTGCCGACAACGGGGTTCGAATCCACTATCTTTCGGATGCAAGCTCACAGCTGCTCACCGCTAACCACACGGTCAACTCGCCCAGTCGTACAGAATGTAACAGCCTGCCTGAATATTGATGGGAAGTAGCTGGGGAGTTAGATAACTTTCTTCTTTAGCATGCCATTCCCCTGGTTTATAAATTTTCTGATACTACTGGTATGTAACACACTGGAACATCATAGCATTCGGGCTATTCAATCCCTACTCTGAGGCACTGATTGGAATGAACAGTGTGCATATTTAGCAGAATAATGGCAGATGAGTTTTCATGGAAATCTGCGGCCTGGTCATCTCATCTCTGGAACTTTGGACTATTAGATTGGTACCGCAATCTAACCGCAACACTGTTCGTTAAAAGTGATAAAACGTGCGGCTTTCCATTTGAACGAATATTTTATATGATAGCATTGCTTTTAATCGCTACATTCATACTTACGTTTTTGTAATGACCTATGTTGATTTCAGTTAGGAAAACCACAAAGTCAGTCTTTCTGAGAATCCCGTAGCGAAGCACGGGTACATCAGCTAGTATGAGATATGAAGATGTGGATAGGATAGACTATGGTGAATAAATAAAGCAACACCACCGAAGCTGACACCATCACAACGCTCAACATTAAAGCCGTTCAAATAAAACTCAGAGGAAGGGGAAAACCGAGTCTCCTGTAATGCTATAATGAAAGGGGTAGTTTCTGTTAACAAAAATAATACTCCAAGCATTCCACTGCAGGATTCGTAACATCTAGAGAGAACATAGTATTTACACAATCACGAAGTTGATAAAGCGTATGTGTAACATGGGGCCGGTCCCCTAATAATTGAAGAAGTTGAAGAAGTAGTTGTTGAATACCATGTTGGAGATGAACCTTTTGGCGTAGCACAGGGGAACTAGATGATGAGAAGGAACTGGAGGGGGACACTGAGAATTACGGGACCTAGATGGAATAGGGGACAGGGAGGATGAAGATGATTGAAAGACCAAGGTATGTGAAGGCACTGGACTGGCTCTAATGACACTGAGATACCCGGACTTATCGAAACCAGGTGGTGGAAGAGAACGGGACTCTTTCATAACCACCTGAGTAAATTTACGTTCCCTGGGGGTTTTCACTGGAGAAGAGGAACGAGTAGAAGGAAGAGGTGCGAAATTATGGGAATTATTGGACAGGTCAAATTGGGCCGACGGCATTCTGGCGTATGCTTCGGAAAAGGAGAAATTTTCTGTACACATAATTTTTTTGATAGCTGTTTGTTGTTGATGTGCGGGACAGTTTGATGGACCAGCGTAGTGTCCCTGTTGACAGTGAACACATCGGTGAATGTTTTCCTGAACCATAGTTCTTTAACGATTTTAAGAGCGTAATACAGGTCTAAGGCTTGGAGCAACCACGTGTGTTTCGTATATTAGGTTTGTTCCAACAAGAACGGGGACAGTTTGCAAACTGGCAGACGCATGCGCAGTACGGAAAGAGCGTTCCAACAAACTTCAAACTCAAACGCGGACTCGGAGTCGGTTGTTCCAACAGACTATGGACCGTTCATGAACCAGTTTGCGGACTGGCAAAGCAGTTCGTGCTCCAGAGCAAGTACTGTTTGTCAGTGACATGCGCAGTACATCAAAATAAGTGTGAGCTGTGCATTGTGGTCCTAGCTGACACTTGGTGAAGCGTGAACAGCTGGTCGGTATCTTCTGGCGTGAGCAGACGACACGTTACACGTAAAATTAAATAGAAGTTCGGCGTTGTTATACAATTATACAGTAAAAGTTAAAAAGTTATACAGTTAAAAAGTCATATTTGACTACACACTAATAGTAAGAGGCACGAGATAAAAACGAGAACGATGCATGACCATTTTGAAGGCGGTTCCTTGAGCCACTAGCTCACTGGGACATTCTATAACCAATAAATAAATAAATAAATAAATAAATAAATAAATAAAAGAAATAAATTCTGATGATGATCTTATGAACACGGACTTCAGTGAAGATGATCTAGGGATATATTACAATATCCCAAAAGCGAAAATGAAGATTATTTACGCAAGTTTTTTTTTTTTTTTTTTTTTTTTTTTTTTTTTTTTTTTTTTTTTTTTTTTTAACTTGTATGCAATTATGTTTAAATGATATTTATTTTCACTACATGCACGAGTAACTCATAATTTAGTAACCAAAATTCTCTTTCTCTCTCTCTCGCTCTCCGCCTATAGAAGAAACAGTACCTCGCTATGACAATGAAACGTCAGTAGGGAGATAATGGAAAATATTGCAGAACGGTATGAAGGAAGTGACCAGTACAAACATCAGTCTGGCCAATATGGAAAACTTTCTGCACTGAGTCATGTTTGTCTTTAGCTGCTGTAATAATAATAATAATAATAATAATAATAATAATAATAATAATAATAATAATAATAATAATAATAATAATAATAATAATAATAATACCGGGCGAGTTGGCCGTGCGGTTAGGGGCGCGCAGCTATGAGCTCGCATCCGGGAGATAGTGGGTTCGAATCCCACTGTCGGCAGCCCCCAAGATGGTTTTCCGTGGTTTCGCATTTTTACACCAGGTAAATGCTGGGGCTGTACCTTAATTAACGCCACGGCCACTTCCTTCCAATTCCTACGCCTTTCCTGTCCCATCGTCGCCATAAGACCTATCTGTGTCGGTGCGACGTAAAGCAAAATAGCAATAATAATAATAATAATAATAATAATAATAATAATAATAATAATAATAATGTCCGCCTCTGTGGTGTAATGGTTAGTGTGATTAGCTGCCACCCCCGGAGGCCCGGGTTCGATTCCTGGCTCTACCACGAAATTTGAAAAGTGGTACGAGGGCTGGAACGGGGTCCACTCAGCCTCGGGAGGTCAACTAAGTAGAGGTGGGTTCGATTCTCACCTCAGCCATCCTGGAAGTGGTTTTCCGTGGTTTCCCACTTCTCCTCCAGGCAAATGCCGGGATGGTCCCTAACGTAAGGCCACGTGCACTTCCTTCCCTCTTCCTTGTCTATCCCTTCCAATCTTCCCATCCCCCCGCAAGTCCCCTGTTCAGCATAGCAGGTGAGGCCGCCTGGGCGAGGTAATGGTCTCCTCCCCAGTTGTATCCCACGACCCAAAGTCTGAAGCTCCAGGACACTCCCCTTGAGGCAGTAGAGGTGGGATCCCTCGCTGAGTCCGAGGGAAAAACCAACCCTGGAGGTTAAGCATCAGACTTCAAGTTTCCGGGGTGTTACAGATCGGTTTGACATTTCTTTTTGAGCTCTCTACATAGAACTGTCAAACGATTGACTGTCTTCATTAGCAACTTATCTCCAAAAGTGATCACTTGGCCTACAGAAGATGAGAAAGTAAATAATGAGCAACATTTCAGGGAAAGTGGATTTCCAGGTGTCATTGGTGCCATAGGTGGCTGTCATATTGAAATTGATAAGCCTGTAAATGATCCTGACTCTTACATAAATAGAAAAGGACACTATTCCATACAGTTATATTTTATTTATCAACATAATACAGACCATTATCTGATCTGTAGTGAACTAAGTATCTCTAGGCCTAGGGTAGAGAAAGTGAAATCTGTCTGCAAACGAATAAGGGTAGAAAATCTCCAGGACGAGGAAATTAGACAGAAGTACATGGATATGATTAGGGAGAAGTTTCGAACAGTAGACAGTAAGCAGGTTCAGGATATAGAAAGTGAATGGGTGGCATACAGGGATGCTGTAGTAGAAACAGCAAGGGAATGCCTAGGAACAACTGTGTGTAAAGATGGGAAAAGGCGAACATCTTGGTGGAATGATGAAGTGAGAGCAGCCTGTAAACGTAAAAAGAAGGCTTATCAGAAATGGCTCCAAACAAGGGCCGAGGCAGACAGGGATTTGTACGTAGATGAAAGAAACGGAGCGAAACAAATAGTTGTTGAATCCAAAAAGAAGTCATGGGAAGATTTTGGTAATAACCTGGAAAGGCTAGGTCAAGCAGCAGGGAAACCTTTCTGGACAGTAATAAAGAATCTTAGGAAGGGAGGGAAAAAATAAATGAACAGTGTTTTGAGTAATTCAGGTGAACTCATAACAGATCCCAGGGAATCACTGGAGAGGTGGAGGGATTATTTTGAACATCTTCTCAATGTAAAAGGAAATCATCATGGTGGTGTTGCAAACAGTCAAGCTCATGGGGAGGAGGAAAATGATGTTGGTGAAATTATGCTTGAGGAAGTGGAAAGGATAGCAAATAAACTCCATTGTCATAAGGCAGCTGGAATAGATGAAATTAGACCTGAAATGGTGAAGTATAGTGGGAAGGCAGGGATGAAATGGCTTCATAGAGTAGTCAAATTAGCGCGGAGTGTTGGTAAGGTACCTTCAGATTGGACAAAAGCAGTAATTGCACCTATCTATAAGCAAGGGAACAGGAAGGATTGCAACAACTATCGAGGTATCTCATTGATTAGTATACCAGGCAAAGTATTTACTGGCATCTTGGAAGGGAGGGTGCGATCAGTCGTTGAGAGGAAGTTGCATGAAAACCAGTGTGGTTTCAGACCACAGAGAGGCTGTCAGGATCAGATTTTCAGTATGCGCCAGGTAATTGAAAAATGCTACGGGAGAAATAGGCAGTTGTGTTTATGTTTCGTAGATCTAGAGAAAGCATATGACAGGGTACCGAGGGAAAATATGTTCGCTATACTGGGGGACTATGGAATTAAAGGTAGATTATTAAAATCAATCAAAGGCATTTATGTTGACAATTGTGCTTCAGTGAGAATTGATGGTAGAATGAGTTCTTGGTTCAGGGTACTTACAGGAGTTAGACAAGGCTGTAATCTTTCACCTTTGCTGTTTGTAGTTTACATGGATCATATGCTGAAAGGTATAAAATGGCAGGGAGGGATTCACTTAGGTGGAAATGTAGTAAGCAGCCTGGCCTATGCTGACGACTTGGTCTTAATGGCAGACTGTACCGAAAGCCTGCAGTCTAATATCTTGGAACTTGAAAATAGGTGCAATGAGTATGATATGAAAATTAGCCTCTCGAAGACTAAATTGATGTCAGTAGGTAAGAAATCCAACAGAACTGAATGTCAGATTGGTGATACAAAGCTAGAACAGGTCGATAATTTCAAGTATTTAGGTTGTGTGTTTTCCCGGGTGGTAATATAGTAAGTGAGATTGAATCAAGGTGTAGTAAAGCTAATGCAGTGAGCTCGCAGTTGCGATCAGCAGTATTCTCTAAGAAGGAAGTCAGCTCCCAGACGAAACTATCTTTACATCGGTCTGTTTTCAGACCAACTTTGCTTTATGGGAGCGAAAGCTGGGTGGACTCAGGATATCTTATTCATAAGTTAGAAGTAACAGACATGAAATTAGCAAGAACGATTGCTGGTACAAACAGGTGGGAACAATGGCAGGAGGGAACTCGGAATGAGGAGATAAAGGCTAATTTAGGAATGAACTCGATGGATGAAGCTGTACGCATAAACCGGCTTCGGTGGTGGGGTCATGTGAGGCGAATGGAGGAGGATAGGTTACCTAGGAGAATAATGGACTCTGTTATGGAGGGTAAGAGAAGTAGAGGGAGACCAAGACGACGATGGTTAGACTCTGTTTCTAACGATTTAAAGATAAGAGGTATAGAACTAAATGAAGCCACAACACTAGTTGCAAATCGAGGATTGTGGCGACGTTTAGTAAATTCTCAGAGGCTTGCAGACTGAACGCTGAAAGGCATAACAGTCTATAATGATAATGTATGTATGTATGTATGTATGTATGTATGCATAATGTCTTCATAATAAACCACTGTTATTATTAATGAATTAATGAATGCAAGCTGTTTGTGACCACAGGCGAAAAATTTTGGATGTGTTTCCGAATATTTTTTAAAATGCTATTTGTTCGGGCGTCGACCCATGTGGATCTTTTGCCTCTAATGGCACCATAGTGTATGAACCTGCGTGTAATTGGAATGGCGGCAGTGTGGAATGTTCTGTGTGAGGAAAGGAAGATTAAGGACGCCACAAAGGACGTCATTACAATTAAAAAACCCTGACCCGGCCGGGAATCGAACTCGGGGCCGCCGGGTGATAGGCGGACGCGTTGTCCCCTACACCTCGGGGCCGGACTAGCAGAGCATTTAGAATTTCTTCTCTTGGCAATAATTTAGAAGGAAAAAATGTGATCAGTATTTGCTTTTAGGTGACATGGTTATCCTCTGAATAGAACCGTCTACATCATCGGTTTTTACGCTGCCAGTACTCGTGGTAAAATTATAAATTCACGTAATTCTGGAATAAAGTAAAGCAAAGCATTTTAGAAACAGGTCCATTAGTCTATTATTGTATTAGTTGAGTCATTTTATTGCCAATTACCTTCCACTGAGTAGACCTAACAAGTTTCTTTTATTTTATTTTATAGCAGAGATGAACAAGAACAGCTGTTTGTTTATCCTCAAACAGGAATCTCCCGCGTAATTGTGAACGCATGCGCATTGTAGTTTTTCTTGACGGTACACGAACCGTTCCAACAGACTGCTGTTTAGGGACGGTTCCCAACGAGTACATAGCTCGCGCATGCGCTTACATCAGTTCATGAATCGATACCAAACCGTACGCAAACTGCTTGTTGGAACAAACCTATTATTAATTTATTAACTTTTAAAATACGCGATATGTGTCATATATATAATGAATTGCACCAGTACTTAAGTAATTAGTCCGCCTCTGTGGTGTAGTGGTTAGCGTGATTAGCTGCCACCCCCGGAGGTCCGGGTTCGATTCCCGGCTCTGCCACGAAATTTGAAAAGTGGTACGAGGGCTGGAACGGGGTCCACTCAGCCTCGGGAGGTCAACTGAGTAGAGGTGGGTTCGATTCCCACCTCAGCCATCCTGGAAGTGGTTTTCCGTGGTTTCCCACTTCTCCTCCAGGCGAATGCCGGGATGGTACCTAACTTAAGGCCACGGCCGCTTCCTTCCCTCTTCCTTGCCTATCCCTTCCAATCTTCCCATCCCTCCACAAGGCCCCTGTTCAGCATAGCAGGTGAGGCCGCCTGGGCGAGGTACTGGTCATACTCCCCAGTTGTATCCCCCGACCAAGAGTCTGAAGCTCCAGGACACTGCCCCTGAGGCGGTAGAGGTGGGATCCCTCGCTAAGTCCGAGGGAAAAACCGAACCTGGAGGGTAAACAGATGATGATGATGATGACTTAAGTAATTATGCGACTAAAATAAAGCACTTACTTTCCATCTTTTATTTATTTCTTTATCCTTTCTTTCTTTCAACGAATGAACAGAAAAGCACAAGAAAACACAAGATTAAGGTAACACAATGTAGAATGTACACGCCAAACGCTTTGTTTACTTCTTCTTCTTCTTCTCCTTCTTGTATGTTGTTGGGCTCAAAGGTTGGGCTTAGTTTTAACTCCGTACCCAATAACCACACCGTTTGGTCCGTAGGTTCTAGGGTTGGGCAGACCGGAACATTCACTTGTTCCGCAACATTAGGAGCTTGAGGCGGAGTGTTTCGGTACAGAGTGCCGGGACACAGGACACAGGGCTGTAAGGCCCCATTCACAATGCAAACGTAACCGTAAACTTAACGACGTAATGTAACCGTAAAATTAACGTAAAATTTGTGGTATTCACAATGGAGGAACGTAACATTAACGTAAAGAGTACACAGCAGCCAATCAAAACACTGCCAGGTTATTTAGTACGGAAGTCAGGTTTTGGGCTATCTCGCAGTTTTATATTTCAATACCTCGATGGAATCAAACAAAAGTGGTAGCGGAATTCCTATTACTTCAAACATCTATTGCTTTGCTCCTGGGAGCTGTGTAGGCCTACGGTACCTGAAAAAGCGATCTAAACAACGGTGCAGAAAATGGGTTCATCCCTTGAATCAAAGAAGGTTATCTCAGGGCGATTTCGGTAATCTACTGTAAGAAATGACCCTCATCAGTTCGTTTTGGACATGCGGATGAAACTTGAACTGTTTGCCTTTCTTACGATTTGCTTCCCCTTTTGTAATAAAAAGAAATGTAAGGTCCCCTTTACCGACATCTATGACCCTATCTATCACACCCCGATAAGATGTTTGGATCTATTTGTTTGGATGATATCGTTTTCGTAAACTAGTAGTCCGTCATAATGTTAAGAAATATACAGGGACACTGTTTTATTTATGACAGGGATTGTCTCTCGTCCGTTTGCCAGCGCTGCGAGCTTGTCCCCCGCCATTTATTGTCAGATTTCATTACTACAGGATATTAATTTCCACCTATTATTTTTCGGTACAGCGTATTTGTAATTCTTTTTTCCTTCTATCATACATAGCCTATACACAAAGACTATTTTGAAAGAGAATTACAAGTGTTTCGTCGAAAGAAGTCATTATATCGTGCACAACACACAATGTTTACCTCTGCTCTGATTGGCTGGTTCTTAAAGTTAACGTAAAATTAACCGCAAGAGCTTGGAGTTTGCAATCCCTTAATTTTACGGACTCGCAGTTAAGTTTACGTCGGCGCATTGTGAATGGATCCATTAGATAAGATGGCCGCTAACTTCTAAGTTAACGTTAATTTTAAGTTTACGTTACGTTACGTTTGCATTGTGAATGGGGCTTAACTGCGTCCAAATACAGTAGAGACAATACCCGACACGTATTGTATTGTATTGTATTTTATTTCGTCCAACTGATCATACAGTGATATGGGACACGTCAGTAATCATATTTACAGTAACAAAGGATAAAATAGTAATATACATGCCATGATAAATAAAGAGAAATATACAATGTGGTAAAAAGGCACAGATTTAAGAAAAAAGTGATACATAAGTTAATTTTCAAGAGCTAAGTATTCTTCAATAGAATAAAAACAATGGTTAGAAACAAATTTGAATAATTCCTTCTTAAATTTTGAACATGGTTTTATCTGCTTAATGTAGTCTGGTAATTTATTAAATAAATGTAGTCCTGCATAACTCAAACCTGATTCATATAGCTTAGTTTTGTGTGGTTCTATGTGCAGACTGTGTCTATTTCTAGTATTATACCTATGTACATCAGAGTTTATGGTGTAGCTGTTTACATTCTCCTTCGTATATACAAGTGTATGGAAGATATAAAGGCTAGGCAATGGTAAAATAAAATAAAGTTTAAAGTATTTCTTGCAGCTTGTCCTCCTGCCAACACCGGCCATTCCCCTAATTATTTTCTTTTGTAACTTAAAGATGACTTCGCTATATCGTGAATTCCCCCAGTAAATAATTTCATAGGTTAGTATGGGATGGACATATGCAAAATACATAATTTGGCAAGCCTTTAAATTAAAACTATTTTTTAAAGATATTATCATGAAATAAATTCTACTAAGCTTTTTCCCTATAAACTATGTATGTTTTTCCCAGGTTAATGATTCATCCATCCACAAGCCAAGAAACTTTGTTGATGATGAGTACTCAATTATGGTCCCTCCAAATGATATTGGACTAATTTCCATATTTAAATTAATCTTATGCTGAAATCTAATGACTGTCGGTCCCCGCATGCCAAACCGAACTGACGCTGTCTCGCCGGGCGCGCTCGTTTTATAGCTTTATAGGAGCGCGTGTAACTGAGAAAGCACTGACCGCGAGGGAGCGTCAGCCAGGTTCTGGCCTGATGGGACCCACAGCCACGGGAGGCGGATGCCTCTCCGTGCTGTTTTATTGGTAATTCTTATATACATAGGTAACAAACATGTGTACATGTACAATAATGGTTCCCTGCCTGTTTTCAGGGTATACATAGCCACTGTCGAATCAAGGTACACTTTTAGTTCCTGACATGTCAAATTTCATTGCACTATTTCATCTAAGATGACACTTGCGGCGTATAGTGCCGCTGCTGTCTCGGCGACGTTGATCCTGGTGGGTATCCGGAATGGCTGAGCCCATGCTGTGTTGAGTTGTGGTGAGAAGTAGGCGATGCTGTGGGGTGTTGCGTCTGCATAGACCTCGATGACCTGGGAGACGATTGCCACAGAACGAACACTTGCCAAGGTGATTGGGTTGAAGAGCTGGCGTGTCCAGTACCATTCGCGCGAAAGTATGTGGCGAATAGGGAACATTGGCCATGCCATCACGTAACAAATCCATGCTAGGTATCCTGCCACTCGTGCAAGGTCATCAGTCTGTACTCTTGGAAGAAGCTGGAGGTACGAAGTAACTCGTCGCTGGACCTCTGCGGTCAGAGATAATGTCTGATGTTTGGTGCCGATATTCACACCCAAGAATACTAAACTAGTCACTGGGTCGAGGATGGATTTAGTACGATTGATAGTAATTCCTAGAACCCATTCTATATACATTAGTATGTCCTGGACATGAAGCTGTTCTCCATAAATCAACCAGTCATCTAGGTAGCAAATCATTTTAACATTGAACTGGGCTTCCAGAACTTCAGCCACTGCAATGGCCCACCTCTGCATAATAGAAGGTGCAAGAGTGTGGCCCATTGGGAGGCGTGTCATTGCGTAGGATTTACCCTTATAGTACACACCGTAGAATCTTCGATGGTGTACATTTAGAGGAATTTGATAGAATCCTGAGGTAAGGTCCAGTTTGATCATGAGCGAAAAGGGGGGTATACGGGAGAGTGACCGTGCTGGGCTGTGATGAGAGAATTTAGGTATTTGATAAAAGGGTGTCCAGCGAGACAAATCATGAATGATTCGTGCGCTATTGTCTGGCTTTGCTACGAGGAATAAGGGATGTGCACTCGTTATATCCATCTCTTGAAAGATTCCCGTAGTCACCAAGTCGTGTATCACAGTGTCCATTAATGACGATAGTTTCGTTGGTATGAAGACCGGTGGTGCGTTGGTTGGCCGAGGGAGTCTCCTTGCTAAAATGGGAGACAATTAGACGGTGGCGCTCCTAGTGACTTGACCTGAACAAATCGCGCTAAATTCAAATATCAATGGAAATGTATATACGGAAGTGGATAAATAAATTACGTCTAGAAAGAAAGTGGTATTGAGATATTAACTTCGAAGTTGCTAAAGCAATTCTGGATAAATGAATGAAGAATTATTTAAAAGGTTATTATTCAAAGACTGAAATTAGACACATAAACAAGATATGAAATGGGCTGCTGTGAAATGACTTGATCTTTCATTTATGCGTTACTTTTTTAGCTTTAGCATTCCTACCTGAACTTTTACGGTTGGATTTGTCTTTTTTCTCATTTAAAAATATTGTATGATCACATTAAGAAACTTTTCAATAAAAATATCGGCACATTCCTTACACACATGATGCAATGAATTAACATTTAAAAGCTGGACAGTTTTCCTCTTAACATGAAGCCTACTAACAGAAAGAAAAACTATAAAATTCCGGCTTTAATCTGAGAAGAGGGATTAAAGAAAGAAAAGTATGAAAATGTTGTCGATAGTGATGCTTTGAGGAATATTTACGTACAATTAGAGTAAAAATTTAACACACCCTTGGCTGTATAGTCGAGGATTTTTAAAGTCGCTGGCATGGAAATGATCTGAACAGATCTTATAATTCTAATATAAGCGTAACGTCCCTTCTTTCTTGTACACCTTATCCAAATCACTTCTGTGACATTTCAAAACCCACAGATCACACCTACAACACATCGGTATTGAAGGTTAACTCCTGCACTATAGAATAAAATATGCGTATTACATTTTATGCCAGTTAAATTATGGGTCGAGCAGGTCAGAAGATTATGAAGTACTATAAAAATCTCTGTCACTGGAAGAATATATATGCAAACACAATATTACTTACATGTTCTTGTCACGAGGGAACCTGAAGAACGACCGCGCATTTTTCTCTACTTCGTAATTACTGCAGCCAAACACAGCACATACCTTTCCCCCATTGTTGAGAAGAGATATCAAGGAATGACACACGCTACTATTTAATTATGTCAGCTCAATGAAAACGCATAAATAACACCAAAAACTTCACACAAAAATACACGTGCTCTTATGAGAGAATCAGTACTGTTCAGGTCTATCCGCTAGAGTGAGCTCCAATAGCTGTCCCTCGATATCTCGCTCAGTGTCGCGTATTGTCTCTACTGTATTTGCTGCGTCCTAGAGAGAACTTCGAGAGGCAACAAGACATGCTCCGCTTCAGCTGGAATGTGCCTGAACCGAACGTGCTGTGCCAAGGCCGCACTAGATAGATTAGTTGGCCTTGGCTGTGTCTGCCTGTCGATACCGGCTGTGTGCCGCCCTGTGTTGGAATGTCAACACTTTTTCATCCAGTTATATCTTTAATTCCAAAGCGATCACCCATATTTTTCTTGGGCTTAAAAGTTTCCTTAAAGTCCAAATTAATTTTTAACATCAATCCCCGAGAAAGTGTTGAGGGAAATTTTCGAGATATTAAAGAAAGTAAACGGAAGTTGAGAGGGAAGGAATTCGAAGTGCAGAGAGCATAACAGCACGAAAGTACATCAATGTTTTCATCCAGTTATATTTTTAATTCCAAAGCGACGACCCATATTTTTCTTGGGCTTAAAAGTTTCCTTAAAGTACAAATTAATTTTTAACGTCAATCCCCGAGAAAGTGTTGAGGGAAATTTTCGAGATATTGAAGAAAGTAAATGGAAATTGAAAGGGAAGGAATTCGAAGTGCAGAGAGCATTGGGACGCAGGCGAAGCAGCTAGAGCAGTGCAGCGCAGAGCAGATTATGTAATCCACACAAATCATTGCACCATCGCAAGTTGACAGGGCAGGCCGGTTCTGCACCTACTTCCGCCTACCACGCGCAGTCTTCGAAACACAGTTTCCTGCGCACGTGTCACGCAGTTAGTTAAGAAATGGAGGAGAAAATTACCACAGTCATTCAGTCTCACCATGTTTTGTAGGTACTAGGTGAATCATGTGGACTGCAATGCAGTATGTATGTATGTATGTATGTATGTATGTATGTATGTATGTATGTATGTTCGTGAGAAAATGGCTGAACAGAATTTAATGAAAATCGGTATGTAAATTCGGGGAATAAGGCACTACAGTCTAGGCTATAAATCATTTTATTCACGCTGCGTAACAAGGTAGTTTAGAGAAAGGCCTAAAATATAATCCACCGAGCAAGTGGCCGTGCGGTTAGGGTCGCGCATCTGTGAGCTTGCTTTCGGAAGATAGTGGGTTCGAATCGCACTGTCGGCAGCCCTGAAGATGGTTTTCCGTGGTTTCCCATTTTCACACTAGGCAAATGCTGGGGCTGTACCTTAATTAATGCCACGCCCGCTAACTTCCCAATCTTCCACCCTTCCGTAGCCGAAAACCTTCGATATGTTAGTGCGACGTTAAACAAACAGCAAACAAAAGAATGACCGAGCTCGATAGCTGCAGTCGCTTGAGTGCGGCCAGTATCCAGTAATCGGGAGATTGTGGGTTCGAGCCCCACTGTCGGCAGCCCTGAAGTTGGTTTTCCGTGGTTTCCCATTTCCACACCAGGCAAATGCCGGGGCTGTACCTTAATTAAGGCCACGGCGGCATCCTTCCACTTCCTGGGCATTTTCCATCCCATCGTCGCAATAAGACCTATCTATGTCGGTGCGACGTAAAAGAAAATAGCAAAAAAAAATAATAATGTAATCCTCATATATCTATGAAACAATTCGTGACCCAAGTTCTCGCAACATATAGAATTTAAGACAAGGATCTAATGCTGATTATGGAGACCATCATCAGTAATATAATACAGGGATTCTGGGGCCTCCTCCCGCGTGAAATGTGAATTCTGGCGGGAAATTTGAATTCTGGCGGGAAATTTGAATTTTGGCGTGAGATTTGAAGTTTGGCGGGAGATTTGAATTTGTAAACAAAGCCACGTGCTTTTTGACAGCTGCCACCGACAACAACGCATCGCTAACATCACTGCTGCCATCTTGACGGGCCTAAACCTCAGTGGTGCCAACTTAACCTAACTAGCGCGAGGTAAACAAAGCCACGTGTTTTTGACGGCCACGTGCTTTTTGACAGACAACAACGCATCGCTAACCTCAGTACTGCCATCTTGACGGGCCTAAACCTTAGTGGTACCAACATAACCTAACTAGAGCGTGGTAAACAAAGCCACGTGCTTTTTTGACAGCCACGTGCTTTTTTGACAGCTGTCATCCGCCATCATTAAACCACAGAGCACTGTGCTGCCCTCTTTATCGTAGTAGATGTAAAATTCGTCACCTGTCATCGGCAGTGCTGCCATCTTGGCGGGCCTAAACCTGAGTGCTACCAACTTAACCTCACTGCCGTGAGATAAACAAAGCCACGTGCAGCTGTCATCCGCCATCTTTAATCCATAGAGCACAGTGCTGCCCTCTTTAGCTACTTACCTTTGAAATGTGGTACGTCACAGCTGTCATCCGCCATCTTGCATCCGAAACCTCAGTGCTGCACTCTTTAGCTGAAATGTAGTGGCGGCAAATTCTTTATGCTCTTGTTTGGAAACAAAGCCACGTGCAGCTGTCATCCGCCATCTTTAATCTAGAGAGCACAGTGCTGCCCTCTTTAGCTACTTACCTTTGAAATGTGGTACGTCACAGCTGTCATCCGCCATCTTGCATCGCAAACCTGAGTGCTGCACTCTTTAGCTTGAAATGTAGTGGCGGCAAATTCCACGTGCTCTTGTTTGGAAACAAAGCCACGTGCAGCTGTCAACCACCATCTTTAATCCAGAGAGCACCGTGATGCCCTCTTTAGCTACTTACCTTTGAAATGTGGTACGTCACAGCTGTCATCCGCCATCTTGCATCGCAAACCTCAGTGCTGCACCCTTTAGCTAGGTACCTTTGAAATGTAGTGGCGGCAATTTGAAAAATTCTTTATGCTTATGTTTGGAAACAAACCTATGCGCTTTTTTGTCAGCTATCATCCGCCATCTTTAATCCAGAGAGCGCCGTGCTGCCCTCTATGTGGTGGTGGTAAATTCTACGCGCTTTACAAACCCATGTGCTTTTCTGACAGCTGTCAACCGCCAGAGAGCACCGTGCTGCCCTCTTTGTGCCGGTGACAAATTCCACGTGCTTTTTGACAGCTGTCATCCGCCATCTTGCATCACAAACCTCAGTGCTGTACTCTTTAGCTAGATACCTTTGAAATGTGGTGGCGGAAAATTCCACGTGCTCTTGTTTAGTAAACAAAGCCACGTGCTTTTTTGACACCTGTCGTCCGCCATCTTTAATCAATAGAGCACTGTGCTGCGGGTAATTTCGTCAGCTGTCATCCGCCATCTTTAATCCACAGAGCACCGTGCTGCTCTCTGTAGTAGCGGGTAATTTGAAAAGTTCTGTTAGCTGTCATCCGCCATCTTTAATCAAGAGAGCACCGTGCTGCCATCTTTAGCTAGATACCTTTGAACTGTGGTGGCGGCAAATTCCACGTGCTCTTGTTTAGTAAACAAACTCACGCGCTTTTTGTCAGCTGTCATCCGCCATCTTACATCGCAAACCTCAGTGCTACACTCTTTAGTTGAAAAATGGCGGCGGATAATTTAAAAAGAAAAATTCTACAGCAGCCATCTCTCGACGCTAATTGCACAAGATGGTGGCTATACATGAGTCCTTAAAGGTGCTTATGCGAGATGATCGCTATACATAGTTTCTTATGAGACGCCCTTGGGATGCTTTCGCAAGATGGCGGTTATACAAGGCTCCTTATGAGACACCCTAGGGATGCTTGCGCAAGATGGTGGTTGCTCTTATGAGGCGGCTTAAGGATCCTTGCACAAGATGGCTAGAGACGCCCCCCACCCCTAAGGATGCTTGCGCAAGATGGCAGACGCAAGATGGCGGTTATACATAGCTCCTTATGAGACAGCCAGTACTCGATACAACATGTGATCAGAACATTGATTGATGTGTTCAGAACACAAAATAAGTGATCAAGACTAGAATCGAACACTGTACTCGATGTCGTTAACTTCAACATGTGATTAAAACATTGTTTGGTGTGTTCAGAACACTACATAAGTAGAATCGAACGCTGTACAACATGTTAGGGGATACCTTTGTTCTAAGAAGATCAGATTGAAACATAACAAGACTAGAATTGAACACTGCACTCGATGTCGTTAACCTTAACATGTGAACAGAACATTGATTGATGTGTTCAGATCACTAAACAAGTAGAACCGAACACTGTACAACATGTCAGGGGATACCTTTGTTCTCAGAAAATTAGATTGAAACATAACAAGACTAGAATCGAACACTGCACTCGATGTCGTTAACCTTAACATGTGATCAGAACATTGATTGATGTGTTCAGATCACTAAACAAGTAGAACCGAACACTGTACAACATGTTAGCACAATCTAACGGAAGAAGTTTAGTATGATAGTCGATTCATGTAAGATCAATAGGTAATGTGTACACGCTTTGAAACATAGCTATTCTTTGTACTTTAAGGTCATGCGTATAGGTTATGCTAAGATAGCAGCACAATCTAGCGGAAGAAGTTTAGTACGAGAGTCGATAAATGCAAAATCGATAGGTAATGTGTACACGCTTTGAAACATGGCTATTCTTTATACTTTAAGTTCATACGTATAGGTTATGCTAAGATAGCAGCACGATCTAGCGGAAGAAGATTAGTGCGATATTTGATGCATGTAAAATCGATAGGTGATGTCTACACGCTTTAAAACTAGGCTATTCATACTGCTGCTCTGTTCCTAAGATTTTTAAACATAGCTAATCCTAATGCTGCTCTTAACGACGTAGAGCTAAGGATTGATTACGTGACCGTGAAGTCACGACCACGTGCTCTTGTTTGGTAAACATAGCCACGTGCTTTTTTGACAGCTGTCTTCTTGACGAACCCTAAACTCACTTTGAAGGACAATAGAGCGTCGCTAACCTCACTGCTGCCAACTTTACGGCAGTAAACCTCAAGGCTACCACCTTATGCATGTTATAGCGCGGAATTTAAAATCAACAGCAGAACGTCGCTAACCTCACTCTTGCCATCTTGATGGGCTTAAACCTTACTGTTGCTACCTTGTTGATACGCTTTTGTGTTAGTTTACTGTTAATCGCTAAGCTGTTCGCATCATCGAAGTAGAGAGTAACAAATGTCGAGTAGATTTAAGGAAGTATCTGTTAGCGGAAGATAAAAGTCCGTCATGGAAAAACCTATTTCCAGGTATATTTGCGAAGAGTGTGGAAAAGCATTTTCCCGAAGCTATCACAGGAGACGTCATGAGATATCATGTAGGACAATTTTTCAATGCAAACATTGTAGAAGAGAGTTCAAGAACGCATACAACGCTCAACGTCATGAAGCCGCGTGTATTGTAGCTTCATCGGGAACAAAATACAAAGAGCTCAACCATATTCCAGCGAACACTGATTTATGTTTAAAAAGTACACCTCTGCGAGAGATTTTTAATTCTCCCTTGTTGTCTAGGCCTGCTGCAAGTTCTGTTACTAAGCACAAACTTCAAGATAAAGAGAGGCAAGATCATGATTATGATAATAAGGATAATGATGTTGATCAAAACAGTAGTAAAGGGAAAGTAGAAGAAGAAGAAGAAAATTCATTGCCATTACAGCTTGATGATTTTACTTCATTTCCTAAGCCTACTACACGTTCTGTCGAAGTGCAAACATCTCAAGAAGAGATGCAAGGTAAAGAAGAAGGAAATTTCAGCGCTTCATCGCTATCAAAACAAGTTAAGTTTGTACCTAGAAACGCTACTGCTGATGCACGTATTACATCAAAACAAGTCCCTGCACATCAACTGTCTGCATATAGACTCAAAGTTCACAACAAGTCTCTGTTACCCTATGTAGATATAACCTACTGTAAAGACCCCAACGTACTCGTAAAACGTTTACAACTGCTAAGATCCTATCATGATGCTGGTTACACACAGTACAAAGAAGATATTTTTGAAATAGAGTATGAATTACGTCGTGTAGGTATTATTAAGTAAGCGCTTACCCTCACCTAAGTCATCCATCTGTAGTATATAGTCGATCGAGTAGCTATATTCGTATAGATTATTTCCCAACATTCTCCCTTCCTTAGGGTGTTAACTCCGCCTCTAGTTGTAGAGCCGGTCTCAAGCCCGGATAAAGAGAGGAGAGGCACCCTAGCCCTTTAGCCCATTAGCCCTTTAGCCCTTTAGCCCATTAGCCCTTTAGCCCTTTAGCCCATTAGCCCTTTAGCCTATTAGCCCTACAAGGAATGTGCGGTAATCTAATCTTCTTAGAACAAAGGTATCCCCTGACATGTTCTAAACACATGTTGAATCGAGTACAGTGTTCTATTATAGTCTTGATCACTTATTTAGTGTTCTAAACACATCAATCAATGTTCCGATCACATGATAAAGTTAACGGCATAGAGTGCAGTGTTCGATTCTAGTCTTGTTATGTTTCTTTAGTGATTTGCAAGTCTAAACATGCATAATGACGTCATCACTGCAGCACGTGCTTACTCTAGCTATCCCGATGCAGGTTTAAACTTGTTCGATAGAGCTATGCCTTGACATAAGGGAAGGCCTTAACAGCTTATGTATAGCCGCTATTGTTTAAAGATAGCTGCTGTTAAGAAAAAGCACGTAGAATTTTTCAAATTACCCGCCACCACATTTCAAAGGTATGAGGGTTAGTGCTGTAAAGATACCTGCACGATGCAAAGCTAACTTTCTTCATCAGAGCAGCCACCATCTTGTGTGAGCACCTCTAGACCGTATCATAAGGAGCTGTGTATAGTCACCGTCTTGTCGCTGCTACCTTGCGCAAGCACCCCTAGGGCGTCTCATAAGGGCAGCAGCCATCTTATGCAAGCGCTCTTAAGCTGCCTCATAAGAAGCTATGTATAGCACACATCTTGTAGAATTAGATAGCTGCCAATGCCAAAGGGCCTAAGTAGGGATCGAACCGTCGATCTCATCATTAGACTATGTTTTTCTTATGCTATCATATTCCTGATACTGCAAACCCAGGTATCAGGTTTTGCTCTACGATACACCGTTTTCGAGATATTTAACATTTTGTATTTAAGCCCTAAATTTAATGAATCGAACCTGCACGGCACGTTATACTCTCTACCATAGCTAAACCTGATCATGTTACGAAGACTTGCTTCAATACAAGCTAAAGCAGAGCGAATGCCAAAGGGCTTAAGGAGGAACCGAACCGTTGATCTCATCATTAGACTATGTTTTTCTTGTTCCTCGTACTGCGAACCGAGGTACTGGGCAGAATTTTTTTTGTCCGTTTTGCTCTACGATGCACCGCTTTCGAGATATTTAACATTTTGCATTTAAGCCCCAAATTTAATAAATCGAACTAGCACGACGCGTTAGCCTCTAAGCTAGCTGTCTTCATAAGAGCAGCAGCCATCTTGTGCAAGCACCCTTAAGGCGTCTCATAAGGAGACGTGTATAGCCGCCATCTTGTGTCCACCATCTTGCGCAAGCGTCCTTAGGGCGTCTCTAGCCATCTTGTGCAAGGACCCTTAAGCCGCCTCATAAGAGCAACCGCCATCTCGCGCAAGCATCCCTAGGGCATCTCATAAGGAGCCATGTATAACCGCCATCTTGCGCAAGCATCCCAAGGGCGTCTCATAAGAACCTATGTATAGCGGCCATCTTGCATAAGCACCTTTACGGAGTCATGTATAGCCACCATATTGTGCAATTAGCGTCGAGAGATGGCTGCTGCAGAATTTTCCTTTTTAAATTATCCGCCACCATATTTCAAAGGTATGTTCCTAAAGAGTGTAGCACTGAGGTTTGCGATGTAAGATGGCGGATGACAGCTGACAAAAAAGCGCGTGAGTTTGTTTACTAAACAGGAGCACGTGGAATTTTTCAATTTGCCGCCACCACATTTCAAAGGTATCTAGCTAAAGATGACAGCACGGTGCTCTCTTGATTAAAGATGGCGGATGACAGCTAACAGAACTTTTCAAATTGCCCGCTACTACATGTCATAAAGAGGGTAGCACGGTGTTCTGTGGATTAAAGATGGCGGATGACACCTGACGAAATTGTCCGCATGATAGCAGCACAGTGCTCTATTGATTAAAGATGGCGGATGACAGCTGTCAAAAAAGCACGTGGCTTTGTTTCCAAACAAGGGCACATAGAATTTTTCAAATTGCCGCCACCACATTTCAAAGGTATCTAGCTAAAGAGTGCAGCACTGTGCTCTGTTGATTAAAGATGGCGGATGACGGCTGTCAAAAAAGCGCGTGAGTTTGTTTCCAAACAAGAGCATGTAGAATTTTTCAAATTGCCGCCACAACATAGAGGGCAGCGCGGTGCTCTCTTGATTAAAGATGGCTGCTGTCATGTGGAATTGCCTGCCACCACATTTCAAATGTAACTAGCTAAAGAGGGCAGCACGGTGCTCTCTAGATTAAAGATGGCTGCTGTCAAAAAGCATTTTTCAAATTATCCGCCACCACATTTCAAAGGTAAGTAGCTAAAGAGAGCACCACTGTGCTCTATAGATTAAAGATGGCGGATGACAGCTGTCAAAAAAGCACGTGGATTTGTTTACCGATTCTAATCTCGCGCTAGTGAGGTTAAGTTGGTAGCACTAAGGTTTACGCCCGTTAAGATGGCAGCAATGCGGATGACAGGTGATGAATTTTATAGCTACTGCGATAAAGAGGACAGCACAGTGCTCTGTGGTTTAAAGATGGCGGACGACAGCTGTCAAAAAAGCACGTGGATTTGTTTATCTCACGCTTGTGAGGTTAAGTTGGTAGCACTAAAGTTTAGGCCCGTCAAGATGGCAGCACTGCCGATGACAGGTGACGAATTTTACGGCTACTGCGATAAAGAGGGCAGCACAGTGCTCTGTAGTTTAAAGATGGGGGATGACAGCTGTCAAAAAAGCACGTGGCTGTCAAAAAGCACGTGGCTTTGTTTACCTCGCGCTAGTTAGGTTAAGTTGGTACTACTGAGGTTTAGGCCCGTCAAGACGGCAGTACTGAGGTTAGCGATGCGTTGTTGTCTGTCAAAAAGCACGTGGCTGTCAAAAAACACGTGGCTTTGTTTACCTCATGCTAGTTAGGTTAAGTTGGCACTACTGAGGTTTAGGCCCGTCAAGATGGCAGTACTGAGGTTAGCGATGCGTTGTTGTCGATGACAGCTGTCAAAAAGCACGTGGCTTTGTTTACAAATTCAAATCTCGCGCCAAAATTCAAATCTCCTGCCAGAATTCAAATTTCCCGCCAAAATTCAAATTTCCCGGGGGAGGAGGCGCCAGAACTCTCCCATTATACTACTATCGTAGATCTTCTAATGCTTCAGATTGGCGACAGTGAGAAGTATCACTTTTGTTTGATTAAGAATCTTCCACGTCTTGTGCGCTCATCTCTTACGAAGAACCATAATATAATTTATATTTGCAGACGGTGTTTGTCTTACTTTTCTAATAAGGAAAAATTTCCGGTGGGCAAAAGTATAATGCCTTCGGATAGGGAACGGCCAGTGTACTTTACCGAGTATAAGGTTAAAGAGACAGTGCCTTTTATTGTGTATGCTGACACAGATTGCATACTGATACCTGTGTCTACTTGTTTTCCAAGTGATAACACCTCACATTCAACTCCAATTCACGAACATGTGCCATACAGCGTAGCATATTTTTTACACTGTAGTTTTGACAGAGATTTGTGCTCTTTCAAACTCTATCGAGGTAGTGTTTGTGTAAAATGGTTCGTAGATGAGATGTATAACTTGGTGGACACGCTTGCGCCCTATTATTTTGAAACGAAACCAATGTTAGCATTAATTGTTGAGCAAGAAAATGAATTTCTTTCGTCTACATTATGTCACATATGTGAGAAGGAAATTGCAGATAATGAAATTAAAGTTCGCGATCATTGTCATTTAACGGGTGTTTACAGGGGATCAGCACATCAATTGTGTAACTTACAGTATCGTAAAATTTCTATCTTTCCGGTGGCATTCCATAATTTGACAGCCTATGATGGACATTTCATAATTAGAGAACTGCATAGGAAGGGAGGGGATGTTGTGACAAATCTCAGAACGAACATTAAACTATTAGCAGTGAACATGGAACGATACAAAGGATTTTCAAACTTTATACGTTATAACCAAAGACAGTGTGTTGAACTAAGATTTATAGAAACTTACAACTTTATTCCTTTTTCGCTGGACAAAATATCCCTATTACTTAGTGACGAGTCAAAGCTTGTAACGAGACGGTATTTCACCGATGATTTACAGTTTAAACTCACTTCTCGGAAAGGGATATTTCCATACGAATATGTTACTAGTATGGAGGTGTTAGACGACACTAGTTTACCGTCAAGGAGTTCATTCTTTAGCTCTTTAAAGGGTGAAACTGTTTCGGAAGAAAACTACGCGTTTGCTCAGCTTATTTGGAATAAGTTTAACTGTAAATCGTTGGGTGAATATTCTGATCTTTACTTGAAAATCGATACTTTACTCTTGGCCGATGTATTTGAAAACTTTAGATTGAGTGGAAAAGAGATATATGGTATTGATGCCGCTCATTTCTACACGGTACCGTCTATGGCATGGAGTGCTATGAAGAAAATAACAGCTGTCCAGCTAGAATTACTTCAGGATATCGACATGCTGCAGTTTTTGGAACGCTCCATACGCGGTGGTAATGTGCAATGCGTTACGCGGCATGCAGTAGCAAATAACAAGTACATGTTAACATACGATGAGTCCAAACCGGAATCATACATAATGTACTTTGACGTGAACAATTTGTATGGATTCGCTATGCAACAGTTTCTTCCAACGAGCGGCTTTCAATGGGTGAAAACGTTGAGAATTTAGACATTATGAATGTAGGAGATGAAGCAGATGTTGGGTTTATGGTAGAAGTTGATTTAATCTACCTGCCAGAACTTCATGATAAACATGCCGATTATCCATTGTGTCCTGAAAAATCTACGAAACTAATGAGTACTCTTTACAACAAGGAACGGTATGTTCTTCATTATAGGCTATTAAAACAGTGTGTAGAATTAGGTATGAAAGTAGCTCATATTTACGGAGCGATTCAGTTTAATCAGAGCGCATGGTTAAAATGCTACATTGATTTGAACACAGAGAAACGAAAGTTAGCAAAAAATGAGTTCGAGAATAGTTTCTATAAATTAATGAATAACGCAATTTTTGGTCGTTCATTAATGAACGTAAGGAAGCTGCGCGACGTCAGATGGGTCACACAGTGGGAGGGTCGTTCTGGTGCAGGTAAGTTGATCTCAAGAGCAAACTTCAAACGTCGTATTATAGTAGACGAACAGTGTATGGTTATCGAAATGAAGAAACTTCAAATTCATCACAATCAAGCAGTTTACCTCGGTGCTACAATTTTAGATTTGTCAAAAATGAAAATGAACGATTTTCACTACAACGTTATTTTGAGAAACACAAAATCAAACTCACAACTACTCTACACTGACACCGACAGTTTGATATACAATTTTTCATTTGATATATATATGAGTTTATGAAGGAAAATTCAGTTTTGTTTGATACAGAAATTTATGATGAAAATAATCCTTTCCAAATTGAAAGAAAAAATTCAGGTGAAATAGGTTTGATGAAGGATGAAAACGGTGGAAGTATTGTTGAAGAATTTGTAGGTTTGCGACCAAAGATGTATGCTATTAAGTTGTGTGAAAAAGAGAAACCTACATGTAAAGCTAATGGTGTCAAAAAAAATGTTGTCGATCACCTTACAATTGATCAGTATAGACGTTGTCTGTATGAAGGTGAACAAGTGACCAAACTACAAGTGTGCATTACTTACAATTCTCATTCTATGTTCACGGTTCGTCAATTCAAACTAGCACTCACAGCTAATGATGATAAAAGGTACATCACAGATAACAAAATTAATACATTACCATTTGGACATTACAGTCTTGCAGAGAAAAGAAGTGTAACTAATGTATGGCTATCTTGCAAAGTAGGTTTGATTTTTGTGAACACCTCCTCCACTTTGTCATCAGTTTACCCTTCTTGTAAAATAATGTAATTTTCTCTGAAGGTGAGTATTAAGTAATAAGAGGAGAAGCTCCTGTGATTGCTTTAATCATTTTATTTTAGAAACTTTTGTTTCATTTTGTAATTAATTAAAGAAAAAAATGTAATCTTATAGAATTTCAAACTAGATAAACATTTCACTCGCTGTTTCTTTTTATTCAATGTATTGTACTGTATTTATACTTTTAAAGCACATTGCATACTATTATATTTATTTAATTATAAAAAAGGAATCTTACAGAATTTCACTCGCTGTTTAAGTACATTGTATACTATTGTACCAACTAGTATTGTACTGTAAGTTAACTTTCTATCATTTATATATTAAAGTGCATTGTAAACCTTTATTTAATCTTTTTTCTTTTTTGAAAAAATAAAAACTACACTAGATGATCAAAAGGCTGATTTTCTTTCAAACTATCCTGCGCAGCCTCTCCTTTTATTCCTTGTACTCTAACTAAAGTAGGAGTAGGAGAATGAAAAAAAGAGAACATATTTCCTTTTACAATCAAGTTTATTGAATAGGAAACTACAGAGGTTTTTCAAAATATAAACTTTTGATTGAATTTGTAACTGCAACCACGAGGAGAGATCTGCAGAGACTGAATCTTCGACCGCCACCAGAGGAGAGTCCTGCAGAGGGAAAAAAGAAAGAAAAATTAGTTGATAGCAGCATAAAACAGAAAAAGCAAGCAAGAAAAAAAAGAAACTAATTTTTTTCTTTACCTTAATAATTGATGAAATAGTAACTAATATCAAGCTCGGACGTTGTTGTTCGCACTTAATATCAAGCTCGGACGTTGTTGTTGGCACTATGAGGAGAGACCTGCAGAGGAGAAAAAAATAAATAAATTAGTTAGGAGCTGAATAAAACCGAAAGACAAGCAAGGAAAAAAGGATGGTATTATATCTATTTTTTTCACCTTAATAATTGATGTATTAGTAGCTGATATCAAGCTCGGACGATGTCGTTGTTGTTAGCTCCTGAATCCTGACAAGCCTGGTGGAAGTTCGCCTTCAGATGATCTGGTAGATACTGCCAGAGCGCACTTAACTGATGTTGTTCGTACATAGATAATATGTTTTCAGGGAAGAAAGCCCACTCAAATTTATTGAATCTGCTCACACCTTCTTTCTTAAATTTGTTTATCACTGAACACACTATTCTCATCACACCATCTGACGATTTTATCCAACTATGAACTGCGTGAACGTTGAACATAGCACAGCTGCCTGAATGTCTTGCAACATGTGGTAAATGGCGCGGACAGTCAACAGGGAAACACTCGTTACGCATTGTTCTTAAATCAGGTACACCTTCTATAGTGTTCAAGTCAATTATGCATGTACGAGGATACTCTCGCAGTGCTAATAGACGTAACTCATTAACACAGTTGCACACAACCAGATATTGGTATTGTTGTTCACTGAGAAGATTGAAAAACGACGTAAGCGTGAAATTTAAATTAGGTACACTCATACCTAATAGAGCAGTAGATAACACATTTGTAGACGAATCTATATTACAACAGGCTATCTCGTAACCTCCAGTAGGTAAGCTCTGAATGTCAACTATCACTCCTCTGGGTTTTGCACTCATGGTGTGCTTGATATCGAAGAACTGAAGCAGAGAATCTTCACTCTTTCGTTTATATACACTATTAGAAAGAAAAAAAGGAAGAAAAACTCGCGCAAGATTATTGGAAGATAAATACTTCATTCGTTAGTGGTTTATAACTTATTATGCGATCATGAATAATAATGCAATGCAGAGTAGTGTTGGCTGGAATAGGTTCGTTTGTTTCAATTTCAACGCGAACATCTACAGAGGAAGATTTTATCGATTCAACCTGTTCCATGCAATTAACAACAACAATAGGACAATGCGAGTGAAATTCACTTCGCGATATGTTCGGTTCGGAACGATTATCATCAAGCTGATAGTACGCATTACGAAACTTGATGAACATATCATACAATTCACTGTAGTCGCCATTGTTAAAATTAGCTACAGCCTTTTCATAGGGATAAAAGTTTGAAATTAAGAATACGGCAACGGATCGAATATTACAGTGATCGAACAGAGAAGAAGAAACATTAATTTTCTTTCCATCGGTTTGGAAAGCAAGCATAAAAACTCTCGGTTTTTCTATTTGTGACGTAGTCATAACAGTCCAATTAATTTTCGTTGAATTTGGAATAGTAGGTAACTCGTGATAACTCCACGATCGAAATGCTACAGGAATAGAAGGATTTTTTGGATTAACTTTATGCGTTTAACTTCTTCCTCGTCGGACAGTATTAGAGTTGGTAGCTTTATATACATTTTTCGTACTTTAACCTTAGCTGTATCTTCCGCGTTGGCTGAAAACAGTGCACATTTGTCATCTCTAGAACGAATAAAGATAAATTCAAGTTTACAGTTTATGAATGGTTTCCTGTAGTCTTCAAATAATCCGCAAAGAAGACTCAGTGGGATAATTGCATGGAACAGCTTTGTAATTGCGTGGGCAATATTAGCTTCGTTTGGTGGTGTAGAAATTGATGGAAAATAGCCAGCATTTTGCAGCGCTAACATTTCATTTTTAGAATAAGAGGCGAAAGTTTTTATAGCACTAGTCGTGCCTACACGTCGTGTTCTTTCAATCTCTTTCCCATTCAATTCAATACGCATTTCATCGAAGAGATTTGCTGCAAAGTTTTGATCGGGAGCGGCTGTAGCTGAAGGTGTATTATCTGCGCTTGATCTAACTATTTCACCTTCGATGTGAACATCAGCTTCAGAGGGTAAAAAGATATGTTCTTGGTTGTGTACAGGAACTCGAATTTCGTCGTTGTTTTCATATTTCGTGCCAGAATATGGATGATAGCTCCTTACTTCCCGCCTGGCAACTCTGTTGTCAAATATAACTTTGTCCGTTACGTTGAACATATTTCTCATTGATGTTAGCGTGATTGTACACAAAAAGAGACTAAAGTAGTTTTTGGTAGAGAATTAGAATTTATATGCTTTATCCTGGGGGCGGTCGGTAGCTTTGTAAAGTGATTTCGCACGAAAAGAGAGTAATGTTACCTTGATTACGCACACGAAAAGATAGTAAAGTATTTTCCGTAGGAGAAATAGAACTTATAGTAGTCGGTAGCCTAGCGATTGTAAAAAGTTTTTATTGTTTGTGGTTAATTTTTTCTTGTCGCGTACACGATGAGATTGTTTTTTTAAGCTTTTCTCTACATTTTACTACCTCTTTTAATCCTCGGTTTTTTGACTGGTTGTTGTAAATTACTACCATGATGTTGTTGTTCAACTGTTCCTTACTCGAATGATAGTACATAAGTGTACGCTTTATGTTATATATGATTACTGTATTTTTACTGGACGAATAATTAACTCTACTGTTACATTCTCATTTTGTAAGTCGATTGGGTTTTCGAACTGATCTTCGAGTACGACGGATATATGTTGAATAACACTAGTGTTTACCGGTAAGAAGCTTATAGTTGACGGTTGAACTACGATAGGATAGCCTGCTGGAACAAGCGGTTTAAAATTGTATAACGAATGTGTTTGTTTACCGTTGAGGTAGGAACCGGAACCTAACACGAGATTAAAACATACACGAATCGAGTTCACGTTATTAATTTTAATAATATCCCCTGAAATATGTAATTTATTAGCATCATATTTTCGACGTGAAAATTCTAACAAATCAGCAATTGAATCGGAAACATCAAAGTCTACGTCTAGGTTGGAGGACATTTTACAGCGAAGATAGGTCTTTTCGTAAGTAATAGTAATAAGTTTACTATCTCCATCTAAAGGGTCATTCTCCTTTTTGAGAATAGGAAAGTTGTTAATTATTGCTTCTTGAACTAGAGCTCCTATTTCCGAAAAAGTGTAACTACCTTCCGGTAATGTGAGTACAGTTGTTTTGTCTCCCTTCATTTTAATACCAATCTGGTTATTTGTGCTATTAACGATTACGTTACCTATTTCATTCAGCTGTGATTCATGGTTAGCATATTTCTCATATACATTTAACAGATAACCTAAGCTAGTACCAACACTGTTCGGTACATTGAAATCAATGTCAAACGGAGAATGCATAGTAGGTTTGTTGTTAATAGTCGAGATAAAAAACTAAGTTTTGGAGTGTATTCCCGCAGAAATAGAGTCACATTTTTAATAGTTAGCAAACTTTCTATTTTTGCAACAAGATCTTCGAATTCATGAATGCCTTCTGCTACACTCAAAAGAATTTTTTTACCATTCAAATATATAGCAAACTTATTATTTTTACTAGTGACATTTCGAATACTATTAGATGTAAATAGTGCGGCAAGACCTATTTCATAGAAAGAAGCTCTATTCAAATAAATCGGTGTTTCTAATACTACATCAATCTTCGAGCCTCTACCCTCGAGTGTAATCCGTCTTTCATACGGCATCGTGCACACTGAACACAAATACTAAGGTCGTGCTTTATTTATACAGTATAAAAATAGTAAACACAGATGGCCACAAATTGATGAATTAAAAGTTTGATAAGAATGAAAATTATATCGAATGTAACAGTTTCTTAAATATTCTAATACCTCTTTAGGGGGACGTAAATTACCAAAACTATCGAAGTAGTAGACATACGCACCTCGTTTACTGAACGCAACCCAGTGCGAACCAGATTTACTTATCGGTTCTAAATTCAAAATACAACTCTCATTTTTACGAGAAATTTTCGGTAACGTATCTCACATAAACACACCTCTGAAGTAGGGAATTTTTAAACGACATGCGTAACGATATAGATCTATGTTAGTTAATGCTCTATTCGGCAGACCTTCCATTATCTTTTGTATGCTGGAGGATTTAAGTAAATGCCCTTTCCTTTGTTTCGAGTAGAAAGCCCTTTCCCACGCATCGCTTCTAGAATTCGATTGTGGCGCTTCATTTCTTTTAATTCTTCCTGTGCGGCTTTCGCCTTGTTTACAGCCGATGCTTTGCCCGCAGCTCCACTTTCTAGACCGCCCAAGCCCGACAAGGCTGCAAATATCGGAAGGAGTGGAAGAAAACCACCTTTCTTTTTTTACAGCATGTTGTCTTTTTTTCTGTTTTACACGTTCTCTTCGATGTTTTGATTTTCTTCTTCGTCTACCGCCACCTACTTTAGTTTTCGCTTTCATAATACCCGTAACTGCTAGTGCAGCTGCTCTTTCTCCTAATGATGCGTCCTGAGAGTTTACACGAGACCAAGCCTTAGAGGCTAAGATTTCATCTGCTTCTTTCCTTCTGTTCTGGTCTTTGTATGTAGCGTAAGCGATATCGTGTTCTTTACATGCCTTATCTAATAGATTTATTCCTTGATCACCACGCTTAATTAGTTTTTCTAACTTCGTCCCAAGTCCACAGAATTTATAACCTGGTATGTGCAATTCTACTGGTAAATTATATATAGCATTATTAAGAACTTTGCCTATTATTCCTCCTTTCCCTACTCGTTTACATGGAGCTGCTACAACGTTGCGTCTTCGACGCAGCATACTCAAATAAGTGATCCTGCTATCAAGTGTGTTATTAGATACAAATTACATTTTTACACGATGTGCAACTGTTGAGTACTAAAAATGTATGTAAGTTTATTTTTATTTCTTTTTTTTGAAAGGTAGAAAGATATATATATAAGAGAGATATTTTTCTGCTCTCCTCATTTTACAGCGACATGGCATACATTCCTCGTCCGTTAAATTTAAAATCTGAGGTAGATCGGATAAGGACTTTCGCTAGATGGCGTGTACCGTGGATAGACCCCGTAAGTTTAGCTAAAGCTGGATTTTACTTCACGGGATACCTAGACGCAGTTAAATGTATTTTTTGCGGAATCGAATTATTTTCGTGGGATAAAGATGATGATCCGTTAACAGAACATAGAAAATGGTCACCTTCTTGTCGGTATATGAGGGGTTGTGAAGTTGGCAACATATTATTAGATCACTATAACAGGACAGCTCTTCCAGCACTTCTTAATACTACGTGTAGTGTGATGCACGAACCATTTTGGAAGTAGATAAGTAAAACAGAAGGTAAAAAAGTTCGTGTTTATTTAGTAATCAACAATAACTTTGAGAAAAAAGAAATCCACTGTGCACTCGATCGTTGAAAATTATTATCATCAAAAGAAAGTGATGGTAAAGACAATAAAACAATCGATATCTTCACCTGTTGCAAATCTGAACGACACAAAACGTTCAGTAAGAAAGAAAAAAAACATAGTAAACTGTTGCCGGACACAATACGCGGTCTCATATGCGGACCATCGAATGCAGGGAAGACTAATGTAATGATTAATTTGTTATTGCAACCGAACGGGTTACGTTTTGAGAATGTGTATGTTTACTCAAAATCATTGTCGCAGAAGAAATATATTGAGCTAGAGAAGCTTTTAAAATCTATTAAAGAAATAAAATGTGATTTTTACTCTGATCGTGAGCAAGTAATAGCGCCAGAAAAAGCTCAAAGATATTCCGTTTTTATTTTTGACGATGTAGCAAGCGACAAACAGCAGCACATGAAAGACTACTTTAGTAGAGGTCGACACCATATCGTGGATGTTTTTTACTTATGTCAGACCTATTCCTGCATTCCCAAACAACTTATTAGAGACAACGCTAATTTCATTATTCTGTTTAAACAAGATGCAAGAAATCTTCGGCATGTCTACGACGATCACGTGAACACCGATATGAGTTACAACCAGTTCACTGTTTTCTGTTATCGTTGTTGGTCGCAGTCGAAATTCAGCTTTCTCGTTATCGATAAGGATAGCGAAATAAGCAAAGGTCGATATCGAAATGGATTCGATATATTTTATGTGATATAAATGCGACAGTGTATACATTAACGAACTCATTTTCGAATTGTTGAGTAGAGAAAGAACATCACGATGGCATCAAACAACAGAACCAGTACCGTGTATGTAACGCGACCATCATCACGACATGATATTGCTACTAAATCATATGTAGATGAAAAATGATGGTTAATACAAATTACGTAACATCAACATCTGACGGAAACTTAAGTATTCATGGTAAACGTTTAAAGAACGTCGGCAATCCTATAAACATGGAGGATGCTTGTAAAAAAAATTATGTGTTAAAAACCGTTAAGGACAGTATTACTAAAGAAGAAATTCAACGTGATATTTTAGATCTTAAAAATGAAATGCATGACATATGTGAACTAGAAGAGGATGCAGTTGATTTTAAGAACAAAAGGCTGAAAGGAATAGCTCCAGCGATGAATGGAAACGAAGCAGTTTCGCTTGACACAATGCGTACGCACACTAACCATGTGCAGAGAAATTTAGAGAAACGAGTTAACGACGTTTCTGCACGCATAGAATATGTTGATTCTCTTTTACGTGATATTGTGTATGATCACCTTCCTGTAACTGACAATAACCTCAACATGAACAACAAGAGAATATCGGGTGTGGCAGATCCTGAAGAGGAACAAGATGCAATTTCGCTTTTATTTTTAGAAAAGCATACAAAAGGTAGACTACTACAACTGAATGACGATGGATCGATAGATATGCAAAATAAACGAGTAACAAACATTGGCAAACCTATTCATTCTACGGATGTGATTAATAAAGCATACCTAGAAAAACATTCAGCAGCGCGTGAAGAACTCGAAAAACTGAAGAATGAAATAAGCAATCAACAGAAACTAAACGTTGATGTGGGTGGTACTTTGAGTATGGAAAATAAGCGAATTACTAACGTACATAATCCGTTAAATGAGAAAGATGTTGCAAATAAAATCTTTGTAGAACAGTATGCAGCTGCGCGGAGAGAAGTTGACGAGTTAAAACTTGTCATATCTAAACTTCAGAAAAATTCTCTACCAGTAGAATCTAACGGAGAATTAAATATGAAGAACAAACGAATTACAAATGTTGATTCACCTATCCACGAGCAAGATATTGTTACCTAACAGTATTTAGAAACGTTTGCTACTGCAAAAGAAGAGTTTGAAGTGATGAAAAAGGAACTGCACAAAAAACCAAGAAAAGCTCTTTTTGAAATTAACAGTCTACCGTCAAATCAGTCACCAATATATATGCTACAAAACTGTCGACTTATGTATAAGCTTCCCTACACGGGTACACTTACACCGTTAACAGTGTCACGTGGTTCTCTGGTATATGCGATGATTAATCACGTGAACAATCCAATCGAATTAGAAGTAGGTACACCAATTGCTGTAAAGGAAGGTGATGAAATTCAATTCCGCCTAAAAGATCCAGAACAATGGAATACTAACGATCTTCCGCTCCATATACTCTTTGAATATACTATATATGAGTAAAACAATAGACGTTACACTTCAGTTTAAAAAATGCAGGCGAACATAGTGGAAAAAAGTCGTGTAAAGGATAAACTAGCAAAATTAAGAAAAGATGTAAAAACAAATATAACTCTCTTAAAGCAGATATGGCTTTAAACCAACTAAAGTTAGAAGAAATATTTAAACCAATAACTGCACCATTAAATAAACTGCAGCAGCTTACAGTTAACTCGAATAGATTAAATGCAAAGAAAAATCGAAAATTAAATAGTTATATAAGTGATGAAGAAGAAGAAGAATCAGAAGAAGAAGAAGAAGAAACTCTGGACAGAAAAGTTACAACTCTCCTGCAAAATTATCTTAACCCACAATTGAGACACAAAGTTGATAGAATATTCGGGGTTCGAGTAGTTCATGGAGAACACTATTTAGGGAGTGAAAAAGTACTGTTTCGCGATAACAATCTTATAATTGACAATTTTAACTATCCTTTAACTGAAGGTCTCCTTGAATTAATATTTCAGAAAGATCCGGACGCACAGTTGTATGATGATAAGGATCTGTCAGCTTACAGTCATATATTAAATTACACTAACGTGCACAGGAAACAGTATGACGCAGGCAAGCCAATGAGAGGCACGAAATCGCTCAAATTTCAAAAAATTATCAAGCCATTAGTAGAAGATGCAAAAGTGAAAAAAGGAAGGAGCACACCAAAATTTGTAAGTGTACACAAATACAAACGTACAGGAAGAGGATCAAAAGTACCCAAGTGGAAAAATGAACAAAGAAAGAAGATCGAATTAGTTCATTGGAATGATCCAAACAGTGTAGTGGAGAGACTGAAAAAGTTAATAGCATCTAGAAGTGCTGGTCATTCGTCACACGAAAACGAAATCTTGTCAATCGAAGAAGAACTTCGAAAGTCGAAGTACATCGAATAAATGAACACTGCGCGGTGGGACGAACTTCCGTTCGCAAATATATTTAAAGCGGTTAGATTCTCAAAGGATATTTCAGTAATCTATGAAATTGGATGTGAAGACAGAAGAAGCAACTGGCAACAACTGGCTATAGATCGACTGCGATTCAAGAAACGAATAGACGACACAGAACAAATTCTTTTATCTATACTTTATGAACAATATCAGAGAAGAAATAGCGAAAGAACTCCACGCTCCAGTGCGAAAGAATTTTGAAAGACGGAGCGTTATTAGCCTCGGAAGAGATGATTTACATCAAGCGGATCTTGTTGATATGTCTCTGTTTTCGAAAGTTAATAGTGGATATAAATACATGTTAACTGTTATTGATGTTTATTCAAAGTATGCCTGGGCAGTTCCACTTAAAACAAAAACAGGAAACGAAGTAGTGGAGAATATGGAACGCATCTATTCAAAATGTAAACGCTATCCAAAACATCTGCAAACTGACAGGGGAAAATAATTTTATAATAAGATTTTTCAACAGTGGATTACAATAAGAAAAATTAAGCACTATTCGACAGGGAGCAGCTTGAAGGCAAGCGTAGTTGAACGCTTCAATCGAACACTGAAGCAGTGGATGTGGAGGAAATTCTCGGCGTGTGGATCATACCACTGGCTTCGCATGCTACCAAAACTATTAGATGAATATAATAATCGAAAACATCGTACGATTGGTATGAAAACTATAGACGTCACAAATAATCTACAACAACTTGCTACTGTGTACAAATTACGGGAAATGAAGAAAAAGAAGTCACCTTATCCACCAAAATTTAAAGTAGGTGACACAGTACGAATAAGTAAAATTAAGCGATATTTTACAAAGGGCTATACTCCTAATTGGAGTAATGAATTATTTACTGTAAGAAAAGTAAAAGAAACATCACCGAGAACTTACTTCCTTCACGACTATCAAAATAAACCAACATTTGGTGCGTTCTATGAACAAGAACTGCAGAAGACAAAACATCCTAAAATATACCTCATTGATAAAATTTTAAGAAGAAAGAACGACAAGGTTTTCGTATCGTGGCTAGGATTCGACGCCACGCATAATTCATGGATTCCGAAGGAATATGTATTCTAAAAAATCAATAGTCAGTACGCTAGTATAATATATTTTTAATTTTTTACTCTAATGTCTGATAGATTTACCATCTTATAGTGTCCTCTCTCTATTGTTGCAGACTTCCCTTGCTCAAGAAACTGTGCTGTTTGTTTTGTTGATGGCAACGTTGGACATTACCTCAAGCAAGAAGATATTTTCACCTCAACTCTGCATAATTAATTCGAAACATTTGTGAAACATGTATCTTAATAAATTATATTAAACAAAATTTAACTAAAGATAACCTCTTGTAATTTTTTAATAAAAAATTAAACTCCCTCCTTTTTCCTACTCCTTTACGTATCTGTGTTAGCGCGACGTAAAAAAATTCTCTTTAATTAGATTATCTGTCTAAGAGCAGAAAAGAAATCAAGATAAATAAAATATATTTTTGCACTCACCTATAACGGTTCAAATAAATTAAATTCTCCTCCTCCTCCCAGTTTCACTTCTTATTCTTCTACTATATAGAAAGAAAAAGTTAATGTAAAATTAAAATCTTTCGCAATCCGACAATAGACGAAGTCTTGAAATTTTTAAAAAAAGTTAAAACTCACCAAAAATATCACCATCACTTCCGTGATCGTCCATTAACTCTCTTAGTTCAGCTAACATAACGTTGCACGAAAAGAAACTAAATTTGTGAATAAACAATAGATGGAAGTTCGGACTTTCGCGTCGTAACAAAATACGAGTATGCACCCCAACGAGAAGCCGAAACTCTTCGTTAGTCAAATGACGTATTCTGTTTACAATCGCTCTTTCAAATGAGCCCTGTATTTCCACTATATTATTTATCTCACACATTTCCTGTAATCTAACTACTTCCCGCAGCGCTAGAAGCTTTTCAAAGAGAGTTTCTTGGACAGGTGGCATTTGGATAGCTGTTTGAAACTGTAACGTACCTACAGCAAGAATTCGCAGTATATATACCCGTTCTAACGGCGACATGTAATTTGAAAAAAACTAGTTTTAAAAAAACCTGCTTATATACAACATCTGCTAGTAAGCTGCGTAGCGACCTGGACTTCAGTTTACGCATCCTTTTTTTGTAGCCTTGACGAAACCGTGGTCAAAGCACGGCCATGACCAGCAATGACCGCGAAAGAAGTAAGACGTTAACCGGTTTATGCGAAAGCTGCTTGCAGGAAACATCCGGGATAGATATACACTACAAGGGAATGTTCTGCTTCAAACATATGTCTACAAAATAATAATTTTACACACAATAAATTCGCGTGTGGTAATATAATGTGATATTATCTTACACCTAGCATTACAATTTTTATATAAAGCAAGTGAATTCGCTCACATCTAGATGAGTACAAGTTCGATCCTCCTCGTTGGCAATCATAAAATTATTCTCTCTAGTTCGCTATTTTCACACTAGGCAACTGCTAAGAGAAGTATACCTTAAAGCTAACTGGAGTATACGCCATGTCAGTGTGACGTAACGTAAACTGTAGCACACTATTTAAAAAAGTGTGTGAATAAATATTAAGGTATTGTCCTTGGTGGCAACAGTGTGTGCGTGTCATCAGTCATGGAGCGACAAGTAAAGAATGAGTTTGGTGAGAAGAGAAACCGTAACATCCAGTGTAAATGTGAACTTTGTACACCAAATATTAAACCTGATCTTTTACGTACAATATATTTCTCACTAGTAAGTGAGGCTATTACATCATACTATACACATGGCAGTTTACTTCGAATGCCACAACATCTAATTCGCTATTTACCATCTGGGTTACTCTCAACATATGCTGCTAAAGATTTAGATGAAGCATGGGAGAAACTACCCTACTATGTAAAAGCAAAACTGGAAATAGCAGTCTGCAGCCCATGTGTCAGACATTATTGCTACAGAGGACAGGACGAAGTTGATGGTTTTGACGGACCGAATCCAATGATTAAAGACTGTGAAGCATGTAAGAAAGAATTTAATCATGTATTTTGAACTAACAGGTAAATAAAACAGTGTGATGTTCCACTTATTATTCGAGTTGCTTGAATAATTCATCCTAACCTATATATGCATACACATACTTTGTTTCTTTTTTTGTTTTTACACCAACCAAATGCTATAACCTTGAATCCTTTACCAGATTTTATTTTTTCTATCATCTAATCACCAACCTGTGTAGGTGTGACAAATTATAGCTTTCACTCACACACTATCTCAATTCAGAGGTTGATTAAGAAATAATTCGTAATATTTTATTTTAAAAGAAACCATGCTTTACAGTTTTTCAACCAATATTTCGGTTACGTGGCAACACGTTCTTTTGTTTTGTTAAAACACTGTCGTGTTTGATGTCTTTGTTCACTGAAGTTCTTTGCTGTTGTTCTTTGCGGTGAATTCACGCGCCCCTAACTGATTCATTAGACGATTTATTATTTCATCTTCCGTGCTAAACATATATATTCGATATAATTTTTGATGAGATAGCACATCATGTGTTAGCCTAACTAATTTATTCGTTCAGAGATCATAATGCATTTTTTTGTGTTAGCCATCTTGGACAAAGATAATAAGTAATCACAGACATAACACTCTCATGTATGGGTTGTTTGACCTCGAAGAGTACAAACAGTTGCCGACGTATCCAACAAAAATGGCGAGATGTTTTTGTTTTATTCCGTATGTAAAAATTCATACTATCGCGTTCGTAACAACGGAATGTCTTAATCAACCTCTGATTTCAGACTTTATCCGAGTTTTTTTAAATTAGTTTTTAACTAGTACAATGATATTTCATAGAAAACATTTATTGATGTAAGGTTAGTAAACAGTGTGTGTGTGTGTGTGTGTGTGTGTGTGTGTGTGTGTGTGTGTGTGTGTGTGTGTGTGTGTGTGTGTGTGTCTAACGTCAAGATTTTACAGCTAGATGTGTTTTCTGTCGAAAAATAATTAAAAGGTAAGTAGTCGAAGGAAAAGAATATTTTATTAAACTAAGCACTTTTTGTCTCAACCTTCACTGCTCACCAGTTGGCTAGAGTCGTTAGTAGCTAACCTTCAACAGACAAGTAAGCAGGAGGAGAGGAGCGATTCTTTTTTTACAAAAAAACTCATATCCTGTTCACCTTTCGCCAGCAAGTAACCTTGTAAAGCAAATCCAGTTGCTGCAATTATTTCACATGTAGCTGTCTCACCTTGAGCAGTGAGAGGAACTCCAGCAAGTAACTTTTAGAAGCAAATCTACTCACAGGACCTTGCCTTTCAAGAAATATTTACCTCTTACATAAAGACCTCTGGGTAAGTGTAGTTAACATTTCTGACATGCACCCTAACAAGTACAAGAACTCTGAAAAAAAGATTTAGTACCATATCTAACATGATGATTTATGTCTAAATGTCTTTCCTGTCACCAACATAATCAATTTAAGAGGTAATCATATAGGCAAGTAGGGTATATTTTTTTGCTAATTGAACTAAGCAGTTAATTACATTTAATAGAGGTTCTTTTTAAATCTCTACTAGAAGAGTAAGGTTAATAGTGAACTTGTTTTGCTCTTACAATACCTTTCAGTAAAAAGATACTCAATTACGCACTATAACAAGTGATGTTACCTATCATGCCCACCCACCTAGGCATAGCAGTAGAAAGCTACCGCAAGGAGCGACATTCCACACTTGTGTGTAGCCTTGACAGATAGAGGCGCCCTCCGCACGTGCCTTAGCAAGTGAGAGGCCCCTTCAGGGGGAGAGGAAGCGCACGGGCATGCGCAGTGGCTGCCGCTGGTCCAGAATTCTTCTCTCGCAGCGCTGGTCCAGAATTCTTGTTTTACATCTACTAACGTGTACCAGTGTTCTAGTCGTGTTGCAATTACTAAGCGTGTGACCCGAGCGAGTTGGCTACGCAGTGTGCTTTCTTGATTTTCGTATGACATATATCAGTGTATTTGCAATTACTAGGCGTCTTAGCAGTGCGATGAACGAGTTAGCTACGCGGTATAGATTTTTTTATTTTCGTACTAAGCAAATCATTTGAAGTGTTGCCGAGTTAGCTATGCGATATGTGCACAGTGTGTTTTTGATTTTCATACTAGGCAAGTGATAGGCGAGATAGCTATGCGATATGTGCACAGCGTGTGTTTTACACTAGGTAAATCATTGAAGTTGTACTTTTGCTCTGAACACATCAAACAATGTTCTTACAGTGTTCGATTCTAGTCTTGCTATACTTCAATCTAATTTTCTTAGAACAAAGATATCCCCTAACATGTTGTATCGGATCACATGTTAAGGTTAACGACATCGAGTGCAGTGTTCGATTCTAGTCTTGTTATGTTTCAATCTAATTTTCTTAGAACAAAGGTATCCCCTAACATGTTGTACAGTGTTCGGTTCTACTTGTTTAGTGATCTGAACACATCAATCAATGTTCTGATCACATGTTGTATCGAGTGCAGTGTTCAATTCTAGTCTTGTTATGTTTCAATCTGATCTTCTTAGAACAAAGGTATCCCCTAACATGTTGTACAGTGTTCGGTTCTACTTGTTTAGTGATCTGAACACATCAATCAATGTTCTGATCACATGTTAAGGTTAACGACATCGAGTGCAGTGTTCGATTCTAGTCTTGTTATGTTTCAATCTAATTTTCTGAGAACAAAGGTATCCCCTAACATGTTGTACAGTGTTCGGTTCTACTTGTTTAGTGATCTGAACACATCAATCAATGTTCTGTTCACATGTTAAGGTTAACGACATCGAGTGCAGTGTTCAATTCTAGTCTTGTTATGTTTCAATCTGATCTTCTTAGAACAAAGGTATCCCCTAACATGTTGTACAGCGTTCGATTCTACTTATGTAGTGTTCTGAACACACCAAACAATGTTTTAATCACATGTTGAAGTTAACGACATCGAGTACAGTGTTCGATTCTAGTCTTGATCACTTATTTTGTGTTCTGAACACATCAATCAATGTTCTGATCACATGTTGTATCGAGTACTGGCTGTCTCATAAGGAGCTATGTATAACCGCCATCTTGCGTCTGCCATCTTGCGCAAGCATCCTTAGGGGTGGGGGGGCGTCTCTAGCCATCTTGTGCAAGGATCCTTAAGCCGCCTCATAAGAGCAACCACCATCTTGCGCAAGCATCCCTAGGGTGTCTCATAAGGAGCCTTGTATAACCGCCATCTTGCGAAAGCATCCCAAGGGCGTCTCATAAGAAACTATGTATAGCGATCATCTCGCATAAGCACCTTTAAGGACTCATGTATAGCCACCATCTTGTGCAATTAGCGTCGAGAGATGGCTGCTGTAGAATTTTTCTTTTTAAATTATCCGCCGCCATTTTTCAACTAAAGAGTGTAGCACTGAGGTTTGCGATGTAAGATGGCGGATGACAGCTGACAAAAAGCGCGTGAGTTTGTTTACTAAACAAGAGCACGTGGAATTTGCCGCCACCACAGTTCAAAGGTATCTAGCTAAAGATGGCAGCACGGTGCTCTCTTGATTAAAGATGGCGGATGACAGCTAACAGAACTTTTCAAATTACCCGCTACTACAGAGAGCAGCACGGTGCTCTGTGGATTAAAGATGGCGGATGACAGCTGACGAAATTACCCGCAGCACAGTGCTCTATTGATTAAAGATGGCGGACGACAGGTGTCAAAAAAGCACGTGGCTTTGTTTACTAAACAAGAGCACGTGGAATTTTCCGCCACCACATTTCAAAGGTATCTAGCTAAAGAGTACAGCACTGAGGTTTGTGATGCAAGATGGCGGATGACAGCTGTCAAAAAGCACGTGGAATTTGTCACCGGCACAAAGAGGGCAGCACGGTGCTCTCTGGCGGTTGACAGCTGTCAGAAAAGCACATGGGTTTGTAAAGCGCGTAGAATTTACCACCACCACATAGAGGGCAGCACGGCGCTCTCTGGATTAAAGATGGTGGTTGACAGCTGCACGTGGCTTTGTTTCCAAACAAGAGCACGTGGAATTTGCCGCCACTACATTTCAAGCTAAAGAGTGCAGCACTCAGGTTTGCGATGCAAGATGGCGGATGACAGCTGTGACGTACCACATTTCAAAGGTAAGTAGCTAAAGAAGGCAGCACTGTGCTCTCTAGATTAAAGATGGCGGATGACAGCTGCACGTGGCTTTGTTTCCAAACAAGAGCATAAAGAATTTGCCGCCACTACATTTCAGCTAAAGAGTGCAGCACTGAGGTTTCGGATGCAAGATGGCGGATGACAGCTGTGACGTACCACATTTCAAAGGTAAGTAGCTAAAGAGGGCAGCACTGTGCTCTATGGATTAAAGATGGCGGATGACAGCTGCACGTGGCTTTGTTTATCTCACGGCAGTGAGGTTAAGTTGGTAGCACTCAGGTTTAGGCCCGCCAAGATGGCAGCACTGCCGATGACAGGTGACGAATTTTACACCTACTACGATAAAGAGGGCAGCACAGTGCTCTGTGGTTTAATGATGGCGGATGACAGCTGTCAAAAAAGCACGTGGCTTTGTTTACCACGCGCTAGTTAGGTTAAGTTGGTACCACTAAGGTTTAGGCCCGTCAAGATGGCAGTACTGAGGTTAGCGATGCGTTGTTGTCTGTCAAAAAGCACGTGGCCGTCAAAAAACACGTGGCTTTGTTTACCTCGCGCTAGTTAGGTTAAGTTGGCACCACTGAGGTTTAGGCCCGTCAAGATGGCAGCAGTGAGGTTAGCGATGCGTTGTTGTCGATGGCAGCTGTCAAAAAGCACGTGGCTTTGTTTAGAAATTCAAATCTCCCGCCAAACTTCAAATCTCCCGCCAAAATTCAAATTTCCCGCCAGAATTCAAATTTCCCGCCAGAATTCAAATTTCACGCGGGAGGAGGCGCCAGAATCCCTGTATTATACTACTATCATCGCCGACTCCGTCGCCGTCATCCATCATCACATTTAAGTGAAGAGATAAATACGGGTAATCATTTATCATGTCTTGTCAAATATAAATGCAAACGCGTTCACAACAGATTGTCAATGTTGATTGATTTTAGTATCTTGTGTCTTGTGACAACTAGATGAAAATCTTGCAGTACATTTGTAAATACATACATATTTTTCCCTCTCCCCCACTGTGATCATATTAATGAATTTACCACGCAAGTTGGTCGTGCGGTTAGGATGGCCTTGCTATGAGCATGCATTCGGGAGATAGGGGGTTCGAATCCCACTGTCGGCAACCGTGAAGATAGGTTTCACACCAGGCTAATGCTGGGGGGGCTGTACCTTAATTAAGGCCATGGTCGCTTCCTTCCCATTCCTAGCCCTTTCCTATTCCATCGTTGCCATAAGACCTATCTGTGTCGGTGCAACGTAAAAAATATAAAAATAATAATGAATTAAATTCTTTGCTTAGTCCATATGAACGCCGAAAATCGGTAACATAGAAATATTGTTCAGTCTTGTAAACTGGCGAAGGTGGTTGTTTTTATTACGGTTGTCTTTAGCTGAATAACCGCGTTGCCATCAGCACAAGGGAAACTGTGAAGATGACTAACAAAATGAGAAAAATCGCAAATGCTTGAAGAAAAAGAAAAAAGAGCCTCTTTATACTGGATGCCCCAGTATCACAGAGTCTAAAGAAAACATGTTATTTCTGAAAACCGACGAGACCCTGCGTGGCAATGTGCGCTCACGTCCACTTCGCAGTTTCGTAAGCTTCGCGCTGTTCTCCTCTGCTCTTCCCTGCTCTGCGGCCAACTGCTTCTCAATGTGCGCCCGGCCTAACAGCACGAGAGTACAACAATGTATTCATTCAGTTATATTTTTAATTCCAAAGCGACGACCCATATTTTTCTTGGGCTTAAAAGTTTCCTTAAAGTCCAAATTAATGTTTAACGTCAATCCCCGAGAAAGTGTTGAGGGAAATTTTCGAGATATTAATTACTCACTAATTACTCACAATACAGGCCAATACATTCAACTGGTGAAAATATTCTTGAATTGGTTACTTTTAAACTCCTGCACTGCCGTTGTAACCGTGTTCTGTGTATTTTACACTGACTGACAGAGCGAATGCAACACCAAGAAGGAGTGGTTCGAAAGGGATGAAAGTTGGGGAAAAACAGAGACGGCACGGACGAATAATTGATGTTTATTTCAAACCGATATGCAGGTTACACAATGCGCACGGCATCGACTCATTAGGATGTAGGGCCACCGCGAGCGGCGATGCACGCAGAAACACGTCGAGGTACAGAGTCAATAAGAGTGCGGATGGTGTCCTGAGGGATGGTTCTCCATTCTTGTCAACCATTTGCCACAGTTGGTCGTCCGTACGAGGCTGGGGCAGAGTTTGCAAACGGCGTCCAATGAGATCCCACACGTGTTCGATTGGTGAGAGATCCGGAGAGTACGCTGGCCACGGAAGCATCTGTACACCTCGTAGAGCCTGTTGGGAGATGCGATCAGTGTGTGGGCGGGCATTATCCTGCTGAAACAGAGCATTGGGCAGCCCCTGAAGGTACGGGAGTGCCACCGGCCGCAGCACATGCTGCACGTAGCGGTGGGCATTTAACGTGCCTTGAATACGCACTAGAGGTAACGTGGAATCATACGCAAGAGCGCCCCAAACCATGATGCCGCGTTGTCTAGCGGTAGGGCGCTCCACAGTTACTGCCGGATTTGAACTTTCTCCACGCCGACGCCACACTCGTCTGCAGCGACTATCACTGACAGAACTGAAGCGTGACTCATCGGAGAACACGACGTTCCGCCATTCCCTCATCCAAGTCGCTCTAGCCCGGCACCATGCCAGGCGTGCACATCTATGCTGTGGAGTCAATGGTAGTCTTCTGAGCGGACGCCGGGTGTGCAGGCCTCCTTCAACCAATCGACGGGAAATTGTTCTGGTCGATATTGGAACAGCCAGGGGGTCTTGCACATGCTGAAGAATGGCGGTTGACGTTGCGTGCGGGGCTGTCACCGCTTGGCGGCTGTTGCGCCGATCCTCGCGTGCTGACGTCACTCGGGCTGCGCCTGGACCCCTCGCACGTGCCACATGTCCCTGCGCCAACCATCTTCGCCACAGGCGCTGCACCGTGGACACATCCCTATGGGTATCGGCTGCGATTTGACGAAGCAACCAACCTGCCCTTCTCAGCCCGATCACCATACCCCTCGTAAAGTCGTCTGTCTGCTGGAAATGCCTCCGTTGACGGCGGCCTGACATTCTTAGCTATACACGTGTCCTGTGGCACACGACAACACGTTCTACAATGACTGTCGGCTGAGAAATCACGGTACGAAGTGGGCCATTCGCCAACGCCGTGTCCCATTTATCGTTCGCTACGTGCGCATCACAGCGGCGCATTTCACATCATGAGCATACCTCAGTGACGTCAGCCTACCCTGCAATTGGCATAAAGTTCTGACCACTCCTTCTTGGTGTTGCATTTGCTCTGTCAGTCAGTGTATATTGACCGGGAAAATCTTAACCTCAAAGCAGCATTTAAACGTAATTAGTGAGCGCGAATTTCAGTGTTCCGACTGTTCGTTCACGTTCCCTGCAGCTTTATGCTGGACCATGGCCATAACTACACACAGGCACACACCACACAGCACGTTCCGTACTGGCACATTCCCAGTTCCCACTGGCGCGGAGCATGTAATGTTGCCTCTCGAAGTTCTCTCTACACTGCGCAGTTACAGTCCCGCGTCCCGTGCGCCCGCTGCACAGTTCAGCTAGTAGGCGAAGGGCAGTGCTTAGTGGCGCTTCTGATGGGACAGCGAGTCAGTTTCTCCGGCTCGCTTGAGAATGTTTCGGAACAATTGACACTCGGTGTTCTGGAACAGCGGAACATAACTTTGCACCGGCACATTGTGCCGAAACAGGAACATAGTGCCCAACCCTAGTAGGTTCTAGGTTGGTAATCTTGGGTAGTGCAAGTTTTGGAAGTTGCTTTTCGTGGTTAAGGAAGAATCAGAGGAGTAGGCTTGTGCTGGTAAAGAATGATTAAAGTATAAATTTAACCCTATATTAGGTTGTAATAAAAAGTTGAGCTTCGCCGATATGTGATATCCATGCTAGATATGGAAGTTCTTCTATTATCGGTGAGCTGATTTGTACTGTTGTTAACATGTGCAGATTAAAGGAATAGCCAGGTTATGTAATGTAAGTGTGAGAATGCTAGTGACATGTGTAGTCAAATAAAAGTGACTTATAAGGCGATTTTACGTTCATCAAGGAAATTAGTGAGCATATTAACTAATGGTTCCGTAGGAGTATGAATAAGACAAGCGACACTAGTTGGTAGAGGAACGTTATGATTTATTACTGCTTGGAAAAACGTTTTTCGTTGGTTAGAATAGTTACAACATTGGAATACTATGTGATGAATCGTACGACTTGCTTGCTGACAGGCGCAAATACCTGTGTCACTGATATGAAATCTATATTATAGTGATGCCTGGAATCGCGGTACTCGACACTTTCGAGTCCAGGTTCGGGCTCGTTTCGCTTGCGAAGACTCGATGACAGCATGACGTCACACGTTCACTCTCTCGCCCGCTGTTGGATGGATGGAGCATAATGTACAAGTGGTCGCCGAGGTTTTATGGGATTGCGATAGACCGGTACGATATAAATATTCTTAATCAGTGAGCAAAATAAACAATCTGAATTTGACGATGACTTGCGAATGGTAATACTACAACCACATACGCATAATAAAGTATGAAAATATCCCTTCATGGCGTCTCTCACCCACTCCACCGAATATGCCATCGATTCTAATAATGATAGCATAGTTACCTGGACTTCTGAGCCCAACTTGGCAGGTTTGATACTGGTTTTGTCCGATGGTATTTGAGGGCGCTCAGATACGTCAGCCTCGTGTCGGTAGAATTGCTGGAAATGAAAGAATTCCTGGGGGACTAAATTCCAGCACCTCGGCATCTCCGAAAACCATAAAAATGTACGTAGTTGGACGTAAAACTCATAACATTATTATTATTATTATTATTATTATTATTATTATTATTATTATTATTATTATTGTACCGGGTGGTACACCTCCACGCCGCTAATTTAAATGCGCGCCAGTTAAAACTCCTCTGCTGGAGGAAGTCTGAACTTTATTGACGGTATTAATTTTCTACCTTCTCAGAAGATGTCACTACCTGTAAATTTTGGAGTTTTAGAACTGTGTCACTTTTGATGTGTTTTTGTTTCGCTTGAAGTAAGAAGTGTGAACTTTCTCTTCTAGAGGACACTACTGAAGATCTACAATAGTGCAACCTAGTGCGGAGTCAAAGAACTATTTTGTTGGAGAAAATTTAATTTCAAGAGTTTGTTCTTTGTTAAATTTCTTTCTGTCATTGTTTAAGTTGGCAATATTTACCCCTTTCTTCCCCTTGTTATGAATGTATCCAATCCCGAATTCCTTCTATTAATTTCTGACCAATCTGGTGTATCTTCCCCCAACTTGAATCTGTTGCGGGGTCCTACCCAATAAAGAGTTTGTGGGAGGGTGTTTTCTTTCCCCTAACGCCTAGAACCTTCCGCGAGAGGATATAAACCGCTGATTTTCGGGTCTCCGGGCCACTTCTGTTCCATCTTTCAGTGCGTAAGGTACACAGCAGGGGGCGGGAAGCGCCTCTTTCTTCTCCAGCCGTTCAACACAAGGTAATGGCCAATTAATAACTTCTTTCGTTGCTAGATCAGCAGTTTAACTCTCGGGGCGGGTTCTAGGCCTTCCACCATGTAACTTTCCTTTAAAATGTAAAAACTACTGGTATCTATTCTATCTTTCAAACGACATATCGGGATAGAGAGTGCTTAACCCTCTCGAGCTCCCACTCACATCGTCTTGAGGTGAACTTATTTTTCTCAACCAATTCTTCCGTAATGTAATGTAAATTGTTATTAAGTCACCTCTGTAGTATGGGATTAGCCCTTGTATTAATGGCCTAGTGCCAAGTAGGTCTTAAGCAAAGTGTATTAGGAGTGCAAATTCGCCTCCTCTCAAATTGTATTTTAGAGGTCATGTATTAACTTTCTTGTCATTTAACAGACCTCAGTAGGTTGGGTATTTTACCCCTGTGTATATGGCCTTTGAGGACAGCTTAAAGGTGGAGTTCGGAGTGGCCTATGATAGGCTTGTATTTTAAGGGGAAGTTGCCCTTTATTGAAAATTGTGTCTCTGCCTCAAGGAGGCTTTTGGGTGTAATTGGAAGCAAATGTTTCTGGCATGTTTGGGGGTTTTCGGCCCCTTTGTTGTATGGTGTTCATTGTAAGGTTGGGCTCTTTGCTCAAGAATTATGTTTCTGACTTTTGAAGCCCCAAATGGGGTACCTATGTAAATGTATTTTTCAATCGTGTTTCGGCTACTAAGTACCTGTTCTATTTGTTGTTACCTAATTTTGCAAAGAAAATATAACCTTGTTAAATTTTAAAATTAATTTCACTTTAGTAGCTTGAGACCTATTCACCACCCAGCACCTTCTTTCATGCATAACTACCACCAAAACACGGTAACAATTATTATTATTATTATTATTATTATTATTATTATTATTATTATTATTATTATTATTATTATTATTATTATTTAAAATTACTGTCACGGTGTATTGCTCCATGGCTAAATGGTTAGAGTGTTGGCCTTTGGTCACAGGGTCCCGGGTTCTATTCCCGGCGGCGTCGGGAATTTTAACCATTATTGGTTAATTTCCCTGGCACGGGGACTGGGTGTATGTGTTGCTTCATCATCATTTCATCCTCATCACGACGCGCAGGTCGCCTACGGGTGTAAAATCAAAAGCCTGCACCTGGCGAGCCGAACCCCTCCTGGGATCTCCCGGCACTAAAAGCCATACGCCATTTCATTTTTTCACTGTCACGGTATGCCTACAATCGTCCGAGGGGACAGGTGAATAGTTTATACTGTACTTACATCATATTTTAGGCAGATAAAATGTAGGGTATTAAGATTAGGCGTCCGGAATGAGATGTATGTACACGAAGCAAATCATCAGACAGTACGTCGTTCTGTTCTAGCTAAACAATGAACGCAATGAACAAAATACACCCTCCGTTTCGACGTTTATCATTGCAACACATGACTGTGCAAAGGAACAAAACAGAGTGTAGTCTTAAGAAGTTGAGTGAAGGTCGAAGAATAGCGGCAGGATGTAAGCAGTACTTTTTTCATTTCGTTTTTGCTATTTGCTTTACGTCGCACAGACACAGATAGGTCTTACGGCGACGATGGGATAGGAAAGGCCTAGGAATTGGAAGGAAGCGGTCGTGGCCTTAATTAAGGTACAGCCCCGGCATTTGCCTGGTGTGAAAATATGGGAATTCACGGAAAGCCATCTTCAGGGCTTCCGACAGTGGGATTCGAATGCACTATCTCCTCGAAGCAAGCTCACAGCCGTGCGCCCCTAACCGAACTTTGTGTTTCTGTGGTGATTTGTAGTGTAGTGTGTTATGTGAATATGAAGAGGAGAGTGTTGGGACGGACAAAAACACCCAGTCCCCGAACCAGGAGAATTAATCAGAAGCGATTAAAATGCTCGAAACGGCCGGGAATCGAACCCGGGACCCTGTGATCCGAAGGCTGACCATTCAGCCAACGAGTTGGACAATAACAATAAGTGATACTACAGCACATGTATGTTTCTGAACGCCCTACACGTCTTTGCAATAAATTTTCTGGTAGTAATATTGTCATTATTTCGCACAATATTATTACACGTTTTCCTACAAGGACGTCGCGGGAATAATATTTCACAGCTATCAACAAATCCCTGGTGGCTACTTCCAGGCTACACAGTAATAAAAGTAATAATCATAACAATAATAATAGAACTCTGCCATTATCGACATTAGAAAAGGTCCCCACCACGGTGTGGAAATTGTCCCCATCCTACGCTCATCTTCGGTCCTATGTGTCTGTCTATCTTTCAAGTTGGCGGCTTGTTAGTATGTCATAAATATTTTGCCTATGATGAAAATAATTATCGTAACAATCAAATTATTGAAGACCGATGACTCAATAAAACCAATGATCAGCAGCAAACATATTACAATCCACATCACAAAAATATTCTGTGGGTGACCCTGAATGCCGTGCAATCCAATACAATAGATTATAGTTCTAAGATATGTCCACAGATAGCGACACTAGTATGCTTGGACTCGAGTCTGGAGTCGAGTATACCGATTCTAAAAGACAAGACCGACTACAATATATCAGACCGTAATATCAAAACCAAGATGGTGGACGTCGTGGGCGCAGTAGCTGCCGACTGATGAAGGTTAGGGTAGCACGCAATAACTTCATTTCGACGATAAACCAACTCACGATTTTCGGAGATGTCGGAATTTAGTCCCAAGGGAGTTCTTTTACCTGCCAGTAAATTTACCGACACGAGGCTGACTTATTTGAGCATGTTCAAATACTACCGGAGTGAGCCGGAATCAAATCCGCCAAGTTGGGGTCAGAAGGCCAGAGCTTCAACCGCCTGAGCCACTCAGCCCGGGGTCACATTAAATTGCTTGTGTTGATACCACTGAAAGAGCTACACAATATCTGGTTCAATCCGCCAGAAATTAAGGAAAGATCACGTACATATTTTGCAAGCGGTGGTAGGTAATTTAACATGATAAATGTAACACCATAAGGAAAATCACTGTTGCACCTAAGAAAACGCTTCGCGAACAACTACTCATCACATGTCATCAACTAGAATCACGCATATTCTGCTACAATAGATGGACAGCCCCACAGGAAAAGAGAACAACAAGCTGATTATTTCGAAATTTCACTTAGTCAAATAACGTTTTCTCTTAGATTACACTTCGCTGGATAGGTGGAAATACACTATAAACTGTTAAAATGATATTTATAACATCATTTTGAATGTTTAAAAATAATTTAAGGTGCGAAATTCCTCAATTTATTCACTCTCATAAGAACTATGAAACATAACGTGTTGTCTTAGTTTCGAAGTGGTGGACAATTTCTAATGTTCAGCACTCGATGAAATTGAAGTACACCCGAAATTATTATGCCAGCCCAATGAACAGCCCCGGTGATGTTAAGCCTTCCTTACTGGAAACTCTTACATCATATGTTGACGTATGATATAGTAGCACTTCCAACCATGGTGGTAAACTTAGCAATGAAGCGTTCAGACACTAAATATATAATAGATTTTCCCCATTGAAGAACATGAGTAAAACAACCCTATTGACTCTAAACAATGATGTCTTTAACCTACATGGACGAGCTACAATTTGGTGTAGACTGCTTGATAACAGATACCCACAGCATGAATCGGAAGGTATTGGTACAATAAAACCCCTGAGTTACAAACAAAGCTAATCCCTGCAAATCCCCCTTGTGGGTGGGGGCGTTATAATAACACCCACTGTATCCCCTGCCTGTCGTAAGAGGCGACTAAAAGGGGCCCCAGGGGCTCTGAACTTTGGAGCGACCACGGGGCTCTCAGCTGAGTCCTGGCATTGCTTCCACTTACTTGTGCCAGGCGCCTCACTTTCATCTATCATATCCGACCTCCCTTGGCCAACACTTATTCTTTTCAGACTCCGATGGTATTACGTATGGATACCTAGGGAGTCTTTCGGCCGATACCTTCATTTTTCGAATTATCGGACCCCTTCCATTCTTTCTCTGTGATTAGTGTTATATAGAGGATGGTTGCCTAGTTGTATTTCCTCTTAAAACAATAATCACCACCACCACCATCCCTTCTGTGTAACAGTGTTCAGATTGCTCCATCTGTCACACTATAAGTTTTGTCATACACCAAGATCTAGCCAAATGTTCCCGCAGGCAAGCACAGATTCTTTCAAAATACAATTACATCTAAATCACACGACACTTTGAAGCACATAGACACTGAAGGAACATCACCATATCAATTATCACTATCTAAATGAATTGTTTTTTCCGAGGAATACGGATAGGTCAACCATTTAGAATTAGGAAAAATAGTCTTCCCTAATCTCAGACTTACTCACAGACGACATATGCACACTATTGTTTTGTAGAAATATCCACGATATATGTTCCTAATCCACTTCTCTCCTAATGTTTTATTCCATAGAGAACTTAAGAATAGATGTATGAGAGGCATTGCCATAGTTCGATTTAAATCCGGTTCACAACACGATAAAAACTAACATATTCTCACATGACTGCGTATAATTCCAGATCCTAGTGACCAGTGACCCATATAAATACACTCACACACTTATATTCTACATAGAAACTAATCGTCAACTTATATGAAATTACTCCAACTGAATGAGAAAACTAAAACGAATAGGCTCACCGTTATCGCTTGGACAGAGATCTTCCCTAACCACAAATTTTGGTTACACACATAGCCTACGATAGTTTGGTCTTTGACTTCCAAATTTTCCCGGTGAATATTCCTTATCCATTTCTACTGTAGAGATCTATCTTCAGGGAATTTATAAGCTTCAGCAACGGTATAATTAGATCTACAACCACGAACGCAGCAGGAACGCATTTTGTGCTATGTTACAGCACGACAATATAAACACTATTATACATCAAAAATACCATCATATAAATTTCTAACAAAACACCATACTGATAAACCGTTATAGATTACTATTTTACCAAACATATACGTTATACTTTAATAATTAGATCAAAATAACACTCTTTAACAGAATGTAAACACAGATATGAACCAACCACATGTCTCAAACGCTCGCCCACGAAGTCGCCATTTTCCTCCTAATCGATAGTAACATTAAGGTCTGATATATTGTAGTCGGTCTTGCTAAAAGAGCACTTTACTCGAGTCTACTCGATTCCGTCGCTAGCCCATCACTACGTATATTATCTGCGCACTTTTTATCGATATATTTCCGTCCCTGTTGAGGAGTAAGGAGGGAGCTCTCGCGGTACCAGTAGCACTGCCAACTGAATGAAAATGAAAACTGAATTGAATCGATAATATGATCGATCGATATGAATTTTGCTAAACCTTTGTTATCTTAAGCCAACAACTGTGTCACACACACACATTATATAACATTTTCCGATGCGAACCTTATTCCTAGAGTGAATTCTATAGTTTGGCTTTGCTGTGTAAATAACAACAGTGCTAGTACGTAAAGTGTACGCCAGATGTCCCACAGTGATGCATAAGCGATTCATAGTTTGTGTTTCAAAGGTTGCCAGTACGAATCTCGAAGAATTGGGTGTTGCGTAAAATGATTAGCAGCGTCAGCTGTGAAACAAGTTAACTGGATCTGATTTTTTCCTTTTCTATGAATAGTATTGATACCCGGAATTTTTTGCTCATAAAAGAGCCTACCCAATGCCATTGGGTGTAAGTTGTCCACATTTTTGTTATCATTTGCTTCAACAAACACAAGATAGGGGCCCATATGATTGCCAGGGTTTCGTGTCGCTGGTGGAATTTTACTTCTGGAAATCGGATGTGAATTAGTATTCTGTTCATCCCCAATTGGAGGGCTGTTAGACTGTTGAATGGCGGTGCTAGTTGTTGGTGTTGGGTTAGGCGTTCTATCCTCAAGAGAATCCATGGAGTCATCTTCCCCATTATCTGAATTGAGAATAATTGAGTCAGTCATATCAACTGGACCATCTACCAATAAATTGTCACCCTCACCCTCTAGAAGGTTCGGACTACGGTTAGTTCCACCTCCTCCACTGTCAAATGCCATAGTGAATAAATTGCATGAAAAACACAATAGCACTCAGAATATAGCACACGATATTTAATACTAAGTCACTCTGCTACCAAGGCAGCAACTTGCACACCCTAAGATGAATAACACTCGTTTTCGCAGGGAACAACCGCACTCAATGAGAGCTCGAACACGACTGGTTGGTTAGTTGTTGGACATCGCATTCTCTTTGGGACATCGGCGTGAGACGCTACGTCCAAGACCACTGCCTTCGTGATGTCCAGGCCGTACTGTAACGAGCGCGGGTAAGCAATCAGCTGATCGTCAGGGGGGAAGTTTAGCCCATGAGTTAGTAGAGTTATACATGGATTTTCGCAGTTTTATTGAAATTTTTACCACTGGCCGCATGTTCACTCAGATGTATGTGAGAATGAGTCGTCATGGACTGCATTATTAAGTGGAAAGCCGTTAATTAGTGAAGAAAACTTAGTGTGAGCGTGTATTTATGTGAAGCTATAGGTTAAGAGGATCGTTCTTCAGTGTTTTAATTTTGTAGTTTATTTGTGTAAAGTTATATTTATAGTGTAAAATTAATTGAGTTAGTGCATTCTGTGTTTTATTATTAACCACTAATTGTATATACTTGAATTAAGATGATCAGTGAGGGAAATCTCCATGCCTAAGAGTTGCTGTGTGCCTGGCTGCAAAGCCAATTATAAACAAGGAGAGTGCACTCCGGTATTTCTGTTTCCTTCTGATGAAGAACGAGGTAAGTTACGGAAGAGGGCTATTCCCAGGGAGAATTTAATAGTTAATCACAACACAGTTGTGGGTTTCAAGCACTTTCCTGAAAATCGCATCCTGAGAGAAATAAGAGTGTCCCGTCCAGATGGCGAGTTAAATTATTTATTATGTCATAAACATGGGTAACATTAGGTAGGCTCTATATTTTTATGTAATCAGACCTACGGCTTATCTGAAAACGGTGTATTTGAACATGCAAGTCATATTTATGAGTATCACCGAGCTCGATAGCTGCAGTAGCTCAAGTGCGGCCAGTATCCAGTATTCGGGACACAGTGGGTTCGAACCCCACTGTCGGCAGCCCTGAAGATGGTTTTCCGTGATTTCCCATTTTCACGCCATGCAAATGCTGGGGCTGTACCTTAATTAGGATCACGGCCGCTTGCCATTCCTATGCCTTTCCTGTCCAATTGTCGCCGTAAGACCTGTCTGTGTCGGTGCGACGAAAAGCAAATAACAAAATAATAATAATAATAATAATAATAATAATAATAATAATAATAATAATAATAATAATAATAATAATAATAATTTATGAGTATCAAACAGCAGTGTGATTTACGTAAATCTTATCTTCTGACAGATTCAGATCTCATTTATGAATTACCTCCAGAAGTAAGATATCTGAATTTCCTAAATCGAGGGGGCTTAAAGTATCCATCAGACATGTCAATAGAACTTGGAATTGAGGTGTACAGAGTATTTTGTGTTAGCGTCAAATACCTATAAGATGGTATTTCTAAAATCAGACAATCCTAAGTGTGTCACAAAATCCTTGGCTTTGGAGTCAATGCAGTTGGCAGATTCCCTAGTCATTTGTGACTGCGGGAAAAATTGGAAGACCAGGCTGGACAGTGTAGGCCTACATATATTTGGGTGAATATATTTTTAAATAACTTTTCCAAAATTCACACCGACTTGTGTATTGAACAAAGTGCTTCAAAGAGAGCAGACTTACTCCATACTGGTTATCCTGCAATAGGTCCAGGAAAGCTGCTATGTTCATGGAGTGGAAACAGTGAGGTACAGAAATAATTTATATTTGTAATACATAAATAGTAATGGTAATTGGCTGTAGTAGTATAATAGGCGGGTTCTAGCGCCACCGCCACCGCGGGCTCCCAGAGGCCACCTCCACCGCCACCACAGCCAGAGGCCTCCCAGAGGCCACCTCCAACGCCACCCCAGCCAGAGGCCTCCTAGATGCCTCCTCCACCACCACCACAGCCAGAGGCCCCCCATAGGTCTCCTCCGCCACCCGCGGAATTTGAATTTGTAATCAAAGCCACGTGCTTTTTGACAGCTATCATCGACAAGAACACATCGCTAACCTCAGTACTGCCATCTTGACGGGCCTAAAGCTTAGTGGTACCAACTTAACCTAACTAGCGCGAGGTAAACAAATCCACGTGTTTTTTGACAGCCACGTGCTTTCTGACAGACAACAACGCATCGCTAACCTCAGTACTGCCATCTTGACGGGCCTAAACCTCAGTAGTACCAACTTAACCTCACAAGCGCGAGATAAACAAAGCCACGTGCTTTTTGACAGCCACGTGTTTTTTTGACAGCTGTCATCCGCCATCTTTAAACTACAGAGCACCGTGCTGCCCTCTTTATCGCAGTAGCTGCAAATTCGTCACCTGTAATCCGCAGTGCTGCCATCTTGGCGGGCCTAAACCTTAGTGCTACCAACTTAACCTCACTAGCTCGAGATAAACAAATCCACGTGCAGCTGACATCCGCCATCTTTAATCTATAGAGCACAGTGCTGCCCTCTTTAGCTACTTACCTTTAAATGTGGTGGCGGATAATTTGAAAATTGCTTTTTGACAGCAGCCATCTTTGAGCACCGTGCTGCCCTCTTTAGCTAGATACCTTTGAAATGTGGTGGCAGGCAATTCCACATGACAGCAGCCATCTTTGATCAAGAGAGCACCGTGCTGCCCTCTATGTGGTGGCGGCAATATGAAAAATTCTACATGCTCTTGTTTGGAAACAAACTCACGCGCATTTTTACAGCCGTCATCCGCCATCTTTAATCAACAGAGCACAGTGCTGCCCTCTTTAGCTAGATACCTTTAAAATGTGGTGGCGGCAAATTCCACGTGCTCTTGTTCGGAAACAAAGCCATGTGCTTTCTTGACAGCTGTCATCCGCCATCTTTAATCAACAGAGCACCGTGCTGCTATCATGCGGGCAATTTCATCACCTGTCATCCGTCATCTTTAATCCACAGAACACCGTGCTGCCCTCTTTATGACATGTAGTAGCGGGCAATTTTAAAAGTTCTGTTAGCTATCATCCGCCATCTTTAATCAAGAGAGCACCGTGCTGCCATCTTTAGCTAGATACCTTTGAAATGTGGTGGCGGCAAATTGAAAAATTCCACGTGCACTTGTTTGGAAACAAACCCACGTGGTTTTTTGACAGCTACCATCCGCCATCTTTAATCAACAGAGCATAGTGCTGCCCTCTTTAGTTAGATACCTTTGAAATGTGGTGGCGGCAAATTCCTCGTGCTCTTGTTTGGTAAACATAGCCACGTGCTTTTTTGACAGCTGTCATCCGCCATCTTTAATCCAGAGAGCACCGTGCTGCCCTCTTTATCGTAGTAGATGTAAATTCGTCACCTGTCATCCGCAGTGCTGCCATCTTTAGCTAGATACTTTAGAAATGTGGTGGTGGATAATTTAAAAAGAATAATTCTTCAGCAGCCCTCTCTCGACGCTAAGTGCATAAGATGGCGGCTATACATGACTCCTTAAGGGTGCTTACATAAGATGGCTGCTATACACAGGTTCTTATGAGACACCCTTGGGATGCTTGCGCAAGATGGCAGTTATACATGGCTCCTTATGAGATGCCCTAGGGATGCTTGCGCAAGATAGCGGCTGCTCTTATGGGATGGCTTAAGGGTCCTTGCACAAGATGGCTTGAGACGACCTAAGGATGCTTGCGCAAGATGGCGGACACAAGATGGCGGCTATACACAACTCCTTATGAGACGCTTTAAGGGTGCTTGCGCAAGATGGTTGCTACTCTTATGAAGAATGCTAGCTTAGAGGGTAACGTGTCTTGCTAGTTCGATTCATTAAATTTAGGGCTTAAATGCAAAATGTTAAATATATCGAAAACGGTGCACCGTAGAGCAAAACGGACAAAATTGTTCTGCCTAATACCTAGGTTCGCAGTATGAGGAACAAGAAAACCATAGTCTATCAACGGTTCGGTTCCTACTTAGGCCCTTTGGCATTTGCTCTGTTTTAGCTTGTATTGAAGCGAGTCTTCGTAACATGATCAGGTCTAGCTATGGTAGAGAGTATAACGTACCGTGCTGGTTCGATTCATTAAATTTGGAGGCTTAAATGCAAAATGTTAAATATCTCGAAAACGATGCATCGTAGAGCAAAACGGACAAAATTTTTCCGCCTAATACGTAGGTTCGTAGTATCAGGAACAAGAAAAAACATAGTCTAATGATGAGATCAACGGTTCGATTCCTACTTAAGCCCTTTGGCATTGGCAGCTATCTATTTCTACAAGATGGTGGCTGCCCTTATGAGACACAAGATGGCTTGAGACGTCCTAGGGATGCTTACGCAGATGGCGGACACAAAAAAATGGTGACTATACATAGCTCCTTATGAGACAGCCTAGGGGTGCTCGCACAAGATGGCGGCTACTCTTATGAAGAAAGCTAGCTTAGAGGCTACTGCGCAAGATAACAGCTGCTGTTATGCATGCGGTGGAGGGCAATTTGAAATTCTATGTGCTTAATCAACAGAGCACCCTGCTGCGCTCTTTAGCTGAAATGTGGTGGTGGTGGATAATTTGAAAAATTCTTTTGACAGCTGTCATCTTTAAACAATGGCGACTATACATAGGCTGTTAAGGCCTTATCATTCTCCTCCTCCTGCTCCTCCTCCTCCTTCTCTACCTCCTCCTCCGCCTCTTATGTCAAGGCATAGCTTTATATCGAACAAGTTTAAACCTGCATCGCGAAGGCAAGCGTGTGCAGCGATAACATTATTGTGCATGTTTAGACTTTCGAAACATAAGAAGAGTAGAATCGAACGCTGTACTCCATACGACATGTGATCAGAACATTGATTGATGCGTTCAGAAAACAAAATAAGTGATCAAGACTAGAATCGAACACTGTACTCAATACATCATGTGTATAGAATATGTCAGGGGATACCCTTGTTCTAAGAAGATCAGATTGAAACATAACAAGACTAGAATAGAACACTGTAATCGATGTTGTTAACTTCAACATGTGATCAGAACATTGATTGATGTGTTCAGAACACAAAATAAGTGATCATGACTAGAATCGAACACTGTACTCGATACAACATGTGATCAGAACATTGATCGATGTGTTCAGAACACAAAATAAGTGTTCAAGACTAGAATCGAACACTGTACTCGATACAACATGTGATCAGAACATTGATCGATGTGTTCAGAACACAAAATAAGTGTTCAAGACTAGAATCGAACACTGTACTCAATACAACATGTGTTTAGAACATGTTAGGGGGTACCCTTGTTCTAAGAAGATCAGAATGAAACATAACAAGACTAGAATCGAACACTGTAATCGATGTTGTTAACCTCAACATATGATCAGAACATTGTTTGATGTGTTCAGAGCAAAAGTACAATTTTGATGATTTGCTTAGTGTAAAATCAAAAACTATGGAAACACACTGTGCACATATCGCGTAGCTAACTCGCTCAGTAAGCAATATTGCAAAACTACAACTTCAATGATTTGCCTAGTGTAAAAATCAAAAACACACTGTACCCATACTGCGCAGCTAACTCGCTCGGTAAACGATATAGCCAAAGTATAACTTCAAATTATTTACCTTCCATCATTCGTCTTGTGTGAAAATCAGTCGAACACGTTATCGCATAAACATGTAACATGAAATATCAGTCAATCTGTTGGCATGGGTTACAAGCATGTAGCTTATGCGGGAAGTAAAATTAAACAGAACGCTAGTGCTATAAGAAATACTCTGCTTACATTTAAGTCCCTAGCTGTTGAACAAGTTACTACATAAATATGTAACATGAAATATCGGTTCGGAAACATATTGTTTCAATCTGTTGACATAGATTACAAGCATGTAGCTTGTGCAGGCGAGGGCTACTATGCAAAATGCTAAGCCGAACAAAAAATTGTGATAGGGTATGGAACCCAGGGGTTACGTCTTATCAGAAGGGCAAAAAGGATGAAAGGACTCTTCCTCCTCCTTACCGCACATTCCTTGTAGGGCTAATTGACTAAAGGGCTAATGGGCAAAAGGGCTAATGGGCTAAAGGGCTAATGGGCAAAAGGGCTAATGGGCTAAAGGGCTAAAGGGCTAAAGGAGCAACAACCTCATCGATCGCTATCAGCAAGAACGCTTGTACTTTGTTAAGTGTAGAAAATTAATCTTTATTGGTAAATGGTTTTATGTTCAGAACAAGGAATGGAACCTAGGGGTTACGTCTTACCTAATAAAATCCCTGAGGTGCGATGAGTTACGTTTTTCTAACTAGTGTTTGGAACACTGAACTTTTCAAGATGGCAAGAGTGAGGTTAGCAATGTTCTGTTGTTGGATTTTAAATTCTACGCTATAACATGCATAAGTTGGCAGCCTTGAGGTTTACCGCCGTAAAGATTGCAAGAGTGAGATTAGCAATGTTCTGTTGTTGGATTTTAAATTCCCCGCTATAACATGCATAAGGTGGCAGCCTTGAGGTTTACCGCCGTAAAGATGGCAGCAGTGAGGTTAGCGACGCTCTATTGTCCTTCAAAGTGAGGTTATGGTTCGTCAAGGAGACAGCTGTCAAAAAAGCACGTGGCTATGTTTACCAAACAAGAGCACGTGGATGTGACGTCACGGTCACGTAGTATGCTGCTTCAGCATGTAAAGTTCAATGTCTACACCTACGTAGTTAACACTCTGCTATGTTCACACGATTTTTACACTTAACTATTCCTTATGTTTTGAGTTCGTGCACATAGGTTATGTTAAGATAGCAGCACACGTACAAGCGATGGTCGAACGCTCGCGTAGAAGTTGTTTAGCACGATAGTTGATGTATGTATTATCAAAAGGTGGTATGTACACGCTTTTAAACCATGCTATTCTTACTGCTACTATGTTCGCAAGATTTTTAAGCATCGCTATTCTTTGTGCTTTAAGTTCGTGCGCATAGGTCATGCTAAAGTAGCAGTGCAAACACATGTGAACGTTGTACATTCTAGCGGAATGTGTTTGGTATAATAGCTGATGAATGCAAAATCGATAGGTGATGTGTACACGCTTTGAAACTTAACTATTCTTCGTGCTTTATGTTCGTGCACATAGGTTATGCTATGATAGCAGCACACTCTAGCGGGAGAAGTTTAGAACTCTAGTTGATGCATGTATAATCGATAGGCAATGCGTACATTGCTATTCTTACTGCTGCTGCTATGTTCACAAGATTTTTATACATCGCTATTCTTTATGCTTTAAGTTCATGCGTATAATTTATACTATGTTAGCAGCATAGTTATAAGGTTGACGCACGCTCTAGTGGAAGAAGTTTAATACGAAAGTCGATGCATGCAAAATCGATAGGTGATGTATACACGCTTTGAACTTGGCTATTTACGTTTTTCTAACTAGTGTTTGGAACACTGAACATATTTATGTAGTAACTTGTTCAACAGCTAGGGACTTAAATGTAAGCAGAGTATTTCTTATAGCACTAGCGTTCTGTTTAATTTTACTTCCCGCATAAGCTACATGCTTGTAACCCATGCCAACAGATTGACTGATATTTCATGTTACATGTTTATGCGATAACTTGTTCGACTGATTTTCACACAAGACGAATGATGGAAGGTAAATAATTTGAAGTTATACTTTGGCTATATCGTTTACCGAGCGAGTTAGCTGCGCAGTATGGGTACAGTGTGTTTTTGATTTTTACACTAGGCAAATCATTGAAGTTGTAGTTTTGCAATATTGCTTACTGAGCGAGTTAGCTACGCGATATGTGCACAGTGTGTTTCCATAGTTTTTGATTTTACACTAAGCAAATCATCAAAATTGTACTTTTGCTCTGAACACATCAAACAATGTTCTGATCATATGTTGAGGTTAACAACATCGATTACAGTGTTCGATTCTAGTCTTGTTATGTTTCATTCTGATCTTCTTAGAACAAGGGTACCCCCTAACATGTTCTAAACACATGTTGTATTGAGTACAGTGTTCGATTCTAGTCTTGATCACTTATTTTGTGTTCTGAACACATCGATCAATGTTCTGATCACATGTTGTATCGAGTACAGTGTTGGATTCTAGTCATGATCACTTATTTTGTGTTCTGAACACATCAATCAATGTTCTGATCACATGTTGAAGTTAACAACATCGATTACAGTGTTCTATTCTAGTCTTGTTATGTTTCAATCTGATCTTCTTAGAACAAGGGTATCCCCTGACATATTCTATACACATGATGTATTGAGTACAGTGTTCGATTCTAGTCTTGATCACTTATTTTGTTTTCTGAACGCATCAATCAATGTTCTGATCACATGTCGTATGGAGTACAGCGTTCGATTCTACTCTTCTTATGTTTCGAAAGTCTAAACATGCACAATAATGTTATCGCTGCACACGCTTGCCTTCGCGATGCAGGTTTAAACTTGTTCGATATAAAGCTATGCCTTGACATAAGAGGCGGAGGAGGAGGTAGAGAAGGAGGAGGAGGAGCAGGAGGAGGAGAATGATAAGGCCTTAACAGCCTATGTATAGTCGCCATTGTTTAAAGATGACAGCTGTCAAAAGAATTTTTCAAATTATCCACCACCACCACATTTCAGCTAAAGAGCGCAGCAGGGTGCTCTGTTGATTAAGCACATAGAATTTCAAATTGCCCTCCACCGCATGCATAACAGCAGCTGTTATCTTGCGCAGTAGCCTCTAAGCTAGCTTTCTTCATAAGAGTAGCCGCCATCTTGTGCGAGCACCCCTAGGCTGTCTCATAAGGAGCTATGTATAGTCACCATTTTTTTGTGTCCGCCATCTTGCGTAAGCATCCCTAGGACGTCTCAAGCCATCTTGTGTCTCATAAGAGCAGCCACCATCTTGTAGAAATAGATAGCTGCCAATGCCAAAGGGCTTAAGTAGGAATCGAACCGTTGATCTCATCATTAGATTATGTTTTTTCTTGTTCCTGATACTACGAACCTACGTATTAGGCGGAAAAATTTTGTCCGTTTTGCTCTACGATGCATCGTTTTCGAGATATTTAACATTTTGCATTTAAGCCTCCAAATTTAATGAATCGAACCAGCACGGTACGTTATACTCTCTACCATAGCTAGACCTGATCATGTTACGAAGACTCGCTTCAATACAAGCTAAAACAGAGCAAATGCCAAAGGGCCTAAGTAGGAACCGAACCGTTGATAGACTATGGTTTTCTTGTTCCTCATACTGCGAACCTAGGTATTAGGCAGAACAATTTTGTCCGTTTTGCTCTACGGTGCACCGTTTTCGATATATTTAACATTTTGCATTTAAGCCCTAAATTTAATGAATCGAACTAGCACGACACGTTAGCCTCTAAGCTGGCATTCTTCATAAGAGTAGCAACCATCTTGCGCAAGCACCCTTAAAGCGTCTCATAAGGAGTTGTGTATAGCCTCCATCTTGTGTCCGCCATCTTGCGCAAGCATCCTTAGGTCGTCTCAAGCCATCTTGTGCAAGGACCCTTAAGCCGTCCCATAAGAGCAGCCGCTATCTTGCGCAAGTATCCCTAGGGCATCTCATAAAGAGACATGTATAACTGCCATCTTGCGCAAGCATCCCAAGGGTGTCTCATAAGAACCTGTGTATAGCAGCCATCTTGGGTAAGCACCCTTAAGGAGTCATGTATAGCCGCCATCTTATGCACTTAGCGTCAAGAGAGGGCTGCTGAAGAATTATTCTTTTTAAATTATCCACCACCACATTTCTAAAGTATCTAGCTAAAGATGGCAGCACTGCGGATGACAGGTGACGAATTTACATCTACTACGATAAAGAGGGCAGCACGGTGCTCTCTGGATTAAAGATGGCGGATGACAGCTGTCAAAAAAGCACGTGGCTATGTTTACCAAACAAGAGCACGTGGAATTTGCCGCCACCACATTTCAAAGGTATCTAACTAAAGAGGGCAGCACTATGCTCTGTTGATTAAAGATGGCGGATGGTAGCTGTCAAAAAAGCACATGAGTTTGTTTCCAAACAAGAGCACGTGGAATTTTTAATTTGCCGCCACCACATTTCAAAGGTATCTAGCTAAAAATGGCAGCACGGTGCTCTCTTGATTAAAGATGGCAGATGATAGCTAACAGAACTTTTAAAATTGCCAGCTACTACATGTCATAAAGAGGGCAGCACGGTGTTCTGTGGATTAAAGATGACGGATGACAGGCGATGAAATTGCCCGCATGATAGCAGCACGGTGCTCCGTTGGTTAAAGATGGCGGATGACAGCTGTCAAGAAAGCACATGGCTTTGTTTCCAAACAAGAGCACGTGGAATTTGCCGCCACCACATTTCAAAGATATCTAGCTAAAGAGGGCAGCACTGTGCTCTGTTGATTAAAGATGGCGGATGACGGCTGTCAAAAAGCGCGTGAGTTTGTTTCCAAACAAGAGCATGTAGAATTTTTCAAATTGCCGCCACCACATAGAGGGCAGCACGGTGCTCTCTTGATCAAAGATGGCTGCTGTCATGTGGAATTGCCTGCCACCACATTTCAAAGGTATCTAGCTAAAGAGGGCAGCACGGTGCTCAAAGATGGCTGCTGTCAAAAAGCATTTTTCAAATTATCCGCCACCACATTTCAAAGGTAAGTAGCTAAAGAGGGCGGCAATGTGCTTTATAGATTAAAGATGGCGGATGTCAGCTTCACGTGGATTTGTTTATCTCGAGCTAGTGAGGTTAAGTTGGTAGCACTAAGGTTTAGGCCCGCCAAGATGGCAGCACTGCACATTACAGGTGACGAATTTGCAGCTACTGCGATAAAGAGGGCAGCACGGTGCTCTGTAGTTTAAAGATGGCGGATGACAGCTGTCAAAAAAACACGTGGCTGTCAAAAAGCACGTGGCTTTGTTTATCTCGCGCTTGTGAGGTTAAGTTGGTACTACTGAGGTTTAGGACCGTCAAGATGGCAGTACTGAGGTTAGCGATGCGTTGTTGTCTGTCAAAAAGCACGTGGCTGTCAAAACACACGTGGATTTGTTTACCTCGCGCTAGTTAGGTTAAGTTGGTACCACTGAGCTTTAGGCCCGTCAAGATGGCAGTACTGGGGTTAGTGATGCGTTGTTGTCGATGATAGCTGTCAAAAAGCACGTGGCTTTGTTTACAAATTCAAATTTCCCGCGGGTGGTGGAGGAGACCTCTGGGAGGCCTCTGGCTGTGGTGGTGGTGGAGGAGGCATCTAGGAGGCCTCTGGCTGTGGTGGCGGTGGAGGTGGCCTCTGGGAGGCCTCTGGCTGTGGTGGCGGTGGAGGTGGCCTCTGGGAGCCCGCGGTGGCGGTGGCGCTAGAACCCGCCTATTATACTACTGGCTGTATGTTTTCTGTCAGTGTGTATGATGTGAATGTTCCAGTTGACCAGAAAATGGATAAAATCGCAGGAACATATCTCAAAGTGTTAGGCTGGACTCACGCAAACGAACGTATCTATGCGAGAAATAGAACGTTGCGGGGAAGGATATGCATTGTATGTCAGAATTAACAAATATTTGAGGATAGGTTTTGGTTGTATAATGTGTTAACAGTTCTTTAAGTAATTTATACGAGTGTGTTATTCAAGCGGAGCGTATGCGTATCGCCTTCAAGTCCCCCCTAAACCGTGACGTCATCAGAGGTACATTACGGCCTGGACATTACGAAGGCAATGCCAAGACTAACTACAGTATATCAGACCTTAATGCAGCTATCGATATTAGCTATAAAATGGCGGCCCGATCGGTTTGTTCAAATGTAAACAGGAACATGTGCGAAGCATCTGTTTAGTTGTTTCTGTTGGTTTGGATTGATTAGAAAACGTTAGTGTAGTCATGTTTTTTGAAATATGGTTTTAAAACTATTTTGATACATTAGGAAGTGTCGATCGTATTGTATGCCTGGATGTAATTCATATTACAGGAAATGCACTCGCATTCAGATCAAGTGTACTTAATGCATCTTGACGATTTCGTAGTTACAAGTAATTTATTACGGTGCATTAAAACATTCGAGGATAAATTTGTCAATAGAGAGGATGTGTTCCGTGTGCTTGATGAGCTGCTTTTTCCGGATAAGGCCAAAACTCTGTATTGGTGCCAATCCTAGTACATTTCTCAATTACTATACCTTTTGAGGATTTTAAAAGTGAGGTTATAAAAAGTGATAAAGCTATTTATTCATCTGTGAATGAAGATTACATTCTCCTTGTTAAATCAGAGTACAAGGTATCAATTGATATACTGCCCCTTACAGTACGTATTTACGTTGCCAACGATGTGGGTGTTAAAGTGCTTTAAACGAAAATAAAGGAGCTACCAGAGAATTTCAAGTTCATTCTCCCTTAGAATCTCTGAAGTGAAACAGATGTAGCAGTTTGGGGATCATTAGGCCCTATCAGAATCATTCTTATGAGAGAATTGAAATTCGCCACAAGGTTATGTTTCTAAAAATTTTCTTGAACGAGGTAGGCTATTATAGGCCTACTTAAAACATATAGTAATAGAAAGGTCATTCAAATAAATGTATTTATAAAACAAGTATTGATTTATAGGAAGAAGAACTACGCTCTGGAATAATTTACCAAGGGTGCTTCCTACACCAATTCGATAAATTTCCAATTTCTTTGAAATCACTTAAATACTAAGTAGACAATTGATACGTAATCTGCCACTTGGTTGACAGCCCTCAATTCAGATCACAGGTGAGCTATTAATTGACTGAATTGAAACGTATCAAACATTTCCCCCAGGAATTATTTTAGAATGCAATCCTATATTACCTATTTCCTTTACCATCCTAGTTCACAGAAAATATGTACCGTATATTTTGAATTATCCAAATATTGCTTATCTAAACATAGGCTGTTTCTAGATAGTGTTGGTCTATTACCCAAAGTAAAGTTTCTGTTCGTTATTATTGACACCTCAGCAATTCAATATGATAATCAAAAGGGTATGTTTATGTATCACAGGCGTGTTTACATGGAACCGATGCGTCGGCCATGTTGTTTTTGTATTAAGGTCTGATATTATTGTGGATGGCATCTACAATAATATCAGAGCTTAATACAAAAACAATGGCATCTAGTAGTTTACATCTAGTAGTTTGGTAGTTTACATCTAGTAGTTTGGTAGTTTACATACTATGGTCCTTGGCCGCCGTTTCTATGAACACCAGTTAAATGTCAAATCCATTCAGCGTAAAGGTCGAAACTGAATACAGGTGACCTTCCATACTTCTGCGCAAGCCAATGCCATTTTTGAACAACTCCATCCAAGACACTTTGAAAACCAAAGCCTATATTCCCTCCTCCCAAATTTTGCGAGTGGGAATAATACACGGGGTTGATAAGGGTATCTCAAATGAGGAAATTCTCCAACACCTAGAATCCATAGCTCCAGTTAAATCCGTGCAAAGACTAAATCGTACGGTTGTTCAAGGTGGTGAAACGCAGTATCTCCCTACAGGTTCCATTATGATTATGTTTCGTGCGCAAATGCTCCCTCCACAGGTTGCTTTATATAAAGTTTATATGGAGGTTGAGCTTTTTATTTTCTCCCCTATCCGTTGCCGAAAATGCCAGCGATATGGACACACTATCAGACAATGTCGGGCAAAAAATTCACGATGTGGCAAATGTTCCCAACAACGTGAAACCAATACCTGTACTGAACAATTTCTGCAATGTGTATATTGCAAGAAAGACCATATTACGGGCTCCCAGGATTGCCCTGATCACAAATACCAAGTCAAAATCAAACGACTTATGAGTACAGAATATCTTTATTTTCCGGAGGCTAAGGCCAGAACAGCGCTATTGGTTCTAATATAGTATCATTGTCGTGTGATGCAATCAAGAGTACTGAGGTCATGTACCGCCCTTTTCTTTTGCTGGTACTGCTTGATTTCAGGGTCATCGCACTGGTGTGTGTGTGTGTGTGTGTGTGTGTGTGTGTGTGCATTGTGTTCTTGTACTATCGTGTGATGGAATCGGTAGCATTGAGGTCATGTTGTGCCTTCTCCATTGGTTGGTACTGCTTGATTCAGGGGTCATCGCATTTGTGTTTGGTGTGTGTTCTTGTAGTTTCATGTGTTGGAGGACAGATAGATTTAGTAGTCTTATTGTGTCATGCTATAATCTGATCGGTAAATTTTATGTAATTTTTAATTCGGCAGTCTTCGCCTTAATTGCGTTTTAATTTGACTGGTGTGAGACGTAATACTAATGAGAGTTTTATCAGTGTTAAAATTTTAAAAGTAATGTGTACATAGCATGATAAAGGGATAGTGACTTACTAACCTCATTTCATACGATAATGTGAGCAGTCTTGCAAGCTAACACAATAAATGTAACTATCTTCCTGTTTTGAATTCCTTTGCAACATTCCAAATTTCACTTCCCATTCATTTTGTTGTTTTTAATGTTGGGTAATTAAGAATGCGAATGGTAAATTGTTTTAAAGTAAAATTTTAAAGAAGATATATGTAGTACGTTATGTGCCCTAATCATAAGGCTGTACGTGTGTGGTACTTCAGTCAACGAAGTTCTAGTTTGGGTAATTTATTAATTGGAGTATGTTTCCTCTTTTGGCTGACCTGTCATACCTGTAGTGCTTGAAAAGATTGATTGTGAATTGCGTATAATGGAATTGGTTGAATTGTAATGTGTCATGCTCTATCATCAGTAATTAATGTTTTTAAAATTAATTTTCCTGTTAAATTCCTTTTATTAAGTTTTGGTTTGTGTAAATTCTTGGTTTCCTTCTGTAAATTTGTGGTTCTAGGAAAAACTCCGGTAAATTTTTATCTGTTTTTCTTGCTTTATTTCTTTTGAGATTTTGAAATAGAGCTTACCCTGAGGAATCCCAAATTCATAGCATGGGAGGGGATCTCCCTAAGGAGTCTTGTGGAGCCATCGATTTGGTGCCTTCAAATCAGTTAGCAGCTTAAGTGGTGAAAAAAATAAAAAAAACCACCCTCGACTTCTTTGTCTCTTCAAGTTCTTCTAATGTACTGGCCGATGGATTCATTTCTTCTGTTCTCCGTTTTTGTTGGGTATGTCCTCTGTTCCAGTGACTGCGATAACCGGGTCCATCCAAAGGAGAACCTGCTATGCCTGTTGGAAGGATATTATGAACTTTCTGGCCTATTAGCATCCGACCGTGGAGTTGAGTGTCCAAATGTTCCGGGTGGTGGCAGTTGCTCTGTACTATGCCACGCTTCATTAATTGCTTACTGTAAGTTTACTACATGGGTGAGCTGGAATGAAGCTTCGCTGGTGGCCACGGTGGGAGTGAATGTGTATGGAGGTCGTTGGAAATCGGCCGTAGTCTGCGCCTACATTAAGCAGCAAAACCAGTGGTCGAACTTGGGACACACTGATCCAGATATACATTCCCGGGGAGAACGAGTGCAAGAGAAGTGTTATTGTGTGACGGATAGGGTGTGTGGTCACAACCCCCCAGTAAAATTAAAGTGTATTAAAATGTATTTGCTCGAGCGTAGCTAGAATTTAAAGGAAGGGAAGATGTGACTGTGAACTGTGTTAGAACAGTCAAGAGAGGACGGAGAAATTTATTTTGTTCTAAAAATTATTGTAGTATGTTTTTTATTTAATTTCGGAAGCCTCAAGAAAAGACTTTATGGACATTGAAATCTCAATCGTTGTTATATATATATTTTTTCTTTATCTATCTAAATTTAGAAATGTGAAGAGAAAGAGACTTTTGATTTGCAGGGATTTTGTAGTATTGTGTAATTGTGTTTTACGATTGAAGGCAAATTGTAAAAAGGTATGCTCATTTTGAAACATAACTTGTGAGGCAGCGACTCGTTTTCTTGATGATAAAATAATGTTGCACAGCGAAACGTTCTCGAACTTCCCTTGCCGAGTTCTGGTGAATTGTGATTGGTCGGAATAACGACCTTTTATATTGGTGAATGTGGAGATCTGGGGAAATTCTGTGTCCCAAATGGTTACTTCGTGTCGGTCCATTTCCGACCTCCGGCGACTTCATATGTGCGATGCGTGTTTTCTGGTTCTCTTCCATTGAACCGACCTAGCGAGCGCATGTGCTCGGAGTCTACCCCGTCTGGGGGTCCCCGGTCTCTCGCGGTAAGCACTAGATTCTTAAGTCTGAGATAATTTACATTCGTTCTTGCGTTTCGGTCCTTTCTCATCAAATGTATCCTTCGGTAATGATGTACTTTTGTTTTGTGTATCGGAGTTTCCCCCTAGAATTCCACAAACACCAATTTTTGGTTTTTGAATGACTGTTACTCGATGGACAATCATTGGAGGCAATTTTCTTTACTCGTTCGGTATTAGTATCTAAATGTAAATTTAAGTTCCTTTTCTTAATTAACGATGTTAACAATCACGTGTAAAGATTTGTTTTCTCTTGAAATTGCCTCCCGTCATTCTGCGTAAACTTCTATCTCTAAGATTAATCCATATCGTCGGAATATTACCGTTTGTGTTTTACAAATATATTTAATTATCCTTTGTTTAAAATGTGCTTAATTGTCATTGGCTATGCCGTTTTTTTGTTTTATTTATTTGTATTCTCTTCTTTTGTTAATCTTATATTGTTACAAGGGTGTTTGCTGCGTGCTTCCCTTTCCGCACAACGAGATACGATCTCACGGCCTAGCAGGGTTCCTTCCATGTTTCCACATCCTCCCATAGTTGTCAATTGTTAGACCTGCAATTTAAAGTTTTCGCAACGTGAACATGGCGTTAATTTTGTTTTAATATTTCATGGTTTTCTATTTTTATTATTTCCTTATTATTATTATTATTATTATTATTATTATTATTATTATTATTATTACTATTATTATTATTATTAAGGTGTGTATGGGCTCATCAGGTGTAACATAGCTCTTTTGTCCTTGTAACGTTGCACTCTGATTCTAGCTGCCTCTGTGAATCAGTGGTAGTGTCAGCCTCCTAATCCCAAGACAGCAGCTTCAAACACAGCAGACGTAGACGGACTTTTGAAGGGTGAAAAATAAATTCCATTGTACACTTGTACCAGACTGACAAACCTTCTCAAACATTTGTAACGTATGATGACCGAATGGCTGATGAACTTAACAATGTTATGAGAAGAAATCCCAAATCAGGAAAATTAAACAAAGGATTGGAACACTAAACATCCTTACATTGACAAGTAATTGTGAAGAACTGGTGGATTTGATGGAGAGGAGGAAACTTTGCATCCTTGGCATAAGTGAGACAAACTGGAAAGGCACAGGTGTAAAACAACTGAGGAAAGGATATATAAACTTCACTGGATGGGTAACCAAACCGAAGCTAGGAATGGTGTCGGATTTGTATTGGGAGAAGATATAGATGCTGTAAGTGAAGTGGTATATGTGAATAACAGAATCATTAAACTGAATGTCTCCTTCAATAAGGATGTGTCAACAGTCATATACTCCACAGTCTGGATCTGATGAAGAAAACGAGCAATTTTGATCGGACTTGGAGGAAGCTACTGATGGAGTGAAAAATGTATTAGTGATTTGTGATCTGAATGCAAGGGTGGGAACAGACAGATTTGGGTATAAACATGTGTTGGACCTGCATGGTTTTGGTACCAGGAACCAGGAAGGTGAACAACTTCTAGATTTTTGTAAGAGAAATGGCTTAAAAATATATAAAACCTGGCTTAAAACAATTATCTCACAAAATAACAAGGTATAGCTGGGATGGATAATCCAACTCCTTAATAGATTACATAATATCTGACAGAAAAGCTGGTCAAACTATCTGTGATGTTAAGGTTGTACCAAGTGACAGCTTAGATAGTGACCACTGACTGCTTCTTGCAATCATCAAAAATGTAAAAACCTACACACCAAGGAAAACCAAAAACTTAAACCTGGGAACTGAAAAAGGTAGAAAACAAAATCATGTATACAAAAAAGTTGGCTTCCAAAATACCTGCAGACAGAACACAACGAGGAAATACAGATTGGAACAGATTCAAAGAATGTCTTGTTTGAACTCCTGTAGATATATGTGGCAAAACTAGTACCGATAAGGTAAAGGAAAGAAAAAACAGCCTGATGGAATGATGAAGTAAAGAATGCAGTTCAGAAGAAACATGAAGCAAGAAAGTCTCGAGATAATTCAGAAAGGAGATGAAAAAGATGAATAAAAATGAGTGACTTACAACAGACATGCAGAGATTGTAGACTGCAAGTGAAACGCATAGTAGTAGAAGAAAAACAAAAGTCTTGGATTGATTTTAAAAATAAATTGGAAGAAGATAGAAAAGAAAATTCCAAATTGCTGTACAGTGTTATTAGAAATACCAAGAGTAATTATGAGCAAATAACAGCTTTACAGAAACCAGATGGGGGCGTCAATAGGGAAGACACAGCAATAAGAGAAATTATGGAATTGTACTTTGAGAATTTATACAATGGCATACAGAAGGACTCAGTCCTAATGCACAGATTCAATCAAGCTGCAGTGATAATATATCTGAAGAAATGCCACCAACTTGGAGTGAAGTAGAATCAGCCCTTAAAATTATGCGCAATGAACGAGCTATGGCTTTGATGAACTATATGTAGACATGATTAAAGCTGCTGACCCACAAGGCTATACGGGGTATTTATTTATTTATTTATCGTGTCAGAAGTACAAAGTAAGAGAGACAAAATTAAACAAGGAAATTTTAAACATTCGTTGACCAAAAATTGGCCACGACAAGCGCATTTGGAGTTGCCCTCATTAGATCTTAAATGGTACCTACAAGTGGCTGGAGAAGATGGACACAGTAGAAGATGCTCGTTAGTCTGCTTAGTACCACACTTGCAGTAAACTGTCTCCACAGGAAGGCCCCATTTCTGTAGGTTGGTCTTGCATCTCGTGGTACTGGAGCGTAATCGATTGAGAGCCTTCCATGTTGTCCACTTTTCAGAATGTCTAGGAGGAAGTTCTTCCTTTGGAACCATCCATTCTCTCAAATGTTCACATTTTTCCCGCCACATCGAGATTCTTGCTTGTTGTGGTGTTCCTTTAAGAGGTTCAGTGGTTGTCAAGAAGCTCTTTCTTGATTTCAACCTAGGATGTGCTGGTTGACAGGCATGCAGAGTTATTTATACGGGGTGATAAGGGCAATATGGACGGATAAAATAATACCAGATGACTGGAAAAAGGGAGTTATAGTTCCCCTGTTCTGTCGTGACCTACCTGTCCTGTGAGACGTTCTAGTTGGTTGGTCACCAGGCCGTTGGAGTTGGCGTATTATCTGTCCTGCCGAGCGGTAAGGTAGGGAGGTAAATGTAGGTGCGAACTCTCTCCCGCAACTCCCGAAATAAAAGATGAATTAGTTACACTGTCCTTTATTACCCAGGACGACTATGTACAGTATATACAAATTCATTTACAGGTTCTGAATAAGTCGGTCCGACGAGAGCTTGATTCACGAGCCTAACCTACGGCTACAGGCTAAATCCGAATTCTACCCTGTGGCATGTATGTACAACTTCACTGACACGACTGACTGCTCGAAAGAGCCTGGTCCTAAGAGTACGAATTACTGGTCGAGAGAGAGCCCCGCGCCATCTTGGCTTAGTGTTATATCTACTCTCCTAGAAGCAAAGGTCGGTCCCTTCCCACTACCATAGGGGTTGGGTCCATGGGCGTTACCTTGCTGATCACCTTGTAGGTGGCGCCCTCAGTTACTATTCTGAACTAATTGTCTCAGTAGGTGCTGCCCTCTGGGCACTAATGTCTCTGTCCTACTCCTTGCACGTTTGTTTCCTTGTCTCTACTAGAGTACAGCTGCTTGCTTGCTTGCTGGTGCTTATGGGCTGTGTCTACGACATTTCACCCAGTCAATACTCCCTTACTCATGTAAAAACACTAGTATAAATGAAAACTTCAGTTCAATAATTGATGCTTGAGCTTGCAAGTAGAAAACACAAAACACTGATCTTCACTATATCACATAATAACCCTAGTTTGCTAGAGCAGACTGTTCTCATACGGGAAAACTTCCAATCTTGCAATCACACTTCTTCTAAAGTTTCAAACACACTAATAATCCAAAATAGCACCCTCAAGTAATACACTAATGATATGAGGAATCACTCAAATGGAACCTTCAAAAGCATGAGCAAATCTCACCCTATATTACAGACAGAATTATAACACGATATTGGCTTCATCTAGAAAAAAATTTAGCACTCTAATAATCTCGACTGTAGGATTACAGAGCAAACAAGAAACACTGGTTGGAAAGACCTGTTTGAGTCGCTTGAGATTAGTCATAAGTTTTTTTACGGGGGTTGGCATATAACGAACATTCAAATAAAATGTGGTTGGAGTCGCCATTACTAATATTTGTACCACACAAACAGTTTGTATCCTGCGTTAAATGGAAACGAGATCTATATTGTGGTGTAAGGGTATGATTAAACCGTAACCGAATGATGTTAATAATATGGCGTCTAGAATATGATCCTCGTATAAACCATGGTATAACCAAAAGTGTTGGTTGTAAATGATAATAGAAGTTACCTTTGACTTGTGAAGTCTGTCCCCAGTAATTCTGCCATTCTTGACGTCCATCCTGTCGGATAACAACTACATAATCAGAAGCAGGAACAATATTGTTAGTATTCGGAACAGGAAGACGAGAAGCTTGTTTTGCAAGACAATCTACTTTTTCATTGCCTTCGATACCCACATGTCCTGGTACTCATACTAAAGTTATGTACATACCGACGTTGTCAAGCATATAAAGGAGACTCATGACATTGTATACATACCAATTATAGGATAACTCATACGAAACCAAAGATTGCAATGCACTCAGCGAATCCGTATAGATTGTAACTCGCGCATATCCCTGTCGCTGTACAGTATATGGCCCGCATAATAAAATACAATGTGTGTGTGAAGTGAACACTACACAGAGTAAAGATTTTGTACCAGAAGTAACGCTTGATTATGACTGTTGCGAGAGGATAAGTAGTGAAATCAAATGAATAAGTTGTCATGGAATAACCTGTTAAATCACATTGACGATTTAAAACGGGCTACCCATAAGACACAGGAAGTGGAAGAAATGGTCAAACAAAAGGAAGAGGAAATGCAAATACAAATGACGTCCCTACAGACAACTGGAGCCGCGTCCACATGGATTATGCAGGTCCATTTCAAGGTTTTTACTTCCTTCTAATTGATGATGCAAAATCCAGGTGGGCAGAAATCAAAGTAATTCGAGAAGCTCCGACATCCGTGAAGACAATTGAGCTATTAAGAGAAATATTTTCATTTCATGGATTCCCAATAGCGATAGTCTCTGATAACGCTACATAATTTGTAAGTGACCTATTCAAATCCTTCTGTAGGGAACACGGTATATTCCAAAAATTTACAGCTCCTGGACATCCAGTAACTAACGGAATGGCTGAACGAATCATCCAGACGCTAAAACGTCGACTAAAAGCTATGTCGAATGAGCCCTTGTCTATATCCGGAAAAGTGCAACACATCCTTCTGAAATATCGTGCCAACCCTCTAGAGTGTGGAAAATCACCAGCTGAACTGTACCTGAACAGACCATTACGGATCAAACTAGACGTTATTCGATCAATCAAACGGGAAGGAAATCAAGAGGAGACTCATGGACATCGCAATCTAAGCGTGGGAGAATGAAGGGAATAAAATGACATGGAAGTATGGAGTAGTCATTGGGAAATTCGGTCATCTACATTACCAGATTCAGCTATAGTCCTCTCCGTGTAACGACGTACCCTAAGGGTGCAACCTTACCCTTTCTCCCCTGTAATATTAAGATATTGATTTATGGTTACTTTTCTTGCTGTTGGGTCTTTTTCAGTGTCGGTAACCATACAGTTTAGGGACCCTACTTGCCGATACGACGTCTTACATTTACCGTTAATCTGGCACGTTGGCAACGTTCAATCACTGCTCTAGCGTGAAGTGCGTGTTGCCACCGCATCGCCGTTAAAGTCACTAGTGATACATTTGCGAGAATATTTAAAGCATATTTTCTTTTTCTGTGGGATTGTAAATCTATTTGGCTAATACCAGGTAAGTAGGATTGTGGCATGTTCGGATAATGCATTTAATAACATAGTTTGTGTGAAATAATGAAAGTGCTCAAATACGTCAGTCTCATGTCTAGATCTACCGGTACATGAAATAACTCTTGCGGGACGAAATTTTGGCAGTAGAACTTATAACATTATTATTTTCAAATCCGCAGTGAACTTGAAAGCTGACCTAAATTCCGTTCACGGAGCTTGGCACATTAGTATTCCTATATGTTTCCTGATAAGCTTGAAGATATAACCAGCCTGCAGGCTGAAAATATGCCCAATAATCTCTCTCCTTACTGGTTACCGGTATTGAAGAGAGAAGGAAATATTCGCGCAAAAGAAAGGGAAGTCATTGGATGTCTGAAACTTTCGAAAATCACACTGCAAAGACTTATTAAATAAATTGCATCGTTTAACACGCCCCTCTTTTCAAGAATATGGTTATAGTACGCCTACTGTATATCAAAATAAAGACAGATAATTTAAGTGAGAAAGTGTGTTTATTTCCTTAATTCCTCATTGAGGAGATATTCATAATTATCTTGATTTATTTCATCTTATCTTATATCATTTACTAGGGTAGGGAAACATTCATTATCGGTGTTTACATTGAGGTTAGTTTGTTATGGTTATGTCTGATGATTTTAATATGTAACCAGGCAGGTTGGCAGCAGTGATCAGCCATTACAAAAAAGAGAAAAGAAGAGCATCGGGCGGCGATATTTACTTTCTGGGGTATTTCCTTACGTGGCAATTACTATAGACGATGTTTATAGCCTCAAAAGACATATTGGCCAAATACTTAGAACAGAGGTTCCGAAGAAGACGGGAACAATCACTGATCAGAAATTAGGCCCAAGTCAATAACATCCTGAATATAAACAACCTTTCATCTTCACTGACCGGATGAATGAGAACATCCCTGGGAGTAATCAAGGACTCGAGGCAGAAGAAGGCATGCAAAATCGAAGACTTGAAGCAGAAGAAAACGGACCTCCACCTCCATACCTAACCTGCCGACCAGATAGGACACGCCGTCCGCCGCAGTACCTTAAGGACTATGTTACTTAAATGAACACCAAATTCTCTTCTTCAAAAATAAGCGTGGGAGACTGTTATATCCCAGTAGAATGCGTGCATGTCGACCACATTATTTATATAGAAACTGTGTTATTCTTTGTAGAGGTTGCTTTATGTCAGTGTATCATGAGACACTTTTCAGTACAGTATTTGTGTAAGCAAGGTGTTCGTGTTTAATTATAAATGTCATTCGTGTACGGTCATAACATGAACATAAGTTTGTTTTTCTTTGTCCATAAGGATATAATTCTTGGTCTCTTGAAGATAAACAAAATGGTGTGGATTACTTTTCATATACGTAGGAAATTGAATCATATTACATAATGTATAAGTTACTCTATCTGTAAGGAGTGTATAGATGATGTATACTAGATAATTCTTATTTGCGAACACTTCCACTGTGGCTACTTTGTAAATCAAGTAACCGTAAGCTGATTTTAAATCAAATAGCAGGGACAATCCTTTAGGGAAATCTCCCTGACCTTTCTTATAACCTTTAATGGTATCATCTGGTGAAATTATTTGAACTTGAATGACTCCTAACTGTGCATTCATTATACCTGACAATACAACACTGTAATGCTCATACAGTTGTATGAGAAGGCCTTCAATCTCAATCAAATGTCTATTTACTGAATTTTCCAATCCCATTTGTTTAACTGCTTCTGCAATCCGAAGCGTGCTATTGGCAAGATAAGATCTAATTTCTGCAACATTCTGAGTTAATCTTTGCTCATTTGCTGTGACATCATAAATGGTGCTGTTCATAGATTACAATGCTGATTTTACAACTATCATTTGGTCTTTTGCAATTTTCATAATTGATAGTTGTTCTTGTTCTAACCCACTAATTATTGACTCATACTTTTCTGCATCTTCCTGACTTAATGTTCCAAATAACGCCTTTGCGATGGAACCTACTGCGTTAATTAAGCCTCGCTTTCGCCTAGTGTTATCAGTTTCCCCTAATTAATTCCTTTGATTCCTTAATTCTCTCTAATCGTGCACTTAGCATTTTTACATCCTGCTGACACGTTAAATTAGTACTTCTTTCTAACTGTGTACATATTAATTGAGTCCAGTGTATGTGTCTCTTGACATTCGAAAATACATCATTTAACTTATTTAGATTCACACAGGTAACTAGTGTCCATTCTGTATGGTATAATTGTATCTCACCCTGATTGTCGAAGTATGTCCGAGGGGGGTGTTCTCATATGGTGTCACCTTGACATCCAATACTTCTCCGGTTATTCCATAGCGGTGTGACGTCACGTCTGCTATTACGATGGAGAACAATCCTAGCATTCACGCCATATCTTCTGTCTACCTGCAAGTTAAAGACAGGATATGCATTACCCTTCTATCTGTCGATAATTCGCTCCCCAGTTCTCACTCCACTCATCTGATTTTCATGTACCTTAACACTTTTTCCTTTCTTGTTCAACTGTAGGGTGCAATTCACCCCTGAAACTTCTACTATCTCGTAAGGACCTTCGAAGGGTGGGCTTAGCTTCCTAGATTTCCCTCTTCGCAATGCGTCATTGGGCAAAAGAACCTTGTCACCTACTTGAAAGGTGATCTCATTCTGCTTTTTGTCATAGTGTTCCTTCTCTAATTCTTTTCGTTCAATTAAGGTTTTTCTGGCGACCTCGTGATTTCACCTAAGATGTGCCGTCAGTTCCTCCACCACATTCTGGTGTTCGTTGTAACTCATCTCGGGTGGGTTATGCAGCACACCTGGGATATTTGCTTTCCTTCCAAAAATTAATTGGTATGGTGTGAACCCTGTACTAGTGCTCTTCGTGGTGTTATACACAAAGCTAGCTGTGGGCAAATACTTGTCCCAGTCATTTTGCTCCCGTGAGCAGACATAATGCCTTAGGTACTCCGTGAGAACCTTGTGGGATCTTTCTACGCTACCGTTCAACTGCGGTCTAAAGGCCGTGGTATGCACTTTTCGAATGCGCAGCGTTTTACACAGCGCTTTAAACACATCACTCATGAAATTATTGCCATGGTCAGTGAGAATCTGCTCTGGTATCCCATATATACTTATCACATTATTGATTAGCGTCGTGCCACGGTTTCTCCCTCTTGATTGGGCATGGCACTCGCCACTAGGTACTTTGACAGCTGATCTTGGCAAGTCAGAATGTACCTGTTTCCAGCCTCCGTCAACAAAAGAGGTCAACCACGTCTACGGATATCTTCTCAAAGACTGTGCTAGGAGTATCCGTAATCACCATGGGAGCCCTGACGTCTGGTCTGGTCCCCTTATTCTTTTGGCAGGAGGGACATGTGCGTACATAGCGCTCAATGTCCCCTTTCATGCCCTTCCACTGAATTCGTTCACGTAAACTAGCGTACATGCGCGCTATTCCTTGGTGGGCTGTCACAACAGTAAATTTTCTCCCAAACAAGACGGTCTGAATTATTTTACTGCCCACACTATTGCCAAGAATTCTTTCTCAGTTACGCTGTAATTTATTTCTGCCTTATTAAGGATTCTGCTTGCATAGGCAATTGGAAGGTCTTTTCCGACAGGTCCTTGTGATAGTACTGCCCCAACCGCTTCGTTGCTTGCGTCAGTGGTAACAACGAAAGGTTTTTCGAAGTCCGGATACTGCAGTATAGGTTCTTCAATTAATTTTTGTTTCAATGTTGTTCCTGATCGTCTCCCCACAAATAGGTAACGTCCTTCTTCACTAACTGACATAGTGGTTTCGCGATTTTGCTGTAGTTAGGTTCGAATTTCCTATAGTACCCACTCAGTCCGCAGAACTGCTTGATTTGGCGGCTAGTGGTCGGCCTCGGGAAAGTCCTTAACGGCCTGTAGTTAACGCGTGTCTGGTAAGACACCTTCGTCAGTAATTACATGTCCTAGGAATGCTACTTCGGTTCTTAGGAATTCACACTTATCTGACTGGAGTTTCAACGTGTTCTCTCTCAGCCTTTAAAATACGTCTCTTAACTTCGCAATGTGCTCCTGGATCGAGCTACCGTACACAATGACCTCGTCCAGGTAACACAAACATTTTATACCTGTTAGCACAGCGTTCATCAGCCTCGTAAACGTGGCTGGCGCGTCTTTCAAACCCATGGGCATTTCCTTGAATTCGTACTTGCGCCCTAGCGCAGAGGATGCCGTCCTATGCCTGTCTTCAGGTCTTAGTAACACCTGGTGATAGCCACTCGCGAGATCTCGAGTTGAAAAATATCTCTCCTTGCCAAGGCCATCTAACAGTTCTGAAATTAATGGAAGGGGATAACTGGTTCCTATCATTATCTCGTTTAATTTTCTAAAATCGATCACGACCCTCCATTTCTGTTTCCCTGAGGCGTCTAATTTCTTTGGTACTAAAAGCAAAGGTGCGTTCCAACCTGATATGCTAGGTGTGACAATTTCATCACTTAGCATCTTGTCTATCTGAGCTTTTATCTCCCCCTTCTATGTTTCGGGAAGTCTATATGGTCGTACATTAATTGGAGGTTGATCTTCTGGTGTAAGGATCTCATGCTGCAGTACGTCAGTGAGAGTCAATTTGTCTCTCTCAAGAAGGAAGATATCATTGTATTCAGCACAAATGGCGTATATCCCTTCTTTATCTGCCTGCGTGAGGTGATCAACTCGCAGACAGTGTATTTCCCGCTGTGATCGGGGCTTCTGGGTGGTCGGTTCTCCGTTCGCCACTCTACTATTCTGCTCTACCTTCCGCACTTGTGCTAGGCAGGTTTTATCTACCTCCTGTATGTGCACTCGTGGACTGCGTAAAGTCACCTCTTTTCCAGTGGTATTAATCATGCTAACGACTGCTTCGTTGTGCTCTGATTTGGTCAGGCTCTCTACGAGGTACGCCCCTGGTATCACCTCTTCCTTCTCAATAATTCTCAAAGGTAGATTTCGATCTACTTCTATGACAACGACCTTTTGGGTCCTTGGTTCGAGACGGATCAGCTTCGTCTCTCGGGCCCCCATAGGGTATTGTCGTCCTCTTATGGTGTCATGGACCTCCTTTTAATTAATTACGCTGTCAGGTTGTCTCGTCCAACTAAACCATCCTGCGTCAATTGAAAGTCACTTCCTGCGACATGAAGTGTGTGACTTGTATTTCCAACGGCAAATCGCACGGTACCCTGGGTGTAAATTATCCCTTTACTTACACCCATTAATTCAATTGGTTGGCTCCTGTCAATCAGGCTTTCCTTGGGTACCGATTGCCTCTTTACTAGGCTGACATCGGACCCAGAATCTATCAAAAATCTCAACGGTCTTCCGTGGTTTGTGACCTGGATCAGCACTGTGCCTTCTATATCGGAATTCTTGGGACCTTTTGGTCTGCGGGCCTCCGTAACTGTCCCCTTGCTAAGGGCCCGTTCTAGTTTGCTGCCTTCATGGCGTGTGTACTGCCGTCTCCTTTTCTGAACCATCAGTCATGGGTTCGGTGTGATCATCTATCACAATATTCGAAATGGGCTCGGTATTTTACAACCGTGCCCCTTATGCGATCTCCCTGAATTTGTCCTTTCATGGCCCTATTGCCCTTGTCTCGGGCTTTTCGGCAGTTTCTCTGAATATGGCCTTGTTGGCCACACGAATATCACCTATGGTTATCCGTTCGCATCACAGCAGTGCGTGCACCTTGTCGATAATTCACTTGTATATGCCCTTTCCGGCCGCAACGATAACAATTTCTGTTTTCACCTGTCACTGTGTTTGGTTGTGTGCGTACTATGGGCACTGTCTCTCGTACCTCCGTTTACTTAGCCCTTTGTTTCTTCCTATAATGACGTTCAGTGTGCCCTGTCTTCCCACAATAGCGACATTTTAATTTATTGGTTGTGCCCCCTGTAGTTGTGTTGGAACTAGTGGTCTGTGTAGTGTGAGCCCCTTGCGTTCCTGTGTTCTTACAATTCCTTGCTATGTGGCCTTTTTATTACAATTGTAGCAGACCACCCTAACACTAGCATGTGTTGGCTTAGTATGCCACTTTGGTGCTGCACTGCACTCCTGTTCTGGTCTATGCTTGCTAAACCCTGAGCTGTGTGTGTTGTAGGCCCTCCCGTGCCTTCTTTGACATTATAACGGTTTCTTCCTGTTGTGCAAGTGCAACTTCCTTCTCGAAAGTAATGCCCTTTTGTGACTGTACTCAGGCCTGTATTCTAAGATTGGCTAACCCTTGTATGAAACTAGCAACACATATTTTTCTCGTAATTTTTAACTGTGCGTCGCGATCTTCCTCTAGTTCATGTTCAAGTATTGCCTCTCTAAAAGAAGCTGACAATGTCTCTATTTTACATGCCCAATTCGCGACTGTTTCTTCGCGGGTCCTGCGCTGTTTGGAACATTTGGCATGTACAAATCTAGTGTGCCTTGCTGGCCATAATATTCTGTTAATGACCGCTTGACTCTCTCTCAATTAAGTATATCACGTCTGACCAATAATTTATCTCGGGCTCTGCCCGTAATCTTGGTTACATATACCTGTACTTGAAATAACTCTTGATCTTCATCCTTAATCAAACGAACAGCAGCATTTACATTTGCTATAAACTCATGCAATCTTCTGGTTGACTGCCATCAAACTCTCGTCCAATGAGGCGATGTCCTACTACTGTTACAAAAGGCCCACTCATACTTACTGATTCCTCGTCCTTGAGCATTTCAGTGCCTTGGTCTTCTGGTACTGAACTGTTTTGTCGTGCCATTTGAAATAATATTCAGCTTACCTTAAATCTGCAATGCTGCTTCACTGCTGGGCTGGATTAGTCGGCTGTAGTGCTGCGTCTCCACCGGATGACGTAGTCTGCTGCTAGACTGCTACCCCTCTGCTGGGCTGGCTTAGTAGTCTGCGGTAGTGATGCTCCTCTTCTGCGATGCGCGGCACTCGAACGAAAGATATGCGATTCGGACAACCTTCTGCGAAGTCGCGGTTTACTCACACGGAAATCATCTACGAAGTCGCGGTTCTCTCACGTTATTTCGGTGAGCTGACTCCGTTCGAGAATCGAACTCGGGAGCCTGCACTACCTGACACCAAAAATTATAGTTCTGTCGTGAACTACCTGTCCTGTGAGACGTTCTAGTTGGTTGGTTACCAGGCCGTTTGAGTTGGCGTATTACCTGTCCTGCCGAGCGGTAAGGTAGGGAGGTAAATGTAGGTGCGAACTCTGTTCCGCAACTCCCGAAATAAAAGATGAATTAGCTTCACTGTCCTTTATTACCCAGGACGACTATGTACACTATATACAAATTCGTTTACAGGTTCTGAATAAGTCGGTCTGACGAGAGCTTGGTCGAGATCGCCATCTTGGCTTAGGGTTATATCTACTCTCCTAGAAGCAAAGGTCGGTCCCTTCCCACTACCTTACGGGTTGGGCCCATGGGCGTTAACTAGCTGATCACCTTATAGGTGGCGCCCTCGGTTACTATTCTGAACTAATTGTCTCAGTAGGTGCTGTCCTCTGGGTACTACTGTCTCTGTCCTACTCCTTGCACTTTTGTTTCCTTGTCTCTACTAGAGTACAGCTGTACTGGCTTTGTGCTCTTTGCCGGCGAGCCGCCGGCTCCTATACCAACTATTAGACTCTGCTTGTCAATACACAAACAAGCAAACATCCGCTGTTGTAAACATATTTTCTTAGGCGCGTTCCGTAAGCTCTCTGCGTGATTAATGCTTTCCACTACTTGTAACTTCACTGAAATGCATCTTCTTTCTTCTAATTATTAAATCTGAATATAATTACAATAGAAATGTTCTGACACTACAAGGTGTCCCGTATTACTGGTTATTACTCTGACACTGATTTATTTCCCTTGATATTCTGAGATCGAATCTCGGCTGTGAACCCCGGTTGCCGTTCATCTGACAGTCCACCGGTTCGAGCCTTTGGGAGGTCGGTACACAACAGTTCAAGAAAGGAAGCCAAAAAAGTGCAGCAACTATAGAGGGATTATCTTACTGTCCCATGTTTTTTAAAATATTTGAGAAGATTCTTGAGAAAAGATTAAGGAATATTATTGAACTCCAACTGCAAGAAGAACAATATGGATTTAGGAAAGATAGATCAACTACAGACCTCATATTCACACTGAAAATATTAGAAAAGCAATGGGAGAAAGATCGTAACTTGACGTTTGTGTTTCTATACATCGAAAAAACATTAAATAGTTTCCCTAGAACAGCTATATGAGAGTGTCTTAAGAAGAAGAATGTATGTATGGAACTCATTCAGAGAATAAAAATTGGTTTATGATGACTGCTACAGCTGTGTTCAAATAGGAAATAGATATTCAGATTGGTTCCAGACATCTAGAGGAGTGCAACAAGGTAGTGCCCTTTCACCATTAGGCCTACTATTCATCATCATCATCGATGTAATCATAAAAGAAGTGAAGCAGAACAACCAACATGGATCTTAAAGCATTTCCTTTTGCAGATGATATAGTTATCTGGGGAAAATAGCAAGATGGAAGCCCAGGAAATGCTGAACGTCTGGAATGATCTGAAAAAATATGGACTGAAATTAAGTGCTACAAAAACTGCTGCAATGTCTGTTAACAAACAGAGAAGTAAAGATAATATAATGCTTGGAGGGTGTACAATTGGAAACAGTAAACCAGTATCAGTACCTTGGATGCATAATATCAAGTGACAACAGAATACAGCTTGAATTAAATAACCGTATTCAGAAATCCAGTCAATTCTATTAGCAAGTTCAATATCTGCTCTGGAATAAACAAGTACCACTAAGATCAAAACAAACTCTGTTTCCAACATACTTTGTCCCCATATTGACTTATGGTTTGGAAACAAGCACAACTAAAAAAAGATAACAGCAGACTTCAGGCTTCAGAAATGAAGTTTCTAAGAAACATGCTTCAAAAAACAAAGATAGACAAAGTAAGGAATGAGAAGAATAGAGAAAAAGCTGGAATAAATCAGTCCCTGAAGGAGACCATAACTAGGGCATGTTTGCGATGGTTTGGTCATGTCAAACATATGACAGAAAGAAGAATTGCAAAACAATGGTTGCATACTGAGATTACTGGAAAAGAGACCTGTTGGAAGACCTCGGAGGAAATGGCTGGACCAAGTCAAGGAAGATATCACATCCAAGGAATCAACTGGGATGAAGTCTTGAAGGTGGAGTGGTACAGCAATAGACTAAAATGGTGAGCGCTCGTAAACCACACCCAGGAAACAGGAGTGGAAACTTGATGAAGATGTACACTTGTGCGATGTTAGCATGTAAAAGATCTCTGGTGACACATTTGGTGTTTACTTGATAAAATTCATTAAAACTCAGCTATAGACACCAAGAGAGATTCAGTTTATTCTACCATCTAGAAGGCTTAAAGCAAAACGGAACATTGAAATTGATGAGCTGGCAACCAGATGGCATCAAATTAAAATGCCAGCACACAGTAGATGAGACCATATGGTTATTATTATTATTACTACTACTATTACTCTTGAATCTAATAATGTTAATGTTATTGGCTTTACGTCTCACTAATACTTCACTGAGGTGCCGGAATTTAAAGTGGTGGTGGTGATTATTGTTTTAAGAGGAAGTCCAACTAGGCAACCATCTTCTATATAACACCAATCAGAGAGAAATATGGAAGGGATCCAACATTTCGAAAAATGAAGTTATTGACCAAAGAAAGACAAGGGCCACGAAGGGTATGAAAATGAAAGACTCCCTTGCCCTCGCAAACCTAATAGCGTCGGAGTCGGAAAAGAACAAGAGTTGACCAAGGGAGGTCGGGTAGGATAGATGAAAGTGAGGAGCCAGGCACAAGTAAGAGGAAACAATGCCAGGGCTCAGCTAAGGGCCCCGTGGATGCCAATCCACGCTCCAAAGTTCAGAGTCCCTGGGGCCTGCTGGAATTTAAACCCACAGGAGTTCTCTTACGTGTCAGCAAATCTACCAACATGAGGCTGACGTATCTGAGCACCTTCAAATACCACCAGACTGAGCTAGGATCAAACATGATAAGTTGGGGTCAGAAGGCCAGTGCTTCAACCGCCTGAGCCACTCAGCTCGGCTACTCTGATTCTGCTGAAACATTTGTATGCATAATTTCACTGAGCTCGATAGCTGCAGTCGCTTATTTGCGGCCAGTATCCAGTATTTGGGAGGTAGTGGGTTCGAACCTCACAGTCGGCAGCCCTGTAGATGGTTTTCCGTGGTTTCCCATTTTCACGCCAGGCAAATGCGGGTCCCATCGTCGCCATAAAACCTATCTGTGTTGGTGCAATGTAAGGCAACTTGTCGCAACTAACAAACATAATTTCAATATCTACTCCTCGACCTTAGTTTCCCATATTTCTTCTAGTATAATTTGTCTTTCAAATAATTATTTATATTACTTAAAGTTTATATAGTATGCATTGTGTTAGTGGCAGCTCTAGAAATAAATAATACAAATTATCCAGAAGACTTGCTACTATATAGCAAGGATTTTTTGAAGCAAATTCTACTTGAATGTTGAAATCATCAGTCCCCCAGTTTTACATGAAATGTGAACCTAAGGGACATTTCAAATCATGACTGAATTACAAATCTTTACTTATTGCTGATCTTATTAATACTAAACAAATAATATATGAGGTAGAAAAAACAATTTTATTGATAACAATATCCAGAATACTTGCTACTATATAGCAAGGATTTTTTGAAGCAAATTCTACTTGAATGTTGAAATCATCAGTCCCCCAGTTTTACATGAAATGTGAACCTAAGGGACATTTCAAATCATGACTGAATTACAAATCTTTACTTAGTGCTGATCTTATTAATACTAAACAAATAATATATGAGGTAGAAAAAACAATTTTATTGATAACAATAGTTCTTGATCCATAATACATTTCAAACAAAATCTTAAACATGTTGCACCAACAATACATATTAATATTATTGTCAACAAACAGATTTTACTAACAATACTATAAAAACCACTTTACATGGTACATAGACTATCATTAGAAAAATACACAAGTCATTATCTTAATTTAACAGGAGATACAGGCCTTCTTTCTTATAGAAACAATGGTTATAAAAATACAAAAGTTATCACAAAATACTGAGTGTATGGACGGATACATTTGTAAGATTCAATGAAAGTATTAGATTTAATTTCCTGTAATAGAGCATTTAAAAAATTAGATGTGAGGGTTTTCAGGCGTTTGCTCTATATTTGTGTCACAATTTAGCTTACAGTATACATTTCATAAAATAAAGAACAATTTTATGTCCCCAGAAAATTATCAGGATAAACTTTGGCCACAAGGCAGAAATGTCCACAGTATTTATAAGGGGTTACTATGTTGTATGCAGGCGTACAGTATTTCCTGGCAAATCATTGCCCTGTATTGTCTCAGTCGTAAAACGTACACGAAGTTCCATGGCATCACCGCATCGTACGATTGTATTATCATGTATAGTAGCTTTATGCTGCAAGTATAAGGATGATGTTTACTAAGCCAATGATATTACATCATGAGATACTTGGGTGATGATTTCTAGTATCCAGTAATACAAGTCACCAGATGGGCCGGTCGGTGTGTACAATCAGCAATATATAGGCCGAGTTGTTACTATCACCATTTGTGAGCTTCGTTAAAGGGATGCGAAGTGCTAGTGATTCATGGCATGCTGATCATTGAGTCTCCAGCATTATGAGGAATCAATTTAAGGCAAGGCGTAGCCGAGTTAGGGGAGTCAAGCAGCAATACAGCCTGTTTGTGCAGAGAAGGACAACTGTATGCCAGAAACTATCCCATTTTTCGGAGAAAGTTGTTGCTTTCCACCTCTTCGTGCTATGACAGCACGAGGTGAACTTTGTATCGCTTGTGCCAAAATCGACAATGCTGATCAGATCCTGGTTTGGTTTGATACTCCCCACAGTAGGATTATCGCAGAAAAAGGCACTTTGAGTATTCCACAAAAATCAACAGGTAACAAGAAAATATGCTGTATTATAATACTACTCCAGCTGGAAGAAAGCTGCCACCATCTATTACTTTTAAATGAAAAATATGTTATGGGCATTAAATTCTGTTGAGGCATATACATGCATGTGTAACTTAAGGGATGGATATCAAACTGATGATGGACAGGGTGAAGACAGTGTTGGACAGACGACTAGGAACATTGCTAAAACAGCCAGCTTTCTCTTAGATACTTTCTGAGGTCACCTCATGACTGAAGTGAAAGATTTTTATGAAAGGAAGACACAGCATGGGATTATTCCTGATGGTTTGACATCCATTCTGTAGCCCTATACATGTGTGTCAATATGCTATTTAAAGACCATCTACATTGAATTTACAATGAATTGGTGATTAATGAAATCACAAACTGATGCCCAATGGTAAGATAAAATGGCTGTCATTGAAACTCTGTGCAAATGAAGTTGGGAACTTATTCCTTTCAAGACAGTGGTGAAGAGTTTCAAGGCAGAAATTTTGAATGCTCTAGATGGCAGTGAGGACTACACATCGAGGCACAACTGTGGCAAAGATGGCGATACCACATCACATTCGAGCAGCAGCGAGGAGAGCAAGATGATGTAGATCCCTCAGGCACCAACAACAGAATATGGCAAGTTTTCACTGTTTTATATTCTAGTGAGTTTTCTTGAATTTTAACTACAATGACATAAAAAGTTGCCAGACCGGGCGAGTTGGCCGTGCGCGCAGAGGCGCGCGGCTGTGAGCTTGCATCCAGGAGATAGTAGGTTCGAATCCCACTGTCGGCAGTCCTGAAGATGGTTTTCCGTGGTTTCCCATTTTCACACCAGGCAAATGCTGGGGCTGTACCTTAATTAAGGCCACGGCCGTTTCCTTCCAACTCCTAGGCCTTTCCTATCCCATCGCCGCCATAAGACCTATCTGTGTCGGTGCGACAAAGCCCCTAGCAAAAAAAAAAAAAAAAAAAAAAAAGTAAGTCATTTGCTTATTTTTCTTCATATCTGCAAGACGACTGCCGCTCAAGAACATTATCCAAGATTAGACGATTTTCTCTAAACTGATTTTTTTGATGAGATATGATTTATAGGTTCTGATGATTTTTTGTGGTTAATTACCTGAATAATACAGTTTTTTTTATTATTTTGGCTCAAATTCTTCTTCATATAATCGTTGCCCTCCGTTCTGTTTGAAAGAAATTAGGCAAAATATATGGGACATTTATGACAGAAAATACAGTATATTATCTATACAATTCATTCTTTTGCACAGTCTAGATATCCATTACTATACAACACAGCAACCCTCAGAGAAAGCTTAACATTCCAACTTGCACTTTACTAATCCAAGAGAGATTTTTTTCTTATTTTGCAAAATGGATTAATAAATGCATAGAGGGAAGTTTTACTTGCTGTAAGCTACGCTATAAAATAAATTGAAGCCATCATGTCATGTTTAATACAACTTATAAGTTATCATATACTTGATTCTTAATGATAATTGTTACAAATTCCCAAATTATATTGAGACCAGTTTAAGAAAAAGGCAATAATCAGTCCACTAATGTCAATAGCACCTTCAAGGCAAAGTAAAGTGTACATTTTGTTACTAGAAGGATTTTGCTAATTACTAATTACAGTTGAGAAATCATGAAACAAAATATTATGAGAAATAATAACTTTTACATATTGCTGTGCTAGTTGATCAGTGGTAGTATCAAACTCAGGATCTCCATTTCATGGGAGATAACATAATTTTTATATCTGGAAATATGTTCAGTATCCATCCAACAAAATTAACTGTGCCACCTTAGAAACTACTTAGAAGAGTAACAGATTTGTTGCTAGAAGGTACTACAATTAGAACATCAACTTAGTTATGCAGGCTTCCTAAAAGCTACTATTATTTCTTATTTTGAAAAAAATATTGTCCTTGGTCCAAACCGTATGATATAGTTTAAAAAAATAGAACTCTTGTCCCAAGCCCCATGTAAATGATTTTACTATAAGGGAGATCAACATGTTCTGTAGTTTAGACAATGTCATTGTTACACAGTATTGATGCTTGGGAAACATCAAAGCGTTTAAACTAGATCTTCCAGAATGACTCATGTTGATGGGAAAACTAAATGTAGTGTTTACAATGGTGATGGAATTACATGACATAAATAAAATGTCAATATTATACTTACAACAGTAATTCTTGCAGTCAGCGGCAGAACCTGAAAGATGATAATCCTTATCTTATTGCTACAACTACACACAGTATAATATTAGAAAATTGGAACCAAGGCATACACAAAAGAACTAATTGTAACTGTCAAGGAGAATACAGAATGTTTCCGATCTCAATAACATTAGTTGTTATTCATTACATTGATGAAGAAGCAAATTCAAAAGCATCCCGTTGTAATTATATGTACTGACCTTAAATGTTTCTGGGAAAGATTATTTTTGATTTCAAATAATTAAAATCCACACTTTGACAGAAAATGAGCCCTCACAAATGCCAGTGCTAGGTCTTAACTATTCGACTGGGATCCGTACCAAATTTTGAACATCATGCCAACCCCACTGTGGACATTTTATGCAACGAGCATGCAATGAATGGTAAGAAATACTTTAATTGCCATTGGTGTAAGAAGCTGCTTCAATTCTTCGCTCTTCGCTTCTTGGTAGTACTGGTTGAATTTTCAGGGAAGTACTCCTGGAAGTACACTGCTGGGATTTTAGGCTTTTGCAACTGAATATCAATGCTCCCTTCACACTACTCCCCAATAAATGGTCCTTAAGTTTTGTTTTGACTACATTATTAATTTCTGTTTGTTTTTAGGTATTTTGTTTTCTTTTTTGTCATTTGTCAAATATTAATTGAAATGGACCAACATTGTAGGGGAATCTTCTTCCAAATTAAGTTGTTCTGTGTATAATGGTGTTTATTTTTTATTTCACCGCTTTATGCCATTGTTAAATAGTGTTTTAAGCAATTAAAAGTATTAAAACCCTGTTTCAATTGAACTATGCATTTTATTTCATACTGGTACCTCTGTTCTATTTGGGGAATTTTATGAAAACTGGCCTATTATTAAAGTGTGGCACACGATCTTGCCTAAGGTTTCCAATGTGGCCCTCGAGCCCTTACAAATTGGAAACTCCTGCTCTAAAACATGCCTATACAAAATTTTGTTGAGATATGAGCATTCTAACCCGTGCCGACTTGACCGTGAAGTCGCACGAAGAACAAGTCCAGACTTGCCACCCAACGCTGAGCTTATGAGTATGTGCATTGTTATCCATCGTGTCACACGTGTTTTGGAGTGGCAAATCTAACATAATGTCACATCAATTACACAGTGCCAGCGAACATATGTTTTTAATAGGAGATATAAAACACCAAATAACTGGACACAAATTACCATCAAATAGGCAAGTGTTTGAAGTTTTCTTTTATAATGTATGTGAGGTATAATTAGCTGTCAGTGTAAATGCTAATCTTGTGGTTCGTAAGTGCATGATATTTTGGGAAAAACCAGGAATTCCGACAAGAGCTAATCGGCATTGTTCACAAAAACTTATTAACTTGTATTCGGAGTGGAGAAAATTGCAAAAAAGAGCAAACAAGTGCGTAGATATTTTTAATCATCGTGAAGAGGAGTTTAGAAGTAATAGACAATGTATTTGATATTGCACATGCAAATGTTCTACAAATGATGAATTTGGAAGAAGACAGGATGGTTTTTCTTCGGCAGAGAGAACCAGGGAAGGCTACCTTGCAGGAGTAGAGAAAAAAATTTGCAGATAAAGAAGAAAGGGCAAGGCAAAGAATTACAAGAAGAGAAAACGAAAAAACCAGTGTGTAGCATCCACATCTGCTGCTTATACATCATCTGAACATTCAGGTAACGCACTTCCAAGTTCAGATGAAATCAACGTTGATAAATTTTTAGGAGACACTTCTGAGACCACATCAATGGAGAATACTGCAAGGCGTGGTACAAAAAATTGTATTATTCCTAAATTAGTGGCTGCTTTGGACAGATGCCAGCTGAATGTAAGAGGTTCTGTATACATTCTTCAGGTGACAGCAGAGGCACTTGGCCACAATACCGAAGAACTCTCTATTAATAAATCATCTATTCATCGATTCAGACAGAAGAAGAGAAAGTTCTGAACCAACTAAAACTGCTTTCAAGAGTGATATACCTGCAATTCTTAGTGTTCATTGGGATGGTAAACTGTTGCCTGCAGTGAATGTCAGGGACCCAAAAGAAGAAAGACTTCCAACTGTTGTTATTTTTGGGGACAGTGAGCAGCTCATCGGGGTTCCCAAAATTACAGAATTCTTCTGGCAAAGAGAAAACAAATGCAGTTTGGAATATATTAACATATTGGGGTATAGAAGACAGTGTACAAATTCTCTGTTGTGACACAACTGCATCGAACAGTGGACGTTTTAATGCAGCATGTGTCTTAGTTGAACAAAAATTGGACAAGGAATTGTATTTTTTCGTGCTGCCGTCGCACACATGAACTTATTTTATGATGTGTATTTGAATGTAAAGTAGATGATATACAAGCAGTCCTAACATACCACTTTTAAAACATTTTAGAGAAAGCTGGGAAAGTGTTAATGCCAATAATTTTCAAAGTTGCAAAAAAGTTTGTGGAAATGTTTTTTAGTGAGTTGGAAATTAGAAAAACGTTGAACTTTTATGAAAGTGAATTACATAAACCAACACTGAGAGGGGATTATCGTGAACTTATAAAGCTAATATAAATGGTCCGTTATTGGACATTATAAATTTTCCAGCTAGCTCATTCTTGGTTGCCAGCGTTTCGCCCTCGTGTGCTAGGGTGGGCTCATCAGTTGGTACCTAGCACACCTACCAATACGCTGGCTAGTGCATACCGTGGAGGCCACTGCGTAGGCTAACTGGAGCCACCGGCAGTGCCAATGCACTAAGAGACTTTGTCTCATCACTAAAAATTGATGCCTGCTTGGCCATCAGATGATATAGATGTTGATTCCCATAGGGAATCTGAAATATTTGTCCTGAATGAGCAAATTTATAATACCAATATAAATGGTCCGTTATTGGACATTATAAATTTTCCAGCTAGCTCATTCTTGGTTGCCAGCGTTTCGCCCTCGTGTGCTAGGGTGGGCTCATCAGTTGGTACCTAGCACACCTACCAATACGCTGGCTAGTGCATACCGTGGAGGCCACTGCGTAGGCTAACTGGAGCCACCGGCAGTGCCAATGCACTAAGAGACTTTGTCTCAGTGTGAGACTGCCGGTGGCTCCAGTTAGCCTACGCAGTGGCCTCCACGGTATGCACTAGCCAGCGTATTGGTAGGTGTGCTAGGTACCAACTGATGAGCCCACCCTAGCACACGAGGGCGAAACGCTGGCAACCAAGAATGAGCTAGCTGGAAAATTTATAATGTCCAATAACGGACCATTTATATTGGTATTATAAATTTGCTCATTCAGGACAAATATTTCAGATTCCCTATGGGAATCAACATCTATATCATCTGATGGCCAAGCAGGCATCAATTTTTAGTGCTGAGACAAAGTCTCTTAGTGCATTGGCACTGCCGGTGGCTCCAGTTAGCCTACGCAGTGGCCTCCACGGTATGCACTAGCCAGCGTATTGGTAGGTGTGCTAGGTACCAACTGATGAGCCCACCCTAGCACACGAGGGCGAAACGCTGGCAACCAAGAATGAGCTAGCTGGAAAGTTTATAATGTCCAATAACGGACCATTTATATTGGTATTATAAATTTGCTCATTGAGGACAAATATTTCAGATTCCCTATGGGAATCAACATCTATATCATCTGATGGCCAAGCAGGCATCAATTTTTAGTGATGAGACAAAGTCTCTTAGTGCATTGGCACTGCCGGTGGCTCCAGTTAGCCTACGCAGTGGCCTCCACGGTATGCACTAGCCAGCGTATTGGTAGGTGTGCTAGGTACCAACTGATGAGCCCACCCTAGCACACGAGGGCGAAACGCTGGCAACCAAGAATGAGCTAGCTGGAAAATTTATAATGTCCAATAACGGACCATTTATATTGGTATTATAAATTTGCTCATTCAGGACAAATATTTCCGATTCCCTATGGGAATCAACATCTATATCAACTTATAAAGCTATCTCAAATGTTTTTGGGAGGATAATCTGAAGGAAAGAAAACTAAAAATATGCCCTCCTGGTGCGGTGCATCAAGCTCGATGGATGGTAAGAGCTATTTATTGCTTAAAAATGTTTCTGCTATGATCACAACTTAAACTATCCAATGTAAATGCCTTAAGAGATGTCTCTCCGTTCATTGTAACTGTTTATGCCATACCGTGACTTCAGAGCAGCGCAGCTATAAAAGCTCCTTTTCAAGATCTCTGCTTCTTAAAAGTTCTAAAATCATATGAAAGGATAGATTCCATAATTTCAAAAGCAGCTGTAAAGAAATTTAGTCACCCTATGTGGCATTTATCAGAAGAATTGTTTATCCTACTACACAATGATGTTAAAGTAGATGTACAAATTAAAATCAAAATGGTAACAAATTTAGCCAGAAAGAATCTACAGATGGAAAGAAGATATATCCCTCTTTGTGGAGAATTGGATGGACAACCCCCTGTGGGTGGGAGTGTGAGAATAACACCCACAGTATCCCCTGCCTGTCGTAAGAGGCACTAAAGGGGGCCCCGCAGGCTCTTAACTTGGAAGCGTGGGATGGCGACCACAGGGCCCCCAGCTGAATCCTGGCATTGCTTCCCTTACTTGTGTCAGACTCCTCATTTTCATCCATCCTATCCAACCTCGGGGTCAATTCTTGTTCTTTTCCGACCCCGACGGTATTAGGTTTGCGAATCCTAGGGAGTCTTTCATTTTCACGTTCTTCGTGGCTGTTGCCTTCCTTTGGCCGATACCTAAGTGTCGGATTCCTTCCATTTTTTTCTCTCTGACTGGTGTTACATAGAGGATGGTTGCCTAGTTGTACTTCTTTTTAAAACAATAATCACTACCACCACCAGTTGTGAATAGAGGATTGTGGAATCGCATAATTAATTTAGAAAGGTTGCAGACCGAATACTGCAAGAAATAAAAGCCTATAATAAAGACGTGTTCATCTCAAATCTCCCAAGATAATGTTCCCAGTTATTAGTTGGATTTACTCCTTAGGCAGCAGCTCGGAAATTATTACTAAAACATGTAACTATGGCTAAAATTAAACTAGCAGATTGGATAAATTTATTAAATGTAATTCTTTTTAACAGAAAAGAGAAGAGAGAGATTTACGAAAATAGTTCACATGCCAAGTCATTCAGCTGGTGCATGTAAATGGTACCTACTTAGCTCACAGATAAATTATGCAACAAAAATAGCATAAATATAAACAGTAATGAATGAATAATGTAATAACAGAAAACTAATCAAGAAAATATGATATTTTGTAGGATATTCAGACAATTATAGAATTTAAATCTTGATCCTCCAGACTTGCAACCCTAACTCTGAAGTCTGCAAATAAGACCTACACAATTATTAACGGACACACTCTCACCAATAAAAAAAGTAACACCCTAAAGGGCAGAGAGAAACAGAAAATTTATGGGATCTCCTGGATCAAACATTAATCAATATCTCTCCAACAAACATCAGAATTCTCCTTGGCAATTTCAATGCATAACTGGGAAAAGGAAGAAGATACTGAGATATCATTGGAAAATGGCCAGCACATAAACGAACAAACACGGTCAAAGATTGACTGAAATTTGCAGAAACCACAATCTTCTCTCAAAATCAACATGCTTTAAAGGGAAAACACACAAATTAAAAACCTGGAAACATCCCGACTTCAGAAAAGGCAAATGGCAGATAGACCACATCTGCAGGGATAAATATTCCCATAGAGAAATCCACAGGTCAAAGTCCTAAGGGGAGTACTCAGGGTCAGGTCAGACAACTACGTTGTAAAGATAAAAAAAAAAAAAAAAATAACCCCAATGGTAGAGAAAAAATCTCCTAATAAAAATAGGAGAAAGTATGACCCAACTACATTAATAAAACATATGGAGTATTACAAGGAATTACTCGAAGACTTGACCACCAAATTAAAATCAATAGCATCAGAGTTAGCTCTGGTGAATCCCAGGAAGAAGCATGAATGGTGGAATGAAAAATGCAACCAGGCAATAGAGAGAAGACACCTAGCTTGGATAAACTATCAAGCCCAAAAGTCAGAGGAATCAAATTTAGAACCAATAAAACAAAGAAAGTCAGCCTATAAAATCATCAAACAAAACATAAACATCTTAGAAACACCCTGGAAAGAAAAGGAGAATTAAAAAAAAAAAAAAAAAAAAACATGAGATTATTACAAAACTTTCAGCAGATATCTTCAAAAATATGAACCCCCAACATTAATACAGAGAGATAAATCAAGAAAGTTAGCCTATAATAACCAAGAAAATGCAGAGATCTCCGCAGAGACATTCAACAAACTTCTAATTTGCAATGACCTATTACAAGCATTTCTAATAGATCCTCCAACCATCAACGAAGTAGAACTCGCAATAACGGAGCTAAAAAGTTACAAGGCTTATGGTGAAGACTTAGTCTTTGCAGAAAACGGGAAAAATGCTGGAAAACCTGCGATAATAAATTTCCATCAAATATGTGGATCTCACAGAGAAAATTCTGGAGCACTTGGCCACAGGAATAATCCACCCATTATTTAAAAGAGGAGGAAAAACCAACCCAGATAATCACAGAGGACTGCATATACAGAAAATTCTGGAGCACCGGGCCACAGGAATAATCCACCCATTATTTAAAAAAGGAGGAACAACCAACCCAGATAATCACAGAGGACTGCATATACAAAATTTTCTCTCGCAAATAATTAACAAGATTTAAAACACTCTGGAACCACAACTTGGAGTATACAAAAGGAAGATTTTTGCCTATACAGAAGCTTCCCAGACCAAATTCCCAGCCTGAAACTAATAATGGAATATTACAAGTGCAGAAATAAACAGTTATCTCATTCAGAGAATTCAAAAAAGCATGTGATAGTATCTCTAGAACCCACACTTTTAAAAAGCCTCAGATCATATGGTCTTCATCCCAAATTAATAAAAATCATAAACTAACTTTAACTGACACAAATTCCAAGGTAAAGTTCAGGAGAGATGTGTCAAAAGTTTTTACAATAAAATCTGGCCTCAGACAAGGCGACTGATCATCTCCACTCGATTATATCATAAAATTTGGCAAAAGGAAAACCCACCTACAATCTAAATTAGAGAAAAACCCTCAATAAGAACAAACTGCCTGGGATTTGTGGACGATTTAGCTCTCTTAGCCCTTGACACAGGAGAAGTTTGTGCCCAGATCACCAGTGTCCAAAAAATTGCCCTAAAAATACAATTAAATATCCTTTGAGAAAACTGAGATCATGTCCATGAAACCACCGAGTCTTCATACATTATCAAAAAATGAACATAGTTCTACAATTTAAATATCTTGGAGAAATCATCACACACAACTTAAATGAGAAAGAAACATGGATAAATAAAACAAAATGAAAGAAGCCCAATTTCTAACCTTGTCAAAAGACACTAAGATCTAACACTATAAAATCCACTTATGCTTGTAAAAACCCGATCCAATTTAAAAACTAAAGAAGAACAGATCATCTCCTCAAAACTGACAGAAGAATCACCAGAACTTGTATAAATAAAAGATACCAAGTCAAAGGAGTCTGGAGAATCCTTCCTAATGAGAGAGATTGGCCCAATCACCAACACAACTAGTGATATAAGACAGGAGGGAAATGGATCTATGAAATTCAGCAAGATCCCAAAGCAGTTGGACTTGAGATAGCAGATGCAAAGAACATCTCTTTTGAGACTCACAAATTTTCAGTAGAAATGACCATTGAGGGGCTATAGCGATTAGACGAATTGAGAAAATTACTATCAGAATGAATGAAAAAGTACTGGGCAGATCACAAAATCCAAACAGTACAACCTTCAAAGAGAAAGTGAATTTGGAATGACTCAAGTGGTCCAATGTGGCCAATAAAGTTAATAATAACAATACAGAAAATATATTAAGTCATTCCACAGAAGGCACACAACCTCAATGTTTGGCCTTCATCTTCATTATTCCAGTGAATCACAGAACATGCAATTTACACACCTGAGAAGTGCAATGATAATATTAATGATACACTAGAGACACACTTAACTTTCACAAATATTCAGCTGTTAGAAGGTAACGACTGCTCTGGTGCAACAGTAGTCTACTGTCAATGTCCTACTAAATATGCACATCCTTGATTGATCATATATTTTGGAATCCAAGTAGTTTATTACAAAATAAACATTCCACGTTATGTATGTACTACTCCCAGTGTGTTCTAATGCTAGTGTGTTATAGTAGCGGTTTCTTTTTGTAAAAGATCAGTATATATCTGACGTTAAGTCCAGATGCTTTCTTGAACCTGAGCACAATGTTGCCAAACTTCTGATTGGAAACTGGTGCCTTATAGGAACTTCATCATTTTATTATCCGTTCTTGGAATCATCTCAATTAGAAATTAACGTTAAGAATTTTGGATGGATACTGTAATACAGGAGAAAGATGCTTCAAAGAATGATGGACATTTTTAATCCCTTATTTATAATAATCATAAAATCTAAGAGACTACAACACTTGATCAATCTTGGAAAATAATTCTCCTGAGACAATTGATCAAAATTTCATTTGCATACAACGCTGACTCACATTCGTAGGGAACATATTATTTAAATTTGACTGGACCATATACTGTGAATAGTAACATAAAGATATCAATTGTCACATCACAACAATCCACATAAAAATTTGGCATTACTGTTTTATCAATTACAAATAAAATAAATATTTTAAGGCTTACTTAAATTCCCAGCTATTAACCATTATTTGAATTTCTAACCCCAGCTTTATCCACATCTACTGTACCGACATGATGGCCACACTGTGAATAATATAGATATCATAACACTATGATAAGGAATGCTCACAGGGCTAGCAGTAAAAGTACTTATTATCATAACCTCAATAATTCTATCTACTTACAAAAAGAATCATGTGGAATTATAACAATAATCTTCTGCAGCATAAAAGTGATCATACAATTAAACTGATCATGTCAAAATAGAGTGAAGTTGTCTTAAAGAAAAAGAGATAAGAATACATATATACAAATGTATATATTACACATTCATCACCTAATTTGAAAACAATACTCAGTATCTGAGTAAGCACTTGATGCTGCATATAGCATTATGCTATATTACACTGACCATTGGAATTGTGATTTAAGTCTATCAGTATTATATACTGCATATAGTAAGTGTCGCACACAGAGGCCATCAAAAAATATACCTCAAGGCATTCAGGCTAACGAAAAGTATTAAACCCAGTGATCCAATATTTGCAGTTGATCCATTACATCGATTGTCGAAGTAACAGAAACACCATGTGGTTTCATCATAATGGTCCCTGAAATCAAGACAGAAAAAAAAAAAAGGTAATTCAAAGAAATTTATCAATAAATAATTGTAAAGTAATTTATTTTAAAATTATATTTTTTATTATGAATTGAATTATGAATAACAAATTAATTTATCCCTTTAATGAAATAATATTTTTCCACCCTCGAATACTTTATAAGTCAATCACAAATTCAAAAATAAGTCAGAGAATGTAGAAAATGTTTTGGTCATTTGTGACCTTCCTCAGCTAAAATATGTAAAATTTATATGAAATATGCACACACAGCAGTACACATTTGGAAAGTTTTAAAAATGTAAGAATCATGTTATTACTAGTCCTAAAACCTTGTTGTCATTTTGAATACATGTATAAATTCCTGCATTTGGGAGATAGTGGGTTCAAACCCCACTGTAGGCAGCCCTGAAGATGGTTTTCTGGGGTTTACCACGTTCACACCAGGCAAATGCTGGGCCATGTTCACTTCATCACCTCTCCTAGACCCTTCCTATCCCGTCGTTGCCATTAAGACAGTGCACTAGCCATGGGTCTTGGTAGGTGTGCTATATACCAACTGATGTGCCCAACTTAGTACACTGGGGCGAAACGCTGGCAACCAGGAATGAGTTTATAATGTCCAACATCACCTGTTCTCTTGTTACTCTTGTGCCGAAATGATTCATTGTACCACAGGAGGCAACTGGAACTTTCTATCAGAGAGTTATGAAAGAAATGTTTCATGCCAAAACTATAACTTATAAATAATTTTGAATAAAATGTATAAACTATCTGGAAAAGAAAACATACAGTAACAAAATTATACCTGAAAAAGAAACAACTCCACTCTGTTGTGCGCTGTGCTAGCCAGCAAGATGAACGGAAGGCTTTGTATCGCCGTTTAACAGACATTGTGTTGGCTTGTCAAGACTTCCAGTTTGATGTTTATCAGAGAAACAGCATATTGAAAATGCAATCCTTCATTCATTTTCAGTTTTCTTCCCCACAGTTCAAGGACATGATTAAGTATTCATGGTTCATAACCAGTTACATAATGGAGAGATTTCCTGAGTTTGAAGTGGCTGCGAAATATTGCTTTCAGATGAGAAAGGAAAACTGAAGAACAGTGTGGCCTATTCATTGTGTGTGGTGAAAAATATTTTTTGTTTTTATCATACTATTAATGAACCTCATTTATGTTTCACATTTTTTCCCTAACAATAAAGTGACCTGCCAGTTCGGTCTCTCTCTGTCCACTGTACTGTGCGCCACGCCAACCAGCAAGATGCAAGGGTTTTCCAGTAGCTGCATTGTCACACAGATGTTCAGTCAAGGTTTCTACACCTTCCAGTTCGAAATGGCAGCTAAATTTTTGTACATCGCTATTTTATGGTCTCATCCTCTCAGCAAAATGGCATTGTTGGTTTCGGTATGAACTTATCGGTAGTTCTCTTGTAAGGAAATAACGGTTGATGGTAATCTCTCTATCTCTGTTTGTCTGTCCTTTTCTTATACAAGTCTACACCATTCCACAATATGAACTAAATTGTGTATACTTACCGTTTAGGGCTCTGTGGGTAATCCTGTCTACAAGAAATTTGAACAGCCCTCTACATTCCCTAGATTTAGGACCTTCGGCACATTAGCATTGACTAATATAAGCAAAATATCAAATTTCTTATACAGTGATGTGACAAAGCTCATTTTAAGCCTCGCAACATGAAGAACAAAACTTGGTTTTTCCCTAAGGGACACTAAAAACCATGTTTTAAGGTTTCGAAGAACGACGGGTACCGTAGCTTCCCTGGCCTGCACGTTCACTTGACATGTCACCCATCGAACATGTCTGGCATAGGGTTGGTCGGCAACTTGTCCGTCATGGTCCTCAGTACTGTCTGCGTCTGGTGAGAAGTCGCGGCAGCTTGTAGGTACAGCACGAGTAACAGATACTATACTCTTAGCTACAAACATCAGCAGTGACAGACAATGCGAGTTCTCCGAATCAATGCATAATCATAAGCAAACTGTTCATTATGCACTACATATGGTAAATGTGTACCTAAGGCACAATTGAACTACCATTCTGAAAGTTCACAACAGCACCTCAGTTTGCAAGAGTCACCGCGGACGGAACAGATGGTTATTGTCAGGCCTTGAAACTCGAGATATGCGCATTCACGGTGAACCCATAATTCTACGATGAGGAAAATATTTTTTATTTTTCCCAATATTTATTTCAAATCAACAAGCTACTTTTATTTTTGAGGGCAGCCATGTTGCGCTCCTAAAAGCCTCGATATCGCGTGGGAACGATCTCACCCGCGGCAAGCTCGTGAAATACCGTGACACCTCGGCGGACTTCGAGTGCCCGATAATTCTTTAAATTCACGGAATTCTGCGTGACAAGAGATTTTGGCAATACAGTAAATAAAGAAATAAATAATCTAAATTATTCTTAAACCCTACGTGAAGACAGAACCCCCAGGGTAAAATATAAATGCAGTTAAGCCTAAGTACAAATCCGCGTCAGATCAGTGGACTAGCTCCACGTGCCAAGGTCAATGGATGAAGAAAACCCGCGAAACGCCCGGGCAGAAATAATTAATTTCACCTGTTGCGAGTGTGGTAAAATTATGAGATTAACATCTAAAATAATTACAAGTCTGTCCGGAATTCTGGGACAAGTCTCATAAAAATCGGTCTATTGGACGCGAAATTAGCAGATTATGCAATCAAGCTTAGTAGTGTGTGTAGCGTCCCTCATAAGGCTATAAAAGGAACCCCCCACTGCATATTTTTCAGTGTCGATCTGGTTTTTGAAGCGGCGGTAGCTTACGCCCGTCGTCAGCAGAAAATTGTACCAGATTGATCTACAAACAACTTAGTACATGTTCGTGGCTGAGGTCCACATATTCGGTTAGAAAGGGAAGGTGACAGAAAATTTCTGAACTTTTACCGACAAACTGTGAAAGTATAGGCGTCTGTTAAAGTACACAGCCAAATTTTATTGTATCACCTCATGTGCGTTTGAAAGTGGTAAGAGAGTTGGGAAGCTAGTCAGAGTAGTTCTAATTTCGTTATCTGTTGAACACCTGTTATATATGTGGGTGACAGAGAGAGACAACTCTGGGAAGAAAGCAGACAGTCGCAGTTGACTGCAGAACAAGGGAGGTTCGTAGTACAAATTATAACGAGGAAAGTGCGTGATTTGTGTTGTAATTTAATATCGTGTGAAAAAGGCAGTGTTTGTAAGATTGATATGTTGAAGAAGATGATGTTATTTGTACCAATGTATGGCTAAAGGCACGAGGTCATCTGGCGACAATGTAGCCAGAATACTGAGGATGACTCCATTTTGCAGGTCTGTCTATATTTGTATTATGTTGTAGTTAGATTTTATTGTTCAGTCCCAACAAATTTTTCAAGATGATTGTCGGGTTGATATTTGTAATTATCAGGCAAAAAGTGTTATAATTTTGGTCAGCGTGTGAAAATTTTAGTTTGTAAATTTCACGTCAAGAAACTGTAAAATGCGACGTTTAAATCTGGTGTTAATGTTCTCTGAGATATTGTCCAAAGTGAGGAAAATTAGGAAAGCTATAATGATAAAGTAGTCGTGGCGAATGTTTTAATTTCAAATGTCAGTTGAATTCAGAAATGTTGGTCAATAATAATAATAATAATAATAATAATATTATTATCTACCGCGGGATAAAATTTTCCTATGTTAAAAGTGCAGTTTAACCAGTGTGTTTTACAAGGATCGCAGGCATTTAGATAATTCCAGTAAAATTCGATAGAGTTATATTTGTTCATGGGGAGAAAAATTTTGTGGCATCGTGTATATCAATGATACGGAAAATCACGGTGTGTTCTTGGATTCTCGAGGTCCGAAAGTGTAGTAACAGTAAAGTAAAGAGGTGTATTTTATAATGGTTGTTGTTTTCACTAGAGGATTGAAAAATGAAAAGGGTCTTGGAAATATAAGAAAATGGATTGAGAGCGAAGAATTTATATATGTGGAGATGAGAGGGATAGGAATATAAAAGGGGAAAGGAAGCCTGGATTTTAAGTGATACCGCTGGGATAAGGCGAGGAGAATGAGTTTGAGACAGGCTATGTTTGCCGAGGAAGTATTTGGGAGACAGGCTGTATTGTGACAGGCTGTAGAGTATTCCGCTACCAATCCGAAATTTGAGACGACTACTGTGTGAGGCACCGTAGATTTCTAGTAAGATCCCAAGTGAAAACGACTCTAGTAAAGGTTAAAAATCTTGGCAGTAAAAGTCAAGTGACTAGTTACGTAAAGCCCGTATGAATATTAAGATAATGTGACCTCAAGGATAAAAGAGCATTTAGAATACATGGTTGGTGTTGTATTGAATTTCGTTTCACTGGATATGTCATTGATATAAATATTTGGAATTGACGGTAGGCGATTTTGAGAGTTTCTAATGCGGTAGTGATGATTATTATTTTGAACACATCCACTAAATGGTAGACGTGTGTTGGGAATTATCATTGCTTCCCTAAAACTTCATTGCACAGGCTGAGATTGTGTTTGAGTTGGAGAATTGTTCGTCACGTATATTTATTTTCGAGTTCACGTATTGTAACGAGATGGAGACTTACTGCATTTTCCGACTTGCATTCGTTTAATAGTAAGAGACGTGGTTCCATGTGTATTGAAATGTCAGAGTTGGTTTGAAATTGTTAGTTCGCCTGATATGCTAGGGGATGCGTAGTACGACCCATTTTTTTGCCCGACCATAGATTTAGGACGTCACATGTTATCCTTGGAGTTACCGATGATGAGACGTCCTAGTTCACGCCCGACGATAGAATTTGGAAGGTATCGTGTACATAGAGATTAGTGTTAGGATGTACAGATTTTAAGTGAGCCCAACGATAGGTCTGGGATGTCAGCTGTACATACTCAAGTCTCAGATTAGATGTTTCTTTTGTTTTTGCGAAGTGACCTGGGCGAAGGTAGCCTCTACAGTAAAATATGAAGAGGGTTAGATCGGTATAATGAGGCCAACTAGTGCGTAGCTCCAACAGCTGAAGGGTGTTCCTTAAGATAACGGGGTCGCTATCGGCGAATGAGGGTTGCCCAAATATTGGATATCGACCTGATGGAGATTAAATATTTCACTGTAATTCTCCATGCGTGTTGAGTTTTAATGACTTCGATATGTTATTTTATTTTACGGACTTAATTGTTTTGTCGTTCTGACGTCTGTTTCGTTTTGATAGTGTGCATACTGACACTCAGTGTATTAGTGTGAGACTTGAGTTGCAAATGCGGGTTCGATTCGTCAGCCAGTAATATTATTTTATTTTCAATCTTTGTCGTACTTTCATTTTATTTGTAGTTGAATTCGATTAAGTAATCACTTTATAGGTAGTGTGTTGGGACAGACAATAAGTAGATGGATCTGTAATGGTAGTCATTGTTTTTCAAAGGAAAGAATTCCTTAAAGTTGTAATATTTTTCAATGTGGACTGGTAATTTTATTAAACGTAACATAACCATTTCTAACCTGAAAATCGGTTCAATAATAATACTTTTCAAGTGATTTACCACTTTTTAATTAACTTCAGTGTTTGGCATTTCTTCTAAATGCGTGATGAATAAGTGCTTCCTGCATTTCGCAGTTTTGTTCCTTTAGAACGACGTAACGTAAGATCCTCGCGGATCATGTTGTTGTTGGTTCCTTCCGAACAGCTGTATGGGTGATGCACATTTAGCATCGGGATTACCTTATCACTTAAGGGTGCCAAGAATGACAAATACATGGTGGAATTTTATTTCAATTGTGAATGATGCTGTTAACTCGTAGTGAACACCATGCTTTCCCATAATATTTCGCAACCTATCCAAAGCAACTGATGGTCAATTTGGTTCGATTAAGGGTCCATTCGGCAGGTGTTCCGTATCCGTAAAGGGTATTCGACTGGTGGATAACCTTAATTGAGAGGAAATCAGGCATTCTACTTGTTGAAAGTCAGATTTTCCACGGATCGTGTGGATTAATTCTCAGTTCTCGTTTGGAGTATTAGGTGCCCGGTTTTCAGGTCTTTCCCTTTTCAGTTTTTTCAGTTTCGCTGTCCACTAATGTACTAATTTCTCCGAAGCAACTCTTCGATATTGTGAGAAATAAATCAACGCTATGCAATGTGACTGCGTTTGAAACATTCAATAATAAATAATTTATAATTTTTTTATTTCAAGGATTTATATTAAAATAATAATGTTGTCGTGTCATTTCGATTTTAATAAAAGTTAGTAAGCACATATTTGCTCCTCATTTCAAGTAGTTAGGCTCTCTTCTGAACCCCATCGTTTGGTTAAGATCGTGACCGAATTTATTCCCGCAACGACCCATGATTTAAGAGTTCTATGTTGTTCTACTGTAGCAGCCGTGGCTGACCAACGATGGAATGGTAAGTTCAAGGGTTCAACGGCACCTATGCTTACTCAAGGCCAACTAGATATACAGGCCATAAGGCTCCCCCTCCACTTCGGGCGCTACGTCACACTAGTCGCCAGCCGCTTCACTTCTCGCCAGTGACTTATAAGCTGATCTGAACTTCGCAGCAGTGAGGCTATCGATGGTGTTGAATGATTTAAACGTGTGTGAACATTGTGAATTATGGCCACGTCGTGTTGTATACCTGGTTGTAGAATAAACTACAGTTCAAAACAGCCTAATATTTCAGTGTTTAAATTTCCTACTGGCGTGTTTCGGAAACAAAAGTGGATCATAGCTATCCATCGAACCGAATTCATCCCTTCAGCAAGCTCAGTTGTGTGCATAATACACTTCGACGAAGTTTCGTAATTAGGGACGATTCCGTTAAAAGACCTGATGAGTCTCTTTTAACTGTAAAACCTAACCATTTAAAACTCTCAAACGATGCTATTCCTAAGTTTTAAAATGTGCCTGCCTATCTGTATAAAAAATCTTCCAACAACGAGCAAAAATCCTATTCAAAGACAAGAAGAAATTGAAAAACGGGAAGAGGAAGGAAAGAAAGAAAGCTGAGGAAGAATATGACAGGATCAAGGACTTCGACGACGTTCAGGATAATTTCAGTATTAAACGCAAATTAGATTTGGACAAAGTTTCCGTCAACTTTAACAGCCAAAGTCTGTATTTTCAAAATGTATGTGACTGAGGAAAATATTCCGAAAATTGGTACTTCCTTAACATTAACCGAGGCTCTTGATTTTAAATCCATTAAACATGATATTTTCATGAGTTATAACCCTGATATACGTGCATTAGGTGATGGGGGCAAGATATTAAAATGGTCAAATTAGAAAAGTATTTATAACTTCCTGTTTAGACCTGCTCGTAACTCAAAAGTGACTGTCCACGACAAAATAGAATCTATACACAAAATAATCGATGAAATTGAAAGTGAAGTTAATGAGTGTATCATTACTGATAAATTATATTTTTTTAAGGAACAGTTAAATATAGCCTTTGCAAAGAAAGTATCTTACTCCTGTATTCTAATAACATGGTTCACTTCAATATTTTTCGCATTTCCTGGGGCGTAAAAGAAGATAAGACAGTCAACGTTTCTTACAATGCCCCACTTGGTTATTCACAGTCTTTTACTGCAAAACTAGGCACGGGAAATTCGGGTATTGATGATTCACATTGGAATTACTTGAAAAAAGAAACTAAAATTGTTAAGGGAGCATGAAATATTTTGTAACTTGTTGAATGGAGTCTACATAAAACGTGAGCTGAACTATAAAGGAGGAAAGGTTTTATTTTTGTTTTTGCCAGTGGCTTTACGTCGTACCGACACAGATAGGTCTTATGGCGACGATGGGATAGGAGAGGCATAACAGCTGGAGGAAAGCGGCCGTGGCCTTAATTAAGGTACAGCCCCAGCATTTGCCTGGTGTGAAAATGGGGAAACTACGGAAAACCTTCTTCAGGGCTGCCGACAGTGGGATTCGAACCCACTATCTCCCGATGCAGGTTCACAGCCGCACGCCCCTAACCGCACGGCCAGATCGCCCGCTAGGAGGAAAGGTAGAGGGAGTTGCTTTTAGTAGTAAAAGCGGAGAAAATAACACTACATTAGCTACAACTGCACAAACTTTTATGTTGTCATCCAGTCTTGAAAAAAATAAAGACGTTGTTGATTTGTTTCCATGTAAGAACCTAATATGACATTTCTTAGAAGAACTAACTTTGCAAGTCTTTAAAGTATTAACAGATAGTCCTATAGCTTATAAGGTAGAATGCATAATTTCTAATAATAGCAGGAAAATGTTTGAAAAGCTGTGCAAAAGCAATTTACAAACCACTTTTCAAAATCCATTTGACGAAACACACACACACACAAAATTGTTTGATACTGGTCATTTATTTAAAATCTTAATAAATAACTGGCTTAATCAAGCTGACAACTTATCCTGACTTTGACAACTCTGAGTCAGACAAAAAAATGTCTGAGTCTATCTAGTGCGGCCTTGGCTTGCTCCTGCCCTGTACCAAAAGGTGTTGTACCAGACTCTTTTAGAGCTACAAAATGTAAACCTGTATACTAATGTTTTTACATGAGGATTCTCAGAGAAAAATTCTGACTTCGCTTGTCAACAATGTTCTGGAAAACGAAAATGTTTAAACATGCTGTGATTAAATAAATAGTTTTAAACATTTCGTTGACAGATGTATAGGCCTATACATCTTTTGTAATATATTATTGAATAACAATAGAAAAGTTACCGTAGATAAACTCATCGCTGAGAAGAAGAAATCCTCAGGAAAATAAAAATGTATAAACTGAGACCTTAGGAATTCTTAGGTAAGTTTTAAGTTGCAGCTTAATTTCTAAGAAAGGTTTCAGACTTTTGTTGTGAATTGCCATCATGCATTTTCCTAGTAACATTAAAACTTTTTGTATACGTATTATGCGTTCTAATCTTTTAAAGATACCGTGTTGAGTTACAAGTGACAGATGTCATCATAATTTTACGTAAAGAAATGTACATGTACTGCCCTTCCAGTTTTCTCCCCGCATAAAACTCCTGTAGTATACAAGCCTAAGTAAAGCCACAATTGAAGGAGTGTTCAATTTTATCGTTAAGGTTGAATAAATGAACAATATCATGGTGAAAGTGAGAGCGGGCCCTACACTGCCATGCTGAACGCCAGCCACTAGCGTGACGTCACGGTCCGAGCCTTGTGGCCTGTCTATCTAGTGTGGCCTTGGCTTACTCCTCACTCCTCTTACCCCGCAATCACACGACTTCTCATCCGACGACCATAGTAACTAGTGTCAGTGATTTATGGACTCATGTACAAACTGCGTGGAGGGAGATTCCCCAAGAATCCATGTCACAATGTTTAGAGGCTCTGACTGCAACATGTGGAGGATTCAGGTAGGAATGAGAATTTGCATCTCTGTCTGACAGCAAAACTGTGTACCGCATTATCTTCTTCTTTGAATAATTCAGTCTAATGACGGGTTTGCCCCTGCGATGAGTCTTCTCGATCCTGTGCTGTACATTTTGCATCTGCATAGCTCCTGCATCCTGAATTCACAAGAAATGTTATCATGAATGTCTTTCTTGGTCTTCTATGAGGGCGTTTCCCTGGTATTTTAATTTCCATCAGTACATTCCTATGTCGAAGCCTTTGTCCCATCAAGGAAAGTTGTCTCTTCCTAATCTTATTCAACAGGTGCCTCTTTTCTTGGACAGTGTTCCACACCACATCTCAAATGCTTCTAGCCTCTTAATATTACTCTTGACTGATGATCACAAAAATCAGCGAATGGCATCAACCATAAATTTTTTCACGCGTTACCATAGTGAGGGGGTAGAGAGCAGTGGACGCATTCTTCTTCTCCAAACAAGCCGAAAAAGTTTAAACTGGCACTGAACAGCAGGAAAACAATAGCTGTCGACCATAAATATGTCTGGTTGGCGGACTTTATGGAGTAGGGGACAGCAATAACAATCAAAGTTTATTGTGAAATTTTATGTTACCTCCGCTGAGCAATTCAGAACAAACAAAGAGGCCTGCTTTCGTCCGGCATGTTTTTGATCCATGACAATGCTTGATCACGCGCCAAAATGAAAATGAGACCAGCCCAAAATTGAGCACAGACCCCTCCATTTCTCAGACGCTCTTCATGTCTGTCATTAGTATCCAGGATCAGTAGTTACTTACACGGATGGTTTGAGGGTAGAAGTGAGTGATAGGCAAGATGGATAGACTCTTTTAGGAACAGTATAAGAGGAGACTGGACTGTAATCCCATTACTGAAGAGGAGTGGTGGAAAGAGGGGCAACAGTGGAGAAGTGCCATCAACACCCCCAATCTGACAGTAGCTGAACAAGGTGAAATGAAAATGATGAGTGTAATATTATTATTTTTCCATCTTTCAATGCTTAATAATTTAATCACCTTTGGCAGGCCAGATGCATGGTACGTTTTCCTATCCATGGATTAGGTCAAAAAGGAACTTCTCTCTGGAACCACATAAATCATTTTAACACCTCTGTTCCGTGTTGACATACAGCATTACCGGACAGAATCACATCATATTTAATTGGACAATCCACTTCAGCAACATGTGGCATTTTTAATAGCGATTACATAACAGATTCTTCAATACACTGATTAAAAAGGGAACTATTTCACACACCTATCAACTTATATTTAAGAGAGAGTTCAATGATCCATTAACACCTAAGAACTTCCCGGATTTCTACAAATGTTATTTTAGGTTGATAAAATCATTTTTATCAAGATTTATGGAACAAAAAATGTTTGTACAACATATTCTAGTCTTATAATGAATGCAGACAAACATTATGAAATTTAAAAAAATAGATTTAAGTGTTACTCTTACATTTTTGAGGATCCAAACTTCTAAACAGTAGGTTTTGTTTTATGTACAGTTCACCCGTATACTGTATTTTGACTTATTTAAGAATGATGTAAAGAATTAATGTTACCAAGGATTTTCTAGAATTAACACAATTTTTTTTTTTACAATTTTGCATGTACCATCAGAGGTGGTAAAGATAGTGATATGGTAAACCAAATGCATGGATATATATAGGGAGACTAGCAAAACCTTCTACAACCTACATCATACACTTCCAAAAAAAAAAAAAAAAAAAAAAAAAAAAAAAAAAAAAAAAAAAAAAAAAAAAGAGGCATAGGGGATCATGTGGTAAGTGAAGACCTAAACACATGGGGAGCTAACAAAACCATTAAAGGAAACAGAAAAACCAAGGTTCAGGCAGAAACGAGTACTAATAATGCCCGTGACACTACGAGAACAACCCACCAAAAGGTGTAAATCTGGAAGCAAGCATATAGAAACATGATAACTATACACAAAAACAATCAGTTCAGTGCAAAGAAAGATATTATCAAAGGCAATGCACAACAAACCCAAGACTCATTAAAAACCTTTTTATGGAACACTGTAGGATTACACAACACTCTAAAATTTAGCGCCAGAAAATTTATTCCCAAAATATGAGGCGGTAATTTTGACTGAAACATTCCTTAGAACAGAATGGAGTTTTGAATGATTTTACTCCATACATCTGTTTGCAATGCAAGGCTGACACAGAAGACCAAGAGGAGGCATTACCATGCTACTGACAGCAAAATTATCTCCATTCAGTGTCATGCATAAATCTGACTACATGATAGTGGTAAAAACGAAACTCTGTGTAATTATCGGCCTGCAGTACTTATTGGGTGGACTGAGTAGCCTAGTAGTTGCTGTTGCCAGTCCCAAGCCCAGAAAAGGAGGAGGGTTGGCTCAATGCTGTAAAATGATAGCCAAAGAACATCTTGAGACAACCTCTAAGGCTCAATACCTTAGTTGTAATTTTCTCATAACTTCATTAATCACCAACTCATGAATCATTATCACCTCACTGGATCACATCCAAAGCTGTAACTTGGGACCTAGCCCCATCACAGGTGATACCTCGACAATCAACTATGGAAAGTCTTCAAATGAATCTCGACAAGCAGAAGAGGCTAGGATAATAACTCAATGACTCCAATGCCGATGGCGTACTGTGTACTGACATGATCGTTTGCGATGTCTGTACTGTAGGCTTCAGTCTTTGTTTTTGGGCTGAAGTGGTACGTTGATCAGCCCTATCCAAATGGAGTTGTACCCGGTTACGGAACTTGCAGATATGGTGTTTGTGTACGGGCAAGCAAATGGAAGCAGCAGAGAAGTGGAATGATTGGACAGGACCAAATACCCACTTAGGAGACATCCGGCTCACACCATGTTTCCACGACTGTTCGAATGATTATGTGAAACAGAGCAATTGGTACCACAGCATAACCAAGGACGACGACGAATTACACGGACTACCGACTTAGAAGATGCAGAGCCTGCTTGTATGGATGAAGCGCCTGCAATCAGCACTTGAGCAGTTGCATGTGTGATGAATGTTTTGCATATGACAGTGTGGCGAGTATTAGGTGAAATGCAGCTACACCCCTACCATCCCACAGAAATTGCAGGCTTTGAGTCCTGCTGACTTCGTACCTCGAGTTGTGTTCAGCCATTGGGTCTTGCAGCGCCTTGCAGTTTGATCCTCACTTTCCTGCGTATGTGCTTTTCACAAATGAAGCCTGTTTCACCAGAGACAGAAAGCTAAATAGTCACAACACTCATGCTTGGGCTGATGAGAATCCCGACGCTATAGTTGTGAAGAGCCATCAGCACAAACTTTCAGTCAACGTGTGGGCAGGCAGTCAATAATTATGTAGTAGGCCTGTTTCTTCTTCCTCCCTGCCTAAATGCAGCAGCATACACAGTGGTGCTCAGAGGTGTACTACCCACGTTCCTGGAACATATTCCACTTGCCCTTTGTCAATGGATGTGGTTCCAACATGATAAAGCCCCATCTCACTTTGGACTGAGGGTTTGTGAAGAGCTGGATCAGACATTCCCTACAAATTGGATAGAAAGAGGAGTTTCTGTTTCATGGCCCACTCGTTCACCTGATCTCACCCCACCTGATTTCTTCTTGTGGGGCGGCGTGAAGAGCCTTGTGTACGAGTCACTTGTTGAAACTGAAGAGGATCTCTTGGCAAGAATTCTTGCTGCCTGCAACAATGTTCAAACGACACCGAGGATATTTGAAAGGGTACAACCAAACTTTGCGCGATGATGCCATGCCTGCATTGACACAGGGGGATGCCATTTCAAACATTCGTTGTAAATGGAGCAGCTTGTGAAACTTGTGCTGGTAAACGGACTTAAATGAATAGAATTTGGCTTAAGTTTTGACAAGATCCTTTCTGGAATATGGTTCCTTATCTAAATTGATCCATTTGCCGTCCTCCATCATCCCTGCAAGTTTGAAACATCATCACAGATACACCCTTTACATCCTGCTGATCATCTGGGAACAACTCAGAAAGAAAGACAACAAAGTTATAGAAAACGTATAAGCAAGATTTTTGAAAAAAGGCGATAAGCAACTCTATTTCACCCCATCATGCCTGGCAGAGAAACATTTTATCGAAGATCTGAGGTATGAACTACAACTGCTAACATCAGATGCATACCAAAACCTATTGCAAGATTTCCAGGAAAAGAGAGAAAAAATATAGCAGGATTTTTACTCTGCCAATGCGAAAACCAACAGAGAATGGATGAAAGCAAATTATGAACTGAAACGTGGTAACGTGACTTTAACTATAAGATCTGCAAAAGAAAGACTTTCCACAAAGCAGATGAACAGTACAAATATAAAATGTAAAGGACCAAGCAACAGATACGATGACGTGCAGTCATAGGCAAATATCACTCGCACAGTTCTATGAAAAAAAGACACATAAATGTATTCTTATATAGTGTTAATCTTATATAACTTATCCATTGGCCATTGGTTGCATTAAATACTATTATTATACCACTATTCATGTTTTTTTTTTATTATGCCCCAATTTTACGTTATCAATTCTTCCTTGCGTAAAAAAGGCTTCCTACATTTTTGTTGTAAGTTAAAAAGTTGAAAAGAAAAGTGCATCTATTTTTGCCAACTGAAATTCAATATTTCTGCTGCTTCCAATGCTCTTTGTTGAATCATCATCAGTTATTGGAAAAGCCATCATTTCTCAACTTAGTTATGTACTCTGGCACTTTGTTATTGATCTCAGGATATTTACCTTCTTAGTGCCACGAAAAGAACCTATGTGCATTGTTTCAGTTTCTCTTTATTGTTGCGCCAATATCCGGTCGTGTTTCTTTGGCTGCTGGCTTCACAAAACACAGCTTTTAATTCGAAAGCTATGGTAAAACTATACTTCTAGTTATTTAACTCCATAATTTACACATGCACACACATACACCCTCACTTAGCAGCAGCCTATGGCACACAACACAGAATCAGAAGGAAGTTATGGCATTGTTGTTGATTCATTAACATTGGAAATACAATTTTGTGCTTTTTCTGTAGCACCACAAAATGGTATCCTCCTTTTTTTTGACAAATTGTATTGGGAGGGTATTTTATGTGAACTTTATTTTTCCTTATTTTGAAAAGCCAGGGGATTTAATATGAAAGGGGCCTAATATGCGAGTAAATATGGTAATTTATCTCTATTGGTTGGTTTATAGATAAAGGGTTGGATTTCATTTGCTTAGGATTGTTTATTGGGCCACAGTTAGTAATGCATGTGGCTTTGTAAAGGGCAGTAGATGACATGCTATCCTTGCTGTCAGGTTGCTCATGGGAAGACAAAGGGAGAACAAGCCAGTCCATGCAGTCCATACAGAAAACGTTCGACCAAATTCTTCATGAGCTGATCTGGCAGGCACTTTGGTGGCGTTATGTTCCCGATAAGAATGTTCATGGGATGTAGATCTTTTACCATAACGCCAGGAGTAAGGTACAATGTCCAGCTGGAACCATAATGTCATTTCCCATTCAAGTCGGCGTCCATCAGGGATCAGTTCTGTCACCCCTGCTATGCATTCTTTGCATGGACATAGTGACGGTGGACATCCAAGTAACGCACCCATGGACGCTCCTACGTGGAAGGCTATTTTTTTTTTTAGGATAGTGAAGAGTACCAAGACCTTCAGGAACAAGCAAAAGTGCGGAAGCTAGACTTGCGAAGCACAGACTGCAGTTAATCATCAAGAAAATATAATACGTAGAGTGCAGACAGATGGAACCATCCAAATTGATGACCAGAATCTAAACAAAGCTGGCCAGTACAAACCCCTCACCTGCGCGGAATACGACGACCTTTCTGATGCCTATGTTTGTATCAACGCGGCCTGGCTAAAGTGGAGGCAGGTCACTGGAATTATTTGCAACCGCATAATACCACCCATCTGAAGGCCCAGGTCTACAAAAGTGTTGTGCACCCAATTGCACTTAATTGATCCGAATACTGACCAGTCACAGTCAAATATGAGCAAATTCCATGCAACAGAAAATGTGAGAAGCGCGTATGCATTGGTATGGCCATGTTTTACATAATAGTACAGTAATGAACAGTCTGTGGCCAGAAGGGCTCTCTAACTCTGTCTAGAACAACACTGACCACAGGGTCGACCCAAAACATTGGCTTGATCGGATGAAGGAGGACATAAAACTCATCAGCGTCTCCCCCAATAATAATAAAAATAATAATAATAATCGTATGGCCTCAGCTACCGTGTGCAGACATTTCAATTTGACGCCATCTGGCTGTCTGCTCGTCAATTTCGACGTTCCGTTTTACTCTAGGCCCCCACTAGATGGCAGACCGAGTAAACCGAAACTCTCTTGGGCGTCTATGGCTGAGATTTAATTAATTTTGTCGGGTAAACACCAAATGTGTCACCAGAGATCTTTTACATGCCGACATCGTACGACATGGAGTGTCGAATGGACTTTTTTCCGCCCTTCAAAAATCCGACTACCTCTGCCGGGTTTGAACCCGCTATCTTGGGATCCGGAGGCCCCAATAATGATCTTGATTGACAGAAGTGGCGATTAGCATGTAAAAAAGTGCATCCTGCACCTGGGCGGGACAAACCCTAAGGAGAAGAGTTGATAATGACATCTGTGATGAATTCTGCAAGTGACTCCATCTATATATAAAATATAATGTCTGTCTGTCTGTTCTTTACACAAATCCATACTGTTTCACCAATCTGAACCAAATTTTGTATACTTACCTTTTAGGACCCTGCAGGTAATCCTGTCAACATTAATTTTTAACACACCTCTCCATTCCCTACATTTAGACTCTTTGGCACATTCATTTAGGCTAATATAGGCAATGAGACAAAGCTCATTTTAAGCTCCATGATGCGAGAAACAAAACTTGGCAAGTTTGTATGGGACTAAAAACCCTGTTTTGAGGCCCTAAAACCAGCTGTTACGGAGATTTTGGCACCACACCGCCTCCGTTCTAGGAAATGGATGGAAAAATTACCAGCAATAACCATGACAACATCTGACCGAGACTACGGATGAATGTGTATTATCCGCGCACTTTTTAGTGATAGATTTTTGTACTCGTTGGAGAAGTAAGAAGGGTTCCGTTAATACTGCCAACTGAATGGAAATTAAATCTGAATTGAATCGATAATATGATCGATCGATATGAATTGTATAAACCTTTATTATTTAAAGCAAATAACTGTGTCACACACACAATATTTAATACTATATAACATTTCCCGTTGCGAAACGTGTTCCTAGCATGAATTCTATAGTTTGGCTTTGCTGTGTAAACAACAACAGTACGAGTACTTAAAGTGTACGCCAGATGGCGCACAGCGATGATAAGCGATTCTTAGTTTGTGTTTCAAAGGTTGCCAATACGAATCTCGAAGATAACCAAAGTCGACCGCTTCAGCACTAGGGTGTAAATCTATCACTAAAAAGTGCGCAGATAATATATGTTCCAGCACAGTTCCCAACCAAACTTTGTACACACGACTTACTACCTGGACAAACGACTGTAGGGGCAAGGCACTCCTAGGGGAGGGGGTGAAAATGTATAAAATAACCAAGCAAGACCGATATTAGTATTGAACCCATAGTTTTCGGGGTCGCCAAGATGAACTGTGACACTCTGGATGCTGTTTAAGTAATAGTTCATCCCCAGTTGGAATGGAGATTGAGAAGGGGTGAAAAAGAATGTCCACAATGAAAGAGATTATGCATGTATGTATGTTTCAGATACCTCTTAACTGAACTTAGTACCCATATGACTCACTCTGAAAAGAGGAAAAAAAAAAAAAAAAAAGTTACTTTGAATGTAAGATATCACTACAAACAGAAGTGAGGAGGGGTGACGTGAAAAAGTAATTAAAAAATTACCAATATTAGTGTCGAATCCATAGTTCTCTGGGTTGCTGAGATGAACTGTGACACTCCGGATATCATTTAAATACAAGTTCAGCCTCCGTTAGCATGGCAATTGAGAATGAAAAAATATGTCCAAAATGACCTACTATCTGGAAGAAAAATACTGTGAGGTAAGACATCTACCCCCAGGGGAGGGGATGACATTTAAAAATAATAAAAAACTGATTGAAATTGACTTTCAACCTATTAGGTCGTGTTTTATGTACACAGTACATGTTCAAGAGGTGTTAAGTACAGAACAAAAATGGCCAACCGATATATATATATAACACAACCTAATACTATACGCGCACTTTAACTTGAGCCCGGATCTCCATAGTAACGAATGGGAACTAGGGCTCAAGAAAAAGTGCGCATACTATAGGTCATGTTTTACGTACATAGTACATGTTGAAGAGATAAGTACAGAACAAAAATGACCAACCGGATATGTATAACACAACCTAATAGGTTGAAGGTCGATTTTGATTAAAATGCGGTCATGAAAGTTCAATATTCATTAATCAAAAACTATTGATATTTGTGCCGAATCCACAGTTTTGGGGGTCCGAGATGACTTGCAACACTCTGGATGCCCTTTAAGTCCAAGTTCAGCCTCCATCAGCATGGGGGTTTAGAAGGGATGAAAAAGAAAATATTAAAAATGACCAAGAGGAGTGTTGATTCCATGGTTTTTGGGGTCCAGAGGCTGATTGATAACAGTCCCTGAGACTGTTGAAATCTGTACATCATATCTATAGTGCAACGCGTAAACCCATACAGTTATAACTTAGTTTTTTATTTGTTTGAAAGGATCGGCTACTTCCCAGACAATCTGGGGTGCGACAAGCAAATATTTCAATGGGAAACTAAATAATCACAAATTACAATTTAAAATTATACACATAACAGTATTTCTAAATCTACAAAAGAGTGCGTAAACTATCAAACGATGTCACAATAAAGAAATCTACAAAAATTCACTTCAAGTAGGTAACAGGCCTACAAATCCTAAGAGTAAACATTCAGAAAAGTACCGAGCAGGGCTGAGCATTACAGCTAGTATTGTATAAATTTCAGCAAACAGCTACTGACAAGAAAGATATGGAAAATACTGCGTGATTTATGATAACTGGTTCTAAAATTACCGTAAAAATATTTCTATCGAGGTGGAGTGGTGGGTCCCTGGCCATTGTAACGAACACATCACTCTCCTAAAAGTCATACGAGGTAAGATTTATAATTCACCTTTCAAAATAATGTTTCCCCGAGTTGTGTTTTGTTAAGTTTCAGCCAGGACAGATAAGGACCTAGCAGACACTGCTTCTGTAGCAATTTGGCCTGGAAGCAAAAACACACTAATTGTTCGAAAGCACTTTTCTCACCAGATAGCATGTTTAGTAATGAGAAAAGCCTGTAAAAATGATGTGAAATGATACTTGAAGTAGCAGAGGAGTTCCTTTATGCTTGACAGGGAGCCATCAACCTGCCCCTAGAAGCATTCTTACTTATACAAGAGAAATAAAACAAGACAATGTAAATTGGCAAAATACAGCACTTTTCTTTGTTTCTATTGGCATTATTGATGATGATGATGCTTGGTGTTTTAAGGGGCCTAACATCAAAAGTCATCGGCCCTATTGGCATTATTGGCTGGCATGTAAAGAAAGGCAGTTTACTATTGTTTCTGATAAAGATTGCATCATGTCTGTCCACAGCGATAACACATTCATTAAAAATAATGAATCTGCGATATTTGAAAGTGTTATGCCTTGTGTCTGGGATGCGAGTGCTACATTATCTGCAATGTAAAGTATGAAACGAGGGAAATTCACCATTTTTTTTTTTTTAGTAAGTCACTCAAAGGGGCTTTCTTCAGTGGCACTGTGCTTCAACGTGTCGTCTTTTGTTACTTGTTGAGGTCCAGGGCTGATACAAAAGAATGTGCAATTTTAGATCTTCGAAGTCTCAATATTCTGGCACTACACTTCCATGTGTAGTCTTTTGTTGCCTGTTGAGATCCGGGCTAATACAAAAGAATGTTGAGTGTTATATCAGGGTGTCCACCAAATCCAGATTTTAAAATTCCCTGACATTTCCCTGTTTTCCAGACATAAAAACCAGTTTTTTCCCTGACACATGATGACAAAAAACAATTATAAAGGAAGTGTCAGTAATATTAAAATACATTTTTAAAACTTAACATCCAAAAAAATAAATGAGCAATTAATGTGCATATTAAAACTTGGAAGTTCAATTTAGTCTGATTAAATTCACTTTAAGCTTTTTAAAAAAATGTATTGCTATTACTGCTTCAGTGAAGAAACTTCTTTGTAGCCACCGACTCGAGCTTCTGCCATCACCCTCCACTACTTTTCTAATTCTTTCAGCAACAAAGCGGCCTTTCTCTTATTTTTCGCAAAGAATCTTCTACTTCCAATATTTCACGTTTCTCCTTTAGATTTTGAACATACAAAGCATGAACACTCCTTGCACCATGGAGCATGTTATCAATGGAGACCTTTTCAATTTCACCAGGGTTTGGGATTGAATCATATATTATTCTTTGTGCTACAAGGGATACTTGTAGCATGTTCTCTACTATAATTTCTTTATTAACAGGAAAACCACATTCAAGTGAAGCATTTCCATGAAACAATATTAATATCATTTTGAGAAATGAAGCCAACTTTTCTGTTTTCAAATTTACTATCGGACGAACAGTGCGAAGCCAAAAGTGATCTAACCTCTCGTCTTTAGAATACAAAGAATTCACTTCTTTCAAAGTATCATTCTGACAAACAGAAGTGAACTCCCTTTGTACATGAATGACTTCATTACTCGAGATCCATTTAAAGGCATTTAAAGCTATCCTTAGCAGTCTGCTGCTTAGAGGCTACTTGGCTACACTTGGATCGAAACAAGAAATTAATTTAGTCAGTTTATATGCTAGCGGTGAGCAGATGTGGCCAACAGCTGAAAACTGCAGATGATGATGACGATATGCCAGTGGTGACCTTTCCAGTAACTATTTGCACAAAGCTACCATTCCCCTTAGATAATCTGTGCAAAACACTAATATATCTCTATCATTTAATCCAGGATTGCCACGAAGTGCTGCTTTAGCAGCATAACCTATGTCAATTTTAGATGCAGGCAGAAGATTTTCTTTACTGTCTAAATACGTTTTAGGAGATTTCCTGAAGACTGCAGTGACTCAGGCTTAATAAACCTTGTCATGATATTTATCATCAATGAAAGATTCATAAAGGAGTGATGCAAATGGGAGATCTGTCAAACTTTTAGGAATGGTTCCAAATCTCCAACAAGTGATAATAAAAATGACAACTTGGCCTTAAGAACCTTATCTTTAAGTGAAGTTGATACTATTTTGAAGCTGTTACAGCTTGGGATTTTCTTGTCTCTGTTTGTTCCTTCCACATATTTTTCGACATTAGGTAAGATATCTATAGCATGTTCAATGACTTGAAAATTTTCAAGCCATCTTATAGCACAATATTTAAAGGAAATACGTTTGAACCTGAATAATGTGTATAATCAGCACAACGTGCAGGAGCATAGCAAAACAAGAAGTGAAGAGCACAAAGAAACTCTGCAATATTCCACTGGGTTTCTTTTACTGCCATTTTATATGAATTGTGCACAGTATGCAAGCCACAAGATCCAATGTTCAACAAAATAGGAACATGTAGATCATCTAATAAATTACCAAAATCCTGAAGGAACTTTTTATTAACATTTGGACCATCCACTGAAATTTGTAAGTTTATTTAGATAGAGTCCTTGCTGTGCTTGCAAAAAACCATTTAACAAATCTGAGGAGGTAGAGTGACCAAGAAACATGGAATCAAAATAAGAAGTGCATACTTCATTAGTATCAAGATTGAAACAATGAACTACAAGATCCATTTGGCCTACCTGAGAAACTTTATTCAGTGACTCGTCAAACCCAACGGTGGAATGTGTGCACTTACTATCCATCTCAAGAACTTGTTTATGGAAATAGAGAGCCAAACCATGAGTGATTGTATATGCAACTTTTGTTCTGTGCAGTTGAACTTTCGAAGCTGTTTCCGAGTCTGGACACATTACTGGAAAAAACTAAGAACGCAATATAGGTCTAATTCATCGAGCTCACCATTCCCCAACAACACAAAATATTCAATAGTAAGCAGATCAAAACATTGAAAATTAGATCTATCAATCATATTGTTATTGATATTATTGATTACTTCACATTCGAGACCACACTTTTAACTTTTCATTAAAATTTATTCCTGGCATAAAAGACATGCCCTAGATTAATGTTATAAAAACTGAAAAATGTGTTTGTATTACACGGATAAATATGGTATGTCAATTTTATCTGGCAGAAGAATGAATTTCCAGATTTTTCCCTGAATTCCCTGACATTTCCAGGTTTTCCCGTTAATTATCAAATTCCCTGACATTTCCCTGTTTCCCAGGTTTTCCATACAGGTGGACACCCTGTATATCCATTAAGTCTGAATATTTTTGACCAGTTACTCTTGTTTTAACTTCAAACAATTACGATCTTCTATACTCCGGGCCACCTTTCGAACATATTAAAGCGGAAGTAAAGTCATTACCTCATAACACTCTCCTTGGTTGCCAAATGAACTGGCGCACGATAGAAAGTTGTACTCCAACATTATAACACAGCACATTGGAAAAAATTAATGCAATAACGTATTCGTATTAGTGGAGTCCCATACTGCCACTGCTGTTTTAAACGGACTGTGATAGTAAATGCACCCATGTGGTCATGACATCTACTGAATAAGTATAGCAGCTTCGCATTGGCGACAGTATTGCCGTAACTTGTGCTGACATTAGTCATGAAACGCATGCCCCCTTTCCCGTCTCCTACCATGTGACAACACCGTAGGAACAACCTCTGCGTCTTTCCAAGGCCTATACACTCCCTTCCACTTTACTTTGCTCAAAAGGTGGTCCAGAGAATAGTGTTACATAACCTCGACCATTGGCTAGCCCTAGACTAAAAGTACGAGTAATTAATGGCAAAAGTTCAGAACAGCTTACATTTTCCAGCGTCACGCATCCAGGCGCAATTGCACTGTCATTTGTTTCTCTCTCGTTCGCTTCTCGCGAAGGACTTGATCGTGCGGTGGACAGAGCTGCCAACTGTTCATATAAAGAACTAGTCCTAGTGTAGCGGCGCTACTTTTATTTACGAATCTCCTTAACGCAGCGGCACTAAGGTTACAGTAGGTTAGTGACAAAGCCATTGGTCTGGATTGGTTAGACCATTGGTCTGGATCAAGCAAAGGGGCTCCCAGGTTAGAAGCCATGAAGCGGCCCTAGGCCTCTAGTATCCCGCGTGACACCTCCATTGGTCTGGATTGGTTAGGGTAGGTTAGTGACAAAGCCATTGATCTGGATTGATTAGGCCATTGGTCAGTGACAAAGCCATTGGTCTGGATCAAGAAGCCGCGAAGCGGCCGTAGGCCTCTAGTATCTGGGTGACACCTCCATTGGTCTGGATTGGTTAGGGTAGGTTAGTGACAAAGCCATTGGTCTGGATTGGTTAGGCCATTGGTCTGGATCAAGCAAAGGGGGTCTGGGGGTGTAAGCCCCCAGGTTAGAAGCTGCGAAGCGGCCCTAGGCCTCTAGTATCCTGTGTGACATTTTACAGATTGCATTCACCTGTGTATTTATTGTGCAGTTGTGTATTTCTTGAGCACGGGTTGGTAACAGAATTCACTTACTTCACTGCTAGGAGTGACGTCATATCCCATAGTGTCTCACCTAATGGAAATGCTGATACGTAGTTAGGCGATGTACTATGGCGCATGATAACTTCTATTAGGTTATAAAAGCAAAATTACTTTTGGGGGATGGCGGGTGGGTTCTTAACTGTCGCAGTGAACACATCGCTCCTCCACAAGGTATACCACTTAAGATTTCCAACATATTACATCCTTATAATGCTATAAAACTAACGTAAATCTTACTGAATTTCTAATGTTTTCATGCTCTAATAATAATATTTACGTAGCCTATAAGTGGTTATCAAAATGAACCCTTGTTTTAGCTTAAAACAATTATGATCTATTTAAGTATGAAATTCCACTGATATTAATGGGCCACGTGAACTAATTCTACTGTAGTCAATGTCAAGCTACACAAAACAAAAGAGCTTTTGAAAATAAATTCAAATATGATGTAGAAGTACCTATACTAAGAAATGTTGCTTACCTTCTAATATCCAGCTCTTTTATTGTATTGTTCACATAGTGCGCCAAACGTACATCCACTGCTGCCTTCCTGCAACCTTCATAATGATCTGCAGGAATATCTGTCCGCACACTGCGCAAAGAGCTTAAGCATTCCCGTGTGATAATAGTTTCCACTGTAAAACAACATGGATATTTATATATTCTCGAATTATCATATAATTAGATGCCAATTCTACAGTAAAAAGTAACCAAACAAAATGACACACCTCCTTTCTTTTCTATAATCTTCACACATTTATCATCAGGTTCAGGACAAACTTCACCCCAATACCAAAGCCAGTTGAAAGGAGTTCCACAGCCGGGATGAGTTGATACACAGCGATAACAGTACAAACTGAAAGGTGACCACCCAGAACCTACAAGGAAATACCCGTTACTAAACACATTATATTAACTTTTTGAATAAGATTAAGTACAAAAACTTCTGAAATTTTAAGCCAGATCATAAAAGCATATTAGCAGTATCGTGTTTTGAAAAAGCCACACTTTAACATTTTGAGGTTAGAAATAAACTTCAAATGAATATAATTGCCACACCCAATAAATAACATACAATATCAAGCCTTACATTGTTGGACAAATAATATCGTCATAACAAACAAGCATATGATTTTAAATGCAATCATTTTCCAATTTAATAATACAACGTTCTCAGGTATGATTCACTCTAAATTATAAAACATTCACACCTAAGCGCACCAAAGCAATTGGTTTGTAAACAATGGTAAGATCGGGTAATATGACCGTTTCCAAACTAGATTCCAAAGAGAATGAAGAGGTTCTTCTTAGAGCTAGGAGAGGAGCACTGCCGTCTCGATCCTCCTATACTGCCTGCTCTATGCGAGCCTTTTTGCGACTAGGCCGCGACGTAATTTCTCCGCTAGATGGCAGACATAGACGCACAATGTTCTAATCTTATTCTAATGACGACAGCCTACAAAACATTATGCAGTATGGTCATATGTTCATTGAAGCTCTTAAATTACATCAGTAATATTAAATATCGGCAAAATTACCTGCATGAAGTCGCAGTTGGCCTCTTTATGCACAATTTAAAGATTTTCCTGGACGAAGGCTTGGAGTGGTACCGTACTTTTTGTGTTCTTGCCAACGCTATATAAAAAAAATAAAGGTCTTACGAACTTGGTTAGAATAATATCACTAACAGTTTGCTGATGTTCTTTGACCTCACACTGTAACAAAACGCATTCTGAAAGGTTTTCTTTTCTTGCTGGTTGTTTTACGTCGCAGCGACACAGATAGGTCTTATGGCGGCGATGGGATAGGAAAGGCCTAAGAATGGGAAGGAAGCGGCCGTTGCCTTAATTAAGGTACAGCCCCAGAATGTGCCTGGTGTGAAAATGGGAAAGCACAGAAAACCATCTTCAGGGCTGCCGACAGTGGGATTCGGACCCACTATCTCCCGGATGAAGGCTCACAGCTGCGCGCTCCTAACCGCACGGCCAACTCGCCCGGTATTCTGAAAGCGAAGACGTCGCAAGTTCTCGTATTACGCTCGTATGTTTGAAGGACGTCGACAATAGGGCACAACAGCTTAAGCGAACTCCTGCAGATGCTGCACCAGAGCAACAAAACTAGGTTTTGGGTATCGAACTCCTCCTCTGCCCTGATGCATAATCAGTTCCATTTAGCGGTGTCGAAGGTCTAGGCAGTGAGATGTTGCTGACACAAATGTCACAGTCCATCCTCTCTTCAACAACACGAACCTAGTACCCGCGAATTAGGATTTGATTTCCTGTTTCTAGTTTGACTGGAATATTATCGACTGCATATCTGAGGTTGTCCAAAATGTCTAAACATGAAGACGTTTGTTTTGTGATTGTCGGCACAGTTCTTATCACAAGGAATCCACTATCTCCACGGCTTTAATCATCTTCTGAATCCGCAGCCTGTTTCCAGTCATTCGACCGGGTCAGGAATGGAATGAATAAAGCCCCCACCTAGCAGCGAAGATAGGAATTGTACCGGCTGCCGAAGCCTGTCGCACTCCTCCGGGGCAATGATTAATGAATGACAGATGAAATGAAATGATATTCAAGAGTGGTGCTGGAATGAAATATGACAGGGAAAACCAGAGTATCCGGAGAAAAATCTACCCCGTCTCGGCTTTGTCCAGTACAAATCTCACATGGAGTGACCGGGATTTGAACCACTGAACCCAGCGGTGAGATGCCGGCGCACTGCCGCCTAAGCCGCGGAGGCTCCATCACATTCTGAAATAAGGTGTAAAGGCACAGATGCGAGAGTAATCTCAGGATATCTAATTACTTCCTTTATTAGGTCCTTGCCTAGATAAAGCCGACAGCCGTTTTTCTCTTAATTCCCTTCTAGACGGTATTTCATGGAGTCGTATCTTTTCTGGCTGCGAACAACCTTGCCGAGATTGGCAAAATGGTACACAACAGTTGAATATTTTGGGGAAAGAATCTGAAGTTTCAGTTCTACGAAAAATATAACTTATACAAACGGAAAGAAACAAGGCCCAACACCTTAAAATCACTTTTGAAATATCTATAAGAATAACACGATTAATTCATTTCACAGTTATATTCAAAATATCTCTTGTACGAACGAAAGTGACCAGACACATTTACTCATTGTACGAAATAACTCAGGTTTTCACACACATTCATGCACCAATAACACAGTGCTACACCCACATTGACAGCGAAGATTGTGCGTCTACTGCTGCACTCTTACGGCGACTTGGAGAAATGTCGGTAGTCGCGCCTTCCTGTGTTAAACTAGTGGCATAGAGCAGGCAGTATAGGAAGATCGAGACGGCGGTGGAGAGGAGCGAGTAATACCGCTTTTGTAGCGGTAGAGTGCAACACCTCCGCTTACGCCTAATTCACACGGGGTTAGTTAACTGGAGTCGAGTACTGTACTTGAAACCTCAAAACTTGAAGCCAATACTTCAAATCCGACGGGGAAAGCGCATGTTATCTTTAGAAGAGCGCGTGAACTACAGTGGTTTAATATTGTATTTCACTTGTAGCTGTCTGTGAATTTACATTCAGTTTATTGAAGTTGAGATGCCAAGTGCACAAATACAAGCATGCGTAAAAATTTGTGCATTATTAATGCATGAATCACAAAACGGTCTTAAAAATAAGATTTTGGTTTTTTTTACAATTTGTTGTACGTCCCACCGACACAGATATATCTTACGGCGACGATAGGATAGGAAAGGGCTAGGAGTGGGAAGGAAGCGGCCGTGGCCTTAATTAAGATACAGCTCCAGCATTTGCCTGGTGTGAGGATGTGAAACCACGGAAAACCATCTTCACGGCTGCCGACAATGGGATTAGAATACACTACATCCCGGATGCAAGCTCACAGCTGCTCACCCCTAACCGCACAGCCAACTCGCCCGGTAAAAAGAAGAAAAAGCGGGAAACTCCGGTTAAAGGATGGATTAGAAGAAGAGCTTTGCATGGTGCATCTAACAACTTGTTGAAAGAACTAGCGGGAGAGGATTTCTTAGCTTATAGGAACCATTAACTTTCGCATTGTCCATAAAATGTCGATAAACTACAATATTTGGTTTGCATTCCATTTATTATTAGGAGCATTCAATATTGTATACCAACAAAGGTACCGTACCGTATTAAAAATCTCGAGAAAAATGCACGTGCTCTGTTGTCAAGTTGATTTGGCTACAAGCCGGGGTTCAGACGGGGCAACTACTGGAGTCATGTCAGTCACGTGACGGGAAAGTGGACGCAAAAGTTGACGGCTTGGTAACTCAAATTTACTTGCAATGAATGTTACAGCTTGACTGTCCTGACTTAGTCATACGTGGAAAGTTGAAGGAAAGTCGACTTGCTTCAAGTACTTGACTCTAGTAAACTATCCCCGTGTGAATTAGCAGTGGACCGAGCTCGATAGCTGCAGTCGCTTAAGTGCGGCCAGTATCCAGTATTCGGGAGATAGTGGGTTCGAGCCCCACTGTCGGCAGCCCTGAAGATGGTTTTCCATGGTTTCCCATTTTCACACCAGGCAAATGCTGGGGCTGTACCTTAAATAAGGCCACGGCCGCTTCCTTCCCACTTCCAACCCTTTCCCGTCCCATCGTCGCCATAAGACCTATCTGTGTCGGTGCGACGTAAAGCAGCTTGCAAAAAAAAAAAAAAAAAAAAAAAAAAATTAGCAGTGGCGGCTGGTGATGTCTGAAGCTAGGTGTTGCACCAACATTTTCAGTGTCACATTTTTATAGCTTACAGAAATAACAAGGAACTCTATTATCGTTAAGTAATGAACTACATTCCTACTAAAACTGTAATATATCTGACAATTACAACCCAGGAAACAAGAGGCTAATTATACACTGTAACTAGCCTACAGTTACTCTTAATACGGTAATGACTTTATTGGCTTTACGTCCCACTAACAGCTTTTTACGGTTTTCGGAGACGTCGAGGTACCGGAATTCTTTTTCATGCTAGTAAATCTACTGACAAGAGGGTGACGTATTTGAGCACCTTCAAATACCACCGGACTGAGCCAGGATCGAAACTGCCACGTTGGGGTCAGAAGGCCAGCACCTCAACCGTCTGACCCACTCAGCCTAGCACAGTTACTTTGGCCTCACTTGAATTGAAAATTTGCCGTCCTGTTTTTCATTGAAGCAAGGTGTTGGTAATATTGTGGGTGGTCTGGTATGGCGTGGAAAAGAAATTACCCAGCAAGTTTGCCGTGCGGTTTGGGTCGCGTGGCTGTGAGCTTGCATTCGGGGTATAGTGGGTTCGAACACTTCTGACGGAAGCCCTAAAGATGTTTTCCGTGGTTTCCCATTTTTTCACACCAGGCAAATGCTTTGGCTGTGCCTTTATTAAAGCCACGGTCGCTTCCTTCAAACTCCTAGCCATTTTCTCTTCCATCGTCGCCGTAAGACCTATCTGCGTCAGTGCAACCTGAATGAAATACGTAAATTAAAAAAAAAAAGGAAATTAAAAAGGTAAATAAGTAAAAGTATACAAATAAGGGAATTATCTTTGCGAGAGGAGAGAAAGTAGGAATGAAGTAATCTCCGCAGAGTGGCGCAAGCTAACGGGGACATCTGGAACTTCTTCTCGGCAGGGGACTTGCTATAGTCTCGTGCAACTCCCGGAGACCGATCCAGGCCCCGATTTACAAATGGGCGGACTGGGCATTTGCCCAGGGCGCCAGTTCTTGAGGGGCGGCGGCTGGCGGATCGAGTAATTGTGGCCTGCTTGAATTACGTCTTAAATTCATTACACTCAAATTAATTTTACATTCCACAAATTATTCCAATTATTTTATTAGCCTACATAAAACATTTGAACTATTCTAACTTTAAAACCTGAATTTAATCTATATATTTAAATTTTATAAAGGAAATGTGTCTTCTTTCTAAAATTATTTACTTACATACAAACCAACGGCTTTTTAAAGAAAAATAAAAACAGCCTGATTCTTATTTGGCTGTTACCTTTATTTAGCTTGATAAGTTTAATTATGAGAATTCACAGTATTTGCATAATGTGCTGTTTTAAAACTCATAATCTTGAAAACTGTAATATTTAATTTGTAAACAATTATCTTTTAGAGGAACAGGAAAACGAGCAGGGGATGGGGGGAGGCTAAATATTGTTTGCCCAGGGCGCTAACTACTTGAAATCGGGGCCTGCCGATACCGGCGAACATGCTACCTGATACTATGCAGGCTTATTGCTCGTTCCACTAGTGAGTTACCGTAGGAAAGCAAACCCCTGAGTTTGATTCGAAGCCAGCAGCGTTTGTTGGTCCTTTACGAAGCATTATCCTACAACGAACGACCGAAGATGGTTGATTTTAACATGTTTTTGAATACGTGTTAGGTTTTATTAAACTAAACCATTAGAAGAAAAGACGACAGATGAAGTGAAAAATTATTGGGAGTTGTGCAACCCTGCAACAATACCACGCGCCGCCTCTGTGAATTAGAAGTATTCGCGGAGGACCAGAGCACAGTTTAACAACGGGAGGCCACGACGTTCGGATCACGGATTTTCTTCAAAATTTGTACACATTTAGTAATCCATTAGGACAACATAATGTGCAAGTAGTGCAAGCGTTGTTGAACACCGAATACATAACATCCGTAAAGCCATTTGAACTCTTTATTTTTTTCCATTCTTAAAGAGCCATAGTGAATTCATTCATTCATTCATTCATTCATTCATTCATTCATTCATTCATTCCAACGAGCCTGCAGGTTCATACAAAGAAATTGTACAGGATATTACATGGTACTGGCCGGCACTTAAACAACTAAATATATAGTTTCTATTACTGGTATATAAAAACTAGTAATAAGTGGTTGAGCACATTTAAACATATACAATACGGTATATGAACTCTGAACATCGTCAATCTGAGGATTTGAGGGAATTATTTCTGATAGCATTTACAGAATATTTACATTTACATTACAAAATAATTTCAGAGATACAAGACCGGGCGAGTTGGCCGTTCGGTTAGGATCGCGCAGCTGTGAGCTTGCATCCGGGAGATGGTGGGTTCGAACCCCACTGTCGGCAGCCCTGAAGATGGTTTTCCGCGGTTTCCCATTTTCACACCAAGCAAATCTTGGGGCTGTACCTTAATTAAGGCCACGGCCGCTTCCTTCCTACTCCTAGGCCTTTCCTATCCCATCGTTGACATAAGACCTATCTGTGTCGGTGCGACATAAAGCAAATAGCAAAAAAAAAAAAAAGAAAAGAAAAAATAAAAAATAAGAAAGAAAAAAGAGAGATACAAGAATAGATCCGGAGACTTTGCAAGATCATTTGGGAGAATGAACTAAATGACAACCGATATTTTGTGATCAACAGCACTGTACCGGTACCGCGGTATCTTTCCCACAAGTGATGTGTTCAACGATGACTAAAAACGTTCCAATTCACCGAATTTATTTTATGTTGTTTTCATAGATGATAAAACAGCTGAGTGTAAAGCTAGTTCACAGTAATAATTCAGTTTATTTTTGTTCGAAAATTGTTAAATTATCCATTATCAGAATCTGAAACTTCAATAAGCGAAGATGATGATTTTTCTTTCAAATGCAAAAAGAAGAAAAAAGCACACAAAGAAATTAACATACCATATGTACTTATGTACGGCACTTTAGTATAAAAATATAAGTGAGTACATAACGTATGTGTACCTAACTTCATTTGGTGAAATCCCTGAGCAGTTTGTTCTTGAAGTCAACATCAGATGCTCCCCGGCAAAATCTATGACAGAATCAACACTCATCGAACACATCCGTAACAATAATATAAAAAATTGTTCCCATGGCAACACTGGAATTATAATCGCATGGCCATAGCTACCGTGCTTTAAACATTTATTTGACATAATTTAGGCTGCCTTCGTGCCAATTTCAGCGTTTCGTTTTAATAGTGGCGATTAGGAATTAGAAGTGATGGGGACAAAAGTTAATAGACGAACATAAAGTACAGGACGTCTGGGAAATATAGTGGAGGGAAGACAAAAAATAGAAAAAAATAAAGAAAGCTACAAAATGGTAGGTTTTTTATGTTCTCTGAACGAATTTCGACAGATAAGTAATGTTGACAGTTTACCAACTTAACTCCAGTAACATTTTGTTCTTGTTGAGATTTAGATTCAATACTATACAAATAAATGTTCACCGAAGGAACAATTACACATGTATGAAACTAAGGTTTTGCGCCATCATATACTGTATAGCCATGCTATATACACTGCTGCGCAAGTTTCCACTACTTGCTGAGGCGCTGTACGAATTAGCTGCGTCGACGGTCATTTTGTGCCAATTTCTGCTTAGTAATTAAAAGAAAAAAGCAAGAAAGCAAAGCAAAGTCACCTCCGTACAGGCCATGAAGGCCCTTGGAGGAGTGGAAGGTAAAGCTTCCACCATTGTTAACCTCGGCACGTGATATGGTAGCCTACAGTGGTTAGCTGTACGCCCGGCCGTCTTTGCCCCCAGGAATTAACCTGGTACTCATTTTTTGTGTAGGCTGAGTAAACTTCAGGGCTATATGCACCTCCGGAAGTGGAAATCTAGTTTCTTAAATGTTACGACTTCCTGACGGGAATACGAACCCACGTCCTTCCGGGCTAACCGAGCACGCCTTTACCGCCTCGGCCAGGCAGTCCCTAATAGACAAAAGTGTTTGCATAAATTGCCCTTTTTTAATAATTCCTAGTTTCAAGTGGCTAAAAGGGAATTATTATTTATTTCACAAAATGGAGGGGACGACGACGACCTCAACCCCACTCCCCACCTGCGTACGCCCTGATCACCGCCACTACTACCAGATGACGCAGATGCTGAATTACAAGTTAAGTATTGGAAAGGTGGTGTTAACTATTATTCTTATTTCAATGTTCATAAACAGATGCTGAACAGTAGAGACAATACGCGACACTCTGCGAGATATCGAGGGACAGCGATTAGAGCTCTATCTAGCGGAGTGACCCGAGAGTTACTGATTCTGTCATAAGAGCACGTGTATTTGTCTGTGAAGTTTTTGGGATTATTCATGCGTTTGCATTAAGTTGACATAAGTAAATAGTAGCGTGTGTCATTCCTTTATATCTCCTGTCAATATGAGTGGAAAGATATGTGCTGCGTTTGGCTGCAATAACTATGAAGTGCAGAAGGATTCGCGGTCTTTCTTCCGTTTCCCTCGTGACAAGAAAATGTAAGTAAATACTGTGTTTGCATATATATTCTTCCAGTTAAAAAGATATTTTTATAGAAGGCCTACTCCCTAAACTTCTGACCTGCGCGACCCATATTTTAACTGGCTTAAAATATAATAAGCTTATTTTATTGTATTAGTGCAGCAGTTAACCTTCAATACCGATGTGTTATTGTAGGTGTGATCTGTGGGTTTTGATTGAATTAAGGAAAATGCATATGCATATGTGTGTGGCTGGTTGTGTTCGAAGTTACGCTATTTGGAATGCCGTAATGCGTTGTCAACCACTGAAGACAATATGGGTGTTTTAAGAAATGTGATGATGATGCAAATTTGATTTTTCATTCATTCATTCATTCATTCATTCATTCATTCATTCATTCATTCATTCATTCATTCATTCATTCATTCATTCATTTCAATTAATTCCAACGAGCCTGAAGGCTCATACATAGGAATTGTACAGGACCCTAATGTAATGACAAGTATTGCTTATAGGGAAAATTTGAATGTTTTTGCGGCTAAATTTATTTTCTTTCTGTTAGTAGGCTTCAAGTTAAAAGGAAAGTTGTTCAGCTCTTAAATGTAAATTCATTGAATCATGTGTGTAAGGAATGTGCCGATATTTTTATTGACAAGTGTCCCTAATGTGATGTACAATGCTTCTAAATGAGGAAAAAATCTAGCCGTGAAAGTTCAGGCAGTTATGCTAAATCTAAGAAAGTTTTGCATAAATGAAAGATCAAGCCCTTTCACTGCAGTCCATTTCACATCTTGATTATGTGTCTAATTTCAGTCTTTAAATAATAACCTGTTAAATAATTCTTCATTCATGTATCCAGAATTGCTTTAGTAACTTTGAAGTTAATATTTTAGCAACACTTTCTTTCTAGACGTAATTTATTTATCCATTTCCGTATATACATTTCCGTTGATATTTGAATATAGCGCGAATTTTCAGGTCACGCCACTTGCGAATTTTCTCCCATTTTAACAAGGCTAAATCCGGAAGTGTCGCGTATTGTCTCTACTGTATTTGGCTGAACCTCTAATGGGCGATCTTTGGCTGACATTCTTAAAAAATATATTATTGTTGTCAAGTAAGCACCAAATGTGTCACCAGAGACTTTTTACATACTGATATCGTACGACATGGATTGTCGAAATGACTCTTTGCCTCTTCAAACATTCAACTGTTGCTGCTGGGTTTGAACCTGTTACCGGTACTTGGGGAATGAAGGGCCGACGCTTTGGTACTGATCCATAGAAGGGCTAATGAGGCTAACTCTGTAGTTATGGTGGGATTCAGTAGCGGCGATTGGGAATTAAAAGTGGGAGGGGGGGGGGGGGCAAAAATGTACAGACAAGAAAAAGTACACGGGTTAATGGGATGCATGTAAACTGAAAGAAAAAAACCCTCCAAAGTGGGAATTATTTATGCTGTCTGAGCTCATTTCCACAGAGAGGTAAATGTTTTACCAACTTAAGTGTGGGAATAATTTGAGATTCTGATTCAATAATGGACTATAGAATAAACATTTCACCAAAGGAACAATGTATACATTATTACAATTAAATAGAAGTACGGCGTGATTGTGCAATTAAAATCATTTAGTATTTGACTAGGCCTATACACTAAGAAACTAATAGACAGTAAAGAGACTGCTGGACGGACGAATGTGCTCGGCAAGTCAGTGAATCATACCTCACTGTCGATGATCTTGGCAAAAAATTATACCCCTGGTACCCTTTCTCACATCATATGCAAAGTCCCCACTACTTGCTGTCGCCCTACGCAAATCAGTTAGCCGCGACGAGCGACATTTTGTGCGTATTTCCGCTAATAATTAACGAAAATAAAGTAAAGAATTAGCTGATAAGATAACAGGGCTTGTACAAAGTGCTTTTATAAAAATAAAAAAACCCTCCTATATTCCTAGTTTCAGACGGCTAAAATAGAATAATTTTTTCTCCACAAAGTTGGGGGGGGGAGGGCGCGACTGCCCCTCCTCGCCCCCTCCCCCCCCCCCCCCTTGTCGCCACTACTGGTGGGATTGTCGGTATCCGTCATCACTAGCGCTTCTTTTCCGTGAGAATTACGGGATTCATTTTCCTTTTCTACAGATTGTAAGGTATTGATCTCTGTTTTCCGAGACGTCATCTTGGACCATTGTACATTTCCTATCATGTTTACTCTCTTATCCGGTCACAGACTTACTAGCGTGGTACAACCCAACCTGACTTACAAGCGTGGCTTGAATGTTTTCGATAGCTGATGTACTAATTGTAGCCTATTAACAAATTGTATTTATTCTAATGAATCAGGATTTCGAATCTGTTAGCAGGTAGGCTTATACACCGTACTCAATTTATTGCGTTAATGCCTCTTACGTCATGTTCGAAGTTTATCTGGCTATTAGTAGGTACCGTACTTTTAAAGCACCAAAGAGAGGACGTTCATGAGAGTGTGGGTCAACCAGTTACTGAACTCTGATTTCTGTATAGTGTTCCCACTATTATGAATGCTTTTTCGCAAAAAAATAAATACGCAACCTCTTATTAAAAAGAAATTATTACATGATTTAGCCTACAGGCTGTACAAAAAGGTTAACTGAGCAAGTATCGGTACCGTGATAATGTTGTTAACTCGAAAGGACGCGCGTATGGGTAAAAGTTACCCAGGCAAAATTGAAATGTATATCGTATTTCAGTTACCAGTACTTCTAATGTGCTCTTCAGGCATCATCTCTCAGTACCTTTCGGTCAACGTCGTGAACCTGAACCAGCTGCGCGGCTTTGTTAGTTCCGCTCGTAGTGAGAAAGAAACATCGACTGGGTAAATTTCACCCGTGCGCGCGCTCATACGTTTCAGAATGCGATTCTTTTTTATAGTTAACTACTTTGTTTTTAAGGAATAACAGTGCCTGTAGTGGTGATTTTGAGTTAGAGGAGGAGGGGGGAGGACAAATTACAGACAATAAAAAGTACCCGGGTTTGTTAATAATTAAAGAAGGTAAAGGAATGAATTGGCGGTAAAGACAACGGGGCTTGTACAAAACATTTTATTAAATAAGTGATATAAACTTAATTCCTAATTTCAGGTGGCTGAAACGGAATAAAAATACAATGTTTTCTCCAGAAAGTGGGGGGGGGGCGACCGCCCCCCCCCCCCCGCCCGTAATCGCCCCACTGAACAGTGCAATAATTATTATAAGATAAGAGTGCTTTTATAATATGTGTACATTTAATCGGCAAGTTTACGCAAAATTTTAGTGAATTTTAGGGACTGAAGATGTATCATTCTATGATGCAGAACAAAATTATAAACCTGTTGCTATCAAAGAAGGTAACGACTTCGCGGTTAGTAATTATTGACAAGGTCAAAGAAAGTGATCAGGCACGTTTCTAATATGTTTATTTCCTCTGTAGAAATTAGTGACAACTGTAGGCCTATCCTATTTCAAATGTTCAAATCATTTATAAAGCGAAAAATCTCAACTCAACTTTGAATCTACAGTCCGTCAAAATTGGTTGAAAATGCAGTCCTTGGATCTCACAAATGAACATTTGGCATCAAGAAGTAAAACATCAATTCCACCAACAAATTTCCGAAGTTGTATTCAAAGACTGTCTGGAAAATTTTAGGAAGGGAAAAATACATTTCTCAGAAAGCGTCAAGCAACAAGATGCGAAGACCATGGAAACAAAAAGGACGAAAAAACCACGTGTTGTGTAATGTGCGATAAACTAGTTTGCCTGGAATATATGAAGCCACTGTGTGGAGGATGTGTGGAAGAAGTGACTGAGCAACAAGAAGTAATGGACCAGGAGTGAAGTGTAACCAAGTCTGATCTTTCAACATCCTCTACAATTCTTACCCTGTGCTCTTCCCTGTACACTTAACAGATGATCCTGTGTGACTCTTTGATGCACAAAATGTGTGTCTAATATAAACAATGTGGCCTAATACAAACAACTAAGTGATGTCAGTTTATGTGTAAACGTTATGAGAATATGGATATTTCAATATCCCCTTATTATCACAAGTTGCACATTGCCATAATTACTCCAAAATTATAATTGATTTACTACACAGATGTATCATTACTTACATGGTTTCCAATAATTACAATTTAGAATAAAGCAAGATTTTAACTTGTGGGTAATTTTCATCCATTGCACGTCCTTACATCTCGACAGAGAGCACATGTCCTGATGGGTTAATACTCCACTCCATAAAAGGCGATATACAACCAATTGTTATGAATACAGGGCTTTTGCAATTAGTTAAATGTAGTAAGAGTTAGGAGCTTCAGAGAAATATCAACTTGCGAAACATCAATACCATATATATAAAGCAGAATGTCCAATCAATCAATCAATCAATCAATCAATCAATCAATCAATCAATCAATCAATCAATCAATCAATCAATCAATCAATCAATCAATCAATCAATCAATCAATCAATCAATCAATCAATCAATCAATCAATCAATCAATCAATCAATCAATCAATCAATCAATCAATCAATCAATCAATCAATCAATCAATCAATCAATCAATCAATCAATCAATCAATCAATCAATCAATCAATCAATCAATCAATCAATCAATCAATCAATCAATCAATCAATCAATCAATCAATCAATCAATCAATCAATCAATCAATCAATCAATCAATCAATCAATCAATCAATCAATCAATCAATCAATCAATCAATCAATCAATCAATCAATCAATCAATCAATCAATCAATCAATCAATCAATCAATCAATCAATCAATCAATCAATCAATCAATCAATCAATCAATCAATCAATCAATCAATCAATCAATCAATCAATCAATCAATCAATCAATCAATCAATCAATCAATCAATCAATCAATCAATCAATCAATCAATCAATCCTGACCTGCATTTAGGGCAATCACCCATTCGTTCGTTCCTTGTAAATATCTATACCGTTCAACCAGTCTGAACCAAATTTGTATACTTATCTTTTAGGACCTTGTGGGTATTTACTTATTTATTGTGTCAGAAGTACAAAGTAAACGAGACAAAAATTACACAGAGGAAATTTTAAAGACTGGTTGACTTAAAATGGCATTGCCCTCATTAGGTCTTTAATGGTACAAGTGGCTGGAGAAGGACACAGTAGAAGATGATTGTTAGTCTGCTTAGTACCACACTTGCAGTAAACTGTCTCCACAGGAAGGTCCCATTTCTGTAGGTTGGTCTTGCATCTCGTGGTACTGGAGCGTAATCGATTGAGAGCCTTCCATGTTGTCCACTTTTCAGAATGTCCAGGAGGAAGTTCTTCCTTTGGATCCATCCATTCTCCCAAACGTTGACATTTTCCCTGCCACATTGAGATTCTTGGTTGCTGTGGTGTTCCTTTAAGAACTTCAGTGGTTGTCAAGCTCTTTCTTGAATTCAGCCTAGGATGTGCTGGTTGACAGGCATACAAAGGGTGGGTTTCCATAGTCATAGCCTTGCTTTTCTTATACCTAGCAGCAATCTCACGTCAGATTTCAGGTGGTGCTATACCAGCGAGACAGTGGAGTTTATCTATGGGAGTAGGTCTTAAACAACCTGTGATAATACGGCAGGTGCCATTTAGTGCCTCATCTATGTTTTTGGCATGGCTGGACTGCCACACGCAGCATGCATATTCAGCAGTGGAGTAGCACAGTGCTAGCGTGATTGTTCTCACAGTGCAAGGGTGAGCTCCCCAGGTGGTGCCTGTAACTTTCCGCACTATGTTGTTTCTGGCAGACACTTTTTGTTTCATGTTTAGGCAGTGTTTCTTATACGTAAGCGTATGGTCCAGAGTCACTCCCAGATATTTTGGAGTCGAACAGTGTTGAAGAGGGATTCCTTCCCAGGTGATTTGTAGGGTTTTAGCTGCTTTTTTTTTTTGAGATGAAATACACAGTTCTGAGTTTTGGCAGGATTTGGGTTCAAGTGATTTTCACTGTAATAGTTGGTAAATTCTTCCAGTGCTTTGGATAAAGTCTGTTCTACCTTTTCAAAACAGTCGGCCTGAGCAGTGTCTGCACAATCATCAGCATAGACAAAACTCTGGGTACCTTCAGGTAGAGGCTGATCATTAGTACAGATGTTGAATAACAGTGCTGCGAGCACACTGCCTTGCGGTAACCCATTCTTCTGTGTTCTCCATCTGTTTCTTTTTCCCTGAAATTCCACAAAGAATCTTCAGTTTTGGAGAATATTTTTAATGTTGCACATTAGATGGAAGTCTTTAGTGATGTCATACAATTTTGTTAGAAGAAGCTGATGGTTGACTGTGTCTTAAGCTGCAGAAAGATCGATGAAGACAGCGCCTGTAATGAGCCGATTCTTGAAGCCATCCTCAATATGTTGTGTCAAGTTTAATACCTGTGATGTGCAACTTTTTCCTTCTCAGAATCTAGCTTGCTGTGGTATAAGAGATGACTCCATTCTTCCCATCAGTCTCTGAAGAATGAGTCTCTCCAGGACTAGTACAGGTGACAGAGCAAGGAAATAGGCCTTTAGTTTTTGGGATCCAGCCGATCTTTGCCTGGTTTAGGGATAGCGATGACTCTAGCCTTCCGCCATATTTTGGGAATCTTGCATTCTTGGACACAGATATTCATTAATTCCAGTAGCCATCGCCTCGTAACAGGACCAAAATTCTTGATCTGCTCTACTCAAATGTCATCTAGTCCAGCTGCTTTTCCCAATTTGCACTTCCTCAATGCTGATTCCAGTTCAGCTTCAGTAAATGGTGGAGATAGGATGCTGCTCTCTTGGTTTTGCTGCCATGTTATTGGTTTCTTATCTAGCTTTCTAGATCGGGTTGATTTTCCATGTACCGGGCGAGTTGGCCATGCTCGTAGAGGCGCGTGGCTGTGAGCTTGCATCCGGGAGATAGTAGGTTCGAATCCCACTATCGGCAGCCCTGAAGATGGTTTTCCGTGGTTTCCAATTTTCACACCAGGCAAATGCTGGGGCTGTACCTTAATTAAGGCCTTGGCCGCTTCTTTCCAACTCCTAGGCCTTTCCTATCCCATCGTCGCCATAAGACCTATCTGAGTCGGTGCGACGTAAAGCCCCTAGCAAAAAAAAAAAAAAAATTTCCATGTACTAGCAACTGATGGGCAATTTGATCTGCCGTTATATTAGCATATGTACTGGCTTGGGTATTGTCATTATTGAGACGATGTAATAGTCTCCAGGCCTTCTGACTGCTCTTGATGTCACAATCTGTCATTAATTTTATCCACTCATCCCTTTTAGCCACTGATACTGAGAAAAGAATGCTTTGTGCATGGATTGATGTTTTTTAGCTAAAAGGATCAAATTCATATTTCTTGTAATATTCTTCCAGCAAAGTGGTCGTTTCAGGTTTAATGCCTTTGATAAAATTGGTTCTGCAACCTCCTAGAATTGATGCCCTTGAAGAAAATTGGACGATGTCAACAAACTTGTCGTACTCCTCAGGAACAGGAGCGATGTTCAGAATTTTCTCATCCATTATGTTGGAAAATCTTGCCCAGTCAGCCTTCTTAAAGTTGTATCTTCACCTAAAACAGACTTCTTGAGGTCTTTTTGGTGGCAAAATTTGGCACATGATGGGCCTATGTTGTATGTTTGGATTTGGTAGACATACTGCTTTGGTGCATGTATGCATAATGCTTTCACTAACAAAAGGGAGGTCTGGATTATAGCCTCATCCCCACCTTCCACTGTTAAAAGAAGGAGAGAGTCTGCTATCATGGATGAGGGCAAGTTGAAAATTTTCAGCCCACGAAAGAACTGTCTCACCATTCTTGTCCTCATGTGCGTTACCCCATACATGACTGTGACTGTTGAAATCACCTATAACAATGGAGGCTTTACTTTTATCAAAATTCTGGGGTGGAATGAAGGAAAATTCTGCTGCAGGTAGTTTATAAACTGAGGTGATTACACAGTTACTTAGCTCAACGGTGATAATTTCAATATTGTTTTCACCTGACTGGCAAGCACTTCTGATTTCTAAATTCGGTTTTACAAAATTGGCACTTCCATATAGGGTGTGTGGTCTTGCAGCAAATCAGTTTCATGCCGAGAACAAATGGGTGTTTCTGCTTCATATTTGTGTGTTTCCTGAACACAGAGAACATCACACTGCTTGTCGCAACAAAGTTCATATAAAAGTTGTTCTTTACAAGATGTTCTGCCTACAATATTAACAGAAATGACTGTTAAGGTTGGTTCTGAAAAGAACCGTTTGTTGGATCTCATATTAAATAACTCTTGTTACTTCTGGTGTGAGAGAATCAGCCATCTAGAAAAAGTCCTAGTCCGTTGCCCAGGAGACACCCATATGTATAACAATATCACATGCAAATGCACCCTACTGGGAGGTTTCTCTCATGTCCTTGAGGATAACACTGCCTGAAAGAAATTCGAACAGCCCTCGCCATTCCCAAGATTTAGACCGTTTGGCACTTTAGCATAGGCTAATATAGGAAAAATATTGGATTTGTCGTACAAGGGGGAGACAAAGCTCACTTTAAACTTCACAACGTGAAGATAAAACTCAGTTTATCCCAACAAAATACCAAAAAAACACATTTTGAGGGCCTAAAACTAACCATTTGAGATTTTGGTACCACACTACCCGCTCTGTAGCGATCGGATGAAGAAATGACCGGCCGTAACCATAGTTATGTTCTACAGTAGAATACAGGCTTGTTGTTTGAAGTAGGAACATGCATGAGTGCAGGCAGGGCCAAGGAGAGATATTGTTTAAACATTTTAAACTCATAGCTAACATTAATCTGCCAAGATACTTATTGTTTCTGGAATCACATGTCCACATTCTTATGAGCATAATTATTATGAATAGCACCAAAGTGCTTTTGCTGTTCACAAGGCCAATTTCTTACTAGCATTAATCTGCCAAGATACCTACGGCTACTCAGTCCACCTGTTGCTACCAAGGAAGATAGCGACATCGTGGCTAGTAATCACAGAAATTTACAGGGTTGAAGAAAGTGATCAGGCATGTTCCGAATATGTTTATTTAGTCTATTTGGGGCCAATGACCTTAGATGTTAGGCCCCTTTAAACAACAGACATCATCATCATCTATCATTTGGTCTATAGGAATTAATAAGTGACAACTGTGAATACCATCAAAAATATTTTAAAACTCATAGGCAGCACATAAATATTATTAATATTATGAAGGTGGGAATAATAAAGATCCTAACAGGAAAATCTGAAGGGTTGATAGATTTTATGGAGAGGGTACACCTTATACTGCAGTGGAGGAGGCGAGACAAAGAATGGAGTAAGGTAAGGGTGTATTCTGCCCGAAGGCAGGTCCGAACCTCCGTAGAGGTGTGCCTGAGCTGGAGTTTATGTGTGGTAGGGCGGCCAGTTCCTTTCTGCTCCTCCATTCCCTTACCCCCCTACCAACAGCGCATGGCAACCCATCCAAATCTTGACCACGCCCAATGTTGTTTAACTTCGGAGATCTCATGGGATCCAGTGTTTCAACATGGCTATGGCCATTAGCAATGGAGTAGGAGTGATTATTAACAAAATCCTAGATGAAAATGTGGGATAAAGTAAACTACCTTAGTGATAGAATAATCGGAGTATGACTGAGGATGGAAGGAGTGAAAGATTTCATCCAAATTTATGCACCGGAAACTGGCAACAGCGAGGAAAATATAGAAGAATTCTTGGAGACATTGAAGAAAGTAATCACTGATGTGGAAGTGATAGTCATGGAAGATTTCAATGCACAGGTTGGAAATGACAGAATTGATAAAGAAGAAGTGATTAGTTCATTTATCTATGGAGAAAGACACATTGCGGGAGATAAGTCGATTGATTTTCTTGTGAGAGGAATGGAATGTTTGTTGGTAACACTTGGTTTAAAAACAAGAATACTAGAAAGATCATTAGATATGGCTGGGGTGAAAGAAGGGCAAAGACAGGTATTGATTATTTTTTGGTTGAGAAAATAAATTGTAAACAGCTAATGGATGTAACAGCACTATCAGGTGAGGCATTGATGGAGACCACAAAGTAGTGGTTGCAAAATTGAAAAATAGGTAGAATAATGAGAGAGAAAAAGAAATAAGACAGAAGAAAATAAAAGTATGGAAATTAAAAGATAAAAGACTCAGGATAAATTTCAGGAATAATTAAAACAGCACATCCCCTATATCGGAATAGAAAGTGTAGAAGAAGAAAGGGCCAAATTTAAAAACATGTTTGTAAGCTGTGCAGAGAAGATTGGTGGCTAGAACTTTGGCGAGAGTGAAGGAAAAGGGGACACCTTGGTGGAATGTAAAGGTGAAGCAGGTTGTTAAACAAAAGAAGAAAGAATGGCAAGAATGGAATAGAGATAGGAAAGAAGGAAGTATGATTAAGTATCAGGAAATTAAAAGTAAGTGTAAAGCAGTGGAAAATTAGAAAAAGAAAAAAATGTTGGGAGAGATTCACACAAGAGTTGGAAAAGGATGTAAATGGTGGAAAAAGGATGATGTATGGATTGATAAGAGAATAAGGAAATAAGATTACTTCAATAAACTCCTGAATGTGAGAAATGATGTGGAAGAGAGTGTAGTGGTAAATCAGAATGATACAGAAATGGAAACAGCAAAAGCAGCAGGGATGGATGAAATATGTGTGGAAATGATGAAGGCAGCAGGACCTATTGGTTTACATTGGTTATATAGGCTGCTAGGGTGTATAGGGAGGAAAAAGTAAGTACCTGATGATTGGTGTAAAGGTGTAATAATACCAGTATTTAAGAAAGGTGACAGGAAGGTACCGTATGTGACAATTATGGAGGAATTACACTGTTGTCACAAGTAGCCCAAGTATTGGAGAGAATAATAAAAAGGAGGATGAGAGGAAGTATGGAAAGAAAGTTAGAAGAAGAGCAGTATAAATTTTGACAGGTTAGGTCAATGATAGACCCTATATTTACAATGAGACAGCCCGACCTATAGATTATCTTAGTTCATTCACAATTTCCTAAAATCACACTATCATTTTCAAGCCAATATATCAGTGAAAAATTCATAGAATATTGCAATAAAATTAAGGATATTAATTTATCTAAACACCACACACTTCATTCATTTGATATTAATATGTATGTTAATGTGCCAATTAACAATACCATACAATTAATTAAAAATAATCTTTAGCAAATTAAGCATAGACGAAATAGAAGAATTTATTCAGATTCTGAAATTCACATTGAATGATCATTTCTTTACTTTCAGTAACGTCATTTACAAAAAAAAAAAAAAAAAAAAGGGTCTTCCTATGGGGGCACCGGCTTCAGGGATCCTTGTGGATATTTACATTGATCATTTAGAACATTCTCACATTATTGATAAGATTAACATCAATCAACAATGGACATGCCACATAGATAGCACATTTGTCATTTTAGACTCTCAGATTACTGACAGCAACACAGTACTTAAACTTCTCAACTCCACTGATCCACATATAAAATTCAACATAGAGTCAGAAAACAATAATACCCTTAATTACCTGGATGCACAACTACGAAGGTCGATCAAATATAAACGGGACATTTGTTCCTGAACATCTACAGTTACTAGGACTGGCTCCGCGCTTCTGCTATGCTTAGGCAGGACCATTAGGAGTGGGGAGAGCGTGCTGTTAGATATTTCCCGCCGTGTCGTCAGTAATGCTCACGATTTCAGAGCAACAGGTGCAACCCCTCTACTGCGCAACGCATAATTATAACATTTCTTGCTTGTGAAGGACTTACAGTGGTTGAAATTCGCCAAAGATTGACTGCACAGTACGGTGATCAAACATTGTCAAGGACACGTGTGTTTACCTGGCAGAAAAAGTTCAAGGAAGGACGAGAACGTGTGGAAAATTAGCAACACGATCGCCGTCCTCGGACCAGCATTACAGACAAAAGCATTTGTGCAGTTAAAGACATTATTGCTGATTTATTTTTGCATGAGTGACACACAATTAATGCTGCTTAATACTGCGAGCTGATGAACAAGGTGAGGGTTACATATCGCCACGAAAAACAAGACCAACCAATTTGAGAGATCATCCTCCTCCATGATAATGCGCAGCACCATATTGTAGCTCTGTCTCCAAGCTACAGAAAATGCACTGGACTACACTTGATCATCCTCCTTACAGTCCGGACTTATCACCCTGCGATTTCCATTTGTTTGGACCGCTTAAAGAAGCTCTAGGAGGGCAACGATTTGAAGATGAGGAGAGTGTGGAAGACTTCATGCGCAACTGGCTGGTGACATGACCCTGTTCTTTTTATGATGAGGGTATCAAAAAGCTGCCCATATGCTGGGACAAATGCGTTTCCAAAGCAGGAAACTATGTGGAAAAATAAATTGTAATTCTTGTGTTTTTCAATAAATGAATTTAAATAAAAAATAAAATCCCGTCCATATTTGATCCTCCCCACGCATAACAATACTTTGTCCTTTAATATATACAGAAAACCCACCCACACTATCAACACCATTGAGCAAACTTCTCTGCACCCAGATATACATAAGAAAGCAGTTTACAGTAGTATGATACCTAGGGCATTGACTATTCCTTTATCTTGAAAAAAAAAAAAAAAAAAAAAAAAAAAAAAACACCATTCACAACAATGGCTTCAGTAGAACCTTTGTCAACAGAATCATCAGTAGATACAAGAGCAGACCTAAGACTACCCTAGCAAAAGTCTGTCCCTAAGGAGAAGTTCTCTACTTTCACTTTCAACAGCAATAGTGTTTACCAAATTTCTAAATGTTTAAAAAAACTTAAGATCAAAGTAGCATTAAAACCTCCCATACTAACTCCAGATTAATTTTTAATTTGCACACTATCATAAAAAATAATAATAATAGATATTTGAACTCCAGAGTTTATAAATTAGAATTTCAATCCTGTAATTCCAGATATATCGGTCAAACAGGCCGCAACTCGTAATAAGTTACGCTGAACATCACAATTCACTCATATATAATAATTTTTCAGCTATGAGTAAACATCATAAAGAATGTGGTCATGAATACACAACATAATCTTAAGATCCTCCACTGCGAGCAACAGGGCACTTTGCTCAACATTCTCGAGTACATCCACAATTGATTAATTTAGAATCCCCTGTTATAATTTATATGAGATCAATGAAAAAAGGAACATTTTACTCGATACGTTCATTCCATTTGTTTGTCAACAGTTCCATAATAAAAACGAACCCAGCTTCAAGCTCTCCAACTCAACACCACCCCTCTCTTCCCCTCTCCCCACCGGCTTAGTGACTCCCTCCCTCCCTCCCTCACTCCTTTCACTCCTTCCCCTATCCTCGCAAACACAGCTGAACCAGCTACAAACACAACCAGTGGAAGCGGGACCTCTAATCTGAGAAGGTCAGGCCATTCGAGAGGGCAATTTAATAAGTAAGTCTAAAGTTTTCTTTTAGTTTATCTTTCATCTATTAGCCCAAGCTTTTCACATATACTCATTCATTTTTTCCATCACAGATTTAGATCTTATTGACGGTTTCCACTACCGAGTCACACATGCAACACTTGGCATATTTTCCTCCCAAAATAAGTTCTCATACTTCTGTTGCCCTCTAGACTTCAAGCATGTGACTCAATGAAGATAGACTGTTTCTCAAGTATTATTTTTGTGATTTTGTCCTCGTTTTTTTAGTGTAACATACTGTACTTTCAGACTAAGAGGTTCTCAACCTTGCTACAACCTCATATTGAATTAACTTCATCATGTTACACATGTTTTTTATATATTCTTTCTCATCGTGTTTTTGAATAACATTCTTTTAACATTAATCATGTAGTTTTTAACATTTTCACTGAAGATGGCTCAAAAAATGAGCTGAAACATGTTTGATTACATTTACTCCATCTAAAGTATGACTATGTCATAAATAATAGTGTAATACCAAAAGAATGGAAGGAATCTATAATAATACCAATATATAAAGGAAAGGGTGATAAAAGGAAACAGAGAACTACAGACCAATCACCCTGAGCAGTACAGTTTGTAAAATACTGGAGAGTTTAATAGCAAAGTACATCAGAGGGATATGTGATGATAAAGATTGGTTCATGAGGAGCCAGTATGGATTTAGAAAGAAATTTTCTTGTGAGGCACAAGTGGTGGGATTTCAGCAGGACATATTAGATCATTTGGATTCAGGAGGCCAGTTAGATTGCATAGCCATAGATCTTTCCAAACACTTTCATAGAGTGGAACATGGAATATTATTAAAGAATTTGGAGGGAATAGGATTGGATGTAAGGGTTATATGTTGGATAAAAACATTTCTAAATTCAAGGGTTCAGAAAGTCAAAGTAGGAAATAATATATCACAGGAAGAGAAAGTTTGGAAGGGAATTGCACAGGGTAGTATAATCGGTCTGTTACTTTTCTTAATATACACAAATGATTTAGGGAACAATATAACATTAAAAATAATATTGTATGCAGATGACGTAATTATTTATAGGGAAATAAATAACATTGAGGATTGTTCAGAATTACAAAGGGACCGTGGGAGTATCCAACAATGAGTTGAAGAAAATAATATGAAGGTTAATGGAGGCAAATCAACTGTTACAACATTTACAAACAGGAGCTTTAATACTGAATTTGAATATACTTTGGATGAGGTAGTTATCCCAAAAGATGGCAAGTGCAAATACTTAGGTGTGAGATTTGAAAGTAATTTGCACTGGAAGGGTCATGTTGATAACATTGTTGGGAAAGCATACAGATCGTTACATGTCATAATGAGGCTACTTAAAGGATGCAACAAAGAATTAAAATAAAAAGTTACTTAAGTATGGTTCATCCATTATTGGAATATGCAAACAATGTTTGGGATCCTCACCAAGAATACCTAATAAAAGAAATAGATAGTGTGCAGAGGAAAGCAGCAAGATTTGTAACAGGGGATTTCAGGAGAAAAAATAGTGTATCAGAAATGTTAGAGGAACTTGGGTGGGAAACTTTAAGTAAAAGAAGGGAGAAAACTAGACTTATAGGATTATATAGAGCCTATACAGGAGAAGAAGCATGGGGAGAAATTCGTGAGAGGCTTCAGTTGGAAAATAATTATATCGGCAGAACTGACCACAAGAATAAAATTAGAAGGAATTTTTTCAGAAGCGATTGGGGTAAATTTTCATTCATTGGAAAGGGCTTGAAGGAGTGGAACAGAGTACCAGGGGTAGTGTTTGATCCTTTTCCGAAATCTGTACAGATATTCAAGAAGAGAATAAACAGCAACAGGGAAAATAAATGTTAGAGGGCATTCGACCAGTGTAGGCTATTGTAAATAAAAAATGTGTGTGAAAAAATTAATTCCATCCCCTGGTCCATGGAGTTTGGACAGCCAAAGTAGGGGACTGCCTGTAGAGGTGAAGTACAGTGGGGACTTTGAGGGCCCTGGGACCGCTACGGTAACTGTGAAGGCCCTTCAGGAACTCTGAAAAGTGGTGGCAAAAGGGGGCTCTGGTTAAGACGCAGCAGGTTGTTATGCTACTTAGGTTCCAAAATGGGTAAAAAAAAATAAAAATAAATAAATGCAATGTAAATTTTAATCTTATACCAGTTGCATAGTATTATTTGAAGTATTCCACATACTGTATATGAGTTGACTATGATTGTAAGTAGATTGTAAGTAGAATTTTGTAAACAATGTAAATTTATTAAGGTTGATCTGTTTGTTTAATAGAAAAAATTGTTAATATAAATTGTATATTATTGTATTGTAGAAAAATGTTCTCCTTCTCTTGTTAATTTAAAATTTAGTGCTTGACAATAATGTATTTTAGTGTACCATTTGCCACCGAGGTAGACACCTCATTTGCAAATAAAGAGATTTTGATTTTGAAGGTGGATATATATGTATTGAATAGGAGGACGCAATAAATCCTTTCCTTTGTAAAATGCAGACCTTGCTGGCACACACAGATACAACACTAGGAGGAAATTAGCTTTGTGCGCAGTAGGAGGCCTGGTGTGGGTCAGCCATGAGAGGTGTTAGGTGGTGAGTAAACTCAAGGTCTTATTAAACACGACAGCCTGATCACATAGTTGTGCACTGTTGTTTCATTTATCTATCAAGAAACTTTAAGATCCCTTTTGCATTGGGATAATTTTCCAAGTGGTATTTTACTTATAATGATTTTTCACATCTCAAATAGTGGCAATGAAGAAAAAACCAGAGACTCTTTAGATATTTGGGCCTTTCATATTGTCAAGGACAAGTTGTTTTTAATATGTGTGTTAAATTTTTTTTACTTATTTAACCTGTTTTTGTGCATATTTTAACTCTAAATTAAGATCATGGCTGAAGATGTCTTCCATGAAAAACGAAACATATACCGAAAATGAAAATGAAAATCCTCAGCCTGTTTCCAGTAATTTGACCGGGTCAGGAATGGAATGTATGAAGCCTCCAACTAGCGAGGATAGGAATTGTGCTGGTTGCCGAAACCTGTTGCACTCCTCTGGGGCAATGATTGATGACTGACAGATAAAATGAAATTACATTGGAGAGTGTTGCTGGAATGAAAGATTACAGGGAAAACTGGAGTACCCAGAGAAAAACCTGTCCCACCTCTGCTTTGTCCAGCACAAATCTCACATGGAGTGACCGGGATTTGAATCACGGAACGCAGCGGTGAGAGGCCGGCGCACTGCTGCCTGAACCATGGAGGCTTCAACATATACCGACTAAATTTAAAATAAATTAATGTTATTTGGAGTTTGTTATATGTAAAGCAACTTGTTAAAACAAAAATCAAAATCAATCAATTCATCATTGTTCTGCATTTATTGCTGTTTTCATGTGGCAGATTTGCAATCAATTGTTTCCCTAGACTTTTAATTAATGATGTAATAGAACTTGGAAAAATTATTCCAGTTCCTGATTGGACCATGATAAGCAACACTGATGTAAGCGCCGAAACCAAAATATTAAGATGACAACTTCAGCGCTTCCAAAGATATCTATTGTTATTTAGCAAAAATAATCCAAGCGACAGCTGCAAGGTCCTTCTATCTAACAGCAGTTAAATCAAGCGCCAACTCGCCATTTCAAATTTCTAGTTTAGCGAAGGTGACCCAAATGCCATCTGTTTTGCAACAGTGAAAAACAAATCCTCTTGTTGTAAATTTAATGAAGACCAGTTATTTTGTTGGATGTTCACATATGGAGAAACACATTGTTAATTGTAAGGTTGACACCACAGGAAATAAAATTAACTGAATGCAAATTCACAAAATAATATTTTAAAAGGAAGATCTATTCCAGCTGTACATAAAAACAGACCATAATTATGATGCCTATATCACTGTCGACCTTCAGAAGAAACAGCGGTTGAAGGCCTTGAAAGCTAGAAAGGCAGCTGGTGTTGATAAGATTTCTGGGGATATATTAAAGGCTATGTATTGGGACGTAGTGCCATATCTGGTATACTTATTACTGTTTGCATGAAGGAGCTATACCAAATGAAAAATAACCCTAGTGTACAAGGAAGAGGGTGACAAACATAAAGCTGAATATTACAGGCCAGTCAGCTCGACATGTGTAGTTTGTAAGCACTTGGAATGCATTCTTTCTAATTATATTAGACACGTTTGCAAAATTATTAATTGGTTTGATAGGAGATGTTTGGATTTAGGGAAAGTTATTCCAGTGAAGCTCAACTTGTAGGATTCCAGCAAGATATAGCAGATATTTTAGATTCAGGAGGTCAAATGGACTGTATCGCTATTGACATATCCAAGGCTTTTGATAGGGTAGATCACGGGAGATTACTGATAAAAATGAGAGCAATTGGAATAGACAAAAAAAGTGCTTGAATGGGTGGCTACATTTCTAGAAAATTGAACTCAGAGAATTAGAGGAGGTGAAGCATTATCTGATCCTGTAATGATTAAGAAGGGGGTCCTGCAGGACAGTATTATTGGACCTATATTTTCTTATCTATATAAAAATGATATAAGTAAAGATATGGAATCACATATAAGGCTATTTGCAGATGATGTTATACTGTATAGAATAGTAAATGAGTTGCAGGTTTCTGAGCAACTGCAGGTGGACTTAACCAATGTAGTGAGATGGACAGCAGACACTGCTATGAACACAAATGGGATGAAGAGTTCAAGTTGTAAGTTTCACGAAGAGGAAAAGTTCTTTCAGTTTTAATTATTGTATTGATGGGGTGATAGTACAGGGTGCAGCAGAAACAATGACCCAATTTACACATTTTATTTCAGTATGAAGAAATACATTTTCACATTATTAATGTACACTGCAAGTAATAAATCTCATTGTAGACCGTATTGGACATCAGATATGAACATTAAAACAAGAATAATAGTTAACACCACCTTTCCAATACTTATCTTTCCTATATTTAGGAAATAAACATTACAACAGCCGTTGTTAGATGGGACATGTTTCGCTTAACTGTCGTAAGCATCATCAGCCGAAAATAAATCTTAGCCTAAAGTTAGTTAGCGTGCATTTCCTGCTTTATGAACTGTTGCAACATAACAACATATCGATGTGATATTACAGTAACACTGTCACCTGCATGATTCTCAAAGAAATATGGACAAAGAATACCCCATACAGAAATGTCACACCACACAATCACTTTTCCGGTATGAAGTGGTCATTCTTGAATGAGCTTAGGATTGCTAGGCACCCAGTACCTAAAATTTTGCTTATTCACATAGCCCGATAAATTAAAATGGGCCTCATCAGACATCACGAGGTTGTTGATGAAATCGAGTTGAGTGTTATCATCTCCAGAAGCTCTGTACAAAATGTATCACGTGCTTGCAGATCTCTGGGCAATAATTTTTGCACCACTTGGAGCTTGTAAGGATGGAACTTGATATCCAGATGCAACATCTATCGTACACTTCTGTCTGAGATGTTGAGGACTTGTGAATGCCGATGAACAGATCGTGTTGGACTTTGCTTGAAAGCAGCTATTATTCTTGCAATGTTGTCTGGGGTGTGAAGTGTACATTGTCTACCAGGGAGCTTCTTGTTTGTTACAGATGCTGTTGCTCTAAACTGCCTCACCCATCTTGTAATTGTCTTCTGGGATGGAACTTTATAATTTTGACCGAAGTCAAAATGTTGTTGAAAGGAACACTGCATTTGTGTGACACTATCACCACTTTTTGAAGAATGTTTCAATTACAAATGTTCATGTGACCAACACTCTATACTAACGTGAACTGCTTTGAACTGCAATACACTCCAGTATGAACAACACTCTATGAAGCCGTGTCCAACAATGGCGCACTATTTAAAAATGAGTCATTGTTTCTACCACACTCTGTAGCTCATGGGGAACAATGTAAGTACCTAGGTGTTAATATAAGGAATCATCTTCATTAGGGTAATCATATTAACGAAGTAGTTAAGAAAGGTTACAGATTTCTTCAATGGTTATGAGCGTATTTAGGGGTTGTTGTAAGGATGTAAAGGAGAGGGCATATAAATCTCTGGTAGGACTGCAGTTAGAGTGTGGCTCCAATGTATGGGACCCTCACCAGACTACTTGATACGAGAATGAGAAAAAATCCAAAGGAAAGCACCACAATTTGTTCTGGGTGATTTCTGACAAAGAGTAGTATTACTAAAATGTTGCAAACTTTGGGCTGGGAAGACTTGGGAGTAAGGAGACGAGATGTAGTATGTTTCGAGCTGTCGATGGTGAGTTGGCGTGGAATGACATAAGAAGAAAAGTACGCTTGAGTGGAGCTTTCAACAATAGGAAAGTTCATAATATGAAGATAAAGTTGGAATTCAAGAGGACAGATTGTGGCAAATATTCATTTATAGGATGAGGAGTAAAGGAGTGGAATAAAATATCAAAGGAAATGTTCAATAAATTTACAAGTTCATTGAAAATATTTAAGAAAAGGCTAGGTTAACAATTATAGGAACGGGTACCCAAAACAAAAACAGAATTATTTTTGAAAGCTATATATTTTCAATGTTTTTACAAAACAACCTTATCCCCTTTTCAAAATATTCTCCATTTCCATTAATACATTTGTTCCACCGGTGCTTCCACAGTTCGAAAAAAATTTTGTAGTCATCTTTAGAAATGGCTGATTGCTCCTCTCTCGTTTTCTTCTTGACCCCTTCAATGTTGTCAATCTGGTGGTCCTTTCATGCCTATTTACATGCGTGGAAATAAGAAAAAGTCGCACGGAGCAAGGTCAGGCAAGTAAGGTGCCTGGGGCAGTGGAACTATGCCATTTTTAGCCAAAAACTGTCTAACAGAGATGGCTTGTGTGTGCAGGTGCATTGTCGTGGTGGAGAAATCGGTCTCCTGTCTGCCACAAATCAGGTCCTTTTTGACAACCATTGTTGTGCAATCTTCTTAAAACTTCACAGCTGCACAAAACAGCACTAACAAAAAAAATCACTGCACATGAAGAGAACAAGCCAGATCGACAACACAGGCGGCACTGAACTGGCAATGGGTTGCGCTATACACGCCTAGGGGCAGAAATGCGTACTACACAAGCTTCACCCACGGCAATGTTATTCCGGTTGTTTTTTGGGTACCCCTCGTAAATAAATGTAAATATGAGGTAAACAATTGATAGGGAATCTGCCACCTTGGCAACCGCCCTATCTGAATGTGTGTGTGTGTGTTTTTTAGTCCTGTTTCCTGATATGGGGTTGGGGATGAGGTGAGATGAAATTATATGGCATGTTTTATGGCCAGATGCCCTTCCTGATGCCAACCTTAATTGAGGAGCTAATGAAGATGAAACCCACTGCAGGTGGGGGATGAACATGTAGGATTCATTTGCAGTATCCCCTGCCTGTTGTACGAGGCAACTAATAGGGGCCCAAGGGGCTCTCAACTTGGGAGTGTGGATTGACGACCACGGGGCCCTTAGCTGAGTCTTGGCATTGCTTCCATTTACTTGTGCCAGGCTCCTCACTTTCGTCTATCCTGTCCAACCTCCCTTGGTCAACTCTTGTTCTTTTCTGACCCCGACGGTATTAGAGCATTCGACGCCTAGCGAGTCTTTCATTTTCACGTCCTTCGTGGCCCTTGCCTTTCTTCATCTGTTACTTCATTTTTCGAGTGACGGATCCTTCTTTCTTCCTTTTTCCCTCTCTCTACCGCCTGTGGGTGGGGAATGCAGATGAAGAATACACCCACGGTATCCCCTGCCTGTCATGAGAGGCGACTAAAAGGGGCGACCAAGGGATGATTGTCTTAGAACCATAAAACTACTTCTGATTAGTACCATCACACAGAGAACACCATGGGTCGCCTTTACTTGCGAGTTGTACCACTATATTAGGTACACAATAGGTTTGTGATTAGTAGCAGCAGTGTGTGTGTGGACTGTGGGTTTCCAGGACCCACGAGTCGTACCCATGTGAGCAACACCACGGGTCTGGGCGTTGCCTGTGAGTTGAACCTATAATGAGCGACACCGTCGGTCTGCGTTGCCTGTGATTAGTACTCACTATGTGAGGAACACCACGGGAATACTCGCACACGTGATTAGTACACCTAGGTGAGGAACCTCATTGGTTTGCGTTGGCTATGAGTGGCGTCATTTTGTGAGAAACACCATAGGTCTGCGTTACCTGTACGAGGTGCAATACTTGTGAGTAGTACCATTATATTTGGAACACAGTGAGTTTACGCTCCCTTTGATTAGTACCGCAACTTGAGAAATACCATGGTTTTACTTTACTAGCAATAAGTACCATTCTGAGGGGCCTTTGACCTGGATTTTGGACCCCTTTAGACATAAAGCATCCTCGATTCAGTCTTGTGCTTTATAAGTGTTCCCTTGGTCCGTAATACTATTATTTATTGTCTTTTTTGAGTCGGATCCAGTGGTTTTTGTTTGTTTTTGTTTTTGTTTTTTGTTTTGTTTATGGGTTCATGTCCATCCATTCATTCTTCATGATATTTTCTTATTTTGGTCAGTGGATGATTTTGAACTTTTTGTTGCCATTTCATTTCGTACCATTAGGGGCCGATGACCTCGATGTTAGGCTCCTTTAAACAACAAGCATCATCATCATCTCAATGAAGATGAAGTGAACAATAGTGAATGAAATTGAGTAAGGAGGTGGAAAGAATTGACTGTGGCCTATGAATAGGAACTGTCCTGGCATTTGCCTGGAAGTGAAAATGGACAACCTCAGAAAACCATCCTCAAGACAGTCATTGAAGGGGTTTTGAATGCAGACCTTGGCTCTGTAGCTGTTGCATGTTAACACGCACAGCCACTTGCTTGGTAAATTTGACATACGAAGGTCGATCAAATATAAAGGGGATTTTTGTTCCTGAACATCAAGAGTTGGTAGGACTGGCCCCATGCTTCTGCTATGCTTAGGCAGGACTGTTAGGAGTGGGGAAAGCATGCCGTTTCATCAGTAATGCTCACGATGTCGGAGCATCAGGTGCACCCCTCCACTATGCAACGCGTAATTATAAAATTTCTTGCTCGTGAAGAGTTACAGCGGTGGAAATTTGCCAGAAATTGACTGCACAGTACGGTGATCAAACATTGTTAAGGACGCATGTGTTTGCCTGGCATAAATAGTTCAAGGAAGGATGAAAAAGTGTGGAAAATCAGCAACACGATCGCCATCCTCGGACCAGCATTACAGACGAAAACATTTGCACAATTAAAGACATTATTGGTGACAATCGACGGGCAACAGTGTCAGAAATTGCAGAACAAGTTGGAATCAGGTGTAGGAGCTGTCAAGCAATCATCACAAATGACCTACAGTTCTGTAAAGTGTGTTCCAGATGGGCCCTTCGCCTTTTGACCGAAAATCTGAAATTGAGAAGTTTGGAGGTATGTAAGAGGCTTACAGCAAGGTTTATGGAAGAAGGTGATGTATTTTTGAGTCCGAATCCAAACAAGCCGGTAAGAAGTGGCAGAGGAAAGGGGAGGCAGCACCAGTGAAAGCCAAGATTCAACTGTCAGCTGGCAAGGTCCTTGCAACCATTTTCTCAATCGGCAAGGCATTTTGCTGACTAATTTTTGCACGAGTGACGCACAATCAATGCTGCTTACTACTGCGAGCTGTTGAACAAGGCAAGGGTTGCATAACACCACAAAAGACGAGACCAACTGATTCAACAGGTCATCCTCTTCCACAACAATGCGCGGCCCTATACTGCAGTTCTAACTGCCTCCAAGCTACAAGAAATGCACTGGACTACACTTGATCATCCTCCTTACAGTCCGGACTTATCGTCCTGCAATTTCCATTTGTTCAGACCGCTTTCAGAAGCTCTAGAAGGGTAACGATTTGAAGATGATGAGAGGGTGGAAGACTTTGTGCGCAACTGGCTGATGACACGACCCTATTCTATTCTATTCTTTCCAAACTTGCAGGCTGTGGTCCAGAAGGGATGTGGTCTCTTAACATTTCACCAAAGTCTCAATTGTTTGCTCTCCCTGAGGTCTGACAAGCCTGGGACTTGTACGTAGAACTGGGTGCTGGCTGTGAAAACCTTAGCAGTTATTTTCCTATGAATATTAATATATGTTATGTGTATTATTTTTAATGTGATAACCATGAATATGAAATACTTAATAGAGTTCTGCTTGTCATTTTCATAACACTAACAGAAATCTCACCATGTTACTATTGGCGTTCAAGCAACGTTTGCATTCTTTCACAGGTTAATGCTGGGCGAGTGATTCAATAAAGACAGATTTTATCCTCTGTCTTTCCTCATGCTGCATCATTTCAGAGGGTGGATATGCCTGAGGTTTCTGAAAAAGTTATTCCATCTGATCCAACCAAGGCAACCAAACAGGTATTTCATTAATTATATACTAATTATATTTATTTTGCATATGGCTTTTAGTGCTGCAAAAACAAATAATGAAGACCTATAACATAGGGCAGTATGTAATTATGAAACCTGGACATTTAAAAGACTGAAAGCCTTGAAAAAGTGACCAATTACCAATCAATAACCATTGACTGCATTTAGGGCTTTATTATAAGCTATAAATTTCATTTTCATTCTGTATCGAAGTGCAATTATAAGAAATTAATTGACAAGTAAATAATATGACATCAGGCTTGGGACTAGTTTCAGCCACTTAGTGGCCATCTTCAGCCAAATAAGAAGATCATGTGGTAACTAAAACATATGTATACAAGACAAAGATAATGTTGCAGGAATAATTATAACATTAAAATAAATATAATAACAAAAATTATGGTTGTGATTTTGTTATTATAATATGATGTCTTTAAGTTGAGTTAGAACCTCAGGCAAAGAAGGAAATCTCTAGGTATTCTAACTGGGGTCTTACTAGTAACTTATATGATCTCTCCTTTACATCCTTACCACAACCCTAAATACCTTACAGTGATCCCTGTGAGTTACTGTCATCCCATCAACACAGTAATTAAAACTGAGAGGACTTCTCCTCTTTGTGAAACTTATAACGTGACTCTATATTTGGCTAAAGATGACCACTAGGTGGTAGAAACTAGTCCCAAGAATGATGTAATATTATTAACTTGATATATTGTATTGACAATTTATGTATTACAATGCATTTAGGGCTATCATAAGTTATAATTTTCATTTCTGTGTTGACATGTAACTTGTATAATAGGAATTAATTGAGGTATGTTCCACCATTCAACACAGTATATAATACATAACATTTATTAAGTGAAAAACAGTTTTGATTCCCTTGGAATCATCATCATTTCACAATAAATAAATCAAAGGATCTTAACAACAATCAACATGAAATCTACCTATACATATATTTAAAATGGTTGACATGGGTTATATGACATAAAAACACATTAAAATTAAACATTACCGAGCTCGATAGCTGCAGTCGCTTAAGTGCGGGCAGTATCCAGTAATCGGGAGATAGTGGGTTCGAGCCCCACTGTCGGCAGCGCTGAAGATTGTTTTCCATGGTTTCCCATTTTCACACCAGGCAAATGCCGGGGCTGTACCTTAATTAAGGCCATGGCCGCTTCCTTCCACTTCCTAGGCCTTTCCTATCCCATCATCGCCAAAGACCTATCTGTGTCGGTGCGACGTAAAACAAATAGCAAAAAAAAATAAAAATTAAACATTAAATATATAAAAACTTAGAGTTGAGGGATACTGTGAGGTTCTTATTTGATACTGTGGATATAAAAACATATGTAAAAAATGTTCAAATATTCATAGTTGAATCGTCGATGAAGGATAAAAACATGTATCAAAATTGACGATCTTTTAGAGTGCCGATGTTAAGACAATTTGCAGTTAAAACGATTACCTGAGGAGTTGAGGGAACATCCTTTGTTGTTTTATAACATCTGCTTTGTTGTTGAAAATCTTACTGTTATTGTTGTTGAAGGTTAACAAGAGTGAGGAATAAGGGAACATCCACCTTTTACGATATTGTGTCATACAAACAAGGCCATACTATCATTCCTTATATTGAATAGGTTGAACCACTTTATTTCTTGTTTCAATTTAATTGTGATACAGTTCAATACGGAACATTATGAAATTTTTATCTTTATGTTAAGATGTTAAGATATCTTGGCCTAAGAGGAAGCTCTCGGCAATTACATCTAATTTGTATTTTGGAAATAGTGTAACTGGATTGTTGGGATAGGTGGATTTTGTTCCGAATTTCTTTGTAATGTTTTTTTTTGGAAAATAATATCTTGAATCAGGGGATCACCGTTGATTTTTCTGGAAACCCGCAACCTTCGTATCCCAATGGCCCTGGTAGGTTTCCCAGACCCGCTCCACGTTCCTTTATTATAGTCGTCACATTGCTCAACCTGATGTTTATTTGTTTGTATTTGGGCTGTTCATCTGATGTTTTATTGTGTGCTAAGGTTTTAAAGTGCCGTTTAATTTTGATTTTTTCCCCTTTACTAAACTGTGTATCATGTAACCACTGGAAACTGATTACATATTCGCTATTAAATCCCAAACCTTCAAAATATGCATTATGCATGAATCCTCTTCTAGAAATGCCAAAACATGCAAACATGTAGGGAAAAAGAACGGTTATTTGGAATCGTTAAGCCATAAAACAAATATTTGCAAATTTTGAGAAGTGTAACCAGCTTATTTAAAAATATGCATTTGCATGGAAATCCAGGCTCTAGTTATAACAGATTAAAGCAGGAATAAGAAATGAATGAATAAGAAAACAAAATTCATGCCATTTGCCTAGATTATATGCAAAATTTAACTGTACCAGTAATTCCCGTTTAGGAAACACCTATATTAAATTAAATTCAATGCTTTTGGCATTCATAACATCAAAGGGAATACTGCCAAAATTTATCTGTATCATAAAGGAGATGAGGTACGTTAATTTCTCATGGATTATGTAAACAATGATGTCCCCACAACTGATGAAGAATTGCATATTTATTCTGATATTTACTGGGGCCAAAATAAGAATCATGCCCTCTCCAAATATCTTTGTGCAGTGACAGATACAGAAAGATTTAAAAAATTGAACAATTTGTCCCAGTGAGAAGGCACAGCTTCATGCCATTCAATGAAAATGTCGGTATCATTAAAAGGTCACTGAAAAGAGTAGATCATTTGTACACAATGAGAGATATAATGCAGAGGATTATTCAAAGCTGAAATAATCTCCACAAGTTCATTGTGGAGCGCATTCAGACTCCTGAGATATTAGATTTCAAAAGTTGGTGGCCTCAGTTTTATTCCAAGACTGCAGTTTCAGAGGTGACTCTAGAGGTAGAATGATCCAGAAGAAAGACAAAATTCATTTTAACATTCAATCTTTTTCACGTATTTCTTATAATTCAGAGATTAAGGGTGTTATCAATGCTATGACATTCATTGATGGCTTCAGCATAAACACTTTCAGACTAGGTAGTTCCAGTTGAGTGCCATCATTTTTGCCAATAAACTCTGTGTACCCAGCAGGAAAGGTACCTATTAAGAAAAGGAAAATTGATGATTTGAAGAAACTGGTTGAGTATATACCTGATGAGTATCAGGAGTACTTCATGGAGCTGACTTCTTGACCTACTGTGACAGGAGGAGACGACAATGAGAGGATTATTAGAGGACACGGAAAATTTCGTCTCATTTCAGTAGCTGTTCTTCATCCTGAGACTAGGAAGTTTGTTATAATATTCTAACATTTTTCTGTGAACAAAAAAAAGGCTGCATAGATAAAGCTATTCAGTTGTAAACCTCTTTTATAAAGAAAGGTCATCAGTCCACAATATTTAACCCTCGAAGTGCTATCGTCTCACTACGAGACGATTCGGATCCCAGCAGAAGTGCTATCATCTCGCAGTAAAATCGATATAACTCCTAAAATCGGTATAACAATCAATTTTAGGAATATTCTCACTGCAAAATTAAATTCTTACGAATCGTCTCACTGCGAGACGATAGCACTTCAGCTGGGATCCGAATTGTCTCGTAGTGAGATGATAGCACTTCGAGGGTTAAAAAAATCTGTATAATTCAACTACTGATGATAAATTCATGAAACATGTTCAGAGGAATCCTAATGTGTATTCTCTGTTTGATGGTAACAGTTTTTGCATTTCTAGTATGATAGTAAAAAGCCCAGATAGTATTTCTTGATTTCCCAACAATTAGCTAAAATGGACTGAAGCCCTTTCTTTATGAACTAATTCAATTAGTGTTTAAGTACTTGGCCTTTAAAGTAAGAGTTCTGTTTTTTACGGATCATACCTCAGTTGGAAGCAAGGCAAATTATATTATTTGTGGGGATATAATGCCTAATTTTGTTTTTGACAGTATTGCAAACTGTCGAATATACTGTGCATTTTGATGAAATTCTAGCTTTTAAGCTGTATATATCTGTTAACTACATAGTCTCTTCCATTGTGAACATCTTTCTGTAGTTCTCAGCTTGGCTGCTTGGCTGTCATTGCCTTAACCTTTGAAAAGATCACTGTGATCTAATACAGTTTCTCACCTTTATGAGCTTATATTCAAATAGGCTTTCACAGTATAAAATATTTTATAATATTTCATGCCCAAAAAATACAAGAGTGAGTCAAATGAAGATGTTGGATAATTTTTACAAGTTATTTTATTGAGCGAAAGTGGTACATGACCATATAATGTTTCTATGTAGTCTCCTTTACATTCAATGAAAGATCTCTAGTGCTTACAAAGTGCATGGATTTTTCTAGAAACAAAGTCCTTTGCTTGTCTGTGCAGCCACCTGCACACTTTCTTCATCTTCATCTGAACAGGACATCTTTCCTTTTAGTGCCTCTTTGATTGACCCAAACATGTGATTATCATTATGAGGTAGGTCTATATGAACTATGTAAAAGGCACTCAAAATGCAGGTCTTGGAGGGCCGCAACTGTTGCCTGGGCAATATGGGGCCAAACATCATCACGTTGTTGCTGTGACATACATGCGTCATCATACTGAATCATAATTCAGTGATTAATTCAATAGGTTTCACACCTTCACTTCTCAAAAATGGAATAACAGACTACTGTTCACTTTTTGTGCATGTCTGAAGTGGAGCGGCCATTGTTCCACTGGTACTTTGATGGTGTTTGCTTTTCTATACAGTGCTGCCACCTGTATGATATTTCTTAAAGCTTTTGAAACAGTATTGCCTATGGATAGCACCATGGCATGACATTTCACATTTTTGTTACAATTTTAATGTTGTTACCTTATTTTACTCACCCTCATGTATCAATAATAAAATCGGTATTTCCTTAATATTGTTTTATTTATCCATTTTAGTAACACAAGAGAAAAATTCCTTGTGTGGCTATTGACATTCAACAAACTTACAGGTCATTGCTCAGTGAGTCATTCAAAAAAATATATTTTTATAATTTCATTTTCCTTATGTTTCTTTATTTCAGGGAGTGGATGGATCTGAGATTCCTGACTTTCAGGTATGATATTGCACTTCATTATCTACACAGGTTAATAACTCTCAAAATATGGACTTTTAGGAATATAACTTTCTATCTGTAGGTTTTATCAGTGGCATATGTTGAAAATTTTTAACTTCAGCGAACACACAAGAAACCAATATATTGTCTGCTTCTAATGAAACCTTTTAAGATTTTATTTTTTGCTATAATAGATGTAGAAGACAGAGTTTGATCCCTTTCCCATCTCCCAAATGCACAGGCATAAAGCCACAGTAGAGCTGAAGCCACCCCTCCTCTGTTCAGTTCGGCGGTTGGAGTGCAGAGCTGTTGGACTATGGACCAGCCGTGGCCACTTGGGGGCCAAGACTCACTCTGCATCCATCGACTTCTACACCGAAGGAAGGAAGGAAAGTTATTTAATTCCTACTCCTCCATTAGAGGAGCTATACACGTAGCTCTTAGGTCATGTAATATTGTAATATTGTTGTGTAATGAACAAGTGGGGAAAAGTATGTGTAGTACATACTGATAATGCCATCAGCATTAGTGGAGAAGAGTTGAAGGAAATGGAGCAATTCAAATACCTCGGCTCTCTCATATGCAGAAACGCTGACAACCGTCCAGATGTCTGGACCAAAGTCAGTGCACCTGGATGGAATGGAGCCAGGTGATGTCAAGTCAAAGATATACAAAACGATAGTGCACCCATTTGACCTCTATGGATTGGCATACTGGCCAGCAACAGAAAAGCATGACCAGGTTCTACATGCTATGGAAATAAGAATGATCTGATGGAGCCTTGTACTCATGCGATTCGACCACGAAAGGAACAATGATGTCTGATGACAACTGGGACTCACACCAATTGTAGATAAACTACAGGAAGGTAGGCTTAGATGGTATGGACAAGTCGTTCACAGCAAAGAGAGCTCTGTAGCGAGGACAGCCATGTTTCTGGAGCCTGAAAGCCAGCAACTGCGTGGTCGACTGAAAAAAAAAAAAGGAGGATGGGTCGCATTAAGAATGACATGGTATATGTGAACACCACCCCCGAGGATGCCTTGGATTGGTCTAAATGGAGACAGGTGGACCCTGCCACTGTGTAGGAATATCGCTTGGAAGATGATGAGATGTCATTTGAAAATGAAAGAAGCAATGGAAAGGAACAAACAAGTGACAGATCAAGTTATGTATAGGAAGATCCCACCCCATGGTGCTACAGTCCTGATAGGAACACAAAAGGATGGCACAATGACAGGTCAGAGTAGGAGGAGGGAACAAAAAGAAAAATACATGAGGACAAGCAAACTCAGAACATTACATAATATAACTTGTTTGTTTAAATTAGTTAAACTGACCCATTGGGCTCCTTTTGTTCTGTATTTCATTTTATGTAGTCTTTTTAGACCTGTTTTTACTTTTATCTTTCCTATATTTTTCTTTTCTGCTTATCCTATTCCTCCCATATCAAGGCTGAAGATCTTTTCAAGATGGCTCCTCAATGAGTGCTGATGCCTACCTTCTTGTGAAGCTGGGAAGCAGAAACAAGCTTGTTGAGGGCTGAGAAGAAATGCATGTAGAAGAACTGGGATTGATGAGGAGAAAACCAATCTATTTGAGGCTTTCCTTAGATAACTTAGGTGGCTTATGTTTCACTCCTTCTTCACATGTTCTTTCTCAGATGACTAGAAGTCGGTTCGGAACTTATCCTCTACACTACTACTAAAATGTTTTCATTCCTCCCCTGAAGAGGGAGGCGGATCTCTTAGACGGTGATGCTGTCTCTCAGGCCAGGAGATTTGTTACAGTGAAGGAGATATGAGGGGAAGGTGAGAGGGTTGGCGACCGTGGCCTAGACTAGGAACCGTCCCGGCGCTTGCCTTAGTGCAGGAGAATGGAACACCATGGAGTACCGTTCTCAGGACAGCCAACAGCTGGGGCCAGCCTTGAGGTCCAGCCCTTTCCCATCTCCCAAATGCAGAGGCATAAAGCCACAGTAGAGCTGAAGCCACCCCTCCTCTGCTCAGTTGGCCGGTCGGAGTGCAGAGCTGTTGGACTATGGACCAGCCGTGGCCACTTGGGGGCCAAGACTCACTCTGCATCCATCCACCTCCACACTGAAGGAAGGAAGGAAAGTTATTTCATTCCTACTCCTCCATTAGAGGAGCTATACACGTAGCTCTTAGGTTATGTAATATTGTAATATTGTTGTGTAGTGAACGAGTGGGGAAAAGTATGTGTAGTGCATACTGTGGGTAGGAACAAGAAGGTTGGGAGTACTAGCACAGAGGTCACTGAACCCAATACAGGCCGCCAAGGCATGCCCCCTTTACACCTTTACACTCAAATGTTTTGGATTAATTTATGGCATGATTGGTTGCCTATTTAAGAGGATTTAAATGTCAGAGACTTGTGTCAGTAGATTTACTGATGTGTTCAGGACAAAATTCCAGCACTCAAATCTCTCTCAATATCTGTGGCACCTGAAGGGATATAAACACAATATTATTTTATTTCCAGTGGTAGGTACACCGGTAAATACATCATTGATCCATACATCCCCTTGCTTACCAGTAGCAGTCATATATTTTTGCGTGAAAGAGCAGCACAGGTTTTCAGATGACTTCTGATCATTATCTTTTGTTAGATGCAATGCTCTCAGTTTGATTCAGGAAGAATCCCAAATTGATGAATATGTTTCACAAGGCAGCCATGTCTGAAACTCAGCAACAGCCTGTCTTTCTTCTTTCTATGGCTTCTGAGATATTCACTAAATACAGTCGATCAACCTCCATATGGTGCACCATGAGCAGCGTCTGTGGCAGCAAGAGATCTGCAGATTTGGCAAGCAATAAATAATAATAATAATAATAATAATAATAATAATAATAATAATAATAATAATAATAATAATAATAATAATAATAATAATAATAATCAGCACTCCAGATCAGGCATGTAAAGGTGCAGAGTATGCATTCTGATGGAAAGTGTATTATTATTATTTAAGAAAACCAAATCCCATGCCACATAATGCCCTTGAAAGGGCCTTGGCCTGCCCAACGACTGTTGCTCAGCTCGAACGCCTGCAGATTATGAGGGGTCGTGTGGTCAGCACGACACATCCTCTCGGCCGTTATTATGGGCTTTCGAGACCGGGGCCGCCATCTCACTGTCAGATAGCTCCTCAATTCTAATCACATAGGCTGAGTGGACCTCGAACCAGCCCTCAGGTCGAGAGAAAAATCCCTGACCTAGCCGAGAATCGAACCCGGGGCCTCCGGGTGAGAGGCAGGCACGCTACCCCTACACCACGGGGCTGGCTATTATTATTATTATTATTATTATTATTATTATTATTATTATTATTATTATTATTATTGACACATCTTCAGTATGGACTTTTGTGCACTTCAGCATTCAGTCTGCAAGCCTCTGGGAATTTAATAAATGCTGCCACAATCCTCTATTTGTAACTAGTTCCATGGTCTCATCTAGTTCTATACCTCTTATCTTTAAATCATTAGAAACTGAGTCTAACCATCGTCATCTTGGTCTCCCTCTACTTCTCTTACCCTCCATGACTGAGTCAGTTATTCTCTTAGGTAACACATCCTTCTTCATTCACCTCACATACCCCCACCATTAAGCTAGTTTATGTGTACACCTTCATCAATCAAGTTCATTACTAACTTGATCTTTATCGCCTCATTCCAAATACCCTCTGACTATTGTTCCCATCAGTTTGTACCAGTGATCATTCTCACAACTTTTATGTCTGTTACTTCTAACTTATGAATGTCCTGAGTCCATCCAGATTTTACTCCCATAAAGCAAAATTGGTCCGAAAGCAGACTAGTTTCTTTTGGGAGCTGACTTCCTTCTTACAGAATAATGTTGATCGATCGCTGTGAACTCACCGCATTAGCTTTGCTGCACCTTGATTCAATCTCACTTACTACGCTACCATCCTGGGAGAATACACATCCTAAATACTTGAAATTATCTACCTGTTCCAGCTTTGAATTCCCGTCCTGACATTCAGTTCTCTTCGGTTTCTAACCCACTCACGTCACTTTAGTCTTGGAAGAGCTAATTTTCATATCATAGTCATTGCATCTATTTTCAAGTTCCAAGAAATTAGATCCAAGGCTTTCAGGATCTTCCATTAAGACCTAGTCATTGGCATAGGCCAAACTGCTTACTACATTTCCACTTAACAGAATTTTTCCCTGCCACTTTATACAGGGGTGGGGCAGAGGAACTTGCTTAGGTGAAAGATTATGGCCTAACCCCTGTAAGTACCTTGAACCAAGAACTCATTCTACCATCAGTTCTCACTGCAGCCCAATTGCCAACATAAATTTCTTTTAATCACAGCAATAGAACCAGCTTTTGGGTGGTTAGGCCGTGTGCATAATGCAGAGTTTCGTCCAGACGTGCCATTTGGACTCATCAGCTGGAATGGCACGCCCCTCCAGGACTCTGCATAGCAGAGGCAGACCAAACTGTGTGGCCCCGCCGAGTTAGCAAATCAAGTTTGCTAACCTGCTAAAGGAGAAAAGATTTCTCCGTTCAAAAAATGCTCCCCCATTGGAGATACAACATCAAAAAAGGCTTTCACGGCCGCAGATCTTATAATCACAGCAATAGAACCAGTTTTTGGGTGGTTAGGCCGTGTGCATAATGCAGAGTTTCGTCCAGACGTGCCATTTGGACTCATCAGCTGGAATGGCACGCCCCTCCAGGACTCTTTGATTGCTTATAATCATCTGCCCTTAATCCTATAGTCCCCCAATATTGCAAACACTTTTTCCCTCTGTACTCTACATATGCCTGGTTGCTCCGAGGAGGGCGGGGGTAGGCGCATTCTAGAGGGTGGGGCGTAAAGTTGTCGCTCTGCTTGGTTTAGTGAGCATCATGAAGTGGACGGAAATGGAGCGCACGTTCGCTGTCGAGGCATACTTTTCTAATGGTTGCTCAATCATTGCCACACAACGTGCATTTCGTACCCATTTCAATATAGCGCCCCGTGGTCATGTTCCTGGTCGGCTGTCAATTCTTTCATGGGTAAACAACTTCAGAGAAACTGGTGATGTGAATCACATGAGTAATTTTAATGAAAAGAAATCCACCTTTTCAATACACACTAAACACACAGTGCAGTTTTGTATGTACTGAAAAGGTGGATTTCTTTTCATTAGAATTACTTGTTCAGTTCTCAGTTCAATACGGATCAACCATGAAGTTTTTAACTTTAGATGGTGATGTGAAGCAAAAACGAGCCTGTGCTTCCATGAAGAGTAAGGTCACCCCAAAGCATTGACATGGTAAGGCATTCTGTTTTGCAGTCCTCTGATCACTCTGCCCACAAACATGCAGCTTCTGTTGGATTGTTTGTTGGTTCTGTGAGGCAAATCCTTCATGAAGAACTGAAATTCTATCCTTACAAAATGGCTGGGGTGCAGGGAATTAATAATCCACGCAGTTTTGTTGCTACATGTAAGGCGTTTCTTGGCATGCCTCATGACACACTTATTTTCTTCAGTGATGAGGCTCATTTCCATCTTTTGGGGTCTGTAAATAAGCAGAACATGTGCTATTGAAGCCCTGTGAACTCCAGACCTCTTCATCAGTGTCCCCTACATTCACAATGTGTAACTGTTTGGTGTGTGCTATCGTGAGTTGGAATAATTGATCCATAGTTTTTTGAGGAAAACAAACAGGCAGCGTCATTGACTGCTGCCCGTTATGTCCACATGATTCAGGAGTTTTTCCTTTCAGTACTCAACAAGATGGATGTGGGAGATATATGGTTCCAGCAGGATGGTGCCATGGCACACACAGCGCGTGTGTCAATGACTGTTTTGCAGTAACACTTCGCAGGACACCTCATCTCCTTGAGGGGCGATCTGCACTGGCCTGCATGGTCGCTCGATTTAGCTCCCTGCAGTTGTTTTTTATGGGGCTATCTAAAATCAGTTGTTTACAACGATCGTCCTCAGACCCTGACTCACTTGAAGAATAACATTTGTCAAGCTCTCGCCAACATAACCCTTTGATATGCAGGAAAGAGTTGAACGAAACTTCCGAGTTCGATTAACGCAGTGTATTGTGGATAATGGATGCCATCTGCCTGATATCATCTTTAAAACTGTGTAAACATAAAATGTAAATGTTGTACATGATGCTGTTCAAAGAAGTGAAAGATTATGGCCTAACCCATGTAAGTACGTTGAATCAAGAACTCATTCTACCATCAGTTCCCAGTGCAACTCTATTGCCAACATAAATTCCTTTGATTGCTTATAATAATCTGCCCTTGATCCCATAGTCCCCCAATATGGCAAACAGTTTTTCCCTCTGTACTCTGCCATATGCCTTCTCTAGATCTATAAAACATAAGCATAACTGTCTATTCTTCTTCATAGCACTTTTCTGTTACCTGGCACATACTGAAAATGTGATCTTGACAGCCCCTCTGTGGTCTGAAACCACACTGGTTTTCACCCAACTTCCTCTCAACCACTAATCTCACCCTCCCTTCCAAAATGTCAGTGACCACCTTGCCTGGTATACTGAATAATAAGGACGAGATTTCAAAGGGAAACATTTTGATGAATAAAGGACAAAATGGGAAGGGTGAATCTTAAAAAAGGGCAACAAAAGGGAAAATCACTCTCAAAAGTAAGGAAGTGGAAAAAGACTTAAAAAGGAAGACTTGTCTATGTCACTTTTCACTTTATTGCATAAGGAAAGGGTTGAAAGTTAGAAACTTCATTCTGTTCTGTAATGAACTGGGATTACAGTAAAATGAAATTGTTAAGGGTCCACCTTTTTAATACAATGAACGTTTATTGATGTGAGTATGGATCACATGTCGTTTAAAGAAGATTGGTACTAGTTTCAACACTCATTGCATGCCATCATCAGCCAATGAATCAATTGAGCAAAACACAACTTATCAAACAAAAATATAAAACACATGGTAGCACCTACAAGACAAATGTTAAATTATGACTAATTAAAATATAAAACACCTGGTAGCAAATACAATGACAAATGTTAAAAGTTAAGTTATAACAAGTTAAAATGTTGAAAGCAAATCAGAGAAGGTAATCCAGTTGTTAAGGTATGATACACGAGAAAATAGTCCAGCTCGAGGTGTATAGAACATAAGGTGTATCTTATAAAACACTTGACTGCACCTGCTAAGACAAATTTTAAATGTAACATTAAGTTGATGAGAGTATGGTGCGTATGACCATCTAAAACAGATGACAACACCTATAATGTCACTGTTACATTATAACAAGTTAAAATGATGAGGTGTGTCTGACCGTAAAGTATAAAATTTTGAGAAGGTATCCCAGTTGTTGAGTCTTGATAAACAAGAGAATAGCCCAGCTTGAGGTGCATAGATCAAAAGGTAACATGTGTTATCAGTGGGAAGAATAAACCTTGTTCTCTTAAGTTGTGGTAATTAACAGGCTTAATTCAGGTGGTTCCGAAGCCAACAATGTGTTCATATGAAGATCATAATTTGAATCAACGTTATGGTTCCCATTTCAGTGTGGAAACGTGGAGACCTGACAAAAAGATTGAAAGCCAAATTAGGCATGATATAAATGTACATAGACAAAAGAAAGATAAGGGAAGAGAGGCAAACTCACCTTGAGCAGCGTGATGGCACAGTTGTTGAAAGGAGAGGAGCTGGGCTTCTGAAGAGAGCAATAATAGAGGCCGAGTAATGGAGGGGAAGGGAGAGTGAGGGGAGGGGAAGGGGAAGGGGGAAAAAAGGAGGAGGTAAAGCTGGGGAGGAGGGCTAAGGTGGGGCAGAGGGATGAGGTAGTGGGGGTAAGTGACGGGGATGCGTATTGCGCATGGCTTGAAAGATTGCACTAGTGTTTGGAAATCTGATATTTTTAAACAAGTTAATTAAGAAATCAAAAAGGATATTAGGCTTCTCAGAGTTCTGAGTTACCTTCTCTGATTTGCTTTCAACGTTTTAACTTGTTATAATTTAACTTCTAACATTTGTTATTGTATTTGCTGCCATGTGTTTTATATTTTAACTAGTCATAATTTAACATTTGTCTTGTAGGTGCTACAATATGTTTTATATTGTTGTTTGATAAGTTGTGTTTTGCTCAATTGATTCATTGCCTGATGATGACACACAATGAGTGTTGAAACTAGTACCAATCTTCTTTAAATGACATGTGATATATACTCACATCAATAAATATTCATTGCATTGAAAAGGTGGACCCTTACATTTTCATTTTACTGTAAGGAAAGAGTTATACTTAATCACATTGAACATTTCTATATGGTTACAGGTCACATTCTGCCTCTTCGAATGTAAAATATCTTTGTATGAGGAAAATGTCCTCTCAACATCAACAGAAACCAATGGTGAAAACTTGGTTTTGATTCAAACCAATGGTGAAAACTTGGTTTTGATTCTGCGTTCTAAATCAGTGCATACACCTGTTTTTCAATGTCCGTTCTTTTCGCTAAACTTTGTCCGAGTTTATCTTTTGTAAATCCTTGCAAGTTGCTCTGAATTTCTTCTATCACACCCCCATTGAGTCTCTTTGTATAAGCTCTCTCCCTCCAGTCTTGCGATGGCCTCCAGAAGAAATTTAAACATGTGGACTGCTTACAGTTCGGTCTTCAAATTTGGTCATCTCAGTAAAGCATTTGTTTGCGCGACAGCTGCAGGTATTTTGTCATCTAAAGACAGAAGAAACACCTTAATCTTTGTTAAATGTTCACAGAGAAAAGCAGCAGATGAAATCCATGTTCTCCATCCGGTTATAACGGGAAAGTTGGGTAACGACAAGCCTGTGAACTCCTTGTAATGGTGCATTCTACTGGGGGCCTTAGTCAGCATCTTATTAAGTTTAGCTATGAAGTCATTTGCTGTATAGTATTCAACTCCGATTGCTTTGCATACACAGCTTGTGCGTTGCAGGTTATGTGATGCAAATTAGAAGACATAGGTTTCAACTGTGAAAATGCTGAGATAATGTATGGTGCCTGGTCAGTAACAACTTACGATATTTAGTCATGCTGAATCCCCGAAGACCAGAGTTTACAAAAAACAGCCATTAAAACTCTGCTTGATGGTTGTGCTGCTGAATTTATTCTCAATTCATACATTGCAAACAGCATTGATTTTGATGGATTTCCTGTCAAAGGTAGCACAAGAATGTTCAGAAGAGCCCTTCAAAGAGAGTCTGATGTTTCTTTTCTTTTTTTCTTTTACAACTTGCTTTACGTTGCACTGACACAGATAGGTCTTATGGCGACGATGAGACAGGAAGGGGCTAGGAGTGGGAAGGAAGCGGCCATGGCCTTAATTAAGGTACAGTGGGGTTCGAACCGACTGTCTCCCAAATACTAGATACTGGCCGCACTTAAGCGACTGCAGTTATCGAGCTCAGTAGTCTGATGTTTCATCCAAAATGAAACAAACAGGATGGTCCTCAACAACCTCTTTAATTCCTTCCATATTTGCTTCATATACTGGTTGCAAATAATTCTTTCTAAGCGTGCCTTCATCTGGGATAGATCTGCGTGTGTATTTTTCCCTCTTCATTGCAGGATTGTTTACTTTATGAAGGGCAACACCGCATTCTGTGAAAGTAATTGTGATTTCAGTAAATAATGCATTTTATTCCCTGCATTTTTCTTCTGCCTTCTGAAAGGTTGCCTGAATGAAAGACTGTTTTGAAGCTTTCTCCTGAATATGTTTGTTTTTTCTGGTGCTTTATATACTTAATATGTTGTGCTATTCTGTTGTTTATGAGTTTTTCATTTACCTTAATATTAACATTGCATAAGGACCAGTGAATAATCTTATAATCTGTCTCAGTGGTATCTTCCTTGAAATTGCTTACTGCATTCCGTAGCTTGCTACTAGAACATGGTTTTGCCATTTCATCAACAGTGATATTAAATACTGTATAATCCCGAATACCACCCGCCACCGAATAAGACCCGCACCCTAAATTAAAAATAAATAAATAAGAAATCAAATAACTTACATACCTATTTAATTTTCTTCAAATATATCACAAATATAAATTCAAACAGCTTGCAATTAATAAAATCATCACAAAAATCGTAAATAAAATCGGTCCAATACTCAGATTATTCACAATTCACCGTCGTCATCTGAAGTTTCACCATAGGAAATTTAGTCGCTGGCATCTTTCCACAAAGAGTCGTCCTCACTACCGTCCACTCAATTTGAAATTCCACATTTCTTAAAGCTTTTGGACACTAGATCATTGGGAATGTGCGCCCTTGCAGTCTTGATCCAGCTGCACATTAGTCCCACTTCCGGCCTCTTCACTCGTCCGGTTGGTGTTAACGCATGATCACCATCAGACATCCATTCGGTGTACAACTGTTTCATTGCAGTATTGAAAGGCCGATTCACGCACACATCCAACAGCTGTAGAATAGAAGTGAGTCCTCCGGGAATTATCGCAAAATCGGTTTTTCCTTTCCTCATCATATATTTTACGGAAAAGGTAGGAAAGGGAAATGTAGTGTAGTGGAAAGGAAAAGACAGGTGGAACAGGGTCATGGGAGGGAGAAAAGGGAGGAGGAAGTAGCTTCTGCAGCAGTGAGAGAAGATAGGGCTGACCAGGAGGGGAGGGGTTCAAATGAGGTGGGTAGGGTTGAGGCTCTGGTCATGGGAGATTCCATCGTTAGACATGTGGGGGAAGTGTGTGGAGGAAAGGGAACCAGGGTAGAGTGTTATCCAGGAATCAGGTTGAGGCAGATGTTGAGGAAAGTAGAAGAGAAGGAAGAGGGAAAGGAGAAGGTAGTAGTGTTGGTACTAACAACGTAAGTCAGGCAGGTATAAGTACCAACATAGTTGGGGATGTGTGGGATCTAGTAAATGCAGCACGGATGAAGTTTAAGGAAGCGGAGATTGTTATAAGTGGAATACTGTGTAGAAGGGATACTGACTGGAAGGTGATTGGAGATTTAAATGAGACTATGGAGTGGGTATGTGGGAAACTGGGAGTGAGATTTCTAGATCCTAATGAGTGGGTAGGAGACAGGGATCTGCGCTCAGATGGCCTTCACTTAAATCGCAGTGGTACATATAAGTTAGGAAACTTGTTTAGAACGGTTAATGGCAGGTACATTCAGGGAAACGGGGTGGCCCAGGGAGCGGTGTTAAGCGAACAGGGAACTGGAAATTAAGTAGGAATGACATAAAAATGTTAGTGCTCAAATGTAGAAGCATTGTAAACAAAGGAATCGAATTAAGTAATTTAATAGATATATACTCATCAGATATTGTATTAGGAGTTGAATCATGGCTGAGAAATGATATAATGGATGCAAAAATATTCTCATGGAACTGGAATGTGTATCGTAGAGATAGGATAGGAATGGTAGGAGGGGGAGTATTCATTCTGGTGAAAGAAGAATTTGTAAGCTACGAAAAAGTTAAGGATGAAAAAAATGAAAGTACCAACTGATGAGCCCAACTTAACACACGAGGGTGAAACGCAGGCAACCAAGAATGAGTTAGCTGTAAAATTTATAATGTCCAATAACGGACCGTTATATTGGTATTATAAATTTACTCATTCAGGACAATTATTTCATGTTCCCTATGGGAATCAACATCTGTATCATCTGATGGCCAGGCAGGCATCAATTTTTTGAAGTGAGACATAGTCTCTCATAGTGCATTGGCACTGCTGGTGGCTTCAAGTAGCCTATGCAGTGGCCTCCACAGTATGCACTAGCCTTGCGTCTTGGTAGGTGTGCTAAGTTGTTGTGTGATCTTTGTGAACTATTCTAGACAACATTTCTTTCCTTTCATTTCTATTTGCACAGAATAAGTTATTTTATTTTTCCTTTTCTTCCCATTATTCCGTAAATAATGGCTACGCAGTGCAAGTGTAGGAACTGTGGGTGTGGCCAGGAATATGAGGGAGGAGTTGGAGAGTTTGAGGGAGAGAATTAGGATTCTCTCAGTAGACAGGAAGGAAAGTAGGCCTCCCTCAAATAATGTACAGGATACAGTAGGTGTAAAGGAGGGATGGGAAGGACTTTCACCTGCATAATATTGACATGTTTCTTCCATTTTTCCCTCATGTTTACAAATTTTATACAAGCATATGTCCTCATTTTCACAAATGTGGCTACCAGATCACTACTTAAATTACGATCACTTGCATATATTAAAGAAACTAGATTCTGTATTACTCCCAACCCTCTTAGGACTAAGTCCGTGATAAGAACAGAAACGTTTGTCCATATTTTGTACAGTTTGTGACCTCTCAGCTGTCGGCAACCCAGGACCGCGAACAATGTGTACTGTCATAATTTCCTCCTATGTCTGTTTGGGAACCTAAGTGTGGATTAGTGCTTTCGTGTTTTTTAGCCATCCAACCTGCAATGTAATTCAAACCTTCGACCTCCATTTCAGTGTCAGTTTCACCGGTAAATAGTGGAACAGTATTATATTTGCCTTCTTCAAAATACCTTTCAGCAGAAGAATATTCTAACTCATGACACATTATTCTGAACTTCCTCAGCATTTGTGATGAGAGATATTCATCAGAGGTTGAAAGGGCTAGGAGTGGGAAGGAACTGGCCTTAATTAAGGTATAGCCCCAGCATTGGCCTGGTGTGAAAATGGGAAACCATGGAAAACCATTTTCAGGGCTGCCGACAGTGGGGCTTGAACCCACTATCTCCCGGATGCAAGCTCACATCTGAGCAACCTTAACCGCATGGCCAATTCGTCTGGTACACTAATTCATAGTGACAGGATAATCGAATATAAAATAATCGCTTATTCAATTATTTCATTTTATTTGATTTTTCCATTCTATTTTTTTTGTTGTTATTTGGTTATTTTTTGATTACTCATTTCAGTTTCCATTCGAATGACTGGGACATTTCAATAGTGAATGCTTTCAAAATAATGGAATGAAAAGTGATCCTAATGAACAACGCATCAATCTCATCACAGAAAATTAAACTTACCTATCTCCATTCCCTTACAGTAAGTGTGTGGGTAGGATGAACGGTCTCTGATAAGCTTTCCGAAAATAATAAGAACTCATGCTCCACTCCGAGCCATAGGAATTAAGTAATGAAAGTTAAAATCCCCAAGTAGATCGGGAAACGTACCCGGGACCCCTTCGACCAAAGGCCAGCATGCTAACCATTTATCCATGGAGCCGGATAGCAAAATTAATGGAGGTATATTGCCAGCTGCTAGTTAAAAGAAATTCTTAATTGGTTGTACGGGGACTTAGTTCTGTTGTGGGACCAGAAGACGGCATTTGCTTAAATAATGAACTTTATTTCACAGATGTTAAAAAAAATTAAAACTGTTAATTCACTCATTTAGTTTCACATTTGGAGGCACGTTTGGAAAAAAAAAAAACCCCTATTTTTCATATAACTTATTCGCTTTTTTCAATCCATTATCCATCTGACACACTTAAGCTGAAAAAATTGATTCATGACTCATCCCATTATTCTATGCAATACAACTGAATGATATTTAAAACCCATTTGATTATTTTATTTGATTATTTAAACAATCCGATGGAGGTTATTTGAATATTATGCCATCACTACAACTGAATGATATTTGAAACACATTTGATTATTTATACAATTATTTAAATAATGCGATGGAGGTTATTCGATAATACCATCACTGCTAAGTCAACGTCTTCGTCCAACGGACGAATCACCTTTGATAGTGAGGTTTAGAATTGAACCCAGGCTGTTAAGAGAAATCAGAAATGGGCAACCATCCTCCCTTAGAGGAACAAGGAAGAAGAATGAAGATATCACCGAAATTATGAGTGATGAAATTACGCATAACTTATATATAATGGATTTTTTTTTTTTTACTAGGCAATGAACCGTCAAACGTCAAAAGTGGGGTAGTGAGGTGTTGTGATTTATGTGGTGAATGTAACTCATCATTAACAGTAACACATGATGGTAGCAGATTGATAAAGGGACCTTCAGATCATTCATTTAGAAAATTTTCTGTGTGCTAACTAATGTACTGTAAATTAAATCTGTTAGGAATTCAATATGACCAATTCTAGTTGTTCTAATAAATCACTGTGACCAGTTCAAATTAATAGATCACCTGTAGCAAATATACACATGTATCAAATAGGATTCTGTTTACGAATGAAGTGTGACCAATTGTAACAATGACGATGGATTCACCTACAATCTGACAGCTACTGAAAAATACTGGGAGCAAAGTTGTCAATTTGTGTTACTTATTTCTACTTTTTCTCTGTAACCCTTTGAGTTTTCTCATCTCAGTTGTGTATGAACTCTTACAGATGAATTGATTATATTTATTCATAGCAAATTTGATATTGGTTAAAAAAGTTATAATACACCATCCACTGTACAATCAACTGATGTTTTGCTCTCTTATTCTGCAGACTGTCAGTTCACGATGCTTGTTTGAGGACCAAAAACGCCAGGTTGACATGATTCTAGTTTATGATGATAATGAAGGTTCTAGGGCGAAAGCAAAACGCCAATATTTTGAAAATGCCTTGATTAAACATGAATTACAGCTGGAGTATGACACAAAGGTAACAAAATGTTTTACATTATGTATTCTTATTAATCCCATACATTTTTCTTCTTTTAAAATTACTGTAATCCCTTCTGTTAACACTTTCAACACTACCATATTTTAACATGGACCCTCACAGTGAACAGGGCCTTTTTCCTGAATTTTAATACATTATTACTACTTTACTAAAATGTTTTCATTCCTCCCCTGAAGGGGGAGGCGGGCTTCTTAGATGGTGACACTGTCTCTCAGGCCGGGAGATTTGTTTGGTGAAGGAGATTTTCGGAGAAAGTGAGGGGGTTGGCGGCCATGGCCTATACTAGGAGCTGTCCCTGCATTTGCCTTAGTGCAGGAGAATGGAAAACTACGGAAAAACATTCTCAGGACAGCCGACGGTTGGGGCCAGCCACGAGGTCCAGCTCGGTCCCGTCTCCCGAATGCAGAGGCATAGAGCCACGGTAAAGCCATGGCCACCCCTCCTCTGCTCGGTTGGCTGGTCAGAGTGCAGAGCTGTTGGACCATGGACCAGCCATGGCCACTTAAGGGCAGAGACCCACTCTGCATCTACCGACCTACATTATTACACAAAAGTGAAACCTAGTACATACCTGATTTTTGTATCATATGAAGGTGTCAGCCATCCAAAATGAAGATCTTAATCGGGAAGTATATATCTAAAGTAATTTAGTTATACTAGGCTTGTGAAAAACATAAAAATAAATGTACGGAAAAATCTTTTACATTCAAGTTATACCAATAAGACTGCTCAAACAATAAAAATGAATCATTTAATGTGGCTAATTACACCACAAATAAACATGATTGAATTTCAAATAGAAAATTCACCTATTTAGGAATAGTTTGGTAGAGCAACTTTGTAAACATCAGGCTATGAACAGTCCAACCTTGCACTCCTTGCACCATCATCTACTTTTTTTTCACAGTACAGGTGAATCATCAGCCTGCATCTCTTTGTCTAAACAAAAAAAATAAGCCCAAATTTCTGGAGAGGTAAAGTGTTTATATCGTTTGTATAGGAAGTAAAATAATGCAGCTAAAAACTCACATCTGAAAGTGACGTAACAAATAAAAATCTTGTCCAAACTATCACTTGATATGTTATCTGGTTCGCAAGCAGAGTCTTCATCACTTCATATATTTCTGAACCTGATTCTTCCGATGAAATATCCAAGATATGACTATCATTGAGTCGGTGTGAGGACACGTTTGTACCGTAACAGCTGACAGCACGTCAGATTTGGCATGCTCAGCAACCAGCACATTGAGTGCTTCGGTAGAGGTCACGGCAAGAGAAACTACCCTTTTTATCGCTTCAATTTGTACTTCCTGATAACTGCTGCATTCTAGTGGACACTAGATAAACTACTACCTCCAACCTAGGGACAGGAACCATAAGGGATACGTGCAGCTGCCTATAAACATGCCCAAAAAACATGCCCATATGGTATACGGGCACCGTCCATAACCAGGAAAGCAGTGTGCCCGTATCCCGCATGGGCATAGTGTTGAAAGTGTTAAACTGTTGAGTGAATTTATCCTCATCAAACAACTCTTCAGATAAATCTACTTTACCCTGCCAATTTATTGGTATTGCACTTGATGCAGATTTGGTCCATTTTATTGGCTGGATGCCACTCCTAATACCAACTCTATGTGCAGGGATATATTCTCCATTGTGTTCCATATTTATGTGGTACTATCAAAGGTTAAAGAAGGGTCCACCTATTCAATACGTGCAGTCTTGATGTGTCATTTGGTTTCAAGTTTGGATGTGTTGTTCGGACTTCATCAATGTTTTAAATTTGGATTGTAAATTGTGACATACTGGTACCAGATTGTTTATTTTATTATTGGTTATATGCGAGCATATGTCTTCCAGTTGGATTGTGGCTGAAGATGACCCAATATATATGGGATTGAGACTAGCCCCAGTTATATAGGACACTAGACAAACTAATGGTATTGAATAGGTGGATCCTTTTCTACCCTTTGATAGTGATCAATTGTCAGTACGGACCATAATGAAATTTGTAACTTATGTTTATGTGGTAGTTGGTAGTGTGGTGTTTGTGTAAATGAGGATGAGCATGCATTATAATGAACTCAAACACCAAATCTCTTAGCTAGAGGAATTAACCATTGGCAGTTAAAATCTTTGACCCAGCGCCCTCTGAACTGAATGCCAGTGTGCTAACCATTCATCCAAGGAGACAGATGTTGAAATATTTTGATAATGTCTAATAAAATATAGCATGTTTATTTCTCTTCTCTCTGATTTTCCTGTTGTGTTTGTTGCTGCTGACACACTCTCTCCCTCTTTTGTCTCTTTCCCCCACTCTGCAAAGATATGTTTTATGAATCTGTCAGTTATTCTGATCAAATTGTTCCCTACTCATCAAACTACTCAATATCTTTCAATCTGAGACCTGTCTACCTTTCACACCTTCAACATTACAACTCAGTTGGATCCAAAAACTGTAAAAGTAGTTAGTGGGATGTAGAATATATAATCAGTTCATATACTTCTTATTGCTTTTCTCTCAGCATTATTTAATACGTTTCCCTTCCGTACAATACCATGCTCCAGACATACTCTATACCTTCTCATAAGTTGCATTATTTTATACATGGAAATCTTTTAGGATTATTTTGTCTGCTTGGTGGCCATGATTGTTAAGGCATGTTCTGATACCACGGTTAGCTGGTTCAAGTCCTGTTGGTCAAAAACATGTTCACCATCAGAATAATTGAAAATATATATTTACATTTTAAAAAATTATTTACTTATATAAAAATCCATTCCTCGTGATTATTCTGTTTCATTGCTAGATTGACTTTCCAACAGTAACTAAAACCTGTAACTATGCTACATTATTTACTTAAGCATATCTTTAACTAGCTGTTGTGTGCCCATTGTTGATGGGTTAGTTCTTGTAATTGCAGCAGTAATGCCATCTAACAGAGAGAGTGATGACAGAAGAGACAAAACATACCTCATCTAACAGCAATAGTCAGTCAGAGGAATGTTATCACTGATAAGTTTTGGGACATAGAAGGTGATAAAGTTTGTTTTCTTCTGGCTCGACAATATTAGGGCTTTCAACCTCGTCTCTCCCCAATCTTCAAGTGATCATTCATGCTCATCTTCTCATTTTGATATTCATCTTTATTATGTTCCTGATCTATATTCCACCACTTTTCCCATACCCTAGTGAGTTCCCAGGTGTCACCTGTCTTGCACATTTGAACTGGTCATGTTTTACAGCTGGATGTTCTTCTGATGTCATTGTGTAGACAGATGTGTTCATTACTGCATGCATGTTTCTGTGGTGGCTGGTAGAGTATATGTGTTGTTTGTATGTAAAGAGGAGTGTATTGGGACAAACACAAACATCCATTCCCTGGTCATAGGAATTAACTAGACTAAGGACCGGTTCTACCACCTACTGGTAAAGTAGCGCGTAATTTGCCCTCCGCGTAAAAGGATGTTTCCGTCCGACCACTCCCAGGTAGCGCTATCGGCAGCATAAATCGTCGTTACCCGGCGCGTAATTTATCGGCCACTTCGAGGGCCCGATAAGACTTTACCTGCCGGGCAAGTTCTGAGAGCTGAACATTATTAGCTGTATTTCTGGTGATATGCAACTCAAATTAGCTTAGTATACTGAAAAAAGCAGTATACTGTAACAGTGATCGATATTGTATTGCAGGATTTTGAACATTAATGCTTCCCTTTAGTTGCAACAGTCACACCAGCCTCTCTCATCGGCAGCGCAGGGAACACATTTTATACGTCAAGCTTTCGTAAAGAAACTCTAAAAGGATATAAAATCAAAATCTATTTGGAAATCATTTCAAATGGGCTTTAATTTTCTACTTTTTCAGTTTTCGGACACGAGATATATATTACTGTATGTATCCTACCTAACTCAAGCGTTTTCGTAGCGTAATGGTTAACGCGCTCGCTTCGTAATACGAAGTGTACAGGTTCGAGTCTTTATTATGACGAATCTTTTTAAATTCCATTATTAGCGTTGTGTTAATCTGTATACCTCTTTTCATACGTTCTTATCACAATATTATGTCTATTAGGAAAATTGCTTTATATGTATGCTACTTATAGCAAGTGATGTTATGATTAATAGCACATAGGACTGTCGCCCAGGTAGCAGATTCCCTATTAGTTCTTTACATAGTCTTATAAATTATTTCGAAGAAATTGGAAACTATTCCATTCCAGAATTCCTTTTCTTATGAATGGATATTTATCCCGATTAGTTCTTTACATTTACAGTACCGGTACCTTCCAACTTTATCTTCATAAAGTTAAAAATTAAAATGAAATGCTTTATCAATAAATGGAAGCATCTGGAACTAAACGAGGTCACAGAACTAGTTGCAAATAGAGCATCGCGGAGATACTTAATCAATTCACAGAAGCCTGCAGATAGAATGCTCAAAGGCAATAAGTCCGTAAAGAAGATGTGTGTGTATACACGTATAAGGAAGCGCGTAAAAGAGAGTTAAGAACAACGGCAGGGAACGAAAATACATTTTAAAATGTAAATTAGAAATACGATGAAAACCTGCGTACCTTCTATTACGGAATGAGCGACTTGACCAATCTACTACAAGAATACTTTTCAAAACGCTGCCTTACATGACATGTTATAACTGGCGTAAGAAAATGTGATCTCGAGATTTGAATCCCAATTAGGTATTGATATTGAAGATCACAGATTAAAATCACGAAAGCTTGACATGAATCGTTGTCCATAACTCTTAAGACTCCCCTCATTAGGCTTTTTGGTGATAATCAGCAGACGCAAGCACAGGGAAATAAGACAATCGAAATGGGTTTCATGTATCTGACGATAGATAGCACCACACTCGAAAGCGAGAAATCGCTGAAAATCAGTCTAGCCAACTTCATATATCGGTGTCTAGCTCTGGGTAGCTACCTAGCGCTTACGCGGAGGTGGTTGGACGCAAGCCAAAGTACCAGCCGATTTACACCTCCAGGTAGTTTACCTCCCGGGCAGCTGCCAGCCACTTTACCAGCAGATGGTAGAACCGGCCCATAGTTAAAAATCCTCAACCTGGCAGATAATAATCATATGAGTAAACAACACAGTAAAGGTTTCCACCTATTCAATACAAAATATATTCACAATATTTTAAAGTTACATGAACTAGTTTTGACCCATCTAGGGGTCATCATCATCCACATCAAAGTAAAGATCACTCTTGACGAAATCCTAAGAACATGTTAATTTTAACAGTAAGATTATTATGGAATAACAAGTGAATGTGGTAAATGAAAAGAAATGTTAGTATGGGACAGGTGAGTAATAGCTAATAAATATACAAGGAATATACATAAGAGGTTTGGAAACAAAGTATAAAAGGGGGCTTAGTGTTGTAAAAAATTATATAATCATGGAAAACAGTAAGTCCTTATAATGAATAATGCAATGTGAAATGACACACATAAAATCATATATGGCTTAGGAAGAGTGGAGGTGGTTTAGGAGGGGAATAGGGCTTAAGGTGGGGTTGAGGGTGCGGGAGAAAGGGTAATTGTCTCGGAAAAGTACTTTTGATTAAATTTAGGATTGAGTTTTGGTTGGCTGCATTATTGTTTCTGAGGAAAGTGATAAATAGATTGAAGAGTATGTTGGGTTTCTCTGAGATTTCATTGAGATTGTGACTGGCGTTAAAGTATTGGTCTAGGTGTATGTAGTAATTTTCCATTATGTCGAGTAAAGGGCCCTTGTTTGCAAATACAAGGATGTCCATGTCTTGTTCGATATTGTTGAAATTATGGTTATAATCTTGCATGTGTTGGCGGATGGCTGAAAACTTGTTGTATTTTATTGCGTTAGTGTGCTCGTGGTATCTGATATTGAAGTTTCTACCGGTTTGCCCGATGTAGGTTTTTCCACAGGTGTTACATTTGATCTTATAAACTCCTGATTTAAAAAAACTGCTGGTCCTATTGATGTGTGAAGTATTGTGTAAAACGTTCATGTTCTTATAGTTGGTTTTGAAGGCTATGGAACTGGCTCTAAACAAAATGATATGGCTAGCCATAAATGCTAAGTCATGTGAAATTACATTTGGCGACTGAGAGAAAAACTGGAATAACAAACATCTTAGTACATAGCCCTTCTAGGAGGCAACTTTTTCAAAAAACACTTCTGAATTAGGAGCTCGTCCTAAATGAGAGTATGCTAAGAGGACACAGATTTACTAGAGGCAGCCCCGAGGGGGAAATTTACGATTTACATTTACAACCAAAGAAAAAGGGAATTGAACATTTTACATTTTAACACAATTTAAGAAAACAAAAGGAAAAGGGAACTGCCTCTTAACAAACATGATATGACTCGCCGCAAGTGCTATGTCATGTGAAATTAAATCTGGCGACTGAGAGAAAAGTGCTTAAGCTCTAGCGTTAAAGAGAAATTAAACTGAACACTACATTTGAAGATTACTACCTGAAAAATGTGAAATAGCCAAGTGCTTACCTTATAAGGTGGGGGTGCCAACAGACCCATCACCTGGAGAAGGCAACCTCTCCCTTCGCCGGTCCAAATAACAAGATGGCTTGGTTGCGCTTGACTCTCGCCACAAGCTCCTCAGCCGGAAATGGAGAAATCGCAAAACAACCAATCGCGTTCGCCAATCACAAATAGTCGTATTATGGCCAATGAGGGCCCAGAAAAAAATTAGCTGACAAAATAAAGCATATATCTTCGAGAAATTTCCGGTTGCATCTGATTGGGAAATTTCTCGAAGATATATGCTTTCCGGTTGCATCTGATTGGGAAATTTCTTGAAGCATCCTACCTGATCTGGCACATGCGCCACCGCATATCCTACAAGTTTTTCATCTTTCCTTTAAACGTTCCTAAGACCTAATAAAATTTTTCACAATAGTTAAATTATTTTGAAGTAGCGTCATAACCAAATAATTTTTGACAGCGTTAATCCTAGATATCTTTACATACTGTCTGTCTGTTAGGACATCAGCCCAGAGGCTGGTTGGATCCTCAAATAACACCACCAAAGGCTATGCAGTTATAGGGAAACTGCAAAAACCAATGGCATGAGGCGTACTAGGCAAGATAAGGAGTGAGGTAGTTTGCCATTGCTTTCCTCACTGGACCAGAAGGTGCCACTGCAGCACAACTGATCCTATGAGCAACACCTTTCATAACACTCAGACACTAGTTGTGCTCCAAATGTCATTACTCAGCACCACCCATACCCCAGCAGCTTCCATACTCTCACAGCCATGAATGAGACTGAGACTTCGGTGGAAGCTACACTTTGTTCTGGCCTGTGCCAAGAGACGGATACAAAAATACTGCATCCATCAAGAAATGGCAACAGGCAGATCTTTACATACAGGAGACTTAAAAAATAAAAAAACATGAACATACAAGATTCCCCACAGTTCAATCTTCCAAGTCCAAATAAATATTTTACAATCACTACATCTTCCAAGTCCAAATAAATATTTTACAATCACTACATCTTCCAGGTCTAAATAAATATTTTACAACCACTACAACATAAAAACACATATTGAGTGCTACCTTTTACAGATAGGTACATACTGCCACAGATATTTTTGTAGAATTTTTTATGCTGAATATACTCTTGGGGTCTATCGTTGATGGTTCAGGCAGTGTAAGCCAAGAAAGCATTCAGATGGGTGTCTTTTCTTTGACTTACTTCACTAAAATCGCCACTGGTTGGCTCCCTTTTGTCACAATGTTTCATACTCTTATACCTTCTCCAAGGGTTATAAACTTCATGTTATTGGTCCATATTGAACTGAGATTACATACAAATAAATATAAAAATTTGAATAGGTGGAATAGGTGGAAAATTTTTATGTTTATAATTTATATGTATTCTTATACCTTCCTCAAAAGTTCTGTACAATGGTGAAAACTTCCTGAAAATCCATTTGTTGGTTTGAGATTATCCTGTACACTACCAGGGCCTTCATTTTATAATATGTATTGATTTGGTGCATTCAACATTATTCTTATATGCCAACAAAGTTGAACATTCCATCGGAACACAGTGTAGCACTAGAATGTATAGGCTATTCCTTGTTCGTAAGTATACAATTGCTGATATGCTGCAGCTATAAAACAGACAGGTATTGATTTCTGATTCCTCCACAGTGCAACACTCTTGCTCATATACTGTGCAGTCTCCTGGCAATGCTACCGGTAAATATGCACTTTTTTCTTCTTTCATTTACTTCCTTCAAGGCCTTCGTCTTTCAGTGAATTCCTGCATGGCTGAATGGTTAGCGTGCTGGCCTTTGGTCACAGGGGTCCTGGGTTCGATTCCTGGCAGGGTCAGGAATTTTAACCATCATTGGTTAATTTCACTGGCATGGGGCCTGGGTGTATGTGTCATCTTCATCATCATTTCATCCTCATCACAATATACAGGTCGCCTACGGGAGTCAAATCAAAAGACCTGCACTTGGCGAGCCGAACATGTCTTTGGACACTCCCAGCACTAAAAGCCATACAATATTTCATTTTTTTTTTTTTTTTCAGTGGATTATCATTACCTGCTTACAGAATTTGTATAAACCATAAAGAGCCCTGGGTATTATTTCTTTCCTTTACTATGGATCATAATATTGCATATACAGGATATTGGTATTTATGTGTATTTTTAGAAGAAATTTATGGAACAGGCATCTGAGTAGTTAGTAAGAGAAAAAATGACATTTATTATGGTTCTAAAGATAACGAACATGTAAATATAAATATAAATGAATATAATACATGATAATTGTGTGGACATTTTTTTTAGGTGACAAGCCGTTTTATTGTCTGGAAAACATTTACGGAGACAACCTTCGTCAAGATTCACATTCCATTAGAAACTTTCAAACACTTCGCTGAACTGATGAACATCAGTAAAGTAGAAAAGAAGGTGGGTGTAGTGAAGAGATTGTATACAGTAGAACTATGGTGATCTCAACTAATTACAGTTATGGTGTGTTTGGATTATCCAAAAACAACATACAATAGTGTATATATTATACAGTATGGTATACTATTACAGCTACAGTATTAGCAACCACAAGGCAATATACCAGATTTAGTTCAATCAATCAATCAATCAATCAATCAATCAATCAATCAATCAATCAATCAATCAATCAATCAATCAATCAATCAATCAATCAATCAATCAATCAATCAATCAATCAATCAATCAATCAATCAATCAATCAATCAATCAATCAATCAATCAATCAATCAATCAATCAATCAATCAATCAATCAATTAATCAATCAATCAATACTGATCTGCATTTAGGGCAGTCGCCCAGGTGGCAGATTCCCTATCTGTTGCTTTCCTAGCCTTTTCTGAAATGATTTCAAAGAAATTGGAAATTTATTGAACATCTCCCTTGGTAAGTTATTCCAATCTCTAACTCCCCTTCCTATAAATGAATATTTGCCCCAGTTTGTCCTCTTGAATTCCAACTTTATCTTCATATCATGATCTTTCCTACTTTTATAAACGCCATTCAAACCTATTCGTCTACTAATGTCATTCCACGCCATCTCTCCGCTGACAGCTCGGAACATACCACTTAGTCGAGCAGCTCTTCTTCTTTCTCTCAATTCTTCCCAACCCAAACATTGCAACATTTTTGTAACGCTACTCTTTTGTCGGAAATCACCTAGAATAAATCGAGTTGCTTTTCTTTGGATTTTTTCCAGTTCTTGAATCAGGTAATCCTGGTGAGGGTCCCATACACTGGAACCATACTCTAGTTGGGGTCTTACCAGAGACTTATATGCACTCTCCTTTACATCCTTACTACAACCCCTAAACACCCTCATAACCATGTGTAGAGATCGGTACCCTTTATTTACAATCCCATTTATGTGATTACCCCAGTGAAGATCTTTCCTTATATTAACACCTAGATACTTACAATGATCCCCAAAAGGAACTTTCACCCCATCCTTATACCAAACAAAAATTACTGATTTCTTGTTAAGAGAAAGTAACTGTGCTTCAAAAAAATGTTAGAGACTTAAATTATGAAGAAAATACACTGATTTGATTTTTATAACATGTCATTTTTTAAAATTCTGACTTCATTTTCCATGATTGAGTTAATTTAAGCATATTTCCAACATTTGTGAACACAAAAACAGTTTTTATTGGTCATATAAATGCAAATTTAGCCATATTTTAGCATTATGTCATATTTTGGCCAAATTGTCAAATAAAAACATACTTTTAGTCATATTTATGTAGTATTTAATATTTCACCATATATTGTTCTAAACAATATTTCATAATGTTTCTCCAGCTGTCTAAGGGAAGTTTTTTTTTTGCAACCTCACTTGGTGGTAGCAGGATTTACCAGGAATGTGCTGTCACAGCTTGCAAGTGAAAGGTTCTACAGATATACCTGGAACAGCATGAGCCTGTTTGAGGTGCTAAAAATATGAATAATTGTGCATGAGGAAGAAATAAGTAGCTACTTCTCTCTCTCTCTCTCTCCCTCCCCCCCCCTTTCCTTCGCAACAGATAACATTCGGTTTCCTTGTTCTGCGGAGTGGTAGAAAGGAATTTCAATCACAAACTCCTATGCCCCTGCACAGTATCTTTTTGTATCTGGTAATGAGTAGTTCAGAGTAGTTTCAAGATGCCTAAAGTAAAGTGTTTTGATAGTACGAGGTTGCAAAGTTTTATTAAAGATTTCATTTAAAAGTATTTTTAGTACTGATGGATATATTTTATTTTGTAAACTGTATGAGCTGAAAATTATGGTTGAGAAAAGTTTTACAGTGCTACAACATTGCAATACTGCTAAACACAAAAGGTGTGTAAACAGAGAATTAGCAGCAGAAACAGGCAGCATTGCTGTTTCAGAAACAACTGTGGAGCTCATCTCCATCGGGCAGTGTATCTCCTCAGTTTTCTAAGGATCTTTGTGAAATGATGGTTCCATAAAACATTCCTTTATATACAGTAGAGGTACCTAGTTTCCGAAAGTTCTTACAGAAGTAGACAACTTATTACTCTTATCTGTGTGCAGTTATCCTTTATGATTTGCCATTATATTTTGTTATACGAAGTGCGTACTATATTGTTTTACACTTTATTTTTTCTACCCAATCATCATCATCATCATCATCATCATCATCATCATCATCATCATCATCATCATCATCATCATCATCATCATCATCATCATCATCATCATCATCATCATCATTTCCCTTTATCCAGCTGTAGCCGGGTAGCGGCAAATATGGTTCCTCTCCACTTTCTTCGGTCTCTCCACCACTCCTCCTCCAACACTGTGTCCCAGTCCAGGTTTCTTTCTATAATGCTGCGTTGGATGGTATCCTTCCATCTCAATCGTGGTCGTCCACGGCCTCTCCTTCCTTGGATTTGCATTTCCATCACCTTTTTTGGCATTCTTTCATCGCTCATTCGCTTTATGTGCCCAAACCATTTTAGTCGGCTCTTCTCTATTCTATCAGTCACTTTTTCCACTCCAATTTCTTCCCGGATTTTCTCATTCCTTATTTTGTCTCTTCTACTCTTCTGTATCATACTCCTCAAGAACTTCATTTCGGCTGCCTGTATTCTACTCTCATCCTTCTTTGTCATTGTCCAAGTTTCTGCTCCGTAAGTTGTTACGGGTACGTAATACATCTTGTACATAGTATCCTTTGCTTCCATGGCACATCTTTGTCCCATAACATGTTTCTTACACTATGATAGAAACAACTTCCAGCTTGAATCTCAGCATCCAGTTGAGCATTCTCCATTAATTCACTCCCCAGGTATTTAAACGTTTCCACTACTTCCAGGGGCTTGTCTGCAAGTCTAATCTGACCTTTCCCTTCTTTCTCCCCTCTAGTCATAACAAGAGTTTTACTCTTTTCTACACTTATTCTCAATCCACATTCTTCAATCTTCCCATTCACCACATTCAACTGTTCTTGAACCTTCCTGTCGTCTTCTCCCCACATCACAATATCATCTGCAAATAACATCATGTTCATTTCTCTTCCTCCATATGCTGCTTTTGCTGTTCTCATGATGTCATCCATTACTATTGTAAACAGGATTGGTGATAGAACACTTCCCTGTCTCAGCCCACTAGTTATTTTGAACCAACTTGTCCTGCCAACTTGTGTTTGCATGCAACTGCAACATTCCTTATACAATGCCATGATCATTTTTATTAATCCCTGTCCAATTCCTTTTTGCACCAGACTGTCCCAAACTTTCATCCTAGGGACACTGTCATACGCCTTTTCAATATCAATGAATGTCATCACCATATCATTCCCGTACTCCCAATGCTTTTCCATTAGTTGTCTCATAATGAAAATGGGCTCTATTGTTGACCTTCCACTTCTGAAACCAAACTGATTTTCCTGTACCTGATTCTCAACCCTCAACCTTAATCTACTTTCCAGTATCCTTTCCATTATCTTAGCAACATGAGATATTAGAGTAATTCCCCTGTAGTTCTTCAAAACTTTCTTATCACCTTTCTTGAAAATTGGGATGATTATTCCTTTTTGCCAATCCTCAGGGACTTCCTTATTCTCCCAGACCTTTCTGAGAACCCGATATGTCCACTGCAGGCCTACAGCTCCAGCTGCCTTTATCATCTCCACTGAAATTTCATCTATTCCAGCAGTTTTTCCATTCTTCATCTTTCTTACTGCCATTTCAATTTCATTCATTGTAATTTCTTTATCCATTTCTTTGTCAACTAATTGCCTTTCCTGGTCGTCCATTGAATGACTGTCATCCGTTCTTATGTTCAGCAGCTTCTGAAAATACTCTCTCCATCTATTTCTTATTTCCTCTGGCTTCGTTAAAATTATGCCACCTTCATCCTTCACAAATCTGGTGTTTACTTGATCTCTCTTTTTGCTTCTTAAGATACCATACAGTAATTTCTTGCTGCCCTGCGTATCATCTCTCAATTTCTGTGTGAATAAGGCCCAGCTTTTCCTCTTTTCTTCCTCCACTACTTTCTTGGCCAAATTCTTTGCCTCCACATATTTTCTTCTACTTTCTTCAGTCTTAGATGTTTTCCATGCTTTCCATGCCATTTTCTTTTCCTTCACTTTAATCTTTACCCTATCATTCCACCAGTGTGTTTCTTTGTCTTTCACATTTCCTGATGTTCTACCACACACCTTTTCTGCACATCCAACCAGTGCTTCCTTAAATCTTTTCCATTCCTCTTCAACATTCCCCACCTCTGTCCTGGGTACCAAGGGTATTATTTCCCTTTGAAATTCTTCTTGTATGCTTTTCTCCTTCAACTTCCATACTTTAATTCTTTTCTCTCTTCTTAATTGGGGTTTTTCAATCTACCCAAATGAAGTACATTACACATCAGTTGTTACGTCCACCTTCTCAACATAATCTCCTTGTAACTGTATGTACTTTTGCCATCGATATGTCAGTCTCTCCAGACCTTCCTCAAACCATTCTTTCGGATTGCTGCGTACCCAGGCCTTAACAGCTGTGTCCAGTTCTGCAAAATCCGCAAAACAGGAACCACGCAGAGGTTTCTTCATGTTCCCGAATGGGTGATAATCACTTGGTGCCAAGTCGGGAGAGTATGTTGGGTGTGGCAGCACCATTACGTTGATTGTTGATTTGTTTGTGGCTCATGGTAATGGAGCCATGTCTCTTCACCAGTCACAAGCCTAGGCATGAAGTCAGCTGGATCTTGGTCATGGCATTGCAAAAGTTCTCTGCACACATCCACACGCCTCTGCTTTTCATCTATAGACAAGAGTCTAGGCACCCACGTAAATGATACCTTCCCCAACTGTAAGTGGCCGTGCACGATCCGCTACAGGGTGTTTTGGCTAATTCCTGTGGTTGCTTCCATTTCTGTAAATGTGATGCATTTGTTTCCTTGGATGGTCTGTTCGACCCAGGCAATGTTGGCCGGTGTTGACACTGTCATATTCCTTCCAGAACTGGTTCCCTTGTCCACCGATGTTCACCCTATTTTCCAAGCTTCCACCCAGTTTAAACTGTTTTCCGTGATGGCGCATGTTCTCCACAGACTGCCACCAAGTGCCAATGAATTTCTGCAGTAGTCATACCTTCTTTCCATAGGAACCAAGTTGTATAGCGCTGTCCCTGACAATTGCTTTTCATGTTGTCTGCTCCTACGCTGATGGTGTTGTTATGAAATGGCTGTGATGAGTGCATTCGTTGGCCCCTGTGTGTGTGCTGCTACCAAACGGTGGAACAAGACACTAGTTACACGTCACCACCTTCAAAAGTGAAATGTGAACCATACCCGGATGTACAAAAAATAAAGTGTAAAACAATATAGTATGCCCCTCATAGATGTGTTTTTCTTTGATAACTTTTAAAGAGAGTTACTTTCATTTCTAGGTGAATCATGGGACTTAATTTCTGCAATGTCATTATCTAGATCTCTTTCTGCTTTTCAAAATATTAGTGTTACTAGTGCTTTGCTGCTTTTTTACCTTTTCCTGTATTAGATGTTAATTTCTTTTTAGGTTGGATTTTTTTTCATATGTTCGAATATTGTCTTGTATTCCCTAATTTATATTTGTGTTTGTTGTTGATACCTATTTTGTAATTTAAATTTAGTCTCCTCTGTGAACTCCTCGCTTGCCCCATTTTCCTTCATGCCTGCTCATTTTGCTTTGGTTTATCAGTCAAACTCTCTCTCTCTGATAATGTATGCTGCTGCTTAATTCTACCAGTTTGTATCAGTTCTTGCAAATGTCAGTGATTTATATTTGCATTACATCATGTTTTATAATACTCCATGGCAATACATGCTCTGAGTGCTTAGCAAACAGCGCACCTGTACTTCCAGTATATTTTGTATGTCACCCCAAGTAAGCCTAGGTGAATAAAGTTATTTAATCTAGCACAAAGTGACATGTTGCCGCTGGTAGTCCTTGGTCTCGTGCTTCAAGTCTCAGACATTGTACTCTGATGATGAGGATGATAGTGTTTGTTGTTTAAAGGGGCTTAACATCTATATCATCAGCCCACGGTGTTCCTTGTATGATGGTACAAATTACAGGAAAGGATGCCGGCCCTAGACGCCAGACCAAGGCTACTTGTAATCTCGTGCTTCAAGTCTCAGACATTGTACTCTGATGATGAGGATGATGGTGTTTGTTGTTTAAAGGGGCTTAACATCTATATCATCAGCCCACGGTGTTCCTTGTATGATGGTACAAATTACAAGTAGTCTCGTGGTTCTAATTTAGTCATCCCTTGGTTGCCCCTGTTAGTTGCCTCTTACGACAGGCAGGGGATACTGTGGGTGTATTCTTCCTCTGCATCCCCCAACCAGAGGGGGTTGTGTGTTGAGGTCCGCAAGAGCTATTTAATTTCCCTCAAGTCTGCCGGCAAGCCGGTTAGGACACCCCTGTCTGCCACCTGGGAGTATCACCTCTCCCCCTGCTACGCCAGCATAATAGGTTTGTGGACGTTGTACTCTACAATCTGATGTATTGCCTTGAACTGCTTTTCTACCATTTCATTTACATCCTGCATAATGTATCTTTTCAATCTTACTTTAAAGTATGTGTATGTCCTCCTCTATTTCACCCTAAGTTCATTCACTTCAGCTTTAAGTCCTGTCTTTTGTTCCTCTGGATAATATTTTACTGGATTGAAGTCAACACTTAAGTTGACCCTGACTGGGTTTAAATTCATCTTGGTTAGCTTTCATGCTCTACCTTAAGTTTGTTGTGACTGGCTTTGAACTCTGTTTTAAGTCCCTTCTGACTAGTTTTAAGTTCACTGAGCTTATCTGAAAGGGCCTGGAAGTCAAAATTCATTTTGTCATTATTATAAAATATTACTGATGCCAACATATATTACTGATTATATTCTACTTCTGACACCAGTTGTTATCTGGCAACAATATAATAATCTCATAGGATACCATGATACACCGAAGAGATTTTGGGAAGGTAAGAAGGCAAAAGACATAAAACCAACTAACAAGTTCCATTGTACTCTTTGAATAATAATAATAATAATAATAATAATAATAATAATAATAATAATAATAATAATAATAATAATAATAATAATAATAATAATAATAATAATAATAATAACCGTGCCCGGTCAGCTTACGTGGGGGTTTAGATCTGAACTTAGTAAGAGCTAGGCATAACCCTGTGTAAGACACTGGGGTGGGGGCCCTCAACCCCGACACGGCGCGTCCCAATGGCTGATAGGGGAAGCTCCTGTAGATATGCAGGACAGATGCGAATAAGGCTTCGCCAAATAAGCACCCGCGGATCAACTGAGGTGTCAAGAAAAATGGTCAACGGCTTCAACGGCAGAAGAGGACATATCCCAATGACAGAGAGGGCGGAAGAACCGACCCAAATCCACTTTGCGTCTGACTTGCAGCAAGCGGCAAAGTGGTCAGCGTCTGTCTCCAATGGAGCGGCTGAACATCACATCACCTGGCTGTAGGTTACAAAAAGCAAAAATCAACTATGAAGAGTTCTAAAACTGTGCCTCGGAAAATGCCGCTGCCTGGGGTACGCCAGGGCATCTCTCGAGCCACCGCTAGAGATGACAGCATGCGAGCCGGTGGTGGTGGGAGCGTAAGCTGCTGGCCTCCCATCGGGTCACCCGAACAAGCTACAGTAGCTCAAGACGATCATGGCGGAACACAAGAACCTGATTATCATACCGCACCTGGTGCGAGAGCTTTTGTGCCAAGTACGACCACTCGTATCAGTAAGCCCAAAAAACGCATTAAATGGAACAATGATATGAATGAATTTATCATGCGGGCATATCTTCGAATAACTCGTCTTGAAACTGAAATTGCAGGATATAGACAACAACTACACACAGCCTTTACAAATCAGTACCCAACAATGAAAGTTACTGAACAGCGCATTGCAGATCAACGAAGATCAATCATCAAGAACAATTTGATCCCGGGTCCTGTTCTTAGTAGAATCAGACAAGAAGTAACACAAGAACTCTTTCCACATCTTGAAAGTACCAAGTCTGACTCAACGGTTAACAGTCCCCCTGATACTGATATAACAGTACATACAAGTACTCCCGAAGTGATACTTTCAGATAACTCTGACCTCCATGACAAGACACATGTTGAATTCTACAAGGGCCTTCTAGAATATTCTGGTACCGATCCTACACAACGACCCATACTGCCAAGGCAGCAATCATCCAAAAAGTTTGGAAAAATCATTGAAGATCTTAATTCGAAAGTCTTGCCAGAATATCTGAAAGAGCATCAGACGTTCCCTGAAGTACATACTGCTATATACTGTGCAGCACTAGCCGCAGTACGACTGAACAATGGAAAGCCATTTTTGCCTAACAATAAGTCTGTCAAGAAAAAATTGAGAGAACCACCTTGGGCAAAACGCCTGAAAGAACGCATCATCCAAATCCGCCAGGACGTCAATCGCCTGCAGCAATGCAAGAATGGAGTAAGAGGGAAACGCCTAAATAAAAAAATTATTCGAATTCTGAAAATCAGTTCAAGGCAGAGTCTGGAGGAACCTGGAAGCACAGTACTACAAGAAACCCTCGAAATCATGAAGCAAAAGTTGGCCGCATTATCCAAGCGCCTCAAAAGATACCAAAACACCACAGAGAGAAAATCACAGAACGCAATGTTCGAAAGAAATGAGAAACAGTTCGACAACAATCTGAACGAGAGAACACAAGATGCAGCACAAGATGGAAATACGCCCAGCGAAGGAAAAATTCACAGCTATTGGTCGGGAGTATGGTCGAACCCAATAGAGCACAATGTGGAAGCCCATTGGATCAGTGAACTGAAAGATAGAACTAATGAAGTGAAGCATATGGCAACCAAGGCTGTTGAGATCGGAGAAATACAACAGAGCATCAAGAAACTGCAGAACTGGAAGGCCCCAGGCATTGATCGCATACACAATTATTACTACAAGAAATTTACATGTACTCATTTCCTTCTGACTCAAAATTTCCAGAAATTTTTAGACAACCCGGCAACATTCCCAGCTTTCCTGTGCACTGGCATCACATATCTGAAACCAAAGGATGAAAATCTGCAAAATCCAGCGAAGTATCGGCCTATAACATGTCTATCTACTCTATATAAGATATTTACACCTATAATAGCCAACAGAATTCTGAAACACTGCGAGGAAAACCACATCATTGCCGAGGAGCAAAAGGGTTGCAAGAAGAATACCAAGGGGAGCAAGGAGCAACTGATTATCGACACTGGGGTCCTGGAACAAGCACACCATAAATCCAGGAACCTATACACGTGCTTCATTGACTACCAAAAGGCCTTTGATTCAGTACCACACACTTGGCTCATACATGTTCTGGAACTATATAAAGTTGACCCCTCAATCATTCACTTCCTGAAGACGGTAATGGCAGACTGGAACACCTCACTTCACGTTTCTCTAAGAAACTGTAGTGTTGCAACGAGACCCATACCAATACGATGAGGGATCTTCCAAGGGGACTCACTGAGTCCATTATGGTTCTGCATGGCATTAAATCCACTATCCTACCTACTGAACACAAGTGGGTATGGATTTAGCATTAAGAATAAGCGAGAAGAGCTATTAAAAATCAGCCACCTACTCTATATGGATGACATTAAGCTGTATGCCTCTACCAAACCCCATCTCCAACATCTCTTCTCAATTACCAAGACGTTTTCTTCAGATATAGGCATGCGGTTTGGATTGGACAAATGCAGAACCCAAACTGTCATCAGAGGATCCTACTCAGCACAAGGGACACCTTTGAGTTTAAGCGACGAATCCATACAACAGCTGGAGGAAGAAGAAATGTACAAATACCTCGGTTTTCATCAGAGCACTCGTATGAAACATGCTGACATCAAGAGAAATGTCATGCAACAATATATAACACATCTCAACAAGGTACTATCATCAAAACTGACAGCTAAACATCTTACCAAAGCAGTCAATACGTATGCCGTACCACTGCTCAGATACTCCTTTGGTATCATAAAATGGACCCAAACAGAACTTCAGCAGTTACAAACGAAAACAGCAGTTTCACTCACCTGGTACCATATGCACCATCCTAAATCTGCAACCGAACGTCTTACACTCCCGAGATCAGAAGGTGGTAGGGGCTTCTTATCCATTGTCAATTTACATAGCAATCTGATATCAAGTCTAAGAGAATATTTCCACTTGAGAGCTGATACATCGTGTCTTCATCATGCTGTTTGCAGAGCTGATATAAACTATACACCTCTCAATCTGTCGTCGCCAGAAATGCCTGTTTCTACCCCACCTACAAAAGAGATGAATATGGCCAGGTGGAAGCAAAAACCTCTTCACGGGAAATACCCCCATGAACTGGATCAGCCTCATATCGACAAACCTGCGTCGCACGCTTGGCTGACCTACTCCGGTCTTTTCCCAGAAACAGAAGGATTTGTTCTGGCCATCCAAGATCAAGTAATTGCTACACGGAACTACCGTAGATTTATCATGAAGGATCCAACAGTTGTCTCAGACAACTGCCGCCGCTGTTCCAGAACTACAGAGAGCATACAGCACATCATCTCTGGTTGCCCACACTTGGCCAACACCGATTATAAGCACCGACATGATCAGGTAGCAAAAATCATTCACCTGAAACTTTCTGTAAAATGTGGATTTCTTCAGTCATCAACTGCATATTGGAAATATACACCTCCACCCATTCTCGAAAACTCTTCATATAAACTACTATGGGACCGAGAAGTCATAACCGATGTCACACTCAGCAACAATAGCCCAGATATTATTCTAATTGATAAATCAAAAAGATCCGCATCCCTTATAGAAATTGCTTGTCCAAATACCTCCAATCTGCAAACAACAATAGCCACAAAGATATCAAAATACACAGAACTGGCAATAGAAATACAACGTCTGTGGAAACTAGAATCAGTCACCACAGTTCCAATAGTAATATCATGTACCGGTGTTATTCCAAAATGCTTGCACAGCTCTCTGGCCGCATTAAACCTGCATCATCACACATACGTAGAACTACAGAAAGCCACCCTCCTGAGCACTTGCCACATTGTGAGGAAGTTCCTAGGAACGACTTTTCCTCTGACTCACGCCAAACAGCATGAAGATCCAGGCCGCAGTTCCAGTAATACTGAAGAACAGATTCCCTAAACGGGGACATAAGAAGTCTGAAGTTGTTTGTATTTATTGTATAAATGTATATGTTGTAATTATTTCTGTTGTAAATATTTGTACATGTATGTACCTGTAGTTTCATAATCAAGAGGGTGACTCCTTGCTTAGGCCGAGTCAGCCCATTATGTTACCGGCACAAGCCGAGCCTTCCTAAAATGATAATAATAATAATAATAATAATAATAATAATAATAATAATATATATATTTTTTTTTTTTTTTTGCGAGGGAAGTGTGGGAAATCTTTCATTAGACACTTGTGAGGGTCCGCACTCCACAAGCGTGTGAGATTCCTACTCACTAAAACCCACACACCCTTTTCCCACGACGTATATATCCGCCCCAGAACCGCTCTCGCATTACTTCAGGATGGTGTCGTGCTAATTTCTCAGGTTTCTTCTTCTTTAGTTCTCCTTACTGTCGTTCATGGGCATTCATATCTCTCTTTTTCTGACGCAGGATGCCTTCTATATATACTGCTATCTGATCCCAAGATTCCTGGTTTCGTAGCATCGCCTGCACAATAGTTTCTGGCATCAATTCTCCTTGCTCAGTATATAAACATCTTCTCTGAGTTGACCAATGATAGCATATGAAAAATGTGTGAAATACATCGTCTATATCATTGCAATAAATACACGCCGAGTCGCTCGCTCTACCTACTCTATGTAGAAATTTCCGGAAGTATCCGTGACCCGTCAATAGTTGCATGATGTAAAAGTTAACCTCACCATGAGCTCGGGCAATCCAATCAGCTAGGCGTGGTATCAGCCGCTTAGTCCATTTTCCACGAGGATCTTCCTCCCATCTTTGCTGCCACCGCTCCGTTCGTTGCCTATAAGCTAGCTCCTTAGCGCGCTTCTTTCCGAGCTCTCCCTGAGTTCGCCAGACTTCCTGCCTCTCTAAGGCAAGTAAATCAATCGGTGCTATTGCTGGTATCGCAAGGACCGCAGGTTCGGATACTGTGCAATATGCGCTTGTAATATGCAAAGCTGATCTCCGCTGTACCACAGCTATCCTTCGCCGGTATTTTTCAAACTTCAGAGATTCAGCCCAGACTTCGGCACCATATAGAAGTGTCGAGTGAACTATCGACATCAGAAGTCGCCGTTTGCTAGACTTCGGACCTTTAACGTTGCTCATTAATCTACTCAGCGCAATCGTTGTTTTCACCGCCTTATCTGTCACCCGTTTGATATGATCCCAAAAAGTAAGTTTGCTATCAAGTGTCACTCCGAGATACTTTATACTTCTACATGTTTCGATTTCTGTTTGTCCAATATATATTGGAATGACGGTCGTGATCCTTTTTCTTGTCAAGAGAACAATCTCTGTTTTATGATCTGCAAGCTGTAATCTGTGATTCGCCATCCAATCTTTTACCCGTCGCATTACTTGATTTAACTTAAACTGAGCCAACTCCAAATTTCGAGCAACTATCAAAACAGCTATATCATCAGCATAGCCCACTAGCGTTGTGTCTTCCGGCATCTCTAACCTCAACAATCCATCATACACTATGTTCCACAGATTTGGGCCAAGGATGGACCCTTGTGCTGCACCAGCTGTGAGCCGTTTCACTCTCTGCCCATCTTCTGTGTGATATCCTAGAGTACGATCTTTCAAATAATTTCTCATTATGCGAATGAGATACTCCGGTAGTTTGAAAGTATTTTGAAGCGCTTCCAATATGTCATTCCAACTAATCGAGTTGAAAGCGTTCTTAACATCAAGGGTCACTGATTACCCGTTTGTGCCCTTTTAGCTGTATTCAACACTTCCCATACTGCATCGATTGTCGAATGCCCTCCTCGAAAACCATGTTGACGATCAGAGAGGTCCCCAGCTAGTTGAACTGCTGAAAGTATTCTTGGCTGCAAAAATTTCTCTAATCCTTTACCAGCAGTATCCAGCATACATAAATAATAATAATAATAATAATAATAATAATAATAATAATAATAATAATAATAATAATAATAATAATAATAATAATAATAATAATAATAATAATAATAATAATAATAATAATAATAATAATAATAATAATAATAATAATAATAATAATAATAATAATAATTTGTTTTACAAGGGACTGTGGAAAATCTTCAAAAGACACTTGTGAAGGGTGCACACTCCACAAGTGTGTGGCATTCTTAACCACTAAAAAAACCACATTCGCTTTTCCCATGATGTGTATCATCACCCCGGAACCGCTCTCGCAATACTTCAGGGTGATGTCGTGCTTACTTAGTCTTTAAGACTTATTCTTTCTTTATTTTTCCTTTATGGGCGTTCATACACTTCCAAATCCCTCTTTTTCTGACGAAGGACATCCTCCACATACACTGCCACCTGGTCCCAGGATTCCTGGTTTCGTAGCATCACAGAAATGATAGTATCTGGTGTCAGTTCTCCCAATTCAGTTTCCACACATCTTCTCTTTATCATCCAATGGCCACACACAAAGATGGTGTGAAGTACATCATCAATGTCGTCACAGTATATGCATGCTGCATCATTCGCTCTGCCCACTCTATGCACGAATTTCCAAAAATATCCATGTTCTGTTAGAAGCTGTGTGAGGTAGTAGTTGACTTCATCATGAACCCGTTCAACCCAGATATCCAAGCGCAGTGCCAGTCGCTTGGTCCATTTACCCCAAGGGTCGCTTTCCCATCTGAGTTGCCATCGCCTCATCTGTTGACTGAAGGCATGCTTCTTTGTACATTTCTTCCCCAGCTCTCTTCGGGTACGCCACGTTACTTGTCACTCCAATGCAAGTAGATCTATTTTGGCTATTGCTGCCACCATGAGGATTGCAGGTTCAGAAACCATGCGGTATGCACATGCAATATGTAAAGCTGCTCTCCATTGTACAGCAGCTATCCTTCTCTGATACCAAGCAAATCTCAAGGATTCAGCCCAGATTTCAAAGCCATAGAGGAGCACTGACTGCACTGTCGACGTGAGAACGCATCGTTTACTGGATTTCGGACCTTTAATATTTCCCATCAGTCTACTAAGTGCAGTTATGTATTTTACTGCCTTATCTGTCGCTCTCTGAATTTGATTTCAGAATGTGAGCTTGGAGTCAAGTGTCACTCCTAGATATTTTGTGCTCGTAGATGTTTCAATCACTAACTCGCCAACAGTCATTGGCACAAAAGTCTCGATCCTTTTTCTCGTCAGAAGAACCATCTCCATTTTGTGTTCTGCTAGTGTTAGCCTATGACTCATCATTCATTCTTTTATGCGCCGCATCACCTGATTCAGTTTGATTTGAGCCATCTCAACATTACAAGCCATTATCAAGGCGGCCACATCATTAATGTAGCCCACAAGCTTCATATCATCTGGCATTTCCAAACATAACAAGCCATCATACATGATGTTCCAAAGATCTGGGCCAAGGATTGATCCCTGTGCTGCACCAGCCATCAATCGTTTTGTCCTTTGTCCATCTTCCATATCATATAACAGAGTACGGTCCTTGAAGTAGTCTCTCATTATGCGCATAAGATTCTGTTGGTAGCTTGAAAGTTTCTTCAAGAGTTTCCAGCATGTCACTCCTCCTTGCCAAATTGAAAGCATTGTTTACATCCAGGGACAAAAGAAGTGTCAATTTTCGGGAATGATGATTGCCCGTTTTGCACTCTTTCTGCTGTATTCACCACCTCCCACACTGCATCCATCATCGAGTGCCCTCTCCGAAATCCATGCTGGTGAACTGATAAATTCCCTGCTAGCTGAAATGCTGAGATAATTCCGGGTTGCAGAAGTTTCTCCAGGCCTTTTCCAGCTGTGTCCAACAGACATAAAAGTCTATAACCACCAGGTTTTCCTTTACTGTTCAAAACCAATTGGCCATTTTGTATCGGGAACTAAAAACACCAACTTGCAGGCAGTGATTGTACATATTCAGCAACAGTTCTGGACAGAGTTCTGATATTATCTTTAGCACTTTTGCAGGTAGACCTATACCATCTGGTTCTGGAGTCTTCTTGTTTCTAAGAAAGTTAATAGCTCTATTCAGCTCTTCTACTGTGAAGAGGGGTATATCGTCCAGTACTTTTTCATTGTCATAGTCAATCCTCTCTGTATTGTCGGGGAATAGTGTATCCACAATTTCTTTTATGGTTTGCAGATCCATGCTCGGGGTTGAAAATGTCCAGAGTTTCTTCATTACAATCTCATAACCTAGTCCCCATGGATCATCTTCTACTTCTTTAGCCAGGCCCACCATTTATCAGCTTTACTCCTTCTAATTGCATTGCTGAGTTCCTTCTTCGCTGACTTGTATTTCGCTGAGGCTGAGGTATTTTCTGGGCTGCCTCTCATCCTCTGAGCCCTGCGTCGAAGTCGCAGACAATTTCTTCTCAGTTCAGCAATCTCTTCAGTCCACCAGAACACTGGGCGCTTGCTAGTTCGTGGACTCTTTCAGGACATTGAGGCATTGCATGCTTGCTGGATTAGCTGCATGGTGATTTCAACACATACACCAGCTGTTTCTTTCCCTCTACAGCCAAAACATTTTTCTGTTATGTTCTCCATTCCATTCCATGTTACATCAAGAAATTTTTCCTTGTCGATACCGGCTATGTTCCACCGTGCTGGCCTGTGCAAGCTGTTTCTTACTTGAGGAGCTTCCTGGAGCAGTTGAAAGATGATATATTGGTTATCACTCCCCGTATACTTCTCAATCACTTGCCATTCAGTAATCTTAGGCGCAATATCCTCCGATGAGAAGGTTACATCCATTATTGTTCCCTGACATCCGTCGTCAAAATGTTGGTAAATTTCCAGTGTTGGTACATTTTCAATGTTGTTGACCACCAACCCATTCTGGCTGCCATCTCCATTTTAAATCATCCTCTGGAGTCTGTTTGTTGCATGCACCATTCCGATGCTGGAGCATTAAAATCACCAGCGATGCCTAGTCTGTTTTCCATTCTGCATAATGCATCCTCAAGACCATCAAGTTTCATCTGAAAGTTGTGAACAGATTCATTTGGTGTAAAATAACAGCTTACAATAGTGATTTCCCCGATCTGTACCCAAACAAAACATCTTCACATCCATGCTCTGTTATTGAAAATTTTCCTGCTTCCATCTCATAAATTAGTTGTTTCATAAGGTCATTAGCTGTTTGACTCCTGTGTATGTTTGCTTAAAGGATTCGCATCATTTGCTGTGAATGTTTGCCTTTTCAAGAGCTTCATAAAATATTGTGCATGCATCCGATCCTGGAACATGATTTCGTTTAGCTTCATTGACAGTCTGCACAAAGCATATATCGCGGCTTATTCTTTTTGCAGTCTACTGCCTTATGAACAAATTCTCCGCACTTAAAACAGAGCTTACTTCTGTCAGGGCCTGTGCAGTTTCTTGCCTGGTGTCCATATGATAGCCATTGCAAGCAGTAAGGTTCTAGCACGTACTCTGCAGTATAGACGTCCTATCTTAATTCTTCCTGCTTCTAGTAGTTTCTGAGCATCCTCATCTTTAGTTTCGAAGATGGCAAGATTTTTTCCCCAGCTGTTTGGTATGTATGTATGTTTAGTCATCAGCCCGAAGGCTGGTTGGATCCTCAACAGCTCCGCCATCAGCTGTCATAGATGGCCTAGGCATCACTGAAGAGGCGTACTAGGGAAATGAGGAGTGAGGTAGTTTCCCGTTGCTTTCCTCACTGAACCAGAAGTTGCTATTACATATCAGTCTGCCAAGCCCACTGAAATGCATGCACCAACCGACCCTATGAGCAATATCTTCACACCATTCATAGCAGGGACTGGCTGCAGAAGAAATGGCATTACTAGCATCACTCATACCTCAGTCACTTTCATTTTGTCAAAGCTAAGGATGAAGCTGAGACAGATCAATGAAAGTAACAAAATTGCTCTAGCCTATACCAGAAGACATAGTGCACTGTAAACACTATGTCCTGCCAGCAAAGGCAAGCTGTTTGGTAATGTGACCGATATTTTCAGCTCTCCATGGGGATTACCGGAATCTCATCTTACAGCTTCCTCCACATCTGCAGTGGTAGTGACGCCATCCATGTCTTGAATTTCCAGTGTAGTTCAGGGGATTAAAGTCTTTGCATCGCCATCTTATCCGATGGCATCTCTCAGAGATTTACTGAATATCTCCCTGTTTTCAATATGTGTTGTTTTATGGAACTCAAGAACAACAGCCCCAGCTCTTGTTTTGCAGATAGATTGGATGCCTCCTCCACTGTCTTCCGGCTTCACCCTGTTCCTGATATCCTTCAAAACATCAGCGAAAGTCTTACCGTTCAATGGTTTTATGATTACGGGTCCTGAATGACTCCTTGATTTAGAATAAAGTTGTTTTCCACTCTCGCTAACCGCTGTACCTTCAAGATCGTTTCTGGCCCATTTTGTTGGAATATGTTAATGCTAATGCTTCCTATCCTCACTCTTCTTCATTCTCTTCTTTTTGGATAGAAATATTTCCCATTTTCCTTGGTCTTCTCCATGTCATTTTTCACTGGTGATGTCCTGGACAATTCCTTGTTCCCGTGCAGTTGATCTCTTCTTTAGTTCTTCTGTAGATTTCTTCCACGACATCTTACATGTTGCTGCAGCCTCTAAAGCTTCTTTCAACTTCATGAGGCCATTTTTCATTTCCATTTATAGATTTTTAAGAGGAATAGCTATGATGATCTTAAACAGTGATTTTGCAGTCTCAAGATGCACCACTTCTTCATACTGCCCCCATTTTTCCCAAGCTAAGCCCAGCCATCGAGCGAGAGATCCCAAGGTGGACCGTTCGATCGTTGGCTATCACTTTCTAGAGGCATTTAAGGGATGTTAAGGATTGATGACCAAGCAGGATAAAAAGAAATGTTAAAACAACACTCTGACATTTATTCACATAAGCAAACAACAAATAAAATACTCTTGCTGATATGTTTTGTAAAATAGAACTTCCATAATATTGCATTTCTTCATTTATGGTAACACGTGCTCTTAATCTCCAGCCTTACTGTGCTGTAATGAAAAACCAAAGAAAAATTAGGCCTCTTGCCTTTCCGAATCAAAATATTTGATTGAAAGAATTAAATAAGTTAACATAGAAGTTCATAAAATCATAAACAGCTGTCTTGCTAACGAGTGTTTTACAATAAATGTGTTCAAAGCTTTACCAACTCAAAGTAGTCTCAACACGTGGTTTTAAGATGTACTCAACTGAATTTATCATTTACAACATTTAACATTAGTCAATGACACCAACATGAACTTTAGTAGAAAATGAAAATTGATTTCAAAATTTTCAAAATTAATTAATTATTATTCTGATTATTATTATTATTATTAATTTCTCATCATTTAATTAACCTATGTTTCATTGTCACACGATCGTGTTCTCATTAAATTTCCACTGCATTATTTACCTAATGATCGTCATCAGCATTTCAGAATAATTATTTTCAATTAATTATTAATGACTTGGTTTCACCATAACTCCAAGTAATCATGCGGCTAACGAACTACACTTCTGATCTTTGTATTTCATTTCTATTCAAATTAATCTTAAAATATTTCAAAGTTCAACTATAAATGAGTCAGAAATTTACATTACCAACGTGTGAGCTAGTTAAATAAATTGTATTTACAAATCGAGTGCCTTCATAAAATAACGAGATGATCTTTCCTTTTAAATCTCGATAACGAAGAAAATAAATCCCTTTTCTAGTCTTCCTCGACTTAAGTTAACCAAACTTTCCCTTAAGGGCATGAAAATTACTTCTTAAGGCAACACACAACGATGAGTGTAATCTGCGTCGCAGCAGGTGCACGACCAGATCAAATTAAATGGGACCAACATGATACAAGAAAAATATACCTATTTACATGCACACACACATTCACACTAGGGAACACGTCTTTTATGTACATTATTTACATCGAATCCTGTCTTGGCAAGTTTATTCATGATTTTTAGAGTTGGACAGGTCACGTAATATCTAGCAAAAATAATCTGTGTACTGAAATTATCCTTCATTTATAGTGGCTAGTGATCGAAGTCATGGGTATCACTTGGTAGAAACACATTTCACATATCAACGTAAGTTCATCTAACTCATAAAATTTTAATGGAAGATTCTAGTAAAATCCATAAGCACTACCATCGTTTGGGCTACAGGTTGAAACTATCGCGAGCGTGAGCCTTAATCGTATTATTTTTATTCCCTACTTGTGAAATACACTCGCAACACGTGCTCCAATAATTATAATCTATCTTGCATTCCCAATACACAAGAATAAGTCAAATATCACCATTAAATCATCAATTGCACAATTATACAACAAGTATCCCTCAGGATTGGTCATATCCCAGACTCTTCATGAACAGAGCACATTCAATCTCACATATAAGGACTCTACAGTAATTTTATGGCTCACGAGCGTTTAATTCTGCTTTACCCGATCTTTAGTCAATATTATTATTATTTAAGTGATTATTACATCTACTGATCCTCGTGGAATATCGTAAAATTAGATGACTTCATCATAAATACAACAAGTGATCTTAAAAGACACTAGGTTCGACCCTATTCACTCAAAATGTACACATAAATTTCAGTCCAGTAACTTCCAACATTACAAGGAAAGTAGATTTATCGCGTGGTCAGTGATTATTAAGTATAAAGCTCCTAAGCATGGGAAATCATTCAAAGACAACCTACATGTCTACTCTAATAGATTAAAAAATTTCATTCACACGTACCTAGTCTACCACGACACCTTAAGAAGTGGAAAAATGAAATATTTCTAACTACAACAAACTAATAGATCTACGACTTAAAGAAGAAAGACCTCTAGTTGTACAAAAGGTAAGACAGATAAATTAAATTAAAAAGGTACTCAAGTTTTGATGGAGTTCGATTCCCGTCGACAGTCAATTATTTCAGCATTTTCCTCCGGTCAGTCTCCTTCCAATTACCAGACACGCCTCACATTTTTACAGCTCCATGGAGGCTCCGTAGCAGGTGTCCCTCGATGAAATTATGATGTCGGTGGTTGCGGAATTATCCATCTTGAGGTGTTCAACTTCCAAGACGACTTCGGTAGAACGCCGGTCACAAGCTGTAACTGAGATGACAAAATTAAGTATATTCCACAAGCGCACGTCGAATATAGTTAGCTCGTCTACACAGTCACACTTAACTTGGTGTTTAAAGCGTTTTTATTCCATAGGAATACACTAATGGTTTCTCTTAATTCTAGCAGAACGGCGTCGACTTGAACTGAAATTACTTCTCCACGTGGTCCGATACCGTGGTGCAGCACAACACGACGAAGGATATTCAGAGTAAGAGCTTCAGAACTTCAGAGTAAGAGTTTCAAGAGAGCGATTTACTCGAAACAAGGCCTTTTTATATTATCAGCCTGGGAGGTGTGATCTTCAACGAGAACGGTAATTGGCTGATGGTCTCATTTAATTGGCGCAGACTATTCCAGAAACAGACTGAGTTGCGCACGTGCGGTAGTCACGTGGCTTGCTCTGACCTTGGCACAGTCCTGCTGGTGTATCACCCCTCTGAATGACGAAAAAAACTCGTTCTTAGCTCGCCACTACTCCCCAAATGATATGCTGCGGTTCCAAGCAGACAATAAAATTTTCACTTTCCACTTGTTGACAATATTCATAATATCGCCAATTTTAACGGGGACAGTACTGATATTCCGTTACCTGCCGACTGATATCATCAATCAGATTTAAGCCAATACTCCTACTGTTTTTGCTATTGTGGATACTTTCCCTTGATACTCCAATAATAATAATATTAATAATAATTGTAAGCTGTGGTAGGACAGTGAACTGGAACTGGATGTTGTGTGCTACAAGAAGTTAGAGTTTGGAAATGTAAAAGTTTCTTTTTAAATTTAACATAACTGAAGGATTTTATTTTGTTTGTAATATTTTGAGAAATGAAGAAATAAGAACTCTGGACTTTGATGGAATATTTGTTTATGTGGCTGGGGTATGTGTGTAATAATTTTTCTTTCAGGCAATAGTAAAATATAATTTAAGAAAACCCCAAGATTGGATTGTTAACATTGCAAGAGTGATAAAGTGATTTGTATATCATGATGTAATTTGGTAACATTTAAAAAATGTAAAGGTGCTTTAATTTGGAACAGCCTGTACCGCACGCGTGGTTATAGATATTGAAATAACTGATGTAATTTATCTAGCGTCTGTAGCCCGGAAATCACCATGTATGGTTATGCGAATGTATTGGCAAACGAGAATCTAGTGGAAATTGTTTCTTATTGGTTGATTGTAATCGGGCCATTTCCGGTCTTCTTGCCGGCTTTGGAAAAATGATGCGTATGCTCGGCGTCATTTTCCATCCGACCGCCCTAGCGAGCGTTCGCGCTCGAGGGCTACCCTCGGGAACTCCTGCCTTTCCGAGGTAAGTGTTATTTCAGTGCTATTTTCATGTTATCAATGTTTTCTGATTTCGTTTGATTTAATTTAATTCCTTTGCGTTTCGGTATTTTCTTGCTTAATGTAATTTTCAAAGTTTTAATATTCTACGTGTCTTGAGTTTGCCCTAGATTCTCGATCTTGTAATTTAAAGTCTTTCTCCTGTCTTTTAATCAACTATCCTTTCATTTCTGTTTTGGTTTCGTAGTTATTCCGTTTGTCAAATGTGTAAAGTATCTGCTGCTCTGTTATGTGACTTAGTCTCTTGTAATTTTTTTATTTGTTATTTTAATAGAATTGAGCCAGAGGGTGTTTCATGTAAGTCTTTTCTCCCCCATAACATCATACGTTCCATGTACCTCGATAAGGGCTTCCCGCTCGTTCCACATCCTGTCTTAGTTGTCATTTTTAGGCCTGTAAGTGTTTCCTATTTTTGCTTTAATTTTGCGTATTCAAAAGATACTCGTCACGCTTCTATGTTTTCATGTCAATACACTGCCTCTGCGTTATTTACTATTTCCTTAGTCATATTATTAAGTATTATATTATTTACTACTGGTTTTACCTTATTATTATTATTATGTTATTTACTATTTCTATTATTATTTTTATTTATGTACACGCTCGAAACAGCGGTTGCAATAATAACAATCATTATATAAAGGCTTTGCCTTGTCGCTGCAACCATTGATTTCTTCTCTCTGTGATCCTTTTCATCTCTCCATAACCTTGGCATCCCATCATCTCAACTACCTCTTCAACGACCTTCCGTGGTTTCCCTCTGCCTTTCTTTCACATCACCTTGCCTTCGAACAAGTTCTTTATGAAGTCATTATGCTGGAGAATGTGACCAAAACTGACGCTTTTCTCCTTTTTATCATTGTTATTAAATGTTGTGATAGTACATATATCACACCCTCGCACTATATGTAGAAGTGAGAGTTAATATTGTCAGTATTTGATTTTTATTATTATTATTATTATTATTATTATTATTATTATTATTATTATTATTATTATTATTATTATTATTATTATTATCATTATTTCATTTGTATATTTATTCTTAATATTGTCCATGTGTGGTATGAGTAATTTGTTTTGTATGACAGCTGGGAAAATCATTGCTATAATAACTCAGGAAATTTGGATGAGTCGTGTGTATATCCCAGTCTGATGAGAAAGACTTGTTGATGTAGTCGGAAAGTTCCGATGACTCATGTGAAACACCTTAGAGTCCGTTGATCTTGTGATCACCTTGTGACACTGGAAGAGATTCAGGGCATTGTCTTGACATGTGGATCTAATCATGGTTGGATGGCCAGGATCAATCTTGACGTATCATGTGAGGGAAGGGGCAGGCTGATGTCTATAAAGGTTGATCATACGGCGAGAGTGCTGAGAGACTGTATGGGAATGAAGTAGTGCTGGTATACTTACAACTGGATATACGGTACTGGAGTGACACTGCTGCATATACTGGACTGGACTTCAAATACGCACTTGGTATTGTATCACTTGTGATGGTTTGGTAGTTTATGTTGGTGAAAGCTATCTCAGACTTTCCACAGTTTATGTTCAGGAATGACAAGTGTGTGTTGCTCAAATGTATATTTTTAAAACAAGTTAGAGTCAGTGAACACAGTATTATGAGGTACAGCATCTGTGTGATATAATAAGTGCCGATTATGAGAATCGGCAAGTCGTATTGATACAGAGACAGTGAAGGGTTCTTATCTACATGTATTGTTCAACGGTCTAACTACAAATGGTGGCTTAGTTCTCACTTTCATTTCCCCACTGCTTCCATTGTTGTTGTAAATATGGAGTCTTCCAGCAATATTTTGTATGTGTATTATATGTATATTTTTGTGTGTTGATGAGGTGCTCATGCATGGATTTTATTGAGAATATAGTTAGTTATTTTAGAATCAGTAGCGTTATTGATGAACTTAGGTGCAATTCCTACCTATTCAGTTGTTTTCAGAAGGTTAGGTAAGGCCTGAAGCAGTTGTACCAGTATGCAGCTTTTATGTTCATGCCCTGGGAGAAAAAGAATTATTATCATGCTCTATTAAAATTCGAGGGATCCATTCTGGTGAACTCTGGCACCCATACTACAGACATTTTGATTAATTATTGTTATTAATTTATTAATTCATTTTATTTCAGTTATTTTATTAAGTTTTGAGTAATTTTATTTATGATTATTATTAGTACATTCATAGGAAAGTTACAATATCTCAGGGTGTTATTTCTCTAAGCACTTCTTCATTAGTTTTCTTCTCACTCCAGCTAGTTCTTATCATTTTCCTCCATAGCCACATTTCCACTGCCTCTAGTTGTTTCACGTCCTCCTTCAAGAGAGTCCATCCTTCACAGCCATATAGCAGCACACTCCAAATGAATGTTTTGATAAACAATTTCTTTTGTTCAGTATCTACGGATTTATTAATTAAGAGCTGCTGCTTCTCTTCAAAGACTTTCTTACACTGGAATATTCTGCTTTTTATTTCCACAGTACGTCTGTTGTCATCGGTGTAACGGACTCGTCACTTCACTGGCATCTACGAAATTTCCCATGCACATAACCTTTTTTCTAGTACTAATATGGACTCACCCTCATCTTGATATACACCGTATTTTCTCTGCAACTGGGACTTACATACTTCAGTGAATATTTATTTGGACATCACATACTTTGCACGAACTCCGCTCTATCCATCTCTACGATCTGCTATAATCTGACTACCTTCTCGCCTGCTGACGTCATACAACACCGCCTGGTTTGTTGCGCATGCTCCCGTAACATCCGGAATCTTCCAGATGTATTTCTCCTCATTATTTCCCCTCTACTCTACTGTATAAAAACCTGGCCTTTCACCGGATTATTTGAGATGGACTTTAGCCTGTGTGGAGGGAGGAACACCAAACGTCGTCTCCGTCCTTAGGGACATGTGCCCAGGAGTCTCCATTTTGGGGCAGTACTACGTATTTCATGATGAGGTATGACAAACTTTAAGTTGCACCAGGAACATTTTCCTTTGTAATTCTGATAGGGAGCATGGCATTTCCAGGCCAAAATTCCACTCACCTTTTAACTATTTAAAGTTTCTTTTGAAGAACTTGGTTACAACTCTCTTTCGAGGTGTGTTTGTGCTGCATTTGGAACTCCGTGAGTCCTCCACACGGTCATACGTAAACAGTGCTTCGCCACTCGTGTCTGCAGTTGTATGTGACTGTCTTGGAACAGCTTTATTTGTATAACATTGTGATTTCGGCTTGCATAATAATTTTACTTGGTGTCAATTCGTGTGGTAACTGACGCAGTTCCAATTTACATATTTGGACTTTACTTCGAAGACTTCTTGCTGTTGTATTCTGATCTTGTAATTTTGTATATCTTTTCTCTTATATTTCTTGTTACTCTTGGTTTCTCATCAGATAGACATATTTTTCCTTTTCCTGGCTTGTTCCTTTCCATTCCTTCTTTGTTCTTCCTCATTTCCTCTCTTTCTCTTTGATATTTTATTTTGTATAAGATTCAAATTTTTGTATAAATGGTTGGGAAAGTACCACATTTGTATATTCTTCTTTTTGTGTAAATTTGTGAGAGGTTCTGTTTGTTTATTTCAATATATCTGTCTCTAATATTTATTATGCTTTCTTATCTATTCTTCACCCATCATGTCCCTAATTTTACTTGACACTCCCGTTTTTTTCCCTAATATTCTTTACACACGGTTTCCACTGCGCGACTAGCTAGTTCCTCTTGAATGCTATTATCTTGATAGTAGGAAATCTTTATTACCACGGCCTCTATTTACAATTTGGCATAACTGGATGGCGTGAATACTATATCTAACTATTTGGAAACTACTCGGTGTTGTCAATATATTAGGATCTTCCCTTAGCACAATTATTATTATTATTATTATTATTATTATTATTATTATTATTATTATTACATATATATATTTGTATATAACCCCCATCGGGTTACATCGGTAATAACTGATCCTAAGTAGCAGAACTTGTGCACCTGTTTTATTAAAATATATCCAATTCTGAGATGTGCTGCTGGCTTCATTTTAGATTTGCGTACAACCATAACATTGGTTTTATTTACATTAATGTTATGCTGGAAATCTTTAAAGATGGATGTTAATTTGTTGAGCATGATCTGCAGAAGTGTCAGCCAGAAGTGCAATGTCGTCGGCAAATCTAAGACAGTGTACAGTGGTTCCATTTATTTTAATGCCGGGTGTTTTTGATTTAAAATTTTTCATGGCCTCTTCATTGTACAGATTAAATAGAAATGGTGATAAGGAACACCCCTGTCTTACTTCTTTCCCGATCCTCACCTTGCATACTGTTTCATTAGTTTCAATATTTATTCTTGGATTGATGTAGAGGTTTAGTATTGCTTTTCTGTCTTTCCAGTCCAAATGAATATCCTTCATAATTCTGATCAGTCTTTTCCACTGAACATTGTCAAAAGCTTTTTCCAGGTCTACAAAAGCTATATATGTATTTCTGTTAAACTCCAGTCTTCTCTCCAAGATGGTTTTAAATGCTATAATAGCTTCTTTCATTCCTAATCCTTTCCTGAACCCAAACTGATCATCATCTAGATTCTGCTCAATTTTCATTTTGATTCTGTTTTTTAATATGCATGTGAATATTTTTGCTGCATGTGAGACAAGGCTTAGTATTCTGTAATTGGAACATTCTGTTGAATCTCCTTTTTTGTGCAGAAGTACTGCTTTGCTTTCTACAAAATCCTCTGGCATATGTCCATTTTCCAGTACTTGGTGATTTTTAAGAGTTCATCCTTCAGCTTTTTTCCAGAGTTTTTTCCACAGTTCAGCAGGCATTTTGTCTGGTCCAAGAGCCTTTTTATTTTTCAGCTGTTGCAGTGCTGTTTTGAATTCACTTCTCACTATGGGAGGACCTAGTTCATCTTCTTTCAATCAATACTGATCTGCATTTAGGGCAGTTGCCCAGATGGCATATTCCCAATCTGTTGTTTTCCTAGCCTTTTCCTAAATGATTTCAAAGAAATTGTAAATTTATTGAACATCTCCCTTGGCTATTCCAATCCCTAACTCCCCTTCCTATAAATGAATATTTGCCCCAGTTTGTCCTCTTGAATTCCAACTTTATCTTCATATTGTGATCTTTCCTACTTCTATAAACACCACTGAAACATATTCGTCTACTAATATCATTCCACGCCCTCTCTCCACTGACAGCTCGGAACATACCACTTATGGAAAATTCTAAATTCCCATGGAGGGAATTAGATATTTTTCACCAATAGAGCATGTCAAAAAACATATCAGATGTAAGGCTTTTCAGGCGTTTGCTCTATTAACCAGCATTTCGTCTTAGGTCTGACACTAGGTTCATCAGAGTGGGATGTGTCAGAATCTACCTACTGACGCTGGGGTGTATGCAGGTGAACTTATCAGAAGCCCTTATAAGAGGCACAGTCTGATAACTGCATACGGGAGATAAATCTCTACAATGGAATTATTGCCCACCTAGCAATTCCGAATGGAAAATTCTAAATTCCCATGGAGGGAATTAGATATTTTTCACCAATAGAGCATGTCAAACAACAGATCAGATGTAAGGCTTTTCAGGCGTTTGCTCTATTAACCAGCGTTTTGTCTGCAGTTATCAGACTGTGCCTCTTATAAGGGCTTCTGATAAGTTCACTGCATACACCTCAGCATCAGTGGGTAGGGTCTGACACATCCCACTCTGATGAGTCTAGTGTCAGACCTAAGACGAAATGCTGGTTAGAGCAAACACCTGAAAAGCCTTGCATCTGATATGTTTTATGACATACCACTTAGTCGAGCAGCTTGTCTTCTTTCTGCCAATTCTTCCCAGCCCAAACTTTGCAACATTTTTGTAACACTACTCTTTTGTCGGAAATCACCCAGAACAAATCGGGCTGCTTTTCTTTGGATTTTTTCCAGTTCTTGAATCAGGAAATCCTGGTGAGGGTCCCATATCCTGGAACCGTACTCTACTTGGGGTCTTACCAGAAACTTATATGCCCTTTCCTTTACATCCTTACTACAACCCCTAAACACCCTCATAACCATGTGCAGAGATCTGTACCCTTTATTTACGATCCCATTTACGTGATTACCCCAATGAAGATCTTTCCTTATATTAACACCTAGATACTTACAATGATCCTCAAAAGTAACTTTCACCCCATCAACGCAGTAATTAAAACTCAGAGGACGTTTATCAACATACCATTGCCTGCTGTCCATTTCACAACATTATCGAGGTCACGTTGCAGTTGCTCACAATCTTGTAACTTATTTATTACTCTATACAGAATAACATCATCCGCAAAAAGTCTTACCTCTGATTCCACTCCTTTACTCATATTATTTATGTATATAAGAAAACATAAAGGTCCAGTAATACTGCCTTGAGGAATTCCCCTCTTAATTATTACAGTGGAACCTCGATTATCCGTTCCCGGAAAATACGTTTTCCCGGAATATGCGTTCAAATTACGTGGTCCCGCGAGCATCGTAATTAAATCACGTTGTAATAGTCCCGCATTATCCGTTCCTCGAAGAAACGATTTCCCGGATTAACCGTCCAGAAATTCCAGTCCCATCAACGCTAAATCCTCGATCAATCGTTTTTTAATAAACTGTATCTCACAAAAGGACGGCTATGGCATATTTATGGATCTTGGCGTTAACGCCCCGTCACTGCGATAATTAAAGCAAGTACTGTACCGGTACTGGAAAAACGATCGGCGGTGAACTTGCATAAGGGACCATCTTAGCATCGCATTCGGGTGGTATTGTTTAGAGAATCTCGGAAAATCATAAAGCAGAGAGTGGCGACAACAATTGCAAGGAGACACGGCGCATTTCGACAGCTCTGCTTGAAGACGGAACGAGTTTCGTCAAACGTTCGCACTTATAAAACGTCCATATTACGTCCAGGGTTAGATGTTTATATTTTTACTTTTTTCGATCGTACTGCCGAAGAGGTTTTTGGCACTTTGCTCAGGGCACTGCAGAGTAACTGGGCTTTCAGGCAGGAATCGAAACTGCTTCTTAACACAAATTCAGTATTTTTGATATTATCGTACATGATTAGGCCTATGTTAGCGAGACCAAAACACATGTTGCACCTACATGTAATTTAAAAAAAAAAAAAGCCATGGGAGGTCTTGGAATTGCCCATTACTGTTTAGGTCCTAATGTAAGACTGGAAATTTTACGTTTTCGTGTTAAAATACCAAAAACCGCAGTCGTTTTATTTGCGCACGTTACATTTTAAATGGTTGGTATAATTTCAAACTCGCACTGACATGTGCAGCGAGCGCGCTTTCCAGATGACCTCAAGGTCACGAATAACCGTAATTTCTGAAGTTTTGATATTTCTTTTATCTTTCCAATTTGTTTGGATTTGTGACGCGCAGAATTGAATATAATGCATTCGAGAACTTTTAAGAATCGATACTTATATTCGAAACCATGTTTTCGAGTTCAACATAACCTTTAAAAGTCGACGTAGGCCTAATTTGCGCGGTACGAGATTTCCAGAAACTGACTACGAACAGTAGTATACCGGAGACCAAATTACAATGAAAGATTAAGAAATGAACGGATTTCACATTCATTTTGGGTGCTTTCGTATCTAATGTGCTTTATTTTATTAGATGAGAGAATTAAAAACTACTTGTGGTCGATTGTCGTTTGGCTTGGCGTTATTAGATTTTTCGAAGAGTTTGGCTAGCCTAATCAAAGTCGCTGAACTGAAAGAAGTTTTCACGGGAAACTGACGAAGATTCCCCTGTAAAACTGAATATAAAGTATCGAGATTTTGAACTCGCGTACTGGTAATTAATGCGGTTTCGTGGTCTAACATGCCCGCCTCTCATCGATTGCGACCAGGTCAGACAATTTTACCTGGATATAAGTCTGGTTCCAGGTCCACTCAGCCTACGTGATTACCTTTAATTGTGGAGCTATCTAATGGTGAGATGGCGACCCCGATCTACAGAGCCAAGAATATCGGCCGAGAGGATTCGTCGCACTGACCATGCGCACCTCGTAATCTGGAGTCCTTCGGGCTGAGCAGCGGTCGCTTGGCAGGCAAAGTCACACTGGGGCTGTAGTTTGGTTTGGTTTAGGAGTTTTATAAGATTATAATTATACATATTTCATTTTTGTGATGTTTAGCCAAATTGTTGATGGTTTTCATTCATTCCCGGATTTTCCGTTTTCCCGTATTGTACGTTTTATTTTCATGGTCCCTCGAAAAACGGAGAATCGAGGTTTCACTGTACAGGGTCAGATAAAGCTTCGCCTACTCTAATTCTCTGAGATCTATTTTCTAGAAATATAGCAACCCATTCAGTCACTCTTTTGTCTAGTCCAATTGCACTCATTTTTGCCAGTAGTCTCCCATGATCGACCCTATCAAATGCTTTAGACAGGTCAATCGCAATAAAGTCTATTTGACCTCCTGAATCCAAGATATCTGCTATATCTTGCTGGAATCCTACAAGTTGAGCTTCAGTGGAATAACCTTTCCTAAAACCAAACTGCCTTCTATCGAACCAGTTATTAATTTCGTAAACATGTCTAATATAATAAGAAAGAATGCCTTCCCAAAGCTTACATACAATGCGCATCAATCTTACTGGCCTGTCATTTTCAGCTTTATGTCTATCACCCTCTCCTTTATACACAGGGGCTACTATAGCAACTCTCTATTCATCTGGTATAGCTCCTTCAACCAAACAATAATCAAATAAGTACTTCAGATATGGTACTATATCCCAACCCAGTGTCTTTAGAGTATCCCCAGAAATCTTATCATGCCTTTTGAAGATCCTCACATACACACTCCCCGGGTTCATTAATTACTCCTGGAATGTCCTTCTTGGAACCTGTTTCTACCTTAAAATACCTATACATTCTCTTCCATTTTTCACTAAAATTTGTATGACTGCCAATTATGCTTGCCATCATGTTATCCTTAGCTGCCTTCTTTGCTAGATTCAATTTTCTAGTAAGTTCCTTAAATTTCTCCTTACTTCCACAGCCATTTGTAACTCTGTTTCTTTCCACTCTGCACCTCCTTCTTAGTCTCTTTATTTCTCTATTATAATAAGGTGGGTCTTTACCATTCCTTACCACCCTTGAAGGTACAAACCTGTTTTCACATTCCTCAACAATTGCTTTAAACCCATTCTTTCACCAGAATGAATACTCCCCCTCCCACCATCCCTATCCTATCTCTATGATACACACTCCTGTTCCATTTATTTTTAGTTACAATTACCTAGTAATTTTTAATTTTTTGTTTCTTTATAGCCTCCACCAATAGAGGAAACAAATCCAGGAAATAAATTAGGTTACCTTCAAAGGTAAGTCAAATGTTACCGGTATGTTGTTTGTTGGTTAGTTAACAGTTATTGATTCCTTGAGATGAGGAATATTCTTTACTCCGGTGTGTGATGTTTTTATTACGGGTGAGCATGCACTCATTTGCTGAGTGCGGGTTGAGGTCAGTAGTGGGAAGGTAAACACAAACAATTTTAAGTGGTTTATTACCTAGGTTTAATATCCAGGGGAGGAGGGACAGGGGCAAGTGTCCCCCTTCCAAAGTGGAAATAAATAAATAAATAAATAAATAAATAAATAAATAAATAAATAAATAAATAAATAAACAACAAATTTTTAAATTTCTGAAAAATTTAGTAACAGGTTGGTTGTTGGTATTTCAACACTTTGAAAGAATCTAAACATGAAATACAGATGATTACCACAGAGAAGATCATTCCTTATATTAACACCTAGGTACTTACATTGTTCCCCATGAGGTACCATCACCCCATCAACACAATAATTAAAACTGAGAGGACTTTTCCTCTTGGTGAAACTTACAACTTGACTTTTCATCCCATTTGCATTCATACCATTGTCTGCTGTCAATCTCACTACATTGTTTAAGTCCCCCTGCAGTTGCTCACAGTCCTGCAACTCATTTACTGTTCTATACAGCTTAACAATAATCCGCAAATATCCTTATCTGTGATTCGAGATATTTACTCATATCATTTATATATATAAGAAAACATAAAGGTCCAATAATACTACCCTGTGGAAACCCCCTCTTAATCATTAGAGGATCAGATAATGTTTCACCTACTCTAATTCTGTGAGTTCTATTTTCTAGAAATGTAGCCACCCATTCAACCACTCTTTTGTCTAGTCATATTTTCCTCATTTTTGTCAGTAATCTCCCATGATCTACTCTAACAAACGCATTGGATAGGTCAATAGCGATACAGTCCATTTGACTTCCTGAATCTAAAATATCTGCTATATCTTGCTGGAATTCTATAAGTTGAGCTTCACTGGAATAACCTTTCCTAAACCCGAACTGCCTTCTATCAATCCAGTGAGTAATTTTGCAAATGTGTCTAATATAATCAGAAAGAATGCTTTCCCAGAGCTTAAAAACTACACAGGGTCAAGCTGATGACCTGTAATTTTCCACTTTATGTTTGTCACCCTTTTCCCTGTACACTGGTGTTACTATTGCAACTTTCCATTCATTTGTTATAGCTCCTTCATGCAAACAGTAATCAAATGAGTATTTCAGATATGGCACTCTATCCCAACCCATAGTCTTTAATATATTCCCAGAAATCTTATCAATCCCAGCTGCCTTCCTAGCTTTCAACTTTTGTATCTTTTTATAAATGTATTAATTATCACAGGTAAATTTCAATATTTTTCCATTATTAATCTCCTCCTCTATCAGGACATTATCTTTATATCCAACTACCTTTACATATTGCTGACTGAATACTTCTGCCTTCTCCAAGTCCTCGCATATACACTCCCCTTGTTCATTAATGATCCCAGAAATGTCCTTCCTGGAACCTGTTTCTGCCTTTAAGTATCTAGACATGTCCTTCCATTGTTCCCTAAAATTCATGGGGCTCCCAAATATGTTTGCCATTATGTTTTCCTTGCCTGATTTTTTCGCTGAATTTAATTTCCTAGTGAGATCATTCCAGCTCTCCTTACTCCCGTAACCACTCCTAACTCTATTTCTTTCTAATATGCACTTCCTTATAATCTATTTATTTCCCTGTTATAATATAATGGGACCTTACTATCACTTACCACTTTTTAAGGTACATATCTGTTTTTACACTTCTCACCAATTGCTTTAACTCTTCCTATACTATTATATGCCATCTCTGTCATAAGAACTATAAAATGTACATGTATAGTTAGCCTGTAGCAACAAGGAGCTTTCTAGAATAATCTCATCTCATTTCATGACAACAACAATTAGAATATTCCAGATGCCATTTACCATACACATATATGTAGGAGTATCGTAGGTTATAATCTTAATTTCCGTGTTATTTATTTAGCTTATGGCTAGTACATAACTATACATACAAATATTAAAAAAAAACACAATATAACACCTTAAACAATCAACCAATCTCTAAAACAGTTCAGAAACTCAAATCTAAGCTGTCCAACCATTGTACAACCCCGTCAGAAGCACACACAAACTCCTTCAGCTGACCGGAGTATGATCGCCTAGGACATTCGGTGACAATATGACGGATGGTCTGTTTCTTCTCACCACAGTTGCCCTCAGGGGAGGAGCACATACCCCACATATGCAACAATGACCCACATCGTCCATGATTGGTACAGACTCTATTGAGAAGAACCCAAGTCCTTCTGGGGAGATTAAAACCAGGTGGTGGGTGTTGGCGACTAAAGAGGGTCTGCCATTCATCTAGAGCTGTGTTGGTCCACTCCAATTGCCATTCATCAGAACCGTTAAAGTTCCTATTGATGAGTTCCCTTGCAGTCTGAATGGGCGGAGATCTTGACTTCAGACGTCTATACCTAACAACCATGTCTTCATGAATGGGAAGACTTGGGTTCATTGTTATCTTCCTGAACTTGCGAATTAGGTTGTTTTATCTGCGAATCCTTGGAGGTGTTATGTGGCTCAAGACTGGCAACCAGAAAAGAGAAGTAGATCTGACTGTGCCGCTGACAATGCACATCGTCTGATTCAGAACAACATCAATATTCTTAACATAAGGGCTGTTCAGCCAAACAGAAGAACAATACTCGGCTGTAGAGTATACCAGTCCCAGTGCTGACGACCTAAGAGTGGATGCTGATGCTCCCCATGTAGAACCTGCAAGTTTCTGAATGATATTGTTCCTGGTCTTCAGTTTAGCAGCGGTATTCATTAAATGCTTCCTGAAGGATAGTGTCCGATCAAGAGTTACTCCATTCAGTCGTTTTTCAAAACCTGCTTCAATGTGGGTTGTTAACGCAAGAACTTGGTCTTCACAACTACGGTTAGGTCTAAAATCGGCTTGTTCTGCTGGGAGCGATCGTAAAATTAGAGGGCTTATTCTATTGTAGATGAGCCGTTCCAGAAGTTTGTAACAAACACTCATTAGAACAATTGGATGATAACTTTCAGGACAATCGGAAGGTTTACCTGGTTTCAGAATAGCCAGAATCTTGGTTCGTTTGAACTCTGGAGGAAGTTTGCCCGTAATCAGAATATTTGGGAAAAACCGTAACAACCATTTCCTTGTGTTCTTCCCACAATGGTTGAGGAATTCAGGGTGAATGCCATCAAAACCAGGTGCTTTGCGGTTTTTTGTTGTCTTCAGAGCAGACAGGAGCTCTTTTTCGGTGAAAGGGGCAGAAATATTTGATGAATCAATATTATGTCTTTTCATGAAGGTTAATTCTTTTCTTATTAACCGATTGAGTTCTTTCTTAGGTTTCACTTTAGACAATCCAGCAATCCGTTTGACAACTTGATCAGGTGATACAGCAGATTTGGGCTGTGGAATGTGAGGTGATCTTCCCAACTTCTTTAAGAGGCTCCAAGCCTTCCTGCTAGAATGTTTGAAATCCATTAGTCTCCACAGTTTCTGTCCACTTGTTCTGTCTGGCCTCAATTTCTAGCTTGGTTCCACAGTTTGATTGCAGCTAGCTGGGATTTTTTTTTTTTTTTGACAGGGTTACAGTTTATGGATCTCATGTTCACAATCGTCTGTATTGATGACATATAATATAAAAAATTCCCTTGAAAAAGTAAAAAATTTAAAAATCCACCTTTGTCAATACAGTTCAACATAACCTATATTAAAACACACTTAAAAGGTCAAGATTAAAACACTTCAGTACATGTTTCAGTCAGATATTTTAGGCCTTCTTCAGGCACATATAAAACAATGAGTAGAAAAATGTATGACGTAAAGTTAAAAATAATTAAAATTGACAAAAAGTATCACATGAAAATGTCCATCTTGATGGAAATGGATATGACTTTAAAAAAAAAAACATATGTCTGGGTTCTTCATGAATTAATTGTTGAATGTTCGAGACAATATTCTTGTTATGTAAATCTAACACTGTTGAAAACTGAGGACAGCCACTGAACAGTCTAGCAGATCCCACCGTAGCGCACACTTCATTTACGTTCTTCATTAAATCTTCAACAAGCAATTAATAGAACGCCATACCTGTCTTTTCACGTCAACTTTTCCGGTCAATGTTCTGTGTTGACTTCCAAATGGAAACCCTGTTTGTACACAATAATTCTTCCACCAAGTGTGCTGCTTCAGGCATCAATTTCTGATAATGAGACAAAGTCTTTCATAGTGTATTGGCACTGCCGGTGGCTCCAAATAGCCTACGCAGTGGCCTCCACGGTATGTACTAGCCATGAGTCTTGGTGGGTGTGCTAAGTACCAACTGATGAGCCCAACTTAGCACACGGGGGTGAAATGTTGGCAACCAGGAATGAGTTAGCTGGAAAATTTATAATGTCCAATAACAGACCATTTATATTGGCATTATAAATTTACTCGTTTGGGACAAATATTTCAGGTTCCCTATGGGAATCAACATCTATATCATAGCCATGCATATCAAATTACTCAAAAAATTATTCCTGATATTTCTATTATTTTATCTTCTCCAGATTCTGTCTGTAAGCGGAGATATGTCTCAAGTTTATTTTCTTGTCAGGCCTGAAGTCTCCCGCATTTCTTGTTAGCAGACTGGCATCAGAAAATCCTTTAACATCAAGTGGATGGCGTTCCCTGTCTCTGTTCCTGTCATACAGTGAGCCACACCCGAACTGATGCTGTGATGCTCCCAAAAGTGCGCTATTGCACCATATTGCCCTTTCTTTGTGGTCACATATGATTATACTCATTAAATATTACCTCCAGTGGCCCATGAACAGAACAGTTCAGTATGCCATACGTCGATGGTAATGTTCCGTGGAGGACGAGCGACATACGGCATTGAGTTCTAGTGCTTATATATTCGCTTCACCGTACTACAGACGTTAGCAGAGTACTGGAACACATTCCGCAGTGCTTGTAGTTCATTAAAAAATACCAGGCAGCAGCACATCATCGGAACCTAATTCTATTATGATACTACCGAGGCAGCTTCATAGCCGCATGGTAACACGCGGGTAACGGTTAGAGCCAGTTTCCATAATTAATGTAATCTTTTCATTTCTCAGTGATTAGTATGTATGTTATGTTTCAAAAATGTATCATGGTGTGTGTGACTCTGTAACTTTTCATGTTTTTAATATGCATTGTGGAAATTTAAAAAAATTAGAGTAGAAAAAAAAAGTTTTCGAAATGTAATTATAAAAGTTACTGGTTTTGCTCCAATTTCGAAAATAAGGTATGCATGTGTAGCTCAAATGTTGCTGAATCCAAAATAGGTGTGTGACTGTTAGTAAGGTTATCAGTTATTTTTGTATAAAAATGTGAATGCACACTGAAATGCTGTCGTAGGACAGGTATCCTAATTATGATAAAACCTTCAATACTCGTATCTTGAAGTTTTATGATGAGCCGAAAGTATTATGTTATTATTTTTATGTTTCGTGTCCATGGACGTATAACGTGCGGATGTACGGACACACAGACTTCCAATATGGCGTCAGGGAACAGCACCATTAGGTCTCTGATGTGAAACATGTATATTTTTTCTTTGTAGATTGTTTTTGTGACGAGTGATTGTTTTTCTTCATCTGACAGGATAAGTTGGTAGTGATAATAAAGTTGTTTTTAGAAATACGTAAAAGTGTTCTCGTGTGATATTTTTATTGCGTAAAATAGAAAATCGCATATAGAGAACGAAAAATTGGGTATCCCCCCCTAAAACCTTCAATACTGATTCCGGACTTTTCTGTTTCTAGGTCTTAAATTATACCTAGAGATCCCGATCTCCATGTCTTCAGTTCTCTCATCCTCCAAGGTCGGTACCGACACATGTTGATCCTCTCTGGAGTTCGTGTCCTTCTGGGGTCCTTTAGAGAGTTCCCACTCGCCGGTCCCTCCGCCTTCTGTTAGGGGTTGAGGTAATACCTTTAATTCTGACGTATGCACCTTCGTCGGCGGCATACTTTTCAGAAGATACACACCATTCCCCAACTTTTTCTCCACCTCAAAAGGTCCGAGCCATTTTGGGGCCATCCCAGCGTGGAACTTTTGAGGCTTGTTGCTGAGGGGATGGTTTCGACGAAGAACTAGTGTTCCCGGTCTGAGCTCCGTTTCTTCCGGTGTATCGTTGTTCTCGGCTTCTCTCCTGGAACGCTCTTCGGCTTGGCTATGTGCCTGTTGTATTCGCTGCTGGTTATGTACATACCATGTATCAAGACCCTCCGGTTCCTCCTCTCGTCTATGTATGAAGTCCCAGTCGCCAGTTCTCTTAATTGGGCGTCCAAGAAAAAGTTCTGCGGGCGAGAAACCTGTGACGCGATTAATCCGCTGTCTGATGGCCAAGAGGGACTCATGTAGCTGTTGGTCCCACTTGGTATGTTCTTTGTCAACCAAGTGAATTCGGAACATCTTCTTCAGCTCCTGAGTTCTCCGTTCAGTTGGATTCGCTTGTGGGTGGTAGATTGGTGTCGTCCAGTGTTCGATTCCCCATTCTAACAAGGTTTGCAACCACTGTCTCGAAGTGAATTGACTACCATTGTCTGTGAGTATACACCGAGGATATCCATAACGACTGAAGACTTCTGTCCTTAAGAGGTGTATGATACGTCCCGATGTAGCTTCGGGGATGGCGAATGCTTCCACCCATCTGGTGAATAGGTCAGTCACCATGACTTTTCCCGTTTTTCCCCGAGATGTCCTAGGGTAGGGTCCCATAAGGTCAATAGCGAGTACCTCCCAAGGTTGATGGGGTCGTCGTCCTCTCATGCTGGTACTCGCCTTTTGATTGTTCGCCTTAGTGCGAGCACAGATAACACATGCTTGGACGTAGCTCATAATTTCTTGACGCATGTGTATCCAGAAGAAAGGTCGCCGAATAGAAGAATATGTTTCCTCTTGACCAGGATGCCCTGCTTCTGGATCATCATGATATTTATTCAAAATCCTCGTGGTTTGCGACTTCGGGATGACGATGACCGGGGAAGATCCAGGCAGATGTGAAATGTATTTGAGTATGCCGTCTTCGAGTCGGAAGTTCTTATAGCACATCTTAAACTGGACTGGGACAGATTGACGATTAGTGCTGCGTTTGCTGATCCAGGATTTCATTCGGTTACAGGACATGTCCTCAGTTTGCCATTTCCTTATTAATTCCAAATCGATCTCATTATTCCTTCGATGGATAGCAAGAAGCACATGATCGGTTTGAGGCCTCTTAGTTGGTAGAGGGATCTCTCTCTCTAATAAATTCGTCGCTGATACCTGCCCGTCCTCAGGATTTCTTGATAGGCTATCCGCCGCTTGATTGGTCACCCCAGGAACGTGACAAATCTCGAAGTCAAAGTCGGCAAGGATCAAGGCCCATCGCATGAGTTTGGACTTCAATCCAGATACTTGGTTCAACCACTGAAGTGAAGAGTTATCCATAAATAGCCTGAACTTCCTTCCCTCTAGGTAACCTCTAAACTTCCCGACAGCCCACACCACTGCTAATGCTTCCTTCTCGGCTGTACAATAGTTTCTTTCGGAAGCAGAAAGTTTCCTACTGGCATACTCAATTATATCCTTGCTTCCTCCTCCTTTCTCGTGAAACAGTACAGCCCCAAGACCGACGTCACTCGCATCCGTCTGTAAGCAGACTTCCCGGTTTGTATCCAGATAGGCTAGATTTGGAGCATCACAAATAGCTCTTTTTATCTCCTGGAAGGCTGTTTCTTCCCTCTGAGTCCATTTAAATAGCATGTTCTTGTTGAGGAGGTCGGTTAACGGAGCAGCTTTCGTCTCAAAGTGCGGCACAAAACTACTGTACCAACCGCAGAGCCCTAAAAATTGACGTACCTGGCGTTTCGTTCGAGGTCTCTCTTGTTCTTGAATGGCCCTATTCTTCTCAATTTGTCTCTCTAATCCCCTGTCCGTCACTACATGACCTAAGTACTCAACCGAGTTTGATGCGAATTGGCACTTCTTGACTTGGCAAGTAAGTCCGTGGATCCTCAGTCTTTCTAATATTCTAGTTAGGTGTTCCAAATGGTCCGAAAATGTCTTGCTATATACGAGGATGTCATCCAAATAGACCTGACAGAATTCCCCTGTGTATCCTGATAAGACTTCGTCCATCAGACGCATAAAGGTGGCTGGAGCATTCTTAAGACCAAATGGCATGACTCTGAATTGATAAAGTCCTCTTGGGGTAGAAAAAGCAGTCATCGGTCGAGATTCTTCTTCGACTTCGACTTGCCAGTAGCCCGAGTTCAAATTGAGGGTACTGAAGACTTTTGCCCCACTCACTTGCTTTATCAGGTGGCGTAGATCCGGCATGGGGTAAACATCTGATATAGTCTTGTTATTAACTTGACGTAAATCTACACACAGTCGGTAATCCCCACTTTTTTCTTAGGTAATACTATCGGAGAAGCCCATCTTGATACCGAAGGCTCAATCAAACCTTGGTTCTCCATTTCCTTGACCTTCCTTATTACAAATTTTCGCTTATCTGGGTTCAATGGGTAGGGCCTTTGTTTGACTGGTGTATTATCCTTGCATGCTATTTTGTGTTTTACCGTTGTAGTAAACCCGATTTTATCAGTGATGACCTCCGGGAACCAGTAATTTCTCAAGATCTTCCTTCTCCTCCACCTTCAACGGTCCTGTTTTCAGTTCCGCCCATACCTTGGGTTCTACTGTTTGTGACTCGAGAGCTTTATTTTCAACCCATGCCAGTCTACATCTTTTCCTATTACCAAGGAATATTTCATTAGCTGTGTAATCTATCACTACCCCATATTTAGTTAAGAAGTCATGTCCTAAGATTATGTCAGGTATCAAATCCTTGATAACCTTTACTGGTATGTCTATGACTTCAGGGGAGCATTTGGCTCAAAGGAAAGTACAACCATCAATCTGATAATGTGTGTGACGAACTGCCCCTCTGACTGTTTCCACCTTATCAGGACGCATAGGTTCTAAAAATTTAGCCACATTCAGGCTCACAAACGAGTGTGAAGCTTGAGTGTCAAGGATAGCGATTACCGGCTTATCATCAATCGTCAAATTAATAGCCGGGTGGGGTGAACTAGGCTCATCACTACAAATTTGACCAATATATTTACCTTCCAGCCAGGTGTCATGTATCTGGGGCTGTTTCATTCCGGAACCCTCCTTCCCCCAGCTCGGACGGTCCCAAGCTAGTTTTCCGGACATTGTCCCTTAAAATGCCCGATCTGCCCGCAACGGTAACATTTCTTGGGTGTCTCCGCTGTTGAGATTTTCGTTCTCGAGGAATGGTAACTGGTTTCCTCGCCCAGTTTTGCTACGATGTGACGGAGCTCTTCAAAAGTTCTTGGTTGTGCCACTTTAACAAGTGATCGTACCTTATCATGTAGCAGCTCGATTATATAAGGAACGCTCGTGTCAACATTTTCTTTTTCATGGACTCGTTTAAATAGTTGGAGTTTTTGAATTATGAAAGCTCCTGCTCTCATCCCACTGGGTTGTGTTTCAGTAAGGAACTTCTTTTGGACCGACGCTTGGACAGACTCTGAGTCAAATCTCTGGACGAATTCCTTCTTAAATTCCTCCCAGTTGAGGCTGAGCCCTTTTATTTTCTGCCACCAAGTCCCTGCTGATGCTTTTAGTTGTTGACTGACAAGTTGTAAGTATATCTCCGTAGGTATATTCGTCCTACCTAGTAAAGATTCTGATGTTTTTAGGAATACTTTAGGACACTCTTCCAATCTCCCATGAAATTCTGGTAGGCTATTTCTGATTACCCTGGGATCGACCGGTATCCCAAGGGAAAGGTCCTTACCTCTGTTAGGTTGAACATTGCCTATGGAAATGTTTTCTTCCAGGGTTGAAATTTTTCTCTTAACCTCAGATTCAAAATTCTTAAGTTTCTGGCCTACTTCGGTTTTAAACTGGTTGGATTCCCGCTCGATTTCGCCAATCTTTTCTTCGACTTTGTTTTCCAAGGCATGCATTTCATTTACTACTTTGTCTATATCTAATTCTATGTTGTTGAGTCTATCATTAATTTTTGTAATATCTTCTTTCAGATCTCTTACCAAGGAATCGATTCGGCCTTTTATCTCTTGAGCCTGAGTCTCGATTTTCCCTTCGAGTTTTTCAGATTGTGTCCCGATCAAAGTAGTTAGTTGCATAAACATCCGGTCGTTGGCTTCCTTCTCCGAGACGACTTCAAAATCGAAGCTACCTGGGTCTTCTTCATTTTCTATCAGATCTTGGCGTAGTCTCTCTTGTAGTTCCGACTTGCTCCCAGCCGTCGGTAACCCTCGGGATATCAGCGCCTTTCGTAAAATGACGACAGTCATTTGATCAATCTTCATCATTAAACTTCGAAAGTCCTGTCACGGTCGCCAATTTTTCGTTCTCTATATGCGATTTTCTATTTTACGCAATAAAAATATCACACGAGAACACTTTTACGTATTTCTAAAAACAACTTTATTATCACTACCAACTTATCCTGTCAGATGAAGAAAAACAATCACTCGTCACAAAAACAATCTACAAAGAAAAAATATACATGTTTCACATCAGAGACCTAATGGTGCTGTTCCCTGACGCCATATTGGAAGTCTGTGTGTCCGTACGTCCGCACGTTATACGTCCATGGACACGAAACATAAAAATAATAACATAATACTTTCGACTCATCATAAAACTTCAAGATACGAGTATTGAAGGTTTTATCATAATTAGGATACCTGTCCTACGACAATGCTCAGTCCACAGTGTAAGATCTAACTTCACATGCTTAGTCTTCAATGTGTTAAAGATCTAGGTTTAGGTAAGGCTCCTGAAAGCAGCAAACTAATTAATAATAATGGTATTGATTTTACATCCCAGTAACATCTTCTACGGTTTTTGGAGATGCCAAGGTGCTAGAAGTTTGTCCTACAGGAGTTCTTTAACATGCCAGTAAATCTACCGACATGAGGTTGACATTTTTTAGTATGAAGATACAACCAGACTGAGTCAGGATCGAACCTACCAAGCTGGGCACAGAAGGCCAGCGTTCTACTGTCTGAGCTATTCAGCCTGGCAACTAATTAATAGTGAAGCAAGCTACTGGCTGTGATGGGATAAGTTTCAATATGTTGAACAATATACTAGATATTGTCCTTCCTACTGTACCATTTTGTTACATTCAAGGCGCTTATACGCAAGGAAAAGGGGCAGACAAAATGGTGCACGGCAACTTCAGGTAGTACAAATGCATAAAAATTGTCACTGAAACTCAGATAAATCTAAGTCTAGAAGGTGCAGAATTATAAAGGCCATGCAAAGGAACTTTAAGTTGGAACAGATATTGTTTTAAAATATAATTGAAACTAATTCATTCTTTACTTGAAGAAAAAAAAGACCATACTGGATAAGTCATCGCAGAAGCAAGAAGAAGGAATCTGTCGACGTTCTGGAGCAAAATAATAATCTAAATAAGAAGACTGAAGTAATATTCTGAGCTAGATATAGCAGAACAGCAGTCAAGATATGAAAAGGATTGGAGGTCTTTAAGTTTAAATATTAACGAAAGGCAATATTGGAACCACCAAAAGAAGAGGCAAGAAGGCAAAATTCTGTACTACAAGCAATCTAGTATACTGAAGACTAATCAAGTTAGCAACTGGAATCCACAATTAGCCAGAGAAAAATATATTTATTAACAAGAAACCATATCTGCATAATAATAATAGAGACAAGGTTCCACGTATAGACAATAATATATATTGAGAGGCTAACATAAATATTTCAATTATGTATACTGCCAATATAATGTTAATTTCTACTTTCATGAGCGACTGTGACATCATGAGATCCGCCTAAGCTGAGGGAGCAGGTTACCTGGGATGCCATAACGAGGCTGAGCAGCGGCATGCATTGGGACCAGAGATGACGTCTGGAGTGGTAGAAATCAGCCGCATGGAACACGCATAACACTCGAGCAGAAGGCAGTATTCCCAGATGAGAGACGAGATATAAGATAAGTTTCCTGTGAAAAGGTATTTATGACATTTCAGAAATAATTTATTTCGGTGAAATATTTAGCTTAGATGTATCCCATGTGCCAAATTCTAACTGTTGGTGGCAGGTATTGGTCATATAACCATGAATATTAATTATTTTATGTAACATGTAAACTCAAATGTGAAGTGACATGGTTACGTTGATATTTGTAGTGAGTGTATATCGATTTAACATACCAATCTACACGGAAAGGCTATTCAGTTATGAATCTGGAGACGTTGGAAAAAATGCATGTATTATAAAATATAGATGAGCTTTAGGAGGAAATCAGATTGACGAATATGACCGCACCTACCTGATAATTAAGAAGAGATGGATCCTACTTGGATTATAAGAATATTATAGAAGTAATATCGTCGAGAGAAAGTAGTATTGTAACAAAAATGATGTTATAAGGAAGAATAATGAGATGTTATAATTGAGAAGAGTGATGATTATGAAGAGATGGATTTGAATTGTGTATTAATAGAGATGTTGAGATTTAATGTTTACTTTTCGAGAGGTTATATGCAAGAAGATGTTATGATGTCGTATGATACATGTTGATAGAGGATCGTATTTGGAATGGTTATTGTAGGGTTAGGTCATGTTGAGAAGAATGTATTAGCAAGAGCCAAGCTGATTTAATGTCGAGATTTGAGACACATTGACAAAGAATATGATTAGTTGTTAGCCTCTATATGTTTAATGGTGAAGATGTAGGGATTTATGTCAAGAATTATTGTTGTATTTAAGATCATTCTTTCTCAAGCAAGCAGTAGATTGATATATTGAGCTAATTTGAATTAATGGCACAGCGGTATATGAAATAAGGTCAAACTATGACTGATGGTAGAATAATATATGAATATTTGGCACATCCTTTCGTTTACTATACTAATAGATGATTAATGAAAGGTATATTTAGCTTGTTTATGATTGTTGGTATTGAAAATGAGTTAATATAGGAGAAATAAATAAATATTTCATTTTCACCAACATTTTTAAGGGTATGGCAACACTCTTTAGCCATATTAAGGAAACTTATTGAATATCTTGGCTCTCACAAGTAAGAATATGTCATAAAAGACCCAATATGAAATAAATAATAAAGATGAAGACCTTGTATAGGGACAACAGGAATATCAATTATGAATGAATTTACGTGTTCATAAATGTGACCTTTTTCAATTTGTAAATGGCTTCCTACGGCCTCAATTCAAATAGCTTATGTGTTTCTGACAACATACTGGAGAGGGCAGCACTGTGTGATATAAACACAGATCGTTCCTTTTGCGAGATGAGAAGTATTATCTCTTTGTTTATGGGAGATGAATTAACAATGGAGCCCATACAAAGCAGAGCTGCATTCCTATCTTATAAATGGGCGTTTAATATATTCAAACCTTGCTCATATTAACATGCATCTTATTGTTTTGATTATTCATATCGCAGGTACGTTAATTCTTGTTTAACTTTGGTTCTGCAGTTCTTTAGTATTACTATTGGCCCTATTGATTATGGCTGATCGATATGCGTCTTCCGCCCCAAACGCCATTAATGAGATGTGTGTCTGTTAGTATGTTTGTGACTATGCCATGATGATAACTGAGTCTCTAATAGATTCCATTTATGTGCACTGCATTGTATGTTAAAAATTAAATAATTGAAAAGGAGGTTCAACCTATTCAATACTTAAAAGAAAGAAATGCAGTAATCACATTCCTATTTAAATGGGACCGGTTTCGACCTTAGTCCAGGTCATCATCAGCCGTAAAAACATGTACAATGTTTATGAATATTGGAGGTCAGTTTCACACTCTGATAGGCACAAAGACACGACACCACATTCTGTCATGCACAAAGTCACAACACTATCAACTAATATACGAAGATCAAAAATAACTTGAAGTCGCGGACGAATAGATTTGTAGTAGAAAGCCGCCAGCTCCTGGTGATCAGCGCGGCACATTCAAGGTCATGCGCTGCGGTCGAACGCCAAAGTAGAGTGGAGAATGTTTTGAAGGTCCAGAATTTGTCACGGTTGCGGGAAGTTAAGTACGTATATAAAAATATACGACGCAAATCAGCTCCATTCTCGTCGTACGGGGCACGTGACATGGTGGTTTTGAGTACGGGATTCTTCCGATCTCGTTATATTGTTCGCGTTGTGCACACTGCTGTCTGGTATACGAGAGACCTGCAGTTCGTGACCAGGTGAGTCACCCTATATGGATTGGTGTTGGACTTTATTAATTGGAGCGACCGCTCGTATTGCCTGCCGTACTGGCATATGTGTGTTGAGTTTGGGAGTGTGTGCGTGAGTGAGGGGAGTGGAAAGATGATGTACCGGTCAGTTCTATTTTCATTTTAAATTTAGTTTCTGTACCTTATTTTTGTTCTTGGTACAGTATTACTTATTTTGTCTTGGTCCCTATCTCGGGCGCTTGCCTGCCCGTGAGGCAGCCATGTTTATTTACTTTCATTCTTGTGGGCGATGCGCTTGCCTGTGTTTTCTCCTTTAATTTTAAATTCACTTTTTTGGTCCAGAGACATTCCTCTCTCTGGTGTGATATTGTCTTTCATATTTGTTTTACCTGCCTTTTTTTTCTCCATGCTGCAGAGAGGTTTTTTCGTAGAGATATGGCTATTGTTGTTGTGTGGATAATGAGCAAAAAGAATATATATGCTTGAAAGAAGTCAATCTCATAAAAAGAACGACCTAACTGGGCCGTGTGAGCTGTATTAATACCTGCACATGATGTAACGAGGTTATATTTGAGGCGGCGAGCTTGTGATAATAGTTATCTGTATCTTGGAGTGTAATAACGCCGCGCTCACGCTATAATGTTTTGACATCCACTGAACGAGGTATGCTTATGTTACAATCCTTTTCCCTTTTTAAGTTATTGACATCACCATTTTGCTTATCTGTTTCAATTTTACTTTATCAATAATCCCCCATTTAAGTTTTATTCGGATTTTATTGCTGTAGTATTAGATTGATATCCTTATTCATCAATAATGAGGGACATTTTCAGCTCAAGGCTGTGTTCTCCTGGCCTTTGCTAGTCGTGGTCCACGCCTCATTTTTTCCCCTACGTGCGTATCATTTTACGTCTCACATCATTGGTAGGGAAGGGGGTGGTGCAAAACTAATCAGTTTGTGAGAATTATATCTTCAGTAGGGCAAGTTGTCCACATCGTTAGGCTTAAACTTTTCGACAGAGTTGAATCATGATTTTGGATGTCATGAAATGATGTTAATTAATTCAGTAAAACAACTTTCGGTATTTAATGAATGTATTAGTATACAAGAAGAGACCCCATTTCAATTATGTTATTGCCAGACAGAATGTAAATATGTTGGATTTCATGTGAAACATCTTGTCCTTTTCGCTATATCGCTATTTATTTTCATTTTTTTATTCAGATTAGCATGCTAATAAACTAGTATAATGGTAAGTTTGAATTATTATTTTTGAAAATAGGATAAGGTATGTAGTGATAAGTTAATATAGTCACTTATAGTAATGATTATTCACTCTGAATGTCTAATGGAGATGTCCACTGGCAGAATCCATTTTGAGAGCGATTCTTAGAAAACTTGCAAGTCATCTTTCTCGGAACCTTTGATAAATGAGTGTGATAATGACGAGATAAATTTCTTCCCTGTGTTGCTACCAGGATTTAACCACACTCCGACTTGGATGCAGGTCGCGTGGACTACCTTAACTTGCATAATAAATACATCCCCTATGACTGGCATTTTTCCTTTGCAGTGGAAGTAAGCTATTCTTTGCCTAATCCCAAAAACAATAGTCCTACTTTACCTGATGATTTAAAACCTGTAAGCATATTATCTTTCCTGCCAAAAATTTTTGAAAAAATAATTCATAATCATATTATGACGTACATAGATGAGAACAATTTACTTAATAAATATCAGACAGGATTTTATGCTAACCACGGTACTGCAATAGCTTTGGTGAAGGTAATTAATGACACTGAATGTGCTATGGACAATGGCCAGGTAACAATTTTAATACTATTAGATCTGACTAAAGCCTTCAACTGCATGGAAAAAGACATACTTCTGGCAAAATTAGAATCATTGAACTTGAAATCCAATGTAATAATGTGGATAAAATCTTTTCTGTCAAATTGTAGTCAGTGTGTTTACACCACGGAAAGAACATCCTCATGGAAGCAGGTTTAGGTTCTATAATTTCTCCTCTTCGCTTTTCACTTTATATTAACAATATTTCATCAAATATTGAAAACTGTAAATATTATCTATATGCAGGTGATTTACAGGTCTATGCTCACATGAAAGTAACTGGTATTCACTAAGCTATATGTAGAATTAATCAAGACCTTGTGTGTTTGACTATTGTGATGTCATGTATGGCAGACTAAGTGGCGTCCTCCCTAATAGATTTCAGAGAGTTCAGAATGTTTTCACAAAATAATATACAAGCAGACACCCTCTTATCTTACAGATTCTTTCCAATCACTCTCAAACATTCATAACATTCCGACCAGAGCTGCAGCTAGCCTAATCTTCAAAATACCAAATCACAGATCTACCATATACAATAATTCTTTTGTTGTCAGTACAGTTTGAACATGGAATTTGTTGCCCATTGGTCTTAAGGCCAGTCTCCACTGATTAACATTTAACATGTTAAATGTTAAAACTGTTAAACGTTAACTGGTAACACCACCAACATGTTAAATATTAAATGCTGTTTCATTGAACATTGTGTCTACACTTATAAACATGTTAAACTTGACTTCCTTTGTTTATACACAGTTAATTCATAATACCAATTTGTGTTAATACATTCAGGTGGTGTCTTGCATTTTCAAACAAAGATAATGGACTCAGAAGAAAATTTGGCCTTGGTTATTGCCACTGTTGCTTCTTATAAGATTTTGAGAAGGATGATGGTGATGATGATATTGATGATGATGATGATGATGATGATGATGATGATGATGGTTGTTTAAATGGGCATAACATCTAGGTCATCGGCTCTTCTTGAGAAGGAAGGAAAGGAGAATATCTGAATAGAAGGCACAATGTGGATGAAACTCTGAATGAGCTTAAAAGTAGAAGACAGGTTTGGATTTTAAAATTTTCTGAAAATGTCTGAGCATGATTTTAATGTAGTTTACCTATACAGACACTGCTGAAGCCATGCTGATACTACACAAACAAAAAAATTGATTTAACATGTTTTTCAATCCCACCGGAAAACACGCCAACATGTTAAATATGTTAACTTCAACATATCAAGTTAACATGTTAATTCAACTATGAACCAAATGTTCGTATACATGTCAATTTCAACATGTTGTTAAATGTTATTCAATGGAGACCCGGCTTAAGGGACATCCTATCTGAGCTGGTATTTAAAGAGAAATGTTATAAGTGGTACTTGGACGGGTTAAGTTGAGTGTGAATGAATGAATTCTGTTTTCCTGTTTTGTTATTTGATTCTGTGCATCACTAAGTTTTGTGCTAAATATGTTTTTATTGATGCATTAGGACAACTTTCTTTATTCTGGGTTATTTTATATATATGTTTCTTTCCTTTAAGGTGTTTGTATAACCATGTGTACAGTTTAGTATTAGAGAGAGAGAGAGAGAGAGATTGATTTTTAAACTGTATGTACATTGGTAAAACATGGTTTGACAAAATAGCAGGTTTCATAGTCTGGGTCACACCATGGAAATATAGGCATAATTCTGGAATACCACATTTCTAAAACATATTCATGGATACCACAATGGGGTCTGACAAACCCTGTCAGTATTTAGCGATTAATATCACAGTGTATGGTTTTTTACATTTCTTGTCATTCTAGTTATATACTATATAGCTCGATAATACAGAAAAGTAACTTTGAATGCCCAGTACATTTGTGCACTTTTAGAAATTAAAACATTCATGTAATATTATCAATGACTCTTTGATGGATGTACAAGAAAGTTAACTAACTTCTGCTGACTGATTAGATCAATATGTACAAGTTATTATACTCTACTCACAGTAAAATTTCATGTAATAATAAAATCATATCATGGAGTAAGTATGCTGATAAGTTTTCTTAGTTCAACATGTTTCACAAGAGGTGTTCGCACTCAACACAAAACATGGCTTTGTTACTAAAACAAAAGGGTTTGCCACACTGCAAACACATCACCTCACTGCTTGTTTCAATGTCCTCAATTACTTTGTCAGACTCTAATTCCCAATCATTACCTGCAATTCCGAATCACCATCTATTTCCCTTTCACCATCACCATCTTCTAATATCTGCCCTATGTTTTTTTCTGACAGTGTTAATCAAGAGCTAATCATTTTAAACATGACAGAGATAAACCATACTTACCATAAACCAGATGCACATAAGTATACAATGTCAGCATATTAACAATAGGCAAATGCTGCAGGATGAAAATACTGATGCATTAGGGAAAAAACAACCTTGAATACCATGTTGGTTTTTTTTAGATCCTGGCCTATATTTGTTTGTGTCATCAGAATGCAACCAACAGATTAGAATGACTCCTTGTAGTGCACAGAGAGGTATCAACCTATTTTACATGCATGATACTAAATTCCAATGGCAGATATAAGGAAGGTATGCAATGATATATTTTATGCTGGGTATCTCAGATCCCACTGTGGTGTTCTAGGGTTAAATAGCAATAATGTTATTTATTTATAGTAATTTACACTTCTAAAGCTTTCTGAAAGAAACTTACAGTATAGTAGATAGCTGACTTTTAGACATATACTTACTTTCTTTCAATAGGTTTAAGAAGAATCATATTTACACATCTTCTCAGAGAAGTTACATTGTTTGGAACATCATGGAACGAACCAAGTTTGGAGATGGAGATGAGGAGGTAATATTTAGTTTTAATCTTCTCTTTAAGATTCTCATCTTATGCAAAAGTTTTAAACATGGTCAACTTCATTATTATAAGTTTATTTTCATTTTTTCTGTTTCTTATTCTGTGTTTATGTCTTCATTCTTAGAAATATTTACAAAAACCCATATTTTGCCACATCAGTATTTTTCATGAAATCCTTTCATCCATTAAATAAAATGATAGAAATGTAGAGAAAAGTTTAGTGAGATTTTATTCAGCAGAAAAAAATCCTCAATATTGCAATGGGAAGGCAGTTGGCCATGATCTGGAAGATCTTGGAGAGCATGGGACAGAATATCTTGCTACATTTTCAAATCAAAGTATAACCGAGAACAAGCCTCCATATATATGGGCTACAGTATGACTGTTAGTCTGGAAAGCGAAAAGTGGCACCACCGACTGCACGACTCATTTACTAACTTGTCTTCTGTGCTACACATGAAGATATTCAAGTGAGTGTATGACAGCCAACTTAGATGGAATGTTACCATATAACCAGATTATTGAGACACTAGTGACGGATGCAGTACTACAGATGTGATCCATATTTATTGATGGTGGGAAGACATGGTAAAAAGAAGAAGATTGTGTCTGTGATGTTTCTAACTGCAGAAAATCCTTTTGATCAAGTACCACATTACCGTTTTTTGTGATCTCTTCAGCACCACAGAATCCAAGAGGTGTTTGTAAGCTTGGTGGAGTTTCTCTACCACAACGTCGCAAGCATCGTTCGATATCCATTTAGGATCTTTCTGCCCTGTAACATGATTGTTGGTGTCCATCAGGGATCAGCGCTATTACTTTTATTCCTCTGTATGGATAATGCATCAGCTGATATGCAGTGACTACACCTCTGGACCCTTCTGTATGTAGATGATGAGGTAATTGATCAGAAAATTCATCTTGCTCTTTAGCACCAGACATAAAATTGGAAAGACAGCCTAGTTGACAACAGAATGCTCTCCAACCTCCAAAAGACTGAGTATCTCAACTGTGGCCCTCAACCAAAGGAACCAAGACCATGGACAATAAAGAACTGCCCTGCGCATTTGAATATCTTGCGGTAATGATTCCCGTAGACAGTGACACCATCTCTGATAAATCCAATGAGTATCAGTGCTGCATGGTGCAAGTGGAGACAAGTTATCAGTATCCTATACATTAAAAGCAGGGGCAGTTTTCCATAAGGTTGTAGGTTTGCACTACCAATATTAATTTTTATGTTTATTTTAGGTAAAGTTTTATAATTTAGATTACTCAACTACTGTATTTTCATTCTACAAGAAAAACCTTTCAAGAGCTTGAAAGAGCAAATATTGACTACAGGAGACTTTACAAGCTGGTACTCTTAGATGTTCACTGCATGAGTTGAAAAGTTTGCAGCAGGAAGTCAACCTGAGGTAGGATGAAACCTTGGCTGCTAGAGGGGTGCTTTCAGGCTGCTAGAGGGTTGCGCGGGGAGAGGAAAAGATAAGAGTGGCTTCTTATACATGGCTTAAATGGAGGTTTATCAACCTGGCTCCTCCTACATAACCAACTACTAGCAAAGTCGCTAGGGACCATTGCTGCTCAATGTGGGAGTCTGTCATCTAGCGATATTGGATAGAAGTTCATCTGCTGGATATATGACTAATAGCTTAAATCTGAAAATCAAAACCACCATTTCTTTCAGTATAGTCATGAGCTTTGTTATGTGCGTACAAGCTAAGAAGCTTATTAATTTCATTGTGTAAACATTTGTGTCAGTGTGTGCGTTTTTATCAGTTAGTGGTATTTTGCCAGATCATGAATTCGGTGCAGCCTTTAATGTCTTAGGCCGTTTCCACAACGGACTGCTGAAGAAAAATCCGAGGTGAAACGAATGGGTAGGCCTACGCGACGTTTAATTTAAAAACCAGATATATTACAAGAGGATTTTTTTCAATACCGAAATTAGGCTACCTCAATGTGTTTCATTTCAATATGGTAAAAGAGTTTTTACATAAAAAGAAAGTTAATGGGTTGTAGTGATATTCCTGAAAATAGAAATGTAAAATGTTTGTTGTATTTTTAATAATGAAAAACCTACATTAATACATCATTGATATTTGGAACGCGGAGAAGCTTCCCGAGGAATGGAATACGGTGATAATCCACCCGCTGCATAAGAAAGGTGATCGCTCCGATACAAATAATTATCGGGGGATATCCTTGCTTGATATTACATACAAGATTTTATCCAAGATTATATACACAAGAATCCAAGAACAACTCGACCAAGAACTTGGAGAATATCAGGGAGAATTTCGACCAGGTAGAAGCTGTCCAGATCAAATCCTTAGTTTAAAATGGATAATGAAGCACCAAAGAGTTCGAAATAAGGGTCTAGTCATCACGTTTGTAGATTTTAAAACAGCATACGACAGTATTCATCATGAATCATTATTAAAAAGCCTTAAAGAATTTGGCTTACACCAAAAACTTGTTAACCTCATTAGTATGACTTTTAAAAATACGAAGGCAAAAGTTAAATTTAGAGGTGAATTATCAGAATCATTCACCATAAGAACTGGACTTCACCAAGGAGACGGACTCACCATTGTTATTTAATTGTGCATTGGAGAAGGTTATGCGTGAATGGAACAAGAAATGCCAACCAACTATCAAGATCGGTAGAAATATTAAACTCAACTGCCTTGCTTTTGCGGACAATTTAGCATTACTTGCAAATACAATAGAAGAGGCTAAATTTCAAATGGAACAGCTAGAAATTATAGCAAAAAAAGTGGGATTACAAATTTCATTTGAAAAAACAGAAATGATACCAACTTTTAAAGTTGATTTACCAGTTATTCAACTGAACAGTAATAAAGAGATTAAAATTGTTCAGAAATTCAAATATCTTGGGGAAATAATAACATGGAACACAAATGAAAAAGAAGCAATAGAACACAGAACAAAGTTTAAACAAGCACAAGGACTTACCTGGCCAACCTATAAAAGAAAATCTCTTTCGTTAAACACTAAGCTGAAACACTATAATTCCATAGTTAAACCAGAGGCAATATATGCTAGTGAAACTTTATTCAAATTAAATGTAAAATCTACAACAGACAAATTACAGAAAACTGATAGAAGAATTCTTAGAACAATTATTAATAAAAGCATCAAGTTGATGGACAGTGGAGATTGTTGCCTAACAACATTGTCTATCGTGAATGTGAATCAATAATATCTACAATGCGTAAAAGAAGAATATCCTTTTTCTGTCACATATCAATATTACCAGACACCAGGATATTGAAACAACTATTTGATTACTTTTTGAAAAATAAAATCAATAATAATTGGTTCAAAGAAGTTCAGGATGATTTGGTAGAATTGGGTATAACTCGGTAACAAATCAAAGACAGAAAAGAGAAGAGGATTTTGAAGAACAAAAGCATAAGTCTCAAACTAAAAACAGTTGAACGGAAACAATATACTATATCAGACACACAAAGGGCTTCCAGGTTGGAGAGGATGAGAAAGTTCTGGGAGAAGAAAAAGAAGAAATTAACTCAAATGTATTGATTTAAGTGCTCCAATGTGGGCGTAATATATGTAAATAATGAAAAGGATTGTTGATGTATCTGTATTTGAAAATTAGCCTGTAATCACAGTATATCATTGGTAAAAATTGTACACCACTGAACTTTTAAACCACCAGACGCCACTGATTAAAATGATGCCTGAATATCTCAAGGCAAAGCTTTATAAGGTTATAATGCATCCAGCAAAATTTTGTCCAGTAACTAGGAGTCTCGAGCAGGCCATCCATAACATGAAGATGAAATTGCTGAGATTGACACTCGGACTGACTTTCATGATCACATGAGAAATTGGAATGTACAGCAGAGACTTGACATAGTCAAAATTGTTAAGAAAGTGAGAGAGGCTAGACCCTGGTGGTAGGATAATCTCATCAGAAGCAATGACAGCTTGTGACAAAAACAGGCCTTCAGTTCGACCCAGGGCGACACTGGTCACTTGGAAAGCCTATGAAGCACTGGAAAGATTACATCAAAGAGGATATGCAAGCTTTCAGATCTAAATCTTGAAAATGCCATCAACAGGGAGAATGGAGACAGTATTACACAACAGCAGACTCTGTTCATTGGGAAAAGTGCTAGGGAGGAGAGAAAGAGATTGCAATAAAAATTTTACTCTAAGGGGCAGGCTTGAGTTGTTATATGGTACATAAGTGGGTACTTGAGATGGACAGAGACAGTAGTGGCTTCCTCATTTCTGTAAATAAAATGTTAGTATTCAGGCTGCAGTCAAAGTAGGCAAAGATACTACAATTAAGATAGGAAAATTTAAACATATATTTAGAAGACACACAGCAAGAAGTCTTTGGGTTAGCAACCCCAGAAGAGAAGCATAAAAAGAAGATACAAGTAACAACTTTATATTTGTCCAACAGGATACTCATGTGTTTCTTTTATGTGCACTTCATCTACACGTGCTTACTTGGCAAGTTGCTGTTCTCCAGCTATTTCCTAAGCATTATAAATGTCATATCTTTGCATATTATGAAATAAGAAACATCCTCACAACAGTAAATTACATAGGATACTTCTGCAGGGTGTCATAACAAATCTGTTTTGTTAAATTACCAATACATCCTAATGGAGAACTGAATAAATAGTCTGTCAATATACATTTCTAAGGGAGATAATTATAGCATAATTTTATAGACATTATGTAGCTTGACAAAACTTGGGTTAACCCTGGAGAAGGTGCATAAAAATAACCCCGCGATTAGACATGCATGGACTTTTAGAGCAGGTCAGGAAAAAATAGCACAAATTAGGCACAAAAACTATTTTTAATCTTACAAAACTAGTAAATAATTTTGAACCAATTTGTAAATAATGTTCAAAGGTGTTTTAACAATACAAAAATTGGATGTTAAACAATTGACGTTCATTCTGCATCATCACCTTATTCTTGACTTTCTGTACAGCACCGAACACATGTCACTGCTAAGTATTCTTTGCAGATATGTTGCTGGCATACACGGCATCTAGTTTTGGTTTTACTGGTTTTTTTCTTTTCAGTTGCAATAGGCGCATCTTCCAGGTCTTTCTAGTTCTTGTGGAGTTGCAGAGAGCTGCTCTTCTTCAGGCAATCCTCACATTAGGCAAATATTCCTTTTCTAATAGTCTTTTGATTTCTCATTCCCTATTTCTATCCATGTTGCTTGGACTTCAGTATGTACTCTACCCTTCCAGCCTATAAGTTGGGCATTGGCTACAATCCCAGGATTGTATACGGGTGATTCCTGGTGATATTTAAAAGTATAATAAAACTAAACTTAAATTAATAGGCAGGAAAGATAAAAGGGTAAAAAATAATAAAATGATTATGAATGAGAACTTTTTGCAAAACTAATTTATTTTAAACTTTGGCAGTACTGGTATGGAAAACAAAAACATGAGTAACAAAAAAAAAAAAGGATAAAATCATTAATCAAAACTCACAAGGTCAACTGAAACCCATTCATAATTCATACAGATATTACAAAATTTGTTTATAACTCTCGAGTATCATTTTTCAATATAGCACAAATGCTTTATTTATTGAATTTGTTAAGTCTGTTTTTTTCTAAAAAATCAATTCCACTCATTAAATGTCTGACATAATACCATACTCTCTCAAAATTTTAAAAATCCTAAGAAAAATACATATCGAATGGTTGAAACTTCATTTACCTGATTTTAGGATCCATCTTTATGACGTGATTTATCACACAGGCATTTACCGACGTAACTCATTACATATCATTTAATTTTGTTTATTCTCTTATTGGATTTCATCATTAAATTACTGACATCATTGTTACAAATATAAAGTTGACCTGTATTATCCTTTACAAATTAAATGAAATTATATAAAATTGAATCAAATCAAAATCAAAGTAAATCATCCCAAATTAAGTTAAATTAAATTAACTGAATCAACCAATTAAATCATAAATTTTGCTGAATCATTCCTACAATTTACTACACCGAACCGAACACGGACTGAACGAGTATATCTGATCTAATACTGACATGAGTAAATCCAACCAAAAATTCAATCACATAAACAAACACAACCAGCTGTCTAATTGCTATATTCCACCAACATGGAAATTATACATTAATAAAATCACAAATAATAAATCTGTAGCAAAGGGCCCTATGGAATATAAACAAACACAATCTCCCCAAAACTTACAACTATACTGGCTTTACTGCAGTGGGAATGGAACCCCTGCCTCAAGACTTGTCAACCATATGGAACTGAGTCCACAATCAATAAATCACAACAACCACAAAACAGAGTTTGCGTTGTCAAAATACATATACAAGACACATAAATCACACATATAAACAAATAAATCCAGGATGACAACCATCAGTGAAGAACCCTAGTCCAATGACCCGGTCGAGAATCGAAGCGATGTCCTACAAGATATCCAATTATACCACCCCGAAATACCCTGCCTTCTAACCAAAGCGATATTCAGATGATGTTAAATATTCAAATAACCTTGTGCTGTGGTTCTACTTAATCTATTGAGAATTGTATAAAATAACATCATAATTAATTTTCAATGACCCTATCTCAACAGGATATAATCTTTCACATTCAGACGCAGCAGCGAGGAGATTCTTAATTTGAGAGTAAATATTTATCTATCAATGCTATTTCTGGCATAACATATATATCATCATTTCACGCTATCTCCATGGCAAGGCAAGCTCATTCAGTCTCCTTCCAAATACCTTATAATCTCACCTCTCTCGGGCTAACAACATCCACTGGTTCAAATCTCACCAGAATTAACAAAATATTCCCCAAAATCTATGATCAGGAATACACAGTCTCTTGCCTTCAATTATCAGTTTGATAATATCTCATTTCATATTTATCGCTTATTTTCTTCCTCTCACTGCCATTCTGAGTGTTTTAAATATATCGTATCTCAATAAATCACAAAATAAACACAATAAAGAACCGTCAAAAAACATGAACTACCTCACAGCACAGATTGCTATCTCGACCAAAATCAAATCACTTATCCTTGTATGATGACTTTAAATATAAACTGTAATATTCAAAGATGGCCACTGGTTCAAGTCAGTAGCAAAACACTGATGGGTCTTTCTCGAAGGACAAAAATAATCATTCAGCATGCCATACAACTAACATGCTTCCACAAACTACTTTAACTGTACATAATGCCATCTAATCTTTATTACATTAGCACACACTTATATATCATTGGAAGAAGATTATTTCAACACACACTCAAGAATATATTTTGAAGATAAAATTGACACGATCACACAAAAAATTATAAATACACAAAAATAAACACCCCCAAGGCATTAGTACGACAAAAATGACTTATACTGCCCCCTTTATTACCTGGCTAAACTCAGCCACTGAGCGAGAGATCCCAAGGGCGAACGTTCGTTCATGGCTTTCCAATTTTCTAGAGGCATTTAAGGGAAAAGGATGGACGACCAAGTACAAGAATAAATTTTAAAACAACATTTCTAACATTTATTCACATAAACACCTTTTGAAACAAAAATATTCTTGCTGGATTTAAAATTTTACAATAATTTCATTGTATCCTGTCTTCTAGTAGTGAATTTACATAAATCAGAATGATCTTCATTGACGTAGACAACGGTTAGGCTCTGAAAGAAAAATAATATAAATTCAGATTAGGCCTTTACTGCCTTTAAAAATTAAAATATGGATTGAGCCTCCTATATCTCACATTAGTATTTACAAAATCAGCTGGCAGTTAAAACTTGAAAATTCCACTTATCCATTAAAGATTTAACATGTGGTCAATCTTAACTAATGATCAGTTTACATTACTTGCTTAAGAAATCCTATTATCGGATATGAGTCTACTTCGAAGTCACAATTAATTAATTATTATTATCATTAATTGTCATTGAAGTTTCTGATAACATTTATCTTTGATAATCACACAATCGTGTTCATGGAATTGATGTATTCCATTTAATAAATTCTCAATTTAATAATGACTCACTTGCTAAATAAATAATAATAATAATAACAATAATAATAATAATAATAATAATAATAATAATAATAATAATAATAATAATAATAATAATAGTAATTATTAGTAATTATTATTATTATTATTATTATTATTATTATTATTATTAGTAATTATTAGTAATTATTATTATTATTATTATTATTATTATTATTATTATTATTATTATTATTATTATTATTATTATTATTATTATTATTATTATTATTATTATTATTATTATTATTATTATTTGTTACCTCCCTGGCTTACAAGTTAACTATGTCATCTGTAGACATTTAATTTCTATCTGCACAGCATTTAAACTCTTTGAAAATTAATTAGAAATCAATTGAAAATTAACTATAAATCTTGTGTAAATCAATTGAAAATTCCTTAATAAATCACTTATAAATCATGTGCCTTTGCTGATTCTTAACTAAATGATATTTCGGCTAAATCAGCTTTAAAAGAAAATAAATTCAAATCTAGTCTTACTTGGACTTAATCTCAACAAATTTTTCCTTAATGTACCCTTCAGTCAACTCAACACTGTGGCAAACCAACGCTGGAATAATCTGGGTCATCGCGTTGAACGCATGACCGGATTAGAGCACAAGGTAAAAGTGAACACTTGAAAATATCTATAACTATTTCATTCACTCATCTCATTCACACAAAGGTAACACGAATTTTATGTACATTATTTACATACAAATCCTGACTTAATTAGTTATTCCATTATTTTTAAACATGGTCAGGTCAGTAAGATTAGGTAGATGACTAATGTCCATTAGCATAATCAACTTAATTAGTGACCAGTGATCGAATTGGAGTTATCACTTTCATTGAAACAATCATTTAAGATCAACGACGATCCATCTAAATTCCAGAAAATTATCAAAGATTCCAATAGAATTAAATAATCATCACCATTATATGGGTTATTAAGTCGCAAATGCATAGTTCGTGAGCCTCAATTACTTTATTATTCCCTACACTCATGGAATGCATTCAACACGTGCTCAACATTTATTATAACTCACTGTGTTCCAAAGACACAAGCAGCAAATTGTTCAAATTATATACCTCAGGATCACCAATATTCCAGGCACAATTAATTTACAGAGCACATCAGATATCATATTCGAGAATATCTAATTTAGTTTATGGCTCATGACCATCAAATTACCTTTTAACCCGGTCTCATACTTGAAAATTATTATTATTATCAATGATTATATCAGTCCCTCTGAAATTGTCATGAAAATGGATGACACGATCCTAAAGAATTGCAAGTAAAGCATAGATGACACTCACTTCAACACTACTTCTCAAAGTTTATGACCGAGCTCGATAGCTGCAGTCGCTTAATTGCGGCCAGTGTCCAGTATTCGGGAGATAGTAGGTTCGAACCCCACTATCGGCAGCCCTGAAGATGGTTTTCCATGGTTTCCCATTTTCACACCAGGCAAATGCTGGGGCTGTACCTTAATTAAGGCCACGGCCGATTCCTTCCCACTCCTAGCCATTTCCTGTCCCATCGTCGCCATAAGACCTATCTGAGTCGGTGCGACGTAAAGCAACTAGCATAGATAGACAAAGTTTATGTACGATTCTATATCCCGATATTTCAAATATCACATGTAAATCAGGTAAAGTTTAACACAAGTTGAATGATTTTTACACATATAAATCCTGCACTTGAGAAAACCATTCAAAGATCAACTACAGAAACTACTCTAATAGAGTCACACAGGTAACTCATCTACCTCACCACCTTTAAGAATGTAAAATGGAAATAAATCAAACTACAGCAAATACTAATAGACTACGATCTAAGGAAGAAAGATCACCTAGTTATTACATAGATGAGAAAGATATTATATAATAAATGGATACTCAAATGTTGGCTGGTATTCGACTTCTGGCTGAGGTCCGATTCATTCCGGCATTTCCCTCTCGTTCACCTTCCCCATGCCAGAATCGCCTTACATATTTAGCCGCTCATGGAGACACAGCTGTTGACGTCCCACGATGAAACTGTGATGAATCTTGAAGAAAGAAGATTCATCTTGAGGTGTCGACGATCCGTCGAGCTGGGTCTTCGCCACGTGCACGTAGAATTAAGCTGTAACTGACACAACAGGCATTAAAATATGCACACACCAGTCGAAATGTTCACTAATCGTGTGGTGAAATAGAAACTTGAATCCTCTAAATTTTCAGTGTCACACAGTGAAGTTTTACTTTAAAGTACTACAGTCACAAGTAGCATAGAAAATTATCATCTGTAGAACTTAATTAAGTTCCACGTGGTCCGGCGAACAGCAAGTACGTAACATAAGCAGCGCAGAGAAGAATAAGTCAGTAAAAGTAAGTCAATAAGAGTAAGAGAAAAATTTAAGGTGTGTACGAAGTTTTATACCATTTGCTCAGGGATGTGTCATTTTCCAAGACGACCATTGGTTTGCCAGTGTCTTAATTGACTACGACTATTCCAGAAACTAGTAGATCGACTTGCTTGCTGGCTGGCACGCGCGCTCTAGCCTCGAGGAACCTGTCCGTAACGTGATCTCCCCCTCACTCGATCGAAGACAGATCAATACTTGCTGCTTCTGAACTGGTAAAAACCAGCCTGACACACTAACACAGCTCACTGAATGACAAAATCTAGCTCTTGGCAAACAATAAATTTTCAATGCAGGCCTATAGCAAATATTCTAATTATGACCAAATTTGACGGGGACAATACTAAACTAGCTGACCATTGCTCTATAATTAACTCAAACAAATTTAAATATTACATGCAAGAAGTTACTATGTACAAATTTATTCTTCTGGCCAGAAGTTATTGTCTTTGAGATTAAATAAAATCAGATGTACTCATCCTTGTCCGCGTCAGTCTGTGATTCAACAATGCACCATTTCAGCCATCGGGTCAGTCCATTGAGCTACACTTACTCCATCATGATGTTGGAAATATGACAGTCCTTAGGGCTCTCCTCCATGGTTCTTCTTCTGAAGTGCACTGTCCCGACAACAATCTGATTCATGGCACAATTGGTAAATCGTGTCCTGCACAAGCCAAAATACACTGAGCATAGAAAACATACAGTATCAATTATCACACAATTTAAACAAACACAATAAAATAATCCCTCTCAAGATTCCATTCATGTAACAGTTCAGCCTGTAGCATATTCTTCACTCGAATCTATTATTTAATATTAATTACAAGTTCTAGCTTGACTTGCAACTGCATTACTTATAAAATTTCACACTGCTTGCATAACAAATGGCTCGGCACTTCACACAACTATATGTATTAATTTGTGACAATTAACCATTAATAATTCCCTTATGGGAAAATTCCTGTGGATTAAGTTCATATTCAGTGTTTAAATTTATTATTCCTGCCTACAGAAATGCTCAATGTTAACTCCACGTTTTTCAAGTGACGATCTTAGAAATACGTCCGAACCATTCAATTTCAGTATTCAGAGTGAGCTCCTCATGAGTGCGTGGCATCATGAAACTCGTGTGCCCACGGTACACACGTCAGGGATTCCCCTCTTTATTGCACCATACTTCCTGTCTCTGGTGATCACATATTTAACTTCACAAGCTGCCAGGATATGTTAATTGAATTTTTACGGAATTATAAGAGTCTTATTTACGTTTTGTAATCATCTCTTCTGTATTTAACCTTCCTTTGCAGTGTTATGACACTGGTGCTACTGCTACCATACCAGTTACTCCTTTGCGTACTGTCTTGTGATTCATCGGTTCAAAATCTCCGCCGGTAAATCTCATTAGCTCTGTCTCATCTCGTTATCAAGTTTTTCTCTCTACCAAATGGAAAATTCCACTGCTCTCTCTGATACAACATCCACCAATCCTGTACACGTGTACCGTTGAAGACATGATTCAGCCTGCCAGATTTTCACATACATGCTGCTTCAATATGAACTCTCCTTTCCCATATATTATTTTCTCATTACATCTTATTCATATGCCTATGACTTGAACCAATTGGGTTCAATATGAAGGCACTATTCTACATGAAAATAAAACAAAACTGACACATTCTAACTATATTAAAAGAAAAAGTAAAATAAAATTTAACTCATAAACACGAATATGTCATGGGGTGCACCAAGAGTTTTAGACTGGGTCCGTCAAGCAATGCATTTGGGCTGATACTGAGAAGCATGAGGGGTAAATTGTTTATGCACACTGATAGTGGATGAGTCCAAGGTAAGGTACTGAGGGGATGGAAGCTAGCTGCCCGCTACGTTAACAATTATAAACATTTATCTCTGAAGCCAGTCGAAAGGACCGTGACGCCCTCTCCAGGATTAATGCTAACCATTGTGGGCAGCTGATATGGTAGGATAATCAATGAGAATTCCATGGAGTAACTCCCCCATGGTGCAACAGCCCTTGAAGGGTTTTGGCCTACCAAGTAACCGCTGCTCAGCCTGAAGGCCTGCAGGTTACAAGGTGTCATGTGGTCAGCACGATGAGTCCTCTCAGTTGTTATTCTTGGATTTCTAGACCGGGGACGCTGTCTCACCATCAGATAGCTCCTCAATTTTAATCGCATAGGCTGAGTGGACCTCCAACTAGCCCTCAGAATGAGGTAAAAATCCCTGACCTGGTCAGGAATCGAACCCAGCGCCTCTGGGTGAGAGGCAGACACACTACCCCCACACCACAGAGCCGGCTCCATAGAGTAAGGGTGGTATAAATATATTTTATATTTCAGAAAGTCACAGGGATTCACGCTCAACTATTATCCCGATGATGATGATGATGATGATGATGATGCTTGTTGTTTAAAGGGGCCTAACATCTAGGGCATTGGCCCCTACCAACTAGTATCCCCACATCAAGTCTGTAAAGATGGTGACAAAGAGATGAAGCATGAAACATTTTTGAAATGGTCTACACAGTTTAGTGACACTTCTAATGTCAACACTGGTGATAGACAGGGAGATAGTTTATCCTCAATACTGTTCAATATTGTGCCTGAAAGTGCATTAAAGAAAGTTCAAAATCTTGACTGTGATTTCATAGTAGGTACAAAATTAAACATCATTGTGTATGCTGATGACATAATATCACTAAACGACAACAAAAGTAAGTAAGTAATTAATTCATCTTTATTTGGGTGAAGTTAAGGCTCAAGGCCCTCTCTTTCACTTAAGCACAACATTTAAAATAAATAAATAAATACTGTAAATAAATAAATAAATAAATAAATAAATAAATAAATAAATAAATAAATAAATAAATAAATAAATAAATAAATAAATAAATAAATAAATAAATAATTAACAGAAATACAATTTTTAATTAACAGGATAAAAATGTTGTACCATGAGAGTAAAAGCAGTGTACAAGTGGGGAGTGGTGACTCTGAAACATTTTATACAAAAAAAAAGGTCTCAAACAAGGAAGTGCACTGTCACCATTATTGTTATTATATTTATGGATGAAATCATAAAACGTGTAAGAAGTATCAGTAGTGATGAAGTGAATGCTTTGGTATTTGCATTTGGGGAAAGGGAGAAAAGGAAGTACAAAGGAGACTGGACATTTGGAATGAAAATCTGAAGGAGTTTGGAATGGTAATTAGTAAAAAGAAAACTGTAGTCATTCACTGTAGAAAAGAGAAAAAGAGAAGCCAAGTGAACATAGATGGAGAATGGTTAGAGATTGTAGAAGAGTTTACATATCTGGGTAGCATTATTAATGGAAGTAATGAAATCAATCCTGAAAAGGAGCATTAAGGACGGCACAAACACCCAGCCCCCATGCAAGGGATATTAATCATTTACAGTTAAAAACCCCTGACCCGGCCGGGAATCGAACCCGTTGCCCCCCACACTGCAGGGCCGGACCTCTCCCTTCTTACTATCATATATCATGTCATTCATTTCATTTTATTAACTCTTCTGATGAGGTTGATGTCAGGAAGTGCAGCCAGTCTTAAAAAGCCTGCCAGGACAGATTCATCTCACCTCATACCCGACCCCATAGAGAAATGGGACAAGGGTTGGACGTACACAGTACTAATAGCAAGTATGGAGATAGTAGTAAAAGAAATAATTATAGAATGTACAACATGACAATATAAATAAATGAACATGATAATAATTATAAAACTAACAATAGTAATAATAAAAGAAGGAACACTGTAAAAACTTACTAGAATTAGCCAGAATTAATCAGCAAGTGATTTTGGCAATCCATCTTAAATCTTCTACGAGAACTCAAATCCCTAATGGTAGCAGAGAGGGTATTCCACAGTCTAGCGGCATTGACTACAAAGGAGCGTTTATAAGCCCTGTAATGACTGAGAGATATAGTTAAAGAGGAGCCAGATCGTGTGTCATTGTTATGATAAGAGGAGAGGTAGGAAAGGAACAAACAAGTATGTGGAAGAAAGGAACACATATAATAGGACAAACAGAATGGCAAGTCAGTGTGGGAACAACAGAAAGAGGAGATGAGGATAAATATGGAAATACAAAGGACAAGCACAATCCCCACATCTTTATACACTGCCGTCTTCAAATAGGTATGCTCTCTTCTTGTCAATCCCGTTCTACATCCATCTCTTCTCAGCTCCCGACAAGCTTGTTTCTATTTCTCAGCTTTATCAGGAGGGCGGACATTAACACTCATTGAGGGGCCATGTTGAAAGATCTTCAGTTTTGACGTGGGGTAAGTATAGGATGAGAAGAATGCTGGATGGACAACTACATAAAAGGGATTTTACACTTGTTTGTTCCTTTCCTATTTATTATCCCATTGGGATCATTTCCTCCTTTTATGTTTGTCCTGTGTTCCTGTTTGTTTCAGCACCTGTGTTTATCTTTGTCTTACCATTAAAAAGCTTCAAAATTGTTGTCCAGAAACACAAAATAATTATCTGACCAGTGCTACTCTGTGGCACCAAAAATTGGGTCTCGAGAATGAAATTCTGTTTTTCACTCATTACGTCTGAAAATAAAATTCTCAGAAAAATCTCAGGGCCTCTGAAAGAACACCTGGAAACTATGCAGCAGTCAGGATATGAAAGACCTAGACTGACTGCAGTATAACTGCCACCTGGAGCAGACATCTGAGGTGGATGGGACAAATTATATGAAATGATGGCCTACTACACCTACTCTTCATTGGACAGCCACGTGGGAAGAGACCTTGGAACAGATCGAGGCAGTGCTGGAGAGATGAAACTATACAGGTTCTTCAGGATGTCAGTGTAGAATAGACATAAGTTTGGGATAGAAAAAAATGGCAAACACTTGCGGGTAAGGCTAAACATAAAGCTTTTATGTTTTAAATTATGAAAATTATGTCACACATCTAGTCGAACCACTAGAGGCTGAGGGAAATCCAGCAATGAGACAACCAAAAATGAGATGGAAAGCTTGTGTTTCAAACGACCTGAAAAAACACAATATGTCTAAGGATAGGGTCAAAGACAGACAGTATTGGTTGAGAGTGACCAGGAAAGCCAATCCCAGAACTGTGAGCCCCTCCTCCCCACCGGTCCTTGATGAAGGGCTTATTTTTTGAACACCCATAAAAAACTGCAGAATTCTCATCCTCCTGACAGAAAATAAATCAAGGGTATAATTGAAGAGAGAGAAAAAAACAAGGTTCCTGGGAAAGACACTGTCATGGCAGAATTGTTGAAGTATGGTTAAAAATTTGGAAGGACTCTTTGCTCATATTTGGGCAACAGAAGAGATCCCAAAGGAATGAAAGTATGAGCTGATTCCCCCACCCCACAGGAAGGTTGATAAGATGGATGTCAATAATTACAGAGGCATCTCACTTCTTCCCTTCACAAAACGAGATATATTGTTTAAAACATTTCAAACTAGGGTGGGGACCCACTTGGATAAACATTTGGGTGAATACCAGACAGGGTTCCAAAAGGGATGTTCATGTCAAGAACAAACGTTCATCCTCACATCATTGACAAATATTAGGATAATGAGGCAAAAAAGGATGATTATAACCTTGGTGAATTTCAAGAAGGTCTATGATTCAGTAGACTGTGAAACACTTATAAAAATTCTTATGGAGTTGGGAGTCAATAAGTCCCTTAGCTTTGGTCCAACAGACCCTCACATAAACATATTCACAAGTTAAGTTCTTGAGTGAGCTGGGGACGGCCTCTCCCCACTCTTGTTCAGTTATATTCTGGAGAAAGTAATCAGAGAATGGAGTTGGCTGCAAAAACTAAGGTATCACATTTAATTGGCAGGCGTTTGCTGATGATGTAGTGATCCTTGTAGATAGCCTCCCAACAGCAGTGAAACAAATAGAAGTACTACAAGATATAGCTGCTAAGACTGGCCTGATGATCTCATTAGAAGAGACAATGTATCTGGACTCAGCTAAAATTGGACTCTATCTGCAAGATTGAAACTGTATATGGAAGTATTCAGAGGACTGAGAAATTTAAGTACCCGGGATGGAGACTTTTTATCTCAATGGCAGTTATAAAGAATCACTAGGAGCAAGAGCAATAAGGATGGAAATGGCCTTTAAACTATGCCAGGAATCTTACAAGTCCAGATCAGTCTCCTTCCAAACAAAACTAAGGCACTACTGCACTGTAGTCTGACCAAAATGCCTCTACACTGCAGTGACACTAGCCAAAATAGAAGATCCCACAATTGAAAAAAGGAAGCAAAGATTCTTAGGAAAATTCTAGGACCCAAGAAAGTGTTTGAAGGTTTTATATTCCATCTGAGATCCAAATGGAAACTGTATGAGAGAATAAAGAAGATTACTACCACAATCAAAAACAGGAAGCTGTCCTTTTATGGATATGTAAAAAGAATGAAGCTTGAGAGATGGACGTATTGAATACTCACTTTTCAGGAGAAATGGGTAACTCATCCCTGTTGGTTTAAACAGTGCATGAAGATCTAAAGGAAGGAGGCATAACCCCCAACCCCCCCCCCCTCACACACACACTCATAAGATAAACTCAAGGCAGAACTGTTTTCAGGAAGAAAGTTGCAGATTTGAGGAAGAATCTTGAGACACATCCTGTTAAACTGTGCAAAATATTGGTGGAAAAGCAATGGAAGGGAAGCCTGAGCTGGAAAAACCTTGGCTATAATGTAAAGAAAAATGTGTAAGTCTCAAAAGAGGAAAGTTACAAGTAGCTTGGTTGGTTGTTGCCTATAGCTGGCTGTAACAACAACAACAGCAGCAGCAGCAGCAGCAACAACATGTTAACAACTACAGAGGTGTGCTGCTATTCCCAGTCACTTACAAAATCCTCTTCAAAGTACTTCTGAACAGAACTGAAGGAATCCTAAATAAGCAACTTGGAGAATACCAGGGTGGGTTCCAAAAATGCTGCTCCTGTGCTGAGCAAATCCTTAATTTAAAATCAATAATTTACCACAAGGTGCTGAACAGCAAAAATATAATGGTTTCTTTCCATGACTTCAAAAAAGCCTTTGACTCAGTGGACAGAGAGATCCTAGGTAACATCATCAGAGAATTTGGGGTCAATACCAAACTGGCAAACATAATCACAGAAACCTTAACAGGCACAATTTCTAAGGTGAAATTCATAGGAGAATTGTCTCAGTCATTTGAAATTAAGACAGGTGTGCAACAGGGTGATGGATTATCACCAATATTATTCAATTGTGTCCTGGAGAAGATTGTGAGAATTTGGAATACCGAACTTGAAAATCAAGGGATAACCCCGATCTGCTTAGGAAGAAAATTGGGAGGAATCAAAGTCAACTGCTTGGCTTTTGCTGATAATTTTGCAATACTTTCAAAAAACCTAGAGGAAGTGGCTGTAAAGATCAACATCCTAGAAAAGATCACAAGCAAGATGATCTCGAAAGAGAAGACCAACAAACATGGACCACAATTCCTTGAAACAGAGATTAGACAGATTCAGATGGTTAGAAAGTTCAAATACCTTGGTGAAATCATACAAGAGAATGGGCTAGAGAAAGCTGCTGTAGACGATTGTATCTCAGAAATGGAGAGAGGATATAGACTAACTAAAATCATCTACAACAAGAAATGCATTTCATGGAATGCTAAAATAAGGCATTACAACACTATAGTCAAAACTGAATGTCTGTATGCCAGCGAATGCCTCCTGATGAATTACAAATAAGAGAAGCTGGAGATCATAGAAAGAAGAATAATACAGAAAATCTTGGGCCCAGTCCAGACTGAAACCGGCTAGAAACTTTGGAACAACAATGTCTACAAAAATGTGGAAAAAATTTCAGTGACCATGAAAAAGAGAAGGTTATCATTGCACAGAATGGACAAAACCAGATTATCCAAAAAGTTATTCGAATACCTGTGGAACAAGAAGATGACGATGACATTGATTAAAGAAGTTTGTAAAGATCTAGAGAAGTCCAATATCCGGGAAGTTCAGATGTTCGACAGGAAAACATTTGAGATCATGATTCCAAATTTTGAAGGGTTTCAAGTCAAAAGAACTGCAAAGATGGCAAGAGACTGGACAGATGAATAGAAGAAACATCATAGCATCCGTATGAAGGAGTACTGGAGGAAGAGGAAACTTCAGACAAAGAAGAAATGAAATTGTAGCATGATCCTCAGATAATAATAATAATAATGATGATGATGACATTTTTTTATAAGGGACTGTGGAAAATCTTCAAAGGACACTTGTGAATGGTCCGCACTCCACAAGTGTGTGGGATTCTTACCCACTAAAAAAACCATACACCCTTTTCCCACAATGTGTATCATCACCCCGGAACTGCTCTCGCATTACTTCAGGGTGATATCATGCTTACTTTGCCTTTCAGACCTCTTCTTTTTTGATTTCTCCTTTATGGATATTCGTACACTTCCAAATTCTCCTCCTTCTGACAAAGGACATCCTCCACATACACTGCCACATGATCCCAGGAACCCTGGTTTCGTTGCATAGCAGAAATAATATTATCAGCTGTCAGTTCTCCCAGTTCAGTTTCCACACACCTTATCTGTATCATCCAATGGCCGCACACAAAGAAGGTGTGAAATACATCATCGATGTCACCACAGTATATGCATGCTGCATCACTCGCGCTGCCCATTCTATGCAGGAATTTCTGAAAATATCCATGTCCTTTTAGAAGCTGCATGAGGTAATAGTTGACTTCGCCATGAATCCATTGACTGAAGGCATGCTTCTTTGCACATTTCTTTCCAAACTTTCCTTGGGTACGCCAGATTTCTTGTCACTCCAATGCAAGTAGATCTATTGAAGCTATTGCTGCCACCATGAGGATTGCAGGTTCGGAAACCATGCTGTATGCATATGCAATATGTAAAGCTGCTCTCCATTGTACAGCAACTATCCTTCTCTGATACCAAGCAAAACTCAAGGATTCATCCAGATTTCAGAGCCACACAGGAGCACTGACTGAACCGTTGACACAGAAGGCATCGTTTACTGGATTTTGGACCTTTAATATTTCCCATCAGTCTACTACGTGCAGTCATGTATTTTACTACCTTATCTGTCGCTCTCTGAATATGATTCCAGAATGTGAGCTTGGAGTCAAGTGTCACTCCTAGATATTTTGTGCTCGTAGATGTTTTATTCACTCACTCTCCAACAGTCATTGGCACAAGAGTCTCAATCCTTTTCCTCATCACAAGAACTATCTCCGTTTTGTATTCTGCTAATGTTAGCCTATGACTCATCATCCATTCTTTTATGTGCCGCATCACTTGGTTCAGTTTGATTTGAGCCATCTCAACATTACGAGCCACTATCAAGGCAGCCACATCATCAGCATAGCCCACAAGCTTCATGTCCTCTGGCATCTCCAAACGTAACAAGCCATCATACATGATGTTCCAAAGATCTGGGCCAAGGATTGATCCCTGCGCTGCACCAGCCGTCAGTCGTTTTGTCTTTTGTCCACCTTTCATATCATACAGCAGAGTGTGATCCTTGAAGTAGTCTCTCATTATGTGCATAAGATATTGTGGTAGCTTGAAAGTTTCTTCAAGAGCTACCAACATGTCAATCTACCTTGCCGAATTGAAAGCATTCTTCACATCTAGGGTCACAATAAGTGTCAATTTACGGGAATGATTGCCCATTTGTGCTCTTTCTGCTGTATTCACCCACCTCCCACACTGCATCCAACGTCGAGTGCCTTCTCCAAATACCATGTTGGCAAACAGGTAGATCCCCTACTAGCTGAATTGCTGAGAGGATTCTGGGCTGCAGAAGTTTCTCCAGGCCATTTCCAGCTGTGTCTATAACCACCAAGTTTCCCTTTGCTAATCCAAACCAGTTAGGCCATTTTCCATCGGGGACTAAAAATACCCGCTTGCAGGCAGTGATTGTACATATTCAGCAACAGTTCTGGACAGAGTGCTGATATTATCTCTAGCACTTCTGCAGGTATGCTATCTGGTCCTGAAGTCTCCTTGTTTCTAAGAGAGCTAATAGCTCTATTCAGCTCTTCTACTGTGAAGAGGGGTATATCATCCAGCTCTTTTTCATTGTCACAGTCAATCCTCTCTGGATGGTCTGGGAATAGTGTATCCACAATTTGTTTAATGGTTTGTGGATCCATTCTCGGGGTAGAAAATGTCCCAAGTTTCTTCATTACAATCTTGTAACCTAGTCCCCATGGATCATCTTCTACTTCTTTAGCCAATGCCCACCATTTATTGGCTTTACTCTTTCTAATTGCGTTACGGAGTTCCTGACTTGTACTCCGCTGTGACTGAGGTATTCTCCATACTGCCTCTCATCCTTTGAGCTCTGCGTCAAAGTCGCAGACACTTCCCTCTCAGTTCACCAATCTCTTCGGTCCACCAGTATGCTGGGCACTTGCTATTTCGTGGTTTTCTTTGGGACTTTGAGACATTGTATGCTTGCTGGATTAACTGCATGGTGAGTTCAACACATACACCAGCTGCTTCTTTCCCTCTAAGAACAAAACATTTTTCTGTTATGTTCCCCATTCCATTCCATATTACATCAAGAAACTTTTCCTTGTCGATACCGGCTATGTTCCACCGTGCTGGCCTGCGCAAGATGTTTCTTACTTGAAGAGATTCTTGGAGCAGTCGAAAGATGATATATTGGTGATCACTTCCCATATAGTTCTCGATCACTTGCCATTCAGTAATCTTAGGTGCAATATCCTCTGATGAGAAGGTTACATCCGGTATTGTTCCCTGGCATCCTGGCCGTCGAAATGTTGTCACGTTTCCAATGTTGTTGACCACCAAACCCATTCTGGCTGCCATCTCCACTATACGTCATCCTCTGGAGTCTGTTTGTGGCATGCCCCATTCCGACGCTTGAGCATTTAAATCACCAGCGACCACTAGTCTGTTTTCCATTCCATGTAATACATCCTCAAGGCCATCAAGTTTCATCTGAAAGTTGGGAACAGATTCATTTGGCATAAAATAACAGCTTACAATAGTGATTTCCCCAATCTGTACCCAAACAAAACCATCTTCACATCCATGCTCTGTTACTGAAAATTTTTCTAGATCTGGTATCCAAATTGCAGCTGTTCCAAGAGTATCCCCAAACCACCCTGGATGATCCCTCTCTTGATAGGGTTTGCTAATAATAATGATGCCTGCTTCCATCTGATAAATCAGCTGTGTCATAAGGTCGTTAGCTGTTTGACTCCTGTGCATGTTTGGTTGAAGGATTCACATCATTTGCTGTGATTTTTGGCCTTTTCAAGAGCTTCACAAAATATTGTGCATGCACCTGATCCGGTAACATGATTTCGTTTAGCTTAATTGACACCCTTGTCTGTACAAATCATGCATCGTGGATTATTCTTTTTTGCAGTCCACTGCCTTATGACCAGATTCTTCTCACTTAAAACAGAGCCTGCTTCTGTCAGGGCCTGTGCAGTTTCTTGCCAGGTGTCCATATGATAGGCATTGAAAGCAACGGGGTAACATGGTTCTAGCACGTACTCTGCAGTATAGCCATCCTATCTTAATTCTTCCTGCTTCCAGTAGTTTCTGAGCATCCTCATTTTTTTTTTTTTTTTTGCTAGGGGCTTTACGTCGCACCGACACAGATAGGTCTTATGGCGACCATCCTCATCTTTAGTTTCTAAGATGGCAAGTTTCTGTCCCCAGCTGTTTGGTTTTGTGCCCAATATTTCCAGCTCTCCATGGGGATTGCCGGAATCTCGTCTTACAGCTTCCTCCACATCTGCAGCGGTAGTGACGCTATCCATGTCTCGAATCTCCAGTGTAGTTCCGGGGATTAAATCCTTTACATCGCCATCCCATCCGGCTCCATGGCTAAATGGTTAATGTGCTGGCCTTCGGTCACAGGGGTCCCGGGTTCGATTCCTTTCAGGGTCAGAAATTTTAACCATAATTGGTTAATTTCACTGGCATGGGGACTGGGTTTATGTGCCGTCTTCATCATCATTTCATCCTCATCACGACATGCAGGTCACCTACGGGCATCAAATCGGAAGACCTGCATCTGGCGAGCCGAACTTGTCCTCGGACACTCCCAGCACTAAAAGCCATACGCCATTTCCATTTCATTTCATCGCCATCTCGTCCAAGGGCATCTCTCAGAGATTTACTGTGTATCTCCCTGTCTCCCTGTGTTGTTTTATTGAATTCAAGGAATAGCCCCAGCTCTTGTTTTGCGGATAAATTGGATGTCTGCTCCATTGTCTTTCGGCTAAACCCTGTTCCTGATATCCTTCAAAACATTAGCAAAAATCTTACTGTTCATTGGTTTGATGATTACAGCTTCTGAATGAATCCTTGATTTAGAATAAGGTTGTTTTCCACTCTCGCTAAATGCTGTACCTTCAAGATCATTTCTGGCCCGTTTCGTTGGAATATCATTGTGCTTCCTATCTCCACGCTTCTTCTTCTTCTTGGATAGAAACATTTCCCATTTTCCTTGGTCTTCCTCCAAGTCATTTGTCACTGGTAATGTCCTGGACAATTCCTTGTTCTCCATGGTAGTTGACAGGGGCGAATGCTGGTCATGAAAGTCAGGCTTGCTCTTCCATTCGTGAAAGTTGGTAGGGTGGGACATGCATAGTTCTGAATGAATAAAATTTATAAACCCAATAATCGCTAAATCACATGAACATGCATTCAAACTGGTTATGTCACACCTTCAAGAATGGCCAAAAGAATAACAAACAGACACATTTTATAATCATTAACAAATCATGACAAGCCAGTGATCAAACAAGTAAACGTCAAACTATGTACACAGAAAAATTGCAACTATTTATTAGATCTTCCTACTTGAAAACAAACTCTACTCTGCAGCTTCTCTTTACAAAACCATCAATAACTTAATCATAGAAAGAGGACTGTAATCTAATTTTTTCAATCAATCCTTTTTCAATCGACAACATAGCTAATGATGATAGCCTCTCCTGACCTTGAGTCGATCTGCAATATGTATTAATGCATCTCAGTGTTGAAAAAGAACGTTCTGCAGAGGATGTAGTAGCAGGAATTGTTGCTACAAGTTTGATGAGCTTGAAAATTTCTGGCATACCCATGTACAATTTATTAATATGCATAAACTGCATTAAGTCTGAAACACTTTTCTCTTTAAAATCAGAAAATGAATACATCACACTTAATTTGGTTTTTAAGCGAACAATGTCGAAAAATGACCCATAGGTCTTTTCTAGGGCAGTAACATTAGTGTCTGGAAACCTATTTCTATGCTTCTCAAACAAATCACAATCCAACAGCGCGAAGAACACAAATTTCTTTATGCATTTAAAACGCTCTCCTATTTGGACAAGTACATTGTCAATAATTTCACTGAATAGACGTTTGTATTTTGATTTTTCTGGTTCATCACTAATTCTTCGATTTTTAGAGCACGGCTGTCCTCCATAAACGTCAATTTCAGTATCAACATGTCCATACAAACTATCAAAATCTTCATCTCACATAGACTGGATATTTAAAAAGAGCTCCTCAACCTTCTTGCCACAGTACTGAATATCCAGACTTTTTGTTTGTAAAATATTGAACACAGTATCAGAGAATGAAAAATCTTGGAGAACACTGCCAGCAGAAATCTAGTGTTGAACTTAAGTAAGAAGAAGAAAAATCCTTGTGCTTTAAATGTAGTGTCTTCATCCCAGTCGTCTGAAGTATCCTGTACATGTTGAAAGAATTTCACCAGCGTATCATAATATTCCTTCACAGTATTAATAAGACGTGAAGCAAAATTCCATCTCCTTGGTACTACTGCTGGCAACTTCTTCTGAACAAAATCTCGAAGAGCAGCTGTTCTCTTTGTAGACTTTGAGAAAAAAGCAGCAAGTCCTGACATTGTTTGGAAGAAAATTGTACATTCTTTGATTTTTGAAGCAGACTGCTGTAGTGTTAAATTCAATAGGTGGCTATAACAATGCACAAATGTTGCATATGGATACTGGTCTTGAAGTAGTTTATTGAGCCCATTCACATGACCGGCTAAGATAGCAGCACAGTCATATGTTTGAGCCACAATCTTTTCCTCACAACTGAACTCTTTTAAAATAGCACGAACATGATTTAAGAGGGCTCCAGCAGTGCGATCTTTACTAACGTCAGCAAAATCAAGAAACCTCTTTTGAATTTCACCACTTTCGTCTACAAAATGGAGTAAAGTAGAGAGTTGTGACTTACTAATAATATCGGACGTTTCCTCCAACATCATTGCCACAAAAGTTGCTTGTTTAAGCTCCTCTTTTATTCTTCTCACAATTACTGAACTTATTTCTGCTATTAAATAATTTTGGATTGCAGACGAAGTCCCTCTAAGAATGGTGGAGTCTTTCAAATGAGCTGCCAGAAGAGGATCATATTCACTTATAATTTGTGGAAGTTCGATGTAATTCCCTCTGTTTACGGAAGTTGCAGACTCGTCATGTCCGCGAAATGGTAGCTCCTGTTTTGCTAAAAAACACACTGCATCGATCAGTCGTTTAAGTATGTCACGATTTTTCTTTACCTTTTCATTATGAAGTTGGTCACTGATGCGTTTCTGTTCATCCAGCCCGTGGTCGATCCTTGAACGCCCAAAGCTATTTAACTGCAAGACACACTTCATATGGTTTGCAGATTTCTCATGTCTTGTAATGGACAGTGTCAAGGTTTTCAAATGGTCAAAGCCACTTTTACACCATACACCGTTATCAGCAGAAAATAGTGAACACGGCCAGCAAAACAGTCTATTCAGTTTCTTGGACCCTGTCAACCAGTGCGTATTATTATATTGAGATACAGAGAACTAATGTACATATTCTCTATTTTCCTCCCTGTGCTGTGTCTTTAAATCTAGCAGCGCCGGGCAGGGCCTGCCATTCTTAATAATGTCTGTTTTCTCTTGGATAGTCCTCCGAGAAAATGGATTTGATAACAAGCTGTCAATAATGCACGGTTCGGAACCCATTGCAGCACGTCAAATCATTCAGAATAGATGATCAGGAACTTACAGTACACTACTCACCGACACAACACACTAGATCTGTAGCTCTCAGACCAGAGCTTCCAACTACACATTACAAACGTGACAGCTTGCAACCGGCCTTGGAGAGAAGAAACCTGCGCGCGCATACATTTCACGCTGTGTCGACAGCTCCGCTGAAGCTCCTAAGACACGAGCAAGCCTCGCTGGACTCACCAAGATATACGCAACATGCGATTTGTATAATGCAGATCTATTACAGATATGGTACGTATTGTAATTTTTTTTTTTAACTCGCCTGCTTTAGAAATATATTGCGCTTGCGCAGCAAGCGTAGCATGCTCGGAGAAATTGCCCCTGGTAGTTGATCTCTGCTTTAGTTCTTCTGTAGATTTCTTCCACAACATCCTGCATGTTGCTCCAGCCTCTAAAGCTTCTTCCAACTTCATGAGGCTATTTTTTATTTCCATTTTTAGATTCTTAAGAGGAATAGCTATGATGTTCTTTAACAGTGATCTTGCAGTCTCAAGATGCACCTCTTCTTCATATTGATTCTCCGTTATCTGCCGACTGATATCATCAATCAGATTTAAGTCAATACTCCTAGCGTTTCGGTGATTGTGGGTGCTTTCCTGTGATACTCCAGGCTACTCCACTGTATCACACTGAATCTCTGCTTCTACCATCATGCCAATGAGAGAGTCTAGTTGGCCGTGACTTGAACCGACGGTATGGTGTCATGAGTGAGTGCTAGGAACGCTTACACTAGAAAACGATCATCTATCTGCCGCAGTGGTTTTGATCTTTGGCAAGACGGCTGCTCATAACAAGATTATTTTACCGCAAACTTTTCAATATTTTGCTCGATATTCTGCCATTCCTATTGTAAACAAACACATCTACCGTGCAATGGAGCTTAAAATAATCATACAAACTTGTTTCGGTAAGTACCTTCACAATATAAACCCGCTTTCTTGAGTTATCTTGTAGCTGTGAAGTTCACGCTTTCTTTCATGTCCAACAACAACAACAACAATAATAATAATAATGGCTAGCAAGACGATCTCGAAAGAGAAGATGAAGTTCATGATGAACAACGGATATGGACCACAATTCCTTGAAACAGAGATTGGACAGATTCAGAGGGTTAAAAAGTTCAAATACCTTTGTGAATCTGCTTAGGAAGAAAATCGGGAGGAATCAAAGTAGTAGTAGTAGTAGTAGTAGTAGTAGTAGTAGTAGTAGTAGTAGTAGTAGCAGCAGTATTAGTATTATTATTATTATTATTATTATTATTATTATTATTATTATTATTATTATTATTATTATTATTATTATTATTATTATTTGTTGTTGTTGTTGTTGTTGTTGTTGTTGTTGTTGTTGTTGTTGTTGTTGTTGTTGTTGTTGTTGTTGTTGTTGTTGTTGTTGTTGTTGTCGTCGTTGTTGTTGTTGTTGTTGTTGTTGTTGTTGTTGTTGTTGTTGTTGTTGTTGTTGTTGTTGTTGTTGTTGTTGTTGTTGTTAAGTCCTTCAAATTGCTATGTACATATTTTAAGAGATGCCGGAGTGACTGAATTTTTGTTCTCCAAGAATGTTCCTATAACATTGATTTATAACAAGCATAATCTTTTGTTCATTCATTCTTATGTTCCACCATTGAGAATATGCTACTAAGCTCCAGTCATTTATTGTCAAATGCTATGTTAGATGTTCTGTCATTTGTCAACATTGCCTTGACCTAACTCAGTCAGCACGGTGAAGGCTGCTATAGACGTGGTGTTACAATGCCTTGAATCCCAGGTCTCTCAATGTAGCCAGATAAGAAGTGTTTTAGGATTAAAATTGCACTACAGATCTCAATAAGCTTGAAAGAGCTCTGAAAAATACAGATTAAGCCTATAGTTTACTATGTTTGGAAGTAATTCATCTCTAAAAGTACATTTCCGATCGTGTTACTGGTACCAACATGATTTGTTATTTCTTTACAGTATGGTATCCACAGATTACTAAATGATAAAGTTTATAGTGCTGCTTATCCTCTTCATGATGGAAAGTATAAAGGTGACGCAGAACAGAATACCAGAAAGGTATGTATATAAATTTAGACAGTTCTTATTATTAAAAAGAAAATAACTTACAGTACATCATTACACAGTATGAAACATAAATTTAAGAAAGTACTTTGATACATTAATGCTAAGACAATGGTGCATATGTTATATTCCATATGAATTCCGAACAAAAATAGGGACATAATATCAGTTTCAAATTACTACTACTACTACTACTACTACTACTAGACCTGATCGTTAAGGTGCTGAAGTCTAAATGGTCTGACACCGAAGTTAGTTGGTTCAAATTCCGTTGGTCGAAAACGTTTTCACCATCAGAATGTTGGCTGGCAGGGTAGGGGAGGCAGTGGTATACAATTTCTAATCACTAGATGGCGTGACAAAAGCCTGGATTAAATTCCAAATCTTTCTGCAGTGCTCATATGGAGTGAGGGCATACAGTATAATGCTGTTGATGGTGATTCATTTGTCAGTTGGGGATGTTAAGGCTTGAGCAGACCCCTTGGTGCTATTCGACAGGAGTAGGCTATGTGCCGGCACCGGGTTTGACCCTCTCATATATCACATCATTCACTTCATCCCATTAACTCCTCTGATGAGGTTGACATCAGGAAGAGCATCCGGTCAAAAAAAAAAAGCCACGACAGATTCATCTCACCTCATACCTGACCCCACAGAGAAAAGGGACAAGGATTGGACAAACTACTACTACTATTACTTTAGTTGTACTTCCTGCAAAGATAGACTGCTTAAACCTAACAAAGTACACCAATGAAATGTGTGTATACAAAAAAGAGTTAAAGGCTTCATGGAGTTTCTTTTTCAAAAGCTTCCCTACAACATTATTGAGGGTTATACAAGACGTGTTTTCTGATAATTTGTACAGATCCTTTAATGGCCAAAATAGCTAGATCAGAATGTATATTCTTGGGAATTTCCACACTTATAAAAAATTTAATTTTGTAATTGTTCCTCTTGCTGTTATGAATAGTCCTATGACCTTTATACTGGAAATGTTATATGCTTTATTATAGTTTTTTTAAAAATTTACTTTATGTCACACCGACACAGATAGGTCTTACAGCGACAATGGGATGGGAAAGGGCTAGGAGTAAGGAGGAAATATTCATGAATTTGATTAAGTTACAGCCCCAGCATTTGTCTGATATGAAAATGGAAAAGCACAGAAGACCATCTTCAGGGCTGCCAACAGGGCGTTTCAAACCCACTATCTCCCAGATGCAAGCCGACAGCTACATGACCCAAAATGTGCAGCCACTCACTCGATCTTTATTGAAGTAGTTAATGGCTGGTTCACATATGGCTTGTTTCTCTGCATCAATATCTCCTGGTTGACTGGTGTCAACCTCACATCTAATGGTGGAATCCAACATATACGTGGAATCCTTTTCTTGGTCCAAGACAATTATGTCTATTCTCTGGTTACGCTGCGGTGTTGGAAGAACTGCTTCTGCACTACACCAAGGGGGTGGTTAGAGTCTCCTTCCTGCGACTGTGGTGCTGAAGTACAAACCATCAGCCACATCGTGAAAGAATGTCCTCTCCGAGCATTCACTGGGACTATGGAGGAGCTACATCAAGTTATCCCTATGGCACTCACTTGGCTGGAAGGAGTTGACATCAGCTTGTGATGAAATCTCAGAACCTGCAGTTGCGTGTGTGTGTATGTGTGTGTGTGTGTGTTTACCTCCTAGTTAGTCTGTAAATACTCTACATCCATGTATTTAAATATGTTTATATTTTTCTAATAACACTTATATGTAAAATACATTTCAAACGATTGTCAAATGAAGCATCATACACTAAATAAATAAATAAATAAATAATCCACCATCAGCAATACCCACTACCTATTCCTGTACCTTACAATCCTTCTGGGAGAATGCTACTGCAGTTCTAGATATTATTCTGTAGTGTGAGAGATTCCTAAGCAAGTCCTCCCATGGAAATGAACCAAGAACATGAGCATGGGTTTCAGGCTTTCTACACTGTCTGCAGTGGACTCTGTCCTGCCTACATCCTCTATGAAAATTAGTGTATCAAAACACTCTGCTTGATATTATCTTGCCATTATCCATCTTACAACACTTGTTTGAAAGTGGCTTTACTGGTTTTTTTTAAATTCATTCTCCCACAGCATCTTTTTGTCTGGTTCTAGGCTGGCCTCTGGCCATCTTTCCTTTAAAAAAAACTTTTATCTACTAGATTTCCACCATACTACCTGGCCATACAAGATAAATCAGTGTGTATGCAGTTCTCAATTTAATTTTCCATCCAAGTCAATACTTAAAATTTATTCCGGTGCTATCTTGTGATGGTTGGCAACCATCACGAGCAATTTTTCATATTTTATGTTTTCCTTATCAGGGATGCCATATTGTGGATCCTTGAACACCATAAAGCAGTGCCAATAACACAGAACACTTTACAACACAATACTGTAATAAATTTTGAAATGGAAAACATAGTTGCGCACAAGATGCTTTAATTTCAGTAATGCACTTCTTGCAGTGCTGATTTCGGTTTTGATTTCTACATCCAGATCCCATTCTTGTGCCAGCCAACATCCTAGGTACATGAAATTTGACAATCTTTAAATAATGTTTCCATCCATAGTAATAACAGCATTAATAATTTTGCGCTTACCGATTCCTACGAATTTTGTTCTCTGAATGTGTGTTTTAGGACCCCTCAGTGCTATGAGGACAAACGTCTTGATAACATTTTTGCTGATTTTGTGTCTGATGCAGTCAACAAAGAAAGATGTCATTGTGCCTCTGGCTTCTACCAAAAGTCCAACAACTTCAGGGTTCATATTATATTAAATCCTAAATGATAAAAATTTTAACTTAAGAACATGGTTCTGTTAATCCTAATTTACAAACTTCTACACAGTGGGCCGAAGTAAGCTAAAGTTTTACACTAAAATGAAAACCCCTTTATACACTCTTCTCACACCCAACTTCTTTGAGAAATCAGCACCGAGCAAGTGGCTGTGGAGTTTAGGTCACGTAGCTATCAACTTGCATTCGGGAGATAGTGAGTTCGAACCCCACTGTCAGCAGCCCTGTAGATGGTTTTCCGTGGTTTCCCATCTTCACACCAGGCAAATGCTGTGGATATACCTTAATTAGGACCATGGTCGCTTCGTTCCCACTCCTAGCCCATTCCTATTCTATCGTCATCACAAGACCTATCTGTTGTAATGTACTCTTACTGTAATGTGAACACCTGTTTATCTGCTCTGTTCACCTACTCATCTGCTGTCCTTTGCTACGTATACTTTACTACAAACACCGTCTTGTTGCTCAACAACCTGCATTCTACTCCGTTCGCTGTGTATGCTTGCCGTATACTGTGCTCTTGCTTGCTCCAAATGCCTGTCCATGCTATGTCACTTACTACGTCACAGAAACTTCTCGATCTGCCTTGTGAATGTTTCTATTCTGCTATATAAGGGCAACTTCGGCCACGGCTTGTTAGTCTGGCATTGATACTGGAACCCTGTGTGTGGAGGGAGCACTGACCTTGTTGCGGCTGGTCCGCGCGTACTTCGCCAAATGTCCGTCCAACTGGAAACAATTTGACACCATGTGGTCTGGGTGAGCAAAGCCTTACATCTACGTCAGCAAAAACTTTATTTTGCATCTTAAAACTTTTACTGGAACTAAATTATTCTTGGTTTTTGCCCTTCGGGCACTATTAATATAAAATCTTTAAAGGCCTGGAGCCAGCTTATCTAGTGTTCACTTTCACTTTAATGTGAACTTTTTTCTTGTTAGTGTGGAGTTGCATTCTACGAACTTTGTGTGTGGACAAGAACTGTGAATTCCATCATGAGTATATAAAAGGAATATTGATGCACCTTTTTATTGGTGAAAGAAAACTTTTCAACTAAGCAGTTGGACTCTTCCTTGTTTCTTCCCTCCCCTCATCCCAAAATTTTCTCCCCCCTCTGACTTCTGCCTTTTCATTTGGAGTCGTTCAAGAAAAGTTCTAGGAACACTCTGGTGGTGTTGTTTTATTGTGGCCTAATGTTGTATTATGATGTTAAAATAATGCTGCATTTGTTGCTAAAAAGCAATAATTCTGTGTACCTGTTTTGTCTAAAATTCTAGTCAAGTGTCTCTTATAAGGACTCTTTCTATGCTTTTTTATGCTCTGCTCAAAGAAGAAAAGCTGAAATGAGAAAGATAACAAACCAAGGTGGTGTAAAATATTTCTCTTTTAAATTGTAAGCTCGTTCTCTATTTGTTCTTTTGGCAAGTTACTGAATATAATCTGTTGATATTTCTTGTTCTGAAAGGGGGGTTTATTCTAATACTTTTGTGTTCCTTTCACTTCCTCACCTATTCTTTCTTTTGTACTTACTATGGATAACCTCGGGCTATCCCAGCACTACTTTCCATCACTCTGCTCATCATTTATTTGCTTGTGTAGTTCATAATTTCTAAATTATGAGTGTTCATGGTGTATGGATTTTGCAAAAATGGTCTCCTATGGTTGGATATCGAACTGTTCTTGGTTAATCATCTACAGTATAGTGATAATGAACTTTATAATTGAATTAGCTGATCACCCTTGGTTCAGTGTTGTGTCCTCTCGTCATTATCCCTGATTTTCATAAGCGATTCGTGTTTATAGACGGTTTCAATAATTTATACCAAATTAAGGTGACTGGACTATATCTTGACTCTCGTACGTCAACTGTCCAAATGGATAACATATTGTTCTCCAGCTCCCTTGCTACTATTTCGTTACCCAGTCATAAGTATATAATCAATCTTCTTTACTTTGATTATATACGATCTTTCGCCATCGTCTAATTATAACCGCCAGACTATCAACTTTATTTTTATGCAATCTTACTACTTGTTGTATAACAATCTGTTGTTTTTATCCATTGCACTTATTTTAGCAACCTTCTAATGTTAATTTTGTTAATACTTCCACTATTATCTCATCACATTGTATTTTTAAACCATCATTGTTATTTTTAATGTTATTTTACTTCAAATCTCCTCAAGATTTTAAAATTCATTTCATTACTACATGTTATTTAGACGCTTATTTTTAATTTAAGGTTAAGACTATGACTGATGATGCCTTCAGGGAAGGCGAAACATGAGCCACTATTAGTTATTAGTTAACAAATTTATGTAATTCATCCAAGACTAGACTTTGTATTGATTAGGTCTAATAAATAACTTACTGTTATTATTTCTAACACAATGACTGTTTGTTGGTTTGACTCCACAGACAGTTCATTCATTCACAGAGCTGTTTAGATGATGATTCCCATAGGAAACCTGAAATTTTTGTCCCGAATGAGTAAAATTATAATACCAGTATAGTTGGTCCGTTATTGGGCATTATAAATTTTCCAACTAACTCATTCCTGGTTGCCAGCATTTCACCTCAGTGTGCTAAGCTAAATAGCACACCTACCAAGACGCATGGCTAGTGCATACCATGGAGGCCATTGCGTAGTCTACTTGGAGCTACCAGTAGTGCCAATGCACTACGAGAGACTTTGTCTCATGATCAGATGCTGCTCTGTGATATGCCGCCATTACTAGCAAGGTTATATATGAGCGAGTGACACATCAGTGTGCTACGGTAGTGCACTGCTAAGGTTATCTGGCCATATTATTAGAAGAAACTGTGTGTTTTTTTTTTGAAGGGCTTACTTCGTATATGGCTCTCTTATCATTGTTACAATGGGCTTAATAATTTTAGAGAGCTATTACTGTATTATGTGAAATGAACTTATTTGTTGTCATGTATTATTCTAGCAAGAGCATATTTTGGATGAACAAGAGTCAGTTATATGATTGGGAATAACTAGAGTAGATATATTTGAAGACTGTCTTATTAAAATATGGTATTATTGGTTTATTTTTCACCTTAAACTGATTTTGAACCTAGTATGGTATATTTTCCTGATTAGCAAGAGACTCATTATGAAACATAGTGGGTAAAAACAAGTGATTTGACACCTAGAAGGACTGTTTAAGTAAAAGCACTAATTTGTCACCAAAATTTGGAGATTTTTAGAATATTGTGCATATCTGAATCATCAGTGAGGTAAATAAAGAAGAAAATTGATTTTGGTGATGAGTGATCCCCTCAAGGAAAGAAAGACTGTGGTTGGTAATCAGTATTTATACCAAGTTCTGAATGTTCCATAAAGAAGGTATGCCATGATGGTCGGTTCACTTCTACAAAATAAATTAAAATCAAATTTGAACACTATGGCATCCCTGCAGCTAAAAGCACTGTAAGGTGAAAACTTTCACAAATGAACTTGAAGACCCACAGCCCTGTCTGGAAGCCAAAATTAGCTGCTGCTTTGATTGTAAAAACATCTTGCATAGGCAGAGGAACACAAACATTGAGATTTGGACTTCTGGAAATCGATATCATTTATGTGCGTTTGCCTTGTGATAAATATATTCAATTCAAGGCCATTCCTAAAGCAAATGCTCACGGCTTTGCCATTTTATTTCAGGTTTGCTTCAGTGATGAATCAAAATCTTAATGAATAAATGTCAGTCTGTACGAAGCATTCTGGTGAAAGGAACCATCCTGATTGTATTGTGCAGACTGTGAAATATCCCATGAAAGTCATGATTTGGTCAGTCATCAATGGGAATTGCAGTGGGCATCTGTACATGTTTGAGGGAACAATGCAACAAGACCAGTACAAGGAAGTGCTAATGAAGAGGCTCCTACCACAACTAAAAAAATGGTTCCCTACTGGAGAACTATTTGTTTTTATGCACGATGGAGCTCCACATCTTACCACCCGATCATTAAAAGCTTTTTTCTAAGAATAAAATGCCCTTCTATTACTCTGGTCAGGAAATTCATCATTCATAAACCAAACTGAAAATATTTGGGGGCTGTTGAAGAGGGAGGTGACAAAGGAAGCAATCAACACCGAAGCTCTCAAAGATGCCTTGAAAAATTATTAAGAAGTTTTGTTTAGTTCCATCTACTGAACATATTTGAAATCAATACTACAATAAGTACATGTTTATGAATGTCATTACTGTATGCATTATCATTTATTAATAATCAGTAGTGTTCAGAGTAATTAATTCCTTCATTTAGGCAGATCAAAGTAAGGTTAAGAGCATTTTAGGCCTCTTTAAGTAGTATTATGTTAAAAATTCAAGGTGTGTCTAATAATATGGCCAGGGATTGTATAATTACGATGCCAAAAGCTGAAGCACTGATATCCCTGTCAACCATAAATCATAATTAGAATTATCTCTGTTCTTTTGCCAAAGTTTGAGTAAATAGAATGCTCATGAGAAGAGATGATTCATTAAATGTATTTTGACTAAAATGTTATTCTCTTCCACTTCCATGCTAAACTATAGTTTGTGATTGTTTCTTATCTCAGGAGTTGTACGAGAATTGGGCTCAGTTTTCCTGTTGGACCAGAGAACAACCTCTGTGGGAAATAAAGCTCTACTTTGGTGATAAGGTTGCACTCTACTTCGCTTGGCTTAATTTTTACACTAAAATGCTCATTGTTCCATCTATTGTTGGGCTCTTATGTTTCTTCTATGGAGTTCTTTCTGTAATATCTAATTTTCCAAGTACTGTCCCAAGGTAAGAGCAATTATTAAGATAATACATCTACAATTTTTTATTATTGTGTTCATTTCTATTGCTTTGGTAGTATTGTAGATTTTTATGCAAATAATATACATATTTTACTGGAGAAACTTGTTAACTGAAATTTCCTTACAATTTTGAAAATTGTATTACAATAAAGAATAATTGATTTTACTTACTTTGTTCGCAGTGCAGTATCCATTTCATAATTTTGAGGATAACTAGAAAGCAGACTCAACTAGCTGACATACATGAGCAGTACCATGTTCTTCGAAATCAAATTAAGCTTGAAATTCTTCTTCTTCTTCTTCTTTTATGACCACATAGGATCACTTTAGTCAGTCCGTTGTTTGGGTCTCTTTGAAGGGATTGTTCGGGCTTTGCGGTCTTCCCAGTACTTCTTTAGACGCACCGATCTTCGTGTCCTTTCCTCAGTTGAAACTATGCGTGTTGTTGGTTTGTTTTGTGTAAGGGTAAAGCGGAGGTTTGTATTATTGAGCTTTTGTATTCAATTTTATCTTATTTGTAGTGTCTTCTGTTGTAAGGCCTATTTCCTTCAGATCCTCTCTTACTTCTCTGATCCATTTACATCCTGTTGTGGTATTTTTTGAGACGATATTGTGTTGTACTAGTTGTTTCAGAAGCCTCGAATCCTGCATCCTCATGATATGTCCAAAGAATCCCAGTTTCCTCTTATGCATAGTATCTGTAATGGGTTCTAGCTCTTTGTACACGACTTTGTTAGGTATTAACCGCCACTGTCCATCCTCCTGGTATTTTTTGTTGATGCAGGTTCTTCCAATCCTCCTTTCAATTTTCTGAAGTCTGTCAGTGTTTGATTGTTTATTCAGGTGAAAAAGTGTTTCTGCTGCATATGTAGCTTCTGGTTTTATGACTGTGTTGTAGTGTTTTATTTTTGCATTTACAAATGTTATCAGCATATCTCTATTTCTTCTCCTATTATAGTCCATTTTTGTGCTTTAGCTAATCTATTTGTTCTTGTTTGGATTGAGATTTTTTCATTTAGGTTATATGTTATTACTTCTCCAAGATATTTAAAATGAGTTACTATTTTCATTTTATTACCATTTATGGTAACTTCTTTTAGTTGTGTTGGTTTTTGGGGCATAATTTCTGTTTTTTTCAAATTATATTTTGAGGCCAATTTTATTTACAATGTTTTGAAGTTCTGATATCTGGGTTTTTGCTTCTTTCATGTCCTCGTCAGCGAAACCCAGGCAATTTGTTTTGATTTTTCAGCCAATTTTTATTTTGGGGGGACATTTCATAAACCATTCCATCATTACCATTTCTAGAGCACAATTAAATAATAGTGGTGAGAGCCCATCTCCCTGCCGTAGTCCAGTTTTAATTTCAAATGTCTCTGATGTTTCGCCCCTAAACTTCACTTTTGATTTGGTGTTAGTGAGAGTCAATTTTAACATGTTTATTAATTTGGGGTGTAGTCCAAGGTGTCTTAAAATTTTGAACAGAGATTCTCTATGGATGGAATCATAAGCTTTCTTGAAATCTACAAATGTTATCAGCATACCTCTATTTCTTCTCCTGTTATAGTCCATTATCAACTTAAGACTCATGATCTGATCAGGACAGCTCCTCCAGGGTCTGAAACCTCCTTGATATTCTCCTAGTTCTTTCTCAAGTTGTAATAAGAAATTTAATTATTTCCAGCATTTAGACAAAAATATTAACACTGGTTCCACATGGTGACAACTTCGGTCACTGGGTATTGGCAAACCACTTGCGAAGCGTACTGATCCCGAGGTGTCCCTTGATGAATTAAATACATATTTCTCTAAGGAACGTCTCACTCCTGACACACCGACTGTACAAAACACCATTGACAATATATTAAGGCAAAAATTTCCAGTCCAACCTGTATTTGAATTTGATACAGTTACATAGCATAAAGTAAAAAGGAAAGCTATGTCAATTCAATCAATCAATCAATACTGATCTGCATTTAGGGCAGTCGCCCAAGTGGCAGATTCCCTATCTGTTGCTTTCCTAGCTTATTCCTAAATGATTTCAAAGAAATTGGAAATTTATTTAACATCTTCCTTGGTAAGTTATTCCAATCCCTAACTCCCCTTCCCATAAATGAATATTTGCCCCAGTTTGTCCTCTTGAATTCCAACTTTATCTTCATATTGTGATCTTTCCTACTTTTATAAACGCCATTCAAACTTATTTGTCTACTAATGTCATTCCACGCCATCTCTCCGCAGAAAGCTCGGAACATACATACCACTTAGTCGAGCAACTCTTCTTCTTTCTCTCAATTCTTCCCAACCCAAACTTTGCAATATTTTTGTAACGCTACTCTTTTGTTGGAAATCACCCAGAACAAATCGAGCTGCTTTTCTTTGGACTTTTTCCAGTTCTTGAATCAGGTAATCCTGGTGAGGGTCCCATACACTGGAACCATACTCTAGTTGGGGTCTTACCAGAGACTTATATGCACTCTCCTTTACATCCTTACTACAACCTGTAAACACCCTCATAACCATGTGCAGAGATCTGTACCCTTTATTTACAATCCCATTTATGTGATTACCCCAATGAAGATCTTTCCTTATATTAACACCTAGAAACTTACAATGATCCCCAAAAGGAACTTTCACCCCATCAATGCAGTAATTAAAACTGAGAGGACTTTTCCTATTTGTGAAACTCACAAACTGACTTTTAACCCCGTTTATCAACATACCATTGCCTGCTGTCCATCTCACAACATTTTCGAGATCACGTTGCAGTTGCTCACAATCTTGTAACTTATTTATCACTCTATAGAGAATAACATCATCCGCAAAAAGCCTTACCTCCGATTCCACTCCTTTACTCATATCATTTATATATATAAGAAAACATAAAGGTCCGATAATACTGCCTTGAGGAATTCCCCTCTTAATTATTACAGGGTCAGATAAAGCTTCACCTACTCTAATTCTCTGAGATCTATTTTCTAGAAATATAGCAACCCATTCAGTCACTCTTTTGTCTAGTCCAATTGCACTCATTTTTGCCAGTAGTCTCCCATGATCCACCCTATCAAATGTTTTAGACAGGTCAATCGCGATACAGTCCATTTGACCTCCAGAATCCAAAATATCTGCTATATCTTGCTGGAATACTACAAGTTGAGCTTCTGTGGAATAACCTTTCCTAAAACCGAATTGCCTTCTATCGAACCAGTTATTAATTTCACAAACATGTCTAATATAATCAGAAAGAATTCCTTCCCAAAGCTTACATACAATGCATGTCAAACTTACTGGCCTGTAATTTTCAGCTTTATGTCTATCACCCTTTCCTTTATACACAGGGGCTACTATAGCAACTCTCCATTCATCTGGTATAGCTCCTCCGACCAAACAATAATCAAATAAGTACTTCAGATATGGTACTATATCCCAATCCATTGTCTTTAGTATATCCCCAGAAATCTGATCAATTCCAGCCGGTTTTCTTGTTTTCAACTTTTGTATCTAATTGTAAATGTCATTGTTATCATATGTAAATTTTATTACTTCTTTGGCCTTAGTCTCCTCCTCTATCTCAACATTATCCTTGTAACCAACAATCTTTACATACTGCTGACTGAATACTTCTGCCTTTTGAAGATCCTCACATACACACTCCCCTTGTTCATTAATTATTCCTGGAATGTCCTTCTTGGAACCTGTTTCTGCCTTAAAATACCAATACATACCCTTCCATTTTTCACTAAAATTTGTATTACTGCCAATTATGCTTGCCATCATGTTATCCTTAGCTGCCTTCTTTGCTAGATTCAATTTTCTAGTAAGTTCCTTCAGTTTCTCCTTACTTCCACAACCATTTCTAACTCTATTTCTTTCCAGTCTGCACCTCCTTCTTAGTCTCTTTATTTCTCTATTATAATAAGGTGGGTCTTTACCATTCCTTACCACCCTTAAAGGTACAAACCTGTTTTCGCATTCCTCAACAATTTCTTTAAACCCATCCAAGAATCTGTTTACATTTTTATTTACCGTTTTCCACCGATCATAGTTACTTTTTAGAAACTGCCTCATGCCTGCTTTATCAGCCATATGGTACTGCCTAACAGTCCTACTTTTAGGACCTTCCTTTCTATGACATTTATTTTTAACTACCACAAAAACAGCTTCATGATCACTAATACCATCTATTACTTCAGTTTCCATATAGAGCTCATCTGGTTTTATCAGCACGACATCCAGGATATTTTTCCCTCTGGTTGGTTCCATCACTTTATGAATCAGTTGTCCTTCCCATATTAACTTATTTGCTATTTGTTGGTCATGCTTCCTGTCGTTCGCATTTCCTTCCCAATTGCCATCTGGCAAATTCAGATCTCCCGCTACAATCACATTTCTTTCCATGTCGTTTCCCACATAGTTGACTATCTTATCAAATAATTCTGAATCCACGTCTGTGCTACCCTTTCCCGATCTGTACACTCCAAATATATCAAGTTGCCTATTACCTTTAGAAATGAGCCTTACACCTAGAATTTCATGTGTCTCATCTTTAACTTTTTCGTAGCTTACAAATTCTTCTTTCACCAGAATGAACACTCCCCCTCCTACCATTCCTATCCTATCTCTACAACACACACTCCAGTTACATGTAACTAATCTCATGATTAGACCCTATTGAACTATACTATGATATACTAACAATTTGTTGGTTATTTTGATCCACCTTTTCAATACAAATTAGTTTGTGTTGTTAGGTCGTAATGTTACAACACTAATTTACCGAGACATGTTTTGCTTTATTCACAAGCATCATCAGCCTATACAATTGTCTCAAGGTTTGTCATATTTGGATTGTTGTTACAAATTTCATTACATTGAATGTAAATCTAATTTCAGTGATAACAATATTTAAAACATAGGAATAATATACACATTAAAAATTATGACAATATGATTTGCAATGTTAAAATGGAGTAACTCTTAATTCTAAAACACATTGACGTCCAAAACACAGTTTTTACAATTTGAAAATTTGGCTAAAAATTGTTTGCAATGTTAAAATCCTCCTCTGCGAACCATGTGACCTTGCCGCGGTGGGGAGGCTTGCGTGTCCCAATGATGCAGATAGCCGAGCCGCAGGTGCAACCATATCGGATGGGTATCTGTTGAGAGACCAGACTAACGAATGGTTCATCGAAAGGGGGGTAGCGGCCTTTCGGTAGTTGCAAGGGCGGCAGTCTAGTTGATTGACTGATACGGCCTTGTAATAATACTCAACATGGCTTAGCTGTGTTGATACTGCTACACGGCTGAAAGCAGCGGGAAACTACAGCCGTAACTAACTCCCGAGGACATGCAGCTCTCTCTGTATGAATGATGTTCTGATGATGGCTTCCTTCTGGGTAAAATATTCCGGAGGTAAACTAGTCCCCCATTCGGATCTCCAGGTGGGGACTACACGAGAGGGGGCGATCATCAGGAAGATGGATACTGACATTCTGCGAGCCAGAGCGTGGAATGTTAGAAGTTTGAATCGTTGTGGTAGGTTAGAGAATCTGAAAAGGGAGATGGATAGGCTAAAGTTAGATGTAGTTGTTATAAGAAAAGTACGGTGGCAGGAAGAGCAAGATTTTTGGTCAGGTGACTGCCGAATTATCAACACAAAATCAAACAGGGGAAATGCAGGAGTTGGTTTAATAATGAATAAGAAAATAGGGCAGCGGGTAAGCTACTACGACCAGCATAGTGAAAGAATTATTGTCGTCAAGATAGACACCAAACCAATGCCCACCACAATAGTGCAGGTCTATATGCCTACTAGTTCAGCGGATCGTGAAGAAATCGAAAGAATATACGAGGAGATAGAAGATTTAATACAATATATAAAAGGTGAAGAGAATCTAATTGTAATGGGAGACTGGAATGCAGTGGTAGGCCAAGGAAGAGAAGGTAGTACAGTAGGAGAATTTGGATTGGGACAAAGGAACGAAAGAGGAAGTCGGCTGGTTGAATTCTGCACTGATCATAATTTAGTCCTTGCCAATACTTGGTTCAAACACCACAAACAACGGCTGTATACGTGGACGAGACCTGGAGACACTGGAAGATATCAAATAGACTTCATTATGATTAAGCAGAGATTCAGAAACCAAGTGTTGGATTGCAAAACTTTCCCAGGAGCAGACGTGGACTCTGACCACAACTTGTTGGTCAGGAAATGCCATCTGAAGTTGAAGAAATTGAAGAAAGGAAAGAATGCAAAAAGATGGGATCTAGACAAGTTGAAAGAAAAGAGTGTGAGGGATTGTTTCAAGGAACATGTTGCACAAGGACTAAATGAAAAGGCTGAAGGAAACACTATAGAGGAAGAGTGGAGAGTCATGAAAAATGAAGTCAGTAGGGCTGCTGAAGAAATGTTAGGAAGGAAGAAAAGATCAACTAAGAATCAGTGGATAACTCAGGAGATACTAGACCTGATTGATGAACGACGAAAATACAAGAATGCTAGAAATGAAGAGGGCAGAAAAGAATACAGGCGATTAAAGAATCAAGTGGATAGAAAGTGCAAGGTAGCTAAGGAAGAATGGCTGAAGGAGAAGTGCAAGGATGTCGAAGGCTGTATGGTCCTGGGAAAGGTAGATGCTGCATACAGGAAAATCAAGGAAACCTTTGGAGAAAGGAAATCTAGGTGTATGAATATTAAGAGCTCAGATGGAAAGCCACTTCTAGGGAAGGAAGACAAAGCAGAAAGATGGCAGGAGCATATCCAACAGTTGTATCAAGGTAAAGATGTAGATAATTTGGTTCTGGAACATGAAGAGGCTGTTGATGCTGATGAAATGGGAGACCCAATTTTGAGGTCAGAGTTTGACAGAGCTGTGAGCGGCCTCAATAGGAACAAGGCACCTGGAATTGATGACATTCCCTCTGAATTACTGACTGCCTTAGGAGAAACCAGCATGGCAAGGTTATTTCATTTAGTGTGCAAGATGTATGAGACAGGAGAAGTCCCATCCGATTTTCGGAAGAATGTTGTTATACCTATTCCCAAAAAAGCTGGTGCTGACAGGTGTGAAAACTACCGCACCATTAGTTTAGTATCTCATGCCTGCAAAATTTTAACACATATTTACAGAAGAATGGAAAAACAAGTTGAAGCTGAGTTGGGAGAAGATCAATTTGGCTTCAGAAGAAATGTAGGAACACGTGAAGCAATCCTGACTTTACGTCTGATCTTAGAGGATCGAATCAAGAAGGACAAGCCCACGTACATGGCATTCGTAGATCTAGAAAAGGCATTCGATAATGTTGATTGGACCAAGCTATTTACGATTCTGAAGATGATAGGGATCAGATACCGAGAACGAAAAATTATCTACAATCTGTATAAAAATCAGTCTGCAGTGATAAGAATCGAGGGCTTTGAAAAAGAAGCAGCAATCCAGAAAGGTGTGAGGCAAGGCTGCAGTTTGTCCCCTTTCCTTTTCAATGTTTACATAGAACAGGCAGTAAAGGAAATCAAAGAGAAATTTGGAAAGGGCATCACAGTCCAAGGAGAGGAAATCAAAACGTTGAGATTTGCCGATGATATTGTTATTTTATCTGAGACTGCAGAAGATCTCGAGAAGTTGCTGAATGGTATGGATGGAAGTCTTGGGTAAGGAGTACAAGATGAAAATAAATAAGTCCAAAACAAAGGAATGGAGTGCAGTCGAATGAAGGCAGGTGATGTAGGAAATATTAGATTAGGAAATGAAGTCTTAAAGGAAGTAGATGAATATTGTTACTTGGGTAGTAAAATAAGTAACGATGGCAGAAGTAAGGAGGACATAAAATGCAGACTAGCACAAGCAAGGAAGAGCTTTCTTAAGAAAATAAATTTGCTCACTTCAAACATTGATATTGGAATTAGAAAGATGTTTTTGAATACTTTCGTGTGGAGCGTGGCATTGTATGGAAGTGAAACATGGACGATAACTAGCTCAGAAAGAAAGAGAATAGAAGCTTTTGAAATGTGGTGTTACAGAAGAATGCTGAAGGTGAGATGGATAGATCGAATCACGAATGAAGAGATACTGAATCGAATTGGTGAGAGGAGATCGATTTGGCTAAATTTGATGAGAAGAAGAGATGGAATGATAGGACACATCTTAAGACACCCAGGACTTGTTCAGTTGGTTTTAGAAGGAAGTGTAGGTGGTAAGAACGGTAGGGGTAGACCAAGGTATGAATATGACAAGCAGATTAGAGCAGATGTAGGATGCAATAGTTACGTAGAAATGAAAAGGTTAGCACAGGATAGGGTGGCATGGAGAGCTGCATCAAACCAGTCTATGGGCTGATGACTCAAGCAACAACAACAACAACAACAACATGTTAAAATAAAATTGATTCAACTATAATTTGGCATTCAAATTTGATTCATAAATATAAATATTGGATGTTAATATATAGGAGCCATAGTTTCAAAAGTGCGTTGGTTTCTAGAATACAGTAACATTTCAGTATTGAGAATTTTAGTTAAGAATTGTGCTCTCTAAATAATGTTATTTAAAAAGACTGTAATTTTGCATCATGCGTGATTAGAGTCATGATGATAATCTGGAATTGAAGTCTTGGGTTCATTGGAGAATGGCTTCTAGATTTGATGAGGCTTGCTGCTGCAGTTTTGCAATTTGATCAGAGGAAGTATTGACTTATTTAATTCTTGTTTGTAGCGACCAGACTCTCCGTTGGAAGTTGATTGTTTTAGTAAGTTATGGTTAAAAGGAGCTTCAATCCTAATTTTGAGTATCTGATTTTGTTTCTTTTGAGATATAGAATATAGAATGGAAGAATCATCCCTTTGTCTGCTGCTACAGAATCTTGTGGACCTTATTGCGTTACTGTGACACCACAACTATACAGTAGCTTGGAAGAAGTAGAAACGGTACTAGTGACCTGAGAAGACATGCTCATAGGAGAAGGAGCTAACGCAACGCATAGCTGGTCGGCATACCTAATGCCTTCGGCAGAAACAGTGATAGCTTCCAACTGAGCGGAAGTAGCTGGTCGTGGTGACAGAGAAAGATATGACCGACAATTAGGTGCAAGACCCTCAACAATGCTAGCAACCATTTGAGATTCAGAATAGTTGAGCATAAAAATCCTAGCATTGAACTTAATGTCCTGAATATATTCAGACAATGTTTCATTCAAATGCTGCACACGGAAATAATACCTTTGCACCAAAGAAGACAATGCATGGGAAGGAATAAAGAACTCAAGCACATGCGCATGAAATTGGTCAACTGTTCACTTTTCAGAAATGGCTCTTATGACGTGCTCAGAGAGAGCTCCAGATACATGTGGATATAAGATTTGGAAGAAATTGTCACTACTTAAAGAATATACAATACCCTGATCTTTAAATTCAACCAAGAAACTTAGAAAGGCAATGATTTCATCAATTGAATTAGTGGTGAACTTTGATACACCCTTAAATATAGCAGTTAATGGGTGAGGTAAATTAGAAAAAAAATAAGAAACAGCAGGTGTAGTAGGTACTTGAACAGGACTGGAATGGTTGAGGGAAGGCGTCACAGTTGTATAGTAATCTTGGTTCGAACGCCCTTGGAAAAAGGTGGGAGTACTGAAAGTGAGGTTAGGACTGCAGTTAGATTGCAACTAAACCATCGCAACATTTTTGCAACATTTTCGCACATTTATGAAACCACCGAAACATTTGATACAGGTGACACTTGGACATGGGGATATCTTTGCATTATTGGAAGAGAAACAGCTTGGGTTGCAACAAAAGTTTGAGACAAAGACATGGTTGAATTAACAGTTCCCATAGGAATGATAGACACACCAACTTGTGTAAAAGAAGCACCACTGGCATTACTAATGGGCAGAGAAGCACTTGTAAATATAGCACGAGACAAGTTGACCAAATAGCAATACGAGATAATACTTTAATTAAATCTTAGGTTATAATCACCATCAACTTCCCTTCTTCAACAACCCAAGGCTCGGGTACCATTATGTAACCTTAGGTTGCAACCTTCCATACAGGAACACAAAGTAAAGGAAAGGTACATGATAATAATTATAATAATTAATGCAGATTCAAAATGTTTAGACACAATCAAAGATATTAAAAACAAGCGCAAGTTTTCACAAGAAAACAACAAACAGAAACTGTCAGTTAAGCAATATGACAACTAAGGAAGGAATAGTGGAAAGCGGTGGGACCATATCCAGACAGTGAAAGGTATTGACAGTGCTGAAGAAGCAAAATCAATGGTGATTCAGACTTCAATACACATTTTTACTTAATAATTTAGATGGAAATAACACGCAAATGTGATCAAACAAAATTATACAATGAATCGCAACATGATTAAAACAATAACGAAAATTTACCCAAAATGCACAAATTCAGTGACGCTACTTTACATAACTTTAGGAAGGAAAATCTCACAGAATGTTCAAGTTTCGTGGTGCAATACTTAATTCACCTAATACTGTCAGAAAGAATAAAGTTAAAGTAACATTATACTGTCATAAAGAATAAAATTTAAGTAACATTATACTGCCAGAAAAATATACACGGAAGAAAGGAAAAAACAACATTTAAAATCATTAGTCCTGCTTTACAGAGTCTTTCAAGGACTTCATTGAGATGAACAAGGTGCTCTTCAAAAAATTTTCACTGAAAATTACCAAATTGTCCAAATTATTATAGACAAATTTGAATTTAATGTCTGACAAAACATTATCGGGGAGCCAAGTTAAAACCGCAGCACCTGTGGCCAATTCAAACGGCACTCTTTCAAATTGCCTTGCCTTGCCTTGCGGATATTTATTTGGGAACCAAATATATTCTTTCCCAGTCACGAGCCCAATGAAATTTTTTCACTTGTATCACAACAGCACACGTTTACATCATTAATAACCAGTTTTAGCATGGTTACACTTAGATAGATAAACTGAACGAAGCACTATGATATCGTGTATATGTAAGTTCATAAAAGTAGTAAACTATCTGCACTAGTCGAATACACAGATAACCTATTAATCTTGAGCAATAGAAATGTGTTGCACTGTACAAGATTGGAGAGTAATAAAACTCTTGGCGCGAGATCCACTCACCCAGAACATATAGAAATGCCACTTCACCAACATGTCGGAAAAAACACCTGAAAATCTAGATCGTAATTACAATTTGATGTGAGTGTTATCAAGGTATTCGTTTAAGACAGCAATGATCTTAGGCGAAGGTTGATACAACAAAGCTCAAAGTCGTGTAGGGAAAGGTACGTGGACATTAATTAATTTCTGCATTAAAATGGCCTGTTGGCGTGCATATTGGGGGCAATGAAAAAACAAATGGTCACTATCGCCCAGAGATTCGCCACAGGAACAAGATGGATCGTTCGTAATTTGAAATCGAGATAAATATACCGGGGTTAAGGCATGATTAAAACGTAGTCTGATGATGTTAGTAATGTGACATCGTGTATACGTACCATTTGCAAACCACGGAAGTGTGGGAATATTCGGTTGAATTTGATAGTAATAATGGCCTTTCGTACTAGCTGATAAACGCCATTTTGTGCACCATGTGTGTTTAGCTTCATTTTTGATATATGGAAAGAAGTCAGAAATCGGGATTTTGATTTGTAATAAGTTCGTAGTATCTGCACTGGCTTCTTTTGCTGCTATATCGGCCATATCGTTGCCTGCGTGTCGGTTATGCCCTTTAATCCATATTGACGTTATAACAAAACTGGATGTTTCGAGTTGTAAAATAAGGTGTTTAACTTCGTAGACATATGTATTTTGACTATGGGCGAAGGATTGGAGAGCTTGAAATACACTTTGAGAATCGCTGAATATATTTTTTTTTTTGGATTGTAACTGTTGGACATATAAAAGAGCTTGATATATGGCATATAATTCTGCGGTAAAGATAGTTAAATTATTAGGCAACGGATATTTAAAGATAGTTTGTGTTTGTGGATCATAAAATGCTGCTCCGACTCCAGTAGTCGATTCTGACCCATCAGTAAAAAGGTGATAATCTGGTGAGGTTATTGAACTTTTAAATTTCTTAAGAGCGTATAATTTGGGATGAGGTGAATACATTGATTGTTTTAATGATTCAGAAGGTGCAATGATAATAGAAGGACGGAATGTTTGAATATCATAGTCATATGAATACAAATTTACGCGTGGTGTGCGAAGTATAGTTTCAGTAAGATGGTGGAGTTCAGCATACGCCATATATATGGCGGGGTACTGATGATAAGGTGGAGGACACTGTTGATAATATTCATATAATAATTTTAATTTAGGTACGATAAGGGAGTTCGATCTGCTAATATGTTTGAGTAGGAATTTTTTTGAAATTTTTATCCTGCGAATATACAGTGGTTCTTCTGTAGTTTCTACTAGTAAAGCGTTAGTTGGTGTTGTTCGGAGGGCACCCACACTGATATGTAGTGCTGAAAATTGAAGACGATCCAAAGCTAGTAAACTGTGTTTAGCGGTTAAATCAATAATATGGGCGCTATAGTCAAGTATGGACTGAATGGTTGCACGATATAGTTGTATTGCTGACAAGGGGTCAGCACCCCATGCACGTTTCGTTACTGTTCATAAGATAGTAATATAACGATCAGATTTCCGAGTTAAATACTGTATTTGGGGTTGCCATGTAAGTCTTTGGTCGATATATATGCCTAAATATAGGTGTTGTGGGACAAAGGGGATGCTATAGGTATCAAAGTTAATAGTGCTTTTAACAAAGGTTCGTTTATTTGTAAAGATCATCGCTGTACATTTAGCGATTGAAAGTGAAAGTCCATGGGTTGTTAGCCACCGAAGGACTAAACTTAAAACGTGAGATATTGTGGTTCTACAATGATCAATGTTGGAGTGAGAACAATAAATAACATAATCATCCGCGTAAGCTAGAATTCGAGCGTGTGGAGTCACAATAGATTCGAGATCTTTCATATAAAGGGCAAACAAAATTCCACTTAGTATTGAACCCTGTGGTAATCCATTTGATGTATAGCGGCTTTCAATTGTGTGTTGAGTTGATTTAATGGTTAACCGGCGATTGGTAAATAGTTGATTTAAAATAGAAAGGAATTTAATGGGAAATCCATATATAAATAATTTCTCCCAGAGAATATGCAATAACACAGCATCACAGGCACCTTTAATATCCAAAAAGACTGCCACAGTAGATTGTTTCCGCCATTTTGCCAATAAGATGTCGAGTAGGAAAATGATGAAAGGTTCCTGTGTACTATTACCACGTCTAAAAGTGAACTGATACTTCGGTAATAGCGAGTGGTATTCCAATAACCACGCCATTCATTTCATGAGGATTTTACAGAAGACTTTCCGTATACATGATCCCAAAACTATGCCACGAAAATTTACAGGTTCGGTAGGTCGTTTTGTCGGTTTCAATATAGGAGTTATGAAAAAATCGTTCCATGTTGTTGGTATGTGTAATGTCTCAAGAATACTATTATAGTGTTGTAGTAAATAAATTTGGGCGTGAGAGGGTAGGGCCCTGAGCATGAGATAAGTAATTGCATCAGGTGCTGGGGACGAGCTATTAACAGTACATAATACAGATTGTAGTTCGTTATATGTAATTGGCTTTAATAATGAAGAAAAAGAACGAGAATTGTCCTGTGAGGTGGGTAGAAATGGCGGGTTTACTGATACTGGGGTGAGGGTATATAAAAAATCTTCTAAAACTTGTCGCGGATAGGAATAATAAGTTTGGTATTGGAATGTTCGCGTTATCATACGGATCACGTTCCAAAATTTCGCTGCTGGTAATTGAGGAGTTAATGTAGAAATAAAAGATTGCCAAGCTTTTCGTTTTTTGGCATTAAAGACAAGCTTTGTTTTAGCAATATGCTTTCGCAATTGGAAATAATGCTGCTGAGTCATTGATTGGCGGTATTGTTTAAATAATTTTTTCTGCTGTTGAATGAGATCATGACATTCTTTATCCCACCATTTTATTTCGTATTTCTGTGGGTGGGTCGTCACGTTAAGTGGTAGACACGGATGAAACATATTTAAATATTGGGTTAAATAAGGGAGTAAGGTTGGAAAGGTAATAGGTGACTCGTGTTCCTGCTGCAAGATATGATTGAGATATGATTGATACTTTGAAATATTGAAATTTTTATAAGATCGGGCATTACATATACATGAAGGTGTCTTAAACTGGGAAATTATTGGGCGATTACCATATGTGATGATGATGGGGAAGTGGTCACTGGAGTAGGTATCAGATAAAGTGTGCCAGGTGGTGACAGGGACCATGGTTGGATGACATAATGTAAGGTCAACGGCACTGGGTGGAGATCCAGGCGGAGTTAAACGGGTCGGGGAACCATCGTTTAAAATAAACAAATTCTGATGATTTGAGGTAGCAAGTAAATTGGAGCCTTTTATTGTATCTATGATACACCCCCATTCAGTGTGATGGCAATTGAAATCACCGAGAATGAAAAGGTGTTGGAATGTTGCAAATTGTTGGAAAAATTGCGTCCATTGACTCTGAGTAATGTAAATGTGTGGGGGGGAGGGAGGAATATATATTTATAAGACAAGTATTATGGTGTACTATCCCTACTGCATAAGTGTGTGGAATGAAATATTGCAAAGGGAATTGTGTAAAGGATAATGAAGTTTGTACACATGTGGCGACTCCATCAAAACCGTTACCATCGTATCGGAATACTTGATAACCTCGTAATTTGAAAATGTAATGTGGTTGAAACCACGTTTCTTGTAAGCAAATAATATTAGCTTGCGTTTCGTTTATTAATATTTGTAATTCATGTCGTTTAGAGGTGGCACTTCGTCAATTCCTTTGGAGTATTGTAATCATGCAAGGATGTTCATGATAGAATCTCATAGTTTATATAATACATGGTGAATCTGAGGCTCGTGGCTCATACTTTGGATTAACATTACCAGCAATTGCTGGATTTCTTGTTGAAGTTGTTCCTTGGTAGGAGGATAGCTTATGTCTTGGGGGGCTGCGGAAGGTTGTTGCCCATTAGATGGTGACGAACTTGATGGGTATGATAAGTGTAGAGGTTGTTGCATGGCGCTCGTTGACGGGAATGAATTTACTGGAACCGAAGGTTCATTTCGCAGGATGGCCATGTATCCTTGCCGATCGAAGCCTGGCTCGGGTGTAGGAGGGGGAGATTGCATGATGACTTGAGTAAACTTATGTTTACGGGGGTTTTGTGTCGGAGGAGATGAGGGATTCGATGGTAGTGGAGGGAACTGATGTTCTTGTTGTTCGGAGTGGTAAATTGGAAGGGTAATGCGAGCTTTAGCCTCGGGAAAAGACAGGTATTCAGTACTCATTAATCTTTTAATGTTAACTTGACACTTGTGTTCAGGACAAGTTGAGGAACCCGTAACATGATTTTTCTTACAGTAGGCGCACTGCGTGAATTGCTCAGTACAAGCCTGGGTTTCATGTTGCTGCGAACATTTCCCACAACGGGCATTTTTGGCTTGACATTGCCGAATTGTATGTCCATAGCGCTGGCATTTACGACAGCGAATAGGTGAAAAGATGTAAGGTTCAACGGCCATATACACCTTATATAAGGCTACATGGGATGGGAGCGTTTGAGCCCTGAAAACTATTTTTATAGAACCTGTAGGAAGGTATTGGGTTTCTCCATCTTGAATTGCATGACGATTAAGACGTTGCACGCTTTTAACAGGTGCCTCAGATTCCAGATACTGTAAAATTTCATCATTCGATAGGCCTTTTTCAACTCCACGAATAATTCCTACTCTTAACACTTGTGAAGATGGAATATAGGCTTTAATTTTGAGGGTTTCAAGCATGGGGTTACTCAAAAAGGCATTGGCTTGAGAAGCCGTATGGAAAGTGACTTGTAGTCTATTGCGTCCCTTACGTTGGATAGATTTGACGTTGAGCTTAGTTTCATAAAATCGGCGACCAAGTGCCATAGGGTGTAAGCTACCTATGTTTTGATCGTTAACGGATTCAACGAATACAAAGAAGGGTCCATGATGAAAGCGATTATAATATTCCGGGGGAGAAGTTACTGGGAACGCCTCGGATTGATTGTGAAGTTGTTCTGGATTAGAACGGTCTGCCACTTCCGTACTACGCCTCTGTTCAGTAGACTCAGATGCCTGAGAACCTTGTGTCGTATTATTATGTGAATCAGTTATGGATTCCTCATCCATGGGGACGACAATCTCACGCTCCACTCGTAGATTATGCCCGGCCACTTTCAACGTTCCGCCACTATCGGTCTCCATGACTTCTCACTCCTTCACCACACTTAAGCAAAACACAAGTGATTACCACTACCGTGCACCACTGACTCGCACAACTAAGGTAGTGTACCGTACAACGGTCACTGCGTGACTGACTCTTTCAAATTCATAGAGGTTCCAGTCAGTGGCAAAAGTAGTTCTATTCAGGAACACAAATTAAAGGAAAGGTACATGATAATAATAATTATAATTAATGCAGATTAAAAATGTTTAGACACAATCAAAGGTATTAAAAACAAGTGCATGTTTTCACAAGAAAACAACAAACAGAAATGGTCAGTTAAGCAATATGACAACTAAGGAAGGAATAGTGGAAAGCAGTGGGATCATATCCAGGCAGTGAAAGGTATTGACAGTGCTGAAGAAGCAAAATCAATGGTGATTCAGACTTTAATATACATTTTACTTAATAATTTAGATGGAAATAACATGCAAATGTGATCAAACAAAATTATACAATGAATCGCAACATGATTAAAACAATAACGAAAATTTACCCAAAATGCACAAATTCAGTGACGCTACTTTACATAACTTTAGGAAGGAATATCTCACAGAATGTTCAAGTTTTGTGGCGCAATACTTAATTCACCTAATACTGTCAGAAAGAATAAAGTTAAAGTAACATTATACTGTCATAAAGAATAAAATTTAAGTAACATTATGCTGCCAGAAAAATATACACGGAAGAAAGGAAAACACAACATTTAAAATCATTATCTTAGTGCAGAGCACATTTAGGAGCCAGGCCCCTCAAAAACACTTCTGAGAAAAGGTGCCTGTCCTAAATGTGAATACTCTTAAGATGACTCGAAAGGAGTTGAACATTTTACACTTAACACAATTTACGAAAAGAAAAGGGAACTGTCTCTTAACAAATCTGATGTAACTTGTCGGAAAGGCTAAGTCATTTCGAGAAAAATTTGGCAACTCAGGGAAAAAATGGGTAAGCTCCGGCAAAAGGGAATTATTTATTTATTTATTTATTTATTTATTTATTTATTTATTTATTTATTTATTTATTTATTTATTTATTTATTTATTTATTCAGGATCAGCAACAGCATAATTCCAAATTACAAAGATCAGAGCTATGTACAATAGATTACTTGAGAAGATTACTACCAGAAAGATGAAAAAGCTAAGTGCTTACCTGTTGGAGGGGCCAAGAAGACCCGTCACCTGGAGAAGGCAACCTTTCCCTTCTTCAGTCAAAATTACAAGATGGCTTGGAAGAGCTTGGCTCTCGCCAAGAGCTCCTCTGGCCGGAAATGGAGAAATAACAACCAATGAGCGTCCCTCATTTTCCTTCGTTCGCCAGTCAAAATAGTTTTATTATAGACAATGAGGGCCCAGCAGATTATGCTGATCAAGTACTTCATGTAATATCGAGAAATTTCCAAACTGATGCAAAATGATGCAACCGGAAACTCCTGGAAGCATCCTACCCGATCTGGCACGTGTGCCACAGTATGTCCCACAAATATTTTATCTTACCTATAAACGTTTTTTAGACTAATTTTTCACAACAACCAAACAATCTTGAAGCAGTGTCATAACCAAACAATTCCAAATATCCCCACACAGAAAATATTGAGAAAAAAACAATAAATAAACACATGATCATACAAAATTAATACATCAACATATAAAATTCCCCACAGTGTTCCAAGTCCAAATAATCACTACATTTTCATGTTTGTCCTTGTCTCCTATTACTTCATATGCTGGCCTGTTATTGTGTTTATCCTTTTATGTATTTGTATTTTTATACAGAGTGGACAGAAACAACGTGAACCAGGTATGTGACGGTTAGAGAGTTATTCAAACCGATAAATCATTTGAGAAAACTATGCAATATCTAGTGCTGTTGTCATTTTATCAGCAGCTGGATTTGGCCAATCACATCGCTATGCAGACAAATTCAAATGGGCTTTGTGAGGCGATGTTGCTAAATCTATTTGTGGCTTAAGAACGTCTTGACCGGGTGAGTTAGCCGTGCACTTAGGGGCGCGCAGCTGTGAGCTTGCATCCCACGATTGTGGGTTCGAACTACACTGTCGGCAGCCCTGAAGATGGTTTTCCGTGGTTTCCCATTTTCATACCAGGCAAATGCTGGGGCTATACCTTAATTAAGACCACAGCCGCTTCCTTGCCACTCCTAGGCCTTTCCCATCCCATCGTCACCAGAATACTTGTTTGTATTGGTGTGACGTAAAAACAAATTGTAAAAAAAGAAGTCTTGAGAGCACCAATTGGTATTAACTAGGCTCGCATTGCAATGTGATTCAAAGTCCACTGTACACATGCCGTCAGTCATCGTTGGCTGTAACTCGATCCGAGTATATATAATTTCTTCCTGCATACATTGACCAGTTCAACTCAATTTATGGATGTGTTTATGATGGCTAAACAGATCAATCCTGGCATAAAACATACGCCCACACAAATTACACTGAATGGATGGAGGAGGGCGGGGTTTTAATTGAGGGAGTTTTCTTGCTTGTCGCTTGGCCTCTTGATGTCCGTGGCATTCTCTTTCAAACAAGTTGACAGCGGTGGACGTAGTGTTCCGCCACTGAGCCGTCCCCAGCACATTCTTCCCATGTCTGTATATCTTTACCAGTTGTCTTCATTGTGTGTTTCTGCTGGTCCTTAAAATGCTTAAGAGGGGCTGCATGAGGTCTACTGCCGGGGCAAAATTCACCATAAAGTATTTGGCGTGGAAGCCCGATATCACCCATGCGGTGAACATGGCCTAATCATCTCAGTTGATGAGCGATGATTGTTGCCTCAATGCCTTTTAGCTGCGCTTTGTCGAGAACTGCCGTGTTGGTCACATAGTCCTCCCACTTAATATTCAAGATGAATCTCATTTTGTGTTGGTGGAAGCACTCAAGTTTTTTGATATCATGGCAATAGTGTGTCCATGTTTCGCAGCCATACAGCAGCGTGGAGATAACAATAGCTTTGTACACAATGAGTTTCGTATGCAGTTTTAGGTTGTTTTCCACAAAGACTCTGTGCATTAACCGTCTGAATACGGCATGAGCAGCCCCAATTCTTTTATCAACGTCTTGTTCACAGGTACACCATTTAGACAAGATACCACATGGCTGCTAATGAACATTTTCTGTATGTTCCGGGGTATCTATTGGACCAGGAAAAGTTTTTGGGGAAAGGGCATGAGTAGGACCTCAGGGAGTGGAACTTGGTTTTGGAGCCGATACAGAGTAAGATAGACTCGCAGAGCGAATAATAGATGGTTAAACATTTTCTTTTTTAACAATTTATTAATTCTTCACCCTGCAATATGATTATTGGACTCAAATCTGGCATTGAAATTAAAAGTTTGAACGTAATCTTCCTGAATTCTGTTCATGAAAATTAAATGAATATCACTGATTCCAAAGTCTTTCATATGTGAGAAGACGAGGTATTAGATTTCCACCTAAAGTCTTTCTAAATATGAGCACACACTTGTAATTGCAAAATGACATGAGAAATTAAATTTCCGTTAAAAGTTTTCAGTTTTTCAGTTTGTAAACCTTGATGTATAGCACACTTGAAAAGCCTAAAGTCTTTCTATGAGATATGAAAATTAAATTTGAAATTAAATTAATCACTTCTGAGAAACTATGAGAACTCTGAAATATTTGTTCACACGTGGCACTGAAGTTTCCACTGTTCAAAATTAATGAGAAAATTTTAGTCAGTTTGTTACTACTTACTTAATGAAAGAAATGTTGCTACAAATGTTGAAAGGTGGACATCTGGAATGTTCCGTGGAGAATCAGGGTCGGCGATGTTCCCTTAACACACCATGTTGACGTCCCCAATGAGATGATGACGGCTGGAACTGGATCGTGTAGAATTGCAGCTTGTTAAGGTGATTTTTCGCACACAAAAAATTCACCTAGTGCAAGTAGTTATCACTGACACTGTCATTTACTGTTGAACACAGTTTATGGCGTAATTGAACTTTAAGACGTTAAATGAATAATCACAGTCCTTCCTGTATGAAATACTATTTAAAATCGTTACTGAAAACGTCCATAATTACACAGTTCACACTTGAAAAGGCAAATCATAGTGTATAATCACGGTCTTTGAACACGGTCATTAAGTCACTAAGGATTATTTTCTGATTATCTTGTTATTATAATGTCATATTACCTCAGAAAAAGTTCTTAGTATTCACCCAGATTACCACTGTAAGTCGTATACTAATATGGCGTGAATAAAGAAATACAGTTCAATACTCGAAAAGAAATGAGTTCTGGTAATTCTACACATTAGTTTCTGTAGAAGTTCAATATCATGTGAAGTAAACTAAGTCTACACGTGATGATACATTTTGTGAACGTTAAATATTTGGTATTTGCACTTCAATAAGTTCACTCGTATTATATTCTCAAATGTCTTTAGAATTAGACTGTAGTCGCGATGCGATGTACTAAATACAGTGCGATGTCTTTTATAATTTTGTCGGTGATATAACTTCGTGTTCCAGAAACGCGACGGCAAGTACTTTCACCGTGACTGCGCGAACATACTGTACGACACATCTGTGTACTCGTCCTTGTACTGCGCTGCTCTGCTTGTTAGCCTTGACATATATATGCTGGCGCTGGGAGGGGTGGTTTCTCTTGGCCATGTGACCGTGAGTGTATAGTTTTCTTAGACTTTAAATTATTATAACTCAACAACCATGGGATGGATTAATTCGAAATTCACAGGGATTAACTTTTATGACGTCCGCTACGATTCAGCATTTGTCCCGTTGAAATTGGTGTTGAAAAGCTTGCGAAAAGAAAATTCTTTTCGAGAAATATCTCTAGGGGAGGTGAGCTTCAAGCGACAGGTGACGTCACTTGACTTCGCCTAGTGCACTCGTGAAGTCTGGTACGTACTGGAACATTCCTTTATTTAAATGTTCGTACGTCGGACGGATATTTTATGCTGGAATAACGTTTCTTTCGATTGATATGGGCCAGGACATAGGCTTTCCTGGTACACTATGGAATGCAGAGGTAAAAGAAAGTGCTTGGAAAAATGGGTCTATCAACGATATCAAAAATTAAATTAGAACTTATGGCGGAAGAAATATTTTATCAGAAAATGATATGTTTATAAGAATGGTGAAGACGATGCATAATCACAGCACAGGTAATGATAATGGGATCGATCAACGGCTCAAGGTATTAGAAAAAGGTATTTATTTTGAGCACTCAGTACCTAGAGCAAACAGGTGTCATCTTGCTGGAGGGAACTTGTCAGACCGCGGAAAGGCATATATCGGATACAGGAACCAATAATCTTGTTAGATAATAGTGACATGAGAACTAATGTATTAGAAAAGACATTCTTTTTTTTATCAGCACAGTCAGTGAAGCTTCGCCGGACCGACCAATAGGGTTGTTTGTGATAAGTGAATGTCATAAAAAAGAGAACAGAGGGGAAAGAGCATACAACAGACAAGGTTTAAAGAAAAGGGAATCAATTTTAAGTAGGTTATATTTTTACCGTAAATGACTAGAACAGACAGAGTACAACAAACAAGGAAAAAATGCAATCACAAGGATTTCAGAACAAGCAAAGCCCTTTTACAAATGAATACAATCGGAATAGATTTTAACTACAGATTTTTACCAACAGCACCAAGGAGTCTGCAAAACCCAAGACTCGTGATTGATACAGAACCACAATTTTTTTTTTGTTAAGAAAAAAGGGGGTGTTAATACAATATCATACTAGTGATTAAAGGCCACACTTACAATTATATATTTAACCCAAGAAGGGATAAGTACAATAGAGAATTAGAGCATGTTAGAAGATAGAAATATAGGAGTTAATACAGTGGAAAGAAAAAAAAAGGAGACAGACAGAGAAGGGTGGGAAAGGGGGGATATTTTCAGGCTGCTTAAACCCTATCAGTTAACAGTGAAGCGCAACCACTGCACTATCAAGCAAGAGTTCATGATGTAGCAACACTCCTAACATTTATCCAGGTACAGTCCACCATATGAAGTTGAAGATTAATAAAGATATCCGTCTGGAGGATTTAGTTAGAATCAAAGCCAGAAGGGCATTGAATGATCAATAGATCAGTCTATAAGTCCTGATAGAAACACCAAACATGAAGCAGTTAAAACATTTGCTCACCCAGTCTGTACGATGATTTTCAATGCAGCATTTTCAGAATGAGAATTTAATATATCGCAACGGACCAGCCGCCTGCAAAATATTCTAGTCTCTCCACTCAGGAATAATTACACTTGATGTCTGACCAGTGAAAAGAAGCAGGAGCACACTTATATAGGTGGTAGAAAGGCGAGTCCAGAAGTTACTCGAACGAAATACGTAAGCCTGACGTCACAGCGAAGAAGCAGCAGTGGAGTGGAGCAGCACAGTTAGTGAACAGCTGAGTGAGCATGCAGATGGTGAGAATATGGCAGCAGTAGAACATGGAGGTTGGCAAACGGTAAGAAGAAAAAAGTCTTGATGTAGTAGAGGGACCATAAGAAACTTTAAAACAAAGGTTATATTTTTTAACAATCACAAACTTAACAAATTTTTCACTGAGTGAAAACAACAAAATCTCATGTACAATGCCAATTTTGCTATAAGGGTGGAACACCCCAGGATAGGGAATTTAACAGCTTTGGGCTTCAAGCCCCAGATTTACAAGTTCTGAGCTACAAGCTCCAGTTTACAAAATTTACGTCGTCTGCAAAATCTCAATATTTAGATAAGGACAGGAATATCCCAATTTAGGAGCACTTTGCTCCAACAAATTTACAGCCTTCCAGAGGCACCCCTCAATATTACAGTTAATTTAGAAATCACAGAAATGAGCTTACATGCTCTCTCACTTTAACCAATTTCTTACAGCCCGCTTAAGGCAACATCACACAAAACCTTACAATCTCTGACCTCTCTGGGCACAATTTACAATTTAATTTTTACACAGGGGTATCAATTACCCAAACTACTGGGCCTTCGTGGAAAGAAGAACAGGTTAAATTACTGGCCCGAACACAAAATGAATGGAGGCGTACACTTGCGCTCCTTATAAAACCCTAATTGGGCTCTCGGCCCGATGATGCAGAGGCTAATCCCAAGCTACTGAGGTGACTAGAATGGAGATTAATCTGATACTTTACAAAAAAGAGAAAAGGTTACAAAATCATAGTCACCTCAAATTAAATTGAAGGGGAAATCAAGAGGGTAACTCACTCTCTATCCCCGATTTAGAGTTTTAAGAATTTATGAAATTTTACATTAGCCGAAAGAAGGTTTACATTTTAGAAAACAGGAGGTTACATAATTAGAAATTTGAACCTTCCCCTCGTGTAAGTCTGCGGAGGTAGCTACAGAAAAATAGGCCTCCTGACTTAACACACACACTCTCAGAAATTCGATGATCCAAAGACAAGGTAGCTTATATACGTGAGGGGATGGTTCTAGAGGATTCTGGACTAATCTGGACACACCCTCTCAATTTTGTTGGCAGAATCAAAAGTTACACCCGAAAACCAACAAGAAGCCTGTGATAGGCTGAAAAATAATTACAGAAAATTCCTTATTGGCCTAACATCTAAGGTCATCGGCCCCAACAAGGTTGTAGCTTATGTGTCATCTTTGTAATATCCAGGAACTTGTTGTGAATTATTATAATAAAAAAATGTTATCTGGGACTTATCAGGCTAGAAGTGCATTTGTCACCATGAGGGCCCTCTTTACTCGTCAGAATATTAGTCTTCAGCTCCACTTTGAGATGCAAATGCTTTTCCCTATCCTTCTCTATGGTTCCGAATGGATGCTCAGTCTATTGTTGGAACTTGAATCATAGCTTTACTGATGTTCTTGTACAGAAGAAAGCTACAAGGATAGAAAGGAAAAGTAATTAGAAAGCACTTAGACAGATGAATAAATGTAAAGAGGTTGTGGCGACCATCAAAGACAGGAAGCTCCAGTAGATTAGTCACATCACCAGAGATGAACAGTATGAACTCACTGAAGGAAGAAAATCTTTGGAACGAATCAGAAATTCTTAGCTTAAGGACTTGCAGTGTATGTCAGTTTGAACAGATGTTTTTTAAAAACAAAATACAGTATCCAGTGTCTAACTTCACTGTGTGCACAAATGGCTATCATTTGATTGATTTTCATTTCTGAATTGTTTAGGAATGTAGAGCATTTTGGACAAAAAAAAAAAAAAAAAAATCTATTAAGTTGTTTCTGACATTCTTAGGCTTGGTCTGATGCAGGGTTTCCCCCTGAACTATATGTTCCTGTTAGAAAATTGTTGTACTTTGACTTCTACATGGACTACTTCAGTATCTCTGCAACCTTTTGAATCACCCTATATATTAGTATCTTAAATGATTGATTTTTCATGCCATCATATGACTTGTTAGTATTCATTTGATGTTTTATCCTTAATGTTTTGGGGCCAATGAGCTAGATGTTAGGCCCCTTTAAACAACAAGCGTTATCATCATCTCACTGTTTTGTATTATTTAATAGTCCCAATATACCATATGTAAAATAGGGTTTTCACTTGGATAATAATAATAATGATAATAAAATGTTATTTATTTACACTGTTTATGCCCAAATTGGAGCACCAAAATCAACCTTATACAATAAAAAAGTTCATTTTTTAAAACTTGATAATTTCTTCTTATCCTAAAACTTCTTCATTCTAGATGATCTTGCAGCCCGTTCTTCTGCTGATGTGACATACTGCTTATATTTTGATGTTTTAAGTGATAGTTTTGTATATTTATTGTTTAGAATCTTCTTCTCTTTTCTATTTTCATTTTTCTCTGTAGTAATTTTCAATTCATCCAAATCCATTTGTATTTTATACCAAGTGTTTTTTGATTTACTACTCCAAAAGATCTCAAAAAGCTGTTTTAGGAGTCTAAAATTTGGCAAACGATATATGTGTCCAAAAAATGCAATCCTCCGTTTGCTCATCATGTCAATAATTGATTCACTTTCCTTGTAAATTACTGAATTGGGTAAAAGTCTCCACTGGCCATCAACCTGACGTTTTTTATTAATAATTGTCCAGAGAATTCTTCTATTCACCTTCTGCAGTTTGTCTGTTGTTGCTTGGGTATGAAGTTTGAATAATGTTTCACTTGCATATGTTGCTTCTGGTTTAATGATGGAGTTATATTGGCGAAATTTAGCATTAATTGAAAGAGACTGCGTTTTGTAACGCAGCCACGTAATTTGTTGTGCTCGTCTCAGTTTTGGAGTTCTATTATCTATACATGCTTTTTCATTAGCATTCAAAGTGACAGTTTCACCAAGATATTTAAATTTATTTACAACTTTTATTTTCTGAGTGTTATTTAATATAATATGTGGATTGTCAACTTTAAAGGATGGCATCATTTCGATTTTCTCAAAAGATATTTTCAACCCAACGTTTGCTGCTAATCTTCCTAGTTCCCCTACTTGAAATTCTGCTTCTTCTATACCACTTGCTAATAGCGTCAGATCATCAGCAAATGCAAGACAATTTAGTCGAATATTTCTTTCAATCTTAACAGTCGGAGGACATACCTTACTCCCTTCACACATTATTTTTTCCAGCACACAATTAAACATCAATGGGGATAATCCATCTCCCTCTCAAAGTCCAGTATGAATTTCAAATGGTTCAGTGATTTCATTTCTGAACCTAACTTTAGATTTTGTGTTTCTCAGAGTGAGCGCAATAAGGTTAACAAGTTTCCGATGTAGACCAAATTCAATAAGGATATGTAGTAATGATTCACGATGGATAGTATCATAAATCTTTTGAAAATCACTAAATTTTTGCTCCTAATGCGTTGGTGTTTTATGATCCATTTGAGACTGATAATTTGATCTGGACAACTTCATCCTGGATGTAAATCACCCTGATATTCACCCAATTCACTATCAAGCTGGTCATAGATTCTGGAATAGAGGATCTTAGAGAAAATTTTATAGATGATATCTAGCAAAGAAATTCCCTGATAGTTACTAGGATCTGTTATATCACCTTTTTCACGGATTGGGTGTATAATTGCAACATTTCATTCTTCAGGCAATTTTTCTGTATTCCAAATGTCAATGAGATGTTTATGTAGATTCTGAATAGTCTGTATATTCTCATTCTTTCAGAGTTCTGCTAGTAGTTGATTTTCTCCCGCTGCTTTAAAAATTTTCATTGAATCAATAGTTGCACTTACTTCATCATAAACTGGTGGTATGACCTTCTCCAAAGGTGTTTTATTTCTGGTTCATCACTATTAAGTAATGTTTTGAAGTATTCAGTCAAATTTATTGCATTGTCATAATCATTATGGACCACCTTTCCATTCTTTTCGTTCATCACAAGAGTAGGGGGAGTATAATTTTTTTGGTATTGTTTAAATGTCCTATAATAGTCTCTTGTTTTATTTTGACTGAAAGCTTCATTAATAGATTTTAACGTTTCCTTTTGGTAATTTCTTTTAACTCTCCTGATTTCTTTAGCCATTAATCATCTAGCATTGATTAGTTCTTCTCTAGAGCTTTCTCTTTTTTGTTGATGATCATTCAACCAGGCTTTATGCTGGCGTAGTATTGCTGTATCACACTCTTCATTCCACCAAGCATGCTTTCTTCAATTTTTAATGGGAGCAACTTCCTCTGCTATGGCTTTTAGTTTGTGGACTAATTGCTCCTAATGCATTGATGTTTTATGATCCATTTGAGACTGATAACTTCGTACTGGACGAATAGCTATCACTTAAAAGTGTTGTGGATTTCTCAAAGTATGTTCGATTATAAATGACTGAACTAGGACCATACAATCTTTTCGTATTAAGGTTATGCAGTTTATTTTTCCTTCTAGGAGTTAATTTAAATTTAATCTTGGAGATGTAATGGTCTGAATCAACATCGACACCACGCAGAACCTTAACATTATAGATTTCTTTATGAAATTTATGATCCATGGCCACATGATCTATCTGGGATTCACCCAATTTAACATTTGGACTTTTCCAAGTCATTAATTTATGCAGTTTTCTTTTAAACCTTGTTGTTTCTAAAATTAGTCCATGGTTAATACAAAATTCAATTAACCGTTCGCCATTCTTGTTCATTAATTTATGTGCTGGCCATCGTCCCACCAAAACACGAAATTTTCTCTCACGTCCAATCTTTGCATTAAAATCTCCAAGAAGAATTTTAATGTTAGTATCAGGTATATTCATTACTAATTGGTCAAGTTCATCCCAAAATTGATCTGTTCCCTCTTTGTCAGGTTTGTTCTTTTCATTTGTTGGTGCATGAACATTTATCAATGTATAGATCTTGTTCTCCACTTTAATCATTAATAATGCTACTCTTGATGAATTTGAGGAAAAATCAATAATGGAATCTAGAATTCTATTATGTACCAAGAAACCAACTCCAAATTGAGGAACATTCCTTATGACTCTTTCACCTGGAGGTCCTTTATAGAGATGATACCCTCCTGATTAAATTGGGTTCTGATCAATATTACGTAATTGCTGAAGAGCTGTGATCACAATTTTATGTTGATTCAAAATATCTATTAGATGTTTCAACTTAACAACCTTCATCAATGAATTGATATTTAATGTTTCCAAATATGAAAACTTTCCTGGTTTATTGAACTTCAGTACATTCTTAGTTTGATTAATCTGTATGATTGATCATTATGTCTCTGGGCACTCTGACTCGCCACAATCCTCTATCTGATACCCTACCGTATCCAAATGGTGTCTTCGTTTGGAAGATTATATAGCTGCCCAAACCAGTGGATCCTTTCAACAGAAGACTTCCCATATTAGGTTGATTGTCTGATCGATGATCAAGAGTCTGACCTTGGTCAGGGTTTGCAATTCCAGATGTGATCTGGAATAATAATAATAATAATAATAATAATAATAATAATAATAATAATAATAATAATAATAATAATAATAATAATAATAATAATAATAATAATAATAATAATACTGAGCTCGATAGCTGCAGTCGCTTAAGTGCGGCCAGTATCAAGTATTCGGGAGATAGTAGGTTCGAACGCCACTGTCGGCAGCCCTGAAGATGGTTTTCCGTGGTTTCCCATTTTTACACCAGGCAAATGCTGGGGCTGTACCTTAGTTAAGGCCACGGCCACTTCCTTCCCACTCCTAGCCCTTTCCTGTCCCATCGTCGCAATAAGACCTACCTGTGTCAGTGCGACGTAAAGCAACTAGCAAAAAAAAAAATAATAATAATAATAACTCCATGCAATAAGTTCATGTGTAGATTTGGTGCACAAAACATAAATCTGTTTGGAAGAATTACGCTTCATTCATGATTTCAGGGGAGTGATTGTGACATTGTTTTGTATGATAATTATGTGTTAGTGTTGTCTGGTGAATCTATGAACTTTTTTATGGATTTCAGGATCATATTTGTTATCAATTTTGTGCCCTAAGTGGGAACCATCTTGTTTTGACTATAATTGTCCATAGATAATAATAACAAGAGGGGTATTTGATTGATTTATTTGTTTACATTCTTGCCCTAAGTGTCCGACATCTTGTTTCAATTTGCCATTACTCTCATAGAAATCACAAAGAAGACTGGAACTCTACGCTATCTCCACGATGTTGCCAAGGTCACAGAGTATGCATTGTCTGTTTACTACTTTTGACGTAACTAAGACATCCATCTTTAAAATGGGCAACATCCAGTCTTCACATGGTATTGCATAGGATACATGATCTACATTTTACTCAAACCTGGCGGTAGGTATAAAACGTGACCCAGTTTTATGGAGATTATGATAAAGAAAGATAACCTCAGAAAACAGCCGCTGCCTGGGGATCGCCAGGGCACTCTTGGAACCACTGCAAGGAGTGACAGCATGCAAGCCAGTGATGGTAGGATGGTGAGCAGACGGCCTCCTACCAGGAGGAATCCCAAAGAATTTACAGTCGCCGAAGCCAAGGATCACAGTGTTGCGCAACACCTCTTGACAACAACCACTGAAGGTGCTTTTGCAGAAGATGCAACCACCAAAGTGCGAAAAGTCCATACTCGAATGAAATGGGAAAATTCTGTCAATGAGTTTATAATGAGGGCTTACTATAGAGTTACCAGGCTGGAAAAGGACATGACAAATTATCGACAGAAGCTATATACGGTTTTCAAAGCACAGTATCCAACACACAGGTCTCAAAACAACGAATAGCAGATCAAAGACGTGCAATTGTCATGAAGAACTTTATACCAGAAACAGTTCTCAGTAAGATTAAACAGGAAATTGAAACTGAGCTAATGGGTCCCTTGGAACCTTCAGGTGAGCATGAAAGAATTGCATATGAAACGAACAGTGCCACACCCTACATCAACACCATGGTCCCACAAAATCTCCAAGAAACTGAAGTTTACACATACCAACAGAATGCAGAAAATGAATGGCAAACTGAAATAGAAGATGAATTCCAAAGAGCACTTATTGAGTTTGAAGGTACAGAATCCACGCTCAGACCTATACTACCCAGACAGAAGCAAAGCAAGAAATTCACACAAATAATTGAAAAGCTGAATGCCAACATTCTACCAATATATTTACAAACACACCAGACATTCCTCCAGGTACATACTGCAATCTATTGTGCTGCAGTGGCAGCAATCAGGGCAAATGGGGGAAAAGTAAGATCTGCAAATAGGTCAATGAACCGAATACATAGAGAACCACCATGGCAGCGCCGACTCAAATCACGAATTGAAGACCTACGGAAGAACATCAATCGACTTACTCAATACACCAATGGTCATCGAAGTCCTCGGCTTTGCAATCACATAAGGAAAATACTGAGGAATACCAAAAACCACTCTACTAAAGATGCAGAAAACTCCCTCATTACCGAATATCTAGATACAATGAAGCAAAAACTAACTGCCCTTGCTAAACGTCTCAAGCGCTATAATAAGGCAACAGAAAGAAAGGCACAAAACTCTCTTTTTAATGGGAATGAGAAATTATGTTAGAACTAACTTAGGACACCTGAGACAGGTAACCTGCAGAATAGCAATGGGATACCAACTGCGGAGAGCATAAGAGAATACTGGTCAACTATATGGGATGCACCCATAAAACATAATGAAGAGGCACATTGGCTTAAAACTATCAAGAAGAAAGCTGAGAACATTGAATGCATGACCCAAACAGATTTCACATTAGAGGAGGTTGTAACAGCGATTAACAATGTACACAATTGGAAGACCCCAGGAATAGACCGCATACACAATTACTACTATAAGAAATTTAACAGTGTTCACAGATTACTCACCTACCACATACAAATTTTCATCAGTAAACCAGATGCCCTCCCACACTTTCTCAGTACAGGAATCACGTACCTAAAATCTAAAAATAACAACACACCAAATCCTGCTAACTACCAACCAATCACATGCCTACCAACTTAAAAAAATTATAACATCACTTGTAGCAAATAGAATCCAAAATCATTGCAAGACCAATGACATCATCACTGAGGAACAAAAGGGCTGCAAACGGTTCACAAAAGGCTGTAAAGAACAATTAATAATTTATAGTATAATCATGGAACAAGCATACCATAACAATCAAAATTTACACACTTGTTTCATAGATTACAGAAAGGAATTTGACTCAGTGCCACATTCCTGGCTTGTTGAGGTCCTTAGAGTATATAAAGTTGATCCTAAAATAGTGACATTCCTAGCAACTACCATGCAGACTTGGAAAACTAATATTAACCTCCACAATGGAGAAGAATGTGTGATAACTGACCTCATACCAATTAAAAGAGGCATTTTTGAAGGGAATTCCCTCAGTCTGCTATGGTTTTGTCTTGTTCTGAACCCACTATCAGAGTTACTGAGTTCAACAACATATGGATTCACTATCAAAAATAAGCAAAGAACAATCTACAAAATTTCATATCTACTGTATATGGATGATCTGAAACTGTATGCTGCTTCACAAATACAACTTGAACACCTTGTTTCAATTACCCACAATTTCTCCACAGACATCTGCATGAAATTTGAACTCGATAAATGTGCTACTCAGACAATTAGGAGGGTCTCTTTCTTGGCACAGGGCATCCACTCTGAAGCAACAGATATCTCTCCACTGACAACAAATGAAACATATCGATATCTTGGATATAACCAATCAGCAAGGATTCAACACAAAGACACAAAACAGGCATTGAGACTGACATATATTGAAAGAGTAAGACGAATCGTGCGTTCTAAGCTCACAGGAAAAAGCATCGTTAAGGCCATCAACACGTTTGCTATACCTGTTCTTACATACTCATTTGGAGTCATAAAGTGAACTACAACTGAGTTGAAGGATCTTCAAATGGAAGTGAATGTGTTACTGACAAAACACAACATGCATCATCCAAAATCAGCCTCAGACTCACTCTGCCTCGTTCTGATGGTAGTTGTGGACTAATAGACCTTGAGAAATTACATAATGAACAAATTACATCATTAAAGTGCTACTTCAAACATAAATCGGAAACCTCTGCCCTACATAATGCAATGGTTGTAGCAGATAACGGTTTTACACCCCTCAATCTGAATACCCCAGCTTCACTTACAATGTCATTCTCCACAAATGAGGAAAAGATCATTCTGTGGAAAAAGAAACCTCTTCATGGACGGTATCCAAATGAGTTAAATCAGCCATATATTGACAAACAAGCGTCACATGAGTGGCTGATACACTCGGATATATACCCAGAAACAGAGGACTTCATGTTCACCATACAAGATCAAGTCATTGCCACAAGGAACTACAGAAAACTACAGAAAGCATATACTGCATGATTCGTCTGTCTATTCAGATCTGTGCCGACGATGTAATACATCTCCAGAAACCATCCAGCATATAACCTCAGGTTGTCAATTAATGGCAAACACAGACTACAAGTACAGACATGACCAAATTGCAAAAATCATTCACCAGAAATTAGCCCGACAAAATAACCTAATCCATTGTACCACAGCATATTGGAAGTACAAACCCAAATCAGTCTTGGAAAGTGAAAATTACAAAATTTACTGGGATAGAAGTATCATTACTGATAAAACTATTACCTGCAGTAGACCAGATATAACTTTTCTAGATAAAAACAAGAAAATCTGCTTCATAATTGACATAGCATGCCCTAATACTCACAACCTCCAATCAACACATACAGAGAAGATTTCCAAATACACAGATCTGGCTACGGAGATAAAAACCATGTGGAAACTCAACAATGTTATCATAATTCCAGTAGTGATTGGATGTAATGGTTTTATACCAAAGACACTACACAGGAACATTGAAGCCCTTAATCTCCACCCTCTCACTTACAGAGAATTACAAAACGCAGCAATCCTGGCCACTTGCCATATAGTAAGGAAGTTTATTGGCATGAACCACCCACCATAAGCAGAGGACTAATGAAAATCGTCCACTAATAATTTTGGCCATTTATGTATAGTAAATATCTCATAAATATCTGTCAAATTTATTTGTCAACAATGTAAGTATATACCGATATGTATGAATCATATTGCATATGTACTAAATAGTACTTCTTCTATGTACATTGTACCAAAGAAGGTCATAAACCCAATTATAGAATTGTGAAATATTATAATAATAATAATAATAATAATAATAATAATAATAATAATAATAATAATAATAATAATAATAATAATAATAATAATAATAATAATAATAATAATAATAATAATAATAATAATAATCATAATAATAATAATCTCTAAATGCCAATGAAGGACTCCTTGAAGAACTGGAGAAAAGAGAACGCAAAATTGTGAGAGGAATCTTGGGATCAAAGTATAGAAATGGAATCCATCAAAAGAGATCCAACAAGGAAGTCTACAGCAAAAGAGAGAAAATTACCAACACAATCAGAAAAAGATGGGCACGATTTTACGATCATCTGAAAAGAATGGACGGAAGAAAGTTAACAAAAGAAATCTTTCACTTTTTTGATTCAAACCCCAAAACCACAATTCCCTGGTTTAGAAATACCAAAGAAGACCTGCAAATGCTACATATCTCAGCTGAAGACGCCCTTAACAGAGATCTCTTCCGCAAGAAAATATTGACGAACGGGCTAAACCGAGATGAGCAACTGAAGAGAAGACACGGTGCCCCTTGGACAGAGGAGCGTAAGCAGGCCCACTCACAAAGAATGAAGGAAATTTGGGCTCAAATTAAGGCCAAGTTCAGTGTCAAATGGAACAAGACTTAACGTGGTCCTTGATGGCCCCAGCGAATAATATAATAATAATAATAATAATAATAATAATAATAATAATAATAATAATAATAATAATAATAATAATAATAATAATAATAATGGAAAAAACACATTTTTAATAATTATTACTCAAAACCAAAAAACAATAGTTTCCTGGTACATTAACGTCAAGAAAGACCTTGAAGAAATGGGTCTACAACCAGATAAGGCGCACAAACAAGACTTTTTCAGGAAAAGCATTGTGACTTTTGGGACTTCCCGGGATGTGAAGTGGACAACTGGTGCAAAGTAGTCAGATGAACGCCGTGCTCGACACAGCGAGCTAATGAAAACCTACTGGATCAATCAAAAACTGGCCGATTAGCGAATAATAAATACAACCTGTGACAATAAAGTTCGATGAATAGTCCTGTACTATCAACATAGATGAACAATGCATGACAGTGACCTTACTGTCCTTCGAAATAGTCCCCTCCATAACTATGCACTGCTGAAATCGGCGATACATGTCCTGGAAACTTTGCAAGAAGGCTTCCTTGGGATGGTGTTTAAAAGCCTTGTAATGTTTCTTTGGATGTCAGGAACATCATCAAATCTCTTTCCTTTGAAAGTGAGTTTCAGTCGTGGGAATAGGAAGAAGTCTGGAGGATTGAGATCTGGCAAGTATGAGGGATGTTCAAGTTGCACCACCACCTTTTTGCCATGAACTGTTTGACAATATTGGCTGTGTGTGGGCGAGTGTTGTCATGGACAAAAAGAACATGAACCTTGTTGTGCATACTGGGGTCATACCCTGCGTAGATGTTTCATGAAGTGGGTAAAAATTTCAATGTACCGTGCAGCATTCAACATCGTTCCCTCAGGTGGAAATTCCTTGTGGTTAATGCCTTGACTATCGAAAAAGATGATGAGCATCGTTTAGATGCGTGACTTTTCAGCTCTGACCTTTTCCGATGAGGGGATCCCGGAGAACGCCAATCCATGCTTTGCCATTTTGTTTCAGGGTCGTACCTGAGACACCAGGTTTCATCCCCAGTGACAATACAGTTCAAGAAATTTGGTGTTGCATCTGCTGTTTCGACAAAACCCTGTGAAGCCTCTAAACATGCCTGCTTCTGATCATCAGTCAAGTGATATGGCACAAGACAAAAACACGTTTTCCTCTTCCCTAACTTCTGGGTAACGATTTGTCGCACAGTTTCACGGTTAATCTGCAGATCATCTGCTATCATGCGCACAATTAATCACCGATCGTTTGTGATTAATGTCCTCACCTTCTCAGTGTTTTCGTCACTGACAGCGGTTGCCGGTCTTCCACTATGGGGGTGGTCAGAAACACTTTCCTGGCCTCCTCGAAAACGGGCGAACCACATATATGGACAAGAAAGATGTTCCACCTCAACAACAACAGCAATAACAACAGCTCCTAACCACAAATACAGACAAGAGGGAGGTCACCAACAACAACTTATATTCACCAAATTTAAAATTCAAGACATTACAATCTGCCTCAAAATTCATTAAAATACATCAACAGCTGAGCTATAGCAATACTTGACCATCCTACGACTTGGGTTTCGCTACAAACATATATGATATATACTTAGTCAAATAGAACATCTTCAAGAATTATTTACGAAATCAAACAACGTAAACATTGGTGTACAAGAACCCAACAAGGAAGCCTGAAGAAAGAACATTGCAAGACATGAACTTTTAAATTTAACAAGTGTTTTTTACCTTACATGTTTTCAATATTTTAATGTGTTTAAACTCACCAAGCATTTTATATATATGTTTTATGTGTTTTTAAGGTGTTTAATGTATATGTACAATTTGTTTTAAGTCTAGTTAAGCTTTTCGCTGCCATATTGGTCTCAGATACAGTTTTAACCCCATGTAGTCACTAGTAATATGACAAAAATATCTAATCCACAACCCCATTAGACATCCGGATGCGCTAATGAACAACAACATCTTTGTAACACATACCAATGCCTAATGGTTGTAATATTGGAATGAATCAGCTGATGATGACTGTAAACAGTTGAAACCGGTCCTGATGTGAATCTGCTTCATAATAAATGTATTGATAGGTGGAACATCTTTCTGCCTAATGGTTGTAATATTGTAATGAATCAGCTGATGATGACTGTAAACAGTCGAAACCGGTCCTGATGTGAATCTGCTTCATAATAAATGTATTGATAGGTGGAACATCTTTCTTGTCCATATACGTGCATCCAATCAATACAGAAATGAAACTTGTAAATAATTAAACGGACGAACCACTCGTACACACACTTCAAGGACAGTGCTTTATCTTAATAAACACGTACCAGCATCACATGCATTTCTTTCAGTGTCTTGCCAAGCTTAAAACAAAACTGTACATTGATCTTTTGGTCATTCATGTTCATGGTCGCAGTTCAGAACCAACGCACTAAACACGCACTGTGTAAACAGGTCTTACACGGCACACACATGATGCTCAACGGAACAATTTTGGGAGCAGGTGGTCAAAACCTGCTGCTATGCAGGTGTAGCGTTGTGTGTCGCCAGTATTGCCGGATCGATCATTCTGACTTCATTCACCAAACTTTATTGTCACAGGTTGTAAATAAATAAATAAATGTTTAAATAAATAAATAATAATTTATTATCATTTATCATAATCATCATCATTTTATTCATCTGTCTTCTTTTTCTTATTTGCAGCAGAGAGATTTGTGGAGAGGGATCCAACATTACAATATGTCCCTTATGTGACAAAGTCTGTGATTTTGTAGAATTAGCTAACACCTGCACGAATGCAAGGATGTCTCAAATCTTTGATAATCCTTCCACCATTGCCTTTGCTGTCTTTATGGCCTTCTGGGGTAAGTGTACTGAAGACATTCTATCTTAAGAGAAGCTTAATAAATGTTGTAATGAATATTTTATATTAATGTATAAATACTGTGTTTTTGTGAAATGTTTATTCTGCCCACTAAAACAGTATAAAACTTTAATATGAATATTGTTGTATGTCCGGCGCTCCATTCTCGCTCCGCCAGCCAGCTGCACGCGCGCCTGTGTATCATTCTGCTAGCTTCGACGCGCAGCCCTCAGTGCGCGTGCCTGACCATCGAGTGTACTATAAATAGGAGCTCCCGGCCTGCTCACTTCCCCACTTGCCCCGGTGTCCAGCTCCAGAATACACCTTACGTCGAGCACGGAGGCTACTCCTCTTGAAAATGTGCTTCGACCAGGTGGACTGAATTTCTGGCAGTACGAGGTTTCACCTCTGGTCACCGCTCCCTTACCTGTTTCCGCTGCCTATGTCCCGTAATTCTTTTACAAGCCATTTTCATTCCCTAACTTATGCAAGCTCCCTTAGTTTCGCTAGGTGGAATTTCTTCAATCAATTGAACTTGCTTTTTAGGAATTCAGGCACTTCAACAAACAAAGACTCTCATGAACATTTATGTTAGTGTGCCAGATAGTTCTCGACTATCAAAGTGTCAATTCACCAAGACTATCTTTTCAAGATAGAAGTGTATATAAAGACTGCAAACCTGTACATATTGTATAAAGACAAACTTTTCTCAAGATTCAATATTCCTTTTTGCTTCAAAATAAATTTCAGTTATTTGTGTAAATATCATAAAGTGAAGCAAATAAAGTTGTGTTCTGTAAACTTCAACCTTGGTTACAACACAACTCTATGGCGACGAGGTAAAAAGCGACCCTACACTTCATCGGCCCCAGTCGCCAACTCTATGGCGACGAGGTAAAAAAGCAACAAACTACGATTCATCGGTCCCAGTTGCCAACTCTATAGCGACGAGGTACACACGAAACCAACACTACAATTCAACGGGCCCAGTTGTCAACTCTACGGCGACGTATTAAACTACAACGACACTCCAACCAGTTCTGACACACAGCTTACCTTACTATTTCTTGCACGCATCTCGCAATGGCTACTGCGGAACAACTCGCTACGGTCTTCCAAGCCTTACAGCAGCAACAACAACAGTTTATGCAACAACAACAGGCAGCATTAATTCAGGCTATTCAAGCTCTTTCTGTTTCTACACAGCCATCAGCTATTCCTCCGTTCTCTGCTTTTGATCCAGCTAAGGAAGAATGGTCAGTTTATTTAGCCCGCTTGCAACAGCATTTCATCTGCCATTCTGTCACAGATGATCAACGCCGCCGCGCACTATTTCTTAGTTCGGTTGGCAATGCTACGTGTGAATTACTACGTAAATTAAGTCCAGAAGAACACTTATCTGAGGTACCCTTCACGCAGCTCTTGGCCCGGCTCACGGAACACTATGCCAAAGCTCCTCACATAGTGGCTGCTCGCTATAAATTTTTTCAGAGCAGAAAGCAACCCCATCAGACACATACTGAATGGATAACTGAATTGCGTGGTCTAGCTAAACCCTGCCAGTTCATCTGCTCCAAGGACGGTTGTGGTTCATCCTACACTGATTCTCTCATTCGGGACATGATAATTTTACATACTCCTGAAGACAAAATACGTTTTGACGCTGTCAAGCAGAGTAACCCTTCTTTAGAAGACGTCCAGCGTATTGCTACGGTTTATGAGCTTACTACCAAGACTGCCGCAGCCATAGCTTCTCCACACGAAGTTGCACAAGTCTCGCCTCAGGCCCGCAAGTCCTCTGCTACAGTGAACCGTACGGATAAGGCGCTCTCCACCAAGCATTCTCGCCAGGTTCCCTCTCGTAATGCTACACGGAAGCCCAATTCTAAAAGCACCTCGAAACTCCTGCCTTCCTGCCGAGGTTGTTTCAAGCATCATGAACGTCGTGACTGTCGTTTTTTCAAAGCTACTTGTCAACGATGTAATAAACTTGGACACATTCAGACTGTCTGTCAAAGTTCGCTCCGCCCTGCTAAGACTACTGCAGCGCGCCGGAAGCATATACAGCCCCGCCAAGACATGGAAGTTGATCAGATCAATCTTATTCTTCCCACAAAGGATTCTCACAAAATCATCATTCCTCTCTCATTCTCTGATCGATCTGTCGATTTTCAATTAGACACTGGATCACCTGTCTCTATTATTAACCTGACTACCTACCACGACTTAGGTTCACCTTCATGCTCTCCAGCTGACATCCAGCTCGTGACATTTAACAAGAAAAAAATTGACATCAAAGGTCAAATTAAGCTTCAGGCTAGTTATAAAGGAATTCAGAAGGCCATTCCTCTTCTCGTAGTTAACAACTACACTGCATCAAACATTATGGGCATGGATCTATTTAACTTATTTGGTTTCCAGATACATGACAACATTAACGTCGTATCTACATTGCATCCTACTTCTGACGTTACCGCTCTTCTAGCGCAGTTTCCTGAAGTCTTCGACTCTCAGCTCGGAACAGCAAAAGACTATACAGCTCACATACAGCTGAAATCCGGAGCTAAACCTCGCTTCCTCAAAGCACGTCCAGTACCCCTAGCACTTCAAGACCAGGTCATGAAAGAATTAGAAAGATGGATACAAACTGGAATTGTAGTACCAGTTACTTCTAGTCAATGGGCTACTCCACTCGTGGTAATCAAGAAACCTGATGGTAATGTTCGACTTTGTGGCGATTTTCGATCTACAGTCAACGCACAACTCGAAACCGATATCTTTCCTATTCCACGTCCAGAAGACTTATTCCGTCGTCTCTCTGGTGGACAATTCTTCTCTCGAGTTGATCTTAAAGAAGCATATCTCCAGCTACTTTTAGACGAAGAATCTAAGAAATTTCTCACACTTAACACTCCTCTCGGACTGCTCCAGCTCCAGCGGCTCCCATTCGGTGTTTCATCCTCAGCGGCTATTTTTCAGCGCTATTTGGCTCAACTCACCGCCTCAATTCCCGGTTGTGCTAACTACCTGGATGATATTATTGTTACTGGAAAAGATCATCAGGAACATCTAACCACTCTCCGCCTTCTTCTCCAGAAATTGAAAGACAATGGCCTACGAGCGAATCTTGCTAAATGTACCTTCTTTCAGCCTCAAGTTCACTACCTCGGACATATACTTGAAAAGAATGGAATTCGTCCTAGTATGCAGAATGTCTCCGCGATAGTAAACATGCCAGCACCTCAGAACCTCAAGCAGCTTCAGTCCTTCATAGGCAAAGCGAACTATTATAATAAGTTCATTCCACGCTTCGCTACAGTGGCAGCTCCATTAAACGCTCTACGTAAAAAAGGTGTTAAGTTTCAGTGGACTCCGCAATGCCAACAGGCCTGGAAAACAATCAACAATGCCTTAATTCAAGCTATACAACTCACTCATTTTCAGCCCGACAAGATCATCACGCTAGCTACTGACGCTTCAGACTACGGTGTCGGTGCAGTTCTCTCCCAGAAGGATAGTCATGGACAAGAACGCCCCATCGCCTTCGCTTCGAAAACACTTAATGACCATCAACGTCGATACTCACAGATAGAGAAAGAAGCTCTAGCCATCATCTTTGGTATTCGCCGTTTCAATGAATATCTTTATGGCAACCATTTCCTGATCATTACCGATCATAAGCCTCTCGTACACTTATTCCATCCTGGTAATAAGATCCCAGAGAATTCCCTCAGAAAGCTTCAAAGATGGTCCATGTTCCTTTCTGATTATTCCTATCAGATTGTATATCGAGCCACATCCCAGCATTGTAATGCTGATGCCCTCTCCCGCTTACCCGTTGGTCCTGATACTGCCTTCGATTCTCAAGAATCTGAATGTCTTCAGTTGGACATAGAACTTGAAGATACTGTATCCAGTTTTCCTATTGATGCTACCTGCATAGCTAAAGCTACGGATAAGGACAGTACACTTGCTACTGTACGTACTTACATCCGCAACGGTTGGCCTCTTCAGAGCACACTTCCTGCCCACCTGGCACCTTATCATCGTATGCAGCATCGTCTCACGACTCGTGCCGGAGTTGTACTACTAGAAGCAGGCACCATCTTCCGAGTGGTTATCCCACTTAGCCTACAGAAACAAGTTCTCGAGTTATTACACCAAAGCCATTGGGGTATCTCTAGAACAAAGCAACTCGCCCGTCAACACTGCTACTGGCCCGGTATTGATGCCGCCATCGAAAAGCTAATACGTCATTGTGAGCAATGTCAAACGAATCAGAACGCCCCGTCTTCTGATCTTGCTTCATGGCCTCCTGCTACTACTCCATGGGAACGAGTTCACATCGATTTCGCAGGTCCTTTCCTCAATTCCATGTGGTTAATAGTCATCGATTCACTGTCAAACTTTCCATATGTAGTGGATATGCATTCGACTACTACAACCGAAGCTACCATTCGTGCTCTCCAGAAAATCTTTACTACAGAAGGTTTACCGCAAGTACTCATTTCAGACAACGGACCTCAATTTACAGCTACTGCTTTTCAGAACTTTTGTACACATAATGGCATTCGTCATATCCTAGCACCACCTTTTCACCCTCAATCTAATGGTGAAGCTGAACGCTTCGTACAAACATTTAAACGAAGTATGAAGAAAGCTGTCTCTTCAGGCTTAACTAAAGACCAAGCCTTGCTCCAACTCTTAAACAACTACAGAACTCTACCCGGCGCTGATAATGTCACTCCTGCACAGAAGCTCCATGGACGACCTCACAGAACTTTACTTTCTCTGTTACAGCCTCTTCCGGCCCAGCATAAGACCTCACCAACGAAGTTCTCCCTCAACGACAAGGTCTACACCAGGACATTCAAATCCAACCCACTCTGGATACCTGGAGTCATCTGCAGATCTTTGGGTCATCGTCTCTACGAGATACAGACTACGGAGAAACGTATCTGCCGCCATCAAGATCAGATACGTCTGCGCTACCGCCCCTGTCCAGCTATTGATGCTATTGCTAAACCTGATAAATCTATTGCTGAAAGAGCTTTAGATCATTTAATAACAATGGGTTCCTTTCAGGACGAGACAGCGCCACTCCGCCCAGTTCCAGCTCCGGACAATACAACAGAGATATCAGCAGCTCCGCCCCAGCATCGCAGTCGCCGCCAGCGCCGCCGCCGTTTCACGCCGTACCGGCGTATTTAGGAGGGGAGGGTGTTGTATGTCCGGCGCTCCATTCTCGCTCCGCCAGCCAGCTGCACGCGCGCCTGTGTATCATTCTGCTAGCTTCGACGCGCAGCCCTCAGTGCGCGTGCCTGACCATCGAGTGTACTATAAATAGGAGCTCCCGGCCTGCTCACTTCCCCACTTGCCCCGGTGTCCAGCTCCAGAATACACCTTACGTCGAGCACGGAGGCTACTCCTCTTGAAAATGTGCTTCGACCAGGTGGACTGAATTTCTGGCAGTACGAGGTTTCACCTCTGGTCACCGCTCCCTTACCTGTTTCCGCTGCCTATGTCCCGTAATTCTTTTACAAGCCATTTTCATTCCCTAACTTATGCAAGCTCCCTTAGTTTCGCTAGGTGGAATTTCTTCAATCAATTGAACTTGCTTTTTAGGAATTCAGGCACTTCAACAAACAAAGACTCTCATGAACATTTATGTTAGTGTGCCAGATAGTTCTCGACTATCAAAGTGTCAATTCACCAAGACTATCTTTTCAAGATAGAAGTGTATATAAAGACTGCAAACCTGTACATATTGTATAAAGACAAACTTTTCTCAAGATTCAATATTCCTTTTTGCTTCAAAATAAATTTCAGTTATTTGTGTAAATATCATAAAGTGAAGCAAATAAAAGTTGTGTTCTGTAAACTTCAACCTTGGTTACAACAAATATGTATTCCAGTTGGCAGCATTGAAACTCTAGACAGCCGAAGTTCAGCTGGTTTTTTCTTTTGCTACTTGTTTAACATTGCACCTAGAAGGTTTTCAGCAACAGAGGGATGAGAAAGGGCCAGGTTTGGGAAGGTAGCAGCTGTGGCCTTAATTAAGATACAGTCATTTGCGTGGTATGAAAATGGGAAACCAAAGAAAACCGTCTTCAGAGCTGCCGATGGTGGGATTCAAACATGACTGCAAGCTCACAAAGCTCAGCTGAAATCGCCAACAGTGTTCAGAAAGGAGTCCATTTTTACCACTAAGTCAGGTACCTCCTTTGGTTAAGTCAAATGCCTCCGTATCTAAGACGACACTGTATCAGGCTTACTTCGTATCAGTAACAACATACGGACTGGAAAATTGAACTCTAAACAGAAGGTTTAATAGCAGACTCCGAAGGTCAGTGCTTCAGAAAACAAGACGAGATAGGATAAGAAATAAAATGATCAGAAAATACTTCTGTAAGGAACTATTCTAAGTTCTGCACAAAATTGTTCAGCTCTGATTGAGTAAAAAGCTGTGGTTTTTCTTCTGAAGTGAGTGGAGAGGAATCCTCATTCACTTCAAAACTTTCTGTAGACTCAGACAAACTCAATTGGTCCACATCCTCTAGTCGCTTTGGTGGCACTGGAACGGGAATATCTGGACTGTGTGGTACAGGCCACTAGCTGATTCTAAGCCTTAGGGATATTTTATTTTTGATTTATTAACCTTTTTGTGAGCCTTCGTGGCTCAGACGGCAGTGGGTCGGCCTCTCACCACTGGATACCGTGGTTCAAATCTCAAATCCCGGTCACTCCATGTGAGATTTGTGCTGGACAAAGCAGAGGCGGGGCAGGTTTTTCTCCGGGTACGCCAGTTTTCCCTGTCATCTTTCATTCCAACAACACTCTCCATTCTAATTTCACTGCATCTGTCAGTCATTAATAAATCACTTTGGGAGTACAATGTATTATTATCATTTTGGGTTCACCTTATTCAATACATACTTTGGGAGTGGCGACCCCATCGTACTAATTGTCTATATATGATTCATTCATTACATCCCTGACCCGGTCAGTGACTGAAAAGCAGGTTGTAGGTAGGTTTTCTAACCTTGTTGTTCTAACCTTGTTATTTGGTTCACACCAAATCATAGGAATTCCAAATGGCATGGATTTCTATTTCCCACTAAACCACTGTCCTTAGTCCTTCAAGACATGTTTTACATATAGTATTAGCTGATGTCAATAGAGTAAAATAATATATTATAATTGGTCCACCTTTTCAATACAAAATGTAAATAGTTTAAATTACATAGGGACTAGTTTCGACCTAGTAATAGGTCATCATCAGCCTGAAGTAAGTAAATATTGAAGAAAACATAAACAATGTAAACACAAGTAGAGTCTTTTTTAAAAGTACATACCATGTGGGAAATTGAGTAGCAATATATTAAAATAATAACTCTTCAAATTGACAAAGCACTGAGCGGAAGTTATCTAAAGTTCATTGCGCCGTATATCATTGAAAGTCCAGTGTGCACTAAATGATGTTATAAAGAAGAATTATCAGTTGAATGCTGGTTTCTTGAGTTTACTGTTGTATATTCGAAGAAGTTATGTCATTTATTAAGGTATTGATAGACGTCAAAACACATGGATGTTGGAAAGGCTCTTCAGTTTTTTGGAACAAGGTAATTGTTGCGCGTGGAGGCTTAGGAATCCAGAGAAGCGCTATATTATGTTAAAAAATAGAGATCCTTAAAACAGTCCCGTGCGTCGTATAAAAATGAAAAGTTGTGAAAGTGGAAATCAAAAACAACTTGGTTTTTAAGCGATGATGTTGTTCATTCAGAGATCAATTGAAATTAAAGTACCGTAACATTGTCTTCTCAAGATGTTTATAAACTAGAATTAATTGTCGATGCAAAGTAGGATGCTAGGAGAAAGCTCTTCTACTTCTGGAAACTTTAAGGACGATGGATGTTTCACGAGGCGGAATAACATATATGGAGTTAAATAAAGGTGGATATAAATTCGCAGTTCAATGCGGACCATAAAATTGACTCTGAATAAATGACAGTAGAAAAAAAAGAAATTTTGTCAGGTGGAAGAAAATATTTAAATAAAATATGTCAAAAGGGAATTTAAGCGTGTTGTGATAAGCTGAAGAGAGAAATGGAGGTAGGTAAGGTTGAAAGGAAATTTGAGGAGGTGAAGGGAGAATTTTTTTTTTCCTCATAAGAGAATTAACGCGTGTTGTAAAAAGCTGAAGAGAGAAAATGGTGGTAGGTGAGATGCAAGGAAAATTTGAGGAGAGAAAAAAAAGGAAGGAGAAAAGGATTTTTTTTTGTCATAAGAGAATTAACGCGTGTTGTAAAAAGCTGAAGAGAGGAAATGGTGGTAGGTGAGATGCAAGGAAAATTCGATGAAGAAAAAAATAAAATAAAATAAAGCAACATCAGAAAGAGTGGTTTTTCCAACTGAAATCAACACAGGTCATTACAATGATGTCATTAGGAATGTTGTGATTAAATGAAAAAGTGCATATTTTCTCACTTTTAATGAAAAGTACTACGCTGCCAATCTATGCTGTTATTCTGTTAAGTGTGCGCACTGCTCATTCCAATCAGTGCCTCAGAGTGAGGATCGAACAGCTGCAATACTCTGATGGACCAGTGTGTTACATACCAGTAGGATCAGAAAATGTATGAAACTGAAGATGGGCATGCTAAAGAAGAAAGTCATCTAACTCCCCAGCTGTTTTCCACCAATATTCAGGTAGACTGTTATACTCAGTACGAGATGAGTGGCAGCAGAAGAGACAAAGAACATGACAACAAACAACGGTCAATGTAATGTTATTGTTGATCAATTTTACGAGCTTTCAATATTGTAGGCCCTCAGATTTAGTTGCCTTCTGCCTCACCACTCTTATCATAGTCGGTACGGCAAAACTGAATAAAACATAAATGATCAAAAATGGTATTTTCTATAACATTTGTTATGTAATACTTTTCGATTGGATCAATAACATAGGTATTTAAAAATTACAGTTTAGATGCCTTCTCCTAAGCTACCATTTCCTCCAGGGTGAATAAAATTATTTATACCCTAGACTGTAGTTCCTTATTCCCTGACTCTACATACCGATTTTCATTAAATTCTGTTTACTGATTATCTCGAGGCTCGACGGTGATATGGACTTAGCAACAAAAATACATTTTTTTTGTTTTTGCTAGTTGTTTTACGTTGCACCGACACAGATAGGTCTTATGGCGACGTTAAAAATACAAATTCATGAATATCACTGTTATCATAGCCGGTACGCTAGAAATATTGAAGACATAAAAGATCGTAAATTTAATTCTATATAACTTTAGTTATCTAGTATTTATTGATAGTCCTGCTCTATGGCTAAATTGTTAGCGTACTGGCCTTTGGTCACAGGGGTCCCGGGTTTGATTCCCGGCAGGGTCGGGAATTTTAACCATCATTGGTTAATTTCTCTGGCATGAGGGCTGGGTGTATGTGACGTCTTCATCATCATTTTATCCTCATCATGACGCGCAGGTCGCCTAAGGGAGTCAAATCAAAAGAGCTGCACCTGGCGAGCCAAACGTGTCCTCAGACACTCCCGGCACTAAAAGCCATACGCCATTTATTATTTATTGATAGGACCACTAATAACATAAATATTTGAGAATTACGTTTTAGGCCTTCTCCTAAACTACCATTTAACTCGGCGTTAATAAAATTATTTATAGCCTAAATTGTAATGATTTATTCCACGACTTTACATACGGTACCAATTTTCATTAAATTGTCTTCAGCCATTTTCTCGTGATGTGCATACTAGTGATGGGACATTTGATTCATTTAACTGAATCGATTAATTTGATTCCATTCACGTTACTGAATCGATACAGTGATCCGATTCACGGCACATTCGAGTTACCGCTCCTACTGCATCTTCGTAGTATGTAATGGTAAGACAGCAACAACAGCATTCGTTGTTCGCTGCTGCCATCTGGTCTTCATACTATGAACTCCTTTCTTAGAAAAAAATGCTAGTCACTCGAATACATCGAAGGTTTCTGGCGACACAGGATGGGAAAGGTTCTGGATTAGGAAGGTAGCAGCCATGGCCTTCATTAAGGTACAGTCCCAGGATTTCCTGGTGTAAAAATGGGGAAACTATGGAAAACCATCTTAACAGCTGCCGACGGTGGGATTCGAACCCACCATCCCCCGAATGCAAGCGCATAGTTACGCGATACTAACTGCATGTCCAACTCGCTAAGTCATTTTTGAAAATATGTACTGTATTTTTCTATCAGCAGAGGATTTTTTAAAATCGTCATATTTTTTATAGGCTACCGGAGATGTACAGTAGCCCACTGGTTTTCTGATTCAACATACTGTTGGTTAACTTATTGCGTCAGTCGGTTCACTTACTGTCCACATATTATTGAAGTCTTGTGCAACGATGTGACATACGAACTGAGACAATACTGAGCTGTTCTTTCCAATATAAAACAGGTACTTTTGAGTGGTCCTGAGCATGACTCATAGCCATAGGGCAGGCTAGAGTCGAGTTTAATTAATTGTCAAATGTCAACTAAGTTATAATACTAAGATTCATTAAACTAATCAATAATATAACCTAATAGCCTACCTACCTACTGGCTACTTTAGAATTATGTTTTGACTACCTTTTTAACACTGAAAATAAATCCATCTATTATTTAAACCTCTCTGTAAGGAGAGGACAGTGAATGCAGGTGGGTATTATTTTCAAATGAGCTGAGCTCGGGAGTCCTTTTAGCGTACGGTTTTTTCAGTGTACCATGGCTCTGTATGTATTGCTTCAGAGGAAGCCCGGCTCTCTGCCAGTGTCCACTGTCCAGTGTGCCGATAAGGAGCCGTGCGTATCTTGTGTCTCACTGAGCCATGTTCGTTCACGATTCTTCGGTGTGCCATGGCTCACTGTATGTCTTGCTGCAGTGGAAGCTCGGCTCTCCGCCACCCGCCAGTGACTAGTGAAAATTTCATTGTTCTGTATTGAAGAATATTACAGTTAAAATTGAAATAATTGATAAAGAGATTCAACCTATTCAATACAAAAGAATAAGAAATGTAGTGAATTACATTCTTATTCAATAATAAGTAGAAGTGGTACCGGTTTCGACCCTAGTCCAGGTCATCATCAGCCAATTAAAACATGAAAAACAATGCATAGGAAAAGGAAATAAAAGATCAAGTACACTCCGGATCAGTAGAAGAGGCGATATAAAAATGAACAGAGTAGACACTGTAAAATTCAGAAGAAGTAAAAAGTAAGTCACTTAAAAGAAAACAGTGCGTAATTTTCTGAGCGGCAGTATGGCACACGCAGTGTTAGGCAAAGTCTTATAATGTTTATGAATAGCGGAGAGTGGTTAAATGAGCTAATTTTTAAACACTGTCAGGCACAAAGTCATATCATAATCGAACACATACAAAGATCTATAATCGTGCAGGAGTTGAAGATGAGTAGATCTATTGAAGTAACTTGCCAGCTCCCGGTGATCAGCGCGATATATTTAACATCAGGCACTGTGGTTTCAAACACCAAAGTAAAATAGAGAATAGCTTGATGATCCAGTAATTTTCTTTGGTTGTGGGAAAGTAAGTATATAGATAAATAATATATAATTCAATATAATATAAGAAAATATCCTTCGAATTTTCTTTTCTCAGATCGGGAGGAACATGAAGCAGGAAGACATACGGTCTGGCAGATCATTTTTCTATGATTTATTAAAGAACTGCTCAGATTTAGGATCTGAAACAGCTGTATGGATGAAAGTTCTAGACTCCGCTGCTTGCTGCAGGAGTGAGAGAGACAGTGCGAGAGGAGAACAGGCCGAGTGACGTAATCGCCACATGTTCTCGACCTCCCGTATGGAATACTCTGGAATTATTTTCGTAACTCTTGAATGGCTTAAGATACCAGAATGAGAGCTACACCAGCATGAAGCCCACATGTTGAAATGATAATAGTCGAAATCCGTCCAGTAACTTCGAAGATATGTCGTACGAAACCACTAATCTTCATATAGAACCAAGGAATAATAAGAATTTTGCTGCCTTTATTTTTAACAATAGAAACATATATAAAGTTACTAATATAATTAACCTTTTCACTCCCAGACATTTTGGCAGGGTTTGTGCAAGAAATCCCAGGCCCTTATCTTGCTTTACTGTTGTATTTTACTAAAAATATATGTAGCACCTGGGGAGCGTCTACACTAATAATAATAATAATAATAATAATAATAATAATAATAATAATAATAATAATAATAATAATAATAATAATAATAATAATAATTAATAATAATAATTATTATAATTATTATTATTATTATTATTATTATTATTATTATTATTATTATTATTATTATTATTATTATTATTATTATTCATGGTGTGGGTTACTGTAGTCACGTCCTAGTTCGTGAACTATGGGCAACAGCTGAGTGGCCTAGTAAGTGGTTCTGAGAGTCGGGATACCAGTTGCTATGGAATGGGAGTGGGCATCTCAGACATATTCTGAGTCATGGCCCTCCTTGTGCTTAGGCGGCTAGGACTATACAATTCACCGGTGGTCCATAACCCGTTAAAGGAGAGATCCTCACTTGGACTATGCGTAAGTAGGGTAGCATCCTGCTTCATGAATTTACCAAGCTCAGAACATTTTAAGCAAGCGTCGGACTTATGGGAGTAATGGAGTCCCACTCCCATTTGACAGGTGAGGGACTCCTTGGAAACAACTTGGCGAATGAAATGGAATTTGATGGGGAGCTACCATATTAACAGGGCTTATGGAAGAAAGGAAGTAGAACTGGCTGAGTCAGCAAAGAGGATGCATCTGGATGTGCTAGGAGTAGGTGATATTCGGGTAAGGGGAGATAACGAGGAAGAGATAGGAGATTATAAAGTGTACTTGACAGGTGTTAGAAAGGGAAGGGCAGAGTCTGGGGTAGGGCTGTTTATCAGAAATACCACTGCACGCAACATAGTTTCTGTTAGGCACAAAATGAGCGAATGATGTGGGTAGATTTGGCAGTTGGAGGAATTAGGACAAGAATTGTCTCAGTGTATTAACCATGTGAGGGTGCAGATGAGGGCGAAGTTGACAAGTTTTATGCAGCATTGAGTGACATCGTTGTCAGGGTCAACAGCAAGGACAGATTAGTGCTAATGGGCGGTTTCAATGCGAGAGTTGGAAATAGAACTGAAGGATATGAAAGGGTAATTGGTAAATGTGGGGAAGATATGGAAGCTAATGGGAATGGGGAGCTTTTGCTGGACTTCTGTGCTAGTATGGGTTTAGCAGTTACGAATACATTCCTCAAGCATAAGGCTATTCACCGCTACACATGGGAGGCTAGGGGTACCAGATCCATAATAGACTATATCTTAACAGACTTTGAATTCAGGAAATCTGTTAGGAATGTACGAGTTTTCCGGGGATTTTTTGATGATACAGACCACTGCCTGATCTGTAGTGAACTATGTATCTCTAGGTCTAGGGTAGAGAAAGTGAAATCTGTCTGCAAACGAATAAGGGTAGAAAATCTCCAGGACAAGGAAATTAGACAGAAGTACATGAATATGATTAGTGAGAAGTTTCGAACAGTGGACAGTAAGCAGGTTCAGGATATAGAAAGAGAGTGGCTGGCATACAGGGATGTTGTAGTAGAAACAGCAAGGGAATGTGTAGGAACAACTGTGTGTAAAGATGGGAAAACGCAAACATCTTGGTGGAATGATGAAGTGAGAGCAGCTTGTAAACGTAAAACGAAGGCTTATCAGAAATGGCTCCAAACAAGGGCCGAGGCAAACAGGGATTTGTACAAGATGAATGAAACAGAGCGAAACAAATAGTTGTTGAATCCAAAAAGAAGTCGTGGGAAGATTTTGGTAATACAGTAACGTGGAAAGGCTAGGTCAGGCAGCAGGGAAACCTTTCTGGACAGTAATAAAGAATCTTAGGAAGGGAGAGAAAGGGAGAGAAAAAGGAAATGAACAGTGTTTTGAGTAATTCAGGTGAACTCATAATAGATCCCAGGGAATCTCTGGAGAGGTGGAGGGAATATTTTGAACATCTTCTCAACGTAAAAGGAGATCTTCCTGGTGGTGTTGCAAACAGCCAAGCTCATGGGGAGGAGGAAAATGATGATGGTGAAATTACGCTTTATGAAGTGAAAAGAATGGTAAATAAACTCGATTGTCATAAAGCAGCAGAAATAGATTAAAATTAGACCTGAGATGGTGAAGTATAGTGGGAAGGCAGGGATGAAATGGCTTCATAGAGTAGTAAGATTAGCATGTATTGTTGGTAAGGTACCTTCAGATTGGACGAAAGCAGTAAATTCACCTATCTATGAGCAAGGGAACAGGAAGGATCGCAACAACTATCGAGGTATCTCATTGATTAGTATACCAGGCAAAGTATTCATTGACATGTTAGAACGGAGGGTGTGATCAGTCGTTGAGAGGAAGCTGGATGAAAACCAGTGTGGTTTCAGACCACAGAGGGGCTGTCAGGATAAGATTTTCAGTATGCGCCAGGTAACTGAAAAATGTTACGAGAGGAATAGGCAGTTGTGTTTATGTTTCATAGATCTAGAGAAAGCATATGACAGGGTACCCAGGGAAAAGATGTTCGCCATACTGGGGGACTATGGAATTAAAGGTAGATTATTAAAATCAATCAAAGGCATTTATGTTGACAATTGGGCTTCAGTGAGAATTGATGGTAGAATGAGTTCTTGGTTCAGGGTACTTACAGGAGTGAGACAAGGCTGTAATCTTTCACCTTTGCTGTTTGTAGTTTACATGGATCATCTGCTGAAAGGTATTAAATGGCAGGGAGAGATTCAGTTAGGTGGAAATGTAGTAAGCAGTCTAGCCTATGCTGACGATTTGGTCTTAATGGCAGATTGTGCTGAAAGCCTGCAGTCTAATATCTTGGAACTTGAAAATAGATGCAATGAGTATGGTATGAAAATAAGCCTTTCAAAGACTAAATTGGTGTCAGTAGGTAAGAAATTCAACAGAATTGAATGTCACATTGGTGATACAAAGCTAGAACAGGTCGATAATTTCAAGTATTTAGGTTGTGTGTTCTCCCAGGATGGTAATATAGCAAGTGAGATTGAATCAAGGTGTAGTAAAGCTAATGCAGTGATCTCACAGTTGCGATCAACAGTATTCTGTAAGAAGGAAGTCAGCTCCCAGACGAAACTATCTTTACATCGGTCTGTATTCAGACCAAGTTTGCTTTACGGGAGCGAAATTTGGAAGTGACAGACATGAAAGTAGCGAAAATTATTGCTGGTACAAACAGGTGGGAACAATGGCAGTAGGGTACTCGGAATGAGGAGATAAAGGCTAATTTACGAATGAACTCGATGGATGAAGCTGTACGCATAAACCAACTTCGGTGGTGGGGTCATGTGAGGCGAATGGATGAGGATAGGTTATCTAAGAGAATAATGGACTCTGTTATGGAGGGTAAGAGAAGTAGAGGGAGACCAAGATGACAATGGTTAGACTCAGTTTCTAACGATTTAAAGATAAGAGGTATAGAACTAAATGAGGCCACAGCACTAACTGCAAATAGAGGATTGTGGCGACGTTTAGTAAATTCACAGAGGCTTGCAGATTGAACGCTGAAAGGCATACCAATCTTTAATGATAATGTATGTATGTATGTATGTATGTATGTATAATAATAATAATAATAATAATAATAATAATAATAATAATAATAATAATAATAATAATAATAATAATTAGGGAAAATAGGTAAATATCCATGAATCAGCAGTTTCACAACTAAGCTTTGGAAATAAGATGGTAAACATAACTTACAGGCCTAACAACGACAACTACAGAAAGGATGGTGAACGTGTTGGAAATCCTATTGAGGTCCGCAGGAAGGTATGATGTTATGCGAAAGAAAAGGTTAACAATAATCACCCTTTAGCTCAAATATATTAAAATTATAAGAAATCAAATATACCAAAATTACTGGAGAGACTTCTTTACAATAGAATTGGTTCAGTAGTTCTTGACCATCTACCCAATGAACAAGCGGGATTTTGCCCAAATCGAAGTTGCACAAATCAGGTTCTCTCTCTGACTACACTTATTGAAGCTGGTTTTCAAAATTACCTAAAAACCTCAGTTGTGTTCATGGACCTTACTGCAGCATATGATACAGTATGGAGACAAGGACTCATATACAAACTGCTTCGAGTAATACCTTGCAAGAAAATCGCCAAGCTCATAGAAAACATGCTTATAGACAGGAGGTTTCATGTAATTTTGGGAAGCAAGACAAGTAAGAAAAGGATCCTTAATAACGGTTTTCCTCAAGGATCGGTTCTAGCACCTCTGCTGTTTAACATATATATCAGACTTACCGAAAACAGCCTCTAAAGCATTTGGTTATGCGGATGACTGGGCATTTGCAACGCAGGGCAAATCTATGGAGAACACTGAAGATACGCTGACAGCTGATCTCGCTACCTTAGATCAGTACTTTCGTAAGTGGAGACTTAGGCCATGTTTGAGTAAAACTGAAGTCTCATGTTTGCATCTCAACAACAAACTGGCCTACCGTGAACTTAATGTCAAATTCCAGAACGCTAGACTTCCCCACAACAAACACCCAAAATATCTTGGAGTAACCCTTGACAGAACACTGTCCTTCAAGGAACATCTGAAGATGACAAAAGCTAAACTCCAGTCACGGAACAATATCATCCACAAACTGTGTGGCACCACCTGGGGTTCTGCTTCGACCTTACGAAGTTCAGCCCTTGCCCTTGTCTTTTCAGCTGCAGAATATTGCTCTCCAGTCTGGCTGAACAGCTGTTACACAAAACTGGTTGATACTCAGCTGAATCGTACTTTGCTCATTATATCAGGAACCATGAAATCTACCCCCACTTCTTGGCTACCAGTTCTGAGCCATATTCCTCCACCTCACCTACGGAGAAAGAATGCCTTAATGCATGAGTACCAGAAGCTGTCGAGGAATTCCAATCTGCCAATTCATGGAGATATACCCTACGCCTTGAACAACAGACTTCGGTCCAGAAATCCACCAATAAGGACTGCCAAAATCCTGGTTGACAAATTCAGCCTGCAGCAGGATTGGTTTCAAGAATGGACTTCTATGGCTCCAGTTGAGTATCAGAACTTCCCCTGTATAACAAGTATTCCAAAAGGATTTGACCTACCTCGCAAAACCTGGACAACCCTCAATCGTATCAGGACAGGCCATGGAAAGTGCACTGACTTCCTCTATAAATGGGGCAAACTTCCCTCCCCGGAATGTAGCTGCAGTGCCCTTAAGCAAACAGTTCGTCATATAGTGAAACAGTGCCCCCTGAGTGCTTATCAGGGTAGCCAGAAAGACTTTCTTGACCCAAATCCTTCTTGTATAGACTATTTGCAGAACTTGATGGTGAAATTACATAGTGTACTGTGTATTTAATTTGTGATTGTGTGTTTTTTATTTTTTATTTCATACACTAAATAATAAAAATAACATAGTAAGATGATACAAAATTACAGTAAATTGCCAATAGCAAGATGCAGGTGACTGTCTGTCGAAAACACGTTATTCGGAAAAGTAAAATTGGTGAAAATGGGAATCTAGAGCAAACCCTGACACGTTGAATTTAAATCTTTAAAAGTTACATTAAATGAGAAAATACAGAAACACTGGAAATAATTAAATAAAATCAAACATAAGAGAAAAGCATAGAAATAGCACTTACCAAGATAGGCTGAATACCTCTGGAGAGGTAGCCCTCAAGCGCAAGCGCTTATGAGGACGGTCAGATAAAAAAGACGCGGACAACACGCATCACACGTGCGAAGCCGGCAGAAGGCCAGAAATGGACAGATCACAAGTAACCAATAGGACACCGAATTTCTCTAGATTCCCATTTTTGCCAATTGGAAAGTTTGTTATTCTGACCAATCCAATTGCATGTCCATATTTAGCCAGTTCCTAAATTGCTGATGCAAGTAGGATTGCATCACCTACTTCCTCCACGTGCCAGTACCTGTTGGTTCAAAAATTATGTACTGCACATGTTTTACCAAAACACAATATTAATTTTCTTCAAGTCCAGAATATCTTTTCTTCACGCTTCTTGAAATCAATTTAAATAATACACAGCCCTCTTCAAAATTCAATAAAACACAACTACATAAAATTTAAATACAAAAATCACTTCAAAATCACTTCAAAATCACTTCTTGAAATTTTCATTTACAGTTCCAAATAATATCTTGATCTGTCTGACAAGAAATTAAGTTCTATAATCAATGATTTTCAAAAGTTCATAAGTCCCAAATTCTATTCTTGAGGTTTCTTAAAGAAAAAATTAAATACATTGTGCTTATTTCCAGTTTGCCGTCCCACCGACAATATGCATTTTTCACTTATTTATTGTCCAAATTGAACAATTTTTAAAATGTTTTATTTGTAAATACATACTGTAAAAGATACTACATGCAAAAAGTAAATAGTCATGCAAAATTGATACCAGCATATAATTTTCCAAAATCTACTGACCAAATCAGGAAGTTTTTTTGTTTCCTCACATTTCTTCAAAATCTCAAATAAAAGAAATATCTGGGCTCCAACCATCCATATCACTTAAAAGAACATTTAAAAATGTACAAAACCACTAAATTTCAGAACTACAGAATTGCAAAACTACAAACAACACTGTTCACTTCCCTCCAACAACGAAGTCAGCCGGCGTACAAAGTCAATGCCTTATATCATTATAGATTTTGCTCGCTTCTTTTGGCACTTCATACTATACTAAACTTTGTTTAAGCTGTTGATATGAGTAGACCATTTCTTCTCGATTAATTTAGTGTATGTTATGCGTATATTTGAGAACATGTTATATTCTCAAAAAATTATTTACGAAACATCCGTATATGCAGACGTTGGGATTTCTTGCACATACCGCCGACGTCCGTATATACGGACACTAGGAGCAAAAGGGTTAAAAAACATAATTTCCATATAGACTTCCATACACATAACACCAACAGCCATATTTTTTATAACCATAACTCAATTATCCCTAGAAGTAACACATTTCTTAACTCAAGAATATACAAATTGAAAATAAATCCAGAAAGATATAATCAGCTATAGGTACCCATATGAAAGACTTCCATCATTCTTTTACAAGTATTAACCAGGATTTAATCATTTTGCACATAGCAAATAAAGGTACCTGAATGAATAGCTTACAAGACATTTATCAACAGTTGGATGAAAGAACAAACCCTAGTTACAACATAAATGAAATTACAGAGAACACAAATATGTTATTTGAAGAAATTTAGAAACTATTACCAAGATGATATACTAAACAGAAATATAAAAATGATGTCATCAACTCCCCTCACATTCCTTCTTACTCCTCACAATCTTAATAGCACCCCTCCTTTCAATGCGTAGATTATATCTACAAAAATGGTTTTGTTTTTAAGTGTGCGTATTTCACATAGATTAAAAGATTGGAGCTCATAGATACTACTAACTTCAACAATTGCAAGACTAACAATGTTAATCATTTCATAAACCATATCTGCAAATAATAATTTAGTGTTCTTAAAGTGATAGTTATCTTTGTGATTTTGGTTAATTTTTTCAAGAAACTGAAGATGTATACTATATGAGACAAAACATTGAATCTATAAAAATAATACATAATTAAATATATGATATAAAATTGTTTAATAGGTGGACCTTTCTACTTGATGATTGGATATTTTTGTCAACACAGATATTGGAATACAATGAAATTCATCAATTGTAACAGCTGTTAATTCTCAGGGACAAAAATACCCGGTATGCAAAATGGTGGCTGACCTATATGGAGGCAATACAGGAAGCCATCTTGAGGTTAATAAGACCTTAGATCAAGTCTAGCATTGCTGCTGCTGGGTGCACCTGAAGACAAACAACACCTCATAATCTGCAGGTCTTGGGGCTGAGCAGCATTTGCTTGATAGGCCATAGCCCTTTGGAGTTGTTACACAATTATTTTAGCCTATGTAGTGTAAAAATTGCCCAAATTTGGGACATACCCTTATAAAATCCTCCAGTATTTTAAAATGTGAAATATATCAAAATCAAAGTATTCCTTGCTTGATTTGGGATTTCAGGCTATATCCTTACCAAATTTCAGCTCAATTGTTCTAGTAGTTTTCAAACCTCTTCAGAATAGACAAACAGGCAGGTAGACAGACACCATCTTATTTTTATTAATAAACAGCCCTAAAAAACCCACAACATACCACATGATATTTGGGTAGAAAATTCAGATAAATTCTACATTGAATATGATTACCCTACTTTTTCAAGTATCTACTAATTGGCTAGTGTTCAGAGAATATTACTGAAGGAGAATCAATAATGAATAACAGACGGCTTTTTAATGCAATATTGTAACCCATTCAAACAATGGCACATTCCTTATCCATTTTATGCCAATTATGAAAACTGTTATTTCAGCATTGTAGTCTTCTTGTACCTTTGGCTGATTGACCAGTGTTTGAAGATTACCTGATGGGTTTTTGAGCCATAAACAACTCATCAACATGCCTCTTAAGTCCTGCGGATGCGGCAAAATCAGTAGCATTGGTGAATGATGACTGTAACTATCACCACTATGTGTTGTAACCAAGGTTGAAGTTTACAGAACACAACTTTATTTGCTTCACTTTATGATATTTACACAAATAACTGAAATTTATTTTGAAGCAAAAAGGAATATTGAATCTTGAGAAAAGTCTGTCTTTATACAATATGTACAGGTTTGCAGTCTTTATATACACTTCTATCTCGAAAAGATAGTCTTTGTGAATTGACACGTTGATAGTCGAGAACTATCTGGCACACTAACATAAATGTTCATGAGAGTCCTTGTTTGTTGAAGTGCCTGAATTCCTAAAAAGCAAGTTCAATTGATTGAAGAAATTCCACCTAGCGAAACTAAGGGAGCTTGCATAAGTTAGGGAATGAAAATGGCTTGTAAAAGAATTACGGAACATAGGCAGCGGAAACAGGTAAGGGAGCGGTGACCAGAGGTGAAACCTCGTACTGCCAGAAATTCAGTCCACCTGGTCGAAGCACATTTTCAAGAGGAGTAGCCTCCGTGCTCGACGTAGGGTGTATTCTGGAGCTGGACACCGGGGCAAGTGGGCAAGTGAGCAGGCCGGGAGCTCCTATTTATAGTACACTCGATGGTCAGGCACGCGCACTGAGGGCTGCGCGTCGAAGCTAGCAGAATGATACACAGGCGCGCGTGCAGCTGGCTGGCGGAGCGAGAAGAGAGCGCCGGACATACAACACCCTCCCCTCCTAAATGCGCCGGTACGGCGTGAAACGGCGGTGGCGCTGGCGGCGACTGCGATGCTGGGGCGGAGCTGCTGAAGTCTCTGTTGTATTGTCCGGAGCTGGAACTGGGCGGAGTGGCGCTGTCTCGTCCTGAAAGGAACCCATTGTTATTAAATGATCTAAAGCTCTTTCAGCAATAGATTTATCTGGTTTAGCAATAGCATCAATAGCTGGACAGGGGCGGTAGCGCAGACGTATCTGATCTTGATGGCGGCAGATACGTTTCTCCGTAGTCTGTATCTCGTAGAGACGATGACCCAAAGATCTGCAGATGACTCCAGGTATCCAGAGTGGGTTGGATTTGAATGTCCTGGTGTAGACCTTGTCGTTGAGGGAGAACTTCGTTGGTGATGTCTTATGCTGGGCCGGAAGAGGCTGTAACAGAGAAAGTAAAGTTCTGTGAGGTCGTCCATGGAGCTTCTGTGCAGGAGTGATATTATCAGCGCCGGGTAGAGTTCTGTAGTTGTTTAAGAGTTGGAGCAAGGCTTGGTCTTTAGTTAAGCCTGAAGAGACAGCTTTCTTCATACTTCTTTTAAATGTTTGTACGAAGCGTTCAGCTTCACCATTAGATTGAGGGTGAAAAGGTGGTGCTAGGATATGACGAATGCCATTATGTGTACAAAAGTTCTGAAAAGCAGTAGCCGTAAATTGAGGTCCGTTGTCCGAAATGAGTACTTGCGGTAAACCTTCTGTAGTAAAGATTTTCTGGAGAGCACGAATGGTAGCTTCGGTTGTAGTAGTCGAATGCATATCCACGACATATGGAAAGTTTGACAGTGAATCGATGACTATTAACCACATGGAATTGAGGAAAGGACCTGCGAAATCGATGTGAACTCGTTCCCATGGAGTAGTAGCAGGAGGCCATGAAGCAAGATCAGAAGACGGGGCGTTCTGATTCGTTTGACATTGCTCACAATGACGTATTAGCTTTTCGATGGCGGCATCAATACCGGGCCAGTAGCAGTGTTGACGGGCGAGTTGCTTTGTTCTGGAGATACCCCAATGGCTCTGGTGTAATAACTCGAGAACTTGTTTCTGTAGGCTAAGTGGGATAACCACTCGGAAGATGGTGCCTGCTTCTAGTAGTACAACTCCGGCACGAGTCGTGAGACGATGCTGCATACGATGATAAGGTGCCAGGTGGGCAGGAAGTGTGCTCTGAAGAGGCCAACCGTTGCGGATGTAAGTACGTACAGTAGCAAGTGTACTGTCCTTATCCGTAGCTTTAGCTATGCAGGTAGCATCAATAGGAAAACTGGATACAGTATCTTCAAGTTCTATGTCCAACTGAAGACATTCAGATTCTTGAGAATCGAAGGCAGTATCAGGACCAACGGGTAAGCGGGAGAGGGCATCAGCATTACAATGCTGGGATGTGGCTCGATATACAATCTGATAGGAATAATCAGAAAGGAACATGGACCATCTTTGAAGCTTTCTGAGGGAATTCTCTGGGATCTTATTACCAGGATGGAATAAGTGTACGAGAGGCTTATGATCGGTAATGATCAGGAAATGGTTGCCATAAAGATATTCATTGAAACGGCGAATACCAAAGATGATGGCTAAAGCTTCTTTCTCTATCTGTGAGTATCGACGTTGATGGTCATTAAGTGTTTTCGAAGCGAAGGCGATGGGGCGTTCTTGTCCATGACGATCCTTCTGGGAGAGAACGGCACCGACACCGTAGTCTGAAGCGTCAGTAGCTAGCGTGATGATCTTGTCGGGCTTAAAATGAGTGAGTTGTATAGCTTGAATTAAGGCGTTGTTGATTGTTTTCCATGCCTGTTGGCATTGCGGAGTCCACTGAAACTTAACACCTTTTTTACGTAGAGCGTTTAATGGAGCTGCCACTGTAGCGAAGCGTGGAATGAACTTATTATAATAGTTCGCTTTGCCTATGAAGGACTGAAGCTGCTTGAGGTTCTGAGGTGCTGGCATGTTTACTATCGCGGAGACATTCTGTATACTAGGACGAATTCCATTCTTATCAAGTATATGTCCGAGGTAGTGAACTTGAGGCTGAAAGAAGGTACATTTAGCGAGATTCGCTCGTAGGCCATTGTCTTTCAATTTCTGGAGAAGAAGGCGGAGATTGGTGAGATGTTCCTGATGATCTTTTCCAGTAACAATAATATCATCCAGGTAGTTAGCACAACCGGGAATTGAGGCGGTGAGTTGAGCCAAATAGCGCTGAAAAATAGCCGCTGAGGATGAAACACCAAATGGGAGCCGCTGGAGCTGGAGCAGTCCGAGAGGAGTGTTGAGTGTGAGAAATTTCTTAGATTCTTCGTCTAACAGTAGCTGGAGATATGCTTCTTTAAGATCAACTCGAGAGAAGAATTGTCCACCAGAGAGACGACGGAATAAGTCTTCCGGACGTGGAATAGGAAAGATATCGGTTTCAAGTTGTGCGTTGACTGTAGATCGAAAATCGCCACAAAGTCGAACATTACCATCAGGTTTCTTGATTACCACGAGTGGAGTAGCCCATTGACTAGAAGTAACTGGGACTACAATTCCAGTTTGTATCCATCTTTCTAATTCTTTCGTGACCTGGTCTTGAAGTGCTAGGGGTACTGGACGTGCTTTGAGGAAGTGAGGCTTAGCTCCGGATTTCAGCTGTATGTGAGCTGTATAGTCTTTTGCTGTTCCGAGCTGAGAGTCGAAGACTTCAGGAAACTGCGCTAGGAGAGCGGTAACATCAGAAGTAGGATGCAAGGTAGATACGACGTTAATGTTGTCATGTATCTGGAAACCAAATAAGTTAAATAGATCCATGCCCATAATGTTTGATGCAGTGTAGTTGTTAACTACGAGAAGAGGAATGGCCTTCTGAATTCCTTTATAACTAGCCTGAAGCTTAATTTGACCTTTGATGTCAATTTTCTTCTTGTTAAATGTCACGAGCTGGATGTCAGCTGGAGAGCATGAAGGTGAACCTAAGTCGTGGTAGGTAGTCAGGTTAATAATAGAGACAGGTGATCCAGTGTCTAATTGAAAATCGACAGATCGATCAGAGAATGAGAGAGGAATGATGATTTTGTGAGAATCCTTTGTGGGCAGAATAAGATTGATCTGATCAACTTCCATGTCTTGGCGGGGCTGTATATGCTTCCGGCGTGCTGCAGTATTCTTAGCAGGGCGGAGCGAACTTTGACAGACAGTCTGAATGTGTCCAAGTTTATTACATCGTTGACAAGTAGCTTTGAAAAAACGACAGTCACGACGTTCATGATGCTTGAAACAACCTCGGCAGGAAGGCAGGAGTTTCGAGGTGCTTTTAGAAGTGGGCTTCCGTGTAGCATTACGAGAGGGAACCTGGCGAGAATGCTTGGTGGAGAGCGCCTTATCCGTACGGTTCACTGTAGCAGAGGACTTGCGGGCCTGAGGCGAGACTTGTGCAACTTCGTGTGGAGAAGCTATGGCTGCGGCAGTCTTGGTAGTAAGCTCATAAACCGTAGCAATACGCTGGACGTCTTCTAAAGAAGGGTTACTCTGCTTGACAGCGTCAAAACGTATTTTGTCTTCAGGAGTATGTAAAATTATCATGTCCCGAATGAGAGAATCAGTGTAGGATGAACCACAACCGTCCTTGGAGCAGATGAACTGGCAGGGTTTAGCTAGACCACGCAATTCAGTTATCCATTCAGTATGTGTCTGATGGGGTTGCTTTCTGCTCTGAAAAAATTTATAGCGAGCAGCCACTCTGTGAGGAGCTTTGGCATAGTGTTCCGTGAGACGGGCTAAGAGCTGCGTGAAGGGTACCTCAGATAAGTGTTCTTCTGGACTTAATTTACGTAGTAATTCACACGTAGCATTGCCAACCGAACTAAGAAATAGTGCGCGGCGGCGTTGATCATCTGTGACAGAATGGCAGATGAAATGCTGTTGCAAGCGGGCTAAATAAACTGACCATTCTTCCTTAGCCGGATCAAAAGCAGAGAACGGAGGAATAGCTGATGGCTGTGTAGAGACAGAAATAGCTTGAATAGCCTGAATTAATGCTGCCTGTTGTTGTTGCATAAACTGTTGTTGTTGCTGCTGTAAGGCTTGGAAAACCGTAGCTAGTTGTTCCGCAGTAGCCATTGCGAGATGCGTGCAAGAAAGAGTAAGGTAAGCTGTGTGTCAGAACTGGTTGGAATGTCGTTGTTGTTTAGCACGTCGCCGTAGAGTTGACAACTGGGCCCGTTGAATTGTAGTGTTGGTTTCGTGTGTACCTCGTCACTATAGAGTTGGCAACTGGGACCGAAGAATTGTAGTTTGTTGCTTTTTACCTCGTCGCCATAGAGTTGGCGACTGGGGCCGAAGAATTGTAGTGTCGCTTTTTTACCTCGTCGCCATAGAGTTGTGTTGTAACCAAGGTTGAAGTTTACAGAACACAACTTTATTTGCTTCACTTTATGATATTTACACAAATAACTGAAATTTATTTTGAAGCAAAAAGGAATATTGAATCTTGAGAAAAGTCTGTCTTTATACAATATGTACAGGTTTGCAGTCTTTATATACACTTCTATCTCGAAAAGATAGTCTTTGTGAATTGACACGTTGATAGTCGAGAACTATCTGGCACACTAACATAAATGTTCATGAGAGTCCTTGTTTGTTGAAGTGCCTGAATTCCTAAAAAGCAAGTTCAATTGATTGAAGAAATTCCACCTAGCGAAACTAAGGGAGCTTGCATAAGTTAGGGAATGAAAATGGCTTGTAAAAGAATTACGGAACATAGGCAGCGGAAACAGGTAAGGGAGCGGTGACCAGAGGTGAAACCTCGTACTGCCAGAAATTCAGTCCACCTGGTCGAAGCACATTTTCAAGAGGAGTAGCCTCCGTGCTCGACGTAGGGTGTATTCTGGAGCTGGACACCGGGGCAAGTGGGCAAGTGAGCAGGCCGGGAGCTCCTATTTATAGTACACTCGATGGTCAGGCACGCGCACTGAGGGCTGCGCGTCGAAGCTAGCAGAATGATACACAGGCGCGCGTGCAGCTGGCTGGCGGAGCGAGAAGAGAGCGCCGGACATACAACACTATGTAGCAGAGGTTTTGAATAAGTCTTCTACATGCATTCATTGGGCTGAGAAATGTTTCAAGAATCATCATACCCACCACAGGAAACACTGTTCAGGCTATTCAGGTTGTTCTGACTTGCATGAGACTATGAGTGTTGGGGAACTGATACCTTACAGCAGTTGAGGCTCAGAGTAGTCTGATGCAGGTCCATGATGTAGCTGTGAGTGAGAACACAGTCGGAAGAAAGCTGTAAAAGGCAAATCTAGGTATTCTTTTAGGTCTTTTCTAATTATGAAACCTACACCATTTTTAGCTTCTCTTCCTCCACTATATTATAAGGTGTACCCTTGCATTAGTTTCCTCTTATCTTTTCCTTTCTATTTGGTTTCACTGATTCCCAGCTATTTTTGTCAACAATAAAATCCACCGAGATTACACTGTTTGGAAGATATTCCATGATGGTATGAGGTTGCATAACTTCAGGTAACCATACTGATCTTGTACTCATTGAGAATGGATTCCTCATGACACATTGGTACACTGAGGAGATTCTCATTAATCATCTAATGTCATTTGCAAATCCTTTTCAATTAAAACTTTGTGCTTATGCACAATAATGTAAGACCCTATGCTGCTCGGTGTATCATGGAGTTTCTTCAGGAAATTCAACATTTCCACTCTAGAATGGCCAGCCAGGAGTCCAGGCCTCAACCCTGTTGAGGACGTGTGGGACATGATTGGTCGTTGCCTTTGGTGCTAAGTTTTCAACAATCTAACTGAACTAAAGGTGGTAGTGTAAGAAGAATGGGAAAACACACCACAAGAGGACATTGAGGGCTTGATCAGGAGCATGCCCAGAAGACTTGTGGTAGTAATTGCTAATGGCTTTACGTCGCACCGTCACAGATCTTATGGCAATGATGGGATATGAAAGGCCTAGGAGATGGAAGGAAGCGGCTGTGGCTTTAAATAAGATACAGCCCCAGCATTTGCCTGTTGTGAAAATGGGAAACCACAGAAAACCATCTTTAGGGCTGCCGACAGTGGGATTCGAACCCACTCTCTCCCGGATGCAAGCTCAGTAGTAATTGCAGCCAGAGTTACTATACCTTCTATTGATCATGTAATCAACATCCAACAAGTTTCCACTACAATTCCTTATACTTACGTCATTTAAATCAATAATTTTGGTAATCAGAAAAATCTGTCAGATTCTGCTCTAGCAACATATCTTCTTAATTCAAAATGATTTGAGCATTGTTATCTTTGGAATAGGTAAGTAAAGATTCTTTCTTTTATTCTCTAATGATGTTTTGAAACAAAATATTGCTACTTTAAACTGCAAAACATGAAGTGTTATGCTATTTTTTTTTTCAAGGCCAGTATAGTAGAGAAAATGAAAGATTCATTGCTGTATATTAATAATAATCAGTATTATGAATGGCATAGTTGCTGGTCTCTCACCGAAATAGCCATGTTTCAAATTTCGTCCAGTTATGCAAGATTTTTGAATTGAAAAGTCATCTCTCTGTGGTTCACTTCAAACTGGAGGTCCTGTGGCTATGATATCAACAGTCACACAAAACTAGTGTCTGGAAAGTCTTGCACCATAGGTGAAATCACATTACATGTTCAATATGTTTTCTGTCCAATTCCAGACAGGTCTATAGAGAGAATTTCTGGTTTTTGAGCACACAGAGGTCATAATCTTAGGCTATTGCATGCTATTCATCCTCAGTCTTGGTGCATATATGGGCCACATTGAGAATCCCCAGAATGTTAAGTCCATCAGATTCAAATCCAGTGACCAGGAGGCCCAATCAACAGGTCCCTTCCAACCATTCCAGCGTTCAAGAAACATTTCATCCAATCAGTTTCACACAGCCCTGGGTCAGTGCCGTGGAATGCTGTCTTGTATGATCCATGCAGGATGCTCTCCAGTGACATCCATTGTCGGCATCAGCCAATCTACCAGTATTCCCAGATACATTTTATCATTCACATTTCCTCCAAAATGATATGATCATTCCAGATGCCACACCACACCACTACACCATCATACCCCTACCGTGTGGATAATTTTACTAATGGGGGCTCTCTTGAGACCTTGTACTTCCTCTTAAAACAATAATCACCACCACCACCTCTCTTGAGACCAGTAATGAAGAGTTTCTTTCTTGACTACACTTTTCATGCAAAAATTAATCTTGTCAGAAAACATTATGATGGATAGGAAGTCTGCCTTCTCTTCAATCTTGCCCAAGAATGATGCATATCTATCCTACAATCAGAATTATCTTCTGATAACTTGCAGGAATTGCAATTTTTATGGGTGAAATTTTTCCTTCTTCAGGATGCTGTGGATGGTGGATTGAGGAATGCTATATTCCAAGCTGGTTTACCGGGCTTACACCTTTGGACTGGTGTATACTTTGGCAGTCACCAATTCTTGTACCATTTTGCCTTGCCGACTGGGGCAAACCTGCAGCAGATTCCATTCTCTTGAATTTCTCAAGCATTTTTCCCACATCATAGGATATAAACTTCATGGTTTTGATTGTGATTCTTCCCACAGTCATCATCATCCTCATCCTCATCAAACTCTTCCGGCTTGCTGGGTACGGTGATGTTGAACGAGTCCTTGTCACCGTTGGTCTTCCCACCGGCCTTCTTCCTTCAACCCTTCTTTCTAGGTATGCACATTATATTCTTGTGCCAGGCATTCGCTTTACATGTCCATACCATGTTAGTCTCGAATTCCTTAGCATTTCTTCTGTCAAGTCCACAGTGTTCTTGGATATTGGTTAGAGTTGGGAATGATGTGATTAAATTATTTCCTACCATCCAGTATGAGTAATCCTTTATGACCACACAACAGGATGATTTCCGCACTCCTGCTGCAACATCATTAACTGCAACAAAATTTTTTTTTTTGGCTAGTTGCTTTACGTCACACCGACATAGATAGGTCTTATGGTGATGATGGGACAGGAATGGGAAGGAAGCAGCCATGGCCTTAATTAAGGTACAGCCCCAGAATTTGCCTGGTGTGAAAATGGGAAACCACAGAAAACCATCTTCAGGGCTGCCGACAGTGGGGTTCGAACCCACTATCTCCCGGATGCGAGCTCACAGCTGCACGCTCCTAATTGCAACAAAAGAGATCAAGCCAGAAATATTACAGATTTTTTTTCCATAGTACAGGACTATAAGACATTCTGTGCAAAAGTATTTGTATTTCTTCTTACAAAGCACAGTTGGTTGCAATTGTAAAATATTTTAATTTTTTTAAATTTAGATATCTTCCTACAATACTTGCAGGCTGCCACAAACATAAAGAGTACCTTAACCAATAGATATTATTTCACAAAAAGATTTTTAATACTTAAAATGAAAACAGGGTGCCTTCAAGTTGGTTGTTATGGTTTATAAGGTGTGTTTTTTGAAGATGGCTATCGACCCCTTTAATGTGGCTGTCACAATTGAGTGGAGAAGTCAGCACTTAGTGCAAAGTCCATGAGTAGCCAGGGAATAGGCCCTCAAACACCAATCAAGAGGCCAGTGATGATTAAAATCCTCTATTACCAGTCTATAAGAATACAATTCCGTAGTACTTGAAATGGTCATCTCCTGCCATTTTGAATTTCATACCTGGCAGCTGGTCATAGACTTCATTCCAACCAGACATCATGTTAGTCACAGAAATGCTTTTTTTAAATTTTTTAACCATACTAACGTCATCTACGCTGAGTGTTGGGTGGCAGTAAACAGCCTGACCCACTATAAGAACCAACGGCTACGAGCGGAGGAGTCTTTATAGAAGGGAAATGGGCCCTCAGTGGAGGAAATGCCACTGAAACCCCATATCAACCATAGCGTCTGTACTCCAGAGGAGTGGCTCCATGTTAGGAGCAGCCTACAAGTTTCAGCTGGCAGTAGCTCTAAAATGACTTTGAGAGTGGTGAACCCATTGCAATAAAAGCCTATATGATGACAAGTGTACTGTAGCCTCAGAAAATGCTAGGACGTTCCCCACAAGCGACGTGCAGTTTTTGTGATGCTGGGAGATAAGTGAGAAATGGGTGACCAGCAACCAAATACATCAAGATAGTGACACTAACAGGAAAGGTGGAAGAAATTGTAGATTTTATTGTTGACAAAGATAGCAGGGAATCAGTGAAACCAAATAGAAAGGAAAAGGTGAGAGGAAACTAAAGCAAGGGTACACATTATAATATAGTAGCGGAAGAGAAGCTAAAAATGGTGTAGGTTTCATAATTAGAAAAGACCTAAAAGAATACCTAGAATTGGTTGAAAACATAAATGACAGGTTGGAGGTCAGATTGAAACTTGAAATTGGTGTTACAGATATAATTCAAGAGTATTGCTCCACATACAGGAAATACAGATACAGATCTAGAGGAATAACTTGAATATCTGGAAGGCCGTGTACAGAACAAACAAATTGTGATCATAGGAGATATGAATGCCCAAGTAGGTCAGGAAAGAAAAGGAGATGAAGAGATTATAGGATCATTTGTATACGAGAAAAGAAACACGGCTGGAGATATTTTGGTAGACTTTTGTAGAACACAACACACTACTCACATCACATCACTTGCCCATCAGTTAATATTATATGAAGGAATAGATATGAGTACCTGTGTGAAGTGTGGTAAAGCTGTACCTAGGCAGGATATAGAATCTAAAATTGAGTGTAACACTTGTAGCAGTTGGTTTCACAGTAAGTGTGTGAACCTTAACGATCAAGATGTGGAATATTTGAAGTCCCAAGGTCAGACAAAGATGTGTGACCAGTGTAACTCACAGCGGCATAGGAGCATGCAAGAAGAAGCGCAGTCAAGTGCGTTGGCACCATCAGTTGGGGACATTTATAAACTGCTGCAACTTTTAACTGAAGATATGGCTACATTGAAGAAAACAACTAGTGAAATAGAAAAGCAGTTAGGTAAGTCCATTTATGTGTGTCATGATAGACTGGACGAGCACAAACAAATTCTAGAAAATCAACAGGCAATAATTAATAGACAGCAAAATATTATTGATAACTTATTATCTGAAAACAATCGCCTTGCAAAAGCATTCAGTGAACTTAAAATCAAGTGCGATGACAACGAGCAATATTCTAGGATTAACACACTTGAGATATACGGTGTCCCGGAAGTACCGAATGAAAATGTCTGTCAGACTGTCATCAGTGTCACCAAGTTTATCAGGACTACTTTGGTTATTTAGAAAGCATTGACAATCTTATGTTTTCGGACTGCGTTATCATGGGTGATTTCAATCTTCCTGAAATTAATGGTACTGGTTATTCATTTACAGAAGGAACTGTGACTGGTAAAAGATTGGGTCAACTGATATCATATTTAGGTTTAATGTCGTACAATAACAATCTTAATTACATTTCTAGGACGCTGGATCTGGTACTGGCCAATTTCATAGTTGATGTGAAACGTGAGGAATTTGCTCTTGTGTCTGAAGATTTACATCATCCCCCACTCTGTTTATCATTGTAATATGTGATGGGATGGAGAACTGGAACTATGGGAAATATAATTTTAAAGTTTTTTATTTAACGTGTCTGAAGGATTTCATTTTTGTTTATAATATTGTGTATTCTGAGAAATGAAGAAATAAGAACTCTGGACTCTGCTGGAATTATTTTTACTGCAAGAAATATTAACTTAAACATGTTTGTAATATTTTTTTAAAAATAAGGAAACAGCAAGATATATTGAACAGTATGAACATTGCAAGATGCAAAAGTATTTTGAAGTGATTTTTTTAATAGGTGAATTTTATGTAATTGGTAATTTAAATTAATGTCAGCAAGCATGAAGAAAAAAAACACTTGGGATGTTTTTACATGAAGAGTTTCTTGAAGAATTATTTGAAAATTAATTTTTGTAATTCAGTACGTCAAAATTGTAATCTGATGTAAACTGCTGTAAGGTGATTTATTTTGAAACATCCTATACCGCATGCGCGGTTACCGATGTTGAAACAGGTGATGTAATTCCTCTCGCATCAGTAGGCCAGGAAATGACCATATATGGTCATGCAATTGTATTGGCGAACAGGAATCTAGTGTAAGTTTGATCTTATTGGTTAATTGTGATCGGGCCATTTCCGGTCTTCTGCCGGCTTCGGAAAAATGATGCATGTGATCAGCGTCATTTACATCCGACCACCCTAGCGAATGTGTGTGCTCGAGGGCTTCCCTCTGGAAGTTCAGTTTTTATTGGTAAGTGTTATTTCAGTGTAATTTTCATGTTATTTTCAATGTTTTTCTGATTTCATTTGATCTCATTTAATTCCTTTGCATTCAGTATTTTCTCGCTTAATGTCCTTTTCAAAGTTTTAAATTCAAGTGTCTGAGTTTGCCCTAGATTCCTGTCGGTTGTAATTTCAAGTCTTACCTGTGTTTTTTTTTTAATCAATGAATCATTCATTTGTGTTTTTGGATTCGTAATTACAGTAGAGTCTCGCTCATCCGACCTTCGCTTATCCGACATTCCGTGTTATCCGACACTGGTAGACTTAATTTGAACTTTTGGTGGAGACTAAATTCAGGCACACCCGCTGTGGAGGGTGCGACTATGGGACAAGCACTGGCCTGACTGCTGGCGGTAGGACAGTTTTTTTCTCAAGGACAGGTGCAGTGAGTCTTCAGTCATTGTTCATTGTAGTATTGGTTGGGTGCGGATGTTCTAGTTTTCATATCCTCTGTGAGTATAGCGAGTAAATGGAAGAAAGTGATTGTTTCTATAGAAGACGAGTGCATTAAAGAGACTGGACAAAGGGGAAATTCTTCAAAATGTGGCTCCAGATTATGGATGTTGGATGTGTTACTGTGGCAGACTGGAAAAAACAGAGGGAAGAAATTTAAAAGTGGTGCTCTACCAGAGCAGAGAAAAAATGAAAAATGTGAGTCCGAAAAAGTAAGTGAAGCACTATTTATTTGGTTATCTCAACACCGGGAGAAGGACCTGCCAATATCTGGCCCCATTCTACAGGAAAAGGCTGCGTATTTCCAGAAGGGGTTTAATGAAGGGGGCCCTAATTTTCCTGCCAGTGCTGGGTGGCTTGATCGGTGGAAAAAAAGGTACGGCATTAGGCAGCTTAATATCTGTGGAGAAAAGTTTCCTTTCGTAAGACATCTGGAATGTTTTCGTTCAATACTGTATGTACTGTACAATTGAATTGATAATTCAATAAACAGAGTACCGTAAAACATGTCATTGTTTTAGTACTAGAGTATAGCCTTGCTGATTGTTTCAGTTCATTTTCGAAGTTATTCTGTATTATCCGACATTTTCGGTGATCCGACGTACTCCAGGTCCCGTTTAGGTCGGATAATCGAGACTCTACTGTATATCCGTTTGTGGAATGTGTTAAGTATCAGCTGCTATGTCATGACTTTGTTTCTTGTAATATTGGTTTTAGTTATGTTAACATGATGAGTTTCGAGGTGATGATCGTAAATCTTTTCTCCCCCATAACGCCATACCTTTCCATGGACCTCATAGGGTTCCTGCACCTTCCACATCCTTTCTTAGTCATCATTATTAGGCCTGTAAGTGTTCCCTTGTAAATGATTTAATTTAGCATATTGAAAGTTATCCGTCACGTTTCCATGCTCTGATGTGTAATCACCGCCACGGCGTCATTTTACTATTTCTTTATTCACATTTTATGTCAATATTATTATTTAATTATTGTCATTCTTCTTTTGTATTATTATTATTATTATTATTATTATTATTATTATTATTATTATTATTATTATTATTATTATTATTATTATTATTATTATTATTATTATTATGTACGTGTTGTCTCGAAGCAATGCTACAATCATTACGTCCAGTAAAGATGTGTTCATTACCAAAAAATAAAAATCAAGAATACTACGATTTCAAGAAAGCGGATTTTCTACAACTGTATTACGAGTTAAGAAATATTGATTGGAACCCGTTGTATACGTATCAGGATGTGGATGAGGCTGTGGATTTCCTTTACTTGTCAATATATAGATGCTTCAATAATTGCATACCTAAGGGTCAAGTCATTAAAAAATCAAAATTTCCAGTTTGGTTTAATCACGATATCATTCAGATAATCAAAAAGAAAAGGAAGTGTGCCAAAAAGAGGAAATTCTCCAGGTACTGCGACGAATGATTAAAACAGTTCAGATCAGTATTGAAAGTAAAAATAAATTCCGCATATCGAGATTACATCAGTGAATTAGAGGTTTCGTTAAAATGTGATATAACACATTTCTGGAGGCACATTAAAAATAAGTTAATTAACTTTCATTTTTAACCTTTCTATTCGCACTTCATCTCTTCCTGAGAAATGGAAACTCGCTGAAGTTATGCCCATTTTTAAGACAGGCACTTTTGTTACGATATCTAATTATCGTCCAGTGTGCATTATCAATGCCGTAGCTAAGGTATACGAACATATATTGCACTGTAAGATTTATAACAATGTTAAGATTGCTCTATCTGAATTTCAACATGGATTTGTACCTAACAGATCAGTTATCACCAATCTTCTGGGCTATACTCAAAATTTGCATGATACAATTAATACCAATGGAAGGACTGATGTCGTTTATATGGATTTCAAAATAGCATTCGATAAAGTTGACCATAGAATTTTAATTCCAAAAATGTATACATTTGGTTTTTGTAAACAGTTGTTGCAGTTAATGTGTTCATACTTAAAAAATCGACAGCAGTTTGTTTACTTTAACAATGGAATTTCAGATAATTTTATCAGTCCTTCTGGTGTTCCGCAAGGTTCAAATCTTGGACCTCTCTTGTTTTTAATTCTAATTAATGATTTACCAGACAATATTTGCCACTCTAACTGTTTACTTTTGCTGATGATTTGAATCTTTACAAATATATTAGTGACCACCAAGACCAGGACGAGTTGCAGAAGAACATTAATAATGTCATTTCTTGGTGTGATATTATTAATTTGTCTTTGAATGTTAGTAAATGTAAATACATGACGTTTACCAGGAAGAAGGAATTTGATGTCTCAGCCTATCATATAAGGGGAGAAAAATTGGAGAGGGTTTTAACGTTTAAGGACCTTGGTATAATTTTTGACGGTAAGCTAATGTTCAACAATCATATCAATACAAAACAAAGAATGCTAACCGAATGCTAGGATTTTTTATAAGAACTTCGAGACCATTTACCCAGCCATCTGTACTGAATAAATTATACATGACCTTAGTACGGAGCATACTGGAATATTCTGTAATAATTTGAAGCCTGTATACAAAGCAACAAGTGAATGCTATTGAAATTGTACAAAACAAGTTTCTACGTTATCTTTATTTCTTAACTTTTAATACTTTTTGCCCTTTTGACACATAAACCCAGTTATTAAGGATTTTTTTTCAATTTCCTTCATTGAAAACCAGACGGTCCCTAATTTTTATACAAATACTAAGAAAAATTGTAATAGGATGATTTGATTCTTTGAATCTGTTAACACGCATTTCATTCCATGTTCCGCAGACAAGATCACGTCACCACCAATTATTTTACGTTCAAAGGTCAAAAACATTGCATTAGTCAAATTCACCTTTCGTAAAAATGACAACGCTTTATAACACTGGAACAAAAGAAGTCGATATATTCACCGAATTGGATAATGAATTCAATAAGAAACTAGAAGCCTGCCTTTACAATTTGTAAATTTTTAATAATTCCTTCTTTCTGGTACTCACCATATTTTCCAGTGTACTCATTTGTGTTTTAAGTTTCTTTATTTTTTGTATTGTCTTTTGCTTTGTATTACCGTGTGATATCTTGGTGAATTTTTCATTTCTTCTAAATTGCAAATGGTATCAGATATAATGTTAATTTTGTTCTTTTTTTTTTTGTTGATTTTTAACTTTGTTTTTGTTAAACTTTAACTTCATAGATACAGATTGTTACTGAATGTCAAGAAGGTACTTAATTGGGTGTAAAACCTGTGTACTTTCAGATAGATAACTAAATAAATAAATAAATAAATAAATAAATAAATAAATAAATAAATAAATAAATAAATAAATAAATAAATAAATAAATAAATAAATAAATAAATAAATCATTGGTGGCACATGGTTTCGAAAGAAAAACAGTCAGAAGATAAACAAGATGGCTGGAATAACAAATTAAAAACTCTGATAGATTACATTTTGGTCAAGAAAGGTAACAGGAAAATGTTGGCAGATGGAACAGCCCTCCCAAGTGAATATTTTGAAGGAGATCACAGAGTTGTGACAGTTAAGTTAAAGATGGGAAAGACATAAAAGATGACTGAGATTAGGAAGAGAAAGGTAAGGGTGTGGAAATTACAGGAGAAGAAAATAAATGAAGAGTTCCAGACACACATTAAAACAAGTATACCGTACCTATGGAAGACACTGGAAGTGTCGAAGAAGAATTGGCGTACTTTAAAACAGTCATGGTGGAGTCTGCAGAAAAGACCTGTGGAAGAGTATCAGGAAAGAAGAAAGATCAAGAAACACCCTGGTGGAATGACAGGGTAAAAGATATAGTTAAATGGACAAAACAAGCTTGGAAAAAATAAACAGAACAACAGAATGCAAAACAGAATACAGGCACCGCAAGAAGGAATGCTCCAAGGTGGTTCAAGAAGAGAAAAAGAAATGCTGGCAAAAATTCACTGAATCTCTGCAAGAAGATAAAACTGGAAGCAAAAAGAACTTATTCCAGTGGGTAAAAAGGAAGAAAAACCCAGGAGAAGGTGCTAATTTCATTAAAAATGAACAGGAGGAAGTGATGACACAGAAGCAGGATATATTGCAGAGGTGGGGAGAATACTTTGAACAGCTTTACAACGTGCAAAATAACTCAGTACAAGGAGAAACCGAAGAACCAGATTTAGTGCAGATGGAAGATAAGGAAAACGAGGTGTTTGAGTGGACCACTAAAAGGATGAAATGAGGCAAGGCAGCTGGAATCGAGGAGGTCACCATAGAAATGATAATAGCAGCAGGAGCAATTGGCCTACAGTGGTTGTATAGACTCTTCAGAGTGATATGGAGAGAAAAGACTGTTCCAGAAGAGTGAACAAAAGGGGTCATTATACCAATTTTCAAGAAAGTTGACAGGAAACAATGCGAAAATTACAGAGGCGTGACGATGATACCTCATACAGCTAAGATCCTTGAAAGAATCTTGGATAAACAAATAAGTGATAGAGTAGAGGGAAAGTGGGCAGAACACCAGTATGGATTCAGAGGCAGATCCACATTTGACCCAATAGTTACATTGTGTCAAATGATGGAATGTATTTAGAAAATGGAAAGGCCATGGTAGTAACATTTCTAGATATTGCAAAGACATATGACAGTGTCCCAAGGAATTTGGTATGGAAAACATTGACAGAGGCACAGACTGGGAATGAAACAAGATGGTAATGGCATTGTATCAAAATTGCAAAACCTATGTTAGAACCAAAGTGGGTCAAACTGAATGGTTCAGAGTTGAGACAGGCTTAAGACAGGAAGGTGTATTGTCTCCCTTACTCTTGATTATCATCATGGATAGAATTCTACATAATGTCAAGAGAAGATGATAGGCGAGCAAGTAAAGTCTATGCTCTTTGCTGATGACATTGTAGTTTGGGGGAGATAATGAAGAGGAAGTACAGACACAAGTGGATTTATGGAATGAGGAGATAAGAAATTTTGGAATGAAGATTAGTACTGCGAAAAGTAAGATTTTGATCATGACGAGAGGTAACAGAAAATCCAGGGGAATGGTAAAAGTAGGAAATGACTTCTTGAAGTTGTATTTTTTTTTTATTTTTATATATATTTGGGTAACATGATGTCACAAGATGGAAATTTATATGGAGAAATTGACTTAAAATACAGCAGTCTGAAAGTTTCTATCAGTGTGTGAGAGACATTGTATGGAACAAAGATGTGCTAATGAAGTGCAAAAGGTTTTATACTCATACCTATGCTTTGGCAGCCTGGACGTTGACTAAGCAGAACCAAATTAAAATACAAGCAGCTGAAATGAGGTTCTTGAGGAGCATACAGGTAAAGACAAGACAAGATAAGAGTACAAAATGAGGAAATAAGAAGTGTGGGAGTATGTAAACTTCAAGAAGAGATTGATATTAGCAAAGCTAAAATGGTTTGGACACATGATGAGAATGCCAGGAGGGAAAATACCAAAGAGAACATTCATGGATACAGAGACAGAAAAGAGGCCTAGGGGATGGCCTAGAATGAGATGGAGGAGTTCTGTTGTGGACTGTATTGCAAATAGAAGAGTCAATAGCAATAAAGTATTTGCAAGGTGTTTGTTCTATGCTGTTCCTCACCTAATACACCAAAATCCCTCTATCCAACGAAGTAGAAAATGGTGCATATCAGTGGAGTCAAACCTTTGTCAATCCAGGTAGGTCCAATTCCAAAACTGCTATGCAAATCGAAGCCTTTTCTACTGATAAACCGTTGTTAGCATAGATGCATTGACCATCCATTTGCTTTGGAGTCCCACACATAGGAAGGTTTGCTGACTTATTGTTTTAAACATGCCTGACACCCTTTTGGTTCATTTTCATGGTAAGTTGCTGCACTGTAATGTATTGGCGATCCCCTGTCAAACTTCACAGCCGATGTTCACGTCTCACATCAGTGGCACGCGGTGCTCCACAGCTCCCATGTCGGTTATTCCCAGTGGTGCCATTTGTCCACTCATGATACACTTTCACCACTTTCACCTTACAAAGGTTACAAACTGGCTGTTTCAGAACTACTACCTTTTTGGCCCAAAAGCCAATAATCATCCCTTTTTTCAAATTTGGATAAATTGCCCCTTTTAATCTGACAGTAAATAGTGATATGTGAGCAGATGGCCTTTCACACACCTTATGTACTTATACCTGCTGTACTAGTCTATGCTCTTTGGTCATCAAATGAAGGACATGGTCGTAATAATGTGACTCGGTTGTGTAGGAATAAAGAAAGAAAAAAATAGATACATGTCCAAGGTGTTACAAAATTATTTACTGACACACTCCTCTCCTCAAACATAGGAACTGTTTTTCTCGAGCTGTGGAAACGTTATCAAGCAGTACTGCAATGGAAATGGAGTCTCATGCAAGATCGAGATGAAGAGCCACCTCTTCCTCGGTATGAAGAACTTATTGAGAAACTGTATCAAAAACGAACAAATCGAGTAACACATGAAGAGGAAATACATTTTCCAGTGTGGAGTAAAGTTTGGAGGAAGATGGCTGCGGCATCGGTGGTTATTTTCATGGTGTGGTTAAGTATTTATTCTCTTCCTTCCTTGTCTAAAGATGCATTGTCTTTCCTTTTGCACTTAAGTATCTTGTAGTCATTATCATCCTAATAAATTACTAAATCAGCTTTCTATGTGGGTCATTAGATCCCAAGTTCACAACTTCAAATAGTGCTGAGGGAGTCAGATGTTTGAATGGCAGAAAAAAAAATCATTTGGCACTCCATCTTCTTTGATGTTGGCATGTAAAAGATCTCTGGGGACATACTTGGTATTTACCCTACCAAATCATAAAAAATTAACCATAGGTTGCCCAGCAGAGATCTGGTTTCTTTCTGTGTGGTAGAGTAAATCGGAATACTTAAATTGACATGCATGCAGCCTAGATGGCATCAAATCATAATAACTCCATATCATAGCCGAGGATATAAATTATTATTATTATTCATCATTTCTTCGCTGGGTGCGATTGTGTACAAGCCTCCTCCAATTTTTCCTATCCATCCAGAGATGCTGCTCGTATATGCGATGCCAGGTCACATCTCTAATTTCAAGGTCATTCAATATCTGTTTTTCTCAAACATCATGAGGTCTTCCTCTTGGTCTCTTCCAAGGAACATTGTTTTCAAAGAATGTTCGAGAAGTCCTGTGTGGGTCCATTCTTTTCATGTGACCATACAATTGCAATCTCCTCACTTCTAGAGTCTCCAGTAAGCTTCTTTCCAATCCAAGCTGTTGCCGGATATCCACATTTCTTATTTTATCCATTTTTGTTTTTTGTTGACAAGAACAGAGAAACTTCATTTCCGTTGCCTGAAGATGACTCTTTGTTGATCCAGTAAGTGTTGCTGCTTCCAGGCGATACGTCAATATAGGTACTAGATATATTTTGTACAAGCTGATCTTGGCAACTAACAGAAATGTTTCATCCTGAAGTACTTGACGTACAGTGTGGTAGAATTTGGAAGCTTTCTGTATTCTGTTGCTAATCTCTTGATGTTTGGTATTGTCCAATGACAGAACACTACCTAAATACTGGAAGTTGTCTACAATATCCATCTCCTCATTTCCAGTTCTTAGATGAACAGTTGGAGAGTTTCTACTCATCACCAAACCAACTGTCTTCATTTTGCTGATTTTGAGACCTAAGGTTGTAAAAGGTTCATGCCAGAGATCTAGTCTAGTTTGTACTTCCACTTCTGTCACACCCCATACCATTACATCATCAGCAAAAACCAGAGCATTAGTTGCTGAATCCTTTATTTTAACTGCTTTATGATTATGAAGAGAAGTGGTGAAAGACAACTTCCTTGCTGGACTCCACTCTTCGTTTCGAACCAATATTATTATTATTATTATTATTATTATTATTATTATTATTATTATTATTATTATTATTATTATTGATATTTAGCATTTGACATTACATCACTTAAAATCTAAATTACAGTAATATACAATACTTTACAATAGTACATTCATATTTTCTATGTAGTCTATGGTATTCAAAAAGTCACTGAGATCACCGATACGCGCACTTAAAGGACGCTCTGCAACAATATGCCGAACCATCTGTTTTGCAAAGCCACATCTACATTCTGGAGAAGGAACCTTGCCCCACTTTTATTGCATCTGCCGTGGTTTGTCCGTATTCTGTTTAGTGTTGACCACGTCCTACGTGGCAGATCTAGTTCCCACGGTTTCTTTCTCACACACAGAAAACTTTGTAGCATTGGGGGAGTGCTGTTACACCATTCTTCCATGCAGACTTGACCACAGTTGAAACAGTGTTCCACCAATGTACTGGCTGTTCTGAGTGGTGGGTGTCTTGACCAAAGCCTTGTGATTCCAATGCCATGTATGTCCTCATGGATTGATATATGTTGCTTTTTTATTATTTTCTTGTATTCCCTTGTAAGGGCACATTTTCTTCTCAAATTGGGAGGAGGAATGTGAAATTAAATAATACACCAGCTTACTTAATAATTTCACTCCAAAATTCTCAAAGAAAATACTTAAGTTTATGTTTTAATGAACTTCATCTGAGTACCGCAAGTTACAGATTGAGAGAAAGCATCTTTTCGTGCAGGAACTTCAGGAATGCATATACTACAAGAAAGGAAAGAAAGTCTTGTCTGTAATTAAAAGATGTAGAGCATACTGGGCACATTAAGTTATTAATAACTATTTTAGAATTAAATAATACACTAGCTTAGTTAATCCTTTTACTCCAAGATTCTCAAAGAATTAAAGGTGAAGGACTTGAGACAACATGATGCATTTGGCACTATGAG